>NC_134210.1:84110780-89110780 GCF_965140235.1 Caretta caretta | reverse complement strand
CAACATGCTCAACATTAACTATATAACCGTATGACTACTCATTTGCATCACACATGAGTACATAGATCATACCACTAAAATGATATAAGGGATACGAAAGTTACTGCATGACATTAGAAAGGGAGAAAAGGCAGACTGTATTTAATTAATACTTTATGGCATGGAAAGTCATAGAATACATCAATATTATTTGAGTTTCTCTCCTTTGGTTACTGATTTTGTGTAAACAGCAATTGTGGAATGCCAGTTTTCAGCAAATACATATTTTTGTTGCTTGTACCCTTATTATGGCTTTTGCTAAACAGAGTATTTTAAATCAATTTATTTTCAGGTTTAAAGACTTAGGTGATACAATTATTCTCTTACATGTTGTTATAAAGCACAGTAAATAAAATCATGTATGGGATTACTTTTAAAACTGGGATCATCTTACTGATCTTCTAACAAACGCTAGGTAACAGTGCCTTAGAGGTTTTATATATTTATGTGTTTTATGAAGACTTAAAAAATTTACCACACACCATCTGGATTGAGGACTAACCCTATTAGACTTGGGCCAGATCGACTGGTAACACACAAGTCAGGTGCACCATTCCCTGGCTATCAGCTATTGGTAATGGGAAAAAGAGTGGGATTTTGGTCCCTACTTGGGTCCTGTATCTTTCACATCAGCAGTGGATAGCAAGTGTTTTGTAAATGTGATGTTCCGCCCCTTCTAGCTGCTAGGGGCTTTCTGTCTTTTTCGCCTCACCCAGAGCTTCCTGACTGCTGTGAGAGGTGAGAGAAGTATTGCTATTCTACTCCCCCCTGGACCTTCTAATTTTTTGAGTCCTCCTCCAAGCTAGTGAATAACTCCTGTGCCTGCCTCCGCTACTGTTTACAGCTTTCCCAAGTAGCAATAATAAAGTTAAACTGTCCCAATTCTTGGCAGCTGAGACTCCCATGGTTGCTTGTAGTATCAAGAGTATATCTTTTACATTCTTCAGAGCTGACCTACTTGTCAAATATACACTTTTGTGCTGCTGCTATTCCAGTTTAAAAAAGGTTTCAGAGTAACAGCCGTGTTAGTCTGTATTCGCAAAAAGAAAAGGAGTACTTGTGGCACCTTAGAGACTAACCAATTTATTTGAGCATGAGCTTTCGTGAGCTACAGCTCACTTCATCGGATGCATACTGTGGAAACTGCAGACGACATTATATACACAGAGACCATAATGTCTTCTGCAGTTTCCACAGTATGCATCCGATGAAGTGAGCTGTAGCTCACGAAAGCTCATGCTCAAATAAATTGGTTAGTCTCTAAGGTGCCACAAGTACTCCTTTTCTTTTTATTATATACACAGAGACCATGAAACAATACCTCCTCCCACCCCACTCTCCTGCTGGTAATAGCTTATCTAAAGTGATCATCAAGTTGGGCCATTTCCAGCAGAAATCCAGGTTTTCTCACCCCCCCACCCCCCTCCAAAAACCACATACGCAAACTCACTCTCCTGCTGGTAACAGCTTATCCAAAGTGACCACTCTCCTCACAATGTGTATGAAAATCAAGGTGGGCCATTTCCAGCACAAATCCAGGTTTTCTCACCCCCCACCCCCATACACACACAAACTCACTCTCCTGCTGGCAATAGCTCATCCAAAGTGACCACTCTCTTTAAAATGCGTATGATAATCAAGGTGGGCCATTTCCAGCACAAATCCAGGTTTTCTCACCCCCTGGAAATGGCCCACCTTGATTATCATACGCATTTTAAAGAGAAAAGAAAAGGAGTACTTGTGGCACCTTAGAGACTAACCAATTTATTTGAGCATGAGCTTTCGTGAGCTACAGCTCACTTCATCAGATGTTATACCGTGGAAACTGCAGCAGACTTTATATACACACAGAGAATATGAAACAATACCTCCTCCCATCCCACTGTCCTGCTGGTAATAGCTTATCTAAAGTGATCAACAGGTGGGCCATTTCCAGCACAAATCCAGGTTTTCTCACCCTCCACCCCCCCACACAAATTCACTCTCCTGCCGGTGCTAGCCCATCCAAAGTGACAACTCTTTACATAATCAAGTCGGGCTATTTCCTGCATAGATCCAGGTTTTCTCACATCCCCCCCACCCCCATACACACACAAACTCACTCTCCTGCTGGTAATAGCTCATCTAAACTGACCACTCTCCAAGTTTAAATCCAAGTTAAACCAGAACATCTGGGGGGGGGGGGGGGGGGTAGGAAAAAACAAGAGGAAACAGGCTACCTTGCATAATGACTTAGCCACTCCCAGTCTCTATTTAAGCCTAAATTAATAGTATCCAATTTGCAAATGAATTCCAATTTAGCAGTTTCTCGCTGGAGTCTGGATTTGAAGTTTTTTTGTTTTAAGATAGCGACCTTCATGTCTGTGATTGCGTGACCAGAGAGATTGAAGTGTTCTCCGACTGGTTTATGAATGTTATAACAAGCCACTACCCTATGATCCCACTGAGAGTTACCAAAAGCAACTACAGCATTTGCTCAAGAAACTTTCTGAAAAAGCACAAGATCAAATCCGCACAGACACACCCCTGGAACCCCGACCTGGGATATTCTATCTACTACCCAAGATCCATAAACCTGGAAATCCTGGGCGCTCCATCATCTCAGGCATTGGCACCCTGACAGCAGGATTGTCTGGCTATGTAGACTCCCTCCTCAGGCCCTACGCTACCAGCACTCCCAGCTACCTTCGAGACACCACTGACTTCCTGAGGAAACTTCAATCCATCGGTGATCTTCCTGATAACACCATCCTGGCTACTATGGATGTAGAAGCCCTCTACACCAACATTCCACACAAAGATGGACTACAAGCCGTCAAGAACACTATCCCCGATAATGTCACGGCTAACCTGGTGGCTGAACTTTGTGACTTTGTCCTTACCCATAACTATTTCACATTTGGGGACAATGTATACCTTCAGATCAGCGGCACTGCTATGGGTACCCGCATGGCCCCACAGTATGCCAACATTTTTATGGCTGATTTAGAACAACGCTTCCTCAGCTCTCGTCCCCTAAAGCCCCTACTCTACTTGCGCTATATTGATGACATCTTCATCATCTGGACCCATGGAAAAGAAGCCCTTGAGGAATTCCACCATGATTTCAACAATTTCCATCCCACCACCAACCTCAGCCTGGTCCAGTCCACACAAGGGATCCACTTCCTGGACACTACAGTGCTAATAAACAATGGCCACATAAACACCACCCTATACCGGAAACCTGCTGACCGCTATTCCTACCTGCATGCCTCCAGCTTTCACCCCGACCACACCACACGATCCATCGTCTACAGCCAAGCTCTGCGATACAACCGCATTTGCTCCAACCCCTCAGACAGAGACAAACACCTACAAGATCTCTGTCAAGTTTTCTTACAACTGCAATACCCACCTGCAGAAGTAAAGAAACAGATTGATAGAGCCAGAAGAGTTCCCAGAAGTTACCTACTACAGGACAGGCCTAACAAAGAAAATAACAGAACGCCACTAGCGGTCACCTTCAGCCCCCAACTAAAACCCCTCCAACGCATTATTAAGGATCTACAACCTATCCTAAAGGATGACCCAACACTCTCACAAGTCTTGGGAGACAGGCCAGTCCTTGCCTACAGACAGCCCCGCAACCTGAAGCAAATACTCACCAACAACCACATACCACACAACAGAACCACTAACCCAGGAACTTATCCTTGCAACAAAGCCCGTTGCCAATTGTGCCCACATATCTATTCAGGGGACACCATCACAGGGCCTAATAACATCAGCCACACTATCAGAGGCTCGTTCACCTGCACATCCACCAATGTGATATATGCCATCATGTGCCAGCAATGCCCCTCTGCCATGTACATTGGTCAAACTGGACAGTCTCTACGTAAAAGAATAAATGGACACAAATCAGATGTCAAGAATTATAACATTCATAAACCAGTCGGAGAACACTTCAATCTCTCTGGTCACGCAATCACAGACATGAAGGTCGCTATCTTAAAACAAAAAAACTTCAAATCCAGACTCCAGCGAGAAACTGCTGAATTGGAATTCATTTGCAAATTGGATACTATTAATTTAGGCTTAAATAGAGACTGGGAGTGGCTAAGTCATTATGCAAGGTAGCCTGTTTCCTCTTGTTTTTTCCTACCCCCCCCCCCAGATGTTCTGGTTTAACTTGGATTTAAACTTGGAGAGTGGTCAGTTTAGATGAGCTATTACCAGCAGGAGAGTGAGTTTGTGTGTGTATGGGGGTGGGGGTGATGTGAGAAAACCTGGATCTATGCAGGAAATAGCCTGACTTGATTATGTAAAGAGTTGTCACTTTGGATAGGCTAGCACCAGCAGGAGAGTGAATTTGTGTGGGGGGGGTGGAGGGTGAGAAAACCTGGATTTGTGCTGGAAATGGCCCACCTGTTGATCACTTTAGATAAGCTATTACCAGCAGGACAGTGGGGTGGGAGGAGGTATTGTTTCATATTCTCTGTGTGTATATAAAGTCTGCTGCAGTTTCCACGGTATAACATCTGATGAAGTGAGCTGTAGCTCACGAAAGCTCATGCTCAAATAAATTGGTTAGTCTCTAAGGTGCCACAAGTACTCCTTTTCTTTTTGTGAATACAGACTAACATGGCTGTTCCTCTGAAACCTGTCATTTTAAAGAGAGTAGTCACTTTGGATGGGCTATTACCAGCAGGAGAGTGAGTTAGTGAGTTTGTGAGTGTGTGGGGAGGGGGGGGGGGCGGAGGGTGAGAAAACCTGGATTTCTGCTGGAAATGGCCCAACTTGATGATCACTTTAGATAAGCTATTACCAGCAGGAGAGTGGGGTGGGAGGAGGTATTGTTTCATGGTCTGCGTGTATATAATGTCTTCTGCAGTTTCCACAGTATGCATCTGATGAAGTGAGCTGTAGTTCACGAAAGCTCATGCTCAAATAAATTGGTTAGTCTCTAAGGCGCCACAAGTACTCCTTTTCTTTTTTCAGTTTAAAAAAGGGTCTGGATTTTTTGGTGCAAGCAAAGTGACTACACTTGTTCTTTATGTATTTGGTGCAGTGCTCATGCTCGGAGATGCAAAGGGTCTGGAGATTCAGTCAGTCATTCTCTATACTCGTGGCGCAATTGGGGCCAAAATTAGACAGGATTCTGTTTTTACCTTGGAGTTACTCTAGATTTATCCCAGTGTAATTGAGGGCAGCATTCACTGTTGCTAGCTCATAATTAAGCCTGTAAGTCTTTCACAGAAGTCACGGGTTCTGTGACTTTCCGGGCCCTCCATGACTTCCGCAGTTGCAGCAGCTGGCCCCAGGGCCTTACTCATACTACTTGGCATTTTTCCTTAAAGCCCCAGCTCTTGGAGTCAAGTACAGAGGATTCTGCTTATTAACAACCTCTTGGCTCCCAGAAAAACATTGCTCTTATCCAAGAGTTGCCAGTAAGTGAAAGACAAAGTAGTAGTAGGATGAGGTAGTAGTGACCTGTTTCTGTTGGTGAAAGAGAGACAAGCGTTTTATATCCTTGGACCAACACAGCTACAACAACAGAGCATAAAATAAGTGAAAGGCAGGTTTGTGGGTGTCAAGGTTCCTCCCCCACTCTGAACTCTAGGGTACAGATGTGGGGACCTGCATGAAAAACCCCCTAAGCTTATCTTTACCAGCTTAGGTCAAAACTTCCCCAAGGTACAAAATATTACACCCGTTATCCTTGGAATGGCCGCTACCACCACCAAACAATTACTGGTTACTGGGGAAGAGCTGTTTGGACGCGTCTGCCCCCCCAAAATACTTCCCAAAACCTTGCACCCCACTTCCTGGACAAGGTTTGGTAAAAAGCGTCACCAATTTGCCTAGGTGACTACAGACCCAGACCCTTGGATCTTAAGAACAATGAACAATCCTCCCAACACTTGCACCCCCCCTTTCCTGGGAAATGTTGGATAAAAAGCCTCACCAATTTGCATAGGTGACCACAGACCCAAACCCTTGGATCTAAGAACAATGAAAAAGCAGTCAGTTTTTTACAAGAAGACTTTTAATAAAAAATAGAAGTAAATAGAAATAAAGAAATCCCCCCTGTAAAATCAGGATGGTAGATATCTTACAGGGTAATTAGATTCAAAAACATAGAGAACCCCTCTAGGCAAAAGCTTAAGTTACAAAAAAGATACACAGACAGAAATAGTTATTCTATTCAGCACAATGCTTTTCTCAGCCATTTAAAGAAATCATAATCTAACACATACCTAGCTAGATTACTTACTAAAAGTTCTAAGACTCCATTCCTGGTCTGTCCCTAGCAAAGAGCAGCATACAGACAGACACAGACCCTTTGTTCCTCTCCCTCGTCCCAGCTTTTGAAAGTATCTTGTCTCCTCATTGGTCATTTTGGTCAGGTGCCAGCGAGGTTACCTTTAGCTTCTTAACCCTTTACAGGTGAGAGGAGCTTTCCCCTGGCCAGGAGGGATTTCAAAGGGGTTTACCCTTCCCTTTATATTTATGACAGTGGGGCTTCAATCAGGGAAGAAAGTGCTGGGATGTGCCTTTAGTGACTGGGGACTACAAACCTGCCTGTGGCCAGGGACGCATGTGCCCCACAAGTGTCATGTGACTAGAGCACCCACATCACCACCCCATGGGGGAGCCTCTGCCAGAGTCCCGGTGCTGTGGGCTGGGAAGGGAGCATGGAACCAGGACAACAGCGGGCTCAGGGCCTGATGCAGGGGTTTCCAAGGGGAGCTGGAGGCCTGTGGAGATGGATGGTACTTCTCCCTGTGGTCTCCCTGCCCTGACGTTTGGGCGCGGCATATCCCAGCACCTCCTTCCCTCCACCCCTGCCAACCTGCCTGCAGCCGGAGCCGTTCTTTCAAAAAAGTTGTTTCTGAGCAGCACGCCTGTTGCTACTATCCGAATCCCATTCACATTCCAGTCAATGGGCGGGGATCATTTCCGGGCATGTTGCTATTAAGCAAATGTTGTTAATATGGCCACTGCTAGGAAGTGACACCCCCCAAATTCGGTGAGACCCTCACTTTTCATCTTCGATCGTTCCTAACCCTCCCGCCTGCAGAGACCGGCTGGACGTTCTCGCCCTAGGTTATCCTGCAGGTTCAAGAAGCAAAAGACAAAGAGCCACCAGCCCCCCCCGTTATTTTTAAAAGACTCTCACAGCTTTTAAGCCAAGCCCATGATGTTGCGGGGGCTGACTCATGAGCTGGGAGGACCCCAGCCCCGTTGGCAATGCTGGAGCGGCTCTGTGGCTGCGTGTTTCTTCCCGAGCTCCGCTTGCGGCTCAGGCGGATACAGGGATTAACAACGCACCGGGCACCGCAAGGGCTCCCGCGGCCTTAGGCAGCCCCAGCGCCCAGGGGTTGAGCAGCGGGGGTGCGTCCCCCCTTCCGTGGCTCCGCCCGGCGCGCTCTCCCCAGCGGCGGGAAGCCGGCGCCAAAGCCCCGGGGAGGCGCCCGGCGGGCGGGAGGGGGAAGCGAGCACAGCAGGGCGCGGCGGCTGGGGGAAATCCCCGCGCTGCCGCAGGTGCGGGCAGGCCGCTAATGCGCCCGGCGCTAGGGCTAGGTAGGGGCGCGGGGACGCGCGGGCTCCCGGCAGCATGGCAGAGCGGCTCTTCTGTAAGGGGGTGTCCGCGGTGATCAGCTGCGCGGGCTGCGAGGAGAGGTGAGTGCCGCTCCGGGGGCGAGTCCGGCTGCCCCCCTGGCAGAGCGGGGCCCTAGGGTCGTTGTTTGCCGCCGCCGCCTGGGCGCGAGGGGGGCTCGGCAGAGCCTGCAAAGGGAAGCCAGGTGCAAAGAAGGGGTGTGGAGGAAGTGCGGGAACGGGCGGCTCCCGGGCGAGCCGGGGCAATGAGCTGCCCACGCTCGCCCGTGCTGTCTCCGTGCAGTGGGCCGCAGCGGCAGCCTGGGCCCGCCTCGCTCGGCCCCCCCGAACTTGTTTTCCCGCTTTGTGGTGCGCAGAGCAGGGTGTGAGCGCTGGCAAAGGGATTTGTGTGCGCTCAGTCACAGCCCAGAGAAGGCTTTCCAAAGCACCCAAGGGGTTTAGGAGTACAGGCTCATGGACCTTCGTTGGAAACCTGCCCCAAGCCTCTCGCATTTTGTCCTCAGAAATATTGGGACAGGCAATATTGCTAATTGGGGTCACTAGCCCCAGCCTCACCCAAGCTGACAAACTCAGAACACTTTATTTGTAGTATTAAAAAACTCTCCTGCCTTCCTCTTCTAATAACCCCCTAGCTTTATAAATATATTTGCACAAGATATTGACGCCTTAAAGCCTTGTAACAAACACATGGAATAGTTCAGAGCTGTCAACTGTACACATTCAGGACTCATGAGTTTGGGTTAAAAATGATTTTGTTCTTAAATGGTAACTTTTGCATTCTTTTTATCTTGCTTTTTGTGTTTTTTGAGCCTGTGGGGGAGTCCCATTTTCAAGTCTTCCCCACAACCAGGAGGACTAGAAACTTTTTTTTTTTTTAAATAAAAGTTAACATTTTCATCTAACTACTGACTGGGGGGGCTTTAGGAAACACAAACTTCTCCCCCTCCCTTTGTCTGAACCTTTCTTCAATGGACACTCAAGCAGGGTCAATGAGCAGGCAAAAAATCTCCGTCTTTAATTTGTCTTCCAAGCTTCCCATCACTTCATCCCTGCCCTTGTAAACAAACTATCTCCTCTTCCAGTGAATATGAGTTTCCTTGAAGACAGGCTCAACTTCTAAGTTTTCTGCCATTTCTTTGGCAGCAGCGATGGATCTTCAGATCTGTTGTCTCTACAAGCCACAATGAAATCAAGGCAGCATCTCATCAAAAGCAGTAGCAGTCACGATGTCCATCGACTGAGTTTGTAATGCCTTGGTTACAACATTTACTTGGAACAGGGTATCGTGCCAAACATAGGCACAGACTCTGTGGGTGCTCCAGGGCTGGAGCACCCACGGGGAAAAATCCGTGGGTGCAGAGCCAAGCTCCCCTCCCTGCCCCTGTGCCTCAGCTTACCTCCGCCTCCTCCCCTGAACGCGCCGTGTCCCTGCTTCTCCTCCCAGTGCTTGCCGCCGCAAAATAGCTGTTTCATGGCGTAACAAGCTTCGGGAGGGAGGGGGAAGGAGCGGGAATGCGGTGTGCTCAGGGGAGGAGGCAGGGCCAGGGCGGAGATTTGGGGAAGGAGTTGGAATGGGGGCAGACAGGGCAGGGGTGGAGTTGGGCCAGGGCAGAGGGGGTCAAGCACCCACTGGCGCCAGCAGAAATTGGCGCCTATGGTGCCAAAGCACAGTTGAGGTCAGAAATTTGAAGTTAGTTCAAAATTGTGCAAACAATATCAGCAGAGCTTAGGATCACCAGCCATAAAGCAGGATCTGATGTACTGATTTGTGGCATGGAATTTTTTTTCACTGTTTTTGACATCGTGCAAGGCTGATTCTTCTCTGTTGGTTTTCGTCATGTAAACCAGATTTTTCTTTGTCTCTGCTCTCCTTTCCACATTCTTCTTTATCATGAGTCTCCTTTATGCTGCTAGGAAAACTGCATGATTCTCCATCGCTTTCCTCACATTTCCATTCCTTATTATCAGGTAAATCTGCTAATGACTTAATAATAGGACTTCCATCATTTACACTTTGCTCCTCAATTTCTTCTGCACTGGGACCATCAGTATTGCCTTAAGCCCAGTATATATTGTTCTGTTTCAGATATTTTCCCATCAAATGTGCTTCTTGCTGCAAACTAGATAGCAATGGAGCTTTTTGCTTTCTATACTGAGCTCTTGAAGGTTTCTTTGCAAGATCCCCTCAAAGGTGTTATGGAACCTTATTTTCCACATATGGCCAAGTTCTTTAAATTTCATCTAAAGGATGGCGTCTGCAGGACCCAATGCCCCCTAGGACCATGTTGGGTGCTGGTTCAGTATTAAGTCAGATGGAGGAGTGTCACCTTCTGAGTTACCAACTCTGGGTCTCTCAGGATTTAGTTATTCCATGTGCTGACCTAGCATGGGAGAACTGAGTAAATGTTCCTACATGGTGGGGTGGACCTGGACTGAAATCACATCTTAAGGCACAAGTGTCAATTATCTTAGATTCTTCCTAGTCTCCATTTGCACGTATTACAAACCCACCACATTAATCAGCATGACTTGCAGACTGCCAAAGAGCAGCCTAGAAGAGTTGGAAGGAGAAAATGAGAAATGTAAAAATCTTACTCTAGGCATGACATTCCTCTTGTCTCCTCTGATAGTTGTTTTCCTGACTATCCTACGTTGTTTTGTATTAACCAACTGCAGTATTGTCTTACAAACTTCAGGATTTCTTTAATAATATCACTGATTTAGACAGAATGATGTGGTAAGGTAATGCTGCAACCAGATTGTTGCTGTAGCTGTGTCATGATGCATCTTGTAGGAATGTTTCAGGACTGGATTGAAGTGCATCATACTATTGCTGGGTGAGAAAGTTTGCACTGCTCTTGCCTGCAGTGCATGACTCAGATCAAGCACTTGGATGGCAAGTTTAGCACAGTCTCTGCTCCCCTCCCATGAATTCAGGAAAAGTGCTCTGGTGGGAAGTTCAGGACCCCACTGAAACATCATCTTTGCTATCATCCTGGACTCAGAAGGTGTATGATAAATGTTTGGAGCCCTATACATGAGAGAAACAGTCTCATGAGGAGCGCTAGCAGGGCAGTAAGAGCCTAGAAAGATTACTAGGGAAGGTGGTACACTTGGGTATGTCTACACTGCAATAAAACCATGGCTGGCCCGTGTAGCTGACGCAAGGTAACGGGGTTCAGGCTGGGGGGGGGGCTATAAAATTGCAGTGTACGTGTTCGGGCTCCCTTGGGGTACACTGCAATTTCATAGCCCCCATCTACACTGCAATTTCATAGCCCCATAGCTGGAGCCCTGCAATCCTGAGTCAGCTGACATGAACCAGCCGTGGGTGTTTTATTGCAGTGTAGACATATCCTTGGATGTTATAGCTTTCAGTCGGCTAGCACTGTAAGAAAATATCATACACAGCTCTATTGCTTTGCAGTGTAGATTCATCTGCACTGGGCTTTTGCTCTGGGAGTGCACCAAAAGTATTCCATGATCCCATGGGCTGACTGTTCTCAGGACACTCTAGTTTGTGGACAGTAAAATTTTCCCACGCTGCACCACGAACGAAGGACTAGAGTGGCCACATTTTGGGAGGGCAATAGGAAGTTTGGGATACGGGTGGTTGGACTCAGTCTCACATAATGTAGTGTAGACTCTTGTTAGCCGACGGCCAAGGATGTTTGGTGAGGTGCCAGCTATGCCCGTTTATACCATCCGTGACTTTAACCGCTAGGACGCACTGTCCCTTCGCGGCGGGCAGCCCGGGCTAGGCTGACGGATGCCCCAAGGTCCTAACCACCCGTGACTTTAACTGCTAGAGCTCAGAGCTCCTTCGCAGCGGGCAGTCAATACTGACTGACAGGTGCCCCAATGGCAGCACTAAGAGCCTCTCCACACCCGTGACTTTAACTGCTAGAGCTCAGAGCTCCTTCGCAGCGGGCAGCCAGGATTGACTGACAGGTGCCCCAAGAGTTTGCCCCGTGGAGGCGGCACAACTCAACGCTAGGCTCTTAGTACTCTCACCTAATGGCCAGGCTTTAGAGCCAAAACGGCTGAGGTTCTTTAATTGTGATGGCTGCTTTACAGTAAACCAGAGAAAACAAGTCAGGCTTATGCATAAATGGTTACCAAAATTTATTAAGCTAGATTCTAATCATGTGGTTACAAAATTGCTAGTGCCTACTTATTTAAATGTAGAGATGTTACACACACACACAAACAAGTTACAAAACTGAAGCCACAATCCCAAAGAAAGAAAACAAAGTATAGAGCTCTATTTCAAAATATGTGTACACTAAAGATAGGAGATCAGGTGTGGGTGCTTCTTACCCTCCTTGCATCTCTCGATTCCAGCGGTGCCAAGCCAGGATCGGTCACTCAATTCCGCGGAAAGACGAATAAGGGACAAGGCGTAGGGACCCTCTTAGTTGCAGAAGCCTTGGGAGGCTGTCACTTATCTGACCAGCAGATAGATAGTGAAAAGCACTCAAAAATCATGGTGCTGTAGGTCCCCTACTTATACCTCTGTACTCCTTTATTCTCTTTCTCCTTTCTTATGCCAAATTGAGGCTGGTCTGTCGGGGTGACGCCAGCTTTTGCAAGAGTAGTTTACACTTGCAAGGGAGAGAAACAATAAGTTTCGACTACTGGACATTTCTTTTATCAGGGTAAATATTTTCCCACCTAGGATGTTGGTGTGTGTGCATCACGCTACTTAGTAGGGGCTAAGAGCCATGTCTGTCACAGGGCCTCTGCCTGCTGTGAGCTTAATCGTCGTATCTGTTCCCAGAGGCACATTGTAGCAGCACACCTGTGCTTCAAAGGCTGTGCTGGAATATATGTTAAGTGCCCTGTTCCTGCTTCCTCCTGTGTTTCCAGCAATGCTGGTCTGAGGGGGGGGGGGGGGGGGGCTGGCTGTCTGGCTACAACTCTAGAATCCCAGGTTGGGACTCAGGGTTCAACAGTTCTTAATCTGGGGTTACAGATATGTGTCGATGCTCAAGCTGTAGGTTAACAAACCCAGCATCTGCTAACTCGAGATGTACTAACCATCTGAATGATGACCCCTCAAACACTATAGGACACAGTAATTATAACTTTTGACTTCTAAATACTGTATAAGTAAAGAAGCACATATTCAAATTCCCCCAAGTCAGCTGTGCTAATTGTCACTTCAAATGTTTTTGTCATGGGATACCATTTTTTCTTTAATTTTAGTGGATTTAGTTCGAAATTAACTAAATTTTGGACACTAAATTCTTTTATTTAATTAACAAAACAAATACTGGGCAGCAGCAATACAAACTTCCCCATACTGCCCTACCAACATGTCTCAACCCTGAAACAGGGGTGGGAGGTGTCAAGGTTCCTTTCCCACTCTGAACTCTAGGGTACAGATGTGGGGACCTGCATGAAAACCTCCAAAGCTTACTTTTACCAGCTTAGGTTAAAACTTCCCCAGGGTACAAACTATTTTACCTTTTGCCCTTGGACTTCCACTGCCACCACCAAACGTTTGAGCGGGTTTATTTTATTAGGAAAGAGCCCGTTTGGAAACATCTTTTTCCCCCCAAAATCCTCCCAACCCTTGCACCCCGCTTCCTGGGGAAGGTTTCATAAAAATCCTCACCAATTTGCATAGGTGACCACAGACCCAAACCCTTTGATCTTAAGAACAATGAAAAAAGCATTCAGTTCTTACAAGAAGAATTTTAATAGAAGAAACGGTAAAAAAGAATCATCTCTGTAAAATCAGGATGGTAAATACCTTACAGGGTAATTAGATTCAAAACATAGAGAATTCCTCTAGGCAAAACCTTAAGTTACAAAAAGACACACAGACAGGAATATCCATTCTATTCAGCACCGCTTAATTTCTCAGCCATTTAAAGAAATCATAATCTAACGCATATCTAGCTAGACTACTTACTAAGTTCTAAGACTCCATTCCTGTTCTGTCCCCGGCAAAAGCATCACACAGACAGACTCTTTGTTTCTCCCTCCCTCCAGCTTTTGAAAGTATCTTGTCTCCTCATTGGTCATTTTGGTCAGGTGCCAGCGAGGTTATCCTAGCTTCTTAACCCTTTAGAGGTGAAAGGGTTTTTCCTCTGGCAGGAGGGATTTAAAGGTGTTTACCATTCCCTTTATATTTATGACAGGAGGCATCTTTAAGGGTAAGAGAGCTCCATTGTATTTTACTGTAGCAGTGGCTTACATGTATGCAAGACTTGAAAATTGCTCTTGCCAAAAGGGATTCCATTGTAGCCCTATAACCTGCTTATCTGAGAGCAGCACTTCCATGACACTTATCACCATTTCATCACTGTAGCCCTGCCTCAAGGACTTGGGCTGAGCGAGGAGCATATGACTGATCGCAAGAGTGCTTCTAGCATAGCCTAACACAGAATACTCATGGACAAGGGCAGTAGGGGGAGCTCCAATGTATATACCATGGCATTATAGGGACTAATTGAAAGAGACTATTCACATTTAAGATTGTAGACCGCCTTCTGTTTATGTCTAAAATAGGTCCCCCTCTATGAAATGGTCTTTCAATTTCAAATCTGTACCTGGCATATGTGTGTACTTTTTTTTAGCTAAATTTGGGAAAATCAGAAGTAATTTCTGAGATAAGGGAGTTTGAGAAAATCAGATGTGCATTGCCCCACAGGTATTTTGTATTTATCTAGTGTGCAAATGATGTGATGGACTTTGAAAACCTCTGAAAAGTTCTGATGGGCTTTTACTCTGTTGCTCAAGTACTGTACCTTCCCTCCAGCATGACTATCCTCTCCTCTTCTCGTAACTTGGTTTAATACACTTATACTTACTGGTATATGACTCCTTTTGTGCTCACAAGGAGCTACAAGTATTCTAAATGTGTTGTGGACTCCTCATGTCTCTGAGACCAGATCTACACTAGGAATTTACATTGATATAGGTACGATTCTCAAGGGGGTGAAAAAATCTACAGCCATGGAATACACAGCTATACCAACCTAACCCCTGGCATAGACGGTGCTAGGTCGATGGAAGATTTCTTCCGTCAACCTAGCTATTGCTTCTCGAGGAGGTGGATTATCTACACTGATGGGAGCCACGCCATTGCCGTGTTTTAAGCATAAACATACCCTTTAGGCCTCATGTAGACTTCAGGGGAATTAGTAATCTGCCATATTTCCTGAGACAAAGGTGAAATTTCTCCATCACAAGTGCAAAACACCACCTTGTAAATGCATCACCTCCCATTTCCTCTTGCATGTCTAGGCTTCATGTATTTGGTCCTTCAGCGATTCTAAATTCCACAGGATCCTTAGCAGTGTTGATGGGTTCAATTCTGATGACTCTCAATCAGATAGATAGATCAGCACTATACAGAAAGGGTTAATACTTTACCCAATCTGGAGAACAGGCATGCAGTTTATATCTTCACTGTTCCAAAACTATTAGCTCAATTTTGCTCATAGTTCTGCCTCACTTGTTTACAACAGAGAGTGATTTTACTGTATTACCACAAACCTTTCATCCCTTTTCTTATCTAGTTTTCTACATATTTTGAAGTTCACACAGACCTCTGTAACAATTATCCCTAGAAGATAACAAGCTGCTTCTAGCACACTGCTTATTTTTGACAATACTTCTGACAGATTCTGCATACACAAACAGATTACGTACAGTTTACTTGCTAATAAGTTTCCACAATAAAGTGTGGCATGAGTACAAAACATTCTGTAAAATACAACATGTTTATACAACTTAGCATGCTTACAAAACTTTCTGAGAAATCTATGATATTGTCTAACGGTAGAACCACCTTGTCTAAAGAAATGGAGGAATTCTTGAGGCTTTGCTTCCACAGGATAACTGGAACATTCTGACTTCTTAAGTCCAAAGCTGAGACTGTTAGTTCTGAAATTTAACCATCAGTATATGCCACTTTGAGGAATTTATGGTGCGGTTGTAGCAAGGCAGGGGACCACAAGATGCTAATTACCATACTATAATTTCATGTAGGATATAATTAAATGTTTATTCTCCAATTATATAAAATTTCCTGTCACAACAGTACCATTTTTTTTAAACTTTATTAAAAATAATTAAACTGTTCAATCTTGCCTGCATCCCTTTATACTCACTGTATTCGCTCCTGTAGCGCTGTCTGACTTGGATTAATATGATCTGTCATGGTGGCCCCACTGATGTCGCCAGTCTGGAGCCTTTCAAATCTTGTACTCCTGGCTCCTAATTGCCAGTATGCTATTGCATTCTTGATAACATTTTATGGGAGTGATATAACACAGTTGAGACAGGGAAAATATTTTACTTTAGCTTTTAATTAGCTTTAATTTAGGGCAGACTGATTGCTAAAATTGCATTTTTCAGAAGAGCTCAGCTCCCATTTAGGAATCAAAATAACTGGCCAGATTTTCAGAAATTATCACCACATTTGACGCTGAGTTGTTTTGAAACTCTAGCACGTATTTAGGTACATAAATGGGAGCTGACCCCTGAGTAGGTCCTGAGCTCTTCTGAAAATTTGGCTCTCAGCATTGAAAATAGAGGATGTAGCTAGTACTGTAGTTTTTATTCATGGTTTAGTGTTCATCGTGTCTCTCAAGGTGAACTAACCACAGTATGGAAAGGCCTGGGGAATTTAAGGTCTTGTCTGCTAGAGATCTGCCACTGCTGTTTCTGGTGGCTGGATAATGCGCAGACCCTTTCCTGTAGAGGCTCCCCATTCCTCTGAGAGTGTGAATACTCATTGCTAAGGAAGATTTTAAAAAAAATAAATAAAAAATGTAACTTCTGAGAGTTCATGCCAAGTAGTTTTATAGGCTACTAAGTCATTAGAAGAAAGTATTGATAAAAAGTTGAAACTTTGTTCCATTTATTTCTGAACTTAAGGAAAAAGTTGTAATGGTTGAAGAATCTCTTCAGTCCATGGAGTCATGACTACAACACTAGCCAGTATTAAAACACCCAAAATGAAAACAAGAAACAGTTAGTTAATATTGCGGAAATCTAATATGCTGAAATCTAAAAGTATTAGATCTGAAAGAGTGTCTGTAGGTAGAAACAAAACAGAGGATTAAGTTGTGCTGGTAACAATGGTAGAAAATAGGGCAACAATTCTGAGAAGACTCATTGCATGTGCTTAACTTTGTGCACTGAGAGACGTCAGTCTTCATTAAATATTGAGTAGGTGTTTTGATTACTGAACCTATTGACTGGTTAGGCATTTGCAACTTCAGTCAAACGTTAATCAAGTTGTCCAGCCATACATAATTTTATTCCTAGCAGGAATGGAACTGTAGTACCGTTTTTCTTTTTGTTTTGTTTTTTTAACACCATGTTACAATACATTTGTAGAAAGCATGAGTTCAGATGTTAATGTAGACCTTTTCATGAAATGTCTCTTGTTGAGTGTGAGATTCTCTGTTTATATTGTAGGAGGGCTGATGTAAGGCTAACTGTTGAAACTTGTACATCATCCAGTCCTATCCGTAAGAAGGTATGTTCTGAATCAAAAGATTTTCTTGTATGTCTGCTATCTTTTGTGTGCTAAAATAGAATGTAAACTGCCTTGATGCAGTGACACAGGCTTTTTGCATTGCTTAAGTTTCTATGAGTTGCTGTGAGATTCTATGAGTTGCTTTTTTGTAAATCTCTGTATAACCATATAATCTTGTTTAAGCGTACTGTGATGAGTTTAGGGATCATACAAAATATTATTCTGATGATTTAAAATACACATTGTAGATAAACTTGACTACACTTGTCAATGTGAGTCACCACTAATGATCTGCTATTATTTACCAAAATAAAAAAAGTCTGAACCAAAGGTGTGATTAAAAATACCACTTTAGTCACCTTGTACTTTGTATCTTAATTGTAGTTCATTTGTCTTTTTTGTAAATGTAAACTTTTTACGTGTCATGTCTCCTGTATACTTTATGGTGCCAAGAGGCACACTGTTAATGTTCAACAAATAATGTTAATACAATTCTACCCCAACTTTGACAGGAACTTACAGTACGTATTACAGATGATGCAGATCCATTATTCTTGTATTCTCTTGCTATAGGAGAGGAAGATTTTCAGAGGTAATTGCTATCTTGCTGCTTTTCTCTGAGAAACAATGGAACTTGCTATCATTAACTGTGAATGTTGTTTTAAGAACAAATATGTACAGTGTTCTGTGTTTCTTACTTCATTTACTGTTACTACAAAATCTTTGAAGTTTACATACCCCCTGCATTGTGTTGTCATTTTAATATAATTTAATTACTGGTGTAGGTGTCAGCACTTGAGTTTGGAAGCAGATTCTGTTCTGAAAGATTTCTTTGTATCATAGAGGAGTATAAGTATAGGAAATGAGATGATGATCCTTCTTTAAAGTATTGTATTAATAAATAATGTAAAACTTCTGTTAACATAGTAAAAAGTTGTCCGTGTTAGTTATGCTGCCTAACAGAATGAATTCGGTTCTTTGAAAGTTCTAGTTTATGCTGTTGAAAATTAATTTTGTGAACTTTTGGGTTGTGTTCATATAGTGTCTGAAGTTATGGTGCATATAGTATTGCTGTCTTTACTAAAGTCCGTGTCTGGTGGCTTTTTTACATAGGTGGGAGTTGGTATTAAAAAAGAAATAAGATTCTTTTCTCTTAAACTGTTTTGTAGTAACTATCTTTGTGTGTGTTCTCAAAGATATGGCTGTCTCATTTACTACCCAGATCCTACTTTAATAGGAGGGAAGAAATTGAAACCTCCTAATAAGAGAGTACAGAGGAAAAACTGCCCAACTAAGGGAAACTGCTAATGACAAAAACATTGATGTTTGAGTAATACAGCACTACCACCCAGATCCCATTTAGAAAAGCTAATTTGTTTTATAGGCTGATAATGTTTAAGAATAAAGATTATTTTCCCTTGACTGTTATCCTTTACCATTGCCATCCTTTTGTTTCCTTCGCAGTTTAAAGAGCCAACAAGGACTGCTTATAGATTTTTCAGCTTTTCCCCAGAAATTCATTGATTTGTTAGAACAATGCATTTTGGAACAAGGCAAACAAGTGCCTCGGTAAGGGCAGTTTCATTATTTTGATAGAATTTGGATTAGAAAGGAGCTTTCAATAAATGCAAATCCTTACCTGAGGGAGCATTTCAGTGCAACTCTCACAGTTGGTTGTATGGGTGCTTGGATATCGTAGTGATGATGAGTAATGCCTTTACAAGTGCCAGAGATGGGGGTAGCTAGGGGAGCTGTTCATGTGGTTTAGTATTTGCAAAGTTCCTTAACTCTGCTAAGAAAAAATGGTAGAGGAAGACCACTTTGCAGTCCTACTGGTAATTTAAAAACTAAAATTCTCTTTCCTTGTCAACACCACTATTCTCCCCATCATTCAGGCCTGCAATGTGGATGTTGACTTGATTCCTACATCGCCTCACACATCCAGGCCATATCTAAATCTTGCCACTTCTTCCTCAGCTTTTCCAAGATTTCTCTTTCCATCCTGTCAAACAAATCTCCCATTCAGGCCCTCACTGTATGTCACTTTGCCTACTGCAACAACTTCCTCTCTGGTATCCCTGAAATCCACATTTTCTCTTTCTGCTCCCTGCAAGATATTGCAGCAAAGGCCATTTTCATTGCCTCTTGTTTTGATCACATTACTGCCCACTTTCAACCCTTCCACTTTTTCCCCATTCACTACTGCATCAGATTAAAGCATCTTGTTACCATCTTCAAAGTTCTACATAACTCTGCCCTCTCTTAC
Organism: Caretta caretta; assembly: GCF_965140235.1. Lineage (NCBI taxonomy): Eukaryota > Metazoa > Chordata > Testudines > Cheloniidae > Caretta > Caretta caretta. Next base: position 89,091,368 of record NC_134210.1, on the reverse strand, counting down.
TTATTATCTGAGCTTGTCTCAATTTGTGTTACCTGACATCCTTGATCACCTGTTCTCGGCTTCATGCATAAGCATCTGTGGGTATGTCTCCACTGCAATCAGGAGGTGTGATTGTAGCATCAAAGCTAGTTCAACAACAATAGCAGTGAAGGTGTGGCAGCACAGGCAGGCGCATTAGCGAGTCCTGCCTGCCCATGTCCATAGGTGAGTACTCAAGTAGCCACTGCCTGGGCTGCTGCTGCTTTTGGTACTTGAGCTAACTTTAATGCTATAATCACATTTCCCAGTTGCAGTGCAGACATATCCTGAGTGCCATCTTTCATGGTGCCCTTGTGCATTGTATCTTGGAAAAGATGTTTGGGGAGTATCTATCCTAGCCTTTTCAAATACATTAGCTTCCTCGAGTTAACCGTGTGGTGTAGATGAGGCGTAAAGGTTTTTAGTCTTCATGTGTGTTAGCAGGTTGAGGTAAACACAAAGGGAGAACCTAGGGTTCACCTTGACCTGCTAGCATATGTAAAAACTACAATTGTCTTGTTTTTACTATAATTTTACCTTGTTACCATGTGTTAGTAACCATGCAACAGACCTTTTTTCCTAGTGAAGACAAATCCTGAGGGGCTACAACATGGCACCCAGCACTATTATTGTGTTAAACTGTGTATGCTAGATGTTAAGTGTTGCATCAAATCATGTTAGCTAACTCAATTTAGAAAAAAACCAAACACTTTTTTCCTTTAGTCTGTTTCTCATGCAGATAGAACAATTTTGTACTTCTTGCTCCTTGACTAGTGCAGCACATCTAGGGCCTGTCTGTAATGGAGAAAGCTGGGTCTAAAACTCATTTGAAAACATAGTTTAAAAATGGCTTTCTCAAGACCAGATTTGAACATAATTTAGCTGCCTGTCTCTAGACAGTCAACCTTGTTGTTCAAACAATTTTCTGAATTGATGTGGATTGTCCACTCTGGTGGCCACCCTGTTGAGAGCTGGTCAAGAGGTGGCTCTTGATTGAATTCGCAGATGTCTCAGTGTATCTATAAAATAATGGTGGGAGAAGCCCAGGGAGTCTGTGAGGTTTAAATGGCTGTAACCTTCTTGATTCAAGAGACTGTTGGTTTTAATACTTGCCTTTTCTTGGTGTGTTTATAGGTTTTTAATTCAACTTGTAACATCTTCTCCAGCATTGGACTGCATGCCTGCATGTTTAAATGTAGTGGAAACCAATCCATTCAAACATCTCACTCACTTGTCTCTAAAGCTTTTGGCAGGAAGTGACAGTGACATCAAGAAATATCTTGCCATCTGCATTAAAAATTTAAAGGTTAGCTTTAAGTCTTTCTTTTATTAAGAATTAACACAAGTACTATCAATTAAAGCCCTTGTAGATCAGATAGAACAAGATAAGTCTTGAACCTTGGTATGATCCATGAAGGTCCATCCTTCCATGTAGAGCCCCATTGACCTGAATGGGTTTCCCAGTGGGGGTAATGGTCCACACATGCAAATCCAATTCCAAGGTCAAGCGCCAAATTAGAAGGATATTTAAAGCGTATGATTAGTACATGGCTAGCTCTTATTGCTAAGCTGGTGCTGTGCATATACCATATGTATAAACAGTTAGCCTGATTCTCATCTTATTAGGTGTAACTCAGGTGACTTCAAGAGAGTTGTCTTTGTTTTTTTTACCAGTTTAAATTAGATGGAAAATTGGGCCCAATGTCTTAGATGTATATAGATGCAAGTTTTTATCTTCTTGTATAAATATGCTTGAAAATTAATAAGCAGTAACATTAGAAAGTTTCCATTCAATAGGCCTGCCTAGTATAATTAGACTGCATTGGTTTGAAAACTATACTACGAGAGGGAAAAACTAGAGATGCTGAATGTGTTAAACCTCTAATTAGTTCCAGATTTCTTTCTGGATCTTAAACTAATGAATCTCCCTCAACTCCCTATGAGGATAATTTGTAGCAAAAGGGAAGTTTGTGCTATGGGAAAGAATTCCCTCCTCTTCAAATCTAGGTTGGTGCAAGTAGGTCCCTTACAGGTGGTATATATGCTCTTTGCTTCATAAGGATGTTTTCCCCCACCCATCTGCTATTTTAAAATCTCTTAAATGGAGTGTGACTCCAATAACAGCTAAGTCTGACTTTCAAACTATGATGAACAAGTGGGTTTGAAGTTAGGCATAATTCTTTTCTTTCTAGAAGAAACAGAGAAATAAATACATAAGACCAGCAAATTTGCATGGAAAATAAAAAAATATTTAAGTGCTTTAGAGATCTTCCTTTTTAAATCAAATCTATTACGCTATTGTGAGCAAATTTCTTTCCTCCATTCCTGTCTTCCCCAATCCTATAACGTATATATTTTTCATTACACTTTTATTGTAATATATATATATATATAATATTTAATTTTGCTAGTGGTTTGGAAGGAGACTTCCTAATTTACTGTATACTGTCACCACTGATAGTAATAATATGGTCATTTTACATATTGGTAAAGGTTCTTATTATAAAGTAAAAATCTGTAATTTTAGTGTGGGCTGCTTAATGATTATATTATAGTTTTGTGGGGGGTTCGGTGTTTTTTAATAGATGGAAAACAGTATCTTGGAAGATAAGCTACACAGATCAGAAGAGAGACTTTCGAAAAGGCTAACCGTAACAGAGCAGGTAGGAAGCAGCCTTTATTTTTAATAAAGCAAAGCAAACCAAACCCTGAAAGTGTGGTGCTAAATCTATACCAAATTGACTTTTTTTAAAAAATATACCTGCTATACAAACAGAAATCAGCATGTGATATTTTCAGGCTTTGGCAGAAAAAAGTAAGGAACTGGATAAACTGCAAAATGAATGGGCATCACAGACCACTTCACTGACTGATAGGTACTCCCAAGAAATCACAGCAGAAAAGGAGAAAGTGCTGCAGGTAAGTAGAAATATAGCCATTTGTCTCAGGTAGAGTAGCACCAGAATACTGCATATCTATAGCATAGATATGCAAAAGTACTTTTTGGCAATCCGTTGAAGTAAATAGGCCCTCATCTAATAGCTTCTTCTAAAAAAGAGACTCCCTGAACTCTACAGTGAAGGGGAAATGTGTAAATGTTGAGTTTTAATATTGTCTGTATCTCTTGTGAGCCTGGTGTGCGTTTTTTTTAACTGTATTTAATTGAATTTTAAATTAACATATCTGTATGTAAAATTAGATGTTTGTCTGTATGCTGTATATATACATGACTTCACTAATATCCTTCTCTTCCTGCTTAAGATTCAAGCACAATACCACCTTCAGCATGAACAGCAAAAGAAAGAGATGGAAGCAACTTGCAACAGAAAAGTACATCACTTAGAAACCAGGGTATCTGAATTGGAAACTGTTAATAAGGATCTCACAGAGAGAAAATACAGGTCTGAATCTTCAATAAGGGAGCTGAAATCCAAACTTGCAGGACTTGAAGAGGTATAGTAAAACTAGTATAATAAATGGTATACTTACTGGGGAATTAAAATTGTGTTACTGGTAACATTTTTGCCTTTAAAAATTGATTCACTTAATGAATTCCAGTAAACTTAAAAGTCTTTTTGTGTCAGATATAAATCAGCATAGATCAGCTTTAGTCAGTTCACATCAGCTAAGGATCTGGCCCCTTATTTTGATACACTTAGACTGGGATTTTAGACCCTTTGAATATCCAAACCTTAATATATTGTTACAGCCTGCTCCAAAGTAGGTGGAGAGAATAAATAAAGCATGTAAAATTGCTACAGAAGTAGTTCTGACTCTAAATAAAGTCTGTACTGAAATGTTTCCTCCAACCCAAACATGTAGCTGCTGCATAATTATTGACCATAATTGTATGTTTATTTCTATTATGCAAATCCTTGCACTCTGGCTCAGGAAAATCTATTTGCATAAGCATTGTATAGCTGTTTCTGAATAACCATATAGCAATTATCCAAACCTCTCCATGGTAACTGGCTATTGCCCTCAGAATGCCCCATCCCTATACCTGTATCAAACCCATTTGCCTAAACATTTACTCCTCTTTCTGTGCTATTGCTTCCATCTAACCCCACACATTAAATACAACTTAATTTAAGGAAGAGATCACTCTTAATTAAGGAGGGAGGGAGATAAAGTATTTGTGGGAACCAAAGGCTAATTAGGGAGAGAGGATTCAGGCTTTTAGGTTCTGGACCCACAATGCTTATTGAAAGAAATGTGACTGTTTGTTTTTTTATATATTAAAATACTTAACTTTGGTGATATGTTCTCTTGATTTGATTTAATATATTCTTACTAATATTCAACTAAAAATAGGTCAAATCAAAACCTTTAGTAGTACTATTAAATTTGGGTTCGATCATCAAATTTAATACCAAAATAATCAGCTCTTATAAATTCTAAAGAGGACCCTAGGAAGGTGGCTGTCTGTTAATAATCCAAAGTAGAAGAATTTTATTAAAGTAAATCAAATCTGTAATTTGGAGTTGGTTAAATGTCTTAATACAGAAAACAAATTATTATCTAATGTTTGAAACACAACATCAGTGCCAGTTTTAAAACTTTCTTCTTAAAATTCAGTTATGTACTGGCTAACCCTTTCCTCCCTTCTTCAGGTGACCTGAAAAAGAGCTCTGTGTAAACTGGAAAGCTTATCTCTCTTACCAACAGAAGCTGGTCCCAGAAAAAATACTACCTTGCCCATCTTGTGTCTCATATATCCTGGGACTGATTCTGCTACAACACATCATCCTTAGTTTAGCATCAGTTTTGTGAAAAGTCCCATTTACATTAGCAATTTAAAAAATATTCAGTGGTTTAGAGACTGCTTGTCTGACCCCTGAAAAATATCAGAAAGCCAGATACATGAGACCACCTTGAGGAAGCTGACAGTCTTATCCAGGGGAAAGTCTAGGGATGTCACCAGTTTATGGAAAACTTGACACACGCATCCTATAAAAACAGCTGATTGCTGGGGCTCTTTCCCAACAGTTGGTTCCTCAACATTAATCTATCGATCAGCAGGATGAAAATTTAAGCTTGAACAATTTATGACTTGTATCATTCTTGCAAATCAGACAGTACAGTAATCTTTCTCTTTTGGAACTGGGTTATAAATCAATCAACTTGTCTTTTGTAATCTTCATCTTGATAGATTTTAGAAAATAATTACTTTAGCATGATAAAACCCATTTAAGAAATAAAAATGTTCAAAGATTTCTGCATTGCCATATAAGCTATTTCTCTAACACCTTTATTGAGGCATGGGGGAGAGATAGGGTCTTATGCTGTAGGAGTCATGCTTGCCATGTGTGTATATAAATGGATAGTTCAGAGGCATTCACTAGCCAGCGAGAAAGGTAGTGAGAATGAGGTGCTCATTCAACAATAATAATAATAATAATAGTAATAAATCTGAAGATGTTGCCTGTTAACTTGGTAATAACCGTGGGCCAGAGCATATACTTCAGTGACAAAAACCCCTCGGTGGGGTACCAAAGGGAAGACAAAAATCTTTTGTTGAGAGAGGGGTAAGGATTTCTACCCTACAGAAATGAGCTTGTAGGCTCACCTAATAAAGTAATGCCCATGGCTTCGGACTCTGTGGATCTGAGTTTGCATGAGGTGAGGGTTGGTTTGAGGGTTAGTTCTTGAAAGGCTTCATGTAGAGCAGGGCTGCATCAGTGTCATGTGAGAGAGGAGATAGTTCCTGAAGCGCACCCCAACCTGCTTTCTGTCACCAGCTGAGCTGGTCAATGGCCTGTCAGCTGGCTGTTTTGCTGACATTTACAAAAAAGCTAGAGAAAACATGGTGTTCTTGTAACACAGGACAAGAACATTGGGAAAGGTCCTGAAAGTAGGACAATCCTGTTTCAGTGACATATGGTTACGTTGTTGATAAACTGAAATTGTGTAGTTCATTCATATTGATGTATAGTAAGATGTGAGCATGGCAGATAAGAGTTAGTTAATGTTTTTTGGTGGAAGGGAATGAACAGGCATTAATGTTTTGTGGACTTTGCAGACCCTGATGGTGTCACTGCTAACTTTGCAAATGGGAATTTCCCTGAGCATGATCTCTGGTACCCTGATGTAAAAAGAGATGGTCTCCAGCTGACGTAAAGTTTAATTTTAGTTCTTCTCAACAAAACTTTCAGATATAACCTGGCAAATTATTTGGGTGCCCCGCAAAAAAACAAGACATGAGGGGGTGGGGGAAACTAATCAACTTCTTTCATGCCTCATAGTCCTTGGCAAAAACATTTTAAAAATCTAAATAGAATCTATACTGCTACTATTTAAAATTAGATTATAAGCTCTTGTGCAGGGATCAGTCACTGGATTTGTTCTGTAAAGTGCCTAGCAAATTTCTGAAACAATACTGAATCCAGTGTGTGCATGCAGTGTTACCTCTAATGTGGCAGTGTCCTGGTCAGCCATATTGAGAGGCAAGATACTCAGATTGACACTGTGTCTTGAGTTATAGGCAGGAGCAGGAAAATTGGGTTTTATCTTTATTATTTTTATTTCCCCATTTCTCTGGCATTGTTTCTAGAAACTTCTATTTGAAATGGATGGGGAAGAAATAGAGAGAAACCTGCTTGTGTGACCACCTTCTCAACAGCTACCATTGGGATTCTGTTTTAAGGCCTGGCCAATATTTTTGACTCTATTCAGCAATAATTATTTTTTGCATAGGTATGGTCTATTCAAGTCTAAATTGCAAATCTTTATTAAAACATGCTCGATCACTAAACCATACATGGTACAACCTCGATTGTCTAAATCTGCTATTCTTTATTACAATAACAGAGTTTTGGATCATACCATCATCTTCTAATTATAATGAAAAGTCATTACAGTTCTGATAATGTGTGCCCAAGATATCTGGGTAATCAATGGTACTCTAAGGTTATGATGTTGTTTCAATGGCATAGGTGTTGCCCCTTCCACTCTACACTCAGCCGTGAGAGTAGAACTTGGAGACCAGCTGCGTTGTTGCTGAACAGCAGCACAAAATAGAATAGTGTGTCACTGGAGAGGCTGTGGCCCTCCAGTCCCTAGAGCTCATGAGTAGAGTTGAGCAGGAAATGTTTCCTGTTTTGTGAAAATTTTCACAACTTCAGAATTTTTTCCTTTTGCACATCAGGACAAAGTTGGGACCTTCCCCCCTTTTTTTGGGGTGGGGGGGAAGCAGAGAAGGGGGAAAAAAAGTGAGAGATATAGAGACCTACTTTAGAATAGCCAGTAGCCTAGTGGTTAGGGTGGGAGACCTGGGTTCAAGTCCCTGCTCTGTCTGATTTTGAAGTGACATGGGATGAAAAACTGTATTCTGAGCCAGCCAGAGCAAGGACTTCAACCTGGGTGTCCCACATCCCAAATGAGTGCCCTCCCCACAAGGCCATTGGCTATTCTGAGGAAGGTTGGTCTATCTGTCTCTTTTCCTGCCCCTTACTTCCCAAGCCTGGGCTATTGGCTGAGGTGGGTTTCTCTGGTTTTCACTCTGACCCTTTCCTGCAAAAAATTTGCATTTTTTGACCGTGGTGGTGGTTTAAAAAAACCCAACCTCATAAGACCTGATTTAGTCTTGCATGATCCAAGCTTTGGAGTGCTCCATGCTGTATTGGAGGTAAAGATATGCACAATCAGAAACCCATCACTGTTGTTAAGCTCTGGAACCCTTTAAGATAAGAGGGATCACTATGGAGAAGATGATGGGGCCCCATTAATTCAAAGAACATAACAATTCTCCTTCCTCTCTGCTGAAATCCTCCTCCTTCATTGACAAAGATATTCAGCCTCACCCTCTGACCTACCAACTTTCACGCTCCATGACACTGTTTGAGGCACCCCTTTTTACCTGCTATTTAATCTAATTCTTTTAATGTAGTACTATAGTTATATACCATTAGCAGTGGTGGTAGGCTTCCATTACAGTGAATTGAACAAGATGTTGTCTCTTTAGTTATTATACATGCCATATGTACAATTATTCCACCTCAATTAAAATTTAATTGACCAGAAAGGGAGACATGCACACACTTGTTTGCAGTTAGTAAGAGGATTTGATTTTTTTTTCTTTTCACAAACATTTGCATGTAGAAGGAGGTTGCCTAACCAAAGGCATATGACAAGATAGATGAGAATTATTCTGAAATCAGTACAGACAAACTTCCCCCCGCCCTATTTGCATAACTGAATAAAATGAACAGGTTACTCCATAATAAAAGAAGAATAATGGAAAAATGATTGGGCTTTTTGAGAATAAAGTGTAGTCACAGTGCAGTTTTGTTTGTGTTTTCCTGCTGTCAACTGTGTGCAATTTTCTCTGACCTCTACTCTATGTCTATGGTCTCCATTAGCACAGTAGCAATATTGGTATGTTGCCGGTGTGATATTTTGTTTCTTTCCTTGTCTTGTGAATAGAATTCTACAGTTATTTGTCACTTGTTCACACAGAGGTGTTGCAAGGGCTAGGTAGTATTGCTTTTGAGGCAAGGCCAAATGGGGCTTTTGTAAAGGTTTGCTTAAGAATCTACTAGAGACATTTTGAGTTCTATTATTGTGAAAAATATGATCACAAATTCCACTGACAAATATAATAACTGTACTATAGTAACTGTAATTTGCTTCAAGCACTGATACTCAGGTGTTCAGTTTCAAAGACAAAATCATATAGTTAGGTGAGGATTGTTAAATTATTCTTACATCTTTATTCTTAATGCATCTGCATAACTTTTTTAATTATTGGTATTAATTGGCTAGCACCAAAGCATGCCAAGTGCTGTACAAACATACAAGAAAACACTGTCCTTGCCTCAGAAACATTTACACTTGGATTATAAGTTATCATAAAAGTGTAAGGAGGTTTTTATGAGGTTCCCAACTGGACCAGAGTGATTTGCAGAGAAGCTAATAGCCTATGAGGAAAATTTTGGCTAGAGAAGAATAGAAATATAATGAAGATGAGTCTGTCTAAAGGCTAATCCCTTGGATAGAGCTGACCAAACTCATTATAATTTTTCATTAGTTTTTCGTCTACAGCTCTCCAGTCCTCACAGAGAACTGCGTGGCTGCTCATCCTAAAATTTTTCCATAACACTTTAATGTAAAGACTTACTGTTTTTCTTCTATTTTTCCTCTGAACCTTCATTTGATAGGAGTATCAGAGGGCAAAACAAGAAGTTCTGTCCCTTGCAAGAGAAAATTCAACTCTTGACACAGAGTGCCATGAAAACGAGAAACTACTAAACCAGCTAAGAACACGCATTGCAGTCCTGGAACAAGAAGTGAAGGATAAAGAGCAAGTAGTAATAAGAAGCACAGATGTCTGTGAAAGTGCACAAGAACACAAGGTTGGCAATAGAAACTCATTGCTTGAAAGATGTTCCCTAGAGGTGTAAAACATCCATATCTTGAAGATTTGTTTAAATATTCCTTTGGAAAGTAAACCAGTTTTGAAATGATGTAGTGTTAATGTGAGGATTATGGCTTAAAACCAAAAAAGTCTTATTTTGTCAGGGTGTGTATGTTGGCATGTCTACACTATAAATGTAAGCTGACCTATGTTAGGTCAACTTACAGCTACCGCAGTAATTACTGAAGTGGTTCATGTCCACACCGCCCTTCTTCTGTCAGTGGTACACATCCTCAGTAGGAACGCTTTGCCCCTCTTAAGTCGGTGAATGTGGGGGCTAAGAGCCAGGGCTCTCTGCTCTGGATGCAGATCCCCACTGGTAGCCTGGCTCCCTGCTCCCCTCTCTACTTGGCTCCTGCTTCCCACTGGGCTTCTTGGCTCCCCATTGGGAGTGGGGCAGCTGCGTCAGGCTTCATGGCTGTGTGCTCCCAGAGTGGGGAGCCAGGGACGTGGGGGGCAGCCGGGCTCTCACCGACCCAGACTCTGGGCATGGAGCGCCCCACTGAGTGAAGCTGTGCTCCCTGTGGGGAGGCATGGGCCAGGATGACCAGAGTGGATGGTGTGTTCCCGGGCGGGAGCCATGAAATTGACAAGAATGATAGCCAATAGATGTAAGTAACGCAGTGTCTACAGGGACACTTCATCACCCTAACTACACCAGTATAAATCCTATACCTCTCTGGAGGTGGAATTGTTATGTTGATGTAGTAGGGCATTTACATCAGTGGGAGCAAGGCTGTAGTGTGTACACAGACATAAACAGGTCAATGTAAGCTGCCTTATGTTGACCTAATGCTCTAGTGTAGACCAGGCCACTGTGTATGTGTGTACCTATATAGAGAGAGATATAATACTCCCCGCCCCCCCCCCCCCCCCCCCCCCGGCTCCCACCAATTAATTTCTTTTTAAACAGAGTTTCCTTTAAATTTGAAACAATGCAATATGGCTACAGTCAAATTTGTTTGTCTAATTTTATTTTTTAAAACGAAAATACATTAATGAATTCAGTGCTCATGAAATAATTGATAGCCTTGGAAACTGAAGTCCTATTTACAGACTGGGCAGCAGCAGTGTACGTTTCCCCATGCTGCCCTGCTCGCGTACATTTAACATTGAGATGGAAGATCTACTCTAAAGTGAGCCTTCTTCACCAGGTCTTCCTTGCAAGTGCAGCCTCTGGTCTCTTTCTGTGTCTGCCAGCAAGGATGACGATTGAGATGGTGCTTTCTGAGAGAAGACTAGTGGAGAATTGTCCATCAGGACAGTCTTCAGCTGACTTTTTTTATTTTTTAACCAGCAGAGGCACCGACTTTTTGATTTTTCTGGGTGGTGCTCGACCCTGCCCTCCACTCCAGGCCCCGCCCCCCACTCCAACCCTTCTTCCAAGGCCCCACCCCCACACCACTTCCTGCCCCTGCCCCTCTCTTTCCCCCTCGCACCTCCTGCCCGCTGCTGAACAGCTGATCCTCAGTGGGTGGGAGGTGCTGGACGGGTTGGGGAGGAGCTGATCCGTGGCACCTGCCGGTGCGTGCTAAGCATCCACTATTTTTTTCCGTTGGTGCTCCAGCCCTGTACCACCCACAGAAGTGGCACCTATGTTAACCAGATCTCCTTCGTAGGCTGTCAAAGGTTGCCACTGAACAGGACTAATGTCAATTGGTGACCTAGAAATAAAATGCACACTCTCTCCCATTACTAATCCCTGGAGTCTTGCAGTCACCAACCCCACTAAACAACATCTCAGCATTTGGCTGTGTTGACATTGTCCTGTCATGAATACAAAACTATCTTTCAGAAAAAGTTGGAAGAATCTCTGGAGATGAAACAGCTTCAAATTGGAAAATTTGAAACCACTGTGAAGTCTATTTCTGAGGAACTTCTGAAAGTAAGACACTTAGGAGCATTTGCTAAATTTAATCTATGGGGCAAGTTTGTTGTTCACCCAAACTTTTTTTTTTTTTTTTTTGGGGTGTGGGTAGGCTAATGAAATTATCAAAAAGCTCCAGGGAGAGATGAAGAAACTAATGGAGAAGATGAAGTTAAAAAATGCAGTGACACTGCAACAGGAAAAAATATTAGGAGAAAAAGAGCAAACCCTTCAAAAGGAGAGATTGGAGCTTAATAATGTGAAATGGGTTCTTCAACAAAAAGAGGAAGAGGTAAAGATCATACCATGTCTGTGTATATATGTTGCATGGAAAAGTACAGAGCAATGCCAATATTTAATGTTTACGTACAGTATGCAAGCTTTACCACAATCACCTGGAAGGCAGAAAGCAAATTAAAAAAAAAAAAAGAAAGTGATAACCTAACTCCCCGCCCCCATCCTGTAAATGTCAGCGTGTGTTCTTAGTATCATCATGATTGTTATGGGAGAAAATATAGGAATAGAAACATTGTTATTGGTGTTGGTCTAATTCTTCTTCATTTGGCAACAGTTTTTTCTCTTATGTTTCTTTTGAAGACTAGATTGCTCAGATTAATGAATTATTTACTATAAATTCATTCTCTTCCCAGGTCTTGAAGTTGCAAGAGCAGCTGGACATCACTGTTCAGAAATTGGAAGAAAGCAAACAGCTGCTGAAAACTAATGAGAATGGTAAGGAGAGTAAAAGCACCCTTTAGAATGATCATGTAAACTATCTAATAAGGCACAGGTTTTCATTCAAAACATTTTATATTCCATGGGCATTTTAGTTTTGCTACTTCTCCAGTCTGTTATGAGCTGAAACCAATTTTAAGGGCAAAGTTTGATCTTTGAATTGGAAAAGGTGGGTATGTAATTTCTCTGTGTGCATATTGAGGCATGAGTCAAATTCTAATTTGTTAAAGTACTATAAAAATGGATTAACCCCACTGAAGTCAGTAGAGTAACGGAGATCAGAATCTGGTACAAAATCTTTATTGTAAGACTATACTGTAGTACAGTATATAACTGTGTGGGAGGGGAAACCGAGAGTATTACAATTAAAAATCATATAGATATGTCAAAGTCACATTAATGATAGCTGAATAACAACTCTGCCACTCCAACCCCGTCCAAGACCTATGTATCAGGAAACAAAGAACATTGACTTCAATGGGAGTTGAAGGTGCTTGCCACCTCACACTCAGTGCTCAGCACTGCAGGACTGGGTTCAGTTGCGTCCCCATTATATGTGGTGATAATCCCTAGAACTTCATCTAATTGACTTCTGTCATAATCATACAGCAAAGGGTAGCCTAGAATTCCTCCTTACCTGTAAGGGGTTAAGAAGCTCAAATAACCTGGTTGGCACTTTTCCAATGGGGAAAGAAGATACTTTCAAATCTGGAATGGGGGGGGTGGGGGCGGCGGGAGGGAAGACTTTGTGTGTGCTCTTTGTCTGTGTGTTCTCTGGGGAAGCAGAGAAGCGTCAGGTCAGAAAACTTTCTCCTAAAATGAGTCTCAGTATTGCAAGAAGAGTAAGTAAACAAGGCAAGGTACGTTAGATTATCTTTTGTTTTTAGCTTGTGAATTTTGCCTGTGCTAAGAGGGAGATTTATCCCTGTGTTTTTAAAGTTACCAAAAAAAAAAAGTTTTGCCTAATCCTCTCTGTGTTAAATCTGATTACCCTGTAAAATTACCTTCCATCCTGATTTTATAGAGGTGCTTCTTTTACTTTTTTTTTTCTTTATTATAAAGTTCTGTTTTTTTTCTGGTTTACATATTTGGTTGGTATATTATTCTCAAGCCTCCCCAGGAAAGGGGGTGAAGGGATTTGGGGGGATATTTTAGGGAAACAGGAACTCCAAGTGGTCCTTCTCCTGAATCTTTGTCTAACTCACTTGGTGGTGGCAGCAGTACCCATCCAAGGACAAAGAAGGATTTGTGCCTTGGGGAAGTTTTTAACTAAGCTGGTAGAAATAAGCTTAGTTAATAAGCTTAGAGGGTCTTTCATGTGGGTCCCCACATCTGTACCCTAGAGTTCAGAGTGGGGAGGGAACCCTGACAACTTCTTTCAGTCAACCTGACTTCAGCACTTAATATTGTAAATAACTTGTGTGCATGTTTAATATACAATATGATAGATGTTGTGACCAATGTATTTTGATTACTGTTGGCTTTCTGAAAATACATATGCTGTATAAGTAGTGCAATTCCATTTACAGTATATTGAAATTAGCTCAATTGGCTTTGCTTGCATCATCCTAAAAGTTAAGGCATTAATTCATTGTCCTATCTTTAGTACTCAGTTACAAAAATACAGGCAAGTATATTAGAGTATGAGACAAATCAGAAATCTGTTACATTTTATGTAGAGCTGAATGTTCATTTCATGCATTTTTTTCCTTGTAGTAATTTCCTGGCTAAATAAACAACTGAATGAGAATAAAATTGCATCTATGCATGGGGCATCAGGTCCCAGTGATATGCCATGTGCTGGAAGTGCCGCCAATTCAGCAGCCTTGCAGAATGGCCTGGTAAGTATTTGTGCTGTACTACACTGAACTGTGGTTGGGAAATCTTTTTGATTATTTATACGCACAAAACTACAGTAAGTGTCAGATCTGAATGAAAACTGAACAAAGCCACACAGTTCTAAACATGCCCATCTCTCGCTCCTGGGGCAAGATTCTTGGCCTTGCCTGTAGCTGTTTGTTTTGCATTGTCTCAGCAGCACAAAGCCAGTGTAAACTGGCTGAGGAGCAGCTGAGGATTTCTTCTAAGTCACAAAGAGGAGTTGTTGGGGTTGAGTGGAGTATATAGAGCTCCTTTTGATTTTCAGCCATTTAAAGCAGCTTTTAAACTATGCTAACCTATGCTGGGGGCTGTTTCTTGGCCTCTTTTTTTTAATTTTCCCTCTCTCCCCCCCCCATTGTATTAGCTTTATGCCCACTCTGCTCCCTATCTTTCCACATACCTACCTTTGTCAGCTGTGCTCAGTATCTATCCCTTGGGGTTCAGGTGAGCATGGGTGATGGTTGAGATCTGACTGGGAAGGAAAAACCAAATGTGCAGTGGTCGCATGTGAAATTTTGGTTGAGATCTGACTGGGAAGGAAAAACCAAATGTGCAGTGGTCGCATGTGAAATTTCTTCCATTTTGAAGGATTCTAGTAGAGTGAGAGCGAGTTCCTACACTTAACCTGAGGGATATGGCTGAACCAGTTACCCCCTATCAAAGTGATCAAAACTATACAATGGTTACGCTTTTATATCGCTTCAATAGACACAGGAGGAAATAATAAAGTGGCTGGCCTCCTTTTCATTCAGCAGATGTACTGCCATATTGGAAACAGACATTATCCTGTCTGTGAGACTGCTGAACTTTAGATACTGCTGGACGTAGGAGGAGTTTTCCAGAAAGGTGTCCATTACTGGTATACATCTGGACAATGGAATTGTCAGCAGTGCAGAAAATTTAGCGTGTTATCTTCATGCAGTTTCTTCGTGATGTTTTATCACTTCAGAATCAGCAGGAAAAGATATGTAGCCTCTATCCAGTACATTTTGGCTCATAATGCAAACAAGAAAGGATTAAAAATTGTAAGTAAAATAGTCAATGGAGAAACGTTAAATGAAGTCTGAGGTTGTGTAGTGCTTTCCAAAGTATAAATCCCCCTACTGTGTTCGTGTATATATCCAAATGATACTTGTCTGAAGAAAAGAGCTGCTGTTCAGGAATTTTGAGGTGTATAACAGATGGTACTAAACTGAAGCTGTGGATGATATTCAAAGCAGAAGAAAAAAAATCTTAAAATGATATTGACAGGTGGTACAGAGGTGAAAATGCATCCCAGTGGCTCAGTGATGAAATAGAGTGGTGTACTATGGAAAATTAGACCAGGAGGACGTTAACAAGCATTTCACTTCTTTCAGGACCATCCGGGAGATGGCTTCTTACAAATGTAAAAAAGAAAATCAATATGCTTGTTAATTCTAAGGGCTGGTTACCCTTACTCAGTCTCTGCAGCCAACTGACAAATCCATTAATGAGTGAGTAGTACACAGCTGAAATAGTAGAGGCACTGTGCTTTGTTAGATGGCTGACATAAGTTTGGCTCCAACTTTTAAATTGCCTCAGAAATAATGTGTACATTTAAAAACCGTTGCCTCTAGAGTTCAGCGTGAACATAATTCGTGAAGAATAAAATGTTCTTTTAAATGGCAAAGGTAATATTGTGGCTGTTATAAATGCAATACAGTAGAGCCAGATTGTAGAAAGAAATTGTGTCCAGCCGTGGTCCAGCTGTGTGCAACCACTTTTTTTTTTTTTTTTTTTTACTAAGAGCGAGTTATTTTAATTTCCAACTCTGTCTGTTTCTCAAACACCCAAGCGAGTCTGAAACTTCTCCTGCATATCCTTTGCCCACCACTAGCTAATGTCAGACTGTTCAGAAGAGTGTTTTCACCTTACAATTCTAGTAAAGGGACAGTTTGGTTGATTGGTTGGTTTAGGGTTTTTGAGTCTGTTTAAAAATAAATAAATAAATAAAATCTGTGGCTGGGGAGACTTCCTCAAATATTATCACTCTAATTTATAACAAAACCCTTTAGGAGCTGCCCCAACGGTCATCTGTCTTGAAGGCGTTGCCCCCATTTTCCTCAGTGCTTTTTGGCTTTTTCATTTGTTGATTTGTTCTGAGGAAGTGGGGATTTAAAATCTGCATGACCCCTCCATTTCCAGAGTAGTGAGAGACAGATTCTTTTGCTCTGCTGACATTTTAAAATTCTTCTCCATCCGCAGCTTGCTGACAGTCAGATGGGAGGTGAAGGGACCCAACTCTAGGGATTCTCTGAATTTACTGAGTCCCTATAGATTGCCATATACAGAGATCCATACTTAATTTGGTATTTTACAGCTGTCAGAGTGGGATTATGTTATCCCTTTAGGAATAGTGAACTGACTGCACTGCTGCAGAACCCAAGAAAATGTCTGGGGTTTTCATTGGCCAGGAGCCAAGCGAGCTAATTTTTTGTCGAACAACCTATGCAGGAGTTGTCATAATGGGTTCTTTTTACTAAGGATTTCAATATTACAATCACCCTGGGTCTGAATTGAAGAAATTAAATTGTAATTTATGAATCTGTGTACCTCTCTAGCTAGATCACTACTGTCAAAATATTTGCAGGAAAATGATTTGGGTAAAACTCTTCAATCTGTTCTCTTGATGATAGATACAGCTGTATGGCTCAATTATCTTTTATCCACTTAACATTTTTTGGCTGAGAAGAATTTACTTTCTTGAAAATTAGGCTACATGGTGCTAAATGGGTTAAGATGCTTTGCAGGATGTGTGTGCGCTATGATGCCTCTGAAAATAAGTGATATAAATATTTTCTTAATTGGCAGTTATCTATAAAAATAACCTAGCGACGAGTAAAATTCCAAAAGATTTCCATGATGGTGTTGGGAGACACCAGATGATGCTATGATAGTCTAACAAGTCATGTTTGACTGTGTAGGACTTTTTGGGTCTTGGGGGCGGGGGGGCGGGGGGCAGGGGATCACACTGTTCAGTGTGTGGAGTTTTAGTTTGTTATAAAAACCTGATTTGATTTGCTTCCTAAATCTTGTACAGAAATAACTTGTTAGTCTGTAGGCATCAGCTCTTACCTATGTCATGAAAGCAAACCAGTTCCTTAAACAAGGTAGAATTTTCAAGAGCGCTTAAGGAACTTAAGAGCAAAACCCCACTTTTGAAAATGGAATTTTGGCTCCTAACAGAGCGTAAGCTCTTTTTTTTCAAAATTTTACTCAAGTTGTCTAACTTCATAGTTTCAGAAAACCTGTAAGAACAGTGCATCCTTAAAAAAAACAAACAAATAAACTAAAACAAAACAAACAAAACCGGTGAGGTAAGGCTGACTAGACTAAACTGGAAAAGTATGAATATTCTTAGGGAGAGGAAAAAATTTAAACAGCCAGTGGAGCTTCTTCTCAAGGGTCTCCTAAAATTCAAAGCTGAGGAGCAAAAATGCTGTTATCTAATTCTTTGGGGAAGAAGAGGAGGTAGAGATGTTTATAATACTTGGATAGATGTATCTGCTGAAGAGAAAAGAAAGCTAAGGGCATATTACAATAGGTTTTGAAACTTTGTAAAAGCTAACCCATTGTTAGTATAATATTCCCTACATTTTTAAAACTAAACACAGGTTCCAGCTGAATCCATAGAGTAATCTGAGACAGAGTTAAAGTTCTTGGCTAAGGGCAGAGAAATTACTGATATGAATAGAGTGATTTGGGAAAGGATAATGTTTGTGACTGATTCACTAAAAGTTGTGAAAAGCTGGTAAATCAGGAAGCTGAATAAAGATTAGACAGTATTAGAACACAAGAAAAGGCTGAAGTCCAGTTAAAATTTATGACTAACATTTTCAAACTTGGATCCCTAAATTCACATATGGACATTTGTCAGTGGCTTGAATTTTCAGAGTTGCTGAGCATCCAGAACTCTCAGTTGAAGTCCGCTGGAAACTCCCATTGTTCAGCACCTCTGAAAATCATGATATTTAGGTGTCCTGTATATAGATATGTGTGCCTCACCCAAACTTGAAGATTTTTGGCCCATATATAAAAGGAGACCGGAAAATGCCTCACCATGTAATACCCGAAAAGCATCTGTGAACAATTGAAGCTCTTACTCTTCATACCTTTCATCCAGATATTGTTTCATATTTGAGATAAGCCAATAGAAGTTTGTTTATTTTTCAGCATAACATATAAGTACAGGGAAAATGCAAATAACTAAAACATGCACTCAGCTTTACAATCAGTGCTTGGTCTCCGAACATGCCTGATCTTAAATTGGTCAGATTGTGTGTGTGTGTTTTGTTTTGTGTTTTTAAAGATGGACAAAACACTTCCAAGTTCCAGTGGCATTTACCACCTGCTAAGTTACAAGATGTAATGATAGAATACAAAGATATATATTTAATGGAAGTTTCCTGGGAGGGTACTAATCTTGAGGTGAACCTCCTATAAATCCCATGTTACGTACTACTCAAAAATTCCCGTTGCACTGCAAGACTGATTGGATAAAGAGCTTTGGAGATTGACAAATTGCCTCTAATTTTTTCAGAGGTGGTTGATCATATGTAGTGGGCAAACACCATGGAGATAGTGGAAAAACCACTTGCAGTAGAGCTGAAGCTGTGCTGTGTTAATGCCATGCTGATTTAGGCAGTAGAGTTAGAAGATTACATGATGCTTGTGCATTTGATGGTATGATATGAGAAAATGGAGAGATGGCATGCCTGTGTTTTAAATGTTTTGGATGGATAATCTGAATACTAGCAAATAAGACCAGAAAGAGGAAATTCATTGATAACCATGTTTAATAATCCACAATAGCAATGTAGAATCACCTGCTTACCCTATTTATTCATCCCAAGTAGTGTTTTGAAAAAAGTAGGAAAAACTACTGTCTGGCTCCATGACATCAGAGCTGTTGTGAATTTTATATATTGTAATTTTGAGCTATTGTGGAAAATATGAATTATGAAACAATCTATTAATTCATCATTAGAGCAACTGAAGGAAAGTGTTTAGTTACGTTTTCTCAGCTGAGGGAATAGAGCCCAAACCTGCAAAAGTGGCAGCATGAAAGAAGGACAGCAGAGAACAGTAAGCTTTAAAATTCCATGCATAGCTAGGGTTATGCAATATAGTTAGGCAAAGTAGTAAGCTTGGCACTACTGAAACAAAGCTACCACAATCCTATGTGGTACTGATGATGGAAAGTTCTCCTACTAAAACTCAGGAAGTTGATTTTTAATCCATTTGGTTCTGATTAATGCTCATTGTGTTTGTCCCTCTCCCCCCAACTAAAAGATGCTTTTCTTTATTGGGAGGGTGATGCAAAACCTTTCACTAAATGTAAAGTTTTTTGAATGAGAGATCTGTATTCTTTTGTCCCCTTATTCCCATTTCAAATTTTCTTCCTTCATTCTCACTCCAGCTAACATTGTTGCTTAAATTACTGACACCTTCTCTCTTCTCCCCCCCACCCCATTTTTCACCCAATAAATTCAGTGTTCTCCATCCGCAATTGGGGCTTCTTTCTGCTCATTCCCTGATCAGCCAAAGTACTGCATGATTGGGGGTCTCTGCTGTATAAGGGCCCTGTAGCTATCTTGGGTTGGAGGGGATACGTTGCCTTCCTTATAAATTATGTAAGCGCCAAAGGTGTAAAGTCTGAACAGAGCAGCTTCTCTTAGTGAAAAGTTGCACTAATGAAACTAAATCAATTTCAAAAGCTTTTTAATTCTGACACAGACGAAGCCCTTACTTTTTGGGATAAAAGTAGGATGGGAATCTCTTAACACAGTTATGGAAAGGGGCGTGCCAGATTTCATAAAAGCAAATGTGAAGTTCTGTAGATTGACACAAGCTCCTTAACTAACAAACATTTTTAATTGAAAACCAACCACAAAAGAGAAAGCTATCTGAACACCTTTATCTTCTGAAAGAAGTGAAAGTATGACCTAAGGAGCACTTGGAAAAAAGTGTTATGGTGAAAGGCTGGGACTAAACTTACAAATGACAAGATTGTCTTTATTAAAAAAAGAGAGGTCACTGACATTTCCTTTATCTGGCCTCAAAAATACCCTGTCCTGGAACTACTTTCAAGCTCAGTTGACCTCTCGTAACATTATATCTGAAGAGGCCCATGCTTTCATTTTACTATGAAGGGGACTCTTTTTTTCTAAAACTTTTGGTTCTCTCCATTGGGGAAAAAATGCACAGTGGAAGGGGCTTTTCCACCTTGAAAACCTTAATAAAGGGTGGGCACCTTTTTTTTTTAGGTAAGGGGAAAAGATGGGCATTTGTCACACTTTTTTTTTTTTCTATTTGCTTAGTGTTCCTTTTTCTATTTAGCTTGGCAACAAAGCGTGTACTGTGGACCTATAATATGTTTCTTGCCTAGCACATACTTAAACATTAAAAAAAGTATGTGGATGAAGGGTTTGGGTTTGTTCTTTTTTGTTTGGGGTAAAACTGACCTTTCTGCCCTACTATACTTCAGATTTTTGAAGGAGTTCTATCACAAAAATATCAAGACAACTTACGCGTATTTGGGAGGCTTGTTTCCTTTTGTCATATTTTACTTTTAAACAGTCTTTTCTTCCACTTATTTTTGTTTGTTTCCCTTACAGCCTCAGCTTCTACTTTATAACAGTCCTTTCTCTGTCCCTGTGATGCCTCCACCAATTAGCACTGCTTCCCTTTCTAATAACTGTGAAGGCTCTGTTCCTCTGCGAATGAATATCCCATGTGCGGTCACCAGTGCTGCAAGATATAATCCACAGGCAGGCATATATACTTTTATTTTTCACCTCCTTTGCACTATAACGTATTCTGCTGAAGTGTCCTAGCTTTTAACAGCTTAATTCTCCATTGTGATTTGCCTCTGGATAAAGCACAGCAGAACACTAATGTTAACATGGAATGTTTTGACACTAACTGCATTAGAGAGCTGAAGCTGTGCTTAATGTAAATATTGAAAAATAGAACACTTAGAAATGGCCAATACTCTTATCTAAGTATTCCCCTCTGCCCAACAGTTTTGACTTATGTCATAAATACAACACAATGACAAATGTGTTAGGAAAACATTACTAACCATTTTTGACAGATTATGCCCACAGACTACATGAGAAGAGTTGGATAAACTGTTTTGGAGGAAACGGAAAAGAAGCATTTTTCTTAACTATTTTTGCTTATTTGTTCCTCTGGAAAAATTAACTATGAGCCCAATTTATATATCTGAAAAAGAATTATTTTCATTTTTCTAAAACTGTACAATAAATGGCTTTTATCTTGTAACTTTCACTGCCTCCCGACACTCTACCCACTAATCCATTTCTGCTAGGGACTATTACTTATATTCCAAATCTCTAGGCAGCTTTTAAGCAGTCGGCCTTTTTTTTTAATTAACAAAAGGAATCTGGTACAAGAAATGTTCTCCCTATCCCTCCCCAAGCAAAACTATCACTAGTCTGTGGCTCAAGCCTGACAAAATCCATTCTTGTCTGGTAGCTCACAATTCATCAGAGCTAGAAATGTCTATAGCCCACAGAAGAACTGGGATCTCAGATCTTGTAATAGTATAAAGAATCTGTTCCTGGCCTCAGCCAGCTGCAGTATATTGGGCCTTACAAGTGCAACATTTGACATGTAGTAGTCTATTTTTTAAGTTGTAAAATGTATCATTTGATCTACCTCCCATTTGGAGAGTTAGACTTGAAGCCAAAATTCTTTTAGTACATAGTTGGAGGATATGAAAAACAGAATTTTTTTTAAAAAAATTAGCTTTATAGGTGGAGAGTATGAAAACAATAAATTTAGCTTTAACTGTTTTTAAAAAAAAGTAGCATAAGAAAAATATGTAAATGTGTGTTTAATTTGAAGCATCTATTGACAATTGTGAGGCAACATTCAAAAAATGCAGTGATCTCCAACTTGTCGTAGTAAAGCTTTATCTCCCCAACTCTTAGGTTACCTTGAGATTAATTATTCATATAATGTATTTATTTTTAGAGGTATTAAAATTAGCCCATTGCCCAAGCCTCTAGTTGCATTTACAGCAATAAATTCAATAATACAGATATTATACTCTTCCAAAATGGGTACCTCAGGCATTCCCTCACCGATGCAGTTTCCTTTGAAGAACACAAACTAGGGGCCTTCTCGTGCTCCTGTTGGATTCAATGAGTGTTTTGTCATTGGCTTCAGTAGAAGCAGAATCTGACTCCAGAAGCCAGTGGACATGACTTTTCACTGCACTACATCAGTTTGAGGCATGTACTTTCATGGAAGACAATGGAGTCATGCAAGCGTAAAACAAGTGTAGTACAGCAGAGATCTAGGCCTGATGTCCCTGAGCAGTTACCCAAGTGACCTTTTAAAAAATAAGGGACTTCAAAAATCACAGCATATGGTTTAATGGTACAATGATGATTGTGTTATATTTGGGAGAGGAAAAATGTGTGCTGTCTATGGTGATGGGAGCCGTATTAAACACACAAGTCTTCTCCAATGTTTTTGTTTTTCACTCTCTAAATTGTATAGGTTTGCATCAACTTATCAGAAAATTCCACCAGCACTCCATTACATGAGACAAGACCTTGTCCACCAACCTCCACTCCTTTAGTGCCCCCAAACTCAGGCCATGTGTAAGTTGTGGGTTTTTTGTTTTTTGTTTTTTTTTCTTTTTTTCCTTTTGTTTTTTTGCTGAGTGATATAACAAACTACATCATTTTATGGTAACTTCTAAAGACAGAGAGATTACACAAGTCCTTTTTCACTTTTAACTTTGTGTGTGAGGAAAAAGGCTTTTATGAAAAAATCACACATTTGGCCAATGTCAAATTGTTCCTGTGTTATAAGTAACATCAGTCTGAAATTTCAGGCAGCACTATACTGGCTGCGGCTTGATTCTTTCCTTCAAGGAATCCATGAGACATCCCATTTGTTTGCCAGGAGAATGTTCAAAAGTGCCAGGGAAGATCTGGGAAAAGAATTAAACTCTGCAGAGAAGTCTCTCATCTTTTTTGTTTGTTTTTGTTTAACCCCCCTCTTCAGGTCCAACAATCCTGGCAGTGGATTTTCTCTCTGATATCTACTGGGAGGCCAAGCACACTGGCATTTAGGAACTCCCACTGAGAACCCCTCATGGAACTGTGTGCCTTTTTTAAATTCAAAAGGTTGCCTGCTAATTAGATTTTACTTGGGCACTTCTCCAAATAACTTCTAATTCTCTTCAGAATGATTTGGTATGTGGGCAGTTCTAATCTGACCTGAGCTTGTTTGTTGTCCTTGGAGTCAGGATTCCCATTCACACACCACCACAACTTCATGAATGGAAATATAACTGTCAAGAGCAAAGAAAGTAAAGATAAGGTTAGAAAGTATTTTGCCTCTAGAAACACTTTTCAAGAAAGTTAATTGTCTGGCTTGGAGGCAGATAGCACACTATTTCCAAAGTAAAGTGAAGCCTCCTTATAGTTCTGTGAAGGTAGAGTCCAGCACACTTGCTGTTGCCCAACCAAATCCCCAGCTAAGCCACAGGAGGAGGATATAGGGGACTGTGCTGCTTGTCTGAGATGTGGGCTGTGGAACCTAACTGCTCAGTGTCCACTGTTTCCACCACCTCCTCTAATGGTGGCAAGACCTTGGAGCTAAATAGAAGACTCTACCAAGAAAAACGAAACAAAAACGCTTTCTGGAAAGAGAAGAGAAAATGGAAGCAAGAACCTAATGGCTGCAACATCAGCCAGAATATTTTAGCAGTGTATATTATTTATTGAACTCCAGTATTGTACTTTTTGTGAGGCAAGAATAGAGCTGATATTCATCTCCACAGTAAATGATTTTTTTCATTTGGTTTCAAAAGATTATAGCCATTATTCTGACCTAAACCCAAGCTTCAAAGAGAGAGAGAGAGAGAGACACTTTGAGGATGTGAGAAGAGCTTTTACACTAATTTTTCCAAGTAATTTTTTTCTTTGTTCCTCTTATCCTGCAGTATAAAGGGGGGAAAATATTTAAATTAATTCCTTCCTTCATCAGAATTTGCATAATAGAAGGTTTTATGGCAACACTTTTCACTCCAGCACCATATCACAGCTCATTAAAATAGAGGAACACTGATACCTTTTGCAGAAAGAGTACATGCCATATAAGGCAGCCAACTTGATCCTCTGTGTGCACATTTTCAAGGCTCTACAAAAATAGAGATTCAGGGTGGGATTTTTCAAAGGCACTTGACATTGTCCTAATTCTGTTCCCATTGAACTCAGTGGGAGTTTTACTACTGAGTTCAATGGCAGAAGGGTTACGTCAGTGTTGGTTGGCTGGTTTTGAATGCTTCAAGTGATTCATCTTGTGGTGAAGTGCTGGATGGTGTGGGTGCCTCAGTTTTTATTTTTTCCCCTTCTCAGTTACAAATGTCTCAAGTTTTACATGAATCCGTTACATTTATTTTTAGCTCATTAGTTCAGTTCATTGCCTATAATATTCCACTATGAGGATTGTTGGACATAGAGTCAGACACAGGAAATTTATCTCCTTTCTGCTGCAAAAAGTACTTCCACCTGTACTGTAAATTCCAAATATTTCCCCATTTTGTGACTATCAAGATGGTGTGCATTTTACCACCACACCCTAACGTAAGTCTTAATTGTCAGAAAAAATATGTTGTGGTTTTTTGTGTGGTAAGAGTGGTTAGATGGTATTTTAGAGGGTGAGGGAAAAATTCTGAATGATCCAAGCTTGTGACAATGGAAATAAATTTAAATGTGTGTTAGGTATTTGGTAAAACTGCTCTGGATTTTTAATCGGCTTCCCCCCATCCCCAAGCAATTTACTTCTTTTATAAATTTTGTTTAGTAACTTTACTGTTTATCTAAAATTGATAGATAATTTGATTTTATTATTAATGCCAATGACCTCTTTGTACATAGTAACAGAATTTTGTCATTTTCAAAGGTATCCTGACTGTGAGCCTTGTGTTACTAGCCATAGCCTGTAAATGGTGATGGGTGCTGTTAGCTCTCCGTTTGTTTTAGGTTAAGAAATCATTCTTTTTAGGATTCCTAGTCAGAATCCAAATAGATGCAATGTTTAGTAGCTGCAGAATGAAAGTAATGAACTGTATAACTCCTATTGTTTACAGTCCACTGTTTTGCAACTGAAGTTGGTTGAACTGTGCATTTACTTTGTGCCTCTTCTCCTAACCAAATAAATAAAAATACAGCTATCAGGAATACATTGTAGTGTATTACTTCTGCACATTTTAAGAATAAAGGCTAATAACTAGAAAACTGGGGAGGAGGAGGGGTGGCATTAGAGAGCATATAATTTAAAAAGGATATTAATTACAGGCAGCTTGCTCCCTTTTGAATAACTTTTTCCCCTGAACACATTTTGATATTTCAGTGAGCCACTTGGTTTAGACATGAAATATTTGAAGAAAGATGGCAACTTGCCTTTGAGAGGACTAAAACCTTTGTCTGTAGCAAACACAGGTAAATGATCTGATTGAGTGCAACTGTTTGAAAGATGACTTGTTTGTTTGACCCAATTAGCCAGCAGTTCAGGGCTGTTGGGTGCTACCATAATGTAAATGTTTAGTAGTAATACCCTATTTTTCAGTGGTCACCATTTATATAGTCGCTATTTGATGTAGCATGATATCTTAAGATACCTCAGTTGTTTCCTGTTCGATGTGTAGGGGAATACTGAGGTAGGTCAGGTTTCGCTGTTTGACACACAGTAGTATTTTAATGGAGACAATACGAATGTCTGGTGGAGTTACTTCTAGAGATGGACCTGAACTGCTAAGTTCTGATCTGAACTTCCTCAGTCTAGAGGAATAGAAACAGCATTTTGGAGTTTTGGTTCAGGCCCATTTCTACTCTTCGGCAAATTTATGTTATTAGAATAGAACAGTTTAAAGTATATTATTGGCCAAATCTGAAAGTTTGTAGTATGAGGTCCTGATTCAGCAAAATACTTAAGCAGGCACCTAACTTTTTAAGCACGTGAATAGCCCTGTTGACTTCAGTGGGATTACTCACATACTTAAAGTTGATTATCTGCTTGTGTATGTGGTTGAATCAGAGACCAAATGATTTTTTTTGAGGGGAGGGGGAGGATAGCAGGGGAGGAAGCTTACTATATGCTGAACTTAACTACCTTTTCAAAACAATTTTAATATGAATAATTGTTTGTATATACATTTAACCACCTTACAAAGAGTGCAACACCTGGTTGAATTTTTTTTAAAATTTTTTCAGTGTTATCAAGAGCTATGTTACCCAAGCAAGGAAATCCACCTGTGATATCTGCTTACTTCCCAGGGCAACAGACTAGACTTCCTGCATCATAAGTTCCAATTTTATTTAGTGGGTTGCAAACAGAAAGGCGTGCACATGTTAATGGAAGTAGCATCAAATATATACATCTGATTTAGCATGTCTAATGTAAAAGAAAAAAGAGGTGCTTGAGCAACACTGTCATACATTTGACTTTATAGTCCGTCTGGACTTGGTAATTTTTTTCTGTAAAGTCTGTGCTCATTAAAACTGCCAAAATAGGATCTGGAGGTAAAGCCAGCTATTAAAAAACCTAATGATTTCATTTCTAGATCTGTGTCTTTAAAATGAGATAATGTTTTTGATTTATTTTGTTTAATATAAAGCAATAGCTGATTGACTCTTCAAAGACACAAAGCTGTGCAAGCTGACTGAAAGCATTTGTTTCATGTGCTTTTGGTGCTTAGAGCTGTTTGTATGTTCACACCTTATTACTACAGGATGTACCAGTTTTTTTCCCTTGTGCTTTGAAGTGCTTTTCATAATCCTCAAATTGTGAATTTCTAAGAACAACTTTTTTTTTAAAATGGCAAATTACAGCAGGACTACTCCAATGTGTGTGCAATATTTATTCTGTGACGTACTAAAGATGACCTTTGTTGATAACTGTTCTCTCTGTGGGGGAAATTATTTCTGCAAGACTGGGTTTTTGTTGTGGATTTTATTTATTTATTTATTTATTTTTTAAAAAACTGCATTCTATTTAAGAATTTTTGCACAAAAACTCTTAAACTTTGAAACATCCATTTTATGTTATCTATGGAAAGACTACAAAGTTAAAGTGCCTATTTTATTATGTATTTTATAACTGGGGTCCAACAGTTATCTAATATTTCTATTTTTAATAGATATTTGTGTCTAACATTTACTGTCAAAACTTAGAGATTTCTAGTAACAGACAACGGATTCAATGAATTCTAGATGCTGAAAATTTGTGTACTGTACCATTCTAAAAATAGTTAGTTTTGATAGATTAGGGTGGGTATAGACTCTCAGAGGGTGCAACTCCATTTACTTATATCAGTTCTTTATTTGACCGTTTGTTCTCCAGACCATTTTAAATCAAACATATTGGATCCACCTTTTTCAAAATGTTTAAAAACTGGGGTCTATTGGCAAAATGTTACAAGATCTGTATTTTATATGAAACTCAATACAACCAACCCATTTTGTGAGAGATTCAAGATGTCCGTGAAAGGATCTGCCTTTCATCTGATAAGGATTTGCCCATCTATGTTCCAACAAGTCATTTTCCCTCCTTCCCCCACACACTTATTTTTTTTTCTTTTTCTTCTATAACATGTAGAGTCCTTGTCCTGATTTCTAAGAAATGATCCAGATATCACTGCAGTATCTCCTCCCATTTTCAGACAGTTCTAACTTGATCTGTTGTGAATAAATATTTGCAGTCTCAAGAGAAAGCATAGTTTGCAGTTGATACTCCAATAGCTTTGATCTATGATAATTTTTTCCTTTTGATTCAATAGCCTACTTTTTGGGAGACATGAAATTGGTCATTGGATTATTAAAGTGAGACAGATCTGCTCTAAATTGATGCTCTACTGTAACCTTCAAAACAATGTTAAAATGTAATACCTGGAACTCTGCAGTTTTATTTTCTTGTCAGTATTATAAACATTAACCTTTTTCTAAACTTACTTTTCATGTAGACCATATATGGGGTTGTGGGGAGCAGCAGCGGGTAGAACTAGTTTCTGTTAACCCTAATTACTATCCATGCTATGCCATACTTTCATTTCTGGAACTTGCAAATGCATCTCATGTTTGGATCCAGAAAAATTGGGGGGGTATTCATAATTGCAGTATTTTTTGCTTGATCTCTTCTTCTGTGGGTTATTTTATATGAGAGGATTTTGCATGTCTCAAAGAACTGACTGAGGGTTTGGAATGTGCCTCACCTGTCACTTGATGCCTAACTTGTGTTTCAATGTGTTGTCTGTCTGGCAGCATGTCAAAAGTGTGCATAAAAATGTTACATTTTATATTTGTTTTACATTATGTTGTGAATAAAATATTTGAACTCTTTGGATTGTAATTGCCTAACTTTGTTCTTCTTAAAAGCAAACAGAGGCTATTTTCCAAATCAATACTATCCGGCAAAATTTTTGCTCTCTGCACACTGCCACCCCACTTGATAAAAGTGGGGTGGGTGACACAGTCATAGCTAAGAGCAAAATATGAAGACGAGGGGATGGGCATAGTAAATGAGGACAGAATTTGGCTTGGTGT
This sequence comes from Caretta caretta, assembly GCF_965140235.1. Classification (NCBI taxonomy): domain Eukaryota; kingdom Metazoa; phylum Chordata; order Testudines; family Cheloniidae; genus Caretta; species Caretta caretta. The sequence continues at coordinate 89,062,843 of NC_134210.1, read as the reverse complement.
CTCTTCAGAAAAATCCCTTATTTGCTGCCAGAAAACCATCTTCCCCCCCACCTTGTAAACTGGCCATATTTGATGTGAATATCATTTAGACATCTTAACCATGGAAAGCTTAGTTGCTTGTAGGTTGTAGTTCTGTAATGCATTGTACATTGGCCTATGCCTTTAAAGCAGTTGGAAACTGAAGGTAGTCTAGAATCAGCATAGGAAATTTAGGATTTTTCGTACTGGATCAGACCAGATTTTTTTCCCCCCTTCAGTTGCATTATTCGTGTGTTGTGCAAATGTGCATAGTTTGCTGTTATGATGCCTGTCCCTCTAGCTTGTTTAAATCTCTTTCTGAAGTTCCTCACAGTCTGCTCTGGTCCTGACTACTTTAAATAACTGTGTCCTCTTTTTTTTTTTTTTTTTTAAAGTTTTTTTTACCTAACTGTTCATCCCCCTTTCCAGCTCAGTTTATTTGTTAAACAACACAGGACCTGGTGGAACCAGCAGCAGATAGGGCGGGGTTCAATATCTAGGGGTTCCTTTTCAACAATACAACACAGAACTGGCTCAAGCCCCCACCCTGTAACCTGGGAAAATTACACACCACTCCTGGTTTTCGCCACTCGCAAGCACAGAGTCTGAGTGTAGAAAAGAAACTTTTAATGAAGGGTGGGAAGTCTCCCAACATTAATTAATTAAGGAAAATGCCACAAGGAGGATCCCCACTCCACTTACTTTCACAGGGGGTCTGGCATTGGAGCCCCTGACTTAACGAAGTCCTTTCAGCTGAGGGTGACCCCCAGTATCTGGTCTTCTGACATAGCCAACGCCTGGTGCGTCAGAGGGCATGAACAGAACAGGTAATCATCAAGTGATCCATCCCCTTTTGCCCATTCCCAGCTTCTGGCAAACAACATGGTTTTGCATCCCTGCCCATCCTGGCTAGTAGCTATTGATGGACCTATCCTACATGAATTTATCTAGGTTTTTTTTTAACCTTATTATAGTCTTGCCCTCCACAACATCCTCTAGCAAAATGTTTTACAGGTTGACTGTGCATTTGTGTGAAGAAATACTTACTTTTGTTTGTTTTTTTAAACCTGCTGCCTATTAATTTCACTTGGTGACCCCCTAGTTCTTGTGTTATGAGGAGTAAATAACATTTCCTTATTTACTTTCTCTATACCAGTCATGATTTTATAGACGTCTATCATATCCCCCCTTAGTCATCTCCTTTCCAAGCTGAAAAGTCCCAGTAGTGTTAATTTCTCCTCATATGGAAGTCGTTCCATACTCCTAATCATTTTTGTTGCCCTTTTCTGTATTTCAATATATTTTTTCCCCCAATTCCAATTTTTTTTTCAGATGGGGCAACCAGATCTGCACACAGTATTCAAGATATGGCCTAACAATAGAATTGTATAGAAGCAATATGATAGAAAATATCTTATCTATCCCTTTCCTAATGATTCCCAACATTATTAGCTTTTTTGACTCTTGGTGCACATTGAGTTGATGTTTTCAGAGAACTATCCACAATGACTCCAAGATCTTTCTTGAGTGGTAACAGCTAATTTAGACCCCATTATTATATATGTACAGTTGAGATTGTTTTCCAATGTGCATTACTTTGCATTTATCAACACGGAATTTCATCTGCCATTTTGTTGCCCGATCACCCAGTTTTATGAGATCCTTTTGTAGCTCTTCACAGTTTGCCTGGGACTTAACTATCTTGAGTAGTTTTGTATCATCTGCACATTTTGCCACCTCACTGTTTACCCCCTTTTCCAAGTCATTTGTGAATATGTTGAACAGTACTGGTCCCAGTACAGATACCTGGGGGACACCACTATTTACCTCTCTCCATTCTGAAAGCTGACCATTTATTTCTACACTTTGTTTCCTTTCTTTTACCCACTTACTGATACAATGAGAGGATCCCTCTTATCCCATGCTTAAGAGCCTTTGGTGAGGGACCTTGTCAAAGATTTTCTGAAAATCTAAGTACACTTATATCCTCTGGATCCCCCTTGTCCACATGCTTATTGACCCCCTCAAAGAATTCTAGTAGATGTGTCTAGGATGTGTGTGTGTGTGTGTATAAGCACATAGGGAAAACAATAGTTATAGATTAGGAAATCTGTAATTGTGAATGAGGAAATGTAGTATCCTTGTCTCCATTTGGCTTGGGAAAAAACTATGTTTAAACATACATCATAAATCTACAACCCATTACTTGTTAAAACAATCAAGTATGCATAGCTTTAATTTACTGTGGATGAGAAGTAGTTATTTTTCCTCAGTTGTTTCACTGAAGTAGAACAACTAAGAGGAGTATATTTTAAACTAAAAAAAGTATAAGGAAATATGGTTGTTTAAACTTTTCAGTATCTTGATTATATAGATAGATCTCTCTCTCTCTCCTATAAAGTAGCTGTGCTGTTTATCATATGGCATTTAAGTAGGGCTGTCAAGTGATTAAAAATTAATGGTGATTAATCATGTGATTTTAAAAAAAAATTACGTGCCCGATACACTAAAGATTCATATGTCCCTTCATGTTTCAACCACCATTTCAGGGGACATATGTCCATGCTGATGATAGGTTCTGCTCTATAACAATCCAAAGCAGTGCAGACGGACTCATGTTCATTTTCATTATCTGAGTCAGATGCCACCAGCAGAAGGTGGATTTTCTTTTTTAATGGTTTGGGTTCTTTAGTTTATGCATTGGAGTGTTGCTCTTTTAAGACTTCTGAAAACATTTACCACACCTCATCCCTCTCAGACTTTTGAAGGCACTTCAGATTCTTAAACTTTGGGTCAAGTGCTGTAGGTATCTTTAGAAATCTCAGATTGGTATCTTCTTTGCGTTTTGTCATATCTGCGGTGAAAGCGTTCTTAAAATGAACAACATGTACTGGGTCATCATCCAAGACTGCTATAACATGACACATATGGCAGAATGCGAGTAGAACAGAGCAGGGGACATATAATTCTCCCCCAAGGAGTTCAGTCACAAATTTAATTAACACTTTTTTTTTTAATGATCATCATCAGCATGGATACATGACCTCTGGAATGGTGGCCAAAGCATGAAGGAGCATACGAATGTTTAGCATATCTGGCACATAAATACCTTGCAATGCCGGCTACAAAAGTGCCATGCAAATACTTGTTCTCACTTTCTGGTGACATTGTAAATAGGAAGAGGGCAGCATTATCTCGTGTAAATGTAAACAAACTTGTTTGTCTTAGCGTTTGGCTGAACAAGAAGTAGGACTTAGTGGACTTGTAGGCTCTGAAGCTTGATTTTTTTTGTTTTTGAGTGCAGTTATGTAACAAATTCTAGATTTGTAAGTTGCACTTTCACGACAAAAAGATTGCACTACAGTACTTGTCTGAGGTGAATTGAAAAATACTATTTCTTCATAATTTTTACAGTGCAGATATTTGTAATGAAAAATATACACTTTGATTTCAATTACAACACAGAATACAATATATATGCAAATGTAGAAAAACATCCAAAATATTTAATACATATTCTATTATTTAACAGTGTGAATAAATTGTGATTACTTGCAATTAATTTTTTTAATTGCAATTAATTTTTTTGAGTTAATCACGTGCGTTAACTGCGCTTAATCGACAGCTCTATATTTAAGGCAATCATTCAACTTCCTTTATTTTTGGATTTTTCTTTCACAAATCCATAGCTTTTTGGTCTTTAAAAATGGAAACTGGCGTCATATAGGCTAAAATTTCTAATTTAGGCCAGTAAGCTGGGTAAGTAAATTTAGTTACCTAATCCTTGCTCAAAGGTGCTGAGCATTTGCAGCGCCAGTTAAGCTCAGTTGTGAGTGTTCAGCACTTAAGAAAATCAGGCCATTTGTTTAGGTGCTTCAAAATTGGTTCAGCAACCTAAATGCAGGCTCCTAAAATTGGGTCATAAGTTTCTGTCTGTGCTGCTTCCTCTTTCTGTAGTACTACGCTTTTTATGCAATTCAGTTGCTAAATAAATAGGGTGTGAGTTCAAAAATAAGCTTGTACTGGATATAGAAGTTAAAAATTAAACTAAGTGTAACCCTTCTGCTTGTCAGAGTTGGCAGCAGTAAGGGCCGGGTTCAGTATCTAGGGGTTCCATTCCAATAACACAATGGAAAACCGGCTCAAGCCCCCACCCAGTGACCTGGGACAAATATATACCACCCCCGCTGGGTGCTTCCAAGAGACAATACTTTCCGTCTCGCAAGCACATAGTCTGAGTGTAGCAAAAAGCCTTTTAATAACAGAGAGAAACAATGTGGCATTATGTTGGGGAAACACCACCAACAGGATTCATAACACAAACCATGAGCAAAAAATCCACCCGAAGCAACTTGGGGCGTGTCCTTTCCCTTTGGTTCTTGAGTCCAGCAACCCAAAATCACCCAAAGTCCCCAAACCCAAAAGTCTCTGTCCCTGGTCAGGGCAACCCCAGAGTTCGAAAGTTTATCTGCAGAGTTTTACCTCCCAACCTGGGTGGAGATGGGGGGGCGGTATTAAGGAGCACCTTACATGGTACAAAGCTGATGGCCCCACCTCTCCATGGGGCTCCGCTTTGCCAGCCGCCCCGTGAGCTGCTCTAGGCATCCGACAAACTGCTCTGCTCTGCTCCGCTCCACAAGCCGCTCTGCTCGCTGTCCTGCAAACTGCTCCACCATATATCTTCAGGCTCCCACTACTTAACACAACACTCAGTGATTTCAGCTCTTGGTAAGTTTAGCTCTTTTGTGATTTCAGCTTGTAGTAGGGGAGCCTCAGTGCTGGTGCACCATTAGCCCAAAGTGAATTCAGCTCAGCAGCCTGTAACTAGACTCCTAATGGAATCAAAATTAGCTCTGATATTCCACAGTGGAGAGAGAAGGAAGTGCAATTAGCATGGAAGGCCCTCACCAGGGGGCCCATGCCACCAAATATTAATACCTGTCCCCAACCTCTCTCAATTCACAGAGTTTTGGAACCCATGTCCCTTGCCTAGCGAGTGCTACTTAGTTGACGGCGAGTCCCTCCATCATAACAAAAGGCCAAGTACAGTTCCACTGTCCTTGATTCCCATAATCAGGGTAATAATTTATTCTTCCTGCCCCAATAACAGAGACACTGGGGATCCCACAGCAGCCAAAGTGACCATTTGGGCAGCTATGGCCTCATTCTAGGCGGGGTGGGTATGCCTATGCAAATGAGATTGGCCCCTGAAGTTCTTTTCCACAACTTGCCACACCTCACCACCAGATATCAAGGTGGAGCTCATCCTGACTCTGCTTACATCAGGATTGGGTTCATTGTTGGTACTTTTGAGCTGGTAGTGGATACAGGGCTCGGGAATTCCTAGGAATCCATGAATGTATTCTGACATCTCCTTGGTAACCAACTGTAAAATTGTCAGGCTCTGTGAGCTTCCTTCTTAACCTAGGTTCAGTTACTTAAGATGGTTACACTTAAAAATCATTTACTTTAACAAATGTCATAGTACTAGATGCAGCAGCATATCTTATCCAGAGTTGTTAGAAGGGGCACATTGGAAGGCAATATTTAAGGATTTATTTTTAATTGGATTTTTTTTTTTTAAATGGCACTTCTGCTATCTGAACTGAGCTGGCTGTTCAAGCATATAATGAAACACATCCTTGCAATTTTTATTCTCTCATTGATCTACTGTACATTGCAATTTGTACAAAGTTCTGTATATAATATATTTTGTGCAAACAAAGGCAAGGTCATAGATATGAAGACTGACCTGTAAAGTCGGTAAAAGGGTGTATCACTATGCCTTACTATGTCCACCGATACTGAACATCTGGTTTGTTTAGCTAAGCAATTTTTCCTCTTGGCGTAGGTGGCTTATGAACAAGTAGAACAGAACAATACTTCTTAATGTCATAGTGAGGGATCTCGAGAGTGTTAGACACTGTTTCTGTTAATGAATGGGATTAGCTTGCTTTTCTTCACCTTTTTTTAAAAAAAGAAAAGCTTTTGGTTCAGAAAAACGGACATATACCAACATGCTGGTCTGACTTTAAGTATAAGGTTCTCGAAATTGAAGCACTTTGCATCTTCAAGGTGCTTTACAAACACTAAATCTCACAATGGTTAATAAGCATTATCTGTGTATTACAGATGGGGAAACAGAGGCAGGCAGTTTAAGTGACTAGCCCTGCTATCTGAATAGAGATGAAAATTTGGGAGTGCCAGCCTTCAAGCTCTGTGCTTAGACTACGTGTATCAGGACTTTCAAAGATGGGAAATGCAAGAGAGGATGAACTGAGAGCAATACTGATATGCTAATACAGATCTTGTATCTCTTTAGATGATGTTGATACACAAAACATTCAAAAAGTATTTAGAGCTTATGGTTGTACCTACAATGACCCAGTATTTTACATATACACACAGGGCTATGTTATAAACAATCAGAGCAGTTGGAGGTTGAGGAATAGTGTATTTTATAGTTAGTATTAAAATTCTTTTTAAATTTTTTTTATTATGGTTAATAAAACCCTAATCACCCATCAATACCACTTCTGTTAGTGTCATCAAAAAATAATTTACACGTCTGCTGGCAGCAGCTTACTGAGATACTGTATCAGGAGACAAAGCTGGGCCGGAAGAGCCTGAACTCTTGTAGCCAATTTAAGAACAACCTCTCTCCTGTGTTCCCAAAAGCAAGGTTATTGTCAGGTGATAGGCCCAGCTAAACAGACACCACTGTCCCACTAGAGCTGGATGGATCAGAAAGGTAAAGAATCTTACTGAGGGAACAAGGTATGTTAGGACATTAACCTGCACGTTAAAGGTGATTAAAATAAATGTTGTACAATTAAAAAGTGAAGGGTTTGGCTTATAAGCACAATGATACTCAATACAAAGCAAACAGGTGGGTTTTGTTTTGTGGGGGGGCTTATGTTATCTCACTTTTATTTTGAAATACGTATGTGTTGAGGGAGAAGAGGAAGAAATGGGGCAGATACTCATAATGAAAGCACTCCTGTTTTTCATGATAATATAGGACCTCTTTTCATATGCACTGAAGCATATGCAAAAATACTAATATAGTGCTGTTTTTTTTCTTGAGCAAAGTACCACTAGGTGGAGCAAGTGTTGTTTAGTATTCTTCCTTTAGTATTGTTTTTTAAAGTCCTGTGCTAAAGGCTGAGAAGGCTAAGAGAACAAACCATTTAGAGTTGCAGCATCTTTGTTATTAAAAGTTATGTTAAACTATTGAAGCTTAATGTAGTTGAAAGCTGCCTAATCAAGAAAATTGTTTGCACTTTCCAACACATATCTTAATAATAAAAATTATGCTTAAAGCAACTCTAATGTGAGGGCTTGGGGGAGTGGAAGGACAATTGAACAAGCCATTATTTAAAATTCCTTGCAGACTCCATTTCATACAGAAGATAATTGGGATGCAATCATTAAATATTTTTGGATAATGAGTTGCAAAATAGGCTTATTAAAACATTTGCTTTATACAGTGAGAAATATTTTATTAATTATATTATGGTTAGCATAGAAATTATGATTGGCCTTGTAATTGGAGATGTACCTTGAGGATATAGAAATGTTGAAATGTGGCTACAGTGTGATGGGAATTTGTAGTATCTCACTAATCTACTCTAAGGTAAAAACCCTCCTCAGCTGGTTAGTCCTATGGATGCTCAGCAGAAGCTCAGGATGGGACCTGTTACCAACCAGGAGAGAGATGAATTTGGTAGTGGCAAATTATACCTGGGAAGTTTGAACAGCACCTGCTTGCACTATGGCTTAGTAAAGTTTATGCTATTAATTCCCTTTAAGATAAGTAAATATAGTCTATTTAAAATAAAACATTTTTCTTAAGGATTTGCAGAATAGGGTGCTTATTGCTCCTAGCTCAGGTAGTAAGGCTATTCACCCTACATGACACTGGAGGAATTTAGGAAGAAGCCTGCAAAGATTCTCCCACTTAGACTTCAAAGCAGCTGTTTGACACTTACTGTGTGACCACAGAGAGACTTCTGCCTGCCATTTCACTATGTAATGTAGAGTGCAGGTTGCACAAACCTGGGTAAATTGGTCCCACTAGGTTCAACTTGCAGCTCTGATCCCACCTTGTAAAAGTTAAGATAACAAACCATGGTCTTCTTACCTTTTTAATTCTTTCAAATCACAAACTTCACTGACTCCTAGTACACACAGGTGGTGGGCAAAGTTTTTCACATGATCTACCAAATCTTGCTCTCTGACTTCTCACTAATGCTCCAGTCTGTGGCCCTTCTTGTACAGAGACAGAAAATCCATCTGCTTTGTGGCAAAGTTGCTAGTGACTTCATAATGTGTATAAATAGGGACGAGATGTTTACTTTTCTGAAAGTTTCCCACACCCCCTCTTAGCTGCACTGTTTAGGTGAACAGGGGCATGATTTTATTTTCAGGAAGCAGTACAGACAGGCTCTAATGATCATAAAAGAGAGAGAAACCTACATGGAGTACAACATTAGCAGTGCAAACTGCTCCATGCTGATCAATAAATATGCATCAACCCAGACTTGAAGAGTTTCCCTATGGATGAGGATTGGCCTCTGTGCTCATCTTCTTCTGAGTGTGTGCGCAACGTGCCTCAGGTGGCATGTGACCAGGATTCATCACTAAATTTGGTACCCTGGCTGGATCATTAGCTTCCCAGGTACTGACAGGAAGTGCGACATGAACGCTGATCTATGCCTAAACCTTAGTTTCTCTGCTCATGCTGCCATCAAGGGCACCAATTAGTAGTCGTGATGGTGATTTTTTTGTTTTTTTGTAATATGGACCGTTAGGAAAATTCTATAGTATCTACAATAAAGCACAGGGGGTACAGCACAAAAGAATCCTGCACTGTCTCTCTTGAGGGGTTTCTTTAAAAAAAAAAAGTGGAGGCATTTTGGAGCATTATAGTGTGGCTGTGGAGAGGTAGGTATTCCTCTCATTTTAGTACATCACATGCACTGATTTGAGGTTTATCGTTTTAATGTTTCACACTCCCTCTTCCCCTGCCCTCCACCCTCTGGGATTTTAAGTCCTGTACCAAACCACACTCTTCCACAGGTTATTTTTTCTAGGATGAACTTTAGCTTCCTGAAGGGTTGGGCCTATGGAGCCCTAATGACAACAGTACCATTGTTGAAGGATTGAGAATTTTTCTTTAAAATTCCTTTGTAAACAAAATCTAAGGGAATTTTAAAAATAAAGAGTCATTTGCCTGCTTCCATGTGATGCATGAGAGGAAGAATAAAGAAAGGTTTCCAAAGGGTACTCGAAGGCGTAGAAACAGTTAATTATAAAAAACCCCAGAGTTTACAGTGGTTTAATCTCAGGACCAGATAAAGAAGTGATGAACTGGAACCAGAAGTTAAATGCAGATTAATGTAAGAAACAGATTTGAGATTACAGGAGCTAAACTGACAATAGTCCCATTATTTCTTTTCCTGAGGCTGCTAGAGAGGAATGTATTTTGCGGGGATATATACAACTTCAGTATCCTATATTTTGGTGTCCTCCAGATGCTTTCTGGTTGAAATTTAGAGGAAGAAAGCCCCCCTTTCCACCCCACTGTTATTTCATGGTTCGGTAAAATATGGGATGCTCTGGTAACAGAGATGCTATCAAACCTCCATAAATAGGAACTCCATGCTTCCATATTACTCCATTTCTGGTCTATGAGGGGAAAAGACTTTTCTGGGGTAACATCCAAACTACACAAGTACAGTTTTTGCACTTGTAATATGACCTGTGATATATGATTTACATACAAACCAGAGGGTTTTTAAAAAGGGGAATATGACTGACTTTGGAAAGTAAACTCCAGTCATGTTGTTTTCAGTGTAAACCTGTGTTTCTCAGATGATTCTTGTCATCCATTCCTGACTTATGGGCTGGTGCCTGGCTCCTTGTGTTAATTTCTTCTTTTAGATCCCCAGCTTTTTAGCCTATGACAACTCTAGTGCTTCCACAGGAAATATCATATATGGCCTTGGGCTTTAATCTGACACACCGGCATATCATCTAGAGCATGGAATAATGCTATATGTTTATACTGGAGTAGGCAAGAATTGGTAGATGGAGGAATCCTGGTCCAGAAAGATGCATTAGAACTTATCAATATGTCATTAAAGCTATGGAAAAGAGGAGAGCAAGGGGTATTGAAAGAAATTGAGCCTTTTTGATGGATGCCCAGGATGCAGCAGTAGACAGACATGTCAGCTTTCATCCTTAGTTACCTATATCTATGGGATGTAGACCTAGCAACAGTGAACTGTGCATGCTACTTCATACTAGACAACTGCAATGCATTCCACTTTCGGTTCACCTGGAATGCCACCCAGAAACAACGGATGGTTTAACATTCAGTGACCTTCCTGTTAGGAAGGGCAGACTGATGAGATCACATTGGTGTGGTGTTCATCACTGTATGTTGATTGTAAATGCAATTCCCAATCCTCTTCTCTTTACCCTATCAGGCACACCTTCCTTTTTTGTTTCTGTAATATTTTTCTTTCGGTCTAGAGTTTAAGGCCAGAAGGGACCATCCGATCACCTAGTCCGCCCTCCTGTATGTCACAGGATGCCAATACCATCCAATACCCACACACTAAACCCACAACTAAACTTAGACCAAAGAATTACAATGCAGCCAGAGACTACCCTTTCTTTCTTGGTCTGAATTAAATTATTCTCCAGACTACTTCCTCCTTACCAATTTCATCTCAAATTACACTGATTTACCTCTTACTGAAGCTCATGTATGCATGTCTACTAATATTCCACCTTCTCTTTTTTCCTCCCTGCCTTACGTGCGATCCTCTTCTTCCTTTGCCAAGCTCTGACAAATGAATGCTCCATCCGTCTCTATGTTTTAAGTCACTCAACTGCTTTCTAATCAATCTGAGAAATTATTGCTACATGACTGAGATATGCTCCCTCCACCTCGCCCCCACTCCCTGGTGTGTTGAGTCCCTCAGTTCCAAGGGCTTGTTACTCATGCTGTCCGAGATACTAGGAAACCAGCCACGGGTGGTATTACAACTGGGCCAACACTGTGACCCCCCAAACATCTCTGCCTACAATTTATCTCTTCTTCCACTCTTTTATTGCAAAGAAACAAGGTTTTCAGTGTTTTTTCAGCAGAATTTTCAAGACACTGACGCCCTGATTAAAGTGTCATTGAAATCAGTGGGATTCTTTCTATTGACTGCAATGGGCTTTGGATTAGATTCCAGATGAAATTTTGCTTGCAATATGGTGAGGGCTCAATTATACCTCTCCTACCACTAAGCCTTCCTGAGGAGGGGAAAGACTTGCACCGCTGGAGCTCTAACCCTTTAAAATGCATAATATCTCCACGGTGCCGGCAAGTGAAGGGGAGATTCCCTCTCCAACACCTCTTTAATTACAATAGCAAATAGTTCTGCCAGCAGCCAGGAGGGGTGCTATGGCTCATCATCACTTCTGAGGCACCTAGCTTTGTCAGAAGTGTTAATACCGAGCCCCTCCACCCCCTTCACAACTGTGGATGAATATTGCAATTTAGTCCTTAATTGGGGTACTCAGTATGAGTACCATGTGTTGCCATGTCACTGTGAATCGTGTTTTTCAGCAAAGCCTCTCTTTTCCAGAAACATCTTTGGTTCAGAATCGGTGGGTGTTAGTTGCTCACACTCCTCCCTTTCCAAAGGGTGCATAGGCTGACATGGTATTAATTACAAATTCTTGTCACTGTCTTCTGAAGTTCATAGCAATAAAGAAGTTCAAAAAGAGCAATTTGCTTTTGTACCTGACAAAGTCGCTCTGCATTTCACATGGTTTAGTCATCATGAAGCACTGATATCTCAAATCCTGTTTTGACAACTGTCAAACCCGTTTAATAAAAGCAGGCTATTGCCCTTAGCAAGACTGTCAAAACCCACGTGTTAGATGAAAACCTAAACTGGGACCTATGTATACAATTAACATTTGTCCCATTCTCTGCTCACCTACCAGCTAAACATTATTTGTACTTTTATTTTGGTGTGGAATATACTTCCATTTATCTGATACTCTCCTATCCGTACCGCCGGGCTAGCCAAATCCCTGCCTTGTCCCCCAGTGTGAGATATAAGGTGCAGAGGATGTGTAAGGGATTCAGATAATGTGGCGGTTTGGATAGTCTAGCAGAGATCTCAGCCGGGCTGTGAGGAGAAGGACAAGCCCCAGGCAGAGGAGAAGACACCCTGCTACTGTGTGGCTCCTGCAGCAGCACAAGAAGCAGCCTCACTGTCAACGGAGTGAGTGAGTGGAGCACAGCAGAGATGCCTAGCCAGGACTGCAGAGAGGAGGAGAAGCCCCTGGCCATGGGGCAGGCCACCCGGCTGCTGAATGACTGCTGCCCTCTTGATTACCCAAGCTCCGGTTTATTCAAGTAAAATTCATGTCCCCAATACTGTGCAGGTAATTGGGAGTCCTACGGTATTGGATTGACAATGACTTTTTAAAAGTGAGCCAGATTCTGATCTCGGTGGGAAATCAACTTACCCCTTGTGGAGAACTCCAGCTTTATGGCTGTGTAACTGCGATCAGCCTCTAAATAAATAAAATACATAATTTTACTCACAGTTAAATTAAAATATACAAGAAAAATAAGACATCACTGGACAGTTTTAGTTTGTATAGGATTAAATTGTGTCAATACAAAAGGAGGCATCAGTAGGAGGTAGAGCTGAGTGGTGCAGAGGGCTGAGAACTGCTGTAATGGAGATGCAAGAGGCATTGTATGTCCATGAATTACACACGCTCTGCTCCCAGAGTGCTATGCATGCACTAGGTGCTGCATGCATGCCTCACTACTTGCCCGGCTAGCGTGATGGTGAAGATACAGCACTTCAGCACTAAACGGGAGCTCAGCTGTTGCTTAGAGAAACACAGAGAATGCCTTTTGTGACTAACTGCCAGGCAGCGCCTCCTCCTTGCACACTTGTGCAAGGACTGGGCAGAGCCTTTCCCACACTTAGTCTATAGGACACATTCGATAGCTCATTTTCTTTGGCATAACAGCACAGGTGCTTCTGAGGATGAATACATTGTATACATGTGAGTGACAGGTAATTTTACACATACATAGGACCTGAACCGAAACAACAGTTGAGGTTACAGTTAGGGAGGAGTGAATTGATTGGGGAAGATAAGGAAGCACTGGTCCCAATATTAGCCTATAGCCTGATCAGAACCTGAAACTACTTAGTGGTCTGGTCTGGATTGGTTCACAACTTCAGAAACTCCGTTCAATCCAAAGGAATTAAGGGGGTAGGGGGAAGGGTTGAGCTCTTCCTGGGGTGAGTTCCAGACTGATGGACCAGTCACTACAAAGCTCTGTTTCTTACACTTAAAAATCTTATCCTTCAGGGTGACAGTTCTATGCTTTCAGTCATTGGAGCTCATGATCGAAAAGAGGACAATCGTACCTCAAGTAATTTGGGCCTGTCCCTTGTACAGTTTGGAAAATGAGGGTCTAGTCCTGAAGTTTGACCTGGTATTTTATGGGGAAACTCTGTTAAGAGCCCACATGAGTTGCATTACCTTTTTGATAAATTCACTGTTGGTTGCCAGCAGAGTAACACATATCCCCTCTACACAAAGTAGAGGAAGAAAGGTAAATAACTGCATCTTATATGCATGCACTTCCCTGTTCAGGAGTACTTCAGTTTATTATGGAGTACACTGTTCCCTCACAACCAGTCTATACACAGTGGACCAGCTCCACTGATTCAACTGAGCTGTGCTTGGCAAAAAACCTGGTGTGGCTCTAAACCAACTTTCCACTCTTCTCATCGTTGGCCAGACTAGGGGCTGATTCAGCCCCTGATGTAACTCAGGAGTGCTTGTAGATGCTGTTCTAAGTTATGGCACAGAGAACAGTCCTTCAGGGACGCAAGAGCCAACCCAGCTATATCCAAGATGAGGCATAGAGCCAACTACACTGGTGTTATTCCAGCTGGGGATTTCCCCTACATTAGAGGAATCCCTGGCTGCCCTGTTAGGGCATCTGTCCATCATTACCAGAGTAGCAGAAAAGGGAGGGGGCCAGGATCTGGCCCAGCATTTCACTGAATGCAGAGTGGTACGGAACCTGAGAAAGTACAGGCAGGAGATAAAGCCAAAATAATTTTCCATGTTTAATCATTCATGATAATAAATTCACAATAAAAATGCCATGAAGGCTTTCCCTGGTACATGGTGATTTATCCCTCAACAATATTCAAAAAGTATAATTGATGGACCAGTTAGAGAACTACAGAGTAATAAAAGTTATCTTTCTCCATGCCTTTTGTGATAAAATGTATTGGGTACTTTACACATTTCATAAACTTAATTGCTATCTTACTCACACTAGCGAGCATCTCTGTTACAGCTATTATTGGTTACCCTAAAATACAACTCTTAGTGTGCCATTCCACCAAGCAAGTTATCTGACATTAAGTAACTGAGCTTTGGCAGTGCAGTTAACATGCAGAGATTAGGATACATATGAAATGTCCACTAATTGTGAAGTATTGTGTGGACTATAACAATAGTTGTCAGTATTAACCTGATTTGCAGATTAATAATTTCAGGCTGGATTGTGTGGCCCCACAAGGGAGGGAGTAATGAGCTTTCCCCCTTTTATGGACATGTAAAGGCTGCCCACAATCACGGCCCCTGTATTAGGAGGGCCACAGGGGCTACTTCCATGCTGCTCCTCTGGGCGAAACTCATTGGAATGAAGACTAAGGGCAGAGGTTAAGCAGAACCATAGCTTCATCCCTCCACCCTACATACTAGCTCAGGGGTGGGCAAACTTTTTAGCCTGAGGGCTGCATCGAGTTTCTGAAATTGTACGGAGGGCCGGTTAGGGGAGGCTGTGCCCCACAAACAGCCAGGCATGGCCTGGCCCCCACCCTCAATCTGACCTCCCCTGCTTCTCGCCCCTTGACAGCCCCGCCGGGACTCCTGCCCCATCCGACCCACCCTGTTCCCTGATGGCTCCCCAGGGACCCCTACCCCATCCACCCCTCCTGCTCTCTGTCCCCTGACCAGCCCTGGGCTCCCTGCCCCTAACCAGGACAGGCAGCCGCGCCGTGCAGCACAGAGCACCGGGCTCTGGAGCTCGCCGCCCTGCCGCCCAGAGCATGGCGCCGGTGGCACAGTGAGCGGAGGCTGCGGGGGAGGGGGAAGAGCGGGGGAAGGGCCGGGGGCTAGCCTCCCGGGCCAGGAGCTCAGGGGCCAGGCAGGACAATCCCACGGGCTGGATGTAGCCTGCGGGCAGTAGTTTGCCCACCTCTGTATTAGCTAGTACAGCTGGCCATCTGGTGAAGGAAAGGGGAGTATGCTGTATGTGTTAAAGAACTGTGACTAAGGAAACCACTCACAGAACATGGACATGAAATAATGAAAGCAAGCAGGTGGTGAGCAGCCCAGAGTCTGAAAATTATTCATCCAACTGCTTCAGAAAAATACTTACAAAAAACAGCTATGTTGGATTTTGAGCAGAAGGGAATATAGATGCACAGAATCACTTGCTTGAGAAACTGACCAGAACTCTAGAGCAAAGAGAGTAAAATAGTCATTTACATTATCTCCTCCTGATGCTTCCTTAACATCCCTGTTTAGATCTCTTCTTTCTTCTACAGATTGCTTTGCCTTGAACCTTCTTTGGACTGCACTTCTTTGATGGCCAGTGTACCCCAGAAAGGAAAAAAAGTATCCCAGTGATTTTGAGGAACCCAGTCCTCAATAGCACCTGCATCTCATTACCTTTTTTTCCTGCCTAAGTGCCCACAATGTTTGCTTCTTAGGGAGGTGCAACTGGCCTGCCATACGGGACTCACAATGAGCAGTTCCCTGCCAGCCTGTTCCAGGTTGGAACCTTGACATCCCTTGGAACACAACACTCTGCTTAACATTGACTTAAACATGTTTTTACAATATGTGTGATTGGCACAACACCAAAGCAGCCTTTCTGATGATTTCCTAGCCCTTACTTACTTTCTCCAAGGGAAGTTTTTTCCCCCAGCATGCCTTTCTGGAATTGGCCTTTTATGTTTGAGAGAGCTAAGCAGCACCAGGTCTAAAGTGGCCATTTTACAATTGGCAGTCACTACTATATCTTCGCTTCCATCTGGTAAGTACCTCTTATGTGTACCCTTTCTCATTACTAAAGACATGGTACATTTTCACTTTATAATATAATCATTGCTATATGGAAATAAACACCATTAGCAAAAATACAGCCTCATTCTTCCATGGCTGTACAAACATATACTCAGAAAAATCACAACTGGCTTGTGAACAATGTGCTAACTGTAAAGAGAGCCAAAGGTGTAATGAATATGATCTGGACTGAATGAGGTGTGGTCCCTGTGTCCCAATACAGAGGCATTTGGGGGTTTGAGGCCTGTGGTTCCACTACTACAAGGATTCACCAGGCCCTTTCTTCCTCTGTAGGAGTTAGAAACTATGCAGTACTATATTCCTGAGGCTCCATTGCTATACCACTGCCTAGAAGCAGAGGTGCTGGAACTAGGGGTGCTGCTGCACCCCCTGGCTTGAAGTGTTTTCTATCCTATAAAGGGTTTACAGTTTGGTTCAGTGGCGCTCAGCACCCCCCTGTACAAATTGTTCCAGCACCCCTGCCTACGAGGAATTCTTTCCCCTCCATTCCCCTGCAAGATCTGGGACCATGCAGAACTCCCATAGCCTTTAGTTAGAGTTTGCTTGAGTAAGAATATCAGATTTGGACTCTTAGAAGTATACCTTTAAACAACTGTGGTATGGATAACCTAAATTAATGCTTGTAGGTAAAAGTCTCTGCAATGTGTTCATACTCAGGGGCTAGCTACTTTTAGAGAGTTTCCTTATTAAAACTTTTATGTTCAGCCCTATTTTGTGTATTCAAGCCATATTTCCTGTTTTAGAATGAAATTTGATATTTTTTTTCATTTAAAAGGAAAGTATCTAGGCTTTGAGAACCCAAATGTAACCTACTTTAAATGGGTAGAATTTAAAGAGGAAGTGTCTCCATATCTAAATAATGTATCCCCTGCATATATTTTAAAATGTCCAGTTCGTTGCTGACAGATATAAACCAATAGCTGCTCTTTTTGACAAAAAGTTTTGTGTTCCCTTTGCAAGTTTTGCAGGATAAATTAATAAAAGAGAATTATTCCCAGAACACTGCACTCCTAGCCTTATGATCATTCAAATGCATACTAATATACTGTATAATAATTCTCCCGTAATTCTAAATGGGTGCCTTTGGGTATAAAGAAACAGTCCTACTTAATGTTTCTGTAATTGGTAGTAATCTCAGATTGTTCAGATGACCAATCACATTATTTCACTGTTTTCAGGCTGAATAAATAAAGTAAAATTTACTTTTAAGGCATTTTACATTTATTCAGGCGGAAAAAAAAGCTGCCACACCTTGGCTTAGTTTGAAAGACTATAAGTAAAGTGCTAGAAACAGATGTTTTGCAGTGTTTATATTACCTGAAAATGCCAGCTTTGGTGTACCTGGCAATCTGAATACTTTTTAGCACTGTTATGATGGCCATTGATGCTGTTGTATAAACAAAGGTGTTTTGTTAGGATAAGGTTCTAGCTAAATTGAAATTGCTATAGGAAAACAAGCATGTTGATTTCAGATCTTTTCAAAGCATGGAGAAGCGAAAACAAACAAACAAATGTTTGCCAAATAGAAAGGGACCCCCCCCCCCCAAAAAGGGGGATTTTGAAAATATATATTTTCAAGTATCTAAAACAGGCAAAAATGGGGAATGAAAAACAATAACATCTAAAAAAATCCTCAATTTCATTCTTTTCAGTGAAGGCTCAGCTGGTATATTAGTTAAGTTGTGTGAAATATCTGCTATTAAATTGTGACAATTAGTCTTAAATATTTATTTCTTTTCCCCCTTATGGTACTTGCAGGGGTTATATGCATTCCCACTTGTCCTTGACAGTTGATAAGAGGATAAACATATTGAGGACAAATGTATTTTGAACAACTTTAAGATTAGTTTTACTTGTTCAAAACAAAACAAGGAAAAGCTAATTGCAATACTGGACTATGCGTGTTATTTTAGCAAGGGAGTTTGGAGGCTAGTCCACAGGCCACCACAATTAAAGGAGTCAAAAAAAAAAGAAGAACACCAAATCATGCACATTGATCAAACAGCTGCTACTACAAAATAGACCTACATTTTTAACCTTTGAACTTGATCCTGCAATCAGAGCACTATGGGTGGACCCCTCCTTAGACCCACATAACTCACCACTGACTCCAGGAGACTTGCATGGGTGCGGGGGACTGCTCACAGAGACTCACTTCCAGGACTGTGGCTTTGAACAGCTACTATCTCCTAAAGGAGATTTGGGTAATCACTTTTAGAAAAGGTAACAACCAAGTTGTGTACCATTGAGATTTTGCTTGTAAATTGTTTGTCTCTTATTATTTGCCTGCCTTGTGCTCTTCTGGGCAGCCTGTGACCTGGCCCCATTGACGTTAATAGAAAAATTCCCATTCACTTAAACAAAGCCAGGAATTCTCTTCTTATGTGTTTGAAAATCACCTTGAATATTATAAGCTCTCCTACAATGCAAATAACAAGAACAATTCCTCTTTTAATAAAATAAGTGGCCTGCTAATTGACTTGGGTATTACGGTATTCTGTGATGATGCACTGAGTGCCTGTTGGTCCTAAAATGGAAGCAGCTACAGTCAAAATCCAAAACCAACTGAATTTTAAAATGGAATAACTCATCAGAAACCTTAATACCAGGGAGATTTAGACCCTGCTACAGCAAGAGACTTAAGCAAGTGCCTAACTATAAGTATGTGAGTTGTTTCATTAATGTCAATAGACTACTAAAGTGCTTGAAGTTAGGCATGGGCCTAATTTTTTTTTCCTTAATCTTCTGCTTTTCATTTATCTCAGTTGATCAGTATATACATCCCCAGAAGGGATTAATTCCCCAGAGCAAATCATGCTGCCTTAGAAGGAAATTGTGAGAGGAACAGCAGCATGCTAGGTCTTGCACTTCACTCATTTTTAATACTATGACTCTTCCAGTGTATCTCCTGGTTAACATGCAGCTTTCTTAACTCACTGATGTTTTGTATGGCACCAGTGCTGTCTTGTTGCCAGTATTTTTCGAGATCAGTCCTCATGCCTGCAGTCATTTTTATCTTAGTTTTTTCATACCTTTTTCTTAGGAAAAATTATCATGTTAATAATACTTGCTGCGTGTCACTATTGAAAGAGAAATATATTGTTGAGTGTGTTTATGTATCTGTGTTAGAGAGAGTTTCATCCTGACATGGTGTAAGTGGGCCATCTAAATGGGCAAAATTCAAGGACTGTATAATCTCTTGATGATTTTCACCAGGAATAAATTTGGCCCTATAGATTGCATTAGCAAACTTCTCTGCCTGAGGTCTGTATATTCTGATCATTTTTTACAAGGAGCATGGAAAGGGAGAACTAAACCTCAATGCTTTGAGGCTTCTGCCTGTCTATTTTAGTTTTAAGTACAGTTGTTTCTATATTTGCATACAGCAGCTGCTATGTTGGCATCAACTCCTGTTCATGCTGCACTACCATGGACTATAGTATGTTCAAACTCAGCAAATAGGCCAATAATGACTGATTTTATTGGATATGGTAATATTTTTTTTAATCACCATTGCATGGAAGTAATGTTACAATATCATAGTTTAACAGCAATATGATATGAAAGAACATTCTGCCATTGGTGTAGCTAATTAGCTTACATCTTCCTGAGATTAGTTTGAGACACAACTCCAATGCACCAACAAGATCACTCTAATGAGAAGCTGAGCAGATGAGAAGAGATCCAAGAATACCTAGTTTAAACATGACAGACACTATCCTAGTATGGGCTTGTGGGAATTCTTTCAGTGCAGGAGCATTTTTTTTTTTTTTTTTTGGTGGCTAGAGAGATATTTCTAAGTCACAGCAGTAATTCCCATAATTAACTAACCAAGCCTTCCTGAGGCCCAATAAAATCTTGTGTGATGTAGATTACAGGGTCTTGTGGTATATAATTATAGTGCATATATATATATGCACTATAATATATATAGTGCATATATATAATATATATATAATTATAATTATATGCACTATAAGGTGGGTAGAAAGCTGGCTAGATTGTCGGGCTCAACGGGTAGTGATCAATGGCTCCATGTCTAGTTGGCAGCCGGTATCAAGTGGAGTGCCCCAAGGGTCGGTCCTGGGGCCGGTTTTGTTCAATATCTTCATAAATGATCTGGAGGATGGTGTGGATTGCACTCTCAGCAAATTTGCGGATGATACTAAACTGGGAGGAGTGGTAGATACGCTGGAGGGGAGGGATAGGATACAGAAGGACCTAGACAAATTGGAGGATTGGGCCAAAAGAAATCTGATGAGGTTCAATAAGGATAAGTGCAGGGTCCTGCACTTAGGACGGAAGAACCCAATGCACAGCTACAGACTAGGGACCGAATGGCTAGGCAGCAGTTCTGCGGAAAAGGACCTAGGGGTGACAGTGGACGAGAAGCTGGATATGAGTCAGCAGTGTGCCCTTGTTGCCAAGAAGGCCAATGGCATTTTGGGATGTATAAGTAGGGGCATAGCGAGCAGATCGAGGGACGTGATCGTTCCCCTCTATTCGACATTGGTGAGGCCTCATCTGGAGTACTGTGTCCAGTTTTGGGCCCCACACTTCAAGAAGGATGTGGATAAATTGGAGAGAGTCCAGCGAAGGGCAACAAAAATGATTAGGGGTCTGGAACACATGAGTTATGAG
Source organism: Caretta caretta (assembly GCF_965140235.1). Lineage (NCBI taxonomy): Eukaryota > Metazoa > Chordata > Testudines > Cheloniidae > Caretta > Caretta caretta. The sequence goes on along the minus strand of NC_134210.1, from coordinate 89,041,969 downwards.
GAGAGGCTGAGGGAGCTGGGATTGTTTAGCCTGCAGAAGAGAAGAATGAGGGGGGATTTGATAGCTGCTTTCAACTACCTGAAAGGGGGTTTCAAAGAGGATGGCTCTAGACTGTTCTCAATGGTAGCAGATGACAGAACGAGGAGTAATGGTCTCAAGTTGCAGTGGGGGAGGTTTAGATTGGATATTAGGAAAAACTTTTTCACTAAGAGGGTGGTGAAACACTGGAATGCGTTACCTAGGGAGGTGGTAGAATCTCCTTCCTTAGAGGTTTTTAAGGTCAGGCTTGACAAAGCCTTGGCTGGGATGATTTAACTGGGAATTGGTCCTGCTTCGAGCAGGGGGTTGGACTAGATGACCTTCTGGGGTCCCTTCCAACCCTGATATTCTATGATTCTATGAACTGCCTGGATTTGTGGCAATTGTCCTTGAGCTCTTGGTTTAAAATTTTTACCTTTTGGTGCAGTTTCAGTAGGTAGATCTTAAAGAGTTTGCTGTATTGCGCTCTCTCTCTCTCTCTCTCTATAAGCATGAACAGAGAAGAATAAGCTACCAAGAGACAGGGACTACAACCACTTCCAATTTCTTTCTCACAGCAGCTGAGCAAAATGTTTATCAGAGAACTTCAAAACATACAGAGCAAAGGAACATAAAACGCAGATGAGTTTATGCTTTGATGAATTATTTAACCTATTTTTTCTCCAGTGAATGCAGCAATTTCTTTGAGAGATCACTTATCTAGCTGTTTATAGTGCATATACTGTAGCTGTGCCTTTGTTATACAGCATGACTAATTGTGTTCCATATATTTTTTTAATGCTATTTTACTTTCATATCCATTGCGAAGATGTTAAAATATGTATTTGAGATTCTTCATTAGAATCTGCTGGCAGCGCTTCTCTTTCTTGACACCCATTATCAGCTTGGCATCATCTGATTTGGCACAATAGAGTTGCTTTCATCTGGTATCAATAAGAGAAATTCAAAATTGCTCCATGCTGTAGCCCAGCTGCTGGAATTTCCCTTGTGACCCTTCCTCAGTGGGCAGGGCATTATTATTGGCATATTATTGACTAAATTTATGCATTGGATTGCTAGCAATGAATCTGATTTCCACACTTTATAAATGTTTCACTACACTTCTTGAGTGTCTAAATGAATGATTTAGCATTGCCAGTTCTTACAATGTAGAAATAAACAATTTTAAATGAAATGGTTGGGATTATTTTTTTTATAAGTAATACATTTAACCCTAGGAAAACAACTGGAAAAATACTTCATGTTGAATCTGAATGGTGGTAGTTGTACCTAAATGTACTTGCTTTGATAAAGCATGATTTTTGTTCTCTCTGCTTTTTGTGTAGCTAAATCTACTTAGTTACAAGGCCACAAACTTAATTCTTCCAAAATTTAGACTATGCTGCAAGCTTCTTGATAATAGAGATAAGTCTAAACTGAAACATGTTATCCCTTCAGATTCTGAGGAATTTGGGATCTGGATTCAGAAGTAAACATCTCAGTTTGTTTTAGAGTTGTTCACCACCACCTCAAACGTGAGAGCTATATCCAAGACCAAATCTTTCAGCCCATCTTTCCTGAATAATAAAGGAAATGTAGAAATTGCGATACTGGATTGGATCGAGACAATTAGGGAATGACCTGCCCACAAGGAAAGTTCTTTCTTAATTTTGGACAGCTGGTTTTGGCTTATGGTCTGACACACTGGGATTTATATCCCTTATAAATTTTTGTCCTAGCTAAAGCAACTGTGGATGTTCTCACTAAATTATAAGCTCCATGCGTCCGGATTATACTCTTACGTTTTTATATATCGCCTAGCACCATGAGGTCCTGGTATGTGACAGAGGCTCTTATGTGTTATGGAAATACAAATACTGAAATATAAATATGCCATATTTTTCCAAATCCTATCATAATAGCAGGAAAATAGCAATTCCTTGAATGGCCGATGTTAACAATAGTTAAAAAATACTAAGTTTATCTAACTATGAAGTTCTGGGACTCTGAAATGAGAAGTCTTAGCTGAAGCCTCTGGCCTTAAAGATGAAGTGGAATTGTATTAAATATAAACAAAGTCATTCAAACAAGGACATGTTTGTGATTAACAAAACATAGTACAAATATGTATGATTTCCTTTTCTATGACCATCAGGCAATTTATTATGAGATATTGTCACACTGTGCTAGGTTTGATGTATGTCTTTCTTACAGTTGTAATTCTCAGTTTCTTGAATAAATAGTCCTGAGATTTCAAAGAATTCAAACAACATGGTGGCATATGTCCTAGTTGCCAAACTTTTTTTTTTTTTTTAAATCATTTTTTAAAACAAACAAAAAAAGGTCATTGCTTTCCTCGTAAATATTCTATTGATGGTAGGATCCTCCTATGATTACGTGACTGCCTGATTAAACTCTTCATACTTTACCTAGACATCTAGATTATTATGTTCCAGGACAGATAATTTATTGTTTGTTTCATTTGACAAGTGCTGGTGATTTTGCTTCTTCTGTTGCCACTGACTGTTTGTAGAACAGATTTACCTACTTTCATTCTGCTCTGCTTTTCCCATAATCATCTAAATCTTTGATAAAAATCTCATTATTTTAGTTGTGCATTTCCCGTGTGTCGGTTGTGATATGGCTTCTCTTTACCAAATAGGCTTCCATGTACAACAACTTGAAGATATTTTGTAAAGGGTGAGTGTGTGTGTGTGTGTGTGTATGTGTGCATATGCTAAAATGTTTGAATGTAGACTGGGACTGAGCCCCATTAAGGATCCAAAATTCTGGTGTCTTCAGATCAATGGTGTGGGGGAGTGTGAGGGCTCTGGCTGGGGGTGCAGACTCTGGGGTCAGGCTGGGAATGAGGGGTTTTGGGTGTAAGAGAGTGCTCCGGGCTGGGGGGTGGAGCCGAGGGGTTTTGAGTATGGGAGGGGACTCTAGGCTGAGGCAGTGGGTAATGGTGTGGGAGGGGTGCGGGCTATGGGCTGGGGGTTCTGGGGTGGGACCAGAAATGAGGGGTTTAGGGTGCAGGAGGGGGCTCCAGGCTGGAGCCAGGTGTTGGGGTGCAGGGGGAGTGAGGGCTCTGGCTGAGGGTATGGGCTCTTGTGTGGGGCTGAGGATGAGGAATTTGGGATGCAGGAGGGGGCTGGGGCAGGGGATGAGGTGCAGGAGGGTGAGGGCTCTGACTGGGGATACAGGCTCTGAAGTAGGGCCATGGATGAGGTATGCAGGAAGGGGCTCCAGACTGGGGCTCAGGTCTTTGGAAGGTGGGATCAGGGCTGGGGTAGGGGGTTGGGGCGTGGGGGGGGTGAGGGCTCGGTATTGGGGCATAGGCTCTGGGATGAGGCTGGGGATGAGGGGTTTGGGATGTAGGAGGGTGCTCTGGGCTGGGAATGAGGGGTTTGGAGAGTGGGAGAGGGATCAGGTTGGGGTAGGGACTTGGGGCACGGGAGGGATGAAGGCTCCAGGCAGTACTTACCTGAAGCAGCTCCTGGAAGCAGTGGCATGTCCCCCCTTCAGCTCCTATGCGGAGGCATAGCCAGGCAGCTCTGCATGCTGCCCCATCCATAGGCACCACCCCTGCAGCTCCCATTGGCTGTGGTTCCTGACCAATGGGCGCTACAGAGCTGGCGCTTGGAGCGGGGGCAGCATGCGGAGCCCCCTGGCTGTCCCTATGTGTAGGAACTGTAGGGAGGACATACCACTGCTTCTGGGAGCCATGCGGAGCCATGTCAGGTAGGGAGTCTGCCTTAGCCCTCCTGTGCTACCAACTGGACTCTTAACGGCCCGGTCAGCAGTGCTGACCAGAGTCGCCAGGGTCCCTTTTAGACTGGGCATTCCCATCAAAAAACGGACACCTGGCAACCCTACATGGGATTTTGCCTAGCACAGGGAATTCCCCAAGTGCTCTGGACCCAGTTAATCCTGGCTACTTGTAATGTCTTTTGTGGTAGAGGGTAGGTGGAGCCTAAGGCTGCTATAACTGGACTAGGGGGCCAAACAGGCTCCAGCATATGAGGCACACATCACTGGGTGTAAAGCCACCCTCCTTCTCAACTTTTCTGCACTAAATGAGAGTGCCCAGAACAGAATTGGTGTCCTAGCTTGGATCATACAAATGATAATTAGTTTTATCATTTTTTGGGTAGTCTTTATTTGTGCATGTCCCAAAGCCATCATATAATTTGCCATTGCTTTTATGGTGAAAAATAAGATCCCTGTGAGTTACAATAAACATGTTGCTAGTCTGAATCTGGTGCATTAGCAGAGTAGTATGGAGCAGCTTATCTATTACACCTGACTCTAACTGGTGCTATTAGTTTCTTTCTAGGGGCTAAATCCTGATAGCAATGAAGTTAACAATTTTGCCATTGACTGTAGACTTCAATGAGACCAGAATTTGGCCTTTGAGGACCTACTTTATTTTACTGTTTAATGGGGAATTATTTCATTGTCGTCTTTCGATGTTCCCTTTAAACTTTTTATGTTTCTCAATATAATTGGAGTTACAATGAAAACAAAATCTAGCCTGAACCAGGCAATTTTTATATGCAAAGACACATTTATGATCTTACTTAGATGTACTTACTTCGTAGAGTTTGGGAAGTCTCAGAAAATATTAGTATAGTAAAATGCATGAAATCCCATTCGTCTGTAACTGCGTATGATTTCTACCATAGCAGTATAACTTTAAAATGTCCTTTGGCTGAACTTATTGTTGAGCCTACAATACAACTCAACACATTCTACAGATAAGCTCATTTTTTATTTGGATTGTAGAAAAACTAAGGAAGATCTTCATTAAGAGACATATTCTACCACCAGTTTACTCGCCTTGCACTGTGCATATGTTATTTGCAGAGTAAGATACTACTCAAGGTGAGAAAGGGTGGCAGACTCTAACCCAAACCTAACTGTGTTACCAGAACATACAGGGAAAACACTGCTCTCAGATACATACACACATTAGCTTCAGTGGGAGTTCTGTGTACAAGTGTGTTGAGTTTGATCTATGAAGTCCAAAATGGCTTAAGACCTATCTACTGCAGAGATCACCTCTTCCCGGTGCCCTACCAATACAGTTGAGATGGCACAGTACTCAAGTTGAGGCCCCACTGGCATACACAAGAAAGGGATATTGCTTGTGTGCTCAGTGAAGACCCCGCAGCTTTGTAAACCGTTGTTCCAAGATAATCAGATCTGATTACCTGCAGGACATGCTGCAAAGCTTATCTCTTTTCCCAGGCTTTTGAAAATTGGGAGTGGAGGCTGTATTGTAATGCTTGGTTATTACAGGAGGAAGAAGGGAATTTGAGCTTTTGAATTGCCTGGTTTGCTGCAGATGAGTTAAGCTGAATTCTACTGATGTGCCTTAGTTGGACCATTGGTCTGACCCCGTATGGCCATTATTATGTTCTTATAATCCAAGAAGTATGGAAATATAATGTCTTCCTGTTAGGTCTTCTTGTTGAGTGATGCAGTTATACCAATGTAAGCCCCCTTGTAGACAACACTATGTCGAGGGGAGAGCTTTTTCTGCCACATAGCTAGCGCTTCTCTGGGAGGTGACGTAACAATGCCAAAGGGAGAGCTCTCTCCCATCAGCGTAGAGAGTCTTCATTAAAGTGTTACAGTGGTGCAGCTGCGCTGATGCAGTGTTTTCAGTGTAGACTTGCCCTTAAGGATTTTTATTCCCTTCCCTGCAGAGTTCAAGCTGAGAGGATGAGTTCATGCACACACCTCCTCTCCATGTGGGTGGAGGGTGGGGAGGAATGCAGTTAACAAAGTTCTTGTTCTTTAATGTTTCACAATCACTCATTTGGTTTCAATGGGCCTTCTTGATGGGGTGGGCTTAACACCTTCTGTAGGAAGCCAGCATTTTACATGAATAAATGCTTCCTTTCTGTTTGACTCTGGGCTTGTCTTCATGTACAGCGCCACAGCAGTGCAGCTGCGCCTCTGCAGAGCTTTAGTGAAGACGCTATTATGCTGATGGGAGAGCTTTTCTGTTTGGCATAGTTAATCCACCTCCCAGAGAGGCGGGAAAAGCTCTCCCATCAACATAGTTCTGTCTACATCGGGGGGTTAGGAAGGTATAATGAACGACATAGTTATACTGATATAAGTTTGCACTGTAGATCTGGCCTTACACAATTACAGATGATTACAATGCAAACCTCAAATTACCTTTAAAACCATACCTATATATAGGGTGCAGACGTTATAAGGGAAATTAATACATGCAACATCCTACAAGAATTTCATAAAGTCCAAAGGTTTCAGAGTAACAGCCGTGTTAGTCTGTATTCGCAAAAAGAAGAGGAGGACTTGTGGCACCTTAGAGACTAACCAATTTATTTGAGCATAAGCTTTCGTGAGCATCCGATGAAGTGAGCTGTAGCTCACGAAAGCTTATGCTCAAATAAATTGGTTAGTCTCTAAGGTGCCACAAGTCCTCCTTTTCTTTTTATAAAGTCCAAACACACTCTTACCAACTTAACATGTATTTTAAAAATGATACACAGGAGAGCCTGACTAACTCAGTTCTGTATTGGTCAGCGTTGAGTTGAGGCCTGGGGCCTTGGCATGAGCTGGCACCTGGTCTGCCAGCAACACACACAGGGTAGTGGGATATTTTGGGTTAGGTCTCTCAGTCTCTCTTGTTGAAGCTGTTCCTCTTTGTATAAAAATACTTAGTCACTGGGCCAGAGAAAGTGGTTCCATAGCCCAATGGTTAGGTAACCCTCACCTGGGGAAAGGGGGAGACCCAGGCAGGGCTGGTTAGGGGCAGGCAAGCAGAGCAGTTGCCTGGACGCCTTCTTCCTGTGGGAACTGTGCCCCCCCTTTTTATGCTCCACTCTGATTGGCCAGCTCTATTTTCACTTTGCTGATTGGCTGGGTTTTTTTGTGTTCAGCTGCTGGGGTGTGCCTGGGTTGGATGGAAAATTTGCTAGGGCCACTCCTGGACTCAGGTTTTACTCCCCTTGCTCCAATGAATATTTAATTGTTTATATAAAATGGAACAACTCCAGCAGGAAAGTTTGAGAGAGACCCAGCTCAGAATACTCCATAGCTAATGAATATATTCCATAAAGGAACTTAATTATTTCTGACACCTGTTCTGAATGACGGGTGGCTTTTACGCCCACCAGCTTCTATGAATTTTCGCCCAAACCCCAGCATAACAATACAAAGAAAGGTTCTGCTTTCTCAAACATATATGCTGCAAAGAAAGTTAATGATCTATATTTTTTTCACACGTTCTTTCCTGTCAACCATCTAATAGGCTACCAAATTACACTTTTTGGTAGACGTCCTATAGAACAGCTACCGATAGATTTGTAAACAGCCCGCTTATGGCTTATGCATTCCCCAAAAGCTGTGCTCAGCATAACTACATATGGTACCCTGAGAAACTAAGGGGACCTGTCATGTTAGACAGGAGTCATTTATTATCCCAGTCACTATAGCCTCTTATTGGCATTAAATGCAAAAGAAACAGGGGGGAAAAAAGCAATTTGTTTGTGCAACCGTTTTAATATATTGGCTGCTGTGTGCTATTTAAGCAACTACAGAGAGCATATTTCTTCCTATCAAAGGGTCCCAGGCTCAGTTGAAGTGACCTGAGCAAGAATGATGGCCCTATTATTTTATCCTCCTTAAAAGAAACCAAGAAAGTCAATACAAGTAGTGAAGTTTCTAGCAAGTAAGGATTGACAGAAGTAACCATACGCTGCTTGATCTTGTATTCCTTCCTTGTGTGTAGCCCCATTGCTTTAGGTGACTTCTGTTTTGAGTAAAAGCTGACTGGAAGGGTGAGGCCCATGGCTGATATAGGAGACTGTACCCATAAAACATATCTCTTTATCCAATGCATGTCCTAGTGGCTTATATCACAGCATAACAAAATTCTCATGACAGTAAGTACACTATAATATTGATACACAGTTTATTTTCTGGGGCTTGATCTGTAGCACTTAGCAGCTCTTGTGAGGTGTTGAATGGCCTCAGCTCCCATTGATTTCAATAGGTGTGGAGGACAGCATCTCAGAGAATCTAGCCATTTGTTTTTATTGAAAGCATTGCTGATTTCTACCCCTCGTACCGTACCACTCTCAACACTGCTAATTAATTTTCAAATCTTCAGTTTATTTCTTCCTTCAAACAAAGTCTAAAAATCACTGACTGCCAAGGCTTTTACAAGTGTCAGCCCCATTAGCGTCAAAAGAAAGGTTTCTTGGCTAATGGGTCCCAGGGCATCTCTACTTGTTTCAGGGCTAAAACTTCAAAAATCTTAGCAGGCTTGGCAAGTCCTATACACGCTTTTCCAGGTTGCCCAGGAGAACAATATATAATAGCAATAGGTTTGGGAAATGTATACAAACTCTCTTCTCTACTAAGCCAGCCAATGAAAAGTCTAAATAGTTTAGAGAGATTTTAAATTCTTTTTAATCCAAATATATATATAATAATTGTAACTGTAGTGCTTTGCCCAGTTGCCATGACAGCTAAATCTCATGACCCCAGCCCAGATAGTATGCCAGTGAATCCTGCCTATCCGGTCTGTACTGGGGAGTTTGGGGCTGGCGGTGCCTTTCTGGCACAGTGTCGTTCCATGCTGCTCCCTATTCATTTCTGAATTTCAATGGGATCTTTGTGCCTAACTCATTTAGACTTTTTTGAAAATGTCAGTCCAAATCTATATATATATACACACACACACAGAGTTTAAAATATTAACATAGGGTACCAGAACTGTCATACGTAAATAAGTAACTGGATTCCCACATATTCCTTCAATGGGAGTAATAACCATGGTATAAATATGGAAGAACAGACAACACCTGCCTGAATGCCAAATTAATTTGCTGTGATTATTGGATTTACAAAGCACAGCCTGTGAATTCAGAATGCTGGAAAGCTATCCGCCATGTTACCCTGAACTACAGTGTAATATCGGAAACCTCTGTCCTAGGCATGACTTCTGAAGTGAAGATGAGATTTTTTTGAACTATGTGTATTTTGCCATTTCGCAGGAGATTCCATTGAAGCTACTGAACTGACAAAAGGTAAGCAGCTTTTAATTAATTTGTGAACATTCAATTAATCATAGCAGAATGCTAATTAAATAATTAATCTGGGTTCCTTCAAACTGGAAGACATTAAATCATTTAAGCAAAATCTTTCAGTGAATAATACCTGTGAGCAGCTGTGATTCTTCTCCAGGCCAATGATGCAGAAAACAAACAAGCAAACAAAAAATGCAAAATCATATCTCTGTAAATCTGTGTGGGCATTCTGCAGGGAAAAACATCAACAGATTAATATGGATGTTTTTAAAAGCTAATTAAATGACACACTTCTATTTCTCATGATGAGCGGTTAATTACGGGACAACTGAGGTGAATAGATAAGAAGTACTCAGTGCTATAAGGGCAATCAATACAGCTGAAACAATTGCAGTTGTCTCTGGATTCCAAGATATATTAAATAAATAAGAAGATTCTTGGTAGGAAAACCTAAATCACTGCCACTAAATTCAAATTTATATTCGTTTATGGCTATACACCACTCAGAGTGCCAAAACCAATTCACTGTAGGTATCTCTGGGCATGTTCGTGTGCTGGGCAGCTTTTAGATCTGATAAATATTTCAGCAATGACAGTTATCTTCAGAAGGCCAAGAAGTTACTTTTCATTAGAGGTTCTCAGATACCAGTTTCACAGTACAGAGGCACAACTCCAGCACTTTTACAGTATGTAATCAGATTGTAAAAGAAAAAAGGGGGGGAAAAAAAAAGCACAGGCTGGTAAACTGAACCCATTGGTGGTAAAATCGTTTTAGAAGAGGGAATGATTGAATCTCAGACTCAAACTGAGTTCTGCAGTCCTCGCACACTTGTCTGTCTCAGTGAAATCTCATGGAAGATTTGCACCCAGAATGACTGCAGGGTCAGGCCCAACAATAAAGGCTTACTTTGCAGACTAAGCCTTCACTTACTATTTGCTATGGATAAATCAGTATGTAATTTATGTGAAAAAATTGTTACATGACTCCCTGAGTAATTCCAACACTGAAAATCTGTAACTATTTGTACTGCAGTACTTGTACATTTTACCCATCAGAATTCCAATTGCTCAGGGGAAGAGGGGAAAAAAAAAAGTCCAGCCTCTGATATCAATTTTAGCAATGCTGTAGCACAAGTAGTAATTATGTTTCTGAAATATTTATAGATGGGTTGGGACGTATGAAATAGGAATCTGCAGAAGGGGTTAATAGCTGCTGCAGATGTACATAGGTCAGTGAAGGATTACCATCTGATTACTTAAAATTATTTAAATGTGAAATATAAGTGACAACTATTACGGCCTTGACTGAATCTCCCCTCAGTTCCTCCCTCTATCCCCATAGATCAGACTGCTGTAGTGGACCCAACCTTTGGATCCCCTGTGCTTCCAAACCACTGAGTAGAGTCCAGATGTTCTCTCCAAATCTAGCTTCTCAGGGTGTACACTGCCCACCTGGTGGCACTTCTGCAGGACCCTATTGTCCAGCTGCCCTGCCCCAAGATCAGTGCTGAATTTCCCAAGTCTCCCCAATAGTTTATGCATGTACTCTCCAGAGCTCCACCTTCATGGACACTCTGTGTATAGTTTAATTTTCTCTGGGGGGACACATGGCAGAGACAGGAAGGAGCAGATCTTGCAGTCCTGCTTCCTGGTATATTTAGTTGGTGAGAGAGCAAGAGGCTCTAGGACAGACTCTGCCCTTAAATAAAGTTTCACTTCCTCCCCTGTCAGGTGACTCACTGACTGGCTTCAAAGCCCTAGTCAGTTGATTAAAGTCTTATTTTCCTGGAGACAAGTTGGGAGAACCAGCTGCCTTTAGCCTCATCTCCCTTTTTTTTTTAGCAAATCATCTGTTCTCCTAGAGGAAAACCATTCCAAGTTGATGGCCCCTTGGTCTCTCTCATTCAGGGTCAGACACCTAGGCACCAGGCTCAGTGACTGAAAAGTGATGATGTAACTGTCATGTTGGATTACAATGTATGTTGAAGGATATAATCAAGGCTGCACTCAAAATGAAGGCTGAAATACAACATGGTTTTCACAAAATTGGACTGGGAATGCAGGTATAACCCCCAAACTGTCACATCAACTACTAGATTCCATCCCAACTCTATATCTTATTAATACTAGTTTCATGCTCACAGCCCAATTAGTAGTTGGCACGTGTGCATTTATGTTTATGGAGGTTCATTGAATTCTAATGGCCTTCCTGTATATCACATAGATAGGCAGGTAGGGTGTTGTCTTTTGTCTAATGTTAGCAAATACAGTGGAAGTGAGGAGACACTGAGGCCAGGTATACATTAAAAAGACCCAGCTACATCATTCAGGGGTGTGAAAAATGTAGTTAATCTGACCTAACTTCTAGGGTAGACAGCGCTGGGTCAATGGAAGACTTCTTCCATCAACCTATGTACCATCTCTCAGGGAAGTGGATTAACTACATTGATAGGAGAAGCTCTACTGTTGGTGTAGTGAATGTCTACACTGAAGTGCTTTAGCTGTACAGCTGCAGTGTTTAAGTGTGGACATAGGCTGCGTGACCCACACTACCTAGCTGATGAGGTGGTCATTTGAATTGATGTGTCCTTCTAAAAATATTTTTAGATTGGGTAGGAGTTAAGACACAAAGACATGGCAGTCTGACTGAACTTGAATTCAGAGCACATTTTGGCAGGAGTTCTGAATGTGCTGTGACACCTCTGTACGTTTTGATGCGGTTTACATCCATCTCTGTTCACGGGCGTATGTAATTTGAAGCTGTTGATTTACATTCGGCAACAGAATTTAGCTCTTAGAAGCCTTAAATCCAAAGTTATTAATTAATCCTCAACTACTTTGGGTAGCAGGTAATGGATGTATCCATTTTACAGGTGAATGAGCTGTGGCACAGAATTAAGTGATTTGCTCAAGTCATGCAGGAAGTGATGTCAGGGTTCCAACTCTTAATCCTCATGAAATTTTAGAAAGAAAAAAAAATTCCCAGTGATTAGGACACTTGATTGGCACTTGGGAGACAGCTGAGTTCTCTGTTGTGCCAGAGGCTTCCTGTGTGACCTTGGGCAAGTCACTTAGTCCCTCTGTGCTTCAGTTCAGACAGACACACTCCTTCCAAAAGAACAATATTTGTTTAAATACAGATGATACATATTGTTAACTTCTAATAAGTCGCATTTTTTTTTAAAAACACAACCCTACAAAAAAAACCACCCTATAAAATGTCTAATAAAACAAGCATTTGCATCTGCTACAGGCACATTTTTAGGTGCATTTATTGCCTAGTGCCTTCAGATTTGTGCCTTCTTATACACGTAAATTTGATTTCTCTCCTGATAGTATGTGTCCTGTCATGTCTTATAAATCTTTTCCTTTGTCTTACTTATTATATGGTTTGACCTGCAACGGTGTAAAAAGGCCCTGAGAGTTTCTCATAGTTCCTGCACAATTGGGTAGTGTTATAGTAAATTAAACTTTGTAATGCTGATGTTGCATTGCAGAATAGCTAACACTTAATGGAGAAAGAAGGGAGCAAATCTAATGAAGAAATTTGTTATATGTGAATCAGATTATATTGTGATTTTGCTGACTACATAAGCAGTTTGATCCATTTGCCATTTCACCCGTTTATTTGCAAGTGTCTCTCTTTCCTTACATGCTAAATTCTGGCCCAGAATTAATTTAATTCAATTTAATTTTGGTTTGATTTATCTAGTAGAATGGAAAGTAGAGGTGGACCAAATAAGTATGGGAAAACAGTTTGTGACCCTGGGAGCCTTTCAGTGCCAACTGGCAGAGGACACACCATAGAATCATAGAATATCAGGGTTGGAAGGGACCTCAGGAGGTCATCTAGTCCAACCCCCTGCTCAAAGCAGGACCAATCCCCAATTAAATCATCCCAGGCAGGGCTTTGTCAAGCCTGACCTTAAAAACTTCTAAGGAAGGAGATTCTACCACCTCCCTAGGTAACGCATTCCAGTGTTTCACCACCCTCCGAGTGAAAAAGTTTTTCCTAATATCCAACCTAAACCTCCCCCACTGCAACTTGAGGCCATACCAAAACTCACATCAGGCCTGATACATTCATTGTCCCTACACACTGTTGTGATAATCTGTATCTAAAAGGTGTCGTGAGGAATCCTATGCAAACTGGTAACATGCTGATCATTAATATTATTGTGTGATGGTAGATTTGTTCTTAAAAGGTATTTTGCAAGCAGTGCGTGAGCCCCGCTTGTCCTAGACAAAGAATGTTGTTTCACCTGTTTTCCTGTGTCTCCAATGTAAATTGAGCGAGGAGGACAGTGAAACGTAAATCGACATATAATGTAAACAAAGTAATTAAGCTAAACAAGTTTCAGAGTAGCAGCCCTGTTAGTCTGTATCCGCAAAAAGAACAGACTGTTCTTTAAGCTAAACAAGTGAGGGGGAAGAACACTTACCAATCACAATGGGGGATGGAGCCTGCAACCCCAGGAAGCCTTCCTGGCTCTTGAAACAGAGACAATAAACTTTGGAAAATATAAGCAAAGGCAGAACGCCATTTTTGCATCCATCACCTGGGTGATAAAGGGGAAGCAGCACCCCTTGAGTTCATGAAAAGTGGATCGTCTTGGCCTGAAGAACAAGAGGAGCTGGGACTGGCTATAGGTGAGACACCTGCTTAGACAAAGACTGTAACTTGCTGAAGTAGTTCTTGTTTTGTTTTACATGTAACCATATCTGTGTCTTCTATTATTGTCATTAATATCTGCTCCTTAATAAACTTATTCTTGTTGTATTACAAAACCATCTCAGTGCTCTGTATTAACCTGAAAGATGAAATCCTCAGCTAAATGAACAGGCTGGTGTGTGCTCTGTCTGTGTGGAGGCAGCGAATATAACATCTGTGAGATGACTGGACACTGAGAGAGACTGGACACTGCAGGGGTGATGGTTTTGGAGGAGACTCAGAACTGGAAGGGCTGTTGGTGTCACCGGGCAAGGAGTAACCAGCCTGGTGGAAACCAGGGTGAGGCCATTGTGTTGTGAGGCTGCTGGTGTCAGGGCTCTGAACTAAAACCGCACATCACGGAAGCACCCAGGATTAGGGGGCAGATGGTGCCACAATCTCTGACTTGTCTTGAGAAACCCAATAGTATCAAATGTGCATAATAAAACCAAACAATGTTGTTTTAAGCTTAATGTTGAATGAGAAAACAATTATTTTATTACCCATGCAACAAGGTGGTAAGTGCAAGACTCACTGCTTTATGGAGCTGCGCCACTACCATCCCAGTACAGGATTCTGTGTGTGGCAGGACGAGAAGAGTGACCCACCTATCCAAGCTGATATACCCCAACTACTGACATAAGAAATGGCCCCCCTTCCCCCACACACTGTTACACTTGCATCTGTAGGTGTGAGAGAAGAGCCCTAAAGCTCCGAAGGCAGAAGGACCCCTCTTGCCACTCTTTTTAGAGAGCGAGAGAGAGGAGAGAGAAACTGCTGCTAGCCCTGGCTCTCTGGGAGGGGAAGTAGGCCCCAGCCACTACCATGCCAAGTATGGGGGGGGAGGGAGGGAGACAGTGTCTCGGGCCCTGTGTCACAGTGTGCCTTTGCCCCCAGGTTGTGTTAGAAGCTGGGAGCACTTAGCATCTCAGAAGAGCTTGTCAGCCCTTTTGAAAGATTACAGGCCTGATTTTGCAAAGTGCTCTGGCTTGAACTAATATGTGCCATTTATTAAACTATTTCTTTCTCCCAGTAAGAAGAATACATTGCTTCCAACCTCAGCTCTTCACATGGCCATCTAAGGAAACATGATAGAGATGTGTGACTTGTACTTTAGAATCAAAAGCAGCTTGCTTATTGATTGGCTGTGTCTAATAGGAAGCAACATAATCATCCCTTACCGTAAAGTCCCATTATAATCAGATTTAAGGTCAAAAGCCTACTTTTATCATAGTTCATTGTGTCTGCCTTCATTACATCCTGCTATTTGTAAGGCTTTCATTTCCAATGCATTTTCTGTTATTGAAACACAGGAAGGATTTAGTTATTAAATTTGCTTTTGTATATCTTTCAGTCCTAGCATTAATATCCCCAGTCAGACCAACATTGAAAACTGTAACAGCATACCACCATTTGATGTCTCAGAAGTGTCTTAAATTGTTAATGACCTTTTGTTACACAGGATCCCCAAGGTGTATTTTGCTCCTTTTGTAGATTGTTCACCGCGAAGACTAATGAAACCCTTTTGGTTTCCTTAACAATTTCCTTCTGAAAATGTTACTTATACTGTGTGCAATGTTATGGGGAGCACATGAAAACATGGACATAGAAAGTTATAGATCCCAGAAGAACCATAACTCATCATTTCCCTTGTGCATATGCAGTACAGTTTTTATATTGCAGTATTTGCCTTGAACTATGATCCCATAATATATATGTGTAATGTAGCCGAGTTATTGTTGTTCTGGGAAGCAGGAGTCTGAATTGCCTGAAGTTGGCGCATTTAAGTTCTCATCTGTGATGGTTGCATTAAGAGTTTTTACAGCAAACTCATTATTTTAAGACTGAGTAAAAAGAATGAAGAAATAACAGTGAGTGATCACATCCAAACTGTCCAACTGAGGCTGTTCATTTCATCAGGTGCCCCATTTCACATTCATAGAATGAGAGGAGGTAATGGCACAAAAACTGTGGAAGGCCAAAAATGAGAAGGGCACAATATAGGCAGAAAAGCAAGCAAGAAATGGTAGGGTAGGGGCTAGAGTAGCCCTCATCATAACTTTAGATAGCATTGCGGACTAAGTTATTATAGTCAATGGGCAGCAGCACCACCCGAATCTTCACAGCATCAAGTGATGCTCCCTCAGCCCCTCCCCTAGTAGGCTCCCGATGCCAGATTTGTGCCTCATTCTTTGTCTGCCTCTGTTTCTGCACAAGAGGAATTTCTAGGGTTGAATCTAGGGCTTTTAGGACTCGTTTAGTGTGTCCCTTTTATCCAGAATAAAGTGGCTGGAGTAGGGCTGAGAATCTCACCCTCAGAGTCTAAGATGTCTGGGAACCGTCTTCTCTGTTACTGGTCGGTATAGTACAAAATATAATGAGGGTCCTTGATTGGGACTCCTAGGTGCTATCATACTACAAATCAAAAATAGCAATAAAGGGGTAGAGGTTGGGAGGACACAACAAGAGTGTTACAGAGGGGTAAATTTTGCTATTCTGTCATTTAATGTGACCTGTCTGTGTTACATTCTGAGTGGCTTACTTGGGAGAGGGAGGGAGGGAAGGGAACACACTCTGGAACTTATCATAGTAAGTGGCCTCAGGTATATGGCTGTGTATTCAAAAGCTCTGTGCACAATTTCAGAGGCTGGTTGCAAAAGTTGACTGAAATACCTCTGCAAAATTAGTTAGAAATATTAAGTTGGTGCTTCCCCCGCCCGAGTCACTTGAATTGCAACTCATTGATGCAAGGTTTTACAGCCTTGAAATTCAAGTCAGGTTATCAGCAAGCATTGGAACATGCACAAGTGATGTGGCCTTTATAAGTTCTAAGGAAGAATATCTGGACTGGAAAAGTAGCATTGCAGATACAGCACCCAATGCCTCTGACGTTTTGGTATTCAATTACTACATAGGACTACATCTGGAAACTGATCTTGAAGGTGAAGTTGGCTTCAGTGGAGCACAGGGTCTGCGTGCATGGAAGCAGCTGCAGGATCAGGGTCTAAATTAAACCTATGTAGAACAAACAAAGGGACACACTGAAGTCCCAAACTTGATGTAGTGGAGTATGTTTTGCTTTTCTTTTTTGTTTTTGTTTTAAATATTATGGGCTGAATTCTGGGGTTCCTAATTAAGCAAAACTCCCATAGAAATCCAAGCTCCAACACTAATGGGAATTTTGCTCAATTAAAATCCATAGCTCTTGATGCCATAGATCCTGATTCTGTAGCCCTTCTTCACACTGGAGACATAACATTAGGAAACATTTAGTTATTCATAGCTTCTCCTAGTTCAATATAGCGATTGGAAGCATACAGGAGGGCTAGTGCCATGTGATGAAACAGCTGTCTAAGACAGCAGCAAGTGCTCTGCAGACTACATTTACCACAGTGTGGGAATTGCTGATCAAGTGCTTCTAGGACTTTTCTTGTGATTGTTGCTTGCTGATTGAGATTCCTAAAACAACTGTTTAATTAGAAAGTATTTCTGGATGTATTTCTAGTGATGATAATCTTCCAGGAGACTTATTAGCATCATTATCCTCTTCCATTCGTCTCTACATCTTCCCTTCACAGTCGTTTCTGGAGCATAAAACTGCAATGCACTAGTTATGCCACTGCATATACAACCATCTTGTGCTGTCTCCTCTTTATTGTCACTGAGAACAGAAGTAAAACAAATGATCGCTTCTGTAAAGTCACTATCATTTCCCCAAAACTCTGAATCAAACATTTCTGTATGTAGCTTGCTAAAGAATTATTTTATAGTGTTGATGCTGCACTTTTGTTTAATCAGCTGAATATATATATTTTATGAACCACTGAACAAAGCAGAAATTCTGGTTCAACCCATTCCATAGCAAATATATCTATATCTGTGTATATCTAGGACTATACTTTCAGATATATCTGCCTACGTTCAGGTCTAAAATTGGTAACTGGCTGCTTATTTGGGGGTCAGGTTGCTCCCAGATCTGTGCATGGAGAAGATTCTCCACATGTGAAAGGTATCAGCACCATTCTCATTTCCTCTGCCCTTCTCCCAATCCTGAGACCACAAAGAGGCCACAGTGTAGTCTAGGTTCATGCATGGGAAGGAGGTGGAGACTGGTTGGGCTGGGTAGAGAGCAGGCTGAGGGAGGAAGGATGCAAATTTAATCTGCTTCAGCCCTTTGGCTATATTATCTTCCCTATGTGGCTCTTCTCTTGGATCTCAGGGAAAGCTGCAGTCACGGGGAGTGCCTGGTAGCACAGCTCAAATGGACTTGCTCTGCACGGTGTCTGGGGATGGAGCTCAGTAGGGTCCTTAGGCAGCAGAGCCAGTAGGGAGACACGGGGCTTTCTTCTGGATGGCTCAAGCCACTCATGCATCCCCAGGGTGTCCACAGATCCCAGTTCTGTGGGCTCCAAACACCATATCCCAGTGGCACAATGTGTGGTGGAGCACTCTGAGATCTTATCCCCATGGCCCCCTCCCATAGGTTTTTCCTTCAGTCTGGATATTCAGTTGGTCATGTATTTATGTTAAGAGCTTGCACAGGATGCAAATTGTCAAATGTGACTGCAATGTGCCCTCTAATTTTTTACATCCACGTGCGGAATGAATTTTTTTATGTGCACCAATATAGAGGTGATGTGTGGCGGGGGTTGGGGTCGTGGGGTTCAAAGTGTAGGAGGGGGCTCAGGGCTTGGGTAGAGGGCTGAGGTGCAGGAGTAGAAGGCTTTGGGTGTGGGCTCTGGGGTGGGGCCAGGCCCGCTGAGAGCAATTCCAGGCCCCAGGGCCATCCCTGGGGGTGCAGGGGGTGGCGGGATTCGTCACTTCCAGGACACCATTACTTCCGGGACCAACCATGCTGGCCCATGGGGCCCCCGAAAGCATGGGGCCCAGAGCAGTCACACATGTCCATAGGAGTCCTGCAGCCTGCCCGGGCAGTTTAAAAGGGCCTGAGCCTCCTGACTACCGCCGTCGCTACTGTGGCAGTGGTGGCAGCAGCCAGGGGCCCCCAGGCCCTTTTAAATCTCCTGGGCCCCTGGGCAATTTCCCCCTTTGCCGCAACCTGTCGGCGGGCTTGGGTGGGGCTGGGGATGAGGGGTTTGGGATGTGGGAGGGGGCTCAGAGCTGCAGCAGAGGGCTGGGGTGCGGGGGGTGGGGTGGGTGAGGGCTCTGGCTGGGAGTGCGGGCTCTGGGGCAGGGTGGGATGAGGCGTTTGGGGTACAGGCTGCCCCGGGGCTGTGGCGAGAAGAGAGGACTCCCTCCTGCCATCTCTTACCGCAGCCTGGGGCCGGGGGAGAGGTGCCTCTCCCAGGCTGCAGCTGCTCTGGGGCCGGGGCCGGGTGAGAGGTACCTTTCCCCCAGGCAGGCTGATTCCGGAGCTAGGGGAGAGGTGCCTCTCGCCCTGCACAGCCCTTGATAGCCTGCTGTGCAGCCGTGCAGCTTAGAGGGGACTTAGGTGACTGCCCAAAGTTAGGAATTCAGACCTGGATATAGACACCTGAATAAGTAACCTGATTTTCAGTGGTTGAAGACAACAGTATCCATCCAAGTTCAACACCTCTGGAAACTAACTGACTTTTGGCACCAAGGAACTAATCTTGTGAGGTGCCGCTGAGCATCTAGACTTCTGTTTAAATCAATGGGAGATGAGGGCATCTCAGGACCTCACCTGAGCAATCCTTAAAATACACTTTTAAAAAATATTTGTATTGATTGACAAAACTGTGTTGAATTGTACTTTTCTGAATTCTGGGAAAATCCCTGATTCCATTTTGCTCAACTCAAATGCCTTTCATGTGAGTATCTGAGTTTGGATCTAGGCTTTGAAATTGGTTGGAAAAATAGCCTTATATGAAGAGTCCTGCCAGACTACGCTCCTTTTCAAAAGAAAAGGGGGAAAAAAGAATTGATTCACATGCAGGCAGCCTTATCAGTAAGATTATTGGCTACAACTCTGCAAGGATCTAATTAGACATGAGCCCAATTTGCAAAAATGAGACCTGGATTCAGACTTTGAACACCTCTCTCAACCCCCAAAGGACTGGGAGTTTGGTTTATCCTAATATGAGATCTGGACCAAATGGGAAATTCAGATCTTAGAGAGACAGAGTTTCCCACCATTAAAATCTGATCTGGTATTTGAGCCCCCAAACATTCAGTAGGGTTTTTATAGTACCAATATCATCTTCATTCAACAGGAATCCCCAAAGCTCCTGTTAGTGATAGATTTGGAGAAACAGTTTACACCATGTTACTCTTATATTTGATAAGAAAACATGTGACATGTTTTCAGAAGAGCAGAGGCTTTGCCTCTCTCTTTAACCCCACAAGGTTTGCACCTTCAATTTTGCCCCCACAAAATGAGTTGTGGGTGAACATGTACTACTTGCATGTTTCACTGTTTGATTTATGGCAATAATCATGTGCCAGTACTCAGAACTGAGCCCGCAAATGAGTTTTGGGTGCCAAAACGTGGGCACAAAATTTGTTTGTGCAATTTCACTCATAAGTGAAAGACCCACCTTTTGAAAATATGTTCCTAGATGTAATCTGAATATATTTATAAAGTGCATACAAATAAAAGTGAGGGTGACAAGAAACCCGTGAGAAATGCAGTGAAATGGAGGGTGAAAGAGAAATGAACTAGCTTCATTTAAGCAGAATAAATGTTACACTATGACACTTTTTTGTATGATAGTTATATTTGTTTTCTAATTCCACCTGTTGAGATAGTAACATATTGAAATATTGAGTAATAGTTTTGATGAATCAACTATCCTGTCATGTGTGATTGACCCAGGTTCTTTCTGCTGAAGATTTGAATTGTAAGCAGACATGAAAGAAAACATTATGAAGGTTGTGTGAGTTTCGCTATGTTCTCTTCAGTATATTCTTGCCAAAAACATTAGGCCAGCTGTAAGCAATGTCACATTTGCATGGCTTAGTTTTGTAAGTAATAAGAAAAAGTTGACATATCAAAGATGTACATCTTTCCTCTTTGTTACCCCAGGATAAAGAGAAGATTAGCTGTTGATGGTGAGAGAAAATTGGAATAAACCAGTGACACTCAAACTGAGGCTCGTGAGCTGCAAGTGGCTCTTTAATGCAGCTCTTTGCAACACATGATATTAAAACATTATGTGATTGGTTAATAACTTAGATTAGTTAATAATCCAGTCAGGAGGGTTTTACTTTGTTATTAACTAATTGTAGTTGATAAAATAATACTTGGCAGTCATTTTGCTGTGAGCATAACAATTTTATATATAGTAAATGAAACAATGAATTCACCCGACTGTGGTTCTTTTGGGTAATGCTGATCATCAGTCTGGCTCCTGATCCACTGAGGTCTGAGTATCACTGAATACACTTTAGTCAGGTCTGGTCAGTTCCATATTTTCAGACATTTTAGTTTTCTTGGTAAGTTGATTAGAGTGGGAATTAATTAGAATTCGTGTGAAGTTTTGAAGTGAAGGGAAGAGACATGTAGTGATCCTGTTGCTCAAGTGGTAGGACTCTGTGCTGAAGGGTGCAGGTTCAAATCCTGCTGCTGATGTCTGATGGGGGGTTATTACTGTGCACATAATAGAATGTATTTTAGAGAGGAAACCTAGTCCAGTGCTAGCTTGGGGGTTCCCTGTTTTGACACAGACTTTTAAAATATGTTTATTATGAGAGTGCCTAAGGACCATCTAGCAGTGGAGGCCCAGTAGTAGATGGTCCCTGCCCCAAAGAGCTTGTAATCAAAATAGACAAGACAGACACAGGGTGAATTAGAAATGTGCTGATGCTGTCAGGCAAGTCAGCTGTTGACAAGCAGGGAAACAATGTGAATGTATTAGTTCTTGCCTGCCTATTTATTTATAGTTTATGTTTTGATGTACAGGGTTAGGATGTCATGTGTCAAACTTGCCTCCCCCCCCGCTACCCACTCTCATCAATTTCAACAAAGGCAATTTGATCTTATTCTTTTATGCCACTTTCAGCTGAACTTTTTTTGCAAATGCTAACCTGCAGAATTTGTGCTGTTTATGAAACAGATGTAAATGTAAACCGAAGAAGGCATTGACTCATGTCTGTGCAGTATATTACCCCGGTGGATGATGGACAAAAATAATTGTTTTCTTCTTTCACCAAGCATAAAGGAGCTTAACATATATTATACTTGCCTTGCAAATGTTCATGAAATTTTACCAGTCCCGGCACAAAACCTTGATTGATTGATGATGAAACTACTAATATTTTACTTGTCTGTCAAAGAAAAATTACTCTCCCTGGATGAGTTGGGGAGTGAATTTGTTACGGCTATGTCACTATACAAGGGACTGGTGAATTGGAACAAAATGAGAACCTATCCAACACTCATCCAAAAATCATGCGCTTTCTAAAGTTTGTATAAAGTTAAGTCTTGTTTTCAAAAATTATAAGCCTGATGTTCGCTGACTTTGTAGATCTGCATTTGTGCACAGGCAAATGTGACTACTTTGTGTGCATGCTACTGGGTCTATCTGCACAAATCCGCAGTTTGTGCACACAGGGCTACCCGTGTCTTAAAAAAGTACTGCTGTGTTCTATCACAATTGCTCCAAACACTATGGCTTTCTATAATGGTATTGCAGTGTTTGGGGCAATTAATACTACAGTATTTTTCTCAGGATAAATCCTACAGGTGCCTATTTGCTATGTGGATAAGTAAGTTAGGGATCTGCCTGTGCACAAGGCAGGAGTGAATGTACAAAAGAACTTATACAAATGTACAATTTGACCTTGAGAGTTGCTAAGTGCCTCACTCTAGCTATTTACTAGACTACATATGCATCTACTACTCAGCACTCTAAAATCTGAGTACCCTTTAGCAGTAGCCACTGGATGGCCTGACTCAGGTCATGTGACTGGGACCAAGAAATAATGTTATAGGGCTAGATTCTCTCCCACACTGAACTCCCTGATTCCTGGGGCCAGCCCTTGTGCAACTTAAAGCTCCTGCCAGGCAGCTTTGAAACCTGCCACTATGCTCAGCACTTCTGCAAAACAGCCCTTAGGGTCTGAAGTCAGGCACCTAGAAAATGAGGAACACACAATTAATGACCACCTTGAAAATTTTGGTTAAATGACTTGAAACATGGAAACTCTGGGACAGAAGCAGGGATAAAATCCAGATCTGCAGAGCAGCATTCAAATGCCTTAACCACGAGACTATTGTCTTTTTTTCCTGCAATCCCCTACCTCATTCACTTGCCAATTTCTGCAAAAAATGAGGCCGAGGTCCTACAGACAGTAGCCTTCTTACCACACAGCCCTGATTCATTCCTAAAGCAGGTCCAGTCTGTGCATTGAATGAGGCAGGGGTCCTGTGAAGAGAAAACAGTATGTGATCCTGTCATTCCAGACTTTATTATATCACACAGAAGGGATCAAATTAAGGTTTTTCAGGCAAATTTAATTCTGGCATTTCCTGACTTTTCACTGCCTGATTTGCAATCTTAAAAATGTGCTTTTTAATGTAGTTTCTTTGTGTAATTTCCTAGCTTTTTAATAAAGAAAAGTGAAAAAATATGTGGCATCATATGGCTACATCAGCAGGGTTGGAACCTTTTATTTCCACCGTACCGACCTCTGCCACTTGAGCTATCAAAATAGCTGATAGCAAAAGTAGGTTGTCATCATCCTCTATGTGGACCAGCATTAGGAGGGGAATGAGACACACACACAGTTTCTCTCCCTTCTCCCAGTTCATCTCACCAGTTTCCTTTCCCCAATCTACTCCTTTCTCTTCCCACACTCTGACTTTTGTCCCCTCTTCATGCAATCAGACTGCTTCCTCCTCCATGCTGTCAGGGTGCTATCCCAATTCCAGTGCTTTCAAATTGTACTGCTTGGGTGCTAGTGTGTCTGTGTGTGTGTGTGTGTGTGTGTGTGTGTATGTGAGAGACAGAGAGTTGTGGGAGAGTTCAATGTGATAACAGGAGATCCAGTGCTCCTTGCTCTCAGTTTTGGTGCCTGCCCCCATTCTAGTTTAGAGCAGCCAATAGAAGGAAAGTCCTGCTGAGCTCCTTTAGCTCTGGGCTGGAGTATGCTCATATGCTTTGTACGCATGCACAGTCTGGTTAACACTAGGACCTCTGAGGGGGGAGAGCATTCTCAGAATCATCAGAAATTTTAGCAGAAAATTGAAGAAATCTCTACTGAGCATAAGTGAACTGTGCTCTCCCCTTCCCTGGCCCTGCCCCAAGGACTATAACTTGGCCACATTTGGTTGGATTTTCACAGGCACAGCAAAAGGCACATCCCTAACATAAAGACTACCCCTCCTGCCTAATTTCAAGTCCCTACTCCAAAGTATGGAGTCACTAAAGCTGCTCAAAGAAAAAGTTGCCAGAAATTAAAGTATTTGTTTTCTTGGAGACAACTGAATGATTTTGGCTGAAATTTTCCAGATAAATACAGCCTGAGGCAGACACATGGCATGGAAAATGTAAGTCTAAATTGTTTAATTTTGGCAAAGTTATAAACAGCTGAAAACAGGGTCTTATAATGAGAAATGTTGTGCAACATTAATAATAGGAGGTGCCAGAAGCCCCACCTATAATTTCCACCATAAGAACATAAGAATGGCCATACTGGGTCAGATCAAAGGTCCATCTAACCAAGTATCCTGTCTTCTGACAGTGGCTAATGCCAGGTGCCCCAGAGGGAATGAACAGAACAGGTAATCATCAAGTGATCCATTCCCTGTCACTCATTCCCATCTTCTGGCAAACAGAGGCTAGGGACTCCATCCCTGCCTATCCTGGCTAATAGCCATTGATGGATCTATCCTACATGAACTTATCTAGTTCTTTTTTGAACCTTGTTATAGTCTTGGTCTTCACAAAATCCTCTGGCAGAGAATTCCACAGGTTGATTGGGTCTTGCGTGAAGAAATACTTCCTTTTGATTGTTTTAAACCTGCTGCCTATTAATTTCATTTGGTGACCCCTAGTTATGAGGAGTAAATAACACTTCCTTATTTACTTTCTCCACACCAGTCATGATTTTATAGACCATTATCATATCCCTCCTTAGTTGTCTCTTTTCCAAGCTGAAAAGTCCCAATCTTATTAATCTCTCCTCATATGGAAGCTGTTCCACATCCCTAATAATTTTTGTTGCCCTTTTCTGAACCTTTTCCAATTCCAATATATCTTTTTTGAGATGGGATGACCACATGTGCATGAGGTATTGAAGATGTGGGCATGCCATGGATTTATATAGAGGGCAATATGATATTTTCTGTCTTCTTATCTATCCCTTTCTTAATGATTCCCAACATTCTGTTCGTTTTTTTGACTGCCAGTGCATATTGAGTGGATGTTTTCAGAGAACTATCCACAATGACTCCAAGAGCTCTCTCTTGAGTAGTAACAGCTAATTTAGACCCCATCATTTTATATGATTAGCTGGGATTATGTTTTCCAATGTGCATTACCTTGCATTTATCAACGTTGAATTTCATCTGCCATTTAGTTGCCAGCCACCCAGTTTTGTTGAATCCTTTTATAGCTCTTTGCAGTCTGCTTGGCACTTAACTATCTTGTGTAGTTTTGTATCATCTGCATATTTTGCCAGCTCACTGTTTAAACCTTTTCCCAGATCATTTATGAATATGTTGAATAGGACTGGTCCCAGGACAGACTCCTGGGGGACACCACTATTTACCTCTCTCCATTCTGAAAACTGACTATTTACACCTACCCTTTCTTTCCTATCTTTCAACCAGTTACCTATCCACAAGAGGACCTTCCCTCTTATCCCATGACAGCTTACTTTGCTTAAGAGCCTTTGGTGAGGGACCTTGTCAAAGACTTTCTGAAAATCTAAGTACACTATATCCACTGGATCCCCCTTGTCCACATGCTTGTTGACCCCCACAAAGAATTCTAGCTCTGTTTGTTGTTTGCTGCTTTTTGATGGTAGCTCACATGGTTGGTTTGATATATTGTAAATAGTAAAAGTGATGAACAAAAATTTAAAAAAAACAGGATATTACTGAGAGACTGTATTTTTGCATGTGTACGTGCACCCCCACCCCTGTCCCCACCACCATCAAAATGAATGGAAGATCGAGTATATAGCAATATTCATTCATTTCATTTACAAAAAACTAATGTGTTTAATTATTGTAATTGCATATTATTCATATAATTATTTTCAACTCTTCTCCATCCCCCTAATTTATCTCAAAACTTCTTCCTGCAGTATCCACTCCAGAAAATCACTCCAGCTGTCATCACTGCTCTTTCTTGAAGGTCAAAGCTTAAAATAACTGACAAGCCTCTGTAACCTAGCAATCATTTTCTGCTTTGAGGTCGTTCCTTCTACTTTCCATTCTATAAAATGTACAATTATAAATGTTTGAAGTTTTTTCTGTTTGCCCTTCATGTGCCCTGAGGATGCTGGATACATCAGATTGTTCATGTTTATACACAGGTGGTTACAGTTGTGCAGCATGTTAAAGTGAAACTGCAACACATGCAGAAATTTTGGACACTCTGTTTTGCAGACAAAATGTGTCATATAAATTGTTGTTGTTTTTTTGACAACAGGAAAAGATTTGTTCTAGGCCAGGGGTTCTCAAATTTCCCGTTCCTGGCCTGCGCCACTTTCCGCAGCTCTGATTGGCTGGGAATGGTGAACTGCAGCCACTGGGAGCTGCGAGCGGACATATCTGCAGACGCTCAACCAGGGCGTTGAACAACTGAACAAACCCTGAACAAACCGCAAACCAAGTTTGGGAGCCCCTGCTCTAGGCTGAGGGTTTTTTATTCCAGTCCATCTTTTTCACAAAACTGGAAAGTGTGTGACACAGGATCTTTCATATCCCAAGGAATGTAAACACCCAGCAACTTTGAAATCTGACTTGAAGGGGAAAGAAAGTGAGAAAATCAAACATTAACAGAACTTAGATAAAACCTCATTCTTGCTGATATACATTCTACAGTTTGAGAGAGATTATTTTTGTTCCTGGCTTATATCTGTCTTCTCTGCTAACTTGAATTTGTGTATTGCATTATTGTTAATAGTAGTGGTTGTATTGCAGAAGTGTCTAGAGGCTCCAATGTGCTAGACCCTGTACAAACATGGTAAGAGATGGTTTCTGCCCAGAAGAGTTTACAAGCTAAACAGACAAGAAAAATAAAATAAGTATTTTTCTCCCCATTTTACACAAGGGAACTCAGCCACAAAGGCTCAGATCCACAAAGGCCTATATACTATTGAGGACCTATGCCAAAGAGATTGAGTAACTTGCCCAATGTCACACAAGAAGTCTTTGGCAGACCTTGGATTTGAAATCTCATCTCCTCCTGTGTTTCCATCCAGAGCCTTAACAACCAATGCCATCCTTCTTTCATTGTAGTCATCTTCCTTCAAGTGAGTAAAGCTGGATGGGGTTTTCCTAAGAGCACAACCATGTTTCTTCCGGTCTAGCCATGGGAGTCCCTACAGAATGAACTACTGCGGCAGGTTTGGAATCAGGGATTCTAATGATCCAACCAGTGGACCAAATTTGGTGATGAATCCTGGTCACGTGCCACCCGAGGCATGTTGCGCATAGCTAAGAAGATCATCAGAAATACTTTCCCCTCTTTCCCTGCTGTTGCTTCTCTCCTCTCTGACCTCCACCGCAACTGAAATTCAAACGGGTTTAGATTTGAGGTTCTAATTTTAGCTCATCTCCAGTTATAACATGGGAGCGATGGAATGGGAGCCAGAATCTTATCAGCTCTGTAACTGGGGCGGGGAGAGGGGAAACACTGGATCACCGTTAAATATATTAACACAATTAAGGTCTCTTTAATTATTCACCAGAAAGAAGCTTCTGGGAAATAGCAGTAAAGCCTGTATCTCACAAATCAATCCCTTAGTTATTTGCTAGGTCCCCTCTCAAAGCCCCCTCCTCAGTTCTTACCCTGGGCAGACCACCTGTGCTTGAATCCAGGTTTACATTACTTCATAATCCATTTGTTGAAACCTTTGTTTTATTTTGGCAAGAGTGATAGTTTGTGTCTGGATCCGTCTTTCATGAATCAAAGATGATAAAATTAAAGCTGAAGGACACAGAATTGCTCTGTGTTCAGTGAACATTGAGTTTAGTTTAGTTGTATTGCAGAAGACGTTTATGATAATGAAAATGTTTGCACAGCTATATTATAGCCACAGAATTCAAACTGTTCTAATCAAAATTGTGTCAGCACTTCCAGTCTCTGCCACCTTTAAGATATTATAATTTAGCAGGGGAAAAAAAGATTGCTCTCATCTAAAACCTGGCACCAAGCCTGGGAGTGATATTTTAAAACAAAATTCATAACAAAGTCTCATCTATTCCTAAGTCTGACTGTGGAAATAAACTCACTTGGACCGTACAGGAAACTAAATTCCCTGGCCTGGCCTCTTGCTTCCTGGGCCAACAAAGACAAACACCATAAAGGCAGCATGCTGATCCCTCAATGGGAAGGGAACATTTCTTGTCACCCAACAGCAGCCTTTCTCATTGCTCATTCCTGCTTCCATTGACATCAATGGGAGCTCTACAGCTCACTTGAATGTGAGAAGCACAAAACCCTTGGAGATTAGGGAGTATTATCAACATGCAGGGAAGAGGCGATGGGCAAATTTCAAAAGGTCTAGAGGTTCAGTTTGCGTCAACTCCAAGAAGATAAGTTATCTGAACTTAGCAACGTTCAAATCAGAGCTGGAAATTTCATGTGGATAAGTTCTTATGAGAGTTCTGTGTTTTTGTTTGTTTGTTTTTTTGTTCAGTTTTTTTTTTAAATGGCTTCTGATCAGGCTAGAAAAGTTGTGAGAATACCTTCTCTTGTATTACTGCAGCATTTCCAATCCTGTCCAGAAAGGGGAAATAAAAATGTATGTTTCTTCAAGCCCAAAGAAGATTTGGTTAAAGTGGATTTGAAATGTTAGAAGAAAATGTTATAGCTTCATAGATTTTTAAGGCCAGAAAGGACCATTATGATCATCTAGTCTGATCTCCTGCATAATGGAAGCCATGGAATTTCACCCATTGACTCCTATATCTAGCCCATCAACTAATATTTGAACTAGAGCATATCTTTCAGAAAAGCATTCTGCCTTGATATCAAGACTTCAAGTCCTAGAGTATTTACCACATCCCTTGGGGAGGTATTCCAGTGGTTAATTACACTTGGTGGTAAACATCTGTGTCTTATATCTTCTCCTTGATAAAGTTACCTCTTACTGTCACTTCAAAAAGCTAAATAGATTGAGCTTATAAGTCTGTCAGTGTAAACCATGATTTTCTCTGTGCTGTTTATTATTCACACTTCTGCCACATTTAAAACTGTGCCCTTGATCCTGCACTTAGCATACAGTGCAATTTACTTGCATGAGTAATCATGAGAGTAAAGTTATGCTCATGATCCAAAGTATAGGTGGGATTGGGGCCTCACAGGGTGATTTCTTTAGAGCAGGGACAATGTTTATTTTTCTCTGTCTTCTGTGAAGTACCTAGCACTCTTTTTGGAAACTATAAAATAATGGAAAAATTGTAATAATTTATAAAGGGGTCTTGATAGAAGGACATGTTAATATATGGTGTGGTGGGGGAACAGGTGGGAATCGTCATTGTTTTTGAGGGAAATAGCAGAAGACTGTATTATCTTTAACTATAGAGGCAATAGATATAAAAAGATGATAATTTTGCCATAGAAGTTTCTCATCCATGATGGAGACAGCACAGATCAACAAATCAGGGACTGAGGGAAAATTAAGGCAATGTTATACCTTTAATCCAATTAATGTCAGTAGAGGAAAAATAGGTAATGTTCAGTTCCTATTCCCATTTTTCATCACAAGAAAAAGCAGAATGGCGAGTAAGTGTGTCCTACATAATGCACGGACCTTTTTAGTAATTTGGTTGGCTGGCAGCTGTAATTCTTTACCTGTTTACAAGTTTGCTGACTTGTCAGGCAAGAGTGGGATGGCCAGCCAATCAAAGTGCAGAGAACTGAAAAGATCAAAGTAGTAGTGTCTTAAAGCATTCTGTTATATTTGACATGCTATTGTTAGAAATTGAATTTTTAATGCCTCCTGTACTGGACAGAGACAGTGAAGAGAACAGGAAATGACATCTGATTCATCTATTGTTCTGGCAAAATCTGAAATGAGTATGGGACATATATAACCATTCTTCTTACGATTTCAAGACTACTCTGCTGAATCTCCTCTTTGTCACATCTGATTTGCTCCAGAGCATGTTTTACACAAGACCATATTTCTATTCCATGGTGGCAGCCTGAAGCTAACAAGGATTATAGTTAAATTGCCTTTGTAATGACTGCATGGATCAGAAAGATTCTGTCATATGCACTAGTCTGGAGACTATATATTATCTAAGTGGAGAGAAGGAAATTAATTGGTTGAGCTGGGTAATTGATAGAAAGTTATATATTCTCTGCTTACCTTTTTCAACCTCTTTTCAAGAGTATTCAGATTAACATCAAACTATGACAAGAAATCAAAAAGAGACGAGAACAAGAAAATAACAAGGTACAATTAAGCGATATTCCAAAGAGCTGCTAATAGATTGCAGCAATGGGTATAGGAGGAATATTGGTGACACCTAGAGCTGACTGAAGAACTTTGATAGAACTACTTTCCATCAGAAAATATAGTTCCGTTGAAACTGAAATACTTCACAAAATTGTATCAATTTTGCCAACATTCCATTTGGGAGAAAAACTAGAAAAAAACGTTGACATTTTTGGAATGACACATTTCAATTTTTCATTTTGAAACAACTTTGGGGTTTTTAAAAATTTTGTTTTATATTGTATATTATAAAATAAAAAAAGGCAAAATCGCAACACCATGTTTAATCTGATCTGAAACAAAATTTTCAGCATATGTAGTACAATAAGACACTTATTGGGTTCCTACCTATTTAATTCAATGTAAGGGGTTAGACTTCCTACCTCTCTTCTCAAATTCCTTTCTGAAATAAACAATCTTTTCACACTTAAAGTCGTGCTAGGTCTCGGATCAAATAAGCAATGTAACAAGCACACATTTTCTCAGGGTTTGTCTACACGGTGCTTTAGTCTTCACTAGAGTGGTGTAAATTATAGCGTACACTAGCATGTGGAGCACCAATTGGCCTGTGTGGACCCTGCTAGCATGGACTAAAGGTTCCCTAATATGCAATAATGACCTCAAATAAATAAATAAATAAAAGCCCATCTCGAAGTTTGTAAGATATAGTACCTTTTTATGTTACTGAGTTTCATTAAGATAATATCCATTCTACAATGAGGGGATTATCATTTTTTCTAGTGTCTTCATATCAAATTTCTATCTATTATTAATGTTATTTTAACTCAAATTTTATTTACAGAGCAAGCACCAAGTACAGTCTCTCTTTAGTGTCCTTTAATACAGGCAGTTCTGGGGAAAGGAACTGATCTGTCCTGTAATCTATCTATAGCACTAAGTATTTTCTGCCAAAATTCATGATTTCACAGCTCTAAAACTCCACCTTTGTACATCAGGTAGAAGTGAGAATATCTCAGATTTAAATGATGCAGCTGAAGTGGCATCCAGCACATTTGGTGGTGTTTTTTTTTCTCCTCACAGTTGTATACCTTTAATTGGAAATGTTTCACAGCAGTGTAATTTCCTTCCTAGAGTTTTATTAATTAAATGCGAATATAGGCTTTTCTAGTGTCATGCTTTTAAATGGCATTTAGTTGATCTGCAGGGGATGAGTTGATTTGTTATTAAAATTTACAGACATATATTTTTGTTTGGTATATCTGATTTTCTTAAGAGAGCTCTTATTTCAGCCAGGAGATTTTCTTTAGATAGGACCCCAAAAACTATACTAATTCTTCTTTCACTATTGCTTTCTGGCAAGATACAGTCTTTATAAAGCCACACTGCTTTTTACTTTTCTATCTTAGGTGGTTGTACGGCCCCCATTACTATAGTTTCTGTGCTACTCACTTCTTTAATGTATTTATACTTACAACACCTCTGTAAAGTAGAGAAGTGCAATTATCCCCATATTTTTCAAGATGGGAAACCAAAGTACAGAGGGGCTAAATGACTTGCCCATGGTCACACAGAGAGTCTGGGGGAGAGCAAGGGATCAAACCCAGGTTTCCCGAGCCTCCGGCTAGCTTGCTCTTGGTTCCGTTCATCATCAAACCGTTTAATTATTTTTTCTTTCTTAAAAGTTTTTCTTTTATTTTGAGCCCAACTTATCTGATGAGTAAAGCGTGATAATTGTGAGGATCATGTTTTCCTTTTTACAAAAGTTGTACTACATGTGTTGTTTCTCCAGTCTTTTAGTACTGCCCCAGTTTTTCATCGCTTCTCAGAACTAGTTTTCAGTGACAGGCACTCGGATTGCATGGTGATGAGCACATTGTCAATGCACAGTAGAGATTGTGCCCCTCCAGATGTGCATATGAAGGATACACTCTTCATGTGGCTATTCCTCTGCCTGTACAGAAGAGAGGTCAGCTGCCTCTATGGCCAAATCCTGCCTCTGGACTTGGGGGATTCTTGTAATGGATGGATGAGGGTTCTGTTCCCATTGAGTTCCTTCCTTGGTAGTTATGCCTGCTTAAGAGATTCCCTAGAGTAGCCATGGCTAAGGGGAGGGCCTATTAATTCAACTCCAGTGAAGCTATGCTGCCAGAGCCAGAGCAGTTGAGGGCACAAAGGCAGGTGGCCTCCTCAGTGGCCTGGCCTCCTCAGTGATCTCCATTCCCAGGTACACATCAATTTGTCCCAGTATTTCTGAAGCATGCTCACAGATGTCCAATATAACAGTACCAGTTGCCGTTTCACCTTTGAGTCTGACAGATCTATAATTTTTCTCCCATCAACTGCCATCAACTATTAAATCTCAATACGGTATTTATTGCTTCTATATATTTCTCCTATTCAGATTTAAAGTATAATAATACATTCTCATTAGTATTTACTAGAAGGTTATAGAGGGCAGATGTCTGATGTATATAGTAATACAGCTCTACTTGAATGGAGTTCTATACAAAGGGCTCTGTGATGAAAGTTTTAAGCTGGCATTTAACATATTTTGCATACACTGCCTCAGTTGGAGACACTGCCACAACTCAACCTTCACAAATCTCTCTCTCTTTTTGTAAATCCATAAATGACAAGTCTATTATTCAAGCATAAATCTGCAATTCTTGCCATTTCCCTTTTCAATCCAAGAACAGCAATTACACGCTTTCCCTGCAACAGTAGTGGATTAGTTATACCACACAGAGGGCTAGAAAAAAGCTGGTATGCTGTAGTGTGGCATACTAGGACTTGTGGACGACATGCCCACACCATTGTTTGTCAGCACTAGAGTTTCCTCATCTTCTCTGTTTTGTGCAGTCAGATGGAAAGGACTTGCGGAAGGGAAGGAGCAAAGATAGAAATAGCTACCATTCACTGAAGCGTAACTTCCCTCTGAAACAATGAGAGTGAATGAGGAAAGATACAAACGTTAAACCCCTACTTAGTCACCTGCCCTTTTTCTTTTTATCGCCCCCTTCTGAGCATGTGAAAACTGAGCAGCCCTTGAATGTATGTGAAACAAGGCTTTTGGAAGTATATAATAAGCCTAAGGTTACTACTGCCTTCAGAGCGCGACTTGGGCAGTGTAAACTCTCTTGGGTTTGATGGGAATTAAAACAAGCTTTAGGCTGGAGAATACAAAACCTAAGGAAGTGTGCCTGTTTCTATCTGGAACGTCCTCTTTCTGGCTAAACCCATCAGCAGTAATCATTAGACAGGATGGGGAAAGGTTAACTGCTAAGCCATTTCTTTTTAGTTTAGTGTCTTCTGGAATTGGGGAGCATCAATGTGGGAGGGTGGGACTGTGGGAGGGTGGGCTTAGAGAAGAGGAGAGGTAGGGTGCAGCTGGAGAAAGCTGCCTTTCCCTGGATCAACCCTGCCTTTCCCAAGGTAGGAATATTCCCACATTCTGAGTAAAGTGTGGATGACTCCTTGAAAGCCACTCACATTTGCTTCTTGCTTCTTTGGTATCCCATAATGCAATCTGCTATGGGGACAATTCAGAAACAGGCCTGTGTGCTCTGACAATAGCTTGGTGCTCCTGTGGGGATCTGTTCAATGATGAGAACCCAGTCTCCCAACAAATGTCTCCAACAACCAACCAGCTAAAAAGCATGTGTATCCTTCTGGTGAGTAGGGAGATGGGAAGAAGGCAGATGAGGAGCAGGAGGGAGAGCAAGAAAGCCAGGAGGAAAAGGAGATGGCAGAGACAAAAGGGGTGGAACAGACAAAATGGACAGATAAAAGGAAAGACAGTGGCAACTTTACCATGAAATAAAAGACTTATGGTGGATGGCATGGATCACCCAGCCACCAACCCATCACAAGAGCAGCACCAGCAAAATGAGGTTGAGAACCAGTGTTTTAGCATTGCAGGGTGTAAGGATGGTCAGCACTTGTCACTACTACGCGTGGAGTTGTAGTTTTGTTGTTGTTTTGGGGTGTTTGTTTTTTGTACCACATAAAGGCACAATATCTGTTGTTGGCTGGAGCAAACCAGTGGGCAGAGTTTTGCTGTAGGTTGTGGCCTAGGGTCCTAGAAGAGGTTTGGAACAGGAAAGCAAGAAATACAAACTGTGGGTTCGATACTGACGGGCGCATTTTTATAGCAGCTGAAGTTGACTGTATCACTCCTTTTATAATGAAAGGATCATGTTATATACTTTCTTTTCTCTCTGCATGTAATTAATCTCAGATTGTTAACTTGATAAAGCAAACTAAAAAAAAAAACTATTAGAAAAGCTTGCGAAGATTGTGATGTTTCATATACAAGTTTTATTTTGTTTACAGGCAATTAAATCCTGGCAACAACTTTTTAATACAACTTAGACTTTGTTCTCCATCTATTACTTGTTGTAACACATCTGCTTCTTGTGAAATAATGTTGGTGTTTGTTCTGTTTAAAAACCAAAACAAATACAACTTAATCTGTTAAATTATCAGACAGGAAAATAAAATATATTTCTAAGCGAACACACCTGTAGGAGTATTTTTCTAAACCATACTTAGCGAGCCCCCTACCTGCACTTTACAAGAGCAAGTCAAACTATTATATAAACTGACCACTACAACCAATAATAGAAAAATATTTCCTATGTTACAGAAAAAATTCTGGGGCCTATATACTCTGATGTTCCATTGATTTCAGTGAACATTCATTTAAAATTGCAGAAAAGAAATAAGCAGAAGGTGACCACTAACAGAGGGCTGCAGACGGAGTTCAAAGAAAGTCAGGCCTCCCTTTCTCCCTCCGTGAAAGCAATGGCAGGCAATCATTTCGCGCCTTTTTTCCTGGGTTACCGTGCAGATGCCATACCACGGCAACCATGGAGCCTGCTCAGCTCACCGTCACCGTACGTCTCCTGGGTGCTGCTGGCAGACACGGTACTTCATTGCTACACAGCAGCAGCTCCTTGCCTTCGTGGCAGATGGTGCAGTAGGACTGATAGCCATTGTACGTCTCCTGGGTGCTCCTGGCAGACCTCAGTGTGGTCGATCAGGGGCGCCTGGACAGACATGGCTATCCTCCTCTTAGAGCACCAAATGGGAGCCAAGACTCCAGGTCATTCTCTTCTTTAAGTTTCGTCTCATGGAGATTCAGTCCTGCCTGGAATATTATGCGAGCTGGAGGCTTCTGCCTCAGGCTGCCCTCCCAGACGGCAGCACTGTGCGGTCACACCTACTCCTTGCTCCCGTGGCTCATGAAGCCTGGACAGTAATAAGGAGCAGTTCAACTATCAGCTGAGCAAGAGCAGAATGGTGGTAGAATGTGCCTTTGGACGTTTAAAAGCTCGCTGGTGCTGTTTGCTGACTAGGTCAGACCTCAATGCAACCAACATTCCCATTAAGAAAAGGAGGACTTGTGGCACCTTAGAGACTAACCAATTTATTTGAGCATGAGCTTTCGTGAGCTCATGAAGTGAGCTGTAGCTCACGAAAGCTCATGCTCAAATAAATTGGTTAGTCTCTAAGGTGCCACAAGTCCTCCTTTTCTTTTTGCGAATACAGACTAACACGGCTGTTCCTCTGAAACCTAACATTCCCATTGTTATTGCTGCTTTCTGTGTGCTCCATAACATCTGTGAGAGTAAGGGGGAGACATTTATGGTGGGGTGGGAGGTTGAGACAAATTGCCTGGTGTCCGATTTTGAGCAGCCAGACACCAGGACGATTAGAAGAGCACAGCAAGGCGCGCTGTGCATCAGAGTGGCTTTGAAAACCAGTTTCATGACTGGCCAGGCTTCGGTGTGACGGTTGTGTGTGTTTCTCCTTGATGCAAACCCATCCCCTTTGTTGATTTTAATTCCCTGTAAGCCATCCCCCCTCCCCTCTTTGAAAAAAAGTAACTATTGTTTTGAAACCATGCATTCTTTCTTTATTAATTGAAAAAAAAAAGAGATAACAGAAGGCAAGGCCACATTGCTTATTGTAGCCACACTAAAAATCAGACTGTTGAATGACAGCCTTCTGTTGCTTGGGCCATCCTCTGGAGTGGAGTGGCTGGGTGCCCGGAGCCTCACCCCCCACGTTCTTGGGCATCTGGGTGAGGAGGATATGGAACATGGGGAGGAGGGCAGGCGGTTATACAGTGGATGCAGCGGGGGGTCTGTGTTCTTGCTGGCTTTCCTGCAGCTCCAACAGATGGTTCATCATGTCCGTTTGCTCTCCCATTAGCCTCAGCATTGCTTCCTGCCTCTGCTCTTCATGCTCACTTAATTCTTTCCTGGCCTCTGCCACTGAATGCCTCCATGCATTAAGCTGTGCCCTATCAGTGTGGGAGGACTGCATGAGCTCAGAAAACATGTCATTGCGAGAGCGGTTTTTTTTTTCTTTTGCCTTCTAATCTGCGATAACCTCAGGGATGGAGATGATAGGGGAAGCATAGAAATATTCAACACTCTATGATTCTGGGGGGACTGCATGGTCACCTGTGCCGCTGAGTGCTTCTGAGTTTGCCACGCTGACCAAACAGCAAATGAAATTCAAAAGTTCCCGGGGCTTTTCCTGTGTACCTGGCTAGTGCATCGGAGTTCAAAGTGCTGTTCAGAGTAGTCACAATGGAGCACTCTGGGATAGCCCCTGGAGGCCAATACCGTCGATTTGTGTCCACACTACCCCAAATTCAACCCAGCAAGGTCGATTTTAGCGCTACTCCCCTCATCAGGGAGGAGTAGAGAAGTCGATTTTAAGAGCCCTTTAGGTTGACGGAACGGGGTTGGTTGTATGGACGCAGTCATTTTTAAATCGACCTAACACAAATTTGACCTAACCCCGTAGTGTAGACCAGGCCAAAGAGTCAAAGAACAAGGCATCTGATGAGTTTTTTTCTGATGAAAAATAAACAGTGGCAGTAAATTAAACATTTTGTAATGATGGTGTTTGCTGAGTAGCACAATTATGATGAAGAAAGTTCATATCAATTTATTGCAGTTAACATTTATTGCCAAATGGAGAGTATTCAGCATTGTAGTTCTGTTTCTATCAACCCCTGTCTCCATCCCCATCAATAGGTATACATGTTAAAATAATTATTATAATCCATTCAGGTTCATTTCTTAAGTCATTATGTTGATAAAAATGGCTTTGAAAGAGAGCACCCTATTTATATTCATTTAAAAACAAGCTTCATAAAAGAGAAAAATAAACCACGGGTGTGTTACAGAGCCACTAGAACATTTTTGATAAAGACTAACAAGGAATCTACATTGAATTAAATGGGAACTATGAAAGAGCAAAGCTTGCACCTGCTTCACTCTTCAGTGGACAGTAATTTTATTTTTTTTGTTTGTTTGTCTCTGTAGCAAGTTGGAAAAAGGCAAGAGTTGAAAAGCAAAACAATTGATTTAACTTTTCTAGCCCAGGAACTGAATACAAATAAATTGCTCTTCTTGGATTCATATTGGTGGCCTTTCAAAATAAAAATAAGGAAACTGTAAATGCTTGCACCAATAATTTTTTAATAAAGATTGATTGAAATTGCTGTTGCACATGAAAGTCATATTAACAGTTATTACTGTGGGGTCTCATTTCAGCTTTCTGTTGTCAGAGAAAAGGTTTCTTACTTGAATGGATCCTGCTGCCTTCATAAGGCATCAAAATCTGTCAAATGGGGAGATTAGAATCCTAACAGCTTGCAGATGACATTCAACCATAGCAAACCCTCATCCTTTGTTGACAGTTTGTCTAGTAATTGTCTACAACGCTGACATTTAGACAAGAGGCCTATGGAATGTATACACTTAGAGAATGTAGCTGAGGCTAATCTTCCATTTACTTGATGCTTTTTTTTTTAAAGTTAAAGATTGGTTGCAAGCTTTCAAGGAAGGAAAGTCATAACCTATTCCACTAAAGCACAAACCCAACTTTGAAAATAGATTTTCAGCAGAACTGAGTTAATAATTCATACCAAATAATTTTGCCTCATTTTCTGTTTAGAAATTGACCCCCAAGGGATTGTTTGCTTGTTTTTTTAATGTATTCATTATTCAGTTTTGTTCGCATAATTTCTGAAAATAATTTTCTTGTAAACAGTTGTGCACATTTGGTAAACATGAAATTTGAGCCGTTTCAATTGGACACATAGTATAGATGCTATGTTTCTATTCCCTGTCTGGATGAGCATAACTCTTAGGCTCTGCATTCTGGCTGAATACTTACATGTGAATTTGAAATTTAGCTTTTCTTGAATATTTACATTTGCTTAAAATCCATTGTTTGAGAAACATTCCAGCCATTAACCTTTCTTGCTTGCATTTTCAGGAAAACGGAAGGGGTGCAACCATAGTCAAATTGGATTCATTTAAAAATTCACACTAATTTTCAGAAAACTTTTTTTTATGGAATTTGCTCAGCTCTAATTTTTAGCCACCACATATGATGTACTGCACACTGTCCATCATACTATTATAAAAATTGGGAATGGAGGGGCATAAATGTAATGAAAGTTTCAAGCCTTCCTTCAAGGCCAATTCTAGTTATCCTTTCAATTCCACATATAAAGGGAAAATAATAAAACAAAAACAACTTTCTCTACGTTCAGCCTGCATGAAGCCCAGAAAACCACAAAGAAAGAGTAGCAAATCCACTAATGTATTAATTGGTAGGTAGTCAGTCATTAATTAAAATATTTGCAGATTATTTATATAGTACTTTTCACACAAATATGCTTTTTAAGAAGCTTTGTAATGAACGACAATTTGAAAATTTGTAAGGCTCATAACTTGTTTCTTTACTGTCATGCTTAAGTTTAAAAAACGATTTTCCCTTCTTTTTAGTCTGATTCCCTGCATTTATGATTCTTAAATCAGACCAGCACTATGGCACTATGGGTGTATCATACTAATGGCCTGTTTCTTAAATTAGGTTATTCTTTGACTTGAGGCTTTTGCTAGGTTATTGCTAATTGAGGCTTATAGCTCAAAACTGCAGGTAGAAGGCTGCTTTTTAAAATTTCAGTACACCATTAAAGGCAATTGTGCTTTGAAAGCTGCTGATAAACTGAATAATTCACACAGGATTCAGGTTATATAGGTTCATCAAGAAATCCAGGAAGCGTGAAAACCCTACTGTGCAAAAGCTTCTTTGTGAAGCTGTATGTGTATATATCAAGAATCAACAAACCATCAGCTTTGCTTCAGAATTCAATGCTGTTTTTAAAAAAAAACCCAGTGAAATTTAGTGAGGTTCTTAGGTAGGCAATGTACAATGTTATTTCTTCAGTTCCAAGTGTATCTCATAATAATATTTGATTTAATATCAAGAAATATAATAACACATACATAAGAAATATTGATACAGGCACTTTAAAACAAATATCCACTCTAGTGTAGAAAAGGAGAAGATCTTTGTAGAATCTTTTTCAATCATTGTTAACAGAAAAGGAGAAATCTTATACTCCATTAGTAGCTGCCAGCTCCAAGAATATTTAATTCAATGTAAGGGGTTAGTCTTCCATCTGTAACCATGTGACTGACGGCAACAGCCACCACTGGTTCTTAGATAGAACAAGCTAAGCATTTTCAAACCTGCACAACTGGGAGAAGAAACTTTGTTGGAAACCATCAATGCAAAATACTGGGAATCTGGGATATTTCTAACTCCAGAGACCACATGACAGAAAGCGAACAAAGAAGCAAGGAATGGCCTGCAGAACATGGAAGTCTGTTTGATATAGGAAATTATGAGAAGTGGAGCTTTTTGGTTTGAGGGACTTTAGGCTTTAAATGGATGGGATATGGAAAAGTTTATGGGTTGATGGCTGGGGAAGGGAGTGGATGTGTTACTGCAGATTGTTTTGTGTCTGCTCTACAAGTTCAGTTTGGTTGCTCAAGAGAGACAGCTGTAGCCCTTTGATAGTCGCTGTAGGATCACTGAGAAGATGACAGTGGTTAAAGTTTGCTTGGTCAAAATGGGTTGCAGACCCCAAAAATACATTTTCTACAACTCCAACTGGATTGCTGAGGGATGCAAATTTCAGCCCTGCCTGTAGGGAGGAAACGCCTTTTGAGTGGCTATTTTCCCCTACTTCCCCACCTGCTGGGGGTTCAACAGCCAGTCAAGACTCAGATAATGCTTTCCCCAACTTCAAGAACCACCATCCTCACAGAAAGGGAAAGAAGGGAGAAGAAGGAGACTAACAGTTCAGAGCAGCTCTGCTCCCTCTTTCCCCCTCCCTTCCTATGAGCTACAGGATGGATTCTCTTTTCCTCATCCATTCCTGCAACACCAGGCCTGAGAAGGAGAAGAAGGAATCTTGCTGCAGCCCCACCCAAGCCTCAGAGGTTGGGGGTGAAGAACCCCAAGCTTTGCAGGAGGAGCAGAGGTGAGGCTGAGTGGGCAGAACTGACGTATGATGTCACTTCTATTTAGATAAAAAAATCATAGACACACTCACGCACTTTTGTAAGACCACTGTGAACATGGAAGGGTGGAAGAGTGCTACTGTGTGCTAAGGATCTGAAAACCCTGTGTTGGCTCTATCACTTTTTTTGTTAGGAAAGTGACATCTATAATGTTTAGAAATGTCATAGTACTGGCAGCATGAGACCTCAAGCATATGTCACTCCAACTAAAGTCCCCCAGGATCATGCAGTTTTTTTTTCTTACACATTATAGATAGATGTGTAAGGAGGCAGTCCTCCTGTTCCCTAGTGTGATTTGGTGATTAGTAGCAGACACCAACTAGTACCCTAACTTGTGCTTTTATCTATTAGGACATTGATCCATAAGAATCCAAGATCATTTTCTTCCAAGTCATCAGTGACTCATTTTTTACATAGAATGCTACTCTCCTCCCCTTTTGCCCCCTCAGTTCTTCCAGGATAAGTTATAAGCTTTGATTTAAACATTCCAGTTGTGTGACTCATCCTTCCAGGTTTCAGTAATATCAACTAGATAAAATTTTTGCTCATAAATGAGCAACTTCAATTTGGCTTGTTTGTTACCCAGTTTCCTTGCATTGGTACATAAAGTTGACTGTTGACCCTGATCTCATCTTGGAAGGTATATGGTTTTGGGTAAAATATAATCTATGTGCTAAGCATGCATATAGAAATAATAATGGAAGCTATTGAAGCTGTAACAACAAGTAGAAGAATCAAAATATATGTATTAAAAGTAGGCTTGGCTATCAGTTATAAACATTAAGTGTTAAGGGCTTAGAGCGAGACCCAGTAGAAGTTGGCCGTTGGCATAAATTAGGATAAGTATTGTTTGCTTGATCTAAGGTTATAAAATTTAGCAATATGTATCTTGTGATTAGTACATAAACCACAAATAAACATATGGTAGCATCTTAGGATACTTTTGCAATATGTATTGACATATTGAAACTATTGGGACATTAACTGATGCAAGTGAAGTGTTAACAGTCAGAAGTTTAACTATGGTTAGCCAGTATACTACACATGGTTAGCCAGAAGACCTAATCCTTATCAAATATGGTTGCAGACATGTATGTGGTATAGGAAAAGGTGTATCGAAGATGGGGTTATCCAATGTATTGTTGGGGCACTAGGCAACATGGGACACTCTGGTAGGAAGCCTGGCCCCAATGCCTTTCTCTCGGGATGATCTTCACGTATGTTTCCTTCCATTTTGTTTCTATTGGTCTCCATAAGACTGTAAATATGTACAATGTAGGAAACCACTTTATTGTATTTGTCTTATTCTTACGTATATAGATTTTTCCTACAATTTCAATTATATCTGGCTGTATTAACTAAAGCTCATAAAGTTTCTGTATGTGCTTTACTAATTTCATCTTCTTAAATAACTTTAAGTAGCTACCTAAAAATAACCTGTTATTTGTGACAGGTGCATTCCTAGATTAATCCCAGGTTACAATAGACAATTCATGTAATCTTTTCATGTCCTTGGGTTCCTTGATTAATTTTCTTCTCAACAGCTCAATTTTGTG
The DNA here is from genome assembly GCF_965140235.1 of Caretta caretta. Classification (NCBI taxonomy): domain Eukaryota; kingdom Metazoa; phylum Chordata; order Testudines; family Cheloniidae; genus Caretta; species Caretta caretta. Next base: position 88,999,644 of record NC_134210.1, on the reverse strand, counting down.
CTAAGTGATTATATCTTCTCTCTTTTTAGCTCTCCCTGTTTGCTATTGATTTAACCATGTCCTGACTCCTCTAGTTAACCTGTCCCTGAGGATGTTGGTCCCCAGTCTACTGAAGTGGAGGCCACCCAAACTGTACAGCCTCTTTCCCCATAAAAGGTGAACCAATGTTTCACAAAAATATAAAACACTACACCACTCACCTCACCAGTGATTCACTTCCAGTATCTTCTGTCTTTTGTCTTCCTTTGCTTATGGGCCAGGAAGGATCTCAGTGAAGACTGCTTGAACATTTTTCTTCTTCAACATGCTCTGAGTTCCCTTTGGTGATCTACTGGCAACAGATTTACCAGAGCATGTTCTGGGATTTAATGACACTCATTTAAATGATCCACCATCTTTACCTCTCACTATCAGAAACACCCTTATCCAGCTAAATAGTGGGTGGGAAAAATACTTTTCTCCCTTACACTGGTGTAAGTTTCACTGAAGTCAGTGGAGTTACAATGGTGTTAAAGAGGTGAAAATTTAGTGAGAGAGAAAATAGGGCTCAATCTCTCTTGATGTTTTCCAAAGACCAGCTCTGTGGTGTTGCTGAGAATGGTTTGGAAGGGAAATTCATGTGCAAACCTGAGACAACAAAACACACAATTTTTTTTTGAGAGAGAGCGCACCCTCCCCCACCTCAGTTTTACAGACCTATTTGTTGTAGTTGCTATGCTGTGGATATCAAGGGCTGACAGCAATTTTCAGGTGCTTTGCTTATTCCATTTCATTAAGTGGGAAACAGTGGGAGGCTGAAGAATGGCATAAGTGGTGGTATTCTAAGGAAAACTAAGCTGCTGTCACAGTAGGCAACAGTTTTAAACAGAGATCTGTTTTTCTTTAGCTATTGTGTATTATTTGGCAAATCTATCTGTGATAGTTGAAGACTCGAAGGAAGCACTTGTCTATAATTTAAGTAGGGGCACAATAAGATCAAGCTAAATCACTGATTTGCTAATGGAAATATGTCATTGCCAGCCAGTTAAATTGTTGCAGGCTTAAACTTTTTACAACTCTTCATATAAAAGAGGATAGGGAAGAGCTTCCTATCTGAAGGAGATGGAGGATGCGGGGGGAATGCATAAAACATGTTTCTCAAGAAGGATGAGAGGATAGTACTGAAACAGTCACCCCAGTAATGTACCTGGAAACAGTTGAGTTAGGGCAGATGTAGGACCCTATACTGTGACATAAGACATTTAGGGCAAGTCTACACTACAGCACTACATTGGCTTTAATATGCTGCTATAGCATGTATGGTAAAGATGCACTATGCTGACAGGAGAGCACTTTCCAGTTGTCATAATTACTCCACCTCAGTGAGAAGCAGAAGCTATGTCAGTGGGGGAGCATCACCTGCCAACATATTGTCAGTATGGACAGCACAAAACTTGTGTTGCATGGGGGGGGGGGGCTTTTTCATACCCCTGAGTGATGGAAGTTATATCGACTTAAGCTGGCAATGAGTTCCACAGCTTGACTGTGCCTTGTGTGAAGTATTTCCTAGTGTTTGTTTTAAACCTGCTGCCTATTAATTTCACTGTGTGATTCCTGGTTCTTTTGTTATTTGAAGAAGTAAATAACATTTTCGTATTCACTTTTTCCACATCATGATTTTATAGACCTCTATCATACCTATAGGATTGCTTGTCTTCGGTGATGATAAAGATGGATCCAGAAATATCACTTTGAGAACTCGGTTTATCCTGATAAAGGATGGTGGAGCGCTTCATATTGGAGCACAGAACTGTCGCTATAAATCCAAAGCAACTATAATCTTGTATGGCAAATCTGATGAAGGTGATGATGTGCCAACATTTGGCAAAAAGTTTATTGGTGTTGGCTCTGATGGAACACTGGAATTGCATGGGACTCATAAGTTATCATGGACTTTGCTGTCAAAGTCTATGTATTCCTCAGGGCTGGCCTCTGGTTCTTATGCTTTTGAAAGGAATTTTTCCCGGGGGCTAAATGTGAGAGTGATTGACCAGGACACAGCACAAGTTTTGGTTGTTGATAAGTTTGATACCCATGAATATCAAAATGAAAGCAGGAGACTTCAGGATTTTTTAAAAGGTCAGGATCTTGGCCGCATTGTTGCTATTGCCGTGGGAGATTCAGCTGCTAAAAATCTCCTGGACGAAACCAGATTGACTATTCAAAATCTTCTGGGAAGTAAGCTTGTCAAAGGATTGAGTTACAGGTAAATAATTTTGTTTTCACTTCAAATCCACTTAGTGCCTCTAGATGTAGAATATATCCTGTGAACAGGGATTTGTGAAACCTTAAGAAAGTATTTTTAGATGGGGTAAGATCCAAGTTACCCGGGAAAGAATTTTCTGTAGTATCTGGCTGATGAATCTTGCCCATATGCTCAGGGTTTAGCTGATCGCCATATTTGGGGTCGGGAAGGAATTTTCCTCCAGGGCAGATTGGAAGGCCCTGGAGGTTTTTCGCCTTCCTCTGTAGCATGGGGCACGGGTCACTTGCTGGAGGATTCTCTGCTCCTTGAGGTCTTCAAACTACAATTTGAGGACTTCAATAGCACAGATATAGATGTGAGGTCTTTTTTAGGAGTGGTGGGTGAAATTCTGTGGCCTGCATTGTGCAGGAGGTCAGACTAGATGATCATAATGGTCCCTTCTGGCCTAAATATCTATGAATCTATGAATCTATGAATCTCCCACCCACCCAGTTATGTCTTTTCCAAGCTGAACAGTCCTGATCTCTCCTCATACGGAAGCTGTTCCCCACCCCTTACCATTTTTGTTGTCCTTTCTATCTTTTCCAATTCTAATATATCTTTTTTTAAGATGAGACCGGAACTGCACATAGTATTCAAGGTGGGGGTATACCGTAGTTTTATATAGTGTCATAATGATATTTTCTGTCTTATTATTTATCCATTTCCTAATTGTTACTAACATAGCTTTTTTGACTGCTGTTGAACATTGAGAGGCTGTATTCAGAGAACTATCCACAATGACCTCCAGATCTCTTTTTTGAGTGGTAACTAATTTAGACCCTGCCATTTTGTATGAATAGTCGTGATTAAGTTTCTGAATGTGCATTACTTTGTATTTATCAACACTGAATTTCATCTGCTGTTTTGTTGCCCAGTCACATTTTGTGAGATCCCTTTGTAATTCTTTGTAGTCTGCTTTGGACTTAACTATCTTGGTGGCTTATCTTGGAAATCATTCCTGAAGCCAATCTGTCCAGTGCCTGTAAGAAACTTTAATAACTGGCTTTTTGCTTAAGGAGTGACATGGGTGTATTTTATATAACAAAAATAAAGAGGATAACTGAACTGTACTATCATTGTTCCTCTTCCCTAATTTCTGTTTCCTTACTTGTTTACTTTTCCAACTTTAGACTATGAGCTTCCTGGGGCAGGGATTTTGCTATCTTCTCTGTTTTGAATGTGCCTAACACTCTGTGGAGGCTACAAAAAATAAATACTAAATAATAATATGATCCTTGTCCTTTAATTCCAATAGAGGTAAGCACCATCATTAACAGCTTCAGCAAAGAGGCCAAAGATTTGAATGAGTATGGAGAGCGGACTACTCTGTCTCTCTTAATGAGGTGATCCATTAAAGTTCGGATAGAAACACCATCAAAGCAACAGTTGAGGAAACTTGCCTGCCATTGCCATGCTGTAACATTCTTAGGAGGTCAGTCCTGAGACATGTCAATCTCGCACTTTCAATAAGCGCTAAACTCACTTTAGAAAACTTATTTTTAAAACGTTTCCAAAGCACCTTTTTGATTAGTCCCTCAATGGGTATAAATCAGTGTAGCTCCATTGATTTCAAGGCACTTAAGAAGATTTACACTAGATGAAGATCTGACCCTGGGATTTTTGTCCATCCGTTACTTCTGATTAATAATATTCATTTAACTCATTTTTCTTTTTAAATGCATTCCAATGGACTAAAGTATGCTCTGTGTGAACGTGCTATGCAAAACTCTTGTCCAGAGTACTTCCTAGCAAACATAGCAATTCATTTTTGAAAAATGTTAAGAACTCTGATAGTGGTATATCATTTTAGCAAGACTTTTGTATTAGTAACTTTATAAAACAAATAATATCACTGGCAATAAACAGCTCCGCAGGAAACCTTCAGAAAGAGTTGAATGTGAGTGTGTGGATTACTATATGATATGGTTAATGCTATTAAGCACTGAACCTGTTGGAGGAGCATTGGTAGCTCTGGATTTAACCTTCTTTATTTGAAAACATGGATTATTCAGATCCCCAGCATGCACCTTGGATATGACCAGGAAGCAACAATAAAATCAGACTTCTGTATCTCTTCCAGATATTTACAGCTGATTAATCCGCAGACAGAATTAATTGTCTGTCTAATTTAGGGTTTTCTATAATACCTATCAGCCTAGTATCTAAGTGCTGAAGTCTGTGCATAGCAAAAGATTAGACCTCCCCTTTTCTCCAGTTTTCTGTGAAAAAAGTCAGTTTTCTCTGACTTTCTATTCAATATGGAAAGAGAAACAGCTACACATTTTTATTAAGATTAAAGAAGTCAATTTATTATTGATTATACTGAATGAAGTATATAAATCTCATTACAGTAAGGGAATGGGGTGAGAGAGCCACAAGGAAATATATTATGGAACAGTTGTACCAAAGAGATACTTTTCCAATTCACTCAAAAACTGATTTCTGAGGCTGCAGAATCTCATTTCATTTTATACAAGTCCCGCAGATCTAACAACTTTCATTTAGCTGCCTGGGGGAAATAATATTTAATGCAATTATCCTAAAGGTTTCTTTGCTCTTATATTCTGAATCCAAATCATCTCCCTACCTCCTTGTCAATCTGCCTTTTTTAATGCCAACACCCTGAAGAAGAAATGTCGAACACTGACAATTATTCAAAGTGTGTTGGGGCTGAACAATTGAGACCCTTTTTCTGTGAGCGCTCATATTTCCTTTCAGAAGATGTCCAGTACATTCAAATATAATTGTATAAAGCATAGTTCATATACATATCTCACAAAGCACATCCGTTGCAACAATGGGCAGTGTCAAAAGTTATAAGGTATGAGCATGGGAGTAGAAAGAAATCTTAGAAGTATGAAGGGCTGATAATATATTAAGCATGGTTATGAAACAGGTTGACAGCTTACTACTTATAGGTAGCATAGAGGAAGTGGTTTCAAAACTGCATTTTAATAAGGGTAGAGAATCAGCGAGGCAAATGGAGACCGGTATATAGCTGGTGCAAGAGCAGGAGCAAGAACACGGGAAGAGAGAAGGAAATAGGGAACCTAAGGTAGGATAAAAGCATTGGAGTGGAGAAAGCAAGAGATCTTGAATGATAAATGTTTTTGTATTGTATATGAAATAATAGGGAGCAGTCATCCATGAGCAGGGTGATGTAGCTGCATTTGCATGTATGGGTGAGAAACTGTGTTGCAGCACTCTGAAGAGATGCCCATCTGGTTATAAGTGGGCCTGGCCAGGAAACAAGAATTCTCTTTTGCAGTTTTTTTTTTTTTTTGCAATTTGTTTTTGTTCTGCATTAAAACAAATCATTAAATCACCCCTGCCACCACACCCCCAAAAGCCAATAATCCAGTGATCAGCACACTTGCCTGGGATGTGGGAAACCCAGATTAAAGTCCCTGCTCTGCCTGAATTGGATCCAGGACTTTAACTTGGGTCTCCCACTTCCTTGGTTAATTTCCTAACCACCAGGCTGTAGACTCAGACTATGGCTATACTAGAGACTCTACAATGGCGCAGCTGCAGCAGGGCAGCTACGTTGCTGTAAGCTTTCTAGTGTAACTACTCTAAGCCAATGGGCGAGAGCTCCTCTGTTGACTTAATCCACCCCAAACGAGCAGAGGCAGCAATGTTGGCGGGAGACACTCTCCGTCTGACATAGCGCTATCTGCACCAGCACTTAATTCGGTGTAACTTATATTGCTCAGGGGGTGGCTTACGGCTTGTCTTCACTTCCGGGGTAAGTTGACCTAAGTTACGCCACTCCAACTATGTGAATAACGTAACTGGAGTTGTCCTAGACTAGGTTGACTTACTGCGGTGTCTTCACTGCGCTGTGTTGATGGGAGAGGCTCTCCAGTCGACTTCCCTTACTCTTCTTAGAGAGCTGGAGAATCAGGGTTGACTGGAGAGCTCTCTGCTGGCTTCACTAGACCCGTTAAATTGATACCCACTGCATCGATTGCAGCAGTGTCGATCTCCCCGGTAGTGAGGACAAGCCTTTATTCACACCTCTGAGCAATGTAAGTGGTAGTGAGGACATAGCCTCAGTCTTGCTTTCAGTCTCTCCTGTTGAAGCTGTTCCAGTTTGTATAAATAATGAAGTATTGTGGGGGTGAAAGAGAGAGAGAGATTCTATAGACCTGTGTTTGGGCAATTCACCTGGAATGGAGAGGATGAGGTTCAAATACCTACACTGAATTAGGCAGAGTAGGGATTTTAACCAGGGACTCCCACATCCCAGGTCAGTGCCCTAATCACTGGGTTACTGGCTATTTTCTGGCTCTCATTCTTTCTTTCATTTTGACCAGAGATTCATCCTGGTCTATAGAAATTGTTTTGATGAATTGGCATTTTGTCCAAAACAAATTTTGTCCAGAAAATCCCAACCAGCTGTAGTTATAGGTGACACTAGGAGACCACAGAGGAGAAGCTGTTTATAGTAGACAAAATGTGAAGTGACAAAGGCATGAAATTGCAATTCCAGAGGAGTAAGCAGCAAGGAAGTATCATATGTTGGTTATATTAGGATGGTGAAAGGCAGACTTGCAGCCTGCAGCCATATGAGATGCAAAAGAGCAGTCAAAATAAAAGATGACTTGACTTCAAGACTACAGACAAGACAGCTAAAAGGTGCGCCAGAATTCAGAAGGGAGTTGTGCAGTGGGTGTTGTTAGGATATAGATATTCAGGCCTGTCTGTAAAGGCCTATACTCTAAGAATTTAGGTGTATTCTTATCACTTGGCTAGTGATAGAGGTATAAAAGAAAGAAAGAATCAAAACCACTGTCTGCCAGTGTAAGGGCCTTCTCTTACTGTGACAGTTTGTGGCCCTGTGCTTAGGCTCAGGCCTTTGGCTAAGCAGCAGAGGCAGCCATAAGCTGGGAAGCGAACGGTCACATCCTCACATTCCAAACTAGTCACATTGAAATAAGGTGCTATTGGGCTGTTAGGCACTATCAGGACAGGATTGTATTCCTATCACCTCCAGAGGAAGGGAAGTGCCTAGAAAATGTAAAAGGAAACTTAGTTTGATAGCATCCTGTCTGGCAAGAACTCACTTATCAATAGCTGGGATGTGAAATCCTCACTTCTGTATTGTTTTGTCATTATAGTTCCCACTTTGCTGTTGTTTGTCTGTATAATCTCTGTCTGGTTCTGTGATTGTTCCTGTCTGCTGTATAATTAATTTTGCTGGGTGTAAACTAATTGAGGTGGTGGGATATAATTGGTTACATAATCATGTTACAATATGTTAGGATTGGTTAGTTAAATTTCAGGAAAATGATTGGTTAAGGTATAGCTAAGAAGAACTCAAGTTTTACTATATAATCTGTAGTCAATGAGGAAGTGACGGGGTGTGGGTGGGGGTGGGCATGTGGGTGTGTGAGATGGGAACAGGGAATGGGGGTAAGAAAATTGGAATCATGTTTTGCTAAAGGGGGAAATGGGAACAGGGAATGGGAGTAAGGAAGTTGGAATCATGTTTGGCTAAGGGCAGGAATGGGAACAGGGACACAGGTGTAAGGCTTTGTGGTGTCAGAGCTGGGAAGGAGGATACTAAGGAAGGAAACTGGAATCATGCTTGCTGGAAGTTCACCCCAATAAACATCGAATTGTTTGCACCTTTGGACTTCGGGTATTGTTGCTCTCTGTTCATGCGAGAAGGACCAGGGAAGTAAGTGGGTGAAGGAATAAGCCCCCTAACAGGTGTGACTGAAAGGTATTTCTCTTGATAGTGGAAAGGTATAATTAAATTAACAAAAGTTAAGACAAGTATTGATATGCTTAAAACAGATGGGGATTCTGTTGAGGGAGGGATCCCTGAAAGGTTTAAAGGTGAGGTAGTCACATGTATGATCAGCATAAAACTGGTAGTTGAGGTTAAATTCTCAAATGATATGTCTGAGTGGGAAGGCAGAAGATAGAAAAGACAAGGGCTGAGAACAGAGTTTTAGGAAATCTGAGAGAGGAATGATCTGATGTCAAGTAAATACAAATAATAAAATGAGCAATTAGATACCATAGATATAAGCATAACAGGCGCAGAAGGGACCTGAGACACCAGCATAACCTTCAAAGTATACCAGTAGGATGGTGTGGCCAGCAGTGAGGTCAAAGAAGAGGGGTACAGTAGTGTGATGGAGCTATAGCTAGCTGAGAGTAACTTTACACAAACTACCCTCTAAAAGGCCATTTTAGTGCTCTACAGTCAATGTTAAAACTGGCTTTGGATGCATTGGGAATGCTGGGGGCAGAGGGCGGAAGGGGGCTAGAGAAATGACCACTTTTATAAAAACAAGAGTTTTGGATAGTTGATTAAGAGTTGAGGTTACAAATCAGTGAGTTTTTCTAATCAACACAAATATTTCATCAAATACCTAAACTTTATTTGTATTGCTGGAAGACGTGAAATACACCAAGAAATATAAGCGATCTCTCTCAGGCACAGACAACAGAATTATTAATTGTATACATGTTCCAAGCTCTCACTTAAAACTTCCTGGGGTGAAAGTGCACTCATTCAAGTGTTTCTGATTGACCTGATAAAAATGTAGGAGTAAAATGCACAGGGTTCCTCTATCCTGGCTACATGATATTAAAGGGACATTGATTTTCATATGCTTGATTTTAGAAGTCTACCACATAACTGGAAAGCAATTTGGATAATAATAGAGAACAAAGACTTCACACCATGGAAGGTTCAGCAGGTATTCCCACTATCACATATTCTTTGTGTCATGCTTTCAGCAGCTCCTTATAGGGTAGATGCAGAACATGGTTACAATATACCGGTCCCACTCCGCCCCCACGAGAAATCTCATGATCTTAAGGAAATGCTGTATTCACTCTTCACCTGCCAGTGTTGGTCCTGAATGTACGGCTATGAGAGAAAAGCCATATATGCTTATATTAAAATACACATGATTATTTTATTGCAGGCAAAAATGCTTCAGTGTTGAAAAATAAATCTCAATAGAATGGACACATGTACTTTAAAGACTACATGTGTTCCATTTTGATGGATGTGCATTTTGTATTCATACATACTGAAAGAGTTGAAGTTGATCAAGAGCAGACACAAGCTTAAAGAGTTTAGAAATCCATAGGAATTTGGAGGTCTGATGGCATGGGGAGGTTGCTACCCATGATACTAGTTTCATAGCCCAGCACTGTCATGACTTTGGTTAAGTGACACCCACCATTACAATTGGGAGATTTAAAAAAATAAAAATTAAACAAGAATCAACAGTGCTGGAAGGACCTCCCATACGAGAAAAATGGGTGTGGTATAAGAACCTGAATAGAATAAGTGCAGCTGTGGGACAATGAACTAGTCTTGGTTTGCTTAGATGTAAGATTTTTTTTTCAGAGTCTTACAGAATGTTCAGCTCCATGTCTAATTAAACCAGGCAAAAGAGGTCCAGAAACCTTTATTCCTAATACAGCAATTTGATTCTTAAGTGTTGGATCCCTGAAAGAGAAGTAGTTTCCTTTACCTTTAGGTTTTATTTTCTTCACACACTTTACCTTGGCAACTCCCTCCCTTGCACGGCTGCAACTTTGTAATTTCTCTCACTCTGTATCCTTCCATATGGAACAACAGGGCACGTGGTGTCCCAGCACAAGGTCTGTTGTAGGTTTGACAGAGGAAGCATTTCTTAAAATGACCCACAACTCGAACAACATAATCTGAGCATTCCTATCGCTGGTCTTGCATGGCAGCTAAATGTGCTGCTCTTGAGGCACCGATTTTTTATTTTTTACACCCTTCTGTAAGGCAAATGTTTTTCAGGCTGGGAGAGACAAAAACATTGTGAGCGCTTGATGTGGTTTTGGTTTTTGTTTGTTTTATTTTGGTATTTGCAAGCTTTGTAGCACAACGATTGAGTTCACTATCTTCTCCTTTGTTTTAATTGCTAATAAATCATTCTGTCTACGCATCATGCTCTCAAGCATGCATCAATTATCCACTGCTCTGTTCTGCTCTTTGAGAGGTGGCTAGAGGTGTCTGCTCCTTAAAACAGCAATGTCCTCTTGATCTTTAAGAATATTCCAAGTAAAGATGTGCTAATGAATCTGTCAAAGCTTTTCTGTCTTAGAACTTGTGGGTTACCTGCTGATTCCCCCACAGTGCAAGTGTTTTCAGATCTGATCCTCTAATTACCCATGAACATGACCAGGAAGATGTAGCCAAGAGATCTGAAAAGGCAGCAGATTTTTATTTTAAAATTTGTAGTGATGTCTGGATTACATTTCAGAAAAATGTGATCCGGAAACTAGACTGTCTGGAGAAATAGTTTCCTACCTATCCTGCAAGAGATTTCTATACTTCAAGTGAATTATTATGGTAGCACCCAAAGATCCCATTCATGACTGGCTGGGCACTGTATAAACACAGCTAAAGAGACAGTGTTTTCTCCACAGAGAAGGTATAATTTAGATAGGCACACCTGAGTTAACGAATATCCTACACTGTGTTTTTAAAAAGTGGTATGGTTCCTTTAATAGCCACAATTAGTAAGGACCTTGGTTTTACATATCATCTCTAAGATGGCATATCCGGCAAGACCATATCCCTCATCCTATAGTAGAATGCAGGTTCAGTCTTGATCCAGAGGAAAGCATGTCACTATATCACCAGATCTATTTGCTTCAGTATTTAGGTCTTCCTTACAGTTCTCCAATCCAAGTAAAGACAGAGCCTGCTCCTGATCAGCTACCACAAAGCCTGATCCAAAATAAATTGAAGACTTTCAGGGACTTCCTATATGGAATCATACAGGATTATCACACACTTTAATTGAGCCATAATTGAACCATTCTTGATGTTCTAAAGAGGTTCAGATAATATTTTCCCGTTGGTTGGTTGGTTTTGTTTTTCATGTGCTTTTTTGGTTATGGCCAAAACTGGAAAGAAATGTGCCAAGAAACAACATAAAAAGACTTGCCTTGTGGTATTTCTGGTCTAACTGGAAGCTCTGAATTCATGAGGATGCTCCCATTCATTTTCACAAGCTCTGTGTTTACCCCTTGCTGGGGCTCCTGTGTTCCTCCTTGCTAAGTAAGTCTTGGTACTCCTGATCATTCTTTTGGCAGCTCTACTGGGATCACATGCACCAGGGGTAAAGGATCATGGTAGCCATTCCCTTGGGCAGCGGCAGCTCCTTGTGAGTGGCTCTGGCTGTGTCCCCTCTGCTGGCTGGTGTCAAAGCGCTGGGAAGCAGCTGCTTGAATTGGAACTGCATGCCTAGTCTTAAGCAGCTGCACTTCAGAATTGTCTGCTGCTTGTGATTGTGGGAGCTATGAAACAGTGCAGCAAAAAGGTGTCTCGCTCAGAGTTGCATGCTTGTATACCCACCCAGTTTGAGCCCTGTGGCTATCTCTAGTTTTATAAAACACATTTTCTACCTATATTTACATGACAAGACTAATAGTGAATTCACTGTCTCAAATATGAGGCTAAATTCACCTGGTGCCTGGCAGAAAGGATCTCCAAACAGACACACACACGAGGAAAACCAGCATTAATATCCTGTGATTAAAGATTGTATCATCATGCTTATGCACAAGGTGGCTAAATTAAGGATCAGACAATCTTATTCTGGCAGTTCCTTTGCTTTGATTTTGCAACAAGAATAGTGTGTGTATGTAATTTCCTAAGTCTTTTTAAAAAGCAAACTGAAAAGGCAGAACCCCCCTGGAAGTGTGACTCCTTTATGCCCTTTCTCCTTCACCCTCTCCTTGTGCCAGACTTGTCTGTCTTCCAGTCATTGGCTCCTCATCTCAGTTCCATTCTGTTCACCTAGATAGTCTTTTTCTCTACTCCTGATACTTCTCACTCCAATCCTGGTCTTCTTTCCCAGCAAGTCCGAGTCTCACCCCTGTGGATCCTCCATGTCCAGTCTCCCCCCAGTCCCAGTTGTCTTATCCAATAAGACGTTCCTAGTTTCCCAACTCCTCTGCCACCTCCAGCTCCTTGTTTTTTCTCTCACTTAAACCATCCCTCCAGTTGCCCCCCACCCACATTCCTAATCTTCACTTGCTCACAGTCCTAATCCCTCTCCTCAGGCTCCTTGTCCCAGTCTCTTTGCCTTGCCAGTCCCATTTCTCCCCAAGTACCCCAGCTCATGAGATCTGTCTTCCCTCCCACTTCAATTTCCTTCCCTCCATCTCATTGGTTCTCAGTCTCAGTCTCCTTATCCTGTCAGTCCCAGTCTCCCTTGGCGCCTCCTTCTCCCTCTCCCATTTTCCTCCCGTGCACCCAGTCTCCTTGCCAAGACAGTCACAATTCCCTCTTTGGCTCTCAGTCCCAGGCCCAGTCTCTCCTCAGCTCTCCTCACCCCCATAGGTCTGGCTCTTGTGACTTCGGCATTGAAATGAGGCTGCTTCCTCCTCTACAGTGCCTGGAACAACTATGTGTGAGGAGTCACTGAATGAACAGGAGAGACAGAGTCTCTGTTCTCCATCTGAGTGCCCAGACCAGGACCCAGCGTGGATCAGCAGTTCAGAGCTGCAATTGCAGGGAAAGTTCTGCTCAGCCCTAGGCTGGAGCATGCCAAGTGTGAACAGAATCTTTGAGGTATTTAGCTCTAAGAAGTTTCTATTGAGAATGTATAAACTGTGATTTTTTTCCCCAAAGATATGAGTTTCCCAAATTTTGATAGATTTTCTTATGGACAAGAAAAGGCACATCCCTGACACAAAGGCCACTCCCTTGCCAAATTTCAATACCCCGCTCCAACGCCAGAAAAGGTCACCATACATTTTTATTATGGGCAAAATAGTATATTTTCCCCAGCTTCATTTATGGAAATGGCTAATATTTTTTGGATGAAACTTTCCCAAAACATTCAACCTGAGGCAGATACCTGGCATGGAAAATTTCAGCCCAAATGGTTGAAGTTTGGCAAAATTATAAGCAACTGATAAATCTTACAATGGAAAGTGTCAGGCAACCTTAATAATGGGCAGTGCTCCCAATCTCACCTATAATAGTAGATACAACATTATCTACCATAATAAATTAGATTAAAGCAGCTCCTGCTAATAATATGATTGTCAGAGACCTGCTTTAGATACACTTTGGTCAATAAGCCTATTGCTAGTGTGATGTATGCTGCATCATGTAATTAGGTCCAGGATATTTGTCATGTTTGTAATGTTTGTTTTTGTTATTTTACTCCTCCACACTCTCTTCCTGTAACTACCTACCACACTTTTAAATGTCAAAAGTAGCCTGGTGGGCCTGGATGGGTGTTGATGCCTGGGCACCATGCATGGCCTTACCTGCTTTGGAGCGCTTGGTCTTCTGATTTTTTTCCACCATCCTTTTCTTCCTCCTTTGTCTCCTTTAATTCTGTCCCATCAGCCATAACTCATAAGTATTATTTTTTTCTCTTGTGCTTATAGTGCACAAGGCACCTCACAAAGATGATGATTTAATTATAAATTAGCTTATGGAAGTGTCCAATAGGTATTGAATGCTTTCTAAACATATACAAAAATACAGAGCTGCTCCAAAGAAATTATAATCTAGAAAGACGAAAGGGAAAGGGTTGCAACATATAAGCAAGCCAAACAAGGCGATGATAAGAACAGGATTCATAATTTTTATAGGATTTTAGCTTCCTTCCTCTCTTTTCTACCACCAATCCCTTTTCTTCTCTTTCAGCCTAGCAAACTCAAGTATATCTCCTTCTCTCTCCATGAGAGAGACAAGGTGGGTGAGGTAATATCTTCTATTGGACCAAAGCTATTGCTCACCCACCTTATCTTTCTCACACCCTGGAAGCACTACGGAAACACTGCATGTTTCTCTCGCCATCTCTTTTTCACAGCCTTCTGCAACAGGTAGCTGTGTGTGAATGAAGAGAGAAGGACATAGCCAAACAGAGAGAACCCTTAAGAGTTTCAAATGTGCTAAGGTAGCTTTCCGCAGCTCCTGGCATTGCCCCCTGCTGGGGAGAGAAAGGTCACAGTCTCTCATGCCTTCTCTATATATCTCCTAGTTGCTGATTTTTCCCCCAGTTTAAAATAATATACATAATGTATGTAATTTCTAAGTAATTAACCATGGCTTGCATTTTTTTGGAGGGCACATGTGGGCGGAGGAATGGGAAAGCAGGACATGGTCAGGTGCAAGAGGAACAGACTACGTGTGATGGCTCCCTTCGTGGCCAATACATTGGGCATTGAATCAGAGACTTCCAGAGCTACAAGCATGAGTTTAGAGCCAAGCTGGGGCTGTAACCACCCATATCTGTGGATTGGCACAGTGGGGGACCTGTAACACACACTCATCAGTGGGTTACATATAAACAGGAGAGGAGGAGTGGAAAGAGAATGGTGGCGAAGGAGACTAAGAAAATAAGTTTAGGTACCTGGTGGGGGATGAATACTGACTGGTCCAATTAGGTGGCTAATGAAAAGAGAAGATGTCACAGAGGGTTCTCTCTGCTGGTGGCCCTGGTGATATCCTGTCCTGTAGGTGCTGGGGCTCATGAGGGCTCTGATGGGGCCAACAGGGGTTTTTGAAAGAATGCCCATGAAAGACAGCAGCAGCTTCTGCTGCCCTGGCTGGAGGGGCCCACATAGGTGTTTAAGCCACTGGGAATTACTGTCCCCTGACACTATGAGGTGCAGGCTGAGGGGCTCTGCTTATTTCTCCATTGCCTTTCTGCTGCTGGTAGTAATGGCTTATCTCAGCCCGCACCCATCACTAACTTAACCATCTGCTTACACTTACCAGCATGTTCCATCACATAGGGCCTTTGTACTCTCCAATATGCAGGGATTTGTGGCCTAGCTTTCCTAGTGAGGCTGCATTTACACTACATTTGGGCCTCTATGATTATGTAGGGTGGGCTTGTATTTGTCCCTTTAAATTGTATAAAATCATTATGGAAACACTTTCAGTGATATTCTTGGTTTAAAAAAAATTGGAGGAGGATGGAGTGGGAGCAAACGAAGAAAACTTTCCTGTATTTATTTACTAGTTTTTAACATATTCTGTCAAATGCTGCACTTACATGCTGTGTAGACATTTAGCTACATTTAGCTCAGCTAGCCTATTGCTGAGAGCTTTCAGGGCCCAGTCCTGCAAGGTGTTGAATCCCTCCTACAAGGTTCTGAGAGCCTTCAAATCCCTCTGACCTCAGTGTAGTAGAGAATACTTTCAAAATTCATTGGCGGCACAGAGTACCTCCTAGAATTGGGTCCTAGGTAAGAACCAAAGGAGCAAGAAGATTACTCTGCAAGTTCAGATTTAGTCCATTTTTGTCACTTCATTTAAAATCTGTTTCCTTTTAAAGAAACATGTAAACAACATTTATAGCCTACAGATGAACCCAATTAAGAAGGTACAACTGAGACTGAGTTGTTTACATAACGAAGAGGGTGTGAGGTACCAGAAGAGACGTCTAGATGTCTGCTTGAAGGCTATGCTATCAGTCTGTTAATAAAAAAATATTTATAGAATGTCTACAAAATAACAATTAGAGGAAGGGGGTAAAAATCCACATTAAACATGAGATGACAGTTTTGATTTCCTGTTGGGATGCAGATTAATATTAATTAGTACAAGTTTAGATCCTGAAAGGTCTCTTTAATCAAGGTGAGAGGCAATTTTCATCAGATGATCTTTAGAAAGGGATAAATATGCATGAGAATATTAAATACCCAAGTCATAGCAATGTTTTAGTAAATACTATAAAAATATCCCCTGGTGATCCACTGAAGAAAACACCATTGCTTTCCTTCTCAATCGAGAAGGATGTTGTTATAAAAGAGCAAGAGCTGAGGGAGAGGGTGTTGAAGGAATAGAATGCATTTTTTTTCTTGTTCGCAAGATAGTCCAAATTGTTTAGGAATAACTTGTGTAATCAGTACACCATTGTATTAACTAACAATCCATTAGGGGCATTTAGGGCTTGTCTGCTCTACAGGGGTAAGTCAACTTAAGTTATGCTATTCCAGCTACGTGAATAACGTAGCTGAAGTCGAGGTAGCTTAGGTCAATTTACCCCAGAGTCTTCACTGTGCTGCATCAATGGGAGATGCTCTCTGGTCTCCTTCCTTTACCCTTCTCGGAGAGCTGGAGTACCGGGGTCAATCGGAGAGTGCTCTGTCGTCGATTTAGCGGGTCTTCACTAGACCCGCTAAATTGATCCCTGTTGCATTGATTGCAGCAGTGTCAATTTCCTCATAGTGAAGACCAGCCCTTAATCAATGCACTTCGATTCAGTACAAAATAAATGACTTTTCCTTTTCAATCTAGTCACTCATTATGCTGTGTTGTTGGTTATTCTGTCATAAGGCTCCAAATTCCTCCTTGGTGCAACTCTATTCAAGCCGTTGACTTTGCACCAAAGGTGAACAAAATTGGATCCATTTTGAGGAGTGATATTATAAATGGTCTATTATTACAAAATGATCAAGCAAAACCTCATGGCTCAGAATCTTTATTACGCATCATGGAAGCAGTGTATTGGTTTTAGAAGAGAATGGCATTGTGTTCAAAATAACTATGTTGTGACACTGTCCATTTCTCTATAATTTAAAATGACCTAAGGAAAGTTCATATGATGAGATAACAACATGATTTTGGCAATTAATTGATCTTTAAATATTCATGGTAAATAGGCCCAATAGCCTGTGATTGGATTTTAGATGGGGTGGGATCTGAGTTACTACAGAGAATTCTTTCCTGGGTATCTGGCTGGCGAATCTTGCCCATATGCTCAGGGTTCAGCTGATCGCCATATCTGGGGTCGGGAAGGAATTTTTCTCCAGTTTTCAAAGACTAACACGGCTGCTACTTTGAAACCTATACCAGACAATGATTGTCATCACTATCCAGTCGTTCTTAAGGACAGTGAAATCCACCCAGTGCTGGAAAAATGAAGCCTCAAACAGCTTTACATTTCAAGTTTTTTCTGAGGGAATGATGTTTCATTCTGTGGAAAGATGGTCTCTTTGAAGATTTTGTTTTTCTAGATGGGTGGGGGTGGGGAGGGAAATATTCTCCCCAAAGAAAAGATTTTTTTTAAAAAAAATTAAAAATATTTTGCTCCACAGCAGTCCTTCCTCTCCTGTTCAGCTCCAGAGTTGAAAGACCTCAATCGCATATGACGTAGGATGACCAGATGTCCCAATTTTATAGGGACAGTTCTGATATTTGGGGTTTTGTTTTATATAGGTGTCTATTAACCCCCCACCCCCACCCCTCAGCCGATTTTTCACACTTGCTATCTGGTCACCCTAATCTGAAGTAGATTAATCTATATTAGAAGCAGCAGAGGCAGGCCTGATTTAGTTGTCAGTCCATAAGAGCAGCATGGTGGAAAGCCAAATACTTTACTTAAAACAAACAAATCAACATTCACCCCTCCCCCAAACAACTAGGGAGTGATGGGAATGCCTTCAAACTAAGGAAACAAAGGGAAAAGAAAACCCTGAACAGGTGGCAATCCTATAAGGAAGTTTTCAGTAAAGGAAAATGAGAAATATGGTTGTTTTATTGCCTGTTCCATTTTGTTGTTGCCCTCCACAGAATCCCAGCAGAGTACCTCCTTTTCCTTCATTTTAATTAGAGCATCAGGACAGCTTGTAAATGTTTGTCAACTGTACTTATTTGTCTGT
The DNA here is from genome assembly GCF_965140235.1 of Caretta caretta. Classification (NCBI taxonomy): domain Eukaryota; kingdom Metazoa; phylum Chordata; order Testudines; family Cheloniidae; genus Caretta; species Caretta caretta. The sequence continues at coordinate 88,981,706 of NC_134210.1, read as the reverse complement.
TATAATAATATTTAGACATGAGTCCAGCTGTTAAAACTCAACACCGGGTGTTGGCAAACAAAGAACACTAGATATTTTAGAATTAGAAAAGATACAAAGAAGGGCAATGAAAATATTTAGGAGTATGCAACAGCTTCCAGATGAGGAAAGATTAGAAAGACTGGATCTGGTCAACCTAGAAAAGAGAGATGACTAAGGGGGGATATGATAGAAGCCTATAAAATCATGAATGGTATGAAGAAAGTAAAAGGGAAGTGTTTGTTTGCACCTTCACATAACACAAGAATAGTGGGAACACAATGAAATGAATAGGCAGTAGGTTTAAAGCAAACACAAGGAATTACTCCTTCACACAATGCACAATCAACCATTGCCATGGGGTATTGTGAAGGCCAAAAGTATGACTGGGTTTATGAAGGATAAGTCCATTAATTGCTATTAACAAAATTGGTCAGGGATGCAACCCCATGCTTAGGGTATCCTTAAACCTACAACTGACAGGGAACTGTCAGAGACAGAATACTGGGTTAGATGGACCATTGGTTTGACCCAGTATGGTCATTTTTATGACTGTCTGTACTCAACCTCCTATTGCAGCAGGCAGACCAAGGACAATAGAGAAAGGGTGAGCACTGGGAAAGAACGAGTGGTTTCTAATGCTGACTTCAGGCACAAGCAACACAATCAACCGTCTCAGGCCCAGTGGTCTTGGTTTATTCAGCAACTCCTGGATCACTCCAATCCCTTCTCTTGACAAGGGATAAAAATGGGAAGCAACTAATTGAATCTTCCTCTCTGGCATATGGACCAGACTGGGAAACAATTTCTGGCCCAATCCCCCTAGGTCTCCTTTAGATTGGAACCTCCTCTTGTTTTGGGGTGGTGGTGGTGGTTGTAAATTGTGGAACTTTCCCGGACGCCTTCAGGAACACTTATACTGTAGTCAGATGCAGTTTCATAGGGCTGATTACCGCATGTTTGCAGAAAGAGTTAAATGACTGTAGAATGGAAGTTAACACAGGGTTTCTCCTATCTTTCCATAGTTCCTCCTTTAAGGAGAGACTAAGTAGTCTAGCCTTCGTAATGAAAACATATTTTTTAAGTGCGGTTTTGAAAAAAAAAAAAAAAAAAGAGAGAGACTGATATTCGAAAGAATATTCTACATTTGGGGAAGAATATTTAACCCTGTGGGTAAAATGTCTGTTTTTTTTCCTGATGGGTCATTTCCACTTTGGGTTTATCATGAGAAACCTTCTATTGAATATCTGTTATCTGCACTGAATTCTGAATATTTAGTGATGGGGTTTGCTTCTGCAAGTCTTGAGTAAAAAATAATTTTTTTCTTCTAATTTCTCATAGGGTTGCACTCCCACAAGGAGTCCAGCATCATAGCTTGAGAAACACTTCTGTAAGGAACACCACAGGGATCACTTCTACAACACAAGGCCTTGTCCATTAAGCACCTGTACCAGATGCTCACTTGCTTCCTTGTTGGAGTGGGGCTCCTTAGCATCCATCACACTTACCCATTCACCCAGGTCAGTCATTATCACCTGCATTTGTTTGAAGGGCCAAGTTTTTTCAATTAGTGCATGCACAACTTTGTGTGTGCATTTTTGTATACTATCACTTACATATGTTAAATTGTCCATCCCATGGAATCTTTAACTCAGGGCTGCATATCTTTGTAAAAGATATGCTCTAGTTCAAACAAAATTTGGTTTAGATGCAGGAATCACTGAATGAAATCTAAGGCCTTTGTTATGCAGGTATCAGGAAAAATTATATACATTATAATGTTCTCTTCTGGCCTCAAAAGCTATGTAAATAATATAATCTATATATTTAAATCTTACATGCATTTAATCAATGCCCAGAAATGGGTTGTGTGTGTGTGAAGTCTATTATTTGTGTGCTCAGGTAATAATGTGTAAAAACTGCAGTCACAAATAGAGGCCAAAACTTGACAATTTGCACTTAACTCCCTGAAGTGTTAATAAATGCTTTCTGGGATAAGAATTACTACTGACTGTCGTACAAGCAAATATCCTAATTCTCTTTCCCTAAAATGAAACCAAAACTGTTCTGTAGCTTTTAGATCTCCCCAGAACACCACTGCACAACTCCTGTACATTCCAGAAAGGGTTTAATGTACATTCCAAAAAGGGTTAGTTGTGAAGCTTGGAAAACCAGTTATCAGCATGCAAATTGAGTAACAGGATGTCAAAGTACATCACTGTGCATCTTTCGCTGTCCAATGGTTTTGGCACTGCATGTTAGCATAAAAACTGACAAAACTGGATCCAGATGACACTTAACTGTGTATATGGACTAAAGGTGTCTAAAGTCTGGATCATTGGGGCAGAAGAAGGCAGTATTTTTTCTATAAACAATGTTCATCTTTGACAGAAGATTGTTCAGCAAATGTATGACAAACTAGAGAATCTGACCGTTTGAATGCATTTTGACCCATCCTGGCTGAACCATTTTCAAGCAGAGTATAACTTGTTATGAGGTGTTGTGGCAACAGCAAATATAACTTAGATCAATACTTGGTCACTGACAAACTCCTCACTGTTACTGAAATGCAACATGAGCCAAAGTATAAATGGAAGGCAGATCAATATCATGCTGAAACTCATGCTATTGTGAATTATCCCCAGTTATAAAGGAGAGTGAAAAGCAGAAACCAGAATCTGTTTACAAGCAAGTTTCAGCAAATGGAATGTAGTCAATCAAGCAAAAAAACCAAAACAAAACAAAACCACAAAACGATCTTGTAAGATGAGTGAAGAAAAACATAGACACACAAATAAAACAAGGGAGAGGTGAGCTGTTTCAGACAAATTAAGAGCCAACCTAAACCTGAAACAAACCTGTCTCAAGCTAGATAAAATTCCGGTTTCATTTAAAAAAAAAAAGTATGTGTTTTTATCTGCTTCTCTATTTCCTGGTTCTGAAGTGTTGTCATAATACAAAAAATGAACGTCTGTAGCATTTCTTATCTAACCAGAAGAAAATAACAGAAATTTCACTAGCCAAAAGCACTCTCTCCCCCTGCCCATGCAATTCATAGAACATCATCAGCCTCTAAGATATTTGGATACTTTAGCTAAATGCACTAAATTCCAAACCAAACTTCCAATCCTTTTGTTTTTTCCCTAGAATATGATATGCTTTTTACCCACACAATTTTTATATGCACTTTTTGTGTCATATCATGCAGAAATTTGTGTAACTTTCCTTTTTTATTTTTGGCATCATTGTAAGATACCAAAAATAAAAGATAATGGAAAGCAAATTGGTGGAAAGCAAGCAGGAATGAGGCTGACACTGATTTCACAGGATAATAGTTTTTATAAAAAATAACTATTTTCCCTTTAATTGGACTGGATTGGGGAGAAATTTGCTAAATGCCAATCTTAGTACCAAAACGAAAAGGATATTTGTTCTTCTATGTCTTCAAAATGTCATAATAAAGAGAATATCTTCTGAACATGGCATTAAAGCATAGATTTTTTTTCTGTGGATCTGAACCTGTCTTCCTGGCATACTAGAAACTTCAGTGATTATAGTGATATTTTTGCAGGTGCAAAGATTACAGGATTGGGTCCTCTGTCAAAGAATGAAATCAATTAATTGATCAATAGTTGTCTTTAAATATATATTTTAAACTATAATACTTACATTAATACATTCTGACTAATCAAAACATTTTTAAAAAGATTCACTCCATACAAAGTAACATATTTCTTGTTAAAATTCACAAGAGTGACAAATGTTTATTGTGGGTCAGATCCTCAGGTATGCTTGTATTATGCACCTGAAGAGGGGGTGGCATAGGTTGCTTTAAGGCACCTGTCTATAGCCCTTGATCCCGGGGCCACAGGTAAGAGCAAGTATGATGGTGGCACAACATAGGAAATGTCCATTCAAATGAATGAAGGATCAGATTTTGCTAGATTGGTCTGGTCCTCTTGGAAATCATTGCACAGGCATAGGTGGTATATTATAAAACAACATAATTTATACGATTAAAAGATAGAAGTGAAAATTATCCCACAATTAAACAGTTTTAATAAAATTTACTTAACTAGGTTTCAGTGTTTAATCAATAATATAAAATTAGGTTTACAAGAGAGAAGGTCACAATACACAAGCTTCTTTGATCTTATAATTAATAAAGCTGAAAAAGAAACCTTGAGCCCAGTGCCATTCCACTTGCTTCAAATTTAAAATTTAAATTTAAAAACATTTTGGGGTTGAATGGGTCCAGCCTTTCCCAGGTGAGAGAGAAAAGAGCATAATGAACCTTTCCCTACCACTTGTGTCTGTGTCTGGGCTGGGCACAATGTCAGTTCTAATGCCCAGGGAGAACACAGACTTCTCAGTCCAGAGCGCTGGACTCCTTCCCTCCGTGGAAGAGAATGGGGACCCATTCTGTGCAGGCCAGTGGTGCTGGCACCATTGGGCAGGAGAAACCCACACTTCAACATGTCAAAAGTGTAGAGTTGCTCAACAGCTGGGCTCTTCTTGCATTCACACAGGCATTTGGCTTGATTCAGCTTTCATTAAAGTCAATGGTAAGACTCCCATTGATCTCAGGGAGTTAGATCAGTCCCATTGTATGATCCAAAAGAAGAGTGCCGCTATGACAGTACATTTCGGCATTGGCCCTACCACAGATAGTGCCTTAGAGAACAATTATCTTCATGTGGGGGTAACATTCAGATGTGGTAAAAGCCAACAAGCCTTGGATTTGTGCAATGTAATGGTAATGATCGTTATAATTCAGAATAACAACTGCTATTTATTCTGTACGAAAACAATTTTCTGAGAGAGTGAATTTTTATTCTCTGTCAAAAGTCTCATTAAAATTTATCTTTTTAAAAACTATTTATGCATTGGGAAATTTAACAAGGTTTATAAATCCTTGCCATTTAAATATCAGAGACAAAACAATAATCATTACTGTAAAATGCAGCTATATTCTAAAATGTTTTTTAACCATTAAAATGATCCATTTCAACAGTACCATTGACACTGCAAACCAAGTCTTGATTTATGGTGAAACAGTTCACTAACTGCATTTGACTGTGCACCTCAGCTGCTGGGAATGTGACCATAAATTAATGGGATTTATTTATAACACAGGGATGCAGTTTCCAAAAATAATGTATTTGCAGCCCTCAGGTTGTTTCCAATTGTTAGAATTAAAGATATCTCCTGAATTATCACCTCCTGGTAATACATATAGAACCTGTTAGAGAAGGCAAGGGGGATGTTTCCTTCTGTTCATTTCAGAGATCAGATGGGCTGGGTTTTTCTTAAGACTTCAAAACTTATGGCATGTCTTACAGTATTTAAAATTTTTCACCTGAGTTTGCATGCTTCTTTGTTTCCAGAACATCAGGCTGATTATTACTGATCAGAGTTCAGAAGACAAAGCGTTTTTTCTCTCACTCTATTACATTTCCATTGCTTCCATCCTTAACTATGCGAACCATTGGGTATGTATGTCTGTGTGTATGAAGTCAATACCATTTTAATTATAAGAATCACAGGACACTAAAGAGCGTATTGTCCAGTTCCCTAAGGTATAAAATTTACTGGTAGCCACCAAAACCAATCCCTCCAGCAAAAAACTCCAGAATCCTCATTATATTCTCCCACATCTACTTCAGTAGTACATACATGAGTGCCCCTGAATTCTTGCCCTACCCCATTTACACGTATATTCACTATGCTAGTCGTCCAATCACTGCTAACGTTTTTGGTGAAACCTGAAACAAAAAAGACATGAACACTTTGGCCATTCCTGCGTTTTCCATTATTGTTTTTCCTATCTCGTTGAGTAATGAACCTACCCTGTCCTTGGTCTTCCTCTTTCTCCTTGTGTATTTGTAAATCCCATTGATATTAATGGACTAAATTCTGATCTATGTTTATTGGCGTAAGTCTGGAATAACTACACTGACTTCATTTATACCCACATAAGTGAAATCAGAATATGACCATAACTCCTGAGAGCTTCACGCATGCTTGAGGCTTTTGGTTAGATTATCTACTGGTGTAAATGGCTGTTGCTCCATTAACCAGTTCACACCAGCAGAGAATTTGGTCATTTAGTGGGATATTAAGCATCTAATCGATCTCCCTTTCATCTTAATGGGAATTGGAGCAGGACTTAATGTCCAGATCTTCTGATATGTATACGCTTAACTCTTATTGAAATCAATGGGAGTTGATTGCCTAAATACCTTTTGAGGATTTAGGCCTAAATGCCCAGGAGTCCTGACAGGCTTTACTAGGGCTATGTCTACGCTGTGCACAACAGCCACGCCATTGTAAGGCACACATTGTAGCTGCTCTCTCTCACCAGGAGAGGGCTCTCCTGACAACAAAAGAAAATCACCCCCAATGAGGGGTGGTAGCTTCCTTGGCCAGAGAGTGTCTCCAGCCGACCATGTGTTGTCCACACTGGCGCTTTTTGACGTTAAAACGTTTGTCGTTCAGGGGGGTGTTTTTTCATACCCCTGGGCGACAAATGTTTTAATGATGAAAGTGCAGAGTAGACAAGGCCTAGGAGGTTTACTACTGTGGGGAGAGTAGCATAGAGCTATGCTAATTTACACATGCAGAGTACTAGGAGGGTGAAAACTAAGTGGATAGAATTCTGATGTAGTAGCATTTTACTCCCACTCTATATTCATGAAGTACAGTTGTAAATACCTTACAGAAGCATCAAGGTAGTGGTGTCAGTCCCACTTTTTAGAAAAAGAAGGTATTCTGGTTTTACTTAAATCTTTTATGAGCAACACAGGTAGTCCAAGCTATTCTGAATAACATAGATAGTCCAGGTTATTGTCCTTGTGTATTCCTTCCCTATTCTGGAAGCACTGAATCAGATACAGCATCACCGTCCAGACTTCCCAGGTTATCATCAACCAGATCATTATTGCTTTTATTTTGATGTTTACTATAATAGGATCACAGCCTCTTCTACTCTCTCTACATACAATATCTCCAACATGCTAGGGTTTAAACAAACAGGAGTGTCAATGGTTTTAGGTCATGCAGTGTTTCCAGCCAATTGCACAGTACTTTGAAATAACTTGCAATTAAAAAAAAATCAGATCTTGACAAGGCTCTTCTTGCAACAGGTACCACAGCCAATGTGTTTGGGGAAAAAATTGCTAAGGAATTAAGATACTTGATACTTGGTCAAGCCTCAACCAGTGCTCTTATTTTTCAAGGACAAATTTGTGTCCATGAATAATTGTACTTGTACATGACAGGGTGTACAGGTCCTTGGGGGAAGATGCATTATGACTGTGGCCCCAAATTATGGAGGGCCCACATAGCTAGACAATTGTACTGCAGATTTTGAACTTAAATCTAATCAGTGGTTCCAGACTGTGTTTTCATTCATTAATGGAAATTCCTTGCACTGTCTATATGTAGCCAGTTCAGAAGAGAAAAAACAATTCTCTAGTGTGTCATGGAACACAAATATAAAAGTTTCCTCCAAGGTTGTTGCATCTGAATTCAAATCATATGACTGAAATTTGTCCATCACTATATTGAGTTCAGCTTGAAAACTACTCCACAGAGAAAAGTCCTCCTTTAAAAAGGAAATATAAAGAAAATAGCCCTGCATTCCCATCAAATAAATAATTCTTCTGCAGTGTACTTACATGTCCACGCAATGTTAGGTCAGGTGTTTGGATGACTTATAGTAGGAGTGATCAAGATGGAAGAACATGTTTGCCTTACTACTTTGTAGAGCTTGCAAAGGCTATTAATGCTTCTTGTCAAGGTCATTTTAAACATCAATTATCACAAGGTAGCAAGCAGTCTCACTCGCACATCTAGTACAGGTAGGCATCTAATTCTTTGCATCTGTAAGAGCATAAAAACCCACTAAAGCTGATACATGCTTACTGCTTTTCTGATTATTAACGTATATCAGACCTATTTGCATGGATGATCTGAGTCTGTATGTATGTGTGTGTGTTGAAAATATATATGCCTATTTTTGGGAGAGAGAGAAAAACGTAAAAGTATTCACTCCCACTGAATGATGTAATGAAGAAGGTGTATGCAAAACTTTTCCATCAGTGTTACAACCAAATTCCAAATAGGATGGTGACACCATTAAAATTTGGTATCATAAAGATGTTGTTGGAAATGTACTAGTGTTGATTGAATAGGTCCTGGAAAACCTGCCTGGATGCTCATGTGATAATGGTCCCATGAATTTAGAAAAGTACAATAGGCTGTAAAAACATCTGCCTTGGGATGTCCCTTCCACTGACTGCATGTCTCTACTTAAATATCCACAGGAGCCTTTAACACATTTTATGGCTTCAACAAGGAAGAGTTTGAAATGAAGTTGCAATAATGATTTTCACAGAGTTGACATCAGGCATGTTCTCTGAAAAATAAGCTTTCAGGTTGAGCTTTGAATATACAAGAAGTCAGGACTATACATTGATTGAAGCATTTAAATTCACTATTAGAGATTTATCTTGTTTTATTATGCAGCACTATCTGTTTTCCAGGAATTCCAATTTGATTTTAAACCTTAAACTTCTATTACATTCACTTGCTAATCCCAGCAGTGAATAGCTCAGTCAATACCTGATTGGAAAGATTTGTGAGAATTCCACTTTCCAGAGACTGATTCAAAGGTCTAATCTCAAGGATACTAGTCATCCTTAACATGCAAATTACCTTAGAAATTCAAATAATGTCACTCCAGTATTTGCAGTATTCCCTATAGTATGTAAACACTGAGATAACTGTATCTAAGGCAAATGTAGCAGATTTAAAATGTTTTCCAATGTAAGTGGTTGCCATTAAATGGTAAATATTTACTGAGAACAACTCCCATGACATACTGCATCAGCGGCTCAGAAGGACATGGTTTAATGTTGAAATGGGACAAAACTAAACATTTTGATTTGGAAGGTTGAAATGTTGTTTCAACCAAAAACAGAAAAATGGAGTTTTAACATTTCCAGATTGAAGATTTTTGGTGATTGGGCGGGAAGTTGTAATTTTCTGCAGAAAGGAGACACTTCTTGCAATGAAATAGAAAACTTTCAACCTGCCCTACATATGTGGTTTTGCTAACCAGTTTGGATGGGGCCCACTCACATGATATAAGTGCATTTAGAACTCTTCCAGTCTAGGTCCTGATGTTGCATAGTTTAAGTGTTGTTGTGGTACAGGTTCGCCTTGCCTGGCTGGTCGGCCAAACACTGCCACAAACCAATTCCACTTCGTCTGAACTCTGGTGTAGACTGGGCCATACATGGAATACTAAAAGAAGAACCTAGCGCCTTATGAATTTCCTTTTATTTTGAAGGATGGCACTAAAACGGTGTATTGGATGGAAAACTCACCCTCACTGCACGGTGGTGCAGCAGCTCCCTGTTGTGGAGACGCTCCATGACTTGTCTGCAAAGTGCTGCAGCCCCATCAACCAGTGTGGGGAAAAAGGAGGTGGGCTGTTAAACTTCTCCAGCAGCAAGTTGGCTTCTCACATTTCCCAGAAGAAGGAATGAGTGGATAATTTGACACAAGTCTTTCCCACCCTTTTCATCTTTCTTGCTACCCTCCCAACCACTCTTGTAGTTTAACTATCCATTTGTTTTCTTGATCACAGCCATTTGTCTGCCTGTCCTTAAACACAGCCTTCTAACCTCCAGGGCAGAAAAAACCTCCCTCCCAGATTAAGAAACTAAAACTGACAGTGCCTTCCTGCAGCATCTCTCCTCCATGTCTCTCCCACTATTTGCATGCAGTTACTTCAATAAGTTATTGCAGTAGTTTGCAATAAACTTTTTAAATATATTTTTTATATTACCTTTCCCTAACTTGGGGTTAAGTTGGCTACAATGGCTCCCTCTCTCCGAACTCCTCCCTGTGGAGAACTCTGTGCTACATGCTAAACAGTGCTTTTAGTAACCAAACACTTGTCATCTTATGTATCTCTTCTCCAGAGCGTCCCCCCAACACTGTAAAGAGGTGTGCCAATGAAATGTAGCTCTGTTTACCTGGTGGCTACTGTGGCAGTGCTGTTAATTAAATGTTGACTTTATAGGACTGACCACTGTAACTAATGAAAAGGAGGACTTGTGGCACCTTAGAGACTAACCAATTTATTTGAGCATAAGCTTTCGTGAGCTACAGCTCACTTCATCGGATGCATTCAGTGGAAAATACAGTGGGGAGATTTATATACACAGAGAACATGAAACAATGGGTGTTACCATACACACTGTAATGAGAGTGATCACTTAAGGTGAGCTACAGTGTGTATGGTAACACCCATTGTTTCATGTTCTCTATGTATATAAATCTCCCCACTGTATTTTCCACTGAATGCATCTGATGAAGTGAGCTGTAGCTCACGAAAGCTTATGCTCAAATATATTTGTTTGTCTCTAAGGTGCCGCAAGTACTCCTTTTCTTTTTGAGAATACAGACTAACATGGCTGCTACTCTGAAACCTATAACTAATGAGTTTGAGATTTTTTTTCTTTACTCATCTCCTAAGATTCAGGTGCTGTTTCAAACACTGACATGTCCATGTGGGCCGGGATTCAGCTGTCTATATGATCTCGTGACTCACTGCAGAATTACCCTTTGTAGAAGCACTTGTTTTGAAAGTGTGATCACATGTCCTCTTGGTGCTAAGCATGTGTCACCTTCTGCAGGTGATGCAGTACTTCTGGAAAAGACAATTAAGCATAAAAAGCTGTCAGGCAATTTTAAGATGCCCAGGGGGAAAAGGTATGAAAGATACTACAGAGCTCTAAAATTAATACGAAAGATTTTCTCTCCAAAAAGGACTCTTATCTAGCGCTGGTTTCACAGTTGCAGAGCTTTTCATTTAGCATGGTTTTTGTATTTCATGGCTAAGTTGTTTACAATCTCTCTGAAGGTTTGTTTGTTCCATAGCAAGGACTGAATATTGACAGGAGAGGAAAAAAAAGGCAAAAGCTTATATTTCTGTTGAAGTCTAGCTGGTTGGGACCCAGAAGCTGGTGAAACGGGTTTTGAGCCTATACAATAATTGTAAATCATAATCAAGGATGTTATGCAAGATTGTGCAAATAATGGTTCCATTTGAAGAGTTATAGAATTATCCTGTCTTGTCAGCATTAAGTAACATTCTAATGCAAGAATGCTAGTCCAGATGTGCAGACTTAATATTGTCAATCAAATATCATCTGGGACTATTTATCAAAGCAAAAAGAGAGTGTTTCAAAAATAATTTTGTGGACAGTTGTCAACTTAATTATTTTGGTTCTTTCACATTGCTTTAGTTAAGCATAAGCTATGAAAAGGTCTTTACTTTAAATCAGAAAAACAAAACTGATTACACATCTTGTGACTGTGGATACAAATTTAATGACTGCATTAAAAATTAAACCTTCAGAAGAGTTTTGCTTCAAAATTGAACATACTTTTGAAACTGTAAAGTATGCAGATAAAATGTCACATAGGAATTTGGAAAAAAAGACTCTCTTATACCTCCAAACAGAAAGGATTCGCATCTTGCTTTGAATAGCAATGACTCGTTTCAGTGGAAGCTTTTGAAAACTTTCAGAATGCTTAAAAAATACAGATTCATGTTATGTACACAGGGCAATCCCAATCTTGTAAGGTGCTGAGTGCCTTCTATGAGGTACTGAGCATGACAGAAGCCACTGTAGTTACTTGATACTGACCCCTGTTATGTGACAGGGGATTTAACCTAATAAACCCTGGCTCAGGTCAGGTGACTAGGAACAGGAAATAAAATTCATTTGTCTTTAACCAGTACTCCTGGGTACCCCATTATTATTACACGGAGTGCTCTCAACTCCCACTGACTCACAGGATGCTCAGTGCTATTGAATGATGAATTGAAACATATTGTTTTAGCTTGTTGATTATTGATCCAAAATTAAATGTTTCATTTTGGGAAGGGTTCATCTCTGTGTCTGCCTGAGTTGCAGCTATACCTCAGGTGAGATGTAAAGCCAGGTCCCTTATGCCCCAGTTTTATAATCTGGTGAGATTATTGTCCGCCTGACCAGAAATAAAACCTTTCATTTAGAGTTTCCATGACAGAGAAGTCCACCAAAATAAATATTTTCCACAGAAAATTTTGATTTTGCTGGGACCCCATTTTGAGATGAGAAAATGTTTTGTTTGAAATTTTTCAACCAACTCTAGTCTAATTCTAGAGCCTAATTGCCAGAGGTCCATTTAAAAAAATCACTGTCACAAGCTGACTAAAGGGCCAGAGAATTGATAAATATGGAGACTGAATTGCCTTTTCACTCTTGATGTAACCCTTTCAGGATAGAGGCATTTTTATGGGTCGTTGAGAGGAAATTTGCCTTGCTTCTCTTTGGACTATTCCTGTTCTTTACTAGTGCATTCCAAAATCTGTGGTTCTCCAGCATTTCAAATGGCTCAGAAGGAGGTGCTATGAGCCTCAGAGCCTGAGTGTGTGACCTCTCTTTCTGCCTCTGTAAAAGAAATATCTACTGCAGAAAGTCATTTGCCAGTGCACGTAGATTATTTGCTCTAAGACAATAAATTAGGGTGTCTTGAATGTCTTCAGTCCGACAGCAGGAGATGAGGTTCTGCTTGTGAGTGGATCAGCCACCTGGTTCTCTCGTCATGGGACCTCTGCAATGAAAAATCAAGATGTGTGCTGCTAGCTCACTTCATCTTTTGTCTGGAAGTAATTGCCACAGATATAAAATTCATGTTTCCTAAACAGATAAGGATTTAGAGGGTTGATAAGAAACGTCCAAAGAAAGATCAAAGTCCCGGTCTAAGGAAGCTGAAAATGAGGCATGGTCTATGAAAGATACGAGAAGCTTAGTGGAGAAAAGGGGGTGGCATGTTGCAGAGCAGGCTGAAGTGATGAAGTAAGAGTTGAGGATGTGGTTGGCAAGTGAGATTCCAGTCCAAAGATAAATATGTAATGTTAATACCTATAACTCATTGTTGGGAGCTCTATCTAGAAGATTTCTGCATACCTCCAGATAAGTTTGTTGTGCCCTATAAATGTTCATGTTCCTTGAAACGTAATTTGGCAGGGTCTTTTAGGCACTGTGTGATAGTAGGCAACACTGAAGAGGTTTATATGTTCTGTAGATAATGTAATTTTCAGACGTTGTTCTATTTGGATTACGTGAGATTTGGGATCACCACCTGAAAATGTAAAACCCATCTCTGAACTTAGCAGGACATGAAGTGTGGGTTTTAGGGAGGCAATACTAGTTTTTCCCCTCTATATATGTATTAATGAATGGCATGTAAAACTGTGGTATATGGATCTGGAATACAGATAAGTTAGGGAAAGTACCCTAATTACTCTACCCTCAAGCCACTGATCAAAGCAGTGTACAGAAGCATGTAGCCAAGCATACCAATAGTTTGGGCTGCCTCTGTGACGGAATATACCCCTGTATTCACACCTTACATGCTATTGTAATAATCTTTGTACAAGGTTTGCCTTGTAAGGTATAATTTGAAAACTACTCCTGGGGGAATTCTGTGCCACTGCACAATGCAGAATTTGTATACAATTAATGTTCTGTGCAGAATTTCATGTTTTCCCTTCAGAACTGGGGCTGCAGAACAGCTGGTGGCCATTAGGGGCTACTGGACTCTGCAGAGCCCAGCTCTCCAGTTCACAGTGAACGGACCTCCCAGTCCAGTGTGGATGGAGGCTCTGCATGCCCTAGCTGACCAGCTTGATCCTCTCCCACCCATGAACAGGAGAGGGTCTGAGAAACCCGGCTCTGGCAAAGGGTGAGGAAGGGCTGGGCTGCACTGTACCATGTCCCCCAGCAGGACAGTAAAGAAGTTGGGGGGAGTAAAGGCTCTGGGGTAAGTGGGTGGGTGGAGCAGTGTCTGGGCTCTGGGGGTGCCCTGTAGGTGGGGGGGGGGCCCACGCAGCCCCCTGCAGCACTCCCCAACTTTCATAGGTGTTTCTTTAACTCTCTACTCCTGGAGGAATCTTTTTGTTGTTGTCTGTATTGTTGACAAGTATTTTGACATAAATTACCAGACTAATTGAAATTAGAGTGATTATATTGTTTTATTTTGACAAATAAAATATACAGAATTTTGCAGAATTTTTAATTTTTTGGCACAGAATTCCCTCAAGTAGAAAATTCATAATTTGCTGGTCAGTATTGTCCTGAAAAAATGTGTGGCAACACTGTATGTGAAGTTATAAGATTTCCCTGTATGATGTTAAAAACATGTTTCAAACAGTACAGCCCCGCCCAAACAGAAGTCAGCACACAGGTCTGTCCTAGACAAAGGAATGTGTGCGTGCCTTAATTTGCATTTAATCAATAAACAGAGTAATCAAGCAGGAAGGGAAAGAAAGGAAGCTCAAACAGGTGAAGAAAAACAGCAGGGAATGTCCTTCCACACAGACGCTTTGTCTCTCGGTTCTCAGATGGAAATGTTTTTCAAGGTATCTAGAACTATAAAAAGCAGGGCCAAAGACCCCACACACCCCTGTTTCTCTCCCTGGCCACCTCATTGTCTGCACCTCAGAAGACCAAAGGAAACAGCTGTTGGTTTCTGGGGAAGGGGTCCTGGCCTGAAAGTTTGATCAGTAATCTGCTGGAGCATGCGCTGAGAGAGTCTTCTTTGCAAATAAGATAATTTCTTAAGTAGATACTAATAAGCATTTTATCTGTATTTTTCTTGTAACGATTTCTGACTTTTATGGCTCATTACTTGTACTTGCTTAAAATCTATCTCCTTGTAGTTAAAAAAGTTTATTATCTAATCCATTGTGTTTAAACTGAAGTGTCTGGGTAACTCCATTTAAGATAATAAACTGGCATATTATTTCCTTAAATGAATAACGGACTTAATATATTTGCACTGTCCAGGAAAGGAATGGGCAGTACAAGACCCACATTTCCGGGGGAAGATCTGGCGTATGTTGGGGGTCATCCTGCAGTATAACTATGGCTGGTGAGAGCCAAGGTATAGCTGGTAGGCTGCAGTTAGACACAGACACTCAGGGTGTGGCTTGCATGCTGGCAGGCTGTTTGTGAGCAGCCCAGGTGGGAGCTACTACAACAAAGAATTGTAAGACACCCAAGGTTGCAGGTCAGGGGTGACACAGGCCCCCACTAGGCTGGATTGTGCCCTGGTATGTCACAGCCTCTAATAGTGAAAAGTTGATAAATAAAAACGTTTCTGAAGTTATGTGTATTTACATCTGCACTTCTTCGGATACCTCTCACTTAGAGCCAGATGAGCCCATTCTAGAGTTCGCATTCCTTTTCATGAGTTTCCTATCTAAATAACTGAGAGTTCAGTGACAAGTCCCCGCTCAAAGACTCAGACACCACTCGTTTCTTCTTGTCGTGATCTTTAATTCACAGATAAAAAATGTCTTTGAAGATTTCAAAGCATTTGAAGTTCCCAGGCAAAGCTTCTACCTGGTTAAGATTATCATTTCCACTTTAACATATTCATTGTATTATGGAGTGAAAAACAAACCCATGATATATATGTATTATATATATATCGTGTGTATATATTACAGTATAAACATAATAGTGTATTATAATTGAATTTCAGTTTCTTCCTTTCCCCTCATCTTTTGAGTCCTTTCTTCTGTTTATTTAACTGTTGCAGAATGTACATGTTAAAGGATATAATTTCTTTACGTTTAAAATAACTTTTGAAGCCATATTCAGAAGTGTGGTGGGCCTTCCTGGCTTGATTGTAGTAACTCAAGATGGCTGATGTTGTCCTGTGCAGGTTCCAAGGTCTCTACCATCCCAAAGATGAAGCCTGGGTGGGACTGCAGCCTTTTTTCCATTGCAGAGGGGCACACAAGGGAGCACTTATCTTCAGGTGGCTTAGGGCATGGGGGTGAGTAAAGTGCTGGGATGTCACCAGTTCAGTTTATATTTTGTTTTGAACTAATTTCCTTGCAATGGCTAGAGTTTAATTTTTTTCCTTATTCCCTTTCAATTACTACTGTTTTGATATCTATTTGCATCCTGTGAAGCTGGATTTTCTGGTTTGAATTTCACCCCCTTCTTCTCCCTCCCCTACTACTTTGGAAGCTTTTGTGTTGTATCTGATTTTTTGTTGTTGTTGTTGGGGGGAAGGAGTTAGTCTCCACATGCTGTGGGCTTTGTGGGCTCATTGCCAGAATTGTTTCTCCTTTGATGGAAAAGAGACACAATCTGAATATAGTGAAGTGAAAGAAGATTCTTTATTTAGGATGCTGGGCACACACAGACTGTGTGGCTCCCTAGCTCTCAAACTCACAGCCATCATCCTCATTCTTGTGCTAAAGGGTCTTTCTAAAAGCTGGTCCAAATGAGCAGTCATGGAATAGATTGCTGACTACATGGCAATATCATATTTAATCAGAAGAGACAAGAACCATCCTTTTGGGAGATCTTAATTTGTTGTATTGATCAATCCCTAGAACATTCAAGGGCAAAAGCAATGATCTCTCCTGGGTCAAGAAGCTTTGTCAACAAATCTGCTTCCAATCCCTGATCCTGTGCCATCTGACATGGGCTGCATAGTGAAAAGAGTGTAATTAGAATAGTTTCACTTGCATTTGTTGGCTTTGTTGCTACTGGCAGAGCATTTAATGGGAACTTGAAATTCACAGTTTGTTATGAACATCCTCCATCATTAGTGCACTGCATGAAATTAATACTTTAATATAAGTAGCAAAATACAGTTTAATAGTAAGGTACTGACAACACCACTCATGGACAGCTTTGTTAGTTTAATGATGTTTTTTACAAATGAGAGAATTAAGATCTGCTGCCACACAGCTCTGTCTGCCATCTATAGTAAATCATTGCTGGCTCACGGACCAGTCTAATCATCTTCTCGTTAAATAAGCAGTGTTCATCAGCTGAACATATACTGCAGTAATGATCCAATAACACAACAATATAGGCTTTCACCAAGTTTTTTGTTCATTAAAATGAGGCAGGGGGAAGCTACTTTTCAATTCTTACAACGATTTCACTGGCAATCAGAGGCAATGTAATTAAAAAGGAATAACAAAAGAAAGAAAGTTTCTGCATGCCAAACATAATCTCAGCCATGAGTCTTCAAACAAAAATGGAATGAAACTTGGAAGGTTATGCACCAAAAATAGAACTTCAATATTAAACTAAAGACTAAGTCTGATGCTTTCTGATGTTACACTGCTTTTATGCTGATATAACTTCATTGAGTCCTGTTGTATACCAGGAAATTTTGCTTCTTTCCACTCCTATGACACAAGGCTCTGGTCAAGTATTGCAAACCATCTCTAAATGCCAGTGGGCTATTCACATTTACTGAAATTAATATCTGTCTCATACACTCAGCTAATACACACACACATGTTAACCATATAAATTCTCTATTGGTATACATGTAAGGGCTACAGTTAATCAAATAACTGATTTTTTCAGTTTGATAGCAGTCCCAAAATATTTGATTTCGATCAACTAAATCAGAGAATTTTTCAGAATTTTTGATGAATCAAAAAAGTCCATTTTGGATTGAATGAAACATTGCATTTGAGCCGAAACAGTTCATTTCTGAGCATGTTTAGTCTGTGGAAGAGAAGAATGAGGGAGGATTTGATAGCTGCTTTCAACTGCCTGAAAGGGGCTTCCAAAGAGGATGGATCTAGACTGTTCTCAGTGGTAGCTGATGACAGAACAAGGAGTAATGGTCTCAAGTTGCAGTGGGGGATGTTTAGGTTGGATATTAGGAAAAGCTTTTTCACTAGGAGGGTGGTGAAACACTGGAATGCATTACCTAGGGAGGTAGTGGAATCTCCTTCCTTAGAAGTTTCTAAGGTCAGGCTTGACAAAGCCCTGGCTGGGATGATGTAGTTGGGGATTGGTCCTGCTTTGAGCAGGGGGTTGGACTAGATGACCTCCTGAGGTCCCTTCCAACCCTGATATTCTATGATTCTATGATTCATTTTTAAAGGGCTAGATTAATGAAACAGCCAGAGGATGTGATGCCTTCCTTACAACCTTTAGCCCAGTGATGGTAGCACTAGCGATCTTTTGTCTAGTGGTTAGAGCACTCACCTGGAATATAGGAGACACAGGTTTGAATAATTGTTTAGGAAGAGAGAGTTAAATTTATGTCTTTTCTGTCTTAGTTGAGTGGCCTAACCACTAGGCTACGTGGAATTCTGGCATGGCATTCTCTCAGTCGCCCCTATTTAAGCTGTTCCACTTGGTATCAAATACCTGAATAGTCACTGGGCCAGAAAGAGAAAGTGAGAATGAATTTTTAGGCTGGTGGTTCAGGTGCTCACCTGAGAGGAAGGAAACCCAGGTTCCAGTTCACCTGTTCTAATGAATATTTCAAATCCTTGTTTCACATTGGACACCATCTGGAGTGGCTCACAATCATGAGCCCCTCTGCCATGTACATTGGTCAAACTGGACAGTCTCTACGTAAAAGAATAAATGGACACAAATCAGATGTCAAGAATTATAAACATTCAAAAACCAGCTGGAGAACACTTCAATCTCTCTGGTCACTCGATTACAGACCTAAAAGTGGCAATTCTTCAACAAAAAAACTTCAAAAACAGACTCCAACGAGAGACTGCTGAATTGGAATTAATTTGCAAACTGGATACAATTAACTTAGGCTTGAATAAAGACTGGGAGTGGATGGGTCATTACACAAAGTAAAACTCTTTCCCCATGTTTATTACCCCCCCCCACACACACACACACTGTTCCTCAGACGTTCTTGTCAACTGCTGGAAATGGCCCACCTTGATTATCACTACAAAAGGTTCTCCCCCCGCCCCCCCGCTCTCCTGCTGGTAATAGCTCACCGTAAGTGATCACTCTCGTTACAGTGTGTATGGTAACACCCATTGTTTCATGTTCTCAAAGTATATAAATCTCCCCACTGTATTTTCCACTGAATGCATCCGATGAAGTGAGCTGTAGCTCCCGAAAGCTTATGCTCAAATAAATTTGTTATTCTCTAAGGTGCCACAAGTACTCCTTTTCTTTTTGCTAATACAGACTAACATGGCTGCTACTCTCTAACTCCTGTTAAGTTAGTAAGTAATCTAGCTAGAAATGCATTAGATTTCCTTTTGTTTAATGGCTGGTAAAATAAGCTGTGCTGGATGGAATGTATATTCCTGTTTTTGTGTCTTTTTGTAACTTAAGTTTTTGCCTAGAGGGATTCTCTATGTTTGGAATCTGATCACCCTGTAAAGTATTTACCATCCTGATTTTACAGAGGTGATTCTTTTACCTTTTCTTTAATTAAAATTCTTCTTTTAAGAACCGGATTGATTTTTCATTGTTCTTAAGATCCAAGGGTTTGGGTCTGTGTTCACCTGTACAAATTGGTGAGGATTTTTATCAAGCCTTCCCCAGGAAAGGGGGTATAGGGCTTGGGGGGATATTTTGGGGGAAGACGTCTCCAAGTGGGCTCTTTCCCTGTTCTTTGTTTAACATGCTTGGTGGTGGCAGCATAGGGTTCAAGGACAAGGCAAAGTTTGTACCTTGGGGAAGTTTTTAACCTAAGCTGGTAAGAATAAGCTTAGGGGGGTCTTTCATGCAGGTCCCCAAATCTGTACCCTAGCGTTCAGAGTGGGGAAGGAACCTTGACAACCTGCTCCATGATTTTTCAAGGGACTGAGGTGAGGCAGACTGGTCTGTAGTTCCCAGTGTTCTCCTTCTTCCCTGTTTTAAAGATGGGCACTACATTAGCCTTTTTCCAATAATCCGGGACCTCGCCCGAACACCATACGTTTTCAAAGATAATGGCCAATGGCTTTGCAATCACAGAGTATTTTCCATAATTAATTAGATTTCACTCACCCAGTCACAAGCACACTACAGCACTGTAACAGTCTTACCATGGAGTCACAGACAGCCCTCTTAGGGCACTCCAGTCTATCTTGTCACCCAGGTAAAATGGATTATGTGATTAGATGGTCACTTTACACCAAAAATCACAACAATATTCAAGTTTCAGAGTAGCAGCCGTGTTAGTCTGTATTTGCAAAAAGAAAAGGAGTACTTGTGGCACCTTGGAGACTAACAAATTTATTTGAGCATAAGCTTTCGTGAGCTACAGCTCACTTCATCTGATGCATCAAATAAATTGGTTAGTCTCTAAGGTGCCACAAGTACTCCTTTTCTTTTAACAATATTCAGGTTACTCCCAGTCCCAAAGAACCAGGCAGTTATTCCAAGTAATTTGTATTCAAATCTCAAACCAAAGACAGTGCTTGTAGCCAATCCTGTAATAAACTAACTAAAGATTTATTAACTAAAAAGAAATGAGTTATTTACATAATTGAAACAGGAAATATACACACACAAATGTAACAAATGAGTTACAGTCTTAGGTTTAAAAAGGTAACATAAACTTCTATAATAAGCCGCTCTACATGTCCTTTAGGGCTGACCCATGCCAAGCAGCATGGTGATCTCTTGCTTATGTTTAGGCATCTTTGTCCCTCAGAGTCCAGACAGTATAAACATCCCAGTTTCTCCCTGTCAGGGATTTTTATCCCTCTTACCCCAGAATCCAAGCTAACGGCATGAGTTCATGCGCAGGTTTCACTTTCCTGGAGGGAGTGAGGAATGCAGTTAACAAGATCTGTCCTTTAATGCTAAACATGCCTCATTTGCCTTCAGTGGGCCATCTTGTATGCAGGATAATTAATGCTTCTTTTCCTGTTTGGTGAGTTATACAATTACAGAGGTTTATAATGCAAACATTCAGTCTAACTTTATACCATGGGCTACAGAAATAAGTGAGATCATTACATGCAGCATTCTACAATATTCATAAGATCTAGACATGAAACACAGTCGTACAACTCTAATATTTATCTTAACAATACTGACACATAGGTAAGCCAGACTGGTATCCAGCTATGTATTTGTGAGTATTCAGTGAGTCCTGGGGCACTGGCATGAGCTAGCACCCGGTCTGTCAGTATCACCAAGAGCAGTGATTCAAACTTGGCCCTAACCACTGAGCTAAAAGTTATTGGAGGTGAAGGGATGGGGGGGGGGGGCAGGGGAGGAGAAATCTTCTCTCTTGGCCATTTTGTGAATGGATCCTAAGTCTCTTTGTGAATTTAGCCCAAGATAAGATTTTCATCAAAATTATTCAGAAAATTTTAGTCAAATTCATGAATTGTTTCAGGTTGACCGAAATTGCATTTTTCAACCAATAAACAATTAATCAAAATTTTTGTGCCCAGCTCAAGTAGAGGCTGACATCTCTGGGGAGACTCAGGGGTTTGAACAGGAAAACCTCCAGAGCTACAAAGCACAAGCTGCTAAAAGATTGAGCTAGAAAGCTCAGGCTCTTTAGTTGTGGCTGAGGGAAATGGGGGCAGCCCTAAAAGGGGTAGTCTTGTAATAACTCATATCCTCTGCAGCTTGACACAGAGGGAGGCCTGTATCACACATTCACGAGTGAGTTACCTATATATGACTACATACAACATAAGCTAGTAAGCTGCATTAAAATGTTATTAAGGTGCAAAATCAAGCACTCACAATTAAAAGATGCTAAATGAAATTTGTACAGACAACCTGAATTCTGTCCTTTGTGTGTATGCATTATGACATGGTCTTTAATTACATGATTGCACACTGCATTTTCCATAAGATCCCTACATCATTCGGGACATCCGATGGAGGGTCTCCCTGAAAGAGGCATTTTGTCTGATTCTCATTATTCAGCGTGTGGACTTGTAGCTTATTTATTACAAATCCTCTGAACTCTGCACTGACTATAGAATTGTTAATTTCCTCCTGGGCTTTTCTATGACACTCATCATAATATGTAAGTGTTTCAAACATTAATGAACTTGTCTTTGCAACTCTCTTTTGAGATAAGAAAGTATTATCTCCATTTTGTGGATGGAGAACTCAGGCACAGGAGGATTAAGGCCAACATTTGCAAAATTGCTCACACATTTTTGGTGCTTTAGTGAGTGAGTGCCCAGTCTGAGACACTTTGGGCTTGATTTTTCAGGGTACTTTGCATTTTTCATAGTGCTTTCTGTGCAAAGCACTATAAAGACATTTAATAAGAATCACAAACATTAAGCATTATTAATATAGGAGTCATTAGTGTATTCCCTTTAATTAATATATATATATATATACACACATATATATATATATATATATATATACACACATATATATATATATACACCTATTCTAACATTACACCTGTTACTGCATAGTCTCTACTAAAGGGTATTGTGGCCTAACAAGAGGTAGAAGTGAAGGAAGATGAAGCAAAAGGAGTATATCTCATTAACTTTGTACTGTCTAACCTGTGCAAAGAATGATGCAGGGTTTTGCAAAGACATCAGTAGGCAACCATATGATTATATACTGTTTTTCAATGCATACACACAAAGAGGATAGAATGAAGATTGTACAGGCATCCTTCATTTTGACACTTCTTCACTGTGATGCGGTGGTGATATACATCACATATAATCAATCTTTCCCCAGAATCATCTTCCTTTGTTAATTTGTGAGCTCTACTAACTTCCTCTAGTAAAGGATTGTTATTTATTGTCCTCTTATTGCAACTCCCCCCCCCCCCCAGCTTGCTTTTCTGTGGCTAGCCCTATAAATTTGGCAGAGCCAGGCAGTTGCAGCACTAAAGTAGCCATTTTAAAAAAAATAAATGATTGCCACTTGCTACATCTTTCTCTCTTTGAGCAGGTTTCAGAGTAGCAGCCGTGTTAGTCTGTATTCGCAAAAAGAAAAGGAGTACTTGTGGCACCTTAGAGACTAACCAATTTATTTGATGCATCAGATGAAGTGAGCTGTAGCTCACGAAAGCTCATGCTCAAATAAATTGGTTAGTCTCTAAGGTGCCACAAGTACTCCTTTTCTTTTTGCAAAGACAGACTAATACGGCTGTTACTCTGAAACCTGTCATAAAGGGTGAAGCTCCGAAGATCACGGAGCCAAACCTACTGGCAGAGTAGTTCAGTGTTATGTCAGATCAGCTGTTCAGGTAAAGCTATGTTGCCTCTTCAAATTGCACTGTGTAAATAGCTGAGCCACCCCTTCATTGCATTTTTCTTGTTGTGGTTATGCAAGTGTGTTAATTTGTTCAGAGCCATGGTGGTTCATAAGTGTGAAGTATTAGTGAAAATAATCAACAAGAATGAAGCAGTATAAAACAGATTTTCTCAAACTTAAAAGCTCGTGCATTTATATTATGCCAGAGGAGCCTGAGTACTGCTAACATCTAATTCTTTTTGCCCTGCTTTTAATTGACATGTTTATTAACTTATGCTAAATCAAGTATTTGTTATATTGCTAAGCATAACAAAACATTAATCAGAATTAGTTTTATTAGCATGAGTAACAAATGAATTTCTGTGATAAGCCACTTATGTTAAAGTAGTCATGCTTCTGCAGTTTTCTTTAGGCAATAAAGCTTTAAGATTTGCTGCTAGTGAACGTTTGCACGTCCTCTTACTGTGTGCAGAGGTTTTTCCACGTACCTTAAATTTCAGTGATTAAAAAACTGGCTTCCTTTACTGTACATGAGTTGGCTGAACAATCCATGGAATTTCAAGGAATGTGCATTTTAAATGTTCCATTGCAAACAAACAAAAAAAACCCGTGAGTTTTAGTATCTTAGTTTTTTTTAATTTTATTTTTTATGTATTAACTGATGGTAGACAGAATCAACCTCTAAAGAACAAATTTGGGGTGAGTCTAAAGGAATCTGAGTACATTGACATACATTTTTGGGGGGGACAGGAGCTATATTTTCCTTTGTGTTGGGGCAGCACCTAGCACACTAGAGGCCTGATTATGACGAAATCTTATGGGTACGAACATAAAATAACACCTTTGTCACAAGGGCCACTTTAAATGAAGCAGATCTAGTGTACCTATGCTAGAACAGGTGCTTCCCGTTTTTCCAGTTAAGAAACTGTGGCAGCTGCTGGGGCTATGAAGAGAGAGGCTGTTCGTAAGGAAGCAGAAGCAGGGATTTTCCTTAGGAGAAGCTGCTAGAGTTCCCTGGAAGGAGGTGATGGTGGGAACCTGCTGGGGAAAAAGGGTCTCTAAGGAGAAAGCCTTGGGAGGTGGTGCTTAGTGAAAAGAACATGGAAGACTGTAGTAGGGCCTGAAGCAGGAGGAACTAAGGGGGGAAAGGAAGCTATAGCTTTGGATGTGCTGGAAAACAGTTTTTGTGTTTGGGAAATAAAACTGTACTTGGAAAGTGATTCTGGGTGTGGCAGTGGATCCTTTGTGGGCTGGGAACAAGCCAGCCCCCTACAACCTTCTTTCCTCCTTTGTACACCAACCTTTGTACACATAGCCTAATTTGCTCACCACTATTTTGACACTGGAAAAACTTTTTCAGGAGGGAGGATTAGCACTAATGTTGTAGAACTTTGGCCTCAAATATATTTTGCAAATACAAGTGGAGACTGTGCCTATTTAGCAGGAACGTCCCCCCCTTGTGACAGATATGGTAGTATCCTTCAACATATTAGACAAGACTTATTGAATTAAGTTTAAGCTTCACTGTGGGCCATGGGAGGGACAGCACAGCTCTCCTGGAATAAAGAATGGAGGGGGTGGGGGATGGTTAGGCAAATTCCGTCAAGTTGTAACACCTCTGGAGAGCTACCACCCCTGCGAGGGGCTAGCGTATGCTGGTTCAAACTGGACTTTCCAGGAACCAACCAACAAAGTAAGGACACTTGGTTAAATAGCCTGAGTAAAAACTGACTCAGGGCCTTCTTTCTGATCCAACAAATGGACCGAACCTTCTGTCCAAGGGGTGCCCTGGGTCCAGTTCTTCCGGAGAAGGGTTGGAAGGACTTGGCCCAGTTTGTGTGCTTTTTGTAAGCTAACAGCTGTTATGAACTTGAGACCACAGAAAAACTCCGGTTTGGAGTTTGAAGGACTGTTTGAGGAAAATCAGGGCAGAAGTGGGCCTATGAATTTAGTGCTTGAGATATGCAGGGATTTCATAGGCCATTTGTGGGAACGGAAACAATATGAACTGGATAATCAATATACAAAAGTCTAACATCAGGCCTGTATATAGAACTTCTGAAAATGAATTGGGAGGATACATGTTAAAATGCAAAATTCTCAGGCTAAAGCCATCTCTTTTGAACAATGATATTTCACTTAGAGAACAAATGACCCTTCTTCTGTGTATCCATAAAAGAAATTCTTTATAAGGTGATATTCTAATAGTACTTCACAATTCTCATCTGCAAGTTTTTAAAAATGGTTTGGATCCTTTCTATAGAAAGTATGCTGCACAACCAGACACAGACATACTTTCATGATCTCTTAGCAATAAATAATAACAGAGACCTTTAGCGTGTATGGGAAGAATTTGATTTTAAAAATATGATGGGGCTATTCTTTTACATAAGAGCTTCTGGAGTGTGTTTTTTCCTGAGCAGACACAAACATGCTCTTGTTAAATGCTGAAAGTAAAGCTCATGCATGCTGATCTTGTCAGGATAGTGGTGCAGAAATTTGAAAACAAACTAATTGTTAAACCAGGGAGATTTTGTGTAGCAGAAGAGGTGCTTATGTTTCTGTTTCATCAGTTTTAGCAGGCAAGTCTCTAATTCCATTTCTCTGAATGTGTTGGTGTTTACCAGTTGATTGGATGGACCTAATTTTGAAAAATGAGTGTAACAGAGACACAACTTCAGTGTATAAAATAGGCACCCTGGCCTATTACATTGTGGCTCTTGAATGGAACTGATTGACTTGTAATACTTTTGCCACTGTTCATTTCAAAGGCTACAGGTTCAGTTTCTCAGATCTTCTTTTTGATAGAAAAATAGAAAAATGGTTGACTTCCCTCAGACATGGGAGCATGAGTTTTGACACATTCCGACAGTCCTTTATGGGGATTTCAGATGTATGGTGGGAAACACATTTTTGTTTATGTAGAGGAGTTCTAGTGGATCATTGGCTCTTCAAGAGAATAAGGGTATAACTTGCCCATAAGGACACTGTGGGCTACACATGGGAGGAATCAGGTGCTCCTTTAGCTAACTAGTAATGGAGCAGCTGAGCTAGAAAGTGGCTGCTAAAACAGTAGAAAGGAAAAAGTTGTTTAGCTGGGAGTGGGGAAGAAAAAAGGGCTCTTTAGAGAAGATCTCTGCTTCAGGCTGGGAGGCACCCAAAAGAGATAGAGTAGGCATCTGTGGTGGCAAGTCCTGAATGAGGGCTCAGAGCTAACAGTGATATTCCTGAGAACTGTTAGGGTACCTGTGGAAGGGCGACAGTTGGGTAGCTTCTCTTATGAGGTAACACAAAAATTATGTTGATAAACAGAAGGAAAGCCCATTCAAAAATGCCCAAAGTACAATGGTTAGAAAGGTTTCAGAGTAGCAGCTGTGCTAGTCTGTATTCGCAAAAAGAAAAGGAGTACTTGTGGCATCTTAGAGACGAACAAATATATTTGAGCATAAGCTTTCGTGAGCTACAGCTCACTTCATCGGATGCATTCAGTGGAAAATACAGTGGGGAGATTTATATACATAGAGAACATGGAACAATGGGTGTTACCACACACAATGTAACCAGAATGATCACTTAAAGGTTTCCCCCCCACCCCACCCCACCCCACCCCACCCCCGCTCTCCTGCTGGTAATAGCTCACCTTTTGTAGTGATAATGAAGGTGGGCCATTTCCAGCAGTTGACAAGAACGTCCGAGGAACAGTGGGTGGGTGGGTGGGTCTCTATTCAAGCCTAAGTTAATTGTATCCAGTTTGCAAATTAATTCCAATTCAGCAGTCTCTCGCTGGAGTCTTGTTTTTGAAGGTTTTTTGTTCAATTATTTCCACTTTTAGGTCTGTAATCGAGTGTCCAGAGAGATTGAAGTGTTCTCCAACTGGTTTTTGAATGTTATAATTCTTGACATCTGATTTGTGTCCATTTATTCTTTTATGTAGAGACTGTCCAGTTTGACCAATGTACATGGCAGGGGGTATTGCTGGCACATGATGGCATATATCACATTGGTAGATGTGCAGGTGAACGAGCCTCTGATAGTGTGGCTGATGTGATTAGGCCCTGTGATGGTGTCCCCTGAATAGATATGTGGGCACAGTTGGCAACAGGCTTTGTTGCAAGGATAGGTTCCTGGGTTAGTGGTTCTGTTGTGTGGTTGCTGATGAGTATTTGCTTCAGGTTGGGGGGCTGTCTGTAAGCAAGGACCGGCCTGTCTCCTAAGATCTGTGAGGGTGATGGGTCGTCCTTCAGGATAGGTTGTAGATCCTTGATGATGCGTCGGAGAGGTTTTAGTTGGGGGCTGAAGGTGATGGCTGGTGGCGTGAGCTGTAGCTCACGAAAGCTCATGCTCAAATATATTTGTTAGGTGCCACAAGTCCTCCTTTTCTTAATGGTTAGAAATATATTTTTCACTTGTTTTACCCTCAAGAGATAATTATGAACTCAAGTGAAAGTTACAAATAAGATTCCTAAGTCTGTCTGTTGTTTTTATTTTTCCCCAGTGGTTTTAGCAGTATGTAATGAATAGGCCTAAAATTAAAGTGCATTTTTTGCAATGTTGTCTTTTTACTACAGCACTTTTACATTTTCTTCTCTGCGTGTGATAGTGCAGCTTAAGCAACATCTAGCTGCAAATAACAGACTTCTTGTAAAGTTAATGATACAGCAATGAAGTACTTTTATCTGGACTAGAACATGGTAAAAATCATTAGACAAATTTGCTATGCATGAACACATATAAACTATTTATATATGATTCCAAGAGTGCAAACATTAATTGGAAACAAAGTATAGCCTTGGGGTATTGTAACAAGACTCTGATTTCATTAGAAGCTACTAAAGCAGAGATAGTACTTTATTTTCCTTTTTATTGCTGCATATATATATATACATATATACTATAGTGTGTGTGTGTATCTATATATATATATAATACACTCAAGTTTCAGATCCGAATTTGGGTTTTTAGTAAGAAAATATTTTGGAGGCAGCAGCAGTGCGGTTGCATTTTGAAAGCAATGTCTTATGCATCTGATAGGCTACTGATTTTCTTTGTGTTTGGTTTATTATTATTAGCCTAAATATATTCTGTTCTCTAAAAGGCTAGTCACTAGCATAAAGAGTTGGCAATATACACAGAATTGATTTTGATAGTATAGTAAATAAATTGCCATTCCAGAGAGCCGTCACCTTCACATAGAAGTGAGCCTGCCTTTAACTATGGTTGAAGGGTTTATTCCTTCACTCATCATATTTATATTTAGATCCCATTGTCTGGCTGTGCCAGAAGAAGGAAAGGAGGCAGTGGATGTGGTTTAATTAGGCTGCAACTTTTATTCTAAAATGTCTGGGAGTACCCAGGAGATAAAAATGTACAGTGCAGGTAACTCCATAATCATTTCAATATATATCCCAGGGACTTTCTATCAGCTTCTCCCCAACCCTTTTCCACCCTGGTCCCAGCCAACCTGCTGCTGGGACACCACCATGCCTACCCGCTTGAATGAAGATTGAGGGAGATCCAGGTTTAAGTCCTGCTCTGTCTGATTCAGAACAGGGACTTATGCTTGGGCCTTCTACATCCTAGGTGAGTGTCCTGACCACCAAGCCCTTGGCTATTCTGGGGTAGGGTGGAGGGTCTCTCCTTTATTTTTCATTAAAAAAACACTTTGAAAGGTCTGGGTTTTGTCCCCCAGTGTGGAATGGGAAACATTTTGCAGGACGGGGAAACCGTTTCCACCCAACTCTAATTATGAATGAAATTAGACTTACCTATTACCAGGGTTGGCTCTAGTAGCTCTGCTGCCCCAAGCAAAAGTCTTTCTCTACCAACTTCTAGACAGGGTACTGACCGTTTTGCTGCCGCGAATGTTTTGTTGGCCTAGGCAACCACCTGTTCTTCCTGGATAGTAGAAGCAGCCCTGCCAATTACACAGTTGAAGAATTACTGGTGAGATGTTTTCTTTTAGCTTTATGCGATTGTTATTTGAAACAGGATTAGCGAGAAAACATCTATGCAAAAAGATCTACTTCGGAATTGTTAGTTTGTATTCATTTGGGAAATGCTAGAAATCTAATTCACTTAGTACAATGGCTATGTAGATTACTCTGGTGATATGAATGAGAGCTAAACCATATAATTTAGTGCAGATAAAAATAACTTTTTGCTTCTGCATAGAACAAAGTGTGATTATTGTGAATTGACACAGCAGTCTGCCTAGTGTCATCTTCCTCTTCCTGACTTAAATACATGTTACCTCACCTGGTACCCAGGCACTGCAATGAAGGGTGTCTTAGAAATGATACATATGATAATAAATGATTATTGTATCATGTTTTGGTCAGATTGGAATGGGGTTTCTTGGTGTGTGGTGTGCTAAATAATGTATATGCTGAAAAATACAGTTTCAACTGATCCAAAACTATTCATGAATTTGACACAAAATAATTTCAATAAAAAAAAAAGTTTTAGTCTAGATTCACCAGGGCACGTAGGTACAATTTGCAAAAGAGGTGGTGGTTGCCTGATTTATAATATTTAGTCCAGTGGTTAGAGCACTCATCTGTGATATGAGACACCCAGGTTTGAATTCCTGCTCTGGAGTAAGGACTTGAACTTGGGTTTAGGCCTTCCGTACATGACAGCCCTAACCACTGGGCTAGTGGTTATTCTGAGTTGGAGCTTTCCTGTTGAAGTTGTTCTACTGTATATAAAATACTTGACTAGTCATTGGGTCAGAGAGCCAGCATGAGCCTGTTTGACTGTATAGCCGGCTGGAGATGACCCAGAAGAGGGGAAATCTAGGCTCAAACCTTTCCCCAGAGCAGCAATTTAAACATGGGTATCTCACAACCCAGGTGAGCATCCTAGCTAAAAGTTATAAGAAGGGGCACCTTTTCCCTCCATTGTGTTAATCTAGCCCTTTAAAAATGCTCAGAAACAAAATCATGCCAGTTGAATGAAACATTTAGTTCGACCCAACATGAAATTTTTGACTTACAAAAATGCAGGAAAAATTATGATTTTTTATTTAAATTTTCAGAACTGCCAGTACGGTGAAAAATGAGTTACTTCACATAACTGACTGACACTGGAGTGGCTAAACTCATCCCACAGATGTGAACAATCAATGGGCAACTAAGTGTTTTGGTCACCAAAGGGAGATGAATTACTGGCTTTTCACAGGCAGGAGTCTAGTGTTACCAAATGAAGAATATGATTGGGAGAGCTAGTCAGATTTTTTTCTTCTTCTTAAAAAAAGATGAAAACCCAAAAATTGGCATCCCAATTCTGGTGAAAACTGAACAATTTTCAGTTTTCAATGACACTTTTTGTCTTTTGGGTTTTCGGTTTCCTAGCTCTTTTAGGAAAACAGACCCTCTGCATTAAAAATGTCTTTTGGGTTGAAACCCCCAATTTTTTGTTTAAAATATACATGTATATGTGACCAAAATTTTTCACCCAGCCCTAATGACTAGCCCACTCATATGTAAAGTACTTAAATAAAAAGGAAACCTCAGCACCATTCTGTGCTCACATTGAACTTAAGAGGAACCATTTTATTTTATTTTATTATTGTAGCCCTTGGTCTCTCTTTCCACTTTTCTGTTCTTATTGATTGTTGCTTTTGTTGTGCAATGTCTAAAATTAGATTGTAAACTACTCCGTTCAGGTACTGTGTATTTTATTTGGATGTGAGGTGCATACCACAATTTAGGTCCTGTATATAGAGTAATTGCCGTAGAATTCAGCCTGTGTAGATACAGGTGTATCTTTCTTTGATATGATCAGAGCTGTTACAGGGATAAATTTGGTTTGATGTTGCTAGCAAAAGCTTACAATCAACCTTTTCCATGTTTGAGATGATTGTATATTTCATTTCGGCATCTGACAAAGGCACACTGCAGAGCATTATAAGTAGTGCCCTGAAACCGCTTTGATTTCTTTCGATACTTAGGTAGCCGAATGAAATATACAGTCATCTTGAACTGCTTTTTCCGTGCTTAAAATTGGAATGCAATAAGTATGCAGCTTTATTTTGTATAGGTCAGGCAAGCCAACTGTAATATAATCCATAAATGCATTCACATGCTTTCTCTCAGACAATGCTAATATATTTAATAGAAAACTTCCACACATGGTGTAAAATCAACAAGAATAGTTAGTATCAATCCTGTAACTGAAAAAGAAATACATTAGCCAAGAAACTTTAAAGCTACGTCAAGAAATAGAGTTGTGTGGTGTGGTAAAGTATGTGAAATGTCTTGCATGGTAAAATAACCCCCAAATGTAGGGTTTTTTTTGCTGTTTTTGAAAAAGGGTAAATCCTATTTTCCCCTTCTCCACTTCTCTACCTCTCCCAGAAAAAGAACATTTTATGGGTATAGCTTTCAAGGTTTTTGTTTTTGTGTGTAAACTAACCAGGTGCAACAAAGCAGAGCAGGTTTCAGAGTAGCAGCCGTGTTAGTCTGTATCCACAAAAAGAACAGGAGTACTTGTGGCACCTTAGAGACTAACAAATTTATTAGAGCATCAGCTTTCGTGGGCTACAGCCCACTTCATCAGATGCATAGAATGGAACATATAGTAAGAAGAAATATATACACATACAGATAAGTTGGGAGTTGTCATACAAACTGAGAGGCTAATTAGTTAAGATGACATATCAGCAGGAGAAAAAAACTTTTGTAGTGATAATCAAGATGACCCATTTAGACAGTTGACAAGAAGGTGTGAGGATACTTAATTTAGGGAAATAGATTCAATATGTGTAATGACCCAGCCACTCCCAGTCTCTATTCAAACCCAAGTTAATGGTATCTAGTTTGCATATTAATTCAGGCTCAGCAGTTTCTCATTGGAGTCTGTTTTTGAAACTTTTCTGTTGCAAATTTGCCACCCTTAAATCTTTTACTGAGTGGCCAGAGAGGTTGAAGTGTTCTCCTACCGGTTTTTGAATGTTATGATTCCTGATGTCAGATTTGTGTCCATTTATTCATTTGCGTAGAGACTGTCCGATTGGCCAGTGTACATGGCAGAGGGGCATTGCTGGCACATGATGGCATATATCAGATTGGTAGATGTGCAGGTGAACGAACCCCTGATGGCATGGCTAATGTGATTAGGTCCTATGATGGTGTCACTTGAATAAATATGTGGACAGAGTTGGCATCGGGCTTTGTTGCAAGGATAAGTTCCTGGATTAGTGTTTTTGTTGTGTGGTTGCTGGTGAGTATTTGCTTCAGGTTGGGAGGCTGTCTGTAAGCGAGGACTGGTCTGTGTCCCAAGATCTGTGAGAGTGAGGTATCATTTTTCAGGATAGGTTCTAAATCTTTGATGATGCGCTGGAGAGGTTTTAGTTGGGTGCTGAAGGTGACAGCTAGTTTCATCAGCAAATGAAAAAATCAGAAAAAATTATTTAGTTTAGTTCCAAAAATGTTTGGAATCTGTCACCAAAATACATCTGGAGGCCAGCTTCAGAAAACTGTGTATCACATCTGCCTTTAAGACCTTTACCCCACTCGTTAGGGAACTTTCCTGGAATGTAGCAGACCTGGGTTTGAATCCCTGCTCTGGAGCAGGGACTTGAAACTCAGATTTCCTTCCTTACAGGTGAGCATCCTAAACACCAGGTTATAGGCTATTCTGGAGTGGTGTGCTTCCCATCTTTCCTGTTAAAGCTGTTCCACTTTGTAAAAGTACTTAAATATTCACTGGGCCAGAAAGAGATCGAGAACACTGCTGGTGATTAAGTCAGGAGATGTGGAGTCAACTGTTCTCTCTGCCTGAATCAGCTTGTGTTTTTCTTCTCCAAAGAGGTGAATTTCTCCATCGATAATTCGAAGGTAGTTCTGATTTCTATTCATTAGTTGTAATCACAGGTAATCTGTAAAACAAATCTTTACTATAAGATCTTAAGTTACTTAAAGCAAATGTTGAAACTGGTAAACTCATTAGTTAATAACAAAACTCATTTAAGTCAAACTAAGTAGCTGTCATTGCTGGCACGTGATGGCATATATCACATTGGTAGATGTGCAGGTGAAGGAGCCCCTAATGGCGTGGCTAATGTGATTAGGTCCTATGATGGTGTCACTTGAATAAATATGTGGACAGAGTTGGCATCGGGCTTTGTTGCAAGGATAGGTTCCTGGGTTAGTAGTTCTGTTGTGTGGTTGCTCGAGAGTATTTGCTTCAGGTTGGGGGGCTGTCTGTAAGCGAGGACTGGTCTGTCTCCCAAGATCTGTGAGAGTGATGGGTCGTTCTTCAGGATAGGTTGTAAATCTTTGATGATGCACTGGAGAGGTTTTAATTGGGGGCTGAAGGTGATGGCTAGTGGCGTTCTGTTTGTTGGGCCTGTCCTGTAGTAGGTGACTTCTGGGTACTCTTCTGGCTCTGTCAATCTGTTTTTTCACTTCAGCAGGTGGGTATTGTAGTTTTAAGAATGCTTGATAGAGATCTTGTAGGTGTTTGTCTCTGTCTGAGGGATTGTGGCAAATGAGGTTGTATCTTAGAGCTTGGCTGTAGACAATGGATCGTGTGGTGTGTCCTGGATGGAAGCTGGAGGCATGTAGGTAAGTATAGCGGTCAGTAGGTTTCCGGTATAGGATGGTATTTATGTGACCGTTGCTTATTAGCACAGTAGTGTCCAGGAAATGGACCGCTTGTGTGGATTGGTCTAGGCTAAGTTGATGGTGGGATGGAAATTGTGGAAATCATGGTGGAATTCCTCAAGGGCTTCTTTTCCACGGGTCCAGATGATGAAGATGTCATCAAAGTAGCGCAAGTAGAGTAGGGGTGTTAGGGGACGAGAGCTAAGGAAGCATTGTTCTAAGTCAGCCATAAAAATGTTGGCATACTGTGGGGTCATGCGGGTACCCATAGCAGTGCCCCTGACTTGAAGGTATATATTGTCCCCAAATGTGAAATAGTTGTGGGTGAGGACAAAGTCACAAAGGTCAGCCACCAGGTTTGCTCTGACATTATCTGATACTGTTCCTGATAGCTTGAAGTCCATCTTTGTGTGGAATGTTGGTGTAGAGGGCTTCTACATCCATAGTGGCCAGGATGGTGTTTTCAGGAAGATCACCGATGGATTGTAGTTTCCTCAGGAAGTCAGTGGTGTCTCGAAGATAGCTAGGAGTGCTGGTAGCGTAGGACCTGAGGAGGGAGTCCACATAGCCAAACAATCCTGCTGTCAGGGTGCCAATACCTGAGATGATGGGGCATCCAGGATTCCCAGGTTTATGGATCTTGGGTAGCAGATAGAATACCCCTGGTTGGGGTTCTAGGGGTTGTGTCTGTGCGGATTTGTTCTTGTTCTTTTTCAGGGAGTTTCTTGAGCAGATGGTGTAGTTTCTTTTGGTAAATCCTCAGTGGGATCAGAGGATAAGGGCCTGTAGAATGTGGAGTTAGAGAGCTGCCGAGCAGCCTCTTGTTCATATCCCAACTTATTCATGATGACGACAGCACCTCCTTTGTCAGCAAATTCAGAAGAGAAAACTTGGTGAAGGTGTGAATACACACAGGCCCTAAAAGAAAATACTAATGCTGATATTAATGCTATATATAAATGGCTCACATAATCATTCAGTGAAATATAGCTACCCCTAGTGGGAAACCTAGCAGTTATTTAGCAGCCCATTGCATCAAAACACAATGGTTCAAGACAGAAAGTTGAACTACTTATAGAATATGGCTTCAACAAAATAGTTTTACCGTAGTTTACTATAAAATAATTGCTTGTGGAAGCAGTTAAACAAAGCTGAAGGTGGAAGGTGAAAAACTGGCCAAAGAGTACACAAAATGTGCTGCTCGCGTGGTAGTATGATAAGTGAAAAAGAAAAGCAGCTGTTAACTGGATGTGAAAAGTAAAGCCTTCCATACCATTTTCATTCCAAGTACTCTACTTACATGGACTTTTTAATGGTCTCCAATATAATATCGGACATGAGTGATTGTAAAGAAAATCTCCATTAAAAATGAAAGCTGGTCATGTTTAGAGTTAGAGGCACTGTCTATAAATACTATGGTGGCTATGAATCTTTCGAATGTGAAACTAAAATGACTTCCAGTAAACTTTACCTTCTGTCTACAACCAGTTAATGCTGAGATGATCAAAATATTTAAGACCTTCTACCGTAAGTAGATATCTGACGACCAAAATGGGCAACATTGAAAAGACAGGAGACACCTTCTTCAACAACAGAAGAAAGACTAGCAGCAGGGATTGCGGCAGTGGAAGAGCGGGCAGCAACATTCCTTTGTACTGAAACTGACCCAACAAAATAAAAATAAATGGACCCATGTTACATTTTCTTTTGCATTTTTCTTTTCCCCTCATTATGTCTTCCTGATAATTGGAGAGTTACTGCAGAACACACATCTCACAAATCTTTCCTTTTTCTGTTTCCTTGAGTCCTTCCGCTTTTTATTGACTGTGTTGGTAGCCATAAGAACTATTTTTGCTGTCTGGTTCATAACTGAATAGCCAAAAGGCTGTCCAAATGCCTGATTTGGATAAGTGAATTGGGAAAGACAATGGACAATCGCCTAAAAGAGACCAACTAGAAAAATACCTGACCTACACACACAACTTCAACTCAATTTCCCTCTCAACACTTTGTCATTATATTCTTCAGGATAATACAAGTAGAGATGCATCTATTGCAGTGACAGAAGCAAAATCCAGGTTAGTCATTAAGTTATACAGTACTCTTGGAAAACTCAATGTGAACATGTGATGCCTCAGTTATATTTGTTTCATGCACCCCTTTTTCTGCCCTCCCTGCTCCATCCCTTCTGATCCCTGACTTGCTTCACTGTTCTGTCCACTTCCATTCACTCATAAATGCTTTATCGTGCTTTAAGGCTGCCTTGATGTATCCTGATTCCAGGTTGCATGAAGACTTTTCAATACAATCTTGAATCTTTTCATAGCATCATCATCATATCGT
Source organism: Caretta caretta (assembly GCF_965140235.1). NCBI lineage: Eukaryota > Metazoa > Chordata > Testudines > Cheloniidae > Caretta > Caretta caretta. Next base: position 88,945,660 of record NC_134210.1, on the reverse strand, counting down.
GGAACCGGAATGGAAGTGGCCACAGGTCTCTGAGTGTAACAAACATTGGAACTAAGGACACATTGCATGCCTGTTGTGGTGCCACTACTTCAGATATTTAATATATTTTAAATGGTACTTTCATTATCTGTTCATACAAATAGCAAAGCTCAAGGCGTAGATGTAGCTGAGTAGAGTGTTTAAAACAGGCAGTAGCTGTGGCTAAATTTGGACCTTTGCATCTGTCCCATGATGATATTTTAAAATCTCAGTAAAGGTACACCAGGAATAAAACTGGTCCAAAAACAGTTGACTAAACTTATTAAAGCCTTAGAGTTTGAAATTATAAGTTTAGAAAGGAGATGAATGACTGTGAAGATGAAGTGAAGCAAGAGTTCTCGTTTATACTTTCTCATCACAAGAACAAGGGGACAATACATTTAAAACCTGAGGAAAGGAAATGTATTTTTTTTTTACACAATGACTAATTAACTTGCGGAACTCACTGCCGCAATATTTCTGCAGTCAAGATCTTGGCAGGATTTTTAAAAGAATTATGGAGTGAAATCCTGTCTGCACTGAAGTCAATGGGAGATTTGACATTCACTTCAAGGGGATCAGCATTTCACCTTGATGTTTATGTGGATAAGGAAAGTATCTGGAGTTATATTAGACAAGGGATGTGAATGCTCATGTTTCAAGATATAAACCAATCGCTAACTGTCTGCGGTTTGGAAGAAATTTGCAGGAAATCCTATAATAGACAATAGGGCACTTCCTTGGGTATTGGACTAGAATGGACCACTGGTCTCACCCAATATGGCATTGCCTATGTTCTATTACCTTAATCTTAAAAATGACTACTGGCTAGATTTCTTACCATCGTCATTCCATTTTTGAAAGAGGTTCTCAAAACTTGAAAAGCATCAGCAGAACATCTCAGCTCTGAAAGAGAAGTCACTTTAAACTTTTTTTGTCAATTGTGGAATTCATTTTTCCCAATGTAAATTTTTGTGTTAACAATAAAAGCTTTCACAAACTGTCCTTAAAAATATCAGACGACAATCCGCAGCGTAAGATTTTGCTTTGGAACCTAAACTACTTGAGCTGATCCTCACTTGTCACATAAAGGATCACTACATTGCTTCTTAATTCTTATCTTTAAACCACCTGAAGAGAAGACGAGAAAGGGACTGTACATTCCATCAAGGAAAAGTTAAAGACAAGACAAAGTGAAACCTGTTTAAAAACAGCTGACTGTGGAGATCCATTTTATTTGGGAGTTGTCTCGCTAATAAATGGAAATCAAATAACTATTTCTACACAAGTAATTGATGATTAACTTTATTTATGTAAACATATCCTCTACATTACTGTTAGTTTACGTGTGTGTGTGTGTTTGTTTGTGTGAGGGTGTGTATGAAATCCAGCCCTGGAGCAAGAGGTCTCAATGCCAGGGATGAATTTGGCCATAAATGTAATTTTCATGCAGTAACACAGCTATGTGAAATTGTGCTTTTCCAATCACTGACTGTGGTTAATTCACACAAGGGTGTTTGTGACTTTTCTGAATTGCAAAAGTCTTCAGGATGAACTTTTCTTTCTGTTCTACTTTTGCCAATCAAAGCTAATCCAATAGATTGTTTGAAAAGAATCTTTACTTGAAATGGTTCCAGGTTGTAACCTCTTATTCCAAGTTTCAGTCCAGCGTGAATTTTTAGAGCTGAGTTATAAAAAGCTGAAAATAGAATTTTTTTAATGGAAAGGCTCACAGCACCTTAACTGCAGTAATGTGAATGGCAGTGCTATAACTTAGTGCATATAAGACTTTCATGCATTTCACAATAGCTTTTTTAAAGTGTTCTAATGTGTTTAAAACTTTCATCCTATCAAGCTGGATTTAAACTGTGCAATATCAGGTTTTTATCAAGTGAATGCACAAAAATATTTGTTTTATATATTGCTTCTGCTGATAGCCATAAATCATAAAACTCCATGCAAGTGCAGTATTAGAGTGAATTTGTATTCAACCTTTGAAGACCCGATTCTCTCCAGCTTAATGCCAGACCATGACTTCAGGAGTTAGTCATGAAGAAAATAGAGAAAGGGGGAAAGTCGTCCAGCAGAAGATCATCCTAGCTTCAGAACCAAATGGCAACATAATTGTAGACTGCATTCTCTGAGATCTTCTACGAGAGATTTTTGTGGTTTGGTGCTGGTCTTAATGTAAGGCCTGTGGAACTTTTACAAGTTAAGTGTATGCTTTGTGTATTGACAAACTATCTGTAGCTCACAAAAGCTTATGCTCAAATAAATTTGTTTGTCTCTAAGGTGCCACAAGTCCTCCCTTTCTTTTTTTCAGTCAGAAGTGATGGTTCAGAGAAGACATGACTCAACTTGCCTTTGTTAGACTGAAAAAATCTATTGGGGCATGTAACTGGCCTCAGTAAATCCATTTTCCTATCAATGTTACCATCCTCCTCCCTCTCTGTCCCCGTCAATAGCTTGTTACTCTCATATCGTACATATTGTCTGAAAAGAGTCTCTTTGGGTCAGAGACTGAATCTTAGTATGTGTGTGTAAACTGACTAGAACAAAAGGGCCCTGAATATGACCAGGGACCTTGGGCTCTGCTACATATTAATAATAACTGTTCCTAGGTGCTTAATACTGTACATAATGCTGTAAATATCATTTAGTGTAAGGACAAGCAACAGAAGTATAAAATATTTGCATGGCAACATTGATAACAATAGTTTGGTCCTGAGCCAGGAAAGCTCTTTAACATGTGCTTATGACCATCACTATTCATGATGGCTCCTAAGCACATGAAACATGTGCTTTCTCGTGGATAGGGATGCTTTCTTGCATTGAAGTCAATCACTGTGGCCACTTATTTTCATATTGTGGATGTTCACACTGTATGTTGGTAGTTAATAAAGATGTACAAGAAAAGACAAGTATCCATTTGTACCATGCAGTTTTACAAATTTTTGTTATGGAGAAAACAGAAGGTTTTCACCAGCAAAAGTATATGTTTGATGAGGAACAAAAAACTACCAATGAAAACGTGGAGAAGGAGAACAAAAAACATTCAAAAGCACATAATGAACACCCTCATCTTTAGATATGAGAATACTACAGCCCTGGCACTGATTCACAATATTGTAATACAAGCTATGGAGCAATAGACCATGGAAACTAAGGGGGATGAGAGAGAGAGAGAGAGAGAGAGAGAGAGAGAGAGAGAAGGAGGAAAAAAAAGCAGGGGACCAGTGTTTCTGGGGCTCATTCTAAATGTCACTGGATTTAAATTATAATTTCCGTGACAGTCATTTTAATTTATGGCAAAAACCCTGATCACCATCTGGAAAAATATAGTAGATAAAGTACTGAGTGGAAATGTTTACTTTTGTTATTTGAATTACTCTTGTGCCTAGTTCAGTGTCCTATTACATTAGGCATTGTGCAAACAATCTCATAAATAGAAACAGTCCCTATCTGAAAAACTTACAATCTAATTAGAAAACACAGAAAAAACAATAATAGATAATATAGTGGGTACATGCACAACGTCAGAGGGACATGTCTTATTAATTACATTCTTAAAAAATAAATTGCCCCCTTGCTTCTTTCCTGTTTTCCAGGCATCACAGCCAGCCTGCTCTACTATTGCTGACCAAGTACACCCTCCTTGTTCCACTCTACTCACCACACAAGGATGCAACTCATATACCACAAAAATAATAATGGCTCTGCTCCTTGCACAAAGCAGTTCAGAACTACAATGCACTCTTATTTAAAAACACTTCATCTTCAAACTAAGTTTACTAAGGCTTCAGGAAGTACCCGTGGTTGTCAGGTACCACAGTTCCATTGTGGACAGACAACTCAAGGATGAAAGAATGTTGCACTTTTCCTTGGAGGCTTTGAAGGAAAGGTCAACAAATGGGCAAGGTGGAAGGGAAGGAGAAGGGCAAGTATGAAGTAGCAAGATGGTTGTATGTGGAAGTTTATGCAGAAAATCCTAAATGCCAAAAGCTTTCCTTAAAGTCAGCATAAGCTTCCACATACAACCATGTTGCTTGAGGCAAGAATGCTGTCTATTGAACTACCAAGAACTTTTACTCTACATAGAGTATTTAATTGGACTTTTCGCTAAAGATAAGCAATATAGAAGATCAGTCAGATATCCTCTTTACGCTATCAGAGATAAGGAAAGCAATTAGAGTTAAAGCCCTGTGAGTTCTCTAATTAATAAGGCGTCTTAATAACACTGAAGACAATCTGATTGTACCATACTGCTTTGCCTCACACACTAATTCATTATCAGCAAGGTGTGGCTGCAGTGACGGTTGGAGTTTGCTAGGGTTCATCAGTAATTAATTCAACACATTCATATTAAACAGGCCTGTCTTTAATCTTGACTGGCCTTTGCTGGAAATGTGTTCTCCCTTTCTCAGCTAAAACAACTTGCATGGTTTGTAATATCTATCATTGAGAATGAGGCATTGATAGCATGGGTTGTAAGCAGAAGAATATGCAAGACCTAGACATTAAAATAGTCATAAAGCTTCCTGAGAGACTCTGAAGACCTCCTATGAAGTGTGATGGAGTTTTCAAAAGAACTCAAGCCTTTTTTACATTCAAAAATTGTGATGATGTATTAAGCACGGATTAGGAGTCCACTAACTCCTGTTGTGAAGACCATTACATTTTTGTTCATTGAGAAATAATAAGGATGGATGGAGCTTTTGTCCACAGAAATATTCCTGTCTGATTTTTCAGACAAAATTAGAATTGATGGAGTAATAATGTCCACTGCAATTACTTCATGGGCAGTTAAGTTATAAGTAACTTAACTGCTGGGTGCTCCAGTTGAAGAGATACTGACTATTACTACTATTTCAGCGAGACATGCAGTGTGATAATGAAGCCTGCTGGATGCCCAAAGTTTTGTTGAAAGTACCTACAGCCATTTTAAAAGATGGACAAACCAAATCTGGTAGATTATTCTACTATGTCTGGGCACTGGGAACAGGATTTGCCACTAAGTGCTAGAAGGATACTGTAGGCAACTAAAAGGGAGATTAATTTGAATAGGAAAAAGGACAATTTCTCCCCGGATATACTCCAGGTCGCTCATTGATATACGAACTTCATTATACAATCAATGTTGAAACAGCCATACTATATCCTGCAAAACTCAGAGCTATTTACTAAGACATTAAATATTTATAAGAAATTAAATCTTTTCCTGTGGAGAGAGTCAGCACAAGGTCTATGCACCACTTATGCTAGATCTCCTCTGCCAGGGGAGAATTTCACCATTAGTGACTAAGATGATGGAAGAACAGAGCTTGAAGAGGGTGTGTGTGTGGAGGGGGTGGGGAAGAATATGGTTTTTTTCTTCATATTAACCTAAACTTTCATTTTAGACATACCTACTTGGTAAAATATCAGGCTTTTGTTTTGTACCAATCCTATAATATAGACAAGAACTGAAATAACTGTAGATAATATTATACTGTTCCTATTTCTGGATCTCATTTTTATATATTCTTCCCTCTTCCTTTTTTTGTAATGCATTTTTACAACTCACTTAATAGTAGAGAGTATCTGGTTATTTTTGTCTTGTTAAAGATTAAAATATTGAGTGAAATCCTTGCCTTACCAAAATTCATATGAGTTTTCCCACTGACTTCAACAGAGCCTGTATTTAATCCCTGAAGTGTGGTTAAATTAATGTAGTGGCTATTTCTGTTGGTTTTGCAGGAGTTGGTTTTGTTACTTTTGCCATAGTTAATCAAGTATATTTGTAAAATAGAATGTTTTGATGGGTAATATGCAGTCCATAGGTAAGCACTTGAATATGAGATGTACATGCCTTGAGTTTTGAAATACTAATATAAAAATAAATGTGTAGTGACCACTGGTCCATATTTAAGCCTGAGGCCTATAAAATGTAGGGAAATAAGTTATTTGCCTCCCTCTAGATGATAAGTCGGGGAATTAAAGAAGTGTTCCTACCAGCTGTCTGGCGGCTCCTGTTAGTAAACTGGAAAATCAGAGTGGCAGCTGTCAGGTTTAATTTGCATATGTTTCAGGAGTTCCATAAAGTCTGCAAAACTGCACAGTCTGGAGTTTCCCTGTGTACCACACTTAAAAATAAATATGCTGTGTAATTTTAAAATATATGTCTGAGTATAACTAACATAGGGTTTATTCAATGGGTGAAGTGAGCCACCCCCAGTCTGAAAGGCCATGGGCTCAGAATGGGTATTCAGGCCAAAGAAGCACAAGAGATATACAGGTATCTTTTTGGAATCCTATTGTGGAGAAGACAGTTTTCTTCTGGAGTCTCCTCCTATTGGAGCAGTGTAAACTCCATTGACCAGCTCAGCAGCAGATGACAGGAGTGAAGCAAGTCTGTGGTTGAGGGAAGGCCTTGCAAGGTGCAGCTTGGACTGGAGTTATAGGTAAGTGGAGTTTCTCTTGGAAGCCAGAGTTTCAAAGGGGTTGGTCACCAGTCAACTGGTGTATTAATTTATTGATTTTTGTTATTGATTAGGCTGTTGATTTGTTTACGTCCTGAAGCATGACACCCTTTATTACAATAATTCCTTCATATTTCTATATTGCAAACATGCACCTAGTACTTGTAATTTTATCCTAACTACTGTAGCTGCAGAGGACATTCTTATTCATATTAAGTGCCTAATATTTAAAAAAATCTTACTAATGTATTTAATACCAATAATATCCTGTGGCAATGAGTTTTATTTTATAGATTGCACATGAAAACGTCTTTTTATCCATTTGAAAATTGTTGCCTTTTAATTCCATCAAGTATCTTCTTGGTCTTGTATTTAGATATTAAAAAGCTGGAAGTAAATAAATTGTGTTATGACGGTGGATATTAGTTCTTACATGGATCTCTGGTTCTTCCACTGCAGTGCTCCAGTAAAGGAACTATTCCTTGTAGACTCTGTGGTACCAGGTAGTGGTGCTGAAGCTGTCTGTCTTTGTCTATCCATCCATCCGCACAGAAGAATTCCCGCACAGGGAATTTTACTCACAAATAGCTTAAAAACGGATCCTTTGGAAGATTTTTTTTTAAAAAATAACTAGCCTTCCCCAAAGCCCTGACAATATTTGCTGAGGGTAGAGGGAGCAAGAACTACTCAGAGTCGGAGGATTTATTCTCTTGTGTGGATGCTGATCACGGTGAGGAGTGGAACTAACAGGAAGAATAACATTTGCCTACTGCACGGGTGATAATTTGTCAGTGTTTAGGCACTACTACATATGCACCAAAATACAGACAAAACCCAGATAGCTCAATATATTTGAAGAATTTCCCTTAAAATACTTTTAAAATGTTGGCATCTTTGCAGTGACTCCCAGCATCAGCAGCTGGGCTCTATTTCTTCAGCAGGAAGAGACTGAGAATGACCCAAAGTCCTCTCCAACTCACACACATTTTAAACAAAATGAGTTAATTAAATATGGGAAATCCATTAGAAAGCTAAATCAAAGACTGGAATGGTCAGTGAGACTGGGCAATTATGCTCATGTGTGGAATCCTGTGGATCTTAGGGTGTTCGAGTGGATACGCTTTGGAGCCTCTGCCTCCAATTCCCTGGATCCAATAAAAACCATGTGTCAAAGTCTCTGTGTCCATGCCCACACCCTCCCTATCATATCATTTCCAACAGGATTTTATAGCACTGAGGATTCCAGGCTCAGCATTAATTTTACCTCAGGTATTTTCCTGTGTGTTTGCCAGGGAACAATACTTCTTAAAGTAGCCAGTCCTCATCCCTACCACCTATCCATACAATCAAGCTACCCTAAACCTGTGGAGCCCTAGATATGGACTGGAGGTGCTTCTGTTTGGTCAGAAGGAGAAGAGATATGTCCATCCCTGCAACAGATTTTGGGCCATGCTAACAGGTTTTTTTTACTTCCAAATCCTTCTCGCTTAAGAGTGGAGTAGCTGTTATGCATGAATAAACTTCTGTGTCAAATTCAGACTACATATAGGTTCATGCCCAAAATGGCATGACCAGATGGGAAATGCAGGGCACAGCTTTTACTTGCTACTCTCTTTCCCAAGGCTTGTGGGGTGGAGCCTGGGGTCAACATTATGTTCCTTTATCTGCCAGTCATAGAGCTCACCATAAGCTGAGGTGAACAAAGTCTTCATTGGAGTGCAGAAGTGCTTTTCATATTATGTAAAATATGGCCAAGTGAATTCAAAATTATTGACTAATATGTTGATTGTTTGCAGTATAAATGCCTTCAAAAACATGCAGTAAACATCTCAATCAAAGCAGAATCTCCATTTCATATTTACTTCTCATTTATAGTTCTAATGGTATGCTTGTAAACTGTGATTAGGGAAAATGATTTTTATAGAATAATTAGTCTAAACACACCTCATTTATCAAATAAATTAAAGTTAAAGTTCGATGAGCCAAAAATAAACTGAATGATTTTTAAACTATGCCATGTCAATGTACAAGCCTGTTAAGCAGATGGCTTTGCAATAGACAATAGGTCTGTGCTCCCCTCTGTTCTGCACCTCGGAGGAAAACAAAGGAATGAAATCAGTGGCAGAGGGAGCCCAACAATTGACTGGAGATGCCCAGTGTCTAATTGGGGCATGCTTCCCCCTTTTTCTCTTGCAGGTGCCCCTCTACTCAAATGCCATATAGTTTGGGACTCTATGCTTAGGGGTTAGAAGCTGGAGGTGAGAAAATCCAAGAAGTAGATGATCCCTAAAGTACTCCACAGATTCCTGGGTGTCTGAAAGGTCATCTGCATTGAATGTGGCTTTGACGATTAAGGCAACTTGCTTTTTTTCAAAGGGTTGACATGTTAGCTTCTCTGAAAGAGGCATAAGAATTCCTGTTAACAGTGAGCATGGTTGGACTTTGATGACTTTCAGGAGCTAGGAAGGGCAAAAATCTGTTTGCAGGTAGCAACTCAAATATTTCTCAAGGTTCTTTGGCTTCAGAGAATGTGATGGAGCCAAACTCTGACAAGAGTAGCAGGGATGGGGCTTGTCTAGTTCCTTGGCTTTCTGTCTTAGTTTTTCTTTGTCAAGGTTCCTTCCCCACTCTGAATGCTAGGGTACAGATGTGGGGACCTGCATGAAAGACCCCCCTAAGCTTATTCTTACCAGCTTAGGTTAAAAACTTCCCCAAGGTACAAACTTTGCCTTGTCCTTGAACCCTATGCTGCCACCACCAAGCGTGTTAAACAAAGAACAGGGAAAGAGCCCACTTGGAGATGTCTTCCCCCAAAATATCCCCCCAAGCCCTACTCCCCCTTTCCTGGGGGAAGGCTTGATAAAAATCCTCACCAATTTGTAAAGGTGAACACAGACCCAAACCCTTGGATCTTAAGAACAATAAAAAATCAATCCGGTTATTAAAAGAAGAATTTTAATTAAAGAAAAGGTAAAAGAATCACCTCTGTAAAATCAGGATGGTAAATACCTTACTGGGTAATCAGATTCCAAACATAGAGAATCCCCTTAGGCAAAACCTTAAATTACAAAAAGACACAAAAACAGGAATACACATTCCCTCCAGCACAGCTTATTTTACCAGCCATTAAACAAAAGAAAATCTAACACATTTCTAGCCAGATTACTTACTAACTTTATAGGAGTTGTAAGGCTTGCATTCCTGATCTGTTCCTGGCAAAAGCATCACACAGACAGACAAAACTCTTTGCCTCCCTCCCTCCCCCTGATCTGAAAGTTTCTTGTCTCCTCATTGGTCATTTTGGTCAGGTGCCAGCGAGGTTACCTTAGCTTCTTAACCCTTTACAGGTGAAAGGGTTTTGCCTCTGGCCAGGAGGGATTTTATAGCACTGTATACAGAAAGGTGGTTACCCTTTCCTTTATTTTTATGACACTCTTGTTTTTGATTGATCCCTTCCACAAAGTAGGTGGAGAGCTCTTTGCAGAGGTTGGTGTTTGGATCTGATGTTTGTATTATCCAGTCCAGGTTATCCACTTCACTATGCAGAACCATTCTGCTGTCTGTGACTTATAACTGTAATGGTTGAGGAGTAGAAGTTTCGATTTGCCTCTTTTACTGCATTGGTAGTATCCAGTAAGGAGTCATGCTGTTAATAGAGGGATTTGGAGTGGATTTTAGAACATCAGCAATCTGTTGAAATTTGACACTGATCCATTGTCTAGTTCATTCCTTAAATGAGATGGAGGATCTCCTGGACACGGAGGTAATCAAGCGAGAGAGTAGATGGTTATGGTATTTAGCACATGTCCCCAGATGAGTGTGAGGGTCTGCAGGTGAGATGCTCATGGTTTCTATATTGGTCAAATGATTAAATGCTAGAATGGCTTCAGTATTGTCATATGGTGGTCAACTTCGGTGATCAGAACCTTACTGTGCTTCTTCCAAGAAGTCAGCAGGGTCTTCAGTGGGAGGCATGTAGGCCACTAGAAGTCCTAGGTTGTTTTTGTCCTTGCCTTGTTAGACTACGCAAGTGCATTAAAAGTTTTATTTCTGGGATGGGGTATCTGAGTTTGGGGAGAAGAGAACCATTTCTCCATCTCTCTTTTTCTTCATTTTAGCACATTCTAGAATCCTTCTTTGTCTATTTGTCCTGAGTAGCTTGAGGGACTAACTGGGAGAAAGCAAAAACTAAGTGTTGGTTACCATGTCCAAGAACTGGATAACAAGAAACTTCTGTAGTAATCATCAAAAAATTATAATGCTGCTGTAAAATAGCTTCAATTCTCCCTGTTATGACAGAAGTCAAGAACACAAACTTCCTGTTATACAAAATAATTCCTAGTCTCTACAACTTCCAAGTGATGTTCCATACAAATCAGTAGACTTTGCAGTCAGATTCCTCTTAGTGTTGAAGCTGTATTGTCAACAATTAAAATGATGCATCAAATGCCTTTTGGACTATTTTAAAACTTCAAAATACCCAAAACACATTAAATGGCCAGAAAATCATGGGCTTAATTCTCTACTCCATTAAATTTCTTTTGGGTGAAGTAGGGGAGAGCTAGTTGTTGCTCACTGATGTTGAAGCTGGTGGTACACTAGCCCTAACATATGAATGCTGAGTTTATGAATTTACCATATGAATATAGAGAAGCCTGGGGCTGCTCTTATGTTCACCAGCTGGCTATGATCTTCAAGGAAAAATCCACTAAGTAAAAGGTTGCCAAAATGCAGCTAAATCCAGCCACACACACACTTCCACCGCAGTTCATCTCTGAAGCATGCAACACAGAAATGCAAGGGAATGGAGGAGGCCAGAAAATCTTGCCCTACATTTAAAACAAAGATTGTATGTCGTTTTTTGTAACTCTAGAGCTATTTAAAAATAAAAACACTTGATTTATCATGCAGCAGTCACAGCTTACCTTTTAACTGAGCCATTTGCTTTGATCTTATTTGTATATAACCATTTAGCAGTCTCTCTGCTGTCCAACAGCAAAAGAGATGTAAGTGATGACATGTTAAGTTGTTTTACATGTTAAAAATCTTCAAAGATTTGAAAAGGGGATATTGTTCTGGTCATGACTGTAAACCTGGTGGATTTTTTTATGATTTAGTAATATGATTTTAGTAATACCTTAACTGTTGGACAGTAGCTTTCATTTTGATGGGTTCTGCTGGGCTGACATGTTTCATCATGGGAAGAAGTGGACTATTTTGTTATCAAGAATGTTGCCAATGTAAAGCATGGGAATTGATGACAATAGTCTGAACTCATTTGTGTCAAGCTGTTTTGAGACTGATATAAAGCTGAAAGATTGGCAAGAACTGAAGGCACTATCTTGTGATAGATAGGTGGTTGTGTGTTTGTGTGTCTGTGTGTGTGTGAGAGAGAGAGATTTCTCCAAATATCAGAGTTCTTACTGAATTTGGAGTTGTCATTCTCAGACACAAATACACCTGTTACAAGAACAGTTTTTTTAGTGAATGGCATTTGGATTGGGGTAAAAAGAGAGCACACCTAGATTTACCAAAGGCTGGTTTGGTTGGCAGATGGCATAAATCCTAGGAAAGACTGTTTGGTGACATGTAGCATTTTTACAATGCGACTCCATGTAGGTGCAGGGATCTACATCTGCATGTTTCCTATTGCAGGGTTGGGGCCTGTCACGCTGTGTCTGGCCCCTTTAAGAGGGAGCCGGGTCCAATGAACCTGTTACTGATTACCTGCTGTTCAGCTGGGCTTCAGGGAAGGCATCTGGGCCTTTATGAAGGAAGGAGCTGTGGCAGAATTAGAAGGCTCCTGCAAGCTGCAGAGAACAGATGTCTGCAGGACAGTTTGAGAAACCAGGAGAACAAGACTCTGGCCATGAAGTGGCTTTCCAGAAGCAGGAAATTGAGTTGGACTTTGAGTTTTGTTTGCAATTTTGATATTAATAGATGAAGCGATGTTGGCACAGAGAAAATACTGTATGTGAAGTTTGAGGAGCATAGGAAGAAGGGAGACTGATGCAGGGTACTCAAGAGCCACTCCTGGCCAAAGGGAGGTCTACAGCAAATAGACTACCCTCTTACAGGGCCTAACTTTGTTTACATGTTTTGAGCTATAGACAAAGCTGTCAGATTAGTAGACAAGTTTTGTAGCCTACTTATGATTTGCCATACATATTTCCACAAGCATGAGAAAAACCTGCAGAATACAAAATACTGACTCTCACTTTTATGGAAGGAAAATACTCATTTATTAAAGTTCTATAATTTATTATCAAGTCTACGATAGGTAGTCCCAGTTCTGAATGCTTTATTTACTGTCACTCAAGCAAACTACCCTTTCTTGCAAGGATGTAGCAACTTACTTTTTCAGTTTTTAACAGGTCTGATTTCAAGACTAACTACAGTATTACATTTTGATTTCTTCTTTTTACAATTAAATTAACTTCAGTCCTCAATCTAGAGGAGGATACATAAGGTTTTTACTGCAGAATCCCTGTTGACACACTTACTGAGTGCAAATTGCTCCTGGGTTGGGTATTTCTTCTTGAATTAATGTTACATTTAATCTTGATTACCTCTGTTGGGGGCGTGATTGATTCTGATCACACAGTCTTTGGAGGGATTTTATTGCTTACCAAGTTCTCAATTTGTTTCAAGCCCCCCTTCCCTCTCCCCTTTTTTTTAATTTTAAGTGCATTCTAATGTATAGTTCAAAAGGGACTTAGGCTGAAAATGTCTTTTTTTTTCCCTTAAACAACATCAAGTTCCTGATCCAAACTCCATTGACGTCAATGAAAAGAAACGGATTGACTTCCTATAGGCTTCAGATCTGAAGGCCCACTTCAGATTAAAATAAGGAACCTGAAACAGAAATATATTTAAATCACCCTCTGTTTGTGTTTTCTGATGCAAATACACTGTTTTTCAGCACATATGAGATAAGAAAATTATCTGGAAGCATAAACTCAATAAGGTCAACAGCAATAATAGTGGAAACGTATACATTTTTTAAAGGAACACATACAACAGAGGTGATAAAGTTCTGTAGCAGAGTCATGCTCAAGAGCTCTTTCTTGTGTCATGAACCTCAAGAAGAAGACATTCCTTTTTCTTCTCTTCTTCCACCGAGGAAGAAACGATCTATACTATCAGCATAAAAGGAGGCTTAACTTTAAATAGGTGTGAAATACTAATAGGTGAATAGAAAAGGAGTACTTGTGGCACCTTAGAGACTAATCAATTTATTTGAACATAAGCTTTCGTGAGCTACAGCTCACTTCATCGGATGCATAAAGTGGAAAATGCAGTGAGGATGTATTATACACACAGACCATGAAAAAAATCTTTAGATAAGCTATTACCAGCAGGAGAGTGGGGTGGGGGGAGAGAAAACCTTTTGAAGTGATAAACACCCATTTTTTCATGGTCTGTGTGTATAAAACATCCTCACTGCATTTTCCACTTTATGCGTCCAATGAAGTGAGCTGTAGCTCACTTTAATTTATTTAATTTATTTGAGCGTAAGCTTTCGTGAGCTACAGCTCACTTAATCTGATGCATGCAGTGGAGGAATAAAAAAAGAAAAAGATTGTATAGCTGACAAGCGTACCATTAAAAAAAGAAAACCCACTTGGGCTTAAGATCAGATATGTACACTTATGACTGCCAAAGACAGTGAAATCTGGGAATTATCACTGCTTCTGGTACAATTTTATCAGATGAGATTAAGCTACATGCCTGGTTTGTTCTGTCATAACAAAAAATGCTGTTTTCTTAGTTACCAGACGTTCAGAACACACCCCCACCAATATTCTGCAAATCCACAAAATTCCCCACATTAGAATTCTGAAGGATGTCTACTAACTTCTGTGACGTGAAAACATTATCTGTGTATAAGCAAAGATATATGGAGCTGGTCTATCCTATTTATGGTTCCAGTAGTTTGACCAATCCTTTCTCTTAGTCCCATTTTGCAGTAATCCTCTATTCCTCAGGTGAATTATATCTCCTAGAATGAAGACTGGGATATATAACATTGAACGTTTTACACAATTTCTGGATAAACAGGGGTCAACACATGATAAAATTGCTTCCTCAATTGTTTTATAGAAATAACTCAGTTCCAGTTTTTCAAGCTTAATTGTTTTCCTAAAAATAATTATTTGAACTTGTTTAAAATGTGATAACAGCAGATTATGTAAAGTCTTTGGTAGCTTATTTGAAGAGTCAGAACTGCAAATCAAAGATAAATTGATCATTGGGAAGCTGAGCACACAACTGAAGAGATCAGTTAAAGGAGAACAGAGGCAAACTTCTAATATGTCTGTTTGTACTAGTGGTTCTAACACACAGTATCAAGTCCTACATGGGAGCTATTTAAGAGTACAGATACGATTATACAGAAAGGGAATCATTAATACAGACCTGCCCTGGGGACACAAATCAGCAATTAGTACTTTCAGATGTGTGACTGGATTGCTCTGGAGTCCAAGAATCTGATTTTTCTCTTACATAGAAATTTGCACCCTTGTACACCCTGACTTCAGTATAGTCTGATTCCTACCAATGTAAGAAGAGAATCAGGTCTCAGATCTCTAGGGAACAATTAACAAGATATAACATTTTAATTTTAGCTTTACCTGTACAAATCAAGATCTCTAATGCTTGATTTAAGGTAGATATTGAGTAAGACTATATTTATTTGTCATGGTAAAAATTGGGGAAGTCATGTCTTTAGTTGGGGGGGAAAAGAGAAGTTATGGCCGTTGATTCTTGTGAGAAAATTATGGGGAAAATCAAGCTTCCCTTATTTTACAATAATATTTCAAGCTATTTACTAATATTCAATGGTTTAAAACTATTAAAATATTATTCTACATTGGGCATACATAATACTAAACTTGAAAATAAAACTCATGGAGGAATCTTACTGAGTTACAGGCTGGTCAGGGTGACAAAGCTCATGACTTCTTATACAAAACCCTTAAAGTCTCACAAGCTGTACTGGTGAGAAAACCTGGATTTGTGCTGGAAATGGCCCACCTGTTGATCACTTTAGATAAGCTATTACCAGCAGGACAGTGGGGTGGGCGGAGGTATTGTTTCATATTCTCTGTGTGTATATAAAGTCTGCTGCAGTTTCCACGGTAAACATCTGATGAAGTGAGCTGTAGCTCACGAAAGCTCATGCTCAAATAAATTGGTTAGTCTCTAAGGTGCCACAAGTACTCCTTTTCTTTTTGCGAATACAGACTAACACGGCTGTTCCTCTGAAAGCTGTACTGGGTAACTGGTTTAGTTAAGTGTGGGATATTCTTTACATGGAAAGTCTTATGGATATGAAACAGGCTTCGCCATTTGGCTTCCTAATAATCTAGCTGCTAAGACATCCAGTTCTTTGCACCATGCTGATTTCATATGTAACACGTAGGCATTTTAACCATTTTTTACATTTATTTATTCTACTTCTACAGATAACTACTTACAATCTGCCTCTTGTGTGCTTAGATTGTAATTTTATGTATTGCTTCTTTCTTCATCACTCAGAAAATAGTGTGTATTGTTTGCATATTTATAGATGTTAATACATACAATCACAATCCAAGAACATAGTTGCAAGAGACAGACCCATGCTGGAGATGCAACTCAGCTATATATATTATGTATATTATTTAAAATGCTGTCTGCCTCTTGCAATGAATGCTTGATATATGTGCATATAAATATTAGTTATAAGAGGCAGACATACACCCATATAAAATAATTAATTTGGCTCTGTTCCCACCTAAACTTTGAGCACATTGAAAAACTAGGGGAAAGTCATTTAACTATCTGAAACTTTCTCCTCTGGAACAAAGTCTGTGTCTGCTTTGGACTGTAAGCAATCACAGAATATACAGGCATTAAGTACAGAATATCCATCTTGTTTAACCTCTGTTCCACGTTTTTGATGCCAGACAATTCAAATGAAAAACTACTAGATTGAACCCTCTTGAAATAAAAAAACCCCAACCAAATACTTTAAACCAAAACAATTAATTTCCCCCATTTAGAAGAAGGAAGAGAGATACTGCTCCCTATTCTTGTTACTTGTTGATGGGCACTTTATAAAAACCTAGACAGATATTGGAGTATAGTATCTCATTTATATCTAATATGGTTTTGAGCTCAGTCTTAGTAACAACACTACTGTAATTGAATATAGTCCTCAAACATATTAGAATACTGAAAGTTAGATAAGTAAATCAGCTAACTTTAACTGGGTAGTGCTGGGAAGTAACTAATTTATCCTATGAATCTGGGCTATTTGTGTCCCAAACTTTAGTTGCCACTTACTAAAGAATCAGACTCATCTCCTTTATGTTCAGGATGGGGCTAATGAACCACACTTGCCAAAGGGAATTTGGAATCAGTCATCATTTCCATGAAGTTTGCGAATACCTGCTAACAGGGGTGGTTAGCAGAAGACTCTGCCTCTCCGACACATACCTTCCTATGCAGCATGCTCTCCTTTCTTCAACTGTGACACTTTTCCAGGGCTCAATTTGAAAAGACTTCTGTTGTTGCCAGAGGATCTGGTTTCCTTCTTACCTGTGTCATTTGCCTTTGGGCAGCCATGAGCAAAAATCTCCTAGAGTCCAGGAATGCCCAAATTTAATCACAGTGACTACTCACTGTGATAATGTATGGAAACATGTCCCACGCAGTCAGTCCACTTGAACTCTTAGTCAGAAGGTAACAGTTGAGGGATATGTCTACATGTTCCCATGAAACAGGTGATATGAATAAGTTTGGTTAAGGTTAAAGTTCTGAGTAAACCTTCTTGTAATAATGTTTGGCTATGCCATGAGTCTGTCTGGTTGGTTATTCATGTCCTATGCATGATCACAGTACAACCCTTGGGAGCCAGACATCAGTCAGACCATCTCCCCATGGTTACTCTGTATTGGGGGGAAAATATCTTTTTAATAAGACCTATTGGTTGCAGCTTGGGCTTCTGACTGGTGCTGTATAACTCCTTGCTGCCAATGCATTTGTTGTTCAGTCAGCTTTTTCAGGACTACTTTAATTTCCCATGCTTTGCAGAGATGATGTCCAGAAAAACCACTTCCCATGCCAGGCGAATTGTCAGCAAACACTTCACAAAATTCTCAGATGCATTCATTATTGTAAATTATTTGCTAATTTCTTCTGTAAATAGTTCTTGGTCTCCAGATCAATTGAACTGTGTACAGCAAATATTACACTCAAATATACAATTTACACATTCCACTATAATTTTATGTAACTTTTGTACTTGTAACTTATGTAATTTATGATAATAAATTAACTGACCAGAATAACTTGAGCTTTTGAAATGGGTATTCAGGTGGAAAATATTCGAGAAGTGCAATTTACACGGTGGTGATTAGTTGCATAAATCCAATCAGAGAACAGAGATAAATGCCATGCAACTTTTGTAATTAGCCAAGGGCCAGATGTTCCAACTTGATCCATACAAGCCTATCCCTGGGCCTATGCAGAACACCATTAAATTGAAGGAACCTATTGTAGGATGTAGTGCTGAGACAAAGCCAATTGTTAATTGTGGTGTGTAAATTTTAAAATCAAATATATAATTTGACATTTGCTTTCTTTGAATATTTGAGCATTTGATCTAAAAATTAGCATTCTGCAAGTATTTGTGCTAGTAATGCTTTAGGCCTCTGTGAGGAGTAAACAAAAAAGCAATATCATATTTGGTTCAAAAATTGCTTTTGTTATGAACAAGCATGCTGAGTATTTTTCCACTGATTACTCAACTCTACTGAAGTATACACATCTATAGCAGTTGTGCACACAATGAAGTGCATTCATTTTAAAGGGCTAGCAGATTTAGGAGTGAATATTTATTGCTAAAATCAGTCAAGTAATACTCTATATACGTAACTTCCTGAACTCTGTTACAACAATGCATCACACTGTCCCAAAAAGGAAAATCATTTGTTCAAATCAAAGAATACATCCATCTGTAAAAGATACCTTACTTGAACATCAAGGAGACAGTGATCTTCCCAGATGTCTTAAAATATGAAAACTACATAACTGAGGCGCTTCCTCTGAAAGTAAATCTATATAAAAAGAGGGAAAAAAGTGGCAAGTCATGCCAGAAAGATGAATGTCATGGGAAACAATGACCGATGAGGCAATATTTAAAAATTGCTGGCATAACAGAGAAAATATGTCAACATGCTGTAAATTGCTATTGAGGAAACCAAGAAAGTCAATTTGAACTCCTGAAGAGTCAATAGTTGCTCCTACTTAGAACCCCTTTGAAAATTGATTGATGGGCGTCTATATCTCATTAAGATTAATGAGAACTACGCTATGCAACCACATCAAAGAAAGATTGCTGTGGGCATACCATGCAGAAGACTGACAGGTCTCATGCTTTGGACCATTTTAAACTGAATCATTGGTTTTTGAGTGCAATCATTTCTGCTGTTGTACATAAATGACATCATTTGCCAATGCAAAACCACACGACTGTGTGCAAATAGTATGCATGCTGAGCCCAAATGGAGGTTGTCGTGATGCAAGTGTATTTTATCATTCACATGCAAATGACAGTGTCCTAAAACTTCACGTGAAAGTGATTTGTTTCCACGAAATGTTGGTCACATAAAAAAATGTAGAGAACTCTTAGCAAATATGGTACAAAAGGTAAAAGTCTGCACTAAACATGTACATGTGGCTCCAATTGACTTCATTCAGAGTGCACATCACTTAGGGTTTATTTACATGGTGAGTTACTGCGTGGCAAGCCAGGTTGTGAATCTATAACACAACAGCTTGCTGCACAATCACTTCCCATGTGACTCTGCTACAGCACAGTGAAAGCCCTGGAGTGCAGCTTAATTGACCATGTAGTAACAACAAGCTGCACTCTAAGACCTTCACAATGTTGTAGTAATGTCCAAACAGGCGGTTACTGCACAGTGACTTCATGTGCTGTAGAGTCACACCATGGCTTGTTGCCCAGTAACTCACTGTGTAGACAAACCCTTAGTGCATCAGAAGCAAAATGTCATCTGAAAGCAATAAGGCAACAATCCTGCAATGAGTGTTGTTTGGACAGACCATTGTGCCTATGTTGAGCCCCATTGACTTGAGTGGGGTTTTTGCATGGGTTTGGGGATCTATGTGGATCTCATTGCAGAATCAAGAATACATATTGGATCATAGTATATTTAAATAAAGGTGGTAAATTAACTTTCAGCAATTTGTACTGCTGAATATAAGGATGAAATCCAGCCAAATGGGCCTATTTGTAAATAAAACATGTTCTTATTTAATTTGAAATATGTGACATCTATTTAGTTATTCAGATGAGTGAAAGCACATATAAATCAGTCCAGTTGCAAAGCTAATGAAAGGCAGAGAGGAGAAACTGACAACTTAGTAGAGTTGGACAAGTAATGGGAAAAAATACTAGTTGAATAATTTATTAGAAAAGTATCAAAATTCATCAAATAAACTATTTGGGGGCTATTAGAAAACCAGCTCTAGCCCTGAGACTAGTCTATCATAATTTGACTTGGAAAATGAGGACTGTAATGAAAGCATATCTTTACCAAATGTCACCTCTGAAGGGGTCTCTTTTTAGAGGGCTGCAAATCAGGATGATCCATGTGAAAAAGAAATTGCTCAAAATGAGGTTGATGGCAGTCTGTCAAGGACAAGCTGTTTAATATTAATGAAACAGCAAGTGGTAGGAAAAGGAAATGAAAGCTCAGGAAATGGTAATGATTCATTGACTAATAACTGAAACATTTCAATGAACTAGCATTGAAGAAAGCAAAAGCAAACATAGTCTTTAAGCTTTGAAATCGGGATACTTCCTGCCCTGCTGGGTGAACTGAATTCTAGTAAACTAAAACATAGAAGAGACATTCCTTTCCTGCAGAACAAATGGAATTTTAATGATGTATTTGTATTATAGTAAACTTATTATGCTCTAAATGTTCTAAAAGGTTCTTTTAAGGTAATGAAGTGAAAGCAGTAAGAGAACTAGTTAATTTGAGACAGGATTGAGATGTGAAATGTTCATTATTATGGCATGTGAAGTCTAAACAACAATTTACAATCCTACCTGTGATCTTATGAAAAAAACATTAACTACAACATACAGAAGGACCCAGTGTTCGTTCCCTGGTGTTTTGTAGTATTAATGTGGATACTATTTTTCTAATTTAATGAAGTACAAGAAATTGACAATGTGCCCAAACCAGTGATGGATTAAAATGCAAACTTCTGCTTGATTCTGAGTTTGTTTGGATTTGGTGTTCTAGTTTGGCCAGTGATAGATAGGGATCTGAATCTGAATTTTCCCAAGGTTCCAGCATAGTCCCAAGGATATATAGAAATCCAAGACTAGAAGTTTTTAAATAATTCAAGGACTTAAATGGTCTTATATGGGCTATTCTACTGCACAGTTTTCAAAGGGAACTTTATGGATGCCCAACAACCCTGTGTGCCCAGGGATAGGCCCCCCACTGTTTCCTTTTAATCTGTTATGGGTTGAGAAACTGGCTTGACTCTCACAGTGAGAGAAACTTTCTTAAAAACACTATACCACTATAACCAGTTATTTATGGCATGAAGTGCAACAAAACTCGGGTGTTCTACGTTTCGGACCTTTGTCATGTTTCAATAGCTTGTGTTACACATTAGCAAGTTTGAAAGTTGAAGTATGTTTGTCTGTCTTGTCTACTTCCATCTGTCTTGTGGCAAAGCCACAATTTAGCAAGATGGATGGGCTTCCTGTGCTGCCCCCAGTGCAGAGTGAAAGATAGAAAGTGACTGGAAGTCACTTTTTTGCCTCTTGTGTGTTTCCTTGGAGGGGAAGTACCCTGGGCCAGGCCTATAACTGGTACAGCATACATCCCCCAGAGTGCCATTTTAGTGACTCTCGCTAGCATATTGTGAAAGGTGCCAAGGCTCCACTCAGTCCCCAACCTTTCCTGCCCACATGCATGGTGGAAGTGATGTAGTGGCTCTGTGGAGTCTGTATCCCCTTCTGCTGCTATCCATGGTATAGGCAGCCTGCCCAAAGAAATAAGGGAGTGCCTTATGCTTCCTTGCCTCCCTACACATAAGCACAAGCCAGGCCACAAAATATCCCTTAGCTGGTAAGTGCTGTATGGGCAACGATTATGTCTTCCTATGTGTTCAGACAGCACCTAGTACTATGGGGCCCAGATACTGATTGAGGTCTCTAGGTGCGACTGCAATATAAAGAATAAATAATACCACATTGTTAACTAATGACCCCTGACTTGATCTTAGAGGGTATATGGTTTTCAATAAAATGTAAGCTATTTGTTATACATGCATATAGACATAATAAAGAAAGTTACTGAAACTGAAATAGAAAGTAGAAGAACCAAAATATATGTATAAAAATAGTCTTAGGCTATAGAGTTTAAGTATTAAGCATTAAGGGCTCAGTGTGACATCCAGTAGGAGTTGGCATATGTACGGTAATGTGAATATTATGTGCTTGACCTAACATTATAAAATTTAGCAGTATGTTGTGATAGTTTAGTAATGCATTGTGTGATAAATAGGTAAACCACAAATGAAAATGCAGTAGCATCTTACTTTTGCGATATCGTACTTTTACGATAAGGTAACCATGGAGCTAACTGCATTGATGTATCAAAACTATTGAGACTTTAATTGACAGAAATGGCTTGCGTCAGGGGTCAGAAGTTTTAACTATGGTTAGCTGGAGACAGAATACCACACGTAGGCAGGGACTGAATCCTTATCAGGTATGATCCTGGATGTATGGATGGAATTGCAAGTATGAACAATGCAGGAAACCACTTTACTGTATTTATCTTATTTTTATATTTATGTATATTTTTCCTATGACTTCAATTATTTGTCTGTATTAATTAAAGCTGAGTTTCTTCATACTTCATCAATTTCATCTTCTTAATGAACTCTAAGTAGATGCCTAGAAAAGAATCTGTTTTTGAAAAGTGCATGTTGCACCCCAATAAATTTTATAATTGTAATAATCGATCAGGCTTCAACCTATAGACTTAGCAGCTTAGTTGAGGACTAAGGGTAGGTCTGCACTTATGGTAGCATGTGGAGAACAGACACTGCATGCCCAGATGACACAATATAAATAGCAGCGTAGATTGTGAGGCATGGCTTAGGTGAATAGAGTGCCCTACATGGTTGAACCTTAGGAAATATACCCCCCACAGCTCTCTATTGCCCAAGCAGTGACTCCCACATCTACACTGGTCTTTTTAGCTGTGTAATGTCCCACTGCTAGAGCCTTTCCCTGCTTCAGTGAAAGGCTCCAGTAGTGGCAAAAGGCTTTGGCAGTTCCCCATTGCCTTCTGCGGCTGGAGACTTTCACTGCCACATGTAGCTACGTACTGCGGTAAGTGCAGCCATAGCCTGCCTTTCACTGCAGTGTGCAGCTACGCATACCCTACGCACAAGCCCAAGTGTAAAGAAGGTCAAAAAGTTTAATATTTGATTGTTTCCGGAAACTGCCTTAGTTCACCAACGCTTTCCCATGTTGTGGCAAACTAGAGGCACCACAGTAATACTAGTGTGGGGATGACTGATGCCTTTTTGAAAACCCCTATTTTGCACAGGGAATAAGGCCAGATTTTCAAAAGGTATTTAGATGTCTCGTGGGCTTTTGAAAATCCCAGTAGGCATCTATTTGTGTATGCAAGTGCCTAAATACCTTTAGGTGGCCTTAAACTCCTTTGAGCTCCTAGGAATTCAGGGAAGTGCTCAAAAAAACATAGGCAAGATTTTCTAAGCAGAGTTGAATCCATTTTTTCCCACTGCAAAAATTCCTGTAGATATCAATGGAACCCAACATTTGATGCCTCGCCAAGGTGCCTACTTTTGAGTAGTTTTCAAAAATTCTCGTCTAATGCCTACTATTGAATTTTCTTCATACCTCTCAATTGGCCAAGGCTCCAATATATAACACAATATATGGCGAAGACCCCAAATGAAGATAAGACACACGTTGTATATTTTTTTAATATATATGTCTAAATAACCGTTTTTGTCTTAGCCTCAGTTTTGTGATTCTTTATTTTTGATAAACATTTTTCAACAATAGAAGTGAGATAACACAAAATTTGTGTGGAACATAGGTAGCTTGGGGATTAAAATGAGGAATGCTTGATGAATCTGATTCTCTTCTCCTAGACTATAAATCTAAAAGAAAAGCAACAGGGGAAAAAAAAAAACAAAAAACCCCCCAACTTTTAAATTTGTTTTTCAGATAAATTGGGAAATTCATTTAGTGTGTTTATTTACTCATATTACTTTGTTGCTTACTTCCCTGGAGGTCTTCCAGGAGTCAGAACATAATTTAAATCTTTTAGTTCTGTCTGATTTTCAGATTGAAATAACAAATGAACCACATACCCCATCTAAAAGTAATACATATTTAATTGCTGCATTATGCTAGGAAGAGCTTAGACTTCAGAGGGAGCCTTGCTGAGCTAGCAGACATCTCAAGATAAGGGAACCTCACTTTTAAAATTCTAAGTACCCTTTTTAACAGGTGTGGTGATTATGCAGGAATCCATAGTTACAGTTGAATGAACTCCTGTCTAGAAAGTAAGTTTTCTGAATACATGTATAAAATTTGCCACGTGTAATACTTGTAAGTACAATTAGAGTCGATTGACCTTAAAATTGTCTATGGAGGAAAAACATATAGACAATCAATGATTATTAGAAAAATTTTCTAGGTCAGTTTCAAGTAATCCAAATGCACCCTTTGGATGCTGATCAGTGTTGGTGGAAAGGAAAGGTGTGTGTAATGTAGGAACTTCAGGTAAGCAAAGTTAATTGAGTTTCTTAATTTCTGCTCTGACTCTCACCTCTTCCACTCTTCCATGTTTACACCAACGTCCACTCTCCAGGCAAGAACATAAAAATCAGAGTCAGAGACTCTGAGTTATAGATGTAATGACATGATTGGAAATGGCTGGCTTGGCCAGACTGACAGAGGGATTTAAGCCCATATAAGACCATTGAGGTTAGCTTAACTTCATAACACTTAAATTTTTAGATGCCTAGCAAAATCACTGGAATACTGACACCTACAAAGCCTGCATTAGGCACCTAGGCTTCCTATATAATGTATGGTGAAAGAAGTGCCTAAAAATGGAATCCACAAAAGCCAGCACACTTGGCAGGGAGCTGTCTAAATTAGCCACTGCAAGATGCCAATGAGAATTGTGTCTAAGCCCCACTTCCATGGAGTTAGGGAACTAAGTCCAGGGTGGAGGAAGACACCTGTCTCTGCTTGTTAAACACAGGTGGGAACCACAGTTGCCAACTTTCATGCAGTAAATAAGCACCCCGACTTTCAAAGCCAAAAATCAAGCTAATCCCATTTCAAAACAACCCGAGCCCTAAGAACCCCGACACTCTGTGACTAGATCCCCCCCAGCGAGCAATCTGGGACTGTGGTGGGCCCGCTGTGCACCCTTGACTCTCTTTCCCCCCCCCCCCCGCCCCTGCTTTCTGGGAGCCAATCAAAACAAAAAAGAGCCACAAGCCCAACAAGCTACTAGTCAACAAGCAACCACAAGCCAACTAAGACAAAAACAAGCCCAATTTCAGCTCCCCCCATGGGTTTGGCATGTCTGGTGGGTACACCTCTGTTTAAATCCTCTCAGAAGAGATCTCCCACACCTTTCTCCCCCTCTACCTGAGGGGGAATTGAATCAAGGTCTCCTGCATCCCAGGTGAGTGCTCTAATGACTGAGATAAAAGTTAGCCATCATCAGCTCTGTTGCCGGCCAGATTTTGAATGGGTCCTGATCCTGTAGGTGTAATCTGAGAAGGCCTATTGGATCAGGTCCTGTCTGTGAGACTGGGGGAAGACAGGAGTTTGGCCACCTGTTTGTGGATCATTCTGGGACTGAGGTGGCAGATACACCTAGAGTGAGGCAGCAGTGCATATGCCCAGAGGCAGAAACCCAGGGAACTTTTACCCTGGAAAATTAGGTGCCAGGTGAGTTTGGGTAACTATAGGGTTCGGGGGAGTTTTGTGGATTGCCGTGGAGCCTTAAACTGGACTTAGTTGCCTAAATCTGTGGTTTAGGCAACCAAGTACCTTTGTGAATCTAGGCCTTTGTATCTTTCTTTTAATTGGCTCCTGCTATTAATAAATAAATAGAGTTCCTGTCGATATCAGTGGCAGCATGTCTCACTATTTTTCCAGCTTTGGTTTTGCAGTACAACATAGCCTAAATATGATTCTAGAAGATTTTATGTCTACATATTTAGGCAGACAAAATTGAGTTGAAAGGTGATCTGAATTTAACTTCTTCCCAAATTAGACTAGTCAGAAGCAAGACGACAATAAGCAGCAAACATACGTTAAGGCTTTTGCACTCATGCTTGAATGATCACCCTGCAGACACAAATGTAGAAAAGATCAATTCTGCTCTCACAACTGTGCATATCTAGACTATATGCCACTGACTGCAACGGAATTAGTCTGGATTTACACAACTGAGAGTTTAGAATGTGACCATATGTTTCTATACAGTGGTGTATGCATAGATGAATGTAGCTCATTTAAGAGCAACGTTTTCTACCTTGAAATGCACAGAAAAGTAGTTTAGTATAGTGATTAGTAGCAGAATAAAACATGTTTGAGATACATACTGACGATAACCTTTTATAAAAGTTGAGTCAATCATGTACAGGAATAAAATACTTATTGCTAAAATTCAGGTATGTTGTCAATTTCAACTGCGTTTAAGACTACCATATTTCTGGTTGAAAGAGTTCAGCACTCATATTACAAGTGAAACTTCCAAAAACTGATAAATCACATAGTAACAGTTTGTGACAGTTACACAATGGTTGGTTACAGATGTGCCAAAAATTGTTCTGAAAAAGCAAAATAATGTTCATTTGTGAAGTTTTGGTGCTAAAGCTTGGCAAACAACAACAACAAAAAGATTCAGGTTGACAAATATTTTGCAAATTCATGTTGAGTTAGTAAAATGTTTTAGTTAAAAATAAATAAATACAAATATTTCATTTCAATATTTGAGACAAAACACTGATTTTTCAATTCAAAAATTTAATTTAGAAATTTCCTTCAATTTTATTAAAGTAAAAAATAACCCCTCAAAATCCATACAAAAGTTTGACCCCAAACAATTTTCTGTCTATTCAATTCTCTGAATATTTTGACAGGTTTCAGAGTAACAGCCATGTTAGTCTGTATTCGCAAAAAGAAAAGGAGTACTTGTGTCACCTTAGAGACTAACCAATTTATTTGAGCATAAGCTTTCGTGAGCTACAGCTCACTTCATCGGATGCATACTGTGGAAAGTTTAGAAGATCTTATTATATACACACAAAGCATGAAAAAAATACCTCCTCCCACCCCACTCTCCTGCTGGTAATAGCTTATCTAAAGTGATCACTCTCCTTACAATATGTATGATAATCAAGGTGGGCCATTTCCAGCACAAATCCAGGGTTTAACAAGAACGTCTGGGGGCGGGAGTAGGAAAAAAACAAGGGGAAATAGGCTACCTTGCATAATGACTAAGCCAGTCCCAGTCTCTATTCAAGCCTAAGTTAATTGTATCCAATTTGCAAATGAATTCCAATTCAGCAGTTTCTCGCTGGAGTCTGGATTTGAAGGTTGTAAAATAGCGACTTTCATGTCTGTAATCGCGTGACCAGAGAGATTGAAGTGTTCTCCGACTGGTTTATGAATGTTATAATTCATTTTATACATTTTTACATTATTTTACATTTGGGGACAATGTATACCTTCAGATCGGCGGCACTGCTATGGGTACCCGCATGGCCCCACAGTATGCCAACATTTTTATGGCTGATTTAGAACAACGCTTCCTCTGCTCTCGTCCCCTAACGCCCCTACTCTACTTGCGCTATATTGATGACATCTTCATCATCTGGACCCATGGAAAAGAAGCCCTTGAGGAATTCCACCATGATTTCAACAATTTCCATCCCACCATCAACCTCAGCCTGGTCCAGTCCTCACAAGAGATCCACTTCCTGGACACTACAGTGCTAATAAACGATGGTCACATAAACACCACCCTATACTGGAAACCTACTGACCGCTATTCCTACCTACATGCCTCCAGCTTTCACCCTGACCACACCACACGATCCATCGTCTACAGCCAAGCTCTGCGATACAACCGCATTTGCTCCAACCCCTCAGACAGAGACAGACACCTACAAGATCTCTATCAAGCGTTCTTACAACTACAATACCCATCTGTGGAAGTGAAGGAACAGATTGATAGAGCCAGAAGAGTTCCCAGAAGTCACCTACTACAGGACAGGCCTAACAAAGAAAATAACAGAACGCCACTAGCCGTCACCTTCGGCCCCCAACTAAAACCCCTCCAACGCATTATTAAGGATCTACAACCTATCCTGAAGGATGACCCAACACTCTCACAAATCTTGGGAGACAGGCCAGTCCTTGCCTACAGACAGCCCCTGAACCTGAAGCAAATACTCACCAGCAACCACATACCACACAACAGAACCACTAACCCAGGAACCTATCCTTGCAACAAAGCCCGTTGCCAACTGTGCCCACATATCTATTCAGGGGACACCATCGCAGGGCCTAATAACATCAGCCACACTATCAGAGGCTCGTTTACCTGCACATCCACCAATGTGATATATGCCATCATGTGCCAGCAATGCCCCTCTGCCATGTACATTGGTCAAACTGGACAGTCTCTACGTAAAAGAGTAAATGGACACAAATCAGATGTCAAGAATTATAACATTCATAAACCAGTCGGAGAACACTTCAATCTCTCTGGTCACGCGATTACAGACATGAAAGTCGCTATTTTACAACACAAAACCTTCAAATCCAGACTCCAGCGAGAAACTGCTGAATTGGAATTCATTTGCAAATTGGATACAATTAACTTAGGCTTGAATAGAGACTGGGACTGGCTTGGTCATTATGCAAGGTAGCCTATTTCCCCTTGTTTTTTCCTAATCCCTCCACCCCCAGACGTTCCTGTTAAACCCTGGATTTGTGCTGGAAATGGCCCACCTTGATTATCATACACAATGTAAGGAGAGTGGTCACTTTGGATAAGCTATTACCAGCAGGAGAGTGGGGTGAGAGGAGGTATTTTTTTCATGCTTTGTGTGTATATAATAAGATCTTCTAAACTTTCCACAGTATGCATCTGATGAAGTGACCTGTAGCTCACGAAAGCTTATGCTCAAATAAATTGGTTGGTCTCTAAGGTGCCACAAATACTCCTGAATATTTTGAAAAATTTCAGTCTTTGAGTTGATGTGAAACTATTTTTTGGAATTGCCAGCAAAGCAAATACAAATATATAGAAAAACTATTCAAATAGTTCTATTTGGTGGGTTTTTTTTCAGGCCAATTTCATTTGTTTGTTCTATTTTTAGATATGTTGTGTTTGTTAGAACAAGAGCTGAAAGTCTAAAATTTGAAAAACAAAATTTCAGTTCAGCCATGTTTGCTCTAAGTAAGGCATTTGAGTGACTGATCTAAAAGAACTGAGAATAGTAGAGAAGCGATATGAGAACAGCTGGCAGAATGTGACAGAAGATTTCCCATGACTATTTCAGTGAAATCTAAATAAAGTCTGTCTGTACTCATGACCTTTTTCATTTGTTACCTGGGAACATTTATTAAGTAGGGTCAGAGGAATATTAGTAGAAAGTGAGTCTTGTGAATGCCCATGTTAACGTTTTACTTTGAAGATTTGCCTTGGAAGTGCTCAGGCAACCATCTTGAAAGGTTTGTTATGGAACAAAAATATGATGTGACGTATAAACAATCAATCAGCTCAACTATTGAATAGTAAATACTAAATAGACCAAAAATGACCACTGAAATAATTAATTACAAGCAAATATTGCAGGATTTCAAAAGTGAAATTCTAATTTGTTATGGCATATATTTTCCCACACACAACAAAAAACTGATTGTAGGAGTTGTGTTAATCAGGTCAGGGACCAGAATGTATCATAAGCTGTTTGTCCAATCATAATGAACTACTTGCAAAAAAAAATAAAAGTCAAACCACGAATTATTCATTGATGTGATTAGGCTAGTAAATATGAATAAATGTTGAAAAAAATTGATAAATTCATAAACAAGGTAAAATTAATCAAATTATTCAATATCAATTATTCACTCAGCTCTAAGTAATACATCACCGCTTTATGCTCAACATTTTGGCCCAGTTCCTGCAAACTCTGATCCATGTGTTTACCTTGAAGCATACGAGCAGTCCTATTCTCTTAAATGGGACTGCTCATGTGCTTAAAATCCAGCATGTGGCTCAGTGTTTGCAAGATTGGGGCCTAAGTTGGGGGGAGGGAAAGAAGTTTTACACAAACCATAAATAGAAATATTTTCTTGAAGTTTATTTCAGTGGCAATGAAAATATTTTTGTAAAATTGGATTCAAACATGTGTCTGCAGAATTATGAATTCAGATATTTATTAATGCATGAAGACTGGAAACCAAGTCAAATTCTCCCCTTACTTATATCTAAGAACCTAAGAATGGACATACTGGGTCAGGCCTATGATCTATCTAGCTCAGTTTACTGTCTTCCAGCAGTTGCTTCACAGGGAATGAACAGAACAGGGGAATTATCAAATGGTCCAGCCCCAGTCGTCCAGTCCCAGTTCTGGCAGTCAGAGGTTTAGGGACACCTGGAGGATGGGATTGCATTCCTGACCAATAGCCATTGATGGAGCTATCCTCCATCTCATGCAACTTCCTTAATGTCATTGTAGGATTTTGCTCTGAGTATAAACAGAAGAGAAACTGTCCATTTTCAATGTCCAAATACATTCAAATGCACAAAAAGAACACATGCTGTAAACGTATTTCAGACTTCTCAGTTTTCTATTTTTCTGTCTCAGTTTACAGTTTCTTGCACTTTCTGCCTTGTCAGTTGGCTTGGATTTCTTTTGGAGCATAAATTAAGACACTTGGGCTGGACATCATGTATTCATGCTCTTGGCTGCTATTTCCACCAATTGCTCAGCTTTAAAGTGTGCTCCATTGGACCCAGTGTTTACACTATAAAATAGAGCAAATAACAGCTTTATCCTGAATTAGTTAGGAAGGAATTAGCTTAATTGGCCAGGAAGAAATATTGGTATCAAATTTCTATTCACCCTGGCCTTTCTATATAAACCTCGGTAGGATTTAGACTTCTGTGTCTGCAGAGAAAACAGAGGGCTGAATCCGTTGATGGTTTCCCTTAAGTGGCAATTTGCAAAAACAACAAAAGTAGTTACATGATGATCAATGTTTCAAATTAATATGTAACTTCAACCGGCACTCCTGGTACTTATTATTAGCCAATTTATCATATCCTCCTTATTAATAATGAAATTAGTAAAGCATTCTTTTAAAATGGCTACATGGTTAAACAATATACAGTTTGTCTTTTTAACTATCTAAAATTAGAATCTAAGCAATTACATTTGGAGCAATTACTGATGTTTGAGTGTAAAGTGCATAGGAAGACAGCATGAATTTAATTTTGAATTAACTTAATTGTCTATAACTATGGACTAGGAAAATATATTCATTCACGAAACATAAAATAAGCTTAGTATAGTGTGTAGTTCTTGAGAAATAAATAATAGCATGTTATTACAGATGGGAGGCCTATAGAAATGAACTTGTTAGGTCTTTCTGTCCTTTAAAATAAATATTCAAAAGCCAACCAACATCACAAGGCTTATGGCATGAAGAAATAGACAAGGGCTTTTTATTCTCAAATAAAAAAAATCCACATATGTAGGTAGAGAAGGGATTGGACAGATGCAAGAAACTGAACATAACATAATGAATAACTGAACATTTAGGCATGCCTGGAGGTGTAAAATAATAAAAACAGAAGATTTAAAAGGCAGTTGAAAGTCTTCTCTTGCCTTAAAGCATTAGAATTTTTTATATTGCCATCCACATGAGTCCATGGAAGGATTTGTGTATTATATGGTGCATTCATTTTTAAATGTTCATATATATCCATTTTTTAAAGGAATTCATGAAAGTGAATGTGTTGAGAAAATATATAGTTAGCATTTGGCTAGCTAACTGTCTTTATTCCTAAAATGGACGGCTATGCTATCTCTTCCTAAAAGTTACTATCAGTTAGTCTGTTTTAAAAACTGTTGTGAAGACAGCCCCTTATCTTTTAAGACATCCTTCCCTGAGTTTATACTGACAGAAGCATTAGTAGTTTTCCAAAAAGAAAAGGAGTACTTGTGGCACCTTAGAGACTAACACCTTAGAGACTAACTAAGGTGCCACAAGTACTCCTTTTCTTTTTGCAAAAACTACTAATGCTTCTGTCAGTATAAACTAGGGGAAGAAGGTCTTAAAAGATAAGGGGCTGTCTTCACAACAGTTTTTAAAACAGACTAACTAATAGTAACTTTTAGGACTTTTAGTAACATGGCTGCTACTCTGAAACCTGTCAGTAGTAGTTTTGTCAACAGAACAGCTTATTTTTAGAGGTCAAGAGAAGTTGGCCTTTGGATAGAAACTATTCCCCTTGTAATTAATATTCACATCTGAGAGCCACCTGTATGAGTGTTCTGGGCAGCCACTGAAGGCATAAAATAGACACCCCAGTGACTTTTTACCCAAATGTTTCTTAGAAAGGAAAGGAAATGAAATGCTGTATTTTTGAATGAATCAGAAGTTGTTTCGAATCTTTGCTATTTTAAACTGCTGCAAAAATAACAGAATTTAGACACATTAAAAATCAATGTTGTAGAGTACTTTCCAGAACTCAGTCCTTCAAGGAAAACTGTATCGATGGATAGATCTGCTTACATGGTTCTACTTGCAGGTTTGAGAGCTTGGACAATTCTGGTCAGCCAGTTTCTTGCTATGAAACCAGAAGTTACATATTGAGTTTTGTTCTTGCAGGGGGATGAATTGTCTTATTCAAGAGGAATAGTAATAACAATACTTAGTATTTGTGTACATTCTTCATCAATAAATCTCAAAGTATGGTACAAAAATAAGAAGGTATTATCTCCATTTTACAGCTGGAGAAGCTGAGACTTGGCAGGTGAAGTAACTCACCCAATGTCACACACTGAGTTAATGAAAGAGCCAGGAAGAGAATCTAGATTCATTACCCCAGTGTGCCCAGTGGACCATGTTGCTTCCACCAGTAATGGAGTATGGAAACTCCTTAGCTTTCATTGAGCTTAGCTAAATAGAGACCATGAGTTAGGCTTCTCTGTAGCCTATAGTGCCGAGAGGATAAAATATCCACATCAGTAACACTGTCAGTCTGTTTGGCGGAGAAGCTTGTAACTGAATGAGCAGGGAGACTGAACTACCTTCTCACTCTAAGGCCTTGTTTATACGGGCAGCAGTGTGGAGGTATGAATATGCTGCAAAAAAACGCAGGCTGTGTCTATGCTATGATCTGTAGTTACATGCGGCAGTGAAAGGCTCTGGCAGGGAGAAGGCAGTATACCCTTGCCAGAGCCTTTCCCTGCTGCAGAAATCTTTCCCCTGCAGCAGGGAAAGGCTCTGGCAGCAGGACACTATCCTGCTAAAAAACAGCCTTGTAGACTAGGAAGACACTGCTTGGGTGTGGATGGCTCTAGACTGTTCTCAATGGTAGCAGATGACAGAACGAGGAGTAATGGTCTCAAGTTGCAGTGGGGGAGGTTTAGATTGGATATTAGGAAAAACTTTTTCACTAAGAGGGTGGTGAAACACTGGAATGCGTTACCTAGGGAGGTGGTAGAATCTCCTTCCTTAGAGGTTTTTAAGGTCAGGCTTGACAAAGCCCTGGCTGGGATGATGTAACTGGGAATTGGTCCTGCTTTGAGCAGGGGGTTGGACTAGATGACCTTCTGGGGTCCCTTCCAACCCTGATATTCTATGATTCTATGATTCTATGTGTAGAGTTGTGCAGGGCAGTGGGTCTCAAACTTATTTTCTCACACCCCCCTTCTTTGTGTCCGTAGTAATTTTCCCCACCCCACCCTGGGTGCCAGCCCAGTGGCCACCGCTCTTTGGCTGCCCTGTTTTGAAGGCACCCCCACCACCAGCAGCACTGCAGAAGTAAGGGCAACAATGCCATACCATGCCTCCCTCAATTCTGCTTGCCTGGCTAGCAGCCACCACTCTCCAGCCACCCAGCTCTGAATGTATGCAGTAAGTTTCTCTCTCTCCCCCTCCCCCCACCTCAAAGCTTCTCACACACACCCAGAATACATTCCATCCCTTCCCGGGGGACACACCTCCCAGTTTGAGAACCTCTGGTGTATTGTACGTACCCTGAGGTTCTGGGTTGTTCTTACTTGCCTAAGCAGTAATGTCTATGCTGCTAGTTATACCCATACTGAGTATAGTAAAACCATACAGCCACAAGAACATAATGGCCATACTGGGTCAAACCAAAGGTCCATCTAGCCCCCTTAATTCTGACAGGGGCCAATGACAGATGCTTCAGAGAGAAAGGCATTGTATATGCCTTTATATATACAGAGAAAGTATATGTATTCTGTGCCGCTATAGGCATAGACATCGGTGACCCAGATAGTTCTAGTGGCTTTCATTAAAAAAGCCAATATGTATCAGTAAGTTCCATAGAGTGATCATTGATTTCCTATTCTATGTATAAGAAAAAAAGCTACAGTACCTAGGACACTATAATTTAGTAACTGCAACAGATGCAGAAGGTAATGGTGACCATTGTAACTACATAGGTGAAGCTGCATGGCGCATTTTATACAGCAGCTCCCCAAGTCATAGCTGTTCTTTTGATGGATGATTTTGGTCTCCAGGGTTGTCAGACCAGTAGTAAACTAATCAAAAGCTTCAAAAAGCTGTTTGTATTTTGCACTTCTACTAGAAGAAATGAGTCAGCTGGTTTGCAGCTACCAGTTTAACTAGCTGATATTGGCACTTTATTTATAGATATCAAATAAGCCCTTTGCTGTTCTATTTGTTTGACGAGATATAAAAAACTGTAAATGTAGAAAGTGATTTTTCTTATTTCAAAAATAAGATATGGATGAAAAATAAATGTAAAAAATTTCTGTATATGATCTAGAAACATTTTCCTCCCCCCCGACACACACTTCATCCCTTAATTCTTGACCTTTACAAGTTATCTTTAGACCTTTTAAAAGTATCATTTCATCTGTACCTAGAACACTGAGTGTCATTAACAAAACAGTGCCTGAGGACTCTGAACCTGCAGTACCTATGGTATCCGAAAAGAAGAGTGATAATAAAGACAAGGGCAGAAACTTGAGAGAACAACAAGCCCTTGGAAAACTGTTCACCAAAAAGCCCTACAAACATTCCTCTTTTAATTATACAGAAGTGACAGCTTCTGCTTCAGTCAGTTCATTTTCTTTTTTTTTCCAGACACTTTAAACTTATGGCTTTTCCCTGGAGCAGATGGTGCACAGTAGGTCCAACATGGTATTAAAAAATGCTGGTTGCCCCAAAAGGGAGTTGTGTGCTAGTATGCTGCCCAGAAGCAAAGCCCAGCGCAGCCTGAAAGTGCGGCTGCTGTGCACAGCGATGCCATGGACCACCCAAAAAAGGAGTGTGAAAAATGTCGGTGTGTGGCTACATAAGCCAAGGCACTGCTGTGGGCTTCCTTTGACAATGCATGTGTAGCACAGAATTGAAGAAGGTGCAAATTAAAGGGACCAGAAGCAGTGTGAAGATGCTTTTGCAGAGTGTAAGATTTCAGTTTATTGCGATGCCCATCATTTCTGTAGGAAAGGGTTTTCTTTGGCTTACCCATTTCAACAGTATTGCCTAATAGAAATTGCTTTCAGGATTGTGTGTTCACAACCTGTCATGCCCTTTTGTGTCAGGGTGCAATGCTGCAAGGGGTCCTTGTCTCCAGCAACTCCTGCAGGAAGTCTGCCTCCCAACAGGTCTTCCATGGCTCAGTTCTGTGACAGTCACATAAAGTTCAGTCCCCTTCTGGGGTAACAAAAAGGTCCAACTTGAAAATTCACAAAACATCCAAACACAAACGAGACTTCAACCCCCATCTTAGGCTATTCCTCAGCCCATCCTTTGGGGTCATTTTGCAGCCTCATCTTGGGCTCAGTGTTCTTTCCACTGGGCTTGCATGCCCCTTCCTCCAGGGCTGGTAGGGAATCCAGGTCCACCCTCTACTCTGGGTTCCAGCACAGGAACCTGTATTAAGCAGCTATCTGCTTCTTCAGACATACAACTGTTTTCCTGGGCCAGTTACTAACTTTGGGCTGCTTCCCCATGACTTGTGCTTAAACAGTCTCCCTTTGATTCTCAGGTCTCTGGATTCTCCATAGTTCCTCCTGGTTTCTCCGCTGAACTATTCCCGACACTTGAGCCAGCCTGCTCCCTGTCAGTTTCTCTCCATAGGAGAGTCCTATCTTCTTTCCCCCACCCCTCAAGATCCCTCAGCTTTCCTTCTAAGGCCCAGGTGCCAAATGACCCTCTACCACCTACCTCCACCTTCCCCAGACCAAGAGTGCACCAATGATCGATTGATTGCCTAATTGGCTCTTAACCCTTTGTCTAACAGGAGATGGGAGTAAGCAGCATCACAGGCAGTCAGATGAATCTCAGCTGTCATCTGCCCAGGCTAATGAGATCTGTATATGACTCAGGTCATTTGCATACTGCTACTTGTATGTGTATGAACCTTGTATGTGTGATTTAATTTCCATCTGTCCATCTGCTTAACATTTTGCCAACTCGCTGCTGCATTCCAGACTCTGGAAGATCCTTCTCAGGACTGTTATTTATTTCTGTTTGATTGTGCTCTGTATTATTGCCTAACCTGGCTACCCATGATTGTGCATTTTGTAGGTCATTTTTCCTCCTTCTGACATACTTCTCTGTGCATGTGAAGATGACCAGGTCCCTAAAAACTAAAGTCCTACTTTAGAAAGTCAACTGATAACTAAACATTTATTTAAAGTCCATTATTTTATTTACTCTTGAATGGGTTATTTTTCACATAGATTTCTATAAAATGCAAACACTGATTTAAATGGAACGTTAGTTTAAGCTGTCTTGTCTTTAAGTAACAAAAGGCAGAACATACACCCACTGATTATGAAACCAGCCTCTCTTAACATGGGCCTTGTCTATGGTGTTGACGGAATGTAGGGTACGAGTAGCTACATGCTGCTGTGAAAAGCAGTGGCTGCATCCACACTGCAATGTATAGCTACAAGTGGCAGTGAAAGTCTCTGGCAGGAAGGAGGCAACGGGAAAAGGATCTGGTAGCAGGGATCCGGCAGGACACTACACTGATAAACATAGCAGCAGTAGCAGATTAGCCACTGGGCTAAGGGGGCCCTGTGTCCAGGGGCCCCTTGAAAAATGGTCAACCCTGCTCCCTGGCAGGAGTGGGATGGGAGTGGGCGGGGGGACTGTAGGGCAAAGGGGTAGGGAGGGACCCCCAGTTGCTTTGGCCCAGGGCCCCACAAACCTGTAATCAGCCTCTGCATAGCAGTCTAAATGTGGGAGGCACTCTGCTTGGGCATATAGAGAGCCGAGTAAGCTACATAGCCTGTGGTTCTGGCGTGTCTTTACTCTGCTTACCTAAGCAATGCCTCACCATCTACACTGCTATTTATACCCGTCGGGTGCGGGGCGGTGGCGGGGGGGGGGGGCATATGTACTCTACAGATTGCTGTAAGTGTAGATAAAGCCTTAAAGGTGTTTTATACAGGTCTGGGGTGAGGCACACTGACAAGACACCATGAAGTTTGCATCATGCTATACTGTATCTGTCCAGTGGGTAAGTGGATTTCAGCTGGTAGTGACAGCAATCAGAAATTCAGTTTAAAAAATGCAGTGCTCATTATGTGAAGATAGGCCCAAGGAAAAAAGAAACGTGTCAGAGTTCATCCACTCAAGAGCTATGAATCTCTATATTGTCCAGAGCAGATTCTCTCTCTCTGCTTATAGATGAATATATTTCACAGAAGGTATTTTTTTTCTTTGTGTGTTCTTAGTTAAGAACTTTAAATTGTATCCATTTCAGTTTGAGCAGGTTTGACTAAATTATTATACATAGTCCTTTAGGAATGGAATGGTCTTCTTGGCTTCACTGCTAGGTTTGCTCTAATGCAAATTCAATTACTAATTTTTTATTAAAGATGGAGAGTGAAAATTATTCTCTGGAATTAAAGTAATATTACACAGATTTAGACAAAATGCTGTAGCTCTCATAGGACAAATAATTATTCTTATCCACAAGCAATGTGTTAAAGAAAAGCTAGGTCAAATTAATTTCGTGTTTTTCCAAAACAGATGCAAAGAAGGAATAAGAAAGTAGTATGGATTGTTGGAACAGTCTTTTTGTCAGAATATATGGGCATTCCTCAGAAATGACATTACGTAATTTGTCCAAATGTGTATGAAATGAAATTCATTGATACTCCTGTTTAGTGTATGGTGGTAGCTCTGGGAGTACTGACTTGATTGCCCTTTTTGGGAGTAATGGTCTGGCTCTATTTATATTTGTGGTTGTTAAAAGGAAAAGGGGAAAAATGTCCTCGCTATGAATATAATTTTGCTAAAACAATTTTACTTATTCAATATGGAGCCAGAAAATTAAATAAAATAGATGTAGACTATGGTAATTTTTATAAACTACAGTGGTAACATGGTAAATGGGCCCCAAACAAGTGCTTGAAGTAGACTAAGATGTCATGTTATACAAAAATTGAGAAAATATATTTTTATAATTAAAGACCTGGGATGTGTAGTAAAGAACAAAGTGATGGGTTGTTGCCCCAAGGGCAGGAGTAGGTTGGGTTCTGCCCTGTGATTTGGGTACATATTACATTAAGCCCTCCTCCCCCTCAGAGAATGGAAAGTGAGGTCTTCCATGGCTAGGACTTATGACATTTTAAATTATCAAGTCTATCAGTACTAGACCGTGTTTGAAAATTTTGCTGATGAAATGTGATTCTTTTCCAGTGCAAATGTTGATGGAGATATAAACTTTAGTTTTCAACCAGCTCTAGTGTATATTCAGTTCCATAACCCCATTTCCCCTTCAGCGTGGATGAATAAGTGGGTCTTTCTGATGCCACTGCAGGAATTTAATCACTGAGGGTCCTAGTGCCTTATTGTTGGAGAAGGCAGAGGAGCCTGTTCTTAATGTTATCGAACATAGGTATGGATATCCTTTGCAGTTGTTCAAACTCAAGACTCTAAGTTAGATCTAGCTATGGGTAGGACATCCTTATGGTTTTCCTACTACTGTTTAGTCATTGTTATAGGACCTCTCCAGTGCACAGTTCTTCAAGCTGCTTGCTGGAGAGAGGATTTGCCCTGATCCCATAATGGTACAGGATCAAACCTACAGAGAGGGGACTTGAACTTTGATGGCTTTAGAGAATACTAATTTTTGTGCCTCAGTCAGTCACTTTTTAAAGTGGAGCATTCCCACAAATTTATTTCCATGCTCCTCTTTTATGCTTATACAGTTACATACTTTTATTGGAAGGAGAGAGGATAATACTGGGGAAGATTTTATTAGATTATCAACCCCTTAACAATGCCGAATGTTCCCTGCAGTATGATCTTGAGCGCTCTGTAGGATTTACTTTAAAATATTCATGACGCTTCCACCACTTCCCTTGGGAGACTACTGCAAAGCTAGGTAATTTTCTCTGATATTCAGGCTACAATTTTTGTTGCTTAACTTAATTTGATTACTCCTTTTTATAACCTCTTCAACCACACTAAACCGTT
Organism: Caretta caretta; assembly: GCF_965140235.1. Lineage (NCBI taxonomy): Eukaryota > Metazoa > Chordata > Testudines > Cheloniidae > Caretta > Caretta caretta. Next base: position 88,906,330 of record NC_134210.1, on the reverse strand, counting down.
ATTCTCTTTTCTTGGTGTTTACACTCTTCAAAAGTATGTAGCCAGTTATATACCCTGTAATCATCATTTACCCAAACCTGAATGCTTTGTTCTGTTAAACTTTCCTCATTAATAAAATCCTTTCAGCTTCTTAATCATTTTCATTTCATTCTTCTGATTTTCCTCCAGTTTGTCCACTCTATTCAGGTAGTGAGGCACTGCAAAATGTAAGTAATATTCTAGTGCAGTAGACATGGTCTGTTTTCTCACTAGTCCATGAGGTGCATGCAGCACACAAATTACACTGGCTTTGTTTTGTTTGTTTACTGCAGTACAAGCTGATATCCAGGTTCTTGTCCACTATCACCCATATACCTTTTTGGCACTTTTTTTTCATATGTTGTAAATCAGAAAAAAAGATAAATATATCCTTCTTTAAATTTTAATACTATAGAAGGAGAGATGGTCAGTATATCATAACATTTAGTCACTGCCTGTAATGTTCTATTATAGGGTAGGTTGGCATGGTGAATTTCCAGTTCTGAAATACAAATTGGTCTCATTTTGTTCCTTCCACTTTTGTAACTATTTTAAATATGTTCACAAGTGTTTTTCTGATTCACCTGGAAAGGTCATCAGATACAAATTTCAGCATACCAAAGTGTGTATCTGTGATTGCACAGAAACTGACATATTTCACATTTTAGATATTGTAACAGAACTAAGTTTAAAACAAAGACTGCATTTTGAATATCTTTTATATCATATAAAAAAATCTGATTTTAAAATATAGGGTCAGTGGGGCAAACTGTAATTTGCCTATGATATTGCCAACATAGCAGCAGAAATGCATTACATTGTTCCCAGAATAAGATAATTTATTCAGCAGAAGTGTCTTCAGTTGTCCTCATAGGCAAAGAAGTTAATTTTAAATCAGTTTCTTAAAACTGTCAGCTGGAAAGCAATGGAATAGTGTGACAGGGTTTAAACCCAATTGCAACCTGAAAATCTTTTTCTTAGTAGCCCAGATTCCTACACTGCTTCCATTGTACTCTTTTGTACAGAATGAAACATCAGATTCTAGAACTAGGAGTTAGAAAGAAAATATACTCGTGAAGTGCCGAAAAAAAGTTTTACACAGATGATAAAGCAGCAAGTGAATCAATCAAGGCAACAGCATTTTTCATCAAATCCATTTACCACTGGAACATCTCGAAATAAATATGGGTTTTTTCCTCATCCTGTTTTTACTCCCTTAATTAACTTTTAATGTTAGAGTAATACCTGGGACTCCTTAACTCATTTTGAATTTGAAACTGGGTCTCAGTCAATGCTGACCTTTCTCACTGTAGTTTCATTGAAACCTTGCATATTAGTTTGACTACCTGAGAAAATGATGGTACTTGTTACTCCTTCTAATTAAGTGCTAAATAATTTACAGTGATCGCATGGGCTCTCTCTGTTCATAAATGACAAACACATTAGTCAAACTATTGATTTTTCCTCTTCTTTTTATGTTACTTATATAGGTTGAATTTTCAGCCTCCTAAGCAATAGGATGAATCTGCAGGATTTTAGGATTTCCTCAGCTGCAGGCAACTGGCCATGAATCAATAATATAACTTTGATATGACTTTTCATGCTGGATAACAGAATACTGGTAGTAAATGCTTTTAAAATAAACACCTTGGAATGGATTTGGTTAGAACCCAGTTGGGTATGGATATTGACCTCATATGAAGCTCATTGAAGTTGATGAAAAGACTCCCAATGGCTTCAGTTGGCTTTGGATCAAGCCCCTTATATGCTCACTGTTATCAATCACTGAAGAAAAATGTTGCTAGTGTAGAGGAACTGCCAAAGCCTTGGCACCTGGGTAAATACCCCAAATCCGAGAGCTTATTGAAAGTCTATCTGGAAAATGCGGCTGGAAATCTAATGAGAATGGGCTTTCTTGAGAGATTTCTAGTCATTCCTGCTTCCAGGTGGGAGGGAAATACTATTTACATGGTGTTTTGTCACCTTTAGCTTCAGACCCAGGCAGAATTAGGGAATGGGGAAACATTCAAAAAGGAAAGATAATAGTGGAGGGAATAACTGCACATTTGCAAACCACTTAGAAGAGCAATGGTTTTCCTGAAACAGTTTTGCCCAGAGTTATTGTTATGGGGTGAGCAAGTAGTTCAGAAAATCATGAGGAGAAAATCCGAATGCATGTTCAAATAGTGTTCTGGACAGAAAAGACAGCCTTTTTGTTTCCTTATTTTCTGGGCACATTGCAGGCTCTCAGTCTTCAAGGCAGATATGCCATCTTTTAGTTGTTTGTATGGCTCTTATCCTTATTTTTGATGCCATGTTGCCACAATCCAAATTAAATACATTAGACTTTAAGCACATGTCCAGCTCTAGTGGATTCTGCAGAATAGTGAATGTAAAATACTTTGTTAAGCCTATGCCCAAAACATGAACCCTGTTTCGAACTTTGCTCTGTTGTCCAGGACTAGGGAGCAAAAATGCCAAAATGCTATAAAAAAATGCTGTCAAAACTATTGGCTGCTTAAAATATCACAACAAACCTTCCTCCCACCCCCTTCCCTCTTGGAAGATTTTGAGCTGTGATTTTTCCCTGCAGCTTCCCCTATTCGGGAAAGAGGAGGAGACGTTTCTGTATGCAGTAGGAACACTTTGCCATTCATCTGTATACAGAAAATAATGAATGTAGAATATATGCATAATTAGTGAAATTAGGGCACACTTCTTTCCCTTCTTCATAGGGAGTACAGGGACTCCACCTTGTGTATAAGTATGGGTGGGCAGGTTCAACACCACATTTACATGCAGCTGCGTAACTCAAAAGGGCCATATAGTCCCCAAAATATAAAGTTGCCTGAGGAAATGAGACATTCTAATCTTTTCATTTTTTAACCTAAACATGGGTGCCCTCACATAGTAAAGTCTATGCAGTCCTTTCATAGTTTTAAAAGTACACAGACTGATGCATGATTTAAAAAGATGCTTCAGACAGAGGCACACTCTATAAAACATGTATAAGGCAGAGGATCACTTTGTTTCACCTGACTCAGAATTTGTTTGACTTTTCAATTTGACAGATGTTAAAAAATATATATTTTCAGTTCAATCTGAAACAAAACTTTTTTCAGTTTTTCAGACTTGCCAGCAAACTGAAAATCCATTTTTTGCCCAGTTTTAATAATGTCCTTGAAACAGTGGCTTTTTCATCTATTATTTTGCTTTTGAATGAATAGTAAGAAAAATCAGCAGTAAATGAACAGTACTAGGTGTGTATGTAGTGGATACCCTACCTTCTACACTACAAGAAGGATGTGGATAAATTGGAGAGAGTCCAGCGAAAGGCAACAAAAATGATTGGGGTCTGGAACACATGACTTATGAGGAGAGGCTGAGGGAACTGGGATTGTTTAGTCTGCAGAAGAGAAGAATGAGGGGGGATTTGATAGCTGCTTTCAACTACCTGAGAGGTGGTTCCAGAGAGGATGGTTCTAGACTATTCTGAGTGGTAGAAGAGGACAGGACAAGGAGTAATGGTCTCAAGTTGCAGTGGGGGAGGTTTACGTTGGATATTAGGAAAAACTTTTTCAGTAGGAGGGTGGTGAAACACTGGAATGCGTTACCTAGGGAGGTGATAGAATCTCCTTCCTTAGAAGTTTTTAAGGTCAGGCTTGACAAAGCCCTGGCTGGGATGATTTAATTGGGGATTGGTCCTGCTTTGAGCAGGGGGTTGGACTAGATGACCTCCTGAGGTCCCTTCTAACCCTGATATTCTATGATTCTATGATTCTTGTTGGAGGAGGAGAAAGACCAGGATGTGTAAGTTTACTACAGGACGATTATGAACGACTGAAGTGGTGTGGCCATGAAAAAGGCAAATGCAATCCTAGGATGATCAGGAAATGGAAGACCTATTTTACAAGAAGAGAATACAATTCATTGGCTTATTTCACCTAGCAAAGCAAAGGCAGAGAAGGGATATGATTGCTCTTTATAAATACATTGAGGGGAAGGTTAAACAGCTGCTAGAGGAAAGAGCGATTTAAGATAAAGGACAATGTTGGCTCAAGAGCACATGGTTAATACTGGCCATGAGAAAATTTAGGCTGAAAATCACAAGGTTCTAACCATCAGAAGACTTAGTTCTGGGATAGTCTTCCTAGGAACAGTGAGGGCAGACAACCTAATTAGTTTAAAAATGCATCTAGATATATTTATACATGGGATTATATGATTGTGTTGCCTGTGATAACAGAGGATTGGACTCAATGACCCAAGAGGTCCTTTCCAACCGTCCATTCCTAAATTCTCATTTACTAATATTTTTCTATTTAACATGATATTGAACTCCCTGGACTTTATCAGATTTACTCTGGAGTAACTCTATGATTTCTTTGGAGTGACTGCAGATTTACAGAATCAGACTCCCTCAGTAGTTTTGAGCATGTTATTTCAGTAGATCCTCTTTTCTAATAAGAACTACTCAGACTTTGTAGAAAATGCTTAGTGTATCATGTAAAAAAATCCTTTTTTTACTTAGAGCAAAGTTAATGTGCTGTCAAATAGGCTAGAATTACTAACTTTTTGTTTTAGGGGCTGGATTTGCAAAGGTGTACACACATGTTTGCCAGAGCACAGTTGTGCATGCAATGATTGTGCATGGCCGGTAAGAATGCAAACTCTTTAGAAAGATTTGAAGGTTTAAGCTCTGTGAGTCATATACTGATCCCTGTGCAATGTCAACATAAAACTGAAGAGGTATTGTTCTTGGAATTTATTGTGTGTTTGGGATAGAGGAGGGAATGAGATTTCCCATCTTACCTTATTAGGTAATTAACTGATGATATGATGGTCATAAGGTATAATAAATTCAAAACCAAATAAATGGGGGAAGAGGGAGTGCGGCTTATGTCTCTCTAATTTCTCCTTGACAATTTCTGTTGTGACCTTATTCAACATTCCATGCGTCGATATGCTTTCAGAGGCAATACTGGCTATTAGTATTCAATAGTGCACATTAAATGTAAGTTATCATAGTCATTATAGGGTTTCTCAGCTTTGTATCTGTTTTTGTGTTTTGATGGCTTATGCTGTCAAATTCTGCACTATTGTCAGAAAGTGTTATGCAAAATCAAATTGTATTATGTTATGAATAGCTGTGTTATCATTTGCAATTTGCCCACCCCTGTTAAATCAAAGTAATAGCTTACTGGGTTCAGAGCAGCAGAACAAAGGGGAAATTGAACTCTTTATCTTAATCTTTATTATTAACTATAAATTTAGGCATCTTTCTGCACTATTACTAATCCTCTGGAGCATTTTTTTGAATTTGTTGAGAGCTTGGAGAATTTATTTTGGGGTTGCTTTGAGGAGAGTAAAGGAAAGATTTCCTTGAACTGAAAGCAGTTAAAATCTGTTACAGTATACGACAAAAATGAACATATAAAATATGGTTTTGTTAGCAAAGAGCAACATGTGATCATACGGAGAGTTGTGCAGTGTTTGAAATAATTTCCCAGGCTTTTAAAGGTATATCGGGAAGGGTGAAACTAGTAGATGATATCTGATCATCATGTATAATAAAGCAGAAGATGGCCTTACAAAGAATCCAAATTGCATGTGAAATATTAATTTAAGAACCCACATGTCATAATTAAGCATTACTAAAACACAATATGATTAATTATTTGGATGAGAAAAGGGAATAAACCACCAATAATGCTCCATACTTTGTCAACTCAGTTAATTCACGAGCAAGGACAAAATGACAACTTCCTTCATGGCTTTTGGAACTGTTGGCAGAACAATGATTTAGCCTACACCCATCTGTCATTGCTAAAGCCAGTGGCTACAAGGAAAGTAAATTGTGTTAAGTTGGGCAGATCAAGGATAAATTAAGCTGTCGTTCACCTTTTAACATTTTGCTAAGCACTTTTTTCCATTCTTTATGGGCAATACTACATATATAAGAATGGCCATACTGGGTCAGACCAAAGGTCCATCCAGCCCAGTATCCTGTCTACCGACAGTGGCCAATGCCAGGTGTCCCAGAGGGAGTGAACCTAACAGATAATGATCAAGTGATCTCTCTCCTGCCATCCATCTCCACCCTCTGACAAACAGAGGCGAGGGACACCATTCCTTACCCATCCTGGCTAATAGCCATTAATGGACTTAACCTCCATGAATTTATCCAGTTCTCTTTTTTAAACCCTGTTATAGTCCTAGCCTTCACAACCTCCTCAGGCAAGGAGTTCCACAGGTTGACTGTGCGCTGAGTGAAGAAGAACTTCCTTTTATTTGTTTTAAACCTGCTGCCCATTAATTTCATTTGGTGGCCCCCAGTTCTTATATTATGGGAACAAGTAAATAACTCTTCCTTATTCACTTTCTGCACACCACTCATGATTCTATATACCTCTATCATATCCCCTCTTAGTCTCCTCTTTTCCAAGCTGAAAAGTCCTAGCCTCTTTAATCTCTCCTCATATAGGACCCATTCCAAACCCCTAATAATTTTAGTTGCCCTTTTCTGAACCTTTTCTAATGCCAGTATATTTTTTTGAGATGAGGAGACCACATCTGTACGCAGTATTGAAGATGTGGGCATACCACGGATTTATATAAGGACAATAAGATATTCTCCATCTTATTCTCTATCTCTTTTTTTAATGATTCCTAACATCCCGTTTGCTTTTTTGACTGCCGCTGCACACGGCGTGGATGCCTTCAGAGAACTATCCATGATGACTCCAAGATCTTTCTTCTGATTAGTTGTAGCTAAATTAGCCCCCATCATATTGTATGTATAGTTGGGGTTATTTTTTTCCAAATGTGCATTACTTTACGTTTATCCACATTAAATTTCATTTGCCATTTTGTTGCCCAATCACTTAGTCAAGACCAAAGCAGACTGTGAAGAACTTCAAAAAGATCTCACAAAACTATCTTGAGCAGTTTAGTATCTGCAGACTTTGCCACCTCACCCCTTTCTCCAGATCTTTTTATGAATAAGTTGAATAGGATTGGTCCTAGGACTGACCCTTGGGGAACACCATTAGTTACCCCTCTCCATTCTGAAAATTTACCATTGATTCCTACCTTTTGTTCCCTGTCTTTTAACCAGTGCTCAATCCATGAAAGGATCTTCCCTTTTATCCCAAGACAACTTAATTTACGTAAGAGCCTTTGGTGAGGGACCTTGTCAAAGGCTTTCTGGAAATCTAAGTACACTATGTCCACTGGATCCCCCTTGTCCACATGTTTGTTTGACTCCTTAGAGAACTCTAATAGATTAGCAAGACATGATTTCCCTTTACAGAAACCATGTTGACTTTTGCCCAACAATTTATGTTCTTCTTTGTGTCTGACAATTTTATTCTTTACTATTGTTTCAACTACTTTGCCCGGTACTGACTTTAGACTTACCCGGCTGTAATTGCCGGGATTACCTCTAGAGCCCTTCTTGAATATTGGCATTACATTAGCTATCTTCCAGTCATTGGGTACAGGAGCTGATTTAAAGGACAGGTCACAAACCATAGTTAATAGTTCCGCAATTTCATATTTGAGTTCTTTCAGAACTCCTGGGTGAATGCCATCTGGTCCCGGTAACTTGTTACTGTTAAGTTTCTTAATTAATTCCAAAACCTCCTCTAGTGACACTTCAATGTGTGACAATTCCTCAGATTTGTCACCTACAAAAAACGGCTCAAGTTTGGGAATCTCCCTAACGTCCTCAGCCGTGAAGACTGAAGTAAAGAATTCATTTAGTTTCTCTGCGATGACTTTATCATCTTTAAGTGCTCCTTTTGTATCTCGGTCGTCCAGGGGCCCCACTGGTTGTTTAGCAGGCTTCCTGCTTCTGATGTACTTAAAAAACATTTTGTTATTACCTTTTGAGTTTTTGGCTAGCTGTTCTTCAAACTCCTTTTTGGCTTTTCTTATTATATTTTTACATTTAATTGAGCAGTGTTTATGCTCCTTTCTATTTACCTCACTAGGATTTGACTTCCATTTTTTAAAAGATGCCTTTTTATCTCTCACTGCTTCTTTTACATGGTTGTTAAGCCAAGGTGGCTCTTTTTTAGTTCTTTTACTGTGTTTTTTAATTTGGGGTATACATTTAAGTTGAGCCTCTATTATGGTGTCTTTGAAAAGTGTCCATGCAGCTTGCAGGGATTTCACTCTAGTCACTGTGACTTTTAATTTCTGTTTAACTAACCTCCTCATTTTTGCATAGTTCCCCTTTCTGAAATTAAATGCCACTGTGTTGAGCTGTTGAAGTGTTCTTCCCACCACAGGAATGTTAAATGTTGTTATGTTATGGTCACTATTTCCAAGCGGTCCTGTTATAGTTACCTCTTGGACCAGATCCTGCGCTCCACTCAGGACTAGATCGAGAGTTGCCTCTCCCCTTGTGGGTTCCTGTACCAGCTGCTCCAAAAAGCAGTCATTTAAAGTATTGAGAATTTTGTATCTGCATTTCATCCTGAGGTGACATGTACCCAGTAAATATGGGGATAATTGAAATCCCCCACTATTATTGAGTTCTTTATTTTGATAGCCTCTCTAATCTCCCTTAACATTTCTTCGTCGCTATCACTGTCCTGGTCAGGTGGTTGATAATAGATCCCTACTGTTATATTCTTCTTACTGCATGGAATTACTATCCATAGTGATTCTATGGAACATGTGGATTCATTTAAGATTTTTATTTCATTTGATTCTACATTTTTTTTCACATATACTACCACCTCCTTCCCCCACCCGCCGGACCTGTTCTGTCCTTCCGATATATTTTGTACCCTGGAATGATTGTGTCCCATTGATTGTCCTCACTCCACCAGGTTTCTGTGATGCCTATGATATCAATATCCTCCTTTAACATGAGGCACTCTAGTTCACCCATCTTATTATTTAGACTTCTAGCATTTCTAGCATAACTTTAAAAACTTGTCACTGTTTATTTGTCTGCCCTTTTCTGATGTGTCAGATTCTTTTTTATGTGAATGTTTCTCGTCTGATCTGGCCCATACTTTATCCTCTTCCATCCTCTCCTCCTGACTAAAACCTAGAGAATCTCTATCAATCGACTCTCCTCTAAGAGAAGTCTGTCTGATTCACGTGCGCCTCTGCAGCAACCGGCTTTCCCCCATCCCTTAGTTTAAAAACTGCTCTGCAACTTTTTTAATGTTAAGTGCCAGCAGTCTGGATCCACTTTGGTTTAGGTGGAGCTCATCCTTCCTGTATAGGCTCCCCCATTCCAAAAGTTTCCCCAGTTCCTAATAAATCTAACCCCCCACTCCTTACACCACCCTATCATCCACGCATTGAGACTCTGAAGCTCTGCCTGCCTACCTGGCCCTGCGCGTGGAAGTGGAAGCATTTCTGAGAATGCCACCATAGAGGTCCTGGATTTCAGTCTCTTTCCTAGCAGCCTAAATTTGGCCTCCAGGACGTCTCTCCTACTCTTCCCTATGTCATTGGTACCTACATGTACCACAACCACCAGCTCCTCCCCAGCACTACACAAAGTCTATCTAGATGCCTCAAGAGATCTGCAACCTTCGCACCAGGCAGGCAAGTCACCATACGGTTCTGCCGGTCATTACAAACCCAGCTATCTATGTTTTGAATGATTGAATCTCCCATTACTAACACCTGCCTTTTCCTAATGACTGGAGTTACCTCCCCCGGAAAGGTAACCTCAGTGTGAGAGGATACCCCAACATCATCTGGAGGGAGGGTCCCAACTATGGGAAGGTTTCCCTTTGCTCCCATTGACTACTCTCCTTCCCTGAGCCTTTCATCCTCCTTAACAGCACAGGGACTGTCTGAGCAGAGGTGGGACAAATCTACAATGTCCCGGAAAGTCTCAACATACCTCTCTGCCTCCCTTAGCTCCTCCAGTTCCGCCACCCTGGCCTCCAAAACCTGTATGTGGTCTCTGAGGGCCAGGAGCTCCTTGCACCGAATGCACACATACGCCACCTGCCCACAGGGCAGGTAATCACACATGCTACACTGAGCACAATAAACAGGATAGCCCCCACTCTGCTGCTGGGCTTCTGCGTGCATTCTCTCCTACAGCTACATAGGTTAATGATAGGGTTTTTGTTTAAATCAAGAATTTTGATTATAGTTTAGTTTAAAGGTTTTAAAGAATGGCAAGTGTACCTCGTCCTCTTCCAAACTTCCTCTTGAAACTCCCTGTTAGCAGTCCCTGTTCACACCACTTAGCCTAAATAACACACTCCTCGCTATGCTGAAGTGTATCCATTTCATCTGCTTTGTCAAAATACGTCCAGAATTCTCACTGAAAAACAGAATGTTTGTTCGTTCTGTACTGCTATATATTATACTATACTTCGCATGCTTAAGGCAAAATATATTACAGAAACCCTGTATGCTGTTTATAAACCCATAATGGATAACATAATACAGTGTGTGATTATTCCATCTGGTTCTGCAGGGAGAGGGAATGAAAACCTGGCAGAAAGGACACAAGTTGGGGAAGTGCTTCCTCTGTATTTTCATTCCCATTTCCCCAGGAGCCTCTGGTAGTCCTCATGTCAGTATTAATGAGATACTTTACTCCCCGGTGGAATCCACCCTCCATCACTAGAAGGACATTTTGGGGACAGCAGACAACGATGAAAGCCCAGGCAGAGCAGCTCTGCTGAAGCTAATTGTCAGGAATTTGATGGGGCAAGGGGAACTTGGTGAATATTCCAGGGCAGTGGCCCTCATCTCTGGAGTAGTACCAAGGTCTACAAGGACACTAGGTAATTTGATAGGCATGGGAGCTGATCTTTTGTTTCCTGTGCGGAATCCCTGGGGAGAAAATCTGATTGAAACTCACTAAGGGAAACCTTGCATTTTCCAGTCCAGACCCCCTTCGTTAAAAATACATAAGGAATGATCTGGAACCTGGTTTTCAATAGCTGCACCTATTTAGATGGCTAAATCAGTTACATAATCCGAATAGCAAACCTATGTTAAAGCAATCTAATCATGAGCTGTATTTTCAAAAGAGTTCTCCCAAAATTGTGTGAGGGTTCTCCAATACAGGCATAGAAATCCTGATCTGTGCACACATTTAGGTATTTGCATGCTCAAATCAGGGTCTGTGTGCATCAGTTTCTGAGCAACAGTTCATGCACACTCTGGAAAATTTGGCCCTAAATGTTGCAGAACCAAATTTATTGGTCACCCAGAATTTTCAGCAAGGCTTCCCAGTGCCAACATTTAAGCTTTTGAAAAAGATTTTCATGTAAGAAAACAGCTGAACTAAAACCTTGATTGAGAAAACCTTATTCAGCTTTTCAAAATACATTAAAATTCAGCCAAGCCACAGAGATGTGCACTACTGAAACCTGCTATCGGGCACTTGCCAAATGAGGCAAGCTTACCAGAGCTCTCAGTGAAGGAGAATCTCTGTTTATTAGATTAGTAACCCTAGTCTCTTGCCCCAGGGACAAGAAGAGTTCTGGTTCAATTCCTGCCTGTCTGCGGGACACATAGCACACGCTATGTGCAACCACCAGATGGGAACACTTTTAACTGGTTAAGGCACTTAGGCTATCATCTGGCAGACAATGAAACAAAACCCACAGGCATGCAAATGGGAAGGGAGAGGACAGACGAGCTGAGCAATGGCAAAAAAGCTTTAAAAATAGATCATGAGGGCAGAGAGAGAAGAGGCAGATAAAATGAATGGGGTGTTATCGGATCTATAGCAAAAAAAAAAAATAGAAAAATTATCAAATCTGTATGTCTCTGGTGTTAGAGTTGTAGAGACATATGAACCACTCATACTTTGCTGTCATGGCTCATTACGGTTTGTTTCACCCAAACCCCTTAATATCTATATTGTCTTGTCATTTCACTGTTATTCACCAACATCAATGATGCCTTAAACATGCCAGCAAAGGATACCAGTTTGATAACATGCAGCAGCATATCCTCTAGGAAATCTACCATGTGCTTGGAGTAGGTTGTACAGCTTACATATGAGCTGCCATGTAAATTGGAGAGAAATGTTTATAGAAAATTCAAGCAACTAAATCTCAATGTATAAGTTCTGATTTAGTACAGCTGTCTCAGAGCCACTGCACTGCATCAGGCAAATTTTTATTTAAGGACATTTTGAAATGCATATTATTTACTTAATAGACTACTGGCTTCTAGGGGACCCTACTGTTGCATTTCTTGGGTCATATATTTATTCGGAATGTGTGATTTTTGTAGAAGAACCAAAGTAAAAAGAGAAAAGGAGGACTCTTGAATTACTGGCTGTTACAAAGGAATATTGTAAGTTTGTTCTCCACAGATATATAATTCAGATCAGGACTGTATGATAAAAATGCATATTAACAATAATTATCAAAAGAACTTGCATGTATGGAGAAGGTGGCTTCATTTCAAAATCAAATCTCTGTTTTGAAGGCCAAAACCTAGTGATGCTCAGAAAATTCACTTTTCTATCAAAGCTGCCTTTCAAAATTACATGTAACAAATGGAACCCAAACTTTTATTTTCTTTATAGTTCTGTAATATGTTAAAGCCTAATGAATAAAGGGTATTAGGATAGAAATTTACAAATATAAAGGCCACATGAGCCAAAAGGGAGAGGAATTATTGACTGTCATAGATGGAGTATAATCAGGAATAATGGGCTGAAATCAAGAAGGGAAAATTTGGGTTTAATATCAATGAGATGTATTAGATTATGTACCAGCCTCTCTCGGAAATGGGGGAAGTGACATTGCTTGAAACCTGAGACAGAACGGTTCACTGTACCAGCCACAACTTTAGACAATGATAACAGCTTTGCCACACATCTGAGACACTCATGCAGGCTATATACCAATTCAGTGCAGAGACCTGCACATGGGTCTCCCCCATCCTAGGTAAGTGCCCTCACCACAACAGGCTATTGACTATTCTCTCTCTCTCCCCCGCCCGCCCCCCCAATGTTGACAAGTCTTGGTTTTGTCACAATGCAGAATGGGAAAACTGTTTACCACCCAGCTATACAAATGCGATCTGCAACCAACAAAAGGGTGATTTTTCAAAACAGCAATTACTCACCTTTCAGAAAACTATTGTTTACATGTCTTCTTTTCATTCCCTGAGAACATGAGACCTAATTTACTATGTAGGTAAAATTAGAGGTATGCAAATAGTGTTGTCTAATTTTCTCCCTCAAAATTTCCACTGACTCTAGAATCAGATGATGATGATTTGAGAAGAGTGTGTCCTCCCAAGGTGATCTAAAATACAAACATGTTTTAACAAATACTGCTGAGATTCACCAAAATCTACACAATCCCACAGATATATGCTATTTAAAAATGAGGATATGTGTGAAACGCTGCACATTTATGGATTTTAGTTCACACTAGCAACTATTTAAGTATTTATGGAATCATTCAACCATTCAAGGGAAATTTTTCGTAAAGGAAGGTAGCGTGCATTCATGCCTACGTTTGCACTGCAATTACAGTAACTGCATGTGCAAAGAGCTCAATATATAAATAACTATTTAGATCAGTGATACTCAGACCTCTGTGGTTCAGGAGCCAAATTAGTGACCAAGATTACCCAAAAAGAGCCACAGCAGTGTGAATTCATTGTTTCATTAACTATAGTACTATTCATAGTTAAACAGTATGATGGGATAGATATATATGTATGTATGTATTATTCTCACAGCAAATAAGTTAATAACTGAGTGCAAGTTGATAACTTGGATAATAACCTAGTAAAAGCATCTTGACTGGTTAATAACTTTAATATCATGTGCTGCAAAGGGCCGCAGGAGAGACATTTAAAAGCCACTTGCGACTGTCAAGCCTCAGTCTGAGTATCACTGATTTAGATGCACAACTACCTTTTTTATTTTGTACATAATTGTGGTAATTGCATGTGGACAACCAACTTCCTTTCGTGAAATTTGGTCCTACAAGTAGTCCTATTATAATTGGATCAAAAATATTTAGACAATGTAACAACATTAATTAAAACATTTGTAAATTCCAAGTTTCAAAAATTTTAACACAACTCATTGTTTGTCTAAATAGTTGAACCAGAAATGCATTATTCAGTATTTTCCTAGTGAAAAGGCTGATTTATACACTGTATCAAGAATTTACTATGTACTAAGACTGACCAAAACTATGACCACTTACGTTTAAACCTGTTATGGAGAAATAAACCACCACATATACTCTTTGGAGTGATTCTTTATAGGATTCTTTTTGGTTAAATCATTATTAACAACATATTTCACCTCAGTGCAAAGAACTAGAGCATAGGCATTAATGTGATGCACACATTAGAAATGCCTACAACAGATTAATCAAAGTACTATAATCCAACATCACTGATTTAGAAATTTCAGGCTTGGACATTTATTTTTATATAATTTTTTTTTCATTTCAATGACTTTCCTACAGATCATCAACTTGTTGGCCCAGGAACATATTACAACACAAAATGCTTTGTTTTGGATGGGTCTGTTACAGGCTGACTGATCCCTTAAAGGCAGTTGGGACCAGCTTTGCCTGTGATGGATCAGCTACCCTCTCAGATGATCCTGATTGGCTATGGATCAGATGGTCCTGTTTATTTACTATACCCAGCTGAGAAGGGATCACAGACTGCCTAAAAAGGACTGCCAGAGCTCAGGTAGGAGAGGAGTGACCCTGGAGCAGGGTAGTCTCAGGCAGATGGCCTCAAGGAGGATGAGGAGAGTTTCAGGAGCAAGGCTGACTGCTGTGACTAGCCCTGGAAGAAGAGAGACTCCCAGAAGGGAAAAGACATTGGGAAAGAACTGAGAGCTGAGCCTGGGAGGGACAGAAGACCCTTTTGTTATGTTGCACTTGGGACTATTGACTAAGGATTGGACAACACTAGAAAGTTAGGTCAACCCAGCTATGTCACTAAGAGATATGAAAAATTCAAACTCCTGAGAGATTCAGTCTTAACCCAATTTAAGCCCTTTTGTAGACAGCACTAGGTTGATGGAAGAATTCAACCATGGACCTAGCTACCACTTCACAGGGAGGTGGATTTATTACAGTGACAGATGAACCTCTTCTGTCACTGTAATAAGTGTCTACATTACATTGGTACAGTAGGCACATTGCAGTTTTGCTGCTGTATGTTTCTAGTGTTGACATAGTTTAAGCTTGTTACCAGTGCCTGGGTGAGTAGTGCAAAAAAAGACTGCTGCCTGGAAAAGATTCCTGGGGATGGGGGCAATGGAGGTAGGGTGAATAGTGCCCTGACAGGCCACAAAGGCCTCTACATTGCCCCTACCTTTCCACAACTTGGTGGAGAATATGGATGCATATCTAGCTCCTGGGAAAGGAAACAAACTGAGATGGTAACACCACAACAGGGTCACTATTTCAAATTAAAAAGAACGAGGAGTACTTGTGACACCTTAGAGACTAACAAATTTATTTGAGCATAAGCTTTTGTGGGCTAGAACCCACTTCATCAGATGCATGCAGTGGAAAATACAGTAGGAAGATATATACACCCAGACAACATGAAAAAATGGGTGTTGCCATACACACTAAAACTAGAGCGATCAATTAAGGTGAGCAATTATCAGCAGGAGAAAAAAAACCCTTTGTAGTGATAATCAGGATGGCCAAAAGGTTTTTTCTCCTGCTGATAATCGCTCACCTTAATTGATCACTCTCATTATAGTGTGTATGGCAACACCCATTTTTTCATGTTCTCTCTCTCTCTCTCTCTCTCAATGTGTGTATCTTCCTACTGTATTTTCCACTGCATGCATCCAATGAAGTGAGTTTTAGCCCATGAAAGCTTATGCTCATATAAATTTGTTAGTCTCTAAGGTGTCACAAGTACTCCTCATTCTTTTTGCTGATACAGACTAACACGGCTGCTACTCTGAAACCTATTTCAAATTAGTCATTGCTGAGTCACCACACTTGAAAGTGCATCTTTTTCAACATATTGGAAATTATGTTGCTGAAATATTAACTGGTTTGGAGAAAAATACCATGTTACTTCACTTCTTCATTAACTATATATTGGTTTCCCCATCACATAACATAATACACTAGTAGATTTTACACTTTGGTTTACACACATGTAGAGTTTTGAGTATTTTTATATTTAAAATCTAAATATTTTCCTTTAAGGATTTAAAGAAATTCTCCTGGTGGTCTGTACTTTCTGTTTCAGGAGGTTTGGTTTTAACATTCCAATTAGGCAGGCACAAAGAATCAGATTTTTCAAAGGTATTTAGGTACTTAAAGATGAAGATACGTGTGAAGGCGGATTTTCAGAAGTGCCTAGGCACCTAATGCCCATTTGATTTGGGAGTTAGGTGCCAAGTGCTTTTGAAAATCCCGGTAGGTGCCATCTTCACCTTTAGGCATTTAAATACCTTTTAAAGATCTGGCCCAAAGTAACTCTTTATATAGGGCCAAATACTGTTCACCGTGTTTATGCTCATAGCAGAACTTAGCTTAGCATCTCTGAGCAGGTCTGTTAAAAACAAACCAACAGAAAAATCCTGCCCTCCCATAATTCACTAACTCCTGTTCACCACGATGTTCCCCACGGTGAACAGTGACAAGCTTAGGCTCTGGGGACAGAGCAGTGAAACGATTCTTTGGGGCACCTCAAAACTTAACTAATGCAATTTGATCCCTTGTTGATTACCTGTTAGGTTCACTCTCTCTGGGGCACCTGGCATTGGCGACTGTCGGTAGACAGGATATTGGGCTGGATGGACCTTTGGTCTGACCCAGTATAGCCATTTTTATGTTTATGTTCTTTATGTTGTATAGAAATGGGGTATGGAAGGATCTTCATGTCATCATCATCTTGCTGCTACAGGAACCTGCAGCTCAGCTGCTTGCTCTGAGATCACTGAAGAGTTACTGACATTTTGAAAAAAATTTCAAGGAGCAGCTCTCCTGATAAGCATGGACAGTGTGTGTTCTGGAGAATGTTTGTTTATTTGTGTATTGTAGCTCTTGATCAAATATTAGCTAGCTGTAAACCCCTCGTCAATAAGGTACTATAGGTTAAGTATTATTGTCATTTAAAAGATGGATATTTTGAGACAGAAGTTAAATAACCTAATTAAAACCACAGAGGAAGTGAGTGAGAGAGCTGGGATTAAAATACATGGATATCGTGTTCAGTCCAACATTTCATCCACTAGGACATACTGCATTTCATGCTATAATCTCTTCCTCCTTGTGGCTAGACCTAAGTAATGTTATCCATCAAACACAAGAGCCAGTTCAGCTGCAGGCAGGCAGGCAGTGGCCAGGAGGGAAGCTGTGGTAACTCTGGCACTATTAGTGGCAGCCCAGCAAATTGGTTCGAGTGTATTTATGATATGGATTTTGTAGGTCCCAAAGGCAAGTCCTGAATAACCAATGGTCTTTAAGGATGATAGTGAAAAACCTTCCTAAGTAGAGATAGTCTTGATAAATGTAAACAAATCTTCATCCAGAAAAGGGCTAGAAACTTGACTGTAAGCTAAAGATGAAAGCTGAGATCACATGGGGTATAAAACAGGAGCTCTAAAGCTACAGACTTCACAGAGCCATAAGGGCGCCTCTGGTATTGTTGTTCCTTAGAAGTCAATGGTAATATTTGAGTTAATACATTTACCAAAATCCAGCATTTAGTGTTGAGTTTTACATTATGTAATTGATTTTTAAATGTAACATTTACCTACAGAAACATGACTGAAAATACTACGGTCTATCATATAATATCAGACAATGCACATTATTAGGTGACCATTATATCTTTCTATCTGCTTAAGCTGTTTTGATTCCAACAACAGCAGGATTATCTCAGACAGATGTAATGTACTTAAGATCTAATACAAAACAAATTCTAAAGTTGAAATTGAAAATATATTTTAATTCTTTAAAGTGAACGCTGCACTAATGAAAGGTGCTATGTTGACAGCTCTGGGGCTTGAAGCCCTCAATTTATCTACAGAATAGGTATGATGCTGGCTTTTGGAATCGAAAGTTCCTCACAATCCTCTGTCATTATGCTTTAAGCCTGAAGCAGACAGACCATCTTTAGGTACAGAATTGTTAAATCTCCATTCCTATTCAGTCCTTGGCTTCTGTGAGGCTACCAACAGGATGCTAATTAGTGACAAGCACTGTGGTGGATTTTGTGCACTAGTCCACGGTATAACTGTAATTTGGATACCTATTCACTAAGAACTGGATTTATATCATCAGCTATCATTTAGCAATGCTTATCTCTTTTAGTACTTTTTCAATACCCGTAGTATGCAAATGAGCAAAGACATTATCAGAGATAGAGTACTCCCTTGCTTGAATCTTGTTTTAGATTGTTTATCAGGGTACAAAACAGTCTAAAACTAAACCCCTAGTATTTTATGGTATTTTTTTAAAGTTAGACTTCTTGTCTTATTTCATTATGTTATGGAACAATCCAATCCTTGCCCCACTTTCAATTTAGTGAGTGCTAATTAAAATTTTGAAAGGTTCATTAGCAAAGTCTGTAGCCTTATGATTACTTTGGACAGGAAAATGCACTTGTTACTAATAAGTTTCATTCTTTGGTGGGTACCCAGAGATTAATAATGAAGAAGATGATTGGTAAGACACACAAAGACTGCATGAGTTTTATTAATACCACAAGCAATATAAACAAAATCTAGAAAAAGATCAGAAAAACAGCAAAATCTGCATCGTGAATACTCACAAATCTGCAGGACCGTGGGTTCCCCTTAAGGAGAGACAAACATAAATTCACCATCCAGCCAGCCTGAGATCCCTCAGAGGGATGGATTAAGTTCCCTTTTATGGACCTGTTCCTTCCACCCACCTATTTCTGAGATTATATTTGATTATGTTATGGCCTCTTGTCCATACTTGACTATTTTCATAAGTATTTGGACAGATAGCTGATTCTCTAGACAATGTGTTTAAAGTAGTCTAGCTAAATAAAGCCTTTGTGGTTTAAACTGCCTGACACAAAATATATATGGCTAAATCTTCTGATTCAAAGCCGGTTACTTATGCTAATGTATATTAGACCTAATGTGGCCTTTTACAATCTATTACTAAGCTTCAGGCTAAATGCTAGGCCTATTGTAAAATAAATCTTTCCGTTTCTTTGCTTACTCCTTGTATTATAGATTTAGTTTCATTTTCACTAATTTGGCAAGCATCTCAACTCTAAGATATAAATGATTATTTACCTGATCACCTAAGATCAGGTCATTGGTCAAAGGTTAACAAGGCCAAATCATTTTATTATTGTTTGATGAATACTGCCATTATTGTCTGTATATTGTTCATTGGACATTGCTTGCATGCCAATTCAGGCCAAATTCTTCAGTATTTTCTCCAGTCTTGTTCAGGCAGAGATACCAATGAAATTCAACTTGTGAACCAATATGGCCAAATAAGAACTTCAGGATTCAATTCTTGATTATTATTTTAATTAAAAAAACCTTTAAAATTGAATAGAAATAATAAAGAAAGAATAATTGAAAGTTTTGACTGCCTTTAAGGGTTTTCTTTGAAACTTTTTTCCAAATACTAAATCTTGTAATTCCATGTGAATTTTGTCAAATGATACCATCTGGAGTGATTATAATTAGCTTTGCATTTGTAATTTATTATATATACTAGAGGAATGTCTATCATCCTGCTGATTCTGGATTATGTAATAGACTCTTTAAATCACTACTCAGTGAAAAAGAAGAAATAAGCTTGTTTTCACTTACAAATTATACAATTAGAGCTTGGGTTTGCCTTTTTGTCAGTCATGGAATTTTAGTCTTTTCAAATCCTTCAGCTTGTGTCTGTCTCTGCAGCATTTGTGTGTGCTGTAGGCTAACTATGAAACTAATTTTGGAGATCTGCTCAGACACCCAGGTTCAGCATGTACCTGCTGGAAGTGCTATGATACTGTTCATGATGGAAGATAATGTTTTTTTGAAAAAGGATGCTGTGCATTAGCACAGCACACTTCACATCAATATAGTTAGAAACCTGGGACGTTCCTGAAGGTTTTTTTTTTTTTTTTTTTAAACCGACATTCCAGGACAGGCTTTTTTTTTTAATTAAAAGGATTTTATGACTAGGAAAATGTGGTTCAAGATCATACAGTATTTATATTTATATTTCATTTAAAATTGTTCTGTTATGTATCTTATTATTCATCACTATAGCTCTGTTGCATGCATTATGGAAATTAAGATTTATTAATACATAATTGGCTGTTTGCATGGATGTGCATGTGGCCACCAGTTACGTCAATGGAAATAGAACATACATCCAAGGGCAGAAAGAAGCCATAGCATCTAAAATACCACATTGTTCTAAGTCCTCCTAAGATAAATATGTATTTATATGCCTGGATTGGCTGCACACTATAATAAACAATATTGGAAGTAGAGCACTTTTCATTTTGACAGTACTGTCTCAGAAGCAGATTTTATAGGTATAGGAATAAAAGGATTGGAACCTCCATTCAGGAAGCATCCCTATTCAGGAGAGCACTTAAACAAGTTTTTAGTTTTAATTCCATGCTTAAATATCATTGAAATAATGGGATTTAAGTTCATGTTTAGGCATAATAGTCTGAATAGCAATGGACTTTACATGTGCTTAAAGTACTTTACAGAATCAGATCCTAAATTGGGACAAGGTGAGAGGAGAGGAGTCTTAAAATGGAGATTAGGTGAGATTTATCTCCTCAGTTTTGTATTAGTCAGATTTTATATAGTATCTAGTTTTTGTGTTTATTTTTATTGGTAGCAAAACTTCTATTGATATTATATTAATTTCATTTTGACTCAGAATTGGGCCTCTGCAGACTCACGTTGGAATAGCTTCTCCATGTAATCTCAAAGTAATAGTCTATAGAGGCCCCAAAATAATTCTAATTCTCATTAATATTGTTTTTCCATCATTTTTTAATTTCATACTTTGAAAGTCCCAGCTCTATGAGTTCATGGCTCAAGAACTATTAGAATTACTACTGCACTATTTCAAAGTATGAAAACATTCGTACACACCTATTTGGGACTTTGTTTAAAAAGATAACAGTAATAGAATGCAATATTTTAACAAATACTTAGGCATAATTTGATGGTTGCTAGTTTCATGCCATTGGCATTGATATTTCTGCATTTCAAGCTTTATACATAAAGTTAATGGAACTCCCCATCCAAGGATTAAACAGAAAAGTGGGTCATATTATTAAGGTGATTTGTATTGTATTTTCTACTGGAATAAGTTGTGTGCAAAATGAATTTCCTGCACATTATACATGTGCCACTAAAGGGCAAGGGGGGGAGGGGGGAAAGAGGAGAAAGAATCAGTATAACAGTTAGACTATTGAGATGACACAGTCCAAAATTTATCAAGCAACTGTAAATAATTTTAGAAGCCATACACAATTCTGTTGTAATGCAATGTTAGGAGATTTAATTTTTGAGGGTTTGGATCCCAATGAAAGAAACTGAGGTTATGTCCCATCAGCTTGGTTACAATAGGAAATCCGCATCAACTACGTTAGTACCTGCATGCTGAGTTTGGACTTAAATGATCAGCTCTTCCAGATGGTATCTGATAACTGGATACTTTGAATGACTTAGAGATAATTCACTTGTTTAGCAAAGAACATACAAATGAGAGGCTGATTATAGGCTATTCTGAAAATACAGTGATTGCTATTAATGAATGAGGCAGGGATCTTGTGATAAAAATATAAAATGATTAAAGACTGTATCATAATGCATACATGTAAGTGGATTAAATTAAGGTTGTTCAGGCAACCTTAATTCTGGCTTTTCCTAACTTTTGAACTTTTGAAGATTTTGCAACCTTAATGATCTCTTGATGTGTGTGTTTGTTTTTTAAATGTAATTCCTAGGTTTGAAAAAAGGATACTGAAAAAACAAATTCCATCATGTGGCCGACAATACGATGCCACATAGTTCATCAGCAGGGTTGGAACATTTAGCTCCACTGCACAGACCTTTGCTGCTTGATCTAATGGAGTAACTGATAGCCCTAGTACGCTGTCATTTTCTACATGGACCATCACTAGAAGGGGATGACATACACACTTTGCCAGTGGGTTTCACAGATATTTGCTGACAGCAGAGGAATATGAGATTCAGGAATTTTGGGTTCCACTTCAGAGTTTGGAGAGGAGTGTGTTCTAGTGTGTACAGACTCTTCTGCCAGTTTTCCCCAAGTTCTGCCTCATCCCCTCCAATATATCCCTTCCCCAATCTTGTCTCTTTCCCACCCCTGGCTTCTCTTCCCAGTCCCATTCTCCCCCTCTTCCTAGCCAACTGGTTCCCAGTCTCCCCTCACCAACTCCCAGTGCACCCCTGGCTTCCAGTTTTTATCCAACTAGTCCCAACCACTCCTCTCGCCAAGTCACAATTTTGCTCTGCCCCTTCAGCGCCAGTCTTACCAGGCAGCTTGTTCCAATGTACTTATTCCTTTCCCTCCTTCCTGTCTGTCTTGTCTCTTCTGCATTCAGATCTAACCACTTCCTCCTCCACACTGCTTGGGTACCAAGGCGGGGGGTGTCATTGAGATAGGCTTCCTCATCTCACTTTTGGGGCCTAGCCCAGGGATGGAGTGTGCTCCTCTGTTCTGTGGGGGTGGTGCATTTGCAGTCTGGTCAGCACTCATAGCTGTGAGAAGCTCTAGCATACTCAGTGAGGATGGAATCTTTGTAGATTTTAGCTGTGAAGCTCTAGCAAGTATCTGCTGAGCATGTGCAAAATGTGCTTTTTTCAAAGCTTAACTTGACCAATTTCGGGCAGATGTTCTCAGGGATCGCCAAAGACACAGCCCTGACAAAATGACCATCCTTTTCCAAATTTCTGCCCCAAAACATGGATGTACTAGAGCTTTTCAAAGAAAAGGTCACCAGAATTTTTTGACATGGGCAAAACAACGTATTTTTCCTTAGCCACATTCTCAGAAATGGCTAAGCTGTTTTGGCTAGAATTTTCTAAAAATATTCATCCTTAGGCAAACATTCAGCATGGAAAATTGCAGACTGCATGATTAATATTTGGCAAAATTATAAGAAGTAAAAATAGGGTCTTATAATAGAGGACCCAGTCAGGGATTGCGGTTTCATAATGCTAGGCATTGTACAGAAAATTTACAGTCTAGGTTAGCAGCAAAATGCAAGAGGCAGATGAAAAAGATTACCAGAGGAAGTGGGTAGAAAATGAGAGAACAATAAATGAGGATGTCTTCCATAATAGACAGTAGTCTCAGTTCACCTGCATAGTCACTGTCAGATGGCAGTTTCTTTGTAACATAATGGCAGAAATGAGTTTAAGAGAGGTGAAGGAGAATAAAAAGGATATAGGTAATTTGAAAGATTTTTCTCACATGTTCAAGGCTGTAGGAGAGAAAGCATGAAGGCATACAAGAAAATGTCAGAGGCTAGGATAGCTGGCAGAAGGAAGGAAGGAAGAAGTCCATGTCACAATAAGGGAGGGAAATACTGCAGTATTTCAAATATCATTGAGTGGTACTATTTAGTGTGAGCATAAATAGTAGTGCAGCTGTGATCATACTTGTAGCAGTCGCAAGAGGCATGATTAAGGTGTGCCAGGTACATACCCACTGGTTTCTATGGCTACTCTGCTATTTATTCTCATGCTAGTTTGAGGAAGCTAGTGCAAATATGCGTGTACGAGCAGGGGAATCACACCCCTAACCTGTAGTCAGTCATGTAGATAAATCTTTGCACTGTTGAAAATCTCTCCCCTAGAATACATCTTTTGCCTTTGTTTCCATCCAGTGAGTAGAGATGGCTATGGAAAATGCTGATGAGTATTCACTTCTCTCTGCTTATAGAATTACAGCAATTGTATATAATTGCCTTTTCAATGTAGATATTTGAGTGCAAGATTTTTTTTTCCTTATGGACTTGTTTTGTGCTTGTGTTTATATTGCCATATGTTTGTAGGTTTATAATTATTTTTAAATAGAATCATTTTGCACGTGAAACAGTTGCTTCAAGGATGTTCCATGGTAAATGTTAGATATTCAGAATTTACTTATGCTTAGAGGACAGTCAACAGCACAACAGTTTCTGACCAAACAAAAGTAGGTTGCGTTATCTAAGTGTAACTGGGATATTTGGCAAATCACAATGTGTTCTATTTTGCTAATAATATTTTGCAGAGCACTGTAAACTACTTCTGTAATTTAAATGTTGTTAATTTATAGTGCACGAGGCGTGGCATGTCGAGATGTCACTTCTTTCCAACGCCAAAGCATTAACTCTGATTTAGTTCAAAAATCCCGAAGTTATAAATGTTTTCCAGTTTAAATAAAATAGTTACAAATCTGATGTCTGTGATGATTGGATATTTTGAAATACGAGTTAATTTTCACAGACAATGCACAAGCCAGTGCTGAGTAACCCATCTTGCTATCCTGGATGCAGTTAAAATGGAGTTAAAAATGTTTCTTAAACTATTCCCATAAATTTGGTAGGTTATTTATTATTGACAAATGAAAGTTTTCTAAGCATAATTAATAGCTTGCTCTTGCATAGCACTCTTCATTGATAGATCTCAATGTTTTAAAGGAGTAAAGTATTAGTAAACACATTTTACAAATGGGGAACTAGTGCACAGTGGAGTGTTTAATGATCAATGGTTATGTATGGTTGGCTTAACCGCCCCTCCCCTCCAAAGCTTCTAGAATCTCAACTATGGAAATATCTAAATGAAATGAGAAAGTAAGTTAGTGCATAAATGAATACCACTTAAACACCCTCTATGGCTTTGCTAAGGAAACTTGTGTTCAAGCAAGTTGCATGAGTTACCAGAGTTCCTTCCAAATGAGAAATTATGTGATCATTCAATCATGCTAGCTGATTACCATTTGACTGGTTTGAAAAACCAAAACTGCTTCTGATGTACATAGATCAAAGAATGTAGATTTGTGCATGTCATATTTAAATATGTTCCTATCTGAAAAATCTTCTAGGGACAACTGACAAGAACTGTATTATAAGGATCAGACTGGAAATAAGTTTGTGGCTTTCTGAAATATGTAACTGCTCTAGATTGCAATGAATATTTTATAAATGAAACCATTTATTTTAAAAATGCACATGCTGTTTATAGGAAAACACAGTATGAAATAGCAACGTGCTAAAGGCAGAGCCTTTTGTTAAATCTGGTATAGAGAGGAAAGGGTTTCCTCTAAGCAGGTTTTACCACCCTCTTCCTCACAACTACCACAGATCTACACTGATACCTGGGCTAAGAAAAACCAAAACCAACCCCCAAGCATCTTTTCTTGAGGAGTGGAGAGATGATCTGGGCAGAGTAGTACTTTGTCTCCAGCTGAGACACTTACCTTCAGATGTTATGACTACAACCCACTTTTATTACTGGCTGCTCATCTCCTAGTCTCCTCTTGATTCTTCTAAGTTCACGCTGGAAAATCGGCTTGGCCTGAAAATCATCAGATGTACTCTGAATGCAAAGGAAGAGTATTTTGCGAATTTTGAAAACAAATTATTATTACAGTAGTGTCAAGAAACCTGTGACAGAGTGGAAGTAGCCTAGGGCCTGTTCACTACAGTACACTTTGTAAGAGTGTCTGCATGGACCAAATTAAGAGATAATTGATTATGGCTGGCTGACTAACCAGTTAACAAGGGGATTTGGCTCATCAGCTGCAGACTGAGAACCTGAGCTGCGTTGCCTTTCTTTCCTGCCTTCCCCTCTTCCTTCCTGTCTCTTATTTAGCAGAGTTGAGACTACTCTTCTCTGGACCCTGTGACATGAGGGTACAGTGTTGCTTGGGAAAAGTCCTGTGGTGATGGGATATGAAGCTGCATAAGACTCTGTAACTAAAGTACTCTGGTGAACTTACATAAGTGTGTGTGTGTGTGAGGACTCCTTGCAAAGAGAAATCTGGGGCAAAGGAGTTCTCCTTTGTGACAAGGCCCCAACTAAGATGGGGACTTCATTGCATTAAGTGCAATACAAACACAGAGATAATCACCACCCCGAGCTGATTATAGATAAACAGGCAGCGGGCAGGAGGGGAAACAGAGGCACAGAGAGTGGCTTGTCTAAAGTCACAGAGTAGGCTTCTAGCATATCTGGGAATAGAATAGTTCTCTGGACTTCTGTCTCAGTGCCCTATCTACTACTACAGCTGGGAGAAATGGTTTTCCCATCATGCAAGAATTTGAGATACTGAAAATCTTTCCCCTCCAGAACAACAACAACAACAAATCAGGTCAATCATTCTGTTTTGTTTCAATTTTTGACACTTTAAAACATTTAAACTTTTTTTGTGTGTAAAGTAACACTTCAAATAAACTTGTTTCAGATTGAAAATGAAACTGTTTATTTAAAAGATATCCGAAAGGGATGTTTGAACAGATTCAAAGTTCTCTTTTGGATGTTGTTTTTTTAATTGGGAGTTTTGTCAAAAGCAGCACTATTCCAAGCACAGTTTGATTTTTGACAAATTGGCATTTTCCCGTGGAAAAAAGTTTTTTTGGTAGAAAATTCCCAACCAGCTCTATCCACTCCACAACATTATCTCCCTAATTCTTTTCTTGTCTGAAATAAGAAGAGAAGACTTTATGCTCTGGAGCACTGCTTCAGACAGGCCGTATGCATGCTGAAATTCTCCTCATCATCTGGAGCATTAAAATTTAATCACTGCAGATTATTTTTACAGCGTAATCACATAGTATAAAATTTTGTTTTTCCATTGACAGGTTCATTACTTGAATGTTCAATTCCAGCCTTCTACTGACAGCATACACTATTTAGTCCAGAATTTGTAAAAAGAGGAGTAATTGCCCTTCTACCTTTTTCTTTCTATACACTTATTAGCATGGCTATATTATACCTATTGTTCTAGAAAAATAATTCTCAATGCTCCATAAAATATTTCACAGGCTACAATATCCCAGTGCTTAAATATCTAGATGGTAGCATAAAGTAATTCATCATGTTTTCTTAGCAATCACATTGATCTCACATGTCATTTAGGGCTTAATTATGATTAAGAATATTTAATGCATTCTAACTCACTTTGATAAATTGACCTTATATTTTCTCTGAATATATAAAGGACCCCTTAAAATGAACAATTTAAATAGTTGAAGTTCAAACAAAGATACTTCAGGAGTGATTGTTTTTTCTTTTCCTGCAGGAAGCTGACAAGATTTTGAATTCCATTGTATAGGAGGCCCCTGAAGGGAGAAGGAAAGGTAACCTAGTTCAGTATCACTTTTTTTTCATGGTAGGCTTTGATCAACTGTGGTAAGCTATAGGACTATGTGAAACTTCATGGCTCTTTTCACAGGATATTTATGAAGCTTTTCTTTGGCCTTTTTCAATGAGGGTTCACACACTCCCAAATCTGAAATGGCACCATTAACTATCATGTCAAAACCATGAAAAGTCATGATTTTCACATGGATTTCCTGTAAAACTATAAACTGGCACAAGTTGAAAGGTTCAAGTACCTAAGATATCCTTTTAATTAACACGAGGGGTCAGGAAGTTGGTTTAGAGTTTGCAAGAGAACTTTCTTAACAAACCTTTTGCAGTTGTAGTAGATTGAACTGGAAGTCTTGGGATCTATTCACTCTCTGGGTTATGTGTTCATGGATAAAAATGTCCATATATGGGGACCTAGAACTGAGGGGTGCAGCCCAAAATGGGGCAGAGCTGGTGGAGGATTCTTCATTCCTCAAGTACATTCTTAAGGCATCCTCCACAGATGAAGATCTTATGAATCCCTGGACAGAACTTAAAGCTTATTCTGGTACAAACTATGAGCAAATGGCAATGAAAACACAGCCCTCCCGACAGGATTAATCTCCTGCCACCTGGTCATAACTCTTCCTATTATAGTAGATTAGATGAATTCAGGACTTTGTTTATAAGAAGTTAGCCTCCTTACAGGACAATATTTTTCAGTCCTAATGTATGTACTGTATTTGTCCCACAACTTTTGTTTCATAAGAGAAAAGGATGTTGGAGGATACTTTTTAGCCAAATGACCAATGATGGACTGAAGTCTTCTTCTATGAAGTGGCATATAGTTGGGGAAGTTTCTTGCACAGGTTTCCTTTACTTCTCTAGAGTTGTTAGTTACAGGAAAGTAATCAATTCTGGTACTTGGCACTCCTAGGAGACTCAGTGGGAACTGGAGACCTTTATCGTTTCAGACTAGGATGTTTCCAGGAACTTTTTGTGTGTGTTTTTTGTGGGGTTTGTTTGTTTTTTTTGTTTGTTTGTTTTTAAATGGATAGGCACTTACTAATCAGCGGGAGTTTTCCAAGAATTTAGAGATAAATGCATCCTATAACTTCATTCCCTTTTCAAAGTTATGGGCAGGCATCTTAAAAATGCAGCATAATACAATGTAAGGTGAATGTATAAGTCGTGGTTGAAGAAGGATAATCATGTTCTTTAAATCCTAGAATTGTAGTTTCCTACTGTCCTTCTGAGTTATCAAGTATGTAATGGAAGGCCATACAATTTTACAGGTTTGGTGGTAATCTTAATAACCAAGTATCCATAGTAATGGAGATAGTCCTGGTTAATCTTCTAATCAAAAACATTTTATGAACTAGTTTACAGAAGTGCTGATAAACTGTATTTTTTTTTTTTAAATTTCAGCCTGAAACTAGATTCTGGTATTTGAATACCATAGTTGTGGTAGTCTCATGCCACAAAAACTTTTCCCCAAATCTCTGGCTCTGGCTTTATATCATGTCTTCAACAATTTATTCATGTCAAGATATGTATCACATGGTTTTAGAAAGATTTCAAGCCCTCAGAACAACAGGATGTTTGTTACCATCAAGAGAACAGTATTATAGGTACTTTTGGTGTATCTGAAAGGTTGGAATATTTTAATCTCTCTAATCATAAATTTGTAGATCCAGTACAGTAACTAATCCTATTATGGTGAGATATGCTTATGGACATTCCCTTCTATTCCAGTGCCAGGGCACATTGATTATTTCTCCTATTGGGGAAAGTTGGAGGTTACTCCATTTTGTCAGAACTCTTTTTACCTGATGAACTAGAGATTTAGTATTGAAAACGTACGTACAACTGATTTCTGTCTAGCCAATCAGTGATGAAATAATGTTAAGAATTAGATTTAATAAGATATTCTTTTAACGTCTTATCTAGATATTTTCTAGTATGTCCCTGTATAAGTAACAGAGTTTGATATCACTTTACTTTTAGAACAGAATATCATTCAACAGGTTCATGAACATTTTTATATTCCTATTTTCTGACTATCTCACAGTGGTGAGGTACAAATGCTGTGCAAGAAGCTTTAAAATATAACAGACAAACAAGGAATGATGTAAAAAATTGTGCTATGAGTCCATGACAATCCCAGATAATGACACTAGTTGATGACATTTCACAACAACTTCACCTGCTGTACATGTTTCCTACAAAAATATATGATGCATCTGGACCCTTGTTATCAGGCTAGTCACACAGAATCTATGAAAAAATAAATTACTCTCATCTGCCAATTTTTCATTTGCCATTTAACTGCCATTACTTTTTTTTTATAGATAATACTTTTTGTTGCTATAGGTAGTCTATCACCTCTGCATGATTGCAAAGCTTAAGTGCTCACCCCTATTCAGTTTCAATTACAGGACCGAATCTGAATCCACTCTTGAAGTCTAGAATAGGATAGGTGAAGTATCAGGTGAAATGAAGACCTGCAGCAATGGAGTTACTCAAGCTGTTGAGGAGAAATCTACCCCTAACAAGCATCCAGGATTCTGATCTCAATTACACTGGTGTAACTTTGACTTCCACAGAGTTAGTGTAGATTCACATCAGTGTAACTGAGCTCATAATGCAGCCCAAGAGATCTTCTCTTCAGGAAGAAGCAGCAGGAATTATTGATGTCATGGAGTTGCAATCTCCTATGTGCTGCGTTTAATATACACTGTTTGTATTTACTATACAATACTAATAATGTCCAACAGTGTGCTATACAAATAAAAAAACATGATCTCTGCCTACTAAGCTGTTTACGGACTAATTACAGACTTGATGCAAATAATTGACTAATAAGGCAGCAGAGACGAGTAGTGAAAGAGGGGCAGGGATAATATCAATAAGATGATGTGGTTATTCATCAAAGGCAAGAATACAGTATGATGGAGTAAGTGTATATTTTAATAAATTCAGTAGCTTTATCGGACAGTTTCTTGTAAGCATTCTGAAGGAATTGTTCTTAAAACAGATTTATATGAGGAGATGATAGAGGATTTGAAGATTTGTTCAGTCCACATGATTCTCATACTTTTGAAAGGGGAGAGAGAGGAATGAGGCTCAGAATTTGGCATCCAGTTTTTAATCTGCATTTCTGACTTTTTTGCTAAATTGAAGAAACTCTTTTAAAGTGAATGAGAAATTGACATTAGAAAAGTTCTTACTCTACAGTAGTCAGCATTATAAAAAAAAAAAAAAAACACATGGCAGTAACTAAGATACCACAATATTTCTGTACACTAAATAAGGAAATACTTTTGCATCTCAGACACTTCAAAGTTATGGTAACCATTCGGAAATGCTGAGTTTTTAATTGTAGCTAATGTACATTCCCAGCAGCTACTGTTTAATTTAACAGGTTTGTGGTTTAACATTGTCAAAGTAAATGGAATCTGTTGTAAAGAGATTTGTTATAAATTTACAATAGATCTAGTCCCTTTGATCAGGATTCATTTGTGAATTGCACTAATTTCACTGTAACTGGTTTTGAATCACAAGTATGTTTTTTATCTTAATTTGCTTTAAAAGAATTATGGAATAAAACCGACAACTATGTAATTAAGAAGAGTTCTGTGTAGCTCGAAAGCTTGTCTTTCTCACCAACAGAAGTTGGTCCAGTAGAAGATATGACCTCACCCACTGTCTTTCTTTACATAATTAAGTCTCAATCCTGATTCCTGTGAAGTTTGAGGGGAAAGGAAGATTCCATTAAAGTCCTACATGTTGATGAGTTCCATTTTTCAGTTCAAAATCAAAATTTTTTTTTCAAAAACATGAGACATTTTGATCTGATCCAAATTATTTTTGGCTGGGAAAATTTGAGATTGACTTTTTGTCCCAATTTGGGATGGGAAAATGTTTTGAAATCTTGGAAAATTCTCACAGGATTGGGAAATTTTTCCCAACCAGCTCTATTCCAGAGTTCTGTTGGGAACCTGCATATCCGTCTCTAGCTTGACTCTACCTCTTGCACTTGGTCCCTCATTAATAGAAGTGGTCAAATAATGTGAAGATATATTTGTAAATTTTATAATGGTGAATGATAAAACTAATTTTCTAGTTTATTCACCAAAATTAATTGAATAAATTATTTTCACTATATAATTTGAGCAGCTCTAATAATTAGGCAACAAAATATCACTGCATTAAAATAACGCAAATGATACCCAGATAGAACAATCAGTCATCATTTTTTTTAATGTGGACACAAGCTATAACACATATACCAAATGAGAGACAGTAGAGAATTGAAAGTTACTTAGAGTACCTTACCTTTTAAAAAGTGTGAAAGAGTTGTTTTATTGGCAACATTTGAACAGCGCTGCTTTTTGCCGGCAAGAGAAGAAATTCAGTTAAAAAAAAAAAAGTTCCAAGTTTGTTCCGAATGCAAGATGAGGACCTCAGGCTACATTAAAATCAGTGACTGTTCCTTCATGTTCTTTAAAACAAATATATTGCTTCAGTTAATAACTCTTGTTATGTATGAATATCAGAATTAAAAGGGAATAGAAATAATTTCACATACATAGGGGGCCTTGTTTAATTACTCCTTTCCTCCTTTAGTGGTAACAGTGGCCCTACGACCATAGAGATCAGAGAGCACACATTCTCATGATTTTTACCTTTTTAATTCTGTTTCATCCCTTCTGAATCATAGCTTAAAAAAAATGGAGAAGCTTAAGAAAAAAGCAAAGAAAACTTTTTAACTTTAAAACCCATTTTAAAAAAATGTTTGAACCCTTCCAAAGAGCACTAGCTGAAACCTGGTAACTTTTAGAGTGATTATGCATTTTTCTCCCATGGATTATTATTAATTATTAATATGGTGCTGTAAATATGATTGTACTTTTGCCATAGCTGAACAGTGCCAAACAAATAACTAGTCCCTGTCCTATATTGTGTGACAGGAAGGTTAATATCGGAAATAAGTGATGGAGCTCGAGTGGGATATTTCTGTCTCACTGAAGTCAGTGGAAATACTCCCATTCATACTAATGGGGGCTGCATTGACTCTAAAGGGAACAGTGAGGAAAAAAGCCTAACTAGAGCAGAGAAAAGAGGATGGAAATAAAAGTGTTTAATGCAGATCTGTAGGCAGGAATTCTATAGAAACAGAACTATAGGGGGCTCATTACTTATATCTGATATTTATTTAGGAATAATTCCTCTGCGGAAAGTAATCCAACAAGGGTGGCTAAACTCTGGCACGTGGGCCACATGCAGCTCTTTTACAGTTAAAGTGTGGCTCACAGAGACCTCCCCCTTCCCCCCCACCGTTCTCCACCTACCAGACTTGGGGGGGGGGGGTAAGTGATACAGCAAATATAGGCACACGTTTTATCATTACAGAAACAAAGCATTTAATCGTAAGGTGATTAACAGGAAGAGAGACATAAAGAGGTATAGGGCATATCCATCAAGGTTTAGCCCCCCCATTGAGGCTGAGCAAACAAGATTCTAGCGGTCTTGCTTGGCCAGTGTGGGAAGAATTTGTTTTCTGAACACTGTCCCTACTCTAGGTACACTACCTGTCCACGTTGGTCAGTGAAACATTTCTAGAAGCTTGATAGCCCTACAATCACACTAGCAGGGTTCTAGTCAAATTGTGGCATTGGGGCCTTCGGGACTTAGGGGAGTGGTAAAGGACAGCACTGTAATGATAAAATCTTTCTTAAAAAATGTGTTACATATCTGTGTCCTTTATTTCACTGATTTTTCTTTTCCTAAGCTTTGCCTATTTCTTTTCTCTCTGACTCTTCCTCATTCATCCCTTCTAGCATAGAGTTGCAGTAGTGACATCAGACTTCTTCCTCTCAGTGCCTCGTCGGGTTGTTTTCTACAAGCTTGCGTGATCACGCAAAGCTTGGTGCAAAAATGTCTCTTATGCAAAGTAGATTGTCTGAATTCTTGAGCACATTCTCTTTAAAACAGGCCATGTCAACAGCATGCCTTTCATCTCGCAGCTATTCACAGCTGTCATAAGATTGCATCATGACATTTTCTCCAGATGGACATTTTAAAATTGCACTTCTATCTGCCCTTTCTATGATTATAATCATACTGGTGGAATCTCTGGAATCTAGGTAGGCATCATTTGAGATTCTCAGCTTCCAAAAAAATTGATTTCATCAGTAAAAAGTCAGTCTTAAATTTGTTCTACAGAAGCCATTAGTCCACTTTAAAAATACATTATGGAACTGCCCGATAGCCCATATTAGATCTTGGAATCATTTTGGAATAATAAGTGTGAAGTGTGTATACACATACATACACACACGTGTGTGTGTGTCTATTCATACAGGTATGTGTTTACAAAATACACTAAAGCAAGTCATAGGAATAATCAGTGAGCTTACCTTAGAAGGGAAAAAAAAAACCCTCTTAAACTAAGGTGCTCAGCATTTTGTAAACTATGAAAAACTGAGGATCTAAATTGAATACAAGAACTCCAAGAAATTCTGATCACTCCAGTCTGCTTTTGCCATATGGCAAAGTGACTGATGGAATGGCAAGAGAAGGGCCAGATTCACTGCTGTGACCAGCTGCTGGCTACAGCATAATGCAGGGGAGGCTGCCAGGAAGTAGAGTTCCCTGATTCTCACCCCTTTCTGCAGCAGAAGTTAGAGTAACTTGTTTTATTTTGAAAATGCTCATTTTTATTTCTTTTGACTTTTCATTAAGAATTCCCCTTAATTTTAATTTTTAAAATCCAGACACATTTAAAAATGGCTTTTCATTTGACCCAAAATAAAAAAAATCTTCAGACTTCGTGATTCTCTGAAACCTTCAAATTTTTGTTTGCTCTGTGACCAAAATGCCTTTTTTTTTTTTGACTTTTCAAAATTGCCAACGGTCCAAAAAATTCCATTATTCACCCAGCTCTAATCTGGAATACCGCATGCTCTGGGCACTCTGACACATAAGCCACCAAACTCTGCTGCATGAGCCCTTTGAATATGACTGGTACTCTGGGGAAAGACCATTCTGTGCCAATCTAATGGCTGGAACAAAATGCACTTCCTTGGTATGCAGGAAAGCAGTCTTCACAGTACTTTTCCTGGGACAGTGACACAGTCTGGCCCTAAATGTGTGCAATACAGTTAAAGAAACAGAATCAATATGTAGAATTCATAGATACCTTTTTAACATGCACAACTGCTCACACGTGCATTGGTGCCTAAAGCCTTATCTAAACTGGACCAGCGCACCAATAAATCAGTCTAGTTATCCCAGTGGAAACCCCTAATATTATCGTACTTAAATCAGTGTAACCCTTGCTTATATTAATTTAGTTAAAATCAGTAACTTCTCTGATTTGAGGCTTGAAATGCAATTCAGTCTTCTTAATGTTTTCTCTAACACAGTGAATGTGGTATCATTTATCTGAGGGGCTGTCTATGCTGAGTTGTGCTGATTTAAATTAAGGTCTTATTTTAAAACCAATTTAGTTAAATTGGTGGGAAAGACTATGTGGACACTACTTTAAACCAATCTTATTTCAATCAATTAGGTACAGGTGTAAAATAAACCATTCTTTAAATGAAATTATAGTGTCTCGATGAATTTTACATCAGTTTAAACTGAAGTGGTTTAATTAATGAAGTGTAAGTCTGTGTATGGGCAAGATCCTAGGAATCAATAGAAACATCTGATATGGAACAGCTGCATCCTTTTAAACAGCAAATGTACTCTATAACCTAAGAAGGAGTTTTATGGTTTTTTTAAATATTTGAATCATATTTAGCTCCCAAATATATAAAAAATTTCTAACTTTTTATTATCTGGGCTACTTTGATCAATATACTAAAAATCAAAACAAAACAAAAAAACTGCATACAAACATTAAACTGATTTGAAACTGGCAGACACAAGTATGTTCATTTAAGACTTCTACTCTATTTTGAAATCCCTACATGGTATTGAAATACCCCTTTCAAATTTTCCTGCCAGGCAATATAAATGTGGGAAGAGTGTACATGAAAATAATATAGTGGATGACAATCAAATAACAATAGGAAGAAACTGTTTAGAGCAAAATCCAATTAAAGTATATAAACACAATACCAACTTCAACATTAGACAATTTAAGAATGCATTCTGCCTAGATACTATATATTAATGGAACCCAAAAGTAATACAGAAGTTGCATTGCATAAACACTTTAAGAAAGTTTGACTGGTTATACAATCGCTAATATATCAGTGGCTGGTGTGCTCTAGTGAACTGAGCATAGTCTGAGAAGCCAGAAATATGTAATTTTAATGCTAGCTCTGTCACTGTGATGTGTGATATTGGCCAAAGTACTCTAGACCAAATTCAACCCTTCAGTTTGCGAGGACATTTCCCAATGCCTAATACAACTCTCACCTCACAACAAATTGGGCATCCGTGTGTATGTTCACCTCTGCTGCCCTATGTTAACTGATGGGTTTATGAGGTGGTACAATACAGCTGGAGTGCTGGCTACTCATCCCTTGCAGACAACTGAGTGCAAATTTTGGCACAATGGACTTGCACCTGTGTGATCAGTTGTGCTTGCTTGAAAATTCTTTATTGGATGCAGGTTTTGGCCAGGCCTCTCCTACCAGATGCCATTTTTGATGTCGTATGCCATGTGTGTCCTCCTTTGAAAATGCGCAGTGGGCATAAATACCATGTGTATCTGTTATGGCAGACCCAAAGGGCAATGAAAGTCAAACCTTTTGAAAATGTGCTGCTATGGCTTGGATGTGGATTAGTGGAGTAACACTGAGCCTGTGAACAATTCTTGACATTACTCCCTCTCCCTCCATCTCTCTCTCTTCTATTTCTCATCCTTTTTTGCCTTTTTTGTTTATTTTCATCTATTTAAAAAATCTTCTGAGTCCTCCTCAGTCATGTCATATGTGTTCTTCAAGGACCTGATTCAGCAAAGCCCTTAAGCATATGCTTAAATCTATCCCTATTCAGCAAAGCATTTATGCACATGCTTAAAACTGAGAATTTGTGTAAGTATTGTGACAGGGTAGGGCCAGATGGCTATAGGAGAGTGATCCTATTGGGATCTGGGAAGTGCTAAAGGATCCCCCCCAAGCCTAAGAGGGGGATCCACATGACCTGGAAACCAAATAAGTATGGGGGCCAACTAATGAAATAACAAGGACAGGAGTGTGGTCAAAGGATCAAACGAAGGGAACCGGACGGGGACACCAAGCAGAGAACCCCGGACAGCGCCCACTGCTCCTCAAAGGCATTGAGGGAGTCAGTGTACGGCGCCCAGAGGAACTCTGACTGGATCCGTGAATGGATGGAGGATCAGAAATAGGCTCCACAGTCACAGCCCCACATCAGTCAACCTCCTCTCTCTGGTTTTATAGATGGCCATTTTAGCTAGGGCCAGGAGGAGGTTAACCAGGAGATCCTGTGACTTTGTGGGGCCACAGATAGGGAGTGCATAAATAAGAAGGTGAGGGGAAAAGTGCAACCAAAAACATAATAAAATATTGGTGAGGAGCCAGAATAGGAGCTGAAGCCTGGCACACTCCAAATATATGTGTGCCAGGGTTTCCCTCACGCCACAAAAGGGGCAGGTGTCTGGGATAGGGATGAACCGCACCAACTACATGCCCGTGATCACGGCTCCATGAAGGAGCAGCCAAATGATATCCCCGGAGGGCCTCAGGACCAAGGTGAAATATAGGCTGGCCCACCGCAGCTCCTCACCCTCCAAAAGTGGCAGGCCGTCCCGCCATTTTGTATTGGGGTGGGACACAAAGGTGAGGGCGTGAAGGGTGTGGAGCATGAGCATGTATAGATGTTTCCTTGGCGCAGTCTGGAAGCAGACTGGTTGCAGCTCGTGCAGTCGGCTCACGGTGAAGGGATGGGGTGGGGGGGTCGGTTGGGTCCACGGGGTAGGGGCCCGATGAAAAGGTCTGGAGGCCTTGGGGTGGAGGGTAGGTGGGGCACGCCCTCATGCAGGACCCGGTCGAGGTATACCTGAGCAGCGGGTGGCAAAGCGTCCTTCACCTCCTGAAGGTTAAGTAGGTCCAGGTTAAGTAGGTCCCTTTTCCTTGGCTAAGGTAAGGGACCTACTTAAGTAGGTCCAGGTTAATTAGGTCCCTTTTCCTTGGCTAAGGTAACAGGGAAGTTTTTTTTTTTTTTTTTTTTGAAACAGAAAAGAAGTTTATTGGTAACACTTACAAAATTACCAAAGGAAACAAAACAACTATGCAACAAAACAACGCAAACAGAAGATATAACACAGCAGCTTTCAGGAGGGAGAAGTGTTCAGGCTAGCCTGGGCCCAGAGCGGGGGTGCTTCCTCGACACTCATGGTCTTCCACCCCCTCGAGTTACCTAGGGCCGCGCCCAGTGTCACCGATCCTCCCTCTCCTGAGAGTGCCCGGTAAGATGGGCACGGCTGCGGGATGGGCGGTTTGGGGGGGGGGGTAGACACCCATATATTATAGGACCCCTCCTAGATGACAGGAATGATGGTATCCCCAGCGGCAACGGCTGGGGCTGGCGTCTCTCGCTCCTACCCTCAATCAAAGGGTCAGACGGAGGGAACCGGACGGGGTCACCGAGCAGAGAACCCCGGACAGCGCCCACCGCTCCTCGAAAGCATCAAGGGAGTCGGTGGATGCCGCCCAGAGGAACTCCGCCCGGATATGTGAATGTACTGAGGATCGGAAAAAGGCCCTACAATCGCAGGATGCTTCATGGGCCAACCTCCCCTCTCTGGTTTTATAAATGGCTGTTTTAGCTAAGGCTAGGAGGAGGTTGACCAGGAGATCCCGCGACTTTGTGGGGCCATGGATGGGAAGTGTATAGATAAAAAGGTGAGGGAAAAATGAAGCCAGAAGCGCAATAAAATATTTGTGAGGAGCCGGAAAAGGGGCTGCAATCTAGCACACTCTAAATATACGTGCGCCAGGGTTTCCCTCACATTACAAAAAGGGCAAGTATCCGGGATGGGGGTGAACCGTGTCAGAAACACGCCCGTGCTCACAGCTCCGTGAAGGAGCCGCCAACTGATGTCCCCGACGGGCCTCGGGACCAAGGTGGAATACAGGCTGGCCCACCGAGGTTGCTCACCCTCCAAAGGTGGCAAGAGGTCCCGCCACTTTGTATCGGGGCGGGACACAAGGGTGAGGGCGTGAAGGGTGTGGAGCATGAGCATGTATAGATGTTTCCTTGGCGCGGTCTGGAAGCAGACTGGTTGCAGCTCGTGCAGCCGGCTCACGGTGAAGGGATGGGGTGGGGGGGTCGGTTGGGTCCACGGGGTAGGGGCCCGATGAAAAGGTCTGGAGGGCCTGGGGTGGAGGGTAGGTGGGGCACGCCCTCATGCAGGACCCGGTCGAGGTATACCTGAGCAGCGGGTGGCAAAGCGTCCTTCACCTCCTGAAGTACGCGCCAGGGAGTACAAGGCCTGGAGAGCTCCATGCGCTGAGCGAGTGCCAGGATTATAGGAGAGTGATAGAAGGCAGATATATCAGCCCCAGGTTAAGTAGGTCCCTTTTTCTTGGGTAAGGTAACAAAGAAGGTTCGAGAACAATCAGGAACTTTCCTGAAACAATTAAAGCAGACAGGCTGATTAGAACACCTGCAACCAATCAAGAAGCTGCTAGAATCAATTAAGGCAGGTTAATCAGGGCACCTGGGTTTAAAAAGGAGCTCACTTCAGTTTGTGGTGTGTGTGCAAGGAGGTGGGACAAGAAGCTGAGAGTGAGAAGGCATACTGCTGGAAGACTGAGAAGTACAAGCACTATCAGACATCAGGAGGAAGGTCCTGTGGTGAGAATAAAGAAGGTGTTGGGAGGAGGCCATGGGGAAGTAGCCCAGGGAGTTGTAGCCATCATGCATCTGTTACAGGAGCCACTGTAGACAGCTGCAATCCACAGGGCACTGGGCTGGAACCCGGAGTAGAAGGCGGGCCAGGGTTCCCTCCATCCCCCCAACTCCCTACTTGGTACCGGAGGAGTTGAACTGGACTGTGGGTTCCACCAGAGGGGAAGATCTCTGGCCTGTTCCCTGATCCACTAGGTAGATCAGCAGAGACTGTGGGGATTGTTCTTCCTTTCCCCATGCTGGCCAGTGATGAGGCTAACTGAGTGAATGGCAGATCTGAGCCACGAAAGTGGCCAAACTGAGGGCTGCCGTGAACCTCTGAGGTGAGAACATCTGCCAATAAGTGCAGGACCCACCAAGGCAGAGGAGGAACTCTATCACAGTATTTTGCTGAATTAGGGCCCAAAGGAGAGTTGCCTCTACAATATCTGTAACGGCTGTCATTTTCTTTATATTTATCATGTAAACAGTTGTTAAAAGTTGAATTTAATCAATAATGACAAGCAGCATTCATACTTACTTCTGAGACATAGTTCATAGAATATCAGGGTTGGAAGGGACCTCAGGAGATCATCTAGTCCAACCCACTGCTTAAAGCAGGACCACTCCCCAATTTTTGCTCCAGATTTCTAAATGGCCCCCTCAAGGATTGAACTCACAACCCAGGGTTTAGCAGGCCAATGCTCAAACCACTGAGCTATCCCTTCTTTTCTTTATTATTGTATGGCAGTAGCAACTCAGAGACCTAGTGATGGACCAGAACCCCTTTGTCCTAAGTGCTGTGAAAACATAGAATAAAAAGATGGACCCTATCACAAACTGCTTACATTCTAGGTATAAGAAAAGAGAGAACAGGTGGATACTGACAGATAAGGGAGCACAAAGAGACAATGCTGGAAAACGTGACAGGTAGTGGTCATAGCTCACCAGCTGCCTAACCATTGTCAATTTTTTTTGTAATCTGTTAGACTGTGAAGAAACATCATCATCAACAATAAAAGGGCTCCCCTTCACTTGAAACTACAGGACATGTGAGATTGAAAGCCAGCATGCCTACTTAGCTATCCACTATTCTTAGCAAACCAGAAAGACCTGTATTAGATTGATTTTTCCATTAAACTGCTGGTGACATTGATAACTGAATACGCCATGAAGCTCAGTATGATTATTACCACGTCCCTGTCTATCTTAAGTAATTTTCTTTGAATTGTGAAAGAATGGGGAAGTGGCTATACATAGTCTGCAACAGATTAAGCAAAAACAAGGTTAAGACTTAGTTCAACAAGACAGAGTAAGTATTTGTGACCTGACTGCAAGAGAAGATAAGGATATTAATACTTTTCAGTGCATTACTATATGATGTGTTTTAACTCTGAAACTTCCAGTGTAGTTTTATAAACTGTCCCAGGTCAGTGCGCCCTGTTCCCTTCCCCGATAAGAGTAGTCACTAGGCAAATGTTTTTTTTGCCAGAGTCTCCGAAGGGAAGAAACAGAGGCATCCTTAACCCTCCCTACAGTTTAGGGTCTGATTTGTGTTAGGTAGTGTGATACGTGGGCCTAGGACCAGGATATTGAAGCAACTATCTGAGAGAACTTGGGGTGACTTCTTGCCTCTCCTGCAGTTGCAGTAGGTGTATCCTTCCCAGTCAACAAGTGGAGGGGCTGTTTCAGTGAATTCTTGTAACTTCTATTTTCTTGCCACTAACTTCTGATTTTACTTTCTGTTTGTTCAAGATCGTGTTGGGGTTTATAAATTGCGTCAATCACACTATGACAACTGATAAGTGTTCTGCAGTCTTTACAAGGAGGAATATTTAGCCCAGTTTTTGGTGAAAAGTTCAGTGAAGGGTTTAAGCATTAACTGTGGGGACCAGACCCAGCTGTTTCCATGGGACAGTGATATGCAATGTTAGAGATTGCTGGAGATTGAGTCAGTGGCGACTCTTTTTTTTGGGGGGGGGGGGCAGAATAGAGATTTTTGCTTGAGGTCCAAGGCTAGCATCCAGATCTGAGTGGTATCAGTTGGCCTGGTGACACTTTCCATGATCGTGAAGTCAGGAAAAAGTTCACCCAAAAGATGGACTATAGTCAGGTCAATTAGCTTTGGCAATCCTCTGATGTAAAGACTATGACCCCAATATAACAGGATGTACGTTACTTTCTGCCATTTTAAGGGTGCCAAGTAGCTCTAAAACCATTGAATCCAACCACAAAAGAATTGAGGGGAAGTGGCTATGGGAAAAGCCTGTACTATGTAGTAGGGATAGAAAGACATGGCCCAATATACTACGTGGGCCTAAATAAGGGGACCTGGCCAAAACTGTGGGACTGTGTGTGGGGCATATATTCTGTATATATTTTTTAATTAGAATTATTCCTTTTCTCAATCTCTTCTGTTACATCCTACCTATATTTGCTTTTCACTCTGTTTTGTTTACTCTTTACCTTATCATTCATCCTATTTTTTTATTGGATTTTTCTTTCTCTTTTTTTCTCTCTCTCTCTGTCCCCCCTTTGCTTCCCCCTCCCACTGCTAGGATCTGTCTTAAACAGAACGTGAACCCAATAACATTTGATTTTGAGTTCAACTTTCAAATTCACAATTTTTTCCCACTCCTCCTACTAACTTCGGTGCAGTGAATGTTGGCTGCTGTGATTGTTTCTTCCTCAATGACCTAAGCAGAACCCCTGATAATGAATTATAAGATGTCTTTTGGGTCAGAAGAAATGAGACAACATAAGCAGGAATGAAAAAGTTCCTGATTGTGGATAAGTAGTCACTCATTGAACTCCATTGTTGGCTCCTTCAAATAGCAATTTTATTGCTTCTTAGAAACGTTAACCAAATGTGTATCGTACTTGTACATTTAAAAAAAACAAACTTGCCACTGTGAGCCTTTAATTTGCCTGGTAAACAGGTAACTTTTTGCTTAATCCCACTTTGAATCCTCCAAACACAGTCTTTGTGTCCATTTTCCATCCTGGGCCTGGCTTTTAGCACCACTAGAGAAGACACTAGTAAGAAATAATAAGGGAAGGGGGTTGAAATGCTTGCTGAAAATGTTTAAAATGAAGCACTATGCGGAGTCACAGGTAAATGATAATTTGGATCTTCAGTGTTTCTAAACCTTCAAGCATGAATCTCCTGTGAGAGTTGCCCAAATGTTATTCTTTGTTGACAGTTTGTAGTAGGAGTATTTGTCTGGTAATAAGAAAACTAGGTTTATGTTGAAGACCTTATAACTGACATTTTATTATTGTAATTCCCAAAGACATCTTACTGCATAATGTGTGCCACTACTCAGAAGAATCTATAACAATCCTCTGGTATGATAGTTTACCATCTGTCTCTGTCATCATCCTAATTGCTTTGAATGATCTCATCTCCTGACAAATGAGGTCAGGTACAAATAACCTGTGTACTTTACATGTTCATTTTCCTAAATACTAATCATTCAACATAGGAATGAAAAATGGGCTTGTCAGCACTGAATATGCAGTGAGAGTAAATATCAGAATGTAGGAAATACTGTTGCTGAATGTTGATTTAATTGGGTTAAATTCCAAGTTCCAGGGGCATAATTTCAGGGAAAGAAGTTTTGGGGAGCCAAAGTTGTATCTGCATATAGAACAGTTTCTGTTCAAAATAGCCTCACGAATGAGAAACTAGGCAATTATTGTTTTCCTAATGAATGACCACATCCTAAGTCTGGGGGTGGAGGGGGGGAATGGAAGACATAGTGGAGCATAGAGATCTATGACAACTTTTGGGGAAGCAAACCAAGGCCTGGGGGGCAACGACGCATGGCAACTGCACCCCCGTGGCCCACTGCAAATTATGCCCCAGCCAAGCTCCTCTTTTACTGTCAGTAGACTATGAGAACCACTACCCCAAGTTGTTCATAGATTTAAATGTCATGTCATTACAGTGACTGACAGCTGCAGTACATGCAGAATTCAGATAAGCCTCAAAAAAAGCATGAAGAGGTGCCTTGGCCATTTACTGACCAAAGAGACACAGTAGCTGACGGTGATAAGTTTTAATGATCACAGCAAGCAGTGGTTTAATCAACCATGTTTAAATGGCTCATTCACTTTCTGTGTGGATCACTCCTTCACGTTCGGGGGAATACAGTTACCTTGTCATAAGCCTTTCAGTGGTGATAGTAGCTTTAATTCTCTTTGCACAATATTTCATCCCTGTTACTACCTGTATGGTTTGTAGTAAGAAACTGTAAATCAATGCACCTTTAATAATAATGATAGACATATTGTTGCCAGTGAAACAACAATGTGATTATTATCACAGTTTCACTGTGTGTATATAAAGTCTGCTGCAGTTTCCACGGTATGCATCCGATGAAGTGAGCTGTAGCTCACGAAAGCTCATGCTCAAATAAATTGGTTAGTCTCTAAGGTGCCACAAGTACTCCTTTGCTTTTTGCGAATACAGACTAACACGGCTGTTCCTCTGAAAAGTTTCACCAGTGTAAATCCAGAAATTATGCTACTGAAGCCAGTAATTTGGATTTGCACGGATGTAACAGAGGCCCCATGTGAGGAAGTGTAACATAGCTACATATCACTACAGCTAGACATTGCTGACAAAATATACAACAAAGTAGTGTTTGGAACCTATTTTATTATGATAAAGAGTGAATGACAGAGAACTTTATTAATAGGTTTCCATTGGGATAAATTCACCCCCGACTCTACACTATCTTCTGCTAGTATAGACTATGGCAGACAGGGGGCCAAATGCATGACATCTATCAAGCGTTTGGCAGCCATGTAATACTTTGCTTCATCTCAACTGGAGTGTCACACTTTGGCTGAGCTGCAGGAAGGCTGTAGACCTTTGTCTGCAGTTCTGGTTTTAGCCTTTAGGGGGTGCTGTTGAGCTAGATTAGCCAGCACCTCTGTCCCTTCTCCACAGGAGCCAGCCACTGGGAGTCAATGGAAGGCTGGAGAAGGCGGCTGAGGAAACAGTACAAGGTTAGAGGCCCACTGCTGTCCCCACACCCTACCCCCTCACATGCAGCACCAGGCTCCCCCAGCACAAAGACAC
This sequence comes from Caretta caretta, assembly GCF_965140235.1. NCBI lineage: Eukaryota > Metazoa > Chordata > Testudines > Cheloniidae > Caretta > Caretta caretta. The sequence continues at coordinate 88,862,054 of NC_134210.1, read as the reverse complement.
AGCCACTCTACCTCCTGCCAACACCCAGCCCCCACGCACCTTCGAGCCTCCAGCACCCACCTGCCATCCAGGAGATCTGTCTCCCAGTATCCCTTTTGCCCCTAGCAGTAACAACAGCTCCAGGGGCCACACAACCAGTTATTCCTGTTTCCCTCTCAGACTCCTCTCACCTAGCCAGACACAAGCAAGCTCTTGCACACCAAGCCAGAGCTGCCAAGTTATGTACAGCTGTGTCCTACTCCAACGCTGCTTGGGCAGAGTGTGTGTTGGTCATAAGCTTAAATTTATTATTATTATTATACAAATTAGTTGCAAATGTGATCTCATTAAGTTTGCATAAAATGTGTCACACCTGGATCTGAATAAAACTTAGCAACTATAGGTGAAGGACTCACCAATGGAAAGAGCCAGGAGAGGTGGTGGCGGTGGAAATCATCTGTAGTCTGATTCAGGAGAGTTCAACAAGGGGCACCATATCTCAAGCAGGGCTGGGAGGAGGGATTATATCCCCTCAGCTGCTTCTACTGACTTTGGAGCCCTTGATAGTTTTTGTTGTTGTTGTTTTTTAAAGCTGCTCTCACCTGTCATAGAATGGTGGGAGTTAAGACATTGGCTACACCACTTCTTCCCAGCCTCTTGAGCTGGAAAGGCTATTAGCTGCCTCATGGAGGCATATATTACACCTTCTTTCATTAGGTTCAGTGAATCTGGACTCTTCAGCTTATATACGGAATGTGAAAGTGTTTAGAAGAAGAAATTTGAACGCTTGCTTAGCCTGGAATCAGAAACATCTCTGAAATCCTGGTCAGAAGCAAATGAGACTCCAAAGGATCATCAGCACTACTGGGAGAGATATTCATGTTTTCTTAGGAGTTTCAGTAAAGACTTGGGTGACTTATTTAGTATGCAGTGATATGATGTAGGAATGCACTGTGTCCTTGTGGATTCTGTGGTTTTTTCCTCTGTTCATTATTTATGTTTGTTGTTGTTTGCACCGGGAAGTTTCATTCACATGTGCTCCTGTAAATAAAGTTTGGTTTGGAAGACTGTTTACCCATAATACTTCCCCGTAGTATCTCAAGATAAAATTCTATGCCAGTTTACACCCTTCACAGCCCCCGTGATTTGAGGGGGACTTTGTGAAGTGTGAGTCAGCCTAGAAACTGGCCTTCTTTTTTTCCCCCGTGTCTCCAGGAACTTCTAACAAGCTGCCATTTCTACAGCAGAACTTGTTTTATAGGTCATCAACTTGATTCTTCAACACATTAGTTTTTAGTATTCTCAGTTAGATTAATGTTGTTTCCATCAATCATTATGTCCATGTGTTCACGGTTTTTTTCCCCTCAGCTTTTTGTCCTAGGAAACCAGTACTTTCATCCGGTCTTTCACAGAAATATAGAATTACACCTCATCTTTTCCTTTTTTAAATTTATTTATGTAAAGTTTTAAAAGGATGTTAAGGCTGTGTCTTAAATGAACAAGTAAATGTAAATGCATAACAAAAAATATCCACACTGTTATTGCAAATACAGTGGGGATGCCACATTAATATTATTTCACTGAATTTTAAGCATGGCTGCAAAATGTTCCGAAGCTGTGATCCTTAATTATCCTACCCACCTGATTCCAACCTGAATCTGTATTTCTGAATAGGAATGATGCCCTTTCAGTGGAAACTGTGGTATGAATATCAATCCCGCCATTTTATACAGCCACCCATCACCATAGTACTGTACTTGTACTCCTTCCATATAAAATTGATAGCAAGAATAAAGTCCCTAGTGGATGTCATGGAGTCTCTGGCATGTCTCCCTTTTGGGAGCAAAACTCCACTTGGGGTAAGGTTTTTGTTTTATTAAAATTGTATGTATTTACTTGCCATGAGATTTTTGTCTTTTTGGTTGATTTATTTTCAAGGTCTTTTGGTTGGGTTTTTCAGGTAAAAGGGGATTAAAGTGTTGAGTGTGTCATTCATATGTTGGAAAGACATTTTAAAGGAAGAAGGTTTTGCAGCATTTCCTAGATAGTCATCCTCTGAATTCACCTGCTGGAGGAACAGGTAAAAGGGGTCAACTGAAAGAATTCCTCCCTCAAACAGTACTTAGAGAAGGAAGACTTCAGAGACCTGACAATATAGAGGACACGCAAAGAGTGATTCAGGAGAGACAGGGATAGCTGAACCTTGATTGTACCCTGAGCAGGGCTGACCAGAAAACCAGAATTCTGTTTTGTGAAAAATTTGGAGGTTTTGACATTGGTTTTCATTCCACATGAGAACAAAAATATGACTTTTCAAAAAATTTTCAAGACAGCAAGAGAGAGTGCTCTGAATAGCCAATAGACCAGTGGTGAGGGCACTCTACTCACTTGGGATGTGGGAGACCCAGGTTCAAGTCAGTGTTCTACACACACAGAAATTCCATGCAGGACATTAGAAACCTTCCCAATGAAAACTTAACTGAAGCCACTTTGTGTCTGTGAAAAGTTTTGTTTTCAAAGGAATTTTCTGAGAAAAAAACATGTCAAATTCCCACCCAGCTCTTCCCCTGTGTGACATTTGATGGTGGGGGAAGGATTCAGACTCTTGATTCACCTAATCTGCTCTGGTAATTGTTCCCTATTTGGATCCCCTCGACAAAGAATGTTTTGTCCCCAGCTTTGATGTACTTCATCTTTGTCTTTGTGATCTGCGTTGTCTCAGAGGAGCACAGCAGTCTTGGTAGGTCATAGACTGAAATTTGGGCTTTAATGTAGCTGCAGCTTGAGCCATTAATTGCTTTAAATATTAGGACCAAAGCCTTAAACTGGCATCAGAAGCTGACTGGGAGACAGTGGAAGGACTTTAGCACAAACCTGATGTGCTCATGGTGGCTATAATCTATTGAGAAGCTGAGAACCGAATTATAGACCAGCTGGATCCTGTGCGTTGTCTTCACATTCGGTTTCAGATACAGAGAAGTACAATAATTTAGCCTGGAGGTGACAAATAAATGGATCGTTATGGCTAGGTCTTTGTCTGGGAGACAAGAATGAGTATCCTGGTGAGCTGAAGATGAGAGAAGACAAAGTGATAGTGAACGAATATCCTGAAATATACCCCAGTACAAAATTAACATAAAATAAAATACCTTTTGCCACTGTCCACTGGCAAAGTATTTGAAATTAAAAAGATACCATAAGATAGCAATAAAAAAGTTCACACTCCCACACTTTAGCAATATACTCCCAGTGGCCAACCTTTGCTACCATAATAGCTGACTCACACTCATTATTTAAGATTTATAAGATGTATAATGTTAGACATGACCCTAGTTCTAGGTTATGATTTACTGCGGGAGACTGAATAAAAATAAGTTTTATTTTATCATGGAATGATGGGATTAATTGCACCCTCAGCAAGTTCGCAGATGACACTAAACTGGGGGGAGAAGTAGATATGCTGGAGGGTTTAGGGATAAGATCCAGAGTGACCTAGACAAATTGGAGGATTGGGCCAAAAGAAATCTGATGTGGTTTAACAAGGACAAGTGCAGAGTCCTGCACTTAGGAAGGAAGAATCCCATGCACTGCTACAGGCTGGGGACTGACTGGCTACGCAGCAGTTCTGCAGAAAAGGACCTGGGGATTACAGTGGATGAGAAGCTGGATATGATCAGTAGTGTGCCCTTGTTGCCAAGAAGGCCAACACCATATTGGGCTGTATTAGTAGGAGCATTGCCAACAGTGATGGGGAAGTGATTATTCCCAGTGGTGAGCTGGAGCCAGTTCTCTAGAACCGGTTGTTAAATTTAGAAGCCCTTTTAGAACCAGTTGTTCCACGAGGGACAACCGGTTCTAAAAGGGCTTCTAAATTTAATCAGCCAAAAGTGGCGTCTTAGGCACCGACTCCATGGGTGCTCCAGCCCTGGAGCACCCAAGGGGAAAATTTGGTGGGTGCAGAGCACGCACCAGCAGCTCCACGCCCCACCCCCGGCCCCAGCTCACCTCCGCTCTGCCTCCACCTCCTCCCCTGTACGCGCCACCCCGCTCTGCTTCTCCACCCCCCCCCCCCCGGCTTCCCGCGAATCAGCTGTTTGCACGGGAATCAGCTGTTCGGGGCGGGCTGAGAAGCAAGCGGCAGCTTCGCACTCAGCCCAGGGAGGCAGAGCGGAGGTGAGCTCGGGCGAGGGGAGAGGGGGGCGCGAGGAGGGCGGCCCACGCCACAGCAGGTAACCCGGGGGGGGAGGGAGGTGCACAGGGGAACCACTCTCTGCCCCAGCTCACCTCCGCCACCCTCGGCCTGAGCGGGAAGCCGCGGCCTGTTCCTCAGCCCTCCCCGGCTTCCCATCAAACAGCTGATTCGCGGGAAGCCGGGGTGGGGGACGGAGAAGCAGAGCAGGGCGGTGCATTCAGGGGCGGAGGTGGAGCAGAGGTGAGCTGGGGCCGGGCGCGGGGCGGGGAGCTGCCGGTGGGGGCTCTGCACCCACCAATTTTCCCTGTGGGTGCTCCAGCCCTGGAGCACCCATGGAGTCGGCACCTAAGGTGCCACTTTTGATGTGATCAGTGGGGGAGCGGCCGCTCCCCCTGCTCTCCCCCAGCTATGCTCTCCCACCCCTAGGAGCCAGAGGGACCTGCCTGATGCTTCCTGGGAACTGCCCCAGGTAAGCACCACCGGGACTCCCCACCTCGCCCCCTGGCAGGTGCCTCTGACTCTTAGGGGTGGGGTGGGCACCCACTACGGTGGACCACGAGACCCTCCTGCCCGGTTCTGGGGGCAGTCAGGGGAGGGGGGTGGATGGGGTGGGAGTTCCAGGGGGCGGGGGTGGGCAACGACCCCCTCGTGGGGTGAGGAGGGAACCCGTTAAGATTTTGGCCCCTCATCACTGATTATTCCCCTCTATTTGGCACTGGTGAGGCCACATCTGGAGTATTGCATCCAGTTTTGGGCCCCCCACTACAGAAGGGTTGTGGACAAATTGGAGAGAGTCCAGCGGAGGGCAACAAAAATGATTAGGGGGCTGGGGCACATGACTTTCGAGGAGAGGCTGAGGGAACTGGGGTTATTTAGTCTGCAGAAGAGAAGAATGAGGGGGGATTTGATAGCAGCCTTCAACTACCTGAAGGGGGTTTCCAAAGAAGATGGAGCTTGGCTGTTCTCAGTGGTGGCAGATGACAGAGTGCAAGGTGAATTACAGTATTGACCCTGCAGCACATCTGCTCTGTAGTGTGAGATAATGGCAGATCGAATCCCTGCGTCTAGCTTTGCTGTTCATTCATTCAGCCAGGAACACTGACTTCTGTATCTGCAATTGTGAGCTGCTGAAAACATGTGCAAACTTTGCTTTTGAGCCAATAGCTGAGGAACATGCTTTGAAAGAGCCCCAAAGTTTTACACTGATCCTGTGAGGTACTAGGCACCTGTTAAGCCCCATTGGGTACTGCAAGTGCTTAACACATTCAAGCTCTAGCCCTCTGATTCAGGGTTAACATCACAAATGGTATGGGAGGCTGACTTAGTTTTCCAAGATATAGAAAGACATATTGTGTTCAGTTAAGGGAAGCAGTTGCTTTAAAAAACTTTGGAATGGACCTACGCTAATTAATTTGTTTGTGAATCAGAATTAAGTTATTGAATAAATTGCTGCGGAATTTCCGAATGAAACTGAAGTTAATGAATTCTATACTGCAAATCAGAATGGAATTATTGAAGGAATTGCTTTTGATCTCTTCCAAAGGAGCTTGTGCTAATTAATTTGTTTTTATTGCAAATAAGAATTAAATTAGTGAATGAATTTGCCCTTTTTGGAGGGAATAGCATTAGGATTGATTGATTGATTTTTGTTTTTAGAATCTTAAACATTGCTGAATGGAATTATATTGTTGGATGAATTGCTTTTGCGTCTAATTGTACTAAATAATCAAATGCTCCTTGCTTTTGTTACAGCGAAGAACATAAAATACAGTTAAAATTATTGCTTTTGATTTTTTGAGTGGAATAAAATAGCTCACTGTAGTATGTTTTGTATCAGTTCAGGGCTCAACTTCAATCCAAGCCATAGGAGTAAACTAAGGCCCAATCCTGCAAACATATGCACATGTGAGTTCTGTTTACTTCAGCAGTGTTAGCAGGATCATAACCTTGTACTCTACTCATTACCAATAATTACCAATATTGTATATTGCGATCGCACCTTTTATGCTGATGGATAAAGTTTTATGCTGTTGTGTTGGACTATATTTTGCCTGTTCATAAAACTGCCTATCTGTATATAGGAATCACTCCCCCACCCAATGAACTTAAGGAAAGAAGAGAGATGGCAATATTTTTGAAAGGAAAATGGGGGCATTCAGAGGAGACTCTCCAGGCACACCACTAACCCCTAACGCCCCATGACATACACTGGAGTAGATAATATTTCTGTGATAAAGACTAAACAAAATGTAACACCCCCCTGCAGAAAATAACCCATACTAAGACTGATCTAAAGTGATTAAAAGAGTCTTGAGAGTAGATGTGCCTGATTATGGTGCTCCCCCATAAAAAGCAGTGATTCCTTTTCAGAATGTGTCTTCATCCCCTGCAGGAGTTCTCCTCAGCTTCTCTGAGGGGACATCAGAAAAGATGTCTACAAGCCAACCAGCTGGAGGTAGCTCCTCTATGAAGGGCTACTGTTGGACTCTGTAAGATGGACCCTAGTTAGCTCTTCTTCCATTGATCCTGCCCTACACTCAAACACTGAGCTTACTCCACAGAAACAACCCCATACTTGATAAATTTTACAACCCCTCCACCCACAGAATTCCATCTAACACTCTGCTTTCATTTACCCGTCTTTAAACCCACAGACCACTTTCATATCCCACCTCACTGTTGATAATCCAGATGACAAGACCCCCCCGGCCGTACATCACCATAGGTAATCCAGCTCCCTGAGAGGTGGTAGCTAGGTTGATGAAAGAATCAACCTGGGGGCTTAGGTTGTCTTAACATTGCTGCTCAAGGTGTGGATTCCCCCAATGACCTAGTTAAACCAATCAAATTTTCTAGTGCAGACCAGGCCTTATGCTCTACTGCTGCAGCTCTGTAAGTGTAGACAAGCCATTAGTCTTGCTGCACATGCAAATTTCATTCTCTTTGGCTACAGCTACTGATGCTCAGAGTTCCTAACTTAACCCTGAATAACTTCAATATGACCCGCTTCCTTTCAAAAGGGGCAGTGGGTGCTATGCATTGGCTAGGTAAAACCCAAATGACTGAGATGAGACTGGGGAGGATCAGAGCCATGGTTCGAGCTCCAAGTTAAAAGTGAGTGTGTGTGTGTGTAAGTGGGGGACCTATACCTCAGGAACCTCATACCCAAATCTGGACCACTAACACACAGCCCACCACCACAAGGCAGGGCAGATTTAAAAAAAATCGCTGAGTAAGCATGTGGATGTTAGAGTACTTACAACAGTCCACCTTTAAGCAGAAAGCCATGCTCAAGCGAAACTCTAGCAGAGCTAGCAATCTGCTATAATAAGAAATAAAGGTGAATGAAAATTAAAATCCCCACAAGATTTTTTTTAAAAAAACGAGGAGTACTTGTGGCACCTTAGGGACGAACCTTAGTCTTTAAGGTGCCACAAGTACTCCTTGTTGTTTTTGCTGATACAGACTAACACGGCTACCACTCTGAAACATGTCACAAGATTTTAAATTAATAGTACTTTAAGCTCCTGAATAATTAATTAAGAAAATTAATAGGCTACTAACTATAAAGTGGCCAAGGGGTAAATTCAAGAACTGGACACTTGTTTCTAAATATTTTCAAAAACAGAATGAGAAATTAATGAGCCCTGCCTCATAACATTCATTTCACTCAATTTGTCACTGAACCCTCTCACTTGTTGGATACGCACACTCAGACACCTAGGCCTCAAGACAAGTGGGACAAAGGCTGGAGTTGCTTTGTAAGCCAATAAAATGGTGATTTTTGTTACAACCAATTATATCCATCCCTGCCCTTAAAGATTCATAGAACGTAGTGCCAGATCCCTAGCAGTCTGACTGGCAGCTTTGTGCTACTCAGGGCTTGTCTACATTTAAAATACTGCCTCAGTGCAGCTGCACTGCTGTAGCGCTTCAGTGAAGATGCCATGTACACTGATGGGAGGGCTTCTCCCATCAGCACAGGTAATCATCTCCCCAAGAGGCAGTAGCTATATCAATGAGAGAAGCCCTCCAATTGACCTAGCTCTGTCTAGTATTAGACCACCTGTTCCTTGAGGTAGCAGTAGTGGCAGGAGATGTAGCTAGAGCTCCTAAGGTTCTTGTAGTTCCAAACTGGTGGAATGTTCCCTAGGGGAACATCACTGCTGGCTTAACTAAAGTCCTAATTAAACTAGAGGAATTTGGAGTTGTGTGATTACTAGAGCTGGTCAGGAATTTTCTGAAAAAACAGGAGTTTTGTTGGAACATGCCAATTTGTTTAAACTGAAAAACTATGGAAATGTGTCTGGTTTGATGAACTTCTGAAAAATCACAGGTGAGTTCCTTTCTTGGCTTACTGCCAGCTTCTATGGTCGGTCCATTTACACTTCATCTCAAATAACTAAAATTTTTGCTCTAAGAATAGGGAAGACTAAAAATGATATTCCCATGTATATTTATTAAAGACAAAACTGGCAAGTTAGTAAAAGCAATAGCTCTACTAGAGATTGGCCTGAACCAAAACTCAAGATCTGACCATTTTCATGCTTTGGGGTATTTAAAATCTAGATCTAATGCCCTCAGCCCACCTCTCCACTTCTTTTATTGTAAACAATCTGGGGCGCAAACCATGCCTTCCTTTTGTTGTATGGAACTTAACCTACTGGAAACAAATAATGGATAATAAATTATTTCATTAGAAATTGAAGACACCCTGCCCTCATAGGAGTGTAGAAATTGCCATCGTGGATCAGTTCATCTAATCTAGTAGGCTGTCTCTGACAGGAGCTAGTGCCACATTTTTCAGAGGGAGTTATAAACACCCCATGGTAGGCAAATGTAATACTGTGCTTTTAAAATGTAATGCAAGATGTAATACTATACCTTTTAAAAATGTCTATTTATAACATTACTGACAAGCTTGCATTCGGGCACTTACTGATACATTAACATGACCTAGGGTTAATGGCCTTCTGCTTTACTTTAGGCTATGTAGATACTAATGTCCAGCAAATATACGCCACTTTGTACATTAGTGCTTAATTATAAACATGGAGCCTGATCCTCAACTGCTTTAAATTGTCATAATTGCATTGACTTCACTGAAGTTACACTAGTTTACACCAGCTGAGGATCAGACATATGATATGTTGTACTGAGGTGCCCATTCACTGGTTGAGATGGGAAGAATCCAGAAACATGCTTCAGAGTTGCAGGAGTTTGAATTTATTCTGTTGTCTAGTGTCCCCTCCTCCCACTTTTTTTTTCCGATTTGTTTAGCTATAATATAACATCTCCCCATAATAAAGAGGATTTATTTTTACTATGCCTGGATTCCTCTCTTATTGAGTGAGAGGATTGTTTGATTTTCAGGGGCTTGTATTTGGCTTTCTCTGAGTTTGTCAATATTTAAAGGTAAGTATTTCATTACTTATCTAGGATTCACAATATTAATCTGTTCTGCTGTGGATTTAATCAATAGTCTCATTATTTATTACTGTTTTCCTTTTCAAGTGCATTTCTGTATGGAGTAACATTTTGCTCCCCTGAGGTTAAAAACTGTTATAAAATGAAATGTTAAAACTCCCATTTTCTGCCCAGGCAATTTGCCGTGACTGTGGTTGGAACATTGTATGAGTCACTTCAGTGAACTATGGGGCAAAACAACTGTGAAATTAACAGATTGTCTTTCTAAATTTCAGGGCATTGTAAAATACTCTTTCACTTTTGTAGAAAATATCTTCAGTTTTGCTCAAGAAAGCTTTATTTGCAAAAACTCACTTCCACACTACAGAACACTCTCAAAGCAACCCACAATCTGGGCATAGGTGATCTGCTCTTTCTTGCACAGATTTCTAGGATACAGAGCCAGCCTTGTCTTTTACTGGATAAACCCCAAATCTATGGTCTTCAGGCAGAATACCAGAGAAGTTTTAGGTTGCTTAAACTCTATATTTATCTTTGTATATGATATTGCAAAGTTTCTCAGATTGCTTAAATGCTCTCTGGACTTATGCCTGAAGCCCATAGAAATACATATTATATACACACAAACTACATTAAAACAGCGTTAATTGGGTTGCAAAATCAAGCACTCAAAAGTTAGGAAATACCAGAATTAAAGTGACTTTTGCTACCTTAATTTGGCCTCCTTTTGTATACAGGTTCTGATACAATCTTTAATTACATGATCCTTACTATTTTTCCACAGAACTCCGCCTCATTCTGTGAACAGGAAGAAAGTTGCTCAGTTAATGAGCAACTATTTAGTATTTTGTTCAGTACATGGCTCTAGGCTTTATTTACTGCACACTATTCAAACCCAGCTATAAATTCAGAATGTGTGGGCCAAGAAACACAGGAAAGACAATCTCCCTGCTCTCATTTCAGCTGCCTGGATGTGGACCACAGAAGCTCAGAGCTTCAATTGTAGGGAAAGTCCTGCTCAGCCCTTGGCTGGAGCATGCCCAGTGTGGACAGAATCTCTGGGAACTTCAGCTGCTAAAATCTAAATCTCTACTGAGCATGTATGAATGGTAGGGTTTTTTGGTTTTGTTTTTTCAATAAAGGCTTATAAATTGGCCAGACTTTGGTGGATTTTCACAGGAATGGCAAAAGGTACATGTCTGACATAAAGTCCTTCTTGTCCTCCTGACACATTTAAAGAGTTGGTGTGCTAAAGTTTTTCAAATAAAAGGTCACCATTTTTTTTTAACAAGGACAAAACAACATATTTTGCCATAGTCTTGTTCTTGGAAATGGTTGAACAATTTTGGCTGAAATTTTCCAGAAACATTCAGCCTGAAGCAGACACCTGGCATGCAAATTTTCAGCTGAAATAGTTAAAATTTGGCAAAGTCATAAGCAACTGAAATCAGGGTCTTATTCTGGGAAGTGCTACCAATCCTGCCTATAATGCACACAATATATAATGAGTGTTTGTGTATGTATATCTACACACACACACTTACAGCACTAAGAAAATGAATTGATTTAGAATATATTGTTACAATAAAAAGCAGCATATGGTTAATGTACTTATTCTTCCTGATCCCTGCATGGGTGTGAAAGGAAAGAAACGAGTTTAACCCCACTTTTGGATCCACACGCACTGGGGCTGGGCACAATAAAATGATTTCACTCGGAGCTCAATGACATCACATGGCCAGAACTTGTCTCTCCAAAAGATGTGGGGCTGTGGCAAGCCCCTCCTTTGCTCTGGTTAGCAATGAAGGGAAGAGTAGTGACCGTGTCCTCTCTGAAGGGGGTACAGCAGCCATGCTTTCCTGTTAGGGTGACATATGCTTTGTTCCCAATCCAGACCTGTATGACGTAATCAAGTTGCAGCTTTAGGCCTGTGTAATCTGTATGATTACATATGGCCATGTACAACCATACATACCTGTGGCCCAGCTGTTAAAGAAGTAGTTTAGTAAAGTACCTGTCAGGGTTCCTTCCCCACTCTGAACTCTAGGGTACAGATGTTGCGACCCACATGAAAGACCCCCTAAGCTTATTCTTACCAGCTTAGGTTAAAAACTTCCCCAAGGTACAAACTTTGCCTTGTCCTTGAACAGTATGCTGCCACCACCAAGCGTTTTAAACAAAGAACAGGGAAAGAGACCACCTGGAGATGTCTTCCCCCAAAATATCCCCTCAAGCCCTACACACACCCTTTCCTCGGGAGGCTTGAGAATAATATCCTAACCAAGTGGTTACAAAATCATCAAAGACCCAAACCCCTGGATCTTGGAACAATGGAAAAATCAGTCAGGTTTTTAAAAGGAGGGTTTTTTTTTTTTAAGAAAGGTAAAAATCACCTCTGTAAAATCAAGATGGAAAATACTTTACAGGGTGTTCAGATTCAAAACACAGAGGATCCCCCTCTGGGCAAAACCTTAAAGTTACAGAAAACAGGAATAAACCTCCTTCTTAACACAGGGAAAATTCACATAAAACAAAAGATAAACTAATCCGCATTGCCTGATTTACCTATGCTGGTTGCAATATTGGAGACTTGGATTAGGATGGGTTGGAGAAGATGGATTTCTGTCTGGCCTCTCTCAGTCCCAAGAGAGAACAAACACATAAACAAAGAGCACAAACAAAAGCCTTCCCCCCCTCCCAAGATTTGAAAGTATCTTGTCCCCTTATTGGTCCTTTGGGTCAGGTGCCAGCCAGGTTTGCTGAGCTTCTTAACCCTTTACAGGTAACAGGATGTTACCTCTGGCCAGGAGGGATTTTATAGCACTGTATACAGAAAGGTGGTTACCCTTCCCTTTATATTTATATATAAGGACAGTACCCTGTCCTTTTTGATTGCTGAGGTCCTAAATTTTAATCTGCACCTCAGCCTTTGGACTTGATTAGTGACCTAGATATTTGGGTCATGGGCATATGGGTTGTTAACAAGAAAGAACGCTCATTATTTATTATTTGTATTATTACTATATGGGACCTAGCTTTTCCTGCTTTACCTCAAGTCCCACAAAATTAGAGCTGATTCAGATCTGTGAGGAAAAATATCATCACTACTGTAATTATGCTTTTCTCATTAAGCTGTAACATTCTTTCCTAAATAAACTCCTGGTTTACTTCTTGCAGGTAGTTTTAGTGGTCCACTACAGGAGGCCAGTTCTAGTTCTTTTTTTTGCAATTGTCACTCAGTTTGGGACACTGCCTTATGGCTCTGTAGTATTGCATCCACACATGAGGGCTCTCAGTCATGCCACTGTCACCTAGGTTGGCACAATTCAGCATGACTGGTAGACCATGTACAAGAGGGTCTCATATCTGAGCTGAAAAAGAAGAGGTGTTGTAGGTCAGGATTGAGATGAATTCTTCACACAGCTCTTGCCCACTCCTGGATCAATCAGATTTCATTAGTCCTCCTTCACTTTCACATGTATTAAGTACACATGCAATGTCATAAATGTGAAAAAAATTCCTTGTTTCATTATTTACTTCATAAAGGAGCAGTGCCAAAAACTAAAATTGTAGGCAACTCTGCTACTGACTGTAGAAACAGCAGCTGTGGACAAATGCTCATTGTAAATGAAGAAAACAATCAATATTTTAACAAACAAAAAAAATCTCTGGCATATCTAAAAAGTGACTACAGAACAAAGTGTAGAAATAAATAATCAGAAAAGTAAATAAAGAGTAGAATGGAGCTTAGAGAGAGAGAAATACACTTAAAATCTATGGCAAAAATGCTTTGAAATACAGTGGAATTTTGGTAATTACTTTTTAGAACACACCTGTATATAGTAAATTATTAGCAAGGAAACAAAAATAAAAAATTAAAAGATAACCGAACACACCACTAATGTAGAAGGAAGACAGACAAGAGACAAAGGAAATCCCAGTGCATATCCCTGTTACCTCTGATAAGTTTTCATCTAGCAAGTCTGTATGCTTCTATATTGGGAAAAATAAGAAAGATGGAGTCAAAAAGGCAAAAAACAATTCTCTGTATCCTAAAATAGGAGACAACATAGAGTGTGAGTCCAAATCGAGATCTCAAACATAATCACTGAATGATCCTGAGAGCGTGTCAATCTCAATACAGAGATTACTTTGATCTTTTGTCCCAACATCCTTTTTGTAATACATGAGGGAGTACCCATGGGAGAAGAGTGGGGGGAAAAAGCAAAAGTAGAAGAAAATATCAGGTGTTAAAAGATGACAACTCTTCAGGCCATGGCTTCAAAAATAATAGTAGTAGTACTCTGGGGCCTGAAATAGCCAAATATTGTTTGATTAATGTAAAATAACCCCACTTACAGGCAGATGGACTAGATTTTTAGACCCAAATCTGAGAAAAACATACTAACATGCTTAACTTTTATTCATGAGTGGTCCCATAGGGCACAGAAGGCAAATCCATTTGAAAATGAACCAGTCATCTTTGAGGAGTGCATGTTTTGCTTAGTTTAGAGAGGAAAGAATGTTTTACAATTAAAATATCAATACAATCAATTGAGAAATGATTTCATAGCAGGTGTAGTCATTTCCAAAGAACATACTTAATGATCATCTGCTTAACAGTGGGCCCTTAACACATGGCAGAGTTGAAGCTCTCACTGATCTTCTTTGACTGTTGTTCTGAAAAGGATTAAGAGACAAGACTACCACACATCTGGACACTCAGGCTGGAAGAATGTTTTAGGAAGGTACTAGAGATGGTAAATATGGAGAGAAAATGGTGTGCCTTAAATTGAATGAACGAAGTAAAACACATATCTGCCTGGAAAGGAGTCAGGTGCTATGTAAGCTTCTATACACAGCTCTACAAATATGCAATCAGGGACACAGATATGATTATCTAATTAATTGTTGTGTGGAACTACAATCAGTGTAGATCAGTGACTCCACCAACTGGGTCTCCCAGCTGTGATGAGTGAAATACCCACTACTGGCTAGAAGAGGAGTACTGAGCTCATTTTCAAGCAGATCTCCTGCATAGTGTGGCATTGCAGTGCACTTTCACCAAGCACCTAATTAAGATGTCCAATATCACAAGTTAGTATATGATTCCAAGGGTGGGTGCTGCTCTGCCTGGACTGGGAAAAAGGGGCTTCTCCCACTGGGCTTGCCTTTTATCAACTCCCTGCCCTTCTGATCCCTGGGGGATGAGTCATAATCACCACACTGATCCAGTCTGCTTCTGCAGCAGCAGCCAAGCCTCTCTCTTCCCATCCCCTCAAAAAAGCGATGTACCCCTTCCCCTGGCAAGGAAGACAACCGTCCCCCTACCTTAGGGTGCGGTATAGTCATTTTCAGTTAGAGTACAATTAAAATCTTCAGCCATTGCAACATCTTACAAATTTTAGCTATCAGAGCAAACAAACAACAAAACAAAGAAATCCAAAGAAGGCAGCTGCATCCATATTAGGAGCATATTTGTTGATTAGTGTTACAAACAGAGGATCAAGTCCTTGGATGAAATACAACCAGGTTGTGCTGTACTACTGGAGTAATCTGGTCATGAACTTAAGGATCACCTGGTGGAAAGGTGATCATGCAATGGTGTAGAGTTTAAATGGGAGATAGATACAAAAACAGAGTGCTACAGCCAGGACATCCCTAATTCATACTGATCCAGGTCCACATTCCTGTCCTGTGCACAACCACACTGGTTTTATTGCCTTGGGGCCTTCCCGACATCTCAGGCGCTCTGTACCCAGAGGGCTCATGCAGGATGGGGCTCTGCACTGGGGCTTGAATGCATTGTAGTTAGACTTGTAATAACTGATACAGTAACATTGTAGTAAAAATATATTTCAACAGAATATCAACAGAGGGGGTCAAATTCTGCTGTTAGTTATATTCAGGCAACCCTTGGAGACAGTCAGGTAGGTTGCATGGATGTAATTGAAAGCAGAACTTGTCCAACCATTCAAAGTGGTTCTCAGAAAAGAGGAGTCAAGGTTCCTTCCCCACTCTGAACTCTAGGATACAGATGTGGGGACCCACATGAAAGACCCCCTAAGCTTATTCTTACCAGCTTAGGTTAAAAACTTCCCCAAGGTAAAAACTTTGCCTTGTCCTTGAACAGTATGCTGCCACCACCAAGCGTTTTAAACAAAGAACAGTGAAAGAGCCCACTTGGAGACGTCTTCCCCCAAAATATCCCCCCAAGCCCTTCACCCCCTTTCCTGGGGAAGGCTTGATAAAAATCCTCACCAATTTGCACAGTCACAAACCCTTGGATCTTAACAACAATGAAAAATCAATCCGGTTCTTAAAAGAAGAATTTTAATTAAAGAAAAAGGTAAAAGAATCACCTCTGTAAAATCAGGATGGTAAATACCTTACAGGGTGATCAGATCCCAAACATAGAGAATCCCTCTAGGCAAAACCTTAAGTTACAAAAAGACACAAAAACAGGAATATGCATTCCCTCCAGCACAGCTTATTTCACAAGCTATTAAACAAAAGAAAATCTACCGCATTTCTAACTAGATTACTTACTAACTTTACAGGAGTTGTAAGGCTTGCATTCCTGATCTGTTCCCAGCAAAAGCATCACACAGACAGACAAAACTCTTTGTCCCCCCTCCGGCCCCCAATACTTAAAGTATCTTGTCCCCTCACTGGTCATTTTGGGTCAGGTGCCAGCGAGGTTACCTTAGCTTCTTAACCCTTTACAGGTGAAAGGGTTTTGCCTCTGGCCAGGAGGGATTTTATAGCGCTGTACACAGAAAGGTCATTACCCTTCCCTTTATATTTATGACAAGAGGGTATTTGCTTTATAACATTTTAAAACTAATTTAGTGCTGTGCAAGGTGCTAGATTCACAGAGACCAGTGCTGAATCCCCTTTTTTGTGAATAGATACAGAAACTGCTCTTATACGCTCTGTACCCACACACGCCACTGCTGACCTGAAACCAGGGGGGTGGCATGGGTGACAGTGGGGCCAGAATTTAGCCCCACGATTCTAGCGATGAGAGGCTGATTCAGAGTGTGTCCAGATCTCTCTGCTGGAGCTGCCAACAAAATGCTAATCGTGGTGGTAGAGTACAATGCAGCTTTTAAAAGCACAGTTTTTATAGAGTATATATGAACATGTGTTTCAGTGTCCAAATAACGAATAAAGCATTCAGAGCATGTACCTATTATAGAGGCAATTTGGATAGACTGATGGGGTGAACTGCCAAGGTTTCCTTTACAGCTAGAGTATGTATGGTATAAGGATTAGGTTTAGAATGAGTTATTTTAAGGGTTGAAAATAATGGTCCTATGAAAGGCACCCTGAATTTTATCATAAGGTCTACTGGAGAAGATATTTAACAGCATTCTTTTCATCACAGTTTAAAAGATTGTGTTGGGTTGGGGGGGGAGCTTGAAAAGTGTAATCAATCAAAACAATTTATGTATCTATGCTGAAACATGTATCTGCTTAGTATTCACTCACATTATCTTTTTGTGTGTCTCTCACAGCAAACAGAATGGAAAAAGTACAGCTCACTTATTGTTGAAACATATTTTCTCTCAGAAATTTGTTTTAAAGAACAGCAAACCGCAATCCACATAAGGCTAACACACAAATATAATATTTTCTTTAGACCTCTCCAATGTACCATTTGTTTTTGGAGCAATTAAATATTATTGCATAGGCACTGCAACACTGTTATTTATAAAGTACTCCAACAAACTAGGTGCTAGTGTACTATTCATTCTATCTGCTCTTGGCTTGCTGGGGTGACTTCCTTCTATTTTCCAGAGTGCGTGGTGGTGAAGCTGGCTGTGCATGCAGAGGATCATATGATGAAAGGGTCTAACAGAGAGTGTGCTGAAGAGCTATGGGAGGGATCTGTGTAACTCTGGGAGGGAGTATACAACCTTGAGGATTAAATCCTTCCAGATCTCCCCACACGGCAGGATGGTTCTGTATGATCCCTAATATAGGCCAGTGCAAATAAGGCACAGTTCAGCTCAGTAATAGTTAACTGAGATGTATTCTTCTCAGTTTACTTGTGGAACTTTCATTAACATTAAAGACCTTCTCCATGGATAAGGTTGCAACCAACTTCTATTGGTGCTCTGTTTTAGCCACTTGCATTTCCAGATGGGTATTTGCATGTATAAAATAATTGGAAATTTAACCACTTGAACTCCATAAGCAAAACTAGCATCCAGGACTGGCCCACAACATTTTGGCACCTGAGGCGGGGAGCTCAAATGATGCCCCCATGCCTGCTTGCTTGGGCCAAAACTTTGAAAGGTCTCAATTCTGCCTTCTTCCTGTTCTACTCCTCTCATGGTACTGCTCTGCTACCTACCCCAATAAAGGAGAACCAACAACTTAAAATGCCTTGTTCAAAAATTTTAAGTAACACTCAAATGCCTGAATACCAAATGTAAAAGTTAACTTTTCTTGTCTGCATAATAAACACTGGCATTTTAATCTGTTTGAATAATCAAAGTGGTGCTTTCTGTGCCTTCTTCCTTGCAAAGATTTGAACTGCTTCCTGAAGGTTCACAGTCTGGGCCAGCTCATGCTCTATTGAGATGGTTGCAAGGCTGACCAGCCTCTTCTGTGTCATTGTGGAGCGTAAATGTGTTTTTATTAACTTCAGCTTGGAGAACCTTCCTTCTCCACTGGCAACTGTTACAGGAAGTGTTAGAAGTATGCGCAGAGCAACAAAAGCATTTGGAAAGAGGGTGGTCATCTTATTTGTGCGCATATATTCCAGAACAGCCTTTGGAGTTGATCCTGCTGAAATGTATCTTGAAAGGGCTTTCAGTTCATCACCTAAATCACTTGCATCAATCACTTGCAGCTGCCTCAGTTCACCTCATGGTAAGTCCAGTCCTGCTAGCATCCAGTTTTTGAAAATTTGGTCTGCAGTCTAAATATGTTAGTTTAATTAAGTAACAATAAAGGACATATTCACCTAACATTTTGTTTTAATATATAAAACAATCTTGAATAAATAATTAAGAGAAAAATTCTCTTTGACTTTGTATAAGGGATTTAATTTGGGAATATAACTTTGTAAGGCTGGGTGTCATTGTCATTGTCTTACTTAGTACTGTACAGTAATAGTTTAATAAATTATAGATCAGGCAACTGGGAGTCATAACTTGTGAGTTTTATTCTTGACCTTGTTATTGAGTCTCTATATAACTTTTGTCAACCTCTGTCACTTAACCTCTCTGGTCGTGACTCTTCTGTTTAACCACTGACTTAACTGGAGATAGAATCTGGAACTATGTGCCTTAGTTCTGTAAAATAGGGCTAATGGGGCACCTTTCTCACAGTTCTGTAGAGTAAAGATATTTAGCTGGAAGGAACTCTGGACCAGATGTTCAAAGGTATTGATTTCCATGGGAATTAAGCACCTAAATACCTTTGATGATCTGGGCCTATATAACAAGTTGTATTATTGTTTTGTATAGAAAAATTCTTGTTGTTTTTGAGCATGGGCTCAAAATGAGGCAAAGTGTAAAACTTCAGAGTTGTTAAATGGTATACAGTTGAGTATTTTATGTTGCCTGATTCTACCCTCTTTGTTGCTTAGCATTTATTTATTTATTTTGATTAGTACCATGTCACAAATTCTCTGGAAATTTTCTGACCAGAAGCTTCAGAAGGAATACACACATACACACACACACCAAAAAGAGTTAACATATGTATAACATTCATAGAGACCAGTGTTTGACAACAGCAAAATTGCGAATAATGACACATATTCAAGACAACAACAACATTCCATCACATCAGCAGCATTCCGGCTGGTAGCATAAATAAGAAAAGCCATCACAAGCCAAAAGGTTATATCCATTATAGACCAGATTCTCCTCTCCTTTACATTGGTATAAACCAGGAACCATAACACTAAATTTACAGGAATGTAAAAGGCATAAAAACCCGTGTAAATGGAGAATGAAGCCCTGTTTGACCTCTGAGAGGCCCACCTCTCTTTCAAAGGCTATTAAATAACTCTCTCAGGAAATATATATGTCTCCTTTTTAAATTAGTGATTTTCCTCTGTTAAAATGGTAGGTAAAGAAAATTGCATGATATGAGTTTTGTAAAGGATAGATTTCAGTGGTGAATCAAGGGGGAGTTGCCCAAGGAAAACTTTTTACTCCCCCTTTTTTATTCCTTATCTATTCAGATCTGAGATTTCTAGTTATCCATTGGGGTCACAGGCACACACAGGGCTCAATTATTTGCTAAAATACTACTCCATATATTGCAACACAGTTGCACAATGGTGTAAATTCAGTACAGAATTTAGTTCAGTGCTTTTACGTCAAATTTCAGCGCTTTAGATTTCTGTCCACCACTTCCACTATTCATGGTTGTAGAGGAATTCATCTTTTGAAGCACCTGACATCCCATCCAGAATTGTCAAGCCAATGATTATTACCCTTTTACAGCATGTACGACCTGATCAAACTGTCATTGAGATCAATTAAAAAACTCCTTATAGACTTCAGTGGAAGCTAGATCCAGCTCCAACTATGTACCTAGAAATCCCTGGCTTGGAAACATTTCAGTTGTGCCATGTTTCCTCTTGCAATATGTAGTTTTAAAAAAAAATCTTACACACATGCTCGCCCTCTAAATTTGCAGCTGTGATAATCTGGACTGGTCTATTACAGTATTTGCTTTGTTGCTTCCATTTTCTCCAGTAGAATTTCTAGGGAGATAGATATAGTTTGTTGACAAGTGACAACAATTAAGTCATGGTATAGTGCGGACATCTACATCAAAAGTTTCATAAATCATTTTGATGTGCTTTTAATGCAACTATAACATAAAAATTTAGGGCCAAATTATGGCCCTTTTGCACCACTCAAGTAGTGTAAAGGTGCTGCATTGCAGGTACTAATGCCCATTAGGGAATTCTTTGTTCAGAAGGAAATTGCCTGATGGTGCATCTGTGCTGAATCTGGGCCTTGAACTTCTGCCCTTATTCTCCCAGGGTAGGGGATATGTCAGGGGTGGGGAGAAGGTGTAGGGACTCTGTCCCAATTCAGGTCAACTGTACCTGTATTCCCCTTCTGTGGCCCAGTAAGAGCACCCACTTTTAGGTTTCTGATTCCCCAGCTGTTACCTCTCTTGGGCAGAGACTCACATCTCTTTCTCCCTCCTGACTGGGGTTTGTCCAGACTGCACTGTTCCCTGCTTTCACTGTGACATCCCCAGCAAGCCAGACTGCCTAAATAGTCAGTATCTGCACTTTGCTTTCTCTCCAGAGGCTGTGAACAGTGTAATAACCCACAGGTATAAGTTACCACACAGCCCTTTCTAAGCAAGAACATTTATTCTTAAGGTGAAAGCGTTACAGAGAAAACATATTAAAACAGTAAAAGAATGTACACACATGCTAATAGCTCGTGAGAGATCACCCTCAACCCCCAACATGGGATGATCAAACCCCACACAGGGTTTTTTCTATAGTTACAAGCTCATAACAGCTTTAGCTCAGAACAAGAACAATGATGAATCAGTCATGTCTCCCCACTATAGAAGTGACACACAATAGTACATAAACTTTATATATTTAATACAGTGGACTCCAAAGCTACCTCCACTTAATTTAATAGGGTTTCTTCAAGGATATTACAGGTAATTGGCATATCTATCACAGACCCTATCTCAATGCTTTACCGCTGGTCAATGCCAACAGCAGCTGTAAAGTTGTGTCTGGGCCAGAGCTGGTTCCCTGCCACACCCTTCTTCTACAGTAAGATGAATTTGGCATAGAAGAGATTATGGCCAATATAGTTTATATTATATAATATTTTCAAATTATAATATAAAATATACAGTTAACAATATGTCTTTTATAATACAATATACGAAAACCATTAAAATATATATCAATGGGCTTTGGACATGGGTACTTAAACCATACCATAATTTAATTTGTCTTCAAACGAAAGAAGAAAATATAGGGCTTGATCTTAAAAATGCCCTTGCACAATTTCTCTCACACACATCTCTCTGTCTACCTTGCACATGAAATCACCCGAGTATGTTTGCAAACCAGGTAATTGCATATACAAATTGCTAGCCATTTGTGTGAACAATCACTAATTTCACACACTGACTGGGGTTGAGGGTGTGCATGTGTTTGTTATAACAGTCTGGGTCCCAAACACAGGTGCACATGGTTCCTGGGCGTTCTCATGCTCCAGCCTACCCACTGACAGCTTACTGGCATCAGCTAGAACCAGGACTCCAGCTCAGACAGGAGGCTCCTCCACTGGCCCCTACTGGTGGAATACCTGAGCTCTTGGTTGGTCTGCTCCCCCTACTTAAGCCAGAAGGAGACACAAGAAGTTGTCTGTACAACTGGGCTCCACCCTGTTTTGGAATGCCCACTCAGCGCTAACTGCTCTTGTCTCCTGATTCCAACCTCCTGGTTTCATGACTCACTCTGATTCCTGGCATCAGACTTTCAGTTCCTGATCTCAACTTTTGACCTTCTGGTTCTGAACCTTGGCTTGTGCATGGACTCAGCCCCCAACCTCAAGCTAACAAATAGACATGGCCACCTACATCCCAGCCCTGACAGCATTTTAAAAATCAGGCTAATGAAATTTCAGTGGACCACTGAGTATCCTGAGTTTTGTCTGGGCTATGCTGCTTCCTTCTTTGTTACTAGTTATCTTAAATTCAAAACAAATGGATCTGGTTAGCTGGATCATGCTGCTGCTTCCTCCCATGTCCATAAAATGGCGTGAAGGAAAGAGGAGATGGTGTTGAAAATAGAGCTATGGTAAAAAATGATAATATAATTATGACACTTCAAAAGTAGTAATACCAATGTTTATTAATTTCTAACCTCTGAGTACTTTATATTATTTGTATTACTACCTAAAGTCCCAATGAGCTAAGCACCATCAAATACATAAAAAGAGACATTCTCTGCCCTAAATATCTTACGGATAAAACAGATAAGGGTAGGAGGAAGGGAGTTTTTTTGTGTCTATTTACAGATGGGGACGGAACTAAGTGACTTTTCGAAGATCACATAGAAAGGGTACAATAGAAAAATCAGGAATTGAACTCAGCTCTCCTGTGTGTCCTGACCACAAGACCATTTTCATCTGTAGTCTGAGATACTACAAGAGCTGTCCATCTTTCATTTTTAAAGAAAAATACACAATCTGACATGAATTCCTATACAGACTACATAAAGAACTCAGCTTTGCTGTAAAACTTACAGAAATGAGGCTGCCATTGTTGGTAACACAATGTGTCTGCAATTAATAGTACCAGACCTCCCTCAGCCTCTTATGTCTTTAGATTAAATTACAAAATGCTTTTGTATTCAGAGGTGCTAGAGAGCTTGGTGTTTTAAAGTGAATACATTCAAAACTAGTAAACATGGACGATAATAACAAATAAATTGTCATGTCTGTTACCAATTTAAGGCAGCAATGTAAAAATTTTGTTAATCCATCCCTTACTCTGTATTTCCTGTATGAGTCTAGTACAATCCGTGAGTTAAAAACTGCTGGAGGTGGGTACACAGCTCAAAGTAAATCATTCCCAGTGAAAGGATTAACTAGAAATGTAGTTAGAATTATTTTTGGTGGTAATATATTATAACCCTCCTGTATTTCTCCACCCTCTGCCACCAACCGAAAAGAAAAAGCTGTGTACACATATTTGTAATGATGGAACTCTCCAGGAGACTGAGTGTATAGAAATTCAAAAGAGTAAACTAACAGGCCCATACAAGTGCAATGTCAAGACTGATCATGGATTTATACCTAAAGCTGTGCAAAACATTTTGAAGTGTGAAGTGTAGAGTGAAACCACTACATTTTTGGCCTTTTTCATTAATTTTTTTGTTTTAGTTGTGAAGTTTGCTATCCTTTTTCACAATTCACAACTCCTTTTCTTACTCAGAGGAAAAAAATCTCTCTCTTAAAGCTTTGGTTTTCTGTGCTGCCTTACATCTATAACTTCCATCGACTTTAATGGGACGTGTGAGTGTCTAGAACCTTTGAAAATCAGGCCCCAATTCTCACAGGCCTGAGTTCAGATAAGCTAAATATACAATTCTCAAGGTGTGTGATTTGCAGTCTCACTTCCTTTTGAGGGTTGGTAGAATGGCCTCTGGAGTCCATTTGTCATCTACCAATCTGTAGACAGGATGCTAGTATGAACTTAAAAATTCATGGAGTGCTAGTCATCGTGTGGTAGGAGTCATGGATGTGAGAGAGTAAGCACACATGCACATATGTAGGATCTTTTTGGTTCGTAGATAGAGGCTCTTCCTTCAGGATTAAAATGGAGCCTGCCTTTCACTGAATCTGATGGAGCTTGTTAAGCTGGTCTCATAGGGCAGCTGGTCTTTTCATAGCTTACACCCACCATTACTTGTGCATTGTCCATGAGAAGAAAGACAAGGTATGTGGTTTAATTAGCTGCAACATTATGAACTCATCTGTGAACTATCTGGCTCATACAACATTCCTTCCTTAGTGTATGGCTACACTTCGAGCTGGGAGTGTAATTCCCCACTTGAGGAGGCATACTCTTGTTCCTTCGGATTGAGCTAGTGTGCTAAAAAATAGAATTCAGCCATGAGGATGGCAGCAGTGGGAGAGGCTGTCCTCTATTTAGGAACTTCACCCCATTCCTCAGCTTCTTTAGGGATGTCTTCCTTAAATCTTACTTCTAATTCCAGTGTATCAGGAAACCAGAACCCTCTCTCGAGTGACCCTCTATGGGCCCCCACTGGACACTTGCCACAAGTAGGCCCCAGCATTTAGCTTAGCTGCCTTCACCTCACACCCAGCTGGATTTCCAGATGGATAAAAATTCCCTCTCAAATATCAGCTGTTCCTCAGTCACAGAATTGTATCCCATAATCCCTGAATGATTCAGATACCAAATACGATACTTTTGACAAGAAATTACCCATCCTTCCCATTCTCAATGATTCACACATCTTCTGGCCTTGTCACCCTGCCATAGCCTCAGCTGCAGCATTTCAGACCAGTTTACAGTCATACCTGGGAAGAACTTCTGGACATGCCCGGATGATTAAGTCAACCCCTTTACAAAATACTGAATAGCTTTCATCCAGAGGTACAACAATAATTTCAGGTGGGTGCTTCCTGGCTGCCAGAGTGTTAGCAGGGATCTACCATGCCCCTTGGAATCACCTTGCCGCAAAGGCCTTGCTGTGAACTTCCAGGAGAATTCACTGCCTGCCCATATGCCCAGTGCCTGCTGATCCAAGCATTGGTGGAAGCATGAGATGTGATTCCCCACTCTCAATGCATTCAAATAAACTCAGGTCCAATTCTGGCATCCAAGTTTCTCTTCAGGGAAACCCTATTGCATTGGTTAAGGGATTGTCTAACACACAATAAATCCTCCATATCTTAATTTGCCCTTAATAATAAATTGGATCTCATCATGACTGGGAAGGCAGCTGACTGCCAAGTGCAAAATACCATCCTGAGCATGTAAAATTTAAGATGGTCAAGCTTGTAGTTTGTGCAAAGTAATCTTCTTGGGTATCCCAGCCCTCCTGTCCAGCTCACGCAATCTTGCCAGTTTATTAACAGTGAATAGAGATACCATATGGGGCTGAGTTAAGCTTGTCTCAGTTGGAAGCTTCTCCTTTCATATTTTATACCAGCCATTACCTGTGCATTAGATTTATGCTCAGTATGTGGCTGCACCGATGGAGAGCTGCTGGCTCTGTACTGCATTCAGTTCCTGTGGAGATTGGCATGTTGAACCTTGTATTTTGACAGAAATGCAGCAACAAGGAAAACAAATTGGCAATGACTATAAAAATAACAGTGTTAACAGCTTCGCTGAGCATACACTGCTCTCTTGTGATAAACTAATTTTTTTTCTTGTGTCCCAACATGGGCTTTCAAAAGGAAATGCTCCCTGATTTGGGAGAGTTTATTTCTTTTCTCTATTAACTGAATTCCTATTAACTCATTACAAAGCTAGCTGAGGGTTTCTGAGTGCTGCCAATGTGTAATGAACTACAGACTCAGTTGGGAGACGTATCTGTGATTGAAATTGAGGTCGGAAAAGCATCTGCCGGTCTGTCCACCTCATATGTCTCTACAGAGTGCTGCATGTGGAACATTCATTGGCATTGTGGACCTATGGAGTGGACTGGCAAGACATTTTTGCATATATCTTTATCTCTTGCCCAACTCTTGCCAAGTGATTGTTTGAAGGAGCTAAGGGGGAAACTGTTTCTAGTTAATTAAAATAGTAACGTCTTGGGGTAAGAAAGATGATTGTGGGTTTTTGCCATGAACAGTCATCAGAATTGTGGTTGGCATAGCAACACTGCAGTACACTGCCTTTTATAGCTCATTTGATTGGCGCAATATAAAGGTGTATACGCACTATCACTGTGCAGTAGTTCAGCAATGTATTAATTATTGTTCCATTCTGAATTTTTAAAGGAAAAAATCCTAGATGATAGCTGGGCCATACCTCAAATAAATGAATATTCATTTTCGCCTGTCCGATGAGCTCATTTTCCATGACACATTTGGTGTTCTGGGTATTTCTGATAACTCTATAGGATTTTTCCTAGAATCAACTTTGGTTTTTTATGTTTATGTAAAACACTATGGGTCAAATTCTGCCCTAGATATACAGGCACAGCTTGAATTGATTTCAATAGGAATTTCATTTGTGTACTTAAGGTAAAATTTAATAAGCAATACGAACATGCCACATTTTCAAGGTACTAATAGAAAGGTGAGAAAAATAACCCTGAAGTATTCTTCATTCCTGTATGTGTATTTACTCTACTGTGTTCAAGATCTTATCTTTTATTCTACTTACTGAATCCAAAATGTATATTCAACATAGTTTTATTTTCATAGCACTTTCAGTGAGTTTATAGGAAGAGAGAAAATAACACTGAGCCCCAGAGAGAAGGTAGTCATTGCCATGTATTCTTAGGGCTTGTCTACCTTACTCTGCAGTTTGGATTATAGGACTGTGAGTTACAGTGCACTGTACCGAAGTGCTGCACTGTACCTCCTTATGTGGATACCACAGGCGCAAATTAATAGGTACCTAGTTTGTATTAATGTAGTCCTGTTTCAAGAGGTCCATGTTAATGAAAACTAGGTACCTTTTAGTTTGTGCCTGCAGCATCCACATGGGGGAGTAACAGTGAAGCACTTTGATGTGCGCTGTAATTCACACCCCTGTAGTCTGAACTGCAGGCAGTGTAGACATAGCTTTATAAAATGTACTTATGTTAGTCATGTTAAAAGCTAGTAAAATGGTAGTTTATGTCTAAAACAAACATTTTAGGGTACTCTCCTATTGGCTTTATTGGCACATGACATCACTAAGAGTGTTG
Source organism: Caretta caretta (assembly GCF_965140235.1). Taxonomy (NCBI): domain Eukaryota; kingdom Metazoa; phylum Chordata; order Testudines; family Cheloniidae; genus Caretta; species Caretta caretta. The sequence goes on along the minus strand of NC_134210.1, from coordinate 88,835,034 downwards.
TGCTGCATATTTTATAATGTGCTGAGAATGTACTGTGTGTAAAGTCCTACAAACTGAAAAGTGCACCAAACAAAACCTGCAATGTGAAATGTGCCAACATAGCATACCTGGCATATGAAAAATGTTGCTTTTGTATTCTGTAAATTTCAGGGTTTAATTAATTCATAATATATTTTTCCTGAGCTAATACATCTAGACATACATTACTGCTATATAAGCTTGGAAATATGACGGGTCATTAAAATGTAATGAACATCTGGGGAAGTGCTACAAACTTATACATTTGTAAAAGGGCTTAATTCTGGTTGCATTTGCTCTCCCTCCAACTGAAATTGAAATGTAATGATGAAAAAGCCCTCAGGATCCCCTTTTTATCAAGACAGGTGTTACTGTAGTCCCCTGTGTTACACTAAGCTATTTAAAAATAACCTAGTAGGCCTGACTATCCAAATTATCTGCCACTATGCAAATAGGACAGATTTAATATTCACATAGCATTTTACCCACTAGTAATAATTTTAGATCAGATTATTTGTATCCACTTATCTTATCCCCTATTGGAAACACACACACACACATACAAAATCATATGAGCAGGAAAAAATATGCGTTTGGCAGCTACTGTTTTCAGGCATTTTCAACCACAGTAATACCCATCCACACAACTGGAATTTTATGGGTTTGCCTGCGAACAACACTTCTTTCCATGCCTCTGAAAAATATTTACCGTAATTACTAACTAATAAGTATTAGGCCAAATTATGTTCTCCATACAATACTAAACCACTCAGTTCAATGGATACAAATAAGAGTGGAATTTGATCCATAGTGTATGAAATATGTCAGAAAAATGTCTACAAGTTAAATGAACGTGATGAATTAAGAGGCTAATATGGAACCGGAGTAGCTAGACTACACAGTAGGTAGGGTGAAGTGCCTCAGCTTGCATTGGAATGGCAGGGCTGGTCAGAGCTCTGCTTGCTCAGAGGATATGCACCTACTCTTCTGCATGAGCTCCCCAAAAATTCTCTCCCTGGACCCCCATGCAGGAACATTGCACCAGCTCTGCTGCATGATAAAATTTAGTGTGTGGGGGAGGCGAAAAAGGGGAAACAGTATTTTCTCCTTAGTGGAAAAATTATTCAAACTTCATTCTATAAAATGAATTTTCTATTTCTTCTCATTATACATAGTGTGGCAGAGCTCCGACCTTGTCCCTGTGGGTCCGACGCTTCTAGGCGGTTTATGCTAGCATCAGTGGCACACTGCAACCCTCCATGTAGCCCTTCTCTCTCTAGGGCCAGGGTTACAGTCTACTGAGCCCTTTTCATCATAAGCCAGCAAGGAGGTTGGTGAGAGAACTCCCACAGTCTCTGTGGTCCCTAGGGCCTTATTTCAGAACAGTTTAGCCTCCTGTCCTGACAGGGGCCTGTCTTCCCCTCCCAGGAGGTGTTACTGTAGTGGCAGGTTGGTGGAAACCCGGGCCCGCCCTCTACCCTGGTTTCCGGCCCAGGGACCCTAATAGTAGCAGCTGTTGGCAGCCGACCTTTCACTGCCAGAGTCGCTACATTTTCCTGGGCCACTTCCCCACAGCTCTCCCGCTTCTCCCTTCTTCACCCTTACCTTAGGGCTCCCTTACTTATGGCTTGAGGGTGTCTTCATTAACTAGACCTTCAGCTGCACTTCCTCTCTTCTGACTCCCTGGCTCTCCTCAGCCTGACTGTATCAGAAGGGCCTTAACTAGAGTCAGGTGTTCACATTACCTTAATGGCCTCCCCTGACTCTTTGCAGGGTAATTGGAGACAGGTGTTCTCATTAGCCTGGAGCAGCCCCTGCTCTGGTCAGTCAGGGAACAGAAAACTGATAATCCAGTGGCCATTAGATCTGCCTTCTACTACTTTGTTGTAGGCCCTGGCTAAAGTGGCCATCTATAAAACCAGGGTGAGGAGGTTGGCCGATGGAGTCTCCTGCGACTGCGGGGCCTCTTTCCGATCCTCTGTCCATTCACGCCTCCGAGCGGAGTTCCTCTGGGCGGCGTCCACTGACTCCCTTGATGCCTTTGAGGAGCGGTGGGCGCTGTCCGGAGTTCTCTGCTCGGTGTCCCCGTCCGGTTCCCTTCGTTTGACCCTTTGACCGCACTCCCGTCCCTGTTTTTCATTAGTTGTCCCCCGTAACTAGTTGGTTCTCCAGGCCCTGTGGATCTCCCCCTTAGGCTGGGGGGGGGCTCCTTTGTAGTGGACGAGCTCTGCCTGCCCACGTCCTGGATCCCAATAGGACTACTTTGTTGTAGGCCCTGGCTAAAGTGGCCATCTATAAAACCAGGCTGAGGAGGTTGGCCGATGGAGTCTCCTGCGACTGCGGGGCCTCTTTCCGATCCTCTGTCCATTCACGCCTCCGAGCGGAGTTCCTCTGGGCGGCGTCCACTGACTCCCTTGATGCCTTTGAGGAGCGGTGGGCGCTGTCCGGAGTTCTCTGCTCGGTGTCCCCGTCCGGTTCCCTTCGTTTGACCCTTTGACCGCACTCCCGTCCCTGTTTTTCATTAGTTGTCCCCCGTAACTAGTTGGTTCTCCAGGCCCTGTGGATCTCCCCCTTAGGCTGGGGGGGGGCTCCTTTGTAGTGGACGAGCTCTGCCCGCCCACGTCCTGGATCCCAATAGGACTACTTTGTTGTAGGCTCTGGCAAAAGTGGCCATCTATAAAACCAGGGTGAGGAGGTTGGCCGATGGAGTCTCCTGTGACTGCGGGGCCTATTTCCTATCCTCTGTCCGTTCACGCCTCCGAGCGGAGTTCCTCTGGGCGGCGTCCACTGACTCCCTTGATGCCTTTGAGGAGCGGTGGGCGCTGTCCGGAGTTCTCTGCTCGGTGTCCCCGTCCGGTTCCCTTCGTTTGACCCTTTGACCGCACTCCCGTCCCTGTTTTTCATTAGTTGTCCCCCGTAACTAGTTGGCTCTCCAGGCCCTGTGGATCTCACCCTTAGGCTGGGGGGGGGCTCCTTTGTAGTGGACGAGCTCTGCCCGCCCACGTCCTGGATCCCAATAGGACTACTTTGTTGTAGGCCCTGGCTAAAGTGGCCATCTATAAAACCAGGCTGAGGAGGTTGGCCGATGGAGTCTCCTGCGACTGCGGGGCCTATTTCCGATCCTCTGTCCATTCACGCCTCCGAGCGGAGTTCCTCTGGGCGGCGTCCACTGACTCCCTTGACGCCTTTGAGGAGCGGTGGGCGCTGTCCGGAGTTCTCTGCTCGGTGTCCCCGTCCGGTTCCCTTCGTTTGACCCTCTGACCGCACTCCCGTCCCTGTTTTTCATTAGTTGTCCCCCGTAATTAGTTGGCTCTCCAGGCCCTGTGGATCTCCCCCTTAGGCTGGGGGGGATCCTTTTGTAGTGGACGAGCTCTGCCCGCCCACTTCCTGGATCCCAATAGGACTACTTTGTTGTAGGCCCTGGCTAAAGTGGCCATCTATAAAACCAGGGTGAGGAGGTTGGCCGATGGAGCCTCCTGTAACTGTGGGGCCGTTTTCCGATCCTCAGTACATTCACGTATCCGGGCAGAGTTCCTCTAAGCGGCGTCCACCGACTCCCTTGACGCCTTCGAGGAGCGGTGGGTGCTGTCTGAGGTTCTCTGCTCGGTGACTCCGACCGGTTCCCTCTGTCTGACCCTTTGATTGAGGGGAAGAGCGAGAGACCCCAGCCCCAGCCGTTGCCGCTGTGGATACCATCATTACTGTCACCTAGGAGGGGTCCTATCACACGTGGTGTACATCCCCCCCACCCCCAACCCGCCCACCCCGCAGCCATGCCCATCTTGTCTGGCACTCTCAGGAGAGGAATAATCGGTGACACTGGGTGTGGCACTATGTAACTCAGGAGGGTGGAAGACCACGAGTGTTGAGGAAGCCCCCCCGCTCTGGGCCCAGGCTAGCCTAAACACTTCTCCTTCCTGAAGGCTGCTGTGTTATAACTTGTGCTTGCTTTTGTTTTGTTGCATAGTTTTGCTTTATCCTTTTTGGTGATTCTTTGTAAGTGTTATGCAAATAAAATTCTTTTCTGCTTCAAAAAACCCCCAAAAAACAAAAAACACTACTTTGTTGTAGGCCCTGGCTAAAGTGGCCATCTATAAAACCAGGGTGAGGAGGTTGGCCGATGGAGCCTCCTGTGACTGTGGGGCCTATTTACGATCCTCTGTCCGTTCTCCCCTCCGGGCGGAGTTCCTCTGGGTGGCATCCACTGACTCCCTTGACGCCTTTGAGGAGCAGTGGGCCCTGTCCGGGGTTCTCTGCTCGGTGTCCCCGTCAGGTTTTCTTCGTTTGACCCTTTGACCACACTCCTGTCCCTGTTGTTCATTAGTTGTCCCCCGTAATTATTTGGTTTTCCAGGTCCTGTGGACCCCCCCCCCCTTAAGCTTTGCCCGCCCACTTCCTGGATCCCAATAAGACTACTTTGTTGTACCCAACTGGCCTGGGTCTATCACAATAGTTTCAGGAGTTAATCTTATGACATATTACTTTTTTGGCTATTGTGTTTAGGTATTCCACTGTGGAGCCTTTTATTTTGTTGAAGGGAGAATAGCCCTTTTTCATTTTTTTAGTTTTCTTCTTTTCCTACTGGCAATCAATCAATACTGAAGTTCAGGATGAAGTGGATTTGACTGACATTTCTTTAGCTAGCTTTCCTAAAACTATTCCATTCAGGAAACCTTGGTGTTTGTTTGTAAAAAGAAGTTTATTTTCAGCCCATGTTTTAAAAATCCAGACAAACCTCTCCTGATTAGAAGAATTAATTTGGATTGTCCCTTACATTATATTCACAGTGGGCTACATACCCAAAGGGACTTACCCATTGCAACACTCAGCTTTTCAACATCTAACGTTAAGGGGCTCTGTCACTCAGCGGAATCCACAGAATTAGGCATTGGGGCTTCATATGCAATGTAGGGGTGATAATTAGGCACCTAAAAAGGGATCCACAAAATCCAGCAAGCTGAACAGGGTGCCACTAGAAAGAGGGGAGAAGAGAAGTGCGGCCTAAGCCCCTCCTTTCAAAGGAGTTAGGCATCTCCTTCTGACCTGGAGTTAGGTGTCTGTTGTTCCACTCAGGATTCATGACTGTTAAACATTCTCCTGTAGGTAGTCACCTAAGCCAGGTCAACCCTTTTTCAAGAAGAAGGAGGAGGTGGTGCTGATGCTGCCACTGTCCTCTCCCCATTTCCAGGAGAATGCTCCAACCATGGGTAATAGAGTATTTGGGGGGCAGGTCTTTCAATCTCTCCTATTTGAAGCTATTCCACAGTGTGCAAATGATTGATGGGTCCAAAACAGAGTGAGGATGACTCTACAGCACAATAGTTGGAGGTTTCACTTGGGAGAGGGAGACTCCAGTTCCCTTGCTCCCGTGCATGTTTAATTATTTATATAAAGTGGAACAGTTTCAGCAGGAGACCCTGAGAGTGACCTGCCTTAGAATATCCTATAGCCCAGTGGCTAGGGCACTTTCCTGTGTTGGGGGCAAGCCCACTAAGCACCTGGGGGAGACAATGCTCTGTGCCAGCTCAGAGCTCTGATCCACCCTGTCTAGTGTCCCATCTCCAACTGTGGCCTTCTCTGATGCGTCAGAGGAAGGAGGGGAAGAAATACATAGGGGAAGGAAATCCCTTCCTGACCCCGCAGGAGATCGGCTGAAGCCCTGAAGCATGAGCTTTTAGGAACATAAGCAATAAGACGGAAGAGACTTACAGGATGGCTGAGCCCTGCCCTGCCCTGCCCTCATCACAGGCAACTCTATCAGACATTCTCATATTTTTTCCTCATCTCTTTCAAAACTAATTCAGTTGTTTTCTCCCACACTTCATATTGGGAGGCTGGTTCCAGAACCTGACTTCTCTCACAGATAGAAACCTTCATCTAATTTCTAGCCTGCCCCCCCCATCCGTTTATGTACAGCAGTCGTATCCCCTCACATCCCTTTTTTTCCCCCTAGGCTAAACAAGCCAAGATCTTCTAGGCTCCTCTCCTAAGATAAGTCCTCCATTCCCCTGATCATCTTAGTAACTCTTCTCTGTGCGTGTTCTAGTTTAAGTGCATTGTCCTTGAACATGGGTGACCAGAATTGTACACAGTATTCCAGATGAGGTCTTAACAGTGCCTTGTATAATGGCATTAATACTTCTCCATCCATACTAGAAATGGCTTGCCTGACGCATGCCTTTTTTTGCAACTGCATCACATTGGTGGATAATAGACATCTTGTGATCAACTCATATACCCAGGTTTCTTTCTCTCTCTCTCTCTCTCTCTCTCTCTCTCATCAACTATGTGCAATTGCATATATTTTTGTATATCTAGATTATAGATGCAAATATGGAATGTATACTTGCAGATCAGGTATTGATGTGTGTCTACATGGAATTATATGTACCTAACTTTGAAAATCTGGCCCCAACTTTTAAAGTCACCACTGCCCAGCTAATGTATATATGAGGCAACAGATAGATCATGCCTGATCATTTTGGATAAAGTCTCACCATTTCATTTATATGAGTTGTGTATTGAAGATGGACTTTAGGCTGCTTTGCTTTGGTACTGGGCCAAAGAATTACCCTGCAATAAGGAAATTAAAGTGTAACTTTAGAATTGAGAGAGAAATTTTACTCAAAGTGATGTAAACATACTAAATTGGTCTACAAATGAGGCCACTTTTCTAATGATACAATAAATATCCACAACATTACTGTATGTGTCTATCTGGTAAAACAGATATTTGGCTGGCAGTTTAATGCTAAGCTTCCTTGAATTAGTGCATTCATGGTATCTTTTCAAAACTCAGGCAGAGGAAATCACTTTTTTTTCAGGGCAGTGGATATTTATTCTGACTACGACTAATGATACCAGTTTGTCTCTCTCTGCTGCAGATAAATATGATTCCCATCTTGTGACTACGTCTGTGATTCAGTATCTTAAAAGTATTATTTAGGTAGGCTGATCATTCAGGTGAATCATAACAAAAAAAAGCTATTTGAAATTGAGTTACATTTCCCTAGTACTCTGAATTTCAAGTGGCAAAACTATCAACTATGAAAAGATCCTGGGTGAAGTTTCAGAAGCAGATGGGTATGAGCAATGGCGGTTTAGGAGACGGTGGAAATATGCTAGACACCAGCATTAACTGAAGAGTATAAATGTTAACATTTTTTCAATTTCTTAATTCCCTTTTAATGTCTTGGTCCTGGTTTTCTTTCATTTTCATCTTGAGGCATGAGATGTTAATTATATTGTATAATATGGATGTTAATAGTCACATCATGACTATTAATAGGTTTCTGTGGTTTTCATTTCAAGGCCTTATTCCCAGAAGCTCTTGGCTCAGTTCACCTATTGCACAGTTCCAGGTGCAACCGTGCAATATAAAGAAGAAATAATAACAGATTGCTTGGGTTAAAACAATTCAAATTCAATTTATAATGGAAAACTATTAAAACATTCTAAAATATGTTCTTTCAAATTTACCTTCTCAGTCCTCCCACAATGAAGAGTTAAAGCGGACACTTACAAGAAGATTGATTTGGTGAGAAATATGTAATTTTGGGGTTTTCACAAGTTCTTGCCTGTGCTTCTGAAGAAGGTAAAACAATAGTATCCCCTAATGTATTTTTGCTGCAAGAGGTGTAGGAATATGTCCAGTGATTCACTAGAAAGTATTGCTATAAGATAGTATAAAAATACGTATGTGAAATACACAAAGTGAGATCTTAGAGTGAAGTCTGAGAATCTTTCAGCTCTTTTATCAAAGTGCTTGCAGATTTCATGGTAAGATACATTAATAAACATTGACATAAAGTGAGTTTTATATCCACAACAATTTAACAGGTTAAATGATATTTCTTTTTCTGGTGGTGTGGGGGAGTGGTAAGGGCAGGAATCCATCTAGACCTGCAAAAAGAAAAGGAGTACTTGTGGCACCTTAGAGACTGACCAATTTATTTGAGCATGAGCTTTCGTGAGCTACAGCTCACTTCATCGGATGCATACTGTGGAAACTGCAGTAGACATTATATACACACAGAGACCATGAAACAATACCCCCTCCCACCCCACTGTCCTGCTGGTAATAGCAGTGGGGTGGGAGGGGGTATTGTTTCATGGTCTCTGTGTGTATATAATGTCTACTGCAGTTTCCACGGTATGCATCCGATGAAGTGAGCTGTAGCTCACGAAAGCTCATGCTCAAATAAATTGGTTAGTCTCTAAGGTGCCACAAGTACTCCTTTTCTTTTTGCAAAGACAGACTAACACGGCTGTTACTCTGAAACCTGTCATCTAGACCTGTTGACTTTTGCTAGTTCTTGATTTAAATAATATTTTTAGTAGTTCTTCAGCCTCATCTAGCTCCTACCAACTTTGAAAGGAAAATAAAATGGTTAAAAGAAATAAATCTTCACTCGTATACAACTTCCAAATGACCTACCAGACTTTGAACACTTCTCCCTGTTCTGTGATCCTTGTAGTGTGGTAATAAAATCTTACTATGCCCCCATAACTGGCTTTATACTCAGTTGGGAACTTGCAATTCAGCTTTTATCCTTCTTCTAATCTTAAGTGGTGATATTCAAATTACAGAAGGATCCAGCAGATTTTTTACTCTTTTTCTCCCTAACCACAGATTCAGCACTTCACTGCTCCTTCCTATACATTAGTGGTCTTAGAGAACTTTCTTACTTGCCTCAATCTTTACTAGTAAATAGTTGTTTCTTCACTTTTTATTTTCAGAGGTTCTTTTAGGATACTTCTTATTTTCTTCCTTTTTTATCTCCTCCATTCCTGCAAAAGCTCTATGCCATAGACACCTCTATCCCTTCATTTAGCCACTGAAAGAGCTTCTCCAATGATTCTGTAGTACTGTAATAGATGAAGGGGGGGGTGTAGCTCCCTTTTTATGATCAGCCAGCCAGCCAGTTAGCTATAAAGTCCCACTTGGTGGCTGTTCTCTGCTTGCTTTACCTGTAAAGGGTTAACAAAGTTCCCCAGATAAAGGAAAAGGAGTGGGCACCTGACCAAAAGAGCCAATGGGAAGGCTAGAACTTTTTAAAATGGGAAAAAAAAAACTTCCCCTTTGTCTGTTGTTCTCTGGAGAAGACACGGAGCAGCAATGCTATAAGCAGGAATGTTGAAGGTTTGAACCAGGTATGAAAATTCATCTTCATACCTAGAAGAAAACATTGGACAGAAAATGTTTAAATAGATGTGATCCGGTTTATTTCTTTATTTTGGCTTGTTGATCTCCTCTGTGCTAACCCCAGATGCTTTTGTTTTGCTTGTAACCTGAACCTCAAGAGAGCTATCTTGATGCTTAATTTTTGTAATTGTTTCTTTTAAGATCTGGCAAAAAGCCTAAGTTCCAAACGTATTTCCTTTCTTTTTGTTTTAAATACATTTTATCTTTTTTAAGAACAGGATTGGATTTTGTGTCCTAAGAGGTTTGTGCACATGTTGTTTAATTAGCTGGTGGCAACAGATAATTTCCTTGGTTTTCTTTCTCCGCTCTTCCCCGGAGGGGGATGAAAGGGCTTGAGGGTACCCCACAGGGAGGAATTCCCAAGTGCTCCTTTCTGGGATTTGGGTGGTGGCAGCATTTACCAAGCCAAGATCAGAGAATAGCTGTAACCTGGGGAGTTTAATACAGGCCTGGAGTGGCAAGTATTAATTTTTAGAATCCTTGCGGGCCCCCATGTTCTGCACTCAAAGTGCCAGAGTGAGGAATCAGCCTTGACAAGTACTCTCAGGCTGTACCTGTTGGTGGAGCTCTGAACCTGAGCACTGAGCTTGCGCATAGCAGAATATAACATGTCTACTTTAACATGACAGTCATTTCAAGACAAACTACCATGAGAAATAATTCATTTTCTAAGGCCAGAAAGATATTAACTACCTTGACGAAATCATCAGCTACTTGACAGATGGGCTCTTGATATTTAACGTCTATTTTTCTCTCCCCAAATTACTGCCCCTCCCCCCCAATTATCTGGCTCCAGCTGTAATATCTCTTTGCAGGCTCAGAAACCCTAGGGAGTAGATCAATTTTTCTATCTTTAGGGTTTGTTCTAAGTGCTAACACCTAATACTGATTCCCCCTTTCTACAAGAAAGCCATGTTATACATGCTAAGCAAGGGTTTACTCTCTCAGAAACTCTATACAAATCAAGAAACAATAGGGATGTTTATTTGCTTTTTTTAAGTTTGATTTTAAATGTGTTGTGCCAGATTTTCAGTTGACTTCCACAGAATCACTCTGGATACATCAGATGAGTAACTAGTCCTTTAACTAATTGCTCCTCCTCACCTCCTTTACTTCTTATCTGTATTTAATGACAAAAATATGTACAACAAGCAAAACCAAATGCCTGGCAACAAAACCCCACATTCAAACTACTGTGGGAGTAAGAATATAGTGAAAGGGTCATTTAAAATTACAACATACAAAAATAAAAGGAGTACTTGTGGCACCTTAGAGACTAACAAAAACGTAATCCTTACAATATCATATCTGCACAGTTCCTACCCAGCGTAGTGCCAAAATAGCATGACCTATCTGGGACTGATTCCAAAGCCCATTGATGTCAATGGACTTTGGATCAGGAGCTTTATAAGGTGGATGTACAATGTGTTACAATGTTCTTCATGTGGTCTTCCTTCTTTCTTATTAAAAGTCAGTTGCAGTACAAGAAAAGTAGTCAGGATTTTTTTTCTTCATGTCCCTAGTGGCTTTTTCCCCATTCTTCTCTTTCAATGGTTAATACACTGAAACTTGGATGAGAGGACAAAAAGACATGTAGTATAATGGAAAAAAGTGGGGAGGGGAGGAAAAAAGAAAAAGTGAGAGTGGTAGTCTTCCTTTCACTGTCTGAAGAACAACATATAAACCTAGGCCCAAATAATTGTTTTATGAATCTTTGATTGCTATTAACATTTTTGCAACCCTCAAATGGAAACCTAATTAAAATGGAAAATTGGTGAGATTGTGCTGCAGTTTTTGTTTTAACATATAATTGTTTGTATTTTTATTGTTTCATTGATTATACAGAGAACTCTGAGAAACATTTTCACTTTCCCTGAAGAAAAGCTTCACGTTTTCTCTTTCTTTTAAATGACAGGAAATTTAGACACAATGCATCTGAATAAGATGTGCATGGCATTGAATTTACAATGGATGACAGACCATTTTATTTAAGTCCTCCAGAAAAAGGAATAATTAGTTGATTGTCTTGATCCTAAATGTAGATGGAGTTCAACATGCTTTATTTTTATTTTGTTATTTGTACGTATTTCTTTGTACTTGAAGGTTCAAGCTTGAAATCAGGACATCTGTGTGTGATCCTAGAAAGGCCCAACATTTTATTAACATTTAGGTTGACAACAGATTGTGTGCATGTTAGTATTTCATGTGATTTTATATCTTAAGTCATGTTTATTTAAGTAAGGGGTGCGTAGGAAATGTCACAAAACTTTACTATGCAATGTTCTCAATTATCCGCAGAGGAGAGAATCTGAGATGCTCACAAAACTTTAGTTTCTGTATCCCCTCAATATCTGTTCAGTGTGGTAACTTGGAGTTTCTGCCTATTTCTGGTGAAATCATTAATGAACTACTCTGAAGAAAGAAATTCAGTATGTATGTAAGGATTTGGTGGAAAAAGAGGAGGGAGTTATTTTAGGGCAAGCTATTGTGGGCTTTCATAATACTCCTGCCCCTTATCCTTGTGTGCTCTTTGGATCAGTTGTCTTATTTTAGAATATCTAGAGTGAAGACTGCCAGGGAATTAAACTGTGCTAAAGTGGTCCTTGCAATCTTAGGTCAAAGCAGACTATGTCTTTAAAATAAGAGAGAGATCCAAACCAAAACCCTGGATCTGAGCATTGCTGAAATTCAGCAAAATTTGATCTGGATCTAAATTTTGCACTTTGGCTCATCTCTGTTTAAAATATTACTGGGATGCTCATGCTCTGCTCAATCTAAGCTCCCTTCTGTAGTTAGGCATTTGGGGGATTGAGTAGTGGAAGAAAGCTTTTAAGGTTATCTGTATAAATCATAAAGAAGAGCAAAGGGAACAGTACATTTTTCCCCTTTGAAAGGCACCTTTAAGTTATCCCATAATGTATTCCACTGGAATTTTTCAACTTGCAACATGTTAAAACTTTAACCTTTAAACCTTTAAAAACTGTAGGATGGAGCATCTAGCACTTACATATGGTCTGTCCTGCTGTACTTGAAAAGTTAGATAATGTGATGGATGTCATATTCAAGGTTTAAATGTACTGGAAGAATTTATTGTTCGCATTGGCAAAGTGATTTGGATAAAAAAGAAGATGGCCCAAATCTTTGCCCAAAATTTGTTCAGAACCCCAATGAAAGCTTCTGATAGCTTTTAAATAGTCTGGGTAACTTTTATTTTTCATTTTGATGGCTCCGCATTTTCTGATCCCTTTTAGCCAAATCCAGTAACAGAAGCACTGAAATAATTGTTTTTAAAAATAGAGACCATCTCATTTTATGCCCTGTACAGAGCCAAGCACATTAGTGCTTAATAAATAAAATAATTATGAGTAAGGAAAAAAAAATCCAACAACTCTTCTTATGACATTCAGACTCAACTGAAAGCAGAAAAAAACAGAGCTATACCAAATCTCCAAACCTTCCTCACCCAGCACTCCTCGTTAGCTGATGGAATATCAATACTTTTTAATTTTGTAAACAGTCCCTGTATCAGTGGAAGGGTTCTAATAGAAATCTAAAACAGAAATATGACTGATTTTCCTTAGTCCAATAAAACATTTTGGGATCAATGTATGATCAACACAGCACCCCCAACCATGAAACATATTTCTCTGCTATATTCAAAACACTGTATGTTCAGAAGTGATCCATAAAATATGAACCTATTCATTACAGCCTTCTTGTCAAGACTAGTGACATTGCTGACTGAACTTCCTCAGAGAAAGCAGCTTGCAACAACGTCAGATGAAGCCAGAGGTTCCAGCTCATTGCTTCTAGTACTTAACATATGTTTATGCATATCTTATCACAGCAGAAATTTTAAAGGTGTTATGAGTTAGTACGTGGGAAGCAAAAGATGAAGAAGGCAGAGAGAGAGAACAATGTGGAATGGCTGAGACAAGTATTACCCAAAATTGAAATTCAAATCTTCCTTTAAATTGTCAGAGAATTTGAAATAACATGCTCAAAAGTGATGATTTTCAAGATGTCTATAACTATCAGGGCAAAAATAGTATCTAAGAGAGATTAATACAGTTGGCAAGAGCCACAAGGGGCACTTAGGTTTCAGTGCTTACCTTAATGGAATCCACAGCCTAAAGTTGTGTGCACAGGTGACCTATACAATACATGGGGAGAATTAGGGTCTGTATTCACAAAAGGACTTCCGTGCCTCACTGCCACTTCAGGCACCTAAATCCCAGAATCAGGCCCCGCTGAGATTCATAAAGCCCCTGCTCAGCTGCCTCCAAGCCCTGTAGGTGCCTCAAACTCACTTGGCACCAAAATTTTTGCAGCAAGAGTTTCTTCAGCACCTATTTTTCTGCCTGTGGGCATGCACACTGTAGCCCCAGGCTGGGCGTACAGGTACCTAAGCCCCAGAGCGATGCATGAACCAAAGAAAGATAGTTGTTCTGCAACTGACTTGTGGGTGTGGCCCGATCCGCTGAGCGTGCTCAGACCTCAGCTATTGGATTGATTCCCTATAGGTGAGCATACACAAAATGGCTGGGGAGGGAACATGCAAGACCCTCTATTCAATTCCATCTTCTTCCTGAAGATTAGGGATCTACCATTTCTTAAGTGAATGCTGTAACCACTGGACTATAGGATATTCTGATGTGGGGCTCTGTCTCTCCTGTGCCACTATGAATAAATAATGAGAGAGTCATTGGGCTAGAGAGAAAGAAAGCATGAGAATGACTCTGTAGCTGGGTGGTTAGAGAATTCATTTAGGAGGTGGGAGACTCAGGGTCCAGGCTCCTTCTCTAGTAATTTTAAAAATATTTATCCAAACTCACCTGAGAGGTGGCAGATCCGTGTTCAGATCCCTTCTCCCCCTCAGGCAGAGGGTGGGGACTTGATCTGGACCTCTCCCATATACCAGGCGAGTGCCATATCCAGTAGGCTAGAAATTTTGTGGGTGGGCCTCCTCCGGCCACCACCAAAAACACCATAGGCATGTAACCCCAAGAGAAGAGTTGCAGCTGAGAATCCCAAGTGGAGGGAGGCACCTCCCTGCTGCCTGGACATCTCCATCTCTGAGAGGGGGGTGAGGTTTAGCATCTCCATTAGTTAGCTTAGGTAAGGAACTACTCAGTGTGCTGGCTTTTGTGAATCCCATTCGGAGGTGCCTATGTTTCCCCATTCGTAGTATAGGGAGCCTAGGTGCCTGACTCAGGCTTTGTTAATCTCATTGATTGTCGAGGCATCTAAAAGGTTGGCATGGCAATGCTTAAATTCCTTTTGTGACTAACCCTCGGTGCCTAGGAATGGCATCCACGAAAGCCAACATGCTGAGTGGGGGACTAGCTGACGCTATCCAATAGTAAATGCTGAGGAGGGGTATGGGTCCTAAGCCCCGCCTCTCAGTGGGAGTTAGGCACCTAAAGTCTAAAAGGAGGCACCTATCTCTGCTTAGGATTCACGTCCATAAATCCTCTCTTGGAGTTGGACACCTAAGTCCTTTCTTCCAAAAGGTGGTGATATAACCAACCACTTAGGCAAGCATGCCTACCAGATCACAGGTGAAATATGTGGGGGGACACCCCATGTTACATTCCCAGTGGGGCTTAGGCATGTGATACAGGGGAGTGCTCATGCTGACTGGCAGATTTTTAGGGGACTTTATTGGTGGAAACACATCAACTAGAGAATTTGCATGCCTACAGGGTTAGGTGGCAGCTGAGCAGGGGGTTTGAAGATTTGAATTTTGGATGTTATCCCCTATAGTGGCAGTTAGGCACCTAAGTCATTTTGTATATCCAGACCAATGTATATTAAAATATTATTTGGCCTGCCTTTAAAATTTCACATTAATAATGTACTATATTAATAGTAATGTAAGGGTAATGATACATCAGCTTCCCAGTCATTGAAACATATTCTATGATGCTCAGTGTGGGTGATTATAACATTTCAAATAGTCTGTCAGCAAATCTCGGCAGCACTGGCAACTCACATTACAACCACATCTCAACAAGTCCACATAATCTTCATTTGTCTTCCACATTATCTTTAACTACGATAACAATACAATAGAGAACTGGCTCGAGCCCTCACCCAGTAATCTGGGAAAGTTACACATCATCCCCTGGGCGCCTCTCAGAGGCAATACTTCTCCTCTTGCAAGCACAGTCTGAGTGTAAAAAGGAAACTTTTAACAGCAGGAGTGCAGTAACTACGCATTCATTTGGGGAAAACACCACAAGCACGATTCATAAACAGAAAACTCTGAGCAAAACACCCACTCCAGAATATGCTAGGCACTATCTTTTGCCTGAGGTACTTGAGTCCAACAATCAAAAGTTCTTTTAACGTGCCCTTCCCACTCCACTGCACCCCACTCACAGGTGTTGTCCTTGGTCAGTTCAAGACCAAGAGTTCAGAAGTGCATCTGCGTGAGTTCACCTCCCACGCTGGTGTGTGTGTGTGGTGTGACAAAGCTCTGTCCTTGCCTCCGTGGGTCCCATGTTTCCTGGTGGATTTCGCTAGCCTCAGAGGCTCACTGTGACCCTCCACGTAACCCTTCTTTCTCTAGAGACAAGGGTCACAGTCTACTGAGCCATTTTCATCATAAGCCAGAAAAGGAGGTAACGAGAAGTTATCCTTCCTTGCACAGTCTCTGTTGTCTCCCGTGTCAGTGATTAATCATGGGGCAAAGGTGCGGGGGAGGAGCCCAGCACAGGGACCCTAATAGTATCAGCTATGGTAGCTGACCTTTTAGAAACATGACATGTACAATTCCTTGGGCTACTTCCCCCACAGCAGCCCTCACTTCCTCAAGCTCCACTTCACCCTTACCTCAGGGCCTCCTTCCTTGTGCCTGGTATGGTGTGTACTACTCAGTCTCTCCAACAGCACAGCTTCCTCCCACAGCTCCTGACATGCATGCCCACCTGACTAACTTGGAGGCTTTTAACTAGTTTCAGCCAGCCCCTGATTGGCTTCCCAATTGGTGTCCCAATCAACCTAGCATTCTCCCTGCCTTCTGGAAAGTTCTTATTTGGCCCCAGGTGTCTTAATTGACCTGGAGCAGCTGCCATTTCACTTATCCTGGTACTAGGGATTTGTTTAGCCTGGAGCTAATATATCTATCTCCCACTACTTTTCTATAGCCATCTGGCCTTGCCCCGTCACAGTAGGAATACACCTGGCTCGGTCTGCCATCCCGGTGCTTGCTCTGGCATCAACTGCTCTGCTGGCCATTCGCTTCTCTTCTCTGCCAGCCACCACCAACTTTCTGCTACCATCTACCTCTCTACTGTGTCCTCTGCAGGTTGGTTTCTTAAGGTTCTACCCAACTCCCAATGACTTTCAGGTTTAAGAGGGGAACTTCATTGCTGAAGCAGACAGTGCAGAAACGCCATCCTACAACAGATGATTTTAGCTCTAGTGATCACTTAACAAAACAAAAAACACTCCTAATGAAGCCTTCATTAGATCTATATTTGAATAGTGGGGAGGGGCAGGTTAAACCATGCCTACAGGTTAAACAGAGCCCACACCTCCAGGCAGGAACACCTGTCCCCACCCCCCATTGACCCTTTGCAGGGGTCTGGCATCCAAGTCCCCTGCTTAGCAAGTTCAGTTCAGATGAGGATGACCCCTCAATTAGGACAGGTTAGTACAATCCTGCTGCCCTTTATTCATACAATAATATTTCATTATCTTTGCATTCAAAAGTGATTTGTAACCCAACGCCAGCTAAAACTGGCAACACAGCTCTGTCTGCTAGATAACTAGGCAGAGTAGGTGTGTTCATGTAAACACAGTCTGGTCCTGAAGCCTTTCCCCCTCCCCAGCTCATTACTAGCTGTCAGGGGAGAACTTATTCAGACTACCATTTTCTGAATATATAAGCTGTTATAGACCCCCACTCCTGGGTGATGCTCCAGTACAAAAGCAAGATAGGAACTGCTCAAATAAAAACTTTAAGCCATCGTTTCAAGCAGGAGGCATCATGACTCAGGCCCGCTGTAGAACTTAGAAGCCCTTAATGCTTCCAGCTACCAGCTCATATCTCATGAGAGGTGGAAATACTCTCATATGTACAAAATAATTTGAAAAGTATAACGACAAAAGGATTTCAGAACCCTCAGTTCTGAGGAGAGGAGGGTAATAATGGTCTGTCATAACATATATCTTCAGAGAAGAGCAATTACAGTTAAGTAATCTGCTCTTCTCCAAAGATATAGATTTGTCAGATTCCCCTCTTGGAGACTAATAGGCTCCAGGTATGGTTCAGTAACACAAAGATATATATGGTGATGATAATGACATATAGACACAGGCTGCAATCAGGAGCCTCATCAAACAAATTGTTCCCAGTGTGAGTTTGAGAACATTTTTACTGGTTAACTCATCTTCTAAGGGCTTCCCAGCATTTCAGGTCATGATCAGGTGTTTGAGTCTAGCCAGTCTTGTCTCTGAAAATAACAGCCTCCAGCATTAGGTTGTTGTGGGTGGAGTGGGAGTAACAATGGTGTCCCTACATAATAGATAGTTCCTATGTACCAGCATTTGAATAATTGGATTGGTATTAGAGTATTACCAAACTTCCTTAACAAGGTGGACAAGAGAGCCACTTCCAAGTACATTGGTCTAAGTAGTCTTTTATACAAAAAGACTGAAGCTCAGATCCTCTGAGATGGAGGGAAGTGTTGGGTATCCCCTCTTGTATAGAGAAGAAATGCTTTATTTGTAGAGGAATCCCTCACTTCCTCTCTGTCCACTTAGCCCTTCTGATCATTTTTTCTCTGGACTATCCCTCTTCTCTCTGCAGACTTTGCAGAATGTGATATAATTGCAGGAGGTGTGAGCACTGAAACTGCTGGAGTAGACTATGAAGAGCAAGTGTTTTGATGGCATCAGTATCTAATGTCATTACAGTGATTGTATGGGGTACTAGTCTTATTTCTGATACTCTTGGAGCTCCCACTGCACTGACAGCTCAGAAGAGCCTCAATGTTGGAACTTGGCTTCCACGTATCCAAGTCATTGGTTATGTCTACAGTTCATCTGGGAGTCAACAGACCTGTGCTAGTGGGGCTCATATTAGCGTGCTAAAAATAGCAGGGCTTTGGAGTGGAGCCTGGAGCTGGAGTGCGGAGAAGCTCCGGAGCAGTGGAGCTGCAGGTTTTTGCCTGGAGCTGGAGTGGAGCCGGAACACAGCTCCAAAGCCCTGAAAAATAGTTCTGTAGGTATTGTAGCTTTGGCTGGAGCTTGGGCTCTCAAGCACAGCCTATTTCCGCAGGGCTTGAGAACCTAAGCCACAAGGTCAAAGTGATATCTATATAGGATGTCTGTATATCTATATAGGATGCCTACTGGATTGGGTCTCAGAGGTGAGATAGGAGGGGGAAAACTCTACTTTGTGAATCCCACCGGTGCTTTGCACAGGTTTGGCACTAAGCTGCTCAGTGGTGTCAAGACTGAGGCGGCTAGCCACATGCCCATCAGCAGAAACTTAAGTGTCTAGGGAATTTAGGTGCCTACAGGTTTAGGTGGCAGCTGAACAGGGGTTTGTGTATGCCAGGGGTGCCTAAATATTGGATTTAAGCAACTAATGGAGAAGCTAGATGCCTAAGCCCACCTTATGAATTGGCCCTATATGTCATATGTCAAGAGCCCGGTGTCATATGGCATTTGTATAATTGGTTGCATACAGAATCTTCGTGAAAAGTGAGAAATGCCCTCGGTATGTTATTAGTCTAATTGTAGCATTGTTAAAAGTACATGTTTTTCCATGGAATGTGTACTGGAGTCTGTGAGTTAGGAATAAAGTATTTTAGTTTTTGTGATCACTGATGAGGTGGACATGTGTGATACCTAGATAAGGTTGTTTCAGAAATTTTAATTGTTTTCAGGATGTTGTTACCGTGGCAGAGTTCTAGTTGTTTGAGTGACCTTGACTTGGGCACTTCAATATCTTTGAATGTTTTGGGGGTTTGTGTTTTTGGTTTTTTTCTTGTAAATTGGATCCTTAGCTTTGAACATCACTGTCAAGGGTCCTTCCCCACTCTGAACTCTAGGGTACAGGTGTGGGGACCTGCATGAAAACCTCCTAAGCTTACTGTTACCAGTTTAGGTTAAACTTCCCCAAGGTACAAACTATTTAACCTTTGCCCTTGGACTTCCACTGCCACCACTAAACATTTATCTGGGTTTATTTTATTAGGAAAGAGCCCATTTGGAAACATCTTTTCCCCCAAAATCCTCCCAACCCTTGCACCCCACTTCCTGGGGAAGGTTTCGTAAAAATCCTCACCAATTTGCATAGGTGACCACAGACCCAAACCCTTGGATCTTAAGAACAATGAAAAAGCATTCAGTTTCTGAAAAGAAGGATTTTAATAGAAGTAAAAAGTAAAAAAGAATCACCTCTGTAAAATCAGGATGGTAAATACCTTACAGGGTAATTAGATTCAAAACATAGAGAATCCCTCTAGGCAAAACCTTAAGTTACAAAAAGACACACAGACAGGAATATCCATTCTATTCAGCACAGCTTAATTTCTCAGCCATTTAAACAAATCATAATCTAACGCATATCTAGCTAGATTACTTACTGAATTCTAAGACTCCATTCCTGTTCTGTCCCCGGCAAAAGCATCACACAGACAGACTCTTTGTTTTTCCCTCCCCCCAGCTTTTGAAAGTATCTTGTCTCCTCATTGGTCATTTTGGTCAGGTGCCAGCGAGATTACGCTAGCTTCTTAACCCTTTACAGGTGAGAGGATTTTTCCTCTGGCCAGGAGGGATTTTAAAGGGGTTTACCCTTCCCTTTATATTTATGACAATCACTATCCCCTCAGCTTCTCAAGCCAATAATCTGAATGCAGGGGTGTATATCTGTCATGGCTATGGGTAGACAGGGGGTGTATTGGGGTGGGGACAGAACACAAGACTCCCCACCGATCGCTAGCTTGCAGGCTCATCCATAGGGGATTGTTCTAGCTAATGACAAGTTAGTGCAATCAATGATTGTGCATACGGAGTGGATGTCAGGCCCCACTGAGAGAAAAATGGTTCCTTTTTCAACATTTCACAATGAAAACAAGTTTGCCATTTCAGTTTTTTTTTAAAAACTCTTTTGGATTTTTATTCTTTGACCAGTTCTAATCGGCAGAGTGGAGAGGTAGGGAAAGACCTTGAACAGTTTTATTTTGTTTTTACCTTACAAGATGCCTCTTTCTGAGCCATGGGCAAGTGATAACAATGATGCAGATATGCAGCTAAGTAGCCACTGAGGTCATTAATTAGATCTTCCAGGGGTCACTTATTATATCATCATATTGAAGTGATGACAGATGTGCACTCTCTAACTCAATGGAGTTCATAGGCTACACAGGAAGGACTGAGAGGGACTCTATTCCTGCAAAATTTGCAGGTTACAGAGGATAACAGCTCTAAATTGCTTCCTTCCTAGTTTTCAAGTGTTACAGGAGCATTATATAAAGTGTAATTCTGCATATTCGTGCTTTTAAAGTGTGAATCATCTGATGTAGTTTTACAGCATACAAGAGCTATTCAGACTTTATTGTAATTGTCAAAACTGCAGCATTTACGGGAAGCAATTCTCAACGCCCAACCTATCCCTCCTTCCACCCTTCCCCCATACCCTCTATTCCCTCCCGCCCCCAAACAGTGTAGCCAAAAGTTGGTTAGTAAGTGGTGAGGGCCAGATTCTGATATTCTCAGTCAAGATGAATGGTACCTTACTCCATTGAAATCACCCCTGTATCAGTGTGACTACTTGTGTAGTCAGGCCGCACGCAACATGAGTAAATGTATCAGAATCTGTCCTTTAAAGAATCGCCTGTAAACAGACTGTTCACTTCAGTTCTAGTGCTATGTAAACACAAAGCCACTGTGAAATCTTGTTAAATTAATGTTTATTTTGCTAAAGGTCAAGTGCAGTACTTACATTTTTGCATTTTAATTTTAGCTTTCCATTGTTTGTAATATCCATTTAGCAGTTTGGAGATAAAGAAGATGATTTTCAAAGACACAAAGGACAGTTAGGCTCCCATGCAAAATCAATATTCTTTCCCCAACAATCATTCCTGCATTTGGTTAAGTGTCTGTTTTGAGGGGATGCAAATATGTTATGGGCAGACTTAGAAAAACTGGAATGAGGTACGCCCATCCAGAGAGGAGTATTCCAGAATCTCCCAGATATGCTGTAGCACTGATGGGCTCATCTCTGGTGATTGAAAGGGCTCTATAGCTACCATCTCACTTTGCCTATGTAACTAATATGTGGAGCCTGCCTTTCACAGAAAGAAATGCCTCTCCCTGAGCCGTCGGCAAGTGAAGACAGTGATTTAAATACAAAGACGATGCCTCTACCGACTTCTACATAACTAGACTTGTCCCAGTCAGAACTATTAAAGGGACAATAGATACATGTACTGTAACTGTATCCACGTCAGACCCTTCTTTGCATCTCTCCCATGGATCTTCCTGCTCTATCACTTCAAATTTAAGCTTCCTGTCTTCTCCTTCAAGCACCTCCATATGTTCAGTTCTACCTGCTTCTCCAGCCTTGTCTCTCATCATGTCATTCCCTACCTCTCCTCTCTGCCCATTAGAGCTGGTCAAATAAAAAAAAATCCCAAAGAGTTTTCACTAAATAAATAAATAAATAATTGAAATTGCAAACTTGTTTTCATTGTGAAGTGTTCAAAAAGGAATCATTTTTCTTTTAGTGGGGCCTGGCATCCACTCTGTATGCGCAACCATTGGTTATGCTAACTTGTCACTAGCTAGAACAATGCCCTATGGATGAGCCTGCTGGCTAGGGATTGGTGAGGAGTCTTGTGTTCTGTCCCCACTCCCATCACGCTCCCTCCCCACCCAGAGCCACGTCAGACATAAACCCCTGCATTCAGATTATTAGCTTCAGATGCTGATAGTGATGTCCGTGGGTGAAGGAGAAATGAGAGGGCTTGAGGGGAAAGATTTAGAGCCCACTTAGCATCTGGCCTATTGCTCCTTACAAAAGGTGTAGGGAGCAGTATACACAGTACTTCAGTCTGGTTGCACCAATGAACAACTGGACTAAGGGTTCAATTCTCATATCTAAACTTTGTAATTTGATTCTACCCAGAACACACTTCATATCCCACCCTGCTAAGTGCAAATTTATTTTATTGGCTGAAATGTAGTTTAGTTTTTGTATAATTATCATGAGTTACTTTCTAAGCAAGTTGTGTGAAGTAGGTTATGAATCACAACCTAAATGTTGTTCAACTTTCCTCAACTCAGAATTACCCTCTTATAGAACCTTTTTTCCCACAACAGCCCTTTTTGGGGCTGGGCCTTTAAATTGGGCACTGGCAAGTAGCTGCAGCCCTGAAGTGGCTATTTTGCACTTGGCTACTGCATTTTTCTCACTTCCAGCTAGTAAATAATCTCTAGTCTTGTGTCCCTCTTCCCTTGTTTATTGTTGAAAAGATGGCACATTCCCACAGCAGTTCCCAGAGGGATTCTCTTGAAGGTACTGGGATTTTTACTCAAATAAACAAACTTAGCCCAACAATATATGTTCATTTTGAGATCTTTTTTCAGATGACCTTTTTAAAAGGTGTTTTTGTCTGCCTGTTTGTTTTTTAATGAATCCATATATTGTAGGGAATAGCAGAACAAAGTCACAGTGAATGTTACAGCTTCACCTGGACTCTCAAAAATATTAAATCCTGTAAGCCAATGGCTCCTTTCAGTGATGAACTACCTGCTGACTATATCTCCCAAGGCACCTGTTGTAGATACTCAGGTGTCTCTGCTTTGTGACATAGAAAGTAGGGCAAGGTGTGCAATACAGTTGTTTAACATTGCACTAAGTCTGAAGAAGATAATGATTCTTCAGCAGATGAGACAGTACAGGGAAAAATCCCAAAATATCAGTAATAACATCATGCCAACGGACTTGCTTATGATGACAAATTATATGGAGCTTCTGTTACGGACATGACCTTGAAGTACAGCGAACTCCTTTCCAAACTCAGATGTGGAAGTGATACTTTATTTGTTAAGACTTCCTATGAGCTGCCTCTGTGTGTCACTTTGTCACTTGCACTTTGTTACTCCAAATGAATTAATGGGGTATTCATGTAAATGTTGCCCTTATTTATAAATACAGGAGTATTAATTAATAGGAGCGAACAGTAAAGAGTTGTGCTTTAGAAGAAGAGATAAATCTCTAAGCTGCTGCAGCCTATATTCTCCTCTTTGTTCTGTGAGGGAACAAGGCCAGGGGCAGACAGCATTGGGAGTCTCATTTTTTCAGTGAAATTGGGCAGCAGCAGTGCAGGGTAGACACCTACTACTGCCTGAAGTGGAGAGAGGAGTTGGGCTAACGTGCCTTTTGGGGCACCTAAATCTCAAGGAACGGTAATCTGGATGAATGAAGTAACCAGGGCACCAATCCTCTTCGGTTCATGCTGGAGAAAGCGGGTGGTGCTAGACACAATGCAAACTGCTCTTTTTTTGAACAGCAGTGCAGAGTACAGGGGAACACATTTTACCCCACTCCCTCTTAAGTCCTTCTGCTCTGAACCTGCAGTTACTTAGCCACTAATCACTCTTGTCTTCACAAGGGGAACCTTTAAAGTGATCTAGGGCAGTATGATGCCCTAGCTTTTAGTGAGTTTATACTAGTAACTAGCAGTTAAACAAAAGTTTGCCTTTAGGTAATAGGCCTTTTCCATCTCTGATTTCCATGACTCAGTTGGTGGGTGGATACAGGTATGTTGACTGTTGGCATACTTGAGCCATATGCAGATCTTAATCTTTTTCAATAGAAACTGAACATTTCTATTGCTTCATCTTTAACAGACATGCTACTTGTGATAAAACCATATTTTTTCCCTTCTGTGTTGGTAACACCTTTAAAATTGTAATCCAGTACCCCATCTGCCATCTTCTCAGTCTACCATATAAACATCAAGTAAAAAAAATGTTTTTTTTTAAATGCAATCTCTATTTTCTTAGTCATACTGTGCCAAACTATCAGATAATGCCTATTTTCAGTTTCTGACTGTGAGAGTTTTATTCATCCAAATTTTGCTCCATTTCACTGGGATAAATCTGAAGTAATTTCATGGAAATGGAGCAGAATTCAGTCCATTTTATGAATGGGTTTGTGGTTTTGTTCCATCTGACATATATAAATGTTCGGATATCCAAAAACTACTCATAATAAAATTGTATAGACAAGATTCATTTTATTAGAAGAAGGTCAAAACATGTTTTCAGACTTACCTGTCTGTGGGCTTGTAGGGCCCAAATGGTAGCAGAACCTATCCTATTTCCTGTGCATCATTTGGACCACAGTCTTACGAGCAATACCCCTTGTGGAAAAGTCTCTCTCAGTCTATGGCCTTTTAATTAAGAATCACAAGCAGGTTGGATCAAAACACCCATCCTTCATACCCTCTTCTTAGAAGCTGATGCTTGTGTCAGTTCTTTTGGACGGTCTGCATAAAATTCATAAACAGTCCAAACCCATGTGGGTTGTAGTAAAGAATAATTTCTAATAGAGATAGAAAATCAGATTAAAACAAAATGTCTGCATAACGTATTTAAACTGAAATAGGTACGTTCTGTCTTGTTGTGGGGAATAAACAATATATTAAGTTTCTCAATAGTGCATCCTTTCTCCTGTTTCACCTTTTCCTAAAACCCTTTAGCCAGACATTTTGCCAAAGAAGTATTTCACCTTCATTCTTGTCTTCGTGGGCTCCACCAGCAATACTTTTCAGAATCAGGTTACTCTGATCCACTGTCTCATGACTTCCTTCTCAATATTATTTCGACCAATGTAGATATAATACAACAGTCCATTATGAAATGTAAATCGTATCTTTTTACATCCATTCAGGCTGTACTTGCTGCACTACAGAAACACTTTGTGGTTCCTGTTTTACCAGTATCACTTCTACAATGTAAAATGTTTCCTTTGAAAGTGTATTCAGATAGTAGTGATCTTCTAGCCCTATCTGTGCATTCTCCTTTCCCAAGCACTTTTACTTTTTCTTCTAGCTCAACAACCATGCTTTTGCATGGCACCTGTCCTGGGTATTGGTGTTAACCTAAATCCAATTCACTTCCTTCCACTAAAGAGGTAGGGATCATGTTATCTCATAATTCCCCTCCAACTTTATATTATATAATAATCTGTATTAAATAAATTTATTGATAAATTAACATCAATCTGCCAATAAGTTTTGAATGCATTTATTATTTGCAGTGAAGGGAAAAGAAATAATTCTGTTGCATGTATTAATGCTAATTACAAAATTAATTCCAAAGTAGGAAGCTCATTAAGATCAAACATTATTCCCAGGGTATGAAAGATTTCAAAGGTGGAATCCACTCCTCACAATCCACCTTCTATCTTTCTCTCTCCCTACACATACTGCTATTTTGAGATGGGTATACAGGCAATGTTAGAGTACATTAAAGTCAACTTCCCATACCTGGATGGCTAAATGAAGGCACTGTCAGTCAGGTTGTTAATTTTAGCTTCCACATCTGAACATATTCTAAATAAAAACAGATTTAGTTCAAGTTACATTACCATATTATGGAATTTGCCATTTTAAGTCAATCAGAATATACTAGATGACACCAGAATACTCTCAAATCTGAAACTGTTTGTTATTTAAGTACAGAAACTTAATAGTGTAATGAGTGTAGCTGTAATGAGGCTTCTAGACCAGTGATTCCCAAACTTGTTCTGCCGCTTGTGCAGGGAAAGCCCCTGGCAGACCAGCCAGTTTGTTTACCTGCCGCGTCCGCAGGTTCGGCCGATCGCAGCTCCCAGTGGCCGCGGTTTGCTACTCCAGGCCAATAGGAGCTCATGGAAGCGGCGACCAGTACATCCCTTGGCCCGCGTCACTTCCAGCAGCTCCCATTGGCCTGGAGCAGTGAACCGCGGCCACTGGGAGCCGTGATCGGCCGAACCTGCTGACGCGGCAGATAAACAAGCTGGCCCGGCCCGCCAGGAACTTTCCCTGCACAAGCAGTGGAACGAGTTTGGGAACCACTGTTCTAGACCATACATGAGAGAGAGGGTGTCAAGAAAACAAAGGCAACAGTTCCCAACAAAAATGCTGAAGTTCTCCATATGTTATCTCTTTCCCAAGAGGATTTTTTAGCCGTGTTTTAGATGCATGAGTTGCCAATGAATTTTGAAAGAATAACTTACACCAATAAAATTTATAATTGACTTTTCAGTTAATTAATACCAATACAGTATTTCCTATATTCTTTTAACGGAACACCACAAATGCCGCAGTAGCATTATCTCTTTGGCAAAGGCAATATTATATAGAGTCATGTACTAATCAATTCTAGTTCCAGGAATCATCACAAAACCAAAATTGTGGAAAGAAAAAAAAATAATGCCAAGTATGAAAGACCTTTGCACAGACCATTTCTGAGAGCCATTAAGGATAAACTATCCAGTATAATCTTGATGCTATAGCTATAAATCGTCTAGTTTTTTTAAAAAAAACGTAATGTATGAGAAAGCACATCAAAATGGAAATTCCTTAGAAAAAGTGTTCAGATAATTGTATGTCAATTATACTGTATCTATTGAGTATGTTATTTGGGTCTCAAAGCAGATGAATTAGATTAGGAGAATATACACATTTCCTGATAATTGTGAATGTCATCTCCATTCAATTAAACCAGCATAAAACCTGCTTTACATAAGATGAGAATCAGGCCAACGGCTATATATGTACTGGACCTGATTCTCTACTGATTTGTATTGAGTGTGTTGTGTTACAGCTAAGAAAAGTGGCTGTAATATGTTGCCAGATTAGCTGTTAATTTACACAGGGAAGCAGTAACAGCCTACTGTCTCATTCACATAGAAACCAGTGGCTGTCCCAGGACTCCCTGTGTATAGTGGTTACCCCCTATAGAATGAGGGTTTCAGAAAACTAACAGTCTGTATTAAGTTTCCCAAGGAATCTTAGAGGATTATGACATTTTCACTCTTCAGGCCTGTTGAGTGCTCTCTACAGGGTCCAGGACAAGGGATGGGGAATTCCACTGATGCTTCTGACCCTTGTTTCCATGTGAGAGGGGTTTGCAGTGAGGGTCCTACTTGCATACAGATCATGGGGACATGACTGGGGCCCAGAATGTTGCCTGTAATAAAAGGAGATCTGTTCTAGTCTCAGGATGGCATTCATAGTGGGATGGCTTTTCTCAGCAATACAAACTGTTGTGTACTTACAGTAATCCGAGTACTTAGAAAATAAAAGGGAAAAATAATACTTGACTAGTGTCAGCATTCAGAGCAAAACATCAAAGGGCATCATTTTTGTCAACACTAAGCCTTATTGTCTTCTCAGGTGTTTCATTTTATCTGGTCGTGAAAGCTTTTTCCTACTATTTATTTTACAGGCATTACAGGATAAACCCAGACTAAATTGCCTGTGTCAGTGTTGAGTAAGACCTGGTTCTTTCTCTCTCTCTCTCTCTCTCTCTCATGTTTCTACTTTCTGTGCCCCAGGATTGGTCTCTCAAATATTATCCCTCATTCAGAATATGCAATTTGTGCAACTTCACTTAGAGATTCACATTCTTTGTTTGCTTCATGCTGTTTATTAAAAAAATAAACTACAGGGCTTTATTCTCCCCTCAGTACATGCACAGAACTTCCATTAATGTTAATGGGAGTTTCATGTGCTCATTAAATCATAGAATCAGTTGGAATAAAAAGGAACTCTAATTGGTCCATCTTTCTGCAACATGGCAGGGTTCAGTTCATTATCTGTAAACCAGCCCTAATAGGCAGCATCACGTCTGTAGTCCAGCCAGGAATATCTCCAGTGAAAGTAATTGCACAACCTTTCTTGGTGGATTTCTCCAGGGCCTGAGGGGGATTAAATCTCTTAAAAATGCAGTTCTTTTTGTTCCGAGGGAAAAGGTAGAGCATCTGGGGAGCTGACTGTCCTTTGCATTGCTTGTATGTGGCTGTCTTCACTCTCTGCTTTTCTTCCACGGTTCTGAACAATTTCCTTTAAAGTCCGCTTTTTGGACTGACAGACTCATCCCGGAAGTAATGAAATAGAAAATTTCCAGTGACAAGGATTCCAATGCATTTATAAATCCCATTTTAACTACCTTCAATCAGTTTAAGCCTTTGTTGTAGTTTCTAAGCCATTGCTCATTGAGGTCTGATGTTCCTGAAAGGAACTGTATATGAGGCAGGCCCAGTGGACCCAATTGTCCCCTATGATCCAACTGCTTTTCCCCTTTCTGAAGATTCAATCTGTTTAAAACTGGTTTAGCCAAGAGTCTGGGAATTCCCTATTGAAATCAATTGGCTTGCACATGAGGATTTTAGTAACACAAGCTACATCTATGTTCTGCATATTTTTAAAAAAGTGGTAGCGGTGAATTGTGTGCTGAATTAAATCTTATGCAAAGCAGGAGCAGTCCCTGATGTCAGGGGAGCACAGTAGTTCTGAAAGTTATGGACAGTTGCATTGAGTGACAAAAACCAAACTGGACTGGAATGCTCAGCTTTCCCACCCACATTGTCTGACCCTAAAAATACAAACTTTTGATGAAATGTCCTTTTACTGGAATAAAAATGATTACTAGTAATATCACCTCTGTAGTGCTTCACGTGGACATATGCAGCTCAATTGGACCTTTGCTGACACCATTTGTAGAAGAAAATTGTCTCCACTGACTCAATGGAGATACACCATTGTAAACCTGCGTGAGAGGAGAATCAGGTCCATTCATTATTTAGGGTGGAATTTATAAAAGTGTTCAGCGTTGACCTAAAAATCAATGGTAAAACTTCCATTGCCTTCATCCGAGCAGGGTTAAGTCAACACTGAACACTTTGGATAATCCTCCCCCTTTCAAGTTCACAACTTCCCTGTGAAACAGGTGGTAAGTAGTATCATCCCCATTTACAGATGGGGAACCCAAGGCAGACACGTAAAGTGACGTATCCAAGATCTCACATCAAGTAGGAATTAAAACTCAAGGATTCTTTCCTCCAGTCCTGTGTTTACTGTACCTTAGCTCCTCCTCAGATATTTACTATTTTCCCCTACAGATAACATGTACTTGGCATCAGATTCTCCTCTCGTTTACCACTAGCATCTGTGGAGTTTCACTAGTGTAAAACTGGTATAAGCAAGATACAAATCAGCCCTAACCAATATTTTAGTGTCCTATCTGTCCTAGTTTAATATAGATTTGTCCTGTAAATTCATGTTATAATTTATGCCAAAATCACTAATCACAAATATTCAGTCAAACTAGGAATACAGTTGTTGAAATATGCACTGCAAACTAATGAGGTTTATTACCTATTGTATGTTGTATATTACCTCAAAACATAATAAAAGTTAATTTCACAATTTAGCAATGAATTAATGAACAATTATTTTTAAGTGCTTCTCAGTTTTCTTAAGCAATTATGATTATAGTGGTGCTAAATAGGACCTGTGAAATGGCTTCATAAAAATCTGCATGTAATCTGAGCTGAATGTATAGGCCTTTAGCCATGTAACTAACATTAAATGAGTTAAGAATGTACCCTGTCAAATGTAATGTAGGTTGGTGATTAAAAATGCGTGTAATGTGGCTGAATAATTTTAAAGACTTATTTTTTTTTAGAGAAATGAATGCACAGGCATGTGATCTTGCCAGGAAGCCTTTATAACCTGCAGTTCCAGCCTTAATTATTTTACAAAATGTAGGGCCTGATTCTTCACTACCATGTACGTTTGTGTCATTATTTACACCTGTGCAAACTGAATCTAATGTTGGTGTGTGTGATGCCGTGGACTAGTTCCGGAGCTCCCCTGTTGAAGGCCTCATGGCCCTGCCACACCCTGCCCCAGAAAAGGGTAGTAGAGAGGTCCTCCAGGCTGTCCAGAGTGGCTGTGTGGGAAGCAACCAATCAGAGGCCGCAGGGAGCAGCCAATCGGGGTCCAACAGGCTAGTATAAGAAGAGCTGGTGGGCTATGGTAAGATCAGTTCTTTGCTAGAGCTGGAGGAGAATGAATGGTGCGGCTGGCTGGCTGAGGGCGCGACAGTGCCTTGGACAGAGCAGTGGTGGCAAAGGCTGGGGGAATGCAAAGGAGTTTTGGACTGGCTGCTGGAAATCAACAAGGACAAGGCCCCAAGGTAAGGGCAAAGAATGTCCTGGGGCCATGGGGAAGTGATCCAGGGAATTGTAGCAGTGATGCAGTTTATTTAAAGGTATATGCTGAACAGCTGCTATGACTAGGATCCCTGGGCTGGGACCCAGAGTAGAGGGCAGGCCTGGGTTCCCCTCCACTAGCCACTGGGAAAGTGGTCTGGACTTTGATATGCCTCAGAAGGGGAACTGGAGTCTCTTAGTGGCCCAGCTGAAGAGCTGGGGCCAGAAATGCCCTGAAAGGTGAAGAGTCTCCAGGGACTGAGCCCTGGGGAATATGGCCCCACATCAGGGCTGGAATTGCTTGAAAAGCAGGAACAGTTTGAGAGAATCCAGAAGGGGCTAAGACAGTTCAAACCAGGGTACTGTGATTGAGGAGCAAGCCCAGGGATGCAGATCAAGAGAGATAGGCCTGGTTGGACTTGTATCCCAGAAGGGGCTTGGTTTCCACCCCCATACGGACTGCGTGTGACTTGGCTGAAGGGGGAGTCAGTAAAGACCCATCTTAAACACACAGTGTGCAGGCACATGCCCTGAGATGGGGCGCTTATGAGAGGTGAGTGGTCCCCAGGACAGTGTTATTCTGATTCAGTAATGTTTTACACAGTTTGCAAATGATGCAAGTTGGAAGAGGATTGGGCCCTTAAAGAGGGGTTCTGCTGTGTGACAGTGTGGTGTTCCATGTTTAACTGTCTCAGGAATACTTGGCCAAAGAAATAGAAACATATGGCCAGAATCTCAGCTGATCTAAACAGAATAGGTTTGTTGATTTCAATGGAGTTATACTAATTAACACCATCTGAAGATATAGTCTGATTTTATGTCAACCCAACTGTCAAGGTTCCTTCCCCACTCTGAACTCTAGGGTACAGATGTGGGGACCTGCATGAAAGACCCCCTAAGCTTATTCTTACCAGCTTAGGTTAAAAACTTCCTCAAGGTACAAACTTTGCCTTGTCCTTGATCAGTATGCTGCCACCACCACATTTTAAACAAAGAACAGGGAAAGAGCCCACTTGGAGATGTCTTCCCCCAAAATATCCACCCAAGCCCTACACCCCATTTCCTGGGGAAAGCTTGTTAAGAATCCTCACCGGTTGGTACAGGTGAACACAGACCCAACCCTTGGATCTTAAGAACAATCAAAAATCCGTCCGGTTCTTAAAAGAAGAAGTTTAATTAACGAAAAGGTAAAAGAATCACCTCTGTAAAATCAGGATGGTAAATGCCCATGGGGTAATCCAATTCAAAACATAGAGAATCCCTCTAGGCAGAATCCTAAATTACAAAGACGCAAACAGAAATGCACATTCCCTCCAGCACAGCTTATTTTACCAGCCATTAAACAAAAGGAAATCAAATGCATTTCTAGCTAGATTACTTACTAACTTAACAGGAGTTGTAAGTCTGCATTCCTGATCTATTCCCAGCAAAAGCATCACACAGACAGACAAACCCTTTGTTCTCTTCTCTCCCTCCCCTCCAGCTTTGAAAGTAAATTGTCCCCTCATTGGTCACTTTGGGTCAGGTGCCAGCAAGGTTATCTCGCCTTCTTAAGGTGAAAGGGTTTTACAGCACTGTATACAGAAAGGTGGTTACCCTTCCCTTTATTTTTATGACACCAGCAAACTCAACCTAAGATCTGAAAGTCAAGCTGGGTTCTCTTTGCCTCATGCATAATCAGTAATAAAGATTAATGGTAGCACAATTTACCCTGCCAAATCTTGTGCACTTTTGTGGTCTTCAGGCTCTGCCCTCAGTTACATCTGTCAAAACCCATTGCCTTCTTTGTTGGCCTCTAACCCATCATGGCCAGACTATTGCCATGTGGGGACAGGTGGCTATAAAAGCCCTATCAAGGGGGAAAACTGGGGAAAAGGTGCTGTGTGTGAGGAAAATATGGTAGGTTTTGGGTAACGAATTGGCTGTTGTGCTGAAGGGAACCTCCGTTTTGATTATTGTCTAATATGGGGAGGATGGAGACAAAGCTCATAAAATTAAATAGGAGTAGGTAAAATTTTTTTGGCTGTCCTCCAATGATATTGCAAGCTGTGCCTGAGAAATTAAAGGAAGAATTGCCTGTTCATCCTCTAGATGTTGTAGGCATTAAGTCCCTTGGGTGGTAATTGTCTCTGAGGGGATTCCAGCACTGCAGCTAGGATTTATGTGACCTGGAAGAAGTAATGGGGCCCCACCATTTGCCCTATAGCCTTATCCTTTCAGAAACACCCTCACAATATTTGACATTGAGCTTTATCTGTGTCAATATTCATGAAATTCAATTTTAAGCTTGAATAGTTTTTTGCCAAAAGCAAATTTATAACTTCATTATAAAACTCACAATTTTCCCTCTGTTGGTTAGTTGTCAATCAGTATTACTTGAGCTATGTAATTAACCAACACAACAGTAATTGTGAGGATTTCTGAATGAGTAAATAATAATCTGCAAACCAAGAATTTTTCACTGAAGAGATTCATGAATAACTTTACGTAAAGAATACAGAGAATTTCATGAACAAGAGACTAAATTTGTAGACTACATGATTAATAATGAATTATTCATCCAGCTCTATTACTGATGTCACAGCTAGTCTAACAAAGGTATATATCATGCAACTGAGAATGCATTTTCAAACAGTTCTTTAAAATCAGGGCAAGAGGTTTTTCATCAGACCCACAGAAAATGTTCTCATATAGAAATAGTACTTCCTGGTGTGACTTAATGCCCCTTCTCATTTTCAATCACTTTCTCTTCAGAGAAGTTAGCTAGGCACAAGACTAACATATTTCAAAACATTATATTTCCCACTGGTGGATTGGATTTGTCAGACGTTGCATTTACCTACGTGCTGGTTTTGGCTGTGGCATCAGGCTATACCTTCACCTACTGTAAGACAGCTTATCTTGGACCTTGGAGGTAAGGAAACTGAAAAGAGTCTTTACTAAAGGAAACTTTAAAAAAATGTGTTCCTGGCCAGTAGAGGGGAAAGGAGAGCAGAAAAGAATTGTGCATAAAAAGATCTTGCTTAAGCAAAATTTTTTGAGACACAATAGTTTAGCTCACACAGAAGAGTTTGAGACAACAACACAGTTTTTCTCCAGGACCACAAATTGCTTAATACAGATAGGAGGCTTTAATATTTTATGCCTTCTATAGTCAAAGATATATTAGTTGACTTGCGATTGTATTGGCTATTAAGGGAGAAAAATAAAGTGGAAGAATGGGGGAGGAGAGAGATTCAGTGAAAGAGGTGCTGAAGGAATTGTCAGAACTAGGTAGAGAACAGAGTTGTGAAAGCCATGGGATGACAAGATATCAAGAAGGGATGGTACATTGACAGTGTCAAAATGCAGAGAGAGAACAAGGAAGGTAAGAATGGTGTTAGAGGCCCTGAAACTTTGCAGAAGATCCTTTATGGCCTAGGTGAAAGTAATTTCAGTGCAGTTGAGAAGATGGAAATCAGAATGGATGGGATCAAGAATAGACTTGGTGGCAAACAACTCAAGGCCATGGTGATAGATGGTCTTAGAACTTAGTTTATGACCATGAACAGCATTTTTAACTATGGTTGTTAAAATAAAGGTAATCAAATATCATGCTTCAGGAGTGGAACTGATCACAGCCCTTGTCCAAAAAAAATGTTTAACATGTACAGAATTGTACAACAGGATTTCAGTCTTCTGAAAAATTGAGTAATGGTCACTGAAGGATGAAGGTTAGATTCTGGTCCATATGGATTAATTGTCTAATCTGGAATGCCCATCCTATGGGATTTTAAATATTTGTTCCTCAGTGGGACAAGGGATGGGTGAAAAAGTAAATATTTGAGGAAGTGGCCTGATCAAAAAATGTGATAGACCTTTGGAAGCTTGAAATAGAAACCTGTGAATTTATTGGAATATTTTCTTCTCTTTATGTAGGATTTGTATTTGTTGCCCATATGTGCAGGACAGTAAAGGTAGTACTGAAGTATTTGCTTGGAGAAATGCTCACATAAAAATCTTGGCAAACAGATATAAAAATAGATTTAATTTTGGCACAATCAGCTTTGATTGTGTCCCTTTTAGTTGGAAAATTACTCTCCAAATCAGAACATTTGTATTAAAGGTCAGATAATGAAGATTACCAAAGTCTTCCCTTAATACCTGGAAGAGGAGATATGAGTAACTGATACTTTTGGCAAATGTTGAATTTTTAATGCTTCCAACTGTAGCAGTAAGGATGGACTTAATTTCCTTTCTGTACCAAAACCTGGAAAACCAGTTATAAAGTGGGTCAACCTATTTATTAGCAAAAGGCTCCTTTTGGCTCATGGTATAGGGCAACAGTAACGAAGTAGTTCCATAAGATGCTAAATCTTCCCTGTGAGTTTATGGAGACTCTTTTTGTAGGAAATCTATACAGTCAGGTCTCCAGCAAATGATGAGGCACAGTACAGCAAGGGAAGGCTGTTTATAGCCATCCAGCTCCTTAACAGACATATGACACATTCAAGACAGGAGGCAAACTGCAGCTCCTCCACTGGAGGGAGAGAATTCATGAGGAGAACCACTGGGGATTTTCAGCAGACATTTCTTCCTCCTGTGAGGCTTGCCACAGGAAGTAACAATATGGCCCTTTAGAAATTTTATGTTTAGGATCAACAGCAACAACCAGTTTAAAGCACACAGTGTTAATATATTTGACTTGGGGAGAAATTTTTTATCTATTTTTCCAAATAGCTGTTAAGCTTGATGATAGCCAAGGGTTTGTCCCCAGTTTCCTATGTTGGCAAACATGATTTCTTATCCATGTTGAGCTCTGGGCTTTATTAATACAACTTGTTTTTATGACTGCACTGGTTACATGTTTATGACTAAACTCTGCAAAACTCTTTTCAGAATTAATCAATTTCCCAATGCATTTCTTGGAATAGTCCATTACTAATTATAGTTTATAAATGAATAATTCAGAAATAAAACGCATGTAAGTTACTTAAAATATGTAGGCCCAGAACTGAAAGTGCTGGATCAGTAAACTCTTCTAGAATGTCTCATCAGCATTATTGCCCACTTTGCCTGACAAAATCCTGCTTATCTTTTTAACTGTAGAAGTATTGGACTGCTTTATGAGGCTGAAGCATATGATCATAATAGCTTTATAAAATAGACCTTTTTTTAGGCCAGGAACTCATTTCTAGTTAATAGATGTAAAAAAGAAACAGAGTGAGTCTTATACTTTTAGACATGTGTTCTTCCCTCCAATAATCTGGATAGGAAATATGCTTTCCTGACACTTGCTTGATGTACAATAGCCTGACTATGATATGATTGTCTAGCAGTGCATGGTTACATGAGAGAGAGAAGCGCAGAGTTAAACTTTAAGAGATCATTCTTTCAGAGTCAAATAACACATGATGTGCTATAATTAGAAAAGCTCCTATATTTTTTTAAATGTTAACTTCTCAAGCTTATGCCTGCCCTTTCAAAGTTAGTGATTGCTTCAGAGCAGCTCACCCATCTGAGTCACTCAGATACATATATTGTATGTGGTTTTAAATCATGTCAGCTTTTAAGCACTTTGGATAAAGTTTTCAAAAGAACCTGTGTCCCATTTTCAAAGTGACTTAGGCACTTGAGAGCCTGAAGTCCCATTGACTTTCAATGAGGCTTAAGCTCCAGAGGGCCAAATATTTAATGTAGAGAGTCACCAACTAGAATTTTTCAAAGGCACCCAACTCCTATTGAAATCAATTTTGAAAATGGGGCTTAAGTGCTTTTGAAAATGTCACCCTTGAATATTTTAATAAGCATTATATCCAGCACAATTAAACTGCATTAGGGAAGGAGCGTGATAGGAAACTCATGTGCATCTCTGTATGCACACATGTCATTTGTGTTTAAGTAATTCAGTCTCTGTTTTCACAATCTCTTCAGCCTAGTGCTTTGATAGATGGCTCAAAGACAGTCTGTTTTGTAGGTGAAATCCTGGCCCCATTGAAATTAAAGTAAAACACCATTATCTTGAGTAAAGCCAGCCTGCATTTTGTGAGCTTTTCACTTAGACCCTGATTGATGCCAAGCAAGTCACCCGTTGAGTTTTCAGTGGGGTTCTGCACAGGTTGGGGGTATTCCCCTGCATACAAGTTTCAGGACTGGGGCCATACACATGAGCTGCTTGACCCCAGCACTTTTTCTCTTTGTTATCAGAAACACTGAAATGATGAAGCTAAAGGAAAAGATGTAGGTGAGAGCTGGTGCTACCATTGGCTTTTTTCTTTCTAGTGTGAGTACATGCACTTCAGCTCTGCATCTCTGTGCAGTCTGATATCCAGTGTTTGATAGTACCAATAGCTAATCTTTCATAAGATGTAAGAAAAGTAGACAGGATGTGACTGGCCACAGGAGAGCTTTCCTTTAAAGCCACATCAATTAGTGGTTGACTTATTCCCTTAAATATGAGAGTTTATAATCCTTCTAAAAATCCAGTGACATGTAACTGGATGTTTTCGTTCCTCCTACATTCTAACTTCTGAATGCTATTCAGCATCTGGCTTCTTTCTGTCTTGGGGCAATGAGTTAAACCCATTTTACATTGTGGAAAATAGTATTTCCTCTTCGCAGCTTTTAAATCTCTTATCAGGAGCATAGATCAGCGTTCAGCATTGCAGTCTCTATCAGTATCTGGCCTAAGCCAGGGAAGCTAGTGACTCAATCAGCAGACCAAATTTGGTGATGAATCCTGGTCACGTGCCAACTGAGGCATGCTGTGCATATGCTAAGAAGAATTTATCACCTTTCAATTTTATTGAATGTTCCTTCCCTGCCTTTTTTGTAATTAACAGAGGGTAAATAAGAACATATATCAGAGGCAGTTGATACTCTTTTCTGAGAATGCTAAGCTGGTTTTCAGAAAGGGCATAGATGCACAGACCAGATCTTCACTCCACGAAACATAATAGAACAGTGCTTAGAATGGCAACGTCAACTATATAAATTTCATAGACTCTGAGAAGGCTTTTGATAGCATTCACAGGACAAGCTTATGGCACATTCTGTAGGCATATGGAATTTCTTTCTGTATAATCATCATCAAAAGCTTCTGTTTCAACTTTACATGCCACATTGATCGCAGTGAGCTCAGTTTTGAACTCAAAACCAGATTATGTCGGGGTGTGTCATGTCAGCAAGTCTCTTCTGCCGTGTGCTGCATTACATAGTCTATGGCAATGTTGAAGACATGCCAAGAGGCATTAAATGGACAGTCTTCTCATCCCTTGAAGATCTGGACTTCACAGATGTTGCTTTCCTATCACATACCCAACACCATATACAAGAAAAAACTCGACTCAACGCTTTCAGCCAGTATATTGGAATGAAAATCAACCGCTATAAGAGATATCATGACCTTTAATATTGCCTCACATCACTAGTATGGATAGAGGATTATGTTGTCATCAGTGGAGAGACATTAACATAGTTGGGCAGCACTATCAGCCAGGATGGTAGAACAAGACAGGACATCCAGAAGAAAATCAATAAAGCAAGGAACACCTTTAGGAGCTTAAATACAGTCTGGAAATCCTCAAAATACAACACCAAAAGCAAACTCCAGATTTATCAGAGCTGTGTACTTTCAACACTACTGTATAGTGCAGAATGCTAGGGAATCAGAAAGTATGACCTATCCAAACTGTCTTCATTCCATACAACCTGCCTCAGAAAAATCCTCCATATCTTTTGACCCAGAACAATCTCAAATCAAGATCTGTTGACACAGTGCAGTCAAGAGGATCTGAGCACCATCATTGCAAGGAGGCGTTGGAGATGGATCAGTCAGGTGCTTTGGATGGAAACCAATTCCATCACCAGAGTAGCAATAAGATGGACACCTGAAGGCAAGCAACAAGGCCACCCAAAACCAACCTGCCAAAGAGCTGTGGAAACAGTTTGCCAGCTGTGCTCCAGGTTTTTCAGCTCTATCGAAAGACTTGCCAGAAACAGACAGGGCAGTGATGAAGCTCCTCCACTCCTAAACACCATAGCCTTAATAGGAAGATGATATAAGAACCACCTGGGTTTCACTGTAGCTTTTCCTTCCCCAAAGAGGTTCCAAGAGCCTTAAACATTAATCCCCCTAACATTTACACCAACTTTTCATTCATGCATTGAGACTCTGAAGATTCTCCTGCCTAGCTGGCTTTGCACATGGACCTTTCTCTGAAAATTTTCCAGTCCAAGTTTGTGGTAGCTTTCTCTAGTGATCTAGATTAAGCTTGAAGGATCTTTCTTGCATCTCTACATCTCAATGGTAACACTCTGTACCATACCACAGCCAGTTCATGGCTTCTCCTTCAGGATCACTCAAAGTTTAAGAAATACCAGCTTTGCACCCAGTACACCAGTCATTGATTGGTTCTCATGGCCACCCAGGCCCACAGCTGAAACCATTATCACCACAGTCTGTCTCTAGTTCACAACTATAACCCCATCTTCTGAAGCTATCTTCTTGGTGTGTGAGGAATGATCAAACCCTACTGGAAGGTGAATCTCAACAAAGGAAGTTTGTCCCTCCATCTCACTTTGTCCTGGCTTCAGCTGGAGGACTAGACCATACAACTTTGTAGTTGCTGTATGATGTCCCTATATGTTGTCTAAAACTCTGCTCTGCTAGTTCAGCAACTCTGGCCTCAAGGTGCTATGCTTGGACTCGGAGGCCCATAAGCTGTTTGACACTTCCAGACCTACATTACATGGTCACAAGGTAAGAAGTCATTCACTCTATGCAGTAAACTGTGTGGGCCCTAACATGTCTGACTTTCTACCTCCGTAGTTAAACAGGACTGACTGAGTGCTAATTTGTGCTAGATTTTTTTATCTTTAAATCAAACTTAAACCTCTAATAGGCTTTGTTTACTTCAGTCCTCTAACAATTACTGAAGCTGCCTGCCATTGCCAGACTTCAACTCACTCCAGACTCCTATATGCTCACTCTGGTTCCTAATTCTTTCAGGGCCCCATTTTTCTGTATTCCATGCAAAATTATTTGGTTCACAAATAGCTCAACATAGAAACTGAGGTGTAATTTCCTTGCTTTCTGACTTTCCTTTCCAGGAAAGTCAGTTGGAGAGACCCTGAACCATGCAGCCATATTCCTTGAAATCCTTTCATTTACCTGTTATGCATGGGTGGCAGCCAAACAAATGAGCAACTAAAGCACTACAAACAACTCACCATAACACATTTAAATTACTACTGTGTTCACTTACACTAGTTTTAAGACAGATTTTTTTTTTAAATGACAGGCTTGAGACAACATTCGTTTGACTCTTGCAGGCCATTATGTTAGAAGGCATTTTTGCTGTCCGTGTAAGTAATTATTCTACTTGATCCTATTAGCCAATGGAAATTTTTTACAATGAGTTTAGTAGCATACTAATTGAGTCTCTACTTTTGCTTTCAAATCAGTAAAGTTCTAAAACTGCACACAACCTGTTGCTTCTAATAGACAAAGGCAGCCTGGAGTGCAAGTTGCCTGAGTCCTCCCTTGATCTGCTAGGGAGCCTGGCCATGAAAAGGGTGAAGCCAGAATACTCAGGAAATGTTCTGATTTAGTGCAGCTGCCTCCACTAGTGTGACTGCTATGGAACCCTCAGCTAGTTTTTAAGTTGCCTTTCTTTGGAGGAAAGTGATGGTACTGTTGCCTGCACCTACTCATATGAGGAATCATGTGTGAATAAAGTCCACTGCACTGAACATTATTCCAATTAGTACACGTCTTATTTGCTCAGTTATTTAGAGTCTAACTTTATTGAGATGTTCAGGCATCAAATCTAATTATGCAACACAAAATATGAAAATAGTACATTTACCTGTGCAGAGAGACTTGGAGATGCACTGCAAAATCTGGATCCAGATTTCAATACCCTTTCCCCTTCCTTCCCTCAGATGTTGATTGGGGCTCATCCCATTGTAAAGATGGGGGCATATGACAAATTCTAATCTGTATTTTGAGGAACTTTGGATCTGAGGCTTTGGTTGAGCCTCATCTCCTAAAAAGGAAGCAGGCGGCGGGGAGGAGAAGCTATTTGAATAGTCACAGGAAGTTGACAAAATGAGAAGGCAAAATTTGGATTTAGTCCCAGCTTTAATTTACTTGAAAAAAGAGCTTCCTCCACTGTAAGACTTTATGCATCTACATAAATAGAAATCAATTGAATTGATTTTTGAGACTTGCTGTGCTCCTGCCATTTCAAAACTCAGTTAATGTTTAGTGATAAGGTCATTAGAGTGACCAACAGAATAGTTTTACTAAAGCATAAAAATTACAATTTTGCACCATGCAATTTCAGCAAAATGACTAAGTGTAAAATACGTAGTATTATGAATCTATAATATGCAAATGTTCATTTTGAGCCATTATATTAAAGAATTTAGTCTAACACTGATGTGTGAAGGATTTACATGGATAGCTTCCATTAATGCTAATGGAACTGTACTTTTACTATGTATTCATAACATCTAATGTAATGACCCAAAAGACAATTCACAATATCTGTGGAATAGCCACTCTCAATGGCATCATGCTACCTTAAGCATGCCAGATTTTCTGTCTGTCAGCATTGTTTTAGGGGAAATCCTCCTCCATAATGAAACACCTTGCAGGGAGGATTTAGGGAAGCTAAGAGCCTGGTGCTGTGGGGATGGGTTGGGCATTTGGCTTCCACACACATACCAGGGACTTCAAGTCCTGAGATTTCCTGCAGACCTTGGAGTACCTAGAATTAGACCATGCTCTAATTATGATATTATGAAATGCATGTAATCTTAATTATAAATTTTTTTGTGTATAGAAATTTCTCATTAATCAAGAATGCATGTAAGGGTATTTCTACACTACAAACCTAAATTGACTTACAGCCACTACTGTAATTACTGCAGTGGTGCATGTCCACACTACCCTTCTTGGATTGGTGGTGCATGTCCTCTTCAGGAGTGCTTCCCCTGACCTGAGAGGGGCAGTGTGGAGAGCTGAAAGCCCAGTTGCTCAGCTCTGCTGGCAGCCCCGCAGGCTCCCAGCAGGCTGACTGGGGTTTCTCTGCATGCCCTCCCCCCCCCCCCCCCACCTGATCCCTGTCCAGAGCCAGGCAGCCTTGTCAAGGTCAGGGCTGAAATTGACAAGGTTGCCTGGCTTTCAGCAGGGGGCTTAAGGGGTTTCTCACCCTAGTTCCCAGCCAGAAATGGGGTCCAAAGCTGGGAGTAGGGGCTTTCTTGTCAATTTCATGTCAGGAGCTGTGAAATTGACAAGACAGCCAATGTAAGGGATAGTGTCTACACAGGCAGGGCATCATCCTAACTACACTGACAAAAGCCTTAGCCTCTCATGGAGGTGGAGTTATGCCCCTGTAATAGGACACTTCCATCAGTGGGAGGAAGGCTGTAGCATAGACCCTGACATAATTAGGTCAACATAAGCTGCCTTATGTCTAACTGTGTAGTGTAGACCAGCCCTAAATGTGGGAGTAATGACCCTCTGTTGGAGCCTCGCTTGAGGAGCTTTGCCAGAAAGTGAGATGGGAGTCTATCAAATAATCATATCCTCCATTTAAGCCTTTGCACACCCAATGCAAAAGGTGTACCCATTGCTCATTTTTTGTCTGCCACTCTCACTTTTGTTGTTTATGGTGACACATTACTCTCCTTGCTGTAATCCTTCTCTCTTACTGAAGATTTCTTCCCATCCATCCTTTTTTGGTATATTTGGCCTCTCCCCAGGAACTCTCTCTCTTTCCTGATTTTTGTACCTATTTTGTTCTTTGCCCTTCTGACAATGTGCAGTATACCTTTCTTTCTAGTTGTCTCTTGTGCTTTCTAGTAACACCACTTATATATAGCACCATTCATTGTCTTTTTATCCTGTAACATTATTTTTTTTGTTTTCATGGGCTCTGAAGTTCAAGTTTCACTGACCCATGTTATTAACAAGGGATCAATGTACTAAATATCACATAAAGGACACACTGGCTGTAGACCTCCCTCTGCAGACTAAGTGAGAGATCACTTGATGAAGCACTTTATCTTCCCAGATGTGCTCTGGCCAACCCAGTTTTTCTGTGGCTTGTGCCTCACCTTGGCAGCTATGCTACACACACTTTTGGTTTGTTTTGGTTGCATATTACTTTCAGTTAGCTTGGTTGTGTGTGTATGTATTTAATTTTTGTGTGTGTGTGTATATATATATACACTTTATTCTGCTGACACCTTGTTTTCAGCTAATTTATGTGGGGGAAGAAAACCTACCCCATGAGCTCGGAAGCAGCTCATAACCTCAGCAGAATGTCAATTTGTCAGTCAAGTGATTTTTTTTCTTTTCAAACTGGGATTATATGGTAGCTCATATATTAGCCAAGTTGTTTATTTCTTTGGAAGCTGCTATCGAGAAAAGTGGTGTCAAAATTTTAAGACATGTTAGCCCATTATTTACTATTTTATATAATAGTCAGTAGCTGTATTGGGCAATGGAAATTAGATCTCATATTTACTTCAACTATACTTCCAGGAGCCGAATAAAACTTGCCTATTCTTATCCCATTTCTTGAAAATAGCTTACATGTAATTAACATGGAGAATATTTAATACTATGTATCTGATGAATTTGAGCCTAAAATCAACACTCAGAGGTGGATTAATTATTTTACCTACTCTGCCTTATCTTAATTTTGTATATAAAAATGATTCCAATTCAAAGAATTTCAGCACATACTCTAATTCCATTGTCGTCAAGGGGACTACTTGAGTACTTGGCCGTATGCTCAAGTACATTGGTGAACTGGGGCCTCCATGGGGCAGCATATGTCTGTAAAGGGAAACTCCAAATGCACTTTGCTGTCTTTCTTTTTTAAATCTCTTTTGGTTTACCTACAGTGCTCAACAATGAATTTGCTCACCAAAAGGACAAATATATAAGACCTATGCAAGTTTGCAAACACCTGTATACATCAGCATTCTGCTGCCCTTCCCTCCAGTTTTCCTATTCTCTAACTGGTTGCTGAGCTTGATCAAACCATATTTTGATTTTCTTTTTAATTTAAAATCCTAACTGGTTCTGCTTTCCAATGTATGATGTTACAAACTTGCTAAAGGAGAGAGACCTTTTGAACCCTGGAAGTGACTAAAGGATGAGATCACTGAAGGAGAGAAGGCTGTTGAATCTAGGAAGGTAGCTGGTATAAAATCTGTAATTGCTGCCTTGGGTATAAAGATCTCTACTGTTATGTCAGTTATATGGTTCTCCCCTTAATTTCTTCAAATGAATGACTAAAATTCAAGTAGTTTTTTCTTTAGCTTTTTTTGTTAAAGGTTTAAATAAAATTGCATGAGCGACACTTGTATAAACAGAAGGCAATTTCAGTTAGCTTTTAATAAATGTGTAGCCAATTTGTTCACTTAATGTATGTTGTCATAGTGAACTTTGATTATATATATGACCTAACAAATGTGTGGTGAATAAGTAGGATAGGAGTACAAGGCTGATAAGTATTTAGGAGTGAAGTGTGCATTAGATATATAAGTAAACCATGGCTGTAATGCAAGGCCTACAGGCAAAGGTCTGTAAGAGTTCAGCTTAGTCACACTAAGCATTAGGCTTAAGGAGACTTGATGCAAGTGACTGACCCTATGCCAATAAAACTACAAGATTACTGTAAAGGATGTCCCAGTAGGTGATATTACAGAAAATATGTCCCAATGTAACCATTCAGACCATAAGACACTTGATTGTAGTATCACAGAAA
This sequence comes from Caretta caretta, assembly GCF_965140235.1. Classification (NCBI taxonomy): domain Eukaryota; kingdom Metazoa; phylum Chordata; order Testudines; family Cheloniidae; genus Caretta; species Caretta caretta. The sequence goes on along the minus strand of NC_134210.1, from coordinate 88,790,810 downwards.
GTTCTGTTCTGACTATAGGTCACTCTGAAAACAGGTTGAAATCTGAAGATGCTAATAAGAAAAGGAGAACTAAGAACAAGCTATGAAAAGCAGGGCACATCAACATTTACAGGGTGTGGAAGTACAGATAAGAAAAGATTGGAATCCTCATGCTTAGACATATGCTGTTAAGCATGGTCAGAACAATAAGAGGCTCCCTAGTGGAGCTAAAGTGGGAAGATCCATAGGGGAATCCTCATTGGGATGACCCCAGCAGGAACCACCCCTGGATTGAGAGGCCATCTGAGAGATCCACCAGATTCTACAATATCTTTGGGTATGTGAGTGTGACTATGGCCTTGGCTATTGGGCTCTCATGTAGTGTGGATGGGCATGTAACTTTTATATATGAACAAGGTTTTTTTACTTGTAACTGTTTGTGGTCACTGAATTCATTCTTTGTGTACTCCTAAGAGTATCCCAATCTAAGACAATTTGGAAGGGTAACTTTCACACTATTGATCTGAAAACTGTAGCACCACAGTATAGCACGATTATAGTTCAGCACAGAACCATCAAGTCAATTTTTAACTATAGCATTTGGCGTGTGGGGTTTTTTGTTTAGTGAAATGTGGGGTGGAGAACTGAACATATATCAGGGAAAAATGGATAAAATCTGTACACCATTTTCAGGAACTGGAATGGATGTAGAGGCAAGAGAGGTGATCTGGTTAGGGGAAATAATAGTTTTGAGTCACAAACACAGCATTTAACAGGAAACCCAAATGTTCAAGTAACATGTGATGTCTATTCTATTGTGCCTAGCTTGAGACACCTTAATGGGTGAGGGTGGGATTTTTAGATGGAGGGGTGGGGTGTGTTTAAAAATCAGTCCTTTAATGGGTTTCAAGTTTGAGATCAGAAAATCAAGACAACCAAAATCACTTTTTAAAATTTAGGCCACTGTACCAAAGGCAAATGTTATAAGATGCTTATGTTAAGGGGGTTGGGGAACATCAGCCTATATCCTCTTTTCCAGATAGAAACTTGTCAGTGACTCTGAAAATTAACTTTTTAAAATCAATAATTTTCCTTAGGGATTTCTATGCAACAGTCACATCCCAAAACAAAAGTATTTTATTATGCATTATTTATAGCTTTGCTGGAAGAAAAAGCTGTGGAAAACCCTTAAACCAGGAAAGGATTTCTTACTTAACATCTAGTCCCTTGCATTTTTTGTTGAATTGCAGGACTCTATTCTTTTCTCTTTTTTTCTCTACTTAAATTAAAGTGCAGTGTCAAGGTTCCTCCCCCACTCTGAACTCTAGGGTACAGATGTGGGGACCTGCATGAAAAAACCTCCTAAGCTTATCTTTACCAGCTTAGGTCAAAACTTCCCCAAGGTACAAAATATTCCACCCGTTGTCTTTGGACTGGCCGCTACCACCACCAAACTAATACTGGTTACTGGGGAAGAGCTGTTTGGACGCGTCCTTCCCCCCAAAATACTTCCCAAAACCTTGCACCCCACTTCCTGGACAAGGTTTGGTAAAAAGCCTCACCAATTTGCCTAGGTGACTACAGACCCAGACCCTTGGATCTTAAGAACAATGAACAATCCTCCCAACACTTGCACCTCCCCCCTTTCCTGGGAAATATTGGATAAAAAGCCTCACCAATTTGCATAGGTGACCACAGACCCGAACCCTTGGATCTGAGAACAATGAAAAAGCATTCAGTTTATTACAAGAAGACTTTTAATAAAAAATAGAAGTAAATAGAAATGAAGAAATCCCCCCTGTAAAATCAGGATGGTAGATATCTTACAGGGTAATTAGATTCAAAAACATAGAGAACCCCTCTAGGCAAAAGCTACATATAGACAGACAGAGACCCTTTGTTTCTCTCCCTCCTCCCAGCTTTTGAAAGTATCTTGTCTCCTCATTGGTCATTTTGGTCAGGTGCCAGCGAGGTTACCTTTAGCTTCTTAACCCTTTACAGGTGAGAGGAGCTTCCCCTGGCCAGGAGGGATTTCAAAGGGGTTTACCCTTCCCTTTATATTTATGACATGCAGTCAAAATGCTCTTTGTCCCTGGAGGCAATGAAATTCAAATCCTACAGGAGTAAGGAGACCTTTGTTGGATTTGTGCAGAATCCTCTAGTACCATACTATGTGTGTGGGATTTTCCTTAATATCCAGGTCTATAAGTGCAGGGATTTTCTTCATTCTTCATCCACCAGCAGCAGAAGGTTCTCCACCTGGAGTCCCAAAAGAACTGTATGAATAAGTACCAAGTGGACTTGTGAATAAACAGCTCCAATTTGATTAGTTGCTTTCATGTGGCAGGGAGAGAGGAAAGCAGTGTGCTATTTATTATTCACAAATATTTGAATATATTCGAATGTGTTCATTCACCTTAACTTTTACCAATCTGTAAAGCAGTAATAGAATAGCTGACTTCAGTGGGGGTCCGTGCAGTTGCAGGGTCCATCTAGGTGTGTCCAGTTGCAGCTTTCAGCTCTAATTTATGAGGACATGTCTGTTCTGTCGGTTGGTTGGAATTCAGTAACCAAGGAAACATCATTAGTTTGGGGAACACTTTGTAGAAGTCTCTACAAAAAATTGTGTAACATTTTAAAGCATAAGTATATGAATTGCTTCCTGGTTGACTGTATTTGGCATATTTCAATCTTGTTATGATATTATTAAATTACAGCTTATTCCACAGCTACAATGTGCAAGGTGGTAAGTAACAGTTTTAAAATCACCAAAATGAAAAGAGGGCTTGAAGCACAATCTGTTTTTAAGTAACATTTTTAATCCATGGCTCAGAGCTGCCCATTTCTTCAAACCTATGCAGTTGAGACTTATTATAAAGGTAATACCCTGTATAATTGGTCAAATTTTTAGTGAATAAATTATTTGACAAACTTCACATTAATTCTGACTCGGTGCTTTTTTGTTTGAATATTCTCCCACACCAATAATCATACTTGTGGGGCCAAACTCTGCTCTCATTGAAAGTGGTGCAATTTTAGAGTAGCTCCATTGATTTTAAGTGGAGCTCCACCCTGACTGGTGTAGCACAGCAGAATTTTGCCTGGTAGTGTTCAATTTTATTGTCCAACTAATTTCAGGTTTTAAAACTCACCACAAATTCATGGATGAATCTGGTTGTGGTGACATGGAATAAATCACTAAAGCAAGCACCATATATTCCATTCTCATTAGTGTATTTCAAATCTCATCTAATTCAAAGCTACTGTATGTGATTCATTCTACTTTCTAAGTATTTATTTTATTAGTGAGATGATTAATGGGGTAACAGAACAAATACCCTGTTTTATTGGCCAGAGAAATTGCCTACAAGACTTTATTAAAGAACTAGGTTATATTGCCAAAGAAAATGCCATGTTACCATTATTATATTACAAGATGTCCCAATCTTTTTTCTTTACCTAAATTATGAAATTGGATTTATTCTATCAACTCCTATAGTCTAAATGGTAAAGTGCCTCCTTTATATTTCTAAGGCTTTAAGTCCACTGACTGTGTCAATATCTATCATGATACTAGGTTATGATGGTAGATTTGAAGTGCACTGGAGCTGCCTAGACTTTCTTCTGACCATAAGCCCAGGTTTTTTCCCTTGTTCTCTGACTTCTCAGGCACCTTCTCCATATCACCAGCTTTTGGCCTGCTGGCAAGACAGATAGGGTCAGTGGCTCTGATTCCTGGCAAATTAATGAGAACCTTCCTTGCTGTCAGCTCCTGCTTTCTCTTCTTTCTCCCTCCCCCTTCCTTTTGAGATACCTAGTAGGATGGGGGAGGAGCTCAGGGTTACAAGCTTGGAGAAACCAGCATGGGAAGAAGCAGACAGGGGCCCAGGAGATATTATAGCTGAGCAAGAATCCCAACTATTTAGCGAGGGCAAAGTGAGATACTGGAAGAGTAGAAAATCTGGGGAATTGGTTGGAAGAAAAGGACCAAGATTGCAGGAAGGGAAGATGACCCTACTAGAGTAGGAACTGTGATGGGAAGGGGTCTAATAGACTGACAGACTTGGGAGAGGAGGATTAATGGACTGTGGGGAAGGACAGAGTTGACAAGTGAATAGATTAATTGAGGCAGGAAGACAAAATGTATTTCTGGGGAGAGGAGAGATGGTGGAATACAGGGGGAAGGGTTAGTCTATTTGGAAATACCAGAGGGATTTGAGGGAGGTGTAGTGGGGTGTCCACTCTAGGACCTTAAACTTTCCATTATGTATACCTGTGTTAATTGCATGCAAAATTTCCTAAAGCCATTTGCTGCAGCAGTGTAGGAACGTTCATGGTACTACCGCTGATGCCTCTTAACTTTGTCCTATTATCAGCCCTGAGTGCTGATTTCACTCTGCTTGAGCACCACACCTCACACAATCATGATCTGACATGTACAAAGCAAAAGTGCTAGCCTCAATGCCTGAAGGGCAGCTAGCAAGTGCCTTCATGTCCCCAGAAGACACTCCCTCTGCTTTGCCAGGGATGGGAGAATCCCAGCATAGTTCCTGCTCTCTTTTTTTTCTCCATTGCCAGCCCTGAAACTTCCATATCTCAAGGGGGGAAGAGAACCTCTGCTTCCCTCATAACCCACACTGACCATTCTGGGCAGAACAAAAATTAATTTAATACATATAATCTTTATTTTTAAACTACAGCTTTGTGGCATAAGGGGGTCACACTCCCAAGCCACTAGTCATACTGCAAGGTAGATTACAAATTCCACAGAACTTCTAGGTTAGCCTGCTTCTTTAGGCTGTGATAACACTCCAGCTCTGCAAGTGCTAGCCAGCGTGTGCCAACTCTAAGGAAGCACCATTAAATCAGTGCTTCATGTTGGGATCACAGCAGAATGAGCAGTGTACTTGGTAGCACCATAATTCTGGCATTGAGATTTACTATCAGGGTTTTGCTGTGGCTATAGTTAGCTCAAATTTTATTTAATTTCTTCATAGCTTGTATTTTCTCAGTATCGGTCTCTGTATGCTCACCTTCTAAGGCTAGATTATCCCTGCCCCTTGTATGAAGTGTGGACTAGGCACACTTCCCCTTGCCTTGCCTTCCCTGCGAAAGGTGGGTGAGTGTAGAGGAGAGGAGGAACAAGAGACAGTCATCCCTAAAGGAAAGGGATAGTGCAGGACCCTACCCTCTTTTTTGCAGTATTCAGCAAAAGTAGCTGGCCACAGTGATTAGAGCATGCTGAATCAGCCAAGGGCATGATGCACACTTCCCCTATGTATGCAGGTGAACAACTGTTACCTTCTAAGGTTGTCACTTCCAAGCTCTCTCCTGGATGTGGGTTTCTGTGCCATCCACATTGCAGTTGAGTGGCTATATGCCTGATCAGCTCATTGATATTCTATATCTACCAATACTCAGCATTTAGCAGAAAGTTTTAAACAGCCTTTTGCTGAGGAGGTAAAAACTTAGCATTTCATAGCAAAGGTCAAATCCTGCAGGCTTTACTCAGGGGAAAAACAACTTTATTTGAAATCAATGGGCACTTTCCCTATGACAGAAGTGAATTAGGATGGCGGAATTTGGCTCTAGTAACTTTTCTCATGTGGCTGTATAGATGATAAACTTTCAAATAGTTAAACAGTTAATGTTTGGGTGGGGGGAAGTGTGTTGGGTCATATAAATACTAGCTGTTCTCAGGCTAAAAACAAATGTATTGATCTAGATGTGAACTTCACTGTGTTTAATTGCCATTTTCTTTTGTTTTTCCACTGCTAAAAATATAATCAAAATCACTCTTTAAACTTCTTGAACCTAAGTTTGCTGCTGTATTTCTTAAAAAGAATACAATCTGTGTTGCAGCTTAACAGCTTAACTTCAGATATAACTGCTGTTGGTTGATAACATGTGATTTATGTTTCACTTCTAAACTAGGAAGTGGCATTAATAAAAGCAAGCATCAGGAAATGAAGGCCATGAAACTTATTCCCAGTGCACAAAGGATATGGAAGATTGAGAATAATGTCTTTAATTTCTAGAACTATATGAAAAGTTTCAGACCTAAATTGAAAATGACAAATTTTGGCATTTTTCCCAATTTTGCAAAAAAAGCAAAAAGAAAATGGCTTTTGCTGGTGAAGCTTCACAAGTAAGAATAATCTTTTGTTTTTTGCTTCAAGAAAATGACTGCAGTATTGTCAGAAGGAAAAGGAACTCAGACAACTGAGAAATATTATGTTGAAAAAATGTTTAAGCTTTTTAAAACCAACAAAATCAGACTTATGACTACAAAATATTTCAAGTCCAAAATGAAATATTTATTATTGAATTTCTAACATTTCTACTATACTAACCATCATACTATTGTAGTCTTAAAGTGAGTGACCATAGCATTGGAATAGTAAGTAAATCATCTTCAGACTACTGCAAATGTAAATCCATTCTGACAACATCCCTGTGAAGCAGAAAAGTAGGTGTAGTATCCCAGTTTTTCAGAGGGAAATTGAGACAGGGAGCTCCTTTTCCATGGCCAGACAGCAAGTAGTGGCAGAGCTGTAGTTCTCACAGTTGCTTCCAGCCCCTTGCTCTAACCAACAGACAATGTGTCTCTAAATATTGCTCCAAATATAACTCTGAACTCTAAACCAGTTTTCTTAAAGATGGAAGCCTTGATTCTACAGAGCACTCCACTCCTCACTAGCAAGGAGGGATCTGTTTGCACAGAGCTTATTGCAAGCTCAGGACCATGGAGTTTATGTTGAATGTACCATCTTTTAATATACATTGTATTATACAGTTTCTGAAAATTCTCATGAAACAGTGGGGCCATGTGACAGGGTGCTAGGCAGGAACTGCTGAGCCAGCCCTCTGTCATGCCACCTCCAATTAAGGGAGGTAAATTGGAGCTGCCTAAAGAAACGTCTCATAATGACAGGTTTCAGAGTAGCAGCCATGTTAGTCTGTATCCGCAAAAAAGAAAAGGACGACTTGTGGCACCTTAGGGACTAACAAATTTATTTGAGCATAAGCTTTCATGAGCTACAGCTCACTTCATCGGATGCATTCAGTGGAAAATACAATGGGGAGATTTATATACATATACCAGCAGACAAGCAGGGGGGAGGGGGGGACCTTTTGTAGTGATGATCAAGGTGGGCCATTTCCAGCAGTTGACAAGAACATCTGAGGAACAGGTGGGCGGGGGGAATAAACAAGGGGAAATAGTTTTACTTTGTGTAATGACCCATCCACTCCCAGTCTTTATTCAAGCCTAAGTTAATTGTATCCACCTTGCAAATTAATTTCAATTCAGCAGTCTCTCGTTGGAGTCTGCTTTTGAAGTTTTTTTGTTGAAGAATTGCAACTTTTAGGTCTGTAATTGAGTGACCAAAGAGATTGAAGTGTTCTCCAGCTGGTTTTTGAATGTTATAATTCTTGATGTCTGATTTGTGACCATTCTTTTACGTAGAGACGGTCCAGAGACACCATCATAGGGCCTAATCACATCAGCCACACTATCAGAGGCTCGTTCACCTGCACATCTACCAATGTGATATATGCCATCATGTGCCAGCAATGCCCCTCTACCATGTACATTGGCCAAACTGGACAGTCTCTACATAAAAGAATAAATGGACATAAATCAGACATCAAGAATTATAACATTCAAAAACCAGTTGGAGAACACTTCAATCTCCTATCTGTTCCTCAGATGCTCTTGTCAACTGCTGGAGATGGCCCACCTTGATTATCACCACAAAAGGTTCTCCCCTTACCCCCCCGTTCTGCTGGTAATAGCTCACCTTACCTGATTGCTCTGGTTACAGTGTGTATGGTAACACCCATTGTTTCATGTTCTCAAAGTATATAAAATCTCCTCACTGTATTTGCCACTTTAGGCATCCGATGAAGTGAGCTGTAGCTCACGAAAGCTTTTGCTCAAATAAATTTGTTAGTCTCTAAGGTGCCACAGGTACTCTTTCTTTTTTCCTAAAGAAACCTGTGCCTAATTAGCCTGGAGCTGCATAAAAGCCTCGGAGGAAGGCAGCCAAGGGGGAAGACAAAGGGGAAGCTGGAGAGTGGAAGCACTTCTCTTCTGGCTGCAGAGATTGAGAAAGCTTTAGAGCTGAAACTCCCAAGCTTTAGATGGTGAGAAGGTGGTGGCATTGCATGCCGTAAATAAACTGCCCTGGTGATTGCTGAGCCAGAAGATCTCTGAGTAGTTGGAGCAGAGGCAGGAGCAAAAGGGGCCCTGCTACATCCTCTTACAGGCACATACAAAGTCAGAGAATATCAGGGTTGGAAGGGACCTCAGGAGGTCATCTAGTCCAACCCCCTGCTAAAAGCAGGACCAAAGCCCAATTAAATCATCCCAGCCAGAACTTTGTCAAGCCTGACCTTAAACTTCTAAGGAAGGAGATTCCACCACCTCCCTAGGTAACACATTCCAGTGCTTCACCACCCTCCTAATGAGAGAGTTTTTCCTAATATCCAACCTAAATCTCCCCCACTGCAACTTTAGACCATTACTCCTTGTTCTGTCATCTGCTACCACTGAGAACAGTCTAGAGCCATCCTCTTTGGAAGCCCCTTTCAGGTAGTTGAAAGCAGCTATCAAATCCCCCCTCATTCTTCTCTTCTGCAGACTAAACAATCCCAGTTCCCTCAGCCTCTCCTCATAAGTCATGTGTTCCAGTCCCCTAATCATTTTTATTGCCCTCTGCTGGATGCTTTCCAATTTTTTTACATCCTTCTTGTAGTGTGGGGCCCAAAACTGGACACAGTACTCCAGATGAGGCCTCACTAGTGTCAAATAGAGGGGAACAATCACATCCCTCGATCTGCTGGCAATGCCCCTACTTTTACATCCCAAAATGCTATTGGCCTTCTTGGCAACAAGGGCACACTGACTCATATCTAGCTTCTCGTCCACTATCACCCCTAGGTCCTTTTCTGCAGAATTGCTGCCTAGCCATTCGGTCCCTAGTCAGTAGCAGTGCATTGGATTCTTCCGTCCTAAGTGCAGGACTCTGCACTTGTCCTTGTTGAACCTCATCAGATTTCTTTTGGCCCAATCCTCCAATTTGTCTAGGTCCCTCTGTATCCTATCCCTACCCACCACCGTATTTACCTCTCCTCCCAGTTTAGTGTCACCTGCAAACTTGCTCAGGGTGCAATCCACAACATCCTCCAGATCATTAATGAAGATATTGAACAAAACTGGCCCCAGGACCAACCCTTGGGGCACTCCACTTGATACCGGCTGCCAACTAGACATGGAGCCATTGATCCCTACCCGTTGAGCCCGACAATCTAGCCAACTTTCTATCCACCTTATAGTCCATTCATCCAGCCCATACTACTTTAACTTGCTGGCAAGAATACTAGTGGGAGACCATGTCAAAAGCTTTGCTAAAGTCAAGGAACAACACATCCACCACTTTCCCCTCATCCACAGAGCCAGTTAGCTTGTCATAGAAGGCAATTAGATTAGTCAGGCATGACTTGCCCTTGGTGAATCCATGCTGACTGTTCCTGATCACTTTCCTCTCCTCTAAGTGCTTCAGAATTGATTCCTTGAGGACCTGCTCCATGATTTTTCTGGGGACTGAAGTGAGGCTGACTGGCCTGTAGTTCCCAGGATCATCCTCCTTCCCTTTTTTAAACATGGGCACTACATTAGCCTTTTTCCAGTCGTCCGGGACTTCCCCCGATTGCCCTGAGTTTTCAAAGATAATGGCCAATGGCTCTGCAATCACATCCGCCAACTCCTTTAGCACTCTCGGATGCAACGCATCCGGCCCCATGGACTTGTGCATGTCCAGCTTTTCTAAATAGTCCCTAACCACTTCTTTCTCCCAGAGGGCTGGTCACCTCCTCACCATGCTGTGCTGCCCAGTCTGGGACCTGACCTTGTTCGTGAAGCCAGAGGCAAAAAAAGCATTGAGTACATTAGCTTTTTCCACATCCTCTGTCACTAGGTTGCCTCCCTCATTCAGTAAGGGGCCCACACTTTCCTTGGCTTTCTTCTTGTTGCCAACATACCTGAAGAAACCCTTCTTGTTACTCTTAACATCTCTTGCTAGCTGCAACTCCAAGTGTGATTTGGCCTTCCTGATTTCACTCCTCCATGCCTGAGCAATATTTTTATACTCATCCCTGGTCATTTGTCCAATCTTTCAGTTATTGTAAGCTTCTTTTTTGTGTTCAAGATCAGCAGCAAGGATTTCACTGTTAAGCCAAGCTGGTCACCTGCCATATTTACTATTCTTTCTACACATCAGGATGGTTTGTCCCTGTAACATTAATAAGGATTCTTTAAAATACAGCCAGCTCTCCTTTCCCCCCTCATGTTGTTCTCCCAGGGGACCTTGCCCATCAGTTCCCAGAGGGAGTCGAAGTCTGCTTTTCTGAAGTCCAGGGTCCATATTCTACTGCTTTCCTTTCTTCCTTGTGTCAGGATCCTGAACTCAACCATCTCATGGTCACTGCCTCCCAGGTTCCCCTCCACTTTTGCTTCCCCTACTAATTCTTCCTGGTTTGTGAGCAACAGGTCAAGAAGAACTCTGCCCCTAGTTGGCTCCTCTAGCACTTGCACCAGGAAATTGTCCCCTACTTTTTCCAAAAACTTTGTGGATTGTCTGTGCACCTGTATTGCTCTCCCAGCAGATATCAGGGTGATTGAAGTCTCCCATGAGAACCAGGGCATGCAATCTAGTAACTTCTGCGAGTTGCCTCCCCCCCCAGTCCGGTGGTCTATAGCAGACTCCCACCACGACATCACCCTTGTTGCTCACACTTCTAAACTTAATCCAGAGACTCTCTCAGGTTTTTCTGCAGTTTCATACTTGAGCTCTGAGCAGTCATACTGCTCTCTTACATACAGTGCAACTCCCCCACCTTTTCTGTCATGCCTGTGCTTCCTGAACAGCTTGTATCCATCCATGACAGTACTCCAGTCATGTGAGTTATCCCACCAAGTCTATGTTATTCCAATCACATCATAATTCCTTGACTTTGCCAGGACTTCCAGTTCTCCCTGCTTGTTTCCCAGGCTTCATGCATTTGTGTATAGGCACTTGAAATAACCCACTGATTGCCCCTCTTTCTCAGTATGAGGCAGGAGCCCTCCCCTCTCGCATGCTCCTGCTTGTGCTTCCTCCCAGTGTCCCACTTCCCCACTTACCTCAGGGCTTTGGTCTCCTTCCCCGGTGAACCTAGTTTAAAGCCTCCTCACTAGGTTAGCCAGCCTGCTTGCGAAGATGCTCTTCCCTCTCCATTAGGTGGAGCCTGTCTCTGCCTAGCACTCCTCCTTCTTGGAACACCATCCCGTGGTCAAAGAATCCAAAGCCTTCTCCCCGAGACCATCTGTGTAGCCATTCGTTGACTTCCACTATTCGATGGTCTCTACTCAGGCCTTTTCCTTCCATGGGGAGAATGGACAAGAACACCACTTGTGCCTCAAACTCCTTTATCCTTCTTCCCAGAGCCATGTAGTGTGCAGTGATCCGCTCAAGGTCATTCTTGGCAGTATCATTGGTGCCCACGTGAAGAAGCAGGAAGGGGTAGCAATCCGAGGGCTTGATGAGTCTTGGCAGTCTCTCCGTCACATTGCGAATCTTAGCTCCTGGCAAGCAGCAGACTTCTCGGTTTTCCCGATCAGGGCAGCAGATAGATGACTCAGTCCCCCTAAGGAGAGAGTCCCCGACCACCACCACCCACCTCTCTTCTCATACTAATGCTCTTCAAGAATGATTTCCTGCCCACTTTTCAAGCAAGTATGGGTTCATAAAGAAAATACATGGAAGATTGATTGCACAATTTTTCTATACAATTGTGTAGGATTTGTGAATAAAGCACAAGTTAGGGTAGGGTGTGAAATTGTCTGAAGTTAAAAGGTAGAGCTGCCCAAGTTATACATTATGAATAATATTGGTTATGAATTTTGCTTTTTTAGTTTAGTAACTGATCCCAAACTTCTAATGTATTTGCAGAAGAGTTTGTATGAATGAATTTCTGAGTGAGTTGTTCACAAACTTCCTACTTTGACAATCTCTTGCCATTTGTGGTTTGGTCATTTAGTTCACATGCTGCTATTTCTGATCATTGGTTGGATGGCAACAATATTTTAACGAGTAACAAAGCAAGTAAAAGTAAGGCTTGAACTTGGCTCAAATTTGGGGTAAAGACACAGGTAAGATCTTGTTCCTCTGGCCTTTTGTTCTGCACTGTATGTGAACTATTTCTGATGACTGTCAGCCAATTAGTCTGTCTGTATAGTCACAACAATAATCAGCTAACTAGTATAGTATAGCACCTTTTATTGCCATACAAATTAAATTATCTTAAATTCTGTTTGAGACACATTAACATCATATGCCAACACACCCATAATATTTGTCCCAGAATTTTAAATCCTATTGCCAACACTTTACGCAATCTTGTGAACCTCTTACAAAGGTTTGACTGGATCTTCCAGCACACAAGCTCTAAACAAATGTTTAGGATACACTCTATAAAAGACCACCAGAAATACTCTTCTATAAACTGATAGAGTCTCAACCCTGAACAGATGTAGCTCAAAGGTGATTATTTCCTCTTGATAGTTCAAAACAAAGTTGAAATGAGAGACACTAAAGGGAATGGTAATGGTTTTACAGCAGATGTTGTAGGTACTCTTACAACTGCAAGATAACCATCATTTTTACTAAAATTGTTATGAGGGCTAACAACTATAAAACTACCCCAAACACAACTGTAATTTTTATAGTGTAGGCTTCAGGCTAAATCTGTTTAAAAAAATTATAATATAAACAATACTCTGAGAAACTGCTTCTTAGTTTCCAGGAGCTCTGAAAGCTAATCTTTCATTTTGTGCTTTTAAAAACAAAACAGTAGCAGTACATAAAGCTTTCTTCCTCAATTCTGCTTTACTGAACTAAACCAAACTGGGAATATATTTCTGAGCTCAACTTCAATCTTCCCATTTTGTGATTGCAATTTCATCTAGTCAGGTGACTGGTCTCAAACTATAATTTTGCATCTAATGTGAAGCAATTTTTTTTTGCCTTGAAGTAGTTATGATTTCTGCTTCTTTGTCCAGATTGGGTAAATGAAAAATTGTTCCATGGTGCAGCATTTCCTATTAATATCCTTGAAATACATTTTATATTTGGTGATAAAAATAAGGTGTTTTTTTTCGGGCAAGAGTCCATATCTTAAATTCTCATGGGAAGCCTGAGTCTACTTTGAACCTAATGTTGAGCATTTTTTGTATTCAGTTCAGCCAAATCTCCAAACCCATGTTCAAGAGTTGCTCAAATGTGACTTCTATGAAAGACCCCCTAAGCTTATTCTTACCAGCTTAAGTTTAAAAACTTCCTCAAGGTACAAACTTGCCTTGTCCTTGAACCTTATGCTGCCACCACCAAGCGTGTTAAACAAAGACCAGGGAAAGAGCCCACTTGAAAACATCTTTCCCCCAAAATATCCCCCCCAAGCCCTATACCCCCTTTCCTGGCGAAGGCTTGATTAAAAATACTCACCAATTTGCATAGGTGAACACAGACCCAAACCCTTGGATCTTAAGAACAATGAAAAATCAATCCGGTTCTTAAAAGAAGAATTTTAATTAAAGAAAAGGTAAAAGAATCACCTCTGTAAAATCAGGATGGTAAATACCTTATAGGGTGATCAGATCCCAAACAGAGAATCCCTCTAGGCAAAACCTTAAGTTACAAAAAGACACAAACAGGAATATACATTCCATTCAGCACAACCTATTTTACCAGCCATGAAACAAAAGGAAATCTAATGCATTTCTAGCTAGATTACTTACAAATTTAACAGAAGTTCTGAGGAGCTATGAAGAGCATTCCTGATCTGTTCCCAGCAAAAGCATCACACAGACAGACCCTTTGTTTTCCCCCCAGCTCCAGCTTTGAAAGTATCTTGTCTCCTCATTGGTCATTTTGGTCAGGTGCCAGCAAGGCTCTTAGCTTCTTAATCCTTTACAGGTGAAAGGGTTTTGCCTCTGGCCAGGAGGGATTTTATAGTTTTGTATACAGAAAGGTGGTTACCCTTCCCTTTATATTTATGACAGATGGTGACCAAACATGGAGATTATACATATTGGGTTTGGGCAGTGTGAAAAGAGGGAAGGAAATCTAACACTGAGCTCTGCCTGGTAACCTGTTCATGAGAACAATGCAAGTGTGTCTGACTTCAGCAGTAGGAAGGATAGGTCTGACTGTTTGGGGATGGCAGGAAATGGATGGTTTGTGAAGGGTGGAAGCAGAAAGGCTGAATGTCTAAGCAAATGCTGCTACATATCTGATGTTGGAGCCAGGATTTCTCTTGAGTACCATTGCTTCATGGTCATCATAACCCCACCTGGTGGTCATTTTTTGTGTTTTTGTTCTCCCCTTGAAGGGAACATGTGTTTGAAACTCCACAAAGTTGAAACCTGCATGTTTTCCATTTAGTTTTTCCCTTTCTATGCCGCCTTCCATGAAAGTATGAGGTAGGATCATACTTTCCCAGTCTGGATTTCAGTGAAATCCTTTGTCCTATTCCAAGGTTGCAAATCAGTTATAAATATTCTAGTAACCTCTATTACTCAAATGTTTGATTTAATATTTCCTGTGAAAGGCAGGGTTTTAAAAATACAATTTCTCAAAGTTACACCTAGTGATAAGACAGACATTGTAACACCCAAGAAGCTGAGTGGCCAACTGTTTGTCCATATTTATTTATCTGAATATATTTATATGGAACATCCATGTAACTGAGAACAGAAGTTGGTCCAGTCAGTATAAATTAGATTTTCTTTTATTTTACATTAAAGACCCACCAGGATGAAAAACAGTAAAAGTTTTGTCTGTACATTAAACATTTAAGATTCTGTAGTATGCACTCTGTTTTAAAGGATCTAAGCACACCTTGAATGACCCATTTAGTAGAAAACATTATTAGATGCAGTGGGTGAAATGAAATCTGCAGAAGAAATGAGGATGATAAACAGTGAGCAGGAAAGTAGAGAGGGAAATAGTTGAGTAAGAAGTGCTTCTGGCAGTGGTGAGATTGCAAGGTCAGATATGAGAAATCTGAGAGCAACCAACTACCCCATTCAAAAGTTAAGTGAGGCTGTGGCAGGGGTCAGAGGTAGGTAACACAACCTCTCTGCAGCTTATATGAAATGCTTATATCCACATATACATATGTGTAGCAATGATAGTAATTCATAGTTGAGGTCATGGCTAGCATTTAGTTGAAAATTCACAGTAGTGAAATCAATATCACTATTAAATGTGAGGCAGGACAGGCAGCCAAGTTTCACAACATTCAACTTTCTCAGGAGATTAGCATGCAACAGAGATAGATATGGGTTTTAAATATATATAGTTCAGCAGGCTACAACAGAAGCCTTTGACCTTTGGAAACATGGGTAGTGAAATCCTGGCCCCAAGGAGGTCAATAGGGGTTTTCCCATTAAGTTCAATAGGTCCAGCATTTTCTTCCGGGTTCCCATTCAGAACTGTGGTGTGCCATAAGGGAATGTGAATTTCATGTTCTGAAGCTTGTGATCCTACTGTTTGTGCCATGCCTGCTCTGTTTGGACATAGTTCAGCAAATATTTTAGATATATGCTTGTCCATTCCTGTTTGGCAAAACAGTGAAGCATATGTTTAACTTTAATCACATGCTTAAGTGCAGGTAAGGTAACCAGACAGCAAATGTGTAAAATGGGGACGGGGGGGTAATAGGAGCCTTACAAGAGAGACCCCAAAATTGGGACTGTCCCCCCCCCCCCAAAAAAAAATCAGGACATCTGGTCACCCTAAGTGCAGGTATACTGTGCAAATGGGATCTAGACAAGGAAGTTTAGTCCTCAGGGCTATCAATTTAACACATTTCTTAAGAAATCTTATACAGTAAAAGAATATTGCAAAAATACAACAACCTTCAAAAGGGTGATCATCTATACTACACTGATCAAGATTTTGATGATAAAGGCAATCTTCTTTGCAGCCATACTACTGTAGATAGGACCTTCTCTCCCACCCTTATGGGGCATACCACAGGGAGTCTGAAAGCATGTACAATTTTCCTACACATTTTAGTTATTCTAACCTAATGTAACCTTACATTTAATTGAAAGTTATGAGGAACAGTTATTTGGAAACACATTTTCCATAGAGGAAAAGTAGTAGTTAGACTCTGAAGGGGAGTAGATGTTTTGCACATGTTTTTTTGTGATTACAGACTAATAAATTATAAACATCCAGCAAAATAAAAATACATTGTTACTCTATTTCTCATTTCTTTTATTTTTTCCTTTACATGTACCTTGTTTGTAGCTGAGAACTTGTAGGATAACAACCATTAAAATACGTACTGTTTCAAGACTGAGGCTGCTTTAACGCTGATCTGTAATGTAAAGTAAATGAGATGGAGGGGACTTCATCAGGTTTTTCACAACTACCTGAGAGAGAATGCTATTGCACAGAGGTTCCCCTCATTGAATTATCTAAGTCAGTGCATTTCAGTGAAGATTTTTAGAGAGCAAAGAGATGCTTCCCTGGATGGAGAGTACTTGTTATCCCAGTCCTACCACCTCATGTGCTCGTGGCTGGGTGGTGTTGGTGGCCTGTGATATTCAGGAAGTCAGACTAGATCTAGTGGTTCCTTCTGTCCCTGTCCTTAAATTCTATGACTTGGCCATAAAGCTTCCAAAAGGACAGTCCTGTGCATTAGCAATTCCATATTATTAACAAAAATGGTAAGGGTCATTCATACAAATAAATTGAAATGCTAGCAGCACCAGTGGGAGTCCATCAGTGCTTCTAATAATTGTGACAAGGTGAATAGAGTGGAATATGGGCTACCAGCTTGGAGCTGTGCACATCCATATATTTCCCATTTCAGATAAGTTTCCTGCTCCAAAAAGAGACACATCAAATGTTCCCATCTCAAATGTAGTGACTGCAAAATATCCACTAGTTTCAGTGGACATTTATCTCACAGGGACAATGTTTTATTTGCCTCCTCTGAATCTTGTGACTTTAATACATAGTAGCCAAGAATTTCAAAAATAGGAGTTTAACGTTATGTCCTTAAAGTACTAAGTTAGGCACCTAGCTGACCTTCAGATATAATTTTTTTAAGATGTGCTGAGCACCCAGTAGCTCTTCATTAAGTTGATGGGAGCAGCTGGATGCTCACCACTTTTGAAAGTCAGGGCACTTGTTTAAGTGTTTTTTAGCTATGACCTGAGGTCCCTTTTTAAAAAAAATCTGGCCACTGAGTGCACTCAGTAGCTTGTCACTAGAATAGATCAAATTCATCTTGTGAAATCAGAGGGATTTTTAAATATTGGTTCACACAAGGAACTTTCTCTCCTGACATGGAGTTGTTTCATTTGGGAAGCCTTCCTAAAGAGAGTAATATACTGGTATGCACTGATACAAGAAAGCAGTATAGTAGACTCCTTACCAGGTAAATTATTTAAAGAAAGTAAAATAACTGAGAAACCAATAGTGCAAAGCAATACTATAATAGTTATTTAAAAATTAATTGAGCCTTGACCCTAAAGCTATAATTATGCAAAATTTTTCTGTAGGTAGGTCATAAAGCCGATCTGTAGTAGTTTTCATAGAGCAAAAACAAGTTCTTATAAAACAGTTGATTATTTTCATCAACTTGCAATTAAATATTAAGTTGCATAAGTGTAATTATTCTAAAATAACTTCTGGAAAACAATATGTGCTTTCAGATTCCCTGTAGTATTCCTCTTGCATCTGTTGGTGAATGGGGTCCATGGTATGTTAACTGTCAATGGCTCACAGATATACATCCAAAAGTCATACATGAGTATTTTATCTCACCTGAACCTCTTTCATCTTGTGACTCTTTTATGACTTTCTAGTTTTTGGCTAAAATAACTTTGGGATGTTCTGGCATTTGTGCTTTTAGTCCTGACCAAAATGAGACTATTCAGAGGTGTTGGTATGCATTGAATTTGAGGATTACATGAAGATTTGTGCTGTTTCTTTATTTCATGCAAACTGGTTTTCCCAGGCCTACGTTTATGACATGGGTACATGGAAGTAGGAACCTTGAGCATTTTTTTTAACTGGTTCTGCTGAATGTAAGGTGTTTGGCTGAACTAAATCTTGAAAGGGATATAGAAATCTGTAAGGCTCACAGACTGAGAAACTCCCCTCTCCCCAGATGTTCTCCTTTGCAATTCTTTCCCAAACGGCAGTATATTTACAAATCAGATGTCAAGAATTATAACATTCATAAACCAGACGGAGAACACTTCAATCTCTCGATTTCTGATCTAAAAGTGACTATTCTTCAACAAAAAACTTCAAAAACAGACTCCAACGAGAGACTGCTGAATTGGAATTAATTTGCAAATTGGATACAATTAACTTAGGCTTGAATAGAGACTGGGAGTGGCTGAGTCATTATTCAAAGTAAAACTATTCCCCCCCCCCCGCCCCCCGTTCCTCAGACGTTCTTGTTAACTCCTGGAAATGGCCCACCTTGATTATCACTTTAAAAGGGTTTTCTCTCCCCCCACCCCACTTTCCTGCTGGTAATAGGTCATCTTAAGTGATCACTCTCCTTACAGTGTGTATGGTAAACATTTTTGCTTGGTCTGTGTGTATATAAACCTCCTCACTGTATTTTCCACTTTATGCATCCGATGAAGTGAGCTGTAGCTCACAAAAGCTTATGCTCAAATAAATTGGTTAGTCTCTAAGGTGCCACAAGTACTCCTTTTCTTTTTGCGAATACAGACTAACACAGCTGCTACTCTGAAAGCAGTATATTTACTGCCTCTTATTCTAGTTTTCTTGTGCTTTCTTCTATTCTTTTCCTTCTCCATTGTACTATATTTTCTTCTGTTACCACACATCTATTATTGGCTACCTTTGTGACTTCTCTGACCCACAGGATTAAATCCTAAAGAGCCACATCAACAAAAGTAAAGAGTGCAACTGAGGAGGAAATCAGACCCACAATGCGTTCATTTGATTCAGCAGATGTACACTGCTGTAAATCTGCTCAGATTTCTCATCAGAACTCAGATTTCTAATAGAACTTTTTTTCCAGACATGGTAAGAAACCATGTCATACACACAATGTAGATAAGCATAGTTGGGGTCTTTGGAAAATAATTTGGCATACATTCGCCATAGAGGTATTTGAGTTCTCTGCAGTCATGTTGGAAAAGGTTAATCTGATCAGGCTTTCAAAGAATAGAGTACAGTAGCTATAGTACTTGCCTTACAAAAGTGACAGTTATGCTGTGGGGGCTATACAAAATCATTCAAATGGAAGAGGAGAGAGGGTAGGACACTAAATACACAAGTTCCAGTGGGGTGTGTTGCACTGCTGTTCTGTTACAAATCCCAATTTTTGACTTGCTGCTCCATACTCTCTCTTATTTTGTGAAACTTACTTGAAAAGAACTAATTAAGTTTCATGTACCAGTTGGCAAGGTTTTATTTTACTGAAAATAATTCTGAAAGGAAAAAAGAAAGGTGTGGTCATAGCTGCTTATACCCACCAGCAAGAGTCTGTGTATGCTGCTCCTGCCACTTATTTTTCCCTAAAGAAAACACAGTCACAGACAATAGTTTAGGGAGGAAGGACTCTTTAGGCAGGGGGCCTGTGATCAACTAAGTGTCAAACAATATTGAATTTGTGCACAAAGGGAGAGAGAAATATTTTAAAAAAACCTGAAAGAAAATGGCATTCATGGAGGAGAGGAAAATGTTAGGTCTATACAACAGCAAGGATGTACAGTAATTTAATGACTTGGAAGAAATAGACTTGGAAGTGGTAATAGACACAGAAGCAATAGTCTGAAATGGCAGCAACAGTTGCACCTCCTCCAACTGTGTACACAAACTACCTGTTAGGGGCAAATATGTACCTGGCCTTAGGCCTATTTCCACAGTGGGTGAACTATGTGTCAATTACATGTGCATCAGGAGATCCACATTCCCTATTTTAGATCAAACCCTGAAATGACTTGCATTGATATTGAACTGATGATGGTGTGATATTGACTGAGGAAATTGCAATTGTATTTACACAACAGTATAGAAAAATCAATAACATTCACCTGATTTTATAGGGTTTTTTTGTTTTCTTTTCTTTGTTTTCCCCCCATTTTGTTAACCAGATATTTCTCCCTCCAAGTAAAAGGTGTGCTTTCTATAGGTGTCCAAAGTTTTGGTCTGATGCTTCAAGTGCACAATTAATTAATTGAAAATAAGGATAAGCTTTCAAAACCTAGAACAATCGAATTCAAGCAATGTGACTTTTTATTCTGTTTTCCCTGGTACTTCTATTTTAATCCATCATTCTTTGTTCTCTCATGTTATCTTCCATTTTCTTTTTCATTCTTGTCCTTTTATTTTGTTTGTTCTTGATTGTATTCTGCTGTATATATTCCTCTCATCTTTCTTTAACTCTCCAGTCTGCATCCTTTTTTTTTTCCTTTTAAATATTTTTATTTTTGCTTGTATCTCCACACTGAGTGCTCACGCTGTCTATCTAGCTGTCATTTTAAAAATCTTTTCTTTGTCTCTGTTTTCTCCCCTCATATCTTGTGGTGGTCTTTTGCCTCTTCTCTAGAATATCTGTGTCTTCACTTTTTTCTCCTCTGCATAGATGCTTGCAGCAACTTGAAACTGACAAGTTTCTGAACTGTCTGGGAACAAAAGCTCTGCTTTGTCAATTTGAAGCTAGCTGCCTTGGTGACAATGTGGGTTACTTTTACAGCCAGGAGATGAGATGTGAGGGGAAATGATTCATTATGCTATGGGCCAGCAATAGGATCTGACCTACTCCCATCACTTCAAAAGATGCTAGAACACTTTTTGATACAATTCAGCCGCTGTTTTTCTCAGTTACTGTTTTATTTTGTGGAGAACCAGTAATGTGCAAAACTTAAGGATATGGTCCCTGCTCCAAGGAGCTTACCTCCTATAGTACACAGTACACACCATGCCTGTCTGTCCAGAAAAAAGGTCTTCTCTCATCTTCTGTGCTGTGATATATCATGTGTCGTCTTTCCCCCACCTGCCATTCTGGGTTTTCTATTCCTTTCTGTCCATTTGAGTTTGTTTTTCTTCTTCTTTTCATTCTGTGTTGTCTTTATCCCTCCTCATCCTCTCTCTCACTTTGTCTCCATATTGCTCTTTGTCTCTTCCTCCACGTCTCAGTAGCTCATTGTGTATTCTCTCCTCCTCTTCTCCATTGCCATTTTCGCTCCTCTACTACTGTTATGCTCCCTTATTGTTTCACTGCTTGTTTCTGCTAGTGAAAATAAAGTGAAATTTTAATATTGTAGTATCTAGGAACAGGGTAGTATCTCTTTAAATAGTTTGAGCACCCCCTATTCCTATACACTACAAATACTATCTGAATTTCAAAGTTACTTCAGAGAATAGTATCAACTGGACATTCTTTTCCTGCCTGTGTTCACTTGTGTTCTTTCTTCCTGGCTGCATCACCATTCTGTTTTTTTAATCCCAAAGTATCAACTCGTTAGAACTGGATAGAGAATGTAACTGCCTAAGGTGAATCCGGTCAAATTCTGCCTTTCATCTGTCTGCTTTGTTCGAACTAATATTTTTCAAGTTGCTATCTTCTCTGTAACTTATCTGATTTTGAAATTGTTTAATCAAACTCCTGGGTTTTTAATCTTCCTCTAAAATAATGTCTTTCATATTTCATAAAGGCTGCCAGGCATATTATTTATCTCTGATAAATGGAAAAGTAATGCACATTGGAGGGAAAACTTAACCTACTCGTACAAACTACAAGGTACTAAATTCACAATATTAACATGGAAAGAGACCCAGGTGTCACTGTACACAGCTCAATGTGCAGTTGCAGTTCAAAAAGCAAACAAGTGTTAGGATGTTTAAGGAATGGGATGAGGCTTAAGGGCAAACCAATGATTTGTATTTTCCATATTAACTGGAATACTGTGTGTAATACTGACAACTCCATCTCAAAAGGATACTGCAGAATTGGAGGCTTTCAGAAAAAGGTGATGAGAATTATTAAAGGCATAGAAAATCTCTCAAATGAATAGTGAAAAGCTTGGGATTTTTTTCATCTTTGAAAGGAAGGGGGATCATGAAGCATACAAAATAATAAATGGCCCGGGCAAGGTAGATTGGAGACTTCTTGCTCTTCTGTTGAGAGAGGGAGAACAGAAGAGAATGTGTGAAACTGAAAGGTGGAAAATTTAAAACTGATAAAAGGAAATACTTTTTTTAACCCAAAATGTAATTAGACAGTGGACCTCCATAAATTCTTGGTCTTAACAATATCATGTACAGATTCAAAGAAGAACTGGATGTCTATATGGATAACAAGAATATCCAGATTTATAATAGCTAATGTTTAAATGAGCTTTTGGCTGATATAAATGCCTAATGATTCAGGGATTAAGATAATCTCTAAATATTAGGGGCTAGGAGGAGACTTTCATGTCTTTAGGGAGGCAGATCATCCTACATCTGCCAATTAGGGGGAAAAAATGCAAGAAACCCCTCAAGTCACCTGATGCTGGACACTATCTTAGACTGAATGTTGGACTTAATAAACCGTAGATCTTATCTAATATGAAAATTTGTTACATCTTACATAGACAGCAACTTCCCTCCTAATAAGGTCTTTAAATGATGGTGCCCATACATCATAGCAAATTAGTAGACAGAAGCGGGGCCCTTTCCTGATCCCTCTTCCTGAAACAAAGCTGTTTCAGCCTTCCATCCAAAGGATGTAGATTAGGTTTAGGACATGTGTCCAGGCTGATTCCCCAGTCTGGCACTTTAAAAGGTGGGGGCCCGCAAGGATTCTAAAAATTAATATTAGCAACTCCAGGCTTCTGTTAAACCCCCAAGGTTACAGCTCTTCTCTGACCTTGACTTGTTAAACGATGCCACCACCCAAGTGAAAAACTGCCTCTTGCAAATCCTGGAAAAACTCATTTTGGGAAGTTTTCCCTCAGGCCCCTTGGCTTTTCCACCCCTCCCTCAAGGAAGCTGAGAAAGAAGACCAACAAAAGGAAAACCCAGCTGTTGCCAACAGCTAATTGAAAAACATGTGCACAGATCTTTTAAGACACAAAACCAATCAGGTTTCTAAAAAAGGTAAATTTTATTTAAAAAAAGAAGAAACAAACATCTGGAAAATCAGGCTTTGCTAGATATTATAGAGCAACTGAAAAGGGGTTAAACACCAGGAATGGCTCCCTGGGGTCCAGTTTAACGTTACAAAAGAAAACACAAATACCTGAGCTTAGCACAGAGGAAATCCACAAGCCAAAATAAAACTGATCACATCTATCTAAACATTCCCTGTCCCAGTGAATCCTTCTAGGTATGGAAGATAATCTTTCATACCTGGTTCAAATGTTACACAGCATTCCTGCTGCCCCTGTCTCTTCAGCCAAGAGAGACCAACCGAGAGACAAAGGGAAAGGTTTTCCCATTTTTAAAAAGTTCTAGCCTTCCCATTGGCTCTTTTGGTCATGTGCCCACTCCCTTTCCTTTACCTGGGGGACTTTGTTAACCCTTTACAGGTAAAGCAAGCAGAGAACAGCCGCCAAGAGGGACTTTATGGCTGGCTGGCTGCCCATAAAAGGGAACCTCCCCCCTTCATTTATCACAACGTGATTCATGAAACAGAGATACATATGAATACTGCAATACAGAGGCCAAGGTTTATTAAGCAAGAAGGTATGAAATATGACAAAGATACCAACTCCTTAACTCCTGGTGATGTTTTCCACTTTCTGATATGGTGATAGTATACTTGTCTCTCTGTATATCTCAGGGTTTCCTATAGCACCCATCATTGGCATATCCAAGCACTTCCCAGCTAAATTTAAATCAGCATAGTGAAGTCCTTAGCTGAATTCCTGGAGCACTTCTGTTATTATCGACCTTAGTTATAGGAGATGCTCCATGAACAGCAATGGTTCACTGAATTTATTGTTATGAATTTTAAAATAGATTTCAGCATTTGAAAAAGCTGTTGGAGCAGACTTCACTAGGACACCAGTAATCTAAGCCTTATGCTTAACATAAAATGCATAGGCATATTGTGTCACCAGGGTAAGAGTGTATAGGTGTTTTACAGTCATCAATTACTATAGGTCAAATCCTGTGACACTTACGCAGACAAACTACACACTGAAGTTAATGGAAATTTTGCCTAAGCAAAAGCTGTATGAGCACTGAAAAATTTAGTCCGGTATAGTAGGGGTTTGATACTCTGGGAGATTGGCTACCATTCTCTTAGCTGGAGGAGGAAGTCCTTATCTGGGCATTGAGAAAAGAACACGAGCAGGTCATCAAGACAAATGTTTTTGAAGTTCAGAGGGCATGTTGTAAATAATAAATTGTCTGGAACAGTAGCAATTCTCCAGCAATATTTCTGTTATCTAAACTGTAGCAGTTCAAAGCTAACCAGTAACTCCATGTGCCAAACTGATGGCAAGGACTGCAGGCTGGAGAGAAGGTTCAGGCACTTGGAATCTCTACTTAACTTTGAACTACAACACAAATATTGCTAAATTGGTATGGTTCCAGATGGGCAACTTGTTGCAGACCATCAAATCTTGGTGTCCCTTACTCCGTTTTTCTTACCCAGACAAACTCCCATTAAGCCCAAAGTACATATTTCTGGGTTTGCCTGAGTGAGGACTAACTAGAAAGTGAGTTAGGACCTCAGGATTTGTACAAGTGGTTTTTAGTTGTCCTCCACTACGTAACCACCTCTGGAATACGAGAGGAGTCTAGAGTTGTTGTTCCTGGGTATAGGAAGCACTATGCTTATGTTTTACTGAATTCACAAAGCATTTTGAATCCATCCTATTCTATAAATTAGGAGACTTGAGTCTTTTCAGCACCTGCACAAATATTAGATTGTATGTGTGTTTGTCCAGGTAATGAAGGCAAAAAATGGGAAAGAGACTCAATGGCAAGGTTGCATCACTCAACGCTATAGGGAAAGTATTCAGGTACCCTTAATTTTTTTTAATCTAAAGTTTTGTTCCTACTGGGAGATATCTCAGTCCTTTCATCCGACCTAGACAATAGCAGTTGGCAGTTCTTGGCTGATGCTGGAAAATTCTATCATTATCATTCCGTTTGTGGATCTACTGCAGTATTTAACTAATGTTGTGAAGGTAAAGCCGCAGCTCTTTTCACTGTGGTAATGGGGTGGTACTGAGTTAATGGCAAATGGGACAACAGGAGGGTAAAGGGAGGATGCCAATTCTAAAGTTCTTTTTTATTGTTGAGTCGCTGAAATAATATTGAAAACGGATCACTGCGGTTTTAGTTCACAGCTGGGACCAATAAAAATCTGGGAAGAATTTATGCAAATTATACAATTCTGTGGGGGGCCCAGGAAATGTTGTTTCTCATTTAAAATAAATAGTCCCCCCTACTAACTTATTCCTAATCATGCAAACAACAAAGGAATTAAGTAGGCCATTTCCATACATATGACTCTTTCTTTTATGAAATGTAGTTCACCAGAAATTTGGAGATAATTGATTTAGAAGAATTCTCATCTGTAATTTTTTCAACACTGAAAAAAAAGAACATTTTATTTTCTCCAATTCTATATCTTAGTCTAGGATTTAAAATGAAAAGACTGAGATCTCAATATGTGTGTTCTTCCCTCATTGTAAAGCAATGGGGTTTGACTATAAAAAAAGACAAAGTATTTTGTCAGATCTCTGGATAACAACACACATGCCAGCGACATTATTCCCAAGATAGGAAGAGCACTGCAAATTTCTGCAAAATGACCTGCTTTTGTCACTTAAATATGGACATTTCTAACTTGCAGAGCCAAGGGAGAAAGGCCAGTGGTATTTAGGAAATGTTTAAAAGGAGTCAGGGAGATGATTTTTACTATCTGAGCCAGTTCAGAAAAGATAAGGAGTGTACTGAACCTGTGCATAGAACTTTAGTCTAACCAGTTCCACCCAGTTTAAAAGTCCCTCCTGAAGGACCCATCACCTAGCAACAGGTCTCTTCTTAGTGAGGATTTTGCCAATTCCTCCCTCTAGTTAAGGACTTCATAGAAATGTAGACTTCTCACTCCTTCAGCTCCTCCAACAATAAATGAGAGAGTGCAGGACCAAGTAATTCTTCTTCTATCTTCTATATTTTATGACATTCTGGGACTTAAACACGTCTTGTTAGTCTGAGTACAGTTCAGGATTGAAAAATCTGATACTGCATGAGATCCTCTTCCGTCTCCCTTCCCCTCACATTGTCTCTCAGAGAAAAGGAGAGAGACTTCTTATATACTCTGGAATTTTCACAGTCCTGCTGTGTACTCTAGTGTGAGCTATGAGCATGCTTCTGAATAAAAACAGTTCACTGGAGCACTTACTGAGATGAGTTTGCTCCATCAGATGGGATGGGGGATGGACTGCCTAACCAAATTTTATCTGGGAAAAATCTCAGGAATGTAGGGGATGAGATGTAAGGGGAGGGATAGGAAAGAGGCTGGTGATGGGCCTCAAATTTTTGAATGGTTCAGATAAGCTTTGGAGAAGCATTTAACTGTTTGGATGCTTATTTGAGCTGTTCTTTCCAAACCCTCTGAGTTTTTCCTGCTACTTTTCCCCTCCAGCTGCAAATGGGTACCATATTCTATCCAGAGTAAGTTTCCAAATGATATCAACAAACCAGAGAGCACCTCTAGTACTTTACTCCTATCCCAAAGCTCCGTTTTTGCTAGGATGTGTCTGGGCTTGGACAAGCTATGCATACTATATGTATAGTAACATATAACTGCCCATTTTAGAGCTGCAACCATGATTTCTAACCATGCCAGCCTGTGCTGTGGACCAGTGTGATTTACAAATCACTTAATGCAGTGCTACATGTCAGCAGAATGCATTGTACCAGAAAAGTAATGAAATACTTACAAAATAATTAACTGCTTTTAGGTGACATCAGATAGGTTCAAGTGATTATTTATAATCATCAGTGCAACAAACACCAGCAACCCATACAAATTTAACATCACATAATTTTGAGTGAAAGCAAGATAGATCTTTCTAAAACATTTACAATAAATGTGGCTAGTACTAAAAACACAGTGCTATATTTCAGTTCCTTCATTTCACTTTAATGGGGATCAATAAAAACGCCATTCGGACGAATCCTAATCTAATATGAATGAGTATAACAAAATTCCAAGGGGTTTCCCCCTTTAACAATCTCATCTTTATTAAAATAATAGTTTTCAGTATAAGACAACTGTAATAGCTATAGATTTAAAGACAATATTGTTTCACATACAACAGTAACAAATCTGAATGCAGGGGCTGCAGAAAGTGGGGTGATTGACAGTTCAGAAAGAAGGGACTTCCATATGGATGGGCCTTGTTTTTGCATAGATGAGTATATTTTTTAAATTAGCTTTTGTTTAGGCACTCAGAGGCCTCCAACCATGGACACCTAACCCTGCAATTTGTGTACTTACAAGTACAGTTATTTTATCAAACAGGCCTTTTGAAGTTCCAGTGCTTTCCCGTCTTCATCTGTTAGGTTTGAATGCTGCTGTAAGCCATAAATAGTAAGGCTAAAGAAGAAAATTAATTTGTTTGTCTGTGGGAAATTTAAAGGTTTGTGATCATATAGTAGAATCTAATGGAGCTGAATGTTCCCATATTGATGGTTGCGTCATGGATGCATCTTGTTTTGAACTGGATTTTACAGAGGAGAGGTAGCCCAAAACTGGACTAGTGAGATAAGAAAAAGTTACCGAAAGGAAGACAGAGTAGAGTGGTATCATAATGAGCCCTGCAACACTGGAGACAGTGGCTCCAAGTATTCATGTGGCTGAGGCAGATGGGAGTGGGGGAATGGGATGGAGGAACATAGGGTGCGATCATCTATTTAAAGACTGTATCAGAATGCAAACAACACAAGAGGGGGCTAAAACAAGGTGGCATGGGCAGTCTTAATTCTGGCATTTCCTAACTTTTGAGTCCTTGGCTATGCAACTACGTAACATTCTTTTAATGAAGGGTTTTTTTTCCTCCCGGTGTAATTGACTTAGTGTTATAAACGTCCTGGAAACTTCAAAAATGCATAACAAAGCAAAGTCCCTGCCATGGAAAAACTTACAATCTAACTCACAGTATTGATAAACAGTTAGATGGAAATAGGGAAGCAGTCAGAGGAAATGAAGATTTGGAAGCTAAAAAGTAGATTTTAACAAGGGATCTGAATGAAGAGAGGAACTTATGCTTTGTATATTTGAAGCAAGCGTCTGTTCCAATCACAGATCCCAAGACTGCAAAACCCATGTTAATGTGTATTGTCTCATTGACAAATGAGAGAAACTGACATAAGTACATTCCACTCATATGAGTAAAACTTTTGAGGATCAGATCCATAAAGGTTGAAAAAAGGAGTGAAGTAGAGAGTTGGAGAAGACAAAGAAGTTGCAGGCACTGTGTAGGACATGGGGGTAGGAGAAAAGTAGTTCAATAGTGTAAATAGGGACTGTGGTAGGCAGCTCTGGAGCCCATCAAGATGTTCTTAGTTTTTTTAAAATCGAGTAAACTGAGAGCCAGTGGAATAGGAATGCATTTAAAAGGCCAAATTATACTTGCCTTTTTCATAGAAGTACTCCCATTGACTCCACTGGGATTGAGTAAGGAAAGCAGGATATAGTTCATGGTACATTTTCATCATAAATATAAACTAGACCTAGATGAATAATATATACAATAATTCACTGATTTTTTTTTAAAGACTCCCCTAATTAATCAAATCAGTTGTTCAACAGATATGTTAACAAATGGTTCACCCAACTTTATAAGCTTGGAGAATAATGAGAAAATCAAACAATTTATTTTTAAAATATCATGAAAATGGCTAAATAGCACTTAATTTTAGAGGGGAAAATCTTTTTTTTTTTCTTTAGCCTTTCATCTTTTGTTACTTTCAGTCAGTACAATCAATTGTAAAGTATTTATCTGATTATTCAGTTTGTTCCAGGCTGCTTCAATAACTGTAACATTTTTATTGTTTGGTAATTGTGAGGGTTCATAGTACTCAAGGTGGAAACTTTTATTATGGCATTGTAAACAATCCTAAATTTCTTACAGCATATTCTGTAACATCTATAAAACATTATTCTCTGGAGCTTCCTAATTACTCCCTTCTGGCCAGACACATTTAGAAGACTTCCTTTGCTTCAAAGTCTCTTTCAGAGTCTTCCTATGTAAGTTAATTCCCAGGTGTTTCAAAGCAGTGATTTATATTTCGTGACTAATAATATTTAGCCCTTACATTGTGATTACTTTCTGGATCTTAACACACTTTTTTCCTCTCTTACATGGGACTACACACTTGAATAAAGGTTGGCAGGACTGGGCCCTATGCTTAGAAACGTACATTTCTTTGGTAATCAGTAGCAAGATCAACTTGGTCATGCTAGCTCTGTGGCTAATCAAGCATTCTGAATTCTTAGTATTGATAATGCACTGAGTTTACTGTTCTCTCCAGAGCTATGTGTTTGGGAATATTCATGAGCAAAAGTTTCCAAAGGGGCTAAGTCACTTAGGAGCTTAAGGTCTATTGACTTACTTAGGTCTTTGGAACTTTGGGTAAAATTTTCAAAAGTCCTATTTTTAAAAGGGACTTTGGGCCAGATTTTCAAAGATGTCTAAGAATGCAGATAGGCACCAAAGGTACCTAAGTATGTTAGGCATGTAACGCCTGTGGGTTTTCAGTGGGAGATAGGCATGAAATAGAGTTTACAAAAGCACCTACCTACATCTTTAGGTGCCTTTGTAGATCTTGCCTTTTTGAAAATTGGGGTTAGGTGCTTTTTAAAATGGACCTCTTGTCTTGCCTACACTGTGGAAATTGACTAGCATAACTGTTTCAGAATAGCTATTGCTGAATAACTCTCTGGTGTAGACACTTTTTGTTCCAGAATAAAATAACTCTTTTATTCAGGAATAACTACTCCACTTTGTGAGCAGAGTAGTTACTCTAGAATAGTGTCGCTTATTCCATGAGAGAGTCCACATAGGGAGCTATTCCACAATAGCTGTTGTGGAATATCTTATTCCACAAGAGCTATACCAGTTAATTTCCCTGTGTAGGCTCCTAAGTGTGTGAATCACATTGGGAAAAGTGCCTAAATCACTTAGATGCATGAATGTGTTACCCTAAGGGTCCTAAATAATTAGACACTCTACAATTTTTTACCATGTATGTATTACACAATTATTGCAGTACAGCCCAAAGACTCCAATTGGGGTGATGGCCTCATTGCTAGAGTTGGTCAAAAATGATATTTCCTGCCCCACCAAAATTAAAACAAATATTTGTTTTGTTCTTAATTTGTAACGGAAATGTTCTGGATTTTTGAAGGAAAAAAATGGTGGTTTTTTTTTATTTTCAAAAGCTAAAACCCCAAAGTGTATACTGTCCATTTTTTGAAAAACTGAAACGTTTCTTTAAATCAGTTTTTGATATTTATTTGAAAATCAGAAAATTTCAAACAAAACAAAAGTTTTCTACCTAGTTATTCACCAAAGAGGCCATTTTTAAAAAGAAGTTGTGATAGAAAATGTTCAGCCAGCTTTATCTGCTGTGCTAAGTGCTATACTGACAGTTAAAGACAGACCCTGACGCAAAAATCTTGCAATCTCTGACTCCAATCCTGCAAATTTTTGTGTGCTTACAATGTTCTGGAGAAGCCAGGTTTGTTGTAATTTGGAAGGGAAGGAGACAAATGTTTTGTTTAGATAGCTGAAACTGTAAATAAAACACAATTTGGGGAGGAGGAGAGGGGAGTCATTCTCTCTTTTGAAGTCACTGATACCTCATGCAAAGCTTTACGCAAATCTCTTTAGCTATAGTTATTAGCCCTTCAGCTACTAGAGTATTACATAAACTACTAAATATATTGTAAATTTAGTTTTGGTGAAGGGTTTTGGACTTACAACCTTGGCGATTGAGCCTTTATGTTTCTGGAGTTCTTTCACTGAGGGTCGCGGCTGGTCCTAATGGAGGTTGTGAAGAAATATCAAGGGGTCACAATCATCTTTACCTTCTAATATTACTAAATGGGAAGGGGCCTTGGTTAGTTCCTAATTAACTGGGATAAACTCCATGGGGAGATCCCAATGTGGAAAGGCTGACAACCACTGCCTTCGTTTATCCACAGAAGTGTGGTCAACATTTTCCCTGAGAATCTAACTTGAGACAACTAAGGCCTAATTTTCAGAAGTTCTGA
The DNA here is from genome assembly GCF_965140235.1 of Caretta caretta. Taxonomy (NCBI): domain Eukaryota; kingdom Metazoa; phylum Chordata; order Testudines; family Cheloniidae; genus Caretta; species Caretta caretta. The sequence continues at coordinate 88,759,493 of NC_134210.1, read as the reverse complement.
GTACCTCTGCAGCTTCCAGAGAGCGATGTAGGTGCTTAATATCCCCTTAAAACCAATCCCAAACTGATCTTATATTGGACACTCAGAAACTAAGGACCCCAAATTTAGGAGCACTTGAAAATGCTTGACCTAGCTCAGCATAAGCAGTGGCAGAGCCAACTTTCTTATACTAGTCTTCTGTGGATCAAATTTGACCTGAAAGATCATTATTAGAGAAGAAAGCACAGTACAGTTTCTGTGCTTTCTTTCCTTCTTTCTGCTGAGCCTTTCCACAAAATGCTATTTAGTGCCCAAAGTGGGGGTAATTTTTATGATGTAATTCATTAGAAACTGCAACCACCAACTTTCATTTCACTACCAGGACTGGCTCTAAGCACCAGCAAAGCAAGCACGTGCTTGGGGCGGCACAATTCCAGGGGCAGCTTTCCGGCCACCCCTTTTTTTTTTCGCTTGGGCGGTTGCGCTCTTGGAGCTTGGGGTGCAAATATTTTGCTTGGGGCGGCAAAAAACCTAGAGCCTGTTCACTAAACTGGTAAGCATACAAGAGAATAATTTGCACTCAAATTACAGTGCTATGCACTATTTACATTCTGATTTTCCCCTTCAAAATTTTTTTCTTTAGCACTGAAAAAATGAATTGTGATTTGAAGAGAAAATTGCTAAGTTTTAAAAGTCAAAATAAAATTTCTGCCAACAAAAGTGCAAGAAAATTTGGGGTGTGTGTGTGTCTGAAAATTAATATAAAAGTCAAGTGGTGTTAAATCTTTTGTAGATTCTTTAGTTTTTTTCAGCCACATAAATAGTCTTTTCCCACATGTGGTATTCTAAAAATTGTTTATAGAAAAAGATCTCTAATTAGGTTATTCCTCTGCTTCCTGTGATTGCCAGTTCCAGTACATAATTTCGCTACAGTAAAAACAGAATAGTACTGCATATTTTTTCTTTGCATTTTCAGCTACTATAAAACTGAATATATAGGATAGGGAAAGGAATTATGCTTTCAACAGTATGAGAGGTAACGGTTTAAACAAGCCCTTCTTTGTCCCATAGATTGTAAATAGCTGCTAGGACACACTTTAGAAATTGTAGTTAATTGGCATAACGTGAAAACTGTTCAGCAGGTGGCAGTGCTACATGTATATAGACCACAATATCTTTGAAATACGCCGTTGGGACATGCTTTAATATTCATTCAACATTCTCCTGCTCAGCGTTACTTGTCCAATGTGGGCTACCATGTAGGCAGAAAGAATTTATTGTCACATGCAAGTTGTAACACAATTTATGAGGTATTAAAGCAATGATCCTTCAACGTGCTGCCCATGATAGTGGTTCCAATACAATACCCACTGCACAGCACAAAGGGAAGTTTTTGCCGTGCATTTCATTGATAGCAAAGTAACAATGAACGGTGATGTCTATTTTACATGTTTTATTAGTAATTCATACGTTCTTGCTTTATTGTCTTTTTACGGATTTGAAATTATAACTATTAATGTGAGTTTAATCACCCTGGCAAGCAAACGTATATTTACCTCCTCGGGATAATTCCATCTATTCACAAATGCCTTCCCTTTTTTACCCCCATCTTAAAAGCCTCCTAGTCAGGCTTCAGTCCTTCTAAGCAAACAAGGTCTGGACAGCATTCCTTTTGAACAGACACCCCATGCCACTCTGTAATCTATTGATCAGTGAGTGGTCTTCACCCGCCCCCTTCTAGAAGCTGTGGATGCTGCTTCAAATTTCAGTATGGACCGTATGAAATGCAGACATGTATTTACAGGATGTCCGTGATCTCAGAGATGTATTTAATCAGTCCATCACTCTGCCACTGTTATATACGTTCCCATACTCTGTACATTCAATGTTTCAAGCAATGCAGCTTCTACCACTTCCCTGGGGAAGCTATTCCAAAGCCTCAATCTCCCTGTTATAAAATGCATCCTTATATTCAGCTTAAGCTTCCTCTTTTCTTAATTTCACCCCATTGCCACCAGTTATACCCTCTGTACAACCCTTACATTCCTTCTCCTCCTCCTATTTTCATTTCTTTGGGTTGTTTCACTTTTAAATACTAACTAAATTAACATGTACCATGAAAAGTTATCTGCAATAATAGTTCTATGTGGTGTATGATAGTGAGACCAGTTATGTTTTGTGGTTGGGTGAGAAAAATGTATTGCTTTTATCTGCCAGAAATAGCAGAAATTTAGCAGTCTGAATCAGAGCTGCTGTCTTATACCTTTTTCCAACATTCTGAGTCAGTCTCAGATTTTCTGTTTCTTTGCCTTTCTGTGCAGTCATGTGCAAGAGTTTGGAATTGGAGAACATATATCGTTACTTATGCAAGTTGTTAGTGTAATGACACTGTGGGATGCAATGCCTATAGTATATGGGAAAGCTCAGTTACTAGAGGTTGATGTTGTTCATTGGTATCCTTCTTTGTCATACTGGCAGGTCATAGTTAATACTGACCCCAAGCTGTTCTTTTGAAGAAATTCTTTTGCTTGGATGTTTGCCGCTGACCTTTGTTCTTGTAGCTGCAGCAGAGAAATATCAGCAGCACCGCATTCCTCTCAACCGCTCTCTCTGAGCTCTTTGGCTGATGTTCCAGAACCCGTAGCGTTTGAAGGATTAAGACCCATAATAGTGGATATAACCAAATTTCACTTTTATGATTTTCCCTTTTTTCATTATGTTTCACACAGAGCTTTGTTCCAGTCTAGTTGCCTATGGCAATGAGCTGAAGACTGGGACTGAAACTGCTGAAATAGAGAGCACAGAGAATGAAAATGTGTGAAAAATTGTAATGACAAATGCATGCTATAGTCAATTTAAATTCCTATCCAACATGCATATGAATTACAGGCAGGGCTAGGTTCTCTGGTGATTGAGGGTATGACAGACACTCCTTTAAATATTGAAGGCTCTTAGAAACTATGACCTTGCACTAGGGGAACAGTCATGTTGCTTATGGGTATGATTGAGGCTGGAAGCCAAAGTGCATAAAAGCAATGCAGTGTGAAGGAGCCAGAGCTAGAGAGCGTCACAGAACGCAAGGCCTTGATTGCATTCAGGGCCTGATCCATCTCCTGTTAGTTAATGGTGGTTGCTCCATTGACCTCAATGGGAGTTGACACAGGGCCTCAGAGAACAAATAAAGGAAGTAGAGCTGGCTGGAAATTTTCTCACAAAATAGCTTAATCAGAAAATGATGATTTGTCAAACTTGGAATGTTTTACAGAATCATCTCAGATTCAATGAACGGTTGTGTCATAAATATAAAGGGAAGGGTAAACCCCTTTGAAATCCCTCCTGGCCAGGGGAAAGCTCCTCTCACCTGTAAAGGGTTAAGAAGCTAAAGATAACCTCGCTGGCACCTGACCAAAATGACCAATGAGGAGACAAGATACTTTCAAAAACTGGGACGAGGGAGAGGAACAAAGGGTCTGTCTGTCTGTGTGCTGCTCTTGCCAGAGACAGAACAGGAATGGAGTCTTAGAACTTTTAGTAAGTAATCTAGCTAGGTATGTGTTAGATTATGATTTCTTTAAATGGCTGAGAAAAGAATTGTGCTGAATAGAATAACTATTTCTGTCTGTGTATCTTTTTTGTAACTTAAGGTTTTGCCTAGAGGGGTTCTCTATGTTTTTGAATCTAATTACCCTGTAAGATATCTACCATCCTGATTTTACAGGGGGGATTTCTTTATTTCTATTTACTGCTATTTTTATTAAAAGTCTTCTTGTAAAACACTGAATGCTTTTTCATTGTTCTCAGATCCAAGGGTCTGGGTCTGTAGTCACCTAGGCAAATTGGTGAGGCTTTTTACCAAACCTTGTCCAGGAAGTGGGGTGCAAGGTTTTGGGGAAGTATTTTGGGGGGAAAGACGCGTCCAAACAGCTCTTCCCCAGTAACCAGTATTAGTTTGGTGGTGGTAGCGGCCATTCCAAGGATAACGGGTGTAATATTTTGTACCTTGGGGAAGTTTTGACCTAAGCTGGTAAAGATAAGCTTAGGGGGTTTTTTCATGCAGGTCCCCACATCTGTACCCTAGAGTTCAGAGTGGGGGAGGAACCTTGACATGGTGGCACAGTGGTGGGATTAACCTGAAATCATCTGAGATCCAGTTGAGATTTTTTGAACTAGAAATACAGATTTTAAAAAGGAAATTTTTTTTCTTTGGAAAGAAAGTCTAGAAAGCAGCTTTGAAACTGAAAGCAGCTTGGTTTCTCTCTGCTTTGTGGCCAAGCAGAGACAAAAGGGGATTATCTTGTGAATTGCAGGTTTTTTTGCCTGGAGGCAGGGTACTTAACTCCTGCAGGGAAATTCACAGTCTTCCAACCCATTGTTTTTTTTTCTTTTCTTCCTAAAAGCAAATAGGGGGTGTGTGTTCTACCCATTTGCTTTTTCTTTGGGCTGGGTAAGCAGGTTTCCAAGCAGTTGGAGGTTTTTTGCTTTAATTTGGGCCCAGAGCAGAGACAAGGGAATTGTCTTTTTCTGTAGGCTGACAATCACTATCAGAGAATAGGTATTCTATTCCAGCACAGCAAAATTTTACAGCCAAGTTTTGTTTGTTTATTTCTAAACCTCGGGTGTAAAGTTAGTAAAAACAGAGAGGTTAGAATGGCAAAATTCGCGGCTCGACTACAGCTCGAATTAGCCAAATTTCAGGCTGAGGAAAGACAAAGGGAACATGAAAGACAGATAGAACTCATGCAGCTGAAGAAGGAACAAGAAATGGAGGCAAGGAAGCATGTGGAGGAGGAGAGGGAAAAAGAGAGGAAGCATGTGGAGGAGATGGAGAGGATAAAGGCCCAGCAGAATATACCAACAAACCCTAGCAATCCTTCTCCAGGTACCACTTCCCATCCCAGAAAGTTCCCCACCTACAAGGCAGGTGATGATACTGAGGCCTTCTTAGAAAACTTCGAAAGGGCCTGCCTTGGGTACAACATCTCTGCTGACCAATACATGGTAGAGCTGAGGCCGCAGCTCAGTGGACCCTTAGCTGAGGTGGCAGCTGAAATGCCTAAAGAACACATGAACAAGTATGAACTGTTTAAATCCAAGGCGAGAGTCAGAATGGGGATAACACCCGAGCAGTCTCGTCGGAGGTTCAGAGCCCTAAGGTGGAAACCAGACATGTCATTTACCCGACATGCCTACCACATTGTGAAACATTGGGATGCCTGGATATCAGGAGCAAGTGTTGAATCTCCAGTAAATTTGCCCTTCCTAATGCAAATGGAACAATTCTTAGAGGGTGTTCCTGAGGAAATAGAAAGATACATCCTAGATGGGAAACCCAAAACTGTAATTGAGGCAGGAGAGATTGGAGCCAGATGGGTGGAGGTGGCAGAGAAGAAGAAAACTGGTCACAGTTGGAGCGGAGACCAGAAGGGACCACCCCAGACCACACCCTATTACCGGGGGCCGCCCAAAGCCCCACCTACCTCCCAAAGAGCCCTCCAGACCCCTTATCGTCCCACCACCCCGTTCTCCAGCAGCCCTCCTCGCCCCAGTGACCCGTCAGCTGGACGATGTTTTAAATGTAACGAGCTGGGGCATGTAAAGGCCAACTGCCCCAAGAACCCCAACAGATTACAGTTCATTGCACCGGAATCACACCAGAGGTCCACAGGCCCAGATACCTCCCAGATACCCTTGGAGCGGAGGGAAACTGTGAGTGTGGGCGGGAAGAAGGTCACCGCGTGGAGGGACACCGGAGCACAAGTGTCAGCTATCCATGCTTCCTTAGTGGACCCCAATTTAATCAACCCAGAGATCCAAGTGACGATTCAACCCTTCAAGTCCAACTCTTTCAATTTGCCTACAGCCAAGTTGCCTGTCCAGTACAAGGGCTGGTCAGGAATGTGGACTTTTGCAGTCTATGATGATTATCCCATCCCCATGCTGTTGGGGGAAGACTTGGCCAATCATGTGAAGCAGGCCAAGAGGGTGGGAATGGTCACCCGCAGCCAGGCTAAACAAGCTGTGAGGCCTAGCTCTGTTCCGGAAACTTCTATCAGGACCCAGTCAGAGGTGATGGACCTGGACCCCAGGCCAATGTCTGCAACAGCAGTAGTGGATCCAGTCCCAGAGACCCAGACGGAACCAGTCCCAGAACCGGAACCAGCCGAACAACCAACACCAGACCCCGTGTCAGCACTGAATCCAGTACTTGCAACCTCAACAACGGAGGGCCCCACCGAACCTGAACTGGCAGCAGCCGATAACCCGACCCAAGAGGCTCAGCCGGAGCCTGAATCCCAACATAGTGCACCAGCGGAGAGCGGTTCACAGTCAACAGAAACAGCTCCATCCCCTATATCGCTTCCAGAGGGACCAAGCCTAGGTCCACAATCCCATGAGGAACTGATGTCTCCAGCATCAAGGGAACAGTTCCAGACCGAACAGGAAGCAGATGAAAGCCTCCAGAGAGCTTGGACGGCGGCACGGAGCAACCCACCGCCTCTCAGCTCTTCTAATCGATCCAGGTTTGTTGTAGAAAGAGGACTTTTATACAAGGAAACTCTTTCTGGTGGACACCAGGAAGACTGGCATCCTCAGAGACAGTTGGTAGTTCCAACTAAATACCGGGCCAAGCTCTTGAGCTTAGCCCATGATCACCCTAGTGGCCATGCTGGGGTGAACAGGACCAAAGACCGTTTGGGGGGGTCATTCCACTGGGAGGGAATGGGCAAGGATGTTTCTACCTATGTCCAGTCTTGTGAGGTGTGCCAAAGAGTGGGAAAACCCCAAGACCAGGTCAAAGCCCCTCTCCAGCCACTCCCCATCATTGAAGTTCCATTTCAGCGAGTAGCTGTGGATATTCTGGGTCCTTTTCCGAAAAAGACACCCAGAGGAAAGCAGTACATACTGACTTTCATGGATTTTGCCACCCGATGGCCGGAAGCAGTAGCTCTAAGCAACACCAGGGCTAAAAGTGTGTGCCAGGCACTAGCAGACATTTTTGCCAGGGTAGGTTGGCCCTCCGACATCCTCACCGATGCAGGGACTAATTTCCTGGCAGGAACTATGAAAAACCTTTGGGAAGCTCATGGGGTAAATCACTTGGTTGCCACTCCTTACCATCATCAAACAAATGGCATGGTGGAGAAGTTTAATGGAACTTTGGGGGCCATGATACGTAAATTCGTAAATGAGCACTCCAATGATTGGGACCTAGTGTTGCAGCAGTTGCTCTTTGCCTACAGAGCTGTACCACATCCCAGTTTAGGGTTTTCCCCATTTGAACTTGTATATGGCCGTGAGGTTAAGGGGCCATTGCAGTTGGTGAAGCAGCAATGGGAGGGATTTACACCTTCTCCAGGAACTAACATTCTGGACTTTGTAACCAACCTACAAAACACCCTCCGAACCTCTTTAGCCCTTGCTAGAGAAAACTTACAGGATGCTCAAAAAGAACAAAAAGCCTGGTATGATAAACATGCCAGAGAGCGTTCCTTCAAAGTAGGAGACCAGGTCATGGTCTTAAGGGCGCTCCAGGCCCATAAAATGGAAGCATCGTGGGAAGGGCCATTCACGGTCCAGGAGCGCCTGGGAGCTGTTAATTATCTCATAGCATTCCCCACCTCCAACCGAAAGCCTAAGGTGTACCATATTAATTCTCTAAAGCCCTTTTATTCCAGAGAATTAAAGGTTTGTCAGTTTACAGCCCAGGGAGGAGACGACGCTGAGTGGCCTGAAGGTGTTTACTACGAAGGGAAATGTGCTGGTGGTGTGGAAGAGGTGAACCTCTCCATGACCCTTGGGCGTATACAGCGACAGCAGATCCAGGAGCTGTGCACTAGCTACGCGCCAACGTTCTCAGCCACCCCAGGACTGACTGAACGGGCATACCACTCCATTGACACAGGTAATGCTCACCCAATTAGGGTCCAACCTTACCGGGTGTCTCCTCAAGCTAAAACTGCTATAGAACGGGAGATCCAGGATATGTTACAGATGGGGGTAATCCGCCCCTCTGAAAGTGCATGGGCATCTCCAGTGGTTCTAGTTCCCAAACCAGATGGGGAAATACGTTTTTGCGTGGACTACCGTAAGCTAAATGCTGTAACTCGCCCAGACAACTATCCCATGCCACGCACAGATGAACTATTAGAGAAACTGGGACGGGCCCAGTTCATCTCTACCTTGGACTTAACCAAGGGGTACTGGCAGGTACCGCTAGACGAATCTGCCAAGGAAAGGTCAGCCTTCATCACACATCTCGGGCTGTATGAATTTAATGTACTCCCTTTCGGGCTGCGAAATGCACCCGCCACTTTCCAAAGACTTGTAGATGGTCTCCTAGCGGGATTAGGAGAATATGCAGTCGCCTACCTTGACGATGTGGCCATATTTTCGGATTCCTGGGCAGACCACCTGGAACATCTACAAAAAGTCCTTGAGCGCATAAGGGAGGCAGGACTAACTGTTAAGGCTAAGAAGTGTCAAATAGGCCTAAACAGAGTGACTTACCTTGGACACCAGGTGGGTCAAGGAACTATCAGCCCCCTACAGGCCAAAGTGGATGCTATCCAAAAGTGGCCTGTCCCAAAGTCAAAGAAACAGGTTCAATCCTTCTTAGGCTTGGCCGGTTATTACAGACGATTTGTACCGCACTACAGCCAAATCGCTGCCCCACTGACAGACCTAACCAAAAAGAAACAGCCAAATGCTGTTCAGTGGACCGGAAAGTGTCAGAAGGCCTTTAACAAGCTTAAAGCGACACTCATGTCTGACCCTGTACTAAGGGCCCCAGACTTTGACAAACCGTTCCTAGTAACCACAGATGCATCCGAGCGTGGTGTGGGAGCAGTTTTAATGCAGAAAGGACCTGATCAAGAATTCCACCCTGTAGTGTTTCTCAGCAAAAAACTGTCTGAGAGGGAAAGCAACTGGTCAGTCACTGAAAAAGAATGTTATGCCATTGTCTACGCTCTGGAAAAGCTACGCCCATATGTTTGGGGACGGCGTTTCCACCTGCAAACCGACCATGCTGCACTAAAGTGGCTTCACACCGTCAAAGAAACTAACAAAAAACTTCTTCGGTGGAGTTTAGCTCTCCAAGATTTTGATTTCGACATCCAACACATCTCAGGAGCTTCTAACAAAGTGGCTGATGCACTCTCCCGTGAAAGTTTCCCAGAATCAACTGGTTAAAATCGTCCTTGAGATGTGGAAAATATTGTTAGTCTTTATGTACTTGGTAGTATATTTAGAGATGCATGTGTCTTATTAACTCTGTTTTCCTAGAGCTCCAGGAAGAAATCCCAGCCAGTGTTTCACCCTAGCTGAGATTTGGGGGGCGTGTCATAAATATAAAGGGAAGGGTAAACCCCTTTGAAATCCCTCCTGGCCAGGGGAAAGCTCCTCTCACCTGTAAAGGGTTAAGAAGCTAAAGGTAACCTCGCTGGCACCTGACCAAAATGACCAATGAGGAGACAAGATACTTTCAAAAGCTGGGAGGAGGGAGAGGGACAAAGGGTCTGGGTCTCTCTGTATGCTGCTCTTGCCAGGGACAGAACAGGAATGGAGTCTTAGAACTTTTAGTAAGTAATCTAGCTAGGTATGTGTTAGATTATGATTTCTTTAAATGGCTGAGAAAAGAATTGTGCTGAATAGAATAACTATTTCTGTCTGTATATCTTTTTTGTAACTTAAGGTTTTGCCTAGAGGGGTTCTCTATGTTTTTGAATCTAATTACCCTGTAAGATATCTACCATCCTGATTTTACAGGGGGGATTTCTTTATTTCTATTTACTGCTATTTTTTATTAAAAGTCTTCTTGTAAAACACTGAATGCTTTTTCATTGTTCTCAGATCCAAGGGTTTGGGTCTGTGGTCACCTGTGCAAATTGGTGAGGCTTTTTATCCAACATTTCCCAGGAAAGGGGGGGTGCAAGTGTTGGGAGGATTGTTCATTGTTCTTAAGATCCAAGGGTCTGGGTCTGTAGTCACCTAGGCAAATTGGTGAGGCTTTTTACCAAACCTTGTCCAGGAAGTGGGGTGCAAGGTTTTGGGGAAGTATTTTGGGGGGAAAGACGCGTCCAAACAGCTCTTCCCCAGTAACCAGTATTAGTTTGGTGGTGGTAGCGGCCATTCCAAGGATAACGGGTGTAATATTTTGTACCTTGGGGAAGTTTTGACCTAAGCTGGTAAAGATAAGCTTAGGGGGTTTTTTCATGCAGGTCCCCACATCTGTACCCTAGAGTTCAGAGTGGGGGAGGAACCTTGACAGGTTGTTAAATCAAAGGTTGTGTTCTGTCAGAATCCTGCCTGGTTTCCTGGTGGGCTGCTCAGAAGCCAATATATCCATGGTCTGCAGCTCCAGGGCATCACAGGACTAGGGATCCCAGGACTTTCAGGCTCCCTGCTGTGGATCCAGAGCTTGCAAACCCTGGGGACTCTTAGTGCTTTCAGGCTAACTGCCATAGAACTGGAATCTCCACCTTTAACCAAGGTTCAGATTCTGGCTCTGGAGCAGCGACCCTGGAAGCTGAAGCCAGGGCTCTTAAGACCTCCACGCTCTCTTCTGCAGAGCCAGGAAGACCAGGGCTTCCAGAGTTCTCTGGCCAGAGGGCAGTCCTTGGAAGCCCTGAAGTTTAACTGCTGCTACACCGGGTGCTCAGCCATCAAACTGACAAGGACTATGTCAATTGCACTCACCAGCTGCTGGTTCTGTGGGGACCTTTTTGTTCTGGAAATCCCGTGAGTCATTGGTCCTGAAATAAACATTTTCCAGAACCTCCAGTTTATGGGAAATCAAATGTCAAAATGTTCAGATTTCCCATAACTCGAAATTCCAAGTTTCTGCCCGCTCTAAAAGTGAGAGAGGCTTCTTTTGCTAACAACAAGAGATGAAAAAACCATGAATCATCAGCCCCCCCACCTCCCCAACGGGCAATACTGGCTTAAAAATAATGTGCTAGTTTAAAAAACAACAACTTGGGGTTCTCTTTATGGTATCTGACCCTTTAGGGTGCACATTTTCAAGGTGTTCTCCATAGCCGTGAGGGCTAGAAACTTAAAAAAAAAAAAAAAAGCTGAGTCTTACATAGTTATGGAACTCATAGGGCTGTGGCTGTAATAAAAGTGATAAGTGGTGAGACACACAGTAATGTTGCAGGTGTTGGCAACCCAGAAGAAACAAATAGAGTATACAACCAACTTTAACTAACCAAGGAGTAACTATAAACTGCAAGGGAGTAACCAACTGCATGTAACAAACTGGTAAGAAGTGAAAACCGTTTGAAATCACTCCACATGAAATCCAGTAAATGTAGATTGATTTTTTTTAAAGAAAATTACACTCCCCAGCTAGAAAAACCTTATAGTGCTATATAGATGGTAGAATGGCAAGAAGGAAACATTACTGAACCCGTAAAGAGCTTTAGAAAAGTCCAGCACCACCATTCCTAGTGTAGGCCACTATGTTTTGAAATAGAATTCCAAAAAAATTCAATAAGAAACTGTTATGAAACTCTGAAATCTGCAGCCTGACATGCAAAATCAGCCACTGCTGCCCAATCAATAGAATAAACTGAGCTACTCCAAGAGGCTTTGAAAAACTCTGCTTGTCTAGCAATCTGTCAGGAAAATAGCCCACACCGCATAAACCCATTGTTTGTTTTTGTTTTTATTTGGTACTTTTGCCTGCCTTCAGGCAGCAATGACTATCAGATGCTGATCCTGGAGAGAAGAGAGCCCTCACTGCCGAACAACACACACGTTTTATGTTACATTGAAAGAAGAGTAACTCCCTCAGACGAATTAATGAATGTTCAAATTTTTATAGTGTTCTGGTTTTTCTTTTTTTATATTTCTTATCTCCCAGACATGACTACTACTACTCTAACTTGGGGGGAAAAAGTGGTGAAAATGGCTACTGTACTAACACAGAAGACAAAAGGAGCAGTTTCAATACAAACATGTTCCTTTTCTTTTCGAGAATGTTTTCCTCCACCTTGCCACAGGGCCAATCCTGCACAGCCTTGAGTGACTCCTGCAAAGTGCAGAGCACCCTCAAATCATGTTAACTTCAGAAGAGGTTGTGGGGGCTCCTCACCTCTCAGAATCAAATCCCTTGTGAGTACTCCATGCCCTAGACTACACTATCTAACCTAAGTAGTGGGTTATATGCATTTTGCTTGCCATACACAAAGAGGTTTCTGATCACTCTAGTGCTTCATGATATCCAGAGGTTTTTTTTGTTTTGTTGTTTTAAACTGGTTTCTTTTATTCTGTACTTTTGAATTGACATATCAAAATATCAGATTTTACTTTTCTGGCTCATCTGTAGGTTGACTTTATGTGTGTGTATATATGAATGTAGAAATCTTTCCTGTGTTGATCATAGTGTATATAATATTCTGTCTAACTGGAGACATTACAGGGAGTTTATGGATGGGAGGCAACGGATCATCACTACATATATACATTTGCAATTGCTATCTTACACTTGTCGTACACAGTATAAAATATTCTTTACACTAATGTTGTTTTCTAATGAATCCTCAGACCTCAGGATCTGCCCTTTCCTTTTTTATGCTAGCAAGAAGTTGGTAAAATATAAATATTCCTAAATAATTATTCAATGATTTTTATTCAGAATTAGTAAGAGCTCGTAGGAGCCAGAATATCTGAAATGTTATCTTTTTCTTTTTCTTTACTAAAATGGCTGGGATACAAATTAGCTTTCTCTGTTCAATATTTAGTACTGTTTTACCTGCCTTGAAATGGGAACCGCAAATACTTTGGTAAACCACTGAAAGGTCCTCTAGTTTTATTCTAAATGTACTTCCTCTGTATTCTGTTTCAAAAATGCCCTTTATAAATTCCCGCAGCGGTAGTTCCTTGTTAAACAAAATCAATATTTCAGCGCCTCCTAATAGCTACAATGTATGATGTGGTATAATAATTTATTTCCTTCCGTGGTCAAAAGCAATTCATGTCAATGCCATATTCGCGTTCTAGCTTTCTCTACTCTCCAGCTCTGGATCACCTACACATGAGACTCAAACAGCACCATCACCCAATTATTTATGGCAGGGGTGGGCAAACTTTTTGGCCTGAAGGCCACATCTGGGTGAGGAAATTGTATGCGGGGCCATGAATGTGGGGAAGGCGGTTGGGGTGCAGGAGGGAGTGCAGAGTGTGGGATGGGGTGCGGTGTACAAGAAGGGGCTCAGGGCAAGGGGTGTGGGTACAGGAGGGGGTGCAGGGCAGGGGGTTGGGGTGCAGGACAGGGCTCAGGGCAGGGGATTGGGGTGCGGGCTCCGGCCCGGCGCCGCTGACCTCAAGCGGCTTTGTGTTGGCAGTGGCATCCCACGGGGCTAAGGCAGGCTCCCTGCCTGCCCTGGCCCCACGCTGCTCCTGGAAGCGGCTGGTCCACGTCCCTGTGGCCCCTGGGGGTGGGGTGGGACAGGTGGCTCTGCCACACGCTGACCTCTCCTGTGGTTCCCCATTCCCAGCCAATGGTAGTTGCGAGGGGTGGTGCTTGAAGGTGAGGGCAGCGCACAGAGCCCTCTGACCTCCCACTCCCTCCCCCCAGGGGCCACAGGGACGTGAGCCGGCCGCTTCCAGGAGCAGCATGGGGCCAGGATAGGCAGGGAGCGTGCCTTAGCCTCGCTGTGCCACAGGGCTGGCAATCCTGCAGGCTGGATTGAAAGTCCTGATGGGCCGGATCCGGCCTGCGAGCTGTAGTTTGCCCTCCCCTGATCTATGGGTTTTTGGCTGAGATCAGCAACCAGGTGAGGAACAGCTGACTGAAGTGATGCTGGTAGGGAGAAGAAAGCATTTGGAACTGCTACCTTCATAACATTTATACTGGGTGCAAAGACACTCTACGTCAGTGTTCCCCTTGGCCATATCTAGACCTGGGAAATAGACCATTTTTTCATATAACATGTTAATCAGTATCTTTAAGATGTAAGGATTGGTGGCACTTGAATCCAGTCCTGCAGGGCTGCCAGGTAACCAATATCCCCACACTGACAGTGAGCAGCTGCAACCTGGCCACTTCCTGTGACCCACAGTCCCCACAGGTTCAATGCCATGGGAGGTTCTGCCTCAAGTGATCTGGATGACAGTGGTCTTAGCGATCCCTGATTTTCTCCTTGTCCCTACATGAGCCCATGGGGCATACCAGGAAGTGTCAAGGCAACAATGTGGATCCCTAATTAGCTGTGATGATCACTCTGCTTCTCTGTTCCTGAACTCTCAGTTGTGACCTCAGCTCTGACTTGGATTCTGACTCCCAATTGCCCCCTAGACCCAAACACAGACCCCGATGCCTGATACCTGACTGACTCTAGCTTGACCCTCAGCTTGATTCTTGACCTGATACTGGCTCTGACCCCTGGTTTCAGTTCTGGAATCCCAAGCTCCTGACATGAGTCCTTCATGCCTTCTCCTAGGATCCTGACAGTAAAAATATCAGCATAAAATAATATAAATATATATTTTTAAAGGCCCAGAGACTAGTCCTCTCAGATGGGAGGCAAAAGAGATCTATCTATATGTGCACATGTTGTAATTTTGAGAGACACCACTGTGGTAGGATTTTAGAAGAACCTTGGTAGACTACCATAAATGGACATAAAATATTTTTTGTAACAAGATATTGCAACAATAAATTATTCTTTTACCACTTTTAATATGTACAGAATGGTTATTTTAAAAGTTTTAAAGGATGTTATGTAGTTCACTGAAAGGGGCCTAACAATATGATTTTTACTATTTTAATGTCTGTAGTCAGATTAAAACAAACAAACAATTTCGTACCAGAAGCGGACACTGCGTGGCTCGGGGGCTTGTTAAAGTAAAATAGAAATCTGTCATGTGCCACTGGTGTGAATGTGACTCAGAATTGACCAAATATTACTATTTAATGGTCTATCTGAAAAAAAATTGGTATTCTTACTACAGGTCTTTGTAAACAGTACTGCTGAGTAAAGCCCACTGGTTGGGATTTACATATTTTAGTTAATGCCTAAAGGTTATTTCAATTTGCAGTGGGTTCCCCCATGTGTACATGCATGTGTGCATGGTATACACCATGCAGTCCTTTGGCATTTCAAGTTCATATGAACTTAATGCCCAGTGAAGCCCCTTGAACCTTAAAATCCATCAATTTCATAACAAAGCTGTTCTTTTTGCTCTATAGTTCTAACAGCCTTAGTATGGGTGTTGGTGGAAAGGTTATGGCCTACAAACCCCTTTATTACAGATGACTCCAGAAGCAGCAGGAAGTATCTTGTTTGCCTTCTTTACCTCCACCATAGTAAGCCCTTTCTCCCACATCTGTCTGAAATATCTTCAGAGGAGCAGACACTCTGCCTTTAGTGATCCCCTATTCATCATGATAAAGAGAAGCTCTTCCACTGTTGTCACTTACTTAATTTTGGGATATGTTCCCTATTCTAGACATTGAAGAGCTTTATTATATCCCCTCAAAACAAATGTGCCAGTAACAATTGAGGAATACTTCGGGTACTTACAATCACAGCAATATTAATCTACATCTTCCAGACCATATATTTCCTGACATAGTCTAGTCTTGTGTACCTCAGTAATTTGTGTAGCTTTATGTGTTAATTACCACATATTTGAATGGGTAAAAAATGGCGACCTCTACTCTAACAAAGTCAAGTGTTTTTCAGAGCAGGGAGTGGAGAGCTTCACATTAATCACTTTAAGACTTTTGCTTTGGGAATTTAAATTATATATTTAGGTTTAGTCAAACTATTTTTCATTGTCCTGTCATTGGACGAAACACTTAAATAGTGCAGTGGAAGAAATGCATTATTCATTTGTGCAAAGAAATCAGAAATGAGAGGTGTCTGGAAGGAAGTGGAATTTGCTTTTCATATTTTCAATGTGTCAGAAATTTTGGTTCTTATTAATCTTTATAATTACTACAAATCCCTTCAAGACAGAAGATGATCAATTGCCTAAAATACATCTATCATTCTAGTGGATTTTTTGTTAGCAGTTATACTATTTGCCATGTAAAACATATTGCTTCTGTATGAGAAGCTTATCTACCTTTTGGGAAGCTTTCCATCCTCCCTCCCCCCAGTTTTTGGCAAATGAGCAAGCCTATCCTGTGCATTCAGCCTATAGCCAAGCACTGGTTGGAGGAAAATCCCATAGCTGGGGAATCATTATAGAAGAAAAGGAGTACTTGTGGCACCTTAGAGACTAACAAATTTATTTGAGCATAAGCTTTCGTGAGCTACAGCTCACTTCATCGGATGCATTAGAATGATAGAAGACTAATTCTTTCTTAAGATGAATTTATCTCAACTCAGGTTAATGATGATTATCTTAAAATATGTCAAAGACCTGGGATAGTTTATTAATAATTCATTATGTTAATCTCTATGAGGACCATCTGCTAAGGCTTGAGATATGACTACAAAGACAATAGGTTGGGAAAACTCCTAATTTGTAAGTAATGTACTTGAGACACTTCATTGTCCAGATTTTCAAGTAATCTTGAAATGGAGTGTACTATTCTCCATGCACGGGATGGATTCCATAATCAAACTCATATATGGACACACAGTCTGGCTGAAAATTAGGTTAGAAGCAGAGCTGGTCAAAACAGTGAGAACTTTTCACAATATTTTTGTGAAAAATTTGCTTCTTTTTATGTTGGAAAAAACCTTGAAATATGTTGACCAGCTCTGGTCAGAAGTATTTGTGATCTAGGCATAAGTGTGCACAACACATTAAACTTCTGAATGTCATCCAGCTAAATTGCCCACTCTTTTCCTACTATACTTAGGTTAGCTGTAGTTTAGAATTTCATCACATGTGCAACAGCAAAAGAAACCAGGCAATATTTTGAACAAATATGTGTCAAAGTTTGCGGATTATAGAATAAAAAGGATACCTGTCCTTGTCTTGTTAAAATCCGTATGTGTTCTTGTGGATAAGACCCTTATTTCTTGATTGGAACTGATACCTGTGCTCCTGATCCTGATTGGGGTCTCTAGGTGCTACTACTTACTATTTATTTTATGGGCATGCCTAGAAACTTCAGTCAGGATGTGATGGGATGTTCACCCCATACAAGGTTAAGCAGGTTAAAAATGGGCTCATTGATCTGAGAGACTGTACCTGGAGGAGAGCCAGGATTGGCTTGTATAAAACCAAGAAGTTGAGAGCAATGGGGGGGCTGTTGACCTAGGTATCCCCTTAAGCAAACTTGAATTTAAACACCTAATAAAAAATGAGATAAGGAAGGAATAGCAAAAACTGTGAGCAAATGAAACAAAGGGGAAACAATTCCCAAAAGCATGACCAACGTCTTAATGTAATCCAAGGCTCTGAAAGGAAAAGCAAAATAGCTCTATTGAGAATTCTAACAGGTCATTGTGGATTAAACAGTAACTTATTTCTAATCATGCAACATCTGTTTTTGTGCATGTTAATGTGTACGGTCCAGGAAATGATAGATTGTATCCTTTAGGATTGTAAAGGCTGTACCTGTGAAAGGAGATTATTATATAATAAACCCAGAGGCCTTAAAGTAACAACATTTTCCTTAGAACACCTATCAAGAATGCAAGGAAAATGGGTCTCAATAAAAAAAACAACAAAAAACCCTCTTCTGCAATTCTTTAAGAATACTGGGAAAGGTGTGAGACTCTACAAAGTAGAGCGCCTGGGGCTAATAGACCCAGGAAGTGAATCTGTTATGCCACAAAAAAGAAGAGGAAGGGGGCTACGGGCAGGAACTCTGAAGTTCCTGCATAAAGAGAAAGGGAGCTGGCTAAGGAAAAAGTTCTAGTGGGAGAACAAATCCTGGGATCTTGCCCTTGGCTGAAGAATCTAGCAAGAAGCTGAGAGAAGGAGTAGCAGCCACTGGGAGCAGAGGAAGCTTGGAGATGGGTTAGGAGATAGAGATGCGAAGTAAGAAGGAACCCAAGTAGGCAGCAACAGGGTCTGAGCTTGAATAGGTGAGAGCTAATTCCCTAGACCCAGCCACAATGAGGCCCCCTCAGCAGTGACTGTACCCTGTTACACAGGATAAGTGCTACGTTGTGCTAGGTGCTGTACAAGTAAAAGGTGGATATGGCTCCTTCCCCAAAGAGCTTACATTCTAGAATATAAATAATAAAGCAAACAAACAAGTATTTAAAATTATGATTAGCTGGACCAAACTTAGACTATCCATCATTCCAGGCAAACCGTGTCCTAAATGGAAGCCTCCTCCAGACACTATTTCTCTGCCATGCTGTGTGGAAGCAATTGACCAAGAACCCACAACTTTTTCAAGAGGCATTTGTGAGGGAGTCAGAGGAGGCAAGAAGGATAGGGAGAAGTTTGAGGTGTTACTAGCTGCTTAGAAAGCCAGGTGGAGCAAGGCAAGTGTCCAGGCTAAATAAAGTTCATTATGAATGAAGCCCATATTTTTGGCTAGTGAATTATTCAGACACATCCTAGCCTCCTTTGTATGTGTTGATTGTAAATATTTGTTTCGTAGGTTTGGGTGCCATTTCATCACATGGCTTGTTTGTTTGCTTTGACTATTTTGCTTTGACTATTACTATATAGCACATTTCTCATGTGCCTCAGAAACATGCCCATTCCTGCTAACCAGCATGAAACATTTTCTGAGCTCACCAATGCTTTTGAGAGTACCCAGCTGTACTCCAAATGCTTGAGAAAAATTAATATGACCCCAGGAATCATAACAAACTGAACTCAGGGAGAGAATATCAGTTCCTCCTATTGCTTTCTGAGGTGCAGAGTAATATGCTACAATCCCTGTCCCCTCCTAGGCTAGCTCTGCTCTGTTGACTGACTGGTACTTTGGAGGGGACAGAGGTGGTGTCAAGGTTCTGCCCTTTGCACCCTACCTTTCCCCACCCAGTTCTTTGTGGGGATGGGGAGTAGCAGCTGTGCAATCCCTGCTTCCCTCTTGGGTTACATCTGCAACTGATATGGTAATATGCTGCACAGGCAAGTCAGTGTGTCTGAGTTTAGTGGGTCTCATTCCCTGTGAGGGGTCACACCCTCATTTCAGCAGAAAGGAAGCATATGAACTCTGATGTGCTCAGCCAACACTAACAAGCCACACCTGCAAGGCTTGTGCTGCCTGGAGGAAGAACCTTAAAAAGGGAAAGCCTACCACAGGAAGGGAAATAACTAAGGGAAAACTGCTGTGCTCTAGACACAGCTGGCTACAGGGATAGATCAGCAAAGAGGAAGATGGGGATTTGCAAACTCTGCCACCAAGACTGTATGGGCCAGGTACAGAGCCAGCTTACCAAAAGGACGGGGCCTAAAGACAGACTCTAACCCTGATCCAGGACTCTGGAGCCTACAGATTAGCTGAGCCCAAAGGGGTGACAAAGACTGCCCAAAGGGGTGAGCACCTTTGTCTTTTTAATTTTATTTTTAATTCTGATTCTCCCCCTCCCTGGGGAGGGAGAGGGAAAGAACCGTTGATTGTTTGGCAGATCTCTTGTATGCAACATACTGGGAAATAACTGTAAGTGCCAAAGAAGAGAAGGTAGTCTAGTGGGGGAGGCTTCTGGGGGTTCCCACTCTCCATATTCCCTTTTATTTCCTTGTAGGGAAACATCAGATCCAGCCCTGATCTGATCCCATATGATCGCTAAGTATGTGGTTTTTTTTACCTGTTCCTCTCCATATGATAGATGAGTTTAGATGTGTATACTATGGGTGCTGGATGGTTGAGATTGTATTTTTGTTATATCTGTATATAGACAGTAAGATAAACCTGACAATATGATTACATAATGCATACAAGTACAGGATACACATAAATGGCTTTCACTAAGTTCTATTTTTAATAGGACTGTTTTTTCCAGCACTGATCATTTGCATACCCAAAAGATGGCAGCAATACATCTGCTGTTGACTTAAAGTTACAGTATATGCTCTCTTACTCTGGCACGCACACTTAATAAGAAGTGTCCCAATATTGGGGAAAAACATTTAAATACTAACATATTATTTCTAATTAAGAATGCTATACATAAGAAATATGATTGCTGATTGAAAAAATAATGAGCTTTTTTGTGAATAAATAAAGCAAATGAATTAAAAGGTAAATGTTTGAATGTTTATTACCATTTGAGCAGATGCACTGAAGTATAAACTATAGCAGAGTTAATGAATCACAATTAGCACTCAGTTAAAAAGACCCTTTTCCCATCCAAGACTTAGATACTATAATTAGGGCTTCTAATTTTAGATGGGAGCTGATATTCACCAGCAAATGTCTGCAGTTTTTTTTTAATACACTTACCAGTAACTATTAAATAACACATTTGAAGTTGTAATTGGAAAAATTACATTAATTTAAAATACTCCAAAGTAAGAAAATGGAATGTTAAGGTTTCTATATTAACTTTAATTGAATTACATTGCACCAATTGTCCATTATATAAACTTAACACCATAGGTCACAATTCTTCTTCATACTTAAGTGCATTTAACTATTTTTATAGGATTGCTTTCAAGAATAAGGGCCACAGGATTGGACCTGTGCTCAGGTTTGCCTCTGTGGCACCCCTTCTTGGCACATCATGGTAAGACTCACCCAGCCATAGGTCTCCGCTGGTAGGTCACTGTCTCTTGCAAGGTCCGAGGTAATGGTGCTTTAGCCTTCTGGCCATGGTACACTTCAGTCCTACCCCTTCCAGGATGTTGAGATCCAAATCAGGAACAAGAAAAACTCAACTCAAAATGAGGTCACCCAATGAACCTTCAGTGGGACAAACCTCATCCTTTTATTTAGGGTTTGTCTTCAAACAGTCCATACTTCAGCTCGTCCACCAATGTCTGGCCATCCCTTCTAGCAGGAGGCTCATCTTACCAGCAAGCTAGTTTGGTCTCGGGCCTGCAACCAGGCTCCTTTCACATCAGGAGAAGTAAAGATTTATTCTCCTTTCTGGGAAGCCCTGAATTGGGCCAAATCTCCTTTTAAATCCCCTCTGTGTCTGACAGCTGCAGCAGATGTTGTGGGGCAGGGCCAATTGGGTCCATAGACTCTCAGCCCCAATGTGGGGCCTATCTGCCCCATCACAGGCCCACTACTAGAAACCCCAAATACTCCATGGGGCGAATTAAAACCAAGGGCCCAAGGTCTGCGAACAACCACGTCCTATATTTGCATGTATATATTAGGTGACTGAATGTACAAAAGAGTAGCCAGCCTGCATAGTCACCTGAATTCTAGCCACAATTGCAGTAACAGCACTTGATATTCTATGCAGACTTCAGGCCTTCTTTTATTAATTTTTTTTTTTGTCCCAGTACGTGCCATGTGGATAAATTAAAGTTACTTCTACGGCAAATCTCTTCAGGCAGAATATTCTCAGTGGTTGTGGGGACTCAAAAGACAATTGAATTTCTTTTTAGTAAAAAAAAAAAAAAGACGAATACACTTGTGCCAAACCATCTTTAGAGAACAATGCAAATGACATCTTTTCACAACAGCTTTCCCCCAGTAACAAAGGCTGAAGAGAACAACTGCATGTCATTCTCAATTTTGCTTTGACAGATAGCTGTGAAAGGAGGAAGAGGGGGAGAGTGGGATGAAAAGGGGAGGGGGAAGGTTCTAAACCTCAACAGAAATGAGGAATGAAGGAGGAAGGATACCTTTTTGATTTGACTTAATGTGTCTTGTAGCTAATCCTGCAAACACCAACTTGTGTAAGTAGTCCTGATACCATATAAAGATACAGGTATGCATTAATCAGGCAAGTAAGGGTTTACAAGATTGGTCTCTTAGGCCTGCTCCTGCAAACATACAGATGCTTTCTGTGAATGTGTTGAGTGATCAACGAATCATAGCATACCAGAAAATGGGGTCCTAAGTTTTATGGACGCATTAGAAGTGCCTCAGATAAACAAACAGATACTGTAGTGCACAATATTGTGTTTACATGGCAAAATTATTTTTTACAAACACAGCAGAAGAATATATTGCTTATTTCAACTAATAACTCTTTGCTAATGTTGCAGACTTCATTGTGCAAACGGGTTTTTCAATCAAAATGAAATTTTAGCTGATGCTTTAGAATTTCAAAATATTCATTTATTCAAATATTCAGCTGTTCATTGATTACCAATAACTTCTCCTTGACAAATATTGTAATAGCTGGTGCTAAGTATTTTAGCACAGAGCAACATTAGATAATCCACTTCTGAATGGTTGATGAGTTATTTCTCATCCCCTACATAAGGCAGATTTTTATAATGTTTCAGTTCACTCAGTTTTGAAAATTCAGCTAAAATACAATATCTCTGATATCTGAAGACAAATATCAATAACTACTATATTTACTTCACTTGATAACTTTAGCTTTCATTTTTCTTACTGGTATATAAATCCAGATAATTCAACCTTGCATTTCTATTTTTTAATCAAACATAAAATGATTTATCTCTACAGTCCTAACTAAAATGTCATGAAGGTTTTTTTTTTCCACATGAACCTTAACATTGGTAAACTGGAAAGTGTGTGCTGAAGATTGACTCACTGATAGAAATTGGTCTGTCTTTTTTAACTAGCCTCTATTTATCCCTGCAGTCACTATTATTTCATGTCCTTCAATTATTCCCAGACTGTATTCTCCACAAATTCCCACTAGTTTGCAGCTTTGCAACCAATTATTTTTTTTCATCCCATTTACATAATTCACTCTATGGCAGGGTATCAGGAGAGAAATGAAGCGGTTTTCGACTAAAGAAGTTTTAAGGGTGAACAGATGATGGATTTTGAAATATGTTAATGAAGCAATTAAAATAAAACCTGATTTTTTTGGGTGGGTTTTTTAAACCCTTTCTCTTTTAAAAGTAGAGAAGCAAGGGTCTTTGCAATCTAATGATTACAGCTACAGTTTTGGGGCTAGGTTTTGCTGGTTTCTGAAGTCCAAGTGTACAGGAGGAAGGGGAAGCAAAAAGGTATTCACACTACTTAGATTTACCTATGTATAAAGAGTGCAGCCTCCATCTTGCATTTGGATCTACACTAAGATGGGTATGTATAGAATCCTTTTGTGTTGGAATCTTGATTCAAGATGCAAAATCAAGGTCTAAGTGTGCCTAGGCTTGAAAAGGGATAGAGTGGAGGCTGAGACTGTAGCCTCAACCACCAGCACTAGAAAATGATGCTAACAACTACAAAGGGGAGCAGCTGCTACAACCTTTAAGAGGGTTAGCAATGAGTGTACTTATCTAGCTGTGATACAGAACTCTTAATTGCGTTGCTTCCTGAAGCTCTTGCTGAGATGTGACTTCACCACCCCAACACAGGGCTGTCAATATGGCTCAACTGGGTCATTTAATATTTACCACCATTAAATTGCTGATATATAGGAAATATATATTGCAGTGTACCAGTTAAAGCCAGTGAGATTGTTTTGGAGACCTAGTGTGTCTGCAATGTGCTAACCACAAGTTGTTATGGTGATTGGGTATAGAATCATAGAATATCAGGGTTGGAAGGGACCTCAGGAGGTTATCTAGTCCAACCCCCTGCTCAAAGCAGGACCAATCCCCAACTAAATCATCCCAGCCAGGGCTTTGTCAAGCCTGACCTTAAATATCTAAGGAAGGAGATTCCACCACCTGCCTAGGGAACGCAATCCAGTGTTTCACCACCCTCCTAGTGAAAAAGCTTTTCCTAATATCCAACCTAAACCTCCCCCACTGCAACTTGAGACCATTACTCCTTGTTCTGTCATCAGCTACCACTGAGAACAGTCTAGATCCATCCTCCTTGGAACCCCCTTTCAGGTAGTTAAAAGCAGCTATCAAATCCCCCCTCATTCTTCTCTTCTGCAGACTAAACAATCCCAGTTCCCTCAGCCTCTGTGTTATAGAATCATAGAATACCAGGTTGGAAGGGACCTCAGGAGGTCATCTAGTCCAACCCCCTGCTCAAAGCAGGGCCAATCCCCAATTTTTGCCCCAGATCCCAAATGGCCCCCTCAAGGATTGAACTCACAACCCTGGGTTTAGCAGGCCAATGCTCAAATCACTGAGCTATCCCTCCCCCCAATGTGTGCCAGTCCCCCAATCGTTTTTGTTGCCCTCCGCTGGACTCTTTCCAATTTTTCCACATCCTTCTTGTAGCGTGGGGCCCAAAACTGGACACAGTACTCCAGATGAGGCCTCACCAACGTCGAATAGAGGGGAACGATCACGTTATTGAGTATAAGGGGAATTAACAAGTTAGCCTATGAAAAATGGGGGACTCTAAAAGTAGTGGTATGTGGAATTTCAAATAAGGGAAAGGGGTTGAAATCTTCATGAATATGTATGAACCCCAGTGGGTTTGTCAGTGTTTGTGGGATTGCTTATCTGCTTAGTGGATTTGTTAATAAAGGAACTTGTGATAAATTGAAGCTGTTTCTCATGTGCTCCTCGGGTCTCTGATTCTAAATAACACTGGTATCATCCTGATGCTGCAGCCATTCAGGAGACTGAACCCTCATCAACCACTGTGGTCTAAGAAATTAATCAATATCCCAATCAAACTACGATTGATAGAAGAATGTCTGTACTCTCCTAGTGCTCTTAAAAAACCACCTGCATGAGAGGCATAGCTTCCAGCACTGGGAGCGCTGTTTACACTGCCGCTTTACAGTGCTGCAACTTGCTGCGCTCAGGGAGATGTTTTTTCATGCTCCTGAGCGAGAAAGTTGCAGCGCTGTTAGTTGCCAGTATAGACAAGCCCTAAATTGGTGTAAAATCGCATCTTTAATTATTCTGGTACATTCTGTATTCTGTGGGTAGACCAGGCACAAGTGAATAGAAGGGGAAAAAAAGCATTATCTCCATTTTACAGATCAGGAACTGAGGCACAGAGGGAGTATAGACTTGTTTTAAATGGGGAAATTTACCAGCAAAACTATACTGCTATAATTATACTGGTATAACTCCAAATGTGGACACGCTTTTTCTAAAATAAGAGTGCCCCTTTCCAGTTTAGCTTGTACCACTTCCAAAGTAAGTACACTAGAAAACAGCACTTTCATTATCTATATGGCATATTTATGCTGGTAAATTTCCCCATGTGCACAAGCCTTAAGTGGTTTGCCCAAGGTCACAAAGGAAGCCATTGGTAGAGCTGGGAATTGAATCTAGATCTCCTGAGTCTCACTCTAGTGTCTTCACTTTTGATTATCTAAGCTATCAATATCTATCTAATTCACAAGCCAATGGGGTGGATTAGTTTGTAAAATCTGAAATTATTTACAGTATATAAAAATATACAGGAATACTAAGCATTATTAGTTTCATCTCATCTTATAAATCAGACACTCTAATACAGCAGTGGGCAAACCTTTTGGCCCAAGGGCCACATCAGGGTGCAAAACTGTATGGAGGGCTGGGTAGCTAAGGCTGTGCCTCCCCAAACAGCCTGGACCCCGCCCCCTCCCACTTCCTGCCCCCTGACTGCCCCCCTCAGAACACCCCCCCCATCCAACCCCCCCCCCGCTCCTTGTCCACTAACTGCCCCCTCCCGGGGCCCCCGGGACCCCACCCCCTATCTAACCCTCCCATCCCATGCCCCTACCCCCCAGAACCTCTGCCCTATTCAACTGTTCCCTGGCCCCCTTACCATGCTGCTCAAAGCAGCAAGTCTGGCAGCCACGCCGCCTGGCCAGAGCTAGACACGCTGTTGCCCAGAGTGCTGCCTGCGTGGTGGCGTGGCTGCGGAGGAGGGGGGGCAGTGGGGGAGGGGCCAGGGACTAGCCTCCCCAGCCGGGAGCTCAGGGGCTGGGCAGGAGATCCCATGGGCCAGATGTGGCCCGCTGGCCATAGTTTGCCCACCTCTGCTCTAATACATTACTTTATATCGCTAATTTCTGAATTTTTCAAATTGTCAAAGTTTGTTAGTAAAATGCCTAGATCTGTATTCTGTACACTATATGTAGTCTCACCAGTGTTTCACAGCAAAGGATTATCACCTTATTGGTCCATGACCTGATACTTCTGCATACTTAGCTCTGCATTTGAAATTTTGCTGCCATATCATTACAAACTCAGTAATTTTCTCTCCATTACTTCCCCAGGTTATTTTTCTGAATTGCTGCTTTTGCAATATATCACTCTCCTAGTAAACATTTGTGTTTGGGATTATTTCCCCCTCAGATATTAGCCTGGAATTTTTTTCCATCTTGAACCTCATGTTATTTCCTGCTCACATTTCCATCTCTTCCTTTTTCTTTTCCTTACCGATGTTCATAACTCCTCCTAATTTAATATCATATGAGAGTTCATTTAATGTGCTATTTATTCCCTTTTCCATTCACATCTTTAATAAAATCAGGCTTAACATTGACCCCTGCAGCACCTCACATATACTCCATATTCCCTATCCGGTAGTTTCGGTCAATGCGGGATTGGTTGCATCCGGGTGAATCTGACTTAGTATTGAAGTCAGATTTGCTGAGGCAGCATATCAAATGCATTTTTGATCTCCTGTTATATCACACTGAACAAATTCCCTTTTATCCTCTAAGTCCTATATAACCACCTCCACTGAGGTGAGGGTCATGGAGCAAACGCTGACAGGACTGCTTATGAAGTCTGCTTAGCTCCCCCAAAATTCATCTCAGTTTCCCAAGCCCTCTGCTCTTCTTTACTGTGTTTTTTTTCTTCTTTCCAGCAGGAAGGTAGGGTAATTTTGTATTTCAATCAAAAATAAAAGTGAGCATGTTTATCTGGCATCACTTGGTCTTTGTACATTTGTGCCCTTGTCTTATTGACTCTGATTTTAATTCTTTTCCCACATCACCACTGTCATCCTCTAGTCTGTGAATTTGTTGATATTTGAAGGGGAGGCTCCCATAAGTGGAAACTCCCTCCTCCCCCAACATTATTTTTGCTCCAATTATCTTTATTGTTTCTATCATGGTAGTACCAGAAACCCTAGTCATGATTGGGGCACATTTTGTGCAAGGCACCCTACCAACACAGTTGAAAACATGTTCCTGGCCTTAAAGATCTGACAATCAAAGAAGGCAAGCAACATGCAAATAGTGTGGTCAAAGGGTACTATTAAAATATATGCCATTCTATCATCTTTTAAAAATCAATACTGAATAAAGCATTGTCCTTCTCTTCACTGCTTTTACCCTACACTCAGAAATGACCATGCCATGCTTTTCTCATTCTGGGTCATCAATACCCCACAGCATGTTCTTCACTATCACATCACTCAATATTTGCCTCTTCTCCCTCTCTGGAGCTTACTGACCTTGACTGCTTAAGACTGTGTTGTGCTTAGTGTCTTCTCAGTTTGATTGTCCTCCTAATTATCAAAAGCTGAGTATCCCTGGCTAATATCTAGGTTCAGTGGTTCCACAGATATTTTCCGTGCTGACCTTTCTTATTGCCATTGCCACATTCTTCTATCTTACTTTTTCATTCTCTACATAGATTTAATGGATGGTTTTAACTGCCTGTGTTTCATCTGCCTCCCTTTGTGATTTACTCAAGTCATCTTATGTGGTTTACCTTCTCATATTCAGCTGTGGTTTGAGTCCCTGCCACGTCTTCTCCAAAATACAAGCCCAGCTTGCACTTCATTTATATGTAGCCCTACTAGTTTTCATACTAATATAGGAATACTGTACTCTAAATCTTCCATACCATACTTCTTCTGGGAGCTATTCTAGATTAAATAGTGAAAGAATATACTTTAAATATGCAGAATGATAGCTCTTCAGTACAAATTGTGATTTTTTTATTTATTTGCATACACAAGTGCAATTTGAAGAACCTAAAGTAACTAGACTCACATGCCCAGCTGCTATACAACATATTGTTGCTCTTTAAAAAATCATTAGGAAGCTTGAAAAAGTCATTTGACATTCAAATGTCATCTCATAGAATATCAGGGTTGGAAGGGACCTCAGGAGGTCATCTAGTCCAACCCCCTGCTCAAAGCAGGACCAATCCCCAATTAAATCATCCCAGCCAGAGCTTTGTCAAGCCTGACCCTAAAAACTTCTAAGGAAGGAGATTCTACCACCTCCCTAGGTAACGCATTCCAGTATTTCACCACCCTCCTAGTGAACAAGTTTTTGCTAATATCCAACCTAAACCTCCCCCACTGCAACTTGAGACCATTACTCCTTGTCCTGTCATCTTCTACCACTGAGAATAGTCTAGAACCATCCTCTTCGGAACCACCTCTCAGATAGTTTGAAAGCAGCTATCAAATCCCCCCTCGTTCTTCTCTTCTGCAGACTATACAATCCCAGTTCCCTCAACCTCTCCTCATAAATCATGTGTTCCAGACCCCTAATCATTTTTGTTGCCCTTCGCTGGACTCTCTCCAATTTTTCCACATCCTTCTTGTAGTGTGAGGCCTAAAACTGGACACAGTACTCCAGATGAGGCCTCACCAATGTCGAATAGAGGGGAATGATCACGTCCCTCGATCTGCTCGCTATGCCCCTACTTATACATCCCAAAATGCCATTGGCCTTCTTGGTAACAAGGGCACACTGACTCATATCCAGCTTCTCATCCACTGTCAGCCCTAGGTCCTTTGCCGCAGAACTGCTGCCTAGCCATTCGGTCCCTAGTCTGTAGCGGTGCATTGGATTCTTCCTTCCTAAGTGCAGGACCCTGCACTTATCCTTGTTGAACCTCATCAGATTTCTTTTGGCCCAATCCTCCAATTTTCTAGGTCCCTCTGTATCCTATCCCTGCCCTCCAGCGTATCAACCACTCCTCCCAGTTTAGTATCATCCGCAAATTTGCTGAGAGTGCAATCCACACCATCCTCCAGATCATTTATGAAGATATTGAACAAAACCAGCCCCAAGACCGACCTTTGGGGCACTCCACTTGACACTGGCTGCCACCTAGACATGGAGCCATTGATCACTACCCGTTGAGCCCGACAATCTAGACAAATTTCTACCCACCTTATAGTGCATTCATCCAGCCCATACTTCTTTAACTTGCTGACAAGAATACTGTGGGAGACCGTGTCAAAAGCTTTGCTAAAGTCAAGAAACAATACATCCACTGCTTTCCCTTCATCCACAGAAGCAGTTATCTCATCATAGAAGGCGATTAGATTAGTCAGGCATGACTTGCCCTTGGTGAATCCATGCTGACTGTTCCTGATCACTTTCCTCTCATGTAAGTGCTTCAGGATTGATTCCTTGAGGACCTGCTCCATGATTTTTCTGGGGACTGAGGTGAGGCTGACTGGCCTGTAGTTCCCAGGATCCTCCTCCTTCCCTTTTTTAAAGATGGGCACTACATTAGCCTTTTCCAGTCATCCGGGACTTCCCCCGATCGCCATGAGTTATCAAAGATAATGGCCAATGGCTCTGCAATCACATCTGCCAACTCCTTTAGCACTCTCAGATGCAATGCATCCGGCCCCATGGACTTGTGCACGTCCAGCTTTTCTAAATAGTCCCTAACCACTTCTTTCTCCACAGAGGGCTGGCCACCTACTCCCCGTGCTGTGTTGCCCAGCGCAGCAGTCTGGGAGCTGACCTTGTTTGAAGCCAGAGGCAAAAAAAGCATTGAGTTCATTAGCTTTTTCCACATCCTCTGTCACTAGGTTGCCTCCCTCATTCAGTAAGGGGCCCACACTTTCCTTGGCTTTCTTCTTGTTGCTAACATACCTGAAGAAACCCTTCTTGTTACTCTTAACATCTCTTGCTAGCTGCAACTCCAAGTGTGATTTGGCCCTCCTGATTTCATTCCTACATGCCCGAGCAACATTTTTATACTCTTCCCTGGTCATTTGTCCAATCTTCCACTTCTTGTAAGCTTCTTTTTTATGTTTAAGATCCGCAAGGATTTCATTGTTAAGCCAAGCTGGTTGCCTGCCATATTTACTATTCTTTCGACACATCGAGATGGTTTGTCCCTGTAACCTCAATAGGGATTCTTTGAAATACAGCCAGCTCTCCTGGACTCCTTTCCCCCTCATGTTGTTCTCCCAGGGGATCTTGCCCATCAGTTCCCAGAGGGAGTCGAAGTCTGCTTTCCTGAAGTCCAGGATCCGTATTCTGCTGCTTACCTTTCTTCCCTGTGTCAGGATCCTGAACTCGACCAACTCATGGTCACTGCCTCCCAGATTCCCATCCACTTTTGCTTCCCCTACTAATTCTTCCCGGTTTGTGAGCAGCAGGTCAAGAAAAGCTCTCCTCCTAGTTGGCTCCTCCAGCACTTGCACCAGGAAATTGTCCCCTACATTTTCCAAAAACTTCCTGGATTGCCTGTGCACTGCTGTAGTGCTCTCCCAGCAGATATCAGGATGATTAAAGTCACCCATGAGAACCAGGGCGTGCGATCTAGTAGCTTCTGCGAGTTGCCGAAGAAAGCCTCATTCCCCTGGTCCGGTGGTCTATAGCAGACTTCCACCACTACATCACTCTTGTTGTTCACACTTCTAAACTTAATCCAGAGACACTCTCAGGTTTTTCTGTAGTTTCATACCGGAGCTCTGAGCAGTCATACTGCTCCCTTACATACAGTGCTACTCCCCCACCTTTTCTGCCCTGCCTGTCCTTCCTGAACAGTTTTATAACCATCCATGACAGTACTCCAGTCATGTGAGTTATCCCACCAAGTCTCTGTTATTCCAATCACGTCATAATTCCTTGCCTTCACCAGGACCTTCAGTTCTCCCTGCTTGTTTCCAAGGCTTTGTGCATTTGTATATAGGCACTTGAGATAACCTGCTGATCGCCCCTCATTCTCAGTATGAGGTAGGAGCCCTCCCCTCACAGACGTTCCTGCCTGTGCTTCCTCCCGGTATCCTGCTTGCCGGCTAAGATTTGCAATGTGACGGAGAGACTGCCGAGACTCATCAAGTCCTCGGATCGCTACCCCTTCCTGATTCTCCACGTGGGCACCAATGATACTGCCAAGAATGACCTTGAGCGGATCACTGCGGACTACGTGACTCTGGGAAGAAGGATAAAGGAGTTTGAGGTGCAAGTGGTATTCTTGTCCATCCTCCCCGTGGAAGGAAAAGGCCGGGGTAGGGACCGTCGAATCGTGGAAGTCAACAAATGGCTACGCAGGTGGTGTCAGAGAGAAGGCTTTGGATTCTTTGACCATGGGATGGTGTTCCATGAAGGAGGAGTGCTGGGCAGAGACAGGCTTCACCTAACGAAGAGAGGGAAGAGCATCTTTGCGAGCAGGCTGGCTAACCTAGTGAGGAGGGCTTTAAACTAGGTTCACCGGGGGAAGGAGACCAAAGCCCTGAGGAAAGTGGGCAAGCAGGATCTCTGAGGTGTCTACTGTGGTGAACTTGTACACTTACACCAAACACCTTCAAATTTGGGTGCCTAAATGTTGATACCTGAAGCCATCTTTAGGCATCTAAAATGGCAGCCTGGTTTTCAAAACAACTAAGCAACTACAGCTTCCTTGTTCAGCCTCTCTCTTTTCTTGAAAAAAATCAAGTTGCTATTTTAAGTTCCAAAATGTAGATTTAGCTCTTTAAACTTAAGGCCAAGTTTATTTTGCCCATACGGCTCAATCTTTCATTACTGAACCCTTCAATGAGAGCAGAGCCACACTTAATTTGGTGTATAAAATATTAATATCTCTTCTAAATTCCCATTTAGATGCACATTAGTCTTCATGCTCTTAATCAACACACAAGGAAAATATCTTTGTTTGGAAATGCTACTGGATTCCTTGTTCTGCAGGCAATTGCCTGTCCCAGGCATGCTATTCAGTAAAACAACTTTTAAAAAAGGTCTGAATGCTTCTGATGCCCACTTGTTTGGATTTGTCAAGGTCTTTGTATTGTATTATCTTGTCCTCTCTTTGAACTCCCTCAGCACCTCATCCGTGTATGTGTGTGTGCATGTGGCTCGCTAAATTCAATAGGACCTGGATCAACTATGCTTTATCAAATGCTTCCATTTTTAGCAAGCAATTTCTGATGTTCCCACTCTAGCATCCAAATAATCATTGCCTCTCCAGTATATTTAAATGGAGATTAAAGTTATTCCCCAATTTTTCTCCTTAAAAGTCTCTAGAGTGGGATGAATAAAATGTTTTAAAGAGTGGTAGATAGGTAGCTTTTTTTTTTTTAATCTTGCACTGTTCCATCCCTTCACTTGTAACCATCCACAACCTGCTCAGCTGTTCATCTAGATTCGCCCACACAGTGCTTTAAACAGAGGACCTGTTTGCCACTGTTACTCCAGTAGGAGAGAGGTGTTAGCCTATTGAAATAACACTGGCATCAAACTGCAGTAAACACAGGGGTGAATCAGGCCCAAAGTCTGTACATCACCACAAAACGTACCCTACTATAGCTCTAAAATCACTTCGTTCACAAACAAGCACCAAACACCCAGCTAATTCAGCCCAAATATAGGCAGAACACCACCTCTGTATAGTCACTTTCATCACTAGCCAGTTATTGTGCAAGGATTTGCAGAATCTCTGTACAGTTACTGAGAGAGAACCAGACTTTAAATATGCACATCTTCTGACGCTGACTGGCTTCTATGGTCCACATATAGTTCCATCTCTTTTGCACTGTTGTGGCAGTACAAAGAGGATGGGGAGCTGATGAAAAAGCTTGTCTGCAAGAGAAAGTTGCATTAATTTAACTAAAAGTGATATTTTTTTTTAAACCAGTTTAATTAAACTAGTGCAAATGGCTGTGTGGACATTCTTATTTCATTTTAAACCAGAGGTATTTTCGTTTAGCTTAAGTCAGTTAGGAACTGTTTTACAATAGACCAAATAGGCACTCAAACTGAAATAAGAATATCCATGCAGTCGTTTGCACTAGTTTAACTAAATCAGTTTAAAATTTTTTTTATGTAGACTAGTCCTAAAAGGGAAATCCCCTTCCCTTCCCCCCCCCACCCCTCCCGCCACACCTGTTGAACTGTCTGCTCTCTGCCACCTTGCCATGTCATTGCAACAAGGGGAAGACTTCTGTGTGTAGACAAGCCCTGTGTCTGTTTTGTTTGTTTAGGCTTGGTCTACGCTATAATTTTATGGTGGTATAACTACATTGCTCAGGGTAATTATACTAACCTAAGCCCGGGTGTAGATAGCCCTATGTCGACAGGAGGGCTTCTCCTGTTGACATAGCTACCGCCTCTCAGGGAAGTGGAGTACCTACATAAACGGGAGGGAGAGGCTCTCCCATCAGCATAGGTAGCATCTTCGCTAAGCGCTACAGCGGTGCAGCTGTGATGCTGCAACACTGTCCGTGTAGACAAGCCCTTAGACTGTAGGATAAACAGGTCATTGTGAACTGTCTCATGCTATCTGTCTGTACAGAGCCTGGCAGTCTGGGGGGGTCTATCTAGGTGCAACTACAACACTAATATAATTGTCTGCAGATATCCAAATTTTGTGAACATGAAGGAAAAAAGGACTGGTTTAGGGTGAAATAAGAATGGGATAGTGAAGATTAATGGGAGGACAATAAGCAAATGGAAAAACTAGATTGAATATCAGGAAACATTTCTCAATAGTAAGGTTTATAAGACTATGGAATAGCCTTTGAAAGGAAGCCTCCTCATCAACTTAGCCATATAAAATGAGACTAGGCAAAGCAATCAAGGGTATACCATAGGGAATAACCCTATGCACTCAGGGGAATGGGCAAGATGTCTTAAGATGTTTTTTGTATCTCTAACTTCTATGGGAAAAGACAGCCACAATAGCTTTGCATTTTAAAAAGAAATTAAATGATCTAGGTGAAAGTATGTATTTGAGTTCACATTCAAATGGTAGCATTCCTACAAAAGCATTTTTCGCTTCAAGCTGTTCTTTTAAAAACTTTTTTAAAGTGAATTTGTAGCTCTTGAAAGGAATGTATCATCTTAACTGCAAAACAAGTACAAAATAGGAATCAGCAATTCAGACTTTACCATCCCACCCAACACTGAAGGGACCATACCTTTCAAAGGATTTTTCTGTCTCCACATATGTAAATCCTTCCAAGGTACAAATACGGTATTATTCTTTTTATCTATTTAGGCATATAGCCACTAAAACTATGATGAAGGCTAACAACTTAATTTATGCTAAGCGGTCAGACAGTAATGACTTTTAGTCACTGCCATCCTGGGATTGATTCAGATCAATGCTTCTGGGTATCTTTACAATAGAAAATGAAGTGTTCTTAACTCAAGTTAGCTAACCCAGGGTAAAACAGCAATGAAGACATGGCAAGTCTTTCTAACTTGCGTTAGAAGCTTGAGCTCAAGCTTTTAGAGGAGCCTGTGGTTGAACTTGAGTTGCTAACCAAGTTCCAAGAGCCCAGCTGCAGTGTCTTCACTAATGTATTACCTTGATTTAGCTAGTGTGGGTTAGCTAACTGAAGTTAAGCTCATTCTTCAGCCTCCAAAATATGTAATATATAGTGATCTCCATCCAACTACTTAACATAGGACGTGGCACTAAAACTAGTTGTCCTCTCATAAGAATTAGTTAAAAGTTTAATCCTGGAGATATTTAGTCACAAATGTAGTCCTTGCTCTTATGAGTAGTCTCACTGACTTCAGATTTGCAGGGTCAGGTGTCATAGAACGTGCCCAGCAGAGCAGATACAAAACATCAACCATGAAAAGGTTTTCAGAAAAACATTGGTTTTCAAACTCAGAAATTTTTCACTATATGGCAACACTTTTACATTTTCTAGTAGATTTTATGTGTGTACACCTTCCTATAGGTCACATTGGATAGTTGGATACCAGGATGTCTTTCAATTTCTGCTACTGACTGACTGTTTTGCACATATATCCCTGCAGCACTTTACAAAAACGCTGCATTCCTCACAACCTCCTTATGAGTAGGGCTGTCAAGGTTCCTCCCCCACTCTGAACTCTAGGGTACAGATGTGGGGACCTGCATGAAAAACCTCCTAAGCTTATCTTTACCAGCTTAGGTCAAAACTTCCCCAAGGTACAAAATATTACACCCGTTATCCTTGGACTGGCCGCTACCACCACCAAACTAATACTGGTTACTGGGGAAGAGCTGTTTGGACGCGTCCTTCCCCCCAAAATACTTCCCAAAACCTTGCACCCCACTTCCTGGACAAGGTTTGGTAAAAAGCCTCACCAATTTGCCTAGGTGACTACAGACCCAGACCCTTGGATCTTAAGAACAATGAACAATCCTCCCAACACTTGCACCCCCCCTTTCCTGGGAAATGTTGGATAAAAAGCCTCACCAATTTGCATAGGTGACCACAGACCCAAACCCTTGGATCTGAGAACAATGAAAAAGCATTCAGTTTTTTACAAGAAGACTTTTAATAAAAAATAGAAGTAAATAGAAATAAAGAAATCCCCCCTGTAAAATCAGGATGGTAGATATCTTACAGGGTAATTAGATTCCAAAACATAGAGAACCCCTCTAGGCAAAACCTTAAGTTACAAAAAAGATACACAGACAGAAATAGTTATTCTATTCAGCACAATTCTTTTCTCAACCATTTAAAGAAATCATAATCTAACACATACCTAGCTAGATTACTTACTAAAAGTTCTAAGACTCCATTCCTGGTCTATCCCTGGCAGAAACCAGCATACAGACAGCCACAGACCCTTTGTTTCTCTCCCTCCTCCCAGCTTTTGAAAGTATCTTGTCGCCTCATTGGTCATTTTGGTCAGGTGCCAGCGAGGTTACCTTTAGCTTCTTAACCCTTTACAGGTGAGAGGAGCTTTCCCCTGGCCAGGAGGGATTTCAAAGGGGTTTACCCTTCCCTTTATATTTATGACAAGGGCAAATGCCATTGACCCTCTTTCACTGATAGAAAAAACTGAGGCTGAGAGAGAGAGAGTTTAAATGATTTGGCTGGGGGCGTAGTGAATTAGACATAAGATTGGGATTTGTTGTGTAACTGAAAGCAACGTTTGGGTTAGTACATCAATAAACAGTTACAATATGGAATGTTCTGGGACTCATTAATCCTGGTCAGGTTGTGCTATCTAATGTAACCAATTGCATCCGATGAAGTGAGCTGTAGCTCACGAAAGCTTATGGTCAAATAAATTTGTTAGTCTCTAAGGTGCCACAAGTCCTCCTTTTCTTTTTGCCAATACAGACTAACACAGCTGCTGCTCTGAAACCTGTAATTAGATATCGGTTACTACAGTCCTTTCGCTATGTGTAAGGGCTATTCTCTCTCTGTGTAAGGAGAGAGAAAACAAAATTTTCAACCTTAGGTGCTTAATGTTAGTCACACAAATCTATATTTAGGCTTCTAAATGAAGACCTGATTTCCATAGGTACTGAGCATCTGAAATTCCCATTGGAAGTTGAAAATAAGGGTGTTTTTTCCTCCTGACTGAGAGAGTTTTTTTCCCCCCCAGGGACTAACAGTCTAGAGTTTTGCTTGAGGCGAAGACAGGAAATAGGATTGTTATTGGAAATAGTAGTTTAAGTGGGATTTCTGTAGATGGGAGATGTTAAAATGAAAGGAATTTTATTTGAGGAAGTTCAGCAAAGTATTTTTTCCTCAGGCAGGTAACTTGTTATGGAGCTAGCTTTTAATTATTGAGAGTAAAATTAGTGACTAGGGATGTTTAAATCCCACTTAAGCAATTTTGACAAAAGGTTTGAAGCCTTGGGTTATGGCTCTGACAGAGGAAAAAGCTCTTACGTTTTTTGCTGTCTAACTATATCAAAATGTTCATATGTATTGCTTTATAGACGGGAATTTTTGCTCATAAATAGGATTAGGCGATGATATGAGTCAGACATATGACTGAAAGGTATTCCTAAGACCCAGGTGATGGCTACACTTCAGAGCTTACAACGGCGTAGCAGCACCACGGTAGAGCTGCTAGTGCAGATGCTCTAAGTCGATGGGAGAGAGTTCTCCTGTTGACTTAATTACTCCCACCCCGCGAGAGGCGGCATAGCACAGTTCACACCAGCACTGAGGTTATGTAACTTACTTTGCTCGGGGGGGGGGGTGGCTTATTCACATCCCGGAGCCAAATAACTTACACCAACGTAAGCTGTAGTGTGTACATAGCCTCAGTCAGCAAAGAGGAAGCTTTTTAAGAGGCAGGGATCTCCAGGGAAAATGTAGCCAAGTTTAAGAATTTCAGGAAAAGCAACAAGTTGGTAAAACCAAATCACCATAAAGGACATAATTCCACATTCAA
The DNA here is from genome assembly GCF_965140235.1 of Caretta caretta. Lineage (NCBI taxonomy): Eukaryota > Metazoa > Chordata > Testudines > Cheloniidae > Caretta > Caretta caretta. Next base: position 88,722,333 of record NC_134210.1, on the reverse strand, counting down.
ACATTCGTGTTCCAAAGCTGAGATTTTAATTTGTTGTTTCATTGCACGAAGTAAAAAAAACCCCTGTGTTGAAAGAGCAAAGTACAGAGTATTTCTGTTAGTAATGGCGCTTTAAAGTATTTTAGATGTGTAAGTTAGATTGTTATACCTATTCAGTTAAAACATGAATCAATAGGAAATTATGCTGTATTTTAAAGGAAAGTTCTTCCTTTAAGATGAATGTACCGCAAACCAAACTCTTCAGTTTGAGTTGGCCAGGCTGTTCTTCCTAGAGAAAGGAAAAGAGAAGAACTTCTTTATAATGCTAAAACATTCTCGTATTATGATCAAATAATAATTTCTTCTTACTGGACCTGATCCAGTGTTCAGTGGAAGGACTCCCATTCAATGAACATTGTATCAGCTCCATATAGAGCTTTTCATCTATAGATCAGAGTACTTTACAAAGGGAGTTAAGCATCATATCTCCATTTTACAGAAGGGGAAACTGAGGCACAAAGACATGAGTGATTCGCTCAAGGTCTCAGCGCTGAGAATAGGCTCCTGATTCCCAGTCCAGTGACCCCAAAATTCATAATTTAGGAAGCACCCAACCATCTCCCATGCAGTCATAATGCAATGTTCCTTCTCGTTCTTGCTTCCCTTTGTGTAAAAAAAGAGAATTTATTTTCAAATGCTAGCTTGATGCTGTTCTTGGTTTATCTCTATAATATTAATTATTGGAGTGTTAAAATATTAGCTTTCAGGGAAGCCTATCACTCTCAAACACAATAAGAGATTGGGGGGGAAAAAACAATCCCAAATTAAAAAATCAGAAGCAGCTGGAACAGTAAAAAATTATAAGTAAAATAAAAAAGGGAACATCCAGCCATAATATTTACATAACATTCTTCAGTTTTAAATAAAACACAAACCAATAAAATAAAGGTTTAATGGCCCTCTTTATGAAGTGGCAAACTTCCCATTTATATTTTATGCTTTGAGACACTTGGGTGTCTCAAGTATTCAGTCTAACATGGATTTTAACAAAAGAAGGCCAGCTATACACTCAAAAGTTAAATCAACCCAATTATGTTACTGAGGGGTGAAAAATCCATATCCCCGAGCGACATAGGTAAGCAGACCTAACCCCCAGTGTAGACAGTGCTAGGTCAAGAGAAGAATTCTTCCAGTGACCTATCTATTGCCTCTTTAGGGGGTGGAGTAACTATGGTGATGGGAGAACTCTTACCATCACAGTAGTGACGGGCTACACTGAAACGCTACAGCAGGGCATCTGCAGTTGTCCCACTAACATTTTAAGTGTAGACCTAGCCTAACTGCTGCAGACAGATAATTAAAGCAAATAATGTTTCTTTTACATTCTTTAAAAGAAATGACCCTTAAACAGTCCTGAAATAGATGAGAAAACTGTAAGAGAAACACCAGTTCCCACTCCCACAGGACAGGTCTGTTTTAAAAACAGGCTATACTGTAGTATGTACTATTAAACCATTGTGTAGATTTTATTATATCTATTACAAAACACTGTGATGTTCTTATGCCAAAAAGACTGTTACTCTTCTTTCTCAAAAGGCTTGATGAACTGCTGTAGGCCATAAACAAACTTTCATTCACATTCCGCTGTACGTAACTTCATAGAAAGAAGCTAACCAGAATCCAGAATAATAGCATATGGTAAAAAGAAATATTCTAGCCCAAGAAGAAGGGATTTCAAAGACAAATATCAAGCTCGTAATTCATTGTCTGGCTAGGCCGAAAGAATGACAGGAGACATCAGATATGGGTTTAATCAGGCCACCACTTTATTATTAGATGTCTGGAACTATCCCGGTGGATTAAAAAATGTGCAGTGCAGGTGCAAATGCGTGTCCCTCCAGCAATTCCCTTGCTGGGACCTTACCAATTCCATCCAATTCTGGGGGGGAGCTTCCAACAGGCCCCCCCACCCCCTTCATCCAGGTCCCTCCAGCAATTCCCTTGCTGAGACCTTTCCTCCCTCATAGGAGGGGTTAAGGTGGACTATGATGATGGCGGTGGGGTGGGGGTTGGCTTCCTGCTGTACCAATCATAGGAGTCCCCAACTTGCTCAATTAGCAAGCACCTCTCCTTTATTCCTTTTCCAGGTCATTTTTTCCATTCTTTTGTGCCTTAATTTATGGAGTACCTGCACTGAACGTCCACTATACAGTTAAATAAAGAGTTGTGACATATGGCCTACCGCCCATCATGCTGTGCATGAACAGAGCTGACCTGAACTGGCTGCGAGAAGGCGAACCCAATGCACCTGACCAATATGGTGATAAGGGAAACATTTCTTCCCAGCTCCCCCTTAGCGGGGCGGCTAGCATAATACCCACAGCAGATATATCTAAACACCCAGCATATTTGTGACCTAATTAGGGAGGGAGTGGAAGTGCTGTCCAGCCTGCTCCAAGTGAATGAGGGAGGGGCCAAACCCATGCTGATCTTTTTAAAGTCCTCATTCCTATGTGGTGAGTCATCCACCACATTGACTGTTGACTGCTCTTCCAGAAGTCTTGTCTCCCCTCCTCCCACCAGGACAACTCTCTCCCCCTCCCTCCTTAAAGTGCAGGGTGGTGATCATCAGCAGTCCTCCAAGTGCTCTCAATGAAATGTATTCATAGGCATTGATAGATCTTTCAAAGCAAGTCCTTGTTTGTGTAGGAAGCAAGGAAACCCGGAAGAATCTGTCAGACATTTTCTTGCCAGTTGAAGTGCTAATTTATTTACCTATTTAGCCATCTTTCTTCCATTGTGTTTGGAAGTGTACAAATATGGATGGATGAAATTGTGAGGTCTGGTTGAATTTCCTGATCTGAAGAGTTGTAGTCTTAAAGATTCTATTTTCAGATGGCACACACATTTAACTATTAACTATCTGTTTCCAGCAAGTCTATCAGACAAAGAGAAGCTGCACTGAAATGTGTGTATGTTAACTTTCCTGAAATAACAGGCAAATAGAATGGAATATGCCTTTGACTGCTTTGTCACAGTGTCATCAACTTGAAAGGCTACCCTGGCTTCTAAAATTGAGTTAAAATTAATTTGATGATAAAATAGGTACTTGTAAATCCTGCGAAAATTCCATGTGTGCGCCATGAGACAGTGCTGCTATTTTCAACAGATTGTTATATATCAAAAATAAAGGGCAAAAGTCACATCCCTTCTTTAAGTACAAACATCAACTCAACTTTAACTGTGGAGTTACATCCAGAGCTTCCATGGTAACTGGTTACTTTAGAATCCAGTTATCTACGTTCCAGGCACTCTTGTTAACGTGTAAATCTGGAACACGTTAATTACATCTCAGATGAAGGGCATCCTCCTCAGTCTGGATTTTCTACTGGGCAATGAACAACAGCTTTAGGTCCTGATTCTGCAAAGGGCATTGTGTGGAGCTGTACGCTCATATGGTTATCTTTGTAGGATGAGCAGCCTAGTTTGCATTCAATGTTTCTATAGAGCACTACCAGTGGAGGCTGCTGAGATGTGATGTATTAAATGCCCTGTGTGATTACAGCATCAAATTGACCCAATATTGAATCCAGTTTAATTTGGCCATTTAATTTTTTTAAGCATTTGCTAAGAAGGCTGTTTTGTCGCACTGTTTTGTTACACTGGTGATTGTACAGAAAAGTTGAAAACAGGCTTTTGCATCATGGAATCAGAGCTGTTTTTTCTCTTAATGTTTTTTCTGCATATGAAATGTTTGAATCATTTAAATTGCGCAGGTCTGATAATGCCTCTTGAATTAACATTCACATTTTTAAAAGGACACTGTCTTCTGACTTGCAAAATTTCTGTTAAGTCTGGTATCTTTATGCTTGTGCATAACTGTTTGTGTACGTCTCTTTGATTAGGGATTATTCAGTGCTAAAATATCTCTAAACTGCAATTCAGTTTCCATGGCTTTGTTCTGAGTATCTCCTGAGAAGAGATTACCAGTCAGGCAAATTAAATGGAATTATGTTTAATGGTTTTGTAATAAAGAAAAGTTTTCATTACATGAGCTGAGATAATCAGGCCCACTTAGCTTAACATTCAGATCATCTCATCACAGAACATAATGTAATTTTTCATCAAGTGTACCCTGGGATCCTTCTATATATGTGAAAGAATCTATTCCTTTTTTTGCTTATAAGTGCCGCCTGGGTCCCACTGTGTGTTAATTGCTGTAGTTATTCTAATCAAATCCAAACAATATTTTTTTTTAAAAAGTAAAAGAAACAAATATAGTATAACCACTAAAATATTTAGTCTTCCATGGGATCACTTAATCTTATAGTCTTCTCCTTCACCTCTCCACTCTTGAGTATATTCCTCTATCTCCTTATGTTGTCCTGGTTTTGATATAAATCTCAATCCTGCAAAGGTTCATATGCACATGCTTAATTTGAACTTTAAGTGAAGCCAATAGAATCTTGAATTAAATGGGAAGTTCAATGTGTTTCTGATCATATGGAGGATGGTGTTATCTAGATCCTGTCTACACTACCACTATAAGTGTCATTTGAAAAGAAAACAGCATGGTTAAATGTTTAGGGTAGAGAGGACCTAGTTTTAACTAGACCAAAACACTGGACAATCTGGTTAATAGGGGAATACTTAAAAAATAAACAAAAAATACCCAACAAACTATACCAAGACATGCAAATGGATCTTTGACAGATCAGGGCCTTAGATTGTCAGCTGTTCTGGGCAATTTTTATTCTGTGGGGTATGCTGAACACCCATAGAGATATAAAATAATTTAATTATGTTTTGCTCTAACCTTTGTCTGGGCTGAGTGATTTGTGTAGTTAATGCAAACTATGCAAATCTCTGTAATTTGGCTAATAATAGTGCAGACATTTACATAATTAGTATATAGTTTTCAATAACTATGCTTGAATATGCAAATGTCTGTGCTTTGGATATAATATCTGAGGCCTGACTGGCTCCAGTTCTATGAGGCCTCAGTTCAGCATAATATTCAAACACGTATCTAACTTTAAACAAATGAGTAGAACCATTGACGGGACTGGACCTACTTGCATGCCATTCATCTGTTTCAATGGGTGGAAAACTAGACTGGACCAGCAGTGATTAGGATAGCCCCAGTAGAAAGGGGGAGGAGAGTACTTGCTGGGGGAACACACAGGTGGCCTCTTCCCCTCCAGAGTCTTTAGCCACTCATTGGTCAACTGTTTGGGGAAGGGATCTGATTGGTCCCTTTCCTTTGTTAATTTAAACACTAGTGCAGCCCATGTGGAGACTGTTAACCTTGTGGATTTCATGGCCTGAGGTTCCCCCTTTTAGTAAAATCTGTCCCCCTCTTTGGGAGTAATGAGATTCAGAAAAGTGAGCTGAGTCCTAGATATAGGCTGAGGAGAGTTTATTCTGAGTTATCAGTTATACAGAAAGAGCTCTTAACCCCCATACTGGAACCACTTAAATGCCTGGTGAGTGAGAATCTGCGTGACCGGGCAGGTACCACCCTTCCCCTGTGTTCAGTTAAATAAAGTTGAGGGTTGCTGCATAAAATCCATTGCTGTGTCCCTTGCTTAAGCAATTACTAAATCAGGGCCTGAACTTTCAGCAGTTTCTCAATAAGCAAAACACCTCCTCAGATTTAAATTCTCTTCAGCTGCATCAGAAAAAATAAAATGTATTTGAAAGAGCAGGAAAAAAAAATCAAAGCAAAGAAAATGGAACCTCAAACTGCTGCAAAGGATACTATTTTAGAAAGAAAATCCTGTAGACTTATTTCCATCCTTCCTCTGATCCCTCATGTCCCTTCTACTGCCAACCTCACCTCTCCCATCATTGAGGTGCATATTCCCAGAATAACTGTCATGCAGTAGATCTGTGTTTACATTGGCAGAATCTCAGCCCTTCCATCCCATTTCCGTGTTGAAATTCAATGTAACAACAATACACTTTAGTTATTTGACCCCCTGCCTTTTAATGTCTGTCTTTTTCCATTTGAGATTAATTAAATATTTCATTTCACTATAAAGAGAATTTGAGGATGTTTCCTATCAATTCAATAGCACCAGTACCCTGAGCTAATACACTCCTGGAGTTTATTTACTGTAAACCCCTCATCATTACAGTTTATTCATTATATAAAATAACACCGTATAATCTGATGTGGAGTGAAGAAAATAGGTTTATATTAGTCAGTTTTAGGGGCCATACTTGGGGAAAATATAGGGGTTAGGAAAAACAAGTGAAGTTTATATGCAGTAAAATCCACAGGGGACACACTTTGGCCTGATTCACCAGTACCCTGTACCATACGTATTCATTTACGCCAGTGAAAAATGTGCATAAAACACTACCATTCTGATTGCTCCATTTATACTCAATTTGCACAGATGTGAATAAGTACAAAAGGAAGAAGAGAATGAAGAATCAGGCCCTTTGCACAAACAATTTGGGCGCACAGGTCCAAGAGCCTGGGCTCCAGTCCAAGCCCAAAAGTCTACATGGCAATGAAACAGCCCTGCTTGCCCGAGCAGTCTTGAACAGGCTGAAGTTAGACTGAAATCAGCCACTCTTAAAATGAAACGTGAGTCCGTATAAGGTTTTGCACTGTTTAAACAAGTTTAACTAAACTGGTAAATGTTTATGTAGACAAGCCTTCAGGCAAACAAATATCCCTCTAAAACTGATCCTTTCACTCTGTCATATTAAAGTAAAGAAGGGCAAAAGTCCAACTTTTTTGTTCTTTGCCTGTCACTTTTAGTAAAGCTGATTAAGTGGAATTCCCAAATTCTCTCCCCCCTGCCCCCTCCTTCCTGTGAAATATCTCATTTGCTCAGCAGAGCATAAATAAAGTTTCTGGCAGTGTACCCATAGCCTTAGTATTCACTTCTCCTTTAGGGCCTGATCCCAAACCCATTGAAGTGGATGGAAAGACTCCCATTGATTGAAGTGGACTTTGGATCAGACTCTTATTCAACCAATAACAAGTGTAGATGAAGGAGCAACTGCAGTTCCTGCATTAAATTTACATAAACATATGTAGGCTTCAGAAGGGATTATTTTAAAAATAGCGGATGGTAACAGATTATAGTGGCTGGAAGTTTACGACAGCATTTGCCTCACTTAATCTTGTTCTTCCAAACAGACAATTGTGCCAGCCCTTTTGTTACAGTATATAAATCAACAATTTTCTCCAAGCTGAAACTTCTCAGACTGTGATTTTTGTTTGCCAATCCTTTGTTGTTTTGTATTAATTAAAAAAAAAAAAAGACTGCTTCCAAAACAATGGAGAGGGAGAATGGGGGATATGTGGTTAGAAAAAATAATGGTTTACTGGTTCTAGGGCCTGTTGTGCCAATATAATTTAAAACTGGCTGTAAATAATATGTTGGCACTGGTGAGCTCAGCAGCGGTGTTGGCGCCTTCTTGGCTCAGTTGCAGAGAGGGGAGAAATCCTGAAGTCAGTGGAAGTTTTGCCATTAACACTAGTAGGCCCTCATTACAAGGTGTTTTTTTGTGAAGGATGTTAGTCTTTGAAATTCACTGTCCTTGGTCCAAAATAACCCAACTCTGTTGACCTTCAGGGCACACTGCAAGGCCCAGCTCTTTTCCTCAGCTTATGTGGAGCAGTGAGAGAGGCTAATCTGGGGTTGGAGTGGGGTGTTTTTTGGTTTGTCTGCCTTCTAGGTTTTGTGCAGGATGTCAGATCTATTTATCTGTGTGGCTAATATGGGCCAAAGGCACATAACTGTTTCTGATGTCCATAGAAATATACAATATACTTCATATGCATTTATCTGTGAGTGCATGCAAACTCATGCTCTGACTAGGCAAACAATTCACAGATAGTTAAACTGAATCCTTTGCTTATTAATTTTTTCTATAAAAGACTAAATTTTAAGACAGGAGGGACCGTTATGATGATATAATCTGACTCCTTCCATAACACAGTCCATTAAACTTTACTCGGTATTTTCTGCACCAGTTGCCTAACCTCTGAACTAGTGTCTCTTTTAGAAAGACATCCAGTCTAGATATCAAGACTTCAAGTGATGGAGAATCCACCATGTCCTAGGTAAGTTGCTCTAATGGTTAGTTACCCTCACTGTAAAAATGTGTGCCTTATTTCCAGTTCAGGTGACCAGATAGCAAGTATGAAAAATCAGGACACTTTTTTCGGGGGTGGTGGTGGTGGTTTACAGTTGCATACATAAATGCAAAGCCCCTAATATCGGGATGTCTGGTCACCCTATTTCTAGTCTAAATTTGTTTAACCTCCGCTTCCAATTATTGGATCTTATTATGCCTTTTTCTGCTAGATTAAAAAGCCATCTCCTATTAGAAATCTCTTCCTTGTTTAGGTATTCATAGATTATGATCAAATCCCTTCGTAAACTTATTTTGGATGAATAGTAAATCTCACTGTATAAAGCAGGGATCATCAACCTTCAGCACACAGCCCATCAGGGTAATCTGCTGGCGGGCCGCGAGACATTTTTGTTTACATTGACCATCCGCAGGCACGCCCCCGCACAGCTCTCAGTGGCCGCGGTTCGCCATTCCCAGCCAATGGGAGCTGCGGGAAGTGGAGGCCAGCACGTCCCTGCAGCCTGTGCTGCTTCTCACAGCTCCCATTGGCAGGGAAAGGCAAACCACAGCCAATGGGAGCTGCAAGGGGCTGTGCCTGCAGACGGTCAATGTAAACAAAATGTCTTGCGGCCTGCCAGTGGATTACCCTGATGGGCTGCATGCCGAAGGTTGACGACCCCGGTATAAACCATGGTCTCCAGACTTCACATCATTCTTGTAGCTCTATTTTGAATCCTTTCCAATTTTTAATGTTCTTTTTAAAGTACGAATACCAGTACTGGACACAATATTCCAGCGATTGTTTGACTAATGCTGTATAAATGGATTATACCAGTTCCTAGTTTTGCTGGTTGTTTCTCTGCTTTATACATCAGGTTAATATGATGAGCAAGTTATGAGTAAGAAAATATTTCCATGTCAAATTGTTGAAATTTTTTACATTTCTCATTCAGCTAAGGTGACTTGATTTATTATTATCATTATTATTTTTAAATCTAGGAGAAAATGAAAGCACCTACTAAATGTTGTTGTTTTGTGCCCAATGTATGCTAAATACGTTGTTGAGAAGCATGAAGACAAAGTCTCTGATCCAAAGAACTTAGTGTAAACTGGTCGAAAAGGATGAACATTGTCATTTGTTTTTCATCAAAAATATTTAATATTTGTAAAATGTTGATCAAGTCTAACAAACATTCTGATACAGGCAATGGTATGCAACAAAAGCGAGAATTTTACAGGAAAGCCAAGGATGTCTTATTTTTTTTCTTTGATTTTTCCTTTAAATTGATTGTCATCTCCTGTACTGATCTTTCTTTGAAGGAAGATCTTGGGTTTTCCATTTTGCATTGACCAGTAGATTGCTTTGTTATAATGGCTATACGATTCCTGCTCAAAGGGATCGTGATTGTCATTTTTGATGCCTCCAGCTGTGTAGCACACCATGCTCGCTCAACCATTGTCATGCTCCAATTGACCCTAAATCTATCCCTTATGGTAGCATCAATTTTTTTTCTTCTGTGCATTTGTTTTCATGGCGGAAATTAATTTTTTTAAACATATAGCAGCCTTTGAAATTCGCTCCCTTTCTCTCACGTACACACAACATTTCAGTGGCTTGATAACATGGGTAGAAGGGAATGTTTTATCCCACAAATTACTAACACAAATATAGTCTAGAGAAACAAGAAATGGTAGGCCCAAAATCTTAACTGGCTTTCTTAATGTGACTCCCAATTACCTTAGTCACATGGGGTTCTTGCCATGCCTTAGGGGACATCACTGTTAAAGACAAGCAAAATACTCACAATTATTAATATTTCATTAGTAAGGGGGGAAAAAAGTAAAATAAAGACATAAACAATGGTTATTTCAGTTACAATCTCTTCTGTACGTCTGTGTGGAGAGCTTTCAACAGAGATTATACCTTAGTAGGAAGAGACATTCTTCTCTATGTAAGATAACAATAAAGTATATTATTCCCCAAATCAGTGGAGTGTCCTATTTTTGTGTATCATAGATAACTAAAGCTAAACCAATATTTTGAAATTAAGACTCCTATATTTGACATAAGGCCAAACCTGGCACAAATTACAGTAACTGTTTATTTGCATCTTTCAAATGTCGTTAAAAAGGAAGTAATATAGAACAATCAAGCAAAATAAGTTATATGGTGGGTGGGTGGGTGGGTGTGTGTATATATATATATATATATATATATAAAAAACCAGAGTCTGTGTAAATACATATAAAGGTAATAACTATATGGTTTTAAGGCTAAGGAGGTGTCCTCTCTTTGACGCTTTTGGTGCTGGTCACTGTTTGATAGACGGCAGAATATCCTAGGAATTCACTTAATTAGCCTGAAGATTTAATTTCACTAAATAAGCAACCAAAAACATGAGCACCAAGCTATCATATTGTCCAAGTTCCTTATGTATGAAAATAATATCTCTTAAGTCAGTAAAGACAAAGTCAAAGTTGTAATAACCTAAAATTATAATTATTAATTTTTGCATCAGCATTGACATAGTCTTCCTACATTAATTACATGAATAATTCAATTACGGAGGTACTTTGGAGCAAATACTGTAAAGCATAGAATGATTCCCATAACAACCCTGTTCTATAAATCAAAGTAAAACAAAATGTAGAGAGACTGATTTGCTGTAAGTCAGAGGAACCTGTGCTACTAGCCCCCAATGAAGGAAACTCTGCTTAGTCAGAAGGGGTAATTGAAAGAGTACAAGATCCTAGCAACCTGTGCTCTTCTTGGAATTCAGAAGCTTACCTACATTGTCCAGAAATTGTAACACCTATTCATTCCCAAGGAAGTTAGATCACTAATTATGCAAATTGCCATTTAATCAACACAGGGCAAAGAGTTGAGTTGCTTGCTATAAAAGGAATTAAAGACCATTCTAATTTTTAAGAGATTATTTGTTTTATTGTTGTTGCACCTAAATATTGCACCCAAGCAAGATCAGGTCCTCATTCTGCTAGGTTCTGTACAGACATAGTGAGAGATGCCCCTGCCCTGAAGTGCTTACATGCTAAACAGCCAAGTATATAGACAATATCCTAAGATAGACTAAAGAGATATGACACATAGAAGCAGAAGAGAGAAGGACTCATAGCAATCCTGCAACAGACCTAGGAATTGAATGCGAGGCTCTGGAGTCTCACTTTAGTGACTTAACCACAAGACCATCTTCCCTGCCTTCAATTTTAGTTTGAAATGTTTAAGACAAATGGGGAGTGTTTCAGAGGGGCACACAGAAAATGAAAGATACATAAATACTGACCTATGAGGGATTTAGATAGACTATACCCACAAATATCAACTTCAGTTAACTTCAGCCCAAAAATAAGGAAAGGACAATTGGATGAGGGGAAAAACAATTGGAAAGGAAAAGATATTTATTATCATAGAGTTGAAGAGAGTGAAAGATGGATGCCAAATGAAGGGAAGCAAAATAAGGAGAAAATAAGTGGTTCTAAGACAAATGATGTAAGAGGTGGATGTACTATATATTATCCTGCAGCAGATGACAGATGTTTCTAACACTAAATGAAAAAGTATTTCTGGGAGTAGAGAAATTTTATGTTACATCTTCAAGAAAGAAAATGATATATAATGCAGTATGGTTGCAAGAAAGAGCTGTCAGGCATGAACTTCTGATGATATGTCAAAATACAAGAAAAAATAGAAGTGGAAAAAACAGTGAGAAACAACAACCATGGCAAAGAGGGATTAATCAGGAATGTGTTTAACTGTTCTCAGCTAGATACAATAAATTACCCTGAGGGCCATCTTGAATATAAGCAGGAAGGCTATAAAATTTTGTCCAGGCAGTAAGAAAATAAAGTTATGGATTCTGAGATTGTTTTAAACTGGAATCAAAGGCTCTTGTTTAACAACTATGGGATCAAATAAATCATTTCCTGTTTTTGTGTAGTTAAACTCAATAGCAGACGAGTAATGATTACAGGTGAGCAAAACGTCCCTGAAGTTGCACCATTGTAGCTGATGGGCACATTAGCATTGTCTTTGAGGAGCCTTTTATCAGGAAAAGATACTCACAAATATTTTTGTGGCTTTTGAATTGTATTTTGAATCAGCAATGATCTCACCTGTCTTTCCCCTCTTCATTTTTCCCCCCAGAGTGATTATAATGTGAATGTGTTATCAGTAGACCATGGTATCTCTCCTTAGAAGCCATCAATGTGGGTAGGCAGGCTGAAGAAAAGATAATCCAGCCTTGAGTTGAATTATCTTTTCTGATTAAGCACCAGTAGGCATATGGGGGAAGCTGATATGTATTTGAGCCCTGCTACCAGACAGTGACTCCTGTCTAGACCTGGCCAGTCTCTTCTCTTCTCCCTTCCCTCACCCGCTGCACGCCCTGCCCCTCCACTTGGTCAATCTCCTTATCCATAAAAAGCTTTCTGCAGAGTGCAGTGAAAAAGAGAGTGATTATGATCTCCCTCTCCTCCCAACTGAAAAATTCCACTGACTTCAATAGCACAGGATTGGACATTTTGTGTTCATTTGCTTTTTATTCATGCCAGTGAAATTTTGTGCATACAGAAGTTCATGGAAAATGAATTTCAGACCTATAGCCTAAAGTAATTTAATGTAAAAATTAATTGCATGTAATGACTACATTAAATTCGTTTAAAGTTAAATCATTATCAGGAATAAGAAACAATATCAACTAAGTTAGCTAACCAATGACACAGCTTGAATAGCAAATTGAGAATACTGGATAATCAAAATAGTATTCATTATTGTACTAATCTCATTACCGCCCTAGCCAATTGTAAGTACTAATCGGTACTTATTAATAATTAGTGAGATACTCATTCTGAAGAACAATGTGAATAATCCACAGATTAGTCTTTCCAAAAACTATTATCAAATGCTTTATTGAAAAGAACACTGTAAAAATTATCAGTTCTCTGACCATTCAAGTGCTGAGCGAATGGATAAATTCACTGACTTCTTCCTAGAATTATTTGTTGAGAATAAGATAGACTCTATAATGATAAAATGACTACTTTTATTGAGATGAAAATAAATAAATATTTATTTTCATAGTTGATACACTATGATGGAACAGAAAATGCAGAAAGGAGGCATTATGGTTGTGAATAGTATTTGGATTTGTTTTCCCTTTCTAATATTGGTAAAATATTTAGGTACTACTTAATATTTTGGATTTTAATATATATCCGATATAAATAGAATATAAATGAAGATCTCTCCTTTGTAGTCCAAACACTTGAAAAATATTAGGTAGTTCCTAGATAAAAATCATAATCAGCATTTAACTTCATCTGTAATGTACTAAATAATATATATTTAATTTTGGTATTATAGCTATAATATTACAGACAAGGTGAGGGGGAATACATGATGAGGTAGGATAGGATTTATACAGGAGTTTTGGATATTAATTTTACTTTAGAAACAATGAGTGAGTTACTCAGGTCATGAATGTAGACAAAAATGTTGTACCATTCCACACTATTTATACTACATATTTTACAGGAAAAAACTATTTTGGAAATGTTTTAGGGGTTATTATTGAATGTATTGGTACTACTCAGGGGAGGGTCGGAGGCAGAGCACTGGGTCTGTCTGCATCTCTAGCTCCTGGAGCTCAGGCATATGGGGAGTTAGAGTCAGGGCTCTCAGCCTTGGCAGCACTCCAGGAAAGCTCTTGTCCATTTCACTGGCAGAAAGTGAATGTGTCAAGAGTCTTCCAGACAAGTAGCCTTCATTTAAATTGTCAATGGAAAATCACAAGCTTTCTCACCAAAAATTTCAGTTGTGTGTATAAAAAAAGGAATTTTTCATCAGAAAATAACTCCACTGAAAATTTTTTGACCAGTTCTAGTCAAGACAAATTCACAAGTCCAGGTTATTCAAAATGAGATTATAGAAATCATGCATCTTAAAATGGTGAAGGATATTTCAGAGAATATTTCTGGAAAGTGGTATATGGCAGCTGAAAGAGACTTCCCCAACAAAGAGCAAGTTGCTACATGCTCGTGGTGGATGACCTAAATGTTCATGAAGAGTTCACTGGATTGTACAATGTACATTGGTGGAGGTAATAATATAATTTAATTAGATATATTATTGCATTTAAATCTGAGGATCAAAAACTATCACAAACATTACTATGATGAAGCCACTACTGGTAACAATAATATAAAAGACGACGTATCAAGTGTATTAACCAGTTTGCAACATGACGATCCGCAAGCTACATATACTCATTGCTATGGGCATGCTGTATATTTAGCATGCGAGGACACTATTAAAAATAATGCCATCCTAAGTGATATGTGTTGAGAAGTCATAAAACTATATCTGAGCATAAAATAGGAAATGTTGAGTACGTCATCAGGCATCTCTGTAATCTGTATAAGAAAATGAACTCTCAATGCAGAAGCATTTGCTTTAGTTTCTGAGAACTACCCTGCATGGTGTATAACTTGGGAGGTTCTGATGGATGCCAAGAAAGCTCCTGAAAATGAAAGCTCAAATTTGAGCACCTATGCCATTAATGCAAAAGCTTTACTTCTGGTGTTGAACTAGGTCAAAAGTTCTTTAAGTTGATAGACAATCTGTCAGAAACTCTGATGGGTCAGATGTTTCAGCAACAGAAGGCCAATCTGTTATGAAAATGACACTTAATTCATTTCAGTCCATTTAATCAAACGAAAGCTACAACTTATTCTGGGAGCCAATTCACCAGAAAAGTTTAAAGGTAGAGAGAGTTGGGATGCCTGAGCTTCCAAGGAAAAGAAATGTTCTCAAGAAAATGCAAATAGGGACCTATGCACCCAGATACCCAAATTTAGCAAAGGAATTTTATAAGTACATCGACTTAAAAAAACCTTATTTTACTATAGGTTTCAGAGGAACAGCCGTGTTAGTCTGTATTCGCAAAAAGAAAAGGAGTACTTGTGGCACCTTAGAGACTAACCAATTTATTTGAGCATGAGCTTTCGTGAGCTACAGCTCACTTCATCAGATGTATACCGTGGAAACTGCAGCAGACTTTATATACACACAGAGAATATGAAACAATACCTCCTCCCACCCCACTGTCCTGCTGGTAATAGCTTATCTAATGTGATCAACAGGTGGGCCATTTCCAGCACAAATCCAGGTTTTCTCACCCTCCACCCCCCCACACAAATTCACTCTCCTGCTGGTGCTAGCCCATCCAAAGTGACAACTCTTTACATAATCAAGTCGGGCTATTTCCTGCATAGATCCAGGTTTTCTCACATCCCCCCCACCCCCATACACACACAAAAACTCACTCTCCTGCTGGTAATAGCTCATCTAAACTGACCACTCTCCAAGTTTAAATCCAAGTTAAACCAGAACATCTGGGGGGGGGGGGGTAGGAAAAAACAAGAGGAAACAGGCTACCTTGCATAATGACTTAGCCACTCCCAGTCTCTATTTAAGCCTAAATTAATAGTATCCAATTTGCAAATGAATTCCAATTCAGCAGTTTCTCGCTGGAGTCTGGATTTGAAGTTTTTTTGTTTTAAGATAGCGACCTTCATGTCTGTGATTGACATGTCTGTGACAGCAGGATTGTCTGGCTATGTA
The DNA here is from genome assembly GCF_965140235.1 of Caretta caretta. Classification (NCBI taxonomy): domain Eukaryota; kingdom Metazoa; phylum Chordata; order Testudines; family Cheloniidae; genus Caretta; species Caretta caretta. Next base: position 88,706,612 of record NC_134210.1, on the reverse strand, counting down.
GACTCCCTCCTCAGGCCCTACGCTACCAGCACTCCCAGCTACCTTCGAGACACCACTGACTTCCTGAGGAAACTTCAATCCATCGGTGATCTTCCTGATAACACCATCCTGGCTACTATGGATGTAGAAGCCCTCTACACCAACATTCCACACAAAGATGGACTACAAGCCGTCAAGAACACTATCCCCGATAATGTCACGGCTAACCTGGTGGCTGAACTTTGTGACTTTGTCCTTACCCATAACTATTTCACATTTGGGGACAATGTATACCTTCAGATCAGCGGCACTGCTATGGGTACCCGCATGGCCCCACAGTATGCCAACATTTTTATGGCTGATTTAGAACAACGCTTCCTCAGCTCTCGTCCCCTAAAGCCCCTACTCTACTTGCGCTATATTGATGACATCTTCATCATCTGGACCCATGGAAAAGAAGCCCTTGAGGAATTCCACCATGATTTCAACAATTTCCATCCCACCACCAACCTCAGCCTGGTCCAGTCCACACAAGGGATCCACTTCCTGGACACTACAGTGCTAATAAACAATGGCCACATAAACACCACCCTATACCGGAAACCTACTGACCGCTATTCCTACCTGCATGCCTCCAGCTTTCACCCCGACCACACCACACGATCCATCGTCTACAGCCAAGCTCTGCGATACAACCGCATTTGCTCCAACCCCTCAGACAGAGACAAACACCTACAAGATCTCTGTCAAGCTTTCTTACAACTACAATACCCACCTGCAGAAGTAAAGAAACAGATTGATAGAGCCAGAAGAGTTCCCAGAAGTTACCTACTACAGGACAGGCCTAACAAAGAAAATAACAGAACGCCATTAGCGGTCACCTTCAGCCCCCAACTAAAACCCCTCCAACGCATTATTAAGGATCTACAACCTATCCTAAAGGATGACCCAACACTCTCACAAGTCTTGGGAGACAGGCCAGTCCTTGCCTACAGACAGCCCCGCAACCTGAAGCAAATACTCACCAACAACCACATACCACACAACAGAACCACTAACCCAGGAACTTATCCTTGCAACAAAGCCCGTTGCCAATTGTGCCCACATATCTATTCAGGGGACACCATCACAGGGCCTAATAACATCAGCCACACTATCAGAGGCTCGTTCACCTGCACATCCACCAATGTGATATATGCCATCATGTGCCAGCAATGCCCCTCTGCCATGTACATTGGTCAAACTGGACAGTCTCTACGTAAAAGAATAAATGGACACAAATCAGATGTCAAGAATTATAACATTCATAAACCAGTCGGAGAACACTTCAATCTCTCTTGTCACGCAATCACAGACATGAAGGTCGCTATCTTAAAACAAAAAAACTTCAAATCCAGACTCCAGCGAGAAACTGCTGAATTGGAATTCATTTGCAAATTGGATACTATTAATTTAGGCTTAAATAGAGACTGGGAGTGGCTAAGTCATTATGCAAGGTAGCCTGTTTCCTCTTGTTTTTTCCTACCCCCCCCCCCCCAGATGTTCTGGTTTAACTTGGATTTAAACTTGGAGAGTGGTCAGTTTAGATGAGCTATTACCAGCAGGAGAGTGAGTTTTTGTGTGTGTATGGGGGTGGGGGGGATGTGAGAAAACCTGGATCTATGCAGGAAATAGCCCGACTTGATTATGTAAAGAGTTGTCACTTTGGATGGGCTAGCACCAGCAGGAGAGTGAATTTGTGTGGGGGGGTGGAGGGTGAGAAAACCTGGATTTGTGCTGGAAATGGCCCACCTGTTGATCACATTAGATAAGCTATTACCAGCAGGACAGTGGGGTGGGAGGAGGTATTGTTTCATATTCTCTGTGTGTATATAAAGTCTGCTGCAGTTTCCACGGTATACATCTGATGAAGTGAGCTGTAGCTCACGAAAACTCATGCTCAAATAAATTGGTTAGTCTCTAAGGTGCCACAAGTACTCCTTTTCTTTTTATTTTACTATGTTCAGTATTCAATCAAGATTTGAACAGAGGCTACAAAATTGTTTAAAATTGACATTCTCATAGCTCCAAATGTAACACACAGATATTCAAGATGTACCTCAGGTATATGGTTTTGATTTCATCCAAGATTGACTGATTACTCAGCTTTTGTTGGTTGCAAACTATTTGTCAGCTTACAGAAATATTGCAGATATCAGTTCAGAAATATATATATATATATATATATATATATATGGAGGTATACCTATCTCATAGAGCTGGAAGGGACCTTGAAAGGTCGTCGAGTCCAGTCCCCCGCCTTCACAGCAGGACCAAGTACCATTCCTTACTTTTGCCCCAAATCCCTAAATGGACCCCTCAAGGACTGAACTCACAACCCTGGGTTCAGCAGGCCAGGGCTCAAACCACTGAACTGTCCCTCCCCCCTCACTCAGCCAAACTGAACATCCGCTGTTTTCCAGTGTAGTGATGTTAATAGAAAATGCTAACCACCTGCATCAACAGGTAGGGGAACTTGATGGGGCCAGCTGTGAAAGGAGGACAGTCCCAGCAACAAGGGAGGGAGACACTCCTAAGGGGCACTAGCTCCTCCCCCTGGGAGTCTCTGGCACCCATTGATCAACTGGGGGGAGAGGGATGCTGATTGGCCAGCATTCCCCAGCTCCCAGGATTTAACCTTTTGTGGGGACCAGGTGGAGTCTCTTTCAGCTCCATTCCAGCAGACCACACTACTCACCTGAACTAGGAATGGGAACCCAGGTGGACAGATGCTGCAGGTCTAGACATTTAGTGGGTCGGGGAAAAAAATTTCTCCCATGGACCAATTGGCAGAGGGCTGAGGGGTTTGGAGTGTGGGAGGGGGCTCCAGGCTGGGGCAAGTGGCTGGAGTGTGGGAGGGGGGTGCAGGCTCTGAGATGGGGCCAGAAATGAGGGCTTCAGGGTGTGGGATGGGAGCTCTGGGCTGGGGTAGGGGTGCGGGAGGGGGCTCAAGGTGTGGGCTCCAGGCTGCACTTACTTCAGGCGGCTTCCAGAAGTGGCTAGCATGTCCCTCTGGCTCCTAGGGGTGGCCAGGTGGCTTCGTGCACTGCCCTGCAGGCGCCACTCCTGCAGTTCCCATTGACCGCAGTTCCTGGCCACTGGGAACTGCAGAGCCAGCGCTTGGTGCGGGGGCAGCACATAGAATCCCCGTGGCCACCCCTGTGCTTAGGAGATGGACATGCCGGCCACTTCTGGGAGCCGCGCACACCAGGGCAAGCAGGGAGCCCGCCTTAGCCCTGCTGTGCTGCCGGCCGGACTTTTAACTGCCTGGTCAGCAGTGCTGACTAGAGCTGCTAGGGTCCCTTTTTGACTGGGCATTCTGGTCGAAAACCAGACACCTGGCAACCCTAGCCTATCTGGACAACTAATAATAAAATTGCAGCCTGATTAAAACCAAATGTCTCCTGTCCTCCTTTCAATATAGCCGGGCAAGGAGCCTTCCCTATCCTTGCACACCAGATGCAAATTCAGAGAACATCACTAGCCCTGTGCTTGAGGAAGAAGCAGAAGCTGCTACTTTCAGCAGATAGAGAGCCCTGGCTCTGTCCCTCTTTGTACCCGCCCATATTCCTGGCGTTCATAAAGAAGGTAGCAGAGTGAACCATCCCAACTGTGATGTTCTCCTCCTATGAAATGGAGGAGTTATTGAAGGACTGTGCTACTTGACGCACAATGCCACCATTGTAGTTCATTTATGGTATCTGAAGCTCAATGCCATTCTCTATTTGGGATTGTGGCTAAATGCCCCAAATCTAGCTTAACTAAGAGATTTTCTTCGATGCTTAACAATTTGTGCCGCCTCTGAAGTATTTTCCCGTCTGGGAGAGTGTTGGTGTTGAGTGAATAAGTAGTAACTAAATTTTTCCAGTGTCCTTCCTAAATTCACCTGATAAGAGGTCCCAAAAAGTAAGTTAATTTTGCCTAGCTGTAATTATTTAGGCCTTATAAGAAGTGACTTTCATGACAATGCTATAGCAGAAAACTCAGTGATAAGCTTGGGTTGTTTTCACAGGAAGATCAACTTTTGTTTGATGTAAAAATATGCAAAAGAGAGTTTTCTCCTCTCATTTGAATCTCCTGATTGAAATCCTCTGGAGGAACATAACCAGGACAACTAGGATAAAGAAATGATCAAGAGTATAAAAACAGTATCAAGTACTGTTGATTCAATTCTTAGGGGGCTTTTCTTCTGGAGCTCAATTTGGGCTTAGAAACAAACAACTTTTTAAAATTATATTTAACTGTTCGAGCTACTGCAACCACCAGGGAATGTTGCTTTATGATCGTATAAAAGAAATTTGCTTTCCAGTCAGCTGTGAGCTGAAAGCAACTCCGAGCTCCCTAAGACATAAAACATCATCAGCCTTCCTGAGAATGCAGTTTCCCTGACTGGTGCTTTTGATTGACAAGACTTTTCTGGAACATTATCGGGTATTTCAAAACTCCCTTTAAAGAAAAGGAACAATTCATTTAAAAATACAATAGTACTATACTACTATGCTATTTTGTCATGGATCTTTGGGGCTTATTTTTTGGTTTATTTGGTTTATTTGCATGGATCTCTTAACTGGGGTACATATTTTCAGTTTTGTTTTTGTTTGTAAAGGGAAAACATTTATTCCCGTTCAGTACTAGACACTTTTATGGCTTTTCAAGTATTTAAATTTAGCAGCAATCTAGAAAAATAATCTCCTTCAATGCAATATAAACATTTATTTAAATAGTGGTTGTGAAGGGGCCAGACAGCTAGCCTTATATATTGGTAGTGGTAGTGCAAACTTACCACAATACACTTTGCCTTTGACTTGGAAATACTCATTTTAATAGCAGAAGAATACTTTGTGCTTATGCCCCCAAACACGTGACTCTCATCGACAGAGCTGGGTGAAATTTTGTGGCCAAAATATTCTTTTGCCAAAAAGTGGATATTTGGGTTGACCAGAATGTTTAGTGAATTCATGTCAATTTTGCCAAATTCTTTCAGTCAAAGAAATAAAGCAATAAATACAAATTCAAAATATTTTGATTTTTCTACTTAAACAACTTTTCACTTAGAAATTTACTAAAATTTTATTTTTAAAAAGCAATGTTTAAAAATGCACCAAAACTAAAGGTTTTGTTTGAGTCAAAACAGATTTTTCATTTTTTAAATTTTTTTTTGGTATACCAATTTATTTTTTTTTATTTCTCAGACTATTAATGAACCAAAAAATCTGTTATTAGCATAGTTCTACTCACCTATGATTTTTGTTTTTTCTGTGCTTCACATCACCTGGAGACCTGTCATCAATCACCCCCTTTTGACATAGAAACCTTATACACAAGTTCACATTTCAAATCAGAACAATTTTTTTCATTACTCAAAAGCAGTTTGATCAATTTTCTTTGCCTGTGGTGGAAAAATTATCCTGCACCTTCAGGTCAAACAAATTTTGCTAGACAAAGTTTACAAAGGGAATAAAAATAGAGCTTATATTAGAACCTGGTTGCAACTATAACAATGGAGAAATTCTCATATCTCCATAGTGTGAACAAAATTAGCAGTCTAATTTTAAATCAAACTGCATGTTAACCTATAATAATAAAAATCCAATATCTAACATTGGTTTAATGAACTTCATTTGCTCTTGCATTTGTACGAAGAGCAAGTCTTTGATAGTCTTTTTTTAAAATACCCATACTGAGATATTTTGACTTAAGCCAAATGTTCATGATAACCACAGTATATTTAGAATGCAATATTCGCTTTTCTAGTAAACCATATACCCAATGGATCACTTAAAATGCCTCCAGTAAGCATGTAATTAACAGGTTGTTAATCCTCATTAAACTTTCACAAATTTTAAAGGTCTGTTTATTTTTAAAATGAACTTACTGTGAAGGATATCATCCCAAAGTATCCAGCCTACCATACATTAATAGCATTGGCTGTCACAAAATATCAATAAAGACCACAGGAAACCTCAAGTGGATGCCTGTGGGCCCCCCCCCCATTTTTTTTCTGTTATAGAGGAGATGCCAGTGTAAATGGTAGAATTTTAACAATATTTGGTTTCCAGTCCATAAGTCATGCCTCTTTATACTTGGTCTATGATGGCGAAAGCTGCTTTAGCCAAATCATATTCCTGCCGCTTCAATGTTTAAAATTATGGAAACACATTTGTAATAAGCTCCCAGTAGAATCTTAGACCATGCATAAATTTGATAAAATTTCTGCATGCTAAAGATAATTGCTTATCTTGCCACTATTTCAGTACTGAGTTACTTCTGCTTGGGAGGTAGGGATTTTATGGCCAGTAGCAATAGCAGTGTGGATGCAGTCAGATGGATGGATAGAAGCAGCTGGGTAGTTAGGAAGGATTGGAACAGGACATGGCTATTGTATTTTAGGATCTTGCAGATAAAAGCAGCAACACCACAAGATACAGTAGGAGGGAGTGGGAATGAGTATAAGCCATTCCCTCATTCCTGGGGAAAAAAAATTGAGTGGCATTCTTAGACTTTCATTGCCAGAAAGAAGTGGAGATTGTCGTTCATCCCTTGCAAAGCAGAAACCATCCAAAGGGTAGAAGAGGCTTTCAAAATAATACAGAGAAGTTATGGTCAGAGAAGTGACTATTTAAAAATACTTTCTCTACAGATATTCTGTATGGCCCCAAGTTATTATGTGCCTAAACTTAATCCTGTTGAGTAGGACCATGGACTACAGTGGAACTACTTGCAGATTAAGCATGAGCTCACAAAATTAAGCATAATCTTAAGAACTTTGCTAAGTCATAGTTTCTTGTGTATTCCACAGTGTGGATGAATCAGGGTTGAATGTGAAGGAAACTCTTGTATGCCAGGAGAAGTGGATTTTCTCTCAACCTGTGCTACAGAGTTCCCACGTAATGCTAATCAAGTCACCTAAACAAAACTTTTCAGAAGTAGTCACTGACTGTATTCCTCATTTACTGGATGACCCCCTGGTACCCTGGACTCAGAATTGTAGAAGTGCCAATCTGGCTAGAAAATGGAAAACCCTTCCTGGAAAAAAAATTCACATTTCTGAAAAGGTTTTTTTTCATCCTGAACCAGAAAGTGAAATTGCAAGAGCCTTGCGCCTGGCTGCTGGAGTGGCAGAGAGATAGGATGCTCAGTGTTTCCAGCTCTGAAGCTGGGCTTGCAGGAGGTGGCAGAGCTGAGCATGCAGACTCTCTGCCATTCTATCCCGAGAACTGATGGGGTGGGGTGGGGAAGCAAACGGGGAGCCTAAGCGGCAGAGAGTCAGTGCACTCAGCCTAGGCAGTCCTCCCTGAAAGCCAATTTCACTTTGTGCCTGCAGGCAGAGAATGAAATTGACAAGAGTCTGTAAGTGAGCATTAGTCATACCTATTTTCCCAATGGAAAATTGAATATTTTTGTAAAAATTTGATTTTCCCATGGAAAATTCAGTGTTGCAAATAGGGAATTTTCTGTTGGAAAATCATTCAGGCAAAAAATTCCAAAAAGTTCTGAGCATTCATAGCTGCAGTTGAAATCAATGGGAGCTGTGCTCTGAACATGTGAAGTGCTATATAATGCTAAGTACTCTGAAAAATAAGGTCTTGGACATCTTGAATTAGGCTCCCAAAATTAGTGGTTATAATTCGAGACCTTAATCTCTCTGTGCCTCAGTTCCCTATCTGTACAATGCAGATAATAATCTTACAGGGGTATGATGAAAATAAATACATTAATATTTGGAAAGGATTCATATACAGTGATGATGAACATCATAGAAAATCCCATAAGCATATTAAAAATTCTGCCTTCAAAACAGGATTTGAATAGTGTGCAGTAAATATATCCGGGGCCACACTCTGAACAATAAGAATGAAAAAAAATACTGAATAGCTGCTGATTAATGGACCACCATCCATTCTGTACGCTGAATGAGGCAGAAGTCCTGTGGGGAAAAAATAGCATGTGATCATGTAACTGAAGACTGTATCATAATGCATATGCACTAGAGGGCCAAATTAAGGTCACAGAGGGAAACTTAATTCTGGAATTTCATCTCCTTTCACTTTGCAATTTAATAATGATGCTCTTTTAACTTATTTTTGTATGTAATTATATAGATAGTTTATAAATCACCTATGGTTTTGCCTATTTGTAAACTCTGGGACATGTCCTGCACTACTTAATCAGGCAACTCCACCAATGAAGTTAGCAGGAGTTTTGCCTGAGAAAGGAGTGCAGAATTGGACTCTGTATAAATGAAAACTAGGTTATGTTGTCAACTTTTAAAAAAATTCTTGTTGGAAAAATTACAAGTATGTGCTTTCTATTCCAGGCTGATAATGCTGATTTTGGAAACAAAGCAAATGACATTTACTGATTACTTTTGCAAAAGGGGGAAATTAACTAACTACCCAGTTTGAGAATCCATTTCCTTCACTTGGTGGCAACACGGGCAGGAACCTGTTGCTTGCTTTGCAGAATATGCAGATTTGCTTTCTGTTTTGCACACAACACAAGTCCTTTCAAATTGTTTTACTGATGTTCCCTATTATGCAAATTATAGAGTGAAACTGCATTGTGTACAAATACAGGCAATATTTTTAAGAGCATGGTGTTACATACAGACAATCCATCATGTGTAAAATATTGTTTAAGGCAGGAAGCCATAATCTGCAAGCATATCACTGATTTGTGTAATAATTCCCATAGTAAATATTCTAATGTGTGTAGGCCTTAGATTTAGTGCTTCAAATACATATTACTGAAAATCTTTGTTTTCAGTGTGAAGGCAAGAAAACAATAGTAGTCAGGTACCAAAGCTGTATAATTCCTAGCATGATTTTTGTCGCGTTTGTGAATTTCTCATTGATTCTTTAAAACATGCAGCCACATTCTGCATTGAAATGCAGGTTTCTTAAATATTACGAGCTGTTTTTTGAAGGCACAGTGGCTTGTAGAGGCAGTGCAGAGCTAGACGCCTTCTTGAGATTAGGGGAGCATGGCTGTTGTGCCATGTTTTGGCAAGGCACAATATGTTCTTCTGCTTCCCTTTCCCCCTTAGAAGTCCAGCTTCCCTAGCCTGAGTAGGCCCATGCCACTTTTCCACCCAAATCATTCTGGAGGGCCAAGACCTCAGCTGGTATAAATTGGCATTACTCCATCAACGGCAATACACAAAGTTACATCAGAGGATGATCAGGGTGAAAAGTCTGGTGCCAGCAGCAGAGCTGGACTCATTTAGGTCCTGTTTGAGCAAAGCACATAAGCACATTGCTTCACTTTAAGAGCATGCTTCATCTCATTGATTTCAGTGAAATATGAACAGTTTCTTCAACTAACTCTCTTGTGTTTAAATGTTTTGCAGAAATCAGACCCTTATTCCTTTAGAGAAGACTCCCACTAACATCAGAAGAAGCTGGACTGTGTCAAAGGAGCTCAATTATTGTAATTGTACCCAACCCCTTTGCCAAGGTGAAGGGGAAGGACCTTTTGCATGTGTGTACAGTGTTGTCCACAATAAGCAAATAATTCAGTTTAATTATGCAGGGTGAGTAGACAACTAGTTATCTCCATTGGCATGGTAACCACTACTTTCAAACTCGATCAAAACAAGGATAGCTTTATGCAAGTTCTGTGCTTGTCCATTTGAAAGGAAAGCACATTTCTAACTACAGCAGCAATGGTATGTGGCTGTTAAAATGTTTTGTGCAACCACAGTGTTTTTAGAATAAAATGTCATCCAATTACCAAAGTTCTAGAGGCAAGAAATAAATTGTCAGTTTTGAAATCCATCCAATCCTTCTGCAGCCTAATACAAAAGGCTGCCTTATTCACTTGTCTCATAATTGGACAGAAATTTTCAAGGGAATGTAAAGGAACCAAAGATGCAGACTAATTGTCAATTTATAGGCACACTGATACCCTATAGTCATTGCTCAAATAATAAAGAAACCAACCTGCACCTAACCTAAGAGGGAAAAATCATCTGTCATATTTTCTCATATTTACTATCCTTACTAAAACCAAAGATTCATACTGGTAATTTAATATAATCATAGGGTAAAGTTTTCTGTTGAACACTTTATGATCTTTTGTCAGATTCTCCACTTTGATAGCATGATGGGTTTATGTAGTTTAGTTTTTATTGAAAGAGAGACATTTATTCTTTATTCTTCTGTCACTTACAGTATGCCCTGAACATCTGTTTCTACCAAAATTTAAAAGAAAATGCAGAGTAACACAACACTTTCATTTAAATAATATAAAATCAGTATTCTGATGTTGCAAAAATTCCCCAGCAACTTAGCTTATATTTCAGTTAAGGATCCAATTCAGCATGGTGAGCGTGCGCACACACAAATGCATCTGGAGTATTCTGGTTGTGGGAGCCTACAAAAGTTTTTTTCCTTTTTATCAAAATGGAAGAGCCTCATTTACAATGTGAAATACTGTTAGATTTATGGGGGCCATTTCTACCATTATTACAACTGTTATTTATTAACTTTTTCAGAGAGAGAAACATTTCTCTAAAACAAAAATGTATTCATCATTAAAGGCAGAATGCCAATGGGTGATCTGCACATGTAAGAAGAGCTGAATATTGGTGTCAAGATCCATTATGCAGATACAAGAGCAAAACTTTGCTCTGAGTGATTGAAATAATTGATTGCAACTGAGAATGTGCCCAGGGTGGTTCATCAAAAGATTGCATAAGGGTGGGCAAAGTGATTTGAATAAAAATAAGAACTGTTAATAGGCACAGCCACAACATTTGAAACTGCATTTTGAATACTTAAATATTGGAGAGTTTTTTGAGTCAGGGCTTGGCTCATGTTGTTATAAAAATCAAAGAACAATACCAAGAACAAAGCTCTGTTCATGGCATTCTATCCTGATCATAAGCAAATATCGATGGTATGTTGTTAGGAGGGGGAAGTTTAGTGACATTTTCATCAGCACATGTATATGAACTAGGTATAGCTATGTATATATATTGCATTTCTCAAGCTCAGTTAAGCATGGATCACTGGAAATTGCCCTTTTCTGGTCACTCCCTCTGAAGCAGTGGTTCTCAATCAGGGGTGTGTATACCACTTGAGGTACGCAGAGGTCTTCCAGGGAGGTACATCAACTCATCTAGATATTTGCCTAATTTTACAACAGGCTACATAAAAAACACTAGCAATGTTAAAAGAAACTGAAATTTCATGCAGACAAAATGAGAAAGTAAGCCTTTTTTCAGTAAGAGTGTGCTGTTACACTTTTCTATTTTTCTATCTGATTTTGTAAGCAAGTAGTTTTTAAGTGAGACGAAGTTTAGGGTAAGCAAAATAAATCAGATTCCTGATAGGGGTACAGTAGTCTGGAAAGGTTGAGAACCTCTGCTCTGAAGCATCTACCATCCACTGGCCACTGTCAGAAGACAGGATGCTCGGCTAGATGGACCATTAATCTGACCCAGTCTGGCCATTTTTATGTTCTTATGATAGCTGTCTGGTTATATGATGCAGATTAGCAGCTGACCAAACTAAAATGTAGAGAGGGAATAGGAAAACTAAATGAGAGAGGCAGTTTATCAGCATTGGCACAGAAGGAACAACAACAACAAAAAACCCCGAGGGTATTGCACTTGTGGCAGCTGAGAAATAATCAGAGCCAAACTTTGGGAAATAAAGTAGAGGAGACAGCACTGAGGAATATTAACATTTTAAAGACTTAAAAAATAGCACATTTTAAAATGTCTGCAAGAGGGAGTGAGGAAAAAACAACAACAAATGTCTACTCAAAGGCTGGTGCAGAGCACACCCCAACTTGTTATTTTTGACTGTTCTGTGATTTGATAATGTTACCAAAAATCCATCTTTCCACAACAATTTTCTATCACAAAACCAACAGTTTTAATAATTATTCCCAATTCAATTACAAAACCAATTAAGAAATGACACCCAGCAGATGCTTATTTTTCCACAATATAGTCAAGTAAGCTCAATCCTTTGAGAAAAGAAAAGGAGGACTTGCGGCACCTTAGAGACTAACCAATTTATTTGAGCATGAGCTTTCGTGAGCTACAGCTCACTTCAGCTGAAGCTCACGAAAGCTCATGCTCAAATAAATTGGTTAGTCTCTAAGGTGCCGCAAGTACTCCTTTTCTTTTTGCAAAGACAGACTAACACGACTGTTACTCTGAAACCAATCCTTTGAGAGACATTGAGTGAATGATCTCAGTTCCCACTAAATGTAGTGTATGGGATGCCCAGCACAGTACTCTCTAGTCCTTCAGCATTTCTTGCAGTGCATCTAAATGCAGTCAATCACACATCTAGGTTTGTTTACTTATAATGCTACAGTCAGAAGCATGTATTCTTTTAAAGACATAGTTAAAATTCTTTTAAACAAGTAATAGGGATGTATCTGTTTCCTCTATTTACAAGTTTACAGAAGTGGCTACCTCTGTTATTCCCCTTTCAGCACGACAATATGAAATCCGATTAGAATCTGAGAAACTGAGCATACTGGTAGTTTACAAATTTTCTCAGAAGCTGACATTTTGAATATTCTACCGAATACTTTTTCCTTCTGAGATACCACTGCTCAACCATTATTCTGTAATCCAGAGGGCAATCATTTAGAGACAATTTTCAAATGATGGTCTATAGTAAAGTACTGAAATCTGGATTTAGTACCAAAAAGCCTATTTTAACCTCCTAAGTGCTGTTGTAGACACCTAAATCAGCCTGCAATGGATTTTATTTATGCTCTTTTATGTTGCTAAATTTGCTTCTCTTAGACCAGATAAAATAGATGGTCTCAGAGTGGAGATTAAAAATGTGGACCTCTACTTTATATTTGCAATTTCCTCGTTTCCCAATTTGCTTGTTGCAAGGATTTCTTTCTAACTACTTCACTGTCCCTTTTACAAATTTGATCATACTCTGACCTCTATTCTTGATTTACCTAAAAAAAAAAAAATCACATTTTAGCAGTTTGTTGACAATGTGCTAACATTACAGTTCATCTGAGTTTTGCAAAATGTTTGATGGTTAGTTATCCATGATTGTCTTTTTTTTTTTTAAGAAAGAAAAGTAGGACAAGCAAAATGCCATTGCAGCTGTCAGTCTTAGCCCTGCCCCACTTTCTCTTCTAAGTTCCTAATGCAAATTACTTGCTGTTATCTGTAAGTATCTGATTGTATTTATTTTCATTTTGGCTCAGAGGAAAATTGGAAAAAGCCCTATGCTTTTGTGCTAAGTAGCTTATATGAGCCACACCTGCTTTCCAGGAGGCATTAGTATGCTTGTCAGATGCATATTATTGTAATACTATTGAAAATTGAGATAAGATTATTACTTATACTGCATATGGCTGCACAGAAGGGGCTATATTGGCTACAAAAATATGGATAATATTACAAATTAGTTGTTTTTCATGGAAAGACAAAGGTTTCCAAATGTCACCTTCTGAAGTTCAGAACAAAGGACACCATTTCATATTTAACTAGGCAGGGTAAGTACTCGCTGTGCTTGACTGCCAGGCTTATTTATATGCCCTAATACAAAAAATATCATCTAACACTGTTTAAATGAAACCTCAGTGCAGTATAAAATGAAAAGTGCTGTTTGTCTGAATTGCATTAAGACTATATTCTTTGAACAAATACTTTATTCTTGATGATGTCATGTGCCTAGCTTTTCACATAAAAAAAATTGTAAGAGAAGTCAACTTTTCATATCAATTACAATGCATCACAGTGCTTTGTTTAGCCAATTTTGTGCCTAACCACACATACGTATGATTCAATACTAATTTCAATTTTATCTCACAAAGGAAAAAAATTGAAAGCCAGGAAGATGCAACAGAGATGGTAGAAAGTTGAAATTGACTGTTAGGACCTGATCCATCAAACCTTTACTCCCATGAGTAGTCCTTATTTATGTGAGTAATTCAATGAAATCAATAGGCTACTTCCCTAGGAATACTCCACTATTCTAATTATGGCTCATTCTAATACACATACTCACACTGTAGCATCTTTCTCCCCAAGTAGCCAATTGAATTCACTGATACTATTTGTGGTGTAATATATCATTCAATGTAAATGCATTGCTATCTGACCCTGAGATTAAATGAATTATTGTAGGTTTGAAAGGGCATTGGATCAGGTTCTATGTAAAAATATTTTTGTACAGTTTTATTCCGCTAATATTTATTTCACTTTTTGTCAATTCTTAGGCTAGATATTGAATACTGTACCTTAAGGGAAAATTTACCTCCTTCAGTATGAATGACAGGTTTGTAATCTACACTTGAAGAATCAGATCTCTTTTGCTTGTTTTAGTCTCTTTTCCATGTGGAGCTCCCATTAATGTCAACAGGAATCTGACACCAGAAATGAGTGCAGAATTCGCAACAGATCTGTCTGACTCTGATTTATCATTGATTTCATATCCATATCAATATATTGTAACAAATGACAATACCTTGTGAATCCTACCATGGAAGATAATGTTTCCTTCACAAAAATTATCTGGATCATTATACTTATATTCATTATTTCAGAATACCTTCCAGTTTTTTTGATTCTTTTAATTTATTGTGTGGAGAGAAATCATAAATGAGAACACATAGAAAGGGCCAATTCCATGATTAACTCTCTGATCCTTCTTGGCCCTGCACCTAGTGCTTGATGCTGTAGTGTAGGACTGGAGAATATTGAATTGATGGAAGTATTATTCATTGAAGGGTAAATGTAATAAGATTATTTTTATACCCATATCTGATGGTTGTGCAATTGCAAGCTAAAGATCCATTACAGTTCTGGAACAGAGCAGGGAACATATCAGGTGTCCTGGAGAACATTTCCTTTCTTAATACCCCCCCTCCACCCCGCCATCCCTAATGTTCAAGGCTGTGTGCAAGCAATTACTGAATGCATGATGGCTTCCATGTCCATCAAACAAACTAACTTTCATAAATTCTTAACTCAGCACAATGGGTGGTATCTTTTGTTTCAATTAATGAACCACATTTCAAAAATCAAAAAGAAGTTCATGAACCAGTTGGCAACAGGAAAATTAATAGTAATGAACTAATTTCCACATGCTGATCTAATAGTAGTTAAAAGGCCATCAACATGACAGAGTAAGTGGTGGTAAAGAAAATGGTAAACAGTGAGAACTTCTAAACAATCTAGTAACATAAATTAGAGTTTGGTGAAAATTTAATTGTATTGAGCAACTATTATTAATAGTGTTGAGATCAGAAAGAGTTCATTACTAGAATTGAATAGAGGAAATTCTCATTCTTAGAGATGGCCTGGAGTCAAAATGTTATATACATGTTTGATTGGAGGAGATAAAAATCCAAATTTCAAAGCTGTAAGGCTAACAAACGCACCAGCTAGTTGCCAACAGCAATAAAAGCTAGTGATATAGATATTGTGTGTGTGCGTGCGTGCGTGTAAAGAAAGGCAGTAGCCAGTTCTACTGCTGAGCTCACCCGTAATCTATGTATGTATATTTATATAACCCATCCGATAGTTCAAGGATTTATTCAAGTGTATCTAGAGGCATACCAGTCATCTGTCTGATAGTCATATGGGTAATTTAAAAACGCTTCCTACTGAGTTGAAATGTCCAAAACAAGACATTTCTCAGGGCATTTATTTTTTTGAGCAGTCGTAAAGTCCAGCATTCATTTTTGTGGATGTAAGTTACATCAACAAAAGTTGTGCACATATTTATCGACTCACAAAATAAACGGCAGATTCAGATTTAGGTTCTATCCTATCTGTATGGGCCGAGCCCTGTTCTGTTGTGGTGGCTACTGAAGTCATCTATATTTTGTGCAAGGGCCTTCAATGCAGAGCTTAAACATATGGTATTTTAAGTATGGGGCTGCAATATAAGTAACTTACATCTGAATATTAGAGGGTTATAAGTGCAATTGATCATATCTGCAAGTGCAATTTAACTGTAGCTTCAATTTATGAACAAAAGGGAAATCTTGTAGAATGCTCCACCCCTTTTTTTGCATTTAAAAGTTATAATCTGTGGTTTGTTTGTCTGCTTCTAATTGCTTGGAAGTAACACTGACCTATCTTATGATACTTAACATGTCAAGCTGGTCAAACTCCAGGAAGCTATTGTTGTCATTATTACTTGTTAATAAAAAAAATTTCTTTAATTTCAGTTTTTATTGTTTGTCAGTAATTACCTTGTCTACTATATGCTTGAATTTGTTCGATCTCCCCCGCACCCCCGCAGCCCAATTTGTTGCATCATAAACTGTAACTGAAGGGATAGTTTGGTTCACCTTTCACCAAAACTATGCCAAGAAGAAAGAAAAACTCCCATAGCTAAAGATATATTTACAAGCTGGAGAACTTCAGTGCTCAGGACTGGGGTCTCTGATTTTCTTCCTGCTGAGTCCCAACAATCTATCAGGCATGTAGATTTCAGGCTCTTAAAAATTTGGTTGAAAAAAGCATTAACTTATTGCACTAAAAATGAGATGGAGTTCAAGATCCATTAACTAGCACTGTCAAAAGCATAGATTCAAGATAAGCTAATATCTAAGGATTGTATCTTGAAGCTATTGATTTAGAAACTTGGGCTTTGAGACCATTATAAATGTGAAATAGATATGACCTCCATCAAATGTAAAGTTTAGAAAACAGTGCTTGAATTTAAAAATGTGAAGGAATTCTATTCCCTGAGTAAATCAAGCCTAAACTGTCTCAGATTGGACCTTTGAGAACTGACCCACCCAGAATCAGAGGCTGATTTTGTAAATGTTGATTGCAATGGTAGTTTTGCCTCAGTACAGACTGAGTAGGGACTGAGGATTTAAATACCATATGTAAAATAAAAAATACCATGTGTAGTTTCTGTTGTAAAATACATTTTTGTGTAAATGTGTATGAAAACCATTTGTCTCTGGATGGGTATCCTTATGAAATCTCATGCTCTGAGCTCAGGTTTTTCTGATGTACATATTTAGTGATGAAACCTGAGACCCAAATATTAGCTTAAAGGTATATTTAGCTGCATAGTTAATGTATTGAATTTATATCTTTTTCTCTCCATAAATATACAGTTTAGTGGCTGAGTGATAAACTACTGTTTAAACAATAGTCTGTGCAAACACTATTATTCTTAACTGTTTTAACTTAACAAACATTTGTACCGTTATTGTGTGTTCTGAAAAATTCAGCACCGGAAATATTAGAGCCATATTAAGTATGGGAAAATCAACCTAAAACAGTAGAAGCCTACAAATGACAATATACATGAAATCTATGGATCACCACACTAATCTCCACAGATCCAACAACCATCCCAGGCACACTAAGAAACCTTTTATCTAGATCCAGGCACTCAGATACAATAGAATTTGTTCCACAGAGAGAGTATGGGATGCACACCTAAATACGCTTACAACTGCTTTCACTAAATAAGGACAATCAACCAGAGAAGATAATCTCATCATGGAATGGGGCACCCAAATGGCTCAGGAAAACCTGCTTCGATACAGAGGGAAAAAAACCCAGACTGCACATCCCCCATTGTTACCTACCACTGGAGCCCATTTGGGGTATCACCAAACAATTTCAACCCATATTTGATAGGGACCACATCCTGAAAGAAATCTTTCCTGAACCAACTCTCCTGGCCTCCAAAGAACCAACAATCTTGCTAAGCTCATCATCAGAAGCAAGAGCTCCAAAGACCAGGATACACCAACTCAAAGTAGTACCAGACCCCGCCAGCACACCAGATGCATAACCTGCAGCCATATCTTTACTGCTATGATGATCAATACGCCCCACAAAACATCCTTCAAGATCCATGGGTCCTACACATGTTTACCACAACATGTGGTGTACCTCCTCTAGTGCATCAATCATTTGGGTTCTGTTTTCTCCATACACTCTTGCTTCTGTTATTTCCGAATGGTATTATGTATCCTTTAAAATATATATTTAATATTGGGAAAGTTGGCCAAATGGTCCAGTTAGGCAGCTAAACCTATACGGAAGAATGGGATCTTGAGACACTTGAACTATGCCTACCATGAAATGTCATGGCAGCTAAAGGGATGCAGATTAATGTTGAACCAAGCCAAAACAAAACTTTGAAATTTGGTTCAATAATCCAAACTAAATTATTTTGTTTCAGGAATGTCAAATTAAACTGTTTCAAACTGAATTATTTGTCAACTTGCCATTACACAAAAAATGTTGATGTTTCAACTTCTTGTCCTATTGCATGATGAACTCAAATGTCAAAATCAGAATTTTCCAGAGGCTGGTAGTTCCAATTTTAAACCAGGTCTCTCTTGATATATAATATGCACAGATTGACTGTGGCAGAACCTGTAAGGGAGGAGTGAATACAAGGTTGCCTTAGCCTCTGACTATTAATCAACCCAGAAGAATTTGTGGTATTAAGAAAGGTTCCTGTAACTCAACCCCAGTAATAAATAAAATAAATAATGTATACAGACACATCCTGCTCCAAGACATATGCCCACTTTTGAAACCATCAGAGTGGATAACAATTGTTTGTATTATCCGCTGAAATATATCTGTCTTGAACAGTTTAAGGCTGCATAATACACACCGAAGAGAAATCATACTGAATCTAAATATGACTGTTAGCTATGCAGAGGATTCAGTGTTACTGAGAATGATTGTGTAATTGGAATTGGAGTGGGAATCTCTAAGCAACGATAATAGAAAAATAGATTAGCTGCCCCTAGATAAGTATGAATGGAAGAATGTAAACCTCAAAGGACACTTGAGATTTTTTTTTTAAAGGACAAGTTTGGTAAGTATACCTTAATGTATTTTTTTCCTTTTTCCTTCATTATTTTTTCTTTAACTCTATTTTTAAAACATCTCTCTTTTAAAAAGCATATATGTTTAATATTTCTCTAAGTTTTAAGGTCCTCCATTTCCTTACATATCCCCTCCTCTTTGCACCCCCAAAAGATATCACAGCACTTCTAGCCTCTGCTGCCTGCAGAACTCAGGGCTGAAGTCAGGACTCAGACTTGTATCTCTTAGTTGGCAGTGCTACGTACATCTCCAATCTGGCTTTATGGTACTTACAAAAGAGAACAACTGCCAGTAATAATGCGCCATAAAGCACCATCTGTGTAATGCTTTCAGTTTCAGTATAAAATGCTTCAACATACTCTAGCTGTGGAGAGCATATCTTCTGAAAGACAAATGGTAATACTGAGAGGAGTGTATGCCAAGCAGTACCATAAACTGTAGATCCTTGATCGGAATGGATGAACCAGTTGGAGTTCCATTTTGAACTCAAAGGAAATATTTTAATGTTCAAAAATATTTAACTTAAAATACCTATTATTTTTGTACTATGAACTTCCAGTTTCCTGCTGGTCCCTGTAAAGTTAACAAAAAATCCTCCCCCCCATTAAAATGTCTAGCCCTGTTTTTCAGACTCAGGGTAGTTTGTATAAGCTTTGGATAAAGATCTGTGTTTTGTGGAGCATATTGAAACCAAAGCAAACTTTCAAACAGGTAGAAGTTCTCACATTAATCCAGAGAGCTATACAAATGCCAGTTTAATTTAGTATATCAATTAAGGTAGGCTATTATCACAACAAAAGGTTTTTTTTCTCCTGCTGATAATAGCCCACCTTAACTGATTAGTCTTGCTAGAGTTGGTATGGTAACCCCCATTTTTTCATGTTCTCTGTGTGTATATATATATACATATACAGAGAACATGAAAAAATGGGGGTTGCCATACCAACTCTAAGGTGCCACAAGTACTCCTTTTCTTTTTGCAGATACAATCTAACATAGCTACCACTCTGAAACCAAAAATATTTTACTGCTCTGCTATTTCATTCTACAGCAATATGAAAAAGTTAGTGATCTTCTGTCCTGAAATTTCTTTTTCCCACATTGCCTTATTTCTTGTGAGATACCAAGTGGATTTCAATTTCAAGTTGATGCTTAAATTAAGTTAATTAGTTAGTCAATTATTTAAAAGTGTCCGTAATCACTATCTTGTTGTGTGTGTCCTGCCCTGGATTACTACCCCTTTGGATACATCATCTTTACATTAACACTATAATTTCACCAGAACTAATATTGGAGTAATAATAGTATATTTTATATGTTGCATTCTTCAAGAATAATTGAGCAATGCTTTGCCTGCTATGTAGGTGGGCTCATTTAGCTAATTTCAATCTCTTGAGTAATTTTAGATTTCAGAACAGCTGGTTAGTCATGTGACTGTTCACACTCTGTTCACTCTTTTTATTTTTTATCACTCTCTAAGGTATTTTTGGCCCCCAATCACTACCGCATCTTGTTGCCAATGACTGGATAATTAAATTTTTCTCTGTAGATTTCAATGCAATCCTCTGGAGAAGTTACAAAAGTCTAAGCTGATACCCAATCTTTGCGAAGAGTGTGTAAAGAGAAGCTCCAGAAAGCCTTATGTTGGTTGGATCATTATAGAAGAAACTAAGTAGAGATGGAATTAACTAGCTCTGAAAACATTTTGGTGTCTCTGAGATGGAGGTAAGGCAGGTATTTGCTTCCATAAACTCGCTTTTTATATGACAGATAATTTGGAATAATTGTACTGAATTGTTCAATTTGACTATTTGCTATCCATTATTTGTGGTGTATGATTGCTCCTTGAAGTTAAATGGTATTGCTGTTGCTGTCTGAATGATGGAAACTGAGTAATGTAAAACTAGTAACAAAGAATGAATATACTTGTGACGACGGGTATTTTTACAAATATTTGTGAAAGTAAAGGGAGTCTGCGCAGTCATAAAAGTCCAATGTTTTGTATGACTAGGGCCTAAATTATTTCTCAGAGAACAAGGCTTTCTACGATGGCTGTGAGAATGGCTAATCCGGTTGGGGCTGATTGAGTTCTTGCCATTAACAAAATCTTGGTGATAAATTTTTTTGTGAAATTTCTCCAGTCCTGAGAAAATAATTAAGTATTTTTTGTTCTGATTGTTTTCTTTTTATCTCCAACATGTTGTGAAATTGATGCTGAATGCTCATGAGCAATCCCAGGCATCTGTTTGCAAGTAATTTTTGCAGTGGCTTTTTAGGTATTCGATGATTTGCATTACCAGATTATCTATGGGTATGTAATAGGTATCAACAATTCTTGAATTCAACTTAATATTTTTCAGCTCAGCTATTTACTTTACATTATACTAGCTGCAGAAACAGCACCATTGCAACATTATAAGGATTTTATCAGATTACAGATGTGTTTGATAGTAAACCTCAATTTAAAAAAAAGGCAAAAAAGAGCAAAATATAGAACCTTATTCCATTTTCTGAGAGACTCGCAAGAATACAGAAGTTGTGCATTTAGGCTATGGATGATGATGATTCTACATCATGACCAAATGCTATTTGCTGGGGTTTTTTTAGGAAAGCAGTTAACGATAGTCTGTCAAGATTCTATTTTAAGAATAAACATGGAAAAAAATCTTTATTTCTTAAGACTTCAAATAAAATTGATTTGATACAGTAAATATGATCGATGCATTCATTGTATAAAAAATCAACACACTTTCACTAACAATACCCTGCTTAAATATATTCCAGTAACTTGATTCAGTGGTAAATATTGTTTGTGAATCTACTGTTCTAATTTCCAGAGTGCATAAGATTTTTTTTTTTTTTAAAAGACAGTGGATTACAAATGTTGAACTTGGAACAGTCTTTTTCTTTAAGTACAAGCAGTTGTACTGTATATGAAGACATTTAATTGGCTGCCATGCCTGAGCAAAAATAACTCAAATAAAAACTCAACTAGCAAAATATCTTTGAAATGTAAGAAACATGGATGAATGCTCATATGGTATGAAGAAAATAACTTTACAAAATTACAAAAGCTATATAAACTATGAAGGAAAGAAGAAATTTTTTTATTAATCTACTTACTGAGGTTTAAAAAACTAATTAAAGGGAAATTTGACAGAGCAAGTTCACAATCACTGGCTTACTAGATTCTTAATAAGGTTGGGTGAATTTCAGATAGTACAGGAATAGAGATCAGGCTGCAGAAATAGATCTTGTTTTGTTTTTTTTTACCAGCATAATCTATCTTCCTATATAAATAATAAAAATATTGATGGATGAACTAGCAGAGATCCAGTTGCACCTGGCCAGGTGCTCTGAAATGAGGGTAGAGTACGCAACATACCTTCTTGCAAACTCATGTTGGTGCCAGGGAATTGCTTCAGGCTAGTACCCCCTGCTCAAGGACTGCAAGTGATGGTTTGTAAAAGACAGCCCCCAAAACGTGAAATTGGTATAAAGATAACGATCTGATCTGTGTGGTTTAAGAGATTGACTCAGGCTAAAGAATGGGTTTGGGGTTATTAAAAGATACCAAATCTGGCCTCCAACTGTACTCCTGATGGTTTGAAATTGTTGGGCCCTGGTGGAAAGATGGGGGCGGGGGGCAAGACATGCCAGAGTAACTATGGAAAAATACTATTAAAAAGCAGCTTGAGTAGTTGACTCCCCCCACATTGCAACAGTAAATAATATGTGGTTCATGAATGCTTATACTAGAACTATAATTGGATTTCTCTATCGCTAATAAAAAAAAATTAAACAGATCGGCTACACTGACTTTCCTCTATGAATGTGTGACATAAGATCTGTTGGCATATGATAACTATGTCTCTCATGAATGCACCCACCTGTATGATAAGGACCTCAAAGTTCTCATGAAAAGTTTAGTTTAATTTTAGGTATGAATATGTTTTGTGTAGGTGCCAAATAACGTACTCTTTTTCTGTGGCTATAAAGCTGGTATCATTCTAATAGGTACAAATGAGCAGGTTGACATTTGAAAAACTGAAGTTTTTCACCTGTTATGTACTGATCTGTTTAGGCCACACTCCTTGCAAAGAATAACATCTTCCTGAATGGATGCTGGAGGATGGGCAATCAAGGTACCAAAATCAAAACTGTTAGCCAACTGTTTTCCTTCAAACAGTGGTCACCATGAAAAGGTAGCATTTGCCAACAGTTAATACAGATATTTTTTCTCTATACTTAATAACTGCCTGGTATTCTTTTGGAAAAAGTTGTCTTTCAAATGGCTGCCAAAGGATTGTTTTTTGTTTGATTGTTGAATTTCTCTCCCACCCCCTTATTTGTTGCCCCCACTAGCACCCAACTACCCATCAAGCTGTTTGTCATCTCTGTATTTATTACATCTCTGTGTAAGATCCCTAGCTGTAGGGTCCTGTACCTTATTTTATACCCATAAAACCACATGCTGTGGTGCTGTATAATTATCTCATACTATTAATTGTCTTTTATGATAATTTACTGCCAGTCAGAGTAACTGGAGAGCAGTAATTCTCATGGGTAAGACTGGGGGATGGAGTTATGGTAATTTTCTAGTCTCCACCCATTGGCCAACACCTACTTGTGACACCAAATGTAGTGTGTGTGTGTGTGTGTATGTGTATATAAAAGTGTGTGTGTGTGTATATATATATATAGTTCAAATCTTCATAATGTGATCATTCCTTCTTTTTTGGGTGCTCTGATCAGCAGTCAAATGTTTAACATTCAAACAGTATTAGGCATCAGAGTTACAACCCCTTTGGAATGAATGGAGGTATAGTTCTTACTCTTCAGAACTATTGCTTCTGGCTGTCTGCAGAATCAATGAGATATCACTGCCTGGATTTACAATTGGTACAATATTTTTGTAAAAATCTAGTGTTACTTCCTCCCCAGATGAAAGCTTGCTCGCTGGAGCATGCAATGGTAGCCATCAGGAAATGTGTGGACACCCCAAATTGTCTGACATTTGGGGATGTTCCATTTACCGCTCTGATTGCAACTCAAGTTAAATGTCTTCTGGAAACTATCTTAAGTCAAACTCACAATGTCCACCTGCTTGTTTATGAGGCTTATCAATGTCCTAGTGCTCTGCTGATTCTGAGCAGAGATAGATGGAGAAGGAGAAAGCCAGTCACTGCAGAGCATTAATGCCTTTACCGCAGGAGTGTTGGAACTAGGGATGCTGGGGGTGCAGCAGCACCCTCTGACTTGAAGTGGTTTCCAACAGATACAGGGTTTACAATTTTCTTCAGTGGCTTTCAGCACCACCACTATAAAAATTGTTCCTACCCCACTGCTTAACCTCATCAGTTAATAGTTGCCTTTTGCTATCTGCCTCCTTTTCTGAGTCTGCAGCAGAGTCAGCAAGAGCTGCTGTCCTGAAGCAAGTGTCTAATAGCATAACTGATCTTTAGTCCTAGTTTCCATAGCTACTAGCTTTGTGTCACTGTTCAGAAATAAAGCAGATTCTGGGCTATAGAGCAGGGCCTGAAGGAGATCTCCAGCTTCAGTTTATTGTTCCATAGTTGGATAAGTGGGTAGCTTGGCCTAACTATGATTTTTCAGCACTGAGACATTGGTGACACTCCAAGTGTCAGAACAAAATGTTCCAACATGGTCCATTGGGCAATGTGGAAAACCATGCCCTCCCTGATGTCATGTAAATGACAGCCTTATTCCATGCTTGCTACTTTATCCTGGGGGTGATGCCCATGGGGGAGATGCTGACAAAGACACAAACTGCAGCACGCAGGCCGTCTCTCTCAACCCTGAGATGAAGGTAACTGGGCTGAAGGGAATTTACAAAGCCTGCAAGGAAAGATTAAGAATTAGGTAAGGGGAAACAGGCATATAGGCCTTTATTTTTTACCCTTTTCTTGGTGTGCTATATATCTTTGGATGGATAAATAATGCTTTGTTTTGGAGAAGCTGTTTGAGCTGCTTTAATAATCAGCCTTTGTACCAGGATCTGAGAGGAAAAGGGTTTACATGTGCCAAACGCAGTTGGGCCTGTTGGATTAACTTGGTTCATAAATGGAGCGCGTGAGCTGCAGCCCAGAGATCCAGTGTAGGGCTGTATCTACAGTTGGAGTTCGGTGTGTGATTCCCAGCTTGCACAGACATACTTACGTTAGCTCTTCTTGAGGTAGTGTGCCAAAAATAGCAGTATAACTGCTTCCCATCGCTGGTCCCCGTGACTCATTAAAGAGTCTGCCAGGTAAAATCATACTGGGGCGGATACGTACACTGGATGGATGGCCCAAACTGCTGCCTGTGCTACCTGCTGCTACATTGCTATTTTTAGCACGCTTGCTCAAGCAGAGCTAGTACAGGTACATGAATGCAAGCTGGGAATTACACACCAAGCTCCAAGTGTAGATGTAGCATGAGAGTGGCTGGACTGCAGGGTTCCACCCAAAGAGGGGTGAAGGTAGTGAAACCTGTCCCCAAAGGGTGCACTTGAGGGGAATAAAAGGTTTCAAAAGTGAAGTTATCTGTGTAACATTGTCACCTGTGTTAGCTGAAGTTGGTTTGATCCTGGGTTTAGTTTGATGATTTTTTTAATATGAACAAGGAGTATGAGCTTTTCTTGCAAAAACTAAATGTACTCACTGAAAGTTCTGAGATAAAACTAATACATTTTTATGGAAAAGGTGAAAAATATTTAAATGCAAGAATTTGCCAAAACAAGAACAAAAATATATCCTGTCAAGTATCATAAACATGCCATGTGATCTGAGTGTCTAATCAAAACTAACCACAGTGGAAATTATGAACATAGAATGTGTTACCAAGTGCGCATGAATAATCTACAGACCAAGAGTGATCTGCAGGATGTGTGTGCAGTAGATGTTTCAAATAACAAAGGAGGAAAATGGTGATCTGCTTACAGATAATTGGGAAACAGGGCAAAAAGTGAAAATAGTCAAACTATTTAGTGTTAGTTATTTTCCTGGTGCTGTAAGACAGTGTGACCTAATATAAGCAGTAAGTAAAAGTAAGCAAAATAAGTACCAAGTCACCTACGGGAGTGTAACGTTATTCCTACAAATTATTTCTTGATTTATTAATTTTTTTTATTATAAAGATTTAGGCATAGTGATACTTTTATGAATTTAAGTATTCTTTTCAGAGGCATCCTATAATATTGATATTCATACCCTCCTCACTCCATATATACATGGAGCTCACTTCAGTTTGTGGCGTGCATGTGAGGAGCTGGGAGCAAGTGGCGCAAGAAGCTGAGAGTGAGAAGGCATACTACTGGAAGACTGAGAAGTACAAGCGTTATCAGACACCAGGAGGAAGGTCCTGTGGTGAGAATAAAGAGGGTGTTGGGAGGAGGCCATGGGGAAGTAGCCCAGGGAGTTGTAGCCATCATGCATCTGTTACAGGAGCCACTGTAGACAGCTGCAATCCACAGGGCCCTGGGCTGGAACCTGGAGTAGAGGGCGGGCCCAGGTTCCCCCCATCCAACTCCCTACTTGATACTGGAGGAGTTGAACTGAACTCTGGGTTCCACCGGAGGGGAAGGTCTCTGGCCTGTTCCCCGATCCACTAGGTAGATCAGCAGAGACTGCAGGGATTGTTCTTCTTCCTTTCCCCATGCTGGCCAGTGATGAGGCTAACTGAGTGAACGGCAGATTTGAGCCACGAAAGTGGCCAAACTGAGGGCTGCTGTGAACCTCTGAGGTGAGAAAATCCACCAATAAGCGCAGGACCCACCAAGGCAGAGGAGGAACTTTGTCACAAATGCTACATCTTCTTCCTAGAAAGCAAAGTAGTCACAGTTTCCATCTTTCTTTGGTAGAGGGAAAAAGCCTGAGCTCAGTCTGTTAGCAAACCTGGGTTTCCTCATTGCCATGATAGCAAGCCTTGGGTTTCCTTTTCCCCTCCTCCTTTCTAATTACAAGCCACATTTCAGACAATTTTATTTCAGCAAAATGTTATACAACTACAATATCACTTTCCTAGGCATACTTTAAATTTAGCTTCTATAGTATTCCAGGCATTTACACTGGTTGCTGACAGAAACAAAAATTAACATTACCTTTGTGCCATATTCCATAAGGGTTGTATTCAGCTAAATTAAATGTTAGACAGGATTGACAGCTAATTTAAACCTAACATTTCCTAGGTGACATACTTACATGAGGCTAAGTTCTGAGATAACCTAATTGGTTAAAAAATGTGTCTTGGGTTTGTTTGAACAGCTGGAAAATGAATTAAAAAAAAAACCAACTCGCTTCTAACCAACATCAGGGGGCAGGGGAAGAAGAACTTTTATTTCTCTTAGACTATCAGATGCGATTTTTTTTTATGAGTACAAAATTCTAAATATCAATGTGGAGCAACTTGACTATTTGTCATTAAAATATTAAGAAATGGCAAGTTATACAAAGCTAATTCCTTACCTCCATTTAGATATTTTTTTAAAGCCTTCACATTTTATAGTTTTAACCGGGACCTTGTGTTTTAGGTCAGTCTGCAGCTAACCAACTAGCTGCAGAATCTTCTCTGCAGAATCATATGTGCTCCAAAATTTAAGATCTCCTTAAAATAAAATTTAAAAAAAGAGCAGTTCTAGCACATTTGGTAGCAAAGAATACATACAAAATCTGAACTGACCGTTCACATATGCAGTGTTGCCTTCCTAAGTCTACAAGCAGTCAGCCTGAGAAAATAGCTCAGGGAGTATGAATCCATTCCTATTCATCTCAATAGTGACTTGACTCTGAGGACAAACTATTTAAAATATCAACATTATTAACTGCTGCCTGGTCTACAACAAACATTCAGCTGATATGTTTAGCCATTACTAACAGTCAGTAAAACATTTTCAGAGGTATCAGTGTCCCTTTAAGACCAGAGTGTTAGCCAGTAGCTATCGACTATTGAGTATGAAATGTGACTCAAAGTTATACATATGAATTCATGGCAAGTGTTGTTATTTGTATTAGTCATGAACCAGGACCCCATTTTACTAAAAGTTGTACAAACACACAACAAAAAGACTCTGTCCCAAAGAGCTTACAATCTAAGTATAAGAAAAGAGCTGCTGATACAGACAGACAGAAAGATGAGGGAATAAGGGAAACAATGAGATAGTATTGGTTAGCATAAGTGGCAGTAGCCTCATCCTTGTCAAGTTTTTTTGTAGGCATCATGGAAAAAGGCAGTTTTGAAGGAGGATAATGAGGTAGCTGTGCAGATGTTTAAGCATGAAGGTGCTTGGTTGAAAGTTTAATAAGGGAGTAGTGAAAGGCTGGCATCATGAGCTGATCAGAGGTGCGTCAACAGCTCGATAGTGAATCAGAGATGATAGGCAGAATAGAGAGAGACTGTAAAAGGCCTCGAAAGTGAAGAGAAGTAGCTTGTGTTTGATGCAATGGAGAAAGGGGAGCCAAAGGAGACATGGAAACAGAGGGGTGACATAGTTAAAACAACAGGCTCGGAAAATGATCTTTGGAGCCACGTTCTGAATGGATGTGTGCGGTGCAAGTTTCCATTTTTCAAGGCCGGAGAAAAGGATGATGCAGGAATCATATAATTATTTTCTATTGGAATGTAATTGAGGGTATTCTCTTGCTAGTGTTCATATAGATGTCATGTAGTTGTATACGAATTTTCTGGATATAGTTAACAAACTAACTTTAATATCTAGAGTCTATTTTTTAGTATTAAATTATTGAATTATGTCATTTTCATCCCCACCGACTTAAATTAACAGCTTTCATTAAATTGAATGTAATGCCTCAAACTAGTAATTAAAATGTAGTGTCTAATAATGCTATTATATATTGGTTGATTATGAAGTTCTATGTCCAACAAAAATGTAATCTATATTTTAAAAATAATTTTCTTTTTCATTCAATACATATAAGGAAACTCATCCTCCTATAAATAAAAACAAAACCTAATTAAAATTATAAAATATAATGTTGAAGGAGTACATCTCAAGATTCACTTATAAAAACATTCAATTTTCTTGCCACCCACAACATTTTATCTATACAAAAATATGCGGGTAGGTCCTTCACCCTACTCCAGTGGTAAAAAACAGTTGTAAACTTTGTTACTTAATTGGGAAATTTTTCAGATGGCACAGAACTACCTTAATGGCTTTTGTGCCATTCCTACTTCTTGAAATGAAATGTGTCTGCAGAAAAGTACTGGGGCTGGAGCACTCCCTACAACTCTTTAACATCTAGCTTCTAGACTGGCCTTTTAGAGGCAGTGGACAACAGGTGTAAATTATAGAAGCCCCTCTCTCTGGCTTCTCTAAATTATGCTGTGGGTTTCAGACCAGCAGAAATCAGCCCCAGGATTCAGAAGTCACAAGGGTGGCTTAAATTCACCATTACCATCCTCCTCTGTTCTTGCACAGAGCACAGTACAATTAAAATAAAATAGTAAAGGAAAAAAAAGAAAATTAATTAGCAATGCTCTTAATCAAGTGTTATATCTTATAAAACAAGAGAGATCTTTTTTGACGAGGAGCATTTGCTTTTCACAATCTTAATAAATTAAATATTATAATATATTGCAAATATTTTATGAATCTTATGAACAAATGGCTTGGGAAAGCAAACAAATGCGGCAGCCTTTAACAATCTGCGTTGGGGGAACTTCTTTTCTATGCTCTTGTAGAAGTGTGATCATAGTAGTGGTGGGGGCACATATAGTTTTATAACCCTGATACTTGTTTGCCAAGTAAAGAGTTAATTTGTCCTTGGAAAGAAGTTACCAAATCCAGTGCAAAATTTATTTTATATACTGTGCAGAGTTTAGCTATTGTGGAATTCATTCAGAAAGCCTCATTCTTATTCAGCAGCCAGAGTCATAATCTCTCCCATGCCATGTAATGCTGACCAGGAGGTCGAGCAGCAACTTCCTCAGAAGAACAGAACCAGAAGCCTCATCTCCTCTGTGACTGCGTGTAGAAAGCTTTCCACATTTCTGATGCTGAAAGGATTCATGTGAACAGTGACAACACTGATATCTTTATGGTAGGGAGCTGACTTACATCAGAACATGTCTGCAGCTGATCATTGACTGAACATAGGTGGGAGTTGGTACTGTTCTTTATTTAAATATTGGCAAAGCACATATGTAATCTCCACCATTATAATTACTACTATAAAGTAGCAACTAAGATCAGAGCTTCATTGTGTTAGGTGCTGTACAAACACAGAATGAGAGAGCCCCTGCCCTGAAGAGCTTACAATCTAACTAGACAAAAGAGATAAAGGGGCTGGAAGGAAAATCAAGAAACAGAGAAGGGAAGTGACTTGTCCAAGGTCATTGCAGGTTAGTAGCAGAGCTAGAAAAAGAACCCAGGACTTCTTACTCCAGTGCCCTCTCCATTTGACCATGCTTCCTCCACACTGAAGTCAATGGAGGTACTAAAACAATTCAAATCACACAAGTCTTATATGCTTTGCTAGATTAGCAATAGGGGGGTGGGGTGGGAGGGAAGATTCACAAGCTTCTGGGTAGTGTCAGGATTTAGGCAATTGTGTGTGCTCACTCACCTGCTGAAATTTAGGTATTTTGCGGATGTTAGTGGATGAAACTTAGGTGTCTAGGAACTTCAGGAGCCTATAGGCTTAGGCGGTAGCTGAGCAGCGACTCTCTGAATACCACTGGCACCTAAGTGTTGAACTTAGGTGCTTAAATGCAGATTCACTGACTTTCAATGAGTTGTTTTGCTTCTTTATTATTATTTTAGCTTTGTCTGTTGAATTTGGAATGCGTTTTGCAGCCCAGACAAATACTTGCTGAAGTTACATTGCCACCCTTAGAAGTCAGAAGAGCTACAACCTTCTATGGTGGCAATCCCCTAGATTTTCTATGTGCAATATAAGACCTGACTTTCATAGCTCCCAGTGAACAGGTCATAGGTCTGCATGTATTTAGCATGTTCACCTACACGTCTGCTTTTGTATGTTTAGTTAAAGCTAGGGCATGTGTAAATCACATAACTGCTAACAAGAGAGTGTTTCAGAACCATGTGTGCATACAGATCGGTACACAGATTTTTACGTACATATTTGTACAGGAATTGTATACTACAGTGTTAAGATAGGTGAACAGTGAACTTGGACTTCTGACTTTGTTTTGGGAAAAGCAGGTTCTAGTGGAAGACTTATGGAACTTCCAGTGTGGATGTCAGAAGAATCTAGGTGCACTGTAATGAATTTTTAAAAAATTACTAAGGTATTAAATATGCAGTTGCATTCTGTTGTGACAAACTCCAGACTTCAAGAAGAGCTCTGCAGAGCTTGAAAGATTGTCGTTTTTTCACCAAGACAAGTTGGTCCAATAAAAGATATTACCTCAACCATCTTGTTTCCCTCAGGAACATTTTAGCCATTCAGTTACCATTTAATACAATAGCTTGTACCAATTTAATTAGATATCATTTACCATTTAGTAAAGTCAGAATTTTTAATAGTGGATATTAATTAACTTTCTTTAGGTGATCTTGCTAATTCTCTTTGGATGAACCCCTTCACCTATACTTACACATGACAGAGATGTAAGGCTATTCATTGTCCAGCTATATCAAAAGAAGGACAGGAGACACTAGATATGGTTTTAATCAGGCTGCAACTTTCAGTATAGCTGAACAATTATGTCTTTCCATTCAAAAGCTGTTAAGTTTTGGATCTACCACACAATATAGTTATGTTTTACCTCATCCACCTAACCAGAATTCATCACTTGAATTTGTCCTTAAGTTCCAGTTTTAAGCATCCAGGGTTATCATTTGTGACTCAAGAAATACCAGCAATAAAAGATTCCAGACAACAGTTAATCAGCGTTTTTTATTTAACGAAATCATAAAAACATGCAAGTTTCTAATAGATTCTCCAGCAGTGGAATTTTAAACGTTCTTAATATGACATGTTTTTAATGAACTTTTCTAAACTCAGGAGATCAAACTGTACAAGCAAGTTACCAAAAATGGGATTAGCATTATATCAATTTAAGTTTATTTCTCAGCTCCAAGGTTTCAGAACTAAAAAATAAATCTCTGATAAAGTGAAGCAAGATGAGAGGGGGAAATGGCATAAGCATTCCGGTGAATGAACACTATTCTTTTTTAACTCTATTCATAAACTATAAAGATTCAGTCAGATGTTCAGCTGATGAAAATTGGCATAGCTTTATTGATTTAACTGGAACTATTCTTATCTGTCATTTACACAAGGGCAGGGCCTGGCTTTTAGAGATCATTATTAAATTCTTCTTCCAGTAAGCTTCCATCCACAATGCAACATTACATGTCAGAATTCCCTTCCCCAAAATCTGCCATGCATCCTCAGTTAGGTGAAAATTTCTCCTAATTTCCTTTTTAACATTAACCCTTGCAGTCTTTGTTTACGGCTACATTCTTCCATGGCGTTCATATCCAAAAGCATAGCAACATAATCCAACATCTATTTCCAAATTCTACGCAAATGGTAAAAGTATGTGGCATTACAAGTTTACCACACATAAATGGGTCAGCATTGAAAATCTGCACTAACTGTGCAAAATCCTAAGAAGGGTTATGTCGTTGAAGAATAAGCCAGAACCAGTAAAAAACTAAAGTATTGTAGGGCCCATGTTGATTTTATGTACGCCCACCAAGGGGAAATGAAACATCACAAAATTTCAATTGACTGAGTTTCCTACTAGCCTTTCCATGAAGGGGATTTGGTTCCCTGCTTGCAGAAGAAGTTAAGGGCTCCTCTTCTTTAACTCATGGATCCTCCATATCTGGACAAAATTGAAATGTTCCACAGGATGCAATAACATCTAGGGCTTGTCTACATTGGAACTGGGCAGATGCTGCTTGGTTCTCTGTGATGCTGATCTCTTGGTGGGCTCTGCAGCAGGGGCCACTCTAGCCATAGGGAAAACAGACAGCTATCTAGGGCAACAGATTCTGCCTAAATTGACAGAGTCAAACCTGAGTGAATGGTGCTGTGACCTGGTGCTTGTCCCCTGCCTTCTACCATAACCACCAGATGATCAAAAGGCTTGCTGGGCCCTTCAGAAAACTCAAACTTGTCCCTCCCACTCCCACTCGAGAATCTATTCTACTGGGTATGATGGAAGAGGCACACTGAAGTTTTGCCTAGAGCTATAGATTTTCTTGAGTTGCCTCTGCTGTGGAGAGTTATGCTTTCAAGGACTACCTACTTCAGTGCTCCTTGAATTCCATGTCCTACCAATAGAGAGTCTCCACCAAGGAGGGAGAAATAGTATAAGTTAATACAGCCGTAGGCTCTTAAGGATCTTTCAGTCTCCTCTGTCTATGGCTTGATAATGTAAAATTGACTTAAATTAGGATTGTCTTTATCTTTTGCATGCCTAATGATGTGCACCTTCCTGGATCTTACCGCCTGAATGAATTTTCACTGAATACAGGGGCCTGTGACATGCTTTAACAATAAAATAAGATGCTCCCCCCACCCATTATAAATCTGTCAGTGGGGCAGTGAACGAGTTGAGAATAGTTCTGAAAGCCTGAAAAATATTTGTGGAGCCCAGCGGCATCAATATAAAGGAGAAATACATATCTGAAAAAGGGACAGCCCGTTAACTAAGGGACAGATGGCTGTAGCAGAATGATACCAAACAGTAATTTTCAGTTCATGTTGAGTCCTTTTGAAACATATTCTGCTTTGAATTATTGAAGCCTTCATTAAGTACAATGAAGGGGAATAAATTCCCCAGATTCATTTAGGTAGACATCATATTTAACTAGTGAGCTGCTGGGGGTTGGTGGTTCAGCTAATAACACTCTTCCCCCCCACCCCCTCCCAAAAAAAATAAAACTGAAGTCATTTATCTTGTAATGGAAGTTGTTTAGTGATAATAGCAACTGTACTCTAGTGTGTATTTTTTAGCGTGGCTGCAGATGGATTTTGAACATATTTATTCTGGATGACATAGTGTGCTAGCAGTGGGAAATTGAAAGCCCTTTGGCTGAGAAGAGATATTACTTTTCCTTTCTCATCAAGCTCCTCTGAGGCTGGACCTGTGGTTTAACCCTTCTGTCCGTAATCTTGTTCTCTCACAATAATTTTCTTGTTTTTACTACAATGGAATAAATATTCATTGTGAGGTCTATGGCATTAACCTGTATGAAGATAGTTTGTATGTCATAAGAATGCATTTGTCTGGCAGCTGGGGAAGTGAGTGTGGAAGTGTTAGGCTTTGAAAGAAGCCTATTAATATTGAGACCTCATATTAGTAACAGTGGAAATAGCAGGTGTTCAGCACCATCCTGGTTTTGGACAACAACCAGAAAATAATATAACAGCACTTTCTTTGCTTTGAAAATCAATGGGAGTTGTGGGTGGGATTGACAAAGGGACTGAGGCCTGGTCTACACTAAAAAGTTAGGTCAATACAACTACGGCATTCAAGAGTGTGAAAAATCCATTCCCCTGAGCAAAGTAGCTAAGCTGACTTAACCCCAGGGTAGACAGCGCTAGGTCAATAGAAGTTGATCATTCTACTGCCTCTTAGGGAGGTCAATTACTTATAACCCCTCCTGTCAGTGTAGGCAGTGTCCACACTGAAGTG
Organism: Caretta caretta; assembly: GCF_965140235.1. Taxonomy (NCBI): domain Eukaryota; kingdom Metazoa; phylum Chordata; order Testudines; family Cheloniidae; genus Caretta; species Caretta caretta. The sequence goes on along the minus strand of NC_134210.1, from coordinate 88,672,135 downwards.
ATACAGCAGTGCAGGTGCACTTTTGTAGTGTGTTAAGTGTAGACAAGCCCGTAGGCATTGCAAAACAAAGTCTCACAACACCTAACTTTTAAGCACAAAACCAAAAACCAAACCTTACAGGAACACTCTTATGATCCCCAGAGTTTCAATTAGGTGCCCAGGCTCCTATACAATGAATGCGAGGAGATAGACTCATTAGAATGTGATCCACAGCACTCTAGGCACAGAGACCCCATAGCTAGCTGAAGGGAGATAGCACAAACCCTTCCTGATAGCACACGCCCATCCCTCTCATGGAGATAGGTGTCTAGACACAGGCTGCAAGGAGGTGTCTAGCTCTGCTTGCAATCCATGAATGGGGACCTGCCATCTGGAGTCAGGCAGCTTAGGCATCTAAATTGCTTTTTGTGGGAAATGAGATAGGCACCTGCCTTGCTCCACATAAAATGACCAGAGGAGGAGATGGTGCCACCATTGTCCAACTTATAACTTTTAGCCCTGTAATTAGACCCCTCACCTGACAGGTAGGAGACAATTCCCACAAATTCGGACAGGGGTCTCCCACCTCTCAGGAGAATGATTTAATCACTGAGCTATGAGAAGTCTGTTATGGTGCTATCCTGTTGAAGCTGTTCCACTGTGGATAAATAACAAAAGAGTGATTGGAGCAGGGGAACGGCTCCCTCTCCCAGGTGGGTGCCCCAGCCACTGGACTACGGAGTCATTCCAACTCCGTCAGTAGTTACTGGGTCAGAAAGAAAGAGAGAAAATATAAGATAGGTGTCCAGATGCCTAGAGGGAGGTAGCAATGCGTGTGTCCCAGCATCTAAAACTTAGGCACCCTGGGAACTTTCACAATGGGAAGTTAGGTGCTGAGTGAGTTTTGGCACCTATAGGGTTAGGTGGCAGCCAAGCAGGAGTTTTATGGATCACAGTGGTGCCACAGACGGGGACTTTAGGCAACCGACTCTGGAGTTTAGGCACCTAGGTTGCTTCGTTGATTGCAACCATGGTACCCAACTCCCTCTGGCTTCTTTGAAAATATAAGTCTAAGAAATAAAAATGGTCTTAAGGAGCTAGCAAAATAGAACACTGATTCCAAGGACTCACTAAAACTCAAGCTCTCCCAATTATATTATCAGTCTTGCATTGTGAGGTGTTTTCCTTTAAGCCCCAGCTCCAGGAATCATGTAGTTGAATAATATTGGCTTGCACTTTTTTCTTAAAAAAGAATACGCTTTAGCCCTTATAGTTATGGAGAAAAGCTTGTAAATGTGACATCAGTTCACCTTGAAGGCTCAAAAACCAGAAAGCAACTAAAAAAGAACCCCAAATACTATTTATCTTAAAATCTCATAATTTAAGACAATCTCATAATTTATTTGTAACCTGACACTTGAGTTTTGAATGATTGGAGTTTGCAGTATGGCTTCCCCACTCCAATGGGGAGTTTTCACACTGTCAGTACTGAAATGGAAAAAGGCCTGGCTATTTAGGAAACCTTTTCTTCAGACTCAAGACTTATTGAGTGTCTTCCACCTTGAATGACTCTTAATTGTGTAAGCAGAGTCAGGATGAGCTCCACCCTGACATCTGGTGGTGAGTTGTGGCAAGTTGTGGAAAAGAACTTCAGGGGCTGATCTCATTTGCATAGGCACACCCACCCCAACTAGCATGAGCCCATAGTTGCCCAAATGGTCACTTTGGCTGCTGTGGGATCCCCAGTTTCTCTGTTATTGGGGCAGGAAGAATAAATTGTTGTTATCCTGATTATGTGAATCAAGGAGAGTGGAACTGTACTTGGCCTTTTGTTATGATGGAGGGACTCGCCGTCAACTAAGTACCACTCGCTAAGCAAGGGACATGGGTTCCAAAACTCAGTGACGGTAGAGAGGCTGAGGATAGGTATTAATATCTGGTGGTATGGGCCCAATAGTGAGAGCCTTACATGCTAATTGCACTTCCTCCTCTCTCCACTGTGGAATATCAGAGCTAATTTTGATTGTATTAAGAGTCTAGTTACAGGCTGCTGAGCTGAATTCGCTTTGGGCTAATGATATACCAGCACTGAGCCCCTCCTACTACAAGCTGAAATCATAAAAGAGCTTAACTTACTAAGAGCTGAAATCACTGAGTGTTGTGTTAAGTAGTGGGGGAGCCTGAAGATATATTGCGGAGCAGTTTGCGGGAAGGCTGGCAGAGCAGAGCGGTTCGTGGGACGGCTGGAGCGGCTCATGGGATGGCTGGCAGAGCGGAGCAATTTGTGGGATGGCTGGTGGAGCGTAGCGGAGCCCCATGGAGAGGTTGGGGCAATCGGATTTGGACCACGTAAGGTGCCCCTTTAAACCCCCCCCCCCATCTCCACCCAGGTTGGGAGGTAAAACTCTGCGGATAAACTTTCAAACTCTGGTGCTGCACTGACCAGGGACAGAGACTTTTTGGGTTGTTGGACTTTTGGGACTTTGGGTGACTTTGGGTTGCTGGACTCAAGAACCCAAGGGAAAGGTCATGCCCCAATTTGCTTGGGGTGGGTTTCTTTTGCACATGGGTTGTGTTATGAATCCTGTTGGTGGTGTTTCCCCACCATAATGCCACATTGTTTCTCTCTGTTATTAAAAGGCTTTTGCTACACTCAGACTCTGTGCTTGCGAGAGGGGAAGTATCGCCTCTTGAAGGCACCCAGTGGGGGTGGTATATATTTGTCCTACGTCACTGGGTGGGAGCTCGAGCCGGTTTTGCATTGTGTTATTGGAATGAAACCCCTAGATACTGAACCTGGCCCTTGTTGCTGCCAACTCTGATCGGCAGAAGGGTTACAATTGCAAAGTAGATGTAATGTATGTTCCCTAACTCTGTAGACAAGCAACTCAAAATTATACCTTCACTAAGAAACAAACCCTGTTACCAAAAGAATATGATTCAACAAAGATGGCCATTGGACTACATTTCCCAGCATGCTACTTGTTGAAGACAAGGTCAGAGGTAAAAGTAACATTCAAATTGTAAAATCCCTCTTTCTTACCTCTTCCCTGCTATATTCTCCCTATACAGGAGCTCTAGCAGAGCGGAGTGAGTGTCAGCCTTATTTTTACATAAACAACCAAGCAAACAGCCAAAAAGATATTAGCATTGATAAGACACTGCAAAAGATTTCAAATGATTATTTGCCTGGATACTTAAACAAATTTACTTCAGATGTGTTTACACTCTTATTAGTTTTCTGTGAGTTTTTTACTGAATGAGTTTACTTGCAGAAACAGGATTTTAAGCACATGTTGAATAATCACAGAAAGCAAGTTTTCATTTCAATGTCAGGAGTATTCATGCTAGAAATCTGATTCTAAGAGTGGTACTCATGCAGACAAGGAACAAAGTGTGTGTGCAATCAGAACAAACCTTGAGTTTTGAATGCATGTGTGATGTGGGTTTTTACACCCCTCCTCCCCCCGGCACTTAAAGGTTTAACTGGAGCTGAAGAGCTCAATTAAGACACCTGGTTGCACCTGGAGAGTGGCCCAGGTCTAATTAAAAATGAGTCCCAGGTGGGGATAAGTTGGATGGTTTCTATAAATAGAGGAAGTCTGTAATAGGTGGGGGCTGCAGAGAGAGAGAAAAGGAACCGTACAGTCCTTGTCTAGGTAGCTTCACCCTAGCCCCAATAAGAGAGGTCATCAGGGGTGAAGGAGATTCCTGAAGTGGGTATTAGAGTAGGGCAACTGACAGACGGAAGGCCCAGGGCATAGACTGGCGTAGAGTATCGAGACTAGGGGCAAGACTCTAGAGAGGAAAACCCTGAGAGTCAGTGTTCTGCAGAAAAATAGAGAATGGGGGAGGATCCAGGCTGGACTAAAAGTTAAAGCTCAGAGAAAGGATAGTAGTTGCTTTTGGTGTGGTGTGTTTTGTTTTGCTTTTGAGCTTGGTTAATAAATTCCCTGTAGAAGGCCTGAGGCTACTAAGGACAGAGAAGTGGAATGGAACAGGAGCCCTGGAAGACTATCATAATAATGACGAGTGTCAATGGGGTGCTGTCTGTGTGGAATGCTGATATCCTCAAAGGGACGGAACTAATGTGACTTGCCCAGAGGGTTGAATTGGAAGAAGAAAAGCCACTGCATTGCCAAGACTGCTTTCCAGGAAGAAGCTACTCTGTCACACCTAGCCGTGAGGGGCACGCCAGAGAGTTAACCCTTCCTCAATTTAATGAGCTGCTCATGTACAATCTACAGGCCAAGAACTGCTCACCAAAATCATTTGGGAAATAAGATCAAATAAGGAGTAATGTGAGAATTTGATGATAGAAAATGAAATTAATTGGATAACGGTTTGCTATGAGTTACCCTGTGACTTTTTTTTTAAGCAAGCTAATAATAAGGTATATTTTTAATTCCCAAGTCTCCTTGAGATTTTTATATTCTATAATACTATAGTATGAGCGTGTTATAGTATTCTGATTATAGTTATCTTCTAAAAGTAGACAACACCATGGGTTGTCTTAAGGGAATGGTCTTTTATAATAGCCTCTCATAATATATGTCCTAACTGAGTCAATACACTTTAACTTAACCATACTAAAGAAAAAATAAAGTTCTGCCAACCAGCAAAAGGAGAGAGCTATGGTCACAATCATTCATCTTCATGGTTCGCCCTATCTGTACAATGTCCTGAGTTTACTGCTCCATGTAATACTGCCCCACATCCAGGAAGCTATCAGATAATGATCTTTCCAGGAGATAAAAGGTATACTAAGTGCTCTGGGAAAACCTATATGCTCTGTATTTCAACAGTTGCCAGCAGAGCATAAAAACTAAAACATACAGCTAGAAACAGCTACCTAGTTAAAGGCTCCAAAAGCATTTTGGCTGAGGAAAGTACCTCTAAGGGTAAAAGTTAATGGAGGACATTTGTGAATCTGTGAATGCGACATTGAGTACCAGCCACGAGATGCCAAGTCACATGGAGGCCTTGAAAACAGATGTTATGTCTTGTAGGTTCCTTTTCCTTTGTTGTGATTTTTAAAGATACATTACAGACCTTGTGTATACATTATTAAATTTGTTTCAAGATGGAATCAGTTTACACTTGTTTTCAGACAAGTGCAAATCTTAACTTAAGAGGTGAACTTAAGTAGATGGATGGTGGCTGCTCAAAATTCTCATTGTTCTCATTAGCCCACTTTCCCATCCCTCCAAATTATATCAACTTCGGAAGTAGGCATTTGTGACCAGTACAAGTTGAATGAACCACTATGACCATTGTTCGACCCTGAAGTTGTCCCTGGCACTGCACTCCTGCTGTGGAGAACTAAAACTGGCCTTTTGTTTGGAAATGAAGAAAGTATACAAAGCCATTAGGGCAAACAGGTACCTTAAAGAAATAGAAACAATAGCTGAAAATTGCACATGAGACTTTCATGTTTAAATGAACATTTTATTATTTACTACCTTACTTTGGTGGGAGAGTTGGTCAGCAGAAAAGGGAGATGGGATAGAAGAAGCATAGTTGAGACAGAACCTTAGATCTTATCATTATAATAGCAGCACCAACTAAGTCCCTGTAATCAGGTTGTGTAGGCAGAGCCCCCTCAAGGTCCATCAGGGCATGATTCACTTTGCTTCAGGTTCCCAGGTATCATCCCTCATGGATTAGGTGTCATGGAAACTTCGCCCTCTGGCTAAGGAATGCTTCACCCCTACCATTTCCAGGGTGTCAGAGTCCAGAACAAAAAGGGAAAACAGCGAACTTTGGAAGCAAGGTTGTCTGTGGGTTTGTTGGGAGGACCCTTGCCTGTCTGCTCTGGGCTTCTTTCCAGGCAGGTAGTCCCATTCTGTCAGTTTGCCTGGGGCTAGTCATCCTATCCACCAAATGGCTCACTCAGGTAGCAAGCGGTCTTTGGTTCTCAGCTGGAACCAGGCTTCCCTCATCAAGGAAGTAGCAAAGCTCTCCTCTCCTTTTGGTCAGCCCTGAACGGAATCTCCACCTTTTAGCTCCCCCTTCCCCATGCCTGACAGTCAATGCAGCTATAGCAGTGTTGGGTCAACTGAGTCCACAGTCTCTCCCTATCCCTTTTGCTGCCAGTGCAGCATCTGTTTCCGTTACTCCCTTGTGGCCAATTGTGGGCCAGAGGCCCCATCACAGACCCACTGAAAGATTTGATTAAAAAATACAGAAGAAATTGCTAAAATAGGTAGAATAGGAGATGTATTTATTACTTCTCTCTCTAGCCAGAGTTAGGCCACCTTAGCCACCTTATCCTCCTATCACAAGTATAATCCTCAGGAAATCCTTGGAGCATAAAGTGAACTTTTCTCCAGTTACTCCGCTGCACAGGGAGCTAGAGTGCAAACTGAAACTTTTTTCTAGTAGCTTTTCGGTTAATGAGGTGCAGATGTATTGATAGGTTGAAATATGCTACAAAACCTCCTGTGTTGCTGAAAGCTTCTGTACCATGAACTCCTCTGTGTTATGAATAACAGCCAGACACAAACTCTGTCTTTCACTGACCTACGCTAGGATGTTCTGTGTAATCTCACAAGGAAGAGTATACATTGCTGATGGACTTCTGTGAATTGGCTGCTACTGAGAACAGCTTGTTCTGGAATTCTAATATTGTTAGACACGGAGTGGGCCAGCACTGGGGAAAGCCACAAAAAGAATTACTGATGCCGAGGGAAGGACATACCCATTAGTACTATGGGCCTGGTCTAAAGGCCATGAGGTCAAAAGGAGCCTTTCCCAAGGAAGCTACAGATACAGCTTAAAGGGCTCTCCTCCAAAAAAACCAAAAACACCCCCACCAAATTTTCACTGTACCTTCTAACAAGGGCCTGATCTAAAGCGCTTGAGGTCAGTGAGTGCCTTCTTATTTAGGGACTCTAATTTTGTCCCACTTATACTCTTCCATCATCAAGTGCCCCATATTGTGGCACATTTTCCCTTTGTTGAGAAGGGCTGTATTTGTAGCTCCCTCTGGAGCCCATCAACACTAGAAGGAACAGCTAGAGATTGGATGGCCCTTCGTTTAGATTCTAGAGGCGTTTTCAGAACTAGATAAAACTGGGAAAAACCACAGCAGCCATATGTGCCATAAATGCAGCACTAGTCCTTTTTTTAATGCATTTGAGTTGGATCTATAAAACAATTATTCTGTTTAGAAAACCCTCCTGGGGAATCTGTTAATTGTGAACTCCAGGGTCCACAATTAAAACTACTAAACAGGAATAAATGTGGACCCCTCAGTGTATCCATTAGTAACAGGAATGAACCAAAACTAGTGTGCTTCTGGCAGTTTTGGGGGTTAGTTAAGTGCCACACAGCTGGGAGCCTCTCTCAAAAGTAGACATTAAATATATTTTCATTACAGTTTATGGGCACCCACTATTTATTAACTCTGATTATCTGTTATAGATGACTGTGTCTGAAACATTTGAAACACAACTAAATAGATTTAGGTTATATGTTGCATAACAAAATAACAAAAACAAACCAAAAAACCTCCAGCCAAAACAAAAACCCTAGCAGCTGAACTGGACTGTGTGTTCCAGAGAATTTTCCTTCTACCTCTTTGCATCCTGTGTCATCACACAGTACAGTGGGACATTTTTTATGATGATTTAAGTATTGGCCCAATCCTACAGCCACTTACATGAATAGAGTTACTCATGTTGTATTTACTGCAGGGGGATGCTTCATATGAGGAAAACATAATTGTTTGTAGGATTAGGCTGACGGTCATCATCTTCTATTTATAGTAGTTCCTGGAGACTGTAACTGAGATCAGGGTTGGATTGCATTAGGCATTATACAGACAAAGTGAGAAACAGTGCCTGTCCTGGGGATCTCTGTCCCAACAGACAAGACAAATAAAGAGTAGAAAACAGAGGAAGTCACTAGAGCAGCAGATCATTGGCAGAGCTATACCCAGGTTCTCTGACTGCCAGTCCTGATTCCCTATCCACTAGGCCACACTACCTTCTTCTTGTAATCAGTTCCAAAGTGATACTTCTCCCAAGTCACTTGTGCTACCACTTCATCCTACAACTGCCTATTGAAGACTTTGGCACAGGTGTGTGTGTGTGTGTTTTTGTTGTTTGTTTGTTTTTTAAAGGTATTTATAGGCATTGCTCTGCTCAGCTTTTGAATATTGAATTTAGGAGCCTGTCTCACTTCTTCCTATGAGCCTGAGCCTCCACTGACTTTAAGCACCCAACTTCCATTGATTCAATAGGAGTTAGAAGCCTAAATACCTTTTGAGGGTCTGGGCCTAAGTCACTTTTAAAAATGAGACTTAGCCCTGGTCTACACTAGGACTTTAGGTCGAATTTAGCAGCGTTAAATCGATTTAAACCTGCACCCGTCCACACAATGAAGCCCTTTATTTCGACTTAAAGGGCTCTTAAAATCGATTTCCTTACTCCACCCCTGACAAGTGGATTAGCGCTTAAATCGACGTTGCCGGCTCGAATTTGGGGTACTGTGGACACAATTCGATGGTATTGGCCTCCGGGAGCTATCCCAGAATGCTCCATTATGACCGCTCTGGACAGCACTCTCAACTCAGATGCACTGGCCAGGTAGACAGGAAAAGAACCGCGAACTTTTGAATCTCATTTCCTGTTTGGGCAGCGTGGCAAGCTGCAGGTGACCATGCAGAGCTCATCAGCACAGGTGACCATGATGGAGTCCCAGAATCGCAAAAGAGCTCCAGCATGGACCGAACGGGAGGTACGGGATCTGATCGCTGTTTGGGGAGAGGAATCCGTGCTATCAGAACTCCGTTCCAGTTTTCGAAATGCCAAAACCTTTGTCAAAATCTCCCAGGGCATGAAGGACAGAGGCCATAACAGGGACCCGAAGCAGTGCCGCGTGAAACTGAAGGAGCTGAGGCAAGCCTACCAGAAAACCAGAGAGGCGAACAGCCGCTCTGGGTCAGAGCCCCAAACATGCCGCTTCTATGATGAGCTGCATGCCATTTTAGGGGGTTCAGCCACCACTACCCCAGCCGTGTTGTTTGACTCCTTCAATGGAGATGGAGGCAATACGGAAGTAGGTTTTGGGGACGAAGAAGATGATGAGGAGGAGGTTGTAGATAGCTCACAGCAAGCAAGCGGAGAAACCGGTTTTCCCGACAGCCAGGAACTGTTTCTCACCCTAGACCTGGAGCCAGTACCCCCCGAACCCACCCAAGGCTGCCTCCTGGACTCAGCAGGCGGAGAAGGGACCTCTGGTGAGTGTACCTTTTAAAATGCTATACATGGTTTAAAAGCAAGCATGTGAAAGGATTACTTTGCCCTGGCATTTGCGGTTCTGCCTTTGCAAAAGGTTTCTGGGGAGGGCAGCCTTATTTCGTCCTTCATGGTAGGACACTTTACCACTCCAGGCCAGTAACACGTACTCGGGAATCACTGTAGAACAAAGCATTGCAGTGTATGTTTGCTGGCATTCAACCAAAATCCGTTCACGCGGTGGGAGGAGGCAAAATGTGACCTTGTAACGAAAGCACATGTGCTATGTATGTAATGTTAACAGCAAGGTTTACCCTGAAAGAGTGTAGCGACTGTTTTATAAAATGTGTCTTTTTAAATACCGCTGTCCCTTTTTTTTTCTCCACCAGCTGCATGTGTTTCAATGATCACAGGATCTTCTCCTTCCCAGAGGCTAGTGAAGCTTAGAAAGAAAAAAAACCGCACTCGCGATGAAATGTTCTCCGAGCTCATGCTGTCCTCCCACACTGACAGAGCACAGACGAATGCGTGGAGGCAAATAATGTCAGAGTGCAGGAAAGCACAAAATGACTGGGAGGAGAGGTGGAGGGCTGAAGAGAGTAAGTGGCGGGCTGAAGACAGGGCTGAAGCTCAAAGGTGGCGGCAGCGTGATGAGAGGAGGCAGGATTCAATGCTGAGGCTGCTGCAGGACCAAACCAGTATGCTCCAGTGTATGGTTGAGCTGCAGCAAAGGCAGCTGGAGCACAGACTGCCACTGCAGCCCCTCTGTAACCAACCGCCCTCCTCCCCAAGTTCCATAGCCTCCACACCCAGACGCCCAAGAACGCGGTGGGGGGGCCTCCGGCCAACCAGCCACTCCACCACAGAGGATTGCCCAAAAAAAAGAAGGCTGTCATTCAATAAATTTTAAAGTTGTAAACTTTTAAAGTGCTGTGCTTAAAGTGCTGTGTGGCATTTTCCTTCCCTCCTCCACCACCCCTCCTGGGATACCTTGGTAGTCATCCCCCTATTTGTGTGATGAATGAATAACGAATGCATGACTGTGAAGCAGCAATGACTTTATTGGCTCTGCAAGCAATGATTAAAGGGAGGAGGGGAGGGTGGTTAGCTTACAGGGAAGTAGAGTGAACCAAGGGGCGGGGGGGTTCATCAAGGAGAAACAAACAGAACTTTCACACCGTAGCCTGGCCAGTCATGAAACTGGTTTTCAAAGCTTCTCTGATGCGTACCGCGCCCTCCTGTGCTCTTCTAACAGCCCTGGTGTCTGGCTGCGCGTAACCAGCAGCTAGGCGATTTGCCTCAACCTCCCACCCCGCCATAAACGTCTCCCCCTTACTCTCACAGATATTGTGGAGCACACAGCAAGCAGTAATAACAGTGGGAATATTGGTTTCGCTGAGGTCTAAGCGAGTCAGTAAACTGCGCCAGCGCGCCTTTAAACGTCCAAATGCACATTCTACCACCATTCTGCACTTGCTCAGCCTGTAGTTGAACAGCTCCTGACCACTGTCCAGGCTGCCTGTGTATGGCTTCATGAGCCATGGCATTAAGGGGTAGGCTGGGTCCCCAAGGATACATATAGGCATTTCAACATCCCCAACAGTTATTTTCTGGTCTGGGAATAAAGTCCCTTCCTGCAGCTTTTGAAACAGACCAGAGTTCCTGAAGATGCGAGCATCATGCACCTTTCCCGGCCATCCCACGTTGATGTTGGTGAAATGTCCCTTGTGATCCACCAGAGCTTGCAGCACTATCGAAAAGTACCCCTTGCGGTTTATGTACTCGGCGGCTTGGTGCTCCGGTGCCAATATAGGGATATGGGTTCCGTCTATAGCCCCACCACAGTTAGGGAATCCCATTGCAGCAAAGCCATCCACTATGACCTGCACATTTCCCAGGGTCACTACCCTTGATATCAGCAGATCTTTGATTGCGTGGGCTACTTGCATCACAACAGCCCCCACAGTAGATTTGCCCACTCCAAATTGATTCCCAACTGACCGGTAGCTGTCTGGCGTTGCAAGCTTCCACAGGGCTATCGCCACTCGCTTCTCAACTGTGAGGGCTGCTCTCATCTTGGTATTCATGCGCTTCAGGGCAGGGGAAAGCAAGTCACAAAGTTCCATGAAAGTGCCCCTACGCATGCGAAAGTTTCGCAGCCACTGGGAATCGTCCCAGACCTGCAACACTATGCGGTCCCACCAGTCTGTACTTGTTTCCCGAGCCCAGAATCGGCGTTCCACAGCATGAACCTGCCCCATTAGCACCATGATGCATGCATTGTCAGGGCCCGTGCTTTCAGAGAAATCTGTGTCCATGTCCTGATCACTCACGGGACCGCGCTGACGTCGCCTTCTCGCCCGGTATCGCGTTGCCATGTTCTGGTGCTGCATATACTGCTGAATAATGCGTGTGGTGGTTAATGTGCTCCTAATTGCCAAAGTGAGCTGAGCGGGCTCCATGCTTGCCGTGGTATGGCGTCTGCACAGGTAACTCAGGAAAAAAGGCGCGAAATGATTGTCTGCCCTTGCTTTCACGGGGGGGGGGGAGGGAGGGAACGGGGGGTTGACGATATGTACCCAGAACCACCCGCGACAATGTTTTAGCCCCATCAGGCATTGGGATCTCAACCCAGAATTCCAATGGGCAGCGGAGACTGCGGGAACTGTGGGATAGCTACCCACAGTGCAACGCTCCGGAAGTCGACGCTTGCCTCGGTACTGTGGAAGCGCTCCGCCGAGTTAATGCACTTAATGCACTTAGAGCATTTTCTGTGGGGACACACACACACTCGAATATATAAAACCGATTTCTAAAAAACCGACTTCTATAAATTCGACTTAATTTCGTAGTGTAGACATACCCTTAGGCATGGCAACACTAAGTGGATCAATGCCAAAATACTTTTTAAAAACTTGGGCCTTTGTCTGTTTGTCCCTGGAAGTGTCACAAGAGATATTACTTAATTTAAAGAGAAAACACATTCTTTTTTTTTTTAAACCTAATTTGTTTTGACTCTAAATACATACCTTTTTTTTAAAGCCGGGGAGAGGGAGGGCTGCCATTTTGGTAGAATGAGTTTTCTTTCATCCTGCTTTGTCACTGTATTCCTGCCATACATTGGCAAAGCAGAGGATTTTGAAGAGACCCAGCTTTTCTCTCTATTAGTTTGCTTTACCAACCAATTAACACTTCAACGTAAAATGTAATTTGTTAAATGTACCAAAAAAAAAAAAGAGTAAAATGGACATCTCTTCAAAATCTTCTTACCTGTTCCTGGAAGACAGGAAGTCACAAAGTAGGTAAACAGAAATCTCACTGCAAAGAAGTGAGAGGAAAGTCAAAGCTATTAACTGTGACACAAAAATGGCAATAACATGTATTTGTCAATATATATTTGATATTCAGGGATTTTTACTAGGTATACACTTCAAGGGAAACTTATTTTGTACATATGCAGGGTAGAACTTCCTTGCCTGAGACTTCCACTTAATCATTTGCTTTAGGAGCTAGATAGATCCTACCCAGGGCAAATCCCATAGAAGGAGAGGAATACTCCATGAGATTCCCTCTTGGATTTTTTCTCACACCACTTGACTTGTTGGACATGGTTTGCCCTCCCATAGGATGAGCTGAAGGCTCCTCCCCAAACTTTGTGGATCCTTAGAGATCCATGGATCCTGCTAGAAGCCAAGCTCGTTCATGCAGAGGTAATGTGCCTCTGAGTCAGCTCTGGAGCCCTAGTAATCCTCTCCAACTCCCTGGCAGTACAACCCTAATGGATTCCCCCTGGCTGCAGCTGCCCTTTAGAATCCTCTTATAGGGGATTCTCATGATGCAGGAAGCCCCAAGGTTCTATTTGCTTTCCCAGGAAATCTCTGTACTGCCAATGAGATATGTTGCATCATCCTATCCCTGTCCCCAGCTGGTGAAGGGTCACTCCCTCCCTTTAAGCAGGTCCCCAAACCACTGTAACTCTTCTTAGGCTCCTAGGAAGGAGTGAATGTGCCATGGATGAGTCTTCCATTCTCCACCCCTCATTGCATACCAGGTGAATGAGAACTGGACACTCAGGGATGCTCTAAGTGTGGATCTGGGTACACAATCAGCCCCTGTATCCTGTAAATACTTTGTGAAACTGAGATCAAAATAGGGAGAAATAATTTTGAGAAATCAGGGAATTACAGTTGTAAATTGTTACAAATTTCCCTGTGAGCATCTGGCTTTGTAGCAACAGGGTATAAAGCTGATAACACTTACATTTATCATCTATAAGAAATGAGTTTGTGGTCTCAGTCAGTGCAGTTCCTTGCACATTGGTGTGCATGTCAAAAAATACCACTATCAGATTTAATTTACATCCTTGTTGAAATGAGCAAATGAGACAAGGGATGAATAAGTATAGAGACTACATTTCTTTTCTCACTTGGTCCTTCCTGGTCAAGAAGATTAAAGCAAATTGGCAGGGCATTGTTGGGAAGCTTGCACTGCTGCCAACTAGACAAAATCTCCCCTGTTGATAAATAGAGAACGTCACCATTTTAAATCGCTGTCATCTCAAAATGTTCCATGAGCACTGCATTTTCTTAAAGGAATGGTTTAATTTTTTTTTAAAATCCGAACTAGAACAGAGCAAATGTCAAGCACGAAGAAATAATATCAACAGAACAGTCATGTGGTCATCATAGCTCTGCTCTAAGTTTTAAAAAAGGGTAGAAAAGATGCGAGTTGATGATTCCAAAGAGGAGGGGGTGGGAACAAGACCACTTATTCTTGAAAATCTTTAAAATGAGAGGTTCACACACTTCATTGCTTATGTAAGCTGAACTGTATTCCAAGATGGATCCCTTCTCACCTCACTATGGCTAGGCGCTCCTCCCCAGGTTCGTGTGTGTAGGTGGAGCTGGGAGGCGGGCTGATGTGGAGGTGAGGGGCTTGCCTGAGGACGCAGGGGGGAGGCAAAAAGCTTCCAAATTGCTAATGATTTATATACTTCCTGATTTCCACTAAAATCAGACCCACAGAGTGCCCATTTGCTGCTGCAGCCAGGGGAAGCTCTCTACCCCCCCAATGCCAACCCCTAACCCTCACTTTAACCTTAATGTTATTGGCTCACCCTGTATCCAAAGAGACTCTGATCCCCTGTCACGAGCTTGTGTGAGGTCACTGCCTCACCCCTATATTCAGGGCCAATGTTATCATAACACGTGGATTAGTGGAAATTGGGGTTTTCTGATTTTCACCAGAATCAATAGGGTTTTGCTCACTGAAACCTAGAACGTTCCCTGACATTTTGGAATTGATCAAATGGAGTCTTCAAAAATGATCCCGTTTCAGACAGATAGAGGAACAGAGAAATGCCATCAAGTTGAATGTAAGGCCTCTCTTTGCTCAACCAATAAGTATTTTCATCATTTTAATTCGCTGTTTTCACTGGTGATGTGTTCATTATAATCCAGGTCATCTGGTTTATAACCTGAAAGGCTGGGATATCATGGCCAGGGCAAATATTTCCCTATGTAACTAGCTATAGGTCAAAGTAAATCCATCCTCTTATTGGATGCTGCTTTGTACGTCTCGTGCTCCCCTCCACTCCCTTTGAAGTCTTCCGAAGATCTCTGTATTTGATTTTAGAACTGAAATATATCCAGAATATACCTACAATGCTTGCAATATATCCCGTAAGAGAACAGGGAAAAGAGCAGATAATGCATATTACATCTTCATGATAAAATAAGCACAGCTTAGACTTTTCAGTCAGCATTTTCCAAAATGGTTGATTTTTTTTTTTTTGGCGGGGTGGGTGCCATTCTCTTTGGACATCAACTCGAGCCTTTAGATTTCCCAAGTTGGGCCTCTGAAAACTGAGGAAAACAAGACTTGTGGAAGAATTTGCAAATTAAATAAAATCTTATATTTCACAGCATACAGACAGAGAAGTTAGATAAAAACATGAAATACTCTTGTTAGAAGGCTGCAATGTAGCATCAGAGAGAGAGAGAGAGAGAGAGAGAAAGCAGGCTGCCTCCTAAGACAGCAAGGCATAATTCATCCCACCTTACTTTAGACTGATTGACTGCTGCTAGACTCAGATCTCTCACTTTGCTACAGAGCCCCAAACAGGAGTAGAAAACCCTCTGACATGTAAAGTGATGGCATATAATTTTAATAGTTTTCAATAAAACTTAATGGATCAAATTCACAATAAGTGTGACTTCTATTGATTGGTGGCGAGGGCTGTAGCAGGAAAGACGGTATAAGTCTGCTTTATTTGACATTTTACAGCCTCTTGGTTTTTTCTGCTATATCACTATTATTTCACCTCATAACTTAATCATTTAGTTTACACCAGCATTTATGACACCTATGATTACAACCCAATAAGGTTGCAAAATTGTTCATTTCTATGCTGAATTCGTATGACACCCAGGTGGTGCAAAGGCGCTGGAATCTGGCCACAGAAGGCAAGCAGATAACTCCCCTTTTGGAGGGGAAGTCCTTGCTGGCATTACTATGTCACTGCTGGACTCTGCACCATCATGTCCCTGCTTCTTGGTTGTAAGGGGGAGCATTGGGAGGCTGAGGAGATGGACCAACCTCTTTCAATCCTTCATTGGCCAAGGTTCCATTAAGAACTGAGTTGTGCAAGTGGTTAAGTGATGCTGAAGTGCAGTTGACCCTCACAGTCATCTTTTCCCAGTGCCCCCGCACCTCTCCAGCACAAAGCAGAGCTCTGATGCCGGAGATATTCCAGCTCTTTACCTATGAAAATGGGACATCTAAGGATGGCATTTTCCAAGCAGTGTTCCAAGCAGGAGCTAAGGTCCAGCTCCTCAAACTTGTGCAAGTTGTCATACCTCAAGTTGCTATAATTTATACCAGCTGAGGATCTGTCCCTAAATACCCAAGTTTCATTCCAGTTAAAAGGCTCTGTGCATGGATCTTGTTAGACATCAAAAGTCATAAACTGATCATAAATTTAAAATGAGAGAAATTATTAAATGAAGTAATGCTAAAATTATGAAATCAAAACTCAGAGTTTTTCTGAACTATGCCATTTGAAACAGATATCTAAAAATAATTTATATTCAGGCCTTTGAGTTGAGCTTCTTGCCTTTTTAAATTTTAAAACTAATTGTATACTGATGCATAATGTATGGTAATGTCTCAAGAAGTAGGAGTAGAGAGGTTTTTTTACCTTAGTATTTGGCATTTGTGTGATTGCTACCGAAGTACTGTGTCCACTTCTGGTGTCCACAGTACAAGAAGGATGTTGATAAATTGGAGACAGTTCAGATAAATGATTAATGGATTAGAAAACATGCCTGATAGTGATAGACTCAAGGAGCTTAATTTATTTAACTTAACAACAATGTTAATGGGTGACTTGATTATAAGTACCTACAAATGTTTAATAATGGGCTCTTCAATCTAGCAGAGAAAGGTATAATGTGATTCAATGGCTGGAAGTTAGATGAATTCAGACTGAAATAAGGTGTAAACTTTTAGCAATAAGACTAATTAAACAACTTACCAAGGGTTGTGGTGGATTGTCTATCACTGACCATTTAAAAATCAAGATTGGATGCTTTTCTAAAAGTTATGTTCCAGAAATTATCTGGGGGCAGTTCTATGGCCTGTGCTATACAGGTGGTCAAACTAGATGACCACAATGGTCCCTTCTGGCCTTGGAATCTATGAAAGAAATGGGTATTAAAACCCTAATACTGTAAGAGATTAGTTTAAACTGATCCTTTGTATTTAAAACTATATTTCAAATGCTCTTTCTAAAGGATGAAAGGCGAATTATTCCTTGTTAGTTTTGCAGATTTCAGTTCTTCTATCACAACCTTGGTCAAGCTTCTTTAACACTTGAGAAACAGAACCAATAACAGAAATGTCAAGCCAGGCTCTGCTACTGTTTGCAGTAATCCTCTGTGATGTTCTTCCTCATAATAATGGTTAAAATATATATAAAACTATTTATTGTTTCATGTTTATATTTGTATTACAGCAAGTCCTAGAGGCACAAATGAGGATCAGCCTGGTGGGTGCAGATCCAATGCAGAGATGGGACAATCAGATTGGAAATAATTTTTAAATTAACAAATGCATAAAGACATAGTAATTGTCATGCTGGATCAGATGCTGTGATCCGTCTCATCTAGTATCGTGTCTCTGATGGTATGGAAGGTATAGGAACCCCCACATTAGGAGATGTGGGATCTGCCCTCCCCCCCGCACATTAGGTTTAATCCAGGTCTCTGGTTGTCAGAGATTGGTGTAAACACTAACGAATGTGGTTTAACATCCCTTCCAAAATGTTGGTTATCATTAACGATGATAACTCTGGATATTCTTGATATCATCCCCTGAACCTTCTGAAGATCAAATGGTGCACTTTGCTTTCTATATGGGGGCAATGTGGAACTGCAGGAGGGTTAAGGGAGATTGTGTATCTGGTGGGGATGGACAGATGGGTCACGATCAAATATAATGGCCCAGTCTCCATCCTCCCTAATATCTTTTCAACTGATGTCAGACTATGAGAAAAGAATAGTGTCGGTGAGACGTAAAAGGGGTCAAGAGAAGCTAAAAGCAAGTCAAATCCTGGAACAGGATTTTTTTTTCCCCCCTTGGGATCAGGGCCTAACACAGGAAATGTTGAATAGTCTTTAAAAAATGAAATATCTGTTTACTTTTGTTTTATTTTTTACCAAAAATATGTTGCTGCATTTTTGTAAGCAGCGCATAGGTTTTTTTTCCCCTCAAAAGATTTGAAATATCTATGACATTTTTCACCCACCATCTTTGACGCTTCTAGCCAAAGGCATAGGTTGGGAGAGACCCCCCCGCTCTAGCTGAGAATTTGTAATGCATTCTGTTCATGGAAATTCTTAAACAATTTAGAAAATACATTATTTGTCATCTGTTGTCTAAATTGTATATAAATAGAGGGTATATCATAACAGGGAGTGTAATTACATGTATGGCAAGCAGTAATAGGTTAATCATATGAGTTACCTTAGTCAATTTCACAATAGCTCTTAATACCTTTTTTTCAATTACATAAAATAGTTAGAAGCAGATAATTTGTGGCTGGAAAGAACCAGAAAGTTTGCATACTGGTATTCCATCCCATACTTCACAGCAGCTGCACCGGGCTTATCAGTACTCAGAACCAGTTATGCTATGTTACCATAAAAATGGGGAAAAATACACAATACCATCTATGTATGCCTTTGGACTCGCACATAAAGTAATTTATACAATATAAAAACATGAAAACCCAGATGTGACCATGTGCTATTTTACTTTTAACTTCATTGAATTAGAACAGAAACTCTAATCACTTCCTATTTTTCTGGGAATACTCACTTAGTGGAGAGGTAGCTAGGAAGCTGATGGCAAAGAAAGGCCTGTTGTCATCCTGGTTGGAAGGCCATTAAGCTAGATTGCCTTTATGTTAATTAGTTAATGTTGGTAAAATGCTTTAAGGAGGAGAACAAAGACCTTTACTGTGGTCCCCAGATACTATGATATAGGCAAAGGATGCATGGGGTTCTATTACTGTGCTTTACTCCCCATCTGCATGTCCTAATTTTATTCGGACGTCCAATCTTGATTATATTAAAGGAGGTTTACCTAGATTTCCTCATATCAGGATGATCGATAATGGAACCAAGCAGTTCTGTCAAAGAGAGCTGGACAAAGGAAACGGAGGACTTGTCTACACTAGGGATGTTCGTATCATTGTAGCTATACTGATGTCGCTCTAGCAGTTCACACGTCTAGTTTAGATGTGCTGCACGGTGTAAAAAGTGACTTGCACTAGAGCAGTTTATTCTAAGTTGTATCAACGTAGCACCACCAATACAAAAGTCCTCATATAGTTAACTCCTTTGGTTTGTATGTAGCATATTATGTAACTATATAAGATCAAGGGATCTTAGTTGATGTAACACAATTTTCCTTTAAGAGTTTCTGGTGTGAGCTGTGCTCCCTAACTTGTTGGATGCTACACATATTGAATTAGCATGTAATCAAGAGCTCTTAGTATCTCATTTAATGGTGCGTGCCCTTAATTTGTCTTTAGACAGTACGTGACCAGAGAATTCCACACAAGGGCCAAATCATGCAGTAAGCTGACTTGATCCTCAAGAGTGGGTTAGGGTGGGTCTTGAGGAAATAGGGACGATTCTTTCTCTCCCTGACATGCATATAGTAGGGTGAGAGCCCTCCACAATACAGGGGCCTGAGCTGGGAACTATATTACCTAATTGCAGTGAGTGCTAGTTAGAAATGCCTGTTAGCAGAAGTGCTAGCCCATAGTGGTTCAGAAGTAAACAGTGGTTCAGAAGTGGTATGCTCTCTCCTGCATATTGTATTGGCTACTGGCAGATATTCTGTTCAAGTGCTGGTAGTCCAACTGGCTTTCTCCACCGCTTACCCTCTTGCATAGCCGTTCCATTCTAGTGTGGGATTTGTCTCAAGTGCAGGTCTGGCTAGATGTAACAGCCAAGCAGTGTTCCAAATACAATTGCCAGTGCATAATGAGACCCTGTTCTCATTCCAGGAGTTTGCCATGGGGTGCAGCCTTGGTTTTCTCTTAGGACTTGTATACATTAGAGAATCTTAACAAAACAATTCTTATCCCTGTTACTGTTGCTTCAATATTCAGGAGCCCTAATATTGAGCCCTAGGCCTCTATCTGCTTCCAGAATGTTTAGCAAGCATTCATTTACTATCACGGGAGCAGCTGAACTGGTGATAAGATCAATGGGAATTTGTTTACTAAAATTCCTATTTGTAGACATGGTTAAGGTTGTGTCATAAGGATAAGTGAATGAACATAGTAACAAAGCATCCAGGATAGGAATCAGTGACAAGTATTTCTTCTTTGCCCTCTGGCAAAATGGCTGAGCGAAGAACAGAGGGAATTAAGCAATCTTTGGGGAAGGTGTTTAAAAATGCAACTAAAAAAAGGCAGTTTACAAACAGTGAAGTTGGATCAGACTGAAGAAAAGGCACTGGCATCTGACTGTGAAATGCATTATTTTGTTCCAAAGAATCTCTTGGTAAGTAAATGAAAGGGGCTAAACCTTTTGTAGTTTTGCTATATACTATTGATCTTCTCAGCTCTGTCTTGGAAGTCAAATCAATATTGATATCAGGATACAATTCTAATTTTAGGTTTTAATTAAGAGTCAAATATTTAGAAGAGGTAGATAACCCCCCATGTCTTTAACATTATTAGCA
Organism: Caretta caretta; assembly: GCF_965140235.1. Classification (NCBI taxonomy): domain Eukaryota; kingdom Metazoa; phylum Chordata; order Testudines; family Cheloniidae; genus Caretta; species Caretta caretta. The sequence continues at coordinate 88,651,655 of NC_134210.1, read as the reverse complement.
TTTCTTAGTAGCATGTTTATTAGAAACAGATTATACAGCTCAGATAAAGCATGCTGTTGTAGGCACAGCTGGTTTATGCAGCTGGCACAGGATTGTTTTTTAATTTAATGTCTGTAGCATCCAACAGGATAAAAAAAGATCAATACCTGGGCCAGTGTTAAGTTATACAGAGAATTTAACAAGAGGTGTTAAGATAGCAGAAGGTGTGGGAAGCAAACAGTGCATAATCTCATATCTGAGGCTGCAGACAAAAATAAAAGCATGAGTGAGAAAAAGACAACCTTGGAAAAACAGGTATAGAGTAATATCATCCTGCAGCCTAAAGCAAAAAATAAGCCGCCTACTGGTGTGGGCTTCAGAATTGCGGAGTGGTTTTCTTGCCTTTGCGCTCCCTTGGGGTATTTGGGCATAGCTGCATTTTTGGCCCCACCCATAACTAGTCACTGGCCAGAAATTTGGCCCTGTGTTAGGGGAAAAACACGTCCTGTCACTAGTTGGCACAGTGGCTATGCTCTTCTTGCCTTCCAGGATGCATTATGCCTATCTGATTCACCGTGTATCCCAGAATGACCGCTGTGACACCTACACCTTTATGCTCCCCCCTACAGCAGACTGGGAGTCTCAATTACGTTCTCCTAAATTTCATTTTTTGCACATTATTCTGTCTCCCAGTCTTGGCTGTGTTGATAAAAAGTACAATTCTTCTAGTATTTGTTGCCTATCCAAAAGGAGGAATATGCTGCTTGAACTCTTGAGCATGCTGGTTCTCCCAAGTTTTCCAGCCCAACTTTGAAAGACACAAGATGTAGGTAAGTAGAAAAACATTCAAGTGCTTATCTAAACAGATCATCCAAACTTGTAGAGTTTATAATTGTGAAGAGTGAACCATGACTGTGTTTACTGTCTTGGGTCCTAACATCAGTGCTAATATCCAGTACATATTTGTTCTGGGAAGTTGTGTACATTTCCTCTCTCAGATCATTCTTTCCCTTTCCCTCAGTTAACCACCAGCAGGAAGGCAGCTAACTTAAAATTGGGAAGCCAAGAATGTACATGGTTTGATTACCTAGCAAGATAACTTAACTTTTTCATTGGACTTCAGTCTCCAAGTGAACCTTCAGGGGATGGTATTCTTCCAGTCCCTCTGACCAAAACTGCAGGGTTCTGATTGCAAACAAAATCCTGTGTGACTTGCACAGCCTTTGCATCCACAAATATTAGTTCAGTGCCAAAATCCCAGATAAAATAATCTCTGCAATTAGACCTCTTAAAGTATCTTGAAAATGAAAAGGGTGCATAGGGCTTCCTCCTTATGGGGAGCAACAAGCATTCTTGCCAGAATTTATGACAGAATGTAAAGTGGGCACAAGAATGAGGAACTCAATTAAAAAAATAAAGTTAGCACATGGATGTCTAGAGTGCAGTTATAGCAGCATGTATTGCATCCCACACTAGAGATCGAGCAGTGAGGATCCCTTTATCATCAATAAAAAGTCCAAAAATGCAGGTGCAGTGGCAATAATTTCTGGAAATCATATTAGTCGTTTAGGCCGGAAGATTGAGTTAACTCTAGGGAGCTAGAGACCATAACCGATGGAACAATTTTAAACCACTTCAGTCTGGATAGTTTAGTAAATATGGCAACTATCCCTATTCAGCAGGAAAAGCACTTAGTCCTTTAATGTTATCATGTTTTCCCAATCTGCCTCTCCATATTTATCAAGTCCAGTATATTTCAGTTGTAGGTAAAGCCTTGTCTTAATTTTTCTCCACCTAACAATCCCTATTAATTGCTTTCAATATTTGGCATCTGTTGCATTCAATGTCATCACTGCTCAGATGCATATCACTGTGACAGCTGGTTCTCACAGCTGCTTATGAATTACAGGACTGGGGATAAAAGGAAAACAAGGGGAAAAGTTTTTAGAAAACCAACAATAAAAAAGGGAAGATAAAACATGCACTCTAAATCTGAAGTAACCATTCTATTGTGCTTTTTAAAAAATGTATTAGAAAAACTCTGTGCAAACTATGGGGCATATGATCCCTTCCAATATTTCCTACAGAAGGGAGAGAGGACAAGAACAGAAACTCAGTTGGGCTACAATCTGCAAGAGGGAGGGGGCCGTGGTAATGTCCTCTTGTCCCATATCCTTCCTAACTCTACAGAAGTCCCTTTTGTGTAATTCATGTCGCTGGGCTTCCAGATATTTTGTAGGGGGGGAAGAGTAAGAGGCCAGGGTGTAGAGAGCTGCTTTCCCTGACACCATGCACATGGAAAACCATAGGATACATTACTGAGTAGATAAGAGCTGATATTCTCAGTATTAACTTCTGCAAAAGTCCACTCTACAGCTTCAAAAACAATCTGTGGGGGTGGTCATACCATCATGGCTCATAGAAGAGTGAGGTTGCCATGAACCACAGTAACCCTGGGAATTTTATTGAGGGTCTCCATCTCTTGTTAAATCCTGTGGAGATATCCATGGGCTATAGAGTTCATACCGTTGATCTCCTATGGGAGAAGTAGCTGGACCTCACCTCATCTTCAGCAGGTAATGGGAATCCATGACTTCAAGGCCATGATTTTTTGTGTGTCTAATTTTGAACCTTCTTTGCACTTTTCACTAGGAGGGGATGATTTGTCTGTAAGTACTGAGTACAAACATACACTCTGTCAAGTAAAATACCTGGAAACTTTATCATACAGCAAATTTTATTTTTAGTGCTTGGAGATTCAGATTAAATGTCAGCTTTAATGACCATTTATAAAGTATGTGATTTTTGCTTTCAGGAAAAATGTCATTTAAATCCTTTGTATCTTTAGTATCGACTAAGTAATGAATGGTTCTGACCAACAGATCAGCCCATGTATCACTTTGCTGTTATACAAATCGTTCATTGTAACTAGTTTGATTAAATGTGCTGATCTTGTGGCTAATTTAAATATCATCCAAATTATTAAAATATTATATTTGAGAAGACAGGTTTTGTGTGTACTTGACATCCATTTGGTGAAGCATGCCAAAGAAAACAAGCTCAAGATTGGAAAAGAAGCTGCTGGATTGTTGGCTCAAAAAGACAACCCTGGTAGAATTAAAGTATTTGCTTTTGGTTCCCTGAACTGAGAGTTTTAACCACGTAATTATTGTGGAGGCCTTTCAGCATCTGTGTACTTTTTCTCAATCCTTATTCTCTACCTTCCCTTAGCTGTTGATTTGCTATGACTTTACACGCTTAGGGACAGATTGTTGGCCCCACTAATGCTATTTGCCAAGTTTGAGAGGTACTTGAACGTTCCCCCTGCATAGAGGAATCCACTCGTGGCATAGAAACATTGTAGCACTTCCCATGCCATCCTCTAGCCTCCTGGCATAGGGAGACTGCACAGGGTAAACCTCATGGCTGGCATACCAGTGAATCCCTGGCCAGAGTATCTGTGTACAAAATGGAAAAATCATCAAGCACATAGGAAGCCCAAAGGGAGCTAACACCTTCTGCACGTCTCCTGCTGGGCATACTCCCAACGTAGAAGTCGCTAGCAGGCATATAGTTGGCAGAGCCACTTCCTATGCTGCTTTCCCTGTAAGCCATCGGCATAGTGGGTGTGTTGGGGAGTAGGGCTAGGGGTGGGCATGTGTATAGGACAGAGGACAATGATCTCTAGCAGTCTCCAAATGGCTAGAGGTCCATAAGGAACAGCTGGCACCAGAACTAGTTGAAAACTGTTAATGTTTGGATTTTTTTAAAGCTTTTCAACTAAAAATGAAAATGTTGACAAACTTCTTATTTTTGTAGAAATTTCATTTTCTGACAAGTTTTGAAACAAAATGGAAAATTTTCATTCCTAAATCTCCTCCCCCCCCACTTAAAACATGCTCCTCTCCTTTTGTTTTTCTCCAGGGGGAAAAAGGGTGGGGAGGAGATAAAATAAGACAAAGTGTAATTTTCTTTTTTTTACATTTCCCCCACTTCTATTGTCATGAAATTAACTCCATTATAAAGATCACTTCTTTTTTGATAACCATACTGTTAGCCCAAGTCTGCTTTTTACTTTGTGGTGTAACTATTTGTTTGCGTAAGGACCTGAATAAAATGAATAATCCCCACATAGGTTTAGATGTGGCAGTAGGTGGTGCTGTGCAGTAAGGCAGTATCGTGGCCTGGAAACTTTAATTTAATTATTTTTGTTTTCTTTTGCTTTCTTTGCTCTTTTGCTTTAAAATAAATAATAAAATAATATCAGAGTTTCATAAGAGGTTTCTAGGTCAGGTCTCGGCTACAGGGAATAAATCAGCTAAAGTGATAAAAATGTAAGAAGCTCATTCATTACAGTCAATGCTCAGAGAATGCAAATTAGCATAAAACTGTTATACAAGTTACAATCAGTGTTTGACTAATATTCCCATTTTTGTAAACATTTTATTCTCCAAGAGATAAAGACTACACTTTCAAAAGTGGGTGTACACTGCTCAAGGAAACATTAAAACATCACAAAACAAGCTTATTTCTTGGTGTACACTTGCATCTATGTGGGGGGAGGAGTAACACCACCCAAAATTTAGCAACAGAACAACACATCACAACCAATCCAAAAAAACGTTTTGAGAGAGACCTGCATGTTGCTACTCAACTCTAAAAGCAGACAGCTAAAGATTGCTAATGGACAATTTGCCTTTCGACCAAAAGTAATCTGACCTCTGGGGCTCAAATTTTATTGTGGTTTCCTAAAAAAAAAACCTGGGGCACTCTAGGTTATTTAACACAGCACGACACAACAAGCTCTAATCTGATAAAAATGAATTTATGAACTGGTAAAGGAGATATAATCACCTGACTCCTTTGGCACTGCCAACTCTGAGTTTCATGCTGTGAAATCCCACCTCCCTAGGAAATGGTGGGGGAGTTCATATGTCTCTTCAAAATGCATCAAAATAAAAGGTTATTTATCAGTTCACTAGCTTACTAAACCATGTAGACTACCACTGTCTGCAGCTATTCCTCACAGCTGGCAGAGTCCACATTGCTTGCTCACAATCCTTTCACTAATGCCTAACAATGTAGACCTATTCAAGTTATAGCAATTAGACATAAGAATTTTCCTGAAACAAAGCACACAGTAACAATAGTAAAAAGAAAAGGAGTACTTGTGGCACCTTAGAGACTAACCAATTTATTTGAGCATGAGCTTTGGTGAGCTACAGCTCACTTCATCAGATGCATAAGTGAGCTGTAGCTCACAAAAGCTCATGCTCAAATAAATTGGTTAGTCTCTAAGGTGCCACAAGTACTCCTTTTCTTTTTGCGAATACAGACTAACACGGCTGTTACTCTGAAACCAGTAACAATAGTATATTGGTATGGTGGCAATCACTGAAAACACTTTCCTTACTGCATTTTATTGCACTATAGCTATGCACCCAAACAGCTAGTTTGCAATGCAGATAAACTAGATTGGCTGTAATAAACTAGAGGTAATTCTAACATTTTCATTTATCATTGCTAACTGTAAACTAACAAGTACAGAATAAAAAGACCCTCCTGGAATTCTAAAAGCCAGTTTACAAATGAATTAACACTTCTGGTTTCCTATTTGTATTCAAACCTAGCAGTCTCTTGATTATCTTACTCAGGAAATTAAAAAGAAAAATTACTCTATGAATTCTCAGAATATCCCCATTTGCATGTAGCATATTCAACTCACATTTATTTTCTCTTTCCTAATCTGCTTTTTTTCCCTGTTGTATATTGTTACTGAATTGGACATTCATATTGATTTTTTTTTCAAAAAAGAATATATGCTGAGATTGGGATTTAAATTAGGAGATTTGAGATCATATGGATCAAACATGGCTGCAATGATAATGATCAGAGCTCCAGAAAAAAATCATAAACTGAATATTTTAATGTTTTTAATTTCCATTTCACAAACTCTGTTCTGATTTTTAAACTCCGTTTTAATTAGGGATTTGCCTAAAGTTGCCTAGAGACACAATCACAAGATTGACTCATACATACTAAGATTTACCTCCGAAGTTCTTAAGTGGGGGGGGGGGGGAATAAAACCTTCAAAAAGTCCTGTGGCAGTAAACAAGTAGAAATAATTTGGACTCCTTATCTAAACCTTCTATAAAGCTAAAAGCCAAAGACAGTGAATTTGAGATTGGTTGGGGGAAAATAGCCAGAAAATGTGGAGGTTTCTATGTGAGAGGAAGAGAGACTCGACTATCAAGACCTTCTGCCTGTCCAGTTGATTGATTGGAAAGAGAATTACTAGGAGGGCTATGTTCTCTGGGTCTCCTATCACAATCTACTAAAACAACATGGTATACATATTGTATTATAAAGAACACCATATGTTCTCCAGACATTCAATTCTAGTTGGCACTGTAAAGCTAGTTAACAGCAAGCCCCTCAGTTTTATGTTTCCATTCAAATACCTGGCACTCATTTCCTAGGTTTGTCCCCCAACTCCACCTTGTAGTGTTTCCCCTGAGTTCAGCATCTTTTGCTCTTCCAGTGAAATTTGACAGACTTTTGTGCTTATCTTAGTATTAGCGCTACCTTTCAAAGGAAGAAAACTATCTTTCAAAGATCTTTGTGTCTGTGGACACAGGACTCATATAGGACTGTTGTCATTTTATTGGCTTCTCTCCTTATCGTTCTTTTAAGCAGAGGATCCTGTTTTCTTAGTAATATGGGTCCTTTTCTATTTTCTTCTCCTTCGAGTTGCTCCTTTGTTTGCTCCTCCTTGTTTCCCCCCACTCCCCAATGTTTTGGTCTATTCCTCCCAAATACATCTCTTGTCCCAGCACCTGACCCATAATGTTCTTCTCATAGTCCCTCTGTATTGGCTCATGTCATAAATATAAAGGGAAGGGTAAACCCCTTTGAAATTCCTCCTGGCCAGGGGAAAGCTCCTCTCACCTGTAAAGGGTTAAGAAGCTAAAGGTAACCTCGCTGGCACCTGACCAAAATGACCAATGAGGAGACAAGATACTTTCAAAAGCTGGGAGGAGGGAGACAAACAAAGGGTTTGAGTCTGTCTGTGTGCTGCTCTTGCCAGAGACAGAACAGGAATGGAGTCTTAGAACTTTTAGTAAGTAATCTAGCTAGGTATGTGTTAGATTATGATTTCTTTAAATGGCTGAGAAAAGCATTGTGCTGAATAGAATAACTATTTCTGTCTGTGCATCTTTTTTGTAACTTAAGGTTTTGCCTAGAGGGGTTCTCTATGTTTTGAATCTAATTACCCTGTAAGATATCTACCATCCTGATTTTACAGGGGGGATTTCTTTATTTCTATTTACTTCTATTTTTTATTAAAAGTCTTCTTGTAAAAACTGAATGCTTTTTCATTGTTCTCAGATCCAAGGGTTTGGGTCTGTGGTCACCTATGCAAATTGGTGAGGCTTTTTATCCAACATTTCCCAGGAAAGGAGGGGTGCAAATGTTGGGAGGATTGTTCATTGTTCTTAAGATCCAAGGGTCTGGGTCTGTAGTCACCTAGGCAAATTGGTGAGGCTTTTTACTAAACCTTGTCCAGGAAGTGGGGTGCAAGGTTTTGGGAAGTATTTTGGGGGGACAGACGCGTCCAAACAGCTCTTCCCCAGTAACCAGTAATTGTTTGGTGGTGGTAGCGGCCATTCCAAGGATAACGGGTGTAATATTTTGTACCTTGGGGAAGTTTTGACCTAAGCTGGTAAAGATAAGCTTAGGAGGTTTTTTCATGCAGGTCCCCACATCTGTACCCTAGAGTTCAGAGTGGGGGAGGAACCTTGACAGCTCATCACCCACCTCCCCCAATAAAGGGAAAACAGCGGGAGGATATCAAGTTTTTCCAACCATTTTTATCTTCCCGGGTTTTACGGAATGAGACACTGAACGTCTATTGTACAATGTCACATTTGCAGATTATAAAAAGGGCCCTGTCACCTGTCTCTTTAGTTGGTCTCAGCTGCTCCCAGTTAATGCATGCTGCTCACTGCAACATATTTGCTACCAGTCTGGGGAACAACGCCTAGCCAAGAGTCTATGGACCTTGAGAACAAAATGGAGTGCTCCCATTTCCTATTACTCTCTTGAGCATCTAGTAGAAATTCTGCTATGCTATCTGCATGTAAGGAGATAGGAGAGTCACCTAACTCTTTCCTTCCTCCCCTCTCAATACATTTGGCAGAGCTTAGAAAGGGATTTCACTTATCATGTCAATTATTGTCAAAATGAATTTAACCTGTTATTGTATATATTAAGGCCATAAGGGACCATAATAATCTAGTCTGACTTCCTCCACCACACGGGCTATAGACTTTCACCCAGTCATTTTGGCACCAAGTCCAAAATCTTTTGGTAGAGCTTTTAATATATATTTTTAGAAAGATATTTGAACTTGATCTAAAGTACCCTGACCTCTACTTTCAAGATTTACGAGAGAGAGAATCTGTTCTAATCAGCAAACGTCACAAATGGTTTTGAAAAAACAGCAATTTCTTTCAAGAGTTGGAAGGACATGGAAAACTTTTTGCTTGTACAGCTGCTACTTTCAGGTTAAAAGTGAGGCATATTCATGTGACAGTGCAGGCACACTTGCATCACCTTTGCCACTGCAGACGCATCCTGTGCATGTTCTATGGTTAAAGAAAGTTGTCAATATAACATCTCTGACAAATACGAAATACAGAGAGTGATTTTTTAAGAAAAGAATAAAAATAGCATTGAACTTTCCTAAGTAAGAACAGAACACTCTTGCCAACTACTTTGCAGCTGTCTCTTCAAACCAAGATGGATATGAGCAATAAAATTAGATCCTAGCTCACTTGTGGATTTCTCCTCTTTCCCACAGTTCAAGGGGTTTTAGATTTTAAATTCCAGTTCAGCCCCTGTCTCCAGCTATACCTATTTAGTACTGTATAACCCAAGAGTAGACAAACAAGGTGTAGAAGCCATTCTCTCCCATTCAACCTCCAATGCAAAAGAGGTTCTGGAACTTGAAGTCATTTATGTACATCTACATAATATGCCAGTCTAGTAAAGGAAATAATATAGAATTCAGCATTTAAACTGGTGTATAAACTCAAAAGACTTCCGCTGGATCAAAAACAGCTCTCATCACTGTTAATGGTGGATTCCCAAAAGATCATTGTCCTGAGACTTCCATATACAAACAGAGAATGCCCCCAATATCTGCTATGGACTTTTCTGGCCCCATCTGTTCAGCTGAATGCACACTGACTCTCAGCTTCAGTGTGGGATAGGACCATAAACTTCTTAAAGTAGAGCTCAAAGGAGACCCACCCCCAATATTGTCATATACACACTGGCTAAGCAAAGCGATCAAATTAGTTTAGCCCAAGAAACTCCTGATCCCATTGCATTTACAGAAAATGCAAGAAGCAAAAAGAATTATTCAGCTGCCAGTCCAAGACATTGACTTGATATGACACTAAAACCCTACTGCTCACTGAAAGCATTGACACAGTAGCACTATGATGGCCCCTTCCTTCGTACTACCTCAGTAGTTCACCAAATTACATAAGTGTGAAAGCGATCAGAACACCTTTGGTGCAAATTCGACACAGCCCTAGTCCAACAACATTTCAACACCTATTGTTACAATTAAAGCAGCTAAAACTTCTTAGCCCCAACTGACCTTGAAAAATGATGGGATGCTACTTCCTACTTGATCAGCAAAATATCCTCGTACTTCACTGATAAGTCAACAGAATCAGGATTGCTCTAAAACCAAGAAAACAGAACTTGAACTAAAGAGCTGTCCTACTTAGACTGTTTGGATTAATCATACTCTCACAAGCACTGAAGGCTTTGAGGAACATTGAGTTCTGCCCCTCAGAGGTGGTAAAAGCAATGGCAGATTATCAGGGCCTTTGTGGTAAGAGAAATGCCTCTTTCATAGCAAGCAGACTAGCAGGCATCCTGAAGTATGAAATAGTCCAGTTGATTCCAAAGAAATTTACACGTAACACCAATGACCTCACAAAGTAGCACCTGTGTTCCAGCCCGCCTTTGCTATACCAGATCACTAGGATGGTGACAATTGTAAACAGAGAGAACTGTCGTAGCCTCTGTTGGTGTAGGTTTCAGAGTAACAGCCATGTTAGTCTGTATTCACAAAAAGAAAAGGAGTACTTGTGGCACCTTAGAGACTAACCAATTTATTTGAGCATAAGCTTTCGTGAGCTACAGCTCACTTCATCGGATGCATACTGTGGAAAGTACAGAAGGTCTTTTTATACACACAAACCATGAAAAAATGGGTGTTTACCACTACAAAAGGTTTTCTCTCCCCCCACCCCACTCTCCTGCTGGTAATAGCTTATCTAAAGTGATCACTCTCCTTACAATGTGTATGATAATCAAGGTGGACCATCTCCAGCACAAATCCAGGGTTTAACAAGAACGTCGGGAGGGGGAGAGGGGGAGGAAAAAACAAGGGGAAATAGGTTACCTTGCATAATGACTTAGCCACTCCCAGTCTCTATTCAAGCCTAAGTTAATTGTATCCAATTTGCAAATGAATTCCAATTCAACAGTCTCTCCCTGGAGTCTGGTTTTGAAGTTTTTCTGTTGTAATATCGCAACTTTCATGTCTGTAATCGCGTGACCAGAGAGATTGAAGTGTTCTCCGACTGGTTTATGAATGTTATAATTCTTGACTTCTGATTTGTGTCCATTTATTCTTTTACGTAGAGACTGTCCAGTTTGACCAATGTACATGGCAGAGGGGCATTGCTGGCACATGATGGCATATATCACATTGGTGGATGTGCAGGTGAACGAGCCTCTGATAGTGTGGCTGATGTTATTAGGCCCTGTGATGGTGTCCCCTGAATAGATATGTGGGGACAGTTGGCAACGGGCTTTGTTGCAAGGATAGGTTCCTGGGTTAGTGGTTCTGTTGTGTGGTATGTGGTTGCTGGTGAGTATTTGCTTCAGGTTGCGGGGCTGTCTGTAGGCAAGGACTGGCCTGTGTCCCAAGATTTGTGAGAGTGTTGGGTCATCCTTCAGGATAGGTTGTAGATCCTTAATAATGCGTTGGAGGGGTTTTAGTTGGGGGCTGAAGGTGACCGCTAGTGGCGTTCTGTTATTTTCTTTGTTAGGCCTGTCCTGTTGGTGTAGTTATTGTGGGAAGGTGTTAGAGCTGAATATATTCAGGCTAGGGCTTAGACTGATAGAATTGGTGAGAGGTGAGAGCGAGAAAAGGAAAGAGAGAAGGGATGGAAAGAGAAGAGATGGGAGAAGGGGGATGTAGGGAAAACTGGATTTGGGGAGAGGCAGAAAGATTAGATTAAATGATTGGGAAAGTTGATGAATACATGCAGTAATTTGATACTCCAGTGACTGGTGACTTAGAATTCATAAAATAGACATATATCTTCAAAGTTATGGAATTACACTCCGAGGGAATTACACTCCATGTTTTCAGCTCTGCAACATGCAAGGGGCATTGGTGCTTTCACTACATTAAATGCAGGGAGGAGACTATTCTACTCCCACATTTTTTTAGTGGAGTTATATTGGATGAAAGTTTTCATTCTTGATATACTGTTTTCTTTGCTTGCTCAAGATTTTCACTCAGAATACAATAACTAGTGCCTGTGGTGTAAACATTACAAATTAATCTTGTTGAGCAGATTTAATTAATTTAATTTGGAAAGAGATATGTAATTCCTCCTGGGAAATGCTCAGTAAAATACCTAGTACACTGTCTATCAGCATTTCTACAGAGTAGCATATCTGCTCTTCTGTAACCACATATGCACCTCTTCTGACCACATATTTTGCCCTATAAGAGAGAGTGATCCGTATTAAAAAGTGCAGTCATTTTTTTGGTCAGCAACACATTCAATCTCATAGCACTGCTAGAGCTCTGCCAACATAAAAACATTCGTTCTTACCATATGAAATGTGTGCAAATATAAAAAAACCTAATACAGTGTAAAAGAAATATATATTGAGATAGATCTACCACTGATCGCCCAAGAATACTAATAATGGACACACTGTATCTTATTACTATCCAGGAAAAGCTTCAGAGGGGTAGCCGTGTTAGTCTGCATCTGTAAAAGCGGCAAAGAGTCCTGTGGCACCTTGTAGACTAACCTTGTGTTGGAGCATGAGCTTTCGTGAGTGAATACCCACTTTGTCGGATGCATGCAGTGGAAATTTCCAGAGGCAGGTATAAATATGCAAGCAAGAACCAGGCTAGGGATAATGAGGTTAGTTCAATCAGGAAGGATGAGGCCCTCTTCTAGCAGTTGGGGTGTGAACACCAAAGGAGGAGAAAGTGCTTTTGTAGTTGGCTAGCCATTCACAGTCTTTGTTTAATCCTGAGCTGATAGTGTCAAATTTGCAAATGAACTGAAGCTCGGCAGTTTCTCTTTGAAGTCTGGCCCTGAAGTTTTTTGGTGCAGGATGGCTACCTTTAAATCTGCTATTGTGTGTACTGAAGTGTTCTCCTACAGGTTTTTGTATATTGCCATTCCTAATATCTGATTTGTGTCCATTTATCCTTTTTACGTAGGGACTGTCCAGTTTGGCCGATGTACATAGCAAAGTGGCATTGCTGGCACATGATGCGTATATTACATTGGTGGACATGCAGGTGAATGAACCGGTGATGGTGTGGCTGATCTGGTTAGGTCCTCTCATGGTGTCGCTAGTGTAGGTATGTGGGCAGAGCTGGCATCGAGGTTTGTTGCATGGATTGGTTCCTGAGCTAGAGTTAGTATGGTGCGGTGTGTAGTTGCTGGTGAGAATATGTTTCAGGTTGGGAAGTTGTCTGTGGGTGAGGACTGGCCTGCCCCCCCAAGGCCTGTGAAAGTGAGGGATTGTTGTCCAGGATGGATTGTAGATCACTGATGGTGCGTTGGAGAGGTTTTAGCTGAGGACTGTATGTGATGGTCAGTGGAGTTCTGTTGGTTTCTTTCTTGGGCTTGTCTTGCAGCAGGAGGCTTCTGGGTACACATCTGGCTCTGTTGATCTGTTTCCTTATTTCCTCATCTGAGTATCGTAGTTTTGAGAATGCTTGGTGAAGATTTTGTAGGTGTTGGCCTCTGTCTGAGGGGTTGGAGCAAATGCGGTTGTACCTCAGAGCTTGGCTGTAGACAATGGATTATGTGGTGTGTCCGGGGTAGAAGCTGGAGGCATGAAGGGAGGCATAGCGGTCGGTGGGTTTTTGGTGTAGGGTGGTGTTAACGTAACCGTCACTTATTTACACCATGGTGTCTAGGAAGTGGACCTCCTGTGTAGATTGGTCCAGGCTGAGGTTGATGGTGGGGTGGAAGCTGTTGAAATCGTGGTGGAATTCTTCCAGGCTTTCCTTCCCATGGGTCCAGATGATGAAGATGTCCACTCACGCCCCTTCTCTACCTATGTTACATTGATGACGAGAGCTGAGGAAGCATTGTTCCAGGTCAGCCATAAAAATGTTGGCATATTGTGGGGCCATGCGGGTGCCCATAGCGGTGCCACTGGTCTGGAGGTATATATTGTCACCAAATTTGAAATAATTGTGCGTGAGGATAAAGTTACAGAGCTCAGCAACCAGTTGTGCTGTGGCATCATCAGGGATACTGTTCCTGACAGCTTGTATTCCATCTGTATGTGGGATGCTTGTGTAGAGAGCCTCTACATCCATGGTGGCTAGGATGGTGTTTTCTGGAAGATCACCAATGCATTGTAGTTTTCTCAGGAAATCAGTGTTGTCACGGAGATAGCTGGGAGTGCTGGTGGTATAGGGTCTGAGTAGAGAATCCAAATATCCAGACAGTCCTTCAGTGAGAGTACCAATGCCCGAGATTATGGGGCATCCAGGGTTTCTGTGTTTGTAGATCTTGGGTAGTAGATAGAATAACCCCGGTCGGGGCTCTAAGGGTACGTTGATTTGTTCCGGTGTTAGTGTAGGGAGTGTCCTGAGTAGATGGTGCAGTTTTTTAGTGTATTCTTCAGTGGGATCTGAGGAACGTGGCCTGTAAAATTTGGTATTGGAGAGTTGTCTGGCAGCCTCCTTTTGGTAGTCAGACCTGTTCATGATGACAACAGCACCTCCTTTATCAGCCTCTTTGATTATAATGTCAGGGTTGTTTCTGAGGCTGTGGATGGCATTGCGTTCTGCCTGACTTAGGTTATGAGGCAAGTGATGTTGCTTTTCCATAGTTTCTGCCTGTGCATGTTAGCAGAAGCATTCTATGTATAGGTCCAGACTGTCATTTCGACCCTCAGAAGGAGTCCATGTGGAGTTCTTCTTCTTGTGCTGTTGGTGGGAGGGTATTTGTGTATCAGTGTGCTGTTCAGTGTTATCTTGAAAGTATTCTTTGAGTTGGAGATGCCAAAAGTAGGCTTCCAGATCACTGCAGAACTGTATCATGTTTGTGGGGGTGGCGGGGCAGAAAGAGAGTCCCAGAGATAGGTCAGACTCTTCTGCTGGGCTGAGTGTGTAGCTGGATAGATTGACGATATTGCTGGGTGAGTTAGGGGTACCACTGTTTTGGCCCCATGTGGCAGGTAGGATTTTAGAGACCTTACAGTCCTTTTTCCTTTGTAGAGAGGTGAAGTGTGTAATGTAGATCTCCTGTCTTATTTTCCTAAAGTCCGTTTGTATGGAAGGTTGGTTATTTATGAGAGTCTCCAGGTTGGAGAGCTCCTTTTTGATGTTTTCATGTTTGCTGTATAGGATGCTGATCAGGTGGTTCCTCAGTTTCTTTGATAGTGTATGGCATAATCTCTCACTGTGGTCTGTGTAGTATGTAGATAGCAATGGAGTTTTCACCTTCAGTCCATTTGGTATGATGTCCATCCATTTGCATTTCGAAAGGAAGATGATATCTGTCTGTACTTGTGCAAGTTTCTTCATGAGGTTGATGGATTTCCACTCCATACCACTAAATGCAGTGCCTTGCGTGGTGTCAAGCTTCAGAGGGGTAGCCGTGTTAGTCTGGATCTGTAAAAGCGGCAAAGAGTCCTGTGGCACCTTATAGATTAACAGACGTATTGGAGCATGAGTTTTTGTGGGTGAATACCCACTTCGTCGGATGCATGTAGTGGAAATTTCCAGAGGCAGGTATAAATATGCAAGCACGAACCAGGCTAGGGATAATGAGGTTAGTTCAATCAGGGAGGATGAGGCCCTCTTTTAGCAGTTGGGGTGTGCACACTAAGGGTGGAGAAAGTGCTTTTGTAGTTGGCTAGCCATTCACAGTCTTTGTTTAATCCTGAGCTGATGGTGTCAAATTTGCAAATGAACTGGAGCTCAGCAGTTTCTCTTTGAAGTCTGGTCCTGAAGTTTTCAATCTCGCTGGACACACGATAGCAGATTTAAAGGTAGCCATCCTGCAGCAAAAAAAACAGACCCTTGGGTTTTTAGGATGCTGAAAACCAATCAGATTCTTAAAAAACAGAACTTTATTATAAAGAGGAAAAAAAAGTAAAACACCTCTGTAAAATCAGGATGGAAGGTAATTTTATAGGGTAATAAGATTTAAAACATAGAGGATTCCCCTCTAGGCAAAACTTCAAAGTTATTAAAAAAAAAAAAAAAGGAATAAACCTCCCTCTTAGCCTAGGGAAAATTCACAAGCTAAAACAAAAGATAATCTAATGCATTTCCTTCCTATTACTTACCATTTGTAATCTCAGATGCTTAGTTCAGATATGGCTTTAGGGGATGTATTTTCCCTGCCCTGGTTCCTCGCTGGCCCAAAGAGAACTCAAAGAACATAAATCAAAAACCTTCCCCCATAGATTTGAAAGTATCTTCTCCCCTTATTGGTCCTTTTGGTCAGGTGCCAAACAGGTAATCTGTGCTTCTTAACCCTTTACAGGCAAAGGAGGGATTTTTTTCTACCCTTAGCTGTATGACATACACCTTTAAATTTCCCAACACTAAATTTCTGTTTAATTGTTCCATTTTTCTGCCCTTGTTTCCATTCTGTATTGCAGATGTTTTTTTTAACCAACTGAAGTACCTCAGACAGAGTTTATCAGGCATAACACAACATTTAGACAACATGTCATACACAGGAAAGGTTAAGAAGATTCTCTGAAATAATTTATAATCTGCATCTAGGCAGGCGTTATAAAAAATCAGTAGCTTATCCCAATTACATGTCATGAAAACAAAGTTGTAAAAATAAGAGGCTTAAAGTAGGTAGTTAGATCTTTGGTGATGAAGGCTTACACAAAATGTTACAGGATATAGATTTCTCTTGAAAGATGAAACATACCTTTTGATTAATATTATTATTATTAATGGGCCAGTTGTGCATAGATGTCCCAGCTCATATTGGGGCCCATTGTGTTAGGACATAGTAAGAGATACTCTCTGCTTGAAAGAACTACCAATCTAAATAGATCAGACAGACAAAACGTCGAAGAAAGGCAGTATTATTACTCCTTTTTTTTTTTTCCTGGTTGGGGAACTGAAGCAAAAACAGATTAAAGGATTTGCCCAAGATCACATAGGACATCTATGACAGAGTCGGGAATGGAATCACCCAGATCTCCTGAGTCGCAATGTAATGCCTTAAATGCATCACATAACTTTTTATAGTGTGACCAAGCATTTGCTTATTGAACCATTGATTACCTGCCATCCTATCTTGAGTTTCTGAAAATAAAAATTCAGTAAAATAGGGAAAAAAGGCCAAGTTGGTAATCTGGCATAGTGTGGAATCAGAAGTGTATAAACCTTCAGACCTCAAAAATAGCGGTTGGAATTATCCTAGAAAAAGGAAAATAATGAACTATAAAAACAGGCCTGGTTGTATCTATCTGAGTATTTCAGAATAAAGATATCTTGTTTCATTAGATATGAAGGGGGTTGGGGTGCAGAGTGCGGGAGGGGGCTTGGGACAGAGGGTTGGGGGCTCAGGACAGAGGGTTGAGTTGCAGGAGGGCTACAGCAGGGGGCTCAGGAAAGGGGTTGGGGTGCAGAAGGGGTTTGGGGTGGGGGCTCCGGCCTGGTGCCACCTACCTTGAGTGCCTCCGGGGTGGCAGCGGGGCTAAGGCAGGTTCCCGCGCCATTCCTGGAAGTGACTCGCACCACTTCCCTGCTGCCTCTGAGGGCGGGGGAGGGCAGAGGGCTCTGCACACTGCCCTCACCTGTGGGTATCTCCCCCAAAGCTCCCATTGGCTGCGGTTCCCCATTCCCAGCCAATGGGAGCTGCAGGGGGCAGTGGCTGCAGGCGAGGGCAGCATGCGGAGCCCTCTGCCCCCACCCCTTCCTCCAGGGGCTGCAGGGACGTGGTGCCGGTGGCTTCTGGGAGTGGCACAGGGCCAGGGCAGGCAGGGAGCCTGTCTTAGCCCCGCGGCACCATGGGGATTTCAATCCCACGGGCCAGATCCAAAGACCTGATGGGCTGGATCTGGCCTGCAGGCCGTAGTTTGCCCACCCCTGAGCCAAAGCAAGGTACCTGTTGTTTGCAGATAAAAAAGGTTATAAAAATTATAGTAACCGTCAAATATATTTGGTATGTAATATATATTACAGACTCATTTATTGGTTACTGTCACTTTTAAGGATATTGATATCCCATAGGGAGATATTAATAAAAATAGGCTCATATACGGCCCGGTCAAGGCCCATTGAAGACAGAGGTAGTCTTTTTCCATTAGCTACAGGGCATTGTATCAGGCCCATATGGTGCTTTTGATCCATATGTCTCAAAGTGCTTTACAAAGAAGTGTAGGTATTGTTATCCCCATGCTGAAGAAGGGGAATCAGAGTCACAGAGAGGTGAAGTTACGGTGCATGGCTCAATTTGTTTGTAACTAGAAATCCCATATGTGAATTAATGTCAACCATATTTGTTAATTTTTGTGCTAAGAAGGAAGACTATTTCTGTTTAAAAATGTTTGTATTAACATTCCACATTTTACAAACACATGACTGCGATTGATGTTACATATTGATAATGGCCCAAGTGTAAGGCAAATAAAAGTGGCTTTTTAATGTCTGTTTTATAACCAAACAGAGGGGCCTAACAAACACGGAGAGTATAAAATACACTGGATATTATTAAAAAGCTCCTCCTCTGGCTCTTTAAATAAAAAGTTAGTCAAAGTTAAAATGACATAGCCATGGGTAAAAATCTCTGAAAAATTCTGCCTGCACCTTGTCTAATGTTGTGTTACAGGGAGAATTTAAAGTGTGTATAGTAAAAGTCATACATTTTAGAGGAGTTTCTTTAAGTATTCATTCTAATCAGTTCAGTCTTTTTATCCTTTCAAGTTATGATCATCAGGATTTAGCCTGACTTTTAATTCATGACTTAAAAAGAGCTGGAAAGTATGAAACATTTGTAGTTGCAGACATGTTCTATACCTTGCAAGAAACAGAGGAAAGGATTCTGTTTGGCAGGAATTATACACATGCTATTGCTGTGTGGTTGCTGCTCTATAGTATTTATAGTGTCCTTCACCCAGGGCAAGGAATTATTCTTGTTGACATTTAAAGGAACCTAGTGCATTTTCAATAAGAATTAAATTAGACTCCTTCTCTGGTTCCTTATCATCCTTCCAATTCAGCTGCTATCATCTGTGCCATTTTTGCCTAAATTAACCTCTGTATTTGTGGTATTACTTAAGCTTCCTTGTACTTGTTAAATGAATTATATACTATATTGTAATTACTAATGTAAACATAGTTAGATATCTAAGACAACTGATATGTTTATAAAGGTGACCATTGTCTGGGCTTGGACTAGGACTAGCAATTTTGGACTGTGAGTACAAAAATTCTTTCTTTACATTCACAGATGAAAATCTAGCCATTGATACTCCAAATTGATTCCACCATTTGTTCTGTGGTACAATATACACATTGGTTTGTATATTGCCACATTATATGCACTCAAATAATTCTTAGAGTGACTTCCAGCTAGGGGAAACGTACCATAGGTTCTACTGTCAAGTGCTCTTGCAATTAGAGACACTGCACAGGAGACACTTTTAATTGCTAAATGTCAAAGGCCAGATTTCCAGGAATGCATCTGCAAACTTTGCAGTTTCTTATATATGTCAGCCAAAAAGAACTATGGGTGTTTGTGTGGTCATATTATAGAGGAGTGCTGAAATTTTGCACAATAATGTCTGTCTATGATGGGCAGGATCAGTAAAAAAGTATAGTTAACATAGACTTTATACTGTTGATATCAGGTGGGCAGAGAGATTTTTGGAGTCTTTCTGCTGTAGAGTCCTAAAGTACTTCATGCTAAATCAGACCTGATTTTCAGAGTCAACTGTCACCAGCAAGTTCAGGGCCTGATCCAATTTCATAAAATTAACTGGAAAGATTCCCACTTGGCATCAGTGAGTTTAGCATCAGGTTTAGCATCAGCATATGGTATTTGAGAGGTCAGGCAAACAATGAAAGGTCTATGGTCATATGTGGAATTGTGAGATGACATGGGTTATTGAGGATCAAGGAGAAGAAACCAACATGTAGACTTGTTAGGAAATAGTAGATTGAATGGTTTCTGCTAACAGTTGTCTTTAAAAAAGTTCTGTCCATATCAGACATTGAAACTGAACAAGAACTATGCTAGCTATGAGTGCTAACTAAGATGGTATAGTATGTTATGCTTTTGTTAGCTGCTAATAGATTGGACCTGGGTATTTTCTACCTTCATGAAACTTACAAGACAATTCTCTTTTTATTGGGTGTTACACTCTGAAATCTGTTTCCTTTCACAAGTGTGTAATTACATTGAACCCCATTGATTTATTTAGAAGCACGTAGTTCCAAACAAATGAGAAAACATCAGTGGCAAGATCTTTCTGTTAAGAATGCAATGATACCTCAAGCTATGCTAATGTTGCTAAATGAATGATAACGTGATCCTAATAATCCTCTCAGTGACAGTGAGAGTTTATACAGATCCTTACTAATTATTACTTATTAATGACCACTGTTTAAATAATGGTCACATTATTTAAACAGTGATCATTAATAAGGTCCAAGTGCTGACAATGGCAATCAGATTGTGTCTGTGCAATTCTTTAGCGTCTACAAGATTCTTGGAAAACAGGAAAGATCATAAAGACTGAAAATTACAGGAACAAGAATACAAGCAGCATACAGTTTCCATTATTCTGAAATACAAGAAGTCAAACGGCTTATATTCCATAGGAAAGCATTAACAGAGGGAACTGATTGGCTCAGAGGACTGGTAACTTGTTTGTTGATATCATTGGATGGTGGTTTGGTGTCTGGGTGAAATTAGTTAACTCATGTGTACTAGGAATGGGGCAAACTCACCATATTATGTTGACAGTCAGATAATATGGTTTTGGATACTTTAGAAATGCATGTATCAATGAGGTGTGAAAAAGCAAGCTTGAGGAAACCAGAGTTGGAATAAGATTATAAGGGAAGGACACGGGCATGTTGTATTAGAGGATGACAGTGAACGTGGAAAATCAGGAGAGTATTGGAAGGTGAAAGGGGATTAATAGGGAGGGAGCCAGAGCTGGCTATTTGAGGATTGAAGATTTGGGAGAACTATTGTAAGATGGGTATGAGTGGTAGACTGACAGGAAGACTTCAATATTCAGATGCCTGCGTATCCCTATCTGACACCAGTGTGAATAATTTATCATTGTTATCAGTCTAATTCTTTTATGCATTTGAAAACAATCTGGTTCTGCCATAAACAGATAAAAGTTCATTTTGTTGGACTGTGGTCTCAGTGCTTCTGTAGGCTACAAATATGTACATCATAGTAGATAAGGAAAGAGATAGACTTCCTTCTGAACTTCTTTGCATTAGGGGAGATTTTAAAATATATTTAAGCACCTAACTAACATTGATTTCCTTTAAAAATCCGGTCCTTTGTCTGTTCAGGTAGAAAGGTTAATATCATATAATTATGGGTTTATTTTTAGAGTCTTTCATGATAGCCTAGAAGAAAAGGAAAAAAAGGCTTCAATGAAAGTTAGCTAATCAGTTCTAAATTACGTGATTCACTTTGTCCAGTTTTAAAAAATGTATATTTGGCCACTCAAAGCTAAGTATAAGGTGCTTGCCAATTCAGCCACTGCTCCGGTGGCACTATTGCTCCTTGTCTATAAAATTGTCACCAACATTTAGACTATACTTACTTTAGAGCCAAAGGATTAACATCTGCCTGTAGGTACAAGGCATTTGCATCATTATGTAGCCTTGAAAATCTACTAACAGTATGTGGAGTTTTGAAAATATACTCTGATGTGCATCAGCATCTATCAGGTTCCAACTGAGCCCTAAGGAAATATGTGTAGAATTTTTATTACTGCCATTTTCTTTAAGATCATTTCTTTTTCTTTAATGTGCTTAAGTTTATTAGGCAATCACAGAGAATAAAAGCTGAATCAGTGAACTTGAATTCTGTTAAATTTCATATTTTTTATAGTTTTCCAGCAATAAAATTACGTAAAGAATCTGGGCCAAATTCTTGGGTGAAATCCTGGCCCTGTTAAAGTCAGTGGGAATTTGCCATTGGCTTCATTGGGACCAGGATTTCACTCCAGATCTGTTACACTGGTGTAAATTAGAAATAATTTCAGTGAAGCTTGTGGTATATGTAGTAGCTATGTAAGTCAAAGGAGATGGTTTTCTTTTTATTGTGTTTGTTCCTGGAGAAGGGACAGCTGTGAGGTATTTTGTATTTTATTTCCGAGGCAGAATGTTAAGATCTCTCTCTTTCTCTCATTCAGTTTTTAATCCATTCTTTCTCTTTTTTTTTTGTTTTCCTAAAGCTGATATAAAGACAATTTGAAAATATATTGTTTGCTCCTTGTACATTAAAAAACATAACTGAGTTCAAAGTCTAGCTCCGAATCTCTCAAAATTGGACAATCCAATCTAATATCAAATATCCTTGGTACAAGGGGAAAAAAGTTAAGAATACCTACAAGTGTTTGTTGTCTGAACTTTTCTATGTCAGAAAAGTGGCTTTATAATGAAAACGATACTCACTTAAGATAAGGAATAGCATTTCCTCTACTTGTCATGATAAATTTTCCAGTATTCTTTTTCATAAAATTGATTAAATGGTTTTACTAAGTAAAATAGTAGAAAGACCGTCAATTTAATTAAGAGGGTGGGAGCAAGAATTATAGCATTTAATCACCAGCAAGTTGACTGTTTCATATTGCAAATATATTTCCTTGCCTTATATAGTAATTTTATAAGTTGTGGGGGCTTCAGTTTTGTGTATTGGCTTACAACTATGGGGACAGGAAGAGAAAAGAGAGAGTGAGGAAGCGAACTGAAAAAGACGGAGAAGAAAAGTGAAGCCTGTTTTATTTTGTATTAATGCACACCACATGTTATTTTTAAACAGGTTTCTATTTATATGTCTCCCACTACTCATTTGCACTTTCAGTAAATAGACCTCTTAATCCCCTTTTCAACTTTTTTGGCATGGACATATATGCACATCGGCTTAAATATTAAACCACCCTGACAAAATCCCACTTGTCTGGGGAGAGTAGGAATCTTTCTCAGCTAAGCAGGACCAATGCTAGCCACCTTCAGTAGAATCTGAGCTTTTTTAAAAAAAGGAACAATTTTCATGATTATGCTTATAAAGACACCTTAAAACACATGACTGCATGTAACAGATACTGCAGTTGCCAGGACTTTTGAAAACAGTTGGTCCTGAGGGAGAGCTCCCCGCTGCTTTGCCTCACTGCTTCAGGAGAGCAAATCAGGGAGCAGCTCCAATTGGCTCATGAATCTTCACATTTCCTTCACGTTTCCTCTCTGTGTTTGGCCCGTCCTTACACTTGCTAAGAAAAATGTATTCATGGTTAGTATATGGGCTGTGTAGTATTTGCTATTTCCTTGCTTTGGGTATGTAAATGTGATCAGTAACTACAGTGCTGTTACTTAGCAACCCTAACTTTTTTAAAGAAACAGTTTTTTGTTGTTGCTTTTCTTTTTGGAACTTCCCAGGTATTTTTGTTTGTGTGTGTTTGTTACTTCTTTATTTATTGTTTATTTTGTATGTCAATGAAAGTATAGGTTTTCAAATAAAAAAGGGGGATGGATGGGATTTTCATTGGCCCAGAGTCAATCTGGCAATTTTCAGGCCAATCTACTTTTCCAAGCTAAAGTTTATACAGAGACTGAAATTTATAATAAAAACTGGTTCAGCCTTAACCAGGGAGAAGATGCAGCCTCTTCATCACAGTGGGCCAGATTTTATTCTTATTTACATGGGTTTTACACCCAATAACTCCAGTGACTACAATGGAGCTACTGGTGTTTTACATTGGTGTAAGGAAGAGGACAGTCAGGTTCATTGTATTATAATATGTAAAACAGATATAACCAAATTAAGAAAAATAAATGCTCAAATTGTATCAAAATGTCCATGGGGATTGCACAGAGGTAACCAAGGGCAGAATTTAGGCCAGTGTGCTCCTTGGGCCTTTGCATAATAATCAGTCTCCCAATGAATATAAGGTTTCATATGGCTATTGTAGAATAGCTTGACCTGAATGATTGTGGCTTTGCACCCTGTTTTTGCTTAATTCAAATCCCAAGTGAAGAATTCCCCATATTGCACTGCACTTCATTTCTCACAGGAAAAATGGAGGGCCTCATGCTGAATCCTGTCTGACTAGCTGCTTTTGAACAGTCAGACTAGTGATTGGAGATTGGGTCTGACATATCATCTCAATGTCATTTAATTATCTGCTATTGGTAGTTTTTCAAAACACTATCTGAGCAATTCAGAATACTCCTCCTGTTCAATGTGTATGTGAAGCAGTTAGAAGAGTTGGTGATGTGTTATAGACTAGGTTGCCTTCAGTACATGGATGTGATCCAACTTTATATCCCTAGCTCATGTGAACCTTCTAGAGTTGCTGAGCAAATTTCCCAGTGTCTGACAGAGACTGAAGCATAGCTGAAAGCTGGCTGGCTGAATCTCGCCGATCTTAAGTATTTCTAAGGTTCCTATCGCAGTTGTATCTAAGCCATGAACAAACAGTTTAGGTAGCACTATAGTGTCTAAAAGAGATAAAGGGATCACAGCTCTCAGCTTCACCAGAGAGTCCAGATTTTTGTTGTTGTTGTTCTCTTTCCTCCCCAGCCCCCCTTTCTTTCTTTGCACATCAAGGTAGGGCTGGGCACAATCTGACACTTCAGAGGTAGAGAGAGTTTTTCTATGAATTATATGATATCTATAGAAATAAGGAATAATGCTTGTGAACTAAGCAAAATCTATTTGATTAAAAATCTGGCAAATATATGCCAGAATAAGACATACGGTCTTAATTTGCCGCTGCTTTATTCTAGCTTTATGTCTCTGAAATAAATGTAGTTACATCAGAATAAAACTGGAGTAACACAGTGGTGAATTGGGCATATTATATTTGAAAGTATAGCTCCCAAACTCAATGCACAAAGAAAAGCAAAAGGAGTTTTATTTTATAAATCTAATGCCAATAATCTATCAAATTTGTGTTAGCCCAGAGGTTTCTGAGAAGGACGTGTCCCCAAATTGTATCATAGCTAATTACCTTTTTCTACTGGATTTGTATGAGAAATGTGAAAACAAAGTTCAGCACTGATGATTACTTACACTTTTATCCGAAAGCATTTTTCAAGCTGCACGAATGGATTCATTAAGGTTGAGAATTCAGCAGCTGTTTAACAGAGCACGGTGACACTGCACAGCAGTTCAGCACAGTTTCCAATTAAAATGGCAAGGGGGAATTAGGGAGGCAGGACGTATCTACTAAATACAGAATTAATCTATATTACCAGGCTAACACCTGGCTTTTTGCAACTTGTGCAATGGGATCTTTAATGATCACAAATGGACAGAATCTTGATTATTTTTTTTAACGTCTCTTCAAAAAGACAGCATCTCCAGAAGCAGAGTTATATTCCCCCAAGAATACTTCTCAGAAGGAAGAATGCCACTTTCTAATCATTAACACCCCTTTCTGCAGCATTCACTCAGGGTTTTCCCTGGAAATTTTCCATCCAAGTATTAATGAAGACCAAACGTGTTTGCAAGATCTGACTAGATCAGAGCCTGAGGCAGTGTGCTGTAGGCCATATTGAATAAATCAGAATAAAAAAATATTCCTCGGAGTATGAAGAAACCATGTGAGGTCAGTGTTCCAAACAGAGCACAATGATGTGGATTTTTATCTCACGATAATTTATTAGCCAGAATATCGTGACTACGAGGCTATGCTGCTCTTTCACTTGGCTAATTGATTTTATTCTTTTGTATTTTCTTTTCCTAGTGATTAAAGTTAAATACTATTGGAAACATAAAAGTCATAGACATCTGAGCTTTGGCATGTTGAAATCATATTAAATGAACTGGACACAGACTTAATAACACCAACATTACAAAGTTCAAGGTGAACATTCAGGATGAACCTTTGTGAACTTGTGCACAATTGGTCTCAAAATTACCCCCTTGGATGCTGCTAGATGTATCAATTACTTTCAGGAAATGTTTCTGTCTAGCATGGCCACAGTTACATCCTGACATTCAATTTATTTGAATAGATGAAACACTAGAGAAGATACTGGAGGAAGCAATTCTGCACTAGCAGAGTGTGGAACTAAATGAGTTAGGTCTTTCCCAATGCTAATGATTATGATAGTATTGCAACTAGAGGTAGGCTTAAGAGGCAGTGTTTCCATAAGGTTAATATTAGGTTTGGTTTAAGGCTCAAAGGTTGAAAACTGAAGTTTGGATTCAGATTTGTCAGCAGTTACATTTTGCAGGCTGTTCTCACACGTTCCTGCTCTTATTTGAAGAAATCTTTCAAGGTCAGCTGTGGTATCAAAAGATTTCCACCAGACTGGGTGGAATCTTGTGAAAACAGCAGTTCTTATGAGATTTTGATTCCATCCAAATCATAACCTGAAAGCAGGTTCTTTTTGAATCTAACCTGTAGTCAAAACTAAGGAGGTGGTCTGGGATTTATGGATTTAATCTGAAATGACTACTCTGCAATGTAAATAGGTTTGGAGTTGAGATTCTAATTTTGAACCATCTCTTATGAGAACTGCTGCTCAGATATATGTATGGTGTGACAGCAGTGAAAGGGCTAAACAAACAAGGCTGTATAAAAGTTTGTGGGGCAGGTGTTTACTTATTGTTTGTATACTTTAAATATTTGTTTTGGTATTTTTTTAAAAAATTAATGCTGTGGTCCCTCTCTTTTTATTAAAAGTTTTCTTTTGTTATACACAAACTCAGTACTTAGAATCATAGAACTGGAAGGGACCTCGAGAGGTCATCTAGTAAAGTCCCCTGAACTCAAGGCAGGACTTGCAAGTGTGGAAGTATTGATTTTTAGAGATACCAAGAGTGGTGTTCAGTTTTCCAGATTTCTGGGTGGGGGATCAAGTTTTATAATGTTCTGTTTTGTAATGTTAAGAGTAACCCCTAGATATGGAACCCAGCCCTTGTTGCTGCTGGTACCACTGCTGGCAGAACAGTTACACAGTGAGAGACATTTAATTAGTGTATACAAATAGACTCAAACCCGCCTGCAGCTTACATCCCAGCTCTTATTGTGGGTTCCACTGAGGTATGAACCCAGGCTCACACTTAGGAATGAGCTATATGAGGTTTCTGTGAAACCTATCAAAACTACTGTGGTAGGAAGACTGGTTGAAAAAAGGAAACAGGATTGTGAAGAATTTTGAAATATTTGTACTGCAAAATGGAAGAATTTTTCATTAGAAATATGACATTCCAAATTTGATTTTGGTGGTTTTTTCTCCCCCTTGTACCTCCTCCTCCTCCCATTTTGTCACTCAATGCAGTGCAATGGAACAAATGATTTAAAGGGTTTGAATTTTTCTTCACTTTTTCATTTTTCTATTTTTTTTCTTTTCATGCTCTGTAACTTTTTAAAAAGTGAAAGCTTTGAGAAGTTGCAGAGTGGCTGTGGGGGAAAAAAAGGGAAAATGAAGAAGTGGTGGGGTGGGGTGGGGGGGAACCGAGATGTACACTGGGCACCATTCATTCTAATGGAGTTAAATGGAGTGGAAAAGAATGGAAAGTGAAGTAAAAAAATTCCATTTCTAGTTTCAATGAAAAACCAGAAAATTTTGGAAAAAAAGGAAAACTTTTCATAAAAGTTTCCAGTTACAGAAAAAGGCTGAACAACCCTACTTCTCCCCCAGAGCCAAGAATCCTTCATCATCAAACTAAAATTTCTTCCGTAGTTTCTCTCCTTTATCTCAAATGCTGCTTGCTGAGTCATTCTTTCCACTAGTATTACTAGAGCTGAAAAACTTTTGAAAACAACCATCAAGTTTGAAAACAGTTATCTGGAGTAACTTAGGAATTTGATGTTTATTTGAGTTGTATTTTGGCAATAGCTCTTAACTACACACCTGCAGGGTTCTTCAGCCTGGGGAAGAAGTCATCTTTGCAACGTGATTGATGTGTAGTTTATTAAAACTGTGCAAGTTATTTGTACAGCCCTGTCATTAACTCCTACCATCCGCCTTTCTACGTTGTCCATTATTCTCCCACCAAATGTAGAATGAGACCTGTCCACCTTCTAAATACATGATTGATGTGCCACAAATATGTTAGCATGGATGAGTCAACAGCTGTTAGGCAAAAAATGAGATAATCATTAATTTCATACACCAGACAGTTGTCAAGCAATATTAATATCCGTTAGTCAATAGAAGAGTGCAAAACAGCTGTAGCAAGGTCCATGATAAACAGATGGCAAGAGTAATGGAGTCAGTCTTGTATTGACTTAACCATTCTCATCCTATTCCTCATACCCCCTCCCGTGGGAGGAACTCTTATTGAAAAACATGTTTAAAATTGAACTTCCTCCTTAATAGCTACCACAATCTGACTGCCTACAGTAAATGTCCATATGTTTGTTTTTTTTAGTTAGACACCACATGTGAGCAGACTGATTAGACTGACACCTGAATAGTAAAGGAAATGGAAATGTTTCCAGTACTAGTGCTAATGCTGCTAGATTGGTAAATAAGTGTCATTAAAGACCATATTCTTAGTATATATGTGAATATATAAAGCAAAATGTGTATGTTATAGCATGTAGTCTTTGGTATGATGATCCTCTACAATTGTATGTACAACTGAAGTGATTACTGTATTGACCACAGTTGCATTAACTTTTCGTATTGATTGATCTAAATTTTCTGTTTTTTTTTCTTGAAACTTTAAGGGCCCTGAGGTGTTATGTCTTGGGCCATATATTAGTATGCGTCACACATAGCTCAATAATCATTGATCAGCCCTCCTCTCCCATAAAAAGGATGCCTGATCTTATAGTAGTTTTCATCTACACCCTAGATAAACTTTTGTATGATCTATGCAAAGTCAATCTGAATAAAATCTGTTTCTGTTCGAAGTTTACTTGGGTACTAAGTGAAAGACTGAAAACAAGTTAAAGCAGCAAACCCAATTCATTTTGTGGCAATTATGAGGATGTCTCCTTTCTGAGGTCCCATGCAATGTTATTAATTTGACATATATTGACAAAGAGATCACTTTCTGATTCCTGTAATGCCATTCTAGCTGGCATGGTTGATTCCTCAAAGTAAATCATTATGAGCAAAACTTTCCTTACATATTTATGCTAACAGCATCAAGAACAGATGTATCTAGCTAACTGACAATATTTTCAAAGAGATTACAGATTGGGTAAATATCCCAGTGTTTAAAGAGTTCTCTTCTTTGATAAACACCTTCTTTATACACCAGCATGAAAAAGTAGACAGCAGAAGATTTAACCATCATACCTAGTTATTTTACAGGTTCATGACATGTTTTCCTCAGTGTTTCTTTTTATTAATACTATAATTTTGCTTTTATTTGTTTCAACTGCTAGCTGTTTACACTCAACAATGTGCTGATTTACACCTCATAAGGCCTACAGAGTTGCTCTGGCTATAAATCAGTTTAAAATTTGGCCCTTTGAGTTTAAAATCTTTCAATTATTAACATTTTGGTGTCAAAGAAAAATATGTAAGAACCAGATTCTAATGCACTTAGTGAGCAGTAAGTTACTTGGCAAACACTCCCATTGACTTCACTGCAGCTACTCATGGAGCAAGCTGCTATTTGTTGTGAATAAGGGTATCATCATCTGCCCCAAATAAACAAGTATAGTTTCACATACACTCTTGAGATTATGCAACTTCATACCAGAACACAAAATATTATCTCAAAACACTGATATGTCAAAGCAGTAAATGAAACCTCAGAAATCAAGGGAGTTTACATCAGTGTGAAACTATGTACTTACACTTCACTCAGACTATAGATCTCTCTCAAATATTTTACAATACTCCTAAATCAATAATTGTCAGTGTTGTCTTTTAACTGGGGGGAGGGATTTATATTTCTTATTGAATCATTGACTTGCAAGTTAGCGCTGTTGTGGTGGAATTTATGAATGCATTCTGTTTCATTATTCCTGTGTAATTCATGTTGCTTTAATCTCTTTTCTGGATTTTCAAAGACTCTAGAAAATATTTATCCTCTATAAATATCTGTGATAGACTGATTGAAAACATCAAAAGTGACTTATGGCAGCCTCCAAAATAATAATAATAATAAAAAGATCAGTACTGCTAGGTGGAAGATATAGTATATTTTTGGAAATTGCTGAAGTGATTCCTCTGCACAGTACTAGTTCCCATGACAGCACATCATAATTATAGATTCTTTAGGACTATAGGATGAATAGTAAATATTTTTTTAAAGTTCTGTGTGATAACCACCTGTTCCATGAAGCCTGCTGTGTCATATCCACAGTGTAATTAACAATAATCAGTCTTTTTCGTGCCCTTCCAGAGACTTGCTGTGGGTGGGAATGGTAGTAAATTTTACTTTTAGTTTTACCAGTGACTGTCAGAGGTGAAAAGCATTAGCAGAAAAAAAAGTCTGTCCCAGCTACAGACAGGAATCCATCTTTCACGTTCCTTGGAATTATCTATCAGTTAGTGTGTTTCACCTCTCTTTAACATAGATAAAACCCAAACTGGAATTTTGTCCATAGCTCAATCACATTCATTTAATGGCCGCTGCTCATAACATGAATGACTTCTTAGCTCTTTCATTATAAATGAAATATTTTCCTCTTTAGATAAGAGATTGAAATACAGGACTTTGACACTTCATTCAAGTAGAAGAGTTCATCACAATTTCTGCTAAGGCAGCTCTTTGTTAAATATTCTGATGATTACAATCTTGTTTTTTAAAAAAAGAAGCAACAATTTGAAACCATATATGGATTGTTTTTCAGATGTCACAATCAATATTAGAATTGCTCAAGTGTTTACTCCCTCCTTTTCCTGTATATGTATAATTTTTTTCTCTCTCACTTTGATAAATATTTTATTTACATGTAAACTGATGACACTATATTGCTACTATCTGATGAGGGGACTAGTGAGATTAACGCTATTCTTCATGTTGAGCTAGAGAAAGTAACAATCCAACTTTAGGAAAATCAGATAACACTCAATTTAGATAAGAAAGTTGGGGTATTTGTTTATTCCTGGACCTCTGCCAAGGATGAAGCTTTCCAAATTAATGCAGCCAGAACACACATTAATGCAATAGATTTTACAGAGCATTTTAGAATGATTGTGGATAGTTATTTTTCATTCAAACTTCACATTTCTGCATTAGACAAAACTAATTGGCAACAAGGATGACATGACATTTATTTTTACACTATAGTGAATCCCTTTTAAAGATTTCTTTACTAAAGCAATTTAAGTGAACCTATGTCTCCCCCCCACTTTTCTGTGTTTATCGATATTGTCAGATTGAATTTGTCCATTTTTCTTCATTGGAGGTGCTGGAGAGAGAGGTTAAGACAGCCTTATGACACAGCACAGCAAACTCCACGTACACAACGCAAACTGAGCACGAACTGGGGAGGTGACCTTGTTTCCCCCAAGTTTGTGCCTGCAATTCTAATTCCAAGACTTCTTTTAGCGTCATTGTGAAACTGTTTCCAGCCTCAGCCACTGATGCTGCAAAGTCAGGGAAATCTGGCAATTCTGGCTCCTGCAGCCCTTCCTCACCCGCCCCTCCCCTTCCCCAGTCACTTGCCACCCAACTCAGTCCACAGCCCAGTAGAGGTGCTTCAGCAGCTCCCGCCCCCCACCCGCCCCTCCCGGAATGTGCCACCTCAGTGATGCCTGCTACATTACTGGAGCTACCTTGGCCCTTCAGCCTGGGCCAAGCCAGCTGCTCATGCTGCTCTTCATGCCAGTCTAATTCCTGCCCCTTGGGCCGACTCCCACTCTGCCCGCTGAGCCACTGCACACATACAATTCTGCCTGAGGCCTGCCCCCACCTCTCTGATCCTCTGGGCAGGGCTCTACCGGCTGTGGGCCCTGCTGCCTAGGAGATTCTCTGGCCAGCTCCTAGAGCCTGCAGCGCCTGTCCCCGTGGTGCTAACAGGAGCAAGCAACCAACGAGCAGCTGTAAAACCCAAGCCCCCCTCGGAGCCCCACCCAGGGGACATGCCTCACCCTGACCTCCCTCTCCCAGCATGTGCTGTCTCAATGCCTTCCCTTTGAGCCCTGCCCTCCAATGGACAGGAGGGCTCAGAGAGTTGGAGGGGTGTGGCTTTGCTCAGGGAACTCTATCCACCCCTTGGTGGGGATGAGGCAGTGGCTCCAGGCCCGGGCTGGGGTGGCAGCAGGGATAGCGCTATGCAGAGGTATAAAGTCAGAGCTGACCCCGGTCACCCCACCTCTTCCTGCTGCTCCAGCCTAGCCCTTCCCACCTCTTCCTTCAAAGCCGAGTCATCCTTTGCTGTGCCCCAGCACTGAACCCACCCCACCTCTTCCTTCAAGGCCAGGCCATCCCCTGCTGTGCCCCACTGCCTACTTTAAAAAATGGTATAATTGTGGTCCTTGATTAGTTTGGACAATGATGATGGATATTGGAGATTGTCCTTTGCTGGCTGTCCTCTGGGGTCAAATGTGGCAACTATTGTAACTGTGCCCTGAAAAATCAAGGCAAGGCCTACAGTACCACTTACTTTGGTATAACTTATGTTGTGCAGGGGTGTGAATAAGCCACCCTCCCATCCCCCCTGGAGTGATGTAACTTACACCAACCTATGTGATAGCGTGGACAGTGCTATGTCAGTGGGAAAGCTTCTCCTGCTGACATAGCTACCACCTCTCTGGAGTACTGTGTCCAGTTTTGGGCCCCACACTACAAGAAGGATGTGGATAAATTGGAGAGAGTCCAGCGAAGGGCAACAAAAATGATTAGGGATCTGGAACACATGACTTATGAGGAGAGGCTGAGGGAACTGGGATTGTTTAGTCTGCAGAAGAGAAGAATGAGGGGGGATTTGATAGCTGCTTTCAAAGTACCCGAGAGGTGGTTCCAAAGAGGATGGTTCTGGACTATTCTCAGTGGTAGAAGAGGACAGAACAAGGAGTAATGGTCTCAAGTTGCAGTGGGGGAGGTTTAGGTTGGCTATTAGGAAAAACTTTTTCACTAGGAGGGTGGTGAAACACTGGAATGCGTTACCTAGGGAGGTGGTAGGAATCATTCCTTAGAAGTTTTTAGGGTCAGGCTTGACAAAGCCCTGGCTGGGATGATTTAGTTGGGGATTGGTCCTGCTTTGAGCAGGGGGTTGGACTAGATGACCTCCTGAGGTCCCTTCCAACCCTGATATTCTATGATTCTATGATTCATGGACGTAGTTTTAATTATGCCAAGGGGAGAGCTCTCTCCCATGAGCATAGAGCGTCTTCACCAGACATGCTCCAATGGCATAGCTGCATCAGTGCAGTTGCACCAATGTAGTGCTTCTAGTGTAGACTACTGCTCACTTATGAATGCTTGTTCCTAGGAAGAGTGTGTTTAAAGGTCTTTGTGTTCAGGTAGAGCAGGAAATTTGCATACTTATGGAGAATAAGTTAAACTTTACTCTTTCTATATTTTTTCTCAACTGTGTGCACTGCATAAAAAAGGTGATTTTGCCTCTAAATAGAGAGAATTTAATGTCATTTAGGACTCTATAAATAGCTGACTATTTTTTCTTTACAGTTCTGAATGAAATTATACTTCTGATTAGTAGACTAATAGAGGAAAAAATGGTACACTTGAGAGCATGGTAATGGATGAACCTCAAACCATTTTGTGGGTTGATTTGGATGCTTGCCTCATTATGGTTTTGGCACTCCTTTTCTTACTGCAGGCTCAAACCTGGAAAAACATGGATGTGAAAATATGAAAAATAACAGAGGGAGGAAAGAAGTCAGCCAAATTTCTAAGAGTTCTCCAAAAGGTTTGCTTTAGGTTTTGAATGAATACTCAAATCTGTTTTTAGTTTAGCTTGAACTTTCTGCAGGTACCTGCAAAACTGAGGAAATTTGTCTTAACTCCAGAATAAACTTCAGGCCAACCTTGAATACTCCTCCAATTCTAGGGACATTTCTGGAGAAGTGGGTCTGGCCCACTCCTGCTCTCAGAGACCTCAGAGGGCCAGTAAAGAAAGCCTACTGCTCATTCAATTTATGGAAAAAGACCATCTGAGTCAAACAAACCAAAAATTTAACCAATCATTTCCAACCCTCCCAAAACAATACTGGAATTAGGTTTGATTCTCATTCTGAGAAAAGGTTATTTCTTAGTGTATGAGAACTAGTTTGCCACTACTAACGTAAATAAATGACCCAATAAATCTAATAATTTCTTGTGAATACATGATACAGTAGGAGTACTGGGACGAAATTCAGGGGAAAAAATGGTCTCATGCTGCACATTGTGGAACAAATTCAGAGAAATATTTAGTGATAGTGAGAACAAATGTGACATGATGGAAATGATTTTCAGTTTGTGTGGAATAATATGATGATTATTTATTGCAGTAGCACCTAGATGCAAGAGCTGCATTGTGCTGGGGACTGTGCAAACATATTGCAAAAGGATGATCCCTGACTGAAATAGCTTCCAATCTAAGTTTAAGAGCCAACCAGTGGATACAGTAAACAGATTAGGGAACACATGGGACCATTGAGCCCTTTATGAACAGTGGAATAAGAAGTGGTTGCAATACATCAACTGCCTAACCAATTCAACAGTTCATCCATGCTAAAGGAATGTGTCACCAACTGGCTGCATCCATTATTCCCATAGCCCTACACCTCTGGTCAACTTACACATTTTATGCATCAAACCCAGTCCTTCATCTTTTCTCTCTATATGCTGAAGATTTTGAATTCCCAGGAAAACAGCAGTGAAGCCACTCAATGTGTGCTATTCAATCTGCATGCCCACCAGGCTGAGTACATATGTTGCGTATTCTGGCACCTCTTGAAGGCTGTATGCATTAGAGACAGAACAGCTGCTCTTACGGCTCAGTGAAATAATTAATCAGCAACAGGTACTCCAGGCATTCAGAAGCCATAAAGGAAACAGGCTGCAAATAAAATAAATTGAGAGGGAAAAGAGTAGAAACAAAAGTAACAGAAATTCTAAGAGAATAATGAAAGAGCACCAAGGCCTTTGGTTTGCCAGTAATTAAAAGATAAAACAAAACACACATACATAGAGGAAAACAAATAGAACATTATTAACAAGTAACACTTGGGGAAACCTAAACAGAACAAAATGTAATGCATTCATATATCTGAAAGGAGCCAAATGTTCACTGTTGTGGATCCATGAGGAAGTCTAATTAACTGGTAAAATCAGGTATGTTTTATTATGCCTTCCAGGTAAAGGCAATAGAAACAGATACCCTAACTAAACCAGTTGCTTTCATGCAGGCACTAACGGATTTCTTGAGAGAGTGAGATTTCAGTAAAACTCCAGTTTATGCCCTTTTATTGTTTTCCAGCTTTCTTTGCCTGAGTAAAATTAAGGGCATTTGTGGCCAATAAAAGGCTTTCACTACCACCTATCCAGCATTTGCTATGATATGGGCCCACTCCTGCAGTCTTGGGCATGCAAAACTGATTGAAATCAAAAGGTGGACTGTAAAGGTTGAAATCTGGGAGTTTTACTTGCACCAGGACTGCAGTATCAAAGACAAAATTAGTGACTCAGGAGATTTCTTCATGAACAGAATTAGTGGCAGGTGAACCTCAAAAGGTTCAGTGAGTGTATTCAGTTTTAATCAGCGCTAAAGAGTTTGGATGCTCTTCAGTGTATCCAAACATTTTAGATCTGTTAAATTGGAGTGGAGAATAGATTGGTATTTGTTGTTTTCATATGAATCAGAAACACCTTGAGAACAGACTCTTACATTCAATGTGTATTCTCTCTATATTTGGACAATTCATAGTTCCTGATGTCTGATGAATAAAAGAAAAATTTAAATTGGATATCAACACATAGTAGCTCGTTCACACCTTCCACCTGAGGATCTCAAAGCACTTTCCAGACAATAAAATACGTTTCACAACACCCCTGTAAAGGAAGGCATCGTTATGCTAATTTCAGAGGCATGGCAGAGGTTGTTGCTTTTATGTTTGTACAACACCTACCATAATATAGACATTTATTGATAGAGCTAGTTGAAAAACACTACTTAATTTTCATGGGAAATTTTTAACAGTCATTTTCTGTTTGTATTTTAATTGCTCATTGAAATAATTTTTGTTTTATGAAAATACTAAATCAAAACCCCAAAGATGGTTTGTATTTTATTTTTACTGAAACCCAAAACATTTGACTGGAAAATGTTCAGTTTCTGTTTTTTCTTTGGAAAACTGGAAAATTTTGACCAAAATGGATTTTTTTGGTGAAAATTATTTTTTTGTTATTTAAAAGCCATTTCTCAAAAAAAAAAATGCATCCAGTTCTGTTTACTGCTACTAATAACAGATAGAGAAAACGAGGTAGAGATACTAAGTTATGTGTCCAAAGTCACTCAGTAAATCAGTGGCTGGGCCAGGGGTAGAAACCAGATTTTTCCATACTCTTCTTGAATCCTGTGGTCCAACACTAGATTATGCGCACCCTGTGTGCACAGTGGCAGCTCGTGTTCACAAGCAATGGTTTATTTACTGTTGATTTATGCTTATAGACTTCAGGTTAATATAGACTTCACTTTTTAATTCTAAAAGTGAATTTAGTACTTTAATTAGTGATGGATTGGTAGTCATGGTAACCAAAATCTTCTATCCATAAATTAGATAGAATGAGATAGAGCTACAAAGAAGGTTTGGTTTTGCAACACCCAAGTTTAGGCACCCTGATACTCAGCAGAATCATCTGCTCTGAGTTAAGCATCCAGGCTCCCTATATAATTAATGGGGAGAGTTGAGGGCCTAAGAATGAGATCCACAAAAGCCAGCATGCTAAGTGAGGATCCACCTAAACTAGCCAGTAGGAAATGCTAAGGAAAGTAGTGTTGCCTAAACCATGTCCCCTCAGGAAGTTAGATCCCTACCTTCTGGGTCAGAGGGAGATAACTACCTCTGCTTGGGTTTCACAGTTGTCAACCCTTTCCTGGAGTTAGGTGCCTAAGCCAGGTCAGCCTTTTCTTACCAAAAAGAAGGGGGGGGGGAAAGGAAGGTGGTGCTGGTGCTCCCCACCCTTATATTTAATAGCCCAATGGCCCAGGATGTGAGACACCTGGGTTCACATCCATAGTCTCAGTCATGGAGCATAGATGTAAAACCAGGTCTGTCATCTTGTAGGTGAGTACCCTACCTACTGGGCTATAGGATCCTCTGGGGTGGGTCTTTCTCAGAGCTTGTCTCCAGGGAGAGTTGAGTTCACAGTGAATTGGCGTTCACTAGCTTGTGCACTGCTCTTAAGCTGCAGTAATAGCCTGCACAGAGGAAAGCTGTGTCCTGTTTCAATTTGCATAATTGTGTACACATGGCAGGGGCTTGAGGAGCACTAAGTGCTGGCTTTCAGGGTGGGTATCCTACAGTCTTTTGCTTCACTGCTGAGACGTATGCATTCTACAGTTTTTCTTGCTGTGCAAAGATACCTAGCAGAAGTCAGTGGAATTCTGGGAGTTGGGTTTAAACTCCAAAAAATCCCATAACTCTGTCCACCCCATGATTCCTCCTTTCCTGGCTGGGCTAATGCCATTTTCAAATTGCTGTTGGCCAGCATGGATGGAACCATGCTCCACATTGTGATGCTGGCAACTGCGAATATGCAGATGCTGTTGGGGTTCTATTTGTGCTCTTGGTGCAGGGTGGCTTCACCTTGGGATTTCAGCCACTGCACCACTAAGCAGCTGATGTGGCTACCTCAGTGGCTCCTCCAGCAGCAGCAATGGGAGGAGGAGGATACTGAGCAACTGCTACTATACAAGCTTTTCCTGAAGCAGGATCACACATGCAGCACTGTTTTTGAGCTCAGGAAACCAGCATCAATTGGTGAAAAGGATCATTCTGAAGACCTGGGGTGACCAGCTGTGGCAAAAGAATTTCAGGATGGTGAAGGCAACCTTTTTGGAGATATGTACTGAACTAGTGCTGGAGCTGCAAAGGCAGTGTTCTAACATGCAGATTCCCATGCCTGCTGAGAAATGGGTTGCCATTGCTATCTGGAAGCTGGCCACTCTGACTATTGCCAGTCCATAACCCATCCAGTTTGGAGAGGGGAGACTGACTGTTAGGACCATTGTCATGTCGGTGCTGTCATAAGAGTTGATGTTATTGGGTGTTTGGAAGTTGTGATAGTCTTTATTTTAAGCTGTCTGTATCCTTTTATGCTCTTGTGAAAAAAAAAACTCATGATGCTATTGTATGTTGAAAATCAGTGGGTTTTATGTGTACCATGCTTTGCAGATGCTTTCTGACTTTCTAATGTTTTTATTACACAAATATACAAGTAAATAGGAACCAAAAAGAAAACTTTTTGAAAGTATTACAAACTTTGTTCATAGTGATTAAAACAATATGAGATGCAGATTTCATAAGAAAAATTTTGACTTTCACATATAGAGCGATGGAGGGAGCAGCACACAACAACGGGATGGGAAATGGGAATTTCTTTTCACAGGCAGGCACACTGTTCTGGAGGGGGTATTGTGGTGTGAGCCAAAACCCAGTTACATCAGTGGGAATCTTTCCATTGACTTCAAAGGGCTTTGAATCAGACTCCTGCTATGTTGGTGGTTGAGAATCATGATAGCAGTGAGCTAATGCTTGGATATTGGTAATGTATTGCGTGTCACAGTTGCCTTATGATTTCCTTGCTTTTTAGTGTTTATATTGGGGGATATATACTTACCTTAAGTAAGTTAACTAAGGGTAGGTTTACACTGCAGTGTAAGCCCAGGAGTAAAACTCAGCCTCAAGATGAACGCCCCTTCCATCTACATACAAATCATGCTAACCCAAGGCTCAGACCCAGGGTCCCAGGACCCCATGGGGGCAGAGGGTCCAAGTCTGAGTCAAGCGAGGACCCAGGGTTCAAACCCAATTGTTTTATAGTATACATGCAGCCTCACTGGACTCATGCTCTAGGAGTCTGCAAAAGTATCCTACAATCCCACAGGTTGACTTTCTTTGTCCACAGGACAGTGAAGTTGGATAGTAAAGTTTTCCAGCCCTGCAACACAAACAACGGGTGGGAGTGGCCACATTTTGGGAGGGCACTAGGAAATCTGCGATATGGATGGTTGGACTTGGGTCATGCAGTATAGACGCTGGAGCCACATGCTGGGACCCAGGGTTCAGCAATTCTTAACTTGAGGTTACAAATGAGTGTAGATGTTCAAGCCCTAAATTAACAAATCCAGGGTCTGCTAATTCAAACTCTACTGACCCAGGGCTTACATTGCAGGGTAGACATACCCTACATTTTATGAATGAGTATATGTATATATGTGTTTTCTGCAGCAAAACCTGACAGTTATTTAAAGCATCACTAGCAAAATATTATTACACATCTGATGGGAAAAGGAGACATGAAAATGTTCTGCTGATTGCTGTGTCTATAATCTTTTCTTTGTCTGGCTGTTTTGCAAGCATTACTATACATACAATATAATTTTCCAGAAAACTATATTACTGTATTTGTGAAAGAAGGAGATTTCTTTGACATGCACTAGCTAGTCTTTTGGAATTATTTTGTATTGTCCACTTTGTAATTGCTATTTTTGGATAATGCTCCTTTGGGACCTCTAAGTTTTCTACTGGCAGAAATGTATACTTACTTTATAGAAGATCAAAGATATTTATTTTAGGTGTCCTCTGGCAAGATGTTATACTCTGTTTGCTGTGTTTTAAGGTCTGAATGAATATGAATTAAAGTATTAAAATCTATATGGGTGAGGTTTTTTTTTCTGTCTTTCCCATTAGAAGCACTCTCCATAATGATAAGAAATTGTATTATGAAAGTAACAGTGCTATTTTTTTTCCAAATTGGTAATTTATTGTGGGAAGGGTAATTATGGGGCAATGATATAAGTAGAATAAATATGAGATGATGAAAGACAATTAAAATAGTTATAGAAAGCAAAGGGAGTGGAATGAAAAATGGTTGCAATATCTTCTTGAAAGGGGAACCATAAAGGACTTTTCATGGTTGGGACTTGTTTAGATAAATTGTGATCAATTTTTATCTCAGCCACACTAGAGATGTAAGAACATAAGACTTGACAATCTGAGGCAGATCAATGGTCCATGTAGTTCAGTCTCGGACAGTAGCCAAGACCTGATGCTTTGGAGCAGTGTTTCCCAAACTTGGGACATCGCTTGTTCAGAGAAAGCCACTGGTGGGCTGGGCCAGTTTGTTTACCTGCCGCTTCTGCAGGTTCGGCCAATCATGGCTCCCGCTGGCCGTGGTTTGCCGCTGCAGGCCAATGGGGGCTGCGGGAAGCGGCGCGGGCCAAACCGGCCGCCACTTCCCACAGCCCTCATTGGCCTGGAGCGGTGAACCACGGCCTGTGGGAGCCGCGATCAGTCGAACCTGCGGACGCGGCAGGTAAACAAACCGGCCCGGCCCGCCAGGGGCTTTCCCTGAACAAGCGGCGTCCAAGGTTTGGGAAACACTGCTTTGGAGCAAGGTGGAAGAAACAACTCAACAATAGGCTGCCCATAGGGGATGTTTCTTCCTAACTCCATAAGTTAGTGGTGATTTATACCCCAAAACATGAGGATTTATATTCCTATATTTTAATGTGACTGTGGATATTCCAATTATCTATATAATGATTAATTTTTCATCTGTGTTGTGATAAATCTGGAATAGTTACATTGTGGTCAATGGAGTTACACTGGTGAAAATCATGAGAGACTATGCTTGAGTCTAGCCTGTAGATAATGTACTGCAGAAACCTTCCCCTCCCCCCCACCCAAGTCTTACATTAATGTCTAGAAGGAAACCCGCAGCCCTATTTTCATTTTAAGAGGTAATCTGAGTGAATGCCTTAACACAGCTGTGACACTTTGCATCCTATATTCACCATAGTGATATGATTGATATCATATCACTATGGTGAATATAGGATGATCATGATATGGTTATACTATAATTATCATGCATCTTGTACAAAATATGTCGTGAGGTGTCAATGGGAAAATTATGGGTTGTTGAATATGATTATCCTATTTGTATGCATGTATCATTTTTGTATCTGGAGTTATGAATATTGACTATGTACCTGTATTTCAAATGTGTTTGCTCCTGGGTAACACACACAAAGTTTGTTTACATCCAGTTTAGCCAGCGCATTGTGAAGGAACTATTCAAGGTAATAGGATATGCATGAAGATAATGGGACACGGAGAAAGCTTAGTCTCACCTGATAGGCTTTCCTGTGGATAATTCAGTCAAAATATGGGTAATGGGTGCCATGATGACTCATCAAAGCATGCAAGGACATGTGACTAATCACATGGTAATGGTCTCCATCTTGTTGCTTGTACTTTTCCACAAACTGTGCTGGGAGCAGTGCTGGATTAAGGTATAAAATAACTAAACTATATCTTAGGGCCTCGCAATATGAGGGGCCTCTAAAAAAGAAAAAACTGACTCTATTTCAATTTTTTTCAAAATCGGTTGATAAAGGAGACATGGGAAAAAGAAGATCCTCTCTAAATAGACATTTATAGACAAATATACACATCTGGCTACACAAATACCCTTACCATTTACTAATTGTTCATTATCGACAGGCGGGAGGCCAGGGCTGAGAAAAAAAACAATAATTGCACTTGTAAAATGAGTATTTCTACGAGTAAGTCTGCTATCAGTCTTCTAAGGCAGAGTTTTTGTTGGCCCGCTGCTATTGGTAAAATTCTGACTGTGCCTTCAAGACTTATTTAAATAAATAATCTCCCTGCAGATAAAATCGGGAAAAATGTGAGGTCGGAGATGGCCGAAGTGCCATGAAGCAATCCTGCCAAGCTCATAGTCGTATTTTAGTGAGTTCTTTCTTCGTTTGATCTGTACATACATACAATTGTATATTTTAATGCGCACGCTGCTTTCTGCTTCATGCGCTATTGATGCTTCACATGATCGTCTTATAGATTTGGGTCCAGTGGATCTTGAAGGGGAGAAATTTTGTGCTGGCTTCCCTCTGTCAGTTTCGGGAACCTTCACAGTAACTATCAGAGAGTGCTGATGAAAGAATAAATAGAGGGTTTTGAGAGAAGTGAATGAAGATATACATATGTATCAAAATATTCTGAGTACTTGGTGAGCAAGTTATTTCATACTATGTGCACATATGATTTATAGGCTATTAAAGCCCATAACATTCATTATATTAGCTTGAATATAGACTAGTTTTTCTCACTTTCTCAATGCCTGTCTAGAGATTACCAATCTTTTTTCTGGTAAATTCTTTCTCTCTCTTTTGCACATATAGCTTGTTGTCACTCTGTGTGTCCAAGGTGTTTAATTAGTGGTCCTGGGGTAGACAGAGAATCCAGAAGCAAACGTGAAGAGACATGTCTGCCTAGAAAAAAGACTGGTATTTTCTGCTTGGCGGGTTTGGAGCGTGCAAGATAATATTTTATCATAGGTAATATGCTATTTAAAAATTGTTAT
Source organism: Caretta caretta (assembly GCF_965140235.1). Taxonomy (NCBI): domain Eukaryota; kingdom Metazoa; phylum Chordata; order Testudines; family Cheloniidae; genus Caretta; species Caretta caretta. The sequence continues at coordinate 88,609,653 of NC_134210.1, read as the reverse complement.
ATAGACTTATAAATCACATCATATGCATAATACATGGGATTTTTCTTTTGCCATTCTATAAAAATACAAACAATTCATTGTTTCATAGCGAAAATTAAATTGGAATAAACATTTGTAAATGTATTTTATATATAGTCTGGATAAACTTTGTATTTCCCTAACAAAATTAATCAATTTTTTTTTCATTTATTCATATGAAAAGAAGGATGATTTTCCTTATTCATGGTGTAATATATATATATATATATCTTCTCTTGTTTTCCTGTGAGAACAAAATAGCACTAACTTTCACAGAAATATCCTGGTAAAATATCACAGGTTTTCAGCATGTATACATTAATACAAATATTATTTTTGTTGCATAGATATATAAATCTCAATACTTATAATGTAAAATTAAATTTTACTGATTTCAATAAAAACTTTCTGCTACTAATTTTAGTATCAGTATTAGGTAATTCAGCATAAGCGTCTATAAAAAAAACCAAATCCATTTATTGGAAAAATATAACCCACATACAATTTTGTGATGGTTTGCTTATTAACTTGGTGTAATTCATATCAATATAACCAATAGTTGAGTTTTAAGCTTGTGGGTTATCTACATCCTATATCCTCTAATGCCTCTTGTATCCTCTATTGCCATCTTATATCCTCTAAGAGTCTCATTGCATATTCAGACAAGGAATTCCACAATTAAGATGCCCCAACAGAGAAGAAAAAAATCTTCGAGTAAATTGAATTATTTACTGTATTTTTTATTTTGTATTTTTATATTGTATTGTTTATTTGTACTTTACTTACATATACAATTAGTTCAAAGAATTTGTCTAAAATTTATTTCTGTCACGTCATCGTTACAGAGAGGGCTGGTGAAAATGAAGATTTATTCTATTTTTACAGCTTTGCCTTTGTATATATGCAAATATAAAGATTTCATGTTTATATATTCAATGTCATTTCTGTGAAAATAATAAATTCATTTTTTTATGGTATGGGGCCTCTTACACTTGACATAGTTTAAGGCCTCAGAATGTCATAGTCTGGCCCTGGCTGGGGGAGGGGGGGCATAGCTTGAAACAAAGAAGTTCCCTCCATATGAAAGAAGCTATAAAAGGGGGCAGTGACATCACCTCTGGGCCTCATTGCCCCTACAAAACAACACTTGAGGAAAAAAGACTGAACTGGGGAAGGAAGGTTCCAGGTGGGAAAGAAGGAAACCTTCCTGTGTATGGAAGCTTGGTGGGTTGTTTGTACTATCTAAAGGTGAGACACTGCTTGATTCAAATCCTATCCAGTTTAAAGAATTTAGATTGAGTTTTTGTTTTATTTCTTAGGTAATCTGCTTTGATCTGTACTCTCACTACTTATAATCACTTAAACTCTACCTTTCTCTAGTTAATATATTTGTTTTTATATTTTTTACCTAAAACAGTTTGCTGTTTAAAGTGCAAAGGGAAATCTGCTTAGGAACAGGAGTTGGTGATTGTCCTCTCCACATTGAGCAAAGGGCGGACTGGGTAATAATCTTTACTGGTCATGCTTTTGACCAGTACAAGACAGCTCTGGGGTCCTAGGCGATGGAGCTGAGGTGGGGGGTGCTGGGTGTAGCTTCTCTATTGTTAGTTCATGAGTGGCTGAAGAGAAGCATACATGCAACTGCAGCTGGGTGTGTCCCTGCCTGTGTGTCTGTGTAAATGCAAGTCCTGGAGAGGACTGTAGCTTGTCACAGCACCACAGTGTGAAAGGGGATCCCAGGCTGGTGAGTAGAGGGCTCAGTGGTATCCCAGGTCCAGATTGCACCTGGGGGTGGTGGTGGTGTGGGGCATCATAACAACTACTCCAAACTTTTTGCATGCATGACTGCATTTTGAGACTTATTGAGTCCTGCAACCCTCTGCAGTACCTCCACAGGCACTGAAATATATGCTTTACAAAATGATGTCATGCATACAGCATAACCTTGCATGCACTGTATGTGCAAGATCATGTTGTGTGGAGGACACCATTTTGTAGAGCAGGTCCAGACATATTTGGGGGCTGGGCAGAATCATCTTGTGACTCATGGGCTAGATTTGATAATAAATCGGGATTGTACCCCCATCCACTGATGCTGTGACCCCACTTGGGGTTGCAACCCATAGTTTGGAACCTCTGCCTTCACATGTGTTTGGTATATTCCTCTCAAAATCACTTGTTGTTTCATGTCAGACCACAGATATAATCTTTCTTTTGGCTCTTGCACATTCAGGGAAAGTATGCACACTATGAACACTCCTTTTGGATGTTGCAGACTGCTTAGCCTGACTCACCTGACTCACCAAATTTATTAACATCCATGGGCTGGTGTGGAAGGAGTTAGCCTGGGTAATCATGACCTTTCCTTCACCTGCTCCCCTCAGAGTGACTTACGCTGTCAGGGTCCTTGGAGAACTCCCTGCACTTCTCTAACTGCAATCATATCTGCCCCTTGTGCAGCACGAACAAGTGGTGTGAAAGGTTCCTTGAATAGGTGCTAGGTAATTTAGAAGCTAGAACTAAAAGATTTCATGACACCGTTCTCTTAAGTGATAAAACATTAAAATAAGGAAATGCTCCTTTAGGTTTTCAATGAAGTATCAGAAGTCGGGGGGGGGGGAGGGGACTACTTGCAAATGTGAAACTAATGGAGTGAGTAAACAAACTCAATATCCTTTCTTCATCTACAAAATTACAAAAGCAAGAAGTTACAGCAGTGGCTATCATAAGTGAATTATTTGCCATATTCCACCATTATTCAGTAGCTTGCAAATTCCTTCATTTAGTAAAACTGCATAAGAAGAGTGCTTTTTATGGCTTTTGAAATTATGGCTTTAATTATTGATCAGACACTTCAGCATGTTATCCATAAATGCAACACATTAATTACCATAAGAATTAGCTGAACAGTCAAGAAAAATGCTCAATCAATTTTAAGTCTCTTTTGCACACAGCAGGTGGTGTGCCCAGTGATTACTGTCAGCCCTTAAATAAAATGATTACATGTGCTAAAGGAAATCCCTAAAATGGCTAGCCAGATTATTTGGATCCTTGGAATTATCTATAAAATGTACTGTCTGCTAGTATTTGTTTGCATCATAACACTCCATACAGTGCAAGCTCTGATGGGTCTACATGTCCCACATAATAACATACTGTAATCTCTTAGGCACTCTGTACAACATATGCTTTTAGTGACTCTGGCGAGAAAGGATGGTTGGCTTCAGACTTTCCTTTGTAATCAAAAGGATTAAGTACGTGTTATATTTTAGCCATTCATGTGGTGGTTCTGTTACTCACCTTTCTAGGATAATCACAAATACTGACAGTTCCAGAAATATTCTCTTATGTGAATAAACTTCAGCCATAAAAGCAGAAACAAACTTACTGTATATTAGCAAATTCTGCCTTTGTGTGCTCTTCTTTAATAATGCATCATACCGCATCTTGGCACCTAGCTTATTCTCTTCTCAATTTAACATTTGTTTATGAACATTATAACTGTAGTTCTTCATTTGCTAATCCATTTTTGCACAGTGACCGGAGAGACCCCTCATTTTACTGTTTGCAGTGTGTGCCAGAAAGCTGTCCTTTGAGATAAGCCACACAAATGCTTTGGGACTTTTGTAGTGATTCAGAAACTAGAAGGATTGTGATTCAGAAACTACTAGACCTCCTATTTTTACTACAATGTGTGTGAATAAGGCTTAGCTGTGTTTGCTATGAAGATGGCAATATGATAATGCCTGTATATAAAAGGAGGCAAATAAGCTTTTCTTTTTATTCTCATTAGAGTTAATTGCCTTGAATGTCATACCTCTGCTAAGGAGGTTTTTAATCTCCCTTGGCAGAATGTTGAGGAGGAGAACCTTATGGTTCTGCAAAATGAATAGTATTACTGTGCATTTACAAATAAAATAATAATCCTCAGATATTTGAGTTTTTTTCTAGGGCTGGAGGAACATTGAATAGAAGTTTGACAGTTTAGAGCCCAAATTGAATCCTAAACCAAATAAAAATGTAGGTTTGAATACTTTTGATTTACTGTAGCGGGTAGTGATATCTGCGGGTTCTATACATCTGTCTTAGGATGCAGCATAGAGTACTGTATTTCCCTGTAGTATCTAAGTGGAAATTTGTTTTCGTTATTGGTGTTTGATTTTCACTGGCTTTTAAAAATGTTTCTGGGAATCATTTATGGGTCTGGCAAAAACCATGATGTGGTCTTCTTATGGTATTCCACTGCCTAAAGGATAGAAAAATGCCAAGAGAAAACCAGACTGCACAATATTATGACTTTATAAAAGGCCTTCTAAGAGAGAAATCATCAATAACAAACAGATTCCAAAATATTTGGGTTTAAACGGGTTCTTGCAGAAGCCAAAGCACAGCTTAAGTGTTAGGAATGCATGGAATTGATTAAAAGGATTTCAGCTCAACTCAGAAGACTCATGTGTTGTGTGCATAAAGCTATCTACCACAAGTAGAAAGTCCATTAATTAGCTACAGACTGAACATGCATGACATAACTTTGGGAGCGATCTTAGGAGAGAGAAGCAACTGGAAAATCTTGTACTTTTCTCTGCATAAATCAAGATCTGAGTACTCATCTAGTCAAACCTTCTAAAAGTTTGGCATCAGTATATTGGATAATATTGAAGGCTCTGGAGTCTATTAAATACTGGAAATCTTACCACATGGGCTGGATATTTCCCAAAATTTCAGACACTTACCATCCTGCTTAGAAATATTGTAAAAAGAGCCCCCCTTGAAGTGATTTAGCATGGATTCTACTCCAGAAGGCACACTGATAAATCTGGATCTTGTTCTGGTGCCACTGCATTTCTAAAGGGATTGTGACTTTCAACTCCTTCTGTGGGCCTCTAGGAGCTCTGCTGGTGGAAGCTCTACCGGAGATGTACTGAAACAGCACGTGTCCCAGATACTTTAGCTTTGCTCCTCAAATTTCAGCCCTTTCATTTTGTGGGCTGAACTGGATGGTTCCAAACCCCCAACAGAACTGTGCCTTTGTTTCCAATGCACTTTCCACTGCTTGCAGCCACAACTTGTATTCTGCAATGGAATGAACTGGACCCAAAACCTCTAATGAAGGGAGCACGTTTCCTTTGATAATATGGTGGCTATTTGATTATCTAGATCCTCAGCCCAAAGCTCTTTAATACTATTTATCTTGCTAGTTTACAGAACAGTTTAATTGTAGCCTTGCTCAGAAAAGTCCCCTTTAAAACTTCATTTTCTGTTTGCTTGTTTTTTAAAACCCCCCTATTTTGAATCTAATCAGTGCTTGCCATTGGCAGTGGTCAAATAGGTTGTTTGTTTTTTTTTTAAGTCAGAAAACACTGATTTAAATGTTTATCAAGCAGCCACAGGCAACTTCTCCTCAATAGGAGTGAATTTAAGATTTTGGCTTCAAGCAGACGTGGCAGAATTTCAGTTTCTTTGAGTCACCTATGGAACTCATATTAAGATTACCTGAAAAAAGTGAGCAAATTCCACTAACTCTCCTAATTTGTAAATATCCCCAGTAAGCAGGCTGAGAGAGACACCCAGCAGAGTTTCATCTAAAAAATGTGCTTGTTTTTTTCTTTCCTTCAGGTTCGTATCCATCTGTAGTAGTACCTGTAGGCTCCTGCTTCAATTTAACACACACACCCCCGTTTTCCCACACTGGAGAATGGAGGCAGCACACAGTGATCAGGTAAAACATGTTTTATTATTAATCACGTTCATTACAGCAGTTCCTAAGAACCAGTCAAGAATGGTGCTTCATTGCAGTAGGCTCTGTACAAACACAGAGTAGATGGTCCCCACCCCAAAGAGCTTACAATCTAAATCTAAGAGAGAAGACAGACACAGAGTAAGAGAAGTGATAGAACACACAAGCAGAGTGAACAATGTGATGGCAGCAAACTTCATGTTAGTTCCATGATTTTTGGGGGGGTGGCTGGGGTTTAGTTAGGAGGGGATAACCTAAACAGAAAGAAAACTGAATGGAGAGGGAACATGGAGTGCAAGGGGGAGTGGGAGCAGGACAGGGCATAGGAGAAGACAGTAAGCGGGTCAGGTGTGGAGTAAAACTGAGATGAAGAGACTGTGTGGGAAGGGCACAGCTAATCAAGCTAAGGGCAGGCACAGTGCAGGAAAAATTGTAGAAAGTTCCCTGAATGTCTGGAGGTCCTTGCTTTGCCTGCACCTTCAGCTGTTCCTTTGGCTGGAGTCTCTGGCTGGTTCTTCCCTGCAGTTTTCCTCCACCACTCGCAAGGACAGGAGTCACCACCTGAATGTGTGTGGACTGTCTCTGCTGCACAGGTTTGGGTAGTGGTGGGGATGTGTGGTCCTGGTGGAGCCCCATTTTATCTCCTCCACTCTTTGTTGGCGGTCTTCAACAATCTGATAATCATGGAGAGTGAATGAAGGGGTCTGTACTCTAGCACACAGTTGAGACACTCTGGGAGAACAGTTGGGGAATATTGTGCACTTGCTGTGTCTGTTATGTGAATAAATACAGAATTTAATTCTCCAGTGCTGTAAATCCCATCTCTCTCTATCTCACACACACACACACACACACACACACTCTTCCTTTAAAATGTTAAAGAATAAAGAATATTCTGGACAACACTGTGAATAAACCACAGTGATGCAGATATGTATATATCAAGTTCAGAAATGGCATTCAGGTCATAGTTTTATATATTTAGCTAAAGCAAATCTTAGTGTTCAATTTCTCAGTGCTGGAGAAATGTGCCATAAAACCCATTCCTATCATAATTACCTGTTCATCCTTTTCAAAACTGTCAGTGTTACAAAATATAATATTTAAAATAAATGTAGGAGACAGTTATAATTTTTCTATTTTTTGTAAGTGACCTGAGCTATTAAATCAGCTGCTGCGTAGGAGCAGTTTGTCTCAGTGGTACCTGTCAACATTTTCTTCTCAGGCAAATGCTCATCAGTAACATTAAAAATGGTTTGAAGCTAGATATTTGTTTTAATTATCGCCACATTACAATTCTGCAGAAAAAAATGTCTGACTAATTGATTACCTCTACTTCTGGAATTGTCCCGCTGTTCAGAATCACTCTTGCCTTGTGGTGACATAGATAACTTAAAACTGCTTCCCATGTTAGCAACTCACAAATTCACTACTTAAAAATAACTGCTTATATTTTTTAATATCATAACCTTCAAATAAACTTCTCAAAATCCTCTTAAGGCTGTCACAGACCCATCTTTGCAGGCAAAGGTTTAGATAAGGTGCCATTTGTAGCCACAGAGTGTGGGACGTCTTGTCTTCTTGAGGATAATGCATAAATCAATGCAGTTAATAGAAATTGTTGTTTGCACACACATTAATATCAGTGGTTTCCCTCTGAAAAATTTTGGAAATCTTTCCATATCTAAAAAGCTAATAACAGTAGGTCTGATCATCCCCTTTCAAGGGAAATATCTCTTGCATGAGGCTAAGTGAGAAGAAATCTTGGTGAAATTCCCCACACAGATTTTCGAGATTCTTCCATTAGGATGGGGTTTCTTCCCTTCCCTTCCCTCCCCACTTCCACCCTGCAGAGCAGGTTGCTGATTTGGACTATATAATCCTAGGATCTGCAGGAGGTTAGGTACATCCATAGGGAGACTCCTTGCCAGCTCTAGCCCTTGGGCACCCCCCACAGCAGCATGACTGAAAAGGAGCTGTGTTACCTAAACCTCACCAGTTGATGACATCCCACAGAACCCCCAGAGGGAAAGCTACAGAAAAGTGATAGTTTCTGCTTATAATCCTGCCATCCATTGCTCCATCTGCATCTCCCTTATGTGTATCCTGGACCTGCAGGTCCAGTTTTTCCCAGCCAACATGGGAGGGGAAGGCATCTCCTGGGACCTAGTCCCCCAAAGTGGGGGGTTCTCCCCATCTTAGTTCTGTGATCAGGGGAATTAGGTGGAGGTGTGTTCCTGGTTGGGCCCAATTTTCTTCTGTCCTCCTTTTGCTGGCAGTATTCAAGGATTTGAGAAGCATGAGGAGTGAATCCCTCTCCAGAGCACAGTTGTTGAAGAGGCAACTGATTCTGTTCTCTGCACAGATTCAAGAGATCTCTCTCTGGTTCTGGAAGAGATCTGAAAGGGTCCAATACCTTCTTCTCTCCTGTAGGGTAGAGTAGAACTCTATGATTAGGTGCCTGAAGTCCGAAACAAAATCCTTTCAATTCCTCCCAAAAAGATGGCTGAAAAACTAATGCTGTGCTTTCCATTTACATAGTGTAGTGCTTTTTAAATTTCACAGCACCATTATGAAGTAACAGGGATATTTTCAGTTTGCTACCATAGGTGCTGGAACTAGCGGTGCTGGAGGTAATGCTGCACACCCTTCCTTGAAGTGGTTTCCATTATATACAGAGTTTACAGTTTGGTTCAATGACTCTCAGCACCCCACTATAAAAATTGTTCCAGTGCCCCATTTGCTACTGTTTGCCTGACAGCTGAAGACATGGTCTAAGTTAGTGAACTTGTAAACATTTTTAATTGTATCAGGCAAGACGACAATGAGTAATCTCAAAAAGAAAAGGAGTACTTGTGGCACCTTAGAGACTAACCAATTTATTTGAGCATGAGCTTTCGTGAGCTACAGCTCACTTCATCAGATGTTTACCGTGGAAACTGCAGCAGACTTTCTGCTGCAGTTTCCACGGTAAACATCTGATGAAGTGAGCTGTAGCTCACGAAAGCTCATGCTCAAATAAATTGGTTAGTCTCTAAGGTGCCTCAAGTACTCCTTTTCTTTTTGCGAATACAGACTAACACGGCTGTTCCTCTGAAATGAGTAATCTGGTTTCCAACCAGACATAGTGGATTCATCAGTACACTTTGGTGCATACAATACATTTACTCGAGTTGTTGAAATGTTCTCAACAATCAACAAGATAAATTGTATTTCCACACAGGCAGAAATACTCACCTGGTATTCCACTACACTTAAAACAATAAAACCTCATGAAGAACTACAAGAGACTTCAACAATTCAAAAAAAAAAAAAGTCTGGCATAAAAAAGCATTTCCTAGACACACACGTTGTGTAGAGATAGCAGGTATTTCACAGACTTGGATCAATATTTCATGGTACTTTGTGAAAGCACATTGGAAAAAATAGTAGCTGAAATATGCCACTACAGTATTATCTACCATTCAAAACCGCTAATATCCTCAAAAAGTTCCAGACGGCATGCAGTAAAAGAAAAATGAAAACATAGTTTGTGCATAACAGAAGGCGGCTTTATTTTGCAACTGGTATTTTTGTTGGATGTATTGCACAATACTTAGAACAATACGTTATTCCAAAGATATACATTAAGTAAGTCAGCAACTCTGTTTGATCCTAATTTAGTGTCTGATTTGAATTGAAAGACTAAAAACAGTGCACTAGCATTGTATGAACAGTGATGAAAAAGCACCATTGGGTTTGATGAGCATCCCAGCACTTGTAAGACTTAATTTAGCTACTAAGTTGTAAAATGCTTGCAGAGTTTCTGCTTTTTATCTTGAAACAGCAAGCAATACAACATGCAGTATTATCTCTTCTTGATGCTCAGAGAATTAATTTATCATCCAAACTCTTCCCTCGTAAAGATGAGAATCTCACCAACAGTAGGAAGTGAGGATTTTTAAGCATGAAAAGCTGTTTTTTCCTTCAACCTTTAAGCATAATTACTGAGACTTCAAGACAGGAACACATTTGATTTCAGATATCAAAATAGTAACATATGTAGTTTCAAAACATTAGAGATTTCAAATTGTCATTCAAATATTTACAATAACATCCCAATCCTAGGCACAAAAACTGTAATTGCCCATAGACCTTAGGAGCTCTTTGAGATGCCTGAACTTCACAGTGACATAAGCTATTGCTCATCTAGCAGTTGCCTATTCCTGTCCCTATAGCCTCATCTTCAGGTGGTCATAGAATATATATATATATATAATATATATAATTCACAGCTTCCCAAATCCTCACCCTTCCCAGGAGCTTTCTATAGGTCTCTCTCCCAAACAACTGCCTATTTGGCAATTGAGGATTAGGGAAAGACAGCTGGGGAAATAATCTTCCCAGTGCCAGAAGCAGCGCTGGAATACATATCACTTACTCACAGTCAACGAGGACAGCCTGAGAGAGCATTGATGGCTCTGAAATGGAGCTCAGTCAAGAATGGCTATGGATTTTGGGAAAGTTTGTGGCTTAAGCCGAAATCTAGTTGAGATCTTTGTTCCCTTCCCTTTTCTTATTGTTTGTTCAGCAGCCACCTCTCAAAGAAATGAAGAAGCAGTCTGCCTGACAAATGCGGCTAACACTTAGAGATAAAAATGAGCCAGAACTGGAGTTCCATTCCCAAAATAGCTGTTACCTGAGCCTATCCAAACAGTACCTACATCTGCCAATGAGACCATTAGAGCAAATGAGCTAATCTTGTGGAGAGGTTGAAGCAACTGAGTGAGCAGTCTAAGAAGCTTTGTTAAGAAAGCAATTTTCCCCGGAGATGTGGATTCCAATGCCCCCTGTTACCAGCCAGCTGGTACTTCGATACCATCGTGATATGGCTTTTTTTTTTTTTTTTTACGATCTATAATATCTGTGCTATCTGTATGGAGTTGGGTAGAAAATTTACATTTTTTTTTCCCAAGAAGCAAAACCAAACCAACCAACCAGACAAAAAAAGTCTGTCCACCGAAACTGCTCCTTCAAGCAGAAGCTTGAGAAATTAGATCGACCTGGCACTCTTCCCTGAAGCTCGGAAAAATCAGGCTTTGTCTGGTAAGGGAGTGATAACAAATTCCAGTGCCACGGGGGGCCCCACTACTGAGAACACTGTGCCCTGTCCCAGATGTTTAAATCTAAAGACTATTATCTTGAGCACTTTAACTAATCTCAGTTGCTACTGTAGTGTGCCTGGAGATGGATTTTTTTCTCAAGAATACAGAGCTTATGCAACATAGGGCTTTAAAGCTCATGCTGCTGGAGCAGTGAATTCATAACATTCTCCTACTGACTTCCAGGTCTGCGGCTTTCCCTTTTTGTCCATCCCTCAACTAACTAATTTTTAGCCACTGTGCTGTTGGTGAAAGCTCAAAGCAGTAGTGGAGTAGCTGTTAAATCAATACAGCTTCACATGTTTAATAATCATCTCCTTTCTTAACTCACCCCCCCACACACACATAATTGGTTTGAAAAAGCCATTAAAACCAATGGAGAACCAAAACTTTAGTCACCTGGTGCTTTTTTTTCTCTCTTAGACCTGCACGTTGTCTTCGAAACGAATCTCCCTTGGCTTTTATAGTAAAGAATTAGAATTCAGTCCAATGACTTTAGGTACAGCTTTTGCCTTCTACTATTTTATTTTTATCTTAGTTTTGCTCATACAATCTACTTATTGCTGCAGAAGTGACCATTTTCATTTCAAAGACTTTTTGAAAATATTCTTGTTGAAGTTCAATCTAATTAATTTTGCACTTGAAAATGTCATTCAGTTTTTGCAGACAGTGCATTTAAATATTCAACTTGGTGAATTCTTTTGAAACTCTAGTACATCTCCTGTGCAGTCAATCTTTTTCCATGTGATTTTAGTCTGAACTGAATTTAATGGACATGGAATTGATTTAATTACCCAAGTTTATGTAAATAAGAGACCTGACCAGTCTACTTCTTACCAAGCATTTTAACAAATGTAAAACAATTTTAAAAACAAACTCTTTTTTGCATATAACTAGCTTTTTCTGCATGCATTTTATACCCCGAGAAAAACATTTGGTTGATGTAGCTACTTAAAGTAACATCCTTTTGGATTTTCATATTGATATTGGATCAATCCAGCACCTTTTGGTCAGACAAAGCTCTGACAGGCCAATAATCTTAACTGCTATTGTCCTTGCTTGTGTAGCTTCATTAAGAAAGCAAAGGTTACTTACACAGGACTTTTTTCTTTCAGTGGTTTGTGTTTATTATTTACTATTATACGGTTAGTGCTGTTAGGAATTATTCCTAAATGGAATATTTTCTACTTCTGTATAGTTTCTATTATTTGGCATGCCCTTCATATTGACTTCACCACTGCCACTGGCTGATTGTGTTAGTTTTAATCCTGTAAGTAAAATTTTATGGTTGAATTGATCTCCCCCAAGAACTTTCAATATCTCACGTTGAAGTCAACAAGGAGTTTTGGCCATTAAAACACTCTTGCTGATGTACACACAGGAGATGGTGAAAATAACATGGCATTAAGTGATATAGTTTTTGCAGCCTTTCTTAAGCACTTGTATTTTGATTATTTCCAGGCCCATAAGTCCAGCTAATAAACAGAAAAATAGTGAAACGTATCTGGCCTGATAGGAAAGGGAACATGGGATTTTTCTTCTGTTTTTTAGAGCCTGAAATCTGTGTGAATTCTACAGGCGACAGACTTAGCTTCATCTGAGAAGAACAGTAGTTGCTAAGCAATTATATACCCCCTACTGTTGTATTGCTATGCTGATGGTTCAGATGTAACGAGCCATTTATGTTAGATAGCCAAGTAATGTGCCATAAAGGTGGCCAGCTAGCTGATTCATTTAGGGGATGTGGATCTAGTGAAGGAAGCAGAAAACGATGATGAAACACCATTGAAAATAAAGAAAATGGAGAAAAAGCAAACTAAAATAATTTAACGATAAAATAAAAATGCAAACAAGATGAAGAAAAATAAATTGTTGATTTTTAAAAAAAACTTCCTAATTTTTTTGTAAACTGAATGAAATAAACAATAGGAACAGAGAAGTAAAAAACCAAGGGTAGAAATAAAATACAAAGCAAGTGAAAGATTAAAGAAAATCTCCATAGTAATGACTGTTCAGTAAGGAAAACAATGAAGTGCAAGAGGCTACACAGAAATGAAATTAAATATTCTGGAACATCATAAAAAAGAAGAGAAGAAAAGGAGATGAAAATGAGGGAGGAATGGCAGAGATAAATGTTAAGAGGCTAGACTGAAATGTAAGGCTTTGCTTTGAATAGGGGATGGTATGTAGTTGTGCCGCCCCAAGAGGTAGCAGTCACAGTTCTTCCCCTGCTTCTCCACCTTTGTTCTTTTCTGGCAGGGAGGTGTGTGTGCAGGGACTATGTTGTGGCACCCCTGTTAAAGGGTACAGCTTATTTCAACACTGCCTGGTGGGTTGAGGGAAGGCACAGCCAAGGCTTCACCTTCACGCAACCAATTACTCCTGTTAGTTTACATTTATAGGCGGTTTCAGAGTAGCAGCTGTGTTAGTCTGTATCCGCAAAAAGAAAAGGAGTACTTGTGGCACCTTAGAGACTAACAAATTTATTTGAGCATAAGCTTTCGTGAGCCCAACAAAGAAAATAACAGAACGCCACTAAAACCTCTCCTTCACCTTCAGCCCCCAACTAAAACCTCTCCAACGCATCATCTGGGATCTGCAACCTATCCTGAAGGACTACCCATCACTCTCACAGATCTTGGGAGACAGGCCAGTCCTTGCTTACAGACAACCCTCCAACGTGAAGCAAATACTCACCAGCAACCACACACCACACAACTATAACACTAACCCAGGAACCTACCCTTGCAACAAAGCCCGTTGCCAGCTGTGTCCACATATGTATTCAGGGGACACCATCATAGGGCCTAATCACATCAGCCACACTATCAGAGGCTTGTTCACCTGCACATCTACCAATGTGATATATGCCATCATGTGCCAGCAATACCCCTCTGCCGTGTACATTGGCCAAACTGGATAGTCTCTACGTAAAAGAATAAATGGACGCAAATCAGACGTCAAGAATTATAACATTCAAAAACCAGTTGGAGAACACGTCAATCTCTCTGGTCACTCGATTACAGACCTAAAAGTGGCAATATTAGAACAAAAAAAACCAGACTCCAATGAAAGATTGCTGAATTGAAATTAATTTGCAAATTGGACACCATTAAATTAGGCTTGAATAAAGATTGGGAGTGGATGTGTCATTACACAAAGTAAAACTATTTCCCCATGTTTATTTTTTTCCCCCTACTGTTCCTCACACATTTTTGTCAACTGCTTTTTTGTCAACATTTTTGAAATGGCCCACCTTGATTATCACTACAAAAGGTTTTTTTTTCTCTCCTGCTGGTAATAGCTCACCTTACCTGATCACTCTCATTACAGTGTGTATGGTAACACCCATTGTTTCAGGTTCTCTGTGTATATAAACTCTCCCTACTGTATTTTCCACTGCGTACATCCCATGAAGTGAGCTGTAGCTCACAAAAGCTTATGCTCAAATAAATGTGTTAGTCTCTAAGGTGCCACAAGTACTCCTTTTATTTACAGGAGGCACGTTGGTCACATTTTACCTACAGCCATTCAGTTAACACTCATGCCTTATCAGCAGCAATATGGTACATTTTGGAATGCTGATATTATCCCCACTGATACCCTGTTATAGTCAGGAACATTGTATTTGTGTGTGTGTCTGAGACTGCCTTGATAGATCTCATTGTATGCAATCAGCCATGCCACATAATAGAAAAAGTTACTTAAGTCTTTGAAAGCCATTTCCATACACGGGGGCATGTAATAACTTCTTTGTGAGCATTCTGTTCCTTGATCCTTAGACTTATGAAACTCATTATCCATGGAAAATATGTGAACCTTCAAGTCTCTTCTAAAAACACAATTTTTACTGCCGTTTCCCAACTGCTGGCCACCAGTAGATGAAAAATTGGGTTCTATAATGATCGACTCTAGATCATTACCTTTTATTTGTCCTCAAAGTGCTATGTATATATATAACAATCTATGTGTGTGTATAATATCAATGAAGATTTTTTTATAGAATTGTTCTGAAAAATCCATGCTGTTTGCTGTACAGTAAATAAAATATGGACATGTTCTGGGCTATATAAACTCTACAGGCCAAAAAGGGGTTCGCTGAAACTTGTGAGTTCGATTAGCACCATCTTGTTACACCTGGATGTTTTTTTCTGACTCAGAAGTGTTAAAAGGAAGAAGTTCAGATCAGTTGGAAGAAGGGGACCCAGGAGAAAGGTGGTCTGTAGTTCCCTCTCTGTGGGAATGGCCTAATGGGAGCTTGGCAGATGGAGACCCATGGGAAGTCCACAGAAGTAGAGTTAATTCCAGTGGTGGGCTTTGAAAAAGGAGATGGACTCCAGGGGAAGCAAACGTACCATCAGTATTCTATAGAAGAGTGGAGAACTGGGGAAAACTTAAGATGAACTAAGGGCTCAAGCCTGAGAAGGCTGGACGTTAGTTAGTTTATATTTTGTTGTTTTGGGGGGGTTGGCTGAGGGATTCCAAAGAGAAGCTCTGGGAGCCATTTTTTTTTAATCTGGAAAAAAAAAAGCGAGGAAGTTGTGTTGATTACTATTATTTTGTTGGACATTATTTGTCTGGGATGTGGGTATCACAGAACCTGTAGAACGATAGTATTGTACTGGGCCAAATCACCACCATATAAGACCACTGAAGTCCAGAGGAAGAGAGTTGAGACAGAGTAACTAAAATGCTGGCTTACACCACATGGGGTTGTTCCAGGATTTATGGGTTTATGCAGGCAGTTTATGGTTAAAAGCAGCAGAAATGCTGTTTATCCGCTCTGCTGCTGGGTAAAGAAATGAAGAACCTGGATAGGACACATTGAATGTCCATGCTTTCCAGACATTACCTTAGTAGCAGGTTTATGAATGGGCATATGGCAGTGAGGGGACAAGTGGATATATCATCCACAAACAGACACTTGGACAATGAGTCCTTTGAGCACAAATTCACATGGCCCATATACTACAGCAGCTGAGCACTAGGTCATGTCCACAAATCTCCCTGTTCCTGAAGTCAGCAGCTTGGTTAGCCTGTGCTTTATTCCTTTCCTTTTCCTTTTATTACTTTTTTTGGTGTGAGTTGCCCGTCTCCCAGCTCCATTACCTTTGCTCATAGATCTCCTGATGCACTGAGCAAAAGTATAAGATCCAGTATATTTCCTCCTACTTGCCTATCATTACTAATAGAAGTGTTACCAAGACAGACTACTCTAGAGTTCTTGCTGTATAACCTAGGCAAACTGTACAGCATTAAAGACATATATTAGAGCAACCAATAGAAACATGTTGAACACTGGATATCACTTCATTAGAAGTGAGTGCAGTCTATGAGGAGAATGAGTATTGTGATCATAATGGCAGACCCTTAAACCAGCTTTCCGATCCCAAAGTTCTCCTCCTACCCCACTCTAGGCCTTTTATAACTGACCACAGATAAGTAGCCAGTCCTTTCATCCACTCTGTGAATTCACTCCTGGAATTCATGTTCTTTGGGGTCTAGTTAATCACAAACAATATGTCATAAAACATGGTCATGGAAATTGCTTCCAAAGCATGAGCACATTCCTAGCCAGATGTGGGAATTGGCCAGCACAAACCTTCTGTCCACACTCCTCCAAAGGATTTCTGCTACAATGAACATGCAAGGTGAAATCCTCTACCCACTGAAGTCAGTGGCAAAAACTTCCTTTTGCCTTCAATGGGAGCAGGATTTCACATGCAGTGTTTGACTAAGCAGATGAGAATTAAGCAAGTATGGAAAAGTTTACATTACATTACATACATTACAATGCATATTTTGTCAGAGTTTGAAAGAAACAGGCACTTTATCCTCATTGATAAACATTCACTGCTGGTAGTACCTACATTCTGTGCAAATAATTCTGTGCTTATTGCTTATATTTGAGAGTTGTTTGGCTGGCTGTGACACACTGTATTTTGGATGCAACTGTTTATGGGAATACAGATGTAGAGATGTTAAAAAGACTGTGTGATGACTGTCACTATATACTTGAATATGGAACTGTCTACCAACTTCTAGGTAAGACCGATAATTTGCTACCTGCTCACTGTACTGATGTTGTGTCCCATGATGTGATGAAATGTCATTTCTTATGAACTTTATTATAGCTAATGATTATATCTAGGGTCTCTGTCTGCTTTGTGACACAATGGGACCAAATTCTGTGGGAGCAGCTATCGAAGCCCAAGGCAACATTATTTTTTTCATCACTGTGCAATATCCTTCATTCCCAGCAAAAACACACATACAACTCTGGCTCATAGCTGAATATATTCCTTGATGTAAAACTTGTTGATGATTTTCAAGGATGAGTTTTGCATTATGTTCTTCAGGCACTTCGGTTCTACTCCCTGAGCCTCCCATGGTTACATGCAGACATAAATTCCTTCTCCCCAGGTGTGCTTCAGCAGCTTGTCTCCACAGTTCCTCAGGATGCGCTCTTCTCCAGGCTTTCCTCACTCAGTTGGCTACTGTAGACCCCCAACCGAACAAACAAGCATACTACTGTGAAGGCTGACCCTGCCCCCAGAGCCCTGATTGCCAGAAAGGAGAAGCTAGTTATTCTATCGCCTCAGAAGCCTGGTTGGCTGGACATTTGGCAGGAACTCCCACCCTTGCTTCCTTCTGCCAGGTCTCCTCTGATTGGGGCATGTTGATGCCATCTGAGACAGGATTGCACGTGGTCCAGGAGACTGCATGTATTGCAGCTGTAGAGACACAGTGAGCCCAAATGGCCTGTGCTCAGGTACAGGCCAAAGAAGCAACCTGAACACGTGGTCCTTATGAAATTCCACTCACATGAAGGAATCAGCCACAGCCCACCAGGAAGGAGGTGCCTGAATCTCGGACTAAGGAGCCAAGGCTGAAAGGACACTTGAGACTGCAACCGAAGGCGGTAGATGCCTTTTAGGTATCTTGGATCTCCCGCTAACTGTTCTTTTCAATGAAAGCAGGGCCCTGTACATGTTAATAAAGATGTTGGCATAGATCTGTGTGCTGGAGTGATTCCTTGGTGAATTCCTGCCTTCCCAAAAGCTTTCAGAGCTTGGAATAACCTAGCAAACCTGGGAGCCCTCCTCATGCTATACTTTTGCTTCCCCTGCTTTCTGGCTGCAAGCTGGACTCCAGCTCTTGGTCCCCTACTGCCTAACTTCATGACACAGTGCAGGAAGAACCCACTTTAATGAAATTAACTCCCCCTTGTGGAGAAAGTTGAAGAGCAAGACAAAGCTGCAGGCAGGATCTAAGAGGGTAGGATGACAAACACCAGAGGAAAAATGCTGGGCAGCTGACTCTAGCCCAATGGTGAATTATAGTAATGAACTGGTAGGCATGTAGGCAAAAAAGAACACGGGTTGTCCGTTGGGATATTTTACTTGCAAAAATGAAGAAAACATGGAATAGAAGGAAAGAAAAACAAAGCTAGAGGGGAAAACAAACATAAAGGAGGGGTATTGCCAGGTTTTTTTTTTAAAGTCATTTTGTTGAGAGTAAATAATTGTACAGTGTGTGAAAAGTTGTTCTATTTTGCATAATTTAAAAAAGCAGTGTGTTCTGTTTAGGTATTTTCCCCCCAAATTTTGTCCCACATTGGCTGATTGAGAGATACGGGGATTATACTTTAAAACATCTTCTCGTTTTACCTTGCTGCTGTATTGAGAGAATTTTTTGAAAATTTAAAATTTAATCAGGAGTTCATCAGGAGCATAAAGTAATGAGGGTAGGCAGCTTAATTGCTCTTTAGAATTTTCTGCTGCTCCCAGGAATGATATTTTTGCAGGATATTGAACAGGGCTTTATTCCATACAGTAGGTTGCAAAATAACAGGCACCCCATCTTTAAAGCTCCCTGAATCGCCTTGAGGTGGGAGGAAAGCCCTGCATCAGTTGTAATTTTTACAACACTATCTATACAGAAGCAATTTGTGTCCACCAACACATATTTAAGAGTTATTTTGCAACATACCATTGCAACATAACATCGAAGCCATGTCCAATGTCCTGCAGTAATATCATTGCTAGAAGCAGGTGAGAAGGCTGTAGAGGGATGGTGCTGCCCGTTCTCATTATTTTATGCTCCTGATTAATTTCTGTCAACTCATTTTACTTTCAAACTCATATATTCTGCACAGTTACTCAGAATGGTGTACATAGACTTTTGGTTTCAGAGTAGCAGCCGTGTTAGTCTGTATTTGCAAAAAGAAAAGGAGTACTTGTGGCACCTTAGAGACTAACAAATTTATTTGAGCATAAGCTTTTGTGAGCTACAGCTCACTTCATCAGATGCATTCAGACTTTTGGGACAGCCCATTACTTTAAAATTGTCTTTTAGAAGTTAAAGTTGCAAACACAGTAGTATAGTGACTTTTATTTCCTAGCTAGAATTTTAAATTTTGAAGTAGCCTGTATAATAGGCTATATGTGTTCTTCTTTTTCTTTTTTCTCTTGACCAAATGGAAATAGCAACCTCAGGGGTTGTCTGCACTACTGGGGTAAGTTGACCTAAGTTATGCTATTCCAGGTACATCAATAACATAGCTGGAGACGATGTAGCTTAGTTCGACTTACCCCGGTGTCTTCACTGTGCTGCGTATAAAGGGAGATTTTGGAAAACCAGTAAAGTACTATTGCTTATTGGTAACAGTAGCCAAGTCAGCAGGCTGTAAATGGCCATGCAGTGGTCTTAGCTTAATGAAGGCAGGAGGGGAGGGGGTTTTGGGTGCCACAGAAAGGGCAGCTTGACCCCGTGTCCTTCCTGCTAAGAATATTGAAATTGCTGATGTATTTTAGAAGAAACACGAAGCATGTCTCTATGTGCCCTTGGGAATGTGTCTGTCAGGGCCTCAAGGCATGCACACTCTGAAAAAACCACCTCTAGTTAATTGATGATCAGAAGGAAACCTCTTGCTTGACCTTTAAAAACTACTTGCTTAGCAAGTTTTCTTTAAGTGATATGTCATTCTATTACTAATGTATAAATAAGGAGGAAAAGTTTGAGGTAGTTGGACTCTCTTCGGGAGGGTTTCTTTAGGGATTCTCCTTCTGGATGCATCTTGTGGGCCCCACCAGCAGACAGAAGTTTGACCAACGGTAGATTGTCACTGTGCCACTCAAGAGCCGCACAGCTTCGGTAATTATTGAGGGTTGCGGGGTGTTCTTCTAACCTGTTGCGGACGTGTGTAAGTGCTTGAGACTAAGTAAAGTTTAGCTTTAAGTGAAAGCACTCTTGTGTTGTCCTGTTTGTGCCAGCCATCTATCGGTCAGACGGCCGTGTCTCCCTTAATTTATTTCCTGTCACCACCTCACACAGAGTAAAAGTTACCAAGAGCTTTGGGTTAAAAGAACCCCGAGTAACAGGAGACGCTCTCCTGCTGACTTCCTTAATCTTCTTGGGGAGCTGGAGTACCGGAGTTGACCGGAGAGCATTCTGCGATTGATTTAGCGGGTCTTCACTAGACCCACTAAATCGACCCCTGCTGCATCGATTGCAGCAGCGTCAATCTCCCCGTAGTGAAGATCAGCCCTCCTATACCAACCTGTGCATGACATGCTCTTCTAATTTCAAAATATCTTTATTTTTTAAAAGCACAGTGTAATTTTGATAGGAAAATATATTAATTTTAGTGGTTTCATTAAATTAATAATGAAAGAAAAAAAGAGATTTGAAGCATCCCAAATGTACTTCTCAAACTGCAATATATAATGTGGCAGCCGCAGTAGCCACACCATAGTTATAATTGCACATACCAGTATAAACCTAATTTGGTTCCCCTTCCTCTCTCCACCCCTGTAAAATCCACAGGTAACTGAATTCCAGATAGAAATTAGGTAGGTATGGTCTTTGACCAATAAAGAAATATCTCACTATGATTGAAATTAATTAAACCAACCACTTGTTTAAATAGCACATTATAAAAATCGGTATTTTTTAGCTCTAGAAAATGCTCCTAATGCTCCCCCCCTCTGTATTAGCTAGAAAATACATATATAATTAGATTTGTTTACATTTTCCATAACAGTGATGAGGTATTGTACCTATTCCCCAATCTAATTTAAAAAATTAAGGGAACTCCCAGACAAAAATCTTTACTTAGCTAAAGATAAGATTGAAAGTTGAAATCAGTGAGGAGTTTAGCTCACAAAAGCTTATGCTCAAATAAATTAGTTAGTCTCTAAGGTGCCACAAGTACTCCTTTTCTTTTTAAGCATACTAGAGTTATAAACAAGGAAATTCAGGATGAGACTGCATTTTAAAGAAAAAACAGCATTTGATGTTCTGATCACAACAATACTGAGCACATAAGTAGCTACTTAGGTGGCAAAGTAGCTGTTTGAACACAGGGCCATGGTAAACGAGAGCTAAAATGTAGATGAGAACAGATTATGGACTTCTGCTTTGGGATTTGGGGTTAGATGTTTAAAGGTATTTAGGTGCCATTAGGCACCCATCTGCATCTTTCGGTGCCTAAATATCTTTACAAATCTGGTGCTTGGTCTTCAATGCCAAATTCAGAAGTGATACATAAGGTGGTATAATTTACTCTTCATAAATTTATGCTAAATTACATGTCAGGAAAACAATTAACAAATAGACTTTCTTTTATTATATGCGTTTTATACCCTCTTTTAACCCATTTTGGAACTACCTCTTTCTGTCCCCTCTGTATAAATTACACCTGTTTACAACCACTTACTGAGGTGAAAATTACACCACCATGGACATTACCTCCGAATCTGGCATGTTATTGTTAAACAAAGTAGGAGGATCTCCGTTCAAGGTCTCATTCAAAAGGGACCCACAACAATGAACTAAAGAATTCTATCTACCACAGAAGGATGAAGGACAGGATTTATATCTGTAGTTCCAGGAAGTCTAGGCATTATCTAAATCTGTTTGGTTTGGAAATTGGGCTGGAAATCTCCAAAGTGACATCTTTCCTTCAGTATTTCCTTTATATTTGTTTTCAGTTGGACTAGAACTTTTTTCAACAACTGTCCTTAATGTATATTTTGCTACTTTTTTTTCTAGTTGTAGCTAAAAACAAGAATAGCAGAGGCCTGAGACAACTTAAAAAAACCCCAACAACTGTAATTAAAGTTTTTGTATGAGACACAGAAGAGATTTCAGGTTCAGTATTCACAAGTACTGTAATACAAATATATACTTCAGGCATATTTACTTTGGTTGAAATTTTCAAATCTGACTAGGGGATTTTGCTAGAAAATTCCCATTAAAACTAAGGTTTCAAAGGAGAGGCAGGCACTTACTGTGATGGTTAGACATTTTTTGAAAATTTAACCCTAAGTTATCTTTGAAAATCTCAACCTTGGAGTTTTGAGCAAAATAAAGAAGCACAAAGATCTGCTGGGACTATTGTAAGGCTCAGACTAAGTTTTTCCCTTAACATGAAAATTATGTCTCTGCTTTGTTTTTAAATAGCTATTACTTCTACAAGAAAGCAATCTCACGAGATGATTACAGCTTTTCAGGTATTTATGCTGTTACTTGAGAAGTTGTGTTTAGTATAGAAAATTTGAATACATCATGTTCACTAAACTTTTTATTTTGAAGTGAACTCTGTTCATATAATGAGAATGGCATATTATTTCTCTATAAGATGGAAGTATATAATTTCCACACTGAAAGAAAAATAGAACTTATTTGCAACACCCACACTGATCTAGCCAGTACACATCAGGTGTGGCACTATAGTCTTTCTTAGAGATAGTTTGAATTGGGGTACAACCATCTTTGATGAGAATTAACTGAAGTTAGCTTTAGAAATGATAACTTAAAAGGTGGTGTAGTATTCACTGCTTTGTGGGGGGAGGAGGTAGGAGAATTTAATAGAAAGATGCATTCATGCAATAAATGAAGATGTTAGGGAAACGTTGCAGCAGATGAAGTTATTATTCACCTGACTGATTTCTTCCTCTCAGATCAATGGCGATACCATCAGACTGCTGAACCACTATTTGAAAGTATTATAGCTGAAATTTTAAAGATTTCACAAATGTTCTTGGCCATCCTGTTCACTTCTGACAGTTCTCCAAAGGACTCATCCACTGGCTAAAGAAAAGTAGAAATAACAGATAGCCTTCACAAAGGTCATTGGATTCAGTACTTTGGAAGGAAAGCCCACTGACATTTGATGATTTGAAAGCAAATCCCCAGAGATTCTCAGATACCACTCATCAGTCACTATATGGACACCTATGTTTCTAAACAGCAACAGTTTGCAATCTGCTAAATTTCATTTAATGGTCTCTGCTCCAGAGCAGATAACAATAATTCAGGGAATTTATCTGGATTATCTGACTGACGTTTTCCTCTCATTTCTCAGGCAGTCTTGCTTCTTGCTTTCAACATGTGTCAGAAGTCATTGCTGCTTTCATCTCCTGTCCCTGAAATGTCACTGCCTTGATACTGTGTAAGTGATTCTGCCTAACTCTTGTCTTGCTCCTGTGTTCTGTTGTTCCCTACATTACCATTTTCTGCCAGTCTTGCAGCCTAAAACATACACAAAATATGTGTTATCATGCAAAGTCATTATTTTCTTTGGTGTGTTAAACATGCCAATCTAACCCTACACTATCTACTCTGCCTCCTGCAGGTTAAGAAGCAGAAAAAGCAAGTGTGCAAAAAGAGAACAAGGTCTATTTTTAAGCAATATAATTCTTTATTGAGTTAATCCTAATTGCTAAATGATCATTTCAGATACGATATATTTGGCAAAGCGAAATTTGGATATTTATCCTTCTGTGTGTAACATCAACTTAATGTCAGTGAACGCTTTTTCCTACGCTAGCAAATAGTGACATACCCAGCAGTTTTGCCAGGTTGGAAACTGATTATTCATCTTTAAAAATAGATAGGAATATTTTGTATTAATTAGAAGTAATGATAGATTTTTCCCTGTTTTTTTTTTAAAGTATATTCCATTGTTGTCCTTTAGCTTTTAATAGACTTTGATCGACAGCTTTGAATAACTCTAAGGAGTTGGCTCAGAGAAACAACACTCAAATAAAGCAAAACATAAATATTATTAATGAAACTATTCATCTCAACTGCTTCATCAAAATTAATTCAGCTTCTCAAACTACGAGTAACTGTCTAATAAAGAGTTAGCTGCATCACACAGTCTGTGAACATTCAATCAGGATGGAATAATGTTGCAGTATTATTGAAATAAACATAAACCTTTTAGTAACCTGCCAGGGGATCCTGATAGATTATTTTCATTGAATTTATAATTGTAGTGAAGCTGCCATTGTAGTCTAAAGTGAAAATAGTGACTGTAAATATGGTCTAATTGTGTGTTCCCTTGATAAATGAAGATAGCAGTCCCAAAACAGATGGTATGGTAAAGAGATAAATCAGAAGTGTTTTATTTTTTTTTAAATTAATGCACAATAAATACCTTACTGGCTCTCGAAAACCACCATGTATCATGAAGTAAAATTAATGAAGTTAATGCAATTTTGATTTGGTATTTTTATCCCATTTTCAGTTTTCTGTGAACATTTGTACAAGCACATTTTTTTTTCCTCATGACCATTTGTGGTCTGAATACATACATAATTATTTGCTCTGGAAGTGCTCATATGGCCATCTTGGTATTTATTCATGGACTTGCGTGTTGAAACGCCATCCAAACAGAACCAATACAATGTGACTTGGGAACAAGAATAAAATCACAGGTATATTAGCTACTCATCTGAATACTCACCGCAGATCATTTGTGAGCAATCAATTGGCAGAAATTAGTTTGTACAAAAGACTTGTTAAATAATTGCAATTAGAAAGCCAATTAATAAAAAACAATCTGTTTGAAGGCAGTTCACAAACAAGTAAAAGAGAATTTTACCAAATGAACTAACTATTCATTGTGAATTGCTTGCCCATCTCAGTGATGGGCACTCTGCAAAGAACATCCATAAGTAAACTGTTGAACTAGTTTGCAGATTAAAGGCTGAAAATCTAATGTGATCCCTCCTCCACCCTTAGTGTTCAAGGCCTTCAGCAGGGTCTCCTGGGCAAGTAAGGGTAAGTAAATGTCCCCCTCAGTTATGCAGGCACTTCCACAGGGGATATGGACAATCATTATCACATTGTCTCACCTACTGACCGATAAGCGAGGTGCCTTAACATTTTTTAGCTAAAATAACTCCCTAGACCAGGCAATTTCAGAGAGATTGGCACTTGGCTTTTCCAATGACAGCACAAACACATGCACTTTCAAAGGGGGTGGGATTAAGATGCATATTTTTTGTATGACTGACAGTGATCGTTTGTGTGTGAACGTAGAGTCCCTTTGATCTTATAGAAGGGACAGTGTTTCACGTGGGCTCTGAATGTGGTAATGTTGCCTACGTTTTGATGCTATTTTGTCTGTCCATGAGTAGTTGGAGCAACTATGCATGCACTCCTGGAGCTCTTCAGCTGCAGCAGTCACTGCTGCCCTTGTGTGTCCTCATCATGAGTGGGGAAATAGCATGGGAGGATCCATGTGACAGCAATCCTCTGTCCCTGCTCCATGCTGGCACATTTTTCCTCATGTCAGAGATCAGTCTATTGATGCTTATACTCAAGTACACTAGTGCTAATTTGACCCAAATCTGTGTGATGGTGAACGCAGCCATTCTGTGCCCATACTCCCTCTTTTTATCCTTCAATTTTTCTACAACACAAAATTTATTTTATCCTGAATAATGTCCTATGTACTCAGAATATTCTTTCTTAATTGATTTCTATTTCCTAATCTATTTTGTTGACTTCACTAGAGTTTTATCACTACTATCGCTCCTGAATTTGGCACATTGACTGAAGAAGACCAAGGCTTAGAAAAATGATTAAATCAATATGATGCTTTGTTTGATTGTTCTGTCATTTAATATAATAGGGAGAAAATTAATAAGAGACATTGTTACTTGGGTCCTTTCTGCTGTTTGCCTCAATTGGTATGGAAACTTATTATACCATGGATAGATTGCATTTTTTTGGACAGTCTCCATATCAAAGACAATTTTCAAATGATACTTGTTATTAAAAGTTTTCACTCTCAGTTATGACTTTCATCTACAGTAGCAGCTACTGTATTATTACTTCAAATAATTTCATATTAATTGATCATGACCCACAGCTGGTGATACACACTAAACTATTATTGAAATATATATAAGAAAGGCTTCTTTAGTGGTTATAAATTTGTTCTTGTGGGTTCAAAGGAAAAATAATTGTTAGGGAAAAGGCAGCTGAAGTCAGAAACTGGTACAGGCCTGCCTTGGGTTACATGACAAATCAAGAAAGCTACCTGTCAGATGATCTTATCCATGCCCACCCAGTGTAGTCTAGTTTAAAATGACACATGTGATAATGCTATAATTAGAGCTAACTGGGAAATGGAATATCCGTTCCATGGAAAATTTTGGGGGAAAAATCATGCTAATTTAGGACTGAAAGTCAAAAACCACAAAAATGTGGGGGCGTTCGGGTGAGTAGTTCTGAAAAATTCCATTTTGGGAGACTATTCCACTCCCTAGACTACACTAAATGAATTACTCTAATTCCTTTGGGTTTACACCCTTCAGATATTTGTAGTGTTATATCCAATTCCCTTAGTCCCTGCTTTAGCAAGGTACCTACAGACATGCTTAACTTTAAGCATGTACATAGTTCCATTGACTTGACGTATACATGCTTAAAGCTAGACATGTACTTAAGTACCCTGATAAATCACAGTCTTAGGGCTTGTCTACACTCCAAACACTACAGAGAGCTGCACTGCTATAGCGCTTCATCATAGACACTACCTACGTCAACAAGAGGGGTTCTCCTAATGGCACAGGTAATCCACCTCTCTGAGAGATGATAGAGGTTGACAGAAGAATTCTTTTGTAGACTAGTGCTCTCTACAAGGGGACGTAGGTCATCTTAACAATGCTGCTCAGGGGTGTTTTAATATTTTTAGTAGGCATGTCCTACACTTTCTTCTATGTATTTAGATGATGAGGGATTTCTTGGATTTGTAGTCATCCAGGAGAGTACTATAAATGGTGGATGGACTCATTGGGAGACATGTGGGATAGGACTGAGAATATCTAATTACCACTAACAACAAAGTTAGAGTCTATTTAAGTAAGGAAGAAAATCCCCATTTGGATACTGGCTGAGGCTGTAACTTTTACAAAATGAAAAATATTACAGTCCAGAGTGGCTAAATTTGTTCACTTCCTTGCAATGCATATTTAGATTAAACTTTATTTTCATCTGAGACAGTCACAGATAATTCCCCGGCTGGAGTGTCATCCCTTCCCAAATAGCTGTATTTAGGTCCCTACCACTGGACTGAAATTCCTCTTAATAATTTGATGGCAGTAAAATAACTTTAGAAGCTTAACCCAATGACTTTATTAAACAACTGCCGTTGGGTGAAAATGTGTTCAATGAACCACTAATCTCCAAATGCTCTACAGGATATTCATGTTCAGTAGATTCTAGCATGAAGACAGCCTTCCAGGGCAACTTAAAATGTTATAAGTGCTGCCACTTAGGTGAGAGAGCTAAAAATGATGGGTATATGTAGGTTTGAGTTTTAAATTAGTTTAGTATCAGGGAGAATTAACCTGCTGTTAATCATAAATACCTGGAACTATTTGATATGCAGAAAGTTCTAATCGCCATAGTACTTACCCCTCAAGAAGAACTGGGGAAGGCAGATAATGGAATCCCTTTTATTAGACCAACCAGAAAATCCAAACTCCCAAGCTCTCAGGCCAAAAAGGTCTCTCTCTTCAGGTATTAACAGTTATATGAAAAGCAAACCTTCTGTAACACAGGCTATGCTGATCTTTTCGTTTGTTTGTTTGTTTTGTTAATTTCATTATTTAACATGTGCTAAAGCGTGCTAGGTATATTGGAGATAAGGTGACCAAATCGGTGTGAAAAATCGGGATGGGGGTGCAGGGCAATAGGCACCTATAAAAGAAAAAGCCCCAAATATCTGGACTGTCCCTATAGAATCAGAACATCTGGTCACCCTAATTGGAGACAAAGGGACAACGTTCATGCCCCAAGGAGAAAACAGTCTAAATAAACAATGAACAGACAAAAGATTGGGAAAAAGAGGCAACAGAAAGTAAAAGAATTGCAGAGAGAATTTTAGCATGTGTCATGTAATTCCAGGACTGTTTGATTTTAATTGATTTTCTAACATCAATATACTTAACCCTTCAACAAGGGAAGGCTGTAAACTTTGTGAAAACTGTTTGTTTGTTTTTTTAAATGGAGAATATGTGAGGACACAGAGGACTGGGTCAGACAAGGATTCCAAACACATGTGGCAGTATTTGCCCAGAGAGACAGGATATACTGGATAGATGGTAGGTGTATAGATGCTGATACCAGGTGTAAAGGGTGATCTCACATATTATCGTATGTAATGAAGAAAAGTTCTGTTTTGCATTGTGCACATTAGCAGAACTCAGCAATACTGTCATCACCCTTCTGTTTTGAGACAATCATCTGACTAATAGGTAGATAAATTATGAAGACTTTAATTGTTTTAAAAAATACATTTTAATTATGAATCAATGGAAGCTCAAACCCATTAGTTCTATCTTGTAGTTCTTCAACAACCTTTATTCTTTTCATTTTTGACAATTTCAGGAAACCAGTTGTGCCTTTCCTTGCATAATTTTCAAAGAGCCACCCTTTTGTATTTAAACAAATTGAGCAAATTTGTGTGCACACTGGAATTTATTTCCTATGAAGTACCTAGGTGCCTTGGTTGTCAGGGTCATGGTTTTCCATGAGTTCAGTAGTTATTTTTTTATATATACATATATTAGCTGGGTGGTAGATTTTCCAAGTATACTATCTTTTTGGTTGCCAACAGAAGAGCAAAGTTTGACCAGTCAGTAATGTTCCTGAGCCTTCAAGAATATCTCTGAACATTGAAAACAGAGTGCTGGCAAAAAATAAAAGCTGTAGGGCACCAAGGAGAACATGTGTCAATGGAGCAGTAAATAAGCATTCTCATTTGCTCTGCAGAATCTCATTGATGTTGGCGTTATTAACTAGATAGCACATCTTATCAATGACCATTTTTTGAGGAAAATGCTGTGTTTAGTTATCAGGAAAATTAAGACATTTAAAATTTGCCCCTGTTCAAATTTGTGGTGCTTCCACAAAAATACAGCATTTTCTATGGAAGTTTCTAGAGCAGCAAAAATTCTGCACTGGATGGCTACAAAAATTTCAAGAACCATTTTTGAGTGAATTTTTTTAGTTTGACCTAGGTGATTGGACACATGATATTGGTTCTGAGTATCCCCTCTGTGCTCAGAAGAGTAATTTTGTTTAAAACAAAGTAATTATGTGACAGAGAAAGTTTTTAGTTAAGCTACCCTCTGTAAGGTAGACAGAAAAGTATTGTCTGTCTTGATTTTCCTATTAAAATAATGCACATTCTGGGAACGAGTTGTTGTTCAGGTTCTTGGAGAACCATAAGCCTCCTGTTGATTTTGATTATTTACAGTTTTACTAGAGGAAGCAGCCATTATGGTCTCGAACAAAGATCAAAGAGCTATATACCCCTGAAGGTTAATTTTACTAGGGAGACATTGCATTTTCCTGTTACTGACAGTATTTTATATTTCTCAACAGTTATATTCCGTGGACAGTTTTTCTCTGAGAATTTCTTCTGATGTGCCTACATCTTTATAGAGACCTGGGCCCAATCCTGTAGCACCATCTGACACCCCCTGCAACCTGTGTAAAGCTGTATTACAGTAATTAAATCTCTGTATAAATGCAGGGACTTGGGCTCAATAGATTGAATGGCGGCGTGTTAGCTAAAGTCCAAAACTGCAGCCCGGCTCGTAAATACAAATAGCATATAGTACATTTAGGCCACTGTCATTTGTAATTATCTCAATGCCTGCATGACCAGGGAAGTAATTGGACTGAAGTCTGTTTGCTTCTAAATGTATGCTAAGGCCGCATGATAAGAAAATCCATGTTATTTTTTTCACATTCTTGTCATCACAAAATACTTAGAATCAAAATCTCAAGCACACAGGCCAAATTTCAGATGGGCAGATTATCATGGAAATAATGGGAACATTATTTGTGTTGTGAAAGTTCCACTGAAATATTTGTGCCACTTTTGCACAGAAGTAGTGTGTGTGTGTGTGTGTGTGTGTTTCTCTCCAGTATCTAGTTACCCTGTTAGTTTGAGTAATATGAAGCAACAGGATCACTATTGTTTGTTAATATAGCCAGTTGATCTCAGGAGAACAGAGATCTTTAAAACGAACTTTTGGGTTGAGATCCTCAGCTCATGCTGGAGACTTTATGCTGGCTAAAAGTGGGGGAACAGCATAAAGAGGCCCTAAAATCCGCAGGAGTGAGTAGGGGAGGAATCCCCCAACACAGATACTGCAGTGGATAGACATAAGGTTGACGTCCAATGATTCCATAGCAAGTCCCAGCAGGTAAGGAGTGTGCTGGCAGTGGGACTGGGAGCAAGAGAGGAATAGCAGGATGGGGCAGCATCATGCAGTGCTACAAAGTTCTGGTTTGCACTGAAGCCCATAGAGCTGTCCAGGGATGTTTCTGTAACTTAGACAGGTACCCAGCATTGATGAACTGATGCCAGGAGCCTCTGCAGGCCCTGGAACAGCCCAGGATTGGAGCACGCAAAAGTGGCTTAAAGCCACTTTAGCCCTGTCATCCCTTTGGATTGCAAGTTTAAAGGTGCTTTACTTAATTTCCCAAATGGCTTCTTCAATATGTCTTCACCACATGCATGGAACGTAGCAATACTACTTTATGGGAAATCAATTCTGTAGATTACACGGGGATTTTTTGGGGTAGAATTGCGTTGCATAAGCACCGTCAAGGCATCAAGGCTCACTCTTTTCAGTCTTTTTTTATGTGTGGTTTGTTTATCAAAAACAGCTGAAATTCTTAGGCAACTAAAATATAAGTTTGATATTTTTTCCACAAAAAATGGCTTAGTTTAGTTCTAATTGTGAAACTATACAATTAAGGCTGTCTTACTCTTGAGGAAAAAACTGAAACAAAACAAATGCATTTTTAATGGCTTATGTTAAGTCTGCCTGTTTAACATGTCTGAAAGAATTTGTAATATCATGTCAAATAAGCAATTTTAAATGTTAGGATGCTCAGTCTAAGTTTTAGAGAATCACTTTGGAAATGTTTCAAAGTTTATCATTAGGAAAAATAACTATTCAGTGGTCTCTGGAGCTGGGGACCTCTCTTTTTGGTGTATGGTGTCTGCTTTTGACATGCACCATTGAAGTTAAGTATGTTCTTCATGCTGCAGTCATTTGTTAGGTCTAAATACAACACTACAGAATTTGGGGTCTGTTTTGCAAGGCAATAAAGATTCATTAATATAAATATCTTTTATATAGTGCCTTTCAACTGGAAGGATTCCCACGCAGTTTATAAATCATATATGTAGAAAAATCACTTCTTCCAATGCTGAAGGCCCATCACATCTGAAGCAGAACACAGCAAACAGCTACATTACATTGCCAGAGCCTACAACTTTTGAGAAGATCTGCAGCAATTCCCTGCAGGGAAGAGTACACTTCTTCAATGCACGTGATCTCTTCCTGCCACAATCAACCTCACATAATTCAAATCAATCCAAACCCTTGTTCCCTCATCATAATCCCCTCTGGCTCATTTTTTCCCCAGCCCAGTTTTCTTTCCACTCTATCCCCCTCCCCAGCTGTCCTTTCCAGACTCCCTATGTCTCCTTTCTCAGTGCTCCCTCCACTACTTCTTACATTCCCCATTCATCTCTCCTCTTTCTCGTTTCTATATCTCTCTCTTCCACAGTAATGGAATGCTAAACTCTGTTATGTTCAGGCATTGTGTGTAGATTACTTTATTTAAGTTAAATTTAGCCATACCTGGCAGAGCATTAAAGGATCTTATAGTGAACTCATCTGGTGTGTATGGGCCTGAGAAGTAAGCTCTGTAGTCAGATGATATCTGATACAGAAGCTGATCGGCTAGTAGCAGCTCTGCAACCTACCGTGTACAAGAAGTATATGACACTATCACCCTTTCAGAATCTCCTCATCTTCTCCCACAGTCCTCCCTAATAAAACCAAGCAGAGATGATGTTCCTAAGTGCCCTCTGAACCTTGCAAAATCAAGCCCTAACCAGACCATATGATTTCATATTTGTAATGAAATACAAAGGTTAAGGTAAACCAGTGCTTAAAATGTCAAAATGCAAAATACTGACTGCCTTGCAGAGTGTATGTATGGAGGCAGCACAATAGTTAGTTTATTGGTCTTTAAACTTAGCTGCAAAAGTCTCAGTCTGCCCGCAAAAAGACCCACTTGAGACTGTGAATTATGGGTTAGATTGCTGCACTTCCATCAGCAAATCAGCAATGGTTAAAGGACCCAAAGCTTGTTTTGGGGCCAGAGGGAGGGATAGAGCTCAGAGAGCAGCCGATCAAAAGGCTCTATTAATATTCAAAAAAGTATCCAGATGCTTTTGGATGCTTAGCCAAACTGATTCTCCAAACCTTTCGGAGCTTCTCCATTGTTGTTTAACAGTTTGAAATCTTGTATGTATGCATGAAATCTTTGTACCAGGGAAATTTGTAGTATCTGATCTCCACAGTCAACCACCTAATATATTTGCAGATCTTTTCACTAACAGTATTGTATACCAAAAGTGTTTTGCCAGAAATGATTGTTTTTTAAAACTAAAAATTTACTTTTTAAGATGAGAATTAAACACCGAAATGATTTCTGAATTGTGACAGATTGCAGAAGAGAGTTCCAACACCAAGAGAAATCATAGCTGAAGGCTCTGCGTACATTAGTCACCATATGCTTACAGTTCAGAATGCAAATCCCTTTTGGGAGTAACTCAATAACATTTAAAGTCACTATAGCTTTGGGTTCCTTTATATCAGAATAATGCTTTTCAAACAAAAAACTTTCTTAGTATTTCACCTCAGTGTCACTTATTCCTTTCCTCTATTCATTTTAAATCTCCTTTTGGGCTATAGCCAATTCTCAGATGAATTGTTTGGCCTTTTAATAAACACAGACCTTATGGTTCAGCTCTATGTGGTTACTCTCTACAAAAAGTCTGTATTGGTTTCATACTAAGTTAGCCTCAAAAACATTTTTCATTCAGAAACTTTTCATTTCTTTTTGTTGCAAAATTTGCATTGAATAATTAAATAAACAATATATTTCTCCTTTAATCAAAACTATCATTTATATCATCTTGTGGTCTTTTTGTTTCAAACTATGTGACTCATGCATTCTGTCTTCAGGTACCATCACTTTTACTTTTATGATAACACTTGGGACTTGGTCCTGATCTTAGGTCTGAACTACAGAGCTTCAAAATGTGAGATAAATTATGCATTTAATGGACTTCTAGTAATCTCTTCCTTAAAATGTTGAAAAGAAACAATTGTGTCATTCTTCTTGCATCACTGATTGCTAAGGACCAACAAGAAATGCAGATAATTACTTTTTCCAATAGGTTTTGTAGATGGACCCATTCCATTCTGTTTCCCTTCTCTCCTCCCAACCTGTGTTCCCCAACTGGCATTTGCAAAGCAGTTTGGAAACTGTGACTTGGGTGTTGTATTGGGGAGATATCTCATCAATTTTGAAGGCCTTTGAAATGGGAGAGGAGAGCTCAGATTTTCTTGACCTGGATTTATGCATCGTACCATAGTACAATGGAAAGTCATCTCTCTCTCTGTCTATTCCCATAGCCCCCATCACTATAGTATCTGAGCAACTCAAAAATATTAATTTCTCCTTCATAGCACCTCTTTCCAGTAAGGAACTATCATCCCTATTTTACAAATAGGCAACTAAACCACTGAGAGATTGTTGACCTGCAGAAGGTCACAAAGGAAGTCCGTAACAGAACCAAGAGCTGAAACCAGATCCCTCCTGAGTCCATCAGAGTGATTTAATCATCAGACCATCCTTCTTCTCTATTTTCATAGTTACTAAGTCTCTATAGTTCCCATTTGTCAGTGGGAGCTCTCTTTGTTCAGCACCTTTGAAAATGAGCCCACAAATCTCTGTTTGTATCTTTTCTCCAGATAAGATAATACTTACCTCACACAAGTACCAATAGAATAGCCTTTTGATTACTGCAAAGCTAGTACTAATTTACTGTCATTCCCGTTTATTACCGTGCAGAGTTATGAATGAGAGTGAATTCATCTCACTACAGAAGCGAAACTGTTGTTAGATCACTCACACTATGTACAAATCCACCTGTTGCAGAAGGGGACCACTACTTCAGCTGGCTGCCCGAGTGTATTTGGGCAGTTCCCCGGATCATACTCATATATGTGTAATCTGTTGTAAAAACAGAAGGAGGTAATCTTCCTACAGTTGGACCAAAATTGTGCTGAAGGCTTACAGTGAGGACATTCGCAAAAAGAAAAGGAGTACTTGTGGCACCTTAGAGACTAACCAATTTATTTGAGCATGAGCTTTCGTGAGCTACAGCTCACTTTGAGACTCTGCGACTTAGGGCACAAGAACTGGAAGTCAGTAGCCCTGAGTTCTCATCCTTGTTCCAACATTGACTTGCTATTTGACCTTAAGCAAATTCTTTAATCTCTCTGTCTCTGTTTCCAAGCTGTAAAACAGAGGCAATAACTTACTTGTGTGTTTCTCTGCACTGATTCATTACTTAATATTTGCACAATGCTTTGAATATATAAAGCGCTGTGTAAGTATGATTATTAGATGATACTACAGCTTGGCTGAGCAGAGAGCAGTACTGCTCAAGAGAAATCAAAATCCTTCTTTCTATGCTCGCTCTACTGCTTTTCACAGAGCTGAATGCTGGAGGGGAGTGTTGATACTCTCAGGGTATGTAAACTGAGAAGGATTGGAAAAGAGTCTGTTTGGCAAAAATCATTTTTTTGCAGAGAGAGAGAGAGGAGCAATGTCTCAAAGAAAACAATAGAGAAAGTACACACAGTAGCAATGGTTATTGGAGGCTCAGCTGGAAGGCACAGCTTAACCATCTAAATATCAGATTTGAAATAATTAGTTTATCTTCCACAGGCTTGAGTTTAGGCAGAATTTGGGCAAACCCTCCACCTTCAAGGTAGACAAGTTTAGTTACATTTACTGTGGCTTGTGAATTTTTTCAAATTAGTTTAAAAAACTGAGGCTGTTTTCCCTTGCTTCATTCACTATTGCGCTGAGTTCTTTTTTTAGTTGTGTCCACTAAACACAACGTTGTGTTCCACACCAGAAACAGTATGCTGATGCCATATGTGTATTTATTGTGAAAAAGTTAGAGTACTTTGGGATAACAAGTGCTCTATAGAAGTAAAATGTTGTTAGAATAATAATTGGGACACACTGAAGATGAATGGTTGCTTTATTGGATATATTACAGGAAACTGTTTGACTATTTGGCAGACTTGGAAGGATTAGAATTTTATCAATATATGTGGGCAAATGTTGATTTCCCTGTACACATACAAACTGCAACAAAATTATTTCCATTGATAACAATTGAAACTTACAGATAGACAAAGTAAGAAAATTGCTTTTTCAAGACTTATTAGGTTTTTATTTAAGGTTATTTACTTTGTATATTTTGATGTGATGTTGACAATCTGTGCTTTAATGGTTATAAAGCTTCAACTTTTAAAATCTCAATACCTATTATCATTAAATAATTGTCTGACCCCATCCCATAATTTCCTGCAAATGTAAATTGATAAAAATATTTTTAAAAGGCTCACAACCCATAATTGTATGCAACAGTGAAAATTTAAATTGATAAAAAATGCTTAAAAATATACATTAATATTATCCATCAAAATTATATATATGAATTCTGCCAAGCCTAACTATTGGTAGTGAATGGTAGGGACTACCACATAAACTGGATGGTATTGGCGTAAGTTCTATTCCATGGGGATGCATTTAGTATTTAGTTAATTGTTAAATCAGTGCAAAATTCTAAGTTCCATATTAAGTTAGGCTGCTTTGTATAGTAACAACAACAATAAAAAGCACTGCCGAGCCAATGCAGCTATATGAACATGAGCTGGAACTGCATTACCAACAGAAGAACTAACTACTTTCTAATTGCAGACTTAAACTCTACTCTCATTTATACCTGTGCAACCCCTCACCTGAACAGTATAAATTCTCTTTAATCAGATGGATTTAAGTAGAGCTATATGTGTAAGTGGTATTTAAATAGATATGAAATTCCAAGCCCTAGACTTACTCCAGAAGTAATGGTGGGTAGAACTTAGTTAACCATCTTGTTGATGATGACTTCAAGGACATTCTCCCATTCCCATATTGGGTCTGCAGTATGAACAGGACTGAAAAGTAATGACTTATTTTTGTCACTAAACTGAATAAGTATGACTGAATAAGGAGCAAATATGTTAATAGTGTATTTTTCTAAGAAAGTCACTTAATATTATACTACATGCATTTGATATGATGGTAATGTGTTGGGTACTTCCTCAAGCAACAATTCCCAAAAGAATAGAAAACAAGCTCCCCAGCCCATGTCACTTATCTCTTACCCCTCATTGGCTATTTTATGTGAGCTGAGAAACAGATATTGGGATCCACAGAAGAAGCAGATTCTACAGGACTAGATATTTATTTTTATTGTGTACCTCATACATACATGCAGTGGTGATAAGTGTATTATAAATGTAAACATCTGTATGCTTCAGTATGGAGCATCAGAAAGGGAGTATAGTCAACAGGAAAAGTGGAGGACACTCTCATCATCTCCCTGCGACAGCCCTTGTTGCACAGATCTGAAGGTAAAATGAGAAGCAATAGCTTCGAGTTGGTGGAATGTGACTTCCAGAATTAAAGGAGAGTAGAGAATCTCGTCTCTCATTGAAAGATAGCAGACCTAAGACCCAACAGCATGAAGATTCCAAACTCTGTATCAACCACCACAAAGCTATAAGTCAATACAGTAATATCGTTCAAGGTGTTACTGACCTAGTATCTTAAAAAGCTTTCTATTATTCTTTCCTGCCCCCACCAAGGATATATATTTACAACATTATCTTCTATTTAACTAAATCTTTTGTCTACTATAGAATATATTGTAATATTTATGTCTTGATAAGTAGGCTTAACAGAATCATTTAATTTCATACTGAAAGCACCAATACCATTTAACTGTAGTCCTAGAACAATTCTCATGACAGGATCATATAAAATGAAAAAGAGTGTTTAAATTACATATCAGGTTGAGAACAGTCCAGGTTTAGACTGTTCCTGATTTCCTCCCACTTGTAGTCTGGAAAACCACTACATCAGGTGCCAGGAAGTTGAGAGCAAGGCCTTTGGGAAGAGAGAAGCAGGATGAAAGACAGCTCCCTGCCTCAGTTAGAGGGACTGCTTTACAGGAATAACAGTGTGTTAGGAGACTTTGTAGTGATGGGGGAAGGATCAGTTCTGCTCCTCTGCAAAGCTGAGCTGAGCTGGAGACCAGAAATAGATATGAAATTCCAAGCCCTAGACTTACTCCAGAAGTAATGG
Source organism: Caretta caretta (assembly GCF_965140235.1). Taxonomy (NCBI): domain Eukaryota; kingdom Metazoa; phylum Chordata; order Testudines; family Cheloniidae; genus Caretta; species Caretta caretta. Next base: position 88,572,135 of record NC_134210.1, on the reverse strand, counting down.
TGGGTAGAACTTAGTTAACCATCTTGTTGATGATGACTTCAAGGACATTCTCCCATTCCCATATTGGGTCTGCAGTATGAACAGGACTGAAAAGTAATGACTTATTTTTGTCACTAAACTGAATAAGTATGACTGAATAAGGAGCAAATATGTTAATAGTGTATTTTTCTAAGAAAGTTTCTGAAAGTTTCACTATGAAGGATAGGGAAGAGGACTGTGGAAAGCTTGCTCAGTAAAGAACTGGGGTCAGAGTCTTACTCCAGGAACTGGGCACAGGGACACAGCTGGCAATTTTCCCTGAAGAGAACAGTAGTAAATATCAGGCTCCAGAGAAGAAGAAAAAGAGGCACTTCATGGGGGACTGATAGGAAGAGCTGGGGAGAAAATGTAAACAGGGAGAACATAGAACTTGGCCTGGGGGACAGTGAAGCATGGTGAGTTTTTGAATGAAGTTGACAACTATTTCCTGGTTTAGGGTCCCTTGGTGGGGGGTGGAGGGGGGAGGGGAGACTGGGATACAGGGAGGGCCCAGACTTCCCTATTGTGCCATCTTTGGAGGTGATCAAATGGTGAAGGACTTTGGGAAATCCCTATCACCTAGGGGGTAAAAGACTGTTTAGCTTGAGAAGGCAAAGGATTATGTAATCCCCAAATCTAAAGGGTTTAAGAACACAAGAATGGCCATACTGGGTCAGACCAAAAGTCCATCTAGCCCAGTATCCTGTCTTGGGACAGTGCCCAATGCCAAGTGCTCCAGAATGAATAAACAGGAATCATCAAGTGATCCATCTCTGTTGCCCATTCCCAGATTCTGGCAAACAGAGGGTAGGGAGACTATCCCTGCCCATCCTGGCCAAAAGCCATTGATGGACCTATCCCCCATGAACGTATCTAGTTCTTTTTTGAACTCTGTTATAGTCTTGGCCTTCACAACATCCTCTGGCAAAGAGTTCCACAGACTGACTGTGTGTTGTTTTGTTTCTTTTGTTTGTTTTAAACCTGCTGCCTATTCATTTTATTTGGTGACCCCTAGGAATCTTGGTTGTGGAAGGCCTGTTTTGTTTATGTTTGGGCTTTTGTCTACCTTCTAAAGGGAGGACTTATAATTTGGCCAGAGTGTCAAGCTGCCAATTTGCCAGAGGGAGATTGTCTCCTGTGGTGAAACTGAGGCATGACCATGCAGCTGGATAGGGAGAGGTAAATCATATGCAGATACCACCACTATGTCGTCTCCCTTTTACAGCTATACATATGAATGCAGTATATTTACTTAGGTTTTGATAGTAGCATTCACAAGTAATGTTAACTGATAGGTAATAAAAATGGAAATTGTCACCTTTTGTTTGCTTTTATAAGCTGTCTACATAGCCTATCATGGTAATAAAGTAAGCCAAACCTGACTAACTTCCATTCCGTATATAGGCTCCTCAATACGTAAACTGGTTTTCACATACAATGTGCACATGCAGCTCATATCGACCGCAGATGTGTTAAGCACATCTGAAAACCAGCTAGCTTTATAGGGGAGCCTAAATGGGTTTAAGAGCCAAAATGTAGACACTTGAGTTCTGCAGTTTGTACTAGAAGATATGTTTGTAAAATTAGTTCATAAATTTTGTTGAGTTCCTTGGGATTCTTGCAGCAGAGATATATAGTTGTTTACTTGGCTGTGATTTAGGTTAATCAGTACACTCTCTGAGCTTGAGTTGAAATACTATCAATCATGTGTCAGCATATATAATGGTAGAAATGCACACCAGGAATGAAAGCCAATCAACTTATTCTCATCTCTTACAGAAAATTATTTTAAAATGGTCAGCTATTTTACTCTCCTAATAGTGTACGGAATAATAGTTTTATTTTTAACTAACTAAATAAAAAAATAACACAGCAGCCTGGGTTACCACTGCTGCACATATGAAAACAGATTATGATGCTGTTAATTTGAACAGTGCCAAAAGTGTGCATGACACTGTCTCAGTATAAATGTGGTAATGGTGGGAGTTGGGAGAGAATTCCTGGGAAGATCCTGATCCGTTAGACCCTCTGTAAATGAAACTTCCACTGAAGCCAATGCATACAGAGTTCTGCATATAAACAATGCCAGATTCTGCTCCCACTGAAATTCATGGGACTCTAGCCATTAACTTCTATGGGAGCAGAATCCAGGTTTTACAAAATTTTTCAAAAGTGCCTAAGAAAACTCAGTTGGACTTGAACTCCTAAATCACTTTAGGCATATCTGAAAATATACTCCTTACATTGTACTTAGGAAGTAACTGAAAAATACCAAGTCTAAAGTGTCTAATATTTTATCTGTGATTGACGGAAAGAAATATTTCAAAAACATTTGGGGATAGATTTACTAAGATAACTTAGACTTAGCATTGCAATGCCTAACATTTAGTCACCCTTCCTCCTAGAGGAGTGTACAGTGCTGAGTTAGGTGCCCAGGCTCTTCACGCAATACATGGGGAGAGACAGGTGCCTAAGAATGGGATCCACAAAAGCCAGCATGCTGCGGGGGAGCTGTCTAAGCTAGCCAGTAGGAAATGCCAAGGAGAGGGTTGTGGCCTAAGCCCCACCCTCAAAGGGAGTTAGGTGCCTAAGTCTGTACAGAAGAGAATTGCCTATCTCCACTTGCAATTCACTGCTGTGAATCCTCTCCTGGAGTTTGGCTGCTAAGCTCTTGGGCCAGAGAAAGAATGACTGTAACCCAGTGATTAGAGTGCTCACTTGGGACCGGGAGACACAAGTTCAGGCCATATTCCAATGACTTACTCTCCCCACCAAAGGTTGCCAGGGAATATGCTACACTGAGGGGCTGTTCTGTCATTCTGGGACCTCCACATGCCCTGGAAAACCTGTGGAACTCAAACCCATGTAACTTACACACACAATATTCTGTGGGTTCATAGGGAGGCAGAAGTCATAATTTTGGACCATTTTTTGCTCTCCTCTACTACGAAGTGTGGGGTCCATTTGTCCTTTCTCTCTTTTATGCTCATGATATTCAGCCACTATAAAATAAAACCTTCCCTAAGTGCTTTCTCTTTTTAAATGGGGCAAAATTGGGACCTTTTACATGCTGCCTATAACTCAGTCTAACTCTTCCTGGAACTTGGTGTCTCGCCATGTATTACTCACCTTAGCCATCTGCCACAGGCTTCCCTGGGAGAGGGTCTCCCAGTCTTTCATCTTTCAGTTAGAACAAGTAACTACAAACTTCTGGACCTGACAAGCTCTATATGTGAAGGTACCTATAAGGTTGTTCTGCTTCAAGACTTAATGAATTCCCCAAACAGCCAGCAGGACTTTGTTAACAAAAAGTTTTATTAAAGATCTAAGGAATGAAGAAATGTCGATGAACTGCCATTAAACACACCATATCTAGTTTTACCCTTGATAAATCTAGGGGAGGAGAGTGGGGAATTACCAGTTAAGTTTTCACATGGCCATAGGAGGCAAACCTCAGCCTATTCCACCAGTGAAACAAACAGCATCCTGCTTCTTTTTCTCCCACTCCCAGGCATCTGTCTGCGTCTTTGTTTTCCTTACAAAGCGCAGTCTCTATTGGTTTAAGGGCTTTTAGGTGACAACTTTGTTAATATATTGCCCAAGATTTTCTTTGGCTGTGGGTATATTGGTGGGAAGGGGGTACAGTTGTTGCCTCCCTCCCCATGCTCCAGACCATTATTCCAATCCCAAGAAAATGCTGGGTCCAGCTATCATCATTTGGATGGCTTAATGATCCTTGGCTGCTCCATTCCCAGTATCTGGAGATATTTATTTCCTTCTGTCTTAAAGAAGAATAGGCTACCAGGGCACAGACTCTTCCCCCATCACTCTGAAGTCCTAAAATACACTTGAGATAGCAATCACAGAAACCATATTTCTGTCACATGTAAAAGAATAATAAATAAAGGGTTTCTATTGCCATATATCTAAAATGTATTTGCTGATTTGTGACTGGTATATATGTATTGGATCGTATCTGAACTTCCTTTGGCTTTATTTTCCCATATGTAGGGTTAACATAGCTGTTAAATTATAATGTGTTTGGATATTTCTTCATAATATTGGAAAGGTTCTTTTGCTATGAATGTGTTACCCTGAGAGAACTTCTGTTAGAAAGATAATGTGTCTGTTTGGATCAAGTGCTAAGCTTGCTGATTAAGTAAAAGCTAAATTTTATGTTATTTTAAAGCTATTTCTGATACCCAAAATGTGAAGGAAGGAACACATTATTGTTTGAGAGAATCTCAACCTTCAGCACAAAGTTTTAAATTTATTATAAAGTACAATTTGGTTCATTGGTTCAACTTAATTTAGAAAACCCTTCCTATTTCCATCCTGGAGCAATTATAATGAAAAAAACCATTGTTCCATTGTACAACCCACCCTCTCTTCTATACATTCGAAGGTTATGAATATTTAGGGTCAAATTCTGGCATCTTGCCTTATCATTTGTTGCTCTGATAATGCACAGGGGATGGATGGAGAGCTGTTCTAAAAGGATATGTGTGACTTCCCCTGCCATAAAGAGAATCCCTGGATGACACAGAGCTACACTAAACTAGGTCTTCATCACCTGTTGCCTTCCCTGATATAGTGGTGTACCTTAGGTGGGTTGAGAATGTTTTCAGGGGCAGGAAGGTGAAAGACTGAAGTGTCTTTGCCTCAGCCATTCCCAACTAACAGAGTGGTCTTTCCAGGACTGCTGTAGCCAGGAAACTGCTACAAATTTTGCCAGGGCTTAGGCCATAGACTGAGTAAGTAAAAATGTGGCTTAGAGCCATTCCTTCACCTGACCTGGAGATTTGTCCCTTAGTTAGCTCACGCGGGGAATGAACATCATTAAATGTTTCATGCTACACTTTACTGTAATGTCTTTGACCATTAACTCTTATAAATTTTTTCCCCACTTAAAACTATAAAGATGGTCTTTTCCTTTTGTGTTGATGCTGTTGGACTTACTGTTTTTAAAAAAGTCTCTTTTGGCATTTAACCAAAGTATTTTTCTCAACAGTGCATTTAAATCAGATAAAATAATTGTAAGTGAGCCACCCTAAAACCTGCAATTGAACAAGAACATTGATATTTTCATATTTATTGGAACAAAACAGTCCATCCATTCAGAAGGCATCTTGCATCCCAAATACAGTATAAACCTTTATCCTGTGAGGGACAAGTTTAAGAACTCAATCAGTGTCATGTTATACTGCTAATGGACAGAAAGCCCTGCTTTTTGACTTTTATAATAAAAAATGACTAAATCCAGAATTTGTATTTATCTGCTGTCTGCTTTGGGTTTTTAATATTTTTTTTCTAAAAGCCCAGATGCCCTGTAGAGCCATTAGACCTCAGAGTATCACACAGCAGAAATTAAATTTCCATGAGGCCTGAAGAAGTACTCATAGCCAGGCATTATGTCTAATCTTATTCCCTATGTGTAGAGAGTATGTGATCATCCCTTTTTATCATAAATGATGCCTTCTCTGTACAGTTCAGGCAATTGTTAGCTTTTCATGTTTCCAGATAAGAACAATGATAAAAGCTAGGTTTTATTCAGAATATTAAAGCAGATATACAGATTCAAATTTGTTATTTTTCATTCAGCCTTGTTATAACCAACAAGCACAGGACAGCGATGTAAGCCAGTGTGGACAGCACTATGTCGGCGGGAGAGCTTCTCCTGCTGACATGGCTACCACCGCTCACAGGGGCTGGAGTAATTAAATCGACGGCAGAGCTCTCTCCCATTGGCTTAAAGCCTCGGCACTAGCCGTGCTTCAGCGGTGCAGCTGCACCAGTCTTCCTTTGAAACTCACTCAAATCCAACTGCTAAATTTTTCCTTGTTCCTGCTGTAAAACTTCAGGCTTTCACTTTGGAAAACCCCAGTCTAAGGTTCTTCATTTAGGATCACATGGTATTGAAATCCCTCTTTGTGAAGTTGTTTCACAACGTAAAGAAATATCTGAAAAAGTTTTACAAACCAGACAAGAGTGCTTTAATCAACATAACACCGTTAATGAGTCTTGGAGTATGGTCACTGGGTGGCATCTTTAACTCTTTCTATGGAGAGTTTCTTCCTGAGTGCTTACACACTAATGACCTTGAATATGCAAGCCATTAGCACCTTTACCAGAAAATATTTAATAAAAATTGGATGTTGTCTATAATATACCTCTACAATGCTCAGCTAAAGCAGTGTGACAGACCCAAACCAGTAGGGTACAGGAGTCTGGTCCTATTGGGATCCAGGACGTGGGCGGGCGGAGCTCGTCCACTACGAAAGGAGCCCCCCCCCCAGCCTAAGGGGGAGATCCACAGGGCCTGGAGAGCCAATTAACTACGGGGGACAACTAATGAAAAACAGGGACGGGAGTGCGGTCAAAGGGTCAAACGAAGGGAACCGGACGGGGACACCGAGCAGAGAACCCCGGACAGCACCCACCGCTCCTTAAAGGCGTCAAGGGAGTCGGTGGACGCCGCCCAGAGGAACTCCGCTCGGAGACGTGAACGGACAGAGGATCGGAAATAGGCCCCACAGTCGCAGGAGACTCCATCGGCCAACCTCCTCACCCTGGTTTTATAGATGGCCGCTTTAGCCAGGGCCAGGAGGAGGTTGACCAGGAGGTCCCGCGACTTAGTGGGGCCACGGACAGGGAGTGCGTAGATAAGAAGGTGAGGAGAAAAGTGCAACCAAAACCGTAACAAAAGATTGGTGAGGAGCCGGAATAGGGGCTGCAACCTGGCGCACTCCAGATAGACGTGCGCCAGGGTTTCCCTCACGCCGCAAAAGGGGCAGGTGTCCGGAATCGGGGTGAACCGCGCCAAATACACGCCCGTGCTCACGGCCCCGTGAAGGAGCCGCCAACTGATATCCCCGGCGGGCCTCGGCACTAAGGTGGAATAGAGGCTGGCCCACCGGGGCTCCTCACCCTCTAGAGGTGGCAGAAGGTCCCGCCACTTTGTGTCAGGGCGGGACGCGAGGGTGAGGACATGAAGGGTGTGGAGCACGAGCGTGTAGAGATGTCGTTTTGGCGCGGTCTGGAACCGGACCGGCTGCAGCTCGCGGAGCCGGCTCACAGTGAAGGGGCGGGGGGGGCGGTCGGGTCCACGGGGCAGGGGCCCGATGAGAAGGTCCGGAGGCCCTGGGGTGGAGGGTGGGCGGGGCGTGCCCTCTCGCAGGACCCGGTCGAGGTAAACCCGAGCAGCGGGCGGCAAAGCGGCCCTCACCTCCTGAAGTACGCGCAGGGCAGTACGCGGTCTGGAGAGCCCCATGCGCTGAGCGAGCGTCAGGGGATCCAGCCAGTCTCCCCGGTCATAGTCCAGGAGGTCTCCGACTCTGGTGACTTCCGCCAGGACCAACCTCTGGCGCACCAAGGGGGACTCCGCCGCCTGCACATGGAGCTGGGGGTTGTGTAGCAGGGGCTCCGCGAGGAGGTCTACCCCCAGGGAGGCCGCCACGGACCTGGTCGCTGCGAACAGTTTCCAGGTCCGGAGGAGGTCCTGGTAGAAGACCGGCAGCCCGGAGAGGTCTCGCGGAAGACCCCTCGGGTGGAGATAAAGGAGCTGCCGGTCATATCGGAGCCCTCGGAGGCGGCGCAGGAAGGCGTGCGCCAATGCGCTCCACGCCGGACTACCTGCACCATAAAGGAGCCTCTGCAGGGCCTGGAGGCGGAAGACGTGGACCTGAGTGCGGAGACACTTCAGGCCCTGCCCTCCCTCCTCCAGGGGCAGATGGAGAACCCCTGCAGAGACCCAGTGCAGTCCTGACCAAAAGAACTCCAGAACCAATTTCTGGAGGTTGGCCAGGAAATCCGGGGCCGGAACCAGGGTGTTGAGCCGGTACCAGAGCATGGACAGGACCAGTTGGTTGAGCACCAGTGCCCGCCCTCGAAAGGACAGACACCGGAGCAGTCCTGTCCATCTCCGGAGCCGCTCTACCACCCTGCCCTCTAAACCGTGCCAGTTCTCCGGCGGAGACGGATGCGTGGCAGAAAGGTAAACGCCGAGATAGAGCAGCGGACCCGCGCTCCACCGGATGGCTTGAAGCGCGGGTGGGAGGGAGCTCGCCTGCCGCCAGTCCCCTACCACCAAGCCAGAGCTCTTGACCCAGTTGACCCGGGCGGAGGAGGCTGCCGAGTACGCAGCCTGGCAAGCCTCCACCCGCGCCAAGTCGCCCGGGTCCTGGACCACGAGGAGGACATCGTCGGCGTATGCCGACAGGACCAGCCGCAGCTCCAGCTCCCGTAGCGCCAACCCCGTCAACCTCCTGCGGAGGAGACAGAGGAAGGGCTCGATCGCCAGAGCATACAGCTGGCCCGAGAGGGGGCACCCCTGCCGTACTCCCCGCCCGAAGCTGACCGGTTCGGCCAGGGTCCAGTTGAGCCTGACCAGACACTCCGCGGAGGCGTACAGCACCTGGAGAAAACCCACAAACTGGGGACCCAAGCCAAACGCTCGCAGAGTGCCCAGGAGATACCCGTGATCCACCCTGTCGAACGCCTTCTCCTGATCCAGGGACAGGAGGGCGAACGACAGACCGTCCCTACACCCGAGTTCCAAAAGGTCCCGGACCAGATAGAGGTTGTCGAAAATGGTGCGGCCCGGGACGGTGTAGGTCTGGTCCGGGTGGATCACGTCCACCAGCACGGACCCCAGCCGCAGCGAGATGGCTTTCGCTACGACCTTGTAGTCCGTGCTGAGGAGCGAGAGGGGACGCCAATTCCGTAAATCGCGGAGGTCCCCCTTCTTTGGCAATAAGGCGAGCACAGCTCGCCTGCACGAAAGAGGGAGGACCCCGCCCTGCAAAGACTCGGCCCAGACAGTAACTAAGTCCGGGCCGAGGACGTCCCAGAACGCGCGGTAGAACTCCACGGTCAGCCCGTCCATGCCCGGAGATTTATTGGTGGGCATGCGGCGGAGGGCTTCCGAGAACTCGGCCAGGGTGAGAGGCAGCTCCAGCCGGTCTCGGTCGCCCGCGCTGACCGTCGGGAGTCTGTCCCAGAGCACTCTGCAAGCGGCAGGATCGGTCGGACCCGGGGAGAAAAGGTCTGCGTAGAAGGCCCTGGCCCTCCCGCACATCTCCACTGGATCCGTGAGGGGGGTGCTGTCCTCTGCGAGGAGGCAAGTGATGTGCTTCTTGGCCCCCCTCTTTTTCTCCAGGGCGTAGAAGAAGCGGGAGCCGCGATCCATCTCCCGAAGGAGGCGGATGCGGGATCGAACAAAAGCGCCCCGGGCCCGATGGTCCTCGAGGGCCCGGAGCTCCTCCCGCTTCTCCCGGCACGCTCCGCAGAGGGATGGATCCTCAGGGCTGGCGGCCAGACGCCTCTCCAGCTCGAAGACCTCCCGTTCCAGCTGCCCCATCGCCGCATCCCTCCGTCGGCTGGCGCCCCGGGTGTAGTCGCGGCAGAAGAGCCGGGCGCGCACCTTCCCTAGGTCCCACCACCGCCGCGCCGAGGGAAAGGCACGCCGCTGCCCTCGCCAGGCCAACCAGAACTCCCGGAAGGACGCCACGAAGCCCATGTCCTCCAGCAAGCTGTTATTAAAATGCCAATAGGCCGGCCCCGGCCTCTCCGCACAGAGAGAGACCGTCACGGTGGCCAGGTGATGATCGGAAAACGGGGCCGGCCGGATGCTGGAGGAGTGGGCCTGGGAGAGATGGAAACATGACAAATAGATACGGTCCAACCGGGAGTGGCGCGCCCGACGGGCCTCCACCCGGACAAAGGTGAACGTCGAGGTGTTGTCCGGGTGGTGGTCGCGCCAGACGTCCACCAGGGAGTGATGGTCGACTATCTCCCGGAGGACGTCCGCGGCAGCCGGGCACTGCTCGGTCCCCGAGCGGTCCCGCTCCTCGAGGGTCGTATTGAAGTCCCCGCCCAGGACCAGGCACTCGTGAGGATCCAAAGTGCCGAGGAAGGCGGACGCCCGCTGAAAGAAGCGTAGCCGCTCCGGGCCCGATGTCGGGGCATAGATGTTGACGAGATTGACCACAAGCCCCTCCAAACGGACCCGGAGGTGCAGCAGGCGGCCCGGCACAGCCTCGGCGACCCCCAGCACCTCGGGCCGTAGGTCGGGGGAGAACAGGGTCGCCACCCCAGCCGTACGAATTGTGAGATGGCTAAAGTAGACCCTGTCCCCCCATTCCAGCCGCCAGCTAGCTTCGGCGGCCGGATCCGTATGGGTCTCCTGCAGGAAAATCACAGAGTACCCCCCCTCCCGAAGGAAGGAGAGCACCTGGCACCTGCGGAGACCCATCCTACAGCCCCGGGTGTTCAACGTGATGATGGTAAGAGGTGCCATGAGGAGGGCTGGGGGGGATCCTCACCGGCAGGGACGCTCGCGGTTCCCAACGGGCCGCGCAACAATCCGTGACCTACCCCGTAGGTCATGAGGGAGTCACGGAAGAGGCGGACCCGCTGGTAAGCCGTGGCAGCCTGCTTCCCGGTCCTTTTACCCTCCCCCATGAGGGCCCTTGCGGCCCGGAGGATGAGATGGAAATCCCCCCATCGCTGCAGGGCGAGCTGCACCTTGTTACGGGAGCCCCGGACGTCCTCAAGGAACTCCCGCAGCTCCTCCCGCAGCGCATGGGGGGCCGGGGCCACGAGCCCCCGGCTGTCCTCCGGAGGGACTGCTGACACAGCCCCGTGGCCCGCCGAAATGGGCAGACAAGGGGCAGACCCCCGACGTGGCGCCTGATGGACTGGCGCCACGCAGCCCTCTTCAACCCCTGGCTGGAGTGGGGGCGGCGGAGGGAGGGTAGCAGCCCCTAGCGAGTCGGGACTAGGGAAAACAGGAGCCGCGCCTCGGGGGCTATCCTCGTGGGGCGAGGAGATGACAGCCCCAGGGGCGGCAGTGACAGCACGGGAAGTGGGGGGAGCGGGGGCAGGGTTGACATCGGGGGCAGGGCAGGGGTCCCGAGGGAGGGCAAGGCAGGGGTTGGGTACAGAGCCAGGGAGAGGGGCAAGGGCAGGGGCCTGGGCCCTGGGAGCCAAGCCGGTGGAAAATGGCCCCTCTCGATCAGGCTCCGGGAAGTGGGGGTGGGGCAGGGGGCCCTCCAGAATGTCGGGCTCTGGTACCACGACCGGCAGGGGGGCCACAGCACCAGCAGTGGGGTCCCCGCCCGGGAAGGAGGTCAGTCGCCCCACGCCCTTGAGGGGCAACCCATGGGGCTCGGGTCCCAGCCGTAATGCACCAGCGGTCGCCTCGGTTGGTTCGGCGTCTAACCGCAGGGTGCCACTCACGGCCGGGCAGATGGAAGAGCCCTGGGGACCCTCGGAGGCGGGAGCAAAGGTGACGGGTAGGGGAAGGGGGCACGGAACAGGCGGGGCCGGGGCGAGGTCGCTCAGATCGAGGCCCGCTAGCAGTGGGTCGTCCTCCCCCTGGGTGACTGGGGTCAGACCCAGGGCCTCGATCTCCTCGTATATGGAGGGGAGCTCTCCGGCCGCCACCCCGGAGGCCTCCCCGCTAGTGCCCGAAGCGACACTCGCCCCGAGGCTCACCGGGGTTGTGAGTGGTAAGGGGGCAGGTGGGGCTCCGTCGGGGTCCGTCGAAGGAAGGGTCCCGAGGGGAGGGATGGCACTGCCCTTCCGTGCTACCACGTTGTCCCCAGCCGGCACCAGGGGATGGTGTGCACCCGCGGGCAAGACAGAGGGCTCGGCATCGGCGCCCCCCTTTCTGGTCTTCCGGGGGGCTGCCGCATCGGTGGAAAGGGGCGGAGCTCGAGCCTTCCGCTTGCCCCGCTTCCCCCGGACTAGGGCCCAGCCCTCCATGGCCTCATCGGGGGGCTGGCTACCAGGGGTCGGGTCAGGGGGCAAGGATGATGGCTCAGGGACCGTGGGAGGCAGCGGTGGGGCGGAAGACGGGAGGGAAGAGTCCCCCTGGGGCGGGCCCTCTCCCACGCTCGGCGGCATCCCTGCTGCACCCTCCTCTGGGGGCCCCGCCAAAGCGCAGGTAGCAGAGGCGGGGCTCTCCCGCTCGTCTGGGCGCGCCGGGGGGAGCGCCCCTCGGGCCCGAGCGGGAGCAGTGGTGGGCTGAGTGGGAGGAGGGGCGGCTTCGGGCGCCGGGCAGCCAGGGGCGCCGGCGATGACGGGGCCAGCGCCCTGCCGGGGCTCGGGGGTCCCGGATGCCTCTCCGTGCCGGGCCAAGGGGCAATCCCTCCGGACGTGCCCCATCGCCCGGCAGAGGTAGCACCGGGCCTCCCCCGTAGAATAATGCACCCGGTAGTGGGCCCCCTGGTAGGGGATCAAAAAGGACCCCTCAAGCGCCTCTCCGTCACGCGCCGCCGGCGGCAGTTGCAGCTGCACTTGCCGGCGGAACGAGAGGACGTGACGGAGGGCGGGGTCCTTGCAGCCCAAGGGGAGAGGGCTCAGGACGGAGATGGGCTTCCCCAGGGTAGAGAGGGCAGGTAGGAGGGCGGCATTAGGAAGGAAGGGAGGGATGGAGGTCAGGACCAGGCGGACGCCCAGGTCGTCCAGCGGCTCGAGGGGGACGAACACGCCCCCCACCGCCAGGCCCTTCTCCACCGCCTCCTGGGCGGCGGCCTCCGATGCCAGGAAGAAGACCACCTTCCCGTACATCTTGGAGGCCGCCGCAATGGCCGTGGGCCCCACCACCCTCGCCAACGCCCGCATGTACGTCTCCACGTGGGGCGAGACGGGCACCAGGAGGCAACGGACACCGTGCTTCCTGGTCATGTTGGGAAAGGGGCCCCGGCCGCTATAGCTGGTAGCGGAGGCGGCGGGCGGGAGAGATGACGTAGCAGTAGGCGGGGGGGCTGCCGCCACCTGGGCGTACGCCCTGGGGGCTGGGGGAGGGGCACCCGCAGAGCCGGTGGAAGGAGCAGCGGGGCGGGAGGCCGCGGCCGGTGGCGGGGCCGCAGCAGTGAGGGCAGTCCCTGCCATGGAGGGCCTGGGCTTCTTCGCAGGGTCCTTCCCCTTCTTCCTACCCTGGCCCTTCCCGCCGGCTGGGGGGACTCCCCCCAAATCGAAGGGGGGGAGGAACGTGGCAGCAACAGAGGTCACCCCGGTGCCCGCCGCTGCCGGCGCCCCGACGGGGGCGGTAACAGGTGGTTTGGCAGCGGCGGCTGAGGTAGAGGCTTGGGGGGGTGACGGAGGGGCAGGCGGGGGAGGGGGAACGAGGGCTGTTGGAGGGCCCCCCCCCGTCGTATCCCCCGCCATAATGAGCAGGGAGGGAGGGAAGGACACCGGAAGGAGAAGGGGAAGGGTGAGGCAGGTCAACCACTCCTCCCCGCTAGGCTGCAGGCAGGGGAGGAGGGCGCCAAAGGGGACGGGCTGGACAGGGGGGCTTGGGAGGGCTTGCGGGGGACAGTCACCGACTCAGAGTGAAACAAAAAACCGGCTCCTCGAGTTGCACTGGGGGAGGGGGGGGTCAGAACAACAGTCGGGGGGTGCGGTGAGGTCGGGACAAACTCAAACAGGGGAAGGGCACAAGCGCATGGGAGGGGGCGTGGGCACACTGAAAAGGGCCAATCGGGGCAGGGCTATCACATGGGGAGGGGGGAGAACCAGGCTGGAGGCAGGACAGGGAACCTAGGGGCTGGCTTCAGAGGCAAGGGTGGGGCAAACAAGCAAGGCTGCAGAGGGGGAAGGGCGGGGCAGGCAAACACACTGAAGCCAGCGAGGTGCTGGGGTAAAGGGGAGGGCAGAAGGCTGCAAGGGGAAAATGGGGCAGGGAGCCAGGGACAAAGCTGGGGGCTGGTAAGGGGGGGGGTCAGTCCAGGACGGGGCGGGGGGCACGTGCGCCCACGTGCGCTCGTGAAAGAAAGTCAATGCGGGCTGGCTGCTGCTGCAGGCCCCAAAGGTGGTGAAAGGGGCAGCAGGCCCAGCAGGCAGTGGAATCCCAGAAGCAGGAGCTGGAGGCAGATGGTGAGTGTCCGCTGGGGGTGGTGGAGGGGACAGCGCTGACGGTGGTGGTGGTGGTGGTGGGGGTTGGGGGGGCACACTGATGGACTAGGGGGCAGGCTCCACGCCACACCCCTGTGTTCCCACAAACACAGTCAAAACCCCCACCACAAGAGCACAGTCCGAGAGTTACTCAGCTTCCTGGCCCCCTCCACAGTGGTCTACCAAGTCCGTGTGCGCTCCCCCAGCAGCAGATGGCCTCGTCCCCGCCTCCTTCGGGGTCCGGCAGCTCGCAGGCAGCAGCAGCAGCTCCAGGCAGCAACCCGGTGGCCAGGCAGGCAGAGAGGACCCCTCACAGGTGGTGGTGATGGTGGTATTGTCCACAGCAGCGGTAGCGCCGACGGCTGGGGTAGGGGTCCCTCACCCCCCCCCCCGGGGAGCGGGCCAGCAGCCCCCCCCAAGGGGCTGCAGTTGGAAAGTAGCGGCAGCACCCAAGGGTGGGCGGGTCCAGTAGCTGGCCAGCAACCAGGTAGGGGAGATGGCATCCGGCCCGGCCAGGGGGGCAGCTGGAGCAGGAGCAGGAGCAGTGGTGGCAGCGGCAGCAGCAAGGGCCAAGGCCCCGCAGCAGCAGTCTCCCTTCTCCGTCCAGACTAGTGGGGTACAGGAGTCTGGTCCTATTGGGATCCAGGAAGTGGGCGGGCGGAGCTCGTCCACTACGAAAGGAGCCCCCCCCAGCCTAAGGGGGAGATCCACAGGGCCTGGAGAGCCAACTAATTACGGGGGACAACTAATGAAAAACAGGGACGGGAGTGCGGTCAAAGGGTCAAACGAAGGGAACCGGACGGGGACACCGAGCAGAGAACCCCGGACAGCGCCCACCGCTCCTCAAAGGCGTCAAGGGAGTCGGTGGACGCCGCCCAGAGGAACTCCGCTCGGAGACGTGAACGGACAGAGGATCGGAAATAGGCCCCGCAGTCGCAGGAGACTCCATCGGCCAACCTCCTCACCCTGGTTTTATAGATGGCCGCTTTAGCCAGGGCCAGGAGGAGGTTGACCAGGAGGTCCCGCGACTTAGTGGGGCCACGGACAGGGAGTGCGTAGATGAGAAGGTGAGGAGAAAAGTGCAACCAAAACCGTAACAAAAGGTTGGTGAGGAGCCGGAATAGGGGCTGCAACCTGGCGCACTCCAGATAGACATGCGCCAGGGTTTCCCTCACGCCGCAAAAGGGGCAGGTGTCCAGAATCGGGGTGAACCGCGCCAAATACACGCCCGTGCTCACGGCCCCGTGAAGGAGCCGCCAACTGATATCCCCGGCGGGCCTCGGCACTAAGGTGGAATAGAGGCTGGCCCACCGGGGCTCCTCACCCTCTAGAGGTGGCAGAAGGTCCCGCCACTTTGTGTCAGGGCGGGACGCGAGGGTGAGGACATGAAGGGTGTGGAGCACGAGCGTGTAGAGATGTCGTTTTGGCGCGGTCTGGAACCGGACCGGCTGCAGCTCGCGGAGCCGGCTCACGGTGAAGGGGCGGGGGGGGCGGTCGGGTCCACGGGGCAGGGGCCCGATGAGAAGGTCCGGAGGGCCTGGGGTGGAGGGTGGGCGGGGCGCGCCCTCTCGCAGGACCCGGTCAAGGTAAACCCGAGCAGCGGGCAGCAAAGCGGCCCTCACCTCCTGAAGTACGCGCAGGGCAGTACGCGGTCTGGAGAGCCCCATGCGCTGAGCGAGCGTCAGGGGATCCAGCCAGTCTCCCCGGTCATAGTCCAGGAGGTCTCCGACTCTGGTGACTTCCGCCAGGACCAACCTCTGGCGCACCGAGGGGGACTCCGCCGCCTGCACACGGAGCTGGGGGTTGTGTAGCAGGGGCTCCGCGAGGAGGTCTACCCCCAGGGAGGCCGCCACGGACCTGGTCGCTGCGAACAGTTTCCAGGTCCGGAGGAGGTCCTGGTAGAAGACCGGCAGCCCGGAGAGGTCTCGCGGAAGACCCCTCGGGTGGAGATAAAGGAGCTGCCGGTCATATCGGAGCCCTCGGAGGCGGCGCAGGAAGGCGTGCGCCAATGCGCTCCACGCCGGACTACCTGCACCATAAAGGAGCCTCTGCAGGGCCTGGAGGCGGAAGACGTGGACCTGAGTGCGGAGACACTTCAGGCCCTGCCCTCCCTCCTCCAGGGGCAGATGGAGAACCCCTGCAGAGACCCAGTGCAGTCCTGACCAAAAGAACTCCAGAACCAATTTCTGGAGGTTGGCCAGGAAATCCGGGGCCGGAACCAGGGTGTTGAGCCGGTACCAGAGCATGGACAGGACCAGTTGGTTGAGCACCAGTGCCCGCCCTCGAAAGGACAGACACCGGAGCAGTCCTGTCCATCTCCGGAGCCGCTCTACCACCCTGCCCTCTAAACCGTGCCAGTTCTCCGGCGGAGACGGATGCGTGGCAGAAAGGTAAACGCCGAGATAGAGCAGCGGACCCGCGCTCCACCGGATGGCTTGAAGCGCGGGTGGGAGGGAGCTCGCCTGCCGCCAGTCCCCTACCACCAAGCCAGAGCTCTTGACCCAGTTGACCCGGGCGGAGGAGGCTGCCGAGTACACAGCCTGGCAAGCCTCCACCCGCGCCAAGTCGCCCGGGTCCTGGACCACGAGGAGGACATCGTCGGCGTATGCCGACAGGACCAGCCGCAGCTCCGGCTCCCGTAGCGCCAACCCCGTCAACCTCCTGCGGAGGAGACAGAGGAAGGGCTCGATCGCCAGAGCATACAGCTGGCCCGAGAGGGGGCACCCCTGCCGTACTCCCCGCCCGAAGCTGACCGGTTCGGTCAGGGTCCAGTTGAGCCTGACCAGACACTCCGCGGAGGCGTACAGCACCTGGAGAAAACCCACAAACTGGGGACCCAAGCCAAACGCTCGCAGAGTGCCCAGGAGATACCCGTGATCCACCCTGTCGAACGCCTTCTCCTGATCCAGGGACAGGAGGGCGAACGACAGACCGTCCCTACACCCGAGTTCCAAAAGGTCCCGGACCAGATAGAGGTTGTCGAAAATGGTGCGGCCCGGGACGGTGTAGGTCTGGTCCGGGTGGATCACGTCCGCCAGCACGGACCCCAGCCGCAGCGAGATGGCTTTCGCTACGACCTTGTAGTCCGTGCTGAGGAGCGAGAGGGGACGCCAATTCCGTAAATCGCGGAGGTCCCCCTTCTTTGGCAATAAGGCGAGCACAGCTCGCCTGCACGAAAGAGGGAGGACCCCGCCCTGCAAAGACTCGGCCCAGACAGTAACTAAGTCCGGGCCGAGGACGTCCCAGAACGCGCGGTAGAACTCCACGGTCAGCCCGTCCATGCCCGGAGATTTATTGGTGGGCATGCGGCGGAGGGCTTCCGAGAACTCGGCCAGGGTGAGAGGCAGCTCCAGCCGGTCTCGGTCGCCCGCGCTGACCGTCGGGAGTCCGTCCCAGAGCACTCTGCAAGCGGCAGGATCGGTCGGACCCGGGGAGAAAAGGTCTGCGTAGAAGGCCCTGGCCCTCCCGCACATCTCCACCGGATCCGTGAGGGGGGTGCCGTCCTCTGCGAGGAGGCAAGTGATGTGCTTCTTGGCCCCCCTCTTTTTCTCCAGGGCGTAGAAGAAGCGGGAGCCGCGATCCATCTCCCGAAGGAGGCGGATGCGGGATCGAACAAAAGCGCCCCGGGCCCGATGGTCCTCGAGGGCCCGGAGCTCCTCCCGCTTCTCCCGGCACGCTCCGCAGAGGGATGGATCCTCAGGGCTGGCGGCCAGACGCCTCTCCAGCTCGAAGACCTCCCGTTCCAGCTGCCCCATCGCCGCATCCCTCCGTCGGCTGGCGCCCCGGGTGTAGTCGCGGCAGAAGAGCCGGGCGCGCACCTTCCCTAGGTCCCACCACCGCCGCGCCGAGGGAAAGGCACGCCGCTGCCCTCGCCAGGCCAACCAGAACTCCCGGAAGGACGCCACGAAGCCCACGTCCTCCAGCAAGCATTTATTAAAATGCCAATAGGCCGGCCCCGGCTTCTCCGCACAGAGAGAGACCGTCACGGTGGCCAGGTGATGATCGGAAAACGGGGCCGGCCGGATGCTGGAGGAGTGGGCCTGGGAGAGATGGAAGCGTGACAAATAGATACGGTCCAACCGGGAGTGGCGCGCCCGACGGGCCTCCACCCGGACAAAGGTGAACGTCGAGGTGTCGTCCGGGTGGTGGTCGCGCCAGACGTCCACCAGGGAGTGATGGTCGACTATCTCCCGGAGGACGTCCGCGGCGGCCGGGCACTGCTCGGTCCCCGAGCGGTCCCGCTCCTCGAGGGTCGTATTGAAGTCCCCGCCCAGGACCAGGCACTCGTGAGGATCCAAAGTGCCGAGGAAGGCGGACGCCCGCTGAAAGAAGCGTAGCCGCTCCGGGCCCGATGTCGGGGCATAGATGTTGACGAGATTGACCACAAGCCCCTCCAAACGGACCCGGAGGTGCAGCAGGCGGCCCGGCACAGCCTCGGCGACCCCCAGCACCTCGGGCCGTAGGTCGGGGGAGAACAGGGTCGCCACCCCAGCCGTACGAATTGTGAGATGGCTAAAGTAGACCCTGTCCCCCCATTCCAGCCGCCAGCTAGCTTCGGCGGCCGGATCCGTATGGGTCTCCTGCAGGAAAATCACAGAGTACCCCCCCTCCCGAAGGAAGGAGAGCACCTGGCACCTGCGGAGACCCATCCTACAGCCCCGGGTGTTCAACGTGATGATGGTAAGAGGTGCCATGAGGAGGGCTGGGGGGGATCCTCACCGGCAGGGACGCTCGCGGTTCCCAACGGGCCGCGCAACAATCCGTGACCTACCCCGTAGGTCATGAGGGAGTCACGGAAGAGGCGGACCCGCTGGTAAGCCGTGGCAGCCTGCTTCCCGGTCCTTTTACCCTCCCCCATGAGGGCCCTTGCGGCCCGGAGGATGAGATGGAAATCCCCCCATCGCTGCAGGGCGAGCTGCACCTTGTTACGGGAGCCCCGGACGTCCTCAAGGAACTCCCGCAGCTCCTCCCGCAGCGCATGGGGGGCCGGGGCCACGAGCCCCCGGCTGTCCTCCGGAGGGACTGCTGACACAGCCCCGTGGCCCGCCGAAATGGGCAGACAAGGGGCAGACCCCCGACGTGGCGCCTGATGGACTGGCGCCACGCAGCCCTCTTCAACTTCTGGCTGGAGTGGGGGCGGCGGAGGGAGGGTAGCAGCCCCTAGCGAGTCGGGACTAGGGAAAACAGGAGCCGCGCCTCGGGGGCTATCCTCGTGGGGCGAGGAGATGACAGCCCCAGGGGCGGCAGTGACAGCACGGGAAGTGGGGGGAGCGGGGGCAGGGTTGACATCGGGGGCAGGGCAGGGGTCCCGAGGGAGGGCAAGGCAGGGGTTGGGTACAGAGCCAGGGAGAGGGGCAAGGGCAGGGGCCTGGGCCCTGGGAGCCAAGCCAGTGGAAAATGGCCCCTCTCGATCAGGCTCCGGGAAGTGGGGGTGGGGCAGGGGGCCCTCCAGAATGTCGGGCTCTGGTACCACGACCGGCAGGGGGGCCACAGCACCAGCAGTGGGGTCCCCGCCCGGGAAGGAGGTCAGTCGCCCCACGCCCTTGAGGGGCAACCCATGGGGCTCGGGTCCCAGCCGTAATGCACCAGCGGTCGCCTCGGTTGGTTCGGCGTCTAACCGCAGGGTGCCACTCACGGCCGGGCAGATGGAAGAGCCCTGGGGACCCTCGGAGGCGGGAGCAAAGGTGACGGGTAGGGGAAGGGGGCACGGAACAGGCGGGGCCGGGGCGAGGTCGCTCAGATCGAGGCCCGCTAGCAGTGGGTCGTCCTCCCCCTGGGTGACTGGGGTCAGACCCAGGGCCTCGATCTCCTCGTATATGGAGGGGAGCTCTCCGGCCGCCACCCCGGAGGCCTCCCCGCTAGTGCCCGAAGCGACACTCGCCCCGAGGCTCACCGGGGTTGTGAGTGGTAAGGGGGCAGGTGGGGCTCCGTCGGGGTCCGTCGAAGGAAGGGTCCCGAGGGGAGGGATGGCACTGCCCTTCCGTGCTACCACGTTGTCCCCAGCCGGCACCAGGGGATGGTGTGCACCCGCGGGCAAGACAGAGGGCTCGGCATCGGCGCCCCCCTTTCTGGTCTTCCGGGGGGCTGCCGCATCGGTGGAAAGGGGCGGAGCTCGAGCCTTCCGCTTGCCCCGCTTCCCCCGGACTAGGGCCCAGCCCTCCATGGCCTCATCGGGGGGCTGGCTACCAGGGGTCGGGTCAGGGGGCAAGGATGATGGCTCAGGGACCGTGGGAGGCAGCGGTGGGGCGGAAGACGGGAGGGAAGAGTCCCCCTGGGGCGGGCCCTCTCCCACGCTCGGCGGCATCCCTGCTGCACCCTCCTCTGGGGGCCCCGCCAAAGCGCAGGTAGCAGAGGCGGGGCTCTCCCGCTCGTCTGGGCGCGCCGGGGGGAGCGCCCCTCGGGCCCGAGCGGGAGCAGTGGTGGGCTGAGTGGGAGGAGGGGCGGCTTCGGGCGCCGGGCAGCCAGGGGCGCCGGCGATGACGGGGCCAGCGCCCTGCCGGGGCTCGGGGGTCCCGGATGCCTCTCCGTGCCGGGCCAAGGGGCAATCCCTCCGGACGTGCCCCATCGCCCGGCAGAGGTAGCACCGGGCCTCCCCCGTAGAATAATGCACCCGGTAGTGGGCCCCCTGGTAGGGGATCAAAAAGGACCCCTCAAGCGCCTCTCCGTCACGCGCCGCCGGCGGCAGTTGCAGCTGCACTTGCCGGCGGAACGAGAGGACGTGACGGAGGGCGGGGTCCTTGCAGCCCAAGGGGAGAGGGCTCAGGACGGAGATGGGCTTCCCCAGGGTAGAGAGGGCAGGTAGGAGGGCGGCATTAGGAAGGAAGGGAGGGATGGAGGTCAGGACCAGGCGGACGCCCAGGTCGTCCAGCGGCTCGAGGGGGACGAACACGCCCCCCACCGCCAGGCCCTTCTCCACCGCCTCCTGGGCGGCGGCCTCCGATGCCAGGAAGAAGACCACCTTCCCGTACATCTTGGAGGCCGCCGCAATGGCCGTGGGCCCCACCACCCTCGCCAACGCCCGCATGTACGTCTCCACGTGGGGCGAGACGGGCACCAGGAGGCAACGGACACCGTGCTTCCTGGTCATGTTGGGAAAGGGGCCCCGGCCGCTATAGCTGGTAGCGGAGGCGGCGGGCGGGAGAGATGACGTAGCAGTAGGCGGGGGGGCTGCCGCCACCTGGGCGTACGCCCTGGGGGCTGGGGGAGGGGCACCCGCAGAGCCGGTGGAAGGAGCAGCGGGGCGGGAGGCCGCGGCCGGTGGCGGGGCCGCAGCAGTGAGGGCAGTCCCTGCCATGGAGGGCCTGGGCTTCTTCGCAGGGTCCTTCCCCTTCTTCCTACCCTGGCCCTTCCCGCCGGCTGGGGGGACTCCCCCCAAATCGAAGGGGGGGAGGAACGTGGCAGCAACAGAGGTCACCCCGGTGCCCGCCGCTGCCGGCGCCCCGACGGGGGCGGTAACAGGTGGTTTGGCAGCGGCGGCTGAGGTAGAGGCTTGGGGGGGTGACGGAGGGGCAGGCGGGGGAGGGGGAACGAGGGCTGTTGGAGGGCCCCCCCCCGTCGTATCCCCCGCCATAATGAGCAGGGAGGGAGGGAAGGACACCGGAAGGAGAAGGGGAAGGGTGAGGCAGGTCAACCACTCCTCCCCGCTAGGCTGCAGGCAGGGGAGGAGGGCGCCAAAGGGGACGGGCTGGACAGGGGGGCTTGGGAGGGCTTGCGGGGGACAGTCACCGACTCAGAGTGAAACAAAAAACCGGCTCCTCGAGTTGCACTGGGGGAGGGGGGGGTCAGAACAACAGTCGGGGGGTGCGGTGAGGTCGGGACAAACTCAAACAGGGGAAGGGCACAAGCGCATGGGAGGGGGCGTGGGCACACTGAAAAGGGCCAATCGGGGCAGGGCTATCACATGGGGAGGGGGGAGAACCAGGCTGGAGGCAGGACAGGGAACCTAGGGGCTGGCTTCAGAGGCAAGGGTGGGGCAAACAAGCAAGGCTGCAGAGGGGGAAGGGCGGGGCAGGCAAACACACTGAAGCCAGCGAGGTGCTGGGGTAAAGGGGAGGGCAGAAGGCTGCAAGGGGAAAATGGGGCAGGGAGCCAGGGACAAAGCTGGGGGCTGGTAAGGGGGGGGGTCAGTCCAGGACGGGGCGGGGGGCACGTGCGCCCACGTGCGCTCGTGAAAGAAAGTCAATGCGGGCTGGCTGCTGCTGCAGGCCCCAAAGGTGGTGAAAGGGGCAGCAGGCCCAGCAGGCAGTGGAATCCCAGAAGCAGGAGCTGGAGGCAGATGGTGAGTGTCCGCTGGGGGTGGTGGAGGGGACAGCGCTGACGGTGGTGGTGGTGGTGGTGGGGGTTGGGGGGGCACACTGATGGACTAGGGGGCAGGCTCCACGCCACACCCCTGTGTTCCCACAAACACAGTCAAAACCCCCACCACAAGAGCACAGTCCGAGAGTTACTCAGCTTCCTGGCCCCCTCCACAGTGGTCTACCAAGTCCGTGTGCGCTCCCCCAGCAGCAGATGGCCTCGTCCCCGCCTCCTTCGGGGTCCGGCAGCTCGCAGGCAGCAGCAGCAGCTCCAGGCAGCAACCCGGTGGCCAGGCAGGCAGAGAGGACCCCTCACAGGTGGTGGTGATGGTGGTATTGTCCACAGCAGCGGTAGCGCCGACGGCTGGGGTAGGGGTCCCTCACCCCCCCCCCCGGGGAGCGGGCCAGCAGCCCCCCCCAAGGGGCTGCAGTTGGAAAGTAGCGGCAGCACCCAAGGGTGGGCGGGTCCAGTAGCTGGCCAGCAACCAGGTAGGGGAGATGGCATCCGGCCCGGCCAGGGGGGCAGCTGGAGCAGGAGCAGGAGCAGTGGTGGCAGCGGCAGCAGCAAGGGCCAAGGCCCCGCAGCAGCAGTCTCCCTTCTCCGTCCAGACTAGTGGGGTACAGGAGTCTGGTCCTATTGGGATCCAGGAAGTGGGCGGGCGGAGCTCGTCCACTACGAAAGGAGCCCCCCCCAGCCTAAGGGGGAGATCCACAGGGCCTGGAGAGCCAACTAATTACGGGGGACAACTAATGAAAAACAGGGACGGGAGTGCGGTCAAAGGGTCAAACGAAGGGAACCGGACGGGGACACCGAGCAGAGAACCCCGGACAGCGCCCACCGCTCCTCAAAGGCGTCAAGGGAGTCGGTGGACGCCGCCCAGAGGAACTCCGCTCGGAGACGTGAACGGACAGAGGATCGGAAATAGGCCCCGCAGTCGCAGGAGACTCCATCGGCCAACCTCCTCACCCTGGTTTTATAGATGGCCGCTTTAGCCAGGGCCAGGAGGAGGTTGACCAGGAGGTCCCGCGACTTAGTGGGG
Organism: Caretta caretta; assembly: GCF_965140235.1. Taxonomy (NCBI): domain Eukaryota; kingdom Metazoa; phylum Chordata; order Testudines; family Cheloniidae; genus Caretta; species Caretta caretta. Next base: position 88,548,884 of record NC_134210.1, on the reverse strand, counting down.
CCACGGACAGGGAGTGCGTAGATGAGAAGGTGAGGAGAAAAGTGCAACCAAAACCGTAACAAAAGGTTGGTGAGGAGCCGGAATAGGGGCTGCAACCTGGCGCACTCCAGATAGACATGCGCCAGGGTTTCCCTCACGCCGCAAAAGGGGCAGGTGTCCAGAATCGGGGTGAACCGCGCCAAATACACGCCCGTGCTCACGGCCCCGTGAAGGAGCCGCCAACTGATATCCCCGGCGGGCCTCGGCACTAAGGTGGAATAGAGGCTGGCCCACCGGGGCTCCTCACCCTCTAGAGGTGGCAGAAGGTCCCGCCACTTTGTGTCAGGGCGGGACGCGAGGGTGAGGACATGAAGGGTGTGGAGCACGAGCGTGTAGAGATGTCGTTTTGGCGCGGTCTGGAACCGGACCGGCTGCAGCTCGCGGAGCCGGCTCACGGTGAAGGGGCGGGGGGGGGCGGTCGGGTCCACGGGGCAGGGGCCCGATGAGAAGGTCCGGAGGGCCTGGGGTGGAGGGTGGGCGGGGCGCGCCCTCTCGCAGGACCCGGTCAAGGTAAACCCGAGCAGCGGGCAGCAAAGCGGCCCTCACCTCCTGAAGTACGCGCAGGGCAGTACGCGGTCTGGAGAGCCCCATGCGCTGAGCGAGCGTCAGGGGATCCAGCCAGTCTCCCCGGTCATAGTCCAGGAGGTCTCCGACTCTGGTGACTTCCGCCAGGACCAACCTCTGGCGCACCGAGGGGGACTCCGCCGCCTGCACACGGAGCTGGGGGTTGTGTAGCAGGGGCTCCGCGAGGAGGTCTACCCCCAGGGAGGCCGCCACGGACCTGGTCGCTGCGAACAGTTTCCAGGTCCGGAGGAGGTCCTGGTAGAAGACCGGCAGCCCGGAGAGGTCTCGCGGAAGACCCCTCGGGTGGAGATAAAGGAGCTGCCGGTCATATCGGAGCCCTCGGAGGCGGCGCAGGAAGGCGTGCGCCAATGCGCTCCACGCCGGACTACCTGCACCATAAAGGAGCCTCTGCAGGGCCTGGAGGCGGAAGACGTGGACCTGAGTGCGGAGACACTTCAGGCCCTGCCCTCCCTCCTCCAGGGGCAGATGGAGAACCCCTGCAGAGACCCAGTGCAGTCCTGACCAAAAGAACTCCAGAACCAATTTCTGGAGGTTGGCCAGGAAATCCGGGGCCGGAACCAGGGTGTTGAGCCGGTACCAGAGCATGGACAGGACCAGTTGGTTGAGCACCAGTGCCCGCCCTCGAAAGGACAGACACTGGAGCAGTCCTGTCCATCTCCGGAGCCGCTCTACCACCCTGCCCTCTAAACCGTGCCAGTTCTCCGGCGGAGACGGATGCGTGGCAGAAAGGTAAACGCCGAGATAGAGCAGCGGACCCGCGCTCCACCGGATGGCTTGAAGCGCGGGTGGGAGGGAGCTCGCCTGCCGCCAGTCCCCTACCACCAAGCCAGAGCTCTTGACCCAGTTGACCCGGGCGGAGGAGGCTGCCGAGTACACAGCCTGGCAAGCCTCCACCCGCGCCAAGTCGCCCGGGTCCTGGACCACGAGGAGGACATCGTCGGCGTATGCCGACAGGACCAGCCGCAGCTCCGGCTCCCGTAGCGCCAACCCCGTCAACCTCCTGCGGAGGAGACAGAGGAAGGGCTCGATCGCCAGAGCATACAGCTGGCCCGAGAGGGGGCACCCCTGCCGTACTCCCCGCCCGAAGCTGACCGGTTCGGTCAGGGTCCAGTTGAGCCTGACCAGACACTCCGCGGAGGCGTACAGCACCTGGAGAAAACCCACAAACTGGGGACCCAAGCCAAACGCTCGCAGAGTGCCCAGGAGATACCCGTGATCCACCCTGTCGAACGCCTTCTCCTGATCCAGGGACAGGAGGGCGAACGACAGACCGTCCCTACACCCGAGTTCCAAAAGGTCCCGGACCAGATAGAGGTTGTCGAAAATGGTGCGGCCCGGGACGGTGTAGGTCTGGTCCGGGTGGATCACGTCCGCCAGCACGGACCCCAGCCGCAGCGAGATGGCTTTCGCTACGACCTTGTAGTCCGTGCTGAGGAGCGAGAGGGGACGCCAATTCCGTAAATCGCGGAGGTCCCCCTTCTTTGGCAATAAGGCGAGCACAGCTCGCCTGCACGAAAGAGGGAGGACCCCGCCCTGCAAAGACTCGGCCCAGACAGTAACTAAGTCCGGGCCGAGGACGTCCCAGAACGCGCGGTAGAACTCCACGGTCAGCCCGTCCATGCCCGGAGATTTATTGGTGGGCATGCGGCGGAGGGCTTCCGAGAACTCGGCCAGGGTGAGAGGCAGCTCCAGCCGGTCTCGGTCGCCCGCGCTGACCGTCGGGAGTCCGTCCCAGAGCACTCTGCAAGCGGCAGGATCGGTCGGACCCGGGGAGAAAAGGTCTGCGTAGAAGGCCCTGGCCCTCCCGCACATCTCCACCGGATCCGTGAGGGGGGTGCCGTCCTCTGCGAGGAGGCAAGTGATGTGCTTCTTGGCCCCCCTCTTTTTCTCCAGGGCGTAGAAGAAGCGGGAGCCGCGATCCATCTCCCGAAGGAGGCGGATGCGGGATCGAACAAAAGCGCCCCGGGCCCGATGGTCCTCGAGGGCCCGGAGCTCCTCCCGCTTCTCCCGGCACGCTCCGCAGAGGGATGGATCCTCAGGGCTGGCGGCCAGACGCCTCTCCAGCTCGAAGACCTCCCGTTCCAGCTGCCCCATCGCCGCATCCCTCCGTCGGCTGGCGCCCCGGGTGTAGTCGCGGCAGAAGAGCCGGGCGCGCACCTTCCCTAGGTCCCACCACCGCCGCGCCGAGGGAAAGGCACGCCGCTGCCCTCGCCAGGCCAACCAGAACTCCCGGAAGGACGCCACGAAGCCCACGTCCTCCAGCAAGCTGTTATTAAAATGCCAATAGGCCGGCCCCGGCCTCTCCGCACAGAGAGAGACCGTCACGGTGGCCAGGTGATGATCGGAAAACGGGGCCGGCCGGATGCTGGAGGAGTGGGCCTGGGAGAGATGGAAACATGACAAATAGATACGGTCCAACCGGGAGTGGCGCGCCCGACGGGCCTCCACCCGGACAAAGGTGAACGTCGAGGTGTTGTCCGGGTGGTGGTCGCGCCAGACGTCCACCAGGGAGTGATGGTCGACTATCTCCCGGAGGACGTCCGCGGCAGCCGGGCACTGCTCGGTCCCCGAGCGGTCCCGCTCCTCGAGGGTCGTATTGAAGTCCCCGCCCAGGACCAGGCACTCGTGAGGATCCAAAGTGCCGAGGAAGGCGGACGCCCGCTGAAAGAAGCGTAGCCGCTCCGGGCCCGATGTCGGGGCATAGATGTTGACGAGATTGACCACAAGCCCCTCCAAACGGACCCGGAGGTGCAGCAGGCGGCCCGGCACAGCCTCGGCGACCCCCAGCACCTCGGGCCGTAGGTCGGGGGAGAACAGGGTCGCCACCCCAGCCGTACGAATTGTGAGATGGCTAAAGTAGACCCTGTCCCCCCATTCCAGCCGCCAGCTAGCTTCGGCGGCCGGATCCGTATGGGTCTCCTGCAGGAAAATCACAGAGTACCCCCCCTCCCGAAGGAAGGAGAGCACCTGGCACCTGCGGAGACCCATCCTACAGCCCCGGGTGTTCAACGTGATGATGGTAAGAGGTGCCATGAGGAGGGCTGGGGGGGATCCTCACCGGCAGGGACGCTCGCGGTTCCCAACGGGCCGCGCAACAATCCGTGACCTACCCCGTAGGTCATGAGGGAGTCACGGAAGAGGCGGACCCGCTGGTAAGCCGTGGCAGCCTGCTTCCCGGTCCTTTTACCCTCCCCCATGAGGGCCCTTGCGGCCCGGAGGATGAGATGGAAATCCCCCCATCGCTGCAGGGCGAGCTGCACCTTGTTACGGGAGCCCCGGACGTCCTCAAGGAACTCCCGCAGCTCCTCCCGCAGCGCATGGGGGGCCGGGGCCACGAGCCCCCGGCTGTCCTCCGGAGGGACTGCTGACACAGCCCCGTGGCCCGCCGAAATGGGCAGACAAGGGGCAGACCCCCGACGTGGCGCCTGATGGACTGGCGCCACGCAGCCCTCTTCAACTTCTGGCTGGAGTGGGGGCGGCGGAGGGAGGGTAGCAGCCCCTAGCGAGTCGGGACTAGGGAAAACAGGAGCCGCGCCTCGGGGGCTATCCTCGTGGGGCAAGGAGATGACAGCCCCAGGGGCGGCAGTGACAGCACGGGAAGTGGGGGGAGCGGGGGCAGGGTTGACATCGGGGGCAGGGCAGGGGTCCCGAGGGAGGGCAAGGCAGGGGTTGGGTACAGAGCCAGGGAGAGGGGCAAGGGCAGGGGCCTGGGCCCTGGGAGCCAAGCCAGTGGAAAATGGCCCCTCTCGATCAGGCTCCGGGAAGTGGGGGTGGGGCAGGGGGCCCTCCAGAATGTCGGGCTCTGGTACCACGACCGGCAGGGGGGCCACAGCACCAGCAGTGGGGTCCCCGCCCGGGAAGGAGGTCAGTCGCCCCACGCCCTTGAGGGGCAACCCATGGGGCTCGGGTCCCAGCCGTAATGCACCAGCGGTCGCCTCGGTTGGTTCGGCGTCTAACCGCAGGGTGCCACTCACGGCCGGGCAGATGGAAGAGCCCTGGGGACCCTCGGAGGCGGGAGCAAAGGTGACGGGTAGGGGAAGGGGGCACGGAACAGGCGGGGCCGGGGCGAGGTCGCTCAGATCGAGGCCCGCTAGCAGTGGGTCGTCCTCCCCCTGGGTGACTGGGGTCAGACCCAGGGCCTCGATCTCCTCGTATATGGAGGGGAGCTCTCCGGCCGCCACCCCGGAGGCCTCCCCGCTAGTGCCCGAAGCGACACTCGCCCCGAGGCTCACCGGGGTTGTGAGTGGTAAGGGGGCAGGTGGGGCTCCGTCGGGGTCCGTCGAAGGAAGGGTCCCGAGGGGAGGGATGGCACTGCCCTTCCGTGCTACCACGTTGTCCCCAGCCGGCACCAGGGGATGGTGTGCACCCGCGGGCAAGACAGAGGGCTCGGCATCGGCGCCCCCCTTTCTGGTCTTCCGGGGGGCTGCCGCATCGGTGGAAAGGGGCGGAGCTCGAGCCTTCCGCTTGCCCCGCTTCCCCCGGACTAGGGCCCAGCCCTCCATGGCCTCATCGGGGGGCTGGCTACCAGGGGTCGGGTCAGGGGGCAAGGATGATGGCTCAGGGACCGTGGGAGGCAGCGGTGGGGCGGAAGACGGGAGGGAAGAGTCCCCCTGGGGCGGGCCCTCTCCCACGCTCGGCGGCATCCCTGCTGCACCCTCCTCTGGGGGCCCCGCCAAAGCGCAGGTAGCAGAGGCGGGGCTCTCCCGCTCGTCTGGGCGCGCCGGGGGGAGCGCCCCTCGGGCCCGAGCGGGAGCAGTGGTGGGCTGAGTGGGAGGAGGGGCGGCTTCGGGCGCCGGGCAGCCAGGGGCGCCGGCGATGACGGGGCCAGCGCCCTGCCGGGGCTCGGGGGTCCCGGATGCCTCTCCGTGCCGGGCCAAGGGGCAATCCCTCCGGACGTGCCCCATCGCCCGGCAGAGGTAGCACCGGGCCTCCCCCGTAGAATAATGCACCCGGTAGTGGGCCCCCTGGTAGGGGATCAAAAAGGACCCCTCAAGCGCCTCTCCGTCACGCGCCGCCGGCGGCAGTTGCAGCTGCACTTGCCGGCGGAACGAGAGGACGTGACGGAGGGCGGGGTCCTTGCAGCCCAAGGGGAGAGGGCTCAGGACGGAGATGGGCTTCCCCAGGGTAGAGAGGGCAGGTAGGAGGGCGGCATTAGGAAGGAAGGGAGGGATGGAGGTCAGGACCAGGCGGACGCCCAGGTCGTCCAGCGGCTCGAGGGGGACGAACACGCCCCCCACCGCCAGGCCCTTCTCCACCGCCTCCTGGGCGGCGGCCTCCGATGCCAGGAAGAAGACCACCTTCCCGTACATCTTGGAGGCCGCCGCAATGGCCGTGGGCCCCACCACCCTCGCCAACGCCCGCATGTACGTCTCCACGTGGGGCGAGACGGGCACCAGGAGGCAACGGACACCGTGCTTCCTGGTCATGTTGGGAAAGGGGCCCCGGCCGCTATAGCTGGTAGCGGAGGCGGCGGGCGGGAGAGATGACGTAGCAGTAGGCGGGGGGGCTGCCGCCACCTGGGCGTACGCCCTGGGGGCTGGGGGAGGGGCACCCGCAGAGCCGGTGGAAGGAGCAGCGGGGCGGGAGGCCGCGGCCGGTGGCGGGGCCGCAGCAGTGAGGGCAGTCCCTGCCATGGAGGGCCTGGGCTTCTTCGCAGGGTCCTTCCCCTTCTTCCTACCCTGGCCCTTCCCGCCGGCTGGGGGGACTCCCCCCAAATCGAAGGGGGGGAGGAACGTGGCAGCAACAGAGGTCACCCCGGTGCCCGCCGCTGCCGGCGCCCCGACGGGGGCGGTAACAGGTGGTTTGGCAGCGGCGGCTGAGGTAGAGGCTTGGGGGGGTGACGGAGGGGCAGGCGGGGGAGGGGGAACGAGGGCTGTTGGAGGGCCCCCCCCCGTCGTATCCCCCGCCATAATGAGCAGGGAGGGAGGGAAGGACACCGGAAGGAGAAGGGGAAGGGTGAGGCAGGTCAACCACTCCTCCCCGCTAGGCTGCAGGCAGGGGAGGAGGGCGCCAAAGGGGACGGGCTGGACAGGGGGGCTTGGGAGGGCTTGCGGGGGACAGTCACCGACTCAGAGTGAAACAAAAAACCGGCTCCTCGAGTTGCACTGGGGGAGGGGGGGGTCAGAACAACAGTCGGGGGGTGCGGTGAGGTCGGGACAAACTCAAACAGGGGAAGGGCACAAGCGCATGGGAGGGGGCGTGGGCACACTGAAAAGGGCCAATCGGGGCAGGGCTATCACATGGGGAGGGGGGAGAACCAGGCTGGAGGCAGGACAGGGAACCTAGGGGCTGGCTTCAGAGGCAAGGGTGGGGCAAACAAGCAAGGCTGCAGAGGGGGAAGGGCGGGGCAGGCAAACACACTGAAGCCAGCGAGGTGCTGGGGTAAAGGGGAGGGCAGAAGGCTGCAAGGGGAAAATGGGGCAGGGAGCCAGGGACAAAGCTGGGGGCTGGTAAGGGGGGGGGTCAGTCCAGGACGGGGCGGGGGGCACGTGCGCCCACGTGCGCTCGTGAAAGAAAGTCAATGCGGGCTGGCTGCTGCTGCAGGCCCCAAAGGTGGTGAAAGGGGCAGCAGGCCCAGCAGGCAGTGGAATCCCAGAAGCAGGAGCTGGAGGCAGATGGTGAGTGTCCGCTGGGGGTGGTGGAGGGGACAGCGCTGACGGTGGTGGTGGTGGTGGTGGGGGTTGGGGGGGCACACTGATGGACTAGGGGGCAGGCTCCACGCCACACCCCTGTGTTCCCACAAACACAGTCAAAACCCCCACCACAAGAGCACAGTCCGAGAGTTACTCAGCTTCCTGGCCCCCTCCACAGTGGTCTACCAAGTCCGTGTGCGCTCCCCCAGCAGCAGATGGCCTCGTCCCCGCCTCCTTCGGGGTCCGGCAGCTCGCAGGCAGCAGCAGCAGCTCCAGGCAGCAACCCGGTGGCCAGGCAGGCAGAGAGGACCCCTCACAGGTGGTGGTGATGGTGGTATTGTCCACAGCAGCGGTAGCGCCGACGGCTGGGGTAGGGGTCCCTCACCCCCCCCCCCGGGGAGCGGGCCAGCAGCCCCCCCCAAGGGGCTGCAGTTGGAAAGTAGCGGCAGCACCCAAGGGTGGGCGGGTCCAGTAGCTGGCCAGCAACCAGGTAGGGGAGATGGCATCCGGCCCGGCCAGGGGGGCAGCTGGAGCAGGAGCAGGAGCAGTGGTGGCAGCGGCAGCAGCAAGGGCCAAGGCCCCGCAGCAGCAGTCTCCCTTCTCCGTCCAGACTAGTGGGGTACAGGAGTCTGGTCCTATTGGGATCCAGGAAGTGGGCGGGCGGAGCTCGTCCACTACGAAAGGAGCCCCCCCCAGCCTAAGGGGGAGATCCACAGGGCCTGGAGAGCCAACTAATTACGGGGGACAACTAATGAAAAACAGGGACGGGAGTGCGGTCAAAGGGTCAAACGAAGGGAACCGGACGGGGACACCGAGCAGAGAACCCCGGACAGCGCCCACCGCTCCTCAAAGGCGTCAAGGGAGTCGGTGGACGCCGCCCAGAGGAACTCCGCTCGGAGACGTGAACGGACAGAGGATCGGAAATAGGCCCCGCAGTCGCAGGAGACTCCATCGGCCAACCTCCTCACCCTGGTTTTATAGATGGCCGCTTTAGCCAGGGCCAGGAGGAGGTTGACCAGGAGGTCCCGCGACTTAGTGGGGCCACGGACAGGGAGTGCGTAGATGAGAAGGTGAGGAGAAAAGTGCAACCAAAACCGTAACAAAAGGTTGGTGAGGAGCCGGAATAGGGGCTGCAACCTGGCGCACTCCAGATAGACATGCGCCAGGGTTTCCCTCACGCCGCAAAAGGGGCAGGTGTCCAGAATCGGGGTGAACCGCGCCAAATACACGCCCGTGCTCACGGCCCCGTGAAGGAGCCGCCAACTGATATCCCCGGCGGGCCTCGGCACTAAGGTGGAATAGAGGCTGGCCCACCGGGGCTCCTCACCCTCTAGAGGTGGCAGAAGGTCCCGCCACTTTGTGTCAGGGCGGGACGCGAGGGTGAGGACATGAAGGGTGTGGAGCACGAGCGTGTAGAGATGTCGTTTTGGCGCGGTCTGGAACCGGACCGGCTGCAGCTCGCGGAGCCGGCTCACGGTGAAGGGGCGGGGGGGGCGGTCGGGTCCACGGGGCAGGGGCCCGATGAGAAGGTCCGGAGGGCCTGGGGTGGAGGGTGGGCGGGGCGCGCCCTCTCGCAGGACCTGGTCAAGGTAAACCCGAGCAGCGGGCAGCAAAGCGGCCCTCACCTCCTGAAGTACGCGCAGGGCAGTACGCGGTCTGGAGAGCCCCATGCGCTGAGCGAGCGTCAGGGGATCCAGCCAGTCTCCCCGGTCATAGTCCAGGAGGTCTCCGACTCTGGTGACTTCCGCCAGGACCAACCTCTGGCGCACCGAGGGGGACTCCGCCGCCTGCACACGGAGCTGGGGGTTGTGTAGCAGGGGCTCCGCGAGGAGGTCTACCCCCAGGGAGGCCGCCACGGACCTGGTCGCTGCGAACAGTTTCCAGGTCCGGAGGAGGTCCTGGTAGAAGACCGGCAGCCCGGAGAGGTCTCGCGGAAGACCCCTCGGGTGGAGATAAAGGAGCTGCCGGTCATATCGGAGCCCTCGGAGGCGGCGCAGGAAGGCGTGCGCCAATGCGCTCCACGCCGGACTACCTGCACCATAAAGGAGCCTCTGCAGGGCCTGGAGGCGGAAGACGTGGACCTGAGTGCGGAGACACTTCAGGCCCTGCCCTCCCTCCTCCAGGGGCAGATGGAGAACCCCTGCAGAGACCCAGTGCAGTCCTGACCAAAAGAACTCCAGAACCAATTTCTGGAGGTTGGCCAGGAAATCCGGGGCCGGAACCAGGGTGTTGAGCCGGTACCAGAGCATGGACAGGACCAGTTGGTTGAGCACCAGTGCCCGCCCTCGAAAGGACAGACACCGGAGCAGTCCTGTCCATCTCCGGAGCCGCTCTACCACCCTGCCCTCTAAACCGTGCCAGTTCTCCGGCGGAGACGGATGCGTGGCAGAAAGGTAAACGCCGAGATAGAGCAGCGGACCCGCGCTCCACCGGATGGCTTGAAGCGCGGGTGGGAGGGAGCTCGCCTGCCGCCAGTCCCCTACCACCAAGCCAGAGCTCTTGACCCAGTTGACCCGGGCGGAGGAGGCTGCCGAGTACACAGCCTGGCAAGCCTCCACCCGCGCCAAGTCGCCCGGGTCCTGGACCACGAGGAGGACATCGTCGGCGTATGCCGACAGGACCAGCCGCAGCTCCGGCTCCCGTAGCGCCAACCCCGTCAACCTCCTGCGGAGGAGACAGAGGAAGGGCTCGATCGCCAGAGCATACAGCTGGCCCGAGAGGGGGCACCCCTGCCGTACTCCCCGCCCGAAGCTGACCGGTTCGGTCAGGGTCCAGTTGAGCCTGACCAGACACTCCGCGGAGGCGTACAGCACCTGGAGAAAACCCACAAACTGGGGACCCAAGCCAAACGCTCGCAGAGTGCCCAGGAGATACCCGTGATCCACCCTGTCGAACGCCTTCTCCTGATCCAGGGACAGGAGGGCGAACGACAGACCGTCCCTACACCCGAGTTCCAAAAGGTCCCGGACCAGATAGAGGTTGTCGAAAATGGTGCGGCCCGGGACGGTGTAGGTCTGGTCCGGGTGGATCACGTCCGCCAGCACGGACCCCAGCCGCAGCGAGATGGCTTTCGCTACGACCTTGTAGTCCGTGCTGAGGAGCGAGAGGGGACGCCAATTCCGTAAATCGCGGAGGTCCCCCTTCTTTGGCAATAAGGCGAGCACAGCTCGCCTGCACGAAAGAGGGAGGACCCCGCCCTGCAAAGACTCGGCCCAGACAGTAACTAAGTCCGGGCCGAGGACGTCCCAGAACGCGCGGTAGAACTCCACGGTCAGCCCGTCCATGCCCGGAGATTTATTGGTGGGCATGCGGCGGAGGGCTTCCGAGAACTCGGCCAGGGTGAGAGGCAGCTCCAGCCGGTCTCGGTCGCCCGCGCTGACCGTCGGGAGTCCGTCCCAGAGCACTCTGCAAGCGGCAGGATCGGTCGGACCCGGGGAGAAAAGGTCTGCGTAGAAGGCCCTGGCCCTCCCGCACATCTCCACCGGATCCGTGAGGGGGGTGCCGTCCTCTGCGAGGAGGCAAGTGATGTGCTTCTTGGCCCCCCTCTTTTTCTCCAGGGCGTAGAAGAAGCGGGAGCCGCGATCCATCTCCCGAAGGAGGCGGATGCGGGATCGAACAAAAGCGCCCCGGGCCCGATGGTCCTCGAGGGCCCGGAGCTCCTCCCGCTTCTCCCGGCACGCTCCGCAGAGGGATGGATCCTCAGGGCTGGCGGCCAGACGCCTCTCCAGCTCGAAGACCTCCCGTTCCAGCTGCCCCATCGCCGCATCCCTCCGTCGGCTGGCGCCCCGGGTGTAGTCGCGGCAGAAGAGCCGGGCGCGCACCTTCCCTAGGTCCCACCACCGCCGCGCCGAGGGAAAGGCACGCCGCTGCCCTCGCCAGGCCAACCAGAACTCCCGGAAGGACGCCACGAAGCCCACGTCCTCCAGCAAGCTGTTATTAAAATGCCAATAGGCCGGCCCCGGCCTCTCCGCACAGAGAGAGACCGTCACGGTGGCCAGGTGATGATCGGAAAACGGGGCCGGCCGGATGCTGGAGGAGTGGGCCTGGGAGAGATGGAAACATGACAAATAGATACGGTCCAACCGGGAGTGGCGCGCCCGACGGGCCTCCACCCGGACAAAGGTGAACGTCGAGGTGTTGTCCGGGTGGTGGTCGCGCCAGACGTCCACCAGGGAGTGATGGTCGACTATCTCCCGGAGGACGTCCGCGGCAGCCGGGCACTGCTCGGTCCCCGAGCGGTCCCGCTCCTCGAGGGTCGTATTGAAGTCCCCGCCCAGGACCAGGCACTCGTGAGGATCCAAAGTGCCGAGGAAGGCGGACGCCCGCTGAACGAAGCGTAGCCGCTCCGGGCCCGATGTCGGGGCATAGATGTTGACGAGATTGACCACAAGCCCCTCCAAACGGACCCGGAGGTGCAGCAGGCGGCCCGGCACAGCCTCGGCGACCCCCAGCACCTCGGGCCGTAGGTCGGGGGAGAACAGGGTCGCCACCCCAGCCGTACGAATTGTGAGATGGCTAAAGTAGACCCTGTCCCCCCATTCCAGCCGCCAGCTAGCTTCGGCGGCCGGATCCGTATGGGTCTCCTGCAGGAAAATCACAGAGTACCCCCCCTCCCGAAGGAAGGAGAGCACCTGGCACCTGCGGAGACCCATCCTACAGCCCCGGGTGTTCAACGTGATGATGGTAAGAGGTGCCATGAGGAGGGCTGGGGGGGATCCTCACCGGCAGGGACGCTCGCGGTTCCCAACGGGCCGCGCAACAATCCGTGACCTACCCCGTAGGTCATGAGGGAGTCACGGAAGAGGCGGACCCGCTGGTAAGCCGTGGCAGCCTGCTTCCCGGTCCTTTTACCCTCCCCCATGAGGGCCCTTGCGGCCCGGAGGATGAGATGGAAATCCCCCCATCGCTGCAGGGCGAGCTGCACCTTGTTACGGGAGCCCCGGACGTCCTCAAGGAACTCCCGCAGCTCCTCCCGCAGCGCATGGGGGGCCGGGGCCACGAGCCCCCGGCTGTCCTCCGGAGGGACTGCTGACACAGCCCCGTGGCCCGCCGAAATGGGCAGACAAGGGGCAGACCCCCGACGTGGCGCCTGATGGACTGGCGCCACGCAGCCCTCTTCAACCCCTGGCTGGAGTGGGGGCGGCGGAGGGAGGGTAGCAGCCCCTAGCGAGTCGGGACTAGGGAAAACAGGAGCCGCGCCTCGGGGGCTATCCTCGTGGGGCGAGGAGATGACAGCCCCAGGGGCGGCAGTGACAGCACGGGAAGTGGGGGGAGCGGGGGCAGGGTTGACATCGGGGGCAGGGCAGGGGTCCCGAGGGAGGGCAAGGCAGGGGTTGGGTACAGAGCCAGGGAGAGGGGCAAGGGCAGGGGCCTGGGCCCTGGGAGCCAAGCCGGTGGAAAATGGCCCCTCTCGATCAGGCTCCGGGAAGTGGGGGTGGGGCAGGGGGCCCTCCAGAATGTCGGGCTCTGGTACCACGACCGGCAGGGGGGCCACAGCACCAGCAGTGGGGTCCCCGCCCGGGAAGGAGGTCAGTCGCCCCACGCCCTTGAGGGGCAACCCATGGGGCTCGGGTCCCAGCCGTAATGCACCAGCGGTCGCCTCGGTTGGTTCGGCGTCTAACCGCAGGGTGCCACTCACGGCCGGGCAGATGGAAGAGCCCTGGGGACCCTCGGAGGCGGGAGCAAAGGTGACGGGTAGGGGAAGGGGGCACGGAACAGGCGGGGCCGGGGCGAGGTCGCTCAGATCGAGGCCCGCTAGCAGTGGGTCGTCCTCCCCCTGGGTGACTGGGGTCAGACCCAGGGCCTCGATCTCCTCGTATATGGAGGGGAGCTCTCCGGCCGCCACCCCGGAGGCCTCCCCGCTAGTGCCCGAAGCGACACTCGCCCCGAGGCTCACCGGGGTTGTGAGTGGTAAGGGGGCAGGTGGGGCTCCGTCGGGGTCCGTCGAAGGAAGGGTCCCGAGGGGAGGGATGGCACTGCCCTTCCGTGCTACCACGTTGTCCCCAGCCGGCACCAGGGGATGGTGTGCACCCGCGGGCAAGACAGAGGGCTCGGCATCGGCGCCCCCCTTTCTGGTCTTCCGGGGGGCTGCCGCATCGGTGGAAAGGGGCGGAGCTCGAGCCTTCCGCTTGCCCCGCTTCCCCCGGACTAGGGCCCAGCCCTCCATGGCCTCATCGGGGGGCTGGCTACCAGGGGTCGGGTCAGGGGGCAAGGATGATGGCTCAGGGACCGTGGGAGGCAGCGGTGGGGCGGAAGACGGGAGGGAAGAGTCCCCCTGGGGCGGGCCCTCTCCCACGCTCGGCGGCATCCCTGCTGCACCCTCCTCTGGGGGCCCCGCCAAAGCGCAGGTAGCAGAGGCGGGGCTCTCCCGCTCGTCTGGGCGCGCCGGGGGGAGCGCCCCTCGGGCCCGAGCGGGAGCAGTGGTGGGCTGAGTGGGAGGAGGGGCGGCTTCGGGCGCCGGGCAGCCAGGGGCGCCGGCGATGACGGGGCCAGCGCCCTGCCGGGGCTCGGGGGTCCCGGATGCCTCTCCGTGCCGGGCCAAGGGGCAATCCCTCCGGACGTGCCCCATCGCCCGGCAGAGGTAGCACCGGGCCTCCCCCGTAGAATAATGCACCCGGTAGTGGGCCCCCTGGTAGGGGATCAAAAAGGACCCCTCAAGCGCCTCTCCGTCACGCGCCGCCGGCGGCAGTTGCAGCTGCACTTGCCGGCGGAACGAGAGGACGTGACGGAGGGCGGGGTCCTTGCAGCCCAAGGGGAGAGGGCTCAGGACGGAGATGGGCTTCCCCAGGGTAGAGAGGGCAGGTAGGAGGGCGGCATTAGGAAGGAAGGGAGGGATGGAGGTCAGGACCAGGCGGACGCCCAGGTCGTCCAGCGGCTCGAGGGGGACGAACACGCCCCCCACCGCCAGGCCCTTCTCCACCGCCTCCTGGGCGGCGGCCTCCGATGCCAGGAAGAAGACCACCTTCCCGTACATCTTGGAGGCCGCCGCAATGGCCGTGGGCCCCACCACCCTCGCCAACGCCCGCATGTACGTCTCCACGTGGGGCGAGACGGGCACCAGGAGGCAACGGACACCGTGCTTCCTGGTCATGTTGGGAAAGGGGCCCCGGCCGCTATAGCTGGTAGCGGAGGCGGCGGGCGGGAGAGATGACGTAGCAGTAGGCGGGGGGGCTGCCGCCACCTGGGCGTACGCCCTGGGGGCTGGGGGAGGGGCACCCGCAGAGCCGGTGGAAGGAGCAGCGGGGCGGGAGGCCGCGGCCGGTGGCGGGGCCGCAGCAGTGAGGGCAGTCCCTGCCATGGAGGGCCTGGGCTTCTTCGCAGGGTCCTTCCCCTTCTTCCTACCCTGGCCCTTCCCGCCGGCTGGGGGGACTCCCCCCAAATCGAAGGGGGGGAGGAACGTGGCAGCAACAGAGGTCACCCCGGTGCCCGCCGCTGCCGGCGCCCCGACGGGGGCGGTAACAGGTGGTTTGGCAGCGGCGGCTGAGGTAGAGGCTTGGGGGGGTGACGGAGGGGCAGGCGGGGGAGGGGGAACGAGGGCTGTTGGAGGGCCCCCCCCCGTCGTATCCCCCGCCATAATGAGCAGGGAGGGAGGGAAGGACACCGGAAGGAGAAGGGGAAGGGTGAGGCAGGTCAACCACTCCTCCCCGCTAGGCTGCAGGCAGGGGAGGAGGGCGCCAAAGGGGACGGGCTGGACAGGGGGGCTTGGGAGGGCTTGCGGGGGACAGTCACCGACTCAGAGTGAAACAAAAAACCGGCTCCTCGAGTTGCACTGGGGGAGGGGGGGGTCAGAACAACAGTCGGGGGGTGCGGTGAGGTCGGGACAAACTCAAACAGGGGAAGGGCACAAGCGCATGGGAGGGGGCGTGGGCACACTGAAAAGGGCCAATCGGGGCAGGGCTATCACATGGGGAGGGGGGAGAACCAGGCTGGAGGCAGGACAGGGAACCTAGGGGCTGGCTTCAGAGGCAAGGGTGGGGCAAACAAGCAAGGCTGCAGAGGGGGAAGGGCGGGGCAGGCAAACACACTGAAGCCAGCGAGGTGCTGGGGTAAAGGGGAGGGCAGAAGGCTGCAAGGGGAAAATGGGGCAGGGAGCCAGGGACAAAGCTGGGGGCTGGTAAGGGGGGGGGTCAGTCCAGGACGGGGCGGGGGGCACGTGCGCCCACGTGCGCTCGTGAAAGAAAGTCAATGCGGGCTGGCTGCTGCTGCAGGCCCCAAAGGTGGTGAAAGGGGCAGCAGGCCCAGCAGGCAGTGGAATCCCAGAAGCAGGAGCTGGAGGCAGATGGTGAGTGTCCGCTGGGGGTGGTGGAGGGGACAGCGCTGACGGTGGTGGTGGTGGTGGTGGGGGTTGGGGGGGCACACTGATGGACTAGGGGGCAGGCTCCACGCCACACCCCTGTGTTCCCACAAACACAGTCAAAACCCCCACCACAAGAGCACAGTCCGAGAGTTACTCAGCTTCCTGGCCCCCTCCACAGTGGTCTACCAAGTCCGTGTGCGCTCCCCCAGCAGCAGATGGCCTCGTCCCCGCCTCCTTCGGGGTCCGGCAGCTCGCAGGCAGCAGCAGCAGCTCCAGGCAGCAACCCGGTGGCCAGGCAGGCAGAGAGGACCCCTCACAGGTGGTGGTGATGGTGGTATTGTCCACAGCAGCGGTAGCGCCGACGGCTGGGGTAGGGGTCCCTCACCCCCCCCCCCCCCGGGGAGCGGGCCAGCAGCCCCCCCCAAGGGGCTGCAGTTGGAAAGTAGCGGCAGCACCCAAGGGTGGGCGGGTCCAGTAGCTGGCCAGCAACCAGGTAGGGGAGATGGCATCCGGCCCGGCCAGGGGGGCAGCTGGAGCAGGAGCAGGAGCAGTGGTGGCAGCGGCAGCAGCAAGGGCCAAGGCCCCGCAGCAGCAGTCTCCCTTCTCCGTCCAGACTAGTGGGGTACAGGAGTCTGGTCAAAGGCAAATATAGTGGCCACTGGATGAACAGGTTTCTGTTCCCTGCGTGACCAGAGCAGGGCTTCACTAGAGCAATCAGGAACCTACTAGAACCAATTAAGACAGGCGAGCTAATTAAGACACCTGGAGACATACTAGAATCAGTTTTTTTTTTTTTTTTGTTTTTTTTTTTACGGGGGACAACTAATGAAAAACAGGGACGGGAGTGCGGTCAAAGGGTCAAACGAAGGGAACCGGACGGGGACACCGAGCAGAGAACCCCGGACAGCGCCCACCGCTCCTCAAAGGCGTCAAGGGAGTCGGTGGACGCCGCCCAGAGGAACTCCGCTCGGAGACGTGAACGGACAGAGGATCGGAAATAGGCCCCGCAGTCGCAGGAGACTCCATCGGCCAACCTCCTCACCCTGGTTTTATAAATGGCCGCTTTAGCCAGGGCCAGGAGGAGGTTGACCAGGAGGTCCCGCGACTTAGTGGGGCCACGGACAGGGAGTGCGTAGATGAAAAGGTGAGGAGAAAAGTGCAACCAAAACCATAACAAAAGATTGGTGAGGAGCCGGAATAGGGGCTGCAACCTGGCGCACTCCAGATAGACATGCGCCAGGGTTTCCCTCACGCCGCAAAAGGGGCAGGTGTCCGGAATCGGGGTGAACCGCGCCAAATACACGCCCGTGCTCACGGCCCCGTGAAGGAGCCGCCAACTGATATCCCCGGCGGGCCTCGGCACTAAGGTGGAATAGAGGCTGGCCCACCGGGGCTCCTCACCCTCTAGAGGTGGCAGAAGGTCCCGCCACTTTGTGTCAGGGCGGGACGCGAGGGTGAGGACATGAAGGGTGTGGAGCACGAGCGTGTAGAGATGTCGTTTTGGCGCGGTCTGGAACCGGACCGGCTGCAGCTCGCGGAGCCGGCTCACGGTGAAGGGGCGGGGGGGGGGGGTCGGGTCCACGGGGCAGGGGCCCGATGAGAAGGTCCGGAGGGCCTGGGGTGGAGGGTGGGCGGGGCGCGCCCTCTCGCAGGACCCGGTCGAGGTAAACCCGAGCAGCGGGCGGCAAAGCGGCCCTCACCTCCTGAAGTACGCGCAGGGCAGTACGCGGTCTGGAGAGCCCCATGCGCTGAGCGAGCGTCAGGGGATCCAGCCAGTCTCCCCGGTCATAGTCCAGGAGGTCTCCGACTCTGGTGACTTCCGCCAGGACCAACCTCTGGCGCACCGAGGGGGACTCCGCCACCTGCACACGGAGCTGGGGGTTGTGTAGCAGGGGCTCCGCGAGGAGGTCTACCCCCAGGGAGGCCGCCACGGACCTGGTCGCTGCGAACAGTTTCCAGGTCCGGAGGAGGTCCTGGTAGAAGACCGGCAGCCCGGAGAGGTCTCGCGGAAGACCCCTCGGGTGGAGATAAAGGAGCTGCCGGTCATATCGGAGCCCTCGGAGGCGGCGCAGGAAGGCGTGCGCCAATGCGCTCCACGCCGGACTACCTGCACCATAAAGGAGCCTCTGCAGTGCCTGGAGGCGGAAGACGTGGACCTGAGTGCGGAGACACTTCAGGTCCTGCCCTCCCTCCTCCAGGGGCAGATGGAGAACCCCTGCAGAGACCCAGTGCAGTCCTGACCAAAAGAACTCCAGAACCAATTTCTGGAGGTTGGCCAGGAAATCCGGGGCCGGAACCAGGGTGTTGAGCCGGTACCAGAGCATGGACAGGACCAGTTGGTTGAGCACCAGTGCCCGCCCTCGAAAGGACAGACACCGGAGCAGTCCTGTCCATCTCCGGAGCCGCTCTACCACCCTGCCCTCTAAACCGTGCCAGTTCTCCGGCGGAGACGGATGCGTGGCAGAAAGGTAAACGCCGAGATAGAGCAGCGGACCCGCGCTCCACCGGATGGCTTGAAGCGCGGGTGAGAGGGAGCTCGCCTGCCGCCAGTCCCCTACCACCAAGCCAGAGCTCTTGACCCAGTTGACCCGGGCGGAGGAGGCTGCCAAGTACACAGCCTGGCAAGCCTCCACCCGCGCCAAGTCGCCCGGGTCCTGGACCACGAGGAGGACATCGTCGGCGTATGCCGACAGGACCAGCCGCAGCTCCGGCTCCCGTAGCGCCAACCCCGTCAACCTCCTGCGGAGGAGACAGAGGAAGGGCTCGATCGCCAGAGCATACAGCTGGCCCGAGAGGGGGCACCCCTGCCGTACTCCCCGCCCGAAGCTGACCGGTTCGGCCAGGGTCCAGTTGAGCCTGACCAGACACTCCGCGGAGGCGTACAGCACCTGGAGAAAACCCACAAACTGGGGACCCAAGCCAAACGCTCGCAGAGTGCCCAGGAGATACCCGTGATCCACCCTGTCGAACGCCTTCTCCTGATCCAGGGACAGGAGGGCGAACGACAGACCGTCCCTACACCCGAGTTCCAAAAGGTCCCGGACCAGATAGAGGTTGTCGAAAATGGTGCGGCCCGGGACGGTGTAGGTCTGGTCCGGGTGGATCACGTCCGCCAGCACGGACCCCAGCCGCAGCGAGATGGCTTTCGCTACGACCTTGTAGTCCGTGCTGAGGAGCGAGAGGGGACGCCAATTCCGTAAATCGCGGAGGTCCCCCTTCTTTGGCAATAAGGCGAGCACAGCTCGCCTGCACGAAAGAGGGAGGACCCCGCCCTGCAAAGACTCGGCCCAGACAGTAACTAAGTCCGGGCCGAGGACGTCCCAGAACGCGCGGTAGAACTCCACGGTCAGCCCGTCCATGCCCGGAGATTTATTGGTGGGCATGCGGCGGAGGGCTTCCGAGAACTCGGCCAGGGTGAGAGGCAGCTCCAGCCGGTCTCGGTCGCCCGCGCTGACCGTCGGGAGTCCGTCCCAGAGCACTCTGCAAGCGGCAGGATCGGTCGGACCCGGGGAGAAAAGGTCTGCGTAGAAGGCCCTGGCCCTCCCGCACATCTCCACCGGATCCGTGAGGGGGGTGCCGTCCTCTGCGAGGAGGCAAGTGATGTGCTTCTTGGCCCCCCTCTTTTTCTCCAGGGCGTAGAAGAAGCGGGAGCCGCGATCCATCTCCCGAAGGAGGCGGATGCGGGATCGAACAAAAGCGCCCTGGGCCCGATGGTCCTCGAGGGCCCGGAGCTCCTCCCGCTTCTCCCGGCACGCTCCGCAGAGGGATGGATCCTCAGGGCTGGCGGCCAGACGCCTCTCCAGCTCGAAGACCTCCCGTTCCAGCTGCCCCATCGCCGCATCCCTCCGTCGGCTGGCGCCCCGGGTGTAGTCGCGGCAGAAGAGCCGGGCGCGCACCTTCCCTAGGTCCCACCACCGCCGCGCCGAGGGAAAGGCACGCCGCTGCCCTCGCCAGGCCAACCAGAACTCCCGGAAGGACGCCACGAAGCCCACGTCCTCCAGCAAGCATTTATTAAAATGCCAATAGGCCGGCCCCGGCTTCTCCGCACAGAGAGAGACCGTCACGGTGGCCAGGTGATGATCGGAAAACGGGGCCGGCCGGATGCTGGAGGAGTGGGCCTGGGAGAGATGGAAGCGTGACAAATAGATACGGTCCAACCGGGAGTGGCGCGCCCGACGGGCCTCCACCCGGACAAAGGTGAACGTCGAGGTGTCGTCCGGGTGGTGGTCGCGCCAGACGTCCACCAGGGAGTGATGGTCGACTATCTCCCGGAGGACGTCCGCGGCGGCCGGGCACTGCTCGGTCCCCGAGCGGTCCCGCTCCTCGAGGGTCGTATTGAAGTCCCCGCCCAGGACCAGGCACTCGTGAGGATCCAAAGTGCCGAGGAAGGCGGACGCCCGCTGAAAGAAGCGTAGCCGCTCCGGGCCCGATGTCGGGGCATAGATGTTGACGAGATTGACCACAAGCCCCTCCAAACGGACCCGGAGGTGCAGCAGGCGGCCCGGCACAGCCTCGGCGACCCCCAGCACCTCGGGCCGTAGGTCGGGGGAGAACAGGGTCGCCACTCCAGCCGTACGAATTGTGAGATGGCTAAAGTAGACCCTGTCCCCCCATTCCAGCCGCCAGCTAGCTTCGGCGGCCGGATCCGTATGGGTCTCCTGCAGGAAAATCACAGAGTACCCCCCCTCCCGAAGGAAGGAGAGCACCTGGCACCTGCGGAGACCCATCCTACAGCCCCGGGTGTTCAACGTGATGATGGTAAGAGGTGCCATGAGGAGGGCTGGGGGGGATCCTCACCGGCAGGGACGCTCGCGGTTCCCAACGGGCCGCGCAACAATCCGTGACCTACCCCGTAGGTCATGAGGGAGTCACGGAAGAGGCGGACCCGCTGGTAAGCCGTGGCAGCCTGCTTCCCGGTCCTTTTACCCTCCCCCATGAGGGCCCTTGCGGCCCGGAGGATGAGATGGAAATCCCCCCATCGCTGCAGGGCGAGCTGCACCTTGTTACGGGAGCCCCGGACGTCCTCAAGGAACTCCCGCAGCTCCTCCCGCAGCGCATGGGGGGCCGGGGCCACGAGCCCCCGGCTGTCCTCCGGAGGGACTGCTGACACAGCCCCGTGGCCCGCCGAAACGGGCAGACAAGGGGCAGACCCCCGACGTGGCGCCTGATGGACTGGCGCCACGCAGCCCTCTTCAACCCCTGGCTGGAGTGGGGGCGGCGGAGGGAGGGTAGCAGCCCCTAGCGAGTCGGGACTAGGGAAAACAGGAGCCGCGCCCCGGGGGCTATCCTCGTGAGGCGAGGAGATGACAGCCCCAGGGGCGGCAGTGACAGCACGGGAAGTGGGGGGAGCGGGGGCAGGGTTGACATCGGGGGCAGGGCAGGGATCCCGAGGGAGGGCAAGGCAGGGGTCGGGTACAGAGCCAGGGAGAGGGGCAAGGGCAGGGGCCTGGGCCCCGGGAGCCAAGCCGGTGGAAAAAGGCCCCTCTCGATCAGGCTCCGGGAGGTGGGGGTGGGGCAGGGGGCCCTCCAGAATGTCAGGCTCTGGTACCACGACCGGCAGGGGGGCCACAGCACCAGCAGTGGGGTCCCCGCCCGGGAAGGAGGTCAGTCGCCCCACGTCCTCGAGGGGCAACCCATGGGGCTCGGGTCCCAGCCATAATGCACCAGCGGTCGCCTCGGTTGGTTCGGCGTCTAACCGCAGGGTGCCACTCACGGCCGGGCAGATGGAAGAGCCCTGGGGACCCTCGGAGGCGGTAGCAAAGGTGACGGGTGGGGGAAGGGGGCACGGGACAGGCGGGGCCGGGGCGAGGTCGCTCAGATCGAGGCCCGCTAGCAGTGGGTCGTCCTCCCCCTGGGTGACTGGGGTCAGACCCAGGGCCTCGATCTCCTCGTATATGGAGGGGAGCTCTCCGGCCGCCACCCCGGAGGCCTCCCCGCTAGTGCCCGAAGCGACACTCGCCCCGAGGCTCACCGGGGTTGTGAGTGGTAAGGGGGCAGGTGGGGCTCCGTCGGGGTCCGTCGAAGGAAGGGTCCCGAGGGGAGGGATGGCACTGCCCTTCCGTGCTACCACGTTGTCCCCAGCCGGCACCAGGGGATGGTGTGCACCCGCGGGCAAGACAGAGGGCTCGGCATCAGCGCCCCCCTTTCTGGTCTTCCGGGGGGCTTCCGCATCGGTGGAAGGGGGCGGAGCTCGAGCCCTCCGCTTGCCCCGCTTCCCCCGGACTAGGGCCCAGCCCTCCATGGCCTCATCGGGGGGCTGGCTACCAGGGGTCGGGTCAGGGGGCAAGGATGATGGCTCAGGGACCGTGGGAGGCGGCGGTGGGGCGGAAGACGGGAGGGAAGAGTCCCCCTGGGGCGGGCCCTCTCCCACGCTCGGCGGCATCCCTGCTGCACCCTCCTCTGGGGGCCCCGCCAAAGCGCAGGTAGCGGAGGCGGGGCTCTCCCGCTCGTCTGGGCGCGCCGGGGGGAGCGCCCCTCGGGCCCGAGCGGGAGCAGTGGTGGGCTGAGTGGGAGGAGGGGCGGCTTCGGGCGCCGGGCAACCAGGGGCGCCGGCGATGACGGGGCCAGCGCCCTGCCGGGGCTCGGGGGTCCCGGATGCCTCTCCGTGCCGGGCCAAGGGGCAATCCCTCCGGACGTGCCCCATCGCCCGGCAGAGGTAGCACCGGGCCTCCCCCGTAGAATAATGCACCCGGTAGTGGGCCCCCTGGTAGGGGATCAGAAAGGACCCCTCAAGCGCCTCTCCGTCACGCGCCGCCGGCGGTAGTTGCAGCTGCACTTGCCGGCGGAACGAGAGAACGTGACGGAGGGCGGGGTCCTTGCAGCCCAAGGGGAGAGGGCTCAGGACGGAGATGGGCTTCCCCAGGGTAGAGAGGGCAGGTAGGAGGGCGGCATTAGGAAGGAAGGGAGGGACGGAGGTCAGGACCAGGCGGACGCCCAGGTCGTCCAGCGGCTCGAGGGGGACGAACACGCCCCCCACCGCCAGGCCCTTCTCCACCGCCTCCTGGGCGGCGGCCTCCGATGTCAGGAAGAAGACCACCTTCCCGTACATCTTGGAGGCCGCCGCAATGGCCGTGGGCCCCACCACCCTCGCCAACGCCCGCACGTACGTCTCCACGTGGGGCGAGGCGGGCACCAGGAGGCAACGGACACCGTGCTTCCTGGTCATGTTGGGAAAGGGGCCCCGGCCGCTATAGCTGGTAGCGGAGGCGGCGAGCGGGAGAGATGACGTAGCAGTAGGCGGGGGGGCTGCCGCCACCTGCGTGTACGCCCTGGGGGTTGGGGGAGGGGCACCCGCAGAGCCGGTGGAAGGAGCAGCGGGGCGGGAGGCCGCGGCCGGTGGCGGGGCCGCAGCAGTGAGGGCAGTCCCTGCCATGGAGGGCCTGGGCTTCTTCGCAGGGTCCTTCCCCTTCTTCCTACCCCGGCCCTTCCCGCCGGCTGGGGGGGCTCCCCCCGAATTGAAGGGGGGGAGGAACGTGGTAGCAACGGAGGTCACCCCGGTGCCCGCCGCTGCCGGCGCCCCGGCGGGGTCGGTAACAGGTGGTTTGGCAGCGGCGGCTGAGGTAGAGGCTTGGGGGGGTGACGGAGGGGCAGGCGGGGGAGGGGGAACGAGGGCTGTTGGAGGGGCGCCCCCCGTCGTATCCCCCGCCATAATGAGCAGGGAGGGAGGGAAGGACACCGGAAGGAGAAGGGGAAGGGTGAGGCAGGTCAACCACTCCTCCCCGCTAGGCTGCAGGCAGGGGAGGAGGGCGCCAAAGGGGACGGGCTGGACAGGGGGGCTTGGGAGGGCTTGCGGGGGACAGTCACCGACTCAGAGTGAAACAAAAAACCGGCTCCTCGAGTTGCACTGGGGGAGGGGGGGGTCAGAACAACAGTCGGGGGGTGCGGTGAGGTCGGGGCAAACTCAAACAGGGGAAGGGCACAAGCGCATGGGAGGGGGCATGGGCGCACTGAATAAGGGCCAATCGGGGCAGGGCTATCACATGGGGAGGGGGGAGAACCAGGCTGGAGGCAGGACAGGGAACCTAGGGGCTGGCTTCAGAGGCAAGGGCGGGGCAAACAAGCAAGGCTGCAGAGGGGGAAGGGCGGGGCAGGCAAACACACTGAAGCCAGCAAGGTGCTGGGGTAAAGGGGAGGGCAGAAAGGCTGCAAGGGGAAAATGGGGCAGGGAGCCAGGGACAAAGCTGGGGGCTGGTAAGGGGGGTCAGTCCAGGACGGGGCGGGGGGCACGTGCGCCCACGTGCGCTCGTGAAAGAAAGTCACTGCGGGCTGGCTGCTGCTGCAGGCCCCAAAGGTGGTGAAAGGGGCAGCAGGCCCAGCAGGCAGTGGAATCCCAGAAGCAGGAGCTGGAGGCAGATGGTGAGTGTCCGCTGGGGGTGGTGGAGGGGACAGTGCTGACAGTGGTGGTGGTGGGGGTTGGGGGGCACACTGAGGGACTAGGGGGCAGGCTCCACGCCACACCCCTGTGTTCCCACAAACACAGTCAAAACCCCCACCACAAGAGCACAGTCCGAGAGTTACTCAGCTTCCTGGCCCCCTCCACAGTGGTCTACCAAGTCCGCGTGCGCTCCCCCAGCAGCAGATGGCCTCGTCCCCGCCTCCTTCGGGGTCCGGCAGCTCGCAGGCAGCAGCAGCAGCTCCAGGCAGCAACCCGGTGGCCAGGCAGGCAGAGAGGACCCCTCACAGGTGGTGGTGATGGTGGTGATGGTGGTATCGTCCACAGCAGCGGTAGCGCCGACGGCTGGGGTAGGGGTCCCTCACTCCCCCCCCCCCCCGGGGAGCGGGCCAGCAGCCCCCCCCAAGGGGCTGCAGTTGGAAAGTAGCGGCAGCACCCAAGGGTGGGCGGGTCCAGTAGCTGGCCAGCAACCAGGTAGGGGAGATGGCATCCGGCCCGGCCAGGGGGGCAGCTGGAGCAGGAGCAGGAGCAGTGGTGGCAGCGGCAGCAGCAAGGGCCAAGGCCCCGCAGCAGCAGTCTCCCTTCTCCGTCCAGACTAGTGGGGTACAGGAGTCTGGTCAAAGGCAAATATAGTGGCCACTGGATGAACAGGTTTCTGTTCCCTGCGTGACCAGAGCAGGGCTTCACTAGAGCAATCAGGAACCTACTAGAACCAATTAAGACAGGCGAGCTAATTAAGACACCTGGAGACATACTAGAATCAGTTATGGCAGGCAGGCAGACTAATCAGGACACCTGGTTTAAAAAGGACCTCCCATCAGTTAGTGGAGGGTGTGCAAGGAGCAGAGAGTGAGAAGGCGTGCTGCTGGAGGACTGAGGAGTACAAGCGTGATCAGGCTTCAGGAGGAAGATCCTGCGGTGAGGATAAAGAAGGGGCTGGGGGAGGCCATGGGGAAGTAGCCCAGGGAATTGTACCTGTAGCTGTCACAGGAGACATAGACAGCTGCTATCCACAGGTTCCTGGGCCGGAACCCAGTGTAGAGGGTGGGCCCGGATTCCCCCCAACTCCTGATCAGACACAGGAGGAGTTGACCTGGTCTGTGAGCAACACTAGAAGGGACGGTCTAATTTGGAAAGGGATCTGGCCTGTCCCTGACTAGGTGGGACAACAGAGACTGTGGAGATTGTTCTCCATTTCCCATGCTGGCCAGTGATGAGGTTAGCTGAGTGAACGACAGGTTTGAGCCTCTAGCATAAGTGGCCAAACTGAGAGCTGCCGTGAACCTCTGAGGTGAGCAATCCTCTAAAAAGTGCAGGACCCACCAAGGCAGAGGCCGAACTTTGTCACAGCAGTCACCTTTTCCTAATCTGGATTTGACCTAGGTCCTGGTGGGGTTTATGAATTTTCCAGTCTCGGTCCAAACAACATCAGTTTTGTTTGACTACTATATGCTTGAGCTTTATTTCTGCACTGTTATTTTTCAGATGTTCCATCTGCTTTGGGTCTGGTTTCCTCTTTGAGGTGATCCCAGAATCACCTAAACAGGCCTCTTGTTCTCTGGTACTTTTCCTAGAAGTGGTGTATGGAGATCTCAGAGCTCTGACTATTGTACCTGAACCTTTGGAACATCCTGTGGGGTAGAGTTCAGATGATTTGTTACTTGAAAGTAATTACAGCTTAGTTGGGCTGTAGACCTGATGTATGGTGAAAGCTCTATGTAGTGCCCCCCGACCCTGTCCCCAGCATAAGTGCTGGGGCGAGGAAGCCCTAGCACCCCCCAACCCTTTCCCTGGCGGAAGCACTGGGTGGGGGATGGGGAAGCCCCTGCTGTGGCCCCGGGACTGGAGGAGCTCTTGTTACCTGCTACAGCATCAGGGCTGGGGGAGCTCTGTCTCTCACTGCAGGCTGTGGCAGGGGGACAGAACTTTTCCGGCTGTGGGGTTGAATGGAACGGGGGGGGACCCTGGGTGGGAAAGGGGATGGGACAGAAAGGGGTGGGGCTGTGGGCAAGGCCGCGGGCGGAGCGGGTGGAACAGGTGCAGGACTGCAGGTGGAAAGGCTGGGGAGGGGCTCCCCACTTGCTCTGGCCCAGGGCCCCAAGAAACCTTAATCTGCCTCTGGTCTTCAACACCTTTGAGCTAACCTGGCTTTCTACACTCATCACAAGCCTGTTTCCCGTAAGGCTCAAAGTGCATATCTTTAACCATTCTGCAAATGCCCCTTTCAAGCTATCTGACAAGTTTTATTTAACAAGGGCCTACCAGTTTTCTAACCATTTCCTGATCTTACTGTACTTTCCTACAAGGCGGGATCATATCTCGTGTTACCTTGCTGCATAACCAGCCTAACAAGGCTGCACTGCTATTTCTTGTACTCATTCTTCTAAACTAAAATCCAAAACCAAAAAAAACCCACCCCAAAACAAAATAACTACATTAAAACAGAGTGAAGGATATGAGTATATATCGGTAACGTAAGGGTAAAAAGCATTACAATACTATTGTAAGTATCCCAAGAGCAAGCAGTTCAAACTCAGGAAATTCAGAGTTAAAATATGTGCATTTCTTTTATGTAAATGTCTGGATATTTTAATTATGCAATCTTAAAATTGCCCTGAAGTGATGCCATGCGATAACAAGATGATCATGATTACCACCTCTTAGAGTCTGTGGCCTTGGGTGAAACTGTTTTTTAAAGACACATTAGGATTTTTCTTATTTCCCCCCCTTGTGGTGTGTCATAAATATAAAGGGAAGGGTAAACCCCTTTGAAATCCCTCCTGGCCAGGGGAAAGCTCCTCTCACCTGTAAAGGGTTAAGAAGCTAAAGGTAACCTCGCTGGCACCTGACCAAAATGACCAATGAGCAGACAAGATACTTTCAAAAGCTGGGAGGAGGGAGAGAAACAAAGGGTCTGTGTGTCTGTCTATATTCTGTCTTTGCCGGGGATAGACCAGGAATGGAGTCTTAGAACTTTTAGTAAGTAATCTAGCTAGGTATGTGTTAGATTATGATTTCTTTAAATGGCTGAGAAAAAAACTGTGCTGAATAGAATAACTATTTCTGTCTGTGTATCTTTTTTGTAACTTAAGGTTTTGCCTAGAGGGGAAATGTTTTGAATCTAATTACCCTGTAAGGTATCTACCGTCCTGATTTTACAGGGGGGATTTGTTTATTTCTATTTACTTCTATTTTTATTAAAAGTCTTCTTGTAAGAAAACTGAATGCTTTTTTCATTGTTCTCAGGTCCAAGGGTCTGGGTCTGTAGTCACCTATGCAAATTGGTGAGGCTTTTTACCAACCCTTGTCCAGGAAGTGGGGTGCAAGGTTTTGGGAAGTATTTTGGGGGGAAAGATGTGTCCAAACAGCTCTTCCCCAGTAACCAGTATTAGTTTGGTGGTGGTAGCGGCCAATCGAAGGACAAAGGGTGGAATATTTTGTACCTTGGGGAAGTTTTGACCGAAGCTGGTAAAGATAAGCTTAGGAGGTTTTTCATGCAGGTCCCCACATCTGCATCCTAGAGTTCAGAGTGGGGGAGGAACCTTGACATGGTGTCACCAATTTGTCACTTGATTTTAGGAATATGGAAAGTTTTATTAGTCTGTTTGATCATCAAGATAACTGGCATATAAGAAAAAACTGGCACAGATGCTAACCTTCATAAAGAACCCAGTTTTTAATTAATCTTTTAAATTAATTACAGATTCACTTGTAAATTCTCAGAAAATTCATTCTGTACTCAAACAGCAAGTGTTGTCAGTTTGTGGACGAAATGTTGTAATCTTTTCATACATAAGAGATTGAGTTCCTACTTTAGCTGTAAAATAGAATTCAACATTAACTATGGTTTTGCAACCAGCACTTCATAATGTACTTTAGCATCTGAAAGTACCTCTTGTGCCATCAGCAGATCTCTTCTAACTCTTTTTGGTACAGTATGCGTCCCTAGAATGTTAAAGGCCACATTTGCTTCCTGCAGCAAAAGGTTACACATCACTAACTCTATTTTCTGCAGCTACCAATTCTAATATTGCAGGCAGTCCAAAAATGCAGCTAACTACTGTTTCTAATGTACAAACTTTTGGACTGCAAAAAACTTTTGCTTTTAATTATCTTAAATTACAGTTGAATCAGTTTAGATAGTCATACAGTAAGTGCATTATTTCTTTTTAAAAGTATTGCACATAAGAGCCTTTTTTCTTTCACACTCCTTTCCACCTGAGTTATCCCCATGAGCAACATAGATTGTGTAGCCTCTGCTTACACTTGACAAGTTATCATTTCTGAGTTGCATTACAAAACCATGCTGTAACCACATATAACAAATTATAATAATGTTTTAAAATAATACTACAAAATCTTATGAAAAAAGGGAAAATGGCTAGAGTAGGCATGCTGCTTAAAATAACTGTTCTCCTTTAAATAAACATAGAGACCATCTGGAAGGGAATTGTGCTGTTTTGTGACTTAAACTCAAGGGAAATGGCTTTCCAGTCATCTGAAGCTCTTAAGAAAACCAAAACCCAATCATTCTTGATTCCACATATTGCATATCTATATTGTGGTAATGACTTCAAACCGTAGGTCGTGCAGTTCAGAATGAAATAGCTTGACAGATAAGAGGAATCATTTCCCTTGATGTTATGACAAACATAGTCAGCCACTGGAAATGTTTCCTTTCAAGTGGAAGCAGTCAATTTAGTTTTTCGTACAAGCTACATTACTCTGCATAATTACAAAGCGGAGCAAATCATATAAAATCTCATACAAGACAGCAACATTTGTTACATACACATTAAACAATGGGATGGCACAGGATGTTACTCATAGGGCACAATTTTGTTCTGTGACTATATAATTATTAAGAGCAATAAATGGAAAGGTGGAAAATGAAGTGATATCATCATATGTTCAGACTCTAATCAAAATTGCCTGACTCTGTATTCATAGAGTTTCAACTTGGGGATCTTCATTACATAATTTAATATGCTTATCCTCTAGAAAGGATGAATTCATCCAGGCTCCAAGGTGTTTGCATCAAGAGAGATTTAAGTTAGATATTAGGAAAAACTTTCTAACTAAAAAGGATAATGAAATGTTACAACAGACTACTGAGGGAGATTGTGGAATCCTCATCACTGGAGGTTTTTAAGAACAGGTTTGACAAACACCTCTTAGGGATAGTCTAGATAATACTTAATCCTTTCTCAGCACAGGGAGATGGACTCGCTGATATCTTGAGGTTCCTTTCAGCCCTACGTTTTTTATTTGATGACAGAATCCCCCGTTTATCCACAGGGTAAGTACTATAGGGGTAATACGAGCCTCTTTGACATCTCAGAAAATGTGCCTCAGCCAGGGAGAACCAGTAGTTGGAGGTAATTATTTTAGTCTCCAGGCCCATGTAACCCTGGGCAACTCTGCTGAGATTGACAAACCCAGTTATAATGGACACATCGCTGAAACCAGCTAAACTCCTCTGTTCATTTCACTTGAGTCACCAAACCATTTGTCATAGATAGTACTGACTTTCAGCCACTTCTTACCTTACAAAAAGGGAAAAGTGCCAAGACATTCTGAAATCACAAGGAGCTTTCTTATTGCTATTGTCCTTATGTGGAAGTTGCTCAGATACAATGGTGAGGGGCAGCAGTAAAAAACCCTGGGCTGAACAGTTTCAAACTGATCACTTAGAAGTCAAAGACTCTAGATACCTTATTAATACACTCAGCCCTGGTCTACACTAGAAGTTGAGGTCGAATTTAGCAGCATTCAATTGATTTAACCCTGCACCCGTCCACATGACGAAGCCTTTTTTTTTACTTAAAGGGCTCTTAAAATCGATTTCCTTACTCCACCCCCGACAAGGGAATTAGCACTGAAATCGGCCTTGCTGGGTCGAATTTGGGGTACTGTGGACACAATTAGACAGTATTGGCCTCCAGGAACTATCCCAGAGTGCTCCATTGTGACCGCTCCGGACAGCACTCTCAACTCAGATGCACTGGCCAGGTAGACAGGAAAAGGCCTGCGAACTTTTGAATTTCCTGTTTGGCCAGCGTGGCAAGCTGCAGGTGACCATGCAGAGCTCATCAGCAGAGGTGACCATGATGGAGTCTCAGAATCGCAAAAGAGCTCCAGCATGGACCGAACGGGAGGTACTGGATCTGATTGCTGTATGGGGAGAGGAATCTGTGCTATCAGAACTCCGTTCCAGTTTTCGAAATGCCAAAACATTTGTCAAAATCTCCCAGGGCATGAAGGACAGAGGCTATAACAGGGACCCGAAGCAGTGCAGCATGAAACTTAAGGAGCTGAGGCAAGCCTACCAGAAAACCAGAGAGGTGAACGGCCTCTCTGGGTCAGAGCCCAAAACATGCTGCTTTTATGATGAGCTGCATGCCATTTTAGGGGGTTCAGCCACCACTACCCCAGCCGTGTTGTTTGACTCCTTCAGTGGAGATGGAGGCAACACGGAAGCAGATTTTGGGGACGAGGAAGATAGCTCACAGCAAGCAAGCGGAGAAACCAGTTTTCCCGACAGCCAGGAACTGTTTCTCACCCTGGACCTGGAGCCAATACCCCCCGAACCCACCCAAGGCTGTCTCCCGGACCCGCCAGGTGGAGAAGGGACCTCTGGTGAGTGTACCTTTTAAAATACTACACATAGTTTCAAAGCAAGCATGTTTAATGATTAATTTAACCTGGCATTTGCGGCTTTCCTGGATGTACTCCCAAAGGCTTTGCAAAAGGCTTCTGGGGAGGGTAGCCTTATTCCATCCACCATGGTAGGACACTTTACCCTCCAGGCCAGTAGCACGTACACAGGAAACATTGTAGAACAAAGCATTGAAGTGTGTGTTTGCTGGAGTTCAAACAACATCCGTTCTTTAGCTCTCTGTGTTATCCTCAGGAGACTGATATCATTCATGGTCACCTGGTTGAAATAGGGTGCTTCTCTTAAGGGGACATTCAGAGGTGCCAGTTCCTGATGGGCTGTTTGCCTGTGGCTGAACAGAAATGTTCCCCTGTGTTAGCCACGGGGAGGGTGGAGGTGCTAGCCACGTGCTGGGGGGAGGAAAAATGTGACCTTGGAATGAAAGCATGTGTTGTGTATGTAATGTTAACAGCAAGGTTTACCGTGAAAGAGTGTACCCATTGTTCTATAAAATGTGTCTTTTTAAATACCACTGTTGGGGACACTGGGGCATGGCCACTAAGTAACTTGAGGGGATGGAAGACCACGAATGTCAATGAAGCCCCCTCGCACTAGGCCCAGGTGTCCTTGGGCCCCCCCCCCCACCTGGAGGCACTCGCAGCAGCTCTGCGTACTAGGCCCAAGTGTCCTTGGGCCCCCCCCGCCTGGAGGCACACACAGCAGTTATGCTGAGGATCTGCAACAATATGTTGCAGAGTCAGACTGCCTGAAACTAAGCAAGGCCAAACAGGGGAGATATGGAAGAACAATGCTGAATAAAGCAGCTTTATGTATAGTTTAACAAATGATACAGAGAATCAGGGAACTAGCTGGGAACTGGATTGGCTGGCTATATGGATACTTGGGGCAGCTTGCTATTGGATAAGTATGCTGAGAAAAAGGATGTATAAAAGCCTGTGTAACTTCCTGCTCTGTTGTGCAGGATTTGAGATTTTATTCTCCCTGTACCTTTTTGCAGCTGCAAATAAACTTTTCTGCTTCTCCACCCCGTTGTGATTATTGGGTGTAGCACACCGGGTAACGAACCACTCAAGCTGTTGTTCAGCCTCTCGGCACTGGGTGCCGGCAACACCACTGTCCCTTTTTTTTTCTCCACCAGCTGCATATATTTCAAGGATCACAGGATCTTCTCCTTCCCAGAGGCTAGCGAAGATCAGAAGGCGAAAAAAAATGCACTCGTGATGAAATGTTCTCTGAGCTCATGCTGTCCTTCCACGCTGACAGAGCACAGACGAATGCGTGGAGGCAGACCATGTCAGAGTGCAGGAAAGCACAAAATGACCGGGAGGAGAGGTGGCAGGCTGAAGAGAGTAAGTGGTGTGCTGAAGAGAGGGCTGAAGCTGAAAGGTGGCGGCAGCATGATGAAAGGAGGCAGGACTCAATGCTAAGGCTGCTGGAGGATCAAACTAATATGCTCCAGCATATAGTTGAGCTGCAGGAAAGGCAGCAGGAGCACAGACTGCCGCTACAGCCCCTGTGTAACCAACTGCCCTCCTCCCCAAGTTCCATAGCCTCCTCACCCAGACTCCCAAGAACATGGTGGTGGGGGGGGGAGCCTCTGGCCACCCAACCACTCCACCCCAGAGTGGGAATAACAGTGGGAATATTGGTTTTGCTGAGATCTAACCGAGTCAGTAAACTGCGCCAGTGTGCTTTTAAACGTCCAAATGCACATTCTACCACCATTATGCACTTGGTCAGCCTGTAGTTGAACAGCTCCTGACTACTGTCCAGGCTGCCTGTGTACGGCTTCATGAGCCATGGCATTAAGGGGTAGGCTGGGTCCCCAAGGATACATATAGGCATTTCAACGTCCCCAACAGTTATTTTCTGGTCCGGGAATAAAGTCCCTTCCTGCAGCTTTTGAAACAGACCAGAGTTCCTGAAGATGCAAGCGTCATGTACCTTTCCCGGCCATCCCACGTTGATGTTGGTGCAACGTCCCTTGTGATCCACCAGAGCTTGCAGCACTATTGAAAAGTACCCCTTGCGGTTTATGTACTCGCCGGCTTGGTGCTCCGGTGCCAAGATAGGGATATGGGTTCCGTCTATGGCCCCACCACAGTTAAGGAACCCCATTGCAGCAAAGCCATCCACTATGACCTGCACATTTCCCAGGGTCACTACCCTTGATATCAGCAGATCTTTGATTGCTTTGGCTACTTGCATCACAGCAGCCCCCATGGTAGATTTGCCCACTACAAATTGATTCCTGACTGACCGGTAGCTGTCTGGTATTGCAAGCTTCCACAATGCTATTGCCACTCACTTCTCAACTGTGAGGGCTGCTCTCATCTTGGTATTCTTGTGCTTCAGGGCAGGGGAAAGCAAGTCACAAAGTTCCATGAAATTGCCCTTACGCGTGCGAAAATTTCACAGCCACTAGGAATCGTCCCAGACCTGCAACACTATGCGGTCCCACCAGTCTGTGCTTGTTTCCCGAGCCCAGAATCAGTGTTCCACCGCATGAACCTGCCCCATTAGCACCATGATGCCCACATTGCCAGGGCCCATGCTTTGAGAGAAGGCTGTGTCCATGTCCTCATCACTCTCGTCACCACGCTGATGTCGCCTACTCTCCCGGTTTCGCTTTGCCAGGTTCTGGTGCTGCATATACTGCTGGATAATGTGTGTGGTGTTTAATGTGCTCCTAATTGCCAAAGTGATCTGAGCGGGCTCCATCCTTGCCGTGGTAGGGTGTGTGCACAGAAATAAGGCATGGAATGATTGTCTGCCGTTGCTCTGATGGAGGGAGGGGTGACTGACGACATGGCTTACAGGGTTGGCTTACAGGGAATTAAAATCAACAAAGGGGGTGGCTTTGCGAGAAACTGAATGGCCCCCTCAAGGATAGAACTCAAAACTGGGTTTAGCAGGCCGTTGATTTCACAGAGGGAGGGAGGATAAAATGAATACAAAACAAATCTGGTCTATTTCTTCTTTTGAGCCACTTCATCTATCTTTATACATCTTGCTAGCAGCAGACTGTGCAGTACAACTGCTAGCCATCGTCCTCTCCTGGGTGCTCGGCAGAAGACGGTGCAGTATGACTACTGGCCATCGTCTTCTGCTGCACTGCTGGTAGGACTGAATCGCCATGAGACGAAACTTAAAAGGGAAATGACCTGGCTGAGTCGCTCCCATGTTTGCCCAGGTGCCCCTGACCTCATCGAGGTCAGTTAAAAGAGCACCCAGGACTACATCGACGACGGCTACCAGTCATACTGCACTGTCTGCTGCCAAAAGGCAATAAACTGCTGCTGTGTAGCAATGCAGTACCGTGTCTGCCAGCACCCAGGAGAGATACAGTGACAGTTATCTGAGCAGGCTCCATGCTTGCTGTGGTATGGCGTCTGCACAGGTAACTCAAGAAAAAAGGCGCAAAACGATTGTCTGCCCTTGCTTTCACGGTAGGAGGGAGGGAAGGTGGGCCTGACGATATGTACCCAGAATCACCCGCGACAATGTTTTAGCCCCATGAGGCACTGCGGTTTCTACCCACAATTCAAATGGGCGGCGGAGACTGCGGGAACTGTGGGATAGCTACCCACAGTGCAACGCTCCGGAAGTCGATGGTTGCCTCGGTATGCTCCGCCGACTACATGTACTTAGAGCATTTGTGTGGGGACACACACAATCGACTGTATAAAAACGCTTTCTACAAAACCGACTTCTATAAATTCAACCTAATTTCGTAGTGTAGACATACCCTAAGCCATGCAGTACTTTTAAAACGTGGAAATGGAAGCTGCTTGTGTCACTGACAGCAGCTTGTGACATATCTAGTTGTAAAACCTCTTCTACCTTGTTGAGAAAAGACAAGGAGTACTTGTGGCACCTTAGAGACTAACCAATTTATTTGAGCATAAGCTTCGTGAGCTACAGCTCACTTCATCGGATGCATACTGTGGAAAGTACAGAAGATCTTTTTATACACACAAACCATGAAAAAATGGGTGTTTACCACTACCAAAGCTTTTCTCTCCCCCCCACCCCACTCTCCTGTTGGTAATAGTTTATCTATAGTGATCACTCTCCTTACAATGTGTATGATAATCAAGGTGGGCCATCTCCAGCACAAATCCAGGGTTTAACAAGAAAGTCTGAGGAGGGGGAAGGGGGGTAGGAAAAAACAAGGGGAAATAGGTTACCTTGCATAATGACTTAGCCACTCCCAGTCTCTATTCAAGCCTAAGTTAATAGTATTCAATTTGCAAATGAATTTCAATTCAACAGTTTCTCGCTGGAGTCTGGTTTTGAAGTTTTTCTGTTTGTAATGTCGCAACTTTCATGTCTGTAATTGCGTGACCAGAGAGATCGAAGTGTTCTCCGACTGGTTTATGAATGTTATAATTCTTGACATCTGATTTGTGTCCATTTATTCTTTTACGTAGAGACTGTCCAGTTTGACCAATGTACATGGCAGAGGGGCATTGCTGGCACATGATGGCATATATCACATTGGTGGATGTGCAGGTGAACGAGTCTCTGATAGTGTGGCTGATGTTATTCGGCCCTGTGATGGTGTCCCCTAAATAGATATGTGGACACAGTTGGCAACGGGCTTTGTTGCAAGGATAGGTTCCTGGGTTAGTGGTTCTGTTGTGTGGTATGTGGTTGCTGGTGAGTATTTGCTTCAGGTTGGGGGGCTGTCTGTAGGCAAGGACTGGCCTGTGTCCCAAGATTTGTGAGAGTGTTGGGTCATCCTTCAGGATAGGTTGTAGATCCTTAATAATGTGTTGGAGGGGTTTTAGTTGGGGGCTGAAGGTGACGGCTAGTGGCGTTCTGTTATTTTCTTTGTTAGGCCTGTCCTGTAGTAGGTGACTTCTGGGAACTCTTCTGGCTCTATCAATCTGTTTCTTCACTTCCGCAGGTGGGTATTGTAGTTGTGAGAATGCTTGATAGAGATCTTGTAGGTGTTTGTCTCTGTCTGAGGGGTTGGAGCAAATGCGGTTGTATCGCAGAGCTTGGCTGTAGACAATGGATCGTGTGGTGTGGTCAGGGTGAAAGCTGTAGGTAGGTAAGCATGTAGGTAGGAATAGCGGTCAGTAGGTTTCCGGTATAGGGTGGTGTTTATGTGACCATCGTTTATTAGCACTGTAGTGTCCAGGAAGTGGATCTCTTGTGTGGACTGGACCAGGCTGAGGTTGACGGTGGGATGGAAATTGTTGAAATCATGGTGGAATTCCTCAAGGGCTTCTTTTCCATGGGTCCAGATGATGAAGATGTCATCAATATAATGCAAGTAGTGTAGGGGCATTAGGGGACGAGAGCTGAGGAACCGTTGTACTAAGTCAGCCATAAAAATGTTGGCATACTGTGGGGCCATGCGGGTACCGATAGCAGTGCCGCTGATTTGAAGGTATACATTGTCCCCAAATGTAAAATAGTTATGGGTAAGGACAAAGTCACAAAGTTCAGCCACCAGGTTAGCCGTGACATTATCGGGGATAGTGTTCTTGACGGCTTGTAGTCCATCTTTGTGTGGAATGTTGGTATAGAGGGCTTCTACATCCATAGTGGCCAGGATGGTGTTATCAGGAAGATCACCGATGGATTGTAGTTTCCTCAGGAAGTCAGTGGTGTCTCGAAGGTAGCTGGGAGTGCTGGTAGCGTAGGGCCTGAGGAGGGAGTCTACATAGCCAGACAATCTTGCTGTCAGGGTGCCAATGCCTGAGATGATGGGGCGCCCAGGATTTCCAGGTTTATGGATCTTGGGTAGTAGATAGAATATCCCAGGTCGAGGTTCCAGGGGTGTGTCTGTGCGGATTTGATCTTGTGCTTTTTCAGGGAGTTTCTTGAGCAAATGCTGTAGTTTCTTTTGGTAACTCTCAGTGGGATCAGAGGGTAATGGCTTGTAGAAAGTGGTGTTGTTCATATTCCGACCTATTCATGATGACAACAGCACCTCCTTTGTCAGCCTTTTTGATTATGATGTCAGATGTTTCTGAGGCTGTGGATGGCATTGTGTTCTGCACGGCTGAGGTTGTGGGGCAAGTGATGCTGCTTTTCCACAATTTCAGGCCGTGCACGTCGGCGGAAGCACTCTATGTAGAAGTCCAGTCTGCTGTCTCGACCTTCAGGAGGAGTCCACCTAGAATCCTTCTTTTTGTAGTGTTGGTAGGGAGGATTAGTACGTTATTCAGAGGTGTGTTGGAAATATTCCTTGAGTCGGAGACGTTGAAAATAGGATTCTAGGTCACCACAGAACTGTATCGTGTTTGTGGGGGTGGAGGGGCAGAAGGAGAGGCCCTGAGATAGGACAGCTGCTTCTGCTGGGCTAAGAGTATAGTTGGATAGGTTAACAATATTGCTGGGTGGGTTGAGGGAACTGGTGCTGTGGTCCCTTGTGGCATGTAATAGTTTAGAAAGTTTAGTGTCCTTTTTCTTTTGTAGAGAAGCAAAGTATGTGTTGTAAATGGCTTGTCTAGTTTTAGTAAAGTCCAGCCATGAGAGAGTTTGTGTGGAAGGTTGTTTTTTTATGAGAGTATCCATTTTTGAGAGTTCATTCTTTATCTTTCTCTGTTTGCTGTATAGGATGTTGATCAGGTGGTTCCGCAGTTTCTTTGAGAGCGTGTGGCACAAGCTGTCAGCATAGTCTGTGTGGTATGTAGATTGTAATGGATTTTTTACCTTCAGTCCTTTTGGTACGATGTCCGTCTGTTTGCATTTGGAGAGGAAGATGATGTCTGTCTGTATCTGTACAAGTTTTTTCATGCAGTTGATAGATTTCCACTCCATACGGCTAAATGCAGTGCCTTGCATAATGACAGGTTTCAGAGTAACAGCCGTGTTAGTCTGTATTCGCAAAAAGAAAAGGAGTACTTGTGGCACCTTAGAGACTAACCAATTTATTTGAGCATAAGCTTTCGTGAGATACAGCTCACTTCATCAGATGCATACTGTGGAAAGTACAGAAGATCTTTTTATATACACAAACCATGAAAAAAATGGGTGTTTACCACTACGAAAGGTTTTCTCTCCCCCCACCCCACTCTCCTGCTGGTAATAGCTTATCTAAAGTGATCACTCTCCTTACAAGTTGGGCCATTTCCAGCACAAATCCAGGTTTTCTCCCCCCCCCCCCACAAACCGTCTCATAGTTTGGGGGGCTAATTATCTCTTAAGTCTTGTGAAATTATTTGCACTTTTAAAAAAAAAATCATCAAAAATATGTAGGGAAATAATTTGGTACATCAGAGAACAGCCTCTCTTGAAAATGAGGTTATTGGGATTACCATTTCAGTTTTTTTTTCTACTTCAATTCTAGCAATTGTTCTTCCTACAAATTCCTAGAGTCAGTGATTAATCATTTACGCCATACAGAAAATGGGATTACAAACTCTCCAACTGCATGGAGCATTAGATCTACCTCTTATAGTTTTCAAGATAGTGGTTGCCACCTGTATTTTCCCCCTCCATTCTTAGGCTTCCAGCTCCCCAGCTGTCACCTCTCTTGGGAAGAGACCTGTGACTGTCTCCCTCCTGACCAGAGTATTTTCATGTTGCATAGTTCCCTGCCTACATTGTATTATTCCCAGCAAGACAGAGTGCCTAAATAGGCCAGTGTCTCTGCTTTCTCTCTATAAGGCTATGAACAGCATAATGGCTCATGGTTTTAAGTTATCACACAGCTTTTTCTAAGCAAACATATTTATTCTTAAGGTAAAAGCATTACGGAGAAAACATTAAACACAAAAAAACCCTACACACATGCTAATAAGCTTACTAGAGATTCCCTCTCTTCCTCTTCCCCTCCCCCCGCATCTCCATAAGGCCTCTGATTGGTGTCAGTCCTTCTAACCCAGAGCCTTCACCTCCCCGCACCCCAACCCACTGCCCCAGCCCAGAGCCCCCTCCAGCACCCTTAACCCCTCATTTCTGGCCCACTCTGTAGCCCGCACCTGTACCCCCACACACACACCTCAACCCCCTGCCCCAGCCCTGAGCACCTTCCTGAAACCCAAACCCCTCATCCCTGGCCCCACCCCAGAGCCCCTACCCTTGGCTGAAGCCCTCACCCCCTCTCACATCCCAACCTCCTGCCCCAGCCCAGAGTCCCCTCCTGAACCCCGCATTTCTGGTCCCACTCTGGAGCCTGCACCTCCAGCCCAGAGCCCGTACCTTCTCCCACATCCCAACCCCCTGCCCCAGCCTGGTGAAAACGAACAAGGGTGGGGGAGAATGAGTGACAGAGGGATGGGGAAGGAGGGAGCAGGGGCGGGGGGTCTCTCGGCAGGGGTGGGGCTTCAGGGAAGGGGGCAGGGCAAGGGTGTTCGGTTTTCTACAAATAAAAGTTGGCAACCCTACATGATGGACAATTGACTCTAACTCTGTTGTGATAACCGTGGCAGGCCGAGGGATTTTTTTTAAAGAAAAAAATTAAAGTGAGCTAATGCATTGAATAAGTTTCATACATAAAGCAAAAGAAGCAACTTATCACTTTGTATTTGTCTTGGAAAAAGGATTTATTTTCTTTAATGTTTCACACATTTTTATTCTAAACAAAATGGGATTTTGTTTCATTTCTGGTGAAACCAAAAAAGATTGCACATTTTTTCTGGAAAACGCACACACATACATACATACACACACACACACACACACTTTAAAAGTCACAAAGGGATCAAACAATTTGTAAAATTTAAAATGTATCAAATTTGACATAGATGGGCATGAATATCCAAGGCAAAACATTTGGCAAAGTGAGAATCACAGGGTTAGCTTGCAATTCTAATGTATATTAATCAAAACTATGATTATGAGATATTTATTGGCATTAATAGGTTTGCTACTCACTGTAGAGTAGTTGCCTGAAACTGGTACTGTATTAATGACAACAATTGATCTTCTGGGTCTGCCTTCCAATAAACAATGGCATGTTGTAAGGATGATTTATGCTCCTAAAACACTATTCCTCCCTTCCTTTGTCTATGACTTATTTACATGAAGTATTGCAAATACGTTGGCTTACTATTATGTCTCAGTAATCAAATGGATTTTTAGTTATCTCTCTGTTCCCAATTTGACTGCTAGAGCTCACTGGGCTGGCAGGCACATCAATGCTGAAAGACATAATGAAGAACAATATCCCAATGAACAAAGATCTCTTGCCATTCTGTCTTCCTGGCAATTATAAGCATACCAACAAGCTGAGCCCTTGTCAAGAAAGTGGAAGAGAGGAGACAGAAGTATTTAAAGGGCAATGATGAGCATTGTGTTATTAGACAAGAAAACAAATTCCTATAAATAGGAAAGGAAACAAAATAAATGAAGCCAGTGATTTAAAAAAAATGTTTGCAAAGCCTGACAAATCATACAGGAAGCATAAGAATCCAAAAGGCAGGTAGGCCAAAAGGAAGGGCAAGTGAACCAACTTACCAAAAAAAGGAGGCGGGGAGAAAACAGAACGTTCTACTTCATTTACTTGATAAATCAGCCAGCACACAAAGTGTGGCATCACCGAGGGAGTTGCATTTGGGGTAAAGTGTATGTGTTCATAGTATCTACAGCTGCTGCTTTACTGGGGAGAAATGAGACTGGCTTCTGGGGCTGAACTTTCATAACAGCACTTCTGCCTATGGAGCTTGTGATTGTGCAAACTGGGTAACTGACTGAGGCAAACCGTTATATATACAGTTATACATTTTGAGTGGGCATTTCCTGCAGTAATTATGGGAACAGGTGTCATTGCACACTTGAGTGTGCATTTTCTGCATGTTGACCTTGGACCTCCATCTTTAAACAAAGTTGTTGTTATGGTAGCTTAGTTCCCAGAGCCACCTAGACCCTCTTCCCAGCGCAATGTAAAGTAGTTGAACAGGGCTAGATAAATCAGATTAAACCCAGGTATCCTTTGATTATGAATGATGTAGAAAATTTACAAAATCAAAACAATGGAAGTAACAACTGATTTGTTCAGGATAGTTTATCCCTGCTGCAAAAAGTGACCTTCATTTCACTTCTACACTCATGTTTCCCAGCTACAGAGCATTAGGTATTTAGAGGGGAAATGTTTTCTTCTGATCATCCTGGTACGATTCAGTCCTGTGTTGGGAAGCAGCAAGAATGCACAGCTAGTTAGTGAGCCATATTTTCATAAGCTGTTCATCCTCCTTTCTTATTATAGGAAGGGGAAAGTGGATGAGTATCTTCAACTTCCTGTTTAATTGCCTGTGTTAGAATAATCTTTGATAAGGATGTCTGACTTTATCAAGTTCTTTTTTGTGGACAGATGTTACAATTGCAGGCATGATAATTAACGGATTACGGCATGGTGAAATTGACATTAAAACTGTAAGGCAAAACCTTTTAAGCATGATAACAGATCATGCTGTAAACAGCAAGAGTGCTGTTCATATAGTCTGTTAGGAAGGGGCTAATTCTCGAGTCACCATATAGCCCTGAATTTGGTTGATCCACAATGCCAGTAAACACATTGAGGATATTATTCTCTCTGAGCTCAGTCCTGTAGGGTGCTGAGAAGTCTGGCCCTGATCCAGCAAAGTACTTAAGTATGTGTTTAAATTTAAGCATAGAGTAATCCAACTGAAGTCAATAGGAGTACTCCTATGCTAAAAGGAGAGCATGTGCCTAAGTACTTTGTTGGAATAAGGCTAGACTGCTCAGCATCTTGCAGGATTGAGCCATTATATATGACAGAGGGAAGGTTTATGAAGATTATTTCAATTGGTATTAATAGTGTTTACGCATATTCCAGTATATGAAGGTGAGACAAGTCCTTTGCTATATCTGTGCTATTCAAGGTTTGGTTGATGCACTTTTGTGTAGTTTACATAACATTGTCACCAAAGAAGCAGCATTTGCTGGCAGCTGAGACAAATGTTCACTGTCATTCAAAGGGAACTGAATTATTCATATTAGATGGCTGCATCTTATAAATGCACCTTACAAATTATTCTAAATATTTTTTAATGAAAAGACACATTACTTAACGGAGTAACAAAGTGCTGAGGATCAAGATTGACTAGAAAAGTGCTGATGAAGTGGCAATCA
This sequence comes from Caretta caretta, assembly GCF_965140235.1. Taxonomy (NCBI): domain Eukaryota; kingdom Metazoa; phylum Chordata; order Testudines; family Cheloniidae; genus Caretta; species Caretta caretta. The sequence goes on along the minus strand of NC_134210.1, from coordinate 88,507,206 downwards.
TTAATGATCTGCAGATGTAATATCAACCTCTTCTTCTTCATAATCTACAGTAATAGACCCCCCCCAAAGAATTTATAACCACACAAAAACATCTGCTAAAATTTAGTGTATGATATATAGATATGTTGTAAGATCAATCCTTTCTACATGATACAGTATCTGAATTAATTGTAAATGGACAGCCATAAAGAAGTTTGCAACTGCATAAAAATGTCTTCAAGTTCCAAAAACATTTGGAACATGTCAGATTTTTGTAGGTGAGAAAGGAAATGTAAGAAGAACAAATGAATTTTGATGTCTTCTGTCACACTGTCTGGAGTGGCTCACATCTGTGAGTGCCTGTCTCAGGGCAGACTGTCGGCAAACAGGGGCAGACACACCAAAAACAGGTGGCATAGTCTATCATTAGATTTCACCAAGCCAGTAACAAATGTGAACTCCTGGACCACTATACCAGTGTTACCATGGAGTCACAGTGATACCAGCCTATATCTTTTAATGTTGGAATTTCCCTGTAATCTCAGTTTGGGGAAATTGCTGAAACATTTTTTTACTAAAAAAAAAAAAGGAGTACTTGTGGCACCTTAGAGACTAACCAATTTATTTGAGCATAAGCTTTCATGAAGCTTAAAAACAAAAAACAAACAGTCCTGAGATGGACATCTGGCATAGAAAATTTCAGCCTGAATGGTTGAAGTTTGGCAAGTTTATAAACAACTGAGAACAGAATCTTGTAAATGGATGTATAGGCCATCCTTCCTATAATAATCCATCCATACTAATGCTTCTAGATGTGCAAGTGAAGAAATGACGGATTTTGAATATGATAATTCTTTAGGGTGACCAGATAGCAAGTGTGAAAAATTGGGACTGGGTGGGCGGTAATAGGTGCCTATATAAGAAAAAGGACTGTCCCTATAAAATCGAAACATCCACCCTATAATTCTTTTAGAAGTGATCTGCATACTAAAAACTTAATCAGAATTGAGCCCTAATGTTGAGGCGTCAGTGACATTAATTTGATCTAAATTTAGAAGCAGTTTTGCATAATTTACTCAAGACTGTTTAATTTATATCTAGCAATGGTCCAGTCTATGAAGAGTTGGCTACTGAATTTTATGTACTCCTATGGACATAATGCTTCAGATAACCAAGTATCCTGAGATAGTCAATATGTGTACTAGTGTAGTAAGCTGCCCTGAGTAACAACTGTATATCATGTAGATTGTGTGAGGGGGGGCTTATGAAAGCACCTTTTTAAGGATCTTGTTACTAGGTTAGTGCTTCTCTTCAGAAAGTAGCCAGTGGAAGCTGGGGAAAAAATCACGTGGAACTTTTTGAATGAGTTAAAAGCAAGGAGTAAAAAGTTGAAAGGAAACAACACTCTTGTTTTGGATAGTTAGTCAGGGAGACAATAGAGAGCTCATGAAGAGTTCTCAGCTTATCCTTTGTAGTGTCCAATCATGACACAAGATACCTTGGACTCTGTATGCTACTTATGAGGGCTTTAGGCAAAATGCCAGGCCAGAGTTCCAAGATCAAGAGGGGAAAAGAACCTTATCTGACTCTAGAAACTTAGCTTAATCCCTAACCCTTGACAGGAGGATAAATTGTGAGTGGATCTGTATCTTCCTGCCACAAATAGGAGTAGGCTTCACAACCTCAAGCTAAACAAACTCAGTTCTTGGGAGATCTCAGTCTTTTTGCTGCTTGTGTACTCCGTCTTTCAGTCACTGGAGTCCTGCATCTGTAGAAACCTTCTACAATCTTATGTGCACATAAGATTAACTATTCAGCTGTTCTAATCAAAATGGACCAGATCCTGAAATGAACTATGGACATTGTACTATGATCAAAAAATTCAGATTAAATTTAATACAAAATTCACCTGAAATATCATGTGGCAAAATATTGTGTGGCAAAAATAAGAGTTTCTCTGGTTAGATGAAACTATAAAATCCTTCCATTTGGTGTTCTAATCTCTTTAAAATCCTTTCAGTGAATACATCTTTGCAGTTCTGAAATCATTGCAACTGCAATTATGTTCATTAATTTTTTTTTTGCATAAACTGTTTTATTCATATTATTACAATTTACCATACATCACTAACAAAGCCTAGGCTGTTTCATTTTCCATTTTGTAATCATCTGTGACTGATTACTGAAAACACATTGCATGATCATGCATATACTTTTGTATATTTTCCCATCATTTTTTCTTCAGATCCTACACATTTTATTTTTCAAGCACCTGAAGTTAATTTATGATATGCACTTTCCCTCTACATATTGCAACTAAAAAACCAAAAATGATTAGACTTCCTTGAGCATAAACCTGTCTGAATGTAAACAACTGACAGAATAGCAGGACAGAGGACATCATGTTTGTTGTTTTTCACAGAGGCACTTGAGATAGCAATGTCTCTTTCCAAGTTAGAGAAAAAAGAAATAAATAACTGTAAAAGCAAAGCACTATATATCTCTTGGGTAGCAAGTGCTAAGTCCAAATGTCCAGAGTACATGTCATGGAGTGTGAGCCAAACCACTAATGCTCTATAAGAGGACAAAGTGGAAACTCACTACTGCAAAGGAATCAGGTTACTGAAATATGAAGGAATAATCAATTGCACAAATACAAAATGTGAAATGACTGTCTAGGAAGGAGTACTGCAGAAAAGGATCTGGAGGTGGATCACAAACTAAATATGAGTCAACACTATGTCGGGGGAGGGAGAGTGGGGAAGAAGCAAACATCATTTTGGGATGTATTAGCAGGAGTGTTGTAAACAAGACATCAGAAGTAATTCTTCCTCTCCACTCAGCACTGATAAGGCCTCAGCTGGAGTATTGTGTTGAGTTCTGTGCACCACACTTCAGGAAAGATGTCTACAAATTGGAGAAAGTCCAGAGGAGTGCAACAAAAATTATTAAAGGTCTAGAAAACATGACCTACCAGGAAAGATTAGGGGAAAAAATGGGTTTTAGTCTGGAGAAGACAACTCGGGGGGACATAAGTATTCAAGTAAGTAAAAGTTGTTATAAAAGAGGACAGTGGTAAATTGTTCTCCTTAATCACTGACAACAGGACAAGAAGTGATGGTCTTAAATTGCAGCATGTGAGATTTAGGTTAGACATTAGGAAAAACTTCCTAACTGTAAGGATAGTTAATTATTGAACAAATTACCTCTGGAAGTTGTGAAATCTCCATCATTGGAGGTTTTTAAAAAACAGTTATACCTCACAAGTGTTTGTCTATTATAGATACAACTTAGTCCTGCCTCAGTGCAGAAGACTGGACTATCGAGGTCCCTTCCAGTCCCATATTTCTATGATTTCTGTGATTATTATTCAATACAAATGAACACAATTTCTGATAGCCCTTGGAAGGAATTCTAACTGAAATCAATTCTGTGGCACTTGTAAGGGTTAGCTCAATTCCTATTAAATATTAAGTGTTCTTTTCCTTCTACTGAGTTTTTTTTTCTTTCACATTGTAATGGACACGTTGTAATAAAGGTGGATGATATTAATGAAGACCTAAACAGTTGAATTAGTGTCTGCATTTCCCTGACATGTACCTCCAAAAAACCTTGGAGGTGTGCCCATCATTAGTTTTGCACTCTGTAGTAAGAAAACACAATTCCTAATGACCAAATGGACTCATGAATGCTGGAACAATTTGGAGAGTGGGGGTTTGGCGAGTGAGAGCCATTGAACCAAACTATATACAGTGAATATGATGGAAACCACTTCAAACTCCACGCCCAGCACCTTTAGTTTTGGTGCCTGTGGGTGGACTGTTCCTTCAATTCAAATTTGGACAAATTATTAATGCCAGGCAGAAAATAAAGATATATTCACCCTCTACATACCCAAAACAAGCTATAAGGATCATTGGGTCAGATAGTTAAATAACAGGGTTATGGACCAATTCTGCAATGCATACACAATCAAATACCACATGTACTTCAACTGGACTTTTATCTCAGGGCTGCAGAAGTGGGCCCTTTTCATTGGGATGATTGGAGGTGCTTAGAGGTAGTGATTGAGGTTAGGTTATTTTACTAAAGTAACTACCTGCCTATAAGACTGATCTTGCTCATATTGAAATCGATGAAAATCTCTTCAAATGGATTGGGAGTAGTCCACAATGGATTTTCCTGTGGCATAAAAGTTCAGGTGCTTTTTTATTATACACGTTGAGAGAGTATTCTAGCTTAAACATTTACATTCTCGCACACACAACTTTGTCAGAACTGTTTTTTTTTTCCTGAAAAAACATATTTTAGTTTTTTGCTGAAAACTTTCTAGTTTTTTTTTTTTGGTTGGTTGGTTGGTTTTTTTGCTGCAGACTTGCCCATAATTGAAATGGGAAGGAACAGCTACAGGGCATGGCACTTCCTTATTCTGCTCAGAATTGGAAGTTCCAAAAATATGCCCAATTGGGCTGCTATTGCTATTGCAGAATTTCCATACTAACAAGAAATGAAAGTTACCAGAAACCTCACCAGAATGCCTATTTTAATGGGCTTTTCAGTCTAACTTTGCAGACAGCAAATAGGTAGTTAAGCTGAGCATCTAACATTTTCAGTACTTTACTTATCTGAACCAAACTTCACCCATCACATATGGTTTCCAGTGTCATTCGAAAGTTATCCTGATGTGAAATGGTCTCTGAGAATGATAACAACGCATGTGGAAGTGATGGTTAACTTGCACTGTGATATTATTCATAGGAGAAACGCCTTTGAAAGGCACCTTTTGTGGGGAATTGCATTTCAAGAGTCAACACAAAAATATACCTTGAGTATACACGTGTCCTTTATGGAACCTCAAAAAAGGTTTAGATGGCGGTCAGTTTGAAAGATGGGGAAAAGTAAGTGTGTGTGTGTGGATGGGGCAGGGGAATCAGGTCACATATCCTGAGGAATCATGACAGGACTTGTATAGCTACTGTGAATGGGAAGCCATGGTGAGATTATTGGCCATACTTTCTTAACTGAATACATATATAAAATGTTAATGAAATTTCCCCATTGCATATGCAGCTATAACTATTGTCACTGACTGCACACTTGCAAGACACCCAGAGCTAATTTTTTAACTATCTCTCTGTAATCCATTCCCTAACTTTAAATTCATATAAGAAATAAGAACTATATATTGTGACAAGAATGTAGTAATAGCTAGTTATCTGTTGTTACCATTGCCTCCCTCACGTATTTGAACTGTTGCACAGCTGTCATATGTCTTTCCTCCCAAACTCAAAGCAGAGTTTGGGAACTGACACTGTGGCTAATACTTCATACTGATTTTGTGCTCCAGATCAATATCCACTGTTACGAAGTCATTAGTATTAGCTTTAGCAGCATGTATAGGATATTCATGCTGCACACCACATCAGAAGGATTTGTAACATAGTCTGCATTTACAATTCAGTTGCTGTACCCAACTTTCAATTCTTTTACTTGTGGTTTCAAGGTGAACTGCTCAGGGGCTTTAGGCATTCTGTAAAAGTTTTTTTTTTCTTAGTCGAAACGCGGATTTGGGGAATTATTCACAGATTTTGCTGATTCGCCCCCCAAACTTCAGTCCCCAGCAATTTCAGAACTTGGAATTTAGAAAAGTTTGTAGACATTCTAAAGTTTTAGCATATTTGTGATGGTGACTCATCCGTCTCTGGTAATGATTTATTTAAATGATTGAATAATCAAAACAAGGAATAGGCTTTGGAGAACAATGATTTTAAGCCCCAGTTCAGCAAGGTGTGTAAACAAATGCCTAACTTTAAGCATATGAGTGATCTCAATTAAGTAAATGGAACTACTCACATCTTAAAGTTAGAGATATACCTAAGAACATTGCTGAACTAGGGCCTTAGGCGAGTAAGACATTCAACATAAGACATTGACTCTTAATATAGTGCACATACAGAATACATACTCAGAACAATAGGGACATTTGTAGCTAGAACAGAACTGATGCTGAATTTTAACATCTCTTCCTTGCTAGACTTGACTCTTCATGAGGTACTCTATGCCATGTGGCGAGGTAATCTAGAACAATTCAGATCTGTGATGGTAGTAGTAGTGGTAATAAAAAAGATCACACAATTTAAGCCAATTACAGGGGGGGAAAGCCCCAATTACATACAATGGTGTATGGTATTCCTTCACATATATTATTTTGGACATGACATAACTGAAGCTTTTGTACAAGTACATAAGTGATGAATATTTGTGTGGATAAATTTCATTGCTTTCTTTCTGCAAAATTGCTGTCCTCCTGGCATACACAATGTGTTTGGCACTAACAACATAAAGGTAGTGGGCAGGAATACCTATTGGCTGAATTTGTATATGTAAAGAACTAATACCCTCTTTCATTTCTGATGCTTCCTCTTCATTATTGTGACACACAAGTGCTGAGAATTTGTTTGTGTGTTCAGAGCACATGCTATAGAAGGAATTCGTGCTCCTGTGCACAAGCAACTATCTGTAAAAATGCATCCCTTTCTTTTATGCCTCCCTGGACACAATCTGCCATTCTATTAGTCATGGCCTGTTCTCTTCCCACCACCCCAACCTTCCTTGCTTATTCTCTTTGATTCCCTAATTCTTTTATTTTTATTTTGGCTGAATATTATCAATTTTTCAAAGTAGATATTTTCATGGCTCCTAGCTCAGATCTTTCCAACCCTCCAATAGTAATAACAGCCAATCTGCTGGTGTCATAAATATAAAGGGAAGGGTAAACCCCTTTAAAATCCCTCCTGGCCAGAGGAAAACTCCTCTCACCTGTAAAGGGTTAAGAAGCTAAAGGTAACCTCGCTGGCACCTATCCAAAATGACCAATGAGGAGACAAGATACTTTCAAAAGCTGGGAGGAGGGAGAGAAACAAAGGGTCTCTGTCTGTCTGTATGCTGCTTTTGTTGGGGATAGAACAGGAATGGAGTCTTAGAACTTTTAGTAAGTTATCTAGCTAGGTATGCGTTAGATTATGTTTTCTTTAAATAGCTGAGAAAAGAATTGTGCTGAATAGAATAACTATTTCTGTCTGTGTATCTTTTTTGTAACTTAAGGTTTTGCCTAGAGGGGTTCTCTGTGTTTTGAATCTAATTACCCTGTAAGGTATCTACCATCCTGATTTTACAAAGGGGATTTCTTTACTTCTATTTACTCCTATTTCTATTAAAAGTCTTCTTGTAAGAAAACTGAATGCTTTTTCATTGTTCTCAGATCCAAGGGTTTGGGTCTGTGGTCACCTATGCAAATTGGTGAGGCTTTTTATCCAACATTTCCCAGGAAAGGGGGGGTGCAAGTGTTGGGAGGATTGTTCATTGTTCTTAAGATCCAAGGGTCTGGGTCTGTAGTCACCTAGGCAAATTGGTGAGGCTCTTTACCAAACCTTGTCCAGGAAGTGGGGTGCAAGGTTTTGGGCAGTATTTTGGGGGGAAAGACGTTTCCAAACAGCTCTTCCCCAGTAACCAGTATTAGTTTGGTGGTGGTAGCGGCCAATCCAAGGACAAAGGGTGGAATATTTTGTACCTTGGGGAAGTTTTGACCTAGGCTGGTAAAGATAAGCTTAGGAGGTTTTCATGCAGGTCCTCACATCTGTACCCTAGCGTTCAGAGTGGGGGAGGAAACTTGACATGGTAGCATAGTGGTGGGATTAGCCTGAAATCATTTTGAGATCCAGTTGAGATTTTTTGAACTAGAAATACAGATTTTAAAAAGGAATTTTTTTTTCCTTTGGAAAGGAAGTCCAGAAAGGAGCTGAAACTGAAAGCAGCTTGTTTTTTCTCTGCTTTGTGGCCAAGCAGAGACAAAAGGGGATTATCTTTGTGAATTGCAGGTTTTCTTTGCCTGGAGGCAGGGTACTTAACTCCTGCAGGGAAATTCACAGTCTTCCAACCCAGAGGTTTTTTTTTTCCCCCTAAAAGAAAACGGGGAGGGGGGTGTTCTACCCATTTGCCTGGAGAGAAAAGTGGCAGGGTTTTTTTTTTTTTTTTTTTTTAGGATTTTGATTTTTTTACAAGGAGCACAAGTTTGAAAAGGATTTTTTTTTCCTTTAGGCTGCTGGTAAGCAGGTTTCCAAGTAGTTGGAGGTTTTTTGCTTTGATTTGGGCCCAGAGCAGAGACAAGGGAATTGTCTTTTTCTGTGGGCTGACAATCGCTATCAGAGAATAGGTATTTTATTCCAGCACAGCAAAATTTTACAGCCAAATTTTGTTTGTTTATTTCTAAACCTCAGGTGTAAAGTTAGTTAAAAACAGAGAGGTTAGAATGACAAAATCCACGGCTCGACAAAAGCTGGAATTAGCCAGATTTCAGGCTGAGGAAAAACAAAGGGAACATGAAAGACAGATAGAACTCATGCGGCTGAAGGAGGAGGAGAGGCAAAAGAGAGGAAGCATGCACTGGAGATGGAGAAGGTAAAGGCTCAGCAGAATATACCAACAAACCCTAGCAATCCTTCTCCAGGTACCACTCCTCATCCCAGAAAGTTCCCCACCTACAAGGCAGGCGATGATACTGAGGCCTTCCTAGAAATCTTCAAAAGGGCCTGCCTTGGGTACAACATCTCTACTGACCAATACATGGTAGAGCTGAGGCCGCAGCTCAGTGGACCCTTAGCTGAAGTGGCAGCTGAAATGCCTAAAGAACACATGAACAAGTATGAACTGTTTAAATCCAAGGCGAGAGTCAGAATGGGGATAACACCCGAGCAGTCTTGTCGGAGGTTCAGAGCCCTAAGGTGGAAACCAGACGTGTCATTTACCCGACATGCCTACCACATTGTGAAACATTGGGATGCCTGGATATCAGGAGCAAGTGTTAAATCTCCAGAAAATTTTCCCTTCCTAATGCAAATGGAACAATTCTTAGAGGGTGTTCCCGAGGAAATAGAAAGATACATCCTAGATGGGAAGCCGAAAACTGTAATCGAGGCAGGAGAGACTGGAGCCAGATGGGTGGAGGTGGCCGAGAAGAAGAAAACTGGTCGCAGTGGGAGCGGAGACCAGAAGGGACAACACCAGACCACACCCTATCACCGGGGGCTGCCCAAAGCCCCACATACCTCCCAAAGAACCCTCCAGACCCCTTATCGTCCCACCACTCCGTTCTCCAGCAACCCACCTCGCCCCAGTCACCCGTCAGCTGGACGATGTTTTAAATGTAATGAGCTGGGGCATATAAAGGCCAACTGCCCCAAGAACCCAAACAGATTACAGTTCATTGCACCAGGATCACACCAGAGGTCCGCAGGCCCAGATACCTCCCAGATACCCTTGGAGCGGAGGGAGACTGTGAGTGTGGGCAGGAAGAAGGTCACCGTGTGGAGGGACACTGGAGCACAAGTGTCAGCTATCCATGCTTCCTTAGTGGACCCCAATTTAATCAACCCAGAGATCCAAGTGATGATTCAACCCTTCAAGTCCAACTCATTCAATTTGCCTACAGCCAAGTTGCCTGTCCAGTACCAGGGCTGGTCAGGAATATGGACTTTTGCAGTCTATGTTGATTATCCCATCCCCATGCTGTTGGGGGAAGACTTGGCCAATCATGTGAAGTGGGCGAAGAGGGAGGGAATGGTCACCCGTAGCCAGGCTAAACAAGCTGTGAGGCCTAGCTCTATTCTGGAAACTTCTATCAGGACCCAGTAAGAGGTGATGGACCCGGACCCCAGGCCAATGTCTGCAACAGCAGTAGTGGATCCAGTCCCAGAGACCCAGACGGAACCAATCCCAGAACCGGAACCAACCGAACAACCAACACCAGACCCATTGCCAGCACTGAATCCAGTACTTGCAACCTCAACACCAGAGGGCCCCACCGAACCTGAACCGGCAGCAGCCCATAACCCTACACAAGAGGCTCAGCCGGAGCCTGAATCCCAACATAGTGCACCAGCAGAGAGTGGTTCACAGTCAACGGAAACAGCCCCATCCCCTACACCGCTTCCAGAGGGACCAAGCATAGGTCCGCAATCCAATGAGGAACTGATGTCTCCAGCATCAAGGGAACAGTTCCAGACCAAACAGGAAGCAGATGAAAGCCTCCAGAGAGCTTGGACGGCGGCACGGAGCAACCCACCACCTCTCAGCTCTTCTAATCGATCCAGGTTTGTTGTAGAAAGAGGACTTTTATACAAGGAAACTCTTTCTGGTGGACACCAGGAAGACTGGCATCCTCAGAGCCAGTTGGTAGTTCCAACTAAATACCGGGCCAAGCTCTTGAGCTTAGCCCATGATCACCCTAGTGGCCATGCTGGGGTGAACAGGACCAAAGACTGTTTGGGGGGGGGGTCATTCCACTGGGAGGGAATGGGCAAGGATGTTTCTACCTATGTCCAGTCTTGTGAGGTATGCCAAAGAGTGGGGAAACCCCAAGACCAGGTCAAAGCCCCTCTCCAGCCACTCCCCATGATTGAGGTTCCATTTCAGCGAGTGGCTGTGGATATTCTGGGTCCTTTTCCGAAAAAGACACCCAGAGAAAAGCAGTACATACTGGCTTTCATGGATTTTGCCACCCGATGGCCGGAAGCAGTAGCTCTAAGCAACACCAGGGCTAAAAGTGTGTGCCACGCACTAGCAGATATTTTTGCCAGGGTAGGTTGGCCCTCCGACATCCTCACAGATGAAGGGACTAATTTCCTGGCAGGAACTATGGGAAACCTTTGGGAAGCTCATGGGGTAAATCACTTGGTTGCCACTCCTTACCGCCATCAAACAAATGGCATGGTGGAGAAGTTTAATGGAACTTTGGGGGCCGTGATACGTAAATTCGTAAATGAGCACTCCAATGATTGGGACCTAGTATTGCAGCAGTTGCTCTTTGCCTACAGAGCTGTACCACATCCCAGTTTAGGGTTTTCCCCATTTGAACTTGTATATGGCCGTGAGGTTAAGGGGCCATTGCAGTTGGTGAAGCAGCAATGGGAGGGATTTACACCTTCTCCAGGAACTAACATTCTGGACTTTGTAACCAACCTACAAAACAGCCTGTGAACCTCTTTAGCCCTTGCTAGAGAAAACTTACAGGATGCTCAAAAAGAGCAAAAAGCCTGGTATGATAAATGTGCCAGAGAGCGTTCCTTCAAAGTAGGAGACCAGGTCATGGTCTTAAAGGCGCTCCAGGCCCATAAAATGGAAGCATCGTGGGAAGGGCCATTCACGGTCCAGGAGCGCCTGGGAGCTGTTAATTATCTCCTAGCATTCCCCACCTCCAACCGAAAGCCTAAGGTGTACCATATTAATTCTCTAAAGCCCTTTTATTCCAGAGATTTAAAGGTTTGTCAGTTTATAGCCCAGGGAGGAGACGACGCTGAGTGGCCTGAAGGTGTCTACTATGAAGGGAAATGTGCTGGTGGTGTGGAAGAGGTGAACCTCTCCATGACCCTTGGGCGTATGCAGCGACAGCAGATCCAGGAGCTGTGCACTAGCTACGTGCCAACGTTCTCAGCCACCCCAGGACTGACTGAACGGGCATACCACTCCATTGACACAGGTAATGCTCACCCAATTAGGGTCCAACCTTACCGGGTGTCTCCTCAAGCTAAAACTGCTATAGAACGGGAGATCCAGGATATGTTACAGATGGGTGTAATCCGCCCCTCTGGAAGTGCATGGGTATCTCCAGTGGTTTTAGTTCCCAAACCAGATGGGGAAATACGATTTTGCGTGGACTACCGTAAGCTAAACTTTCACAGACAACTATCCAATGGCACGCACAGATGAACTATTAGAGAAACTGGGATGGGCCCAGTTCATCTCTACCTTGCACTTAACCAAGGGGTACTGGCAGGTTCCGCTAGATGAATCTGCCAAGGAAAGGTCAGCCTTCACCACACATCTCGGGCTGTATGAATTTAATGTACTCCCTTTCGGGCTGCAAAATGCACCTGCCACCTTCCAAAGACTTGTAGATGGTCTCCTAGCGGGATTAGGAGAATATGCAGTCGCCTACCTTGACGATGTGGCCATATTTTCGGATTCCTGGGCAGACCACCTACATCTACATCTACAAAAAGTCTTTGAGCGCATAAGGGAGGCAGGACTAACTGTTAAGGCTAAGAAGTGTCAAATAGGCCTAAACAGAGAGACTTACCTTGGATACCAGGTGGGTCAAGGAACTATCAGCCCCCTACAGGCCAAAGTGGATGCTATCCAAAAGTGGCCTGTCCCAAAGTCAAAGAAACAGGTTCAATCCTTCTTAGGCTTGGCCGGTTATTACAGACAATTTGTACCGCAATACAGCCAAATCGCCGCCCCACTGACAGACCTAACCAAAAAGAAACAGCCAAATGCTGTTCAGTGGACCGGAAAGTGTCAGAAGGCCTTTAACAAGCTTAAAGCGACACTCATGTCTGACCCTGTACTAAGGGCCCCAGACTTTGACAAACCGTTCCTAGTAACCACAGATACGTCCGAGCGTGGTGTGGGAGCAGTTTTAACGCAGAAAGGACCTGATCAAGAATTCCACCCTGTAGTGTTTCTCAGCAAAAAACTGTCTGAGAGGGAAAGCAACTGGTCAGTCGGTGAAAAAGAATGTTACACCATTGTCTACGCTCTGGAAAAGCTACGCCCCTATGTTTAGGGATGGCGTTTCCACCTGCAAACCAACCATGCTGCACTGAAGTGGCTTCACACCGTCAAAGAAAATAACAAAAAACTTCTTCGGTGGAGTTTAGCTCTCCAAGATTTTGATTTTGACATCCAACACATCTCAGGAGCTTCTAACAAAGTGGCTGACGCACTCTCCAGCGAAAGTTTTCCCAGAATCAACTGGTTAAAATCGTCCTTGAGATGTGGAAAATATTGTTAGTCTTTATGTACTTGGTAGTATATTTAGAGATGCATGTGTCTTATTAACTCTGTTTTTCCTAGAGCTCCAGGAAGAAATCCCAGCCAGTGTTTCACCCTAGCTGAGATTTGGGGGGCGTGTCATAAATATAAAGGGAAGGGTAAACCCCTTTGAAATCCCTCCTGGCCAGAGGAAAACTCCTCTCACCTGTAAAGGGTTAAGAAGCTAAAGGTAACCTCGCTGGCACCTGACCAAAATGACCAATGAGGAGACAAGATACTTTCAAAAGCTGGGAGGAGGGAGAGAAACAAAGGGTCTCTGTCTGTCTATATGCTGCTTTTGTCGGGGATAGAACAGGAATGGAGTCTTAGAACTTTTAGTAAGTAATCTAGCTAGGTATGCGTTAGATTATGTTTTCTTTAAATGGCTGAGAAAAGAATTGTGCTGAATAGAATAACTATTTCTGTCTGTGTTTCTTTTTTGTAACTTAAGGTTTTGCCTAGAGGGATTCTCTGTGTTTTGAATCTAATTACCCTGTAAGGTATCTACCATCCTGATTTTACAAAGGGGATTTCTTTACTTCTATTTACTCCTATTTCTATTAAAAGTCTTCTTGTAAGAAAACTGAATGCTTTTTTATTGTTCTCAGGTCCAAGGGTTTGGGTCTGTGGTCACCTATGCAAATTGGTGAGGCTTTTTATCCAACATTTCCCAGGAAAGGGGGGAGGTGCAAGTGTTGGGAGGATTGTTCATTGTTCTTAAGATCCAAGGGTCTGGGTCTGTAGTCACCTTGGCAAATTGGTGAGGCTGTTTACCAAACCTTGTCCAGGAAGTGGGGTGCAAGGTTTTGGGCAGTATTTTGGGGGGAAAGACGTTTCCAAACAGTTCTTCCCCAGTAACCAGTATTTGTTTGGTGGTAGCGGCCAATCCAAGGACAAAGGGTGGAATATTTTGTACCTTGGGGAAGTTTTGACCTAGGCTGGTAAAGATAAGCTTAGGAGGTTTTCATGCAGGTCCTCACATCTGTACCCTAGCGTTCAGAGTGGGGGAGGAACCTTGACAGCTGGTTACGTTTCTTTCTGATTAATCTAGTTACACTAACTGTGCTGATAATGTTGCTGAAACTAGTGCTGGACATGTGTCCCATCTAGGTTATACAACTGTTGGAGAAGATGCCCATATCTAGGGTTGAAGTTGCCTTTCATTTCCCATCTGATAATCTGTTGGTTAGGATTATATTGTATAATGGCTGACTGCTGTGTAATCTTGTCTCCCCTGTGTGTCTGCTTCTTTGTTCACAAGCTGTGTGTGTGTGTGTGTGTGTGTGTGTGTGTTTAAGAATTAGTGCAAGAAATAAAGAAGCACAAGCATCAAAATGCATTCATAAGCAATTCATGAACCAAGAACTAGTAAAGCATTGTTGTCCAGACATACCAAAAGGACAGGAGACATTTGATATGGCTTTAATCTGGCTGCAACTTTACTGTTAGATGTCTTGGACAACCCAGTTCCCCAGTCAACCCATTGCTGGGACCTTGTCAACACCACCTCGAATGAGGGTTAAGGTGGGCTATAAGAAGAGGGGCTTGGCTCCCTGCTGTACCAGTCATAGGAGCCCCAAATCCTTCTTCCTCTCCTTTATCCAATACCTCCTTTTAAAGTCCTTTACCACGCCATTTATCTGGTCACTGTATCCCTTCCCTATGGAGTGCCTGCACTGGACATCCACCCCACGCTTACATAATAAGCTGTGACATAAAAGCCTAACACCCTTCCATACTCATCATAACAAATTCCTCCTTGAACCTGCGGTAGGGAAGGTTAAACACCCCCCCCCCCACACACACACAGGCCAATCGTGTGGTGAGGGGAAAATTCCTTCCCAGCTCCCCTAAAAGGGAGCAGCTAGCATGATGCCCACAGCGGGTCCTGACCAAACCTGGTATTTTGCTACCTCAAGGGCAGGGAGGGTGGGTGCTGCCTCACCTTCTTCAGGAAAAAGTGGCTTCTCATGCATGGGCTTGCTCTTTTTCAGTGCCTCAGCACTTCTGGTCCCAGGGGATGAGTCAGCATTGCCACGCTGACCCACTCCTCCTTTTGCAGCAGCTTCTGAGCCTCTCTTCTTCCGCCCACCCTGTAAACAGTAAAGCACTGTTCCTTCTCCTTCAGCCAGCCAGAAAACACCTCCCCCATTTAAAGGTGAGGTGAAGTCATTTTATTTTTCTTTTAGATTAACCTTGCCAGAATTCATAAGAAGATTCAAGAAGACTATTAAATTCATGATGTATTACAGGTGCGTTGTAAAAAGCTTTTTCTTTAAGGAAGATGGATGTAGAAAATGCTGTTTACGCTTTATGAACATGAAGATATCTCGTTTTAGTTGAAAGTCTGCCAAAATGATTTGGCACGGTCCTGCCTCAAACAAACACTTATAACTAGAGTTGTGAAGTGCTGGAGTTAGTGTGTTTGTCAGCAATTCATAGATGGTGGAAACTGTTCACCATGGTAAAAATTGACTCATTAGCCTAAAGATGATGCATAACTGAACTCTACAAGTTTTTGTACAACATTCTCTAGAAACTTTACATGTGCTTACTTTGTGGATCTGATCCTGAAACCATTGAAGTAATTTGGCAAAACTCTCTCAACTTCAGTGGGAGTCATATCTGCCATTGAAGAAGTTCATTGTGTGAAATCCTGATCCCCCTTTGAGGTGAGTGGAAGTTTTGCCATTCATTTCAATGGAGTTAGAATTTCACCCATTATTTCTGTATTTAAACACATTTGACTTCTGCAATGGCAATAGTAAGGTGTACTTAGCTAGTTCTTCTATGTAACAGCCATAGTAACATGTAGCAGAGGGTGTTAATCCTAGAATGGCATCTGTATACAATATAGGATATAGAATATCTAGATAGAACAGTTATTGTTCAGCTACGTACTATATTGTAAGTATGGAGCAACATTATTATCTTTTGTTTTTTGGATAAATCCATATTTGTGAAAATATACATTCTCCACTGATCTTCTGAAGACACCTTCGTAGTTCAGCACTACTTCTTAGGACATTAGTCTTTATTTAAATCAGATATTGACTACCTATCTGGAAGCTGCATCTTTGTTTATTTTGACTTTTCCTCTTATTCTTAAGTCCTTCTTAGGTACAAATTTCATAATAACACAAGCTAAGAATTTTACCTTTTTAAAGTTTAGTGCCATTTGAGCCTTCCTAGCTCAAATGCATACTTCCCAGCATACTTCTAGAAGCCAAGTCAGCATTTCAGCTCAGGACATTCATCCTAACTGCATTTCTGAGCAGTTTTCAATGGACAGACATCAAACTGATAACCTAGACATTTTTACACATGTAAAATGCCTCTCTGCGAGTACAGCCGAAGCTGAGTAGTAATGTTTATTTTGTTTGTCACTTTTTGTAATACACGTAGGTGTATAGTATAGTGAATTGAACTGATTTTCAGTTCTCCAGAATAGATGTTCCCTATAGATTTTGGAGATCTGTAAGCTCTAAAGGCTCTAAACTATGCTGTAATGTATAATTATGCAGTATTTTTTATCCTCCAATTCAATCTTTACTAAGCAGACAACTTTATAAATTAACATTGAGGCCAGGAACTTAGCAGCATACAAAAAGATCAGACATCTTATATGGATAATAAGAATATTCAGAGTTGTAATAGTACATATTTAAAAAAGGGGGAAAAAACATGAGTTGTGAAAGGGATATAACCCTTCCTACTTCAGGGTGTGTACTTTCCATTGCTTTTGATGGGATACTAGCCTTGATGGTCTTCTTGATTTGTCTGTTCATGGCTGTTCCTAAGTTCCCAATAGGAATGCTGCTTTTAATAGCGCTTGACGTATAGGTGACCTGTTCTTAACTAAGGGACCTGAACTGCAAAGTTTAAATCCAGATCCAAACTTCCTCAAAATCTGTGGGGTGTTCATTTCTGTGGTTTTGATTCTGTCCCACCTTTACTGTTAACATTCATTTTCATACTAAATCAAGCAAATATGCCACTGCATACATATGTCCAGTTACACAATCAAACTGAATACCTAGTGTATCTTTACACAATCAAATATCTTTACACAATGAAAATACAACTTATTGTAGTGCTTGAAGGAGATACTTAGTTTTTGGTCATCTGCCTAAGAAGCAAGTTATAGTGCATAATTTCCTATTAATACACACCCTACCATGTTTTGTCACGCTGTCTGCAAAATATAATTATTATATTCAACAATTATTTGATAGAAAATAAATCAATAAACAAACAATTGGGATGTTAAATTAAAAATTAGGCAATCCACAAAAATGCCAACTAAATACTACATAAATAAAGGGTGATATGCACTAATTGGTAATCAACCTCAAAATTAACAATTAATGAAAAGATGTTAACAAACCCCCTTATATGCATAGATTAAAACAAATGAATCCACGTTAATTAAGATAAAACATGATAAAATGATTATGACTATTACTAATCAGGTTTTAGCTAAAGGGATATTGAGGTTTTTTTAGGCCTTGTCTGCTTTGATTTGATGTAATTAGGCTGGGAAAATCCTAACTTATATCTAGATTTTTAAAAAAAAAAATAAAACCTTTTCAATAACTCATTTTTTAAAAATGGATGGAGTTGCATTTGGTGCATCTGAGAAGAGAGAATGGTAAAGGTTGCTTGATATCACCCTAATCCTGTGCTAAGACAGTGCATCTAACCCCAGAACAATTTAGAACAGACACAAGGAAGGATGGTAGAATCTGTCCCATACAAAGTAATTAAGCACTCATATAAAAAGTGTTCTAGAAATCAAAGTTTGAATCATGTGACTTCTCAGGTGTTGCTGGAGACTACTCCTGCTTCCATTGACGTCAATTAGTTAATGGGGGCAGGATTGAATCAATGACTGACAAATTTATGAAACAAACTGAAGCATTTACCAACCATTCTCAATTCTATCTGGAAAATCTCTCCGAATTGAAGAAGGAATTCATAGATCCGGACCCAAAAAAAGAGCCTGGTCAGTGAGCACACTGTCAGCTGTGCTAATACCCTGAGGGGCTTGCAAACTCCACAGTGATTCTTGTCACTGAGGAATTCTGAAATAGTCTTTAAAATTTCAGGGAAATGCCTGATCAGAAAATAAAATATCTTGATTAAGATGGAATTAAGGTTGTAACTATCTATTGATTTACTGATAAAAAACGTGATTGATTTTTCTCAAGGGAAAAAAACCCTACATTTTAATCTTGAAAATCTTAGCGTAATGAAAGTGTCAGCCTGGGAACTGTTAAATTAATCTCACACTGTGAGTGTTTGGGGGGAGTTTGTTAGCTTGTATACATATTTATTTTGATTCAAGTCTTTTAAAACCTGTAATGTAAATATGTAAATTAATAAGGACCAGAAGAATGTAAGTGTGGGTTAGAGCCAGTCTTGTCCATGAAGACATGAGGCTGTCATTAGGGAAGCATGTGAGATGAGCTTTACCCTAGGAACGTTATAGGAGACCATGTGTCATTTGTGTTCCCCTCTTCTTCTTCTTTTTTTTTTTTTTACTGCATTGTGTTCACTTTCCCATAGATCTCTAAAGGGAGTTTTGCTTATGTAAATGCACACACATGCTCAATTATTGCAAACACACATAGGTGCAGTTGTAGTCTTATTTTTGCACGTGCCAAAGCCTCTTTCCATTGAAAATGTGGCTCTTTCAATGTAGCTTAATTTCTAGTCATAAATGAAATAAGTAAATTGTGTGTACACACAGGCATTCACATGTCATTATTAATCTGGCAACTCCCCATTAGGTGAAGGGAATATCTGGGAACAAGTGTTCTCGTTATTCTGCCAATAAGTGGTCCTATGCCATGATCCCTCCCCATAGCATTAATGTGGTGAAACTGTGTATAATTTTTGCATATCTTTACTAAACAAACAGATAACATTATAACATGGAGGCAAAACAGGACTGTTGTGATTTTGGACTGCATGAATCATTACATGCAGGTAGAGGGTAGCTTGTTACAAGATAGACATTGGCAAACAATTCACACTACGTAATTAATTAACAGTAGCGTGAGGAGGAAGATCTATGAGGTTACAAATTTCCCTGCCCTACTGTGTGGAGCTGAAAGAAGAAACTTTCTCTGTGTAAGCTTCTGACTGGAACAAAAGCTGTCCCTCCATTTTGCGTACAACAGCATGTCCCACTGACGTGATTTGAGGGATTCCACTTTTCTTCTTCAATTCACAGGAACTGGCTTGCCTATCCAAGTTCATATTACAATATTATCATAGAGAGTTGGGTCCTTTTAGTAATAAATAGCCTTAGTTCAGATGTTCCCAACATGCGGCTCATGGACCACTGGTGACTTGTGGACCAGTTACTGTTTTTTTGCAGAGAGCTGGATGGTTAAACAGTGCCAGTCTCCAGCTGCTATATCCTATTAAAAAAAGCCGTAGTTTAAGTACTGTCCTAATTTCACTTTTCCATGTTGGCAATTACTTTAGATGCCACAGGGATGTTATGTGATTGTGAGTAGTCAGAGAAGTGGTCCAGGAAAAAATCTCTTCATGATGATTCTACCCTGTGAAAATACTTGGCAACCATTAATTTAATGCTGTGATTATATGTCCTTGTAGTGGCTGGCCACAGCCACTATCAAAGCCTTCTACTTTCACACAACTAAAGCTGTTTTCTTTAGCTCATGTGGTAGAGGATTGTGCTTTTGGTGCTGAGGATATCAAGTGTGTTCTCCATTGGCAGTGTGGTGTTTGTATGTTTGCAACAGTGATGTGTTACAGCTCCACTGCTCCATTACTTTCGGGGATCTTATGATTGTTGGAGTGGGTAGTTCCCTTTCTCTCCACCCCATCTGACTATTTCAAGTTGTTCTTTGGTGGGGATTTTTGGCTTGATGTGACCTAGTCTTCCTTTTGTTAGGAAATCTAGCCAAGGAGATGTTGTCTTTAGATTGTGAGCTTCCCCTTAAAAGTATTAACACTGTGCCTGGTAAGAATGAGGCTGCATTCAGATGTTCAGGGCCACAGTGAGCATGCTCACACCCTGACATCCATTCTCATGGGCCTGACTGACATGGCATTCAAGCTGCATCTGGGACTCTACGCCTAGAAAGAGTGCAAGATTGGATGTCCATGTCCTGTTAAAAATAGTATTACACAGCTATTTTTTTTTAATAAGTAGCAGTTGCCACAGCTGCATAGCCTGAGTGACTCAGGGAGCCTCTGCATGTCATGAGCCATGCTAATGTGGTAATTCATCTAAAAGGAAATAGGTATTATATTCCACTTAATGCTATCCTGATCTGAAAAAAGATCCTGCCTCAGTTTAAATGCTGTTATATATAACAGGAAATCAATTCCTTTTTGCTAATTAAATATTTCTCTTTTCCAGCTATGCTACATAATTTTTAGTGTTGTAGAGTGTAACGTGATCCACACCAGAGAGTGACACAGCGCTGAGACAAGCATTTTTAAACGATGTTCACTGGTAATGTAGGGGTATGTTATATTCTCCTAACATTAATGAGAATCACACATGTCCACTCTTGAGGAACAGAGTCATTGATAGAACAGAGCCATTAAGGATCAAATCCCAGATCAGAAATTTTAACATAGCCTGCGGCACCCAGAATGTTTCTAAGTTTATTTCCAGTTACATATGTCTTCAGAAACAATACATGAAAGAGTACAATATTTTCTTTATCTCCTGAGTAGAGATTTTTTCTGCCTATTTAAATTTTTCTTTTTCTAACACCTATAGATGCGCTGAAAACTTTCCCCCCTTCTACAGTGTATATATTACGTGTAGGGATTAGAAATATACAGGCTGACTTTACATGACTGCAATAGTTCAAGCTTTGTCAAATAAGTCCAATAAATGTGATTTCTTATGTTAACTCTTACCCAGACATTTTTGTATGTAACTTAAGACAGCTAGAGTCCACAGGGATCCCAAATTGGAAAAAATATTTTTTCAAAACCTAATTTAAATATTATTTATATATTGATTCTAAAATAGGAAAACCCCACAGTGTGGGGGACATAGTGCATTACCACTTTGTTACTCGCAAGTGTGAGAAATGTAGCTGTCACTTTCTGTACTGGAACCCACTGACAATGGGTTTGCTTTTGTCTTCTGATTGAAATCCTGAGTAGGGGTAGTGCAGAGCTACACCACTTTCATGGGAACACTGCTAGCAACTATATACTCAAGGGAAGAATGCCCCCTGCTATACCTTTTCAGGAGGTGGACTGTACATTCCCCAGCGTACCTGGCCAGCTCCACTGGCTGGTGTAGAGTGGTGTCATGGCTTACCTTCTCACTGCACCAGTGATAAATGAAGGGAGAGGAGGGGTAGCTCCCTTTTAGGGACCCAGCCAGCCAGTTAGCTTTAAAATCCCTCTTAGTAGCTGTTCTCTACTTGCTTTACTTGTAAAGGGTTAAAAAGTCTCCCTGCATAAGTAAAAGGAAGGGAGTGAGCACCTGACCAAAAGAGCCAATAGGAAGGCTAGAACTTTTGAAAATTCAGGAAAAACTTCCCCTTTGTCTGTCTCTGTTGTTCTCCTGGAGAAAAGGGACAGAACAACTATACCTTAAGAAGCTTGGGGCCAGGTATGAAAAATCATCTGAATCATACCTAGAAACTATTCGCTTGAAACCTCCAAATATGTAAGTAGATCAGGAAATGTCTAGGAAGATGCGATTAGGTTTATTTCTTTTTATTTCTTTATGGTTTGTGGACTCTTCTGTGCTAACCCCAAATGTTTTTGTTTTGCTTGTAACCTTTAAGCAGGAGCTCAAGAAGGTCATTCTTGATGCTGAATTTTTGAAAGTGTTTTTTTTAAATCTAGCAATATCTTGAGTTTTCAATGTTTATTTTCTTTTTATTTTTAATAAAATTCACCTTTTTTGAGACCAAGATTGGATTTTGTGTCCTAAGAGGCTTGTGTACATGTTGTTTAATTAGCTGGTTTTCCTTTGTTTTCTTTCTCAGCTGTGAAAGGGCTTGAGGGTACTCAACAGGAAGGAATTCCCAAGTGCTCCTTCCTGGGTTCTCCAAGGGTTTTGCACTTGGGTGGTGGCAGCATTTAACCATCCAAGGTCAGAGAAAAGCTGTAACCTTGGGAGTTTAATACAAGCCTTGGGTGGCCAGTATTAACTTTTAGAATCCTTGTGGGCCCCCACCTTCTGCACTCAAAGTGCCAGAGTGGAGAATCAGCCTTGACATGGTAGCA
Organism: Caretta caretta; assembly: GCF_965140235.1. Lineage (NCBI taxonomy): Eukaryota > Metazoa > Chordata > Testudines > Cheloniidae > Caretta > Caretta caretta. The sequence continues at coordinate 88,485,114 of NC_134210.1, read as the reverse complement.
GAGCGGTGGGATCATTTTGAACAAGAAGCACAGACCTCAGGATTTTAAAGGGCATATTTTTCCTTTTTGGCAGCCTGCAAAGCCCGGGAGGCCTTTTTCTTTATTTCTTTTTCTCTTATCTTTTCTTTCTTTCTTTCTTTTCTGCCTGAGGTGGGAACAGGCACAAAAAGGATTCAGCCAGCCAAGCCTGGGAGTCCAACAAGCAGTTTATTTTTTTTTCTTTCTAGCTTTGTGGCAACAAAATAGCTAGGCTAGAGTAGGGCAGCCCTGTGCATGAGGTTGCGGTTGGGCACCAAAACCCTAGAGGAACCAATCTTCCCAAAGTAGCATGCCACAGACAAGACAGACCCAGATCAAGCCCAGACATCCAGCTCCATGATGGAAATGTAGGGAGGGGATGGGGGAATGGAGGGTCAGCCCTCCACCACCTGAGATGCGCCAGGGAATGGTGACCTAAGCCCAGAGGTAAGTGGGATACTGGGAGGAAACACAAGGAGTAGGGTACAAGACTGGGAGCCTCCTGATTCATACTGAGAAAATAGGGCAATCGGCTAGTTATCTTATGTGCATGTATACGAACGCAAGAAGCCTGGGAAACAAGCAGGAAGAATTGGAAGTCCTGGCACAATCAAGGAACTATAATTTGATTGGAAGATCAGAAACTTGGTGGGGCAGTTCACATGACTGGAGCACTGTCATGGATGGGTATAAACTGTTCAGGGAGGACAGGTATGGGAGGAAAGGTGGAGGAGTTGCATAGTATGTAAGAGAGCAGTTTGATTGCTCAGAGCTACAGTATGAAACTGGAGAAAAGCCTGTTGAGAGCCTTTGGGTTAAGTTTAGAGGCAAGAGCAACAAGGGTGATGTCATGGTGGGCATGTGTTATAGACCACCGGATCAGAAGGATGAGGTAGACGAGGCTTTCTTTGATCAACTAACTGAAGTTTCCAGATCACAGGCCCTGGTTCTAATGGGGGACTTCAATGACGCTGACCTCTGCTGGGACAACAATATACGGACAATCCAGGAAGTTTTTGGAGAGTGTTGGGGGCAACTTCCTGGTACAACTGCTGGAGGAACTAAGTAGGGGCTGTGCTCCTTTTGACCTGCTGCTTACAAACAGGGAAGAATTGGTAGAGGAAGTAGAAGTGGGTGGCAACCTGGGCAGCAGTGACCATGAGATGGTTGAGTTCAGGATCCTGAGAAAAGAAAGAAGAGTAGCAAAATATGGACCCTGTACTTCAGAAAAGCAGATTTAGACTCCCTTAGGGAACTGATGGGCAGGATCCTCTGGGAGGCTAATATGAGGGGGAAAGGAGTCCAGGAGAACTGGCTGTATTTTAAAGAAGCCTTATTGAGGGTGCAGGAACAAACCATCCTAAACTTACAAGAAGTGGAAATTTTGGAGATGACTAGGGAGGAATATAAAAATATTGCTAGAGCATGCAGGGGTGTAATCAGGAAGGCCAGGACTTGATTGGCGTTGCAGCTAGGGATTTGAAGGGTAACAAAAAGAGTTTTACAGGTATGTTAGCAACAAGAAGATGATCAGGGAAAGTGTGGGACCCTTAATTGAATGCAGGAGGCAGCAAAGTGACAGATGGTGTGAAAAAAGCTGAAGTACTCAATGCTTTTTTTTTGGCCTTGGTCTTCACAGACAAGGTCAGCTTCCAGACTGCTACACTGGGCAACACAATATGTGGAGGAGGTGAGCAACCCTCAGTTTTGAAAGAACAAGTTAAGGACTATTTAGAAAAGCTGGACATGCACAAGTCCATGGGTCCAGATCTAATGCATACAAGAGTGCTGAGGGAGTTGGCTGATGTGATTGCAGAGCCATTGGCCATTATCTTTTAAAATTTGTAGCAATCGGGGGAGGTCCCAGACAATTGGAAAAAGGCTAATATAGTGCCCATATTTTAAAAAGGGAAGAAAGAGAACCCAGGAAACTACAGACCCGTCAGCCTCACTTCAGTCCCCAGAAAAATCATGGAGCAGGTCCTCAAGGAAACCATTTTGAAGCACTTGGAGAGGAAGGTGATCAGGAACAGTCAACATGGATTCACCAAAGGCAAGTCATGCCTGACCAACCTGATTGCCTTCTATGATGACATAACTGGATTTGTGGATATGGAAAAAATGGTGGATGTGATATATCTTGACTTTAGCAAAGCTTTTGATACTGTCTCCGCCAGTATTCTTGCCAGCAAGTTAAAGAAGTATGGATTGGATGAATGGATTATAAGGTGGATACAAAGCTGGCTAGATTGTTGGGCTCAACGGGTAGTGATCAATGGCTCCATGTCTAGTTGGCAGTCAGTATCAAGTGGAGTGCCCCAGGGGTTGGTCCTGGGGTGGGTTTTTTTTCAACATCTTTATTAATGATCTAGATGATGGGATGAATTGCACCCTCAGCAAGTTTGCAGATGACGCTAAGCTGGGAGGGAGAGGTAGATACGCTGGAGGGTAGAGATAGGGTCCAGAGTGACTTAAACAAATTGGAGGATTGGGCCAAAAGAAATCTGATGAGGTTCAACAAGGACAAGTGCAGAGTACTGCACTTAGGAAAGAAGAATCCCATGCACCGCTACAGGCTGGGGACCAACTGGCTAAGCAGCAGTTCTGCAGAAAAGGACCTGGGGATTACAGTGGACAAGAAGCTGGATATGAATCAGTAGTGTGCCCTTGTTGCCAAGATGGCCAACGGCATATTGGCCTGTATTAGTAGGAGCATTGCCAGCAGATCGAGGGAAGTGATTATTACCATCTATTCGGCACTGGTGAGGCCACACCTGGAGTATTGTGTCCAGTTTTGGTCCCCCCACTACAGGAGGGATGTGGACAAATTGGAGAGAGTCCAGCGGAGGGCAACAAAAATGATTAGGGAGCTGGGGCACATGACTTACGAGGAGAGGCTGAGGAAATTGGGGTTATTTAGACTGCAGAAGAGAGGAGTGAGGGGGGATTTGAAAGCAGCCTTCAACTACCTGAAGGGAAGTTCCAAAGAGGATGGATCTAGGCTGTTCTCAGTGGTGGCAGATGACAGAACAAGAAGCAATGGTCTCAAGTTGCAGTGGGGGAGGACTAGGTTGGATATTAGGAAACACTATTTCATGAGGAGGGGGGTGAAGCACTGGAATGGGTTACCTAAAGAGGCGGTGGACTCTCTATTCTTAAAGGTTGTAAAGGCTTGGCTTGACAAAGCTCTGGCTGGGATGATTTAGTTGGTGTTTGTCCTGCTTTGAGCATAGGGTTGGACTAGATGACCTCCTGAGGTCTCTTCCAACCCTAATATTCTATGATTCTATGGTCCTGGTGCCAGGATGGAGGGATGCCCTTAACCCAGGCCAAGTTCTAACTTCAGAAGAAAGGGATTTCTTCCTAGAGATGAAATGCTTGGAAGCAGAGGTGAAGAACTTGGAGGCAGAAATGGAGCTGAAGCACTTACAGCTGGAAAAGGCTAAGCTGGATCAATCAGGTAGCCCTAACAGTCCTCCTCTAGGTACTGCTCCCCATTCCAAGAAATTCCCCACCTTCCAAGTAGATGAGGCTTTCTTAGAAAATTGTGAAAGGGCCAGAGTGGGGAATCAGCCTTGACAGCACCCTTTGCAGTGATTTGGGCTTCATAGTGTGCTGGCAAGAAGTGGTCTCTGGACTCTGGGGAGCACAGAGATTTTGACAGTAGGTGGGCTGCTGTTGGGAGGGTGGAAATGCATAAGAGGTGTCAAGTTTCTTATGCACTCCCTAACCTTCGCACAGCCATGTAGAAGCCACCCACAATTTGGCCCAATGTTTGTGCTCTGTGATTTCAGAGGCATATACAAGATTTTGATCTGTGACCTTATATAGCCATGTTGGTAATTCAAAATATCAATGTGTTCTGTCAAACAAGTCACAAAAGGATCCGTTTGCCTATTCCAAGAGGGAAATCCTATAGAGAGGGATTAACTTAATTGATTAAACAATTAGCATTGGTCACAAAATGTCCAGTGGAACAGTTTACCTTTGGAAAATGCTGAATTGACTAAATCAAAATGTTTCACGGGTACTACCAATTTTCTCTAAATTTCCATGGGAAATTATTGAAATGTTTTGACAAGGTCAAACTCTTTTGTTTTGACTTCTGTGCTTATAATTTATATTTGTAATATTTTTACTTTAATATGATAAACTATAAAATTGAAATGAAATGTTCTGTCATAATTTCATGAAAAATTCCAAGATGTTAACTTTTTGTCTCCAGGTGGGGCAAAACCAAACATCAAAATCTTGGACTTTACTGTGGGACATACATTCTGTTTTTCAGCTCTAGAAATAATATACGGCCCAACCATATTTCTCAGTTATCAAAAGAGAGAGGATTTTGAAAACCGGCTGGGCTATCATAGCTGATTCTACAGATATTATGGTGCTACCTAGATGTATATTATGTTATTGTGTAATTCTGCCTATTCATCAGAAACCAAGTGGTTCCTTATTACGAATAAAATGTGTAAAAGTAGTGTTTTCAGCCTATTTGTTGCTGATTGTAATTGGCTTCCTCTAGCGCCATATTTTGAAATACCCAAAAAGAGAAGTGCTATAACGAAGATTTATATACTTTTGGTTCCACAAGGCAGCCACTTAAACTTTAACACTTTCTCTCTCTCTTTCTCATTATGGTAATGGCATTTTAATGGCTGACAAGCCAATTGAACTTTGATTGTTTTAGGGTACTGCAGTGCCAAATTTTAATGGCTGATGATCGTTGTTAATATCGCTTTCCGTTTCAAGGAGTGGAATCATTCTGATGGCATTTTTAATGGCTAATTATACCAATTAAACTGTCTCTGCCTCTCTACTGTTACAATCATGGCATTTTTCCATAGCTAATGATGCCAGCTTAATCCCAGCTGTGTCTATCATTCTCATATTTTTGAATTTTGCAAAAGCTTCAAATGAGTCTCTCTCCCTTTCTCCCCTTCTTCTCTCCCTCCACCCCCGGCTTGTTAGGACTTGCTACATTTGCAATTACTAGAGATGGTGAAAAACAGCTCAGATAAAATATACTGACCAAACCTGCACCCCAAACAAAACCAAACATAAATTTGGAGGGTGAAAGGAGTTGAGTTAACTTTTTAACTCTGAATTTCTAATAGACCAGAAAAAAAATATGAAAATAACCAATGTGACATTTCTGGCCTAGCTGACACCAGAAAGTTCTGTAAATCTTTTAAAAAAGCCAGTGACTTCTAATATATAGATATACATATCGCTTAACCAAAATGGTTTGGATAAGCATTCAGACTAAGCCTTTTGAGGTTCATTTATCACTAGTAGTTACAGCTTTGCAGCAATTTGGGTATTAGCCTATTAGAATTGTTGGGGTTCAGTATGAGGCAGAGACACAGTGGTGAAATCAGAACGATGCATTCTGCTTATTTGCCAAACTCTCCATATTTGAACTGAAAACGGTAACCTGGAATCATTTATCATTTTGTATTTGTCATTTTGAGTCACTGCTTTACTATTATACATTTGCTCATTTAGTGCCCAATAACTTCTATTGACTTCAGTGGATTGGATCCTTAGTGCCTATTCTGAACTTAGTGGAAAACCTTACACTGGCTTCAATGCAAAAGAATAGGAGGCTCACTGTTGCATGATAAGATGGTGGATTCAAGAAGTTGATATGTTTGCTCTTTAAATGCTTCATAATAGTCTTTGTTTCTCTCCTTTCTCCCCTCCCCCCATATTTGAGAGAGGGAGTAAGTGTCAGGTTTACCTTCCATCCTTAGCTGCTATATATTGATTTGAATTTTTCTTTAAAAAATTGGGTTAAAATAACCTTATTATGCACATTTACTAGATAAAATAAAACTGAATCCTGTCAAGTGGTACCTATCTTACACCCACTGAATTGAATGGCAAAACTCTGTTAAATGGGAGTAGAATGAGGCCCAACAGATAGAATTAGTCCAAATTACAACAACAAAATAAAAATACAGTTGAAGGACACACATTTGTTTGGATTTCAAAATACCACTACAATTTTTATTTTGCAGCTGAATTTAAAAAAATAAACAAATGGGGCAAACTCTGTCTTGCATCAGAACACTGCAGTGTGCATATATATAGTAATGCCAAAAGATTTTTTTTTTAAATGTTGCAAAGTTCCCTCAGAAAATAATTTATGAATGAAGTGAAACTGGTACTGGTCATTGGAAAAGTCAAAGTTTGAATTCATATTGTAGGAGTAATTGATGTAAACAAGACGGTCAAATGCCTATTCTATTTATCTTATATACCAAGAGTTTGAGACACTGTTTTGTAGTCCTATTACCATGATAATCCATATTGCAATACATTCCAAATTTTAACCTTTTTATTTCCATCCGTTTTCATATGGGTATACATTTGTATGATTTAATGAAAGTTTCATAAGGGATATGATGAAAATTTTATACTGTGTAATAACACACTGTGCAATTTGGTTACAAGGCTATAATTTGCTGTATTCATTGTAGGGTAAGTATGTGCTATTTTAAAGTTAAGCAGCATATTTTTATGCTTCAGTGCTAATAAATAATTTATCCTTCAAAGCCTTGTATAAAAGGTGAAATCCATTAAAGACTTCTTTTTAAGAGAGCATAGCATATGTTTCATATTCAACTACAGTTCATCAGTGTATTTTGACTACATTGGAATGCTAATAATTATTCATGTCTATCATGAGTTTTCAAATGAAATGAAGTCGGGTACTAAACCAGGAATGAAGCCTCTGTTTTGCTCCATTCATTAGTATATCTTTACATTATTGTACCATATGGCTAATATTCATCATCCAGTTGTGATGCTTCAGTTTCTTTGTTTGAGTTGCAAATGATGTCTCCTCATCAATGGAACATATGGTAAATATTTAAGAAAGACTGATGGATGTCATTTGATATCTTGCTTCATTTAATTTCAAGCATGTAGTAATGTTTTATCTGTAGAAGCCTTTCAACACACTTACATTACAGTGACAGAAGACATGAAGGGTGGAGCTTCTTCCGTTTCAGCCCAATGTGAAGAAACATGTCTTGTTTAATCTCTGCACTATGCAAGGTTCTGGTGTAGTAAAAATGTTTATTAATAACTCTGACAAGCTGATATATCAGTAGAATATTTCCTCCCTTTCAAGAAACACAAGCTGTTTTCAATTATCTTTCCAATGCTTTGGGGAAGAATTTCACATAAACTTATAAACAAGGTTTTGTTACAGTCTATATGTTGCTGATTTAGACTTTGATCCTGTAATTGGCTCTATGATGATATTTTTACCCCTCCATGCAAACTTACTTGCATGAGCAGGACCATCATTGTATTTAATTGTTTACATGATCTGATTATTATAATAATATTTCTTATATAGCATTTTCCAGCCATTGATCTCAAAGTAGTTAAGTATCATGATGCCCATTTAATAGGTGAAGTGACTTGCCCAAGATCACCCACACCTTATTTTTATTATGGTGGTGCAAAGTGACCCAATTGTGCTAGGCGCTAGACACACCCATTCTGAGAGATCGTTTGGCCCTGCTACTGAAGAATTTACAATCTTACTAAACAAGATAATCAAAAAGTGGAAGGAGTTGGGATGAGCACCCTCATCTCCTAACTTTGAGGCTAATGCCCAATCCTCTAGGCCATACTGCTTTCCCTCCCAATTGACATTGCTGCTCCCAGCTCCTAATCCTTCTCCACCCACACATTTTTATTTTTACCCACTAATCGCTTCTGAATCTCTGTTTCAATATTTTATCTGCCTCCCTCTGCTATTTCACCCTACCTTTAATTGGTAGCCCAATGGCTCTCTTTACTGGCTGTCAATGCATTATTTTGTGTACTCTGAATATCATTATTAATTGCAGTTTTGCACTATGTTCCTGACATAACCTCTCCAAACTGGAAATCCCATGTGTCTTAAGACTTTCTCAGTGATACAGTGCACGCTGGGCCCAGCAAAGGTCATGCCTGACTAATCTAATCGCCTTTTATGATGAGATTACTGGTTCTGTGGATGAAGGGAAAGCAGTGGGTGTATTGTTTCTTGACTTTAGCAAAGCTTTTGACACGGTCTCCCACAGTATTCTTGTCAGCAAGTTAAGGAAGTATGGGCTGGATGAATGCACTATAAGGTGGGTAGAAAGCTGGCTAGATTGTCGGGCTCAACAGGTAGTGATCAATGGCTCCATGTCTAGTTGGCAGCCGGTATCAAGTGGAGTGCCCCAAGGGTCGGTCCTGGGGCCGGTTTTGTTCAATATCTTCATAAATGATCTGGAGGATGGTGTGGATTGCACTCTCAGCAAATTTGCGGATGATACTAAACTGGGAGGAGTGGTAGATACGCTGGAGGGGAGGGATAGGATACAGAAGGACCTAGACAAATTGGAGGATTGGGCCAAAAGAAATCTGATGAGGTTCAATAAGGATAAGTGCAGGGTCCTGCACTTAGGACGGAAGAACCCAATGCACAGCTACAGACTAGGGACCGAATGGCTAGGCAGCAGTTCTGCGGAAAAGGACCTAGGGGTGACAGTGGACGAGAAGCTGGATATGAGTCAGCAGTGTGCCCTTGTTGCCAAGAAGGCCAATGGCATTTTGGGATGTATAAGTAGGGGCATAGCGAGCAGATCGAGGGACGTGATCGTTCCCCTCTATTCGACATTGGTGAGGCCTCATCTGGAGTACTGTGTCCAGTTTTGGGCCCCACACTTCAAGAAGGATGTGGATAAATTGGAGAGAGTCCAGCGAAGGGCAACAAAAATGATTAGGGGTCTGGAACACATGAGTTATGAGGAGAGGCTGAGGGAGCTGGGATTGTTTAGCCTGCAGAAGAGAAGAATGAGGGGGGATTTGATAGCTGCTTTCAACTACCTGAAAGGGGGTTCCAAAGAGGATGGCTCTAGACTGTTCTCAATGGTAGCAGAGGACAGAACGAGGAGTAATGGTCTCAAGTTGCAGTGGGGGAGGTTTAGATTGGATATTAGGAAAAACTTTTTCACTAAGAGGGTGGTGAAACACTGGAATGCGTTACCTAGGGAGGTGGTAGAATCTCCTTCCTTAGAGGTTTTTAAGGTCAGGCTTGACAAAGCCCTGGCTGGGATGATTTAACTGGGAATTGGTCCTGCTTCAAGCAGGGGGTTGGACTAGATGACCTTCTGGGGTCCCTTCCAACCCTGATATTCTATGATTCTATGAAATGAGGAAGCCTCCTATTGGCATAAAGTAGTACACTGAATTTAAAAAAGGAAACCATTAAACCTTCTGCATCTTGATCTAAGGTAGTCAGGAAGGAGCAGCAACCAGACAAGCATCCATGCAAGCAGAGGGAAAGGAGATCGGTGCTGAGATTTGACTCAAATGGACGTATTGAGTAGTAGAGTATTTGATGAAGGTTTACTTATTGTGACAGATTCAGACCAGGAGAATCTAAGAGAGTACTGGAAGGCAGGTATATCAGCCTTCAGAATGAGCAGGCCCTTGTTTCCTAGATAGCCAAACAGAGGCTACTCCAGGCCAATTAAGACACCTCACACCAATTAAGGCCAACCAATTAAGGCCATTAGGCTAATGGAGACAGGTGGAACCAATCAAGGTCCCACTTATACTGTTTAAAAGCTCTCTTTCCAGTGCTCTCCAGAAGGCTGAGGTGAAAGGAGCTGGAGGAGAGGAAGCATTGCTGAATCCTGAGGAAGGGTGAAGCTAGGAAAAGGGGACTACGGGGGAAGTGACCGGGGGAATCAAAGCAGTGTCAGTGGTGAAGGGAAAGCCACCAACAGCTACCACCATTAGGGTCCCTGAGTTGGAACCTGCAGTAGAGGGTGGGCCCGGGTTTCCCCCCATCACCCCCACTCTACAGAGATCCTCTGGAGAAGAGAAGTTGGACTCGGTCCAGGCAGGAGGCCGAACTGTGCCTACTGAGCTCTACGGAGGAACGGAGACTGTGGGGTATTCCCCATTCCCATCTCCCATATTGGCCGGTGATGAAAGTAACTCAATAGGCTGTGACTCTTGCCGCTACACTGAGAAAGGGAGGTCACATTAGGGCCTTATCGAGTTTCTGAGGTGACTGAACCGCCCATGTACAAACAATGAAGATGGAGATTTCCAAAGGCACAAATAGAAGTTAGGTGCTGAACTTCTATTGATTCCATTCAAGCCCCTTTTGCCTTTGGAAATCTCCCCTTAGATTAATCTGTGGTTTCCACCTTTATGATTATGGTCCTTAGAGATCAGCCTGAACCAGAATACCAATCTGATTCACTTGCCATTCCAGATTTATAGCTAACATCTGCAGTTCAGGTACATCTCTAAAATTACCTATAGAACCACAAAACAGAACCCAGCCAGGTGGCAGTGTAAGTTTTCATAGGTTTTAAGGCCAGAAAGGACTATCAGATCATGTAGTCTCACCTCCTGTATAGCACTATACTATAGAATGTATATTTCAGAAAGTCATTCAGTTAAGTGGGGTAATACTGAATGACAAAGGAAGAAGCAGTGGGCAAGTAGGTGGACTCCTTAGCTGTTCCTTTCCAGACTTTTGAACATTTTTTAAAGCAATATATCATTTTTATATACAAAGTGTAGTATTGATTTTTGGTGTTAGCTACACTCATCTGAAAAATGTTTTAAACTCTAATGCTTTTAGCAAAGTTAGTTGTTTAGGAATACTATAATGGCATAGCATATCCTTCTACTGTGCTTAAATAAAAGCTATAACTCCCTCTTCTAGTCCTTAAAACATGAAAATGCCACCAGAACTTCACTACCCAGGTGTGTCATCAGTCCCAGAATCATATGATGGAATTATAGTGTTATTATGTACAGTTGGAGGAACACTATTCCTGGCATTGAGACTGGAGAATATTTTTTATGAATATATTTTGCTTTCATGAATTTTTGCAAAAGCGAATATGATCAGTTTTGCCCCGCTTCATACAAAGGTGACAAAACAAATCACTTAACCACAGAGGCTGGGAATAAGAAAATTACAAATCTCCTCTTTGAATTGATGTTGCCATTTAAAGTGATTTCCAGTAAACCATTCATGGATGCAGCTGACCTCTTTATTTTGTTCTTATACAGCTTATACTGAGATGGCTATTTCACAGCTTTATAAAGCCATCCACTGCAAAACAAAATATATCAATAACACGTGAAAGTGTTATTACATATGGAATATACACCAGAGGTCAAATTGTAGATTGCATATTAGGTGCAGTGTATGGAACAATGTTCTAATCTGCCACATCCAGCCCCAAAATCAGATATGGCCAGGAAACATGTTGCATATTGTGCCCTGAAGGGTTTGCCAAAGAATACATTTTAACCTTTTGCAGAAGGTGCAGCACCATGGGGGACTAACAAAGTGGAAAAGTGATAGCAGTGTAGGGCTTGATCCTGCTTCCATTCAAGTGAGTGATATTTTTGAAACTGACTTGAATAGGAGCAGTACTGAGCTCAAATTTGTGTATTGTCTGTATGTCCATCACGCTTTTCATACCTGATTCTGGATGTTTTCCTCAACACTATAAATATGGTTCAGAACAGGTAGAGATAGCAGCACAAAAGATCTGTGGATACTATACCCATTTCAACTCTGAAGTTTGATTTAAATGAATCAAATTATAAGCGACTGAAATTCAGCCATTGTTGTTCTATATATAGGGTTGCCAACTTTCTAATTGCACAAAACTGAACACCCTTGCCTTGCCCCCTGCCTGAAACCTCACCCCTTCTCTGAGGCTCCACCCCCCACTAGCTCCAACCCTCCCTTCACCACTTTCACAGGGTTGGGGCAGGGGGTTGGGATATGGGAAGGGGTGAAGGCTTCAGCTGGGGGTGTGGGCTCCAGGGTAGGGCCAGAAATGAACAGTTCAGGATGCAGGAGGGGGCTCCAAGCTAGGCTTGGGGTGTGGGATCTGGGAAGAAGTTAGGGTTAAGGAGGGGGTCCGAGTGGGGAAAGGGGTTTGGGATGCGGGCTCTGGGATGGAGTTACAATATGGGAGGGGGTTCTAACCTGGGGCAGTGGGTTCGAGTGCGGGCTCCAACTGAGCTTACTTCAGACGTCTCCTGGTCGGCGGTGCAGTGGGGCTAAGGCAGGCTCTGTGCTGCTCCTGGCCATGGCCGCCATGTCCGTCCCCTAGACTGGGGCATGGCCAGGTGGCTCTGCACAGGTGGGCGCGGTGCACTGCCCGCGCCCACAGACACCACCCCCGTAGCTCCCACTGGCCACAGTTCCCGGCCAATGGGACCTGCAGAGGTGACACTCAGGGCAGGGGCAGTGTGCAGAGCTTCCCTGATGGCACCTCTGCCTAGGGGCTTCAGGGACATGCTGGTCGCCTCTGGGAGCTTCACAGAGCCACGGTAGGCAGGAAGCCTGCCTTAGCCCCGCTGTGCTGCCAACTGGACTTTTAATGGCCTGGTCAGCTGTGCTTCAACCAGGCATTCTGGTTTAAAAAAAAATCTCAACACCGTTAGCAACCCTATCTATATACTGTTAGCTGGAAAGGAGGGTGGCAATAGCTGTACAAATCTTAAAAGGAATTTCCTCAACCACGGTTTTAGCTTCAAAAATGTTTCTTTGAGGAAAAACTTGTCAAGATGAAAAAGAAGGAGCATGAACTATAGAGTCACTCACTCCATCTCCAGCCCAGTGCATATTATTTAATACACAAAACATCAATAGGAGTGATTGAGAGAGACCCAAATCAGAATATTCCAAACCTAGAAGATAAGGCAATCATGTGGAAAGCCCCTAGTTAAATTCCTTCTGCTCATCAGGCAGACAGGGGATTAAATGCAGTCTTCCACTTCATGGGTGAGTACTCTGATGATGATGGGCAATCACTCATTACCGAGTATGATGATCTTCCATGGGAGTTATGGGTCCTCAGGTGGCTAATAAGGCCAATCCTTGAACCACAAGTTCTATTGCAATGAGGGCAGATGTTTTCAGGCTCAGCAGTAGGCTGTTGACCATGACCGAAAGCCAGTCTCTCCTTGTCCTCTTCAGCTTGTCGGCATGCAAATTCAAAATGCAGGGGACCATCACGTAGGACTTCGCTCCATTTTAAGCGATCCTGGGCAAGTGTCTCCCAAGTGTCAATGTCAATATTACACTTTTTTAGGTTGTCCTCCAGCATGTCCACCCACATTATGGTACTCTTCTTTCAGCTGAGAGAACAGGACCTGTTTTGAGAGATGATGGTCTGGCATCCGGACAACATGAACAGTCCAGCAGAATTGCCGACAGATGATCATTGCCTCAATACTGGTGGTCTTTGCCTCTTCCAGGACACTAATATTGATCTTCCAATTTGATCTTCAGAATCTTACAAAGGCAGCGTTGGTGGTGCCTCTCAAGGACTTTTTCAGGTGGTGTCTAGAGGTTGTCCAAGTTTTGGACCCATACAACAGTGTTGGGAGAATAATGGCTTGATAATCAAGAAGCTTGGTGTCTGTTTGAATGTCATGATCTTCAAAAACCCTGTGCTGTAAATGAGAAAAGGCTACACTGGCACAGCTCAAGCGATGTTGAATTTCTCCATCAATATCTGCCTTGGATGAAAGATGACTTCCAAGGTAGAGGAAATGATCAACATTCTCCAGTGCCACTTCATTGATTTTGATAGATGGGGCATGTAATACCTCATTTGGAGAGAGCTGATAGAGCACTTTAGTCATCTTGATATTAAGAGTGAGATCAAGACATACGTAAGCATCGGCAAACACATTCAAGATAGTTTGAAGATCTTTCTCAGAGTGGGCAAAGATTGCATTATCATCAGCATACTAAAGTTCCACAATAGATGTTGTGGAGATTTTACTCTTGGCTTGCAGCCTGCTAAGCTTAAACAGCTTTCCGTCCATTCTGTAAATGATTTCAACGCCAGGTGTAAACTGCCCAGCAATTAGGTAAAGAATGACGGCAATAAAAACCACAAACACGGTTGAAGTGATGATACAGACCTGTTTGTACTTTGAAAGGTTTGCTCTGGGAGTCAGTGCTGCTCAGAACAGTTGCTTTCATGTTATCAAGAAGCAATTTTAGGACATTGGATGTCCTGATAAATACATCAATCTTAGAAAGTATGGTCCAGAGGGCATGGTGATTCACTGAAACAAAGGCTTTAGTTAGATCAATAAAAGCCATGTACAGTGGTCAGTTTTGCTCCCGACACTTTTCTTGCAACTGCTGTGCTGTGAAGATCATATCTACAGTTCCATTACATGGTCAGAAACCACTCTGTGACACTGGTAAAATTTCTTCTGACAGGGGCAGAAAGCTGGTTGCAAAGATCCGTGCCAGAACTTTGCCTGCAATGGCTAGGAGAGAGATACCACAGTAATTTCCACAATCCACTTTATCCCCTTTCTTGAAGAGGGTGACAATCAGGGCATCCCTCATTTCACTGGGTATCTCCTCCTTTATCCAGATTTTAAGGATGAGCAGGTAAAGCTGCCAAATTAGCTCGGGTCCAATGTCTTTAAAGATTTCAGCATGGATCCCATCTTGACCTACTGCCTTGTTGGTCTTCATCTGCATGGTGGCATTGTGTACCTCATACAAATTGGGAGGGTCTCCGAGCTCAACCCTAAATGGTCCATTGAGGGATTTGCTCAAGGACTTCATCTGCAACCATAGAATTATGGTTAAGGAGATCTTCAAAATGTTATTTCCAGCAAGTATTGATGGCTTCATTGTCCTTCAAAAGTGTGGTTCCATCCTTTAGAGTGAGGAGGATTCATACCATGACAAATTGGCCCATGAACATCACTAATGAAACCACATGTATTGTGGATGTCTGCAAGATGTTGGAGTTCTTGCGCTTTCTCAGTCCACCATTTATTCGTAAATTCTCTAGTTTTACGTTGAATTTCCGCCCTCACCTTGGCATGGGCTTCTTTCTTTATATTACAATTTATGTCGTTCTGCCAAGCATGAAATGCCATACTCTTCTCATTAATGAGTTGCTCAATTTCAGCAGCATTCTCGTCAAGCCAGTCCTGCTGACTTCTGGTTTGGTAGCCTATGGGTTCCTCACAGGCATTGATTACTGCTTTCAACTGGCTCGAATGTTCCTCAATTTCTTCTGGAAACTCTAATGGGAGCTTTTCTTCTAAGACTGCTTGGAAGCGGTTAGGCTTAATAGGGTCCTTCAAATCTTGAATCTTCAACTTGCACCTGAACTGCTTCTTTTGCAGCCTCCATTTGGGAGCAATCTTAATTTTCATTGTGGATCGAATAAGGCAATGATCCATCCAACAGTCATCAGCACTTGTCATTGCTCTTGTGAGAAGTATGTCACTATGATCTCAGGCATGAACTATGACGTAGTCTAGGAGATGCCAGTGCTTTGACAGTGGGTGTCTCCCAAGATGTTTTGAACTTTTACTTTTGTTGGAAAAGAGTGTTTGTAATAATAAGTTCATGTTCAGCACACTTGGTCAGGAGCAGAATTCCATTTGAATTGCTTTTGCCAACTCCTTATTTCCCGATTGTTCCTTTCCACAGGTATGAATCTTGTCCAACATGTGCATTGAAATCCCCCAGAAGGATGATCTTGTCTTCTGTAGGGGTCTCCAATAAAATGGTTTCCAACTGAGAATAAAAATCTTCCTTTACATTCTCATCGGCATCCAGTGTTGGTGCATAGGCGCTCACAATAGTTGCCTGTTGGTTTTTGGTGAGCCTCAATTGAAGTGTCATAAACCACTCATTAATGCCAACTGGTGCCTCAGGGAGGCACCTTACGAGCTTGTTCTTTATAGCAAAGCTCACTCCATGCAATCCGAGTTAATCTATAGGTTTTTTGTTTTGTTTTGTTTGTTTTTTTCCTCCTTCCAGAAGTAGGTGTATCCTGCTTTCTCCTCCCTCACCTGTCCTTCTTCAGCTTTTCTAGTTTCAGACAAAGCAGCAATATCAATGTTAAACTGGCTCAATTCACGAGCAATAATGGCTGTATGTTGTTCTGGTCAGTCACTGTTTGAGTTGTCCATCCGGGTACGTACGTTCCAAGTTCCAAAGTTGAAAAGTTTCTTACATTTTCAACCACTGAGGTGGTGATCCTGCTGGATGCGGCTATCCAGCTAGGAAAAACAGAGGCAAGACTACTTTTAGGGTACCTTTTCTAACCCCCTCCCCATGTGAGGTGAGCAGAGTGGATCCTAAAAATGACTGCTCAGGCATTGGTGCAGCTGCCGAGATGCTCGACCCACCTCAATCCTCAAGCAAGATGACTGTATCTCTCACACACACTCACACCGCATGTGTGTCAGTCTGTAACTAGGAACTTCCGAATTTCACTGTCCTTGGCCCATCACCACCCGCTGATTGCCACCGGACTTTTGACTTGTGCAAATGTTTTTTTCCCAAAACCTGGAAGATGCTTGTGCGGGACTTCTTTTAAAGTGGAGAGACTAGTGTACAACAGTAACCACACTATCCTTGACAGATAGAGGTCTTGAAACCAATGGCATAGGCACCATGACTATTGGAGATCCTCTATCTGCTGCAGCCTTCAACCACCTTCACAGCTGATTTAACATTATACAACAGTTTCACCTCCATTGTGCAGTTATCCTCTGTCTGCTCTGCCGTTAGGGACTTCTTGGATCACACTTTATCTGGAACCTCGCCCTTGACCATCCTGCTATGGGTAGCCCTAAGGGAGTACATGACTCCAGGCAGCATCTCTGTCAGGGTCATTGAGACACGCAAACCTCCCCACCACTACAAGGTTGGAGAGGGTGAGTACTCTAACCACTGGCCTAATGGTTATATGGTAGGCAGCCTCTTCCCTCCCAGGCCTGGACCATTTTGTGGCATGCTCAGAGCACACCTACTGGATGAGGTACCACAGGAGAATACCTTCGAGAATCGCACTAGGGTTTAAGCATGAGTTAGACACGCTCAGAAGACACTTTGATACCTAGGGGACTGTTACAGAAAAAAATATAGGTGCTGAGTGAGTTTAATGACAGTTTGAAGGGAGGGCGGTGGATTGTGGATTGTAGTGACACCTAAGTACCTTTGCTGATCTGGGTCTTATTGCATTAGGTGGTCTGCTTCTTACACTATTGAACTATCTTCATGGTACCATAGGCTATGTGGTTGGTTGTCAAAGAATCCTGCTTCACTTCCAGCAACCAAACAAGAGGGAGTTTGTGGTGATACCAGCAGAAGACTGAGTTGCCCCTCTCAGCACAGTCACAGACTGATAAAATTAAGGGAACTGTCAGTGGCTGTCAGTTTCACAGAATGAAAAGGGCCAGTTTGAGTGGTTATATGGGAGCCCATAAATAACTAATAAAATTTAAGGATAATCAGTGGAATCTTTCAACCTTAGACTTGTAAAGATGAATTAATTACTATCTGCAGTGAAAAGGAGGAAATCCCTCAGACAGCTAGCCGTGGTTTTCAGTAATGAATAACTAAAGTTGGACCTTTAAATCCATATTTAGGATTCCAAACAAATGGCTTGATTTTCTTTCAAAACTGCTGAGCACCCAGCAGCTTCCACTGAAATCAATATTTTCAAAATTGACGAGCAATTAGAGAGAATAAAATCTTGGAAGGAGTGGTACAGTGGAGATCACTGGTAATCTGTCATCTGAAATAGAAAGCATTGTTTGTGGGAGCTTTTATTGGAGAAGTCATATTATAAATGCTGAGCTCTGTCATTTGAAATAATGACAAATTGACCTTTACGTCTCAGGGCTGCAGACTATTACAACAGGCTCCCTAAAGAACAAAAATCCATCTGTTTATGTTACTATGACCTGTCTGAAAAAGGATCTTTGCAGAAGGAGAATTGCAGCTAGCAGGTAACATTTAGATAGAAGGTTTTGGATTGTTTCTAACAGAGTTTTATTTGAGAATGTGCCCTCTTATGGGTTGCTGAGGTGATTGCCTCTTTAAAAGTAGTAGGTTCTCCTGGAGACGCACTGAGCCTGTCAGGCATTTTGTGTTCAGATGAATTCAAGTAATGAAGACTTGCTTTTCTCAAAAAATTTCAGCACGCAATTGTCAGAAATGTTCGTGCAAATTGGTCTTTGGCCTCATAAATGGCCATTTGCACATCCAGTTACCCAATCTATGCATTTCATTTCTAATTGCAGTAAATTAGGTCCCAGTCACATACCCTTTTTTAATCAGTCCCTGAATGAAGCAAACAACCATTGATTAGCTGTTGCAGAGAGAAGGTGAAAAGGAATTGTGTCTATTTTAAACATTTAACAGGAAACTCTGTTACATTGGGATGACATTGTTAGTATAATTATTCTATCCGTATCTCTGCTAAATCAACCTGTTAGTGTTAGTTGTTCAGTGATTATTATAGCATGCTGTTCTTTTTAGGGTATATTCACCCTAATTGAGAAATAATGTAGCATTACTATTGAGGACTAATATACATTAATTTTGTGGCTATTACTGCCATTTTTTTGTGTAGATTGATTTTTTCTTATTCATTGTACTCATAATCTGTATTAGCTGGGACCCATCAATTTGATAGATATTACACTGACAAGGACACTGTTGTGGAAAAATAGGTTTTCTTTTCTTCAGTTGACTAAAATCTCAACCATCTTTAAAACTGAAAATCTGATGTCCTTTTCAAATGGCTACTGGAGAAACCAGGTCTGATGATGCAAGAACAATCCTATACTACAGAATAATGGATTTCTTCACTTCTTGGTAGGCAAAATAGAAAGTGAGGGAGACCATTATAAACCCATAATGATAGAAGTCATTCCTTCCAAGGTCTCTTCATTGTCCAAAATCAATGTCAGCACAACGAGGCCTTATTGGTTATAAATGTAACTTACTGCAACTCTGACATTTTTATGTTGCCAGAGCAGTGGAAAGTGGTGTTAGGGTAAATAGGAATCAGGCCCCCTTTGTTTACAATTTTCTTAATCTTTGTCTTAATGATAAAATCAATATCATACCTAGAAACAAATAATTTGAAGGCAAAATCAAATGTTTTTCTTTCTGATCATTGATCCTAGATCAAAGCTGGTTCTGTAAATTTTATTATGCCTTCACCAAGTGTTTCTGCCATGGTGGATCATGAGATTGCAGATCACACAATCAAGTCATTTTTATGACCATTTTTTAAATTTCAGTTCTGATATCATTGAAGCCCGTATCTCACTTACCAGTACAATTGTAGATAAATGCTTTCTGCCATTTGAAATTTGAGATTCCATTTCTTTCAGGTATTTTAAGCCTCCTAAGGTTCTGGGGTCTGTTGTGTGTATTGTGGTCAATAGAAATAAGAATTTTTGTGCCAAACCTGTGCCTTTTCATACATTGACCTCAACCTTGTATGAGAATACTTAATGCTTCCACACTGTTTTTTTCATCCTACCTGTTGTGGGTTTTGTGTAACAAAAAAGTCACTAAAAAGTAATGGAGTCAGACCCCTCAATGTTAGTGTCAGAAGACGGGGTCCCCTCACTCAGGATTCCTTACTGCAAACAGTCTTCACACATTGTGACACTAAGCACCCCTGTATTCCCCCCCTACATACTGTAATAATCTTTGTACATAGTATGCCTGGTGAGGTGTCATTTGAAAACAAATAACTCAGTGGCCTAGTTTTAAGAGATTCTGAGGTGAAAAGGCTGGGAACAATCAAAGAAAGGTGAGTTTTATTATTTTCTGTTTGTTCTATTTTCTTGCCCAAATTAAACACAGGAAAGTGTAAGGATAGGTAAACAGCAGAAAAGGCAGGCAGAGCAAAGAAGTGGATACTGAACTCCCCAAGAGGCAGTTAGAGTTGTGTTCATGGTGAGATTTGTCAGAAGCTGCTCAGAACCAATCTTGGAGCTAGTGGCCATATGCCAGGAGGCAGGATGGGGCAACTGCTCCACACAAGGGGTTACAGGAGGTTACTTTTTCTCCGACATGGCATGCAGGAAACCAAGCAGATGGTTCCCAAGCAGAGGCAGAAGCAATGGCGAGAGGTCCTGAGCTGTGGAGGCTGGAGTGGAAAAGGCTGCTAGTGGAGGAGAGATGGATGAAGATGGAGGCCAAGTGTCAGAGTTAGGCAGCAGAGTGGAGCAACTGAAGCTTACTGACCAGGACAAACCCAGGCATCTCAAACAGAAGAGGAGGGGCAAATTACACCTGTGGCTCCCAGAAGGAAGGACTTACTTAAGGGTATGCCTGATCAGAGGCTCGCAAACAACCAGAAGTGGGTGTGATGGATGCCATTGCCCTACCTGAATCCTGAAGCATTATGGATACTAAAGGATATTCTGGAATTCTGATTGTGGAAAAGTGGTCAGTGTTTTTTCTTGTGTTTTCTGTAATGATGTAACAGGGTTGAGCCCAAGGGCTCAGATACAAGCCCACCACAGGCAGACTCAGTAGCTGAGGGGATAAACCAACACCAGAGAAGCGGAGTCAGTGTTAGGTATGTCTGTGACACAGCCTAAAAGATGCTGTTGCCCAGAATCTGATCGGAGTTGTGAGAGTCTGGCAGTTAGGAAAGCTGTGGGCCAGAACACCACAAAGCAGGGAAACTGAGGCACAGCTGGACCATGCTGTGGCACAGAAACCCCTATGTGCAGACACTGGCACAGCTGAAGGTAGCTGTGGGTGAGAATTATACTGGGGACTAGGGCAGACTCAGAGTGGTAAGAGCTCTGGTTTCATGTCTTAGGGGCATACATTATAAAAGTGAATAGAATGAGGTGGGTTGTTTTTTTTTTTTTTCCTGAAAGCCTGCGACACACTAGTGATATAATTGTGAATTGTATGTATTGAAACTAGATAAGGAATTGTGGATACTCACTAATATCAAGCTGTACAGTCTGCCCAGACAGGAGGGAATGTCACGGTTGTGTACCTGCCTCCTATGCAAATTAAGCATGGTGGAATTGGAAACAATTGACCTAGAAATCATCCAGGGGGATGGGAAGCCCCACAGGAAGGGAAGCACAGCATGCGGCCTTCCTACCTCTTGAAACAAGTTCATTGACCTTTGGAAGATAAAAGGAGAGAAGCCATCTTGGGCATCCATTTCTAGACAGACACTGAGCTCTTGCAAGGTGAGAAGGATGGATCGTTCAACCAAGGCAGGGTTGAAATCTCTGGAAACTGAATTATAATTGAGAAACCTGCTTTGACAAAGATCTTTCACCTGGGAAGACAAGGGGAAACCAGGTCCTTGTGCTTTTGTGGAATGTCCTGACTGAGAGAAAGTCAGCCATTGCTGGGAAGAAGGAAGACCGGTGAGAGAAACCTCTTGAACTAAGCCTGTATTTTGCTAGATTAAGTCTTAGAATTTTAGATACCTGTTTTCACTTTAATTTGCTTGCAACCCTTTCTAAATGTATTGCTTTTACTTAGCATCACTTAGCTTATGTCCTGTTATTCATAAATTTGTTTTATTTTTTACTATAAGCCAACCCAGTGTCGTGTTTACAGGCAAAGGTGTACTTACCTCAGTGAAGTTAACAAGCCGGTGGGTTTTGTGTCTTTAGAGGAACAAACAACCCCTATTTTTCTCTAAACTTTGCAGGAAAGGGCTGGACATTACAGCACATGCTGTTTGGGGGGAGGGGGGGAATCATGACTGGGGTATGGTGGGGTCACTTTATGGGCTGTAACCAAGACTGATGTAAATTTCTGTGGGTCTGTAGACAATCTGCTGAGGTCAGAGCTGCTAAACCAGGGTTGTCTAGCACACAGACACTTCAGTGTGTGACCGGCACGCACGTAGGCTGGTTGTGAGCATCCCAGACCAGGACCTACAGCAGCAAAACACTGTGAGGCACCCAGGGTTGCAGAGCAAGTGGTGACACAACCCCTCACAGGTCTGGATAGCGCCCCAAACTCCATCACACCTAGAACCTGTGGCAGGTTCAACACCATGTGCTTTATTTACAATATGAACTAATAGTACAAGTTTCCCACACCATAAAGGTCTTTCAGGATCCTTAGGCACAGGGTCTTGGGGGTCTGAGACCCTAGATAACATTTGCCTTGTGTATCATTATAATTGTCCAGCAAATTGATTTAGTTTGAAGATAACACTGTCAAACTGATTTTCTGGGACGCCTGTGTCTGCTAGGAAGAGTTTCTTGGCAAGCCACAATTGTCAGATGCATTTGCTGACAGCCTACACTTGACAGATTCTGTTGCTGTGGCAAAGACTCTCAGCTGCTGGGGCAAAGAATTGCTGGGGAAAAGACTCTGTGGCTGGGCCAAAGCGTAGCTGTTGCATTGCATGTGAATATTGCATCTCTGAATGTATATATTATTTGGATTTTATTGAACCTCGCATGGCATAATACATCTTTGCGTAAGAAATGATGCCACTGGTTTAGGAAAGGAACATTTCAGCCTTGCCTCAGGCTGCTAAAGAAGCAGCATCGAGTGTGCTAGGTACTGATCCAGAGCCTAAGAAATGGGGAAGATGTTACATCTGTTCCAGAGAATGAGATGAAAAAACTCTTAAAAAATGTGTGAAGTGTAAAAACTTTGTATGTTCAGAACATATGTCATCGAGTTGTTCCATTTGTTCAAGGTAGTGGGTCATTTACTGCCACTTTGATGTGTTTGTGCCTTTTATATTGTTGCTGTTGCTACCTATTTTTCATAGTTTAAACATGGGGTCAGTTAGACCAACATCTATGTAATGTGTTTTGACGAGGGGGTCAGTTAGACCCCAGCGTAAGTAATGTTTAGTGTGCTTCTGAATCTAGGAAAGTTTTAACTTCTTCATGGTTTTATGGTTCACTGCTTACAATAAACCTGAGACCGACATGGTTACAATAAAGTCACTTTTAAAAGAATCCCATATTCTCTATATTTTGATATACTTGGGGTCTGCAAGACCCCAATATGGAAATAGTTGGTAATTTTTGGTCCAATATGATGGTTAAAGCATTTTATTTATAGGATTATTTGTTTTTGAGACAGCAGCTGCTAAAAAGCTGTGTTAAATTTTAGTGCTGACTACTAGCTGAGGAGGTTCAAGTCCAAAGCCCTTATCCTTAATTTTATATCTTGGTTAGACTCACTGAAATTAATGATGACTGCTACCATGCAAAAGTTAAGCAAAAGGGTTTGCAAGATCAGGGCCCAAGATATTGCGATGATAATGATAGCATTTTGTGTGCATGAGGACATTTCTTTCATAGCCCGAATTCATTTATCAATGTTTAGAAGTGACCCCAGAAGGAGAATGAGTGAACAGATTATTCAGTGTGTGAGTGTGTATAAAGCAGTTCCATCTCCCTTCCCTGCTCCCCCACCACAACACACATACTGCAGAAAGGAAATTCAATGTGTTGTTTAACCATATTGACCCAGCGTGCAGGGTCAAACCCTACATTATATTTTAACAGATTTTAATCCCATGCTAATCCTCAACCATTTTTATGGGGAGTTTCCATTAAAAATAAAAGAAATTTCTGGTATAAACCCTCTTGAGTGATGAGAATGAGAGAGGAGAATTACTCCAAAGTGTGATGCTAAGAAGTGTCCCTTCACATATACACTAGGAAACAAAAAATACCTATTATTTCTTGGGTCCTTGCACATCTTTTTCCAATTGTTATGATTGTTTTATAAATTCCTATACGATTTCAAGGGACACCTTATGTTTCCTTCAGGGATTTGCTGAGAAATGTGGTTGCAGTGGAAATGGAGTTGAACTAGGCTTAGGGGTTCACTGAGGACAAAGACACAGAATATTGACTCCTTGTACAACACACAAGGTGAGATAATGCACTTCATTAAAATGGAAAACTGCACTTGTGGCTGGAGCAATCAGAAGGTATACAATGCAGTTGAGAGCTTTAACATACCAGTACAAGTGAAAAGAGTGTTTCTTTCCTCAGAATTGACAGTTCTATGGTTTATTTGTGCTTACAATGCCTTTTAAAGCAAAAATCATGGCAGTAGCCATTCACTCTGTGCTGTCTACTCTGAAAGTTGTTGTGAAGTAGTTGCTGACAAAGACAGGGCATATTCTTTTCTGATGAGACTTTTTCTTTTCCCTTGTATCCCAGACCAAGGACCAGATGCTGTAGATACTTATTCCCCTGCCTAGTCCCATTGAGGTTTTATAGCATGTTGCAGTAAGAACATACAGGATTGCCTTTTAGTGATTATTAGTTAAACTAGATCTCTGTATTTTGTACATTTGTATTTATTTTTTACTATGTAATATTATATTTGTCATAAGCTCAGCTCTCAAAGTGAATAACATGTTGATAATATCCAATAACATTTATGAATTTCAAATTCATATTAAATGCCTATATTACAGGTTAAATGACAACTTAAAAATACACACATAGTATTTCTCGCTGCTTGTAACTTTGTCAAACTTCTAACAGCAAGCTGGTAAACATCAGTCTTTCTGTGGGTGTTTTATTCTCCCAAGATTACATTTCTCCTTATTTGATTACTTGTGGATGATTTGAATGAGCTTTAAACACTATGAAAGTGTTAATATTATTGCATTGTATTACTATACATTTGTAATAATAGATGTTACAGATGAGAGGAATATTGTGAAGAATGTACAAAGGTATCCATTTGCTCCCTGTTACATAAAGGATGAACACATGCAGTTTTTTTTGTGTGTCAGTGGAAGAATAGACCAGAGAGGAGTGGGTGAGTGAGAGAGGAAGGGGGGAACAAAGGTGGGGGGGTAGGTTCCCCCCCCCCCCCGTGAGCATAATCTTATCCAGCCTTTCATTTTAGGAAAAAAAATCTTTAATTAGACTGAGTATATTCATGCTCTCTAGAGGTTTGTAATGAAATGTGGGGTCTTTCAGTTCATAATGAACAATTTAAATATAGCTCAAGGGACCACTGCACTAGATACTGTAGAAACTGATAACAAAAGGACTGTCCCCACCCCAAACAACTTATAATTCACAACCAAAACAAAAATGGAATTTATTGGGGTAGTTGTTGGTAGTCCCAGCAGAAGCCAAGGAGTGATTTGGCATGAAGACCTGATTACGGCTGGCCCCAGAACAAGGTTGCAGTTTGCTGGAGGAGTTAATATTGTGCCTATGGGGAGAGGACCTCGGTCCAGGACTATCAATCTGCCACCTTTCACAAACAAAATCAATTCAGGAAAAGAAAAACAATGTTAAAATGCATTTCCTTTTTTTTCCCCCTCCCCTGACAGTTCTGACTTGCATTTCCTTCTTCAGTAATTGAGTGAGTGGCATGGGATGGGAGGGGGGCCAACGGTGGGGGTGAACAGGCTACAGCCATGATTCTTCCTCTTTCCCCCTTTAAGCTCCAGTTCTTTAATAATACGTGTAAACTTGGGGGAGAGAAGTTGTGGATTATTCTGAGATTCAAATCTTCTGCATTATTGAATTTGATAAAATTGTACAGAAGTTCAAGCAATTTGACCTTAAGTCTAATACTGCACCAGACAGCCAACAGTACTGAAATGATCTTCCAAATTTTTTAGAGGTATGGCTTTTTATCTTTCATAGTCACATTTTTATTGTAAAATACTATCCATGAAGATCTTTCATCTTCATTTAAGTTTTAAAAGTACATTACATACTAACAGATAATTGAAAAATCACAGAAATGTACCTGTCACAGACCTCTTATTGTTTATTTTAGCCTAAAAAAAAAAATCTTCTCAAGATGCAAAAGTGCAGAGAGAGCCTTCTCTTGATGAATTGTTAGTCTATGAAAATTCCAGTGTTCTAAGCCAAAGTTCAGTGATTTATGTTCTTGAGAAGAAGGAACATAATTTGAAAACATGATTGTTTTGCAGACGGATGTGATTGTTATGATGTTCCTGCAGTACACTTATGGGCTAAAAATCCATCTTGAAACCTTTGTAATCAGAAAATATATCCCTAATCCTGCAGAAGTGGGTTGCTATGCAGCATTTGCTATAGAAGAGGGGACTGAACTTTCTAGTACAGTGCACTGGCTAAGTGATTATGCTATGCCACAAACCTTGCAGCAAAGGTAACATCATTTAACCAGTCTAGTCTTTTGGGAAAAGTCTTATAGAATTTAATAGAGAACTATATCATTGCTATAGAATTCTGATGGATGTGTTAATAATTCTGCAGAAAGAATATAATTCTCAATTGAATTCTATAGGTTTTTAAAATCATTTCTGTAAGCCTCTATTCAATTTCTATAGAACCCTTTAGTACATTGCCCTGCTCCTGGACTCAATCAACCATCCTCCCCCATAAATCCAGAGCTTCTTGCCTGGGAAAATGGCAGGAGCAGGTGGAGACAAGAAAATGCACATTGTTTTCTTCAGCAATCATAGCAAGCACAAGAACGGCTATACAGAGTCAGAGTAATGGTCAATCTAACCCAGTATCCTGTCTTTTACAGTGGGCAGTACCAGATGTTTCTGAGGGAATGAACAGAACAGAGCAATTTCAGGTGATCCATCCCTTGTTATCCAGTCGCAACATCTGGCCATCAGAGACTTAGGGACACCCAGAGCATGGGGGTTGCATCCCTGACCATTTTGGCTAATGGTCTTTGGTGGACCCATCCTCCATGAACCTATCTAATTCTTTTTTGAACACAGCTATACTTTTGGGCATCACAACAACTCATGGCAGTGAGTTCCACTGGGGTTGACTGTGCACTGTGTGAATTACTTACTTCTATTTGTTTTAAGCCTGCTGCCTATTAATTTCAGGGTGTAACCCTAGTTCTTGTATTAAGGGGAGGAGTAACACTTCCTTATTCACTTTCTCCATACCATTCATGACTTTATAGATCTCTATCGTATCCCCCCCCCCCTTAGATGTCTCTCTTCTAAACTGAACAGTCCCAGTCTTTTTAATCTCTCCTCACATGGAAGCTGTTCCATAAGCCTTTCTGTTGCCTTTATCTTTACCTTTTCCAATTCCAATATCTCTTTTTGAGATGGAGTGACCAGAATTTCATACAGTATTCAAGGTGTGGATGTAACATGGATTTATATAGTTGCATTGTGATATTTTTTGTTTTATTATCTATCCCTTTTCTAATGGTTCTTAACTTTCTGTGAGGATTTTTTGACTGCTGCTGC
Organism: Caretta caretta; assembly: GCF_965140235.1. NCBI lineage: Eukaryota > Metazoa > Chordata > Testudines > Cheloniidae > Caretta > Caretta caretta. The sequence goes on along the minus strand of NC_134210.1, from coordinate 88,458,031 downwards.
ACAGTGAGTGGCTGTTGGGAACTATCTATTGGGAATTCCATTAAAAATATATTGCCTTTGCCTTGACTCTCTTCCAGGCTATGGAACTCCTCTTTAAGGGTAAAACATTGACAGAGATAAAAGATTTCACAGCCCTAGAACGACACAAGATCTCTGTGTAGAAGGCTCTGATCCTCAGGAAGTTTTGGTTTGGTGCTCCTGCTTCTTCCCTAGGAGATGTCACACTCCATTGCTCTATAGCATAAGAATTCAGAGGAACCTCTGTGAGAGGATCTTCAGAGTTTTTCTCCTCTGTGAACCTTCCAGTGAGCTTTGTCAAAGGTAGCATGAAAGGGAACATGATCTAGCTCTGAGCTTTAGGATTGGCACAATGAGAATTAGTGAACTGTTGCTGTAATAAACAAAACAGCAAGGGAGCCCTTTAAAATACATAAGTCAAACAATTCATTTGTTACATACATTGTTCAACTGTGCCCAGGATTCAAGATGGGCCATCTTTGAAGTGCAGCTAATATCTCACCATATTTCCTTGCCATTTAGAAACAATACTTCTGATCTCTCACAGCAACCAATTAAATGTAGCAAACAGTACAAGTGAGAAAAAAGCAGCAGGTGCACATGAAATCTAAATAACTGAGATGTTCTTTTCATGCAACTATCTTTAATAAGAAGAAAACAGTAAAGGAAAACAAAGCACAGCTGCTATTTTATAAATATATGTCCAAATGCATCTTATATTTTTTCTATCCAAAGCCTCATATGGACCCACCATACATCAGAAGAGTATAAGAGCACCTTCCACAAATAAAAATGATGACAATGATGTATTTCTTTTCCTTGATGGCTGTCAAGAGGCAGGGTTATGTTTTTGGGAGTAGGTTATCTTCTTATATCTATTATTATTTATTTTATTTAACATTCAGGTGTGAGTGTTGTTAGCAACATGGTACTACTGTGAAAAAGCTTAAGAGGTAGGTCTTACATTTAGATTGGAATGCAGCAAGTTTAGTGGCCATTCTCATTTCATTTGTCAGTGAGTTCAGTAGTTTGGATCCAGTTCATGTCATGGTCATGTGTCTCCGCTATAGCATGACACTTTCATTCTTGCAGTAAAACATAGTTGCAGCTGTCAGCCGTTCCCCTTTAGCCATCCTGGTTCCCAGTCATCTTGCTGCTGGATCCCTGCCACACCCACCCCGCCTCAAATGAGAGCTAAGGGGGGTTATGAAGGGGTGGGTTCACTCCCTACTGTAACAGTTGTGGGACCCCCACTCCCATTCCCCATTTCTGCTCCTTTAAAGGATACCTCCTTTATATCTTTTGTCAGTCCATTTTGTCTGATCACTGAATCCCTTCCCTGTGCAGTACTTGCATTGAACATCTGCCCCTACAACACCACAGCCTGACCCCCATTTCATGTTTTCCCCAACTAACCCCCAATCCACTATAGTGAAGGTGAAAATGCCCCTATCTCACCTTGACCAATCTGGTGGTGAGGGAAAAAAGTCCTTCCTAGTCCCCTGAGAAAGGAGTGACTAGTGTAATGCCCAGCGGATCATGACAAATCCTGGTATTTGGCTACTCCCAGGGAAAGGAGGGTGGGAGCTGCTTGGCCTGGTTCAGGTAAAGTGGGCTTTACCTGTACCATCATGGACCAAAACAGTCCCCCCCCCCACTCTTCTGGTCACCTGGGTCAGTGTCCCCCTGCTGATCTGGTCTGAAGCCGCCACAGCAAGTCACTCACTCTCTCTAGTCTTTAAAGGAGCCACACACTTTTTCTAGAATCCAGACAACAGCTTCCCACCACTTAAAAGTGGTCATTCTGGTAGAACATAGTTGCAGGGTGAAGGTTATTTTATATTTTGAAGCTTTACATTGTTTTTGTTGGATTGCATTCTGGATGCTTTACTACTTAATTTATTCAGTGGTTCTTTGTCATAAATTTCAGGTTTCAAAATGACAGATTCCACTGTTCTGGAAATTCCTGTTTATTTTGGAAGCATCAGAAGTTGCTTATTCTGCACTGTTAAAATTCGTAGAATAACTACTTCATCTCAGATATCACATATGATCGCATTACAGAGCTATTGCTAAATATATTTCATTTAACATTTTATATTTTGATTTTCACTTTCTGTTCTCTTACACAGCCTGACATTGATGTAGTCACATGCAATATTAAGTTCTTGATTTTCTTTCTTTTTTAAACTTCATTCTTGAGATTGATGTGGGATCATTCTCACGTACAAGATAAAATAGGTTCTGTATCCTAGAATAAGAAGATAAATTGAGAGTATATATGCCATTTAAGTAAATAAAGTGATTGTATGGGCACTTATTTTCTCATTCATATAAGCTATTTATTATTGGACTGTTTTCAGAAATGTCAAAGGAATATTTTACCATAATAACACAAAGAAAGCAAAGTATGGCTCTCTGAAAAATAAAGTGGTAATGGTAAATTAAATGAAATATTCTTTAATATTATTGGGTCTCAGTAATTCTGGGATGTACAAATGTTTGCTTATTTAAAATATCAATTTGGTTCCTGAGTTAGATGAAATGAAAATATCTGGGTATAGAATCCTCACATTTTGACCACTGGCATTGTAGAAAGTGTGCTTCATTTATTTTATTTATTAGTTTAATTTAATTTTTATTTTATTTTATTTACTTACTTACTATCAAATATATCTAGCTATGCTGGAAATATATTTTATCTTCTTAAACTCTATTGTATGACATTTCATTTTTTAATTAATGGATTTCATACTTTTGTATGATGAACTCTTTGCTTTTGTGGAAACTGAGATTACAACAAAATTAAACTGTTCATAAATTGATAGATTCCAAGGCCAGAAGGTACCATTGTGATCACCCACACTGAACTCCTGTATAATACAGGCCAGACAACTTCCCCACAATAATTTCTTGAGCATATCTTTTTGGCGAGTGGCGGGAGGAAAGCGTTCAATCTTGATTTTAAAATGGTCAATGACAGAGAATATACCATGACCCTTGGTAACTTGTTCCAATGGTTTATTACTCTCACTGTTACAACATCCTGCTTGAATTGTGGTCACCAGAACTGGACCTAGTATTCCAACAGTGCAAAATACAGAGGTAAAATAACTATGCTACTACTGCCTGAGGTTCTACTGTTTATGCATCCAGGGATTGCATTTGTCCCTTTGGTCCCAGTGTTAAACTGGATGCTCTTGTTCAGGTGATTATCCATGACAACCCCCAAATCTTTTTCAGAATCACTGCTTCCCAGGATAGAGTGCCCCATCCTGTAAATTTGGCCTACATTCTTTGTTCCTAAATGTATACATTTACATTTAACCATATTAAAATGCATATTGTTTGCTTGTGTCTAGTTTACAAAGCAATCCAGATCACTCTGTGTCAGTGACATGTCCTCTTCTTTATTTACGGTTAGAACATGCTGTGAAACTACCTGGATATGGTGTGTAACAGAATGTTACCCAATAAAGACATTTCACATTGCACTGCATACTGTAGCAAGCCCTCAAGCATAGTACAAGTTAAAGACTCTTTTCCATCTTGTCTGTAATATTTCATGATAAGAATGGCATTGTAACGCTCCAGATGAACTTCTTCATTTTAACTGTTGAGCCCTTTCCTCTTTGTTTTGTTGTCACTTTGGTTAAACATAGATTAGCTACATACATGTTTTGGAAGCAAAAAGTCAATGTTTAAATCCCAGCTACTGAAGCAATTAATTAGTATTAAGATACACTAGTTTGTGTTGGGCTGAAAGGCACTGTGCTTTTAAAATATAATCCACAGGTAATGAATTTGACAGATCAGAACAAAACTTATCATTAATGTCAGAAACCGGTACATGCTGATTTATTGTAGCTCTTAAATAGTGAATCTTTCATTTCCACATTTTGATCAATTTACTGCAAACTCCAAGGCTCATATCTGTTTTAAATTCCATGATGGTAACTTTGCTGCACCTAAAGGCTTATTTCTAGATACAAGTTTCTACTCTTGTAAGAGACATGCTCTGTCTTGTCCTGACAGTAAAATTCCCAGCTAACTGACAATAGGAAAAACAGTCTTGTAATTTGTCTTGTAACATTCAGTCTCCTGACTAAACGAAAAATAAAAATAATTGGAAAGAAGATTTATATACAGAGATTGCCCTTTAGCCCTTTCCATTTTTCCCTTGGAAAAATAGATATGGTTATCTCAGTACGTGTAGTATGCTCTACACTTTCTTTATTATTTCTTTATTTAAATCCTCTCCTTAGGAACAGCTAGGGAGTCATCAGAAGCAGCAGCAGTATCTTCCTCAGAACATACCCCAGCGTCAGTGTGCATCTACTTGGGGGCATGGTGATGGGAGGGAGGGGGCACTGTAGTCTTCTGCCACACAAAAAGGCCTTTCTTGGGGGTGGTATTGGCAAGTATGCCTTGAGCAGCATTGAAATGCACAGGAAATACTTTTCTTGCAGGCTGTCTGCAGACTCAGGCAGCCATAACTGAACCAGTTATACTTTAGTCACGTTTTTCAAGTTTTTGTTCTGAATCACCTGGATTAGACGTGTGTGTGTGTGTGCGCGCGTGCATATGTGGTAAAAACTTTGCCCTCATTGTATGATTCCAGGAGTTGGCTTGGAATAGGCACAAGCCTATTCCAGCTTTAAATACAAATCCATTAGTTTAACTGTACTCAGCACAGCAGAAATAGAGTTTTAAGGGGGAGTTAAATGCAGGGAGGCTGTACCATGGATAGGGGGTCGCATGGAAGAAGACATGGAGGTGAAAGTACAAAAAGATTAAATCCAGATCTGGAAATCCTTACTCACTTTAACACAGTCTTTACTCAGGAAAATTCTTGTTGAAGTCAGCAATAACAACAACAGGATTTAATCTGAGTAAGACATTTGTAATATCTGAGCACCAAATAGCTTCCTCTGGTCACAGTTCGTCAGCCTTGTTATAAGGCCACAGTTAAGAAATGTGAAACAGCATCAGGAAACAAAGTATGTATTATGAGCTTTGAGATATTTGACTATTTACATGTATTATTCCCTAGAGACAGGACTGCCAAATAAATTCTAAAATGAGAACCATATGTGTGAGATTCTAGGGTCAGGACCTAAATTATGGTCTTTGGGACTGCAGATGTGTGTAGACAGGCATAGAGAGGGACTATTTTTTAAAAAAAGAAAAAGAAAAAAGAAAGGAGCAAACATGTTTTAAAGAAAGTGGGATGAAAATCAAAACACTTTTTACAATTACAATTTCAAATGTATTGGAGTTAAGACTTTATACTGATAATCTCCAACAGCTCACAGGGCAGCTTGCTACTGCAGCAACCTATATAAGCACATTGTATAAACATCAAGCTGAGAAAACTTGGGATACTTTGTAAAGTGTAGGAAAAGACTAGAGACTCAATTTTGAACCCACTGAAATTAATGGGGGTTTTACCAATGACTGGCCAGAAGTATCTTTGCATATATTTCTTCAGTTTTGTTAAAAGTGCCTATCTTGAAGCGCTTGCTGCTTACACAGTCATTTTAAAATATGAACACCAATCAAAATGTAAGGAATAATCCACCCAGACAGACCTCCTCCTACATAATATAAATCAACTGTCTACTCACCCACTTCATCTCTTAACTGCATTACACATAAGCCTGGAGAAATAGATTTGAGTCTGTTAAAATAAATGAAGGTAGATTAGATCCCCTGATTTTGTTTTCCTTATGTCCTATTTAGAGCCAGCACCCGTGCTCCAGCTTTTTTTTCACCCCCTTGCTACTTTCTGCTCTTTGTATGTGAAACGCATACTGTAGACCAGCACACACTAACATCTAATGTATGCAAAGGTATGTTCTTTCAGCCTATAATTTATAGTATAAAATGTCAGTGCTTTTTTTTTAAAGGTGACAATTAAAAGGTAAGTGACATGTTTGGTTATGTATTCTAATAGTTTGTTATAATCATAAGAGAATGTTTCACCCCCATGGGCCAAATTTTCAATGTCGGAAGCAAGAGATCCACTAGCAGAAATGTGCATACTCTTATAGCAGCTGCAAAAGCCCACATTTCCACACGGAAATGTTAATTCATACACTTTAACTGATTCCATTAATCAACAGGTACTGGCACATGCAATTCCTGAAAATGAGTGTGGACATGCCCAGATAAGGGCAGAATAATAAGATTTTGTTTTGTGGGCACAATAGTTCACCATCTGCACCTCCTTTTGTGAATTTTTGATTAACTATTCTCTTTTTGGGAGACAAAGACCTCCCCTTTCCTGGGTCACACTCCAGCCATTTTATGCCACTCCACCTGTGCAGAGTGGTCTTCAACATAGTGGAGGTGGGAAGGTTTTTTTTTTAGAGACGGGTTTACCTTGGGTAGTGCAAAACTGCTCTAGTGGCTCCAAAAGCTCTCCTTCCCATCTGCTATGCAGGGGAGACAGACAGGCAAAAAGAAACGTGACGAATTTCCCCTGTATCCTGGTGATCTCTGGCTGCTGTAAATGCTCTTTAGGCCATTTGCACTGGTGCCTTCAGGCTCCTCCAACTTGCGCTGAGGAACTGGACTTGCCCGGATCAGCTCCAAGACTGAGAGAGGATTAAGGTCACTTGGGGGTATATCTACACTAGCAACTGTGCCTATGTCCATGTGCATGGTTTTGCCATAATTCCCTATGGTCTGCAGAAGCATGTGTCTGGAGGTGAGGACAGGGTGAGTAAGCTAGCACACCTAAAATCTACAGTACTACAGATACAGATTAAATAGTTCCGATACATCTACAATAGTATACTGGGTACCCAGATGAGTCTGAAGTCCTGTAAGAGTCTTCCAGAGGTATTTTTTTCCCTATGGAGACAGCTAAGAAAAATGATACTCAAATGAAATGCGTATTTGTCAAGGTTCCTCCCCCACTCTGAACTCTAGGGTACAGATGTGGGGACCTGCATGAAAACCCCCCTAAGCTTATCTTTACCAGCTTAGGTCAAAACTTCCCCAAGGTTCAAAATATTACACCCGTTATCCTTGGAATGGCCGCTACCACCACCAAACTAATACTGGTTACTGGGGAAGAGCTGTTTGGACGCGTCTTTCCCCCAAAATACTTCCCAAAACCTTGCACCCCACTTCCTGGACAAGGTTTAGTAAAAAGCCTCACCAATTTGCCTAGGTGACTACAGACCCAGACCCTTGGATCTTAAGAACAATGAACAATCCTCCCAACACTTGCACCCCTCCTTTCCTGGGAAATGTTGGATAAAAAGCCTCACCAATTTGCATAGGTGACCACAGACCCAAACCCTTGGATCTGAGAACAATGAAAAAGCATTCAGTTTTTACAAGAAGACTTTTAATAAAAAATAGAAGTAAATAGAAATAAAGAAATCCCCCCTGTAAAATCAGGATGGTAGATATCTTACAGGGTAATTAGATTCAAAAACATAGAGAACCCCTCTAGGCAAAACCTTAAGTTACAAAAAAGATGCACAGACAGAAATAGTTATTCTATTCAGCACAATGCTTTTCTCAGCCATTTAAAGGAATCATAATCTAACACATACCTAGCTAGATTACTTACTAAAAGTTCTAAGACTCCATTCCTGTTCTGTCTCTGGCAAGAGCAGCATACAGACAGACACAAAACCTTTGTTTGTCTCCCTCCTCCCAGCTTTTGAAAGTATCTTGTCTCCTCATTGGTCATTTTGGTCAGGTGCCAGCGAGGTTACCTTTAGCTTCTTAACCCTTTACAGGTGAGAGGAGCTTTCCCCTGGCCAGGAGGGATTTCAAAGGGGTTTACCCTTCCCTTTATATTTATGACACGCCCCCCAAATCTCAGCTAGGGTGAAACACTGGCTGGGATTTCTTCCTGGAGCTCTAGGAAAAACAGAGTTAATAAGACACATGCATCTCTAAATATACTACCAAGTACATAAAGACTAACAATATTTTCCACATCTCAAGGACGATTTTAACCAGTTGACTCTGGGAAACTTTCACGGGAGAGTGCATCAGCCACTTTGCTAGAAGCTCCTGAGATGTGTTGGATGTCGAAATCAAAATCTTGGAGAGCTAAACTCCACCGAAGAAGTTTTTTGTTAGTTTCTTTGACGGTGTGAAGCCACTTCAGTGCAGCATGGTCGGTTTGCAGGTGGAAACGCCGTCCCCAAACATATGGGCGTAGCTTTTCCAGAGCGTAGACAATGGCGTAACATTCTTTTTCAGTGACTGACCAGTTGCTTTCCCTCTCAGACAGTTTTTTGCTGAGAAACACTACAGGGTGGAATTCTTGATCAGGTCCTTTCTGCATTAAAACTGCTCCCACACCATGCTCGGACGCATCTGTGGTTACTAGGAACGGTTTGTCAAAGTCTGGGGCCCTTAGTACAGGGTCAGACATGAGTGTCGCTTTAAGCTTGTTAAAGGCCTTCTGACACTTTCCGGTCCACTGAACAGCATTTGGCTGTTTCTTTTTGGTTAGGTCTGTCAGTGGGGCAGCGATTTGGCTGTAGTGCGGTACAAAGCGTCTGTAATAACCGGCCAAGCCTAAGAAGGATTGAACCTGTTTCTTTGACTTTGGGACAGGCCACTTTTGGATAGCATCCACTTTGGCCTGTAGGGGGCTGATAGTTCCTTGACCCACCTGGTGTCCAAGGTAAGTCACTCTGTTTAGGCCTATTTGACACTTCTTAGCCTTAACAGTTAGTCCTGCCTCCCTTATGCGCTCAAGGACTTTTTGTAGATGTTCCAGGTGGTCTGCCCAGGAATCCGAAAATATGGCCACGTCGTCAAGGTAGGCGACTGCATATTCTCCTAATCCCGCTAGGAGACCATCTACAAGTCTTTGGAAAGTGGCGGGTGCATTTCGCAGCCCGAAAGGGAGTACATTAAATTCATACAGCCCGAGATGTGTGATGAAGGCTGACCTTTCCTTGGCAGATTCATCTAGCGGTACCTGCCAGTACCCCTTGGTTAAGTCCAAGGTAGAGATGAACTGGGCCCGTCCCAGTTTCTCTAATAGTTCATCTGTGCGTGGCATTGGATAGTTGTCTGGGCGAGTTACAGCATTTAGCTTACGGTAGTCCACGCAAAAACGTATTTCCCCATCTGGTTTGGGAACTAGAACCACTGGAGATGCCGATGCACTTTCAGAGGGGCGGATTACCCCCATCTGTAACATATCCTGGATCTCCCGTTCTATAGCAGTTTTAGCTTGAGGAGACACCCGGTAAGGTTGGACCCTAATTGGGTGAGCATTACCTGTGTCAATGGAGTGGTATGCCCGTTCAGTCAGTCCTGGGGTGGCTGAGAACGTTGGCGCGTAGCTAGTGCACAGCTCCTGGATCTGCTGTCGCTGCATACGCCCAAGGGTCATGGAGAGGTTCACCTCTTCCACACCACCAGCACATTTCCCTTCGTAGTAAACACCTTCAGGCCACTCAGCGTCGTCTCCTCCCTGGGCTGTAAACTGACAAACCTTTAATTCTCTGGAATAAAAGGGCTTTAGAGAATTAATATGGTACACCTTAGGCTTTCGGTTGGAGGTGGGGAACGCTATGAGATAATTAACAGCTCCCAGGCGCTCCTGGACCGTGAATGGCCCTTCCCACGATGCTTCCATTTTATGGGCCTGGAGCGCCTTTAAGACCATGACCTGGTCTCCTACTTTGAAGGAACGCTCTCTGGCATGTTTATCATACCAGGCTTTTTGCTCTTTTTGAGCATCCTGTAAGTTTTCTCTAGCAAGGGCTAAAGAGGTTCGGAGGCTGTTTTGTAGGTTGGTTACAAAGTCCAGAATGTTAGTTCCTGGAGAAGGTGTAAATCCCTCCCATTGCTGCTTCACCAACTGCAATGGCCCCTTAACCTCACGGCCATATACAAGTTCAAATGGGGAAAACCCTAAACTGGGATGTGGTACAGCTCTGTAGGCAAAGACCAACTGCTGCAACACTAGGTCCCAATCATTGGAGTGCTCATTTACAAATTTACGTATCATGGCCCCCAAAGTTCCATTAAACTTCTCCACCATGCCATTTGTTTGATGGTGGTAAGGAGTGGCAACCAAGTGATTTACCCCATGAGCTTCCCAAAGGTTTTTCATAGTTCCTGCCAGGAAATTAGTCCCTGCATCTGTGAGGATGTCGGAGGGCCAACCTACCCTGGCAAAAATGTCTGCTAGTGCCTGGCACACACTTTTAGCCCTGGTGTTGCTTAGAGCTACTGCTTCTGGCCATCGGGTGGCAAAATCCATGAAAGTCAGTATGTACTGCTTTCCTCTGGGTGTCTTTTTCGGAAAAGGACCCAGAATATCCACAGCTACTCGCTGAAATGGAACTTCAATGATGGGGAGGGGTTGTAGAGGGGCTTTGACCTGGTCTTGGGGTTTTCCCACTCTTTGGCACACCTCACAAGACTGGACATAGGTAGAAACATCCTTGCCCATTCCTTCCCAGTGGAATGACCCCCCCAAACGGTCTTTGGTCCTGTTCACCCCAGCATGGCCACTAGGGTGATCGTGGGCTAAGCTCAAGAGCTTGGCCCGGTATTTAGTTGGAACTACCAACTGTTTCTGAGGATGCCAGTCTTTCTGGTGTCCCCCAGAAAGAGTTTCCTTGTATAAAAGTCCTCTTTCTACAACAAACCTGGATCGATTAGAAGAGCTGAGAGGCGGTGGGTTGCTCCGTGCCGCCGTCCAAGCTCTTTGGAGGCTTTCATCTGCTTCCTGTTCGGTCTGGAACTGTTCCCTTGATGCTGGAGACATCAGTTCCTCATGGGATTGTGGACCTAGGCTTGGTCCCTCTGGAAGCGATATAGGGGATGGAGCTGTTTCTGTTGACTGTGAACCGCTCTCCGCTGGTGCACTATGTTGGGATTCAGGCTCCGGCTGAGCCTCTTGTGTAGGGTTATGGGCTGCTGCCAGTTCAGGTTCGGTGGGGCCCTCTGGTGTTGAGGTTGCAAGTACTGGATTCAGTGCTGACACGGGGTCTGGTGTTGGTTGTTCGGCTGGTTCCGGTTCTAGGACTGGTTCCGTCTGGGTCTCTGGGACTGGATCCACTACTGCTGTTGCAGACATTGGCCTGGGGTCCAGGTCCATCACCTCTGACCGGGTCCTGATAGAAGTTTCCGGAACAGAGCTAGGCCTCACGGCTTGTTTAGCCTGGCTGCGGGTGACCATTCCCACCCTCTTGGCCTGCTTCACATGATTGGCCAAGTCTTCCCCCAACAGCATGGGGATGGGATAATCATCATAGACTGCAAAAGTCCACATTCCTGACCAGCCCTTTTACTGGACAGGCAACTTGGCTGTAGGCAAATTGAAAGAGTTGGACTTGAAGGGTTGAATCGTCACTTGGATCTCTGGGTTGATTAAATTGGGGTCCACTAAGGAAGCATGGATAGCTGACACTTGTGCTCCGGTGTCCCTCCACGCAGTGACCTTCTTCCCGCCCACACTCACAGTTTCCCTCCGCTCCAAGGGTATCTGGGAGGTATCTGGGCCTGTGGACCTCTGGTGTGATTCCGGTGCAATGAACTGTAATCTGTTGGGGTTCTTGGGGCAGTTGGCCTTTACATGCCCCAGCTCGTTACACTTAAAACATCGTCCAGCTGACGGGTCACTGGGGCGAGGAGGGTTGCTGGAGAACGGGGTGGTGGGACGATAAGGGGTCTGGAGGGTTCTTTGGGAGGTAGGTGGGGCTTTGGGCGGCCCCCGGTAATAGGGTGTGGTCTGGGGTGGTCCCTTCTGGTCTCCACTCCAACTGCGACCAGTTTTCTTCTTCTCTGCCACCTCCACCCATCTGGCTCCAATCTCTCCTGCCTCGATTACAGTTTTGGGCTTCCCGTCTAGGATGTATCTTTCTATTTCCTCAGGAACACCCTCTAAGAATTGTTCCATTTGCATTAGGAAGGGCAAATTTACTGGAGATTCAACACTTGCTCCTGATATCCAGGCATCCCAATGTTTCACAATGTGGTAGGCATGTTGGGTAAATGACATGTCTGGTTTCCACCTTAGGGCTCTGAACCTCCGACGAGACTACTCGGGTGTTATCCCCATTCTGACTCTCGCCTTGGATTTAAACAGTTCATACTTGTTCATGTGTTCTTTAGGCATTTCAGCTGCCACCTCAGCTAAGGGTCCACTGAGCTGCGGCCTCAGCTCTACCATGTATTGGTCAGTAGAGATGTTGTACCCAAGGCAGGCCCTTTCGAAGTTTTCTAAGAAGGCCTCAGTATCATCACCTGCCTTGTAGGTGGGGAACTTTCTGGGATGGGAAGTGGTACCTGGAGAAGGATTGCTAGGGTTTGTTGGTATATTCTGCTGGGCCTTTATCCTCTCCACCTCCTCCACATGCTTCCTCTCTTTTTCCTTCTCCTCCTCCACATGCTTCCTCTCTTTTTCCTTCTCCTCCTCCACATGCTTCCTTGCCTCCATTTCCCTCTTGTGGGCAGCCTCCTGTACCTCCTTCTCCAGCCGCATGAGTTCTATCTGTCTTTCATGTTCCCTTTGTCTTTCCTCAGCCTGAAATTTGGCTAATTCCAGCTGTAGTTGAGCTGAGGATTTGGTCATTCTAACCTCTCTGTTTTTAACTAACTTTACACCTGAGGTTTAGAAATAAACAAACAAAACTTGGCTGTAAAATTTTGCTGTGCTGCAATAGAATACCTATTCTCTGATAGTGATTGTCAGCCTACAGAAAAAGACAATTCCCTTGTCTCTGCTCTGGGCCCAAATTAAAGCAAAAAACCTCCAACTACTTGGAAACCTGCTTACCCAGCCCAAAGAAAAAGCCAATGGGTAGAACACACACCCCCTATTTACTTTTAGGAAGAAAAGAAAAAAAAACCTCTGGATTGGAAGATTTCCCTGCAGGAGTTAAGTACCCTGCCTCCAGGCAAAAAAAACCTGCAATTCACAAGATAATCCCCTTTTGTCTCTGCTTGGCCACAAAGCAGAGAGAAACCAAGCTGCTTTCAGTTTCAAAGCTGCTTTCTGGACTTTCTTTCCAAAGAAAAAAAAATTTTCCTTTTTAAAATCTGTATTTCTAGTTCAAAAAATCTCAACTGGATCTCAAATGATTTCAGGTTAATCCCACCACTGTGCCACCATGTCAAGGTTCCTCCCCCACTCTGAACTCTAGGGTACAGATGTGGGGACCTGCATGAAAACCCCCCTAAGCTTATCTTTACCAGCTTAGGTCAAAACTTCCCCAAGGTACAAAATATTACACCCGTTATCCTTGGAATGGCCGCTACCACCACCAAACTAATACTGGTTACTGGGGAAGAGCTGTTTGGACGCGTCTTTCCCCCCAAAATACTTCCCAAAACCTTGCACCCCACTTCCTGGACAAGGTTTAGTAAAAAGCCTCACCAATTTGCCTAGGTGACTACAGACCCAGACCCTTGGATCTTAAGAACAATGAACAATCCTCCCAACACTTGCACCCCTCCTTTCCTGGGAAATGTTGGATAAAAAGCCTCACCAATTTGCATAGGTGACCACAGACCCAAACCCTTGGATCTGAGAACAATGAAAAAGCATTCAGTTTTTACAAGAAGACTTTTAATAAAAAATAGAAGTAAATAGAAATAAAGAAATCCCCCCTGTAAAATCAGGATGGTAGATATCTTACAGGGTAATTAGATTCAAAAACATAGAGAACCCCTCTAGGCAAAACCTTAAGTTACAAAAAAGATGCACAGACAGAAATAGTTATTCTATTCAGCACAATGCTTTTCTCAGCCATTTAAAGGAATCATAATCTAACACATACCTAGCTAGATTACTTACTAAAAGTTCTAAGACTCCATTCCTGTTCTGTCTCTGGCAAGAGCAGCATACAGACAGACACAAAACCTTTGTTTGTCTCCCTCCTCCCAGCTTTTGAAAGTATCTTGTCTCCTCATTGGTCATTTTGGTCAGGTGCCAGCGAGGTTACCTTTAGCTTCTTAACCCTTTACAGGTGAGAGGAGCTTTCCCCTGGCCAGGAGGGATTTCAAAGGGGTTTACCCTTCCCTTTATATTTATGACAGTATTCTAGGGCATAAAAGTCAACATTGTATACAGAACATGGTTCTCCAAATGTGTATTATTATCTACTTATGGTATTAATCACTATGTGCTAGCAGTTTCTAATACTCAAGAAGGATGGTTCCTGTTCCAAGGAGCTCACAATCCAAGGACAGACGAGTATCATTTAAATGCATAAAGAATAATGAAAGTTATTTAAACTGACTGTGGGGATAAAAAATTCTAAAACATTTAATCATAATTGTATTTTTGTATACTTCCTTCAAGAGGAAATAAAATAACTAAAACTTTATTTACTATGGATTATTAATTTTAGTTTTATAATTCAATATTTTGATTTAGGACACTAGGTATAAATGATATTTTAGGATTAAATACAATGGACAAAATTACCAGGTGGTTCTAAGGAAGTGGAGCTAGGCTGAAATCAGTGAAACTATACAGAATTTAGCTCATTGGATCTGATTCACCTCTGTTGCCTCGCATATTGTGGAGTCATTTGCACAGTACCACGGACATGTGACATTACAGTATACAAGCTAACAAAAACATATCCAAACAAGAAGATAAAGAGAAGAACCTTATCACAGAATGACTTGAAAATATATGCTTTTTGTGTATGTAAATGCCAAGTAAGACACTTTAAACACAGATGATACAGATGTTTTCATTATGCAGTAAGAAACGTTTTATTACTTTTGAGGAGCCAGTGAGCCAAAGTACTGAAAGAAAATGTTTTAGTTTTCCTAATGGTAAATGAATGCAGAATATGCTGCTTCAGGCACTGGAAACAAAGACTCCTGGCCAGTACTGGCCCCTTTGCTCCCCTCCGATGACAGAAAGTCACTGAGGGAAAAATGGTGTTGGGAGGAGGGATGGATGAATTGCTGCTGTACTCCATATCTGGCAGTCCCCATCTGGTGGACTCATGGACCCTTGAAATCAAAGGTCACATACTTGAAATTGTAAAAGCTTGAAAATATCAAATTTATTTTACATATTATAATTATTTGATTTTTAAAATTATATACTCTGCAGAGAAAAAGAGAATTCTTCTCCGTGGGCCAAATTCTGAACCCCTTGTTACCCTCTCTTAAGAGTTAAAGGGAGGCCATTCACCTAGAAAGAGTGTACCTCCAGAATAGCAGTAAAGCTGACTCCAAGACTGTACATCTGGGTGCTAGGTTAGATGGTTGAGTTGTCTGCATGAGGAGAAAAAGGAATAAATGAAGAGAACGTGGGAGGCCAAATAAGGACTTTGGGTTTAGTCATATTAAGATGGTGAGGTAGTATGTCAGAGATGGATAAGAAGGGATGGACAATAGGATGCAGGGATGGGAGCAAAGAAGAATATTTGTGATTTTTAAGCACAGAGGTGAGAGTTGCATCATGTGAGTAGATAAGGCCACCCAAGAATAATGTGCAGTGGGAGAATGGGCAAGTCCCAAGGGGCTCTGTCCTTAGAGCATGAGGAAGAGGAGGCATGCTCTACCAAGTTCTACCTACGGTGCAGCTTTGGTATGCCTCATCTCAGAGATGAATTGTGAGGGGGGAAGGGAATCATTTTCATATGCTTTCACTTTCTTCCTTTCGAAAGGATATGGTTCTTCTCTTTAACAAATATCAAGATACAGTACAGCTGTTCCTTGGGTTTTGGCAACAGACAAGCAATTTATTTATCTAAAGGCTTCACATCTGTAGAGGTAAGTTTTAAGAGAGTTTCCTACATGATGCCAGCCACATATTGTAACCTCATTTGGGAGATTCACACTGGTTAAGCTGATAAAGTCTTCAATTTGATTATAGGGGAACAAGAACTCCCATTTCTTTTAAAACAGTTTCAGGCACTGGGGATGCTCTCTATATATTTCTCATTCAGGCATGAAATCTCTTTCAAACAAATCAGTTGTTCTATGTCTCCCCAGCAGACACCTCTGTAGCTCTTAAGCTATGACTGTGCTTTTGAGAACTGATTTTCACAACTTCTATTGAAGTCCACTCTGCTCTGCCATTTAATACTGCCTGCTTCTGGTTCTCTGTGACCTTTCTCTCGCTCTTGGCTTGCCCTTGTAAGATCTTTCCCCTCCCCCACATTCTATTCAATTTTGTCCTTTTCTACCTTTTCCAGAGCCTTTTTTGGCTGCACTTCTCCTCCCAGCCTGTCCTGCAGCCAAAATTGTGTTCATTTTTTTATTTTATAAAGACACATGCAACTAACAATGTGAATTAAAACATTGGATTTAATTGTCCGGTTGAACATTTTATACAGGCATATAACATTGGCTGGTTATTTGCCTATATAAAACAACAGTCATATTATTGACTCATTTTTATTGTAAGCATTGCAGAATAATTGAGGAATTTAAATGAGGGGAAAGTAGTGACTTGGCAAACCAGAATAAAGTGTGTCCTTTGCACAGGAGTAGCAAGAAAAAAAAAGGCAAGGAGAGGGATAGCTCAGTGGTTTGAGCATTGGCCCGCTAAACCCAGGGTTGTGAGTTCAATCCTTGAGGGGGCCATTTAGGGATCTGGGGCAAAAGTTGGGGATTGGTCCTGCTTTGAGCAGGGGGTTGGACTAGATGACCTCCTGAGGTCCCTTCCAACCCTGATATTCTATGATTCTATGAGACATCTGTGGGAAAAATAGATGAATGGGTCATTGAGGTTGCTGTCATTGGCACAGAGGTGACGTGATGCAATGCGAAAAAAAAAAAAAAGAAAAAAAAGATGAGGTGAGCCCAGTAGGGAGTGATGGAGTTATGGCAAACACTAGAAGTTTAAAGGCTAGATCCTCAATTGTAGTAGATTGACATAATTTCATTGACATCAATAGAACTACACTGGCTCAGGATTTGGCTCTATATCTGATACAATCAGAAAAGCTGAAAGGAGTGCTGAGAGATCAGATTGGTGGGCTAGAAAGATAATTTTAGCAGCTTTGGATGGACTAGAACGTGACATATGGATGTCAGGGAAGACGGAGGTTATGGTAATCAAGATGTGAGGGGAATGCTAAATATAATATAACCCTTTTGAATCCCATATATAAATATAATAATTAATTTGTAGTACATGCACGAAGTGTAAAAGCAAGTATCAGGTATCATGTTACAGGACAGAACTTCTGTAACAATTAGGAGCTTCAAATACCAGAGGGCTTTTAAAACATGAAGCAGAATGGTAAACTCTATTAAACTGTAGATAAGGAAATCAGCGCTACCCAAGGATGCTTATATGCAGGCTGATGTATAAAAAAGTGACATGAAATCAATGTTTATTGTTAAATGGTGTTTTGTGTTAGCAAGACATTGATTTCTGTGCAGGCTTGAGTTCAATTATTATAACTGAAGTTTTGCAAGTTTTAAAGAATTTAGAAATTTCTGTATTCTTGTCATTTATACTAGCAAAGAATGAATCTCAAAAGGTTGGAAGTTTCTGAAAAGTCCAGATACTTATCCAAACCCTAAGAGATTACTCAGCCCCTGCCCTGTTCTTTGCCCTCTATCTTTTCCTGTTCCCTTTTCATACTATTGGTCTTACATTCCTACTCACTTTATTCCAGCATAGTTCTTCCTTTCTTTTCATCCCAGTTCCACGCTAGCCTTCCTAGCACCAGCGGCTTCCTCCTGGTTCTTAACAAGGCCACCTCCCCACACAATTGTCTTGAATCTCAATACAAATTACATCTAGGAACACTAATGGCTGGTGGTATCCCAAAGAAAATATGGAGAATTCTTGCACCCAGAATTGAGCAAAACTCAATTGAGCAAAAAATTGTGGTATTTGTTTCGTGGTATTGTGATTTTGACTTAAGAGCAAAACAAAACAAAAAGTTAATTTCTGCATATTTTGGATACAAAGGTAACTTTCCTTGAAAGTGGGTCCATTTTCACATTTTAAAAAATCCATTAACTTAGCAACCTTTCCAATGGAAAAGGTCCATTTTTGAATTCATAACAAAACAAGAAAACACATTTTTGAATATTTTGCGATAAACATTTCTCATGTTTCTCTTTTCATTTCCAGAGGGTTTAAATCCAGCACAAGTAAATAAAATGCAAAAATGATCAGAAATTGTTACCATTCAATGAACTCAATAGCATTCATGTTGAATAGGAGTCCACATTGTGGAAAACACCATCACTATTGACATTGATCGACCTCCTTGTTGAAAGTGTTGGCAGAAGCCCCAGAGACTGAATTATCTTCTTGACTGTACAGATGATCCCTCCGAAGGAAGCCGGGGGCCCATTGGCAGTACAGTGTAGGTCTGGTTAAATGGCTGCTGTCCATGTTATAGCTGTTTTATAGAGAACACAGCAGATTTCCGTGCTCTCTCACTGGCATTTTTTTTCCTATTTGAAAGCATTGCTAAGAAAATTCAAGCAATCCAATCTAATTATTTGCTAGGATGACATCTCAGAATCACATTGAGCACTTATTAATGGTCATTAAGCAATGAAGCCTTCCTGAACTTTAACTTTTCTGGCACTTAGCCTCAGGCCCTCTTATTGAAACCTGATGTAATACCAGCACAGGGAACAACAATGCCAGGTATACTATCTGCTGTTATCCACTCTGTGAAATTCAAAACATAACATTTGCTTTTAAGAGAACTCATTTAACTATTTTTGCCGCACTATAAGAGCTATGTAACACTATGGATGTGACTTGTGGGTAAGTGTAATGGGAACTTTTTGTTGAATTAAAATACTTACCCATCTGTATGAAACACTGAGGGTTCTGAGTCAAGAAAATGTTTATTCCTGCCCTGCATAGGTGCTGGGGGTGCAGCAGCACCTACTGGTTTGAAGAGGTTTACATCATTTACCAGTTTACAGTTTTGTTTAATGACTTTCAGCACCCCCACTATAAAAATTGTTCCAGCACCTATGCTGTCCTCTGTCATTCAGGTAAGAGGTCAGGAATATCCATGCTATAATTTGAGTAGAAATATAGCAGACCTGGAAAACACCAATCTGGGAGAGCATAGAGCACATTTCTGCACATCCACCTCTAAAGGGATTTACTCTATTGACTATTAGATTCGTTGCGCAGTTCCTCTGAATACTGTACGTGCTTGTTTCTCTGTGCTGAGAGCTTTAAACTTCCTCAAAAATGTATGTTCACAGCATGAAAAAAATAACTGAAGTTTCTCTTCAAACACCAGAGACACAGCATGTGACAAGCCTTTCATTTTTCAGTGAGGCATTCCAGCAGAACGGCAGCTCCTAATGCAAGGTGTCATGCCGCATATTGGTCAGGTATGGTATACAACTGAGCTATATGTAATGTGTTTTTGTAGCCATTATGATTAAGATGTGAGAATTGGGTGAAGCTAACTGGTCACATTTAGCTAGGACTTACCCTGGCTTCTCTAAAATGGTCCCAGAAAGTCTGCTGTGGGAGAAGTCACAGCAATAAAAAATGGCTCAAACCTGTTACAGGGGACTTTTATGAAACAAAGGCAACCCAAAAATTGAGGGGGAGTGGCTAAGGGGAGTGTGGCTAGGTTAGCTGGTGTTGGGCTGATTCAGCTTATTCTCTCAGCAGCACAAAAAGCTAAAGCAACTCCTATCCCAAGGGAGGGATGTGTATATAATATGGCAGTCTGCCACTGAAAGGAAGTACTGTCTACTAGTAAATCCTCCCAGTCATGGCATGTCCCTTTAAAAAATTGTTGTGGTCTGATACACAAAGCCTGAGAAGACAGAGAGAGAGGGAAAGAGTTCCCAGGAAGAAGTAGCATTTAGAAGAAATCCTGTTACTGTATCTTTAAAGGCCTGGGACCTGAAGCCTTGCAGAGAAGGTGGGGCATGGCCTCCCCTCTCACCTAGCCAATAAGGGATGAGCTGGGAGAAGGGGCCAGCATAAATGCTGCATCCTCTAGCATAGTGGGGTCGATGCATGCAGACACCGAACGGAGTAAGAAGGCTCCTGCAGGGCCCTGTGTTAGCAGGGACAGAAGCCAGCAGGAGAGGGCTGCTGAACCCTGTGAGCCTGACAACTAAGTAGTGGCAGCTGAGGGAGATATGTTGCAACCCAGCCCCAGGAAGAGAGCTGGGTATGCTTGGTAAGAAGAGGCATAACTGCTGGAGTTACCCAACTCTAGAAGGAAGTCTGGAACTCCTTTAATAAGAAGAAACAAAGACATAGAAAGAACTCTGACAGGACTGGGAGCAAAGCTTAGAGCAGGGGTTCTCAAACTGGGCATCGGGACTCCTCAGTGTGTCATGTGGTTATTACATGGGGGGTCGCGAGCTGTCAGCCTCCGCCCCAAAGCCCACTTTGCCTCCAGCATTTATAATGGTGCTAAAAATATTAAAGAGTGTTTTTAATTTATAAGGGGGGCACACACAGAGGCTTGCTACGTGAAAGGGGTCACCAGTACAAAAGTTTGAGAACCACTGGCTTAGAGGCAGACTTCAGAGGAACACTGAAATCCAGAAGCCCTTTTTGTTTGTTTGGGACTTCTTTGTATGAGTTTTTGTAATAAACAAGCCCTAAGGAGAGTATTATTGAGTGTAGTGTCAAGAGTGCCTGAAGTAAAATTTTTGGCTCCATGAGATGGGAACTGAGGCAGCAAGTATGTGCAGTGCCATACTAACTTGGCAGGAGGATCTACAAAGCAGGCACACTCTGTGATGAGGGGTAATATCACTGCCCCCCTATTTATATAATCCAGAAGGCTTCTGTGAATCTGGTCCATTATATTTTGGTCAGATGTATGTTTGGACAACTTTCAAGGTGTAATATCATAATTGTACCAAGTGCTCTACTGGCTTGTAGTGGACCAAAGTCCATCCTTGAAGTAATCCAATGAAAGGCACACAATATATTCCAGTTATTTGCCACTTTTTCTCCTCTAATATACATAGCAGGATCTGATATTCTCCAGCTTAACCTCATAAGTCACAATTATTACCAAGCAACAGCAAACAAAGGAGCTATACACAGCCTGAAGAAAAAAAATGAAGATGACACCGCTCCCTTAGGACCAGTGATCTCTTTTGCTCACACACTTCAAAAATCCTAGAATTTCATGATGTCAGACTTCTGAATCCATCAATTGCCTTAGCCTCACCCACTCGGCAGTTCTTTAAATATTGAGTAACTCCCCTAGGTTATGCTGGTGTTCAGGGTGGGGTTGGAGGGTGTTAAAGAGGATTCTAGAGGTGGGCAAACCAATTCATCTAAATCCAGAAGCTAACCAAATGTTTGGCCAGTCCTCACAGTTGAACTCTATGAACATTTTGATATTTTTAAATGGTTAACTTTATCATTTTGAACGATACAGTTACTCACCAGTCACATTTGTGTAAATTGAGAATAACACCACTGCAGTCAATACATTTGCTCTGGATCTACACCCCGTCACTGTGAGAAGAATTTGGATCTGGATGATTGTTTGATCCCTCTCTAACCTAACTAAACGTAGAGTTATTGTGGATTTTCATCAATGTTTGGCTCTTGGCTTTAAGTACTTATCCAAACTTCTTGAAAGATCTCTCTTTTCCAGCAATTCAGTTGTTCTGGGAATGAGCCACATCATGTCATTGTAACTTTCAATGGCAAAAGTGAGACGCACTTTGCTCAGTGAATCATCACCCATTCAGCCAAGTTCAA
The DNA here is from genome assembly GCF_965140235.1 of Caretta caretta. Taxonomy (NCBI): domain Eukaryota; kingdom Metazoa; phylum Chordata; order Testudines; family Cheloniidae; genus Caretta; species Caretta caretta. The sequence goes on along the minus strand of NC_134210.1, from coordinate 88,436,346 downwards.
TGATTTTGGACTTGTTGCCCTGGAAGATTATGGGTATCTTCTTGCTGGATAAATCCCTAAACAAGCTAAATATAGGTATTAATATTTTTAATACTTAGCACACATTTATGCAATACTGTTGAGGCACTCAATTTTCATTTGAAGAATACACTAAAGAATGTCAGAAATAGTGCATAAAGAAAACCACAATATAGGGATTAGTAGCCAGATTGAGGCATTTTTCAATCTTATTTCATAGCATTATAAATTCATGAGAAAACCTGGAAAGCTTTCATTTCATGCAAATAAGGCCTTCCTCTGTAAATGTGTTTCAAACTAAAAGTCACATAATTTACCTAAGTGGTTGCCTTTTAACTTAGCAATGCTCTGGAAACTAGCCGAAAATAGCTAAAGTCAGAAAACATCTTTGGTTTTGGCACACCTCTTAGTATAAATTCATTGATTTCATTTCCTCAGAAACTAGAGGGAAAGTGAGTCCAGGATGACAGTGTAAAAATAATAATAAAAAGTCTTTCATTTTAAAACCCTAAATCAGCTTGCATTTAATATTTAAGTATTTTTTCTATGATATCAAAATCCTGTGAGTCAATGATGGTTAAATATGCAAATTTATGTGCAACAAGAGATACAAATAAATTCCAAAAATGAAAATAAAAAGAAAGACTTGTTCAAGGTTTTGCAGGCATAGTATCTCATTTTAGCTCATATTATTCAAGTCAACAATGTCTTAAATTACTTCATTTAAATTCATGTTCTATTAGTCTGTTAATCACTGAACCATATAAATATAAGTCTACTACATTGTCTATCTCCATTAAAACAACTGATTTTTCTCCAGCTTTCTAACTTAACTATTACAATACAAACTAGAGACCCTGCACATAAAATGCAAAGATGTAATTCCCGGTTGTATGCGTTTTAAAAAAAAATATCTGCATAAACATGTAGCATTACAACAGCTTAAATTGCACTTTGTGTGGGTCAGTTCATATAACTATGTAAGGTAGCTACAGCTTTGGAAAATGTAACCACTGATTTTAGAATGTAGTTCATGAACAGTACCAAAACTACATTTGCTCAATCAGGGAAACAAAAAACTATTGAGTGAGGTATATTTAAAATGAAGGAATTATCAAACTACAGTTACATTTTGGATTATTACTGTGAATTTGAAACAGATGAGCAGCTGATCAATAGAAATTTGAAGTTCTTAAGAAGGGCCAACATCTTCTCAAGTAGCATCACTGTAATAAGGCAATGTCAAAACACGGGCAAAGCATGCAAAAATAAACCCAGAAATGGAGATCTTGCTAAAAATGTCATGGCTGTGGGAACTGTATTAGGCATTAATAATTTGGGGAAAAAACATATCACAAAACTCTGGACATGGGGTCCTAACTAGTCCTAGGGAGGGCTCAGGAGTGACTACCGTGCTCTGTACTCTCCCTTGGAGGTGGAGTCCCAACTGTCCCTGCCATGTATGTTCTATAGAGAGATTTTATTGCATTGCAGGGAAAGAGACTAGAGGTGGGATAAAGGTAATGTGCATTTGTGTGGAGCATATCTGCTGAAACAATTTCATTTCAATGACCATGGCTATGCTTTTAATACCTAGATCATGTTTCTAACAGAAGTAATGTCATCTATAGTCATGCCCCCCAGGTGGAGAGAAGAGAGCTCTAAGAGCAGTTTGAACCCCCTGTTAAATTCTTTCTTTGATGAGTTCACTCATCTCTTTCACGATACTGTGTAAACATTTTAATTAGGATCCTAAGCAGCACCCATCTTTAGCCTCTTATTTGGTTTGGTTTTGTATCATATTGTTTGTTGAAACAGCAAATTCAATATTGAAGTGACACAAAGGGATAGAATACAAAGGGGAATTAGGCACCTAACTGCCATTTGAAGCACCTAACATACAATATTTATACACCACTGGCATTCACAGAATCTTTAGTTGCTACTTAACACATATGGAGTCTACGGTCTCACTATCAAAGTTTCCAGGGTACCTACATTTTGGTAGCTGGGCATGCAAACAACATCCTCTGCCTTGAAACTGTTCAGCCGCTTGACACCTAACTCATGGTGGGATTTGCAAACCAGATGTTCTGCTGCTTACCTTGCATGTGGGGCCCGATTCAGTAGGTGTTCTCGGAGGCGGTTTCTTAATAGATCAGGCCTCACACAAAATGCAGCTGCTACAGAGGGAGAGATGGTACCCATCTTAAACATTTGGCTTTGTGGTTAAGGCAATCATCATGGTGGGAGACCTAAGTTCAAATCCCTGCTCCACATCAGGAAGAGGAGTCTCTGGTTCTTCCTTACCCTTGATGAACTCTCTAACCACTGAGATAAACATTATAGGAAAGTTGGGGCAGTGGCAACTCCTCTTCCTTGTTGGTTTTTAAATTGCTGACCTGGCTTAGGTGACTAACCCCAGGAGAGGGTTGACGGCTGTGTAGCTCAAGCAGGGATAGATATGTAATTCCCTTTGTGGGGTGCGGCTTAGGCTACACCTCTCTCTTCAGCATTTGCTATTGGCTAGTTTAGGCATTGAATAGGGAGCATAGGCACTGACTTTTATTTTTCCCCATTAGTGTGCCATCTGCAGTCTGCCCCCCTCTGCCAAGGCTCCACCCTCGCTCTCCCTCTTACAGCCCCCGCTCCACCCTTAACTCAGGTCTGTGAATTCCAGTAGGCAGCAGGGCACGGAAGTTAAATGTTGCACTGTTCCTAAGGCCCCACAGTATTTTTGAACTAGAAAGTTTTACCCTTAAAAGTAAATAAAGCAATACTTGGGAATCAGGCAAATAACCCCTTCAAATTGGCTCCTTTAACTGTATATCCAGGGTCATGAATCCCTTAAGGAAACTTTGTAATATTGTAGTAGAGCACTACATTTTTCATTGTAGTAGAAGAAAGTTAGTGAGACACATTTCAGTATGTTGAAAAATATATGAGCGGTGAAATACATTTTCCAAAATTCCTTCAAGTCCTGTATATTAAAAGTCTATTTATGACTGTTGAAGACAAATGTGATTCACAATAGTGAGGGAAGAAAACCACTAAATTGTATTACAAAATAAAACGTATTTCCCTAGTTTTATTTTTAATTTTGCGTTATAATCAAAACTAGTACAACTTGGGATTTTTTAAATTAAAAGTTAATAAAGTGCTTGTGAAAGCAGGGTGGAATGATTTAAATCAAGATGATTTAAATCAGTGACTTATATCATGATTTAAATCACCTAGTAGAAAGTCTTGATTTAAATCATCAATTTTAATCAGCCTTTCCATTTGCACTTGTTATTTTATAAAGAAAGATGCATTCTCATTGGTTGATATAACCATTACAACATGTTGATTTACTACTAAATAGAGCCTTTACCCTAGATTTGGTACATCTTTTTGCTACCTAGGAAGGCACACTATAACTATGTGTATTTATTTAAGTAAATATGTAGCTTAATATTTCCAGATTCTTATTAATTATACATTTTTAGTATGTTAGAAAATTGTGAATGGTATAGTGCTTATTTACGAGATAATTAACTTTTTGCTCATGATTTGTGTCAGGCTGTCTTAGGGTGGTAACTGGTATTTAATTAAAAAACTTACAAAACAGTATACAAAATTTATTAAACAAAATGTCCTTATGTTTTGGATACATGAACGTCTCTTATCAAAACATGTTTCACATTTACAACTAAACGATTTACTAAACAGAGGGATTAATTCAGTAAATTAAAGTGCTTATGTCAGGTCAGCCTAGGAAAATTTTCAAACATGCCTAAATGAAAGTAACTGGTGTTTAAGTTCTTACTTGCCTAAGACACTCTTGAAAATGAGACAGTCTCCTAAGTTACTTAGGCTGACTGGTTGTGCCATATTCGTACAGCTTGAGCTCAAAAATAGAAGTTTTCTCATGGATTCTTTCTTTATATAGAAAAGCAGTCATTATCACAAACTTTGATTTAGAGGCTCATGGATTCAGCATATTTATTTTTTATTTAAATGTTCTAAGATATTATAAATAAGATGTTTAGACTTTAAGGTATTTTGTATTAAATTCATATTTCATTTTAAACAGGTTTATTTTTAAAAAGAAAAATATTTTATAATTTAAATCTCAAAATTTAAAAAAAAAATCTGATTTTTTAAAAAGTTTTTTCTCCCCAAAAAAATCATTGATTTTTTTTTATCCACCTTACATGATGCCAGATTGACAGCTCTAGCATATAAGGCCTGTTTATTGACTGAACAAGAACTCCCTGAAGAGTGATATTGCTATCTTTCTGCCTTTCTAATGTGCCTCACCTCTGTTTGGAGAGACTGCATCAGTCATTGATGTTAGAGAACACAAGAACTATAAAGGTATTCAAATCTTTAATTACATTATATCTTAACTTAGGCCATCATCCTGTAATCATTTTAACTTCACTATTGTAAGTAAGCCCAATGATTTCAGGATCAGGGCAGTGGCATTTCTACATTTGTTAATGGTTAGTATGGCTTTAACTGTACCATTTTGGGTTTCTATTCATTCTATCATTAATAGGAGTGTAGCAACCTTAACTTTAATGAATAATAGTTTGGTCTGGGAATTTCCTTGGTTTTTTTTTTGTTTTGTTTTGTTTTAGCTTTCTTTAAATAGAAATATACATTTAGAACATAAATTAGGCTTCTACGGGAGCGGTAAGATTTTCGTGGAGTCTTGGAAATGTAGAAATGTAGCACATATAACTATTAAATGGAAGGTCTCATGTTCGCTGCATTCAGGCTTCAACTTCTATCCCCAGCTGTGGGTCCACACCACCTCCCAACTGCTCTAGTTCATGTGATGCTTGAAAATTGAAAGGTCCAACATTTATCTTAGAAGATGATTGATACAAGTATTTTTGGTATTTGTTTCCAAGTTCCACAATTGTCCTTGAGGATCTAAGTAGTATCTAATGGACTGGATAAACTGAAAGAGAATGTGGAGTCTTAGCTGTATTTCTTTGGCATGGTTACATGGATTCTGCAATTTGGCTCAGTTTTAGCAAACTTCTTAAGCATGTGCTTAAGTTAAGTCACTGAAAGTCAGTAGGAGTTAATCACATGCTGAAGTCCTTTTCTGCATAAGGATGGGATTACTCATGCTTATTACATTGATATCTCCTCCACATATCTGGTATATATTGCATATGACAACAACATCACCACACTATATTAAAATAACATTCATGTTGCAAGTACAAGCACACACAATTTAGTAAATGCCAGAATTGAGGTTGCCCTTGTGTCATTATGGTATAGTCTTTTCTTACATGATCATCTATTTATTTTTTTCTGCAGGACTCCTGCTTCATTTAGTGAACGGGAAGTTATTCACTATTTCTTTTTAACCTCCTCATTGTGTGTGGATGCAGGCCCTATTTAGTGCACACCATCCAATGCCAAAATTGCCCACTAATTTTGGATGCCCAGCTAGACTCACCTAGGGACTCATTTTTTTCAGAATACATTTTTAAATAGAATTTAATATGTTCAAAGCATGGTCCCAATCAATTTCAGTTGTAGTTGTGAGCACGTCTGCAAATTTGGCCAATGAGGTCTCATGCTGGTTACCTCAAAAATGAGAAATACACAATTAGTGGACAGCTGTGAAAATAGTGATTTAATTGAGTTGCCTAGCATCGTATAGGAACTCTGTGGCAGAGGCAGTGATAGAATCCAGTTCTAAGAGGCATTCAACTTCTTTAAACAAGATGTTATCCTTTCTCTTCCTTCAAGTGCTTTCCTTATTCACTGTACACCTTTCAAATTCTACGACAAATGAAACAGGGGTCCTACAGGTAACAGCTTCCTTTGCTCCACAATTCTGATTCACTCCCAGAGCAGACCCTTCCTGTGCAAAAATGAGAATGTGTTCATGTGATTAAAGACTATCATAATGTATATGCACAGAGGGGCTGGGTCCCATGGGCAACCAATTTTGGCATTTCCTAACTTTCTGAGTGCTTTATTTTTCTACCTTAATGTTCTTTTAATATACAGGGGGTTTAATATAATTTCCTAAATATTCTTAAAAAATAAACTGAAATTTCTTCATGTGGAATCATTCTGATAATAGATCCTCCAGCGGAGGTTGGACTTTAGGACCCACAGTCCCTTCCCCACCCCAGTTCCTGTCTCCAACCCCTTTCTCCTTCTACTCTTCCTTAACTCCTTCTCCCCCTTGCCTCTCCAATCCCTAACTTCTTCCCATGCTCTGGGTCCTGCAAACTCCATTTCCTCCCTCTGCTCAACTCACTTCTTCATCCCTCTGCTTCCTCTGTTCATGCTGCCTGGGTACCAGCATTTGAAACAGAGAGAACAGGAGATACAATCTCTTCTCTCAGTCTGGTGCTACAGCAGCTCCCTTGTCAAATAGGAAAAACAATTGCAGGGAAAGTCCTGCTCCGCCTCTGCAGTTCTGCATGGGAGCATGCGCAGCACAGATGAAATTTTGGAGAATTTAGCTGCCAAACTCTAATATCTGAGCATGCAAACCCTGAGATTTTCCTAAGGCTTACAACTTGGCCAGATTTGGGTAGATTTTCAGAGGCAGCAAAAGGCACATCCTGAACATCAGGGCAACACTCCTGCCAAATTTCAAGCCACTGTTCCAAAGCCTGAAGGCACCAGAGCTTCTGAAAGAAAAGGTTGTGTGATTTTTTTTTTAATATGGGCAAAACAACTGTCCAGAACTGTCCCAAAGTTTGAGGCAGACACCCAGCATAGAAAATTTCAGCCTGAAAAGTATAACTCTGCCAAAATTTAAATCTATTGTATAAAGGGCTTTATAATGAAAAATGTTGGACAACCTTAACTGTGAGTGGGAATACCAGATCTGCTTATAGATATAAGATATTGTGCATTTGGCAGACTTAGAGACACACTGTCCATTAGTCCCTCTCCATAGGGGTTATTTTTAACATTCCAAACTTCCGCTTCAAACAGTTACCATTTTAAAAAAAAATCGGTCTCCAAATAATTTTACCATAGAGGAATCTTTTTGCCCCCAACTCATGGAATTTTACTTATGAAATAGCATTGTCCTGAGTCCCAAGCTGGGCAATATTGCATTCTGGACTGGTAACATAATTCGTGTCTACTATTTCATTGCCCATTAGGGCAAAAAGGGAGGGGATGGTATAATGGGATAGCCTAATTTTGGCAATTAATTGATCTTCGACTATTAGTGGTAGATATGTCCAATGGCCAGTGATGGGATGTTAGATGGGGTGGGATCTGAGTTATTACAGAGAATTCTTTCCTGGGTGGCTGGCTGGTGAGTCTTGCCCACATGCTCAGGGTTTAGCTGATCGCCATGTATGGGGTCAGGAAGGAATTTTCCTCCAGGGCAGATTGGCAGAGGCCCTGGGGGATTTTCGCCTTCCTCTGCAGGCTGGGGCATGAGTCACTTCCTGGAGGAGTTTCTGCACCTTGAAGTCTTTAAACCACGATTTGAGGACTTCAATAGCTCAGACATAGATTAGGGGTTTGTTATAGGAGTGGGTGGGTGAGATTCTGTGACCTGCGTTGTGCAGGAGGTCAGACTAGACTATCATAATGGTCCCTTCTGACCTTAAAGTCTATGATTCTAAGTGTCATACTATTATAAAGGAGGATATTCCCAGCTTTTACATGTGGTATACAGCATTTATTTCTATTCTGGGAAGGTCTTGAGTTACTAGACTTAATTATGATATTTTTCAGGCATTAAAAAGCTATTTTAGGTCTGTGATGGGGTGTTTATCTCACACCAGCCAGGAAGGGGTTAAGCTGGCTCATAAGGGGCCAGTTAATTTCACAATTGCACCAGAAAGGAGGTCCAGGGATTTATAAACACTAATTGCAGATGAAGACCAGCTGCAGAGAGGAGAGGGAATTGGCTTATAAAAAAGAGGAAGTCTATAGTAGCAGGAGGCTGTAGGCAGAAGGTCTGTACTTATTCTCTAGAAACAAAAAGCTCTATGGGAAGGATAAGCCCTGGAAGAACGGTCAACCCTACAGGAGTTATGGAGGAAGAAAGTTTGAGAAGGTAGGCTAGGAAGAAGCCCTGGGAAATGGCAATAAGGAAGGGAACTGTGAAGATCTTGGCTGCTGGTTTTCATGTCCCTGGGTTAGAACCCAGGGTAGAGGAAGAGTCTGGGGTTCTCTACCAGCCACTGGAAAGTAGTACAGGAGTGCAGGACAAGGTGGGGCCTCTAATGAGTTTCTGATACCCCTGAAGGTGGACTATACAGTGACCCAGCTGGTGGGCTGAATCATGAAGGAAGAGCATTGTGAATTATGGGAAGAGAGACCATCACAGAAACAGAGTGACCATCGGCAGGGGACACCAAAGGAGAAATGAGCTGCTATATCATGCCTGGCCAGGAAGAGGCAGTCTTGCAGTAAGTGAACCCTGTTACAAGGTCACTTTTAGAAATGTAATCAGTGTATTATTATTTTCCTGTCCGAGGGGTCTGTACAGGTGAACTTGTATTAAACAGGCAACTTGGCTTTCTAAGTGGAAAAATAAAAATAATCCCAATTTTCTAAATGCCTAAATAATTCTTAAATTAGTTATGTTAAATAGGGGGCATACACAGAGCAGGTTGATGCAAAAGTTTTACTAGCACTCATTTCAGCAGATCCACAAAAGTTACGCAGGGCTTTGCCCGAAGTAATACAGCCACCCCAGACTCTGATAAAAATGTTGTTCCACATTCTGTGCTTCCTCTTTTATATAAGTATGTATGTGTGAATACTACATACAGCTCTCTGTTTATGCACGTCTGGGTAAATAAATGACATATCTTTTACAGTGTTTTTGTGTGACAAATACACACTTTTACTGCTGTGGTAAACTTATTTTCCTGACCCACATTCCTTCCTTCTCTGCTCTAATTATGGGTCTGCTCATAAATCTTATTTATAACCATAAATATTGTTGTGATACACGAAGTGGGGGGAGAGGAGTAGCTCCCTTTGAGGGACAGCCAGTTAGCTGTAAAATCCCTTTTGGTCTGTTCTCCGCTTGCTTTACCTGTAAAGGGTTAACAAGCCCACTGGTAAAAGAAAAGGAGTGGGCATCTGACCAAAAGAGCCAATGGGAAGGCTATAACTTTTAAAAATGGGAAAGAAAGTTTCCCTTTGTCTATTGTTCTCTAGGCTACAGGGACATGGAGCAGCAATGTTATAAGCAGAAATGCTGTGTAAGGTTTGAACCAAGTATGAGAAAGTATTTTCTATATCTAGTGGAAACAATTTGGATAAGCTCTCTCCCAGAGGGGAGAGGGTGTGTGGGTGTGGGTGTGAAAGGGCTTGAGGGTACCCCACGGGGAGGAATTCCCAAGTGCTCCTTCCTAGGTTCAAAGAGTTGTGTTTTTTTTTTGTTTGTTTGTTTGTTTGTTTGTTTTTTGTTTGCATTTGGGCTGTGGAAGCATTTACCAAGTCAAGGTCAGAGAGAAGCTGTAACCTTGGGAGTGTAATACAAGCCTGGAGTGGCAAGTATTACTTTTTTTAAAAAAAATCCTTCCTGCACTTGAAGTGACAGAGTGGGGACTCAGCCTTGACAATTGTGATTAAAGGTCCAGAGTATTATGTTTCTTGTGGGTTTTTCTTGTGTTTAATTAAATACTAATCTTGTGAGGAAAAAACAGTTTACTAATACTATTCCATGTGGAGAAATTCTGTCAGTGCTATTGCTGGGGAGGCTGTTTATCTCCATGCCCATCATAAGCTAATGGGGGGGATATTGTTAAAGACAAAGGGAATGTTGGGGCTAAACTGTGAAACAGAGCCTGATCCTCTTGAAATTATCCTGACAAAGCCTGGGCTAAATCTGAAAGAGGCACTGAAAAAGTACGGAGCAAATCCCTTGTTGTGGCTATATTAAATGATATTGTAATCAATGGGTTTAGCCTTTCCTTCATTTTTGTTCATAAGGTTATTTCCTCTGGAAAGGTGTAGGTAGTGACTTTTCTGTTGTTCAGTGTTACGATATTAAAAGAAAAACCATTCACTTCAAAGTTAGGCAAGCCAAATATTGAGTACTTCGTAAAGGGATAAAGAGTTTTTCACTTCTTTTGGCTAAAATGTAACAAATATTTAGAGCAAGAGCTGTGAAAATTGCTACTTGCAATAATGTGTGAATAATTATTGTAAATGCTACAAGTTCAATTCAGTGCTATTTGCATGGCCATATTCATTGGGGCTGATCTTCAGCTGATCTAAATCATGATATTGCTGATCACAGCTATCCTGTTTTTGGAAACTAATCTCATAATAAATTCTTAGCATCAAGAATTTTCTGCTTCAGTTTCCTACATTCGTGATTTTTAAAAAGCTAGATGTCTCATAATTTTCTGTGCTTAAATAAGCATAAAACTAAGGTCATTCTTTTTTGTTTCTCATGGTTTCTGCATATACTTTACACTTATTTGCAGGAAGTATTTGTGCCAATCTGAGGCAAGACTTAGTGTACTTCAGAAAAATAATCTTAGCTGATAATGTCAGCATTCTCAGCATTCTCTCAGATTCTAAAAAACTCAGACTTTCCTCTTGCATTAATCAATGCTAAAACAGACTGATTGTGTTGCTCCTGGCATTGATCACCTCATGTCTCTTTACTGATATACCATCTTCTTTATTAAGAATGCAGGTGTTATCCTAAGCACCCCTGTACTCACATCTTCACAATGATATTTGTAAAAAAATTGTCTTTTGTGGTATCATATGACAGCTAATACTGTGCTGGTTATTAATCTCCTTGTGAAATGCATGTGCTAACTTTATATGTGAAGTTATAAATTCCCTCTGTATGATGACAGGTTTCGGAGTAGCAGCTGTGTTAGTCTATATTCACAAAAAGAAAAGGAGTACTTGTGGCACCTTAGAGACTAACCAATTTATTTGAGCATAAGCTTTCGTGAGCTTTATTATCTTTATTAGTCACCATAGACAACGCCAAGCAATTTAATCTCTGATGGGTCCTAGCCAGGCTGACCAGTAATAAAAAGCATACTGGAAAGGAGATTGGAGGTGAGAGAAACAATCTTGAACAGACTGTATTTTGCTAAATTAAGGTTTAGACTTAAATGCATGTTTTCACTTATTTGCTTGTAACTATCTCTACCTTCATCTTTTACTGGGTATTGCTTAATCAATGCTTTCATGTTAATAAACATTTTACTTTTACTATAAACAATTTAGTGCTGTGTTTTGAAGGCAAGGATGTATTTACCTCAGTTAAAATGAGAAGCTGTGATGTAGTGATTCTTTTTAACAAATCAATAATCTTAAAATCTGTGATAGGGGCTGTGATTTGCAGAGAAACATCTATGAGAAGCTTGGAGATAATTGATTGTTACCTGCTGGGCAAAGTTGGGGCTGGGAGAGCCTTGAGGAGTTTGCTGGTTAGGAAAATATCCCCCTTCTAGTCTAAGTGCTAGCAAAACTCATTCTTGCTGAGGCAGAGGGGTAACAGTGGCTCACAGCTCTGGGTATCCACAGCAGCGTGTTACAACAGGATTGTTTTATTTGTATTTGTATTATGGTCGTGCTTTGTTGATCCAGCTGAGATAAGGCCCCATTGTGATAGGCACTGCACAGACATGGCAAAACAGTCCCTGTGCCAAAATTGCTTGCAAGCTAAACAGACGAGATTTGGGAGAGGAAATAGCAGCGTAAAGAGGTTATGTGCCCAAGGTCATACAGCAGGTTAGTAGCAAAACTAAGTATAGAACTCAGATGTCCTGACTCACAGACCAATAGTTTATTCCCTAGACTATACAACCACCTGATAGCGCTCGGTGTAGCCTATCACTGAGAGGCTACCCTGGAGCTCAAGCAGTGGAGCAAGGTGGACAAATAAATAAACTAAGAGCATATGGCAAACTAGGTATCCTTCTCCTCTAATGCTCCTCAGTTCATGCTACCAAAGTTTTTAAAAAAATAAATGACCTTAGCCAGAGTCTGAACTTAAAGTTGAAAGATAAGTTCTCTCTTTAGATTATACCATAAGGATCCTCTCTTCCTTTTAGAGTAGCAGCTGTGTTAGTCTGTAGCCACAAAAAGAAAAGGAGGACTTGTGGCACCTTAGAGACTAAGGTGCCACGAGTCCTCCTTTTCTTCTCTCCCTTTTAGTTTCTCTTTTCCTGGGTTCACATTCTTTAGTTCATAGGCTGTTTTGACGGGAAGGAGGAGCGCTATCATGTTTATCCAAGGAAATCCTGCAGCTCTACTAGTCCTCATAAATAATTAACCCTGTGGTAGTCAGGGTGTCAGATGTATCCATGCTATTGCCATTCTACAAGATTTGTGGGTGTCTCTCTTGTTTTGTCTCTTCCTCTGCTGATTCAGAGAATATCACAGCATTACTTTATGCAGAGTGGGGATGTGTACGAGATGTGCTGATTATGTGTACTCCACCACAGTTCCTCAAGGTTCTTGTATACTGTACACACAGGCTCTAGCAGCAGAGGATGCAGCTGAATGGTGAAGATTCTCCAGTCTCTCCCACCCCCCAGATGGAAGTGCTGACATCAAAGTTTGCTTCAGACTTCCCATGGACCAAGTCCTTAGCCCAGAGTTCCACAGTGTCCAGCTGAAGTATTTGGACTGGACAATAGTCACAAGATTTATTTGTGTGTGTGGAGATGCATTTAATTATCTCTGGATACTGTGCTTGTGTTTCTAGGAAGCATTATAATCTCTCCCTTGTCTGTAACTATTGTATGTAACTCATCTGTTATGTTAGTTTGTAGCCAAAGAGGAATATTGTGGGTTTTTTGTTTATTTTTTATTTCTTGAAATTCTGTTTAGTGAGTAGGCAATAGGGCTAGATTGCAGTGGTCACCGTTAAAAAAATAAACATTTATTTCAGATTATTCAGTATGTGAGGGCAGCATAGAACTTTATAGACAAGTAATGAGAGGTCTCTAGGAACCTACAGGCCCTGATCCTGCAAAAACTTATGGGTATGCATAGTTAGGCCTACTGACTTCAGTGAAGTTACTTCTGATTTAAAGCAATAGAAGCTGGAAGAAAATGGTTTCACGTGACTTTTGACTGGACAGTGACTCTTTAAATAGATTGATGTTAAATGAATATGCCCCTTAATAAAATAGTTGTGAATAAAATATAGTACCTTCATAGAGCTGGAGATGTATCAGGAAAGAATCCTTACAACCCATTAGAGGCTTCAATGCAAGCTAACCAGTTTAATGCATTTGACGCAATTTCCAGGCACTGACAATAACCACCCCCTTTTCAAACCCTAGTTGTTTCTTAATTGGGTTATGAAGAGATGGGACATTGCATGCTTTTATGAAGGGAAAAATATTTTGTTCTACTTGTTCCTTTGTGTTCCCAGAGCAACTAGCTTCAGGGCTCAAGTAACAGAATAATTTGCCTCTCTATTTTAAAAAAAAACCAGTAATCAACCTTCCACATACATAGATTTAAATGCCACACACACTACTGGTACAATTCAAAAGCAATTGCAAAAATCAAATCCAGTCTAGATTCTTTGTGCATCACACCTTATACATTATAAATGAGTATGGAATAGCAAGTTGCATGTCTGTATTTGTAGAGAGCCACGTAATCACATGCAAACGGGGCACAGTGTTTCGATGGTGTAAAAAATGTCACTGTTGAAGTTACGTTAGCTGACTCACTGAAGTCAATGGAACTGTCAATTTACACTAGGTGAAGATCTGTCCTCCCTGTTTGCATTTGATTATTTGCATGTGTAGTGAAAACTGCTGTGCTTTTATCTTTCTGTAAAATAGGCAACTGTGCACTAAGGCAGGCCTGTGGGTCATGACCCAATTTTGGGTCACCAGAATGTGTCCATGTCACATGGAGTGTGCTGTGTGGTAGGGAGGGTCAGGACTTGCCCCAGTTTGGGAGGGAGACCTTGCATGGAGATGGCAGAGCCTGCCTTGCACTAACGCCACAGGGCTCCAGTCCTGCTGGACTCTGCTTCCCACTTCAGGTTCATTGGGTTGCATTGCTGCTTGGGTTTGGTCCAGACATCCCTCCTTCATGAGGTTGCAACACCAGTGCAGAGAGCCCTACTCTGGTATATGTGACATACTACTTATGTTAATGTGTATAATGTAGGTAAGAAATATATAATAAGACAAATGTGTTTTGCACTAAAGCTATTTACTGGGTTACAACAGGCCATCAAAGTTTACAAATGGGTCCTGATCCCAAAAGAGGTTGAGACTCGCTGAACTAATGCTCTCTTCCAACAATCCAGTCTTGCAAACTCAGTGAACCCAAAAACTAATGAGAGAGGGTACAAACCCCTTAAATGGCAGGAGACTTGCCATTCCCCCCCAAGAAATGCAGGTATCTATCACTTGGGTTATAGGAGTACACTTGTCAATTTTGAGTAATTATTATTACTCATGATAATGAGTCAAAATACTAAGCTTGTGTTCTGTACCTTCTCAAAATTTGAGGTTGTTAGATCTCAAGTTTTGGTTCATGCTCATCCATCCTAGTATAAGGACTTCATTTTAGGTTGGTAACTCACTTACCAACTGGAGGTTTAAAAAGGGGAACCCTAAAATTCTGGGTTGAAATCCTGGCCTCTTTGACGTCAATGTGAATTTTGTCATTGATTTCAGTGGGTCAAGGATTTCACTGCGGATTATAGATCACTGCCCTGTACTGTAGCCAAACACATACTAGATCCTTACAAACCAATGCGGAAAAATACATGCAAATGCTATACTGTTTTCTCAACTAGAACAAATTACTATTTACTACCCTATGGAGATGATACAATATTGGCATAATCCAGCAGGAACTGTTTTAGATATAAAACGTTAATGTAAAACAGTTGTGGGGGAGTTACTGCTAGTGTTACATATGTTTTCTAACAGTCCAGGGGGATTGTTTGTTTGTTTTTTTTGTCCCGTCCTCCTCCCAACAGCTCCTGCACTCACCCATTATACCCTTTCAAAGAGACAGTATCCTCTTGTCCTTGTGATTTCACATTTTCTCTCCTCTGCCCTTCATATTTGCATTCAAAACATGACTTTGACTTTGCCTATCCTATGAGAACAAGGAGCAAAATGTTCAGCTTTCATTTGTAAGTGCTTTTCTTATTAGATAGGGCCCGAAATCTTTGAAGCCATTATAAATATTACATGACCTTATTGTATTTGTTTTCAAGGTGCAGCTATCCAAATTTTGGAGGAAGAGTCCTTGAGTTCTGTAGATAGTGATTTGTACTATCTTATTACTACATTAAAAAGGAATTAAATTGTGAGTCAAACATTTTAGTTCAGCAAAGTAAGGAAGCAATATTTCACTTTGTACCTTTTTTTTTGCTGCTTTAATCACAAGGATTGGGGCCAACACCAGGTTGTTCTGATACTGTACTTTCACCACTACTTTGATGTGCAATGAGCCAGAGTAATTGAAAACATCAGACTCCACAAGTCCAGCTGTCAGCAAAGTGACATGTTGCATTCATCTTTCTCTTGAAGACAAAGAGACAGTTTGGGTTTCACTTTCTTTATAATTCCAGTTTTAGACTGATTTCATTTTTCCTCCATTTATGTCACTTGGTGGTTCCTCCCTCTGAAGAAGTCCAAATTAGAGCCAGGTGTAGGCAGGATATGGGATTCCATGGTCATAGGTCTGATATGCATATCTGTGGACAACATTTTCTAACGTGGCCACAGACTTTGATTGCCTCAAAACCTGAGTGCCCACCTTGTGACATCTGAGGCCTGATTTTTTGTTTAATTAAGAACTGCAGCAATTCCAGATAATGAGCATAACTGGAAATCAGATCTAAAATTGAGCTCACAGAATTGAGGTAACCAAAATCTGTGGCCACTTAATCACTTGTCCATGGTGTTTGTTATAGCAGATCAAATGTTTGGTCCATGGAGTCTGGTGAAAATTGTTTAAAAATTTAGTTTATATGCCTACAGAAGTAGGCAGTGCAGGTAGAATTCAAGTGTTTGAGCACACAACATAAAATGTTTTCTTGTCCTCTTCCAATGTAGATAAAATTGGTTAAAGAGGCTACTCTTTTTGGTCAGGATGTATTACCAAAAACAAACATTGCAAGGAAAGTTTTTAAAGTGTATATTAAAAATCACTTCATAGGGCCAGATTGTGAACCTTTTTATTGGTGTTGTCAAACACTCACATTTGCTCCATTGGGACTACTTGTGTGAGCAATTGCTCACCCATATGATTAAGAGGTTCCTAGTCTGGCCCTAATAGTGAGAACAGAGTCCGATAGTTCTTGCTTCTTCAGCCAGGTAAACCAGATAAAATCAAGACCCATATTTCAATCTATTAACACTCTGGGGAATTTAAACAGTCAGCACCAGTCAAGTTAAGAAGCATATCTCACTGTTGCCTTAGAGGGCTAAGTCCTTCTGTCACATTTGTTCGGAAAGCAAAAAACTTATTTTCACTTCTCCCCATACTCTTCTAACATATGAAAAACAAAGCCTCTTTGCCACTAGCTGTGAGGGTTCTATTTTTCAATGTACTTGGAGCATGATATGAATGACCCTTCAACAACATGAAAGACTGATTCAACTTTTTGTTCCATGAAATGAACCTCTAATTGTAGAGTACCCTGACCTGTGAAATGTTTTGATGACTGATTCAGTAAAGCTGAATGCTGCTGTGTATTATTCCTAAATAATTATTCTGTGGGCTATTTAAATAAATTAAATCAGTAAATCATTTAATTTCAGTTACAGTTAAATGAGGTGTTTGCAAGAGTAGTCTGAGATTTTTTTTTAACTGAAATTAAAAAAGTTGAAGAAAGTGTTTTTCATTAACCACCAATGAAAAATAAACTTGCTTATAATAAGTCTTGAATCTACATTTTTGTATTACGAACCTTAGGACTAGATTGTGGGTGTAGGGGGAGGGCAGGTCCTAAACAAGAGCCAGCCATTGGCCTGTTCCATGTCTGCTCCACACCAGCTGGAAGAGTTGGCTGGCTGTGGAATGGTGAGCGTGCTAAAATGTATTATGAAATGGTGGAGTTTGCACTGTGCTTGTTCTTCCTGAAGCATATTCCCTTTTGGCACTCCCGCTAGGACACCTGTTCTGTACAACACCTTAACTCAGTGCTCTGTGTAAACTGCCAGCTCTGTCCCATAATGGGTAAACATGTCAGAGAGATCCTAAATCTATAATAGTTCATATTCATAAATGTTACAGGGACTTTACCAGTATGGTAAATTGGCATAAATACATACTCGGAGAAACATTATGGCAAAGAACATAGATTCTGATTTTCATTATGAATGGACTTACATCTTCACTAACCTGGTAAAATAAAATAGCTATAGTTTAGCACAATCAAACCAACCTGTCAATTTTTAACAACTGTTTGGAAAAGCCATGTGGAATAGAGAAGAGCTGCATAGTCACTATAAGCTTGCTCTTGGACCATTGCAGTCAATAACAGGTTTGTCATTGTCTTCAGTGGGATGATGACAAAGTCCCTAATAGAGCAGATAGTGGTAAATAGCATTGAAAAATGTCAGTTTTATTTAAGATAGAGAATGGTTCCCTCAATAGTTGTAATACTTTCTCATTTCTATATAGTTCCTATTAGAAATTCCTTTGAAAACTGCAAACACAGAACTAGCACGCAATTTAAGATTTGCAGGTAATCTGAGAAAATTGGGAAGTTTTAAAGCACCACCATGCTATCATGGTTGTAATTGCTATGGATCATCTATTGTATTAGGGCTGCTTGTTTTCTTTGGCAACATTAACTTAGTAACTACCAGTCCAAAGAACTTCACCATCTAATTATCTGATAAGGTATTTTGCCAGTTACGGTGATCAGAGTGAGACAGATTCCCTTTTATTTCCTTTTTACATCAAACTTTTATTTAGCAAGTGTTGGCAGAGAGACCTGATCCTGCTCTTTGGCTGCCTACCTGCTCCATCTGGTACCCAGAGTTGTCTGGTGGCTATGCAAATAATGGTTGGTTGTTGCCATGCTTCTGCTAGTATTTCATAACCTGTCCTGCAGCATGCCACTAGTGTTGGCCTTCTTTAATTTAAATACACTCAGTAGTTTATTAAAATAGATGCTACACTTGCTGGAACCATATCCCCACCTACACAGATCTATCTATTTGACAGAGGGCCAGATGCTCACGCTTTAACAATGTGGTGAAGCTGTCTGAATGATAAAGTGTTCAGATATAATGATGGGTGTAGTCTAAAACCCAGAATAGAATAAGGTAGAGAGGATAAAAAAATTAGGCTTGCTTACATGGTCATGAATTTAAAATATAATTCAGTATCACTATTTCAAACACCTTACACAATGTTGCTCACCTATGTTTCTCTATTAGTGTCTGTCCCTTTAACCATTTGAACCAATGCACTAATGTATTTTTACATGCAGCGTTGTTGTACCCATGTTGATCCCAGAATATTAGGGAGCCCAGGTGGCTAAGGTAATATCTCTCTTATTGGACCAACTTCTGTTGGTGAGAGACACAAGTTCTGAAGCTTACACAGAGCTCTTCTTCTGATCTGGGAAATGTTCTCAGCATGAGAAGTAAATACAGCTTGGAAAAAATTGAGCATAAGTAGTTAATATGTATCTCAAAGGGCCATTCAAGGTGAAGTGACCCATTATCACCTCTCCAGTCACGGGGGGGCAGGAACCCTGGGGAGGGGGGCATGGATTTAAGTGGATAAATAAGTTATAAATCCACTGTCTCTATTCAGTCCATGACTTTCTGTATCTAGAAAAGTTATGAATTTAAGCTCCCAGGCCTATCTTTTGAAGGTGTTCAGGTTTCCTTTGAAGATGAGGAGTGAATTGTCAAATAGAGTGATCACTTTGTGAAAAGTGCCTCCACAATGCTTCAATGCAGAAATAAAACCCCTTCTGACTTCACACCTCTAGCTGTCACCTGCCAACTCACACTGGAACCCATGTGCAGTATCATTAAACAGTTACAACCCATATAGGAACACATCCTGAAATCAATCTTTCCTGAAACCTCTCTCCAAGCTCATCAGAAGCAAGCTCCCCACAGATCAGGATGCACGAACTCAAAGAGGCACCAGACCCTGCCAGAACAAAGGACGTAAAACCTGAAAAATCTTTCCACTGTTACTGTGATCAACATCCCTCACAACACACCTTTTCAAGATCTACGGGTCCTACACGTGCCTATCACAACATGTTGTAAAAAGAAAAGGAGTACTTGTGGCACCTTAGAGACTAACCAATTTATTTGAGCATGAGCTTTCGTGAGCTATTACCAGCAGGACAGTGGGGTGGGAGGAGGTATTGTTTCATATTCTCTGTGTATATATAAAGTCTGCTGCAGTTTCCACGGTATGCATCTGATGAAGTGAGCTGTAGCTCACGAAAGCTCATGCTCAAATAAATTGGTTAGTCTCTAAGGTGCCACAAGTACTCCTTTTCTTTTTACGAATACAGACTAACACGGCTGTTCCTCTGAAACAACATGTTGTGTACCTCATCCAGTGCACTAAATGCCCCAATAACAACTATCTGGGTGAAACTAGACAACCAGTACACTCTCAACTGAACTCAGAAAAATGATGAAAGACAAAAACACCCTATCGCCTGTGTGTGAACACTTTTCACAAAGCGATCTTTTTATAGCTGACCTCTCAATCCTCATCCTCAAAGGAAACCTGCAAAACATTTTCAAAAGATCTGCCTGGAAGCTTAAGTTCATAACTTTGCTAGATACTAAAAACCATAGTGGACTGAACAGAGACACTGGATTTATGGCTTATGACTTCAATCTATAAACCTCTTAACTCTTCCCCCACCCTGCTGCTTTTTTCTCCCCCCCGCCCACCTCTTCAATGAATGGAAAGTTGTTAACAGGTCACTTCACCTTGAATGGTCTCTTGAAATATGCTAACTCATTATGCTAAATAAGCTATTCCATGCTGTTTATTTGTGACACTGAGTACAATTCCCAGACCTGAAGAAGAGCTCTGTGTAAGCTTCAGATCTTATCCAATGAAAGATATTACCTCACCCATCTTGTCTCTGTTGTTTTTATGGAAACTTTCTGTTTTGTTTGTTTTTTTCTGGCTTCCTTCTTATGGAGGCAGTGTGGCTCACTCTGAACTTATGATGGCGAGGTATCCAGCAAACTTAGCATCTGTGAATCTGGGCTAGCTAAGACTATTCTTTCAGCTCTGTATCTGAACATTTTGGACTGGTAACAAACTCATTCTATGTCTGTCAGTTGTGTTTCAAGTACTACAATCAGTCTTACTATATTATGTGTTCTCTCCCCTTCCTGATAAGTTATCTTCAGTGACCAAACTACTGTCTTCTGTCCATCAAAAATAGCACCACCAGAATTGTCTTCCTCTTCAAAGCATGTTTTCTCTGTTCTGCAGCTGTTCACTCTGAAAACCATGAGGTGCTAATACATTGATGTGGTGATGTACATTTTTATTCATCTACCCAAATATTAAAGCATCGTCACATAATATGGTTGGGGGTGTTCTTTCACCAAATGTCTTTTCACCATTCATGCCTGTAAGGGGCTCTCTGTGAGTATGGTGCTAAAAGCAGAGCTTGCAGATACCTCATGTTGAAGGAAAAATGATCCTCATGATGGCGTAGACTTTCATGAGGAGTAGAACTCATGCAAGGTAATGCCCAATTCTGCTAGAAGCAGGGGTGCTGGAATAGAGAGGGACAGGGAGGGGGTCATGGCCCCATCATTTTTAAAAGTATACCCTCCCACTTTTTACCAGCTGTAAGGGACAGGGGGTGGAGAGGAGTGAAGTCGGGGTGGCATTATGGAGAGAGTGGGCAGAGAGGAGCATGCTGGGGGCAGGGCCTCAGGGGAGGAAGAGGTAGTGGGGGGCACATTCAGGTACCAGTACATGCCCCCCCACACAGTTTTAGAGAGCTTTTGCTGCTGCTGGCTAAATGGACTTCTAGCTGACACAATTGATTGTCTATATTAATCTTGTTTTGGTGCTTTACACTATGTGCTATTATAATAGCATAATTTGTATTAAAATGATTTTTAAATCAGCTGTTCATTAGGAGGGAATGAAAGATTCCCTCCTAATGCATATGTGAAAAAAGTTTAAAGTTACCTTGGCAACTTCTGCTTTTGAATTTGCTAGCTTGTGTAGTTTTAAAAATCAGAAGTTTAGTTATATTTTAACATTTGATCATTTCATAGGTATGTTCTGAGATGTACTTTGAGAAATATTGTGACAAGGCTTTGGTTAATTGTGATTTTTTGTATCTGCATACATGGCAAAATCCTGGCAGTGCTTTAACAGACCAACACAGGAATGATCACAGCACTCATTAAAATCTCAGAACTTGCTTGAACAGTAATGGGAGGAGTGGGAAATCAAAGTGAACACCAGGCCACTTAGGTCAACACATTGGTACTTTCTTGACAGAGAGATTTTCTTTGTAAAGGCAAATAAGTGAAAATACAAATAAGTAGATACAATGTATTGATTATCATATGTATCCAGAAAGATAATAGTAGTCAAAATTGAACAAGGCAAAATTAGTATCTAAATTTCAATACAGTGTTTAACAAGTGTTTTGTAATTATTTAAAACTGAAAACAGATCAATCCCATTCTTGCCAGCTACTTCCGGGAGAATAATCCCCACCTCTGTGCAGAGATGCGTTGATTTCAGTTGGGCCTTGTATAGATGCAGGAGAATGCATCTTGCAGGATCAGTGACAGGTATGTAATCATACTTTTGCTATATTGCAAATAGCTTTTTTCCTTGCTGATAATCACAAAACAAGGTAAATTTTCAAAATGATGTGAATTTTAACCACATAATATGTATCAATGTCAAAAATCACTGAGAACAGCATATTAGTTATACATAGTCTTGGTGACAAACTAGAGTTGATCAGGAATATTTTGACTAATTTTTTTGTCGGAAAGTGCAGATTTGTCAAGAACTAACCTTTTTGCAGGAAAAGGTCAGTTTCAACTAACTTTTCAACTAAAAACATTGAAGAAAAAAATTCAAAACTGTCTGTCTTGCTTTGGCATTTTCTAATTCTAGTTTTCTCATTTGATATGACTTTTTGTTTGAAATTTAAGCCAAGTATAGTTCAAAAATAAATGATCAAAATCAAAACAAATTTCAGAATTATTGAAACAAAATGTTTTGATGGACTTGTGACATATATAGCAATTTCCTGTAATACCCTTGGAAAACCTTAATGAATTAAGTTTAAGTATCTTTGGATATCGGTGAATTAAATGTAAAGGTTATGTATTATTGTGGGCCTCGATGATCAAAGGACTATTGAACCATGTTGCTGACAAGAATCATCTTTTGGGACAATAGGTGTAATGTGGAATTCCTCGGAAATATGTAGGAGGAGATTAATGCAAATTCCTCCACCCTGTAGTTATGCAAAATCCCAGTCTTTTGAAGATACGCCTTGAGGAAGGGACCATTGTATACTACTGATTAGTGTCCTGTTACCAGAATCTGAATATCAAAGCACAAGCTGTATAAAGAGCCAGGCTGATCTGTCCAGTCCAGTTGCCTGCTCTGCTGAGGCTGTTATGAATTTAGAACCACAGGGGGGAAAAGCCTTGGAGGGTTTGGAGGACTGACTCATACCAGATCCCCTGCTGCGGGACGAGGGGCAGAGCTCTGATAAACTTATTAGCATGCATGTACATTCTTTTGTTGTTAAAGTTTTCCCTGTAATGCTTTCACTTTAAGAATAAATTGTTTAGGAAGAGCTCTGTGGTAACTCATAACTGTGGTCAACTACCTGGTCATAGCCTTCAAAGAGAAAGCAAAATGCAGACACTGCCCTTTTAAGCTGTCTGGCTTGCTGGGAATATTATAGTGTGGTCAGGGAATTGCAGCCAGGAAAAACCCCATCAGGAGGGAGAGGGGTGCTGATCTCTGCCAGAGAAAGGTGACCACTAGAAGCAGGTGCCCTTGCTGAACCTCAAAGGGGAAATACAGGGCCTAAATATGCACTAGGAATTATTTTGGGGAAGTTCTACCGGTTGTGTTCTACAGGATGTGAACCTATGAGTTACCCTGAGCCGTGACAGGACCCAAACAGAAATGTAGAGAGGATTTTTGGTTTGCAATTTTTGTTTTTATTTTGTTTTGTTTTATTTTTTACTTTTCATCATTACTGGAGGTGGGAATTTTTTTTCAAAATCTCAAAAAAAATAAAGTTATGCAAAAGGAAACTTTTTTCTGTCAGTTCTAATACAAACAAAATTGTTTGAAAATGGTATTAGTGTGAAAAGAATACGAGGATGCTTAACAGCACAATACTTTGCTGGCCCCCTCATCCCCTGCATGTGAGTTGTCAGGTGCTTAGGGAACTTGCCCAGGGACCAGCCATGGCCAGATTAGGCCCAGGCAGCCCTCCCCCGGCCCAGACCTGCTGGGGATGGGGGAGGGGTGCCTATACTGCAGCCCCAGCCCCAGAGCTCCCATGGCAGGGACAGGTGCCTGTCCCCTGCAGCCCAGGTGTTGCTGCAGGGAGAGAGCGCTGGGGGGAGTTCCCTTTCCCTACAGTAGCTCCGGAGCACCCTCCTGCACCCTGGACCCCACATCCACGGCCCCACCCCAGAGCCCACACCCCCAGCCGAAGCTTTCACACCCCTGCACCCCAATCCTCTGCCCCAGCCCTGAGCTAATGCTACCTGATGGCTAAAAGATATGTGCTGGAGGTATGTGCTAAAAAGTAATTTTGAGTTGAGTTTAATAAAGTTGCTGCCGGCTGTGTTAAATCCATTCATGTTCAATGTATCTTATTACATGTGTGTCTGGATGAAAATAGCTCTTATCTAACAGGTTTAATCTTAAATGATTCAGATCTATCTAAGATACTTATGTGGCCCATCACCATAGTATCTGAGGCCCTTAATATCTTTAATGTTTTTATCTGCACAATACTTCTGTGAGCTTGAAATGCTATCCCACTTTACAATTGGGGAATTGAGATACATAGAGACTAAATGACTAGCATGTGCATGTATGGATGCAGAAAACAGATGGATTATCAGACTGGGCTCAGTTTCACATGTCATTCAGGCCAAAGAGCAACTGAATTCAGTGAGAATTTTACCTGAACGTAAAATCAGGTTTTATGCAGTTACATTATTATTTATTAAATCTCATCAGTTTTATAAGACATCCAGTAAAGAAAGTCCTGATCCCAAAGAGTTACATCCAGAAGATTGGACTGATTTTTTTAATTGTATTTAATTTGACATACAAAGAAAGAAAGTGGAATATATTTCATCTTGATAAATCACTAACCACAATTCAAGGAATTGGTTTAAAGGTACATAAAATATATAGAAAAGTATGTCAAAGTGAATCAGTCAGGTGTATTAAGTTTCTCATAATCATACAGATGATGATGTGTACTACTGCAGGAATTGTTCAAAACATGAAATAGTATGATGGGGAAAAAGCCACAGCCTTATGATTTATTATCTTTTCTGTCATGTCAATATTCATATATGTGACATCCTGTTTAAAGGCATTTCCATTCTTTAAATGAATGCAGATACGATATAAGTGTGTGATATGACCATATCACTTAGTTGGAGACCACAGATATTCCAGGGATTTAAAAGCATGGATATCTCATTAGGAAACTTTATGAATGTAGCCTTTCAAATGTCAGTTTAGGTATTTAACAGCTTTTACAACTTTAATCGGCAATAGCTCGTGTTAAAGGTAATAAACGTGCACTGAACTCCATAAACAGAAATTGCAACAAAATGTTAACAACCACTTTGTCCAGATGATTTCTCCAGCTACATAAAGAGCTGGAGAGGATTAGTAAAGCAGATGTTGAGCTATTTAAGGTGCAAATGAGTAAACAATTGAATTTCAACCAGATAGGCCAGTTGGATCCCATAGTCTTGTTATGTTATTCTTTGGCACCACTCATACCATAGTTATCTATCTTCAAAATAGATCAGGCTAGCTCTGTTGTTTTATATAAATACATCTGAAAATGTTGAAACTATTTCAATAACAGTTCACATATCTGCAGTGGCTCAGCAGTACTAGTGTTACAGTTTAAGAATAAAAATTAACATGCATACTTAATTACAACTTTTTCACTTGTTTTTCAGTATAAATGTTACATAGAATAAATCATAGAACTCATAGTTTCTTCAGTTCCTTCTCCAAATCCTCCCACTGCAGCTTGCTCAAAGAAAAATAACGGTAAGTTTTCAAGACTACTAGACAAAGCTAACATCCTCTTGTAAGCACTACACAAGCATGAAAATACGTGAGAAGGTTCCCACGAATAATAATGAGTACCCAGTAAGTCAAACGCCTTAGTCAGTTTTGTAAGGCATGAATCAATATATGCTGATTGGAGGAAGCAACTGGCAAGGTGCTCATAATGAGGGTGACACTCAATTTGGAGCTCACTTCCTTTCCTTTCGTTACCTTCCAGGCACACTCCAAAGTTAACCTGTTTCCCCAGGTGTTCTCTGAGGATTGGAGGAAACCAATGGAAGAAAAATGGGAGGCTGATTGAGGGGATAGAGTATGGAAGGATTCGAAATATTGGGAATCATGTATCAAGGAAAAAATCTTTTTATTCAACAGTAATAATCTCTGAAAGAGGTCTGGGAGTAGGGGAGAGAATACAATAATACCACATTTGGTCCTTTGATGAACTGAACTCTGTTTTTCTGACTTTTTTGGTACAGTGCTCAGGGCACTGGATGGGCACTTTATATAAAATGTTTATAAAATTAAATATAGCTTTGAGGGGGTTTGAGTTTATGAGTAGAAATGATGTCTAGAAAAGCCATAAATATGTATTTTATGGGTAGAGTATCACCAGCTCTTTCATCAAAAAATATATTATTACTTTTATATTAGCTGTCATAGGCTTTCTTTGTATCTGTCTACTGTATGACTAATACATCTGTCACTGTAGTATCTAGTTGTTGCTATCTAGGTCTCCTTTCCAAATTATTTTTTACTTACCTTATCATTAATTCAACCTCTCCCACCTCTTACATACAAACTAAACTATAGGGGATATAAAAACTACATAATGGAAAAATATTTTTGAACATAATTTACTGTGATTACTGAATGTTTGAGGACTTTTGGAGCATATAAATTAGTAAATATATTGATAATAGCTTGTGACTGTGGAAAGTCTATAACTTTTTACAAACAATGGAGTTTAATACAAGATTTGAACAGCAACCTCAGAAATAATACAGGAACAGGCTTACTTACTGAGTAACACTTTGACATCTTATTAAACTTTAAACATCTGCCTTGGAACATGGCAAAAGAAGTTGGGAATTGTGCTGCCTTGCCTCACTAAACAAACTTTGTTGCCTCTGCAATACACAAGTGATACTGATTCTCTCTCGCAAATTTTAGGAGCCATACAGTTTCTTTGGATACTAGTCTTCAGACTAAAACTGAATAGAAACAGATGATCAATTCTAGTATTTAAAGCAAAGGTACTTGGTGTTCTGGATATGCAAAGGTCATGACGTTAGCATAAAAGCTTTCCCATGTGGAATTTCACATCCCTACATTCTAATAAGGTGTGGTCACTGTGACAAACACCACATTTGGCAATAGAGACAGAATTTTTTTCTTTTAAATCAACATGCTTTTTTTTCTGTCAGAGTGCTTGAATTATTCTGGTGTATGACACACCTACCCTTACATAATAAACAAGGGATTATGCAGATGTTGGCTGAAATTCAAGTCTTGCATATTCATTTTAATAAATTCTATTTAGCTCATTGGTGCTATTATGACATTGTCATTGGGGCTAAAAATTGAGGTCCTACCCAGTTCAATGTCCCTAAGGTCAAGAGATTTTTTACCCCTCTTGTTTCTGGAAAAACTCACTAATCTTGACTCAGCCAATGTGTTCCATTGTTCAACCTCCTGACTGAAGAACTACTGTAAATCTTCTTAGTCATTAGAATATTCTCTTTTATTGTGTCATGTAAATTTCCTACATATAAAATAATGTATTTACCTTTTGACTGAGCTTTTGTCTATTACTACACTAGTGTCACATTAGTTTAGGCCTGAATCCTGCAATCACCTAAATATATACATAGTTTTACTCACACGGGGACATTTTTAACTACATACTGAAGTGTTTTTAGAATTAGAAACTTAGGCCAGATCCAAATCCATCAAATGCTTTGAGTGGGCCTTATTCAAAGCCTATGTGCCAGGTTCTGAGTATTAACCCTTTAGCAGTCCCATTGATTTTAATGGTACTGCTCCAGGAGTGAGGTACTACTTGATGTTTGTAAGCATAGCAGAAACTGGCCCACAGTAAATGACATGCCACTCTTCTAAGATATAAAAGAATTTTGGAATACGTGTTGAAAGAATGAAAAAATTGCTTTTTTATTATCCCGTTAGCACATCCCTAACCCTTTAATTTAGTTCATTCATTCATTCATTCATTAACAAACTGGATGCCACATTTCCAAACTCAGTAAGATTGGCCAACTTTCAAAGCTGCTGTGGGGAAGGAGAGACCGAGAATGAGCTTGCATTAATTTCACTAACTCAGAAAATTGTATACATGTTAATAACACTGGATTGCTTAATTTTGTATTTCTGTTTTTCAGTTTAATGTACCCTGAATAATTCTCACAATTTATAGTGAAGTAAATCGGATTACTGATGATACATATATAGTATGTACTGTGCAGCCTATCAGGAAGATATCAGGTTCCTGGTGTGGTTGTGATCCTTCCTTCAGAATATCTACAACTCTTCTTAGTATATTAAAGACATGAGTTATTTAGATGGGGTAGTGACCTTGAAATGCTGCATGGCATAATGATGGTACTGCTGCTGCATTATCTACTAATAACTGTATAGATAATGTCTCCATTAGAGATGGATGAACCACTTTGAATAGAATAAGAATCACCCTTCTCTCACTCTCATTCACACCTACACCCATGCTCACACTCCTATCTCTGCCCACTTTTTTAACCTGAATTTCATTTTTAAAGTTCTGAACTGTTAGGATGAGGTTTTGGCATGTTTAGTTTCTGGCTGGATAGAAACTGAGAGGAATGAAATACCAAAAATGATCCACATACCCCAAAATTCATCAATCCCAATGCAAGGTAAATGGATAAGGTCCAAAATTTCCTTCCTTCCCCTCCATCCCCCACTCGCCAAATAATAGTGAAGGGTGTCGAGTGTGCAGTTTTTAAAGAATTGGATTATCAAATGTTTCTGACGTGAAGAGCAAACATTTTGGAAGAAAAGAGAAGGATGTAGGAGATACTGTTACAAATCAGGGTGATCTTAGACTGAAAGAAGAAAGCAAATTCCTTGCAACTAGCCAAGGAAAAGCCAGGAGGAGAAGACATTATCTGGAAGGGGGGGGAAAAGGGAAATTACCAACAGCTTTGGAAATGAGGAATGAGTAGAAATTAGCAGCCATGTAGAATATCTGAAGCTATTTCCTTGTTTCGGCATATGAAGTGTGCTGATTACAGTTCTTGTGCGTTTGGTATGTAATTTGATTTTTAAGTATCTTCTGTGGCTCCAGGCTTCGGTTAAGTACAATTGGTTTCTTGGTTTGTATATATTTTCTTCATATTTTCATTAGCAGTCACACAGAGGTTCAGCTTTCTTTAGTATATAATTATCACTTGAAGATGTGAACTTCATTGTGGCATTGCCTACAATTTGACAAAATGAGTTGTTCTGATAAGTTCCATGATTACTCATAGAGACATACAGTACCCGAACAGCTGTAGTTTTTTAAAAAAAAGTTACTGGTTCATCAAGTCACCCACCGCCTCAATGATCCATGATAGAATTTCAGACAAAAGCAGCTGATTTGAGTCAGCCAACTATACATGAGTTTTCCTTCTCCCTTCCCAGAGTTGCATAATTCTTTCCTCTTCTGCATCTGAGGATTTGGTATGTAATCATCAAGAAAAGCATGGTGTATTTAACAGCTAAGAGCAAAAGTATTTGTATATTCAAACCCCACCTTTTTTACTTATGAAAAATAAACAATTACATAGAAACATTTAAAAATCGTGTTCCCTTATGGGAAAAGTCTTAAGAAATTTGACAGCAAATGATATCCTTGGTATAAATTTTTTAAATTAATGTATGGGATGCTATCCTGGTTATGTCTAAATTATTAGTTATGATTTGTTAAATCCTATAGGTGGGTTAAACATTCTGAAGAAGGAGATCATTTTCTATTATAGCCTATAGTTTTTGTGAGTAATTTCCATAGAATCCAGGTTAATTTCTATGCAAACCTATTAATTTAATCTTTGTTAAATTCTACAAACATTTTTATTAAGGATTGAGATTGGGTTTTTTCCCAATTTTGAATTTATTTTAGGAACTTCATTTTAACAAAGAGTAACAAATACCAAGCCATGCTAAATCCTCTTATACCAGGGGAAAAAGGAATAGGTACAGGGCCCAGATACAGTATATTTACATTAGCTGGTAGCAGGGGAATTTTCTATTGGGCATTTGCAGCTACACTATGGCCCCTTTATGCCACCTTAGTGGTGCAAAGGGGTCATAACTATGTAGAGGTGTTGGCCTTTTGCAATGATATCATAACATTTCCAGAGAGTAGAAGAACAAAAGGATTCAGATGGAGAAAATCTGGTAATAAACGCCTAACTTTATTTGCAGTTCAATGCATCTTTTTAAAAGATTTTAATATTTGGTTTGTATTATCTAAAGTTCATGACAAGGTTGATAAAAACACTCTTTCATGCATATTTTTGATGTCAGATGAATGTTTTCTCAGCATGTATAGAAATAGAATTGTAAGCATCAGCATATAGAAACCTATACGATATTTCATAAAAATCAATCTTTTGCAAAGAAAATTTCTTAATTAACAGCATTTTAGAGAAACTGTATTTTTATGTTCTAAACACATTAAACCAATGGAGTGTGTCATCATGACTTACAGTGCATAAAATACAGCACTAGAAGTAAGTACAATTGAGCAATTGATGAACTTAAACTCTAGCAATTGTTGTTGCTAGTTCCTAGCACTAGGTGCTAATGCACTTGGAGTCAAAGGGTTAAACAAAATTGAGCAGAAATATCTCTCAGCTGAGTTGCCCAGAGGACTAAAGTCACTTTCACAGACAGGAAAGAAGCATAAAAAGCTAAATATGGATACATTGCTACCCAAATTGTGTATGCACAAAATTGGTAATTGCTCATATGCATATTTTTTGGCACAACACAGGCACTGAGGATTGAGAATTTAGCCCGAGATATACATTCACCAGTCTTAGGAAAGATTTACTAATTTTGCTTTGTACTTCATTTTCCACTGCAGAAACTCAAAGGGTCTTAGCATCCTTTAAAACAATAATATGTGTTTATAAATAGTGTTAGGATCTTGGCACACACTTATACCTTGTACTGCCTAAGTTATGTATAAGAAAAAGGAAAAAGAAAAATTCTGTTCTAGCTATATAGCACAAGTCATCTACTTGGAAAATTCACCTATTATAAATGTTATTTTGCCTGACCAGGTATGTATAGCGACATGACTAGAAATAAGCATGTGTGCTTAAACCTAATCTTTATAAAATACAAAGCACCTTCCATTCAATAAACTCAAAGAATTGTACAAATATTAATGAACAAATCCCTATGGTATAAGTAAAAGTAAAAAAAATAAAAGTACAAGCTTTTACCAAACAGGAAACTGAATGATTTTTCCCAAGAGCACACAGGAAGTATGTGACACAGCTGAGCATAATACCCATGTATTTTAATTACTAGGCCCGTGTGTCTTAACTGCAAGACTATCCTTCCCTTCTTGTATTTTTTCCCTAGTAGTTACCAGAATGTGCTAGGTGGTATACAAGCATATAAGAAGTAACAGTCATTGCCTTAAAAAACTTGCAATAATTGAGACATAATGTAGTTTAATGCCAGACATAGCACAGGATTTGTCAAAGGTATTAGAACACTTTCTGCTAAGGTGCATGGTAACAATTTAAGGATAGATACTTGCATATAACTGCCATCCTTACAGGTGTGCATCAGCGACATGCACTCTTGTATATGATCTTTTGAAAATGTGTTCTTGAGTGTGACATTGTGATGAGCTCGTGGCTACATGGGCTCTGAGGCCATCTCTGGAAGTCCACTGGATATGGGTTGATGTAGTTCACAGAGCTCTGCATCCAGCCTGCAAGAAGCCCTCTCAGTGCACTCTCATCTAAAATCTTGTGATCCCCTCCACTGAAAAGCCTCCACTGAGTAGCCCAGAGCATCCTTTGAGTGCTGGATATCTGCCCCTCCATTTTCTGTCTTTGGAGGCTACCCTGGTTCCTCCAGTGCTCAGTCTTCAGAGTAGACAGGATATCTGCCTATCCTGGAATCGATCAGACACTGATCCTTCTTCATTACAGCTGGCGGATAGACTGCGACTAGAGCCCCAGAAGGGCATCTCCAGAAGATTCCAGTTGCCTGAGAAGGAAGTGGGAAGGTGTTGGGCAGATAGTTCCAAGAAGGCAACAGTAGTAAGTAGCTGTGTCTGTAGAGCTTGTGGGGTAAAACTGTTGCTGGGAGCAGTGGTCCCATGGGAATGTGAATGGGGAAGGTGTTCCTGTGGAAACAAACTGGTTAAATAAAACTGAAAGAAAACTACTAAAATTGAATGAAAAGCAGAGGGTTATTTCTTAACTTCAGGAAATATGTGGATTTTCTGCGATATTTTACATACTGACCATTATTGGGCCACTTCATTTTTTTTAATGTCAAGATCTTTCAATGTTCATCAGTGCTGACACCCTCAGAAGATCCTCCCTAGGATGAACTCATTACATACCTCCAGCAGAGTGAACATCAGTAATGATAAAGCTAAGGGCCACGTTACTTGGAAATTATGCAATGAATTTTTTAGTGGGGAAGGTAATGTTCACTGAAACTATTGCTTCCTAACTAAGATTTAAATATTAATTTTCAAAAGGATGTGGCTTCTTCACTTTTTAACAAGAAGTGAAGCAAACTCAGCACACTCTTGGATACTTTATTATTTAAAATGAATAGTACTTAGCACCTAAATAGCTATAATGGTACATACATCAGCTCACTAATTCTCATAACTACTCTGTAGATAAGTAAGTATTGGATCTGATTGAAAGCCCATTGAAGTTGATGAATATTTGTGTTGGCTTCAATAGATTTGAGTCAGGCCCTCAAAAACCTGGGATTTGAAGTTGGGTGTTCCTAGCTCCCAGTCCTGTTCATAGCCCACTGGATCTTTCCTGGAGAGGAAGGGCTTGCAGAAACAGAAGGCACAGATAACCCTTGCTCAAAACTTGAAGCCAGCCACAGGGAACCCCAAAACTGGCTGGGAATGTGCTGACTGAGGAAATCCACCGAGAGCAGCCTCCACAATGGTGCTTCTCTAAAACCCTGACCATAGTTAATAGCTGCATTCCCCTGAGGAGAACAATGGTTCAAATACCTCCTAGCCTTCCCTTATGGAAAACTTCTATACAATGTAATAGGTATCAAACCAATAAGATTCTCTAGAACATAAATGGAAGTGGCTCTATTTTATAAACTACATGAATGCTCATGCGGCTCTATGAATGTACATCATGGACAATAACAGATTGCAGATCCCAGTGCTGACTGAACCTGGTGCTATTCTAAACAAAAAGGGCTCTCAGCCATGCTTGTAGATATTTCCTTTGCTTCACACTGACTCAGAGACATTCTAGGCTTCAGAGTGACATACAGTGACAATCCTAAAATCTTACTATATAGATTATGTCCCTGATGTAGAATTCTTCTTTATTCTTTATATTATCAGAGTACCTAGCAGCCCCCAGTCATGTAGCACAACAAGGTCCTGGTCCATATTGTACACTCACAGAACAAAAAGTCTCTGCTCTAAATCTAAGGATAGATGAAGCAAAAGATGGATGCAGACAGACTAGTGGAGGAGTACAAGGGAACAATGAGACAATCTAGGTCAGTATGACAGGCTGCAGTCTAAGCATGCCAGCAGCCTAGCTATTGTCAAATTTTTTTTGCAGGAATCCTGTCAAAAGAGTTCTGAGGAGGGTTTTGAAGTAGGATAATTAGTTTTGTGGATATTTATGGGGAGCACCTTCCAAGTGTGAGGAGCAGCATGGGACAAAGCTCAAAAGTGCTTAGCAAGTAGGTGAGAAAGCTGGTATCATGGTCCAAAGGGAGGCGGCTCAACATTTTGATAATGAAAGTATAGATAGGGTGGAGGTAGGTCATAAAGGGATCTGAAAGTAAAAACAAGCAGCTTACGTTTGATATGATGCAGAAGAGGTAACCAGTGGAATGATGCAAAGAGAGGTTAGTTTAAGTATCTATAGATAGGCTATCATTCTCTATTGAATTCTCTAGCACACCTCTGTGTAAAACACCATTTCAGGTGCAATTTAACTAGAACATAATACTACAGAGTTGGCGTATTCCTTTCTGTTCTGTGCGGTGTTGCTTTATACAATCTAAACATTCATTGGGCATTTTTGCAAGCATGTTTGATTTGAGATTCATTCTCACCCCTACATGTTTTACAGCATTACTGTTTCCCAGATCTCTTGCTCCTATTGAGTATGTGTTTTGGATTATTTCCTATGCTTCAGGTTATAAAGTGTTTTGGGCAGGAACCGGGCTGTTTTTGTTTCTGGAAGAGATCCTAGAACATTGTGGGTGTTACCACAATTTAAATGATAATATAACTGCTTAAAGTGATGGATATAAATGTCTAAATTAGGAGTAGAGGACAAAGTTGCAAGGATCGATAGACAAGAGAGAGGGAGGAAAAAAGGATTAAGATGACAACACAAGAAATGGTACCGTTAGCTCTTTAAAAGACATCTGAAATGAGCTTCCATCCCATAGCAATAAATATGACGAAAAACTGGAATGGAAAGGTTAATGGAGTCTTTTGAAACTACTCAAGTAAAGTCTCATGAAGTCAAATAAATCTAAGTTTCACATTTTTCCTTAGTGTGAAACTGTTTGGTGCTGAGTTCATACAGTGAGCCCCCAATTTTTGTAAGATCACTCAAGCAGCCAAGAAGTCCCTGTTTTTTGTAAATGGTAAACTTTCCCTGGATATTAAAAGCTTTCTTAATGGAATGTGAATAACCATCTTTTATACCATACTTAATTAAATTATTAAACAATTTTCTTGTTTTTCCCCACATCTGTGCTGCTGCAATTTAACTACATTACTGTTAATGAAATCATGATGATTAATCTACATAGTAATAATCTATTCAGTTAAAAGCTGAATAACTTTTATACCTGTTATTCAGGAAGGCTTTATTTGCAGAAGACAGAAACTGGTATTCTATTCATGTAAAAAAGAAAAAGCAATTTTCAGGATGGAGATTCCTCCCCCACCCCACATTTGCGTTGCTTTGGTGACTTAATAAATAGTAGCATGGTGGGCCATATACTGCTCACTATTCATGCAGGCAACTCCCATTGAAATCAATAGCATTTCATTCTTGGTCAAGGGTAGCACATGACCCCTGATATCTCATACCTCATCATTCTCATGGAGACATAAAGCAAACAGGACTGCTTGTAAAAATCAGGTTTCAGACCTTTGTTTTTCCTCACATTCTAACATTTAGATTTACATTAGCAGATCAGGTATATGCTATGATTCTGATACTGGTTATAAACCTTTCAAATTATTCTGATCTGACAAATAAGGTCATAAAATAATAGAAGCATCAGCCCCTTTAGTACCAAAAAAGTAGATATGAAACCCATGTCTTAAATTCCCCCCAACCTGATGGCTGTATACTGGTGATCATGGTTTGAATTTATTGCCACTTACCTTTTCTTGTGACTTCTGTTAAAAAGTAGCGGTAGCAAAATCTAGCTGCAGTACTTTCTACTTTTGTTCACCCAAGAAGGGAAAAAGACATTTCTTTTGTGTATGAAATAAATTTACAATTAGACCAACCTGATCCATAATAAAACAAAAGTGAGATTAACAGACTAGTGAATCTGATAGCTACATTATTTTTCAGATCTTCAATAGACCAGAACACGAGGATCAAGATAACATGATTAACCAGTTCTGAAAATGTACATTATTAGAATATACCTTTAACCCATGGAATTATAATGAATCCCTAGTTTTTTTTCTTTATGGGAAGGTTTTCCCTTTAAGTTATCATCATTCAGCAGGGATTTACTTATGCCATTCCAACCCTGTGAAAGAAGAGAGCTCTTTGGGTATTTCACACCCTCTACTGGCTAGCACAAATTTGGCAGCACTCTTTACTACACTGTCTCCCTTGTTCCAGGGGTGTTCTGATACCCATCACTTTATGGGTGTGCCTCAGTTTCCCTTTCCATGTGGTGTTTTGAATTATAGCATCTGTTAGCCATGCCTAGTTTTCCTGCTCCTAGTGGAATCATGGACTTCCTAGCTGTGCCTAACTGCTCCTGGCACACTGTGGGCCACAAACATACTCCCCCCTGATTTAGTTTCTCCAGGGAGGGTGGACAAAAAGCTCACCCCCTTGGCCACTAAGTCTGGCCATGGTGGGCTTGCACCTAAGTCCTCTGAGTTTAAACCTGTTATAGCATTACAGAAGATAACACAGCAAGAAAATTAACTTCCCATAAGCAGAGTTCCAGCACCTTCTTGGTGTCCATATTAACTCAGGCTACTGGCAGGGCAGTGAGATTTCTCATATCCATATATGTTTGCTCTTTAGCAGCTGCTCAGGCATACCCTTATGTCCTTCCTCCAGGGTCCCATGGGCATGACTTGATCCTCCTGTTCAAGACATCTGCATTTCTCCTGCTCAGCAAGCTTTTGTCAAACTAGCTCTCTCTTGATGCTTGGCCTCTGGCTCTATCTGTCTCTTTTGCACGAGTGGCCTTTTCCACTCCAACCTTCACAGTTCTGGACTTCCCACTACCATGACTCCCTCTTCTGGATGATCTATGGCCACATGCCATAGGAGAAAAAGGGACATTTTTTGGCCCCGTTTGGAGAAGGTGCCCCATCCTGCGTCACAACATATGAGCACAGCATAGCCATCAGTTCCAATTTTTGTTGATTTGTAGCAGACAGACTTTGCTGCTTTCTCATGAGCTGTTTGTAACTTGTGCTTGCTACTAGCTTTTATCCACGACAAACTGTCTATATAGCAAGTTTCTGAGCCTGGGTCAACTAGGGTGACCAGATAGTAAGTGTGAAAAATTGGGATGGGGGTGGGGAGTAATAGGTGCCTATATAAGTCACTGCCCTGAATTTGGGACTCTCCCTGTAAAATTTGGGTTGACAGTTTCAGGCTATTGGGGCTCATGTTAGTGCTCTAAAAACAGCTGTCTAGCCAGTGCTTTGAAGTTGCAACTTGAGCTGGAGTTCAGGGTCTGAAGTCCCCCCTGTTTTTAAATTGTTTTAAAGCTGTTTTTAAATTGCCACCCTGAGCCCCACTCACCCAAGTCTGTCAACCTGGGCTGGGATGCTCACTGCTACGGGCTGTGCAGACGTACCTTAACAGATATGCTCTTGGTTTTCAGTTTAAAGAGCAAAAGTATAAGCTCTTGCAATAAAGTTTTAAAAAGCTTCACATGCTACCAAATAGATCCCAAATGCTGCCATCATTTTGTCACATATGAATTCTGTGTCAACTTTCTTTTGGTAGTTAACATTTGCTTCCCTCTCTAACCTTACTAGGAATTAAAATTGGTTAGACAGGGACTGAAATTAGACTCTCAACCTCCAGCTGGTCAGTTTTATGAAGACAACACTTAACTAACAGTTTCTTTTACTTTCCAGAATAAATTCTCGTAACTCCCACTGCTTTCACTGGGTGTTTGTGTATTTATGTGGAGAAAATAGAATTCTTACTTATGGTTATCATGTGCAGCCATTGCAAGTACAAAGTTAGCTAAGCCAATAATCAGCTAAGTGTGAAGTCATGACGGGGCTAAATAATGGAATATCTAAACTAAAGAATTTACTAGACTGGATGCAGTACAGGGCTAAGCTAAATACCATTTGCTTACAAGCCTTACACAATCATTTAAGCTGCTTCCCACACTTACATAACTGAACTACAGTACATCAGTATGAAGTGTTCATACTTCCCCAGTCACTAAAACACTCAAGGTTCTATCCATATTGTCTATTCAAATAGACACAATGTATATTAAAAATTGCAAAATTAGTGGGATGGGTAAGTCCCTATACCAGATATGATTGCCCAGAGTGTACTGTCAATGGCAAGTGGAAACTGGAATGATCGTGGGCAAAATGGACCATTCTATTGTAAATAGGGTGATAAGAAACATAATGTGTTGCAAAACAAATGCTGAACCTCCTTATACGGTGCATTTACGGTGCATATAACAGTTTAATCTGTAGGGACAAGCTTTACTTTGTGAAAGCATGTTCAATATTAGCTTTTAGTTTTATTTAAGTGGACTTTCTCTCCACATTTTCATTTTGCATAGTTTACATGGCTTATGTACATTTCTTATCCCTTATTTTAAAGCAACCATGATGACTTTTCGTTGTTAGAAATTTTTCACATGCTTGTAGCCTAATGGTTTATAATCTAAAATATTTTGAATGAAAGGCAAGAAGGGTTTGTTCTTACAGTTAAAGTGGTTTTGCCTAGAAGAAACTGATTTTCCTGTAGTAGATATTCCCTGGGGAAAAAACATTCTGTAATATCTTGGTATGTAATCTGAAAGGATTTTAATAACATGCTTCAGTTGCTCATATCTGCTTTGCAAGCTTACACCAGTTGCGCAGTTCTCTTAAACTTTGCCTTGATCAAAATAGGGTGTACTTATCACTGATGTAAAATAATTGTCCCAATAATTGATGCAATGTTTTTATCTTGTCTATTGAAAACGTATTATGCAATGAAAATGTAGTCAACAAGAAATTTGAATATATACAGTGTTGATGGTTTCATGTTTAGAAGAGTTTTAAAAGTCAATTTAATGCTCCATGAAAGTTGCTAGGCTGACAGCCCTAGAGAATTAAGATTTCTCTTTACCTTAAAAGTGGCATGGAAAAAAAAGTGGTAATGCAAGTTGCGGTGCATTGTCAAAAATCTAACAAGTTGAGACTGTTGGTAGTTTCTAGGCTATTTCTTGGAGCCTCTGGGTACATCTACACAGCAGTGGTAAGTCAAGGCAGCAAACCTCCAAGCCCAGGATGACAGACTCAGACTCAGGCTCATTGGGCTTGTGCTACCATGTTAAAAACAACTGTATAGGCAGATCTTTTAAGTTGCAGCTCAGGCTGGAGCTTGGGCTCTGAAGGCCACCCCCAGCCTGGCCCGAAGCTTCAGAGCCTGACCTCCAGCACAAGCTGCGATGTCTACACAACTAATTTTAGCACCACAGTGTGAGCACCGTGAGCCTGAGTCTGTTGACCCAGGATCAGAGGCTTGCTGCTGTGGGCTGCAGATATATCCTCTGATGATGATCTTTGTGATGGTAAGTGTTTTTGTGATATGGATACTTATCAACTGACAACTAAACTGACACCAAATATCTCCTTATTAGAGATACATCAGCGTCCGAATGGTGGGTGCTGCTTTTCACCAACATTTATTTTCTCCTTGTACAGACATGATGAAGTTATTCTGTTTATTGGGCAGAAAGATATTGCATTCACATGCAAGATTAGGTTCATCAACAGCATCAGACCTGGAGACCCTGAGAAACAGATGTGCTTAGTATTAAGGGGAATCAGAATGTCTGAAAAATCAGGAACTTTGTAACAACTAAGGATCAGGCTATATTATGAAACCTGCCTTCTATGGTTTTGTGACATTTTGACCGGAAATAAAAGTTTTGTGTGTGCCCAGACATCTAGCAGATAGACCACAGCTGATGAGCCGCTGGTTCCTAAATTCTGTTCTAACCTCTGGCTTACCAACCTGAAGAGAATAAAAATGTGATTTGTGAAAATTATCATCCAGTAAGAATAAATTCTGTCCTGGGGAGGCTTACATTTAAAGAAAACTTTGTGATGATAAACGAGAAACTTTCTTACCATTTGGGCCTTCATCAAATTTTTGCTGTCTTTGTTTCCCCTTAAAACATCATCAGTGCATACAATAGAACAAAAAGCTCAGGAAAGCTGCATCAAGATATATTTGTGTAGTTACAGACCACAAAATGGGATACCCAGGCTTTAATCATAATTTTAGACAAAGATAGAAAGATCTTGATCATCAGGTCCGCTCTCCAGCCGATTTGTTCCCTATAGCATATTCTTTCTTCTTTTTTTTTCTCCAAATCTGATTCTGATGGCAAACTAAATACTTAGCATTGATTTCAGTGTTGAATACTCCCAATAATCAGCCTGTGCAGCGAAATACATGTAATCATTTTTTTAAAAAATAGTAGTCGTTGTTCTTCCTCCTGGTGGAATCCTTTTGGGACTTCGACTTTACTGAAAAAAGAAAAGGAGTATTTGTGGCACCTTAGAGACTAACCAATTTATTTGAGCATGAGCTTTCGTGAGCTACAGCTCACTTCATCAGATGTATACTGTGGAAACTGCAGCAGACTTTATATACACACAGAGAATATGAAACAATACCTCCTCCCACCCCACTGTCCTGCTGGTAATAGCCCGACTTGATTATGTAAAGAGTTGTCACTTTGGATGGGCTAGCACCAGCAGGAGAGTGAATTTGTGTGGGGGGGCGGAGGGTGAGAAAACCTGGATTTGTGCTGGAAATGGCCCACCTGTTGATCACTTTAGATAAGCTATTACCAGCAGGACAGTGGGGTGGGAGGAGGTATTGTTTCATATTCTCTGTGTGTATATAAAGTCTGCTGCAGTTTCCACGGTATACATCTGATGAAGTGAGCTGTAGCTCACGAAAGCTCATGCTCAAATAAATTGGTTAGTCTCTAAGGTGCCACAAGTACTCCTTTTCTTTTTGCGAATACAGACTAACACGGCTGTTCCTCTGAAACCACTTTACTGAAGATACCTCAGAATGCCACAAAACAAATACCAGAATTCATAGAGTTCATTGCAGTTTGATACCACCAAACGATATGTATGTTATCTTTAATGGAACAAGAATTACTAAGTGAATATTATCAAGGGGGGACATAGATGTTTTAAATAATTCTTTAAAACCTTATATTCATGTTGACTGGTTAATGGGGACGTGATAAAACTGCAAACACTTTAAGCATGTGAATGGTCCTGTCCTGCAGTGAGTACTGGTCAGGTGAGTTTAAGTCTACACAGAGC
The DNA here is from genome assembly GCF_965140235.1 of Caretta caretta. Taxonomy (NCBI): domain Eukaryota; kingdom Metazoa; phylum Chordata; order Testudines; family Cheloniidae; genus Caretta; species Caretta caretta. Next base: position 88,395,980 of record NC_134210.1, on the reverse strand, counting down.
ACCACTGATGTAAACTGGGCTCTATATACATGCAGAGTTCCAGCTGCACAGAGCAAAGTGCAGGATCAGGACCTTAAAGTGGAATAAATCCCCAAAATTCTGAAAAGTAAGCAGTAAAAAACAAATAATTAAGTCTTTGTGCAAAAGACCAAACAGGACTTTTCCTTTAACGGTTTGAAAAACTGCCCATGGATTGTACATAATTATTTGATATAATTAAAAATATTGCCTAATTACATTAATTACATAAATGTAGCACAGTTGAAAAAATCAATCCTAATTAGTGTGTATCTTTGCCAGAGAAACTGTATTGCTCCAGTTTAGTCTCCAGGGTAAAGTATAGATGCGTTTAAAAATACCAAGCCTAATTATATCTTTACTGGAGGTTATGTCTGGTTATGTACAAAGAAAAATATACATTTTATAAAAAATGTTTAAATATTTACCCAAAATCAAACAGTCCTTTGGAAAACCATAATTTCTTTTAAAAAATATTGAATCAAAATTTTTAAAGTATTCTGGTGGCTGCAAAAATGCTGTTCTTAAAACAGATTCAAAATAGCTGTTAAAAAAAGCTAATCAGGTCTTAATTGGGCTGCTTTCCGGAGGAAATATGCATGAATGTCTGGACCATGTAAAAATGTTAAAAAAAAAATAAATGACAGATTATGGTTCTGTAGGAAGTTAACCTATTGAATGGAGACAGTAAAACAAAACAAAACTAACAATTCCTGATTGAAAGATTCAAAAGAGAGACCAGGTCATGCAAACCTTAACATATATAAGTAGTCCCATTGAAACTAATGCAACCACTTGCTTGAATAAATGTTTGTAGGATTTGGTCTTCCTGCGTGAGTATGTGGAGAATTTATATAAATGGGCTTGCCTCTTTTCTTGGATTATAGAGCCCTAGCTCACTTTAACAATGAGGTAAATTAAGATTAAATGAACCAATGCAGTGCTAGAATGGAAAAAAATCTCCCCTGTAACCACAGGGGTGATGGGATAAACACTGACCCATCTTTTGATAAGTCATTTTGGAAAAAAATAAGAGTTCCTGGGAGTGATTAATGTAATCTCCACCATGTATAGTGTAAAGATATGAATAGCAGTCATCAAAATGGCCATCAGGTATCCAAGGTTCCTTAACTATGGAAGGTTGGTAAGAATTCCTTCAGGTACTCCCAAGAATTTTCATAAAAGCTAGGGAGACCTGTTTAATATAATCACTCGCCTTGGCAAGGCCTCCTGATCAGTAATGGGGGAAGTATAAGCAAATTATGGTATAATTAATTCCCTGCAGTTGACCTGACCATGAGCACAGTTTCTTAAAAAAACCTTCCTGATGATTATTGTGTGATAAGCAGGACTGAAAGAAACCTACAAAGTTTTATTTTTATTTAATGGAAACGGAATGTCAAATTCAGCAAAAATCAGTAGAGTCTTAAATGATTATTACATGCCTCACCAGGATATCCAAAATGAGATAAATCAATCATAGTCCAAGTTTTAAGTCTCTGTCTTCTGAATTCATCCAGTGCTATTTGGGGGAGAACTTTCAGATGATGATGATGATGATACTAACAATTAATGTATGGTGAAAATCCATTACTTCCATTTGCAATACTGATAAAAATGGGGGAGAATTTACTTTTACATTAGTATCTAATTATCACCATAGTATCTAAATGATGAAGAGGGAAAATATATCTGCATGATGATTGTTCATAATGGATTTCATAGAGAATTATTTTCTTTACTCTTCCCACGATCTAGGCAGCTCTCTCTGGTGTATTTTTGTTATTGCTTTAATTTTCTTGGTCTTTTCTTAACCTCTCTTATTGTGATACTTCTTTTATCAAATAGATGGTCTGTACAGCAGGTTTTAAAAGCAGTCATGCTTTGTCTTAGTCTAATCCTCTTCATAAATGAGTCCCCTTGGGAAATAAAATGTTCCGTTCTGAGGGACTTTGCTCTAGATTTTGTTAGCTGCATTGTCCCAGAATATGATGTGTCTGGGGGAGGGAAGACTTGTGATGTAGTTGTTGATGGTAATGAAGACTAAAACTTTGACCTGTAATCAGAAATGAATTGGAAGCAAATAGAGGAATCCTCCTTCAAGAGAGTCTCTTTGGGGGATGCTCATTCAGTGGAGTATCCTGGTAGTGTCCTGTTACAATAAATGGCAATCAGGCAGGTATGTCAGAGTCCACTCTGGAGAAGAGGTAACATTGAAATGCTAATACAATAAGCAAACTGAAGATACTGCTCACCCACAGCAGTTCCTTTTGGCTGCTTCACAACAACTGGCAGGGAAAGGTAGAAATATAATTTCCAGAGTATTGCAATGACAGCTACATTAGCTACATTTCTGACCTGACAGGCGAAATTGCAGATCGACAATTCATAAAAATCTCATTATATTCAATGGGAATCTCATGAATCTCCTCTCCCACCTAGATAGGAATTATTACTTCAGCAGCTGGCACTGGATATGACAAAGATACCTGATGTTGATAAAGATGCAGCTGGAGAATTAATCTGACATCTTACCAGGATGTGTATATAAAATCTTTTGTTCAAGAGGTAATTTTTCTTTATATAGCTAATTACATGACTTTATAAAGATTCTGATCAATAATAAATAGATTCAGTTTTTAGTGCAGAAACTGACAGAGCACAAAGTTGGCTGGTTAAGGCCCATATAAGTCAATGAAACATACACATTAACTCTAACTCAGGGCCTAAATGGAAAAGCAGGGAAGCCTTTAAAAATCTTCATATGATTGCTGTGCACCATTCTGTGGCATGAGTGGAACTAGACTGGAAATGGAATTATAGTTTCAAATATTTCCATAGACAGGATTGATTTTTTCCCTTATCTGTAGCTGGACTATTAACTCTACCAATCACAGATGGGCAACTGCATTTGGAAGTCTCACTCCTAATTATTATTATGTTTACATTTTTCTCCCATTAAATTAAAAAGCATTTCTTTTTTTGATCCGTTTGGCCCTTTGTGACTGTTTTTTAGCTTTTAAAGATTTTTTGGTCAACTGATAGTCAAGTCTTAATTTTACTGTCAGTGGAGAAGAGACAAAATTGTTAAAGCACTTGCTTCTGAAAGATAATTTGTTACAGGAAGTGAGGCTAACTAAATGTTAAAAGGAGGGGCCTAAATAGTTATAGAAATGTAGTTAGAGTACAGATAGAATCATAGAAGTGTAGGACTGGAAGGGACCTCAATAGGTCATCTAGTCAAGTCCTTTGCACTCAAGGCAGGACTAAGTAATAACTAGACCATTCCTGACAGGTGTTTGCCTAACTTGTTTTTAAAAACCTCCAGTGATGGAGATTTCACAACCTCCCTAAGTAATTTGTTCCAGTGCTTAACTACCCTGACAGTTAGGAAGTTTTTCCTAAAGTCCAACCTAAATTTCTCTTGCTGCAATTTAAGACCATTGTTTTTTGTCCTATCCTCAGAAGTTGGAGAACTGTTTCACTCTCCTCCTTGTAACAACCTTTTATGTACTTTAAAACTGTTATGCCCCTTCTCAGTCTTTTCTTCTCCAGAATAAACAAACTCAGTGTTTTCAATCTTTCCCCATAGGTCATGTTTTCTAGAGCTTTAATCATTTTTGTTGCTCTCCTCTGGACTTTCTCCAATTTTTTCACATCTTTCCTGAAATGTGGTACCCAGTACTGGACACAATACTTCATTTGAGGCATGGAGTAGAGTGGAAGAATTACTTCTCATGACTGGCTTACAGCAGTCCTGCTAATACATCCCAGAATGATGTTCACTTTTTTTTTCCCCAACAATGTTACACTGTTGACACATTTAGCTTGCTATCCACTATAACATCCAGGTCCCTTTCCCCAGTGCTCCTTCCTAAGCAGTCATTCCTATTTTGTATGTGTGCAATTGATTGTTCCTTCCTAACTGTAATACTTGCATTTGTCCTGCTTGAATTTCATTCTACTTAATTCAGACTATTTCTCCAGTTTGTCCAGACCACTTTGAATTTTAATCCTCTCTTCGAAGCACTTGCAATGCATCCCAGCTTGGTATTGTCTGCAAACTTTAGTAGTGTATTCTCTCTGCCATTATCTAAATCATTTTATGAAAATATTGAACAGAACCAGACTCAGGCTGATCCCTGTGGGTCTCACTCCATATGCCCTTCCAGCTTGACTCTTAACCACTGATGTCTATTTTCTGGGAATGACAGGTTTCAGAGTAGCAGCCATGTTAGTCTGTATTCACAAAAAGAAAAGGAGTACTTGTGGCACCTTAGAGACTAACCAATTTATTTGAGCATAAGCTTTCGTGAGCTACAGCTCACTTCATCCGATGAAGTGAGCTGTAGCTCATGAAAGCTTATGCTCAAATAAATTGGTTAGTCTCTAAGGTGCCATAAGTACTCCTTTTCTTTCTGGGAATGGTTTTTCAACCAGTTATGCATTCATCTTAGGCTATGTCTACAGTACTGCAGTAAACTGACCTATGCTATGCAACTCCAGCTACGTTATTTATGTAGGTGGAGTTGACTTACCTTAGTTGGAGTTACCGCGGGGTCTATACTACGGGGGAGGGAGGGAGTCAATGGGAGAAAATCTCCCATCGACTTACCTTACTTTTCTCATCAGGGGCAGAGTACAGGAGTCAACTGGAGAGTGATCTGCAGTCGATTTGGTGGGTCTTTACTAGACCCTCTAAATCAACCGCCAGTGGATCGATCTCAAAGTGTCGATCCCCACTGTAATGTAAACCTGTCCTTAGAGTAGCTCTGTCTAGGCTATATTTCCCTAGTTTGTTTATGGGAAGATCATGCAAGACAATATCAAAAGCCTTATTAAAGTCAAGCCATACTACATCTATCACTTCCCCCTATGCACAAGGCTTGTTACCCTGTCAAAGAAAGCTATTAGGCTGGTTTGACTTGATTTATTCTTCACAAATCCACATTGACTATTACTTATCACCTTACTGTCTTCTAGGTGTTTGCAAATTGATTGCTTGTGATTACTTGCTCCATTATCTTTCTGGGTACAAAAGTTAAGATGACTGGTCTGTAATTCTCCAGGTTATCCTTATTCTCATTTAAATCAGTTTATGTACCAAATTACTGGAGGATAGCTAATGTGACACCAATTTTTAAAAAAAGGCTCCAGCGATGATCCCAGCAATTACAGGCCAGTAAACCTATCTTCAGTGCTGGGAAAACTGGTTGAAACAATAGTAAAGAAGAAAATTGTCAGACACACAGATGAACATAATTTATTGGGGAAGAGTCAACATGGTTTTTGTAGAGGGAAATCATGCCTCACCAATCTATTAGAATTCTTTGAGGGGGTCAACAAGCATGTGGACAAGGGAGATCCAGTGGCTATAGTATACTTAGATTTTCAGAAAGCCTTTGACAAGGTCCCTCACCAAAGACTCGTAAGCAAAGTAAGCTGTCATGGGATAAGAGGGAAGGTCTTCTCATGGATCGGTAACTGGTTAAAAGATAGGAAACACAGGGTAGGAATAAATGGTCAATTTTCAGAATGGAGAGAGGTAAATAATCATATCCCCCAGGGATCTATACTGGGACAAATCCTTTTCAACATATTCATAAATGATCTGGATGGAAAAAGGGGTAAACAGTAAGGTTGCAAAATTTGCAGATGATACAAAACTATTGAAGATAGTAAAGTCCCAAGCAGACCACAAAGAGCTACAAAAGGAACTCACAAAACTGGGTGACTGGGCAACAAAATGGCAGAAGAAATTCAATGTTGATAAATGCAAAGTAGTGTGTATTGAAAAACATAATTTCAACTATACATATACAATGATGGGGTCTAAATTAGCTGGTACCACTCAAAAAAGAGATCTTGGAATCATTATGGATAGTTCCCTGAAAACATCCACTCAATGTGCAGCAGCAGTCAAAAAAGTGAACAGAATGTTGGGAAACATTAAGAAAAGGATAGATAATAAGTCAGAAAATATCTTATTGCCCCTATATAAATCCATGGTATGCCCACATCTTGAATACTGTATGCAGATGTGGTCGCCCCATCTCAAAAAAGATATTTTGGCAGTGGAAAAGGTTCAGAAAAGGGCAGCAAAAATTGTTAGTGGTATGGAATGGCTTCCATATGAGGAGAGATTAATAAGACTGGGATTTTTGAGCTTGGAAAAGAGATGACTAAGGTGGGAATGTGATAGAGGTCTATAAAATCATGACTGATATTGAGAAAGTAAATAATGTGTTTATTTACTTCTTTTCATAACACAAGAACTAGAGGTCACCAAATGAAATTAATAGGCAGCAGGTTTAAAACAAACAAAACAAAGTATTTTTTCACACAATGCACAATCTGTGGAACTCCTTACTAGAGAATGTTGTGAAGGCAAAGACTATAACAGGGTTCAAAAAAGAACTAGATAAATTAATGAAGGATAGGTCCAGCAATGGATATTAGCCAGGATGGGCAGGGATGTTGTCCCTAGCCTCTACTTGCTGGAAGCTGGGAATGGGCGACAGAGGATGGATCACTTGATGATTATCTGTTCTGTTCATTCCCTCTGGGGCACCTGTCATTGGCCACTGTCAGAAGACAGGATACTGGGCTAGATGGATCTTTGATCTTATCCAGTATGGCCATTCTTATGTTTTTGTGTCCTTCCCTATTTTAGCCACCGATCCTACCTCATTTTCACTGGCATTTACTACACTAGACATCCAATTGCTTCTATCCTTTTTGGGGAAAACTGAAACAAAAAAGGCATTTAGTTCTTCTGCCATTTCCACATTTTCTGTTATTGTCTTTCCCCCTTCATTGGGTAATTGGCCTTCCCTGTTGTTGGTCTTTCTCTTGCTTCTAATGTATTTGTAGAATATTTTTGCTTGTTACCCTTTATGTTCCTAGCTAATTTAATTTCATTTTGTGCCTTGGCCTTTCTAATTATGTCCCTACATACTTGTGCTGTTTGTTTATACTCATCCTCTGTAATTTGACCTAGTTTTCACTTTTTGTAGGACTCTTTATTGAGGTTCAGATAATTGAAGATCTCCTGGTTAAGCCAGGGTGGTCTCTTGCCATACTTCCTATCTTTACTGTGCAGTGGGATAGTAATATCTCTTTGAAAAACTGCCAACCTGTTTGTCCCCTTCGACTTGCTTTCCATAGGAGTCTTACCTACCAACCCCCTGAGTTTGCTAAAGCCTGACTTCTTGAAGTCCATTATCTTTATTCTGCTGTTTTCACACCTACCATTCCTAAGAATCCTGAATTTTATCATTTCATTAGCACATTCACTTCTAATTGGAGAAGAGAGGGAGGAATAGTGCTTCAATACAGAACAGGTAAGTACCTTATAGAACAAGTACATTATCTTGAACTGTGGCTTTCCTCAGCTGGTTGCTTACTGGGCCTCCACTTTGGAGATATGCCAAAGGAGTAAATTAACCTACTTAATGAATGCTACCTAATGTCATTACCAAGCTCACAAGGGCAGTCCAGATATGGGAAATCACTTGCTCCACAGGATCTGTGTTGATGCTGTGGAAAAACGATGAGATAATATATAGCGAGGCAAACTTCAAACAGCTTAGAGGTCAAAAATGCAATAATATAGTTCATTGTACAAATAGACATTTTAATTGAGTCACAAAAGTCAGACTGAGCTAGTACTACCCCAGTTTGTGTTTACCAAACACCCTTCTCCTTTTCTGAAAAAATATTATCTGTTCTGTGATGCCTTCCGACTATAAAGACCATTACCACGCTCTGTGTGTGTTTGTTATTGTTTAGTATTGTACCTGTTTGTGCCTTTACAATCAGAAATCATCGAGGCAAAGATGATTACAATTGGCACATTTCAATACTGCCATTCTGTTTTGGAGGACTCACAACTATGAGTGCTGACCTCAAGGCAGACTTTCAAAAGCAGGACAGATGCCCCAAACTGGTGGCATGTTCTATAACTAGATTTCATCAACCCAGTACCAAATGTGAACTGCCACAGTACTGCAATAGTCTTATAGTCGGGTTACAGACAGTCCCATTAGATATTCCAGTCTATCTTGCTACCTAGGCAAGCTTGATTATGTGAGAAATGGATACTTTCACCAAAAATCACAAATATTCCAGGTTAATCCCAGTACCAAGAGATCAGTCACTCATCCAGGTCAAGTTGCATCCTAGATCTCACACGAAAGACAACGCTTGGTAGCCGATTCCATAGTAAAATAGCGAAATGTTTATTAGCTAAGAAAAGAAATGAGAATTATTGAGAAGTTAAAGCAGGTAAATATATGTACAAATGAGTCACAGTCTATAATTCCAAATTGTAGCAGATGTAGTAATCTGCCAGTTTCCTAAAAGTTTCTCAGGGCTACACAGAATAACTCTAGGGATTTCTGTCTTCTCATTCAGATATGCTGCCCTGTTAGAATCCAAATAATCAAAAGATGAAGGATTTTCCTTTGTATCTATATTTATATTAGTTCTGTTAGAACAATTTGACAGGACAGCTATCACAAGTTTTCTTCTTTGATGGCCGTAAGCGAAGGATGTTTTTAGAGTTTTTGAACTCTGAATGTTCTACACAATGACCACTCACTTTGAAGTGCTCAAGATGCATTATCTTTCTGATAAGTGTCCTTCATTTGCATTACACAAGGCTTCTTTCATGTTTGGAAGGTTATTTAGATATTGGGAGTCATATGCAATGCGAAATATTAACAACATACAAATAAGTGAAAACAATGCAGGTAACATCCCATTAATTTTCATGATGTTTAAAAACCAATACATTCTACTACACGAACAATCACTTTGATCTATAATAATAAACAAGTGAATTGACCTAGGTCTTTGGCATGAGCTGGCTCCTGGTCTGCCAGCATCACAGATACACTTATAACACTCTATAAATAATAGTTATAAACCCCTTCTATGTATTATAATTATGGGAAATATAGTTTGTTTCACTTCTTTCTCTGGCTACTGCCTCTTTATCCCTGCTTCTTTTTGTTGCCATTGCCACTTCCTCTTTAGAGTTGTGTTTACCCTGCTGCCAATCTAAGATGCTTACTGAGCAGCCTCTTCAATAAGAGGCTGTAGGACAGCATTAAAGGAAACAGGTGAATTCATAGTAAATTCTAAGGCCCCAGGCTTGTACAAACTTAGGCCCAGATTCCCAAAGGTGCCTAGAAAATGACTCGAACAACAGTGAGATCCACAAAGCCTGAGATAGATACCTAAACTCCCTATACAATGAAAGCGGAGACATAGGTGCCCAAGAATGTGATCCACAAATGTTAGGTGGGGAGTTGCCAAAAGTAGCATATGGGAGATACTAGCATGAAAGGTAGGTATTTCCTAAGCTCCATCCATCTACCGAATTAGGTGTCTAAATCCAGGCTGCAGGGATGCACCTATCTCCTCTTGCAATCCTTAGCTGGGCATACTTCTCATGGAGGCAGGCAGCTTAGGCGCCTAAATCATTTCTTGTCAGAATGAGTTTCTTGTCTGCCTCACTCCACATAGAATGACCAAAGGAAGAGAAGCAGCCCTGTTTATATCTTTTAGCTTAGTGGTTAGAGTACTCTGCTGGATGTGGGAGACCAGATTCAGTCCCCCTTTCTGTCTGAGAGGACAAAAGGATTTGAACAGAGGTATTCCATCTCTCTGGAGAGAGCACTAACCACGGAGCTATGGGAGGGGGCTCAATCTTACTTGTTGAAGTTGTTTCACTGTGTATAAATACTTAAACAGTCAATGGGCTAGCGAATTGAATGAAAATAACTCTACAAGCCAGTTGTTAGGGCACCCACATGAGAGATGGGAAACCCAAGGCCCAGTCCCTTTGTGACAATGATTCTTGAATTATTTATCCAAAGTAGAAGAGTTTCAACAGGTTAGCCAGAGGGCATTCCATATCAGAATATCCCATTACTCGGTGCTAAGAGCACCCTCCCGAGAGATGGTGGAGACCCCTGTTCAAATCATTTCTCCCCATCTGGTAAAGGGAGGAATTGAACCTGTGTCTCCCACATCCTGGGTGATTGCTCTAAGCATTGAGCTAAAAAATAGAAGGTGGGTGGTAGTTTCTCCTCAGGCTGGATTTTGAATGGGGCTTGCTCAGAACACACCTATGAAACACACACATAGAAGGTAGGCACTCCTCTGCCTATCTTTTTCTGGTTTATGGATCATGCTTGGGCTTTGGTGGGAGACCGGCACTTGGAGTGAAGCAGCAGCAGTGCACCTGTCCAGAGGCAGAAACTTTGGTGCCTAGGGAAATTTTAGGTGCAAAGCAAATTTAGGGTTAGTCGGCAGCCAAGCAGTGGTGTTATGAATTGCAGTGTAGCCTAAGTCTGGGGTTTAAGTGATTAAGGCCCTTTGTGGATCTGGGCCTTATTTATGTATGTAATTTAACTTGTGTGAGGCCTGCTGAACTACTTGCATAGGAAAGTTGCAGATTGTGTACGTGTTTACAGGACTGGGGTCATACCACAGTGTTCAATCCTTTGCAGTTTTTATTTATGCAAAATGAATGTTGTACTATTTAAGGAAATTACATGATGAATACTTTCCCCCTCTGCAGACTTTGGGAGTGTTCTCTATGATGAAAACATATATAGACTACATATAATGACTGACAGGGATGGAGTTAAATCTTTTTCCCTGAAGAGGAAAGCTGCAACAGGTTTTTTTTTTTCCCCTCACAGCAGGGCCTGTTAAACATCCCAATAATGTGGGGAATATTATTGGGCTCAGGTGAGACAAATTACTAACTTTAACAAAAATCACAACAGCTGGGCCTATAAAAGGGAAGAGTGGATAAGTCTTTTCTTTCCTGGGTTTGGTTAAGTTTTGGAAACAGAAAGATTTGATAAGCAGCTCACTTTTTCTTTATTATGGATCTGTTGTGTTCTGTGGATGAAAATATGAGGAAAGATTTTAAAACATAGCCCTTATGGTGGTTTTTTTATTGTTTAATGGGGATCTATCCAAGCTGTAAAATTTCTCTTTTCCTACTCTTGGGTGTTGTGATAGAAATCCTATACCTTGCTGTCTCAAGGGCACTTTACTTAGCTGTTTTAAGAACATGATTATGCTTTTATATTGTATGTGTGCTGATGCTGTATATGGAAAATGAGGTTGAATATGGTATAAGGATCAAGAAAATTCATTCAACAAAATGTGGCTATAATATTGACATTTTTATTTACATGTAACTGGAAAATACCTTTAAGCCCATAGAGAGGCCTTTTCCTGCACCCACTACTAAAGTAAATAACCAGAATATGCTCCCCACCCCTACCACACTGCAGACACAGACTTGCTGGTGTGTTGCTTATTCAGGAAAGACCTAATCACACACCAGAACTTGTGCTGTTGACTTCAGTGGGAGAAAGACTGGCTCCTAAAATAGTGAGAGAGAACCTAAAAGAGGGGGGAAATTTACATCAAATTTTCTCAGTGGAAAATTGGTTTTCTCAATAAGTAAGTGAGAGCTTTACTGGCAAATATAAAACTAAAAACATAAAATTGTTTTCATCAAAAGCCAAATGCTGGCTTTTAACAAGAAGTAGAAAATTTTCTGTGGAGGTTCTCAGGTTTCTATAATAATACAATAACTACTTGACTATTTAATTTACCTTAGAACTAGAGCTGGCCAAAAATATTCTATTGTTCCGTCTTTCAGTAAAACATTGGGTTTCTGACTTACTGGAATTTTTGACAAAAAGGATCTGTTTCAGTGGAAAATATCAGCTAAAATGGCACTCACAGGAATTGAAGTTCAGATATTTTATGCTCCTCTTCTCCCCCTGCTCATATTTTCTGGTCAGACTACATCTTTCATGATGCACCACAGCCAAATGGACTCTTAGGACATACCCTCTTCCTTCACCAAGAGGAGAAAACATGGTGTATTGTGGAAGACGTAGTCCAACCAGGGAACCAAGTCTGCAGGGGAGAATGAGAGCATAAGAGGCCTCGAAGCGCCATTCTGAATAGAAATGTTTCAGTTTTTAGTTTAAATATCTCCCCTAAAAGTTCCACAAAATCAGGAAAAAACTTTGGTTTTGTCAATTTTCCACATACAGAAAAAGTATTTTTCAACTAGTTACAGGCTTTGGGCTATCTTATAATAATACTTAGAAAGAAATGTTAAACCTAATTGTTCGCCATTGTGGATTTTAGGAATTTGCACTCTTCCAATGAGTTTCAGAAAACTGATTCTGAAACCAAATCTTTGCTTTCTTCATGTACCTCTAATGCAAAAGTTGCACAAAAGATTTTAGCATGAGGAGTAGGTTCAAATTGCTTCGTGAATCAGATCCCACTCTCTGGATATCCTTGAGGAGAAACTACTTCCTGAATATAAAATGTAGACAATTTTATTTCCTTTTCTGAAATCTTTAATTCTGAATACTGCAAGAACCATACCTTATATGGTAGCATATATGCCACTGCATACCATAACAAAAGATCAACAAAGAAAAAATTAGGTCGATACTAGGAATTCCTAGTCATTGAAGTACTGACTTATCTTTATAAAAGACTGCCCTACCTCGTCACCTACCAAAAGGTTTTCAGTGTGGTTACACCACATTGCCATGCAACCCACATAGAATGTGTACAGAGACAGGAGTACTACATGCTTGCACAAGTAAATTATAAAAGTTCCAAGTCAGAAAAATAAGAGTAAAAATGTAAAACTGTCTTGTTACTGCTGAACAGTAATAACAGTAGACAAATGACAATATTTATATACAGAAAATATAATTAACCCAGCAATGCAAAGGGAACATGAAGTTATCCACAAGGGAAGCCTACTCCAAGTTTAGCTTCCACTGCACAGCCGTCTTGGATATCTGAGAATTTTAGTTTAATCACTGTAATTTTGTATTGTATTATAACTTATACATTGTTATAACAGCCCTTCCAAAATAATTATGCTGAGGTTATAAGTGACATTTAAAACAAAAGCTTAAAGTGAAGCCATTGTTTGGTTTTTTTTTCTAAAATTACATCTCCTTTTTCAACAGATCTGCCCTGTTATGTATGTAGTCACGCCTTTGCTTTTTTTAATAGAGATCTCAGTAATTTCTACTCCCCTTAGTGCTGCAGATCCGATGATCTGAGGCTCTGAACCAAAGTCTACTGAAGTCAAATCCCTAGCTTGAGTGTGTAGGGCTGTCATTTAAGAAACTTATTTTGGTTGTAGAGTGAGCAAATTTGAACTGGATGGATAATGGCCTGTCCAGGTTTCCAATGACACTTGTGTTTTGAATGGGTTCTCTTCCCCCCGTTGTGGTTTCAGTTTATATAATATATACTATTTGAGCACAGTGTTAGTTCACATTTATGTACAACTGCATGCCCCCTGAGGTGAATGCTTTTTATGCTTAATTGTTATGTAAATACATTCAATCTATGAATGAACATAAAAAGCAAGTGCATTTCAGTAGGAAAAACTGAAGGTCAATATGTCATATTAATAAAGAAAAAGCTACATTTAAAAACACATTAGCTTTGTTACACCAATTGGGAAGGCCAGGATATTGCACGTTAAGAAATAGATGGTGCCCTGAACTCAATGATTATCCATGATAGCATAAATTAAGACTGAAATATCAGACTAAACTTTGAATTTCCTTGCTCTTATTGGCAGGAATTACATTTGGGGTGAGGATCTTAAAGTTTGAGGTAATCCTGTTAATCTACAGGATATTTTCTAATGCTTTGCATAGTTCAGTTCTAAATATCTCAAACAATGGGGTACTTCCTGAAGGAAAAATCCATCTAAACATATAAGGACTTGAATATCTAGGCCAAACTATTTCTGAACTAGGCTGTAGCAAAGAAGCCTTAAAATAAGGGATATATCTCAAATGTCTTGTCAAATTCACCTCAAGTTAAACTGAAAGTCTATCCTGTTCAAACCACACGCTCTCTCTCTCCCCCCCTCCCCCCCCAGGAACTTGGAAGTAGGGTGACCAGATCGCAATTTTTCACACTTGCTATTGAGGGTGGGGAGTAATAGGTGCATATATAAGACAAAGCCCCAAATATCAGGACTGTCCCTATAAAATAGGAACATCTGGTCACCCTATTTAGCAGTTACAATTTTTGAAGATTTTTAGAATCAGGGGTTAGTGCAAATAAGCTTTGAATGGAAGCTGATGTAAGAGGCAATGAACTCTTCAGAATCATTCTGCAATGGCTTATTCAGAGTTACAGCAAACTAATGTGCAACTTCAGTCTTTTTAAAATGGATATTCTTTATTATTAGTCTATAACTCTTTCTAAGTTTCTACGATTTACTATGTAAGTATGCCTGTGTGATCCTTTTAATCAAATATTTCATGGCCTGACAGAAAAAATAGCATCGGAGGAAGCTATAAACAATAAGTTGCCAAGTAGAGCAGCATTCAATAATGCAGTAATTATTAGATAGTATGTCTAAATGCCAAAATCTGCATTAAATATTTACTGACCCAAGCAGATCACATCTGTTCAATAACAGTTTGTTTAAAGTCCAAATGCAGACATCTAAATTGCCACCACTATAACTGTGCATGTGACCTGAACAAGTCCCATATTTATATACATATAATTCAGATGGCAATTTATACATGCTGTTGCTCAATTTGTGAATGCACAAATGTGGCATGATGGTTCACCATTACATCTTGTGGAAACAGCTTAGGTGCTCACATTCTAAAATAGTCATGAATAGGCGTAGCAGTTTGAAATTGAATAATCCAACTCCATAAGTCTCAGATGACTGACACTTTAACCATTGAAATCTCTGTATGTGATTAAAATTCAGTTTAGAAAGAGCTCAAAGTGAAGGAGTGGGGAAGGAGAAACAGCCTGTAGAATCAGACTCATCTGTTTGTAGAAATAGATATTGGTCTGTTTGTCCAAAATAATACAATAGAAAATCCCTAGATTATTTTTGTAAAGCTTTTTATAAAACATAATGAGACTTTTGGGGCAATATTTTGCTCTATTAATTGTATGGCATGTTAAGTGTCACATTCAATCACCCTTTTTGCAAGCCATGTTACTGTGGAGGAGCATGTTTGGACGTCCGTGACCATGCTATGCCTACTTTACACATTTTCATTGACAAAGTAACTTCGAGTTGGTTGGTGAGCATTTCTTGGTAAAGGCCCAGGCCGTACTGAAGACCTCCTCCTGGAACCTTACCCAGTGAAGTCTGTGCGTGGGGTGCTGCTAACTCCAATATTGCCTATCCTGGGTTGGAAAATGATCATATCTTTCTGTGGACCATAGAAAATAAAACTCACTTCATTCCCTATGAAATATAAGTCTTAGTTTAAAGAGACAGCTTGTTGAGCAGGGACTACATCTCTGAATCTTCAAAAATGACTGATACCCTCAATTTAAGGACTTGATCCAAACCATCAGTGGTAGTCTTTCCATTGATTTCAATGGGCTTTGGATGAGGTCCTTAATAAAACTGGGGTGTCAACCATAATGACCTCAACCTAAGACCATTGATGTCAATTGAATGACTGATGCTGATTTCAGTGGGCGTCAGCTCAATCCTTAGGTGAGGAATTGATAATATCTGTCAGTTATGGTATGACAGCCAGAACACTGGCTTTGAGCAATCAAAACTTAGTAAAGGTCAGAGCAATCAGTGGTAAAACAAATGAAAGACTAGGAGTACTTGTGGCACCTTAGAGACTAACCAATTTATTTGAGCATGAGCTTTCGTGAGCTACAGCTCACTTCATCAGATGTATACCGTGGAAACGGTATACATCTGATGAAGTGAGCTGTAGCTCACGAAAGCTCATGCTCAAATAAATTGGTTAGTCTCTAAGGTGCCACAAGTACTCCTTTTCTTTTTGCGAATACAGACTAACACGGCTGTTCCTCTGGAAAATGAAAGACTAAACATCTCAAAGTAGGTCTCATTCTGAACCTAGGTCTCAATTTCTGAAAAGCTGAAAGTTTCACTTCAGACATATATATATTTGAACACATTACAACTAAGAAGCAAGCTCTACTTACTTTGCAATATTAGTCATGTCTTGGCCTCTTTGTTTGGTTTCTTTCCCCATGATTATACGTTTAACTGCCTCTGCTTTTGGAAATGCCTCAGTACAGGGAGGTTCACCAAAGGGAATGTAAGAAACATGTGCTACTAAGCAAAAGGAAATCAACACTGCCAGTATGTCAGCAGGTGTCTCATGTTCACTGCTATCTTCACTAGTGTGCAGCTCAATATCTCAAACAAATATTATTTTGCTTGATTGCAAATAATACCAGCTTTCAGTCTTGCCAGAAGTCAAGTTAAAAAGTGTCTGTCAGGTGAATTCATGACAGCCATATTTTCAGAAGATTGACATTTCATTCTGTACAAGAAAATTATTACACAGAATGAGTGAAGCAGTTCAAAAACCCTGGCTGACCCTTTCAAACAGGACTGGAAAAACAACTTTGCATTTTTTTAACCTTCCTGTCTAATTAAGAGTTTCTCAAAACTTCTCCAAAATACAGACCAAACCCAAACCAAAAAAAGAACACACTGTAGGGATACAGCAGGACCATGCTGATCTCCACTGTCCATGATTTACTACCTGATCTTGGGGGAGGGGCAGGATTTTGAGGAAAAGGCCAAGACAAGGTAGGGGTTGGGAGCAACCCACAACCGTGTGAGACAAAAGAGAAAATAACTGGCATGTAGGTGTGAAAAAGAGACCATAGAACCGATCTTAGGTACTCTCAATGCCACCTTAATTAATTAGGTACTCCAGTCCTGAGACATTACTGAGATGTATCATCTTAACCCTTTCCCTGCTCATGAGAAACAAAAGAAAGCTGAACTGAAGGGCAGTCTGTTTCCCCTTGCAGCCAACAGGTATGCTGACATTAGGGGTGACCATATTTCCCTATGCTAAATACAGGACACCTGATAAAATTACTCATAATCAAGTGAGTTCAATGGCAATCAATCAGAACTATGCAGTACAAACATTCAAATTAACATCAAGTTGACTGAGCCTCTGTTAAATAAATACTGTATAGTTGGATTCTTTTTATTTACCTTCTTATCTTTAAGGCTTTAGCGCTCACTTGGGGAGGGGTCTCTCTCTCTCTTCCCCCTCCATACCTGTCTGGGTCCACAGGACAGAGACCCCCCCTCCCGTACTTGGTGCCACATCTGCCTGAGGCAACACGTGGGAAGGAGGGGCAGGCAGGGTCACATACCCCCCTCCCTAGATTTCTGCCAGGGTTCACACCACAATGTGGCCAGCAACAGCCTTTTGGCACTGTGTGGGAGGGAAGAGATGGGAGCTGCTTTCAGCTGCAGGGGAGGAGGGGGAGTGAAGGGATGACCTGGCCTGTGCCTTTGCAAAGCTCACTTCTCCCCCACCCGCTCCACTCCCATGTGACTGGAAGCAGATTGTCCCTTCCTGCCTGCACAGTCTCAAACGGCAGCTAACACCTCAAGGCTGCTGCTGGCCACCAGCATAACCCAGCCACCTCCTGTCCCCAGGCTAGAGCCTGGGCAAGAAGGGGTTAAGCATTATGCACCAGGGCCCAGGTAACCTGACTGCAGGGGTGTCAGCAAACCCAGCCAGAGAGGTGGCTCAGCAGGGGAGTGTGTCTAGGGGACAGAGCAGCCCCGTGTTCCCTGGGGGCAAGATGAGGGTGGGGAGGTGAGTGAAGAGGGTGCTAAGCCTCTGCCTGGGGGCTGCTGTGGAGCCTGCAGGGTTGGGAGTGAACATGCTGGAAATCACTCCCCCCGCTACTCCAGAGCTTAGCTGAAGGGTGAAAAGGCTTCCCCATGCCAGTGCTGTGCAGGGCTTTGGCCCATGCAGGGCTCGGCTCCTCCTAACCAGTGTTCTGAGCCAGAGCATCTTGTGCTTTCTCAGGCATCAGCCCAGCCAGAGGCAGTGGGGGAAGGAAGGAGCCTGCCGGCCAGGCTGTTGGTGAGCTGAGTGCTCCAACCAGGGGCTGCTTCTCTGCACAGTGCTGAGAGCGGGATGCGTTATGGAGGAGGCATGTCGGGGCTTGGGGTGAGGGGTTGCGATGAAGGGGCAAAACAGGGAGAGGACAGCGAGAGGGGGAGCACATAAAGGGCTGATGGGTGGGCAGCAGAGGTGACATGTAACCAGCCGCCACCTGGCACCTCCCCACGCTCACCAGCCACTGCCATGTGCAGCCAGGGCTGGCTGGAAACCAGACGGGAGGTGGGCCCTGCTGGCCAAGAGCTGGCATATAGCAGGGGCTGTGCTGACAGACCAGCAGGGGCAGTGGCTGGCCCCATGTGGTCCACCTAAAGAAGAGAGGGAAGAGCATCTTTGCAAGCAGGCTGGCTAACCTAGTGAGGAGGGCTTTAAACTAAGTTCACCGGGGGAAGGAGACCAAAGCCCTGAGGTAAGTGGGGATGTGGGATACTGGGAGGAAGCATGAGGAGGAGAACATGAGAGGGGAGGGCTCCTTCCTCATACTGAGAAAGAGGGGCGATCAGCGAGTTATCTCAAGTGCCTATACACAAATGCAAGAAGGAAACAAGCAGAGAGAACTGGAAGTCCTGGCACAGTCAAGGAATTATGAAGAACAGGCAGGGCAGAAAAGATGGGGGTGTTGCATTGTATGTAAGAGAGCAGTATGACTGCTCAGAGCTTCGGTATGAAACTGCAGAAAAACCTGAGTGTCTCTGGATCAAGTTTAGAAGTGTGAGCAACAAGGGTGATGTGTGGTGGGAGTCTGCTATAGACCACCAGACCAGGGGGATGAGGTGGACGTGGCTTTCTTCCAGCAACTAAAGGAAGTTACTAGATTGCAGGCCCTGGTTCTCATGGGAGACTTCAATCACCCTGATATCTGCTGAGAAAGCAATACAGCAGTGCACAGACAACTAGGAAGTTTTTGGAATGTGTAGGGGACAATTTCCTGGTGCAAGTGCTAGAGGAACCAACTAGGGGCAGAGCTCCTCTTGACCTGCTGATCACAAACTGGGAAGAATTAGTAGGGGAAGCAAAAGTGGATGGGAACCTGGGAGGCAGTGACCATGAGATGGTCGAGTTCAGGATCCTGACACAAGGAAGAAAGGAGAGCAGCAGAATACGGACCCTGGATTTCAGAAAAGCAGACTTTGATTCCCTCAGAGAACTGATGAGCAGGATCCCCTGGCAGAATAACGGGAGGGGGAAAGGAGTCCAGGACAGCTGGCTGTATTTTAAAGAATCCTTATTGAGGTTACAGGGACAAACCATCCCGATGTGTAGAAAGAATAGTAAATATAGCAGGCGACCAGCTTGGCTTAACAGTGAAATCCTTGCTGATCTTAAACACAAAAAAGAAGCTTATAAGAAGTGGAAGATTGGACAAATGACCAGGGAGGAGTATAAAAATATTGCTCAGGCATACAGGAGTGAAATCAGGAAGGCCAAATCGCACCTGGAGTTGCAGCTAGCAAGAGATGTTAAGAGTAACAAGAAGGGTTTCTTCAGGTATGTTAGCAACAAGAAGAAAGTCAAGGAAAGTGTGGGCCCCTTACTGAATGAGGGAGGCAACCTAGTGACAGAGGATGTGGAAAAAGCTAATGTACTCAATGCTTTTTTTGCCTCTTTCTTCACAAACAAGGTCAGCTCCCAGACTACTGCACTGGGCAGCACAGCATGGGGAGGAGGTGACCAGCCCTCTGTGGAGAAAGAAGTGGTTCAGGACTATTTAGAAAAGCTGGACAAGCACAAGTCCATGGGGCCGGATGCGCTGCATCCGAGAGTGCTAAAGGAGTTGGCGGATGTGATTGCAGAGCCATTGGCCATTATCTTTGAAAACTCATAGCAATCGGGGGAGGTCCTGGAGGATTGGAAAAAGTCTAATGTAGTGCCCATCTTTAAAAAAGGGAAGAAGGAGGATCTGGGGAACTACAAGCCAGTCAGCCTCACCTCAGTCCCTGGAAAAATCATGGAGCGGGTCCTCAAGGAATCAATTCTGAAGTACTTAGAGGAGAGGAAAGTGATCAGGAACAGTCAGCATGGATTCACCAAGGGCAAATCATGCCTGACTAATCTAACTGCCTTCTATGACGAGATAACTGGCTCTGTGGATGAGGGGAAAGCAGTGGACATGTTATTCCTTGACTTTAGCAAAGCTTTTGACACGGTCTCCCACAGTATTCTTGTCAGCAAGTTAAAGAAGTATGGGCTGGATGAATGCACTATAAGGTGGATAGAAAGCTGGCTAGATTGTCGGGCTCAACGGGTAGTGATCAATGGCTCCATGTCTAGTTGGCAGCTGGTGCCAAGTGGAGTACCCCAAGGGTCGGTCCTGGGACTGGTTTTTTTCGATATCTTCATTAATGATCTGGAGGATGATGTGGATTGCACCGTCAGCAAGTTTGCAGATGACACTAAACTGGGAGGAGAGGTAGGTACGTTGGAGGGTAGGGATAGGATACAGAGGGACCTAGCCAAATTAGAGGATTGGGCCAAAAGAAATCTGATGACGTTCAACAAGGACAAGTGCAGAGTCCTGCACATAGGATGGAAGAATCCCATGCACTGCTACAGACTAGGGACCGAATGGCTAAGCAGCAGTTCTGCAGAAAAGGACTTAGGGGTTACAGTGGATGAGAAGCTGGATATGAGTCAGTGTGCCCTTGTTGCCAAGAACGCCAATGGCATTTTGGGATGTATAAGTAGGGGCATTGCCAGCAGATCGAGGGATGTGATCGTTCCCCCTCTATTCAACATTGGTGAGGCTTCATCTGGAGTACTGTGTCCAGTTTTAGGTCCCACACTACAAGAAGGATGTGGAAAAATTGGAAAACATCCAGCAGAGGGCAGCAAAAATGATTAGGGGCTGGAACAAATGACTTATGAGGAGAGGCTGAGGGAACTGGGATTGTTTAGTTGGCAGAAGAGAAGAATGAGGAGGGATTTGATAGCTGCTTTCAACTACCTGAAAGGGGGTTCCAAAGAGGATGGCTCTAGACTGTTCTCAGTGGTAGTAGATGACAGAAAGAGGAGTAATGGTCTCAAGTTGCAGTGGGAGAAGTTTAGGTTGGATATTAGGAAAAACTTTTTCCCTAGAAGGGTGGTGAAGCACTGGAATGTGTTACCTAGAGAGGTGGTGGAATCTCCTTCCTTAGAAGTTTTTAAGGTCAGGCTTGACAAAGCCCTGACTGGGATGATTTAATTGGGGATTGGTCCTGCTTTGAGTAGGGGGTTGGACTAAGTGACCTCCTGAGGTCCCTTCCAACCCTGATATTGTATGATCTGCCCTGCTACCAGCCTTGTACATCCACCCACATCGTTGTCCACTAGACCCCCACTCTGGTCAGCAACAGGACCTGCCAGTACTTGTGCGGGGGGGGCGGGGGAGTTAAAATATGGGACAATTTTGCCCTTTTTTAATAAAAAGTTGGGACACCTACAGGAGGGTTAAAATATGGAACTGTCCCTTTAAAAACAGGATGTCTGGTCACCCTAGCTGACATACTTCTTAGCAACAAGGATAAGACCATCAGAAATGTGACTGAACTGAGCGGGAGAGCTTGTGAGTTACCACTTTGGCAGTAGCAGGGAATTACTCCAGCCCTGGTCAGGGCATGAGAGAGAAGACAGAGCCATGCACCTACGGCCTGCTTGTATAACTTTAATTGTCCTGAAAGCTTTGTGTGCTACTGCTAAGATTGCTGTTCAAGGCTGTACAAACAATGGTGGTTAGGCTTTGCTTTGTATTTTATGGTAAAGTGGGATAAACTTCAGCTTCTTCTGAATCTTTTAGGATCAGAGAAACTTTGGTTTTGACACTTTACAGAATGTCAAATTTCTTCACTAAGATATCCACTTCAGTGGGACTATTTGCTTAATTCATGTGACCGGGGTGAAAGAAACTTAAGGGACTTACCAGTATGTAGGGCCAAGGTCCTGGGTAGAGGGGTCCCTTGGGCGGAAGGGGCAGGCCCTTTAAATTGCCGCTGCTACTGCAGGGCTCCAGCCGTGGGGCTCTGGTGGCGATTTAAAGGGCCCGGGGATCCTGCTGCTGCCAGGAGCTCAGGGCCCTTTAAAATTGTCTGCTGGGGAAGTTGCCTCCTGCTGGTACGGTTGGCTGTGTGCCGACTCTTGCCGGTATGCCGTACCAGACCAGCTTACTTTCACCTCTGCGTGTGACTTACTAGATCTGGACCTAAGTTAATACATAGTGCTGCCACTTACTTATGCTGTAAGCTTATGCTGACTCATATACAGAGGCTTTTTATAAGTTAAATGTACAAGAGAGCTCACTTTCATTTTGTTTTGTGAATTGATTATGGAACAAATTATGAAATCTCTGCTCACATTAATGAGCATTCTCACATGAGTAATCCCACTGAAGCTATTGCGTCTATGCCACGGTTTTGTTACCGAAGCAGGAACCATATTTATTAACTCAGTTCTAGGTCATTTGGTAGTAGACTTAATGTGGTGAGGGGTAGATATCACTCTACTGTAGGGTGACCAGATGTCCCAATTTTATAGGGACAGTCCAGATTTTTTTGGGGCTTTGTCTTGTATAGGTCCTATTACCCCTCCACCCCCGTCCCGATTTTTCACACTTGCTGTCTGGTCACCCTACTCTACTGTACACTTCAATTTTGGAATGACAATAAGCATTCTCACTTGACTTCTAGCTAAAATAGTGGATAATTTCAACCATTTGTCAGCTAAGTTTGTCTAAGCAGTTTTTTTTAAAACAAAAACAAAACCTCCTCGAACATTGTTTCTATTGTATTAAAGCTGCATCTTCCCTCAATGTTAAAAATAATTTTTAACCCCATCACACTGTCGTCATCATTCAAAAACCTCTTAAGAAGTCAAAATCTTCTACCCATCTGCTATTTTTTTGTATTGCAGCTGATAGTCAGATAAGCAGGTGAAGCATTGATAGTTATGTTGCATCTTCACCTTTCTGCAAGCAATGTGCATTGAGCTTATGTAACTCTTGCTGGAGTACCAGAGTGTAATAACTTGAAGTTCAGCTGTTGCAATAAATGCCTTAACAGGGTCTTATTAACCACAAGGATTATTATTAAACACTTATATTGTGTTAGCACCTAGATGCCAGTTAGGTGTAGGCCCTATTGTGCCTTACGTAAAAGCAGGGAGTAGATAACATTGTCATTGAATACTTTAATCATGTATGTGTAATGCATAATGTCCCCTTTGGTTACAATTTCTTTAAACTAAAACTTGGTGGCAACCCTTTTTTACAAATTGCAATCTGAAAACAATTCTAGGAAAACATTCATAGAAGTATACTAGAAAGGGCTGGATATATCTGCATACCTATTTAACTATATGGCCTACCTACATCTCCGTTATTAGTAGAATAGATGTGCATCACACACAGTCTGTGGGGATTACATAAAGCATTAATGAGTCAAATGTGGTTAATATTGTCTGTCTCTCTCTCTCCACTCAAAACTATTTCGTCTTCTGCACTGTAAAGGAATCTAATTTCTGCCATGGCAAATAGATGCTCTCTCAAAGTAAAGTTTAAGAAGCTACACAATTCCCTTCAACTTTAATCATTAACATTTCATAAGTGGCCGAAACTTTTTTGCAGTGCTTGTTAGCTACATCATGAAGGCAAGAGTTGTTTCTGATGTTCAGCCAAGTGGATCTGCCACTGTCCAACCTACAAAGAAAGAAAGAAGTATTTTGTAAAGTAAAACCTTGCAATTTTTGAAATGTCTTGTTTCATTTCTCTTATTCTTGGTGAAATCTATATTGCAAAAGAAAATCCCATGGATATTGGATGGGAAGTACAATGTAACTGTTGTAAATTATTGAAATGTAAAACCTAAAATTTAATAGGGCTTCAAGTTGGACTATATGAAATAATGTTCTCTAGAGATCAGTCAACACAAGGTTATTAAGTGTAGACTAGAAGTAGTTCCTGACTTGAATAGATGAATTTGTTTGCTATTGAAAGGAGGAGATACTTGGAGGAAGCGTTTGGGGTTGAATTGAGTTGAAGTCTATTTCTATGAAGATTATTGTTAGGGGCAGTTCCCTACCTATTAATTTACTGTACAATTCATCTGCTATACTTCTAGAGGTACGAATTGATGGCTATGTTAAATATGGACACGAGAGGTATGAAACAACTCAGACAAAATGAATCTCTAATTATATGAGGGCCACAGTAACTAAGTACTTGGGATAATACAGTGCACCGTTCTGGCACTCATTTACAGAAGAGACACAAAAGGAGGGGAAACTTCAGAGTTTGGTAACTTGACATGGTTAGATGGGCAAAATAGGATGATAGATATAGGGAGGGAGTTTGGGGAAGAGAAACAGGGACCTTGGTGATACCCCTTCAGTGTTTGAAGCTCATGTTACATAATATTTTGTTCAATTGAATAGAAAACTGTAAAAATAATAGTCCAAAAGAACTTAAAGCTCGGTTATATCTTATAGCAATAAAATATTAAAGGCCAGATCCTCAGCTGGCATAAATCAGCATAGGACTTTGAAAGCCTATGGTTATTTATACCAGATGAGAATCTGGTTGTCTGGCACAAATTTTACACATAGATCAGCATGTATGGAGCTCCATTGAAGCCTGGCTGACTTCATTTTGGTGCAAAGTTCCACGAAAGCAGCTCTGATTGCAGGGTTAAATGAGTCAAAATGGGATGAATCAAATATTACATGTTAACAGTGAATTGAAAATAAGGTAACACTTTGCTAACATGAGCTAAAAATTGAAAGTTTTTAAGCTGTCAAAACTATTAACTGACTGCAGCCATTTCAAGTCTAAATGTAGAGAGTGGATACAAGAGCTTCTGCAACAAGGCTAGTTCACTGAGAAGGTCTAAAACAGGGGCGGTCCAACTTTTTGGCCTGAGGGCCACATCGGGTTTCCAAAATTGTATGGAAGGCCAGTTAGCGGAGGCTGTGCCTCCCCAAACAGCCAGGCGTGGCCCGGCCCCGCCCCCTATCCAACTGCCCCCGATGGCCCCGCCCCCCCACCCCCCGGAACCCCTGCCCCATCCATCATCCCCTGCTCCCTGACCGCCCCTGAAACCCTGCCCCGACTGTCCCCTGCTGCCCCATCCAACCCCCTCCGACCACCCCCTCTAACTCCCTTGCCCTCTATCCAACCCCCCCTGCTCCCTGCCCCCTTATCACACTGCCTGGAGCACCGGTGGCTGGCGGCACTACAGCCGAGCCGCCCGGCTGGAGCCAGCCACACCACTGCGCAGCACAGAGCATCGGGTCAGGCCGGGCTCTGCAGCTGAGCTGCCCCAGGTGCTTGCAGCCCCGCTGCCCAGAGCATTGTGCCAGTGGCACAGTGAGCTGAGGTGCAGGGGAGGGACCTGGGGGCTCGCCTCCTGGGCCAGGAGCTCAGGGGCCGGGCAGGAGGGTCCCATGGGCCGGTCATAGTTTGGCAGGTCATAGTTTGCCCACCTCTGGTCTAAAATGATATGGAAGAGATTTAGGCCAAACCACATAGCTTTATCAAAAGGACCAGTAAAAGGGGGAAACAATAAAAGAATCTAATTTAAAATCCTCTTATAACAATCTTCGGGTTTATTAAATAACCAATGAATGAGAGGAATAAAACAAACTAAAGCATCTCTGGTGAACCGCTGCACACAGCCATACAGTGTTCCCAACCCCTGCCACCAGGGCACACCTTGAATTTCCCACACTCACGACCCAGTCCCTTGTGATTTGGAGACGCTCCCTCGTAATCTTTCTCAGACCTAGCTCTACCCTTCACACAGGATGGAGACCATTAACTAGGAGGAGTAGAAGTCAAACCAAAGAGACATCTAGATTGGCTTTGGGGCTTCCCTAAATCCTGATACTGTCTGCTCTGTGGTATGCTCTGGTGTTACCAATAGTGAAGCTGTATGGTTAAAGAGTTGTTTTAACACCATATTTAGATTTTGAAGACTGTATATTGTACCATGCAGTGGGAAATAGGATGGATACTAAAATAAGCAGCAATTCACCTCCTTCCCCCATGTTTTAGACAAATTGTGCTGACCCTATGAACTCCGAGCTATGCTGTCATGTCTTCTTTCAGATCTGTCAGATGTCTGTTTCTTATGCAGTATTTTTGACCTTTAATTTAAGGTGGAAGGTATTCTATTGCACAGTTTTGATACTGTACTAGTGAAAACTGCAGGAAACTTCAGATGGTTTTAAATATTTCCTTATTACAGCTGTGTGATAACTCTGTGGAAAACATCTGCCTGGAGAACAGATGTATGTGTGTGTTTAAAGCTTTTCCAGTTTATAATCTTAAGGAGGGATTAATTATTGTTGCTCTTTTTCTCCTCATATGTGGTTTGTCAGCTATCAAGCTGGTAGATGATTCTTAGAAAAAAAGGAAAAGGAAAGGAAAAAAAGTAACAGCCATCATGGTTTTTCCTTACTTTGGCATAAGTTTCCAGTCTGAGTGCAGTGAAACCTGTATTCAGTTTAGTGCAGCAAACACTCTTATAAGGCAATTGACAAATATAAGAAACGATGCCAAAATATTTCCAAATACACAAACTAAAATTCGGCTCCACCTTTCTTAGAAGACTCCCCGTATGACACAATCATTTTGTCAGGTCCTTGCGTGGTTCCTAAAGGCAAGTGATTTTTTACTTTTAAATACAAATAGGAATAATGAGCTCTTTCTGTGGAAGCAGTGGATTCTAAGAAAATGGATGTTCACGTCCACAAATAAAGGTTGTATTAACCAAATATAGATATTTGACATTTTAGGACTAGAACTAGAGCAGGTGTCCTTTTTAATGTTGCTTGAGTTCTATTGTGCCAATTTCATCCCTGCTATAATTTATGCCAGGGATGAATTTGGCCCTTACATGTGTCTGAAATGCTGACAGGATAAGATGGTGTCTCACAAACTTGAATGTTGTTTGTATCTTGGGGAGGAGGCTAGGATCTGTTTAGTACAGCCCTGTTATAGATCCTCCAACATGTATGTTAACTCTTGTTCCAATACATCAAAAATGACTGGCAGTTTGAAGTTACAGCTCTAAAATGTACTGACTTCCATTTGCACTCGCCACATCAATATCCTATTGCCTTGAAATGTCAATCAGGATAATTTTACACATTATAACTATTTTAACATTTATAGATTGAAATGGCTGAGTAACTTTTTCAGCAATGTAGCAAGCATGGTATCTTTGCCCAGGCTCCATCCTGTATTCACTGTCACTACTCCCAGTGCTCAGAGCCTAGAGGAAAAGCCCCATTCTAAATCAGCAATTAGCACAGGTTGGCCACAGACACAACTCTAGCTATTTTTTCAGATCTATTAATAAAGAGAGGTTGGTATGTTCTGATTCAATGATTTTTAGTTGGGATGAAAATAGACTGGAGTATTGCCTAATGCCTGTCACCTACCTGTATGCCAGAATCAGCATTTGTGTGTGCAGAACAGGTAGTCCTGCAACTATAATGAACATTATAAACTGGTGCAGGAAAACCAGGTAGACTAATCTTTTTGTTTGGACTAGATCACGTTAATATAATTTTAAGAAGATTATATAATTGATAACATCGAAATCATGCTTGGTGAAAAGACTATGTGGAACTGGAAATTAATGAACCCAAATTGGTGTCTGATTGTGCTAAGCTTGTGGAAAAAATAATGAGGGCTGGGTTATTGCACCCATCGCTTCCTTTTTGGTCCTTAAAGAGACTTTGGGTGGTAGAGAGAGAGAGATGGGGGGTGGAGGGGGTGAAGGGGTGGGGAGGAAGAACAGATGGCAGCTACTGGAGCAAGCTTCACCATTATGGCTCCCA
The DNA here is from genome assembly GCF_965140235.1 of Caretta caretta. NCBI lineage: Eukaryota > Metazoa > Chordata > Testudines > Cheloniidae > Caretta > Caretta caretta. The sequence continues at coordinate 88,368,141 of NC_134210.1, read as the reverse complement.
TACCCATCATCTCCTGGAACCATGGCCTTTGTCATCCTGAGGAGTCCTGGCCAGGCCAGATAGAAGGATCCAAGTGACATCACCACCCCTACCAGCTCCAGCTGAATCCCAGATGCCACCTGGGATGAAATGGGATTGGTCTCTAACAGCTCCAGCTCATCTCTGTTAATTTCTCCTCCTTTCCCCAAAAGGACAGTTATTACCATCTTTGATAGTATCTAGACAGTCAAACGAGGTTTTTTCCCTTCTAAAACTTTTCAGTGAAAGGGAGCCAGAGATGTTAAAATAAAAGCCTTATATAATACTCTGCATTTCAAATGCTTTAACTCCCTGCCCCCCCCCTTTTATCTTTAATGAAAGGTTTAAAGGATTTTTAATGTTGTTTGCCATGGTATTAAGCAGGCTGAGGTCGCTAGATCAGGAGTGGGCAAACTTTTTGGCCTGAGGGCCACATCGGGTTTCCGAAACTGTATGGAGGGCCAGGTGGGGAAGGCTGTACCTCTCCAAACAGCCTGACCCCCACCCCCTATCTGACCCCTCCCACTTTCCACCCCCTGACTGCCCCCCTTCAGAACCCCTAACCATCTAACCTCCTCTGCTCCTTGTCCCCTGACCACCCACTGCCCCCTGGGACTCCACTCCCTATCTACCCCCCCCCCCGACTGCTCCAACCACTATGCATCCCCCGACCCTCTTACCATGCCACTCAGAGCACCAGGAGTGGCAGCTACACCGCCCAGCTGGAGCCAGCTATGCCACCGTGCAGTCTAGAGCACCGGGGCAGGCCAGAGGCTCTCGCAGCTCCGCTGCCAGCAGAAGCTCGCAGCCCTGCCGCCCAGAGTGCCAGCAGCACGGTGAGCTAAGGCTGTGGGGTGGTGGGGCAGCAGGGGAGGGGGCAGGGGCTAGCCTCCCAAGCCAGGAGCTCAAGGGCTGGGCAGGAGGGTCATGTGGGCTGCAGTTTGCCCACATTTGCTGGAGATCAAAACCTGAACCTTGTGTCCCACCATTTAATGTTGGACAGTGAGTTATGCTAACATCTTGGCCCATTTATTCCATCTAAATTAATAAACACTACACCCAGCTGCCTGTCAAATTGTTGCCAACAGTGCATGGGCGAGAAACAAAGTCACATTTAAAAAAATAAATAAAGTGGAAGGCTTAAGTGTAAGTATGGAGAGTATTAGGCAAAAATTCACAGAATGCCTGAAGCAAGTGAAAACATACCTAATATGTACAGGTTGCAGACAGAAACAAATACGAGTAAAACAAAAGCAAAGCACATTCAGTGCATTTGAAACTGAAAAGGAAACACATTTAAACCAATATCTGAGCATTCAGATTAAATATTTTGAAAATACAAAAGGGTGCTGTCAAGGCTGATTTCCCCACTCTGGCCCTTCGAGTGCAGGAGGTGGGGGCCCACAAGGATGCTAAAAATTAATACTTGCCACTCCAGGCTTGTATTAAACTCCCAAGGTTACAGCTTTTCTCTGGCCTTGGATTTGTAGATGCTGCTACCATCCAAGTGCAGAACCCCTTTGAGAGACCAGGAAGGCTCACTTGGGAATTCCTTCCTGTGGGGTACCCTCAAGCCCTTTCCCCTTTCCGCTCCGGGGAAGAGATGAGAAGGGGGGGGGGGAGTGCTCAAACCTCTTAAGACACAGAACTCCAATCCTGTTCTTAAAAAAGGAAGAAAATACATCTGAAAAATCAGGCTATTGCTAGATTTAAAAAGAGAAAATAAAAGAATTAAGCATCAATGATAGCTTTCTTGAGATCCAGCTTCAAGGTTACAAGCAAAAAAAAAAGCACCTGGGGTTAGCACAGAGGAATCCACAAGCCATAAAAAAAATAAACCTAATTGCATCCTCCTAGACATTTCCTGATCTGCTTACATATCTGGGGTTTCAAATGAAGAGTTTCTAGGTATGATACAGATTTTTCATACCTGACCCAAAGCTTCTTACAGCATCATTGCTCTGTCTGTGGTTCTATTAAATCACCACTTGGCCATGCCCTGTTTATTCTCAAAATAGCACACTGGCTGGCTATGACAAACTGTCAAAACGTGATCTGTAGATCTCCCTCCACTACACAGTGCCTCTAACTGCTCTGGTAATGGGGTGTCTGTGTCAGACTGCTCAAAATCAACAGTCTTTCCAATCTCACTCCACCCCTTCCATGTTGCCTCCAATACTTTCCCCTTAACTTTGCAAACATTATTTAAAACACAACATGGTGTAATAACCATAGGTATACTTAGTGACATCCAGTCCCAATCTGAGATCTCTCCACCAGCCCTTTAATCTGCCGAAGGCATACTCTACAGTCATCCTTCACCCACACCAGTGGTGATCTTTCTTGTGCATGTCTAGCAGCCGAGTGTATTGCTTCCTGAGTCAGGGAAACATAAGAATCTCAACTGGCATTGGAAAGCATGTCCCTGTTTGCAGTTTCTCAAAGTCCTTTATTAGTAAGGATGCATATATTGTGCACCTTTTTCTGACCACCCAATGTTAATGACAGTGAAATGTCCCCTGGGATCCACCAATGTTTGCATAACCATGGAAAGGTTCCTTGTTTATGTACTCCAAAGCAAGAGGGGAAGGCATCTATTGCCCCACTGTAGTTAGGGAAGCCCATTAGATCAACTGTTTCCTGCACATTGCACAGAGTTGGAATCCTGTGGAATAGGACATGTTTAATGGCTTTGCACACTTCAATGACAACTGCCCACCAACAGAGAGCAATCTGGAGTTGCAAGTTTCCCAAGTGTTTACCACCACGCATTTTTCCACTGTCAAAGCAGCTCTCATAGAATCATAGAATCATAGAATATCAGGGTTGGAAGGGACCCCAGAAGGTCATCTAGTCCAACCCCCTGCTCGAAGCAGGACCAATTCCCAGTTAAATCATCCCAGCCAGGGCTTTGTCAAGCCTGACCTTAAAAACCTCTAAGGAAGGAGATTCTACCACCTCCCTAGGTAACGCATTCCAGTGTTTCACCACCCTCTTAGTGAAAAAGTTTTTCCTAATATCCAATCTAAACCTCCCCCACTGCAGCTTGAGACCATTACTCCTCGTTCTGTCATCTGCTACCATTGAGAACAGTCTAGAGCCATCCTCTTTGGAACCCCCTTTCAGGTAGTTGAAAGCAGCTATCAAATCCCCCCTCATTCTTCTCTTCTGCAGGCTAAACAATCCCAGCTCCCTCAGCCTCTCCTCATAACTCATGTGTTCCAGACCCCTAATCATTTTTGTTGCCCTTCGCTGGACTCTCTCCAATTTATCCACATCCTTCTTGAAGTGTGGGGCCCAAAACTGGACACAGTACTCCAGATGAGGCCTCACCAATGTCGAATAGAGGGGAACGATCACGTCCCTCGATCTGCTCGCTATGCCCCTACTTATACATCCCAAAATGCCATTGGCCTTCTTGGCAACAAGGGCACACTGCTGACTCATATCCAGCTTCTCGTCCACTGTCACCCCTAGGTCCTTTTCCGCAGAACTGCTGCCTAGCCATTCGGTCCCTAGTCTGTAGCTGTGCATTGGGTTCTTCCGTCCTAAGTGCAGGACCCTGCACTTATCCTTATTGAACCTCATCAGATTTCTTTTGGCCCAATCCTCCAATTTGTCTAGGTCTTTCTGTATCCTATCCCTCCCCTCCAGCGTATCTACCACTCCTCCCAGTTTAGTATCATCCGCAAATTTGCTGAGAGTGCAATCCACACCATCCTCCAGATCATTTATGAAGATATTGAACAAAACCGGCCCCAGGACCGACCCTTGGGGTACTCCACTTGATACCGGCTGCCAACTAGATATGGAGCCATTGATCACTACCCGTTGAGCCCGACAATCTAGCCAGCTTTCTACCCACCTTGTAGTGCATTCATCCAGCCCATACTTCCTTAACTTGCTGACAAGAATACTGTGGGAGACCGTGTCAAAAGCTTTGCTAAAGTCAAGAAACAATACATCCACTGCTTTCCCTTCATCCACAGAACCAGTAATCTCATCATAAAAGGCGATTAGATTAGTCAGGCATGACCTTCCCTTGGTGAATCCATGCTGGCTGTTCCTGATCACTTTCCTCTCATGCAAGTGCTTCTCCTTTTGGTGTCTTTGCTATCTTCTTCCTACCCCTCTGCTTCCTTTGAAAAACTTAGTCTCCAGGTGAATAGGGAGGGAACAGTCACCAGGCATAGCGTTGAGAATTCTTATGCAGGCTGCACAAGGGACAGGGAAGTTCTAAGCCCCTTCCCCGATACACTATATGCTTTGCTGGAATTGGGCCCCAGTACTGGCAAACAAGAGGTGCTTAAATAAGACCACAAACTGAAAATGACAGTCAGAAAAAATAGCACGTCTTGGGGGCAACCAATGAATTTGGCCGGGGGTGGGGAGGGAGAAAGAGAGAGAGGCTACAAACCTGTAACACAAAATATAACTCCTTTAATTAAACTATGGCTTAAAATTTAGCATGAGTAGATGATAGCAGATTTTTCCTGAGTGTATTTACACAATTGAAACCTTGCTTTGTAACAACTAAAAATATTTCACTGCCATTATCTCTCTCCTTGCATTTCCTTTGTTATTTTCTTAAACTGTTTCATAGATTAACATTTTATGTTTGATCAATGTACTCTTGCAAGTCACTTATCTACCAGTACACTGAGCTGGTAATATATCATAACGTGGTATTCTCTCAAAGATTAAGATTAAATCTAGTCAGATTCTAACCATCAAAGGGAAAAGAAAATGGAAGTGTGCTGCAAGGAAGATTAGATCATGCCATCTCCAGAACTTGCTGCATGCTTAGTGTAACTGTGTAGCAGGGTGGTTACCCGCTCCTGCCCTGTGGAGCTTAAAAGCCAGCCCTGGGAGAGAGCTAGGGCTGAGAGCAAGAAAAGCTAGGCTGATTGAGGAAAGGGCGGCAGCTGGGCCTGTAAAAGGGCTGCTAGGCTAAACCTTAGCTAGAGTCTCCCTTTCTGTGTTCAGAGAGGGAAGGGTCTGGCTGCAGGGACCTGAGGGAATACCTAGATTGGAGCAGGGCTGAGGGAGAAAGGCCAGGGGAGCTCCAGCCTGGAAACCCCCAGGTTGCAAGGCCTAGATTAGGGCCTATTAGGTACTGGGGTTGCCAGGGGGCAGCCCACAGGTAGACTCATCGCCTGTGATGAGTGGCTGATACACTGCAGTCTGCCACAGGGGAGTGGGGCTAAACGATGACTGGCAGTAGCCAAGACTGAGGCGAGGTGGGTGCGGGTTCCCTGGGGAGGGGAGACCCTCAGGGATTGTTGGGGTTTACTGCCAGGGGGCAGCACCCCAGTGGGAGGAGGCACCAGGTCCTGGGAGGGACTGGGGCCGGCAGTAAGGCGGATCACCAGATGGCAGAGGGTGCTCCAGAGGCTGATGAGCTAATTCCCAAGGACAACCAGCAGGAGGTGTCGCTGGATGAGTCTAGCTCTATTACAAAGTGGTAGAAGCCAATGTTGGCAGAAACATTTCAGTTCATATTTTTGAAGTGTAATATTTAAATCTTGTAAACAATGTTGATAGGTCAAACATTGGAAAGCTGTATTTACCCAGATTGTGTATGTCTTATTGTATATATTGTGTATTTGTTCATGGTAGGCAGCTAATGAAAATGAACTGAAATTTTCTTTTTCTTGTCTCATCACGTTTTACTTTTGACAGTGTAAAAAAATCTTATCTCTGTGAACAGGCTTTCTGATTTGATGGTTCAGTAACATTTATGGTATGTGTTTTTCTTCTACCTGCTGAGCATTATACATCAAGACTTGTATAGTATAACATTATAAAACACTCAAGCCCTGAATATAAAAGCAGAAAAGAGTACAAAGTAAAATTGTGTAATGTGAATATTAACATAGTGTAAATAGCCTCGCACTTATTGTAAGGCCATGTCCTTCCTCACTTAAGTAGTAGATGGCTATGAATATTGTAACTGAGGGAATAGCACCTGCTTTTCTAATATGCAGATCATAGAATACCAGGGTTGGAAGGGATCTCAGGAGGTCATCTGGTCCAACCCTCTGCTCAAAGCAGGACCAACCCCCAATTTTTTTTTTTTGCCCCAGATCCCTAAATGGCCCCCTTAAGGGCTGAACTCTCAACCCTGGGTTTAGCAGGTATTGCTCAAACCACTGAGCTATCCCTTCCTCACCCCACATGAGATGATTGGCTGGGCCCTCTAATATTGCTCAATACTTAATATTGAGAGAGTTGTTATGTGAGTCTTTTTGATTAAAATGAATATGCATCAGACAGCTAGTTCACAAACTCATGGCTAGAAGCATCTAGGTGTGGATTCAAGCCAGATGCAATGGATCTGAATCTAGATTTTGAACACTCTAAAGAACATATATGTATTTAGATCTGAGGTTTTGGCTCTGCCATAGGGTGGACAGATAGCAAGTGTGAAAAATCGGGACAGGGTGGGGGGTAATTGGCACCTATATAAGTAAAAATCCCATGTATCGGGGCTGTCCCTATAAAATCAGGATATCTGGTCACCCTACTCTGGCCCAACTCCAATAATGCTATTGATGTTGGGCTATACAGGCAACTATAAATACAGACAACTTTACATGTAGTAAAATCAGTAGCCCTTAAAACCACTGTGCTCTGAACTATTGTAAAGGACCAAATTATGCTGCGGATGTGTCCCTGCCTGTGCCTGGATTCTATCTACGAGATGGTTGACAGCATCATCTCCAATCCTACAAACAGGCAATTCCCATAACATTAGGATTACTTACATGCATGAAGTTTCTCACATGTGTAAGTGAATGCAATATTGGGATCATGGAGCAGCAATGAGTAGAAATTCATGCTGATCCTTTCATACTCAAGTCAAGTTTCAAAAGGTTCACCTAATGTTATGGATATTTACATCCAGCTAAAATGCTGAACCTTTTACGGAGTTTTAGAACTTTTTCACAAAATGCTCCTGTGACATTTTTTTAACAACATTTTATGATTTCTTTCAAAGTGTTGCGATAACACCATACCTTATTTCTGTTACCAGAAACTACAGTGTAAATTGCATGCTTTCACTTAATGCAGGCTAATGGCTGGCAACTTATATGCACAGCTACTTTTGCAAATTACCAAAGTCATCTTAGCTCTTAATTTTGTTCAAGCTTTTGTTTTCTCCCCGCCCCCTGCAAATAAATCCCAGTTCTCACTGTATAAGGAAAACCGCTCTTATCATATTGGCACATGCTGAAGTCAAGAGCCTATTGTTGCTTCTTTGTGCTCAAGGCAACATATGACATGGATTCATAGATATTAAGGTCAGAAGGGACTATTATGGTCATCTAGTCTGACCTCCTGCACAATGCAGCCCACAGAATCTCACACATCCACTCCTGCGATAAACCTCTCAACTATGTTTGAGCTATTGAAGTCCTCAAATCATGGTTTAAAGACTTCAAGGTGCAGAGAATCCTCCAGCAGGTGACCCATGCTACAGAGGAAGGCAAAAAACCTCCAGAGCCTCTTCCAATCTGCCCTGGAGGAAAATTGCCATATTTGGGGTCGGGAAGGAATCAGCTGAACCCTGAGCATATGGGCAAGATTCACCAGCCAGCCACCCAGGAAAGAATTCTCTGTAGTAACTCAGATCCCATCCCATCTAACATCCCATCGGGCCTATTTACCATGAATATTTAAAGATCAATTAATTGCCAGAATTATGTAGTTCCATCATATCGTCTCCTCCATAAACTTATTGAGTTTAATCTTGAAGCCAGATAGGTCTTTTGCCCCCACTACTTCCCTTGGAAGGCTGTTCCAGAACTTCACTCCTTTAATGGTTAGAAACCTTCGTCTAATTTCAAGTCTAAACTTCCCGATGGCCAGTTTATATCCATTTGTTCTTGTGTCCACATTGGTACTGAGCTTAAATAATTCCTCTCCCTCTCAGGTATTTATCCCTCTGATATAGTTATAGAGAACAATCTTATCTCCCCTCAACCTTCTTTTGGTTAGGCTAAACAAGCCAAGCTCCTTGAGTCTCCTTTCATAAAACAGGTTTTCCATTCCTCGGATCATCCTAGTAGCCCTTCTCTGTACCTCTTCCAGTTTGAATTCATCCTTCTTAAACATGAGAGACCAGAACTGCACACAGTATTCCAGGTGAGGTCTCAGCAGTGCCTTGTATAACGGTTCTAACACCTCCTTATCTCTACTGGAAATACCTCACCTGATGCATCCCAAGACTGCATTAGCTTTTTTCACAGCCATATCACATTGGCGGCTCATAGTCATCCTGTAGTCAACCAATACTCCAAGGTCCTTCTCCTCCTCTGTTACTTCTAATTGATGCATCCCCAGCTTATAACTAAAATTCTTGTTATTAATCCCTAAATGCATGACCTTGCACTTCTCACTATTAAATTTCATCCGATTACTATTACTCCAGTTTACAAGGTCATCCAGATCCTCCTGTATGATATCCCAGTCCTTCTCTGTATTGGCAATACCTCCCAGCTTTGTATCATGCGCAAACTTTCTTTGCACACTCCCACTTCTTGTGCCGAGGTCAGTAATAAAAAGATTGAATAAGATTGGTCCCAGAACTGATCCTTGAGGAACTCCACTGGTAACCTCCATCCAGCCTGACAGTTCACCTTTCAGTAGGACCCGCTGTAGTCTCCCTTTCAACCAAGTCCTTATCCACCTTTCAATTTTCATACTGATCCCTATCTTTTCCAATTTAACTAATTCCCCATGTGGCACCATATCAAATGCCTTACTGAAATCTAGGTAAATTAGATCCACTGCGTTTCCTTTGTCTAAAAAATCTGTTACTTTCTCAAAGAAGGAGATCCAGGTTGGTTTGGCACGATCTACCTTTTGTAAAATCATGTTGTATTTTGTCTCAATTATCATTGACCTTAATGTCCTTAACTATTTTCTCCTTCAATTTTTTTTCCAAGACCTTGCATACTACAGATGTCAAACTAACAGGCCTGTAGTTACCCGTATCACTCCCCCCCCCTTCTTAAAAATAGGAACTATGTTAGCAATTCTCCAGTCATACGGTACAACCCCTGAGTTTACAGATTCATTAAAAATTCTTGCTAATGGGCTTGCAATTTCATGTGCCAATTCCTTTAATATTCTTGGATGAAGATTATCTGGGCCCCCCAATTTAGTCCCATTAAACTGTTTGAGTTTCGCTTCTACCTCAGATATGGTAATATCTACCTCCATATCCTCGTTCCCATTTGTCATGCTACCATTATCCCTAAGATCCTAATTAGCCTTATTAAAGACTGAGGCGAAGTATTTGTTTAGATATTGGGCCATGCCTAGATTATCCTTAACCTCCACTCCATCCTCAGTGTTTAGCGGTCCCACTTCTTCTTTCTTTGTTTTCTTCTTATTTATATGGCTATAGAACCTTTTACTATTGGTTTTAATTCCCTTTTCAAGGTCCAACTCTACTTGACTTTTTTAGCCTTTCTCACTTTATCCCTACATGTTCTGACCTCAACAAGGTAGCTTTCCTTGCTGTTCCCTCCCATCTTCCACCCCCTGTATGCTTTCTGCTTTTTCTTAATCCCCTCTCTGAGATGCTTGGTTTACAACTCCTGCCTATGATTTTTTCCCCCTTTCTTGGGTTTCAGGCTTCCGATAGCTTCTGCAGCTTTGACTTAAAGTAATCCCAGGCCTCCTCTGCCTTGAGATCCATACGTTCTCCAGTCCAAGCCACTTCCCGAACTAATTTCCTTAATTTTTGAAAGTCAGCCCTTTTGAAATCAAAAACCCTAGTCGCAGATTTATTTTTGTTTATCCTTCCGTTCAGTTTGAACTGAATTAACTCATGATCACTTGAACCAATGTTGTCTCCTACAACCATTTCTTCTATGAGGTCCTCACTACTCACCAAAACCAAATCTAAAATGGCATCCCCTCTAGTCGGTTCAGCAACTACTTGATGAAGGAATCCATCAGCTATCGCATCTAGGAAAATCTGAGCCCTATTATTATTATTATTTTATTAGCATTTGTCCTCCAGTCTATATCTGGGAAGTTAGTCTCCCATGATCATGCAGTTTCCATTACATTAAAAATTAAAAACCTTTAAAAGGGCTCTATCCATATCCAGATTAGATCCCAGTGGTCTATAGCACACCCCAAGCACTATCACAGGGGAGGCTCTAGTAGTTTTCTTCCCCAATGTGTTTTTTTTTTTCCCAGACAGACTCTTATCCATTCCATCGCTTCTTATTTCTTTACATGTTACCTTATTGATATACAATGCTACTCCACCACCTTTACTTTTATTTCTGTCTTTCCTAAACAGCACATACCCTTCAATAGCTGTAGTCCAGTCATGACTAATATTCCACCATGTTTCTGTTATCCCTATAATATCTGGTTTCACTTCTTGCACCAGTAGCTCTAGTTCCTCCATTTTGTTACCTAGGCTCCTAGCATTGGTGTACAAACATCTTAATTTTTGCTGTTTAGCCTCGCTCACATTCGTTACCCGATTAGGCACGGTCATTCTACAGCCAGTATGACTTATTAGACTGGTATCCACACTGCCCTTCCTCCTTATGTCCATTTTCCTACCCACGGCTGTATTCTTTCTTAATTTTTCTTCCCTCTCAATGTTAAATCCGGCTTGGAGATTACCTGGACATCCCCCCCAATTCCTAGTTTAAAGCTCTCTTAATCAGTTGTACCAGCCTCCATCCTAGAAGTCTATTTCCTTCCCTACTCAGATGAAGTCCATCCTGAGAGAACTGTCCTCTGTCCATGAATGCTTCCCAGTAGCTATACATCCCAAAGCCCTCTTTATATGCTGGTGCTTCATTTCTGTAGCAGTCAAATCGTGCATTTGGATGCCCCCATCCCGTTTTTCCAGCTCCAATAAATTACATACAATTACTCTGTGATTTGATTCTTCTCTGATATCTCTTTTTACTTGCATTTCCAGCTTAGCTTGACATTTGCTCTATGAGAACCAAGGCTGCTATTTTTCATCTTTTATGTAGTCTGAGGAAAGGTGATGAAGCTTAGTAAATATTTAGTGTTTGTGTTCATGAGTAACAAAAGTAGCTGGAGTCAGGTACACTGAAGACTAACACTGTGAAAACTTGCATGTTATGTCAGTCTTCATCTTCCATTTGACCACATTTCTTCCCCCAGATCATACTGGACGTAACCTTGGGGCTTTTTTACCTTGCTTTGACGCTTGTGGGTGCAAGTCAGTTTCCAGGATTACCTGTGTATATCTGACTTGATCATTTACCAGCCATTGCAGAGGCCTCTGTCTGTGGCACATAATAGTCTAGTCTCCTCTGGGTCTAGTTTAGGTTATTGGGTTAATGTGCAGGTGCTGGGTGGTGGTGTTGGCTTGTAAGATGCATGAGGTCAGACACCTTTTGGCCTTAAACTCTGACAAACTGAAGCAGAGCAGTGCATCTCAATGCTGATCAAACCTCTCACAACTAGAGTAGCAGGGGTGTTCCATAAGCAGAGACTGCCAACTGAGCCTTTTGGTGTGTGGGGCTAGGAGGAATAGTTATTTGAGTAATTTTTTATCTTCTTTGTGTTTTGAATGTGCTCAGTACTGTGCATGGGGGTTGGGGTCCCCATAGAAAACTTCTTGTAAAAGTGTGTGTGACACACATGCACACAGATACACCCCCCCACTTCCCCCCCCCCCGAAACTATTTATTTAAGAAAAAATAAAGGGGAAGTTTGGTAGTAATATAAATCAAGCTTGAAATTGTAGAATTCATAGGGAATGCAAAAGGATACAAGGAAAACAAGGAGATAGAATTGACACAGATGTTACAGAGGAGACCAGCACTGTGCTCTTTTACAGAGACTTTACTTTTGTGTGTTTCATGTGTTCTTATTTCCCTACCTCTGAAAAATGTTTTATGGATATACATAACAAACAAGTTCTGAAAGGTCAGTGAAAGCTGTCCCCCCCCCACCCCCATTCTTCTTTCTTTAGAGCCTGGAATACATGAACTACATGAAACTGGAAGAGGAAATGTGGAAAACCACAAGAGAAGCTGTTAACATACTATAGTAGTCAACATTTAACAGTTACCATACAATGATACATCCATCTTTTTTTAAAGTAATAGATCTATTTGGACACATGAAGTACTAAAATTATTGTGGGAGAGCCTGTTTTCATGAGATGTCTGGATGTTTATAGATCCAAGCAGTTTGGATAAGCATCCAGGCTATTGTGTATTTATCTGAACAAAACCTGAAGTCCAGATCTTTTCAGTTCATCCACTTCCACCTTTGACCCAAGATTATTCTTTCTCTCCTCAGTGTTGTACTTTCTTAGAAAAGCCAGTTTTTAGGTCTTGAAAAGCTTTCTATTCATAGGAATGTAATTGCACTAGTAACCAGCAGTTTCTTGTCGTCTAAGTATTAGAGACCAATGAACTTTTTGTCCCTTTTTACTTTAGGTTTCAAACTTTCTCCATGCTTGTGCCAGTTACATTTTTCTGGACTCCGATATTTAATGAATAGAGTATAATTCATCAAAATGTGAGTCATTCAGTGCTTCACCACAAATTATGAAAAATGTTTATTATGTAATGCTAATTATTTCATTATCAGAACCTTACAGAGGAAATATTTGTTTCTGGGTAAGCAATGAACTATTGATTGTCTTTTAGCATACAAATGAAAATGAATGCAGCTCAGGGGAAGCTGTCTAAACTCCATGTATTTCATTTTGTAAAATATATGGCTGAACTGGCAGTTTGCAATCATGGTTGAGCATAGAATACATCAGTTACTGTTTCTTCCACAAACCTTGAGAATTAGGTCAATTTATAAAGACTGAAACTCCTTCTTTGTGGCAAAATGGACCTTTTCTTAATTGGCTCCAGAAAGCAGGACTACCACTGTTTCTCCTCCATGGAAACTGCATGATCATGGGAGACTAACATCCCAGATATAGACTGGAAGACAAATGCTAATAAAATAATAATAATAATAGGGCTCAGATTTTCCTAGATGCGATAGCTGATGGATTCCTTCATCAAGTAGTTGCTGAACCGACTAGAGGGGATGCCATTTTAGATTTGGTTTTGGTGAGTAGTGCGGACCTCATAGAAGAAATGGTTGTAGGGGATAATCTTGGCTCAAGTGATCATGAGCAAATTCAGTTCAAACTGAACGGAAGGATTAATAAAAATAAATCTGCAGCTAGGGTTTTTTATTTCAAAAGGGCTGACCTTCAAAAATTTAGGAAATTAGTTCGGGAAGTGGATTGGACTGAAGAATTTATGGATCTAAAGGTAGAGGAGACCTGGGATTATTTTAAATCAAAGCTGCAGAAGCTATCGGAAGCCTGCATCCCAAGTAAGGGGAAAAAATTCATAGGCAGGAGTTGTAGACCAAGCTGATTGAGCAAGCACCTCAGAGAGGTGATTAAGAAAAAGCAGAAAGCATATAGGGAGTGGAAGAAGGGAGGGAACAGCAAGGAAAGCTACCTTATTGAGGTCAGAACATGTAGGGATAAAGTGAGACAGGCTAAAAGTCAAGTACAGTTGGACCATGCAAAGTGAATTAAAACCAATAGTAAAAGGTTCTATAGTAATGTAAATAAGAAGAAAAGAAAGAAGTGGGACCGCTAAACACTGAGGATGGCATGGAGGTTAAGGATAATCTAGGCATGGCCCAATATCTAAACAAATACTTTGCCTCAGTCTTTAATAAGGCTAATTAGGATCTTAGGGATAATGGTAGCATGACAAATGGGAATGAGGATATGGAGGTAGACATTACCATATCTGAGGTAGAAGCAAAACTCAAACAGCTTAATGGGACTAAATGGGGGGCCAATATTCATCCAAGAATATTAAAGGAATTGGCACATGAAATTGCAAGCCCATTAGCAAGAATTTTTAATGAATCTGTAAACTCAGGGGTTGTACCGTATGATTGGAGAATTGCTAACATAGTTCCTATTTTTAAGAAAGGGAAAAAAAGTGAATGGTAAATGGGACAAAATACAACATGGTTTTACAAAAGGTAGGTCGTGCCAAACCAACCTGGTCTTCTTTGAGAAAGTAACAGATTTTTTTAGACAAAGGAAACGCAGTGGATCTAATTTACCTAGATTTTAGTAAGGCATTTGTTACAGTGCCACATGGGGAATTATTAGTTAAATTAGATAAGATGGGGATCAATAGGAGAATTGAAAGGTGGATAAGGAATTGGTTAAAGGGGAGACTACAATGGGTCCCACTGAAAGGTGAACTGTCAGGCTGGAGGGAGGTTACCAGTGGAGTTCCTCAAGAATCGGTTTTGGGACCAACTTATTTAATCTTTTTATTACTGACCCTGGCACAAAAAGTGGGAGTGTGCTAAGAAAGTTTGTGGATGATACAAAGCTGGGAGGTATTGCCAATTTAGAGAAGGACAGGGATACCCTACAGGAGGATCTAGATGACCTTGTAAACTGGAGTAATAGTAATAGGATGAAATTTAATAGTGAGAAGTGCAGGGTCATGCATTTAGGGATTAATAACAAGAATTTTAGTTATAAGCTAGGGACGCATCAATTAGAAGTAATGGAGGAGGAAAAGGACCTTGCAGTATTGGTTGATCATAGGATGACTGTGATATGGCTGTGAAAAAAGCTAATGCGGTCTTGGGATGCATCAGGAGAGGTATTTCCAGCAGGGATAAGGAGGTTTTAGTACCATTATACAAGGCACTGCTGAGACCTCACCTGGAATACTATGTGCAGTTCTGGTCTCCCATGTTTAAGAAGGATGAATTCAAACTGGAACAGGTACAGAGAAGGGCTACTAGGATGATCCGAGGAATAGAAAACTTGTCTTATGAAAGGAGAATCAGGGAGCTTGGCTTGTTTAGCCTAACTAAAAGAAGGTTGAGGGGAGATATGATTGCTCTCTAGAAATATATCAGAGGGATAAATACCAGAGAGGGAGAGGAATTATTTAAGCTCAGTACCAATGTGGACATAAGAACAAGTGGATATAAACTGGCCACTAGGAAATTTAGACTAGAAATTAGACGAAGGTTTTTAACCATCAGAGGAGTGACATTTTGGAATAGCCTTCCAAGGGAAGCAGTGGGGGCAAAAGATCTATCTGGCTTTAAGATTAAACCCAGTAAGTTTATGGAGGAGATGGGATAACATGGTTTTGGTAATTAAATATTCATGGTAAATAGGCCCAATGGCTTATGATGGGCTATTAGATGGGGTGAGATCCTAGTTACCCAGGAAAGTATTTTCTGTAGTATCTGGCTGATGAATCTTGCCCATATGCTCAGGGTTTAGCTGATCGCCATATTTGGGGTCGGGAAGGAATTTTCCTCCAGGACAAATTGGAAGAGGCCCTGGAGGTTTTTCGCTGTCCTCTGTAGCATGGGGCACGGGTCACTTGCTGAAGGATTCTCTGCTCCTTGAAGTCTTTGAAGTCCTCAAATCGTAGTTTAATAGCACAGATGAGGTGTGTTTTTTTTTTTTTTTGTAGGATTGGTGGGTGAAATTCTGTGGCCTGCGTTGTGCAGGAGGTCAGACTAGATGATCATAATGGTCCCTTCTGACCTAAATATCTATGAATCTAACCTCTTGTCTGTTTTGGCCCTTTAGAGCTTGCCTACATGCAAAAACAAGTTTTAGCTATAAAGTGATACAAACACACACAACTTGGACGCAGTTATGTGCATAAAGGTACTTTATACCAGTATAGCTTTCTCCTTCCTGTATGAAAATGAGAATAAGCTATGCTGACATAAGATATACTTTGTGCACAGTTATTCGTATAGTCTAGGGGCTGTGCAGGTATAACCTTTTTTTAAAAAAAAAGCCCTCAATCCTTTACCTCCTTTAATATCATTAAATTGGTTCAAAAAACTGTGTTTTTGACGTAGTGTGATCTACTACATTAGACATACATTAAAAAGCTGCATCTTAGCTTTTGTTTTGTAATTTTTGTGGGGAGAGGGAAGTGTCTTAGGTTCCTAGGCACAGATCTAATCACATAATATGGGAGCATTATCCCTATTGTCTACTAGTAGGAAAATAATTGGAGATGAGTGTGGCTTACTTTTGATTAGTGCATATACATAATTTGGTGAGATCCTCAGCTCATGTAAACTGGCATAGTTCAAGCAATTTCACAATAGCTGAGGATTCAGCCTAATATTTCTGAATTATTTGCCCTAATACATATTTTATATATCTCCTCAAGGTGGAATGAAGAGGATCTGTTTGGGATATATTAAAACTGAATGTGTTGCTTTCTGGGTGTGTTTTTTTTTAATTTATCTTTTAAATTCGCTGTTAATTGAAATATGATCATTCGAGGTTGCAGCTGGCCAAAACTTAAACAATCAAAACCCCAAACCATTGTGCCCTTTTTAAAAAGATTATATTATGGGTTCATGAGAAACAAATTTTCTTTTGATGTATTTTTCAAAACCAAAGGAAATTTTTGCTTGCAATTGCATAATAATTTTGTATGCCAATATTGAAAGTGAAAATCCCAATTTTACTCATAATTCTGCTGAGAGGCTTGATCCAAAGCTGATTAAATGAGTCTTCCCAATGACTTCAGGGGTTTTGAGATCTAATCAGCTCTTAGTTTCACAGCCTAGAAAAATACAGTGAGGGAGCACCAATTTACTTATTACCCCCTTTTTTTTTAAATTATTTTTATTAAGAACTGTCCCACCCCCTCCCCTGAAGTGTTTACAATGATATTCCTAGCCTTGGATATGAGTCGATAAATTGTTCCTATGTTCTGCTCAACCTTTCACAGGAACCATGAACAAACTTGTAAACTTAAAGAACAGCCATATGATTGCTATATTTTACTGCAATCCAATTTCCTTGCCCAGTCGCTATATTTATGGTTATGGTCCCATAAACTTGCCCTCTAGTGTAGACTGCTGATTACTGATTTGTAAAATGGCTTTGCCAGTCAGTATTCAAAGGCATTCTATAAACTGGCCATAGTGATTATCTATCTCATACAAGTTGCACACATAGGCACTCATCAGTGATTCTACCTTGGAGAATTAGGAGAAAAGGAGACATCTGAAAATTTAAACTGCTCCAAAATTCTTTTAGCCAACATGATTTCTTTGATCACAATGGCAGTCCCAGAGTTTTGTCTGCACCTTTTTCCCTGCTGTGGATGATTGTTATTGAGTGTGTTTTTAACTGTGTATTTTTTTTCAGGTAAAGCTTCCAAACATAAATCCTTTGGTATAATAAATAAAAAGCCCTAACGAATAGTATTAACAAAGAGATTCATTGGACTTCATTATTTTACCTCTGGTTCTTAGATGCTTCCTAAATTATTCCTCATAGCAGCTCTACCTAGTACAATTCTGAGCTTGAATGAATAGAGCTTATCTAAATTTGAACACAAAATGCTTTTACCTGTAAAGGCTGAGATAAGGCTTCTATTAGCAACTACTTTGTCTCATATTTCTATTTTAAGACATAAGAGGCTGAATTGCATTGCTTGGTGCCAACACATTGCACAATGTAAAATATGGTGGTATATAGAAATCAAGCCGTGCAACAATAGACCTTGGGTTTCCAAGGATAAGAGTTTAGGTAAGATTTAAAAACCCTTCCATTGTAGTCTGTGATGGATATTGATCTTGATCTGCTCATTATATTGTGCACATACATGGTCCAGGCATCTCTACAACATAACTCATGTGGCTGACTTCTCCCTCCCCTCCCCCCCCAGCAAACAGTGCTATGATCCATGTTCTTCATTTACGGGGGAACCTTGTCTTAGTTTTATGTGGTTTTTCCATTTCACAGTGCATAGCAAACATAGTTTAAACATTTAAAAAAAAATCCTGTTGTCTGAAGATAAAAGTAATCACTACTTATTGCTCTGTTAAAATACAATGTACACAGTCTCTTCTGCTTCCCAAATTGTGTTAGGATGTATTCTTTACATGTCTCAAGGGAATGTTCACTTTGGTAAGCATGTGCGGGTTTTTTTACGTTCTCCCCCCCCCCCCATGCCACCTCAGAAGTGATAGAACTACAAATAAATATACAAAATTTAGGATATAGATCACTAGAGGCTTGTCCTCCTCTGGTGGGATCGGCTGTAAAAATGTAGGGTCCTGTCATTTCTCCCAGATCCACAGATAGAGGGATCATCTAATTCATCCAGGGCCAATCAACTACCTTCCCAAACCTCCTACCCAGACTAAAGAATTTGGAAGAGAACATCTAGGACTCTTCCTTTTCATGACCATCGCTGTCCCATAAAATGGGATTAATGGGGGCCTAAACTACTAGCTCATTTAAACAAGGTGGTCTGCTTTTTGGGAATAAAGGTCTAAGCTGTGAGTTACAGCTAAGCAAAAGGAATCTCAAACTGAGTCTTTATCTTCAAACTTGGTGAAATCAAATGTCAGACTGTTCACCTTTCAGCTTCCTTCCCCCTCCCCCAAAACAACAACCCTTAAAACTGCACTAGCAAGTTGAAATGTCAAGATGTAATTACTGTGAAATAGCCCTTTTTTCAGCTACCCAGAGTTGCTTATGGATTTAGTGAATTACTTCTCACTGGTGGATAGAGACAGAAAAGCTTCCTAGTGGTGAAGGTAATTCCTATTTGCCTGGCTTCTAGTGTGACAGTCTTTTTACATGCTCAATCCTGCTGGTATGTAGTCACTCTTTTCCTCCCCCCGCATCCCCCCCAAGGGAAACAATGGCAACCGGAAGCTGTTACTCCTGTAACAGATTCAAGTGCTTTTCTTCTCACCCTTCTAATAGAGAAACCCTTATAGGGGACCAGCCCTAATTCACTGTCACAGAGGCTACCCCTTCTCCCACTCACAACTGCACAGCACTCCTATGGCAACTACAGCATTTGTTTACATATGGAAAAATAGTATTGGAGGGAAAATACATTTTTGTAGCTGCCTTTTATTCAGATGTGTTGTCCATTTCTGAGACAAGTTAATCAAGTGCCTTTGCTGTTTTCCTCCTCATTTCTAGCATGCAGTGAGCCAACACTCTGTGACCATTCAGATCTCTGTGGACCACAGCTTGGGAACAGTTCTCCTATGGCACCTGTGAGAATGAAGCAGCATTATTTACTTATGATTATGGAGAGTAAGATGCATCACCACTCTAAAAAAAAAAAAAACAAAACACAGGTTAAAGATCCTCTGAGGAAAGCCATTGTGTAAATGGATAGGATTACAATCCCATTGAAGTTAGTGAGTGAGGAAAAAAATCTCGGGTTTATTTCTAGTCCTAAATTCAAGGTAAAAGGAAAGTTTTCAGAACTACTCTTCTACTACTTGTGGACTAATATCTTTATTAGAAGCAGGATTAGAAGAGGAATATTTCTCTTTGCTACTACAAGACTTCTCATCTCAATTGTAAACCTCATTTATACTGAAACTCTACCCAACCTCATAAATCCTCAAATCAATAAATCCTCAACTGATATGTACCTCATTACAAATAAAACTATTCCCTACACAGAATTCTAATTCATTTTTTGTCAAGTTGGTCATGCAGATCCATTACTAACGCAGAGAAAGGGACATAAACAAATCTCTGTTCCGCATTACTTACAGAAGTGCATAGGCTGAAATTCAGAACCACGTAGGATATTTATTTCTGCTCAAGAATAAGTCAATTTTTTCAATGAATCACTTTTTCATTGAAAAATGCCAATTTGTTGAAATTGAAACTGTTCGTAATTCAAAAAAGTTCTGAATTTTCAAAATTGTCAAAATGACCTGGTTCAAATCAATGTTTTGTTTTGAAATATAACCTAATTGGATTGCCCCTTCTTCTCCCCCCCCCCCCCAAAAAAAAAGCTGGGAGGGAGGGGGAAGGAGGATAAAATGAAAATTAATTGATCCAAATCTAATTTTTGTGTTTAATTCTTTTGTTAAACATTTTGGGGACTTCACTTCTTCATTCCAGTTTGGGACAATCAAGCTGTTCAAATTCAAATATTTTTGTGGGAGAGGAAAACCATTTCCAGTGAAGAGAAGCTCTACTTATGAAGGGATTAGGCAACATAATGGTTTTTGAGAACAGTTGTTTTGAGCTAAAACATTCTTTAGAATGCCAAAACATGAGTCTGCACCATGTAATTGCCATATGCTTATTTAATTTTTTTTAAAAGATGGTCCATGTAAAGTTTTTTTAATTGACTTAATCTTTATTTGCCACCCATAAGATGACAAGTTTTTTATTAGATTCTGAAGTGTAAAGGCTCTTGCCAGTGTAATTATGATAGTTTTAGAGCTACTCTATTTATTGTGCACCTGAAAGTGAGCTCAGTGATACACAGAACAGAAAAAGGCACAACACACTTAAGACCCCATTGCAAAAAGAGATGGAGGCCCAATATCAAAGATGTTTAATTACTTCACATATATATTAGGAACTACTTTTAGTGGATTCTCCATCCCATTATGGGATCAAATGACTGATTACTCCTTTGTGTTTAACTGTATAGGAATTTCCTTTCTTTAGTCATAAAAAGTCGGTTATAACTGAAATTTCTCATTAACTTTGTTCAGAGCTCTTCCATACAAAGCAGTAAGTCAAAACAGAAAAAAGGCCTTTGGTATATGGGTCAGAACCTCTATCACTAAGTAACTTGAGGGAAAGCTCTTGGGTGCTAGTGCTGCTCTTTGAGGGACAGATCTTGTTCCATGAACATGAAGGGGGGAGAGAAGGCCTTTTCCAAGCACCCTTCAAATGAGGGTAAGAAAAAACTTGAGGGAATATAGGAATCACTTCAGGTTCTTAACCTGAGGATGCATAGGAAAGAGGCCGAAGCAAAAAGGTGAAGACTTGTATCGAAGTTTTACAAAACAGGGAGTAAATAAAGAAAACATTTAGGGTGATTGATGGGAATCTTCATGACACTGAAATCTGTGAGGCTCTGAATTACTATCCCAATGGAAGTCAGAGCAGTCCTTCGAGTCTCAAGTCATTTATAACTAGGTTGGATAATACATTAATAAGTGTACAAAAGAGAATAATCCTGCCTTGGAAGGGAGATAGACCTAATGGGTCTTTTGCAACTTTAATGTCTATGATTTTATGAAACAGAAAATGATCAGACTACATAGATATTGAATCTAATTTACGTGTGAGTTGACTTTTTTCATTCTTGACTGTTCCTGTGTGAACAGTTAATTGGCAGCCAACAATTAATTGGTTAGTCAAAACCAAAAGGCCAGCTGGCACTCTTTTGCATTTCTCTCTCCCAGGGTTTATAGATGGATTCTGGGTAAGGTGGGAATAGTGTTTTACAGCAGCAATTAGTTTATTCCTGGGGAAAGCTACAAACAGACATGGGTATGTACGTACAACAGAAATGTGTTTTCCATTCCACTGTGACTGAAGAAATGACAGCCAACTGGCCGTGGGCAATAGCAATCCAAAATGCCAACTGGCTATCTTTTTTTCCCATAAGCTTGAAGTTTGCATGTTGGATGGTAAAGGGATATTTTATTAACTGAATACTAAACAACATTGACTGTTTGAATAGCCAGTGACAAGCTATTCAGTAGCTGCAAATTCAATTAGCTAACAACCAAGTCATATTTATTTTTTTATTACTGATGTCTGTATGTACCAAAATCTTCCAGGAATAGGG
This sequence comes from Caretta caretta, assembly GCF_965140235.1. Taxonomy (NCBI): domain Eukaryota; kingdom Metazoa; phylum Chordata; order Testudines; family Cheloniidae; genus Caretta; species Caretta caretta. Next base: position 88,346,461 of record NC_134210.1, on the reverse strand, counting down.
CAGGCCGAACATAGTTTTTGGTTTCAGAGTAACAGCCGTGTTAGTGTGTATTCACAAAAAGAAAAGGAGTACTTGTGGCACCTTAGAGACTAACCAATTTATTTGAGCATGAGCTTTCGTGAGCTACAGCTCACTTCATCGGATGCATACCGTGGAATGGTTTTACAGAATAATAAGTGAATCACCACTGATTAAATTCTTTGATTTGAAAGAGTAGCTGAAAGTTCAGGTTTGTTTGAACTATTCTCCTCACACACCTGCAATGTTGGGCTGGAAATCTTGAGACAAGGCTTTCTCATGAGATTTCTAGCATCTCTTGTTTCTAGATGAGCTGAAGATGCCATGATAGCATCCGTTATTTTATGGATGTCGGACGCACAAACATGAACAATAGTGGGAGAAGTAAACACTTTTAATCTCTCCTAAAGATTCATTTGGGTGCTCTCCCCATGCTAGTGGTGGTCTATGCCAAAGCCCTGTACACCTCACTCCTTACCCTATTCAAAAGAGGAAAAAGTTCAGTTCACTCAAAAAACCTGAAGTCTGCATCTTCTAAATCACTTTATTTTAGCTTTATCACTTCTTCCACCTGTATTTTATCTGCACTCCTTATTAGGTTTTCATCCTGTATGGCATCAACAGCAACTTTAAGGACAGGGCCTTCTGCCTCATGACTTTGAATAAGAATTGTAAAGGGTTTAAGTCTAGATATTCATTTATTACCTCCCAAAGGTCTAAGGTTCATTTTCTCTCCCCTTAGGTTGGCTGTGTATGAATTACCCCCAAAGGGTCTAAGACTCAAGTGTCATAGAAGAAACTAAATTAAAAACAGAGTGAAAAGGGAAAAATAATTAAAAATAAATGACATTCATATCTAGCCTAAATTGGCAATAGCTGATCTAGGTACAGCTCAGGCTTGTAACTGCCTAATAGAAAAGACTGAAAATGAAATTACTCATATCTTTTAGACTCTCTCCATTCCAATAACCCAGACAGTCAAGCCTTTCTCAACTTCAGTCAACTTCGAGTGACTCTCTTTAGTGCTATACATGCCTGCCAGTTATGTCCTTTGAACCTTCTAAAATGAGTCTGAGGTGTGATCTTGCAGTAACATATGGGTCTATAGCAGCCCTTGTTTCATGTTAGGGAAAGTTAATATTTGCAGTACTGTGCAAATATTGGAAACACTTTTTTCCCCTCATAACATTAGCAACCTTTCCAATTTTATTCACTGCTATAGTCAATCTCCTATGAGAATACCATAGGAATCTGAACAAAGCAGTACTTATCACACACCAGGGTTTCTCTCCTGTTGGACTTGTATAGTAATATGTTTATGGCTCTTGATATCCCAGCAATTTCTGCATTTCTCTTGTGTAGTGAGAATCCCTGGGTGCTGTGCTTACAACAGACATTAAGGCCTACTTTTTGTTTTGTTTTTTGTCTTACGCCAGTTTGACTCTATGGACTTGAATGGAATTATTAAGATCCAGTGTGAAATTAGAATTGCAATCTAGGCCTCTTATCAGTGTCTTGTGGTGATGGGTTTTTTTTTAAGTCATTTTCTCTTAGACATTGATGAAGGAAGTTGATTAGAACAAGCAAAACAGTATTGTCTCTAAAACTAATTTCTCTACTTCACTGAAAAGTTTCTGCCTAAAACCTTCCCTACTCTGTCATTCCACTACAGATCTATACACACCATCCTTTTGGTCAGAACTGGGAAGACTTCAGTTCCAATTTTAGAAAGAGGACCAGTTCAGTGACCTATTTCAAATGAGGAATGCCTCCAGAACTGGTACCTCTGGAAACACAACTTTTCAAGTGTGTTCACTGTATTTACTATAATTCTATATTGCTCCCATTTCTTTCTCCATCACGTATGCATCCTCAAAAGACTGGCTAAAATTTTTCAGCGTCACCTAGGTGACTTACAAGTGTCTCAGTGAAAGTCAGCAGGATTAAGGCTCCAAATGCCTCCATCGCTTTTGCAAACTTTATGCAGTATTTGTCACACCCTACAAAAACATAGCTGTGCTCACATGACCATCTCTGCTTAGCATAATGACTTAGTCATGTAGATGGATCTCTATCCCTGACTCCTAACTAGAGCTGGATGGAAACACATTTTCCATTTCTAGGATAATTTTGTGATTTCAAAATTTTAATTCGATTTCAGAACAATAGCAAAAGTGTCAAGATTTCCTGCAAAACAAAATTGTGTTTCAGATCAAAACGTTTTATTAGTTTTTTTTTAAAAATGTCATTCTAAAATGGAAAAATCAAAATGTTGACTCTGACAAAAGTCAAAATGAAATGTTTCATCCTTATCAATGATCCATTCATATTTTTATCTAGGCAAAATTTCGTTGAAATAGACAAGTGTCTGTGAAACCTTTTGAATTTTGATCAATTGGTGTTTTCTGACCAAGTTCCCCCCTCCCCCCCAAAAAACCCTACAATGTATAGAAGTTGCCCATCTGCAATATCAGATCACCTTTCAGAAATATGCTTGTGTATGCAAGAAAGCTGGAGAGGAGTTCTGACTATGAAGAGTATCTGTCATGGTTATCTTTTCCCACCCTTCTAAAATGGTGAAATGGTTACTGAATTTGGCCCTTAAGTAACTTTAGCTGTGAATGGGAAGTCACTTTATGAAATTAAATCCTAAGGAGTGTTGGTCCAAGCCCTAAACTGATTTAATGTCCACCTGCACAATTGCTTAATCCACATGGCATAAAAAGCATGACATCCTCATTCTCCTATGTTTCAAAGGATTAAAATGCTGCCTCATGACAATTTATGTAACCATTTGGTGGGAGAGGGGTGTGCTTGGGGGGGGGGTGGAAGAGAGAGACACACATGTAAAATGCGAGTGAAACTTCTAGTATCACACATTGCATTTGCAATAGAAGGATGACGCAAAATGTTACACACTAGTACAGTAAATTAGATGAGAATATGTTGCAGGAAGAATATTGGAAGCCTAAATGACCACTAATTTGAAGAAAATTAATCCCGGTTCATAATATGAAAGATAGCATACTAATGAAGGATATAAGAGAATAACTCTGTGTGGATGAGAAGTAGCAATAATCTATCAGTGATATCAGTGAAGCAGAAAGAAGCCACAATATGTACTGTTCTAGTTCATTATAGTAAGTATTATTAAATAAACTTTCATGATAGAGCATGTGGATTTAGTCATTAGGAGTAATTTATGAGCTCTAAAATGACCATCCCAATTTATAACCATGAATAACCTGCAATTTACATTTTATATTTTCCTGTACAGCATGATACTCAAATGTTAGAAGTTACACCCCATGCTTTGATTCTGTAATTCCTGCTGGGCCAGATCCACAGCTGGATGTCAAATGCCCATTTATGCCATCTGATGATCTGACCCTCTGTCTGTTACTCAGTACTTCAGGTAGATAGGGAAGACTTAAAGCATATTTATGTTGGGAAGCTAATGTTGTTCCATTAGTGTTGTGTACTCAAAACCAATTTATTTTTGTTAACTTACAATTCATTAAGATCAAGTAGTCTTCTGTTTGATGCATCTGCTGTATTTCAACCACTGGTGCCCACTTAAATATATTTCAAATGCTGATATTAAATACAAAAAAGTACATGTGTATAACATTAAGGGTTCTGATCCTGGACATTACAAAAAACAGGTAGACCCTTGCACTTCTGTGGGGCCCCCCACAGATGCAGAAGGTAACTGTAGAGACATCTTGGTTGATATGGGTCCTGGTTGTGACACTGAAGTGGGATAGATGAGAAACCAGTTAGGCAACTTGTTGTATCAATCAGGCAAGGTACTAACAAGCTTCAACAGGACTTTATTTTCAAAGTGGAAACCTCTTTACCAAGCTGCTGCTGTACCCTCTGTAGCTCTCTCCCAGCCTCTCAACTCCTCCCCCCTCCTTCCTGTTTCCTGTCCTTTCAGACTGCCAACAGCCAGTACTCCCAATTCTAATAATTACAAGCAACATCTAAACACCACATTCCCTCCTCCCTTAAACTCTCCCAAAAAAAATAATAAAACATTGTTCAAACCACAGGAACAAATATGAAACAAGACACTGTACTGTTGGCAGAAATATTGCAGTGAAAACACTGTAGATACTACATAACGTAGTCTCTAGTCTAGACAGGTGGCTGTCTGGGTCTGACAGGCCATCTCTTAAGCCCCGGTCCCAGTGCAATGTCTTGATGTGTTTGTACTACGGTGAAGTCATCCAATGCAGACTGGGTGTTGGCATAATCTCCTCTTGGTGCATAGGCAGGTGCAAGAAAAGAAACATTCCACACCCGCCCATCAGAAAGTCAATAGGTGTAAAGTCCCTTCTCTATGATTGTAAGAGGAGCTGTGAATTTATGGTCCCCTTTGCATAAAATTCCAGGTTTTCATATTCTAACGAAGGAACCACACTCAAACTTTGGTTCCTTTAGCATCCTGCCACTTATCTGTGAAAGCCTTAGACTTTGCTTGGTTTTGTTCAACTGTTTTTCTCACATCATCCTCGTTTGGGGCATCAGGTCGTACCTTTAACAATCCAGCAGTGTTCAGTTTAGTATTCATCTGTTTCCCATGCAATAACTCTGCAGGTGATCGTTTGCATTGTGGCATGTCGTGTAGCCCGGTACGCTTGCAAGAAATCAGTAGTGAGGGGTATCCACAATCGCCCTTCCAGTTTAGCCGTTTGCAAACTGTCTTTCAAACTTCTGTTAAACCGTTCGATTTCCCCATTGGCTTGAGGGTAATATAGAGATGACCTTCTGTGTAAAATGTTCCTCTGTGCTAGAAAAGTTTCAAACTCCAGGGAAGTAAATTGACTACCATTATCTGAAACCAGTTCTTTGGGGTTATCTTCCCTGCTAAAAAACTGAAGAGAGGGACTTAATTACTGTAGCAGAAGAGATTTGCGATGTAAACGCTACCTCAGGCCATTTACTGAAATAGTCTATTAAAGTGATGGCATAATGGCAGTCAATTGGAGCAGTATCAATCGCCACTTTTCCCCATTCAGATTCAGGAAGAGGAACAGGCTGTAATGGAGGGGTACATGTCACTGCTGTCTTATCATGCATTTAGCAAGTGACACAGGATTTTATGAGTGCTTCAGTTTGAGAGTCCATCCCTGGCCACCAATATAGATCCCGTAGTTGTTGTTTGGTTCGGACAATTCCTTGATGAATATTGTGTATGAGGTTTTGACTGTAATTCTTCTGGCACAAGAAGCTGGTGTGTACCTCGTAGCACAGAGCCATCAAACAAAGAAAATTCATCCCGAACCCTAAAATAAGGCAGCAAAACTGGGTCAAGGTTTTTAGAGTGACTGGGCCATCTTTGTCAGAAATTCCCGTAGTTTTTGTTGAATTAGACACACTGAACAAGCAGCTTGCAATTATTCTCTTGTAACTGCAGTGAGTGCTTGTAATCACAACCATTACATTTTCATCCTCCAGTGGACCATCTGGTGAAGGCAAAGGCAGGCGAGAAAGGCAATCCGCGATGACATTTTGGTTTCCAGGCTTATATTCCAGTTCATAATTGAAAGAGAGTAGCCTTGTAGACCATCAAGCAATATGGTATCCTGCTCTTACGAGTCCTTTCGTGGTGAGCAGTGTCATCAAAGGGCAGTTGTCTGTGCGCAACTTGAATGTGTGGCCCCACAGGTAAGTTCTCCATTTTTCAGTAGCCCAGACCTAAGCAAGTGCTTCTTTTTCGACTGTGTGGAATATTTTCTCTCAGCATTACTTAGTGTCCTTGAAGCAAATGCAACAGTCCTATCTGTGTTTGTTCATTCAGTTGTGTGAGAACAGCCCCAAGTCCATAATCCGAAGCATCAGTAGTTACAATTGTGGGCAATGCAGGAGTGAATAGTGCAAGTACTAGACTATGTACAATCAAGTCTTTCACCGTTTCGAAACTAGCTTGTGCATCCATTGTCCACACTAAGGTTGAACTTCTCCGTAGTAATTCCCATAAAGGTTCAATGACAGAAGCATAATTGGGAATGAAATTTGCATACCAGGAGGTAAGACCCAAGAAGGAACATAAGGTTTGCAAATCTGTTGGAGGAAGAGTATTTGAAATTGCCAGGATATGATCTGGATCAGGTTTTAGTCCAGCCTGTGAAATTGTATGCCCCAGAAAGGAGAGTTCAGTTTGTCTAAATTTGCATTTTGGACCTATTGAGCTGGAGGCCTGCTGTGCTGATGCAGTTAGTACAGACTGCAAGATATTGTCATGCTCCTCAGAAGTATTTCCAAACATGATAATATCATCCAGACAGCAATGAACTCCATGTTGATTCTTCAGAATCAATGACATCATTTTTTGGAAAGCATATGGGGCAGATGCGAGACCTTATGGAACACGTTTAAAACAAAATTAGTTCCTCGTGTAATAAATGTTGTGAGGTCTCTATCTTCATGCAACATAACCTGGTGGTATGCACTCTGCTAATCAAGAGTAGAAAACATTTTTGCTCCATAGAGTTCTGCAAATACTTCTTCTATGTGAGGAAGAGGATGGCTGTCAATCACAGTAGCTTTATTTGGCTCCCTTAAGTCCACACAAAGGTGAATGCTTCCACCCTTCTTCTGCATCACTACTGTAGGTGAAATCCATTCCACGGAGTCAATCTCTTCAATAATGTCCTTTTTGAACAAGTTTTCTAAGTTCCTCTGAAACAGCTTCCCTTCCTGAAAATGGTAAGCGCCGTAACTTCTGTGGTACAGGCATCACATTTTTCCTCATTTTAACTTTATGCAGAAACCCATAAGCACAGCAGAGTTTCTCCTCAACCTGGTGTTGGGTCCCAGCTGAAACTGGTGTGTGTACCACAAGAGTGCTTTGCTGAGGAAGATCAATTCGTCCATTAACTACCCTGAGATTTAAAGCAGCCAATAAATCTCTGCCAAGGATAGGAGTGCCTTTGTGGCCAATGTAGAACTCTGCAGTTACACAGCAATCACCAAAAGTAACTATTACTGGCAGGCAGCCATGTACTGGAATATGGTTTTTCAAATAGCACACCAAGTGAAGTTTGGGTTCAGTAAGAGGCACATCTTTAAAGTAATGCAGATAGATGGAATCAGGTAGTATAGATACTGCTGAGCCAGTGTCCAACATCAGCTGAACAGAGTGTGGTCCGCCTGAGGGTATGGCGGAAACGTTTACAGTGCACTGTATCTGTTCTGGAATATGTGCAGTAGTGATTTTTGTCCACAATCAGCACAGTAACATCTGGTATTGTAATGGCATGCACCTGTTGATTTGAACTGGCTACTGTAACATACTTTAGCAAAACGTCCAATCTTCTTGCAGTGATTGCACGGAGCTACTTTTGCCGGACATCCTGTGTAGCTTGCAAGGTTTTGTGGGGATCCACAGCAAAAGCATGCTTTTACTGTATTTTGAATTTGCTGATTCGGTGGTTTTTCATTAGTTTTCCTCTTGCAATTGTGTGTCTGCAGTGGTAGTGAACCTTTTCTGCAAAGGAGTCACAGCCTGGACTGTGCCTCCTGTATCCATGCTCATTTATTTTGGCTCCAGCTGTAGCTGACTCCATCTCAGTAGCAATGGTTATTGCTTTTTCTAATGTAAATTGTGGTTCTAGAAGTAAGTGTTCTCTTACATGAAGCATGGTTGTAATTTGTGACTTTGGGATTATGGCAGATGAGATGATTAGAGACCAGCTCATTGAGAAAACAATCAGACTCCTCAGGGAAGCAATATACTGCATTATAGTTTCCCCTGGTTTCTGCTCACGCTGGCAAAATCTGTAGTGATTAGCTACTGCATTCCCTTTGGCACAAAAAAAATCTTTAATGCAGTGAGTGCAGTCTCATATTTATCATCTGCAAGGGGAAAAGTGTAAAATATATGCTGCCCTTCTGCTCTAAGGCAGTGGATTAGCAGAGCATGCTTTCTTACTTCAGAAATCTCTGTAGCACTGATTGCAAGCATATAAATCTCAAACATATGGATCCAGGTAGTAAAAGCAACTAGAGGCTCACCTGGGCTTTGCAGAAAGGGTGCAGGGGGTTCAGAGGCAGAAGATCCAACCTTGTTGCCAAAATGTTATATCAACCAGGCAAGGTACTAACAAGCTTCAACAGGACTTTATTTTCAAAGTGGAAACCTGTTTACTAAGCTGCTTCTGTACCCTCTGTAGCTCTCTCCCAGCCTCTCAACTCCTCTCCTCTCCTTCCTGTTTCCTGTCCTTTCAGACTCCCAACAGCCCATGCTCCCAATTCTAATAATTACAAGCAACATCTAAACACCACACAACTGGAATGAAAACTGCATTTTAAGGGCACATTTTTATTTTTATCCTACTCTCCATTACAAATTAGACTACCAGAAATCAATTTAGCTTGATTTGCATAAGAGAGGCTCAAAGGGCAGGGGGAGGGAAGAGTACATCTACAAGATCTCTATCAAGCATTCTCACAACTACAATACCCACCTGCGGAAGTGAAGAAACAGATTGATAGAGCCAGAAGAGTTCCCAGAATTCACCTACTACAGGACAGGCTTAACAAAGAAAATAACAGAACACCACTAGCCGTCACCTTCAGCCCCCAACTAAAACCCCTCCAACGCATTATTAAGGATCTACAACCTATCCTGAAGGATGACCCAACACTCTCACAAATCTTGGGAGACAGGCCAGTCCTTGCCTACAGACAGCCCCCCAACCTGAAGCAAATACTCACCAGCAACCACATACCACACAACAGAACCACTAACCCAGGAACCTATCCTTGCAACAAAGCCCGTTGCCAACTGTGCCCACATATCTATTCAGGGGGCACCATCACAGGGCCGAATAACATCAGCCACACTATCAGAGGCTCGTTCACCTGCACATCCACCAATGTGATATATGCCATCATGTGCCAGCAATGCCCCTCTGCCATGTACATTGGTCAAACTGGACAGTCTCTACGTAAAAGAATAAATGGACACAAATCAGATGTCAAGAATTATAACATTCATAAACCAGTTGGAGAACACTTCAGTCTCTCTGGTCACGCGATTACAGACATGAAAGTTGCTATATTACAACAAAAAACCTTCAAATCCAGACTCCAGCGAGAAACTGTTGAATTGGAATTCGTTTGCAAATTGGATACAATTAACTTAGGTTACCTTGCATAATGACTTAGCCACTCCCAGTCTCTATTCAAGCCTATTTCCCCTTGTTTTTTCCTACCCCCCCCCCAGACGTTCTTGTTAAACCCTGGATTTGTGCTGGAAATGGCCCACCTTGATTATCATACACATTGTAAGGAGAGTGGTCACTTTAGATAAGCTATTACCAGCAGGATAGTGGGGTGGGAGGAGGTATTTTTTCATGCTTTGTGTGTATATATAAAGATCTTCTATGCTTTCCACAGTATGCATCCGATGAAGTGAGCTGTAGCTCACGAAAGCTTATGCTCAAATAAATTGGTTAGTCTCTAAGGTGCCACAAGTACTCCTTTTCTTTTTGCCTAATTTTAAGACTATCTGAACAGAGTTTTACTATTTGCAAAATTTCTTTATGAAGAATTTGGACTATATGGTGTATAGTTCAAAGGGAAGGTTGGTTTTAAATTCTTGTTTGTCATCTAACTATGTAACTAAAGTGTTTGAGGTTCTTATCATTCTAAGATGCTCAGCCACTGCAATACCATTGTGTAAATGCTTAATAAAGCTAGGAAAAATTTCACCCATCAAATTTTGGGGGTGTGCGTGCACACAAACAAATACTGGTTTCACAGCTGAAGTATGTGTGTATTAGTTAATGCAGCTCTTAGAGAAGTGAGCTTTAGCAGGTCCCAGATCATAAAGCATAAGAGCACATTGAAAATAAATAAATAATTGTGTTGCTTACATGATATTCCACAAACCATTGTTCCTACATAGTTAACTCTTGCTTTTGCATTGTGGGCTAGTGGCCTCGTGTCTGTCCAGCTGCTGCCCCCATAGATACTATGTCGCATAAAGCTCTCCTAGAAGAGAGACTATCTTGAGGTTTGAAGTTGAATATGTCACTTGTGCACATACCAAAATCTTTTGGTCTCACCTGTCATTAGTTGGATGGAAACACAAAATGATGCACTAGATTACCAATGATAGGATTCCTTTGGCGATTATATGGTTCTGTGGAGAAGAATCAGGGGAAAATAAGGCCTTGAATCTTTGTATTTTACCATTTAAAATTACCAGCTGGTATGGCCCAGTAGTCTTTCTGTCCTAGTAAAGCACATCAAAAAGGAGTAGTCATTCATATTTATTTCAAACAGGTACAAATTCAATTCCTGTTTGAAGTTGAAGCCAATGATATAAAGCAAGAATGATCAGCCAGCTCAATTTTTCTAAGTCTGATATGCCTTTTCCCAAACAAGAAAAAAAAATGGTGACTTGTACAATCGGCCATCTAATCGAGCATTTCAGTGCTACTGTTTTGTTTAATAATTCTAACTTCCCCCCTCTCTGCTTGAATGTATTTTGCACTATAAATTTAATTTTTTCAGATTTTGCCAAAGAGAAATAAGAGTAATCAAGTAATTAAGAGTACTTTTGGCCATCTGATTTTCCACAGGACTTCTAAAAAATTTGACACTGAAGACGCAAGGAAGGGACTGAGCTGGATCATACAGTACAGAGGCTGCAGAGGGACGTGACTTGTATAGGGTCTTAACAATGTATGGGAAACCAGGCAGGCTATCCACCTCAGACAGTGGCATAAGAAATGGAATTTAAAATAACACAACTTTAAGTACTTTAAGAATGGCCCACTACCCTGTCTTCCGACAGCGGCCATTGCTAGGTGCCCCAGGGGGAATGAACAGAACAGGTAATCATCAAGTGATCCATCCCCTGTTGCTCATTCCCAACTTCTGGCAAATAGAGGCTAGGGACACCATTCCTGCCAATCATTTAGGAGGACTGACTAAATGATTACACTGGTTACTTCTGGTCTTAGAATATATATGCAAATGAAATCTGGCAGCACTCTTCAATTTTCCCTTTTTATTTATAGAGGGAGCCAGAGAGCTTCTATTTCCAGCAAGCCTCCTAGCTCTGCAACCTACATGAGTGACATTTGTTGTGAGCATTAATACTGCTCGATCCTCAGCTTCTATCAGTTTCAGTTCAGCCCCGAATAGGCTAATCAACAGAGTGAATGAATTCTCAGGTAGAATAAAAGTAAACGATGTCTGGCATCGGCCCAGAAGGACTGTAATGGAAAATTGTGTATTGGCTGTGGAATTTCCCTGGGAATGGGAAGCTGGGGAGTATCAAATCCCTACAGGCAGAAATATACCCAGAATATACTGAAAATGGGAGGACTGATCACCCCCTCCTGTAGGGGGGAAAAATAAAAAATATCTGTAGAAGTGGAGTCTTGGAGGAGGAAATTCCATGAGGTTCCCTGTGAGGCTGTTTCCAGGCATCATCCCCTCTGGTGGGAGAAGAAAAACATTGGAAGAAGTGGGCATTGTTTGTCCCACAGACTGTGTGTATAGGATCTCAGAGCAGGATGTGTTCAGAGCTGATGGTGTAACATAAAACATAATGATCTCATCAAGCCAAGTTTCAATGCTGAGATGATAATTAGAGCTACACAAATAATTAATTTTTCAGTACCAAGCTTAAAGTACCACTGCCTGTACCAAGTTTTAAAAAATAACCCCTTTCAAATGTTTTATTTAGAAAAATTAAATGAAGTAAATAACAAAAGACAAAAAACATTTCATTTTGAATGTGTCAAAATTTTAGTGTTTTTTTTAATTCTCTCCTCTCTTCTCCCCCCCCCCACCCCCAGCTGATACGATTTAGCAAATTCAGTGAACCTGATTTGGCAGGGCAGAGTGGGGAGAGAGAGAGAGTGTGTGTGTGTGTAATCATTCTACTTTTTTGATCTACTTTATGTACCATATTTTTATTAAGTGAGGCTTAAAATACATATATACTTTTTGTACCTATGCTGTGTGTACATGTCAACTATGAGCATGTTTAAAGGGGCATTTAAATGTCTAAACATCTATTTACTAGGGCTGTCAATATCAGTTAATTCATACGATTAACTAAAAAACATAATCACAGTTTTAATCACACTGTTAAGCAATAGAATACCAATTGAAATTTATTTAATATTTTTGGATGGTTTTTCTACATTTTCAAATATACTGATTTCACTTACAACACAGAATACAAAGTGTACAGTGCTAGCTTTATATTTCTATTACAAATATTTGCACTGTAAAAATGATAAATAGTATTTTTCAATTCACCTCATACAATGCCATAATGCAATCTCTTTATTCTGAAAGTTGTGACAGGGTCAGGCCAGATGGCTACAGGAGAGTGATAAAAGGTAGATTAGACCCAGATTAAGCAGATCCCTTTTCCCTGAGTAAGATAATGGGCAGACTTCTAAAACAATCAGGAAGTTGCTGGAACCAATTAAGGCAGGCTCATTAGGACACCTGGAGCCAATTAAGAAGCTACCAGAATCCACTAGGGCACCTGGTTTTAAAAAGCACCTCACTTCAGTTAGTGAGGTGTTTGTGAGGAGCTGGAAGCAAGAAGCTGAGAGTGAGTAGGTGCTGGAGGACTGCAAAGTACAAGCTTTACCAGACATCAGGAGGAAGGTCCTGTAGTGAGGATAAAGAAGGTGTTGGGAGGAGGCCATGGGGAAGTAGCCCAGGGAGTTGTGGCTGTCACGCAGCTGTTACAAGTGTAAGCAGTGTCAGGATGAGCTCCACCCTGACATCTGGTGGTGAGGTGTGGCAAGTTGTGGAAAAGAACTTCAGGGGCTGATCTCATTTGCATAGGCACACCCACCACGCCTAGAATGAGACCATAGCTGCCTAAATGGTCACTTTGGCTGCTGTGGGATCCCCAGTGTCTCTGTTATTGGGGCAGGAAGAATAAATTGTTATTACCCTGATTATGGGAACTGTGCTTGGAACTGTACGTGGCCTTTTGTTATGATGGAGGGATTCACCATCAACTAAGTAGCACTCGCTAGGCAAGGGTTATGGGTTCCAAAACTGTGTGAATGGAGAGAGGCTGGGGACAAGTATTAATACTTGGTGGCATAGGCCCCTTGGTGAGGGCCTTACATGCTAATTACACTTCCTCCTCTCTCCACTGTGGAATATCAGAGCTAATTTTGATTTCATTAGAAGTCTAGTTATAGGCTGCTGAGCTCACTTTGGGCTGACAGTGCACCAGCACTGGGGCTCCCCTACTACAAGCCGAATTCACCTAAGAGCTGAAATCACTGAGTGTTGTGTTAAGTAGTGGGGGAGCCTGAAGATATATTGTGGAGCAGTTTGTGGGACGGCTGGAGTGCCTTGTGGACCGGCTGGTGAAGCAGTTCGATGCGGAGCAGTTTGTGGATGGCAGGAGCTGCTTGTGGGCTGTGGAGCTGAGTGAAGGAGTTCGTGGGGCGGCTGGCGGAGCAGAGCGCAGCTGAGTGAAGGAGTTCGTGGGGCGGCTGGTGGAGCGAAGCTATGGGGCGCTCAGCGTCAGATCATGTAAGGTGCCTCTTACCCCCATCCCATCTCCACCCAGGTTGGGAGGTAAAGCTCCGCAGATAAACTTTCGAACTCTGGGGCTGTCCTGACCAGGGACAGAGACTTTTGGGTCATTGGACTTTTGGGACTTTGGGTGATTTGGGGTTGCTGGACTCAAGAACCAAAGGGAAAAGGGCATGCCCCAATTTGCTTGGGGTGGGTTTTTTTTTTGCTCATGGGTTGTGTTATGAATCCTGTTGGTGGTGTTTCCCCAACATAATGCCACATTGTTTCTCTCTGTTATTAAAAGGCTTTTTGCTACACTCAGACTATGTGCTTGCGAGAGGAGAAGTATTGCCTCTTGGAGGCGCCCAGCGGGGGTGGTATATATTTGTCCCAGGTCACTGGGTGGGGGCTTGAGCCGGTTTGCATTGTGTTATTGGAATGGATCCCCTAGATATTGAACCCGGCTCTTGTTGCTGCCAACTCTGACGGGCAGAAGGGTTACACAAGAGACACTATATACAGTTGCAATCCACAGGGTCCTGGGCTGGAACCCAGAGTAGAGGGTAGACCCGGGTTCCCCCCAATCCCCCTCAACTCCCTATTTGAGACAGGAGGAGGTGACCTGGACTGTGGGTCCTACCAGAGGAGAAGGTCCCTGGCCTATCCCCCAACAGCAGAGAGGGATGGTTCTCCTCCCTTTCCCCATGCTGGCCAGTGATGTGGTTAGCGGAGTGAATGGCAGGTTTGAGTCACTAGCAAAAGTGGCCAAACTGAGGCAAGCAAATCCACCAATAAATGCAGGACCCACCAAGGCAGAGGAGGAACTTTGTCACAAAGTGCAACTTACAAATGTAGATTTTTTTTTTGTTACGAAACTGTACTCAAAATCAAAACAATGTAAAACTTTAGAGCCTACATGTCCACTCAGTCCTCCTTCTTGTTCAGTCAATCACTCACTGAGACAAACCAGTGTGTTTACATTTATAAGAGGTAATGCTTCCGGCTTCTTATATATAATGTCACCTGAAAGTGAGAACAGGCATTCGCATGGCACTTTTGTAGCCAGCATTGCAAGGTATTTACATGCCAGATATGCTAAACATTAGTTTGCCCCTTCATGCTTCAGCCACCATTCCAGAAGACATGTTTCCATGCTGGTGACGCTCATTTAAAAAAAAATAATGCGTTAATTAAATTTGTGTCTGAACTCCTTTTGAGGGAGAATTGTATGTCTCCTGCTCTGTTTTATCCGCATTCTGCCACATATTTCATATTATAGCAGTCTCGGATGATGACCCAGCACATGTTGTTGTTCATTTTAAGAACACTTTCACTGCAGATTTGACAAAACGCAAAGAAAATACCAATTTGAGATTTCTAAAGATAGCTATTGTGCTTGCCCCAAGGTTTAAGAATCTGAAGTGCCTTCGAAAATCTGAGATGGATGAGGTGTGCAGCATGCTTTTAGAAGTCTTTGACCAATACTCCGATGTGGAAACTATATAACCCAAACCACCAAAAAAGAAAATCAACCTTCTGCTGATGGAATCTGACTCAGATTATGAAAGTGAACATGCATCAATCTGCACTTCTTTGGATTGTTATCGAGCAGAATCCCTCATTAGCATGGACACGTCCTCTAGAATGGTGGTTGGAGCACAAAGGGACATATGAATCTTTAACGCATCTGGCACATAAATATCTTGCAGTGCCGGCTACACCAGTGCCATCTAAACACCTGTTCTCAGTTTCAGGTGACCCTGTAAACAAGAAGTGGGCAGCATTATCTCCTGCAAACGTAAACAAACTTGTTTGTCTCAGTGAGTGACTGGCTGAACAAGAAGTAGGACTGAGTGGACTTGTAGACTCTGAAGATTTACATTTGTTTTATTTTTGAATGCAGGCTTTTTTGTACATTCTACATTTGTAAGTTCGACATTCATGATAAAGAGAGTGCACTACAGTACTTGTATTAGGTGAACTGAAAAATACTATTTCTTTTTTTATAGCACAAATATTTGTAATGAAAAATAAATACAAAGTGAGCACTATACACTTTGTGTTCTGTGTTGCAATTGAAATGAATATTTGAAAATACCTTTTATTTAAATATTTTTGAACAGTGCAATTAATTGCAATTTTTTTAATTGCACAATTAATCGTGATTAATTTTTGTAATTGCTTGATAGCCCTACTATTTATATATGCAAACACTGGTACACACAGTTATATTCAGTGTGAGCTTCAAAAGAATACACATGAACCTAGGGACTCAGCATAACTACATGGCCCAATGGACAGAATTCTTCTCAGTAGAGACTGATTTTAAAAATGAATTTTCTCTGTACTAAAATAACACACACAACATGTGTCCCTGTGGTCTGGTTTTGGGGGGAGTTTTGCTATGTATTTTGGGTAGTCCAAGATCTAAATTTTATTCCCTAATAGCATTTTGACTTTTAGTTTCAAAGCAGCCTAACTACCACAACTACTAGTTTTTTTTTTTCTTTTTATAAGCTTCAAATCAAAAAGTAATGTTTCTACTTTCTAGGAGTCCCATACCTCACAGCTAAAAGGGTATCACTTAAAAGAACCCAGATAGCACTGGAAAGGAAGTTCCCACATTATGATTGCTTAGCTGACTCAGGAATGAGTCAAAAGTCAGAAATAAAAAACATTCATTATCAGGTCAAAGCTATTACATAACATACAATTATGACTATATTCTAGAAATTAATGGCTGGTCAGATGCAAAAGAGGCTGTATTTGCATATGTGGTAAATAGCTGGATAAAGCAAATAGTTAAGATCATTGTATCAAGCAATCGGCAAAAAATAATTATGGTAATTATGTTTATATTTAGTTGGAGTAAAATGAAGGTGGTACCTTCTTTCTGCTGTACCATATCAGAAAAAATGGCAATGGCAAATCACTGATCTCTTTCCCATCTCCCCAGCCATTTGATGGGTCCAGATGTGATTGTTCTCGCTTCATTAGCTTTTTTTTTTTTCCCCCTCCCAATGCATGGGATAAGAGATTTTTACCTGCTCCCTACCTGCGGCAACGGTTCTGGATTCCTGGCCAATCACAACAGTGGTTTTCCACTTCTTGTTCACTGTGCCACTTCTATCACACCCATCTTAGACCCATATTACTCTTCCCTGGTAGCTGGCTTGCTTCTATTTTGTACTACTGTATTTATCCAGTAGTGGAAATGCAAAGAATCCTCTCCAAAACAACAAAACTATCCCAAAATAACAGCGAGAGGCTGTAAATAAACACAAAAATCTCCTATTGCTCCTAAGGCTGAAAGTGGGATCAATGATATGCTGAGGATCACTGTTCTAGAACAAGCATTCAGAAGTCACCTAGAAAATGTCCCCTACTGCATGGGTGGACAGTGTTACTAAGCTATCAATTCAATTTTAAGCCAGGCACTTTTGTGCTGAAGGATGTTATGTGGTCAATTAACTACTGTCACTAATGTGACTGTCATATTCAAGAAGGGGAAGCTTGTTTTAAATACTCTCCCTTTAATTTGGTATAAGAATAACCAAAGTTCAGTTGCTCATTTAAACTTATCTGGACTTCATGGGTAAAAAATCTGGGTAGAAAATTTCACAACAACCAAGCTCTCTCATGATTTGCTCTGTTCTGATTTGATCAGGTCTAAAATACTGCAAAAAGAACAAAGCCATGAGTGAAGCAATATTTGATTTTTGCCCTGTTGAGATCAGAAGGTGCAGAGGCATGGAAAAAAACAAAACAAACCACACACCAAGATATTGGGTAAAATTTTCAAAAGCTCCGACATGACTTAGGAGCTAAAGTCCATTTTGAAAGTGGGACTTGAGTTCCTAATGGGTACTCTTGAAAAATGTATGCATTACCAAATGTTTTTGAACCTCCAAAACAAAAGCTCTAATACTTTGTTTGATTCAGTTCAAATTTTGGGTTTAAAAAAAAAGTATTTAATTTTTGAAATCAGTATGTCCAGCCCAACTATAGATGGTTTCATGAATGCTTAGAGTACAACTTGACTGTATCTTAAAAATACCTACTAAACAACTTAATATTCTGTTGAAGTAATTTGTGGGGCAGTAAATGTTATAGGATATCTTCTTAATTCCTGAATGCCTACAGCATGTGGTGGTCAAGAATAGGGCTGTTCAAAAAAAATCAAATATTCAGTTCAAGTGCAGGTCCAAAAGTACCTATAGGTACAAATAATGCAGTTTGACAACCAAAAATAAAATCTTTCATTTTTAATTTCAAAGCTTTTAAAACATTTAACTCAGGTGAATTCTGAAACAAAAAGTTTCACTTCAGAAAAGCCAAAATGAACTGTTTTGAATCTCCAAATTTTTTCTCTTCTGTGGAAACAAGTCACTGAAATTGATTCACATGTGTGAATTATTTTTGTTGACCAAAATCTGCATTTTTTCTGGCAAAAAAACCCAAAAGGGATGCGTGCACACACAAAACTTTGCCCAGTTTAGTTGAGAGGTAAATACAAATGTTTTCCTTTTAGAAATGCAAATCTTTTGCTCCTTTCTGAAACTGAAGTGATATTTCATCATTTGGTCTAGCCATAACATATTGAAGAAACTTTCTGCTGTGTAGTTCATACTTCATTATGTATTTGACTAGTTAATTTCACTCTGTACAGCAGCATACTGAAGATTATATAATTCTGTAGCAGGTGATTGCTGCTTAAGTGTGGGGTATAGAGACTGTCAAAACTTCATTTCACACTTCATCATACAATGAGCTTTTTGCTGAGTCTATTTATTTCTACAGAACACCAGAGTACATTCTTCAATTAAAGGTGCAATGCAAAGTAAACTGTATTCTGTGAACATCACCTTATGGACATTTGCTGTAGATAGTGGTTAAAAACTGTTTTAGCTTAAAATATGTCACAAAATGAAGGTCATACAAACATATTTCAGTTCAAAATTGCTTCCCAGTGTAATCAAAACAAAATGTGGGACTATTCTATCTCAATTAACATTTCTACTGAAGGTTAATGATAGTAACATAAAAGACCATTGCTACTGTTGGCTCAGATTCTTTCATAATAAATATTTCTCTTCAAATGATGCCCTTCCTGTACTCTTGGTTCATGACAGTACCCACATAGGCAGACAGTAAAAGCTTCAAATGTCCACCAGAAAAGTCTACATTTTTGACCATATCTAGTAATGCTGAAAGATCTCAAAAGGTTCAGAATCTGAATACTTATCTCAATTAAATCATATGCCCCCCTGTCCTAAACAATCCCCTTCCACCCCCTTTTTGGTGCTGACGTGAAAAAAATGACCTGTGGCCTGCTATTGCCTCCTATATATCTGCCAGATGGACTGTTCTTGTTGTCTTTGGAGATATAAGGGTGGAGTGGCTCTGCCTGACAAAGTGGATCTTTGATGCATGTTGAAGTAGCTACTGATACAGTGCACTGCTGCAGGAAGCAGTATAGAGCTATTCCCTGCTATCACCCTTTTCTCCCATCTACCTCAGAAAGAACACCAAATACAACACATTTTTCTCTCAAAATGAGTCAAAATTTTGACCCCAAAAGGTAGTCTGGGCTAATACGACTTTTGTGACCAACCAAAGTTAATCAAAGGGAGGGCATCTAGGAGCATGTGGGAAAATTCTTATGGCTGCCTAAGGGATCAGTGACCTGCATTTTATATATAGGTTCTGACATTTTGAAGTTGAGCATTCAATTCTGGCTTGAGGGGCGACTGCAAATGGCTGGTATGGTGTGATGCCAGTGTAGCAATTGTCAATAGTATCTAATGGCAGCATGTAATATTTTACAAGAGGGAAAATTCAATCCTCTTTTGGCTGTGCTTATATGGAGGGGGAGCTTTAACTCCCAATCCTATCTATTGGGGCATGGGGATAGTCCTTGCCATGGGACAGCAACAGGTAAAGATGGAGACTGTAGTAGCTCTAATCCTTTTCACAGGTAGAAACTGGCTTTTGATCCAAGACTAATGTCTCAGTGGGCTGGGTGAAACATTATGGCCTGGATGGGGAATCGTCATTGAGCATGTATATTTCTAGTGAGGTACAATATGTAGTTCTTCTTTGCCCTTCACTTAACATTTTTAACTGGAAGAAAACATAAAATCACTATTGATATAATTTGCAGATGACCAAAAGTTAGGGGAAGTCATAAATAATGAAGAGAACAAATCATTGATAGAGAGAGAGCTGGATCACTTAGTAAATTAGGCATAAACGAATAACATGTTACAGTACATGACCTTACATATGGCTGTATTGAGGAACAAAGAATGCAGGCTATACTTACAGGATAGAATCCCCTATCCTGGGAAGTACTGAAAGTGAAAAAGATGTGGGTGTCATGTTGAATAATTTGAGAGCTCATGTTTAGCTATGTGACACTGGCCAAAAGAGCTAATGCAATTTTTGGATGTACAAATAGAAGAATGTAGAGTATGAGTAGAGAGTTTGCATTTCCTCTATGTTTGGTACAACGATGACTGGTGTTATACCAATAAAATAAAAATCAGCAGGATCTTATTAGAGGGGAAAAGGCAAAATGCCACATTTATTGTGAATACAGAAAGAATCATAGGAAGCAGTTAGTTATAGCTATAACATTCCATTCAATTTCATATATACACACACAGCGGTTCTGCAAGGATGGTATCATAGTTACCAGCCTTAGAGTTGCTCATACCAAGCCACTGGCCAGGTGGCCTGACATGAGGAGGGAGCAGGGCCTTGTCAGATGCTCATCTGATGTTCCTGGAAGTTGGTTTGCAGAATCAGACCCCAAAGTTCTCACTTTCTAGAGTCCATTTTTATAGGAATTTCTTCCTATTCCAGTCTATGGGAATTGCTTCATCATGTTGTTGCTGAATCAATCAGCAGATGGCACATTCCTGATGACTCCGTGCTGCTAAATGTTATCTTGTTCTTTGGTCTCCCATTCTTGAGGCTGTTGGGTGGATTCCAGTTTGCCCTCCGGGGGACCTCTGGTTATTTCCACTTGATGCCTTCTTCAGCTGATGGACACTGGATTCTTAGGCTGACACCTCCCTGATCATTCAGTTATTATCCACACCAAGCATCCATCCACATACATCCTCTATCTCTATTTTAATCACAATGGTTAACAAAGCAAGATGAATACAACAAAAGGGCGGGGAGTCTCTGGGTGCTATTTCTGTTGTTACAGAGTATTGCTTTGAGTCTCTCTTTGTGTGAGTAGTTGTTGTTACAAAGAATTGCTCTGAGAACAGACTCTGTCTTAGAATGTACTAACACAATTAGCAGCTTGCAAGTTTCACACAGAGAGGGAGAGAAACAGTACCAAAAACCAAGAGACCTCTTAATTAGTCATACCCTGGAATTTAAACTATGGGGAATCAAATTCATTTGTGATTTTAATACAGAACTTCTTTAATATGATCCAACACTGGCATACTGAGTCCAGTTCTGGTGTCAACAATTCAAGAAGGATGTTGAAAAATGATTCAGCAAAAAGCCACAAGAATGATTAAAGGATTGGAAAACATGCCTTAAACTGAAAGACTCAAGGAGTTTAATCTCTTTATTTTAACAAAAAATGGTTAGGGAGTGATCACAGTCTATAAGTATCTCTCTGGGAAGCAGAAATTTGATTAGAAGAGGGTAACTGCATCTGCATCTTGCTCGCTACCACCACTACTCACAGTCCACTCCGGGCATCCCCAGTTAGGTGTCAGGTGTCCAGTAATCACCTGTCTCTGGGCAGGGAACTTTGTCCCCCATCCTTCTGCCCGGGGAGAGTTTAAGGCTGCCTTAGGCTGATTGGCAGACTGACATGCTGCGGATAATGGCCAGCACCTGTTGTTTTTTTTCCTAAGGCTAGGAATAGTGCATTGACAGCAGTAACTAGTTACTCCACAGCTCTTTATAGGCAGGCACATTTATTCTTAAGGTAGAAGCATTACAGAGAAAACATAATAAACAGATTTAAACACTAAATATACCAAGAGTCATCAATCAGTCTTATGGAACCCTAGCAGGCCAAAATCTTTCCAACTTTTCCCTCTTGGACAGAATGTCCTGTATGTTTTCTGGATAAGAAAAAATGCCCTCAGTCAGTTTAAACACAACCATTTTTATATACCAAAATCATTTTTTGGGAGGACAGGGGAGTCTGCTGGTCTTTGAAAAACTAGTATATGCAAGCCTTCTTAGACAGTTGTAACACTATGGAGGTGTTTACAACCTAAGTTATTCACCTTAATCTCCCCCATATACACTGTTTGCAGTTCCTGGAGGAGTTGTGGTAACCTTCCCCTATGGAGTTGTGTTTAGTCCCTGGCTCGTAGTGATACATAAACTTAATATAACATTGCATGGAATATTTATCACAGAGGGTGCTTAAGTCCAGAAGAGAAAGCTGTAACAAGATCAAATGACTGGAATACTGGAAGTTGAGGCTAGACCAATTCAGACTAGAAATAAGGTACATGTTTAATAGAGTAATTAATCATCGGACACTTTTAAATCAAGATTGTCTTTTTTTTCTAAAAGACATGATCTAGTTCAAACAGGAATTAGTTCAGGGAATTTCTATGGCCTGTATTATGCAGGAGATCAGACTGAATGGTCCCTTCTAGACTTATAACTTATGAGCCTAAGAGGCCAGGGAAGCCAAATATTTGACCTGGAAATAATTTTGCTGTAAATTCTATTGTTGCTATGGAGGTTGGGCAAACCTGTGTTAATGTTGGTGGGCATGATCATACCCTTCATTCGGGATAATTGTAAGAAATTGTTTGCCTCCTTTTTGGAGTAAGGTAGCTGGAACAGAAGGATCTAGCACCCAAAACACGGGCCATACACAAGGTGGTCAGAAACTGAGTGATGTGTGCGGAGGGTTTTGCGGAGGGATAAATGCAAATGTGGAAGGCTAGATATTGTTTTGGTGCAGGCATGAAGGTGGTGCAAGCCACAAGAAGACACAGAAGACAGCCAGAAAGCCAAAGAGATGCATTTGCAGCATGACCCTGAACTCCGAGAGGGAACTCTTTGGGAAGAGTATTAGCCAGAAAGAAACTTGGAACTGTGAGCACAGAAACTCTGTTTTTGCTTTGTTCCTACTGTGTTCAGGCAAACAGGACTTGGTATAGGTTCTTTTTAAACAAACAGAATTTCATTAAAGAAATAACTGACATAGTCATGAGTTTCTCCTCCTGAATGAAACAACCCACAAGGCACCCCAAATATTGACTAACCACCTGGGTAAAATGCAGTTTCATTACATTTTTTTTAATCGTCATATATTAAGAATTTTAGAATTTTTCTTAGGGATACTTTGGGCTATATTAATTGCTTATTAATGATTTATTACTATGCATCTACAGTAATTGAAAAAAATAGGTAGTAGCATTGTTGATGGAATCCTTGTCTGCTTTATAGAGTGCTCTATAAGGCAATGTGTGAGAGTAGTTAATTTTTTAGGTCAAAAATCATTTTTCACCCAGTGAAGTTTGGCATTTGTGAAATTCAAAGTTGTATATCACAATGGTGAAGATTAATGCTGAATTGCAGATTGTCAAATTTGAATTTTACACAGATCAGCAGCACTCATCATGCCATGAAAATAATGGATTCAGGGATATAGATTTGGGGTTTGGCCAAGAAAAATACTATATTACACTATTGTAAAAGTCACAGGGTCAGATTCTCAATTACATACCAGACCTTTTGCACCAGGCCAGAAAGCAGTCCAATATAATAGGCTGAAAATTGCCTATCGTGAGAGAGCTTACAGTTGGCATGAAGCCTCTACAATTTGCTCCCAAAACCCAAGATCACCCTCCAAACTCTCTAGTTTGTAGACACCTTCTTATACGTTTATTACTAAATATTTCATAACAATTCTTGATCTGTAGGTCTGGGTGAACATTCCAATATGCTAGCCACAAATATTTGTTCACATTTTTAAATGGATCTGCTTCAGCTATGTTAATGTAATCCACTGTCTGTCTTCCTTTAATTCACAGAGGCTAAGAGTCTGTTACAGCTCCCACCTACACAACTTAATCCTTTAGCTCAAATTATAAAGGGTCATGCTTTCAGCTCTGGAACAGTTCAAACAGCATATGCCTTCCACATGCCTTCCATCACTTCCACATGCCTTTTTGTGTTCACTTTTCACAAATATTCTAGAAAATGAGTTTACTAATGGGAATATTTTTGAAAATAGAATATTGTAAGTAAATATTGAAGAATCTTTGCAGACTGATAAATTAGGATTTGTACATGCACACATTTGCACCAGAAACTTTATTGAAAACATTTCTCCAATTGGGCGGAGGGGGGTGAAAAATCATGCCCTGTGATGTATTTGACTAGCGAAGTGTAACTTAAATTTGAAATATTGAATGTACACTGAATTCTGTGAACAATCTTCCGATGCAGAATTATTCACCAGAATTATTGGGCAAATAACGTCAAAGTTGAGAAAATCACAACCTGTTTGCAAACAAAGATATAAAGAAAAATTGCTTGCATCAATTATTGTTTACACATTTATTTGCTCTATTGATCTCACTGCTAATCATGGGAAATGATACAATTATGTCCCATTCCTGCAAGATGCTGAGTGTCCTGTGGGAGTTCCAGAGCACCTTCAATTCTCATTGAAATCAGTAGAAGTTCATGGTGTTCAGCACATCACACACTCAGGTCTTTAGTGTAATGAAAGTCAGCATGTTCTCTCACCTCTGTGGCCTTCCTCGTGTTTTATGCAAACAAGAAATGGAGCCAGTTGACTTTTTCTTCTAGGACAGTGTGCCTTAGCCTATTTTTTTATGTTCAGACTGATTATATTCATACAATTTTTTCTTGCTTAAATTGCATATTGAGGGTTTTTTGTTCTCCATAACTGCAGGCATTCTGAAGATGTTGCCAGGTAAGCACAAATAGTAGTAATGCAGCAGCCTTGATATGTAGGGTTTAATGCGTCTGAGAAAACACAATGGAGTGTGATTAGGTTGGAAACATTAGAGTTTGATTGAAATATATCCTTTCTACCGTATTAAGTTAAAAATAGTCATTTTGCCACTTAGTTGAATGGATTGTTAGCTGTGACTTTTTTAGCTGCTTTAATGAGTAGTTTGAATTCTTCTAAATCTGGGGAGGATTTGTCAATCCCTGTGTTAAGATGAGATAGACTAGTTTATTGCTCAACTGACTGTATATACAGATACAGGTAAAATTTGCTTTCCACTGATTTCTGAAAATAATTGCCTTTCAAAAAATACCTATGAGGATGGTTAAGTAGTGGTCAGAAGATGTAAAAAATAAACAGAGTAGACACAAATCATATATATTTTTTTAACTAAAGCTAAAAGAAAATTTTGACTCGAACAGTTTTCTGTCAGAAAATGCTGATTTGACAGATTTGAAATGTCACCCTGCCTTGTTTCCTGCCAGTGCACTCACTCACCAGCCAGCTGGCAGGCAGGTTGCCCAGCTCTCTGGGATCCCATGTTCCCATGGCAGCCATTCTGCTTAGGCTCCCATGCTCCATAGGCTGTTCTCCTAGTGTGCAGGAGGGCTCCTGGGTTTCCCAGTTGTCTGGCTCCAGGGCTGGCTGGGATAGTGGTCTCCCTGGACAGTCAGCTCCCCAGCTGGCTAGTTCCCGGAGATACTCCTTGGCAGGCAGGAGGACCTTAAGGCTGTCTAGCTCATTTGCCAGCCAGACAGCTCCCTTCCCAGAATTTTTCAAAAAATTGCTTTCCATGGACAATGTCACACTTTTACTTCTTCTGATTCAACAAGTAAAAATTTTTTTTGAAATATGAAATTGTCTATAGAATGGGAATTCTGGCTTCTGCACAGCTCTAATGTAGGTAAAATGGGGGGAAACAATGATAGGAGGTGGTTTATTTACCTATGTGTACTGATACGTTATCTCCTTAAGGATTTTGCCATCTGCAGAGACAGGCAGTCATTGTGTGTTCAGTTCAGACTATAAGAGCTTCACATACTGTAAGCTGTCTCCTAGAGACTTTATTTTTGTTGTTTGTTGTTTGTTTTTTCTCTAAAAAGAAGGTATTCAAAGTGGAATATACAGTATCTGTGTATTGGGTAGTTTATATTAAAAAGATTATTCTACATGTTACCAAAAAACCTGCTACAGTAAAGGTTTCAATCACTGAGCAACCTCTCCTCACATTCTGTAACACCTTACTCAGTGAGCAGATCCATTGATTTCAACTTACAACTGAATTTAAACTTCATTTTACTGTTGGACTAATCATTGAGGGGTGCTGCCATGTGTGAGCAGTGAGTGTAATAGTGTAAGTAACACTATTGTAATAACTTTTTATAGCAGTAAATACATATAGAAACCTGTAGACTTCCAAAAACTATAATTCTTTGATCTCTGTAGCTTTATAGAGGAAGCTTAGTATTTAGAGGCTTTAGAACAGAGTCTCTTTTATTAAACACTGTAATATTAAATAATGGTATAGTCAGAGCTGGGTGGGGCCTAAAGGAAACGCTAGCTGTGAAGCCTTGAAACTTTGTATTCATGTAACAAGGCCTACTTGTATAATTCACCAAGCTGGAAAAAGAAATCCAAAACCCCTCAAACTTGGCAGAAGTTTGCATTCAGTTTTGAAATGTGTGGTTTAAATCAATCCAATCCCTAGATTTGACTACCTTCTACAAGTTATTGCAAGATGAATGCTGAAAAAAATTAATAACGAAGGCTGGAAATAGAAATCTTTGAGAAGATTTTACCTTTTTAGGCTGAGGCAATAATTGTTATATCTTCTAATCATACATGTACAAGTTAGATGAGAATATGCAACACTGAAAAAGCATAAAAATGTACTGTACTGACATGGGAGCAAATTTTTAGGCAGCCTTCATAAAAACACATTCAAATTCTTTGTGTATGCAAACCTTGTATGCAAAATTGGGAAATGTGTGTACACAGGTGGTTAATTTAAAGAATGTTAGATGGTGTGATGAGTAAATAGATGAAAATCTGACTATCTAGTGCAATTGTCATTATTGGACCTATTCCGGTTCCCATTGAAATTGGGAGTTTTACCACTCCCTAGAATGAAAGTAGAAAAGGACCTGTTTTGTTCCACATTTCTTAATTTTTTTGCAAGTTGTACATCTATAAGTTGATAGAAAGGCATCTTCACTATAGAGGCCAAATTCTAATATATATAATATATATTTATATTTAAGCAAAACTCGCAGTCAGATTCCTAAGTAAAATTCTCCATTCGTGGTATGAAGGATTTGGTCAAGCAGATTTGTGAGTTAATTTCTCAGATTTGTATGTAGAAGTGGGAAAAATTAGTTAAATGTTTTTTCATGAAAATCCATGAGACATTTTGCCCCCAGTTTTTCATGATCTCACACTTTTAATTATTTTGTGAATTGTAGGGAATGCTTCGTTAAAAGAGCCTTTTGAAATTTTGTTTGCTTTGATGAAGGGGAGAAGAACATTTTTTTTAAATTCTATCACTCAATCAGGTCCACAAAAATATGGAATCATTGAACAATACCATAATATATCACTCTCTAATATAGTCAAGCTGTGGTTGCTGCTGTGCATCTATTTCCTTATGTAACTATACACTCTTGAAATATAGTACTACTGTGATCTTAAAAAGGGATTTTTTTTCATCTGAAGGATAAAAGCCTCAAAATGCCAGTTTTATTGTTTATATAATACAGTATCTATCAAACCTTTCCTTAAATGAGGAAAGAAACCCACAATCTTCTCGAGGACTAATTAAGATAAAGTGATAATTTTCCACTGTTCTACAGCAGGCCTCTGAAAGTCCTCTAGGTTTTGTTTAGCAACCCAAACTCAAATGATTCTCATAGATTTCAAGTCCAAAAGGGATCATCACGGTCTTCTAGTCTGACCTCCTGCACACTGTGGGCCACAGAACCTCACTCACCCACTCCTGGCATTTATTCCTCTGATGTCTCTCCTCAGCCTTCTTTTGTTTAGGCTAAACAAGCCAAGTTCTTTGAGCTTCTTTTCCTAAGGTAGGTTTCCCATTCCTCTAATCATCCTAGTAGCCCTTCTCTGCATCTGTTCCAGTTTGAATTAATCTTTCTTAAACATGGGAGACCAGAATTGCACACAGTAGTCCAAAGGATGTCTCACTGGTGCCTTTCATAATGGTACTAACACTTCCCTGTCTCTACTGAAAATACCTCGCTTGATGCATCCTAGGACTGCATTAGCCTTTTTCACAGCTGAATCAGATTGCCAGCTCATAGCCATCCTGTGATCAACCAAATACATCCAAGATCTTTCTCCTCCTCTGCGCTTCCAAGTGATAAGTCCAGAATTTTATAACAAAAATTATTGTTGTTAGTCCCTAAGTCCAAGTTCATGCACTTTGCACCATTAAATTTGATCCCATTTCTATTACTCCAGCTTTCAAGGTCATCCAGATTTTCTCGTATGATATTCCAGTCCTCTTTCATATTGACAATACCTCCCAACTTTGTATCAGCTGCAAATTTTATTAGCACAACTTAATGTTTCTTATATTATGTCATGATATTATGGGAAGTTTTATTTACTAAACTCCTAGCAGGCAATGTCTACCCAAAGCCCTTTTCCAATATGAACCTACTTCTAAGTCATCCTAAATATTCTGCCATATAAAGGTGGTACATATTTTAGGCTCCCCGTTTTATGGCCCCCATCCTGTTGTAATCAGTTGTATCCAGATTTAGTTCTGTTCTTCGGTCTGTGTTAACATATGGATGTACCTACTGCTGATGATCAGAATCTAGTTCTTGAACCATAGATTGACCTCAATTTTTACCAATATATTTCAAAGTTACAAAGGTTTCAGCCTTAAGGCTTTATAAGCTCTGTACTGCCAGGAGGTTACTTTCTTCAATGTTGATACTCAAATTTTACTTCTGTAGCAAACAAGAATTCAGACCAGGTCTACACTACAGAGTTTTTCTGGCATTGCTATGTTGGTCAGGAGTGTGAAAAAATCCACACCGCTGACTGACATAGGTATGTCATCCGGGACCTGCCATCAAGGACCTCCTTCTCCCCCCACCTCCCTTGCCCCATGTAGACACAGCTAAACTGGTAAAATAGTTACGTCCTGGTTTAACTATTGACAAAAGGTCTCCTTATGCACGTATCAGATGCATCTCCTAGGGAGGTGGTGGAATCTCCTTCCTTAGAAGTTTTTAAGGTCAGGCTTGACAAAGCCCTGGCTGGGATGATTTAGCTGGGGATTGGTCCTGCTTTGAGCAGAGAGTTGGACTAGATGACCTCCTGAGGTCCCTTCCAACCCTGATATTCTATGATTCCTCTAGTGGGCTGGTACAGTGATACTGGAATAGCTATATCTGCAATATCTTTTTAGTGTAGACTAGCCCATTGATTGATCCTAGAATCTGCCATCTTCAAGTTCACTGAGTCAGAAACCACCTGAGATAGTCTCATGATATTATGGCAGCCATAAATTCCTGAGTCAGTAGAAATGAATCATCATAGCAATTTACAGCATTATTACAGCAAACATTCTGTTACAAAAAGAACTATAGACAACCCCCCCACCCAAATCTAAGTAATGAAAAGGGAGAAATATTTCTTTTGCGTATTTAAAGACCTGGCTGTCTGTGTGCAATATTTAGTGGTGTAATAAGTAATTGATTAATCCTTATTTATTTTGCCTTCATTTTCATTAATGTTATGCGGAGTATGTGTAGGTATTTTTCATTTTCTTGTCCATGTTAATTAATTAATAAAGTACTTTTTCATATATTGTAGACTATATCAGTTTTATTTTCCACTTGGTACATCAACTCATCTCCTGGCTGACCTTGTGATGCCCTCTCCTAGCAGCACAGGATGGCAATTGGCATCCCGATGGAGATGGAGTTGGAGCTGAAAGTGGCTTGTCCTGCTCTGCTCTGGCATCTGGCACACATCCGTTTACCAGGGCCCTTTGTTCTGCGCTCTGCTCATGGAATCCTGATGGGGAATTTGTCCCACTTATCAAATTCAAATATGTCAGTAATCATTAAACACAAAACATTAAAAACAGCAAAATAGATTATATCCAAGCACAGAAAAGATGCCTTTGCCCCATCAGAAGCTGAATAGATTTTTCCACTCAGACACATAGTAGTTGATAGGAGGTTGATTTGGCACATCTCCTAGATAGCCTTCACTAGCAGGATTCCTATGGATCCCCAGCTAGAATGTACAGCTGCCCTCCTCAGGTAGAAAATCTGTCAGCGAGCATTAGTTTTAGGTCTGCCAGCTCTCTCCAGGGTCAAAATACTCTGAAGGTTATATTTTAACAAAACACTGGATTGATTTACATGATTTTAGGACTGAATAAACATAAAACTTTACAGCATGATTCTCCACTGCCTTGTATTTTCCATCCTCAAGCCCAGCAGAGATATGTTCACCACCTCCTCCAGGTGAGGAGGGAAAAGATTCTCATGGTTTACCTTGGAGCATCTTTGGACTGTTCTAACTTATGCTGGCAGTAACAGCCATTCCATTGTCCCACGTTTTCTGGATCAGAGCACATTCTCTCCCAGCTTTCCCCAACATCAGGAGTTTATTCATAAGGATGTTTCAGATTATTTCCATAGTACAGTGACCAAACAGCAAAGTCTGATGCGGGTGGGGCCCTGGCCCTACTTCCTCTCTGTCCTTTTCTGCATGATTTGCTTCCTCTGGGAAAAAAGATTTAGCAATCCCTGTAGGTTCTGCTGTTTTGATTGGCCTGTCACAAGCATATTATGAGAGGTCAGTCAAGTAGTAGTATCACCCACACAGGCTAATCACAATCTGAACCTTTGTGTGTAACAAAGTACTGCCTTCTGGTGGTGAGCCCACAGAAGATAAGGTGCTATTACTGTTTCTAGTTGTCACATGAATTTTGTTTTTGTCCTAATACTTATGTTTGGAGAACTGAAGGACCAGGGATCTAGTGATACCTGCAAGTGTGCATTTGTGATTTGCATAATAATTATGTCGAGAGCTAGGTGAACTTTTTCAAATGCAACTCCTTTTGCTGAAAAAGGCAGGTTGGGGGCAAACAAATCATTTATAGAATTTGTGTTGAATTCATCAAATTATTTTCACGGCAGGGGAGGGATATCTGAAAACCTGGAAATGTTTCATTTCATACACTTTTCAAAAATGAAAAGTTTCACCTTCAATTCAAAGTGACTTCATTTCAAATTGTACCTCAATTTTATTTTTTTAAAGGTTAACCCCCAAGACCCTCAGATAAAATTGAACATTTCATTTCAAGTAGGGCAAAATGTTTCATTTGACTCCTCCCACCCCCATTTTTTTATTTTGCATTTTTTCCAAATGGAAAAGGTAAAAACTAACAAATCTTCATGTGGGGTTGACCTGAACGGATTGTTTCTATTCAGCCACTGAAATAAAAAAAATGTGGTCTTCTCACAGTTTCCCGCATGAAATATAACATCTTGTTTTAAAATCTTTCAAATTTTCCCTTTGATAATGTTAACAGTATAGTAACATTATTCCTTAGTTATTATTCTGAAGAAATGTAATAAAAACTCTGGCTGCATTATTTAGTTACGACAGTGATCTCTGTACTGTAAAGAAGATATGGGTTGTTACGGGTGGATGTTAAAATTCCTTGAAATATCTGCAGAAAATGCTTTATGATGGGAAGAGGGAAGAATAGCCT
Organism: Caretta caretta; assembly: GCF_965140235.1. Classification (NCBI taxonomy): domain Eukaryota; kingdom Metazoa; phylum Chordata; order Testudines; family Cheloniidae; genus Caretta; species Caretta caretta. The sequence continues at coordinate 88,315,163 of NC_134210.1, read as the reverse complement.
CAGAAAATGTACATTCCTTGGAGGGCTGTTTGTACTTTTACACGAGAGGATTTGATCAAGGACAGTTTATCTGATATGACTCCTTTAAACACCAGAGGTGGTCTGACACAAGAATATGTGCTGAAAAAAAAGAAAACCCTAAATTAATAACTCTGAGTATGAAGTCTGCTTCAGGAATCATCTGCAAAGTGGAAAATAATATTTTTGTTGTGAGCTTTTAGAGGCATCCTGATTGTCAAGTTGTCATAGCACATTTTTGTTTTCCTCTTTTAGCACATCTTTAAATTAATCCTTGGTTCTATTTACAGCCTACACACTAATGCAGCATGTTTTAAAGAGTTCACAAAATGCTAACATTCTTTCCAGGCACGAATGTTTGAAAATTAGGCTCAGTGTCAGTGTAACTTTAATAAAATAACTATATAAATAGGAACACCAGTGGTTTATTCAAAACGACAAAAATACAGTTATGTGGAACATAAAGTAGAAGAAGGAAAATGGAGCCAAAATGCTGCTAAGAGAAACTTCGAGCCTCTTTGCTTTTCAGAAATGTATTCTTCACTGTGCTGTGTAGGAGTTTCATAGTTAATGAGGTCTTAATAGCATTTTTGGCTCAACCCTAAATTTTTTTCTGTATGGCTAATGCAGAAAATTTATTCCAGCAGAAATGCAACATAGGAGCTTTTGCTCAACTTTTATGGATTAAAATTGCACATAATGAGATCTTTCTGTAACCAGGCTTTTTTGAGTGCACACATTTTGTGCAAGCAAATCTGTGTGCTGTATAACTTGATTCAGGAAAACTTTTGTTAGCCAAAGCAATTTTTTGTGTGCAGTAACAAAGTTCTGAACAATTCCTTTTTTTCATTATTAATGCCACCCTTTTATTTTACTCTTAAAATGGTATGTTTCCTGGATCAATATGCATTTCCTGTGCAATCATCTTGCACAATACAAAACAACTAAGACTATTACAAAGAGAATAAGGATGAGAGAGATAATTATTAAATAAGCAATAATACATGACAAGATGTGGGGAAAGTTAAGCAATAAGATACAATTTGCTATGTGGCTATGCTGAAATATCACCATAATTTGTGTGCATTATTAAACATGTCTCCAAGGGTCAGGTGCAGCAGTAAGCCCCAAAATGGTTTTGTTCTAGATTACATCTACAATTTTAGGTTTAGCTAAAACAGCTTATTTGGTTGTTTTTTTGATTTACACAGAATTGGAGGGTAAATCTGGCAGAAATATAACTTCACAGAGGATTCTAGGGACTTCCTACTTCCATCTGTGCTGTAGATAAAACTGAGAATTGGTACTTTTGCTTCTGAGAGTAACCAAGTTTATGGCCTGAAGAGGTTTTAAAAAATAATTAAACATTTCTGAATCTCGTAATATATTCAGGTCACATTTGGTTTAAGCTTTGAGTGATTGACAGGGTCATTTTTATTTTATTTGTACTTGTTCAACCACCTTAAATACAGTGACATAATTTTGCAGGCTATGTACTTACTAGATCTATAGCAAACAAAATTCAGTGTTCACTGAATCTGATTTTTGACAGCTAGATTGTGGTCCTTCATTTCTCTTCCTCCACCTATGTGACTGGGAAAGAAGAAGGCTAGATCTGGATCCATAGCATGACAGTGATGTGCACTCTGATCTTTCCTGAGATTAGACAGCCAGTTCATGTAGGCAGCAGTAGACTCAAGTCTCCCATTAAATTTCAGACCATCCTCAAATTGTGCATACTCAGGAATTTGGATCTTCCTGGCTACAGGTTCCACGGATCCCAACAGCTGGCTCAAATTCTATTGTCTCTTTGTTATGCCACAATTTTATCATAAGTCTAATTTTGAAAGGTATTTAGCACCTAAAAATGCAGCTAGGTGCCCAGTGGGCTTTTCCCAGACTCTTGGAAAGAAAGACAAGATGCAATGGATGTGGTTTAATTAGTCCACAAACTTTATTATTTAACTCATCTGGGAACTAACATAATTCATACAGTGCAAGTCATAATGCCTTTCTTAATTATTTCCACCGGGCAGAAGGCTGCCATTAGCCCTCTCTCACTTCCATAGCTTGCCCCAGCCCATTTTTGGAACCCCACTGCACTTCCCTCATCTGAGGTTTAAGAGATGGGGGGGGGGGGGGGGAAAGGCACTGTTTCCTCACTGTACTGAGTTTACACATCTAACTCCTCAGATGCAGTTAGGAGCATAGGTGCTTTAGAGAATCCCACTACCCATTCATCTGCATCTTTATAAATTTGGCCCATGATGCTTTGATTTGATAACACTGGAGTATTGGCTAGTTGAAAATCTGCTGCACCATACGTGGGGGGGTTGTGTTTTCTTGGAGTGTATAGATTTTTTTTAAAATGTGGGTTGTTTTTTAAAATGATTTTCATGAGGACATTTACAAATGAGAGAAAAATAGCTTTGGCAAAACTATCAATGACCTGATAGTCTTCTACATTGCAGGCAAGTACATTTGCAGTAAGTCATGGGTGCTTATTACAAGTTGGGGGGAAAAGTGATTAGGAGGAAGGATGTGATGGTAACACAGATATTATTATTCTGGAATAAATCCATAGTCTGTCTAGTTAATGTTCTGCCTCTGACAGTGACCTATGACCAGTACTTCAGTGGAAGGCAAATAAAAAAACCAAAAAACCAACCTTGACAATGCATTTAGTAAATTGAGATACCATACTATGAGGGAAGATGTCTTCCTGGCCAAGGCTGAGGATTTGCTTGTGAGATGGGAATATTGTGGCTTCTAATAATTCTGTAATGTTACATTTTTTTTTGAAGATCCTATTTTTATTGGTGTGGAATCTTTTTTAATTTTGCAAAGACATTTACCTTAGTTATATCTTCTGAGAAACAAGCTAAATATGGACTACATTTGCAAGAATTTTCTTGTATCTGTTTTAAACTGATTAACCATTTAATTTAGTTGAATATCATATTTTTTATATATTCTGGAAAATCTGATTAGCCTTTCCTAGATCTTTCATAATTTGACATCCAGTATTATTTCTCTGTAGTGTTTAATCTTCCCTTTCTCTTTTCTATACTTAATGATCCCTGACTTGGATATTATTTAAAAATAAATTTCACGTTCACCCACTTCTAGTCAGGGTCAGTGACCTCTGAACTCTTCTGTTTCTGTTCTACCTTTTCCAAAGTATGTGACCAAACTGAAAACAATATTCAAGGTGATGGTGTACCAAGTTACTGATACAAGCTTAATGCCATTATAATATTTTCTGTATTATTCACTGAACATCACCAGTCCACATACTGATCCTGGGGCAGCTTGCTATTAACCTCGTTTTACTGAGAGAATTGCCAATTTCTTCTCCTACTTTGCTTCCTATCTCTTAAACAGTTTTTAATTCATATCAGAACTTCACCTCTGACACTGTGATTGTTGCCAAGTTCCCTTAATGACCTCTACTGAGAGGCTTTTATCACAATTTGTTGGGAAGTCTAAGTAAATTACATCTAATGGTTCTCCTCCTTTATCACTATATTGTTAACTATTCCAAAGAATTCTAACATGTTAGAACATAATTTACCCTTGCACAACATGCTGGATTTTCCCGGTCATACTTATGGAGGAGCTTGAAAGCGCTGTCATGTTTTTCTGAATTTTTCCTTTATTCTCTGGAGGGGCTTAATAATTTTAGTGTTTTATTTGTATCATTTTTAGATAGAGACTGATAGTCTTAGAAAGATAAGTAGGAGTAACTGGAATTTGGAGATCAATATTGATAAATAATCAGAGCCCACTTATTATGTACGTTTGCATGAGCCTAGAATATGTGCATAAATACAGGGTATCTGTTCTTGAAGGATGTATTAATTGTGTGTGTATGGCCACTTAAATGCCTTTCTGACCTTGTTCATGTACATCTATCTGATACTTCAAACACATCTATCAGTTAGCTTCATGCAAATGTATTTACAAAATCATATTCCCTAATCTAAGTATTAGTCCCCAGAGTTTGTTAGCAGGGCACTTAGTTTTGAAATGGTTTGCTGAGAAAATTTAGCAGGTTGATTTCTTCATCTGACCTAATCTTTGTAAACAGTTAGATCATCATGAAATCAAAATGAAATGTAGAATCCTAATTTTGTCATGATCATTTTGCACAGGCTTTGTGATTAAAACAAATTCTAGACACAGAAATCTGAACTTCAATTTTTCAAACACACTTCAGAAATTATTTATGGTGAAAAGTGCATTTTAATTTTATACCTCCAGAGTGATCATCAGAGCAAAATGAGTATGCTTTTCCTCTACAAATTAGTCAAAAAAGCATCTTAACCATTAGGACCAATTATTCCATCATTCTGTGTGCATTGAATTTTCGGGGGAGGGAAGGGGTATACCAGGGCTCCTTCTACCACAGGCATACAGAGAGGTAATCATAATTTATCTGTAGGAACTAAGAAGTGCAGGGTGCCTGCGTGTACATATATTTGCTGTGGAAGTAGACCTTAAGGTAGCACAGATGGCAGTGCTAGTGACTCAGGAAGACATGTTCTTGATAGTAATGAGTAACGGTCCCTGTTCCTGCATTTCAGCAGAGTGATTTTAAGCACACTTCTTATGCATTTTCAGTAGAGTTACAACAGTTACTAACTCCTCACGGTGGGGGGCATTATGCTTGCCAAGCCACTCCTTTTGCACACTTTGTCACTGCCACATAATTTTTCTCTTAACTTTGAAGCCAGAAGCAACCCAAAGGCCTTAAAAAGGGGGGTTAAGGATGAAATTTCAGCCTTTATTGTGATCACTAGCAAAGTCAACCATTTATTGTTGTTTTAATATGCTATATATCTAACTTCTAGCTGTCATTAGCCCTTTTGTCTGTCCATTCTCTTGTGGTTGGTTGAACTGGGAGATCATGTTGTTCTAATCAGATTATGGCCCGTCCTTTTTATCAGACTTGCTTTCAGAAATATAAAGACAATATAACTAAGCTGTTCAAGTAAACAAAACCCATTTCATAAACCTGTCCTAACATTTTTTTTATTTTCATTTTGACTTTTCATTCATAATTGGTAACAGTTGGTTATAAAAAGTCAGAAGGAGATTACAGAGAAAGATCTTGAAAAGAAAGAAGGTTTAAGGTTCTATTGAAGTTAAAAATTAAGTTTTGTCCATGAAACTTCTGCATAAATTATTCATGGGATACCATAGTGCATGAATAATTCAAGCTGTATCTTTAATTAGACACATAAAAAAAGTTCAGCCTATTGGTGCTTTAATGATCTAGAAGCAGATCAGATTTGAAACACAAAGAACACTTGCTCAAAGGGAAATTAGCAGATAATTATTAAACATCTCATTGTAATTGAACTACTATCAGTACTGTTTATATCCACAAACATACAGTTCATTATGATGTATAATGTATATGAAATGCCAATACAATGGAGACCAACAATGAGATTTTCAATGAAAATACAGTGGCATTTGTAGGCTGTTATTAGAACTAGAAAAATGAGCCATGAATAATAAGCTTTTGAGACCCAACAGTGCAAAATAATGAAATATTGTATATTGGCACATAATTACCATGGCTGGTTACTGTTGATATATTTTTGAAAGTTCGCATACAGAAATATCCTCATTACTGGAGTCTTGACCTTCTTGGTTTTGCTCTAATATAGTCTGAGGTGTTAGGGTTAAGGTCAGTGTCAATATCAGAATCATATAATGAAAATATGTTTGTCTTATTTTAAAATTTCTTTTCTTTCTGTTTTAAGACAACTGATCTGTCTAGGCATAGAAATGCTGGAAACTGTATAGATCTAGCCACTAGATCACAATGCAAATAACAGATCAGTGTACTGGTGATTTTCCCCTTTGGGGTGCTTGGAACACTGGTCAACTCAGGAACAAGGGAAAATCAAAGTAAGCATATTTTTCATACCATTTCTATATATTCTATGGCTGCTAATATATCATCAGAGTATCCATTTTCCAGAGGCAGGTGCCCCACATCTAATATTCCAAACCCTGTAGTGCATGTTCCAACAGGGTATTGCAAAGCAACAGTAGCAGATCTTCAGGAAAGTCACCCAAATTTAAAGGCAATACAGAGAAAGCAGAGGTGAGAGGAGACTATTCAAAAGAATATGTACATCTACGGAGGAGGAGTGTTACAATGCCTCATCTCAAATTTCTCTCTAGAACCCCCAATATTCTAAGCACAATCCAAGTGTAGTGTGATATGAGTTTTCATTATAACTGTTCTATGAGGTTGATGAGATGGCTATGGTTAGGCTGCTTTTGCTGGAAGTATTAGAATCAGTCAGTGGGAAGGGTTGGGGATTAGGCAATATTAGCAAAGAGCACAAGAAGCCAACCCTGGCTCCTTCAGGTGATGTAGTGCCCGGAGCTCAGAGTTTGGAGCCACAGACATTCTTGCAGATGGTCTTAACTTCAGGAGTGTAGCAGGGCTTGGGGACCTTGACAGCACAGCTCCTATGCCTTCCTTCTAGAATCTTCCCTCCACGCCTCCACCTCCCCAGTGCTGAATGATATTGGTGCGTGATGAGGGAACCAAAATACATTTATGCTGAGTGATCACTATTAAACTTGCCAAGAATCCCTGTGGCACTGATTGGGAGCAAGCCTTGCCTCTTTGCATCCTAGTCTCATACCACTGTCTCTGAAGAGCATCTAGAGTGCATATCATGATGATAACACACTACATTTGTGTTTACCCTATACCCAACTTCATTCTATTACTCATTTCTATTCATGCTGGTGGAGGCAGTGATCAGGTCACCTAAAGGGAAAACAAAATTATAGTCATTCCTTGCACTGCTCAGCCTATGTGTGTAGTTGGTAAATTCTATTAAAACTATTTCCCGAAAGGCAAAATGTTCCATATTCTTGGAAGCAACTGACAGCTATACTTGGGAAAGTTTTTACAACTGCTGCTTTAACAGTCAGATGAAAAAATAGTTACTCCAGTCAAATTTATTGACAACTTTTTATGGAATTTTTTTACTGCATACCTTCTGGTACTGCCTTCAATTTACTGCCTGCCATGGAACAGAAGATTGGCATTGGTAACATCTGATGTTTTGTACCTTCTTTCTGCGTGGATAGAGACATTTTAACCTGCGCTTGCTTGTTTTATTGGAATGTTCCAGCAGTTCTTTAAAACCTAATACACTAGTAAATCAATAATCACAGAAAAAGCCGAGGTTTCTACACTTCTTACATCCACAAGCAAAAAAGACTGTTAGGCTGGCAGCGCATATTTCTTTAGGCATTGCCTATTTTTTCTTTGACTTTTGGGAAAACAGTGCACTTTATTTTAAAGGTGAAATTAAATTAATTATTAATGCAGTAATATTACTATTCGCAAAATGATCTCCATTCCAACTCTCTTCTGATGCTATCTGTTTGAAGACTCAGAAGCCATTTTGCTCTGCGTTGCTGCAATCTGCTACAAAGTAGAGAGACATGCTGTGCTTTCTCAGAAAATTTGCTTTTGTTGTTTCTTGTGTTTTCTTAAACTAAAATTATTGTACTCTGAAAGTACATATTTGTTCCTTGAATGTGATAACACACCAATCTATGCACCAGATTTCATCAGCATATTCTAGCTACATTGCACTGCTTCAGTGACACAAAAAACTGCAAACTCAAACAGTCTAGTGGAGCCAAGTTTATGTCACCAGAACAGCAAAAGCATCTGAAGCATGCCAGTAAATCTGGCTTCTGATAATGTCAACCTTTCTTGTTCTTTCTTTCTTTTTTTTTTTTTTTTTTTGGTGTCTTGTGTGTTGGAGTGTGAGGAGAAAGAATGATATCAATGCATCTTAAACCAGTCCTTTCCTATCTTTGTATGGATCTCATGTTAATATTTGTGGGTATTATGTGGATTTAGGATAATATCTAGATCAAGGTTTGATACTAATTTCACATGATTATATAACTGATCTGACCAATAGCATATCATTTCTCTTGCGGGAGGAAAAAATGTCACTTCAGATTCAGAAATAAACATTTATATGTCAGTATTTAATTTTAAGAAATAATCAAAAATTAATTCAGTGATTTGAAGAGCAGGAAAATAACAGTGCATTTTGAGCCTGGCTGACTAATCTTACTCTCCCATTCTCTCTCTCATCCTGTGCCTTCAGGAAAACCAGTTCATCACTGGTTGATCAAAGATGTTAGTTTTCTAGGTCAGAACCTTTTTTTCTTTTTCTGTAGTTTTGATCCATGACATGAGCAAGATGAGGTGATCTGTAGTGTCACTAATGCTCCAGCTGGCATAGCCTCTCAACAGAAAATACTATAGAGCTATTTATAACAGTCAAAGAGAATGTCATTCTAACTGTTAGACATCTGATAGAAAAAGCCAAAATAACTGCTAAAGCAACAAAATACATTCTCAGTAAAATGTATCTGCAGAGGTGTGTGTGTGTGTATATATGTGTGTAATATAGCTGTAAGATCTTGGCATCTGTCATGCCTGGAAGGCTGTTGTTTCCCCATTTTTCTCCTTTTGTCATCATGTTATAAGTTTTAGCTTTAAATAAAAAAACATGTAAATAAGTGGTACTTCTTAGTAGCTTTATCTGTTCCACTATATTTATACAGGGAGGGGGCTTCCTGAAGAAGACTATATTGTAGTTAGCAATAAGACATATCTTACATGAAGGATTTTTGTAGTCTCAGTTGATTGCTTTATCTTCACAGGATGTATCAAAGATCAGGTTGTCAAGAAAACATGAACAAACTGTAACCTGATAGCTCGTTTGGGTGCAAACACATTTATGTGGCCCTAGAAGCCATATAAACTGTAAAATTGCCTGCTATTCCATATCTCTGATTGTTAAGTTGTAGGTAATTTTCTAGGTAGTATTAGCAGTTAAGAAGTTGTGCATATTTGATGCCATTTCACAAAATACTTAATATTATGTGCATAATTTAGGAAGTCATGTATGAGATCCTTGGAAATGATACATAATGTGTGCTTGGTAAAATGACCAGCTTTGCCATAACTTTCTGTTGTCCACTCCTATAAGCTACGTATGCTTTTGTGCTTAAAGGATTTCTCAGAATTGACACACTATCTAGTTGTCTCAGTTGTAATTATTCTCTCTTTAAGTAATGCTCGTGTTGTTATCATTTGATCCTGATATTCAGCTGCTCTGTGCTGCATGGTTGGCACATGGTAGTCTTAAAGCAGTCACATTGGGTCACAGAACAATCATCCCTGTTTAACAACCCTCTGGTGGCACAGATCTGGCATAGTATTTCATACATTCTGCCTCTATTTGCTTAAGTAAGGGGCCATGGCTGCAGGAGAAGAAGGTGAGACCAGGGATTCATTATGCAATGGTAATTATCACAGTTCAGGGCAGCTGCCTCTATATCTGGCCCTTACAATGATCAGAAAAAGAGATGGTTCTAGGCATTTGCAAGAAGAGCACCATTTTGTGTGTGGTGCTGTCTTGGTGACCAAAACTCTCTGGAAAAGAATAGAATTAGGTAAACTATCTGTAGAGAACAGTCATCTGATGAATTTTGCCCTCTGTTTTTGATTGGTTCACAAACAGACTTTTTTCTAACAAATCTGCTCATTATGCAATGAATGTGTGTGAACAAGCTTCAGTGGCATACATTGGATAGAGATAAACATGGCATGTCAAAATTTGTTTTTTTATACACTAAAAACACTAATTTTTTTTGGTTATTTACCCATCTCTTCTCAGGAGTAATAGCCATGAAGTGTGTTTACAAAGAGGAAGGATGGTCTAGTGATTACAGAAGTAGGACATGGAAGACCTCAGTTCAAGTTCTTCCCCTGGTACTGGCTTCTTGTGTGACCTTGGGCTCATCACATAGCCACTCTGTGTGTCCCATCTGTAACATGAGGATAACAATGCTTCTCTACCTATCAGGTGTGTTGTGAGGAATAAATACATTAAAGACTGTGAGCTGCTCAGATGGTACAGTGGCGAGAGCCATACAAGTACCTTAGATAGCTTTTTATGACCTGTTAAGGATGAAAAGATTGAGGAAAGCAGCACCCTATTGGCAGCCCTTGCACGTCCTTTAAAAATAAGACTGGCACTGGCCAAGTCCATTGAATCTGAATCTCATTAAGGTTGAATTCCACTTTCCAGTGAATTTCTGTTGACTTCAGTAGAGCTATGACAAGTTGACACCAGCTGAGGATCTGCCCCAGAAACTTTAACATTTCATAAATGGGGAATAACTAACTCTGTGTTGAACAGTAATAGACAACTCTTCAAATCTTGAGTCCAGATTCTCATTTACACTACATTCACATTTATTATGCAAGGTATAAGGCCTCTTTACACTGAGAGTGGTAAAGAGCACAGATGAGTATAGGTCTTTAGAGTTCAAGTTTTATTGGGATAAACATCCAAGAGTTCTGAACTTTGTTCAGCGCGTGAAAACCTCTGATAACTATAAAAGTAATAAGAAACTGTGTGAGGATGCTGCAGCTTATCTCCTTTGGCAACATATTGCATTGCTGTCACACACACCAAAGAATCACATCCCACCTATTCAAGAAAGACTTCTGAAAATACACATCGGCTTATCTTTCAGCTTCTGGACTATTTAGTAGATGTTGGCTGAGAAATGAAGTTCAAATAATGATCCAGTTTGTATAAAACTGAGTTTGGCTTTGAGACAAAGACACAAAGACAGATGAGAATATGGTGATTGGGCCCAGGAGTACACACAGAGAAGGGGGTAACTTTTTGGGAAAAAACAAACTAGCTTTCTGGAAAGGGGAAAATACGTTGGGGGTTCTGGCCTAAATGGGTCCCAGGCTGGGTGCCAAGAGCTCCTTGGCTCCCTTAAAGAATGTAAGCTGGCCTGTTCTTTCCTATAATTCAAGGGGGAAGCCCATCTAAATCAGTTTGTAGTGAAGCATAAGATTAGATTGGGCGAATTATGCGTGTAGTCTATATGTTGTTCTGAATTCATTTACTCTAATGCTTTGTCCCATTGGCCAGTATAAACATACTTGTTTTAGAAAGGTTGTTGGTCACTATATCACTGGCCACAGGTCCCCCAAGTGGGCACCAAAACCCATTTGGGCCTGTTCATTAATGAACAGATGACACAGACAGGGCCGTACCTGATCCTGAACTAAAGTAATGGAATGAGACCTGACATCTGACAGTGTGCACTGAGAAACCAGAAAGGGGACAGAGTTGCAGCTAGCCCTGGACACTGAGTATCTCAGGTTAAGGTTACACACTGAAGAATAATGGTTGAGTCCATTCTACCTTTCATACCTTCAGACATCTGCGCAAGGGGAGGAGAGAGGATATGGCCAACAGACACTGCTCACTGGAAGATCCCAAGAGCTCCAGGCACAGCTGCCTTGATTACTCAAATGTGAATATGCAGACATCACCCAAACAAGTAGTAGCCATCAACTTTATTCTATACTTGCTTTTAATCAGTTACTGATACTGTATTTTACAGCAAAAACTTCAGGTTGTAGTCAGTTTCACTTTTAAATGTTCTTTTGTGTCTCTTTCCCCTCTCTCCCTTCTTTAATGGAAAAACAAAGTGGTTATTCAATGTAAACTTACATTTAGATATTAGTACAAAATTATAATGTGTAGGCATTTATATCTAAAATTGCATTGTATTGTGTCTTAGTAATCAAAATATATATCTGTATGAAAAATATCTTCATACATAATATTATTTCCAAGGTGTTTTGCTTTGATTCATTTGTTCTTTATTCAGTTGATCCAAATGTAAATACCTAAGAATTTCCCTGAGGACTTAACTACCCCTGTTCCTGTTTAAAAGTGGCAATAAGTGTCAGCTTATCCAGTGCATGTTTACTGTTTCCAATAACAATGCATTGACATTTCATTTCTAAATTGTTCAAATTCCTTAACTGCTTTTTTGTGTTCAATATAAACTGAAAACAAATATGCAGAACAGAATACAAAAAAGAAGGAAGTTTCTTTTCTCTCTTGGAAAAAGAACAGGACTATTTTCAAGGAATGTAAATGGAACCAAGTATTGAAAAATGACAAGGAGCAAAAAGTAGGCAAGACAAGCCTACAGTAAAAACAGAGAAATTCTTTGGGAACAAGGGTATGCAATATATGAGGAAAACAGTACTGTGGGGCATAACTCAAAATACAAATACAACAGAGAACCTTGAGGCTATAATTCAAATAGATTGAAGATGATACATGAAAAGATATAATTGTGCTTACAACTAAGAAGTTTAAAGGGCTTTTATAAACAGTACACAATAGCAGAGAACTGAGAAATAAAGTGACACTTCAGGCAGGGTTTACAAAATGCAGAGGTGTCAAACGTCTAGCCTGCTTTCATGTATTTTTTTTCATGTATTTTATTTTTCTGTAGGATATAAGATTTCATTTAAAATCAAATGTTTCTAGCTCTCTTGGTTACTCCCAATGCAGTGTTGTCATCCTGGGGCTTTAGATACCTGAAACAATGACTGATTCGTGAACTCATTTCCTCTCCAATATTTCCTTTAGAATGTTAATTCTGAACCTTAGCCCTGGTCTACACTGGGGGCAGGGATCAATCTAAGTTACACAACTTCAGCTACATTAATAACCTAGCTGAAGTCAATGTATTTAGATCAACTTACCGTGGTGTCTTCACCGTGGTGAGTCGACTCCGCCTGCGCCTCTCACGGAGCTGGAGCACAGAGTCGACGGGAGAGCGCTCAGGGTTGATTTATCGTGTCTAGACTAGACGAGATAAATCGATCCCCACTGGATCGATAGCTGCCTGCCGATCCAGTGGGTAGTGTAGACATACCCTTAGTGATGACACTTTGAATGTCAGCATAATCTGTTGAATTGCTGATCATTTTATTGAATGAAATGAAGAAGGGAGTAGGGAGTAAAGCCTCCAAGCTATGGGGCAACTTGGAGTTGCTGCAAGGTAGAAAATACAGAATGTTATTGAAGTGCTATTGAAATGTGAAAGGTGAATTTTCACAAGTCAATATCATCATTCATCAGAGATCTGAACTATAAGGGTAATAGAATAACAGGCAGGGCTGGTAGTTCTATTTTTTTATGAAGGTTGCCCTACACCTCCCATTAGAAGACTCTGTTTTCAGTTGTTTATAATTTTGCCAATCTATTTCAGATTTTACATGAAATTTTACATGTCTACCTCCTCCTGAATTTTTGGGGAAAATAGCCAAAATGGGCTTAGCCATTTCCAAGAGCAAGACAAGTGAAAAATGTTGTTTTACCCAGTTTAAAAATTTCTGGCAACTTTTTTTTTAAAACATTCAAGTGTGTCCATGCTTTGGAGCTGGGATCTGAAATTTGGTTGGGTGGTGCCTTTGTGTCAGGGATGTACTTTGTGCTGTCCTGTGGAAAATCTGCTCAAATTATAAGCCTTTGAAAAATTACAGTTCGCGCTTGCTCAGACTTCTTAGATTTTAGCAGATAAATTCCTTCAAGATTCCATCCACACTGAGCATACTCCTGCCTGGGGCTAAGTAGGATGTTCCCTGCAATACCAGCCAGGTTTGGGTTCATGTCCAGACACTGGAACTGGGAGCAGGGAGACACTCTCTGTGCTCTCAATGTCTCCCCTCTCTCTCCCCGTCCCACCTCCCTGCCCCCTCTGCCCCCCAGCCCAGGCCGTCTGAGGAGGAAGCTCTCTGATTTGCATGCAAAGGGGGTAAGACCCCAAATATCAGGGCAGGAAGAGTAGACTTGGGTCAAAAATTTGGGGGACATGGGAGAAAGGGGCTGGAGGCTCATGGGGAAGAGGGTGGAATAGGGAGTTAGGGTGAAAGGGTGGAGACAGGGACGGGTTGGGAAGGATAGTGGAACTCAGAGTGGGATGGGGTGAGGAGAGAGGGCAAATAGATCTGACCAGGCATTGGGATGCAAGGGGCAAATTTGGATTGGTTGGAGATGACTGGAATAAGGATCTTGGGTGGGGAGATGAGACACTGAGATTGGATATAGAGCCTGGGGAGGGAGATTCAATGGGGTTTGGGAGTGTTGGTGGAATGAAGGGACAATAGGATGCCAGGATGTGTGGTGAGGATGGGAGGCAGATTGAATCAGACGCCAGGAAGAGAGGATGGACTAGGATTGGCTCAGCAAGAAGATTGGGGAAAAGGAGCTGGATCGAGGCAGGAGTAATTAAAAATAACTGGACAAGGAAACTGGGATTTGGATGAAAAGCTTGAGGAATGGAGACTGACTGGCTATGTGAGGAGAGTGGGAATGGGTTAAGGAGCCAGGCAGAGGAAGGCATGGGACAGGGGCAGATTGCAGGAGATGGGGAGAACCATCTTGGGAGGAATGAGCAGAAGAATCTGTGTACGCTTCTCTCCCAAGTCTGGAATGAAATCCATGATTCCTGAGTCTCACCATTTCTCTACTGCCAGCAAAGATCTGTGAAACCCACTGGCCAAGTGTATCACCCCCTTCTAGTGCTTATCCACATAGAGGATGATAACCTACTACAGCTATCAGATTGTCTGTTAGCTCAAGTGGCAGAGATGCAGTGTTTCCTAACTTTTGAGTGTTTGACTTTTCAACCTTACTAATGTTCTTTTAACAATTTTTGTGTCCAATATTAATATCATGTTTGTATATAAGTGAAGGTTTCTTAAATGTTCCCATTATGTTGTCTCTATAAGGGCTATATGATTTACTACAGCATTTAACAGTTAATTCATTAAGTTGTTTCTTGAGCAATAATACTAGTTACCTCCTGTAGGGTTGAAAGAATTAATAGATGAATATCTTGTAATTAATTGTGAATTATTAAAACCATTGTCAAGACACAAACACAATTCAGTAAAAGTGAAAATCACATGTTTGTGTAGACTCTTCCAGATTTCCTGGAGATATGCTGTGCTAACATGGTAAAAGAAAATAATATAGTAAAGCACATTGATTAAGAACATTACATGTGAGGCTGTGAATGTGGAAAGCAATTTGGGTGAAAGTGATTCTGAAATGATACATTTTGTTGCTCTAACAAGAGGAAGGAGTAACAGCAGGAAAATAACAATGGACCTCAAAAAAGGAGACTTTAACCAACTCAGAGAACTAGTAGGCAAGGTCCCCATGGAACAAAATCTAAGGAATAAAGAAGTTCAGGAAAGCTGGCAGTTTCTCAGGGACAACATTAAAGGCACAACTACAAACTATCCTGATGTGAAGGAAAGATAGGAAGAATATGAAGAAGCCAATATGGCACCATTAGGAGCTCTTTAATTACCTGAAAATTAAACAGAAAGTGAAACCAAAGACCAGTTGCTAAGGAGGAGTACAAAAGTACAAGCATATAGGGAAAAATCAGAAAGGCTAAGGCACAAAATGAGTTACACCTAGCAAGGGACATAAGTCAATAAGAAGAGGTTCTTTAAATACATTAGAAGCTAGAGAAAGATGAAGAAAAGTGTAGATCCTCCCTTTAGCAGAGAAGGAGAGTTAATAACAGATGACATCAAGAAGGCTGAGGTGTTCAATGCCTATTTTGTTTCAGCTGTTATTAAAAAGGTTAATAATGACTGGACACTCAACATAATATTAACAATAGGGGGGAAGGAACTCAACCCAAAATAGCTCAAGAACTGGTTAAAGAATAATTTGAAAAGTTAGATTATTTACTGCAGCAGGGCCTGATAAAATTCTCCCTAGGATACTTAAAGAACTTGTTGAACCAATCTCAGAACTGTTAGCAATTATCTTCAAAAACTCGTGCAGGACGGGTGAGGTCCCAGAAGACTAGCAGAGGGCAAACATAGAACATACTTTTAAAAAAGGGAACAAAGAGATCCTGTAGAATTATAGACTAGTCAGCATAACTTCAATGCCTGGGAAAATATTGGAGCAAATTATTAAACAATCAGTTTGTAAGGACTGGGGGGATAACAGGGTTATAAGAAATAGCTAGTATGTATTCGTCAATCATGGCAAACCAAATTAGTTTCCTTCTTTGACAGGGTTACTGGCCTAATGTATGGTGGGAGGGGAGAAACAGTAGAGGTGATATATCTTCACTTTAGTAAAGCTTTTGACATAGTAGTGTATGACATTCTCATAAACAAACTAGGGAAGTGTGGTCTAGGTGAAATTACTATAAGGTGGGTAAACTGGCTGGAAAAACCACTATCAGAGTAATTATCAATGGTTTCCTGTCAAAAAGGGGATGCATATCTAGTCAAGTCTCATAGGGGCCTGTCCTAGGTCTTGTATTCAATATTTTCACTAAAGACTTGGATGACTGAGTGGAGAGTATACGCATAAAATCTGTAAATGACACCAAGCTGGGAAGGGTTGCAACACTTTGGAGGACAGGATTAAAATTCAAAATGATCCTGACAAATTAGAGAAGTGGTCTGAAATCAACAAGAGGAAATTCAGTGAAGACAAGTGCAAAGTCCTTTACTTAGGAAGAAAAATCAAATGCCCAGCTACAAAATGGGGAATAACTGGTTAAGTGGTAGTTCTGCTGTAAAGAATCTGGAGGGTTATAGTGGATCACAGATTGAATGAGTTAATGTGATAATGTTTTAAAAAAGGCTAGTATTCTGGAGTGTATTAATAGTGATGTCATATGTAAGATACAGAAGGTAACTGTCACGCTTCTACTCTGGACCGGAGAGGCCTCAGCTGGAGTACAGTGTCCAGTTCTGGGCACCACACTTTAGGAAAGTTTTGGATAAATTGGAAAAAGTTCAGAGGAGAATCAAAAAAATCACAGGATTAGAAAACCAACTGCATATGCTTAGTCTTGAGAAAAGAAGACTGAGGGTTGACCTGATAGCAGTCTTCAAATAAGTTAAGAGCTGTTAAAAAGGAAATCCGATCAATTGTTCTCCATGTCCACTGAAGGTAAATCAAGAAGTAATGGACTTAATCTGCAGCCAGGGAGACTTAGGCTAGATATTAGAAAAAAATTTCAACTATGAGTAGTTTAATTTCTGGAATATGCTTCAAAGGGAGGATGTGGAATCCCCATCAATGGAGGTTTTTAAAAATAGTCTGGACAAACACCTGTCAGGTGTAATCTAGGTTTAGCTGGTCCTGGTTCTTACGTGGTAAATGATTTTTATTCTCACTGGAACATAAAAATGGCCATATTGGGTCAGACCAGTGTTCCATCTAGCCCAGTATCCTGTCTTCCAACAATGGACAATCCAGGGAGAATAAACAGGCAATCATAGAGTGATCCATCCCTTTTTTGGAAGTCAGGGGCTGAGGACATCCAGAGCACAGGGTTTCATCCCTGACCATCTTGGCTAATAGCTATTGATGTACCTATCATCCATGAACTTATCTAACTCTTTCTTGAACCCCTTATAGTTTTGGCCTTCACAACATCCCCTGGCAATGAGTTCCACACAATGGCTGTGTGCGATGTATAGAAGTACTTCCTTTTGTTTTGTTTTAAACCTACTGCCTATTGGGTGACCCCTGGGTCTTGTGATCTGTGAAGGAGTAAATAACACTTACTTTCTCCATAATCTATCATTATTTTATAGATCACTATATATATCCCCCCTTAGTCATCTCTTTTCCAAGCTGAAAATTCTCAGTCTGTCTTGGGGAGGCCCTGAGAGGATAGGAGTAGGGGTAGTTCCTTTTGTGCCCATAATCTCAAAGTTTCATTAAGCAACTATAAAACCTAGGAGTAAGACTGTGTATGTGTTCTCCTCCTCCCTTTCTCTCCCCCACACCCGCCGGGCTTCTTGTAGTGTTCTGTTTTGTTCCTGTCCTGTAACACATTTCAAAAGTGGTATGTTACAAGAGTATGTCATTAGAGTAGGGCAGATGAGGAGGCAGGATTCTAGGGTTCTATCATGAGCTCTGCCATTGGCTCACCATGGGAATATGGATAAGTAAGTCTTTGCATCTCAGATTCTCTATCAGTAAAATGAGGGTAAGGATATTTCTCTGGAATAGTCACAAGCTGTGTCTGGTTATGAAAAAGTACCTATATCCAATGGAGGTGAAAAATAGATTCTCCAGTCCTTCAACTCTCCTCTGTGCATCACACCTAGATGACACCGATTACAAAAGACAGTGGTACAAACAATACAATTCAACATGCAAAAAACACACACAAATCCCAAGTGCATACAAAACAACCATCAATTCAAGGCAGTGCTGTTAAACCTAGAAAGCTCTTTGGCCTGTCATCCCCATGAAGACTTAAATTAGACATTCTGGGGATCTGTATCCAGGACCGGCTCTAGGCACCAGCAAAGCAAGCACCTGCTTGGGGTGGCACATTTCCAGGGACGGCATTCCGGCCATCCTTCTTCTTCGGGGCAGTTGCGCTCTCAGAGCTGCGCCACTTAGACAGAGCGAGGGCACCGCATCCCTGGCCGCAGCGGGAAGGGGAAGCCCCAGCCCCGGGATGCTGAGATGCCAGGGCCCAGCCGCTACCTGGGGAGGAGAGGGCGAGTCCTGCCGGGGAGCCGGGGCTGCACTGCCTCATCTGCGCACTGGCTGCTGCGCTGCCTTGTGCCACCCCTTATATCGGGGCTTCTCCGCGCGGCCGGGTGGGGGAGGGGGTGACATCACTCTCTCTGCTTTAAGCGCCGCCTGCAAGCCCTAGCTCCACCTGAGCTTGGGGTGGCAAAAAACCTAGAGCCGGCCCTGTCTGTATATTCTTTGTCTCCAATGGAGCAAATAAACTCTGACCACAGAAAATCAAACCAATGTGAAATGTCCAATAAACAATATTTTGTATGTCATAAACTACCATTACCTGTCGCTAAAGTGATCCAGAAGAACAGTGGAACTGAAAAATGCTGGGCATGAATAGTAGGCATGAAGTCATTAGGAGTTTTAGGTATGCAAAAAATACAGGATTATGCCCCATTTATAGTCTTTTCCCAATAGCAAAAACTATATAGTCAATCTTACATCAACATTTTCACCATAACCTATTGTTTTTAACATGCTTGAACTTTCAGAACAATTATTTTTTGGCCTGAAGTTTTCCATGTTGGAATTATTGGTTTCTATGGGCTGTATCAAGTGCACTACATTGAAGCTTGCCAGACAAACAGGAGTTAATTTTACCATGAAAATTGCAGCTAGCATCATAGGTTCCCAAAGCAGCCAAAGGTATTACCGCTCATGGATGAAACTCGAGTGTTTAAATTGTAAACTTTAAATGTTTGTTTATATATTCACCTAATTAAAGGACATATCCAGAACAAGCCCATTTGAAAATTTCAGGTGATAAATTCCATTTTTTAAAAGAGGGTTGTCTTGTTTTCAATAAATTACAAGTGTATTTTTAAAAAGAAAAGGAGGGCTTCTGGCACCTTAGAGACTAACAAATTTATTTGAGCATAAGCTTTCGTGAGCTACAGCTCACTTCATCAGATGCATTCAGTGGAAAATACAGTGAGGAGATTTATATACACAGAGAACATGAAACAATGGGTGTTACCATACACACTGTAACGAGAGTGATCACTTAAGGTGAGCTATTACCAGCAGGAGAGCTTGGGGGGGAACTTTTTGTAGTGATAATCAAGGTGGGCCATTTCCAGCAGTTGACAAGAATGTCTGAGGAACAGCAGGTGGAGGGGGGAGGAGGGTGGAGAATAAACCTGGGAAAATAGTTTTACTTTGTGTAATGACCCATCCACTCCCAGTCTTTATTCAAGCCTAAGTTAATTGTATCCAGTTTGCAAATTAATTCCAATTCAGCAGTCTCTCCTTGGAGTCTGTTTTTGAAATATTTTTATCACCATTGTTTAACCCAGAAAAGGCTGAAATGGAATTTAAGTGCTACATTATGGCCTTACCCATCTACTTTGCAAAGGTGGAAATGACTCCACAAAATGCAAGGCAGTGGAGAATCAGATGCTATGTTTTTGGAAGCCTTTATAAAGGAGTAAAATGGTCAGTGGCTCAACAACTCTGAACATAAGAATGGTCCTACTAGGTCAGATCAGAGGTCCATCTAGCCCAGTATCCTGCCTTCCGACAGTGGCCAGTGCCAGGTGCCCCAGAAGGAATGAACAGAACAGGTAATCATCAAGTGATCCATCCCCTGTTGCTCATTCCCAGCTTCTGGCAGAGGCTAGGGACACCATTCCTGCCCATCCTGGCTAATAGCCACTGATGGACCTATCCTCCATTAATGTATCTAGTTCTCTGGAATTGTATAATAGGCTATGATACAATTGAATGGGATATCAGAATGAATCAATTGTCTATATTGCATGTCAAATTAGAACATATACATTTCTCAAATGTTCTATTTTATGCATTCAATTAATATTGTACTTCAGGTATTTAAGATGAAGTTCTAATAAATTTAAACACTTATTGATATGCTACAACAAGATTTTTTTCCTACAGCACAAATTGTATTATTAGAAGTGGAACACAGTAGTTGAATTACATTACTACTGGAAGGGCAGTGTCAGTGAAACATGACTGTCTGCAAGTGACACTAGCTAACTTTCAAAATAAATGACAATTTTGAATTCATTGAAAAATTCAGGAGTCAAAAATACTATTGCATATGAATTAGCCTTGCAAACCAGGTGTATTGTGTCTAGGGGAGACAATAGTTTTAAATCATCATCAATTTATTTACTATTATACTATTTTAATGTCTTTTGGCATGACTGTAGCAATTTTCTTCTCTTTTATTATAAGAGATACTTCCAATCCTCATGCTTTTGAACATATATATTTCAAACAGTAGGTCACGAATCATTCTAAGCTATGATTTAAACTAATAGTATTTAACAAAGAAGTTTTCTTGTGTGGTATTTGTTTGCCAGATTCACTGAAGGATGCTATAAATCTTGATAACTAAACTTTGTACTAACCATTAAATTAACATGCTCCACAAATTTTATTGAACAAACCTTTAGTGTCATTACCTTATCATGAATCATTCTATGTCAGATTTGCCTTTTTGCTGCTTAGGAATAGCAGTCTTTACTTTTTTTTTTTCAAACTATCATTCTGCTACTATGCAGAATGATTAGCCTGTTAAACATTTGTAGTCAGTGCCAGGTCCCAGAACATGCAGTTGCTCCTTTTAGCTTCCCATTGTCACTTAGATATGAAGAGAAATGTATATGAAGGCACTCACTCTTGTGAGAGTTATAGGGGATATACTGAATTGCACAGATAAGCAATTACTGTGCTTTCCAACCTCCAGTTTTTTAAGGGTCGGCGTAATCCTTGATGCTGATCATATTCTTTTCCATCAACTTTGTTTCATTTTGTAGATATTCTGCTGTATTACAGTTATTTTATCTGTCAGTTTAGATTCCACTTCTTTCAGATGACTGGCTTTTTCAGTGAGACAAAGTCTTTGAAGGAAGGGTCCTAGGTCCATCTCTTGCTCATCCTGGAAAGCAGAACACCAAATGATGCATTTAAAAATTGTTTTAGGTACATGGTTTTTGGTTTTTTGTTTTTTACTACACGACCCAAATCACTGCTTGATATATATAGAGATATTTATATTAAAGTGCTATTTGGGGCTGCAGTTAATGATCTGTTTGTGGGTTGGTGCAAGTGCTAACAGTAGGAAAGATGCTCTTTTGATGAAGACACTGGACTGGGATTTAGGAGTTGCATGTTCCTTTCCTGACTCTGCCACATCATTTGTGTGTAACTGGGGCAAGTCACTTAATCTCTGTGCTATTAATGGTGATGGTAATATTTTCCTAGCTCACAAGTGTGGGCAAAATTCAAACTGAAATCTCAGATGTTACTAACAGCTAATTTAGACCCCATTATTTTGTATGTATAGTTGGGATTATGTTTTCCAATGTGCATTACTTTGTCCAGTAACCCGGTTTTGTGAAATCTTCATAACCCTTCATTTGCAGCTTTGAACTTAACTATCTTGAGTCATTTTGTAACAGCTGCAAACTTTGCCTCCTCACTGGTTAGCCCTTTTTCCAGATCATTAAATGAATATGTTGGACAGCGTTGGTCCCAGTACAGATCCTTGTGGGGACTCTGTTTCCCTCAACTATGAAAACTCGCCCTTTATTTCTACCCTTTTATTTCCTAGCTTTTAACCAGTTACTGATTCATGAGAGTACCTTCTTTCTTATTCCATGACTGCTTAATAGCCTTTGGTGAGGGACCTCATCAAAGGCTTTCTGCAAGTCCAAGTACACTGTCCCCTGGATCACTGTAGTCCACATGCTTGTTGACCCCACTTCTAGGAATTCTAATAAATTGGTGATGCATGGTTTCCCTTTGTAAAAGCCATGTTGACTCTTCCCCAACATCTTGTGTTCGTCTAGGCTCTCTGGTAATTCTATTTTTTTTTTTACTATAGTTTCAACCAATTTGTAGTTTTATATGTTGTGTTAGATTTGTGTCCTAAAAAGAATGGCTTTGCTGTGGGAGTCTCCGCCACATCCTCTTCAGTGAAGACCAGTGCAATGAATTCATTTAGCTTCTCCACAACAGCCTTGTCTTCTGGAGTGCTCCTAGCACCTTGATCATCCAGTGGCCCCACTGATTGTTTGACTGGCTTCCTGCTTCTGATGTTCTGAATGTTTTTTGTGTCATTTTGCTAGTTGCCCTTCAAATTGTTAGACAGCCTACCCACTTATACTTTTACACTTTACTTTCCAGAGTTTATGCTCCTTTCTATTTTTCTCAGTAAGGTTTGACATCCAGTTTTTAAAATGTCATTTTGTCTCTACTTGACTCTTTTGCTCTTTAGTTTAGCTATACTGGCATTTTTGATCCTATTACTGTTGAGTCTTTTGCTCTTTAGTTTAGCTATACTGGCATTTTTGATCCTATTACTGTTGAGGGTTTTTTTTTGGGGTGCGGGGAAGTATACATATAGTGTGAGCTTCCTATTACAGTGTGTTTAAAAAGTATCCATGCAGTTTGCAGGCATTTCGCTTTGGTGACTGTTTGACTGTTTGACTTTTGACTGTTTCTCTTCAATTCCTCCCTGTACATTATCAATTTCTATTCTCTACTCTTTACTAGGATATAGAGTATCCCTTTTAATAAATCTTCCCATAAGGGATGTGCCTGTCTAAACTTTGTGCTCCTCCACACTTGTAGGCTTTTTCCCCAGCCCTGAGTTTAAAAACTCCTCTATGACCTTTTTAATTCTACATACCAGCAATTTGGTTTTATTTTGGTTTAGGTGAAGTCCATCCTTTCTTTTTGGCTTCTCCTTTTCCCCAAAGGTTCCCCAGGTCCTAATATATCTAAATCCCTTCTCTAAACACCTTTGTCCCATCAACGCACTGAGACCCTGTAGTTTTGCATGTCTAACTGGCCTTGCATGTGGAACTGGAAGCAGTTCAGAGATTGCTACCATCAAGTCCTAAACAATAATCTCTTTCCTAGCATCTTAAATTTGACCTCCAGGACCTCTCTCCTAGCTTTTCTTATGTCACTGACCACCAGCTCCTCCCCAGCACTGCATATAAAGTTGTCTACATATCTCGAGAGGTCTGCAACCCAGCAGGCAATTCACCATGTGGTTCTGCCAGTCATCACAAATCCAATTATCTGTATTTCTAATAAATCAAATCTCACATATCTATTACCTGTCTCTTCCTAATAACTGGGGTTTCCTTCCCCAGATGGGTATCATCAGTCTGAGAGGATACCATGACATCATTTGAAAGGACGGTCCCAATGATGGAACTGTTTCCCTCCACTCCAGCTTGTGATCTCCTTCCCTGAAACTTTCATCCTCCTCAAGAGCATGGAGGCTGTCAGACTGGGGGTAGGACAATTCTACTGAGTCCTGGAAAGTCTCTCCCTTAGCTCCTCCAGTTAAGCCACTCTTTTCTCAAGAGGCCTTACTCTGTCTTTGAGAACCATGAGTGGCTTGCAGCAAATGCACGCATAGATGCCACCTGCCCACAAAGGAGGTAGTCATACATGCTGCATTCAGTGCAATAAACTAGATAGCCCTCACTTTGTTGCTGGACTTCTGCCTGCATTATTTTTACTCTTGCTGCGGTTTTCTTGTGTTTTTGTTCTTTTGTGTGTGTTTTTTCCCTCATGGGTGGAGGGGTGGTTATCTTAGACTTTAAGGTCAGAAAGGGACCATCTAGTCTGACCTCTTGCACAATGCAGGCCACAGAATCTCACCCACCCACTCCTGTAACAAACCTCTAACCTATGTCTGAGCTATTGAAGTCCTCAAATTGTGGTTTAAAGACTTCGAGGTGCAGATAATCCTCCAGCAAGTGACCCGTGCCCCACACTGCAGAGGAAGGCAAAAAAATCCGCAGGGCCTCTGCCAATCTGCTCTGGAGGAAAATTCCTTCCCAACCCCAAATATGGCAGTCATCTAAACCCTGAGCATGTGGGCAAGACTCACCAGCCAGCCATCCAGGAAAGAATTCTCTGTAGTAACTCAGATCCCACCCCCATCTAACATCCCATCACAGGCCACTGGGCATCTACCTCTAATAGTTGAAGATCAATTAATTGCCAAAATTAGGCTATCCCATCATATCATCCCTTCCATAAACTTATCAAAAGCTTAGTCTTGAAGCCAGATATGTCTTTTGCCCCAACTGCTTCCCTTCGAAGGCTGTTCCAGAACTTCACTCCTCCGATGGTTAGAAACCTTTGTCTAATTTCAAGTCTAAACTTCAAGTCTAAGCCAGTTTATATCCATTTGTTCTTGTGTCCACATTGGTACTGAGCTTAAATAATTCTTCTCTCTCCGTGATATTTATCCCTCTGATATATTTATAGAGAACAATCATATCTCCCCTCAGCCTTCTTTTGGTTAGGCTAAACAATCCAAGCTCTTTAAGTCTCCTTTCATAATACAGGTTTTCCATTTCTCAGATCATCCTAGTAGCCCTTCTCTGTACCTGTTCCAGTTTGAATTCATATTCAATATTCCAGATGAGGTCTCACCAGTGCCTTGTATAACAGTACTAACACCTCCTTATCTCTACTTGAAATACCTTACCTGATGCATCACAAGACCACATTAGCTTTTTTCACGGCCATATCACATTGGCGGCTCATAGTCATCCTGTGATCAACCAATACTCCAAGGTCCTTCTCCTCCTCTGTTACTTCCAAGTGATGCATCCCCAGTTTATAACAAAAAATCTTGTTATTAATCCCTAAATGCATGACTTTTCACTATTAAATTTCATCCTATTACAATTACTCCAGTTTACAAGGTCATCCAGATCTTCCTGTATGATGTCCCGGTCCTTCTCTGTATTGGCAATACCTCCCAGCTTCGTGACATCCGCACACTTTATTAGCACATTTCAGCTTTTTGTGCCAAAGTCAGTAAGATTAAATATGATTGGTCACAAAACCGATCCCTGAGGAACTCCATTAGTAACCTCCTTCCAGCCTGACAGTTCACTTTCAGTGTGACCCATTGTAGTCTCCCCTTTAAACAGTTCCTTATCCACCTTTCAATGTTCATATTGATCCTCATCTTTCCAATTTAGCTAGTAATTCCCCATGTGGAACCATATCAAATGCCTTATTAAAATCGAGGTAAATTAGATCCACTGCATTTCCTTTGTCTAAAAAATCTGTTACCTTCTCAAAGAAGGAGATCAGGTTGGTTTGACATGATCTACCTTTTGTAAAACCATGTTGTATTTTGTCCCATTTACCATTGACCTCAATGTCCTTAACTACTTTCTCCTTCAAAACTATTTCCAAGACCTTGCATACTACAAATGTCAAACTAACAGGCCTGTAGTTATCCGGATCCATTTTAATTTCCCTTTCCCAAAAATAGGAACTATGTGAGCAAATCTCCAGTCATGCGGTACAACCCCCGAGTTTACAGATTCATTAAAAAATTTTGCTAATGGACTTGCAATTTCATGTGTCAGTTTCTTTAATATTCTTGGATGAAGATTATCTGGGCCCCCTGATTTAGTCCCATTAAGATGTTCAAGTTTGGCTTCCACCTCGGATATAGTAATATCTACCTCCATATCCTCCTTCCCATTTGTCATCTTACCATTATCTCTAAGCTCCTCATCAGCCTCATGACTGATTTGGCAAAGTATTTGTTTAGATATTGGGCCATGCCTAGATTATCCTTAACCTCCACTCCATCCTCAGTGTTTAGTGGTCCCACTTCTTTTTTTCTTTCTTTCCTTCTTTTTTTCTTTCTTTCTTATTTATATGGCTATATAATCTTTTACTATTGGTTTTAATTCCCTTTGCAAGGTCCAACTCTACATGGCTTTTGCCCTTTCTCACTTTATTCCTACATGTTCTGACCTCAGTAAGGTACCTTTACTTGCTGATCCCTCCCATCTTCCACTCCTTGTATGCTTTCTGCTTTTTCTTAATCACCTCTCTAAGGTGCTTGCTCATCCAGCTTGGTCTACAACTCCTGCCTACAAATTTTTTCCCCTTTCATGGGATGCAGGCTTCTGATAGTTTCTGCAACTTTGATATGAAGTAATTCCAGGCCTCCTCTGCCTTTAGATCCACAAGTTCTTCAGTCCAATCCACTTCCCTAACTAATTTCCTTATTTTTTTTTAAATTAGCTCTTTTGAAATCAAAAACCCTAGTCACAGATCTATTTTTGTTTATCCTTCCGTTTAGTTTGAACTGAATTAGCTCATGATTGCTCGAACCAAGGTTGTCCCCTACAACCATTTCTTCTATGAGGTCCTCACTACTCACCAAAAAAAATCTAAAATGGCATCCCTTCTAGTTGGTTCAGCAACTACTTGGTGAAGGAATCCATCAGCTATCGCATCCAGAAAAATCTGAGCCCTATTATTACTACTAGCACTTGTACTCCAGTCTATATCTGGGAAGTTGAAGTCTCCCATGATCACACAATTCCCATTAGTATTTATTTCGTTAAAAACATTAAAGAGGTCTCTATCCATATCCAGATTGGATCCCAGCGGTCTATAGCACACCCCAAGCACTATCCCAGGAGAGGCTCTAGTAGACCTGCCTTTTCCTGGTGATGGTGCGATTCTCCAGTCTATTCCCTGTTCCCTCTGGCTGCAAGTCCTCTCAATTCCCATTGTCCCTTGCAATCCTCTGCAACCCATCCCGTATCCTCCTGGGGCTCATATTTGGTGTTATCTCCATTGATTATTGCCCTCTTCCTATAGGACTAACTGCTCTTCTCTTCTTCCTTGCCCTCTCACCTTCAGTGACCACCTGCTGGGCCCCTTCTTCATTTTCCAACTCCGCAAACCTGTTCCTGAGCTCTGTTTCTCCTTCACTGGCCCATCTTTTCCTCTGCCTGGTTCTCTTAGTCACATGCTTCCACTGTCCACTTTCCTTACCCAGCAGTATCCCCTCAGAGTTCTTTGGTCCTGCTTCCATCTGCAAGTCTGAGCTTTTCCCTTCAGCCTCCTCATGTCTTTACTCCACCATCTGCTCGAACCCCCTTCTAAACTCGACCAGAGTTTCCACCTGTATCTCCAATCCACAGATTTTTTCTTCCATCAGCTCTATCAGGTGGCACTTCATGCAGAAGAAACTCTTTTCAGGTACCCCCTTCAGGATCATGTACATGCCGCAGCTTCTACATCCAGTCATCTTCATTGTGTCTTCCACCGCTTGGGTCACTACCACTGCTGCCTCTGTATCTGTTATTGCCTTCTCACCTCAGTCCTGTTAGTTCGGGAAACACAAACCTAACCAAACCACCACCACAGCAAAACAAACCCCCAACGAGCACCAAAACACTGTGAGACCACCACACACTGCCTTCACTAACCTGTCTGTTCCTCTACCTGGCTCTCTTAGTCTTCCCCCCAAACTCCCCTTACAAACTCCCACTCAAACTCCCCTGTTTACAGCTCTGTTTGCTGGCTCCTGTGCTGCTGCAGCTGTCTGGTTATTGGCTTAAGTTTAGAGAATGTCAATTAAGTGTATCTGACTCTCATGCTTCCTCACAAAACTCTCTCCTGGTTGCTGCTCCCATTCACTGGTGCCTCTGGTTGCTTAGGAGCTGGCTTTTTAAACCCCTGTTCTCCCCGAGTCAGCCCTGCTCCCTCATCAAGTGATCCTAAAAGGATTAGATATCAAAGGACGGCAGGCTAGAGCCTTGTTAGGAAGCTTCCAGCCTTGCCTGGGAGGCCACTATGCACAACACATAACCCCCCAAAACAGACCACACTATAAACTTCAAGCAAGCAAGCACAAAAACAGACAGATGACCAACTCACCCCAAGGGTCACATAGTCACTTCTCACCTGGAGAACTCCCTCACAAAACTCACCTGTTTGCTGCTCCTGTTCACTAGCTCCCTCAATGGGATGATGTTAAGAACATGCCTACCCTCTGACTGTTCTGCATCTGTGCCCTGGATATGGTACTTCAATCTCCAGAGCTGTCAGTCTTGCTTCTTTCCTTCACAAGCACTAAAAGGAAAAGAAAATGTCATTTCCTTAAAGCATGTACAGTACAATGTTGTTAATATTCTACAGTGGTTGGCAATGTAATAAGTCTTCTGACAAAAGCATTTGGTTTGGAGGAATCTGCAGTCAGTGAAATGGAAACTCAGGGCTCAATGGGACAGTAAGATATTAAAATCTGCAAACAGAAAAAGACAAAATTTAAATTGAATAACTCAAATGATCTTTAAATAAAAAACAGGAAATACTGTCAGGTTGAAAGTAAAAAATAAGGGTTTTTTTTCCCCCTCTCCTATAGAACAGTTTTAATGTTTCAATGACAGTGTTTGGTTTTAGAAAATATTTCAATTCATCAAAAGTAAAATGCATAGCAGTAAGAGTTGGCAAAAACCTGTTAGATTAGTTGACCTATGTCCTGGCCTGTAACTCTTCATTTTCTAGTGCTTTGTACAATCTAGTTTAAGGGTCCCACCAGTTGCTAGGGGAATTCATTCCACAGTAAAGCTCATTGTCAGGAAGTTTCTAATGACAGTCAGTCTAATAATCCATGTCATCATTTCAAATAATCATTTATATTTGCTGTTTGTCAACATATTTTTTTTTCATACTGAAATGTTCAATGGGGTTTTTGTTTGGTTTTTAAGTTTGTGCAAAATCCATTGTCATTGATGAGATATCCAAACACAAGAGGTATACTTCTTTTCCTGTGTGTTCAGATCAGAACTTTTGCATTCACATTTCTTTGAAATGTCCTGCTTTCTAGATCTATTTGACACTTACAAAGCAAACTATGTTTGAAAACCATTGGTTCAGAACTTTTAAAATGATCCGTGTTTAAATCTGATTTTTGTGGAAGCATGTTTAGATTTTTTCCAGTCTTTTTAATTAATGCATTCCAGATGTTGTCACATCAAGCTTTATAGCACTGCTTTGTTAGTGTCTCTTGTCTGCGTGTGAAAGGTAGAATGTTACAAAGGAGGCTGCCATGCAGACTGCTCCTTAAAGTCAAATACAGTTTTAGTCCCTAGGCTCTCCTTTGCCTTGGCAACTCAAATTTCCACTGGCCTTTTTGCTCCTACTCATATTTAATTTTCTTTTCACTATTATTCTTACTTGTCTTTCAGTACTACTGCTTCTGAAGTTTCTCCCTCCCAACGATGATGTGTGTTTCAGATTATTTTTACTTTGCATCGGTTCCAAGTGTAGGGTGACCATATTTCCCAAAGGGAAAATGGGACACTGCCTGGGGCTAGCCCGAGCCCCCGTACCGGTGCTGGTGGTTGCTGCTCCCCGGATCCCTCCCTTCCCTCCCCCGTGCAGGGCTGACATCACCACTCACTTCCTGCACATGTTCCTCCACACCCCAATTTTTGGACAAAAGTGTGCAGTTGTCCCGTTTGCTTTTGCCAACTTGATCAGTTGGCAAAAGCAAACGGGACAAATGCCCATTTTTAACAAAAAGGTTAAGACAGCTCGGACAGGGCTTAAAAAAGGGACTGTCCTGGCCAAAACAGGGCATATGATCACCCTATCCAGGTGAGGTCTCCAACAGTGAAAGACTTGTGCATGGATATACTACAGTATGACACCTAGGATCTGTATCTCCTTTCACACTGGTATAAGTCAGGAGAAATTACATTGATATCAATTGTGTTAACTCTAGGAAAAGTGAGAGTTTAGCCTCTTAATTCTTTATTTCACTCAAATTACCTGTACGCAGACCAAGTTAGTTGAAGACAAAACTTTGGTAAAAGAGAAAAAGACTAGGGGGTGTATTTTTAAACTGCAACTATCACCTTGTGCTTTAAATGTTTATATCTCATAAACCTGTGGTTTTTATAATTTTGTTTCAAATATTTTCCTAGTGAAATAAATCAATATATCATTCCATACTTTGTAATTACTGACATTCTTTTGTGGATTCTGTTCATTCTATTCTTTTTTTTCATATATAGGATTTTGTTGATTTTATTTTCATTCTTGGATGAATTAATGGATTTCTTCAATACTATTGTGTGCTTACTAAATTTGGGGGCAAGTAATATGCTATTTCTGTTCTATGTTCATATAAAAACATTAATACTGGTAATTTAAGGTAAATGCAGCTTGAACTACTAACTTGTAGTGGCAAAAGCATTCCAATGAAGAAGTCATCTCAGGAAGAGACCCTAGTTTCCGGATAGGAGTGTGGGCTAGTGGTTTTAGAAAGCCTGGCTAAACACAGATTTTACATTCATTCTGAAAGACATTGTGGCTAAGAGATGCCATGTTAGAGATATGGGTTCTACCCCCAACTATGTCAGAAGTGAACTTTTGCAACTTCTCAGTTAACTTCTTTGTAAAATTATGCTTTCTTTCCTTCTATGACATCTTGATCAATAGTAGGGGCTATGAACATCAGAAACTTAGCACCAGCTAGTGAAATAACCAAGACTAAAACTCATGGTCTTATGCTGGCTTCCAACCTTGAGCATCTTTCTTCAGGTCAAAGGAAGATGGCAGCTGCTGTTGCTGCATTCTGTCTCGATACCTAGTAGCATTTGGAAATATGCTCAATACGGTTGGCATGTAAAAGACTCTGGGAGACTGGTATGTGCTCAGTGTAGATAGATGTTTGGAAATTTTATCAAAACAAAGTTTACTGAGTGTGCAAATGGCACTTTTTCAAGACTTATAACAGATCTTCTGTTTCTCTAACAAAAACAGAAATGGATTTAATTTTCAGACAGCTTTTTGTCTATGGTAACAAATTATGTTTGGGTAAAAATGATTTAGGAAATAAATTGAAACAACTTTTTTCAGAACTTCCAATGAAAAATAATCACTCTTCAGTCAGCTCTATTTATAATTCTGCCAAAACAAGGTGGACTTTCATGGAACCTACAAAAGGAACTCCATCAAATATCTGCACAGAAACCACCACAATGCTAAAACTCTTCAAAGAAACAGAAGACATTTTTGACATTGACACCACTACCTACTTTCCCTTCAGCTATTTTCAAAAAATGAAGTTAACTCTTTCATCTGAAGCTTTTCAGGCATAAAAAAGTTCAGCCTGAGACAGATACCTGGCATGAAAAAGTACAGCCTGAATTGTTCAAGTTGGGAAGAGTTATGAACAGCTGAAAATGGGTTTATAATGGAAAGACTTTGGCTACCTTAACTTCAAGGGTTCCTAATAGCTCTGCTACATTATCCTTCTTTTTCGTCAAGTATAATATAAACAGATTTTTTATAAGACTCCAGAATTGAAAATGGGCAAAAAAAATCCCAAAAACGATTAAAGAAAAAATAGACAAATAAATAATAAACAAGTCATCATATGCTTGATTTCCCCCCTACACGTAGAGGATACAATGTGCTGCACACCAACTGGGGGGTTGTTGGTAGTATTGCCATTGCCCTCCACTAGCAGAGCCAGATTTAAACTCTGGCCAGGCTTCCATAACATTTGTACTGACAGAAAACACATTGGATATGTGCTGAGTCATTGCTATTGCCCCACCTCCTTCCTGACTGATTGTACCCAAATTGTGAACAGTGCCAGCCAGTCCCCGAAAGAGCTATGGTTGCCAGCAGCTTGCAGCCAGAATCCAGGTATAGAATCTGACCCTAAAAGTAGAGGTAATCAATATTTTGTTATTTGTTTACATCCTTATTTCTCCTATACCTGCCTCTTTCATACTTGATGAGGCATTGCCATATTTAGCTCCTTTAGGCTAGGTCTCAAGAAAGTTATACTGGTACCTTGATGAGTGAGTTTTTTTCTTTTTGTCCAGGAGGTTTCCTTTTACTGGCTTTGAGTTATCATACTTCCCATGTCTCTTCTTCCACTCCTTTCCCTGTGATACATATTTTAATTTTATAGGATCTCTTCAAAACTTAAAGAAGTTAAATAGATGCATATCCCCTGGCACCATATTCCACTCCATTGCTTCCTTATTATCATACTAATTGATTACTTGTTGGGTATATAGCTGAAGCAAGCAATGAGAATAGTTTGTCCCCCATCTTTCATATATGAGACACTGATTAAGAAAGTTAGGAAAATAAAACATTTTCTACCATATGAATATCAGGTTTTTAAAGTGATAGTGAAAGTGCTGGCCTATTTTACCTTTATGGAGACTGAATTCATCTATTAATCTACAGAACAGGTAAAGTGTATGCAGATTCTTACCCTATTAATGTGTTTCTGTCATCTTAAGGATGAAACGTCATTGTGGGTGATATGGTAGGTCATTTTCCCTGTCCATTAAATCCTTGGCCTCTCTGCAGAGGCAGCTTAGGAGTGACAAATAATTCATTAATACAGTTGTGGTAGTGGCTTCTTTGAAACATACACATGACCACTACAAACACACTGATACCTGCTCACTTTATAGAGGTCACTGAACAATCAGCAAACAATGGCAACTTTTGGTCACACTTCATCCAGCTAGGCTGCATTAGAATCCAAGCCGTTCTTCACTAAGGAAAGTTAAATACAACATATTGGCAAAGTGTGTGTCGCATCTGCCTCTAGTGACTGTCCCATAAGCGAATAATAGCCTATTACTGTTATCATATGAGGGAGTTTATGCCTTTAACTCAAAAACCAGAGGTCTGTAATACAGCACTAAGATCCCAGACCCAAACCCTGCTGACAATCCATATGAAATCAATTGTTAGATAAACTTTTACTAGCCCACTAAGTTATCCAGTGACCTAACAAAAATGAAACTTGAAATTGGCTTTCATTTTCAAAAGAGCTATAGCCAAGGATTTCAACAGCAAGATAACCCCACGACCCCCATTAAATATGTAATCAGAGAATCATAGAATCATAGAATATCAGGGTTGGAAGGGACCTCAGGAGGTCATCTAGTCCAACCCCCTGCTCAAAGCAGGACCAATCCCCAATTTTTGCCCCAGATCCCTAAATGGCCCCCTCAAGGATTGAACTCACAACCCTGGGTTTAGCAGGCCAATGCTCAAACCACTGAGCAGTCATAGGTGTTTTTTGTTGTAGTTTGAAAATGAGTTTTATTTTAAATATTTAATTAGTTGAACTATTGCAAAAATTAAATACTTTCACATTGGTGAATGCACTGTAAAGAACATGAAGCCAAGAAACAGAAAAAGTATTTCATTGATACTATAACATGTAAATAATTGGTAATACAGATAGGATAGGTAACCGTACATTTATAGCATATGACACTAAACTGAAAGCTGTCAATAGTTAAATTGGTCTGTCTTCTCCAGCAACTTATTTACATCTTGTGGATTTCATTTTTTTTAAAAAAAAAAATCTATTCTGTTGCATGCAAATGGCAGCAAAAGATTTGCTACATTTTCTCTTCATATTTAATTTTATAAGAAGTCTCATTCTTTTGTGATAAAATGTTGTTTCTGAGACTTGACATATATTTTAAAGCCTTTCTCATTTGGAGCAGACCCTGTACCAATGCACATATTGCAAACTGGCGGTTTGAGACTGGTACAGTAATATGTTCAAGCTATAACTTTATTAGCTACTGGAAAACAGGTTGTTAAATGGTCTAAGTCCGTTTTATTTGTGAAATGTGGGGCTTTGCCATAAAGAAACAATAAGTAATTATTGCATTATTGGACATTCAGGTAGTATCTGCTTTGGGTAAGGATTAATTTCAACTTGTCCTTATCCCCCTCCTATTCTGGCTATGCCTTATCACTTCCTTGACACATTGATTCACTTATTTGTATGCTGACAATTGGCAAATCTACTTTTCCATATCTAACTTTTCTTTCTCCACTCCTGTATTTTGGGACTCTTGCCAATCTCCTCATATCCCGGGGATTGCCTGCCATTAATTCAGGTTTAGTAAAGCCAAACCTAATCTCATTTTAACTGCAAGACTCATTTTGCTACCATTTATTTTTCTCCGTTGCTGTTGATATCGCTTCATCCTCTCTCTCACCCAGACTTGCAGTCTCAGGGTCAGCTTTGCCTGGTTGCTTGGATCTTCTTCCTGGGGATCCAAATCTTAGATATGGTGCTTAGTAAAAAGATCATAGATGTCTTAGATTCTGACACTTCCTGTCTGCCCCAAGATTTCATACAATAATCATTCTATCACCACTTACTGTAACGTCTGTAGATTTCCTGAGACCCATCACTCCTGGAAAAATCATGCTGCCAAAATAATCTTGGCTGCAGATCACTTTCAAGACATTGACAAACTCCACCTGCATCCAGTGTCTGACATCATTTCCCCATCTACCTACCTGCTCCACTAGCAATGCCATTGATCTCTTTCCACTCCCTTCTCCGTATCTCTTTCTCATGCCACTCCTTCTGTACAAAATATCCTCCCACTCCCATCTCGCCAAAACAACCTTAATGATTTATAGAATATAAAACAAAATTTCAAGGTCATCCCTTCTCAGGGATTCTCAATCTGAGTCTATTTGAATCTACTCTTTGGATACAAAATGCTTTCAATTGTTGTGTCCTGTGTACTGCTAAATATAATTATCTATTTATTACTATTACATAATATCCCTAAACTATACCAGAATTTTCTAACATCTCACTCCTCAAAGTTTTTCATAAGGCTGGTTACACATCTCAAGTTTCTGAAGGCAAAATCTCAATGATAAAGTTATACTGCCAAATATTATTTTGTTGATTAAATAGCCATCATAACCAAACATACCTACATTTTGTGACTGTCAAATAGGAAGGCATTAAAATGCTTTAATTTCTATATGGTAGGATGGTATTTTTACTTGTCATCCTTTTATGCATGTCCTTGTAAATAATACATCTGGTATTCAAAACATTTTCAGTTGCGAGTAGTCTAAAAACTAGCTTACATTTTAAGGAACTCTCTTTTACTGCTGTTTCTGCATAGTGCTCTGAAAGCTAAAGGGAAATGACTGTTCACTATCAATAAAGATGTCACAAGTATTGTAAGATTCTGCCTACTGCGGTGAGAAATAAATTGATTTTTAGGTTCTTCTGAGCTAACACCTTGTTCAGTTTGCCTTTCAGAGGTTTTAAAAATGAGACAGGTTTGCTGTTCCACTTTATCTGATTAGTCAATTTTCACAGCCTTGGCCTTCGTCAACAA
Source organism: Caretta caretta (assembly GCF_965140235.1). Lineage (NCBI taxonomy): Eukaryota > Metazoa > Chordata > Testudines > Cheloniidae > Caretta > Caretta caretta. Next base: position 88,279,648 of record NC_134210.1, on the reverse strand, counting down.
TTTCTCTGTTAAATTCTTCCATAGCAATGGTAATAAAATGCAGTTCTACAAAGGCAAAGCCATATCCCTCAGCTCATGGTGGTTGTTGTTTTTTTAATACTGCTCCTGGTTTTAGAGAGACAAGGTGGGTGAGGTAATATCTTTTATTGGACCAACTTTGTTGGTGGGAGAGACAAGCTTTTGAGCTGGACAGAAGAGTTCTGTCCTTCTCCACTATCATAATCACATATGTTTTTGCACTAGGTATGCCTTGTGAGCGGTCATTTGAAAAGTCATGATCTGCTGAACATTAGTATCCTATTGAATGATATGTATTACCATTGTATGTGAAGTTATGAAGTTTGGCTATCTGTTTATTACTGAAATGTGAGTCTGGGAGACACCCACAGCTAGCCTCTCAGTGGCAACAAAGGAGCAGTTATCAGCCCCCAGATATATTTACATCAGGACTAGCCACGCAGGTGTTGATGGCCCATTAAGAAGAATCTATTCTCCTCGTGGACCCCTCCTGAAGACTCCTGAGACAGCATATACACGATGGGCTGTCTAACCCCCCATGACACAGCAAGGATCTTTCCAGAACCTGAAAGAGTATAAAACAAGGGCAATGACATCACCACTTGACCCCCCTCTCCTCCTCCTCCACATACTCTGAAGACAACAAGAATGTTTGGAAGAAAAAGACTTTGGACTGGGGAGATTGGTCCCGGGCTGAGCAGGGAATTCAGTCTGTGTATTAAGAACTGTGAACTGCTCACAATGCCTTGTGGAGTGAGGAAAAAAACTGATTCAACTCTTTTTTAGTCTAAAAGTTTAGGATTTAGAATGCATGTTTACTTTTTATTTCTTATGCTACCATCTCTGACCTTTATTCCTACCACTTATAATCACTTAAATTTAACCATAGAAAGATTTTATTTTAACATTTTATCTATCTTTACCAGTGAGTTTGTCTAAAGTGCTTGGGGAATCTGCTCAGATTACAAATGTTGGGGCATGTCCACTACCTTTTGAAGGAGGAGCAAACTAAAGGGGATATGGCAATCCCACAGTCCAGGTTGTACTGTGAGGGTGGTCACATTCACCCACCTTTTCTCTCTAATATGGTGGGAACTACACTGAATGCTTCTGGTTTTCTCCTTTTAGTGCAGGGATTACATCAACATCCAAATCTTTTAGGTTCATCTTTCAACAAAAGTAAGTGAACGGTGTTCAGACAAAAGAAGCCGCCCAAGCAAACATTGCAAAATTGTTCATATCCAGTCGATCATGCAAAGAAGTAAATGCTAGATGGAGAATATAAAAACTGTCAGTATGAATAGAGCTGTGTGAAATATGGTGGTTTCTCTTCATAGAGTTTTATGGCAATATTTTCTTTGCTTGTGAGCAAACTCCAGTTTTGCGTTCAAACATTAAAACAAACTCAGTCAAAACTATTGAATTTTACCTAGTTTCACATCAAAGCCACTGCATGATTCTTGATGGAGAGCCTGTTTTATTTCAAAGCACTATGGTCTACTGGAATGACTCCAGTTATGGGCAGGATCAGGTCCAATTATAGTTCTTCCACTGATTTGCTTGCACTGATCACTAACTTGATACTGCCTGGAGCAAGCCATTTTCCTATTCTGTCACAGGGCTTGTCTACACAGTCTATTAGTCCTTACCAGAGGGGTATACATTTTAGTTTGCACTAGTGTGTCATGCTCTAACTGGCCTGAGTTGACCCTATTGTCACACACTAGAAGTTCCCTAGTGTGCATTAACTTAGTACTGTTTGAAAGAGGATTATATTAGCATGCACTAGAGAACTTTTACGGTATGCCAGTAGGGTCCACTCAGATCAGTTAGTGCATGACATGCTAGTGCAGATTGAAGTTTACACTAGTCTTGTGCAGACTAAAATACCCTGTAAATTCTTTGCAAAGTGATCTAAGAAAATTCGGCACCTCACAGAGATGTTGAGAGAACTAGGAGATCTGACAATGTCCAGTGAAGCTAATGGAAAGATTCCTGTTGACTTCAATGAGTTTTGATCTGGCCCTAAGTAATAAATGTCTATACAGGGTTTTGAGAAAGTAAACACTTTATAACTGCATTATTAAAACCATCCATTCTTCTAGCTTGCTGAAAAAGTGTTTGAAGCATGATTCAAGTAGTGGTCTCAGTACCAGGCACTTGAATATAGAAGAGTGGTTCTCAATCTGTGGCCTGCAGGCCACTTATGGCCCAATCAGCACAGATCTGCAGCCCATGTGACATCCTCAGGGCCAAACGAGTGGTATTAGTGCAGCCCACAATGGTAGATAGGTTGAGAACCACTGCTACAGAACCTGAATCACACATGGGTTATCTCTGTAAATTCAATGGGATCAGTTTCCACACATTATACTAGCCTGAACAAAAGACCGGCAATGATGTATACACAAAGGACAAGCCAGTGTTCCAAGAGCAAGTTACTAGCATGATTTAGTTTTGTATTTTGTATTCATGAAAATCAGCTACTATGCTAAATTTGTAGTACATATTATAAGATTCAGTAATTCACATCCAGAATAATGAGAGGATTGCTGAAGTCACCGGAATGATTGGTGTAAACAGGCTGTGTCAAGACTGATTGTGAAAATTAATTATGGCAACGGATCAGTTAGTAATGGACAAGTACTTTTAGATAGGTAACAACTCTTCATTAAAAAGGAAAGATAATTGTAGTACAAATGTCAAAAACAAAAACAAAACTTTGAATTACAGAGCATGCAACTATGAACTCCTGATCACACACACTTCCCATTGCTATAAGTGGAACTAATACAGCTAAATAAGAATTGTTCATTCACAATGAGTCAGGTTTGCAGGATCAGGCACAAAAGACTGTCATGCCTTCTAGATGGTAGTGCTCAGACTCTTTAGCAATGTAGACTCTGATTTTAATTTATAAAATGGAAAAGCTTCTTTGATTAGCGGGTGAGTCCTTGACATTTAAGGTTTTGTCTGTTTGATTAATCACCATTTCCCAATGTTGATTTCCCAATCCAGAATGATTTTATTATTTTTAAGCAAACATGTTTTTCCAGAAAAAAAAAATGCTTTGGGAAGTTTAACACAGTCCTTGCATTTCATTTTTTAAACATTCAGTATTAACATCTGATTAACTTCTTATGTAAGTCTCGTTTGTGGCTACCGGTGAGCACATAGATGTAAATGAATACTCTTTCCTTAACATTCACTTGTAACTCCCTCAAAATAAAAGTGAAATCATGTGGGTTTTTACACTATAGAGGGACACTAGTCAAGTATTGAACACTCTTGTATCTCCATAGGACCACAGCTGTTCTGCATGTGTCTTAATAAATTAGCTAAGAATGCTTTTGAATAAAACTATTAATTTACACATATTTAATCCATTGTAAAATGCTTGTCTAAAGATACAAGTGCAGTGTTTCATTTTTATTAATATTTCAGTTAAGAATGTGGGCAGTAGTTAGTCTCCAGAGGCCATTGTCAGGAGTGTTCAGTCTGTATCTCATCTGTCATAAGGAAAGCAGTAGTGTGATACTTGTAGTACTGAACAGGTTCTACAGACAAGCTGGGATGCCACAAACAGCAGGAAACATTCAAGGACTCAATTAGAGGGGAAGTAATCTGTCACCTGGGAAAAGCTTCTAGCCTCAACATTTTGCAGTACCCACAGTAATTGCTACATGCAAACAAAAGCAAATTGAACAGCTAGAAAAAAAAATCCATTCCAAAGCAAGGGGAACATCCCAAGTTAACAATTGGTTAGCATTTCAAGGTGGGACGGCTAGGACAAGAGATTCCATATGCAGGAATGGCCTTAAGGACAATCATAGCAAACAATCACTTGCAGTCCTGCTCTTCTGTGTGTCTCCTATCCCATGCAACTCATGGGCTGACCATATCTCCCTGGCAGACAGTACAGCTGGGAAGTAAGTATTATAAATAACATGCCTTCACCCATATATAATGATTAGACAAATAACTTCACTCTTTATATAATGAGGACATCCTTTGTACATCGGAAGATTCCCTTGTATTGGGAGGTGGGTGCCTCATCTGCCTGCTAAAGGAAGTTTCAAGTGTCCTCTCTGCAAGATCAAGTCCTTGGGACTTCATCCAAAACCCAGTGAGGGCAATGGAAACATCAGGCCTATAGGGAGGGTTGAGGATATGGCCCAGTATCTTCTTTTTTGGGTGCTGCTATTCCCCAGCTATGTAAGTGTTGATTTTAATTTTAAAAATTAGACAGATTCTTCTCTCAGATTTTTAAAGGGATGTATGTGCTGCTGTGCTTAGTGTTACAACACCTACATTTCATTTTTTTGCAAGTGAGCTCAGCAACACCTAAAGCCTATACAAATCTGGGGTCAAGTGATTTAGGAGCATAAGTCCCATTGACAGCTGTCACTTCCAAATGCATTGATCCCTCAAGCAGGGGAGGTATTTTGTGACTCTCTCCACCAGTTACATATTTGGGTTTTTCCAAGTCCCTTCTCATGTTGAATGATTACCTATGGAGGAGAACTGCACTACCCTTTTCTCCAGGTAGAGAGTACTTCTGGAATGACTGACTCACACGTGCAAACTGACACACTGGATGGCACATGGTATTTTCAGGTATTTTCAGGTATTTTCAGGTTTATTGAATAGAACTGGTAGTAGAGCTTATTAGAATGAGCTTTCAAGCAGTGATGCAATCGCAAATTATACCTATTAGTTAAAAAGCATTTAATCAACACCTCTTCAAGTGTAACCACAAAGGCTTAACAAGGTCATAACATTTTATAAATATTCAGTGTCTGAACAATCTTTTAAATACAGGGCAAACTTTTCCAACATGTTCTTTCTGCATGAAAATTTTAAACTGCAAGTGTTAAGATCTAGATACCAATTTGTTTATTATGCCTTAAAATATGTATGTTTTAATTTCAAGGCCCATTACATTAGGCAAGAGAATGCAACTAGCCTTGTAGAATCTCTCCGCTTTAGGCTGCAGAAGACATTTTAAAAGAAGCAATAAATCTCTGGAGATCATACCGAAAGCTACATAAATGATTTGAAATGGAACTTGTGAAAGGTCATTGGGCCTGAAAATGATGCACTGAATGTCTATTATCAAAACTTTGTAATGATGATCACTTAACCTTTTCATATACTAATATGAAGTTCATAAAGTCCTCCCTTAGAATGACGCCTAAGCTAAACTAATTCTTATGGTTTTTTACATTTTCTGTCCAGGAATTTGAACATGCAAATATGTACAGAATTTGCACTGTTTTACTTCTTTTAAATTTTCCATATATTAATTCCAATATGGCCAAAAAATCCTAAACAAAAAATATGCCATGAATTGTTCCCCTGCCAGAGGGATACCCTTGATGATTTCCTAAATAGCTATTCAGGGATTCAATGGGAGTTTTTTTCACTTCTTTTCCCCATGATGTTGAATATCATGAGGACAGACCACTTAAATACCTAGAATTCTATTATGTCCTATCTTAAAGGTTTACTAGATCACGATCATCAAAGTAAACACATCTTGTGCTGCATATCCAGCTTTGGGAGGTTTAAAGCATTGCAGATTTTCATAAAGTGCACCTAAATAAGTGGCTTGTGCTTACAGTTCCAAACTTGCTAAAAGTTAGTCATCTAAGTGAAGTACTGACTTTCAGCAGGTCTGAGCTGCTGTTGATGCAATTGGAGCTGCAGGTGCTCAATACCTCTCAGAGTCAGGCTAATTATTCATGTACCAGTATATGCATTCAGACTTGTAACTTTAGGCAAGCAGCTATTGACTCCAGATACTGCATAGGTGATCAAAAAACGTGGTGGTGGTCTCATATTCTGCTTACATGGGATGCAATTATTGAACTGAAACTAAAAAAGACAGCTAAGTTAGCTCCAAATACCTAGTTGTCGTAGCTCTTCTCCAAGTAACTTTCTCTGAAAACAGTTCTACCATCATATAAAAGTGTTTCACTGAACAAAAGTATTTTACTAAACTGAACAATCTTTTAACCTACTTTGCTAATGTCCATGCTATTTTAGCTGAGCTTCAGAAGGTAAAAAGCCCACTATCAGCAGAAGCAAGATCTATTAATAGGATTAACTCCATTTTCTATTAAGCCAGCATTTAGCAGACCAGAAGGAAGTGTAAGATTACCACTTGGATCACAGGGTTGGTGAAAGATAATACCAGAAACTTAATAATGGGAGGAAGTGTAAAAATATTTCCTTCAACCTTTGTCCTTTCTGAAATGTATGGTTCTGACCTGGCTAGCCTAATGTAGGCCATTAGGAGATTTCAGCATCATCTGCCCATACCAAAAGGGAAGATAAGAATATGTATTATTCCCTTGTTAAAAGTCTGAAATCAGTGGGCTTGGTGTCACAGAATTTTTAAACACATTTTTTTTTCTTCTGTGAAGCTGGCTTTAAAGTTAGAAATAAATTGTGTTTATTGGTTTCAACGGAGTCTTTAATGGACCCATGCTTTTCATTCTCTACCTTGTACAGATCAGACTGTCTCTGCCAATATCTCTAATTATCGGCACCCACAATCCCTCTCCCAAGATTATGTCTTATGAAGAAAATTCTCTCCAAGTCGCTACCTTTCCCCCTTGATGGAGTCTGCACTGGCAGTGAGAGGAATAGTTTTACTGAATTCTGAATAGTTTTACTGAATATACATCCACAAGACTCCCTGAATGCCATTTGGGGCATTGCTCTGAAAATTTCCCCAAAGTTCCTGTTCTGAAGATCTCTGATGGAAATAATGAGGATACTGGTAAGTGTTTCAAGGAATCCCAGAATCCACTAATGCAAAAACAGCAGACAGGGAGGTCATGATTAGATGTGCCAAATTGTTTGTTTCAAAAGCTGAGTTGTGGTGGGGATGTGTTGCATTAGTGCCAAGACAACTGGTGCAACAGTGCAATCTATGTCCCTAAAAAGATGTACTTGACTATTTTAAAATATCACCATATTTGGGGGAGGAGGGAGAAATCTATTGGACCTCCCCGAAAGCCAGTCAGGAAACATCTTCACATGAAGGCTTTAGGACTTCTCTCCATCATGGAAAGAACACTCTTTGGGGATGGCTGTACACTCTCATCTAACTGTGTAATCCCATAGTATTTCCCCGCTCCCTCAAGGTTAGGCATCACAGGCTCAAGGAGGAGTCTGAACCCACTTTGCAGAACCCCTTTGCTAATGTGTTTTAATCTCACATGAAGAACTCTATCTGGCCTGAACCAGTTATGATTAAATGATCATCACTGTAGAGAAGATAAAAGAAGGAAATTGCATTTGCCACACAGCATAAACGAACATGAGTGTGCAATATTTTTAATGGTGTTAGGGCACTCGGGTCAAGACTACTCAGTGCTCTTAACCTTTCAAGGCAAAGATTAAATTCTTTGCCATTCACTAAATGTGATTATCACAGTCAGGTGTCTTATCTTGTTGCAGTCAGTGCTTCTGGTTTTTCTGTATGAAGAAATGCACTAGGGGTCTTCTTCAGAAACTGCAATAGAAAGTGCAATTAGGACAATTAGGCCTGGTCTACTGCAGTCCCAGAATCGAAAAAGAGCACGAGCATGGACCGAACGGGAGGTACTGGATCAGATCGCTGTATGGGGAGAGGAATCCGTGCTATCAGAACTACGTTCCAAAAGATGAAATGCCAAAACATTTCAAAAAATCTCTGAGGCCATGAGGGACAGAGGCTACAGCAGGGACGCAACACAGTGCCGTGTGAAACTTAAGGAGCTCAAACAAGCGTATCAGAAAACCAAAGAATCAAACGGATGCTCCGGGACAGAGGCCCAGACATGCCGCTTCTACGCTGAGCTGCATGCAATTCTCAGGGAGGCCGCCCCACAACCGCACCCCTGTCCGTGGACTCTGATGATGGGGTACTCTCTGCCATGCCTGAGGATTTTGTGGATGGGGAAGATGAGGAGGAGGAGGATGAGCTTGAGGAGAGCACACAGCACACCGTTCTCCCCGACAGCCAGGATCTTTTTATCACCCTGACTGAAATACCCTCCCAACCCAACCAAGCCAGAGAAGGGATCTCTGGTGAGTGTACCTTTTAAAATATAATACATGTTATAAAAGCAAGCATTTTTTAGTGATTAAGTAGCCTTGAGGACTTGGGATGCATTCGTGGCCAGTACAGCTACTGGAAAAGTCTGTTAACATGTCTGGGGATGGAGAGGAAATCCTCCAGGGACATCTCCATGAAGCTCTCCTGGAGGTACTCTAAAAGCCTTTGCAGATGGTTTCTGGGGAGAGCAGCCTTATTCCATCCTCCATGGTAGGACACTTTACCACGCCATGCTGGTAGCAAGTAATCTGGTATCATTGCTTGACAAAGCCTGGCAGCGTATGGTCCCAGTGTTTGCCAGCATTCAAGCAACATCCGTTCTTTATCTCTCTGTGTTATCCTCAGAAGAGTGATATCGTTCATGGTAACCTGGTTGAAATTGGGGAATTTAATTAAGGGGACATTCAGAGGTGGCTGTTCCTACTGGGCTGTTTGCCCGTGGCTGAAAAGAAATCCTCCCCGCAATTAGCCATGCGGTGGGAGGGGGGGCCGTTGGTGCTGAGCTGTTCACATTTGGCTAGCAGCAATCTTCCCTGATACCAGCCACACGGTGGGGTGAGGGGTAAAGCAATCATCCCAGAGAATTGGATGGAAGGGGGGGGTGTTAGTTTGGTTTCTGCTGCTGCATGTTAACAGGAAAACTGCAGCACTAAATGGCCAACTTAACGTGCTTTGCTTGGTATGGGAGAGGAGGGTGCTGCTGTTATGAAGGTTGCAGAAGCTGAAAGACTATGGCTTATCATCAGTGATGAGCTGCCAAAATCTTAACAATGGGTTCCCTTCTCACCCCACAAGGGGGTTGTGCCCACCCCCGGCACTCCTGCCCCATCCAACCCCCCCCCCGCATTCCTTGATGTCTCCCCCCACAGGACCCCTGCCCCATCCACCCCCCTACCCTGTCCCCTGACTGCCCCCAGAACTGGGCAGGAGAGTCTCTTGAGACACAGTAGTGGGTGCCCACCCCTAAGAGCCAGAGGCACCTGCCAGGGGGCAAGTTGGGGGGTCCCAGAGGTGCTTACCTGGGTCAGCTCCCAGGGAGCATCCTGCAGGTCCCTCTGGCTCCTAGGGGCGAGGGAGTGTAGCTAGGGGGGGAGCAGGGGGAGTGGCCACTCCCCCACTGATCACATCAAAAGTGACGCCTTAGGTGCCAAATCCCTGGGTGCTCCGGGGCTGGAGTCCCCGCGGGGAAAATTTGGTGGGGGCAGAGCTCCCACCGGCAGCTCCCCACCCCGCGCCCGGCCCCAGATCACCTCACCTCCGCTCTGCCTCCTCCCCTGAATGCACCGCCCCACTCTGCTTCTCCTCCCCCTCCCCCAGTTTCCTGCAAAATGGTGGGAAGCCAGGGAGGGCTGAGAAGCAGGTGGCGGCTTCCCGCTCAGGCCAAGGGTGGTGGAGGTGAGCTGGGGCGGGGAGCGGTTCCCCTGCGCACCTCCCCCCCCGGGGTTACCTGCTGCAGCGTGGGCGGCCCTCCTCGCGCCCCACCCCAGCTCACCTCCGCCTCCCTGGGTCTGAGCGGGAAGCTGCCGCCTGCTTCACAGCCTGCCCCAGCTTCCCGCGTGAACAGCTGATTCACGGGAAGCCGGGGGTGGGGGAGAGAAGCAGGGTGGGGCAGCACGTTCAGGGGAGGGGGAGGAGGCAGAGGCAGAGCGGAGGTGAGCTGGGGTGGGGCGGGGAGCTGCTCTGCACCCACCAAATTTTCCCCATTGGCACTCCAGCCCCGGAGCACCCAGGGAGTCAGTGCCTAAGGTGCCACTTTTGGCTGGTTAAATTTAGAAGCCCTTTTAGAACTGCTTGTCCCTCGTGGAACAACCAGTTCTAAAAGGGCTTCTAAATTTAACAACCGGTTCTAGCGAACCGGCTCTAGCTCACCACTGCTTACCATGGCTGCCTGCAAGCTGAATTCTGTTGCCCGGCACTGCCTGTGTGATCTCTAACACCAAAGCCGCAGGCACTCAATATAAGATGCAAAATGCAACCTTGTACCAAAATCACATGTGCTATGTAATGTGAATAGTGTTGTATACCGTGAAAGAGTATACCCATTGTTCTGTAAAATGTATCTTTTAAAATACTTCACTCCCTTTTTTTCCTCCAGCAGCTACAAATGTTTCAAGCCTCCCTCCTCCGTCCCAAAGGCTATCTCAGATAAGGCAGCGAAAAAAATGCATGTGCGACGAAATGTTCTTTGAGCTCATGCAGTCGTCCGGCACTGACAGAGCTCAGCAGAATGTGTGGTTGAACATAATAGCGTAGTACAGGAAAGCGGCCGATAAACATGAGGAGAGGTGGCGGCAGGAAGATCAGAGAAGGCATGATGCAACGCTGGGGCTACTGCGGGATCAAATGGACATGCTCCAGCGTCTGGTGGAGGTTCAGGAATGGCATCAGGATCACAGACTGCCGCTGCAGCCCCTGTTTAACCGCCCTCTCTCCTCCCCAAGTTCCATAGGCTCCTCACCCAGACGCCCAAGAATGCGGGATGGGGAAGGCTCCGGGCTCCCAACCACTCCACCCCAGTGGACAACCCAAGCAACAGAAGGCTGTCATTCAACAAGTTTTGAAGTGGCCTTTTCCTTCCCTCCTTCCCTCCTTCCACACCCCACCTGAGCTACCTTGTGAGTTATCGCTCTATTTTTATAATCAATTAATAAAGAATATATGTTTTTTAAACGATAGTGACTTTATTTCATTTGCAAGCAAGCTGTTATCGAAGTGGGGAGGGCAGGTGGCTTACAGGGAATTTAGAGGCAACCAAGGGGGCGGATTTTCATTAAGGAGAAACAAACAGAAGTGTCACACAGTACCCTGGCCAGTCATGAAACTGGTATTCAAAGCTTCTCTGATGCGCAGCATTTCCTGCTGTGCTCTTCTAACTGCCCTGGTGTCTGGCTGCACGTAACCAGCAGCCAGGCGATTTGCCTCAACCTCCCACCCCGCCATAAACGTCTCCCCCTTACTCTCACAGAGATTGTGGAGCACACAGCAAGCAGTAATAACAATGGGAATATTGGTTTCGCTGAGGTCTGAGTGAGTCAGTAAACTGTGCCAGCGACCCTTTAAACGTCCAAATGCACATTCTACCACCATTCTGCACTTACTCAGCCTATAGTTGAACAGCTCCTGACTACTGTCCAGGGTGCCTGTGTACGGCTTCATGAGCCAGGGAATTAAGGGGTAGGCTGGGTCCCCAAGGATAACTATAGGCATTTCAACATCCCCAACAGTTATTTTCTGGTCTGAGAAGTAAATCCCTTCCTGCAGCCATTTAAACAGATCAGAGTTTCTGAAGACGCGAGCATCATGAACCTTTCCCAGCCATCCCACACTGATGTTGGTGAAATGTCCCTTGTGATCCACCAATGCTTGCAGCACCATTGAAAAGTACACCTTACGGTTTATGTACTGACTGCCCTGGTGGTCCGGTCCCAAGATAGGGATATGGGTTCCGTCTATGGCCCCACCACAGTTAGGGAATCCCATTGCAGCAAAGCCATCTACTATGATCTGCACATTTCCCAGAGTCACTAACTTTGATAGCAGCAGCTCAACGATTGCATTGGCTACTTGCATCACAGCAATCCCCACAGTAGATTTGCCCACTCCAAATGGATTACCTACTGACCGGTAGCTGTCTGGCGTTGCAAGCTTCCACAGGGCTATTGCCACTCGCTTGTGAACTGTGAGGGCTGCTCTCATCTTGGTATCCTTGCGCTTCAGGGCAGGGGAAAGCCGAATTAATGTGCTTAGTGTGGATGCATGTACTCAACTTTATACAATCTGTTCCCAAAAATCGACTTCTGTAAAATCGGAGTACTTTCATAGTGTAGACATGGCCTTAGTGTTGTAGAGGATATGTTCCCAAAGGATTTGCAACCAACCAGAATAATCAACCTAAAAATGAAACAACTTGAAAGTCTGAAACCTTTGATTGCAATTCATAGAGAGAAAGTCTAATGGTACCGTAAACTGCTGGTTTTTGAGGAATTTCTGTAACACCTGCTGGATAGTGCCCTAGATGCTAGTTTTAATGCCCATGAGAGATTTTAGGCATGGAAACATCTTAGATAGGCTAGACACCAACACATCAGAGAGGCTCCTGGGTTACTGGTTGGATGATAGACATGTATTGAACATTTTTATTGATTTTTTTTTTAAGAAAAATGTTTACAAATAAGGGAGTCTCAAAGTGGAGGATTTATGCTGGAATGCCAGACAGTTTGCAGTTATTGGTTCCCTCTGGACACTAATTTCATTCATTGTTGAAGTTAATTAAATTATAGTTCAGTGTTAAAGCTATACAAGGATTATGTGTGAATTTTCTCATTCAGTGTTGTCATTTCTTTAACTAAGGTTATTGACTGTTACAATTTTGCATGCGTGGTCTAAAATCTGCTTGTTCTTTTATTAAGAAAACATGTTTTTTCAAACTTTCCCTCAGAGTAGGAGAGCATTACTCTAAATTTAGTTAGGACTAACTTTATCAGGCCCAATATTTTAAAAAATCAAATTGAATATTAAAGGTTCCATTGATTTAAGTGGGAGCACAGATAGGGCTTGTCTACACTGGCAAGTTTTTTCGATGAAACTAATGTCACCAAGTTAAAATCAACAAAAACAAAGTCGCCAAAGCTTGTCTACATTTGCTTCCTCTGTGACAGATCGTGTTCACATTCAGGGCACCTTTGTTGACAGCATGAGCAATGGACTGTGGATATGTATCCCACAATGCCTGGTGACACCATCCATCGCTAGGTGTTGTGGGAATGTGGAGTGGGAGTGCACGGCACATCCTGGGATGTGCAAAATGTACCATCATGCACCGCTTGGTGTGCCACCCCTCCAAAGGTTTCTGGCTTCCTTTCGCGCCATTTTTCCAACTGTCTTTCTTTTGTAGTGCACTTCAGCATCTGCAGCGAGAGAGGATGGATCCTGCACTTCTCTCCTATGCGCTGTTAAGTCACTCGCAAAGTTGGCAAAGGATGAATCGTAGGCACCCGAGTGTGTTATGGACGGCAGCAATTTATCAGTGCTTTGTGCATTCACAGAGCAGCTGCATACGGTAGACTGTCGCTTTTGGGCTAGGGAAACAAGCACTGATTGGTGGGACCGCATTGTCATGCAGGTGTGGGTCACATTGTCATGACGACCAGTGAGTCCAGAACTTTAGGATGCGTAAAGCAACCTTCATGGAGCTACGGGCTGAGCTGTCCCCTGATCTGCGGCGCAAGGAAACCAGATTGAGAGCTGCTTTTCCAGTAGAGAAGCGTGTTGCAATCTCTGTGTGGAAGCTGGCAAACTCAGACTGCTACCAGTCAATCGCAAATCAATTTGGAGTAGGAAAGTCCACTGTTGGGGCTGTATTACTGCAAGTGTGCAGGGCAATAAATCACATCCTGCTGCATAGGACTGTGACTCTGGGAAATGTGCATGAAATCATGGATGGCTTTGTAGAGATGGGTTTCCCTAACTGTGGCAGGGCGATTGATGATGCACACACATTCCAATTTTAGCGCCAGACCACCTTGCCTCTGAATACATCAGTCGGAAGGGATGTTGCATGGTGTTGCAGGCGCTTGTGGATCACCGGGGGCATTTCACGGACATCAATGCAGGCTAGTTTGGAAAGGTGCATGACACACATATCTTCAGGAACAGTGGCCTGAACAGAAAGCTGCAGGCGGGGACTTTCTTTACAGACCACTAGTTCACAGTGGGGGATGTGGAAATGCCCATAGTAATCCTGGGAGACCCGGCTTACTCCTTACAGACCTGGCTCATGAAACCTGACACAGGGCACCTGGACATCAGCAAAGAGCATTTTAACAACGGGCTGAGCAGGTGCCACATGGTAGTCAAATGTGTCTTTGGCCATTTGAAAGCTTGCTGGAGGTGTCTAAATGGCAGGCTAGACCTTACTGAGGATAATGTTCTCGTGGTCATAGCCGCGTGCTGCACTTTCCATAACCTGTGTGAATCTAAGGGTGAAATGTTTGCTCAGGTATGGAGCACTGAGGCAGAGCTCTTGGCTGCACAGTTTGAACAGCCAGATGCTAGGGCTGTCAGAGGAGCCCAGACGGCTGCTATTAACATCAGAGAGGCTTTGAGGAACCACTTTGACAATGAGGGGCAGTAACATGTCTGCTTTGGAGTTGCTTCCCTGTTGCATCCATGTACAATTTTTGGGGACAAGATCCATGCAACACAATGCTTTAGAAGCCTGTTCCCGAGAGTGTATTGATTGCTATAGGCTTTTGTAGAACACAGAATAAAAATGCTGTACCATTAAATACCTTCGCCTTTATTCATTGTTAAAAAGATTAAAACCTCACAACTGTGTGTAGCTCCAGCTATAATTGTGCAAGCTATGAGAGGGGGTGGAGTGATGGGGAAACTCAGGAGTGCTGTGGAGTGAAAAGGAATGTGTGGGCATAGGCGGGGGTGGGGTTGGCAAAGAATTGTGCATTTGCATCAGCTGCAGTGGCGCCCGACCATGGATCTGCTCAGTCTGCAGCTGTATCAATGACTTGAGCATCTCCGTCTGATCCTCCATAACTTTTATCATCTGCTCTGTCGCTTGCCTAGAAAATGCTGCATTCTCTTTTCTGTCCTGCCTTTTGGCTTCCCAGCACTCTTTCCTTTCCTTTTCATTCTGGTCTGTCTCTCATCGCGCTGCAGCACCTCACGGAACATGTCTTCTTTGCTACGCGTAGGGTTTTTTCTTATCTGCCAAAGCTGGTCCACGGGGGTGCATGATGTGTTCTTCAAGGTCTGTGCTGAACAGAAGAGGGATTGTTACATTCCAGCAAATGATTGAAACATTTTAGTAAAAAGGTCATTTTGCTAGTAGAAATCACTTTCTCTCTGAGACTCTAGGCAGGCAGACAGCTCCGTGATCACCCCAATCATGGTGAGTTTTGGGAGTGGGGGGAGGCGGTTGTGCGTATGGACAAAAAGGTCATGGCTTGCAGGGCAGCTTTTCAGGGAACTTGTTCTAAAATTATTCCACACTTATTCACAGGCGGCCATCATGCTGGCTGACATCTCGCTGCTGAGGGTGACCAGAGAAACCGGGGCACAGCTGCTGAATGCTTGTGGCTTTCACCCGGGTCTATATGCAGCTCAGCTATGTGTCTCTTTGGTCCCAGCTCCAGTGATTGCTAAATAGCATGGTACAGTTTCCTACAATGGGGGAATTAACAAGGCTGCAATCCCTTGGAATCTGTGGCAGAGGATTAACAATTACCTCTTTAAAAGGTTTCCAGAACCTCTCTCTGGAGGATTCCCTGCAGGTCGCAATGTCCATCGACACCCTGCTTGGCCATGCAGATTAGCTACACAGGGCAATGTCCAGCTCACAGAAAACACTTTTTGATTTCCTACACAACCCACAGCAATTTATCCAGAGTCTCATCTGCTTCCTGCTTCCCGCTGAGCACTTTTGAAGTGGAGAAAAGTTCCTGGCTGCCTGCCCCACTGGGCGACCTCACTGGGAGCTCCACATCCTCTTCTAGCTCGACTTCTTCATTCACAATCTCAGCCTCCTGGTTACCCCCTCTTTCAGCTGCATGTGAAGTATCCACAGGGCTATCAGCGACAGAGGTGGGGTCACCACCGAGGATAGCATTCAGCTCCTTATAGAAGCGGCAGGTCTTAGGTGCACCACCGGAGCGATGGTTCACCTCCCGCGCCTTATGGTATGTCTGCCTCAGCTCCTTTATCTTTGCTGAATAGATTGAGGCAGGGACTGTCTCTTACTATGTGTGTGTTCAGTGCATAGCACAAAGGGATCGGATCTTGGTTCAGACCTTTAGGCACTACTATATATTGAAAATAATAAATAGTAGCTATTCAAGTATTCAGATGTATCCCAACAGGGCTTATTCTTGAAACTTTACAATCAAGTTTCTCAACTGATCAAGTTTATTGCAAATTTAGAAAACATTCACAAGTCTAGGATGGTGAAGGGTCTGATGGCAAGAAAATTAACAAAGGTCCAATACCATGAAGTTAAATGGGAAACCACAGCAGTCCATATGGTATAGAAGGAGTTTTTCCCCCTTCCTCAAACACTGTGGTGAGACCATGACAAGGTCTGAAAAGCCCCAGACTTGTATTGCTGTTTGCACCTGAGGGATGCTAACGTGTGCAGGTGCAACGTCTTACAGAGTTTCAGATAGAAGGGGTCACTCTGGGGGAACAATCTACACATTGCACAGTTTAGTTGAGATGCTCCAAAGTTGGTAAAGTCTAAAAAAATACCTATACTGGGCAAGCGTTGTGCGGTGCCTGGAGGGGACCACTTCCAGTATGGATGCAGGGAATGTTATTTTAATTGGACTATGTGCTGTTTCACACCTGAATTTCCTGTGGTGACAAAAACGTGATATCTCCTAGCACTTTTTATAATGTAATGGAAATATTGGGAAAGTTAAAATTGTAGAAGGATACTTTAAGAGCAGTTCTCAAGTTTGGGCATCCTTTTCCTCCCTTAAGCCTGGACCTTAAAAGCTTAATGGCAGAACTTCTAAACACATTATTATTAATAATAATACATAATGTGTTCAAAGCTACTGCATGTGATATATCCAGTAATAACCTTTGTAATGTTTTTGGTTGAAGGAACAGAAGAAATAAAACAAGGGATTGGAAGAACACACTTTGGAACAGTTGATGCCCACCAACTGAACAAATAATGTTATTTGAATATTATCTGAACAAATAATGAGGTGGACACTGCCATTCTAAAACAATTAACCCGTCGTGGGCCATTCCAGAGGAAGTAAGTCTCTATCCTGTAATTCAGTCATTATATTTGTTTTTAATAGTTGTACAATTAGTGACCACCACTGTAATCCTGGGCATGTATTTTTGGATAATAAACCTTTTTTTAAAAAAAGTGGAAATGTAGGTCTTGCATGAACAATGAAAGGAAAGAGAGGTTAACAATGGACAAAGCATGAATTCACAAGTGGCCTTGTAAATAATATGTAGATAGTAGATAAATAGTAAGAAGAGGAATGTGTAATAAGCTTGCAGCTGCCCAAACTAGCAAACTTTGTAGCACATGGATAACTCATGATCTATACAGGAATTGGTTCACAGAATTAGTAAGTCAATCAAAGTGTGTGAAACAATGTAGAATGTAACATGCATGTGTTGGTCTGTTTTACAATTATGTACTTTGGAGTTTTAGTGTGCCCTAACCCACTCCCGTACATCTGAGCCTGATCACCTGAGGTGTAGCTTTATGAAATGTCATTTAAAAAAACCTCAGTGATGAGTCAGGATTCAAACTGACTTTTTTGGATTCCAGAGAACTGGCTAAGTGTTCTCCCAGAACTGGGTGAGGTGTTCTGGATAACCCAAGTGCATCCCACCAGATGGAAGAATGGATTTAATTAAATTCTAACTCAAATCATACATGGGCCAGATTCGTTCTCCGAATACAAAAAAGTGGCTTCTCAAAATGATCCTCCTGCTCACATGCAATTAAAATGTATTAGACCAAGCCAAAATCATTTCAGAGGCCTGCTGAGTTTGCCAAGAAGTTCTTTGTAGTGGTCAGTACTGAGTATTAACATGGTAAAATAACTGATGATGAACATCAGTATCCAAATTAAAATATCAAAGCCAAAAACTGTGTGCAGGGATCAAGACTGTGAGCCAAAGGCTATTGAACCACCCCTCTGTTGTCTGATTTTAGGGGATTAATAATATTGTTTATATAATATGGGTCATAGGCTTGCCAATTAATCTGATCAGAAGATAATAAGCTTTTTGTCCCAGAATCAGGCTACACAGAGTTTTGTGAGGACCCTCAGAATGTATGATAAGGACACACACTGAAAACAAAATACAGTCTTAAAGACTTTTATTGAGATAAATTGACTAATAATCAAATGGAAAAGTAATCAATCATAATTTACAGGCAATAATATTGTTCTAGAGGTACATGTGGTATTAGCTTTCTAGTTTAACACATTCAAACCCTTCCCTGATAATCTGGTAGTAAGAGACAAAGAATCAGTCTCGCCTTTTCCATGCTAAAAGAGTCTGATGGTTCAGGTTCCTCAATTCTCGAGTGGGAGGTGCAGAATTTAGGAGAAGCTAGAGAGCTAACTTACAGCCTGACTAAAACTAACTAACTAATTAACATGGTGGGTTGCCCATCTTATCGACCCTGAGCACTGTGTGCCCACTTCCCATGTCCCAAACTTAAGTTCCTCACCCACAAAATATCAGGGTATGATTACTCTATAGGCTGGCATGTTCATATGTATGAATGACCAGTAGCTCATTCTCACATCTATTATTGCCAGCCTAGCCAGTTATTTCCATGTTCTTTTTGGTGTACCTGTTAAGTTTAAAGAGGGCATGAACTTAGGTAGCCATCTATTTATGCCAAAGGTCTAATTTGCTTTAATTCATTATCACTTATCTAGGCTAAAGGTCCTGAACATATGTATGCTAACTGCTTTAGCTCAACATGTAGGATGTATCGTTGTGTTATGGCCAAAAATACTATAGTACAAATCTATAAATATAACAAAACAAACAATCAAACTCATAAGAAAAAATATAAGCAAGCAAGCACACCCTAAGACACACAACAATTAATTCAGTGGGCTTTAGCTCCAATCCACTAAAAGAGCAGCCTAATAGAAATGAAGTAGTGAGTAAAGGAAAAGAGAAGGAATGCCACAGAAAGACAAGGAGAGACAGAGAAAAGGGTTAGAAAGAAAATTAAACACATTGAAGAGGTGTTGGCTTGGGCACAGCGAAATATAAAAGAGACAGATTTTGAAGAGTGAATGCTGAAAATTATAACCTTCTGGGGTTTCATCATTTTACTTAGAATGGGTAAAACTCAAAGGATTCAACTTTAGTTTGTATAAGCTTGTCTAATCTTATCCCTGAACCTCTTTTGTTGAGAAATTACACTGAAAATGTAAGAAGTCAGAGTGTTTTATGATAGTTCTAATATGTCTTGGTTTCAGCCACACTAGGCTATTACCTCCCTCATTCTCTTTTGGCAATTCCTGTTTAACAGAGACTGCAACAAGAGGTGTGAAAATATTACCAAATTTAACCAAAATTCCTTGCTCCACAGAAGTTTTAGTTCTGAGTCAAGATTTGGGTCAGTTCTTACTTTATCTAGAGTAACTGATTTCTAGTTCATTGCCTCCTAGAAGAGCATTTCCAATGAAAAGGGATGGAAGTGGTTTTGTAACGGTCTTTCTTCTCCCTATGGGAATCAAATGTTTAATGTCAAGCAATGAACTGTAACATTTACAGCTGTGTGGTGGGAATCCACTTCTCTTTAATTTATAATTCATGTGAAAAAGTGCTTTATGTGTTTCATTTTGAGGTTCACTGGATGTTAAGAAACTGCAATATTATCTCCTTAAAAATTATTCAGTTATGTTTTTCCTCCACTGATGATGCTAGCCAGAAAAATCATAGAGGACAGTTGCTTTATCTTCATTACCAATGAAGATCATTAATAGATCTACGCATTCTAAAATATTCTTCATGAAACAATAACAGAAGAGAGTTCCACCACGTCCCAGTATTAATGAACAAGACAATTAGAGGCATTTGGAAGTGTTTAGGGTTTTCTGCCTCATTATTTAAATGAAAGTGAAAATCCTAGTTGTGTATAAACAAACTGGCTAGATATTTATAAGCAGCTTAAAGTAGTGTTTGACAAACTCCAGAAAGTCAGAGGTTTAGTTCAACTAAGAACCACAAAATCCATACATCTCTCCAGACTTCTCAGAGCAATCTGACCTTCCTGATTTATCAAAATAGTGCTGAAAGTCTCGTAAGCGTAATTACAGGGCTCTCATGTGGCTTATGATGCTTCTTGTTTCTGGTTGGGGAGGAAAGGACATGATACTATCCTCTTACAATATTTCAAATTCCTGTACTTCAGACAGACCCAGAAAGTGCAAGGTACAAACAAAAAAGGTTTTTGAAATCAGTAAATCAAACAAGATTTCTGGACCACCCACTTATTCTTCCCAGCTCCTGGAAAAAAAGTTGGAAGTGGAGATTTAAAAAGGGATTTGGTAAAAGATGCAGATAGCATCTTAATTACCCACATTAGTTTCCCCAGTCCAACTTATTATCTATTTTTAGCAGCTGCGTTACTTCCATGATCAGAGAAGTACAGATCTGCACTTATATCCCAAATAAGTGCAGGTCGGTAACTCTCTGATGATGGAAGTAATGCAGCTGTTAAAAATAGATAATAAGTTGGACTGGGGAAACTAATTATATATCTATCTATCTATCGAAGGAAATAGAAGTGGGTTGCAATACAAGGGGAAGAGAGTTTTCCAATGTAATTTTTTGGCAGCAGATTTTATTCTTTCAGATATTTTCTCAAAGTTCCATGGAGGTATACTGTCCAGAGATGTGTAATCCACAAACAGGGACTGCAAAGTGATAACCACCAACAGGGAGCACTCCTGGAGCAATAGTTAAACAGGTATTTTGTCCAAAGGAAAGAACGGTATGCTTTAAAATGTGAGATACAGTAGAGGGTAATGCCTGTTCACAATAAAGCAACAAAAATGCAGATTCTTTTCTGATACGAATAACTGAGTGATTCAGACAGCAGCCATACGTCTGTGATAAGCATGACGTTGCACCAAATTCTGATTTCATTTACACCCCACGACCAAACTGTAGTCAGTGAGGTTGCTGTGATATAAATAAGAACAGATTTTGGCCCGTTACATTTATGGGTGCACAAAAAATTCATGACATTTTAACTGGGCCACAGCCTGGCCTTTAAAGGGTTAATCCAATTGCATATAAAGTACTCGCAAAAAGAAAAGGAGTACTTGTTGCACCTTAGAGACTAACCAATTTATTTGAGCATAAGCTTTCGTGAGCTACAGCTCACTTCATCGGATGCATTAAGTGGAAAATACAGTGGGGAGATTTATATACATAGAGAATATAAAACAATGGATGTTACCATACAAACTGTAATGAGAGTGATCACTTAAGGTGAGCTATTTCCACCAGGAGAGCTGGAGGGAAAAAGCATTTTGGAGTGATAATCAAGGTGGGCCATTTCCAGAAGTTGACAAGAACGTCTGAGGAAAAATGGGGGGTGAGGGGGAAATAAACATGGTGAAATAGTTTTACTTTGTATAATGATACATCCACTCCCAGTCTTTATTCAAGCCTAAGTTAATTGTATCCAGTTTGCAAATTAATTCCAATTTAGCGGTCTCTCATTGGAGTCTGTTTTTGAAGTTTTTTTGTTGAAGAATTGCCACTTTTAGGTCTGT
The DNA here is from genome assembly GCF_965140235.1 of Caretta caretta. NCBI lineage: Eukaryota > Metazoa > Chordata > Testudines > Cheloniidae > Caretta > Caretta caretta. The sequence goes on along the minus strand of NC_134210.1, from coordinate 88,258,213 downwards.
AATCGACTGACCAAAGAAGTTGAAGTGTTCTCTGACTGATTTTTGAATGTTATAATTCTTGACATCCGATTTGTGTCCCTTTATTCTTTTACGTAGAGCCTGTCCAGTTTGACCAATGTACATGGCAGAGGGGCATTGCTGGCACATGATGGCATATATCACATTGGTAGATGTGCAGATAAACGAGCCTCTGATGGTGTGGCTGATGTGATTAGGCCCTATGATGGTGTCCCCTGAATAGATATGTGGGCATGGTTGGCAATGGCCTTTGTTGCAAGGATAGGTTCCTGGGTTAGTGGTTTTGTTGTGGTGAGTATTTGCTTCAGGTTGGGGGGCTGTCTGTAAGCAAGGACTGGCCTTTCTCCCAAGATCTGTGAGAGTGATGGGTCATCCTTCAGGATACGTTGTAGATCCTTGATGAGGCATTGGAGAGGTTTTAGTTAGGGGCTGAAGGTGATGGCTAGTGGCGTTCTGTTATTTTCTTTGTTGGGCCTGTCAAGGTTTCTTCCCCACTCTGAACGCTAGGGTACAGATGTGGGGACCTGCATGAAAAACCTCCTAAGCTTATCTTTACCAGCTTAGGTCAAAACTTCCTCAAGATACAAAATATTCCACCCTTTGTCCTTGGATTGGCCGCTACCACCACCAAACAAATACTGGTTACTGGGGAAGAACTGTTTGGAAACGTCTTTCCCCCCAAATACTTCCCAAAACTTTGCACCCCACTTCCTGGACAAGGTTTGGTAAAAAGCCTCACCAATTTGCCTAGGTGACTACAGACCCAGACCCTTGGATCTTAAGAACAATGAACAATCCTCCCAACACTTGCACTCCCCCCTTTCCTGGGAAATGTTGGATAAGAAGCCTCACCAATTTGCATAGGTGACCACAGAACCCTTGGATCTGAGAACAATGAAAAAGCATTCAGTTTTCTTACAAGAAGACTTTTAATAGAAATAGAAGTAAATAGAAGTAAAGAAATCCCCTCTGTAAAATCAGGATGGTAGATACCTTACAGGGTAATTAGATTCAAAACATAGAGAATCCCTCTAGGCAAAACCTTAAGTTACAAAAAAAAGATAGACAGAAACAGTTATTCTATTCAGCACAATTCTTTTCTCAGCCATTTAAAGAAATCATAATCTAACACGTACCTAGCTAGATTACTTACTAAAAGTTCTAAGACTCCATTCCTGGTCTATCCCCGGCAGAAACAGCATATAGACAGACAGAGACCCTTTGTTTCTCTCCCTCCTCCCAGCTTTTGAAAGTATCTTGTCTCCTCATTGGTCATTTTGGTCAGGTGCCAGCGAGGTTACCTTTAGCTTCTTAACCCTTTACAGGTGAGAGGAGCTTTCCCCTGGCCAGGAGGGATTTCAAAGGGGTTTACCCTTCCCTTTATATTTATGACAGGGCCTGTCCTGTAGTAGGTGACTTCTGGGTACTCTTCTGGCTCTGTCAATCTGTTTCTTCACTTCAGCAGGTGGATGCTTCTTGGTCTCTCAGTTCTGTGAGAATCTCTGTATGCTTTCTGTGGGTTTCATGTCTGCTGGCTTGTGTCTTCTGTTCCTTCAGATCACTTGTCCCTCTTTTGTAGTCACCACATATAACCTGCTTGCCACACCTCTCCTCATAAATCCCTTAGTCCATTGAAATGAGTAAAGCATATCTGTAGCCTATTCAGAAATAAACCCTCCCTGGTGAGAGTCAGATAATCAGCCGAGCTGCATTGGCTTAGTGGAGCCAAGGATCAGGTCTTGACTGTTTATAAAGAAAAATACCACAAGAGTAATATTTTATTAATAAAATGGAAATCATCTTCATTTACATGATGTGTATATAAAATATCAAAATCTTCTGTCATTTGAAGCCAATGGATTGCACGGTATAAATTAATTTGGTCCATAATGTTTAGCTTTTCCCCCTTGGATATGGTCCAGATTAGAATATATATTTTAATGCTTTAAAGTAATAACTTGTTGGTGCCTTTTGGCCCGTTTGTTAACACCTTGGCTGACAAGGTGATAAAATGAGGCTATAGTCGTTGTTTAGTGCATGCATGCAAACCATTGTCAGATCTCCCTACAATTATAACTTCACTTCAGTCTTTCAAAAGCTTTCCAGAGTTTGTTTTTAAATATCGTAGAAGATGCTTGCTTGAACAGGAAAACGCCAGCTAAATTAAAACCAAAGAAGCAGATGCTTTAATGTTCTGAAGCAGCAGCCCTACTTATTAGTAAAAAAAGCTTATGGACGCTTTGATGAAGGAGATTAAAATACTTTAGACTTTATGTGACAATGCTCCTTTCTTGCTTTTACACATTTACTAGAGATAGATGACTGAGTTCTGCTGTTATTCTGTGCTTCAGTTTCAATTTGAGTGATATATGGTGATAGGTGTAAGAAAGTCATCAGGCTAGGTCTTCAGCTGGTGTAAAATGAGTGAGCTTATTGAAGTCAGTGGAGTTATGCTAATTTACTGAGGATCTGACTCTTCATGCTGAGCTGTCTATATATTTTTTTTAAAAAGTGTGTTCTGATTAGTAAGAAAGATAATTCCTTTAATCTAACCTCAATTCCCGGATATATAATGGGAAAAATATGCAGAGAAACAAACACAAATATCTGCATGAACCCAGCCCTACTGAAGACCATGAGAATTTTGCCATTGATTTCAATGGATCCCTGGATTTCACCCCTAAAGAACACAGACCCATGAGCAGTAAGGCTCATATCCACAATGACTTCAGCATTTAACTGCCACATTAGCTGCCAACATCCAACTTTTAGGAACCTCTGAGACTTTTAAATCTTCACTCCATGGCTGCCTAGCTCCCCTGGTGCCTACATTTCCATTGTTAAAGTCCCTTTGCGCATACACTCTGCCACCTCAGTCTTGAGGGCTATCTGACACGTAAGCTCAGGTAGTGGGATCCTCAAAATAATTGTTTCCTTACCTATCTCATCTGTGTGGCCCATCCCAGTAGGGGTTCTCAGAGCACACCTATGCCTGCATTAAGTGATTGGAGGAGCACCGCAAATCTCTTATAACCTTTAACACAGTGGTTAGGATATTCACCCAGGATGTAAGAGACCATCTGGCTGATGTGGTGAAGGAATATGAACACAGCTGTTAACAAACCTCGCACCTTTCAGATGAGTGTTCGAAGCACGAGTCCAGGGGTGTCAAGCTCAGTTTACCTTAGGGCCAGTGCCAGTCCGCAAATCCTCCCAGCAGGCCAATAATATCACTGAAAATGGTGTTCAGAAAAGAAAATGTTTATATTGTATTTTTTATTTCGAATTTCTAAGCAATAATAAAACTGGCATACAACTTTATTTAATTCTTCGCCTGCCAGAGAGTTTTTAGTGTTTGCCAGACACCTGGCAATGCTTCAGTTCTGTCAGTTTGTTGATGTTTGGCCTCAGTGACTGAGCAGTTGAAACCTTCAGGATTGCAGCAAAGTGTGCATCAGATAGTTGTGTTCGGTATTTTGACTTGTTTATATTCATTGTGGGGAAAAAGTGAGGCTGCCTCCATGGCTGCCTCTGCCCGGCAACTAATGATGCTGTCTCCATGGCTGACTCTGCCTGGCAATTGGTGAAGGTATCTCTGTCCCTCTCCCCCACCCAATGGGAGCTGTGGGGGGCGGCGCCTCCAGCAGATAGAGCCGGCAGCATGGCTGCATGCGTCTCTCCTCCGCGGGCCGCAATGGGGAGGTTCTTGGGCCTCAGAAGGGCCACGGGCTGAGACTTTGAGACCCCTGCACTAGACTATGGCTTATTCTGCTAGGGATGGGGTTCAGACTCTCCTGTTGAAACTATTCTACTGTATATAAATAACTAAATATGCATGGCAGTTGGGGGGTGGGAGAAAAGAGAGACTGATTGATTCTACAGCCTGATGTGATTCAGAGTGATTCTACACTCACCTGACAGATGGGAAACCAAGTTCAAATCCCTTATCCACATCAGAGAGGAGGAGAATTGAACCTGTTTCCTCCATATCCCAGATGAGGTCCCTAATTACTGGGATAAGGGTTATCAGGGAGGCTTTTGCTGCCAGCTGTTGTTTCCCCAAGCTGTTGTGTTTAGGTGTGCACTCTCCACCTTTCTTGAAATATCTGAGGCACCTAACACGAGGAGTGGGTTCACAGATGTGAATCACAAATAGATATGGGTCTCTGCCTCCCACCAGGCTTAGGCCAAACCCTTCTCTTCAGTATCTTCTATTGCCTCACATAATTGGCTCTATGCTAAGCATGCTGGCTTTTCTGAAACCCTTTCGTAGGTGACGTATTTCCCCATGCATTGTGTAAGGACCCTAGGTGACTAACTTAGGGCTGTGGATTCCACTGAGTGGCAAGGTAAATAAATGTTAGAAGTTATGATGCTTAAATCCCTTTGTGTATGTTTAAAGGGATTTAGACACCTAACTCTGATTACAATGGGATTGTCAGAGCTGATATCTTTAAAAGTCTGATGCTTACCCTGAAGTACAAGAGGGAAGCACTCAAGCATGGAGATCCCATTAATTTCAGTTAGAGTTCTGTGGCAGAGTTCTAGTAAGATAAACCTATTACTGGATGAAAAGAAAGCAATAGATGTAATATAATAGATTTCATTAAATCATTTGATACAGTTTCTCCTGAAATCTTATTCTTAGAAGTTATTCAAATTCGATTGGACAATTCTGAATAAAGATGACCCAGCTGAAGCACTGACATCCTACCAACAGATAGATGTTAACACTACAGTTACCATTGTACAAAACAGATGTCAGTATATTAAAAAAAGGAAAGAGATGGTGGGGCAGTGCTCCTTCACCCTTGGGCCGCCCTTCTTTCATCACTGCAGAGATGTTCCCTCTATCTTCGGATCCAGCACTTCCTGCAGTCTGCCTGCATCTAGCCCATGATCTGTGGCTCAGCCCTCTGGCCAAATCACTGAAGTTCAGACACCTTCCAGGATATCATAAATAAGTCCAAACAAAATTGGATAATTCTGCACTCTTGGGCTACCAAACTATTCTTTTCTCTGTTTACAAACCATATCTCAGGGCTCACTCTCACAGGAGCCTACTCTGCTCCCTGCGAGGTTCCGTCCATAGGAGTGTCCTGCCTTCTCCACAGTCTCTCCCTAGATTTTGCCCCCTTTTTTCCACAGTTCACCACAGGGACCAATCCTGTCCCTGTGTCCTTCCTTACTCTGCTTACACAAGGCCTTTCCCAGCATGAGCAGGAATTCCCTATCACTCATTTCGTAGATCTTTTCTCCATCCCTGAGTGCTCTCAGACTTCTTAGAAGGCCCAGCTCCACCTCTTCTGGCCAGGAGGCAATGAGTGAAGCAACTACACAATCCCAGGTGTGGAGCATGACTAACTGGGATTTTATCCCTTGCCTTGCCAGGCATGGAAGTTAAGCCCCATCACAGATGCATTCTTTAGTTGTTGTTTCTGTCAGAACAGAGGAGTTTCATCTGTATGGAAAAAAAAACAATCTTGAGTCATGTCTTATTTCTATGACATGACAGGTTAGAATACTGAAAACTGGTCAGAAATGAGGCTGATAGACCATGACAAAGAGATGGTGATAAACAACAATATGGCAACAAGTGGAGAACGCCAGGAATTGGTATTAAATCCATTCTGATTCAACATCTTCAATAATGGTGTGGAAGAGATACAGCCTAACTCAATCTGTGGATGATATTATTTTAGGAGAAGTTGTGACCACCTATGAGGACCAAGAAATAGTTCAGGAGGATGTAGAAAGCTTAGAATTATGAATCGACAATAAAGTGAGATTTTCGTTGAAAAATGCAAGATTATATAAGAGAAAAATAATGGAAAATAAAGAGACTAAACGGGAGGGAAAAACTTGAAAAGCACTAATGCTGAAAAAGACCTCCAAGAAGGGTGGTGGAGACTCAATCTTATTGCAAACCTTAAGAGTTCTAAAATCACTAATCTGACCTAATAATGATGATTATATGTAATGATTTTTATGCCAAGCAAACAACTTGCTATTTTTCAGCTTCTTCCCTTTTAAACTATAGAGAGAGTTTCCATCCCCAATTTGTGTGCAATCATTTCAAATTGAAAATTCAAATCTTAAAAATCACACACAAAGTGGACCATCCTTCTGTAGCAGCTTACAAGGGTACTCCACTTACCTGCTGCCTGTCTTCTGGGATGGGAAAGCAAAAGATTCTATCCCTCTTCATCTCTCTTCCCTGTCAGCCTCCTGCCTCACTCCACATTTTCCCAGCTTCTACCCACATATTCAGCTATGTGTACCGCTCTCCTTCTCAGTCTCCACCCCATCTTGCCAAGTATCCTGTCTCTGTATCCCAGCACATTTTCCCACTCCCTATATCATCTTATTCTTTTCATTCTCTCTCTCTCTCTTTCTCTGTATTCCCCCATTCTGCTCTTTTCATAATCCCCTTGCTCCTACATGCTTCCTCACTCACTCTCCCCCAGGAATGTTCGCTGAGGGCAGCCTGTGGTTTGTTGCACTGGGAAGACAGGCACCTGGTAGCAATCTTTATTTTGGTCAAAATAACGAGAACACTCCTAATATTCTTAATAATTAAAGAGGGAAAAAACAACAAAATCAACAAAACCCCTTTAAAATTGTGATATTTGTGATAACATTGCAACACTTGGCAACTCTGTAGACACGAGTTTGAAAAATGATACATCAGCAAGAAAGTCAATGCTATTTCAGGCTGCACAGTCTTGGAGCAGGGAGGTAACGGTTCATCTCCACACAGCTCTATCGCAACCATACCTGGAATACTGCATTCACTTCTGGGTACCTTACTGTCATCTGATATTGACAAACTGTCAGAAACTCAGAAACCCACTCCCAAACTGCTCAGAGTTGGACGGATTGATTTATGAGTAGATATGAATAGCCTGGTGACATAATGATGAACAGTGAATATTTGTAAATTGTAAATGCCAAGGAGGGAGTGGAATTATTTAGGGTAGTAGAAGAGGGCATATATTAAGTAGGAATAAATGGAATAAAATTAAGAAAAAAGAACAGTTAGGTTGACTATCAGGTAAAAACTTGTATGTTATGAGACCTAATTTAGGCTGTGGGACTAGCGGATGCCCCATCACTTAATATGTTTAAAACAGTAGACTGGACAATATATTAGAAAATATATATATTAGAAATGATTCCTCACTGGCATGGAGGCAGAGAGGTAGGTTCCATTTCTTCATTGATTTCAACTGGACCCCCAGTGGGTAAAGTTAAAGATAGATATAAATCTGTGCGATCGGGCCCTAAATTACCATCACATCCCAGCGCAAGGCTCTTACAACCTTTGAAACTGAAAATTTGTTGTAGACAATACATTTATGGGCAGAGTCTAATCTCAAGTGTCATCAGAGTAAATCTGAAGTTACTCACTATCTGAAGTAGAATAACTCTGGATTTACACCAGCAAAACTGAAATCAGAATCTGTTCTATAAGCTCTGAGACAAAAAATGTACCATTTAGAAAATTTAACAGGGCTTTTATTTTAGTGGTGGTGAAATTGTTCAGAGGAGACCTACTGTGTTTTCTCCATGCATTAATCATTTGAATGTGGCTCTTACACATATGAGATTATATCGTAATTTTATTTAATATTACAGGAAACCAGGAAATGATAATTTACTATAGACTGCTTTTAACCCACAGCTTGAAACTGTGCACCTTTATTTATTATAAAAATTTTTGCAATTTTCTGCTTCTCAGAGATAATTACACAGATGGTGATTTAAGTACAAACTGCTATGAATAATTAGTCTTTACTTAATTTATCAAATGAAAGAATTTAAATAATAGTTTATTTCTTCTGAAAGTAAAAAAAACCCAAAACCATAATTGCAATCTGCCTCCAATTATAATATTTATAATAGAGACTAAAAGAAAAAGCATAGAGTGAGAGCTGACCTGTAAGGCTTAATTCACAACAATATTCTGCCACTCTTAGAATGACATGGCTGCTTCTTTTTCTTAGAGATTTCATGTGTATTACCATAATTAACAGTTGAGAATACTGAAGCTCAAGGAAGAACTTACATTTTGTAATGCATTTTTTCACTGAGCCCTCTGGGACTAGAGGATCAAGTTGGCAAATACCCCAGCAGGTAGAAGCTTCAGGAACTTATCTATAAATTTTCTAGCCATATAGTCAGTATAAATGAATGCAGTTGACATTATCTTCGGATTATGTGAAAGTCATTCTTCTATCTTATGGACAATTTGTTCTTAAAGGTAGATTTGATCTGAGCAAACTATACCTCTAATAAAGAGTTTCTGCTTCATTTGGATCCTGCTATTAAAGAACTTGGATGACAAATTCTGATTGTCTAGTCCTGCTATATTTCCTTAGGTAAGAAATTCCGTTAACTGCAAAATAATACATTAGTAGAAAAATGGAGAGCCAAATTTTTTTTAAAGGGTTTCGGCTCATGAATCCATTTTTAAGCACCTAAATAAGTTGCTTGATTTTTCAAATGTGCTGAGCATCTATCAGTTCCTACTGAAGTCAATTGCCCTTGCTGGTGCTCAGCATTTTTGAAAATCAAGTCTTTATATTGCATCCTGATTTTAGATGCCTATTTTTGAAAATCTTGGCCTTGGAGCTTAACTTGTATCTATTTTGAACATCTTACATGAGATTAATTATTAAAGGTTAATATCATCTTCTGAACTTGAAGCCTTCCCCTGCTGTCAAATGTTGCTTAAGGCATGAACAAAACTCCACCATCCCTGCCTATCTTGGGCTGTTTTTCCACCTCCTGTATGTTAAGTCTTATAAGTTTCCCCTCTCTAAATATTGTTCAGAGGGATTCTTTCAGTTGGTCACTTTTACATGCTCCTCCAGCTGCCCACCACTGGCACATCTGTCATGGCAGATGCTCTGGTTTTACTCTTAACATATGACCCAACTATTTTCATCTTCTTGTCTGGATAGCTTTGGAGATAAGGAGTTGAACTTTCTAACAAATTTTGGCATTGGTTATAAATTCATTTCATTTAGTACTTAGTATTTTCCCAAGACATTTGCTTTCAAAGGTATTTAGAGGTCTCTCTGTACCATTGGTGGATTTCCAGATTTAATATCTATATCTTGAAGTGGAAATAACATTTGAGTTGAAGATTCATAGTTGGGTCTTTAAACTGTAAATTTTCTATGACCAAATCTTGTTTAAGCTGATGAATACATATGCCAATTTTACTAATCAATCTATGACATTATTTCCTTCTGGACATCCACTTACCTTGGCAATAGAGTGCAAGCCATGTAAATTGACTCTCCTCTTTTATACCTTTGCCTTCCATGTAATGCTTGATCTGAGAGTTGCTGGTGTTCATTTTTTTTGTATTTTTTCATAACTACTTAGCTTTCTTATGATTCTGGACAATCTTTCCATTGTTGCCTGCATGCTGGTCGAGCTGTCATTTAGAAAAGCTAGGTCATCAACCTAAATCTAATTTCATTTGGCCAACATTAACATAGCAAAGTGCCTGCCTAGTCTCAAATTCAGATATTTACACCTTTGCTTCCACCAAATCTGCTGAAGATTAAAAATTGTCCAGTTTGAACATCTGGGCATGGTCATTCAACAACCATTTTCCAAAGGTTCCATAGGAACCCAATATAGAGAACTCCTGAGTCGGAGGAGAGCTCATAATAAAGTTAGCTACAGAATACATGGTCGAAAGAAAAAATGAGGATGCATGCTTGAGAAATTTAAGATACTGCTTATTTCCTCTAACACCACAGATTTTATCTATCCATTAATATTAGTAGCAGTATTTGTAATGTGATATCACATACGGGCACCACCCAAGAACTAGGTCCTCCTTTTGTTTGGCACTGTTCACATACACAGCAAAATGATGGACCCTGCTTGTTAGGGTAGCTTCTGCAGCATTTAAGATTAGACACATGATGAAGACCTTGGGTGAAATCCTGCCTCACTGAAGTCAATGGAAAGTTCCCATTGACTTCAGTGTGACCAGAATTTCATCCTTTTACTTTTGTTTTATTCTCATTTTTCTCTATTTATAAATTTGTTTTTAGGTAGACCACTAGATCATAGAATGTTTTTCGGAAAAGTTGCATGGCATGTTCTATCTGAGAATTTCCTGAAGACCAGCCCAAAGAGGTAGAATAGCTGAAATTGTTTGTGGGGTGTGGTTTTTTGTTTGTTTGTTTGTTTTGCATTTGAAAATGAAGATGTATTGAAAAAGAAATTTTCTACAGAAAATTTCTATCTGTTTCAACAACATTTCTCAGGTCCAGGATGTAATTTCTGGTCAAAATATGAGGGTGAGAGAAACCCCCTTGCTAGAGTAACCAATAACCTAGAGGTTACGGCATTCACTTAGAGTGCGGGAAAACTGGGTGTAAGTCCCTGATCTGAATCAGGCAAGTGAGTGGCCTAATGACTTTTCTGGGATGTCTCTATGTATCTGTCTATCTCTTCCCATCCCCTCACTGCTTTTTTCTTTCCCCTATCATTGAAAAAAAATCAGAACAAAAACAAATGTTGAATATTCACAATTTTTCACAAACTGGAAATGCTTTCCAGCCAGCCCTAAAAATTGCTTTCCTCCTTGTTTTCTTTTTACAGGTCTCTGGAGAGTACTATTTTGGGACTTCTTGGTCAAAAGCAAGTTAGCTAAGAGGCATTTCCTATATGGTGTCTTGCAGTCAGACTGTAGTCCTCTGGATGTACAAGGAACACTTCTATAGATGGCAGATGAGAACTGAATTCAAGGGGCGTAAGCTGACCGTCCACTAGAGCCTTTTGTAAAATGGAAATTTAACTAGAGTTAGACAAGATTTTTATTTTTAATTGAAAGGTATTTTCAATGGAACACGGATTTTTGATAAAAAACATGTTCACAATAAAATGTCCATTTTCCTTACAACGTTTTGCGTTAAAAAGGGGGGAGGGAAATGATTATTAAAATAATTTTGTTTTCGTAGAACAATCATATTCACATTTTTTAAAAGTAAAAATCTTATCCCCTACTGGAGAAAGAGAAAAAGTAAACATATCTGAGAGTTCATTTCCCGCCCCTCTGGAATGAAACAGTATATTTCAAATAAATATCAAACAACAATGAAAAATTGTGAAAAAATTCAAACAAAATGATAAAAAGTTCCCTACATTTCAAGACATACCTCCCCGTCTCCCCCAACCAGCTCTAATTTATCTATACTTTTTAAAAACTATTTTTATAGAAAAGTTGGTCTTAGGGAATGTATGTTTCTAAGGGTTTGTCTACACTTGAAATGCTGCAGTGACGCAGCTATAGCACTGTAGCGCTTCTGTGAAGACGCTACCTGTGACAACAGGAGCGGTTTTCCTATCGGCATAGATAATCAACCTCCCCAACAAGAGGCAATACCTAGTCTGACAGGAGAATTCTCCCATCAGTTTAGCACGGTCCACACTCTGGGGGTTAGATTGGTTCAACTGCATCGCTCAGGGGAGTAGATTTTTCACACCCCTGAGCAATGTAGTTACACTGACCTAATTTCCTAGCGTAGAACAGGCTTATAATCAGAGCCAGTTAGGATAGACATGGTTCAGTGAGAAATTTCACTCTCCTGCAGCAACTTTCTTTAGCTCAATTGATTAAATCTATGCCAGTCGTTTGGTATAGTAAACAGAGTCATTGATCCTGGGATGATGTTAGAATGTACCCTGCTTCGAAAATAAACACTTCATCTTTGCAGCAGGAGACCATTATCCCTTTTTATCATCAATTTAACACTCAAATACTTCTATTTGTGGGGGGTTTTTTTGGGGGGGGAGGGGGGAAGGCAGGTTAAGAGTATGTTCACATTAGAAAGATAAATTAAACTAAATAGTATTTTTGAGTGAATCTTTTGTTTAATATACTATTAAACTTCTTGAGGATCACCTCCAGACAACTGAATGACAGCCTGGAATCACTTTACAAATGTTAAATAATCATGATTTTAAAAGTCCCATGTTGCCTAAGAAAGGTTGATTTCTCTTTTATTTCCAATGGTCTGGATTACATAAATTACCCCTATTACTTCACAAATTATGAACATATTTTGTGACTGGTGTTTCTTTCCTTTTGAACTATTTGTCTCAGCTTGCCAAAAAAGCAATCTCCCCTTTCCTCACCTTTTGAGGAACTACCAGCTACTAAACCTGGTTGTAATCTGGAATCAAAATTTTAAAAGAAAATGCTTGAGTAAAACCATAGTATGGCTTCTGGGAAATTAATTCATAGGGGAAAGGTGTCAATTCAGCAAAGTTCATTATCCTATGCATGAAGCTCTCAAAGGGTAAAATTCTCCCCTGTACATGTCTAATATAAGTGGTGTGTTGGCACTCTGCCCAAATTGTTTGGAAGTTCATATTGCAACATATTTTACCAATATTTTATCATTTCCTCTAAGAAAACCCAAGTCCATTCAATGACTCTCAAGACAACTGAATATTATGAAAAAATAAATCTTCTCTTGAGCACAAAGGCCCCAATTCAAGAAAGCACCTAAGCATGTGCTCGCATGTTTTGCTGAATAGGAATAGATTTAAGCATGTACTTAAATGCTTTCTTGAATTGGGGCCACAGAAGTCAGCATTTACATCAAGATCTTAATCTAGCTCCACAGTGAGTTTTAATCTCTTAGTTTTTTAGAATTATATGGGCAGCTGATTATTTCCCTTCATTTTAATAGGAACTGAGGCCTCGATCCTACAAACGCTTTTCCATGTGCTTAACTTTAATACTATGGGTAGTGCCTTTAATTTCTATGGAGCTAATCGTGGTGCTACTGTTAAGTACATGTGCATGTGTTTGCATGATCAGGCCTGAATGGCAAATTTTGCTTCACACCCTGACAAAGATTGATCATAACTGTTGATATTTTTCAAAAACAATTATTTCTTAGAGTTACATAGCTGCACTTGTTTTCTTCAGATTAACTTGGGTTTGTGTTAATGCCCCCCCTCCATTTATATTACTATTTACATTCTTTTGTACACATTAGCCTGTAGCGACAGCACCTCTGTAAGCAAGTACATAGCGTACAGTACTAAAAAATTAGAACAACTCAGTCAATACAAAATAAAAAGTTTCACAATAAAAACAAAATTCTGGGTATTTCTTATATTAAAATTGAGTTTTGAGAGTCCAAAACTATGGTTTGTAATTTTAGACAGATCTTGACTCTTAAAAGGATCTGACATGGCTGCTGCCAGCAAGTCATTATTCCTTAGTTAGCAGATAGTGTAAATGCTAAGAATTAACATGTTTTCTTCAGTGGAGCACTTTGTTTCGCCTGCATCCTTATTGGAGGACTTGCACTATTCTGTGAATATTCTAATTTTTAAAAAAAAAACCAAGGTATTTAAAATAGTCATAATAAAGAAAGAACATTTCAGCCATGGGAAGATGTGGTTTCAATCAAAACAACCATATTAAGGAAGATTTATTATTTAAATGGTTAAATTAAACAAGACACAGTTAGGTTAACTTAATCATTTTTGCCAATTCAAAATTCTCGTGTATGAGTTTATAAAGCATACAAGGTAGACCAAAGGAAGGATACCTTAAGACCAGAACTTAAAGTTGTCTTAAAGAAGTCATGTCGGGTCTGTCATTTCCTAATATGGAGTAAAATTTTGGGGAACTGACAGCTTGTTTAAATACTTATCCACCTTAAAGTAAATGTAAGTTTTTTTGTGGGGGAGGTGTTTATTTAGTTAAATATTAGAGAGTAGGAGCAAATGAGATACTAAGGTGAAATGGTAAATTTGCCAATTGGGGAACCTATTTGGAAAAAGTAGTTTGACAGCACTGCAGAATCTGATGAGCTGTTCCCCAAATGTTAAGTGATGGGTTTGAAAAATCCAAACAAATTGAAAAGTCAAAAAAATAGACCAGAATAAACCCACAGGATTTGTTCCCCACATGAAATGACCATCAACTACATTCCCAATAGACATACCCTGCTCCCATATGTAGCATATTCAATATGACATAATTGCTGAAAAGTACATGCAACATACAGAAAAATGACCAAAGAAAGGGTGGTTATATCTGCAGAGAGAGATTAATTGGTGAATGTTATGTCAGACTTGTGGATGTGACCGATGTGCCTCACATGCATCTCAGATTTCTTTTTCTTTTGACTAGTTGTCTCACCATGTGCAACTCGTTCCTCTTTGAAGTGCACATCTACTCTGAAAAGTGACTAGACAAATAATATTGTGAGGTTCCGTGTTCATTTTCTTTAATTGATTCCAGATCACATTCTCCTACATTTACAAATTAAAGGTTGTTCCTTTCACTAACTGCCAGCCCTGAAAGCTTAGTCTGGGAACTCCGTCAAACTGTTTTTTTTATAGCTTTTGCTGGTTGAACCAGACTGTATTATTGCAATACAATGTATGATTACTTGAAAGCATTAAAGCCTAGAAAAAAGCTGCAGTAGTTCAGAAAGTAGCAAGAGATCTCTTCACAGCTATACAGAGTACCGAGAATACATTCCCTTATTCTTTGTTCAGCCAGCTCCCTGCTGAGCATGGAGTCTTCTTAACCCTTATTTACAATACCTTCATTCATTTTTTGTTCATTTCTATGTGGTAAACAGAAATGAAAGAAATGTCTAAGGGAAAAGTGCAAAATATGAAAGTGAAATTCTAAATTTAAAAACTAAAAGTACTTAAGCTGTTCTTTTAAAATCAATATGTAAAATTACACAAATTTTGATTCTGGCATGAGCATTAATGTCAAATCAAATTTGGGGATTAATTTAGAGAGAAAAAATTTAGCATTGTTTTTTTTCAGAGGAGTATTTCATAAACTGATAAACACAAAACAAAATATGGAGCCTCAAGGAAGCTAAAAGTAACAAAGCTTTTTTTTGGGGGGGGGGGGGGGGACATTTCATTTTATTGTATAAATGGCTAAATATCCCCTTATTTCTTCCCAATAATGTAGCTGAAATATGGGTTTATTTAATTAGCTGGACCCATTAAAATACTGTGGATGGCAATTATAAGGTTCATCTTGCAGAAAATATTGAAAAAGAAAAAGCATTTAATATCCTATTACTGTACAGGGATATAGTTGCAGCTTTAAAATATGTTAGACAACTTCTTCTCCAAGATTTATACTCTTTAGATGAATAAATAACTATTTTATTCTTATGTATTCAGATAATGCCAATTCCAGTTTAAACAGGATTCCATTCCAGAGATCTTGTAGGTGTTTGTCTCTGTCTGAGGGGTTGGAGCAAATGCGGTTGTATCGCAGAGCTTGGCTGTAGACGATGGATCGTGTGGTGTGATCAGGGTGAAAGCTGGAGGCATGTAGGTAGGAATAGCGGTCTCAAGTTCTGCGATACAACCGCATTTGCTCCAACCCCTCAGACAGAGACAAACACCTACAAGGTCTCTGTCAAGCTTTCTTACAACTACAATACCCACCTGCGGAAGTGAAGAAACAGATTGATAGAGCCAGAAGAGTTCCCAGAAGTCACCTACTACAGGACAGGCCTAACAAAGAAAATAACAGAACGCCACTAGCCGTCACCTTCAGCCCCCAACTAAAACCCCTCCAACGCATTATTAAGGATCTACAACCTATCCTGAAGGATGATCCAACACTCTCACAAATCTTGGGAGACAGGCCACTTCTTCCTACAGACAGCCCCGCAACCTGAAGCAAACACTCACCAACAACCACATACCACACAACAGAACCACTGACCCAGGAACCTATCCTTGCAACAAAGCCCGTTGCCAACTGTGCCCACATATCTATTCAGGGGACACCATCACAGGGCCTAATAACATCAGCCACACTATCAGAGGCTCGTTCACCTGCACATCCACCAATGTGATATATGCCATCATGTGCCAGCAATGCCCCTCTGCCATGTACATTGGTCAAACTGGACAGTCTCTACGTAAAAGAATAAAGGGACACAAATCAGACGTCAAGAATTATAACATTCATAAACCAGTCGGAGAACACTTCAATCTCTCTGGTCACGCAATCACAGACATGAAGGTCGCTATCTTACAACAAAAAACCTTCAAATCCAGACTCCAGCGAGAAACTGCTGAATTGGAATTCATTTGCAAATTGGATACTATTAATTTAGGCTTAAATAGAGACTGGGAGTGGCTAAGTCATTATGCAAGGTAGCCTATTTCCCCTTGTTTTTTCCTACCCTCCCCCCCCCCCCCCCGACGTTCTGGTTAAACTTGGATTTAAACTTGGAGAGTGGTCAGTTTGGATGAGCTATTGCCAGCAGGAGAGTGAGTTTGTGTGTGTGTGTGTTCCCGGGGGGGGTGGGGTGAGAAAGTCTGGATTTGTGCTGGAAATGGCCCACCTTGATTACCATGCACATTGTAGGGAGAGTGGTCACTTTGGATGAGCTATTACCAGCAGGAGAGTGAGTTTGTGTGTGTGGTTTTTTTGGAGGGGGGTGAGGGGGTGAGAGAACCTGGATTTGTGCAGGAAATGGCCCACCTTGATTATCATACACATTGTGAAGAGAGTGGTCACTTTGGATGGGCTATTACCGGCAGGAGAGTGAGTTTGGAGGGGGGGGGCGCGGAGGGTGAGAAAACCTGGATTTGTGCTGGAAATGGCCCAACTTGATGATCACTTTAGATAAGCTATTACCACCAGGACAGTGGGGTGGGAGGAGGTATTGTTTCATGGTCTCTGTGTGTATATAATGTCTTCTGCAGTTTCCACGGTATGCATCCGATGAAGTGAGCTGTAGCTCACGAAAGCTCATGCTCAGATAAATTGGTGAGTCTCTAAGGTGCCACAAGTACTCCTTTTCTTTTTACTGATTAGTATGTTCACTTGACCAATCAGCTTTTTTGTTTATTTTATAAGCCAAAGTTAATATTTGTGTTTTTTCAAACTTTGCTTCAGTTAATTCTTGTGTAATCTTTAAAGGTCTAGTACTTGTTAAAGGAGTTTTATCACTGACTTCAGTGAGAGTAGGATTGGGCTCTGGATGGTCAGCCACAAAGTAACTTGTAAATCTTTGTGTGAGCTACAGCAGATGTAGTTATTTCACATGGCTCAAAGTTATGATGTTGGTCAATTTGAAAATAGATGTTGTTTGATACCATTTCCTATTCTCCTTACTGTTTGAGATCCCAAATCTTGCCTTTTAATTCTGAAGTTTGGATAAATACTACAGAAGGACTCATTTTCAGTTTTTATTTTGTGGACAATTTCACATGAATTTATCAATGCTTATTGCAAAAATTAAAAATGGTGAAAAATCAGTGCAAAAAATTAACTTCACAGTTTTCTTGGTAAATATCTGAGGGGGACGAGAGGATAGAAAAAAGCAACAAATAGTACTGTTACTTAAGAATATTGAAAGTAAAAAGTTTAACGCTGTGGTTTATTTCATGAACTGTACATTAACAGTATGTACATCTATGCACAAGTGTGTGTATGCTGGGGGGAAAATCTTCCACCACATAACCTTACTTTAACAGACAGCCTCCCTGTGGCAGAGCGCTGAAGGGGAAACCCTAATCAGCTCCTGCCACTCCAGCCCCAATCAGGGGAAATGGTTGGGGCTGGGTAACTAGCTAGCACTGGCCTAGAAACTGACCACACCTGCCAGCCTTGTTAACAGGGTCTAAAAGCTTGGGAGGAAGTAATTTCCAGGGAGTGGAGACCGGGGGTGTAGGTTCAGAAAGAGCCAAGAGTCTGTTGCCACTGAGGTCTGTGCTAGGCCAAAACTGTAAATAAGCTGTAAATAGTTTGAGCTCGATGGTGGGGACTGGACATAGGAATAAAGAGCATGGGTGTTGCACCAGCTTGAAATGGTCCTGAGTCATTGGGGAGCGGTGCCAGGAAGCTGAACCCAGTGTGGCATGGTGAGTACCCCGTTACACTTACATTTACACACAGACTAATTTATTATTGACATAAACTCATTTACCTAATGTACTGGATTTTATTAACATAATTGTCATGTATCTGAGTGGTTCAAAATTCAAGTGAAAGTCAGTAAAAGCCAAATAATACCTTTTGTAAAACCCAGGAATTTTTCAGTAAAAAATCAGTAAAAACTGAAAACAAAAGTTCTTAATGCCACACCACAATTCCCCAGGAAGCCACCTTCCTTTAATTTCTTCTGAGGCTCTCATTGATAGAAGTTCAATTGTCTCTGCTAGGCCAGATGAAATCCACTGTAGCATTCCAGAAACAGGGTGGCATGGCACTTTTGAGGGCACCTCTGACACTGGAAAGCTCTGAAATGTGCAGTATTTGAATATACAAATTGGTCAGAATTCAACAGAGAGACCGCTCGACCCAAGAGTTAGAATCTTAACTGCTCATTATGATACAGCAGTGGTAAAGGGCCTTATGTGAGTCAGTGCTGAAGTGAAAACTACATGACCTGAATCTATTCTGTGTAATGAAATAGGGAGGACCATAAGCATGAACCTTTTGTCATGAAAACCTTTAAAAATATAATTGAATTCAGTCCTATCCAGGTGCAACAGCAGGGGACATATAAAGCTATAATGAATTGCAATATCATGGCACTATACATTCTTCAAGGCTTTAACTCAAGGAGTAAAACAAAAGAATGTGGTAGCTAGCCAGTGGAGTGCATTAATTATAAAGACAGCAGCATCCGTGTGTTTGAAGTTGACTTCCCAAGTTATATATCATAAACATATATTTTGAACAGCATCCAATTGTTTAAACTTTTTCCCCCTTCTGACCCTTCTATGCATCAAACCTTTCTTTAGGAACACTAACCTGCTCCCTTCCCTGGGTCCTCACTATCCTCTTTCTTTATATTACACTGCAAAGCTCCTTATAGTCATTCAAAGAGTTGAAGACAAGATTTTTAAAGGTCTTTATGCAGCCTAAAGATGCTGAAAGTACCTAGGCTATTGAAAATGCCTATCTACATCTTTAGGCAACTGAAGACCTTTAAAAATCTGGCCCTGAATGCCTCCTGCTAGGGGATTAGTTTTGCTTGCCTGCCATTTAAAGCAATGGCATTTCAGGGCACCCATCCCCTGGGTGGAGGCATTCATTCACCTACAGGTTCAGGCCCCAGAGTAACTAAATGAAACTCATTTATAGTTAAATGGAATGGAAGACCCATTTGATTTGCTGCACTGCAATGTGAAATTCTAGTTACAATGAACTAAAATAGTGAATTTCTTCTTTTTTTTTTTTAAGAGGAAGAAATTTCAATTCCATAATCTTTTTCTCTTCTACCCTTGATGTGTTATTTTTCCACAACTTAAAGCTTAGTCTCATCATCCTCACTCAGGGCCTGATCTAACGCTCCTTAAAGTTATTTGAAAGACTTCAATTGGATCAGCCCTCAAGCAGGAATGAATTCAATAGCATGAGATCAGCAGAGGGTCTATGACCTATGAACATTCTTATTAAGTCTTAAGTCTTAAATGGTGATGTCATAAATATAAAGGAAGGGGTAAACACCTTTAAATCCCTCCTGGCCAGAGGAAAAACCCTTTCACCTGTAAAGGGTTAAGAAGCTAGGATAACCTCGCTGGCACCTGACCAAAATGACCAATGAGGAGACAAGATACTTTCACAGCTGGAGTGGGGGGAGAAACAAAGGTTCTCCCTGTCTGTGTGTTGCTTTTTTCGGGACCAGAGCAGGAATGCAGGTCAGAACTCCTGTAAAGGGCTAATAAGCAATCTAGTTAGTTATGCATTAGCTTCTGCTTTGTTTGAATGGCTGATAAAATAAGTTGTGCTGAATGGAATGCATATTCCTGTTTTTGTGTCTTTTTGTAACATAAGGTTTTGCCTAGAGGGATTCTCTATGTTTTGAATCTGATTACCCTGTAAGGTATTTACTATCCTGATTTTACAGAGGTGATTCTTTTACTTCAATTAAAATTCTTCTTTTAAGAACCTGATTGCTTTTTCATTGTTCTTAAGATCCAAGGGTTTGGGTCTGTGCTCACCTATGCAAATTGGTGAGGATTTTTATCAAGCCTTCTTCCCCAGGAAAGGGGGTGTAGGGTTTGGGAGGATTTTTTGGGGAAAGACATTTCCAAGCAGGCTCTTTCCCTGTTATATATTCGTTAGACGCTTGGTGGTGGCAGCAATAAAGTCCGGGGCAAAAGGTAAAATAGTTTGTACCTCGGGGAAGTTTTAACCTAAGCTGGTAAAAATAAGCTTAGGGGGGTTTTCATGCAGGTCCCCACATCTGTACCCTAGAGTTCAGAGTGGGGAAGGAACCTTGACAGGTGAGTAGCCATTGTACTTCTGTGAAGGGCATGGGAGATACTTGTCTTTTTTTTTTTTTTAATGAATACTCTGTGTATCTCTATTTGGTGGAGCTCTGGGGTGTGTTTGGCACGTAATTCCAGCTGGAGCTTTCCACGCATGACCAGGAACTAGGCAATGACCATAATTCAATTCCCAGAATCTGATAAACAATACAATGAATCCAGTGCTGGAAGTCTACCATCTGGGAAGATACATGAACTGGACTGATCAGGTTCAAGTACTCCAGGATTAACAAAGGGCCTTTTATTTGAATAAAAGTCTGCATGAGAACTCAGGAGAAAAACTGACTGGGGATCAGACTGAGAGGTAGAGGCTGGAGAGGTAAACTGCCTCTTCCAGCCCATTGTTGGGGGAATGGACCTCTAGATAGTTTGATTACACAATGCATACTGCTTACAACACAGGATACAAGGGTTGTTGGGCTATACACAGATCGATTATGCAATGCTTGCAATATTAAATTTTGAATGCTTTTTTTGTTTCAGTTTTCACCAAAAATTTTAGCAGTGATTGGATGACTAGCATAGTAAACATCTCTAGTTAGATACCTTCAAGTCAGCAGGACCTGACAAAATACATTCTAGAATACTTAAGGAACTGGCTAAAGAGATCTCTGAGCCATTAGCAATGATCTTTGAGAACTCGTGGAGGACAGGAGAGATCCTAGAGGACTGGACAAGGGTAAATAGAGTATATTGCCTACCTTAAAAAAGGGCATTGAGTATAACCCAAAGAATTAAAGACCTTAACTTTGGTCCTTGGAAAGACAATGTAGCAAATAATCAGTAAATTTGTAAGTACCTTGAGGATAATAAGGTGATAAGTAACGATCAGCATGGATTTGTCAAGAGCAAATCACATCAAACCAACCTAATAGCCTTCTTTGACAGGACAACAGGCCTTGGATTATGGGAAGCATTAGATGTGATATATTTCAACTTTAGTTAGGCCAGGTCTACACTACAGACCTGTATCGATGTAACTACTTTGCTCAGGGGTGTAGATTTTTCAAACCCCTAAGCAATGTAGTAATACCAAACTAACCCCCTGTGTTGACAGCATTATGTCAACGAGAGAGTGTCTACAGTCAACATAGCGACTGCCTCTTGGGGAGGTTGATTAACTATGCCAATGGGAGATGCTCTCCTGTTGGTGTAGTAGTGTCTTCACTAAAGTGCTATGGCGGTACAGTTGTATGTCATGACAAACCCTAAATCTTTTGATACCCTCTCACATGAACTTCTCATCAGAAAAATTAGGGAAATGTAGTCTAGATAAATGTTCTATAAGGCAGGTGAACAACTCATTGGAAAACCAAACTTGGAGAGTAGTTATCAATGGTTCACAGTCAAGCTGGAAGGGCTTATTGAGTGAGGTTCTGCAGGGGATCTTTTTTGGGTCCGTTTTTATTCAGTATCTTCATAAATATTTTGGATAATGGCATAGAGAGTACACCTATAAACTTTGTGGATGAAACCAATATGAGACTGTTGGAAGCACTTTGGAGGACAGGATTAGAATTCAAAATGATCTTGGGAAACTGGAAAAATGGTCTGAATTAAGTGGAATGAAATTCAATAAGGACAAATGCAAAGTACTACACTTGGAAAGGAATAATCAATTGTACAAATACAAAATGACTGCCTCGGAAGGAATACTGCAGAAAAGGATCCGGGGGTGGTAGTGGATCACAAACTAAATATGAGTCAACAATTTAATAATGTTGCAAAAAAAACCGCAACAACCCCAAATATCATTCTGGGATGTAGAAGCAGAAGTGTTGTAAGCAAGATAGAAGAAGTTTCAGAGTAGCAGCCGTGTTAGTCTGTATCCGCAAAAAGAAAAGGAGTACTTGTGGCACCTTAGAGACTAATAAATTTTTTTGAGCATAAGCTTTCGGGAGCTACAGCTCACTTCATCGGATGCATGCAGTGGAAAATACAGTGGGGAGATTAATATACACAGAGAACATGAAATAATGGGTGTTACCATATACACTGTAACAAGAGTGATCAGGTAAGGTGAGCTATTACCAGCGGGAGAGTGGTGGGGGGGAAACCTTTTGCAGTGATAATCAAGGTGGGCCATTTCCAGCAGTTGACAAGAATGTGTGTGTGGGGGGGGGTATAAACATGGGGAAATAGTTTTACTTTGTGTAATGACCCATCCACTCCCAGTCTTTATTCAAGCCTAAGTTAATTGTATCTAGTTTGCAAATTAATTCCAATTCAGCAGTCTCTTGTTGGAGTCTGTTTTTGAAGTTTTTTTGTTGAAGAATTGCCACTTTTAGGTCTGTAATCGAGTGACCAAAGAGATTGAAGTGTTCTCCGACTGGTTTTTGAATGTTATAATTCTTGACGTCTGATTTGTGTCCATTTATTCTTTTATGTAGAGACTGTCCAGTTTGGCCAAAGTACATGGTAGAGGGGTATTCAAAAACCAGTCGGAGAACACTTCAATCTCTTTGGTCACTCGATTGCCCTGAGTGATCTATCTCCTCGCATCCAATACCAAAGTCTTGTGGTCAGATATTTCGAGACACCAAAGGCATGACCATTTGGCTAATAGCCATAGATGGATTTATCCTCCATGAATTTACCTAATTCCTTTTTGAACCCTCTTATACTTTTGGCCTTCACAACACCCATGGCAATGAGTTCCATATGTTGATGGTGTACTGTGTGAAGAAGTACTTCCTTATGTTTGTTATAAACTTGCTGCCTATTAATTTGCTTGTGTTACCCCTGGTTCACGTGTTATTGAAGGGGAAAATAAGACTTCCTTATTCTCTTTCTCTACACCATTCATAATTGTATAGATCTCTATCATATCCTCAGTCATCTTTTTTTCTCAGCTGAACAGTCTGTCTGTTAAATCTCTCATCATATGGAATCTCTTCCATAATCATATAATATTTTTGTTGTGGCCCTCTGTACTTTTTCCAATTCCAATATATCTTTTTTTGAACTGGGGGTGACCAGAACTGCTTGCAGTATGCCCGGGGTGGGAGTATGATGGATTTATATAGTGGGATTATGATATTTTCTGTATTGTTTTCCATTCCTTTCCTCATGGTTCCTAACATTCTGTTATCTTTTTGGACAGTCCCTGTACATTGAGCAAATGTTTTTTCAGTGAACTAATCAGGATGACTCCAAGCGCTCTTTCCTGAGTGGTAACAGCTAATTTAGACCCCATGATTTTGTATGTGTAGCTGGAATTATGTTGTCCAATGTGCATTACTTTTCATTTATCAAATTGAATTTCATCTTTCTTTTTGGTGCCCAGTCATGTAGTTTTATGAAGTGCCTCTGTAACTCTTCACAGTCAGCTTTGGACTTAACTTCTGTGAATTATTTTGTAACATTTGCAAACTTTGCCCCCTCGCTGCTTCCCTCTTTTTTTCCAGAATATTTATTAATATGTTGTACAGTGCTGGTCACAGCACAGATATTTGCGGGACCCACTATTTACCTCTCTCCACTGTGAAAACAGACTATTTATTCCTATCCTTTGTTTCCTATCTTTAACCAGTTATTGATCCATGAGAGGCTCTTCCCTCTTATTCCATTACTACTTAAAAGCCTTTATTGAGGGACCTTGTCAAAGGCTTTCTGAAAGTCCAAGTACTCCATATCCACTGGACTACCCTTAACCACATGTTCTTTGCACCCTCGAAGAATTCTAATAGATTGGTGAGCCATGGTTTCCCTTTACATAAAGTGTGTTAATTCTTCCCCCAACATACCGTCTTCATCTAGGTGTCTGATAATTCTGCTCTTTACTATAGGTTCAACCAATTTGCCTGGGACTGAATTTAGGCTAACCGGCCTGTATTTGCAAGGATCTCCTCTGGATCCTTTTTAAAATTCATCATCCATATTAGCTATCCTCCAGTCATCTGGTACAAAGGCTGATTTAAATGATAGGTTACATACTACAGTTAGTAGTTTTGCAATTTCATGTCTGAGTCCTTCAGAACTCTTGGGTGAATAATATCTGGTCCTGATGACTTATTGTTTAATTTATCATTTTGTTTCGATACCTCTATGTGAGAGAGTTCCTCAGATTTGTCAGCTTGAAAGAATGGCTCCCATGTGGGAATCTCCCTTTCAGCCTCTGCAGTGACGAGTGATGCAAATAATTCATTTAGCTTTTCCACAATGGCCTTGTCTTTCTTGTGTGATCCTTTAGCACCTAGATAATCCAGTGGCCACTGATTATTTGGCAGGCTTCCTGATTCTGATGTACTTAAAAATGTATTTTCTGTTAGTTTTTGTGTCTTTTGCTAGTTGCTCTTCAAATTCTTTTGTGGCCTGCTTACTTGTGACTTGCCAGAGTGTGTGCACCTTTCTAATTTGCTCAGTAGATAGGATTTGACTTCCAAATTTTTAAAAATTGTCTTTTTGTCTCTAACCACCTGTGATGGAGTGTCTACTCCACACACGAGTGGAAGGGGTTAATGGATGCCAGAGGGGCCGATTAACCTAGCGGACTGAAGGCTGAGAGAAAGCCCTAATTAGAGGAACAGGCTTACATGTACAGGGACTGGCGGGGCCTGTATAAAGCCAGATAGCTGGCTGCAAATGGGGAAGCTGCAAGGAAGCAGGCTGCAATCACTCCCTGAGTGGAGGGAATGGTTAGGCTGGCAAACCCAGAGAGGGGGAAAGCTGGATAGGTAGGAAGAAGCCCAGGGAAACAGCAGCTCGGACTATACAGGGACCGTGGCTACTTGTTATAGGGTCCCTGGGCTGGAACCCAGGGTAGATGATGGGCTTGGGTTCCCCTACCAGCCACTGGGAAGTGGAAAGGGTGTTGGACACACTAGTCAGACATCCGGTCTGGAAAAACTGTGAACTCCCACCGAAGGGGAGAACCTTAATGACTTGGCCACAGGGCTAAGCCACAAAAAGGAAGCTGCAGAGCCAGGAATGAGCGGGTCAGCAGGGTGAGACAAGATGGGGCAAGACATCACCAGAGGGGCCAGGACTGCCAGCAGGAAGTGCTGCTAGCAGTGAGTGACTCTGTGACACCACCTCTTTTACTCTGTTGTGTAGCCATGGTGTCATGTTTCTTTGTTTTTTTGTCTTGCTTTTTTTTTTTTAAAAAAAAAATGGAGTATACATTTAGTTTGAACCTCTATTATGGTGTTTTTAACAAAGTTTCTATAGAGCTTACAGGCATTTCACTTTGACTGTTTTTATTTCTATTTAACCAGTTTCTTCATTTTTGTGTAGTTCCCCTTTTTGAAGATAAATGCTGCTGTGGTGGGTTTCTTTGGTATTCCTCCCTCCTCCCCAAAGGATGTTAAATTTAATTGCATTAGGGTTGCTATTACCGAGTGGTTCAGCTATATTCATCTCATGGACCAGATCCTGTGCATCACTTAAAAACTAAATCAAGAATTGACTCTACCCTTGTGGGTTCCAGGAATAGCTGCTCTGAGAAGCCATCATTAATGCTGTCTAGAATTTTATCTCTGCATCCCATCCTCAGGTGACATATATCCAATCAATATGGGGATAGTTAAAATCCATGCCCCCCCCCCCATTTTATTAGGTTTTCTGTTTTTTGTAGTCTGTCTAATCTCCGTGAGCATTTCACAATCACCTTCCCCATCCTTGTCAGGTGGTTGGTAATATATTTGTACTGCTATACTCTTATTGTTAGAATTTGTATCCATAGAGATTCTGTGTTACAAATAAGTAAAAAATTAAGCTTTTCACTATATTTGACTCTATGCTTTCTTTTACATATAATTCTACTTCCCCACCAGCACGGCTTTTCTGTCATTCCTAAATATTTTGTAACTTGGTATTGCTGTGTTCCATTGATTATCATTATTCCACCAAGTTTCTGTATTGCCTATTACATTAATGTCCTCATTTAATACTCAAGTTCACCCATCTTAGTATTTAGACTTCTAGCACTTTTATATAAGCACTTACAAAATTTGTCAATATTTAGGTGTCTGCCTTCATGTGATTTTTTTTCCATTTGATTGTTTCTCTTCAGTTTTTTCTTGTACTTTATAAACTATCTTCTCCTCTTTACTAAAATGTAGAGTATCCACTTTAATAAATCCTCCCCGAGGAATGGGTCTGTCTGAACTGTTTATTCCTTCACACCTGTTGGCTTTCCCCTAGCCCTTCGTTTATAAACTCCTCTACAACCTTTTTAATTTTACATGCCATCAGTCTAGTTGTTTGGTTTAGGTGGAGCCCATCCTTCCTGGACAGGCTCCACCTGTCCTAAAATGTTCCCCTTTTCCTACTAAACCTAAATCTGTCCTCCAAGCACCATTGTCTCATCCATGCATTGAGATCCTGCAGCTTTGCCTGTCTAACTAACTGTGTGCTTGGAACTGGAAGCATTCCAGAAAAATGGAGGTCCTGGACTTTAATATCTTATTTAGCATCCTAAATTTGGCCACCAGGACCTCTCACTTACTTTTCCATATATCATTGGTACCTACATGTATCACAATTACCAGGTCCTCCACTGCACAGCACATGCCTATCTAGATGCTGAAAAATTTCAAACTTTCTTTGAAAAACTGAAACATTTTGACAGTATATTTTGAAAACATATGTTCAACTGGAATTCAACTAGTTTATATCTGAAACAGCAAATAAATATGAATTGATATACAATTCAATGGCATGGATTTTTTTATTTACTTATTCATAGTAAACATATTCTCAACAACCATATGTAAAAGATTTAACCCATACTAATATAAAACCTGAATTTAGAATGTAAAGAATGGTTTGTGCATTTGTTTTCTGAAGCCAAGGTACTCTCTGGCAAAATAATACTCTCCACCCAATCAAAGTAGAAATGGACTTCAATTGCTCAATTTGATTTTTGACAAATTTAAGACATAGTCCAACTCTCACTGATTACAACGTCCCTTAAAAGGGACCCAGTCATTCCAGTATAAAAACTTCAGGTTAGAGGCTTGCTACTCACCAGAGCAAAAAATATAACATTAACTGCCAAACAAAGCAGAAGAGACAAGAGAATATTGGGGAGGTCTTTCTATGATTGTTTAATATCTGTTATAATCTATGATCTTCTAATTTACATTCATTTCAAAGTTTTGTAGTTTGTATAGTCCTAATTCTTCATGTTTTATGAAGAATAAAAATAATCCAATCTAATTTATTCAGCATCAAGCGACTTGAGTCAATTGAATATATTAGTTACATACATTTTCTGATCTTGGATGAACGACACTTTTCAGAATGCATATTTTATAAGGTTTTGAATACATTTATTATATTTGTAGTTTTTATGTTACTAGTAATCTAAAGCAATTCTGCAATGCAGTCACTGACCACAATCTCTATGTGACCACAGTAAGGGCTATTTGAGAAATCTGCACATGGAATCATTCAAAAAAGCGCCACTTAATCTAAGTTTTCTTCCTTTGACTGTTTCAAAAACAATCTTATTGTCCACATCCTTATTGAAACTGTGTTATTCCACAGCTGCTTCTCCAAGCATGTTGACAGATGTCTACTTTATAAGTACATGTTGTTGGATGGCCAGAAAGTCAGAGAGATGCTAAAATATGTTGTCAACTGGAGAGATGTGCTGAACTGCTAAGTAGATGTGAACATTGGCTGCCTAGTGACCTTTGAGTAGCAATAGTAACGTTTTAAGGTCATGGGATTTATTCAACCTCCTCAGAACTGTTGACATTTCACATAAGCCAGAAGAAACTCTGAACTGATTTTGCTACCTAGGAAACATCTCCCTTTGGTATATATTAATATGGGTCAAAGTCATTCAGGGTGTAACTGCATTACATCTAACGAAGTTATACCTTGAATGAATTTCCAGTGGTCTCCTAGGCATCAAAGATAAATGTGCCCCATTTGTGTGCAGGATAGTCCTCTTACTTGGTCAAAATGGGTGTGTTTAGCTGAATTTATACTGTATTTGCTTTGATCGTTAATTCAGTTCTGAATAATCTCCTTTGTCATTTTTAGAAAGTGAATCGTCAACTTACAATATTTATTCTTTATATCTTTTCCTTGCCCTCTGCACTTGTGCTGTTAGGGATTCTCTATCACTTGTTCACACATTCTGGTTGACAAAGTTAAAAAAACAAAATCAGAAGTTGAACCATACTCTACTTCTGCATATATCTCCCAACTACTACTAACTTCATTGGGTCTTCTCCTCTCATATGTATGTGCACAAGTTGGCCAAATTTTATTTAGCTGTGGATTTTATAGGCTGCAAACAACTCAAGCACTGGGTATTATCTGCTCTCATGTCCACGCATTTCCTTATGTACTAACTAATATTATTTTTAACTGAACATGGAAGTGCCAGCTTCAGAAAGAAAGAAAAAAAATATGTTGGTTTGGGAACACACTGAACCAATCAAGAACCATAACAGTTTTTGAATCTTCAAAAAGCCATTAGCAAATTATAATAAAAGTGGCTTTGGTAACATCTATTCTCAGTGGGTTATATAAATGTTTATGATCTAAAGACCTCAATTATTATCTTTCTTAACATACATGAGGGCCCAAGCCATGGAAGTTCACCTTCCCATCTGTTTTTTTGTTTGTTTGTTTTTTGACATTGCCCTGGAGCTCATTGTCTTAGCCATTAGGCAAAATAAACTCAAAATGTATGGAACTCAGTACAGCTAGCGTGACTGTAAAGAGACTCTACATACTAATGGGATTTTATTTATAACAGAGCTTCAGTCTCTCCCTGGGTTTCTTAAACTTATTCATGAATTTGATCAAATTTTAAAGCATAAAATAAACTAAAACAATCCTGAGTTCATGCCCATTTCTGTAGGTGCTTTAGATCTCACTTTGTGGAGTTGAATTTTAAATGGGAGATGAATGTTCTCAAATATCCTGGGATTAATATGTCTACTAATGATAAATCTCTGGTAAAATTGAATCTTGACACTCCCTACCCCAAATTGGCCTCAGTAAAAATTGATGTTGAATGACAGGAACAACTGAATTTGACCTTTGAGAAAAATCAGTATAACTAAAATGCATATCTTCCCAAGGCCATTGTACTACTGTATCTCTATGTCAATACATGTTCCATGATTTTTTTTTTAAAACTTAAGATTAAAAAGAAGGGGGGGGGGGAAGAGTTAGCATTTTGTACACTAAATTTAAGCAAGGACCCAAGCTGCCAAATTCAAAACTCAATCTGCATTTAAACTTTCCCAAAGTTCAGGGTTATTGAGCATGGGGTTTTGATTACCCCAGTATAGAAATAGCACCCAGCTGCAAATTTCAAAATTTCCTCAAACATGAACATATTTGCACCAGAGACTTTGCTCTGATCCTAACTCCATAAAAATGTTCTTGCCTATGGAAGGAAGGTAGTTTGGGGTTTGTAATATCTCTGGAAAATCACAGATCTGAATGTTTAGAAATGTTAAGTGAGCCTCACTAGATCTAAAACTGAAACTAAGGAGGCTCAATTAGTATTATAAAGGCCACTGCCAAAATGGGAGCTCTTAGTCCCCAATCCTACAAGCAGCACAATGCAAATAGAGGGGTCTATCTATGCAGGTTTACTTGCATGATTGGGACCTTAACATATGTCATAGTAGCAAATATTGTTGCTGTTACACTTAAGATGCATTTATTAAGTAATGTTAAATAGCTTTCTTTTTCTTTTAAAAGTTGTGTAGAAAGGGAGAAAATGGTACAGTATATGGACTATGTAAGAGCTAGTAATATGGTGGGGAGCATTACTTCTCACCTTACAAAATGATTAGCATAAGTATAACTTTAATTCAAACCTGTAACGGGGTGAGAAATCACCTTCATGAGTAGTTGCTGGCTAATGCTAAAATGAGCTTTAAAAAAAGATCAAGTGTCTGTACGTGATACAATCTGTAAAAGCTGAATGCATTTATATTGTAATAAGATTCTTTATCAATTATTTTGGTTCCTAAACATTTAACACTTAAGTTAGGTGGCAGCCTAAGTTTAAGTTTCCAAGAGTCAGGCAAAGTTTAAATATATTTGCTGTCGCATAATCTGGTAAAAATGAGGCTCAATGAAAGAATGACACCGTTATTTGTGTCATTATTATCCTACCTTAGATCTTGCCCTTTGAAGTGTAGCTAGAGTGTCTCCTGATGCATTTTTTGCTTGCTCCAATTTAATTTTCTGCTAGGGATTTAATTCCATATTCATCTTGATAAGTCTGTGCTATCCCCTCTGTCCCCATGTTTTTTCACACTATACAAGTTCTCTCATAATTTTTAATGGTTTCCAATTTCTTTCTGGAAAAGCGATTACTGCTAAAATTTATTTCTTTACTAAATCCTGATTAATTTCCCTTATTTTAATCCAGACTCAGTGGTGGAAACATATTATTTGGCACTAGTAGAGACTTGTTCTTGATGCTCTGGCCAGAGCTCTTGTTAATTTGACCGCACCACACATTAAGCTGGGGGTGGGGATAGGGGGGTAGATTGTTGTTGGAGGAAGATGTCTTCCTCCAACAACAGAGGGGCATGGAGTGACTGTGTTACAGCAACTGCAGAGCAAGTCAGCATGGGGATGCTGACTCATCCCTCCTCCCAGATTACTGGAAGAGAGGGGGGACTATATAGGTCCATACCAGGCAGAAAAGGCCTTTGTTTACCTGGACTTGGAAAAGCAGCACACACCCTCCCATCCATGGAAGAGGTGAAATACCAAGTTTGGTCAGGACCTGTTGTGGGCATTGCACTAGTCACTCCTTTCTCTGCAGCCTTGGGAAGGAATTTTTTTCCTCACCGCCAGATTGGCCAAGTTGAAGTGGGGCTTTTTCACCTTCCCCACAGAGTGGTTTGTTTTTTGGGGGACAGGGGCTTAATTGGGGTGAATGAGGAACAGGAGTTAGGCTATGATTTTGCAACTCATTTTGTAAAGGTGAGGCATATATCCAGGGCAGGTACCCTTTAAGGAAGGGATACAGTGGTCAGATAAAACGGATTTGTAAAGGATTTAAAGGAGGTGTTTTAAAGGAATGGAATGGGGGACTCCTATGACTGGCATGGCAAGGAGCCAACCCCCCTTCCTTTATAGCCCCAGTTTGGAGTCCAGGAAGGGTGAGGGGGAGGACCAATGGAAGCCCCCCAGATATACATGGAACTGATCATGGAATTACCTGCACTGTTCACTCTTATCTGCTGTGTACTCAGAGACAGGTATGTTTTACCCTAATTAAACCACATCTGGTGCCTCCTGTCCTCCTTGCAGCATTGCCGGACAAGTCCCCCTTTGCATTTCTGCTGCTCCTCCCCATCCTTTTCTCTTCCTCATCAAGTAAGGCAATTAAAAGTTTTTATGACAATTAAAAACTAAAATTCTGAGGTGCAGATATTTGAATACTTTAGGAGTAAGGCAGCAAGGAAATTAAGTTTTAAAATTGGTTGGGAAAATAGACATTATGCAATTTAGATTTTGTCTGGAACAGTAACTTAGAAGCAAAACTCAGTTTGTAAAATGTTAAAAGGCCCAGTTCCTTGACAAAATTAGTGTAAAAGTAGCCATGAAAGAAACTCTTTTGTATTTACTACTTTTTCACTGTGAATTTCTTGTTTTTCCCCAAAGCTCAGCCTTAACTAGTACTGAGAAACAGCTCTTACAGCAAAAATCTCTCAGTTCTGTCTTACCTTCCCAACTGTCACCGTCCTCTTTAAATCTCTCAAGAGAATTCCTATTGACACCTATAATAAGGGGGCACATTGGGGTATTGTGGGAACACACTAAACTCTGGCAATCCCTAGCCCGTGTAACAACTCCTCATGGACTGTTCAAATGAGTGAATGTAATTCAAAGCAAACCAAGCCACCCCTGGGATTGGAAGGGAAGGAAGGTAGAGGACAGATTTGTCCTTTCCCACCCTTTTTAGGTGTGCTGAGCACAGATCTGGTGCACCTGATGATTGAAACCAAAATACTTTTTAACCCAGCTGCTTATGATCCAAAATACCTCAGACCACTTTGCATGGTGTAAAAGTCTACACAAAGCACAGAGCAACAATGAGCCAGTCCTACTGAGTGAGAACTATTTTTGTGTGTGAGAATTATTTGTACTTAACATAGAAAATAAACAGCTTGTTTTTGATTGGAATAGGGCCAGACTGCAACACTTGTAAACTGCCCTACTTGTTTGTATGTGGAGCTGAGGGAGAGCTCCAGAATGGATAGGTACATCTGTCTCACCCCCAATGAATGGGTAAAAACAATAATTTGATAATAGTTTCAATGGTAATCCATGGAATTCTTGTTTACATTCAAACACTGGAGAAAATTCATGTTCCTTTACTATTTTATGTATTAATAATTGGCTAATCATCATAACAAAACATTACATAGCGTTCTTTTAGCCCACTTTCTTAAAAATCCAAAACTAAATTATTTAAACAACACTTCAATTTAAATATTTTGGCTTTGGGACATACAGCTTAGTTATCAGTGGAATACTGCTGTGTGAGCTATTACAGTGCTTATGTGGATAAAGATTCCACTGATGTCAATGTCGAAATAGGGATTCAGACTTTGGATGAAGATCTTCATCTCCGATGATGGAAGGAACACTAGTTTCTAGAAGAGGCAAACTCATGTATGTAATTAATACCTTTTGGACTTAAAACAGATCAAGGTGTCCTTCAGTATGGCTGTTGTATCAATTTTGAACATGATACTAGATAATAGTGTTTATTAAATATATCATATAAACCCACCTTATTATGTAACAGTTGCCTAAAGGAAGAGAAGAAGTATAGAAAAGTGAGACTGTTTCCTCAAATAGGGAATAGGTAAAACTGGGGAAAGAATAAGAATGTCATCTTTCCCCTTGGCAGACACAGTGAGCAAAGTTTGGCTCTCATTTGCGTTCAGATAAATTCACTGATGACAGTGGTATTTGAAAAAAACAGTCCAAAATTCACCCAAACATAAGTGAGTATGTAGGAGAGGGATAAAGACAGAAAGGGGGACACAAAGAGACATGCTTACTAGAAGAACAGAATGGAGATTTACAGTAGCAGATAAAGCTGAAGATAGTACAAAGTTTCTGTGGTACTTAAGCCATCATCTATGTAGTTTATTTACAGTACACATCAGACCACATAATAACAGAATGTAGCATTGATTTATATGCCATGACCTCAACAAACTCACCCAACCTTGCATGCCCTCTGTGCACAGATGGCTTGCGAAGTCAGGCCCAAAAGCTCCAATTCAAAGTGAGACAGCAGCTCTTAACTCATTTCCACTGATTGGATACGTTACCTTGAAGTACTTTATGAATTATTCATCAGATTCATATTTAAATTTCCTTTGTCTGTGGCTAACATCCATGCAGACTATGTAACTGTAACCCTTCTGCCCGTCAGAGTTGGCAGCAACAAGGGCCGGGTTCAGTATCTAGGGGATCCATTCCAATAACACAATGCAAACCGGCTCAAGCCCCCACCCAGTGACCTGGGACAAATATATACCACCCCCTTGGGTGCCTCCAAGAGGCAATACTTCCCCTCTCGCAAGCACATAGTCTGAGTGTAGCAAAAAGCCTTTTAATAACAGAGAGAAACAATGTGGCATTATGTTGGGGAAACACCACCAACAGGATTCATAACACAACCCATGAGCAAAAAAAAAACCCACCCCAAGCAAATTGGGGCATGTCCCTTTCCCTTTGGTTCTTGAGTCCAGCAACCCCAAATCACCCAAAGTCCCAAAAGTCCAATGACCCAAAGGTCTCTGTCCCTGGTCAGGGCAGCCTCAGAGTTCGAAGGTTTATCTGCGGAGCTTTACCTCCCAACCTGGGTGGAGATGGGACAGGGGTAAGAGGCACCTTACATGATCTGAAGCTGACCACCCCACAGCTCCATAGACCTTCGCTCCGCTCCGCCAGCTGCCCCACGAACTCCTTCACTCAGCTCCGCGGCCCACAAGCAGCTCCCGCCGTCCACAAACAGCTCTGTGTCGAACTGCTCCACCAGCCTGTCCACAAGGCACTCCAGCCATCCCGCAAACTGCTCCACAATATATCTTCAGGCTCCCCCGCTACTTAACACAACGCTCAGTGATTTCAGCTCTTAGGTGAATTCAGTTTGTAGTAGGGAAGCCTCAATGCTGGTGCACCATTAGCCCAAAGTGAGCTCAGCAGCCTGTAACCAGACTCCTAATGGAATCAAAATTAGCTCTGATATTCCACAGTGGAGAGAGGAGGAAGTGCAATTAGCATGTAAGGCCCTCACCAAGGGGCCCATGACACCAAGTATTAATACTTGTCCCCAGCCTCTCTCAATTCACAGAGTTTTGGAACCCATGACCGTTGCCTAGCGACTGCTACTTAGTTGATGGTGAATCCCTCCATCATAACAAAAGGCCACGTACAGTTCCAAGCACAGTTCCTATAATCAGGGTAATAACAATTTATTCTTCCTGCCCCAATAACAGAGACACTGGGGATCCCACAGCAGCCAAAGTGATCATTTGGGCAGCTATGGTCTCATTCTAGGCGGGGTGGGTGTGCCTATGCAAATGAGATCGGCCCCTGAAGTTCTTTTCCACAACTTGCCACACCTCACCACCAGATGTCAGGGTGGAGCTCATCCTGACACTGCTTACATAACATTTTGTATTGCATAGATTCCATGCTGTTTGAGATAGAGGCCATTTTTATGTGTGTGAAGAGGGCCTAGCACAATGGGGCCCTGATTCCTAAATGGTGCCACTAGTTGTTACTGCACTATTAAAAACAAAAACAAAACCCAGCCATTTATATATAGCAAGAACAAAGTTTTCATTGATTTTTAAAAAAAAATCTTCCTTTGGAATAATTCTGAGTGACTTCAGTCTGCTTTGTTTATATGTCCCGTGAAAGGAATCAGTAGGAAAGAACCTTGTTAGACAATCCATTTGAATATTCACTCAGTTCTTGGCAGGAATTAGACCTTCTGTTTTATAAGATCATCATCAACATTAAACAATTCGAAATAACCTGGCTTTTGAATACATTTTTTTTTGTTTTATTCTGCCACCTACTCTAGAGAACTTAAAAAAAAAAGCTGACAATTCAGAACACCGTAAAAATCACATTAGAAAAATTAGCAAAGGTGTGACTGCTAGAAATCACCTGCCATGACCCCTCAGTTTCAATAGCATATACAGCCCTATGTGTGCTGATGCCTTACAGGTAGACATACTGTTTGCTAGTTCTCTGTGTGAAATAATACTGAGAAAATGAAACTGATATGTAAGGATGTTGAATCAGTGGTGTTTCTGTGTCAATCTCCTCTTTGTCTTTTGTTGCAGGTGCATATACCTAATGGATGTGATTCTCCATTGTCTTGCATCTTAACTGCATCTGTGCAATGCGGGTGTTGATGATGTCAAAAGGTGCAATGTCTCAGGCCCAATATATTTTAAAAGCCTGAGCTCAGAAGTGCTTTTTGAAATAGCTCATCTTCAGAATAACACATTTCTTTCTTAATCAGTACAGAAGAAAAGCAGCATCATATTTTCAGAATTTGGGAAAATCCTACTATTCTAATCAGCATTCTTTCTCTCACTGAAACAGATTGTAATGCCTTGGGCCTTGTGTACCTCACTGTTGAGTGCAGAATTTGGTTTCCATTGGCTGTCATTGTCCATTGGTCTCTGCATCACCAGAATTTAACTCAAAACTTTTTCAAAAGCACTCTTATGAATGTTGATTTTCAAGGATATTACATATAATTGTACATATAATTCATCACTATTCTGTTTTTAAAGTTTTATTATTTATTTTATTAGTTGTTATGCATTTAAAACATAAAGGACCTTTCTTTTTCCTCCCAGCCAAAGGCTTGTTAGCCATGCCATTAGCATAGGCAATTGCATATGCAGGCAGATGCAGACAACAAACCTACATGAGCCCCAAAACCGGAAATGCGTTAGGCATCTAGGTGACTTCTGAACCTAAATTGGGACCAAGATCCAGGTTTACTAAGGTATTTAGGCACCTAAAAGATGCAGATGGGTTCCCACTGTGATTTACAAATACGTGTGTAAAGCTAGGCTTTAGGGCTAGGCTCACAAGGGATGACTTGGGTGTTCAACTGACACTTTAGGGGCACAAATCTACTTAAGACCTAATGGCACTGAGCTGCTCAGCACCCTAATAAATTCCTAACTCTGGCAGGCTGCTCCAAAAGAGATCAGTGAAGATTTGAACCAGGGTTATCCCAGGTGAGTGCTCTAATGACTGGGCTACTGGATATAAGGACACCAATGTCAGTGCCGTCATTATTCGGGTGAAACAGCTGACACATCTCTAAGCACCTAACTCCAGGAAAGGGTTCACAGTTGTGAATCCCAAGTGGAGAAGGTGTCTAACTTCCTTGGAGAGGTGGGGCTCAGACCACACACCCATCCTCAGTATTTCCTATTGGCTAACTTAGACTGCTGTGCATTTAGGTTGTTGGTTTCTTTGAATCCTTTTCTTAGGTGACTGATTCTCCCCATGCATTGTATAGGGAGCTGAGGCACTCTCCTTGCTTCCTGGGGCTTGTGATTTCCATAAGGTGGCAGGGTGCCTACAAGTTAGACACGGAAATGCCTAAGTCCCCTTTGTGAATCTAGCTCTAAGTCACTTTTGAAAATGGGACTTAGATGCTTTAGTTATTTCAGGCCCTTTGGAAAATTTTACCAACATGCTTCCATGTTATATAAACAATAACTTACTATGTCTTTCCAATTAATGTTTGCTATTGCATCTAGCTAAATATTTAAGATACCCATAACATCAGCAACTTTGCTTGGGCAATTCAAATGCCTGTATTTGAAACTTCAGCAGAACGTAACAAAGGATCAGTGTATCAGCTGGTGTAAATCTGTGCAGCACCACTGAAGTTCACAGAACTACATGAATTTTCACCATCTATGGACCTGGTCCAATATTTCCAACCTAAAACAGCAGAAAGCGGAATTCTCTTGTAGTTTCTGAAACCTAGGGTGCAAAGCCTTGAATGGCCGTGTACTCACTGTAAAAGTGTGAGCAGTTAGGGCCACATGCTCCCATGTAAATCCTATCCATAATAATCTTGAAAGTCTTTTCTGGAGGAGCACTTGTGGCACCTTAGAGACTAACAAATTTATTTGAGCATAACCTTTCGTGAGCTACAGCTCACTTGATCGGATGCATTCAGTCACTGAATGCAGCCGAGGAAGTGAGCTGTAGCTCACGAAAGCTTATGCTCAAATAAATTTGTTAGTCTCTAAGGTGCCACAAGTCCTCCTTTTCTTTTTTCCAGAGGAGTTATCTTAAAGTAACCACCAGACCTTACCCTGCAATTTTCCCAGATAACACAAGAAGAACAAATAAATGGAGATTGAAAGAATGATGGAAAATGTAAAATAATGCAAATTAGTGCAGAATCTTTCCTCATGTGGCTATTTCCAAATGAGATTAGTAAAATTCATTTAACTTTCTATAAACTTCATTTAGTTTCCCTATACTGGCCTATAACAGCATTTCCCTTTGATCTAATTCATTTCCTACTAGTCTCATGCTTCCAGAACATTATTTTCTCCCACTTTGCAATTTAGGAATGTGATATGTATGTCTGAGGTTTTGTAATTAAAAAAAAAAAGATCTGCACACAGTCTGCTTTCCTTCATTTCACTAATGTTTAACTGGTTGGCCCAATGGCATAGAAGAAACACATTGCAATACTGACTGTCAAACCAAAATTTAGGCGGGGAGGTAGTGTCCCATATCAAATAATTCTTCTATCTATTTAACAATTTGGACTTCATTGGTTTACATTATTGTAAGGACCTTTATATCTAAAGATGCTCTTTCCCCAAATCATTCCCACCCTACATCTTCCTTTATCATATTATATCAATATATATCAATATCAATTGTACTTGGATTTCTACAATTTATAAATGCTATTGGAAGTAGCAGCATCCCTTAACTTGCCCAAGTTATGACTACACTTTCTAGGAACAGGCATCCATGACCAATGGATGTTTCAAGTCCAGTGGCAGCATTAAGTCAGGGCCATATCTGGGCAAAAAAAG
The DNA here is from genome assembly GCF_965140235.1 of Caretta caretta. Classification (NCBI taxonomy): domain Eukaryota; kingdom Metazoa; phylum Chordata; order Testudines; family Cheloniidae; genus Caretta; species Caretta caretta. The sequence continues at coordinate 88,219,784 of NC_134210.1, read as the reverse complement.
TCATGCTCTAGCATATCTAATTGTCAGCTTTCTTCTTCAATTTCTCACACAAGATATCACCATGTCCAGAAAAAAATACCTATAACAGAGTTGATACTACTGGTACTACTGCAGAAAACCTGCTCTGTTGCACCAGTGATATTGATGGCAATGAGAATGATCCATTTTCAATACAGGTTGTCCTGAAAATGACTTAGGTCAGATCCAGATTTTTTTTCCAAATCCAATTGCCTTTAACTACACAGGGAGAGAAACTTATCATGGTTATTTCAGATGGTCGTGCCATTTTTTAAAAAAAAAACTTTAAGGACCTACTTCAATGTCCAGTGTGGGTCTTTCTTTTGCTGTTAGTCAGCATTGGATCTAGATTAAATCAGCATTACATGTTCTAGATGTTAAAACATCAACAAAAAACAATAGGCTGAAGTCCTCATGCAAAAATCCTCCTAGATTTAATGTGCCTACGGTTGTGCAGATCAGAGGATATGATAAACAGGGCTAGTCCAAAACTGTCAGTGGAAACTGGCTTCTACAGAAAATTGGGGTTTTGACTCAACAAAATGTTGTTGTTTTTTATGTAAGATCTCTGTATGTGGAAAATTTTGACTTTTGGCCAAAAAAAACCCCAATAACAAACAAACAAAAAAAAACACAAAAAACCATGAACACTGAAAAGTTTTCAGTTAAAAATAAAACTCTTCTGGCTGCAAAATGAAATATATATATTCAGAAATGCAACCACATGTTTCATAAGAGTTACTCAGTTTTCCCAGCCTAACCCCCTTTGTGATGTTGCATTACAACCAGGGAGTTCCTTGAGACACGCCAGTGGCTCAGCATGGGGAGAAGATGAGATGAGAGAGAAGTCTGACTAAGAGTCTCATAGAGGCGAATGAGGCACTCAAACTACAACTCCTAAGAGACATCACAGCTGTATTTTCAAACTGAAACATTGTGAAAAGTGAAAGTTTGGGGCTTTCAAATTTTCACTGAAAAATCGGAATTTCTTCAGGACAAAAATTTTCTTGATCAGCTCTGATAACATATACTCGTACAGATGTAGGCCTCTTCTCTTGCACATTGGGACCCACGGTTACATTCAGCTGGTTACATTCTCAGTGATCATAGTAAGGAATTACATTTATTTTAATTTCTAAATTAACTTTTAAAATATAGTTCAAAGTTTTGGAAACTTTAATGAAATTAATGAAGTGATAATGAAATTGAAACAAATAATGATAGTCGAATCAGTTGTCCAGAACTAAAACCAGAAGTGTTAGCTTACTTCAATAAATTCTATTTGAGCAAGATTCTCAAATCTGTTGATGTATATGATAAATTTGGATATGCTCAGGAAAAGCATAAAGAACACACTCTTGAGAGGTCACACATACTGCTGGGAGGTGCAGAGTTCCCTTTAATTTCAGTGGGAGGTGATGGTTCTTAACACCGCTCAGAAGGCACACAGTATTTTGCCAGATTGAATTATACAGCTTTTGAGAGCCTAGCAGAAGTGACCTTCTGAATGGGTTATTCCTAAGCCATGGATCCAAACACTGTGTACTCACACTTTGAGCCTGTCATATTTTGAATCTACCTCATCTATGCATGCATAATTTTACAGCATGATTGCAAAATGCTACTTGTCTGGTGTAAATAATGTGTTGCTGAGCAAGTAAAATATATTTAGTGTGTTTTTTTCTGTATCTTAAAAACTGGAAGAATAGATTTTGTTCCTTAGCATGTACCTTTTCATGACAAGGTTTATATAGAGTCAATTATACTTGTGCAGCACCACTGCAATAAATAGGATAATTTGGTTTCACTAAGGTCAGAATCTGGTGCTTTGTGTTTGCTGAGGGCAGGGAATTGGTGCCTTTCTTTTGTTCTTCAGCATGTTACATATAGTAGACACTACTTGAGTTACTGTGAAAGAAAGTGTTGTTCAAGAGAATTCAGCCAACTCCCAGGTGAAAGTGAAAATAGAAGCTAATTAGCATAAATAATTCCACTCAAGCAGCTCCCCCAAGTGATATTCCTCCCAAATGAGCTGTAAACAATAATTAGCTATCTAGAAAGTGTTCAATTAGTGAACCTGTGCTTGTAAAAAGTTTTCTGGCATTCCTTTTTAGCTCAGAACTGAAGGTCTCATTTAACTGTGTAATCTTGGGAAAAGTTATAAATAATGAAGACATGAGTGGTTTCATATTTACTGGCAATATCTGTACCTTGACATGATTGCACTTCAAATTCAAGCACAAATCCCAAACTTAAATGATGTGGTTTCAGCTATCCCCTAAGGAGACTACTTTGTAAAAGTAGCATGCATACTGTGGCACAATTTTCTGTGGTTTCTTAGGGAAGGCCATAATTAAGTTATGCTGACTACAGAGAATAGTCTCTGGGTCAGAGCTGAGGTTAATGGAAAGACGTTCATATGGCACTTGTGTGCCCACTGGGTCTTTGAATAAAAATGGGACTTCACCTCCTATTTCTTCCAGTGCCCTTAACTTTCAAGAGCAAACGGGCACCCATTTAAAACTCAGTAAAGTCTGAAATATTGCAAGAAATAGAAACTATATCTTCATTACTCTAAAGAAGCTTTTTTGTAAAATACATGAAAATTCAAAACACAACAAAACTGTTTGTATGGCAACTTCTGACTTATCTGTATGTGTATATATATCTTCTTACTATATGTTCCATTCTATGCATCCGATGAAGTGGGCTGTAGTCTACGAAAGCTTATGCTCTTATAAATTTGTTAGTCTCTAAGGTGCCACACGTACTCCTGTTCTTTTTGCGGATACAGACTAACACGGCTGCTACTCTGAAACCTGTCAATTATTACCTTGTTTCAATAAAATAAAGGTCATGTGAACTTGACAGGATTTATTGATTGACACTTTACAGCAGCAAATAACACTCAGGGCTCAACTCCCTGATTATGGGCATCTAAGACAGTTTTGTAGGGTAGTGATCTCAGTTGGTAGCCTCAAACTTGAGAACCACAGCTTTAAGTTAACAAAAACAAGTGAAAAAAATTCTGGTTTCAAGTGTCATTAATTGAATGTCCGCATGGAGCATCCAGCAACTGTGTCTTTCTTCATTTCCTGTCTGTGCTGAAAACACCTGTCCATGTTTAGACACTGCTCTCTCTGCATCCACAGAGTTTGTTGGAATTGTCAAACAGTGCTGAGCTCGCTTTGCAAGATGGGAGATTCTGCCTTCCACTGGAACTCAGTGGAAGGCAGAATCCTCCATCTTGCACCGAGCCCCCCACTGAGCACAGGCAAACTACAGTCCACTTCTTTCACAATATTTTTGTAAGCCGGCATCTCCAGCCTACAATTCTTACCAAAGGCAAGAATTGCATTAAGCGAGCTTAAATGCACCATCAACAGGTGCATTTGTGCAGGGTCAAAACTATGCACTGCTTTTAGGACCCCTGCTGCAGGTTTGTTGAAACTTCTGAGCCCCTTTTGCTGCATTGCTTGACTCTTCTCCATAGAGGTAGTATTGTCTGAGCTTCTTTACCATGCAAGGAAAACACCTGCTGAGTACTGGCATTTGCCTGAGCATTGTCAGTGTGATTTTCGTTTGACTGTGCTTCAGCCCAAACCAGTACATCCATTACTTTGTTGTACACCTGCTGGATTGTGACATGTTGAGATTCAAACCAAGTGATTGAGCCCATGAGTCCTGTGGCATTCGTGGCAATGAACTGACCTTCCTCGTTCAGCTGAGCATCATTTCGAAGAGCTGCCAGTTCTGTTGAAACCTGCGTTTTTGGTGTCTGTGTCAACTCTTCTGAGCTGAATGCAGCGTAGTACTTCAGGTGAGCTGCATGGTACTGTGCAGCCCGAAACCAGGAATGCTAACGAGTAATTACTGGCTCTGGGGAAGTACAATTTTTTCTTTCCCACATTTCAGTTGTGTTTACAATGTGATGCCTGTATCAAAGTTTTCAGCTAGGGCAGTGTTTAAAGATCATTTTAATGGAGCTGACCAGGTATCAATTTTACCAAACTTGCACCTCCACGGCTCACTGACCAGAGAAATTTTATATGCATTATATCTAATATGGACAGCGTTTGGCATTAGATCTTGGAGAACCGATTTGAAAGCTTTTGTCATGTAAGTTGCATTGCAACTTGGAAAAGCAGAGACTTTGTCAAAGTTTGCACTGTATTTTGAAACTGAGTGTAGTTTCTTGAGAAACTGTAGTGTAGTTAACAGCATCTATATAAATGCAGTCAGCGAGCACCGTTGTTAGCTTTCCTGACTGTACCTCTTCGGCCTTGTCAGAAACAAAATCAAAGAGAACATGCAGTACATAATTGTCTTGCTCATCTGAACTCATCAGAAATAATTGCAACAGACTCACATGAGTTAATCTGAGACTTCATCACCTTAAAGTGTGTAGCAAAAATTTTTGGAATGGAGTCCTGTCATAGCTTACTCCCACTTGGTAAGAAACTGGCATTTTGTACATTCCGTTGAATGAAGCACGCAGCTTTGGGTGATCAAGTTTTTCCAACAGCATGTTAGCACTTGCAAATGCATCCACAGGTTCCATTCTAGCTAAATTACTCGGCTCTCTATCATCTTCTTAAAAAGGGAAGAAATAGTTTTTTTGTTTTTTTAACTTTTCATTTACCAGCTATCTGCAGCTTTCTTCGTGCTTTGATGGGTTTCCGAGTCTAAGTGGTGGTGAACCGTTGTCTGAAGTGTGTGATCAAATGAAACACTGCAGCTTGTACAAAATAGTTAATTACCAGCAACATGTAGAATTTGGCTTCCGAATTCTTTCACATGATCTGCTGCAGTAATCATTTGTAAGCTTTTTGATTTTTTTTGGACACTCATTTTAAAGTAATTGCACGTGTCTTCCTCTAGGCAGTCAGTTGAGATCACTACACTACAAAACTTCCCCAATGTCCATATCTACCAATCAGTGAGCTGAACCCTGAGTCTCATTTGCTGCTATAAAGTGTCAATAAAAAAATTTCAAGTGCCTCACCTTTCTTTTTATTTTTATTGAAATGAGCTAATAATTGCATCTGGAAGGGGGGCAGTTCCCTGTACAATGTCCCCTCCCCAGGCAGCCCCAAAGGCACGGGAACAGGAAGTAAGTGAGGAGGAAGGGTGTGAAACTATCTGCAGCCAGGAGAGATACCTAAGAGCAGCCCTGCAGAGAAAGAGCAAGTCATGTCCCACCCCAGCCCTGCCCAGACTAGCAGCTAGGAGCCCCTGCTGGGGCATTCCCAGCTGCACAGGGAACATCAGAACCAACTCCACAAGCCTCATCCAGCTTCAGGAATCTCTGGGGCTGCTGCCCAGTCCCAGAGCATCCTGCAGCAGGGGCAGGCACCCGGAAGTGGGTCGCTCTCTTTCTCCCCACCTCTCCTGGAGTGGCTGTGCAGGGAATGGACAAGTCCTGTCCCTCCCCAGCCGAGCTGGAGCTAGGAGCCCCTTTTGCTGGGGTGCTCCTAGCACCAGGGGAGAGCTAAAACTTTCTCTCTACAATCAAAATTAATTCTTACTCCCAACCCCCAGAAATTCTCCTCCCTCTACACACTTAACATGTGGTTAGCACTGTTTTAACCCTGTTGATTTTTTGCAAATTCAGGAAGCTCTTACTGCAGAACAATATCTGTGGTTTGTTTACTATGAGGGAAAGTAAATACAGTATTTTGTTTTTACATATTCATATCTCCTAATTTTAAAGTAGCTAAGGCGGACTGGGCCCTGCCCTTGTGGGATGGGTGACTGGGAGTGGGGGATGGTCAGATCCTTCCCCTATGGGACGTCTGGGGAAGGGCATTGCAGAGCTACACTCACACCTAGGAGGTGGTGCCTGTTGTGGGGCTGGCTGGGCTCAGCTCCCACCTCTGGGTGCTATGACCTGGCTTCTGGCTAAAGTTTGGCCTGGCTGCCTCCCGTCACAATTTCAGCTGCCTAGCTGGGCCTCCTACAAAGTGATTCCTAGGGGTGAATTGGAATCTAACACACCTATTACAAAAAACAGGCACAATGAAAGCATAATGCAGCCCAAAGGAAAATGTGACCTCATAGTATCTGACCATAGGTACCAACTGAAGTTTGTGGCGGTGGATAGTAAGCACCACTGACCCCTCCTGGGGAACAACACAGCGATACAAGCCATAGATCTGATCAAAGTGAAGTTCAGAATTTTATTGCTGCAGTGCAAGAAGCAAAAGAGAGCATCCTGTGGACAATGAAGACAACTTTAAAAGCATATGGCATGTTTTCAGAGGTGACAGGTGCCTTGAAGGAAAGATGCAACTGGAAGTAGACCCCACTGTGGAATCTACGTGTTTACCACAAAGAAAAATCAAATGGCACAATATAAGTCAGTACACAAGGAGCAGAGCAGGCATATCATATCACCTGTGGCTAGCCTTAGTAAGTCCCTAACTTACACAGGCTCATGGGACTCAGACTAAATGGCTCTATAACTGCTGTGTAGACATTTGGGCTCAGGCTGGAGCCCGAGCTCTGGGACCCCATGACCCCATTCTGGCTTCCTCAGTGCTCTCCAGCTCCTTCGTCCTCGTCTGGCTTTCTCTCAAGTATCTCTTGACTGAATGAGGGTGATTCTCTCCATGGTTTTCTCCCAAGTACTTAGCCATGCAGCTCCCTTCATGGAGCTTAACCTCAAGAGCTGGACACCATTACTCCTTCAGTGTTAGATAGTCCCTTGATGTAGCAGTTCCTTATGGTGACAGTGACAGTAGCAACAGCAGCTTGTGGGTGGAGAAGACAATTATAACTTGTATGAAGCAACAGCCCCTGGTGGCAGCTCTAGTGCAATATGGTTTCAGATGTTAGCTTACATAATTGGAGCCATGCCAATCGCTTACACTGCTGCCTACCTCTTCAGAGACCAAGTGTGGAGCACACTTTACAAGCTATGGGAAATATAGGGAAGTTTAAGTAACACTGCAGATACTGACTGACCCATATCTATTAATCTGTAGCTCTTCAAGCCATGGCCTGCCTGTTTGCACAGCGTCTAGCACAAGAGGGCCATGAGCCTGATTCCTGATGGGGTCTCTGGGTGCTACTGCAACATAACATTGAAATAGATAACAAATAAAACATGCCCATTTTGGCTTTGTTCGGGGTAACCACTGTATAAAATTGCTTCTTGAGCAACCTGAGAAAAAGAATGATCTTCAAATACTGTACTGTTAAAGCACTAGAGATTTTCATTTTCTTTGCATTCTCTTTGTTGATAGCCTCTATTTCTGGATTCTATTTTGGTTCATCATTCTTTGGAAAATTATTCCTTCTGTTCATCTTTGTTATAGAGTTTTTATAAAGGAAAACGTAGATCTATTTCTATGCGAGAGGTTGAGATGAGAGAAAACAAGATTTATTGAGTTACAAACAGGACACTAAGGTAAGCAATTCTTGCTTTTCATTGGCATCAGTGTTTTTTCAGCCCTTATAGGAGCAGCATTATGTTATATTTGTTCCAAAAATATCTTTAGCTTTTAGGAAGCTCATACTACAACATTTCTAGGTTACGTGAGCAGTCTTTACACAAATCATCACACTGATGGAAATGGACAGTTTGTGGGGGTTAGTACTACTCACAAGAAACAAGGGTTTGCCGGATCATGCCTCTACACCTTATCTAGCACCCCATTGCTAATACGTTAGTTACATTTTTCCATTGATTTAAATATATTTTAAAACTAATGATAACTTACTGGTTTCCTCTTACATTCTTCAGTACTTTAAACTTAATTGTGTGCCTTAATTTTGAGTGTGCTGACACCTTCAAATGGCTGGGGCTCAGTTGCCCCTGTGCCAGATCTAACCCACAGCTGGAAGAAATTAATACTGTCAGGAGGTGGGTAGAATGGGAGATGGGAGAAAGGCACCCTATGGTTCAGTAGAAGTAGGAGAGCTGGGCCGAGAGGGACTTGTAGAGGCGCAGCCCTAGGAGTTGGTTCTCTATTAAAAAAAAAAAAAACTCAGGAAAGACCGGCAGGCAGGGATGTCTAACCCTAGAGGGTTAGAGAAGACTGTCAGAAGTGAAGATGAGCCCGAGGAAGGAGGTCTATGGTTATCCTGGCCTAAGCAAAAAAGGCATTTGAACCCAGGATTGTGACTAGGAAAGATCTAAGGGAAAGGACTCTCCAGAAAGGCTAGGCTGGTCCACAGGAAGATGCCTTGGGGAAAAAATGAAGGGAGTTGGGATTTGAATTATTGGGCAGATAGTCCACTTGTTTAATTGATTTCCTGGCCAATGAGAGCTGCAGAGCCAGCCCTGGGGAGCACACGGAGTTTCCCTGATCACCCTTGCTCCTCGGGGCCATACATGTTGGCCACTTCCAGGGAGCTGTGCAGAGCCAGGGAAGGCAGGGAGCCTGCCTTAGCCCCACTGGACTTTTAATGGCCCGGTCAGCGGTGTTGACTGGAGCCACCAGGATCCCTTTTCAACTGGGCATTCCAGTCGAAAACTGGATGCCTGGCAACCCTATTGGGGCTGGGGGGGGGCTAGCCTGGGGAAGGCAAGAGGGCCAGTGGCCACGGTGGGGAGGGCTTGGGACTTTGGATCAGGTTCGTGGCCCAAAATTGATTTCTTCCCCACCCCCTGCTCTAAGTTATGGTAGTCTCTCTGTGAGCTGCAGAGATGCCTGGAATTTCCACTGCAAGCCTTCCTCCTCTTGTCCCTAGCTCCACCCCAGCATGCTCCTTACACCAGGGCTTGCAAGGAGGTTGCAGTGCAGTGCCAAGGGACTCTCCTGTCTGGAACAACAGCTATTAGGGCCCCTTTATCATGCTCCAGCCCTTAGCTGTTATAAAGGGGCTGTAGCAGAAAGTGTTTGTCACCCCCCTGAACTACATCAGACATATCATATACTTCCTGAATTCTACACCTATTGACCAATTAAAAATCAGAAATTCAGAATGCCATTAAATATTTTTCACTTTCTAAAACATAACAAATGGAATTCAAAATAAGTTATTTGAAGTCTATTTTACTTCCATTCTGTTTTGTTTATAAACCTCTTCCAACACTCTATATTATTTAGCTATATATAGGGAGACAAAGACATTACTACTTAGCAATAATAACAATAAAATACAACTTGAAAGACTGATATGTACTTACCTCTGCACACAAAAAATCTGAAAACTGATCTGCTGAATCCCTCAATTTATTTTGTTTTGATTCTACAGGCACAGACATGACTGATTTTGGTGGGGTTAGACATCTGCCTAAACTTTTCACACAGGGCCATATTCTGCTCTGATTTACAAAACTGTAAATCTGAAATAACCCCGTTGAAATCAATGAAGCTTCATGACTCCATGAGTTCAAGGTTTAGTGACAGCTCTTTATACTATTTATATTGCTATTTCTTTGAGGCCATTTCTAAGTTGTTATACTTCAAGAAAGCTCATGAAAAAGTATCAGTTTATTCAGCATCATAAATCCAGGACAGGAATGCTCTTAGAAACCAGAAAGATCAAAGTTAATCCCCCACAAAAGAACCATTCCAAAGCTCCTTTCAAAATCTTCATGGGAGAAATTTTGACAGCTTCCTGATTTATTGAACATTACAGTGGTTCAGTGCCCTAAAAAGAGGGTTTTTTGTTTGTTTGTTTGGCTTATAAAATGATTTGTCAAGTGGAACTGCTGTGTGTTGTATATAGCATGTCCCTTAATATGCCAATATTTTTGCTATTTAATTTTAACTTTATTTCTTAAATATAACCTCTTATTGAAGAAAATTCTACCTAAGCCATTCCTTATTCACAAAAAGATTAAATTTCTTGCCCATAAATGGGCATTATTTTTTTAACACAATTAAAAACAAAGGAAATGGAAACAATTGTGATCTACAAGCATGTAACAGATCATTTAGGAAAAATTACAATGTAATTGTATCCATCAGAGAAGGATAATCGGAAGCTAATCACTAGACTGGATCACTCCCTAACTCAGGAGATCTAGGGTCAATTCCTAGCTCAGCCACACATATCTTAAGCAAGTCACTTAACCTCTCCTTCCCATGGAAACCTCATTTCCCCATCTGTAAAATGGGAATGTCCTGTCTATTTAGATTATAAGCTCTTCAAAAATTGGGTACCACTCTTATTAGGTGGTTATACTGCACTAGCCCAATAAGGCCTTGAGCACATCTGGGACTGCCAGACACTTCTGTAGTACAGGAGAAGATGCTTAAAGGCACAAATGGCAGATAGATGTTTAACTCCCATTTGTGACTTTAAAATTCTCCGCTATAAGTAATAAAAAAAGACCACATAGTCATATATGGCCCTTGTTAGGCAGGCAAACTTTAAGAATACCCCATTATGTATTGATAAGAAACAAGACTTCACTGGGAGAGGCCAAAACAACTGTTTCCAATGGTATCAAGTTTCTTTCCAAGCCCTATTATAACTATGCTTAAGGTGAAGGCCCTGTGTGGTATATTTCATATCCATTTCAAAATTCACAAGGCCATAACAACATGGATATTGCAGGTCATGACTGAGGTGAACTGGAAGAATTGGGATGGAAAATGTGAACAACTCAAGTCTGCACCATATCTGCCTTAAAATAGTGCTATAAGTTTATCATTTTACTAAACACAACCTACAAAAAAAATCCCTCACAATTAAGATAACACACAACCTAGTTCTACATCCACTTATTTTGTCCCCACACTAAGTAACACTCATTTTTTGTAAGAATATTCCATAAATGCAGCTACTTAGAATAATTCTCACATACTTGTTAAATTAAGCAATTTGCCGAGGTACACAAATAACTGGAAATCCTGTTTGAAAGACTATTTCAGAATAAGTGTGGCTATGCAAAGTGATCTATAGTATCCACATTTCCTTTTCTAGTATCTTTTATATTGGGTTTTACGTAAAGCTTACCTTTAATGCCTTCACTGACGAGTTTCCATCCCGCTATCCTATTGTGTAGGCCAGTCTAATCACCTCACAACTTTTATTAAATGAAACTTTTTTCTGACCTTTCCCACATTCCCCCTTTCAGCTCACCATGGATTCAAGGAGGAGGACAAAACCAAACTTTTTAACGGGGAGGGGAGACCAAAACAAGTTATCATCAACATGTGCCTTCACTGCCCTACAGAGGTCTCCTGCATTGGTACATGCATTTCTTCTATGTCTTAAAGCTAGTATTTCTTCAGTACAAGTTTTGTTCATAGTTGTGGGTTTTTTCCTTCAGAATTCTGCATCTTGTAGCTGGTTCATTGGCTCATGAACTATGCTAATTCTTATACATCACTTAGCTCTAGATTGCAATCTTTTCTGAAGCATGATTTCAACTAACCAGTCTGTTTCCAAAACACTTCTGGGAGAAGTCATATAATAATCCCATAACTTCAGGCATTCAGCTGGAAAATTTCAGCTGGTTTATATGATTCCAGCTGGTAAATTAGGTTTTAGAAAATAACAATGTGTCCTTTAACCGACTGGCTCCTGGGGCTACTAAACTTCCAAACTAAAAGACTCCCAGATAAAACAATATTGCTTATGGTATAGCATAGGATTTTCGCTACCTAGTTACCAATTAGTAGGTGCTAACAGAGACCATCTGAAAGAGTTTGATAAATGTTATTGACATGTTGACCGGGTATTTAAAGAGCTAACCTTTTTCTCTCTTTTTGGTTGTCCATTATTGACCATGCTGGCTGTTCCCTTCACAGCCTAACCTGTCCTAAAGACATATTGAGGATTCTCCCATTCTCTCATATTTGTAAAGTATCTATTGTATAATCTCCACAAAACAAAACAAAATTCTGTCTTGTCAAATAGAGTTTATAATACGGTCTTCAAGATTTCCTTGATAATTTTATTTGTTCAAACTTCTTCCAGCTCTTTAACTATGTGTCGTAATAAAAAAGATTCACAAATCATCATCAAAATTGTACAACTACATTTCCATCTGGGGGGGGGGGGGGCTTATCAGTATTTTTGTTTTGATAGAGTTATTGTGTAACTACAAAATAAGCATACCAGTACATGAGGTTCATTTACTAGGCATGAAGAAAGAAAGAAAGAAAGAAAGAAAGACCCAACCAACACAAGACACCCCACTGCACATGTTTCTCCCATGGGGGACAGGATGAGTGAACAATCAACATGTGACAGATGTGTAATCATATTGCTTAATGCTTTATAGGAAGGTGTTCAGATACTGTGATGATGAGCACAGTGTAAAAACCTACATAGAATAGAGATGGCTAAGTTTATTCTGACCATGACAGAGGATTTCTTATCCTCTAACACAGAGGTTCCTAAATTATTTTTTGTCCCCCCATCCTTGGCGTTTCATGTCCCATGCATGCTCCCCTGTCATGGGAAACAGGAGAGGGATCAATTGGCAATGCTGAGGAGAGTGGAAGGCACAGGATGGTTGATGCCAGGAGGTGGGGGGCGACGCCTGTGGGAGGCAATAGGTGCCTGAGTGAATGCAAAGGATTATGGGCATTGGGTGGCAGTGAGGGGGGGAACAGGGTCACCCCCAGTTCACACTCACACATTGCACCATGAGCACCCTTTTCAGGAGTGGATACCAGGTGCACAACCATCCCCATCTGTGGCCAAACGCAGAAACTATTTGCCACTCCTGGGGACACTCCACTTCCTCCTTGTTGCTTCTTTCCAACAGTGTAAAGCTACAGCTACAGTGACCCCCCACCCCACCCCGCCCTTCCCACCTGCCAAATCTGACACCCCTGCAGTGCACAGGAGCCTCAATGCTGTCACTGTGTCTACCTGACCCAAACTGGAACAAAGCCCCTTCCTGGAGCCCAGGCAAAATTTACAGCTGAAGTGGCAGGACATGATCAAAAGTGAGGAGAGCCCATGTCTCTGTGCCTGATTCTGGGCTTGGCTCAGTGTAAATCAGGATTAGGGCCACTGAAATCATAAGAGCAGCACCAACATAAAGACTGCGTGAGATCAGAACGAGGCCCTGGGTTTCATCTTCTATTTATCTATATATTATCCTTAGTGACTTTGTGGGGAAGGGAGTAAGAGGCCTCGAATGCTGAATCCTTTGCATGAAAATAATACATTCTCATTGTAATTCCTTATCATTTATTTTATGCCTAATGGGATTGGTGCTGTACAAACATAAGAAAAAAAAAACAATTTCATTCCTTTTCCGGGTAGTTTACTATGTAATTCAGATAAAGGTAATATAACTGAGACATATACTGGTAAAAGACCAGAAGAGATACCATGCTTGAAGTGGAGAGAGCCGACTCCAGGCACCAGCCAAACAGGTGCTTGGCGTGGCATTTAGAATGGGGCGGAAGTCCGTGTCCCGCAGCGACTGCCTAGGGCCGCAAAATTGGTAGAGCCCTGGAAGTGGAGTTGGTGTTAAGGAGAAAATATCACTGAACGGCTTAACAGAAAAGGTGAGAGGTTTTAAGGACGGATTTGAAGAGAAGAAAGGGAGGTTTATTTGGCTCTTGAGAAGAGTCAAAGAGTTTGTCTAAGCATAACAGATGGAATGGAAAATGGCAGAAGTACAAAAATGGGAGAAGCATGCAAATGCACAGTTGCTGAGCAAAATGCATAGGCATAGAGCTGAGCAAATCATTCACGGTGGTTTATTCATTGAATTTCACCTCATTTTTTTGCAAACTGTTGACAGATATCTCAGAGTACTCAAAACCATTTGTGAATTTAAATATTTAAATCATTGTGAAATTGAGTCAATAGGGGTTACATGGTACTCAGCACTTTTGAAAATCAAGCCGTATATTTAGGTGCCTAAACATAGCTTTAAAAATCTAGGCCAGTGTATGTACATACATTTTAGTGATTGTTTTAAGGCAAACTGCACCATTCCTCCTGGAAGCACTGAGAAGAAAGAGCAGGAAATAGAATTAGATAGTATAAGTAAATATACTGCTTGAAAAAATTATTAGTCAAACTTTTTGAAGTGCTAGGCTGTAAGGCCCCAAATTGTACACCCTTTTATTTATCATGCCTGAGGAAGATGATGTTCCACTGTCACCTCTAAACTTCCTCTGTCTTCTATAATACAATTAGTTATTCTGTAGTTTAGATAATTATGTAGACACTGAATCATATATTAAGAAGGTAAAACACATAATTTCATTACTAGTAAATGAGTTTTATATATTTTCTGTGGGAGAGTTATGAATATTTTTATACGTAGTGCTTTGATGATTTTCTAACTGATTTGATTGGCATTAACTGGTTTATTTGCTACTTGTTGAAGAGTATAAAGGAAAGCAGGGGGCAGATTGTTTAAAGGAAGAAGCACAGGGAGCGACAGCATAATTTGTGCAAATTGTCAGAGTTTGTGCTAAAAGGCAGAGTTAAAATGTTTTCTGGTACAATGATTTGTGTTTTACCTTTCCAAGAAATGCTTTAAAGGTTTAGAAACATGTTCAGTTTTTACATTGCAACTTAAAAAAAAACCCAACACTAGTTTTATCTTAGGCACCAGCTGTCACGTGAAAAGAATAAGGACCATTTTCAAGTATATCAGCCCTGCAATGTGAAAGTGTAGGTACTACAAATATTTTTTAAAATAAAGATAGACTGGAAGGGATTAATCAACCAGTCTGGAGAATGGGGGGTGGGAAAGGATGAGGAGCTTTACTCTTCTCTTTTTAAGGACAACCATGATCACACAGATCAGTAAGTGAGATAAACAAGCTTCCCACCCCCACCACCTCTCTACTTGGTTAGAGAAAGACCAGGGACGGCACTCTGCACAAGATATGGGTAGTGTTGTTTGCAAGTTAACAGTTCTTGAGAAAAAATATATACATTTCAAGTTTTATCAGATTGTTCTGTTAATTTTTAAGATCTGAGGACCTGAATCCGATCTTACACCAGTTTCACAATGTCATAACTCCACTGACTGCAATATAGTTAATTAATCTGAATCTGAATCAGACCCCCAAGAGTGAGTATAGTAACGCAATAGTTCAGTATGTGATTGTGTTGGCTACAGATCTGAAGTTAAACTTTCTCCCTGAATCTGAAATAAACCCAGCTAATATTTGCAGAAAACATTGAGATACACATATATAAAACTTACATGGACAGAGTATTTAGTCCCCTTAAGGGCTTTGAGATCATAACATTGTTATTTGTTCTCCCCTCTGCATCGAGCAGCTTGCCAGCAATCATTTTATGGTCCTCCAAGTCACTTTATCTGAAAAGATGAAAGCAGAATTGGCCAAACAATGCATCAGCATACAAAATTATTTAAGAAGTTGGTTTTCTGTAGTTTGGCAGCCGTTTTTCTTTTGAGCTATGTTATTTGTAATTCTGGCATATGCTAAGAACTTTGCTTAACCAAAAAACTAAAACAATGTTGAAAACAAATCAATTGTGGATTAGTTGAAAACCCAATGATGTGCTTCCTCTGTAGAGTTGGTCTTGCTATCTGTGACCATTATCTAATTACCCTCTTTTGAAAGCTTTGACTTCTTATTCCTGTCTTATGTTTTAAACATGTTTTTAAAAAAGCCACATATACATGAAAAGGCTGCAGAACTTATCCTTTTCATATTAACTAGCATTCAGGGAACTTATCTGATGCTGCTTACCCAACTTTACTTTCTAACAGTTTATACAAATGGAATTTATTGGCCAACCAATAACTAGGTTGGCAGCTGAATAATTTACCTCAGGCATTGAAATCTGCAGTCCTTATGCACTTGTAATTCCAATTGCATTCAACAGAAGTTCTGTGTATATAACATCTACAGATCAGGACCAAAGGGAATGGACCAATATTTTATTTTGTTTATTCTTCTGAAAAAAAAATTCCCCTAGTTTATTTTTTGATCCATCCTGTTTTCTTTTTATTCTGTTTTGCGACACTTAAAACTTTTCCCCTTCCTACACTATATAAATCTTCTTTCCATTATTTACCATGTACAGATTGCAATAGTTTTTGATGTCTTCAAATAACCCTAAAAGTGTTTCCACTTGAGACAATTACAAACATCTTTTGCCTCACTGTCTTGGATGTTTAGTTCTTTCATTCTTGCAGCTAAGTAGGTTTTACAAAGTAATAAGAAGATAACAGCTCTAAAAATACTCTTTTAGATTTTGTTGAGTGTTGATGTAAAAGTAAGTTTTCAGGCAGAAAGTAGGTGGTGTGAATTTGAAGAGTGAAAAGTGGATGGGGAAAGGTTTAGGGAGCTGAAATGTGTGCACTGAGCAATTCACTCATATAAAAATCAACAGCAAAATTCTCTTTGGTTTGTTGTATATTTAGATTATGGTGGAGGTTGTTACAGCCCATACAGTCATGAATTCTCAGACACATAAACAAAGACAAGAAGATATTTAAACAGTCCAACCTAAATTAATTGTTATATTCTGGGAAGGACAGTAATTAGATGATCTCAGTGTTAATTTAAAGTGTCAAGGCTTTGGTACAAAATGAAGAATCACCACCCCAAAATGCATAGTTAATACAAGATTAAACCTGGATCCTAGTAGTGCCTGGTTCTGTTGCTGTTATATTGTAGTGAGCTGGGTGAAACCTTGTTATGGGTTGGGTTAAAACCATATTGAGAAACTGTTCCTTTTGTCCTTGGGTCCTTCTGCATTCAGAGACAAAGGACCTTGTACATTCTTTGTCAGTAAAACTGCATCAAAGAAATAACTAGCTATCACCAGTTTGAACATCCTCAGGGCCCCATGCTTTGATTAGCCACTCAGGTCAAAAGGGGCAACAGTATATTATTTAATTATTCAGTTCTCCCCAGGCCTGCAGTATCCCTTGCCAGAAATCCTGTGGTACTCTAGGCAGAGGAAGACCACAATGTCTTTTTCCATGTCCTCAAGCCTTTCTCTCTTCCTTTCTCAGTCCCCCGTGTTAGGCCAGAATACTTTGTTTCTTCAATGATGTAGAGCTGAATTCTCAGAAACTCAAAATTCTCATTTCACAGGAATTTTCAGCATTTTAAAATTAGTTTTGGTGCCATTACTTCATGACAAGTCAGTAGTAGTAGCAATCAGATACACTTCTATTAATGAGATGCCATGTGACATAGTATAAGAGTTGAAATATTCAGTTTTTATTTTATTCTATTTTTAAAATCATTAGCAGCTACTTAGTACTGATTGAAACATCTTATCTTCTTTCCTAGAACAAAGTGTCTCCTGTTTGCATGGCAATGAAACTGACGAATGATTTTAAATGCTGCCCCTAATGGTCTTTAAAAAATGTAAAATAAAAATAATAGAATATTTCAACTTACTATATAATACAACATTTCAATAGTATGTCACATTATGACATAGTAGTAGTAGCTGCTGACATACAAAGAAATGTAAAATAGTAAAAATATACAAATTACAAAAAATAAAATGAAATTCAAAATGAAACTTTAATATACAAAATTTCCCCCCAATGCTCCCGAAAGGTTCATTTCGTTCTCCTTCCACCTGCAGGAATTTTTGTCAAAATCAACACATTTTTCAAAACATTGCAATTTTAACAAAAATGGCATTTTTTCATCAAAAAACATTTGGGGGCAATATTTCTGACCAGCTCTACTCTGAGGCCACCCAATTAGTCAGCACTTTAGTTTAGATTTAAATGAAAGAGAATTTCATTGGCAATTGTATAGAAACAGAATGCACAGCATGTAATGAAAAGGTACAAAAATATGTCTAAGTGAATAAAAATCACCAAAGCAGTACTAAACTTAGAGAATATCAAAAATTGCCTAGAATATGGCAAACCTTTGCTTTATCACAGCCTAAATTTACTCTCTGCTAGGTGGAAACTTAAAGCAGCATGGAGGAGCCATTGTGGAGCTGTATACAGCTCATTTTCTACCTCACTCCATCCCAGCCTTGGTTTAGATTAGAGCAGCCTGGGCACTGCCAGCTGGACCGTCCATTAGTTGGAGCACAGTGCACACTTGACATTGCTCCTGATACTCTGCAGACGTAGGTAGCATAGCAACCAGTTACATGCCTTCCTGCAACTCTGAAGCAAATCTCTGCTCCCTTTATATCTAAAGGTGCAAAAGGAGTGGAACAGGACATTTAATCTCACCATAATTGTCAGTGTTCTTTTGTAGAGCTAACGAGTCAAAACTCTAAGTGACAACCAACTGATGAATCAAATGGAGGCAGAGGCTTTGCAGTCAGTTTACAGTGACTTCAAGAGAGCTGAATTATATTTGTAAGAAACATTGCACGAAGAGCACCAATTATTAAAATCCTCAGTATTTGTACTGTACAGCCAGTCAAATTATGGAAAGCTGGAAAACTTCTGTCAGTCTGTCAGTATAATCAATCTTCTAGTTCAGTGAAATCCACTTCAAAATAACTTAGCAACTATGAGCAAAACCTGATTTCCCAACACAAAATGTTAAAGTCAATATAATGGATTATAACAGCAAGAGACTTCAATATCAAAGCTGTAAGAAAGACTGGAAGAAAGCTAGTGTGCCATTTTAAAAAAAGGGTAAACAGGATGACTGAGGTAATTTTAGGCCTGTCAGCCTGACATCAATCTTAGGCAAGAGAGTGGAGAGGCTGATATGGGACTCAATTAACAAAGAATTAAAGGAGAGTAATGTAATTAATGCAAATCAACATGAGTTTATGGAAAATGGACCCTGTCAAACTAACTTAATATCTTTCTATTTATGAGATTACAAGTGTGGTTGATAAAGATAATAGTGTTAATGTTAATAGTTAGACTTCTGTAAGGTGTTTGAATTAATACTACATAACATTTTTGATTAAAAAACTAGAATGGTATAAAGTTATCATGGCACACATTAAATGGATTAAAAACTGGCTAACTGATAGTCTTAAATTATATATTTGTTAATAGGGAAATGTCATTGAGCAGATGTGTTTCCACCCGCAAGAGTCAGTTCTTGGTCCTATAATATTTAACATTTTTATCAATGACCTGGAAGAAAACATAAAATCATCACTAATAAAGTTTGCAGTTGACATAAAAATTGGAGACATGGTAAATAATGAAGAGGACAGGTCACTGATTCAGAGTGATCCAGATCACTTGGTAACATGCATTTTAATATGGCTCAATGTAAATGTATACATTTAGGGACAAAGGATGTAGGCCATACAAAATGGGGGATTCTATCCTGGAAAGTCATGACTCTGAAAAAGTGTTGGGGGTTGTGATGGAGAATAAGCTAAACATGAACTCCCATTGTGACACTGTGGCCAAAAGAGCTAATGTGATCCTTAGATACATAAACAGGGAATCTTGACTGAAGTAGATAGGTTATTTTATCTCTGTATTTGTCACTGGTGTGACTGCTGATGGAATACTCTGTCGAGTTCTAGTGTCCACAATTCAAGAAGGATGTTGCTAAATTGGAGATGGTTCAAAGAAGAGCCATGAGAATGATAAAAGGATTAGAAAACATGCCTTATAGTGATAAGCTAAATAGACGGAGTGCCCTGAGCCTAACAAAAAGAAGGGTAAGGGGTAGCTTATTTACAGTCTATAATTGCCTCTTCAATCGAGCAGAAAAAGTTAAACACGATCCAATAGCTGGAAGTTGAAGTTAGACAAATTCAGACTGGAAATAAGATGTACATTTTTGACAGTGAAGGTAATTAACCATTGAAACAACTTTGTGGTGGATTCTCCATCACTGACAATTTTAAAATCATGAGTGGAATTTTTTTCTAAAAGATATGCTTTAGTTTGTATTTGGGGCAGGTATATGGCTTATGTATACAAGAGGTTAGAACACTGATCACAATAGTCTTGGACTCTATAAATCTATCCTTTTTAATCAAAGTTGAGTTTAGTTTCATACCTAAATTCTTTACTTGGAACAAGATACCTCAACAGAGGAACATAGGGTAGTGGTGGCAATAATAGATGTGCTCCTATTGGCCAGACACAAAGGCCATACTCATGTTGACAGACTTCCCCATAATATTTCATATAATCTACCATGGAGACCTGATGCTTAGTCTTGGACGCAATGGCAAGAATTAGCAGGATTACGCTGAGAAGTTTTCAGTCATTCTTCTCAGAATGCACCCACAGAATCATGAAGGAAAGCTTCACTTCTAGAGCTCTCAACTGTTAAGTTCCACAGGCATCCATGCTTTCCACAGTCCTGTTCAACATCTTCATAAAGGTCCTAAGCAACATTCTGAAGGGGCAAGTACTAAAATGCCAGCTATATATAGATGATCTATAGCGCTATCAAATGCAAATGGCACCAACCCTGCCGATAAATGGCATAACTGAGACCAAATACTGGATGAAAAGCAGTTGGCTGAAGCTCAATCCCTGAAAGAATGCAGTGATGCAGTGATGCCAGTAAAGAAATGGAAGCACTTTGAAGAACAGACCAAAAACTTGGAGGCTCCTCATTTCTTCTTGATACCCAAATAACAATGGCCCTTTTCACTGACAGCCAGCAAGAAGACTGTGCCTCCTCCTGTTGGTGTCATGATCTCCAGGCTGATTACCAGAACACCTCAAAGGGCACTTTTCATGAGTTTATGCCTGATGATCTTCAATTTAGTCTGGGAGTCAAGCGGAAATCATTAAATTTTTGTATCAATCTTTGTTTTTTTTTATAAGGCAGAGGACTGTGAGATTTGGGTCACTCTGTAGAGCTCACATTTTCCCATACAGAGTGAGTTGCAGAAGTCTAACCTGGAGGTAATCAAGAATGGTAAGCAGCATGTTATTAATGAACAGCTGCCTCATACTATTTCTTGCAGGCATTGAGGTCCTGGTGATGCTGGAGGCTTCATTGCTGGAAGAGGTGGTATGTAGTTTGTCACCCACATACTGGTCCATTAGAGTCCATGGTGTCCCAGTCACACACTTTCTGAGAATGCTCATATAGATATCGAAGAGGTGCTGCTGGAGTCTGCTCACCTCCATCTTCTAATTTAGTTTTGCAAAGAAAGGAAACTGTGGAAAGAAGACAGTAATTTGTGAGGTCAGGAGTAAGAAAACATATAACTAAAATTAGCTTCATTATTACATTTGTCAGCATGTCTGGCAGTTGCCCTCTTTAAAGGAGGCATTAATGAGAGTTATCATGGGGGCTGCTAGTCTTTGTTAGCCTTCATTAGCCATGTGGTACATTTTTGTGCACTTTGAGATTCCAGTAGAAAAAATATCTATTTTTAATATTGACAGAGGGCTTGCCTATATGACAAATTAGTTTTCAGAAAGGGTATAAATCTACCTCACAACTAGCCTGCTGCACAATACTTCTTTGAGTAGACTCTGCTGCCACCCACTAACATTTCCCTAGTGCACTTTAATCTACTTCTGTATCAAAATGGGCTAGATCAAAGTCTACTAGGGAACTTTTAATGTGAAACAGAAGGTTCCACCTGGAAAAGTAGTGCACGGCAAACTAGTTCAAGGCAGCTTGCTGCAAACTAAGTGTTCATATAGGCGAGCCCTGAGAGGTGTAGTTCTCTGCAGATGTGGTATAAGAAAAACATAGTATTTTTCTATGACTGTGTTGGAATAATATAAAGTATTACACAATGTAAATATAATGAAATTATTCTTTGAGAAAGTAGGACATGTTGGATTCTGTCATAACTCTGCTTTATAGAGTTGAAACAAAGAATGATATGCTAATTGTCCTTCCAAGATATTATATTAAATTCCATACAGGAGGGATAAATTCTGCTGTCAAAACTGCATGGAGGAACTTGACTCTCATATTCTACTCTTTTCACTTCTGTAGACTTCTCATTTGTTCCATGTAGGGCAATATATATTTAATAAAATCCAAAATGACAGCCTGTGATGTCAACCCTTGTTAGAAGAATTAAGCGATCCCAAACCATATTATTTTCAAGGTATATAACAAAGGTGAGTCAACACAAATATCTTGAGCCATTTTCTGGAATTTTCCCTACCAGTGCTAAGACTTTTTTTGTTTTGATTTACTATTCATTTTTACAGATTATACTATTAGCCATGGAACTCATTGCCACAAGATGTCATAGAGGCCCTGAGAATAGGGGCATTCAAAAAAGGATTAGACATTTTATCTCTAAATTTAGGACATTCACTCACACAGATTATATAGGACAAAACATCTACAAATCCTCATACCTCAGAGCATAAGACAATAACCGATAAGGATTAGGAAGA
Source organism: Caretta caretta (assembly GCF_965140235.1). Lineage (NCBI taxonomy): Eukaryota > Metazoa > Chordata > Testudines > Cheloniidae > Caretta > Caretta caretta. The sequence goes on along the minus strand of NC_134210.1, from coordinate 88,197,595 downwards.
ACTTCTTGTTTGTGTAGGTTATCCCATAACTGTCAACTATAGGGCTTCTTGGTCCTTCCCATAAAGTACCTATCACTGTCAAAAAAAAAAAAAAAAAAAGACCACTGGCCTGATCCAGTGAGGCAATTTCTATGTTTCCTATAATTAGGTGTAATTAGGTCTGTGACCTTGTCTGGTGAAATCATTTTCTTGTTAAAGTTAAGTGTTCATTAAACTGTGCTACACTGTCACTTTAGTGTTGCTCAAATGTATTTGTACCTAAAGTTGTATTTAGGACTCTAGAGATGTTTTGCTAATTACATGATCTGTTGAGCTACAAACTTTGTCCCTTTTTTCTGCATGGCTGTACTTCAGCAGCACTGACAAATCATAGTCTGTAATCCTTCATTTACTTACAGAAATTATCTGACAGCACTTCCAGCTCAGAGAAGGAATTGTGTTGGTTCAAAAATTCATGGTACAAGGGATCTCTGCCTCTGGAAATGTCTGTCATCTCAGAGTCTGAATAGCAGTTGAATAACTGTTGAGGCATTATAATCCTGTAAGCATGCCATCAGGCTACCCACAAGTAGCATTCAGAACTGAAAATGAGCCAGATTGGCAGCAGCTGTAAATTGACATCAGTGAAGCTATACCAGTTTACATCAGCTGAAGGTCTGGCACTCAATTCTCTAACCCTTTAAAGTTTAAGATGTAAATAAATTGGACTATTTCAGGCCCTTTCAAGAATAAACATCTTTAATATGTATTCTTCACAACATTTTACTATATCTTATCTCTTTTTCTTCTTCTTTCATACTACTTCCCTATCTGAGGCCAGCAACTTTTATAGCCTTCTTCCAAAACTCATGACTGCATGCCTGGCAGTTGTGCAAATTGGTCTCTCTAAGGTCCACTTATATCCAGTCCATGTACCAAGTCTTTGCCTCCCCCTTGGTCATCTTCTATCCATGATCATTACAAGGGCCAATGCAAATCTCAGGTCTCCTCTGGACATGTACATGCCAATGTAGCCTAGCCCTCCCTCAACTTATCTTCACTTGAGGCAACCTGCGTTACTCTCCTCACCCTTATTTCATTTCCTATCACAGATTATCCAACCATTTTAACATCTCAGCATCTTCATTTCCATAGAGATTTCCTTTCTTGCGGCTGGCCAAGTCTCCATTCCATACAGTAGGATGGGTCGAATTACAGTTTTATATATGCTACCTTTCAACTTTATTGGAATCTTTTTATCACAGAAAACTGGGGTCAGCTCCTGCCATTTGTACCAAGCAGCTTTGGTATGATGCCAGGTATCACTTAGGAAGGCTCCATTGTCAGCATCCATTGATCCTAGATATTTTAATTCTTTCTCTTTTCTAAGTTCTTTGATTATAATATCCTTTATAGAAACGTAGGACTGGAAGGGACCTCAAAAGGTCATCTAATCCTGTCCCCTACACTCATGGAAGGACTAAGTATTATCTAGACCATCCCTCACAGGTGTTTGTCTAACCTGCTCTTAAAAATATTTATGATGAGTAGCAGAAAATTTCCAAACTTGCTCTTAAAAATCTTTCTGGTGGGTAGGAGAGAATTTCCAGTAAATATTAGCCTGCACCAGGGGTCAGCTTTGAGCCCTTTCTTGTTTGCAGTAGTCTTGGATGTGGTAAGTGAGAATATATGAAGTGAGACGTCTTGGACTATGCTGTTTACTGATGACATAGTGATATGTGTGGAAGATTGTGAGACCCTGCACACCCTTTGAAGAGTGGCAGCACAATTTTGAGCAAGATGGACTTAGAGTGAACTTTGGTAAAACTGAGGCTAGGATAAGTGAGGGAGGAAGACCCATCATAAAAGATATTATAGTCAGATAATTTAGAAAAGTGAAAGAATTTAAATACCTAGAATCAATGGTTGCTGACTACTATAGTAAAAAGCAGAATTTGCCCCTTTTGTTTTTTACTACAGTAGGCATTCTGCCATACATATCCTGGGAAAGGTGGAGAGATCCTTCTGGCACACTTCTCAGTCACAAACTAAAAAATAATTCTCTTGGTACTCAATCATATGCCCTTCTCCAAGGTGTTTCCGAAAAAACCACATTCATTCACACGACCAGATACGGCACATTTGAATATGACAATCCCCTGTGTTCTTGACTGAGGTTCATAGCACCTACCCGATATTGTGAATTAGCAGAAATAAATAGGCATTTTATGAAGGGTTCCAGCCCATGACACTAGGGGTACATCTCCACTGTACCTGGAGGTATAATTTCCAGCTCAGATAGACATATGTGGTAGTTTCGAGTGAGCTATTGTTTTAAAAATAGAAGTATTGTCACAGCAACATGGGTGGTGGGACTAGCTAGTCACCTGAGTACAGTCCCACCCAAGATCCTATGTATTTACAAGGGTGGCTAGCATATTCCACTGCCAGAGCCACAGAAGCTACATGGCTATTTTTCGGCATGCTAGCTCAATCAAAGCTAGGGTGGTGTGTCTACCCAACCTGGACATTACACCTCCAGCTCCAATGGACACATATCCTAAAGTGAGTCAGCAGAAAAGCCTTCATTTTTATGCACATTTCTAGAATCTGTCACCCTTTACAATATTCCTTTAATAGCTTTAAGGTTCCAAAAACAAACTATAAGAATTACCTCATCAGATAACCATTTTAAAATTTCACCTCTAGCATTTAAACATTGTTCTTCTATTTCGATTAAATAATGTATATATAGAGAAAATGTTACTGCTTTGTTTTATATAATTATGGAGGGCAAATATTTGCCAGGGTCTGTCTACAATCTAGATGAGTAGAATTCATCTAAATGGTTGCATTACCTTTCAACTTCTATCCACTGTGGATTCCCCTCCGAGTTTTAACCATCCAACAAAGATCTAGACTGTAGTCTTGCTCATCTTATAATGAGGTGGTAAGTGGATTGAGTAGCATATGAGGTTTGATAAATTATTTATAATTAACATAAAAAGATAGCCTTGTGTTTCCAGTGTTAAATATTACCAATTAGCTGATCACTTGGGAATCCTGGCCAGGTTAAAAAATTGAAATTCATATGTTCCAAAGCCAGAAAGAACCATTGTGATCACCTGGTGTGACCAGCTATACACAGGCCATAGAACTGCCTCCCAAATAATTCCTAGAGCATATCTTTTAGAAAAACATCCAATCTTGATTTAAAAATGATGATGGAGAATGCACCATGACCCTTGATAAATTGTTCCAGTGTTAATTACTCTAACTGTTAAAAATGTACACTTTATTTCCAGTCTGAATTTGCCTAGCTTCAACTTCCAGACAGATAAGTTCCAGATATCAAATAATATGAGTTCAGACTTGAAAGTATAGCAAAAATTCATTATCAATAAATATCACAAACTTTCATATTATAATAGTATGTATTGACATTAAAATTTCCTAGTCTTTCTCAATTATCACAGAGTTGCAGGCAGCCCACCAGGGCAGAGTTTTTATGCCCATGCGAAGAATCTGCTTTAGTACTTTGTGTCCATGTTGGCCTAGATCTACTAGACTGATTTGGTGAGTGCTGGAAATCTAGTTTCCTTCAATGTCCCAGGTCTAACATATCAAGTAACTTTCATATATTTTGTAATACTGTCACTTATATTTTATTAGTCATTAAACAAGGATTAAAAAAATATGAAGAATGTAAAAATTGTGCAATCTGATCCAATCTGGCCAGACATAGCTGATTGTAACTGATACATTTCATACATTAGATTGATATCAGACTTGCTATATATGCCAGAACAACAACTGCATAGTGTATTTTAAGAATCCAATGACTAAGAACCTTCAACTGTTCTTCCATTCTGTCTTTCCTGTCTTTGAGGATTTCAAAGGAAAAGAACCTGTGATGTATTTAAATCAAGAGGAGATGAATCTGTTGCTTAGATATCTCCTGGGAAGATTTGTGGAGGCAATAAAAATGAAGGAAACTGCAAGATTATTGGATGGGGAAGCTGTTAACAGAACTAACAGCCCAGGGGCCAGATGAACACATTCAGATTGGATTTTTAACCACAGAGAAATTACAGCAACTATTAGAATTGGAAGAAATCACACGTTGACAGCATTGTAATTTCTTTTTCACTTGTCAGGAGTTTCTTTGATAATTCAGTGAACTGTGAATTAAATATGTGCCCAGTTTCCGGCTGAGGAAGCCTTAGTCAATCATGCTTCATTGGGATATTTGAATCAGAATTAGAGCTTTCTCTGAACCAGACAGTGTAGCGTATCATTAAGCTTTTAAACTGAAACATGAGATGAGCTTTCAAATGTCATACTAAGAGCTGATACTGATACCCTGAATGCCTGAAGTGAGAATATGTCTACATAACAATTAAACACCCATGGCTGGCCCAGGTCAGCTAACACAAGCTTGTGGCGTTTGGGCTGCAGGACAACAAGATTGATGTGTAGATGCGGGGGGGTCGGGCTGGAGCATGAGCTCTGGGACCTTGTGAAGGGAAGGGTCCCAGAGTCCAAGCTCCCAGCCCGAGCGTGAATGTTTGCCCTGCAATTTTTAGCCCTGCAGTCCAAGCCCCCCGGACCAGCATCAGGGCTTGATTGTGTTGTGGATCTTTTATTCCAGTGTAGATGTACCCTTAATCTAACAGACTCCAATGGCCATGTGAACATCGGATTAGTTCCTATCTTGAGCTATCTGGTTGATAAATACTTGCCTGGTAGTCAGTGCAAAGGTGTCATTTTTGGTAATATCAATGTGCAGTTCATGACGATTCCTCTTGGTACCACTGGAAGAGAGAAAAAATGGAAAGGATGGGGGACCTTAACAAGACAGCCTGATCGCTCCAAAAAAGCGAGAGTTTCAAATTTTGATCTTTAAAGGAAGTTCAAGAAGACACGTGGTGAAATACACCCTTGATGTAACTACACTGAAACCATTCACTTGGGATGACTTTGGTTTTAAGTGTGAAACCAGAATGTGTAATTTAGTTTAAAAACAAGAATCCAAAACAATAAAAAATGCTAATGAATTACATGATTCATGACTTACATTAAAGTTTTTATCAAGTCTGCAGAATCACTGTGCTCTAATTTCATTTTTTTAGACTGTGTTAGGGCCCTATTCAGAATTCTGCACTCACTGTTCATGATATGGAAGTTTAATCTGAGTAACTAGAAATTTAATTCATTGTAATATTTAAACACAGGGTTTATTCCCTTTAGAATGGCCAATGTGTAGTATAGTCTTTTCCCAACAGAAAGGTTGTCCTGATGGATGATAGAGAAGAATAGTATATCCCTGTCCCATATCTAGGGGTGGAGAAGATGATAAAGATTGGCAATGATAGTAAGCTATATGTCCAGCAAAAAGTATTTTCAGGAGCGGGTGTTGCATTGTAAGAGCTTATTTAGAATATAAACTACTTTAATGCAACCTGACCTTGCAAACACTTATGTATGGCTATCTTAACTCATGCAAATAGTCCCATTAAGCTCAGTGAGCTCTTCCTGCAAGTAAACTTACTCACAAACATCTCTGCATTATTTTGGTCTTAGATTTCTAGTTCCTTATTTAGGGCAAAATTCTTCTTTCCATGCTGGAGGGAGGGGCTATGTTATAGGTGGGGTTCCCAAGAGGAATTCCGGCTCCATTTGCTTTATTTCCTCTAGGGAGAAACCAGGGTGTGCACTCTGGAGCGTTAGCTATGCCAGCCTTGGAGATGGCACAGCATTCTACTTGCTCAGTGGTTGGCAAGCTCTGCTGATTGGTGAAGCTGGGTGGCAGGTAAGGGCAGTGGTCTCACTGTACCTATGTTCAGACAGCTAGCTGAAAAGCAAGAAAGAACTACTCATCTCAATGGGATTCTAACTGACTGCTGTACAGAGGCAAAGGAAGTGGGGAGAGGTTTCCTTTGTCCTTTGTACCACACTGATGCAGCCTCACAGAAGCTGATCAGTAGCTGGCCCTAAGGTTACAAACTCTTGGGGGTAGGGACTATGTTGTCTTTTTTCTGTATAGCCCCGAGGACAATGCTGACACTCAACAATAACAGTAGCGATGTATATGGTTCATTACTGAACAGCAATGGTACAGGGCCAGTAACTGTGATAAGGATGGGCTATTATGCTGTATATAAGGTATCTACAGTGATCCCTCTGCTAAGGAAAATATTAAAAACTTTTTTCCCCCTCTACCCATTGGCTGCAGTAAAATTGTTACTGAAGTTCAGATCTCAATTTCCAGTAATTCACAGGAGAGTTCAAAGCTCTCAAACAACATTTATTTTATACAGCCTGCAGAATTCATTGGCATGTCTGCTTATGCACAGTTTATACAGACATATTGCTCAGACACATACAATGTATTTTGCAATGAAGCTGAGTTACAGGTTTTCATAACCCACTCTCAAAGTTTTTCTTTTTGTCAATTTTTTTTTTAATATTCTTGTGATAGAAGTTTTAGGGCTTGCTGATAAACTAGAAAACATGGATTTGGAGGAGTCAAGGGTAGCAAGTTCTGTAAAAGGAGGGGTAATTCAGGGATTCTAATTAATGGCTGACGGAAGTCTTGATAGTTATGTCAGTAATAAAAACCAAGGTGGTATAAATTCACTAGATTTAGGGACCATTAGACCCAGATCCTTGGCTATGGCTAGGGACTGCACAGTACAACTTGGTATGTGGCCGTTGTACTCTACCCAAGTCTTGGTTCCCCAGGTTTAAATTGCACCAGCTGTCAATAGCAACTGGGGATCAGGAAGATTTACAGAAACACTGGCCACACTCTCCCCCAGCCACACCACTATCCTGACTGCAAAGAGAGGATGACTGTAATAGGAGCCACTACCCTACCATTACATCACCAGAGGTTATTCCTGCTTTTAGGCCATCTCTCATCAGGGCCAGATTTAGGGGCAGGCAAACCTACTGTAGCATGAGGTTCCTTGAGATGGGCTTTGTATTTTCTAGAGATCTGCTTAAGCCACATAGTTTTTTCAGCTCCATTAGTTTAACAATGCCCTAGGTCTCCTTATTTTGTGACTGGTTGGGGAATAGCAATGGGGATTTACTGAGAAATTTGTTGGATAGGCACCAAAGAGATCAGGTGGGATTATTTTTTTTTTTTTGGATTGTTTAAGGACAAATGTGTCATCAGTCTGTTAAACATTTTAGTATCTTTATACGTAGACTTCTGACAAGGAAGAATTTCAGCATTTTGAATATACTATATTGCACCACATTGCACAAGTTACATGTTTAAAGAGCTGTCAGTGTTATGGGTATGGATGCAGATTATTAGAACTTCATGTCAGAGGTATAAAGCAGGAGCAAGATGATAATCAGTAAATCTGCAGAAATGATGAAATATGGAATTAACCTAGTAGGAAAATAGATTAGAGGAAATTGTGTAAACTTGTCAAAAAAATCATACACCTGCAGGGAAAAAGATTTTTCATTATAAATTCAAAGAACATTTATATTTAGCATTACATTTGGAAATTATTAAGAGTGAAATGTGGATTTAGTCAGAGACGAAGAGTATAAGCTTTTATTAAATTGGATAGATTAACCCAAAACATAGCCTTCCTTTTAACTGTCTTATCGGAGCCTAATCCTTACCCATGTATTTATAAAGGCAATATATTTATCAAATGTCTTTTCAAAAATTATTTTTGTAAATGTATAAAGACCACAGCCTGTATTTTTCAAAGGCATTCCTTGCATAAAAGGAACGAAAAAAGGTTTGTACACATTTCAACTTTATGTGGTATTTTGCAACTATTTCTGAATAATGTATCCATGACTTAAGCAAATACTCTACTTAATCAAAGAAGACATGGCCTTAAAGATTGGGTGTCATTTACATACAGAGCTGCAGAAAGCCATTTGACTGCATCTTTTCTTGTGTTTGCAAACTTACTTTTGCTACTGATGATGACAGCAGAAATAAACGATATGTGCAGAAAAAAATTACATAGATTTACTTGCGTAGGAAGGACTTCTACTGAGAAATGTCTAAAAGAAGATTATCAAATTGTGACTTGAAGGCGTCTAGTAATTTAGAGTCCACCATCTTTCTTGAGAGCATTTTTCATTGGTCAAAGTTTATCTTAAAGTTACAGGTCTGGTTCTGCCATCCTGACCTACCTTGAATAGTATCTTACTCTGCAAGAAGCCCCATTAATTTCAGTATGTCGGCCATTGCATAATAAGGTGGTGCAATTTTACTTCAACAGATGGTTTCTTCCTGATAAACATGGGGAACAACAGTCTCTCTCCCTCATCGAGAGATAATGGCTGTAAATGGGCATTCCTGTGGAGAAAACTACTATTCAGCAAGGGTAAATTTCAGTCTTATTGATATTAAATTCTATTCAGCTTCTCAGACCCTTTTTTCTGTTCCTGTTTATGACTCCTAACTCTCCTTTCCCATCAGAGTGCACCATGTAAAAGTCTTACTAGAGGTGTAGTACAGGGCAAACAAAAATATTTTTGCTTCAAGGTTCACAGTTAAATCCTTAAGTCCCCACTTGCTAGACGAACAATTGATTGATCTCTTGGCTACCAGTTCCCACTAGCTATTTCACAATATCTCCTCTTCCACATTAGACTGGCGTAACACTATGTATTCTACAATATGTATTCTGATTATTGGCTCTAAAGTTAAATTATATATTTCTGTCTACATGCAGTGGCAACTGTCTTGAGTCCTTGCTTAAAATGGTCCTGGTTTCCCATTTGTTGTCAAGTTTCATTTTTTTCACCCCCCACAGATGTACTGAGCTTGGTATTGTTTCTGGAGCACAGAGCCAAGCAATAGGGACAAGGATGTTGGGTGTCACTTGTTTATTATAGTATTGTATTTACATAGTATTGTAAAAGGTTTTCAATATTATTACATACCCTTTGGGATGCAAAATAATATTATGATATTTTTTTCTTCTGAGCCTTGATTGTAGTCGGAACAATAGGAATATATATTTCCTACTGTCACAAAGCTTTTATGTCTACATTGAGCAAAGGGAAATAAGCTATTTACTTCGTTCATGTGTTTAATTTTGTCTAGAAATACTTATGTAAGTTTGTATCTGGAGCTGGTCAAACTTTTCAAACTAAACTTAGTTTTGATGGAAAATGCTGGTTTGCCAAACATGAAATGTCTTGCAAAAGCAAGTCAGGTTTGATGAAATTTTATCAAGTCACAAACAGGCTCCACAGCAGTGAAACTGGCAAGAATGTCAATTTCAATCAGCTGCTGCTGGTCCCTGGGAACATATTTTGTTTCAGAAACACCATGTATGGACATTTCTTCAGGAGTTCCAGCTCACAAGAAATTTTGAAAAAAGTAGTTTTAATCTCTATTTGTAACTGCCTGCATGTATTTTTAAAGAGAATTTCAACTGTGACAATATCTGATATCCTCCTACTGTTTGCCTTTATACTCTGATGTGCCAGATGTACTTTGCCTAGTAGCTGGAATAAGGCCAAAGAAGGAAGCACATAGCTAAATGGATCATTTGTATGCCCAGGATTGAAGCACAAGTCTCTTTAGACACATATATTCTCTGCCCATGCCTGCTCCTTCTTATCCTGCACTCTTGAGGGTAAATGAATTGGGAGCAGGATGCAAGGCATCTGAGACTTACTTGTGCTCTGTCTGGAGGACTATGCTTAACATTGAAATGTACACATGTCCATGCACAGCCTCCACCCATGCTTGGATCTGAGTACAACAACTGGGGTAATTTGTTTCAAGATTAATTACTTACACTATTAAAAATTTACGTCTTATTTCCAGTCTGAATTTGTCTAGCTTCAATTTTCAACCATTGCATCGTGTTATATCTTTCCCTGCTAGATTGAAGAGCCCATTATTGAATATTTGTTCCCCATGTAGATACTTATAGACTACAATCAAGTCACCCCTTAGCCTTCTCTTTGTTAAGCTAAATAGATTGAGTTCCTTGAGTCTATCACTGTAAGGCATGTTTTCTAACCCTTTAATGATTCTTGTGGCTTGTCTCTGAACCCTCTCCAATTTATCAACATCCTTCTTGAATTGTGGACCTCGGAACTAGACACAGCATTTCAGCAGCAGTCACACTTAGCCATATTAAAATTCTTATTGTTGGCTTGTGCCCAATGTTCCAGGCGATCCAGACCTCTACCAGTGACCGGTCCTCTTCATTATTTACCCCTTCCCCAATTTTTGTGTCTTCTGCAAATGTTATTGGTGATTATGTTTTCTTCCAAGTCACTGATAAAAATGTTAACCAGCAACCCCATGGGACCCCACTAGAAAAACACCCATTTGATGATGATTCTCCATTTACAAATATATTTTGTCACTTAGCCATCGCTTAATCTATTTAATGTGTGCCATGTTAATTTGATATCATTCTAGTTTTTTAATTACGTCATATGGTACTAAGTCAAATGGCTTACAGAAGTCTAAGTATCTTGCATCAGCCCTATTACCTTTATCAGCTATAACTGTAAACTCATCAAAAAAGACAGGATCTATTTTCCATAAACCTATGATGATTGGCATTAATTATATTATTATAATATTATTATTATTCTTTAGTTCTTTATTAATAAGTCCCATATCTGCTGCTCTATTATCATCTGGGGATTGATGTCAGATTGATAGGAATATAATTCACATGGGTCATCCCATTTACACTTCTAAAATATTAGCACAACATTTCTGAAACTTTCCCAGTGTTGCAAGAATTATTGAAACGCTTGGATGCAATGTTATCCAGACCTCCTGATTTAAAAATGCCTAACTTTAATAGCTGCTCATTAGCATCCTCCAAAGATACTAGTGGAATGGAAAGACTTATAATGTAATAGGATATGACATCATCATCTATTTTCCCCAAATACAAACAGAAATATTTATTGTACATTTCTGCCTTTTCTGCATTATTATTAATAATTCTACCATTTCCATCTAGTACTGGACTAATATCATTGTTAGAATTCCTTTTGTTCCTAATATACTTTGAACAACTCCTTCTTATTTTCTTTGTCTGCTGGCCATAGAGTTCTCCTTGTGCCCCTTTGCCTTCCTTATCAATTTTCTACTGTTTACTACTTTCTGATTTATTTTCATTTTCAAGTCACCCTTTCTTTCATTTGTTTATAAATAGCTTCTTTCACCCTCCCCTCTAAACCAGGATAGTTTTTTAACCAATATGATCAAGTTAAGGGCTTGATACTGAAAGTTTCTGAGTATCTGTCACCACCATGTATGTGTTGAAGACAATCAGGACAAATTCCAAATAAATTAGAACCAGACTATAGCCATTCCAGGCACAGGTGGGGAAAGAGGGGAATTGGGAAAGGGTGCACAAACCATCCTCATGAGCTCAACCACTATTACGGGCCTTGATGGCCATGAGTGGTGGATGGGAAGTACATGGTGTAACCCTTTAAGGAAAGTAGCACTCCAGAAGGCATGGTATCCCCAGAGCTCCTACTGTGGCTCCATATTATTGCCTATGCAGAGATGTATCTATGAGACAGAGCCCTAAATAAGGAACATCATAACTATTATTTATTACATGAACTCACTTAATGGAACATAAGAGATGCTATGAGAACCCAACAGCAATAGGCCTGGATTAGAGTTCTGCCTGATGCACTAATGTCCACTTTGATTCATGGGGTCTGATTCTCTTCTCACTCACTCTGGTTTTATATTAGTGTAGCTCCACAAATGTCACAAGAGTTAGTCCTGATTGGCATACCAGTATAGGAGAGAGGAAATTCAGGATTGTCATGTGATGAGATACTGCTAACTTTTCAACATTAGATACACCTGCCACTATTACTGCTGTAGTGAAGCCAGGTACTGCTTGGGCCAACTTCTTTGAGGCTATTTTGATAAATTTTCTGTCATTTAATAGCCTTCTCCTTTTTTCTTTTAGAATGATGAAAACTTATTTCCTACAATGCCTTTCAATTGCCTTACAAACAAAACAAGAACAAAATAAAACAGTACCTTTTTAAAGCCAGTTATTTGCACAGCAATGCATACAAGAATGAAAGATAAAGGATCAACCCCTCCATTAAAGAGACCTTTTTATTTTTAGCTTGTATTTACGTCCCCACGGGCAACTGGATGACCACTTTTTTCCTGCTTCCAAGGTCTTCCCTATGGGGAAATGAGCAACATTTCTGATAACAAGGAAGAGACTTAGACTGCAAGTGAGCAAAGCTGGGAGCTGAACTGTTACCTTGATTATTTCCCTCTTGCCTTGTACTGTGACATGCTGTTTGGCTTTTGTGTCAATTTATTGGAAAACTGGGAAATGGCACTGAGAAAAGCACTTTTTTTCCCTTCAAACCTTGTGTGTGCATATGTGTCTTATATACACACACACACTAAAAAATAGCACAATAGACTACAATGGTGGTACAAACCTAACTATCTGCAAATTAGACTATATGCCCTTTGGGAAAAGGACTGTGTCTTCCTACCTTGCTATGCGTTTGAGAAGCTTGTAGCATAATGCAGTCCTGACCAGTACTACTGCAATACAAATATTAATTAATAGTAATGACAGCAATTACAATCATGCACAATCACCCAAACTGCCCAACCAACAAAGTGTTGAAAGTGAAGAACTAGAGATTATTTTGCCTGTGATTTACTGGAGGTTGAGGCAAGAGCACAATCACAGCAGGAGCAAGAAAACAAGACACCATGTGACTTGGGAAATATACTGTTACATTGCTGGGCTTTCAGAGGAATTTTGGCAATTAAGTCCCAACAGCAGATGACCCAGCATACATGGTTTTTGTCAATTATTATTCAAGTTAAATGGGCTTTTAATCCTTTTACTTTGGTGGGGGGAAATATAAGAGGGTTTTTGTTTTTTTATTCATTTTGTCTGGTTCTGATGTAGGTATTTCTGAGGTCTTACAATATCCTATTCTAAACCTTCCACCATCAAAACCAGCTGTTTGCCTGTCTCACTATGCTCTACACCACCCTATACTGTAATGAACATAAGAACGGCCATAGTGGGTCAGACCAAAGGTCCATCAAGCCCAGTATCCTGCCCTCTGACAGTGGCCAAAGGCAGGTGCCCCAAAGGGAACGAACAGAGAGGTTATCATCAAGTGATCCATGTCCTGCCACCCAATCCGAGCTTCTGACAAACGGAGACTAGGGACACCATTTCTGCCCATCCTGGCTAATAGCCATTGAATGGCTCCAAAATATGGAGAAAAGTTTATCGTTACATTTGTTGTTTATTTAGAAAGATATGGCTTTTCCTGTACACCGGATGCTAATGCTCACATATAGCTCAATCATTCCTTAAAGGCACAGGAGCCACAGCTCTGGAAGAGATCCTGCCTAAGCGCTCCAGGTATGCAGGGGGTGCAGAACACTACCACCTCAATTTCCCTGGCCCCTGTTGGGCTGTCTGATGGTAAGAGAGACCAGTCACTGCATTTGAGTGAGTGAAGGGACTGAAGAGGTGTCCAGATGCTGTGCAGAGAAAGAAGATTCTGTTTCTCGTGCCCTACACCTTCCTATCAAATCCTGAAACATCTGGGCACAATCTGGTCCATAGCCACTAATAGCAACGCTGTGACTCCTATGGGGATTTAACTCTAATGAATACAGCTGCATTGGTTCCTGAAACTTATTGTTCTGTTATTCTGTTATTGTTCCCAGGTGAGAGTCAAAAACTAGCTGGATCTTTAAGACAATGTTTAGTTAGGTCACTTTCAAAACTGAAAATGAGAGATGTCATCGTTCACTATAAACTGAGGACATAGAGGCTCAAGCTTTTATACATGGGCTACTAAAAGGGCTAATTAAGTTGTGAATGCACAATACTTAATGCACATGTATGTAGGTGTAACACATGTACCTCAAAATAGCACCCAGTAAACCCCACATTCATCATTCATATATGGTTGTGATATTTCATACAAAGCATGCCAGGTAAGATATCATATGAAAGGTCATGATCTGCTGAAACCCATTGTTCTGTAAAAATATGTATATCATTCATGTATAGAAGTTATGAGATTTTGCTGTATGGTTATTGTTAAAATATGTTGTAAGTTTGGGAGTCGTCCATTGCTAGTTCTCTAGTGACAACAAAGGAGGTGATCCACACCCAGGTGGGCATTAAATGACCATTAATTAGCAGGGGAGCTGTAAACAAGGGATTTACCAGTCTGTAAGAGAAGTGCCGCACAATGGAGATTGCTCAAACCTGTGACTCAGCAATGTCCACCAGGCATGCCTGGGCCAGTTTCTTTCCAGGGACATGAACTAAGGGAATGTCTACACTGGCAGAGTTACAGTGCCATCAGAGAGCGCTGAAGGGAAACCACTGTCGTGCGTTCACACTGTCAGCTGCCTGCACAATAGCGTGTTCACACTTGCGGCACTTGCAGCGGTATTCGGAGCAGTGCACTCTGGGCAGCTGTCCCACAGAGCATCTCTTCCTCTTCTGCCGCCAAGAGTTATGGGAAGGTGGAGGAGGTCGTGGAGCATCCTGGGTCCTGTCCTAATGCCCCGTGATGCATTGCTTCGCATCCCAGCAATCCCTGTGCTTCCATCCGCATTTGCCGCCAGCTTTCAACGGTTTGTGTACTGCGCGCCCTGCCTCTTCGGGCTGCAGGAGTGGATCACGAACTGTTGACCAGTATGCCGCTCGCCCTGACCAACACGTCACGAGTGGCACTGAAGTTATTCCTTAAACTACAGAGGCAAGAAGAGTGCAACATTTATCTCGCCACGCATAGTAGCTACGACCAGTGGTGAGCTGGAGCCTCTTCGCACCGGTTCATGCGAACCGCTGGTTAAATTTTGAACCAGTTTTAAAACCGGTTGTTAAAAATTGTTACGGCTAAAGAGCTCCTGGCCGGGGAGGCTCCCCCCTGCCCCTCCCCTGCCTTCCCCCGTCTCGCAGAGCCGCAGAGTGCCGGAGTGCTCCTGGGCAGCTCTGCAGCTCCTCCTGCTTTGAGCGGCATGGTAAGGGGGTGGGGCTGCGAGCTCCAGTGGGCTGCATGCATACACGCTGCCCTGAGCAGCATGGTAAGGGGGCTGGGAGGAGGGGTTGGATAAGGGGCAGGGAGCGGTTGGAGGGGGCGGAGGTTCTGGGGGGGCGCTCAGGGGACAGGGAACGGGGTGGGGGGGTTGGGTAGGCATGGGAGTTCCAGGGGGTCTTTTGGGCAGGGCCGGTGCAACTATTAGACGGACTAGGCAGCTGCCTAGGGCGCCATGTGGTTGGGGGAACCCAAAAGCAGTGCCCCCCATTTTTTTAAACAGCGGAGCACAAGGCTGCTGCTGCTCCCCGCCTCCCAGCTTCAAAGGGGCCTCCTGCGGCATGGCCAGTCCCTCCCCCCAGGGGAGCAGCCAGTGGCAGAGCGGGGAAGGGGAGGGTCTAGCACTAGCAGCTGCGCCTTCTTCCCTGCACCACGGGCCGAGCCGCCGCTAAGAGCCCCGGGGGTGGGGGGGAGCGCGGCTCGGCCTGCAGCGCAGGGAAGAAGGCCTAGCTGCACTCTGCTTTTCAGGTGGAGAAGATGGGTGTCTACTCCTTCTGCAAGGTACCTAGCCGGGCCACGGGGAGCTGCAAGGGACCACGGAGCGCTGGGGGGTGGGCAGGTCCAGTCCCTGGCCTGGGGAATTGTGTATGTGGGAGTAACCATTACACCCCCACCCCCTCCTCCTCTTGGCACATCCCTTAAATCAGAACTTTTTATAGGGAACCTGTTAAGATTTTGGCAGCTCATCACTGGCTACGACAGTTTGCTTGTGGCATTCACGGAGGTGCTGACCACAGTGGAATGGCACTTTTGGGCTCAGGAAACAAGCAGTGAGTTCTGGGATCACATCGTCATGGACGTCTGGGATGATGAGCAGTGGCTGCAGAACTTTCAGATGAGGAAAGCCACTTTCATGGGACTGTGTGATGAACTCGCCCCAGCCCTGAGGAACAAGGAGAAGAGAATGAGAGCTGCCCTTTCGCTGGAAAAGCGCGTGGCGATTGCACTGTGGAAGCTGGCTACTCCAAACTGCTACCGATCGGGCACTGATCAGTCCGGAGTGGGAAAGTAGATCGTTGAACTCGTGTTGACAGAAGACTGCAGGGCCATTAATCACATCCTGCTTCAAAAGACCGTGAGTCTGGGGTAATGTGCGTGACATTGTAGATGGCTTTGCACAAATGGGTTTCCCTAACTGCGGAAGGGTGATAGATGGCACCAGATCTCCTAGCCACTGAGTACATTAATCACAAGGAGTATTTCTCAATGGTTCTCCAGGCAGTTATGGATCACCGTGGGCGTGTCACAGACATTAACGCAGGCTGGTCCGGAAAGGTGCATGACGCACGCATCTTTCAGAGCACTGGCCTGTTCAGGAAGCTGCAAGCAGGGACTTTCTTCCTGGACCAGCAGATCACCCTAGGGGAAGTCAAAATGCCCAGTGTGGTCCTGGGAGATCCTGCCTACCCCTTAATGCCATGGCTTATGAAGCCATACATGAAGCAACCTGACAGCAGAAAGGAGCGGTTCACCAACAGGCTGAGCAAGTGCAGAATGACCATTGAATGTGCTTTTGGCCAGTTAAAAGTCCGCTGGCACTTCCTCTATGGGAAGATGGACCTGGCCGATGACAATATTCCTATGCTTATAGCCATGTGCTTACGCTCCATAATATTTGTGAAGGGAAGCTTCACTCAGAACTGGACTGCAGAGGCTCAGCACCTGGAGGCTGAGTTTGAACAGCCAGAGACCAGAGGGGCACTGCACGGGGCCATAAGGATCATGGATGCCTTGAAGCAGCAATCTGAAGCTGAAATATTTGTTGCTATGCTTGGGATTGCATTGCTTGTAATGCTAGGATGTGATTGGTGCAGATGATGCAATATGTGGGTTTAACATAATTGTATGTTGCTTTGCAGGGCTCTTTTTGCTTTTAATTAATAGAATAAAGATTGCTTTCAAACCAACACAATTCTTTTATTAAAAGACAACAACTGGAGTAGAGAGTCAAACAAGAAAAACAACAAACTATCAGCAGTGAGGGGGATGGGGGAAGGGAGGGTCCCAGGAGGAGGCGAGGTCCCAGAATGGCTAAAGATTTGTGTATGTCCAGGGATCATACCCAGCCTTCTCCTTTGGAGTACAATGCAGCAGGTGCAGAGGGACGGGTGTTGAGTGCAGTGAGTACTGGGAGTCCACAGGGCTGGACTGTGACAGGGGAGTGGAATGCCGTGGGTACAGACTGGAGCCAGGAGGTTGATAAGAGTGTGTTGGCGTTGTCTGGGGGGTGCATGGGAAAGAGTTATGGGACAGTGGCTGCAGCGGCGGGCGGGCGCAGAGCTGCTCACTTTGCAGTGCTGGTAGTGTGTCTGCTTGGCGCTCCATAACCTTTAAGAACCGCTCCTTGGCTTCTTTCTGGCACACCGTGTTTTCCTTTCGGTCCCTCTTCTCGTTGTCCTGCCACTCCTTCAATTCTTGTTTTTCAGCGGTGGAGTGCATCATAACATCTTGCAGAAAGTCCTCCTTAGTTCTTTTTGGCCGCTTTCTGATTCTGTGCAGCTGTTCAGCTTCCAATAACAAAGAGGGAGGCTGGGCTCCCAAGGTCATCTCTATGAAGATTAAATGCAACATTTTACAGAAGCAGTATTCAGTGATTTAAAACACATGCCAGTACTCACACACCTGTCACTAACTGGCTGCCCCAGGCAAGCACACATGAGCCACAAGACCCCCAAAATGGTGAGTAGCTGCAGGGGCAGGGTAATTTTCTCTTCCCAGACCCTGCTGTACATTGGGCACTTGGCTCTTTGGGAGAGCCAGCACTCTGTGTGCGGGGGTGGGGGAGCGATAACATTCCTGTCCCCACAATTTCCACAGGCTGTGATCATTATGGAAGATATCTTGCTGCTGAGGGTGACCAGGGAATCAAGGGAGGGTCTTCTCCAAGACTACGGCTTCCGCCCTAGCCCCTATATGTCTTGCCTATTCGGCAATGGTGTCCTGTGGCATGGGAAAGTTACCATTAATGGGGCAAGAAACGAAGCAGCTCTGCCAAAAAACCTGCAGCAGCGGATTGCCAAGTATCTCCACAAGAGTTTCCTGGAGATCTCTGAGGGAGATTCCCGTGAAGTGAGGGAGTCAATCAACAGCCTCTTCCACTGTTTAGAATAGGAATGTGATGGGAGACAAGCCTGCTTTCTACAACCCTCCTGCCCCCAACAATTCGATTCAGCAAGTCCCAAAATCAGATCCACTTACCAGTGGCCTCCTCTCCTGTTTGCACTTTGCCAACACCCAACAGGTGTGACTGGCTAGCCTCCTCTGGGGTAGAAAACAGCTCCTGGATGCATGTATCTCTGACCTCCGAGTCATCCTCTGCCTCTTGATCCCCTTCCCCCTTCACATCCTCGTCCAAGATTTCCACCTCTTCACTCTTGATAGCACAGGAGCCACCGAAATATCCACAGTGGCCTTTGCAGTGGAGGTGGGGTCGCCACCGAGTATTTCGTCCAGCTCTTTGTAGAACTGACAGCTCGTGGGCGCAGCACCGGAGCGGTGGTTTGCCTCCCAGGCCTTCTGGTAGGCGTTCTGCAGTTCCTTCACTTTGACCCTACACTGCAATGTGTCCCGGTCATGGCCCCTTTTCTGTCATGCATTGTGAAATCTGTCCATAGGTATCAAACTTCCTATGGCTGGAGCACAGCGGGTACTGGAAAGCCTCCTCTCCCCAAATGCTGATGAGGTCCAGCAGTTCAGCATTGCTCCAATGGTGCGTGGAGCAGGCATGGCCACCTGGAAAGATGTGCTGAGACCACTGCATGAGTCACCGAGCAAACAGGAAGGGGATTTTCAAAATTCCAAAGGAATTTACAGGGTGGGGATGATGGTTGGTCACCTGAGGGCAGGGCAGTAGAGTTCAAACCAATGACTAGAGAGGTGAGAACAGGCATTGAGGGACACCTCCCAGAGGCCAATCGCAGCGCTGTAATCGACCACAGTGTCTACACTGGCACTGCAGTCCCAGCACAGGAAGCTTACACCTCTCGTTGGGGTGTTTTTTTTAAAGCACTACAACTGTACAGTTTCTGCTCACTAAGTGGCTTGGCAGTGTGTACACCTCAGGAGTTACAGAGCAGAAAGCTGCTTTACTGCACAGAAACTTGCCAGTGTAGACAGGGCCTAAGGCTATGTGCTCTGTGCACCTTATAGTGGCACAACACTCTTTGTTGGCAGGAGAGAGTTCTCCCACTGCCAAAATAAAACCAACCCCAATGAGGGACTGTAGCTTTATCGGCGGGAGAGTGTCTCCCTCCGACAAAGCACTGTCTACACCGGCACTTTTCATCAGTAAAACTTTTGTCGGCCAGGGGTGTGTTTTTTCACACTCCTGACCAATAAAATTTTTACCGACAAAAGTGCAGTGTAGATACTGGGGGGGGGGGGTGGGGGGGAGGATTGCTCTAAGTTACGCAACTTCAGCTACTTGAATAACGTAGCTGAAGTCGACATACTTAGATCTACTCACCGCGGTGTCTTTGCTGCTGTAGGTTGAGTGCTAATGCTCCCCCATCAACTCCGCCTGAGCCTCTTGCTCCAGTGGAGTACCAGAGTAGACGGGAGAGCACTCAGGGATCAATTTATCACATCTAGACTAGATGTGATAAATCGACCCGCACTGGATCGATCGCTGCCCGCCAATCTGGCGGGTAGTATAGACATACTCTAAGAGTATAAGATAAGGGACAGTGGCATCATGAGGCCACCTTTCTCCTCCACCACCTATGCTGAAGGCAACAAAAATGCTGGGAAGACACAGACTGGAGCTGAGGAGACTGGTTCCAGGCTTAAAGGGAAAGCCTGTGTATTAAAGACTGTATCCTACCTGCAACGTCAAGTGGGGTGAGAAAAATTGCTTGATCTAAATATTGCTTAGTCTAATAAGGTTAAGATTTAGACTGCAAGCTTACCTTTTATTCTTAGGGGTTTTTTGGTAACGATCTCTGACTTCTTCAGCCTATCACTTATAATCATTTAAAATCTATCTTTCTGTAGTTAATAGATCTGTTTTATATTATACCTAAAACACTGGGTTTTGGCTGAAGTGCTTGGGAAATCGCAGCACAGTTTACAAAGGTTAGTGTGTGTCCTCTCCACATCGAGGGCGGACTGTGTAATGAACTTACACTGGTCAGGCTTCTGATCAGGACAAAACAGTACAGTTCTGGGGTGCAAGGCTGAGGGTTAGGAAGACTTGCTGGGGCCTTTCTTGGTGTGATTCATGAGCGACTTGGGAGCATTCATGACATTTACCTGGGTGTGGGGCTCCATATGCTGTTGTACTGAGTGATAGCACCTGGAAGGGTTTGCTGCTTGTCAGTAGCAAAGCCTTTTGAGAGATAGCCCAGGCTGGCTAGTTAAGGGGGCACAGCAGTACCCCCCATTTCAAGTTGTACCCCAGGAATCCCATCACAGTAGGGCACATCAAAAAGTGCATTCTGACATTTGAAAACCTGAACCTAAAAGACTTTCTTACTCATTTTTCTTGGGAGGTGATAAAATTTTTGTAATTTCAGAGGAAGTGAAACTACCTGGTTTTGAAAAAAATATAATGTGGTTTTCTGTCCATCTTCTGAAGAACGAATAAATTTTGTGTCTGTCTGTGTATACATTTTCATTTACACTCATGCATTAAGTTTTACATTCAGAAGCAGAAAAATGAATTCATTTAAGAAAATGACACAAACAGCTAAGGTGATTGCACCTTTGAAGGGGGAGTTCTATAATACAATATATCCTCAATTATCTGAGCAAAACAGTAAAGCCATTAATGTACATGGGATCCAATCTAGGCATTAGAATGCACATTTCTTCCTGTGCATTTCTTTTGCTGTGTCACTGCCATCTTTTTACAATAATTATTTATATATTAGCGGCCTTGGCTGTTTAAACTGTTAATGTCTTTCTAAGGTAATCAGACCAGCTGTTCCTGAAGATAAAGCACTCTGGAGAATCTAAAGGAAATTTAAGACCAATGAAAATGAACCTTGTTGTCTTTTGAAATCAAAGGGACAATGTTAAATTAATCACGTCTGCATGTTTTTACAGATTTCACCCAATATTACTACAATGGAAAAAGATTAGAGAAAAATAGAGTTTCTTTCTCTTGTTTGTTTGTTTCTTTGTTTGCTTTGTGCATTTGACAGCTTTTCACATTTAGTCAGTTTAACTTTTCCCCATTTTAGTTTCCTTTTCTGTCTGTGAGAATTGTTCATACAGCAAGATGGTAGAGAATTTTTGTTAAAGAAATAGGTAAATGTGAATGTACAAATCTTAAATGTTGGCACAGGGAATCAAGGGCAAGTACCTGAAATTATTAACTCTTTTTTAATTGACTAGATTTCAAGTTCATGGTGTCCCTTTAAAGATCATAGAATCATAAAATATCAGGGTTGGAAGGGACCTCAGGAGGTCATCTAGTCCAACCCCCTGCTCAAAGCAGGACCAATCCCCAATTAAATCATCCCAGCCAGGGCTTTGTCAAGCCTGACCCTAAAAACTTCTAAGGAAGGAGATTCTACCACCTCCCTAGGTAACGCATTCCAGTGCTTCAACACCCTCCTAGTGAAAAAGTTTTTCCTAATATCCAACCTAAACCTCCCCCACTGCAACTTGAGACCATTACTCCTTGTCCTGTCCTCTTCTACCACTGAGAATAGTCTAGAACCATCCTCTCTGGAACCACCTCTCAGGTAGTTGAAAGCAGCTATCAAATCCCCCCTCATTCTTCTCTTCTGCAGACTAAACAATCCCAGTTCCCTCAGCCTCTCCTCATAAGTCAAGTGTTACAGTACCCTAATCATTTTTGTTGCCCTCCACTGGATGCTTCCCAATTTTTCTACATTCTTCTTGTAGTGCGGGTCCCAAAACTGGACACAGTACTCCAGATGAGGCCTCACCACTGTCGAATAGAGAGGAACGATCATGTCCCTCCATCTGCTGGCAATGCCCCTACTTATACAGCCAAAAATGTTGTTAGCCTTCTTGGCAACAAGGGCACACTGTTGACTCATATCCAGCTTCTCGTCCACTGTAACCCCAGGTCCTTTTCTGCAGAACTGCTGCCTAGCCATTTGGTCCCTAGTCTGTAGCAATACATGGGATTCTTCTGTCCTAAGTGCAGGACTCTGCACTTGTCCTTGTTGAACCTCATCAGATTTATTTTGGCCCAATCCTCCAATTTGTCTAGGTCCCTCTGTATCCTATCCCTACCCTCCAGCGTATCTACCTCACCTCCCAGTTTAGTGTCATGTGCAAACTTGCTGAGGGTGCAGCCCACACCATCCTCCAGATCATTAATGAAGATATTGAACAAAACCAGCCCTAGGACCGATCCTTGGGGAACTCCGTTTGATACCGGCTGCCAGCTAGACATGGAGTCATTGATCACTACTCATTGAGCCCGACAATCTAGCCAGCTTTCTGTCCACCTTATAGTCCATGCATCCAGCCCATACTTCTTTAACTTGCTGACAAGAATACTGTGGGAGACTGTATCAAAAGCTTTGCTAAAGTCAAGGAATAACACATCCACTGCTTTCCCCTCATCCACAGAGCCAGTTATCTCATCATAGAAGGCAATTAGATTAGTCAGGCATGACTTGCCCTTGGTGAATCCATGCTGACTGTTCCTGATCACTGTTCTCTCCTCTAAGTGCTTCAGAATTGATTCCTTGAGGACATGCTCCATGATTTTTCCAGGGATTGAGGTGAGGCTGACTGGCCTGTAGTTCCCCAGATCCTCCTTCTTCCCTTTTTTAAAGATGGACACTACATTAGCCTTTTTCCTGTTGTCCGGGACTTCCCCCCGATCACCATGAGTTTTCAAAGATAATGGCCAATGGCTCTGCAATCACATCCGCCAACTCCTTTAGCATTCTCGGATGTAGCTCATCTGGCCCCATGGACTTTCCTGGTGCAAGTGCTAGAGGAGCCAAATAGGGGGGGAGCTTTTCTTGACCTGCTGCTCACAAACCGGGAAGAATTAGTGGGGGAAGCAAAAGTGGATGGGAATTTGGGAGGCAGTGACCATGAGTTGGTTGAGTTCAGGATCCTGACACAGGGAAGAAAGGTAAGCAGCAGGATACGGACCCTGGACTTCAGGAAAGCAGACTTCGACTCCCTCAGAGAACGGATGGGTAGGATCCCCTGGGGGACTAACATGAAGGGGAAAGGAGTCCAGGAGAGCTGGCTGTATTTCAAGGAATCCCTGTTGAGGTTACAAGGACAAACCATCCCGATGTGCAGAAAGAATAGTAAATATGGCAGGCGACCAGCTTGGCTTAACGGTGAAATCCTAGTGGATCTTAAACATAAAAAAGAAGCTTACAAGAAGTGGAAGGTTGGACATATGACCAGGGAAGAGTATAAAAATATTGCTCGGGCATGTAGGAATGAAATCAGGAGGGCCAAATCGCACCTGGAGCTGCAGCTAGCAAGCGATGTCAAGAGTAACAAGAAGGGTTTCTTCAGGTGTGTTGGCAACAAGAAGAAAGCCAAGGAAAGTGTGGGCCCCTTAATGAATGAGGGAGGCAACCTAGTGACAGAGGATGTGGAAAAAGCTAATGTACTCAATGCTTTTTTTGCCTCTGTCTTCACTAACAAGGTCAGCTCCCAGGCTGTGATGCGCTGGGCATCACAGTATGGAGAGTAGATGGCCAGCCCTCTGTGGAGAAAGAGGTGGTTAGGGACTATTTAGAAAAGCTGGACGTGCACAAGTCCATGGGGCCGGACGAGTTGCATCCGAGAGTGCTAAAGGAATTGGCGGCTGTGATTGCAGAGCCATTGGCCATTATCTTTGAAAACTTGTGGCGAACGGGGGAAGTCCCAGATGACTGGAAAAAGGCTAATGTAGTGCCAATCTTTAAAAAAGGGAAGAAGGATGATCCTGGGAACTACAGGCCAGTCAGCCTCACCTCAGTTCCCGGAAAAATCATGGAGCAGGTCCTCAAAGAATCAATCCTGAAGCACTTACATGAGAGGAAAGTGATCAGGAACAGTCAGCATGGATTCACCAAGGGAAGGTCATGCCTGACTAATCTAATCGCCTTCTATGATGAGATTACTGGTTCTGTGGATGAGGGGAAAGCAGTGGATGTGTTATTCCTTGACTTTAGCAAAGCTTTTGATACAGTCTCCCACAGTATTCTTGTCAGCAAGTTAAAGAAGTATGGGCTGGATGCATGGACTATAAGGTGGGTAGAAAGTTGGCTAGATTGTCGGGCTCAACGGGCAGTGATCAATGGCTCCATGTCTAGTTGGCAGCCGGTGTCAAGTGGAGTGCCCCAGGGGTCGGTCCTGGGGCCAGTTTTGTTCAATATCTTCATAAATGATCTGGAGGATGGTGTGGATTGCACTCTCAGCAAATTTGCGGATGATACTAAACTAGGAGGAGTGGTAGATATGCTGGAGGGCAGGGATAGGATACAGAGGGACCTAGACAAATTGGAGGATTGGGCCAAAAGAAATCTGATGAGGTTCAATAAGGATAAGTGCAGGGTCCTGCACTTAGGACGGAAGAATCCAATGCACCGCTACAGACTAGGGACCGAATGGCTAGACAGCAGTTCTGCGGAAAAGGACCTAGGGGTGACAGTGGACGAGAAGCTGGATATAAGTCAGCAGTGTGCCCTTGTTGCCAAGAAGACCAATGGCATTTTGGGATGTATAAGTAGGGGCATAGCGAGCAAATCGAGGGACGTGATCGTCCCCCTCTATTCAGCATTGGTGAGGCCTCATCTGGAGTACTGTGTCCAGTTTTGGGCCCCACACTACAAGAAGGATGTGGATAAATTGGAGAGAGACCAGCGAAGGGCAACAAAAATGATTAGGGGTCTGGAACACATGATTTATGAGGAGAGGCTGAGGGAACTGGGATTTCTTAATCTGCAGAAGAGAAGAATGAGAGGGGATTTGATAGCTGCTTTCAACTACCTGAGAGGTGGTTCCAGAGAGGATGGTTCTAGACTATTCTCAGTGGTAGAAGAGGACAGGACAAGGAGTAATGGTCTCAA
The DNA here is from genome assembly GCF_965140235.1 of Caretta caretta. Lineage (NCBI taxonomy): Eukaryota > Metazoa > Chordata > Testudines > Cheloniidae > Caretta > Caretta caretta. Next base: position 88,172,492 of record NC_134210.1, on the reverse strand, counting down.
GTTGCAGTGGGGGAGGTTTAGGTTGGATAATAGGAAAAACTTTTTCACTAGGAGGGTGTTGAAGCACTGGAATGCGTTACCTAGGGAGGTGGTAGAATCTCCTTCCTTAGAAGTTTTTAGGGTCAGGCTTGACAAAGCCCTGGCTGGGATGATTTAATTGGGGATTGGTCCTGCTTTGAGCAGGGGGTTGGACTAGATGACCTCCTGAGGTCCCTTCCAACCCTGATATTCTATGATTGTATGATTCTATGACTTGTGCTCATCCAGCTTTTCTAAATAGTCCCGAACCACTTCTTTCTCCACAGAGGGCTGGTCATCTCCTCCCCATGCTGTGCTGCCCAATGCAGTGGTCTGGGAGCTGACCTTGTTTGTGAAGACAGAGACAAAAAAAACATTGAGTACATTAGCTTTTTCCACATCCTCTGTCACTAGGTTGCCTCCCTCATTCAGTAAGGGGCCCACACTTTCCTTGACTTTCTTCTTGTTGCTAACATACCTGAAGAAACCCTTCTTGTTACTCTTAACATCTCTTGCTAGCTGCAACTCCAAGTGTGATTTGGCCTTCCTGATTTCACTCCTCCATGCCTGAGCAATATTTTTATACCCCTCCCTGGTCATTTGTCCAATCTTCCACTTCTTGTAAGCCTCTTTTTTGTGTTTAAGATCAGCAAGGATTTCACTGTTAAGCCAAGCTGGTCGCCTGCCATATTTACTATTCTTTCTACACATCGGGATAGTTTGTTCCTGTAACCTCAATAAGGATTCTTTAAAATACAGCCAGCTCTCCTGGACTCCTTTTCCCCTCCCTGGTTATTCTCCCAGGGGATCCTGCCCATCAGTTCCCTGAGGGAGTCAAAGTCTGCTTTTCTGAAGTCCAGGGTCCGTATTCTGCTGCTCTCCTTTCTTCCTTGTGTCAGGATCCTGAACTCAACCCTCTCATGGTCACTGCCTCCCAGGTTCCCCTCCACTTTTGCTTCCCCTACTAATTCTTCCCGGTTTGTGAGCAGCAGGTCAAGAAGAGCTCTGTCCCTATTTGGTTCCTCCAGCACTTGCACCAGGAAATTGTCCCCTGCACTTTCCAAAAACTTCTTGGATTGTCTGTGGACTGCTGTATTGCTCTCCCAGCAGATATCAGGGTGACTGAAGTCTCCCATGAGAACCAGGGCCTGCAATCTAGTAACTTCCATTACTTTCCAGAAGAAAGTCTCGTCCACCTCATCCCTCTGGTCTGGTGGTCTATAGCAGACTACCACCATGACATCACCCTTGTTGCTCACACTTCTAAACTTAATCCAGAGACACTCAGGTTTTTCTGCAGTTTCATACTTGAGCTCTGAGCAGTCATACTGATCTCTTACATACAATGCAACTTCCCCACCTTTTCTGCCCTGCCTGTCCTTCCTGAACAGTTTATATCCATCCATGACAGTACTCCAGTCATGTGAGTTATCCCACCAAGTCTCAGTTATTCCAATCACATCATAATTCCTTGACTGTACCAGGACTTCCAGTTCTCCCTGCTTGTTTCCCAGGCTTCTTGCATTTGTGTATAGGCACTTATGGTAACTGGCTGATTGTCCCGCTTTCTCAGTATGAGGCAGGAGCCCTCCCCTCTTGCGCTCTCCTGCTTGTACTTCCTCCCGGTATCCCACTTCCCCACTACCTGAGGGCTTTGGTCTCCTTCCCCAGGTGAACCTAGTTTAAAGCCCTCCTCACTAGGTTAGCCAGCCTGCTTGCGAAGATGCTCTTCCCTCTTTTCATTAGGTGGAGCCTGTCTCTGCCTAGCACTCCTCCTTCTTGGAACACCATCCCATGGTCAAAGAATCCAAAGCCTTCTCTCCGACACCACCTGCGTAGCCATTCGTTGACTTCCACTATTCGACGGTCTCTACCCAGACCCACTACTTGTGCCTCAAACTCCTTTATCCTTCTTCCCAGAGCCATGTAGTGTGCAGTGATCTGCTCAAGGTCATTCTTGGCAGTATAATTGGTGCCCCCGTGGAGAAGTATGAAGGGGTACCGATCCGAGAGCTTGATGAGTCTCGGCAGTCTCTCCATCACATCGTGAATCCTAGCTCCTGGCAAGCAGCAAATTTCTTGGTTTTCCCGGTCAGGGCAGCAGATAGATGATTCAGTCCCCCTGAGGAGGGAGTCCCCAGCCACCACCACCCGCCTCCTTCTCTTGGGAGCGGTGCTCATGGAACTCCCTTCCCTAAGACCGTGCATCTCATGCCTTCCAATCGGCGGAGTCTCCTTCTGTTCCCTTCCCTCAGATGTATCATCTAGTCCACTCTCTGCATTAGTACCTGTGGAGAGAACATGAAAACGGTTGCTTACCTGTTTCTGCATTGCTGGTACATGGACTCTCTCCTTTCTTCTTCTGGAGGTCACATGCTGCCAAATTTGTTCACGGTCCTTCTGTCCCCGCTGTGCAGCCTGCTCTGAATCTTCAGAATGTTGGAATGGGGAATTACCAATGAAGTGGTTACATTTCTAAGAAAAAGAAAAAGTGTTGATACTTGTTTCTCCAGACCTTGAACCTTCTCTTCCAATATGGAGACCAGCTTTCACTTTGTACATACAAAGTTGCTTCTGCCCTGTGGAAGAAAGACAAACATGGCACATCCTGTGCAGGTAACAACAGCTGAACGCTCACCATCCATATTACCTTCCTTCTATGAGCTTCCTCAGGTGTTGTAGTAACTACTCAGAGAAGCCTGCAAGATGAAAGCCTCAGTGGGCTCTCCCCAGGTGAAATCCCAGATGAACTCCCTCTGTTAGCTTCTCCGCAGTTTGCCACTCAGCTGGTTCACAGCTGACTGCCTTTTTATTACAGTCAGGCCCACTCAAGGCTCACCTGGAACAAAGCACTCCCAGTTCACACCTTTCAAACAATCAAGCACACGGTCAAACTGACAAACTGTCCCCGCAGCAGACACTCAGATACTCACCAACACAGCCTTGGCTTGTAATAAACAGAGATCAATGGACTTTCTGAAACATGATATGCCATCAGATTAGGAGTGGAAGGGGGAAATAGCATGACATCTGACAACATTACAAACTGTTGTCAAATTATCTCAGTCCTTCCAGGCACATTCCATACTACAAGTTGTGACCTTGTCCTTTTTCATCTGTAGGGAACCTTACTTCACTGTAATAAAATTGTTCAGTGAGATTCATTAAGCTGAATCCAGATTTAATAGAACAGAACTTGGATAAATACTTTTGATCTTCAGGGACATGGGACTGGAAACTGGTTGATTGGATTCCTTTCCAGGCTATTAGTGTTATTTGGCTTGGTTGTTAGAATTTGAAGCGTGTTTGGAAGCCTTTTGCAATGTATTTGTGGGCTCATTCCAGTTCCTAATAGATAGATGGACATATTACAAAACCATAATAACTGGCAATCTTTTGAGTAAAGTCTAGGACTGAATGTACTTGGAGACATTTTTTCACCTGTATAAGGAGTAGTTTTATACCAGTGGCCTACCTGCCATTTCACAGAGCAAGACATTCTGAAACCATTATAAGTGTATTACTAGGCATTCATTCTGCAGGGTTTATAGATTCATAGATATTTAGGCCAGAAGGGACCATTATGATCATCCAGTCTGACCTCCTGCACAATGCAGGCCACAGAATTTCACCCACCACTCCTAAAAAAGACCTCACACCTATATCTGTGCTATTGAAGTCCTCAAATTGTAGTTTGAAGACCTCAAGGAGCAGAGAATCCTCCAGCAAGTGACCCGTGCCCCATGCTACAGAGGAAGGCGAAAAACCTCCAGGGCCTTCCAATCTGCCCTGGAGGAAAATTCCTTCCCGACCCCAAATATGGCGATCAGCTAAACCCTGAGCATATGGGCAAGATTCATCAGCCAGATACTACAGAAAATTCTTTCCCGGGTAACTTGGATCTTACCCCATCTAAAAACCCATCACAGGCCATTGGGCCTATTTAATAATAAATCAAATCAATTACATCTATATATATCCTTAAAGAAACAATGCAAATATATTAGACTTTAAATATAACCGTTACCCAATTTACTACTTCCTACAACTGTTACTTCAGTCAATATAAGGCCAATATAAGATCCCTGGTAACTTTTTCAAATACAGGGTTCCTGCTGACACATTCATCACCCCAAAGATGTCCAGCCAAGTTTTTATAGGGCTGGGCCATTCTGTTCTCCCTACAGATGCACAAACATCCATGCGTCACATAACTCCTCTAAGGATGGCACCATTATCAGACAGCTTTGCCTTCCTTGGGTAATCCTGGTGCAGTCTTGATTTTCACAGGATGGCACAGATCTAATCTTTCTTATTTCTCTCTAACCATGGTCAGATGCTGCTTCTCTCAGGACTCATCCTTCCTGGGTAATCTATCTTTTCACAGAACTGTTCCACAGTTTCTATATAGACTCTACTGTTGCAACTACCCCCATAACACGTTAGGCAAAGGAAGCCAGCATCAGATCAACATATAATAGAGCCTCCCCCAATAGCGCTCCATTTGAAGGCTTCATCTTCATGCATCCTTTACAAGTTATGATGGCTACTTTGGTTAAAAAGCAAATCCTTCCCCTTCCTCCACCTCCAACACACACACACACACTTTAACCAAAAAATAACATTTGCAAACATTTTCATTTAGAAATGTCACTCCTGCCTCTTGATAAACAGCAGCCATTTCAATGGTTTGCATATGCAGATTAGAAAACTTTTGCTTCAGTTCCTGTTATTACCCTTGCAGTAATTACTATTTCCTTGAAGTCTCCTCAGTAAGGGTTTTAATAACCCTTATATCTAGATGTGAGCCCTGCAAGTCAGGAGTGAGGGCCGTTGGGTTTATTTTCCAATGCTGTCACTCTAGCACATTCACAAGAAATAGAAACATTGTGGGAGGTTTTCAAAGACACGGATGGATCTTAGGCACTCAATAACCATTTAAAGTTACAGTCAATGAAAGTCAGTGGGAGTTGGATGCCTGATTGCCATTTCTGCCTTTGAAAATCAACCTCAGTTCTTATTATTTAAAAAAAAATTAAGATACATTAATCAACAAGGAAATTCAGTTCACTGAAAAGCTATCCCTTTAAGACCATCAAGCTCTCGCTCTCTCTCTTAACTTACATTTTCAAGTTCCTTGTGGCACCTCGGTTTAAAATGTCACAGCTCTGGACATTTCCTCAAGACTGTCACTCAAAGGTCTTCTACCATATTTCCAACATCACTAGCTAAGTTATAGAAATATGCAACACACATTATTTGCCACTTTCAGTTTTAATTTGAAAGGCCTCGCAATACAAAGCAAAGGATGGCAAGTGTAAGATGGTCACAAAGCCAAAGATATACTGCTCTGAGAGGAAGATAGAACTGGTAGTTAAGACAAAGGCCTGGGTCTCAGAACACATGAGCTCAACTCCCAGCTGTGTCACCTGCTCTCTTTGAGACCCTGGCCAAGTCACTTAATCTCTCTGTGACTCTGTTCCCCATCTATAAAATTCCAAGAGTAATAATTTCTTTTTGCTTGTCCTCTCTGTTTATTGTATAACCTCTTCTAAGCACACATTGTCTCTTACTATGTGTATTGTAGCATCCAGCGCAATGGAGTCCTGATCTCAGTTGGAGCCTCTAGGCACTACTATAATATAAATAATAATGTACACAATGTAAGTTTCATCTGTAATGATTGGTAACAAAACAACTTTGCAATAGAAACCCAGAAAGAAAGATGAAAGAAGTAAGGTATAAATACTCTTGGAAAAAAATATAATTGGGTAGTTTAGCCCTCAGATATACAAGTATCACTGGATCTTTACACATGTTGACTATACTGCAAGCTATTTGCATTGTGTGCCGCTTGTGCTGTGGAAATACTTTTTGGAACTGATTCAATATTTATGACTACAACAAGTAGAAAAAATAAAGTACAGTCTTGGAACTTATTAGACTAATGAATTCCTATTCCAGTGTTTTGTTGTCGTTTGCCTTCATGAGAAGGTCATGCTGCAGAGCATATACTGAAGCTTTGTGGAAAGTTTACAATGTCAAATATTGACCTGAGCATTTTCAACGGGGAATTTATATTGGTGTCCGAGCCTGAAGTTACTTTTGCTTTTATTGTGTTGCACATAATTTTACACTGTTGAACTAATGTCATAACACTTGATGTATTTCACTTATTAACACACTGTATCAAACCAGAAATTTAGAGGTGTATGTGCCATTTGCAAGGCAAAGTGAAATACAAGACTGGGTATATGCTTTCATTCATTGATTACCACACTTCATCTTTAATAGGTAATAGTGTGAGGGATTGTGACATCTAGAAACTGTGTACAACAAAATCCAGCTGATGTTTGACTTGTGCTGCTCTCATTGCCTGCAGCTCCTTGAAATGAACAGAACCTGTAGCTAAAAACTTCATTGTCAGAATAATGAGCAGGACATGACTCCAGGCAATATTTACAGTCTTGCATAGATATATGTCAAGTCTAGAAAAAAACACTAGCTAGTAATTTAATTACATTACACTGCTTATTGGGCCTCATTCTACTATCCTTACTCACATTGGGCAACACCTTACTCTACATATAGTCTGTTGAAATCAGTGGTGCTGATTAAGGTGCTACTCTGTGGGCTAGACTGTGCCATTTAGAGCAACAGATCTGTGCTGGAGGCAGTGTAGAGCTACACTATCCCAGGAGGCATACTAGAGACATTAGAACAGGTTTTTAAAGGTGTTTAGGGGCCAAAAGATGCAGACAGATGTCTTATGGCATTTCCTAAAATGCCCAAGCATTTTAGGCACCTAGTGCCCACTGATTTCAATGGAAGGTAGGTGCTTCACCTGCTTATGAGCTTTTGAAAACGCTACTCGGCACCTATCTTTATCTTTAGGTCCCCATACAGTATACCAGTGGTCCCCCCCTTACCCCTTACCCCCTTACCCCTATCTGTGCCCCCTCCTCGAGCTGGGGCCAGCAGTGGGGGCCATGGCTCCCAGAACAGGAGAGGGGGACACAGACAGTGGTAAGGGGGCCAAGGCTGGGGCTGAAGTTGCGGGGGAAGGGGAGGGCATGAAGAGAGTGGTGCTCCCTCCCTGCCTCCCGTGGGGGCTGCCCTGGGCCCCACCACATCCCCCTGAACATTTCTCTGTGTCCCCCTATCGGGGCGTGCTCCACAGTTTAGGACCTCTGCCATGGACCTTTGAAAAACAGGCCTATTCTGACTCAGAAAGGAAGAATGTCTCCTGAAAGTCCCTGTCATAGGGGGAGTGTACAAATGGCTAAACTTCTGTACAGGGAGCAACACACCCTGCACAGCTGGCTATGGCTCTTCCTACTTCCTGCTTCACTTTGAGCACAATTTGTCCCCAGGTTTCAAAGTAGCAGCCGTGTTAATCTGTATCCGCAGAAAGAAAAGGAGGACTTGTGGCACCTTAGAGACTAACCAATTTATTTGAGCATAAGCTTTCGTGAGCTACAGCTCACTTCATCAGATGCATTCAGTGGAAAATACAGTGGGGAGATTTATATACACAGAGAATATGAAACAATGGGTGTTACTGTACACACTGTAAGGAGAGTGATCAGGTAAGGTGAGCTATTACCAGCAGGAGAGCGGGGGCTGGGGGTCTTTTGTAATGATAATCAAGGTGGGCCATTTCCAGCAGTTGACAAGAACGTCTGAGGAACAGCGGACGGGGGGGGGGTGGATAAACATGGGGAAATAGTTTTACTTTGTGTAATGACACATCCACTCCCAGTCTTTATTCAAGCCTAAGTTAATTGTATCCAGTTTGCAAATTAATTCCAATTCAGCAGTCTCTCTTTGGAGTCTGTTTTTGAAGTTTTTTTGTTGAAGAATTGCCACTTTTTGGTCTGTAATCGAGTGACCAAAGAGATTGAAGTGTTCTCTGACTGGTTTTTGAATGTTATAATTCTTGACATCTGATTTGTGTCCATTTATTCTTTTACGTAGAGACTGTCCAGTTTGACCAATGTACATGGCAGAGGGGCATTGCTGGCACATGATGGCATATATCACATTGGTAGATGTGCAGGTGAACGAGCCTCTTATAGTGTGGCTGATGTGATTAGGCCCTATGATGGTGTCCCCTGAATAGATGTGTGGACACAGTTGGCAATGGGCTTTGTTGCAAGGATAGGTTCCTAGGTTAGTGGTTCTGTTGTGTGGTGTGTGGTTGCTGGTGAGTATTTGCTTCAGACTGGGGGGCTGTCTGTAAGCAAGGACTGACCTGTCTCCCAAGATCTGTGAGAGTGATGGGTCGTCCTTCAGGATAGGTTGTAGATCCTTGATGATGTGTTGGAGAGGTTTTAGTTGGGGGCTGAAGGTGATGGCTAGTGGCGTTCTGTTGTTTTCTTTGTTGGGCCTGCCCTGTAGTTGGTGACTTCTGGGTACTCTTCTGGCTCTGTCAATCCCCAGAGTGCACTTCAGTAACACTTATGTGGGGAACTTGGAAATCTGGCTGGACATTATTTGGGCTATGTATAAGGGAGGGATGAAGAAAGCTTTTTCCCCTCCCCTTCCGCTGTGCATCTATGGAAGGGGTAGCCACATATATGAGTAAAGTTAGTAGACTCTGGTGCTGAGAGAAGAAAAATGAGGGTATTGAGTGTTGAGTGTATAGCATTGCAAATCCCAAGCATTCAAACATTGTGAGTGAGGCACTCCAAAATCACGAGGTTGGCTTAAAAATCATGAGATTTTTTTTTTGGCGGGGTGGTATTTGCCTTCTGGTTTTTTTTAGTTTCTCAGGGTCACCTTTTAAAGCTTTTCTCCACAGTCATGAGGGCTGGAATGTTCCTTTTTAAAAACACAAAAGTGAAAGCTGAGAATCTCATCTAACCACCAGACTACAGAAATGGGGACTTTAAGAAAAACACCCAGTATCACGAGACTCATGGTAGACTCACAAGGAGCCAACAATACTAAGTGTGAGAGAGCTGAGCAAGTCCATATGCCTGTGAGGTAAAACTGAAATGCTTTGTCTTTGTCAACTCTTTTGTGATAATAGGATATGGGGCTCAATACAAGGGTAAAATGTTGAAATTATATGGTCTGCGTTCGACACTAAGTCATGCTAACTGATCTAATGATCCCTTCTGGCCTTAAAACTTATTAAATCTAATATTCTTTTTGTGAAATGTCATGAACTTATATCCAAAGGTACACATTTAGTGTGCATGTAGTGTTTGAGATAACTGACATTTACCTCTCCATGTCCCCAATATTTATTCACTTTAATCACATTGGGTATGAATGTTTCATAAAGCTAAAACAAAGAACTGCCAGAAATTCCACCAGGCTTTTGTTGTACACCACCTCTATTTCCCACTCCCCAGTCCTGCACACCCAACTTTGCTTGGATGCTGATACTAACCTTCCCTGCCACTCACATCCATTTTCACTTCTTACAGATATGACTGGCCTATTAGGGTATGTCTACACAGCAAAGAAAAATCTGTGGCTAGCCCATGCCAGCCAACTCAGGCTCCAGGGCTGTGTCATTGCTATGTAGACTTCTGGACTTGGGCTGCTAGCTGCTGTATAGACATACCCTCAGTTCCTTTTGCATGCCTGGGGTATTGTTCTTGATTATTTCCTAATTAGAGCTTGCATAAATCAAGGTAGTAAGCTTCTGCAGTAAAATCTTGGCCCCACTGATGTTAACAGGAGTTTTGGTACCAAATGGGATACCATCCACTCTGTATGTGGTTAACCTGTATTCTAGTATTCACCGAATGTTCCATTATGTATGTATCAAGGGCTTGATTTCAATGGCTTCTCTTTCCAGGCTCCAGCATTTCCTTTCGGGAACTGCTGAAAAAGAACAGGGATTGAGATCCAAAATCTTTTAATAGGATCCAAAGCTTTAGGTCAGTTTGGTGCTTAACTCACCCAATCTGCTTTTGAAACAGATTTCTGCTGTTTTTGTTTCCAAATGTATTACTTTACAATGGCCAAAAAATGTGACAGCACAACATTGGCTAATGCTGATCTGCTTCAGTGAGAAGGTAAACTTTTAGATGCTATATGTTCCTTCTAGGAACAATAGAGTAAAAAAGAAGATCCTCCTCTCCCCTTAGGATTCAGAGTACCTGTTAGACAAGTTGCTCATTTCATCATGAACTTTTTTAAAAGAAAACTGAAAATGTATATAGTTAATTTACGTAGTAGTTAAACTAAGACCTAGGAAGTCTTTACATGAAAAAAAAAACAAAACCCAAAACCCAGACTGCACCAACACAGCATAACAACCACCCTCTTATTTTAAAATATTTGTGATGTTTGCTCATTGCAACCACAAGGCTTTTGTATTATTTGGAACTGGTAGGAAAATTCATAGGACACCTTTTCCTGGATGCATTAAAATACCCTGGTAGTAGGGAGTGTGACAAAGTCAGGCCAGACACCTATCAGAGAGTGGAGGAAGGCAGATATGCCAGCTCTAGAACCATAAAGGCCCTTTTTCAGAGACCTGAATCTAATGAAGGACTGCCTGTGACCTTTAAAAACCCCTCTTCTGGTGAGAGAGGGAAGAGAGATGAGACACAAGCTGGAGCAATGGTAGTGGCAGCAGGGAGAGAAGGCTTATCCTGGGTGGAAGGCTGCTTTTCTCCCTGTAGAGGAAGCAACTGAGCTAACAGACACTGTGGGGGAAGGACTGGTGCCCAGAAGCCAGCATAGTAAGGCAACACCGCAGAGAGGGGCCAGGAAAAGGTATTCCCTTTTTTGTGTTGTGAGTCTCTCTTGTTTGACTGAAGAGTATTTCTTGGGCCTACCTGGAGGCCCACCATGTAAATATCGGAAAATAAACCCAAGTGAGGAATAAAACTCTCCAGAATGGGACTGATTTTACTCCAGGCCCCTCCATAGCTAGAGGGGGGAAACACTGAGCCTGCTGAGGAGAAGGAGATGCCTTGCCACAGGAGGGGTGTAGGGAGTAAATCCAAATCCAGGGAAGATAATAGAGCGTGATTCTACATCCTTCTCACTTCTATAACTAATATCCCAATTTACCCTTCTTTTCAGACATTTATCTTTTAAATATGTAAAAAATTGGTTGTTTTCATTCTGTCTCGCTGAAGTGGTTGCATTTCTAAGAAAAAGTACCAACATAAAGTCTGAATTCATCTGAGTGGCTTAACATGAGCACACTGTAGATGACTGACACTCAACAATGACAGGTTTCAGAGTAACAGCCGTGTTAGTCTGTATTCGCAAAAAGAAAAGGAGTACTTGTGGCACCTTAGAGACTAACCAATTTATTTGAGCATAAGCTTTGGTGAGCTACAGCTCACTTCATCGGATGCATACTGTGGAAAGTGTAGAAGATCTTTTTATATACACACAAAGCATGAAAAAATACCTCCTCCCACTCCACTCTCCTGCTGGGAATAGCTTATCTAAAGTGATCACTCTCCTTACAATGTGTATGATAATCAAGTTGGGCCATTTCCAGCACAAATCCAGGTTTTCTCACCCCGGCCCCCCCACCACCACACACATAAACCCACTCTCCTGCTGGTGGGTTTGTGTGTGTGGTGGTGGGGGGGGGGTGAGAAAACCTGGATTTGTGCTGGAAATGGCCCAACTTGATTATCATACACATTGTAAGGAGAGTGATCACTTTAGATATGCTATTCCCAGCAGGAGAGTGGGGTGGGAGAAGGTATTTTTTCATGCTTTGTGTGTATATAAAAAGATCTTCTACACTTTCCACAGTATGCATCCGATGAAGTGAGCTGTAGCTCACCAAAGCTTATGCTCAAATAAATTGGTTAGTCTCTAAGGTGCCACAAGTACTCAACAATGATTACTCAGATTAAAAAAATAGATGTCCTTTTGTTCTCAAAGTGGGCAATAAGAAGGGAAGACCAAAATAATCAGATGCATAGGAGCAGTCACTAACTGGATGCATATTATTTCACCACTCTACAAACCAAGGGACTGGTCTGTGTTTCTACTCTGGCAAAGAGATCATTGATTTCAGTAAGGGACACAGGATTGGGCCTTAAGATAGTATAAAACAGTCCTAGGATATAGACGGGGCTTGGTAGTGCCCAGGCTGAAATTGCAAGACATTTTCCATTACAATCTCATCATCCCACATTTATAATTTATCAAAATAACTATGTTTGACATTAAACTCTCCATATTTGTTGGGTTTTATTTGTTTGTTTCTCTCCCCCCCCCCCCCATGACAAGATTATGGAGATTTCAAAAAAATAAAATATTTTCCATTGAGGAAAAAATGGGGACAACCTAGTCTGTTGTGGGGAGGGCAACTCAAAAATGACTATTCATTTCAACTTATTCCTCCAGTAATCCATAATGAGAACAAATTGCTTTGGGCAATTGGAAAAAAAAGGTTTTAAAATATGAAAATTATGCGTACTTGAAAATGCAGTGCAGTACATGCACAGAAAAACACACATATAACTTTTACGGGGATAACTTAAACATGCAGCAGCCATTTAACTATGTACCAAAATGGACAGTCAACTGAAATGATGTATAAAGGCAAGACATATTGAAATATTGGAAGAAGTGATGTCCTTTGTGACCCTGTGATTTAGAGGAATGAGCATAGGAAAGGAAGGTAGGAACTTGTTTCCCTTCCTATTACAGCCACTGATGAGCTTGATAGTACTTTGCACTTATACTGCTCAGAGAGTTTGATTTGCCCAAGGTACACTGAAAGACATTGCTTTAAAACATAGAGCTTCAGACTCCTATTTCCCTGTCTAATTGGTTAGACCAAAATTACCAATGGAGATAGCTTTTGCACTGAGACTTAGTTTTTCCCTCTGTAAAATGGGTATTACTTATTTACCTAATGCATGAATCCCATTGCCCACTTGTTTAATCCAAAGTTTAAACCACTTAGTTTACTGGTATTCTTATTTGGTAACTTATGAGACATGTGACAGATAATCCACTTTATAACAAATGGGGATTGAGGTGCCGGTCCACCAATGCTATTATGTTCATAAGTGCATCACTGAATCAGTATTGAGAGAGAAAACTAGAATTTGGTTAGATTTTCAACAGAGAGGGATAAAATATTTGCAATCAAAGTTTTCTTGGTTTTGGCTTTATGAAATTGGAGTGATTTTGACCATTTTTACATTGCTTTCCTGTATTCTGAGTTGGTCTGGTTCATTGTGTTGGTCACATCAGCCTGGTAGTATTGATTCTGGTGTCCTGATTGGCTGAGCCTACCATATGTGGTCAGGAGGACTAGTACAAAGGTATTTTCTCATTTTTTAAGAGAGCATGGCTGCATTAAATTAGAAAACAGTAAAGTGTCAGCATCAGCAGGAATCTGTGAGTTTAGCAGTATAGTTACCCACCACACAGCCCCCAAAATTGCAGAAGAGGGAGGTCCATTTACTAAAGATCCCAGGGACGGTAGAAGCCACTAGTCCTTGATTCCAATAAAACTCCACTAATTACAGTCAGAGTGCTAGGGATCATCAGGCACAGATTTGTCATTGACAAAAGAATTATATGGTGACAGAGGGTGATATGGTCCAATAGGGTCCTTCATAACATGGTTCTGATATTTCAGATAAGCATCCAAACTGTGAAATTAATTAAAGCTCCCCATCACTAGCTGTATAATTTTTGTTTTTTTCTTTTCCTGATGAAACTGTTGTGCAGAATGCTTTTATGTGTAGTTTAGGTATATTGCAATTCACTTAGCCATACATGTAGTCTGGCTAAACTTAGTCTGCTGTTTCCATATTTTTAAATGTATGCTTCTCATAGTCACAGGTCCATACAATTCAGTAATGGATCCTGGTGGGAAATAGAATAGGTTATTTTCATCTTCTGCCACTTTGCTGCAACAGTAAGCAATGGACTCTATTTCTTCTTCTTCTTAATTAAAAAGTGTCTAAATTAACTCTGAAATGACTTAATGGAAAATAAACTGCACATTATCTAATTCGTCCTCACAACACCCCCTGCTGCAAAAGTAAATATTATAATCTTCATTTTCGCTGAGTGGGAAACTGAAACAGAGCAGTGAATTGCCCAAGGCCACACAGCAAGTGAGCGGCCACACTGGAATGAGAATGTAAGGCTTCTTGACTCCTAGCCATGTATCAATTCTTCTAGACAATGCCACCTCTAGGATGCCTCTACTGTATCTATCATAAATCTTTTATAGCAGAGACAAGAAATGGCTTATCAGCAAATGATTATTTTTTATATATATTTATATATAATTTACATAGAATTTTAGTTTTGGACCAGTGCATATTATTTAACATATATGTAGAGTGCCTAAACATTGTTGCACTATGGACCTATGCAACTCCCATTAAGGTCAATGCCCCCAGTCAGACTAAACCCCATATTACTAAGATCCAGATGTTTCTAGTCCTAGGATGGCTTAAGGAACTACTCCATCCCTAACACTCTGTGGGCACACACTGCACCAGAAGGGATAGGGACTGACTGGGAGGATGCTGTGCCATGGCTCTACCTTCCCAATACTCCAGCCAGCAGGACTGCCCGGTTAATCAAGGGGAGTAAAATGCAATCCTCAGAGTATTATAGAAGCAAGTGTGCTGGATGACTCTGTGTACTCCTCCTTAGGTAATGTGCTTTCCCACTGTCCCACTGCAGGGCTATATCACATAGTCACAATCTAACTCTAAATAACCAACGCAATAATTGCTTTTAAAAAATCCTACATGTAATTAAACCTGGCATTGTTCTGGCACGTTCTGTACCTTGAACGTTATAGAATGGAATTTGCAATCAGCATGCAAACTCGCACGTACACCAGTATGAAAGGCAATGAGGCTTCATGGTGAGGAAATGTAGAAAGGCCAGTTTGAGCTATTGCCAATAAAGCATGTTTTACTGTATCTGTAGTTAGTTTAAGAATGTTACCATGTATTAAAGGAAATTAAAAATGACTACAGCAATGGAGAAAGGACAGTTAATCCCTAGGAAGTGCCATACTGGGTAAACAGGTACTACACAAGGGCAACATTTCTATCACTCTATATATTATGTGTCTCATTTAAAACACATTTCATTTCTAAAAATGTAACATTTAGCTATCATGGGGTACAGAATAACAGGCATTCACTAACACTTTCTTAATTAGATTCTAACTAAATAGGTTTATTTGTAATCATAAAATAAGACCGTCAAAGCAATTGGTAAACATTTAAAATTCACAGTGTAATGGGATACTGTTGCCCACTGTTGTTAATTTCTATAGAGGAAAATATATACTGCTGTGCTTAATTTACACCTGGAAATACTTTGTTGTGCCAAATAAATAGCTGAGTGTCAATCCGAAAGAAAAAAATAAAATAAAAAAAACACCTCTGAGCATGCTGTACAAAAAGTAATTGACAGATGTCCCTGACAACACAATCCAATAAACATTGTTATACAAAATGAAAATATATTTATATAGAGCTTTATAAAAGAAAACATTTCCAGAGCTGTTTATAAAACAATTCTCATCACAGAAAATGTATCATTTTGCACTCTCATTCCTCTTACGTATTCTGTGCTCTGGGAACCCAGCACACACAACAAAAATACAGCAATTTACAAATCATTTTCTATAAAAATATAAAGCTATACTGTACTTCAATGCAAATCTGGACTTGGTGCATTTTTCAGAGGTTTGATATCATATTTAAACTGAATCATACAGGAAACAATTAGTATCCAGCAGGATTGACTGAGGAAAACTTACACTAGAGAATGACTGCTTTTAACTTGCACAGGCATACTTTTTTTTTTTAAAATGCATTTTCATTCTAAAAAGTACTTTCAATGTTACTCGAGTGGGAATCTACTATTTACTTATTTTGCTGAAGAAGAAATGCACTCGCCACCAAACATCACCAGACCAGTGAACAGACTAGTTTAACTATACCATGAGAATTATCACAGGCACATTGAAGCCATCAAAACTTATAGGGTTACCAGTCCTAGCCAATATTTCTCCATCTAACAATCAGCATCTGAATGCTGCCAAAAAACTGGGTCACCAAGGCACAGCAAATTCACTTCCCAATGTCCAGGGATAGACAGGATGTACCCTGCCACTGACTTCGTAGTAGCAATCCTACCTGGACAGTGTTGCACACTTTCCATCCAGCTGCTATAATCTTGAGCTCATGGTGGTGGACCAAACGGGAGAGATGCTGCCACTACCAGGAACTCTCACATCATCACTAGGCAGGATGAACAGCTACTTGGCTTTGGGCTTCCATGCTGGCTCTGGATCCAGTTTAACGGGTTCAAGTGCAGTGTGATTCACTGGGCCAAGACCAGCCATGCCTAGGGCATCCAGGACAGCCCGCTGTTGTTGGGCTCCTTGGAGGTCTCCTAAAGCTGAACACCGCTGACTCTTGACTGGAGCAAGACCATTTAGTTGTTGTGTGCCTCCCTTTCCCACTTAGCCTTGCTTATCTTGCCCACATACAATCACTGTATAGTTATAGGTTTCAGAGTAACAGCCATGTTAGTCTGTATTCGCAAAAAGAAAAGGAGTACTTGTGGCACCTTAGAGACTAACCAATTTATTTGAGCATGAGCTTTCGTGAGCTACAGCTCACTTCATCAGATGCAGTATAATTTGTGTCTGTTGCTGATACACAGATCACACATAATGGGTCTTCATTCCTCTTACCTCCAAAGCTCACATTGGGAGGTTTGGCTGTTCAAGCAATGCAAGACTACAATAGACATGAAACACTGTAAAGACACAAATGGTTTAAGTTCTTCCCCCAACTACAGCATCACTATATCCTCAGTGCGTATAAATCAGCATAGCTCCATTGACTTCAATAGAGGGAGATTTATACGGGCTGACATTAACAATTAGAAACAAGTAAGATATCACATACACCTCTGTGTGATAACTTCTGACATATATGGATTCTTGTTATTGGTGACCTCGCTAAGTGCACATTTGTTATTATGATCAACATTTCAAAATACAGAAATCATTAGCTTGCTAACACTATGTACCTCTGTCAAAGGTAGCAAGAAATGCTTATTTTTGCTGCAAAGATATCAGAATGTGCTTACGTTTAGTTATTTAATGTAGTCAAATGTAGTGTAGTTGATGCCACTTAGTACAAGACATATGTAAGGAGATATGCAGGATCTATAGTTTATATATGGAGAATGGATTTACAGCCATTAGTTTACAGTAAAGCTTTTTTAAAAAAAATGTGCAACAGTAAATGTGGTAGAGATAATAGAGAGCAGCCATGGTGTCTAGTAGAGTACTTCACAGGGCTAATGAAGCAGCCAAGAGGGCTAGGGGAAGGAGGGATAATATCTGGGAGAGCTCAATATCCCAAGGAATCTAAGAACACCCAGGAAGCTGCCCAGGTACCTTGTACTGGACAAATTTCCAAGGCTAGAGTACATCTGGCTTAGTGAAGGAGTAATTTATTCATTTTTTACATTCACTCTTGGCTAATTCTGAAATTTTACAGCTTCACTGTTAGCAGCTACTTTGTTGTAATGGAATTTGTGCTCTGTTTTGTGTTTATCCATATTAAATCCATCCTGTTGGCTTCAGCTATTGCCCACTTACATGAATCTGCTGGGCACTGATTGCTGCTAACACATGGCATTTGAGCATATATGCTCCTTATGCAATAGTCCAAGAACGATTTTCTCTTCTTTTTGTGGGTGTGAATCTGTCCTTACACACTGAATAGGAGAGGAAAATCCATTTAAAGTCAAGGAATAAACTCCTGAAACAAATTGGCTAAAAAAAGATGGGTAATTAACATATTGCTTACAAGATTGATGCTGTGTTCCATTGTAATCATATTTATCATTTATATAGTGATTTTCAGCTTCAGAGTGCTTTACAAACATTAATTATTCTATCTACACAAAACCCAAATATTTTTCTCCCTATTGTACATACAGAGCAGAAAGGTTAATGGTTTCCACAAGGCCAGAGAGGGGGTAGGAGGGATGAAATTTGAAGTACCTGGTTCCTTGTCTAAGGTTCAAATCACACATTTCTTTATTCACAGAAATATGATGAATGTCTGATGATTACTTATGTTGCTTGTAAACAGGCACCTATCAGTTCACTGACATTGTAGCAGAGGGCCATGTTCAGTACCCTTTTTTCTTGGCCCAGTGTACTTTATGCTGGATACTTTTTAGGTAATGCTGCCCACATCAGCTGTTTGCAGCATACTCGTTTTCTAAAACAAATAAAAATAACCTACCCCTCAACAAAACAAAACATGAGGCTATGTTGTGCTAAAAAATGGGGTGGGGGGAGTACAAAACTGTACACTCATATCTTCTACAGTGGGTATCGCATCAGAATAGTTAGAGGATTCGAATGATAGATTGCAGTGAGCACTGTGGCACACAGATTTTTGTATTCAAATCCGAAAATACAGCCCAACCAGTACTCAGTCTCACATTGTTGCTGCTGGGTGTTTCGTGTCTAACACAACGGCCATTGATTCCTCCATATCTCCCCTGGAATTTAAGGGGATTTGGGGTGGCTGTTTCTTTCCCCTCATGCAGGATTTTAGGGGCTTTCAGTAAAGCCCACTGTCTCACTTAATCTGCAAAATAATCTTCTGAAGGGAAGGCTGGAAATGCAGCCCCTCCCACCCCCGGCAAAAAATACATGGTTGATTGTTTAATAGAATTGTGCTTGAAGTAGATACATATAAACAATCCATTGCATTTCTAATTGCTTGTTTGTCCAAAATACTGCAAGAACGTGGACTATTTCCCACTCCATTACACACTGGACTGTCCATCATTTTACTCTTTCTGATCATTGTGCAAAGTATTGGGGCTGGTGTAGACCCTTGGCCTTGTATCTGACTAGATGGTATAGGAGACTCACATATAGAAACGGAGCTTTTTCATCTTTAGGCCATGGGTTCATACACTTCCTAGACCAGTAGAGACTGTGGGCCAGAACTCTATCCTTGGTTATCCCCGATTCAATATTATTTAAAGCAATGCAGTTGCACAAGAATAGCTAAGGGCAGAATTTAATCACAGGTCAAAGAGAATGGACCTAGCAACTTATATGAAATGAGGTCATGATTTCACTTCAGTTTCCCCAAATTATCAGCACAACTAGCACCAGTTGGTTCCTTTCTTTGGCAATTGCAGCAGTGAGATAAAAACACTAAAAGGGCTGAGAAGTCACAGAAGCCTAGATCCTGAAAGTTATTCAGGCACCTAACTCTCTCTCCTTTAGTGTCTAAATACCTTTGCGGATTTGGGCATAGTCCCTCCAGAACAGGACTGCGGCAAACAAGCAGAGTTAATTAGCAGATCTTGCACCATAAATACTCCTGTCATATTCTGTTGCTGGTTCCTTGTTCTGTCAGTTTGCCTTTATACAGTTTAATCCTTTTATTTAATACTGATTGCTGCAGGTTTTTTTCTGCCTAATAATGCTCAATCTCATTAAATGATCAGAAGCTTCAGGGATTCATTTGTGTTTTGTGCTGCAAAATTAGGGCCTGATTAATAAAATTCTGATCACTTCAATTATGTGGCATTTTTGCATGCTCTGCAACTACACCCCGGAGAGTCATGTTTTCGCAACATGAAGTTTTGTGAATTAAATTGTTCTTCTGTTGCAAACAAGAGGACACATTTTCCTGACAATACAATGTGGCGCTGCATAGCTCTGTAGGGTTACAGCTTCAATATGAATGTGTGACCTTCCCAAGTTTTCTCAAGCTAATGCATTTTATTTCCAAAGTCACTTGTTGAGCCGTAATAATTATTTTGTTCATCCGGTGCGACATCCATAAGTAAATATTTGCATCAGTGTTAATTTTGGGGCTGTATGACATATTTCTCATTCAATGTGTGTAGCATGCTTTCACTGCATTTAGTATGTTACACAGGCTTGGGCAATGCACCAATAGAAGTGTTTGTTTGAAGATGAAAGAAAAACAATTATTATTTTACAATGATTGTAAAATATAGAATGTAAAAATAATTGCAGCCCTAGCCCACACAAAGCATTACAAATTTCCTCAGGTATCATGCCACTGTTTACTCTCTGTACAACTTAAAGAGGAATGTGTTTGCCATGGGCAATGGGTCAGTGCACCATAGACATGCTATACTGGGTTGACAATGCACAGCACTTTTATAAATAACCACACTTCACCAGTATGTTATATGCACTTCTACTTTTTTTTTACTGCTTTAAGAAAAAGAGAGAGAATCAGTATACTGTCCTAAGTTTTAAACTCTTTTATACAAATGTTTAAAAATATTTTCCTCACTTTATTTTAAAAATTGTTTTATTAACAGAGCGAGGCAAAAGAGTACACATTGGGATAAGAGGGTCAAGGAAGGGACAGCACAATGGTGTACAATGTATCAGTGCACTTTGGTGCCACCATTTTGTTGTACCCCTAAGAAGGCAGCAAACAGTGGATAATCCTGTTTCATTGACTCTGAACCTGTATATACCAGACTCCATCTATGAATATATGATCAATCTTTCTATGGCTGAAAATGGGCATTTATTCCTTCTGAGAGATGCAATTACTGTATGCTACAAATGTGTAGATGTGCATTCAACAACCCCCACCTGTTTTTTTTTCTTCACAGAGTAAAATGCCATAAAAGTTCTTAACCATAGTGTCAGGTTTCAGAGTAGCAGCCATGTTAGTCTGTGTCCACAAAAAGAAAAGGAGTACTTGTGGCACCTTAGAGACGAATCAAGTTCCGATGAAGTGAGCTGTAGCTCACAAAAGCTTATGCTCAAATAAATTTGTTAGTCTCTAAGGTGCCACAAGTCCTCCTTTTCTTTAAACATAGTGTGTAATTCACACAGGGATTTTTTTCATATTTAATTATTTTGCAAAATGGGTCTTTACTGAGCTATGGCCTTCCTGTTGCCTTTTTTTTTTAAACACCCATCAATGAATCATGAAAGAATACAATCATTCTCTTGACATAAAGTGAAAGAAGAAACTTTTCTTTCCATTTTGACACTCAAAAAACAAAGTTAACACAAACAAATGGAGGAAGAAACAACAGGTCACTGGAATGTTAAATTTGTATATTTCCAACTTGTCCTGGTGTGGATACACTTTGGGTTCCTATTATAATCTGATAAGTATGTGGGAAGTGCCCATATAGCATAGTCTCTCTTTTAGAATTCAATCACATATTTCTTTGTGGCGGCAGCATCCAACACATTATGATCCCCAATATCACAAAAAGTTTAGTCCTGTTCCATATGATCACTGCTGCACCCTTGACTGGTAAAGGTATAGGTAGCTTAAATGAGGTTCTTACATCAAGTGTTTATTTGGAATAACAATTGCACATAATGAACAGAGGAGAGTGGGACATTCATACCAGTGTTATGGAGAAGGGAAAATATTGGCAGAATAATTAGTGATAGAATGATTTGATCCAAAGCCCAGTGAAGGCAATGGAAAGATGCCCATTGAATTCAATACATTTTGGCTCAGGTCTTTAAAGAGGGACAATGTGCTTCCCTCTTTAGAGAACAGGGGCAGGGGAAGAAGAGGGAGAGTATAAACCAGACTCGATGCAATTGCAATAAAACAATGTTTTATGATTATGACCCAGGAAATGTAGGAAAACCTCAGCACTGAATAAAGAAGAGGGACAGAAGGAGACTGTGTGCCCCAGCCTAAAGGATGTGCAATTGAAAAGGCTCCCAGTGTCAACAAGAAGGGGAGAAATTTACTCCTAGACATGAAGAGGAGCTGTAAAGAAGACAGTAGAAAAGGGACTGTGAGACTCCAGATATAAAAGTCAATAACTGAGGAAGGAAAACAAACCTAAAGGAACATATTTTCAAAGAGACCCCAACGCAACCTTTAAATTTACACCCATAATTTCTGTAAAGCACTTTTACACATGCACATTTTTGGCCAACTGCCTCAGACTTTTGTGCTCAGATAATGTATTTGGACATCTAGGATGGGATTTTCAAAAGTGTTCAGAGTTGACATAACTCTACTCCCATTGACTCAGTGGGTACTACTATTGGCTTCAATGAAAGCAGAGTTAGTAATTTCTAAAATCCCATCCCTATCTTTTCAGACAGAAATCATATCTGCATTCTTAAACCCTGGTTTTAGACACACACCACTTAGTAACTCCAGAAAAGCTCATGTCCCAGAATGGCTCAGACTTAGAGGCCAGACTTTTGAAATTTTGGCCTAATGATTCTATATGTTTGGCTTAAAAGAGAAGTTATTATATTTTACTATAATATTTCACTGAGGTTTTATTAGGTATTATTATGGAGTGCAGTGCAAGAGAATCAGAGCATCAGGAAGTGTGCTATTTTTAAAATGTCTTTTCTTGCCAGGATCAAAAAGAGAAACTGATTTCCTTTGTTTTATACAAATTAACCTCGGGGATTGGTATATATGATATATAACCTCATATATCTGCTGCTTTCAGAGAGCATACCTTTTGTAGTGAAGGGAGACAATTACATTTAGGCTGCATTGATAAATTTCCAGTTTCCAAAATGTACCAGCCCGGGTACTCTACTTGTCCACCTTCTGCTGTTATTATTAATGATACTCAATAAGCGAATGATATTTTACTCATCTTTACAAATAAGCAGCTTGCCTTGTACAGTGATAATTTAATACTCAGAGGGTGTTGGGTTGTGCAAATAATGTGGTAACTTGCTGCAATCCACTGCCAAACACGTGATGGAAGAGCTTGTATAATTTACTGGCACACTTTGTGCACACTTCAGCCTGCATCCTGATAGAACTGCAAACTTCAAAATTAAATTCAGTCGCTAAAGATTGCCAATGTGTCCAATTGAATAAAAGGGCCAAAGGGTTGAAATTATCCCACTCTCCACAGCCAGGTTAGAACTTGATTGGTTAATGACAGCATTGGTCATTTCACATGGAAAAATAAGTAAGGGTTTTGTTTTGTTTTGGGTAGCTTGATGGCTCACGAGTAGAAGTTGACACTGGCCAACAGCGGTTGAAAAGGGATTTCAATAACAGGAAGTCACTGTGGATCACTATAAAGCAACATAGCAGATTTTCTCAAATAAACATTACAGTCCAACTTTGACCTTGAACAAAATGCCTGAATCACAGATTTTAAAGAGAAGGATGGGGGCAATAGCTTAAGAATTCTCCCACTTAAAAACCATATTCAGCATTCACGTTAAAATTCAGTTGTAGAAGGTCACATCAGAACAGTCGGAAACTACCAACAATGAAATTGGTTACAATATCTAATTCACTGTTACATAAAATGCATTTACGGTATAATAGCTAAGGAATGCATGTAATTTAAAGAGGCCTCCTATAGCAATCACTGAGACTGAACATATGCAGTATAATAGGTCTCAAGTCCATTGCATTTACTTTGAGTGCAAGAGCTTTTTTTGTCCATTGAGAGCCCCTGGCTTAGCAAGAAAGTCACATTATTATATTAAATTAAATCATAAATGCCAATCAGAAGAAGTATTCCTTTTGATTTTCGTTGACTGTATTTTGCATGCTGAGCTCACATTTCAGGGCAGTCTCGGCACTGTCCTCATTTTGTGATCCTTTTGCCTCATTTTTTTTATATACACTTTTTTTTTTATAAATGCGTACAGCTATGGCAGCGATGCAAAGCAGGATGAATATCACAACTGCTATCACACCTAGGGAGGAGAGAGGAGGAGAGAAAACTGATCAGATATACTAGACAAATAATAAGTGAGATTCATAGCCCAGGTTCAACCAGCGTGTGCTGTAGAGCCGATGTGGTGGGACCGCAGGAGGGGAAATGGAAGTATAACAACAATCCCCCTGAAACTCCCAATGAAACTAGAACTTCCGAGCAAACTGGTGTAGCCCACAAATGAACAGGCCTGGCCATAAAATACAAGGAGTGAGGAGCATTCAGAAGAAGTGCTGGTTCAATACCTCCCCTGGACATCCTTTTATGGAGTCTAGCCAGAGATTAAAGCTTCTCACCCCACGTCTGATGGTGCCAGGACCAATACTTGCCCGCACCTTTTAGAAGAAAATCCCCATTCATATACAGTTTCCCTTGGAAGCACAAGTTGGGATGGGCAGGTATTCATGGCCCTAACTTATGCCTCCTGCTCTGAATCAAGCCCTACATCTACACTGTATCATTACAGTCTAATGCTTGTCATAATAATCAAGACACGCTTGATTGAAAAAGAGGCTGACCACATGTTCTTTGGGGCCGGGCCCCTATGTGAAAAAAAATGTGGGATTCTTTTCCTTCCTGTACTCAGGATTGTGTCACTGTGTTTGATGGGCGAGGTGTGTGCATGCCTGGCTCCTGAATGAACAGGAACATTTGTGGCTCCCTGGATAGCACTGGCTTTGCCACTTCAGATGTTTCTGAATTAGTCTTGCCACACAATACCACCACCACACCAACCATCACAACAATAACCCCGTAGTCCAGAGCCTGCTGAATGGAGGAAAAAGAAAGGGTGAGAGAAATATCTTTGTACACTTATAATTTGGGGAAGCACTCAGATACCATGGTGATGATCACCATATAAAGGACTCAATAGATTGGGTAGATAGGATTAAAGCTGCCACTACTGAAGATTTATAGTACAGTTCCTGTAACAGGATAGGGGCAAGAAAGAGAGAAATGCTTACAGTTCTATATCAACCACAGAGAGTAAATGAAAACAATGCATCCATATTAAAAGAAAAGCAATGATTTGGCCATTTGTCATCATCTCATAAAAACCTATCCTCTTCAAAATGCTTCATTTTATATCAAGTTACGAGGACCTTATTGTGTGATTTTTCTCTCTATACAGAAGTCTCCCTGATGTTTTGAGGGCAGACTGACTGCATGATCCGGCCTTTATTAACATACACCAGGATGTACACTATTTTGTTTTTCTGTAACAGCACATACATAGTCTGAGGGCTTATCTATGTACAATTTTCTAAAGCAATAGAGTTAAGGTGGTACAATCCCTTATGCATTAATGCACTTATACCTGTATAAAGGTACTTTTATTAGTATTAGAGGTTTAACTGATATAATTAAAGCAGCACAAAAACTGTGTGTACACTAGAACTGTGTGAATTATTGATTTTTTGGCACTTACAAAAAACAGTTTCAAGTCAACCCCAAAACTAATTTATTTAATTTTCAGCAAATTGAAACATTGAAAAAAATAATTTGTGTCAAATTAAACATTGTGAAACTAAATGTTTCATTTTGATTTGTGAGTGTATTTTTCTTTTTAAATTAAATCAAAGGTAATTTCAAAACAAAAAGTTATTTTGATTGAAAAAATCACAATATTTTGTTTTGAAAATGTTTAAATGAAACATTTCAACCTTTTTTGAATTGTTTTAGTAGTTTTTTTTAAATCAAAATAATTTGCCAAAATCAACACAAATTTGTGAGTCAACCCAAATTTGTATTTTTTCACCAAGGAAGAGTTTTGGTTGAAAAATTTCACTCACTTGTAGAGTATGCCACTCTCAATGTGTTCAATAGCAATAACCAGAGAGGTTTACATTAAAAATAGTGGGAACTTAAGTGTCTCTTGCAGTTCAAAAACAATTATGGTTTTAATACACTTAAAACATAACCCTCTAAAATTTATCTAGCACATAAATTAAGTATCTTTCCTACATGATAAGTAATTATGACAGAGATAGACACATGTGAAAACCCAGTATCAGGAACCAAGTGTGAAATCTTGACCACACTGAAGTCAATGACAAAACTCCCAAGGAGGACTTCAGTAGGTCAGGATCTCACCCCAAAAGGTTAGAATGTGTTTAGGTACTAATTTTTTGTTTGTATATTTGTTTTTCATTATGGCTGAATATATAGTAAATGTACAATGGGCTTTTAAGACTTGCAGGTGCCTAAAGCTTGCTGATGTTCTCAGCCATTGCTCAGGTAATAGTCTGAGGTGAGGTGCTTACTATACAGTTGTTTTCTATTTATGAGAATGAAAACGAGAAATAGGAGGCAAAATTGTACCGAAGTTGCAACCTAAAACTAGAAAGTTAAACGTTAAAGGTCAAACATATACTCTGGCACAAACAATCAGGGTCTTTGACCTTTGAGTGACCTAAACTGTGGAAGAAATAATTGTGTGCGCAAGAGTAGCTGTGTTTCGCCTTCCTTTATCTGCCTCACCCAGTACAGATCCCACCTCTCTTCTACTGACCAATCATATTTAGAAGGAGGATGACCAACATCATGGTGCTTGCCAGTGCATCCTTAGAGATCCTATACTTAGGGAAGTGGGTGCAAATCAAGCACCAGCCAGCTCGCATGTGAATATCCAAGACATATCACTCATCCTTGCTTTGAAACTGTGGGCTGCTGTTGATGCTTGCACTCCATGGGACTGATTTTCCATTACCTTGCACCTCATGTTGTCATTTACATTGATACACATCCAGTTCAAAGTGGGTATGGTACCATTCTGATTTGGTAGCAACTGACATTCACTTCATACAAATATAAACAAGATGCAAGGTAGTAGAGAATGAGGCCCAAGACTAGGAAACATCAACATCCAGTGGGTTGTACAATAGTCACTAGAGGATCCACTTTAGGCTGTATAATGGATATTACTGGAGATGATGTGTCAGATGAGAAGAACCCAATTTGATTTTCAGAAGCCAAAATGAATTTGCAGTGAATAAGAAAAAAAAATGTATTTGTAAACTGAGAACATTTGATTTGGAAATCATTGAGTGACAGACAAACAAAAAACCCTAGAATGACATATTGAATGTTACTTATCAGAGTAGAACACCTTAAGCTGTGTTAAAATTGCAGTGTTTTTAGGTTCATGAACATCTTCCTTTCTTCCCTTTCTACAACTGTAGTCTTGAGATTTCAGACTATGGTATTTTTTCCCCACCCTAACATGTTTAGTGTGTGTAACAAAGGGTTCCTGTGGAGAGCTAAGTAACTGATTTTAAAAATCAAATGGATGTTTGTTTGTGTTTAAGTTTCAGGTGAGTTAACAATTACAGATCTTTCACAGCAGGTATCCTATTTCTGCTTAGGCCAAACTCCTTGCAATCTGCAATACCAGCCTTCTAGAGAAAAGTGGTATCAGGATCAGACAAACTGTAGAAAGAATAGAAGGAGCATGTCCTGATGCAAAGTCACCTTAAGTCAACAGAATACCTTTGAGCAAATGGCTTGGAGATTCTGCATATAGGACCCAATCAGAGTGGATAGATTATAGAGTGCAGACTAGATAGATTTACGTATTCACAATCCAGTTATTGTGCTGTGAAGAACTACACTATGATTATCTAAATATCTGCACTCTGATTGGCAGAATGTTGGAATAGCATATAATTACTGAGAAAATTACAAAGACTAGGTAAACCAGATACCCAGAACCAATCAGAACAGAAGGAACGTCATAACTTGAAAAATACTCTGATTGGCTGAGACAATTCCATTTCATTATAATAATAATCACATATTTGTATTCACTAGAATGAAAAATTCAACTGTGCGCATAAGACTCCTCAAATGCCTAGATACCACGGTGATTGGCACCTTATAATTGTCCCCCCTCCCATTAGTTTGTCTAACAAATTAACCTAGGAAATGTGCTTGATTCAGAAGCACTTTTGTTTGGAGTGACACTTTGGTTTGACGGAGGGGCCTTTTGGTAGGGAGGGTTCTCAGTCCCTTTTTGTCTGAATCAACCTTTCCTTGCAGGGCTGAGCCCATAAGAAGCATTTTTTCCCTCAAATAAATGTTACTCAGTGACACTAAAATAACTGAAATCCTCATTGACAGAGAAATTGTCTGTGGGTGGAATTCATCCATGGCACAAAGGAACAACACAAGTTTCTTAAGCACGACTTTATCGTACAACAGGGTCCTGCACGAGGCTGTACAAATATGTCTGCATACTTCTCACTTCTCACAAAAAGGGGGAATGAAGGTTGATGATGGAGTGGGCCACAGATGACCCAGGTGAGGAGGTCATGGAATTCACTTTTACATTAACCTAGTGGCCCCTTTGGCTAGACTGGTGGCCTTATAGCCTTGA
Source organism: Caretta caretta (assembly GCF_965140235.1). Classification (NCBI taxonomy): domain Eukaryota; kingdom Metazoa; phylum Chordata; order Testudines; family Cheloniidae; genus Caretta; species Caretta caretta. The sequence goes on along the minus strand of NC_134210.1, from coordinate 88,144,366 downwards.
ATAGCAGTCATAGAGGGTCTGTGCTGCAATCTCACATTCCAGCCCTAGATTAAATGTTGGATTTCACCCCTCAGCTCATTTGTCTTCACACCCATAGGCCATTATTTTTCAAACTTTGTGTGAGTGAAGCAAATTTTGTCCAATGAGAAGAAGACATAATAGTTTGGTACTGAATAGTCTTCCTGATTTACAAGGACATTTTGACAAATGAATGACTAAATGCCAGAATATAGGATAGTTCTAAGGCCATCTCAAATTTGTGACAAATATATGTATAACATGCTATGTACAATATAAATCTAGTTAAGGTTGACTGTTTCAATTTAATTTAAGGGTGAAAAACATTACATGGATGTTGCAGTTATTCCCAAAACAGGCATCATCAACCTAGGAAATTCAAAGTTAAGGATTCATTTAAAAGAAATTCAAACATGTTAAGACATGGAACCCAAATAACTTTAACTCTGCTCAGTAGTGACACTGTAGAAAAAATATGGAAAAAAATGTTATCTATAAAAATCGGTTTGATTTAATCTGGGACTGCAAACATTATAATGCCTTAACCATAATCCTTTGGTTTATGACTGCATGTCATTATTACAAGGCAGACTCAAGGCTGATGAGGTGACTGAACTGTGCATGTCCATGCTATACAAAGTGTTTGGTAAAATATGGAAAACACACTGTAAAAGAAAGAAATATTTTGTTTGGTTAGTTGAGGAGTGGTCCAAACCCCAGTCAAGTCAATAAGTCTTTCTGTTAATCTTAAAAGTAGTTGGATCAGGTCCTAAAGGAATAAGCAGAGTATCTATTTTATTTTCTAGAATTTTTGGTTGAGAAGTCCTCAGATCTGATTACTATCCATTGAACCTGGTACCAATAATACTAACCTCAAACTTTTCTTTTCATACCTTTACCATATATAAAATTGTCCATTCATTTCAGGACACTACATATAATTTAAGGACATTTCTAATACAATTCTAATGTCATTTAGGACATTTCTTGGCTCTGCCAAACATTAGTAGCAAAAGTAAAAGCACCGTCAACCTTCTGTACTCAACACTGTTAACAGAAAACATTCCAGAATTTGCCCTAAAACTGCAGACTTTAGCATCACCATTTAAGCTGGCAACCTTTGATCAGCTGTTGTTTTAGTGGTTTTAAGGAAGTGATTTGTGTGGACAATACGTCATTAATCATCTGCCATATTGGGTCGAGGATGCCATCATTTCAGATGTTCTATATGTGACTGCAGGTTCTGTAGTTATAAATCCCTTATCCTCTGTGGGAAGATTTAGTAGTTTTATTCCACTAAATTTGGAATTTGTCTGTTCAGGCTCTTAAGGCCCTTGCAAAAGAAACATATTCAGAATTTAACCAGAGAAGACAAAGGATGGGTTCTCTTTTTTCTGAACAAGTCACTAATTGAAACTGAATCACTGAATGATATAGCAAAAAACCGTTTTCAGGACCAAAGAGAAGTTCCTTCATCTCTCTTCTCCCAAAGAAAAAAAAATACCATCAGAAAACTCTCACAGGATAGAGTCTCACAGGATAGCTATTTAAAGGAATGTCACTGGCATATATTTGTTACAACACCATTTGTGGAAACTGAAATTCTACCGAGAGTTTTGTGTCCCCAAACTCACATTATCAGACTTGCTTGACTTCTCTGAAGTTTATCCTTCTGAAGAGAGAAAACTGTTAGGCTTCCTAGCAGCTCAGTTGAAAAGTTCTGAGAAGTCTGCAAGAGCCAGGAACAAAACCTGGATTTGCTGACTCCAAATCCATAGTACTCAATTTCAAGGTTTTCTATTGACCATATAATGTACATCTTGAACAAAATAAAATGAGACTTACACAAGATAAGTGTCATTTTATTTCATTTTGGAGTGATTAAATTGTGTATGATTCCCCCACTGCAGAACCTTTAATAAAAACAGATTTTCTTAAAAAGAGCTTAAACAAGAACTAAACGTGATTTTCCTGAAAAAGCAGTTAGATAGATCAGCAGAAATAGTAAGGAGAAGTAAGAAAAACAATACTCTTATTAACATTAACTATATTTTTAACATCTTAATGTGGATTTTATTTTCCAGCTTTTTTGAAACACTGAAAATCAGTGCAAATGGTTCTCAGTCCATGAGCATATTGCATTCTGAATGACAAACCAAAATGAAACCTGCCTTGGGGTACAACAGGCATTCAAGCCATGCAATTTCCCCATTTTCTCAAGCATAAAGGCAAGGCAAAAGCTGTGCTGCTGAGATCTATTTAACAAAAGGCTTCCTCACTTTGAACATGCTCCACTGGCAAAAGTGAATCATTGTAAAAGCCAAAAAGCCATAAAAATGCTCTTTCCTTGAAAATATGCTGTATGCCCTAAGGTATCCAAGTAGGTATCCATTCATAGATACTTTCATTAAGCAGCTTAGTAAACTGTTCTTAAAATGCTGTGCATCAATAGCGTATTCAAATATTTATATAAACTGTCACTACATAAGCTAATGTTATAAGTAGACAAGAGTTACTGATATTTTAAAACATCACTTTGACTTTTTCACTCAGCTCCTAACACTTTGTAGTAAAACGGAGCTTCTTTCACTTTGATACTGTTTTCCTTGTGCACCCAAAAGTTCCACTGACTTTACTTTAGCATTGAAAGATTCGAAGTTAATTTAAAAAATGGTTCCAGTGAAGCCTTTATATTACCTCCAATAATTGCAGAGTCACTTCGGATTGCATTAGCTAAGGGCTCTCCCTCATCTATTGGTCCAGAATGATCTGCAACAGAAAAAAAAGGAAAATGACAGAAAGTAGAATTCTCAAGATACTTATGTTTGGTTAAGGTTCACACACAGTATGGAACTGTGAAGTTAGTATGGGTCTACATGGTTCTAAAGATCAGTGTTGTCAATCACACTATGTGAAGGTGAACAGGAAAGTGAAAATATTAAGAGGAAACGACAGAGGCTAGAAAAATGGAAGAGAAGAACAAACAGAACAGAGAATGTTTTCAATCCACCCCGTCATGTACCCCCATGTAAAAAAGACAGTAATGAATGAAGTTCTGAGAACTCCTGTGTTTTAGAGGGCAAAACAAGTGATAGCCATATGCTACCTGCAAATGAATGGGTTGTTTCACTTGATGTTGAGTCAGCTCCCGTTGAAGTACCGCAGTTAGATTCAGTGAAACGTCCCTTTACAATGACGGGTGCTGAGCTGGTATGGTGCAATGCAGCTTTCAAAGGAGCAAAGTGGTTGAACTGCACTGAAGACAGACATCCAATAAACCCCTGAGAGTTTGCCTTCATTGTGTCCTGATCTACATCATTACTTTCTGTCAATCAAAAGAAAAAGAACACAGTCATACTGCAAATGTACAAAATAAAGTGAAAGATGAATAATTGAATAATTAACCTGAACTCCTCTGACTACATTTATGCTACAGCAACATATGTAGATTTGCTGAATTCCTTTCTTGTCTGTCTTTAATGAAAAGACAGCTAGATATATTCAACTTTTTTAAAAAATGGATGACAGTTGCTAGTCTGCTGAGGGACATGCAGTTAATTCACTGTAATAAGTTGCAAAGCAAAAAGACTCAAATGAAACTAAAATATTTAAATTAAAATGTATCTGTCTTTCATTCTGCAAAGAAATAAAGTACATTCATGAAAAATACATATTATACTAGGCTCTTACTCATAAATATGTACATTATTGGATCATATTATTTCTACAGATTCACTACGCCTTTCCATCATCAGCATATCTGTCAAACAAAAAAAAAAAAGTAGACCTCAGATACTGGGAACTCATACAGATGTCTTGCTTGTGAAATGTTAAAAATGAATACTGGTCCAATCCAGTGTCCCTGTTAAACATGATACCTTTCCTACTTCACTAAATGGAAAAAAAACTACTAACTATCTCTTGGGTTACCTTCATAAAAAGTATGTGTCCTTTCAAAGCCCTTTGTCTACTCACCACCCAGCATTCCACTCTGGAATGTGGACAGAACTCATTTGTGCTGGCAAATTTAATTTAAAAAACAAATTCTGGGTAACACATAATATTAATTGGCCCAAAGATATGCTTACAGAAAATAAGTTTCTGAGCTCTGTCCAAGTTAAATCATGCAGTCACAGCCTCTGCATTACCAAATATTACAAAGTTGATCGAATGTATGCTCAGTCTAAGCATAGAAATTAGCTCATAACCTTTACAATGTAGGAAGTTGTTACCATTATTTCAGCAAATACCTGTACATTAGTTTGTTGCTATGTATTGATGAATGGGATGACCAACTCAGTCTTAACATGTGAAATGAAAACCGGGATAGGATGTGGCAAAGTATAAAACTTAACACCTTCATCAGACACTTCCTGCTTAATTTGAAACAACATTTTAAATAAACATTACTGGGACCTCAGCAAGACACTGCTTGCTCATTTCAAATGACAGATTCTATAAAAAATGTGATAAAATTAGCCAGCTCCATTATGGAGACTCATCTAAAGAACATGGTGGTTAAATGGCCAGTAGCTGGTCTACACTCGTGTTCCCACCATTACTAACATTGGAGCTGCACTGATGGTATGGCAAGTGGTGGGAAACAGCCAAAAGTCATGCCTTGAGCTGCTAAAATGGGTGAATTTGCCTCACTGCTATGCGCTCTTTAATAGGTTGGGGGCCATGTCAGCACAGCACCATCAGAATTGTTGGAATATACCCTTACCAATGAAGTTGAGCAACTCAAGAGAAGAATCATACAGAGAAGCCCTTTAAGCTGGAGAGGGGAGAAAGATTGTCTCAAGATGCGTATGAAGGAGAAACCTTTTGTCTAACTGTGAGTACGATGGAAAAACTGAGTAGGATAGAAAACCTTGCATCCTTTGCCATTATAATTAATTTGGTGTTAGGCAGCCAATGTGCTTTTCTAAATAGAAACAGATTTGGATATTTAATAATCCTTGTGTGAATTTCACTCATTTACTCTCCCAAACAAAATAACATATCTGAAGTCTAGTCTTTCCTGACCATTTGTAGTAATGGCATGTTTTTGAAAATAATGTGTTGCAGGTGGGTGGGTGGGTGTGTGGCGGGGGGGGAGGAAGGATTAGTTTTGTGGTACACTGTAACTCTGCATTTTTCACATAGGTATTTTATACCAGCATTTCAGCTCATTTGCTGAGTGTATTTTGAGATGATTCATAGAATAAAAATAAAATTATCCCACCTACACTACCTCCTTCTACAAAGAGCTTGTTTTGAATTCTGCCTCATCTATTTGTCCTCAGTGGAGTGCAGAAGGTTAGCAGACACACAAATCTTAAGAGAACACTTTAAAAAAGGAACTAGTGCAATCAAGAGACTTCTGTTTGACCTCTCTCCTTGACAATTTCCAACTATGATGATGATAATCAAGGTTTCACAGGTTTCAAATTCCTGTCAAGTGTAATTTTACGTTGAATTATTTTATTTGCTTGACTTTTTACAGTCTGTCTAGACCTTCATGACTGTCACTTAGCAAAACAGAACCACTATTCATTTTTGACATTCAGAGCAAAAATTTGAAATGAGGCTGTAAATGGTGCATTAAAAACACACTTGTACAAAATTCTGCATTTATACATAGTTTTGTGGGCACAATGGCTGCATGGACATTTTGGCTGACACAACTATTATACCCTCATATAAACAGTCAGCATTGATCCACTAGCATGAGTGGATATATTTCCATTGAAGTGAGTGGACTTATATCTGTGTCTGCAGGGGGTACATCTGGCTGCATGTTTGTAACATAGATATTTTCATTTACATTGTGAAATTTTCAAAACATGAAAAAACCAGAATATATAGAATAACTTACATAAGGTTCTGGTGAAACCATCTAAAATACAAGATTGTAGTGCTACTAAATATTGGAAAGTGGGTGGAGTATACTGGCCAACTATTGTGCTGGAACAAAAGTATTAGAAAGTTAAAAATATTTGTATTATTTATTACTGATAAGTAGTTGCTGTGAGGATGCTCAATTTAATATTCTTTCATTGCATAATCACTTTTCCGGGCCTGGGATTTCTTCACTATAGTTCTAGGAGTACTACGACAATTCCAGAACCCTCTTCCTTATCTAGTTACAAGAGTAAAACATGTTTACTTCTAACAAAAATTATCAGTAGGAAAAGCAGTTGATAAACAGGAAACTATAGGATATTTCATGAAACTTCTTGCTGCTTTCACTAACAATCTAAATGCTAAAGCCCAGAAGCGAAGAGAGTAACAAATGGTTACATGGCTTTATTTTAAAAGATGTCACTTTCCACACTCATGCAAGAAATAATAAGATTAAAATAAAACATAGCAAGCAAATATTCTGCCAATAGAATTTCCCTTAAACTGACACATCTTGGCTAAATTCCTGAATAGTTAGGTTTATGTCCAGTACTGCAAGTTTGTAGAAACTTTTTCCCCAGAAAAAGTTGTATTATTCATTTGTTGCATGTGCGCCTAGACTAGATTCGCTGACTAAAATGAGTAAAAAATCTGGTGAAATAATAAGAGTTTAAAATATGTCCCATATGAACTCTCTGGATGACACCTACATGTACAGTAAATGACGGCAGCTATATACGAGACTGAGAACATATTTTACCAGTGTCTCAGAGATGCATAGTAAAATTGGGTACTACATACTCACTGCAGAGACACATTGAATTCCAATTATGTGAAAATTGCAAATTTTTGCCATATCAGGTTTTTTTTTTTTTAAACCAGCCTTTATATGCCATTCTACTGTGGGTTTTAAATAGCAATGCAGGGCTGATGGACAGAAGTAGGATTTTTTTAAGCAACTATTGATTAGCAGCTGTTTCACTGCAGCATTTGTATGGGTGCATACAAACACTATGGTTTTAATAGGCTGATTTTATTAAGAGTTTGAATCCTTCCCTTACTCTTCTCTTTAACCTCTCACTCTCCTCTGGCTCTTTCCCCTTGCAATACAAGCATGCACTAGGCTCTCATAAGAAACAAAATAAAAACACACCCTTGACTCTCCACGTGTCTCTGCAACTACCACCCCACTCTCTTCTGCCTTTCATCTCTAAGATTATTGAATGCACTGTCTACAAGTTTTACATGGGAGGGAGGGATAGCTCATTGGTTTGAGCATTGGCCTGCTAAACCCAGGGTTGTGAGCACAATCCTTGAGGGGGCCATTTAGGGATCTGGGGCAAAAATTGGGGAATGGTCCTGCTTTGAGCAGGGGGTTGGACTAGATAACCCCCTGAGGTCCCTTCCAACCCTGATATTCTATGATACGTGGAGTTCCTCTCCTCCAGTTCATTCTGAGACCCTCACATTCTGACCCTTGTCTGTTACTGAAACTACTCTTCCCAAAGTCTCTAATGACCTTGTCCTAGCTAATGTTCAGAACCAGTACTTAATCCTCATCCTTCTTGACCTGTCAGCTCCCTTGACATGACTGTAAATGATCTTCGTGAAATCATATCATCCCTTGGCTTCCATGGCTGTCCTCTACTGGTTCTCCTGCTTCCTCTGTAATCACCCCTTTTGTGTGCCCCATGGAGAATTCTTCTCATGAACCTACCAGCTTTCTGCAGGCATTTCTTTGGTCCCCTTCTCTTCTCCCTCTATGCCTTTTCTCTGGGTAATCTCATCTGCAAACACAATTCAATTACCATCTCTATGCTGACGACTCACAGATCTACCTCTCTGCTCCAGATCTGTCTCCTGTCCAAACCAAACTTTTGACCTGCCTAATATCTCCTTGTGGATATCAACTGTCAGCTCAAGCTCAACATGCCTAAAATAGCACTCCTAATAGTTCCTCTCCTCGCCCACCCACAGCCCTCCCTGCTATCTCCTTAATCACTGTGGACAACACCACCATCCTGCCTGTCACCAAGACCCTTAACCTGGATGTCATCTTCATCTTGCACCTCTCACTATTTCCTCACATCCAGGCTATATCTAAATCTCGTTGCTTCTTTCTGAGTAGCTCTCTAATATACAGACCTTCGTATGCATCCACATGCACCCTCCAATCTCTCATCTTGATTACTGCAATATCCTTCCCTCTGGCCTTAACATATGCAATCTTGCCTTGCTCAGATCCATTCAGAATACTGCTGCAAAGACCATTTTCCTAGCCTGTCCCTTGGACAATGTCACCCCTCTGTTTGCATCCCTCCATTGGCTCCTCTTCTCTAGAACATCAAACATAAGCTATTTGTCTTCACTTTCAAGGACCTTTGTGGTCTAGCCCCATTCTAGCTATCATCTCTCATTCAGATCAACTCCAATCTATGATTGGTCCATGATGCCAGCCTACATTGTCCACTTGTTAAATTTTCTAACAAGCACCGTCATGCTTTCTCCCATGCTGTCCCTTACATTTGGGGGGATCTCCCCATAAACGTTCACAAAACGAACTCATTATCCACCATCAAAGCCCTCCTCTATCGTCTCCTTTGCTCTGATGCCTAAAAACACTTGACAACAGTTAGGGTGCTGGTGTGCTGAGCCCACAGCCTATCATGCTAATCAATATTGTCTCATTGTTAACTTGTACTTCCCTATCAGTCTGTCTGTATCCATCTGTTGTATCTTGTCTTGTACTTAGACTATAAACTCTTTGAGGCACGGACTGTGTTTTTTGTTCCATATTTGTACAGCGCTTAGCACAATGGGGTCCTGATGCGTGGTACTGAACTGCTACAGTACATAAAGTCACTATATTTTACTTCTCAATGAAGCAGCACAATGGTTTTGAAACCGCATCACTCCTTTATTAATAAAAATTAACAATAATTAATAATCAACTCTTACTGTTCAAAATGCTGTACAAATATTAATCATGTCAGACAAACATTATTCCCTTTTTTAGATATGAAGAAACAGATTGAAAGTGTTAAATTCATCTAATTGACTATGAACAGCTACTAAGAGCTTATCTACACATAGAAATTGTACTGGTTTAAGTTAAATTATTTTAAAACCTGATTTAGTTAAATGGGTGAAAACTCCTTTGTGGATGGTTATAGCAGTTTAAAGCTCATTATATGGGTTTAGCTAGTGCCTGTAGATTTACAGGTCCAAGAAAGGGGTTCAATCAATTTAAGTGTGTTCACACTCAGAATAGCACTCGTTTAACTGAACTGACTTAAAAATCACACCTTTCGTTACCACTGTGTGTGTAAACAAGGTGTAAATAGAGCTTATTGCGAACATACCCATATCTTGGTTGGGAGGGAAAGGATTACCACTCTTTCCTTGAGAAGAACTGCTTACATAGCTACCTGCCCTCGCACAGGGATTGCCAGGCATCCCTGTCATGAGTCAAATGTCAACCACCCTTCTCAATGGATGGGGAACTTGTTGGGGCCAGAGATGATTGGGACAGCTGTAGTTGAATGGGGAAGGAAAACACACACTGAGGTGATACAGGTGTGTCCCTCCTCTTCAGAGTCGAGTGGCTAGCCTGGGGAAGAAGCGAGGTGATTAGTCCCTTGCCCTCCCCTTTCATTAATTTAAAACCTAGCCCAGGCCGTGTGAAGGCTCCTTTGGCTCCATTCAAGCAGCAGCAAGATTTACTGTTGGACTGGGTTCTTTCCACTTTCCAGATCCTACCGTTTTCTGGATGCCAGAACAAAGAGGAACTGAAGTGGGCTCTGCACCTAGGAGAAACAGCTCCTGGAGAGTAAATAGGCACTCTAGGGCCTCTCCTCCCTGTGTTTGTAGGATGCACTCCAAGTGAGGGGTGTCTGTCTTACCATGGGGTTAATACCTCTGTTTCCCATCCTGGCAGCAAAGGTGCTCCAGGAGTAGGAGCTCCGCTGGGGGAAGGTTGACAGTGCCTTGCACTCCCCACTTTGTCCCTATTTGCAGGTGAAGGATATGTGGAGCTGCTGCTGCCGTCATGGTCCTGCTGTTGGGACTTGCTACAGTGCTGCTGCCCCACCCTCTCTCCCTGCTCATGTTGAGTGTTGAGCACTTAACAGGATCAAAGCCCTTTATCTCCCATTCATCTGTTTTGTTTCTTTCAACTGAAAATAGGAGGGGAGTCAGCATTATATGACCAGCCAGCACTCCACAAACCATCAGCAACTGCTCCAGAGACCAGAGTTTGGAAATCTCTGCAGTACATTATACACACTCCTTTACAGAAACATGTAATTTGCAGAAATGAGAAAGATGTGTGGAAGATGTGAGACTCAGATGCTTGTTCATTGTACAATTTCTCGATTTGTCGTAAATGGAACTTTAAAACTAAACATTTCAGAGATGGACCTTGTCAGGTGGATTTTCTTTGACCACACCTTGTAGTGTGATCTTTGGGATGGGGGACCATACCTCCTCATATGTTTGTACAGGATTTTGGATGTTACTAGAAACCACCATAAAAATAATAATGAATATAGAAGCATAAAGATGATCTGTTGACACAGTTGTGCCATTATTGACACAAACTGTGACCGTATAGATCATTGTTGCGACCAGGATCCTATTGTTGCACCAGTTCTTCTACAGAGGAGGCCAAGTGGAGTGTATCAAGTGGAGTGCCCCAAGGGTCGGTCCTGGGGCCGGTTTTGTTCAATATCTTCATAAATGATCTGGAGGATGGTGTGGATTGCACTCTCAGCAAATTTGCGGATGATACTAAACTGGGAGGAGTGGTAGATACGCTGGAGGGGAGGGATAGGATACAGAAGGACCTAGACAAATTGGAGGATTGGGCCAAAAGAAATCTGATGAGGTTCAATAAGGATAAGTGCAGGGTCCTGCACTTAGGACGGAAGAACCCAATGCACAGCTACAGACTAGGGACCGAATGGCTAGGCAGCAGTTCTGCGGAAAAGGACCTAGGGGTGACAGTGGACGAGAAGCTGGATATGAGTCAGCAGTGTGCCCTTGTTGCCAAGAAGGCCAATGGCATTTTGGGATGTATAAATAGGGGCATAGCGAGCAGATCGAGGGACATGATCGTTCCCCTCTATTCGACATTGGTGAGGCCTCATCTGGAGTACTGTGTCCAGTTTTGGGCCCCACACTTCAAGAAGGATGTGGATAAATTGGAGAGAGTCCAGCGAAGGGCAACAAAAATGATTAGGGGTCTGGAACACATGAGTTATGAGGAGAGGCTGAGGGAGCTGGGATTGTTTAGCCTGCAGAAGAGAAGAATGAGGGGGGATTTGATAGCTGCTTTCAACTACCTGAAAGGGGGTTCCAAAGAGGATGGCTCTAGACTGTTCTCAATGGTAGCAGATGACAGAACGAGGAGTAATGGTCTCAAGCTGCAGTGGGGGAGGTTTAGATTGGATATTAGGAAAAACTTTTTCACTAAGAGGGTGGTGAAACACTGGAATGCGTTACCTAGGGAGGTGGTAGAATCTCCTTCCTTAGAGGTTTTTAAGGTCAGGCTTGACAAAGCCCTGGCTGGGATGATTTAACTGGGAATTGGTCCTGCTTCGAGCAGGGGGTTGGACTAGATGACCTTCTGGGGTCCCTTCCAACCCTTATATTCTATGATTCTATGATTCTATGATTCTAACCTCTCTTTCGCAGGTTAAGAGGACACTTGATCATGGGCTATAAGTACCTACTCTGGGAGAAAACATTTGATTTTAGGTAGTTTTTTAAGGGCCTGTTCCACTGAAGAGAATGGGAGTCTTTCCAGTGGCTAGACATTGACACTATCAACATTCTGATTAGAAACAGGAAGCAACTAACAGTGGGGATAGTCAACCATTGGCATAGTTTACTGAGGGAAGAGGTTGAGTCATTTACATAGAAATTGGATGTTTTTCTAAAAAATATTCTAGTTCATCAGAAGTATTTGGCCTCAAAAGTGTTTACTTACATAAGGGGGAAGAATAAATCCCTTCCACTGCAGGAATTAAGTAAGGGTCAATCTCCATAGTTTATGTTATCCAGGGAATCAGACTAAAATGATGATTGTAGCCTTAAATTCTATGAAATTCTCTGGCTGTATTCGCTGCAATGAATGAGCTCCAAGGATCACTGTGACACTACCCCTGGAGCTTTCTCCCTAAGAAGAGTACTCCACAGTACAGATGGATTCTGCTTTTATGTTAACACATTCTCAGGCTTTGTTATTTTCCAATAGATTCCATTTTAATTGCCAGGGGGGATGAAATACACAGTACACTCTTCCTTTCCCCAAGGAAGTCTCCTCACTCCGTTGAAAGGTATCTGCAGTGTGTGGAAACAGCAGCTGGGAGGAATGCTGCAGAGATGGTTGACTCCCACCTCTTTCCATGACAATCAGCCGTAGCCTGTTTCTACACTCTCAATTAAACCAATTTAAAGCCAATGAAAATTTGATTAGATCAAACCCATTTGATTAGAAGAAAGCCTTAGCCAAATGGACTTGTAAGTCCTTAAAGTATCCTGTGAGCCAACTGTGAATCAAAGCCACTAGAAAATTGAGGAATTCCCCTTCTCTGGTCCTGCACCAAATGCAGGTTGGCTGAACAAGAGAATCTGTCCCTTAATTTCAAAAATTGGTCAAAATAGATTGTTACTTCCCCTAGAATTTATGTCCCATGCTTTAACATCAAACTGATTTTTGCAAATAAATGATCAACTCCTGAATATGAGGTTTTATAATGGAAAAGCTGTCAAATCCTTAATTCCTGTACCTGAATGGTGGCACTATGATACTATCATTACTTTGCAACCGAAGTGCATGTTTGGCACTGGGAAATTACTACTTTTCAAAGACTTAAGTAATGATTTAGATGTGATGATTATTTGTCCTACTGCTGTTTTTAAAGCAGAATCTATTTCCTGCATTTTTATCTCTTACTATATATTTCTGCTAATGCTGCCTTCTACACAGATGACCCCTCTTTTGTGTTTGTTGCCCACAAACATTCATGCATTTTGACTTTTACTGCTCTAAGCCAATAATAATACAGTACAGGGAAAAGATTCAGTGTATCTCCAGGGAGCTGTCCTGTGCAGCGATGTTACATTCACCTTATACAGAAAGCATGCTCTCAAAATTATACATTTCAGCTGGTATTGTTTATATGATGCTTTTACAAGTTACACATCTCTTTACATGTCTCTAAAATCAAACCCATCCATTGTCCCAGTTCCCTAACTTGTGCTGTTCCTTCCCTAACTTTGTTTTAGGGGCATTCCAGATACTGGTCCATGCAGACTTCAGTCTTGTAGTAAGACAGATAATGAACATATCTTTATTTTGAGATGTTTCCTATATACCAAAGCTTACTTCAGCTAATGCAAGGTGTTATGGGATATTTAACATAGCGGAACAGGAGTACAGTAAATTTGGCCAATATAACTATTATATTATTTGTGCTTAATGAAAACATGGTGCAGATAACAATATTATTAATATGATGTATGCACTTGCCAGCATATATTGGTCAACACTAATTATTACTATGGGTATTAGTATGCTTAGATTAATCTACACAAGATTATTAAAATTAATCACATAAGTGATGTCAAAGTCAAATAATTCTGAATGAAGGCATCCACAATTACTATTGTGAGTCTCTGTGGTTTTATGTAAGGATTATCCTGAACAATCTATCTTTAAAAAAATATGTGACAATCGCAGTCTATATCAACACATTACAATGCAGGATTTATGGCCAACCTGAAGCTAGTATAGAGTCAGTTTAGCCCAGCAGAATCTATACAGTCCAAAATTAAACCTAGAGGAGGGCAGAGAACTAATAGTGTTAACAAATTAAGACCTTGTTTATCCCAAGAGGAGGAGGGGAACTGAATGCAGCTTTCACAATGCCTTTAATGTATGTAAAGCTTTTAGATATGATAATCTCTGAATACATGTCTGTAGACAAATAATTATTTCCAAGCTTACCACACCAGCCCAATGGCAGAATGGACATTTTGAGATCCAGGCTTTACCTCTCAGTGGAACTTATAGTTTGTATTCCATCTTCATCCTCAGACAGTATTTCTGGACCTGTTACTATTCCAGAAATACTGATTTACCAAAGCTGTGATGTTATTCCCAAATGTACTGTACCACAAGGAGCACATTAGACACTAGGCAGTAAAGTACCTTTAAACTAAGCCTTGTAAAACTGTGTTAAGAAACACTTTTTAAAACTTCTGTTTTTGGGGAGGTAATGTATAAAACACAGAAAGTGTACCTATAAACCTGTAGAAGGAATATAAAGTAAATATATCCCATATACTATTCATGGGGGAATTCTGCACCACAGTGTGTGCTCAGAATTCATGCCCTAAGCAGATTTCTTTGCTTTCTCATCATTTGCTGCAGGGAAGCAAAGGAAAGCCTCAAGAGTGGTCACGCATCCTTCCCCAGCAGTGCAGGCGCGTCATTTCCAGCCCTGAGAAGTCAGCAGAGAGGCAAATCATGGGGGTGGGAAGGGCTGGAGGTGCCCATGGGTGTAGATGGGGTAGAAGGCAAACAGAGGCATGGGGGGGGGGAACGTGTGAGGTCATGTACCACTACCTGCTTATTCTGAGAGTGAAGAGCTGCCCAGGTGAGGGAGGGTGCCGCTGGGCTCGTTGACTCTGTAGCTGCACATTGCCTCCTGGGTCCTAGTGCCAGTCTCCTTCTATGTGTGCTGGGCACCATCCTGTTTTCTATACAAGGGTGAGTGCCCGCGTGGGGCAGGGCAAGGGGGGCGGGGTGGGATGGAGGGAAGAGACAGTGGGGAATGAAGGGGGATGGGATAGGGCATGGGGAAGGGGATGTGGGAGTGAAGGGAGAGGTATGGGGCAGGGGACAGTGGGGAGAGGAAGGGGGGATGGAGCACTAGGGAGAGGATGGGGCAGTGGAATGGGATGAAGAAGAAAATAGGGTAGAGGAATGGGGAGAGCGGGAGTCTGGCATGTGGCATCCCCTTAGCAGCAGCAGCAGCATCTGGGGCTCCCCCGTTAAGCAGGCCCATTGGACCCCCACACTAACGAGTCCCCCCAAACCTGCACCTGGACCCCCACACCCAGACCCCCCCCATGCTGTGCCCCAACTACCTCCACCTGGATGCCCCTGCAGAGTCCCATTACCCCTGCACCCAGAACCCCTGTGCATCCAGATCCCCAATGAGATGCTTGCACACAGACTGCCCCACACAGTATCTTGGGTTGCCACCCTCCAGGATTGTCCTGGAGTCTCCTGGAATTAAAGATTAATCTTTTATCAAAGATTATGTCATGGGATGAAATCACCAATAATTTATCCAACCAAAGTTGGCAACCCTAATAAAACCCTCTCACCCCACACCTGGATTCCCCCCCCCCCCACATACACACTAATCTCCTCCACACTTGGATCCTGCTGGGCTGAGCCTGCCTACCCATACCTGGTGCACCTGGAATTTAGGACAGGGCCTGGGGTGTTTCTGAGGCAGGCCCAGCCCTTGTGCTGTGTCAGGGTCACATGCAGCCTCACCGCTGAGTCCCTGTTCCAGGGGAGGTCTGCAGGGTGATTTCCCACCTCTGTGCAGCCAGTGGCCTGTGCTGGAGCATGCCATATTTATTTTTTGACAAATTAAATTAGCAGAATTTAAAAATATTGTGTGCAGAAATGTTTTAAAAATTTGTATTTACTTTTTGGTGCAGAATTCCCTCAGGAGTAATATAGCAATCTGAGGTGAAAACTCAATTCCTGATCTGTAAAAATGTCACAAGTTTCTGGATTTAGGATCAGCCATACTTGCATCCCACACAATGATATTTTAAGCAAACAGACACATTTCAACATTAATTTCTAAAAGAATGAGCTTGTAAATATTAGAGGATGGACATTTTGAGTTAATCACAAAACAATGAAAAAGGTCAAAGTGGTGTTATTTACTAAACAGTTCTGGTTCCACATTCTTGTGTCGAAAATTGCTGGAAGAGAAAGACATGTACAAAGCTAAACATCTCATGATAATGAGATATAACAACATTCAGTATTCTAACCACTTTACTAACAAAGGAAATAGCGTTCCCTTCAAATTCTTCCCACTCCCACCCCTTTCTCTGTCAATCTGATCTCATAACAAATAATATGAAAAAAAGACTGTCTTTGAGAATTGTTATCATCCTTCCTAGCTTCTTTAATTAAACATAACTGACAGCGATAATAAGAATGGTAACTGGGGTCAGGTAAATTCCACCTAGAACATTATTACAGAGAAAAATAACAGGCAGCTATTGACTATAAGGTAGCTATAAGTCACTACTGGATGAATGACTTGGTCACTCTCCATAACTTAATTAATTTAAAAAAACCCAACACTGCACATTTTATTTTACAACACCTTAAACCTAGCTGCACTGTTCAAAATCAAATTAAAGGAAGAGTCTCTGACACATCAACTAATTACTGATTAATCCTGGGTCTATACATACGATTTGATCATGATTTCATTTTCCAAGGGTGTAAGAAAAATGCCATGTTTCATTACGCTTGATTGCAAAATGAGAGAGATAAGTGTGAAATTATTTTTAATGGAATCCACTTGCTCATCTCTCAAGACGCACTTACCCACGATTATATGTGCACTTTGAAGTTTCTACATTGATTGTCACTCACTGTCTAATTAAATCTAAGACAATGAATGTCTCTCAATAAGATTAGGGCTATTATTTTTTATGTGGCATGATGACATTTTGATCCATGCTTCAGAAAAGATGTGTGGTGTTCTACTTACCTAAAATCTTGCCAAGTACAAGGGATTTGATTGCATTGAATTCTGTACCTGAAGACAGAATGAATTGCATCCTTTCATTCTGGTTAATCTGCAAAATTGTTCAGTGAGAAACAGAAGTAGCATAATGGAAAAGAATTCAGTTGGGATGTGTAGGTAGGGGAGAGAATGAGAAAAGGTGAAAGAAAAAGAGGAGAAAAGAACAACTTGTCATTCATACCATAAAGGCTAGGATAGCAATACTAAAAAGTGAATCAGCCATTAAAAGGCAGATAATTTTATAAACAACATGGTATAACTTCTTCAGAACACTATGATTGTGGCTGAGATACATTTAAGCATTCCCACCTTAGTATACAATTCTTCTTTTTCTAAACCATTTACATAACGCCTTTGTATTCATCTATAGGCAGAATATAATTGATAAGCCCTGTGAAGAGATGCATAAGGCTTTTTAAAAAAAAATAAAAGCTCTCACTTATCTCAGAATGAAACTTTAAACATGAAACAATTAAATGTTATGCAGTGAATGCTGTGCTCCCAGAGCCATTACATAAATTGCTTGCCTTGAAATGCTGGTGACAGTGCATAAGTGCATCATCCAGTTCTTATCCAAATATATTATTTGATTTGTAACATTCAGAATCATCAACATTTATTTTACAATAGGGCCTTTTTCCAATGCCAGTTTCTACAAATATGAATTGCGTTAGCTAATCTTCCAGTTTCCCTAGAAACCATGAATCAACGTAGATACAAAGACATTTTCCTAGCAAGTTTTTCCCTAGTCTTAAAGCAAGTGCTGAGCAAATAAGAAAATAAGGGGTTCAGGTACTCATCTTTGAAAACCAGACCAAAAACTTTGTTTTAAATTATTGTTAAATTGCTACAGTGCATTAGTACTGCTCTCTTGTACCCTCATTAAAATAAACAAAACAATTGACAACTTTTATCTGTTGGGGCAATTAGTTGAGTGTTCCACATTCACACAATCTAGGTTGAACTAGAAAATATTTCATTGCCGACTGAAATGAAATGAGAAGGTGGAAGTGACCTTTTAAAACAGACAAGGTGAATGTCAAAGGGATCTTTTAGCCTAGACTCTCACTTTTCAGCAAGAGTCTGTCGTGTTTTGCTTTATTTCCTTGAGATATTAAATTACAATTTATGTTAGAGGTACTCCTTTTATTGCATTTATTTATTTCATTTTGCTTTGGGTCTTGTTCCATTTGATGACAACCCACTTTTTCGCTTAACTGAATTACCTCTACAAAGAGCATTTCCTCCTCCCTGTTAATCTTGATATGGTGAAGCAGCCCGTCAGCCATGCTTTTGACACTGATGCTAAAGACATCCGGATCTTGATGGCTATCTAGCTTGTACCTAATCTGTAAACTTCCTGAAGGGATGAAGTAAGATATTTTAGTTTCAGAACTAAGGTATGTACAAAATAGCTAGTGTAGATCATAAAAACAATACTTCCTCTTTTGAGACATGCATAATATGAAAAGTTGTACAAATGTCTGATTAACTTAAAGGAACAGCTTAAATAACAGAGAAATACAAACATGAAATGAAAGAAAGAAAGAAATAGAAACAATGACTGGAAACAGTGGTTGGTCTGGATTACAAAGTTAAGATATGCCAGTGCACAGCAAATTTCCACTATGTAGCCTCATAAAAGAGTTAATGTTGCAGTTCATATCAACAGTGGTGCCTCAAATATAAGCCATAATACAGGGGAGAGAAAACTACGGCCCGCAGGACAGATCTGGTCCATCAGGGCTTTCAATCTGGCCCACGGGATTGCCAGCCCCGTGGCGCAGTGGGGCTAAGGCAGGCTCCTTGCCTGCCCTGGCCCCACGCCGCTCCTGGAAGCGGCTGGTACCTTACAGCCCCTAGGCGCAGGGGAGCCAGAGGGCTCCATGCACTGCCCTTGCCTGTAGGCACTGCCCCCCGCTGCTCCTATTGGCTGGGAACCACGACCAATGGGAGCTTCAGGTGGTACCCGCAGGTGAGGGCAGCAGGTGGCGGAGCCACCTGCCACACCCCAGCCCCAGGTGCCACTGCTGGACATGCTGGCCACTTCTGGGAGCAGCACGGAACTAGGGCAGGCAGGGAGCCTGCCTTAGCCCCGCTGCGCGCTGCTGCCACCCCGGAGCCGCTTGAGGTAAGCGGCGCAGGGCCAGAGCCTCTACCCTGAACCCCTCCTGCACCCCACACCCCAACCCTGTGCCCTGAGCCCCCTAACCCACTGCCTTGAGCCTCCTGCTGCACCCCTGCTGCACCCCAACCGCCTGCCCTGAGCCTCCTCCTGTACTCCGCAGTCCCTGCTGCACCCCAACCCCCTGCCCTGAGCCCCCAACTCTGACCAAAGCCCCCTGCTGAACCCCTCCTGCACCAACCCCATGCCCTGAGCCTCCTCCTGCACCCTGCACCCCTCCTACACTCCAACCCCTTGCCCTGAGCTCCTTGCTGCACACCACATCGCCTCCCACACCCCTCACTCCCTCCTGCACCCCAACCTCTTGCCCCAGTCCTACATTCATGGCCCTACATACAATTTTCCCACCCAGATGTGGCCGTTGGGCCAAAAAGTTTTCCCACCCCTGCCATAATATCTAGCATGGTTCATGAACCAATAACTGCTTTACAGCCTCTAAAACTCATAGTGATTGATCATTTGGTAAGACCGGGAATAAAATCATGATATTCTCTTACACTGCGATCAGTGTAATAGCTCTGTTCCTGTTTATCAAATGTTCTGAGCATAGTGGTTTTAAGAAGTGACAGAGCTTAGGACCTTATGCTTCAGAACACAGACCTACACATCATTTGAGCTGGAGAACCTCTATTAGCTGTAGAAGTAGGGCTTTTTATCAAACAGAAAGCAATACAAGTCCCAAACACCTGAGCAGGTCTAATTTATCTATTCACTGAAGGGCAGTGGTATAACATTAGCCAATGTATTGTGTAAGGCAGACAAAATATTTAGAATTAGGAAAACTAGAGAAAAGATTTGAAAACAAGGATACTGGACAAAATTAATTGCTGGCCTAAATGGGCACAGCTCCACTGACTTCAACTAACTTATGTCCATTTTAGCCAAAAGGATATTTGGCCAACTGTATTAGCTTGCAAAAATGTCTTGGGTTTAGCATGGCATAATATGAAATTAAGATAAATACACTGTAATACTGATTATCATAAAACTACGTGTTTCTATGCTTTGGAAGAATGTTATAGTAAACATCTGTCAAGCCTAACCAGACAGTTTATGTCAAAATAAGCAAAGAATTTAATTTAGGATATTTTTATATATTACCAAAGGGTTTCCAGCATTAATCAAACAAATACTTATTTCCTACATGGATTAAACAAATACTGTAGGAAGAAATCATTTAAATCATGTATTGCTGCAATAATTTTTCATGGAGAAAGCATTCATGTTTTGGCTTTGCTGAAAAATAAATCTTGCACCTAAAGAAAGTGACAACGGGAAAAACATCCTTTGGTTGGGAGTCAGGTCTGAGAATCAGAAGAAATTCTAAGTTGTTACGATAGCTATGAAATTCAGTTGTAATTTTATTCATTTGGTTTTGTTGCTGTTGTTGAATACTCACCGTTTTTGGCAAGAATAACTGAGAGATACTCCTTGTAGAAGGAACTCACATAAAGCAGTAAGCTTGGGGTCCGTGTTGTCCGAAAGGTAAACGTAATCACCTCCCTGATCAGAGTCATGTCAGCGTAGAAAGAAGAAGCATGAGAACTGGAATTTTTAGCTAAGGTGTAATATTCTTGAAAATTGTACACCACTGAGGTGCCAGCTCCAAAATAGGCAGAAATCTCTGAAACAACATGTAATTCAGTTTTGTTAACATCCTGCAATCAAATATTAAGGATTTTCTTTTTTTACAGAAAGGATTTTTAAAATATTCATAGCTACTATGATTAAACTGGAAAAGAAGTATCTGTAGCACTGTTGATCAGCATGGTAGATAAGAATATGGGCCAGGATTGCCCTCTCCACAACCAATCCACACATAGAGGGGACCTTCTACACACAGATTTCCCCTTCCTTGTGAAAGTGTGTGTGTTCAACCACTTCTGCTGTACTATCCTGCCCTCCTTCAGACTGTGTGTAGGGTGCTCTCTGATTTACGATTTGATGTTGGAGGAGGGGGCAGAGTGGATAGGATGGGGCACAGAATGTCCCCCTTCAATTACCTGGTACAGATAAAACAGATTGGAGCTATCTTCTCTTTTCCACATAGCCCTCAGACCTCGGAGACATTTTGGACAGTACCATGACCCATAAGAGTAAAGTGACCTGGTCCACAGTATTTTTGATATAGTCTGGAGATTAAGAAAGCCTATTACTGTAGATCATCCAGTGGTTCCAGGTGCAGCATAGAATTAGTCCCTACGGTATACAGGCTAATGTTACCTTGTTTCATTTAAAACTTCTCAATCAGTGAGGTTTAAAATCCTAAACAGGATAAAGAGCCTTATCTTGCAAATCTAATTACTACTGTGTACTTCCATGGACTTCACAGGACTGGATCTGTCTTTCTTTGTCATAAATATTTAAAATGGATTTTGCTAAAAAGTTCATATTTCCTTTTACAGTGTATTATTTCTCCAGTTTAAGAACTGAATAATAGTTAGGTGACATATTTTGGGAAGTTACTTAAAAAATAAAAATAAATGAAACATCAGGTGAAATAATGCAATAGAAATTTCAGCTTTACAACTCTTACTATTAAGAAATAAATTTACCTTGTACTGAAGGTTTTATATAAAAGCAGATAATTTCTCAAAAGTGGGTTCTATCCACTCCCTTTGCAGTTTCTGAGTATATGTGACTCCTTTACTGCTAGGTGTGTTTATGAGGATGTATTGGCTCCCAAATAATAGGAGTGGGAGGCGCACATGGAGCTCCATTTCTGCTTCTTTGGCCTGACCATGTGAAAGTGAGTGGGATCACTGATAATGATGGGAGTTGAGGTCACTCAGCACTTTGCAGGAGACACTCAACACCTTGTGGGAACAGGCCCTTCATTTTTAGCTGGCTAATAGGATTATTAAAAAATAACAGAAGTATTATTTGGATTATTATATTACTAAAAAATCAAATCTGTGGCCTTCTAATTGACCATCAATGCCACAATGAATGGAAAATGTGAACAATTGTGGGCCCATTCATATTCCCTGGATCTACACGCAATGGGAGCTATTTAGCTCTCTCCTTCAGAAAAAAAAACATAATTAGACCTTCCCCTTCTCCCCACCCATATTTAACACCCCTTCTGAAATTTGGATTTGGAGGATAGAAATTAAGTAGTTTGTTGATTGACCTTAAAAATACATTCCCTAACTATAATCTTATAAAAGGAAACCAGAAACACTGAAAAAATGTGATGGCGTCTTTAACACACAACTCCCTCCCTCCCCCCACGCCCCTCAAAAAAGCACCCTAGACTAAAATGCCCACATGCCCTACTTTCATCATGTACCAAGATTACCTGGCTAAACTATTTTGACTTCCTTTTGAAGCTCTCTGGTTCATTATCTGGAAGGTGCAGACAATCAGTTTTCTAAGCCCTCTTCGCATAAGCAAAAGGCATTACCACAGCTAGCAGTTGTAATTTTTTATTCTAATAGCAGGGAAGGTTACTGATGCTCTCAAGTAATGTGAGTATCAGCTTTAAAAAGTACATACTGAATATAATCCTTTGGAGACCCATAACAGGGTTTAAGTGAACTATTCACTGGCTCTGCAGAAATATAGCTGAAAGCATATTTTTCTACATTAAATAAAGGTGAATGAAAAAGACATTTTTGCAAATAGAAGTTTGAAGTGTATAGACATATCTCTTCAGATTGTGGCATACAGCTTGCTCCAGATTGTAGGAGTTGGGATAGTTTGCAAGGATTATCATTTTCAATTATTCATAATGCCAGAAGAGATCATTTTATAATCAATACTCAGTAGTTACATGCTTCCACATGTGACAGATTTACTATTTATGCTTGCCTTTCTTACAGAATGGCCCAGTGTAAGCAGAGAAAGTGCAGTCACAAGAGAATCCATTGTATTTCTCTCTACATTTTCCTCCATTGTGACACAGGTTACCGTAGCTGCTACAATGTCCAGGACAACCTGGTTCAACTCCTGGAGTTATTTTTGCTCTCTCTTCCAGGTCCAGGGCTATTCCATTTAACTGCAAAGAACGAATACATCCTAGAAATCCTTTCTGCCTGGATGCTGTTCCACCTGAAATAAATCCATATGAGCTTTTTAAATTAAAAAGAATGGATGTGTAAGAGCCTCTATGTTTTACAGCCCCAAACATTCCATTATGGTCTATGCATGTGCAAATATTTATAAGTAACTCTGAATGTATATCTTGATTTTTGTTTTTGTCAAGTAATTACAACAAACTCTTGAAGCTTTTTATTGAAGGAAAAGATTTTGCACAATAAAAGATACCAAGCAAAGGTACAGCGTTTTAATTCACAGAAGAGGAATATGTGGGCATTAGATTTAAAAAAAAAAACAGAAAAAACAATCGACAACACCTCTATGTGAGGATAGGAAGTATGGGCCCCAGCCTGGGACCTGGCAGACCCATAATCAATTCCCTGCTCTGCTGCAGACTTCCTGTGTGACTTTGAACAAATCACTTAGATTCTCAGTGGCTCAGTTCTCCGACTATAAAATGGGGGGAGTACTTCCGTACCTCGCAAAGGTGTTGTGGGTATGAATACATTAAAGCCTGTGAGGTCCTTAGGTGTGGGGGTCATATACATACTATAGATAGATAATTTGCTCTTCTCTTTAGATTTCTCTGTGTCCTGACTTTTCTATATTTGTCCTTAAGACTGTAAACTCTTTGGAGCAGAGATCATCTTTACGTGGAGCACTGAACACACTATATGGTGCAAAGAGCCCTAAAGTTAGAGAATCTGGCCTTTGAGGAATTCCTCTAGTACAGATGGCATGCAAGGTGCTTCCCTGGCAAAAGGAGTTTGGAGTGCCTCTGGCTATTCCTGGCTGACAGAATGGCCCCTTTGGGGCTACAGGCAGCCAGGTAAAAGTAAGGGTAGTTCTGAGGCTGTTCTAACTTGTGCTAGGAGCTGAAGTGGTTCCCAGCTAGCCCCAGAATAGGGAAGGTATGAAGGTGGCTAAAACAACTTCTCCCTCTACAGCCCAGATAGTGCAGTGAGAGGAGCTAGGCTACATCCATTGGACTTGGGCTTTCCATCTATTTTCCATTATCATGACAGTCTTACTTTCCTGCTAATAAGCTTTTTAAGTGGAATATAGCCACTATTTTAATGCCCAATCCTCTATTTTTTCCATATATATAAATACCATTGACTTTAGTGGGCTTACTAAGCAAGGAGCGCTATTAGAACTCAGCCCTTTGTTTCTATCAGTGGATTCATCTAAATATTTAGTTACTGAAAGCCTTCAGTCAGCAGTCTTTTATGTCAACATAAATATTCAGTTGTCACTGCGGCTAGAGCTTTAACAGATAAATACAGTCTTTAGCATTCTCAGCTACAGCTGAAAAAAGAGGGGAAAAAAAGCCTAAGAGAAACCTGGCTACTGTGGTTTTTAGTCCTTTGATCTTACTTACAAATCTTCCTTTGTGGTCTCATATTTGATTGACATTGTTTCTGTATGGTATGTCTCCTGACAGCTAACATCTTTTTCTTTATGATATTCAGAGACATGAGGCAATCTACAATTCCTGTGAGAACAATACTTGCCGATTGTTAATAATTTCTGGTTTAACATGCATCTAGAATTAGCTTCCTTTAAAAAGCAAAGACGGCAAGTACCATACAAGTCCAATATCGTCTGCAATTCTTATACATTTCCAATTTTATTTTTAGTTAAAATCCTAGATCCAATTTTTCTCAAATGTCTTTTTTTTAATGATTCTAAGAACATATTTACTTCCTCCTTTGAAGAATTTTGGAGCTTTAGTGGAAAAGCTTGATTTTAAGTGTCCATAAAGCAGCATGGGACAGATGTGGGTTTTAGCTAATGAGTTATTTATAACAAGAGCTGCACACGCACAATTTTTTTTTTGGGGTGTGAATTATTTTTACAAAGTTATTAGGGTTTTCTCCCATCACAGTTAGAAATTTGGAGGAAAACTTTAGTTGAAATTTCATCAACAACTCTACTCAATGCATATGAGAAACAAATACAAAAAAAGGCCTTAAGTATGAATTAAACTTTATAGTATCCCAGAAAGATATCTCTTACCTATATACTGCTTTTATGTCTTTTTAATGTTATATACTACAATACTACATCAAATATGTAACATTAGTGCAACACTAATTTGAATGCTTGTTATTTATATACTATCCAAAGTGTATGTACTTTACAACAAATAAAGGATAATGTTTCTACTCTGAGATTACAATTTTAATACACAAGAAGATGACTCAGGGGTAATTATGACAGTTACTATGCAAATAAGTTGATACATTAATAGGGATTGCCTCTGCTAACGCCATTCTTAAACCTCTGATATCCACTGTTAACTAGATGTTTTCACTGGCCTATACAGGTTCAAAAAGTAATGACAGATTGTACAGTTAATACAAATAAACAAATAAAAAAGTTTGATTATCCCTCCCCAAAGAAAAATGTCATTTAATCTACCAACTAACAGAAAATAATTTTAAAAAAATCAACCTGATCACATGAATAAGCTGGGAGTTGTTGAAAAGTTACAGTAACCTACAGGCTGAGTTAACTGTAAAGCAAAATAAATTACAGAGTCACATTGAGACATATGATATAATTAAAGCCAGAAAACATAGACATTAGCTAAAGGTAATTAATGAGTGTCAACAAAATTTTCTGAAACACAAACATTCACTGTATCAGATGTGGAAAAAGCATTTGGGCAAGTAAAGTTTTAGATTGGTCAAGCTCTAATAAACCATTCATATTCCCTCAAACTTTTACTATACCATTTGGATATTATAAATTTAAGCAAATGCCACTTTGTATACTTCTGCTCCAAAGAGCAATTGCAAAAATCTTTGAGGGACTGCAAGTATAATGGATGATGTTTCCATTTGACCCAAGGACCTAAAACAAAAGGAATTAGCAATTTTTTCACAGATCAATAATAAAAATAATAATAATAATTAATAAGACATCTTACACTGTAACTAAAAAAAAATTAAATGCTGTTATAACAGAAGTTATCCATATGTTAGACCTAATTTGAATAAAGCAAGCCAGACTGCTTATTCAGATTTAAAAAAAAAACATTTTTGACCTGCTTACCCCACAATATGAGATGGGTCTAAAGACATTTATGCAGGTGAGAAACTATTTGGCTAAATTAATTATAGATCTCTCCACTCAAAGGTCAATAAGCTCATAAGTGAATTGCTGAACAGTGACATTGACTGGCACTGGCATAAACAGGTATTTAAACAGTGAAAAATACTGGTCACCAATCTACCAATTTTACAGTGGCATGAGTTATCAGGGATTCATTATCAGTATGTGCCTCTTCTGGAGGACAAGATTCATGTCTTACAAGGAAGAGTTTCATTTGTATTAAGTAACAAACAATTCGGAAAAGAAGTTGCACTTCTTAGGTTGGTTCTCTTAAATTTCACCAGTATATGTACAGGAGACCTATCCTCCATGATCTTTTCTCATTCTTTTATGAACCCAGTTATATGTTTTGCTTTTCACATCAATCTCTGGCAATGAGTTCCACAGGCTGACTCTGTGTTGTGTGAAGAAATAGTTCCTTATGTTTGTTTTAACCCTGCTGCCTATTGATTTCATCGGGTGACCTCTAGTTCTCGTGTTATGTGAAGGGGTAAATAACACTTTGCTATTTATTTTCTCCACACTATTCATGATTTTTTAGACCTCTATCATATTTCCGCTTAGTCATCTTTTCCAAGATGAACAGTCCTAGACTTTTTTAATCTCTCCTCATATGGAAGCTGTTCCATTCTCCTGACCATTTTCGTTGCCCTTCTCTGCACCTTTTCCAATTCCAGTATACCATTTTTGAGATGGGGTAACCAGAACGGCAAGCAGTACTCAAGGTGTGGGAATACAAATGATTCATATGGTAGCACTATGATATTTTCTATTTTGTTATCTATCCCTTTCCAAATGGTTCCTAACGTTCCATTACGTTTTTGACTGCTGCTCTACATTGAGTGGACATTCTCAGAGAACCATCCACAATAACTCTAAGGTCTCCTTTTTTTGAGCAAATTTAGACACTATCATTTTGTATGTATATTTGGGATTATTTTTTTCCAATATGTAGTACTTTGCACCTATTAACATTGAATTTCATCTGCTATTTTGTCACCTAGAGAGAACGTGGGTGAGGCAGTATCTTGTTACTTAGAGTATATTTGTTGGGTGTATCTGCCTCTCATATACCCTGTAGCGACTGCCCCACTCCAGCAGAACAGGGATTAAAAGCAGCCCTGGAAAGGGCTGCGGCTGCGATAAAAGGAGTGAGAGCAGCTGAAGGAGTAGCTGATCACAGGTATGGCCAGCTCAATCAGGGCCCAAAACCTCCCTATTTGCTGCTCCTTTTTACTAGCTCCTCTGGTTGTTTAGGATCTGGCTTTTTAAATCCCTGTTCTCCCTGAGTTAGCCCCCAACCTCTTGATAAGGGACTAGGGATCAAAGGATAGCAGGATAGAGCCTCATTAGTAAGCTCTCAACCTAGCCTAGCATACTCCTGCTATAGTCCAGATCTGGTGGTGTCACATGATCGAGGGCATTCACCCCACCCCCACAACAGGTACCTTTGGGAGTCTTCCCTATCTCTTACCCATGCAGGTCCTGAGCCAGTGCCCTAAGGAATCAAGTTCTCATCAGACTCCCATGCATTCCACCATACAGGGACAGACTTCCTATGTGCCAGATTGCAATACCATTTGGCCCAGGCACCTGGGCATCTGGGTGCAGGGTGGCTGAGCCAAATTTCAATGGTGTTGTGACCCATGTGGTAATGTCACTAACTGAAATTTGGCCTGGCTGCCTCTATATCTAAATGAAAAGGTGACCTGGTTGCAACCATGTATCTGAAGCAATGCTCTAGACCACTCCAGCAGCAGCCATACTGATTTAGTCTGGGAACCTCAACTTAAAAGTTGTTGGGCTATTTCCCCAAGCTACACAGCCTGCAGAACTTTGAGCAAGTGCAAAAAGCTGGGGGGGGGCACGGTGCGGGGGAGGGTCAAGGTGCTCACTATTCCCAGCCCCATCTATTTTCCCTGTTGCCCTTAGGCCACAACAGATCTTTTGGGGTTAGGTGTAGGAGGGCAGAAGACCTCTACAGTGCAGAAGCCGTTGGAAAACTCTCTATATTGAGGCTGCTGTAGAGGTATAGCCCAGGAATACTTTATGTGAAATTGCTAGGCTCCTTCTGTCCAAACCTCCAAGAGAATCTCCTGAGATCAGACCATTTCTAACTCTTGTGAACCGAATTCTAAATATAGGTTCAAAATCTAGAACTAGCAGGATTCAAACAGCCCTAATTTCAATTGTTTATGCCACACCAATTATATCGCAAGACCATATGAAATGATACCATTGCCACTTATCATACTATATTAAATAGCATTCTCCCCTTCAATTTCTTCCTTTGAATCCACTTGCTCACTATTTTCAAGTTTAAAGTGCATTTAAGGCAACTCCACTCTGGCCCACATCTCGGATCTCCTTTTTACTGCATCTGCCTCCACGCTTTGCCAAAGACGCCAGCCTCAGCACCCCATTTAGTTCATTATCCCACTGCTATCTCCATGCCTTCTCTAGATGTAGAATAAAATCCCAGTCTCTGTGTACTAAACCCCAGTCTCTCCTCAATAAAATCACTCTTTTAATATTTGTATCTTTCACCTGATCCCCTGTGGTTTAATTGTCAACTCCTCCCCAGTATGTAATAAACAAACAAATAAACAAGTTAACATTCTAGTGTGGACCTCGCAATGCCTCTTGTCTTATATGTGTCTGTCTTCGAGACTACATTTTTCAAGGCATTAAGAGTCTTACATTATCAACAAACAACATATAAATAATACTGTGTATTTTTGTGTGGATGTTACTAATATTTATATAACTTGTAACACTTAATTTCACTTATATAGTATTTCTATGTTCAAAGAGACTCTCAAACATAAATTTAAATATGTTAGCAGCAATTCTTCCATATATTAAGTAGAAGATGGCCAATACTAGTATCTTTCAGTCAAAATCCCTTCCCCAAAGTATGGTCATTTAAATAAAGATCTGAATTGCTACTGGTTTTGCAAGACCAAATCACAGACTTCCCAGCTGATTTGCATATTAATTAACCTCACCGTAAGTATTTTTATTAAAAGTGCTAGTTAAAAGGCAGATGACCACATCCCACAGTTGCCACTCAGGCAAGAGTTCAATTAAATTCAATGTGAATTTTGCTTGAGGAAGAACTATAGGCTCAAGCCTTGAATTTTGTAAGTGGACTCTGAAAATATTGCATTTCTCTCACTTTTATATTAAGGTTTCATCACACCATATTAACCATATTTAAAAGCCACTGGTTCCGACCATTCTTCTACCCTCACCTGCAGATAATAAGGAAAGAAAGGGACACCCACCTACAAATAGCTGACTGTTGAGCTGCAAACGGATATGCCCATCAGACGGTGCAGTGAGACTCCTTTGGGGAAGCTGATCCACTTGTAGCAATGCTTCTTTGATGTTTCTTTCAGCCCTCACATAGTGCCACTGGTTGTCATTTAAGGGAGTGGGTGATCGCACTGTAACTTCAAAAGGTCCATTTCCCACATCAAATGAAAATGTCACTTCAGAGGGAGCTAGAAGCAATACATAAGAAACAGTTTGTTCCAGTTAGCTCACACAAATAAGGAAGCTTAGAATCTTGGGTCATAAAAAGAAATTCATTAAATGGTAGGAAGGGTTATTTCCTCAAAAGACCTGTCCTATTATTCTCTTCTTCTGGTTCTGATGGGATGGTACAATTATTTGTTTCGTGGACAAACAACTTCCACAGCTATAGAGGGCTATTCTGGCCTCAAAAAAAGTCCACTCTTCACACCGCTAGCTATTGAGAGCAATAGTTTGTTTCCAGCATGAATATTGAGGTTATGTCCTCATAGCAAGTATGCTAGTTGGGAAACAGTGACTGTGCTAGCTTCTTTAGATTTAATGGAAATAAAAATAATTTCCTGCCAACATGCTAATTGGCTGTCATTGATACCTTTACATTTTAGTTACCAGTACCATTGATTTTTTTTTTCAAAAACAAGTTACACACTCAGTAGGCTAAAATCTATTTTCTGATAAGTTCATGCAACTCCCACTGGCATTAAAAGACAGATTTCTGGCTCACAGAGCACGTGTACTGGGCAACGGAAAGTACTAGTCTATTCTAACACCTGGTAAAATGTCCAAAGTTTACTTCCTATCTTTGGGCTATAACATACTATAATTTCTGCACAGTTTTATTTCCAAAAAGTAACTCACATGATTCTTGTCTTGAGCTTGTCTTGTCTTGCTGAAACACAGCAAGATTCTGACTTTGTTCTCAGGAGTACTTAGCTCCTTATGACTTCCTTTTTACAGACATTGGAACTTCAAAAGGGGTGTAGTTTGGACTAAGGGGATAATTTTTTGCCCCAAAAAAATAGCTGTGTCAGTTCCTGATATACCAAAGTGTAAATTCCGACTATACTGCTCTCTCTAAACAGCATTACTGGACACCTTTCATGAGCATAACTTATGTTAATGTTGACCTAACTCTCTCTGCAGTCTCCTTAGATGTATAGTCAATAGAAGCTGGATGGCCACATGTATCTACTCATGTAAGCTTCCACTGCAAACCGAGGCACCAATGAACGATACCAGGCTAGAGCTTCTGCTTACATAAATCAGTGTAGTTCCAATTTATATTCTCTGCGTATCTGGACCATTATATGGATTTGGGACAGTCCTTAGAAGATTATGGTTCCATAAACAATTACAGTTATTTTGACAGCAAGAGAGATATACAGTTGGTCTTTTAATATGCTGATTTAAGAGAAACTACTAATTTTGTTCAAGCCAAAACTTTGGCATGTCAACAAAGGTTACTTTTAGCATGAATAAGATCAGAAATAGAATATAAATTAACATTAGAACTGGTAAGAAAATTGTAAGATTTTCTGTGAAAAGATTTGTTTTCTTTTAAACTTTACTCAAAGCCCAAAAATATGTGTGTGTGTGTGTGTGTAGATATATATATATATATATATATATATATCCATCTCCACAGACACACACACACAGAGTTTATAGTAATAAAATCAAATTAAAAGTAGTAATCCCTAATCAAACAATTACCAAACATTTAAATTACTGGGGATTTGATTAAAGAACTAAAGATTTAGACCAGAATCTAAGACAATGAAAAGGTTCCTATTGACATCCATGGGCTCCGATTCAGGCTCTAGAGCGAAAGCAATAATATGAAGGGCTAGTGTACACTGGCAACACTAAAGCACCGCCGCGGCAGGGCTTTAACATGCCTTGTGTGGTAGTAGCACAGCGCTGGGAGAGAGCTCCCCAGCAATCTAAATAAACCACCTCCACGAGGGGAGTAGCTACCAGTGCTGGTGACCTGTCTACACTGGTGCTTGAGAGCGCTGAAACTTGCTGCGCTCAGGGGGTGTTTTTTCACACCCCTGATGCAGAAAGTTGGAGTGCTGTAAATTGCCACTGTAGACAAGCCTTTAGAGCTGGGCAAAGGGAAACTGAAAAACTTCAAACACTACTTAAAACAAAACACTAGTTTTTTAAAACCCTTTAGGATGTAGATGGGATCAAGATATCAGAGTTCTTCACTTTTTAAATTTGAAACTACCTTGAAACTTTTTATAATACCTTTAGATCCACTTTGACCAACTTTGCATGGACTTACACCTCATACATGGAATCTCATTGAAATCTATGAAGTTGCATATAATGTTAATTGGCACAAAATTTGGCTACTGTTCAGTACCCTGCATAGAGCAAAACAAACACCTGAGTTTAAAAGAAGAGCTACCACAGTGTCTGCCTTGTAATTAAAAGGAGCCATATCTTGAAATCAATGTCTAAGCAGAACTCCACTTTGAAGTGAATGACCAGTTTTGCTCAAAAATGGTATTTGGCACAAGAAGACAGATGTTTCAAGACTGTTTCATATTAAAATGGGAAATGGGGTCAGGTCACAGGGACTTGCCCTGCTCCGTCCACCCCACACTTCAGCCAGGGAGTGGGGTCACGGCATGGGGGCTTGCCTCGCTCTGCCTGCCTGGCGCTCCAGCCGGAGGGTGGAGTCGTGGCACAGAGAGTGGCTGGAGCACCGGGCAGGCAGAGTGTGGCAAGCCTCCATGCACTGACCCTCTCCCTGGCTGGAGCACTGGGCAGGCAGGGGGAGTGAGGCAAGCCCCTGCACCCTGACCCCGCTCCTCAGTAGGAGCACCTGGTGGGCAGAGCATGTTGGGGCGCAGACTGCTTAATAGGTGTATGTAGATGATGGTGGCAAAATTGAAGAAATATTTTTTTTTATCCTGCACAATAGTGGCATAATTTTTTTTTTTAAATAAAAAGCCATTCTGTGTCAAAACTGGTCCAGTTAATCATGGGTCTTCCACTACTAACATTCTTCCCTCTGGCTTCACTAGTCACAAGTCATCATTGAACAATATGGACGTTTACCAAACTGGGTATGTCTGAGGGAGAGTTATGAGGATTGTGATGGGTGGAGGTAGGCATGAAATAGGTGTGTATGAATATAAGTATTTATGACAAGAGATAAAGAATCTTATGATCTCCAGCAGAACTGGATAGATTCTGTGTGTGAAGGGGTAGCTGAATTTCTCCTATTTAAACTCTGTCTACACTGGCAAGTGAAAGACAGAACTTTTGTCATTCAGAGGTGTTAAAAAAACACCCCCCTCCCAAAAAAAAGACAAAAGTTTTGTTGATGACAAGCACTGGTGTGAACAGAGCTTTGTTGGCAGGAGAGACAACACTAACACTGCTTGTTGGGGGTGGAAGTTTTTTGTCAGCAGGGCAGTTCTCTCCTGTCGACAAACAGCAGCTACACTGTGTAGTGTAGACATAGCCTTAGTATTCATCCAAATGCTTTCCTATCTGGATGTGTATTTTCCACCTCATTATACCACCTCATTGTTCTGGAGTATCAGCATCTTGAGCTTGGAATATCAACATACCACAAGAATGTCATTATTGCATCTGAGGTTCTGCTCTGAAATGCTAAACAAGAGCATATTATTGAAGTTTTCTGTATTTCATGGCTCTCTAGGCTATTACATCATTGACTTTACACCAAGTCACACCATTCTAACCTAAGACAATTCAATTATACTGTTGCCTAATATGGAAAAATACGTTCTCTCTCTTTGAATTCAGCATTACAAAGTGCTAATTTTTGACAATCTAAATGAAAGTAAAAACCAAAACCTGTTTATTAAATATGACTTACAATGCAGCTCTATCCTTATGAAGTCTTTAATCCCCAGGTTCTCTAAAAACATGCCAGAGGAAGCTGTAGTCTTAAAGAAAAATGACACATCTGCACTGAGTTCTCCATGGAAAGTAGGGAAATGAAGATATGAGGCCTCAGTATTGAAGGAGGCTGAATTCCAAAACGTCCCTGGTTACAGCAAAACAAAACATTAAATGAAACAGCAATGTCTAATATTGTTTTAATATGGTTTTAACCTTTACAACTAATGAAGCAAAGTACCCAATGCAAGAAACAGTTTGTAATGTATGTCACTATGCATCTCTACTCTTAGAAGAACATGTAAACACTGATTTTATATGAACTGTGATCATAGCCCTGCTATAATATGTTACATGTGTGATCATTGGTGGAATTGTCACTCATAATCAAGAAGAAAAACTTAGTTTATACACATACGGCTGGACCCTGCAGTTGTTGAAGGCAATGGGAGTTCTTCCACTTACTTCAAAGCAGTAGGATAAGTCTCTTAATTTCTATGGAAGTAGTTAACTAGTGTCCACAGTTTTTTGCCCTTTAATTGATTACATATTAGGGACTCATACTGCTTTCTTACTCTCATGAGTAGTCCGACTGAAGTCAATGTGACTACCTGAGTAATAGTTACAAGGTCAGATCCATAGATTCCAGTGGTCTTATTTTTCCATCAGCTGATATTTCATTATAATTTGTTGAATTTTGCTCTCAACTATTCAAAAGCCTATTTAAAACCCCTAATAGAACTAAATCTAATGGGGATGTGCTCTACATTCATGAGGCCCAATGAGAAACACCTTGTTCTTATTACTGAATTCTTACATGTAAATGTATCTTTTTAATAAGCTATATTGCTTTCTAAATCAAATGAGGCATCCAATATCTTCTTATGTAACTGAATAAGTCCAGTGCATACTTTCCTGCTAATGCTGTGATTTAGTATGAAATAGATGCAAAAATATGACTTTAGCTCCAAGCACTCTGAATTTTTGAAAAAAATCGAAATTTTCTAAACTTTTCTCTTACCTGCAATATATATCTATAGAACACATTGTGCCCTTAGGGTCATCATGCAAACCCATCAAAGTTAACAAAAATACTCCCTTTGACTTCAGTGGGATTTGAATCAGGGTTCTGATCCTCACAAAGCTCTCACTGATTTCAACATTTTTTTGGGGGGAGGGGGTGTTTGTGTGTGTGTGTGGGGAGAGGGGTTGGTGTGCGTGCG
The DNA here is from genome assembly GCF_965140235.1 of Caretta caretta. NCBI lineage: Eukaryota > Metazoa > Chordata > Testudines > Cheloniidae > Caretta > Caretta caretta. The sequence goes on along the minus strand of NC_134210.1, from coordinate 88,109,831 downwards.
TGTGAATCGGTACCACATCCCAGGCTCTGCATTAGAGTTTGAAGGGAATAATTTTGCTCTTAAAGAGAAATTCTACATGTTAATCTTATTGTCTGCTATATCCATTGCCTCCTCTGTGAAGTAGTGGAGTGACTATACCTGACCTCATATTTAGCTTTCTCCCCCTCAAATGTGGGTACTGCAGATCGGGCCTATTGAGGGCTTTGGAGAGTGACACTTCTCCAGTACATAGTCAACATTCAATCAAGAGCTAACCCCATATCTGGGATATAACTGTGTGTCTTTTTGGTTGAAGGTCCTCTACTCCAGCTAATCCTGACAACTAGAACACAGCCTTTCCGCCAGAGACAGCAGCCAGATAACCCAGATATCCAGCCTCCCTGTCTCTGGGAACTGGAGAGGCAGAGAGCCCAGGTGCCCAACCTCTCTGGCCTGAGAGATGAAGAAGGACTCTGAAAGCTGGGGAGGCACAGAGTGAGAGCAATCAGCTTTGGCAGCCCTCCTGAAAAGCTTTTGTCAATTTCACTTTCTGACTGCTGGCGGAAAATGAAATCGACAAGGGCCTTCCCAATGGTCATTTGTCATCCCAATGGAAAAATGGAATTTTTCGATAAAATTGAAGTTTACTTGTGGAAAATTTTGGTTTTACAAAAAGGGCCTTTTTGACGGAATATATTTGCAATGAAAAAAATCCCAACATCTCTTCTTACAAGATTATTTAATTACTCCCTACACCTATGTGCACACCAGGTATTCTTCCTGCACTGTTCCTATTGAAAATGTGGAAGTATCTGTAGAAGCACCATTTCCACAATAACATCAGGATACAACAGTGTAGGGGGATCCTTCAGTAGCACAGCGTTGACATTGTGGCATTGTGCCAGCCACTCCCTGTGACTGGTGTAGATGCCACAGCAAGGGAAAAGGATCATACCTGCAATCTGGCACTCCTCAGATGGCATAATAGATGCGTGGGGCTGTTGCCTGGCAGTATAAGTTACAGCAATAAACAGGCCAATGTTATGTACATCAGAGGAGCAGTTAAAAGATGGCCCAGGACTGGGGGAATAAAAGAGTCGCTTTTCACCTGACTCTCTTGAGTTGTGTTGTGGGCTCCTGAGCTGCAGTCAAAAACCTGCATAAATCCCATGGGAGGGAAAGAAAACAAATGGAAGAAAAGACCTAATATCTGGAGTCATTTCCTTTAGTCTCTTTTTTTTTTCACGGTCTCAGGTCATGTTGAACTTCGCTGCAAGTATGATTAGTGCATGTTTCAGAGTAACAGCCGTGTTAGTCTGTATACTCAAAAAGAAAAGGAGTACTTGTGGCACCTTAGAGACTAATCAATTTATTTGAGCATAAGCTTTCGTGAGCTACAGCTCACAGTATGCATCCGATGAAGTGAGCTGTAGCTCACGAAAGCTTATGCTCATATAAATTGATTAGTGCATGTACTAGCTATTTAATAAATAGTGGGCTAGTTGTTGCCAGTAATTCAACACAGTTGGAAATTGAAGACTAGCAATTTATATAAAATGGGTTAAACATTGCTGGCAATTAGAAGGGAAAAAAAGACAATTGTCCATCATAGAAATTATGTGATTAGCTCCAATGAACCATTTGAACATGCATCTGAGTGGCAATGGGGCGTTTAGTATGGGAGATTAGATAATTCCACTCGGTCATCATTTGGCAAGTGAATTAGAACATTTTAAGGTAAAAGGTAGAAAACTCCCCTTCTCCTTTGATTATGATAGCTCTGATCTGTTTTTGAGACCCTCATATGGAAAGTGCCACTGAAGTCCAAAGTTGAAAGTTTAATTCTTCCTATTCCTCCCTTACTCCATCTTTGTTTTCTTTTTACTGCATTATCCCAACCCTGAAACAGATACATAAAGTATTTAAGAATATTAAGATATTAAAGGGATAGCCACAAAAAGACCCCTATTAGAAGGAAATATATAGAGCCAGATCCTCAGCTGCTGTAAATTGGTGTGGCAAAAGAGATACTTCAGTGTACAATACTTGAGGATCTGGCCTACAGTCTCCTGTGTAGTAAGCTGAGACTAACACCATGGAATAAGGAAATCAACTATATTTAGCATTTTATTTGAGATGGTAAGACTTGAATCTCCACAGAACTAAAGAAAAAGTAGAAGAAAGGCAGCCTTGTTTGCTATAAATAAAACAACACCCATATCCATATTGCAAATAATACTTTGCTTTCAAGATTTCAGAGATTTATTAAAGGGAAACATTCATTAACAAATCATCTTTTATCTTACCAATTTTAAAATAAAACATAAAAAGACAGGAAGAAAAATGAAAACATGGCAGTCAAGTTAGTAGTTTTGAACGCTACAAAGCTAATCAAAAAGGACTCCTTCACAACAATTTCTTAGTTGTAAAAAGTCATTGGAGCTGTCTAATATTTATATCAGAACACAATTTTTTTTTTATTTGTAACAGCTCCTCTGTTGATACTTTTAAGTGCTGTATCACATGCTTTATGTGTGAAACTCCAGCGGGGATCAAAGTGAAGGAAAAAAAGTAAACAAAACCAAATAGCTTCCAGTGGAAAACAATTTACAGTTTTTAATACAGATCAATTGGCAAAAAGAATATAGTTTTCTGTAGATGTCTCCTGCGGGTGTGTGTTAGGGCTGGGGGAGGCAAGACAAAACTCTGCCTGGCATGGCACAAAATTTACCCATCTCTTATAGATAAGTTTAGCTAAAGCACAGAACTGGTAATCAGGAAATCTAGATTCTGTTCTTGAAAATGCCACAGATTTCCCATGTGATGATGAGTAAGGTATTTTAATCCCCATCCCAGTTTCCCCAGGTATAAAATGGAGATAATACTGTCCTATCTCAGAAGGGTGTAGTGAAGCTTAATATATTAACATTTCTAATGTACCCAGAGATCACCCAATGCTACTACTGTATAAAAGAGCCAAATGCTGGTCCCACTTAAGTCAGAAGCTTTGTGTTCCATCTAAAGTCAGATCCTTACCATGTTTACATGCACATTATTATCATTACTTTATAAAGCTGTACCTATTGAAAATTGAAGATCCTGCCAAGCCTTATAGCACTAGTCCAACTGACTTCAGTGAAACTACCAGCATGAGTAAGGCGTGCAGGATTTAGCCCATTGTCTCTACAGATGAAGGGGCTCTTTGGTCTAGTCCACTCCATTTTGCCTTCTAGCCTGATAGTCTGATTTTGTTTCTATTGTTTCTATGTGGATGTGGTCACTGCTTCCCAAGTGCCCCCTCATGGCCTTGTGGTACCTTGTGGTACCTTGTCTCAGTTTCACTTTCCATGGGGCATCTTAACCTCTGCAGCCCCCCATCCAATGGTATTCAAAACAAGGTTCCCAATCTAAGATTCAATTTATTAAATCATGCCAACAAGGTGGCATAAACCAATCAGAACTCACAACAAAAAAGAGTCTTCGTCCCAGTCTAAGGCTGAGCCCAGCCCCTTGTCCCTACGGATCTGTCTTCCCTTCACAGTTCACAAACACTTCCGTCCCAGGCCTAAGCTGAGCACAGCATCTCCCATTTTCCTGCTCTTTTAGCAGTAACTCCCAGGCCTTCTTGTCTTGAGTTTGGCATTCTTAGCTTTCTCCACAGGCCTCTGTTTTATGTATCCCGGGTCTGATCAGTCACATGCTCTTCACTATTTTCTCCACCTGGGGACATAAGTTGATCTTGTCACATATGGAGCTGAGGTCCATCTCCCCTTAAGGTGGCCATATTGTGGCCTCCTATATAAAAGTACATTAGAAAAATGATTTTTCCCTGTTGTGGAAAATTAGGGGCGGCGGTAGTGGTGCTGGTAATAATCAAACTCTACTACTTACATGTCTTATTCACATCTGTTTCTTTTCACGTTTATCCAACATTTCTTTTGATGATGCAACATGGAAAAAATCCCATTTGCTCAGCAGAGGAGTGTGGAAGGCAGACTTACTAAAATTCTGCAAATTACTTCTTCTTCTGAATGGATCCTCCTAACATTCCAAAATCTGGCAACTGTTTGCCTTTGATAATTTGTGAGTACAGCTGCCCCATCTGTATCGCTACTTCTAGCTCCCCGTACAACAGCTTATTATAAAATTCATAGATTATAAAGCCATAAGGGACCATTGTGATTATCTCGTCTGACATACTGTATAAAACAGGCTATGAGACTTTCCTGAATTAATTGTTGTTTGAACTAGAGCACTTCTTTAAGAAAAATATCCAATGTTGATTTAAAATTTTCCAGTGATGGAGAATCCATCACTACCTTTGTTAATCTAGCAATTAATTTCTCTTGCTGTTAAAAAATGTACAACTTATTTCTAGTCTGTATTTGTCTAGCTTCAACTTCCAGTCACTGGATCTCACTATACATTTATTTGCTAGATTAGTGAGACCTATGTTATCAAATTTCTATTCTGCATGAAGGTCATTATAGATTATGATAAAATCACCCCTTCACCTTCTATTTTTTTTTTATCTAAACAGATCAAGTTCCTTGAGTCTTTCACTATAAAGCATGTTTTTCAATCCTGTAATCATTCTTGTGGCTCTTCTCTGAACCCTGTCTAATTTAGCAGTCTCCTTCCTGAGTTGTGGACACCAGAACTAGACACAGTATTCCAGTAGGAGTTGCACCAGTACCAAACACATAGGTAAAATAACCTCTCTTCTCCTACTCAAGATTCCCCTGATTATGCTACCAAAAACTGTATTATCCCTTTTGACCAAAGCATTGCACAGTGAACTCTTGTTCAGCTGATTATCAGCCATGATCCCCAAGTCTTTTTCAGTCACTGCTTTGGAGGATAGAGCCCCACATCCTGTAAGTATAGCCCACATTATTTTTTTCTAGGGTGTACAACTTTACATTTGGCCATATTAAAACAGACATTGTTTGACTGTGCTCATCTTACCAGATTGTTCTGTATCAGTGACCTCTCCTAAGGAGCATGGATCAGCGTTCACATCACACTCCACATCAGTACCCGGCCCAAGCCAGGGAAGATAGTGATCCAACCAGCAGACCAAATTTGATGATGAATCCTGGCCACATGCCACTTGAGATGCGTTGCGCATACACTAAGAAGTGACCTCGCCTCATTATTTACTATTCCTCCACTCTTTATCAGTGATGTTTTTCTCTTTTCTTCCAGATCATTCATTAAAAATGTTAAATAGAGTAGGGCAAAGAACCAGTCCCTGTGGGACACCACTAGAAATACACCTGTTTAATGATTATTCCCCACTTACAATTATATTTTGAGTCTGATTTAGCTAGTATGTAATTCATTTATAATGTGTGCATTGTTGATTTTGTATTATTCTAGTTTCTTGATCAAAATGTTGTTTGGAATGAATAAAGCTGTGCAAATTTCTGATTTATTGGTTCATGGCCATACCAAGCAAACAAATAAATAAAAATCAATTAAACAAAAAGTTGAAAAATACATTCTTTTCAGGTCACATGAAATATTTCATTCAACCAGAAATTTGTTTAATTTTTGAGCTTTTAAAAACTTTTTAAAATAAAAAATTAAAATAAATTTCAAAAATGAAACGTAAATTTGAATAGAAAAAATACTTTCTTTCAAAAATGTCAAAACAAAATGTTTTCACTTTTTTTTAACTGAAACAATGTGGTAAAATTGACACAAATGTATGACATATTTTGGTTCATCCTAATCTACACTTGAAAGATCTGTCTTTGTATAATTTATGAATTTTGGTTCATTTTAAGAAGTTGCTGTGTCATTGAATGCTTCAGTGGATGCGGTGTCAGCCTTTTGTTATCAGGGCTGGCGTCCCATCTCTCCTAGTACAGAGACAATGGAGACACATTAACATTAATAGCTCCCATTCAAATGGAAGTACATCAGGATAATGGGATGGTTGATGCCTACAGGAACTAGAAGGAATGGAGTCACAGAGAAGGTCCTGGATCCTCACTCACTCAAATCCCAAAGAAAGCTCAAGAGCAGTGAGGAAACTGAGGCAGGGATCTGTTTGCAAGTGTATCTTAGTTTGCCTAGATATGTATATCGCTCGTGCTGTCTAAAGTAAAAAGTGATTGTGTAAGAAACCCTGTGAAAATTCTGTGTCTTTGCTTCCACTATCACATGTATTTGAAGGGATAAAGCATAAACCAGAGTGCCCACAAAGTTGGAACTCTGGGAAGAGTGTACTTAAGCTATTGGGGTGTCTGGGAGAGCTGGCACTAATCTCAGGACCTATACAGTTGGGCTGTGGTATCCCAGCTCTCAGAAGGGGATGCTAGACACAGGATCTCTACCCCAAGAGAGGAGAGAGTGTGTCTGGAGACACAAAGGCAGAGGCAGTGCCTGGACTCTGCTCAGACTCAGCAAGCCAAAATCACACAGGTCCAAGTACTGGGATTCAAACACAGGAACCCGGTGTGTATCTCACAGGGGGAGCTTGACCAGGACTGTGACAATTGGCATTAATTATATTACCTTCCTTTAATTCTGTATTAACAGAGCCCCATATAAACTATTCCAGTATTTTGCCCACGATCTATGCACAGTACTAGCTTTCTTCCAGTCTTCTGGAACTTCCTCAGTGTTCCAAGATGTATTGAAAACTAATATCAATGGTCCAGAGAGCTCCAAAAACCCTAGCACACAAGTTATCCGGACCTGCTGATTTATATATGTCTAGCTTTAGTAACTGCTGTTTCCATTCCAATAGTAACTAAGGAGGATGTTAAAAGTATTTCACAATCACCATATGATATTAATGCATCACTTGGCTTTTTCCCAAAAATAGAACAGAAACATTTATTGACACTTCTGCCCTGCTTGCATTATTACTGACAATTCTAACATTTCCATGGGCCAATATCATTGCTGGGATTCCCTTTGCACTCAATAAGTTTAAAAAAAAACAACAAAAAAACCCCTCTTCTTCTTATTGTCCTCAACTCTGCTGATCATAGATTCATTTAGTCTCTTTATTTTCACGAAGCCCAACTACTATGTCAAATCTGACACCAAAATTGTGAGATACAATTTATTAGGTACACTAGAAAGTGCAAATAGAAATTTATGGAGGAAAATGGAGAAAGCCAATAGCAGATAGCCTAAGAATATATTGTCAAGAGAGAAAGGTGTGGCTTAGTGTTCTGAGCAGAGGACTGAGAGCTATGAAGTCCCTTGGTCTGACCATAGGTACTTGAGAATCCCACAACCTCTGTGGGTCAAGTTCTGCACCTGTGAAATGGAGATAATATATATACCTTTATCAGGTGTTCTGAGAGAATTAATTAATCTTTGTATGACAGATGATGATCTATAGATATAGATGTGGTAAGCATTATATTTATCTCTAATATTGTATTGCCTTGACATATTCCTGTCATATCTTAGCTTGACTTCTGGTCCACATTAGTGTTTAGAAGCTATGGAGTATATTTGTGTAAATGATAGCCAATGAGGATAAACAAACACCTTAAAAAAACCCCTATTTTATTCACCGTGTCATATTGTTTAAGCCAATTCAGTGCACTGTTTGCAGATCTACTTCATTTTGATATTTACCATAAACAATTATTTTTCATATATGTATAGATGATTAGTGGACCATGAGATTTCACAACCTTCCAGCCTTTGAATGGAGCCTAGTGTACGTATGTCAAGAATGGAAGTAAACATCCTCCCTCAGCCCCTTCTGAAGAGTATGCCAGTGAGCAATTATGATACTACAAATTTCTGCCTGTTAAAAAATAATAAAGGATATAGGTAAATAAGAGGATATCCACTTTGAAGTGGAATCACATAATCTAGTGTTTGACAGTGGCGGAAACAGAAAGAAGCAAAATCTCTCTGATGAGCACTCAAACCATGGATGTGAGTCCAAGAACATTTATTTGTCCTTGTTAAACAGCACTTCTGAGAAATGGGTATTTGCTATGAGATCTTATTTGTGTTGTTCTCCTGCCCAGAGGTGCAGAACAAAATATATGTTACTACAATGCTTACAATTAGAATGCCATGGATGTTTTGCCATTGCATAGTACCAAATATCTTACTGGTACTCTGCATTATTCTTTAAAAAAAATTAAAAAGTAGCTCAAATATTTTTCCATTAATCTAAAAGATGTGTTGTTTGTGTTTTACAAAAGAGCTTTCATTAATCTGAGTTCCCTTTGGCCTTATTTTGTCAGTTTTATCTGACTTCAAATTTAACACACTATAATATATAGAAAATTGTGTTCAAGCATAAGGTGAAACTATGTCCTAGTCATCGCATGGTCAGTGGAAATAATATTCTTATAGGTCACAGCTGTTCATTTTTTCCCAGGAAATCAATTGTTAAAGAGCAATCTTTGGATTCATTCTCTTTAATATTATCCAGACAGAAAGATTTCACTGATCCTAACCTAGTGTAGGACCTGGTAGTACTAGTTTGGAACATAATATCCCTTAGCACAATTTTCTCAGCCACACCAGTGCCCATTTTAGCTATGTACTCATAGTATCTCAGGTCCTTTAAAATATGATATGAAGACACCAGATAAAAGGAGTGTTGTAAATTAGTGGCCTGCATGTCCAGTAAGCGGTGTATTTCTCCCAAGACACTGTAGCATATCTTAATCATCTCTGCACAGTCATGCTTTAACCAAAAATTGAACATCATAACACAAAAACCGTGAGTCACAATGCCTACATGCAAACTATTCAAACTAGATCCATCATTACCTCTGATCTACCTCCTCATATGTATAATACCTAATTTTAAATGCATCCTGCTTCCTTGAAGATAGAGCCAGGTGAAATTTTTCAGACGAAATATTTTTGAAGTGAAAAAATGAAGATTTGGCAACACTAAAACATTTTGCAAATTTCATGTCTATTTCACCAACTTGTTCATTTGAAAAAGAAACATTTTAAAAATAATCTGAAACATTTAGTTTTGACACATAGTAAATGAAAAATTTCAATTTTTCAAGTTGAAATTATTTTTCATTTCAAAATTTCCTTCATTTTTATTTTCAAAAATTTCAAAAACATGAAAAAGACGTTAAAAGTCAAAACCAAACATTTCATTGGACCCGAAATATATGTATATATATATTTACTTTTTGATTCTCCAAAAAATTCAAATAATGTCATTTGAATGTAGATGTAAAATTATTTTTTATTTACATTTTCAGAACTGCCAGCAAACTGAAAAATCTGTTATTTGCACACCTCTGCTTGAAGATCCTGTCACTCTCTCCCTCATTTCCTATTAAATTAGCCATGAACAGTTGGTTGATCTTTAAATACCTTTTAGACTGTTGACCACACAGTGGGTAAACCTAGTGAATTATTTGTAGCTTGAAAGTTTCTGTTGTTACTTACTATCACCCCGACAAAGCAAAGGTCCAAGCTTGTAAGCTGCTTCAGAATTTGGTCGGTCTGTATCCGTGATAACAATTTCAGTTACTGGTAGATGTTCTTTATAAGAGAGGAATCCAGTATCATTAGCCCTGAAAAATTAAAATAGAAAACAAACATCTCCTAAATGTTTCTGATTAACAGTCACATAAGAGCATTATATTGTCCTTTTAATGGACTTACTAAACTCAAAAAAATAAATTTAGGAATAAATTTTGAAAAGTTGTAGCTGTATTGTTCAGATAAGATGGGCGATTGTGTGAATAAATGGGAGCATACTTACAAATACTTCCATATTGACCTCATGGTCAGTAAGAGCATTTAAATCTATTGCAGGTCTAAATGAGATCACAGAATCAAGTGGGCAGGTTTAGGGTTGTCATCCTCTTCATAAGCATGAAATTTTATTTTCAACATAATTAGGTATTTAGCTGCCTTCCTAAACCTAGTGTGCATTTTCATGTGTCTGTAATTTTGTCTCATAAAGAAAGCAGTGTATCTATGATGGCTTGTTCTCTAATTTGTTAAAAATTAAGATACTTTCAGAGTGTAATTTTTACTCATTTTGACATTCTCTTCTATTTAATTTTATCAAGTTAAAAAAGCATACCAAAAAGCCACAAACCACAAAAGGACACAAAAATCAAAACAGAACTAAGCATGTAGAGTACAGAAATGACTAATATATATTCTCTATCTCAGTGCCAGGAGGAACCACACCCATGTTCCCCATTTTCCTGGTACTCTCTGTGACACTGCACCCCGAATTCTTGATAGTGATATTATGATATGATTGTAGCATAATTATGATGTATTTTATGCAAGATAAGTCATGTGAGGTGTCATTGGAAAAGTTATGATTTGCTGAATATGATGATCCTATTTGTATTCATGTATGATTTTTGTATCTGAAGTTATGCATATTGACTATGTATTTGTACTTCAAATGTAGTTACACCTGGGTAATGCCCACTAGACAAGATGCTTTCAGTCTAGATAGTGGGTGGGGATTATTCAGGCAATGGACCATTAGAAAAAACAATAGGCCTTAGGAGAAGCTTATCTCCCACTTGGTAAGCCTTCCTGAGAACACTCCAGACAGGCTGTAAGTAATGGCTGCTATAATTCTATGAAGACATGTGACCAGGCCACATGATGCTGGACTCCATCTTGGGATGTCAGTATTTTTCCACAGACTGGTCTGGGAACCGAGTTTTGAAACAAAGTGTTCCCACCATGTGCTAAAGCTACATAAGACAGGGAGTGACATCATGTGTGGTTCTTCACTCCCCACACAAGAGGATTCCTGGAAAACACCTGGGGAACAAAGACTGAACTGGCAGAAGTGCTGAACCCAGGCTAAAAGGATTTCTAGCCTGTGTGTGAAACACCTGGGGATTCCAAGCTACAAAGGAATTGTAGCTTGTGCCTTAAGAATCTACAAGTCTGCCTGTACCATCAGTTAGGGTGAGACTCTGCTATTCATACCCAATCTATTTAGTATATTAAGCTTAGTTTGCGTTTTTGTTTATTTGCTAGGTAATCTGATTTGATCTGTTTGCTCACTTATGATCACTTAAATCTATCTTTTGTAGTTAATAAACTTGTTTTTGTTTTAATCTAAACCAATGAGCTTTGACTGGAATGCTTAGGGAACATCTCTGCTTGGTTACCATAAGTGTGCATTGTTCTCTTCACATTGAAGGAGAGGTGGACCGGGTATTAAACCCATACACTGGCCAGATTTGACCAGAACATGACGGTACTGCTCTGGGGTCCTAGGCTGGGAAGCTGGTGGTTAGAGAGCCTGTGTGTAACTGCAGCTGGGTGTGTCTCTCTAATTTTTGTGTATCTCTCTAATTAGTGTTCCCTCTAATTTTTCCCACCCATGACACATCACCTTCACATTGGTGCACATAACAAAATTCGTGTGGTGGGGGTGGGGCCAAGGAGTTCTTGTGGGAATGGGCTCAGGGCTGGGGCAGAGGGTTGGTGTGTGTGTGGCTCTGACTGGCAGTGCGGGATCTGGGGTGGGGCCAGAGATGAGGGGCTCAAGGCTGGGTCAGAGGGTTGGGGTGCGAGGGGGTAAGGGTTCAGTCTGGGGGTGCGGGCTCTGGGGTGGGGCTGTGGATGAGGGGCTCAGGGCTGGGTGCAGGGGGTGAGGGTTTGGGGTGCAGGAGGGTGCTCCAGGGCTACTGCGGGGAAAGAGGACTTCCCTCAGCATTCTCTTCCCGCAGCAGCACCTGGGCTTGGTGGGGGAGAGGCACCTGTCCCCGCTGCGGGAGCTCTGGGGCTGGGGCTGCAGGATAGGTGCCCCTCCCCTGGCCCCAGGAGGTCCAGGTCGGGGGAGGGCCTACCAGGCCACGCCTGGGGCCGGGCCACTCTGGGGTTGGGCTGGACTGCACTGCGCCTGGGGCCAACCTGGCACACCTGGGCCTGATCTGGCCACAGCTGGGTCCGGGGCCACTCTGGCCGCGACAGGTCTGGGCTGCAGGGTGAGTTGGGGCTGAGGGAGAGGTGCCCCTCCTGTGGCAGGTTGGGGGCCAGACTGGGTGGGGCACCTCCCCCTGCTATGGCAGGTCCCCGGGTGGGTTCCCTAAGCACCTGCGCGGCACTAAATAGGCTGCTGCAGGGCCGCACAGCTTACAGGTAACTTAGGTCACTACGTGGGTGAATGCTGGTGAAAGTGCAGGCTGGACAGCTTGAAAAGGAGCTAGGTTGGTGGGTCAGAGGGCTCAGTGTTTACCCCAGTTCCAGGTGGCACTCCAGGGGGAACTTCCCACTGTTTTGGAGCAAGATAGGACTTCTAAGTTCAGAATATTTATCATACCTCATTCATAGTACTCCACAAAATTGATGTCTTTTGAAATTTTCTTTAGTGTATTTCCCTTCCTAACATGAACATTTTGGCCAGGATATTCAGAAGTGACTAGTGATTTTGGATGCCTCAGATTTTAGCTGGTTGACTTCAGACAGCATCAACAGGATGGAATCTCAGAGGGTGGCACTTCTGAAAATGAGGCCTCTTTAAGATGTGTCAGTCTGGGAACCAAAAATTGAAGATCTCAAATTCACTAGTAATTTTTGAAAATCTTGTTCTGTCTAACTGTAAAAATGCTGTAACACAAAAGGCCTTAGCAATAATATGTTTAGGCCAAGATTTTCAAAACTGAGTGCCTAAAGTTAAGCTCCTAAATCCATATTAAATATCTAAATAAGTGGCTTCATTTTAAAATATGCTGGGTAACAAGAAGCTGTCACTGAATTGAGTAGGACCCACTGGTTGCTTGGCCAAACATCATGGTCCACTACAGACTCCCAAATGTGTGAAAAGCATGAAGACTTCAGCAAGAATGTAAATATTCACACACCACTGACACAAGCATAACTATAACACAAATCTGTGTGCATGCATTGCCTGCTCAGTACATGTGTTTTGTATAGATTAAACATACTTAAGAAGTTCCATTAAGTGGAATTTTTTTCATTTAAATTTTCCTAACTTCTGTAAATAACTAACTAAAATGGACTAGAGTTGTTACTGAAACAGAACACTAAATCCAACCCCCTACTGCAAACTTTGGAGAAGTCTTAACTCTGATTCAGATCTAGCTTCATGGCTTCAGCTCGTATCTAATTTGTACCGTATTTGAACTATGATAAATGATGCAAGGTGACTACAGAGTTTAGATGAGGATCTGAGTTTTGCAAATGGGAAATATCAGTAGAGTTCAGCTGTAGCCTGCTGAGCTAGTCAGAAGTCTGTGAAATCCCTGCTCTGCTGAAGTCAATTACAAAATTCCCATTGACTGCAATGAGGCCAGGATTTTACCCTCTAAATTCTTAGATAAAGAATCTCGTTGAGTCTATTAAAGAACATTATTAAACTCAAAGGCGTAAAGAAAAAGGATAATAAAAAACCTTAAATATGTGAAATGAATGCTTTGCTCAACTAAAACATAGTTTAAATCCGATTAGCTTCAATATTTTAATGACTGAAATACATACCAAATGTAAGCCTTTAACCACTGGCAAAACAAGCAATTTACTGAAAATTGGACAGTCTAAATATAAAAATATATCATCCTCAAATAGCAACTAAATACAAGAAATCACAGCAAAATATTATATATTTACCCCTTAATTTAGCTAATTATGGTGAGAAATCTTATTTTGAACTGGGGGTAGCAGCATATGTTGCAGGTTTGTATGTTTTTGTTCCTAATAGCACTGCTTGTTCATAGCTGCTAAATCCTATATAATTTTTGAGTTTGTTTTTCAACAGCAAAGAATTGAGCACAAGCAAACAATACAAAAATCACCATTCATTTCTGTCAGCATCGCAGTTGCAGTAACGTTGGGAATCAATGCAGCTCCCCTCTAATCCACAAGCACATTTTTGAACATCAGGCAAGGATCCTCCCCAGTAAGTTTGTGTTTCATTGGTTCTTCCAACCCACCAGCTCAATGGAATCCCATCTAAAAGACACATTAGAGGAAAATTAATATCTGATCCCAGTTCCTGCTTCTCCCAATTTCCCTCACCCAAACAAATTTCCAAGCATTATAGAAAAAAACAATTTTAAAAAATGACCACATTTCTTTAAAAATGCTAACCAATTATTCATTTTAATATTTCATTATCAGGGATTAAATGATAGTCAACAGATTTTTGCTTATATTAGTGGAAAAGAGATCTGGTAGTTCTTGCTCAGTCAGGCATGATATTAGAATAATTTATCTTAAGCAGTCCATTTATGTACTTTCTTTTAAAATAGCACATGAAAAAAGAGATGCCGTCACCCTAAAAATCAAGTTAATTTATACTCTGAGGCAAAGATCAATTTGAGATCATGGAAATACCAGTGAGGAAATGAGAAGAGTAAAAAGCATTATAAATGGATTCATTTAATTACTGAGAATACTAAACACACCTTTGCTGCATATTAAGCATCTGGCTTAGTACTACTGTGTGGTGAGAATCAGAAATGTCAGTAGTCATGAGTTAGATCACACACAACAGCTGCAGAATTTATGTAGTCTGAGACTGTAGAAATCATGTTAATGGTTGTGCTACATAACCCAGGTGATGTATCCAGTGACTAACAGCAAAGTTTCTCAGAGCCTACTATATCTCTGTGCAATGCACCCATTCAGCATTGATTATAGTAAAATGATAGAGCTGGATGTCTTCTTAATTCTGCAGTACTGCATATTAGGTTTAAAGATGCTGCCAAGTAACCAGAGCAGTAAAACCACAAAATATACAGAAAAAGATAATTGCTAACGGATATGAAGCCTGACGGTAATCCATCTTAAATGAGAGTGAAGAAAGGTGAAAGATGAAATGACTGCAAAGTCAGGGCGTGAGAGGAAACAAGTGCTGTCAAATGGCATGGTGCCTCATAGAGGCACTTGGTTTGTGTATTGTTGAAGCTCTCAAGTTTTCAGCAGTGGGCCCACACCAAGAGGCTGGCACTTAACCCAGCTTCAGTCTTACTTGTAACTGCCATGACTTATTATAACTCACTGTTAGAGAAGACCTCTGTTATGCTTACAATCTCTCAGCTCGTAAACATATTGACTGAATTCATTACCACACAACTGCCAGCCCAGCAGGCCTAAAAACAGTTCCTAGAAAAGTCAGACATGCTCAGTGGTATCAATGTCTAGCATCAGTATCTGTGTTTGCAGCCCATCACAGAGGGAAGAAAAGCTAGAGAAGGTTAATAAATTCTTTATGAGGCAGCACTTTAAAAAATAAACAAAACAAAACATACATATATAACACCAAGATATTTCTCCTGTTTCAACTGCTCAGAAACTCTGGTCCTGTAGTTGGGAGTGAATGTTCCTGCTCTTTAACTGGAGACACTGGACTATCTTTAAAAGCAATCCTAACACATTTGTTTGCATACTAGCGAGAGAGCAGTATAACTACTAAAGGATCATAGTGATTAGCTAGCTCTGCTCTGGCAGTGAATATTGCTAAACAAAATGGGAGAAAAAGGGATTTGATGCAGCTTCTTCAAAATGAACACACAAAATTATTAGCATAGCAATTCTTCACTGGAATCATTTATATGCTCTGCATAGGGAAGACTGAGTGCAATGCATTCCTAAGAATTGTTCCAATAAAAATTACTTTTTATACTACATGTCCCAAAATTATTTCACATAACTATCATCAAATGCTGCACTTGTCAGACATGCCCAGTAGAGATTACGGATCACAGTAGTGAAAAGGATAAACTTATGTGGTCAATTTGATAATGTACTTATTTGAATTTCAAATATCTTATCTTGTATTGTGTTCATATTGTTCAATTAAAGAGAACAAGCTATATTCTTCTGCAAGATGTTATTTGGATTTTGTTTAAATGTCAAGAATGGTATAGTAGTTAGCTATATGTGACTGAATTCTTTTATTTGGTAATTCTAATGATCCAAGGAAATGCACACACAAAATGCATTCAATCAGCGATTGAACAGTTGTGATCTTAAATAGGACAATGTTTGTGAAGAAGATCTTGCAAAATTGTATTCAGAGTGCAATAAAATAGCTAATTTGAGAAGATACATGCTAAAATTGCAATCAGGTTGGCTGAATTTTGCCTTCCTAAAACTCACCCTGTATTTTCAGGTTTCAGAGTAGCAGCCCTGTTAGTCTGTATTCGCAAAAAGAAAAAGAGTACTTGTGGCACCTTAGAGACTAACAGATTTATTTGAGCATAGGCTTTCATGAGCTACACGAAAGCCTATGCTCAAATAAATTTGTTAGTCTCTAAGGTGCCACAAGTACTCCTTTTCTTCCTGTATTTTCAGTTTGCTACAGTATTCTTCTTCACTTCTCAACATACATTCTAAACACTTGGGGAATGTATGATCCTCCTGCAAGAGTCATTATCCTTGTGCTGTTCTGCATTGGAAGCATACGTGACATCAGAGGAGTCCTCTGTGGATAAGAATCCTGGGAATAAAAAGCCAAATGGCTACCAGAGCAAACATAGCCCTACAAGGAACTTCTTTGTTGACTATAGCCAACAAGAAACTCATTGGAAATTTCAAAAGGCAGTGGTTAGTCTGAGCAGGATGGTCACATACCAATGTGGTGACTGACTTGTGCTCCATCCTGCTACCACAGTCCTTAGGGACCAAACTCTTCAAGAGTTTGGGGAGTTCTGCCTGTCTTTCACTAGCGAGCTGACATTCAGGAGTGGAAATCCTGGCTGATGGTATCTTTAGAGACACGCCAACACTTGGAAGCAGGTTGGTGACATATTACATTAGTAAACAGTCTTTGTTTAGACAGTCTCTAAACAAAATCATAGAGTCCAAAGTCCTCTGAACTTTGTAAGTTTTGAAATCTGATCCTGGTTCTAAATATAAATTTTGCCGCTCTCCCCTATATCTGTAAAAGTCTGCACAAAACTGTGAACATCCCTGAACTTTGTTGGAGTTCTGAAGTCAGCATCAGGGACAGTGTTGGTTTGCTTTTCCCCTCCCGCTCCCCCGCATAATCCCCTGGTAGCAGCTGCCGCTCTCTGTACGTGAAGGCAGAGTGGAGAAAGCAGTGGCTGTTGGCCAGACACCCAGCTCCAGTAGCAGCACAGGAGTAAGCCTGGGTCGGGGACAGGGTTGTCGGAGAACAGCCCCTGACCCGTGTCCTTGCCCACCGGGGTGTGTTGCCCAGGGCAGGCGGAGGATCTAGGGCTCCCCATAGCGGCCTGACTGACCTCCTTCAATTTAGGGGCTGCTCAGATTGCATCCAAGTCTAAATTCCCCTGCTCACATCCAAGGATAGCTATAAACAATTACTTTCAAGGCCTAGAGAACACTAGAGGCCTCAGCCCTCTCCCTGCCAAAAAGAGTCTGGCACGACCTCGGTTAGCATGGTCTCATTTCTAATTCTTTATGGTCACTAATTCTAGTTCTTTATCACTAGTAATGTGCACAACTCAAAAGATGCAGAGTTTATTTAGGATAAGCATGTAAAAGTTTGTATGCTTATTTGATCTATCCAACTCTTGTGTGTCTACAAAACTAGACTGTATAGGTCTAGAGATAAGTCCTTAGCCCACCATCTGTCTGCCTTCTGCTAGAGAGTACATAGTTGGAGCAATTTATATGCTGACCATCCCTGAGTTACACAAAGAGCTTGTGATTTAGTTTCAGTCTCCCCATGCTTCTCTGAGTTCAGCTCAGGCTGATATGAAGATCTGGGCCCAAGACAACAGGCCTCCTCACTATATTTCTGTTACTTTCCGTTTCCCAGGAGATCAGAAATAAAAACAGTGAATGCAGAACTGAGGGGAGGAAAAGTTAACATAACCCTTAAAAAAATAATAAAAAGTTGGGTTTGGGTTGGTTTTAAGGAAGGGTGAAGTACAAATTGATGCTCATTTTTATGGAAGCTGTTAGTTCATCACTCGTGTCTACATCACAAAAAACAACTTTGACAACTGGTACCTCAGCACTGAAACCAAAGCCTGAATGGACTTGGAGGCTGACCTACTCTCTCACCTGTAGAAATGTCCTTTCCAGAACAGAGTGAAAGTGCATTGTGTAGAAACTTTATCTAATACTGCTCTTGTTAGCACTGTTACAACTGATTTTAAAAAGCCCTACAAATTCTTCAAAACACTTTGTCGCTGAGTTTTACTACTTCTAGCATGAAAAGATTCAAAATGAGACAAGGTCTAATATGACCAATGTTTTCACTGCATTAACTTGTTGATAAAACATATATATGTAACCCTCACCAATCCTGAATACTAATATCTCAGTCTCAGTGGGATTGTTCTTTTTCCCTTCTGTACCTGTCATACAGTCTTGCATTTTTGCTCAGCAAATGTGCTAGCAAACACTTTCATCTCTCACAGTCGCCTTAAAATTGTCAGTTCTGAAATGGCTGTATTAATCCTAGCAATTGTAACTGAAATTTAAGTCAGACATTTGGGAAATCTAATTGTGCATGATCCTGCATTCAATCCTTTAATATGATTTATTCCCCCTGAAGTCAGTGGGAATTATGCATGTGTGTGAAGAGAGGGGCACCTTTTGGGTACTTTGGTCAAGAAAAGATTCTGAGTTAAGATATGTAACTTCTTTGTAGTGTACTCCCTGGTGATCACTGTCATAGTATTCATATCAAGCATATTGTGAGCCACATGCCTGTATACCATGGAGTTGGGGCTCTGTATGTCAGAAAGTGGTTTGGGATGGAGGGAGAGGTAATGTCAGGGAAGCAACACTTTATGCAGTAGGCTCACCTGTAGGCCTGGTAGATTTCTGAGCAGCAGTTCTCCTTAGAGTTAATGCTACTCTCAGCAGAAATTCATTGCATTCCATAACCTCTTTGAAAGGAGGGTAGGATGCAGAGAAGAGAGCTAATGTCTGCTTAGCTCTTGACAGCCATTCTGCTCAGAAAAGCAGAGCTCACAGATCATGGAGGAATGACCAGTTTTCTGCTGTAGCACCACTAAATCCCTTGATAGGAAAATGGCAAGTGAGGTCTGTGACAAGAATCTTGGAATTTCTAGTGGACTGTTCGCCTCTCACAGATTTTTGTGACAGAGGAGACAATGGAACTTGATTTGCAACATCTACGTATCAACAAAGGAAGAACGAATATAATCTTTCTTTTCAAGTTATTTTTTAAAATTTAGAATACATTTTCAAAATTAAAATCAACTCAATGGATTGCACTCTACCCAGTGAGAATTAAAATAAGACTTGAACACGACAATCTAGTTATGATATTTTGTTAAGATTTCTTTAACTACATCAGAAGGCCTTGTCATTTTCTTCATAAAACAATAACTTTTTTCCTATCTTTTCAGCATTTTACTTTAGGTCTCCTCTGTGCTTGTGTATTTTTGACACTGGCATATTAATGTCTGCGATACTTTACCTCATGCCATTTGCAAATTCAATCGCTACATGATGCATAGTATCTGAAAGAGTTCAGCTAACATTTATGCAGTGTATTCATAGAATCATAGAATATCAGGATTGGAAGGGACCTCAGGAAGTCATCTAGTCCAACGCCCTGCTCAAAGCAGGACCAATCCCCAGCTAAATCATCCCAGCCAGGGCTTTGTCAAGCCTGACCTTAAAAACTTCGAAGGAAGGAGATTCCACCACCTCCCTAGGTAACGCATTCCAGTGTTTCACTACCCTCCTAGTGAAAAAGTTTTTCCTAATATCCAACTTAAACCTCCCCCACTGCAACTTGAGACCATTACTCCTTGTTCTGTCATCTGCTACCACTGAGAAAAGTCTAGAGCCATCCTCTTTGGAACTCCCTTTCAGGTAGTTGAAAGCAGCTACCAAATCCCCCCTCATTCTTCTCTTCCGCAGACTAAACAAACCCAGTTCCCTCAGCCTCTCCTCATAAGTCACGTGTTCCAGTCCCCTAATCATTTTTGTTGCCCTTCACTGGACTCTTTCCAATTTTTCCACATCCTTCTGGTTGTGTGGGGCCCAAAACTGGACACAGTACCCCAGATGAGGCCTCACCAAATGTCGAATAGAGGGGACAGATCACATCCCTCGATCTGCTGGCAATGCCCCTACTTATACATCCCAAAATGCCATTGGCCTTCTTGGAAACAACGGCACACTGTTCACTCCTTTTACCAAATTGTGCTCCTTTTACCAAATTTTTGCCCAATATTTAACCATTTTTTGACTAAAATCTAAAAATCCCCTGGAGGCAAGCCAGGAAAGGCTTTGTTATAATTTCTTTCAAATTGTAGGTTGAAGGAAGACATTGGTTTTGAAAGTAGTTAATGCTTTGAATGAAGCTCATTATGAACTGACCTTTTTTTTTTTTTCTTTCTGGCTCAAATCCCACTCTACAACTTGTAGATTTGGGATTTGTTTGCTAGATATTTAAGGAATTTACAAACTACAGTGGAAAATGCCATAACCTTGGCAAAATTAAATATCTATTGTATCATGAAACATAATAAGATTTGTCTGCTTTACTTACCTTGCTTGTTTAAAAGCCTTGACTTTTTGCAGTGGTAAGCAAGTTCCTGTTCACAGTATTCTGCATAGTTAATTGTAGCCTGAAGCTGTTCTAGGGTGGCCGTGTACTTGAAGAACACAGTATGTGGGTTCTCTCGATTAGCATTTTTGACTCTGGTTAAGTCCGTATTGTTGTGCTGTATAATTGTCCAAGTCGTATCTTACAAAACAAGGAGGGAAAAAGTAATGCAGAATGTAAAATAGCTGCAAAAGTTAGCAATGGAAATAAAATGTGTAGTGAGGTACACCTGGGATTAAGGTGAGTTTTCCTGTCCTTTTAGGGATGTGAATAGGAACACAAAATGTCTCAGTAAAACATTCTGCAATTGAATACACTTGATAGGATATCAATGTTCCTTTTTTTGAAACTTCTGTACTGTGCATTTGGTCCTGCACAATTACCAGTCAAGGAAAGACTAGATGAAGAGAACCAAATATCTATTTTCCAAACAATACACAGACCCTAAGCTGAAGTGTAATAGACTTTTCCTATTGTTATTTCTCCAAGATATACCTTGTTTATAAATGGAGACCAAGTTATATCCAGGCTTTCATTATCTGCACAACATTTCACACTATTCTTTTGAATGAATTGATTTTGTCTTGGAGAATTTATAGCAATGGCCAAAACTCACCTTTCCACTGCCCTATACAAAAAACCAATACCAGAAACAATAACGGACAAACTGAATAAATCCAGGTGTTGTATTTATTGTGAAACAGAGAGGAAGACAGGTGCTTCCAGCCACCCCAAATTCAAATGATAACTATAATTTCTGACATGTGTGATTGCAATTAAGATATCATCTGTATTATCTACACAAATGTATGATATGTATTGGGGCTGTTTTTAAAACACAAAATGTCTTTCTTTCCTGACATTTATTGGGAGAATAAATGTAGAACCTTAAGTAAAATAAAAATATGTATTTATTTAATAATAATAATAATAATAGTAATAATTATTATTATTATTATGTTCATGAACCAGGACCTCATTGTATTAGGTTCTGTAAAAACACAAAACAAAAAGAGAGTCTCTGCCCCAAACAGTTTACAATCTATATAGCACTCACAATGGAATGGTAATTTTGGCAGTTAAGGGAGGTAGGGTTCCAAATCATAGTGCCAATTCTGCCTTCTCACATCTGCATGAAAGAACCCAAAGACCTTCAAAGTAATTTGTTATAACTAACCATGTATCGGAGCAGGGGAGTTTAGACGTGGATCTGAATTCCAACATCCCCTAAATTCAAGGGGGTTTGTAGCCAAAATACCTGAACTGGATAAATTATAATGTACCTTATGCAGGACTCTGCACAGTTTCACAAAGGAGGTAGAGTGACTGGAGAGCCAGAAGCAATGAAAGGGAATGAGCAGTGGTACCATACACAACACAGCCTTTTTACTTGCACATTATTTATAGCTCCAGGACCTGACTTCATATGAGCAAAGAATCATAGCAATTAGAGATGAAAAAGAACTATTAGCTCATCTAGCTCCCTTCTCTGCCAGTGTAGGAAATCCAGTTTTTTGAATACCCACATCCTGAACTTTGCATGCTATACTTTGAGCATACATTTTCTTACGTTCAACATACATACTAGTTCAGTTTTTAAATTTAATTGGAATTTACGCTGATTGTTGTTTCTACACATTCATCCATCCTCTGCACCCTCCTCTGATATGAATTCTCTCAATTTAGTAAAGAAAACACCTTGAAGAGTACTGAGAAGGGCCTAAGCTGATCAGTTATGCCATTTTTGTCATCTAGTTCTATGCTTCCAATGAAAGAAAAGTGACATGCCTGTACAGTTCATATTAGCTAGCCACTTTTAGTATGAGGCACTAAGATGCATGTACCATTAGATTCTAATAACTCAACATTTTCTCAAGAAGAGGGATAGTTAAAGCAAGTGGATGTGGAAGCTACAAGAAATTTTTTCTGAAGGTAAGAGGAAAATAATCTTCAGATAGGCCTGTACTATTCGAACAATATCTTCCCTTGTCTTATATTGTTGCACTTTCTATAAATGCTTAAAGGAGGCACATCTATTTTTTATTAATGAAAAGTTGTCTTCATTCAAATGTATTAGGTATATAATAATCAGGTGCTGACTGAGTATATGCTAGTGTTCTCTTGGCCTTGAAAGTAATTTTTTTATAGCTATCCTTAGATGTGAGCAGGGGAATTTAACCATGGAGCCAATCTGAGCAGCCCCTAAATTGAAGGAGGTTTTTATCCAGTTTTCCAGATGAGGCCCATCTTTAGTTCAAATGCTTTTCAGAGAGAATGACTCCTGGAAGTCCCCATAGGGAAATGTGGATCACAACAGCACCTTAATAGAGGCTGCAATTAAATGGAATGATCTAGCCCATTAAACTGATTTGGTTTGTAAATTTGATTGTAAGACTTTCAAGACAGAGATTTTGCCTTTCTGTGTGTTTATATAGTGCTTGGTATAACAGGTGGCCCTCAATTCTAACTGGAAACTTTGGATACTTCCTCAATAAAAAGAACAACAATAACAATACACTATAAAAGCCATAAGTAATCTTATGTCACCTGGATTGATCTGAGGTCATACTTTCTGTAATGACCCCAGATCACAAGGTATTTAAGAAAGGGTCTACGATTAGTTGAGACAAGAGGAATGCAAATATTACCAAAATATTATTTGCAAAAATATTGCTAAAATTGCTTGTATCTTATGTGTTATTATGTCAGTTGATAGAGTCTTGTATAATTTACTAGCAAGAAAACTCCAAATGATCATTCTGAAAAATGCCTTTCAATATCATCATACTGGAAAAAAAAATGGTAGTAAGGATATATCTGTATTGATTTCAAACCATCTATTGGTACATGACGTACTGCATGTCCACTGAGTGACACATGTATGTTCCTGTAAATGTAAGACATGCAACTTTTTCCTATAATATGGACTCTTTCCAACTTGCACCCCTCTATTGTACAAAGGGGACAAATCAGGAACATCAGGAACATTTCAAGAATATTTCTATTGATAAATATTCTTACATTAATCACTGTAAGACTGATCTCTGGTTTCACAATGGTTTGAGTTTGTGGCAGTTCTACTTCGAAATTGTAAAATACATGGTAAAAGTTGCAGCAAATAAATTAAATAACCTTAATGTTACAAAATAGATATAATCAAATCATATCTTTTATAATCTACCAGTGGCAACAGGGTAATGCTCTGGTTTGTTTGGGCTTTCGGAAGTTATAAAAGACAATTTTCAGCCACACTAACAAAACAGAAGGAACACAAAGATTCCGACTGGTCATGACTGTAGCACAGGTGACCAGGAGAGAAAGCTTTATATAACCACACAAATGTTAAGGACAATAGCAATCACTGTGCTTGTGGAATGCAGGCTCCCTCCTTCATGTTCCCCTAGGGATGGTAAATTGCTTTAAAAGGGCTGGAGGTAAGTCAGCACACTGTTCCTTCTATAGAATGACGCAGCTTGCACATTCCCTTCTGTGCACTGGGGAGAGATGGACTGGGATTGTACCCTCAGCTGGCCCTATTAAGGTCTGTACAATCTAACTCAAATATCTAAATCTATTTTTTTGAGAACAAAGCTGAGTGAGCTGGTTGCTTCTTAAATCTGATTTGTGTCAGTTGAGACAAATTCAGAATCAGTGGTTCAGCATACTGTTGGGACTTTATACCCAACTTAATTCTAGTAGACATTGGAAATGTGACTCGCCCTCTGTCCTTGCTGGCTTTGCATCTTCTGTAAGAGCTCACTGCTGTAGTCTTAACCATTTTGTTCACACTGAATATATTCGTAGGCTTCAATTCTCCTTGGGCTTTAATCAATATTTTCCTTCTAACTCTAACAGTTCTGCAGAGAGGTGCCCCCTGTAGTTTATTTCCTATATTTCTTGAAAACTGGGTCTGACTGACACTAAAGGGAAATTTAGAATAAGAAAAGAACTAGTAATCACCTAGAGTATAAGCATGTAGCAAAAAGCCTATGGGAAGCATCCAGATGCCTATTAAACAAATATTGAACTTAAATTAATCTATATATTCAGATTTATTACCAATACTTGTAAATGTTTTGCTAGAAGAAAGGATTCACACTAGTGCTGTTGGGAAACAGGGAGCTAAAAGTGAGAGCAAGTTCAGAGCTATTTTTTCTACACAGCTCATAGCAAATGGAAAGAATAAGAGAGAAACAAGGCAGCTGTTACATCTACTTCTACACCCTCAGAAGGGGCAAAACTAAAAGAACAATATTTCTGAAATTTTTTTTGTCATCTTGATTGGTTCTTTGGACCCAAGGCTTATGATTTTGAAATTGACCTCTAAGAACAAGAGAGGGAAAGGAACCTCCCTCCCAGCTGCCAAAGAATAAAGCCACATGAATGTCAATAACAAGGCAGCACTGCAAGAAATGTGGGCATCTGCCTTCATGGCCTCTGGTGGGAAAAGGGAATACCAGTCAGGAGGAAACTGGGAAGAAGACAAATATAGTAGATTCAGCCTGTCAGGCTGCATCTGTAGATGAAGAACTGATCAATGAGATTTGCTTAATGTGTTGAATAAAGAGTGACTGATAGAAGCACTAGCAGCTGTTCATGGATACAAAAGTAAGGATAAATCAGACACTAAGCTGTACCTCAGAGAGCTGGCTTCCTCCTGATACTGTTTAAGGACACGGGAGTCTTTCTACCATAAGCTTCTTCTTTGGTTCAACCTCATATTAATTAACAATGTAGCTAGTATTCTCTGATCTCTCTTTTTAGGGGCCAGATAGTTATATTGGTGATCTCACTAATTGCTAATCCAAAGTATGTTACCATTATCAGTCAGACTACTTTCTCAAAAAGTCTTTGTTTTTTTGAGGCAGAGTTAGTGGTTGAGATTTCCAGTGTTATCTAAATCCTGGCTGCACTGAGATCAAAAGAAGTTTCACATTCACCTTCTATTATTTTGATGGAAGATATATGTAAAGCCCCCTACACTGTTTTGAAAACCTCAGCGAGTGGCTTTGATTAGAGGTAGACTTCTATCAGTCCTTCAAGAAAAAACAAGATTATTACAGATCAATAAAATATCTCTTTATTTCCCCTCAATGTAACTATGTTACATATAAAAAAATCCAACTATGTTCAATGAATATTAGTATGGTTGAAAAATCAAGCACTCAAAGTTTCAAAAATACCAGAAATAAAGTTGCCCATGTAAACTGCTTTAAAATTTAGGTTATATAAAAATATATTGTTATAACTCATCAAACCAAAAGAAATGTTTCTATTAATTTTTCCTATTGTTTCCAAAATAAACGGTTAATTTTTTTTTTTAAAAAAAAGTTACCCTGAAATGCTTGTAACCCTAACACTGGAATATTGGGATAGTGCTGGAAAAACTTTAAAGTGAGAATTGGTAGAAAATAACCATAAAACAAAAGTAAAACTAATTAAAACTAAAAGAACACAACATAAAAATGAAAAGCATATTAGATTTTGAACTAATTCAGCATCTACAATCTATGGTTAGTTGTAGGCACACATAGCAGTAGGCACAGTTAAGATCAATTGGAGGTCTAAATACCTTTCTGATACTTCACTCATTGGGGATGCAAATAACAGGGTGGAAAAAATAAGGCTATATTTTGAAAATGAGACTATATGAGTCCAATTAGTTAAACTACCCAAAACAATTACAAGTAATACACAATTTTAAAGAGAAGGTTTAATATCAGTATTCTTCCTACCAAGTGAAGGTCAACAATCTTTCATAAGGGTAGGGGGGAGAAATTCAATAATTTTCTTCCAAAAAATCAGTTATATCTCAGTTTCTTAAACAGAGAAGTAAGATCTAACTTAATGAAACCAAAATGTGCAGAAAATGAACTAGTCTGAAATGCTCCATAAATAGGGCATATGTCCCATTTATGCAGAACATAACAGGAACCCAGTGTTAGCTTCACAGTCTGAGACTTATTCTAATTTCTCTGGTTAATTCTTTGTCCAATATTCTGAGCTGAGGAGTCACCTTCATTTTGCTGTATACATGTACATTAAACTCTTTAGCTACAAAACTTCCTACTTTGCTTTGATATAATGAGCATGCATACAAACCCAACTGTGAGTTAAGGAAGTTTATCATCTCACCTGTCATATTGCAGTATACAAGAAACGGTCCCAAGGGGCCACTTCCATCTGAATCGATATAATAAAAGCCTGAAGTGTTCCCTGTATGCTTATAGGCTTCACATGATTGCTCATAGATGGCTGTAAAAGAACATCTTCCATCACAAACTAATGGCATTACCTTTTATTTGGGGTAAGGAAAAATGTGGGAAGTTGAACAATACAACATGCATTCAAAAGTGAAGAAAACAGGGGAAGTCACACAGTAAAAAATTGTACTATTATTTGCATCAGTAAATAGAATTTCATTTCACAGGGGAAAAAAAACTGAATGGTTTTTTTTATGGATTTGCTTTTTGCCTCCTAAATTAGGGGTCTTAAGGAGGGACAAAAGGCTATGGAAACCAATCATTTAAGGTCAAAATGAGTACTATTTAGCAACTGGCTAGGTTATGAGGAACTTGGAAACTGAACATTAACCTTTTCAATTTAATCAGATCTCCATATAATTTGACAGGGCTTTAGTACTTCCAGCAGTTCCAACTGAAGTACATATTTCCTGACATTTTTTACTCATGCTTTTGGCTGCAGGAAAGACCTTGTTTCTTCTGCTGTTTTTTTCAGTATCGGGGTAAGCTTGTTGTCAAAGTCTGCAGTCCAAGAGTAAATAAGCAGCACAGAGAAAATTTGGCTCTTCAATGCCATGTAATATTGATTTTACACCATTCAAGAGGTAGCGATCTGCAAAGGCTTTATATGACCAAACCTGTGGAAACTGGACTTCTGAATCCAGCTCTATAATTAAATGGAAACAAACTACTAAGTAAAGTAATACTGCTGGGTAAAAATTGCACATTTAAAGTGCATCAGTTAAACCTTCTTAAATTATCCATTGCTATCTAGTACAGTTCTCCAATTAACTGCTTTTTTAAAAACTTGAATGTACTTTGTCAAAAAGAAACTTTCCTTAACAAACAAAGAGTCAAGGTGGATGAGGTGATATCTTTTATTGGACCAACTTCTGTTGATGAGAGAAACAAGCTTTTGCTCTTGCACAGAGAGCTGTTGAGAGCTGTTGAGTTCTGAAGAAGAGCTATCTGTAAGCATGCAAACTTGTCTCTCTTACCAACAGAAGTGGGTCCGATAAGAGATATTACCTCACTCACCTTGTTTCGCTAATATGCTGGGACCAACACGGCTGCAACAACACTGGATACTTTTTTAAAAAAGACATTTCTAAAAAGAATAGACAAACAAAAACAAAGACCACACACTTTTTCAATTTCTTGTATAAATGAGAACACAACACAGTATGAATGATGAACTCTGAAGGAGGCTTTTATCCAAAACATTTGTCTATTTAAGATCGATTTATTCAGATTTACAACTGGCTATATTATTATACAAAATACGGTGACATTCTTGAATAGGGTTGGGAATGACAGCACTGATAGCTAAAAATCTAATGTTAATCCACAGAGCAGGTTCAGCAGAGGCAGAAACAATGTAAGCTTCCCTGATGTCTGATCCCTGAATTGGCATAGAAAACTGTTAGGCCAATCTACTTGTCTATTCGGTCTTTTGTACCTCTATCGAGTAGGGTTCCACAATGTAAATTGTGGTGGTAGTTCTGTGATATAAAGATCTATTTGGTATGACAGTCTGAGAGCACTAATTTTAAGGCTGTCCAAACTGCTTCATATAGTAACAATTTTCAGGGCCTGATTCAACTCCCACTCAAGCTAATGAAAAACCTCCCAAACAAAGAACCTGGGGTGTGGCGAGTGCCAGTTTTGTCAGTTCTTTTGCTGATGATTACAACATGATCAGTCATATTGGATTGGGTCCATAATACTGAATTATAAAGTTAGGAAAACAAACATCCTCATTAGGTAAAGGTTACTAAATGGACCATTTTTGCCACTGCTGGAATATCCAGTCGGCACAGTCAAGGTCACTCTCAAGTTTCAAATTATAGCTCCTTAGGGTAAAGAGCCTTAAATCAATTCTCAGTATAAAATAAAAGGATAAAAGTACTATAGAGGCAGTATGCAATGACATAGCATCATATCCATTTTGAATTTTATTCTAGTAGTGACAGAATGGAAAATTATAGTTCTTCTAAAACAGATTTTGGGAGTATGGTCTCATGCTTCACAGTGTTGCCACTGATCAAGAACTCATTGATAGGCCTATTACATCAAGAGTCTCAATGTTTATTCAATAACTGAACAGCCGTATTATCTTTTTCTGTAATTGCACAGAACTCTCATTGAAGTCAATGAGAGTGTAGAGTTCATAGGATATGAACTGCTTTGAGCAGGGGGTTGGACTAGATGACCTTCTGGGGTCCCTTCCAACCCTGATATTCTATGATTCTAGGATAAGGGAAGGAAACGGCCCTTAACTTTGAGACTACTGACAGAACAGACCATAAGATTGTACCGTTGGAACCATTACTAAACTACTGTAAACAAATTTAAAGGGACAGAATGTTATACTACTGCAACTACTATATCATACCTATTGTATACTTCACAGTGCTTTCTTATTATTTATAAAAAGTACTATACCTATTTTTCAACGTTACAAAATTGAGCAGGAAGACTTTCATGTACCTTATACACACACCATTGGGCTCTTGATGAAAAGTGAGAAAATGATGGAGTCCATCAATTTTTTTACACCCTTCATCAATTGATTAAGTAGATAATTTATTAAAAAAATATGATGCTTAGTCTTGTCGTCCTCTAATAGCATACAACAGGAACAGCTCACAGTGATCTTTGAAAAAGTCTGTACCATCAATGTACTTCCCAAGCTATAAAAATTTTACCTTATCCATAAATCTTGAAAGGCTAGCTACCAATTCATGCTCTTTAGGGTTCAGATGGCACAGAAACAGTAATAATTGTAGGCAGTCTTTATAAAGTTTTGCATTCAATAGCAACAAGCAGTTTTTCCAAATTCTGAAAATTTTCAGAACAGCTCAGAAGCCTACTCACCATGATTCCCAATAGGAGTTTTGAGGGCAAACAACTTAACTTGTTTTTAGAGAGAAAGAGATGGACAAATTTATGAGTACAACTGTATGACCAGGTTGTTTGTGGCAGTAGCAGGCTTGGCTCAACAGCCCTAGGACTCACTTAAGGTTTATGTCTTATGCTCCTAAAGCTCATGCTTCAGGGTTTCAAATGGCCACAGGCATAGGTCAGGAAGAGATTCCTCCCCAACACAGTGAATTCTGGCAGGCTTTTTGGATGGCCATGGCTGGAGATGGGAAACTGGGTCAGGGCTTTGAGGTAGCGCTTGACTGGCTGGGTCTTGCTCACATGCTCAGGGTGTAACTGATTGTAATATGTGGGGCTGGGGAGGAATTTTTCCCAGGTCAGATTGGCAGTGAATTTCACAGGGTTTTGCCTTCCAGCATATGAGTGTGGCTCACTTGTCAGGATTATCTGGGTATATCTCACTTAATCATTTCCCTGTCATTGCAGAAGCATTGAGGACTGGTGCACCTCTGTCCCTCCTATTCTGTGCCTGTAGCACATAATAGTCTAGGTCTCCTATGGGCTATAATACTTTGGTCTAATTTCAGTTGCTGGGTTTAGTGTGTGAGTGCTGTTGATAGCCTGTGCTTTTATAGGAAGTCAAACTAGATGGTCCCTTCTGGCCTTAAACTCTATGAAAGTCATGCCTATTGTGCTACAGGGATTGTATAAATTGTGTGAAGATGGGTTTGTTTTAACCACACATTTTTTTCTTTTGGCTATAATAATGTATTGTCTTTTTGGTATTTTAGACAGATTTTTTTCAAGTATACATGCTGAGAACCAGAGAGTAATGACTTTCCTTAATAAACTGTCCCAGTAAAAAGAAAAAAAAAACTAATGGGCTTCATGCTCATCTCACATATCCCAGTGTAAATCTAAATCACCTCCTGGGAAATCACTGGAGTTATATTAAACTAGTGAAAGTAAGACAAGAATCAGACCATAGGTGTGAAACTCATTCAGTTACATTTATGGTCACGCTGATATTTTCTGAAGTTCTCCCTTATATAGCCTGATCCTGAAAGGACTCCATGTGCAAAACTTCTACAGATGAGTGAAAGGTCAGTGATGTGCTTGCTGGATTGGGTTTACAGGGCCTTATTACCTTCTCTTATATACCAGTTTTAGCCCACTGTCACTCCCTTGAAGTTACCCCTGATTTTGAAAATTACTTAAGCATGTGCTGAAATTTAAGTATATGCTAAACCCAACTGACTTCAAAGTTAAGCATGTGCTTAGTCCTTCGTTGAATAGTGATGAAGTTAAGTACCTACCTAGATGATTTGATAAATCAGGGCCGTATACCAGTGTGAGATCAGAATCAGGTCCTCAATAAATAAATCATGAAATCTAAGAACTAAAGGAGAAATATTCAAAGACACATAAGGGATTTAGGACCACAAGTCCCATTGGATTTGTGCTCCTTAATCCTTTAGACAATTTTGAGACTTTTCCCTTGAATCAATTCTTATAAACCCTTTGCGAATGTTAACAAAACTGACATGACTTTTAAAAGAAAATTGTTTCTTGTAGCAGTAAAATAACTCATAACTAAAACAGTATAAGAAAGTGTCTTTGGCTTACAGTAATGGCAAGTAGACCCTGTGTAACCTGTGTTTGTACAGTTGCAGTAGAAGCTGTTCCAGGCCTGTGTGCATTCACCACTATGTTCGCAATAATTAGGCAAACATCTAAAAGGACAAAAAGACACATAGTCACCTTGGTACAACTACATGACATTTACAATAACCATTGTTACCACAGCTTGAAGGTGGTCTTTATGACAAAGATGATAACCAAGGTGCAAAGGTAGGTGTTGTATTTATGGGTGAGAGACCTGCAATGAAAATACATAGATCTTGTGGCCATATTGCAGGAAGATATCAACAGGACTGAAAGAAAGTTGGGGAAAAAGAATGTCCCCTTTATCTTTCCCCACTAGACCTAGTGACTGCTCCTAAGGATGCTAATGATGCAATAAGAATATGAAACATATCAATAACAAAATTAAACATGTATAATTTTCATTGTGGCTGCCGGCAAGGCTCTCCAATGAAAGTAGGGTACCGACTGATACACCAATGATAAATTAACATTGATAATTCGCTGGCAAATTTTGTAACAGCTGCATTTTCTTTCATAAGATCTTTCATAACAATACAGCACTTCTGTGGATAACTGTCACTATTATATGACCATGAGAAGTATAAAATACTTCTCTTTTCAGGAAATTATAGGAACAGGTAGCGGTCACCATCAGAAAATAAATATTTATTGACTGTTATCATACATTAGTATCTGAGATACTTTAGTTATTTCCTAGTCTAAGTACAGGCAAACACTTCAGTATCTCAGATCCTACAGTGAGGTAACTATTGATAAATCCAGACTGCTAATTCTGCTTTCAGTGGCATGAGTGAAAATCTGGAAAAACTCCATTATTTCAGTGGAATTACTTTTGATTTACAATGGTGTAACTAAGAAGAAAATTTGGTCATCACTATTCAATGGTGAAAACTGCATGACTATCCCTAAGTATAAAGTACAAATTATTACATGATTTGGGGGCAAGAGGAGAGGAGAATAAAAAAATATTTTTTCCGCGATCTTAATTAAAAAGATACCGCGTTGGAGACTTCATATTTTACTTAATTGTTATTCAGAATGTATAGGGCAGTTTTACTGCTAAGGTTAATCACTAATAATAATTTTAACAAAAAAGACAGCTTAACAAGTTCTTTCACAGTATCTGAATATTATTTTTCAGTACATTTAATAAACATAGAAAAGTATTAGTTTAGGGGTATGAGAAATGCCTCAGTGTACTCATCTGTATGTGAATGTTCAGATTCCTACCTCCACTATTGTTAAATCTTCATGAACACAATCTTTCCTACATATCTAGAAACAAAATGATAGGAGAGATTTCCAGTGGAGAAAAATTGAGCCATGTAAATAAATCTAATTCCACTGATTTCAGGGTAGTTATACCTATGAATACAATCTAAGGAGCTGTGCTTTATCTCCTACCTCATTTGCACAATAGGTTTTCTGCATCTCAGCACTGCATGATAGGTTCAGAATTAGCTGCAATATAATTTCCGAGTAATTCTGACTTGGGGTATAAAAATAATCTTTATATACTTGAGATTGACCTATTATTATACTAAATGGCTGTTGTTGGAAGGAATTGTTCTTGCAGAACAAATGTGGATAGTAAAGGTATTTAGAGCTACCATAATTATTGATTTTTAATGCTGTATAGATGTGACCAGTTGTCAGCTCTAACATACACACACGTTAACAGTCAAACTCATAAGCCATTTCTATAATTGTCATTCAGGACTTTTTTTTTTCCTGCTGCAGTTGTTTCCCCTAGTAAATATTTAGTGTCCACCTTTTAGTGTCCACCTTAAGATCTGCAGATAATGATAAATACATCATTATCTGCAGATCTTAAGGGATTAACATGATTGCCATTTATATAAACTCCCCTTCCATTTCAATTTTGTTTTTAACAGTCTTCACAAGATCAAAAACTTAAGTGACGTTGAAGATGCTTAAACCAGGTTTAATATAACTAGAAACAATTTAAGTTACACTTAAAACTTTTTAACATTGAATTTTAGATCACCCTTCCATTACAGGTTTCATAATGAAAAGTAGTCATTAGATAAATCAAAAGAATGCCATACAATTAATCTAGTTCACTGCAACCCTGGCTGAACTTAGATTTACGATAGTCCTCTCTAGGAAGAAACACATCTCTTAGTAAACCTTTTCCATTGATGCTGCTCCAAAACATAGCTCATTTCTCACTAAATTACAATGCTTCATTTATTCCAAAAATACCAGAAAGAGAGTGGATCTGGCATTTGCCATGTGGTACTTGGCAGCATACTTTTTAGGTACATGACATCTACAGATGATGTGTAACTTGAAAACTAAAGCAATAGACCGAAGATAATCAAAAGCTAATCTTCAAAACAACACATTGAACCAGAACACAAATACATCTTTTTCAAAGAAAGAATGTAGAATTTTACACATCAGTAATGTGTTAAAGACATCTTTCCTGAACACTCTACTTACTAGGTTTGCAAATTATGTGTAAAGATACAAAGGTGTAAAGAACATGTATAGAAACCTGTGTTATTTTTATTTCCTTCATCTGTGCTTAAAGTATATTCATCGGCTTTCCTAGTGCTCCAGAACTTACATCTCCACTTGAACCATTTGATTCCATTTTCTGCTGCCAAGATACCAACAACTATAATTCTCTGTGGGCCATCTTACTTCTCTGTGTAGGGGCGGATGTAATTATGACAGATGCATCTGACATTCTCTCCTCAGAGACTGAATGCAGTAACTTTGTAAGGCATTTAAACTGACATATTGTCCTTTAAAGCTATTTGTGGGATGATTTGTGTGTAATTAGCATTTAATAAATACGATAGTAAATTGATAGAACAATAGAGAGAAAGGACACTAAGGAGAAATAGTTGAAGAGAAATATTTGTATATCCAGAGGGTTTTATGAGCCATATAGCAACACAGACACCTGTAATACCATTAAAAGGGAAACGTGAAGGAGCAAGCCAAGAGCGATGACTGAGAAAGTGGCATAAAAAGGTAAGTACAAAATGAATATTAAGAAAATATTAAAAATGAACAGTCATAGACAATGAAATGAAAATTGAACAAAAAACAGAGACTGAGAAAACATGGCCAAGTGCCTAAGGACCAACTAAATGACCAACAGGCCACACAAGAAATGAGTATGATCTATTTTTGGGATCTATTCTTCTCCAAGGGAGAAATCCTGGGAAATCAATATTCAAAGAATAACTTGTGTTTATGTTAGTAGAAGTTAAGTGTGTAAACCTATCGTTCCTCAGAAAAGACGATTAGATTCAAAAGTCCAATTACTGCTGTCCGTTACACAGATTTAAATCCTCAGTAACTCCAGAATATTGTCATTTGTATCAACTATGGGGAATATGGGGACAGATGCTACTACAAATCTTTTCCAGATGAGAAATAAGAAATATTGAAGAAAATCAGTCACATTTACTGATACCAGAATATTTAATGATGGGGAGAAAAAACTTCAAGAACAGATTGGATCTATTGTCGAAGTCTGACAACAGATATTGAGATCTCCCCAGACAAAAAGCAGTCTGGGAACAGTTAAATTAGTCAAGGGAAGAGACTAGCATATATGTGCAGCTAAGTAAGGATATGGGGAGATCCAAAAAGTTAAAGACATGTTTTGCTTGACTTCAACTGAAGGGAAGCTATCCTTCATTGGGAACAGATACACCCTGATATTGTTAAATTGGGGCGAACATACTCACTTTCCATCTCTACCATGTAGAAAACATTCTTACATGAGAATACTTGACAATAGATGCATTGAACATGCAATCCAGTACAAATTGTATAATCCAAGTTGCTTTAATAGATATAAACAAAATAATATCGAGTGGTAAAGAAGAATGCATATATTCTGCAGAGATTTGAAATGAGAAAGAGTTAGTGAGAGAAATAAACTGGAGGACTGATAAACTTACATAAAGCAAAGATGATGAGATTATGTGAAGGAGGTAGTGAAAAAGAAATAATGTCTATAATGTTAGAATAAATCCATGTTTAAAAAACAAAAGAAAGGATGCTAACATGAAGTGAAGGATGCTGAAGTGGATGCTGAAATTAACCTGGTATGAGCTTGGATAGGGTGGGTAGCAATATGCTGAACATGCTAGAGATTTGAAAGCTGATATTTGCAAGGTTGTGTAGAAAGGAGTTGCAATAATGAATGCAAGAGGTGATCAAAACTAGAATTAAGAAAATTTCAGCAGATGGAGAAAAGTACCACTATGACTGAGATGAGCACCAATTTGTTCCTCTACTTTATATGTTATTGACCGTGATAGAATACATTTTGACTTTATGGCTCATTACGGGGGGCTCCATGGTCCTACTAGACCTTGCCCCAAGAAGCAGCGAGCTGAGAAGAAGAAGAGGGCAGAGAAGGTGGGGCTTCCAAGTTGCCTAGAGAGGACTCTCCAGAGTGGCCATTTTAGAAACCACAGAAACCTGGTACTCCAAGGGCTAGAGGGACTAGCAACTGCCAATCAAAGCTCAGCAGCTCCTTGAATCCAGGCCAGCAGGGCCCTAGCAAGGAAGGGTGCTCCTCTCTGGCCAAAAGAACTTGAGGGATAGCCAGAGTTTGTTATATGGCTGCATTTTCCATATCTGGGTTTGCAGGGAGAGAGGGAGCCTAAGAAGCTTAATGCTGAGATAAGGGTGACGCTAACCCGGCCAGGTAGGAAGAGTCCCAGGGCAGAAGCAGCAACAAATTGACTCACGCCACATGTCTCTGCTGTTTATAGGGTTCCTGGGTTGGAACCTGGTCTAGTGGGTGGGCCCTACCAGCCACAAGCAAAGTGGCATAAACCTAGAGTGATCATATGTCCTGGTTTGGCCAGGATAATCCCTTTTTTAAGTCCTGTACCGGCCATCCCGTCTTTTTTGGCAAAAGCGGGAATTTGTCCCATTTTCTCATGCCAACTTAATCAGTTGGCAAGAGCAAATGGGACAAATGCCCACTTTTGTCAAACAAGTGGGGTGTGGAGGAACTGGCGGGGGGGGGGAATGGTGATGCCAGCCCTACATGGGGGGAGGCAGGGCTCGGAGCAGGAACAGGCAGAGCTTGGGCGAGCAGCGATGCCAGCCCCAGCGTCGTGTGGGCGGGGAGGCAGGGCTTGGGTGAGCAGCGATGCCCGCCTTGTGGGGGGAGGCGGACTCGGGCAAGCCCCACACAGTGTCCCATTTTCCCTTTGAGAAATATGGTCACACCAAGAAGGGCATGGTGTTTGTTTGGGACAAAAAGCTGAATTTAAAGGGCCCAGACTAGGGGCAGAAGTCCCTAGTGAGGGGAAATAAACCGTTTATTATCCTGGAAGGGGTTTATTTGGACTTTGTGACTTGCTAGAGGGAACAGTTATTTGAGTAGTGCCAGATCATCAAATAAAGTTCAGCCTCCCTTTTAAAACAGAGAGAGTAATTAATATCAACTATAACAAACTTGGCTGGACATCCCAGTTATTGGCTATTTTCCATCCTGATGGTGACCTGCTTTTGTCCCATCTTTTTGGATTTGAGACACACAGTATAGTTCTCACACTGCCTTCTCCTGACCCATTTCATGGGTGAACACAGAATTAAGGGGTGGACAGATGGACAGTGGCAAAAGATTCATTACACAGTGCAGGATGTATACTTTGTTTGTACACTTTTCCCTCATCATAAGAAACACAAACTAGCATGAAAGATAAATGATGGAATTACTGAGACACAATTGGATCACATTGCCTTCAGCAGAGAGTGGAGAAGATCATTGCTGGATATATGATCTTTTACAAGTGCTGATGAAGGAAGTGACCTACAGTCTTGTCATTGGAACTGTTGTTCAGGTGTCTAAACAATTGTTACCATGGTTCTAGAGTCACAGTCGTATCGTAAAAGTGAAAGATAATTAACAATGGAAGTAGAACAAAAGGAATGATGGGGAGAATCATAGAAATGTAGGGTTGAAAGGGACCTCAAAAGGTCATCAAGTCCAGCCCCCTGTGCTGAGGCAGAACTAAGTAAACCTAGACCATCCCTGACAAGTGTTTGTCCAACCTGATTTTTAAAAAAATTGCAGTGATGGAGATTCCACCACCTCTTTTGGAAGCCTATGGCAGAGATTAACTACTCTTACAGTTAGGAAGTTTTTTTCTAGTATCTAACTTTAATCTCCCTTGCTCACGATTAAGCCCATTACTTCTTGTCCTACCTTCAGTGGATGTGGAGAACAATTGTTCATTATAGCAGACCTTAACATACTGTATTTGAAGACTTATCAGGTCCCCTCCTCAGTCTCCTTTTCTCAAGACTAAAAATATGCCCAGGTTTTTTTTAACCTTTCTTCATAGGTCAGGTTTTCTACATCTTTTATTAGTTTTTTTTTGCTCTCCTCTGGACTCTCTCCATTTTTTCCACGTTTCCTAAAGTGTGGTACCCAGAACTGGCCACAGTTCTCCAATTGAGATACCACCATTGCCATTACCAAGACAATTACGTCCTGTGTCTTACATATGATGCTCCTGCTATTAATACACCCCAAAATGATGTTAGCCTTTTTTGCAGCTGCCTCACATTCTTGACATATATTCAATTTGTGATCCATTAGAGCCCCCAGATCCTTTTGAGCAGTACTTCCACATAGACAGTTATTCACCCTTTTATAGTTGTGCATTTGATTCCCCCCCCCTTCCTTAAGTGTAGTACTTTGCACTTGTCTTTATTGAATTTCATCTTGTTGACTTCAGACCCATTCTCTAATTGTCAAGGCCATTTTGAATTCTAATCCTGTGCTTCAAAGTGCTCCAACTGCTATTAACTTTGAGTCACCAGTGCAGTCATCATCATATGTCATTAATTAAAATATTTAATAGTACCAGTCCCTGCAGGATCCCACCAGATACAGCCTCCCAATTTGACAGCAAAACATTAATAACTTCACTTTGAGTACAGTCTCTCAACCAGTTGTTTCAATTTTCTAGTAATTTCACCTAGACCACATTTCTCTAGTTTGCTTGTGAGAATACCATGCAGGACTGTGTCAAAAAAAAAAAGCGCCTTACTCTAAGATTCAATATATCTTATTTACTGCTTCCCCCATATCCACTAGGGCAGCAGCCTTGTCAAAGAGGAAATTAGATTGGTCTGTCATGATTTGTTCTGGACAAATCCATGCTGGCTATTCCTTATGTAAGCAAGGTTTGAATGAGCTCTTTCCTGGCAGCTAGTGATGAGCTGGGGGAAAAGGCTTCAGGACCAGACTGTATTCATATGAACACACCTACTTTGCCTAGGTATCCATCAGACACAGCTGTTGCCCAAGTGATCAGTTTTGGCTGGTGATGGGTTACAAATAACTTTAGTATTGAATGTAGGGGTAATGAAATGTTGTTAATTGTATTGTATGAATAAAGGGTGACAGAACTGTACTTAGCCTGTCCTAATTGAGGGGGTCACCCTCAACTGAACTGAAGTTGCTAAGCAGGGGATTTGGATGCCATATCCCAGTGGAGAGAGAGAGGGTTTGGAGCGGGGCAGGTGTTTCTGCCTGGTGGCATGCGCTCTGCCTAAGAGTCACAGGCACTGTTTGATCTGACCATCTCCACTGTTTAAAGACAGAACTGATTAGTCTCAGTTGAGGGTCTTTTGCTTTGTTAAGTGATCACGAGAACTGAAAGCACTTATAATCAAGGTCTAAGTGCTAAGTGCTTAGACCTGCTGCAGGAGAGCATTTCTGTGGAAGAAACTACCCAGCTTGCTAGCTGCTGAAAACACTGAGAGCTGGGTAGAACCTCAAGAGACCAACTTGCAGAGGCAGGTGGCAGCAGAAGGTGATGGCACAAGGCCATCGATGATGGAGCAGACGATGGCATGATGGAGTGAACGGTGGCATGACAAATGACAGCAGCAGAGTGAACGACTGCGCAGCGGAGGAAGCAACACAGAGTCAACAGTGGCTACTGTGACCCATTACTCAGTGTTCCCCCTGGGTGTGAGGTAAACTCATGTGAAAGCACCTCTGGGTCTTTGCTGACCCAGGTCAGCTTTGAGTGAGGTGCAATGGAGGGAGTGGGGAACGGCGTGTTAAAGGGGCATTTGTTTATTGGGCATGTCTACATTACACAGTTTTGTTGACAAAAGGCAGTTTTGGAGGCGTACACACTGCAATGCTCCTCCCGCTGATTTAACTCTCTTGCTACGTCGACATAATAAAACCACCTCAGCGAGAGGCATAGAGCTTTTTGCTATGAAGTTAGAGAGACGCAGTGTAGACATTGTGTTGCTTATGTCACCCTAAGAGGCCTCCAGGAGATGTCCCATAATGCCCATGGTGACTGCTCTGGTCACTGGTTTGAACTCTGCTGCCCTGCAGGACACCAGCATGCATACCTTCCCCTTTAAAGCCCTGAGAATTTTTGAAATTCCTTTTCCTGCTTGCTTGGCATGGACAGTTCACATAGCATCTTCCCAGCTGACCATGCCAGCTCCCTGCAGCAAACACACACCTGACTAGAGTACACTGCAGTTGTTGGCTCTGCTGAGTCTGTGGGGAGAGAAGGCTGTGCAGTCACAGCTCCCCTCCAGCCATAGGAACTTGAATACTTACAGACAGATTGCTCATGGCATGGAGGAGAAGGGGCAAGATAGGCACACGCAGCAGTACCATGCTAAGATCAAGGAGCTGAGGCAGATGTACCAGAAGGCAACGGAGACCAATTGTCACTCTGGTGCATTGCCAAAGATATGCCACTTGTACAAGCAGATGCACGGCATCCTCGGCAGTGACCACACCTCCACTGCCAACAGTCCCATGGATACTTCAGGGGGGCTAGCGCCAGTGGTCTGATGACGAAATGGTGGACAAGGAAGTGGGGTTGGAGGAGGATGGGGGACAGACAACAGGGATGTCCAGTGGCATGGCAAGCCAGGACCTCTTTTTTCACTCCAGAGGGCTCTTACCAGTCCCAGAACTCTGGCTCTGGTACACCTGATGCAGGAGAGGGGAACTCCAGTAAGTACTCGTTGTTCTTTAATACTGCAGGGAGACATGAGGTAGAGCCTAGGTGTTTCGTTTTTGTTGTTTGGTTCAGGATAGAAGAGGGATAGATATAACCAACACAAGCACCGTCTGTATTTCCTTCTCATT
The DNA here is from genome assembly GCF_965140235.1 of Caretta caretta. Classification (NCBI taxonomy): domain Eukaryota; kingdom Metazoa; phylum Chordata; order Testudines; family Cheloniidae; genus Caretta; species Caretta caretta. The sequence continues at coordinate 88,069,405 of NC_134210.1, read as the reverse complement.
CCCTTGTGCAGCCAGGCAGAGGGGACCCTGTGGTAAAGTTTGTTGAGGCATACCGGGTTGTCCTGGAAATCCTCCATTGAGATCTCTAGGAAACTTTCCTGAGTACTCTGCAATCCTCTGCTGAAGGTTTCTTGGGAGTGCTGCCTTGTTTCTTCCCCTACGGTAGGAAACTTTGCCATGCCAATTGGCAGTTATTTGTGCAGGCAACAAAGCAGCACACAGGCGAGCAGCATACAGACCTGGTCTGCAGCCACACGCATGCAGAAGCTGCATCCCTGCATTCTCAGTTACCCCCAGAAGCAAGATATCAGCTGCTTTCACCCCCACCTTTGGAAAACGGTGTCAGTATTCAGAATAGTATCTCTAGATGCTTGTAGTGATACCCCTCTGAAACGCCCCCAGCCTTTGTCTCAACTTGCTCCTTGCGCCGAACTCACCAAGGTTATGGCTCTCGCTGTGTGCCTCCAAGGGAAAGTGAGAAAGTGGTGTATCTAACTTGTATGAATTAAGGCTGTGAGTGTACTCACAATAGTGCCTCTATCTACTGTTTCTTTAGCTTCTGCAGATGTGCCTTTGAGGGTCTCCTGCACACTAGCTGAGTGGCTCAGCCTGATAAGGAGACAAATCCAGAGGAATAAGGAAGACATACTCTGGGAGGTGGTGCAATCCTCTGATGCTGCTGACAGCGAGCAGAGAGCATGGAGAGAGGCTATCAGTCAGAAACTGCATATGGATAGCAAGGAGCGGATTATAGAGGGGCAGGAGTGGATGACAGAGCTGCTCAAGGACCAGACAGACATGAGGAATAATGCTATTTTCGGTACATGAAAAAGTGTTTTGTAGTGTATTATCGAACAGAATCAAACTGGATCTAGATGAAAAATTGAGTAATGAGCAAGCAGGCTTCAGACTTAAAAGATTGTGTGTGGATCACATTTACTCTGAAACAATTAAGAAAGAGCCCGCTTAGCAGAGAAGATTAGTCTTTAACTTCATAGATTTCACCGGAGCTTTCAACTGCATTTATAGAGTCACTATGAAAGATTTTGCAACAATAACAGCTTCCTAGAAAGATAGTGTCACTGATCAAGATACCGTATGACGTTTCAAAATGCTGTGTAAGGACAGAAAGTAGAGAGACCATTTGGTTTGATATTGTCACTCAAGTGCTGCAGGAATGCATTTTATCACCCCTTCTTTTCTGCAACATCAAAGGAAATACAGGAGTTATGTGGAGTGGAGGAAAACTTCAAGGTCTTGATTTTGCAGATGACATGGTTCGGTTGGACAAAGAAGACAATGCCATGAAAAAGATTGCTACCAGTGTCAAATGTGAGGCTGCCAAAGTTAGATTAAGAATCAGCCAAAACAAAACAAAAAACGTGTCATGATCATTGAAAGAGGAGTCAGCAATGATGGTGCATATGTGATTGATAGGGAAGAAGATGGCATGGTTAACAAGACTGTATATCTTGGAAACACAATCAGAGCTGAAGGTTAGCTCTATAAGGAGGCAGAAGCAAGAATTGGGAAGGCAATGGAGCTTTTAGGAGACAGCCAAACATCTGCAAAATAAAGTAGATCCACACAAGAACCAAGATAAAGTTATACAATGTCATTGTAACACTCATAGTGTTATGCACTTCTGAAACTTGCCTAGTGCTAGAAGTTCACAACAGGAAACAGTACATTCTATCAGAAATATTGGTGAAGAATAGGTGGTGTCCGCTGGTGGGCTAAAGTAATCAATACTGATGTGTTACAGAGGGCTAGTCAATAGACTGTAGAGACAATGATTCAAGAAAGAAGGTTGAAGTGGTTTGGATACGTTGTACAGATGTCAAAAATATTCCTAGACAAACCCTTGACTGGATGTCACCTGGTGAAACGTAGAAAAGAGGACAATGGATGACATGACATGCTGCTGTCACAGAAACAGACTATGATGGAGCAAGAAACAGCACTAGAGAGACCGAAGTGGACTCTGGTTTGCCTCCTGTGTCACAAGGCATGGGAACATCTAATCTAGTCTTTCCCTTACCCTGTCCATGTGTTGCAGGAAAAGAGCAAATGACTTGTCACATTTGGAGTGTGTGGACCTGTTACTATAACGATAAGAGTAGCATTTCTCTGTTTTGGCAATTAAGGGGCAGTGGAGATAAACATGGGAGGGAATGAGAAAGAAGGAGAAGATACAGAACAGAAAGAATGGAAGAGAAGAGGTAATGATTCAAGTAACATTGGGTAGAGAGAGTAAGGAAAGGGACAAAATGAAGAGAGAAAGTGGAGAGTGAAAAAAGAAAGGAGATAGCAGGTAAAAAGCAAAATATTTGGGTGGAAATTATACCCTCCCTTGTATTCCATAGCCATCAGGGTCCAACAATTCAGAGGGTGAATCCTTACCCCACTGAAGTCAATGTGAGTTTTGCCCTTGACTTCAGTGGAGCTGTAAGGGTACATTTACACTGCAGTAAAAGACCCACACCAGTGTAGACACTTGGGCTGGAACCCAGGCTCTGGGAACAGAAGGAGAGTGGGTCTCAGAGCCCAGGCTCCAGCCCAAGCCTGAATGTCTGCATGGCTATTTTTTGTCTGCAGCCCAAGCCCAAGTCAGCTGACCTGGGCTCAGACTCAGTGCCACAGGTGTTTTTATTGCAGTGTAGACGTACCCTGAGTGTCTCTGTCCCTCACTCTATCTCTGGAAATTTGAGAGGTAGTGCTCTATATGGAATAAACTACCAAGGGCAGAAATAGAAGTTATAACTAAGGCTATGATTTAATCATGGGTATTTTTAGTAAAAGGCATGGACTGGTCACAGGGCTGCAGAGCCATGCCAGCAGTGGCCGCTGTGGCTGTTCCCTGGGGTCAGCCACACTGTCCGCTGCAGAAGTCACAGAGGTTGTGGAAAGTCACAGAATCTGTGACTTCCGCGACCACCATGACACACACGGAACTCTAGCTATAACTATACATTGTTTTAAAAAGGCATGAGACCAGTATTTGGAGTATAATAATTAAGTTGTGTGTCTACCAATTCTAACTTAATTGAAGTGATGGAGTTTTAAACAGACTGTCTTGCATTCTTCCATCTTTGAATTTTTCCTCTCTGTAAGTTTATTTGTAAAATTAGGAAAAGGACTACAAGAATAAAACAACAAACTCCCTTCTTATCAAAAGATAGAAATGACACTAGTAGTGACATCAAAATGGATGGGAAGCAATTTGTAGAAATGTATACACTTGCTCAGATCTGAACCTACCCTGAGCAGATTATCAGCTATGATGAATCATAGCTAATGTAGGTTTATGACAAACTACAATACTCTAGGACAGTGGTTCTCAATCAGCAGTACGTGTAACCCATGGGGGTACCACCTGGAAGACCTCTGAGTACATCAACTCATCTAGATATTTGCCTAGTTTTACAACAGGCTACGTAAAAAGCACTAACAAAGTCAATTCAAAGTAAATTTCATGGACAATGATTTGTTTATACTGCTCTGTATACTATACACTGAAATGTAAGTACAATATTTATATTCCAGTTTATTTTATAATTATATGGTAAAAATGAGAAAGTAGGGAATTTTTCAGTAACAATGTGCTGTGACACTTTTGTATATTTTTATGTCTGATTTTATGTGTGTTTAGGTGAGGTGAAACTTGGGGGTACACAAGACAAATCAGACTCTTGAAAGGGGTACAGTAATTTGGAAATGTTGAGAGCCACTACTCTAGGGAGTAAACTAACACAACTAATCTCATGTATTAATGTTCTGAGGGGAAAAAAAGCATAGTTGTATATGACCTGCATATAAGTATCTGTTTACTTAAAATTAGAAGAGGGAAACATTTTTTTTAAATTTTCTTTATTATGCAAATTGAAAACATCAATCACCATCAACTTTATTACACTCCAAATTTGCACATATATGGTGAATTCCCTCAGCCTCTAAAAAGGACCTTTCCCATTTTCACAATTCCCTGCAAGGAAAAAATATAATAGGCTACACATTACTTTTAAAAGACCACTCCACTGCAATTCTCAATGAGGACAGAGTTTCAGTTACAGGAAGGAAGTTGTTTATTTCATAAATTTTAAGCCTTTACAATAAGTCAGAACCACAACAAATGGTTCTAACCATATTAACTGTAATTTTATTTGTAAGTAGTGACTTAATACAACTGAAAAGATCTTCTCCTCATTGTAAAAGTACATTGTAATTGTTCTAGACTTTAGGACATATGTGGAAGAGTCAAAATGTTCTATTTTCTGAAAGCTCTGTTCTTGAACTCCAAGTAAGTGTGAAAACAACTCATTCATAAATGAGTAAAAATAAACAGACTTTCCTTACCTGTCTATAATACCACACAAGTCTATCTGAAGGTTACTGAAGTTACCAAGGGAATTTTGCTGTACTGAAATTAGATCCACTGCTTTGTTCCCAGTGGTAATAAGTCTCATACATCCTTGAAAACCGGCAAATGGACTTTTACATTCAGAGCTGTCGCCATTGTTAGGACACCCTGAAACAAACAAACAAAAATAACTGATTTTGGAAAAGATTCATCTTACAAAATCAATGTGTATATTTCAATCCGTACTCTAAAAGCCAATTGAAAGCTGCTGATTTCCTGTCTCTGGGGGCTTTGTGGGGAGAGTTTAGCCATGAGCTCCTTTGAATGACGACTTTGAACCTATTGGCCTTGTAGTATAACATTTTTGTAGTATAATCATTTTTGTTTATAATCATTTTTGTTATTATACTACAGTATAATCATTTTTGTTATTATTATACTACAGTATAATCATTTTTGTTATTATACTACATTTTTGTTATGAACATTTTTGTTCCTGTGTACTGATGTGATTTTTATAAGGAATTACATCAAAGATCTGGGGGGAAAAAAAACCCCAAACATCAAAACACAAATTCAAATGAGGTTTAGCTTTATGGAAATAAGCTGTTCACAAACACAGTGGTGTTATCAGTCAAAATATTGAGAGAGTGTGACTTGGAAAAATAACTTATTTTATAACTCGTACACAATCCAAGTTAAAATACAAATAAAATGAGCTACTGAATATACTGATGTTTATTTATTATTATAATTTTTGTTTTGGTAATTTTTAAAAGGTATACACATATATTATCTTTGAACACACAAATAGAGTGCAAGTAAAATACATAAATGAAGTGCACTGAAAGAAACCAGATCAGCAGGCATATTGTGAAAATGTTGCTGCAGGGGAAGAAAAGGATACAATGAGTAGATCATAGTAAATGAATAATATATGTAAATCAGTTATCTACTGTAGTATTCAGGTTGTTTTAGGGGGGAGGGGAAATTCCATTTAGGACTCATTCACTTTGATATACAAAACACTAATAGGTTACTAGCAGCTACATCACAAAATATGCCTCCAATTTATTGTTTGCTGGCTTTCTTCCAGAGGTCAATGTTACAACAGGAATGATGCACAGGGACGCTACTTTGCTCTTAATCAAACAATATAGTCTCCTGGGTGAGATCAGTCAAAGAGCTTCTTGTCTCCTAATGTGTGCATGCAATGACTTAAAGACACTTCCACATTCCATTGAGCTAATAGGTATTTTCTAAATCCTGCAAAAGGATGGTGGGATTTATTCTATGGGAAAATGAAAACTAAGGAATACATTGAAGTGAATGAAAAACAGCACTGAAAGCTTGGAGAGATTTTCAAAAAGTATATACTACAAAACATGAAGAAAAACAAGGGCTCCTCCTCTGGCAAGGCATTGGACTCCCTCAACTCTTATTGCTTTGTACAGGAGTTGAAAGTGTTTAGGACCTCATCTGTACTGGAACCTAAGAATTACAACATTTGAATCATATACTGCTCAATGGGACTAAAGATTTTATCCATGGAAATAATAACCAATTCTGTCCTAATTCACACCCTTGCAAGTCAATGGAATTGCAAAAGTCCAAGGGAGGGCAAAATTAACCCACTTATATATGTATATAATAAAATAATAACCCATAAGAACCTTAAAGACCTGTTTTATTAAATAGTTTTTTTGTAACTTGTAGCAAGACAATCACTAATTGAATTTTTACAATTAATTGTGCATTTTTAAAATAACTAGCTCACAGATAATTAGTAACGTTTAATTAATTTTGCAATTACTTTTTTTCTCATAGCATTCTGAAGTTCTATTTTCTCCAGAATAAATTTAATCCAGTCTTATATTCTTTCATAACCTTTTGTCTTTTGAAATATTTTGTCTTCTCATCATTCTATTAGTAAACAATAAATATTTTACATTAATATTAATGGAAGTGTTCTTCAGGCTTGTGGTCAGCATTCTAAGTTATATATCAAAGTGAAAGCAATAATTCCATAAATCATGCAATTCACCCTATGTGAATATGTATTTTTCATTAATCTCTCCTTGTCCTTATAGTTGCCAATCACTGTTATCATTTCCAAGTAAAAGAACTGGAATATTTGGCATTTTCTTGACTCCTGTGTGACCTGTATTAGTACTTGCCCGCAAAGCTAAAGAATTTCCAGACTAATTAAACAGATTCTTAGCCAAGATTAAATTTCTCTCTAATATTTTGTATTCCCGATGAAAATACATTTCTTCTACTGGAATGCTTCTCCTCGTATTTATACACTACATATTTCAGCAAATTCCGACATGACATGACAAAAAGAAATGGTGTTCCAAACTCAGTTGCTTTTCATCAGCCATTTCCCAAGTTCGGATGACATTGTACAAGCTGCTGACTTGATCATAAAGCTGGACTCAGAGAAGCTGAGGATAGGTCCATTAGTAAATAAGTATGTGTTTTAACTAAGAAATTAAAAGACAACTTACTGCTGAAGCAAACAGAACCGCCAATAATTAATTATTTTTCAAATGCTCTCAAAACTTCAATACAACACAAACTTCAGTACAGCCATACACATTACTTACCACTTAAGTGAGAGTGCAGCAACGAAAATTAACCCCTATAGATAATAGGCATTACTATATCACAACATCATAATAATTAGGAGCAGAAAAAGATGCTGTAGTAAACCCAGGCTTGATTCTTTCCTGTGACAGAACTCCTCTTAGCACATTTAGGGGGGAGGGGATAAAAATTCCTGATTCTTAGGGCCAGCCACAGCCCTAATTGTTATAACAATGCAATATAGGGGACTATATTTTCAAAAGTGCCTAATGATTTTGCGTTCCCAGCCTCATAAAGGGGACTGAGTTTTAAAGAGTGCTGAGCACCCACACTTGAAAGTCAGGCCTCTTTAAGGAGACTCAAGTTGAGCACATAAAACTTGAAGCAAGCCAAATCATTAGGCACATTTGAAAATGTAGGCCATGAGCAACAAGCATTGTTTATTTATAGGCTGTTATCAGTATAAACAACAATAGCTTCTTTCACCTCCAAAGTAGTAGGTGTCTCCTGAATAAATATGAATAGGTACAGCAGCATGAGCAGATGAAGTCACATCATTGTCCACCATTAGGCTCATACGGCTTCTTTTGGCAGACAACGAAATGGAATGCCACTGGCCATTATTTAATCCAACACCTAGGAGGAAAAACAAGAGTAAGCTGAAACACCTGCAAGTACTATGTGTTAAACTAGTTGATCTTCATAGGTTTTAAATGGAAAGCATATGATAAGCATTTAATAAACTACAGTTACTCAGCTATACAAAGAAAGAAAAAAAGAAAGAGGGGCTATCATTATGTTATGTGAAAACATAGAACCTTCTTCCATTCCTTTTCCTTACTTTTGGTAGTTAAAATACTTTCAGTGGATGGCAAGTGATGTTCCTAATTATCAATATTACATCTCTTTAATGTTAATACCTATTTTTGTGTCCTAACTGAGTAGGGTCTTCTGGAAAGAAGCACACAGATATAATTTCATAATTAAGATTCCACAGACCCTGCAGCTCACAGAACACAGCGAGCAGCTTCTCTAACCATGACTAAATGAACTCTGTAGTAAAACCCCCAAACCTGGAATGAACTCCCATGACCCAGCTGCTATACTTAATACTCTAACAGAAAAACCTGGCATGCATAATGGAATGAATTCTCCATAAACACTACACCAATAGAAAATGCCCCCTCTCAGCCTAAGAAGGTTAGTTAAGACAAAATCATGCTGTCTGATACAGTACTTTACAGATAGCACACAACATTACAGCAGCTATTGCCAGGACAGTATTTAATCTTTGAAAATCAAATGTAGCCATTACCTTGAAACCCACAACAATATCAAAATGTTGTAAATGCTGGAACAACTAATGCAACTATCATGTCAATGTTAGAATATTTATTTTTGTTTGGTTGTCCATTTTATAGGGACTTTGGGGATGACATCTTGAGGTTGTTCACCAGGAGTTTAGGCATATAATACTAGTTGATATTAACTAGAGTTGCATAGGTGAATATATCAGGTAACAAACTAAAGCCTCTATCCAGAAAAGCTCTTAAGCATATTAACTTTAAGCACATGCTTAAGTGCAGTTTGGAATAAGGATCCTCTCTTGAATCAGGACCAAATGATGTAGCCCCTGAAATATTTAGGGCTCTTTTCTTCACTTGTATAATCTGCAGAGAGATTAGATTTGTGTGTTATTTGAGTAACTGGTTTTCCTATTGAAATGTCATTTATTTCTATGGAATGTAGAATTTGGTGTGTATTCTGGGAAAATTGCAAGCAATTAGAACCATGCATTTATGTTAAAAATGGAGAAAGAAAAACATAACAAAAAGGAAGAAAAGGTTCAGATGGCCAAGATACCCATCAGACAGGATTATTTAAAGTATTATAAAACAAGCACATAAGAGAGTTTTAACTTGCACAGCAGCACACACTGAGCATATAAATCTCAGTTTCATAGACCTTGGCAGAATGACAAGGGGTGTATATCCACATGGATAAACTGTGTGTGAAGAAGATCTCTAACACATTGGACACTAACATGTTGTTTCTTTACATTTGACTTATGTATCTTTTATCTTTCCCTATTTGTTTTTCCATTTCAACAAGCACATTTGTTGTGGACTCTAAAAGGAGAAATTTATTCTCTATTCAAATTATAATTCTGCTATACTCCCTCCTTAGGCGGAATCTCAGGAAAACTGTGGCCTATAGATTGTCTTGTCCTGCCCTGATGCCTTCTTGAAGAGGAATCCTTTCCAAAACTCAGTGCCAGAGAGCAACAGGGGTTGTTTACTGCTGTTCTGCCAAAATGCTGACAGTGATTCTTTGGAGCAGTGATGTTCAATGGAAAGAGGATATCTGAAGATCTAAAGTGTGATCCTTCTTACTTCCCAAGAAAAGGGAAACAAAATATGTAAGTGGCAGATTTGGTGGCTCTAGCAGTAGTTAGAAGAACTATAACATGGTGGCACCCACGTTTCATGAGCACCCTGTAACCAGGTGTGCGTCTGCACCTGTCTCAGTCTATGGTGACTCATCAGAGATTTCTCAAGGGTTTTGGTGACTCAGGCTATGTGAGACATAAACAAACACACCCCTTCCAGGGTATGAATCCAAGGGTACGTCTTCACTACCCGCCAGCTTGGTGGGTAGTGATCGATCTATCGGGGATCGATATATTGCATCTCGTCTAGACACGATAAATCGATCCCCGAATTGATGCCTGTACTCCACCTCAGCAGGAGGAGTAAGCAGAGTCAATGGGGGAGCCGCCGCGGTGTACTCGCTGCCATGAGGATGGCCAGGTAACTCGAACTAAGATACTTCGACTTCAGCTACATGAATAGTGTCGCAGAAGTTGCATATCTTAGTTCGAACCCCCCCACAGTGTAGCCCAGGCCCAAGAGGGCCCTTCTGGTGTCCTCAATACTGTCTTTACACAGTCCTGACCCTGGTATCAAGCTGTACCCCAGGGCTTCCTTCCTGGAAGCAATGGTTTTGCCCTCTCTGGGCCCTTCTAGTCCCAGCTCTAGAGCTGGGCCACTATATAGTTCAGTTCCCCTTCTGGGGGGTGTATCAAAGTCCAATATAGTCTAATCCCTGACCATCTTTGGAGTCTTTAATCTCCTTTCTGAGGTTAGTTAAACTCCCCTCTCTGGGATTAAGGTCACTCCATCTGTAGCTGGTGGGTGGGATCCAGGCCCACCTACTACTCCAGATCCCAGGCAATGGACCCTATGAAGGGCATCCATGTGTTGCTGTGTCCCCTTTACCTCTTCACTATGCTGCTACAGATCCCTGAGCCACTTCCCTGTGGCCCCAGCACCTTCACAAGTGCTTCACCCTTACTGTAGGGCTGACATCTTGTGCTCACGCCCAGCAGCGAGCCAATAACTCCTTCTTGCTTCCCCAGTCCCTGCCAGTGGTCCTCAGCTAGCTGGGAACACCAGCCTCAGCCCTTAAGCTCCCAACAGCAACTGACTGACTCTGGCCCTGCAACTCCGTTTATGTGAGCCTGCTGGGCCCTGATTGGCTGTCCCTTGCAGCTTCTCTTTAATTGGCTGCTTCCCGTGCAGCCTCTTGAGGCCACTTGGAGGACTCACCTCCACAGCTCCTTTCTGGGACTGGGCGTGGTAAGAATCACAAGGCTCCAGCAGTAGGCCTCAGTGCCTGGTCACAAGCATAAATAACATTATCTTGCAGGATAAACTGATTTCTGAATCATCTTCTTCAGGAAAACTTCCTACTAATGATATTTACAGAATGTGCTATTTTTCTCAAGGGAAATATTAGAAGCCTTAGCCCAGATTCTCCCTTGTGTTGCCACCATGATAGATACAAAGCAGCACTAAAATAATTGTACCCAACCATAGAAAGATCATCCCACTATAGTGGGATCCTTTGGTAATACAGAACTGTCACAGCAACCACTGTTCTTCTGTTGCCAGAGTAGAAGGCATGGCTTGAGCTTCCCTACACCCTAATGATTTCCAGCTGACAAAAAATCAAACAAACAAACAAACAAAAAACAACCCTTGCGGCCATTGGTAGCTAGTGTAATTTACAGCAGCCTTCAGGGGGTTGACTTAGTATAGGGTTGTCCCAGAATAAAGGGAGGGCAGGAGTGCCTGGGCTACTGGCAACTTTAATATTTGAAACTGGACTGGATGAGGCACTAGAAAAATATTACTCTTATGCAGACAGTTGTTATGCAACATCATGGGGTTGGATTTATATTGACGTATTTAGACCAGTGGTGGGCAACCTGTGGCCTATCAGGGTAAGCTGACTGCGGGCTGCGAGACACTTTGCGAACATTGACCATCTGCAGGCATGGCCCCCCACAGCTCCCAGTGGCCGCAGTTTGCCATTCCCGGCCAATGGGAGTTGTGGGAAGTGGCAGGCCACAGGGACGTGCTACCCACCACTGATTTATACCTATCAGATGTTATTTTCCATCTCTTCCATGATATTCTTAGTACTATTGGACAGATAGAACCAATCACATGTATCAATGTGTTTTATAAACTTCAAATAAAAAAAACACCCAAAAACCACAACTAGATAAAACAGTTCTAAACGTAAGTCTGTTAAATTGCTCCTGAAAACAACTGAACAAATAATGCAGAGCATTTCTATCAAAGAAGAGCGAAGTATGCCAAAACATTGGATCATTCAAATGAAGATGTCAAAGGACATAAAGTTAAATCTAAGAAAGAATGTTTCCCATTTCCCAGGAATTTAATAAGTTCCCTTACATTACCCATTGTAGGGCTGCCCTTTAAGTGACAGAACAGAACATAAACAGCACATATTCTACAAAACTTGTGTTCATCACACCACATTTTTATAATGACCAAACACAAATTTTGAAAACAAAATAATGTCTGCATATAAGCCATTTTTCCATTCATCAAAGAACTGCATAAGGCCTTGTAGGCATAAGGTATCACAAACGAAGAAAACATAACAGACACAACCCCTCGAGGTAGCTCAAGTTCCTCAACATGTCATATACCCCAACAACATGTTGAGTTTTCCTTTTGCCACTGCCTTGTGCCATGCTGGGCTGGTTTTGAGTTCCATGTCTTCGTTCTGACTGAAACAGATTTACAGTCTAACAAACTACATCAGCCTCTAATCCTTGGTGTGGCATGCAGCCTCAATAAACTTTCTGCTCTAATAGGATTCCATTTTCAAAATATTATAAATGAAAATCACAAGTGTTTGAACAATGTGCAGATTACAGAATGTTCTGTCACAAAGAGGCAGCCTGCATGAATGACTAAAGTAGAGGAACTAATTTGGTTAATGGGAAATGGGTAATAGAACTTTCGCAACACCATCTACTCATGTTTGGCTTGTTTACTGTAATTTATTGGGCATGCATAGAGATACCCAAAGTTGTTTGGAGATATAGCTCATCTCCTCTTTGGACAGAATACCATTCAGAAAGCTGCTATTGGAGTTGGACACCCATTTGGCACACCCTGGAGTAAGGACCTCCATAAAGTATCTTGGTTAGACCTGGATGCTACAGAATGCCAGTGGGAGAGGTAGAATGAAACAGTCTAGAGAAAGTCCTCCATTGCAGATATGGAACTAACCTGACTAACGAACCGAATTAATGTATTTGTGTAGGAGGGGTAGTGTGGTGCTGAATGTCTGCAGCAGAGGCCAAAGGGCCACCAGTGTAGATTTTTCTGGTGGAAATTGTATGATTTTTTTTTGCTAAAATATATCTGTGGAGTTTTGACACGAAACATTTCACAAAAAACAAACAAACAAAAAGACAACACTCCCCCCCACACACACACAGCAGGAGGAAAATGATTATTTTAATCACACTACTTATCACACCAGTGTAGGGAACGAAGCCCTTTTAAAAAATCCATATATCCGTATAGATAGTTAGGTAGGCCACCAACATGGTAGTATCTGAGTATCTACAATTACACTTCCTACAAAATATCACCCAGAGTTCTGTGTGAGGTCACCCATGACAGAAGGAAGATAACTCTCTACACACACATACACACACACACATACACACACACGGCAGCGTGCATGGCTTATAGTAAGTAATGAAAGGCTTTGAGCAGGTCTAGAAGATAATAATTTGTAGATTAACCTGAAGTACAGCATCTGAATGTAATGGTTTTAAAAATCATTTAATTAAAAATTACATTTTTAAAAAGGCAGTGCACATTAATAAACTGGGTAGTAATATCTCAGATATTCATCCACATTGTAACTCAATTTGGACTCATCATTGAACACAAATTAACTTTGTTTCATTTCTTCCTTTTTTCTTTAAACTGTGTTCTATTGCTTTCTGAACATTTGATGACCAACTTGTAAAAGGGGCTACAAAGGAAAAAAGATATTAAACAACCCATCTGTAACAGAAGGATTTTGCTTATTATAACTTAATCACTCATGAATTTAATACACCATTCTCCTTTTTATAAGGCTCAAGAAATCTTTTAAAAACTCATGGTAATGAATTCTGAGAACTGTGCTCAAACTAATATGCTCTGATTTAATTATCAAATTTTGTATGTGTGAAAGCCAGGTCATAAGTCTTTGCCTGTAGGGGAACAAACCTGTCCAACCATCCATAATTTAATTACTCAATCTCCAAATGCAGACTTGATTTGCTTCAGTGACTGTAGCAACAACAAACACTTCAAAAGCTCAAGAAGAAGTTCACTGTATGGTTTTGTTAGATAACTTCCTGCTTTAGGAGAGAACAGGAGTTGTGGGTTTGTTTATTTGTTTGTTTAAGAAATGCATTCGTTTTCTGCATTTGCATAGACAAATGTTATTCCATATCTCAGACCATATGGAGGGCTTGTTGTATTCATCACATAATAAAGATAAATCAATTTTTAATATAGCATTTCAAGATTTATTGTGAGGATTTTCAATCAATTGGGAATATGTTATGTATTTTTATTGCCACTTTATAGTTTACTAATTTGTCATACATACATGTCAGTAGTCTAGTTAAAAGTCATACTACCTTTAGCAGACCTGTTAAAGTGACATTGCATTGAAGCCATTTCATTAACATATATCATATAATTGAGCTGTGATTGAAACAGCTTCTGAAGAAGTCTAATATATCACAGTAAACTACACATCATTGCCATTTTTACTGTGGAATTAACATTTTCTGATGGTGAGCCTGGGGAAACATGTTAGTAATTAAAATGGTGATCTCTGTACATCATTTATTTTAGTTTAAAACACACACGGGACTGATCCTGCTCCCACTGAAATCAATAGCTAACCCCCCATTTATTTTCAATAAGAGCTGGATTGCCATCTTTATGCAAATTTCAACTATGCTTATTACCATTACTAGCATGCAATCTTTTCCTGAATTAAAATAATCATTTGTTTAAAAAATCCTATTTTCATCATTATAGACATGTGGAGAGAATGAGCTGTAGAGTTATATTTAATATTTCCTCTCCCCGACCCCCAGGAATTAGCATTCTGTATCATCTGGCATAGATAATGGAGAAGAGGGATCACATCACAGACAGAGAGAAATGGAGTGTTCTCGTGGACAGGGCCCAGAGCTAAAATTCAGGAGACCTCGGTTCCATGCTCAACTCTGTTGCTGACCTAGTGGGGGGTCTTTGGGAAAATCTCTGTTTCACTGATTGCCCTCTCCTTTGTCTGTCTTATCTATTTAAACTGTAAGCTCCTCTGGGCAGGAACTGACTCCTACTACGTGTCCACCCAGTACCTAACAACTTTAAGTGGGGCCTCTAGGCATTACTGTAATACAAATATTTTTGTATAAAAAGGAATCACATAATCTCCAGTGAGAACATTGCCAAATATTAGCTTCTTAATAGTCTAATAGGACAGTAACTGATTTCACTTTCCCAGATGGAAAATAAGATAAGATGCTCAAATTCTACAATTAAGGGACTCATATATGTACTTGCAGCTTTAAAGCCTATTCTGCAATGCATAGGCATGCAAGTAGTTTGTTTCCTGGGATATTTGTCAGTAGTTTGAAATGTACACATTTGAATGTATGTCACAAAAGGGAAAAAAAAGACTGCTTTGGAAATCTTCAGGTATAATATTCACATGAACAAGGATTACTCACATGAACAAGAGTTTCCGGACCGGACCCTTGGAATGGATCATTGATCCAAATATATTAGCTGACATGACACATTTCTGCATAGAAATCCATTTTCTGTTACCTGCAGTGATGTCACTCTGTGCTTTTCCTGGTTTATAGATGCTCATTTTAACTTTCCCATCACTCAGATAAAGGAGGAGACCACCTGAAGTCTGGTGTAGTTTACTGGACAACAGAAGTCCCTCCTTGTTCCAAGTGCGAAACTGAAAACTGATGGACACTTCATCTTGTCCTGATGTGCCAGGCAATGCTAGATAGCTACTGGAGCTCAGAAAAGTGACAGGAACCATCTGTGGCTCTGAACAAGAGAAGGATATGTTGCCCTGAAAATAAATAAAATAAATGCAGCATTAGGGAATGTTCTGAGAAAAACAGTTCATTCCACATGTAGTTGCATGAAGTTATGTGTGGACACCACACCACCTATGGTTCATCATGACAATGAACAAAGGCTAATGTTCATATTCATTTTGGATGTTTTAGTCCAAAATTCAGGTAGGACTATGAATAAATAAGAATATCAGACATCAAAAGAAACATTCACTAGGTTTTCATCAGAGCATAGAAGCCAATTCCCTCCTAGGCAATCATAGGGTAGATAGAGACCTGTAGCAAATAAGGTAAGATGCTGGGTTATACACATGACAGAATGAAATCCCAGGGAGTACACAGAAGTACTTTGTTTCTGTTTTATTTTGGACTCAGCATCTAGGAGCTTCAAGAGCTTAGTAGGACTTCCAGATGCCAGATAAAATTCCAGTGGTAGCAAGAGCCTGCTATGAGGTTTAAAGGAGATTAAATGCTTACAGGGACGAAGAGGTGTTGCAGAGGGGCTGGTTAGTGCTGTATAGTGTTCCATATTTAGTTCTTGAGAAAGTCAGTTTATTGGACTGAAAAACAATCTTTCCAATTCAATCTGATTTGGTTTCTGCACTGAACTCACTCTGGCGGGTGGGGAAATGCAGATGTAATTGTAATTCACCCAAATAAGAAGCACAATTTTAGTAAAGCAGATGACTTCATTGCACATTAAGCAGTGGGGCTCTTTGTCTGGCTTGTTGGAGAAGGTGACTAGAGAGCCAAAGAGTTACCTGCTAATGGAGACAGCTCCATACCAGCGTCCCCACACTGACCCATCCCCCCACCACAGGTGACCAGAAGAGAAGAAGACTATTTATGCCAACATCTGTGCAGTAAAACTATGCTCTACCAGTGGAGGGCTGTAACATCTCTTTAAGAAAATATACATCCCCAAATCAGTAAAATATGTTTTCTTATGAAGAATCCAGAGTGAAACTGGAACACACACTTGCTTCTGGCTTTGACAACAATACATTATGTCTAGACAGCAACTAGATGCCCATAGCTGGTCTGTGCAAGCCGACTTGGGCTCAGAGGGCTTGGGCTGCTGCATGTTTCATTGCTGTGTAGATATCTGGACCCTGCAAGGTGAGAGGGTCCCAGAGCTTGGGCTCCAGCCTGAGTTGGAAGTCTACACAGCAATGAAACAGCCCCACAGCCACAGCCCAAGTCAGCTGGGATGGGCCAACTGTGGATTTTTTTTTGCTGTGTAGACATACCATACGTTTCTCTGTTCTGTTTTTTATTGTCAGTGGGGTTGCGGGAGGAAGCTCTCTGTTTATGAATGCAACCACAGAAAGATGAATAGTAAACTCAGTTGCCCCACAGTGAAAAAGCAATCATCAGACTAATAAAACTTGTTAAAAGCTAAAAGCTTTACCATCTGCAGAGTCTCCTTTCACATCATTTGGACAGCTGCCTAATACCATATCAAACTAGCACACTGCCTATTTAACAGGAATTCTGTGGTAGCACAGATTTTCTGGCAGTTTTACAACCCGAAGACACTTCCTAAATATTTTTCAACCAGAGTAATACAGCAGTTTATATTATTTGAGATTAAGCTGATGCAATTTCTGATCTCTTGTTCAATTATTCTGTAACTACTTCTTACTAAACAAGTTCCCATGAAGAGATGATCAGAAAGGATATTACCTACTTATTTCTTTTTTTTTATCATTTTTATTGAATTTCTGGAATGTTTTCAGAACAGGTTCATGCAACAAGTAAAACAAATTAAAGCAGGGAAGGGCTCAAATATTCCAATTTATGGGAGAGATAGATGAACTGGCCTGATTGTTTAGCCATATTTTGGCCCCCAACTCAAAGAAAAACATTTTGAGGTTGGAAATGTCATTTATTTATTATAGTTATTTTCTTTTTCAATTCTTTGCTTCTAACATTGGAAGTGGAAATTCCAAAAACCTTAAAAAAAATAATGCTTGTGTGATATTGCCCTGAGAAGCAGCCGTAATTATAGCAACCCTTGCAAGGAAGCGTGCAGTAGTGAGTTTTGCAGTCCAAATTTCTGGATGCTAGAGGCTTGGATAGGTCAGATAAGTTATTGAAACCAAACCCCTAACTGGTTGGGTTTGTTCAGTCACAGCTCTTGGTTGCACCATGGCAAATCGATTAAAACATACCAGGCTAAATTATATCTCTTCATATACAAGGCAGTATAAGATGAGGAAAAGCACGCAAATGCCTAAGTGCTGCAGAAGTAGCCTGTGTGGGACAAAATGCTCCTGCGTGCTGGTGAGGAATAGTGCATTTGCTATTTGCCTTTTTTTTTTTTTTAAAGCACCTTCTGGCATTTGCTAGGAGGCACAGCTGGTGAGGACATGGCCGCAACACTGCTGTACTCAGATAAGCCTCTCTACAATTCTATGTGATAGAAGCAGCACTGTCTGGCCTCAGCACTCCCAGAGCACAAGTACCCAAATTCTGTCTGCCTCTAGGAAAAAAGAACTGAGGATAGAAACCCTCAAGCTACTAAAATTCACATGGAAGCAGCCATATTGTAGCCCACATTTCTTGATGTAGACTGTGACTTGATGTTCTATGTATCAAAGGTTGCGAAGCTTTGGGTTATTATTATAGGACACTTGACTGTGACTTTTTTTTCCAGTAGGAATCGCTTACCATAATGTAGATCTGAGGTTTATGTCTCTTTGCCAGATCAATAATGTTTACTCCATTGTAATAAAGGTTTTCAAAACACCCATGAAAGTTCTTGAGTGGTAAGGTCCCTGATTTTCCAGGCACTGGGATCCCTCCAAAGCTGAGCTTAGAAAGAGAAGAGAAATCAATAATACTATTAAGTAATTTTCTGAAAATCTGCTTGCAAAGCTGATGATAAATTTTAACAACAGTATAGCAGCCGCAGACAGAAATTGACCAATTGTGAATCAATCTATTTTTTTAGCTCTTTGCTGTCATCAAATCTATTAGCTTAAAATATAGCTTTACAAAATGTAGACCATATAAAAATATATATGCATTAAAAAATAATTTAACCTTAGAACCTGTATTTTCCTGAAGAGGCTCTTCAGGAGTTTTAGGTAAAAAAAAAACAAAAAAAAAACCCAGGCCAAGAAAATGTATCTTACTTTCATAACTCAAAAAACCTTTAAATGTTCGAAGTAAATGGCATATATAGCATACAGCAGGAGTTCTCAAACTTTTTCATCGTGTGAATTATATTTTAATACAGAGATTATTTCTTGGACCAGTTTATCCTTCCATTTTTGATCTTTTATAACATCCTTGTAACAACTACATCAATCATTTACATGGAAAAGTAATATTAGAAACATGTTTATGCATTTTTAGCCATCTTCATGAAAAAAAGTATTTTATCCTTTGAGGAAAGATTTAATCACACTGTCTGCTACAACTCTTCATTTTGGGCTAGATCCTACATGGTGCTGACCACTCTGGCTTTGATTCAACGAACTTCAGCATGCATAGGCTTAGCTTTAAGCATCTGAATGGTCCAGTTGAAGTAATAGGATACTCAGCGCTTAAATTTAAGTATGTGCTTAAGCAGCTTGCTGGATTTAGGCAAGAGTGTTGAGCACTTAACAGGATCAAAGCCCTTTATCTCCCATTCATCTGTTTTGTTTCTTTCAACTGAAAATAGGAGGGGAGTCAGCATTATATGACCAGCCAGCACTCCACAAACCATCAGCAACTGCTCCAGAGACCAGAGTTTGGAAATCTCTGCAGTACATTATACACACTCCTTTACAGAAACCTGTAATTTGCAGAAATGAGAAAGATGTGTGGAAGATGTGAGACTCAGATGCTTGTTCATTGTACAATTTCTCGATTTGTCGTAAATGGAACTTTAAAACTAAACATTTCAGAGATGGACCTTGTCAGGTGGATTTTCTTTGACCACACCTTGTAGTGTGATCTTTGGGATGGGGGACCATACCTCCTCATATGTTTGTACAGGATTTTGGATGTTACTAGAAACCACCATAAAAATAATAATGAATATAGAAGCATAAAGATGATCTGTTGACACAGTTGTGCCATTATTGACACAAACTGTGACCGTATAGATCATTGTTGCGACCAGGATCCTATTGTTGCACCAGTTCTTCTACAGAGGAGGCCAAGTGGGCGTCTATGGAAAGGTTGTAGTTTGCTGGTTATGATTATGCTGTCTGTATATGTGTATCATTTTTGTATTTGAAGTTATGAATATTGGCTATATATTAGTTTGATTCTAAATAGCCTAAGTGAAGCATTTGGTTAGCTTCTCGAGAAAGGACTATTCTCAGTAAGTGCCCAATCAAGAAACACTTAAATGACAATAGACTTTGGGAGATGCCAATCCACGTCTGAGCTTTCCTGGGAACGTTCAAACTAACATGTAAACAATGGCATTGGCCTGCAAAATGCTGAATCATCCATAGACATGTGATTTACCCAGATGGCTACAGACTCCATTTTGTTGCTGTGATTTTGCACAGGAGAACAAAGGGGTTTCCACCCACAAGAGAGAGAATATAAAAGGCCCTGAAAACCCCTCCATTTTGTCTTCTTTTGGCTCAAAAGATAGCCTCTCCACCCCAAAGAGATTCCTGAAAGAAACTGGAACAAAGGACGGTAACTACAGGGGTTTGAGTGATTGCTAGACTCAGACTAGGAAGGAGTCTAGTTTGTGAAAGAAGCTCACTGGAACATCTCTGAGGGTGAGATTTACCCACATTTAGTTTCCTACTATATTAGGCTTAGACTTGCATGCTTTTGTTTTATTTTGCTTGGTAGTTTACTTTGTTCTGTCTGTTATTACTTGGAACCACTTAAATCCTATTTTTTATATTTAATAAAATCACTTTTTGTTTATTAATTAACCCAGAGCAAGTAATTAATTCCTGGGGGAGCAAACAGCTGTGCATATCTCTCTATCAGTGTTATAGAGTGTGAACAATTTATGAGTTTACCCGGTATAAACTTTATACAGAGTAAAACAGATTTATTTGGGGTTTGAATCCCATTGAGAACTGGGTGTCTGGGTGCTAGAGACACAGCAGTGGCCTGTAAGGTTTTGCAGAAGTATGGTAAGAAGACATTTCTCTGATCCATTCCTTCCAAATATAAACTTCACCGAAAGTTTGAATTACTACAAAATCCCTAAACAGTTCTGTTCCCTTCACTTATTTAATTGCATTTACATAACAAAAGTAATAAATGTAATAAATGAAAGGTAATTTTCACACCTCATAATCAAGGTCCAAATAATTGAATTCCCCCTTTGCATGAAAATGATGACTGTGTTTATCCACCGTAAAGTTTACTTGATTGTTAAAGTGTTCAATGAGGACTGAATGCCAGTGCTGATCATCCAAAAGGCTGCCCAGGGTAATATTAATTTGGCCATTAGCAGAATGAATTTTAGCATCACCTTGAGATGAGAAAAAGAACCAACTGTGAGATTAATTTCCTAAAACAATATGGATATTTAAACAGGCTACTAGTTTATGGAATGCAATAGGTTAAAATAAGCTTAATAAACAGGAACTTGTGACACAACATCGAATGGGTGCTGCAAGACTGTACACCTGATAGCCATTACCTAAATTAATGAATAAAGAAAGTTTTCCTTTTACTAATTGCAATGTGATGTGATCTCCATTCTGTCCTCCTCTGTGCAGTAGAATCCCATCCCTTTGCATTGTTTTAAACTTCAGCGAAATCACATCTTTCAGGGCACTCATGGATTTTTCATTGAATCTGTAGAGCAGGCAACTTTTCCCATCAAAATCAGCCACCTCAGACCCTAGCAATAAAAAGAAATGAAAGATAACTTGTAATCGTATGTTTAGCCAACACGGGTTTTAGTTTGCTTCATCGTGCACAGATGAAGTGTGAAGGAAGCCTTCCCCTCTCCATCCCACTACATACCAACTCAGGACCCCGTTAAAATGGGACTCCTTGTTCTCCGAAGTGCCAGGACTTCTCCAGACTCGCACCACTGCTGACACTAGACTCCCCAGAGTGAGTGGCTCAGAGGGGGAATAGCCTCTAAACACTTCTGTTACTTAAAGTATACTCTGATGCTTGCAAAAAGGTAGCACTGCAGCCTTGTGACCTGGAAGTTTTGGCCCTAATTCTGATCTCATAGTATTCTGACACCAGTGTAATTCTATTAAGTTCAATGTAATTGCTCCTGCTGTATACCAGTGTGAGAGGAGCATCAAGCCCATTACATCTTACTGAGTGAGGGACAAGACTTTCAAGCTACCCCAAGGTGGACAACAGCTTTAAGACACTATTAAGAGCAATCTGGTTTTATATTCATTTAAATTAATATTAGTTCATTTTATTCTGGAAAATGAATAAAGTTGATATTAGGAAAGAAAACTCATTAATTATGATGTAGTTAGTCTGCCCTTGTTCTCTTCTCACCTAATGTAATTCCATTGACATCAAAAGAAATGCTCTTTTTCTACACCAGATGCAGAACACAGTGACAGTAGGGAGATTCATGTTTTTATGTTTTTTTCAGTTATTTTGTTTTCCATTTATAGTCTCAATGACTTATTATAATAGGTGCAAAAAGAAAAGGAGGGCTTGTGGCACCTTAGAGACTAACAAATTTATTTGAGCATAAGCGTTCGTGAGCTACAGCCCACTTCATCGGATGCACTATTGCAGCTGTGTGACAGTTGCCCCAATGAAGTCTACTTTCTGTCTTGTGACAATGTTTTATCTAGTCTCTTTCAAGGTCACATACATTCACTTCATCTGAAAAAAAAGTGATTTTAGACCAATAAGATATAAAAGAATATTTGTCAAAATCAGTTGCATGTTGAACAAGAAAGACACGAAGGAACCGATACCACCAAGAAAAGCTCTTAGAATAGTCACACCTCATAAGTAAAGAAGAAAAAGGTAATTGTCCTTGAAAGATACATTTGTGAAATAAATGAAGATGTAAAGGGCACCCAATAAAATATTACGTTACTTTTCAACTGACTGACTCACTGACTTCTTCCAAGTCAATGGAATCGCATTATCTATTTACTAACATTATTTAATTTGACCAAAAAAAATTGCTCCACATTGTGGCATAAAAATGACCTCAATTCAAATGATCTATAGTATTTAATGTTAGCCATTTGTTTTCACCACTCAAAAATCCTTGTCAATTTAATGCAGTTATGTTTTAAGAATGTAGTCTGTTGATTTTCTCCACATCTTGTTAATGTACTTAGTTCTTATGAAGAATTCATTTACCAAGTGCACAATGAATATGCATTACATTCTGCCTAAAAAGAATGTTCATTTGACTATTGTCCTTTGTTATTCCACTGAATAAATGTTGAAAGTAAAAACACAAATCCATGGCAAATACAAATGATGTGCTTTTATGTTTATTAGATTGCAATAAACATGTAGGAGTGTCAATAAGACTGGGCTTTTCTTTTTAAAGCTTTCACAAATATAACTATGCCGTTAAAACACTCATTAGACATATCCTTAACAGGCACTGACAATGGTGTGCTTTCATAATCGGTAACACACATATATTGGTATTAGCTGTTGAGCAACAGAGGAAGAATAATAAATATATTCCTGCTCTCCAGAATCACTTCACTATTCACAATGAGCTTAACCCTGTAGTATTTCCTCAGTCCTTACTCAGGCAAAAAATACCCTTTAATATGAATGAATGAAGACTGAAAAAAATGGTTTCAGAGTAGCAGCCGTGTTAGTCTGTATTCGCAAAAAGAAAAGGAGGACTTGTGGCACCTTAGACACTAACCAATTTATTTGAGCATAAGCTTTCATGAGCTACAGCTCACTTCATTGGATGAAGTGAGCTGTAACTCACGAAAGCTTATCTCAAATAAATTCGTTAGTCTCTAAGGCGCCACAAGTACTCCTTTTCTTTTTGTGAAAAGAATGTAACTATTGATCAGAGAAATTATAATCATTCTTGTGCATCTACCATTTTTACCATCAATGCATTCCCACCAGAGTGAGAGTGGGAGGAAGAGGAAGAGAGAGAGAGAGGACAAAATGCATACTGGCCATCAGGGTAGAAGTTTATGATTCTAATTAAGAAAGAGTGTTACTACTTTTTTGCCCTTTACTATAGCCATTAACTCATATTTCGGTGAGTTTGTTACCTGAATATCAACCTCAGTAGGTTTCCTCTTCTGCCCTTCAAGTAAAAATGTTATAAGAAAGGTAAATGAAAAGGCTGATTCAGTTTGTGACTGAAAATCTTCTAATTATCATTTTTCACAAAGTCAAAACACAAGTATGTTTTCAGAATTATTTAGTCCAAAATTTAGCTATACCCCCGAAGATACACAAGTCCCAAAATACAGCAGAGCTGTCATAAATCACAGAATGCTGCAGCTCCCTGCATGTCACAGAATCAAATTTTTCAGTGGTTCTCAACCAGAAAGTAGAGAAGTTTTGGATAAACATAGCCAAAGTATTAATTGCAAACAACAGGTTTGAGTTTTGCAAATTTGTTTATTGTTTGAAATTGTTCTATGAACACTCCATAGAAACAAATTTCAAACTCTATTCACTGCATGTATTCCTTAATCGTTATCACTTTAGTCACATGTATTGTTCCTGGTTGGATAACTGTCACTGTTAAAGAGGAGGAAATGAAGATCAAGTCACAAGGCCTCTGTTTCTTTTAGGGAGAGAGGATGGGAACAGTTTATGGAGTTAGGCAGAGCTAGGTTTGCCATTTGAATCAGGCTTTGCATGAAACAAAACTGCTGGAAAAATTAGGTTACTGTAAAATCATAGATAATGGGCCACATTTAAAACTATAGTTTTCTCATCACATTTGCACAGAGTTCTTGCAAGTGTATGTATTATCCTAGCTATACAAATTGTGGACAGACCATTGTCCAGCTTACTTAATTGTTCCAGGGATTTTGTGTAGCCCTAGTATAAAGAGGGCTGTCACAAAGTCTTTGCTGCAATTACTTAACAGTATTAGTGCCAGGGCTCTGGCCTGGAGGTTTGGGGATCATTCAGCATTGTTCAGCATTGTCTCCCATCTTAATTAATGTGTCTACCAGGAACATTTCTTGAATTTACTAGTGTCCATTTTTAAAATTCTGTCTTTATAGAGCACAGCCATTGTCACAAACCCATTAGAAATTGTAACAAAAGTGTACGTATCTGGTCCCATTTAGGAAAGGGATAGTTGGATCCCTGTAATGGCCTCCAAGTCAGCGAAACATTTCAACACATCTGTCTGTCTGTTGTGTGAAATGTGAATTGTTTGTAGCTGCGTTTACTGGTCACCCGCAGATGGACTGAGCAAGAGAGGTAGTAGTTGAGGGGAAAAAGGAGTCTGCCAAAGAGACATATTTAGGTTCCATGGAGCTGCCAGGGGACAAGTCTAACATTGACACTGGCAGCAGAGCTTCATCCTCACAATCTGACATTTCATCTACTGACAAACCACAGGAAACTGCTGCAGAGATGTATCTGTCTAATTTGCACCCTTTGAATAGAAAGAACAAGCAGCTAGGGGCTGAGAGCCATTATTTTTTGTAAATATAAAGGATGTGTTGCCCAACCACAGCATGATGCAGATGAGGTCAATATATCTGGGGAAGAGTATTCATCTGCAGCTGAGAAAGAAAAAAAAATGCCAGTTACACTTAAGGAGGATGAAATGGAGAAACTTCACAGAGGCAGCAGGAAAAAAAAAAACAGAACATGGAGCACAATACTACGGGGGGACTCTTATTATTAATATATAATTTCAAAACGTATTATTGCTATTTGTATTGAAGCAGTGCATTAGAGGCCAAGCAGGTCAGGGCTCCCTTGTACTGGGCACTGTAGAGAAAATGACAGTCCCTGTCCAAAAGAACTTACACTCTAAAACATGCTGTGTGGAAAACTGACAACAACTGCCTTACTTATATGGATATCTTTTCTGGAGATCATTTACTTCATTTCACTGATAAGCTGAAGCCACCACAGTGTGAGAGAGATCGAGGATACTAGCTATCAGTACTTGGGAGCTGTCACTTGGATGACAGATAATATACCAGACAATTCAGAATTAGTGCTAGCTATGATACAGTATATGTTTTCCCCAAAATATCATTGCTGTTGCATATGATTACATGGAAGATATACTTAGGGGTGTCTGGCCTTCTCTGAAATCCAGTGTAGAAATTGTAGAAGGGGATCAGTTGGGCTACGGCAATTTTTTCAAGCAAAATTAAACCTATTGCTGTGCAAAAATGCATGCAACGGGTGGCTTTTGATTTCATGTACCTGGAACAGCATTATACTGCATGGAAGAGAAAGATGTGAGACCTTACAAAAGAAACTACTACTCCCACTTCCCCACACATACCTACAGACATAGAAACATGATTAATCAGTAGACTTTTCTTACTAACATAATCTGGGGACCTTTCTGATGTTCTCTTTAAATAAGTGAAAGTGATTTTTTTTTTTGCATAGAAGCGTAAGTGTCCATGCTACAGAATTCAACAACTAAATATTCTGTGGTTTCATGTTGTGAGCTGCATGTGCTCTCAGGCTTTGGAGTACCTCTGAAAAGAGGAGATGAAGAACAATTATATTGAGCATCATAGGTGACATTTGCTCATCTGTAGAGGGCCAGCACAAGCCTTATGCCACACCTAAATTCCACTTCTAGGGCTAACGTGAGACTTAAGTGGTGTATAGATCCTATATTGGCCCTCCCAGCAGGGAGAGATTTAATCCTTTTTAGACGGTTAGCTCTTCAAATCAGGGATATTGTCTGCATATCTGTGGATAAAGCACCCATATTACCATACTCCCTCCGTTCGCTGTATAAATCACAATTGCTATAGGAGGTAGAAATCATGCCAGTGAGGGTTGAAAGAGTGATTTAAATGGATCTACACTGATTTATACCACTGGAGGATCTAGCCTATGGTTTTCACTTATTAATGCAACAGTCCATCTTGAATGAGTTGCTACCGTGGAAGGTTATACATGTCTCCAGAGTGTCAAGACAAAACAACATCCTGTAACTCAGTTATTAGCTAGCAGTACTGACCAAAAAATGAGTAAGTCACATCCCTTTACCCAAGAACCATCAGAGTGATATCCAAAATGGCAAATGGTAGCATACTATTTTTATTACCTACATATATCTGCAATGTTTAATGGTGATGGGCCAAATCCTACTCTTAAATACATTGGTGTAAATGTAGAGTAACTCCACTGAGTTCAACAGAATCACTCCAGATTTCATGTGGTTGTAGTATTTGGGAAAATATAACTCTAATTGAGAAGTAAATATTCTATGAAAAAGAGTATATGTTAACATTGAATGTTGCATAATATGATATATATGATTTCCAGAGTGGGAATGAAACTATAACAAGGGAATGGAGAATTAACATAAGGCTGTAACTGGGGAATGTACAATGTAATTTAATGACTGAGGAATCACTATTTTGGGCATTATTTCAGAATCTATAGAAGGTGGAGGTGTTCAGCACTTTGCAGCATACAGAAAGAGAATATGTGATTATAAGGATTGATGTAAAAGATTTATTGTCATGAGTTTGAGACAGTTGCATTAATTCTGATTAATGATGCCATTGCAATAGTCAGGTGGGTATAGCTGATCCCAAATGAGCACGAGTAAAACTCTACCCCACATCATACCATCATATATTGTGTAAATACCAAGTATGTTACTTATAAACTATTTTAAAAATGCTTTAGATTGTCATTTTAAAAATGGTATTCGAGCTATTGCATTCATATGTTAAAAGCAAGGATTGTACAGCAGTGTTAAAATGACAGAAGAAGTGGAAAATCCCAACCACAGTGGATAAATCTTGTTTTTCATGTCAAGACTGAGCTTTTCTTTTTCTTTAAGGTAACTGTGTCTCTGATTAAAAAAAAATCTCGCCAGTTGTTTTTCTTTTTAATGTCTTCTCCCATCTTTCAGAGTATAGGAACACAAATGCTGCCTGGTTCCTTGTAATTTACCCATTGCTCCTGTTTTTCCTG
Organism: Caretta caretta; assembly: GCF_965140235.1. Classification (NCBI taxonomy): domain Eukaryota; kingdom Metazoa; phylum Chordata; order Testudines; family Cheloniidae; genus Caretta; species Caretta caretta. The sequence goes on along the minus strand of NC_134210.1, from coordinate 88,041,884 downwards.
AGTTGGGAGAGGGTGTGTTAATACTTGATTAGAACTTATTTATATTAATAATGTTTCAAATTTATTATATTTATTTAAATTTATAAAGTGAAGTTTCAACGCCAAACATATTGTGTGTGCGACTCTTATGTTCCAATAACTACTTACCCATAAGGCTGAAAGTTAATTGCAATACACACACACACACACCCCATATAAAAAAAGGTAATTTCACTCAAAATAAATTTAGGTTTAAGAAACAGAGCAATAATTCTAAACTAGACATTAAAATCAACAAAATATCAAATAATATATAACAATGTTTTGCAGTTCTGTGGGACGACCAATTAATCATTTAAGCCTAATAATATCCCTGTTAAGCAGGATAGCAGTATTAAAACAGACTTATGGACATGTAAATTGAGGCACAGAGAAGCCAATAGATATGTCCAAGGTAACAAAGTGAGTCAGTGGCAGAGCCAGAAATTGAATCTAATTGTCAACTCCCAGCTTGGAGCTGCTACTTCATTTTACACCAGACACTGTAGCCTTATCTATAGTTAAGGATTACTTTAACTAATTACCCACTCCAAGGTGAGTGTTCTCACCTACTTTTATCTGTAAGAGTTCAGCCCCACGATTAACTACTGTAGTGAGGTTATCAACAGAAGGGGGAACCCCATAGTTAAAGTTAAGATTTTGTTACAGTTATTTTTAGTAAAAGTCAAGGACAGGTCACTGGCAATAAACAAAAATTCACGGAAGTCCGTGATCTGTCTGTGACTTTTACTAAAAATAATGGGAAGGGGACTCTCAGGGGGAGGACTGAAGCCCGAACCCCGATGGTGAGGGAAGACAGCCCAAGCCCTGATGTGGGAAGTGGTGGGGTCCAGCAACTGCCACCATGGTGGCTGATAGTTCTGGAGCCACTGTCGTGGCTGACAGCTCTGTGGCCCCCGCTGCAGCCCCAGTGGCTCAGAGCTCTGGGGTCCCTGCCCCCTGAGCTGGCTGATGGCTCCGGGTCTCCACTGTCCCAGGGGCTGGGAGCTCCTGGTGCCCGTAGCAGCTGGGAGCTCTGGATTCCCCCACTGCCCGCAGTACCTCGGAGCTCCAGGGCTGATGGCTGGGAGCTCTGGGTCCTCCTGCTGCCTGCCTAGTGTTGCCAACTTTCTACTCTCACAAAACCGAACACCCTTGCCCTGCCCCTGCCCCACTCCATCACCCCTCCCTCTGTTGCTCGCTCTCCCCACCCTCACTCACTCGCTCATTTTCACCAGGCTGGCTCGGGGGTTGGGGTGTGGGAGGGGTGAGGGGTCGGGCTGGGGGTGTGGACTCTGAGGTAGTGCCAGGGATGAGAGGCTTGGGGTGCAGGAGGTGTTGCCCTGGATTTGAGGGGCATGTATACCCCAGAATGTGATCAAACTAATTGCAACCACATTATGTGCATTCAGCCACCCTAAATTAATAAAATAAAACACCACATAGTTAATGGTTAATTTGGAGACAGGCTTTCAGAAGCAAGGTTAGATCTAGCTTGCAGTTTCTGCTAATCAGAATGGGAGGAGGGGACAAACAAGTAAACAATTAAAACTAAAAACCTTAATGGTTAAAAAACCTTTAGTCTAAATGCCTCAAATATTAAAAATTATGAAAATTTTTAAAAAATAATAATACCAGAGGGGCCATTATAACCTATGTATTTTATAAAAATTAATTATAAAAAATAGCTAATAAAATGTACTTTAAAGCACTCCTCTGAAGCCATTTAAAAAAATCCATTTTTTCCCAATATCCTTTCTCCAACTGGCCACAGCAAACCTGCTGTTAATTAGTCAATATCTTTCCAGATATTAGGTAAATATCTGGGATGTTCTAAACCTATTGCTTATGTTTGTGGGAGCTTAAATCTAATAAACTTCAGTTTTAAATAAAGCACACTGCCTTCCATAAATCTTATCAGATGGAAGTGCTGTAGTTCCTGTTAATTTATTGCTTACACCATGTCATAAATATAAAGGGAAGGGTAAACCCCTTTGAAATCCCTCCTGGCCAGAGGAAAAATCCTCTCACCTGTAAAGGGTTAAGAAGCTAAAGGTAACCTCGCTGGCACCTGACCAAAATGACCAATGAGGAGACAAGATACTTTCAGAAGCTGGGAGGAGGGAGAGAAACAAAGGGTCTGTGGCTGTCAGTAGGCTGCTTTTGCCGGGGATAGAACAGGAATGGAGTCTTAGAACTTTTAGTAAGTAATCTAGCTAGGTATGCGTTAGATTATGATTTCTTTAAATGGCTGAGAAAAGAACTGTGCTGAATAGAATGACTATTTCTGTCTGTGTGTCTTTTTTGTAACTTAAGGTTTTGCCTAGAGGGATTCTCTATGTTTTGAATCTAATTACCCTGTAAGGCATCTACCATCCTGATTTTACAGGGGTGATTCCTTTACTTCTATTTCTATTAAAAGTCTTCTTGTAAGAAAACCGAATGCTTTTTCATTGTTCTCAGATCCAAGGGTTTGGGTCTGTGGTCACCTATGCAAATTGGTGAGGATTTGTACCAAACCTTCCCCAGGAAGTGGGGTGCAAAGGTTGGAAGGATTTTGGGGGGAAAGACGTATCCAAACTACGTTTCCAAGTAAACCCAGTTAGAGTTTGGTGGTGGCAGTGGATATTCCAAGGACAAAGGATAAAATTAATTTGTACCTTGGGGAAGTTTTAACCTAAGCTGGTAAAAGTAAGCTTAGGAGGTTTTCATGCAGGTCCCCACATCTGTACCCTAGAGTTCAGAGTGGGGGAGGAACCTTGACACACCGGCTGAAGTAAAATAGTTAAGTTGCCCTTGTTGGGGGTTCTGAAAACCCTGGGTAATAAAGGGGGCTTCAGGCTGTGGGGTGAGGGATTCAGAGTATGGGAGGGGGCTTCAGGCTGAGGCAGGAGGTTGAGGTGTGGGAGAGGGTACGGGCTCTGGGCTGGGGCCAGGGATGAGGGATTTGGGGTGTAGGAGGGGGCTTCATGCTGGGGCTGAGGGTTTCATAGTATAGGAGGGGGCTTTGAGCTGGGGCAGGAGGTTGCAGCGCGTGTGTGGGGGAACAGGCTCTGGGGTGGGCCCAGAAATGAGGGGTTATGGGTGCAGGAGGGTGCTCCAGATAGGGCAGGGGTTGCGGTGTGGGGGGTGTGAGTGCTCTGGCTGGGAGTGTGGGCTTTGGATGAGGGATTTGGGGTTCAGGAGGGAGTCCAGGCTGTGGCTGAGGGGTTCAGAGTGTGGGAGGGGGCTCCTGGCTAGGCAGAGGGTTGGGGTATGGGGGTGAGGTCTCTGGCTGGGAGTGCAGACTCTGGGGTGGGGCTGGGATGAGGGGTTTGGGGTGTAGGAGGGTGCTCTGGACTGGGACCGAGGGGCTTAGAAGGCAGGAGGGGGATCAAGGCTGTGGCAGGGGCATAGGGCAGTGTGAGGGCTCCAGCTTGGGGTGTGGGCTCTGGTGTGGGGCTGGGGATGAGGGGTTTGGGGTGCAGGAGGGTGCTCCAGGTTGAGACCGAGGGGTTTGGAGGACAGGGTGGGGATCAGGGCTGGGAAAGGGGTCGGGGCATGGGCGGGGCTCAGGGGTGCAGGCTCCGGGCAGTGCTTACCTCAGCAGCTCCCACAAGCAGTGGTATTTCCCCCCTCCGGCTCCCAAATCCTCTGCATGCTGCCCCATCTGCAGGAGCCACCCCCACATAGATTCATAGATATTTAGGCCAGAAGGGACCATTATGATCATCTAGTCTGACCTCCTGCACAATGCAGGCCACAGAATTTCACCCACCACTCCTAAAAAAGACCTCACACCTATATCTGTGCTATTGAAGTCCTCAAATTGTAGTTTGAAGACCTCAAGGAGCAGAGAATCCTCCAGCAAGTGACCCGTGCCCCATGCTACAGAGGAAGGCGAAAAACCTCCAGGGCCTTCCAATCTGCCCTGGAGGAAAATTCCTTCCCGACCCCAAATATGGCGATCAGCTAAACCCTGAGCATATGGGCAAGATTCATCAGCCAGATACTACAGAAAATTCTTTCCCGGGTAACTTGGATCTTACCCCATCTAAAAACCCATCACAGGCCATTGGGCCTATTTACCATGAATATTTAATTACCATACCAATCCCGGCGAATGGGAGCTGCAGAACCTCTGCTAGAGGCAGGAGCAGAGTACAGAGCCCCCTGGCTGCCCCTATGTGTAGGAGCTGCAGGGGGAACATGCCGCTGGTTCCAGGAGTCACGCGGAGCCATGGGAGGGAGCCTGCCTTAGCTGCCAACTGTTCTTCTAATGGCCCAGTCAGCAGTGCTGACCGGAGCTGCCAGGGTCCCTTTTTGACCAGGTGTTCTGGTTGAAAACCAGACACCTGGCAAGCCTATGCCCATGGTGCCTGAGAGCTCCTGGTTTCCCTGCTGCCTATGGTGGCTCCAAGCTTCAGGGCCCCCACCAGCTGACAGCTCTGGCACCGCTGCCTGGGGGCTCAAGTGGAAAATGTCACGTAGGTCTCTGAAAAGTCACGGAATCCGTGAATTCTGTGACCTCCATGACATAATCTTATCCCTACCCACAGTGCACAACAGACTATAGTGATCTTTCTACAATATTTATTTTTTATTAGCAAACCAAACAAAAATACACACACTGCAATCTGTTAAAGGAGAGAGAGCAAAAGCAATACAGTACACATAGTATTTGCATTATTCACAGCATGCCTTGCAGAAAAAACCTCAAGTGTTTGTCATCATCCTCACCATCATCAGCACCACCAGTGGTTGTCATTATGGGGTCTCCCCCACCACAGCATGCAGGCCAGGATACAGATGTTGTAATGTGTTATGCTTACACCAACTGGGGTTCAACTCCTTTTTCTTATTTGAACACTTACACCTCACTATTTTTGGGGTGCCCTATTTTTCCTTTGTTATTTTCCTTTTACTTATTAACATTTCATAGAATCATAGAAGATTAGGTTTGGAAGAGACCTCAGGAGGTCATCTAGTTCAACCCCCTGATCAAAGCAGGACCAACCCCAACTAAATCATCCTAGCCAGGGCTTTGTCAAGCCAGGCCTTAAAAACCTCTAAGGATGGAGATTCCACTACCTCAGTACGTAACCCATTCCAGTGCTTCACCACCCTCCTTGTGAAATATTTTTATCACATTATCACCATGGTAACAGATAAGAAAGTCTAACATTTCACCCCAGCTATCAACAGTCATCTTGTGGTGTCTACTGATCTTTCATTGACATTATTATTCAACATTCACCGATATTTTCAAAACATCAGCATATCATTAACATAGATACAAAGTCAGCAGGTTTATTAATTTAGTTATCCTAAATTTTCTTAGCTTATTTATCCTAAATCGTAAAGCCTAATTTGGCTAAGCTAAATATTTTACAAGCCTGAGCCCTGTAGGCCCTATTACAACATTAATTCTTATATTTTTTAGGTTTTTATATTTTATTTTAAGAAATAGGATTTATTTGGTAGTGTGATCACCCGGGGGAGGCTTAGGAGGCGTTGAAATCCTAGTGAAGAGTATGATGACAGCGTGGAACTCTCTTGGAGCTAGAATTGCAGGCTGTCCACAGACTCAGGGAAAACAAGGCTCCCTCAATAGTTTGTGCCCAGTTTGAGTTGGGGACATGGAGTCTGCTGAGCCCTGTCCTAAGGCTATCTTAATCTCTCTCACTCTCTCTGTTTCCAAGGCCTCCAAGGAAGAGAAATGGACAAGAAGAAGGAAGCCTTGAAGAAACAGCAAGCAAATAGGAGGAAAGAAAGCAGTTAGGGTTCAAGTCACGGTCCTGTCGCTTACGGGGATGTTGAGCTCCTTGGAACCCTGAGCAGTGTGACCTCCCTGTAATTCAGGGTAAGGTCTCTGCCCTCTTGCCCTTTTGGCATTATACCCTGTTGGCAGTCTAGTCAGTTTGACAACCCTTTAACGAGGGTTCATGTCACGAGCCTCTCTCTCTTTTATGGGACAGATCGAGGCCTTTGGTACCTTGAGCTGTGTGGCCTCCCTGTAATTCAGGGTAACATCTCTGTCCTTCAGATTCTTGGTATTAGACCCCTGTAGCCAGCTAATATTAATGGACCTTCAATGGACAGTCCTGTAATTCAGGTGCATGTTGAATCCCTCTAGTTTAGAAAGGCTATCTTTGTGCCATTGGTACTGTGACTGGCTTGTAATTTGGGTTCAGGTCTCTACCCTCTTGCCCTGTTGGCTTTGTGATCCGTTGGTAGTCTAGCTGGTGTGATCCCTCCTGTAACTAGGGTATAGGTCGCACCTCTCTTGATGATGGGGGCTTTAGAGCCAGTTTCATTCCATGGCCCATGTGACCACCCTGTAATCAGGTCTCTCCCCTTTTGTCTGTTGCAGTTACTCTCTTTTGTTCAGCTAGTCCAAGTGACTCCTCCGTTATTAGGGTAAGAGTTGCCATACTCTTGCTTAGGTGGGGGACATATCTTTGAGCTGTTTGACCACCCTGTAATGAGGGTTCAGATCAGCTCTTTTGGCCTCTTGATATTATGCTCTTGTGGCTGCCTAGTGAAAGGGACTCCCCTGTAATGAGGGTGTAAGTCACGTGGCCACGGTTTATGGGGGATATTAGGCTCTTTGGAACCCTGAGCAGTGAGACCTCCCTGTAATGAGGGCTCAGGTCTCTGTTGGCAGTCCAGTCAGCATGACAACCCTGTAATTAGGGTGCATGTAATGATTTTCTCTCTTTTATGGGACATATTGAGGCCTTTGCTGCATTAACCTGTGTGACCTCCCTGTAACTGAGGTTGTCTCCCTCATTGATATACATGGAGGATTGGGGGCATTTTAGTAATTTGGGCAGTGTGACCTCCCTGTACCTAGGGATCGAGTCCCTGCCCTTTAGTCTCTTGACATGATGCTACCGCTGGTCAGAATGAGCATCCTGTACGTAAGGTACAAGTCTCATCAGTTACTATTCATCATGTCCCCTCCCCACTCAAATAAACTATGTCCAGAGTAGCCCATTACACTCTTTGCCAGCTTGACTGGGATTATTCAGCCAAGCTTCATGATTCTACCCCACTTTGTTGTTGGAGACAAAAGATTTTGCAGCAGTTTTAAAAAAAGAGATTCCTTTGGCAGTTTTGGCATCCATCAGTGTAAGTGTTCTTTTTTTTCATTGCTCTTGTGATATATGTCCACTATTTCACACTGTTCTTAGTGATCTTACTGAATTTTGTATTAATAATTTTGAACTATGCTGTGTATGAGTTCTCATGTGGAAATTTGGAGATCTTGATTTTCGATTAGGATTTTCTTGGGAGTCGTTTATCTTTCTTGGAACTGTACTAATTTAACTAGCTCATTAGAGTTATTTCCCCTAAATTATATTGCATTATATTGTAGTCACTATTTATAATTTCCCTCTTAAATGCTGGGCAAAATTCTTGCTAAACACTGCTTTGATGTTGCCTGTGATTTCTATAGCTATGAATCATGGTTTCACCCCAGTTTTGCTTTTCAGAGATTGTATCCATTTTAGGTAATTTGAAAAATCTTGAGTTTATTTGAAAATACATTGTTATGTGTACAATCCTTTTGTCCTTTGATTTTGGAATTCATTTCTTACTGCTTTTAATAATTGTTTCTGGGTTTTGTTTTGAGAATTTTAAACTTCTTTGGAGTTTTGCTAAAAAATATTTTGCATACTCTTTCCAACCTCATAGGGACAACGGGACAATAAGAAAGTCCCCAACTAAAAAGTAAGAAAAAAGAGTGAAAAGGAACTATGGAAAAGTAGAGGGGAAACACATGCTGAGAGTATAATTATTGTTAATCCCAGTAATTATGAGATACTTCTAGCACAAATCACACAATAATCTTGTAACAAAGCCTGATGCCACCTCTATCCACATATTTATTCAAGTGACACCATCATAGGACCTAATCATATTAGCCATGCCATCAGGGGATTGTTCACCTGCACATCTACCAATGTGATATCTGCCACCAATGCCCCTCTGCCATGTACATTGGCCAAACCGGACAGTGTCTACGCAAAAGAATAAATGGACACAAATCTGACATCAGGAATCATAACATTCAAAAACCGGTAGGAGAACACTTCAACCTCTCTGGCCACTCAGTAAAAGACTTAAGGGTGGCAATTCTGCAACAGACAAGTTCCAAAAACAGACTCCACTGAGAAACTGCTGAGCTTGAATTAATATGCAAACTAGATACCATTAACTTGGGTTTGAATAGAGACTGGGAGTGGCTTGGTCATTACACATATTGAATCTATTTCCCCATGTTAAGTATCCTCACACCTTCTTGTCAACTGTCTAAATGGGCCATCTTGATTATCACTACAAAAGTTTTTTTTTCTCCTGCTGATAATAGCTCATCTTAGTGAGCTGTAGCTCACAAAAGCTTATGCTCAAATAAATTGGTTAGTCTCTAAGGTGCCACAAGTACTCCTTTTCTTTTTTCTTTTAGCCTCTTACAGTTTGTATGGCAACTTCTACCTTCTCTGTATGTGTGTGTGTGTATATATATATATTCTTACTATATGTTCCATCCTATGCATCAGATGAAATGAGCTGTAGCTCACGAAAGCTTATGCTCTAATAAATTTGTTAGTCTCTAAGGTACCACAAGTACTCCTGTTCTTTTTGCGGATACAGACTAATACGGCTGCTACTCTGAAAACAATCTCACACAGTGAGTAAAACTTAAACAAACTTAGTTTCTTACAGGAGTTCCTAAAGCAATATTAAGTATTTCTTTTGTACTTTATAATAAATATAGTTAAAAAACCCTTTATTTTATTCTCTTCAGGTTTATAACAACATCCATCACCGTAGCATCTAAATGCATTGGAAGGATAAATTCAACAAAGTGACTGGCATCTCTCACCTAATAAATGCTGTTAAAAGGCAGTAGTATATAACAAACTGAATCTCAATTCACTAGTCATATGAAAAGAAAATTGTTGATGAACCACAACACTAATGACTGAAGTTTCCTGCTGCATCCTTTCACTGTTTCTATAACTACGTTTATACACTGATAATACTATCTAATAGCATGTGTAAAGGTCTTAGCAATCAGCCTAGAAATCACACTTTGTGCATCATACATTCGCATTCTGGTTAAAAAGCAGGACAGGGTGTTTGGATTTAATTTATTAAAGTTAACCTTTACCATTCCTTCATAACCATTTTGATGTCACTATTTAGGAATCTGGGCTTTACGTTTTGCAAATCATTTTGACATTCTTAATCTATTAGCTGTAGCAAGGTGTTCAAAGCTCAAGAACCATTTAGAAAGGATATAAGAAAGAACTAAGATGCCTTGAGGCAACCCTACAGAGACCACGAAAGAAGTTATATATTGCCATTTTACACACTATTTACACTTCTCCCTTCTCTCAGCCCATAAGAAAAAACTCTTTTAATACCAGAACAGTGCCATAGTTATGTGACGTGGAATTCAACTAAATTTCTACCTATTTTGAGATGCTGGCCAATTAGAAATTGTCAGCAGAACTGGAAAATTTCCATCTAAATGTTGATTTCATCTTGATAAGTAACAAAATATTTCAAATGTATATTTTGTCAAGGTGACTACTTGGTTTTAGGTTAAATGGAACTTAAAGTGAGAAGAGGATGCTGGCAGGGATAGAGTCCTGTGGTTTGCTCATGAACAGTGGGAGAGAAAATAGGACAACCTGTCACAAGACCCACTGAAGAAAGGGCCAGAGATAAAGAAGGAGAACCAGTGGAGAAAAGTAACACAAACAACTAAGGGAAGACAAAGTCATGGAAGAGTTACAGAGTCCAGCAGGTGGCTTATAACCAACTATAACACATACTACTGATATCTGAAACATGCTTGTAACATCTATTCATCACATAATAATGCTGCACAAACTATTTATAAATGTACCCTTAATATAAACAATGACCTTGAAGTATTATTGATTTATGGGAGAGTTCAAAATTTCTGAAGAGAAAATGCTTTCTGTGTAGCCAAGATCAATAATCTCCTAGGGGCCTTATGAGTCCCAAGTAGTGGATATTTTTCCTTCTGAAGAGAGAGCTACATTTATGAGGGAAGTATGTAACAGTAGCAAATAGGAGTCTGCAGTGAACTAGCATCCATCTACTTGATACAATTGAGCTTAGGATGTAAAGAGCTGGATAGTAAGGAAAACATTGCTAGATGATGCAGAAATAGATAATATCTACGCATAAAATATTATTGATTTTAATATTCAGGTAATTAAGCTGACAAATCTACTTCCATTTGCAATTTAGGTAAAAAAAGGCAATGATTGATAGCCATTTCATTCAGACAATTAAGCAAATACTTACTATATGTGCAACCGTATACCTCAATACGCATTCCAATTCTACCATTGGGATTCCAGTCCAAGGGGACAAAACGGAGAAATCTTGCGTTGATGGAATGTTGAAGCTTATTGTGCACAACACTGTCTGCATTTGTGTTTCCTGAAAAAGCCTAGAAGAAAACAAAAAAGGATCAACAATACCCATACTGCATATAAAAGTAAACAGAAGCATTATTGGCCTACTTTTCATTTTAGGGCCTTACCCTACAAACACTTATGGATGTGAGTAAATTTACTTATGTGGGTAGCCCCATTGAATTCCATGGAAATACTCACATGAGCAAACTCACTCAGATGCTTAAGTGTTTTCAGAATCAAAAACTTAGTAATGTATCTATCCATCCAACAATTTATATCATGCTCATTTGAGTGTCTTCAATCTTTCACAGTTTAAGTAAGTGAAACTGTTGTGGTTTTTTGTTTTGTTTTGTTTAAATGCCCTAAGAACTCGATGTTGTTATATCCCTATGTTTCAGGGTATTATGCCGTCTAAAATTCCCTGAGATATCATGGATAAGTTATTATTATGCTCTTCTCTACCTCAAAGGGAGTTTAAAATCCAATACCTTGTTGTACTTTGGCTGTGAACTGTAGGAAAACCCATTACTGTTTCTAGAGAGAAAGCTCATCGTGCAAATAGGACTCTAGGTTGCCACCTACTGGAGACACCTTTTTGTAATAAGAAAAGGAGTACTTGTGGCACCTTAGAGACTAACAAATAAATCTGTTAGTCTCTAAGGTGCCACAACTACGCCTTTTCTTTTTGCGAATACAGACTAACATGGCTGCTACTCTGAAACCTTTTTATAATAAGAATTTAAATATAGCAATGTTGTATTAAATCTGAGCTTGTACTGTATTTAATAGGTAAAGGGAGAAAACAGTTTTTTTAAAAAGTTTGTATTGGCCACAATAATAATTTTATTTTATTTCTTGCAAGCTGTACCATTGCTTTAGTTAATGAAAGAAAATAAGTGAAACATCTCCTCTACTAAATACTACAAACTTAGGTATTTTAAAAACCAAAACAATAAAGTTAGTTTTCAGTAGTGGATGCTTAGTTTCATTTTTTTTTATCATTGAGGTTTGTGATACAAAAACATGCAGCAAAATATTCAAAAAAGATAAATTTTGGGTTTCTGTGTTTGACAATTTAGACAGAGATTGCTATCCCTGAAATATGTTGGTTAACTGAAGCATAGCAAATAGGATACATTTCCATATGAGGACCACAGGAACATCTTAAATTTGAATGATCAGTACATTTCCGTTTCCATTATGTTTTGATTGCCTAGGAGACATTTGCTATCACTGTATGCCATGGATTTGTTGTGACCGCAAAATGAGATTTTAAAAAGGAACATTCTGGGTTACACTTCTCACCCCATCTTTCTTTTGAAGTGGTGGCAATTCATCATGAGTCTCCCTACATAAAGATAAAGCTTCCCGCTTTCCCTCCCTCATCCTAGTGGAATTTCAAATTAATTGTTAGCTCAGAACATTGAGTATGAAGAAACAGCTAGTGAACAGGCTCATTAGAGCTAACCTATTAAGTCGGTAATAAGTAATGAGAGTCAGCAACTTTAAATATCTACACCATTTGCAGCTTCATGCTTTATAATCTCACTCTCACAGTAGAAGGCAGAAACATTCTACAACGAACACAGGAGAACTGCCACTATTTTCAGTATGAGACCCTTCCTAAATTCTTGTCCCTTCGAATCATATTTGTAGTCAGATGTAACTGCTATTGAATGTGCCAATTAGTTTGTTGACTGAACCAGAACCCGAGCCCCAGAAGTTTAAGTGCTATGTGCAAATTAAGTGTTCCATTGAGATTTCAATTTTTTCTAAGATCGTTTCTGGAAGGCATGCACCCAGCAAAGATGAGTTGTTAAGTTTTGGATAAAGTATGTAAATGTCTGATTTGTTACAGGAGATACTTGAGCCATGTGCTCTTAATTTAAAATTAGGTTTCTAAAAAAATAATCTAAAAGTGGAACATATTCTCCTTTACAACACTCTAAATGGTCAGTTTTGAAAATAAGATTTTCCAGCAGTTTTACAATGCTTTTACCTGGAAAGAACAAATTCTAAAGTATATCAGTTGAGTCAAGTATTACATGTACTTCTAGAACTGCTTGATGTTAAGTATTTAAAAGATTAAAAATACTATCCTGGCCTGTTGTGAGCACTTTTCAGTTTGAAGAGAGAGAACAGAAATTAACTTCTGCACTCAGCCTGTTTCTCTTTATTGGTCTATAACTGCTAGAGCCTGATAGGAAGCCTATGGAAATAAATGGAAGTCTTTTTAAGGAAGTTGTCATGCTCAACATGATGACAATATTCTTGATTCAGTTGTGGGATACAATTTCTGTTTTACAATCCAGTTTTCCAAATATTTAAGCAAGTGTGTCACTTTACTCATGTGTTTAACTGATTATACAAGAACATAAGAATGGCCATACTGGATCAGACCAACAGTCCTTCTAGCCCCATATCCTGTCCCTGACAGTAGCTAGTGCTAGATGCTTTAGAGGGAATGAACAGAACAGGGAAATTCTGCATGATTCATCTTCTGTTGTTGATGATGAATGTTAGATACAGTTCCAGCTTTTGACAGTTGGAGGGTTAGGGACACCTAGTGTGTGGGGTTGTATGTCCCCAACCACCTTTTTACATCAAGTTCCATTGATGTAACTATGCTCCAGAAACTTACCTGAATGTTTTTGTTGTTGAACTCATGTATACTTTTGGCCTTAACGAAATTCCATGGCAACGAGTTCCACAGGTTGACTACATTGTGTGAAGAAGTACTTCCTTATGTTTCTTTTAAATCTGCTGCCTATTAATTTAATTGAGGGAACTCTGACTCTTGTGTTATATAAAGGGGTAAATATCACTTCCTTATTCACTGTCTCCATTCCATTCATGATTTTATAGATTCCCCCCTTTGTCATTTCTCTTCTAAGCTGAAAAGTCCCAGGCTTTTTAATCACTTCTCAAATGGAAGCTGTTACATTTTCTAAATCATTTTGTTGCCCTTTTCTGCATCTTTTCCAATTCTATCTTTTTTTGAAATGGGGCAATCCATTGTACTATTCAAGGTGTGGGAATACCATGGGATTTATATAGTAGCATTATAATATTTTCTATCTTCTTATCTATCACTTCCTGAATGGCGTCCAACATTCTGTTAGTTCTTTTGACTGCTACTGTACATTGAAAGGCTGTTTCAGAAAACTATCCACAATGACTCCAAGCTCTGAATGGTAACAGCTAATTTAGACCCCCATCATTTTGTATGTATAACTTGGATTATTTTCTTCCAACTTTGCACTTATCTACATTGAATTTCCTTTGCCATTTTGTTGCCCAGTCACCCAGTTTAGTGAGATTCCGTTGTAAATCTCCAGAATCAGCTTTGGATTTAACTATATCGAGTCATTTTGTATCATCTGCAAATTTAGCCACTTCACTGCTCTTCCCCTTTTCCAGATCGTTAATGAATATGTTGAACAGCACAAGTCCCAGTACAGATCCTTGGGGGACCCCACTATTTACCTCTCTCTATTCTGAAAACTGAGCATTTATTGTTACGCTTTGTTTCCTATATTTTAACCAGTTACTGATTCATGAGAGAATCTTCCCTCTTATCCCATGAGAGCTTAGTTTGCTTAAGAGACTTTGGTGATGACTATAGTCTAAGTACACTATATCCACTGGATCACCCTGGTCTACATGCTTGATACCCTGAAAGAATTCCCTTTACAAAAGCTATATTGACTTTCCCCAACAAATTGTCTTCATCTATGTCTGATAATTCCATTCTTTAGCACAGTTTCAACCAATTGGCATGGTACTGAAAGTAGGCTTACTGGTCTGTAATTGCAAGGATAGCTTATAGAGCCTTTAAAAAAAGTCACTTATACATTGATCTTGTCATTAGATACAGGAGCTGAATTAAGTGATAGGTTACATACCACAATTAGGAATTCTGCAATTTCATATGTGAGTTCCTTGAGAGCTCTTGAGTGAATACAATCTGGTCCTGATGATTTATTGTTTAATTTATCAATTTGTTCCAAAACATCCTCTATTGACACCTCAATCTCAGACAGTTCCTCAGATTTGGGCAGTTCCTCAGATTTGGACAGGACAAGGAGTAATGGTCTCAAGTTGCAGTGGGGGAGGTTTAGGTTGGATATTAGGAAAAACTTTTTCACTAGGAGGGTGGTGAAACACTGGAATGCGTTACCTAGGGAGGTGGTATAATCTCCTTCCTTAGAAGTTTTTAAGGTCAGGCTTGACAAAGCCCTGGCTGGGATGATTTAATTGGGGATTGGTCCTGCTTTGAGCAGGGGGTTGGACTAGATGACCTCCTGAGGTCCCTTCCAACCCTGATATTCTATCATTCTATGATTGATTCTATGATTTGTCACCTAGAAGGAATAGCTCAGGTGTGGGGATCTGCCCCCATGTCCTCTGCAGTGAAGACGGATGCAAAGAATTCATTTAGCTTCTTTTCCTTTAGTGCTCCGTCAGTGCGTTGATCAGCCAGTGGCCCCACTGACGGTTTGCATCAGACATAGGAAGCCTGCTACTTAAAAAAATCCTTAGCTAGTTGCTCTTCAAATTCTTTCTTGCCCTGACTTATTTTACTTTACACTTGACTTGCCAGAGTTTATGCTCCTTTCTATTTTCCTATCTAGGATTTGACTTTCAATCTTTTACTCTGCTGTTAAGCCATGGTGGCATTTGCAGTATACATTTAAGTTTAACCCTCCATCATGGTGTTTTAAAATAGCCTCTAGGAAGTTTGAAGGCATTTCACCCTTGTGACTGTTCCTTTTAATTTCCATTTAACTAGCTTGCTCATTTTTGGAGAGTTCCCCTTTTTGAAGTTAAATGCTACTGTGATGGGTTTCTTTGGCTTTTTTCCCCTTACAAGGATGTTAAATTTAATTACATTATGGTTGCTATTACCAAGTGATTCAGTTATATACACCTCTTGGACTGGCTTCACTTAGGACTAAATCAAGAATTGCCTCTTCCCTTGTGAGTTCTAGGACAAGCTGCTCCAAGAAGCAGCCATTTATGGTGTCTATAAATTTTCTCTCTGCATCCCTCTGCATTTTACTATCACCATAGTTGTCCTGGTCATGTAGTCAGTAGTATATACCTACTGCTATACTCTTATTGTTCAAGCATGCAGTTTCTATCCATAAAGATTCTATGGTACAATTTGATTTAGTTAAGTTTTTTACTTTATTTGATTCTATGCTTTCTTTCATATATAGTGCCACTCCCGCACCAGCGCAACCTACTCTGGTATTACAGTGTCCCATTGATTATCCTCATTCACTAAGTTTCCATAATGTCTACTGTATCAATATCCTCATTTAATGCTAGGCACTCTAGTTCACCTATTTTAGCATTTAGACTTCTAGCATTTGGATATAAGCACTTGTACATTTTGTCAACATTCAGTTGCATGCCTTAATATGTTCTATTAAAATGGGACTTTGTTTGACTATTCCTCACTAGCTCCTAACTGTAATTTACCAACTTCTTTCTCATCC
Organism: Caretta caretta; assembly: GCF_965140235.1. Classification (NCBI taxonomy): domain Eukaryota; kingdom Metazoa; phylum Chordata; order Testudines; family Cheloniidae; genus Caretta; species Caretta caretta. The sequence goes on along the minus strand of NC_134210.1, from coordinate 88,025,914 downwards.
TCTTTATTAGGTTAGCGAGTGCCCCAGTTAACGAATTCATCCCTAATGGAAGTCTCCACCGAAACCGTGTGCTCTTCCTCACCTGTTGGCTTTCCCGCAGTCCTTAGTTTAATTGTGGGATTTCTCTGTTACATTGGTCTAGTTTGGGGCCTATCAGCAGGCAGAAGAGTCCTCACAACCTGCAAATTTTGGCTTTGACTACAAGCACACTTGCACCCCATGAACATTCATACTACGTATAATAAAAAATAGTTTAAAGGAGCTTTATTAAACCTGTAAAGTCAAGCACTCAAAAATTAGGAAATCCAACAATTAACGTTTCCTGTGCATCCTTAATTCTGCACACTTCACATGGATTATGACCATCTCTAAATATGTGATCACATGCTATTTCCCTCCCCTCACACAGGTCCCTTATATCATTCAGTACACAGAAAGGACAGTGCTCATTGAATGAACAGCTATTCAATATCTTGTTTTTTCATTGTTCTTCAGCATGAAGCCCTATTATTGCAGACTTATCAAATGCTTTCCTGAAGACAGAATTATTAATTTACTCATGGGCTTTTCTATGGCACATGTCAGCCTCAATTCTGTTATTTCCTAACTTATGAACATTATCATTTTAACCCCAATTTATTGTTCCCAGTCGCCTTGTCCAGCTAATCCCGGTTCCTCCATTCCTGGTTTCTCATCCTATGTTTCTGTATGCCATTGACCCTGGCTCACATTCCCCCTCTCCATTGGCTCCCAGTTCTATCCTCCCTTCCCGGGCTGCTCATACTATCTCAGTGTCTTCCAACCACCAATCTCCTTGCCTCAGTCTCTTTACCAGTCCAACACCTCAGGTTCCTTGTCCCAATGTACTCCCCTCTCCTACCCTCCAAGTCACCTCCACACTGCCTGGGCCTGGAGGGGGTTGTCTCACTGAAAGTACAGGAAAGACTGACTCCCTGATCTCAGTTCAGCTGTCTGGAGCTAGACCCAGAATGGCCTGTTGCAGCCCAGGGCTAAAACTGCAGGCAAAGCTGTATTCAGACCTGGGATAGAGCATGCCCAGCATGAACAGAATTTTCTAAAACTGAAGAAGTATCTACTGAACATGTGTGAACTGCAATTTTTCAAAGTCTTATAAACTTGGCCAAATTCTGGTGGATTTCCATAGGGACAGCTAAAAGCACACCCTTCACACAATGGCCAGCACCCTGGCAAATTTTAAGTCCATCTTCCAAAGCATGGGGATGCTAGAGCTTTTCAAATAAAGGTCACCAGAATTTTTTAATGCGGGCAAAATAACACAGTTCATCCTTGCCTAGTTCCTGGAAACTGCTGAACTGTTTTGGCTGAAAAATCCTTCAATTTTCCTCCTGAGGCAAATTCCTGGCCTGAAAAATTTCAGCCTGAATGATCAAAGTTTGACAAAGTTACAAGCAACTGGAAACAGGGTTGTATGATGGGAAATGTGAGCAACCTCAATAAAAGGTGATGCTATAATATAAATCAAAATATGCATCTTTTAAAGAATGTGGCATAAGTGTAGAAACGCAGTCACTGCAAGATTACAGCAAAGTGTTAACACAGATGGACGTTCCTTCTGCCCATCTCTGTTGTCTGCCCAGATGGAAGTCAAAGATCATTTTCTAGAAAACAAAAGGTATAATTCTAAGGTCATATCCAAAATTCCTTTTTCCAGTAACGTCGGTTCCAGTGTGCAACGTGGAGGTTAAGTCCATTAATGGCTATTAGCCAGGATGGGTAAGGAATGGTGTCTCTAGCCTCTGTTTGTCAGAGGTTGGAGATGGATGGCAGGAGATAAATCACTAGATTATTTTCTGTTAAATTCACTCCCTCTGGGGCACCTGGCATTGGCCACTGTCGGTAGACAGGATACTGGGCTGGATGGACCTTTGGTCTGACCCAGTATGGCCATTCTTATGTTCTTATGTTGTGGGTAAGATATTGGTGTACTGAAGCACTGACTGATGTGTTCTTCAGGACCATGCGGGTTAAAAGATACTGCACCATAAATGCATGTTTTATTGGCATTATTTAAACAATCTAAGTTGTTTTTCAAATGGACAAATATTGCATTAAGATCCCAATATAAGGCCATACCATTCCTTAGAAGAGAACAAATGTGCAAAGGGGACTCAAAACACAGTGACTCCAATTAAAATGCCCTTCTTCGCAAAGTCCTAAAAACTCTAACCCTTTCCTCCCCTGAGAAGTGTTAGCGCATGAGTCAGGTAAAAATCAGAAACAAAAAAACCACATCAAAATATTTAAAATTGAAACAAAAACAATAGTTAACAAGACATGCCAAAAACTTCACTGCTCAATTGCACTGCTTTTCATGGCATCCAAATTCTCATCCTTCATCTGCACATTGTTTGTTGACAGAGGTGACCATTAAAAAGTCACCAATTACATGTACATTTATTTTATTAACAAATCTACATTTCTTCTCTAATTTTAACCAGGGGATTTACAAAACTGCACCAGTATAAAAAAGACAGGTTCTGTGTGCATCACTTTGTTAAATATAAGGTTGCCAGAAAATAACATGTAGTCAAAATACTTAGCTCTGATATAACACTTTTTAGCTATAGATTTTAAAGCATTTTAAAAATGATAGTAAATATCATCATCTCCGTTTCACAGATGGTGAAACTGAGACACAGCTGGTTAAATGAGTTGCCAAAGGTAACACAGTAGGTCAAGGAGAAAGCCAGGAATAAAACCATATCACCTGACTCTCAGGGTTAAAATATTGGCAATACCTCTTTGCAAGTAGTTATGTAACCACAATTTTTATGTTGCTCCCTTAACTTGTATTAAAGAATAAACCAGATGTTCCCTGTACGTAGGCAAAAGATAAAATGTAAAAGATTTGAATGGTGACCACCATACTTCAGGATTGAAATCTATTTAGACTCTCCCACCTGAGTCTCCTATTGTCAGCCATCTCATTGTATTACTTATATGTGGTTTGAAAGCTAAATTTAGTCATGTTCATGTTTAGGATCATATTAATACTGATGTATTACTTTCAGTCAGTTTGGGCATGTAATTTCACCACAGCACAACTACCAAGGATTTAGATGGACAGCCTGCACACTACTGTTAGTGCCATCTTTCCTAGATCAACTCTCTCACCTGTCACTCTTTGACAGCCTCACTTCACTCCATCATTTTTCTTGACACTGATGCTTCAAAACCGCAAAATAGTATCAAATGCTTAAACAGACCTTAACAAAAAGGACTTATGAGGATGGAAGGTTTTTATTTTATTTTTATTAGATTTAGATAAAGATATCTAAGTGCCACAAATATATTGAGGTGCACAGCAGCCCAGAACCAAATTAGGGTGAAATTTCACATGAACAACAAAAGTCATAACACCTGTGCCAAATTTCAGGACAATTTTCCAAAACATGTGGTCACTAGAACTTTTCAAATAAAAGGTTGCCAGAACATGGGCAAAACAACATTTTTTCCTAGCTTCTCTCAGAAATGACTGAACATTTTTGGCTGAAACGTTAAATAAATAAAATCAGCCCAAACCAAAATTTAAACCCAAATAGTGAAAGTTGGGCAAAACTATAAACACCTGAAAACAGGTTCTTATCATGGAAAGTATTGGGCAACCTTAATGATAAATGGTGCTATCAACCCCATCTATTATAGGTGATTCCATAAAATATAAATAATCATGATAACTGTGATTTTGATTGTTGAAATTATGGTATCCTAGGTGAATTGATCATAGTAAAAAATTACTAAATATGTAATTTATTTTCCTTAAGCAAAATCCAATACAGACCAAAGTGCCTTTAAAAAATTCTTTAAAATATACTCTGTTGAAGACACACTACCAAGCTTAATAGTGCAAATATATTTGGAAATTGTATGCAATTCTTTCATTTATATATTATAAAAATACACAATTAACTGAGAAAACCTACAAAAATAAAGCACTGTGCAGGTGTTGTAGAAGAATTAAAAAAAAGTGGCATGGAAAAAAAATTTAAACTCAAATTTCCCTGAATTTACAATTTTTAAAAAGTGAGAAAAGGATCATTTCAACAATTTGCTGCAGACAATAATCCTTATTTTATGAAGCTGAAATTTATTAAGTATCTGATTCAGCAACAATATCTAAAGCCTTTTCGAACACGTAAGTATTGGAAAGTAACAACAGTTACTTATTCCATGATGGGTCAGCGAAAGCTTGGTTCACTGAAGAAAGCAATTAAAACCTTCAGCTCCATAATGAGACATTATATTGCTGCTTTGCAGTCGCAGAGTTCACCTCAAAATCATCCCAACTTCCTGAAAACAACAATTCTTGATTCTTGGAGCAGTCCATCTCGTGATCCAGTTGACCTTATAATCCTTGGGCACAGGGGTTCTCAAACTTAGTGCACCATGACAACACAAATTTCTGACAAGAAACATTTATACATGATACCAGGAGTGGGGACCGAAGCCTGAGCCTGCCCGAGCACCACCGACCCGGCCAGGGGGGCAAAAGCCTGAGGCCTGCCACCCAGGGCTGAAGCCCTTGGGCTTTGGCCCCTGGCAGTGGGGCTCAGGCTTTGGCCTTGGGTGGTGGGACCCAGGCTTTGGCTTTGTCCCCGGGTCCTAGCAAGTCTAACACCAGCCCTGGTGACCCCATTAAAATGGGGTTGCGACTCACTTTGGGGTCCTGACCCACAGTTCGAGAACTGCTAGGCTAGAATATCTTTTCCGGTATGATCCCCAAAGGGGAGATAGTGAATCAGAGCCCAGGACTGATCTGGGTAAAACAATTCACTGGGAGGAAGGACCTTTTGTTTTCATTTGCAGTAAAGACAATCCCATGTAGGTGGAAACCTGTTGGAAAGGTCCCCCCTGAACTTTTTTAGAAGGTGGTATACTTATCTTTGGGCTGTACAACCTTCTCAATCTCCTTAGTTGAGTTTTACATTGGTGCTATCAAAGGCAGTGGGAACCTGACACATTCTGGCTGGAGTCCCTTTAAAATTCATTCCTGGATGCTTAGTTATTTGGGGAAGAATCCAGCAACACATTAGGACACTGAGCAACTCATATGACAGGCTCACTGAACCCCAACAAGAGGAGTCTCTCTCAATACATTAAGACATTGCTGCTAACGTAGAGGGAATTGCACCTTGGAATGAGACTCTGTCTCAATGACCACATAACCTGGGAGGCCTGTATAACTTCCTTTGGCCAGCAACTGCCAAAGCTCCTTTTCAGCTCAATAGGGGACTCAGTGGAGTTGATCTAAAATTAATAGCTTAAAGTTTTGAGTTTTAAACTATGTACCTTAATAGGCTTACAATTGCTGCCATTTATACTTAGTGCATTTCACTCTTTAATTGCCATGTTTATCCTGTAGCATGCTCTTGTTGGGTTCTATCCCTAGGAAATCTGTTTAACAAGCTATTTGATCTGGTAAGGCCAGTGTCATTGCATGGAAAAAGCTTTTGACTGGCTAACGAGCATGCTCAATAGATCTGAAAGTATGAAGAGGAACTATTGGCATGACAAGGCTTCTATATGGGAAATACTCTATTCATAATGGAGGTTGTTTAAGCTTCTTCAAGACCTTTCTGACCTGGGGGTAGCATTTCCTGTGGGACTCAGCACTCACTCTCACTGCTTACATACAATATATCTTACTGCAGACATCCAGTGACAACTCTCTGTTGTTGTATTCATACAGAAGTCACCTTGTGTCCTACCTCATTCATTCTAATACAGCACTGAGTTACAAAATAAGTAAAATAATTTGCCACCATTAGAGGGACCCCTTGTAGCAATACAAACATAAATTTATGCTACATGTTACATCACCCCTTAAAAATCAACACAATAATTCTAACCAAACTTCATTAATTTCTGGAGTGACGTGACCGTGTAACTATGAAAATATCATGTTTTGTTTGATCACTTTAAAGAAAAAACAAATGCATTTCTCTTTGTGAATATATGCACACTCAGAAAGCCTGTAAAGACCAAAAGGTGAACTGAAATTTTGTACTAACACTCACAATATAAGAATATTTAATTACCTTTGCCTTTGAACAAGATCTTCAAGGATTAGCTAACTCTAACTGATACAAATACAGATATCTATATTTTAAAACATACGGTCAACTGAGAAACACAATAATTTGACTTTTGATGTTCTCAGAAACAACTATGATGATCTTTGAGCATACCAACCAAAATATTTTTTTACACAAATGTGTTGATTGTTTAATTGAATCACTTTGCTCTGAAAATGAAATTAAATCTTCTTAGGTCTAGAGGATCATAAGTAATATAATGGTGCAATACAAAGGTTTCCTATTCAATTTATTTCTGTGGCCTATCATTTTCCTAGATGAAGTCTTGTAGTTATTGGCTTTCAAAAGAAATGCCAGTGTACAAATCATTCTGCAGATCTTAAGCTTGGTCTACACTTAAAATTTAGGTTGACATAATTATGTTACTGGGGTGTGACAAAGCTACACCCGAGTGATGTAGCTATGCTAACCTAACTCCCAGCATATGCACAGTTAGGTTGATGGAAGAAGGCTTCTATCAACATACCTACCATTGCATGGAGAGGTGGTGTTCCTACACCAACAGAAAAATTTCTTCAGTCAGTGTAAACTGTGTCTAGACTATGGGGCTTTGCTGGCATAGGTGCAGTGATGTAGCTATGCTGGTATAGTCCCCATAGTGTAGACTTGGCCTAACCCACCAAGTTGAACTTACAATGCTATACTACACTGCTTGTTAATAGTAATTATGGTCAGATCCTTGTGTTTCCACAGCTTCAGGATTGGCAAAAGAAAGCACCCTCTTCCCAGTGAAGAACTTGGCTACAGAATGTAGCCTTTCATTTACACATTTCTAGTTCTCCTTGCTACAATGTAAAGTTCTCCTTCCAAAAGTAAAAGGTTTTCATGTTGTTCCCTTGAGCCTGCTGAAAAAATATGCTGAAGTGATAGCCCTAAGAGAGGTCTGAACTGCTCCCATCCATCTCAATGGGGTGTTAACTATGAAGCTCAGTGATGGCAGTTTAATGGTGGACAGTGCTCAGTAATTCACCACAGATAATTTTAGCAATTATCTAGCAAATATCTAGCAAATATGTGCTTACTGCATTCAGTGGCAGATATGGGCAGACAGGGGAAAGAGAGGACAATGGGGCAACTGGTTCATCAAGGATACCTGGGGTGGAGAAGCAGAGGTTTAAACCCCCAGAAGTGTCAAATCACATCTGTAAATGCTCTGAAAATAGAGGGGAGGAGGACATACATCTCCTTTCTCCTGCCAAAATCCTCAGGAGGCCTGAGATGCATAAAACACTAAATGTCCCTTACCTAGCTACCCAAACCTCTAGATGACCACTTCTACACTGAAATTATGCTTTTCCACTACAACATTCTACATCCCACTAAAAGAGCCTGAAGGCAGAGTGAAACTGAAACTATTCAGAACTGTGTTTTGTATTGAAATGAACATTCAAATCAATAACAGGACAAAATTGTGACTTACCATTAATGGCCACAAACAAAGGAGCAAGTGGATTAAAAGGAACCCATAATCCCCCCATTGTGATCTCTGTACATCACTGATCAGAGCAGGGGGTGAAGTAGGCTCCACAAGGAAATGACTTCCCACCCCCAATTATGTATATGGGGAATAGGCTGCTCCCTTTTACCCCCATGTTCTACCCAGCATTTCTGAACCAATTAGGACTGAGAAGTAAACAGTGTTGCCAACTCTTGAGATTTTATCATAAGTCTCATAATAGTGGGTGTTTTTCTTAACTCCAGCTCCTGAGCCATGTGATTATGTGAGAGTCTCACGGGCTAAAGTTAGCAGAGAATGTCTTGGTATTTGTTTTTGTTTCTTAAATATGTTTCTTGCTTTCATGATTGCAGAGAAAAGCTTGAAAAGATGAATGATGTGTACCATAAATACTCAAAAACCAGAGGGCAAACAAAAAGAACCCGCATTTATTTATTTATTATTTATTTAAAGTCTAATGAATTTTAAGTAAATTGCTTGATTGTGGGAGGTCTGAGTCAGGATTTTTCAATGCAGGGGTTGGCAGTGTTATTTGCTACTGACGAGTAGCAAATTGCTTCCCCCAGGGAGCAAGGTGGAGCTAGGGAAAGAATTGTGACTCCGAAACACCTTTTCTTCCCTTGTCTGCTCCTGAGGTGGCTCAGCCAATGGAACCACTTCTTTCTGGCCACGGACAAACTCAAAATATTACCTCAAAGGGATAGTTTACTCTCTGTATCATTTTCCTTTATATTTAATTGAATAAAACCTTTTATTACTACATTCACTAGAAGCAGCTGCATAAATTTCAACATTTCAAATTTCAGCAATTCTATGTCACAAAATTCAGGAGGCTTTGAGAATTTTGATCCCATGTATCACAGGGAATACAAGACCCTGAGCATAACCTAGAAACACTGTCTTGGGGTCAGGCCACATTTAGCACAAGATCACAGTTTAATTAATGCTGTATTTAAAAATATCTGCAATGCAAGCAAAACCAAGGAAGCATCAAAGATAGAATAACCATGAAGCAAATAATGTTCCACTTATGAACAGAGATCACTGGATGTATTAGTATCCTCATGTTGTAAAATAAAAATAGAGTGTAGTTTGGTGTCCAGAATCAAAGACAGGATGCCTAAGTGACCCACTGAGCTGTTACTACTCATAAGAAATCCTCTATGAGCGCTGACAGGGATAACACCATGACATTTTTTGTCATGATTCTATTTGGAATCTAGATGGAAATGCAGAAGTACTGAAGAAAGAGGTAGGAATTTGAATTATACAAAGCAAGAAAAGGGTATTTGAAAGAAAGCAGCGTACACCTGTGGAACAAAGTGGTTTAAAACCCCAGTGAAAGTTCACTTGACCTCTTAGGAACAACTCCACAGCAGCCAATGATGCTGTTAGTGACCAGAAAAGATCCAAAGCATTTTACTTAAGTCTTTTAGGGAAAAAGTCACTTATTAAAGGCTGACATCTTAAGTCATTTAGAAAGATAGAGTAAGAGTCTTTTGATAAGATGTAATAGTTGCACGGTATGCTCATACTTCATATTAAGAACAACGGAATCTAGGCTTAATTTTGTCCAGTTCTGCATGCTGTGTATCTAAACTTCTTTATTCTGTATTTAAAAAAAATAGAAGAGATGTAGAATCTTCAGTTTAGATTCAATAAGCACAAAGGAGCAAGGATTTATTTTTCTCCTTTTTAATTTTCTATTATTTCTACATGTCAGCCACTGGAATAAGGGCCCTGATCCCTGTAAAATGGGATGAAGATTTTCATTTAGCTTAGTATCCTGTGGTATTTGGCTACTGCTTCTTCCTTGTTTTAACAACTCGTTCTAATACCTGTGAGACACTGGCTGTGACACACCTGGAATAAGACACAGGACAAAAATTTGTGGCTCATAAACTATTCAATGAGATGCTACCCAATTCCTACATGTTTCAAAGAGGTTTCAACAGCCAGCAAGTACTTGTCCAGTGTGGGTTCCAATACTAGACCACACAACAGTTGTGGGTAATAGGCAAAAGACATCAACATTCCTGATAAAGCAGTTGAAAAAAAGCCACAGACTGATCTGGTTGGTAGCAGCAAACTCATCATATCTGCTAGCATAGGAGAATCTCCAAGAACCCACCTCAGGAGAGGGGGAGGAGATAACAGAGCCAATCAGCTGATCAAGGGTGAAGAGATGCCCCAAATGCATACTTCTTCAACATCACAAGGAAGTCGAAGTGGGGAAGCAATACTGCTTGCACACAGTAGGCACAAAGACCACGCCCAAGAAGAGAGTGGTGAGAAGAGGAGAATATGCCTCATTCCCTCTGGTCTGGAGCTAGAGGGGTGGGTATTATTAATGATTGTCTCGGTAGTCTCCTTTCTATAAAATGGACAGGACAAATTTTCCTTGTTGCGTGGAGATTAATCACATCCAGTTTACAAAACATATTGCCCAGCTGCTCTCAGCTTGCTTTTAAAAAACAACGGATGCTTAAATAGCACAAACTAGCAATATTTTATTAGCATGAATTTTAATTATATATTTTAAAATGTTAGATAATCAGATGATGCTTATGAGTGCAGATCACACTAAGTCTGATTTGTTTCAAGACATATACTTGTCAAAATAGTTTGATAAAATAATTTATTCTAATCTAACTCACTTTCTTTAGGGTAACTGCAAATTTGACTCAAAAATCACATCACCTCATTAACGTTTGCAGCTAGTCAAGAACCGAGATTACAAAGATGTATATATAAATCCTACTGTAAACTGGACATAATAAAATGACTGTGTTTTCGAGACACCCAGTCTCTGTGGCTTGCAGTCTTGAGACCAGGAACCAGATTATCTTGGTATAAACTGGAATAATGCCATTGATTTAAATGGAGATGCACTGATTTAACAATATCTGAGGATCTGTCCCCATGTGATTAAGGTTTGGGAATTGTAGTGGCAGCTTGTAATTCTGATCTCTTTGGTTATGTAGTCACACCAGGCATTAACTTGCATCTCTGTGTGCACAGCAGTCTGTGAGGATAAAAGCTAAAACACAAACCAATTAAAAACAGTCCTGAATGGCTGGGCGTGCTTCTAGGTTGCAGATGTCCATGCTTTCAAGAGGTTTACTCATCTAGACATTCAAACATTTTCCTTCAGTAATGAACTATCCACTGGATAAAATGTCATTAAAGGGAGCTGATCGGTATGAAGCACAGTTCCTTATATTAAAAATGATCTTCCTTCAATGAAAGATTTGACAGCTTCTTTTTTCACTTATTCAGCATGGTGCCCCTGGAGGGATGCTTTCAAACTAGCAACATGATTATGAGTCAAAATCAAAGCCCTGCAGTCCTGCTACAGTACAAGTGTTGCCAACTTCTATTATCATAATGTTCAGCATACGTAATATCTTTTATGTCTAAAAATTATCATATAGTTTGAAGAATGAGATGCAGTCAGAGACACGTAAGTTGTGTGTTACAAAACCGGAAATTGTGGTTAAGTGGCTGGACATAGATGGGTGTCCAGATTTCACCAGCTAAATTCATATGTCCTCAAGAATCGTTAGGAGTTCAAGACTGGTTATGACACTAATCTACAATACACCAGAGCAGATGTACTATCAAAAGCACTTGGGAGTTATTCTGTCTAGAAGGATTAGCATCTTTCCCGAATGCATTTGCAAACCTATTCCTAAACAAAGTCAATAGTTGAAGGCAAGGGTGTTGAGTGGCATGTGATGGTGTCATAAATATAAAGGGAAGGGTAAACCCCTTTGAAATCCCTCCTGGCCAGGGGAAAGCTCCTCTCACCTGTAAAGGGTTAAGAAGCTAAAGGTAACCTCGCTGGCACCTGACCAAAATGACCAATGAGGAGACAAGATACTTTCAAAAGCTGGGAGGAGGGAGACAAACAAAGGGTTTGGGTCTGTCTGTGTGCTGCTCTTGCCAGGGACAGAACAGGAATGGAGTCTTAGAACTTTTAGTAAGTAATCTAGCTAGGTATGTGTTAGATTATGATTTCTTTAAATGGCTGAGAAAAGAATTGTGCTGAATAGAATAACTATTTCTGTCTGTGTATCTTTTTTGTAACTTAAGGTTTTGCCTAGAGGGGTTCTCTATGTTTTTGAATCTAATTACCCTGTAAGATATCTACCATCCTGATTTTACAGGGGGGATTTCTTTATTTCTATTTACTGCTATTTTTATTAAAAGTCTTCTTGTAAAACACTGAATGCTTTTTCATTGTTCTCAGATCCAAGGGTTTGGGTCTGTGGTCACCTATGCAAATTGGTGAGGCTTTTTATCCAACATTTCCCAGGAAAGGGGGGGTGCAAGTGTTGGGAGGATTGTTCATTGTTCTTAAGATCCAAGGGTCTGGGTCTGTAGTCACCTAGGCAAATTGGTGAGGCTTTTTACCAAACCTTGTCCAGGAAGTGGGGTGCAAGGTTTTGGGGAAGTATTTTGGGGGGAAGACGCGTCCAAACAGCTCTTCCCCAGTAACCAGTATTAGTTTGGTGGTGGTAGCGGCCATTCCAAGGATAACGGGTGTAATATTTTGTACCTTGGGGAAGTTTTGACCTAAGCTGGTAAAGATAAGCTTAGGGGTTTTTTTCATGCAGGTCCCCACATCTGTACCCTAGAGTTCAGAGTGGGGGAGGAACCTTGACATGGTGGCAGCGGTGGGATTAACCTGAAATCATTTGAGATCCAGTTGAGATTTTTTGAACTAGAAATACAGATTTTAAAAAGGAAATTTTTTTTTCTTTGGAAAGAAAGTCCAGAAAGCAGCTTTGAAACTGAAAGCAGCTTGGTTTCTCTCTGCTTTGTGGCCAAGCAGAGACAAAAGGGGATTATCTTGTGAATTGCAGGTTTTTTTTTGCCTGGAGGCAGGGTACTTAACTCCTGCAGGGAAATCTTCCAATCCAGAGGTTTTTTTTTCTTTTCTTCCTAAAAGTAAATAGGGGGTGTGTGTTCTACCCATTTGCTTTTTCTTTGGGCTGGGTAAGCAGGTTTCCAAGCAGTTGGAGGTTTTTTGCTTTAATTTGGGCCCAGAGCAGAGACAAGGGAATTGTCTTTTTCTGTAGGCTGACAATCACTATCAGAGAATAGGTATTCTATTGCAGCACAGCAAAATTTTACAGCCAAGTTTTGTTTATTTCTAAACCTCAGGTGTAAAGTTAGTTAAAAACAGAGAGGTTAGAATGACCAAATCCTCAGCTCGACTACAGCTGGAATTAGCCAAATTTCAGGCTGAGGAAAGACAAAGGGAACATGAAAGACAGATAGAACTCATGCGGCTGGAGAAGGAGGTACAGGAGGCTGCCCACAAGAGGGAAATGGAGGCAAGGAAGCATGTGGAGGAGGAGAAGGAAAAAGAGAGGAAGCATGTGGAGGAGGAGAAGGAAAAAGAGAGGAAGCATGTGGAGGAGGAGAAGGAAAAAGAGAGGAAGCATGTGGAGGAGGTGGAGAGGATAAAGGCCCAGCAGAATATACCAACAAACCCTAGCAATCCTTCTCCAGGTACCACTTCCCATCCCAGAAAGTTCCCCACCTACAAGGCAGGTGATGATACTGAGGCCTTCTTAGAAAACTTCGAAAGGGCCTGCCTTGGGTACAACATCTCTACTGACCAATACATGGTAGAGCTGAGGCCGCAGCTCAGTGGACCCTTAGCTGAGGTGGCAGCTGAAATGCCTAAAGAACACATGAACAAGTATGAACTGTTTAAATCCAAGGCGAGAGTCAGAATGGGGATAACGCCCGAGCAGTCTCGTCGGAGGTTCAGAGCCCTAAGGTGGAAACCAGACATGTCATTTACCCGACATGCCTACCACATTGTGAAACATTGGGATGCCTGGATATCAGGAGCAAGTGTTGAATCTCCAGTAAATTTGCCCTTCCTAATGCAAATGGAACAATTCTTAGAGGGTGTTCCTGAGGAAATAGAAAGATACATCCTAGACGGGAAGCCCAAAACTGTAATCGAGGCAGGAGAGATTGGAGCCAGATGGGTGGAGGTGGCAGAGAAGAAGAAAACTGGCCGCAGTTGGAGCGGAGACCAGAAGGGACCACCCCAAACCACACCCTATTACCGGGGGCCGCCCAAAGCCCCACCTACCTCCCAAAGAACCCTCCAGACCCCTTATCGTCCCACCACCCCGTTCTCCAGCAACCCTCCTCGCCCCAGTGACCCGTCAGCTGGACGATGTTTTAAATGTAACGAGCTGGGGCATGTAAAGGCCAACTGCCCCAAGAACCCCAACAGATTACAGTTCATTGCACCGGAATCACACCAGAGGTCCTTAGGCCCAGATACCTCCCAGATACCCTTGGAGCGGAGGGAAACTGTGAGTGTGGGCGGGAAGAAGGTCACCGCGTGGAGGGACACCGGAGCACAAGTGTCAGCTATCCATGCTTCCTTAGTGGACCCCAATTTAATCAACCCAGAGATCCAAGTGACGATTCAACCCTTCAAGTCCAACTCTTTCAATTTGCCTACAGCCAAGTTGCCTGTCCAGTACATGGGCTGGTCAGGAATGTGGACTTTTGCAGTCTATGATGATTATCCCATCCCCATGCTGTTGGGGGAAGACTTGGCCAATCATGTGAAGCAGGCCAAGAGGGTGGGAATGGTCACCCGCAGCCAGGCTAAACAAGCCGTGAGGCCTAGCTCTGTTCCGGAAACTTCTATCAGGACCCAGTCAGAGGTGATGGACCTGGACCCCAGGCCAATGTCTGCAACAGCAGTAGTGGATCCAGTCCCAGAGACCCAGACGGAACCAGTCCCAGAACCGGAACCAGCCGAACAACCAACACCAGACCCCGTGTCAGCACTGAATCCAGTACTTGCAACCTCAACAACAGAGGGCCCCACCGAACCTGAACTGGCAGCAGCCGATAACCCGACCCAAGAGGCTCAGCCGGAGCCTGAATCCCAACATAGTGCACCAGCGGAGAGCGGTTCACAGTCAACAGAAACAGCTCCATCCCCTATATCGCTTCCAGAGGGACCAAGCCTAGGTCCACAATCCCATGAGGAACTGATGTCTCCAGCATCAAGGGAACAGTTCCAGACCGAACAGGAAGCAGATGAAAGCCTCCAGAGAGCTTGGACAGCGGCACGGAGCAACCCACCGCCTCTCAGCTCTTCTAATCGATCCAGGTTTGTTATAGAAAGAGGACTTTTATACAAGGAAACTCTTTCTGGTGGACACCAGGAAGACTGGCATCCTCAGAAACAGTTGGTAGTTCCAACTAAATACCGGGCCAAGCTCTTGAGCTTAGCCCACGATCACCCTAGTGGCCATGCTGGGGTGAACAGGACCAAAGACCGTTTGGGGGGATCATTCCACTGGGAGGGAATGGGCAAGGATGTTTCTACCTATGTCCAGTCTTGTGAGGTGTGCCAAAGAGTGGGAAAACCCCAAGACCAGGTCAAAGCCCCTCTCCAGCCACTCCCCATCATTGAAGTTCCATTTCAGCGAGTAGCTGTGGATATTCTGGGTCCTTTTCCGAAAAAGACACCCAGAGGAAAGCAGTACATACTGACTTTCATGGATTTTGCCACCCGATGGCCGGAAGCAGTAGCTCTAAGCAACACCAGGGCTAAAAGTGTGTGTCAGGCACTAGCAGACATTTTTGCCAGGGTAGGTTGGCCCTCCGACATCCTCACAGATGCAGGGACTAATTTCCTGGCAGGAACTATGAAAAACCTTTGGGAAGCTCATGGGGTAAATCACTTGGTTGCCACTCCTTACCACCATCAAACAAATGGCATGGTGGAGAAGTTTAATGGAACTTTGGGGGCCATGATACGTAAATTTGTAAATGAGCACTCCAATGATTGGGACCTAGTGTTGCAGCAGTTGCTCTTTGCCTACAGAGCTGTACCACATCCCAGTTTAGGGTTTTCCCCATTTGAACTTGTATATGGCCGTGAGGTTAAGGGGCCATTGCAGTTGGTGAAGCAGCAATGGGAGGGATTTACACCTTCTCCAGGAACTAACATTCTGGACTTTGTAACCAACCTACAGAACACCCTCCGAACCTCTTTAGCCCTTGCTAGAGAAAACTTACAGGATGCTCAAAAAGAGCAAAAAGCCTGGTATGATAAACATGCCAGAGAGCGTTCCTTCAAAGTAGGAGACCAGGTCATGGTCTTAAAGGCGCTCCAGGCCCATAAAATGGAAGCATCGTGGGAAGGGCCATTCACGGTCCAGGAGCACCTGGGAGCTGTTAATTATCTCATAGCATTCTCCACCTCCAACCGAAAGCCTAAGGTGTACCATATTAATTCTCTAAAGCCCTTTTATTCCAGAGAATTAAAGGTTTGTCAGTTTACAGCCCAGGGAGGAGACGACGCTGAGTGGCCTGAAGGTGTTTACTACGAAGGGAAATGTGCTGGTGGTGTGGAAGAGGTGAACCTCTCCATGACCCTTGGGCGTATGCAGCGACAGCAGATCCAGGAGCTGTGCACTAGCTACGCGCCAACGTTCTCAGCCACCCCAGGACTGACTGAACGGGCATACCACTCCATTGACACAGGTAATGCTCACCCAATTAGGGTCCAACCTTACCGGGTGTCTCCTCAAGCTAAAACTGCTATAGAACGGGAGATCCAGGATATGTTACAGATGGGGGTAATCCGCCCCTCTGAAAGTGCATGGGCATCTCCAGTGGTTCTAGTTCCCAAACCAGATGGGGAAATACGTTTTTGCGTGGACTACCGTAAGCTAAATGCTGTAACTCGCCCAGACAACTATCCAATGCCACGCACAGATGAACTATTAGAGAAACTGGGACGGGCCCAGTTCATCTCTACCTTGGACTTAACCAAGGGGTACTGGCAGGTACCGCTAGATGAATCTGCCAAGGAAAGGTCAGCCTTCATCACACATCTCGGGCTGTATGAATTTAATGTACTCCCTTTCGGGCTGCGAAATGCACCCGCCACTTTCCAAAGACTTGTAGATGGTCTCCTAGCGGGATTAGGAGAATATGCAGTCGCCTACCTTGACGATGTGGCCATATTTTCGGATTCCTGGGCAGACCACCTGGAACATCTACAAAAAGTCCTTGAGCGCATAAGGGAGGCAGGACTAACTGTTAAGGCTAAGAAGTGTCAAATAGGCCTAAACAGAGTGACTTACCTTGGACACCAGGTGGGTCAAGGAACTATCAGCCCCCTACAGGCCAAAGTGGATGCTATCCAAAAGTGGCCTGTCCCAAAGTCAAAGAAACAGGTTCAATCCTTCTTAGGCTTGGCCGGTTATTACAGACGATTTGTACCGCACTACAGCCAAATCGCTGCCCCACTGACAGATCTAACCAAAAAGAAACAGCCAAATGCTGTTCAGTGGACCGGAAAGTGTCAGAAGGCCTTTAACAAGCTTAAAGCGACACTCATGTCTGACCCAGTACTAAGGGCCCCAGACTTTGACAAACCGTTCCTAGTAACCACAGATGCGTCCGAGCGTGGTGTGGGAGCAGTTTTAATGCAGAAAGGACCTGATCAAGAATTCCACCCTGTAGTGTTTCTCAGCAAAAAACTGTCTGAGAGGGAAAGCAACTGGTCAGTCACTGAAAAAGAATGTTATGCCATTGTCTACGCTCTGGAAAAGCTACGCCCATATGTTTGGGGACGGCGTTTCCACCTGCAAACCGACCATGCTGCACTGAAGTGGCTTCACACCGTCAAGGAAACTAACAAAAAACTTCTTCGGTGGAGTTTAGCTCTCCAAGATTTTGATTTCGACATCCAACACATCTCAGGAGCTTCTAACAAAGTGGCTGATGCACTCTCCCGTGAAAGTTTCCCAGAATCAACTGGTTAAAATCGTCCTTGAGATGTGGAAAATATTGTTAGTCTTTATGTACTTGGTAGTATATTTAGAGATGCATGTGTCTTATTAACTCTGTTTTTCCTAGAGCTCCAGGAAGAAATCCCAGCCAGTGTTTCACCCTAGCTGAGATTTGGGGGGCGTGTCATAAATATAAAGGGAAGGGTAAACCCCTTTGAAATCCCTCCTGGCCAGGGGAAAGCTCCTCTCACCTGTAAAGGGTTAAGAAGCTAAAGGTAACCTCGCTGGCACCTGACCAAAATGACCAATGAGGAGACAAGATACTTTCAAAAGCTGGGAGGAGGGAGACAAACAAAGGGTTTGGGTCTGTCTGTGTGCTGCTCTTGCCAGGGACAGAACAGGAATGGAGTCTTAGAACTTTTAGTAAGTAATCTAGCTAGGTATGTGTTAGATTATGATTTCTTTAAATGGCTGAGAAAAGAATTGTGCTGAATAGAATAACTATTTCTGTCTGTGTATCTTTTTTGTAACTTAAGGTTTTGCCTAGAGGGGTTCTCTATGTTTTTGAATCTAATTACCCTGTAAGATATCTACCATCCTGATTTTACAGGGGGGATTTCTTTATTTCTATTTACTGCTATTTTTATTAAAAGTCTTCTTGTAAAACACTGAATGCTTTTTCATTGTTCTCAGATCCAAGGGTTTGGGTCTGTGGTCACCTATGCAAATTGGTGAGGCTTTTTATCCAACATTTCCCAGGAAAGGGGGGGTGCAAGTGTTGGGAGGATTGTTCATTGTTCTTAAGATCCAAGGGTCTGGGTCTGTAGTCACCTAGGCAAATTGGTGAGGCTTTTTACCAAACCTTGTCCAGGAAGTGGGGTGCAAGGTTTTGGGGAAGTATTTTGGGGGGAAGACGCGTCCAAACAGCTCTTCCCCAGTAACCAGTATTAGTTTGGTGGTGGTAGCGGCCATTCCAAGGATAACGGGTGTAATATTTTGTACCTTGGGGAAGTTTTGACCTAAGCTGGTAAAGATAAGCTTAGGGGGGTTTTTCATGCAGGTCCCCACATCTGTACCCTAGAGTTCAGAGTGGGGGAGGAACCTTGACAGATGATGTTGCACACCAACACTGAGACAATTTTGAAACATGCTTCCTTTCCCCCCCTAATGCAACCATTCCCACAGTGCTTAGGGTTATGTAAATCATGTTGCCCTTTACTCTATGGGAGTTTTACCTGAGTAAAGACAATGGGATGCACTATAAGGTGGGTAGAAAGCTGGCTAGATTGTCGGGCTCAACGGGTAGTGATCAATGGCTCCATGTCTAGTTGGCAGCCGGTATCAAGTGGAGTGCCCCAAGGGTCAGTCCTGGGGCCGGTTTTGTTCAATATCTTCATAAATGATCTGGAGGATGGTGTGGATTGCACTCTCAGCAAATTTGCGGATGATACTAAACTGGGAGGAGTGGTAGATATGCTGGAGGGGAGGGATAGGATACAGAAGGACCTAGACAAATTGGAGGATTGGGCCAAAAGAAATCTGATGAGGTTCAATAAGGATAAGTGCAGGGTCCTGCACTTAGGATGGAAGAATCCAATGCACCGCTACAGACTAGGGACCGAATGGCTAGGCAGCAGTTCTGCAGAAAAGGACCTAGGGGTGACAGTGGACGAGAAGCTGGATATGAGTCAGCAGTGTGCCCTTGTTGCCAAGAAGGCCAATGGCATTTTGGGATGTATAAGTAGGGGCATAGCGAGCAGATCGAGGGACGTGATCGTTCCCCTCTATTTGACATTGGTGAGGCCTCATCTGGAGTACTGTGTCCAGTTTTGGGCCCCACACTTCAAGAAGGATGTGGATAAATTGGAGAGAGTCCAGCGAAGGGCAACAAAAATGATTAGGGGTCTAGAACACATGAGTTATGAGGAGAGGCTGAGGGGGCTGGGATTGTTTAGCCTGCAGAAGAGAAGAATGAGGGGGGATTTGATAGCTGCTTTCAACTACCTGAAAGGGGGTTCCAAAGAGGATGGCTCTAGACTGTTCTCAATGGTAGCAGATGACAGAACGAGGAGTAATGGTCTCAAGCTGCAGTGGGGGAGGTTTAGATTGGATATTAGGAAAAACTTTTTCACTAAGAGGGTGGTGAAACACTGGAATGCGTTACCTAGGGAGGTGGTAGAATCTCCTTCCTTAGAGGTTTTTAAGGTCAGGCCTGACAAAGCCCTGGCTGGGATGATTTAACTGGGAATTGGTCCTGCTTCAAGCAGGGGGTTGGACTAGATGACCTTCTAGGGTCCCTTCCAACCCTGATATTCTATGATTCTATGGATTTGGACCATATATTATATGGCACAGTGAATTCAGATTCAAACCAATTTTTAATTGTAATGTTGGGAGGTATTCAGATACATACAACCCTACAGAATTTCTTATTCAAGCTCAAAAGATTGTTGCACTGAGCAAACTCATCACATTAGGTCTGATCCTCTACTACCTTACATCTGGTGCAATTATTTACACCTAATATGCCAGATATTCATTCACACTAACACCATTTTACACTGTTCTGGCAGTGCAATGGTACCATAGAGAGGGTGTAAACTAAACTGGTCTGAGTAGGAAATTCTAATTTTAATAATAGATATTAAATGTTTTTAGGTTTATTTAACACAATTTAGCAAGTAGAAAATAAGGAGGAGAGTTAGCACCATGTACCCATCTAGTTGTCCATGGTTCACCAGTCAGTGGCCAATGGAACACTCTTGAAAAGCTTTTCCTGGTACATCCACAAGTAAACAATTTGCCCTCTCATAAGTATGAAATACAGCATTTGAGTGCCAAAAAAAAAGTTCAGGTCCAATACAATGTCCTTAATAGAAATTAAACATATTTAAATAGAGAAGTAAAGGAAAGCTGCAACAACAGCCTAGTACACACAATAAAAAGACTATTTCTCCAAGTGACTCCAAAATAGAACTGACTCATCAGCATATGTTATAGATATTCTTTACAGAGTAAAACTAGCAAAGGAAATATAACTCAGTTTTACCACAAGGCATTACATTCAAGCAGTCCATCTCACAGTTAATGAGAAAGATCACTTCAACTTCAAACCACTCAAAATAGTCCACAGAAGTCAATTTAATCATTATCAAGGCCTGCGTCTCTCACACTTGACATCTAATACAATTAAAAGTTTGTCACTTCATCCTTTTCAAACCAGCCATATTATTCTTTCACTACTCCTGATTCCCTTGAAAACGTTTTTACATTCTTATCATTACCAATGGCCATTGAGCATTTGATTAAACCAAGAGCTGCTATTTAATTCATTCAGTAACACCAGAATCTGTTTTTTGTGATAGGAAAGATGCAGCTGAAATATTGAATTGTTTGGTCCCAAACAGCGTTGCCATCACTGCATGACTCATACAAGAGGATAAAGCTGATTATAAAGGAAGAAAGCTTGTGCCTCCAAATAGGCATCTTGGCAATGAGCAATAATGTTACAATAAATACAGAAACAGTATCATGATGATTTAATAGGGTGTCAATTGAATATATTTTAGGTCTGTCAATATATAAAATCACTCTTTCACTATCAAACAGTACTTCAGATGATCTTTATTGTACTTTCCCCCAAGATTATATAGAATATATAGAGACTTCAGTTACTTTGTTAACTGAAATGTCATTCATGTCGTGTTTAAAATATTCATAAATGTCACACTTTGTAAATTTATTTACCGCATGCTAGTAGTTAAGAAACCAATGACAAGTTAACACTAAACAATAGCACGTAGTTTGGTACTTTTTTTTTCTTTTTTTAAGAAATTTGCAATTATTCCAATGTTCAATTTGGAATAACAACATGACAAGAAAGAGTAAGACTAGTAGAATTTTTGGAAAATAAGGAATGGGTCTGAATTAGTTGTAAGAATGGTTTTAATCTTTCTGGAGATTCTTGTCTACTTCATGTAATTTGTAAGACTAACCAATCATTTTTATTGTAATTAGGGTATTATTTTAAGATACAATATGTAGAGATTTTAAAATGGGAAGTATGTCTCTGCAGAAGTATTTTGTGAAGAAAATTACTAGCATGTTTATATATTTCAATTGAAATATTACAAAGTAACTGAGAAATCAGGTAAGAAAGTCTGGCCACATATAATTATGGCTTTTTAAAACTCTTTGTTTTCTTCGGGGATATTTGTTTATTATTATTATGGCATTTAGAGCTTTTTTTTGTGACATACATAGGCTTTTCTAGAGTTTCTAGAATGCTAACTAAATATTGAGATTTAATCTGCCATGCATCATTGCAGTAGCAACATGACTGGCATCACATAGATCTTCTTGGAAGAAATATTAAGTTTTAAATTAAATTAAAATTCAAAAAGAGAGGCTGCAATGGAACTTTGATAGCAATTTTGTTGATTATGTACAAGCCAGAACTGAACAGGCCAACTCTCAAAGCCATATTGACTTTACAATGCCAACAGGACTAAACAGTAGCAAAAAACAACAACAAAAACCTGACTCATTAAATTCAGGAGCTGTGACATGGAATACATATAATATTATCATAGAATCATAGAATCATAGAATATAAGGGTTGGAAGGGACCCCAGAAGGTCATCTAGTCCAACCCCCTGCTCGAAGCAGGACCAATTCCCAGTTAAATCATCCCAGCCAGGGCTTTGTCAAGCCTGACCTTAAAAACCTCTAAGGAAGGAGATTCTACCACCTCCCTAGGTAACGCATTCCAGTGTTTCACCACCCTCTTAGTGAAAAAGTTTTTCCTAATATCCAATCTAAACCTCCCCCACTGCAGCTTGAGACCATTACTCCTCGTTCTGTCATCTGATACCATTGAGAACAGTCTAGAGCCAGATGCTTACCTGGTTTAAGTTGTCATGACTCCACTAACACCAGTTGAGCTACAATTATTCAAACAAATTGAATATTTGACCCCATATCACCCCACAAAGTGATAGAGAAGGAAGATCCCATTTTTACATGGTCACTTTTCTGAGAACAGTCTCAGGGATATTAATTTTTGCTACATAAAAGCAATGTACAGTAATACTATGTAAAACATATTGGGAGAGGGGAAAGAACAAAACAAATGGAAGTCATCAGGACAAAGTAATAACGTATCACATACATACTCCAATATGCTTTTCCAAACTGTGGACAGATATGTAAAAAATGAAAATACTATCCAAGTCCTCTAAATCTATATATGTGTGGTTTTAAGGAAATTATGTTTGGTTACTTAATCCAGTTACAGTAGCAATTATTTCTTACTAAAAAAAAATCAATGTTTCAGTCTAGCAAACTCAAGTCTCCTCTTTCTTGTAGTTATTTCTCTGTATCTTTACTTTTTCCAGATAGTTTTCACTATTTTGGTTTCTCTTCTTTTAACTTTATCTCTTTATTTATTTATTTTTAAACATCTGTCTCCCGTCTGCTCATTTGCCATGAACAAAAAAAAAAAAAAAAAAAAAGGAATAGAAAACATTTTTGAAACAGTTGAGTTTGCATTTGCCTTGCAAGCATTGTAGAACAAATATTAACTTGACTATTCAAAAACATAGGCTTTTTAATAGACTACTTGTGATGTAAATAAGTGTACTTGTCATTGAAACCATGAACCTGGAAGAACTGAAGCTAAAGAAACATCCCAAATAAAGTGTATGCTTTAAATCAGCTTCTGCTGATTTTGGATAGCTAAATCTCTGTGCTGGCTTAATCTTCAGTCAGAAAGCTAATGATTATCCCTGTTTCTCACATAGCTCAAGTCACAATTGACAATAGGATGCTGTTATTCAAACTACTCCAGTGAGCATTGTATGAACAAGTTTCTGTAACACTACTGGACTTTCCCTGCATATAATTTAAATTCTAATTTCCTCTTCAAAGTACAGTTATGTTGTATATGGAGTTTAGTTTCTCAGTAAGCAAATAAATATTTTTTAAATTATAATTGTGTGAAAGATCTCTCAGTTTGTACCAAGATGGCATTCCAAAAGTCAACTGCCTGAACATGATTTAAAATACATTAAAGACATTGTTATAAATGGGAACTGAGGGCTCACATCTCACAAGACTGTATGCTGACAATGGACTAGTATCATTCTGGGAGCTGATTCTTTTTATCTTAGGCCTTGCCTATATGTATGGAGAGGGGGTTAGTTTGCACTGACTTGACACACATTAGTTGGTGTGTAATACGCAAGCCATATAAATAGTGTACACACATGACAGCTCTGCCCACTTTCAGTTCACATGGTGTACATATGGTGGGGGCTTGTTATACACTAAGCACGTGGCATTCTGGAGGGTATCCCAGGGTCCTGTGCATCACTGTTAATAATACTCACTCCGGGATTTTTCTCACTGCGCATTATGGAATACACAACGGAAGCCAGTGGAATTCTAGGAGTTGGGACAAATTAAAAAAATCCCATTATTCTGCTCACTTCGCCCAATGCTTCCCTTGCTTCTCAATTGGCTAACACAATTTTCAAATTGCTGTTGATCAGCACAGACTCAACAATGTTCTCCGTTGTGTGGGCAACTGCAAATAAGCAGAGGCTGTTTGGGTTTAATTTGAACTCTTGGACTTTGCCCATTGTACCACTGAGCAAATGATGTGATTGCAGCAACATCTTCCTCCTCCAGCAGCAGCAGCAGGAGTACAAGAACAAGACCGAGCAACTGCTACTACAGGAGCTGTTTCTGGAACAGTTTTACACACAGCAGCACCATTTCTGGGCTCGGTAAACCAGCGATGATTGGAGAGAAAGGGTCATTCTGCAGACCTGGGATAACCAGCAGTGGTGAGAGAATTTCAGGATGTCAAAAGAAACCTTTTTTGAGAGATGTGCTGAACCAGCCCTGGAGTGGCAGCTTACCAACATGCAGTGTCCCATACCCGTGGACAAGCTGGTTGCCTTGGCCACGTGAAAGCTAGCCACCCCTGAACATTACTAGTCTGTAGCCAACTAAACATGCTGGCACAGAGAGATTGCCTGTCGGGGCCATTGTCATGTAGGTGTGTGATGCTATGCATAAGGTACTACCATGCATTGAAGAGTGTTTATGAATGAATTTGTAATGGTTTTTATTTTTAAACAACAATTTATTACATAACCACCAGAAATAAACCTTTAATTAAAACAGCAAAGAAACAAAGCTTTGAAGTGAGACAGTGCATTGGAGGGCAGCACACTATAATGTAAGGGCTCCAATTCACTGGCGATTACACAGCTTGCCTCTCTTCTTGTTCTTCTGCCTTCCCCTGCTAACCACTGGGGCTCAAAGTTGTCAGAGCTGGGCTGCAAGTTGCAACCATTCTCACTGACCTGAGCTTGGGTCAGGGAGGGGAATGGCATCCGGGAGCATGGCTGTGGGATACAACATAGAACATGCTAGTGTCCCCACTACCCTGTATTGTCCAGGGGCTGTAGAACATGGCTGGGTCCTGGTTGGAGGTACTGAATTATCTGGAAGCCCACTAGCAGCATGTGCTACATCAGAGCATTCTGCTTCCATATTGCCTCTTCTTGTATTCCAGAGAGGCTATGATAGCATTTTTTAAACCCTCCTTGAGATTATTCCCAGTCTTAGAGGGACCTCAGAGATAGTAAGTGGAGTGTATATCAGGGTTAGACTGGGATTTTGGGTGTTCCATATATGTTCTTTGTGTTTGCAGTTGTGCCATGGAAGCTGTTGGGGGTTGGAAATTTTCTTCCTGGTCTGATTTTGCAGTTTTGCCTTGCTTTGAAGATGCTTATATGGTGTTGGAAGGATTAGCAGGGGGACTCTGGGGGCGAGCTGGACAGTAATCCCTTTGGAATCCTCTTTAGGCTGCCTGGACTCCTAAGGTGGGTAGCTAGGAGACAGAGAACGGCCATATTCAAAAAGGTAAAGGTCAGTCACCAGTGAGATGTGCTGTGAAATTATTCATCAAGATGGTCCATGTAGAAGTGTTGCAGGAGTGGAAGGGAATTGTGAGGTCCGCTAAGGGCAATGACTGTACACCTAGCCTGCAGAATGTCTGGGCCAAAATCAAGCACTCCATGCATCTGAAGAAGTGGGTTTTTTACCCATGAAAGCTTATGCCCAAATAAATCTGTTAGTCTTTAAGGTGCCACCAGACTCCTCATTGTTTTTGTGGATACAGACTAACACGGCTACCCATCTGACACTTAGCACCTTATATGCACAACACTTATGTGGTAATAACAGAATTAAGGTTCTATCTTTCTTTCCATTGTAAATCTATATAAATTAGCTGCAAAATTTGTTCTGAACTAAAATTTGTCATGTGATATTTCAAGTTAGGAATTGTTTTAACCTTCAAAGCTCATTTTAAAAAACTTTGAGTACCTCCTTTTTGAATTAATCAAAATTGGCTTCTATTGGCCAAACAGTTAGTCCATAGTTTTATCAAATTACAATGATGGGGAAATCTTATGTGTTTCAGAATCAGACATAAAAGCTCTGACCTTCATATTTATATATAGATGAAAGCCAGTGCCTTATCTGAGTTTGCACAAGTGCAGGTTGTCCATGCGCAAAAAGTTTAAGATTACTTTTATGAATTTGGCCTCCAAATTGTATCTTTTCAAAATATGGGCCTGTTCTACAGCCTATTAGAATATTTCAACTGACTTAACTGGATTCTGGGGTGGGGGGGGCATCTGAGCAATTTCAGATTGTTGAGTTGAGCTGGAAGTCTGACTAGAACAGGCTTTCAAATGAGTATGTTCTGCTTCTGCTGAGGCCAGACCAAATGCAAGACTTTTTCACGTTATTTCATTAGTTCTCCTTTCAGTCCTGGCCAGAACCTGGAAATGTCAAGGTATGTGAAAACAAAAAATAATGGGTAAACTAGAATTTTCAGAACCACAAAAAAATTCAGATCCAAATTTGATTTGAATTTTAATTAGATGTCTGGGTATATTTTAAATATAATAACTAGCTCAGACATCCCTATCTAATTGTTAGTATTTTGAAAGGGGGGGGGGAGAAAACCTTAGCAGCTGAAATATTTAACTTTGTTTTTGTAAGTTACTATGGCAGAGATGTAGGATGCACTTTCAGGAGTAATTTCATAAGGATTTCACTGTGCATACTTAAAATTGTCAGGTTAACTGCCATACAATTCCAGGAAAGATAAAGGTAGGGGTGTCTGTATAAACACATCTGGAGAAAGTTAGTTACGATACGAGAAAAGCAGAGGCTAGAGACAATTTTTTTCAGGTTATGCCTGCTTATTAAGGCCTTTATTGGGCACCCTCATCTCCCACTGAAGTCTTTTGCTGGAGGCCCTCAGCACTTTGAAAGAATGTACTCAGTTTGGTATATGGACCAGATGAGACACAAATACTATGATTTTGCTTTTACTCACTATAGCAATTACATTGAATTTGAAGATGGATGATACAATGGATCACTTATACTGAATGACCTTAGCCAGGATTTTAAAAAGTATATGATCAAGTGAAAAAGGTAGACTAGTCTTAAGACTGGCAGACAAGTTACATGCTGCCATCTGTTTTGCTATACAGGGACAGTGTCAAGGTTAGTAGGTTTAAAACCTATTTCACCCAAACTTCTGACACTAGATGGGTGGGCTGCCGTAAAGCCAGGATCCCTCTGAGCTTCCAGGCTGCCAGCTCCTCTGCAACCCACATGGTAGGCTGTAAGGAAGTCTGGACTTTCAGGAGGACTGTGAAACAGATTAGGGGCTACAAGGGAACCTGGAAGCCTGAGAAGCATATTTTGTTTTGGAAATACCAAAACTTCCCTGCTCTGGGAACATTTTGTTATTTCTCAAACTAAATATTGCAGAATTTCACTTCCATGAAAAGCATCCTGGTTTTTGCTTTTTTGTCATGATTTTTCCCAAAAAAACCTTGATAATGTTCATGAAGTTAATTTAGTATCTCAGTCAACTATACTGGACTGTTGCTGAATCCAACATTTCTTTGGAAATATTGCCTTTTACGATAAGGCTCATATAATATGAACAAGCACATGGTTCTCATTCTGTTTTTATTCTACATTTTTAGTTGGCTGTAAATGGCAGAGGAAGAACACTGAGAAAGGAGCCTGTTATTCCTGCTTTTCATATGGTCACATGCAGCAACAGTGTTATCAAATATCCCAATTAATAGCCCCTGTTCTATTGGCAGACTGTGATGCAGATTTTACCTCCACCACTTAGGCCCTGATCTAGCAAAGCACTTTATTATTATTAAATATTTGTTTTGAAGTAATGTCTAGAGGCCCAGTTTAGGGATCTGGGCATCACTGTACTATGTATTGTACACACATGTAATAAAAAAGATGGATTCTGCTCCAAGAATTTAAAATCTAATGAATATACTGAATGACAACGTGTGCATACAAAAAATGGGGGAGGACAAAGTAACAATGAGATTATTTTGATTAGCATGATAGGCAGCAGTCACCGCACACCAGCTATGTATAGTACATTAATTTGATGTGCAGATCCCAACTGTCCTTCACTGGACAAGACAGCTTATTTTTATGATAGAAGGTGTTAATTGAGGATCTTTAATCACTGACCTTGTTAAAGTTAAGAACCTTTTTTTTCAGGGTAAATAAAAGGAGCAATTAAATGCACCTTTACATAGTGATAGCTGGAAACAGGAAACCAAACCCAAGGCAATGGGATGCATGGTGCAGACAATCAGAAGCTAAGCCATGTGGGATAAGAGCTTTCCCTGGGACTGACTGAAATCACGGCGGTTACGGGATTTCAGGTGTGTGAGAACGAGTTAGGCATCCAAGCCTCTTTGAAAAAAAAATTAATAGGTATTGGGCACCTAATTCCTTTTGGGGCATTTAAAAAAAATCCTCACTTTACATCCTTTGCTAGGTCTAATTTGTGTAGTAGGTGGAATAGAAATCTCTATAGGCTATTCTACAGCATGTTAAATGAGTTTATTCAGCAAGCATCACCATCTCATCCAGGAGCTTTTCTCTCTGTGATTTTGTTTATTACCCTTTCTCTTACAGTACTCAAGGGCATCTTTTCTAGTCTTGAGGCTTTTGGTGGGCTTTCACACTCTATTTAAAAAATCCCATGGTAGTGGCTCAGTTTTTCCTTCCATTCATGCTATTTAGACTGGTCTTTGATCCATTTAATTGTATAACTAAAATAAATACTGACAAGGTTGGATGGTGCATAATTTGAGCTAGTTTTTCTTTTTAAAATATGCTTATAAACTCCATGTAATTCTATATGTATTTTTTCCTTCAAAACAAATGCTTCAACAACATTTATTTGTCTTCAAAGTCCTTATAAACACATAGATATTAGGCCCCAATTGCTGTATCAATGGTTTTCACATTTAAAAAAAAATCTGTCTTTGAATCATTTCCTTCCATAGTGATGTTTCTCCAAGATGTTACATGGATATTTAAAGAGCAAGCAAGCCCATCAGCCCCAAGCTCTGCATAGGGAAAGGAGGATGGAAGATGACCCCTCTCAAGAATTAGAGGCAAAAAGTGGAGTTCGGAAGGGCACCAGATCTCCCCTGATAAAATAGGAAAGGGAGAACTTCACTGTCTTCTGGTGGGAAAAGGGATCCTGAACTGACCAGATGCAAATAAAACCCAAAATTAGGCAAAATATGAAAAAAAATCAAGCTTAATCCCCAAATTTCCTTCTCATCAAAAGGAATTTTGGAATTTAGCGAACCTCTAGGACTTTCACCTTCATGACAAAGCCCCATATGTGGTTTCAGATTTTGTTTCAAAAGGTTTGCCTGGCTCTAGCTTAGAGATAAATCCATCAACAGAGAATGAGAGGAATAAATATATGGACTGAGACCTTCACCAGATGTTAATGCAATCCTTTCAGAATTCTGATGAAGATTTGATGACAGATACAGTACTCCAGATAACACAAAATAAAGAGTCTGTTGGGTTTCTGTGGAAATTAGTAGAGCAAAAATGTGTCAGTGTTTCATGGCAAGTAAAATGAAGATACACACACTTACACCAACAAAAGTGTCGGGGGGGGGAGGGAAGTAGCGGAAGAGAGCAATTAAGGAGAAAATGAAGCCAAAAACAAGAGGAAGCAAAAGACATTTAACTATAGGAGAAGTGATGCTACAGCAATGGAAGGCAAATGGGAAAATCCAAGAGTATTCTTTTAAATATTTTAAAATAGTTCCTTCTAAAGCTTTCATTTTGTAAATAAAATGTTTAAATGGAAATCCATAAACTCTCATTTCCTCCTTTTAAATAACCTGTGAGAGTCATAAGCAGACACAGCTGCATTTGTGAAAAACACAGTCTAAAATTTATAATCAAAAAAAGAAGATCGCTTCTGCCAACATTATTCTAGTTTCCCATGGTTTTAGGAGTTACCACATAGCTTTTCAAATACAATGGCTACCCTCGAGATTTGACTCTTCTATTCAAAGAACAGTTACAACATAGCACGCTATCCCACTAATATGTCTCAAACCAGTTCAGAGGCACAAGGTTAACACCTCAGCTTGAGAGGTTATTTCAGCATTCATACTTATTGAATCTTTGACCTCTCCAGCTAGACTGCCAAGTTTGATGTAGACACCTATGTGCTGGGAATAAGACTGAGATTAACCACTCACTACATATAGGTCATTAGACTACCAACCAAATGGTATCTACCAACCGAGGCCACAACTGAACTGGTAAAATAAGCATAAGGTGAAAAGTGACCAAACCTTTTGAAGGAGGCAATTTCCAGGATTGGGATGCATACAAAATATTATGCTGAAAATAGGAGACAATCTAAACGTGAAGTAAACAAGTACTAAATTGGGAAGAGACATACAGAATAAATTATCAGGGAAAATAATTAAAGTGAAGAATATATATGAGTTCAGGCAATACCATAATTTGTTTTTGAAGAAATGAGTTTCAGGGTCATGGCAAAAACAAAAACAAAAAACAAATCCTACTTCTCATAATTTGAATTAATTTTAGATAGAAAGCTACATTAAGATAGACAGCCTTTTTTTCTTTACAAAATATCTTTCTTATGGAGAGACAGAAATGCATTTGTATGTGTTTATTTAGAAAGTTAACGGCCAAACAGCCCACACAATAGATATGAGAAAAGTTACAGTACTGCAAACAATGAATGCATTTACAGTAGATGGACATCCTGATAGCTTTTGAGGCCTGAACCTTCCAGGAGAGCTCAGACATAGTAAGCCTGATCTCAGACACTGGTTTTAAAATAAGGAGACTAAGGTAAAGCACTGCAAGCTACTCAGCATTATCCTATAACTTTTATGCAGGAAATAATTGTTTGCTCTTGTGTTAATGAAGCAGAATAAATTTTAAAAATGTATTTTCCCTCCAAGATACACTTGCTGTATTCCAGAGAGGCTGTTCCACAGCAGAGACTGATTATGGAGCATGACAGTCACTACAGCTTAATCTCATTAACCCTTGTGTAAATTTCTCAGTAGTAAGTATGAGTCTACTGTATTAATGTATAACTAAACTCACATAGGGGAACGAACCCCTTGTATTTAATTACCACTCCATGGATGACGCTTCATGCATCTCATAGAAATTTCCCCCTACAAAAACCTGGATGGCTCAGGATATGGATAATAAGATGTGCAACATTGCACCTTAAGGTCACCCATTCTAATGTATACCAGAATCTTGCTCCTGCTTCAACTCTCAATGACAAAATTTCCCTGACTTCAATGAGTGCAGGATAGTAATCATAAACAAGGTGCTTGACAGATATACTTCATTTAGTCTCTGAGTTCCAACTGCCCCATAACACAAGCTTGTTTCCAGTGTTGTTACAGCCATGTTGGTCCCAGGATATGACACACAAAAGGTAGGTGAGGTAATATCTTTTTATTGGACCAACTTCTAGTGGTGGAAGGTACATGATTTCAAGCTACACAGCTCTTCTTCAGGTCCACTTCCTTCCCCAGCTTCCAATGAGCTTCTAAATTAGAAAACATGAGCCTCCTAAAGGTACAGTTTCACACAGTAGTGATGGACAGTCACCTTCTGATGGATGTGCAAGAATCTAACTGAATTAACTCAGTCATCTCATTTTAGTTACTAGAGGCAAAGCTGGATTGTGACATTATAGGCCTGTTCCTAAGACCTCAGCCCCCGGAGTCAGGTGATTACATCACAGTCTTCTAGCCCACATGATTGGAAATAAAAGCTTGAAAATATCACCTATGTGTAACTCATACAGTGACCTGCCTGAGACCACAGAAAGCCTGAAAGAATAGCTCTGAAAGATGTTAGCTGTCCCATTCCAAACAAAAATCCAGCGTAGTTAGCAACCTTGTAGGCTGTTTCAGCAAAGAGTAGAACAGGAATTGATAGTCAAGTAGACTGAATTTCATCCCTAGAGGTTACTATTCTTTCTGGCAAGTCAGGGTTGAGGGACAGTGAAGATGCCTTTTGGAGCAATTTACATTGATGCTGCCTTTGCTTTACCTTTACGGTAAGTAAATGGAGGAAATTTGATTTCAAGCACTTTCAGTCTGTCACTCTTCACAAGAATCAAGTTCTTGATTTAAAAAGGTAAAGGAAAGAAAGGAACTTCCTGGCAATTTGGATCTTAAATCACAAGCTTTCGTTATCACAAATTATAGAAGTAAAGCACCACAGAAGAATATTTTCCTACTAAATACTGTATGGATGCAATTTTAGTTGCAAGGGGAGAGGTCATGCAGCACAGGAGAGAAAGTCTTCAGGCTCCCACTTGGGATCCCACAATGTCTTCTGGTAGTGTGGAGAAGCAATTCCAGGAAAAGTCCTGCTCAGGCTCTGAATCCCTGGGTTTGAACATACTCTATGCAGATGGGATTTTCAAAGAATTTCATGCCAAACTCTACCAAATCGCTGAGCATATGCAAATTGAGATTTTTCAGGGGCTTATAACTGTGCCAAATTTGAGTGGTGTTTTTCATAGGAATCACAAAAGTCACATCCATGACATTAGTGTGACCTTCCTCCCCTAACCCCTGCTAAAATTGCCAGCCCTTGCTCCAAAGCATGGAGAGCCTAAAGCGTCTTGACAAAATGATTATGAAAAATATTAACATGAGCAAAACAACATATTGTTCCCTTATTTCATTCTAAGAAATGGCTGAATAGTTATAGGTGAAACTTTCCTCAAAATTTCTGCCTGAGGCAGACACCTGGCATAGAAAATGTCAGGCCAAACAGTTAAAGTTTGGCAAAAAGTCATCAGCAACAGTGTCTTATACTGGGAAGTGTCAAGGCAACCTTAATTATAGGGGACACTAGCAGCTATCCCTCTCACACAGGGAAGAAATAAAAGCATCAGATATTTAACATCTGTACCCACTAACTACAATATCTGAGAAAACAAGAACTACAATAGGTATCCCAATAGAATTCCAATGCCAAATTGAACCCATGATATAAGGGGGAAGCAAAATCAAAAGCAAACTGCAGATAGAAAGTGGAACATAAAATACAGCACAGAATGGTTTCCATCTTGAGTGAAGCTGAAGAATAGCTTTTGTTTCACAATATATCATTTTTATCGTAGAACTCTCTCAGCTTCCAGCACATCTCTCAGAAAAATTTTGAGCAAGTACCCAAGTAAATCAACAAAAATGAACTATAACTTGATAAAAGTGCCTTTTACAGCTTTACAATTATTTTCATAACATTTAAGTCATTCCTCTCAGTGCAAGTTGTGTCTCTCAGGAGTCCAATTAATTCATGTATTGAAAACATCACTCTTCAGTACACCTGACCCAGGACTGAGATGTTAAAATTCCAGATGACTTGAGACACTTCGGAGAATGGTAAAGGGAAGTGGAGCTTTTCACTTCTAGGTTACCAGTTTGAATGCAGCCCAAGTAAACTAGTGACTCAAAATCATTATATGAAAGCTGCTTTATGACCTATGTGGACTGCATGGTTGATCTCACTCTCTTCAGTGTCAGACATGACTGGGCTTAGAGATTGAACTATAGCATCCTCCACAGAGGTGATGTACACTGGGGCAAGGTGGGACGTGAAAACTAGCATCTCCTCTACCTATTTATTGTGTATTCTATGGCAACACAGTACTTCAGTGACCAACGATCAGACCCCCCATTGTCACCATTCAGGAGCAGAGAAATATACTTTAAAATAAAATTCAATTTTAATTTAAAAAAATCTGTACAAAAACATTAAGAAATCAGTATTCTAAAGAGGAAGGCTGGTCTTGTGGTTAAGGCATTAGACTGGGACCTAGGTTGCATGTTTAATGCCCACTTTTGTGACTGTGGGCAGGCCACTTGGTCTCTGTGCCTTAGTTCTGCAACTGTAAAATGGGGATGAAATAATACTTTTTTCTTCAAAAAGAAAAGGAGTACTTGTGGCACCTTAGAGACTAACAAATTTATTTGAGCATAAGCTTTCGTGAGCTACAGCTGTTCTTTGTAGCCAGGGCTCTTTCTTAAATGTGTTTTTACAGCATCTACGATGGGATCCCTAGGCACTGTTGCAATATATATAAATAATAAATGTAAAACGAGAAACTATTACTACTGGAACACAAAACAAAAACTCTTGGATGCAAACCCAGCAAATGTATCAATTAAGTCAAAGGAGATTCTCCATAGCTGTCATTAGTAGCTACCAGAGAGGAGCATGAGAGGAGTAATTAGTTAATTTTGTCTGTACTTTGACAAGTAAAAAGCATTATGTGAACACTAATCATCAGCAAGACCCCTGTCCTGTGGGCATATTAAATCTCAGTTATGCAGCAGGAACACCAGAATTACATGGCACATTGCCCATAGTCTCTCTCCCTTTCACTTACCCTCCACACCAGTCCAATGCATCCAGTATCCCTTATTATTTATTTTGATGCTATTGTTCAAACTGTTCCCAAATTGTCAATATTCTGCAGACTTATGTATTGAAAACGTAACTCCATATCATTAGTAGATAGATGGAGGCTTCAACAGTTGTGCTGTTGGGGTTTCTGGCACCCAAAAATGCAGTTTGGGATTTTTATTTATTTTATTTTGCACTTGGAAGGCCATGCATGGTTAAAAATGACTGGGGAATGTAATTTGGATGCAACCCAATCACCTTGCTTCTGAAAAGGCAATGAAATTCCAGCTAGGGTGTTGAGTAACAAAATAGGAAAAAAGTTGTGAGTGACTAGCACTGGTGTCAGCTGCCTCTAGGAGGTAGCAAAAGTGACCACTACTTAATGCTAATCATCATCATCATCATGTTCCTATTACGCCTTTGGCATTTGGGGCAGTGACAAAGCTCCTCTATCCCTGTCTGTTTCTGGCAAGTCTTTCAATGGTTCCCCAGCTGTGCCCCAGGTTTTTCAGGTTGGTTTCCACAGCTCTTTGCCATGTTGTTTTCGGGTGGCCTCATTTTCACTTGCCTTCAGGGGTCCATCTTATTGCTACTCTAGTGATGGAATCAGTTTCCATCCGAAGCATATGACCTATTCATCTCCAACGCCTCATGGCAATGATGGTGCTCAGATCCTCTTGGCTGCACTGTGTCAATAGATCTTGAACTCAAAATAGGAGTACGTCAGGGGTGTGTCATGTCTGCAATCCTCTTCAACATTGCCATTGACTGGCTAAATGTGACGTACAACAGAAGACATTCCATGAGGCATTAAATGGACACTCGTCTCATCCCTTGAAGACCTGGACTTCGCAGATGACTTTGCTCTCCTATCACATACCCAACAGCATATACAAGAAAAAACAACTCGACTCAATGCATTCAGCCAGTAAATAGGACTGAAAATCAACTGCAATAAGACGGATATCATCAACTTTAATATTGCTTCACTGTCACCAGTATGGATAGAGGATTATGTTCTCACCAATGTAGAAACATTCACATACTTGGGCAGCACCATCAGCCAGGATGGTGGAACAAGCCAGAGCATCCGGAACAAAATCAATAAAGCCAGGAACACCTTCAGGAGCTTAAATGCTCTACTCCCTTCTTCAAAAGGATGGCAACACCCTCATGGTGTTGTCCATCATCCCATCCAGAATACAGCAAAGTTTTTTCTGAGGCTGTTGTTAATCTTTCCTGAGGCTATTGTTAATCCCATCCATCTGCTCTCACTGATACCCAAGTTGTGTAAGCTGCAGCATCTCATCTCTAATGTGACCTGAGCTAGCTTCCCTGCTTCATCCATTGTCCGTATATTCAAAAAAACAAGTTTGGTTTTTATGTTGGTGTTAAGCACTTCAGTCTTCATGCCAGTGGCTTCCTTTCAGCTTTCACCACTGGCAGTCATACGGGTCATTGATTCCTGAAGGCCATCACACACAGTAATGGTCGATTTCTGCATCGCTGTTTCTGTAATACATTTTGCATTTTATGGGACAGGGTTGTTAGCCCTGTGCTTACTGCTAATAGTAGTTATTAAATAAACAGTCAGATTGAGAAACTTCAATTGAGAAATGTTCACTTATCTGTTCTGCAACACTGTCTACCTTGAGAAAACTGGTATAACTTCCTCTCTGCCACCTTTCCCTTTTCCAATTGCATCTGCATCTTCAAAAGCAGTATCACCTCTCAGTCACTGATTTGGCTGCCACTGTGTTGGGTAAACTCGGCGGAGACCCCAGTA
This sequence comes from Caretta caretta, assembly GCF_965140235.1. Classification (NCBI taxonomy): domain Eukaryota; kingdom Metazoa; phylum Chordata; order Testudines; family Cheloniidae; genus Caretta; species Caretta caretta. Next base: position 87,989,842 of record NC_134210.1, on the reverse strand, counting down.
AATGACAGAGATACCTAAATATGTGAAAAAGGATGAAGTTCCTGGGGTGTGGGCCCCTGTTTCTGCTGGATTTGTTTATGGCTCAGATAAGCTTAAAAATGAACATATTTAAAAATGAACCCGTTTGAACATACTGGGTGAGATTCAACACATGATGTACACCAACTTTTGATGGCAAACATCCTGGTGGCAGAAAGTCCACAAAGGGGGTATGCTGTAAGATCAGAAATTAGCTACAACCTTTGGTCTATCCGGGGAGGTACTGGAAGATAAGGGTGATTGACAGATGCAATTATTTAGGTCTCCACAAGTAGGAGCAGCCTCCACAAGTAGGATCTCCTATACAGCCCTGGCCATAAACTGAAGATGAAACCCCAAGAGATGGCAAGCAATATCACTCTCCATTAGGTTTACCAGCACAGGGATATAAGGCAAAGCAGCAAGAATAAATTTCACCTCCTTACCCCAACATAAGTGAATGTGGCATATTAAGGACGAAACAGGAACATTTTCCCTCAAAATCAAACAAACAATCACAATTTTTGTGATGTTTAGAACATTTTTGTTTGTTCATTTCTGGTTTTATTTGAATTTTTCCACTCCTCTGCCCTTACTGGTTTACATCAGGGCTGGAAACAGAAGTAATAATATACTATAAAAGCAGATTATCTTTGGGCAGGTCTACACTGCGGCACATACCCAATCTAGCTTTAATCTAGCTCATTTGGGTACTGGTATCAGTGAAGGCATAGCAGCATGGACTTCAGCACAGGCTAGCCGCCCACTCAATCATCCAGGGTCCCGGGTGGGCTTCTACAGCCTGCACTAAAGCCTGTGCTGTCGCAGCTTCCTTACTCTTGGTAGTAGCTTGTGTATGTCTATACATGCTGAGATCACACACCCGAACTGCAGTGTAGACATACCTTTTTGTGATATTCTTAGTCTGGATGAAACAAGAATACTCTAGAAATACAGGGCCTAACACAACTCCCATTGAAGCCACTGGGAGTTTTTCTACTGATTTCAATGGGAGTGGAATTAGACCCATTATGGAAAAAATCTGATTCTCCTGAGATCCACTCCAATTTTGGAAGGGACTTGTGATAAATTTGGATAAGTATGGACCTTGGGGCTTTTGTCTAAACCAAACCTGAAAAAACTGTAAAGAGTTGTTCATTACTAGTGGTAACCCCTTCAGTCAGCCAAGAACTTTGAGGGTGAGGAGTTGGCATCCCACAAAAAAGTAGGCAAAAATAAGGTTCCCCACACTGAAGAATATATTAGCAACTGATTGTGTCTTTTTAGCTACATCTACTTAGATGCCCATACAATATCTACAATGTCCATCACCTTCTGTGTTCAGAGAGGTTTTAACTTAAAAATCACCATCTCTTTCACAAGCTCGTATCACTAATATTCCTCTTTTGCATTTCAGATACTGTGTCTTACAGTACTTTTTCTATATTCCATTACTTCCATGTCACATGCCAGACGATCAAGAGAAAATTAGCTCTAGTTAAACATAAATGACATCCCTGTGGGTGTGGGGTGATGGCTTTTGACCATGAGTTTAGTCAACTGGAGTTTAATTTTGACTTGCTATTGGTATAAGGGCTTTAACTAAGCATCTTCACCACTCTATTACTATTACATTTTTTTTTTCATTCTGTTTCTCAAATTTGTTTCCCTTAGTGAGTTTCAGGGTTTGGTAAAATCGATCTTGGTTTACACCTTGGTAGAGGTGTAAAAATATGACACCCTATGGTATCAGTTATTCAGTACTGTGACAAAAAGTAATACATACAGCTTAAATGCTATCCTGATCAAAGGAAACTTAAGTGGTTCATAAAGCTTTTGAAAAGTGAAATGTTGCTTATGGCAAAATGTTCCATATGTCCTCCTTATATGTAATGCCTTCTTCTTACAATGAATGTCTTCTGAGAATTAGAAAGGTTTCACTAGAAAAGTTTTACTGCAGTTCTTTTTTTTAAATAGCACTCTGTAGAGTAGTGTATTTATGCAGCAATTCGGTACTCTTGATAATTTATTATAAGGAATTAAGTCAAATAATTTACATCACCTTCCAAGTGAATAACTCTAATATAATGGTAATTTTCCTTCCACACTGTATTATGAGGCTTTAAATATCCTAAAGAGACAGTAAACTGATGTTCAGAAAATGTGCAGTAGAGGTAGTAGAGTGTTTATGTGGGTATATGAGTGCAAGTGGGGAGTGGGAATCAAAGGGAGAGAACACCTCTGTTTTCTAATGGGACATAGTTCAATCAAAACAATAAGCCTTTTGAAATCAAGGACAAAGCAAAATATCTGCGTATAAAATAAAATGGAAGCAGTGTCCTTCCCTTGATGATATTATGGACTACTACATGTGGAATTTATTGAAACACTTGTGTATGTAGTTTGTTTACAGGTAAGGAGAATCTCAAAAAAATCACACTGTGCCATAAAACTTCATATCGCTATTAGAGATGACTGATCACAGTTGACTGTAGCTTTGACAATGATTAAGAATAGCTATAATGAATATCTATAGTTCTACAACATAGTTAAAATTTACATAGTCAACGAAGGCTGGCTCTTAAAGAAACAATGGGCCTGATTATCCATTGATTTTCACCTTGTATAGTCATTTATACAAGTGCAAACTGTGTACAACTGCGACTAACTGAAAGCTAGCAGTTTTCTCACATTCTGCACTAACTTGCATAAGTGTGAATGACTACACAAGGTGCATGGCAGCATAGAATCAGGCCAACCAGCATATCTTGACTTAATTTTCTAAATGTAGAATAAGAGTTAGATCTAGTTACACTGCTAATTCAGTCTCTCACTTCTCAAAGGTTTTTGTTTTCACTGCCAAAAATATGTGGTTTTACTGCAAGATAACATTTAGCCATGCTGCTGTAAAAAACAAAAAGCAAAAAAACAAAAAAAACCATCTTTCTTGCAGAGAAGATAACTGTACTCTGGTTTTCTACCAGTGTAACTAAAGAGAATTTGGCTCACGGAGTCTTTTTACCATTGGCAGGCATGCTTTTTTTAAAAAAATAAAAAACAACAAAGTAGTATTTAGCGAACTAAAATAACTCTGTAATCCATCAGAAATATTAGACATTTTCATTGAGAAAATAGGACAAAGAAAAAAATACTAGGCTTCTCTGTGGAATTGTTTTTAATCGCCATATTCAAGAAGATATAATAAAAGAAAACAACCTATGATGTGTAGACTATTTGTGATCTCAGAAAAGGAAATGGTCACGGAGTTCTGTGATCTTATGTTATACCCTAGTTCTATTTTTCCTCCCTGCAATAAAATTATCAGTTGAAATTAGCCATAGTCCTGACATTTATCTGTGGGATTAGTTCCCAGAGCAGATAATCTGTGGCATGTTAATTAAGTTTGTCTTTTGCAACTCTGTAAATTTATATTAGGCTCTCTCCTTAATTTATATCAATGTTCCTTAACGAATCCTACACAATACACAACTGTGTGAATTTCTCAATTCAAATATAAGAGACTTCTGATTTGATACTGTAATCTCATCCTTTGGTAATATTTTCTGTTTATTTCCTCAGTACACATTTTCTATATAATACATTTTAATATTTACAGTATATTGGTAAGAGTCAAATCAGTCTTAGGAGAAAAATGTCTCTGTTTCCATAAAGCAATTAATAGATACTTTTTAGACAAGTGATACTTCTAAATAGCACTAACTTTCAATGTTATATTGTAGCCACATTACAATATCTGTCTCTAAACTGCTGTTTACCCCCTAAACTCAAGCAAAACAGGCTTCAGAGAAGGGGAAAACGCCTCTATTAGTATATTGTAAGCAAGATAGAAAGAATAAATAGAGGTGAGAAGCAAAAAGCGAAGGTGAATTAAATTGTCGAATTGTAAGACTGTGATTTTGAAACTCTCTCTGCTGAGATTAATAGAATTTAAAAAAATCACCCCTCCTTTTAGAGAATGAATGCTAAAGCAACCACAGCATCAAATTTATTCCTGACTTAACTCCACTGAAGTTAGTTATATCAGGGATGAATTTGACCCTTTTCCTTTTTTTACACAACAAAATATGACAATTATTCTTTGTGATCTGAAAATAATGAAGATTAAATGAGTATTTGGACAGTGTTTTATGCATAATACAGATAATGACATTTCAGGTGGTATAGGATCCCCTTTAACAAGAATGTTAAAAGGAGATGAAGTTATTAAAAGCATAGCACTCCAAACATTTGAATTCTGATGCTGAACAAATTTCTAGGTATGGTACCTGTTTGGTTTTCTCAAGGCAGTTTAAATTGTGCTCTAACTATAAAGGTCTAGAGCATGACATTTAACACCTCCTTAAATAAGCATGATGCTCCACCTCCCCATTGGGAAATGAGGGTGGGATTGTGGTTTTCCTTCGTCTGGAGGAAGAATGTGAATGCTGCATCCAACTTTTATGATGGCTTTGACATATTCCCATTTAGAATGATGTGCACCCTGAGGATACAGACCTTGCGTGAAGGCTTCTTGCAGTCCATGGAGAGCCCATGAGCAATCTGGATGAAGGTAATTTGGGTGATTGTCTCCTGAGCCTCTACACAAGATAACTATATAAGAACCAGCCTGAATATTCCTAGACAATGTATAATTAATGTAGATTTTCTACACCTGTTTTGCCAGAATTTTCTTCCAGGCCAAAAGAGAACAGGAAACTTGAATTACAATCTCATGATTGTACCACAGAAAAGTTATCAAAGAGCTCCTTTTTCCACACTAGCTGTTGAGCTAAATAATGGATTACTTAATCTTAAAAGCTTCTGTTGCCAAATTCAGGTGTATTTTGTAAATTATAGCTCTCTCTATGGCATGAACACACATTCTGCAGAAAGAGTGCCTATAATCTGCTGCTTGATAAATCTTGACATACAATGGACTAGTCCAGGAACCCTTCCCATTTCCTCAATAATTAACATATATTTTATCTAGTGAGTTCTCTCTCTCTCTCAGCCATCCTAGAACTCCCTTATCATGATGGAAAACAAACGTGCCCTGCAGCATGCCCTGTAGGTTGATCAACCAAGGCTATTTCAGACGTGGAGCCTGTATGTTTCAAAGCTGAGGGAGGGAAACCCTCACAGACATAACACCCTTCCAGCTGCACCCTCTTTTTCTGTCCCTATGTGAGTGAGCTCCTGCTCAGGCACTTCCACTGATTTGAACCACAGTCATGACACAGGAAATGAGGGAATCTTTACAATTAGTAATATATTTGTTCTTTTGTTCTAGGGTGTCAGAGTTTCACATTTAAATAATCTGTACTTAACTATTTTTTTTCTGTCTTTTTTTATTTTATTTTAAAGGATAGCTGTAGCCTAAAGAATTACTAATGGCAGATATGATGGGGTACACAACCTATCTTGGTTCTGTTGCTGTTAATGGCAACCTTGCACTGATTTCAATGGAACCACAGTTTGGTCCTGGTCTCTTTTTGGATTATTTCCTTGTTTGCTTCCTTAGCGTAAATTATCCTACTTTGTAATTTGCTAACTGTCTCTTGCATCACCATTTTAAGGCTGAAGCTCCCTTCAAGAGAAAATTAGTTCTAGTTAAACATAAATGACATCCCCGAAGAATGATGAGATGGTGGGTGTGGGGTGATGGCTTTTGACCATGAGGGTCAATTGGAGTTTAATTTTGACTTGCTATTGGTATAAGAGCTTTAACTAAGCATCCTCACCATTCTATTACTATTACATTTTTTTCATTCTGTTTCTCAGATTTGTTTCCCTTAGTGAGTTTCAGGGTTTGGTAAAATTGATCTTGATTTATAAGACAGCAGAGGTGTACAAATATGACACCCTTATTGCTGTTACCAAGCTGTCCTTCAAGGAATCCAACTCTCATCACAGTTTCCATCCATGGGGAGGTGAAAGGATCCATTTGGCTACTGGATCCATAAGTCAAGCTCTGGACTGATCATCGGGGAGTTTAAGCCTCTCTTTAAAGTATAGCGCTGGGTGATGCTGGAATTTCAGTACCATCCTGTCTTCCTAACTGCCTCCAGAAAGGGTCCCTTATAATGTGTGTTAAGTACTTATGCTAAATAATCTGTTCCATCTTGTACTCTGTGTCACAGCTAAATACCTTTTCCAGACCTGAAGAAGAGCTCCATTTAGCTTGATAGCTTGTCTCTCTCACCAACAGAAGTGGGTCCAATGAAAGAGGTTATCTCACCCACCTTGTCACTCTAGAAAGGGGAAAAGTGCTGCTACTTATTAAACCCATGCCTCCAAACACATCACAAACAGCATCCCACCGCAATCAAGCCTTAATGAGATGAATTTGGAAGCAAGCTGTTTGCTGTAGAAACATGTGGACAGAGAAAGTAACCTCTTTTGGGTAGCAGCAAAAGTCAGATTTTGACATCCCCTGGCTTGGTGTTGCTCAAAAAAAAAACTGTCCTCTGCATCATCACAGGAACAGAGCAAATAAATTATAAAATACAACCATTTCCCTATGGTAACAAACATAAGTTTTTACAAGAATTAAGATTCACCTCTCACCCTAGATAAGCCTCTTATTAATACATATAAAACCAGGTGGTAAGCCAGACGTCTATGTTATTTATTGATGCTGTTTTAATGCAAAGCCAAGTAATTTACGCCAAACATGTTTGCCCTACCCTAAAATATTTATAATCTGTGAGAAGCTTTCTCCACAGTCAAAAACTCAGTTGAAAAAGCACTACTATTCCTGCATCCTATAATGGCTGCACACCTTACACTGAACATTTTGGAAGGGGGAGAACAGAAGTGGGGAGAGGGAGGTGGGAATGGTGGCTGGAAACAGGCAGGCTGGTGAGCAGACAATGCCACAGCGGACAGGGAAACAGATGGACAGGTGCGTGGGGAGATGAAATGCCAGCTGCAGAGTCGGCCCTGCCAGTGAAGAAGAGCTGGAGCTGAATGTTGTAGCTGGCTTGGCTGGCTGGCAGGGGAGACAAGCAGAAGCCAGCATGGAGAGAGGAGCTACAGAATCACACTGCTTTGTGTGACCATGTTGCATCATGATGGAAGCACCAAAATGCTCTGTTTAGACAACCCTAGTGGAGTATCACTAAAACGGAAGATCTAAAGGGAGAGAGGTCAAACAACATAAAGGATTTGTAACCTGTACCAAATTCTACCTGGACTACTTAATATAAGATTATTCATATTATACATATTAAAGACAAAAATAATTATTTATGGCTGAGTAGTCCCTCCATTGATATATAGGCAGAGTCCCTCAGGGTCTGAGGAGATTTGTGCTTTGTTAATTGTAACTAATGCCATACATAGAATACAATATGTTCATTAAATATATTCCTGTTACAAAAGACGTTTTCAAATAGTGCACAGGACTAAATCAAAAAGCCTTTTGATCAAGACAGACAACTTCTGCTGTGTTTGACTTCAGCACATTAAGCATTCTAAAACATATTTAAGTATCAGCATTATTCCTGTGGAGCAACTGTTCTGTACGGAAGAAGTTTCTAGCTCCTCAAACATATTTCTAGGTGTTCCTCATGGACAGCTTTGAGCACTAATAGTCTGTGAGCAATGTGAGATTTCCCATACTACTTGAAACAGAATATACACACATTTTCTGTGTTGCAAACTAATTTCTTTCCTAGGATTTGTCTTCACACCCACACCAACGCCATTCCTAATTTCCTTTGCTGAGAGACATGCTCCAACCCCTCTTATATCCTGGGCTGGAAAAAAATAGAATCTATCTGCCAGCCTAACTCAGCAGAAATCACTCTGCATCTTTAAGAGTTCTAGGATCTGACATTAGAGTGACTCAGAAGATGAGCCCTTCTACCTCCTACCCTGTTAGAGTTTTTAGAAATAATCCCTTAACCCAATAAGGATTAAAAACTTGTTCTACTCTTCATCTTTGTACAAAGATCATCCATGAATTTATCTAGTGCTTTTTTTAACCCTGTTATAGTCTTGGCCTTCACAACATCCTCTGGCAAAGAGTTCTACAAGTGGACTGTGTGTTGTGTGAGGAAATACTTCCTTTTGTTTGTTTTAAACCTGCTGCCTATTGATTTCATTGGGTGACCCCTAGTTCTTGTGTTATGAGAAGGTGTAAATAACACTTCCTTATTTACTGTCTCCACGCCAGTCATGATTTTATAGACCTCGATCATATCCCCCCTTTGTCATCTCTTTTCCAAGCTGAAAAATCCCAGTCTTATTACTCTCTCCTCATACGGAAGCCGTTCCATAGCTCTAAAAGCCATTCCATACCTCTACTACTACATACCCCATAATAATTGTTGTGAGCCTCAGCCCAAATTTTGTGAAAGTGACCAAATGGAAAACTAAAAAAGAGAGGACGATTTCCAAGGCCATAGAAACCTCTAGTAACTAAAAAAGAATCCATGTGAAACATCTGTTTTAAGCCTGAACATAGAAATAGAAGTAGTAGTATCTAGGTTTCATATAAAATCTCTTTTGGGGTTTATACGCCTTCAGCAAACTGTATTTTTAATCTTTCCTGGTGCAACTGTTGTAGAATTGTTTTCAACAAAAGGGTTCAAACTGAAGGAACAAAAAAAAAAAAGGAAATGATCGTTTTAATCCAATTCAATGATTCAGATGTGCACTGCATGAAAGAGGTGGATCCCAAAGTGAGTTTGTCTTAAATTAAATCAATCACAGGAATCAAATGGAAGTCACAAAATCACAGAAATTAAAGGATGGAGAGATCTGAGAGTAGAGAGGGGTTACAATACAATGCTATATAGAAGGAAGAGGTCAACACTATCCCTTCAGTAGCAATCAGTCTTTTTGACTGTCCTTTTTGTGGTACATGAATCTATTACTTCTTATTTGTAATACTAGCAGCAGCACCTATGAACTCCAGTCAATGATCAGGGCTCCATAATGCTAGGCTCTGTATCTGCATGTACCAAAAAAAAAAGAAAAAAGAGAGAGAGAGAGAGAGAGAGAGCGACAGCGACAATCCTGGACATGTAAATGTGGCTATGATGGTGAGTCAAGGGGCAGAGAGGATGCAGAAGAAGAGCAAACGAGGGTGACCCTAATGCAAATGCTAGTCATTAAGGTGATTGCTCTCAATGTCCTGGGTAATGAATTATGCTCAAATTTCTAATCAATTGGTCCCCAGATATGAAAGCAAAAATTACATAATTGGGCTGTTTTTTAAAAACAAGTTGTTTAAACAATTCAAGAAAAAGTAGCATGTGACTTGTGTCAGCAGAAGATTAATTGGGGTCATGACTGGTACCTCTACTGTGGCCAACAACAAGCACAAAAAACATTGACAGATGCTTATTATTCAGAATCGACATAAGAAAAGAGAGTGCTGGTTTACTTGACACCACTGTAAGTTGTATCAAGTGTAGCAGACATGCCAAACCTGTGGAAAAAAAATGCAGAAATTGGGCTTGTTTGGGGCTTAATTGGCTTGTGAGTTGCTTGTTGGCTAGTTTTTGGCTTGTAGCTTGTTGCGTCTTCTTTTTTTTTTTTTTTTTTTTGGATCAGCTCCCGGCAAGCAGTGGCAAGGCAGGGGGAAGAGAGTTAGCGGTGCACAGTGGGCCCATTACAGTCCCAGACTGCTCGCTGGGGGGATCTAGTCACATAGAGTGCTGGGGTTCTTAGGGATTGGCTTGTTTTGAAATAGGATTAGCTTGATTTTTGGCTTATTGTGAAAGTTGGAGTGCTTATTTACCACATGAAAGTTGGCAATCTGTGAAGTGTAGAGGCTTTAAAATTGAAGCTGAAAAATACTAGAGGAAAACAAACTGGAGACTAATACTCAACTGATATGGAAATAGAGCAAGATCCTGCTCTCATGTCAGCAGTTGTGCCATTTACTTCAGTGGGAGCAGGATCAGACCCTAGATGATGTTAATATCCTCCTTCTGTAAATGCCATGACTGACTGACAACTGCAGTTCTCTTAATATGGAGTAGGTCTGCAGAGTACAGAAAATGCAATGCACAAAATATTTCATAAACACAAAATAAAACGCATATTAGTCTAAGTGTAAATTTTAAAATAATTTTATTTTTACAGACAGAATCACAGACTATCAGGGTTGGAAGGGACCTGAGGAGATCATCTAGTCCAATCCCCTGCTCAAAGCAGGGCCAATTCCAGGCCCAGATCCCTAAATGGCCCCCTCAACGATTGAGCTCACAACCCTAGGTTTAGCAGGCCAATGCTCAAACCACTGAGCTATCCCTTCCCCCCTTTACACCCATTTGCACAGTTATCTGCAATTATTTTCAATCTATATTTTTATAGAGTGCTCATTTTACCTTTTCTTTTTAAAATTATTGGCACCATTCTCTGTTTTCTGTGGAAAAAAAGTACATTACATCTGGTAATATTTTCTTTAATAATGCCACAACAGTGAATTTCACAGTATTCTCTTTTATTCTTATCTTGGTAATAATTCTGAATTTAAATATAGCAAAAAGTTGTGACAGCAGTCTGCAAAGCTAAAGTGAAGCATAAAGACAGATTGAGATAGGAGTAACTTGAAGGCAAAAAAGTAATAGGAAAAGGCCAAATGAGGATCTACAACTAAAAGTGACACTTGATTGCTGCAGCTTGACTTCACTATTGAGACGTTTCAGTGGTATCTAGCTGAGTATCTATGCCAGAAAGATTCTTAAAAAGTCAGCGCTGAAACCCCAGTGAGCTTTCTTATCATTGGCTTCTTTGTTTGTTTGCTTGCTATCTGTTTGGTCCAAGTGAAGAATAGCTATTGCTGAGTAACTCAATATCGTACCTTTGGGACCCTCTTCAGTGACTCTAATCCATTTCCTTAAAATAAATATAGGTTTTTTCTGCATCTGATTTTTGTCTCTGTGGGAACTTAAGCAGATAAAGCTATTGCAGAAGTGTAACACAGTAGTACCCTAGAGATCCCATTCCCTTGCTTCAGCAATGTTCTGATTTGTCTTTATATTTTTATAAAAGAAATATATTAAATACAAAAAATGCTTATGCCTACAACAGAAAAACAAATGAACATTCCGTTCAACTCATTAATAGATACATTAACTAAAATAGAAAAAGAAAAAGAGGCCAGAGTAAATTCAAAACAAATTCTATTTGCAGAGAATAAATTAAATTTAAATTCCTTTGAGTTGTCTATCTGTACTGCAAATACTGCTGTATGAACAAAACAGTACACTTGCTCAATGATCGTCCAAAAGATTCCTATACTAATGCTCTGAGGACCTGATCCCATTCCCATTATATTATAGCCAGTGGGAGTTTTATCATTTTTCCAGATGAGCAGGATCCGTCTCTAAACTACTCCTGACCAAAATCTGACTCCAATTGACTTTAATGGAATAGAGGTGGTTATGTTTAAGAGAAATGATTTTTACTGTATCATACCTATTGTGATGCTCTGTACTTCAGTGGAACACCCAGCAACACCATGCTCACTCATCCTTGTAAAATGATTGTCTGGTATCCAATGCAAAGTTTGTCATGTTGGATGTCTTCAGAAGGCTCATGGTGCACAGAGCATTGTTGTTACAGTAATGTTATAGTAATGTTATAGGTTATAATTTTATGTATGTAGTTATGAGGCTGAAAATGTATCCTCATGGCTTAAAATAAGCCCAGGCAAAAACTCTCCAAGAGCAGAGAGGCAGTTCACACCTCATCAGGGCAGGTGTGGGACAAATCTAGCCCAGCCTCACAGGAACAAGGCGCACTGGCCTAGGCAGCAACAAAAGGATCTGTTGGACTTTCAAGTGAGTCACCCCCCTTTCTTTGGCCAGTTTGGAACTGCGATGAGGTAATGCTCACCTGACTCTGAAGGGGGGTGGGGCGGACAAAGCCAAGAGGGATAAAAGAACATGATAAAAGGGAGAGACTTTGCCATGCTCTTCCTCTCTCTTCCACCTACATCTACAGACACCACACCAAGCAACTGAAGTGCTGATCAAAGGGGAGAGCCTGGCTGAAGAGCAACCAACCAGCAGCTTAGAATACATTTTACTTTTATTTCATTTGACCAAATCTGACTTGTTATGCTTTGACTTATAATCACTTAAAATTTATCTTTGTAGTTAATAAATTTGTTTGTTTATTCTACCTGAAGCAGTGCGTTTGGTTTGAAGTGTGTCAGAAACTCCCCTGGGAATAACAAGCCTGGTACATATCTATTTCTTTGTTAAATTGACAAATTCATATAAGCTTGCAGCGTCCAGAGTGTATAACTGGACACTGCAAGACAGAGGTTCCTACGGTTGTGTCTGGGACCGGAGATATTGGCTAGTGTTGTTTGGTTGCAAGTAGCTGGGAGCATTTCATAACATTTCATAACAGAGCAGGGTAAGGCAGCTCCCAGAGTCAAGGACTGGAGTGACCTAGCAGATCACCGGTTCAGAAAACACTAGAGGGGAATGTTACACTTATCTCTCAACTGTTTTAATTGTATTGTTAAATATCCGTAAACTATCCAAGTGTGAAGTAATTGATAGCTAAGCAACTAGAGGCAAATAAAGTGATAAATACACAACATACTTTGTTCTATTTTTAATTGTGCTAAACAATTTCTTTTTGGAAGTATAATTTAACCGTTAAGGAAATGCAGTAGACCGTGGGACAAAGATTCAAACTGAAGGGCAAGGTTCAAACATTTATGCATTATAAATGTGTTTTTGCAAACTGTGTGACTGCTAGAACAATAAGAGCTTGATTTCCACCATAGCTGCTGAAATGGGAAACATATTTAAAATCCTGTGCCACCAAGAATGTGTACTGTCCACCTTTGAAAATTTCAGGAAACTCACAGCTAACAGGTAGGAAAGAAGAATTCCATCAAGAAATAGGCAGAGGTTTCCATCAAACATGTCTACAGATGACAATTAAATGAACACTCCCAAACAATTACAATTTACAATCAGTAAGACTTTCCAAAAAAGTCATGCTTGCAGAAATAAGAGAGAGAAGGATCCTGTCCTGTTATTAAATTGATCTCAAAGCAAGAAGCCATTTTCTGGAGATATCCCCTCCAGCCTCCTGATACTGGAACAATAAAAAAAGTAACTGTACACAAATAATATATCACAGGTCCTACACTGAGTGCACTGTATGCTAAGACAAGACTTGGGAGACTGTAGTCAATTTGGGGCAGGGTCTGTCTCTTAGTATGTATATATATGTATAGTATCTAACATAATGGGGCTTTGATCTTTGTTGGACTCTTTAGGTGTTACAGTAATACAAATGATGATAATCATCAGAAGCACTGTGTAGATTCTCATGAAGTGTAGGGAAAAAAAAAAAGATTATTGTGAACCTGAACATTGAGTCTCAGTAACTTGATTTAAAGAAGTCTCAATAATTTGTGACAAAACTACTGTATTGCCAATATGAATCAATACTTGTAGTGTATTTTGTCACCTTCCTATTGTATTATTTTTATTGAATGTACTGTAGTAATATTCACATATCACACATGGAGCAGATCATGGGTTCTATCCCTTGTATACTCAGTGCATCTCAGGGCAAACAGAATCCTAAAGTGGCAAGATCCACAGTTTTCAGGCAGGACCACAAAGATGACCTAAAAAGAGCATGGTCTCTCCCTAAGGATGTAATTCACTTCACAACCTGCAACCAGTTTAAGAACAAAGCTTGGTAAAGAAACAAAATCCATTGCAGGATGATATTTATACATTTTCAATTCTGTCTTGCTTTTCTGCATAGTATATAATCCTCCTTGCTTGCTGACAGTTGAAGATACATTTACAATTTTTTCCACTCACAATAGTTTGCTATTAAAATTCCTCAGCCAATTATTCACTTAAAGTGACACAAATGCATGCTAAAATCTTTACTTTTGTCTCCACAGGTAATGTTCTCCCCTCCCCCCCCCCACGCTGCTGACAGAAGCAGCTTCCTAATCAATCCATAAAATGATAGCAGAAAACCTTAGTGACATGTAGTATTTCCACCTAATTGATTACACTGTGTCAACTACTATGTCACTGGAGCATGCTATACTAGCTTCAATTACATGCAAGTCAACAGCAGGACAGAATTCAAAAATATAAACATAATAAATGTTCCAAACCAGCATGCTTTGCCTATCAGTTGCCATATAATAATTTGCTGTGTGTATGGCGTGGAGGGAAAGAATGTGCTCAGAATGAAAGAAAAATAGTATTGTTTGACAAAATCCCCAACCCACTCAATGTATATCCTGTGTTATACAGGAGCTCAGACTAGATGATCACTTCTGGCCTTAGAATCTATTAATCTATTATTATAGACCTTACCATGAAGTTGTCTTTACTCATGTTGGAGGTCTGGTTTCGATAAGCATCCAAAACTTCAGATACTTATACACAGTCTCACCGAACTTCTGTATCTATAGAGGTCTCATGACATACAGAGCATTCCTACTCAACATGGACTGCTCTCCCATCATCCATCATCCCTACCATAGATTGTTTCATGTCCTCACTCACACACATTTGCTCAGCACCAAGAGCCTACAAATTACCAGTAAAGCTTTCTCTAATTCTAACTAACTCCACATTTTATTCTGCACTTCTCTTGATTTTCAACTAAAGTTCGAATGATGGCAGTGTGATCCTCTGGCCCAGATCCAGCAATGAATTTCAGCACATGCTTTACTAGGTAGGTAGTCCCACTGATGCCAAAGTGAATAGTCACATGATTAAAAAATGAGCATATGCTTATGTGTTTTGCTGGGCTAGGGCCTCTCTCATGCAGAGTGATACTGTTTGCATCAAAACCCAGTCAGATCACCTGGTTAAGAATTTCTAAAGCTAGCAGTTATAAGTCACCTAAATGTGTAGCAGATGAACAAATGCACCTTTGTATGAATGTTATGATAAAGAACCATAATCAGAATCTCACTTTTGCTTTCTCCCATGGAGGCAGATTCATCCCTGGGGGTAGGGGAGGCAGTGCAAGCATGCCACCGGGACAGAAGAAAGGGCATCTTGTACCTTCTCTTTTCAGGAATTGCAGGGGCTCGTGAGGGTTGCCTTAAATTGTGTTTCTGAATCATTAGCCCCAACTTCCCTAGCCATGCCTCTTCCTGCCTAATCCTGTTCCACTGCAAAATGCCTCCTGCACCCCTGACTACTACACTGGCAGCACAGCCTTGGCTCTGAATCATCTGTGGGGGTTCTCTGTGCCAGGGGTATTTCCTGGTGGGGAGGGCATGCTTAGGCCTGCTCTACAGTACCTTTGTGCCCACCTACATGGTAGAAATTGGCCATAGAACAACCATGAATTAGGCCAATGTATATTATGGTCAGATGTGAAAATACATTATATTAGATACTTTCTCTGGGCTGCAGGAACATTGACGAGACTCATGTGGGAATTTAAATAGCAGTGTGATTGTAGTACTAATAGAATATCAAATGTCATTGTTAGCAAACAAAACTGCAAATGGCTGTAAGAAAAAGGGGGAAATTAGTCATATGTCCTAGTACTGAAAACTATAGACAAGAAAGATGTTTTGAAGCATGATCCTGTGTTGCCCTTGCTGTTTTGTTTGTATTTTTCTCTAACTAAACTTTGGCATTACATATGCAACAGGGTCACTAGTTTGACTATAAATTCTACCATGGCACAATTTACTATCACAAGAGAAAAAGAACATCAGAACGGTCAAACTGGATCAGACCAAAGGTCCATCTAGGCCAGTATCCTGTCTTCCGACAGTGGCCAATGCCAGGTGGGAATGAACAGATAAGGGATGAATGAACAGGAGTACTTGTGGCACCTTAGAGACTAACACATTTATTAGAGCATAAGCTTTCGTGGGCTACAGCCCACTTCATCAGATGCATAGAATGGAACATATAGCAACAGATGCATAGAATGGAACATATATATATACATACAGAGAAGTTGGAAGCTTCCATACAAACTGTAAGAAGCTAATTACTAAAGATGAGCTATTATCAGCAGGAGAAAAAAAATTTGTAGTGATAATCAAGATGGCCCATTTAGACAGTTGACAAGAAGGTGTGAGGATACTTAACTTAAGGAAATAGACTCAATATGTGTAATGACCCAGCCACTCCCAGTCTCTATTCAAACCCAAGTTAATGGTATCTAGTTTGCATATTAATTCAAGCTCAGCAGTTTCTCCTTGGAGTCTGTTTTTGAAACTTTTCTGTTGCAAAATTGCCACCCTTAAATCTTTTACTAAGTGTCCAGAGATGTTGAAGTGTTCTCCTACCGGTTTTTGAATGTTATGATTCCTGATGTCAGATTTGTGTCCATTTATTCTTTTGCATAGAGACTGTCCGGTTTGGCCAATGGGATGGATCACTTGATGATTACTTATCGCCCATTCCCAGCCTCTGGCAAACAGAGGTTAGGGACATCATCCCTGCCCACCCTGGTTAGTGGCCATTGATCGACCAATCCTCCATGAATTTATCTAGTTCTTTTTTAACCCTGTTATAGTTTTGGCCTTCACAACATCCTCTGGCAGAGTTCCAGACTGTGCTTTTTCCAGTATTGGATTAGGCATTCACATAATATTTTAGGATATTATTTTCATATAGCATAAGTCATTTATTGTACAATGGCATCTACTGATCAAGGTATTCATCATGTTAGCTGTTAGACAGATTTTTTGTCCTAACTCTAGCTAGCATTGTTTTCTATTCCATGTAATATTTTAAATGTAATACACTTCCATTTTATCTAGTAATGACTTTTACCTTTTAGTTATCATAGCATTCAGTACGTTATCTGTAGCATCAGTAAAATAATAAAAGAGAACCAATATCCAAATAAATTTAAGTTGCATTTACATATAGATTAAAAACAATTTAGTCTTTTTAAAATATGTAAAAGGTATTTATTCACAGCTAAATACATTCTCCTTGCAGAAATTCAGCAAGACTACAAACTGAACTAGTGACCTATGAGGTATTTCAGGAACTTTATTTTCCTGATCATTATAAACTATTTCTGAAAGCCGTTAAATTGCCAAACTAAGCAAAGTCATTATATTTCACCACCTTTGCAAACAATAAAATGTAACAGCTTGTGAAAACTGGACTAAGGAGT
Source organism: Caretta caretta (assembly GCF_965140235.1). Classification (NCBI taxonomy): domain Eukaryota; kingdom Metazoa; phylum Chordata; order Testudines; family Cheloniidae; genus Caretta; species Caretta caretta. The sequence goes on along the minus strand of NC_134210.1, from coordinate 87,972,697 downwards.
TCCAAGCTTGTTATCCTTAGCTTTTATTGGCTGCCACATTACATTCATGAGGTTTTCAATATATACTTGTACTGAGGCATTAAAACCACAATAATTTGTTTTAGCTTTGAACAATATATACATTTAAAGGTATAAACTTTATAAGAGCAAAACACAATGGACACCCTTTTCAAGATGAATTATCTTAAAATATGTGGCCTGAATGAATCTGACACCTATTCTGGATGTTGAAGAGAAGGCGGGGGTAATGTCAACACAACCAATGGCCTTCCCCCAAAACTTGACGAGCAGGATGAAAGGGTAATTAAGAATAATTAAGATTTGGCAGGATAAGCTATTCTATAAGCTAGAGTTATTTATTTTGCATAAAGTTTTCTTTGTATTGACAATCTTTATTTATTTCTTAAGACAAGCAAATTCATTTGCCACAGAGGCCAGACTGCTTGATAAGAAACACATAGTTGAAGTGATTCCAGCACACAGATTAAATAAAAAGATATAATGAACAGATACTGATAACTGATGTTGAAGATTTATACAGCAGTGTTTCATCTGCTGCTGCTGCACCATCTTTAGGACGCAGGCATACAAACACATAAGCCTAGACGGTACATAACTTTGCTCATGTGACTAGTCCTATTGATATCAATAGGATCAGTCATGTGAAAAAAGTTATGCAAATGTTTGGGTCTTTGCAAGATCATGGCATTAATCTGTTGGAGAACAGACGACGCAGTATATATATTGTTGTACAATGAACCTTGAGAAGACACTGCAATATCAGAAGAAACACATGCAACAATACAGACATGCACTTAGACAAATAAATGATACCACATTGATCAGAGGAGCCCCGTGGAAGCTTTGCAAAGATTACAAGTGCAGACAAAACAAGAGATATCAGGAGAAAGATCAGAGTAAGTGTTCATCAGTTCCTTAAAACACTAATTCCAAATGAAGAACTGAGATGGACCCAGCATGTGGGCTTGTGAAGATTTATTAACGTTAGGTTTGGGGAATACACGCAGGAGTTAGTGTGAGCAAGTCCATAAATACCAAGCCATAGGAGAGAGACTGAGTTTCTTGACTTGTTAATGAGAAGGAAGCATTTATATACAACTCATATTCCAGTTGATCCATTTGAACTCTTCACATGAAGTATAGTAGATGATCCACATCCACTCTTCAAAATGGGAACCAGTCAATGGCAAACGATCAAAAGGGAATTTTGCCTCCTATTTTTATATCATTTCTCACTTGCTCTCAAACTCTCATCCTAACCAATTGTTTTGGCCTTACTGACTGGCCAGTAAGGTCCCCTCTTACTATAACAAATACTTATAAGCAAAGAAGTACCTTGTTAATGCTATTTTAAGCCCATAAGAAAGACTCAAGCTGTGAAACCAAAAGAAGAGCATAGCTTGAAAAAGGAGCCTGTCTACACAAATAAATTGACCAGAATTTTTATTGCTGAGTAAACTATTCTGCAAGAGCTTCCCATGTAGACAGTCTTTTTTACCCAGTAAGTGTGATTACAAGGGAAGTTATTCCTAAATAGGTATAATACTTTAAAGTCACACCCTACCTTATTTCAGAATAAGTAACAAGGATTTAAATACACACATTATTTCCTTGTCTCAGAGAAGCAGGAAGAAAAACAAGATGCAAGAGGTGTAGTTTAATTAGAATGCAAGTTTATTAACTTATCTGAGAACTGTCTGGAAATAACTTCTACAGTGCAGGTCTTGATTCCTTCCTCAATTGTTTCCATCTGGGCGTGGCCTGGACTTCCCTGCCCTCCCCTCATATGAGCATTAAACAACTGAAGAAGGAGGCTGTCTCCTCACTGTACTCGTCCAGGGGAGCCCCAATCCTGTTCCTCAGCTTTTTCAGGGAATGTCTGCCCCTAAATCCAGACCAAAGACCCCATACCCACCTTTGAGGTTATGGGGGTTGCATTCTACCTAGGTGACAAAGGGATTAAGTTAAATGCTTTTCGTGTAGTACCCCAAAGATTAAAAAAAGGCCTGTAAATAACTTAAATATATATTTTGTGTTTTTGTTTCACATTTCACATGAACTTTTCAGAAATAATTTTTAGTCAATAGCTGATTAAGACTGTTGATACTGGAAAATTGTTTCATTAGCTCAGAATAGCACTACTTCTACAGGAAAAAAATTACATGCAGTAAAAAACAAAGCTGAAAGAAAGCACCCATGCTGAGAGAAATTACAGTCCAGTGAATTTTGAGTTAAATTATCTGTAATGTCAAAAGGAAATGACAGCTACTTAGTTTGACTTAAATGAGTTTTGTTATTAGCTAATGAGTTTACCAGTTTCAACATTTGCTTTAAGTAACTTAAGATCTTATAGTAAAGATTTGTTTTACAGATTACCTGTGATTACAACTAATGAATAGAAATCAGAACTACCTTCGAATTATCGATGGAGAAATTCACCTCTGTGGAGAAGAAAAACACAAGCTGATTCAGGCAGAGAGAACAGTTGACTCCACATCTCCTGACTTAATCACCAGCAGTGTTCTCGATCTCTTTCTGGCCCAGTGAATATTTAAGTACTTTTACAAAGTGGAACAGCTTTAACAGGAAAGATGGGAAGCACACCACTCCAGAATAGCCTATAACCTGGTGTTTAGGATGCTCACCTGTAAGGAAGGAAATCTGAGTTTCAAGTCCCTGCTCCAGAGCAGGGATTCAAACCCAGGTCTGCTACATTCCAGGAAAGTTCCCTAACGAGTGGGGTAAAGGTCTTAAAGGCAGATGTGATACACAGTTTTCTGAAGCTGGCCTCCAGATGTATTTTGGTGACAGATTCCAAACATTTTTGGAACTAAACTAAATAATTTTTTCTGATTTTTTCATTTGCTGATGAAACTAGCTGTCACCTTCAGCACCCAACTAAAACCTCTCCAGCGCATCATCAAAGATTTAGAACCTATCCTGAAAAATGATACCTCACTCTCACAGATCTTGGGACACAGACCAGTCCTCGCTTACAGACAGCCCCCCAACCTGAAGCAAATACTCACCAGCAACCACACAACAAAAACACTAATCCAGGAACTTATCCTTGCAACAAAGCCCGATGCCAACTCTGTCCACATATTTATTCAAGTGACACCATCATAGGACCTAATCACATTAGCCATGCCATCAGGGGTTCGTTCACCTGCACATCTACCAATCTGATATATGCCATCATGTGCCAGCAATGCCCCTCTGCCATGTACATTGGCCAATCGGACAGTCTCTACGCAAATGAATAAATGGACACAAATCTGACATCAGGAATCATAACATTCAAAAACCGGTAGGAGAACACTTCAACCTCTCTGGCCACTCAGTAAAAGATTTAAGGGTGGCAAATTTGCAACAGAAAAGTTTCAAAAACAGACTCCAATGAGAAACTGCTGAGCCTGAATTAATATGCAAACTAGATACCATTAACTTGGGTTTGAATAGAGACTGGGAGTGGCTGGGTCATTACACATATTAAATCTATTTTCACATGTTAAGTATCCTCACACCTTCTTAACTGTCTAAATGGGCCATCTTGATTATCACTGCAAAAGTTTTTTTCTCCTGCTGATAATAGCTCATCTTAATATACACACACATACAGATAAGTTGGAAGTTACCATACAAACTGTGAGAGGCTAATTAGTTAAGATGAGCTATTATCTTACTATATGTATATATATAATATATCTTACTATATGTTCCATTCTATGCATCTGATGAAGTGGGCTGTAGCCCACGAAAGCTTATGCTCTAATAAATTTGTTAGTCTCTCAGGTGCCACAAGCACTCCTGTTCTTTTTATGGATACAGACTAATACGGCTGCTACTCTGAAACCTAAAAAAAAAAATCAGTCATTCATCCAGCTCTAGTGAAGTCTCCCACATGCTACCACTTGTGGCACATGGATGAGCCATTACTCACAATAAATTGTATAGATCTGTGACACTCCCTTTCCTCTCTTACATGAGGAATGAAATAATTAACACAAATCATAATTGGGCACTTGAACTAGCATCTCAGAGATGAATGGGGAAGTTCACACCTCTCCAAGTTATTGCTCTAGGCTCTCTGCAGACTCAAAGGGGTCTCTGCATTCAGATTTTTAAGATTTTTTTTCACAACCATAAAAATTAGTGTCTTACTTTTCATTTTGAAAAAAGCTGAGATTCTGGAGAACAAGAATGTTGCTTCAGAGAGGTGATGATATGGTTTATGGTGCTTACTGGCTGCTGTACAGTCTCCCAAACTCTTAATTATCATAGTAAGCTTGACCATTGTGTGTTGTAGGCTTCTGGTTTATTGTGGTTGCATTAATTATTTGTTGATAAGACTTGACATTCTATGTTAAACTAATTCATTTAAGTTATGTAAACTTTCATAGTTTGCTTTCTGAAATATCTTAATTTCATATTTTATTTATAAATGCATAAAGTATATGCATTTATAAGAATTTTATTTTATAAGAATCTTATTTTAAGATAAGCTAATCAGAAGTACAAACAAACACGTACAAAGAAAAAGTTTCGTTCTCATATCTTTACGATACATAGAGCCAACGTGATGGAAAGTAAAAATCAGAAACATTACATTATCCCATTACATTGTTAATGGGATAAATCAACATAGTATGCTTACACTACAATAATGTAACTATCTGAATATGTTAAAATACACAACTCAGAATTTCAAGGTGAGAACATGAAGTTATAATCACTGCTGTTTGTTTTTACTGTGATCTATTAGTTTCTTATGATTTGGGTGAAATACAGTTCCTGTGCCGTTAAAAAGAAAATTAGGATCCAGTAAATGCCACATGAAATTCCTTCTTTGCTTTCTGTGGTACAGACTGTTACAATGCACAGGGACTGGGTTTATACAGCAATTGAATAATCTCTCACCCTTTGGAAGAGTAGAGTGCTTTGGAGATGATGGTAGTCTCTGAAAGGCCATGTACAAGGATTAAGCACCTTCTCTTGACAACAAGATGGAAGTCTTCTAGAGCAAGGCAGTTGAACTATGGATTATCTGCTTTTAGAATGATATGGAAAGTCTTGATGCCATGGTGGCTATAAAGTACAACAACATAAAGAGGACAAGTAGATATATCAATCTTAAAGGCTTGGGGAACAGAAGGGCTGGGTCTGATCTTACCCTGGTGTAAATCATAAGTAACCATGCTGAACACAATTAAGTTGTGAAACTACATTAAAAAAAAAGATTAAAATCAGGCTCAAAGTTTCCTTAATATCCCGCCCTTACCAATGAACCCCCAGGAAAAATGACAGAACACAGAAACACTGGGGTTTTAAAGCCTTAGTTCCCATTTTCAAGCAGCCCAGAGATCCCTGAGGATGAATTGGCAATGTGGCATTGAACCACACATTTTAGTTACTTGTGAGACACTTCACACAACAAATCTAATTTGATTGTAAAGGTAACAGCTGTATTACCCTTCTACCCTCCCAAAACTCTGAGAAATGGGTCTGATGATCCCATTCCTTAACTCCAGTTTTCCACCAGTGACACTCTACTGAAGTCATTGGAATGCAGAAACAGGACCAGATTGTCTTCTATGGCAAAGAGTTATTTTAACCGGCAGTGGTTAATCCAACATGATATCTGGTGTGCTGGAGCAGCCAGCCATATATAGATTATGTATTACCGAGTCTTGATGAAATGTATTTTTGTTGAAAACAAGAAAACATAAGCAACTCCCCAAAACATTTTTCAGGTGACTCAAACAAAAATAGGAATTGCTGTAGCAAATTAGACCAGTGATCTATCTAGTTCACTACACTATCTGACAGTGACCTTCACAGCTGCTCTAAATCATGCCAGATTCTCACAACCCCCGAGGGGACACTGTCAGCTTTGGAAAGCTTGCACTCAAAGAGCTGAAGCCATGCTCCTTTTTCCCCAGCCATAATGTTATGACAGGAAGGAGGCTACTGAAGATGCTGCTATGTTAGTCCTACACCACCCGAGAATCCTCAGGCAGCTAGATCTGCCAATTTTCTAGCTTCATTACTCCACTGGACTGGAGCAGAGTAGTCACCACAGAGCCAGATCCCGCCTGCTATCTAGAATTGCAGAACTCTATTTTAATTAGTCTAAATCGTGCTAATTATTAAATTAACTCCTGAAGAGGGCATGTGTGGATGACACAAAATTAATTACTAGTGCAGATTAGCCAAACCAGAGAACATTTAGTATGCTTCATTCAGGAATTAAAAAAAAAACAAAAACCCCACAGTACGCATGATCCTCATTCCAAAAAGATCAGAGGACTGGAAGACAAGACACATGAGGAAAGACAGGCAAACAGTTGTATAGTTGAGAAAAGGCCAAACTCCGAAGGATGTTATTATAGTCTATTATAGGGGTGGCAAACTTACTGATCCTCCGAGCCACATATGATAATCTTCAGAATTTTGAGAGCCGCAAGACATGCACAACCTGCCTCATGGGCTGCTCCCTGCAAGGGCTGAAGCCCTGGAACCCAGTAAGCACACCCCCACCACCATCTGGTAGGCTGGTGGGTGGTGGTGGAGGGCTCCATGAGCCACACTTTAACTGTAAAAGAGTTGCATGTGGCTCGTGAGCCACAGTTTGGCCACACCAGGTCTATAATACTTTCAATGAAACTATAAATGAAAGAAAGGAATTATTTATTCATGGTCTCAGAAAATAGTCAGACAATGGCCTGAGGTTAAGAGAGGAAAAGTTTAGGCTACATCTCTGGAAATTTTTTTTAAAAGAAAGAACAATCAGTCAATATAAGTGATTAAGTATCTTTGAGAAAGATATAAAAAGGATGCATAGACCAGTGGTTTAAGCCCACAGGTAGAAATTAGGAATTCCTGAGTACTAATTATGAATAAAACTGACTCCCTTTGTAACCTGGGGCAAGTGGCCTATTTCCTCTGTGTGGGATTTTCAAAAGCACCCAACTGATTGAAGACCACAAGTCCCATTAAACGTCAGTGGGACTAGTGCTCCTAAATCAATTAATCTTCGGAAAGTTTTACCACTTATACCTACCCACTTTACTGTGTGGATGCTCTTAATCCAGCGTAAGAGTGGCTTGGGGAGGGGACTGAAGGGTAGTTTAAACCTATTGCCATACAACAGAAGCTAAACCAAAAAGGACACTCTTGTCCTGCAATAAAAAGAGTATGCACATGGGGTTATACCAGTATAACGATATCATTTACATTTAGGGCATGGCTACACTTGCAGATGTAGAGCACTGTGAGTTAAAGCCGCCTTTGTACAGCGCAGTATGGAGAGCGCTGCAGTCTGTCCACACTGACAGCTGCAAGCGCACTGGCGTGGCCACATTTGCAGCACGTATAGATTCATAGATATTAAGGTCAGAAGAGACCATTATGATCATCTAGTCTGACCTCCTGCACAACGCAGGCCACAGAATCTCACCCACCCACTCCTGCGAAAAACCTCTCACCTATGTCTGAGCTATTGAAGTCCTCAAATCGTGGTTTAAAGACTTCAAGCAGCAGAGAATCCTCCAGCAAGTGACCCATGCCCCACACTGGAGAAGAAGGCGAAAAACCCAGAGGGCCTCTTTCAATCTGCCCTGGAGGAAAATTCTTTCCCGACCCCAAATATGGCGATCAGCTGAACCCTGAGCATATGGGCAAGATTCACCAGCCAGATACCCAGGAAAGAATTCACTGTATTAACTCAGATCCCACCCCATCTAACATCCCATCACAGGCCATTAGGCCTATTTACCATGAATATTTAAAGATGAATTAATTGCCAAAATCATATTATCCCATCATACCATCTCCTCCATAAACTTATCGAGTTTAATCTTAAAGCCAGATAGGTCCCTTGCCCCCACTGTTTCCCTTGGAAGGCTATTTCAAAACTTCACTCCTCTGATGGTTAGAAACCTTTAGACTAATTTCAAGTCTAAACTTCCCAATGACCAGTTTATATCCATTTGTTCTTATGTCCACATTGGTACTGAGCTTAAATAATTCCTCTCCCTCTCTGGTATTTATCCCTCTGATATATTTATAGAGAACAATCATATTTCCCCTCAACCTTCTTTTGGTTAGGCTAAACAAGCCAAGCTCCTTGAGTCTCCTTTTATAAGACAGGTTTTCCATTCCTCGGATCATCCTAGTAGCCCTTCTCTGTACCTCTTCCAGTGTGAATTCATCCTTCTTAAACATGGGAGACCAGAACTGCACACAGTATTCCCGGTGAGGTCTCACCAGTGCCTGGTATAGCAGTACTAAAACCTCCTTATCTCTACTGGAAATACCTCGCCTGATGCATCCCAAGATCGCATTATCTTTTTTCACAGCCATATCACATTGGCAGCTCAGTCATCCTATGATCAACCAATACTCCAAGGTCCTTCTCCTCCTCTGGTACTTCCAAGTGATGCATCCCCAGTTTATAACAAAAATTCTTGTTATTAATCCCTAAATGCATAACCTTACACTTCTCGCTATTAAATTTCATCCTATTACTATTACTCCAATTTACAAGGTCATCCAAACCTTCCTGTATGATAACCCGGTCTCTCTCTAAATTGGGAATACCTCCCAGCTTTGTATCATCTGCAAACTTTCTTAGCACACTCCCACTTTTTGTGCCGAGGTCAGTAATAAAAAGATTAAATAAGATTGGTCCCAAAACTGATCTCTGAGGAACTCCACTGGTAACTTTCTTCCAGCCTGACAGTTCACCTTTCAGTAGGACCCGCTGTAGTCTCCCTGTTAACCATTTCCTTATCCACCTTTCAATTTTCATATTGATCCCCATCTTTTCCAATTTAACTAATAATTCCCCATGTGGCACGGTATCAAATGCCTTACTCAAATCTAGATAAATTAGATCCACTGTGTTTCCTTTGTCTAAAAAATCTGTTACTTTCTCAAAGAAGGAGATCAGGTTGGTTTGGCATGATCTACCTTTTGTAAAACCATGTTGTATTTTGTCCCACTGGGACGAGGACAACAGTGGCTCTCCCAAATAACCTGCGTAAGCGCATTGCCCAGGTTCTGGATGAGACCTTTGAAGACATCACTGAGGCCGATTACTGCAATGTGAGAGAGCACATCAACTCCCTATTCCGCTTCTAGGCATGCATGCAGCCCTAACCCTCCTCGCCCCAAGAGCCCTCACTGAATAACTTCTTTCCCAAAATAAAAGCCTCTTACCAGGAACCTCCTCTGGTGTTTGTTATTCCCCAAGCACCGGCCGCCGCGACTGGCTACCTTCCTCCTGGCTTGAGAACAGCTCCTGGCTGCATGCATCTAGGGATTCTGGGGTGTCGTCCTCTGCCGGAGCAGCCTCGCTCCCGCTTTGCTGCTCCTCCTCCTCCTCCTCTTCCAGCCTTGTTGAACTGGCCTCTGAGGTGTCCATGGTGGTACTCGGCATGGAGGTGCGGTCACCCCTAAGTATCACGTCCAACTCTTTGTAGAAATGGCAGGTCACAGGGGCAGCACCGGAACGGCTGTTTGCCTCATGGGCTTTGCAGTGGGCATTCCGCAGCTCCTTCACTTTAACCCTGCACTGCAGTGCATCCCGGTCATGGCCCCTTTCCATCATGTCCCTTGATATCTGCCAGACGGTATCGTAATTCCTACGGCTGGAGCGCAGCCGGGACTGGACAGCTTCCTCCCCCCAAACACTGATGAGGTCCAGCTACTCGCCATTGCTCCATACTGGGGCTTGCCTGGCGTGTGGAGGCATGGTCACCTGGGAAGATTCGCTGAGAGCACTCGCGCCTGGCTGAGCAAACAGGAAGGGGATTTTTCAAAATTCCCAGAGAATTTAAAGGGCAGGTCTGACAGTTGGTCACCTGAAGGCAGGGCAGTAGAGTTCAAAGTGATGACCAGAGTGGCTAGAACAGGCATTGTGGGACACTTCTGGAGGCTGATCACAGCGCAATAACAGACCAGGCACCGCAGCGCTCCAGCGGGGGCACAACGAACGTTATTCCACTCGCCGAGATGGAGTACCAGCAGCGCTGTAGCCGCGAAGACAGAGCGCTCTACGTGCCTTGCCAGTGTGGACGGGTAGTGAGGTTGTGTGCCCGGGGCTCCTTTATTGCGCTGTAACTTGCAAGTGTAGCCAAGCCCTTATACTTTAGCTTATACCTTTCCTGGGTCGATATTAGTTTTGAAAATCCCATATTGTTCCCCATCTTTAAAACAGCAGTACTGCTGCTAACAGGTTTTACAATCCCTACAGCAGAGGGCTGCTGTTTTGGAGGTTACTTAAGCAATGTTTGGAAAACACTTGAAATATGAAAAGCACTGTACAAATTCTAAGTGTTATTATTTAGAGCTAGCTAAACATAACTTTAGTGAGCATGATACAATACATACCACAAAGCAGGGGGCATCCTGGATGACCCAGACAGCCTTTTCTCTCAATTCAGTACTATTTGTGCAAAGTGCTGCCTTGTTCAATATTATATTATACTTTGGTCAGCTAACAATGATTTTTTTGGTCAATACTAATAATTTAAGGCTGAATCTTACAGCCCTCAGTCAGAAGAATCTACCATTACATTGGGTACGAATTTCGCCTTAGTAAGGACTGCAGAATCTGGCCTTTAATGCATAATGTAACAGGCACAAGTTTTATATCTGGAGAAATAAGACAATACTGACTATGCTACATCTACAGCAAAGATACATTCTAACAATGCTGGTGTAAAGTCAGGTCTTTTCTATCTCCTGTTACTCACAAGAGTTTACTGATATCCTTGTTGTGCCTTTTATCAAGTACTAGTAGTAATAAAACTGAGAATTCAAGGACAAACATAAAAACATTCAAAAGCCTTAATTGTCCTCTTTTCTTGTTTTTATTTCAGGATTGTATATTGCTGTCCAAATTCTTTAAGTTTGACATTTTGCATAAAAATGAAAAGCAAAACATAAACCTTTTTAAATATACATTTATTTAATGGAATTTTAATCTTGCTTCTGCATAGAGGCTGATAAGCAAATTTGTTTTGTTCTCAGGCACTTTTGAATAATCTTTCAATTTCAGCATATTTTTAAATAATATTGAAGCAATGTTCCTAATATTAAAGATATGGAAGTTTCTTTTACCGTGGGTGAATCCCAAAGCAAACTGCTGAACATGTCTCAAGCAATGACAGCTCCTCTAGCTACTTAAAGAATGCCTCACACATCTGTTTCTCTGTTAATATGCTTATCTCCTAGTTACATGCAATCAGTTTTATGACCCAATCGCTGGCTTTTAAAAAAAGTTGTCCATGTGAACAAACCCATGCCTTTTTCCCTTCCCTAACTATTTGAGGTTTTGCACATTTTAATCAGTCTCCACAAACAAAACGTGACTTGACCCACACACTAGCACAAGGGAGCGAGTAAAGGTGGATTTCTGCAAGAGACAGAACCTTCTGATCATCAGAGCTCAGTACAGGCATTTTCATGTAGCTCAGCATTTTGAAGATTTCCTAGTCATCACAGGGATCTATTTTGTTATTCCCTCCTTGCCGGTGAAAATTTCATCCCAGTGCGGAGGGCCCACACAAAGACTGACTGACTGAGGATACTCGTACACTAACTGAACTGGATGGCACACAGGCCACTTTTTATTTACATATACAAATTAATTACTAGTGAGGATAAAGGAGTAGTTCTTGCTGCCAGGGGTAGCCTTAGCTAATCTCCAGATTATAGATGGTCCCTGTTCTTCCTGACAGTCCAGAGACCCCAAAATCCTTGAAGGCCTGCTTCCAAATGGTGTTCCATACAAACAGACAAGATACAGTACATAAGCCAGCCAATTCCCTATCTTCATAATGAGAACTAGACTTTCCCAAGCCAACTCCTTGGAACGCTCGGCCTGTAATTTTACTGTCTCAGAGCAGTGCAATTCCAGTTGACAAATTGGGAGATATCACCTCCCCCTAAAATTTAAATGCCAAATACCTTGCAAATTTCTCCCACGGCAGCTATCCTGCCAACCCAAGGTTCATAACCTGAGAAGCCAAAAGAATCCATTCAGTAACTGAACCATAATATCAAATTCCGATGCAAAAGAAAATATGCAATGTATTACTAAACAACTGCTCTACTTTATGCCACCTGCCAACAGCCCCCAAGGCTGGGGAGTATCGCAGTTCAGAGGTGTCCCAACCACTCTCCCTGTGCAAGAGTCCCAGAGGATGGTCTAGAAGCTACTCCTATGGCTCTACATCACCTGAGAATTCCTCTATGCAAGGGAGATTCTCACGTAGTACCCTACAGAATTATGGGTGTGTTGGGGTGTCTGATTAAATTGGTCCCAATACCTGGAACAGGATAGGAGCTTTCAGGAGAACTGAAAGATAGAATACTCACAAATCTGAGCATCTTCAGGACAAAATGGAAAACTCACTTCTTCTGTCTAGTTATCCCATAATAACTCACCTTTCTTACCACTATTATTTCTGTCTACCTGAAAGGATGTAGTGCTGCATTCAGAGTCAGAATGTCATCTGTGCAACCTCATGAGCTAGAAATGAAAACAGAAATTGTGCAGATAAGTACTCATATGGAAGAGTACCAGCTCCTTCCAATTTCTAAATGTCAAGAGCCAGATTTTCAAAACAGAAGCCTGATTGTTGTAGCAAACTCAACCACCATGCTTGCATGAAGAAAGCAGGTATAATTGTGTGAGTGGCTAGCTATACTTTTGTGACTGCATGTGTAAATTTAGGGTGCACATTTTTACATAGATCCAGGCTTTCATTCTGGAAAATTTAGCTCCAAAGTTTCAACTATATTAATAAAGATTTAACATTTGATACTCTGTTTTTCCTCCTTCATATCTTGTTAGGTTATGGGTTGTCTTTTATGGAAATGGAGGGAATAAAACAAAGACATGGATTTAAAAATGGAACACCACAACTTTATTCAGTTAACTTTAATGGAAGGGGTTATTCCCCACCCCCTCTGTTCCCAAAAACCTCCACAACGAAGAGCTATCTATTTTGATCCAGTGCAGTGCTAAGTGACATCATGCAAACAAACCATATCCAGAGTTTGGGCTTTGCAACATAACCTCAGCCTGCCTCTGACTCTTCTTGCCCTTCCTGCCCAAGGTGGATTGAGGCTACACACAAGTTTTCTCCGACTAAGGAACACTTTAACAGTCTCTCTCCCTCTTCCTCAAGGCTAATAGGGTTCATCTCCTGGGTCTCTCCATCATGTTTACTCTGGGAACTGGCCCCTTTGAATCTCTCACCCACACTGGACACTGGCTATAACTTGCAACAAAACTACAAATTTGCTTATAAACTACAACTTTTAAATCCTCTCCATACTCACCTAGAACCAGGACTCCAGGATGTTGCAAGTAAAGAGAAAAAACCCACCGGACACCTTGTCAAGAATTCCTTCCTGATTTCAAAAAACTGTCAGTCAGATCTCCAGCTTGTTGGAAACACAGATCAAACTACAGTTTCAATATGGCAAGAGGAGTAGAACAGTAACTGCAGCAGGATGGCTTCTGCATGCCCTGAGTGTTTTGCTTATAGGAAGGGGGGCATGAGAGAGAATCTGGCACTGTTCCTTCCTCATAGCCTAATTCCTGGTGGTAAGGAGATGCCCCCGCAAAAAAACAAACAAACAAAAAAACCCACACCTATCCTCTTTTCTCCTCCCTGCTCATCCCCCCAGGCATGATCTCAATATATATTTCTGTTTAAGGAAGGCTCCAGAGCAGTCTTCTCCTTATCTTTGAGGAGGCTCTCTGTGCCCTCCCAGTCTGACCAAACATCCACCTGCTGATTCAAGGAGCCACTTTTACAGCACCAATCTCTATTAATATGCAATATTGTCATCTGAGAACACACTGGCATTCATGTTTTAATTAGAGCTGACTAGAGAATAATTCTGTTCTGCGGAAACTTTTGAGGTTTGTTTTCATTCCAATTGGAACAAAACCAGAAACTGTTCAAACATTTTTTGCAAAAACAGAGTTGTGTTGAAATGTTCATGTTCAAACTGAAAACCTGAGGTTTTCAATTCTGGAAGAGGTTCTGAAATGAAGCAGGGGCGCTACACCCAGGTTCACGCGCTTGGAAAATGAAGAGATTTGAAAAGTAAATGGCTCTTTATTATACCATTGTTAACGTTGTACATTTGAAACAAATTTATTTCAGTGATCCAATAGTGTCTCACAGAGCTATTATAGCTCATAGTTTCAGTGGCATTCACAAGCATGTGTTTTGACATAATAAATAGTCAAATAACTATATTAATCTAATGATAAAGAAGTGAATTAAACCCACAAAACTAAGTTCAGAACTACTATCACTGTGTACTTACAATGCCTTGGGTAGAGCCTCAGATGCCATAAATCAACATAGCTTAATTGACTTTATGCAAGCTTAGTATCTGGGTTCTTGCTGTAGTTATTACAGAAACATATTGTTGAAACAGCATTTGTTATAAATACTGTACCTGTGCACACAACAGGTTTCTAAAACTTTTAAAGGAACTTTTCTCCTCCCCACCATTGGTGCTTCCTATCTTAGGAGAAATTTCTCCTCTCCATTCTACACTGTGGGTCTCTTTCTCTCTATTGCTTATGCTCCCTGGTTCAAACACTGAATCTACATTGACAACAACAGGAGTTCCAAGTGTAAAGTGAGTATGGAGCAGCTGCTGAAGAACCAATCTATGCAAGTACTGATACACTTATTGTGAGAGGGTAAAATGGGGCCACCCCTCCCTTCCAAGCATACCCTGCAGAACTTTGCAGGGGAAATGCCCCTTCCTATGTGAGCACTAGGACTTATAGAGCATTCTCATTCCACTCACTACATTCTTTCTTTGAGAAAGAAAACAAAAGAGCCAGCCAGAAACTGAAGCTAGTAAAACAGCTGCAGAATCAGCTTAAGCAATAACGGTCAAACACTAATAATATTTTCCACAGTTTGGACTGGATTTTCTCTGCCCTGTGCTTATTGGCTCTTTGCTCCAACCCTTTCTTGGCCACTGTCTCATAGTCTCTTCACCTTAGTCTCCACTTCACATGTGCCCCTCCTACTTTACTCTCCTCCCTCACTTTATCAGCCTCACCCTGTTCTCCTTTCTCAGATCTTTCCACTTAGCAAATCCCATTCTAATTCCAAAGGGGAAAAAAGTGGCAATAACATGACATTTCCTCTCACCATCTCTTTATTTGTGTGCTATATCTTTTCCCCCATCCATTGTCTGCCTTGCCTGTTTATATTGTAAGCTCTCTGGGGCAGAGACCATCTACTGCTTTGTGTTTGTTCAGTCCCTAGCACAATAGGACCCCACTCTCGTGGGGTCCCTAGGCTCTGCTAGAATACACATGATTTAAAATTAATAGTAATAAAATGTAGAATATAGATCCACCACATTGAACAGAAAGCTGAATTTCATTTATGCCCCTTAAATAGACTCTTACAAAGTCTTAAAGTATAGCCCCCCGAAAACTCCAGACTAATCTATATATTTAATTTTTAGGGATAACTTAATTTTTGTCTTTTATACTATGCAGCACAACTACTGCTACTTTGTCCTCTCTTAAGATTGCCAGGTGTCTGGTTTTTGACCGGAATGTCCAGTCAAAAAGGGAACCTAGAAATGTCTGGTCAGATGTACTGACTGGACACAAAGTCCAGTTACCACAGGCGGGAGACCGGGGCAGGTGGGGAGGGGAAAATTGGCAGTCTGTTGCCAGGCCGTGAAGCAGGCAGCCCCTTTGAAAAGCACAGTTTGTAGGGCTATGGCAGAGGACAGAGTGCTTCAAGGGAAGAGGTGGAGCAGGGGTTTTCAGACATTAGAAAGTTGGCCACCCTATCTCTTCTGCACCTTTAAGATTTGTGTTAACATCAACAAATGCCTTTGAATATGGGGTTATCTTCATAATTTCCCTTCTCCAAAGTTGGCATTTTCCAAGGCTTAGGCAATCAGCTTGTAACACTTTGAAAATGTATACCAGGATGACCAAGTGACAGCCTTGAACATCTCCTAAGAAGAAAAGGATTTTTCTATCCTCGAAGTAGTAATTCTCTGGGTCAGACAACCTTTGATGAAAACAACGGGAGTTTCCCCTTTTAGGTTTTGTCCTAGTTGGGTTGGTTCTTTCTGTTCTGTGTATCCTAGACTAGACTATTATTTTTCTTTGCGATGAACAGGATTTGGACCTAACATGTGGAGTGTAATTTCTTGTAAGTTATAGAAAAAAAGAGCTGACCATGTGTTTGAAGAAAGGACCCAGATAGATAAAGTAACATGTCCTGTTAATACTGGGAACCCAGATCCGCAGCTTCCCAAGAAAGCAATCATGCTAAAGAAGCAATCTCTTTAGTGCACGTCAACTGAGTCGATTATAAATTATGCAGACTGCAGTGTACTCTCCATTATTTTCAAGCTTCTCACAGATAAGGCAACCATTGGAATAGTGTCAGTTGTGCCCTTTGGCATCAGAGGGTTCCCCCCCGAATCACAATTTGTTCAAAAGCAATGCATTTCAAACCAATGTTAGATAAATAGCCTATATTGTTAATGTGATAGCAAATGCAAAAATCTATGCTAATGCAATGTTAAGGTAGAACAGCTGCAGTCAAATGTTCAGGAAATGTGATTGCTAAGGTCCCTTCCTACAGCAATATAAAATCGACTATGTTGCACATTCTGTATATTTTATGGTAGCCATTTTCTGACAGAAACCAAAATACAGAAAATACTATAATGATGCTATATACTTGCAGTGCACATTAGAAGTTTTAACTTTTGCAGTCTTGACTTTGTCATTTTAGCCATGTAAACTTAATATTCCTGAGGGACAAGTTTTCAGCTTGGGCAAATCTGTTTAGCTCCACTGACTTAAGGAGAGCAAAGCATTATTATGTGCAAAATGGAAGAGTTAAAATTACTGTTGATGCTTTAATTTTAGCTTCTTCTGACATGTTTGGTGAAATTCACACTTTAATGAGTCACCCTTTTGTGCAGGACTTGGTGCTGTGGAGTTGCAAAGGGGCCTTGGCACACCTTATCTGCCAGGGAGGTAGACCAGGGATGGGTAAGAATAGGCTGCTGGAGGAGCTGCAATGGATCTGTACATACACTACATGATGGCAGTGGATGCGGCTGGCTGGTCGATCTTCACCCCTGCACCACTTTGAGCTTTCCTCTTATATTTGCAAGTTCGCTCCATACTCAAGCATATAGTACCTCCAAGGAGCACAGTTCCACAGTGCACTGGTAATGTTTGAATTCTCTGCAGGGCTGCCCACTTGATATCCCTTTCTCAACCTGCCTAACAGACCTCACCAGTTCTGCTGTCTCTTGGTCAATATGTGGCAACACCATAAGAGGGAGGATCTGAAAAGATTTGGGCCACAGTTTGTATCCCATTTTTCACCTGCACAGCCACCAACTCACATCTCCTCTGTGGTCTTTTCACTTCTCCCCTATGTTTGCCCAGCACAAGCCTTGTTGTTACATCTTGATTGGGGAGGACACCTCTATTTATGCTCTTTTGACTAAAACCTCAGATGGGGGATTAGGTGCCAGAACTTTCAGTACCAATCCTTGGAAGTTGAAGAACTTTACTCCCTTTCAGGGGCTGCCTGCATGAAATTATCCAGTACAACTGAAGTATTCTTTAGAAGATTTATTTCAATGCAGAAAATGGTAGTAAAACAAAAGAAAAGGTTTTCCACAATATACCTCATCTCATTGCTTTGCGAAGGCCAGTGAGGTAGGCTCCCCTTAGCTTAGTTATTGGAGAGGAAGGAGAGAGGGGAGCATTGCAGCTCTAGAAAGTAAGTCCCTTCTCTGACCTTTCCTTGGTCAGACAGTCTCCCTCTGCTTTGGGCAGAGATCTCCCCTTGTCCTCCTGGAACCACTTTTGAAGTCCCTCAACCTAGTACAGCCCCTTGGTGAAAGAGTTTACTGTCCCAGATGGTTTTCCCCACATAGTTTTCTGAAGGTAAATACACATAGTAGAAGTTAAGCATCTGCATTCAACATCCTCCTGGATATGGTCTAGTGCCAGGAAGGAGTTTTTAGTCATGTTAAATTGCTGATTTCAAATACTTACCTAAGTGAGTCAAGTACAGCATTTCACAGATAATTATCCAGACCTCCTAATCATGCATATTGGATTTTCTTGTCTACACATTTCTCTAACTTAGCTTCATTTGTTATGAAATATAACCTTGTCTCACACTCAGATCCTCTCTCATCATTCCTATATCTTATCTTTCCCAGCTTTCTCCTCTTGGAACATAATGGAAGACATTATGAGAAATAAGAGAAAATATCATGCAGCAGTAGTAGTACATGTAAATCCTGGGTCTGATTTTCAGAAGTACTGACTTCCCTGTGTTTTCGCTGACTTCAGGGCAGAGTACTGGGTGTCTGGCACTTCTGAAAATCAGACCCAAAACTTGTCTATTGCCAGTGTGGAGATATTACATGATGTCTTCCACAATCTATTCAGTAAAATAACAATTAATCATAACAACAATTAATTGAAATTCCAGGAAGTCAGAACATATGTTATTAAGCTATTCTATCTTCTCATTGACTAAGTGTTTTTTTCCCTTGGTTGGCAGGATTTTTTTTCCTTGGTTATTCACCCAACATTTCACTGCAGAATACTAACTTCCTTAATTGTTCTCATCTTTGAAGATCAATTGCTTTGCCATTTAGTTAGCTCTCAGTATGATTTTTAGTTATGTGCTACATTTAATAAATTGAGATTATTTATTTTAAGCAATCTGAAGTGCTAGATATACATATTCTGTATTCCAGTGTTGACTGCTGATAGCCTACTCATACTCGCTTTATATTGATAAAGTATTATCCGGCACAATAGTTTGCTTTATTCTTAAAACAAGCCTTTATTCTCAAGGTGCCTGAATGCCTTATGCTGTTTACACACAGCATTCATCCAGCAAACAAGGAAAATAGGATTAGCTATTTCTCCCTCCCCAGTCACCCTGCCCACTTCATTTAATTAAACCAAGGGGAGCTAAAGGGCTGATCCCAGCTCTTGCTCTATAGTTATGAAGGGTGTGTCTCTGGAGGCAAATGCCTTGAGGCAGGAACAGGAGGAGGGTGGGGCTTGTACCAGGTCCATGGTATGGGTGGGCTAAGAAAGAAGCAGGCCAAAGGTACCTGCCACTGCCCTATCTTCCAGTCCCCACTCTCTATTATTTTTAAAGTACTGAATTAACTAACTTTCATCAATCTTAACAACAATCTTCTGAGGCAGGGAAGTATTACATCTAGCATATATTACTATTATTCACCTATGAAATAATGAGGGGAAGGGACTTATCCAAGGCTCCAGAGTGAGTCTGTGGGGAAAAAAAAGGACTGAAATTCAAACTTCTTGACTCTAGTTCTATGCTCACTTACCTACACCATTTTGCATTCCTAACATTTTTTTTTTGCTTAAATGAGCAGCCATATTATATTACAGTTATTATGGCATACATTTTTACATCCAAATATACAAGATGTGCAATGTGATTTAGATAAATTTGCCTTTGAAATCTCATGGTTTAGATTCCTTGAGATTTCAGGATATTAATTGGTCAACCTTAACTTTGAGTTGTGTGTTTTATGTACATTTTATGACTACTACCATTACCAGCATCATTATTCATGATGGAATGAAAAAGGGTTTCAGAGCAAAATTTCAGGGAGAGAAAATGCTTGGTACACAAGTAAAGGGAGGTATATCTATGCATGGAGGGCAGAATAAAAAAAGACATCTGACAGTGTGAAAAGGGGAATAAAGGAGGTGAGAAGAAACAGGCAAGCACTGAATCCTAAAGTGAGAGTTGGAGGAAACCAGGATGAAATTGAAGATGGGGAAGAAAGTTGTATATATGCTTAAAGATGATGGAGAGATGATCATTTGATGCAGAAAGGGAACAAAAGCCACAAAAGGGATGCTGAGGCTGAACTAAAGATAAGCCTTGCATACAGTAATCCCACCATCAACCTCAGCCTTGACCAGTCCACACAAGAGATCCACTTCCTGGACACTACGGTGCTAATAAGCGATGGTCACAAAAACACCACCCTATAATGGAAACCTACTGACCGCAATACCTACCTACATGCCTCCAGCTTTCATCCAGACCACACCACACGATCCATTGTCTACAGCCAAACTCTACGATACAACCGCATTTGCTCCAACCCCTCAGACAGAGACAAACACCTACAAGATCTCTATCAAGCGTTCTTACAACTACAATACCCATCTGCTAAAGTGAGGAAACAGATTGACAGAGCCAGAAGAGTTCCCAGAAGTCAACTACTACAGGACAGGCCCAACAAAGAAAATAACAGAACGCCACTAGCCATCACCTTCAGCCCCCAACTAAAACCTCTCCAATGCATCATCAAGGATCTACAACCTATTCAGAAGGATGACCCATCGCTCTCACAGATCTTGGGAGACAGGCCAGTCCTTGCCTACAGACAGCTCCCCAACTTGAAGCAAATACTCACCAGCAACCACACACCACACAACAGAACCACTAACCCAGGAACCTATCCTTGCAACAAAGCCCGTTGCCAACTGTGTCCACATATCTATTCAGGGGACACCATCATAGGGCCTAATTACATCAGCCACACTATAAGAGGCTCGTTCACCTGCACATCTACCAATGTGATATATGTCATCATCTGCCAGCAATGCCCCTCTGCCGTGTACATTGGTCAAACTGGACAGTCTCTACGTAAAAGAATAAATGGACACAAATCAGACGTCAAGAATTATAACATTCAAAAACCAGTCAGAGAACACTTCAATCTCTTTGGTCACCCGATTACAGACCTAAAAGTGGCAATTCTTCAACAAAAAAACTTCAAAAACAGACTCCAAAGAGAGACTGCTGAATTGGAATTAATTTGCAAACTGGATACAATTAACTTAGGCTTGAATAAAGACTGGGAGTGGATGTGTCATTACACAAAGTAAAACTATTTCCCCATGTTTATTTCCCACCCACCCCCACCCCCGTTCCTCAGACATTCTTGTCAACTGCTGGAAATGGCCCACCTTGATTATCACTACAAAAGGTTTCCCTCCCCTTCCCCCCCCTCCCCCCCGCTCTCCTGCTGGTAATAGCTCACCTTAGCTGATCACTCTCCTTACAGTGTGTATGGTAACACCCATTGTTTCATGTTCTCTGTGTATATAAATCTCCCCACTGTATTTTCCACTGAATGCATCCGATGAAGTGAGCTGTAGCTCACGAAAGCTTATGCTCAAATAAATTCATTAGTCTCTAAGGTACCACAAGTACTCCTTTTCTTTTTCAGTAATTCTACAGTACTTCTATATTCTTTCCTCCTACCTGAATTGCACTGTGCTCTGCCCAGTTGCAGCAGAGGTTCAAATCCCTAGACCTGTTTATGATTTAGAACAATCCCTTTACACTGTTAAGGGGAAAAGAGTTCATTACTTTAAATATTCAAGGTAATGGAAATCTCTTTTTGAAATGGTGCTTTCATGTATTTATATAATTTTAATGGCTGAATTATTAATTATTAAAATTGGCTACCTCACACACTGAATAATTTTGTATTCTTAGCGTGTTTAAATGATAACTCAGGATTATTTTTATATAAACATTAGTAAAGCTATATTATCTCTCCTTTTTAGTGATTCACTTACTAATGATTTTATTTTACTGATTAACATAATATATTAAAGATGCATCTCCCATCAATTCACAGTATTCAAATGTTGACACGTAGGTATTTGTCATGATACCTCACAAAGATTTCTATCATGTTTCTTCTCTCAGAAACATGCACATAATTTCTGTATTCTAAGGGCTATTCTGTGCCTGTATCAGAGGTCAAAATTTGACCCAAAATATTAAGTATATCCTTATAAGTGACTTTGAGAAGAAATCAATGCTCTAATGGATTCATTATAGCATAAATAGTTGCATGTCGGTATTGTAGATATTTAAGAAAAAATATATTGCCAACTTACAATTGTAGATTCCCTCCAGGGTTGACAGTGATCAGCTTTAAAATTCCACCCATTTTCCCCGTGTCCACCAAGAAACACGGCCGTCTCAGCTTTTGACGATTCACCACCTCGTCAGCTTACCTATCTCCCCAGATCTTAAATAGCATTTAATTTAAAAGGATTACTATCAGGGAGCAAAGGAATGGGAAGGATAAATTATACAGAGGTGATAAACATTTTGCCAAAAAGAAAATAATTGAAATTTCAAATTTGAAAAACTTTTTTCTTTTTTATAAGAGACCAAGAGACTTCAGTGAAAATGTCATTGTTGTGTGACCAGTTTTAACACTAAAGGGACCAGAGTTAGTAAATATGACATAGTTGGAAGCTGAGGCCATTATGTTCGTTGTGAGCATATGGAGGTGCACTACTGAGGTAAGTAGCCAATCAGACTAGATGGATTTTATAGTTCACAGAGTGCACAAGTGAGAGGATGGTGAGTATATTTCATTTCATTATGAAAAATATAATTGAAGAGTGCTTCTGGTTAACTCATTAATATCAATACCGTGGGCTAAGATGCACTGAGGTCATCCAGGATACACAGTTATTACTGAGCTAATAGAAAGCACCTTCACGTTGTCATCGAAATATTCAGGTTAGGGGGAGGGTGAAGGGAGAATGAAGAAAGGCTGTCAACCAAGCAAGCACCTTCATTTCCCTATTCTTCAATTTACCAGAACGTTGATATTATTTTAACAGAGTTGATCCTATCTAACAAACAGTACAGGATGCTATTATACTGAGCGATAGCCAAATGTTCTAAATAAGTTATCAACTGCAATGTGAATAGGAGTTAACTTTTAGCAATAACACTTCATTGACTTGATGGGCTTTATATGATTTCTAAAGAATGTTTTCTTAACAAGAGTTGTAATAATGCGTGCAACTGTATATGTAAATATGCGTCTAATATTCAGTCGCCATTGTTTCAAAGGCTATTATTTCTTAATCTTCTGGATCAGTCATGGTTGATGCAACATTTTCATTGCAAGAAGAAATTACCTCATTTGATAAGTGCAGTTTGTTACTGTTAGTTTTCTACTTTTCCCATTTCTGATTCCATGCTCTAGTACATAAGGTATTGGAATTGGGAACTAAAGATTGACAAATAATATAATAATCATGCCTTATGTGCTGCCCAGATGCACCCCATTATATCTGCCTTACCTGAGGGTATGCTGAACTCTAGGAAGCTGCTAGGCTAGTTGACCTTGAAAAAAGGGTATATACACTTCAGAAAGTGATAATCATCAGCTAATCAGCACTGATCAGTGCTGCACTGTCTCTCTGGGAAATAACATTCCCAAAAAATCTACACTTTTTCAGAATAATGTAATTCACCTAGGCATGGTGTATCATCAGATGTGAAGATATGGGCCACATGAATTCATAAAACACAACTGTTGATGCCTCTGAGCTTCCATAACCAATTTGAAAGGTAAAGGGGGATAAAAATGTTGACCTGCTAACATAAAGAACATAGACATAGATTATTCACTGAAATGTGAGCTCGTTCACAACACTGCCAGAGTGTGTCCCCTCTGGTAAAACAATATGGATAAAACAATTTGACAACACCTTGCTGACCTTTGAAGAAAACCAAATTGTCAATATTTTATTCCTAAATTCATAACTTTGACAACAGATTCTTAACGCTGTCAGCTACCTCTCAGCAGTTTGCATCACTCACTTCAAAAACACTTGACTCAATGTTCACATTCTTCTTTGTTTTAATTCAGTAACCGTTTTCATCTGTTGTCAAATATTCTCTGTTTCCTCTGGTTTTTAAGCTACCATATATGTCATTCTTGACCCAGTTAATTGATTGCATTCAGCAAATAATTCAGACCGTTATGCATATAGTAATAGTCATGTGATGAATGACATTTACACGTTTCTGACAGTTTCTGCTGCACTTTTTCCACTAAGCTGTTTCTAACATTCCTAATGTCTGTGAAGCCTAAAGCAACTGCGTTATTTAAAAACCATCAGCCTGCTAAAGAAATGCTTCCTTATTTCTCCCAAACTGCGGGATTCCTATACACATTACACATATTCCTTAGACCTGACCTAAGTCTCTAGAAGTAGGAAGTACAGATTGGTCTTTTCCCAGAACTCCTGTATACCACACCTTTGCAGAGTCAGTGAAAAACTTAACGTATGCGAGAAAAATAGTCAAATGAAGACACCTGAGTCCCTCCATCTTGGAACCTGGCAGAGAACCGGAGGAAGTGGTTGCAGAAACGTTCCTGAAAGCAAGCTGCATTTCAAAGAGAACAGGAAATGTGAAATCGTTAATGTGGCACTCTCAGAGGCACTAGGCATACGTGCTCTAACTAGGGGTGCCGGAGATGCTGTAGTATCCCCTGGCTTGAAGTGGTTTCAATCATATCCAGGGTTTACAGTTTGTTTCTATGGCTCTCAGCACCCCCACTATACAAATTGTTCCAGTACCTCTGGCAATGGGGAGTTGTAATATGATCTAGTGACAGCATGAAGGGGACTGCAAACTGCTAGACAAAGTCATTCAGAAATTTCAAGAATAATCACTTGGAAGAGACACATTTTCTTTCTAAGAAATTATCTGTCATATGAGACTATTGACTATTAATGTTACAGACTTGCAAAATAAAACTGTCGTGTGAATATAAACTTATATGAAGTTATATATAAAGCTAATGTAAATATTAACAAATGGACTGATTAGTGTCAGAATTATTTGAGATATAAAATAACCACATAAAAACAAGTGAAATTAAACAGAGACCACCTCAATGAAACAAATGTTAATACAATGCTAAGTATAGAAGCCAAACACGCAAAAGTTGTTTTTTTAAATGCAGCTAAGACTGAAACTTCAGTCTTAACTCTGCCCACTTGTGCTTCTTCCTAAAAAATATTCTCTATATCATTAGAATGCCATTGTCAAGTAATACAATGTATGATACAAATGGGAACTTCTGATAGAATTTTACGCTTAGAAAGGAACATGGCAAACTGACATTTGGCTTGTTTATCAAGATCTATAAAACAAGCCAGGAATTTTTATTCATTTTTTATGAAATAATACATTTATGTTACAGTAATAATGTGCTGATTAAGCAGCAGTAATTGCCATTTAGTTTTATTAGGTAATATCAATTTCCTGGGAGATGTTCCAAAAGAACAGTCATCCTAATTCAGCTTGTCCCAATTAAGTGCATTGTAATATTTTACATTTAAATAGCACCTTTCATCCTGAATATACAAACAGCATCACTAAACTAAAGTGGGCTCTGGGGTAGAGTATCAGCAGCCAATCAATATACAATAGGCTGTACTACAATGAAGTCAGGAAACACTTTGTACATAGCCAATGGGACAAACCTGTCTTTCAAACTCTCTCTTTAAAACATATATCATAACAGAGAGCTTCCAAGACATTAGCTTTTGAGACCTTGTCTGAAAAATTCTCACTGTAAACTGCATGATACATAATAAATCTACTTGGGGGATGAAGAACTGAGCCATCTTTGTATAGATTTGAAACTCTGGGAATATATTCCAATCCTTCGGTTTAGTCTTCAATCTAAGCCATCTTCACCAGTGGAGCCTAACATCACCAGTTCTAGTCTGCATCACTGCTTACACTCACTGCTAGGATGCCTTCTCCTGGCTGCTTGGGAGATTAGCTCCTTCTACATGCAATGCCCCCTTCTGTCGCTCATTCACATGCCCTGCTGCATCTCTTTCTGTGATTCAGGGTGCTCTGTCTTCGTGGCTTGGCCCTTCAGCCAGGTTGCCATTGCCCTTTCCTTCCAGGGAATCAAAGACTCTCCTTCCAAAATGGCAGCCTTCCCTTCACTGCCCAGACTGTAGCACTTCCCCAGTGGCTGCTAGGGGAACCTGGTCCTGCCTTTTACTCTGGGTTCTAGTCCAGAAATTCTATGTCCAACAACTGTGGTCTGCTTACTCCCAGACCCTGTTGCTAGTTCCCTGGACTTCTTCCTACTTCTTGGCTCAAACTTCTGGCTCCCCCTCTCTGGGTTTACCAGCCCAAACTTCCTCCTCCCAGAAAGTAACTGCAGACTACTTAACTTCATAGCCCGAACCATGCCTCCCTTCTCCCAAATAGTGATTGCCAACAACTTCTCCAGCAGCACCTTTCTCCTTTCTATCAGCCCCACCTGTTCCTTCTCAGCTGGGCTCCATCAATCAGCCTTTCAATACCTGGCTCTCCCCCAAGTACAGACTATCAGGTTAATTAACCTCATTTAACTGGCTCTGCCATGTATGGGGTGGACATCCCATCACAGTCTGTGTATCCTTTCTTCTTCTTTCCTTTTTATTTTTGTATTTGCATCACTTGCAACAAAATATGCTTCTACCAAACATCCCTCCACGCCACCAACTTCACCCAATCTTTCCCACTCTATACACATATAAGAATGTCGTCTCAACTATCCAGGTTTTGTGAAAGTCAATGAAGCCTGTATACAGCAGGATTCTTCTCTGTGCAGTGCTGTTCTCTCTTCCTCCAAGAAGCAAGAGGCTAATAAATTTATTATTATTATTATTATTATTATTAAATAGCACTTTATATTTTCAAACCCTGCTTCTTCAATTCTCACAGCCCAGTGAGTAGTAACTGTAATATTGTCTCCATGTTAAAGGTTGGAAAAAGCATGGTACATAGAGGATAAGAGACTTGTTCAAAGTTAGATGGTCATTATACATACCATTATTAGAATCCATCTCCTCACTACGAGCGTCATGCTTTTTTCCGCTAGAATCATAGACTTTAAGGTCAGAAGCGATCATTATGATAGTCTAGTCTGACCACACAGAATCTCACCCAACCACTCCTGTAACAAACCTCTAACCTATGTCTGAGCTATTGAAGTCCTCAAATTGTGGTTTAAAGACTTCGATCAAAATGCCCTTCCACTCAGGATTTTGTTCATTCTTTTTTAATAAAGAAGATTGCATCAAAGAAAATACCAGACTCCATCAATTTCTGCTTCCAACTAGAACATCTCCAGGGCCCCAAACTTTGACTAGCTGCTTGAGTCAAAAAGAGGCAGCAGTCCCCATTCTACTACAGTTGTGAAGACCTACTGGGAAGTGTGCAACAGTGGTCTAAAATGAACAACATAGCATAATATTACTCCAGGAGAGTCAAGTGACATGAAGTTTTTTCTTCTAACAATAAATAACTTTTCCTGAAACTTTTTCAGAAAAGTGACTATTTTCTATTCAAACCCATCCAACAAATAAAATAAACAACAAAATAAATGTCCAGATTCAATATTATTATAAATTGTTTACAGCAAAAAAATCTCCCTGTGGCAAAGGCAAAAATAAAGTCTAAAATGAGGAACATTAATCATAAAGAAGGATAATTGAGATGTTTGAGTCAAACTCAAAAATGGTTTCTATAATATTGTTGTGTGTTAGAAAATTTCCGCTCTTATTCAAGATGTGCTTTTAATAGCTGTTTGTCCATATTAAGACTGTATTCTTCAAAAAAGAAAACAGAGTTATTGACTGAATATAAGGAAAGAAAACAGACCTGCCAGTTGCTGTCACTATCACATGACACAAATACAGAATGAATTGACATTGATCTATAAATAAATTAAAATTAAAACAAAAACAAAAAGAAGGTAGGTTCACCATGAATGTTTTGGGTTCCTGGCAGAAAAATAATTCAGATCAGCAGTAATACTGATCCTCAGAGACTTATTTTTTTCACTTTAAATCAATACACCTCTCACTCTGCAGCCTCTAAACCTGTCTGGAACACAGCCAATATACTCAGTTAAAACATTGACATAACTGTTATCAGAGATTGAGATTTGAACCCCAGGACTTCTGACACTTAGAGTAACTGTGACAGGGATGTATACATTGACTAAGACGGACCTCTGAACTTCTAATTCCAGTAAAGCACTTACTTATATAAATTGTGGCACAAAGTGGATTTTGAATGTACACTATATGCTCTTTAGAGACTAACAAATTTATTTGGGCATAAGCTTACATGGGCTAAAACCCACTTCATCAGATGTATGGAGTGGGTTTTAGCCCATGGAAGCTTACGCCCAAATAAATTTGTTAGTCTCTAAGGTGTCACTAGTACACCTCATCCTTTTTGCTGATACAGACTAACATGGCTACCACTCTGAAACATATATTCTTTTTTTTACTTGAATCTGGTTCCCCTAGTTGTCTGACACATACAAGTTCTCATGCATGTGACTATCAGAATCTGTACACTTACAGCAAATAAATATATATAATAATTTTGTTTTGCATCTGTCCTTTTTGTTTAATCCATCTGTTACCACTCACCTAATCTGGGTTTTCAATTAAAACTAAATCACTGAATCTATAAAAAAATATAATGGTTTCATATGAGTTAAGTTTTTTAAAAAAATATTACAAACCATATTACAGCTGGGGTAGGTTAAATCTGATGTATGCAATCATCTTTTCACCTCTGTTATTTTATACAACTATCAATCATTGTGACTGATAAATCATACGTATCAGATGTCTGTTAAATGTTGTATAAAAATAGCAACGGGACAGAATTCATTTCAGTTGGCAGTGGAGCCACAAAACTGGTTATAGAAAATCAGATATTTTAGATAAATATTATAATACCCCAATTTGCATATTGACAAATGCACATTACATCTTTTACAAGTTTCCCCACCAACAAATCCTTCACTTCCATACTGCTGACCCTGGAGTTTCCCCTCCATCCTACAACCCATCTCTGGCTTCCCAGACTTGGATTTCCCATCACCTCCCCTTCAAGCCCTCTCCCCTTCTTAGGTTCTCCTACATTTAGTATTCTCCATAGCCCACTATCTCCCCCCTTCCCCAAATACACCTCTCTCTCTCTCTAGGCTGCCTACAGCCACTGAGATACAGACAAGGCAATATCTTATACCACATGGGCCACATCAATGTAACCATTTCCTTCTGGTCATGGGCAGAATGGGACTATGCTCAAGACAATGTCTCTAAAGTTAGAATCCTACTACAGTGAGGTCTCTGGAGTGGATGGTGCATAAAATTTTCAAGAGTGCTCAAGTTATTTAAGTCACATTAAAGTCAATGGGGCTTGCACTCCTAAATCTCTTAGGTACCTTAATAAATTTTACCCCATAACCAAAGAGATGTGGCCTATATCACCTTCCCTCCTACTACCACCCAATTAGGGAAATGAATCAGCTGCTCAAGGAGCTAAAGAGTAGACACTCGAAATCAGGAGTTTCTTGGCCAACCAAGGAGATTTAATAGGTATAAATATGCATCAAGTTATTTTCCTCTGGAACAAAGTGAAAGCTACAAAAGAAACTTCCCACTTATATTCGTCCAGATTTTAAAAATAATTTGTCTACTTTTTTTGTTCCCTTTCCACCAACAAGATTACTGACTGAAATATTCACCAAAGCATTCAAGATTGTCACAGGGTGCTCTACTTACCTTGGGGGGGGGTGCTCCTTTTTGCCATGGCTGGGAATTTGCTCCAGTCAGTTCTAACACCCCCTTTCACTGCTCACTGCATGCCCTGCCATCTCTCTCCTGCTCCCTGCAACTCAAGGTACTCTTTCTTCATGTCTTGACCCTCCGGCCAGGTCTCTTTAGTCTTCCCCTCCCAGGGTATCAAAGTCTTTCTCTACTAACACTCTCGGTCAGCCTTCTCATGCACTGCCCTAACTGTACCACTTCCCCAGTGTCTAGTAGGGGAACCCAGGCCTGCCCACTATTATGGGTTCCAGTCCAGGGACCCTATAGCAGGACAATTGTGGTCTGTTTTCCCTAACACCTTGTTGCTCTTTCCCTGGACTCCTTCCTCCAGCTTCTTGCTTCCCCCTCCTCTCTGGGTGTAGGAACTCAAACTCCCTCTCCCAGGGAGTGACTATAGACTACTTCTCTCCAGGCCCTGTCTGTTGCCAGCTTCCTGGTTTTATCCTAGTCCTGCCTGTTCCTTCTCAGCTTGGTCCTGCCATCATTCAGGGATGAATTAAAAGTGGAACAGGTACAGAGAAGGGCTAGTAGGATGACCCAAGCAATGGAAAACCTGTCTTATGAAAGGAGACTCAAAGAGCTTGGCTTGTTTAGCCTAACCAAAAGAAGGCTGAGGGGAGATATGATTGCTTTCTATGAATATATCAGAGGGATAAATACCAGGGAGGGAGAGGAATTATTTAAGCTCAGTACTAATGTGGACACAAGAACAAATAGATATAAACTGGTCATTGGGAAGTTCAGACTTGAAATTAGACAAAGGTTTCTAACCATCAGAGAAGTGAAGCTCTGGAACAGCCTTCCAAGGGGAGCAGTGGGGGCAAGGGACCTATCTGGCTTCAAGATTAAGCTCGATGAGTTTATGGAGGAGATGGTATGATGAGGTAACATGATTTTGGCAATTAATTGATCTTTGACTATTAGCAGTAAATATACCCAATGGCCTGTGATGGGATGTTAGATGGGGTGGGATCTGAGTTACTACAGAGAATTCTTTCCTGGGTTTCTGGCTGGTGAGTCTTCCCCACATGCTCAGGGTTTAGCTGATTGCCATATTTGGGGTCGGGAAGGAATTTTCCTCCAGGGCAAATTGGTGGAGGCCCTCAGGGTTTTTCGCCTTCCTCTCCAGAGTGGGGCATGGATCACTTGCTGGAGGATTCTCTGCACCTTGAAGTCTTTAAACTACGATTTGAGGACTTCAATAGCTCAGACACAGGCTAGGGGTTTGTTACAGGAATGGGTGGGTGAGATTCTGTGGCCTGCATTGTGCAGGAGGTCAGACTAAACAATCATAATGGTCCCTTCTGGCCTTAAAGTCTATGATTCTATGATACTTAGGTCTCCTTATTCCCCTCAGCTGTGGCCTACTGGGTAATTGGCCCCTTCCCAGCCTCATTTACCCCTTCCAGGCTGGTGTGGGGTGAACACCCCATCACAAAGACATAATTGCAGAACATTTGTGGATAATGAATTTCAAACTTGCTATTGTGAGCATTAACACTCATCTAATCAGGGAATGGAAACATACCACTGTGATCTATATAGCCAATCAAAACAGCTCAGATACTGAATACTTGCAACAAACTGTTTATGAATGGAGAGCTAGAAGTTTTTGCAAAAAGTATTATGCTGAAAATACTTTTAAATGATGGATTCACTTGCATAAATCACAGTCTGCTCACAGACAATTCACAAACAGAAAAAGATGCAAAAATTCATTGAATAAATTATTTGTAATGAATTATTCACCTGGCTCTGCTCTCCTCATCATTCCAAGTAAAATAACAGACTAAGCATATGTTACAGCTATGTGACTACAGCACAAACTTCATTAGCCAACACCTCCACTGGCAGATGTTGGTCGTTTGTATTTCAGATGGGATTTTATATTCTTGCTTTGTCCCTCCTTGGACAGTTTTAAACAGAAGATGATTATACCCGCTTCACCTCTGAATCAGCAAAGGAATGAACATATGCTATATTAAGGAAAAGAGCCTATATTTTTATTATATATAAAATGTTGGGATCATTTATTTGTCTCTGCTTTTATGCAATTTGTAAATAAAGAGGCCATGTTCTGCAATATTTCAATAAACTGCTACGTAAAAATAAAAGGGAAATGTAAAAAGATTACAAAACCTCCATCTAGTATTATTATTTTTATTTTTTAAAAAAGTTTATTTCTAAATTCATCTCAATAATAAATGCAGTGGAGACTTTTTTGAAGACAAAAGCCTTTACGTACAACCTTTATTAATCTATTACCTTCAGGTTTTCTTTCAGTTCCCATCAGCCATCTGCTTCCTTTAAGAGACCACTTTTTTCAATCTCTTGTGTGGCCACATAATACATGTTTAAGGTTACATTAAAGCGTCTAGAGCCTGATCCTGCTGTTGCTTAATTCAGTTTTAAAAGTCCCACTGACTGGAGCAGGAACAGGAGCATTTCTAATCTATTTATGTAGCTTTAGGCTTTAAACTGCCACTCAACTCCATAGTATCTGACCCCTTTCCACATAATATCGGTATCAGTAACAAAGTCTCTAGTGGACTTAATGGAGTCTCTGGATCTACTTTTTCAACTACAAACAACTTAGTTTTGTTCTTTCTTTCATTGGTTGGTTGAATTGTCTCTTTGCTACAGGGTGTTTGTTTTTTGCAGGGGGGAGAGTAGTGTTGAATAAATGATGCTGTCAGTGTTGCGACTGCTATTCTTGCTATGGAAGACAGGCATAGTCAAAGAAGAGCTAAAAACGTGAGCTCAGTGAAAGCAAAACAATCAACTGGCAACATATACTAGATTTGTGACAAAAGGCATCTATTTAGGGTTTTTTGTTGTAGTTATTTATTAAAAACACAGACTGTGCAAGAGGTTATAGGGATTTTTTGTTTTGTTTATATTTAAGATAGTAATATCCTTACTATGATAAACACTAGAACAAGCTATATTGAGCTTAGCAATTTATATGCTAAATTAGACCATATTAAGTATATTTTCTTGCCTTTCATGCTGGGGGTTTTTAAACATTAAA
Source organism: Caretta caretta (assembly GCF_965140235.1). Classification (NCBI taxonomy): domain Eukaryota; kingdom Metazoa; phylum Chordata; order Testudines; family Cheloniidae; genus Caretta; species Caretta caretta. The sequence goes on along the minus strand of NC_134210.1, from coordinate 87,940,034 downwards.
AATGCAGATGTTTTAAACCATAAGGGTTCATTTTGTTGCATTTTAAACATACTCTCTAAACTTACTGAAAGATAAATTACAAAGATTACTGCTAAGACAGGTACATTTTATATGTTATGCATGAGACATACAAACTGACAGCCTGAATATGTTTTCTTCTTGAGAATGCTATGGAGACACTGAGGTTGGTTGCACTTTAATTATTATGCATAAATAAATTATGCAAAGTTCATTTGAATCAGACTGTTTCTGGTATCTCGAAAAACAAGGCAAAATATCACCCAAACACCTGATGTGCAAGCCATTGCAAATGTAGATACTTCAGAAAAGAGATATATTAAAAATTCACAATGGCAAGCTGTCCTGCTGAGCCACAGGAAGGTGAACTCCCCCTTTGCAAAAGATGGGAATAGGAAAGTTGCCATTTCTGAAGACTCTCCATGCTGTGTACTGGACCCACAAAGGCTGGAAATCTGTGCATAAGGTGACCCAACGGTGGCTGGGGCTGGAGAAATATCTATGCCACATACATAGTCCCCACCACTAGCCTGACAGGAAATCTACTGAAAAGTTATTCCAGCTAGAGGCTGGCAGTGGAGGCCATGGAACTCCTCTCCCCCCACCTTGGGGAGGGGTCCCTGGAATTGGGCTGTCAGGAGGCTGGAGTGAGGGTCAGAGGTCAGGGCAGTGACACTTCCAGTTATAACATGAGCCACGAAAAAGAATAAAGGAAAATAGCCCCCGAATTTATCTGAAAAAAATATATTTACATTGTTTTAAGAGGCATTTTCAAACTGTGCCTTCCACTGCATTTTCAAGACAGAGCTTGCTATTTGTGATTTCACTATGTGTAACAATCTGAATGCTGAACATCGGTAATTTCTGCTGTCACTTCTCTGCTTTAGGCTTACATTTGAGAAGATAGTTTAATAAACATTAACAGCACCTCGATCATGTAGTAATGGATGAAGTGTCATGTCCTTGAAAAACAATGAATTTTGGAATTGTAGACATTTTTTACATTGTATATCAGAAAAGGAAACAGGCTAGCTGTAATTGGAAAATAATTACAATTTTTTCCCCTCCAAATCGACTTCATGGCATAGTGCTCACTCTCCTTACAATGTGTATGATAATCAGGGTGGGCCACTTCCAGCAGAAATCCAGGGTTTAACAAGAAAGTATAGTTTAACAAGAACGTCTGAGGGGAGTGGGGGTAGGAAAAAACAAGGGGAAATAGGTTACCTTGCATAATGACTTAGCCACTCCCAGTCTCTATTCAAGCCTAAGTTAATTGTATCCAATTTGCAAATGAATTCCAATTCAACAGTTTCTCGCTGGAGTCTGGTTTTGAAGTTTTTTTGTTGTAATATCGCAACTTTCATGTCTGTAATCGCATGACCAGAGAGACTGAAGTGTTCTCTGACTGGTTTATGAATGTTATAATTCTCGACATCTGATTTGTGTCCATTTATTCTTTTACATAGATTGTCCAGTTTGACCAATGTACATGGCAGAGGGGCATTGCTGGCACATGATGACATATATCACATTGGTGGATGTGCAGGTGAACGAGCCTCTGATAGCGTGGCTGATGTTATTAGGCCCTGTGATGGTGTCCCCTGAATAGATATGTGGGCACAGTTGGCAACGGGCTTTGTTGCAAGGATAGGTTCCTGGGTTAGTGGTTCTGCAGGAATAGCGGTCAGTAGGTTTCCGGTATATTTCCTACCTACATGCCTCCAGCTTTCATCCAGACCACACCACACGATCCATTGTCTACAGCCAAGCTCTGCGATACAACCGCATTTGCTCCATCCCCTCAGACAGAGACAAATACCTAAAAGATCTCTATCAAGCATTCTTACAACTACAATACCCACCTGCGGAAGTGAAGAAACAGATTGATAGAGCCAGAAGAGTTCCCAGAAGTCACCTACTACAGGACAGGCCCAACAAAGAAAATAACAGAACGCCACTAGCCATCATCTTCAGCCCCCAACTAAAACCCCTCCAACGCATTATTAAAGATCTACAACCTATCCTGAAGGATGACCTAACACTCTCACAAATCTTGGGAGACAGGCCAGTCCTTGCCTACAGATAGTCCCCCAACCTGAAGCAAATACTCACCAGCAACCACATACCACACAACAGAACCACTAACCCAGGAACCTATCCTTGCAACAAAGCCCGTTGCCAACTGTGCCCACATATCTATTCAGGGGGACACCATCACAGGGCCTAATAACATCAGCCACACCATCAGAGACTCGTTCACCTGCACATCCACCAATGTGATATATGCCATCATGTGCCAGCAATGCCCCTCTGCCATGTACATTGGTCAAACTGGACAGTCTCTATGTAAAAGAATAAATGGACACAAATCAGATGTCAAGAATTATAACATTCATAAACCAGTCGGAGAACACTTCAATCTCTCTAGTCACGTGATTACAGACATGAAAGTTGCGATATTACAACAAAAAAACTTCAAAACCAGACTCCAGCGAGAGACTGTTGAATTGGAATTCATTTGCAAATTGGATACAATTAACTTAGGCTTGAATAGAGACTGGGAGTGGCTAAGTCATTATGCAAGGTAACCTATTTCCCCTTGTTTTTTCCTACCCCCAGCCCCCCAGACATTTTTGTTAAACCTTGGATTTGTGCTGGAAATAGCCGACCTTGATTATCATACACATTGTAAGGAGAGTGATCACTTTAGATAAGCTACTACCAGCAGGAGAGTGGGATGGGGGGAGAGAAAACCTTTTGTAGTGGTAAACACCCATTTTTTCATGCTTTGTGTGTATAAAAAGATCTTCTATACTTTCCACAGTATGCATCCGATGAAGTGAGGTGTAGCTCACGAAAGCTCATGCTCAAATAAATTGGTTAGTCTCTAAGGTGCCACAAGTACTCCTTTTCTTTTTGCGAATACAGACTAACAGAGCTGCTACTCTGAAACCTGTCATTGTGTCTGTAATTATATCCTAAAAAACAGGAAGATGGAAGCAGGCTGAAATGTGTTTTAAGAGACATAGTTTCCACTGTTCAAATGCATTAACTGTGTAAAGTAATAAAAAGGAACATCTAAAATTAATTTAAACAGAATTCATCTCTTCCAAAGATTAAATGAACCCTTTATAAAAGGTCAAAGACTTATCAAAATATGTATTTTATTATTAATAAGAGCTGCTTCATTAGAGAATTGAAGGCTGGTTAGAATTGTACCAAGTTTCAGAAAAAGATGATAAGATTGATCCTAGGCATTACAGAGAGATAGGCAAGTCTTATTTCGGTACGAAGAAAAATCGTTGAGCAAATAAAGGAGTACAACAGAGAAAATCTGCCCAGGTTATGAAAAGGGAAATTGTGACTGACCTATCAGAATGCCTTGAAAGAGTTAATAAAACATAAGAGAACAGAACTGTTAGCTATACTCTCCAGTCTTTCCAAAAAGCTTTTATTAAAGAATCTTTAAGGGTAAACAGTATTCAAAAATGACAGATAAGGTTTTTTCATGGATCAAGAGACAGCAAGTTGGGAATATGTTTAAGCAGTCAGCTGACAGAGTAGGAAGAGATCAAGGGCCAGACTGTCCCTAGCCCTGTATGGATGGACAAAGGGGACATATACCCACAAGCAAGTCAGCAGTAGTGCTGAGAGCACAATCCTAGTTCTTGTGCTCAACAACCACAACTCCACTTGCATAGCTCCTCAGCAGTAATAGTCTGCTCAAAATGGATGGAGATGGGGGGAGGAGTCACAGACCTATCTTTCCTCAGCAGATCAGGCCCTTCACTGGAGAAGACAATGCTGCATCCTTTCAAAGGGTGTTGTCAAGGCCGTATGCACTTCGCACTCCCCTGCAAGTATTGTGCATTTCTAAGGCACAACAGCTCTGGGACTTGTCACCAGGATGGTGAGCCTCCACCCCAGCCCCAATATCAGTTGCTTTACAGCTCAATTTAGACTCAATTGTGGGGTAACCGAGGCTATTCAATATTCATAAATAACCCTTAAAAGGAACCAAATAGTGAGACATTAAATTCTACTGAAGGAATAAACAGATTTGTTATTCAAGGTTAGAAAGAATTTTCACAAATCCCAGAAAGACTCAACAAACATAGGACAACTGGGCGACTTGATGGGAGCTGTAATAGGTACAATGCAGGGTAACACATATTAGAAGGGACAATGTACTTCAAACTGTTTGCACACACTGATGAGTTCTGATTTACTTATAAACTCTCAGGGGAAGTGGGGGAGGGAACAAAGCAAAAACTCTAGGAATCACCATAAAAATCTCAATGAAGCTGTTTGCCCAATGCACGGTGGAAGTCCAAAAGGAAATAAGGAATCACGCAACCTGTTCTCCTTTCTCAGATGAGACATTCCAATGATTTTAGAAGGGGATCAATTGTTTTCAGAGGACAGAAAATAATACAGAAAATATAATGAAATTATCAATTGATGGGATGAGCTTAACTTGAATCCTGCATTTAAGGTTGGTCCCTTCATCTGAGAAAAGTCATAACAGAACTCTAAAATGTCAAGAGAAGGACTATACAATAATTCAAGGCATGAGAGCTTCCATATAAAGACCAAAATTATGTTACTTAGTTTGGAGAAAAGAAAAGTAAAAGTCCAGCTAGAAATAAAAAGAAGGGTATAAAGGAAGAAGGGTATTAAAAAAAGAAAGAAGGGTATTAAAAAAAGAACAGTGTCCCTGAGTTCTGCATCACTACTCCCACAAACCCTGCCTCCAACCTGTGGTCCAGCACATTACAATCAGTACAGCGTCCCTTGTGACTAAGTTTGAGGAATGGGAATTGATGTCTTCCTTCTCTACCACAGCAATCACAACAATTAGCTTCCTTCATGGTGACCCAGTTCCAATATCTGCAACTACACTTAACGACCATGGGAAAGTTTGATGTTTCAGCTACAATGATCACCAATAAAATAGTTACCATCACTGACATTTAAAGTAGCTCTGTCAGGTTTCAGAATCAACACCTCAGTGTAGTGTTCAGGCAGTTTACACCTCTCAGATGTATGGTTTCAGTCTGTCCACAAACTCCAGAAGACAATACTGTAGCAGTTTGTGCTCATTTACCATTTAGATTCCCCCCTTGTGAACATATAGACTAGAATAGATATTTGTTTTCTTTTTATGAAAACACATGCTGGAGCCCAAGTATGTAGCAAATTCAAAAAGAAGATAATTATGCAACAACTTATGCCACTGCATAATCACATTATACCATACACAAGGCCTTGGCAATAATGGAATGAAAAGAGCACTTAAAATCAAAAAGTCAACAAAAATTAAAATGTATAAAATGAAATACATTTTAACATAATGTTTAATTAACCTTTGACACTCACTGCAGCAAGAAATTATTGAAGTGAAAGCTTAGGAAATTGAAAAATGAATCAAACGAGGCAGGATACAATTGCAGTACAAGGAGTATCAATATTCTTGCTTCATTGCACAAATTAATAACCACTGAGGATCAAGAAAAGTTCCCCCCCTTTGTCGAGTATTGCAAAAATGCACGTGTAACATGGACTCCAGACATCACCTCCGAGGCGCTAAGCATCGTCCACTATCATTGAGGTTGCTGGGAGTTGAGAGGCTGAGCATCTTTTAGGATGGTTTTCTAGGGGGTTGGGGCTCAAAACATCAGAAACCAGATTCAATAGATATTACCACTAAAAGTTTTTGTGCTTGCACTGTTTTGTTTTGTTTTTAAAGTAATGGTTTCCATTTATTTTCGGTTTTTGTTTTTTTTTTTAAATCTTAGACCATATTATCCAAAGAAATAAGAGCAGTAAAATATTTTAACCACTTTAACACAATAAAAGTGACAGTGAAGGAAAATCACCACTCCACTGTACAGAGCAACACAAAAAAAGATTGTGCATTACCTTTTTATTCCTCAGATCACACCCTCTAGACTTTTTAATGCAATAATCTAAAAAAAATTATCTTGTAGAAAGTAAAATTAAGATTTATCTTTAGTTATTTATTTGGATAGCCCTTTCTAAGTAATTCTTTAAATTCCATTGCCCTGCTTGAGCTAGTAGGCTTGCAGCAGCATACATTGCACATACTCCAATTTATCCACTGAAACTCAGTACCTATCATTAAAGAAACATACCCAAATGATTTCTTCTTGATGATACTGTTTCCAGTTCCTTCCACTGTCACTGAACATCAGGAGGTAGCTTGTTACCCAGTCCGAACTCCCATATCCACCTTGGGTAGCAACTGCAGTGATCTCAGTTCTCTCACCAAGATCAATCTGGAGCCACTGATATTTGTTGGACACAAGAGGAGACCAACCACCAGCTCCTTTGAGAGTAAAGGGGGAAACAAAAGAAAAAAAAGAATAGAATAAAAGTTGTAGAAAGATACAAATTATTAATTCATAATAGAAGTATAAAAAAGACTAATTAAATTCACACTACAGATGACCTAGAAATGATATATTCACTATTACCTGTGAGTGCCATTAAAAAAAAAAGGATTCCCTGAAACTGTTTGAATGGAGGAATCTGAGCAAAAAATACTAAGATACATTGTGATTTTGCTTTACTACTTTTTTTTTCCCCGTCATCCTGTATCCCGCTTTTGCAACAGACGTTTCAGTGTACGGTCTATGTTTGTTAATTATAATAATATTCTTCACTTAGACAATGTCTTCATGCCAAGGTCTCAAAACATTTTGACAAACCATAATTAATTTTGAAAAACCATAATTTACAAACCATAAATGCAAACCACAATAATGTTCCCACAAAGTAAATATTTATATGTCTATTTTTATGTTGGGCGAAGTGAGGTAAGCGTATGGAGGGACTTTATATGATTTCCCAAAGTCACCAATCAGAAAACAGCAGATTCAGGCATACAAACTAAGGTCCTGATCCTGCAAACACTTATGCACATTCTTAATCAGTAGGGCTACTGACAGGAGAAAAGTTAAGTATATACAAAAGTGTTGCAGGATCAGGGCCTACATCTTGTACTCTATCAAGCAACTAGCACTCTTTGGACACTATATAAATAGTAGTAGTAATAATTCCTAAACAGAACATTTGATAAAAAAAGAGTTAAGTTTATAAGTGTGTTTCACTGAAATATACTAATAATCAAAATCAATATTATACTTTCAGCACCAATTTTCTACATCTTTTTAAAAGGACCCAAACAGAAAAAGGTGTGGAAATGACAGTTGGACCCAACCTGTTCTCTGTTATCAGTTTCTTCACGATCACCCCAACTGATTTACACAGCCTACCCCACCCTAAACACAAAGTGCAAAGAACAAATTATTAGTAAATTAATCTCATAAAATAGGAAATGGGACTTTACAATCGCCTATGAATTTATCAGGACCACTATTTTTATTTTTTCCACATATTAGCATACAAAGTTATGATGTGGTGGGCAAAATTACTGGGGTGCAGTGACAGTGAATGAGGAAGGCTTATATTTTATTTTATTTAATACAGTCAGATAAAAAAAGCCACTTTCCCCAGACGCTAGACCTCCTTGACAAATGTTTAAGCAACACACTACATAGCAGCAATTTCTACCATATGCAGCAGCAGCCAATATAACAGTTGAGAATAACAATATATCAGTTCATTTCCATACGTTTTAACATTTATGGGGAGTTTAATGTGCACAATGTTTTGTAATAAAAGTGCATTATTGGGTTTTAGAGTTTGCAGGATTGTGACTCACAATCTCAACATTAACTCTTTTTAAATTACTTTTATTTTACAATTTTCCTTGTTTTTCTGAATGAGTCTTGAATATTTAAATCAGCTTGGTGTATATGCTCTGCAGGAAGAGAGCTCTGCTCTGGCCGATCATGGAGGGCACATCCATAATGCTATAACCCCCCGTTTACAATGCATTTATGTACTACTTCAACATAACAGCTTCCCTGGTTTAAACCCCTTATGGTAAAATTTAAAAACCTAGTTGCCTAATTCATAGATTCATAGATATTTAGGCCAGAAGGGACCATTATGATCATCTAGTCTGACCTCCTGCACAATGCAGGCCACAGAATTTCACCCACCACTCCTAAAAAAGACCTCACATCTATATCTGTGCTATTGAAGTCCCCAAATTGTAGTTTGAAGACCTCAAGGAGCAGAGAATCCTCCAGCAAGTGACCCGTGCCCCATGCTACAGAGGAAGGCGAAAAACCTCCAGGGCCTTCCAATCTGCCCTGGAGGAAAATTCCTTCCCGACCCCAAATATGGCGATCAGCTAAACCCTGAGCATATGGGCAAGATTCATCAGCCAGATACTACAGAAAATTCCTTCCCGGGTAACTTGGATCTTACCCCATCTAAAAACCCATCACAGGCCATTGGGCCTATTTACCATGAATATTTAATTACCAAAACCATGTTATCCCATCATACCATCTCCTCCATAAACTTATCGAGTTTAATCTTAAAGCAAGATAGATCTTTTGCCCCCACTACTTCCCTCGGAAGGCTATTCCAAAACTTCACTCCTCTGATGGTTAGAAACCTTCGTCTAATTTCTAATCTAAATTTCCTAGTGGCCAGTTTATATCCATTTGTTCTTGTGTCCACATTGGTACTGAGTTTAAATAATTCCTCTCCCTCTCTGGTATTTATCCCTCTGATATATTTATAGAGAGCAATCATATCTCCCCTCAACCTTCTTTTAGTTAGGCTAAACAAGCCAAGCTCCCTGAGTCTCCTTTCATAAGACAAGTTTTCCATTCCTCGGATCATCCTAGTAGCCCTTCTCTGTACCTGTTCCAGTTTGAATTCATCCTTCTTAAACATGGGAGACCAGAACTGCACACAGTATTCCAGGTGAGGTCTCACCAGTGCCTTATATAATGGTACTAAAACCTCCTTATCCCTACTGGAAATACCTCTCCTGATGCATCCCAAGATGACATTAGCTTTTTTCACAGCCATATCACATTGGCAGCTCATAGTCATCCTATGATCAACCAATACTCCAAGGTCCTTTTCCTCCTCCGTTACTTCTAGTTGATGCGTCCCTAGCTTATAACTAAAATTCTTGTTATTAATCCCTAAATGCATGACCTTACACTTCTCACTATTAAATTTCATCCTATTCCTATTACTCCAGTTTACAAGGTCATCCAGATCCTCCTGTAGGGTATCCCTGTCCTTCTCTAAATTAGCAATACCTCCCAGCTTTGTATCATCTGCAAACTTTATTAGCACATTCCCACTTTTTGTGCCCAGGTCAGTAATAAAAAGATTAAATAAGATTGGTCCCAAAACCGATCCTTGAGGAACTCCACTGGTAACCTCCCTCCAACTTGACAGTTCACCTTTCAGTAGGACCCGTTGTAGTCTCCCCTTTAACCAATTCCCTATCCACCTTTCAATTTTCCTATTGATGCCCATCTTATCCAATTTAACTAATAATTCCCCATGTGGCACAGTATCAAACGCCTTACTAAAATCTAAGTAAATTAGATCCACTGCGTTTCCTTTATCTAAAAAATCTGTTACTCTCTCAAAGAAGGAGATCAGGTTGGTTTGGCACGATCTACCTTTTGTAAAACCATGTTGTAATTTGTCCCATTTACCATTGACTTCAATGTCCTTAACTACCTTCTCCTTCAAAATTTTTTCCAAGACCTTGCATACTACAGATGTCAAACTAACAGGCCTATAATTACTTGGATCACTTTTTTTCCCTTTCTTAAAAATAGGAACTATGTTAGCAATTCTCCAATCATACGGTACAACCCCTGAGTTTACAGATTCATTAAAAATTCTTGCTAATGGGCTTGCAATTTCTTGTGCCAATTCTTTTAATATTCTTGGATGAAGATTATCTGGGCCCCCCGATTTAGTCCCATTAAGCTGTTTGAGTTTCGCTTCTACCTCAGATATGGTGATGTCTACCTCCATATCCTCATTCCCATTTATCATGCTACCATTATCCCTAAGATCCTCTTTAGTCTTATTAAAGACTGAGGCAAAGTATTTGTTTAGATATTGGGCCATGCCTAGATTATCCTTGACCTCCACTCCATCCTCAGTTTTTAGCGGTCCCACTTCTTCTTTCTTTGTTTTCTTCCTATTTATATGACTATAGAACCTTTTACTATTGGTTTTAATTCCCTTTGCAAGGTCCAACTCTACTTGACTTTTAGCCTGTCTCACTTTATCCCTACATATTCTGACCTCAATAAGGTAGCTTTCCTTACTGATCCCTCCCTTCTTCCACTCCCTATATGCTTTCTGCTTTTTCTTAATTACCTCTCTAAGATGCTTGCTCATCCAGCTTGGTCTACAACTCCTGCCTATGAATTTTTTCCCCTTTCTTGGGATGCAGGCTTCCGATAGCTTCTGCAGCTTTAATTTAAAATAATCCCAGGCCTCCTCTACCTTTAAACCCATAAATTCTTCAGTCCAATCCACTTCCCTAACTAATTTCCTTAATTTTTGAAAGTCAGCCCTTTTGAAATCAAAAACCCTAGTTGCAGATTTATTTTTGTTAATCCTTCCATTCAGTTTGAACTGAATTAGCTCATGATCACTTGAGCCAAGATTATCCCCTACAACCATTTCCTCTATGAGGTCCTCATTACTCACCAAGACCAAATCTAAAATGGCATCCCCTCTAGTCGGTTCAGCAACTACTTGCTGAAGGAATCCATCAGCTATCGCATCTAGGAAAATCTGAGCCCTATTATTATTACTAGCACTCGTCCTCCAGTCTATATCTGGGAAGTTAAAGTCTCCCATGATCACACAGTTTCCATTAGTATTTACTTTATTAAAAACATTAAAAAGGGCTCTATCCATATCCAAATTAGATCCCGGCGGTCTATAGCACACCCCAAGCACTATCCCAGGGGAGGCTCTAATAGTTTTCTTCCCCAATTTAATTGTTGCTAATATTAGTCTATTAAACAGATGCTTCTATCTAGGCACCTTAATTAGGATTTAGAAGTATAAATAAGAGCACAGGTGGCAAAATCAGGGCCTAAATATGTCACTATAGTACTGTGCTTTGAATATGATTACAATTCAGCATTTATAGACTGGCTGGTTTCTCTGTTTTTATTTATTTATGTTTTTTCTTCTCAATTTCTCCATCACTTCTGTATTATCTTACAATTAGGTGACATCTTTTTTCATTTAAAAATGTACTCAATTATCAACAAACAGCTTGAGAAGTGGGGTAAGAAAAATTCAGCAGCCACATGACGGTATGCTGCCACTATACTAATATTGAGTCACCACACCATGCCACATAGATGGAAGCATGAACTGTTGGAACACCAAATGCTAGATTCTCTTCTGTGCCAGAGAGCTACTTCTCACAGACACTGGGAGAAGGCAGCAGGGGGGATGGTTACTTCTCCCTAATTTTCAGGACTAGCCACAGACCTAACACAGTTTAGAGCTGCTGCTTGGCTTCTCCAAGTTGTGCTATTGGTATAGAGTCCTTAATATACCTTACACCGGAGGAGAATAAGTATAGCAGAGCTTCACCACACTCTGTCCTCACCCCACCCTATGTCCTTTGACATGCCCATCATTGCAGGGAATGGGGCACAGGCACAGCACATAACTGTGGCACACCTGTTCCAGCAGGAAAACCCCACTGACAGAGGAATTCTCTACTGGTCTTTTGTGGCCAGATATGACCCCTTTGTAGTACCTGAGTTGCACAAAGGGACTATAACTGCACAGAGAAACTGGCCTTGAATCTCCCTGTTAATCACAAGAAGTGATGCATTTATATAGTGGAATCACGTAAAGATGACTACAGTGACTACCAATAGCATGCTTGTTCAAATAAGTAGAGAATTCATTTTTTAAATGTCAGGACTACTAAAGAGAAATGATCATGATCACATCTGCAGAAGTATCCATAGTACAAACACAGTTTTTACAGGAGTAATTCTATAGTTCTGTCATTTATCAAATTTTCCCTTAAGCAGATACCTCTCAATTACATCAAAGGGAAACATTATACAATGTCCAGTAAAGTGATCAGCAAGCAAAGAAGGGATCGTTTGCATAAGATACATATATAGTCCATGAAAATGGATTTGTAAAAAAGCGTCTGTACAATAGTTTAAAAAAACAAATGCAATTGCATAAGTTTTGTCTCATTGTTCCAATAAGATTAAAAAAAAAAAAAGTCAACCTCTGCATTGCATGTAAGCTTTCCAGAAACTCAAAGCACTCTTTGTGAAATCACAGAGATAGGTTTTATAACAATCATTAATTATTATGAATGAGTTGTTTTGTTATTAATTGACGATCAAAAATATTTCATTACATAAAAAAACAGCTCTTTACTAAGTCAACTAAGGCCAAGTGCCTCTCACATCCACCACAGTTTACGACAAAAAAGCCACTGAGTTGAGAGAAATGTCTGTTTTGTTTGAAAATAAATGTTTGGAGGTTTGTTCAGTATTTATTTGAAATTTCCTGGGCTGTAACACTTTGTTATGTTTTTATAATAATCTATTCTGCTGGTATTTCAAGTTGCTGGCCACAGGTTCTGTAGATCAAACTCACTGTACCTCTAAAATTACATCAAGCAAATCAGGGTCTTCCTTCATTTAGCTTATGTGAAGACTAATTCATGTTTCCAGGATTCTTGAAGCACTGGCCACATAGGATAACAAATGTAAATTATGGTAAACAGTCAATCATCTGTGAGTCTCCAGTTTGAATCTGGGCACATCAGCAGTAACTGAATTTGGGGTTAAATCATGTCCTTTAGGAAAAACACCAAATAACAGCTAAAAAACTCTATGTAATTAAAGTTGTAGGGTTTCCTATGAGGTGGACAGTGTTGAATTTAGAGTTATGACCTTAACCAGTGCATGCATGCCTCTAAACCCATTGGCTCAATGTCTCCCATGTTACTCCATGGGCATCCTGACCCGACACCAACCACTATTGCTTTCTGAGCAGCTATAACCCCCTTCATTCCACACCTACAAATTTCCTATGTTCTGCTTCATTAAAAAAAACACAGTAAAATTAACACTTATTGGCACGCACACTGGCAATCTCAAGAGACAGATCAAGGACTGTCATGATCTCCTTAGGACAGGAATAAGGTTTATTTTGTGGAACAGCGTGGTGGCATTTACACTGTAATGTAAAGGGTTAATAGCTCCAGTACCTTGGCCTGAAGCAAAGTCTTTGAATGTGTGTTCCTTAGTGCTTGGTAAATAGGCAGGCAAATAAGGAGCCAAAAAGTTAGGGAATAGAGGTTAAGAATATCAATGTGAACATGGAACTCCGTAACTCCAATAAAGGAACATTTAAATTTCACTAATTTGTGCAGTAATCTTTGTTATGTGCCTGGCCTAGCAACCTCAATTCGGGTATTTCCTAATTTTTGAGTTGTTGAATTTGCAACTTTAATAAATGTTCGTCTAACATAGCTTTTTTGTTTCTCATATTTATATAAGACATATTTTGTTTCAATCATTTAACTTTTGTTATATTTCCCACAGCCTTCCTTTGAGTGGGGGATGGGAAGGAGGCATTTTCCCCCCGCTCATGAACAAACTCCCCTGAAAAATACAGAGCACTGGTATGCGTTGTTCTGAATTAGAAGCCCTAGGCAGGTTGCTGTTGTCTCCAATCACCTCCTGAACACTTTGTCAGAAGAGATGTCTAATACAATCTTCTTTATTACCCATTGTCCCTTGCTGCAATTGTCTCCGTTGGGATTATCTGCACAGAGCGTGCCTGAGGGATCTACAGTGAGGTTTCAAAAGCAAACATAACACAAGTCCTCTTTATGGGTAACATGTCTGACAGAAGTGGTGCAAATATCTAATAATCCTGAACGGGTACCTACTTGTAGTATTAATTACAACTATGAAAAATCCCTATAATATTTATTGTGCGCTGAAAGCTGGGATTCTCATTAAATTTGCAATTTTAGCCCAATGTGAAAAGCTACCATTCCTTCCACCTCTTACGCCCAAACCCTTTCCTTTATAAATCTGTGTTTTACCATTTTGCTTTAGCAGCACTTTGTCTTTTGGAGCCACTTGACAGGCTAATGGAGTGTCCCCTGCTTTGTACTCTTCTGCCCATCAGTCTGCCAGGGTCTACAATGTGGTCAAACACCACACAGTTCCCATCAGCCAGCTGTTGGTACTTACTGAGTTCCAAACACCTATGCAACACTTACATATAAACCTGCTAACTAAGATATAGGATATAAACATTTTAAAATGACTCCTTTTTGAACATTTTTAGATAAGCCTAATTCTTTTTAGAATACCCCCAGCAAACAAATTTCTGAAATGTGACAGTTAAATATTGAGACTCATTTGCACAATTATAAAATCTAAGAAATGGACCATTTTCAACAGTTATTAATATGCAGACATTGAATCATGAACTCTCATTCATTACCATTTCTGTCAATTTCTGCAATGTTTGTCATCTAATATTATTTGTAAAGTTAATTTGATGTAAAAATGTGTTTTACGTTGAACTTCATGGCATGCAATACATTTTGCATTATTTTTTAAATAGAGAATGTATTGTGCAATGTAATTTTGCAGGATAAGCCACATTAAAGGATCAGACAAAAAGTTGTCTTCATCATCAAAAGAACCTACTTACAGCTCAATCAGTTATTTGAGCACCCATTTCAGTTGCTGAGCCATAAGCAAGGGCCATGCCTGCAGCTTGTCACTAAACCCTGGGGAAGTTCACAGGAGGCGAGTTGCTCTTTTTAAAGCATGCAGGAGAAGAGCTCTCCCTCTGTGCATCTCCTATAGCATGAGGAATGTAAGCTACTCAACTATCCTGCCAGCAGCCCCCTTAGCCCCTGCCTTCCCATCCTCTAGTTCACTGCAGCCCCTCACCACTACCCTATGCAGGTTTTGACTTCTGAACACATACATTTTAGATGCATATCTTTTATATGTATAATTTCAGAAAGCATAACAATTACATGTTTAAAACATTATAAATAGAACAGCATAAGTATGAACAACTTAAGTGAACATAAGAAACCTGGAAGGGGCTGAGAAGAAGAGCCAGGCAGTTGGAGGCAGAAGGTGCTCTTTAGGATTTAGAGCAGATGACAGTAGCTGCAGATCTTGAGAGTGGAGCTGCCCAGGGAATTAGTAAAACAATCATATTCACTGTGTTTAAAACTTTACATTCCCAGCAGAGAAAGTATGAAATGATGATTGAGCTTTCTCACCTGGCCTCACAGCTTGTCAGGCTGCCCCACTCCTGCTGCTTCATGTGAAAAGGTTTTCAAAGTATAGAACAGAAACTGGAGCACCGATTAACGTTTATTTCAGGTGTGCTACCCCATTATTTTTCATACTGCTATACTACTTCCTTTTGCTGCCTTGGTGTGTAAATTAAACCAATTTACAGCAGCTGACTGCAATGTATCCTTGCTCACACCAGTTTATCAGTACATAACTTACATCATCTTTTATGTCACCGCTTAATGTGGTCACATAGTATATATGTCTTTTCTCTGGTTAACAAAGCAGCATATTTCTCATATGGAGAAATCCATGGACGTTGATTTTACACTGAATTCAATAGTTAAACCAGGGATGAATTTGGCTCCACATGCTACAACAAATTTTCTTGATAAAACCTACTGGTAATTGTGATTTAATGTGCTTAGAAAAGTTCATTTCATGAGTTAAATGAAATTAAGTAGCTAGCAATGTCAGTGGAGATAAAACAATGCCAAAACATACGGAGAAGTAAATACCTTGTTTTGCTTTTCCTCAGGCTAAATAACAGAATCATACTTTAAATAAATTAAATGTTCATACAACTGCAACCATACTTGTAAGCAAACTAACTAAGCAAGGTTTTTATAGAGTTGTCTACCGAACAGCAGGAGCCTGTATGCTTGCACTAAGATAGTAGATCACTTTTAGGACTCAAAAATTATTTTATTGAGCAGATATTAACTCTGTTTAAAGATATGAGACATAATAAGATCAACAGGAAACTGCAGCAATTCCAAAAACAGCAAATGGACACTGAACAGTGACACTGAGCTTTTTAAAAACTGTATCTAAGGTCTATATCTAATCGCCACTTGAATGACCTTAATGTTTTTGCCTCTGCAGTCTTATCCTATAGTTATGTTGGGGGTTGGGAGAAAACTCATTGGAGTTGGTGGGCATAACAACTGCCTTCCATTCATGCTAAATTAAATACACCTTTGATTAGTTCAAGATTCAGAATTATGTAGGTAGAGGGGTTTCACTATGGGCTGAATGTAACATGGGGTGGGAGATTGATTTTGATTGTAGCTGTGTGTCAGTATGTGTGTGTGGAAGAGGGGATATAACCACTATAGAACCAGACAGAGAAGGAGCAAAGAAGCTCCAAAGGCCCCCAGAGAAGCACTCATAGTGTGGCCATGAGAAACAAGCCTAGAGAGAGTTCTGTGCTTTTGATGGCTCAAAGAGGATTGGAGCTGTGACCAAAGAAACTATATCCTGTTGTTTTATTTCTCCCACATTCAGGGAAATAGGACCGTATGTGCATTCTCTGTAATTAAACAGACTTGCATCAAACAAATCTTCATTACCTAGTAGCTGGGAGACATGAGTACAGGAAGGCACATGTGTACAAGTAAACAGAGCCATTTACAACCAATTGTCCTAGTTAATGGGAGCCATCAAGATTCCAAGCCGCCATTAATGGCCCACACTTTGCATAATTACAATAGGACCTCAGAGTAATAGTTCATATTTCTAGTTTCAGTTACAAGTATGATACATTCATACAAATAGGATGAACATATTCAGTAGGTTTTTACCTTTGTAATGATGCCTTACAAGAGACCTTTTGCATGAAGCATATTCCAGTTACATCATATTCACATTCATAAAGCATATGGAGTGCAACCTCACAGAAAGCATGCCTTTGACCTACATGAATGTGAACAGATATCTCCAGGTGCCTGAACCCCAGTTATAACAGTTACATTTACACTCCATTTGGAGAGCCTTTGAACAGAGATGGACTGACCCTGTTTTAATACTTATATTCTACAAAAAGTCTGGAGAAATTGCAGATAAGTTTGGTCCGTTGTAGGTAATAACTTAAAGAGGCTTCCTGAGAAGTATGGAGCCAAACCTCCCGCAATGTGAATAAGGAACCAACATGGAACTTCTCCTCTGGCAAGAAAGATTCACAGCTGTGGAGTTCATCAGGGCTCTAAGAAATATCATTTGTGCTCTGTTGAAAATGGATTTTGATTTGTATATGTGAAGCCACATGGACTTGACATGACAGCTGAATCAACACATCTAATGCTATATGTGCTCTGTTTGACCAGTCATATAGACACAGGAAGATACCTTGACAACAAAGAAAAATGGTTATGACACCAGGCATTTAGTGAAAATCCTCATTGCCACAGAAAAACTATTGGATAGCACACAACATTGGTTGAGATCTTTTCATACACAAGAGGTATATCGTTGGGAGATGTACAAATTGAGACTTGCTGCTTGGAGATGAAAGCAAATGACAAGCAGCTCCCACTAGTAGAAGGAAAGTATTTTGGGAAGAATCCTGGCTTCCTAGAAGTTGAGAAAAGCTCTACGTCTAGTAACAGAAGGGAGTGGACATTCTCTTTTATTCTTTCAGGAGCTGATCTAAAGGAGTCATATTTTGCCAGTACTGCTTTATAGCTGGCAACACTCAACCACAGAGGAAAAAGCCAGAAGCTGTCAAAGCACTGTAGCCTACAGAGATTCCTCATAGGTACTCACAACAAATGAAGAGTTCAAAGGTCATTTGAACAATGCAGAACATAGGGATGCCGCAACCATGCACTTTTCCTCCAGATACGCCCTCTACCCCAGGGCCAGTAAGAGAGCTGGGCAAAGACGTCAGTTCAGTAGCGCAACATCACCAGAGGATCCCTGCACTGTACAAGTGGGATCAACCATGATTCAAGTCACTTTGTACTTGTGACCCAATGCAAAACAAATGCAGCATGACCAAGAGTTGAGCCACTGATTTTAGACTGAGTAGAAAAAAGAAACAAATATTTTTATTTCACTTCCCATTTTGGGTTGTCAGACTCATGCTCAGCATGTCAAGAATTTAAATTTCTAAAAAGTGGCAACATTAGTCTTACTAGAAGAAAAGTGAAAGTTACTAATAAACATGTACAACAAGTATCATTTACTATGTCAAATCTCAGTTAAGATGTTTCAGAGCCATTTTCAATCTAACTCAAGATGATAGCACGGCACTGGGAAATGATACTTGTAATCAGAGGGCCAATTCACCTTTCACCTACCCCTTGAAGTCAGTTGCATGAATGTAGCTAACCTTATTTTGGTCGCAATCTTCTGTGTTGACAGTTATTCAGATGTGTCCCATTTTGCTTTCCATCTTCTGAAGCCTTTGAAGACATTTTTTTCAATCAATCATTATTTAAATGTATTCCAGTGGGCTATTTCATAACACAGTGGCTGACACAATGCATCAAAAGGACAGCTAGTTGGCAACAATTCAAAGAATTATCAAAGCCACTATTCTTTTTTCAGCTTTTCTATCAGCATAACACTGTAAAGCAATATGGACCGACTGCCTACACTAGATGGCTCCTTTTGCATTATACGGGAATATACTATACCATAGTTATACAGTTTGATACAATTAATAGTATACTCTGCACTTTACAAGTAATTACAAAAAAAG
This sequence comes from Caretta caretta, assembly GCF_965140235.1. Classification (NCBI taxonomy): domain Eukaryota; kingdom Metazoa; phylum Chordata; order Testudines; family Cheloniidae; genus Caretta; species Caretta caretta. The sequence goes on along the minus strand of NC_134210.1, from coordinate 87,921,260 downwards.
TAAGATATGCCAAACAAATACCTCACAGTTTTAAGACATTTTATAACAGTTTGTGAAGACAATTACTATGAAACTGATTCATGTCTACTAACCTGCTAAGCCTTATCCCCAGGCACGGCAAGTGTTTGCTGAGATTCTGCCAGAGCAGGGCACTTTTAAACCTCATCAGTTTCTCCCGGGGGCCCACTGGTAGACGCTACTTTGGTAATATACCAATTTGGTGCACCCTTTAGCTGCACCTAATGCCCAGCCAGCCCTGCATGTTTTTGCTCTTGTGCTGATCAGCGGCAGATGAACTTCTTTTGAGCGCATATTCTGACTTCTTCCCAGAGCTGAATGTAGAACAGATTAAATTTTGGGAGCTTGCCTCATTCATAATAAATCAGTGGTGGTCAACCTGCAGCCAGCCAGGGTAATCCGCTGGTGGGCTGCAAGACAGTTTGTTTACTTTGACCGTGTGCAGACATGACCATCCACAGCTCCCAGTGGTCATTGTTCACCATTCCTGGCCAATGGGAGCTACAGGAAGCGGCAGCCAGCACCTCCCTGTGGCCCACGCCATTTCCCGCAGCTCCTATTGGCCAGGAACAGCGAACGACAGCCACTGGGAGCTGCGGGCAGCCGTGCCTGCAGACAGTCAATGTAAACAAACTGTCTCGCAGCCCGCCATCGGATTACCCAGACGGGCTGCAGGTTGCCCACCACTGAAGTAAATTGTATAACCGATGTCAAACCCATGGGGGTAACTGTGCTTTTAATCCCATTGTAGCCCCCACGAGAGCACCCTCACTCAGATCTCAGGCTTCTGCTGTAACCTGTCTTGGGGTGACAACTTGTATTCCTCTCCCTTCCTCCAGACTGGGGATTTAGGCTGAAATTTCCTCCTGTAATCGTTCCCTCACTGTGATCACCTTAGCAAGTCTGAGTGTAGTTCACTGGCTGTCCTGTTATTTCCCAGGGACAATGACAGCGTTTACCAGTGACCGGTCAGCCTTCACAAAGCATAGAATGTATTTAGAACAAAATAATTACAGATGTTGGAGATCCCAGGGCATGGCCACTAGTTAAGTTGAGGGGATGGAAGGCCATAAGGGTCGAGGAAGTCTCCCTGCTGAAGGCCTAAGGGCTTCTTCTCAACCCCCTTTAATAGAATTCAGGCCTGGCTGGTTTGAGTAAGGTTTGCTGACGCCAAGTTAAAGATAAAAGGAGAGACAGCTACAAGGCCAGACAGAATGTGCTGGTTGTTTAAGTTGCTAGGAATGCTTGTTAGAGGTTGCAGGAAATAAATATTGTTGTAACCCATATAAGGAAGGCAGAGTATTTGTGTAAAGTTTTGATTGGCTGATGTGTAGTGCAGTAGCATTAAGGAATATAAAAGTGTGTGTAATGACCTGCTCTGAGGTGCAGGATTTGAGATTCTATTCTCCCTGTACCTTGTTTGCAGCTGCAAATAAACTTTTCTGCTTCTCCACCCCATTGTGATTATTGAGTGACGCACACCGGGTAACGAACCCCTGCTGTTGTTTTGCCTCTGGGCACTGGGTGCCGGCAACACAGAGAAAATAAATCTTGAAAGCAAGCAACAGCTTATCTGCACACTGTCTTACCAGGTGACACCCATCTTTCATATGGAGACCATGGTCGGTTTCCAAGTCCTTCAAACCTGTTTTTCCTTTACTGGATAAAGTCTCATCTCAGTTCTTGATAGAGTGAGAGGGAACCTTCACCTATAACAGGCTTCCCACTTTAAACTATTCTACGTTTTTTGGACCTCTTGAACACAGTTAAAACCAGTCAATGAATTTTCTCCCAACCGGTAGTACTTCTGCCAACTTTGTTGACCTGTCTAGAAATTTGCCATAATTACCCCCAGCAATGTTAGATTCTCTTTTTTGCTTAGTGACTTTCCTTCAATCACTGTGCCGCCTGCCTTGTTTCAACCAAGTAAGTAGCAAAATCAAGGGAGAGGGGAAACCGAGTCACATATTGGGGAGTAGTAAATAATGAAAAGGACAGGCCACTAATACACAAAGATCACTTTGAGTGCAAGCAAACAATGTGTCTTAATATAACTAAATATAAATATATACATCTAGGGAACAAAGAACATAGTCATACTTACAGGATGGGGAACTCTATCCTGGGAAGGAGTGACTCTGAAAAAGATTTGGGGATTGCAGTGGATAATCAGCTGAATGAGTGCCTAGTGAAACTGAGGCCAAAAGAGCTGATGTGACCCTTGGACGCATAAACAGGGGAATCTCGAGTAGGACTAGAGAGGTTATTTTACCTCTCTATTTGACACTGGTGTGACAACTATTGGGATACTGAGTCCAGTTCTGTTGTCTACAATTGAAGAAGGATGTTGAAAAATTGGAAAGGGTTCAGAGAAGACCCATGAGAATAATTAAAGGATTGAAAAATATTTTTTAGTGATAGACTCCAGGAGCTCAATTTATTTAGCTTAACAAAGAGAAGGTTAAGAGGTGACTTGATTACAGCCTGTTAGTACATACATGGGGATCAAATATTTAATAACAGGCTCTTCAATCTAGGAGAGAAAGGTATAACACTACCCATTGACTGAAAATTGAAGCTAAAAAAATTCAGACTGGAAATAAAGCATACAGTTTTAACCGTGAGAGTAATAACTATTAGAACAATTTACCTGGGGTCGTCGTGGATTTTCCATCACTGATTATTTTTAAATCAAGATTGGCTTTTTTTGTTGGTAAAAGATCTGCTCTAGGAATTATTTTGGGGAAGTTCTTTGGCCTGTGTTATACAGGAGGTATAACCAGGTATCTACCAGGTATAACCAGATGATCACAATGGTCCCTTCTGGCCTTTCAATGTACGAATATATAAAGATTATTTCAGAAAAATAAATCAGAAGTTTCTCAGTTCCCCACAGATGGTAACAAGAAAACATCCAGAACAAAAAATGCATCTTTCATTGAGTTGGGCTAAGTCTACCACACTCAGACTTCTGAGCTGGTTGCTTTGTATAGTATCCCGTTTCTGGTTCCATATGTGTTGATTTGGTGGTAAACAAACAGAGGAAGCAACCAACATTCAAAATGGATCTACATATTAATCATATCAATATATGTTAAAAATGATTAGGGGTCTAGAACACATGACTTATGAGGAGAGGCTGAGGGAGCTGGGATTGTTTAGTCTGCAGAAGAGAAGAATGAGGGGGGATGTGATAGCTGCTTTCAACTACCTGAGAGGGGGTTCCGAAGAGGATGGCTCTAGACTGTTCTCAGTGGTAGCAGATGACAGAACGAGGAGTAATGGTCTCAAGTTGCAGGGGGGGAGGTTTAGGTTGGATATTAGGAAAAACTTTTTCACTAGGAGGGTGGTGAAACGCTGGAATGCGTTACCTAGGGAGGTGGTAGAATCTCCTTCCTTAGAGGTTTTTAAGGTCAGGCTTGACAAAGCCCTGGCTGGGATGATTTAACTGGGAATTGGTCCTGCTTCGAGCAGGGGGTTGGACTAGATGACCTTCTGGGGTCCCTTCCAACCCTGATATTCTATGATTCTATGTTATAGCAAAACAAAAGGAAGACAGATTTAACTCAAATACATGATGCACTAGGCTCTAGTACCGGTAAACAACTGTCTTTCACGCAAAGCACTGGCCCTCATAAAGATAGGAATTTAGCCCCCTTTCCATGGGAACTGTTTTCTCTCTGCTTAGCTGCCAATGAATTCTGAATGTTGGTTTATCCTTCCATAGGAGTCTTACCAACATGCCTTACTCGTTGCTGGCCCTTGAAGTTTAGGCAAGAAAATGGCCACAACGCAAAGTGATCTTTTTACCTCTGACTGCTATAGATTTCAGCTACCTCCCACCAGCATGTAAGAATTCAGTTCCTTTTATGCTTTCTTTGGCTTCTTTTTCCCTCATCCCTGAGGACATGAACATCTTCACAAAACAAGCTATCATCCAATTTAAACTTTGTCCTCTTTTCCAGCCTAGCGTTGGCCTCAAGGCAGGGGACTGTGTCATTATTTCTCAGAGTATACGTGAATAGTACAAAAAAAGTCATTTGGCTTCAGTGCATATTATACAGAGAAGGAAGAAGCTTGTAGACCATAAATATTCACTACATGTTACTTTGACATTTTCCAGTTGGGAAGCTGCCCTGGAAATTAAATCAAGCTTCTTAGCTCATGATGTATGCCACTGCTTCTGACTAGTGAAGTGGATTGCATTGATAACCTAGAGGATTTAGTACATAGATCAAAATTCACTTTTATGATGCATGCCCTCCATTATGATTTGTATTCTACTGTGCTTATATATGGATCTCCCATCAGTACCTACAGCACAGTCAATGGGAAATCTATGCACTTAGGGAGAGCAGACTGTCACAGTCAGTCTTCCAGGAAGACCTGAAAGGAGATTTTTGCTCTTATGTTTTGCTGTAAGAGTCCTTATCAGTTTATTCACGGATTTTTTCCATGTGGAATCACTCTGGGAATTTTCAAATAAAACCATTATGATAGCTGAAAGGATTATATCAAATTAAACCTCTAAAAGGATTTTGTATTGCATCAGTTTTGCTATGAAGCTACAAAGAATAGCTGCAAATTTTATATTTATCTTTAACAAGGAGTGATGTGTATACTATGGTACTCTATTACTTACTGGGTCTGTTGCTGAAACCTCGAGGTATATAACTTTGTATTTCTGCCGTGTCCATCACAATACTGTAGCATAAGTCCTAGATGAATCACTTTCTGATGATGGCACTCTAGTAAAGACATTTCAATGCTGGAAAAGCTGATTCACTAATTTTGGCATCTTTCATGGTGCAGTCTGTACAGTAGGCAAACAAATAAAATGTTGGCACCTGCAGTTTCCAGGCAAAAATACTCCTCCTTCTATTTAAAACTAAAATGCTCAATTTTGTTTCCATTATTACAGATGTAAATTGCTACAACTAGCAGCTGGGAATATTGGCCAACTCCATCTGGTTACTGGCCTGCACGCAGCTCTGACATACACAAAGGGATCATGATTTTGTAAGAAAGAAAACAAGTGAAATGTCATCTTTATGGTGTTTAAATCCTAATTTTTGTGTGCATATTTTTAACATTCCACAACAAGCTACCATTTCTATGAATCAACTCTATGAATATTTAATTTGTTCTCAGTTTTATTCTATAGCAGTAATTGTCTCTCCTTTGAAGTACTATGATGTTTGCGTCTGTGTGTAATTCTATATTCCAAATACACTGTAGAACCCAACCATGTAAGTATGATTTTATTTGTTCAAATATTATTTCTGTAGTATAGTATTCCAGACTTATACCTATGGTTCTTAGCACTTTGTATACTTATCTAATTGAATCCCCTAGGGTAGTTATTTTCAAAGATGCTTGCATTAATAATCAAAGGCTCCTTTCAAAAAAAACTGTATGTCAGTCTATTAGCATCCTGTAATATCCCAGGATATAGAGGTTCACTTATGAGGTTCTATAGACATACTGTGCCAGATCATCTGCTGTTGTACATTGGCATAGCTTTATTGAAGTCACTGTATTTTGTTTCCCGGCTAATCATCTTCATCAGATTAAAATCAAAAGTGCCAGCATTTCAGCCACAAAAGGCATGCAAGAAATTACAGTTAAACCAGTTCACGAGTTTACTTATATTCTATGATTTTGCAATGACTAATATAATGTTTTAAAATTCACATTTTTATAGAGTTAGATTCTAATGCAAGCTCTCTCATTTCTCCTCTAACCCATGGGAATTTCTGCTTCACTAGATACTTCGTGTATCAGAGTTCATGGATTCTGAATGATATTATGCTACTGTGGAATTAATAAAGAAACCCTTCTTGCTGAGAATAAGCAGTATAGTAAGCACTCTAGAGCTGAGAAAGAGAACAAAAAGATGTACTTCTGATTAGCCAATTTTAGATTGCTGCCAGCAATATGAATCTCATCAGCAGCACTATATTGTTATATCATGCTAAAAGAGGAGGGGGGTATAACTGTGTAGGGTTGGAAAACAGCATTATAGAAAATACAATTGAGCTAGACTAAGGGAAGTTCACTCTTAGCAAATATAACCACATCTGGTTGTCATAACCAATTGAGTGCCATAACCAATAAGGCTTTGTCTTTTGGTTAGTTTTGTAGGGTATGTAAAACATATTACATGTAGATTACTGAGGTAAACTTTTTATTATTATTTCATGTGACTTTGAAGGACAAATTTTTAATCACCTAACTACAAGTGAAGGAAAACAGGACTTCAATTCAGTTAGCATTTTCTGCTTTAGAACCCAACTTCATTGTTCAGGAATCTGGATTTTTCATAGACTATTGTAATAGTCTTCATTTATGATTTTCGGAAATGTCATGATAACGTTTGTGAAACTAAACCAGCCAACTTCAACAGCCAAATGAGAATTTCTTATGGCTTTACAGTAGCATTAAGTAGCAGCAATTTTACTGCATCTGGTGTACAACTAATGCCCAGCTAGGCTACATTATTTATAAAGCTATGTTTAACTTATAAAAAAATCTTTCACATTTGAAAATTGAGTATTTATGCAGATTTGGATCCTATCTTTTCAGAACATTATAGCCTCTTATATTTAATGACGAATCACTATGGACAGAATGCACCCCTACTGAAATCGTGTAGTTTTAAAAAAAACAACAGAGAGAAAAACCTTTAATAGTTCCAGCATATGAAAGTTTTTTGCAGCTGTCAGAAAATAATATTCCTCGTTATATTTACTACCAGAAAGCCAGTGGAGTTGGACACTGTAGAACCTTGGGACGCTCCAGCCTAAAATTTGTGTTTGTCACATTATTTAAAATCACTGTGAGACTTAAAAGACACACAAATAGCCAACATTTCACCAATCTATGTATAACTTAATAATAATCATAGCATCCCTTCTGATTATCATCAACTAACTAACTGAGGTATCTTGCAACAATAGGACATTTGTTTGGCATCAGTTTGGCAATTTAGAAATTAATCTGAGATCAAGATGAGAAGCAGATTGGCAACTGTCTGTTAGAAAAACTTTATGGTTTGGAATAATCCCATCTAAATTGCAGATTATTCTCAATCTCTGGTAATGCATGGGTAACTAAAATGGTAATAAATAAGCAAAACACAAACTCTTGGACAAAATGAAAGGCAATCAATAAACATATCAGTAAACAGTTAGAATGTGATCAGATTATATTTCTGCTTCCTCTACATCTTTCCTTGTATGTAATTACAGGACAAATGTTTTGGATGAACAGTGTTTTCTGGTTGGTTGGTTTTAAAGGACCTTAGTGAAATGTGTTCATGGACAAACATATGATACAGGCAACTTCATTGAAGTACTGATTATATGGCCAGAACCGTTGCCCTTCATTATAGACAGGCGCACTGTAGATCCTAAGAATAGTTAAGCAGTTTATACCGGATTAAGCAATAAAGAGGTTTCATTCATCAGTGCATACTGTCAAAAAGTCACAGCTTCCACAGTTACCCTGCTACGTCAGAAGATGTGCTGTGGCAATTTATAAGAAGTGGCATTCCTCAGTGGATTCAGCAGAAGATCAACTGCTTTTATTTGAAACCCTGCCCCTGTGCATTTTGAAGATTTGGGAGGAATGTTTTGATTTGAAACATTACTGTCTCCGTTTGCACCTCAGGGCTATCTGTGTAAATTGGTATGAATTCTACATTGTTTTAACATTGTTTGTATTATCACTTTGATTTAGACATGTAGAGTGTTTAGTATAGTTTTCTGGGTGAAGTATATCTAAATACCTTTTGGAAGCATTTATGAGACCAAAACTTTATTTATTATTTGTATTGGGATAGTGCCCTGTACAAACCCAGAACCAATTAGAGATGATCCGTGCCTTCTGATAGTGGGGGCAGAGTAACGGCAGCTGGCTTCAGCAGTATTACTGAGCATGCTCAGTACAAGCCAAGCAGCAAGTCTCGGGAGGTGGAGGGGTGGGGGAAAAGTCACTTGACCCCACATGCCTGCCCCCCATGTGTCACCACTTGGCCCCTGCCCAGAAGAGCTGGTGTATATTTAAGCCCTTAACTCACATCTATAGTATGATCTACCAGTTTGAGATTGTTAGATATTTTGTGGCATTAAGTTCTTATGAGCTTACTAGTGGTAGGCTTTGACACTGAAGTTTATGGTCTTATGGTAAGTATGAGTGAAAGTGGGTGAGTGTGTATTGTGCTTTGGCATTTTGTGTTGATTTGTGTTGGTGGTGAATGAAGGGTGTGTGCTGCAATGAAGGACTGTTTGAGTTTGGAGTTATTGTAGGTTGGCCATCCTCATTGTTATTGGTCCTTGGAAAGGTCTGATCACATTTTGTTTGGTAGGAGGCAGCAGCTCCTTACTGGACACCATTGTCCGCAGCAATAAGGTTTCAGTGTTGGGCAGTCAACAGTGGATGCTGTCCTTACCCTCTGGCTTCTGTCTGAACTGCAACAAGAATTTAAACACCTGCTTCATGTGACATTATCAACATCAAAGAATCTTTTGGTTTGGTTGACAGGTTAGCACTTTAGCTCACACTGAAATGAGTTAGCGTTCTGTGTGTTTTGCTAAATCTGGTGTATGATCTTCACACTGGTATTGGTGCAAGAGTGTGTATTGATTCACTGCTTTTACTGCATTTCTACACAACTACACATGTGTGGCAGTGATTTATTCTTGCCCTGCCACTATTCTATCAAGCTATTGATTCGATATTTGGACTTACTACTCCCCATATCAGAATCAAGGCTGATCAAGAAGTGTTCACTGACAAGACTATGCCAGCAACACTACCTTGCTTGTGGAGAGGTCAAAGAATTTCAGCCCAGTCCTTCAGGGTGCAGCCTATATTGAATGTCTAATGGTGGAAGACCAAGATCCAGAACTGGGTCACCAGAACCCTCATGCAGGGTTGGGGGCTGTCAAGTACCTTGGAGAATATTGATGAGTTCTGTACCTGTGCTGCAAGCAGAGTTCAAACAGTGGCAGCAAACCAGATGTTCTTCAATGAATAGGTCTCGCTGTCCCATGCACAAAGTCCATGTCTTCAAAACATAGTTAAGCTGAGACAAAGTTCAGGATCTATCAAACTTCTGTATTACCAGTATTGCTATACAGGTCAGAAACCTGGACGCTCTTACAGACAGACTTGGAATAGCTAGAGGCCTTTCATACGCACTGTGAGTGCCAAAGCCTGAGCATAAATTGGTTTGACTTTTTGGGAAATGTCGATCTAGCAGAGATCTGACCCTCCTTCAGTCGCTCATTACATCCAAAAGTGGCATTGTGTGCTCTTTGGTCATATTGCCAGGATGGACTAAAACACCCTAGCACACCAGCCTCTCAAATTTTCCATCAACGCGCAAAGGGAAGCATGCCCTGAGCCTTTCTGGATGTTGCCCACAGGGCCACACCAGAAATTTGTGGATTTGCAGGATTGACTCAGATCTGAGAACTTCACTACATGATGCGTGGTGTGATGCCATCAACCATGGTCATTCTCGCTGTCACAGTGGTACTCAGTAGACTATGCATGTTGGTTATTGTTAGGGATAGGATTCGGTCAAAAAATTCATGACTTTCTAGGACCTCTGGAATTTCTTCTGGGGCAGGGCTGAAGCAGTTGTCAGCTCTGGGGCTACTGGACCAGCAGCTGATCAGCAGCCATATTGGGCTGCCAAAAAGCTGACCAGCAGCCAGCCCCAAGGCTGTGGAGAAGCAAGTGCCAGAACAGCTAGGTAGTGGTCAGCCCAGGGGCTGCCAGAACATCTGCTAGCCCGAGCGCACAGGCCATCAGAACACCTGGCCAATGGCAAGCCCCAAGAACACAGGAGTAGCAGCCAGCCCTGGATAGCAGTCCTGGGAACAGCTGGCCAATGGCCAGCCCTGGGGCTGCTAGAGCAGTGGCTGGGGTTGGGTTAGCCCCCCGGGGCTAGAGCAGCAGTGAACAGTCCCTTCCACAGGATCAGTCGCGGGACTGGAACAGCTGCAAGCTCTGTCACTGCTTTGTTTGTCCCCAAACCCCTATTTTTAGTAAAAGTCATGGACAAGTTGCAAGCGTCTGAATTTTTGTTTATTGCCCGAGACCTGTCCCTGACTTTTACTAAAAATACCCATGACAGAATCTCAAGCTTCTATTGTGTCTACTGGTTGTGTTGATTTGTGTCTGGGGATTTGGGGGGGGATCTGTGTTGATCTGTGGCAAATTAGGAATGCGTGCTGCAGTTAGTAGTTGGGACACAAAGTCTTTCCAACACTATCTTATGTGACTGCATTCTTTTCTTTACTATATAATGACTGGATGTCATAGTGAGTGAAAGGAGGCAGGTGTTTTCTAACTGGTGTGATTTTAAACTCTTGCCAGCATATTACAGCTGTGCAAAGTCAGTCAGTTTCAATTTTCAGGAATTTTGGCATAATGTTCTAGTGGAGTCAATTTAAAAAAAAAAAGTATTCCAATCACCACCTCAAATGCACAGCTTAACATTCATAAGAAGAATCCAAAAACTTAGTCTGAATCTTGGCCAAAACTGTATGCCTTTGGATCCATCCCAGAACTGATGATGGTATTAACAATGAGACCCGCAAGTCAGAAGGAATGAAAATGCAGAATACAAAATCCCAAAAGAAAGATCAACAGGTTCCAACTTACTCGTAACTAAATGTAGCTAAAGTTCCCTGCAGACTGAGAGAGGAAATTTTCACACTCTAAAGCTCTCTGTAGTGAACCTAAAGCTCCTCTTTCAGACTGCAGCAGTGTAATGCTAAAAGCAGATGGAGTCTGACTGAAAGAAGGAAGGAGGTAAAAAAAGACTATGGCCTTGTCTACACTACTGGGGGAGATCAATCTAAATTATGCAACTTCAGCTACATGAATAACGTAACTGAATTTGACATACTTAGATCTACTTAACATGGGGTCCTCACTACGCTATGTTGATGGGAGATGGTCTCCCATCACTCCGCTTGTGCTTCTCGTTCAGGTGGAGTTCAGGAGTCGACAGGAGAGCAATCTGTAGTCAATTTAGTGGGTCAAAGACCCGCTAAATTGACCACCAATGCATTTATTGCCGCGCATCGATATCCCAGTAAGTATAGGCAAACCCTAGGTTGTCTCCTTTGTGGTAGACAGTAGTGTTGGTAGGCCTGTCAAGGTTTCTTCCCCACTCTGAACTCTAGGGTACAGATGTGGGGACCTGCATGAAAAACCCCCTAAGCTTATTTTTACCAGCTTAGGTTAAAACTTCCCCAAGGTACAAACTATTTTACCTTTTGTCCCTGGACTTTATTGCTGCCACCACCGAGCGTCTAACAAATATAACAGGGAAAGAGCCCACTTGGAAACGTCTTTCCCCCAAAAATCCCCCCAAGCCCTATACCCCCTTTCCTGGGGAAGGCTTGATAAAAATCCTCACCAATTTGCATAGGTGAACACAGACCCAAACCCTTGGATCTTAAGAACAATGAAAAAGCAATCAGGTTCTTAAAAGAAGAATTTTAATTAAAGAAAAAGTAAAAGAATCACCTCTGTAAAATCAGGATGGTAAATACCTTACAGGGTAATCAGATTCAAAACATAGAGAATCCCTCTAGGCTAAACCTTAAGTTACAAAAAGACACAAAAACAGGTATATACATTCCATTCAGCACAACTTATTTTGTCAGCCATTTAAACAAAACAGAATCTAGCGCATATCTAACTAGATTGCTTACTGACTTTTTACAGGAGTTTGACCTGCATTCCTGCTCTGGTCCTGGCAAAAGCCACACACAGACAGAGAGAACCCTTTGTTTCCCCCCACTCCAGCTTTGAAAGTATCTCATCTCTTCATTGGTCATTTTGGTCAGGTGCCAGAGAGGTTGTCTTAGCTTCTTAACCCCTTACAGGTGAAAGGGTTTTTCCTCTGGCCAGGAGGGATTTAAAGGTGGTTACCTTTCCCTTTATATTTATGACACGCCACCCCAAATCACAGATAGGGTGAAATGCTGGCTGTGATTTCTTCCTGAAGCTCTAGGAGAAAACAGAGTTAATAAGACACATGCACCTCTAAATATACTACCAAGTATATAAAGACTAACAATGTTTTTCACATCTCAAGGACGATTTTAACCAGTTGATTCTGGGAAACTGTCATGGGAGAGTGCATCAGCCACTTTCTTAGAAGCTCCTGAGATGTGCTGTATGTTGAAATCAAAATCTTGGAGAGCTAAACTCCACCGAATAAGTTTTTTGTTGTTGTTTCCCGTGGCGGTATGAAGCCACTCTAGCGCAGCATGGTCGGTTTGCAGGTGGAAACGCTGTCCCCAAATGTATGGGCGTAGCTTTTCCAGAGCAAAGACAATGACGTAACATTCTTTTTCACTGACTGACCAGTTGCTTTCCCTCTCAGACAGCTTCTTGCTGAGAAACACTACAGGGTGGAATTCTTGATCCGGTCCTTCCTGCATTAAAACTGCTCCCACACCATGCTTGGACGCATCTGTGGTTACTAGGAACGGTTTGTCAAAGTCTGGGGCCCTTAGTACAGGGTCAGACATGAGTGTCGCTTTAAGCTGGTTAAAGGCCCTCTGACACTCTTGGGTCCACTGAACGGCATCTGACTGCTTCTTTTTGGTTAGGTCTGTCAGTGAGGCGGTGATTTGGCTGTATTGTGGTACAAATTGCCTGTAATATCCGGCCAAGCCTAAGAAGGATTGGATCTGTTTCTTTGACTTTGGGACAGGCCACTTTTGAATAGCATCCACTTTGGCCTGTAGGGGGTTGATAGTTCCTTGACCCAGCCTGTGTCGAAGGTAGTCACTCTGTTTAGGCCTATTTGACACTTCTTAGCCTTAACAGTTAGTCCTGCCTCCCTTATGCACTCAAAGACTTTTTGAAGATGTTCCAGGTTTTCTGCCCAGGAATCCGAAAATATGGCCATATCGTCAAGGTAGGTGACTGCATATTCTCCTAATCCCACTAGGAGACCATCTACAAGTCTTCGGAAGATGGCGGGTGCATTCCGCAGCCCGAAAGGGAGTACATTAAATTCATACAGCCCTACATGTGTGGTGAAGGCTGACCTTTCCTTGGCGGATTCATCTAGCGGTACCTGCCAGTACCCCTTGGTTAAGTCCAAGGTAGAGATGAACTGGGCCCATCCCAGTTTCTCTGATAGTTCATCTGTGCGTGGCATTGGATAGTTGTCTGGGCAAGTTACAGCATTTACCTTACTGTAGTCCACGCAAAAATGTATCTCCCCATCTGGTTTGGGAACTAGAACCACTGAGAATCCCATGCACTGCCAAAGGGGCGGATTACACCCATCTGTAGCATATCCTGGATCTCCCGTTCTATAGCAGTTTTAGCTTGAGGAGACACCTGGTAAGGTTGTACTTTAATTGGGTGAGCATTACCTGTGTCAATGGAGTGGTATGCCCGTTCAGTCAGTCCTGGGGTGGCTGAGAACGTCGGCGCGTAGCTAGTGCACAACTCCTTGATCTGTTGTCACTGCATATGCCCAAGGGTCATGGAGAGGATCACCTCTTCCATGCCACCAGCACTTTCCCTTTGTAGTAGACACCTTCAGGCCACTCAGCGTCATCTCCTCCCTGGGCTGTAAACTGACAAACCTTTAATTCTCTGGAATAAAAGGGCTTTAGAGAATTAATATGGTACACCTTAGGCTTTCGGTTGGAGGTGGGGAATGCTATGAGATAATTAACAGCTCCCAGGTGCTCCTGGACCGTGAATGGCCCTTCCCATCATGCTTCCATTTTATGGGCCTGGAGCGCCTTTAAGACCATGACCTGGTCCCCTACTTTGAAGGAATGCTCTCTGGCATGTTTATCATACCAGACTGTTTGCTCTTTGAGCATCCTTTAGGTTTTCTTTAGCAAGAGCTAAAGGAGGTTCGGAGGGTGTTTTGTAGGTTGGTTACAAAGTCCAGAATGTTAGTTCCTGGAGAAGGTGTAAACCCCTCCCATTGCTGCTTCACCAACTGTAATGGCCCCTTAACCTCACAGCCATATACAAGTTCAAATGGTGAAAACCCTAAACTGGGATGTGGTACAGCTCTGTAGGCAAACAGCAACTGCTGCAACACTAGGTCACAATCATTGGAGTGCTCATTTACAAATTTATGTATCATGGCCCCCAAAGTCCCATTAAATTTCTCCACCAGGCCATTTGTTTGATGATGGTAAGGGGTGGCAACCAAGTGATTCACCCCATGAGCTTCCCAAAGGCTTTCCATAGTTCCTGCCAGGAAATTAGTTCCTGCATCTGTGAGGATGTCGGAGGGCCAACTTACCCTGGCAAAAATGTCTGCTAGTGCCTGGCACACACTTTTAGGCCTGGTGTTGCTTAGAGCTACTGCTTCCGGCCATCGGGTGGCAAAATCCATGAAAGTCAGTATGTACTGCTTTCCTCTGGGTGTCTTTTTCGGAAGAGGACCCAGAATATCCATAGCTACTCACTGAAATGGAACCTCAATGACGGGGTGTGGCTGGAGGGGCTTTGACCTGGTCTTGGGGTTTTCCCACTCTTTGGCATACCTCACAAGACCGGACTTAGGTAGAAACATCCTTGCCCATTCCCTCCAAGTGGAATGACCTCCCCAAATGGTCTTTGGTCCTATTCACCCCAGCATGGCCACTAGGATGATCGTGGGCTAATCTCAAGAGCTTTACCCAGTACTTAGTTGGAACTACTAACTGTCTCTGAGGATGCCAGTCTTCCTGGTGTCCACCAGAGAGAGTTTCCTTGTATAAAAGTCCTCTTTCTACAACAAACCTGGATCGATTAGAAGAGCTGAGAGGCGGTGGTTTGCTCTGTGCCAGCGAGGTTGTCTTAGCTTCTTAACCCTTTACAGGTGAAAGGGTTTTTCCTCTGGCCAGGAGGGATTTAAAGGTGTTTACCCTTCCCTTTATATTTATGACAAGGCCTCACAATTTTATCATGACTAATGCACTTTTGGCCTCACTGCAGGCAGTCTTGAGATGATGCAAAACTTCTAGCCTTCACAAATTTTGAGAAAGCAAACCTCTAAAATGACTTCAACTCCCTCCGTCCTCCCAATAACCTTTGGTCTATGAGACAAACTGCAAGTCCACAGACTATGAGTTCTGGTCCCAGCACTTCCTGTGGTTAATGTTTTTGTGCACTTCACAATCCTCATTGTAAATCAAAGCCTCATGCTGCTGCCTTGTGGAGGGCAATTATAATTTACCCATTTCACAGATAAGATATATGAGAGCTTGCACTGAGATAGAATTGGGAATAGTATTCAGGTCTCTAATGGAATCAAGTCTCACCACTTTCCCAGTCTTCCAGAAGGAACAAGCCAAAGTATGAAATTCTGTAACCCATGTTAATACATTGTGGCTGTGTCTCATCCTATAGCAGTTAGACCACTGGTACAGGCATGGCTGCCCCATAGCACCCCCTGCTCGCAAACATGGCACTGCAGCTTCTCTGTGCCTTAATTTTCTCCTCCAAACTGCACACAAGTTGGAGTGGGTGATGTGACTTAGCCCTTCCACCAAGTCACTAACCAAAACTCAACCCCTTTCAGAGTAACAAATGTCCACACAAACAAAAGGGTCTTCTCTCCTACCCTTAGGGAATATTTTATGGGACGTTCTGTCATAAGTACATGAAGCTCATTCACTCCCCTGGCAAAATGAAAGCTACTAGAAATACTGTCTTCAGACTGAGGCTTGTAAGGAAAATTCTGAGAGAAGCTCAAGGGGAGTCTCAGAAGAACTAAACTGAGGTCCCAGGAAGAAGCAGATTCTGTGACCAGTGTCCGATAACTCGGAGATATTTTGGTACCATTGGGTTTGAAAAGATAAAGGTGAAGAATGTTGTGAGGAGGACCTTAATGGAGCTGAGTGAAAAGCTGCCTGATTTCAGTACAATATGTCATCAAGGGTCTTCGGTAATGGGGCCAGGACCAGATCTAGACTATGGTGATCTGCCCATATCAAGAACCTCTTACATTAGGATGACTATGTTTTTCTGGTAGACGTTTTCCTGTTCTGCATTAGAATTTTCTGTAAGAACAGTTCTCTGTCCATAGTACAGAACTAGCTATAAGGGCTTGCAGATCTCAAACCCGGGCCAACATGTCTCCAAGCCATGCTGAGACCATGACTGCCACCCAGCAGCTCACCTGAACCAGTGGAGTAGAGGGCTAGCCAAGTTCTAGATCACAAAAGGCCCTGCTCACCAAACTCCTGATTGGGAGAGACATCCAGCCCCACTAACTGGCTGGGAATACTACTTAAACCAGAAAGAGGCAGAGGAAGTTGTCTAAGAAACTAAGTGAATTTCTGGCTAGCTGCAACTACTGACCCTGCCTACTTGCTAGGCTCCTGAACCCTGCCTTCCTGTCTGTTCCTGATTCCTGCCTTCCTTATCCCAGATGACCGTCTATTCCTTCTTTTTGCTTTCCTGCTTCACTCCAGATCCCTGCTCCTATTCCCTATACAGACGACTCTGGTTTCAACCCCTGGTCTGGCACTTGACACTGTCTCCAGCTCTGACCTTTGGTGTGGCACCTGAATCTGACTGTGGCTCTGGTTCCAGGCTTCTGACTCCTGACATTAGGTATGACGACCCATGCCCTGGTCCCTACACCAGCCAACTTGAGGCCCACCATCACGTGCAATGACTTTGGGTCTGAATGGAGTATCTGGCCATGGTGTTGCAAAATCAGGTCCAAGCAGCCTTGGAGCTGGATCAAAAGCTGGATGGACATCTGTCTACTGTCTGTTAGCCAGAACTTGCTCTGTCTCTTGATTTTGGAGCTCACCCTGGAGTTCAAGGGAATCAGTGTCAAAGCATACAAGGGGTCTTGGGACCACTGTGCAAGGTAGGTGTCTGGTAACGACCCCAGACTCTCATCCTCTATGGAACAAGAGTTCTGTCTTTTGGTGTTGCCATCAGTGGCAAACAGACCTATCACTGCAGTCCCCATCACTGGAATATAGATTGTGTGATGGATCTCCACAGTGACAACTCATGAGTGGTGGCAGGGCAGATTTTCTGCTCAGAAAGTCTGCCAGGTGATTGTTAACATTCAGGAGCTATCAGGGTTATCCCATATTGCTAGCATGGTGTCCAGAGCTTGGCAGCTTCCATGAAGAGATATGAGCTTGTACCACCTGGATCATTTATGTAGAGCATCATGGAGATATTGCCCAACAACATCTGCACTGTGGAGTTTTGAAGAGCAAGTATGAAGACAGTGTAGGCTAGTCTGATGGTTGTGAGCTCCAGGACATGGATGTGATGCCCCATGTCTTCTGCAGATCAAGTGCCTTGCATTTGTAGATGGTCCAGGTGGCCTCCCCAATCTGTACCTGCTGCATTTATGATTAAAGTCTTTGTCAGGGAGGGGACAAAGAATAGTACCCCGCAAACATTTCTGGGTGCCTTCCATCAACTCAGTTCTGTGACAATGTGAGGTGGGGCTGTCTGGTCTTTTACTAAATCAGTTAGGCTTTGCAATTCTGAGTACAGTAAACCTAAATATTTTAAAAATTTAGGCCCTTGTCCATAGGAGTTCTCTTAGTGGACTTCAATTTTTCTTGCACTGCCAAGATGACCAAGGACCCTAGATTTGAATGGGAATAAAAGTGCTTAAAACTTTTGGGAGCACCTGACACTTTTTCTTCAAACACTTGGAAGAGTGGCTGGGATCTGCCATAGCCATTTGGATGTTTCCAGGATCCCTTCATTAATGAGAAGGATTCTGATAGAGAATGTTATGCTCAGAATGTTATAAAGTGTATGAGGCTTTTCTTGTAGGAACACGGTCTCAGTGTCCAGGGTCTTCACAATTTGGGATAGGAGGTCCTGGAAGACCTTAAGGTCATCTGTGTTTGGGGCAAGCGCTGGTATTACTGCCTGATCTGGCCATGAGGAGGATTCCTTGTGTGGAGATGGGAGTCACTGCCTCTCTATGGTCTCCTGTTTCTGTAGGCCCAAACCTGGCTCTCCTTTTGTTTGCCTAGTCTGAGAATCCACTGAGAAGCATGAACTCTTCCTTTTCCTAGAAATTCAGGAAGGTGACTTGCTTATCGACATGTGGATGGACAGTTGCCAGTAAGGCCAATGTGGCCACAGTGACATGCCATATGTATCCTGGTTGAAATTGCTAGGCCAGTGCCATTTGGAGTGGCCTTCTGAAAAAGAGGATCCCCAATACCTTCCTTTAAGTTGCTCTCTGATGGCAAGGGAAAGGAATCGCTGCTCAATAGCTGCAGGAAGGAATATGTTGGCAGTGGTGAGCAGGAGTGTATCGTCTGTTCAAAAAGCAGTGCCATAGAGTGGTACGGAGCCAGTACTGGGTCCAGTGCCTGTTGCCTCTGTGGTACTAGGAATGACTTCAGAGGAGATATGGATGTCTTTACTGTATATTTCAGGTCCTTGGTCAGCTCCATTATGGGCTTCGGTACCAGGATCAGTGCTGGGTCACTTGTTCTGCCTGATTGCTTAGGGGCTTTGTCTTGTGTCCTCTCTCTCAGACCCCCTATCACTCTTGGAACGATGTTTAAGCTCAGTCTGACTCAGTTGACATCCCATTTATGAGCAAGCATATATCGTGATTTCCTGCCTGGTCATTGGTGTAGATGCAGCAGTACAGGAGCTGTAGTCATCAGTGCTGCGGCATTCACGATGTTGAAATGGTCAGCATCAGTATGGTCAATGCTGATTCTGCCAGCATTTTCCTTGCTTTCTTTATGCTGCCCCTATCATGGATCATCATTCCCCCCCACCACCCTGCTTTTAAATAAGCAGCATTCTTTAGGTGAAAGTGTGAAGATAAGGTTTCTTCACCAAACAGATTAAGAATTGGTTTAGGGTCTCTGAAGACAACGGCAGGTCAGACACTGACTGGGTCCCGTTTTTCTGCATGGGTGGCAAGAGAGAATAGAGGGATGTCTGTGGTTCTCCTGCCATTTACAGGAGCATAAGGGGACACAGGGAACATGCATGACCCTGGGGTACATGGCTATTCAAAAATAATTCCAATCTCACGTACATGAGGCACATCCACACTTACAGTGGGATCCACACTGACATTTACTCAAAGAACTAAAGGTTCCAACCCCACTGATGACACGTGGGTGTCAATATGATGCCACATGATGGCATTACTCCCTCCTTCAGCCCGCAATCCCAATTCATCCCCAGATAGGTCCATCCTGTGCACTGAATGAGACAGAGGTCCAATGGAAAGAATAGTTTGTGATCATGTAATTAAAGACTTATCACAATGCACATGTACTGGTGATAGTGGAGGTGGTATGTGTGTGTGTGCACGTGCAGGGGGTAATTAAAGTTGCATAGGTAATGTAAGGCTGAGGACAGAGATCCCTCTTTAAGAAACTGAAATACCAAGATTCCTTTTAATATATTTCCAGATTCTCTTCCACGAGTGATGACTTAATTTAAAAATGTTTACGTACTACTAGTCACTCCATCCTGGGAAAGTTTAAATGGTGAAAATGTTTCAATATCTTTGCAAAAACCTTTTCCAGTCTTTTATAAAAAAAAAAAAATGAGTCAAAGCCATCTCTAGTTCTCCAGTGGCTGAAACAATCATTTTAGGAAGCACAGTAAATAGTGCATTGAGTTGTGAAATATATGGCTTTAATGGGTCATTTCATTCCTGGGTTCTTCCTGAGTTGTTGTTACAAGACTATTCTTTTAAGCCTACCAATTTCAAAATCAAGTTTATATCAAACTCAAGCAGCTGGCCATGTGAAATGGCATAGAAACTAGTCATATGAGCATAAATAGAAAATGCTTCTCAGAGCTGGTGAAATTGCTCCTACACAATGGATTTTTAAACTATTATTACTGATGTTATTTAAGAAACAAGACAGAATATACTAATAGCCCAGGCTGGTCTTTCTGTTTATATAGGGAGATTGTCATTTTGAAAGAGGATTTCAAAAAGAATAATGTTAGAATTCTGGAGGGCAAGTTTATACACTACTATCTTATAAAAAACAAAGACCTTGAACTACCCCTATTTAAAATACAACTGGGTCAATTCATCCCTGGTGTAACTGCAGAAAAACCAATGGCATGAATCCGGCCTCCGTGTGTTTTAGTTCACATGGGAGAGGCATATTTATGTGGAGCTGAAAGTTCTTCATTCTGATCTCTTTGCTAAATGTGTGCAGTTTACTAAAACTGTATCTTACATGTACATGGCCACGGATTTGTTACACTTTGTAAGCATAAGATGAAGAGGCAGCCAGAATACTTAGATTCTAATAATTCAGTGTAGTTATCCTATAATAGTTGCAATTTGAAGAAGTGAAGCCATGTTCAATAGCCATCAAGGTTTAATGAGATGGAAGATTTATTCCTGTATCACTGTTTCCTTCAACAACAATTACTCTTCTAAACCAATAGGAAGACTGGACTCTTCTGCCAACCAGTGGCCACTTTAAAACAAGAGAGTAGTACTACTTTTAGATTTAATATGTTTTAAGCTATAGCTCTTTATGAAATTTTTGATGGAATCTCACATTTCAAGGGAGGAAAGACCCATATCAGTACAGAACAAAGTCTTACCTTTTTTTGTTTTTTATTATTTTATAGAGACCAAATCTCCTGTTTTAGTTCTTAGTAGGACTCTGGAGAGTTAATTAAATATCAAAGTAAGATCAAAGATGAGTTTCCTATATTTATTGGCCAAACCCAAAGTGCTATTCTGCAACTAACAAGGAAAGATTATCATTTGTGAGAAGACATTCATGCAAAGGCCTTAAGACAATATTTTAACAAAGAATTTAGCAAAAACAACAGGACATATATTGCCCAAGAACATTATGAGTAACAAAGCCAAAATGTGTATTTGAACTCTTAATGGCTCATTAACCAATGCACACCCTAGAGCTATCATATTGCTTTTGAATGTAAAATATTGTACTGACATTTAAAGGTGTGTAAGTGCTTCACTGAATATCCTATGAAAAATAGTTTGTGGTAAAAGGTGAGAAGAAAAACACAAATAACTATTTCCTACTGGTAAGTGATAAATTTCTCCAATATTTTCTTCACTCTCAGCCTTCTGAACTTCAGCCGTGTTTTTTGCGTTTGTTTTATTCAAAAACACCTATCCACTGAAGCTATTCCTGTCACTAAGGAGTATCGAATTGGTTTTCTGGCCTTTTTAAGGAAATTTATATTGAACCTAAGGCCCTCTCAGTGTCTTTACAATCTCCCTTAACCTCTAATTATTCTGCTGCAGCAGAGTATTCACCAGCCTGACAACAGTGACCTTAAAACAACCACAAATACATAAATATTTAAATAGTAATAGTAAAGCTGCCTCAGCATAGTTTTAGAGACAGTAACATAAAGGAGACATGCCAGCTGTACCCAAAACAAATCACCCCATAAAAAGATGCATGATGCTTGTTCTGCCACTGTCCCTTGAGTATCCTATCAGAAGAGCGACACTTTACATAGTTGTGAGTGCACTATCAGAGCTCCACAAGAGAGAGAGACTGCCCAAGAATGTGCATCAAAATGCCAATTTAGTATTTCCCATCTCCATCCAGCATTGCTCACTTTTGAGATTGTGCTGGGCAGCTGCAACACCCCTCACCACAGCAAGAGTCTGCAAGCACTGCATGCCATCACAGTTTTATCTATTACGAGACCAGTTTTACATCAGCAGGACACAGCATAACCCCCACGCTGAATTGAGCCAGAATGCATTAGTTTTTGATATGGCAATTATCACAAATCTGAATTATCAATAGAGATCTGCTAATCTGCCCTTGACGATCTTCACACTTTATAATCTTTTTTAAAAAAGGGGGGGAAGGGAGGAGGGGACAAAACTATGTCCCTCTCTCCACTAGGGTGGCCAGCTTTCTAATATCTGAAAACCAGACCCCTGCTCCGCCTCTCCCCGCTCCCACCATCGCTTGCTGATCTCCCACCTCAACTCCAGTGTGAGCAGCCCCAAGTGACTTGCAAACCCCAGCTCCAGCAGGCCACCTTAGGGTGCAAGTCAGAAGTGCGCTGCGGCCACATAGGAGCAGCCAGGCAGCCCACTGCCAAGCTAGGACACAGCCCTCCTGCACGGCACGCTCCGCCTCCCTCTGCATTGCTTGCATGGCAGCCCCCTTCCCCACCTGCTTCAGCCATCCACACCCCACAGGTGCCTGAGAGCACGGCCAGGAGAAGTGCTGATTGGTGGGGCGGTTCATGTTACTTCCCGCCCTGGGAATGTTCCATGCCCACTGGGAACTGCTTACCTTGCTCACCATGGGTCCCTGCACTCTGCCACAGCCCTATAAACTGTGCTTCTCAAAGTGGGCGCCCACTTCAGAGCTGGGCGACAGGCTGCCAATATGCCTTCACCCCTGGTAACTGGACTTCTAGTGTCCAGTCAGTACATCTGACCAGACATTTCCAGGTTCCCTCTTCAACCGGACTTTCCGGTTGAAAACCAGACACCTGGCAACCCTGCTCCCCACATCTCAGCCAAGATTTAATATCAAAAGCTGTTGTGAGTTGGTCTATTACTAAGACTTCCTTAATTATACAAAATATACCAGAGAATGTTTAAACAAATAATTAAATAAATAATTAAAACTGAATTATAACTGAAAATAATTGAACAAAGTACCTTTTTGTATATTTGATAATGTACTTTTCTTGTATTATTGTATTGATTCACTTAAGTGCTCATTTGCAAAATTTAGACATTTGCAATGGGTCTCCCTGCCATGACTGAAATTAATGAGATTCTGCTCTAATAAAAAAGTTTACAACGGTCTTATTTCACTTTTTTTTTTTTCCAGTTTTCAATATCATTTGTAGTCTTTAAAAATCAACTAGCACAAGAGAGTTGTTCTTTAAGGTGCCAAACCAAAGCCTATTGAAGTAAATGGGAATCCTTTTCATTGATCACAACAGGTTCTGGATTGTATCCTAGCCACTAATTCCAATGTTGTCACTTTCTGTTCTTGCAATAAGCAACACTTTGGACTCCAATTGTGTGTGCGTGCGCACATACGCTTGAATATCGGATATAGATCTCAATCTAGTCAATGGGACTACGTTGTGTTTAAAGTTATGCATGTGTTTAAGTGTTTTGCTGAAAAATGCCACTGATGCCACTCAGATTAGTTCTACTTCTCTTCAAGACCTCACCACCCACCAACATGTCAATCTATTTGTCTATGAAAAATCTTAACTGACATTTCACTTGCTCACCTCCCAATACTTTTGATATTACTAGTTCTACTTAGACCTCGTCTACACTGAAGATTTGCCTTAATTTCAGCCATCAGGACCAGCCACTATAGTAGCTGCACGAGTGCAAGCCTATGTTGTAGACAAGGTAAACTACTATAAACTGCAATTCACATTGGGGCAGTTTACCCTGGTTCCAATCAAAAGTGAGCTCTAATTCACGCAAACAGCAGCTTTGTTTTCTACACTAGAAGTTTATAACAGTGAAACTGCACCAGTGGCTAGTCACTGATAGCTGTAAATGGGGCTAATCTACAATGTATATCAGTGGCTCTCACCCTTTCCAGACTACTGTACCTCTTTCAGGAGTCTGATTTGTCTTGCGTACCCACAAGTTTCACCTAACTTAAAATCGACTTGCTTACAAAATAAGACATAAAAGTAAAGTGTCACAGTGCACTATTACTGAAAAATTGCTTGCTTTATCATTTTACCATATAATTATGAAATAAAACAACTGGAATATCAATACTGTATTTACATTTCAGTGTATAGTACATAGAGCAGTATAATCAAGTCGTACATATGAAATTTTAGTTTGTACTCACTTCACTAGTGCTTTTTATGTAGCCTGTTATAAAACTAGGCAAATGTCTAGATGAGTTCATGTACTCACTGGAAGATCTCTGCGTAACCCCAAGGGTGTGCATACCCTTGGTTGAGAACCACTGATGGACACAAGGCCTTCCTTCTGTTGCTCTGTATAACACCACCAATCATCCACTTTCTCTACCCTACACTTTCCACTCACTGCATTCACTACAATCTGTCTGGAAGTCAATTAAACTCCCTTCTTAGCCAACTCTGAAGTACTAGTGTTCCTAAAGAATCAAGGATGGCTTTACTGCAAATCCCACTGTTCACGGCAGTTCTGAAGGGAAATGCAGCTGGGGGTTCCTGTCTTAAAGTGTCACAGCATGCAATTGTAAATTTTATAATAGTTATATGTTACAATAAATACTTTGTATAAAATATTTTTTAAAAACATACTTTGTCCCCTTATGCTTCCTTTTCTATCCCTTTCATCTTATTTTGCTCCACATTTCTGTTTCTTCTTTGGTATTCTTCATAATCTAATACTAATTGCTCTCTTCCTCCCTCACCCCATCCATAACACCTTGCAAAGAATCTAAACCTGAAACTGGATTCTTAACTGAGAACTGTTTGTCCTAAACATAAATTAATGATTTCAGGGCTCTTTTGTTTCCCTCTCTCTCTCAGAAATGACATTTGAGTGGTGGACAGAGACTTTTGTTCTTTAAATTGTCTAGAGACCAATTAAATGTGTCCCAAACTGCTGAGTGATGTGGCTTGCACTAGCTGGAAGTCACATTTCAACACCCCCCCAACTCATTATCAGTCGACCTGAACTAGGTTACAACTAGGAGTTTTCCCCCTGGAAAGTAATTTAAGAAATCTAATGAAGTGTGATGTATATGCAGCAATTTATAAAATTTAATTCTGTGTAATTATATGTACACTATATAAATTAATAATGGTGACTGGTACACAAGTAGAGTGTTTTATTTCTAATCTGTCATATAGCACCAGGACAGGACACAGTCCATTTCAAGAGGATGTAAACATTCAATTTACATTATTCATACTTCAAACGGTGGTTGACTGGGACACAGCGAGCCTACTACTTTTATGGAGGGTAAAATATTCAAAAATGCCCACATTACTTAATCGCTTAAATCCCATTTTTGAGCCGTGATTTAGGGACAGATTTACAAAGATGTTTAGGTGCCTAAAGATGCAGATAGTCACTCAGGTTACGTCAACACTACAGCCTATGTCGGCAAAATTATGTTGATCAGGGATGTGAATATACCACTCCCCTGAATGACATAAGTTATACCAACATAAGCATGCGCGTGCACAGTGCTGTCAGCAGAAGAGCTTCTCCCACTGACATAGCTTATGCCACGCATGGAGGTGGGTTTTTTTATGCCAACAGATGAGCTACAGCAGTGCAGCTGTACCTATACAGCTGCAGTGCTGTTCATATAGACATACCCTTGAGTGAGATTTTCGAAACTGCCTAACACTTAACTCCCATTGATTTCAATGGTATGTTAAAATTTACCTGTTTGTTTCCAGGCCGTCAATTAGAGGGTTCAGGATATGACTGTTTTGGTTTGTGGTTTGATTGTAGAATTTTCGTTAAAATGGTGTGCTTTAATGGTTTAATCACTGTCATAAATATAAAGGGAAGGGGAAACCCCTTTAAAATCCCTCCTGGCCAGAGGAAAAATCCTCTCACCTGTAAAGGGTTAAAAAGCTAAAGGTAACCTCGCTGGCACCTGACCAAAATGACCAATGAGGAGACAAGATACTTTCAAAAGCTGGAAGGAGGGAGAGAAACAAAGGGTCTGTGGCTGTCGGTATGCTGCTTTTGCCGGGGATAGAACAGGAATGGAGTCTTAGAACTTTAGTAAGTAATCTAGCTAGGTATGTGTTAGATTATGATTTTTTTAAATGGCTGAGAAAATAGTTGTGCTGAACAGAATGACTATTCCTGTCTGTGTGTCTTTTTTGTAACTTAAGGTTTTGCCTAGAGGGATTCTCTATGTTCTGAATCTAATTACCCTGTAAGGTATCTACCATCCTGATTTTACAGAGGTGATTTCTTTACTTCTATTAAAAGTCTTCTTGTAAGAAAACTGAATGCTTTTTCATTGTTCTCAGATCCAAGGGTTTGGGTCCGTGGTCACCTATGCAAATTGGTGAGGATTTTTACCAAACCTTCCCCAGGAAGTGGGGTGCAAGGGTTGGGAGGATTTTGGGGGGAAAGATGTATCCAAACTACGTTTCCCAGTAAACCCAGTTAGTTTGGTGGTGGCATTGGCGATCCAGGGACAAAGGATAAAATTAATTTGTACCTTGGGGAAGTTTTAAGCTAAGCTGGTGAAAGTAAGCTTAGGAGGTTTTCATGCAGGTCCCCAGATCTGTACCCTAGAGTTCAGAGTGGGGGAGGAACCTTGACAATCACACTTTCAGTAGTAACTCTCTCTAACCAAAGTTTATCATTTGAGAATGTCCCTAGATTTCTTATTATTAAAATACAAATATTTATCCCCAGTTACTACTGTAAACACGCCACCACATGAGATAGGTAAAATCTTTTCAAAATGTCAACAAGATTCTTTTCTGAGCCCAGATGAAAGGACACAGCTTGCAGGCCCAAAACAGTTCATGAATTACAAGCTCTTGCCTTACCCCTCTCAAAATGTGTAAATACGCCTCCCCTCAGATGCTATGTACAAATAAAAGGGGCTTCTCCCTGAACTCTTTAATGACAGAAAACTCCTTCTTGCAATCAGATTCTTATCAGAACCTTCTGAAGATTTCTGATAACTAATTAAAGTATTGTACAGTGACACAGACTTTACTGAGGGAAAAAAGTGTATTCTTAGCTTTAAAATGTCTGAAAGGGTAAATAGCAATATGTAGAGATAAAGGCAGCAGGAGTGGGTCAAAACTGCATTTCATTGTACTATGTTAGAGTACAGATTAAGTAATAGCATAAACAAATTTCATTCATATTTGAAAATGTATTTTGATCTGATCTTATTATGGTCCTTTTGTGTTCATTTTTATGGACATTTGAGTAATCTACCTTTACTGATAGAAACCCTCCTACAGACCCCACGTGCTCCCAGCTCTCTTCTTCTCAGTCTGTAGGTGGAGAAACAGCCCCAAAGGATTTCCAAGGTAACAAGCCCCACTAGAAAGATGTAGAAATGTGGATGAATGAATTAATCCTACCAGCTGCTGTAACAGGCCGATGCTGCTACCTTTGAGGCAATCTCCCTGGTCCCTGTTCATAAGGAACCTCCTCCACTCAATTCCTACAGTGAGCTGAAGTGCCCACCTTAAACTCATCATCTGCCTTTCACCGAATTTGCAGGTTGGAGGAGTCTTGCCCTTTACAACGGCTATGAAGTTGGCACAAGCAGGCAATAAACTAGCTCTCTATATAGCCCTGACTCTCCTCTGCACTGTTATGTATCCTCCTTTACTAACCTCACAAATAAAATTCTAAACTAATCCATTCCATCTGAAACACATTTTAGGTTACTCAATGGATTTTGGCTGTGGAGTTGAAAATTATGTTTCAGGAACAGTTGTAGGAACAAAACTTTGTTTCCAGAAATAATTATGAAAAGCATATAAAAGGGTGCAAATAAGAGGACCTTAAATTAAGTTTCAATTCACATTTGTGAATGATTTTTTCCATTATTTGCACATTTGCAAAACTCCCATTGACTTCAACTGAGTCAAGATTGCATATCAGGTCTCTAGTAGTTGCTTTCATGTCATCCTAAGCATACTTAAAATATTTGGCATATAGACACTGAAGCTATATTATGAAACTAAAGCCTGTTTGAGGTTAGTCTCTTGAAAAATCATTGATGATTATTCTAATTTGAAGAACTAATCAGTCCAGTAATGCAGGGGTAGCATTTCCTGTCTTGAAAATAAAAGGTGACAGGAATGTCTCACTCTCAATGCATTAATATGCATCATCCTGAGCCTCTATTTTGTATTAGTCATTGTAGCATTCATTTATTCAACCCAATTCAAACATTAATGATTTATATCACCTCTTTGTCTTTATTTCACCTATTCAAGTCAGGTAAGTCACAGAGGTACAAGCTTTGCTGTTAGCTGGATCAACTTAGATTTGCTGTTAATTTATAAAAGCACCAAGATTTCCATCAGATTGCATCATTTTCATTCTACCTTCATTTTCTTACAGCTTGTATCAATGCAAGAGATCAGTCTTAATTAATTTTATTTGCATGCTAATAAAATTGAAAAAGTAAGCCCATTTTAATTATCTTCTGAGGACTGTCAACCTATTTGTTTATAAAACCAGTGTAATTATTTGTCTTTTGTCACTATTTATTACAAACAATTTGCTGGATTTGGACTTTTCTTCTAACTGCTTATTGTCTGAAAAGTGATCACATTTGTTTTTACATTTTTGTTTGCGCTTTTTAATTGTTTGGTGAATGGGTTTTACTAATATATTTTGGCCTATGAGTTCTTTGTAAACTTGTCATTGCTAGTTTTGATATTCAAACATCACTGTGCAATCTCTGTAATTTGATGCCATAGTCTAGAGTTGGCAGGGCTGGCAGAACCAGGAGAACGATCTTTTTTCTTGGCTGCGTTTTGTCAGGCGATCATCGATCTTGATGCATTGGTTGACTAAGGCACCCATGCCGGCAGGCATTACACCCATGCCAGTTCATCTGTAATATTTTTCTTTAGGTTGAGCCACAAATAATAATGCTGGGTGGCCTTGTTCCAGTTAGTGTCTATTACCATCAGGAAAGGTAACAATACCCACTTCAATAGCCCATGACCAGAAGGAGAATCCAAGGACAAACAAGGGAAATAGCAGTATCTACCTCTTTGGCCCAACCATCATCAAGGTAACCTGCTTATCAAAAGCAGCATGTAGACTGTAGCATATAGAAAACAAGAAGAGCATCATGAAGAGCAGCCCCAATCTCCATGGTATTAGTCAAATAAGTGTTGATATGAGTTTGATACCAAGCATGCTGGCTACAGTTGGGCTCTCTTACTTCTCTGTCAGCTGCTACCATTTTTTTTCTAGATGCCTAGAGTTTGGCATTAGTCTTTTGTAGTTCCTCTTGATTTGCTGCTGTTACAGCAGCATCTTCTCTCCCCCTGCAGGAGCTGTTCCTGGTCTACAAGCACCTTCTCCCTCTTGTCCAATGTGTGCCCAGCAGAGATCCACACCTTTGGCTTACTCCACCTGCTGAATACATGTTGCAGAAACAAGAACCTCAAATATAGATATTCAGATACACCAGTGACAAGAGGCATAAAAGCAGCTACATAGATAAACCCCTCCACCACCACCTTGCAGCTGTGGATATTACCCTGGACCCTTTCGTCTCAAACTTGTGTTACTACTTGCTGGCCCCACAGTTCTTCCTGATGGTAGCAAGACTCCCAGTCAGCAGCCTCTTTTAGTTCACATCGGCAGGCACCCATATAGCAACAGCATCCCTGTGAATAACTGTTCCTGTGCGGCATAGAGACTATGCCATACAACATGTGGCAAAATGGCCAATGTTGGTATGGTGGATCCCACGTTTTTCCTTGGTGGGGGGGCTAGGACACCACCCCTTGCCCCTGGGGTGCCACGGGCCCAGCTAGTGGCCTGGGAAGGTGGTAGAGTAGGGAAGCAGGGAAGAGGTCTGGGTTTGCTCCTCACTCTGAGTCCCAACCCCTATCAAGCCATGTGCGTTTCTTCCCCCTTGCATAAGGTTACCCTCAGTCCTGGATGCTTGGGGCAGGGGCTCCCTTTCTCTGGTCTTTCAGTTCTCAGCAACACACCTCCAAACTCCAGTCCTCTCTCCTTGCTTGCACACACTGTCTGCCTGAAGCAGGGTTTTTTTTATTAGGTTCCTGACAGGGCCTTAATTGACTACAGATGCTCCAATTAACCTGTAGTAACCTTCCCTAGACTACAGGGAACCATGCCTTAATTAGCCAAGGGCTTATATATCTCCCCTCGACTACTCTCCCACCCCAGGATCAGAGACCTCCTGGACTACAACTGGGGAGTCTGGGTGGATCCCTATGCGCTTGGCTGGCGCATGGGGCTCTCCACGCTCGGCACATACTTCGGGAGGTGGAGGAAGCCTTGTTCTCAGTCTTTCCTCGAGTGGGTCCTGCAAGAGGGTATCCCCCTCCCGCCCTCATCCCAGGCCATCCGGATCTCTTCATCAGGCCCCTGCCCCGTGAGCCCTCTCGGCCCCCACCCCTTCGTACCCCGAGCTGGCTGCATGCTTTGCAGCTGGTTCACTTCCAAACCACACCATAGGACCATCTTTACACGCTCGTGCTCCATACTCTTCATTTCCCCAACCTCATGTCCTGCCCTGATACCTTCTACCAGCTGCAGAGGGTGAGGGACCCCAGTGGGCCAGTCTGTATTCCATCTTGGTTCCAGGCCCACCAGGGACATTAGCTGGTGGCTCCTTCATGGAGCCATGAGCACGGGCGTGTACCTGGAGCAGTTCACCTCTCTTACCGCCGCTTGCCATTTTTGCAGTGTGAGGGAGACCCTGGCCCATATCTATCTGCAGTGCGCCAGGTTGCAGCCCCTCTTCCAGCTCCTCCAGAACCTCTGGTTGAGCCCACTTCCTGGCACTCAATATGACCACTCTCCCACTGCTCCCTGGCCCTGCTGTATCACAGATCATTGTCCCCAAGCATTGATTCCTGCCTCAATACTTAGCCAAACTGCAAACACTTCCTGCATGTTCTCAGGCTGGAACATGTACAAAATGCCGCCAGTTAAAGAGACTTTTCAGGTGCTTCAGTTTCCACTCTTCTATCCCATCTAATCTCCCCTAAATGTTGTCCATTCAGAGTTGCTGCCTTTTAAAAATCAATGGCTTTCTCATTCTCCTAGTCTCTCTGACTCCCAGCCCCCGCACTCCTAACTCCAAACATTGGCTTGGCAAACATTTCCTGTGTGAATAAACTCATTTGTCTGCAAACACACACATTCATGAATATATACTTATATTTCCTGATTAAATTATCTTCCTTATATGGTCACCTACAAAATATTGTTACAGAAATGTTCATTGAAAAGTACACACAGAAGTTAAAAAAAAAGTCAAATCCTGATCTAGAAATTGTGAACCTGTTAGTGGGAAAAAATATTCACTAGTGGCCCAGCCTTAATACTGAATCCTTACAGCACTCAAAAAGGAAACATAGATTAAAGCTAATTTATAGAAGGCTAGAGGGCATTTTAAGATTTTTTCCCCTCCATCTCCAGGGGGAGTTGGATCATGCCATGTAAAGGTGGCTAAACAAGTTGTCTGGTCATGAACTACTATATCAACAAAATGTCTGAGCATAATGGATGAATGAGACATTCAGATCTGTATCGTGCTGGGTACTGTGACCCTCAGAGGTAAAGAACGAGTAGGCAGAGAGCTAGCAATCTTCTAATTAGACAACCCACTGCTTTGGATATATGTGTAATAGAAAGATACCAGAGGTAAAGCTATGATCATTACTAATGCCTGAGCACATTAGGGAGGAGGAAGGCAAAGGCAATTTTAAAAGTAATAATGCATTCTACTATGATGCTGATAGATTTCATAGTTTAAGAGATATAGCTAAATGAATTAACACTCTTGGGAGTGCACCTTATTGAGACAATCCTGCCATCTTCTCACAAAGCAATGCAAAGTAAGGTCCTAAGGTAAGCATCCTTAGGAACACTTCAGAACACAGTCGATCCCTCTTATAATGAAGTCATTTTATTTTAACAACTTTATTCTAAGCAGAGGTTCACACTAATTAAATTTACAATTTACACAATGTTGTAATGAAGCAATTTGGGACTTTCATTCTACTTCACTATAAATCGTTTCAGAGTGCAACATGAGTTCCAATGTACCATGGAGATCCAAGGATAGAAAGCTCTCTGGAAGTATCAAGTATTATTACCACTTATCTTATATACTTATCAATATATGTAAATTCTTATTAAATAGATAGGGTGAGTTGAATGCATTTGAGTACCTCTTAATAACCAGAGCTTTTTTCAGTGTCTGAAATAATGCCGTATTACTAAGGGCTAGATTGTGATTTTAGGTACCGCCCAGGTGTAGCCCTGGAATGCATGGAGACTCAGGCCTGGTCTACACTGGGGATAGGGGATGAATCGATCTCAGATACACAACTTCAGCTACAAGAATAGTGTAGCTGAAGTTGACGTATCTTAGATCGACTTAGAATCACTTACTTCATGTCCTCACAGTGTGGGATCAATGGCCACCACCGCTCTCCCGTCGACTCCGCTTCCGCCTCTCACGTGATGGAGTTCTGGAGTCGACAGCAGAGCGATCAGGGATCGATTTATCGCATCTACACTAGACGTGATAAATCGATCCTCGATAGATCGATCACGACCTGCCGATCCGGCGGGTAGTGTAGATGTGGCCTCAGAGAGGCACACATCTGGGCCACAGTTTCTTCACTGCTTATTCTTTGCTGCCAGGGGTAGTAATTTAGTACAGCCACAGAGCAGCAGAAAATTCCTACCTCCTACCCCAAACTGGCTCAGCTACTCTGCCTATTGCTTGCCCATCTGCTCCAGGAAGAGAGTAAGCAGGTGAGTAGCCTTGCTTACTCTTATGCACCTGCTTCCAAGGTTCAGGTAGATCACAGAGGAGTGTAAGGTGGACTCTTACTCTATCTTTAGACTTGCACATGAGTGTAGTCCAAGTCACAGTCTAGTTTTAATCTTGAGGCAATCTTGTTTAGAGACAATAAAAAATGCTGTTGTTCACTTATATTTTTAGCTTAACTAAGAGTTTGGTCCCTACAAAGTAATTATAAAAAGAAATATTTTTAGCTACTTCTGCCAACGGGCTTTTGTTTACCAATAACTCCACGTTGCATCATTCCACTTTATTGCTACTTAAAATCTTTTTTGAAGGTTTTTGTTCTTCCTCATCAGTAGCACTTTGATGGTAAGATCAAGAACCACCTTGGCACACAGGAAAAAAGAAAAATTGCTTTGAGTGCATTATTGACAAGAATGACTGAGTTCCTGGATACATGCCTAATGAGGTTGATTACTGCAATTTCGTGGTATTTCAAAGTTTGGTTTTCTCTCTTCAATACCCTAAATACTTATGTTTATTTTTTATTTTGGCTTTTGAGTGTAATTAGTCATTACTAATATGCAATTAGTACAACACAATGTCAACAGTGATTTGTCCTTGAATGAATGTCTAACTCATTTTTCTTTCTAGACAAAGAATTCATATCATGTCACAGATATTGTCAAAAAGCTTCAGAATAGTTGTCCTTCACACAAAGTATTTTAATAGATTTTTGTCATTAGCAACAGAAAATATATTTACAGTAATTACAAAAATTTCTCTTCTCTCAGACAATTTCCTTTTCATGACACAATAGATCATTTAAAATTATACTGTAGTTAGTTAAATAGCAGTTAAAGAAAATATTTTCTGGATCCTCTGTTACAAGTTCTAAATTAAATAAATCTTCCAGCAATAATTCAGCAAAGTTGTTTCTAAAAAAATTTCTAATTTTAACTGCATTTTAAACAAACAATAAGATGTACTGTAAAGTCCATTTGTATGCTTTAATTCCAGAATTTGACCAATCTGATATGGAAAACATATATAAGAATTAGGTATGGAAATTGGGTAGATATAAAGGACACGCTGTCATTACAAGAGGCAAGATTTCAGTACATATTTGCACACCTACATTTGCTTGCATAATTCCTAGTATTTTGCATGCAAATATAGAGGCACAATTGCATGCTCACCTAAACTGCAACTATCTGCTGTCCTTCACTAAAAAAAAGGCTCTAAATATCAGTAGTTGCAGTTTGTCATTAGCTTCCAATGTAGGTTAGGTGAATGCATATGGTGTCATTATTAGATGGTCAAAGACATTAAAATTTGAATTTTCATCAAAATTTTGAATTTCCACAAAACAAAACATTTTCATATATCTTTTCATGATAGTTTTATCCATTTTTCAATGACCTCTTGCAATTACTCATATTTCCAACCAGGTAACATATATTACCAATGGATATCCACTTGCCCCCATATTGGTGCGTATATATAGATATATATAGATATATATCTCTGTTTCTATCATTAACTTCAAGGATTACACTCCATAAGAACATTTCCAACACGTCTGTTTTCATTCCTGGCAGATATAAGGAAGTGCAAATATATTATATATATACTGAAAACAGACGTGTTGGAAATGTTCTTATCAAGCGTAATTCTTGAAGTTAATGATAGAAACAAAGATACTAGAAAACTAATGAAAAAGCCTTTTCTTGGGAAATTTCCAGTCCAATTTCATGAATTCAAGTATCCAAACATTTGGATGCTTAACCAAATAGATTTTCTGAATCAATTCAGCTTCATCTACTATTAGTATTAAATGAAATTACCAAAACTCCTCCAGTAGTCTGTATGCAGTTATGTCCACACCTCTCCTCAATACTTGTATATGACACAGTGGTCTAAATCGTAGTGATAAAAATCCTATATTTCCTAAAACCTTAAACACATTTTTTAAAGAAATATATGCTCACTCTTTATCATTTCAACATTCTATACAAGATAATGTTGAAAATACTCACTGACCCTCATTTACTTTTTCTATGTAATCAAATGCTTTGGAAAAAATGAGGAAATAAAGCAGAAATCAACAAAAAATAGACTCACCATCTCTTCGATTAAGCCTTGCAAATCCAGGACTATGACTGCTAGACAGCTCTGATGAACTGCTGAATGAAGACTGAGGCAAGGCAGACACCAGCTGATCATCACAATTATCTGTCAGGAAAAAACATCACGTTCAGGTTAATGCACTGAACACTGCTTACTGAAAATTATAACCAAGAACCAACACTGGAAAAAATATCTGAATTGGCCTTTTGTTTGAGGAAGCATGTTCCAGAATGTTTGTCTCAGGGTCTATTAGATGTACCAGATTAGTACTGAGCTGGCACTTTTTATCTCACCTATATTTCATCAGATTACCATGGTGTAATTTCCTAGATTCTCTGACTTCTTATATTTCCCAAGTTCTAACCTAACTTCGAAGACAGACTTGATAAATGGCTCACAGTTCACTAGCTACTATTTACAGGGATAGGTACTGACACCTGCCAGTCCTGCTTTAGCTTGAGCAGCATGAAGCTTTGACCTGAGCACCCGCTCTATATTTCTCTAGGTGTTGAATAAAATCACATTACATCCAATTACAATGTCCAAAAAAAAAAAAAGGTGCTACATTAAGATGGATACCAGAAAGGATGATACCTTGAGCTTGCCAAGTGCGTGTGTGTTTGATGTAGAAGCAACATGAAATCACGGTTAGACAATTATTAGAATGCGAGTCTCAACTTCATATAGAAAGAAACCACAGTGTTTCAGATAAGGAGATTAACTGCAGTTCAAAATCAATGGTGCATAAGTAAGCAGATTCTAATCAATATTTTGGATGTTAAATCCCTCTCCAGCTCAATTACTACACAGGACATGTGTTCATTCTCCATTTGTATTGCAAAATATAAATTGAGAATCAATACCTGTTCTAGTTTTAGCTGAAGGAGGACTGACTTAAAACACACAAAAAGTGTAAGTAAGCCTTTTCCTGACTATGCTTTGCTGGTATTTGTTGGTTAGAAAAAGAGGAGAAATTACGTAAACTATCACTCTTTAAGATGTAGCCTGTATATCTGAAACCCTTACTGGGATCATGAGCATCTTCTAGATGCAAACAGGAAAAGGAGGATCACTGGTAATTCCCACTCCCATCAAGAGATGTGTTCATCCAACTGGCATTAAAACTAGAGGAAGACGGATGAGTCTAAGATAGCTCTCTCACTTAAAAAAAATACTATGTATGAAGGACTAAAGAAATAATTATCTATTTCTAAGGAATAATTGTTTGTATTGCCAATTAGTAGTGGTTCTTTTGTACCAAATGTACAGTCCTGAGTTTGTTTAAATTTAGAAGATGATGAAAAAACAAAGAGTAATTTTTAAGACATTCTCTTAAGAGGTGCTGACCATATTTGCCAAGGAGATGAATTCACTCAACTCCCATAATCTTCACGAGACACAGTTAGCATACTGCATGTCTGTAGCCAAAATCAGTAACAATACAAGTAAATACTGAGAAAATACAAAGTGTCACATAGAAACATCTAGTTACAGCACACATGGGGCTACAACCTGCTTGATACTGAAGTCCTTACTTGTGCCAAGCTTTCATTGAATTGAATGAGAATTTTGAAAGCAGGATTGGACTTAGTCATTCATCTGTATTGTTTTTCTGTATGGGATAGACACCCACAATAATATGACATGCAAAATTAAACATCTATATATACTAGGGCTGTCAAGCAATTAAAAAATAATCACATTGTTAAACAATACAATAGAATACCATTTTTAAAAATATTTTTGATATTTTCTACATGTTCAAATATATTGATTTCAATTACAACAGAGAATACAAAGTGTACAGTGCTCACTTTATATTTATTTTTGATTACAAGTATTTGCACTGTAAAAACAAAAGAAATAGTATTTTTCAATTCACCTACTACAAGTACTGTAGTACAATCTCTATCATGAAAGTTGAATTTAGAAATGTAGAATTATGAACAAAAAATAACTGCATTCAAAAATAAAACAATGTAAAACTTTAGTGCCTACAAGTCCATTCAGTCCTACTTCAGCCAATCAAGTTTGTTTACATTTGCAGGAGATAATGCTGCCTGCTTCTTGTTTACAATGTTACCTGAAGTGAGAACAGGTGTTTGTATGGCACTGTTGTAGCCGGCGTTGCAAGATATTTATGTGCCAGATGTGCTAAAGATTCATATGTCCCTTCATTCTTCAACCACCATTCCAGAGGACATGCATCCATGCTGATTCATAGAGTATCAGGGTTGGAAGGAACCTCAGGAGATCATCTAGTCCAACCCCCTGCTCAAAGCAGGAAGAATCCCCAATTTTTGCCCCAGAGCCCTAAATGGCCCCCTCAAGGATTGAACTCACAACCCTGGGTTTAGCAGGCCAATGCTCAAACCACTGAGCTATCCCTCCCCCCTTGATGATGTGTTATGTTCGATAACAATCCAAAGCAGAGCAGACAGATGCATGTTCATTTTCATCATCTGAGACATATGCCACCAGCAGAAGGCTGATTTTCTATTTTGGTGGTTTGCGTTCTGTAGTTTAAGCATCGGGCTGTTGCTCTTTTAAGACTTCTGAAAGCATGCTCCACACCCTGACCCTCTCAGATTTGGGACAGCACTTCAGATTCTTAAGCCTTGGATCAAGTGCTGTAGCTATTTTTAGAAATCTCACATCAGTACCTACTTTGTGTTTTGTCGAATCTGCTGTGAAAGTGTTCTTAAAATGAACATGTGCTGGGTCATCATCCAAGACTGCTATAACATGAAATATATGGCAGAACGTGGATAAAACAGAACAGGAGACAAACAATTCTCCCCCAAGGAGTTCAGTCACAAATTTAATCAACACATTTTTTTATCAAGCATCATCAGCATGGAAGCATGTCTTCTGGAATGGTGGCCAAAGCATGAAGGGGCATACCAACGTTTATATGTAAATATCTTGCAATACCGGCTACAAAAGAGCCATGTGAATGCCTGTTCTCACTTTCTGGTGAATAACAAGCAGTCAGCAGTATCTCCTGTAGATGTAAACAAACTTGTTTGTCTTAGTGATTGGCTGAACAAGTAGTAGGACTGAGTGGACTTGTAGGGTCTAAAGTTTTACATTGTTTTATTTTTGAGTGCACGTATGTAACAAAAATATATACATTTGTAAGTTACACTTTCATGATAAAGAGATTGCACTACAGTACTTGTATGAGGTGAATCAAAAAATACTATTTCTTTTGTTGATCTTTTTTACAGTGCAAATATTTGTAATAAAATAATATAAAGTGAGCACTGTACATTTTGTCTTCTCGGTTGTAATAGAAATCAATATATTTGAAAATAAGAAAAACATCCAGAATATTTAATACATTTCAATTAGCATTCTATTGTGTAACAGTGTGATTAATGGTGACTAATTTTTTTATCACGATTACTTTTTTGAGTTAATCACATAAGTTAACTGTGATTAATCAACAGCCCTAATATTTTTATATATACGTACACACACACACACACACACACGTATGATGGCTAAAAAATTGTTTTCACTGTCATGTACATTTCTTGATCAAAAATTTTAATCAAATAGTAAATTCACCAAAACTGCAGTTTTGGTGCAACTGAAACTATTTGCAAATTCAGGTCAAATTCAGCAAATAGTTTTTCCTGAAAAAAAAATAAGATTTTTCCCCCCTAAAAAAAAATTATATCGTGTGTGCAGTGTAATTCCCTCAAGGTAGCTCCAGAGCCGGTTCAGGTTTTAGAGAAGGAGAAAATGTAAATGAAGGGAACCTCTGCTCGCTGCTGAAGGTGAATTAGTCAATCATAGCTGTGATGAGGTGACAGGGTAAACACATCAGCATAGTGTTGATATTTAAACAGGAATTCCTGGAGCCATTGAGGAGGTCATGAGGGTTGCCAGGTTGCCTTTGGATCCTCTCTTCACATCTCTGAATTCTCTGGAAGACCAAGTAAGCTGCCAAGGGTTGTGGGTTCCAGGTCAGCTCTCCAGAAACAGGATTGTCAGCAAGATGAAGAGTCAAAGCATACTGTGCCTGACTACCAGCAGATGCATGAGCCAAGGGATGCCAAGGACAACTTGTGAATACGGTGTATGAATTAGCACAAGCTAGAGGACTTCTTGTTGCCCTGGAAGAGTTGTTACCTCCTAGGGGAGCTGAATGGTGGGTGACTGCTCCTGAATGACCCATCTATGGACTTCACTAACTCAAGAGAGTCCTTCTGCTGGGTGGGGGTATTGTGTGCCCAGATGAACTCCAAATGCATGAAATTGCCTGAGGCACTCAAGACCACTAGCACCTCTATACTCATGTCGGGTGCCACAGAATGCCAGAGCTAGAGAGGGAGTTGGAGATGTGTTGGATACTGATCCGTCATTACCTGGATATTAGTAGATAAGAGTTGGAGTGCCCTGAGGCGGAGGGGGAAGGGCGCTAATTCAGCCTCTAGTTCCCTGCAGTATTGGCATTGGCCAGATGCCCAATATTAATTCTTCTTCATATTGGAGAAGCGGGGCAGACCTGGTCAACTTTCATGGGTTCAAGCAATGAGGAAGGGACGGGTAATTTGGAGACTAGAGCTGGCAGGAGCTGGGAGTACCATTTTTTAAATGGAAGCCTTTGGTCAGGTAGTTGTCGAT
This sequence comes from Caretta caretta, assembly GCF_965140235.1. Taxonomy (NCBI): domain Eukaryota; kingdom Metazoa; phylum Chordata; order Testudines; family Cheloniidae; genus Caretta; species Caretta caretta. The sequence continues at coordinate 87,881,994 of NC_134210.1, read as the reverse complement.
CTTGATGCATAGGTCAATTAAAGCATCCAGGCTGAACGGGCATTCCACCCATGCCAGTTATTGTCATTTAGGTTGAGTCAGCAATGATAACACTGGGCAGCTTTGTTCCACTTGGTGTCTATTACCAAGTGTCAGAACTCCACTGCATATTTAGCAACTGGCCAGTGTCCCTGCCACAACACCTGAAGTGGATCATTGAAGCCATAGTCTAACAACATCCTCAAATTGTCTCAGAAGTGGACTGGATTTCTCCTGGAGTGGAGACTCCCAAGCCAGAGCCTCCTCAATAAGCAGGATAATAATCAATCCCACCCTGGCTTGGTCAGTGGGATACGACCCTGGGCATAACAGAAATAGGAGCCAACACTAATAGGAACCCACAAAATTTGTCACAATCACTACTTAACTTGTCAGTAAATGGGTACTTGGGCTCGTGGGGAGCAGGGTTTGGAGCTGAAGGTGGCATGCCTTGGGGTTGCAGAACCACATTCTGTGTCTGCAGGGTACCAACCTGGGCCTGCAAGGTCTGCAGGACATCCACTATCTTCAGCAGAGATATTGGCCTTTGTAGGATCCATACTTGCCGTATCAGCTTTTTGTTTTTGTTGGGGCTGCTTAAATTGTTACATGATGGGGACATAGACAGTGGTGCCTAGTGGTTGGAGCAGGAGCCATGCCCAATAGTCAGAGCAGGAATCAATAGCCTGGAATAGAGCCCAGGGTCAGAACTAGAGTCAGAAGCCAGATGCCAGAGCCAAGGGTCAGAGCCAAAGTCAGAGGTCAGGAATTGGAGCCAAGGGTCAGAACTGGGTTACCTGCAGAAAAAACACATTCGCTTCGGACAGGTGAATCAGCTGCCAGTTAAATGTCTGCGTTTGCTGATTACATTATCCATTAGGTGCCCTTCATCTGTAGAAATCACTGAGAATATTCAGCAGTACTATTTTATTCTATTTAAGAGATCTAATAAGAACCTTACTTTGATATCTGCACAATGCGCTACATGCACAATGCTCTATATGACAGGTTTCAGAGGAACAGCCGTGTTAGTCTGTATTCGCAAAAAGAAAAGGAGTACTTGTGGCACCTTAGAGACTAACCAATTTATTTGAGCATGAGCTTTCGTGAGCTACAACTCACTTCATCAGATGTTTACATCTGTAAACATCTGATGAAGTGAGTTGTAGCTCACGAAAGCTCATGCTCAAATAAATTGGTTAGTCTCTAACGTGCCACAAGTAATGCTCTATATGACATTCCCATCCGTGCTCATTAAGTATATACACCTACATATTGTGCATTGTATTATATTTATTTACTCTCTCTCTCTCTCTCTCTATATATATATATATATATATATATATAATTAGACACACAGAGATAGCTGAATATACATAAGCTATTATTCAAAAATACAATACTGTAAGACAAAAATGATTTGTCTCGTACAATGTATTGACTGCAGAGAAATGAGCCTAAATACATCTATGGGTAATCATACATTTATTGCACAGCAGCTGTGGGGAATTTTTCTAGGAAAGAGACCTGACACTGCCTTGTTCTCTATAGCTTATCAAACCCAGCAAATATTGAGGTTCCGGGGTTACAATTCATTTTAACCCAAAATTTAGTAAGAACTCCCGAATTAAATCCAAAACACAGCTTGCAAGAGTTGATAATGGTCAGGTGGTCTGTATTGACTTGTTTATTGCATTTAATAAAAGATACTGCATACAGATCATTTTCATTTGCTAGTTTTAGAACTGAAATACTTATTACATGCATGAAAAAGTTGTTTAGTTTCAATGTAGGTTCCATGGCTACTATTCATTACTTCTGTAGGATCTGGTGAAAAAGCTACTTTGTAATGTCTTACAAGAATACTCCTCCACATTGGCTATTGTCTCCTGCACCAGCCTCTTTTTTCCCTTACTCCGGTGGTGAAACAAAAGTCTATGTAAGATTAGGCCTTCTTGCCAGCCACTTCCAGACTGATGCTAATAAAGAATGATGTACCTAGGGAATATATTTTCAGCTAAGCTATAAACTGATCAGTTTTATAACCATATTACTTTACTTTACTGGCGCTACTCTTGATTTACAGGAGTCTAAATGAGAGGTGAGGTAAACCCTAAGTTTAGACCTTGCAAGTAAGAACACAGATATAAGGGGAAAGAGAATAAAGAGTCAAGTAAAATTCTAGGACTGCTTTAATCTATGAATACATCTTGTTGGTAAAAAACAAGGTTTAGGGAATGACAATTGTAGTGGACAGGGGTGTTAATGCAGGGCCATAAAGGTGAACAAGGAAGTCAGAGAAGAACCAAAAGAGTCAGAGCAGTCATCAACATAAAGTTCAAGGCCCCAGCTGATTGATTATCATAGGTGCTAAGCATATGCAGCTATCATTGACTTAACTGCAGTAGTAAGTGCACAGACTGAAAGATCAAGTCACAAATTTTCAAACAGTTCTCAAACTTGCCCCCAATTTTTCACCTACAATGTTATATACATAATCATGTGCAGCCACAATTAATTCTGACTTAAAATGATAATTAGATGATGAATAAATTACTTTAAGTGGCAAAATACTGTAAATTTCATTGATATGATATTCATTACATGTCCAAAACAAGGATAAATTACACAAATTTTCAGAGGAACAGCCGTGTTAGTCTGTATTCGCAAAAAGAAAAGGAGTACTTGTGACACCTTAGAGACTAACCAATTTATTTGAGCATGAGCTTTCGTGAGCTACAGCTCACTTCATCAGATGTAGTGAGCTCACGAAAGCTCATGCTCAAATAAATTGGTTAGTCTCTAAGGTGCCACAAGTACTCCTTTTCTTTTTACACCAATTTTGTATTCAGTGGAGACCCAATTCCGCCTCTGATATAAATAGGCATAACTCCTCCCATTTGGCCTAATTCTGACCTCACATTGCTGTCACATTAGTATAGAAACTCTATTGATTTCAACAACGTTACTCTTGATTCACAGTAATGTGAGATAGGAATCTGACCCGACAGGAGCTATGCCCACTTTGCTTAAACTCACTTGGCCCTGGGAGTGTTGGAGATGGTGATTCATAAGTTAACGGGGGCATACTGGGACTTGTTTAGTATGCCTATCACTATTCATTTATATTACAGTAGCATTCAGAATCCCCCAGTTAGGATCAGAGTGGGTCCCATGTGTTGGGTTTTGTTCAAACAGAGGAACAGCCCGTCCATGCCCAGGAGAGCTCACAATCTAACTGAACACCGGGCATTGGAGTTACACATAGTTTGTACAATATCTGAAACCCAAGTCAGTGAAAGCTACACTATTATCACTATTCTAACCATGGACATCTGTTTTCTGACCAACTTTTCCCTGACCTATACATTATGATAGAATGTATATGTAGCAGGGTGAACACCCGCTCCAGCCCTGAAGGGGTTGGAAAAGCCCTGTAGAGGGCTGCGGCTGGGGCAGGGAGTGAAACCCTGGCTGACTGGGGGAAGTGGTTGCAACTGAGGGCCACACCCCTATCAGGGCCCAGCTGGCTCTATAAAGGCTTTGAGCCAGAAGTTCCAGGAGATTTTCCCTCTGCCTGAAGAGGGAGAAGGGCTTGGCTGCAAGGTGCTGAGCAGGACACCTAGATTAGATTAGAGCAGAGCAGAGCAGAGCAGGGCTGGGGAAGGGCCAGAGGAGCTGGGGCTCCAGCCTGGAAAGCCCCAGGCTGCAGGCCTGGGAAGGCCTATTAGGTATGTGGGTTGCAGGGGCAGACACAGGTAGGCAGAGGCAGCAGGTCCAAACCCCCCTCCCCTGTGATGAATGGCTTATGCTGCCATCTGCCCCAGGGAGTGGGAGCTAGTTGGTGACTGGCCGTAGCCTATGACAGAGGTGATGCGGGGATAGTGGGTGGGGATTCCCCTGGGAGGGGGAGACCCAGAACTGTGGGGTACTGCCAGGGGGTAGCACCCAAGTCAAGGGCACCGGGGTCTGGGAGGGACATGGGGGGCCAGGGGCGGTGAGACACTGGCCTGAAGAGGATGCTCCAGAGGCTGGAACATTAATTCCCCAAGATGACTAGCAGGAGGTGCTGCTGGGTGAATCTGTGCTCCGTGACAGTATATTACCATTGAATTTGGCCTAGAACTTTCTATGGGAGTTTCATTCACATACTCAAGAATGAATATGTACAAATGTATATCTTCAAGAGGACTCTCTTTACACCAGTTAAAGAGAGGAAAATGAAGTGTATTTAATCAACTTTGCAATACTGTTAAATTCTTGAGATGTTAAACAAATTAGACTAATATTCAACGATACCAGATGCATAACTGCATATGCCCAGTTTCTGTATTGTTCACACACATCTGGCATTGAATAAAGCCTACATGAAGAATGAATGTGCAGTTGATGAAACACTAGCATATTGTGATGTTAATGTTTGAACCTTGGTTTGGAGACACACCACAGACTTTCACATCTCAGGCCTACAGTGTGAACAGGTTGCAGACCTGGCACAATCAGTCTCCAGAGAGGTAGTAGGAGAAGATATTCAGTTGGTTGTGGTACCAGTTCTGCCAGGGGCTGATGGATCAATATGCTGAATTTAGTCATAATAGCAGCTATTTAAAAATCAGATGTCTGAAAATGAGAAGATCAAAGACAGACAGGAGAGAACAGTGCATGTTGTGGGGGAAAGTTGTAATACAATTAAAAATAAAAACCCTGAAGCTACAAGACTTTAAACAGAGGAGAGTGTATATATTAGCAGACAAATATTTGCTTCATCCATCACATTGCACTGTTCATTCCAGTTATCTAAAGCCTTGTCCTTCAGTATACGATAATGTCAGTGCACATTTAGTATAATCAAGTAAGCAGGAGAGCCTTCTTATAGAAGCACAGCTGAGTGCTGCATATGCAGAATAGTCAGGTTTATTTCCCCCTCCACAACTTTAAAATATTGACGGTATGCTAACTTTGAGAATTTCATCATGCACCTTCTAAGTAAACTAATGTCAACTCACAGACAGTATTTATACTGCCATGTCATAGAATCATAGAACCACAGGGTTAGAAGGGACCACGAGGGTCATCTATTCTAGCCCCCTGCCATGATGCAGGATTTTTGTCTAAACCATCCAAGACCGATGGTTATCCAGCCTCCTTTTGAAAGCCTCCAGTAAAGGAGTTTCCACAACCTTCCTAGGCAGTTTGTTCGGTTGTCCTACTGTTCTTACAGTTAGAAAGTGTCTCATGCTTTATATGGATCAGTTAAACATGACTAGCATGTCACATTGTAAATCAACTATTGTAGCCTTGTTTATAACATTGTTTTATGTATTTGGATAGTATCTTTGACCCCAAGTGCTTGCTAAGGGATGCTTGAAGGAGAAAGCACTCAAACAAAAACAAGTTAAAAACTTGATCCTGAGATCGCTTCAGGATATTGTTAGTACCTGTTTCAACTTCTATGCAATTAAAAAAAAATAATTTAGATTGAGCTCTTTCCCCTGTATCATCAAGAATGTGTATGGGACATTAATCTCTCTGATTTCAGAGGGAATCATCAACTAGAATCCTGTGTACCACTGTAAAAACCTCAGGTCAAAGTTTTCAGCCATCCTGAACCCAGCCCTCAATACTGGGTTTACAGATTTTGCATGGGCACCTATTTAGATATGCATTTACTTTAAGAGCACAAATGCTGGAGTTTGGCACCTAATTACCACAATTGCATATGCAAAATGTTTGATGCACAAGAGCAGAGGCTTTTCTCGCCATGTGAGCAGAGGTTTGGGTGCAACGGCAGTCCACAGGATAGTGCCGATGCAGTAATGAGCCCTCCCAAAGTAGAGAAGAGGCAAGAAACGTGAAGTTAAGGTCACTGATCCACCTTCCTTTCATAAAGGGCTGAGTAGCAGATGCTGTACAGAGAAGCAGTGCATGCAGTACCCTAGCACAATAGCTGCAGTCCTGTTTACACTTCCTCTCCACCATGGGCTGTGGATTTAAACCATTATTGAGCCATGTGGCTTTTAAATCATTCATCACCATATTACTCTTAAGCTTAATTAACTTTTGGAGTCTCTGCCATTTTCAACATCCCGGTGATACCTAGGCCTCCCTGGAATTAAACATAAGCACCATTTCACTTAGAATGACCACCATTATGTATGAGTTTTACTATCTTAGGTCCATATGCTGCCTTCAAATGACATTTGGAAGGCGCTCTGAAATGAATGGGAATAATGAGACATGCACATTAATTCACAACAACCTGTCTGCTCCACCACCACCCTATACTCTTTTGCTGGAAAGTGTCCTAGGCAGGGCTGGAAAATGGAGATAATAATACTTACAATTGCTTTGTAAAACATTCTGGATCATGATTAGGTATTCAAGTTGCCAGATACTTCCCATTATAAAACCTTGTTTTCAGTTGCTTATAACTTTTCCAATGTTAACTATTCAGGCTGAAATTTTCCATGCAGATATCTGCCTGAGGCTGATTTTGTTTTTGTTGAAAATTTCAGCCAAAATGGTATAGCCGTTTCCAAGAACCAGGGAAAATACGTTGGGTTTTTTTTGCCAATGTTAAAAAATTCTAGTGACTTTTCTTTGAACTGGTCTAGTGCCCCTAGACTTAACATTTGGCAGGGGGTAGCTTTTTTGTCAGGGATATGCCTTTTGCCAACTCTGAGGAAATCTACCAATAATATGGCCAAATTAAAAACTTTTTAAAAAATTGCTATTCGCACATGCTGAATAGGGGCTTATTCTATTGTAGCAGCTAAATTCCCTAAATATTCCTGTGCTGGGCAAGCTCCAGCCTCTCTGCTCTTATGAGCAGACTGTGCATGTGCCATGCCTACAGAATGGTTGAGCACTTTCCATCCCCTCACAGCCCAGGGCTACAGGGACAAACATGTACTTTTCCTGTAATGTCTGTTCCCACCTGTTCTGTGCCAGATACTGGAACTGAGAGTAAAGAGCCTTTCTCTCTTAGGGTGACCAGACAGCAAATGTGAAAAATCGGGACAGAGGGTGGGGGTGTAATAGGAGCCTCTATAAGAAAAAGCTCCAAATATCAGGACTGTCCCTATAAAATCGGGACATCTGGTCATCCTACTCTCTCTCTCTCTCTCTCTGATCTTAATGATACCCCTGCTGGCACCCAGGCAGCATGGAAAAGAAAGCTGCTTAATTCAAATGCAGAGGGCACCAAAGCCAGACAAGGGCAAGAGAAAGGAGTAGATTGGACAAGGAATCTGGTGAGACTGGGACTGGAGTAGGAAAAGAAACTGGGACTGGCTGGGCAAGGAGACACTGACTCATTGGGAAAGGAGACTAGGAGCCAGTGTCAGAAACAGGGGTGGGGACTGAAAGCTTGTTGGCTGTGGAGGAATACAGATATGTTAACCTGGAGAGTACAGGGGAGGCTGGAACTGGCTAGAAAAGGAGACTGGGACTAAGAACCAGTGTTGGGGAGAATGGAGGTGATAAGGAGGGGGTGACAGACCTGACAAGAAGGTGTGTGGAGGGGAACTAGGATTGGCTGGGTAAAGAGATTGGAGGGACTGTGGCAGGGATGGGAGAGGGAGGGAGAGAGAGATTGATTGAGATTGGATGAGGTGGCCGGGGCAGGGCTAGAACTGGCTGGGAAAGGAGACTGGGATGAGAACTGAAGAGAGGGATTGGGACAAAGTTGGCAAGGAGATGGAACTGGGATAAGGAGCCAGGAGCGAGGAAGAGACAGGACTTAGACAGGGCAGAAAGGGCGTGTCCACTCGAGTACACTCCCTCCCAGAGCCTAGAATGGAAACCAAGATTTCTGAGCATGACAATTCATCTGCTGTCAGCAAAATCTATGACACATCAGCCAAGTGAGTGTCCCATCCCTCTCTAGTGCGTGTCCACATGCAGGATGACGACAACATATTACTGCTGTTTGTGATTCCATTTGCTCAAGTGGCAGAGGTCTGTATAGCGAATCTAAAGGTTCCAACCCTGATGATAACCAATGTGGATGTTGATACGTTGCCACAAGGTTTTTCAGTTTACTTTACTAAAACCCTCTGAAATTATACACAAAAACTATGATAAAATAACATTCAGATATGCAATCATATAACTAAAGGCTATCATAATGCATACAGACAAAGTGGTCAAAAAGGTATCCAAGACTGTTTCCTATAGTTAAATATAGGGGGGGAGGGGGAAGGCATATTATAGTTTGGAGGAAAAGTTCTGTTTTTAGGAAAAAATTAAAGGCCACCATCAATATCCAATCCAAATCATAACTAGGTAGAATATGTGGAAAGGGCTCAGAATCTGGCCTATTATCTCTCTCTCCCTCTCTCTCTTTCCCCACTTTCATTAGGTCTGAGATTGAGAGACTGAGTTTAATTTACCATGGCCACCTGTGCTGTAGTTTAAGGGACATGCCTCATTTGGTATCTGTTGCCCTGCAACTCTTATGCGGTAAAGTATTACGATGAAGCATTCAATAAGCTATACATTCATCTTTGCAAAAATAAGCATGCAAACGATCACACATTACAATATAAATGCATCATTCTGTATTGTTAGTAACATTGTGAGGTATCCTTAAAGTACTTTCCATTTTTAATATTTTTCCCTTTGCTTTACTATGACAGATGGAGAAAAATGTGTCAAAACCAACGAGTTGCTTTATTAGCCTGTAACATACTGAAATGAAGGAACTGCCTGGTCTTTGGAATTGGTGTAGAGAAGGGACGGGGGACCAAGGGCCAACATTTAACTCCTTTGTTGCTTCCAAAGGAGACCATCTGAATCATCCCTTTCCCTGCTGTCCCATCTAGACCTCATTTTCAGCTAGTGCCACCCACTTTTGGGTTATGTTGCTTGCCTGAGGGCTACAGCACAGCGAGAGGAGGCGGCCTAGGACTGAATCGGACTCCTACATTTTTAACTGAAATAGGAACAGCTCAATGCCCTTTGAAGGCAATAAGAGTCCTTCCATTGTTGTTGGGTCAAGCCTGTATTTTTAAAATTGTGACCTTACAGTAGATTGCTTGGTGTCTGACCTCAGTGGTTAAAGATGGAATATGAATCAATCACACAATAGGACAGAATAAAATTGTCATTTGATGAGAAAATGCAGAGATTTCCTATCAAATACTAGTTATTCACTTTAAAGGTGCACAGTGGTAGCTCTTTATCTAAGATAGTCAGCAAGTTTAACAAGTATTTTGCAGACACCTTGAATATTTCAGATAGAGGATATTTTCTATGGTAAATATAGGAAAGTAGAAGGGCATACTGTTGGCATGAGATAAAGTTATCTGTTTGTCTCTGGGAATACTTAAAAGGCAACGACTAGTCTATATCAAATCCAAGTCATACCTAGCAGAAACATGTAGAATGAATAAAAAGTATCAACAGAATCTGAAACTTGTGGATCTTGTTGTTCAGTAGTACCTACTTGGTTTGCTTTAATGTAGCTTAGTTTACACATCTCTTTTTAAATGTATTTTCTGTAAGTTAACATGCTGATTGGTGAAACTTTTAATATGAATAGATAACATTATTTACCTTTAGCTATTTATCAGAGTACAGTTACATTATTAAGAAGAATGAGTTTATTGGTAAGAAACATCACCAGCATTTAAAGACAAACGTATATTGTGTTCATTTTGTGCTGAAGTATAAAAGTTTAATACAATATATAAATTCCTGTAATGCAGACTGGAAACATTCAAAAATGGTAATGAGTGGTAGGCTAGTAAAATGGCAAGACCTTGAAAGGGAGCACAGTCAGTTTATGAACTGGACCAAAAATGAATGTGATTTAAAAGTAAAATATTTTAATTCACTGATATTGAAGATATATATTTTTAAGTCAGTATTAAAAGGTTCCCTCCACCATGTAGGTAGACTAATTTTGTAACTGCTTACAATGTCATTTCCTATGAAATAAAGACTGCCTTATAACGTCTCACTGGATTATTAAATTGTCACTCTTCTTATACTATCCCATTATGTTTTGAAATTCAATATATTTTCATTATGTTTTTCATTTATTTTTCAGCTGAAATATAAACAGGGATGTTGGTGCAAATTGTGTTAGGATTAAAATAAGTTTCTCTGTAAAAATTCAAATTATTTTGTAATGCATAATCAATGATGTTGTAGATGTCCTTTCTCTTTTCCACAAGAGCTTCCAGATAATGACAGAAGTTTTTTTTTAACAGTTTCCATTCAAAGTCTTTTTTTTTTTGCCCTTTTTAAAATCAAAACTTTATTTAAAACAATTTTCATTGGGGTATTTGACCATGAAAGCAAATCTGTCAGTTTGTGTGGAAAAAAACAACAACATAAGTTCTTTTAGTACAAAAAAAGTGTTCTGATGTGTTTTACAGACAAGAATTAAAGGTTTCTGTCTCAAAAATTTAGGACTCTGATTATGAAATTGAGAGTTGGTGAACTGCTGCATCTGTTGAGAACCCCATCAGTCAGCCCATGTGTTATTAAGTGCAGACAAATGGAAGAATTGGCCTAAATAGAAAGAATTGGCCTAATTCTGCTCATTTAAATAAGGTAAACCCAGAGTGACCCTACTGAAGCCAATTGATTGAAACTAGATTTACATTGTGTCATCAGAATTTGGACCTATGGTTGTATATGAAAATTTAGGACCTGATCCTAAGATGCACTCAACATACTTACAATGATCGCATCTAAAGGGTGTCATGCATTTTGGGAGAGATTACCTGTTCTAGCTATAGTCCCATTTTAAACATATGGAATAATTCTCAAAACCAGTAGAATATTTCAAAAACAAACTAACTTTTAAAGTGCAGTCACTAACACACACTGAATTCAATGGGGAATTATACACGTGAAGCACATCTTGGGATCTTGTAATAAAGTAAGCATATGTAACTTTCTGTGAAAGTTAATCACCTCAGGTAGCCTCTGATCCAGTAATGAAATCTGCCAGTACGAATCCTTACAAACATCGAGTGTTCCTCTGAAATCAGTAGGATTCCATGAAAATTTAAGTTTCCACAATGATGAATCTATTGCAGGATTTTGGCCTTAGTTATCATACTTCAGTCACACCAAAAGGAGAATGACCTTGATTCTTCTTTAACATATTCCAGTTCTCCCATGTTGTAACTCCATTGATTCACATGTAGCAGCTCCTGGTTATCACTTGTGTGTGGGTGTATATTTAAAAACAATGCATACTAAGCCTAATTTTCTTTATTCTGAAAACCTCCAAACAACTAAAATGAATTTCACATATGGTTTGTGCAGGCTGAAAGCATGAAGTACTGTTAAATGAGAGAAAAAGTAACCTCTATATGAAAAAGGAGGCTAGGAGGCGAGATTGCCTATGGATGTGAGATATTTTACTGCATTTATTAGAATTTGAAAATCTTCCCAGTTTATTATTTACCAATTGAATTAATATGATGATGTTTACTCCTTCAGAATCATTAATGATTTTAAATATAACCGGAGCTATTACCCGTTCCATATTAGACTCATCCCTAAAACATGACATTACGACTCCAGCTTTTCCATTCCCTTATCCTAACCAAAACAATAGTAATTTTTGAAGGTATATTTTTGCCAGAAACACCATCAAATACCTTGCTACAATCCAAATATTCCAGTGTTCCATTCATATTCTAATAAATCAATTTGTAATTTGAGAGAAAAGAAAAACTATCTTGTGGATTGAAGATTCTGTGTGCGCACGCATGGGTGCACGCTGCACTTTAAAAAAAATGTCAATTGTGGATCCATATCAAGAGTCCAGTCTTACACCCATGTAAATTAGATCGAGAACTACATATGCAGTTCTTATGCATCGTGTTTCTCCTAAACCTATAGGACCCAGTAGATGCCCTGAGAAATACTGGAAAAGATGTAGATTGATGTAGAGTTGTAAGGAGGTGAGAGAACTAAAACTAAATTACCTGCAATAAAAGGACACTGGAGAAAATAAAAAGGGACATGGAGAGGTGTTAATTTTCTCTCTGTGTCTCTTTTTAATCCCTATTCATCTGTTGTAGGGCAAAAATCTATAAATATAGCAGATTCATATTTTTGATAAGCACCCTTGTATCCTTACAGAACGGAAGGTCAGTCATAACTGCCAATAGCTAAGAATGTGATATTTTTACTACATTTCTTTTTTTAGGTATGTCTTCAGAGATAAACTTAGCTATAGAACAACTTAGGCCATGATCCAGCAAACAGTTATGCATGTGCTTAACTTTATGCATGTGAGTACGTACATAGAGTAAAACACGTGTCCACTTTGTAAAGCATCAGAGACTTGGCCACAAAGAAGAAAAATGGATCAGTAAATATTTTTCTTCTGGTACTAAGAAAGCCTGATAATCTTTAGATTCATCTTCTAGCATGAATGCTAAAAATCAGACTTCACTCAGGGAGTTACAGTGTGGGTGTCGGTGTGGGCTTGCCAAGTTCTGAAAGAGAAGTGCTCAGAGTATGGAAAATCTAAAAACAAAGACCATATTTGCCAATATCTCCTGACATTATTTGTGCTATAATGAGCTCCAGAGACACACAACTGGAAAAATAAGTCAAAAATATATAAATAATGGCCAACTATAAAACCCCCATTTTAACAATAAGAACTTCTCTTTCACCATCCAAACAAGTCATAGGTTAAATTCTCTGCAGCTTTAAATATATGGAGCTTCATAGATCCCAATGGAGTTTTGACCATTTATACCAGCAGAGAATTTGGCTCAATCTTGTGTATATGGTGCCACCATTTGATTCCATTGTAGTGACTTTGAGAACAACTCTGCAATGCAGTGCTACATGGGAGGAGAAGCAGTGAGGGTGAATTTCACTCCTGTGCAGAACAGCAGCACAAGGCTTATTCATGTACCACTTAAGTCTTATTGTGAGGGTTTAAATGTTGTGTAGGCCTCATTCTGGCTCTTTGCACACACAGTGAATTTCCCCCTGTGAGAGAAAACACTTGTTAAAATACAAATATATCTTACACACAAACATTATACAATGATTTTCATTCTAGGACAAAACAAATAAATTGATGGTAGGCACAGTCTGCCTTGATACAATCTTTGGGCGTAGTAAGTACAACAGGGGAGGAGGATTATCACCTGCCAAATCCCTACCTGTTTCAGGGATTACTGAATCCCAGAAAAGAGGCCAAAAGAAAGCATGGTGCTCTTCCTTGACCCACATGGAGCATAGCATCACTCATACAGGCCCTGCTTCAAACAACCACAGAATCACATTACCCTGTTCTTCAGTAACTGAAACCTTATTTTCAGTGCAGGTTTTTTCCTGTATCTAACAGCAGTTCTAGTTGGCATGGTTCTACTTTAATATCCACAAAACGAAGAAGAAAGCATGCCAATATGGAAAAGAAATGACTGGTTAGGACTTTATAGAAGTCCTTTAATTATCACAGCTCCAAAATCTCTTGTTATCCTAGCAGATAGTTTATTTCAATATCTGGCAGAAAGCAAAAAGTAGTGCAACACAGGAAACTGTGCTAGTAAAGGACAAGAAAAATATTAGTCTGGTCTGTGCTGTATCTCCTCTGCATCACCTAAACAGCAATTCAGGGTGTAAACTGCTAGCTGAGAATTTCCCTTGCAGTGAGGACCCTCTCCACTGGCATAAACTGAGATGATGCAGCTCTTGCACCAGCCACCCCACCAAAACCCCAGTGTAAGCCTAAATCTACACTGCAATAAAACACCCATAGCTGGCTCATATCGGCAGACTCTGGCTTGCAGGGCTCTGGGGCTATAAAATTGCAGTGTAGATGCTAGAGATAGAGTGTCCTGGATCCTGGGCTCCTGACCGAGCCCAAGCATCTACAATGCAAATTTTTATAGCCCCACTAGCCAAAGCCCAAGCCAGCTGACACAGGCCAGCCACATCTGTTTTATTGCAGTGTAGACACACCCTAAGAGGCATGGTGGAGCTCTGCTATACCACACCAATCCTCTACTGCAGTATAGGCCCTCAAGGACCTAACACCAAGGGCATTAGTTAAAGCAGCACTTATGCTGCTTTCACAGGCACAGAAGCCAGGCGAAGCAGACTCAGGGAGCTGTCGCCAGATCTTTCACAGCCACTCCCCTACACCAAGTGAAATTTGGCTGCAGTGAAGTATATAGCTCATTATTTCTGACAACAGTGCAAACAGGTTCTAGGATGAGTCATCTCAGCACATTTTTCTACAAATATTATCTGTGCTGGGGAGGAATTCTCTTTATTGTGATGATTACATGTTCCAAAAGGTTTCCAAATCTGGCCCTGAGTTAGAAATAAGGAGGGAAAAAAAGGGTCATACAGCTGTTCTTGCATTTCTCTAATGTACTTGTCCTGAGTACAGAACAGACTTTAAGGAAAACTGTTTTTGTATACTGAATCACAGAGCAAGCCTTTTTAAAAGCTTCTTTCCAACATGTTATGTTCAAGTAGGTAAAATCATTTTAACTGATAGGTGGTTTTTCTTTGAAAGGACAATTCTGTAATGTGCAAAGCAATTCAGTTTTTTTTCCTTTCACGTACGCTATGAAGCAATATAATGTACACATAGAAGGGATGTGTCATGGTGAATGGAATACAATTTCAGGATTTTGTTTTGAAAACCATGTATTCATGCCTCTGTAAGGTTGCCTTATTGTGGTGATGTAAAGATAAGGCATCCTCAGTATGCAAAATGGTATGCATCAAGAAGAGGGGAGTACAGGATTCTAACTCTACTAAAAAGCTATGGTTCAAATTCTGATCTCACAATACTGTAAATCCAAAACCCACTCCACTCAAGCCAACTAAATTCATGTGCATCTACAGTTATGTAAATTAGATTGCAATCTGACCCTATTAAGCTGGCAGCCTACATTTCAGCAACAATTATGCTGATTTGTCCAAGGAATTCAGGCTTTTCTTGCTCACAGTATAATACTGGCAGATTTCAGAGTTACAGCCGTGTTAGTCTTATGCTCAAAAGCTTATGCTCAAATAAATTGGTTAGTCTCTAAGGTGCCACAAGTACTCCTTTTCTTTTTACTGGCAGATTGAAATTTATAAGAAAGTATATTTATGAGGTATTTGGCAATTAAACAAATCAGATCTATGAACTGATCAGAAATAATTATATGTATTTGAGTTTTGGTAGTAGAGCTGTGTTGGTAAATTTGAGAGGAAGTCATCACTTGGCATTGTTTCTATTCATTGAGTGGATGAGTTCTTTGAGTGAAGAACTTTTGGTATCAATATTCATGGAACTAACTTTGAAATTTACTTTCTATAAACTTCAGTGCTAGCAATTCTGATGGCAGATGAAGATTACCAGGATGCAGTGATGCCCTGCCTCACCTCATATCCTCCAAACATGGCCTCTCTGCTGAGGGCCAAGAACAGATGAGATGTAGGACCAACTATGGCTGCTCAATGCCAATAAAAATTCCCTCGGGGAGAAGAATCCTCAGGAGGCCAGTCCATTGGCTTCATGGCTACTTTATCACCAGGGTCTGGCCCACAGTATTGTCAAAGTACACATACAGATGTTTAGCGTCTGTTTTTAATCTCAAGAGAAACTTCAGCTAAATCAATGGAGTTACACTGGCTAAAACCATTGTGAGAAGAATCATGTTTTTAGTTTCCACATTAAAGGGTATTTTAATCTCCTGTAGTTAAGTTTTTAAACAGTGTTTCAATCAGTTTCATATCTAAAGTAATTTTACTTAAGTTACAGTAAGTTTACAGTAAGTTTACAGCCAGTATACTGAAGGTTCATTTTCTGTTATGAATGTGCTCCAGTAATTCAGCTAAACCATAATCTACAGCTCAACTGTCATAAAAGAAACAAAACCACTATATGAAGCAGCTTTCAGTTTCCTCACTTTTATTTTAAAAAAAAGTTAGGGGAAATTAAGATTAAAGTTTGAAATGTTTCATAGTCATAGATAATTATAACATGCAAGATTGGCTAAAGAACTACACCAAACTGTTTACTTCTCATTAGAAAAAGCATCTAGTCAAATAAAACTTATATCATCTAAGCAGGACTGAGTTTCAAAAGGCGTTGGAGGCATTAGCAACCAACAGCCTTGATTTGATTGGCTACAGTTATTTCTTCCTCAGGATACCACTTTAAAAAACATCACAAGATCCAATACTGTACCACCAATATTTATGAGCACTTTTATTTAGATTTCCCAACATTATGGCTATTAAAAAAAAATCCCTTTCAGGGTGGAAACATCATTTCTCTAAATAATTAGAACTGTTTAGACCTGAAAGGAAAGCCTGGTGCATCATAATATGTTTAAATAAATATTGGACATATAACAATTGCTTATGATTTATGCATGATGCAATTTACCATGTGGTAAGTTGCTGTAAAACACTGTACAATAAATCTGCACGTAATTATAAAATACTTTGTAGACAACCAAGCAATAATAGATCTACTTACAATATCCATTATTTACTCCTAATCACTGGGTCTAGTTTGAATTCCTCACGGAAACTAAGACAACAGGGAGTACAGAGGTCCACTAAAGACTCACGTGTGTTGTGTTTGGAACAAGAACTACTGTGTGGGGGAAGTTCTAAAAATGGGGATCTTGTGAGTAGATGTTGTTTGACTAGGAGTTCAGTTGTTCTCAGAAGTACTGATTTAGTATTGGGGAACTCCCTTCTTCAGGATGAAAGGCAAGATCTATTTTTTTTCTACAAATTACAATCCTCTCCCAATAAAATAATTTTATCAGTGCACGATGCTGGAGGAAACACAAAAGAAAGAAATAAAAAGGAAATGAGAAAAGAACAAGTCATTCTTTTTTTGGTACAAACATCTCTCCCATCCCTACAAAAAGATTTGGGGTGGATGCATAACTCGAGTGGTAAATCCAAAGGTCCGAAATAGTTAGTTCTGTTGGGTCGAATAGCCAATGACAAGTAGTGTATCTTTTTGCTTTCAGGTGGTAGACTAGGAGGAAGTTACTCCATGAAATTCTCCATTTAATTTCCATGACTATGTCCACCAAGACCCCATTATTTCCCTTATTAAGAGAGAAGTTTTGTTAACCATAATAATTCAACTGTTTAGCACTATCTAAAGATTTCCATGCAATTTACAAATCTTATCTAAGCTTCACTGCTCTTTTTAGGTTCAGTATATATTTTACAGCTGAGAAATTTGAGGCATAGAAAATTGTGATTTGTCCAAATTCACACACAAAAGAATCCATGGCAGAGTCCATAACAGAACCCAGGAAGTCATGTTCCTCAATACCTTGATCTAAACATTAAATATTCTCCCTAACACTGAAGACTGAACTATAAAGGCTGATCTAGAAAAGATTTCTTGTCTTGCTTCCTAAAGGGAAAAAGAAATCCTGCTTCATATTTTATGTATTTTACATTTTTAGGATCACGTTTTCCACTGATTTATACCCTGTGAACCGAATTCTCATTTGCCTAGGGCCCCTTTACACCACTCGGTGTAAAAGTTTCTTTAAGTGCAAATGTAATTTACTCCCACTTCAAGGCCCCTTTATGGTGCTAGAGCAGAGTAAAAGGGCCTCAACTGTAAATGAGAATCAGGTCTTAGTGACTTCAATGAGGTTATACAGGATATAAGATTAGGCAGAATCTATCTCCTAAACATCACATTTATTTGAATAAAGAGGGTTTCATGCTTTGTTCTTCCCTATGAACCATCCAAAGTGGAAATAATTATGCTATCAGATTAAAATCAAATATATTGAAACCCAGAAAGAACATTTTCATTTGACCTAAGAATGGCAGTGGGAAGAGGAAAGTTAATGTAAACTGCTAATAAGCTTTCATCGGAAATTGATAAAGTAATAATTTTCAATTTATTTAATCCACCGCAATATACTCTACAATGAAGGCAACTGCATTATTAACAACAAAATATTCTGTTCACAATAATATGTGGACAAGCCTTTGTTTCAAATCCTTTTCATGCAGAATATGGGTGAAATTCTGAGATAAAGCTTCTGTCATCGAACATGTTTGTTCCAAATAATGAAATCCAAGAAGTGGTAGAGAAACCTTGGTGGAATAAGTGCTTGTCAAATAAAATAGTGTTTTTAATGATCTGTCACACATTTGCTTCACTGAGAACAATGTGAAAAGGAAACAAAGAATGTAGTTAATTGATGCTAAAAAATCTGTTCAGTGGGTCATCTTCCTTTCATTTCATGCTTTCATCCAGTGATCCTCCCACTCCATATGCATTCACACAGTTCGTGTTCTGCACTAATGTGTGAGTTAAGATATGTCACTTTACAATTGTTTTACATACACCAGTCTAATTTGGCACACACAGCTGGAGCAATGTGTGTCTACAAAGGGATAGGGTTTGTTTTAATCCTTCATAATTAGTATAATTGCTGCCACTTCCATTTTAACACGTTTTCCAGGTACGTGATTTCTATTACGGTCAACCTGTGGGTCAATACTTTTCAACAATCATCAGTGTACTTCAGAGCTTACCCACAGCGCCCATTGACCTCTACTGAAATTACCTATGGCTTAACATTCCTGAAAAATCAAGCTCTCTTTTCTAATTGAGATGAATCAGAGCCAAGGTACAGGCTCAGAATATAGTGTAGTCAGAAGACCAGGTGTCCCCAATTTCCTTCCTAGCTAATTCCTGCTCACCCTTCTCAACTCCATATTTTGAGGTGTCTAGATGAAGGTAAAGACTGATCAGGCTCTCTCCTGAATCATTGCTTCGGGGGTATGGTTTGTCCCTTTTGTGAAATGGAGAGAGGGAGTGGCCTTACAAACCTCCAGATATTCCAAGAGACCCATAAGAAATCCTTTAGCTCCTGGAACTTGTATGGCAAAGTGGGACATCGTGTGATCAGTCTCCACATTCCTCTTCCCATGAGTTCAACAACACACGTGTGCAAAGAGGGAGAATCAGGAGAGGATCAGCATTAATTTATGCATGGCAATCCTTGAAGGTGTAATGAACGATTGGAGGGTGAGGGCACTTGCCTACACTCCATCCCCACAACTGAGACACTCCAAAGAGGCCCAAACACACAGAAGTTGCACAGAGGGATTACTACAGAGTAACAGAAAGATTTTTAAGATGCTCAGTTCTTTTCTCTCAAAACTTTTTCAAGAGAGAGGGAGGAGTGAGAGTATTATCTAGTTCTTAGTGTCAAAACCAAAAGTCTTTAGTACAAATTACATAAAATACAGAAAGACAAGAATTATGCATTGGCAGAAAGACTGTATAACAATTTGGCAATTTCCACCTCTAATTTTTATGACTGTATACACCAAAACTGTCAAACTCAATTTACAAAAAGTGTGTGAAAAATTCCATTCTTAGGATTATGTATTACCCCGACTCCAGAGTAGATCCCCTCTAAATATTTGTGGGAGGTTTGTACTGAGACAAAATTATCAGCAATGAAATAGTTAACACAGACTTTTGAAATGGCATCACTAGGTTGTAAAATTAACAACCTCCCCCCCCACCTCAGAAGATGAATGGGGGAGGAGGAGATCACAACTCTAGACATTAGTTCAGGATATCTGCAGACTCAGGTAGACATATCTGTTTACACCTCCTTCATGTTGGAAATTCATCATCATCAGAGCTAGAAGCTCTGTCTGATAGTGTCAGTTTTGGTTTTCATTAATTGGGTTTTTAAGCAGTTCATGTATCTAGAGAAGATAATTTTATAAATGTAATATATATTCATAAATATTTAATAACTCAACTGACATTTTACCAGAGGCATATTTTTATAACTAAATCCCTCTTAATTATATTCCTATCAGGGCTAAAAATATATGTAGCCTTTTTGTGCATCTGAGTCCTGATTGATTAGATGCACTGGCTCAGCAAGGACAAAAGGCAAGAATTGGTTGTCTAATATGAAACTGAAAAACTGCTCAATGGGAATCCGGAGCTCAGATTTAAAAAAAAAAAAAATCTTCCTGCCTCATATGTTCATCTCCCTATCTGTCTAATGGGTCCACATAATCCAGCAGACATTACTAAAGAATGGACAAGAATAAACTCCACTAAATGGTAACAAAATTGGGAGGTCAAAGGGGTCCTGAACATTCATCTCTAGTAATACATAACCAACAAACTTTATGAGGGTGTCCAGGGAAATTCTGAACAATCATATTGTTCCATGATGTAATTACTGTTGTTAGAAATAAATATTCTTACTATCAACATAAAATAAATAAGAGGAGGATCTTTCTGGTCAATATCATTAGTACACAGAATGACACTTAAGTAAAATATATTAAGTTACTGCTCAAACATTACTATTGCAATATTTTATTATCTTTATCATATATCAGTCCAAATCCTGTTGAGTTTACACACTTTAGTTTCACTGAGCTATATCATTTTGTATATTTTTAAGCAGGACTACTTATAGATATTAATGAGATGATTAAAGATGGTGCAAATGGGAATTTCCATCCCTTTGGATATTTTGATATGTTTTGTCCCAAATTCAGAAGAAAAGTTAGTATTGAAAGTTTTTATGGAACAAAAAGTTTGGAACAAATTCAATTCGGAGATGTAGAAACACTTCATTTCTAGGCAGTTTGACATTAAGCTGCATCTGCTTATTGCGCAGAGGTGCCTCCTGCTTTCATTCTTGCCAGAGGGCCAGGCTCCCTGGTTGGACTACCCCTCCCATGATGCAACACTGCCATGTGTTTCCCACGAAGCACCAGGCAACTCAGTCAGAGGGGAAATTGCAATGCATCATAGATGTACTCCAGTCAAAGAACCCAGCATGTAGAAGAGAACATACCAAACTACAGCTCTCGGGGGCACAGTGGCACTTTAGAATGATATAGTTTGATGTAGACCTGACTCCAAATGAAACGTTTTGGTTCACTTGAACTGAAATTTAGATTTAGGTCAATCCGAACCAAAATTAAATATTTCTTTTTTGATGAAAAACAATTTGATTTGGCAAAATCAAAAATTACCCAGCCAGCCCTAGAGATGATTTATGTAAAAAAAAGTAGCCCAGTGACTTCACTGGGATTACTTTTGTGTGAGGTAAGCAGAGTTTGTCCCTAAAAGGTTACAGATTTTAACAATATTGAAAAAAGAAATGAAAAAAATAGTAAAAAGCTGATCACAGAGGAGATGACTGATCAGCTCAATATTAAAAGTATTTAATTTATGAATGAATTCAAGACTACCACCTGAACTGCATTATAGCCCATGCTGTCTTCATCCATTATTTATTCATTCATGTCAGGTGATTATTTTAAAGTAGTTATTTTTTGCATGTCCAACATGAGTTTTCATAGGAAATTGAATGGAAGCAGCATCTGGCAGCCTCCATCTGAGCTGTTAGAACACTTGTAAATTTCAGCCAACCTGTCAGCTGAGTTGGAATGGCTGTTTTCCAGTATCAGTCCATGAGCTCCTACAGTCCACATGCCAATTATTCAGCGCAATAGACTTATGAGGTGAAGTTCTTCTCTCAGTTACATGGATGCAGCCCCATTAATCTCAATACTGCTATGATAGCTTATCCAGTATAATTGAGAGCAATATTTAGTCAGTTGTCTTCAGTAGACTCTGGCATGGAGTAGTACAGAACACTATACAATGCTACACAAATGGTATCTACAGTACAATTGTAGAAAAAGGTGTCTGACAGAGAAACAACTTGTGACTGTCATGTAACAAAAACTGAACTGCATGTACATCCCTAAGATATTCAGAGATGTAAATGAGGACAGAATTTGTCCCTCAGTAACAACTTTTTACTTCCTAGGCATTAGAAACAAAGCCTGAATCATCGGTTTTATATGGCCGATTTCACAGGCAGTGGGGACTGGTTGTTCCACACCCTGTATTTGGGATCCTAGATAGACATAAGCACAGATCAAGTAGTTCCCATTCCAGATCCCTGTTACCAGTCCCATTCACATCAACTATTAGACCCAGCAGCAAGTCACCATTCCGCCTCCCCCACCCCCCAATGGAACACCAATTCATTTATGTTCTGTCTCCTCCCTTTTCAAAGGGGGGTTTAAATAGTTTAGATGGCCTTTTGTGCGGGAGAATTTCACCCTTTGGAAAGAGTTCTCATTTGACGGGGTAGGAAACAAGTCTCAGTGTCAGAACCTGTGCGCTTCTATGGTTATTCATAGTCTTACCAAGAGGGATGTTTGTTATGATAAGAAATACAGCAATAAAAATAATGTACTATAATAATGGAGACTCAAGAAGGTAAGAATTAAAGAATGGTATATGGTATGATCTACGAGAGAGAGAGAAGAGAGCTAATTGAATGCGCTAATGGTGCCATAAATATTAGTGGGAAAAATCCATGATTGGAGAAAGGCTGTGTCAGGACTGAGATCTTGCACAAAATGCTGTAGTTTTGGCTGTCTGTAAATAAGTTTAGTATTCTTCATTTGAAGGGTCCTAAGATCCCTAGCATTTTGGGAAAGGATTACCTGAGTAATCAGAGTACCTGCCAGGGAAAAATAAAATAAATGAAAAGTTGGCTCCTGTGATATGGTAACTCTTCATCCCCCAGTAGTGCTCATAGCAGTTACGTGCTTAGTTTCCTTTGCTGAACACGTATCCATACAAATTTATTCTTCAGAGTTTATGCATTTTTCAAATAAACACACACATTGGAAAATGTGTTTTCAACAACATCATCTAAAAACTGCAAGCAGGGAGTCCAGTCAAATTCAATTCAAATGGTGTAACTTTTTTTAAAAAGCAATTTTTAAATGTTTAGGGTTTTTTCCTTTTTTTAAAAAAAAAACTTTACATCTTTTATTTTAACTTAAGAAATAGGCCTACTTGTCTTCAGTATCACATTATAAAACCAATGATAGGGGAAGATATGTCAGGATACTGTTACTTTCTGGAACTTAATGTTAAATATTGCTCAAGTTTTAATTTTATTCTTTGATAATTTTTTTCTAGTTTCATTTAGTTAGGTACTATAGACTCAGAGACATTAAGGTCAGAAGTGATCATCTAGTCTGATCTCCTGCAAATTGCAGGCCACAGAATCTCACCCACTCACTATGATAGACCCCTAACCTCTGGCTGAGTTACTGAAGTCCTCAAATCATGGTTTAAAGACTTCAAGTTACAGAGAGTCCACCATTTACACTAGCTTAAACTGGCAAGAGACCGGTGCCAATGCTGCAGAGGGAGACAAAAATCCCCCAGGCCCTCAACCAATCTGTCCCGGGGAAAAATCCTTCCAGACCCCATTTATGGTAATCAGTTACACCCTGAGTGTGTGGACAAGACACCCCACCCCAACCAGATACCTGGAAAAGAATTCTCTGTAGTAACTCAGAGCCCTTCCCACCTAGTGTCCCATCACCCTTCACTGGAGACATTTACTGCTAGCAGTCACAGATCAGCTATATGCCATATTAGGCAGTTTCATCATACCATCCCTTCCATAAACTTATCAAGCTCAGTCTTGAAGCCAGTTAGGATTTTTGTCCCTTGGAAGGCTGTTCCAGAACTTCACTCCTCTGATGGTTAGAAACCTTTGGCTACTTTGAATCCTATACTTGTGGATGACCAGTTTATATCCATTTGTTCTTGTATCAATATTGCAACTTAAACACCAGGGCGGGGAAGGAGTTATTTAAGTTATCCCACTGATGTATTTAAAGAGAGCAATCATATCTCCCCTCAGCCTGCTTATGTTAAGACTATACAAGCCAAGTTCTTCGAGTCTCCTCTCATGAAGTAGGTTTTCCATTCCTCAGATCATCGTAGCAGCCCTTCTCTGCGCCTGTTCCAGTTTGAATTAGTCTTTCTTAAACATGGGAAACAAAAATTGCACACAGTATTCCAGATGAGGTCTCATCAGTGCCTTGTATAATGGTAACAACACTTCCCGGTCTCTACTGAAAATACTTCGCCTGATGCATGCTAGGACTGCATTAGCCTTTTTCACTGCTGCATCACATTTGCAGCTCATCATCATACTGTGATCAACCAGTACACCCAGCTCTTTCTCCTTCTCTGTCACTTCCAACTGGTAAGTCCCCAGCCTATAGAAAAAAATCTTGTTATTCCCTAAATACATGACTTTGCACTTTCCACTATTAAATTTCATCCCAGCACTATTAAATGACAGAATTTGTATTCTTGTTTGTTGTAATTGTTAGCTAAAAGTTGTTAAAATTTACATAACTGTACCTAAAAATTGGGAATGCGCCAAAGTAATGCTCTTAAAACAATCATTCCATTTAATTCATGTTCAAAATTATATGCCTTTACTGATACAATGATGGAAAATTTAATCATTTTTTAAAAAATTATATTGGGAAAAATGCAAAATTAAATTGCTTCAACCTAAGGTAGTGTTTTCCCAGGATTCCCAATAAATAAATATACATGTATATGAATAATCTAACTACAGCTTGTTACTTTTCTACATATACAAGTTTTAGCTGTCAGAGTTTGAAACCTGATAAAATTTCGTATGAAAAATTAATGGTTCAAAGCTGAATTCGCTTAAGTGAACACTTTTTACACAAAAAGAAAAGGAGTACTTGTGGCACCTTAGAGACTAACCAATTTATTTGAGCATGAGCTTTCGTGAGCTACAGCTCAGAAGTGAGCTGTAGCTCACGAAAGCTCATGCTCAAATAAATTGGTTAGTCTCTAAGGTGCCACAAGTACTCCTTTTCTTTTTGTGAATACAGACTAACACGGCTGTTCCTCTGAAACTTTTTACACAGTATAGGACGTAACAAAAAAGCAATCATGTTCAACCAAAAACTCTGCTCAGGAACTCAGTGACAAGGGGAGTCTCGAACACTGAAGGGCTCTATGTTGTTTTGTGGGATGAGTGTCATAGTTTTGATGCACTAGTTTTACTAAATTCAAAGCACCTATTGATTCACAGCAGGACTGTTACTTATTTATCTAGCTTTCACAAAGATGGATACGAAATTTATATAAAAATCAGAGTGAATCAAGAGAGATCACAATATGAAATAGGACTACTCTACCATAATACAATTCATTATACATCAGAGGAATTTCCAGAAATAATTGGTATATTTCAAAAGCAAACATTAAATATTTATAAAACATCACTTATTTCATGAGGTAATTTAAGAACTCTGAGCACATTGATTTTATAAAAACCACACTATTCACTGACCAATAATTTTTAACATGTACATTGTGGTTATGTTTGTTAAGATATTTCACTTATTGTAACAGCAACCCCATTTCTCTTTAAAGTAAAAAGGTTTATTAAATATGGATTTTCTTTGCTTTCTCATATATATAATTTTAGCCTTAAACTATAAAGTGTTTTATACTCTCTCTCAAAATATGGTTTCAATAAAACCTGCAGGATCTGCAAAGTTGAAATAAACCTTATTTTAAAGGCATATAATAACACCTATAAAATCAACATGTGTCATTTGTACTTAAAGGGGATAGACATAATTCAAGTACACTGTGCTTACATGGACCAGATCCTCCTCTATACCTCTATAGGTAGAAAAGAACAATATGCATGGAAGTAAATTTGCTTATAGACAACAAATATGTATAATTGTTTGTTTTGGTATCCGTCTACAACATTGCATCAGGTTGATATGATGTATCAAAAGATACACAGAAAAAAATAAGAAAGACACTTAAAAGATTTTCTACATTACTTACATATGGTCTCACAGTTATAATACTACCTAGCTGTGCATTCCAACATGAATCATCATCATGCATCACATCACTAAATAGTTTTAGAAAATTAATAGTGCCTTTGAGACATAATTTATTTTGCAATTTACTTGCACAGCAAAAGTAACCCTGCAGTGTTATAACTGTATTTCCATAAGAAGCATTGGACAGTGGGAGAAATTTGCCTGTGTAATTATGCAGCCAAACCCACTCAGCTCTAACATCCTTAGCCAAATTATCATCTCTCTTATCAATATGTCAATAAAATAATAAAACTAGAGGGGAAGAATCTGTATGACGTTCACTGCTTTCTATATGCAGGCTGTGAGCAGGAGTGATTAGTTGAGGTTGGGGATGACAATCTTATTCCTCAGGATACTACTCAGGTTTGTATTACCTTTCATGAATGTTGTGTCCCCTTCCTCTGTGACTTTAGCTAATGTAATATTCATTCATTGATCATGCCCCAGCCTTCCTCAGTCCCACACCCAAAAATGCACCATGCATTGATGTGGAGGGAGCCACCTGCTGAAGGCAATTCCATTCTACATTGTCGTCTTAGATTTCCCTACACACACACTCACTCCAATTTGGAACACCACCAATTCTGCTTTCTGTTATTGATTCTACTTTATACTATGTTGTCAACTCACTCAAAAGGAATTCTAGTAGACAAGAGAAGCACAGCTTTCCATTACAGAAGATATGATACGATAGAGACAAATCAGCTTAAGTATTTATACAAAACTATATTTCATTTTTGTTTCAACAAATTATCCAGTGTTAAACTAAGGCTCAGTAGTCTAATTCCTGGGATCAGCACTTTTGCCTTTTCTGAAGATATACTATATTGGTTACCCACCCACCCACCCGTCAAACTGAAATTCAATAAGAGATCACATATTTTTTGCTATCAGGTCAGCAAACTCATTTTTCAACTGCTTCAGGACCACTGCAGGCAAACAACAATTTGTTTTAGTGATTTGTTGCGTGGGATACTGGAGTGTCAAAAGGAACAAATGGACAATTTAAATAGCAACATGTCACCAGAATCAATGGTTTTAAGGAGTAATCTTTTATGTGGTACATACAATAGGGCCATAATCTGGCTGCAAATGCCCAACAAAGAATTCCTCTGTTTGCTCAAGTGTGCTTCAGAGTAGGGGGCTATCCTGGGGGGAGAGAAGGGATATGGTGTATGGAACCTATCCTACTGGCACAACTAGGAGCAGCCCAGAAGCTACCTACGGTCCATTTTGGTCAATTTCACACTAGCCATAGGATTTTAAAAATCATCAATTTCATGATTTCAGCTATTTAAATCTGAAATTTCAGAGTAGTAACTGTAGGGGTCCTGACCCAAAAAGGAGTTGTGCGGGGGTCGCAAGATTATTGTAGGGGGGTTGCAGTACTGCTTCCCTTACTTCTGCACTGCTGCTGGCGGCGACGCTGCCTTCAGGGCCGTGCAGCTGGAGAGTGACGGCTGCTGGCTGGGAGCCCAGCTCTGAAGGCAGAGCCACCGCCAGCAGCAGGGCAGAATGAACGATGGCATGGTATGGTACTGCCACCCTTCCTTCTGCGCTACTGCTGGTGGGGTGCCACCTTCCGAACTGGGCACCTGTCCAGAAGCCACTGCTCTCCAGTCACCCAGCTCTGAAGGTAGTGCAGAAGTAAGGGTGGCAATACCACAACCCCCTAAAATAACCTTGCAACCCCCCTGCAACTCCCTTTTGCGTCAGGACCCCCAGTATGAGAAACACTGATCTCCCTCATAGTATAGGGTAAAAGCACACACAAGGCCAGATTTCACAGGGAGGTGGGGGAGGGAGACAAGATTTTGCAGTCTAACAGGTTTTTCATAGCTGTGAATTTGGTAGGGACCTAATCATTACTAACCATAAACAGCAGAATATAAACCAACATATCTGTTGGTACACAATACTAGAAGCAGAAAGGCTGTACTGGAAAACCAGGTAGTTGCTGCTCAGTAACTTATGATCCCATGAATCATAATACCAGCCATGTTCAACTGTAGTTCTTTCCACAACTTTGTTGGTGCCATGCTACACCTGTAAGCAACAGTTTCTAAACACAAATCTAGCAGTGCTAGTGTGCTTTATAACATGCTTCATTCACAAAACCTGCAGAGTGATCAGGAAGCTTCTCCATCTGGGCACCTTCTGGACAGTGTAAATGAAATTCACCAATCAACTTAAAAGGCATGCTAGTCCCACTAGAACTGTTAAAAATAACAGACTCCTTCCTAAACTGTTTGTCATGCCTGCGCATACTCTGCTGAAATGAATTCACATTTTCAGAAGCTGAAACTCCTGAGTTATGAAGAGGAATGGCCGTGTTCAATAGTACCACATTAGGGTGGCAAGGAATGAGATGAGATGAGAATTAAGCATTTTTTAAAGCTAACAAAAATTGTATCTCATTATGTTGTTTGCCAGTGTAGAACTAGGTAAAACAGCTCTGATTGGTCTCAAAATGTAAAAAAAAATCATCCGGGGTTCACTATCATTTGCATGTGCAGTCCTGCCAACCCCCGGGGTGTTCAAAATTTATGGGTCAGACTCCGAAACATTGAGGCCAGTTTTAAAATCAGATTTTTTTTAATCCAATGAATTGAGTTCTTTTTATTTGCCCCCTCGTTACTGAGCCTTTAGGATGTATTGATTTAACATTTTCTGGCTTTCCTCCACAACCATATGGGCTAGAAGCTTACTTTTTTAAAATGAAAGCTGAGATTCTCAAGCAATCATTTGAAAACCAGGGCTTTAAGGAAAACACCAAATTATCATAAGACTCATGATAAAATCATGAGATTTGGCAACACTGCAGCTGCAAATGACAGTTACATGCCTAAACACCCTTTGCATTTTAGTCTATTTATCTGTATAAAAGATGGTGCCTGCAAAATAGGTCCAGCAGGTTGAAGTCACTTTTAAAAATTGACTCTTAATATATTTTAAGTTAACCATTGGTCACTTCTTAAAATTTGTCAGCACTCATACTTTAATACATTCAAATAATCACAGAAATCCCAAGTGAATAACTACTATGGAAGAATCTTTCTACAAGTATTCAGTACAATGGGTGGAAAACTCCAGATTTTTTAGGATCAGAACCACCACACAGAGCACAATAGCCAAGGCAGTTCATCAGCATCCAAACCATATGTCTGAGCCAGAGACAATTCCAACCGTTGGAGAACATGCTAGGAAAACATTGCTGCTACAGGAAAATTACAGTCTGGCATTTGGGCTTGTGATTTATATTGGAAGAGTAGGGGGAAGGGTTATAAAATATACTGCCTCAGTAACTCAGAGCAGTGGTTCTTCAAAACTTGCTTTTGATTAATCATGTACATTTTTTTTCCTTGGCATCATAAGACATTCTGCACTTGATTAAAAAAAAAAACCCCAAACCACACATTTCTAAGCAGCAAAACCAATACCAAAAAACACTCAAGAGAGACAAAAATGTTAATACATTATTTGAAATGAATTATCTGTATATTTAAATGTTATTTCTAAGCAAACACATTGATCCAAGTTTGATCAAGCCTAATGCTGCTATGCACATTTCCTATTTTTATCCAAAGCTCTGAGGAGAACATTTTATATTAAGAGCTAAAATATTCTTAAAAGTTAATATATTAATGTTAAGAAATCACTGACCCTGTGTAGGGGAGGGGAAATTAGAACTGAAATAATCCTCATCCATCTCTGATACAAGGGATGCCTGACTAATGTCTGGATTTCCCCTCATTTAGATCCCCCCCTGAATATTTGATTAAGTGGGAACACTTTAATTAATGCTATATTTTCAATATTGAACTACTGAGGGCCATAATGAACTCTTCAAAAATCCACTAGAAGTATTCCTCCGTGGTCAATTGGGCAGAAGAAGACCACACTCTAACCATCTCTTACATGACACATTCAGTGACTGCTACTTTTTGATAAATGATATGCTCAGTCATGTAGGACATGGAATTCCTTCTGAATGAGTTACTGAAAGGAAAGCAACATTCTTGGGAACTTTCTTAAAGTGATTGAAGTGGATTCAAAAAGACCACCTCATGCGTATCAGCATTTCAAGCGGTAAGTGTCTGTCCTTAAAGGAGGCTCCAAAACAGTAACTTTTGTATGTAGCTTCTCTTTTTGAGATACACCACATAACAGTGAAGAATATGTGATGCTCAGTGATGAGAAGGGCATTTCCTACAGAGGGTTTTCACCTCAGTGATTAACAACTGATGAATGATGGTGTAATGTAATGAGATAAACTGTAAAACAGAAGGTTAAAATATTTGTGGGATTGTGGTAAACACACAAGAGCTGTTGGGGAGGCTTGACAGAACTGGCAGAAGTTCCAGGGCCTAGGAAATTGACTGGAGGGTCCCCACTGCCAAGAGGGATGTCAGACAAAAGTGTACATCCAGATGTACATCCAGAGTGCATACCTACCTGGCCAAAAGCCAGGGACAATGCCTAAACTCTGTAAAGCCCCAACAAGCTAAGGATATGAGATTCAGCCAGTGCTTTAATTTGTGCCAGGGCTTGCCACGGGTGAGCCCTGGCACCTCTAGGCTTGGCAGTTTATAATCCTGGCACGCTTTGGCTTGCCACATCAGTTAGGAAAGTAAAAAAAAAAAAAAAAATGGATGAGCCCCAGCACCTCTTTCATTACAAATTAAGCACCAGATGCAGCAGTTGGATCTCCACAGCAGTCTGACAGGTGTCTGACCTGGAGGAGCTCAACCAGATCTGGGACAGATGGTTCCTAGTGTAATGGTGAAAGACAGATGAGAAGAAAACTGAATATAAGAGGATACTTCAAATATTTTGCAATATGACAGTGCATAATCTGGGCACTGTGCAAAAACTGTACAGTGTGCAGCTCAGTTAATTCAATTCAGAACAGTAACAAATATTAGTATTAAACACTGAGGAGTGAAACAGTGTGTATTCTGGTGATGAAGAATATGCTGGGGAAGTAGAATCAGGAAGTACAGCTTTTTTGGTGCATCCCACCATCATCTTTGAATCACAGAAGATGGACACAGAAAAACCCTATTTTATCATCATCTTCATCCCTCCCTCCCAGCACTCAAACCACTAGTGCTTGCATTATGTTCCTCATATTGCACAGGTCCACTTTCATAAGTGGTATCAGCATGAGCAACACTACCCATATCAATGTCAATTTGCTGGAGATTCTTCTCATATGTGGATATAAATCAGGAGTATCCCAAATGACATCAATAAGATTACACAGTCTAAAACTGGTGACACAGAGAGATGAATCAGGCCCATTGTTTTAAAGGGCGTTTTGATTTCTTGACTGATTTTCTTCTGAGTCTAAGGTTAAGTTTTTGGAAATTAAGTTTTTGTTCAGATCTCAAGGAAAAGCACATTTCCACCTCCTTACCTATGTTCTCTTTTACCTGTGCAATGGAGTCCAATTTGATTTTTTTATTTGAATCAGAATCAGGAGAAACTGACAAATTCTCAGACTGGAAGAAATACAGATTTCAGGATGAAGTAGTTGGAGATTCAGATACTGGTTTTCATGTGCTTTCACTAGCAGATTGCTGAAGAGTATATGCCATTTTTTTAAAGCTGAAGTTGGGAAACACGCTGAGCAGCTGCTCTAAGAGCTTGAGAACCTTTAACCATCTCCCATGTTTGCTGAAGAGACTCAATACAAGAAACGTTCACCATCTTATAGGACTATGCTTTGAAAAGGTGCAACATGTGCTTCCCTTTACACACAATCTGATCTGCCGGCCGTAGAAGAGGGTGAATGGATCTCTAGACTTGCCTTTGTCTTCCCCATTTCTGTTCAGGGCTGCTCATGGCCTTAAGTATAGTTCTAGTAGCTGGGATCACCAAGGCAGAGGGACACCCACTCCCTGATGCTAGCAGCTGGAAAGGGCAGTGATGTAGGAGCCACTACAGTATCTCCATTACACCGGAATCCTCTAGGGGCCAGATCTGCTACCGGTCAAGTTTGCTTTGTGTCAGGGACCTGGAGCAAAGCATATTTACCCAACCTCAGATTTGGGATCTCAACATTTATTTCTATCATGCGGATAAACAATATGTTATAAGTGCAGACACAAGAGACCATAACATAACATGTCTGTTAAGGACACATAAGAGCACAGGTGTGAAAAAGTCATAAATCTCTCATTTTTAAAAATAATGTATTGGTTAACCGTTTCCTGGA
Organism: Caretta caretta; assembly: GCF_965140235.1. Taxonomy (NCBI): domain Eukaryota; kingdom Metazoa; phylum Chordata; order Testudines; family Cheloniidae; genus Caretta; species Caretta caretta. The sequence goes on along the minus strand of NC_134210.1, from coordinate 87,849,989 downwards.
ATATTTGCGACACCATGGGAAAAAAAAAAAAGACTCAAACAGAATCTGTAACATAAAGAAGAATTGGAAACTGGGAGAGAAAAAGCACAGTCCAATCCCAGACAGTAGTGATTCTGCAGAGAGTAATACACAGGAGACTAAAACAGACACACTTTCTACTACAGTTTCTAAAGGATGAAAGAGTGCAAGAAATATTTTCTCCAGTTATTTTATATATATAAAAAAGACTCTACCTAAAAGTGAAAAAGATGAAAAGTACCTAACTCTGGGAGAAAGGAGAGGGACAGCAGAGATGGCATCACTCTACATAGCAGCTTATCACTAGATCAGGAATGAACAGTACTAAAAAATAGGCTCATGGAATTAACATCTATGGCATAAAGAAAAGGAGTACTTGTGGCACCTTAGAGACTAACCAATTTATTTGAGCATAAGCTTTTGTGAGCTACAGCTCACTTATAAATTGGTTAGTCTCTAAGGTGCCACAAGTACTCCTTTTCTTTTTGTGAATACAGACTAACACGGCTGTTACTCTGAAACCTGTCATCTATGGCATGAAGCCCTTTTCTGGGCAGACTGCAGCTAGTTTGAACAGATACATGGAAATGTCTGACTCATTTGCTCATGTTTACTTTTTCACTCCAAAAAAGCATTTTTTTAATTTTATTGAGTTGTCTTTAGCTTAGCCCATTTTGCCTATATTAAGTAGAGTCCTGTCCTTCAAACAATATGACTTCATTTTCAAGTTCCTTCTGTCCTCTCTAGTGAGCATCACTGTACAATAAAGATCTGAGTTTGAAATCCCATGAATAATAGAGTGAAAAACATTAAGAAATACACAAACACACACACACCCATTGCTATGTGTTTATATTAGAGAAGGCAAGGTCAAAGAAATGCTCTTTGCACTTGGAGTGCAAGATGGTGAGGTTGTGATAGTCCTTAGATCCTGTGAGAGGTCATTCCAGTGTCTTGGGCTGGCCCCCCAAGTCTCATTAAAAGTCAGTGGGACTTGGCTCTTTAGTGCTTACGTGACTTTTGAAAATGGGGCTCTGAATGGGAGTCTTGGGCTCAGCACCACTTAGAAGCTTTTAAAAATTCTAGCCATCATCTCATAGACCCACTGGCAGCTTTTTTGGTTCCACACATCTCAAGAGAGTGATTTCATAAGCAAGGGAATAACCTAAAGTTATTCCAACAGTCTCCTCCCATCCCCCAGTTTCTCTTTAGTCAATTTGGATAAGTGGGTAATTCATATCAGCAGCCTAGCTCCGTATCTGAATCCTCTGAACAAGACAGGATGAAAAGGCAGTTACCCATCACACTTTCATATAGACAGGTGATGAATAGCTCAGTTACACCCAAAGCGTCTAGAATATCACTGCTTGCTAGTATGTCTGGAGGCTCTTATTCAATTTTTAGTTAGGCAAAAATCCCATTGATCTCCATGAGAGTTGTGCCTGAGTAAGGACTTCAGGATCTGGTGTACAGCTTTTCTCTTTTCAAGAATATTTCTTAGTTACGGAAATGAGTGAATGTTTCTTTAAAGAAAACAATCAGTACTCTTGGCATGATTACAAAATGCTTTCCAACTAGAGATTTTGATTTCCTCTGTACAGTAGCTAGGAATCCCTCCATTGATCAGTGAAAAGAGTTATAGTGAGACATACGGTTTACTGGCTTACAGAATGTCAGGTCTTTCAGACTGTATAAAGATCTATAATGGCACTGAGAATCTTTTCTGCTTTATCACTGTGACAGAGGGGAATGTGGAGGCTGTAGTATATTACTGACCATTCACACCCTTTTTTACACAACTTGCTTTCTGCTATTAAAAAAAGCCATCAGCACAAAGACAACATTAAATTCTAGCAGGCTTTGGGTTAAATCGTGCCTTTAAATCACAGCCTATAATAGCTGGTGATGCAGAAAGGCAGCACCCTAGCATGAGTTCCAGAAGGAACTGTGCATCAGATATAGTGGTCCCACTGAAATCAGTGAGTTTGCCATTGATTTCAGCGGAGCCAGGATTTCACCCAGTGTTCCACTCTTCCCACTCAGTGGCTCTCACAACTATGCCATTACCCACTGCCTCTGGTGTGTCTTGGGCCCGCATCTGCACTAGCCTGAATAGTTCTTCTCAGAAGAGGGCAAGGTGTGCATCTGTGTCCAAACACAGCACAGGGGAACAAGTAGGATAGATGACTATTTTTTGGTGTCCTTCAGCTCCTATGCACCCACACTTGTTTACAAGCTGATCAATAGGACATGGCATAGATAGGCCAGTTATTGAAGCCATGATTTATATGGACACTTTGTGTCGACACAGAAACCAATAGAGGCCACCACGTACCTTAAAAATAAGGCATACTAGATAATTAGTGATACACAGTGAGAAACTAGAAAGATTACAACATACACTCAACACTTCTATTTAATTAGTGCTAAAGGAAAATTTCTGGCAGTGTAACAAAAATCTTTTTGTATTATAATTAGTTTTACTTCAATATATGCTACTGTGAAAAGAACATGTGTAGTTGCTGAGTTTTTTGTCTCCTACAGTAATTACAGATTACACATACTGATCACATTTAATCAAACCACAGGAGACTGACACATAGAAATTACACTGCAGGTGAGTTAACTCAGATGCATTAGGCTCCCAACATGGAATACAATCTACCTACATTATGTTTATCAATGTAAAATATCACCTGGATGTCTTCTTTTTGCCCAAAGCAGCGTCCTACAGACTTGTTCTCATATTAAGCTGTTCCACGTAATCTGCTAGTTTGGTGTTTTGTTCAGTTACTCAGCATCTGAGTAATACCATGTACTTCATATTGCATAACTCAGAGTGTGTTGTGAGATTTCACAGATTTCTCCTAAAAACTGTATTTTTGCAGTAACTTTGAACAGGTCAACCCATTAAATTCAGCCACAGCCAAGGAATAAAGTCGAGTACATTTCAACAGTTTCATACAAGAGGTGATTTTTTTAAATTATTATTGAATAATATCCTTGTGGATAAAGGCCTCGTGCTGAAACAGTTTTTCCCCTATAAAATTACACTTTAAAAATCTATTATTCCTTTACATCTTTTCTCATTGGTATTTAATTGTGGACTGATTCAAACGTCTAAAAGTGCAAGATATAAGTTACTGGTTAACTGCATAAATTCAAATATTCCAACATGCTGTTTCTAATCCAATTTTCCCTCAAGATCACACATGTAAATATACTAATTGCACAAACACTGTTATAGAAACAAACAGGCACTTTACCAGTTAGGAACAAGCAATATCTTATTCTTGAACACTATCAAGTGATAAGATATCCTTAATAAAAAAGTAACTAGACCCGCTACCCAGCTGGATAGACCTCCTTCTATATTGTTTTTCTTTCCTTTGTGATTTAAAGCCTTAGAAGTACTTTTCAGCACTGGTCTATTAAATAGGTATGGTCTTTAAATAATAATTTTGTAGTTACTAATTTAAATCTATTTAAAAATGTCAAAAGTTTCCAGGCTTCAATCACTTTTCAAATTATTGCACTGAAAATACTCATTAACTGGAACATAAGCGGTATCATTTTTTATCTGCCAGTTCACACTACTCCGCTCACTGTAAGCAGAGTAGTAGTTTCTAATGAACCATGAAGAGAATTCACTTTGAAAAACAGGGTTTGGAGCCCAATCCTGCTCTTATTGCCATAAATGTAAGGTGTCAATATGATCAGGATAAGGCCACTGAGTGTCTTTCTAAAAGATATTATAGAGACAAGGTGGATAAGGTAATATCTTTTATTGGAGCAACTTCTGTTGATGAGAGAGACAAGCTTTCAAGCTACACAGAAGAACTCTATGTGACTCGAAAGCTTGTCTCTCTCACCAAACAGAAGTTGGCCCAGTAAAACATATTACCTTACCCACTTTGTCTCTCTAATATCTTGGGACCGACACAGCTACAACTACACTGCATACAAGATATTAGACCTTGAGCTTTCTATTTGTGTGCGTGTATGCACCCCCCACCCATACTATAAACCATTCCTTTCCAAAATTTCCCATTAGCTTCTTTAGGTTATGCCCCAAGTGCACTATTGACATTTAAAAAAAAACCTCTCTCTCTTAATACTGTGTTTCACATTCATTCCATTCAGGGGGGAAAGGGGTCTTGAGTTGTGTCTGAGTAAATTAGTGACAGTACATGATGGCATGTGGAGGTATGAAAATATTATCACCATCAATTTGGGATTGATACATTACTCACTAGTGTCAAAACAACAAATTAGTTATGCATACCATGTCGAAGAAGTGGAAATGCATGTTTTATACCACATCACACCATCACAAGCATACAGAATGGGGCATGTTTTACAGAAAAAAGTATTTTACATACGTCAGAGTTTTAAACAGTGCTATTGGTACTATTTTTGGTATCCTTCCATCTGTAAAACCAGGATTCCTTAACAACATGAATTAAAAGTGAAGGCTTGTCTCAGGGAGAGGAAAATTATAATTTATGAACTTCAGAAACCTCTAAAATAGCCTAAGATAGCTGTTTCATACAGAAAAAGTTGTCTGATAACATCTGAAATATGAATTAAAGTTGTGTCCCACTGGAAAGATTAAAAAGATATATTTAGATAATCATCTTTTTGAACCAGGAATTGTCCTTTTAGAGTGTTTGGAAAGTACCTAGCACATAATAATGGGTGCTACCATAAAAAAAAATCCACAACTAAATATTAATACTAATAGAAAAGGGTGGTGATTGGGAATGTGAGGGGAGGAGAGAATTCCTAACTTTCACATAGAACAAAGCTCTCATTTCTGTGAGATACTGCACCTTTAACATACTACTGATAGAATACCAGTGGTCAGTTTTGGGGAAAAATTTACTTTTGAAAGAAGGAAACATTTCTCCAGCAATGTGGTGGTGGGATTTTTTGTTTTTCCTTTTTTCCCCATTGGTGCTATTAGAAGTTGCTCTTCAGTTTTGAATGTTAGAACTAGTCCTACTGTTGATGATGATTAGGCAGACTACAAGTGAGCTTGTCAAAAGATACATAAGTGAAATTTATCAGATGAATATCACCACTCCTTATATTCTATCGTTATGCTACACATAAACAGGTATATACATGTCTTAAGGATGCACTCTTACTGGATCCATGGTTATGATTACTTTATGAGATGCAGTTAATTTATGAATCTCTCTCTCTCTCTCTCTCTCTCTCTCTCTCTCTCCACCCATAAATGGATATTCATCTATAAACTGAAAGAGAAAAAGTATAATACTTGAGAGTTTGGAAGCTGTAGTATCATTAATATTTGCACAAGTTAGTGGTGAACTCAGTACTCCTGACAGGCAAAGAGAAAAACTACTTTAAAAGGAACATATACAATAGTCCCTAATGTGTGACACCAGTTGATAGTATACGTTACATGTAATCTACTGTATTCTGTTTAGACAGCTATTTCATTTTTAGATTTTTTTTCTTTTGCTTTCCAAATCCACTGAATACTCTGCTATGAAAGACTCAATATGATTAAGATACTACTCTCTAATAGCAAAAGAGAGGTTCTGTACTGTAATGTTAACAAGAAATTCCAAAACAAAGACTAGTTGACTGACTTACATGAAGTATGGTCATTATCATAGAACAATGAATGTTTGAGTTCAGGGGTATACCTAGAAGGAAAATAAAAACTCTTCTAGATATGAAAGACATTCGAAGCAGAAGTACATGCTTTCGGTCTTCACCTGTATACAGAGAAGAGATTTTATGTGAGAATTCTTTAATTTGTTGGCAGTATTTCCATTCATTCCCCAAATCATCCTTAATAGTTTTGGTCACAGTTGAGTTGAAATGTGTGTGAGATTTAATTATGTTTCATGCAACACTTCATTTTCAGAGAATTTCAAAGGAAGTGCTGTACCTATCAGAGTTTCATGACCAAGTTTCAGGCAAGCATCCAGGAGCTAATTTACCAACTGACTGATTTATGGCTGTGGAGCCAGCTTCAAATAAAATAAAAATGTTTGCTGGCCCCACGAACAAAACTTTACAAGAGTACTTGCCTTGATCCTTATTTTAAAACTTCTATATGATTTTTCATGGTTTCTGATTTATGGCTGTATAGGTCAATTCCCTTTCAAATGCTATTGGAGTTTTTTAATTCTTCAGGAAGAGGTAACTACTTTTTAAACCTTTAACTGAAGCATTATTGGTACAGAACTTAAAATGTATGAGTTCCCAGTGATAACCATTATCTTACTATGCTAAACCGTTTAGAGTGTCATCCTTCAGGAAAGGACATATACCCACAGAAATGTCATGTTTCAATTTCAAAATGATACGGTTTTTCAGTTTCAGATATGGTGTACTTTAAAATGTCCTTAAGCAGTGAAGGAATATCTCAGAACAATATGGATAGAAGAAAAACTTCAGAACATATCAGTGTGTGTCAAAAAGGGGTATTCACAATCTAGATCATGATCAAACTCAGAAAAAGTTGCTTATACAACAAGCAATTCAGATCTGTGAATGTACACTTTGTGGTGAAATCCAGATCTCCTTACTCAGGTGTTTTTTTTATTTATTTTAATGGAAGTTTGAGTAAGGATAAAGTAAAAACTGAAGTATGATCTTCAGTATATGGCATTAAAGGAACACCAGAAAAAAACCCGAACAGTAGATTTAGTAGAAGAATGAAAATGTCATCCCATTTTCTCTAAGAATAACTTTGGTTTATCATATTAAAAACAAAGAAAATTCAAACGAAGAATCTGATTGTGACAGCTGTTTATTCTGAGTTATTTGAATTCATTAATTCATATAGGAGAGTCAAGTTCTGAAAGGGATTTCAGCATGTGGTTAACTTCTAATGAAGAAAGTGAAGTATGTTAAAGGGAGAGTAGAACTACTGCTGCATAGTTTTGCAGTAATTGGGGGACGGGACACAACTCTCCCAGGACATTTGAAAACAAACAACTTACATTTTTTGTTAAATACATAATCCGCCACCTCAGATGTACACTGCGCCTTTAAAAACAATTATCCATGTGAAATAAGTGCCTTTTCAGGATTATGTTTTGTGTTCTTGTGAGAAATGAGGGAGCGGTACAACCTAGTGGAGATAAAAATCTCCCAAATTTTATTCCTGGCTCTGACACTGGTTTTCTCAATGAATTTAAGCAAGTTATTTCTCTTCTCCAAGCATCAGTTTAACCATCTGTAAAATGGGGAGTAAATTTATTTTCCTACTTAGAAAGGATGTTTTGACTACTAAGTAATATAGGCAAATCACTTTCAATAGGAAAAAAATAAGTATTAACATAGCCATTCATTTATCAACATAAACTTAGCTTGACTTCTCTCTGAGAAGTATTAGAGAAAATGCAATAAATGTGGTTCACACCTGATTTATTTGACCCTTCATAATTCTATACTGGGAAAAGCTTGATTCCCCCCCCCCCCCGCCTTGTTTCTTAAATTGTAAGAGTGACCTCTAGTGCTTTACTGTTTTGTTGTATTCTGGAAGTCCTATTTTACAATATGCCTTTCTGATCTGATTTAGTCTTGTGCATACTGCCAAATGCTATTAATGTGTGATTCAATTATGATTTTGTGAAAATGAATGTATTCATAAACCATACGATGCAGAATGATGGAGAATTAAAGCTTAGACTGGATTGCAGCAGAGTATTTTACCAAAGGAGCTTATTATTCATGTTTAGGGCTACTCTATGCACTTGAGTATCAAATGAGATATGATTACTGAATGAAAGCACAAGATCATTTTGGTGCTGCAATGTCATCAGGCTCATGGTAGCATGTTTAGTTTACAAGCTGTCCAAAGGAAAACTCTTCAGTACACATAGCACACAGCACTTCTAACTTCCTTCTCATGGCTTAGATGTTTGCACAGAGCTGTTCCCTGCTACAGTGCTGTAAAGTTATTCCTGAATGTTCTCCCAGTAGCACCAACATTCACATTCTTAAAATGCAGTCACTGTTTCAACCTACCCCATTCATACGCTGCACAGCCAGCCCCTTAACCAGATTAAAAACCAAAACAAAACAGGCTGCTCATTTTAAGCATCTGACATTTAGGCAACTATTCTGATAGATAAGAACGGCCCTACTGGGTCAGACCAAAGGTCCATCTAGCCCAGTATCCGATCTTCCAACAGTGGCCAGTGCCAGGTGTCCCAGAGAGAATGAACAGAACAGGTAATCATCAAGTCATCCATCCCCTGCTGTCACTCATTCCCAGGTTCTGGCAAACAGATGTATCAAAAATAAAAATCCTTATGGTCCACTGAGTACAAAGTACAACCAAAGGAACTCAGAACAATTACTGAACAGGTGAAATGCTTAGAAATTAGTGTCTGATAAATTCATTTAGGGTGAAAATGGTCAGACTTGATTCAACACTGAAACCAAAAGATCCCAGTGCTAAGTCACATTTACCTCAGATCTGCCTTCTAGAGGACAGGTTCTCTTACATATTGTGATCACTGTCTCTATATTGCAATACCACCCTATTGGCTAACTATGGTTTACTCATTTAAAAAAACAAAACAAACAAAACAAACCCACAACTTTTTGCTGCTACTGATGGTGCCCTCTTCCTTAGTCATATATGAACACTATTCTCTAAGCAGTCAGTGCACATCTTGTCCTCAACATTTTTCTTTGTTACATTTGCTTTACTCACGAACTGCACACTATTGTACATCAGATTTATTTGAGTGCCAGCTTGTTTCAGGAGATGCAGATACCAGCCTTCCAAATTATAAATTGCTAAAAGCCAAGCTGATGCAGCATACAGTAGAAGTCTTCCAGTAATTTCAATGTAAGACACAATTCCTTGTAAAATGCAGCACTTCTCAAGAGGAAACAAAAATTAAAATGGGGATGGAACATGCAATTCCTTGCTAAAATATTAATTTCAGATTATACTGGAACTTCTCAATAGAATTTTGTATATAGAATTGTATAAATAAATATATAGGATGGATTTTAGAACTTAAAAAATGACATTTCTCAGCCAAGGAAACATTTTCAGGCTAGCTATTTGTGGTCATGTTTTCAGAAGCATTAAGCATTTATTTCAAGAACAAGATTTATTCCAAAGCCAAATAAAATAGCCCAGAAGTTTTCAAAACAGTCTGGTCTGAGTTTTAAATCATTTGTAATACTTACATTTATTTCCTGCCACTATTGTTTTCCAATTATGAACAGATAACAGAAACAGCAGCTTGAAGAAGATTTCAGTGACAGAATCCATGTTCACATTTATTGAGGCACCCAAAAGAACTATAGTATTAGAAAACAGCTGCTCTGCACTTCAGTCCTATTCTTGCTTCCTCCTCTCTCTCTCCTTTCAGTGCTTCTCAGTAGTCAGACTCCTCAGTGATATGCACTCTGCAACTGCTCACACATGCATACACACCTCCAAATCTGCTTTTTTTCCTCCCCTAACAACAGCAATCCCTTAAGAGCAGCAGCAAGAATCTCTCCTCCAATTTCACAGAATCACTGAGGGCTAAACTGCAAGACTACCCTGTACAGCTTGCTTACAGAAGCTACACGTTCACATGTGTCCTGGACACCCCTTGTGGTGATAGGTAGGAAATGAGAGTCTCTATTGAAAGCCAGACAATATGATAGAATATATTGCACATGTGCACCGGGACAGAGTCTTTGCTGGGTTCTCACTGTGCCCCATTCTTTATAGTGATTTTTAAGTATGTGGAGCGTATGTATTTGTTACACATCCTGCTTTTCCTCTTCTTTCATACACCGTATCTAAAAAACTTTCAGTTGGTAAAGCATTTAGAAGTACCGCATTTTGGAGAGAATATATTATGTTTCTCAAGCATTTGTAGTAGGAACTCAAAGAGTAGAGGCAAAAGTGCATTTCACCTTTGCTTGTGAAGTAAATGTAGGAACTAATAACCTAGTATCCATCAGAAAATAATGCCTCAAAAATTACATTATGAGTACTACTTGAACTGACCATTAACCCATAAATGAAGGATCCTCAATAAGATGTATGTCACTTGATTAAGATTGTGTCAGTCTTTCCTGCATGCTATTGCTTATTTTGAAGGTTAAAATAAATACTTTGGGTGGTTATTTAGCACACAAGATATTAACTTGGGACTGCAGTGTTCTTTAAACTGTCCAAAGGTTTGTTACGGGAGTATAAAAGCTTTAGTTTAGATCAATTTTTCAGAAGGGTTTTGATCTGTACATTTTAATATATATCCCAATAATAGATACAAGCCTGCATCCATGAGAAATGCTATCAGTTTATTAGGGGCCCTCATTGCATCAGTGAGGCATTTTGTGCTACAGTGATCATTCACCCCAAAGAAGGGCAGGTAGAGCTATCACTACTATTTCCTCAGGGTTCCCATGACAGAGAGTAGATTTACACTGTAGCCTTCACCAGAGACTATTAAAACGATGTGTCAAGTCACCATGTTCCCAGCTTCTCTAAAGTATGCCCCTATTCTACCAAGTACCATCTTCTTTTGGGGATCTCCTAATATGACTCCCCCGATCTGGTGCGAAGGAGGTTATGACCATCTTGCGTGATCACATCTTCCCCCTGATTTTTTTTTTCTCATGGGGGCCTTCGTGCAAAGGTTTGTGGTAGGATAAACCAGCCTTAACTATTGGTGAATTCAGCCTATTTGGCCCAAATCCTGCTCTCTCTATTGCAAGCACAAAGCTTCAAAATGCAGCAGGACCGTGGATGCTCTCCTGTTATGCGTGGGCCAGGCTGTGGAGGAGGCTCAGCCCTTATAGAATCATAGACAATTAGGGTTGGAAGAGACTTCAGGAGGTCATCTAGTCCAATCCCTGCTTAAAGCAAGACCAACCCCAATTAAATCATCCCAGACAGGGCTTTGTCAAGGCAGGTCTTAAAAACCTCTAAGGATGGAGATTCCACTGTCTCCCTAGATAACCCATTCCAGGGCTTCTTAATATGCAACCTAGACCTCCCACACTGCAACTTGAGACCATTGCTCCTTGTTCTGTCATCTGCCACCACTGAGAATAGCGTACCTCCATCCTCTTTGGAACCCCCCTTCCAAGTAGTTGAAGGCTGCTATCAAATCCCCCCTCATTCTTCTCTTCTGTAGACTAAATAAGCCAATTCCCTCAGCCTCTCCTTGTATGTCACATGCCCCAGCCCCCTAATCATTCTCGATGCCCTCCGCTGAACTCTCTGCAATTTGTCCACATCCCTTCTGTCATGGGGGCCCCAAAACTGGACACAATACTCCAGATGTGGCCTCATCAGGGCTGAATAGAGGGGAATTCCCTCGATCTGCTGGCAATGCTCCTAACTAATGCATCCCAATATGCCGTTAGCCTTCTTGGCAGCAAGGGCACATTGACGACTCATATCCAGCTTCTTGTCCACTGTAATCCCCAGTTCCTTTTCTGCAGAACTGCCGCTTAGCCAGTCAGTCCCCAGCCTGTGCATCGGATTCTTCCATCCTAAGTACAGGACTCTGCACTTGTCCTTGTTGAACCTCATCAGATTTCTTTTGTCCCAATCCTCCAATTTCTCTAGGTCACTCTGGACCCTATCCCTACCCTCCAGTGTATCTACCTCTCCCCCTAGTTTAATGTCATCCGCGAACTTGCTGAGGATGCAATCCATCCCATCATCCAGATTATAAATGAAGATGTTGAACAAAACCAGCCCCAGGACTGACCCTTGGGGCATTCCACTTGATACTGGCTGCCAACAAGACAACAAGCCCTTGATCACTATGCATTGAGCCCAACGAGCTAGCCAGCTTTCTATCCACCTTATGGTCCATTCATTCAATCCATACTTTTTTAACTTGCTGGCAAGAATACCATGGTAGACTCTATCAAAAGCTTTGCTAAAGTCAAGATATATCACGTCGACCACTTTCCCCATATCCACAGAGCCAGTTATTTCATCATAGAAGACAATCAGGTTGGTCGGGCATGGCTTGCCCTTGCTGAATCCATGCTGACTGTTCCTGATCCCCTTCCTCTCCTTCAAGTGCTTCAAAATAGATTCCTAGAGGACCTGATTTTTCCAGGGATTGAGGTGAGGCTGACCGGTCTGTAGTTCCCTGGATTCTCTTTCTTCCCCCTTTTAAAGATGGGCACTATATTTGCCTTTTTCAAATTGTCCAGGACCTCCCCCGATCGCCACAAGTTTTCAAAGATAATGGCCAAGGGCTCTGCAATCACATCAGCCAGTTCCCTCAGCACACTCGGATGCATTAGATCTGGCCCCATGGATTTGTGTGCATGTCCAGCTTTTCTAGTCCATAACTTGTTCTTTCACCACTGAGGATTGCTCACCTCCTCCCCATACTGTGCTGCCCAATGCAGCAGTCTGGAAGCTGACCTTGTCTGTGAAGGCCGAGGCAAAAAAAGCACTGAGTATGTCAGCTTTTTTCCACTTCACCTGTCACTAGTTTGCCTCCCCATTCAGTAAAGGTCCCACACTTTCCCTGACCAACTTCTTGTTGCCAACATACCTGCAGAAACCCTTCTTGTTACACTTCACATCCCTTGCTAGCTGCAACTCAAATTGTGCTTTGGCCTTCCTGATTACACCCCTGCATGCTCGAACATGAGCATGGATTCACCAAGGGAAGGTCATGCCTGACTAATCTAATCACCTTTTATGATGAGATTACTGGTTCTGTTGATGAAGGGAAAGCAGTGGATGTATTGTTTCTTGACTTTAGCAAAGCTTTTGACATGGTCTCCCACAGTATTCTTGTCAGCAAGTTAAAGAAGTGCGGGCTGGATGAATGCACTATAAGGTAGGTAGAAAGTTGGCTAGATTGTCGGGCTCAACGGGTAGTGATCAATGGCTCCATGTCTAGTTGGCAGCCGATGTCAAGTGGAGTGCCCCAGGGGTCGGTCCTGGGGCCGGTTTTGTTCAATATCTTCATAAATGATCTGGAGGATGGTGTAGATTGCACTCTCAGCAAATTTGCGGATGATACTGAACTGGGAGGAGTGGTAGATACGCTGGAGGGGAGGGATAGGATACAGAAGGACCTATACAAATTGGAGGATTGGGCCAAAAGAAATCTGATGAGGTTCAATAAGGATAAGTGCAGGGTCCTGCACTTAGGACGGAAGAATCCAATGCACCGCTACAGACTAGGGGCCGAATGGCTAGGCAGCAGTTCTGCGGAAAAGGACCTAGGGGTGACAGTGGACGAGAAGCTGGATATGAGTCAGCAGTGTGCCCTTGTTGCCAAGAAGGCCAATGGCATTTTGGGATGTATAAGTAGGGGCATAGCGAGCAGATCGAGGGACGTGATCGTTCCCCTCTATTCGACATTGGTGAGGCCTCATCTGGAGTACTGTGTCCAGTTTTGGGCCCCACACTACAAGAAGGATGTGGATAAATTGGAGAGAGTCCAGCGAAGGGCAACAAAAATGATTAGGGGTCTGGAACACATGACTTATGAGGAGAGGCTGAGGGAGCTGGGATTGTTTAGTCGGCAGAAGAGAAAAATGAGGGGGGATTTGATAGCTGCTTTCAACTACCTGAAAGGGGGTTCCAAAGAGGATGGCTCTAGACTGTTCTCAATGGTAGCAGATGACAGAACGAGGAGTAATGGTCTCAAGTTGCAGTGGGGGAGGTTTAGATTGGATATTAGGAAAAACTTTTTCACTATGAGGGTGGTGAAACACTGGAATGCGTTACCTAGGGAGGTGGTAGAATCTCCTTCCTTAGAGGTTTTTAAGGTCAGGCTTGACAAAGCCCTGGCTGGGATGATTTAACTGGGAATTGGTCCTGCTTCGAGCAGGGGGTTGGACTAGATGACCTTCTGGGGTCCCTTCCAACCCTGATATTCTATGATTCTATAAGCAGGGGTGGCTCAGATCAGGGCATTAATTTAGCTAAACATATTGAGAGATATTTGGATAAGGGTTTGGTTTCATTCCATCTATAATGGTGAACCAGGGTCATTCAGATTAGGAACCTCTTTTATTCAAACCACAAAAGTTCAGATGGGGGGCACAAAGGAAGTTCAGATAAGAATCTGATTTGGGCCCTGTCTGGATCAAATTCTGCTTTTATTAATACAGTGTAAAGCTGGAGTAACTCCACTAAAGAGACAGAGATCAGAATGTGCCCCCCTAATTTTAACCTTCCCTTATATCTACTTACCTAGTTGTGTTGGCAAATGCCTTGTTTTAACCTGGCCACTAGACTGAGCTTCTTTGTCATTTAATTCTTCAAAATATTGACCTGCTGACAGACTGAACATCAGAAAAATATTCTTTCAGCTGCATCCCAGCAGCTACTTCTAAAGATCAGTATCCCATGAGAGAGTCCTGAACTCTTTAGTTAGAAGAAATTTCATATTTAGAAAATAGGGCAAACAACATATAAAATCTTGGCAAGGACTCCCTGTGGAGTAAAGTTCTTTAGAATTACCTCTACAGACCTTGGGGTTTTAGCACAGAAATAATAATAATTCTGATAAAGTAGTAGAATGGTCTATAACATTTGTGATAAATATTTGTTTTGTAAAATACCATATAGTGGCCAAAAGATTTCATCTGTGGCTGAACTACTGTGGCGGTAAGGATTAATCTAATCTGATCCACTCCTTTCTTAAAACTGCAGAAATGCCTTTTTTGTTTTTAACAACAGATCATCATCCAGGGATATATTTTATACAGTGATTCAGAGATGTGTGCGTAAAGGACATATCTGGCATTTCAGGTTAACTATCATGATCTTCCCTCAGATACTGTATGATTCATTGTGATGAGGTTGGCAGCTAAAAACCACAGAAAATAATAAAATGTGTCTCACCTTGAATACTGCAACCTTCCCTCTGCCTTCCCCTCATGGCACCCCACGCTCTCCAACCTATTTAAAATGCTGCTGCTTAAACAATCTTCTTCTGTTGCTCTGACTGTATCACTCCTGTATTTGAATCCCCAGCAGTGGCTTACTTTTCTCCCCCACATAAAATTCATGCTTCTCATTAAGTTCTCAGCTGTACCTTGAGGGCCCTGCACCCACTTTGCTCCAGTTAATCCATCTCCCACTCCCATCCAGCTGTTTATGCTCTTCACAAGCCTTTCTGCTCATTTGTAGTCCTCTCACTCCCATCATTCTGGCCTTTTCCATGCTATTCCTTATTCCTCAAATTCCTTCTCTCTTGTATGTCAAACAACCTTCTCTTCATTCAAATTCCTCCTCCAAACATACTTCTGTAATGCAACAATGATTTTCCCCAGGGTACTATATATGTTTAAATGGCATGCTTTTTATATTATACACACAGAGAGATACATAATTTAGAGCAACTATAAGTTCTTTGGGATAGGGACGACATCTTCCTTTATTTTTGTACAGTGTTAAAATCACAGTGAATCATCATCAGCATAGTATGGACTACAGATAGTCTGGGATGGCTTGATTTTATCAAAACTTCAGTCATCCACTTTTGGTATTACCATCCGCCACTTTCCAAGTGTCTCCTGCTCTCTTTTGACAGACTCAAATTGAAATGAAAATATTATTCCCCTGTAAAATAATTCTTGCCCTGTTTTTTTAGCTATGAGAAGAATAAAATTTTAAATCATGTAAATCCTACTCCCGGCAATGCTCAGACATGCATAGATAGCAGTGTTAGAGGCATCAGAAAGATGGCAAAGCTCTGTTAATGATATAAGTGTAAGAAACAGAAGGAAAGATACAGGAACACACAGTTTAGCTGCTTCTTCCTTCCAGTTCTCTTCAGTCAGAAATAAAACTTTACATAAGAGATTCAAATTACTTTTAATTTCCCCCATACCACAGGCGTTCACTACACATTATTTTACTAAAACAAATATTACAACTTAATATTTACAGTATTTATCGCCTGAAGAATAAGAATTACAAACAAGGAAAGTATTCAGTAGTCCATGCCTATGCACTAAAAAAAGTGTTACTTTAATCCTCTATAATAACTTTCCTAGCTCCCAGGAGAATTCCTCTTGTAGCTCCCTCAAACCACAGGACATGCTGTGAGAATTGGCCAGCTACCTCCTTGTCTTATGTCTCTTGCTTTTAACTGATCCAACACAAATGCATGATTATTACATCTCCAACAAATCAACATTTCCTGTACCCAGATACAACATTAAGGTTCTATTCTGCTTTGCTAAACTACAAGAGAGTAAAAAGAAAGAGACATGTTTAAATGCTTCAGTTCTCATTTAGTCAAAGGAAAATGGATCCTATTCCTTGTGCTGTGACCCTGGGTGTAAACCTCTATCTATGGCCACCTGCTACAGTTGTGGTATTATAGGTTCCTCTTGACACTAATATACTGTAACATGATGCATGTAGAGCAAACTCAACTGTTTATTGCAAACATAGCTGTCACAAGAGCATAATCACCCTCTCAACACTGCTAGAAACCATGCAAACCCCTGCCCTACACCTTGTCAGATTACATATAGGAGCATGCAAGAAAACAATCCCAACATGTAGAACAGTTTGTCACTTCACAAGCTAAAATAAAATCCATTCTCACATAAAGCAATTGAATATATTGATGTAACTGTAGAAGTTTGTAATAAATATAGTATACAGTAAAAAGTACTTGTCAAAAATGAACACTCTTACCATTAATTTGCCCAGCAGGGGCAGTGTTGTTCACTTTGTCTGTTGATTGTAAAATAACAGACTGCAAGTTTCTCTTCACAGTGTATCAGCTGAAAAAGAAGAAAAACGTTCTGTCTATGAATAGCAAGCTTTGCTGTTATTTTCATGATAAATTATTATTTCATTAAAGGATAAAATTCTAATCCTATCTCATCTGCAATTAAAGCCCCAAGCGCAGCAGAACCAGTTCAGGTTACCTGCAGCAGGATCAAAACTGCAGCAAGCATGAATCAGAGTCCACTGCACAGCACAGAGCACCATTATGTGTGGACTAGTTGTTGACCAGCAGGGCAGCAAGTTTAATTGCCAGGAGCAGGTGCATTAATGTAATGGCACAGCCAGAGGATCTACAGCTGCTCTTGAATTATTGGGCATTCTTCCCCTTCAGGAGGTGTTTAAACCACCACAGGGATAATTGCAGCCAGCTTTTCTGCCATTCCTCAGACTTGAGGTGTTGAAAGGTCTTACTCTTTTCAGCTGTTGTTGATCTCCTTATGTGCATAGTACAGTCATTTAGGGTATGCACTGCAAAGAGGAGAAGAGAGTTTGGGCCCTAACTAATACATGAAATCACTATCTCTACTGAATGGAGTCACCGTAAGTGCTGTGGTACCCCAGTCCCCTCTGATGTCTGATTGCACTCTGGATGTAACACACAGGCGGAAATAAGCACAGTAGACACTCAATGTTCTAGCCCTCAGTGGGCTCCCATAAATGCATTTTGAGTAACAGATGATCATTTTACTAGGGATGCCTGAACTAAAAGATACAAATACCTAAGCACGATTATTTTAATGTACACAAATACTTCCTAACCGGGGAAGTCCTGTACAGGAATGTAGAGGTAACAGTCTCATTTTAAGTGCTCTGAACTATCCTCCTGCCTACATGTTGCTTCCTTACGTGCTCCTGTAGCAGTTAGTGCTGGTACCAGCAATAGTGAGAGAATCTGCTCAGTGTCTGGTCTTTCCTCCACAGCCAATCCCTGGCCTGCTACTTCCAGCCTGCCTCTTCCTACTTCCAGACAGCAGCTGGCCCTCTTCTGAGCTTAGCCTCTTTTAGATCTTAGGATCCTATTTCCTTTTTCATGTACGAGGTTATGGAGCCCTTGACCATTTGAATATTGAACTGGTTAACATTATCCCATCCCTCCAGAGTAGAGGGGTGGTCCCCAGTAATGAGTCAGTAGTTATAAAAGTAACTATATGTTGACGGGCAAATATTCCATTCTTTTTGGTTGTCGTGAAGGTAGCGTCACACTGATGCCCCCCTGCTTAAAGAAAACCTACTCAGGCCGGGCTACTAATGAGACTTCTTCATCCAGAAGCCTAGAAGAGCCAGGAGGAGATACTGACCAATAGAGAGCCAGCAGGCCAGTTAAGAAGGACAATGCTGAGTAATGCTGGGAGCTCATGAGTACTAATGCAAAACTCCAGGGCCAGGTCATGTCCCTGGCTTAAAGTGCTGCAACCAAGAGGTCATCCTTTGTGTTTGGTTATTAATTTAAAGATGCACACAGTCAATTCTTGAGTTTGTTCATCATTTACCATTTAAGATTGATGTCGAGCTCCTGGCATGGACCATTATTCTTCAGCCCGCCTGCCACATCCTGTCTGTGTAAATTCAGTTCTTGAGCTCATTTTTTTACCTCTCATCTCTTTATTTTAAGAGGCTTATTCCATGCTTGGGGGAGGGAGAGGAGGGGGAGCACATAAGTAATTTTCTATCAATATACAAGAAAGCACTTTGGATATAAAACTATTATTATTTAGCTCTTATATAAGGTTTTTCATCCAAACTCTCAGAGCATTTTAGAAATAAGAGCAAGTATTATCCCCATTTTACAGATAGGGAAATGGAGGTACAGAGGTGCACTTATTTGGCAAGGACACCCATCACATTAGTGACACAATCAGGAACAGAACACATCTGAGTCCTAACCCAGTGTCCTATCTGCTGGACCACGATGCCTCCCTGACCATGGGCACTGACCAGTTAAATTTTGTTCATTATTCAATTATTTACTATTTAGTACAAATATCTATACAACTCTAATCAATACAGCCCAATAATGTTTTGAAGCTATGTCAGAGGACAACCTATTATAACTCAGTTCATCAAGTAACAAGTTAAGGGAGAGAGAGAGAGAGAGTAATTGCTTCATTGTCAGCATTATCAATGCATCCGATGAAGTGAGCTGTAGCTCACGAAAGCTTATGCTCAAATAAATTTGTTAGTCTCTAAGGTGCCACAAGTACTCCTTTTCTTTTAGCATTATCAAAAGTCACCAAATGCAGAATCAGTATGCACCAGCATCACCAAGTTTGACAACTGCAAGTAGCATTTAAGTAAAGACACATCCTAGTCAGTGAGTTGCATGCTCAGAAAACTGCCGAGGTACAGAAAGAACAGAAACGAAGTGTAATTTATTTGTACCGTCAACATAGTGGTGCGTGTACTTATCTTGTGTTATGGTTCCCCTGAAACAACATGAAGGATTTTTGATTAGCCCAGGAGGGATGACAATGTACAGTGCCCAGAAAGGAGCGGGAGGAGGGAAGAGCACATGCTTGGCAAAGTAAGAGCAGACCCCTCTCCCTGGGGTCCTCCCCCTTCTATTTAAATTCAGCCTCTCTCCTTAGTTGTAGTACAGGAGCTAAGTTTTTCAGGATGCTGCAGGTCTGGCTGATCACTTATTTCAGGATCAGGAAGGGAGTTTTGCCCATTCAGCCAAACTGGCCGAGGTTTGGTAGGTTTTTCACCTTTCTCACAGCATCATGAAGGCACAGTTGGGTTGAATGGAATAGGACTTTATTAGGAAAAGTAAAACGGTTTAGCTTGTCACAACTTTCAGCCAGTGTCCAGTGAGAAAAAAGGGTAAAAAGGCAGCTCCGAGAGGTAAATGAGACCCTGACCTAGGATTTCAGTGGTAAACCTTGTGCCCATAAGAGAAGGCACAAAATCCTCAAGTCTATGAGTCTGGAGGTCCTCAGCCCCTAAAGTCTTCATGGACTGAGGTCCCCCCTTAGTACCCTCAACCCCCCAACATGAAAGGAGGACAAGAGGATTCAGAAGTGAGCTGAGTCCTGGGGATAGGGCAAGAGGCTCTACCTTGAGACTTTCCCTGTATTGGACCTGATTAAATTCCTCTTATGTGAGAGCAGGGAAAAGCATATAGCCTCCTTCCACAGTGTTAAATTGATAAAGTTGTGGGCTGCCACTTAAACCCATCCCATGTCTGTCATCATTCCCTTGCATGTCCTAATCAAAGCCTCCGATCACGTCCACGGTGAACAACATCGTAACAGAAGCCTGAGGAGACTCAGACTGAGGCAAACAGCACTCATTCAATTAATACAAAATGTACTATTTTTCAGCTGAAAATCTGACTCCGAAATGCTTACTAAACCATGCACTGATCCTCCAGTGTAAGGAGAAATTGAGCTACTGCCTTACATAAAAACTACAGCTCAAGTTGAGAGATGAGGCGTGAGTTTGAAGCCCAAAGAAGGGGAAATCACTTATTTGAAAATCTTGATCTTTTGAAAGAAGCATCTGAGTAAGTAAAATATGGATTTTTCTACATTTCTGAGGTACAGATTTTGTTGAATGAGAGCCTCGGTTTCTCTAGATAATAAAAGTGTAATTGAAAAAAACTCTTTTGGCTTGAACAATCATATCCAGCAGCCACCTCAAAATGTTGAATTTACAGGGCCATCTGTACATTCCAAGCCTGCCATTTTATCTTCTTTCAAGATGCTCAACCTCTTTTAGCCACTCTTAACCCCCAGTATAGAGAAGTGATTTTGCAATGCATCATGGAAATTGATATGAATAAAAACTAGATTCAGTCACCTAGTGAGCAGATCCCAAATTTCTTGCTAATACTCTATCACTGGTTTCAGAGTAGCAGCCGTGTTAGTCTGTATTCACAAAAAGAAAAGGAGGACTTGTGGCACCTTAGAGACTAACCAATTTATTTGAGGAGCATAAGCTTTCAGGAGCTACAGCTCACTTCATCGGATGCATGCATTGACATCTATCATCAGGAAACTATAGTGCAAGTATGAAACCTGATTTTATTTCTTTTCATGGAAAGCAAAAGCCCTTCCTTTTAAGAGATGTTAGCAAAGTATGAATGGATTGCCCACATAGGATTTTGGTTAGACCATTTGAAAGGACTGGCAAGACTACAATA
The DNA here is from genome assembly GCF_965140235.1 of Caretta caretta. Classification (NCBI taxonomy): domain Eukaryota; kingdom Metazoa; phylum Chordata; order Testudines; family Cheloniidae; genus Caretta; species Caretta caretta. The sequence continues at coordinate 87,829,074 of NC_134210.1, read as the reverse complement.
GTTTAATTCTATGCAATTGTTTCATGTTCAGGGTCTGACACTTTAGTGGAAAACAGACAAGTGCTCTGTTATTACAAGACAGTCAGTATACGTTACATAAGTTTGATTTCCACAGTGTTAAGGTGGAAAGGCCAGGCCTTTCTTTAATTTGATTGAAATTGTTCTTTTTGGAGCAGAATTTTTAACTGTGTTGGGATACAAATCTGGTGTGTTGTTGAAGCATGTGCAAGAATGAAGGAAGAAGACAGCAAAGCAATTTGTGCAGTCACAAATATAATACTCAGCTCTTTCAAAAATCCAACTATGTATGCCCTGTCAGTACTGAGTTTATACAGCAAATAGCCCAGGTTTCATTCATCCCCACAGCTTTTTTACAGAGCAAGGTCAATCTTTACTTACTGTAGGTTAACTCTTGTTGAAGATCCCCTTCAATGTGTTAGACACAAACTTATTTCCCTAAAGGCACTGATTTTTGTTCCATCTCTTTTTCTTGAGCAACTTTTCTTTGGGAGGATAATATCAGGAAAATCCTATTACTTTTTTTGTTTATAATTCCCTCATTCTTCTGATGCATTGCCACGAGCACACACTAATATGGTGACTAGCTCAAACTAAAAAGCAGCAGACATACAGAGTCTATATGTCACACATGATAAACGTTACTCTTAATAGCTATAGCTTCTGGGGTTTTTTTTGTGGGGGGGTATTAATTTCATTTGTGGGGAATCCGCAAGTTTATTATTTTATGTAGATGTCCAAAAATGTTTTTCCCAAGGATTTCCCTTTGTGTATTTATTCCTTACTGACTAATGTATATTATACATTACAATGTATGCTTACTCTAAATACTTACTGTAATGAGTATTCTCTTTGTAATGTTCCCTAGTTCATTTTAACACAGTCGTGTTTCAAACAGCACTACATTAAAGCATGCTAAGGAATCTTTAGTGCCCACCAGCAGGTTCTACCTGGACCAATTAATGTGCAACATATTAATGTACTTTAGAAACCACATCCTTCTGCTCTTTGTAGAGAAACCATTATATATAAGTAAGGATTTCTGGAGTTTAGTGGATAAATACTGATTTCTTTTCTTCTTTTTATTATATCTAGGGTGGGGTTTTTTGGAGTTTATCAGTTAAAACCAGAAATAGAAAGCCCTATAATATCTCAAAGCCATAGACCAGAACTAGTGGTTGCATGTTACAATGATTCCTTGAAGGAATGCAGTAGAATTTCTTTGCATAAATCTGTGAGGCAGTCTCCCTTTTTCTCTATTGCCCAGCAGAACTACACGGAGAAGACAAATTTGGAATATTGGCAATGGCAGCATGATTAAGAACCACACGAGCAGACTGAGCTGAGGCATTTCTCCCAGTCAATACCATGAAACAAACAGATTTTTGTGGAGGCTGTCTAATTCTGAATGTAAAATGACCAGTTGATAACACTTGTACTATTCTTTTTCATGAAAAACAAAAGGAGGAATCCTTGTTGGTTGCTGCAATTATTCTGGATGTAATTGGCCAAACAGTTTTCAGACACACTTATTTAGGCTGCCCTTTGTATTCAATACTTTATAATGCACTCTCTCTTTTCAGCATAGTAGATTCATAGGAATTTGATCTCCCTCACAAGATGCAGCATCTCACATGCCTCAGGGGATAGCAGGTAACAAGATATTAGTGAACTAGGGGTACTTAGCTTTCTGTAGCTACTGTTCTCTTCTCCTGCCACCACTGTTGTTGAAAGATTTTTTTTTTTAAAGATCACTGTCCTTTTGATTTCATGCACAGCCCAGATGTGATTTTTTTCCATCTGTCCTGTAGCAGCCATCTCAGAACTCAATATTCCAGCCATCGAATGAGGCAAAGCAGAATAAAGTTGTTTGAATATACCACAAATATGGCAGGGAAGAAGGTGAGAAGAAGCTACTCAGCTTTCTCATCTGAATCCCTAAGTAGGTGGCAGCCCCTGCATACAAATACCTCATGTTATGGGCCCTCTGTGATTTGCATAAAGTAGCATTAACTTCTGCTTAAAAAATTCTACACTTCTAGGAGCAGGAGGTGAAGTGGAACTGAGGAGACAAGATCAGCATGTCCACTAACCTTACCATGCTGTTAAGGTGAGGGATGTCTCCCAGGAGCACAATGGAGGCAAGGAATTCATACTCGGAACCAGGATTCACTTCAGATCCAAACACGTAACAGAATTAAAAGGAAGACCACATTCTTTACACCCCTTCCACTCATCGGTCCCCAGGTGAATTTTTGTATTATTCTTTTCCACTTCTACAGTTCTGTAGATGATGATGATTTTGCACTAACTCTAACCTTGAAAGATCAGTGCATGTGCTTGCTGATTTCAGCAGTAATACTGGTGCATAGAGAAGTAAGCAAGTAAGGGATACTTTCAGATTCTTTGGAGAAGAGAGCCATATAAATAAATGGCAGACAGACAGACATTCACGGATTCTTTAGAAACACAGCAAAACACAATCGGGCAGATTCTGTGTGACACTTCTTGAGATTCAGAGCACAGGTAGAGAAAAGCAAAGATGTCCAGATTTGGGGCACTAAAATGTCCCCAAGTGCAAGTTAATGTGGCATTGCTTTGTGGAACCCACCTTCCCTGCAGCTGCCTATGGGGTGCATGTTAATATTCTCCATAGTACTGAACTCAGACACATTCCCTCAGTTAGCATAGGTGCTGGAACTAGGGGGGCGGGGGGTGCCGCAGCACCCCGGCTTGAAGGGGTTTTCATTATATACAGGGTTTACAGTTTGGTTCAATGGTTCTCAGCACCCCCCCCCCCCTACAAAAATTGTTCCAGCACCCCTGCCTCAGTACTCCCAGCCTCCCCTATACTACTCCTGCACCTGGGGAATTTTCCCCATTCCTTGCACTTCCCTTTACAGACCCTATGGGCAGGTCTACACTATAAACTTACATTGGTATAACTACATTGCTCAGGAGTGTGAAAAATCCACAACCCTCAGTATTGACCAAACCTCCAGTGCAGACAGCGCTATGTCAATGGCAAGGGCTTCTCCCATCAACATAGCTACTGCCTCCTGGGGAGGTGGATTAACTATACGGATGGCAGAAACTCTCCCATCGGCGTAGTAGCGTCTTCACCAAGGAGCTACAGTGGCGCCGCTGCAGCTTTTTAAGTGTAGACCTGCCCGAAACGTGACGAGAGTGGCATAGAGAAGCCAGAGCAGGGCGGTAATATTTTCCTGAGAGTTGGAGAAATGGAGAATGGTAAAACTTGTAAAGGGAAACATATATTTGAAAAGTCCCATAAAATCCATAATTTATTTTTTAAAAGATATAAAATTTGATAGACAGCAGTTCCTTTTAAATAACATGGTTGATAACTTTGGTTGGATTAATTTATCAGTACATTATCCAGGATATGATTTAAACTGGTCTGATCTTTGTATGTGCCCATCTCAATATTTCTGCATAATATTTTACATTCTTATTTATTTTGCTTTCTCGTTCTTTTTTTACTATGGAAGATCAAATTAGGCATTCAGCTAGCTTTTTTATTTTCAAATCCAACTTCATCATGCACAATCTGAATGCACGATTATAATAGGTTTTTTATTTCTTATTTAATCTACATGGGCGACAGGGATAATTAAAAGATGGGGCTTCATATTGAGATACAGTAATGAACACACTGAATAACAAACTATTTGTTTTTAGGAGATGTGCAAGAAAAAAAATCAGCTGAATACTGATTTCATCTCACATAACTTAATTGCTAGAATTTCACAAACTGGCCTCCTTTTTATGCCCACAATATTTGGCCACAAAAAGGAAGGTCCAGTTAAGTTCATGATGAAAATCAGATTCAAAGAGACATATTCTACACTTCATTATGCTGAAGGGGATGAGAGTTACACTAGGAAGCAAACTGGGCCCTTCATGTCCAAAGATAGAGTGTACAAGACCTACTTAGTTAAAATCTAGGACAATTTTTCCCCAAATGGGTGCCTAAAATGAGGTTCTATATCCATATGCAGGCACTTTAATTAGTGGCCTGATTTTCAAAAGGGCTGACCTTCCTTTTACTTAGGTGGACTTCCATGGGAACAGTTGAGTGCTCAGCACTTTTTCAACATCAAGTCACTTATTTAAATGCTTAACTATTGGTTTAGACACCTAATCTTAGGAATTTTGGTTTAATTTTGGCCCTAAAATACTGTTTCTCCAAATACTAGGGAAACATAAGCCTTTTAGTCAGCTTTACTGGAAGGAGAGGCAGCACACTCTAGCGGTTAGGGCACTAGCCTGGTCTCAGTAGACTTAACATTTTGTCTACATGTCCAAAAAAAAAAATACGGCAGCAAGTTTCTGAGCCTGGGTTAATTGATTCTGGCTTGTGCTATGGGGCTTAGCAGTGTAGATAATCCTGCTTGGGCGAGAGCCTAGGTTCTGAGGCCACCACCAAAGTGTCAGAGCCTGGGGCTCCAGCCTGATCAGGAATGTCTAGTCTGCTGTGTTTAGCCCCATGAGCCCAGGTCATTTGACCTGGGTGCTGAGACTCACTGCTATGGGTGACTTTTTTATTTTAAGTGTAAACATACTCAGGGTTAATTCTCTGCTCTGCTACAGACTTCCAGTGTAATCCTGACAATTCATTTAGTTTGTCTGGGCCTCATTTCCCCATCTTTAAAATGGGGGTAACAGTACTTCAGTATGTCTTGGGACTGTTATGAGGATTGTAAGGTGCTAAAATACTAGGGTAATGGGAGCCATAATTGATTGAGAGATTTGCTGATGCTATTATTGAGTCAAAGCACTTGCTACACCTTTGTAATAAAAGGTATCCAGTTCTGATGACTTACCTATTTCGCAGACTATCTACAAATATTTAGAACAGATATTAATAGAATTAGCTATGCAGAAAAATACAGGTATTGGATCAAGAATTGTCTCCATAGTTATGAGCCAGCCTTCATTTAATGTAATTCTCTCTTCTTCTGACCTTTGAAATCTTGCACCTTAAAAAGCCCTTTGCTGTTGTGTATGATTGATTTTAAATCCTATTCACACTTCCCTTCTCTCATTTACTACATCTTTGTATTATTTTGTCATTGTAACTAGTAGGAATGGATATTTCTATCTATTCTTTGTCATGTTTAAATTTCATCTTTTTGTCTCTCTATTCCAGCATCACCTAGCCTTTTGCCTCCCTCCCCCCGCATGAGATTTGCTGAACCCAACTCTATATAGTAGCCTCTCTTTACTTCTCTCTGACAATAGTTTTGCAATACTTCAGATGAAGGAAGCTACATTAAACTAAACCATTTTGTAACTGTGTTGTTACCATCTCATCAGCATTCATCAACATTGCCACAGGATGACACACAAGAAACTTAAGCACATGACATGCCATAGTGATACACACATTATAAATATCAGAGAAAGGTAAGTAGAGTAATAAGAAAAAATGTATTATGCAGTGAGCTCTTAGAGTTGAGAAAAAGACTGCAAAACGTTTTCCATGATGTAATTAACATATATGCACATACATATTTTATATAGATATAACTTTTTAAAAAACAAATTCACTGTATGTTCGTGCCCTGATTATGTTTTTAATCCTCTAATACTCTTGCAAACCGGTTTATGGGCTGCAGTGGGCATGGAACCAAAATTTTAAACAACATACCGGACAATATGTTTTTTTTCCCACAAGTGGAAATATTCACATTAGCCACCTATTTTAAGAGCTGTATGTACCAAGAGCATGATCCAAAGCCAACTGAAGCCAACTGGCTTCCACTGGCTTCAGTGCGTTTTGGATTAGGCCCCCAAGGCAGAAGTTTATCATGCAACATATATGTCTGATCAAAACTGACCAACATGGTCCAAATTTGTTCAATCTACAGTCCAAAAATTAAGCCTAGAAATTATTGTTAATTATTTTACACAAATAAGTTTGAGAAAAAAATTAAATTTGTTCAAAAACAATTTGTGAACAGTAAAATAAGTAAAATTAATCAAAGTCTGAATTACTTGCTAAACTCTACTCTTGTGTCACAAGTGATTAAATCTCATTCTGGTTAATTTTGAAAAAAAAATTAAACACTATCATTTTGAATGTTCCTAGAAGAGGTAAACTTCCGTGGTCCTAGCTAAGAGTAAAAAGATGCCATTTTTTAAATACAGAGTGGATGACAGCAGAGATTAAACATGTCACTTTAAAATGACATTTATATTCTATTGTAGAAAGGGAGAAGTACAGGCTTCAAGGGAGACAGAAAGGCTCATGAATGAGTGAGGTTCTGCAGCTAGCTGGTTGTAATATCATTGAGAGCCTATTGAGAGGTAGGATTAGCCTGAAGAACAGCTTTTTTCTATTTAAGTCTTTTATGCAATTTGTTTTTATTGACATTTCTTCTAGGTTGCTTTTTATATATTTAAAAATCACACAAATTGTGATTTATTTGTTTGAAATAAAATATGTAAGCAAGTACTGCATGGGGTACAAATGAAAGGAGGAAAGAAAAGGAAAAAGAAATGAGAATAAAATTTCAGGGATGGACTATAAACCATATTGGAACTGATTGTGCAGATCTGGGGCCAGATTATTAATACTGCATGTTTTTTCTAAAGCATCCATCACCATAATATCTGGGCAATCTTTTCCATACATTTTTATGTACCAGGAAAAGACAATAGTGCCCTTTCTCTCCTCTGCCTATTAGAACCTTCTGATTTAAGGGTCAGACTCAAAGTGGTAACAGACTCCAAGTGGTAACACTCAACTTGTGAGAAAATGGAAAACACGAAGAGGTGAGTTTTCTACAGTGCTCTAAATGGGAGAAGACTGAGTTTCAGTCTCATCTCTGGTAGAAACAGAGCCCTCCAATTCTTTTTCCCCAACCCCAATGTGCTGAGTGCTATCTTATGTCAGTAAAAGTTTCCCTGTTTATCTCAGCTGCTGCTCTGGAGAATGGATAGTGAGGTAGCCTCTGAGGTAACTTGCACTCAACTTCTAAATCCATTGCTCCAAAGGCCACCAGCAATATTTTGATGGACTTTTGACCTCTATTCATAGCAAGGAGCAGATTGTCCATTAGTGCCATCAATCTGCTGTATTGAGGGGCTCAAGCCTGAATGGAAAGGATCTAAGATACTTGATGAAGTCAAGAGCCATTGGACTCAAAGTGTCACCAGCATTCTCAATAATCTGTCCTTGGAGATGGGGATTTGAAATTGAAATAGACATATGCCCAAACCCCTCAAAATGTATCCCTTCTGAAACTAGGGTGAGGAGGATAAAGATGATCATAGAATATCAGGGTTGGAAGGGACCTCAGGAGGTCATCTAGTCCAATCCCCTGCTCAAAGCAGGACCAACACCAACTAAATCATCCCAGCCAGGGCTTTGTCAAGCCGGGCCTTAAAAGCCTCTAAGGATGGAGATTCCACCAACTCCCTAGGGAACCCATTCCAGCGCTTCACCACCCTCCCAGTGAAATAGGGTTTTCTAATATCTAACCTAGACCTCCCCCCAGTGGCATAGCCAGGTGGAGAAAACAGGGGGATCAGAGATTTTAAAAAAGGCACCACCCACTTGTACTCACACAGCAGCGCTCCGGGTCTTCGGTGGCGTGTCAGGCGGCGCTCCGGGTGTTCAGCGGCACTTTGGCATCGGGTCCTTCACTCGCTCCGGTCTTCGGCGGCACTGAAGGACCCCCTGCTGCTGAAACGCCGCTAAAGACCGGAGCGAGTGAAGGACCCGACACAGAAGTGCTGCTGAAGACCCGGAGTATCACCTGACCCGACGCCGAAGACCCGGAGCGCCGCCGGGTGAGTAAAAATTAAAAAGGCGCCACTTCTGCTCGATGGGAGAGTGGCTGCTGCCCCTTCCCCCCCACCCCCCGCAGCTACGCTACTGCCTCCTGCACTGCAACTTGAGACCATTGTTTCTTGTTTGGTCATCTGCCACCACTGAGAACAGCCTAGCTCCATCCTTTTTGGAGCCTCCCTTCGGGTAGTTGAAGGCTGCTATCAAATCCCCCCTCACTCTTCTCTTCTACAGGCTAAATAATCCCAGTTTCCTCAGCCTCTCCTCTTAAATCATGTGCTCCAGCCCCCTAATCATTTTCGTTGCCCTTCCACTGGACTCTCTCCAATTTGTCCACATCCCTTCTGTAGAGGGGGGACCAAAACTGGACACAATACCTGATGACCTGAAGGTTTTATTGATGGTGAACTCAAACATGAAGCAAGTCACTATTAATCAGCCTAGGAAAGGAGAAGTACAAGCAAATAATATGAATGGGTGCATTTATTTCTGATATTCATTTTTTATTTTCTACGCAGATTAGGCCTTGCGTGTTGGGCAGGTGTGCAATTGCAGCCCATTTTGTTGTTGCAAAGTATGGGTGTCTGATATATTTATCTAGTCCAAGGTTAATGAATAGCATACTCAAATTAGAGTTTGGCCATGATTTGAAAGCCAGTGTTTCTAGCACAGGAGATTCATTTTCTCCCATATATAGGGGTAGGAGATTTTTTTTACAAATGTCTTTGCTATTCAGCATAAGAAACTTGGGATGATTTATCCCTGTGAAGTGTGTACAGGTTGAAAAATTAAAGAAATGCAGCAAACTTATGTGCAAGAGAAGAAACTCTGGCCTTTTGGAACTACAATGATTGGGGGGAAAAAGAATATTATACCTGTGGAGGGTAGTCAAAGTGTTTTATTTCAAAAATTTCAAACACAAAATATTTCAATATTTTTTATTTTTTTACATTTTGGTTTTTTTTGCTGAAACTGTTCACTTCATTGACCCAAATTCATGAATAGTTTCAGTCAACTCAAACTACATTTTTAGTGAATAAACAGTTTGCCCAAAATATTGCTTCCAGCTCTTCTTTTAACATAGTTTTTGTGTGTGTAATTTAACAGTTAACAGCATTTTAACAAAAGATCTTGAAGATACCAAAATATACATTTTGTAAATAGAAATGTTTGCTATTATTCCACCTGCAAGGGTCAGCGCCATGTGTTTAATGAGTCTGAAGAGTGTATTCACAAGAATGACGTTACTGCACCAGAAATTGTTAAGTGACGAAGTCCAGGAGAACTGGTCAAACTTAAAAGCACTGGAATACAAAATAAGTAAGCTTCTAATTTACTGGACAAATGCTGCTCTCAAATATATATGAACAACCCTACTGAGGTCCTCTGTTCACTTTTCTTTTATTCTGAAAAAAATTGGCTTCAATTCCCACACGAACGTGCCTCCTTTGTGAGATTTACATTATTTCTTGCTTTGAGTTGGGTGAGAATGCTCAGCTTTTACCACCTTGTTTCATTTTTGGTTGAGTAAAGCAGAGGTTCAGGGAAGATGAAAACAATGAATAAAAAAGTAACCAAGCATTTCAGAATTTTCATTCAATTGTTGTTCCAGAAATAAGCAAATGTTTGCATGGGTTCTTAGGTTTTCTGAAATGTCTTCCTGTTCCTAATTCAAATGCGCACAGCACTGTGTGTAAGTGTACTCATGTGCTGCACGTACAGAGCTTAAACTATTCCCAACCAGGTTTCAGAGTAGCAGTCGTGTTATTCTGTATTCGCAAAAAGAAAAGGAGTACTTGTGGCACCTTAGAGACTAACCAATTTATTTGAGCATAAGCTTTCGTGAGCTTCAGCTCACTTCCTTGGATGCATGTGAGCTGTAGCTCACGAAAGCTTATGCTCAAATAAATTGGTTAGTCTCTAAGGTGCCACTAGTATTCCTTTTCTTATTCCCAACCAATAATTTATCAAGAAAGTTAACCCTTTTTAGGACGTAAGCTTAGTCTAAATGTTTACAAAATTAGGTTCTGAACACATTCAGCATTGACTTTATCACTGACTTCAATGGGAGCAGAGTTAAGTGTCTATATCATACTTGTCATCCCAATGTTTGTGTGTATGGGCTGAGAAATATGTTGTCTAAATTGACTTTTAGTGTTTTTGGTACTTCAGGTACCCACGATGTTACAGTTGGTGTTGATAAATTAAATCATGATGTAAGTGACATCATGCAGTGCAGCAAAAATTAGAAATGAGAAAGTACAGCTTTCCATATCAATTTTAGATAGTAGAGATGTCTGATCAGAACTCACTGAAGTACAAAATAGTTCAAAAGGCTGAACTGCCACAGTATTCACCATAAAAACAACAGAAGCCTTAAAAGCTACTTTAAAAAAAATTTTATAACTGCAAACATGCACCAGTATCAGGGGCAACACAGAGTACAGCCATATGCTGCACAGACCTATAGATTGAACCCTACAGCAGCCAGATTTTTTTTTTAAACAGAGGAAGGAAAGAGTTGATCCAAAACAATCAAATAACCAGAAATAATACGACCCTCCACTATAATAATACATACCAATATATTGTGTTTTCATCAATCTCAAAACCACTTTACCAACATCTAATTTACAACCTCTAGCTTTTGAGGCACAGCCACTGCCTTCATTCCCTATCCAACTATGTGTCACTATAAGCTATTCCACCGAACCAGAGATTCTTTTGGGAAGAGACACAGTCTTATGTAATATCATAATTCTCACAGGATTCCATGTCTAACACATATTGCCTACAAGAATTCTTTTATGAGTGAAGGAGGAAGGGACAGTGCTGCAGCCCGCCAGTAATCATCTCAGTTTTCTCAAGTTAGCATTCAATACTGACATTTTGCTTCTTTCGAGAAACTGCTCTTTAGTGACATTCAGCAGGGCAGCAGCAGAAGAGAAGGGAGTACCAGGCACATTAACTAGACTTTTTGATTGATGTTCCAGAAGCCATCAAAACCTGCAGGAGCCAGAACCATAGGAGTGGCTCTTCAGTTTACTGTTAGGGTATGTCTACACAGCCAGCAGCAGCAAGGTTTATTTTATAATTATATGGTAAAAATGAGAAAGTATGCAATTTTTCAGTAATAGTGTGCTGTGACACTTTTGTCTGATTTTGTAAGCAAGAAGTTTAAGTGAGGAGAAACTTGGGGTATGCAAGACAAATCAGATTCCTGAAAGGGGGACAGTATTCTGGAAAGGTTGAGAGCCACTGGCCTAAACAGATGAATGGGATTCAGAGCCTGTGATCCAGTCCAAGCCACAACATCTGCATAGGTATTTTTAGTGCTGTAGCACAAGTCCAAGTCTGTTGATCCAGGCTTGGAGGCTCACTGCCAGGGCTGTGGAGGTGTGCCCTTAAAAGTTATTAACCTGTAATCATTAACTATTATTATTATTAACTATTATGTATTATTAATTATTAGTTATTAACCTATAATCTGAACTTTTGATTGCTTATCTAAGCCGAGCTTCCAAATGTCTTGGGAATTCACTGTTTTAACTAGAGATGGAGAAAGGAAGCTGTTGTGTTTTTACACAGTCCCCACCATTTAAGTTTTGGTTTTGCAAAACAAGAGCATGGATTCACCAAGGGAAGGTCATGCCTGACTAATCTAATTGCCTTTTATGATGAGATTACTGGTTCTGTGGATGAAGGGAAAGCAGTGGATGTATTGTTTCTTGACTTTAGCAAAGCTTTTGACACGGTCTCCCACAGTATTCTTGTCAGCAAGTTAAAGAAGTGCGGGCTGGATGAATGCACTATAAGGTAGGTAGAAAGTTGGCTAGATTGTCAGGCTCAACGGGTAGTGATCAATGGCTCCATGTCTAGTTGGCAGCCGGTGTCAAGTGGAGTGCCCCAGGGGTCGGTCCTGGGGCCGGTTTTGTTCAATATCTTCATAAATGATCTGGAGGATGGTGTGGATTGCACTCTCAGCAAATTTGCGGATGATACTAAACTGGGAGGAGTGGTTGATACACTGGAGGGCAGGGATAGGATACAGAGGGACCTAGACAAATTGGAGGATTGGGCCAAAAGAAATCTGATGAGGTTCAATAAGGATAAGTGCAGGGTCCTGCACTTAGGACGGAAGAACCCAATGCACAGCTACAGACTAGGGACCGAATGGCTAGGCAGCAGTTCTGCGGAAAAGGACCTAGGGGTGACAGTGGATGAGAAGCTGGATATGAGTCAGCAGTGTGCCCTTGTTGCCAAGAAGGCCAATTGCATTTTGGGATGTATAAGTAGGGACAAAGCGAGCAGATCAAGGGACATGATCGTTCCCCTCTATTCGACATTGGTGAGGCCTCATCTGGAGTACTGTGTCCGGTTTTGGGCCCCACATTACAAGAAGGATTTGGATAAATTGGAGAGAGTCCAGCAAAGGGCAACAAAAATGATTAGGGGTCTGGAACACATGACTTATGAGGAGAGGCTGAGGGAACTGGGATTGTTTAGTCTGCAGAAGAGAAGAATGAGAGGAGATTTGATAGCTGCTTTCAACTACCTGAGAGGTGGTTCCAGAGAGGATGGTTCTAGACTATTCTCAGTGGTAGAAGAGGACAGGACAAGGAGTAATGGTCTCAAGTTGCAGTGGGGGAGGTTTAGGTTGGATATTAGGAAAAACTTCTTCACTAGGAGGGTGGTGAAACACTGGAATGCGTTACCTAGGGAGGTGGTATAATCTCCTTCCTTAGAAGTTTAAGGTCAGGCTTGACAAAGCCCTGGCTGGGATGATTTAATTGGGGATTGGTCCTCTTTGAGCAGGGGGTTGGACTAGATGACCTCCTGAGGTCCCTTCCAACCCTGATATTCTATGATTTTCATACCAACTCTCCATAGCACCCAGGCATTGCTCAGACAAGTCCCATACTTACATATAGACTCTCCCTGCCTATGAAATGTATTAAATGTATGGAGTGGAACAGAATGCTGTTCAGACTCTGAAATATTTGAGCAAGCAACAAGAACTTAAAGTGGGTTGGGTCATATGGGGATGTGAACACACCCAAAAAAAAAAAAAAAAGACTTCTGAAGTAATGGTAAGAAAAGAGCATTACTAGTGAGAGAACATGGATGTTTTTTTTTAAGAAAACACATTGACAGTAGAACTAGTCAATTTTTCAAAGAAATCTTTTTTCCTCAGAAAATGCTGATTTGTCAAAACCAATACTTTTTTGTCAAAACTTATCTGTTTCAGCAAAACTTTCCTCAGATCCAGGATGAAGTGGTTGGGTGGGAGATAGACCCAAGTATAGCCAATAGCTCAATGGTTAGGGCCGGGGATGTGGCAGAGCCAGATTTCACTCCCCACTTTGAATCAGGCAGAGCAGGGACTTATACTTGGATTTCTCTCATCTCAGTTGACTGTCCTAATCACTGGGTTATTGGCTATACTTTTGGGGAGGGTCTATTTTTTTTCCTGAAAAAAATCAACAGGTCTTGGTTTTATTCCACATCAGAACAAAAACAAAATTTTGAAACCTCCCGTTTTCTTCACGAAATGAAATTCTTGTTTTCCATTCAGTCCTTGTTTAAATACTATAAATTTGTAAAACTAATGAAAACGCATTTGGGGGCAATCACAAACCTAGCAACCCTTTGAAATTGCTTGAAGCCCTGGGAGTAATATAGGCAGTGCTCCGACATCAAGTGGTTTTGAGAGAGCATGGCAAGACAGTGGGCCATGGTTGGGAAAAGTTACCAAAAATGAGGTTCCTTGCAAAGTACAGGAATTTTGAGAGGTCTGACAAGACAAGTAGCACTATGGCATTTTTGTGAGGTGCCTGATGAATATACAAACTGCAGCCAGAAAAGCACATTGTCAAGATTTATAGATCAAAGGGCCCATTGAGCAACTGGGGCAATGGAGCAGTGAACCATGTCAGCCCCTGTCCTTAGAGGAATTTTGAAGCTGACAAGCAGGCAGAATGCCCGCAGGGTAGGACAGGGGAGAATACTTAACTGGGAATTGGTCCTGCTTTGAGCAGGGGGTTGGACTAGATGACCTTCTGGGGTCCCTTCCAACCCTGATATTCTATGATTCTATGACTTGTGATTCTTCTTTTCAGAAGAGTAGTATGTCCCCTTCAGCACCGGCTGAAGCTCTGCACCATTTGGTGCAGAAAAAAGCATGGTCCACACCGAATCCCTTTCAGGTGTTTAGAGGTGATGGCACTGTTAGGATTTCCCCTATCCTTGTACTCAGAAAGTACAAAGACCTTAATCATGACTTCCCTCTGCACAAAGGAGGCAGCTTATTGTATCCCTTATCTCCTGTGTACCTATACAGGGTCAACCATGATCTGCCCCAAAACTACCTTAAAAATAAAGGAACCAAACATGATAATTTAGAGTTTGTGTGGTAAAGATGTGAACTTCTGTAATCTCTCAGGCAGATTTGACCATTTATGACATTTACTATTCCTTTTCAGCAAATGGAAAATACAGAAGCTGTTGTGTTATAATGCAAATCATTTTTAACTTCAAAGATGGAGCCAAAAATGTACAGTCAAAAGAATGGTAGAATCACTCCTGCCAGAAGTGAACAGATGTCTCCAGACAGTTAAATACGGTCCCTGTTTCTGGCTTACCAGTGCTCTATTTGTTTATATTTGTGATCTAAGCAGGTACTTTACTAAGAACTGTGGTCTTGAAAATCAGTTATAATTAGGTTTTTGCTGATTGGCTCTGCGCTATTTATTGATATTTAGGGAAAAAAGCATTATGATCAGATAAACAGTGATTGCCTCTCTGAACTAGTAGGCTTTGTTTTTAAGTAAAAACAACAAAAAAAAGAAATAACCCACCTTTGAGAAATTATTTTCTGTCTTTTTAACAAAAACAGTGAATGTTCTTAGCATGTCTTGGGTAACTATAATGGCTAGAAAATTGCTAATTTAAATGGCTTGCCTCTTACCAAAAAACAGAGTGTGTAGTTTGTAACTAAGCACCACTTCTCATTATATTGTGTTTATGTTCCTCATTATATTACTCTAATGTTCTTCATTATACTACTCTTAATGCTTTAAAGTAAATAATAATATAAGCCTTGTGGAATAATGACTTCACCTTACTGTTTAAGTAAGAATGAAAACAAATTACACCCTTTTTATAAGCAAAAGTGGTTTTAAAACTCGTACTACCAGTTTGCAAAACGTGGATTTCTGCCATGCATGTCATGAAATAAAATAAATATCTAGTCACACAGTCCAAAGTGTCAACAAGACCAGAAAGGGCCTGATTTTTAGGTCTGGAAATAAGCAGTTGGATAGTTAAGCAGCAATATGCATATATGCATATGCTTAGCTGATTTGTACATGCTTTTGCAGTTACTCAAGGCATTTGGCACATCCAAATGTAGGTCTAAAGATTTTGAAAATCCAAATCAAGGATTTTGTTCCTTAACAATGTCTTGTACACCACACACGAAAGTTGAGCCAGATGTCCTGGTGGATAGGGTAGCTTTGTGTCTCTCCAACAGTAGAAAGGTAAAGCCACTGTGAGGATCCTCACAACAGCCAGTTCAGGGAGAATGGCTGGAATGTCCCTAGACCCAAAAATTCTTGGCTGCTCTAATTGCTCCATAGGGCATACGCTATCAACATTAGAGCAACCCTCAGGTTATTCACAATCAGAGAAGCATAAAGATGCCTTTACATTCCCCTCTCATCTACCACAGCTGAGGATTTGGCCCAACAAGTTTTGAACTCCAGCTACATCCCAGAAGTGCAGTGCAAAATATTCTCCAAATGCCAACTACTGTATTTATTTTAAAGATATGCACATTCAAAAATACTATATATACACACACAAATCGGTATTTGATGTAGATCTGAAAATATAATAAAATAAAAACACAAAAATGACTCCTGCTAGGGATAGCTGTGCATGAGCAAGAATGGAGAAACAGCTGATACATATAGATACAAAGTTATAGCTTCGCATGAGGCAGATGATAGCATTTCCTTATTTTACTTGCATATATATGTTAAAATTGCCAAAAAGAAACCAAAATGATCCCAACAAAGTAAAAAGTTTCTACTCTAATTTAGTGATAAGTTCTTTAAACAGAGATCAATTATTATAATTGTCGGATATAAATGGCTTTTTGGTATTTTTTCTATTCCATCTGATTTTGAGCAAATAAAGTCTAGAATGTTTGAAAAAACAGAACTTTTTTTTAAAACATCCGCTATTAGAAATTCAGCAAGAACTGAACAAAAAGTTAGTTTTCACATAGTTAGGGCCAAACTATCCGCAGCTCAGGAAAATAGAACTAAGATGCAGTTCAGGATCTTGCACTTTAAAAAAAATGATTTTTGGACATTTTAACTTGGCACACAGTGTTAAACCCTGGCTTATACATACCAAAACGTTCATATTGCAAAAGTCGAGGCAGAATTCTGCATAGAATTATTGACAATAGTTATGACTTGCATTCAGGAGCACAAGCATAGGTATCTGGAGACACAGCCACTTCCCTCCAATATTTGAACACTACCAGTTTGACCGAGAGATTATCAAAATGAGAAGTTTCAGGGTAGCAGCTGTGTTAGTCTGTATCCGCAAAAAGAAAAGGAGGACTTGTGGCACCCTAGAGACTAAAAAAATTATTTGAGCATAAGCTTTCATAAGCTACAGCAAGTGAGCTGTAGCTCACGAAAACTTATGCTCAAATAAACTTGTTAGTCTCTAAGGTGCCACAAGTACTCCTTTTCAAAATGACAAGGCATTGTCTTGCAAAAAATTCAGGGTGAGTGATTGCCATCCTGGCATCCTGTTAAATGGGTATGTCAAGAAGAAACAAGGCTCTAGATTCAAGATGAAAAGTTTAATTCCCCTGATCACTTGGAGCAACACAAATAATTTGCTTAACTTGCTCAGGGGAGATAATATTAGATGCTATAAGAAAATAGGAAACAAGTTAATCCTTCTATATTGTTCCTTGCTTTACCAGACCATACTTTAATTTAAAATCAATTCACAGTCTGATGGAATAAGTAGTGTTCAATTAAATGGGAACAATTAGACAAATGGTGCTTTAAACTACAGATGTGCCAAGCTATCCACTGGTAATTCTATTTAAAGATGCATTAGGATGGAAGGCTAAGAATGTTGAACAGTTATTGTTGAGTGAGTTAAATTTGTACATTCAAGATCATAACAAGGTAAATTGTCACAGCTGTGCAGAGAGTTTTGCACACAGCTCATATTTTCATTACCATGATTTGTGAATGTGTACTTCCTTCACAAAACAGAAATGGGTCCCCTCTATCATCTTCATGCTTATCTCTGATCTCTGCTTTTGCTTGCAGCTGGGAAACTCCCAAGTAAGGTTATCTGAAATTGGTGCCTTATGTCTGAATAGTATTGTGCAGGTATTTATACCCTTGTATTTACAGTGTGAGATCACAAATGGTAAAAATGTAAGTGATAATTAATAAAAATATCTTATATTTATTGAGCATTTTTAATCCTGAAAGATAAAGAAGTGTTTTAAAGCTTTATAAATTATAACCCATAACCTGAAGCCCAGCATGCAGCCCAAATGGCTGACCTGCATAGTGAGGACTCGGAACAGCAGAGTTGTTCCATAAACCTGCAGTAATGGCCATATTTTCCAAGACCCTTGTCCACGTGTTTGAACACTGCTGAACCTATGTAACAGCCAGTCCACCAAACCCACCACTTTGGGTTATCCCTACCTTGTATCCTAATCACAGTGCACAGTACAATACAGGGAGCTTCACGGAGCTGTGATCTATATATCACCTGGAACCTCTGTACTGGCTCCACAAATCCTGCTCCCCCAAACTCAGCCAAACCATACCGTTTCTGTTACATGTGCAGAGCTTCATCAAAAGTTGTGCCTATGGGCCAAATCCTGCTATTTTTTAGTCACCCTGAATCATGGGAAATATTACACGACTTTTTGTAAAATGCAAACATATATACATACACACGCAGCAATAATTTAAAATACAACTTGAATACAGCCATCTAATTCTAGGTTGAAAAACAGCATATTGTTAAAGGTCATTCCACAGAACTATGAAGACTTGGTATAAGTAATTCCATTGACACCAGGTCTGAATTTGGCTGAAAATGGTTTTAAATATCTTGAAAACGTTCCCCAAGTACCCAGATTTTACCACCATATACTAAAAGCAACAAAAATACACTGCTAGAATATCCAATAAATGCAACAAGACAGAAAACTATGAAAAGTGCTGGTATGTATTAAAATCCAAATACTGCCCTTTGTTACATATGTGCACCTCCTTTCAGCCAAATCCAGACCTGGTATAAGTCTGTATTACTGAATAACATCCATTTCACCCAGTGGCAGAGCACTATCATCACACCATTGGAATGCAGAAATTCTCAGGTTTCAAATGGGAACTCAATATTTACTTTCTTACTTCTGAAGGTCCTGAGATATTGGCCAAAAATTGTGATATTATGCTGACTAGAAAAGCTATTCATCTTTAAAGGTTTCTAAAACTTCCTGAGATTTTTTTTTTCTTCATCTCAGTCCCAAACAGTTGGACTCATGAAAGGAAGTCTGGCTGTATAGCCAGAGAGATATGAATAAAGTAGCAATAAACATTTTAAATCCATTTCTAAACTATGTGGCATATACAGAATACATGAGAATATGCTGTGCAAGGGTATGAAAGCCTTACTGACACTCCTTTAGGACGACCTACATAAGTCACTCTTAGTTTTCCCAATCACAAGTTACATGGTCATCCCAAACTCATGCCTATACAACCTTTACACCATGCTATATCAAGTTTTCCGTATTTTGATATATTCATATATATTTAATAAACAACATCTTTTATTTTAGAAAGATCAAGGCTGATCAAGAGAGCATTCCTTAAACAAACATGCTAAAAAGCAAGGAGATGCCAAATTACGGATCACCATTTGGTAGCCAGGGATTTCTCCTACCCCTTCCCTGAGTCATGGAGTCTTTTTGTGGAGGAGGTATGTGCATTTTGAACTCCTCTCCAATCCAAACTAGGCTGAAACCAATCTCATTTCACATAGGTCACTGACTAATCATCAGATGGCAATGATTTCCATTCACTATCAAAAACATTTCAATCAGTGACCTAGAGCTGAAAGGTTCATGCCTCCTGAGCTATCCAGAATAACCATTAATCTACTTAAGAGTTATAAAAAATTAATCTAATGATACTTATTCAAGTTTGTATTTTTTATAAAGGGAGATAAGACAATTTGGTATTGTCTTAGTAAATATGTCATTTTATATGATATTTCAGTTATCACTATAATTATTTGTTAATACAGAGAGTACTTATTTCACTTTATACAAACAAAGCACTCATCCATCAGATGTTCACGGTGTGATATCAAATGCATGCATCAAAATACTATACAATAAAATAGACTGCCCAGATAACGTCAGAGAGATGACAGTATCTGACAGTTAGTAAGTCAGACTCAAGAGCAAAAATCCTCTTCCTCCATCCTCCAACACTCAGGAAAGCAGTTGTGTTTTGCTGTGCATAGAGTAAGTTAGAGTGGGCAGCGCATTCCAGAATTAAAGGACCTTCACAGATAGCACCCTGCAAGCACTTCTTTTATGTTGAATTTTAATGTGTATGCTGCTGCTAGGCTGTAAGGTTTCTCGGGTAACCAGGTTCCAAGCCACAAAGGGCTTTGTACATTAAAACCTATTCTTTAAACTCAATCCAGAAACTAATAGAGGGTCAAAGGCGGGACTGGAGAGTCTGCAAATACAGATTAATCTGCCAATTCCCATGCCTTTCAGAGGCTAATACAGTCTTGAGACTTTAAAAATGATTTCAAAGTGTCATCAGAGCCAGTATTTGGTTGCTGCCCTGGAAATTGCACAGAGCTCCTTTGCACGCCACATATTTAGGGATCAGAGTAGTCCATATGCAAGGAACAGAATTTTGCCATTAGTTAACATTGATTAAAATATGTATTAATGTATTATTCAGAATTCATAGAGCAGGACCAATTTATTTGTTATCCACTTGACAAATCTGGCTCATTGTCATCATGTTACCTTTTTTTATTCACTAGTCAAGAATTTGTTCAAGCAAAAAACCCTCATTCATTCATTGCATCTTTTTTTCTCCAAAGCTCTCTCTTGGGAGTCCAGTTAATTTGGGGATTCATGTCTCTTCTCTATCTCCACATATAATTTCCACTAGCATCAACTGAACAAACACACATTGTATATATATTGAGGAGAAAATAAGGCCCCTCTTACTGTATCTTATTGTATTCCCAATTCAAAAAATCCTTCTTTTGAAGCTTTGAATTTTGAAAATCTCCAAGAATAAGGAAATGTTGGGTCTTGCTTGATTGCACAAAATGAAATAGAAGTATTCTGAGTTCTCTTGCAGGTAATCAGCTAGGAAGATATCAGAATTGTCACAATCCATTAGGTAGCATACTCTTCTTTAGATATAAGGAGGTAGAGTTTTTGTTTTTTTTAAAAAAGAAATGTTTCAAATAATAATTAGCTCAAACAAGCCCTCTATTTATTTTACTGGAAATAAAGTATTTTCAAAAATTGAAAATTTATTAATTTCTTAGGGATACTGTATTGGAATGAATAAATATTCTTTTGAAATAATTAAACATTTGGCAATTGTTTAATAAGCAGATTTAATTTAATTACAAGGTTCTTGGTTAATTTAGATTCTATCCATAGGCTGCTGGAATAAATAGTATTTAATTAAATAAGAACAATTAGACAAATGATATTCTAATCTAGAGAAGTGCCAAACTATCAGACGGAAACTTGACTACATTTCTCTGAACACTGAGGAACAAGTTTCTTGCCTACAGGGTACTTTTGTTTCCAGATCACTTATCTTTATGGTTAACAAAAGAGGAAACACTTTACCATTACAGTGCACTGCTTTGTTGTACATTGGGCAAAGATATCACTCCTTTCAGAAAGGAAGAGGTTTACTTTACTAGATCACAAATATCAAAACAACAGTGATGTTAGTTAAGGGTCAGTTCTTGTTTCCTGCACACAGCCTACATTAGAATCATAGAATATTAGGGTTGGAAGAGACCTCAGGAGGTCATCTAGTCCAACCTCATGCTCAAAGCAGGACCAGCACCAACTAAATCATCCCAGCCAGGGCTTTATCAAGCCGGGCCTTAAAAACCTCAAAGGATGGAGATTCCACCACCTCTCTAGATAACCCATTCCAGTGCTTCACCACCGTCCTAGTGAAATAGTGTTTCCTAATATCCAACCTAGACCTCCCCCACTGCAACTTGAGACCATTGCTTCTTATTCTGTCATCTGCCACCACTGAGAACAGCCTAGCTCCATCCTCTCTGGAACTCCCCTTCAGGTAATTGAAGGCTGCTATCACATCCCCCCTCACTCTTCTCTTCAGCAGACTAAATAACCCCAGTTCCCTCACCCTCTCCTTGTAAGTCATGTGTCCCAGCCCCCTATTCATTTTCGTTGCCCTCCACTGGACTCTCTCCAATTTGTCCACCCTTCTGTAGTGGGGGGACCAAAACTGGACACACTACTCCAGGTGTGGTCTCACCAGTGCCAAATAGATGGGAATAATCACTTCCCTTGATCTGCTGGCAATGCTTCTACTAATACAGCCCAATATGCCATTGGTCTTCTTGCTGACTCATGTCCAGCTTCTTGTCCACTGTAATCCCTAGCTCCTTTTCTGCACAACTGATGCTTAGCCAGTCAGTCCCCAGCCTGTAGCAGTGCATGGGATTCTTCCTTCCTAAGTGCAGGACTCTGCACTTGTCCTTGTTGAACCTCATCAGATTTTTTTTGGCCCAATCCTCCAATTTGTCTAGGTCTCTGGAACCTATCCCTACCCTCCAGCATATCTACCTCTCCCCCCAGCTTAGTGTCATCTGCGAACTTGCTGAGGGTTCATCCCATCATCCAGATCATTAATAAAGATGTTGAACAAAACCGGACTGGTTTATGCTGACCCCTGGGGCACCCCGCTTGATACTGGCTGCCAACTAGACATCTAGCTGTTGGTCGCTACCCATTGAGCCCAACAATCTAGCCAGATTTGTATCCACCTTATAGTCCATTCATTCAGTCCATACTACTTTAACTTGCTGGCAAGAATACTGTGGGAAAATGCATCAAAAGCTTTGCTAAAGTCAAGATATGTCACATCCACTGCTTTCCCCATATCTACAGAACCAATTATCTCATCATAGAACACTATTATAAGCTGTCACATGGAAATTCACTGGAGGTGGGCAGAGGTGCCGAATCCTCCCTTTTAGGCCACACTGCTCATTTCTGCAGCTTCAAGACTATAGTAGCTTCTGATGGGTTGTGGGATTTGGTAGGCAAATCCACAACCTCAGAACTTCACCAGCTCCTACTGAGCTACATGGGAGTAATGACCCACATAGCTCAGTCTTGTAGCATACAGGGACGCAGGCCCCTGTATAGTCTCCCTGAATTCAGGACAAAGACAGTTTTGTTGTGGTCAGGGCCTTCCATGGCCTTTACTTAGGCCAAAGGATTTGGCCCTGAGGAAGGGAATTATTTGCTTGCATCAGTTGTCAACGTTTCTTTAGTTTGGCGTTACATAATTTCTGAAATTCAATGGCTGCATAAAAAGAAGGGTAAACACTAAAGCAATGTTGTGCCCGCAAGGGCTAGGGGGGAGGAGAGAGGGAGATACCAGCGAAAGGAGGACACTCAGGCCTAAGAATAGTAAACTATGCTTTATTGAAGGAAGGAAGAACTTACGCTCCAATCTGTGCGGGGAGCCCCTAGGATGCGCAGAGTGGCTGCAGGGGACTTTCGCCGTGTAGGACAGCCGACCAGGCAGGACTTTGCCGGGGGGAGTCCTCTGCGGCGCTATATTCTCCACACTTATCTCGGGGTTACATGGGGTCAACAGCTGGTTACATTCTTATATATATAATTTATGCTTATATGCTCGTTTACAGGCAAAAATATGCTGAGCTATGCTACAATATCTTTTGGCAGGGTCTGTCGGACAAAGTTCATTGAAACTGCCTGCATCCTCCACTTACATCCAGTCACATACTCAGTCCACCACTTAGCTCCTCGCCAATCTTCCGCAACCTTACCCCTACAAATGTAAACAACATAAATGTATCATAATACATAATACATAGACAAAATAGTACTGTCTGCTTGTCATGGGGCTGTTGGACCATTTAAGGGGAGTTTGGCTTCAGGCTATCCATGACAAACTAGTTTTAAGAGGAACAAGCCAATCTAGGTAGTTTTTGAATGATGATATAATGAGCTCCTTAGCCTGATAAAAAGGCCATCAGGGCTCAGTTACAGGGAGGTGCTCACACAGACAGAAGCTCCCTTAAGGGAGAGAAGCTCTCAAAGACACAGAGGCCCCAAGGATGAGGGCTGTGCCACCCGAGTCCAAGAGGAGAGATTTTATTTGACGTTTATTTGTATTTAATAAAGTAGAACCCCAGCAGAATAATTTGGTCTTACACTCTTTTATACTGTGTGGTGTTCTGATCAAAATATACTTTATTTTGCAAGGAAACAAAAGCACTTCTATAGCACATTTTGAACACGTACTTCAAAAAGCTGGATAAGCATCATTAAACAGGCACAGCAAAGAATTCACAGACCAGGTAGGCTAAGGCAGGCTTTAAACCACCTTTGTACCCTCATGATCTTTGGCCACTCCAAGGACTGGAGAAGACCTTGGTGTAACTTGGACAACCCTGGAGACCTGTCTAAGTTGTGGCAACCTTCCTTGACTACCCTGTGAGCCACAGCAATACCTGGAATCTGCACAGTGCTGCATGCTGAAACCTATGAGAGATGCCCCTCCCACTTCATACAAACCCTGGTATAGAGAGGTAGGGCTGAAGGACCTTGAACGGTAACCTTATGGCTGTGTTCTACAGTGCCTGCCAAGTTAATCCTCCCACAGTCACAACTGGGACTTAAAGGGTTCCATTTTCCACTCCAGACCTTTTACCTGGCACAAACCAGCTGGTGCAAGGATGAGGATCTCATCCGAGGCCGCCCAACTCCCAGTCCAGTGACCGATCTACAAGACCATGCTGCTTTAACTCTGATAGCGCACAGCCTTCAGGATCAGTCCCACAGCTCCAGCGATGCAAGAAACGGGGAGGCAGAGAAACACAGCTGTCTGTTTTTCTGCACTGCTTTCCTGCTTCATCCTCTGCAACGGCAGCAGTAGTAGCAGCTCTGGACAGATGTATCTTAAACTCGCTGTATAAGTTGTGTCTTTTTTCCCTGCTGAATCTGGCATCCCTGCTACACTTGTGCCAAACAACCGGCGCCAATTATGACATTCTCATTCTCTCTCAGCCTCCTAGGAAGCCAAGGTTTTAAGCTGGCAGCTCAAAGTTCCCACTGAAACTGGTTCAGCTGTTCACTATCTCATCTATGGTAGCTAACCACATGAAAAAACAAACAAACAAAAAAACCTCCAAATATCAAAAGCTGGGGATTTTTTTTTCCTGAAATCCATGACTTCTGTGAAAGCTGTGACAAAAATGTAAGCTCACTCATTACTATTTCAAATCTATTCCTTGTCAAAAGTGCATAACTCTTATTCGTGTTAACAAAAGGTATAAAAGAAAAGAAAATAAAGTCCACTGAGCAAAATCAATCCCTGAAAGCCAATAGTGTTATATCAGTGCTTTTCAATTGGTGGGTTGAAATTGCAGGGGGGGAATCACAAAAGGCAGTCGGGGGGCAAGAAGCATTGTAATAACATTTTCAATCTAAAGCAAAGAAAATTTCACTCCCCCACTTCCCACATATCCTTACCCTTCAAGGTTAAGTACTCTGCCAGCCTCTTGAAACACACAAATACATTATATAGGCTTATTGTTGATGCTTTTTTAAAAAAAAACAAAAAACCTCTTTTACAGTAAATGTAAGGGGGTTGCAAACATTTATGACTTTGAATAAGGGATCACCAACCTCAAAAGTCTGAGAAACATTTGGCTAAGCCATACATTTTAGCCATAATCCAGAATAAGGGGAGATGCATAGCCATACTGTCCCAGGGGAAATATGGGAGACATTCTGAACTCCCTGGTGTAAAGGGAGAGAATTCCTGCTCCTACTCATGTGTAGTGCTTTAGTCAAGTGGACAGGAGGTCATGGGCTAGACTCCTCATTCTGAGTCAATATATGGCCTTGGGGAAGAAAGGAGGAAGGAGTTCCTAAATACAGGCAGAGGCACTGCAATTCTAGGCAACACAAGGGCATTTCGGGGTTCAGTGCATTGCCTATTGCATCCAGGAAGTTAAATGTTTTCTGTATCTCTAAGCAACTCATACATGTATTTCTTTTTACCTGTCTAAAGCTTTCAATCAGATACTTAGGACATGAAGGGTAGCAATTTTAAGAAATGGCTGCAAACTATGTTAATCTAAAGTCATGACAGTATTTGTAATGTTATGACAAAAATGAAAGATTTTATTTTTTATCTTAGTAATCAGGGCAAACACTTAAATGAAATAGAGCATATGGGAAATAAACCTAGCAGATGAACTTGTTATCTCACAAGTTAATAGATTCGCCACATGAAGCAATGACAGGAAACAGCATTGGTACAGCTAGTACCCAGGGAGGATCATGAGATTATAGCACAAAGGTTGTAGTGTGAATAAATTAATGATAGCCCCAGTCGTGATTTTATTGGAAGAATTAGGTACAGGAACGTTTATGCTACACATGAACAGAAAAATGATCTTTAATTCTGAAGATAATGGCAATGATAGAACTATGAGGCTTTACTGTTCTACATGTTTATTCTATTTTTTGGTATGCTTTATAATTGATTGTCTCAGTTCCATCCTTCTCCAATAGATTAGTGAAAATACAAATCACATTGACGCTGCGAACAGTTGTGAGACAGCAATATATTTGCACTGAGTTAATACAATAGCTATATTTCTATCTTCAATAAATATTTTCTTATGCTTTTATTCTATATTAAATTTGTTACAATATAAAGGCTCAAGAGTGACTAATTCTGTGCATCTTGTGTAATGGGGAACCAGCATGAAAGACCAGAAGTGCCCTGTGCCAAACATCCAATAGGAAGAGGGACAGGAGAGGACCCATCCCCCTTCTGCTTAAGTCAGCAGGCCACCTTCTGTGGTTAGATCTACACAGCAAGCCGCAACTCATGGCAGAGAGTGTCAGAGCCCACATCTACAGATTCAGGCTTGGACTACAGTGCTAAAAATAGCTGTTGAGATGTTTGGGCTCAAGCTGGAGCTCGAAGCCTAGGTGAGCTCCTGCCTGAGCCTGAATGCACACACAGCTATTTTTAATGCTGTGAATTGAGCCCTGCAAGCCTGAGTCTGTAGATCCAGTCTCTGACACTGACTGCTGTGGACTGCTGCTTACTTTGTAGCTGTACCCTCTATGCTAGTAAATACCTCCAGGGACTGTCCCTGGCACACACCATCTCTACATATACCTCATCATCGTGGTATGAGGAATGGGACTGGAGAAAGATGATCACGTTTCAGGAGTGACCTAGTTTGGAGTGACACCTAGCGCTCAGGAGCATAAACTGGTGGCTTAGTTACTAGTGGGAAAACACAGGCCTCGGTGGGTATTACTGACCTCTCTAAATGGTCACGAACAGCATTGCCAACTTTCCCACTTCTATTATGGGTCTTGCAATAGCTGGTGTTTTATGGTTAGCGCTCCAGCTGTGGGAATCAGGTCATTACTCGAGAATTTCAGCTTTCATGGTAAAAAGAAAAGTAATTCTCTAGCCATTGTGGGTACAGAGAAAATCTTGAAGTATGAACCCTAAATATTCCAACATCAGCAGGCAAATAAGAATGTCATTTTGTAAAAATCTTTTTTAAAGTG
Source organism: Caretta caretta (assembly GCF_965140235.1). Lineage (NCBI taxonomy): Eukaryota > Metazoa > Chordata > Testudines > Cheloniidae > Caretta > Caretta caretta. Next base: position 87,802,279 of record NC_134210.1, on the reverse strand, counting down.
AATCTTATGATTTTGGGGGTTTGACTTGTGATTTTTGAATACTCGGGGCTAGCAATACCACAGTAAAGATCTCTCTTTACAATTCTACCGGCCTGCTGCAATACTTATTGCTAACGAAACAAACTAGATGGGCTTCAACTATAAGGAGAGCCAGTACACAGATCAGATAAGAAGATTATTCTCCTGGAATACCGAATTATGCTACAGAAAGGTATAATTTAATGCAGGTATATTAAATAGTTTGTACACAAATATTTTGCCTATGAAAATATATTTAATTACATTTTAAGCAAATATTTTCTCTTGATAGAGGACATCTTCTCCTCAGCACTAAGAAAGAGAAAACTAGGGAAAACCATAACAAGAATTTAAAAATACTTACCACCTGGAAGAGAGAGAACTAAAGCAAACAAGTGGTCGTATTAGGGCTGCAGCTGCTTGCCTCTGACAAATGTAAAAGGTAGGTCCCAGAAAGGCACGCTGGTATAAAAGTTCCCTAAAATGGCAGCCCTGCACTTGTGAGGATTAGTAGTTACAAGGCAGTGGCAAAGCAAAGAGCGATTAGAGGAAGGAACTAACGTCGTGTTTCCTGTGTGACCGCTGGTACCACACAATGTCTTTCTTCCACAATGCAAATTCTATTCCTGGCTATATTGTAGTGTAAGCAGGGTCTGAATGAATGCTTCCCTGAGAGCTAGCTGGGATGGGGAATGACTTGGGTCAGAGTTTGCTCCTGCTCTGCTTACATATTCAGCAAATAAAGCGGTGTCAAAGTAATCAACAGTGGCTGGTGTTTGGTACAAATTACCTTAGTACTGAATGCAGGGGTGGTGAAATATGGTTACCAATGTTGTAATTATTGTAGGAATACAGGAAAGCAGGACTGGACTTAATCTGTCCCAAATGAGGAGGCTACCCTCAGTTAAAAGAAACTCATTAAGCCAGGTGCTCAAATGTGAGAGCCTTGTGAAAGTAAGGTGGTGGAGGGGGGGGGGAGGGGAGAGGTATCCCCAGCCAGGAGGCTGCACACCTTCACCCTCACCCGGTTTAACCTGTTCGTCACCACTGTTCAAAGAATAGAGCTAAATAGGCTTCATTAGGAGCCTCTTGGTTGTTAAATGCCCAATCAGATCTGAAATCAGTTGCGGTAGGCCTGTGTTTCTGCCCTGACTGCTAAGAGCTAAAAATCACTGAGAGCTGAAGTCACTTGAGATGGGATAGTGTTTCTGCCCAGCCTGCAAAGAGCTGAAAAATACTAAGAGATTGATGTGCAATGGTCATAGCAGAGAGGCAGGTGGCAGCAGAAGGTGATTGACAGCTGGTGAATGAGTGACTGGTGCAGTGGAGAGGCGTAATGAGTAGTCAGCAGGGTGGCTGGCAGAGAGGGCAGCAAGCGAGAAAGGTACCTCTTTACCCCACCCAGGGGTGGAGGTGAACTCTGCAGATGCGCCTCTGAACTCTGGGTCTGCACTGACCATGGACAGCAACTGTGAGTGGGATGCAGGAAGGGTTGGGCACATGAAAGGAACTTTTGGGTTGCTGGACCTAAGAACCTGAGGGGGAAAAAAGGATACTGCCCAACTTACTTGGGGGTGGGTCTTTTACTCATAGTTTATATTTATGAACCCGGTTTGCAGTATTTTCCCAAATTAACGCTGAGTTACTTCCCTCCTTTTAGTAAAAGTTTCTTTTCTACACTCAGACTCTGTGCTTGCGAGTGGAGAAGAATTGCCTCTCAGAGGCACCAAGGGGTGGTGTGTAAATTTTCTAGGTTACTGGGTGGGGGCTTGAGCCAGTTCTGTGTTGTATGAATGGAAAGGAACCCCTAGATATTGAACCCAGCCCTGGTTGCTGCTGGCTTCACCTGGCAGAAGGGTTACAGTAGTTTCACAATATATTTCCTGGTCAAAAGTGTTTCTTAGCTATTAAGTGCTATCTGTTGTGGCTGGCCCAGATGCAGATATGGGGGAAGGGAGTAACAACTCATTTCTTTCCCCGATATTCATGCTGGATGATGCATGTAAGGACACACAGAAGCACAGACACAGTACTCAGCGTTGTTCAGAAGCTGTCATTCCTGCCAAATGAAGCTGGCGGTAAGAGAGGTAGTCAGTATGCAGAAGTGTGGCTCCATCCCCCTAGGTGCTGGCAAGTATGCTGTAGAAAATCACTGTCCACATACTTACCTATGTGCAGCATCCAGAAGGTACTGTGCTTGTCTGAAGCCGAAGGCCTCCTGGTGTTCCTTGTGGAGCTTTACACCATCCCTTTCAATAGTCTGGGCCTAACAGACACCATTGGGTCACAAGAAACTAAATATATTTTAGTCAGTCAATCTGTCACCTGTTTCTGCTATTACTGTTTCTACTCTGCTCATTTTTAAGGCATTCGTAAGGATAAAAGATAGAAACACATGCTGGCAATGGACATTCTTCACTGTGTGTTACGGAACACAGTCAATAGTCAGTAATACACCTCAAAGTGAAACAGCCAACCAGAATATAGAATATTGAATAGATCAAAGATCTACAGCCATAATTCACAAACCACATCCCAGAATTATTGGTATTCTGTGATAATTCATTTTCTTGACAATTAAATCAGGAAAAGAAAAGAGGAGAAATTAATCAAGTTACGTAATAAAAATTAAAATGAAACTGGGACATGGTGAGATGATAATCCACTTTCAATATAAAATTAATTCATTTTCAATGCTTATGGGCTCCATTTACTATAATTCATATATACAGTGTTCCGTAGAGTAGAAATCCATGAATACTGGAAGCATGCTGATCTGCCATGTAAACCTAGCCATAATAGCAAGAAATTCAGATAGATGATTAAAAGCCTTCATCCAGCCCCCCGCCTGCTGCTGTAGTTTGCAGATTTCTCCAACAGAGCATGGCTTATGGAAACAGACATCTAATGTCAGATGTCTGTTGCCATGAGTGTGGCTCATGGAAACAGACATCTCCTTTCCACAGAATACAAGTTGTAATCCAGTAATGCCAAAAAGTTTCCCATGGAAGCTGCTTTTGCATCTTTAAAATGATCCCACAGCTGTAGCAGAGTAGTGATTTCATACATCCTTAAAGACAGGAAGCAAAGAAACTTGCACATACTGCCTTTTCAATTTGAATGTCAAAATATTGGCATTGATCCTTCTGAAGAAACTTGATGGATATATATTGTTTATTTCTGCCTACCTTCTTTAACTACAGTATTCGAATTGACATGATTCAGGTCTGTGGTGTAATCCCAAATTTATCAGAGCTTGGGTGCCAGTCAAATATATGGTTATTTTTGAACATATACAAGACACTGCAAGAAGATCTTTGTAGTGAAAAACAAGAAAAAAATGATAAATGATGACCACATTTTTTGCACATAGTTGTGGATAACTGTGGGCCGTACACCAGCAACAAATGCCTTCCTTTGCTCTTCCAACCTGTTTCAGTCTTAGGCATTCAGCAAACAGAAAAGAAAAGGTATTTCCATTTCTTCAAGAGGATCAGTTACAGGTCCCTGTACATTTACTTTTTTTTTGTTGAAGATTTCCACTCGCTGAATCTTACAATACAATCTGCTATCACAAAGTTCCATCTCTCTGTCAGATCATCTGTTACCCAGAGAGCACATTTCACATCTGGGGGTAGGGGAAGGGAGAAAGAGGAGAAAATTGGTGTGCAAACAATAGCTTTACCCTTCCAGAATTATTGAATAGCTCCAACATCCAAACATCATTTCTCCTCTGTTGCTGGCTGAGCAAAAAGGCATTATTCAAGTCTTCAGTTCACATCAAAGACATTTAGAAGCTTTTGACTGTAAGAAATAGTAAGGAAATCCCAGTTCTTTAAGATAGTTCATGAACTGTGAACTAAGTCATGAATAGCTTCCAAGGAGTACCCAGTACAGCTCAGGAGATGTGTGCCAAGGTGCCATTTGAAAACCTTGATCCTTGGGTGGCTCAGTGCTGGGACAGTTCTCACTTAGAGCAACTTTGGTCAGTTTCCAGTGGCTCATAAGGTCCAAAGGTTCAAACAGCTGAGGATCATGTGTGTGCCATGTCTCCTTCCCCGCAATAACTCACTTCCTTCACAGGGGACACAGACAAGGGGTAATGAAAGAGTCATTTCATTTGCTCAGTACCACTGGAGTATTCTCCTATATAGTGGGATTCCTCTAGCGCAGACAGGCCAGCTGTGTGTCACCAGAGGATATGGGTCATCACATGGACCTTTTAGGTATTCATATAGGTCACTGATCTCATTGATTGTAATAGTTGATTTTTCTTACTCACTATCCCTTCAAATTAAAATGGGAGAAGGAGCTAAACATCTCTATTTCCTCTGATGAGTGAGATAATATCTGGCAAAATATGTGCAGAACATCCAGTTCACTGTTTTTGAGGGTTTTCTTCAGAATGAAATTCTTAATAGATACTATTGGATTCCTGAGCAAGTGCAAAAAATTGGATTTACCTCACATAGTAAATGTTGGAGATTGACAGGTCCAATGAAAGCCTTTTTCATATAGTCTTTGAATGTCACAGTATATCCACATTTTGGGAAGAAATGTGTGGTACTCTAAGGCCTCCAAGAGTAGGGGTTTCCCCTACATCAAGTCTCTGTGTTTTGGGCAATCTAGAAGATCTACCCTGTTCACCTAATGCCAGGAAAGTGCTTGCTTGATGCACTTATAATGCCCAGAAGAGCCTTTTTACAAAAATGGAAATGTGCTATTCCCCTCACACTTTTTGATTGGCTAACCGAACTAACCAACATCACCCTCACAGAAAAACTGACATTAATTGACAGAGGCACAGGATCCAGGAATGAAGACAGTTGGTCTTTCATGAGAGAATTACAAATTGACTGCAGGTAGATTGGGCTTCTGATGCCTTTTTTATTTTATTTTATTTTTTTTTTTACGCGCAAGAGGGGGAGTGTTAGGGAATTATTTATCTTAGAACTCATAGGAGTATTCATGAATATTCCATTCTGTGGTATTTTTAATCCCATTACTCTGCCATTTTATTTGAATATGTCTTTATGGATATGTTAAAGCTTCTGGGGGGAAAAATCACTCGCACACAAAGCTTTCACTGGTCTCTCATGGAATGTGAGATAATTTTAAACTGAAAGGGTAAATCATTGACCGGGTGAAAAAAAGCATGTGAATGCCATTAATAAGAAGTTATGTCTATAAGGTTCTTCAATCAAAATAGTCTTGTTTGCTCTAAAAGCGTTTGTGCCAGCCTATTTGGATTTGTATCACAAAATGAAAGATAGACATATAGGTGAAAAGCGAGCCTTTATTTCCCAAGGGATCCTACCATCCTGAAGGACCTCTAAACTTTCTTGTTTAGTCTTTTTAACTTTGGGGAAAGTAGACTGTTCGATTAGTGTTCAAAAGGACTGGCATTTATAGCAGAATCTAAACCAGACTTTAAAAATGACTTTTTTAAATTGCCTGTGGGCTTGAGGAGAATCAAATAATTCACAGTTTCCAGACTTTTACTATAGAAATGATTGCTGGCATTGATATTCTGTTAAGTCATACTTGCTTGATGTCAGTATAGATATGACATTTTATGTTTACAGTTTGATTTCTCTCATTCATTTATCATAGACAGATATTGGCATACAGCTTATTCTACATTAATAGAAGATGGATTTGATCTTCAGTCTGATAAAGACATGAAACATTATATTATTAAGCTGACTCCATCAGGATAACAGGCAAACACATTTTTTGTTTTATAGATGTTGAACAAATGGCCATTCTTTTAATTATTTATCTACTTTTTTAACATTAATGAACTCAAGTAATAATTTCTGATTTTCTGAATTGGCAAATACAGCTCCAGCTCTTGAAAAGTAGCGATGAGTGGGACTGTATAATGGACAACATCCAAAACAGAGGTCCTATCTATGACCTTGCTCATGCAGCTCCCATTCCTTCATATTCATGTCTGCCTGGTCATTCCTATCGCCATTCTTAAATACTTAATAGACAGCAATTTATAGAAATCCATTCTGGCTTCTACTCTTGTCCTGTAATTTTGCCATTTTAGCTTAATTTCCCCCCCAAAACTCCAAAACCAGTAAGTTGCTATGTCCATCTGCATTTGGACCACATTAGAATTAAAAATGCAGGTTCCAGGAACCTAGCACAGAGTCAACTGATTCCTTGAACGCATATTCAAAAGTATGGGAGGAGGCAGGGATCACATAGGTGATCAGAAAGGGAGTAAAGGGGGTTAAGAGCATGCCAAGCAATGGTCACAGATGCCTTATTGGGAGAATGGAGGTCATTGACTTGAGGACTGGGCATTGAGAAGGTGCTTCTTTAAGACTAACTCAAAACTTTAAAAAAGGTTTAGATAAGTTTTGGTTTTGGAATAGGGTTGAGATGCTCATCCCCATGGTCACCACATTCATTTCAATGAGATACGCACAATAGCAGCAACAGTATTCCAATTATGACAGGGGAGGTTCACGCTTTTATCGACAAACATTTTGTGTAGAAAAATACCTGTTTAAAACAACCAGAAATTACCAACACTTTTTTAAAATTAGCCAAGAAATCAGCAGACACAATACTAATTATTTATTTATACTTTTTAAACTCTCTCTTTTTCACACACACAGAGGTTTGTCTTTGTTTTTTCATAAATTAATCTAATTTCATAAAAGTGTTAATTAAAATGCTGGTTTGGAGTGTTCAGTGTCTTCCAATGCTCTTACATGGGCCAGAGAATTCAACCTGCAGTGGTCAAAGGGCAAAGATTTAATCTTTTCATGTCTTTTTGAGTGGGTGGGATATTGGATAGAATTCAGAATCCTGAATAACTAGCCTTTTCTGCAGTTACCATTTTGGTCACTGGATATATCTGTGTTGTCCTGATGCCACCGCATGTGCTGGCACATTGTGGGCTAATGGAGGCAGAATATATATTACCTCTCTTCTTTACTTTATCTCCACTGCACTCTGATTCTCTCTCTCACACACACACAGTGGTGGCACCAATAAAGGGCAGGGGGAAACCGCCCCACTGGATGGCTTTTGATGTATGTGTGGCACCTTTTCAAGCCAATACGTATAGTAGAAGGTGGTAACAACCTGCACCCTGGCTGCACCACTGCTCAAAGCCTGGCTCTGCTCCAGACTGGAGAGTTATCACAGAGGTCTGAAGCAGCACACTGTTGGACTCTTCTCAGCTAGTTCCATTCAGAGGAATTTATATTGGAAATACTGACATCATTTTACCTACAGTGGTGTGAACACTATGTTATGATAGCAATTAGTAATAAGCCATGTCAGTAGAGCTGTCAGTAATGCTGCCAACTAGATACTATACATTGTTATTTACAATGGGTGAACACATGGATGGTTTAAAATTTTATCTATTGCAGAGATTTAATTTCAGTGCATGTAGCGGGTTGGTTACCCCGCTCTGGCCCTGAATGGGGTTAAAGCAGCCCTGGAGAGGGCTGCAGCAAGGAAGAGGAGTGAGAAGAGCTGGGGGAAGCTGAGTGAGTAGCAGACCACAGCTGTGGCCAGCTTAATTAAGGTCCAGCTGGCCCTTATAAGATGGCAGTGGGCCAGAAGTCAGAGAGGACTCTCTCCTCTAGCTGTAGAAGAAGGACCTGGCTACTGGGGAGTGTACCTGGGTACCGGAGGTGGAGCAGGGCTGGGGGAAGGCCAGAGGAGCTGGGGTGAGTCTCACACCATTACAGTGCATTATATTTGCTATTCATTAGCAAGTGTTCTGTTTATCTTGTAAAGGAGAAAGAGCATGTTTCATGTACAGTAGAACTGACTTTCTCCCAAATACTTACAATTTATTTAGGCTTTACAACATAAAGACTATACCAGCATGAACAGTCACTGTGACATTGGTTTTAATTTTGGACAATAAAAAATTGAGAGTAATCAAAGTTTGTAGAACTGAGTCAATATGTTTAAGAAGAAAGAATCAATAAATTGCATAAAACAGTCAAACTAGAAAAATATTTATCGTCATTACAGTTAGATGAGTCTGAGATTTCTCACACTTACATCAAACTCAGTAAAGCAAGAAGTGAATATTGCATACCTTCCAGCCTTGAACAGCTGTCAGGTGAAATAAACTCTGAGGTATTTAAATGAAGGGGCATATCCAATGACCTACAAAGTATTTATGAGACCTTCTATTGGCAGTATGTCTGTAGGGAAATCAACACATATCTACAATATGTTAGACTCAAACTTAGGAACATGTGCAGTACAGTACTAACAGGAAATAAGAGTGGTTCTTTAAAGTGCAGGTACCATTCATATTTCAAGGGGTTTAGATGTAGTTGTTGAGTAAGCCATACGCAAAGGCCAAGATTTCCCACACCTACACACAAAACAAGCCAGGCTTGACACAGACTGTGTTTTTCGTAATCATTCTTCCAAGCCTGTGAGTTCAGTGAAATCCCTCTGTGCAGCCCTAAGAACATGGGGGCCCCAGCTGTCATCACTTTCCCAAGATGCAGCAGGCAACAAACAGATCATCCTTGTGGTGGCAAACAAATAAGAATGGACAGACTGGGTCAGACCAATGGCCCATCTTCTCCAATATCCTATCTTCTGACAGTGGACAGTGCCAGATGTTTCAGAGGGAACAAACAGAACAGGGCGATTATCAATGATCTGTCCCCTGTTGTCCAGTTTCAGCTTCTGGCAGTCAGAGGTTTAAGGACAAGCAGAGAATGGGGTTGAGTCCCTGACTAACTTGGCTAATAGCCATTGATAGATAAGTTCCTGGAGGATAGGTCTAATTTTTTTAAGCCAGTTATATTTTTGGCCTTCACAACAAGAAGTTCCACAGGTTGACTGTGTGTTGTATGAAGAAGTACTTCCATATGTTTGTTTTAAATCTGCTGCCCCTTGATTTCATTGGGTGACCCCTGGTTCATGTGTTAAGTAAAGGGATAAATAACATTTCCTTATTCACACTCTCCACCTCTTTCATGATTTTGTAGACCTTTGTCAAATTCTCCCTTAGTTATTTCTTTTCTAAGCTGAACAGTGCCAGTCTTTTAAATCTCCCCTCATATGGAAGCTGTTCCATACCCCTAACCATTTTTGTTGCCCTTCTCTGAATCTTTTCTAATTCTAATATATCTTTTCTGAGATGGGGTGACCAGGACTGCAGTATTCAAAGTATGGGCATACTAAACATTTTTATAGTGACAAGATATTCTCTGTCTTATTATGCATCCCTTTCCTAATGGTTTCTAACAACATTACCTTTTTTTTTTTTACACTGAAACTCCCATTGAGAAGATATTTTTAGAGAACTATCTACAATAACTGCAAGGTCTCTTTTTCGAGTTAGCTTAGACCACGTCATTTTGTATGCATAGTTTGCAAAGTAACATACACTGGAAAAAAAATCCAATTATCAGCATTGATTTTCATCTGCCATTTTGTTGCCCCATCACCCAGTTTTGTGAGATTCCTTTATAACTCTTCCCAATCAGCTTTGGACTTAACTATCTTGAGTAATTTTGTATCATCTGCAAACTTTACCACCTCACTGTTTGTCCATTTTTCCAGATAGTTTATAAATATGTTCAACACCACAGGTCCCAGTACCGATCCCTGGGGAACCCTGCAATTTATCACTTTCCATTGTGAAAACTGACTATTTATTCCTAGCCTTTGTTTCCTCGTTTCTCACCAGTTACTGATCCACAAGAGCACCTTCCCTCGTATCCTACGACACATTACTTTGCTTAAGACCCTTTGGTGTGGGACCTTGTCAAAAGCCTTCTGAAACTCCAAGTACAAAGAATTCTAATAGATTGGTGAGGCATGATTTCCCATTACAAAAGCTGTGTTGACTCTTTCCCAATGTATTGTGTTCATCTATGTGTCTTAGAATTCTATTCTGTACTATAGTTTCAAACAATTTGCCTGCTACTAATATTAGACTTACTGGCCTATAATTGTCAGCATCACTTCTGGAACCCTTATTAAAATTAGTGTTAATTACCATCCAGTTGTCTGGTACAGAGGCTGATTTAAGCAATAGGTTACATACCATAGTTAATAGTTCTGCAATTTCATGTTCGAGTTCCTTCAGAACTCTTGAGTGAATACCATCTGGCCTGGTGACTTATTACTGTTGAGTTTATCTATTTGTTCCCAAATCTCTTCCACTGAAACCTCAGTCTTGGACAGTTCCTCAGGTCTGTCTTCTAGAAAGAATGGCTCAGGAGTGCCACATCTTTGTCGCAAAGACCAATGCAAAGAATTCATCTACCTTCTCCACAATGGCCTTATCTTCTTTGGAGTTCTCTTTTAGCACCTTGATCATCCAAGGGCCCTGCTGATTGTTTGGCTGGCTTCCTGCTTCAGATGTACTTAAAAATTTGACGTTAGTTTGTGTCTTTTCTAGTTGCTCTTCAAGTCCTGTTCTGGCCTGCCTTACTATGCTTTTCCACTTGATTTAACAGAGTTTATTACTCCTTACTATTTTGATCAGTAGGATTTGACTTCCAATTTTTAAAGGATGTGTTTTTGCCTCTAACTGCCTTTCGCTCTGCTGTTTTCCCATTGTAACATTTTTATTTATTTTTTGTTCCTCTTACTACAGTGCAGGAACATGAGAAGAGCTCACATGGAGCTGGGTTCTATGGGTACAGAAGATGCAAGCCTCAGATTACGTGGCTCACACCTGCACAGCAAAACTGCAGTGTTTCAACTGTGCCTGGAGCTGCAGAGGAGGAAGTAATATTTGGCCTAAAGAATGCTGCAGAATAGAGTTTCCAGGCAAATTACCGAGAAACTATTTTACATAGCACAGCTTTTAAAGGAGAGTGTTATATTGATACCATTCACTTAAACATTGCAAAATAGTATAGCTAGAGACATTACTGACATACTCCAGAGATTACATGAGATTTTAATGTGAAAACTCATTGTTCTGAGTCAATCTGATCCAGACAATAATTTTGTCATTTCTACAAGTAAGCACCACTTTTTTGCAGGAAAAGCATTGAGATCTCAACCCTTTAGGAGATATTTAGACTTTTTTTGTCTATTTGCCTTGGGAAGAAGTTCATCATCCCGCACCTTCAGTATAAATCTAGTTGATGAGCTGCAGTTTTTTATATCATCTAGCACAAGCAGCAGCAGCTACCAATCAACACAAGTAGTTTTTGGCACCACCCAATGGTCCCTCTTCTATGACACCCCATTGCCACTTGTTCTTTCCCTTCTCAAAGGGCAGTCACTGTAAATCTTTCCTGAGGAGAAATTTTCCTCCAAAAAATTATAGACAATATAAAGAAGTGCCTAAACAAAGTGAATGACATGCTGCCCAGATTGTGAAGAGAGGACCGCTGTGCAGAATCTAGTGGCTCAATTATTGCATGAGATTTCTTCACCGGCAGCATGTTACAGCAATGCTCCGATGGGCTGCATTGATTATTTATATTTTTGCCTGCAAAGTCTCACATAGTTTGGGGCCTGTCCAACTGAGATACTGCCTCCCTCCTAGTGTGATGGCAGATGTGATAAGCAGGAGCACGTGAGTAGACAGCTTCCTCCTGGTATGAATAGGAGAGGGCTGATGGAAAGGCATATTTGAAGATTGTTTATTGCATTATTTGCCCATCTCCGATATGTGCCAACCTACATACTATACCTTCAATCAATCTTTTTCCTGCCTTTTAAGAAAGAAAAGGTTCCCACCTTGCTCTAAACAAAAGTATATACAAGTCCAAGCTTATTCCCCTTTTGGTTTTGCCATAGCATATTAAAGCAATTAAACTTCAGCTGAAACCCAAGGCCAACTGTTCCCTTCAAGCCCCCAGCCCCAGACCCTAGTTCACTCTGCCACTGATAGAAGATACAAAAATTGGGCATATCTTGGTTGAAGCAACTTGAATCCACTGCTATTATGACTCAGCAGAAATTATGCTACACCTTTAAACATGCTTTTAAAACCTCGTAGCAAGGTGCCTTAAATAAGAAGCCCTGCACCCTATACAGTGTCCTAGTATCTCCCCCTTTTCTACAGTGACAAAAACAAGAAGAGCCATATTTTGCCTTCATATACACACATCAACTTCCTAACAAGCCCACTGGAGCACAAATCTGAAATCAGAATTTGTTCCAAAATTTTCTGCTTTTTTGTGAACACTCAAAGACATTATTTGTATTTTTATAACAACCCCCTATTTTGTACAGAATTCTAGTGCTGAGCTAGTCCCTTCAAAAGCCCAGGGGAACAGCAACCTATGTTTCACTGTGCTGAATCCCCACTGTTTGACGTAATCTGTACATCTGTGGTAGTTTCAGGAATGGTATTTCCATGCCAGAAAAATGCTGATTCGCTGGCACTGAAATGTTATTTACAGAACTATCCCCCCCCCCCCACGAAGGCACTAGGTAATGTTCTTTCTTTGCCTTCTGTCACTTTTCAGAGCGCTGCTATTCAAAGGGTACCATAACGCAAGACACAGTGTAAGTGCAACTACAAGGTTGCCAGTCAGAATTATAAACCCGGAATATTGTTAATTTAAAAAAAAAAACATGGAAACATATTCAAAGCAAAACAACGACAGAAAGCCAAGAGATGCATTTGAATCAAATGACTATTCCTTGAATAAACTATTTACTCAGCCTCCATTAAGAGTATTTATTTTGTCTGCTGCATAATTTAACAATTTTTTTTTAACTTTACAACAGCCAAAACCATTTTTATCAGCAAGTAAACTTAGAAAAGAAATGGAGTAATTTACAACACTTTGAGAGAGATGATGTGTCTATTTCATTATGTTTTATGTAAATTGAGAAGCAGAGTGTGCACATGATGCTTTAATGCCTTATAGTACTAAAAGCTATAAATCTTTCCCCAATTTTAAAAATTTGTACTTCAAGTGGATATAAAAAAATGTCAGGACTCATGTTCTGGATAGGAAGTGAATGTTTTGGTTATAGCTACATATTAGCACAAAGTTCTGTCAGGAAAAATGTCAGTGGCAGAAAATATCTTTGATTTGTTAACTGTTTACTACATTTGCTCTAAAAAATGATCACGGATTGGATTGGATTCTTCTTTTGTATTTAAAAAATAATTGGTGCTCTGAACAGGCTATTACTGTAATAGTTCAAAAATTGCAATCCATTTTGCTTTAGAAGTCAAGTCCCTGTTTTAGGCTTTCATGATCTGGAAAAGAGCTGATCTCACAACTAAACAAACTTAATAGCATCCAGGACTGATTCAAAGGTGACAGTCTAGATATTTTCCATTTCTACAGGGTATTTTTTTAATCTTTTTGTCATTATTCTTCATATCATACCTTGTCAAGGGTATCATGGTGGCTCACTTTTAGAACTCTTTCAGTTGCCATGTCACATTCTGTGGAGTCTTTTGACTAAACTGAGAGGCTATTTCCCTTTGATGTATATTAGAGCAAAACAGTCAAATCTTTGCTGGGTGTATATTAGGACTGACTGACTTTCAAAAAGATAAATAATTAATTCACCAGTTGCCAGCAGTGCAAGATATTAGGTAGTCCTAGGCAGACAAACTTTTCTTTTAATCCAGTACTTTGGTCTCCATGTTAACAAAACAAGTTGAACATGATTAAAATTGTAGACTATGCTACTATTCCCTGAAACATTAGAAAATTCCATTATCTAGAAGCTGAAATGTTTATTTTATATGCACCAAACACACATACTAATCTATCTGTCATTTGCGCTGACAATAATACAATTTCTTGTTAATAACAGAGTAAAAAAGTACAGTTATTAGTCAGGCAGAGAGTTCCTTTAGCATTTGTGTAAGAAAAAAACATCTGGTATCATCCAAGCTTTATTTTATATGTTCCACAATTTACAGTAATAATGCATTTCTAATGCACTTGCCATATTATCCGGCATGTCAAAAATGTATTGTACATTATACTGTGGTAAGTTTCCATGCTATATTTATATATTGTATTAATCAATCTCATTGCAAGAAGCAATTCAAGCAAACCTTATATTTCTACATTTTCATTATGTTCCTTAATTTGCATCAAATAGACATGACCAGGCAGCTACAATTCATTACAAATGGCATAAAGAGAGAAATAATTTTGAATTGAAATATTCCTTATACATTTTGTTTTGATATTATCAAGAGTTGCTAGCATCAACAGACAGTCTAGAAAAATGTGTTTCCACAAGTTTATTCATTTCTTCACATTTCTTTAAAGAGGGCCTTGGCCTTACTCAAATTCTCAATATTTAACTAACTAAAAGTTGGGACAAAAGTTCCCCCAAACAACATGATACCCAAAAAGCCAACTCCAAATTGAAATGTAAATCACACTGTCAAAATAATACATATTCACATGTGAGTAAGTCACTCAAATTCACAAGTCAGGTCATATTAAACAGAGAATACAGCTTCATGTCTCTCACACACAATAAAGGCACTATAGTCCATACCTCTATGTTAATGATCCTAACAGCATCCTATATGTTTTGAATAGAAGAGATGATGAGATATAATTGCACTACTCCATGAAAGAGAGCACGTGCCCTTGGTACAGGTGAACAGTCACCCAGTACTATCTTTTATGACCACTCAGACAGAAAGGAAAAAAGCAACTTACGTGACTCTAGTTACTCTTGCTAGGGCCTGCAAGGATGTCACCAAAACCTCAATCAATGCTAATCAAGACAACCTACACTTCCAGAACAATTAATGTGGATCCTTGATCTTTATCTATGAAATATCCGTCCTCAGATAAACCACTTATTCACAAATATAATCAAAAACATTTTTGGAGGAGTCTAAAAACCTTAAGAAATTCTGACTCACCCTAAACACATTTACGTTCCAATATAAAAGGGCAACATAGAATGCTGTTATTGTTAGAAGTATGTGAAGTCACGTGAGTCAGTGGCCTTTCCTGTGAAGCTTACATACTTTACACCTTTAACAGTCTAAGGAAACAGCAAAATTCATAGGCCTTAACTGACTAAGTATAGATGAACTTCCTGATAAGACTTTCTTGAGATAAATGAACAATTAGTACCATTATTGCCAAACTTCAAGCAAACAATCATGTTTGGAAAAGACAAGAATATATATAATAGAAGGGCATGGTATTCCCCATAACTTTCCTAGTTAAATAAGAAAATAAAGGTTATGATAATGCATAACTTAGGATGATATTCATACGATGTACTATGGTACCAGAGAATAGGAGACTGCTGAATGGTAAAAATGAAGGATACATTTTATTAGTTTAAAGGTTTTTGACAACGTATGCTGAATGGTAAAAAGATAATTGTTTTGATGTAACGTTCATGATTTATAACATAGGGTAAGGAATGAGAAACAAATTATGAAAGTTTGGGTAAATATGTAATTGCATATGTGGCACAATAGATGATGTACAAGAACAAAATAATGTTAAAAAAAAATCAAGTGACCAAGGGCCCAGGTGGAGAATGCTGAGTGAGAATATCATGAAGTAGAGAGCCTCCTGGAACCAAAGTACTCAGAAATGTGTGCTTCTACTTGTTCTGTCTTCTTATTTCTCATATATATATACACAATTAGAAACCATAAGTGACAATGATTCCATCTGAAAATTTATATAGGCAAAAAATTGATTAAGCCTTAAATGGGGCAGGGATTTATGCTTCAGTTTCCCACCTTACAATGGGCAGCAGTACTTTAGAATTTAGTCCAGAAAACTGTATCCAGAAAGGAAATTTTGCAAAGATGTGTTATCAGGAATATAATTTAACCAGGGATGCTGGCTCATAGAGAACAATAAGGATATGAGGAGCAAATGGCATCTCCCCTGAGCAAGACACCACCCATTTTCAGCCAAAATCTTTTGGTTTTCTGCTGAAAGCTTTTGATTTTTGTCCAAAATATTTAGATAAGAAACACTTTTTACCCATGGAAAGCAGATAATACTACTTTTGTGAAAAGTTTAATTAAAAAAACTACTTTTCCACCAAAAAGCAGGTTTGATGGGAAAATGTTGACCAGATCTAGTCTTGGTCCATGACTTCCAATCACAGTTAAGCTCAGAATGTGAATGTGTTTACTAGAACTCTCCAGATCACTCAACCTGAATCACAATTAAGAAATTTTCCACATAGCTATTTCTTTTGACGGAAACCATCTTCTTGGCATCCACACACCATATTAATCTGCGTTCTAAATTGGGGATTCTACAGGGAAGATAACTGGGATGCATTAGAAAAAGAAAGCATGAAGATCAGGCATCGAAAAAGAGAGAAAAATATAAAAATGCTATTTTTTAAAAAATATCTGTAAATTTCCATCTCGTAGTCTGGGATGAATAGAATTAAATCTTGCTTGGGTATTGCTTTACTTTGGAGACACTCACTGCCTGACAGTATAACTATTAGGGCATCTCTGCTCCCTGTTTTCCTACTTCCACCCTTAGAATAGAATGATATGATTATTATCCTTAGAATGGAATGATAATAAATGTGATAGTCCTTTACATTTAATGCCAGCAACATCACAAAGTTTTCAGCAGCTTTAATTGGATCAGAAGTTTCTTTTCCAGCTAGTACTCCATTTACTATGAATGCTGTTTCAATGAGTTGACCCTGCTTCAGCGCAAACAATAGTCAATGCATGGCTATGGAGATTTCATTTACCTGTTGCTACACAGAAACTGATTTTAAGCTCCCTTTGTCGATACATGGACATCCCAACTCTGTGCAATTTTATTTTTCTAATGTTCAATGTTTGGTTATTTTTCATGTTTTACACTGATAATTGGGAAGGTGACAGGGATTTACTTTTATTTTCTTTGTTCCCTCCCCCCCAAGATCATTCTTTTTCCTTACCTGTTGACATATATCCTGGAGCTGCCAGCATCCCTCATGGTTAGATCAAGGGGAACAGAGATATACATGACATAGAGCATATTGAACTTACCTAAAACATTATATGTGTTAAAAAGGAATGGAAATGTATCAAGGACCCATTTTCATGGCCTATTCTTGCAGCCATATAGGACAGTTAAATTGCATAATCAAATATTGTAATATAATTGGAGTAACTTGGTTCAGGTTTGGTACTGAATGCAAGTCCCATGAAACTTTGCAGTATGGTAACATGAAAAATTATCGCTGGGGTGCACATGTTAGCAAACATGATGCCAGATGGGGCAAAGAAGAAATATAGTTATTAGGCAAAATGTAATTGGTTCTGTTACTGGAGTAATAAGTTACAAAATTGTAACCAAAACCACAAAAAGAGGAATACAGAGGTAGACATACTGTAAATAAGTAAGGTATAAATAACCCGGTTAAGAGAAAAGGAGTACTTGTGGCACCTTAGAGACTAACCAATTTATTTAAGCATAAGCTTTCATGAGCTACAGCTCACTTCATCGGATGCATCCGATGAAGTGAGCTGAAGCTCACGAAAGCTTATGCTCAAATAAATTGGTTAGTCTCTAAGGTGCCACAAGTACTCCTTTTCTTTTTGCGAATACAGACTACCTCGGCTGTTACTCTGAAACCTGGTTAAGAGAGTAACGTGAGACCAAAATAGGTGATGTAACTGCAGCGGGACTGTTCTCCGAACTGATAATGTCATGCCTTCCTGATTGTGCTGACATTATAAAGACTAATTGATTGAGCTGAGCTATCTGGAGTCTCAAAATCTAATAATTACAAATTATGAACCTTAACATACCTGTGACATGCTTACACAACTTCTTAGTTGCAACCATTTCCAATTTTTCCTCCAAAGACATTCCAGAGTCTTCAAATGATCACTTCTAGAGCAGCTCCTTAGAATCTTGCAGCTATATCTCCCATGTTGTAAACTCAGATCCCAAAGCTAAGCAAGATTAAGTACAGTACTTACTGACTATGGAAAACACTGAAGGAGTGCTTAGGTTCTACTAGAAGCAGTAGTAGTGATTCTTTAGGGGACATTCCACCCTCCATTATCCTGACCCGGAAGGAAAGAGAAACTTAGTCTCCCTGCTCATTTAATCCTGTCCCTTCTTCTGTGATTGGCAATAGGAGTGCCAAATGGGAGAAGAGAGGGGCACTTCTGAAGTGGAACTAGACAGACCACCAAATTAATCTCTCATAGAACACCAACAACTGATGGTCACAGTTCTCATCCACCTCTTACCTGGGCTGGATTTGAACCCATATGCTAACGGTGAAGGTTCTGCGTATCATAACCAGTACTCTGCTTCAGTGACCTGCTGAAGTCCCTTACCCTCCCCCAAAGATGGATGAATAGGCCAAATATTCAGAAAGAATAGCCTGATGTGTATGTTCAGAAATTGTAGCTGTGCTCTTACACATTCATTCCATAGTTATTCCAACTATGTGCCTGACAAGCATGTGTGTGAGTATATGGCCATTTAGATATGCACCCACGGACAGGTAGGATAATTGTGTATAAAAATGTAAAGTGACAGGTTTCTCCTCTTACAAAACTGCCCCATGCTTTCTCTCATCCCTCAAGTTTTCTATTTCATTTATGAGGACTTTATGATTAATTTTTCTTGTCTTGTGACTGGATTAAATTCATTCATCGTTGTATAGTTTATTTTACAAGATTAGTGTTTCTTCTGATTTTCACTCAATTTGAGTCCTGGCAAGATGTCAAAACAAGGGCAAAAGGGTCACAGTGAATAAAATTGGTACATACTGGAGGACAAAATCTGATACCTTTACTCATGTTGAGCAACAACATACTATGCCTCTAGCCGCACTGACTTCACTGGGACTACTTGAGAGAAAAGTACTATTCGGAATGAGTAAAAATATCAGAATCCACCCCCATGATAAATATATTCTACACATGGAATGGGAGATTCGTTAAAGTTTAATGAGACACTATTATAGAAGGTGGAAGGATTTATTGGGTATTCAGATAAACTATTCTACAATAACCTTGATATTTCTCTTGCATCATATAGCTCTGACCCCACACAAAGGAGAAAGTTCAGAAGTTATTCTACAATATGTTCAGTTATTTATGCTCTTTGGCCAACATGACAAATTAAACAAGATTGCAGAAATATCACTTTTTTTTAGATTGTTTTCATGTCTTTATTACTACTAGAGCCGGTTGGGCAGCAATGAAACCAGCTGACCCTCGGAGATTGGAAGGCCTTGGGTCCTTTGCCCCAGGGCAGTATGCATGGTGGGGCGGCCCCTGAGCCACTGAACCAGGGAACCCTCTCAGCTCTGGGATGAAATTGATATATGATTGTTTTCAGTTTGGCCACTGCTATTCATATTTTCTTGCAGAAACACTGCATGTCAATTATTACAAAAGGAAAACTTTTCAGAATTTCTTGTTTATAGGAAATTTTTAAAAAATGAATTTGTTCCAGATCTGAATGAAACCAAATTTTGAAATATCAAAATTTCCCATGAACTGGTGATCCCAAGTTTTGCTCAGCTTTTATTATTTCCACAAATTCCATATGGGTTAACCTGCCAACTTCATTTTAATTTTTTTGTAGGTAGTCTAACAAAGTACCACACTTAGACTATATACCATTCTACTTTTACCAGATCTCATGTAACCATCTAACCCATTATTTACTGCCAGAGAATGAGCCAGGGAGAATTTTTTTTAAAAAGTTATCAGCTGGAGAAGGTGATCCCAATAAGACTGTGAAATTTCCAAAATTAGGTGACACTGAAAGTAATCACTTTGAAGTAATAATGCTCCTCTATTAGGTGATTCTAATATAAAATGCAGAGATTGTTATGCCATCTGCTCAAAGAGAGATATCATGCCATTTGTATTATACCAGGCTCATTTACCAGAGGAAGATAGAGGGCATGGCTGTCAAAGGAAAGGTGTTGTATTAGTACAATACAATTTACAGAGGTCTTGCATTGTTCATACAAAGGCAAAAGACACTTCAAAACTGACTGCAGTCAACACACACAACTATTCAAATACAAGTAAACAATATTGTCTAACAGTAATTATATTTAGCACTTATAAAGCACTTTACAAATGTTAACAAATAAATCCTGACAACATCTATGTCAGGTAGGTAAGCATTATCCCATGTTACAAAAAGGGAATTGAGAGATAGTTAAGTGACTTGCCTAAAACTACAGGAATTAGTGAGAGATGCAGGATTAGAGTTCAGGAATCCCTGACTTTCTAGACCCTGTTTATCTTGATATAATAAACAGATGTAGCAGTTCTAGAAGTGTTAAACCAGCTCCACTGCATATTGTGTGGAGAGCAATCCACCCCATTACTGCATGATAGATCTGCTAAGCATGAGACTAGAATTCCCATCAGCCCCCTCTCTACTACACTTCCCTTTCCCCTGGCCAGGTAAGGGGTCCTGAATTAGGAAGTTACTGATCTGAAGTTGCTGTGGGAAGGAGCAACCACATAGCAAGCCGGGACCTGCAGGAAAGCTTGATGCAGAGAGGAACCGCCCACATAGAGCAGTACGTGGAACAGGCAATGATTGCCTAACAATACAGCAGGGTGCAGGTCTGTGTGGTACATATGAGGAAGCAGCAGCAGCTGTGCAGGGAGCTCTTGCAGAAGAGCTCCAATGAAAGACACATCACTAAATAATCCTAGAATGGAAACCTGCAAGCTTGTATTTGCTTGAATAAAGAATGGATCGGAGAGGGCATCCGAGGCACTTGGTCTGAAGAGCACTGACCCTCAGTTGGATTGCCTCTGGGGCCCAAAGAAGAACTGCTATTGCTCACTTTGAACAGTTTGACTTGCCAAACACTAACTTTCCATGTGGACATGTCCTTATATTCCACAGACTCCTGGTAGTACCTCAGGTCTATAGTGCTGAAAGTGACTCCATATAAAGAAAAGGAGTACTTGTGGCACCTTAGAGACTAACCAATTTATTTGAGCATGAGCTTTCGTGAGCTACAGCTCACTTCATCAGATGCATACCGTGGAAACTGCAGCAGACTTTATATACACACAGAGATCATAAAACAATACCTCCTCCCACCCCACTGTCCTGCTGGTAATAGCTTATCTAAAGTGATCATCAAGTTGGGCCATTTCCAGCACAAATCCAGGTTTTCTCACCCTCCACCCCCACACACACAAACTCACTCTCCTGCTGGTAATAGCTCATCCAAAGTGACCACTCTCCCTACAATGTGCATGGTAATCAAGGTGGGCCATGTCCAGCACAAATCCAGGCTCTCTTACACCCCCCCCCCCCTTTTTTTCTTCTCCCCGGGGACACACACACACACACACACAAACTCACTCTCCTGCTGGCTATAGCTCATCCAAACTGACCACTCTCCAAGTTTAAATCCAAGTTTAACCAGAACGTCTGGGGGGGGGGGTAGGAAAAAACAAGGGGAAATAGGCTACCTTGCATAATGACTTAGCCACTCCCAGTCTCTATTTAAGCCTAAATTAATAGTATCCAATTTGCAAATGAATTCCAATTCAGCAGTTTCTCGCTGGAGTCTGGATTTGAAGTTTTTTTGTTTTAAGATAGCAACCTTCATGTCTGTGATTGCGTGACCAGAGAGATTGAAGTGTTCTCCGACTGGTTTATGAATGTTATAATTCTTGACATCTGATTTGTGTCCCTTTATTCTTTTACATAGAGTCTGCTGCAGTTTCCACGGTATGCATCCGATGAAGTGAGCTGTAGCTCACGAAAGCTCATGCTCAAATAAATTGGTTAGTCTCTAAGGTGCCACAAGTCCTCCTTTTCTTTTTGCGAATACAGACTAACACGGCTGCTACTCTGAAACCTGATTCCATATAGTTTCATTAGGTTTTTTTCCCCACTTTAATACAAGTGAATCTCTTCTGGTCAGAAGGAAATAGGGAAATAACAGCATCTAAGCCAAGACAAGAAATGTAATCTAAGGAAAATAAAGGAATAAAACAAATCTAAACTAAAATGTTCAGTATCCCTTTCATCTTAATGGGGAAATGCAATACTTTATTTCTGTCCACATAGTGCAGCACAAGTCAGTAGCACCTTAAGGTCTGCTCCCATGGTTCTAAGGTGGCACCCTTAAACAATAAGCAAGCACTGCGTCCTTCCTTTGGTCCTCCACTGACTTCAGGACACCCTAAAATAAGTGAGTGATCATGTTTTTATTTCTATAATGTAGCAAGGAGAAAGAGGGAGTCTCTAGCTTTGATCTGGGCACTGGGTTTCTCCTTTTCTCCTTCTCCCTTTAGCGGTTCCACATTAAGTTTCAGGAAAGGAGTTTGAAATAGTTTAGCTTTTATCTGATTGTCTGTGATTACTTCCTGAATAAAAGTGATTATTTAATGCTACAACTTGAAGGTGGGTTTTTAATATATTGTTTTATTACTTTGTAAAAAATAAATAAAAATACCCAGCTTGCCACATTAGAAGGTACTCTATATACCCATTGGTAATAAATAACTGCGTCATGGGGGTTATTTCAGGTGACAAAAGTTTAAAAGGATTTTTAGTAGAACAGATAGAGAGGAGGGAGTCTACCAAAAATCTCAGAGACTAGGAGGGAGTTTTTTGATTTGGATTATAAAATGGACAGGAATATTTTCTGATCACCTGATTTTATCTTTTATGACCCAACCTCAAACAATGCTAAGAACCAAAATGAGCACACCTGGTGTGTTCATAGACTCATAAGTAAAATTTATAAAATAATCTCATCCCTCCGCTTGGCAATGTACAATTGTTCCCTATGGTACATTTTCCAGTATTTTGTTCAGTCTAATTTTATATGTCCGATGCAATAGAGCGTCAATAACTATCCTTGGGAGACATACAGTATACTAGATCACTAGCAGATTCTAATAAAGTCATTCCCTTCAGATCCTTAACTTTTAGTGCTCTTCTCTAAACTCACTCCTAAATGCAGTATCCCAGCTGCTTTTTCACTGAAGATAATTAAAGAAGGAGACACCAGAAGGTGCTGCAACTGAGGTGGATGAAGTTTCCTTGAGCTCCAAAGATGTCCATAGGGAATCCCCAAACATCATCCCTGAAAATCCACCATCCAACCTCAAAAAATGTTGCACCAAACTACTGAAACCCTCAAGATGCCCTTTAGCTCTGCATCTTCCTCTCCGAATCTGAAAGCACAAAAACAAGAGATGATGAAAAAAAAACGAAAAAATGAAAAAAACGGAGCATGAGCCTGATGAAACACAGCTAATAGTTGTACAACAACAGGTTGCTGCAGATACTGTTGAAATTATATCTACCTTTTTCACCCTACAGACTACCATGACTGATATTCAGAGTGCACTACAAGCTCTATCCAGAAAGATGGGTGAAGCAAAACACAGAATTTCTAAAGTGGAAGATGATTTGAAAGAGAATTAATTACAGGTTTTGAAGAATTATGATGATATCGAGACTATTAAAACCCTGCTAATTGATCTAGAAAGCCACTCAAGATGATGTAACATCACGATTGTGGGTGTCCCTGAAGGACTAGAGAAAAGTAAACCCTCTGAATTTGTCCCTAAACTGCCAACTAAGTAGTTGGATCTGCCAATAGATTTTTGTTTGGTATAGAACAGGCACACTGAGCCCTTGTCCCCAAGACAGCTCCAGGAGGTCAGCCTAGAGTTTTGATTGTGAAGTTACTGAACTTTACTACTAAGAGCTTATATTGAAGAAATCCAGGGGGAGAGGAGCTATTTATGGCAAAAACCAGCAATTAAAATACTGCTTTTTCAAGATTATGCTTGTGATGTGGTTGCAATAGGGCTGCTTTTAACCAAGCAAAACAATTGGCCAGGAAGATGGACCTGAAGCATTTTATTAAATACCCAGCAATGCCCCATATTAAGAATGGCAAGAAGACACTATCATTCAATTCTCCTCAGGAGTCAAAAAAATACCTCAAAGATCTGCAAACTCCACCCTCACAAGACATCTATGAAATTATCTGACATATGGAATTTATGCTTTCTGATATCTGATATGATTGCTCTAAAGTTGATGGGTGCTAATGGAGATTGATATGTTCCTTCCTTTTCTTTTTTCTCTTTGTCATTGGGATTAAAGGGTTATGATTATTAATTCCTTTTGCCTTATCTCACAGGAAAGAACCATCAATGTAAAATCTACCATTCCATTATTATTTACATCTATATCTATGTTATCATTGCTTTATTAGATGGCACTTTCTTATGCACTAATGTATCAAGGTTCTATTGGTAATAGGCAATTACTGTATTTGTAATGTTTGGGGCCGCAAGGGCAGTAAGGATCTCCAAGTTTCACCTGATCAGGCTGCCCACTATGGGTGTCAACTGTGTATTTTTGGACTTTTAAAAATAGATTCTTTTTTTTGATTGCATGGTACTAATGTGTATTTCTCTCTCCACTCTCTTTTCTGTTTTGTTCTTTCACTTATTTAATTCCTCTTTCTGTCCGCCTCCTGTTACCCTCCCATGCTGGTTTGATCACAGAGTTTGATCACAGGTTTGATCACAGAGACTCCCTTGGGACCGTCACCTGATGTGCTGAAACTACCTCTGAGCCCTTTTTGTTTGCCAGCTTGGGACTCCAGAACCCTGTCTTGTTTAGCCAGACATGCTAGCCTACTGCAACACAGACTCAGGGTGTGAACCACACCCCAAAGCTGCAGACTTAAAACAGCTCAGCAAGTACTCCTGTCTCCAGCACCCAGACACCCAGTTCCCAATGGGATCCAAATCCCCAATAAATCAATTTTACTCTGTATAAAGCTTATACAGGGTAAACTCAAATTGTCTGCCCTCTATAAGACTGATAGAGAGATATGCACAGCTGTTTACTTCCCCAGGTATTAATCACTTCCTCTGCTGTTAATTAATAAACCAAAGTGATTTTATTAAGTATAAAAAGTAGGATTTAAGTGGTTTCAAGTAATAACAGACAGAACAAAGTAAGTTACCATGCAAAATAAAACAAAACACGCAAGTCTAAGCCTAATAATTTTCTTAGAAACTGAGTACGAGTAAATTTCACTCCCTTGAGATGTTCCAATAAGTTTGTTTCACAGACTAGACTCCTTCCTAGTCTGGGCCCAATCCTTTCCCCAGTAGAGTCTTGTTAGTTCCAGCTCAGGTTGTAATTAGGGGATTTTTCAGGACTGGCAGCCCCCTTTGATCTGTTCCACCCCCTTACAAAAGAACATAAATATGGCCATACTGGGTCAGACCAAAGGTCCATCCAGCCCAGTATCCTGTCTACTGTCCCTTTTATAGCTTTGGCACAAGGTGGGAATTTTTTGTCTCTCTGGATCCCCACCCCTCCTTCTAAATGGAAAAGCACCAGGTTTAAGATGGATTCCAGTTCAGGTAACATGATCACATGTCACTGTAAGACCTCCTCCTTCATTACCTAGTAGCTGGAAGACATGTACACAGGAAGGCTTGCAGGTAAACAAACCCATTCATAGTTCATTGATTCTGAAGCACCTTTAATGGCTTCCACTTAACATGTTTACATCTGTAATACAAGTTTATATCTTATTCTCCTAACCCCAGACTTAGAAATAATACATGCAAACAAATAGGATGAACACACGCAGTACATCATAAGCTTTGTAATGATACCTTACAAGAGACCTTTTGCTTGAAGCATATTCCAGTTACATCATAGTCACACTTATAAACATATTTTTATAAAGCATATGGAGTGCAATGTTACAAGGCATTTCCTTCCTGCTTCTTTGGTGACACCCTACCAGAGATTATGTAACTTTTGCTGCTTAGATATGCAAGAACTGTATGCTTCTCAGGAAA
Organism: Caretta caretta; assembly: GCF_965140235.1. Lineage (NCBI taxonomy): Eukaryota > Metazoa > Chordata > Testudines > Cheloniidae > Caretta > Caretta caretta. The sequence continues at coordinate 87,776,478 of NC_134210.1, read as the reverse complement.
ATTGGCAATATCTCATTTATTCACAAAAAGACTTTATATTTTATCCAGTCTATCTTAACAAAGATGGCTCTGATAATTAAATGTGTGTCCTGGAGTATAAAGGGTTTTAATAACCATATTGAGAGAAAAAAATCAATACTCAAAGCTTAAAAAAAGAGAAGGTTGATATTGCCACATGGAGACACATCTGACAGAACTTGAGGCTTTTAAAATACACAGAGATTGGGTTGGCCTCTCAATTTCTAGCTGCTTTAATTTTAAAGCCAGTGGTCTTGCTATACTAATAAATACAAAGTTGACTGTTAGTATTCTGAGCAGAAGTCTCACAGTGGGGGAAGATTTAGTAGCCTCAAGGCTGGAATTGGCAATTCTATCATAATCTTTGCCAATCGCTATGGGCCAAACTACGGTTACTCCATTTTTTTTCCATGAGTATAAGTGACATGGGCCATCATACTTTTATTATAGCCAGAGACTTTTATGAAACTTGAGACCGAGTCCTTGATAAATCTTTTCCATCTTCAACTGGAGTTAGAACTTTAAAAAAAAAAGTTCTCACCACTTCATTAGCCACCATCATTCAGAAAGCCTTTGAAGTCATCATAAGAGGCCATATTGTTAGAGGGCTTTCCCTCCACCCTCCCACTTCCCTGATTCTTGTCACGCAGACAGCAATCAGCAAAAAAAGACCAGAAGTCTGAAGCACAGACAATGCGATGTTTATTGGGGTTACTTTCCAAGCAAACATATTCCGAAGCCCTTCACGCCAGTCGGGTTTATATGCCGATAGAGCATTTACTCCGCATCCCCCTTCCCAGCTCTGATGCCGCAGAGCATTTACTGCATGTCCCCCTTCCTAGCTCTGATGCCACAGAGCGTTTATCCCGCGTCCCCCTTCCCAGCTCTGATGCCGCAGAACCTTGCCTGTGTCCCCATTCCCCATTCCCATTCCTCCCTCTTAGCAAGCATGATTCCAATTTCCCTTCCCCCCACTTCCTGTTTGACCCCAGTTTATATAGTAATATTCTCAGCTACACCCTAACCATTTTACTGACATTTAAGTAACCAATACTAACATATTGTAACATAATTCTCTAACCAATTATATCCCACTACCCTAATTAACTTAAACCTAGCAAAATTAATTATTCTGAAGACAGAAACAGTTAGAGAACCAGATAGATTAACAATAGAAAAGTGGGGGGGGGGGCATAAAGGTAAAATAATACAGAAATGAGGGTTTCACAACCACAACCATTGATGAGTGATTTCTTGCCAGACAGGATGTTATCACTTAAGATCTGTTTCTTTATTTGGTGGTGATGGGCATTATGATGACACGATTGTCTTTCTAACAGCCCAATAGCACCTTATTTCAATAGATAGATTCTCACTGGAACGTACCAAGGGAGAATATGCCAGTCTGGGGAAGACGCTTAAGGAAATCGAGGCTCAGGTGATCTTCAGTGAGATTCTTCCTGTTCCTAGAGAATGGCAACAAAGGTGTAACAAGATTATGATACTCAATACATGGCTCAGGCAGTGGTGCTATAAGGAGGGCTTTGGGATGAATGGTCACTGGGAGGCATTCATGGACAGAGGACTGTTCTCTTGGGATGGCCTCCATCTGAATAGGGCAGGAAATAGACTTCTAGGATGGAGGCTTGCACAACTGATTAAGAAAGCTTTAAACTAGGAATTTGGGGGAGATGGTTGGGATGTCCAGGTAATCTCCACACTAGATTTTAACATTGAGAAGGAAGAAAACGAAAGGATACAGCTGTGGGTAGGAGAATGGACATAAGGAGGAAGGGCAGTGTGGATACCAGTCCAATAGGTCATACTGGCTGTAGAATGCCCATGCCTAATCGGGTAACTGTGAGTGAGGCTAAACAGCAAAAATTAAGAAGTGAAAAAAGCTAATGTGGTCTTGGGATGCATCAGGTGAGGTATTTCCAGTAAAGATAAGGAGGCATTAGTACCATTATACAAGGCATGGTGAGACCTCACCTGGAATACTGTGTGCAGTTCTGGTCTCCCATGTTTAAGAAGGATGAATTCAAACTGGAACAGGTACAGAGAAGGACTACTAGATTGATCCAAGGAATGGAAAACCTGTCTTATGAAAGGAGACTCAAGGAGCTTGGTTTGTTTAGCCTAACCAAAAGAAGGCTGAGGGGAGATATGATTGCTCTCTATAAATATATCAGAGGGATAAATACCAGGGAGGGAGGAAGAATTATTTAAACTTAGTACCAATGTGGACACAAGAACAAATGGATATTAACTGGCCATCAGGAAATTAGATGAAGGTTTCTAACCATCAGAGGAGTGAAGTTCTGGAACAGCCTTCCAAGGAAAACAGTGAGGGCAAAGGACTTATCTGACTTCAAGATTAAGCTCGATGAGTTTAGGGAGGAGTGGTATGATGGGATAACATGATTTTGGCAATTAATTGACTTTTGACTATTAGTGGTAAATAGGCCCAATGGCCTGTGCTGGGATGTTAGATGCGGTGGGATCTGAGTTACTACAGAGAATTCTTTCCTGGGTATCTGGCTGGTGAGTCTTGCCCACATGCTCAGTGTTCAGCCGATTGCCATATTTGGGGTCGGGAAGGAATTTTCCTCCAGGGCAGATTGGCAGAGGCCCTGGGGGTTTTTCACCTTTCTCTGCAGCGTGGAGCATGGGTCACTTGCTGGAGGATTCTCTGCACCTTGAAGTCTTTAAACCATGATTTGAGGACTTCAATAGCTCAGGCATAGGTGAGAGGTTCATTGTAGGAGTGGGTGGGTGAGATTCTGTGGCCTGCATCGTGCAGGAGGTCAGACTAGATGATCATAATGGTCCCTTCTGACCTTAAAGTCTATGAGTCTAAGGTGACTGGTTTGGAATGTGAGGACGTGACCCTATGCTTCCCAGTTTATGGCTGCCCCTGCTGCTTAGCCAAAGGCCTTCGGCTAAGAACAAGTGAGAGAAGGCCCATACAGAAGTGGACTGTGATTTTGATTCTTTGTTTTTATAGCACTGTAACTAGCTAAGTGATAAAAATACACCTAAGTTCTTAAAGTATAGGCCTTTACAGGCAGGCCTGAATATCTATATTCTAACACATATCATCCCTTATGTCACCTTTAATAAGAAATGGAGTGAACATAGAATTGATACCTTTGCGAAGGAAATTATGGCCTTTTATGTAGACTACATTTCTGCCCTCTCCCCTGAGAAACTCAGAATCCTCATCACTCTAAGATATGAAATCAACAAACTTCTGTCCCCAAAAATTGAGTTTGCTTTATTCTCTTTGAAGCAAAACTACTGGCAGTATGGCGAGAGAGCTAGCAACTGTTGGCCTATAGACTTAAGCAAAAGGCTAACAGAAATAAGATTGCTGATATTTGCAATAGTAGTAATAAATTATATACAACACATATTAATAAACAATTAACAGTTTTATTCAAAACTATATTTAGCTGAAGAAGGAATCAGTAAAGATACCCTATAACACTTATTAGTGGATGGTCTCTGCCACAGATCTCTGATTCTCAGAAGGATCTTTTAGATGCCCCTCAAGAAATTGTGGAACTGACCCAAGCTATAAAAGAAATGAAGGTTCGAAAAAATCCTGGTGCAGAAGGGTTCCCAATTGAGTTTTACAAATAGTTCTCTGAAATGTTAACACCTAAGCTATTGAATACTAGTTCAATGAGGCCAAAAATGAACACATTCTCCTGCCTGCTCTATGAGAAGCTGTAATTTCAGTTATTCCTAAACCTGGGAAAGAACTTGGACTATGTAGTAATTACAGGGCAATTTCTTTAATCAATTGTGATGCTAAAATTTTAGCTAAAACTCTTGCTATGCGAGTGGACAAAGTGCTCTCTCATGTTATACAAATAAATCAAGTAGGCTTCCTTCATAATAGATATGGTTCAGATAATTTGCATCAACTAACTGATATTATTGGTGCTTTGAGAGATTCTAAAAAACCCTTAGCTGTCATTTCTTTAGATGCCAAAAGGGCCTTTGCTTGCATAGACTGTGCTGGCAAAATTTGGATTTTGTAACCAATTTATTGCTTGGGTTAAGCTTTTATACTCTAACCCAACTTTCAAAGTAGTTACCAATGGTGGTATTTCTGCCCCATTTCGATCACAGAGAGTTACAAGGCAGAGCTGCCCCCTTTCTCCTCTGCTGTTTGATTTAGCTTTAGAACCTTTAGCCATTACCATCCTAGCAAATCAACATATTCATAGTATCGGGGTGAGCCAAACAGAGCACAAAATTATGCTCTATGAAGATGAGGCACTTGTTTGTGTATCAAAACCTGAGGTTACCAATCCTTTCCTTCTAACCACAATTAATGTTTGGACTCCTGTCTGGATATAACATTAATTGGAGTGTGTAATAGACAGTAACATCTCTTCTATAGGTTTGTTTCTTAATTTGTTTTGTTTTTACAGAATTCCTATAGAAGAAATATAATGTTATATCAATTCTGGAAGGATGGTTCAAAAGAAAAGAAAATACATTAGGTAAAATTCTGGTACCGTCAAAGGCAAAACTATTGACACCAGAGACAAGATATTGACCATCATTTTTGCTTACATTCAATAGGACTGTCCCATAAGGGTGGTTTGTTTCTCAGCATAGTTCTCATGCACTACTAGGACAAATTTTTGTGCTTTGGTTTCCACAATTTCAGGATAACGTGTCAATGGGGGAGCAGGATGTGGGTGTGGAATTACATAGAAATTTGGAAATAAAAGTCATATATTTATACAACATCAGATTTTATACCTTCTCTTTTTTATATGAAACCTAAAATTTGGGCTTTAACTATTTATCAGTGACCCACTGACAGAATGTTTTATAAATTGCATCACTTCTCTTGATTATGTTAATAGGTAGAACCACCTTTCAGTAAGTAATATTTTTGCTGCTGTGCAAATACAAGAAAAGGTAAAAAGGGTCAGTTGACTATTTATAACAGAAATAAAAGACATTCTCATTTTGCAGCAAAACAGTCAATCATTTTTAGAATAATCTTTTGTTCTCAGTATGCAGGGGCGATGTTCATTCCGTTTCCGCGCATAAAGCCGGTCCCAAGAATAAGAGACACCGATAAAATGAACTGACACCAACTTCCTCCTGTTGGTATGCCACAAGTGACACGCATCACATTTTGTAGCATGAATGCTTTGTATTTTGCTGTAAATCACCCTCCGTGTTTTTGTTGAGTACCATAATCTACCAAACAGTCAGAAAATAGAAACTGAATCATGATACAGAGCAATGCCAGCTTTCTATAATGCAGACTGTAGCTGGCGTTGCTGTACTATCACTTCAGTAAACCGGATGTGTGGGTGTGTAGTTTTAATTTCAAGTTACAAAAATAGCCACAAGAACATTTTTTTCTATCCTAAATTATCTCAAGAAAAAATGTCATATTAACACATTTTGTGATAGGATAAATTCTACAGAACTTGAGTGGTGGTTTTTTTTTTTTTTTTTTGTCCATTTAACATATCGGCATCTGAATTGGAAATTAAATTCCAAAATGAAGCTATTTGATGCTCCATTAAGTAGTGGCACAAGAACAAAAAGAAATACATCCTTATCCCATTTTGTACTGCTACTTTTTCCCTTCTTAAAGTGAATCAACTTGCCAAGTGAGCTGAAGTCATAGAATATTCCTACATATTTCACTGACAGCTCCCTCTTTTATGTCTATAAACTACAGATTTTTAAAAATATAACAGCTCTCTTAGGGCCTTCTCCTGCACCCTTCAAATCCTTAGGGATTGTGCTGGCTGTCCTGGATATACTGAAAGAGGAAAGTACTGCTGAAATGAAAGCCATTTTCTGAGGAGCAGCCCCAAATCTCCTGCTCTCTAGGCTAATGGAGGCAGGTATCTTTAGAAGTGACAAATGACAAGCTCAGTTGCAGAAAGAGGTATTGAAGCAGAGCTAAGCACTGGCTTATTCAAAAAGGAAAACATAGGAGTAGAGTTAAGTGAATAATTGAGTAGTTTTACAATAAGCAGTGTCTATGGGTTCTATCACGGTGCCAGACTCTGCCACCCCTTTCCTTTTGAGACGTTCCATAACTCCTGGAGAAGTCCCTTGCATAAGTACAACTACGCTACAAATAGAGCCCTGCAAATCCACGGATATTCACTTTATATCCACAGATATTGGCAAAAATGTCTGAGGATCGCTGATTGGATGTGGATACAAATTTTGTATCTAGGGCCCTGCAAATCCATGGACCATTTTTGCAGATCAAATACAGATACACACTTTGTAACCATGCAGGGATCTAACTATAAAATTTATGTCAGTAGAGCTATGATAGCACAGACCCCTAGTGCAGACTCAGAGTATGCCAACAGAAAGTTTTTTCTTGGGTATATGCACAGCCCCATATCCCCAAATGACATTAGCTATGATGTCAGAAGCATTTCTCATGTCAGCATAGCTGAGTTTACCCTGGGGGTTTTGTCAGGATAGCTATGGCACTAGGGAGTGTGGGTGTTTTCCACATCACTGACTGACATAGCTATGGCGGTGTAAGTTTAAGTGTAGATGAAGCATAAAATACTAAATGTAAATAAGCGTGCCAAAGTCTGACCCACAGCGTCATAACTTCTGTCTTTAACTAAAAGTTGCAAATTTCTGTGAGTCTTCAAAGGATATCTAGACAAATTTAATGTATTTTGCATTTTTCCATGAGCATTGCTTTATCCTTGTGTGATGAGTCTGACTTTTCTTTCTCCCCTGTTTTTTTCTTTTATATATATATATATTAGTATTGTGGAGATTAAGTATCAATTTATGTTTTTGTTAAATTATCAATAAATATTGGGCTTATCCATGAACTCTAAGGGCTTATCTTCACTACAGTGTTAGCTCAAGCTATGATTCAAGTTTTGCCCCTAACCCAACTCCCATCCACACACAAATGTCTAATTGGGAGTTGAGTCGGGGGGAGAGTGAGTGTTGAAGCTTGACTGCTGCTGAATCTTGAGCTAGCAACATAGTGGGAATACAGCAGCTGGACGTACAACTCATCATCAACTGCTAATCTAGTCACTCTCTCACTTGAGAGTTGTCTCATGGTGTGGTTGCTGTCATTTAAGCTAGGCTAGATCAAGTGGAGTAAGACTTAAGTGTACTAACTCAAGCTAATTGTTTCAGTGAAGATAAATTTAAGAGGACAAGATGATTCTTCTATTCTTGTCCCCAGTACTTTGAGAGTAAATGCAAAGGCCAGCAACACATATTCTAGTAGCCCAAGTGCTCATCCCAAGCCTCTCAGCTGAGATTCCAATATACAAGAACTCCAATAAAACAAAATCAACATAGTTGGATGTTTTAATGAAGATGCAATCTTTCAGAAGTTTGTACTAACCAGTGGATCTCACAATTGCCCAGCTAATCTGTTATCAACTAGAGTTCTAATGAGTCACTTTTGTAAGTATCTGATTAAGAATGTTCCGTCATTCCCTCACAGGTGGGAGGAATCGCAACGTTATTTTTTGCTGTTATTGTCTAAGCTAAATTAAACCTCTAGTTAAACATGCATTATTGAGTGCTCCATTGCTTTGTAACAGAGGTGGGCAAACTACGGCCCACAGCCACATCCGGCCCGGCCCCTAAGCCCCTGGCCCGGGAGGCTAGCTCCCAGCCCCTCCCCCGTAGCCTCAGCTCACTGTGCCACCGGCGCAATGCTCTGGGCTGTGGGGCCACGAGCTCCTGGGGCAGCTCAGCTGCAGAGCGTGGCCTGACCCGGTGCTCTGTGCTGCGCGGTGGTGTGGCTGGCTCCAGCCGGGCGGTGAGGCTGTAGCACCGCAATAAGGGGGCATGGAGCAGTGGGAGTTGGATAGAGGGCCGGGGAGTTCGGGGTGGTGGTCAGGGGGCACGGGTGTGGATGGGGATCGGGGCGGTCAGAGGGCGGGGAACGGGGATTGAATGGGGGCAGGGGTCGGGTGGGGGGTTGTCAGGAAGGAGGTCCCAGGGAGGCAGTCAGGAATGAAAGGAGGGATTGGATGGGGAGGTCTGAGGGGGCAGTCAAGGGTGCGGTTCCGGGAGCAGTCAAGGGACAGAAAGCAGGGTGGAGGGGGCAGGGTTGGATGGGCCAGGAGTCCACTGGCGGGGGCCATCAGGGGACGAGAAGCAGGCGGGCCACGCCTGGCTGTTTGCCCTCCACACAATTTCCAATACCCAGTGCAGCCCTCAGGCCAACAAGTTTGCCCGCCCCTGCTTTATAACATGTTTACAGTTCTCTGGAGCCTGCCCCTCTTTGTATTAAGAGTGCTGTGTCTATTGCACGTGGGGTGAGAGAACTCACTTTAGAAATTTACTTTCCCAATATTTCAGTATAAAATGAAAAAGAAGGTCATGCGGATCTAAGGAAGGCAGATACCATCAATTTTACTTATTCTTCACCTCTAGATGCCAAAAAGCAGGTAAATATAGTATCCATGTGGCCAGTTATTGTGTATTTTGTTTGTACTACAGGTTTTTATGATATTCTAGTGTTGAACTGAACTGACCTGGCTGTTATTGGGTTTCCACTTGGCCTCCTCCTTTAAACCAGCTGCACATCAAGCACCTGATCTTTAGTCAGGAACAGAATTAGTGCTGTGTCTGAGCCAAACTAGAATGGTTCAAAAAATATAAAAATAGGAGCTGACATTTTATGGGGGCTTGGTTTGATATTAAGATTGTGGATGTAGCAAGGTACTTAAGCGTGGACCTAATTAACCATGTGAGTCATTCCATTCAAATCAATTGGACTTCACACGTGCTTAAGTACTTTGTTGTATCAGGGCCTAAGAGCTCAATAATTATGATAGAATGTACTTGAAATGTTGAATACAAAGTACAAATCTTTCATGAATGCTACACTAATGTTCGTTTTACCTGCAAATGGTATTGAGTTGTTAGTGGTGATCATTCTATTTCTGTGGCTGCATTAGTTTTCAAAACCTGGCAAAGGACTGAAGTAAGTAGTTAGAAGGATTGATTCATCCTTATTTTAGGGTACATATACAGGTGTTCTTGAGAATATAGCCTTCTCTTATACAACAATATATCCAAACCTATTTCTGTCCGGATTTCTCTGACTATGCAGTTCAGAAAACATTCTACTCGGTGTCGTTTTCCTTTCTGCTGTTGACAGCGCTTCCTACTTTCTCATCCATTCAACTTTAGTCCAGCCTCCATAGAGTTACTCCATCCTCCTGGATCGTCTGCATAGTTGTACAGGTATCTAGTCTCTTTTCTTCCCATTGTTCCTCTTTCTTGCTTATCAAGCTTATCCATAACTGGTGGATCTCCTCTATGATAAGACCCCTTTTATCTACATCATGTCCCTGGGTTCTCCTTGACCTTATGCTTTTTTGCTACTTACCTTCTTCCTCATTCCTTATCTCTAACTACTTGTAATCTTAACTTGCACTAATACTGCTTTGACCAAGAAAACATGATGCAGTGATGGAGCAGACCACACTTTTCACTGCCCCTTCCATCACCACATGTGCATGGAGAAGCCCCATAAGACATCGTACTTGCCTCAGTGGCTCCACATCACCCTCGTGCCATGAACTAGCTCAATATATTCTAATATTACATATATTCTATTTGTTTCTGACAAAAATATGAGATTCAGGGATGCAGAGAAATGTACAGACTTTTTTTCAAACAACAAAATATATTTAGATAAGTTGAGTCTTGGCTGAGAGGCATTCAGGCAGGTTTTTATTTTGTCAGAATCAGTTTACTTTTCCTCTTTGGTTGTGACATGAACACAATGAATTGCTGATATTGGTGCTAACATCATAGAGTATGTCAGAGGAATTTTTCACTATTCCCATGGCATACATGTTTGTTTTTATTTTATGTGAACAGATTCAAGCAGGACTTTGGTTTGTGAAACCAATCTGCCTTGACTGTCTTCACTTTTGAAATACATTGTTTTGTTTTTTATAAAGGTACTACAAGTATTATCAAGTTAGAAATACTGATAAAACTCAGTTTAAGGGCAACAGTGTATTACAAGATAAAGCCATCACTAATTTAGTGAGGAATTATTTTTGGATTCACAGAAGGAATTTGTTTCTGCCTGTTTCATATAGCTGTCAAAACTGCCTGCAACAAGAAGCAATGGATACTCATTTCTTCTCTAGATTGCTGACAGCAGTACACTGCATATATGCTCACGTACACAGATACATCCCACTGTATCAAAACATAAAGCTCAAGGGAATCTCAGCTAACTATATTTCAAATCCAATAAAAATAGTATCTCAACAAATGACACAATCTTTCTGATAGTCTATCACCTTTAGTTATCATTGAACTTTTTTTTTTTGAGGGCTTACTTGCAAGGTATATTTTTCTGCTGACCAGAACCTTATGCGCAGAATTGGCAGAGAATACTATTTTGTTTATCCTTTCGTATTAGACTTTTAAATAGAGTCTCTCACATTTTATGATCCTCTTAGGTTTGTAGCTTTATGTTGAGTCAGAAAGTCTGTCAGTTTTTATGTTTAGTTTGAGACTAAATTTCCTGTTTGCAATAATAAAAAAGTAAACTCTTAAGGTTGTTTGTACAGATTTCTAATGATTTTTTTAACCGCTATTTTTTGTCTTACTCTTCTCTGTGTGCAACTACACTTTTTTCCAATAGTTTTCTGGCAGGAAACTTCCATATTACCCGTGTTCCAGTAATAAATATACTATTTTTAAAAAAGGTATGAATGTAAAGTAAATTTAGTGCTGTCTTTGTTGGTTATCAGTTCTTCTACAAACCATACACATCTTACCAGGGCTGGATTACGAAATAGGCAGACTAAGCATGTGCTTAGGGCACCAGAAAAAATTTGAAAAAAATTGATTTCAAAAAAAGCATCCAAGTAGTCATCATGGGGAAAAATCAGAACCTTGTTAGACTGCCTTATACTCCACTACACACTCTTCCCCCATTTTTCTATTCTCTTTTTATTACTTATCCCCATCTAAACCAGGGGGGCATCCAACTAACATAGACCGAAATAATGCAAGGAAATCAGATCCTGTCATGGATTGCAATGAATTTGTTTTATTATTGATATATTCTTCTGAATTATACGTACCTGATTCTTTTTTTTTTCTTTCTTATGACAACGCTGCCAACATGTCAGGGCATTATCAAGGAATGCAGAAGAAGCTTTTAGAGCAGAACAAATGTGTCATATTCATACCACGTGCTGCACATTCTCAATCTTGTTGGCCGCAGAGCTGTTGATTGTTGTCCGGTGGCAGTAAGTTTTTCTCAACAGTCCAGTTACTTTATACATTTTTCTCTCTCTCAACACACCGATGGGCAGTTCTTAAAAGATATTTGGGCAATGATCGTGTGTTGAAATTTCTTTCTAATACTCGCTGGGAGGCACATGCAGTGGCAACAAGTGCAATTCTGGAGTCCTACTCAAAGATTGTGGATGCATTAGAAAGTGTCATAAAAATAAAGGGAAGGGTAACCACCTTTCTGCATAGAGTGCTATAAAATCCCTCCTGGCCAGAGGCAAAACCCTTTCACCTGTAAAGGGTTAAGAAACTAAGATAACCATGCTGGCACCTGACCAAAATGACCAATGAGGAGACAAGATGCTTTAAAACTTGAAAGGGGGGGGGGGACAAAGGTTCTGACTGTGTGATGCTTTTGCCAGGACCAGAGCAGGAATGCAGGTCAGAACTCCTGTAAAGAGTTAGTAAGCAATCTAGTTAGATATGCATCAGATTCTGTTTTGTTTAAATGGCTGATAAAATAAGTTGTGCTGAATGGAATATATAGTCCTGTTATTGTATCTTTTTGTAACTTAAGGTTTTGCCTAGAGGGATTATCTATGTTTTGAATCTGACTACTCTGTAAGGTATTTCCCTTCCTGATTTTACAGAGGTTTTTCTTTTACTTTAATTAAAATTATCTTTTAAGAACCTGATTGCTTTTTCATTGTTCTTAAGATCGAAGGTTTTGGGTCTGTGTTCACCTATGCAGATTGGTGAGGATTTTTATCAAGCCTTTCCCAGGAAAGGGGGTGTAGGGCTTGGGGGGAATATTTTGCGGGGAAGACGTCTCCAAGTGGGCTCTTTCCCTGTTCTTTGTTTAATACACTTGGTGGTGGCAGCAGAAGGTCCAAGGTCAAAAGGTAAAAGTTTGTACCTTGGGGAAGTTTTAACCTAAGCTGGTAAGAATAAGCTTAGGGGGTCTTTCATGCAGGTCCCCACATCTGTACCCTAGAGTTCAGAGTAGAGAAGGAACCTTGACAGAAAGTATAGCTGAAGACCAATCACAAAAGGGATAAACTCTACGAGAGGCAGAAAACATTGCAAACAAGATGCAAGAACTAGAGTTTATATTCATGTTGACCATGTGGAATGAAATTTTACAACACTTACCACACAAGTCAAGCTCTCCAAGAAAAAGAATTGGATTTGAAAACATGTGCAGACCTCTGTCAATCATTAGCAGACCACGTACACACTTTGAGGAATGATTTCAAAAGATTTGAAGACATATCAAAAGATATCTTGCCTGATATTAACTACAAAGAAGCCCAGGCCTGCAAGCGAATTAGGAAAAAACAAGCAAATGATAGCAGTGCAACAGAAACAGCATCGAATCCTAGAGACAAATTTTGCGTATCTACTTACTATGCTATAATTGATACACTTGAAGCTCATATGAAGACGAGAGGTGAAGTGTGCAAAGAAGTATCAAGTAGATTTTCTTTTCTAAAGAAAAAATTTTCTTTTCTAAACGATATGGACTTATCTGACGAACAATATTCACAAGAAGAAAAGGAGTACTTGTGGCACCTTAGAGACTAACCAATTTATTTGAGCATGAGCTTTCGTGAGCTACAGCTCACTTCATCGGATGCTCACGAAAGCTCATGCTCAAATAAATTGGTTAGTCTCTAAGGTGCCACAAGTACTCCTTTTCTTTTTGCGAATACAGACTAACACGGCTGTTACTCTGAAACCTGTCAATATTCACAAGGTTCCCAAAAGCTCGTTGACTCATACCCTGTTGACTTAAACATGAATCTCTGTGGAGAAGTACGGCAATTACACTGTTATATGCGCGCAAAGTTTAATGAAACAGGAAAAATGAAATTCAATCACATTGATCTTCATGACACAATATTGAAAGACGGAATACAAAGTGTATTTCCAAATGTAAAGATCACATTTCGTATTTTTCTAACATTGATGATTACTAACTGCTCTGCAGAACCCTCTTTTTCTCAGCTGAAAAGAATAAAAGACCCTCAGAGAACAAGAATGCGTCAGGACAGACTTGATTCACTTTCCCTATTGTGTATGGAAGTGGACATGCTTCATCGAGTCAGCTTCAATGAACTTATCCAGAATTTTGCAATCAGAAAATCTAGAAAGAAGCTATTTTAATTTCAGCATACATGTAAGTTTTGTGTCATTTCGAAAAATAAAATTTTATTTTACAGTATAGTAATGTTTTTATTTTGAATTACATATGGGGGGCACCATAATCTTTTCAATGCTTAGGGCCTTTAAAGGTCTTAATCTGGCCCTGCATCTAACTTAGACTATCTGAAGGAATTTGAAAATTTTCAAAGAGAAAGACAAAGTAAGAGAATGATATGAAGTTATTTTGACTTTATCAGTACAGTGATTTTATATAGTAGCAGAACCACACCCAGGATGGTTTTATGATCTGTGACTACAATTAATGGCTGCTCCATATACTAAACCATCTGAAATGATTTTAGTTTATATCAACAAAGCCAAGTCACTGACTTTCAAGCAGAGCAAGTTATTTGAATCCTGTACTTTGTAACCCATCAACTTACCCTCTTTTTTTATTATAACTATGATAAGAAAAAAACAAGGTTGATTTTGTCATGTGATTTCTTTTTAGATTTGGTGATGCACTAATACTTCACCAGTGTCTTCTCAACTGGCTGAATGCTGGGAGGGCAGAGTGCCTCACAGCCCACTCATTATACTGCAAAACTTATTCTGAAATAAACAGAAATGTACTAAAGAAAATGAAAACAAGCAGATCTGTCAAACTTCACCACAAAATAAATTGGTGATTTCAATCCAGCTTCTAGTGGATGCATGCATATTACATGAATCACCATCTCAAATTGCATTAATTGGTAATTGTAGAAGAACGGCTGAAGAACTAATGGGTATTAAGACTCATTCCTGCAGAACAGAGTTGTAGCACATTTCATGAGCAGTGCAAGGAAGCCTGAACTACTGTGGTCCATGCTGTACTTTTCCTTTGCATAGAAAAAAGGATACATGCTGTACCAGTTCTGCTTCAGTCCTCAGATTTATCAGTCCAGCAAACATAGGTTGAATTTTGTGCTTTTCCACAGATTTACTGTGTGACCTTGCAAAGTCACCAGATTCACAGAGATACTTTGACACTAGGACACTGAGCATTGCAAAGTCTAACTTTTAGGCACCTTGCCTCCAAGTGGAAGCCACAATTCTAAGTCAGGTGTTCAGGCTCCCTATACAGTGCATGGGGAGAGTTAGGCGCCTTAATAATGGGATATACAAAAGCAGTCAAATGTCAAAATATCAAAGTGAGAGGTGTGGCCTAATCCCTGCCCCTCAAACAGCATTAGGTGCCTAAGTCCCAGAGGGAGGCATCTTTCTCTGCTTGGCATTCTTAGCTGTGAATTCACTCCTGAAGATACATACTTAAGGCATTGTTGCAAGAAACATAAGGGAGGAGGTGGTAGCTTATCCTGTCACTTTTAGCTCAGTGGTTAGAGTTCCAGAGTTCCGTTCTACCCTCTGCCTCATGTAGAAAAGGGATTTTGGGTTTCCCACCTCTAAGATGACTCCCTAACTACTGGAATAGTCAGTTATTTTCACTCTCTCGCTCTCTGGCCCAATGCATATTCAATTATTTACACATGGTGGAACAGTTTCAACAGAAGATACAGAATAGACATACCAGAATAGCCAATGGCCCAGTAGTATGGGCAAGTGTAATATGCAACTGTAACCTAGAATTCCTAATATAATAAGCATATGAATAAAAACAATGAAATATATTGAACTAAAAATGAAAAATACAATACATGCAAATAAAGAATTTTCCAGAAAAAACAACACTTAATTATAATTATTCACTGAAATCAAGAGTCAACTATGTGCGCAGAACAACAACAACAACAAAACGAAGGCAGTCCCTACCCCAAAGATCTTACAATCTGAAAGCTATGGTGTCAAGGTTCCTTCCCCACTCTGAACTCTAGGGTACAGATGTGGGGACCTGCATGAAAACCTCCTAAGCTTACTTTTATCAGCTTAGGTTAAAACTTCCCCAAGGTACACATTAATTTTTCCCTTTGCCCTTGGATTTCCACTGCCACCACCAAACTTTATCTGGGTTCCTGAAAAAACAGAGTTTGGACACATCTTTCCCCCCAAAATCCTCCCAACTCTTGCACCCCACTTCCTGGGAAAGGTTTGGTAAAAATCCTCACCAATTTGCATAGGTGACCACAGACCCAAACCCTTGGATCTTAGAACAATGAAAAAGCATTCAGTTTCCTTACAATAAGACTTTTAATAGAAGTAAAAAGAAAAGAATCACCTCTGTAAAATCAGGATGGTGAATACTTTACAGGGTAATTAGATTCAAAACAGAGAATCCCTCCAGGCAAAACCTTAAGTTACAAAAAAGACAGACAGGAATATTCATTCTATTCAGCGCAGCTATTTTCTCAGCCATTTAAAGAAATCATAATCTAACACAGACCTAGCTAGATTACTTACTAAGTTCTAAGACTCCATTCCTGTTCTGTTCCCGGCAAAAGCATCACACAGACAGACACAGACCCTTTGTTTTTCTCCCTCCTCCCAGCTTTTGAAAGTATCTTGTCTCCTCATTGGTCATTTTGGTCAGGTGCCAGAGAGGTTACCTTTAGCTTCTTAACCCTTTACAGGTGAGAGGATTTTTCCTCTGACCAGGAGGAATTTTAAAGGGGTTTACCCTTCCCTTTATATTTATGACATATGGAGAAAATAAAATGTATGGGAAACCCGAGAGGAGGAAGTTTTCAGTAGATTTTGTACTGCTGAATTGTATATTTTGGGTTTATTCTGATTTAACCCACTTCACTTTTAATATGACTTTGGAGCAAAGATTGTATTTAAGATGGTTTAGTGTTTGCATGATCAGAAGAAAAAGTGACTTGTTAGGAGATATCTGAAAGAGAAGTGAG
This sequence comes from Caretta caretta, assembly GCF_965140235.1. NCBI lineage: Eukaryota > Metazoa > Chordata > Testudines > Cheloniidae > Caretta > Caretta caretta. The sequence continues at coordinate 87,760,192 of NC_134210.1, read as the reverse complement.
TAGAAGCTTGGGGCATGAGAACTGGAATTCATTCCATGAGTAGGGAGCAGAAAGGAAGGAGGCATGGAGACCAGAGTGGGAAAAGAAATTAATGGAGTGTTGAGACCATTCGAGTAAAGTGGGATGTCATGAAATACAGTAACCAACATGTAGGGTGGAACAGAGTTTGGTAGGGCCTTAAAGGTGGGGAGAAATTTAAAGTTGATATAGTGGATAAATGAAATGCAATAGAAAATTCAAGAGAGGCAATAGCATAGTCTGGTCAATATAATTGATCTTGGTTACAGCTAAATACTCAGATGGCCCAAAGCAGTCCTATGTATTTTGGGCAGATTGGAGGTAAGCAATATAGGTGTCAAATTTTGGATATGTCAGACAGACAGTCTGAAGCGTGGAACTAGAGAGGAAGGGTCAGTGAGGAGGTAAAATTAAGAGTCATGAGCATAGGTGGTCAGCCAGGTATCGAGAAGTTCTCAGGTATTCCCATCGAGAGTGAGAAAGGAGAGGAGCTACCACAAAAGGAAGTGCTTTAAGAACAGAGAGGTGGATAATTTGGTGTGTGGAATATATACTGTCAAGGTTCCTCCCCCACTCTGAACTCTAGGGTACAGATGTGGGGACCTGCATGAAAAAACCCCCTAAGCTTATCTTTACCAGCTTAGGTCAAAACTTCCCCAAGGTACAAAATATTACACCCGTTATCCTTGGAATGGCCGCTACCACCACCAAACAATTACTGGTTACTGGGGAAGAGCTGTTTGGACGCGTCTTTCCCCCCAAAATACTTCCCAAAACCTTGCACCCCACTTCCTGGACAAGGTTTGGTAAAAAGCCTCACCAATTTGCCTAGGTGACTACAGACCCAGACCCTTGGATCTCAAGAACAATGAACAATCCTCCCAACACTTGCACCCCCCCTTTCCTGGGAAATGTTGGATAAAAAGCCTCACCAATTTGCATAGGTGACCACAGACCCAAACTCTTGGATCTGAGAACAATGAAAAAGCATTCAGTTTTTACAAGAAGACTTTTAATAAAAAATAGAAGTAAATAGAAATAAAGAAATCCCCCCTGTAAAATCAGGATGGTAGATATCTTACAGGGTAATTAGATTCAAAAACATAGAGAACCCCTCTAGGCAAAACCTTAAGTTACAAAAAAGATGCACAGACAGAAATAGTTATTCTATTCAGCACAATGCTTTTCTCAGCCATTTAAAGGAATCATAATCTAACACATACCTAGCTAGATTACTTACTAAAAGTTCTAAGACTCCATTCCTGTTCTGTCTCTGGCAAGAGCAGCATACAGACAGACACAAACCCTTTGTTGGTCTCCCTCCTCCCAGCTTTTGAAAGTATCTTGTCTCCTCATTGGTCATTTTGGTCAGGTGCCAGCGAGGTTACCTTTAGCTTCTTAACCCTTTACAGGAGAGAGGAGCTTTCCCCTGGCCAGGAGGGATTTCAAAGGGGTTTACCCTTCCCTTTATATTTATGACATATACTTATGATTCCAAGAAAAGAAAAAAAAAGATGCGGCTACTTCCAAAATAAAGGTCATAAAAATCCTAGCTGAGCAGCAATAGAAAATTTCCCCCCAACTTGAAAAGTTGCCTCTCAAGTTTGTGAAATGACTTCTAATATATGCTCAAGACTCATGAAACGCCAGAGAAGTGCATCATCATGTCCAGAAATATTATAATAGATCATTCTTTCACAAGGAAGCTTTTCAGCATACTGATAGGTTCTTCTGCATATTCTCAATACCTGTTTGATATGTATAGGTCTCAAAATACAGGGCTGTATTTTAGGGGTAATCCATGAATAGAGATATATAAAATGTACTTTACCTCTGTCCCTTTTCAATGAGAGGTTTACTTCATATTTGGAGGTGCTATTATTTTTGCAGACCTGTTCAGACCTTCTATTATTTCTGAAGTCAGTCAGGAGGTGGATTTAGTTTTTACAGTTACTTCAATCTATGAATAAAGTCTTCCTGTAAACATTTATTGTTTCAGGTGCTAAGTAGATCAAAGAATCACCCATCTAAGAACTCCTACATTTCAGTGAAACAGCTTTTAAAAGCCTTGGATCTATTTATACTAAAGTATTATGCATTTCACAAATGAAACTTTGAGAGTAAAACATACAATTATTTGGGGATGTTACAGTGACTACACTAAATATTTTAATGAAGAAATAATTGCAGGTATTGTATGCACTTTGTCAGAGTAGGTCATGAGATTTATTCATCTATTTCATTCCTTAACCTCTTCATTGCCGGGGAAGAGGTTGTCATTTTAATGGCCATCGAGTTTTGAGAGACTGCTTTTGCAATTGACTTTCTAGTCCTAGAATATTCACTGAGACACTCTTAACTTTCACGTTACCAAATATCCTTGCTTGTTATCTGACATAACAAAAATACATTATTTGACTTGAAATTAAAACATGGTAAGAATTAATAAAGCTATTGATTTGCAGTTGTATATAAAATAGGGGAAATGCCATCATGACAAATGATCTAAAATTGTTATGTAGAGCTGGGAAAGTAGTGAAAAAACTGTGAAATATGTTGAATAACGTATTGGCAAAATATTTTTCAAACATTGCAACTATTGTGTACCAGTTAGTGATCATATGAATCACAATATTTTGTTCAATAATTCTTGAAATGTTTTAGAAAAACAACAAACTAAAGGTACTAAATAAAGAACAGGGGGGGAAAAGGACCAGCATGGAAGGCAGTAGAAAGAAATAGCTCTCAAGGGCCTGTGTTAAAGCACTCGAAAAAGAAATGGAATGAAAAGCAGAAGAGAAACAAAACATTACTAATAGCAACTAAATTAAATCACCAATTTGATTTATACTGAAATATTTGTAATTTGGTTGGAGACAGTTCTCTGGCTTCTAAATATATATTTTAAAAACAAAAACATTCTCTTACTGTAAATAAATACAAGGATACACTACCACACTACCCACTGTTTATATGTTATTCTGTAATATTTTGGTTTTATGGGGCTGTAGAAATAGATACACTTATGACACCATAATGTAGTTTAGTACCCTGCATTTAGCAGTGGCCTGTACTTGATGCTTCAGAAACAGATAATCCAAATTAAGATACCTAGCAAATTGCTGGGGAAAGGTATTTTCCTCTGACTCCAGTCATCCAGCAGAAGGAGCACAAGCTAATTAAAAACCCCAACTTCCAAAGGTTTGTAGACATCACTGAAGACATCACAGATGCTGAAAACCAGCATCCATATTATATATATAGAAATTATTTAGAATGCAGGACATGACAAGTCTGCAAAATAAACTTTTGTGCTTTAGAAGCTGGACTGGAACTCAAGAGTCTGGATGGTTCTGCCACAGACTTCCTGATTCCCTAGCTTTAGGGCTTATCTGAGTCACCTGAGTTTTGCAGCGAGGCCAAGATCTGGCCCATAACTACAGATATTATCATACTCTAAAGAGTTCATAATCTAGGTAAGACAGGAGAAACAACCACAGGATAGGTTTCAGAGTAGCAGCTGTGTTAGTCTGTATTCGCAAAAATAAAAGGAGTACTTGTGGCACCTTAGAGACTAACCAATTTATTTGAGCATAAGCTTTCATGAGCTACAGCTCACTTCATCAGATGCATAAAAGTAGAAAATGCAGTGAGGATGTTTTTATACACACAGTTCATGAAAAAATGGGTGTTTATCACTTCAAAAGGTTTTCTCTCCCCCCACCCCACTCTCCTGCTGGTAATAGCTTATCTAAAGTGATCACTCTCCTTACAATGTGTATGATAATCAAGATGGGCCATTTCCAGCACAAATCCAGGGTTTAACAGGAAGGGGGGGGGGAAACAAGGGGAAATAGATCTTGAAGAGAGACTGGGAGTGGCTAAGTCATTATGCAAGGTAATGACTTGTTTTTTCCTACCCACCCCCGCCCCCCCCCGTTCCTCAGACGTTCTTGTTAAACCCTGGATTTGTGCTGGAAATGGCCCACCTTGATTATCATACACATTGTAAGGAGAGTGATCACTTTAGATAAGTTATTACCAGCAGGAGAGTGGGGTGGGGGGAGAGAAAACCTTTTGAAGTGACAAACACCCATTTTTTCATGATCTGTGTGTATAAAAACATCCTCACTGCATTTTCCACTTTTATGCATCCGAAGAAGTGAGCTGTAGCTCACGAAAGCTTATGCTCAAATAATCTGGTTAGTCTCTAAGGTGCCACAAGTACTCCTTTTATTTTTGCGAACCACAGGATAAAACATCAGGGCAGGAGGGAGAGGTGGAGATTGCTAATAAGCTGAGGGGAGGAGGAATTTCTTGAAGAGGGAGGTTTTAAGAGGGGAGGAGAGCCAGCTCTGTGACACTGCTGGGAGCATAGAGGATGCTTTTAAGGTGGGTGAAGATGGAGTGAACAAACAAAGCCTCACCTGAAGCCTCATAGCTTCAGCAAATGACTGACATTTTTTTCATTTCTAGCTTAATGCAAGACTTGGGACTTGGTAGATTTGGGAGTCTTATGGTTTTATTTTGCTGAGCAGTTGTAAAACAGACAGGGAGGAATTCTGACTGTTTATATATTTTATATATTTATATATATATAGGGCAAATACTCTTATTTTAATAACAAGACACTTAGAAAAAGCTTGTGTGAAATTTTTGAACTAGATATTGATATCTAGGTTTTACACAGTAAAATCCCAAAGTTATTTAGAAAGCTCTGTCTATGGGGATAAATATAGCTCTCCCTACCTAGGTGACTATCCATACAATATTTTTTTTGGAATTTTACTTTGTGCCTGGGAAACCTGCATCTCTCCTCCATTAGCTACTACTATGGCAATGGGGAGCGGTTTGACACAACTGCAGTCCATTCCTGCTTCAAATAGTAGCAGCTCAGATGCGTAAACATGAATTTGAACATCAAATATTACTTAGGTGGCTGAATAGCACCAACATTCACGCTGTTTATCAAATTAACTATTCAGTTCACCAGTTGGTACCTATTAGTAAATATTAATCCTGTTAGTCCCCTTTCTGAATATTAATTTCATATACATACTAACTATTCTTCCAAAACCTGTGTCATATTAGCAAAGAGTGTATTTGAATAATAAGGGCTGTGTTGGTCTATAACCAGTGAGTGATCTATATTCAGGAATTTCACATGATTGAGTTTGGACCATAATCTACCATGACTGATTCCGCCAAGTCTGTGGGAAAACAAATGTCCAGGAAAAAGTCCCGTCAAACTACCAAAATTGTCTACAGAGATATACGTAGGACTGCTTGACTGACAGTTATTGCAGATGCTTTCTGCAGTGATGACTGGGGATCCATTAAAAGATGTTTTGGGGAACTGTCTATCCATAACAATTGGACTGACTGTGATCATGTTAGAATCTCTTTTTGTTTATTATTCATGTAACATAAAAATACCATAAAGGAAATTCCATAAGTAATGAGGTAAACAAACATGTCACATTTACAATGAAATTGATCATCGAAAAATTTTATTCCATCCACCAAAGAGGTTTTCTTTGTGTCACACCCTACAAAAGACAAAGGGCTTGAAACTGAGGTTGAAGAATGCAAAATTGTCAGCATCTCACCAGATACAAAAGGGAGAGACACACAGGCCAGCTTTTACCTTACACCAAAGAAGGTAATGTTTCTATTCTTTCTGTATTGTGCTGTACTAATCTCTGATTAATAATCTTTGTTTCAGTAATTCCGTTTGAGCCTGTTATTTGACAGTCTTGAATCATTGTTAATTCAAACACCCAACACTACTATTAATTTCCAAATTCTGCAGCAGAAGAGAGCCCTTCGACTTGAAATTTATGGGGTCATGACAGATTGCATTTTTTATCCTTAAATGCTACTTGGTAGAGAATGTCAGCTTTCCAACATGAGTAACATCCTCAAACCTTTTCATATTGAGTTTAGGCCACAGTAGCAGCATCCAGCCAAGGCACCTCTACCTCTCGCTTTTGAAATATCATTCTTGGTCAAATTAGGCTGCAGGGGCTATAATTCAAATTGGAGAAATCATTTTATTAAAGGTAAAACCTGCTTGAGAGCTGCTGTCTCTTGTGCTTGGATTGTGCAAATACTTAGGCAAATAAGACACTTTACTCATTGAATTCAATGGGACTATTCACGTGCATAAAGATAATTATTTGTCTAAGCACATGTAGGATCAGAGTCTAAGTTTAGAACAGATAATAGTGAGTTTTAAATTCTGCTTAGTTCTGTGATGCTGTTTTTTTTTAAATTAAATATGCACACGCTTTCAAGATTACACAGATCAGACCCGAAGAAGAGCTCAGTACAAGCTTGTGTCTCAAACTCATAGAAGTTGGTCCAATAAAAGATATAGCCTCACCCGGCTTCTATCTCTAATATTCTGGGAGCAACATGGCTACAACACTCCATGCATACCGAAAAAGCTGCTACTTTTTGTCCCTTTCTGTGCCCCATCATATCACTTCCTTAACATATTCACGATTTCCTTTACCCAGCACTGCACAGTTAGTTTTTAAACAAACATATGACTCATCTCTGCTGCATGCTCAACTCGTTACCATATTCCAAATGTATTTAATGGGTGAGCTGACTCCAATTTATCTCCTAGAGCTTTTCCGCATTGCCCTGCTGCACCAGCTGCCTCCACTGTTGTTCTTTGGCGGTTTCTTTTTTTATCTATTTTTGCCAGTTTCATCATTGTTGATGCTTGTTTTGTGCATTAGTCAGACCAGACAGTGCACCATCTTGAATGATCCACCCTGTATGTCAGCTTTTTAATTAGGGAGGCTCAATTTCTAAGGCAACATCTTGCAGTGTCTGAGGGAACTTCTACTGCAGACACCATAATAAATCATTATTCAGAGTGACATTAATGAATTGATCTCTGCCAAGGATTTATTTACTTTTGACAAAGGCATCAAGGTCTTTATCTATACTAACCCTTCCTTGCCTATAGCCAGCTCAGTCAAGGTCTCCAGCATTTTCCTTATTCACATCCAAGACAGATAATTTTGTTGATTGTTTCTGAATCCTTCATGCAGTGCTCGGTCACAAGTGGAGAGGGGACTGAGGCCCCAACCAGAGCTGGATATTTGACCTGGCCACCTGTCTGTCATGGCTGAGGGATGACCAGGCCAAATTTGAGTGTTTGAGACTCTGTGTGCCTGCTAAACTCCCCCACCTTTACAGTTCTTCTGATGCTGATGAGCACTGGGCACCTCTAGCCCATGGAGAGAAGCAGAGCAAAGGGTAATGGGAACCCTCCAATTCCCATGAAGGTGGGCGGATTGGATCCAGGCTGTTGATGCTTCCTAAGGAAGCAGAAATGCAAGAGGATGGGGTCTGAGGCTCCCAGAATGGACTGTCCCATGGAGGGTATGAAGCTCTTCAGCCTTACCACCTCCCTGGGAAAAAGCTTGTCACTGGCTGTGGGGAAGATCATGGGCCTTGGTGTGGGACAGCAGGAGGGAAGCATGCGTGGAGTTGAGTGCAGGGTTGAGAGCACAGGGCTGGGAGCAGAGGCAGCATGAGAGCACTCAGGACTGGATATGGGGGAGAACCGGAGGCTTGGTGCAGGGTGGAGTGTGGGGAGCTGGGTATTGGGGAGGGAGTTTGGAGCTGGGTGTAGGTCAGGTGGGGAGAGCTCTGGCCTCCTCCTTCGGAAAATTCTGGTTGTGCTGCTGATCATGGAACTGTAATTCTGTAGCTGGTGGGCTGGCTCACTCCCCAAGTTATCTCATAGCTGCCCATAAAGATTTTTCATGAAAGGAAAAAGGTTTTCTGATACTGGAGTCAGCCATTCCTATTAAATACATTCATTTTTCCTGGGAGTAGTGTATAACATGTCCACCTCATCCTCTATAGCTGTATAAATTCTGACCTTTGAGTGGATTGCTAAGTCTCCTTTTATTTATTTATCATCATCAGACCTTCGACTTCCTTCGTTAGTATTTATTTTCAAATCATTCCCATATCCGTTACCTCCAGGCAACTGACTAATCTGTTTCTGTAATTTGTTTAAATATTTTAAAAGGCTAAGAATTATAATTTGCATTGCTTTAGAATATTAACAGATCAATGGTACATATTTTAATGTAATGTCTTGGTATATATTAAACTCACAAAAACAAACAAAAAACAGAAAAATTCTTGGCCCACATAAATATTTTTTTTTACAAAAAGACGTCTTGGAATATACAAACTCATCCCAATTTCAGGAACAGTTCAGTAACGGACTTGGTCAATAATCAAACCTAATTAATAAATTGCCCTATTTACAGATAAAGTAGCCAACCTATTTCGATTTGATCTACATACAATTTTATGAATAATGTTGGTTCATTCAATCAATTGGATAGCTATTAAAATAACCTTTAGAAAAGTACTTAAGAACGACTCTACTGGTCAGACCAAAGGTCCATCTAGCCCAGTATCCTGTCTTCCGAAAGTGGCCAGTGCCAGGTGCCCCAGAGGGAAGGAACAGAACAGGTAACCATCAAGTGATCCATCCCCTGTCACTCATTCCCAGCTTCTGGCAAACAGAAGCTAGGGACACCTTTCCTGCCCTTCCTGACTAATAGCCATTGACGGACCTATCGTCCATGAATTTATCTAGTTCTTTTTTGAACCCAGTTATGTTCTTGGCCTTCACAACATCCTCTGGGAAGGAGTTCCACAGGTTGACTGGGTGGTGTGTGAAGAAATACTTACTTTAAAGCTGCTGCCTATTAATTTCATTTGGTAACCCCTAGTTCTTGTGTTTACTACTTCTCCTATCTACTTTCTCTACACCAGTCATGATTTTATGACCTCAATCATATCTCCCCTTAGTCATCTCTTTTCCAAGATGAAAAGTCCCAGTCTTATTAATCTCTCCTCATATGGAAGCCGTTCCATACTCCTAGTCATTTTTGTTGCCCTTTTCTGAACCTTTTCCAGTTCCAATATATCTTTTTTGAGATGGGGCGACCACATCTGCACACAATATTCAAGATGTGCAGATGTGGTCGCCCCATCTCAAAAAAGATATATTGGAACTGGAAAAGGTTCAGAAAAGGGCAACAAAAATCTGCACACAATATTCAAGATGTGGGTGTACCATGGATTTATAGAGGCAACATGATATTTTCTGTCCTGTTTTCTATCCCCTTCTTAATTATTCCCAGCATTCTGTTCACTTTTTTGACTGCCGCTGCACATTGAGTGCATGTTTTCAGAGAACTATCCACAGGGACACCAAGACCATTTTCTTGAGTGGTAACACCTAATTTAGACCCCATCATTTTATATATATAGTTGAGATTATGCTTTCCAGTGTGCATGACTTTTCATTTATCAACATTAAATTTCATCTGCCATTTTGTTGCCCAGTCACCCAGTTTTGAGAGATCCTGTTGTAGCTCTTCGCAGTTTGCCTGGGTCTTAACTATCTTTAGTAATTTTGTGTCATCTGCAAATTTTGCCATCTCACTGTTTACCCCTTTTACCAGATCATTTATGAATATGTTGAATAGGACTGGTCCCAGAACAGACCCCTGGGGGACACCACTATTTGCCTCTCTCCATTCTGAAAGCTAACCATTTATACCTACCCTTTGTTTCCTATCTTTTAATCAGTTACCAGTTCATGAAAGCACCTTCCCTCTTATCCTGTGGCAGCTTACTTTGCATAAGAGCCTTTGGTGGGGGACCTTGTCAAAGGCTTTCTGAAAATCTAAGTACACTATATCCACTGGATCCCCTTGGTCCACATGCTTGTTGACCCCCTCAAAGAATTCTAGTAGCTTGGTGAGGCACGATTTCCCTTTAATAAAACCTTATGGACTCTTATTATGGTAATGCCATAATTATCTGTCTCACACAAGCTTTCAGTTTAACTTTGAGACACATAAGAAGAGCTATAACAACACATAGAATATGAATCCACTATCTTGTGGGACAACAGGATGTGCAGCTACTCCACATCAACCATGTATAAGCAAAGAGGGTATCTACAGTGAATTGTAAACCCAGGTCTGCAGGAGTCACACTTGGGGACTTGCTATTTCCAAGCCCATGCTGAATTAAGTCAGGGTTTACAAGTGTTGGACTGTGTTCTCACAAGTGTGCTAATGCATCAATACTGCACTATGCAGACCTTCTGGCCTGGGTTTGCAACATGAGCTGCATCCACTCTGCAAAACAGAGCTTGGAACCGAATATGAGCAGAAGTCTGGCACAAACCCCCAGTCGGCTCCTAGGACCCATGTCTCAAGTGCTTGCTGACCCTAGTCAGACATATTTGTGTATGAATTATAGGCCATTACTGAAATATTGGCCCATAATACAAATTAATATGTATATTTTAAAAGGGATGGACTACAAGCCGTCAGGAACACTATCCCCGATAATGTCATGGCAAACCTGGTGGCTGAACTTTGTGACTTTGTCCTTACCCATAACTATTTCACATTTGGGGACAATGTATACCTTCAAGTCAGCGGCATTGCTATGGGTACCCGCATGGCCCCACAGTATGCCAACATTTTTATGGCTGACTTAGAACAACGCTTCCTCAGCTCTCGTAAACTAACGCCCCTACTCTATTTGCGCTATATTGATGACATCTTCATCATCTGGACCCATGGAAAAGAAGCCCTTGAGGAATTCCACCATGATTTCAACAATTTCCATCCCACCATCAACCTCAGCCTGGTCCAGTCCACACAAGAGATCCACTTCCTGGACACTACAGTGCTAATAAACGATGGTCACATAAACACCACCCTATACCGGAAACCTACTGACCGCTATTCCTACCTACATGCCTCCAGCTTTCACCCTGACCACACCACACGATCCATTGTCTATAGCCAAGCTCTGCGATACGACCACATTTGCTCCAACCCCTCAGACAGAGACAAACACCTACAAGATCTCTATCAAGCGTTCTTACAACTACAATACCCACCTGCGGAAGTGAAGAAACAGATTGATAGAGCCAGAAGAGTTCCCAGAAGTCACCTACTACAGGACAGGCCTAACAAAGAAAATAACAGAACGCCACTAGCCATCACCTTCAGCCCCCAACTAAAACCCCTCCAACACATTATCAAGGATCTACAGCCTATCCTGAAGGATGACCCAACACTCTCACAAATCTTGGGAGACAGGCCTGTCCTTGCCTACAGACAGCCCCCCAACCTGAAGCGAATACTCACCTGCAACCACACACCACACAACAGAACCACTAACCCCGGAACCTATCCTTGCAACAAAGCCCGTTGCCAACTGTGCCCACATATCTATTCAGTGAACACCATCACAGGGCCCAATAACATCAGCCATACTATCAGAGGCTCATTCACCTGCACATCTACCAATGTGATATATGCCATCATGTGCCAGCAATGCCCCTCTGCCATGTACATTGGGCAGACTGGACAGTCTCTATGTAAAAGAATAAATGGACACAAATCAGATGTCAAGAATTATAACATTAATAAATCAGTCGGAGAACACTTCAATCTCTCTGGTCACTCGATTTCTAATCTCAAAGTGACTATCCTTCAACAAAAAAACTTCGAAAACAGACTCTAGCGAGAGACTGCTGAATTGGAATTAATTTGCAAACTGGATACAATTAACTTAGGCTTGAATAGAGACTGGAAATGGTTGATTCATTATAAAAAGTAACCTATTTCCCCTTGTTTATTCCTTTCCCCCCTCCATTGTTCCTCAGAAATTCTTGTTAAACCCTGGATTTGTGCTGGAAATGGCCCACCTTGATTATCATACACATTGTAAGGAGAGTGATCACTTTAGATAAGCTATTACCAGCAGGAGAGTGGGGTGGGGGGAGAGAAAACCTTTTGTAGTGATAAACACCCATTTTTTCATGGTCTGTGTGTATAAAAACATCTTCTGTATTTTCCACAGTATGCATCCGATGAAGTGAGCTGTAACTCACGAAAGCTCATGCTCAAATAAATTACCACAGCAGGGGTAGTAGTCAGTGCCTTTTACATTAGAGCATCATCCTCCAATAATCTGTGAGATGTCTCATGATTGGACCTTATTTGAATACCAGACTCTGATTACAGTATCCCTACTAGCATAAATTTATCAGCCAGCTTCTAGGTATCATAGTAGATGTGGGTTTTCAATAGGAAAGATAGTGGTATTTTAGACCAATTCAGCAAATCTGATCTATGAGCCAGGGGTAGTATGGAAGAAAGGATGAGACATTTGATAGGGAAATTAATAACCAGCACATCAAAGATAGCACATTCTTTGGTTCCGCTTGGGATACTCCCCATGAAGTCAATAGGGCTGCTTTGAGAGTAAGGTGCTACTCAGTGGGAGGTCAGGGTAACACACTGACTCTTCATAGGGGCGCTTCATAGATTGGAAACAGGTGGTTTGTACATTTTCTTATTCCTAATCTCCATACTGAATATTTGCACATAAATGTCGAGAAAAATATCCAGAATGGTTAAATGAAATTATTATAGGGAAAGATGCATGCAAAGAGAAAAAATTGATGATCTAAACGCTTTGCAGCAGGATATGTAAAGCATTAGTGCCCACAAATTCTCCTAAGAGATGCATTTTTAAAAAAGCACACCAAGAATCAGATAACATTTCAGGCAAGTAAGCTTTAATCAAATCTTGAGTTTTTCTGCATTGTATCCAGTTGACAAAATATTGAAATAACGTAAGGTTGATTTTTTCATTCTTGAGAAAGTATTTAGAAATAGTTCTTGCATGACTTATTTTTTACAAAAAATATATTACAAAAGTATGCAGAAACTTCATTGTTAAAGTACAGAAGACACTAATGAGTACGTGATAGAGAGGACCTCAAAATTATGACAACTATTTTCCAGTTATCCTGGAATCTTAGTTTGAACTGCATGCTGGTTATTAACAAAGACTAACTAAAGCAAGAATTCAAGAAGAATATGAAGATACCTTCCTTAAGTATTTACTGCAGTGCTTTACTGTTTCTCCAACTCATACTCTAGTGTGACTTTTTTCTAACAACCCTGACATAGAATTTGATGATGGACTCTCAGTAGTGGACTCTCCGTAGGGCTTTTCTTATATATCTATTGTGATTAGAGCTGGTCAGGAATTTTTCAACAAAAGGTTTTTCATCATAAAATGCCAGTTTGTTGAAACTGCTATTTTTCATGTTAAAGGGCCTGTTTCAACTTGAAAAAAAAATTGGAAAAGAAAGTTGTAAAGTAGTCAACAAAAAACCACTTTAAAAATGAAAATATTCTCATTTTCCTCTGTGAAATGACTTTTTAATTAGAAATTTAAGCCACAATAAAACAATGATCAAAGTCAAAATGAAATATTTTGATTAACTCAAACTAAATATTTTTGGATGTTTGGTCAGTGAACCTTTTCAAGTTTTCCACTTTTCATCCCAATTTTGGACATAAAAATTTTTTGATCTCAAAATTTTTCATAGCATGGGAAGATTGCTTCCCACCCACCTCTAGTTTTGATTACTGTGGGCATTTCTGAGTTTCCTTGACTTTTTTCCTGCCTATCTTGCAATTACTAGACACACTAGTAGAGCTGTTTTAGCATTACCAGTGCCTAATTTCATATTACCCTTTATGTGTCAATTACAGTATACCCTTCATTTCTCATCAATTTCTCAGCAGTGAAGATAACCAATATTACTCTTGGACCACTCATTTTTATTTATTGCTGACAATAACAAACAACCAATGATGTTGTTTTTATTTAGAAATTAAAAAAATAATAATTGGGAGATGTAGAGAAAGTTGTATGGAGATGTGGTTTGAAAGGCATGGTTTTGAATTATTTACTAACTCACCTACTCTTTCTTTTTTTAAGCTTCCCTAGCTCCTTCACTTCCAGAGCACAGAGATTGCATTCAAAACCTAATGATGACTATGTAAGACCTGCATTTATACATCCTCCTAGACTTTTGTGTGGAAAAATAATTTTCAAACCTTCTGTCAGCTGCATTGCATATGTAAATATCACATAATCCATTTTTGAACGTATATATAAAGGGTACCCATTTTAGGATGACAAAAGGCAGTATATATTGTAGTCATGGAAAGTAAATTGTTTGGATCACCTACAGGAACCCTGTTATAAACTATTTTAGACAGAACAGATTCACATATTCTTAGTTGGTTTAAAATGAAATACACTTGATTTTAATCATATCTGTCTAGTTTTTTTTCTAATACCCTATGTGGGTATTCAATATAATTGAAATGTGTGTTCACCTGTGTGAAAGACTATATATATTCCTTTCCATGAATGTTAGAGAGACTTGGTGATTATTGTGTTACTGGCTGAAAGGTAATTTAGGAGTCAAATCAGTTTGTGCTAGCTTTGGACTGCAGGAACCCAAAATCTACTCGGCATAGACAACCATATTCAGAGACACAGTGGAGGTGATAATTCCTCTGAAATTTACTTTCTGAATGTGTAATAATGATTTGGCTAATCTTACCGTGGAGAGGAGGAAACTCCCAGGATTTGAGCTGGAAACCTCAAAAGCTTTTAGATGGGAACCTTCAGACAAAGGGCTTGGAAGCAGTTAAAAAGTTGAGCCTTGGAATAAGTAGATGGGAGAGAGAAGGTCTGCAGAGAAACAGACTAACATGGTGCCAAATGTTACTTGTTACTTTTAACCCATTTTTCTCCGCTTACAATATTCCTTGGGATAAATAAATCATATTCTGTTTTGAAAAAGGTGTTTTCTGTCACTGTTTTTAGCAGCACAAGATCATAGCTTCCAGAGAGGATTCTAAATCTAGTTGGGCTTGCTGGAGGTAAATCCAGTGGGTAATCAGGGTGCAGTAACCTGGTAATTCAGTCTAAAGTAGGGTGAACTCTGGAGTTCCACTCAGAGAAGTGCAGGTGTAGGTCTGACATTTGAAAGAAGCACCCACAGACCGACTGAAAGAGGGACCACAAGTGCAGCTCCTGAACTGTAATAAATCAATGCTATATGAAATAATGGCCAGTGGTTATAAGGTAAATTGTAATGGCTTCTTAAGCAAACAAACAGACATTCTCCTAGGCAATACATGACAGTTACTGAAAAACCTAGTCCACATGCATTATCAGAACCACCAAGATACTGACAGGTAATTTAGTTATCTGATATATTGAATACTTCAAAAATGTAGTTTGGGTATGTAGCACCTGAGGAAACGCTAAGTGATGGATAATACTCAAAAGAGTCAGAGCTTTGAATAGTTTTCTAATGAAAATCTAAATTTATCTGGTCTACTTGATGCTCCTCAGATCTTCTGGGAACAACCCACTTCTTCCGCCATCTTTTAGCCTCTGGCTGTCTCCTCACCCTTAACTCTTCTCCATTCCCAACACTGAAAGGTTACTGTAACATCCTAAACTTTGACCAACTATGCCCTCCAGAATAGCTCATTTGGGTTTGTCAAAAGATAAGCCTGTGCCCAACATTCCCTCCCCATTTTCATATTTCAAGAGTTTTCTGAGAGATCAAAAGGCCCTTCACCTGTTAGTCACTCAGAGTTTCTCTTATGATTTTCTAAATGCCTCAGGAGCTGATCCAAACCACAGTAGAGAAACAGTCTTCTGTCCTCATTTTGTAGTCTGCCTTTGCTTGTTTATACTTCCAAGTGCTGAGCTGATTTTCATTGTTCCCCGATTGTACCCCAATACGCAAATGATTTTAGTGGTCCACACACAAATCTCTCTGCTAAACATCAAGGAAAAAACCCCCTACCAAGCACACACTATACCAGATTTCTAAACATGTACTTCAATCAATGTTTGTTCATAGAATTCCAAGACAAGTGAAAGACCATGCATACATTTACCAATTAAACTAAAATAGGTTTGCTCATCAGTTTTTAGTATAAACAGTAATAGGTTAACCAGCTTCTAGCATAATCAAAGCAAAACCTAAAAACTAGTGGGCAAATCCTCAGTTGGTATAAATTTCACTGTCCATTGAAGTCTTTAAACCATGATTTGAGGACTTCAATAGCTCAGACATAGGTGAGAGGTTTATCGCAGGAGTGGGTGAGATTCTGTGGCCTGCATTGTGCAGGTCAGACTAGATTATTATAATGGTCCCTTCTGACCTTAATATCTACGAACTTTTTTTTTAAAAAAAGTATTCCTTTCTAAATTAAAGAAAAAGTCAATTTTATTTAACAGTAGTTTTCTTCCCCAGATTTTGAAATTTTCTTTGCATGTGTGAAGTTGCCAGAAAATGAGAAGATCTTAGCAAAACTTCATGTATTTTGCAGGCTGGAAAATACCTAAACCAGTGGCATAAAATAGTATTCATGAGAGCATCATGGGAGAGCAGAATGTAGGAGTGGAATAAGGTTAATAGATTTTAAATCCAGAAGGGACTATTGTGATAATCTACTCTGACCTCCTGCATAATGCAAGCCCATAGGGCTTCCCTGAATTGAATTCCAGCTTCAAGTCTAATAGCTCTGGTTGAACTGGAGCATATCTTCTAGAAAAACATCCAATCTTGATCTAAAAATTTCCAGTGATGGAAAATCCACCACAACTCTTGATAAGCTGTTCCAATAGTTAATTATCTTCATTAGTAAAAATGTGCATTTTATTTCTAGTCTGAATTTGTCTAGCTTTAACTTTCCCCCTGGATCGTGCTACATTTTTGTCAGCAAAATCAGATAGCCCTCTATTATTGAATTTCTGTTCCCTATATAGGTACCCATAGGATACAATCAAATCACCCCTTAGCCTTCTTTTTGAGAAGATAAATAAAATTTGCTTGTGGGAGTCTATCAGTATAAGAAATGCTTTCCAATCCTTTAACCATTATCCTGGCTCTTCTCTGAACCTTCTCCAATTTGTCAGCATCCTTCTTGAAATGGAGATTCGAGAACTGGATACATTGTTCTAGTAGCCATTCACATTAGTGCCAAAACTAAGGAAATAACCTCCTTACTGCAACTGTGGAGTGCCATTTAAGATGAGGAGGGCAGGGAGTAAACCACAGTGAAGGTACAGAGTGAGACAGCCCTGCACTTACACTGCACAGGTTCAAGTTCCATGGGGCGGCCCAGCACCCCACTCCAGCCTGGTTGTCTCTCACCGTAATATGCAGGCAGGGCCCTTTCTTACTCCTGCCCTTGTTCTGGCACTGCCTGATTGCCTACCCTGAGCAGGGCCAAAAAATGGTCAAGCCATGGCCCAAGTGACTCCCCCAGCTCCATGGCCTATGCCTGTTTAAACACCCAACAACAACATTTTCTCTTCTGGACACTGACTTGCATGGGAGCTCATGTTCAGCTGATTATCCACTATGACACCACCACCACCCCACCATCAGAGTGACTACAGAGTCACTGCTTCCCTCTGGTTTCCCTCTGTCTCATTAGGTTTGACTATGAAGGAAAAAAAAAATCTTCTGAGACATTCAGAAATTCCGAGAGAAATTCTGAGTGATTAACAGGTGGAGGGCCTTGGGCATCTCAGAAAACTCCTGAAATCCAGAGATGGGGAGCGAATATTGGATACAATGTTATCCATTGAGAAAAATCAAACTATGGGCTGCTCTGGAAGGCCTACATTCTTTGTTCCTAGATGTATAACCTTACATTTGGCAGTATTGCAATACATATTGTTTGCTTCCACCCAACTTACCAAACGATCCAGATTGCTCTGTGTCAGTGACCTATCTTCTTCATTATTTACCACTGCCCTAATCTGTGTGTTATCTGCAAACTTTGTCAGTGATGATTTTGTGTGTTTAGTTAATATAAGGGATACAGAGATAGCACGACAACAAGAGATTGAGAAAATAGGTGGAGTGTAAAGGAGTTGGAACAGGAAATGTAAGGAATAAAATGATTGGTGAGAGCAGGGTGAACGGAGCAGGACAGAGGTAAAAACGAGAAAAGATGCAGATTGTATATGTGGGGACAATATGAGGAGATGGCAACAAGACACAGGAAATAACTCCTACTGTGTGAGAGTGCAGATACCAAGGAAATTCAGCTTCAGGAGAGAACTAATTAAATGGAAGATGATATTGATAAAAGGGGATGGGCTGAGGACAGGACACATCTCCTCCCTCCGAGGTGGTTCTTAATCTAATCTAGAGCAAATAACATTTTTTGGGTTAAATGAAAACATTTCATTCTACCCAAACAAGTGTTTTTTTTTAAAAAAATGTTTTAAAGTAAAATTGCAGTGAAATTCTAAACAAAAGAGGGTGTTTTGATTGTGACGCTTCAATTTTTCAGTATTTTTGTCAAATTTTACCTGAATTCATAAATTGTTTTGGTTAAATCAAATTTGCATTTTTCAGCTGAAAAGTATTACCCAGTTCTAATGTAATCCTCTACTGCTATTATACACACAATTAACACTTGTGCAATGGCAGTCAAATAGCTGTATGATCACTTTTATTCAACTTAGTACTGAATGAAAGTTGGTTTATCAATTAAACTTCAGAAAACCCACAGCAATGGAAAAATACAAATGTGCTTCACAACCTCTGTCCAGAGAGACTATGAATCCTCTGCTTTACAGCATACTTAAAACCTTAAATAAAACAGCAAAACATTTGTCTGAGTATTCTAGTTTAATGACATGCATCATATCTGTCAAACCACATATAGTTGGTTAAATCTGCTGAGTAGACTGTAGAAATGTGGGTGAAGTGCTGTTATATTGTTTACCTGGATCTCTACTGCCATGTGGTAAAGAGTTATGAAGTGGTCAAAAGACATGTATAAATTACATAGCTACAGCCTTCAAAAAATAAAAGAAGACATTGCATAGTTTCTGTATTAAAGACATCCCTTAGTTGTTTGTTATGTTATACTAAAAATGCAAATGAAATATTAGTCATTGTATCAGTTGCTAAATGGATACACAGTGGATGGAGCTACAGTTGTGGGCCAGCTGTCAAAGGATTGCCTGTATGACAATACCAATTTCTAATAGTAGAAGCTAATAGTAATTAAAGAGTGGTAATGTTCACTGCTCAGTTTGGAGATGTCAATTTCTCTTAAATATCCCCAGGGACAATCTGAGCCCTTGCCAGTAATTCTCACAAGTGTCCCCTGTCCTATCTTCAGGGACGATCAATAAGAAAAAAAAAGGGATTCTACTTCTCCAACTGAGTGTGTGCATGTAGTTAGAAGGAGAGGAAGTTAGTCCAGATAAATCATCAGTTTTAGCCATTACCAATTGCTCTTGGCTATCTTCCTCCTATGCCAAGTCTGCAGTATTGTCAGCAAGTGTGGGTGACCTCTTCACAAACCTCTTTTATATAGCCCACATCCTTGGCAAGAGCATGCCATCAGAAAGCTGGGCTTTGCACTACTTTGCTCGACAGTGGAGGCAAGGGGGAGAAGAGAAGTGTCACTGGAATGGGATCCTTCCTCCAAAGCAAAAGAGCAGCAGCAGTAGCTTCCATACCAAGTTCTCACTCCACCACATGGGAGAGGAAGAAGAAAGCAACCAGAGGATCCATCATAGCAATGGATCCTTTGGTCCCAAACCTTGATTCCTCTCTTGGCTCCACCTTCAGTGCAGGTGCCCTGGTATCCTGCCCCATGTGGCACTGGAAGGGTACAGAGTCCACAGTTAATGGAATCTTGGTGGTCACAGAGGCTGGGCAAGATTCGCCCCTTTGTTTGTAAAGCACAAAATCTCATAATATTGGGGTGGCATTACCTTATTTTTATGAAACAGTAAACAAGAGTGTGACAGCTGATGTTTGCCATGTGATAGTTGGTAGAACAGAATTAATAATAGGTATGAATTATAGAATGAAGTCAGCCTGTATCTCTAAAGTGACCGATTGTTTTAGGCGGTCACTCTAGTTAAGTCAATTAACATGTCAATGCAGATGCTCCCCGACTTATGCTATTGTTCCATTCCGGAATGCCTTGCGTAACTCGAATTTTGTGAAAGTCGGAAACGTATACCCGAACATTACGCAAAAAAATCCCAAAAAACAAAAACCCTCCTATTTCTAGCTTACGGAACTTTTTCCATAAGTGCGGATTTACGTAAGTCGGGTCTTGCGTAACCCGGGGAGCATCTCTACACTGCTGAGGCCAGCCGGGAAAGGTTGGCAATGACTTGGAATACAGATGACTTAGAAAAGGAAGCAGGAAATCCCCAGCTGTGAGAATTTACCTTCAAAGGAATACTTGCAGGTACCAGGAAACAAAGTTGGAGCAGAAACAGGAACTCAATACTATCCCGAACTCATCCGAGGGGACACTGCTTTGCTGATATGATTGTGAACAAGGACACCAGTGCACATGTTTTTGAGAGAAATGCAGATTATTATAATGGGCAGAGTAATACCATTAAGCTCAAAAGAATCACAGCCAATAACTAAGGCAGGGACTTGAGACAAAATTCAAAAGAGCTCACAGGATAGGACTTTGAGACGCACAAAGAGGCATCAAGTGGGAGAGAAGAAAGCTCTGTGAGGAAAATGGAATGTGTTAGGATATCGACATTCAGGCCTGTCTGTAAAGGCCTATACTTTAAGAATTTAGGTGCATTCTTATCACTTAGCTAGTTCTAGAGGTATAAAAGAAAGAATCAAACCCACTGTCTGCCGATATAAGGGCCTTCTCTTACTGTGACAGTCTGAGGCCGTGTTCTTAAACTAAGGCCTTTGGCTAAGCAACAGAGGCAGCCATAAGCTTGGAAGTGAATGGTCACATCCTCACATTCCAAACTAGTCACATTGAAATAAGGTGCTATTGGACTGTTAAGCATTATCAGGACAGGATTGTATTCCTATCATCTCCAGAGAAAGGGAAGAGCCTGGAAGATTAAAAACAAACAAAAACCTTAGTTTGATAGCATCCTGCCTGGCAAGAACTCACTTATCAATAGTGGGAGTGTGAAATACTCATTTTTTCTACCCCTCCCCCCCGACGTTCTGGTTAAACTTGGATTTATGCTGGAAATGGCCCACCTTGATTATCATGCACATTGTAAGGAGAGTGGTCAGTTTGGATGAGCTATTGCCAGCAGGAGAGTGAGTGTGGGGGGGGGGGGGCGCGGAGGGTGAGAAAACCTGGATTTGTGCTGGAAATGGCCCAACTTGATCACTTTAGATAAGCTATTACCAGCAGGAGAGTGGGGTGGGAGGAAGTATTGTTTCATGGTCTCTGTGTATATAATGTCTTCTGCAGTTTCCACAGTATGTATCCGATAAAGTGAGCTGTAGCTCACGAAAGCTGATGCTCAAATAAATTGGTTAGTCTCTAAGGTGCCACAAGTACTCCTTTTCTTTTTACTCATTTCTGTGTTGTTCTATCATTGTAGTCTCCACTTCCCTATTGTTTGTCTGTATAATCTGTCTGGTTCTGTAATTGTTTCTTTCTGCTGTATAATTAATTTTGTTCGGTGTAAACCAATTAAGGTGGTGGGATATAATCGGTTAAATAATCATGTTATAATATGTTAGGATTGGCTAGTTAAATTTTAGTAAAATGATTAGTTAAGGTATAGCTAAGCAGAACTCAAGTTTTACTATATAGTCTGCAGTCAGTCAGGAAGTAAGGGGGGAATGTGGGTGGGAAATTGGAATCATGTTTTGCTAAGGTGGGGAATGGGAACAGGGAATGGGAACAGGGACATAGGCAAGGCTCTGTGGTGTCAGAACTGGGAAGGGAGACACTAAGGAAGGAAATTGGAATCATTGCTTGCTGAAAGTTCACCCCAATAAACATTGAATTGTTTGCACCTTCAGACTTCGGGTATTGTTGCTCTGTTCATGTGAGAAGGACCAGGGAAGTGAGGGGGTGAAGGAATAAGCCCCCTAACAGAATGCAGTTTCTGTTTGAACTGTAACAAACCTGAAAGGTACCTAACCTAGCTTAACTTTTATCAGATGTCAGATTAGATGCTGTCATAAATATAAAGGGAAGGGTAAACCCCTTTGAAATCCCTCCTGGCCAGGGGAAAGCTCCTCTCACCTGTAAAGGGTTAAGAAGCTAAAGGTAACCTCGCTGGCACCTGACCAAAATGACCAATGAGGAGACAAGATACTTTCAAAAGCTGGGAGGAGGGAGAGAAAGAAAGGGTCTGTGTGTCTGTCTATATGCTGGTTTCTGCCGGGGATAGACCAGGAATGGAGTCTTAGAACTTTTAGTAAGTAATCTAGCTAGGTGTGTGTTAGATTATGATTTCTTTAAATGGCTGAGAAAAGAATTGTGCTGAATAGAATAACTATTTCTGTCTGTGTATCTTTTTTGTAACTTAAGGTTTTGCCTAGAGGGGTTCTCTATGTTTTTGAATCTAATTACCCTGTAAGATATCTACCATCCTGATTTTACAGGGGGGATTTCTTTATTTCTATTTACTTCTATTTTTTATTAAAAGTCTTCTTGTAAAAAACTGAATGCTTTTTCATTGTTCTCAGATCCAAGGGTTTGGGTCTGTGGTCACCTAGGCAAACTGGTGAGGCTTTTTATCCAACATTTCCCAGGAAAGGGGGGGTGCAAGTGTTGGGAGGATTGTTCATTGTTCTAAGATCCAAGGGTCTGGGTCTGTAGTCACCTAGGCAAACTGGTGAGGCTTTTTACCAAACCTTGTCCAGGAAAGGGGGGGTGCAAGGTTTTGGGAAGTATTTTGGGGGGAAAGACGCGTCCAAACAGCTCTTCCCCAGTAACCAGTATTAGTTTGGTGGTGGTAGCGGCCAGTCCAAGGATAACGGGTGTAATATTTTGTACCTTGGGGAAGTTTTGACCTAAGCTGGTAAAGATAAGCTTAGGAGGTTTTTCATGCAGGTCCCCACATCTGTACCCTAGAGTTCAGAGTGGGGGAGGAACCTTGACATGGTGGCAGCGGTGGGATTAACCTGAAATCATTTTGAGATCCAGTTGAGATTTTTTGAACTAGAAATACAGATTTTAAAAAGAAATTTTTTTTCCTTTGGAAAGGAAGTCCAGAAAGCAGTTGAAACTGAAAGCAGATTGTTTTTTCTCTGCTTTGTGGCCAAGCAGAGACAAAAGGGGATTATCTTGTGAATTGCAGGTTTTCTTTGCCTGGAGGCAGGGTACTTAACTCCTGCAGGGAAATTCACAGTCTTCCAACCCAGAGGTTTTCTTTTCTTTTCTTCCTAAAAGTAAATAGGGGGTGTGTGTTCTACCCATTTGCTTTTTCTTTGGGCTGGGTAAGCAGGTTTCCAAGTAGTTGGAGGTTTTTTGCTTTAATTTGGGCCCAGAGCAGAGACAAGGGAATTGTCTTTTTCTGTAGGCTGACAGTCACTATCAGAGAATAGGTATTCTATTCCAGCACAGCAAAATTTTACAGCCAAGTTTTGTTTGTTTATTTCTAAACCTCGGGTGTAAAGTTAGTTAAAAACAGAGGTTAGAATGACCAAATCCTCAGCTCGACTACAGCTGGAATTAGCCAAATTTCAGGCTGAGGAAAAACAAAGGGAACATGAAAGACAGATAGAACTCATGCGGCTGGAGAAGGAGGTACAGGAGGCTGCCCACAAGAGGGAAATGGAGGCAAGGAAGCATGTGGAGGAGGAGAAGGAAAAAAAGAGAGGAAGCATGTGGAGGAGGAGAAGGAAAAAAAGAGAGGAAGCATGTGGAGGAGGTGGAGAGGACAAAGGCCCAGCAGAATATACCAACAAACCCTAGCAATCCTTCTCCAGGTACCACTTCCCATCCCAGAAAGTTCCCCACCTACAAGGCAGGTGATGATACTGAGGCCTTCTTAGAAAACTTTGAAAGGGCCTGCCTTGGGTACAACATCTCTACTGACCAATACATGGTAGAGCTGAGGCCGCAGCTCAGTGGACCCTTAGCTGAGGTGGCAGCTGAAATGCCTAAAGAACACATGAACAAGTATGAACTGTTTAAATCCAAGGCGAGAGTCAGAATGGGGATAACACCCGAGCAGTCTCGTCGGAGGTTCAGAGCCCTAAGGTGGAAACCAGACATGTCATTTACCCGACATGCCTACCACATTGTGAAACATTGGGATGGCTGGATATCAGGAGCAAGTGTTGAATCTCCAGTAAATTTGCCCTTCCTAATGCAAATGGAACAATTCTTAGAGGGTGTTCCTGAGGAAATAGAAAGATACATCCTAGACGGGAAGCCCAAAACTGTAATCGAGGCAGGAGAGATTGGAGCCAGATGGGTGGAGGTGGCAGAGAAGAAGAAAACTGGTCGCAGTTGGAGTGGAGACCAGAAGGGACCACCCCAGACCACACCCTATTACCGGGGGCCGCCCAAAGCCCCACCTACCTCCCAAAGAACCCTCCAGACCCCTTATCGTCCCACCACCCCGTTCTCCAGCAACCCTCCTCGCCCCAGTGACCCGTCAGCTGGACGATGTTTTAAATGTAACGAGCTGGGGCATGTAAAGGCCAACTGCCCCAAGAACCCCAACAGATTTCAGTTCATTGCACCGGAATCACACCAGAGGTCCACAGGCCCAGATACCTCCCAGATACCCTTGGAGCGGAGGGAAACTGTGAGTGTGGGCGGGAAGAAGGTCACCGCGTGGAGGGACACCGGAGCACAAGTGTCAGCTATCCATGCTTCCTTAGTGGACCCCAATTTAATCAACCCAGAGATCCAAGTGACGATTCAACCCTTCAAGTCCAACTCTTTCAATTTGCCTACAGCCAAGTTGCCTGTCCAGTACAAGGGCTGGTCAGGAATGTGGACTTTTGCAGTCTATGATGATTATCCCATCCCCATGCTGTTGGGGGAAGACTTGGCCAATCATGTGAAACAGGCCAAGAGGGTGGGAACGGTCACCCGCAGCCAGACTAAACAAGCCGTGAGGCCTAGCTCTGTTCTGGAAACTTCTATCAGGACCCCGTCAGAGGTGATGGACCTGGACCCCAGGCCAATGTCTGCAACAGCAGTAGTGGATCCAGTCCCAGAGACCCAGACGGAACCAGCCAAACAACCAACACCAGACCCCGTGCCAGCACTGAATCCAGTACTTGCAACCTCAACACCAGAGGGCCCCACTGAACCTGAACTGGCAGCAGCCGATAACCCTACACAAGAGGCTCAGCCGGAGCCTGAATCCCAACATAGTGCACCAGCGGAGAGCGGTTCACAGTCAACAGAAACAGCTCCATCCCCTATATCACTTCCAGAGGGACCAAGCCTGGGTTCACAATCCAATGAGGAACTGATGTCCCCAGCATCAAGGGAACAGTTCCAGACCGAACAGGAAGCAGATGAAAGCCTCCAGAGAGCTTGGACGGCGGCACGGAGCAACCCGCCGCCTCTCAGCTCTTCTAATCGATCCAGGTTTGTTGTAGAAAGAGGACTTTTATACAAGGAAACTCTTTCTGGTGGACACCAGGAAGACTGGCATCCTCAGAGACAGTTGGTAGTTCCAACTAAATACCGGGCCAAGCTCTTGAGCTTAGCCCATGATCACCCTAGTGGCCATGCTGGGGTGAACAGGACCAAAGACCGTTTGGGGGGATCATTCCACTGGGAGGGAATGGGCAAGGATGTTTCTATCTATGTCCAGTCTTGTGAGGGGTGCCAAAGAGTGGGAAAACCCCAAGACCAGGTCAAAGCCCCTCTCCAGCCACTCCCCATCATTGAAGTTCCATTTCAGCGAGTAGCTGTGGATATTCTGGGTCCTTTTCCGAAAAAGACACCCAGAGGAAAGCAGTACATACTGACTTTCATGGATTTTGCCACCCGATGGCCGGAAGCAGTAGCTCTAAGCAACACCAGGGCTAAAAGTGTGTGCCAGGCACTAGCAGACATTTTTGCCAGGGTAGGTTGGCCCTCCGACATCCTCACAGATGCAGGGACTAATTTCCTGGCAGGAACTATGAAAAACCTTTGGGAAGCTCATGGGGTAAATCACTTGGTTGCCACTCCTTACCACCATCAAACAAATGGCATGGTGGAGAAGTTTAATGGAACTTTGGGGGCCATGATACGTAAATTTGTAAATGAGCACTCCAATGATTGGGACCTAGTGTTGCAGCAGTTGCTCTTTGCCTACAGAGCTGTACCACATCCCAGTTTAGGGTTTTCCCCATTTGAACTTGTATATGGCCGTGAGGTTAAGGGGCCATTGCAGTTGGTGAAGCAGCAATGGGAGGGATTTACACCTCCTACAGGAACTAACATTCTGGACTTTGTAACCAACCTACAAAACACCCTCCGAACCTCTTTAGCCCTTGCTAGAGAAAACTTACAGGATGCTCAAAAAGAGCAAAAAGCCTGGTATGATAAACATGCCAGAGAGCGTTCCTTCGAAGTAGGAGACCAGGTCATGGTCTTAAAGGCGCTCCAGGCCCATAAAATGGAAGCATCGTGGGAAGGGCCATTCACGGTCCAGGAGCGCCTGGGAGCTGTTAATTATCTCATAGCATTCCCCACCTCCAACCGAAAGCCTAAGGTGTACCATATTAATTCTCTAAAGCCCTTTTATTCCAGAGAATTAAAGGTTTGTCAGTTTACAGCCCAGGGAGGAGACGACGCTGAGTGGCCTGAAGGTGTCTACTACAAAGGGAAATGTGGTGGTGGTGTGGAAAAGGTGAACCTCTCCATGACCCTTGGGCGTATGCAGCGACAGCAGATCCAGGAGCTGTGCACTAGCTACGCGCCAGCGTTCTCAGCCACCCCAGGACTGACTGAACGGGCATACCACTCCATTGACACAGGTAATGCTCACCCAATTAGGGTCCAACCTTACCGGGTGTCTCCTCAAGCTAAAACTGCTATAGAACGGGAGATCCAGGATATGTTACAGATGGGGGTAATCCGCCCCTCTGAAAGTGCATGGGCATCTCCAGTGGTTCTAGTTCCCAAACCAGATGGGGAAATACGTTTTTGCGTGGACTACCATAAGCTAAATGCTGTAACTCACCCAGACAACTATCCAATGCCACGCACAGATGAACTATTAGAGAAACTGGGACGGGCCCAGTTCATCTCTACCTTGGACTTAACCAAGGGGTACTGGCAGGTACCGCTAGATGAATCTGCCAAGGAAAGGTCAGCCTTCATCACACATCTCGGGCTGTATGAATTTAATGTACTCCCTTTCGGGCTGCGAAATGCACCCGCCACTTTCCAAAGACTTGTAGATGGTCTCCTAGCGGGATTAGGAGAATATGCAGTCGCCTACCTTGACGATGTGGCCATATTTTCGGATTCCTGGGCAGACCACCTGGAACATCTACAAAAAGTCCTTGAGCGCATAAGGGAGGCAGGACTAACTGTTAAGGCTAAGAAGTGTCAAATAGGCCTAAACAGAGTGACTTACCTTGGACACCAGGTGGGTCAAGGAACTATCAGCCCCCTACAGGCCAAAGTGGATGCTATCCAAAAGTGGCCTGTCCCAAAGTCAAAGAAACAGGTTCAATCCTTCTTAGGCTTGGCTGGTTATTACAGACGATTTGTACCGCACTACAGCCAAATCGCTGCCCCACTGACAGACCTAACCAAAAAGAAACAGCCAAATGCTGTTCAGTGGACCGGAAAGTGTCAGAAGGCCTTTAACAAGCTTAAAGCGACACTCATGTCTGACCCTGTACTAAGGGCCCCAGACTTTGACAAACCGTTCCTAGTAACCACAGATGCATCTGAGCAATGGTGTGGGAGCAGTTTTAATGCAGAAAGGACCGGATCAAGAATTCCACCCTGTAGTGTTTCTCAGCAAAAAACTGTCAGAGGGAAAGCAACTGGTCAGTCACTGAAAAAGAATGTTACGCCATTGTCTACGCTCTGGAAAAGCTACGCCCATATGTTTGGGGAAGGCGTTTCCACCTGCAAACCGACCATGCTGCACTGAAGTGGCTTCACACCGTCAAGGAAACTAACAAAAAACTTCTTCGGTGGAGTTTAGCTCTCCAAGATTTTGATTTCGACATCCAACACATCTCAGAAGCTTCTAACAAAGTGGCTGATGCACTCTCCCGTGAAAGTTTCCCAGAATCAACTGGTTAAAATCGTCCTTGAGATGTGGAAAATATTGTTAGTCTTTATGTACTTGGTAGTATATTTAGAGATGCATGTGTCTTATTAACTCTGTTTTTCCTAGAGCTCCAGGAAGAAATCCCAGCCAGTGTTTCACCCTAGCCGAGATTTGGGGGGCGTGTCAAATATAAAGGGAAGGGTAAACCCCTTTGAAATCCCTCCTGGCCAGGGGAAAGCTCCTCTCACCTGTAAAGGGTTAAGAAGCTAAAGGTAACCTCGCTGGCACCTGACCAAAATGACCAATGAGGACACAAGATACTTTCAAAAGCTGGGAGGAGGGAGAGAAAGAAAGGGTCTGTGTCTGTCTGTATGCTGCTTTTGCCGGGGACAGAACAGGAATGGAGTCTTAGAACTTTTAGTAAGTAATCTAGCTAGCTGTGTGTTAGATTATGATTTCTTTAAATGGCTGAGAAAAGAATTGTGCTGAATAGAATAACTATTTCTGTCTGTGTATCTTTTTTGTAACTTTAGGTTTTGCCTAGAGGGGTTCTCTATGTTTTTGAATCTAATTACCCTGTAAGATATCTACCATCCTGATTTTACAGGGGGGATTTCTTTATTTCTATTTACTTCTATTTTTTATTAAAAGTCTTCTTGTAAAAAACTGAATGCTTTTTCATTGTTCTCAGATCCAAGGGTTTGGGTCTGTGGTCACCTAGGCAAACTGGTGAGGCTTTTTATCCAACATTTCCCAGGAAAGGGGGGGTGCAAGTGTTGGGAGGATTGTTCATTGTTCTAAGATCCAAGGGTCTGGGTCTGTAGTCACCTAGGCAAACTGGTGAGGCTTTTTACCAAACCTTGTCCAGGAAAGGGGGGGTGCAAGGTTTTGGGAAGTATTTTGGGGGGAAAGACGCGTCCAAACAGCTCTTCCCCAGTAACCAGTATTAGTTTGGTGGTGGTAGCGGCCAGTCCAAGGATAACGGGTGTAATATTTTGTACCTTGGGGAAGTTTTGACCTAAGCTGGTAAAGATAAGCTTAGGAGGTTTTTCATGCAGGTCCCCACATCTGTACCCTAGAGTTCAGAGTGGGGGAGGAACCTTGACAGGTACAGATGCTGATTTAAATGATAGGTTACATACCACAGTTAGCAGTTCTGCAATTTCATATTTGAGTTCCTTCAGAACTCTTCAGAGTACCATCTGGCCCTGGTGACTTCTTATTGTTTAATTTATCAATATGTTCCAAAATCTCCTCTACTGACATCTCGATCTGGGACAGTTCCTCAGATTGGTCACCTGAAAAGAATGGCCCCGGTGTGGGAATGTCCATCACATTCTCTGCAGTTAAGACTGATGCAAATAATTCATTTAAATTCTCCACAATGGCCATATCTTCCTTGAGTGCTCTTTTACCACCTCTATCATCCAGTGGCCTCACTGATGATATCTGGATTTTAAAAAGGTAAGTGATCGAGAATCCACCATGACACTTGGTAAGTTGTTCCAATGGTTAATTACCCTCACTGTTGAACGTGTGCCTTATTTCCAATATGAATTTGTCTAGCTTCAACTTCCATCCATTGGATTGTGTTATACTTTTCTTTTCCCATTATCAAATATTTGTTCCCTGCATAGGTACTTTGACTGTAATCAAGTCACTCCTTAACCTTTTCTTTGTTAAGCTACATAAATGGGGCTCCTTTATCATTCTAAGGTATGTGTTCTAATCCTTTAGCCATTCTTGTGGCTCTTTTCTGAGCCCTCTCAAACCTATCAACATCTTTCTTCAATTGTGAACACCAGTGCCAAATATATATCCACCATGACAATTCTCAACTCCTACTTGAGATTCCTCTATGTATGCATCCAAGGACTCCATTAACTCTTTTGGCCACAGTGTTGTTCATGTTCAGCTGATTATCCACCATGACCTTCCAACTCTTTTTCAGAGTCACTGCTTCCCAGGATAGAGTAATCTACTCCATCCTGTAAGTATGGCTTGTTTCTAGATGTATATATTTACATTTTGCCATATTAAAATACATTGTCCACTTGCGTTCAGCTTACCAAGCAGCCAAGTTTGCTCTGTCAGTACATTGAACACACAATTGTGACAACTATACCTTTCAAAATATACAACACCCTTTCATATAAAAACACAGCAGTCATAACTTGACTACTCATACTAAAATCTAATTTTCTGTATTAAATGATTTTATGCGATTAAGCAGACAGTCAAATTCTGAAAAATCTTCAGATCACTACTATTGGAGCTTGATTCACAGTGCTACCACTGTGCTCTGACTCCACAGAGTGGTCCTGTTACAGGACTGTGTTAATGTGCACTGGGTTTTAGTTTTAGTTTGTGCCAGCAGGGTCTATGTGGGGCCATTTACAGCACTCTACAATTCACACCCCTCTATTTCGCACTATGGTGCCATGTAGACATGCCCATGGAGACTGATTTATAATTACTCACTGTTTATTGAAAACTTTATTTTATGATCTGGAATCATCAGATAGCAAAAAACTCATTTTTGCTGTAGTAGAATTTCCTCCGAATAGAGAAATCAGCACTAGCAAAACATGCTACTGAAGCCAACAACTCCCAGATCGAGAAATGCAGTTGCTAAACATCTGGCTTAAGTGCCTAATTATATGGGAAATGATTACAGAATCCTTGAAACAAAACTCCAGCCTTTACTATCAACATGCAAAATGCAGTGTTAAGTGATTCCATTACCTATAATAGCCTTGTTTAGAAGAGAATATAAAATTCCAGAGAGGATAATTCATGCAAAATTTCAGGCACAAGTTCCTTATATGATTTTTTAAATGTTTTTTTTTGTAGATCTATGAAAACAAAACAAAATACCATACATAGTTCTGGGAAATAATGTCAAAATATTAATGATAATAAAAACTAATAGTGTAATAGCATTGATGATGTTACTGCAAAGTACAGAAGAGGAAGAAGCACTTATAGCAAAGATGACATGAAAAAAGCATTTGTCTGACTAATGTGTAAATATATGAAGTTTTTTTTAATTTGATTTTAAAATTAATCAATACAGTACAATATGCTCTGCATATTTTGAAGGGTTTTAAGGTATCTTGTATGAGCCCTCCACTTTTTAAAAAAACCAACAAATTTCTGTAACAAAAACAAAACCAAAGGAGTACTTGTGGCACCTTAGAGACTAACCAATTTATTTGAGCATGAGCTTTCGTGAGCTACAGCTCACTTCATCGGATGCATACCATGGAAACTGCAGCAGACATTATATACACACACAGAGATCATGAAACAATACCTCCTCCCACCCCACTCTCCTGCTGGTAATAGCTCATCCAAAGTGACCACTCTCCCTACAATGTGCATAATAATCAAGGTGGGCCATGTCCAGCACAAATCCAGGCTCTCTCACCCCCCCCCCCTTTTTTTTTCCGGGACACACACACACACACACTGTCACTCTCCTGCTGGCAACAGCTCATCCAAAGTGACCACTCTCCAAGTTTAAATCCAAGTTTAACCAGAACGTCTGGAGGGGGGGGGGAGAGTAGGAAAAAACAAGGGGAAATAGGCTACCTTGCATAATGACTTAGCCACTCCCAGTCTCTATTTAAGCCTAAATTAATAGTATCCAATTTGCAAATGAATTCCAATTTGTGTGTGTGGTTTTTGGAGGGGGGTGAGAACCTGGATTTGTGCAGGAAATGGCCCACCTTGATTATCATGCACATTGTGAAGAGAGTTGTCATTTTGGATGGGCTATTACCAGCAGGAGAGTGAGTTTGTGTGTGGCGGGGGGGGGGGGTGGAGGGTGAGAAAACCTGGATTTGTGCTGGAAATGGCCCAACTTGATGATCACTTTAGATAAGCTATTATCAGCAGGACAGTGGGGTGGGAGGAGGTATTGTTTCATGATCTCTGTGTGTATATAATGTCTGCTGCAGTTTCCACGGTATGCATCTGATGAAGTGAGCTGTAGCTCACGAAAGCTCATGCTCAAATAAATTGGTTAGTCTCTAAGGTGCCACAAGTACTCCTTTTCTTTTTGCGAATACAGACTAACACGGCTGTTACTCTAAAAACAAAACTGTTTTGTAAAGAAAAAATAGAATGTTTCAAGTACATTTATTTCCAGTTATCTAACAAGGCATTTCAATGAGATTTGTATAAACTCTAAAACCTACATCTACTATATTCCTATTAAAAACATTTTCCAGGATCATTAAGCTCATGTACATGGGTAGGAAAAAAGTCAGACAACATTTTGAAGACTAATAATGGTCATTGGTCAAAGTATGGACAAGATTCTACTGAGGTTTTTTTGCATATATTTTTTTTTTTATTTCTGTGGTTCTCTCCACACAGGCAAAGAAAAGATTGGTGAAGGAAGTGAGGCCATCATTAGTTTTTCATAAGTTCAGTTAAAGATCTAAGGTAGGACCTAAAGTAAAATTTTCAGAAGTGGGTATGTTACTTAGGAACCTAAGTTCCATTTTCAGAAGTGTTGTGGGTACTCTGAAAAACTGGCCCAAAGGCATTTTGGTGCCCAAAAATGCAAATAGATTTCTAGTGGGATTTTCAGAAGTGCCTAAGTATCTTAGTTTCCTAACTCCCATTTAACTCAAGTGCTTTCTGAATTTTGAAAAACCCAGTGGGCATTTTTATGCTCCTAAATATATTTGAAAATCTGGCCTTTAGGAGCTTATGACTTTTAAGTAGACTTAGACACCTAAGTCAATTTTGAAAATATCACTTAAACACTTTTGAAAATTTTACTGTTAAATGTATTGAGGTTCTCCCATTACTACTACAGTGGTTGCAATAGAAAATAACATTTCCAATGGTGGAGCAGACAGGTCATCTATCTGATCAGGCTTTCTGTTTCTGGAGGTCACCAATATTAGATACTTCAGAGGAAGCTGAAATCCCACTAGCTTCTTAAGAAAGAAATCCTATTACTTGAAGATGACCAGTTTATTCTTGTACTCAAGAAAAAAAAAGAAAACCTGCAGTACACGTCTAAAACACTGCACAATTTCTATTGTAAAATGTAGTGTTTTCATAATGGCTGGCGCAGGAGATTTGGTTACAGTGATCTTTGCTTGTATAATTACAAAAGTTATTAACTGTCATAAGATAATACAGCCCATTTAAAAGTGCAGCTACATTATTTGACTAAAATATAAGGTAAGGACATAAGAATTGCCATACTGGCCCAGTATCCTATCTTCCTATGGGAGCCTATACCAGATGCTTTAGAGGGAATGAAAAAAACAAATCTTTCATTGTATGAGAGTCTTGACATATTACTAAACAACTTTGTTACCTTTCTCTGGACCCTGTAGATATCCCATCTACATCTCTTCATTTAAACTAAGGCTACTAAAACTGCACACAACTCAAAAAGGCAAGCATATCATTGTACAATACCAATTTGATAGGATAAAATAAAGATACTATCCTGTTTTAAAAACATCCATGTATGCTATTTACATTTTTAATTTCTGCAGCACACTATGCACACATCTTCTCTGAACTCGTTATAACAACTCCAGCATCTCAGAGGATCTTGTAAATTCGAAGCCAATCAGCATAAAAGAAATTCAGACTAATTTTTCTTTTGCATCATCATACTCTGATTCATGATATGTTTCTGCTAATATTTTGCCAGTCCCCCAATATATCCCTCTCTTCTACCAGGAGTTTTTCACAGTCTTCCTTGTTGTTAGTAAGCATAATAGTTTGATGACATTAGCAAATTTCACCAACTTCTCCATTTAGAGCCTCATCAGGCACCCAATAAAGTCAATGGAAAGACCTCCATTCATATCAGCAGGCTTTGGATCAAGCCCTTATTCTTTCAAACTCAATAGATCCATATATTCTATATTTGTCTGTTTATGGTCCACCTGTGCTTCTCAGCTAGACAAATTATTTCAAGAAGGTTGCGACTGGTGTTGCTATTTCAGTTTTGCTTCCATTTATTTTAGAATTAAGAAAGTGGTCTACTAATGGTATTTCACCATTCTAGTATACTAAAATAGGGCAAGGATAGACTTTTTTTGTTTTGTTTTTTAAGCAATAGCTTCAAAATGAATAGTAAAAGGACATCTTGATCTTCTCTCCTTGCAAAATGGAGAAAAATCAGTGATGAAATCACCAATAGCAGCAAATGTTTTCCATAGAATTATACAAGTAAATGTTAAAATCTGTTAAATGAATTGATCACCTAATTTACACTAGTGTTGGAGCTTCCATACTACTCTGTCAAAGAGCTTACACCCATCTAAACAAGTCAGTATGGATTTAGTCCTATGTTACCCGGAGACAAATTTAATAGTCACCTTGTGTTGTTGCATGAAAATCTTCACTGAAAAAACCTGTTGGAACTGCCGAATGAAGAAAGTGAAGTGTTTTCAAATCTGTTAGCCACAACTTTCACAAATCTGTTTTAGCATCTGCAAAATAAGTGGTTTGTGTGAAATATGATCTTCTGGTCTTAATATCATGAGAAATTAGATCACACAATTTTGGTAATAAACATTTGCACTTAGAAGACTGCTGAGCAAAATTTTGAGATTAGAAAAGATAAATGTGACAATTGAGGATTCTGAATTTCTTACTTAAAATACAATTAAGTTAAATTAGAATTGGATAACTGGCAAAAAGAGGCTGTTAAAACCATTAGCAACTAGATTCTTCTCTCTCTCCACTTCACTAGTCTTTCCTATTGCTAATTCTAGTTTAAGAAAACGGGGGGGGGGGTGCATTATGGAATTGTCATAAATGAACTAGTGACTAATTAAAATACAACCTGTTTGAGCATGCAATATGCCTTCACTGAATTTTAAAATACTCTAAAGAGTAGACAAGAACAAAATGTTGATTTTTTCCTCTCCATACGAGTGGTCCAGATGAAAGATCAACCAAGCATTCAGATGCATTTGGCTCATCAAGATCTGTGATTGAAACTCCAGGAATAAAGTTCACAGCTGGGTTTTCAGCACAGCCAGCACAAGGGAATATAGATCATTAACCACTCATGGGTTTCTAGGCTGCACAATCACATATACTATGATCTGTCAACATTGAGAGGAGGGAAATAAAAATAAAAGTTCTCACTCTGAATTATTGTATAACTGGAGTTAAGAAAAAGACCCATTTTTAACAAATTGGCCTGGATAATTTTTTTTAAAAAGCCTTACATTAGCAATTGATGTCTAGATAATAAAGTAGGTATTTCTCTTTAAACTATGTACAGTACATAATTATCCAGATTAAATGTGTGGGAGGAGTTATTGATCATTGAACAATCTATGTAACTATAAATATTATAAATAGGTTTGAGGGATCATGACTCTGTTCTCGACAATTAAACAGATAGCCCTGTTGAGAGATGATGGTGCAGTCTTGGTTAACATTCCAGTCAGGCGAAAACAATTGTAAAACATTTTCCATGAAGGTTTATCAACAAATTTACAATAATTGTTCTTAAGTCATGGTCACTTTTATGTCGATGTTCCTCAACTTTCAAGGGAACCAGTTTCACTGGTATAAATGTTACTAGGAAATGGATTTCCAAGCATATGAATATTTGTGGAAACCCATCTTTTTGAGTTCCATCCAATGTTACAGTGCACTTCATCTTGAGGAACTAAAGTGGAAAAAAAAAATAATAAAAGCTGGATATCTTGGACTCCGTTCTCTCAATCTCCTGCTCTAGTAACATAAAGGAACTGTAAACTGTATTGTAGAATTCTTCTGGGATACAGGTGTTCCCCAGCTGGAGTAATGGTGCCAGATTAGCCTATACCAACCCTTCTCTCAGCCCCTAGGAAAGGCAATGTCCTGTGGGCAGGAGGGGATATAGTTTCATTCTGAGGGCTTGTCTTCACTATGGGGGAGATTGACGCTGCTGCAATCAATGCAGCGGGTGTCAGTTTAGTGGGTTTAGTGAAGACTGCCTAAACTGACGGCAGAGTGCTCTACAGTTGACTTTGGTACTCCACCTCCCTGAGAAGAGTAAGATAAATCAACCGGAGAGCATCTCCCAGAGATCCACATAGGTCGACTTACCCCAGTAGTGAAGACAAACTGAGTATTCTCAGCTGGCTGTCAGCCCAAGAAAGCCATTGCAGTTAGCAAATAAATACAGCATCTCTAGGGCCACCTAAATGTATGTTGGAGGGTGGGCAGGCTCACATCAGAGTTGCTACTTTGGGAGGCATAAACTTGGTTTAAAATCCCTTTGCCTCCTTGTAAACCTATTTCTAGCATGTGGAACAGTCATATAGAAACTTGTGCAATAGTGCTAATAAAAACCATCCCAAAACCACGTACTGATTTTTTTTCCCCCATACTCTAGTAAGTTATTTTAGGAAAAAGCTGGAAGGCATTTTGTCCCACTAATTGTGCTCATTATAAAACACCAAAATGTTTCTCTTAAAATTTGTTTTCAAGTCAAGTGTTTATCAGCAGTGTTATGGTCACAATATTAAATAACTTTTATAGTCATTTTCATTGAGAGTTTGTTTTATTACTACATTTCATTAATCTCATTTTTGTCTAATTAGTCATAAATTAAATGAAAGTGGTATTTGAAGATTTAATCACAAATGAATAATTTAAGCATTTAAAATAATTAATATGCATATAATTTAGAACCAACCTTTGTCTTCATCCATGTTTCACTGGGTTGCTTTATTTCCAGACACTGTTGTTACAAAGTAGAATCCAATTATTGACTTAAAGATATCCATAAGAGAGAGACTATCTAAAAGAGTTGAATGTAAAGTGATCTAAGATCTGGTTCATCTATACTTGGTAACCAGTTTTACTGAGATGCCATATTGCAAGTTGCAGAGCATCTCCTGAAACATGGTGAGCACCTTAATTCCCGTGTACTTCAGTGTGACGTGATGGCACGAATAATTCGATTCTATATAGATTTCTTGTGGCACTCTCAGCACCGCAGTATCAGTGTGCTTGTCACTATTATGTAATTGTTATAATTTTCTGTATTTAGGGTATGCCTTTCTTGATGCTTAAAAATACAACCATATTCTTCAGTAAGAGTCCTAAATACTACAGATTGCAGTGAACTGGTCAGACCACACAATCCAGACAGTGGAAGGCACAGAGATTGGGTAGACTGGGGACAGACCTAAGCAAGACACAGATTGTATGTTTGCTGCCTTGCAGACCTTATCACCCAAAAGGTAATAGAGCCTGACACAAAGGTGACTCTAGTCTCCTGTGTATCTCCAGGTTCTGTCAGAATTTAGGTGGACCCAGCACCTATTCCCTGGCAGGAGTTGGGAGGAAACCAGCAATCTGAAGCAGCTATTACAAAAGTTTCTTCCTACAAGTTCCTTGATTTTAATGTGAAAGAGGATTCATCAAGCCATCTTTCTAGTGTTGTAGGACCAGGATGTAGAGTACTGTGACTTGTTTTAATTTACTCCTTTTTCCTACTGATATCATGAACATCCATTAAAATAGCAACACATGCAGATGAAGATGGTGTGAGGAGATGGGGGCTAGTAGTAAAGTCAGTTTTCAATTTTTTGTAATCTGAAATTGGTCCTTGGTTTTTATTCAGGGTAGCCAGATCATCTGGCTAATTTTCTTCTATTAAATAAATAAATGCAATAAAAACAAAGCTATGGAAATATTGGCTTCATTTCAAAAAAAAAATTGAGTAGGGAATTAAAAAGTGCAATATAAATCAACAAGTGTGGGGGGAAGTAGTCAAAGAACACAGAACTATTAAGTCTAAGACAACCTATGAGGTGTAAGAACAGGGCACTCCATGTGCATGTTTCATTACTGTGAGCAGGATGTTTATTGAAATATGCATTAATACTATTCTTTGTACCTCTGCTCCATTCTTTTCACCATGCTGGAAAGGGAATGTGAGAATTAGAGCTGAGTGAATAATTGATTTTTTGGTTCAGTGGCCAAAACCATTTTTTAAAAAAAAGTTGTTTGTTTTTTCTTCGTTTGTTTTGCCATATTTATTTAGAAGCAGTTTTGTTTGGCATTTTGAAAAATTTTTTTGCAAGAAAAACAATTTGGGCTTCTTTGAAAATCTTCCCTCCCAATTTTTAGTCAGCCAGAGTTATTCACAGAATTCTACCTGAATTCACACAGTTTCAGTTGCATTTTTTTCTGCAGAGTTACTATTTGACCAACATTTTTCTCCCAGCTGAAGTGAGAATGCTGCTTTGACAGAGGAGAACTGCAGAGGTCCAGTTCCTGCCCCTGCAAACTGAAGTCATCCAATGAAGTAATTTTAAATTCCATTTTATGGCAGTCAGTTATTCATTTTTTTTTAAAATGGAGAGGGTAGCATGAATATTTCTGACTTCTAAGATACAGAAGACCTTATAAAATTCAAATCTGCCCTAGTAATGTCCATTTAAAAACAAAACAAAACAAAAAAAACCTTGTTGTGGGCTGGTAAATATAAGATTTATTTTCATGTGCCTCACAGATTTCACAGAAACCATAAAACTGACTATTTGCAAAAAAATAGTCTCCATGAAAAGTGTGAAATTTATACTTTTCAGCCAGCTTTATGAAAGTGTCACACATGAACAACTGAAGGGAAATATATCTGAAATAGATGCTGCTTAACAGAATACATATAGTTTGCACAGAATATTTGGATGAAAAATTTTGGTACTGTAATTAACCATGTTGAGAAAAAAAATGCATTGACAGTTACTCTTGTGAGGAAAGCCAAATACAAGCAGTTTTTCTAAGTTCAAGGTAAATTTTCAGTATAATCTCCCTTACCGATTATGAAAATGCGGACATCTTGGTTTCTGGTTTCCTATTTCCTACTGTGATGGGTCCCTCCCCCCCGCGTGCCACCTGGAAATGGGGTACCACTGAGCCCCCTGACCACCAGCCTGGACTCCCTCTCACACTGTACTGCTGTGACAAACTGAAAAGCCCTCCAGCCTGCACTTTCACCAGCATACATACAGATAGGGACACACCCAGCTGCAGTTCCATGCAGACTTTCTGTCCAGCCCCCGCAATGAACCAACAATAGAAAAACTGCAGATAAGGCAACTCCCAGCTCCCCAGGCATACACCCCATCTGGAGTATAAACCCAAAGTTATACAGTCTTGTGCTGCACAGGGAACTGTACAGCATAAGCTCATAAAGTTCGCCCCCTTCCTCAATTTGGAGAGTAATATGCAATAGCCTTTGCCCCTGGAGCTATGATTCCCATGTACACCACTCCAACTCACTGGTTTAGATAAAGCAAAAACAAGTTTATTAACTACAGAAGATAGACTAAGTGTTAATAACTGATAGCAAACAGATCAAAGCAGATTACCTACAAACAAACAAAAACACAAGCTAAGCTTAATATACTAAATAGACTGGATATGAATTAGCAGAGTCTGACACTAAGAGATGATACAAGCAGGCTGGAGATTCTCAAGGGACAAGCTGCACTTGCTTTATAACTTGGAATCCCCAAGTGTTTCATTCACAGTCTAGAAATCCCTTGAACCTGGGTCCAGCACCCCAGATTTCGTCTCTCCCTGGCCTTATATAGCTTTTGCATATGGCGGTAACCCTTTGTTCCAAAGCTTGGTTACCAGACCAGTCTGTGGAAAAACTGACATCCCAAGATGGAGTCTAGAGACATCTGGTCTCATAACATGTCCTTGTAGAGTCATAGCAGCCATTACTCACATGCTGTTTGTCGCGTTCTCAGGAAGGCTCATTAGGTGGGAGATAAGTTTCTCCTAAGGCCTATTGTTTTTTCCTAACGGCCCATTGGCCTGAATAGGCCCTTTCCCACCCACTATCTAGACTGAAAGCATCTTGTTTAGTGGGCATTACCCAGGTGTAACTACATTTGAAATACAGATACATAGTCAATATTCATAACTTCAGATACAAAAATGATACATGAAAACAAATAGGATAATCACATTCAGCAAATCATAACTTTTCTAATGACACTTCACATGACTTATCTTGCATAAAATACATCATAATTATGCTATAACCATATCATATCATCATCACTATGAAGAACATGGGGTGCAGTGTCACACCTACCACGCAGAACATTTGGAAAACTACATCTCCTTTATCAGAGAAGCACTTCATTTTGTGAGATATATGAATTTATTGAGCAGAGTATTGAGTCTGTTTATGTGTAGTTTAAGAAGTTGCTTACGTTCAATCTGTTGCTTTTTGTGGTTACTACCCCACCACCACCTGCCCCACATAGCTAGGACATAGTGGGGGCAGACTGTGTGACAAGAGGAGCAGATGTGATTGCCTTCAGGAGTTCACATACTTAGTGAAAAACAGTCTCAGTCAGAAGCCTTTTTTAAAAACAAAACAACGACAAAACTATTTTTATGAAATAAGAAAAGCAAGACACAGATTTATGTGATAGTTCAGTTTAAAATATATTCAAGCATTCAAGAAGTTCAAAGATTCAGAAATATAAAAGTACAGTTCTTAACATGAAAGTGCTGTATAAAGTAAAAACTGTTCATGAAACTAAAAGTTGAAGTCTTCTTGGATAGCATCTGAATTCTTCACAAAGACATCCAGGTTTAGTTTTAAAGTCAAAACACTTTTATGACAGGAGAATTACGTTACTCTTACTTTCATGGATCATACTTATCCTTTGGTAGGATAACATTCTTTTCAAACAGGAAAAGGAATTCTCACAAACTGCAGTTGATGCTCCAAACAAGACCATTTCAAAAATACCTGGGAAAGCCTCCTTTAATTTCTTGGCAGCACCTAGAACTTCAAATTCTTTGAAATTTCCTTCAAGACATTAAATATAGCCATTTCAGTTTTCACCTTCTCAATACCTAATCCAAGCAAGCCAATCAAAGCACCCAGTGATTTCAATTTCAGGAAGTCTGGAGAGCTGGTGGAATAGATTGCTGACAAGCTTTTGTATAATGTGATCTTCTCAGAAAAATCCGCTTTGCGATTCACCACTGGTTTCATCAATCAACTGATCATAAATCCGGGATCACTGATGTTCATTTATACTTTGGCACCCTGGGAAATTCTCAGTGGCTATGGAATCTTGAAATTATGTGGGCAATACATTGGCTCTTTTGGTGATACATTTTAATGTTCATGCTTCATCAAAAGCATCTCTCAAAAAAAGGGTGCCTGGATGAAATCTCTGAGGAAAAAAAATTTGCAGATGTCTCTTCCTTTTGTTGAAGTTCTTCCCAGGCAATAGTGATCAATTCATCATAACCTCAGCTAAGAACAAGAATGTGGATGATTCTGTAACATCCAAAAGCCCTCTCGATTAAATGGAGATGTCAATCTGTCCATCCACAAAATTTGACAGACTACTCCATCTTTTCCAGATTATTGAGGATTATTTCCAAGGCAGTTGCTGGCCTTAGTATAGCACATACACTTCATGCCTTCACAAATTTTTGCATAGAGACTTACAATTTGAGAACATATCTGCCATTACAGAGTTCTTCTCATGCACTAGTAGCCATTAGCTATAATTGGTGATCCAAGCAGCGTGTGTAAAGTATTTGCATGTTTAATTTCTATTGGAAAAACATTTGTACACATCTTTTCACCCTCCCATAACTTTGGCACCAAAGCACAAAAAGGTTGAGGGTCAAGACCCAGTCCATGGAGGTCTTTCAAAATTAGTTGTGTAATATCTTCAGCAATGAGGCCATGCAATTTGGCTACATATATAATCTCATTATCTTCTGTATTATCTTCTGAAATAGGAGGTGAGTTTGGTCGAGTCTCTTTATGAGATGGATGAATCACAAATGTGTCCATTTTTAAAGCTATTTGTAGACCCTATTGCACCATGTAAAAGAGGGGCCTAACTGCAAGTCAGCAGTGCTGAACTGGCATAGGGTGCTATTGTAGCAATAGTAGAGTGGAGAAGCTATTGGTTCTGTGCAATGTTCTGGTGGCCAAGCTACAGACCTTGAGGGAAGTATAGGAGGAAGGGAACCTGTCTTACCATGAGCCCAGCCTCTGGGGGGCTTGGAATCAGGTGGGAATTTGAATTTCTGCCCCAGAAGGAGATCAGGGGTGTAGGCAGCTGCAAGCTACACCTGCCACCACTCAGGTTGGCTCTAGAGGAGCCAGAGGTGCTGTTGTATTCTCCTCCTCTGTGCGTGTGTAGCGGGGGAAGTATCTACAGGTTTTTACAGCTAGCAGTGCCTCCAGCCCTTGTTGGTTTTTTGCAGTGTCATTATACATTGCCCTCAAAGATACGTGTCTTTCAGCGAGGCTCTGAGGTCGCTTTCCTGACCCCTCACCCCAAAACAGAAGCAGCTTAAGTTCAACTCAAAAAAAGATATTCATTGATGTGAAGGGAAAGCAAAACAAAATAGAAAGAGGGCGTAACAACCCACAGTCTCTGGATGAGATGGTACTCACAACCCTATTGCCAGTCAATCTAGCAGTTCCCCTTGACCATGTGAAGTAGAGTCCTTGACAGTCCATATAAGGTTTCTTCTGGACTCTAGAATAGCATTCCAGTTCTAGTCAATGCATCCACTCTCTCCCATGCACTCCAAAAGGAGCTTGCTCCTTTCTCAGTTGGAAAGGAACTCTCTCCTCCCCTTCTTTTTCTTCCAGTCAGGTAGGCAGGGTGTGATCACAGAACATCTGGCATTGAGCTGTGTCCCCATTTTGCAATCCTCTCTGCAGACACCTCTCACCAGTATTACACATCCTTTAATATAGCAGCAATTCAATTCAGTCACCACACTTCACTTAGCTGAAACACTTTCAATAACATGCCCCCACCCCCACGGCTCCTGATGGCTACTGGAATTGTGACTACTACTCTGTGGCCTTAGACCTACAAATCACTCATCTGAGAAAACAGACAAAATTGGGGGAAAAACACGCAGGAACACACCTTATTTCAACAGGGCACACAAAGAAATTTCCAGGTAGAGTAATGCCTTTCATGTCCACCTTCCCCTCCTTTAGCTATGGTAAGTCAGCCATCATGGATCCAACTGTGTGCATGTGTCTGTGTTTCTAATCAGGGATTTGTGCTATATCTGCCATACACAACACAACAGTGTGTTTCCATTAAAAACCTTACAAAGTAGAAGTGATCGAAACTTGGATGAAAATTCTCTCCCCCCTTTTTAAAAATAAAGTTACAGAATTTTTCCCTCTCCTCTATTGAAGTCTGAGGCAGATAATATATAAGATACTGGATGTTACTAATTCACTAGTGGAGTTATAAAAACCCTACTATTGCAAGACTATTGGTTACAAACAGATTTACTATATATACACACCAACCATCAATCACAAATACACACCAACCATCTCAAAGAAAATAGGAGTTTATATCTAAAGGAAGAGCCACAATCTTTAATGAGAAACTAATTTCACACAAAATTTCAAAGTGGTTTCCATTTTGCAGGATTTGAAATTAACCTATTTCCATTTTCTTGTGAAATTTTCCTGGTTATGTATTGAAATAGCATTTGAAATTTTTCATTCACCTTTTTTTTTTAACAACAACAAAAAATCACTAGAGGAAGTAACGTCAGAAAATATTGGCAATTGTTGGGTTTGTTTTTTTTTTATTGTTTTTCTTTATTGATTGGGGTTTTTTGTGAAAAATTTCTCTTTTGATAAATGGCCCTTTTCCAAGCAAAAACGTCTCTCAAAAATCAACTCTAGTTATTACATAAATCAGACAGCTGGAATTATAACCATGATCATTCAACTCCAATAACATAAGCCTCTGCCAAGTGAGCTAAAATTACTTTTTTACAACCAATTTGAGCATAAGCTTTCGTGAGCTACAGCTCACTTCATCGGATGCATTCAGTGGAAAATACAGTGAGGAGATTTACATACACACAACATGCAAAAAATGGGTGTTATCATACACACTGTAAGGAGAGTGATCACTTATTCGCAAAAAGAAAAGGAGTACTAGTGGCACCTTAGATACTAACCTAACAGATATGCTTGAAATGTAGAGTAAGAAACTTGGATGGCAGAGTTGGTGGGATTGGCACTTGGATTGTCTTGAAGTTAAAAATGATGAGATTTTGTGACTCAGAATGAAATTGGAAGCGAGTGGATGGTTAGCATGAGCCGAATGGTGGGAAGAATTCATGGGAACACTTCCTTCAGGTTTTAAGCA
This sequence comes from Caretta caretta, assembly GCF_965140235.1. Lineage (NCBI taxonomy): Eukaryota > Metazoa > Chordata > Testudines > Cheloniidae > Caretta > Caretta caretta. The sequence continues at coordinate 87,716,018 of NC_134210.1, read as the reverse complement.
TGAGTTCAGATCGCCTGAATTTCACTTTTAAGTTTCTGGCTTGAACAAAACCCAAAACTCAGCTCAAACTACCAAGTTTTGTGTTACTTCATCCTGAAACTGAGATCTCCAAAATCCTACCTAGAAGGCACTTGGATCTTTCTGTAGTTACCCTCTCTAGTGGAAGGTAAACAAGGGAGACGATACAGATGCAATTTACAGCGTTTCACACTTTGCTGTCTTCCTGGGGAGGATCATCAGGTTACCTGTGACCCCAGCTCTACTAACACTTCGGATAGGCGGGGGCACCTGACATTCCTGAATTCTTAGGTGTGTGAAGAAATAACAAGATCATCTTGCTCTTCACCTGCCAGCCACCTCGCTCACTCCATCCCCTCTCCCTCCATCACATGCTCTCCTCCACCCTTGCTCGCTCATTTGCACTGGGCTGGCGAGGGTCCCTTTTCAACTGGGTGTTCCGGGTGAAAACCGGATACCTGGCAACCCTTCCGGTTCATGGAAGTTCTCATCAGAGAGAGGGAGAGAGGTTCCACCATGTCTATGCAGGTGCCCCCCAAATAACCTAGATTCTAAATTGCGGGGAATAGGAAGGGTTGGCTGACATCAAGGTAAATAGTTCAGCCTATTCTTTCTGAGCAGTGATATTTTATAGTCCCTGTTTCTATTTCCAGTTTTTAAATTTTTCCTATTCTTTTCTGCATCCTTGATAAAAGGTTGAAATAGATCCTCCTCCTCCTCCATATTGTTATTACCCTCACTGACTGCCCCTCACCAAAATTAAAATCCTTGCTCTGCTCTTGCATTTGTCATATTGTTCAGTTCAGCATAAGGTCAAAAGGTACTTTCAGCATATGTACTGTGGTCTGGGGCACACGACAGCCATCTGCAATATGGATCAAATCTGGAAAGAGCCTGCCAAAACTGAATGATATTCTTCTAATGTGGTCCATCAGAGCTGATTTCTTGAATTACCGCATGTAGAATCAAAGTTGTTTTGGGATACTATCCTCAAAGTCTGATATGCTGCAACAGATGTGATCCTCTCTTAGTAACAATCTATTGCACCTTGGAAAAATTAAAAAGCCACATTTTCAAAACTCTGCAAATGACTGATTTAAAGCAAAACACATGCAAAAAGCTGAACATACTGTTCTATTGCAGCCACACAGCTTTTGGGCACAGTCTGCTGTAAAGTATCTGTGTGAGTGTGTGTGGTGTCACCCTTTAGTCACTACACTACCGAGCATACAAGAAACCTTTTACTATTGTAAAGAAAGAAAAGGAGTAATTGTGGCACCTTAGAGACTAACACATTTATTTGAGCATAAGCTTTCGTGAGCTACAGCTCACTTCATCAGATGCATTCAGTTAGTTTCTAAGGTGCCACAAGTACTCCTTTTCTTTTTGCGAATACAGACTAACACGGTTGCTACTCTGAAACCTGTTAGGATATAGATATTCAGGCCTGTCGGTAAAGGCCTGTACTCTAAGAATTTAGGTGTATTCTTATCACTTGGCTAGTTACAGAGGTATAAAATAAAGACTCAAAATCACTGTCGGTGTAAGGGCCTTCTCTTACTGTGACAGTCTGAGGCTCTGTTCTTAGGCTAAGGCCTTTGGCTAAGCAGCAGAGGCAGCCATAAGCTGGGAAGCAAACGGTCACATCCTCACATTCCAAACTAGTCACATTGAAAGAAGGTGCTATTGGGCTGTTAGGAATACACTCCTGTCCTGAAAATGCCTATCACCTCCAGAGAAAGGGAAGTGCCTAGAAGCTGTAAAAGGAAACTTAGTTTGATAGCATCCTGTCTGGCAAGAACTCACTTATCAATAGCTGGGATGTGAAATCCACACTTCTATATTGTTTTGTCATTATAGTTCCCACTTTGCTATTGTTTGTCTGTATAATCTCTGTCTGGTTCTGTGATTGTTTCTGTCTGCTGTATAATTAATTTCGCTGGATGTAAACTAATTAAGGTGGTGGGATATAATTGGTTACATAATCATGTTATAATGCATTAGGATTGGTTAGTTAAATTTCAGGAAAATGATTGGTTAAGGTATAGCTAAACAGAACTCAAGTTTTACTATATAAAACTTATATATAAAGTCAATATATATATATATATATAAAGTCAATCAGGGAGTGAGTGGGGGGGGAATAGGAACAGGGAATGGGGGTGGGGAAATGGGAATCATGTTTGGCTAAGGGCAGGAATGGGAACAGGGACACAGGTGTAAGGCTCTGTGGTGTCAGAGCTGGGAAGGGGGACACTAAGCCCTGGTCTACACTAGGATTTTCGGTCGAATTTAGCAGTGTTAAATCAAAGTAAACATGCACTCGTCCACACGATGAAGCCCTTTATTTCGACTTAAAGGGCTCTTAAAATCGATTTCCTTACTCCACCCCTGACAAGTGGATTAGCGCTTAAGTCGGCCTTGCCGGGTCGAATTTGGGGTACTGTGGACACAATTTGACGGTATTGGCCTCCGGGAGCTATCCCAGAGCGCTCCATTGTGACTGCTCTGGACAGAGTCCTCAACTCAGATGCACTGGCCAGGTAGACAGGAAAAGAACCGCGAACTTTTTAATCTCATTTCCTGTTTGGCCAGCGTGGCAAGCTGCAGGTGACCATGCAGAGCTCATCAGCAGAGGTGACCATGATGGAGTCCCAGAATCGCAAAAGAGCTCCAGCATGGACCGAATGGGAGGTATGGGATCTGATCGCTGTATGGGGAGAGGAATCTGTGCTATCAGAACTCCGTTCCAGTTTTCGAAATGCCAAAACCTTTGTCAAAATCTCCCAGGGCATGAAGGACAGAGGCCATAACAGGGACCCGAAGCAGTGCCACGTGAAACTGAAGGAGCTGAGGCAAGCCTACCAGAAAACCAGAGAGGCGAACGGCCGCTCCAGGTCAGAGCCCCAAACATGCCGCTTCTATGATGAACTCCATGCCATTTTAGGGGGTTCAGCCACCACTACCCCAGCCGTGTTGTTTGACTCCTTCAAGATGGAGGCAACACGGAAGCAGGTTTTGGGGACGAAGAAGAAGATGATGATGATGAGGTTGTAGATAGCCCACAGCAAGCAAGCGGAGAAACCGGTTTTCCCGACAGCCAGGAACTGTTTCTCACCCTGGACCTGGAGCCAGTACCCCCCGAACCCACCCAAGGCTGCCTCCTGGACCCAGCAGGCGGAGAAGGGACCTCCGGTGAGTGTACCTTTTAAAATACTATACATGGTTTAAAAGCAAGCATGTGAAAGGATTACTTTGCCCTGGCATTCGCGGCTCTCCTGGATGTACTCCCAAAGCCTTTGCAAAAGGTTTCTGGGGAGGGCAGCCTTATTGCGTCCTCTATGGTAGGACACTTTACCACTCCAGGCCAGTAACACATACTTGGGAATCATTGTACAACAAAGCATTGCAGTGTATGTTTGCTGGCGTTCAAACAACATCCGTTCTTTATCTCTGTGTTATCCTCAGGAAAGTGAGATATCCTTCATGGTCACCTGGTTGAAATAGAGTGCTTTTCTTCAGGGGACACTCAGAAGAGCCCGCTCCTGCTGGGCTGTTTACCTGTGGCTGAATAGAAATGTTCCCCGCTGTTAGCCACAGGGAGGGGGGAGGGTTGAGGGGGTAGCCACGCGGTGGGGGAGGCAAAATGCGACCTTGTAATGAAAGCACATGTGCTATGTATGTAATGTTAACAGCAAGGTTTACCCTGAAAGAGTAGCCACTGTTTTGTAAAATGTGTCTTTTTAAATATCGCTGTCCCTTTTTTTTTTTCTACACCAGCTGCATGTGTTTCAATGATCACAGGATCTTCTCCTTCCCAGAGGCTAGTGAAGATTAGAAAGAAGGAAAAAACGCACTCATGATGAAATGTTCTCTGAGCTCATGCTGTCCTCCCACACTGACAGAGCACAGACAAATGCGTAGAGGCAAATAATGTCAGAGTGCAGGAAAGCACAAAATGACCGGGAGGAGAGGTGGCAGGCTGAAGAGAGTAAGTGGTGGGCTGAAGCAGGGCTGAAGCTCAAATGTGGCGGCAGCGTGATGAGAGGAGGCAGGATTCAATGCTGAGGCTGCTGGAGGACCAAACCAGTATGCTCCAGTGTATGGTTGAGCTGCAGCAAAGGCAGCTGGAGCACAGACTGCCACTACAGCCCCTGTGTAACCAACCGCCCTCCTCCCCAAGTTCCATAGCCTCCACACCCAGACGCCCAAGAACGTGGTGGGGGGGCCACCGGCCAACCAGCCACTCCGCCACAGAGGATTGCCCCCAAAAAAGAAGGCTGGCATTCAATAAATTTTAAAGTTGTAAACTTTTGAAGTGCTGTGTGCCATTTTCCTTCCCTCCTCCACCACCCCTCCTGGGCTACCTTGGTAGTCATCCCCCTATTTGTGTGATGAATGAATAAAGAATGCATGAATGTGAAGCAACAATGACTATTGCCTCTGCAAGCAATGATTAAAGGGAGGAGGGAAGGGTGGTTAGCTTGCAGGGAAGTAGAGGGAACCAAGGGGCAGGGGGTTTCATCAAGGAGAAACAAAGAACTTTCACACCATAGCCTGGCCAGTCATGAAACTGGTTTTCAAAGCTTCTCTGATGCGTACCGCGCCCTCCTGTGCTCTTCTAACCGCCCTGGTGTCTGGCTGCGCGTAACCAGCAGTCAGGCGATTTGCCTCAACCTCCCACCCCGCCATAAACGTCTCCCCCTTACTCTCACAGATATTGTGGAGCACACAGCAAGCAGTAATAACAATAGGAATATTGGTTTCGCTGAGGTCTAAGCGAGTCAGTAAACTGCGCCAGCGCGCCTTTAAACGTCCAAATGCACATTCTACCACCATTCTGCACTTGCTCAGCCTGTAGTTGAACAGCTCCTGACTACTGTCCAGGCTGCCTTTGTACGGTTTCATGAGCCATGGCATTAAGGGTAGGCTGGGTCCCCAAGGATACATATAGGCATTTCAACATCCCCAACAGTTATTTTCTGGTCTGGGAATAAAGTCCCTTCCTGCAGCTTTTGAAACAGACCAGAGTTCCTGAAGATGCAAGCATCATGTACTTTTCCCGGCCATCCCACGTTGATGTTGGTGAAACGTCCCTTGTGATCCACCAGAGCTTGCAGCACTATTGAAAAGTACCCCTTGTGGTTTATGTACTCGCCGGCTTGGTGCTCCAGTGCCAAGATAGTGATATGGGTTCCGTCTATGGCCCCACCACAGTTAGGGAACCCCATTGCAGCAAAGCCATCCACTATGACCTGCACATTTCCCAGGGTCACTACCCTTGATATCAGATGATCTTTGATTGCGTGGGCTACTTGCATCACAGCAGCCCCCACAGTAGATTTGCCCACTCCAAATTGATTCCCAACTGACCGGTAGCTGTCTGGCATTGCAAGCTTCCACAGGGGTATTGCCACTCGCTTCTCAACTGTGAGGGCTGCTCTCATCTTGGTATTCATGCGCTTCAGGGCAGGGGAAAGCAAGTCACAAAGTTCCATGAAAGTGCCCCTACGCATGCAAAAGTTTCGCAGCCACTGGGAATCGTCCCAGACCTGCAACACTATGCGGTCCCACCAGTCTGTGCTTGTTTCCTGAGCCCAGAATCGGCATTCCACAGCATGAACCTGCCCCATTAGCACCATGATGCATGCATTGGCAGGGCCAATGCTTTCAGAGAAATCTGTGTCCATGTCCTGATCACTCACGCTCACGTCGCCTCCTCGCCCGGTATCGCTTTGCCAGGTTCTGGTGCTGCATATACTGCTGGATAATGCGTGTGGTGTTTAATGTGCTCCTAATTGCCAAACTGAGCTGAGTGGCCTCCATGCTTGCCTTGGTATGGCATCCGCACAGAAAAAAAGGCGCAGAACGATTGTCTGTCGTTGCTCTGACGGAGGGAGGGGCGACTGACGACATGGCTTACAGGGTTGGCTTCAGGGAGCTAAAATCAACAAAGGGGGTGGCTTTACATCAAGGAGTATTTCAGGCAGGACTTCACGGAGGGTTCCAATAAGAAATGGTGCACCTAAGTTATTGTTCTTATTGGAACAATGAGGTTAGTCTGGCCTCTGATTGATACATGGCTAGATTTACCTTGCTGCATCTTCTCTGTGAGTGACTGCAGTGTGACCTAGAGGAATGAGTCCCCTAGACGGGGGAGGGGGAGAAAGCAAATGAGTACAAAACAAATCTGGTCTATTTCTTGTTTTGATCCACTCCATCTATCTTTTACATCTTTGGCTGGCAGGAGACGGTGCAGAAGGACTGCATGCCATCCACATCTCATGGCTGCCCGGCAGAAGATGATGCAATAGGACTGCTAGCAATCTGTACCGCCTGCTTGCTCACCATAAGACGGTTCAATAGGACTGACTGCAGGACTAAAGAGAATGACCTGGTCGAGTCACTCCAAATTCAGTCCCTGCGCCCATGTCTGCCCAGGCGCTCCTGGCCAGAAGCACCTCGGACATGACGAGGACGGCTACCAGTCGTACTGTACCATCTGCTGCCACAAGGCAAGGGGTTGCTGCTACTGTGTAGCAATGCAGTACACATCTGCCAGCACCCAGGAGACACAGGGTGACTGTTACCTGAGCGGGCTCCAGGCTTGCCGTGGTATGGCGTCTGCACAGGTAACTCAAGAAAAAAGGCGCAAAACGATTGTCTGCTGCTGCTTTCATGGAGGGAGGGAGGGAACGGGGGCCTGATGATATGTACCCAGAACCACCCACAACAATGTTTTAGCCCCATCAGGCATTGGGATCTCAACCCAGAATTCCAACGGGCAGCGGAGACTGCGGGAACTGTGGGATAGCCACCCACAGTGCAACACTCCAGAAGTCGACGCTTGCCTCGGTACTGTGGAAGCACTCTGCTGAGTTAATGCACTTAGAGCATTTTCTGTGGGGACACACACACTTGAATATATAAAACAAATTTCTAAAAAACTGACTTCTATAAATTCAACCTGATTTCGTAGCGTAGACATACCCTAAGAAAGGAAACTAGAATCATGCTTGCTGGAAGTTCACCCCAATAAACATCGAATTGTTTGCACCTTTGGACTTGGGTATTGTTGCTCTCTGTTCATGCAAGAAGGACCAGGGAAGTAAGTGGGTGAAGGAATAAGCCCCCTAACAATATCTTCCAATTTTGGGTACCTCAATTTTGGCATTAGGTTGGACCCCCAACTATTATTCACTGTGGGTAAAATTTTCAGAAGCTGTTAAGGCAGTAGCAGCTTCCACACCAACGTCTCACTCCACCATATGGGAGAGGAAGGAGGAAGCAAGCAGGGGATCCTGCATAGCAGTGGATCCTACGGCTACAACCCTTGACCCTTGTCTCAGCTCCACCTTCTGTGCAGGTGCCCTGGTATCCTGCCCCTGTGGCAGAGGAAGAGTACCGATTTCGCTGTTAATGGAACTTTGGTCGTCACAGAAGCTGAGCAAAATTTACTCCTTTATTGGTAAAGCCAACAGTAAACAAGAGTGTGACAGCTGGTGTTTACTATGTCCATCGTTCATAGTTGGTAGACTAGAATTAAATAAGCCCGTATCTCTAGAGCAGATTGTTTTTAGGCTGTCACTCTACTTAAAGCAATTAATATACCAATACATTGTTGAGAGAGATAAGGTGGGTGAGGCAATATCTTTTATTGGACCAAATTCTGTTGGAGAGAGAAGCTTTTGAGCTTACACAGAGCTCTTCTGCTGGTCTGGGAAACATTCTCAGAGTGTCACAGCTGAATAAAAGATGGAACAGATAGTTTAGCATATGCCTGAACATCTACACAGGCCAGCTATGGGTGTTTAATTGCAGTATAGACATACCCTTGGAGACCAAACAATTAGTCATCTTATGAAGAGTGTGGAGTGTATTTAGTCCTCCCCACCATGAGGGAAAGGAACCCAGACATAAGAAGTTTACTATGAAGAAAGAGGGGATTTAACTCAAAACGATACTAGGCTTACTAGCCAACTCTAAACTAGCATTTCCCTTCCCTGGCTAGCCTGGCCCTGTTCTTGTCTTACTTCCTTTGACTTAGGTGATTACCCATGTGTTTTAAATAGGGCTTGGCTATCTGATTCTCCTGAAGAGGCAGACCACCATGTGACAAGGGGATAAAACAATATCATTCATAACAAAGTTTTAATCCATACCATGAGCCCTATCCAACATCCATTGTAGTCAAGACTCATCAACTTCAATAGGAGCTGAATAAAGCCCTATAATCTCAACACGACTTTATTAAGTAGCTGCTCTGGCACTTGTGTAATATAATATTTCTGCAAAGTGATTTTGTCAGGAAAACAATATCATTTCAGCATACGATGGGCAACAACTACAATAATTAGCCCCAATTTTAATTGTCATTTATTGTGCTAGTTTTAAACTATTGAATCATAATAAAGATGCAAACACATAGCTCATTTACATATATAACTACATTACCTTTTTATTGCCATTGTAGCTAACTAAATTCTGCTACAAATTACAGAAAGTTTGGTTATGCAGATGGATTCACTTCCAACATCATGAAATATCAGTATTTGTACTAAATCATATGTTTTCAGGAGACTGTCCATGAAGATTTTATGCCAAATTACAAAAGATTCTTATTGAAGTAAGAAAAGGAAAGTTATTTGCTAGATTGTATAAAATTCCAAAACTCAGCAATACGTGTAAGTGGTTTTTAGACATGAAAGACATGCTGCATTTCCATTCTTGGTGTTACAGTTGTCTGTAAACAACTATTGTAGGGTCTTGTGCTTAGTCTTAGATAGTCTTTAACTGTAACTTTACTCACAGAATATTAACCTTAGCGGTGAAGAGTGTCAAACAGTTTTTAGTTAACCTACTGTACACCTCTTCTGATTGATATGAGCATCAAACAAATGTAATATAGTACACTAATGGGTAATCCAGCTGCAAGATTAATTTAGCAGACTCTTGCTATGTTTGACTCATATCACAGTTTCAGCATGAATTTTTCTTTGATCTACCACGGGCAGAATAGACTAATTACTCATCTTGAATGAGGACACATTCAGTTTTTAGTTCCCTTATTGCATTTCTCTGATGAAAGCTGAAGTCAACTCAAATTATTTAATAAATGTGCAAAGTTTGTAAGTGTACTAGACAATGCAATTTAAGGACTAAATTATTCCTCTGAGAATGCTGGGGAATGTAGTAATTGCCATACTGACTGAGACCTCTAGTCTATCTTGTTCATTACTGTATCTCCAACAGCATACAACAGCAGATCCTTTAGAAGAAGTGCAAGATACTCTGGGTTAGTGACTTATGGAACAATTGCCCACAAAGAAAGTTGTTTTTTCCTACCTTCCACCCCATCCCCAACAAACACATTAGTTAGTTTGCCCTGGTATATAAGGGTTTCCTTTCTCTTCCAAAGCACTTTAAAATAAATCCTTGTTAAAGTAATGCTGGCTTACCATGTAGTTTTCAATACACCACTAAAAGGATCAAGATCACATATGACCCTTGAAGCTCCCAGCTTATTGAAAAAATGAAACATCAGAAGAAAATATATTTTTCTCTCATAGAATATTGATCTGGAAAAAAGTTCTAACTAGCAGAGTTTTGCTAGTTTAAACATTTCAAATAAGATTTTTTCCTCAGCTTAACTTATTTAAAACTATTATATCTATTATATCCATCTATACATGGTAACAAATCTCTGGAGAGTAATATAGCTGAATAGGTACCTTACTGAAGAGTTTAAGATTGTGATTGAGTTTTAGGTCATGGTAGAAAAAAGAAATCTATAACTTCATATCTAGATATGGACAAATATATATTTTTATTTACATACATATATGCTGTTACAAATATAGTCTCTGTTTATATGTTAGCCTTCGAGATTTCAATTCCACACATCTTCTACAGTCAGGACTACTCATCAAGCTTCAATATAAATGAAAATAAACCAGTTTTCACTCTTTTGTTCCATTATATCTTTCTTTCAACTTAAATATGACATTCCCCCCCCAAAGTCCTCCAATTTGTCCTCTTATTTCAACCTATCGACTGACTGACTTACAAGTGTACACATTGTTTTCACAGACAATGATTCTCCATGGCTATCAAACACAAGTAGAGGTACCCTGAACCAAAATTTGATGTAAGAGTGAACTATAGAAGCCTACTTATTAAATCATGAGAGTTATAGGCCTCAGATGTCAATGGAAAGGCCAAACTGTTTGGACTACAGTAAAACTCCCATTTTTCTCATCCCCTTTATCTGACTCTCTCCATCATCTAAAGCTAACTTATGACCCCTAGCATGAATAATTGATACAGTATCACCCCCGAATAACCAAAATCCTTGTTTGTCTGAATGTTTTGAAGTCCCTGAAATATTTAAGATAAACATTAGTGTTATTGTACTGTATACAGTATTATTTGAGAAAACAGATGAAGATGTCATTGTTGGTGGTGTTCAATGGCTAGAGATCCCTATTATCTAGCAGAGTTTGTACATTAGTGAAGGCCATGTTCTCCACTTCACAGTTGTGCATGTAACGGATTTTTGTGGGTTTGAGAATAGAGTGCATAGCAAGGAAGGGAAACAGCTGCACTTTGTCCCACATGATGTCTTTAAGACATTGCCATGACCATCTGGCACCTCTGAAGACTTCACAAAAATGAGAAACAGTAAAGTATCTCCACTTTCTTTACCCTCCTTCAATGTTCACTTTGGTTCTTGTTCATATAATAGCCTCCACAGCTAGGTTTGATAGCTTCTCTGACCCAGAAGCTTTGAAGTTTTCAAATTCAATAAACAAAGTGAGAAAGAGCCTAGTTCTTTATTTGTACCTCAGCACAGTAACTGCAATCTTTCTACTTTCTACTCTGCTACACTTGAGGTCTTCATTGTTGTCCTTTTCAAAACTGTGTTGACAGGAGTGCTTTGCACTATGTAAAAAGAGTTTGTGGTGTGTTTGGAAGGATTTTCTAGAGCTGCTCCTGTTGTGGAAAGAGATTTGGAGTTTTCTGAATGTTTCTTTAGTATTTCCTGATGTATATGAAGAGGTTAGAAAGTACTACCTGAAGAATAGGCATCTTAGTATTCATAGACACGCAGACATATTTTCTTAGCAGGTTATGACACTAAACATTTTATCTTATTTCTGACGTTCGATTTTAATGATAGTTCTACTGTACTAATTTTTACTTCTTCCAACCCACATGAATGAATAATGGTGCATAATAGAGGCTGAAACAGGACCTCTTTGCAGTGTCACATAATAGATATAACATTCATGTATGATCAAAGACTATTTGCTGTAATCCCAATTTTTTGCCGTTTCAATCTTTGGATTTCCAGAAAAGCTGCTTTTCTTGGCATAATCTATAAGGACCAGATGCAACACCATGAGTGACAAACTCAAATATGAATTATTATAATGACACACCATATTAGATCATTCTAAAAGGAGGTCTTCTGAGCACAGTTGATGGCTGGGGAAGGAGGATGAACCTGTCTCAGAAAGTCTCCTCAGGCATAGAAAACAGAACAACTAGTTCCTAAAAATATTCAATTACCCAGTCAAATGATTGTATTGTTTCTTTGTGGGAAATTCTGCTTGACAGGTACCCATCTCTTCCTGCTACTCTCTGCTCTCACCAGAGGTGGTATAATTTAGAACAAAAGAATGGCCCTACTGGTTCAGACCAAAAGTCTATCTAGCCCAGTATCCTGTCTTCAGACAAAAAAAAGTACTTGTGGCACCTTAGAGACTAACCAATTTATTTGAGCATAAGCTTTCGTGAGCTACAGCTCACTTCATCGGATGCATACCGTGGAAACTGCAGCAGACATTATATACACACAGAGATCATGAAACAATACCTCCTCCCACCCCACTGTCCTGCTGGTAATAGCTTATCTAAAGTGATCATCAAGTTGGGCCATTTCCAGCACAAATCCAGGTTCTCTCACCCTCCACCCCCCCCACACACACAAACTCACTCTCCTGCTGGTAATAGCCCATCCAAAGTGACAACTCTCTTCACAATGTGCATGATAATCAAGGTGGGCCATTTCCAGCACATTGTAGGGAGAGTGGTCACTTTGGATGAGCTATTACCAGCAGGAGAGTGAGTTTGTGTATGTATGGGGGTGGGTGAGAAAGCCTGGATTTGTGCAGGAATTGGCCCACCTTGATTATCATGCACATTGTGAAGAGAGTTGTCACTTTGGATGGGCTATTACCAACAGGAGAGTGAGTTTGTGTGTGGGGGGGTGGAGGGTGAGAAAACCTGGATTTGTGCTGGAAATGGCCCAACTTGATGATCACTTTAGATAAGCTATTACCAGCAGGACAGTGGGGTGGGAGGAGGTATTGTTTCATGATCTCTGTGTGTATATAATGTCTGCTGCAGTTTCCACGGTATGCATCCGATGAAGTGAGCTGTAGCTCACGAAAGCTCATGCTCAAATAAATTGGTTAGTCTCTAAGGTGCCACAAGTACTCCTTTTCTTTTTGCGAATACAGACTAACACGGCTGTTACTTTGAAAGCTGTCTTCAGACAGTGGCCAATACCAGGTGCTTCAGAGGGAAAAACTCTTACTTTGGACACCATCAATAATTTCTGCATCATTTAATAACCTATATCCTTGATCTGCAGGGTCAGCCAAAAAAATTAGAAAATATAATTTTCTTCTTTTAAAAAGAGTACATCTTATTTAGAACTAGGCCAGCATACTTTTTTGCTCCTCATGTCGACTGTTGTAGTCACCTTGCTTCTTGTCAGCCTGCCACTATTAGAGCACCTATTCATCTGTTAGCATACTGTTATCTAATTTGCCTTTTATACTGTATTCACAGTATATTTGCAACTGCTCTGGGTGACATCAGCATGCTTTTAAGAGGCACAGAGGGTTGTTCAGTTTCAAATACATTTCTTTTTAAACTACCCAGTGAAGTGGTGCTGAAGGGACAGACCTAAGCTATTCTCTGATCTACAGGTTACAGGCCTCCATGGCTAGTGTACTTCCCTCACTGAAACCCCGGTTGGCACCAATGGCAATGGAGAACATTAAGGAAGAGCAGAATAGATAGCAATTCTGGCAGGAATGTAAAGCTCACGCATAGATTACACCAGAATGTAATGCTCTTGTATGGACTACGGCCACTCTTTGTGCACGGCTAGCTATTTTTAGTGCTCTGGGAAGACATCTTCTGCATTTTGCCATATGGAACAGAGGAAAATTTAGCTTTATGTTCAAAGCACAACCTTGTCACTTACCTCCTTTTTAATACAAACATTGCAAAATAAAATAAAGTTTGAAGATCTACTTCAATGAGTAAGGAAATGGGAAAAAAGAGAAAAAAGTTAAGAGCAAAATTCACTCCATTTGATGTGTATATGTGACAATTTTATAAAAGTTCTGATTAGACTAAGAAAATGTACTTCAGTTACAAGTTCTAACAAGGAGATTATATAGACACCAACTAAGTTTTATCATGCCTGCTACTTACTGTCATTTTAGATGGTAAAGATCCAATGCAAATACCAGAAATCAGCATCTACATTTCAGTTTTATAAATGAGCACATACAGTTCAAAGCAGTAGGTGGTTTTGTACCGTATGCATCCTTATCTTATAAATACATGAAAAAGAAAAGAAACATTCTTCCAGATGCACAAAGCATTACGGTTAATCAATCTTTTGGATTATTCGTTAATTTTTTTTAAATTAGAAGTTACTGGAGAGGAGTAGAATTAGTTATGTTGAGAGATAATGGAGTAAAATTTGTATTTTTAGGCAAAAAGCTCTCAGAATTTGTCCTTTGCTGTTATTTTTCTGCATTTCCATAAGCATTGGCTCTGAAAGCACGGCTTCCAAGATACACAGCTGAACCTCACTGATTGCCTCCAGCCTGATGATGTAATGTGAAGTAACATTCAGTAGCATTGCCCTCAAGAACAGGTGCTTCCAGGAATACTTTACAGTCACGCAGGTCCCTTTTATTTCTTAGATCATGTTTATATGGAGAATTAATGCATTTCAAGCAGGGGTTCAAATCTACAGCACTCTAGTGTGCCATACACTAACTATACACACATGGACCTTGCTGCTGCGAAATAAAAGTTCTGTATAGACAAGACCTTAGAATAGAGTGGTGTTATGATTGGTTTTTTATTTATAAATAGTAAACCTTTAAATTTCAGTGGTTTAGCTTAGATGAGTAGCCTAAAGTTCAAATGTTTCTCAATTCCTTTGGCTGAGAACAGGCTTTCCAGAAATATTTCTAATATTGGGTCTTATCAGTTAGGTTAAGCATTACAGGATAAATATTCAGTGGATAGAGCTGTGAACAAAAATATGCTCATTTTAGTGTACCCTGTGTGTGTACTTCTCACAACTGAATGTGCAAATAGATATTAAGATATCTAAGTATCTATTTGCATACACAAGGTGACGGAGAGAAATGACATGCATAATTGTAGGCATGTAAATATGCCTAGATTTATAAGTATATTTTGAAAATTTGATTTGCAAATCTGAGATCCTTTGTAAATTTGATTAGTAATAAATTTCCTATGGTAATTGGTTCCAAAGCTGGGTGCCCTTCCCCAAGAAGTCAGTCTCCTGCTCCAGCAAACCTCTTCCTGGGTTCAGCCAGCTGCATCGTACTTATTTACGGTATTCTTTAGGTGGTTGGAACTAGCTTACTGAGGACTTGAATAGAAGTAACAAACCCTTGAAATGGAACCAATATTCAATTAGGAGCCACTGCAATATACAGAGAGCTAGTGTAATACATTTCCCTCTATCGCTTCCACTTCAAAGATGGGCAACTATATTTAGGATAAGTTGCAGCTTTTGTGCTGCTTCTACTACCGCTTCTGCGGTACTTAAACATTGAGGTAATAACGGCACGGTTCTTGGTGGACAGCTCTTCACTGCCAGTTGGAGGTGGAAAAGGTTTCTGGTTACTGCTGAAACCTGGGCATTCTAGAGTAGTGCTGAATCAAGTTCCAAGTCTACATCCCATCTAATATTTTGTGGGACTGGCTCCCTCAATTAAAGGTAGAGTTATGGATTTGAAATGTTTCCTCCTACCCACTGTTTAACTTTATCTTTTTGGGGTTGAGTTTAAACCAGCCATTATCCATCAGTCTGGCCAGAGGTTCTCTCATCCAGAAACTGAGAAAGCCAAATGATAACTGCCTCCATTCAGAAAGAGCTATATACATAGCTATGTATCAGCAGTGCATTTGACATTTTAGCCAGTAGCTTCTCACAATGTCCCTTTTACACAGTGGTTTGAGAGAAAATGAGAAAGAATGAAGTCATGTAGGACTCAACAGGAGAGGACTCTTTGTGAGGGGGGGGGGGGGGATCAGCTGCCTATGACAATGCTAAGATCTTCTGGAGATGAATGAGTGGAAACATTAAATAATTATTCCATGAACAAACTCTTGAATTCTACTGTGCTGAAAGCAGACATCCATGACTCAGATTCTCTACCAGTGCAACCAGTGCCATCTGTACCATATTTAGATCTGAAGCCTTACTTCAGGATTCTATTATATTGGCCAAAAATACTGACTATATCCTTTCAGAATTTTGTCCAAGCAGATTTTTGGTTTTTTGCACAAATTTTACAAATGACCAAAAAAAAAAAAAATCAGATATTCTATTGCAGGAAATTCCAGCAGTTCAACCTTTGTCCTGATCTGGGACAAAAACTAAGAGTCAAAGTGTTAAAACTTTTTCCAGAATTAAAAAATTCAGTTTGAAAGTATCAAAACGTTCAACATTCTCAGAGAGTGAAACAGCTCATTTCAGGGGGGTTCAACATTGAACTGTATCTGCCTCAGCTGCTACTCTAACTCCTTCTCCTTATGGGCTGGGTTACTGGTCAGACACCATCTCTCATTAGGTCGTTGTGACTCATGCACAGCAGCAGCTCAGTCAAAGGGGAGACTATGTCTCCTGTGATGAACTCAGTCTGGCCAGTAAGGCCAGTGCACAGAAAAAAATAACTAACTACAGCGCTCATGTGGCATCAGAGAGCCAGCTGGAATCACAATATTTCACTTTTCAGCCAAAATATTTTACAAACACATCTCATTTTCTCAACTGTAAATGGATCAGTAAGCATTCAGGATCTGTTTTGATTGTTGAGTAAGCATAAGGGACTTGGGGCATTTGGTTACATTCCAATATAAGAGTTTGCTTTGCAAGAGTTAGTTCTGAATAAAGTTCTTTCAAGAGGCTTTTAATCCAGTTGCTCAAGAGGGAATCTATGTCTGTGGTTTATCACCTTATTTTTCGAGCAAAGAGGTTCAGCTAAGTTCTGCTAAGCATCTGAACTTTTATAAGTTTCTCTAAAGCTAATGTCCAAATTTGGAGCTTCACCTGCTGTGAGGATACAAGTATTTTTCTCTACAAGAGTAGGAGGAAGTACGGTAGGGAGAGGACTGGGGAACAGTACAATGAAGCAAACAGTAATTAAATTACTTCATTTAAAAAACTAAATATTTAATTTAAAGATAGTAAGTTAGGGATAATACTCTGATTTATTCTAATGAAGTTCCTTGTTCAGTGTTAGATGAAAGTGACATCATATTTTTTTTTATTGTCACAGGACACTGCTATCCTAGAACTGCATTCAGGCTGAATGCTGGTCGCAGGAAAGGTGGAATTTTACATCAGTATCACACTGTGTCTAGCTTAGTGCCAATCATCATTCACTCAGATCCTTCTCAACACTGGTGATTTTTAGCCAATATTATTTTATTTGTCCTGTTGCTTAGCATTAGTTTCTCCTTTTATTTATCCAGATTGTTATGCTATTTTTACACAGTTCTCTAATGCATTAAGATACTTTTAAAAATAAAAATTCTCCTTCTCTGCACTCCATTGTGCTCATAATTCCTGTTTATTTATTTTCTGTAAGCATCAAAATGTACAGTTTACAGCTCTACGTCCAAATTATCTATGAAACTGTTCCAACATTATTGGACCAATGTAGAATTCTGATAGCTCATAACAATAATCAGATCTGCCATTTATTGGCAGTTGAGCCAGGAGTAGAGAGAGAAACAAAATGCATTCTCTGCCATGGCTCATTGCTAAAGATAGAGATGGGCTATGGATGGAAATTGGGATGGTGCTTTATGTCAAAACTGGAATAGTGTGGGTTTGTTGACTCAAAAGTTTAAATAAGACTAGATATTAAATAAGTATCCTGTATTCAGGCATTCCTTTTGGAAAATAAACCATTGTGTCTTTTGCAGGCAGATATCTAATCTGCATTTCACATAAAATCCATCTGAAAATCCTATTAAACTCTTCAGAATGTGAAGATATTCCCTACTTGAGTTTATGGGTGACTTTTATTAACATTCTGAAGCCAATTTCAGTCTTACGTAGAACTTCTTAGAAATTTCTGTCACAGCAATTGAAGTACAATTTTGTATTGGCAAAGATGAGATACATTTGCAAAGTGTTGCAGCTGTATTTCTCACTGACTGCGAACAAACATTTTTATTGAATTATTTATTTTTCAGTTTCACATGAGACCTAATGTTTTTCCAAGAAGAGGAACAACAAAAACAAAAAGTAAGCCTAACTTACTTTTATTCACTACCTAAGAAGTGCTACAGTCCAGGAGGTTTTCTAACAAAGCTTTTATTTCTCACTGAAGATACTAAAAATCTTTATCTTTTCCTCTAAACTACTTATGTGTCCTTACAGTGATAATAAAGTGTCCTTTCCAAATTAGGAATAAAACCAGATTATCTCTTTAATCTCTAAAGAACAGAAGTTAAATAGACTAATTGTTTATTTTCTATCACTATCATTACCAATCAATTAGCAACTGTAATTTAACCCAGCTGTTGAGTTGCTATAGCAATTCAGAGAGCATAAAGTGTTTAAACTTAAACTTTTAACCTTCTTGAGTAGTATACAAGAAGCAGAAAAATGTAATTTACCAGAATCTAATGATGATCTAACTAGTCCCATAAAACAACAGCAGGGTGAAGGATATTCACTTGTGCTGTAGTACTCCAACTGACCCTCAACTCCAGTTGCTCAAGGAAAGCAACAGTGCAGGATCCTCCCCTCTCCCGGTCACATGAGGAAGACTGGCAGTAGTATCCTAGGACATCCAGTACTACAGTAGACATTTAGAGAAGCAGACTAACTGGAGTTTGGGACCCCAGCCATAGGGTGACCAGATGTCCCAATTTTATAGGGACAGTCCCGATTTTTGGGTCTCTTTCTTATATAGGCTCCTATTACCCTCCACCCCCTGTCCCGATTTTTCACATTTGCTGTCTGGTCACTCTACCCAGCCACAAGAAAGTCACTGGTGGCTGGGGCCCTTTACTTCTGTTTAGGCACCAGAAGGCTAGAAGCCCTGACTGATCTCTAGTCATCAGAAGCCCTTGACAAATAGCTAGGGGCCTTTCCCTACCAGGCATGTAGAATGACATCAATAATGAAGGCCATCGACAATGCCATCGATAATTAAGGCCTCCTTCTTTTAGTCTTTACAGGACTAAAAGCAGCAGCGATAGCCTAGGCCGGCAGTCCTCTGCTTCCAGAAGACCTGTGGCAGCAACGGAGCTTCTCCCCAAAACATCTCCCTGATGACTACTGGAGTGGCTGCTTAAGTCCCTATCTGTGCTCCCAGAAGACAAATGGAATCCATAACCCCTCCTCCCTGGCCTGGCCACTAAAACAGCAGTGGCAACAACAGCTGAGTCACTCACCTCCCCTTATTAGTCACCAGAAAAGTAGTGTAACTAGCAGACAGACTACTTTAGAAGAGAAGGTTCTGTTATTGGTTGTGGGGGCTACTTGGTAACTTGGTTTGGCTGGCTCAGCCTTCCTCATTTACCTATGCAACCTCGGCTGAGACTAGAAAACTCAGTCTAGTGGAGGTAGTATGGCTGGTTAATCTCACTTCACCACCTCCACTTCTTCCCCAGTGTCTCTGTGTGAGGAAGCAATTACTGAAGCTCTTCCCTCCTCATCCTGGGCAACTGACTACTTCATTTGCAACTAACTACTTCATTCAGACAATCTGTTTCTTCTCCTTAGGCAGCAGGTGATATCAATGATGTCATCACTCTTTCAAATATGAAAGGCAAAAGCCATTTGCTAATCCAGCCCTACAGATACACAATGATAATGAAGACATGCTAGTAATTCAAAAGGCAAAACTAACATTTTAAATCCAATGTCAAAGTGACAACATTTGACTGTATATTACTGTTTTATTATGGTAAAAGACATGACACCTTTCTTAACAATCTGAACTTCAAATTATGCTCTCCAGTTTGCTTGAAAACATCTTGGAGAACGGACTCCCATGTATCTCTTTATAGCAGCCGTTAACATATTTGAAGACTTATCAGGTCCCCTTCTCAGTCTTCTTTTCTCAAGACTAAACATACCCAGGTTTTTTTAACCTTTCCTTATAAGTCAGGTTTTCTAAACCTTTTACCATTTTTGTTGCATTCCTTTGGACTCTCCAATTTTTCCACATCTTTCTTAAAGTGTGCCCAGAACTGGACACAATACTCCAGGCTGAGGCTTCACTCGTGCCAAGTAGAGTAGGACAATGACCTCCCATGTCTTACATACGACACTCCTGTTAATAGACCCCAGAATAATAGTAGCCTTTTTCATACCTATATCACATTTTGGATTTTGTTCAATTTGTGATCCACTATAACCCCCATTTCCTTTACAGCTGCCTAGCCAGTTATTCCCCATTTTGTAGTTGTTCATTTGATTTTTTTTCCTTCCTAAGTGCAATACACTCCACTTGTCTTTACTGAATACAATATTCTCTCTAGGAAGCTGCCAGCTCTCCTAAACTCGTTTCCTCTTAGTTTTTTCTTCCCATGGGACCCTACCTACCAGATCTCTCTGCTTTTTTTAAAGTCCATTCTCCTTATTCTGCAAAATCCTCTTCTGTTGTTCCCGTGCTGAGAGCAGCAGAATCTGCCATGAAAGTTGAACTGTTTTATAAAATTAAATCTGCAGTAGGGTGACCAGATAGCACGTGTAAAAAATTGGGATGGGGGTGGGGGGTTAATGGGTGCCTATATAAGAAAAAGCCCCCAAAATCAGGACTGTCCCTATAAACTTGGGACATCTGGTCACCCTAATCTGCAGTGACCAGTTCAATGAAAGAGACACAAAAAAGTACTACTGAACTATTAAAATCAGATATACATCAGCCCCAGTAGACTTTAGAGCGTTAACAAAAATTATGTGCCCTTTATATATGCTGGAAGGGATGTGGACAGAGGGTTTATATTTTTGGTTGTGGTGATTGTATCTTAAAAGTGCATGCCTTTCTGGGTCTCAAATTCATTTGCAGTAATAAGCTTAGATTGACTGGAACTGTGAATGCCCCTCCCAAAACATACCCAATTTAATAGGACTTCAGTGTGATTAAACACCAGCTATATCCAATAATTTGAGTAATTTCTTCCCTGCTATATGAATTTGTATTTATGATTAGTATCAATGAAGTCTATGGGCTTGATTCCCAGAGTTGCAGAGTACTCAACTTCCATTGTTTCATGACTTCCCAGAACCAAGGGTGTTTATGGAGGGAAGAATATATCCCTGAGGAGAAGCAGCAACTTGTTGCTTATTAACCAATCCAGCTACGAGGACAGCTACTACTTCTTAGCCCTTTCACAATGTATTCCATCAAAGTGTTGTAACAAACATTAGGTAACCCAGTCCCAAACACCACCTCTCCCATTGTAGTTTACTTTTATTCCAATTGAATAGGTTAGCAAAGATTAATTTGCCCAAAACTACACTGAGTCAGTGTGGTAGAGCAAACGATTAGCATTCAGCCGTTCCTTGCTTCTAGGGCTATGCTCAGTCCCCTAGAACATGCAGCACAATATCTACTGTGCCTTTTGAGTTGCTCAGTTACATGCTTTATTTTGCTATGTATAATACTCTACATTATGCTATCTGCTATTTTGTTGGTTTTGATGTGTTTTCTTTTGTTAATTATTTAATAGTAATAGAAAATGTGCCGTAAGTAGAGCTGATTTACTAAAGCAATTGTGCAGTGAAATTGGTGCTGGTGGATCGGCTTTTCTGTGCACTGTACTGTAATGTGCCTATGAATATCCTGTAATTCTGCATAATTTCAGTATGGTACATTTGTTAATAGAAGTAAAAGATGACAATTGAAACATGATTTATAATGTATTTGGATATTATTCTACCTAAGACCACGGCTTTCTACTGCCTTAGAGGGGCCTGCACACTCAAGTTTGCATGGGTTGTATCATTCTCACAAGCAACCTAACGTAAGCAACAATCTTGATAATTGAACAGATACAGTGTAACGTCCATTTGTATTTTGGACTTTCATGTGAGATTCCAGGGTATACTATACTGTAGCATTATTATGGACTGATCCCTTTTCATAAAAGATTACATTGCCTATTAACAGGTTTCAGAGGAACAGCCGTGTTAGTCTGTATTCGCAAAAAGAAAAGGAGTACTTGTGGCACCTTAGAGACTAACCAATTTATTTGAGCGAAAGCTCATGCTCAATTAAATTGGTTAGTCTCTAAGGTGCCACAAGTACTCCTTTTCTTATTGCCTATTAAGTAAATGTTTGCCATCAGTAGGAAGTTATTGTAAATTACATAGCATGTCCAGCTGCGGCCTTTAAACACTGATTATATAAAACCCAATTAAATAGAATTCATTTTAACATAGGTTTCACAGCTCTCCGGAGCTTATGCCATCTTTTAATATTTCCATGGCAGTTAATGCTCTACTGTCAAAAACCTGTTTAAAACGATCAAAATTCAGAGCAGCTCCAATACTCAGTATTAAGGACCAATTTTAAAATGCAGGTATCACTGATACACCTGCAAATACTCACTTCCACCCATAAAAGGTGAATCAAATACTTACACCCCTACAGCTGTCCATATATATTTTATCTATCTCAAGGTCCAAAGGCTCAGTTATGGGCTGCACCAAATATACAAACATAATGCACTTGTATATTTGGTTTAGCCCATAACTGAGCCTTTGGACCTTGATATTTCCGGTATTAAAGCTACCTAACTAGGGTGGAGATTGGCCTCCTACAAATGTCAAAGATAAATTAAGAAATATAAAGTGTTACCTAGCATTGTAAAGCACTACATTGAAATTAAATAATTGTGGAAAAATTTCAGAGTTTTAAAGCTCTATAAAAAAGTGTAGAAATAAAGCGTTTATCAGTCATTCCAGTTTAGCTGTTTCATCAAGTTTAGCTGTTTGATTGGCTGTGGAAAATTTGTTTTACTCCAGAGTTTTCCACTTGAATACAATGTTGTCAGGCTTTTGGAAAATCATTTCTGTATGTGAATCTTCTGTTTACAAAACAAAACATTTATTTATAAAACAGTCATGGTGACTGGTTAATGTAATTCCACATCATAATTATTGTGTGGAAACAAACAAGGCCTGATTGTGATCCAGTTTAGCACAGGACCCATGAAGATGTCAATAGAAGAGTAATTCCCTGCTGCATCTTCCTGTAACAAATCAGATCTGCTTCATGAAACTAGGACCCTCAGCCAGTGAATTGTAGGAAATTCACTGTCTGGTATAGCTGGTGGATAAACTTAGTTGTGAACTATACTCCTGAAAAAGCTTGAGCTCAGTTCCCCTCCCCCCCCCACAAAACTAAGAGAAAGCATGGGGGGTAAATGGGAATAGTTCAGAAATTAACTCAGGAGCACAGTTGACATCTCAGTTTCTCTGGCATCAGTGCATGCTGTCTGCTTTCCTATATGGCTGTTGGTGATCCGAAGTCTGATTCCCTAAATGCCAGCTTTCCACAGTATAGAGCCAAACAATGTCTAATAATTTCTCATAGAATCCTAGAACTGGAAGGGACCTCAAAAGGTCATCTAGTCCAGTCCCCTGCACTCAAGGCAGGACTAAGTATTACCTAGACCATCCCTGACAGGTGTTTGTCCAACCTACTCTTAAAAAATCCCCAATGATGGAGATTCCACCACTTCCCTAGGCAATTTATTCCAGTGCTTAACCACTCTGACAGTTTAGGAAAAACCTTTTTCCTAATGTCCAACCTAAACTGCCCTTGCTGCAATTTAAGCCCATTGCTTCTTGTCCTATCCTCAGAGGTTAAGAAGAACAATTTTTCTTCTTCCTCCTTGTAACAAACTTTTATGTACTTGAAAACTGTTATGTCCCCTCTCAGCCTTCTCTTCTCCAGACTAAACAAACTCAATTTTTTCAATCTTCCCTCATAGGTCAAGGGAAGACCCTTCTAGACCTTTAATCATTTTTGTTGTTCTTCTCTGGACTTTCTCCAATTTGTCCACATCTTTCCCGAAATGTGACACCCAGAACTGGACACAATACTCCAGTTGAGGCCTAATCACCATGGAGTAGAGCGGAAGAATTACTTCTCGTGTCTTGCTTACAATACTCCTGCTAATACATCCCAGAAAGATGTTTGCTTTTTTTGCAACAGCATTACACTGTTGACTCATATTTAGCTTGGGATCCACTATGACCCCCAGATCTCTTTCTGCAGTATTCCTTCCTAGGCAGTCATTTCCCATTTTGTATGTGTGCAACTGATTGTTCCTTCCTAAGTGGAGTACTTTGCATTTGTCCTTATTGAATTTCATCCTATTTACTTCAGACTCCCATTTCTCCAGTTTGATTGGACCATTTTGAATGTTAATCCTATCTTCCAAAGCACTTGCAACCCCTCCCAGCATGATATCATCCACAAACTTTATAAGTGTACTTTCTATGCCATTATCTAAATCATTGATGAAGATATTAAACAGAACTGGACACAGAACTGATCCCTGCAGGATCCGACTTGTTACGCCCTTCCAGCATGACTGTGAACCACTGATAACTACTCTCTGGGAATGATTTTCCAACCAGTTATGCACCCACCTTATAGTAGCTTCAGGTAGGTTGTATTTCCCTAGATCGTTTGTGAGAGGTCATGTCAGACAGTATCAAAAACCTTATTAAAGTCAAGACATACCACATCTACCACTCCCCCCCCCCCCATCCACAAAGCTTTCTTTGACAGGGTACCAAGCCATCACGTTGGTTTGACGTGATTTGTTCTTGACAAATCCATGCTGTTATTTATCACCTCATTATCTTCTAGGTGTTTGCAAATTGATTGCTTAATTATTTGCTCCATTATCTTTCCGGGTATAGAAGTTAAGCTTACTGGTCTGTAATTCCATGGGCTGTCCTTATTTCCCTTTTCGGACACCATATTTGCCCCTTTTCCAGTCTTCTGAAATGTCCCCCATCTTCCATGACTTTGCATACATAATTGCTAATGGCTCAGATATCTCCTCAGTCAGCTCCTTGAGTATTCTAGGATGCATTTCATCAGGCCTTGGTGATTTGAAGACATCTAACTTGTTTAAGTAATTTTTGACTTGTTCTTTCCCTATTTTAGACTCTGATCCTACCTCGTTTTCATTAACATTCACTTTTTCAGACGTCCCATCACCACTAACCTTCTTGGTGAAAACCAAATCAAAGAAGTCATTGAACACCTCTGCCATTTCCACATGTTCTCTTATTGTCTTTTCCCTCTCATTGAGAAACAGGCCTACTCTGTCCTTGGTCTTCCTCTTGCTTCTAATGTATTTGTGGAATGTTTTCTTATTTCCTTTTATGTCCCTAGCTAGATTGATCGCATTTTGTGCCTTGGCTTTTTGAATTTTGTCCCTACATACTTGTGTTATTTGTGTATATTCATCCTTTGCAGTTTGAACAAGTTTCCACTTTTTGTGGGACTCTTTTTTGAATTTTAGATCATTGAAGATCTCCTGGTTAAGCCATATTTTGGGTTATGTGCCTTTAACTTAGGTATCATCACACTAGATCTCAGCTAGGAGAACCTACAGATATTTTTTCTCCTCTTCCCCCTCCCACATACTAAATGAGGAATAGGGGGAAGAGACATGGACAATTTGGTAGCTTGATAAACATTGTCCCTTATAAGGATGTCCCAGATCAGGAACCCCTTCTCCAAATCATTTCAAATTTTCGAAAAATGCTATATTCTGTCCCCATACTTAATTAACCATTCTTGAGACCAGTCTGACCCTTTCGGTGTATTTAGAGAGTGTCTAATTTTTATGCCTCCTACCCAAAGAAAACTCAGCTACAGCCTTAACTATGGAGTAGCTAGCCATGTTAAGCACTTTAGGGTCAAGCATATTGACACAGGTTAAGTCATTAGTGAAGACACAGCAACTCCACTTTTAACTTGGGTTAGCAGCTCAAGCTCAACCTCAGGCTCCTCTATAGGCTTGAACTCAACCCAAGTTAAAAGGAGAGCTGCTGTGTCTTCACGGCTATTTTTATCCAAGTTAGCAAATATGGGTTAGCTAACTTGAGGTAACACCATGCCTTTTATTTGCAGTGTAGACAAACTCAGTTTGTTTTTTACTCCTAGTGGGGAGCAGGAACAAGCAGTTTGTGCACCCTGGACCACAGAGATTATGAATGTCGGAGGTCTGAGCTACCACACAATAGGGAAAGGCTCCCTGCATGCACCTCTGTGGCTGAACTAGGGCCCCTCATGATCTGACCCTGAGGGAAGAAAGCCATAAGGTCCTTCAGTCAATCAAAACTCTATGAAAGGAAGTGACTGCTGCAAATTCAGCCTTTGTACAAAGTCTACTTCTCCCAGAAAACCCATGCTACCCTTCTGAAGAAAAATTCTGCTCAGCTTAAAACTAGAAATACAAGGATGAATTGTGATAGACTTTCCAGACTCGAGTTTGCAAATAACTAAAGAGCCTAGTAACATGGACTTGGTCAAGAAGATTCTATTTTATCATCCTTATTCACACAAGGTGAAATTAATCTTTGTGCAGAGGGTTAGGTGCAAGGTCTATATGCTGTTTAAGTCCCAGATAAACCCTATTTTTGAGTATGTAAGTGCTGTGCAGAGGACTCTCAAAGACCTGTACAGGAGTGCATGTCATGCACACTGAATAGTGCCTTACTCCGCAAGCAGTTTCATTGAAATTGATTGAAAAATTTATTTAGTAAGGTACTACATAGTGTTGAAATGTAGCAGAATTAGGCCTCTAGTAGCCAAGGGGTCAGAATTTCTACTCTATTATACCAAATTTATACCAGTGTTATTTCACTGACCTCATCAGAAAACTAGTGTAAAGGAACAATGAATCATGTCCAAGATCTCTGCAATGCTAGTATTGAAATTTGTTGAAAATTTGCCATAATAGGTCTAAAGTGCCAAAAGACTATTATATAAACTCTGTCCCCTCTGTTGCTACTTATGGACATGTAATTAAGAACAAAAACATTTTCCAAGGTAGCAGAAACAAGGGTTTGTGTACAAATGTGAAATTAATGAAAGTTCTGGTTACTAGTTTAATTAACCTGCCTCTTTGTTCTATTCAATGTTTAAATACTTTACAGTAGTAGCATATTTGAGAAATTGGAGCACACCACCACACAATATAAACACATTCACACAGACATAAAAGGACAAAAGTTGGAATATGCAATCCAATAAAAGACAACAGTCTCAGGAATCATGAAAGACAATCACTCACACGTGAAGAATGTTAACACCAGAGCAAATCAAAAATGTACATGAACCCTTCAGTGGTTAAACTGAGGATTAGAGTTGAGGTTTCTAGTGCAGGAATCATCTAATTGAAGTCAAAACTGAAACGTTTAACTGCCAGGCTGCCCAAACATTCATGCGTTAGGAAACCTCTCCTGGATAAAAGAGGAAGAAAAGACTTTAAGAAGTCTTTGCTTTTTCAAGACAAATGCCATAGTGAGGAGGACATGAATTCATTGGTTCATTGCACACTTAACAGGAAATAACACAACAGCATTATCATGTATTAATAAGTAATTACAATTGTTTTCAGTAGAGTTACTGTGTTATGCTACTATTATACTGTGGTCAGCAGGGATCATCACATTCATTGCTGAAAATTCACAAGGGCCTCTTCAACAGCTCTAATTAAAATGTTTATGTCCCCAGTAAACTCCTGTTCAAACCCTTGATGAGATAGGTTATCAAATTTCAGCCAACTGAACAGTGTTCTTCTGATAGTTAAACATACATGAACTAACTTCTTTGGAAAATTTTGGATAAAATGCCACCATTGTTGTACGATTGTTAAATACAGTTGCAGCACATACATGTCAGAAGGATCAATAAAGGACATGTAATATAACTAAATGATATACTTTGCGTTGTTGCAGTTGTAAAAGCACACATTTATAAGGAAAATCATTATTGATGCTGAACCTGAAAATTAACCTACTTTTCAGTGGTCCCTTGTTGGTCCATTGCCGACTATACATATCAGAAACATAACTTACTTCAGTGCTGCATTCCCAGGGTCAAATTCTTTCTGCCCTTTACAAGGATGTGCTTTGTGGTGTGGTGGAAAAATTTTCATCCCTTATGCAGCCTGTGTAAGGGCTGGACTGAACTGTGGATCACACACTCAAGGGCATGCAGGGTCTGTTCCCTTCTTAGGGATATCCAGCTGAATAAAGAGGGTGGGCAGGAAGAGGTTGGGCCATGGCTCTGCATTAGCCAGCATTCCTGCACTGTTGTATCCAAGTATGCCAGATGGCTGTTATTGTTATATTTTCAATGACAGAATAGATCAACTGCCAAGAGCAAAGAAACAAAATTGGTAGCTACTATATTAATTATCCTGAATTGCCAGTTACAGTGCTTGAGTGGGTTAGGAGCTAAAGTCAAGTGTGGAGGGAGGCAGATGTTGAGACTCGCTCCAGAAAATATTTCTGCTTACCATCAATGGCAGCGGGCCCGGTCATCCCATATTGTTTAAAAAAAACTGTACAGGGAGATGAGATGTGAGCAGGGGTTGGGGACGTTAACACTATCTGTGCCATTGAACCTCATTGAAACAGCCAGGTGCATAGACACCACCACGAAAGGAGTGCATTACCAAGTAAAGAAATGGAATTCTTAGAAATATCTTTAACATCGAGAAATGTCAACAACATGGCCCTTGATGGATCATAGTGGGGACACAGAAAGAAACTGAAATATTAGCTATTAACCTTGTCTACCTGGGATATGAACATATAAGGGGAGTTAACAGACCCCTTAGAAGGCAGATCAGAGTGTAGGCTCACATGCAAAGAATATGCAGTATTGTTGTAGCCTCATTGGTCCCAGGATATTAGAGACACAAGATGAGTGTGGTAATGTCTTTTCTTGGACCAACTTCTATTGATAAGAGACAAGCTTTTGAGCTTACATGGAGGAGTTCTTCAGATCTGGGAAACTAACTCAGAGTATCACTAGTAAATACAAGGTGGAACAGATTGTTTAGCATAAGTAGTTAACACATATTACAAGGGACCATTCCAGGTAAGGTGAGCTGTTAACACACCTCCAGTCACAGGGAGGAGAGGAACCAGGATGGGGTGAGGATGCTGTTAGTGGGTTACAGATTGTTGTAATAATCCAGTGTCTCTATTCAGTCCATGATTTTTAGTATCTAGCAAAATTGTTAATTTCAGGTCCCCCCAGGCTTGACTTTTGAAAGTGTTGTGCAAGTTAAAAAAGAATAGGTAAAGAAATAGACAAGAGAGGCATCTAGGCCTCTTCGGCGACACCAGCTTTGTATAGTACAATGGGACCCTGGTCCATGACTAAGGCTCTTTGGAACTATGGTAATACAAATTATTATTATTAAGAATAATAATACATCTCTGCAAGTTATTGTATATCTATTTATGGACTGTAGCTTAATACCTTTCCCACCCAGGCAGCCAGATCTTCAGGTCTATGCATGAGTAGAGGATAAGGGAGAATGGCGAAAACAATATGCAATCATCATAGATGATCACAACTGAACCACCTATTATGAAAATATAATTGGCTTATGTTTCCTACTAATCCTCTGGACAATATGCTGTCGCTGTATATTTGCAACACCATGCATGATTCACCCTGCAGTCATAGAAATAGGGCCTGGCTATATTTACTATACCTGTTATTCTGTGTGGCCTGTGTTTGGCTATTTGCACTAGGACCCAATACATCACTACGCAGGCTCATCTATAAAATACAGTTTGTTTTTCTTATTAATAAAAACTAGCTCAAACCAAAACCTTGCATCTGAATAAATCCAAATTTAAAGAAAACTTGGATACAAATGTGGCATCTTATAGTTCAGGCCTATTTCTATCTATTACAGACCTCACTTACACACTAACCTCTATAACTTTCAACTTGGTTCTGCTGCTCTCTTTATGTCTATGGACTTTTCTGTTTCTTATGCGTCACTTAAGAGTGACTCTCTACTGCCAGACTCTCCCTTTGCCACTACAGTCTGTCCATACTTGGTGTACATTGCTATACCACTCCTCTTGTGCTTGTGGATGCCGTCAACTTCATGACGGTGTGTTGTTTTTTTAAACAACCAGGACATATTTATTATACTCTCTTGCTTGTATTTGTAATGCATGTTCAAGAGAAAGAACTTGTGGTGTACAAATTTTGGCATGACTCTGCTTGCTTTTTCTTAGACTTTATTTTTATCTGTAATCTTAGCTTTAATAATTTCCAGTGGCAATGCATTGCATGTGTGCATGAATGGTGCTGTGGTTTTTGAATCAATCTGCACTGAGGCAGAGAACAATAGCACAAATCACTTAAGCATGTGTTTAACCATGTGAATAGTCTTAGTGATGCATTTCATTTAGTAAAAGGGCATTAAATATCAAATGTAAAGGGAAAGTTATTGTTAGATATTTAAGTTTAAGTAAAAGGAGCTATTAATATGTATAGGGGCTGATGGAGAACTATAGGTGCTATAGTGACAATGGTTCATTGCCATCTCACCCATGAGAGACATACAGTTGACCAGTAGCCAACCCTTCGTACTTATAACTGCATACAGCTCATTGGTGAACTTCTCCCCTAGGGAAATGTGCCAATGACTGGAATAATAGGAAATTAAAGTGTTAACAGACTTGCAAAAAACAATTCGGTATGCCTTGAGAGCAAAACAAAGCATCTTGTAAACAATCTTGGCAAGCTAAATGTAATAAAGAATTCCTTTATTGGTGCATACAGCTCCTTTGATTAAATATTTCTCACTCGGGAGTAATAAATAAGTATACTTGAATTTATATTTAAGGTAATATTCCTAATAATATTTATTGACAAAGCTTTGTAGGTTACCCCATGGATCATATTAGTTTTTTTTTTAAAATGGGATTTTTGGTATTTTCTGAAGTAATTTAGGACATCATTTTGATAGCATTTCTTTCAAAAGATAAGTCACTATAGTACTAAGTTAATTTACAGTGCTTTTGTTTCAACCTTAATACATGCAGATTTTAATTGGATATACAATTTACTTCATCAGTGACAACTGAAGTTTCTTTTTCAATTCTATACATGGAATTAATACTATTGCTAGAAGTGTTTGCTTGTGACATTTCAAAATCAGAATAATAATTTTCAGCATTACAAATGCATGTGAAAGGATAAGCTAGAATTGCACATAGGCCATGACCTGCATGTCAATTCAGAAATAATATAATTCTAATCTGTTACATTTCACTATTCTTTTTAAATTGTTTTTACAGGTCCTCCTAGTACAGTTGCATATTCCTTAAAAGAAGAATGTGTGTGAGTATGTATATATTATACATATTATTTGCTCATTTTCCTCCTAAAACAAACACCAAGAATCCTAAATCATGTAACAAGATTTGCCCTTACAAGCAGACAAAAATACTAGGTTCTCTAAAAATGCATGCATACAGAAGAAAACAACTCCATAACCTTCAATATAAATACTATGTAGTATGCAGATAATTAAAACAAGTCCACCAAAAATGAAAAGCTGATATGTAAGAACATAAGAACAGCCATACGGGGTCAGACAAATGGTCCATTTAAACATAATATCCGGTTTTCTGACAACAGCCAATACCAGGTGCTTCAGAGCGGATCAATAGAACAGGAAATCAGAGCGATCCAACCCCTGTCCTCCACTCCTAGCCTTCGGCAATCACAGGGTAGGGACACTCAGAGCATGTAGTTGCATCCTTGACCACCTTGGCTAATAGCGACTGATAGACCTATCTTCCATGAACTTATCTAATTCTTTTTTTATCCCTATTATAGTTTTAACCTTCACAATGTTCTCTGGCAATGAGTTCCACTGGTTGACTGTGCATTGTGTGAAGAAGGGTTTCCTGTTTTGTTTGTTTTCAATCTGCTGCCTATTAATTTCGTTGGGTGACCCATGGTTCTTGTGTTATGTGAAGGAGTAAATAACACATCCTTATTCACTTTCTCTAAACCAATCACATTTTTATAGATCTCTATCATATTCCCCACTTAGTCTTTTTCTTCAGAGCTGAAAAGTCCCAGTGTTTTTAATATCTCTTCATACAGAAGCTGTTCCATACCCTTAAATCATTTTTGTTGCCCTTCTCCGTACCATTTCCAATTCTAAAATATCTTTTTTGAAATGGGGTGACCAGAACTGCACACAGTATTCAAGGTATGGGTGTATATGGATTTATAGAGTGGGATAATGATATTTTATGTCTTATTATCCATCCCTTTCCTAATAGTTCCTAACTTTGTTAGCTTTTTTGCCTGCCACTGCACACTGAGCAGATGTTTTTATAGAAATATCCCCAATAACTTCAAGAGCTCTTTCTTGAGTGGTAACAGCTAATTTAGACCCCATCATTTTGTATATGTAGTTGAGATGTTTTCCAGTGCACATTATTTGCATCTGCCATTTTGTTGCCCAGTCACCCAGTTTTGTGAGATCCCTTTGTAACTCTTCGAAGTCTGCTTTGGACTTAACTACCTCGAGTAATTATCTTTTGGTAATTTTATATCATTTACACATTTTGCACCTCCCTATTTACCCCTTTTCCAGATCATTTGAGTATGTTGAACAGCACTGTCCCCATTACTCATGTGAGTAATAGCTGGGGAGCCAAACTATATGCCCATTCTTTGAGATGTGCTTCATAAGTGGGGATTTGATTGCTCCTTCTGTCCATGCTTATGATACAAATAGGCTTCTAGGTATGTACAAGCAAACCTAACAAACAAACAGGTCATATGATACTGGCTTTATTTTTGCCTTGCATACTGGTATCTAAACAATCCAAAATCAAAAGGAAACAGAAGGACAAATTCTCTTTTCTTGCAAGACATTATTCTATTTCTTTAACACCAGTTCATTACTGAAGTATAAAGAACAGAGGCAGAGAAAGAATATGCTTAATACATTGTAAAAGTACAGATCAAATGAAAGCCAAGTGGTTTAGATATAGTGAATATTTCCAAAGACACTTTATTAAAAAGTTCAAAGACTGCATCCAAAGCCATTCTTAAGAATATAAATGAGGGTTTCTGTTTCAATTTATTACAACCAATCCTTTCCTCCCAACTCTAAGGATATTTTGAGCTGGGTGAGTAAAAGTACTCAACACACCAAGAGTAGTGTGATTTGAACCCCAAATGAACAAATCCAGGTTCTCCCCCCCCCAACACCCGCCTCCTTGCCTACAGACAGCACCCCAACCTGAAGCGAATACTCACCAGCAACCACATACCACACAACAGAACCACTAACCCAGGAACCTAACCTTGCAACAAAGCCCATTGCCAACTGTGCCCACATATCTATTCAGGGGACACCATCACAGGGCCTAATAACATCAGCCACACTATCAGAGGCTCGTTCACCTGCACATCCACCAATGTGATATATGCCATCATGTGCCAGCAATGCCCCTCTGCCATGTACATTGGTCAAACTGGACAGTCTCTACATAAAAGAATAAATGGACACAAATCAGATGTCAAGAATTATAACATTCATAAACCAGTCGGAGAACACTTCAATCTCTCTGGTCACGCGATTACAGACATGAAAGTTGCGATATTACAATAGAAAAACTTCAAATCCAGACTCCAGCAAGAGACTGCTGAATTGGAATTCATTTGCAAATTGGATACAATTAACTTAGGCTTGAATAGAGACTGGGAATGGCTAAGTCATTATGCAAGGTAACCTATTTCCCCTTGTTTTTTCCTACCCCCCTCCCAACCGACGTTTTTGTTAAACCCTGGATTTGTGCTGGAAATGGCCCACCTTGATTATCATACACATTGTAAGGAGAGTCATTACTTTAGATCAGCTATTACCAACAGGAGAGTGGGTTTGTGTGTGTGTTGGGGGTGTGTGTGAGAGGGAGAAAACCTGGATTTGTGCTGGAAATGGCCCACCTTGATTATCATACACATTGTAAGGAGAGTGATCACTTTACATAAGCTATTACCAGCAGGAGATTGGGGTGGGGGGAGAGAAAACCTTTTGTAGCGATAATCATCCATTTTTTCATGGTTTGTGTGTATAAAAACGTCTTCTGTACTTTCCACAGTATGCATCCGATGAAGTGAGCTGTAGCTCACGAAAGCTTATGCTCAAATAAATTGGTTAGTCTCTAAGGTGCCACAAGTACTCCTTTTCTTTTTGGAAAAGAAGAGTGATGTGTAGTCTCCTTTACCTCATGCTATTACTTCAGCTTGCCAGTGCTCAGAATCAGTGGTATGCGTACACCTGGGGGTACTCAGACGTCTTCTGGGGGACCATCAACTCATCGAGATATTTGTCTAGTTTTACAACAGGCTACATAAAAAGCTCTAACGAAGTCAGTACGAACTAAAATTTCATACAGACAGTGACTTGTTTATACTACTCTGTATACTATACACTGAAATGTACAAAAGTACAAAATTTATATTCCAACTGATTTATTTCATAATTATATGGTAGAAATGAGAAAGTAAAAATACAAAAGTGTCACAGCATGCTATTACTGAAAAATTGCTTATGTCTTATTTTGTAAGCAAGTAGTTTAAGTGAGGTGAGACTTGTATGTACTCAAGACAAATCAGACTCCAAAAAGGAGTACAGTAGTCTGGAAAGTTTGAGAGCCACTGCTCTGAACTAAATCCCTATCCTCCTTTACTCTAACACCCAGTCCTATCACTCTTGGTTAGTTAGCACTTCTGACAGACCTAGAGGCTCCGGTTGTATTTACTAATGGTAACAACCAAACCATGGCTGTCTCCCGGGTGCACGCTGCAGGGGTTGGGAGGTGGAGGCAGGGGTGAAAGTCAGTCCAGTGACTTACCGGCAGAAGGGGCGGGGTTGAGGGGGTCAGAGCCAGCCCCAGCCCACCCTGTAAGGTAAGTGCCCCCCCACACACACTGGGGTAGCAGCAGCAGCCCGGGGCTCCGGGGGCTATTTAAAGGGTCCGGGGCTCCCCTCTTCTACTGCCCTGGCCCTTTAAATAGCTGCTGGAGCCCTGGGGAAGTGGCAGGGCTCCAGCAGCTATTTAAAGGACTGGGGTGGCAGAGGCAGCTGGAGCCCCGACCCTTTAAATAGCCTCTGGAGCCCCCGCTACCCCAGGGCTCCGGGGGCTCTTTAAAGGGCCTACGGCTCCCCTTCTTCTACCACCCCGGTCCTTCAAATAGCCGCCAGAGCCCTGGAGTAGCGGAGGCGGGGCTCTAGCGGCTATTTAAAGGGCCCGGGCAGTGGAAGCAGGGAAGCCCCAGGCACTTTAAATAGCTGCTGGAGCTCTGCAGCCACTACCCCAGGGCTCCAGCAGCGGGGCTCTGGAGGCAATTTAAAGGGCCTGGGGCTCCAGCCACTGCTGGGAGCCCCAGGCCCTTTAAATTGCCCCCGGGGAAGTCGGGCTGCCCCAGTATGGTGCACCGGCTCTTACTGGTACGCCGTACTGGGGCGTACTGGATTACTTTCACCTCTGGGTGGAGGGCTTCTTGCACCCACTTTCCATTCTGGGACACCCATACAGTTCCAAGCATAATTTTCTCTTTATTTAGTCTTCCACCAGTACTCCATGATTTCTGTAGAAGACATCTTTCCACTTATTTGAGAAATTTAGATCTAGAAAGAGGAGGGAAGAATCCTACCGAAAGTCCTGCTTAGGAGAATTGTTAAGATCTTTTCCTTTGAACTGATTACAATGAGCATTAAAAATGCCCTCTTTGGTAAATGAAGAGGCAATAAGAAAGAGCTATAAAACCCCACAAAATCAGCTGGGCTTGATTTTTATATATCTCATACTCATGGAGTGCACTTTCCTACACTTGACTTTCTCAGTGGAAAAGAGTTTTTCATTCTCAAATAGACATTTACAGTGATAGTTAAGCTTTTAAAGCAGTGCAAATGGTTCTGTGGGACTTCCTATAAAATCTCTAAGGAAAAACAAAACGTCCTTTATGTCCATTAGAGAGCACATAGATAATTCTAGCCTCTAGAGAGAACAAAAAATGTTAAATTAAAAGACTAAAACAATATAATCATAATTCTTAAGTGTAAGGGATACCGGCAATGAAGAACCAGTCCAGAAAAACATTAGAATCAACCCAAACATTAGTTTGAAATTGTTAGCAAAGTTTCTGAAGTTTGAAAATGTGTATGTATATTGTTTTTAATTACCTTTTCATCATTGTGTGCCTTGGAACTTTCTGGTCCTGGCCAGGACTGAAAAGGAAGCTTTAAAATACCCTGAACAAGGCTGTAATTGTGGTATTTCCAGCCTGACTGAAAAGAGGAAGTACAAAAAAAAATCTTGCTGGAGATTTCCAACCTGGTTTGCCAGACTAAAACTGTCTGATAAATTTGGATACAGTTCATAAAACTATCCAATAAGAAGCAGCAAAGGACAGGATTTTTTCTCGTTTACACTGGTTTCACAACAACTTAACTGGCGGGTTAATTCTGATGTCTCACCAGCATGAGACACATCAGAATCAGGCTCTCAATCTTAAGATCCATTCATCACAAGAAACTATGAATCGATTACCTTCTCTCACTGCAGAGAGCTTCATTTTCTGAGCACAAGTAGAGCTGGGTGAAATCTTTTCAGCAAGTAATTTGTGTGCTGAAAAATGCAGTATTGGTCATCTCAAAAGTGGTCACAAATTCATGTGGAGTTTGCCTAATAGTTTTGACTGAACTGAAAAATCTAAATGTTTCAGTAGGTGCTGAAACATTTTTTGTTTGAACCATTTTGACAGAAACAAAGGAGGTTTAGATTCACAAGACCCCAAGGAGGTGGGGAGAGAGAAGACGAAGTCCTCCCTGACAATCATTAATCCAATGGTTAGGGTACTCCTCTGAGGTTAGACATCAGTTTTGTCACCCCTCTGCCTAATGTGGAGAAGGGATTTGAACTTGGGTCTCTGACCCTGCAGAACAATATTCTAGCCATTGGGTTATAGGGTATTCCAGTATGGGACTTTCTCAGTCTCTCCTGTTGAAGCTTTTCCAGTTTGTAGAATAATTAAGTAGTCATTGGAGTAGGGACCTGAACTTGGGTGTCCCACAGCCTGAAGTGAGAGCCCTACCCACCAATCTATGGAGTCATTCTCTCACTCACTTTCCCTTTCCCAATGACTATGCAGTATCATTTATAGTGGCAATTCATAGGATACTCTCCAAGTCCAATGGCTAACCACTGGTAAAGGTTATAGGGAGGATCACCTCCCCCTCCTCCTCCTCCCCCAGCATTTTGCAAATCTAGTCTTCCTTTGATTTTGTCAAAACATAACTATAAGGTATGTCATTACATACCTATATAGTTAGCCAGTGTTGTCAACTTGTTCAGAGTCATATGAGCACGGAATGAAGGATTTGGTCCTAATGTTATAAAAGAGCATTAGGCCTATAAAATTCTGTTTTAAAGTTTTACTCTCACTCTCATGGCTCAATCTGAACAGAATACTTGGATGAATTGACAGATTTATGAAGTATAGTTAAAAGGGCACATTATTCCTTATGTCATGCAGTACTGTTTATTGTTCTTGGTCTTAAAAAATGATCAAAAAGGAGGAGAAAAAAATCAGAAAGAAGTCATACCAACCCCCCCCACTTTCTTTATGGTTTAAAAACAAACACCTCAGATGATTTTTGGATTGCAGCTATGACAAATTGCAGTAACAGATATAATTAAATTCCCTAGAAAAAAGATCACAGAAGCCTACAGTCAACATATATTGTTACATTAATATTACTATGAAGCAAAATGCACTCACTCGCAGAAGGGACCACAATATGTGGTTGGGTTGTTTTAGCCAACATGCTAAAATGAATTGTAAAATAAAAAGATTTTCCCTTGTTTAATGCAGTTTATTTTTCTGGCTATTTATAGTCCAAAGGCTTTCTTTCAGTTATTCTATATACATCTTACTCATATTTTGAAGCTCTTAATTAAAATGAGCATCAATTTTATCTATTATGTCCTTCACTGAGGGGAAAAAATACCCTATATATATATAGAACAATGGCCTGGAATCATTAAGGAATTTCCATCTCTATACTTAAGAATATGGAAGTTATAATTTATTAACAGCTTCTATTAATTTACTTTTCTTGGGTTCA
This sequence comes from Caretta caretta, assembly GCF_965140235.1. Classification (NCBI taxonomy): domain Eukaryota; kingdom Metazoa; phylum Chordata; order Testudines; family Cheloniidae; genus Caretta; species Caretta caretta. The sequence continues at coordinate 87,678,440 of NC_134210.1, read as the reverse complement.
ATGTACATTTTAGTTTAATAAAATGGCAATGCACATCAGCCCAGAGGACTATATTCATTTAAAAAAAGAGCTTCCATTTTCTATTCCATGTGATCCATTGGATCCTCCCTTCTTTCTTCAATTCATCTCATGTTGAGGATCAGAATATATAGAATATAGATATGAAGGTCGTTCACACACTGAAGACACTGCCAACCTTTCCTCTCCACTAACGCCCTGCACAGTTCTAGATGCAGCAAACAAAAGTTGAGATAAGATGAAAATCTGGGCAACCCCACATGAGAGAGCAATTGCCCAATCCTGGGGGGACCTCTCAGAATGAAAGGATCATAGCCACTGAAAGCGGTCCTTCTCACCCCTATAGAAACATCAGTGTTACCTTTTGATCAATGGCATTGTAGGCAAGTGATTGATTCTTATAGATCAATACAGGCTCTAGGATTTTATCCCTCACCAGAAGAAGATTAGCCACCTGTACTCTCAGTGTACTCTTTATACTATATCCAGGACCAATACAAAATTGACAGAGGTCAAAGAAGTCTGGAAAATCCAGATATTGCTGAAGGGTTTTTTGCAAGAATCATTTCAGTAATCTTCTCCAAAAGTGGGAGATTTAATAGGAAACAATAATTACGGAGACAAAATGAATTTTACAGCAAGGTCCTAACATTAGAGGTTCTTTAAGAGAAGCTGGCATTCTCCCCTCTCTTTAAGAGACACTGACAATGAACTCCTATGATGGTCCCCAAACCTCTCCATTGTTTTTTACTAGTCAAGAGACAGCTTCTAATTCATAGGTGGTAGCCTGTACATTCTCCAGCACCTCCAGAATTTATCACTGGAAATTGAAGAAAACTCGATTTACACAGAGCCAACAATTCGGAAATCTGGACATCTGGGCAATCCCCAGACATCATAATGGCTCATTGGGACCTATTTGACCAACAGAGTAAATTAGTGCAGCACTCAGGCTGCAGTAACATATTCCAGGATACACAGCTAACCCAAAAGTGGCGTAAGCCAACTGCCCACCCTATCCTTTTCAAGTTAAACAGTACATCCCTCAATCACAGCCAAGAATCACGGCCCCTACATTCTTCCTGATACTTAGCCCCAATCTTTTTTTAATACAGAAGATATTGCACTATCCAATTCAATGCCTAATGTGCGTTGAATTGTGAGGTATATGTTGAACTTATTTTGTTTTAAAGATGAAGAGTTACAAATATTCATAGTCATGCAACTTCCAGGGCTGTATTGCGTGCTTGGATGCAAAAATGATTACACAGGTGAAAATGTCCTGAAGTTATAGAAAATAGGTATCTGGAACAATTTATATTTGGACATAAATATGAATCAAATAGTACATATAGACCAACCTGAATAAAAAAGACAGTTTATCACCCTAATAATTGCCCATGTAAGGAGATCATGCAACAGCTGAGCTGGATGGGCTTTGGAGGCCTCAAAAATTCAGGGCAGCAAAAGAAGACGACAGAAAAAGCTAAAGGCTGTGAGGTTTCCTAATCCCTGGTTTCCTAGGGTTAGAGTCTCCACTACCTCCAAGAACTACACTTTTTTATTAGCTTAATATAGGCTCATACCATATGACCATGGAAATGTTTGTGTAGTAGTTCTTAGTGTTCACTCACCTGGTTGCATAAGTTACAGTCAAGAACCTCTGTGTACAATAGATGTACAGCGTTACGGTGTATCTTTCACATTCGTGTTCACCAGCTTTTACATTCAATATAGCAAAAATTGCCCTGATTCTTATTTTCTTTTCCTTTGAAGCAACAGAACCTCCAACAAAACAGTTACTGGGGGATTTTGCAGCAGAAATAAACATCTGATTTTCATCAAACCATGATTACTGTTCACATCATAAACTCTCCCCCTGAAGGATTGCTTTGACATACAGGAGGAAACCCACCTGGTGTAACTATTGCATTGATAGGCGGTTAGGTGTCTTTTTTCCTCCTGCTCAAACAGCTTATAAAGATTTTAATGAATAGCTGAAGACCCCGCATATTTAAAACATACACACTCATGTTCATTACATTGCCCTGAATAAAAAACAGTGCTTGATCTATCTTGACGCATCCGATGAAGTGAGCTGTAGCTCACAAAAGCTTATGCTCAAATAAATTGGTTAGTCTCTAAGGTGCCACAAGTACTCTTTCTTTTTGCGAATACAGACTAACACAGCTGCTACTCTGAAACCTGTCTATCTTAAGACACATATGCCATGTTTTCACAACTGACAAAAGCAACTGATGCTGAGGAAGGAGATTTTGGGCCAATCTATTCAGTAAGTATATGTTTAACAGAGATGAAATCTTAGCTGATGTGTAATTTTAAAAAAAGAACTGCAATGCAGATAGAGCCTGGCTGTGTAAACTGCAGGGGCGCTGGACCATGTGCTGATTGAGTAAGTGCAGAAAATCTAATTTAAACCAAGTTTGCAATTATAGTCACATAATTAGTGATTATCTGTTTCACATTTGTCTACAGAGATATTTATCTTTCTCCCCTAATTTTTCATCATAGGTTAGGTCACTCCTGTCTTTTTGTTGCTTTACAAGTGTGGCATTTTATTTGGGGAAAACTAAGGCCTGCTTGGGATCTGACTCATTACTCAAGCCATCACCAGACAGAAAAGAACAGAGTAAATCCACCACAATATTTTCAGCAGGGAAAGCTTTAGTGTAAGGTTTCTGTTATTGTAATTTGAAGCCCTGTCTGATTATGCTGTACAGCTAGTGTTTGTTGTTTGTAAGGTTTAGATACAAAGGCCATCTCATTTTTATTATTCAAAAGCTTGCATCCTGTCAGAGCTGAAAAACAACAATGTGCATATTCTGGCATAATAACAAAGATGAAACAATTTTCCTTTACTTTTAGAGGGAAATGATAGACTATCACCCTACCTCATAAACACACAGTGATTCATGATTAACCTAGTCTGGTATGTTCACCAACAGAGTGACAAATCTGTCAGTGAATAAATGATTGATTGAATTCAGCTCTTTTTTTGTGAATTGTACAATTTCAGCTAATTGTTCATTATACACATGGATCTGTTGAATGATTTGCATTAACTTCTCATTTTACCGATTGTTTAAAAATTCTTAGAAAAGAAACATCATGTGATTTATGTGACCATACAGTTCAAATATGAAATTTTGCATCTTAATCTTAACTATGATTGGATAGCTAACTTTTTTTTTTTTTTGAGGATGACCATCAGAAAAAGTCACTGAAGCTTTGATATGCTCAGATAGAAGTCCTTTGGGAAAAAGTAGAAGGAGATAGATTGGACTATGGAATTTTAGATAATAGGTACACTACAGAAAAACCTAAGACATCCTTCGCCACATGGAAAGGTAGAAGCAAGACCTCCTTTATGCCAAAACCCTACAAAGTGTGCAGACAGGGAGTTCTGAATTTTCAAATAACGTATCCCTTCTTCTGCTCTCTCTTTCTCCTCATCACACATGCAGAGCTCACATTCATGGTCCTATTGATGCCCACTATCCTGGATTGGAAGACCTTTGAAATTGCCCTTAAACCCAAGCCTTCCGTATCACAACAGATTTTGTCACACCAAATGAAACATTGAAAACCATATATTTCACTTTGCAAACAGAATCTTTGCAATTAGCAGTTCTGATCAATGATGATAAAACACATCAGATGGCTTTTATATAACCAAGCCTTTAAGGATTTTGGAGTAAAAGGTTTCTGGCAATTACCACTGTGCAGAAAGTTGTCAAACACTGGAAAACCTGCAGAGAGAAGATTGAACCTCACTTGTTCTGTTGGCATGTTGCTACTCCTCTGCAGCTGAATACAAAGTTATTCAGCTTTTCTTCACATGGCTCAATATGGAGAGGAGCATGGCTTGGGTTGGGAAAGGGACAGGCAGCGACAATGAGTCTTCCAGATATGATTCTCTCACAGAAATGGCCAGGGTATCTTAGTCCTTTCCTTCCACTGAGCAACTCACTCCCTACTTTTGGAGCTCATCAGTCAGCACAGCTGGCAGGGAGATAATACCAGTTTCAGGTGTCTGTGATGGCTCAATGCCCTTAATCACCCCAAGCAGTAGTCCCATTTTTCCACTACACCACCATCAGCTGTGCCAGGTTTTAGCAGCTCACCTCCACTTTGCAAAATTCAGCCTCAACACTACAGCTTTTCCACATCCATTTTCATTTCCCCTTCAAGTAAATTTACAGCCTCCAGAAGTCCTCAATCCCTTTCCCCAGCCAATATGGACACAACCACCTTTTCAGGTGCAGGACATTTGCTTACACTCTCCTCTTCAACATACATGGACCCTTTCCTGGCTCTGCTCTCCTTACAGTTGCTCTTTAGAAAAAAAAAGTTACACCATTAGATTTGCAAATCTGAGAAGGACAGTTTGCATAGTTAACTGGTATCACTATGGAGCCACCACTAAATATTTGCACTGCCAACCATTATAATTAAGTGAAGCTTAACTACAGATGGGGAAATGTATTTAGATTAACTCTATTACTTTGAAGCAAGTTTTTTGTGAGTAAAACTATGTCCTTCTTAGCCTTTATGAACTTGTAAATATCACTTGTTAGAAAAGAAAGCTACACAGTTTTAAAAGCAAATGCCTTAGTACCCAAGCCTGGCTCCCACTCTGGCAGCACAAAGGGGCAGAACTCTGTGTCAAACAGTCAGCTGGGATTCCCCCAGTGTAGAGAAGATGACTCACTCACTTCTATTTGTCTGGTCTGTTAGGAAGTCTTGCCTACAGTCTGAATCTTACAGGTTAGAAGACATCAGTATAGTAAATAATCCACCACCTAGATTTCCATAACAGCCACTCTCTATAGAGCACTGTCCTTCCCTTATAAACCCAGCTGAGTCACATATAGGGTTTACAGACTCTCAGCACACTGAGCTGTGCCTTTCTTCTTTTCCTTATTAACAATTTAAAGCAATTAACAAGTTGCTAAATGTTACTTTAGTAGGGTCCCTATTCTCTAGAAGTAATAAAAGTTCCCCTCCAGCAACCTCCCTTGTCCCACAAAATACTCTGGTAGGCCATTCATTATTTTTATTAAGACCTTCTCTAATAGGTAAAGGCTGGGATAACATTTACCTGAAATCTAATTTTGCAGCACTTGAAACGTCCAGCCCTGGCAGCAACCATATTCCCAGTCCTTCTATTGTTCCTCATACAGCCAACTCTAAACAGAATGCCAGCTAGCTCCTCTATTTATAACATCTCACCCTTTGTCCCCTCCCATCTTGAGTTCTGATTGGGTCAAATCCTGGACTGACCTTTTGAACTGCCTTTAATGATAACTTCTGCACTGGCTTCAATAAACTGTTAAGCATGCTCAATAATTACCATCCCCCCAGCCTCTGCTTTTGAATATGGTTTTCCTTTAGACACTTGTGGCTGAAATCTCTCTCTCCTTTGTGAACATCTTGATCCCCCAAATCCTTTCCTTTATTCAGTTTCTGGTCTTCCTTTCTTTGGACACATTAATTATATTTACAATAGCCTTTGGGGGAGACTCTCCAATTATTTTGCTTGCAGCTCCACTAGTGTTAGCAACTCTGAACTAGTATAAACAGACTGGCATTATTACCAGGGTCATCTAGACTTGTCTGAGCAAATGTACATGATACATGCTAGTGGATGGTCTATGCTAATGTTCCCACTGTTGCTACCCCTTCTGGAGCTGCACCAGCAGTAGTGAAAATTTTGGGATATTTCACACAAAAAAAGGCTTGTGTGGATGCATCCTTGCTCTGGTTGAAATCAATGAGACTACTATTCAACATGATTAAGAGTCACAAAATTGTGTCACTGATAACAAATACAATAATACTTTCATAAATGTATGCATGTATTTAATTTCATTGTGAAAAAAAAATGTTAGACCCTCTAAGACAAATTATGTAAGAGGTGAGGGAAAATTCCCCATTCCCATCAGAGAAATCAGGTAGCTAGAGGAGAGAACTGATCAAGACTCATCTATGCATCTTCCCCACAAGAAACCTTCCAGCCTGAAGGGGGGTAGGAGCATGGTATAGGAGCTTAAAAAATGCACCATGCTTGTTCTAGAAAGAATCATATTGACTTTCACTGTTTTACAATGCAAGGGTCAGTGAAACAGAGTCCAGCCACGCTTTGAAATCAGTCTGAGAATCTGGTACACATATTTTGAGGGAGATTAGTTTAGAACTAGATGAATCTGTCTGCTAAAGGAGTGCATGACTAGTGACAGGCACTTTAATGCCTTTTCAGGTTTTCAGACTTTGTAGATATTTCATTTCACGTTCCATCCTTACAAGCTTTAAATTAAATATTCCTCCTATTAATAACATTCTGAAAGACTTTGCAAGATCCCCAGATCTGTGGCTAAATTATTTACAAAACATTCCAGTAGAAAGGATTACAGGGACCTGCTGACCCATCAATACCATGTTTTTGCCCTTTGAGGAAGCTGTGTGTATGCAGTGTCCTTTGCATTGCACTCCATTTGCTTCTGTCAGATTATGTGATATCAGCTAAAGATACTGAATAAGAAACATAAAGGTAAAGGAGCTCTAATTTTGATGAAAGGGGACAGAAGTAATCCCCTGCAACCATTCAGATACCCACAGAGACACATTGTGTCAATAACAGAGGTTAGGTGAAATAATAAGTCTGTGCACTAACCTTACACCTTTAGTGTACCCCAACTCCCCATCTGTAAAATGCCAACAATAATACCTCTATTCTTCTATCCTTTGTCTATCTTGTCTATTTAGATTGTAAACACTTCAATGCAGTGACTGGATCTTACTATAAGAATGCACATTGCCTAGTTAGCACAACTGGCCTCTGATGTTGGTTGGGATCCTATTATATCATCGGTAATAAACAATGAGAGATCTAAGTTAGTTCAGATTCATACTTGGATTATAAATGAAACTGAGTGATGATGTGCAGATATATTACTTGGCTCAAGTTGTTACTTGAAACTTCTTTTTACTGTTATAACATTGAACGGTTATTTGTGGGTTTATGAGTTTTGTGTAGCAGGACTTTTACCTGCTTTTCCCATAGCAACCTCACCATAGCTATTTGTTTAAACCTTTACTAAACACATGCATAAGAAAGAAGCAAAATAAAGAAGACTTAAATACTTAGAATTCAAATGTAAATTCCCCTTTCTTTCTTTTACATTCAGAAATCCCTCAGAGGAAAAGCATTAGTTAAGAATTCTCTTACTAAACTAAATATCTTTCTTGGGAGAAAAGGAAGGAGAGCTGAGTGAATTTTGATTTTATTCTTCTTCTTTAGATCAACACACACAAAAGAAAAAAAAATGGCCTGATCCAAAGCCCACTGAAGTCAATACTAGTCTTACTACTGACTACAACAAGCTTTGGATCAGACCCACCAAGAAAAAAAGGAAAACATTGTAGAGGATGGAACATAGACAAGTCTGCCATGAACAGGTATTCTATACTCTCTGGCCCTTGGCTTACTTCCCCAGTCTTGGACAACTTCTGTGCTAGGTGCTATAGTCACCTTTTGCTGGGACAAGGTCTCATGCTAGCTTAGCCTATCATACTATGTTATCAGGTTGGTAAATCTCAATGCAATTTGTTAATGTTCTGGAGCAGTGTGATCATGTTTCATCAAACATCACCAAGTTGTAACAATGTAATTTCTAGTTTCTTGGTACAGGGTATTTCCTTTAAGAATATAGTATGGGATCAAAAGTTCATTATATTCATACTTGCTTAACAAAGTATTTTAGAAAAGGAGTACTTGTGGCACCTTAGAGACTAACATAAGTACTCCTTTTCTTTTTGTGAATACAGACGAACACGGCTGCTACTCTTAAATAAAGTATTTTAGGGGAGTTCCCATTTACTGTTTACTAATGAGGCTGACCCTAACTGTTATCTTCTGTACTCTGGGCTGGCCTCTTCTAGGAACTGTTCAATAGATATGAAAATTAATCAGGGTTCTGTAAAAAATATTGCTAAAAAACAAGTACAATGGGGTTGGGATCATCTTAGGATGAAAAACTGTGACTGTCAGTGGTTTGAGCATTGGCCTGCTAAACCCAGGCTTGTGAGTTCAATCCTTGAGGGAGCCACTTACGGATCTGGGGCAAAAATTGGGGATTGGTCCTGCTTTGAGCAGGGGGTTGGACTAGATGACCTCCTGAGGTCCCTGCGAACCCTGATATTCTATGAGACCAACATATACAAGATATAACTAGGTTTATAGAAATGAAATGGGTTTTTAATACAAATGCCTTAGAAATAGAACTTTAATTGAATGGTGTGTTTTAGTTTTGGGTTTTTTTAGGTTAAATGATTCTTCAAAACACTAGGAGGTTTAGATCTGTTGTGGGATACAGTGTACAATGAAATTAAATCTATCCTTTCCAGGTTGTCAGTTCAAATCTAACATAGATCAGCACTGGCTGAAATTCTTGTCATACTATCTGAGGACAATATTTTGGCCTATGTAAAATGATTTTTTTGGGGTCTTAATCCATTTCCCAGGATAGAAATATCCACAATACAAAAAACATCCTGCCTCTAACTAGAAATCTCAGCAAAGACCTTGGACTGAATGTACCTTCTCAGCTCTAGAGATGCATGTTCCAAGTCAGATTGGGCATATTGGGGGAACTGTGGGAACTTGCACTTCCTCCATCTGTGCTGTACCTGATTTATGGGAAAAGAGAGCTTCAGTTTTCAAATCTGTCAGGTGAGCACCTTTTACTAAATTCATACAGGAGAAAGGGGAAGAAAGGTCAGCTAACGATGCCTTAGATATCATACAGTAGCAGACAGTTAAAAACTCCAGCATTTTATAATGAGTGCGCCTTACAAATTAAATATGAAGTACATAGGGAATGTGGAAATGACTTCTTTGAGTTGATTATATTACTCCTACCATTCTTTCCCCTCCATCTCTGGACCCAGTCCCACACTGAGTACAGCTCAGCCAGACCAGAGACACTTGTCTCAGATCATTAAAACACAGAGAAGCAGAACATTTATATATTATTAAAAACAAGCTAAAACTATGTAAAAAAAATTCTGCTTCCAAGGGATTTATCCTAATCATATTATTGGTGGTTCTACAGTTTCTCCTTTACAATGAAAAGGTACTGAACAGTTCTGATAGCTAAAGAAATTTCCTTATTCATTTGATTATTCCTTTCATTGTCAAAGGACCCTAAGTAGAAATTAGGACCCACTGTACTGGGCACAGTAAGAACAAGTAACACAAAAAGTAGTCCTTGCCCCAAAGAACTCCCAATCTGGGATTTAGACAATATGATACAAGAGAACAGACAGACCAGTGGCACTTGGTAGATAACAAGATAAGAGAGACAGGAGCCAACAACAAAAAGACACTCCCCCTCCGGCCACACCTGTTTATCCAATGTTATCTCACAGGGTAATGTATAAATCAAATATGGCGTGACCTTCTTCACAATCATGTCTTTATTTATGCTGTTTGGAGCAGACTTCTTTATCCGCTCACGGTTTGGTTTCATTCTGCCACTTGTGACTGATGTGCCTAATATTTCAAGGAAGATCATGCTAGGGTGCCATATATTCTGTTTTTACACTGTTTTTATACAAGGCATATAGAAAGTACTCAGATTTCATATTAGCATGGAAAAGACAGTGACTCATGTGAAGTCAGATTTTCTAGTGTGTTTTTTAATTTGTGAAGCTTTATACAGTTTATAATTTAGGATTTTATTAATAACAAATGAGTGTAATCATGATTACCTACATGAACGTCTACTAAATCTTTTCATGGAAAAGCAATTAATGGTTAATCTCCTAGCTATTGTATGGATACCGAGTTCCAGGATTTTTGAAGCATCCAAGTGTTTCACATAGGTATTGAAACATGCACCCTGGCAATAATCTAAATGACCCCCATACATGCACAATGACTTCTTATCTTTACCTTGATCTATTTGTCACCAACACAAAATGTTTATCCTAAACCCCATACACCACTCCTCAACCCTTGCCTAAATTCCTATTGGTCTCTCTCTCTCCTCGTGTTCTCCCTGCCCCAAGTTCCCACTTGTTCTACCTGTCTTCATAGAGAACCAACAGTTTCCTCCCTCTGCTCTCCTTTGATGTGCCCTGCTACTTCTCCCTTGCAGAAAAACTAGAAGGCTTTTGGGCCTGAGGGCCAATTTAGAGGTAACTAAATTTAGATGTGAAACCTACACATTCTCTCAATATTCTCCATGCATATGTTACACCAACTCAGATTCCCTCCAATCTACACCCACTTAATGTGTAAATTACAAACCCCTCCTTTCACATCACCTCTGAATTTGACCCAGTGAGTGAAATTTTGGCCCCACTGGGAGTTAATGGGAGTTTTGCAACTCATTTCAGTGACACCAGTTTTTAACCCACTAAAGTGTCTAAGGTAGTCTGAGTTGAAGTAAGACACATGATGCGAGACCCGAAGAAGAAAATGTCGCAAGGGGAAAGAGTAAGAAGGTATACGTTTAAGCATCTTCATTCTCACTGTACAATGGCTTCTTACTTCTCCTGGCATCTCAGCATATAAATTACATCCACGTGACCCTTGTACATCTCTAGTTAGTATAGGGAGTCTAAGACCATGGCTACACTACCAATTTGTGTCACCAAAAGTCAACATAATAAATATCGCAATTTCATGGTCACCCTTGCTCCTTCTGTTGGCAGATTACGCCCGCAACGGGGGCACCATCATCGTCCTGCACTTAGGACGGAAGAACCCAATGCACCGCTACAGACTAGGGACCGAATGGCTAGGCAGCAGTTCTGTGGAAAAGGACCTAGGGGTGACAGTGGACGAGAAGCTGGATATGAGTCAGCAGTGTGCCCTTGTTGCCAAGAAGGCCAATGGCATTTTGGGATGTATAAGTAGGGGCATAGCGAGCAGATCGAGGGACGTGATCGTCCCCCTCTATTCGACATTGGTGAGGCCTCATCTGGAGTACCGTGTCCAGTTTTGGGCCCCACACTACAAGAAGAATGTGGATGGAATTGGAGAGAGTCCAGCGAAGGGCAACAAAAATGGTTAGGGGTCTGGAACACATGACTTATGAGGAGAGGCTGAGGGAACTGGGATTGTTTAGTCTGCAGAAGAGAAGAATGAGGGGGGATTTGATAGCTGCTTTCAACTACCTGAGAGGTGGTTCCAGAGATGATGGTTCTAGACTATTCTCAGTGGTAGAAGAGGACAGGACAAGGAGTAATGGTCTCAAGTTGCAGTGGGGGAGGTTTAGGTTGGATATTAGGAAAAAAATTTTGACTAGGAGGGTGGTGAAACACTGGAATGCGTTACCTAGGGAAGTGGTAGAATCTCCTTCCTTAGAAGTTTTTAAGGTCAGGCTTGACAAAGCCCTGGCTGGGATGATTTAATTGGGGATTGGTCCTGCTCTGAGCAGGGGGTTGAACTAGATGACCTCCTGAGGTCCCTTCCAACCCTGATATTCTATGATTCTATGACAGTGGGAGCAATGCATTGTGGGTACCTATCCCACAGTCCTTCTGTCGCTGCTTGTTGTGGGATGATGGAGAGAATCACAACACATCTTGGGACAATGCTAAATGTCCCATGATGCATTGTTTTCTGTCACAGCACTCAATGGGCTTCTGGCTTTCTTTCGTGGCATCTTTTCCAATGGCCCTTCTTTGCTGTGCACCCTGGCATCTTTGTGAGAAGGGATGGATCCCGCACTGCTCTCCTATGCTCTGTTAACTGTCATGCAATTAATTGTGAAGTTCCTAACTGAAGAGGACTCCTGGCGCCTGACATTCTGCGTAATATGGATAGGAGCAACTTTAGATTGCTTTTGGCATTCACAGAGCAGGTGCACAGGGTAGACAGTCATAGAATCATAAAATCATAGAATATCAGGGTTGGAAGGGACCTCAGGAGGTCATCTAGTCCAACCCCCTGCTCAAAGCAGGACAAATCCCCAACCAAATCATCCCAGCCATGGCTTTGTCAAGCCTGACCTTAAAAATACCTAAGGAAGGAGATTCCACCACCTCCCTAGGCAACGCATTCCAGTGTTTCACCACCCTCCTAGTGAAAAAGTTTTTCCTAATATCCAACCTAAAGCTCCCCCATTGCAACTTGAGACCATTACTCCTTGTTCTGTCATCAGCTACCACTGAGAACAGTCTATATCCATCCTCTTTGGTACCCCCTTTCAGGTAGTTGAAAGCAGCTATCAAATCCCCCCTCATTCTTCTCTTCTGCAGACTAAACAATCCCAGTTCCCTCAGCCTCTCCTCATAACTCATGTATTCCAGTCCCCTAATCATTTTTGTTGCCCTCCACTGGATTCTTTCCAATTTTTCCACATCCTTCTTGTAGTGTGGGGCCCAAAACTGGACACAGTACTCCAGATGAGGCCTCACCAATGTCGAATAGAGGGGAACGATCATGTCCCTCGATCTGCTGGCAATGCCCCTACTTATACATCCCAAAATGCCATTGGCCTTCTTGGCAACAACGACACACTGTTGACTCATATCCAGCTTCTCGTCCACTGTAACCCCTAGGTCCTTTTCTGCCAAACTGCTGCCGAGCCATTCGATCCCTAGTCTGTAGCGGTGCATGGGATTCTTCCGTCGTAAGTGCAGGACTCTGCACTTGTCCTCGTTGAACCTCATCAGATTTCTTTTGGCCCGATCCTCTAATTTGTCTAAGGCCCTCTGTATCCTATCCCTACCCTCCAGCGTATCTACCTCTCCTCCCAGTTTAGTGTCATCTGCAAACTTGCTGAGGGTGCAATCCACACCATCCTCCAGATAATTTATGAAGATATTGAACAAAACTGGCCCGAGGACCAACCCTTGGGGCACTCCACTTGATACCGGCTGCCAACTAGACATGGAGCCATTGATCACTACCCATTGAGCCCGACAATCTAGCCAACTTTCTATCCACCTTATAGTCCATTCATCCAGCCCATACTTCTTTAACTTGCTGGCAAGAATACTGTGGGAGACCGTGTCAAAAGCTTTGCTAAAGTCAAGGAACAACACGTCCACTGCTTTCCCCTCATCCACAGAGCCAGTTATCTCGTCATAGAAGGCAATTAGATTAGTCAGGCATGACTTGCCCTTGGTGAATCCATGCTGACTGTTCCTGATCACTTTCTTCTCCTCTAAGTGCTTCAGAATTGATTCCTTGAGGACCTGCTCCATGATTTTTCCAGGGACTGAGGTGAGGCTGACTGGCCTGTAGTTCCCAGAATCCTTCTTCTTCCCTTTTTGAAAGATGGGCACTACATTAGCCTTTTTCCAATCATCCGGGACTTCCCCCAGTCGCCATGAGTTTTCAAAGATAATGGCCAATGGCTCTGCAATCACATCCACCAACTCCTTTAGCACTCTCGGATGCAGCGCATCCGGCCCCATGGACTTGTGCTCATCCAGCTTTTCTAAATAGTCCTGAACCACTTCTTTCTCCACAGAGGGCTGGTCACCTCCTCCCCATGCTGTGCTGCCCAGTGCAGCAGTCTGGGAGCTGACCTTCTTCGTGAAGACAGAGGCAAAAAAAGCATTGAGTACATTAGCTTTTTCCACAACCTCTGTCACTAGGTTGCCTCCCTCATTCAGTAAGGGGCCCACACTTTCCTTGACTTTCTTCTTGTTGCTAACATACCTGAAGAAACCCTTCTTGTTACTCTTAACATCTCTTGCTAGCTGCAACTCCAGGTGTGATTTGGCTTTCCTGATTTCACTCCTGCATGCCCGAGCAGTATTTTTATACTCTTCCCTGGTCATTTGTCCAATCTTCCACTTCTTGTAAGCTTCTTTTTTGTGTTTTTGTGTTTAAGATCAGCAAGGATTTCACTGTTAAGCCAAGTTAAGTCACTTTTGGGCTTGTGAAACAAGCACTGAATGGTGGGATCGTATCGTCCTGCAGGTGTGGGATGCTGAGCAGCAGCTACAGAACTTTTGGATGTGGAAAGCCACCTTCCTGGAACTGTGTGCGGAATTCACACCATACCTGCGGCACAAGGACACCAGAATGAGACCTGTCCTCTCAGTAGCGAAGTATGTGGCAATTGCTGTGTGGAAGCTGGTAACTCCAGACTGCTACCGGTTGGTCACGAATCAATTTGGAGTGGGGAAGTTGACTGTTGGGGCTGTGTTAATGCAAGTGTGCAAGTCAATAAATTGCATCCTGCTACAAAGGACCTGGGAAGTGTGCGTGAAATAGTGGATGGCTTTGTAGAAATGGGTTTCATTAACTGTGGAGGGGTGATAGATGGCACACATATATACACAGAAGATTACAGTGTGGGGGGTGTTGAAATGCCCATAGTGATCCTGGGGGACCCTGCATACATCTTACAGCCATGGCTTATGAAATCTTACACGGGATACCTGGACAGCATTAAGGAGCAGTTCAACCGCACGCTCAGTAGGTGCCAGATGACAGTTGAATGTGCCTTTGGCAGTTAAAGATGCGCTGGCAATGCCTTTATGGCAGCTTGGACCTCACTGAGGATAATATTCCTATGCTCATAGCCGTGTGCTGTACGTTGCATAATCTCTGTGAAGCTAAGGGTGAAAGGTTTGCTCAGGGGTGGAGTGCTGATGCAGACCACTTGGCCACTGATTTTGAGCAGCCAGATACTAGGGCTGTGAGAGGAGCCCAGAGTGGGGCTATTCGAATCAGGGAGGCTTTGAGGCAGCACTTTGACAATGACCACCAGTAACATAGATCTCTGTCTGAGTTGCTTCAATGTTACATGACATATAGTTTTCCTAGGAGGCAATGGTGACATTTGGGGCCTTATATTCCTATAAAAAAGTGATTAAACTGCCTGTGCATATATTGGCAGTGCCTGCAATCTCACCTTGTAGAAAAAAGTGAAGATGATTTTACCATTATAAAAATTTGCTTTTATTGCACAAGAAACAGCACACACAAACACAGAGATGCTTGGCGGGAAAAGAGGAATCAAGGAAGGGCAGACTTTCACAGCTGTGTGTAGGTCCAGCTATTATTGTGAAAGTTGTCCAAGAGGGTAGAGTGGAGGAGGAACCAAGAAGTCCCGGACGGAGGAAAGGACTGTGTGGGTGGACTTTGGCGGGGGCGGGGCATGGAAAAGAGTTCTGAATCTGCTGCAGTGGAGGTCGAACCCTGATCTGCTCAGTCTGCAGCATTATTAAGGACTTCAGCATCTACATTTGCTCCTGCATAATTTTAAGCATCTGCTCATTAGCATCCTTAACAAATGTGGGATTCTCTTTTCTGTTCTGCCATTCAGCTTCCCAGCACGCCTTTTGTTCCTTTTTTCTGCATTGGAGCACTGCAGGACCTCCTGGAGCATGTCTTCTTTGCCGCATCTTCGGCTCTCTCTTATCTGGCACAGATGCTTGGCCGGGGTGCGTGGGATGTTCCTGAAGGCCACATCTGCCGAAGCACAGGGGACAATGCACAGAAGCGGGATTATTAAATTTACGCACAGCACTGAAACATTTCAGTTAAATACACCTTTTGCAACATTGCCATCACTTTCTCACTGACCCTAGCCAGGCAGACATCTCTGTGAACACCCAAAGCATGGTGAGTGTTGGCGTGGGGGGTGGGGGGTTCTCCACATGGGTAAAAGAGTACACACGGTTTGCAAGGGTCATGGTGCAGCATTCTAGGGAACAAATTGTAAAATTCTCCCACACTTCTCCACAGGTGGGGTTAATTCTAATTCACTGCTAAGAGTAAGCAGGGAAACAAGGGCACTATCTACTCCATGTTTGTGGCTTCTGCCCTGCTCCCTATGCTGCTTGCCTATGCGCCGCTTTGGTACCTGCACAAGTGATTGCCGAATGGCGCAGGAAAGTTTCCTACAACGAGGGAAGGAGCAAAGCTGTTCTGCCATGGAACCTTTGGCAAAGGATTACTGAGGACCTCCAGGAACCTTTCCAGGAGATCTCTCTGGAGGATTCCCGTGAGGTCTCGGCGTGCATGAACACCCTGTTCCTCCATACTGATTAGCTACAGAGGGAAATGTCCAGCTCACAGAAACACCACCAGCCTCCCACATTTCTATTCCCTGAACCCACCTCCACAATATACTAGCCACAGCCACTGACCAGGAGTCTCATCTGCTTCTTGCTCGCTGGAGAGACTCTGCTGAGACTGGCTAGACACTTCACGAATGAGAACAGTTCCTGGCTGTCTGCGCACCCCACCGCACGACCCCACCGGGAGCTGCACATCTTCATCTAACCCCACCTCTTCATCAATAACTTCGTCTTCCGCCACCTCAGTGCCCTCCAAAGTATCCACAGGACTCTTGGCGATGGAGACCACCCAGGATAGCATCCATCTCCTTATAGAACCAGCAGGTCTTAGGTGAAGCACCTGAGCAATGGTCTGCCTCAGCTCCTTTATCTTCACTCTGCATTGCAGCATGTCCCGATCATAGCCCTTTTCGCACAAGCCTCAAGAAATCTGACCATAGGTATCTTAATTCCTGTGGTTCAAGTGCAGCGGGACTGCACAGACTCCTCTCTCCATACACTGATCAGATCCAAGAGCTCTGCAGTGGTCCAAGCGGCAGAGAGTTTGCTGCGATAACCCACCATTGTCGTCTGGGAAGATGAGATGAGATCTTTCCATTCAGAACAAACAGGAAATGGAACTTCAAAAATTCCCAGGGCTTCTAAGGGGGAGGGGCAGATAGTTGTTAACCTGGCTGCAGGGCAGTGGAGTTCAAACTGCTGACCAGAACTGTCAGGATCGGCATTGTGGGACATCTCCTGGAGACCAATTAAAGAGATGAAATGAAGCGTGGTGCCTACACTTGCACTTTGCTTACAAAAAGATAAAGGAAAAAGATGTAAATCTCTTGTGAGGGTGGATGTATTTTGTTGCCAAAACTGCACATTCTCCCTGGCAAAGGTCGCCTGCATGTGTATGCACTCACTGTTTGAGTCAAAAAACAGCAGTTTTGGTGAGAAAACTTGATAGAGTAGAAAAGGCCTTACTTACACAATTCAGATGAATTTGGATCTGGACTCTCATGGCTGCTGAGGAGAGATATATACCTATGTATGTGTGATATCTCACACACATATATTCACTATTCCATCAAATAAGGTTCCCTTAGCTAACTCGTGAAGGTGGGACCAGATCCTTTCTGAAGGATCAGCCTGATAGAGGAAATATTATGATTTGCACCTGCAGTGATGAATTTCTGATAGAGGACTATTGTGCTGTGACAACTATTTGTACATATCTATGAATAAAATACTGCAAAAACTGTACACGTCTATAGACTGCAAGGTCAGAAGAGACCATTCTGATCATCTAATCTGATCTCTTGTGTAGCACAAGTCATAGAACTTACCCAAAATAATTCATAAAGTATATCATTCAGAAAAAAACATCCAATCTTGATTTAAAAATGGTCAGTGATGGAGAAGCCACCATGACCCTTGGTAACTTGTTCCAATGGTTAATTATTCTCAGCATTCAAAATTTTCATCTTATTTACCATCTGAATTTCTCTATCTTCAACTTCCAGCCATTGGATCATATTATAGCTTTCTCTGTTACATTGAAAAGCCCATTATTAAATATTCCCCAAGTAAGCATTTATAGACTGCAATCAAATTACCCATTAAACTTCTCTTTGTTAAGCTCCTTGAGTCTATCACTATAAGGCATGTTTTCTAATCCTTTAATCATTCTTGTGGCTCTTTTCTGAACCCTCTTGAATTTATCAACATCCTTCTTGAATTGTGGACACAATATTCCAGAAGCAGTTCTACTAGTTCCAAATACAGAAGTAAAATAAACTCTCTGCTCCTGGAGATTCATGCGTCCTAGGGTCACATTAGCCCTTTTCGCCACAGTATCACACAAGGAGCTCACGTTCAGCTGATTATATACCACTACACACAAATCTTTTTCAGGATCACTGCTTCCCAGGATAGAGTCCCCCATCCTGTAAGTGTGGGCTACATTTTTGTTCCTAAATGTATAAATTTACAATTAGTCATACTAGTACTGATAGTTTCCTTGAACCCAGTTTACCGAGCGATCCAGATAACTCTGAATCCGTGACCTCTTCTCTTCATTATTTACCACTTCCCCACTTTTGTATCATCTGCAAACTTTAGCAGGAGTGATTTTATGTTCTCTTCCGGATCATTAATAAAAATGTTAAATGGAACAGTGCCAAGAACCAATCCTTGCAGGACTTGCGGGCTGGTTCCTTTTATAGTGACAGATGCTGGCAAGGATTTTCACGTGTTGTGTTCTTTTCCATAAAAAGTTTGCTAAGGTGTTCATCAACACTTACTGTAAATTCATGTCTTACAAGTTATCCTTCCCTAATGAATAATTATAGTAAACATAATACTCAAGGCCAGATCCTCAAATGGCATAAGTTAGCATAGCTCTATTGACTTCAATAGAACTACATTGATTTGTATCAGCTAAGAATCTGATCCTCAGAATGTAAACTCTTTGGAACAGGAACTCTGTGTGTGTATATGCGCGCGTGCGTGCACTCTCGTTGGAGCCTCTACACATGTCCATAATACTACTATTGTCACACAATTAAGAGATCATTATTAATGTTGCAAAGTCACTCACTCAAAAGGTAGGAAAGACTAGAATTAAGGATGTCTGTGCAAAATGAGATCATATAATTAGATAAACAAAACATGCATGCTTCACTTGCATGTGCAGTTACTGAATTTCTAAACTCTATTGCAGTAACCGTATGCACAGTCATATTTTATGATAAAAAATAGGCATATATTTATGTAACAGTCACCAAGAAATAGTCAAATAACTCCTGACTAAAAGTGTGCATCAGGGTCAGCACCATTATTCTTTAGAATGCTGGCAAATTTACAATGTGAACAAATCCTATAATACTGTGTACTTCATTTTCTTCTTTTCTTTGTAATTGAGTCTGTATCACTCAACAAGTATTGAAATCTGTTGGATATACTCAATCCCAGGTGGCAGGTCTTCATCCCTGCAATTTTCAATGGAAATATTGCTAGACTAAAGAAAGAGATTAACTCAAATTTTATACTGAATAGTGCTTCCAAGGTTGGAGTCATCCATCATTATGTAGATTGCTAGAGAAAAAGAGCATCTGAGGACCTGTGTTATGAGATGCCTTCCTGAAGAATTGTTGCCATATTGAACCTCTCCAGATAATATGAAGCAATGATCACATTTCTCTGCATCTCCTCCAAAACCAATCTTAATTGTTAGGGATCATAATTATCAAAAAGATTTATATAACTGCCAAATAGCTCTGGAGACTAATACATTTAGAGAGTTTTTTAAAGATTTAGATTTAAACACATTTGTTATCTTCTGATTCAGCAAGGCTTTTAAGCATGTGCCTAATTTTATACACTTGAGTCCCATTTACTTCCTTGGGCTTCTCACCTGCTTAAAGTTAGGCAACTGCTTAAGTATTTGGTGAACTGAGTCCTACATTACCAAATTCCTTCCTAAATTTTCCATAAGGTTCACAGAAGAATGACAGAAAGACTCAAAGAAGGATCTGTGTGTGTGTGTGTGTTTTAAAATGGAGTCTCTTCATGAATTAACATATAATCTATTTAGTTTGCCACAGATTCGGGAAAAAATACTAAAGCAAACACTACACAAGTTTTTATTACAAATTAATTCTGAAATAAAGCCACTGATTCATATTCATCACTTAAATGGCTTTTTTTTCCCTGCTGTCTCATTGTCTGCAACAGTTTCTTATCATATGAGGCAAGTGCAGAAGGCTGAATGCATAAGGAGATTGTAAATACTGTAAATCAAAACCAAACATATTCCCCATAAATTCAAAGATTTCATACCCAGAGTGCATGATTTAGTAAAGTCTGATTGCAAACATTTGCTACTTTAGTAATAGTATTATAATATCTATTTTTGCATTTTTACAATACCTAATTAGTTTTATTACAATATTTTATAAAATAAGAACATTTTAATGCACAATATAAAGCTTTGTTAAAGCTTTTATTTTTTGCCATATCTATCTTGGACACAATTTGCATATTGATGACATTTTAGAAAAGCAAGAATAGCATGTGTATCTCTCCGTCCTTCCACATCATGTACCATTCCCATGCTTACACAAAAGAAATTATGAAAGCATATAAGGAAATGATTGTGCAAACCATTCTTTGTTAAAGTGGTACATTTAAAGTTCATGGTTCTATGTAGAAGTAGATAGAGGAATTTTTGTCTTATGGACAGAGCCCTGAATATCACAGCAACCACATCTTTTTAACCAACATTAACTGTAATCAAAAAGATCACTTTTCAGAGTAACAGCCGTGTTAGTCTGTATTCGCAAAAAGAAAAGGAGGACTTGTGGCACCTTAGAGACTAACCAATTTATTTGAGCATGAGCTTTCGTGAGCTACAGCTCACTTCATCGGATGCATCACTGTGGCTGAGTGATAAAACTTCTGTACATCTGAGCCAAGTGGTAAATGAAAGGCCTTTGGCTAAAGAATTTCTACCACTAGAGATCATTTGCAAGCTAAAGGTTGCTGGGTTTAGGGCCCATCTGGCAAAAGTGCAAGATACAACAATGAAAGGATGATGCATGGAATATAAAGGAGTACCCCTAACCTAGGCATTTTCCTTCCAGTGAGGAAACCTTAAATAACTGATCCTTGCATACCTTTTATGATGTGTGTATGAGAAAGATAAGAGGTATTGTCTCTGTGCTCATTACTAGTGCACCATCTCCATAGTGCACTATGCACTGGCAACATGGTCCAGATCCTCAGCCCCTGATACAATAGCAACTGCAAACAGTGTAATGACCAGGTGAGAACCTTCATTACTTTGTGCAAATTAGAGTAACTCCAAGATTGCCTTAATTTATGCTGGGAGATTAGCAGGACCCTGCTACCCCAGGATTGAGGCAATAGAAAGGTAACTGGAAGCTATGTCTGGTCGACACCCTTAGCTCCTGAACCAATCACAGATTGGGCAGATCCTATTAGGCTGGTTAGCATAATTAAGTTAAGCACAATAATGACTAAAAGCACTTTACTCTACTCTATATGTGTAAATATATACTTGCCTTGTTACATGTTGCTTGTAATTTTTTTAAAAAGTGTTTCATCTCTTTTTATTTATCTCCAGAGAAGTATTGTCATTGTTAATTCAGGAAGACCTACCAAAATTTTCTGTCTCAATTTTACACACACACACTCAATCTCTCTCTCCGCTCCCTGCCCCTCCCCATCTTCCCCCCTCCTTCTACCTCCTCCCCCACCCCCGACCCCCAGCAAAAGTGTGAAAATAATACAAGATATGGAAATAAATTATTCAACGTTATATCAAGAAATATCTTTCTATCTAGTTAGCCCATGTTATCATCAACATTACATTATCTGTAGGGAAACTAAGCCAGAAATGGCTTTGATAGTAATTTTCAGAAACTTCACACTTCCCTAGAATCTGATATCAGTAGGTCATTAGCCATAAGGACGCCAAAGGACTGTCTCCATTTTCTGGAGGCTTGAAGGACTCTCCAAAATTCTCTGTTGGTCTAACTAAGCCAGGATGACATTTTATCAATCAAATCTAAAAACACATACATTAGTCACAGCAATGCTAAGTCAAGTAGAAAATTATTTGTAAATATTATCTGCATGAACTGTATTTGCAAGAGGATTAGTGAGTGCCTGTACTAATCTACTATTGGAATTAAGTTATTTTCTATTTTGAAAAAAAGACACCAAGCTTTAACCTCATTATCTGCAACATATATTTAATATAATTCTGATAGTTTATTTATACACAGCAATAGAGCACTATCTAACCATGAAGCTTAGAATGTACACAACACAAAAAGCAAGGAAATGAAAAAAAAAAGTGAAGGCATTTAATTGTACATATCACTCTTACTCATGCTACAGACAAACCACCACCATATATCACAAATAGTGTCCCAGAACCATAACTGTCCCAGCAGGGATATCAGACATCCGTTACCTCCTTCCCCAGACTCACCACCACAAATGGACCAGGTTTCACACCCCACCTCCCAAAACTATCTTTTTCTGCACAGTTCTGGAAAAGTCACTTGCTCAGGTTTAGCTAAGGGATGCTGGAGCAACATTAAGGTCTGTGGTGTATGGTAGCTGTTGTAGTCAGGAGTTGTTTCTCTCTGGGTGGAATAGTAGGGGTATACACTGTCAGAGCTCTTAACTTTTCATTTAGTAGTTTTTATGCACAGAATTATTATTATAATTATTTTTAAAAGTGTTAACTTAAGTCAAACACTTGAAAGCTAGGAAATGTCCTATGCAACCTTAGCTCTGCTGTTTTGTGCATATGCATTTTGATACAGGGTAAAATCCTACCCCCACTGAAGTCAACAGCAAAACTCTCATGGACTTCAGTGGAGACAGACTTTCACTGACAGTCTTTAAATACATAATCACATACTATTTTTTTCTATAGGACCTCTGCCTCATTCAGTGCACAGCTCTTCCTGGTTGCTTGATGTTGCAGTATAAATAACTTTCTTTTAACATAGGTAAAAAAACAATGTAATAGGTGATATCGTACCTGACATTGCCTTCACGTTTGTATTAGTTTATTTTTTATTGACATCATTTCTTGTAAATATTGTTATTGCTATTTTGACAGGATATTTGCTTTTAAATATAAATAAAGCATAATAATATTATATAATTATGTCAAATATCAAGTATTCTTCTGAAATATATGCAACACTCGTATTGAAAAATGAAACATCCTCTTTCCCATTCATAAAAAAAAATAGGAAAAGAGTTAGGTGAATGACTAGTATTAAGATATTTGCACATCTCTAAAGCAGGGTGTGTGATCAGGGCTTTAGACAACTTCTTATGCACAAAGTTGCATTTGTAAGTCACCTAGTTTTAAGTAAAATACATTAAAATATTATGAGGAGAGACCTAAAAAAACCTGACTCTAGTAGATGCTAGGGAAAAAAAGCAGGCTCATATAATGATTAAGGCAAGATATGTTCATCCTACATACTCATTTTGTAATTCAAGGTCAAGAATTGAAGATAAGGAAAGAAATTTTACACTGGATATAAGAACAGGCTTTTGCTAAAAGGGTCATCAATATGTGGAATAAGCTGCCAGACATAATAATTAGGGCATGAAGCCTAACAGATTTTAAGTCCATAATTGAAAAAAAATATTAATAAAAAAAACAATCTAACACATTATACCTTTAGGGTATATAAGCCATGAGGTATGTATTAGGTGAATATGTGGGCTCTCTGGGTCTAGTTTTCTGCACTGGCCCTGCACTTTGTGCAGTCATTATAAAGTGGATGTGAAATAGTATCATTCTTATCTGGTAAATCTGATACCATCTTTGTACTAATATAAATAACTACACAAGGTGTAGGACAAAAGGAATCAGGCCTTCTACATCCATCATTTTCCCCTCTTTCTATAAAATGAGCTCTCACTTTGACAAAGATGTAGATCCTTTATGATGTTAAACAGATTTTTTATATATGAGAGGTTATTTTACCTCTGTATTTGGCACAGGTGTGACCACTGCTGGAATATTGTGTCCAGTAAATTTTAAGGGTTCAGAGAAGAAACATGAGAATGATGAAAGGTTTAGAAAATATAATTTATGATGATGATAGACTCAAGGAACTCAATCTATTTAGCTTAACAAAGAGAAGGTTAAGGGACATGATTAAGTATCTACATGGCAAACAAATATTTAATAAGAATCTGGTCATAGGAGGTGCTCTGGCCCTCCTGCAAGGTTCGGCTCAATTAGCTCACGTGGAAGTCACTCCTGGATTCATGGTCCAAATGCTTTTATCAGTAGATCTATCTCAAGCATTAGTCTTCAACGCCAGAAAGAGCAACTTAAAAACACTTCCATTATAATTGAAACCCTCCAGAAAGTATTGCCAGTATATTATTCAACTATAATGAGGGCTGCTGGCATCTACCTCTCAGATGTTAAAAAATTGCTCTTGCTGAGCAACACTTGCTTTACAATTTATTTCCATAGTAATGAGTCCTTGGGCAATAAATCTGAAGCCACGTATGGGTTGTTGTACTTGCACACAAACCACTGAGTGGAGGGCACCAATGTAGGTTAGCTATAAAATGACAAATTACTGAACAAATGACAGGACGGACATGCTGTTCATAACACTGTATGATACTTTTGGGTGTTCCTGGTACACAGCAATCAGGGACTTTGTTTCATGAAATTGTTTATTTGTGGATCAGTTCGATTCATTGCACAAGGCCTGAGTATATGTACATCGCATAGGGAAGGATATTTGGATCTATTGCCTGAGTTACTATTGCAACATTTCAGTTTTATATAAGAGTAACACCACTGAAATCTGCTGAATTGCACCACTGTAAAACCAGGGTACTGGTTAATACCCTGGTTAATACCCTAATAAATAGTAGCTTATTGGGCTTTATTTGATTCTCTCCATTAGATTATACCCATTTTATTTCCTCCTAAAATACTTATTTTGAACAGCAAGGGCAGCTGAAACAAAAGCAGAAACATTTATTGCTAATGTGGTCTCTTTAAATTTACTTATCCTTCAGTCATTTGAACTGAAGTGGTAATTGCAGAGAGACTGGTGTGATCCCCCACTGTAAAAGGGCAAAGAATGGATAATGGATCTGCACTGGAATGGATCCACCAGCACATCCCTGCTCCTTCCCCTTCCCACTTTGTCCCTAACTGTTGCTATGTGCTTATGTGGAAATGGAAGAAGCCAACTTGAAGAACACTTCCACAGTGCCCAAAGGAGGTAGACACGCTCTGGAAGCTTCAGCCATCTTATGTCCTGCACACACTTTGTTCAGCATGTAACCCTTCTGCTAGGTGGTATCATCAGCAACAAGGGCTGGGTTCAACACCGAGGTGTTCCTCCTAACATTAGAAAACAGCTTGAGCTCCCTCCCAGAAATTTTGAAAAACTAAACACCATCCCTTAGTGCCTCCTCACTCGCAAGCACTAAGGCCTTGGTTACACTTGCGAGTTACAGCACAATAAAGGAGCCCCGGGTGCCCTAGCTCACTACCTGTCCACATTGGCAAGGCACATAGAGCACTGACTCCGTGGCTACAGTGCTGCTGGTACTCCACCTCGGCGAGTGGAATATCATTTGCTGCACCCCTGCTGGAGCGCCGCAGCACCAGTGTGGCCGCCCAAGTCCTATAGTGCGCTCTGATCAGCCTCCAGAGGTGTCCCACAATGCCTGTGCGACCCACTCTGGTCATCACTTTGAACTACCACAAAGCCCGCTAGGCAAACCACCGCTCTGGTGCGGCCCCCCACGACCTGCCGTTTCTACGAAGAGCTGGACGCAATAGTTGGGGGCGACCCCACCTCCGCTCCGGAATTGCTGGGATGCAAACCGATGCATCAGGGGGCGTTGGGACAGGACCCAGAATGCCCCGCACTCCCTTTCCCCTTCCCACAAGCCACAGCGCCACAATGGGAAGAGGTGCTCTGTGGGATAGCTGCCCATAATGCACCGCTCCCAATGCTGCTGCAAGTGCCGCAAATGTGGCCACGCCAGTGTGCTTGCAGCTGTCAGTGTGGATAGACTGCAGCGCTTTCCCTATTGCGCTCTCTGAAGGTGGGTTTAACTCACAGTACTCTACATCTGCAAGTGTAGCCATGCCTGAAGTCTGTGTATAACAAAAGAAAAGATTTATTAAAAGGGAGAGGGATCACAACAATTCAAAAGTATGCCAACTATAAGTAAGCACCTACCGCATAGTGTCTTGGCCAAGTGCCCTTTGCTTCAGTTTACCACCCTATAGTGCAAAAGTCCAACAGCTGAAAGTCCCTTTAACATGCCTTTCCCCTTTCCCTCCACTGCACCTTGTTCACAGTAGATTGTACAATGTCAGCAAAGCCCCAGATTTTTTAAATGCAACTTTGTTCCATTTAAATTTCAAAACACTGAGAACTTGCAGGGCTCAGAGTCAAGTGGCTCAATCAGAATTCAGGGTTTTTTTTTGTTTTTTTTTTCCCTTTCATTAACTTTAACAGCTTCTCTTTGAGTACTTGGTCACCATTAAAAGTCATTAATGCTTTATAACCTTTCACATCAGCATTTCAGTCTCAAAAATGGAAAGGAATTTATCTTCTTGAGTTGCAAAGACAACCTTAGATGAGGAGGTTTTGGCTTTCTTTGAACAGCAGCATCAGTGCAGGCAGAAGCATTCATTGTTAATATGATCTATTTTGTTTTTCTTATTGTTCAGTCAATTGAATTGAAGTGCTAATTGCTGAAGAAGCTTCTTTTTACATAACACTTTATTTTTAAGAGAATCTTTCTAAGTGACAGACAACTTAGAACTGCCAGATATCATGTAACTAAAAGTATCATTTTTGTCTTGATGCTTTATTGGACAATTTTTTTAGAGAGATTCTCTGTGAAGTGCCAGACATTAATTTTATCTCTTTAGTAAACGAACAGTCTAAAAGCATGATTTAACATTTGGAGTATGCTATTTCTTTCTCTTTTTTGTAGTGAACAGTAACATTAATGTGCATTTATTTTTGACTATTTTAAAAGCGTGTTTTGGAAGAAGTTGTTTTTTAAAAACTTCTTGTAAAGAAAATTAACCAAACATGTAATGATCTTAATTTGTCTTACTCTCCATTACCTGCATTTTTATTCCTCCTTTGAGAAGCTTGAAAACAGCACCCTTTCCTTTGTTATTTTCACCTCTTTCATTTTACCAGACATTTGAATTTCCTGGAACTGGAATTAACGGGACCATATGAGAGTAATGTCTTGTTGTACCCAAATATCTCTCAACATCAGTATCAATGATCATGTGTTAATAGAACAGCTCATCTCTGGCAAACAGAGTTTGCTAGTTAAGAGGCTGATCCAAAGTCCATTGATTTCTGTGAAAGTGTTTCCATTGAAACCAATATGCTTTGGATCAGGCTCTAACTGTTGCTGCAACACAAACAGGGGGAGCATTTTTGAGCCACAAAAATACTTGATATTAAAAAAAGTTCTTGGGTCAAGTCCTATTCCAGCCCATCTGCAGACGATCACTCCGAATGCAGTGGAAAAGATGCAATTCCACTCCACAAGGAGCAGACTTCAGGTAGCTGATACAGGCACTCTGCACTCCTTTTACCTCTCACAGCACAACCATTCAGGCTGTCCCTGCGTTTCAGAGCCTTTGAGGGTGTATGGTAGAAGCCGGTCAGTAGAGGTGCTGGAGTGGGTAGAGATATTACTATCTCTATCTTATTGGCCAAACCCCCAATGGAGATGCAAATTGCTATGCAGTTAACATTAGGCCTCAGTTACTTGCCAATGCAGCTGCAAATATGTATATGGAAAAAGAGCTTTGGACTCATGTTGAGTATTACCTTTTATGTTACAAAGGGTTGCACTTAGGTCTTGTCTACACTTACAGCGCTGCAGCGTCAAAGCTGCACTAGTGCAGCTATGCCACTGTAATGCTTAGTGAAGTTGCTATCTATGCTGATGGGAGAGCTTCTCCTATCAGCATAAGGATTCCACCTCCCCAAAAGGAGGTAGCTGTGTTGACAGGAGAAGTCCTTCTGTCAACATAGCACCTGGGCTTAGGTTGGTATCACTGCATTGCTCAGGAGCGTGGATTTGTGTTACATCAAAACAAGTTTGTATTGTAGACCAGGGCTTAGTTCGGATATTTGTAGTTGTCACTCTTACAGCAGAATGCTATTTTGTATCCATTGTTGTATTAAAAACCATTGCTAAAATTGTAGGTGGTTGCTTTACATTTCTGGCTTTTTTCCTGCTCCTGCTTGAAGGGTAGGAGGCTCTAGGGCGGTGTAGGGAAGTGCACTATCTGGGCGTAACAGTCTGCAAACACTGTTATGTTGTAACCTTCCAATAAAAGTATTTATGGTTTTATCTAACTTCTTTGTGTGTATGGAGTGTACATAAAACCCATGTCGCAGAGTGTCCCCAAACCTAGTATCGGACCATGCCTCCATTTTCAACTTTTCCACCATCAAACAAATCACAACAGCTGGTGTACTGGAATTACACTCCCTTTCCGGGGTCTGCTTTATTAACATGAATTAACAGATTAACTCAAAACTCCAAATATCCAGCAATGCCTAATCCCTAGTGTCCTGTTGCCTAGTGGAACCCACTGCCCCAAACTAGGCCACCAGTCCCTGTATACAATGGATGCGGACAATTAGGCACCTAAGAAAGGGATTCTCAGAAGCCAGCAAGATGAATGGGGAGCCACCTAAGTGAAATGCCAGGAGAGGGGTAGGGAAAGGAGAAGGATTTAGGCACCTAACTGCTGATCTGGTGTTCCTGGGCAACTTCCTCTATATGGGATTCTCAGCTACAAGTCCTCCCCAGGAGTTAAGCATCTTTTCCCTGCTCACACTTCATATGTCTTCCATACTCATCCTACGTTTCCCTCTGCCCTGGCTTTCTTTTTTTGTGGGTGCTGTGCTGCCCTTTCTACATGTCTTTTGTGAATGTGCTGTGCTACCCCTCTACCTATCAGTGATCTGCATTCTGGTCCTCCTGCTATGGGGCCTGACATGTATCTGATCTCAGAGCATCCTTACATGATTGGGCCCTGCCAGCAAGATAGATGTTCCTCTTCCTAATTAGAGAATCCCGCTTTGTGGCATCTGGGCCTGTGGCTTGAACAAGGGCTCTGAGCTGCTTGTTAGCTGTGGGGTGGCATCAAAGTTTAGGTGGCTTTGTGAATGCCTTTGGATGGAAACTTAGGTCTCTAAGGATCCTCCAGGGTTAGGCAGAAGCTGAGCGGAGGTTTTGAAAGTGGACCCTATATAATGGTCTGAGACACCTACAGAGGCAGATAGTCACCTAAATATTTTTGAAGCTGTAAGCCCTAGAGACAAGACAGTCACATGTTCCTTTTTCATCTTTGCATGTGATCTTCCCCCCCGCACTGAACAACATGCACACTGAAGAGGGAAGACTCATTTCTCATTACTCTGTGCAACTTCCTCGTACTAGTTTTCAGCAGATATAATGTTCTGCATTCACACATCTCATGCAAAGCTAACACAATTCTATTTCTTTGGAAAATGCTCTTGCATTACTGTCTTTCAGTTGACAGTCAAATGGTGGTTCCTGTTTTTTTGGGACCCAATTAGACTTGCACTGTTTCATCTTCCACTCCCAGGGGATGGGAACTACTCATGGTATTGGTGCCTCTTCCTCTTCACTTCTGTTTCAGACAATTTTTCTGTCACAGGCATGACTGCCAATCCCCCCGTTATCACTACTTTTCTACAGAATGTGTGTTGATCTGGTAATGCTTTGTAACACACTCATGACAACATTCTGCTATATCTTGTGTGTGTGTGTGTGTATGTATGCGCATACGCGTAAGCGTGTGCTGAAGGGATAGCAAGGAAAGAAAGGATACATTATTACTGCTATTGAAACAAGAGACCAAAGTTTTGCAATCCTCCTGTAGCTACTGCAAAAGACTTCCTATGTATAAGATTTATAAAACCTTGGGTAAAGAAGGAAGCCCCAGAAAACCAAACATTATAATGAAGTAAATTTGGGAGAGAGTTTTTGTTGAGGTTCTTTTTTATTCTGAGGATCTTTAAGCACATTGTAAAATCACATAACAACTAATACTATTTGTCAGCAGCGTTCTCAAAGGCACAAAACATGGACAAGTGAGAATACGATGCTTGCCTTTCAACACATATGTCACGTTCTATTTTGTGATGTCTCTGCACACAAAATAACCAAAACTGAAGCATCAAAAAATGAAAACATGTTATCACTCCAGAACTTTAAGGAAAAAATGCACATGGTTTCTGATGCCAAAATTGAAGAATATGATGTACTAAAGATTAAAATATATCAGTTTAAAGATACAAAAAGGTGGGTTATCATCTATTAGATACTTTGCAATAGTGCATGAGAATAATCTACCTATATGCTCTCTTCTCTCTTTGTGTAATTATTATTCGTTAGTGTGTCAGGTATTACTCACTTTTCATTTCTTTAACGAACATAGCACCACTGCACATGCCCAGAGACAGTGTGTAGAAACACTTCCTCTCCTCTGCCTCTTCCTTGTACAGCAGAATGGGCACAGTTGTGGTGTCTGTGCTTTTCCAGTATCAACAACTGCTCCTATCGAGGGCAATTGGGCACTAGCCACCCTAATACTGCTGGCGTGACGGGTGCGAAGCAGCAGCAGCACTAGCCTGACCCCTTCACCCTAGCTTGCAACACTGGCAGAGCATTCAGGGAACACATTCTGCACCGACTCCAAGGGCTGTGGCAGCAGGCGCTCTCCCTTTGCATAGCACTGAGCTTTGGGGGGCATTGTGCCGCCCTGAGACACAAAAGTTCGTCACACTACTCCTGTGAGGGTGCTGCTCTGGACTGCTCTTTACTCAGGGCTCTACCAGACACAGCTGAGCCCAAATGGCTTTAAAACTGATGCTTTATAACACTATTTCTCCACTGAAATGACTTTACAAAGAGACTCATACTGATCCCTCCTATATCTCACAAGACTTTGATTTTACAAACATGAGCCCTGATCCTGCAATCAGGGTAGTGCAAGAGGCCGCTTATGCCCACGCAGATGCAAAATGAAGTAATTGGGCCCAGAGCAAGGACAATACAGACTCAGAAACAAAAAGAAGAGGTTATTTGATACCGTTCTGTCTAGTCAAGCATCTCAGAGCCCAGGTTCCAGCCCAAGCCCAACCATCTACACTGCAATTTTTAGCCCTGCAAGCTGAGCCCAAGTTAATTGACCCAGGCCAGCCATGGCTCTTTTGTTGCAGCGTAGCTGTCCCCAAAGAGCACTCTTTCTCATCGATGGCAGAGATCCAAGGGGTTGGGAGGCTACAATATTTCTTTCCTCCTCCAAGGCCCTCTAATCCCTACCCCTTAAAGATAGATTTAAATGAAGCTCTTCAAGGGGAGCTTTGTGAAGCTTCCTCACCATGCACTATGTCCATCTATGAGAATTTCACTAGGGGAATTCTGGTTAGCACCTTATTTAAGAATATTCTCTCTTAACTTTGATCCTGTCCTAAAATCTGTTTGGACTTGACAATTTCCTTTTAATGTTAAATGATAATATTTTTCTGCTTTTGCAGAAGCTTCAGCTATCTTAAAAAATGAATGTACAATTACTCATCATTAAATTAGAATAAGTTTGAGAGATATTGTTTTATATAAGCAAGACAGATGTTTATAAAACTACCAGATCCATACACCCACAGTTTTACTGGGAAGAAGCAAAATGTAGGGCTTCATTTTACAGGACACAGCCTATGTCTGGAAAGAAGGAGGACACAGGTTTTTGGGAATGAACACAAAGATCATAGTAGGATCTGCCCATAAGGGAGCTGAACTGGAGGTGAGAAAAGAAGAAAAGAAAGTCAAGGACTCAGACATATAAAGGAGAGCTGAGCAGAGGAGGACAATTGCATTTCAGAGCAACTTTTAAAAATTGTTTTTGTTTGACAAGAAAATGGAATTGTTTTTAAGCTTGGGATTTGGGACACTCAGGGGCAAGCCCTTATTCCTCTACCTGTTTGGACTTGGATGCTTATGAAGTCCTCAGTGAAGCACCTATTCCTTTCACCTGGAATAATATTTTTAGACTGTGTTCTTTGATAAATCAGTAGACTAAATTAAAACACCTCCAACCCCCTGGACACTCTTCATTAAGTTTAGAGTCAGGCACAAATAGAACCTTGTTCATGCTTTGAAATGTCTGGTAAAGTGACTTTGCACTTCTAATTTTAAGCTGGACTGGAACCAAAAGCACTGAAATAATAGAAAAGATATTAACACATTATTGCCTACCAGGACCTTAACTCCTGGAAATGTCACAAGCAAGACCATTCTCAAGAGATTTTCAGCCCAGGTTTGCAGCTTCAAAGCATTTGCCTAATGTGACGTTATGAGTGTAATATAATATCTCATTGAAAGGTGACAGGGCCAGAAAGAGTCAATTAACTCACAGACTGACCTGACCTGGCTGAACTTTAAAGACTGGTTAGGAAGATATGTAAATGAATAGAGCTTTGAAATGCAAGCCTGCATTGTTAGAGATAGTTCAGGTCTTGTTCAGGTCTTGTGATGTAAGCAAACAAGTCTTGTCTATTGCTATATCTTTGATTCAAAGATCAAAAGAGGATTGTTAACATTTAGGAAGACACTCGAGTGAAATAGTATTATTGCCTATGTCTCTTTGAAGGTTGTGATAACCCGCGTCTGAACTGTTTAATGGATAAATTATTCTGTGCTAATTATCATGATGTTTGGAAGAAGGAAAGTTAAGCCTATTGTTTTCTCAGGCCAAATGGCTACAGGAAATGTATAAAAACCTTGCGACAGGATCCTTCTTAATCTCAGATCTACTTTGGGTTTCAAGAGGGGGAAACCTTAAGCCATAAGGATTGAGATCTCCAGTTACTAACTGGAGTCACCCTGAATATGGACATTGGACTATAACCTATGGACTATTTCTAAAAGGACTTTTCGCCACTACAAGCTCATCTTGGCTATGTATCTGAACCTCAAGAATTGAATTCAAGTCAGTGTGTATATTGATCTTTTAACCAACACTCTCTCTCTTTTCTTTTTTAATAAATTTTAGTTTAGTTAATAAGAATTGACTAAAAGCGTGTATTTGGGGTAATATCCAAGTTATTATTTGACACTGGTCTGGGGCTTAGTCCTTTGGGGTCAGGAGAACCTTTTCTTTTATATGATGAAATAAGATTTTCAGACTTTATCATCATATGTTTAACATGTGTGTCTGGATGGAGGCCTGAGGCTGGGTACTTTAAGGGAACTGCATTATTTGGACTTCTGAGTAACCAGGGAGGTACTATAGACGCTGTTTTGTGCTGGCTTGGTAAATGTAAGTACTGGAATATCCACCAGTGTTTGGGGTTTGTTTGTGCCGTTCTGTTTGCAGTTCACCCTGACTGAGTGACCTCAGCGGGCTCCCACAGACAGCACCATCACACCTAGTTTGGAAGAAGATTGGATGAACAAGCTGAAGTCTGGATGCTCCTGCAGAACAGTCCCAAACTCTAAACCTATTGAGGTTCTCCTGAGCTTCAGCCTAATCAGCAAATGAATAAGATACAGCCGAGACTTTAACCCAAGTCTTCTGTACCCTGGGCAAGTACCCTAATCACCAGGCTGTAGAGCAGGGGTGGGCAAACTACAGCCCATGGGCCACATCCAGCCAGACAGAACTTTCAATCTGGCTCTCGAGCTCCCGCCAGGGAGTGGGGTCAGGTGTTTGTCCCGCTCCAGCACTCCAGCTGGGGAGAAGGGTTGGGGTTTTGCCCCACTCTGCGAGTGCTGTGACTCCCCGCAACTCCTGGAAGCGGCGGCATGTCCCACCCTCCAGCTCCTATGCATAGAGGCAGCCCAGCCAGGTAGCTGTGCACACTGCCCAAGTGCTGGCTCTGCAGCTCCCATTGGCCAGGAACCATGGCCAGGGGGAGCTGAGGGGGCAGCACCTGTGGACGGGACAGCTTGTAGACCCGCCTGGCGGCCCCTCCGCATACAAGCCAGACGGGGGACGTTCCGCTGCTTCTAGGAACTGCTTGAAGTAAGCGCCACCCAGAGCCTGCACCCCTGACCTCCTACCAGGCTCCAACCCCCTGCCCCAGCCATAATCGCCCTCCCACCCTCCAAACCCCTCTGTCCCAGCCCAGAGCACCCTCCTGCACTGCAGACTCCTCATCCTGAGCCCCATCCCAGAGCCCACACCTCCAGCTGAAGCCCTCATCCCTTCCCTACCCCATCCCAGACTCCAAATCCTGACCTCCTGCCCCAGCCTGGACCCCCCTCCCACACCCTCAACTCCTCATTTCTGGCCCCACCCCAGAGCCCACACCCCCAGCTGGAGGCCCCCCACACACCCCCTAACCCCCAATTTCATGGCACTGAGCCCAAGGGGCAAATATGAGAACTAACGATCACCAGAGTCCAGCACCACACTGGCCACACCCTCACTACATCTCCTATGCCTGGAGAGGATGGTGAAGAAACTGGCTGTGCCAGCTGCTGCACACCCAGGGTTTCCTGCAGGTAAAGAGAACCCTCACCCGTTCTCTTCATCCACCAGAGGATCTGACCCTAAGTATTAAAAGCATTTGGAAAATTAAAAGACAAATATTACTGTGGGCCAAATCTGCACGAGATTACTTAGGTTTAATCAGTCCTTTTTTTTTTCCCCTCAGGAAGACTGCCATTGGCATCAGTGGATGTTTGCCTGAGTAAAAGGCCAAATAAATATTGAGTAAGGACCTCAAGATTTGGCCCACTAATTGTAAAACAAAGACAGTACATGGATTTAAAAATACTTCAGATGACCTTGAAATTAGTCGCTGTTGTTTTATGATGGGTTTTGCACCATTGTTGCCTAAAACTACATGCTTTCTGTAATGGATAAATCATTAGGAATGTGAGGAAAATGTGGATATATCCATATATGTTGATATATCCATAGTATGCGATAAAAATAACCATTTTAAGAGAAGCACATTGTGAGTCAGTAGGAGGTCTGACAACCAGACAGGCTTAGCCCGGCTACTATGTAGACTAATAAGTACCTGACTATAGTAGTGCTGTTCCTCTGAACATGAAAATTCTTGTTGCTGCTATTGCTGCCATTGGCCTAAAATACACCAAGCAGGGAAATATACTTATCAACACTGGAATTATTTAAGATGCTTTGTAAAGGTCACAAAAATACTCTGTTCTTTCCTCCCTTCCCCCACCCCCACCTTGCCCTTTTGACAGATAATTAGGGAAGGTATAATCAAAACATGATGGGTAGACTCATCTCTACATGCTCTTCATGGACATATCCACAACAGCTTTAAATAATTAGATATTTTTCAAGTGCAATCCACTTCTTAAATGTTTGGTGTTGAGTAATAAACAATGCACTGCAATT
The DNA here is from genome assembly GCF_965140235.1 of Caretta caretta. Lineage (NCBI taxonomy): Eukaryota > Metazoa > Chordata > Testudines > Cheloniidae > Caretta > Caretta caretta. The sequence continues at coordinate 87,643,357 of NC_134210.1, read as the reverse complement.
CAAAGGCAGAATTGCTGTACACTAAAAAACCATAGGAAAGGTATTTAATTATTTTTGTTTTGGTATTTTTCAGCTGAATAGTGGGTACTCATTTAGAGAGCAGCCAAAAGATATTGCCAACTAAAACAGCAAAATACAATACCCTTGTAGTTCACAAGGTGAATGAATAAAACCCTGCACTCTAATCCCCTCACAGTTCTAGAACAAACCCTTTTGTATAGCTAATAAAGTCTGACTTCAGCCAAGACAAACTAACTAAATATTGGATTTTGTCCTTTCAAGGAATAAACACTGTCATCTTTCTAGAGCAACCAGCATTGTCTGGAAAAATCCTTACTGAACTGCTTCCCTTTTGCTGCAATTTGCCATACTTCCAGAAGTAACTGAGGTATGTTGGACTGACATTCATGAAGCCTTGGGTGGATCATTCATTCCCTTTTCCGGTAAAATTTTCTTTTAAAACTGTGTTTATTGATAAGTCACCTGCTAATTAGGCGAACGTTCAGAAGAGCCTCAATAGGTTTAAAGTTTAGGATCGTTTTGAATGAGCACCCAAACTTTGGTTTGTTCATCTATACCTCATCCAAACTATGAAAACCTCTGGAAGCTGAACAATGGGGTGAAAGTCTTTGGGCTTAACAATGGGCTTCCTTGTGAGGTTTACAGGAGTTAAGGTCCTGGCAGGTAATATTGTGTTAACATGTTTTCTTCTGGCGTTTTGATGTTTGTAGCTGCAGTCTTAGCCAGAAATCAAAAGTGTAAAATCCTTTTGTCATGCTCCCTAGACAGGCTGCCCCTTCTAAAACCCTTTCATAGTCCCCCTCCCAAGTGTACACCTTCCAAGTGACAGCCCATGCCTCCACTTCTTTGAGGTGGGACCCACAACCTAACCTCTTTCTGACTTGGTACCTGGTTGCCAACTGTGATACGTAACAATAGGTTTGGTACCTACAAAAGTTTGTTTTTGTGAGCCCATGGAGAGTAATAGTATGCAGTGACACAGGAGAAGTGTCTTCAAAAACAAAGTATGATTTATTTGCCAAACAGTTCAAAGCACTATAAGAAATTAATTTTAGAAAAAAGAGACCTATATAATTACTGTCTTACTTACACTTACCCTGCAGACCACTACCTAATCTTGACTCCCTGTGATGGGGTTCGATGCACTGCTGCGGCACGTCCTGCTGGCTGTCCTGGAAATTAACTTAGTTTGCCCATGTACCCTCATCCAATGACATCTTGCCACCATCACTTCTGCTCCTGGAAGCGAATTGTCCCAACAAACACAGTGTCCTCTTCAGGACACAGACCTCCAGCTGTGTCACACTCTGTTCTCCCAGCTTCCAGGGGAAGCACTGTCCACTGTCCAGCCACTTCCTCAGTAGCAAGTGGCCCACTACTCTGAGTCCCGGCCCAAGGATCCTGTAGATGGCAGCCACACGCTGCGTACTCTCCAACCCTGCAGTCTTCATCCCTGGGCCACTTCCCTGCAGCCCCAGCACATTCTCTGCTCTTGTCTCTGGCCCCCAGCATGCCAGCAGTCTGCTGAGAGCTCGAGCTCAAGCTCAAACTCAAGCTCAAGCTCAAGCTCAAGCTCAAGCTCCCCTCCCCCTCCCCCTCCCCCTCCCCCTCTCCCTCTCCCTCCCCCTCTCCCTCTCCCTCTCCCTCCCCCTCCCCCTCCCCCTCTAAGGCAGTAGCTGCCCTCTGCCTGCAAGGCAGCTAGTCCTCCTCTCTCCTTGAGCTCCAGGGATGACTGACCTGCTCTGCACTGCAACTCTTCTTATATGGGCCTGCCCAGCTCTGATTGGCTGCTCCTCATAGCCCTCTCCAATTGCCTGTCTCCTGCATAGCCTCCCTGAGGTCTTCTCCAACTAGCTGCCTGTTGCGCAGCCTCCCTAGGGTTCTATTAACCCTTTATGGGTTAGTGTGGGGCAGATGCCCCATCACACTCCCCCATTCTCTTGAGGAACAAGCCTGATTACTGCAGATCCTGAATCTCTCATTTGCTGTCAGCACTCACTGACACTCCATGAGCAGCCTCTATCATTTTTTTCTAGGCCTGGGGTCCTATAATAGCTTTATATCCTGCTTTGATTATAGGCTTAACTTTGGGAAGAGTAAGCCCTTCTAATCTGGATGCAGCCAAGTAAGGGCTGCATTTAACAGCTTCCTTGTTGTTTCCTCCAGGACTCTTGCCTGTATCATTGTTTTACTTTGTCCGCTTGGTTCCTCCAACAATCCCTTTTCGTCTAATAACATAGCAAGAAAGCCATCATAAATACAGATGCATGCACCATATTTAATAAAAAAGTAGTATCAGTGTTTGTTAGAGTTCTCTGCACATTTAACCAGACATTTGACAATCTGCAGAAGGTTCCATTTTGTACATCTGTAAAACTAGTTTAGATTGTCCAGGCATGTGAGATGTCCAGAAATTATTTTATCTGAACCAGTTCACTCATTCCTAATGGTAATAATTTCAGATAAACTATCGTAAAATAGGAATCAGGCATTTCTTTTATGACTAAACTCCCAGTTACCTCAAGGGAAACAATCTCAGACCAAATAAGTAATAAAGAGGCCATTGGTAATTATTGTCTAGGATGTAACATTTAATAAAATCAAAGTTTCTTGGATTTTGATTATTTTTCTTTTATAATTTGAAGTTTGTTTTTAAATGATATTTATTGGAGGAAAAAAGCTATCAATCAAAATCAGACTTCAAAAATGTGTTTTGGTTTTATACCGTGAGCACACTTTATACATTTCCTTTTCACCACTGGGTCAGGTATAACTAGTAGTTATAACCAACAGGGATTTTCTCCTGCTTATGATGGAGAATATTTCTAGTACAGTTAACAGTTTTCCAAACAGTCAAGAGATAAGAGATCTGTAAGAAGCACCCACCATACAGCAATCTCACAGCCACCCAGCAGACCAGAAAAATATTTACTTATCAAAAATGTTCTTTAATTAAAGAACAAAATAATACAGGAAAACCTGGCTACACTTAAGTGGTGGTCTATGAAGGTGGAACAAGTTTCACAGTAGGCATATTGGACCTGACTATTGATATCCATGGCCCAATTCACTGAAATCAATGGAAACAGAACAGGGATAATCACAAAAGCATATGCAACATCCTAAAAGAAATACAGTTAAATAGCCTGAAATGGAAATGGAATCCTGATACATTTGCAGTGACTTTATATTCTGAATGGTTTTGAGCCCTTCCACTGATTGCAGCAAGCTACTTTTCTTGATTGGGAAGGGGGGAAGACTTTACAAATTATTTTTCAAGTAAAAATATCATGTCCATTCAAAGTAATAGGTCACTGCTGTGTAAAGTAACTTGTCATACCAACTGGATAAGACATAAGTTAAGTCTGCCTGAAGTACGACCAAATTAAAGTGAAACTAGACAATAAATTGGATATGTTGTGTTGCGGGGTGATGTAGCACCTAGCTGTTGGCAGCTTAAGAACTGTGCTCTGCTTTAGCAATGTGATTTAGGACTAATTTCCTGGATTCTGCACCATGACCACAATAATAGAAAAAGTAAAGATAGAAGACAGTCGTGACAGAGGAAAGACTTTAAACCTTAACCTGAATAGCAACTTTATATGTGCTGGCACCATAGAAACTGCCTGAAAGCTGCAAGCCCCAGATATAGATAAATTACTACTTGTGACCCATTGCATCTACAGGAAATGGTGAGATATTCCTACATTCCAGGGGTCCCTCAACGGCAGTTACTGATCTCCTATGGGGATCATGATGTCTCCTTCTCTTTCCCTTTTAGGTAGCTCATGATCTGGGATTCTGTTCTCATTTGTAATAAAATTATTTTGTGTGTGTGACCTTGCCACATAGTCATGATGTCAGGAAGGTGGAGAGAATTTTTTTTAAAATGACAAAACCAAGAAAATTCAATACCACAAATTACTGCCACATATCACTGCTAAATGCACAAAAGTATAAAATGATTATTGCATAGCAACAGTAGTTCAACTGTACCCCACATTTAAAAGCTTATGCAGTGCAAAAATTCCCCATAAATATGTTGAATAACTATAGTTCTCGCATTTAAATAACGTGTTTGGTTTAATTCCAGATGGAAGACTATGGGTCTCATCTTACTTATAGAGTATCATGACCCACAGGTCTTGAACGCAGGTCCACAGGAGCAGCTATGCTTCACCCCTCCACTTGGCAGCTTGCTACCAACTTGTAATCCAGGACCTATGAAGCCCAGCCCCAGTTTGAGGATCCACCCCTGATGCCCCATTGGGAGCATCCCAGAGCAGCTGACTGGCCCGCTGGCCCTACTTAAGCCAGCAACAGGAAGCCCTCCAAACAACTGGAATCCAGCCTGCTCCGGACTGGACACCTTGAGCCTCCTGCACCTGCTTCCCCTCCCCTGGATTGACTTCCAGGTGTCCTGACCTGGTTTGACTCCTGATCTCTGACATGTGGTTCTGATCTCTTGTCTCCTGCCTCTGAGTCCCTGGTATCCTGACACAGCCTGACTCTGGTTACAGTCTTGTGGTTCTGATCTCTGGATAGCCTGACCCAACTTACTCTTAGCTTCTGACTGTGAACTCTGGCTCTGACCACTAGGTCTGGCTGCCCATGACCTGGCATTGACATACTGGTTTGACTCCATTTAGTTCAGTGCAGTTAATTCAGATTTTTCATTGGTGAACAGATCATAACTGAGCCCTATGAATAGCCCTATAATAATTTTAAAACATGTCAGTCTTTTCTTGCTGAGATCATTGACAATTTTGCTAATCTCTTCAATACAGGCAATAATGCTCTTAGTCTACAAATGGTGCAACCTGCATGTTGGATCAATTCCATAGTGAGCCCTAATATGAATCACTTGATGAGTGGGTTTTATCTAAGGATAACTGTTTTTTCCAGGTGGGCTTCCTTGTTGGGAATAATTTCCCTAAACTTAACCTGCTTGTATCTTAGTTTGTTTCTTTCTCTTACATGTCCTTTATCTAATGAAGAAGTAAACATTATGTCCCAGCTAAGAATCACTGAGTGAAATCCTGTCCCCACTGAAGTCAGTCAATGAGAGTTTTGCTATTGAATTCAATGAAGCAAGGATTTTACTCTGTATGTAATATGACTCCAGCACCAAAGCAAACAATGGGAAGATAATTGGGAAGGATTTTTTTTTTCAGAATGATTTCCATATGTTAAAAAGGTAAGTGAAATAGCCAATGATATTGTTCAAAAACACTGCTGAACAGATAGATCCCACTGTAATTAGAGCTACACAATTATTTGGGGTTCTCAAACTTTCAGCAAACAAATTCTTTCACCCCTCAGAACTGAGAAGAAGCCTAAATAAATCTGAACAAAGTTATTCTCCTGAATAACAAGGAAGTCAAGCAAGGAAGTCAAGATAGGTTGCTAAAATCTTAAAGGTAATTTTCAAAATAAGATCACAGTCACATTATCATTCTGGATCAGATCTGTGTGTGTGCATGTATGTGGGAGAGAAAAGTCTCTGACGATGAGGGTGTCAGAAAGACAGAGTGGGAATATTCTTCTAGCTCCAAAATAACACAATTAAATTCCTTTCCCTCCTCTTCACACAGCTGTCAGACTAAAATAGGAAGACAGAAGAGGATAGGAGCATGGACTGAGCATTGAAATGATTCAGAAATAATCCCCACAACCAAGAAGTTATTCAATATTTCATATTGTAACTGACTAAAGTTCTGCGAGTCCCAAAGTAGCCTTTTCAGTGGGCTGTTTTTTGTTTTTCTTTTCTTCCCCATCAGTGTTCTGTTAGTCTGTCAGACTCAACTGTTTTTCCCAGGCGGGCTTCCTTGTTAGGAATAATTTCCCTCAACTTATCCTGCTTGTATCTTAGTTTATTTCTTTCTCTCACATGTCCTTATATAGGAGGAAGGTACAATATTCTTAAAATTGCTTTTGTTGGAGAAAAAGACATAGCACTGTGGACTCAAAGTTGAGCATTTTTTAAAATAAAATACCCCATACATTTAACTATTCAACAAGAACTGGACCTGATTCTCTTCTGACATTGGTTTTACACTGGTACAACCCCATTGATTTTAATGGCATTACTCTGGATTTACAACACTCTGAGAAAAGTCTATTGTCTGAGAAAAGCCTGTTGGGTTTAGTAAAGGTTACATGACTAAACCACCAGGCACTGCGTTTAAAATGTACTTTTGTGTTTACAGAAATAAAAGGGGCAGTCCACTAAATGTAAACTAAATCAGGTTTTTGCATGTCATAGTCTAAATTATATAGGATGCAATGTAACCCAATGTGCTATATTGAAATTTATGTAAATGTACCACCATAACAATTATTACTTCAGATGCTGAAAGTTTCTCCTTGCAAATTTATTAATAACATATTTGATTAAAATGTTGGCCCCGAATATTACTACAGTTAATTAGCAGGTGATGATTCTCTAAGAAGTAGGTCAAATTTTGAGGTAATTGAATATGCAGGTATTTCATCCTTATCATCACCTTGTAAAGAAGTTAAGGTTTCTTAATATAGAAAGTAAGCTTTAGGACAATGTGTGTGTGTCACAAGATGAGAAAACATTGTTCATTACTCTTTAAATAGCCACATTTCTTTCAAATGGTTGTTTGTTAAAACTGAATTTAGATAATAATCTTACCTGGAATTACCTTTCCAAACTGATTGATTTTGTTGAGTAAGGATGTAAATGAGAACAAAATAGTCTAGGAGTAAGCTTATTTTCTTTTCTATTGCATTATTCATATGACAACCCGTTGTCCACAATATACTTGTAAAATCAACAGTCAAAGGCCTAACAGCTCAGAAATAATTTGTTGATTTTTCTGACACTCAGCAGCCACCAACTTTATTGTTCTACATCTAAAAAAGATTGTGTTGTATGAGAATATTGTAAATTTTATAATTCTTTCCATCTCCAAACTCCAAAACTTGATTATGTCTGTTTTTTCAGTTCAAGCAAGTTACATGTGTCTTTCAATGATCAAATGACTGCACAGCAACTGGGCACGAATCAGATTAAATTGTGTCAAGCCCAGAGTAATTATAAAACAATAGATCAAGAACAGTTAGCATTCAGTCAACAACATTTCATGCTGATACTGTACAATACTTGCTGATATGATATGTATAATGCAGTAAAATACATTAAGGTAACTATTATATTTTGCTGTGCCTCTCTAAGGGCATGTCTACACTACAAACTTAAGCTGACTTCAGCTAACTCAACATCCAGCCGCTGCAGTAATTAAGTCGGTAGTGTGTGTCCTTCTGTCAGTGGAGCGTGTCCTCACTAGCAGCACATGCATCGATGCAGAGAGCAGTGCATTGTGGGTAGCTATCCCACAGTACAACTTGCCACGGGGGGGGGGTTGGGAGGGGCTTGCACAGCATCATGGGATCAAAACATTCTCGCAGGGGGTCCTGGGAACATGGCTTTAATGTCCCATGATGCAATTTTCTCACTTCCTCCCCTGATTTCAACTGGAACCTATAATATTTTGTGCTTTTTTTCAAAAGGCTGGCATAGTCGTGTGTGTGCCATATTCTGAGATGCATGGACACCTCTCAGCTGTGCGCTATTGCTGTGAGCATTACAAACACCGTGTGCCTTATCCTGAAATACTTCCAGAGCTGCGAGAAGAGCTGCCTTGTGGAACACTGTAATGTTCTTCAAGCAGACCTCCTGGAAGCCATAGAACAAAACAATTCCCAGCTGCTGCTGGCAGTCACGCAGCAGCTGAACACAGTGGAGTGCTGTTTCCGGTCAGTGGCTGCAGAACTTTCAGATGTGCAAGGCCACTTTCCAGGAACAGTGTGCAGAGCTCTCCCCAGTCCTTCAGCGCTGAAACCTGCTGTGACAGTGGAGAAGCGAGTGGCAATCATCGTATGGAAGCTTGTAACACCAGACTGCTACTGGTCAGTGGGGAATCAATTTGGAGTTGGAAAAACCACCATGGGGGCTGTTGTGATCCAAGTATGCAGGGCCATTAATTGCCTTTTGCTAAGAAGGGTAATGATTCTGGGTAATGTGCAGGAGATACAGAATGGTTTTGCCACAATAGGGTTCCCTAACTGTGGTAGAGTGATAGACAACATGCATATCCTTATCAGACCACCTTGCCAAAGAGTACATAAACAGAAAGGGATACTTTTCAATGGTATTGCACGCGCTGGTGGATCACCAGCACCGTTTTACCAACATCAGCATGGGATGGTCAGGGAAGGTGCATGACACGCGCATCTTTAAGAACACAGATCTGTTCAGCAAGCTGAAAAGAGAGACTTTCTTTCCAGAATTCAAAATAACCGTTGGTGACACAAATACCGAAAGTGATCCTGGGAGAGCCAGCTTACCCTTTATTCCTATGGCTCATGAAGCCATACAATGGACAGCAGCAAGGATTGGTTCAACAATAGGCTCAGCAAGTACAGAATGGTGGTTGAATGGACCTTTGGCCATTTAAAGGGTGCTGGTGCAGTTAGCTTACTAGGTTAGACCTCAGTGAAAGCAATATCCCTATGGTTATAGCTGCTTGCTGTGTACTTCATAATATCTATGAGGCAAAAGGGAGTGACGTTTCCACAGAGTAGAGGTGGGGTTCTCAAACTTCATTGCACTGCAACCACTTTCTGACAACAAAAATCACTACACAACCCCAGGAGGGGGGAACGAAGCCTAAGCCCACCCGAGCCCCACTGCCCCAAGTGGGGCATCCAAAGCCTGAACCCTACCGCTCCAGGCAAGGGGCCTGTAACCTGAACCCTTCTGCCCAGGGCTGAAGCCCTCAAGCTTCAGCTTCGGCCCCAGGCAGTGGGGCTCGGGCTTCAGCCCCAGGAACCAGCAAGTCTAAGCCAGCCCTGGCGACCCCATTAAAATGGGTTCGTGACCCATTTTGGGGTCCCAACTCACAGTTTGAGAACCACTGGGGTAAAGCATGGAGGTGGATAGGCTGTCTGCTTATTTTGAGCAGCCAGACACGAGAGCTATAAGAAGAGCTCAGCATGGAACACTGCAACTCAGGGAGGATTTGAAAACCCATTTCAGTAAAGAGCCAAAGTAATGTGTGCTGCTTCTTGGTATTCTGCCTACCCATAGTGTGAACCTTGCTGTGACTGCTGGGTTTTTGTCTCTAGCACGTCCCCTCTGTTGCTTCAGTTTCCCTGTCACTCTTCCTCCCTCCCCCGCATTTTAAATTAATAAAGATAAATTCTTTCTCAAGACACGGACATTTATTGAACAAACATACTGAAACTTAAAGAGCACAAATAGAATTTAACCTTGGACACATAGTGGAATAAAACTAGTAGGGAAAAACATATTCATCTTGTGTTTAAAAGCATAGTAGCCTTGCCTGTCACACATCATCGTAGCGTGCTTTTTATTCTTCGGACCCTTATTCAAGCAGGGTTGAGTGGAAGGGATAGTGCAGTTTCCCCCCTTACCTCCTGGAACATGAGGCAGAGGAGGAATATGGCAGTGTTTGAATGCCGGTGTGCAGAGGGAGTCTAGCCTCAAGGTGTTTCTCTTGAAGGTCAACCAGGTGCCTTCAACATGTCTGTTTGTTCCTTCAGAATCCCCAGGATCTCCTGCTGTATGCCATGCTCACTCTCCTGGGCTGCTCTCCTGCTCTTCATGTCCATGTCCAGTTTTTCAGAGATAGAAATCTTCCAGGCTCTCTGCTTGGTGTCCACTGTCCCAGAGGCATTCATAATCTCATTAAACATGTCATTTTTTCATCTTTGTTTTTTATCTGGGAGAGCCTCTCTGCTGGTGTGGAGGAAGAGCTGAAGGCTGCACTTTCAGCTGTGAGCCAAGGAAAGTACAAAGCAACCATTGTCAGTACAGAACCAGTGTCTAGTGCAGAGTTGCTCCATAAAAATCACTCCCCTTATTTCATGCAGCTCCTTGTAGAAGTATCTGCGGTGCTACACCAGAGTGACTGTTCACCTTCCTTGCCTTCTGGTACGTTTGCCACAGTTCCTTGATTTTCACGTGGCACTGCTGCATGTCCCTGGCATAGCCCAATGTAGCAGGAAGAAGGCCTGAAACATAAGCCCTTGTATCAGAGGCCTGGTATGAGGCCTGAGGCCTGGGCTAAAGTAGTGGTCAAAGGTTTGCTGATATAAGCAAAATCAGGCTGTGAGCTAGCAGCAGGCCCTGCTCACAGAATCTGGCAATAAGAGGACTGATATTGCAAAAACACACATTCCTAAGAGGTGCTAGGCACAGAGCACTCATGCAAACACATTCCAGAACACCTTGATACCAACACATTCCCTAAAGATAACAGGAACATGCTGACCCATCCTAAAGATAAGGTCAGAATGACCGTGTGATGGACAGAGATGTTTTGATCGAATCAACATGTTCAAGGTAAGGGATGGTAACAACCCACTTCAGAGGATAGTAAATAACCATGTCAGAGGGGTAATATGTAACTTGTTTGTACTGCTGTATAAAATGAAACCTCAAAGGGAGTGTCTCTGTCTGGCGCAGGGGGGAACAGAACGTCCTGCCATTCATTGATCTGGTCCATTGCAATGGGCATACATGTGTTAGTGTACCCGAAACCATTGAGCCAGGACATTAGGACAGTGCTTCGTTGACAATAAACCCTGACCAATTTCCTTTGCTATAAACCAAGTCTGTGGTTATTGTGCAGTTCGATTGGACCTATCTGGCCAGAATCAGTACAGCACGCAGAGAAAACACACACACACAGCCAAACATCTAACAACACCCTTCTCCCCCATGTCCCATGCAATCTGCTCATAGATGTCTACATTTCTATGGCTGGATCGGAGCTGTTCCTCTTCTCCCCACAGACCAAGAAGTTCCACCATCTCCTGTGTACTCTAGGCTGGAGCACATTTAGAGTGTGAAGCCACCATGATCAGCTGTGTAGATGAGCTCCCCACACTAAAAAAACAGGACACAGAAATTCAAAAGTTCCTAGTCCTTTAACAGGGGAGGGGATATTTCCTGTGTACCTGACTGCTGTGCAGCAGAGTTGAAAACATTTACCAGAGCTGTCACAGCAGAGCATTTTGGGACACCTCCTGGAGGCCAGTTATGTCAACGTAAGCAACACAATATCTACACTGTCTGTACATCAACCTAACAACATTGAATTAAGTGCTACGCCTCTCAGGGAGGTGGAGGAATTAAGTTGACATAGCAGGCAAGTTACCTCGGCAGAAGGGACCTGGTAGTGTAGACACATTCATTATTAGGTCAACCTGTGTAGTGTAGACCAGGCCTAATACTTTGATTAACTATATAAGAGCACATAATTCTGTACTTGAAAACAAATTTGAAATTTCAGACTTATGCTAGGAATAGTTGATCTATTCAGCCACATTTTGTAATCAGATCTGGCCTTTTTGCACCACTGGAGTGACGCAAAGAGCCCATAATCTTCCTGCAGCTGGTCAGCAGAGAAGTCCCCTTTGCAAAAGGACTCTCTGGCACAAAGTGTGCTTGCTCGAGAGCTTGCACCCCACGCGGTAGAGAATTTGTCGGGGTGAGATGGGGAAGGAAGTGGGCATGATGGCACTCCACCTATATGACACCAACTGGATCCTGTCTTGGAAGCAACTGCAACTCTAGTCAAGGTCAGGCCTCTGCCACGTCCTCCCTTCACTGAGTAGAGCTCAGGTACTGGAGATAACCAAGCCCGTTTGTCCCCCAATTATAAGACCTGATTTTCAAAACATCAGCAGTCCAGAGTCATGTGCAAAGAGGTGTGCACCTAGCTTCTGTGTGTACAATGGTTATAACTAAACACGCAAATTAAGTGAGCCTTCTGCCATACTCCATAATCCCAGCTTTTTCCCCTCCTACTCACCAGACCCTTCCCACCTTTTCTATTACCAGACTCCCTACTTGTGACATTTTAGCACTATTTTCTCTGAGGGCATAATTTGGGGGAAGGCCAATCTTCCTGCGCTCAGAGCCCAGAAAACCATTTTCTGCCTTCCCTCATCCCCCTGTGGCTCCCTCCCACCAACACACCTCCTGAATTGGTCTATTTGCTTTCTCCCCTGATTTCAGGACTACATTCTCCAATGCACCATCCTACTGCCTCTTCTTCCTCTGGCCTTTTGATAGCCTGGATTCATATTCAGTTGTAAATTAATACACGGTAACCAATATATCATACTTTTTAAAAATTGATTCATTGCACCTCAATCATAAGAAAAGAACAGATAATTAAATGCATTAATTTACTGGATACCCTTATCAAAACTAGTGATGTCTGAACCAAAAGAAAGAAGGCATATAAATAGAATGAGGGATAGCTACCCTTATTAGAACTTGTTGATTATTTACTCTAAAATATTTCTACTGGACTCTTTTTAAAAGAATGTGTCCTATGAAGAATACAGTGATAAATATTCAATATTGTGCTTAAGTTGCAGTTACAAAAAAAAATGGAAACAGACATGCAACAAAAAAAATGCAGGCATAAAAGACTCTCTGGGGCTCTGAACCTGCAAACTCATGTGTGTGAAGTCACACACATAAGAATATCCCATTGAAGTCCATAAGACTATTCTCATAAGGAACATCATGCACATACTTAATATTTTACAGAACTGGGGCCATAATTTGTCACAAGCCTCTTCTGGTTTTCTTAAAGTAACTCCAATAACGGTTCACTTTTCTGAGCTTGTGTGGGAAGCCTGAAAACAAGGGGAACTCTCTCATTGGGCTATCTCATAAGTCAAGAGGAGCTGTGGTTTGAAAGGGAGACTTATACATTTATTATGGTCCTGTTCAATTATTGTGCCATACTGAAAAGAAATACATCAACATATTTATTTAATAAATGGAATGGGCTTTCCACTTACCCTGAGAGGAGCATATAAATTTCCCAAATAATTGCTGTCACAAGATACCAATTCGAGAAAATTAATAGACCATCTACTTCTAGCTGGCTGATATGTGATTGTTAGGAACTGGCACTGCTTCAGCCAGCCAGCCAGCGTTTGCACTGATTGGCTTTGACAGGTGTGGTTTGTGGTTGAAATGGAAAAATTAACTAAAGGATTCAATGACGAACTTGGTTTATTTTATAATGTTGCTCCTCTTATTTGTCTTTTGTATGTAGCGCTTAGTGCTTTTAGCCCTTTCTAGAAAAAAGTATATCTGTGGTTTGTAATAAATGGGGCATTATGAACACAAGTCTATTCCTTAAAACAGACACTTTTTTCTTTCAATCTTCTTGTCTTCCCGTTGAGTGTTGTAACAGAATAAATTTGTTACATGCTGCAGACTGTTCACTTTAATACAAGTTTTGCTAACTGTGTATAATTCACTATTGTAACTTCCTGTTAGATTTTAGATTTATAAACTGCATGAGAAAACTTACGGTTAATGTTTAAATCTGTTTTATGTCACATTCCATAGAAAAAATAATTAGGGATTTTGTTATTTATTTTTAAAGATTTTTATACTTCATAAAATACTTGAAAGGGGAAAACAGTTCCAGGAACAGAAAGAGTAAATTCCTGTTACCCAGGTGAAACCTCTCATGGATTCTTAGGGTATGCTTTCACAGCAATGTAAGCCCCTCTAATCATTAAACCAAACACATGTTCTAGTTGACAAACTAGAATTTTGGGAAGAGAAAAAAGTAAAGTAAAAGATTCAGGTGACTTCCTATTCTTTTAACAGAAGACCTCATATGTTTATTGCACTCTGCTAGATGCCTATGGAAGTTTTAATAAAAAGCTTTTCCGAAATAAGATTGATATAATTGAATTGCTCTGTCAATCTAATAATACTGCTTGTATTTTGATAGCATTTGGATTTTTTTTAAAAAGACATAACTCAGCCTTTATCAACCTTCCCATTGACTCATTAACATTCAAAAAATAAAATTCACTGTCGGCCTAGTTCTAAATTTCATTTACAATCATCCTATCTGCCCAAACATACCTTTTCACATTCACCTGCTATCTCCCTCTGTTGAGCTGTCTTAGGGTTCTTCTTATAAAAATGAAAAGGAGTACTTGTGGCACCTTAGAGACTAACCAAATTATTTGACCGTAAGCTTTCGTGAGCTACAGCTCACTTCATCGGATGAAGTGAGCTGTAGCTCACGAAAGCTTATGCTCAAATAAATTGGTTAGTTTCTAAGGTGCCACAAGTACTCCTTTTCTTTTTGCGAATACAGACTAACACGGCTGCTACTCTGAAACCTGTCTTATAAAAACGTTTCACTATAGCCAACGGAACGTGAAGTTATTGTTCACTCTTAAAAGTAGACATTGCAATTTCTCCCTCTCGTAACAAAGGTTAAAACAAGCAGAGAAAATTAGTTTTGAATCAGGCAGGTTTATGCACAATTTTATCATGAAGTTGAAGAATGTTGTTGTGTGAGAAAACAAGACAATTGAAAGAAGAACCACAAGCAACTATAACTATGCCAGATGGATGGTACAGACTGTTCAGGTCCTTAAAGAGGACTCCGACATAACATATTCCCATCCCACTTATCTCAGTCATAGAAAATGTCTTCAACCTAGACAATGGAATAGGCAACTGAGGAAAGGTATAATTCATACTGTCATAAATATAAAGGGAAGGGTAAACCCCTTTAAAATCCCTCCTGGCCAGAGGAAAAATCCTCTCACCTGTAAAGGGTTAAGAAGTTAAAGGTAACCTTGCTGGCACCTGACTAAAATGACCAATGAGGAGATAAGATACTTTCAAAAGCTGGGAGGAGGGAGAGAAACAAAGGGTCTGTGTCTGTATATGCTTTTGCCAGGGACAGAACAGGAATGGAGTCTTAGAACTTAGTAAGTAATCTAGCTAGGTATGTGTTAGATTATGATTTCTTTAAATGGCTGAGAAAATAGTTGTGCTGAATAGAATGACTATTCCTGTCTGTGTGTCTTTTTTGTAACTTAAGGTTTTGCCTAGAGGGATTCTCTATGTTTTGAATCTAATTACCCTGTAAGGTATCTACCATCCTGATTTTACAGAGGTGATTCCTTTACTTCTATTAAAAGTCTTCTTGTAAGAAAACTGAATGCTTTTTCATTGTTCTAAGATCCAAGGGTTTGGGTCTGTGGTCACCTATGCAAATTGGTGAGGATTTTTACCAAACCTTCCCCAGGAAGTGGGGTGCAAGGATTGGGAGGATTTTGGGGGGAAAGATGTGTCCAAACTCAGTTTTTTTCAGGAACCCAGATAAAGTTTGGTGGTGGCAGTGGAAATCCAAGGGCAAAGGGTAAAATTAATTTGTACCTTGGGGAAGTTTTAACCTAAGCTGGTAAAAGTAAGCTTAGGAGGTTTTCATTCGGGTCCCCACATCTGTACCCTAGAGTTCAGAGTGGGGAAGGAACCTTGACACATACATTTTCTCTTCTGTCTCAGGATAGGTTAGTGCCACTCTCCTTGATTAGGGAAAGTGGGATGAGGAGGTTTCATCCCCATTTCAGTCCCCGAAGTGTTTTTTTACCCAGCAGCACATTACCAAGAAAGTGACTGCAAGTTACTCAAGAGAGCCCAGAGCCTATTATGTTAGCACATGGCTCTCAACTTCATTTGAGGTGAATAATTTACAGTAGAAAGTTTAAACAATTTGAAATAATGAAAATAAAACATTGTGCCTTGAGTTAAAATATATCAGAAATCTTAGGGTACTTCAAAAACATTAGTAAGTAACCCAAAACCTTAAACTCATTGCCCACATGGCAGGGGCAGCTCTACCAATTTTGCCACCCCAAGCAGTCGCCACCGAATTGCCGCCACTGCAACAGCGGCAGAGCTGCCACCAAAAGCCACCACGGTGGGAAGAGCGGCAGAGCTGTCGCCGAATTGCCGACACAGGACACAGACTGCTGCTCCGTTCAAAATGCAGCCCCAAGAACCTGCTTGGAAAGCTGGTGCCTGGAGCCAGCCCTGCGCAATGGGAAAGAAGTGTGATTTAATAAATATTCATAGAAGAGGCCAATGCTCTGCAACCAATAACAAACTCTGATCACAAATTGTTCAAGGACAATATGACTGTGACAATATATCCTCATAAGTACCTACATAAATTGCATATTTTGCTCCTTATACAAATTGTGATTCATGTGCTTGATTTCAAAGATTTTGGTTTAAACTAATGGGTTGAAGGAACTGCCTCCAAGAAAATAGTTTCAACACCCTCATCAATAGGAGAGACACAGCCATTAAGCCAGTGATTACAAGCCATAAGGACCAAATTGGTCTAACCACCCAAACAATGGTAATCCTCTTTGATACACACCATTGAATGGTCCAGGGGACCAGGAGAAACCAGTGTGGGGCACCAGGAAACTTCACGCTTGGACCCTGAAACAAACAAAATGATTGAGCACTATAGTAATGGATTCCTTCTGCAATGTGAGGACCTCCCTTCTATTTAGGATGGACGTATCAGTGCACCTGGAGGTGTAGTTTTCAGCTCAGGAAGACGTACATGCTTTAGCTTTGATAGAGCCTGTGAACTAAAATGGTGCAGCTACAGAAGTGCTGATGGCAGAATGGGCTAGCTGCCTGAGTACACTCCTGTCAAAGTTCATAGGTTAGCCACCCAAGCACCTACCCTGGGGTCTTTGATGGAATTGTATTTAGGCAGCTAGCCATGCTGTGGCCTGCACTGCTGCAGTTACTCTGTTATTTTTAAGCTCACTAGCTCGATTGAAGCTAGTGCATATATCTACCTATCCTTCTGGCTGCAGCATAGATGTACCTACACAGACACGAAAAACAGGGGCTATACAAGTAGCAGTTCTGTTCATTGTGACCAGGATGGGTCACACGAGGATCTTTGCTTCTTAAGAGAATGTGATTGTTTCAGTTCTGTTTCTGTAAATTAAGAAGTGTTATGTAGTGAAGTGTAAGATTAGATGAGACTAAATATGCATATACAGTACTTTAAAATTTAGTGTGTTTTAATGCTTAATTCCAACTACTGAATAAAAATTATTTGTTTTAGACTCTTGCTCAATATCACTGGTCACAGAGTCTCAAAAGGAGGATGAAAGAGATACCCAAACAGAGATGGGGCTGCATGGCAATGAGTGGTTGGCATACGTAAGGGTAGCATGCCCGGATGCTGGTCAAAGTATGAACAAATAAAGAATTTTTCCCCCCTGAAACAGGTAAGGGTATATATGATAGGTATGGGCAAAACACCTAACATTTGAGGGGATGGAATAGATTCAGAGACCAGAAAGGGGCCAAGCAATGCAGCTAGCTCTGCAACCATGATGGGAACATATTGTACATATTGATGGCCACTAAGAACTGCTTAACCTCACAAGAAGCAAGGTTGGGTGGGAGCTGGTTTATTTTCTATTTAAATTCTTCTTTGGACATCACGGTAGGATAATAGATAGTTCCAGAGTAAAATCAAAGCTGTAATTCACTTATGGAGGTTTGCTGACATAATAGACTATGAGAGAGAACACAGCTTGGGCAGGTTTGATGGATGGCATCAAAGCTCCAAGTGAGAAGTCAACCATGTATTATAAGGAAGAGTGAACTTATTAATATTAAATAAGAACAGGCCACAACCTTCCTCCTTCTCTGAAGATATCTCAAACTGTTCTAAGAGTTACATTAGCTTATTAGGCAGCACACATATCAAACACTTCCACAATGCCCTTCAGTCCCCCTTCTGCTCTTCAGGTCTGATATTCAATCCTTGTTCTTCCATGCCACTGCCACCTGATTCCCCAATCCTGTATCACACAGACTGCTCTAATCCTTATCCAGTCTTGACACCACCTCCACTCTCACTGCTATTTGCCTCAGTCCTCTTCAGTTTGGTCCAAGTGTGCAACACATCTGGTCTTATGGTTTACTGTTGATACACTGGGGTGCTACGTACTTCAAACTATCTAGTATTCAGGGGTAAGATCACAACTCTATAGGTTAACAAAATAAAAAATCAGAATAGTTCAAATGAAAATCAAAATAATTTTATTCAGAAATGTCTCCGTAGTGCCTCATGTCCCAATTCTCCTCTATAGCTCAGGTTTCCTGGTCAAACTACATCTTCCCTCCAGTTGAGGGGAAGCAGTGAATCATGGAAGATGGAGTCATGCTAGAGAGCCAGGCCCATACAGGACAAAGGTGACATGAGGTACCTGAACTACAACTGCACTGAGGCACCGTATCTTATTTTAAAAAATTGCAGATTTTGGTCATAAATGTTTGTTTTCAGGCATTCAGTTTTTCAATGAAAAAATTATTTTTTTCTACCACAAGGAGACACTGTTTGCAAAAAATTTCATTTAGTTGGAAACCTATTTTCCACTGAAAAATAGCATCATCAGAATCTGACAAGCAATGAGACTTAGAGAAAATGGTATTTAGGCTCCTAAGTCATGGTAGCAGGTCAGTCTGATAGTCAGCTGGTCTAGTGATCAGGCAGTGGTTCCACCATTTTCCTCAGTCTGTTTGTTCTGGAGCGGACCATGCCAGCTCATATACAGCGGGCTTCAGTCCCTCCTGTGAGTCCCTTCTTCTCTTCTTGGGGTTCTGTCACAACAAAGAGAAGGGGGAGCAGAGTAGGAGGCTCCAGGCCTTCCCATTCCAGCAGGTCCTGACCCGGGACCCTAAAGCTGTGTTACAATGTCCAGATCACTCATTGGTCCATCTATTCGGCTGTGGCTCCTCCATTTGGGTCATGGGCACAGTTTTAGTAGTATCAGCTTAGTTTGCCAGGGGGACAACATCCCATTCTTCAGGGCCTCTTTGGGTTTCCAACTCCAAAGGGCGGAGGGAGGCGAGGGAAGAATATGGATCACCACTTCCATAATGACCTTACCAGTGCTGTAGTCACTTTTCCCACAGCAATAGGCATCAGCCTCATTTCCTGGTGCAGCCTGTAACTCCTTTCCCTAGGTTACCAGTGCCATTTAAAACTGTCCCTAGCCCACTACTGCCCCAGGCCTTGCTCTGGTTTAGTATGGAATCTTGCCCTGTTTTCCTGCTCAATGAGAAATGGTACATTAGAAATATTTTCCTTTGTGGATTGTTGTTCTTTAAAAAGCTCATCATGTTATATTCTGTCACAAATAGATGGCCAGAAGCAGACTGGTAGGGAGTAGATATTTCAAAACACAGAAGCATTCAGATGCTTATGTGCAGGTTGGGTATTTTGCTTTACCAGCATAATTTCAGAATGGGAGCTGTTATAGTTTTGGATGTCATTGCTGCTAGAAGTTGTCCCTTCCCTGAAAGGATACTGTGGTGCTAGGAATGATTTCACAATCTCAGATGATGCTAACTGGCCCACGCCTCCCCCATACTGAGTACTACTTATTGAGGTTGTACTTCTGGGAATTACATTAAAAATGAGGTTTCTCCCACTGCTTCAGATAACTCACAGAGAATGCTGTAGAATATGTGGGGTACTGTTTCTCAATCTGGTCCAGTTTCATTTGTAATAAATGAATGGTGAAGTTCCTTTTTAACTCTGCATTAAATTTATATTGGCATATCTGGGCTTTGTCTAATTTTTCATTCCCACGTGACAGAGAGCTGAAAGAAGGACTGAAGCATGACTCAAATTTTAATCTAGCCTTTTTGTTTTATACATAGAAGTTTTCCCTTTTATATTCATAGTTAATAATATTCTTTCATAACCTATTTAATTTCCTGCTCATTTTCATGTCATATTATATAATTCTGTGTTCAGAGGTGTTATAGTGGCTCAAAGTGAGGCTATGAACAGCAGATGAAACATCTGTATATATTTTGGAGCCACAGAATTTCCTAGTACAAAATAATAGCTGACCATAGTTTAATGAATATCTACACGTGCTCATTTAGGCCTCTGTTAAATGGTTCCAAGTATCAGAGGGGTAGCCATGTTAGTCTGTATCAACAAAAACAATAAGGAGTCCAGTAACATCTTAAAGACTAACAGATTTATTTGTGCATAAGCTTTCATGGGTAAAAAACCCATTTCTTCAGATGCATGGAATGAAAATGACAGATACAGGCATAAATATATATTGGCACATGAAGAGAAGGGAGTTACCTTACATGAAACTTAACTAAAACTAACTTAACCAAACAAGGAGTGGCTGGCTCATGACAAAAGCAATTTCCCCCCTGGTATTGATACCTCCACATCAATTATTGGGAGTGGACTACCCCGACCCTGACTAAATTGGCCTTCAACATTGATTCTCCACTTGTAAGGTAACTTCCTTCTCGTCATGTGCCAACATATATTTATGCCTGTATCAGTAATTTTCACTCCATGCATCTGAAGAAGTGGGTTTTTTTACCCTTAAAAGCTTATGCCCAAATAAATCTGTTAGTCTTTAAGGTGCCACCGGACTCCTCATTGTTTTTGTTAAATGGTGCAGTTTCTGATGACTGGGTCATGCTAATCTTAGTAGAATTCCATGAACAAATTCATGGGGTTCCCAGGGTACATCATCTTTATCACCGTCATTCAACATTATTGAATGCTAGTCCAGATGGAGTTTTACATGAGTGAAAAAAAAAAAGAGAGACCTGTCCTTCATATGTTGTGGAGCTCCGATTCAGCAAAGCACTTAAGCAAATATTGAGCACACCTCGAAGTTCCATTGATTTAAACACATGATTAAGTGCTTTGCTAAATCAGGGCGACAACATGTACAAGTTTAAAAGGGGCAACCCATCTTGAAGTGTTGAACTGGAACTTCGAGAAAATTCCCCCTTTGGAAGGTGAATCTTGTGGATATGCCAAAGCCACTGCCAATAAGTTGTTTTGCTGAGTCATATGGGTGTGGTTTATGTTAAATCCCTGTGAAACAAGCGAAGTGACAACCCCACCTTGAAAGGATCTACAGGTATGTGTACTGTACACTGCAATTAAAAACCTGCAGCTGGCCTGTGCCAGCTGATTTGGGCTCTCAGGGCTCGGCCTGGGGCTGTTTCATTGCTGTGTAGACTTCCAGTCTCAGGCTGCAGCCTGAACTCTGGGATCCTCCCACCTCGCAGGGTCTTAGAGCTCAGGCTCCAGCCCAAGCCTGAAAGTCTACAATGCAATTAAATAGCCCTTCAGCCAGAGCCTGAGTCAGCTGGCACAGGCCAGCCATGGGTGTCTAATTGCACTGTAGACATACCCTTAGAGCGTTACTCAGCAATGCTTGTGCACAGTCTCTATTTGTTGTGACAGATATTTTTATAAAATTATTTTGAAGACAATTGCAATGTCAATTGTCAATGGATTTTTAAAAGGGCAAGTATAGAGGTTTAGTAACATGGAAGCCCAGATTATATATAATTAACCCAAGTTACCGGTGGCTAAGAAATTAACCCATTAGTACATTAAAATTACATTTAGGACTGAAATCTGAAACAAATGGGAGGGGTGTGTGTGTGTGTGTATAAGGAAGGCAGTGTTGGATCCTTAGTCAGTATGTTGGTGGTGGAGACTGCTATCTAACTTCAAACAGCTGTATTTATAGTTAATAATATAAATCTTCAAGTAGATAATAGCATTCTCTGCTTTCCTAATCATATATATTTATGTGTAAGATTCAGTGTGGGTTGTGTCATTTATTCTGTCACTGTGGCTGAGAACTCATTTGCCTGCACTGACTAGAGGATCATCAGGTATACATGTTCCGTAATCTTCCTTGCACTGGGAGATCCTATTTGGGTAGGCATGGACAGAGTAGCTATTCTATCAGGAGCATTTCAAAATCATATTGTTGCTGTTTTGAGTTACAACCATGAAGCTCTGTTGATATTGAGGCCTAATGCCCTTCTGTAAGCAAAGGGAACTATAAAGTAGTGTACTCACCAGTCATAGCACCCCCTTGTGTCAGGGTGAGAAGCTGCAAGAGGCCCCATTTCTGGCACCTCCAGCCTTGTCTTCCATGGCTTGACCCTCTGGCCAAGTCACAAGCTTAGTCCCATTCTAGGATAACAAAAGTGGAGTGGCTTATAGTGACCACACCATAACAGAAAATCAGACAAATGGAATCATTTTCATGGAAAGTTATGCATAAATACATCAAGCCTCAGAAATATATTGCTTTCTGTTAAAGCAGCTCAACAGAATTCTCATTTAAAACATCTGTGAAAAAGATCTGCTTTTCCAATACATATGAAAAATGTTCAAAATCTGAGCAAAAGGCTATAAACAACTGCTTTTTAAAAGCTGCTGTTGATGGCAAATTACCCACACAATCACCATACTGTCTATTTGTCACTATTCATCTCTACCATATTATCTTACATGAAGGAGCAGCTGCAGATTTTTTACTTGTTCATGCAACTCAGTTGAGTATAACAAAAATATCATTCATTAAATTATATCCTAATAAGGGATCTATCTGTTAATAGACAGTTATCTCTAATAGACTTTAACATCTGTCTTACTAAATACAAAAACATTTGGTCACATGATGTACTGAAAACACAATTAAACTGGTTATATCTACTCACTAGGACATTTTAGGAAAGATAATTTTATTCCATGAAGTGTTTGGTGAGGAAAACATTGTGTTCCTTGACTACATAAAGCTTAAGACTTTCCATATGAATGAAAGAAGCCTGCCCAAGGCATTTAATATGGTTTAATGTAGACTATTTTTGATGCTTGTCCACTTGTTAGATGTTCTGTAATTTAGGTTGTCAGCAAACTAATTTAAGTGGAAAATAATTCATCTACGTCACATGGCTCGTATGAAGTATTTTTCTTCTCATAAATATTTATTTTCTGGTCCAATCTAAGATGTGTTAGAAATAGGACTCTTCCTAAGATAGAAAAAAGGGCATTAGTAGTTTGAAAGGTAGAATGACATGCTGTCCATTTAGTCGGCTAGGTGCTTGACTTGATTTCTATTCATCATGTTTTCAATTTTTCCTTTATATGTTGTGATCAAGGTCCAGAGATTCAGAAAGCTTTTTCTATAAAATGACCAAAATGAACTGGAGAGTATGTCCATTCTATTTAATGTTTTCTAAGATATGAGACAAGGCTATTTAGGAAGAACAATTATACCATCTAATCTATTCAAAGAAGCTATGAAATCTACATGCACTATAAAGAGCTTTCCTATTTAAAATCCACTGGGCTTATTTTAGGCAGATATAGTTCAAATTTTGTCACAGCTGTGCCTTGTATTGTTAAGAAAACCCTCTTTTACTATGAAATTATGAAAGTTTCTAAAGACAAGATAGAGAAATTCTTGGAAACTTTATGAGAATAAGCCATGTTCAACAGCATCTTTGGGTACATGCAGCAACATACCAATTTAAGCATATTCAAAGATAAAACAAATGAGCCTGATCTCATTGTTTACTGGCTGGGCACTGAAATTCAACTGAATAAAAACCAGTTTTATTCACATGTGGCCAAATTCTGCCCTTAATTATATGTGAACAACCGCACTAGTGGCTTCAACAGTGGCTAATGGATATAACTGAGGCAGCATTAAGCCAAAACTCTTTAAACAGAGGAGCTGTTTGCAAGCTGCAAAAAGAATAAAACCTCAATATGGGGGGGAAAAAAGTAAAGTTTTCAACGTGAGTATTATTTAGAGGAATATGAAACACCTCAGGATTGTAGAGAAAATTTACATCCTAAATAAATCTATTTTAAGAATGCTACCATATACAGTTAGGGTTATCAAAATAATTCCCTTTTGCAGGCTGTGGAAATAATGTTAAAATATTATTAGACATAAAACAATTACTGAGCAATTTATAGAACAGAAATAAGTGAGATATGCATAAACAAGTTTGTAGTCATACAGAGTGCATTATATGTTAATGAAGAACATAGTGATAAAATATACATTTAAAATTGGCATTTAGCAGATGCAAACATTGCAAACTGTCCCACAGACAGGCTTTAACTTTTATGAACTCTGTACAATGAACATTTGGTGAGGTATAGTACTTGAAAGTAACCTGGGTAATTTGCAGCACATTGAGGATTTCTTGCAGGCTCTAATATTACTGCTGGAAGTACTGCCTTCCGGAGAAGTTTCTTGGAGAGCTGTCAAATCACAGTGGGTCAGGTGAGTTGTAACGAGTATTTTAGTGCCTGAGCATCCAGGGCTTAAAGTAATTTCAGATATTGAAAAACTGGGATGTTTATTAATAAGGATAGAATAAAAAAATATCCAAAAGCAGTGTGAACTAGGGATGTGACAAATTCAGCTTTTTGGGAATTGATGAGTATATAGATAGTGACCATTTGAATCTGCACAATGTGAATTTTGGACACTGATAACTATTATCAAGAAGGGAGCTGGGCAGTGGTGAGGAATGGATTAATGTAACTTTGAAGTCTGCAATGGAGAGGAGGAAGGGGGAAACAGGCAGAAGGGAACCAAGCAGGGGGAAGGAGCAGGTAGGCTGGTTTCTGGGGCTGGGACCAAGTAGCTGCTGAGTAGGTGCACGGGCCAGGTGGAGTACACTGATGCCAAGAGTTGGTAGCCAGCAGGGTATATGTTGGTAAACACACAGAGCTTATGAGATGCATATAAAATATAGGAATCACATTTGTATATAAATAAATCTATCAAAATTGCTGGATTAATAGATTCTGAATTGTGGAAACATCACATTCTTACCCTGGGCTCTGACTTACCTGACACCCAATTGAACCTTTTAGAAAGTTTGTAATATTTACAGAGGAAAAGAGAGAGACCCTACAACAGTGTTTCACCTCCTCCCTATCTATGGATTGATCAAAGTATAGGAGTCCATGGGCTTAGTCCTTCTGCTAAATGCAGATTCACAATTCCCAGTGAATCAGTGAGAGTTGCACATACTCATCCAAGGGGATGATCAGGGCCATCAATTCAACTGAGACCTCGGAAATTACAAATAAATAAATAAATCCACATCATGAGCACATTCTAGGTGCTCATCATTCTAGTCTCCATTCCTCTCAGCCCAGATATTCTTTATCAGGAAATGCAATACAATCCCATTTCCAGGACAATCCATTATTTTAGGCCAGGTCTGCACAAAAAAGTTATGTTGACCCAGCTGTGGCTCTCAGGAGTGTGCAAAATTGACACCCGAGTGTCACAGTTAAGCTGACTTTTCTCCACCGTAGACAGCATTAGGCTGATGGAAGAATTCTTCCATTGACCTACCTACCACCTTCTATGCCAGTGTGAAAACCCCTCTGGTCATTGTAGTGAGTAGCTACACTGAAGCACTACAGTGGTGCAGCTGCAACATGACAGCTGTGCCGCTGCAGCATTTTAAGTGTAGACATAGCCCCATTTTGCCATGGCAGCTTCTCAAGGCCTTTTCATTCAAGTACTGCCTTCCCAATTTAAGGTTAATCTAAGAACACTTTGTGTTGGTTTCAGAATTTGAAGATGGTCATTCTGGGTATGCAAGTGATCTTGGGAAAACATTAGACGAGGGAAGCAAACTGGGAGTGAGGTATCTCCGAGGTGCTCGGAGTTAGAGACCATGTTAGACAAATTGACCATTAGCCTTTTCTCTATGCAACGTAGAGAACCACAGGATAAATCAGACATATACATTCACATTGGTATAAAATCATTAACTAGATCATCCTTCTACAAGGAGCAACAGTTTAATGTGTAAATGTAAGCACTGAAATTAAACTCTGCTTCAGAATTACCAGCCCATTACTAATGGACTGGACAACACTAAAAATATACTTCAGGGGGCAGTACAGTGTTCAGTGGGATGGACTACATGGTCTCTATTAGGTCTCTTCTATTAGTACCCTATAAGATTTAAATTCATATTTTACTTATGCAAAAATCCAGCAGGATGATGGAGGAACAGACAGACAGGATTTAGGGAGCCTGGGCAGGAATCTACACCAGCTGTATGCTCTAGAGCCCAACTCCACATGGGTTCCCTATGTGTTGCTGTGCGGCAGGGTCCGGGAAGGAGGAGGGCAGGGGCACACAAGTGTGGAAAGTGAGTGAGGCTACTCTATAGATTCACTATCCTCTGCCAAACAAGGGTGCAGAAGCAGCAGGGGCTATTGCAGTTTTAAACGATCCTACTCCTTCACCCATGCCACCCCACTGTCTAAACACAGCTACGCAGGCTAGGTACAGGGGATGGGATTTGACCATGCATGCAGCTGTCTTCCGTTGCTTGGGTGGCAATTCTAAAGGAATAATCATCAGAATGCAAACTAATAGATTATCAGCACAGTTAGAATGACGAGACATTTCATTTTTCTTTTGAATGAAAACAGAGAGAACAGTAAAATTCGTGGAAAAGATCCTAAAACCAGGGCATTTGCACATTGAATTCTATTTCACTTGCTTCTCACTGATCTTCTATGAAACAGTCTTCCCGAGCAGTTTTGAGATCTGATTATGAAGTAAAATATGTCAGACTATTTTACTGGCAGTGATTCTGACAAAATAAAGTATGTGCACTTCATCAAAAGTTGTATAAGCATTTTTTATATGAAACCCAAAATGGCTCCAGCAAAGTCAGGCCAGTGGTCTGGTATCACCAAACACTTCTGTAAGCAGGCACTGAACAGACTGGTTGTCTCTAAAAGGTGGAGCCAATATCTGGATAAAAAACAACAGGCATTTTAAAAGCTCTTACTAATATAATCATAATAACCGAAGACAATTATAAATATGTAATTTGTGGTTTTTTAACTGCACATTAGAGGTACATTTTCCTTTAAGTGTCAGAGGGGTAGCCATGTTAGTCTGGATCTGTAAAAGCAGCAAAGAGTCCTGTGGCATCTTCTAGACTAACAGACGTATTGGAGCATAAGCTTTCGTGGGTGAATACCCACTTTGTCGGATGCATCTCTGACAAAATGGGAATTCACCCACAAAAGCTTATGCTCCAATGTGTCTGTTAGTCTAGAAGGTGCCATGGGACTCTTTGCCACTTTTCTTTGAAGAAAGTGTTCCCTTTAAAATTAATTTTAGCCATAAAAAGCTACATTGAATTTGCATTAGAGATTTCATTTAAACCTCCAAAACTAATGGCAACCAGAGTTACAGTTGAAGTTAAAACTCTTTGCTTAAAAATATAAATAGCTTGCCTTATAATTTGAAAATCTTAGCAGCATTCAATTACATGGCAGCTTTCAATTTATATTGATAAGGTAGACAGATGCTGTAAACTGTTATGCCAGCTCATGCACTGTATTGTACAATAACAACGTGATTACACCTACCATTCAAAGTGAGTGGGAACTCAGAGGAACCCAGCACTTCTTTAAAAAAAGAGAAAGGTTTTTATCAGAGCAAGAAGAATGCTTCAGAGGTTGAAAGAATGAAATATAAAGTTACATGGAATAAAACTTACAATTAGGTAGAGAAAGATAAGATAATTAAGGGACTGATTCTGTGAGATGCTAAATACCTCTTATAAAGGTGTTGAGCACCCTCAGCTGTCACTGATTTCATGCACTTTGATGGTACTTAGCACCAAGCAGAATCACTCAGCAGGATAAGGTCCTGCATTCCCACTGGACTATTCGAGAGGCATCGAACCTTTATTTTTGCTTTCCACATACTAGTTCAGATGCTTACTACAGTGTTCCAGTTTTTAATTTCCTATCTGAAGCATTGATGATATCAAAGAAAATTGTCAGGTGAGTTTGAGAGAGAGAGGGAAAAAAATGAAACTAGCAGATTTTGTCTTTTCATTATTTTTATTTTTTTTAAACTACATTTCTGACAACAGCCTGCTGTGACATTTCCCTGTAAGGAAATTTAGGTGTGTTGACACAAACATTTATCAAGCTGGGCATTGCTGGGTGGAGAGGGGAGGGAAAGGAGTAGAAAGTGAAAGGAGAGTTTGAGATTGCAGCATTATATGGTCTCTATTTGAACTACATATGTGGTTAACAGCAGTAAAGCCCCAACAGAAAACCAGAACAATAAGGAGATGGTGCCGGATCAGCAGTTCAGGGATAGGGAATTGCATGGGGTGGGGTTCATACCAGGCAGACGGTTGTATAGGTTTGAGCAAACCTAGCACTGGAAAGTGGCCAAAGAAGTAGAAATGCGGCCTGCAAGTGCTATCGACCACCCCAACCTAAGGGAGGGAGTGAAACTGGAAGGGCCCGGTGTAACTCCTACCAAGGAATTTGAGAGATGCTGGGGCATCCATGGGAACGTTGGTGGCTCTGAACTTCCCCAGGTCACTGGCTAAAGTGACCCCGCTCAGTTCGATCTCAAAGGGGTCTGGCTGTGACATGGAGTGAAGAGCAGACATGCTTGTCTGGCTCACTGCCCCCCAAAATAGACCTGGCTGAGGGGTCCTGTTCTCTGCACCTGCAAGCTCTGTTTTAGACCATGTTCCTGTCGTCTAATAAACCTTCTGTTTTACTGGCTGGCTGAGAGTCATGTCTGACTGTGGAGTTGGGGTGCAGGATCCTCTGGCTTCCCCAAGACCCCGCCTGGGTGGACTCGCTGGGGGAAGCGCACGGAGGGGCAGAGGATGCTGAATGCTCCGAGGTCAGACCCAGGAAGGTGGAAGCTGTGTGAGCTGTGTGTCCTGAAGACAGTCTGCTCACAGAAAGGAGACTTCCCCAGAGTCCTGCCTGGCTTCATGGGGAGCAGTTCCAGAGCATCGCCTGGGGACTCCGTGACGTAAGGAGGATAGTGAGGGAGGAAGGGATCATAGTTAACAAAGACAAAAACAGAAAGGAAATTTAAATATGTATTTGTTAACATGTGTTCCATTAAAGTTTAAACATTTGACATGGTTATATAGAAATACCTGGCTGTGTTATGTATTTTAAACATAGGAAAAATGGGTAGGTTTTGTCCTACCTTAATGTGTTGATGGTACTAACAATATGAAGAGAGAGAGTCCTATTTATATTAAAATATTGTAAGGTTGTTTTTTTTTCAAATTGTGGGTTCAGTGCTGTTCCTTTTGCATATATATGTGTGAATGTGCATGTAAGGGATCCAGAATTGGGTCTTTGAATGACTAGAAGGGAAAGCACTGACTGTTGTATTTATGTCAAACTATGTATGTCATTTTTAAGGCTAAGAGGGGCCATATATCTGGAATCTACCTCTCATGAAGTGAAGTACAATGATATAAATTATGGCTGACCCATATAATGGCGCTATTCTGGTTATTAGCATACCCCTGGATTATGTCCTTTCATTTCTTTGCATTATAAGTAGGCTTGGCAGAATTTTATTTTATTTTATTTCATAAATTTGACAGATAATATTGATATTTAAATATTTTTTCAATTATTCATTTTCACAGTTGCAGAAAATTATGGGGAGTCAGACAATTATTTAATTACAGTAGATGTTGAGATACAAAAAGTAAAGCTTTATAATTCTTAAATCACAAATTGTCATCATGTCAAAAAATACAAAATAGATATCCTTAAATCAAACTTTAATAAGTTCTCAAGCAGCATTATGTTACTTTTCCTAGTTGTAAATTTTGATTATTATCTATAGAAATATTTTTTCATTGGTTTGTGTGTGTATGGTGGAATTGACATTCACTGACATTCATCCTTCCAAGCCTAATTATAATATGAGCGAAAATGCAGACTTGTTCAGGGTTTCCCAATTTTGCTACCAATCATTTTCTATCCCACACACTAAAGAAACTTCCCTTATTTTTAAAAAATATGTACAGTGCTAATTATGTTCAAAGAGGTCCCAACATTACTGAATTTTTATCATAAAAAAACACACACAAAAAGTTTGGTGCTTTTCAAATTAACAGGCTCCCAGATGATGCAAAAGTGTTTACTGTTGTTACTTTAAGGTTTTGATACATCATTACACCTGAGTTGGGTTCATCAGAGTTCCAAAAGCATGCATTGTGCCAACTCAGAACAATGGGGCCTCAACCCTGATTGGGTCTTTTGGGTGCTATTAAAATATATTACTAAGAATAATAATTAAATTGAAAAATTTAACCTGACATATTCCAATATAGTATTTCAATCATTAGCCAACCTCTGCCTTGGGAATTGTGCTATTCAGTTACAGTGGGCATGAACTGGAAGGAATTACTGGAAGTTAGAATACCTCCTGAAGCAACCTGGCAGAAAGCACGCCTGCTGCTATGCCCCTTCAATGGATGCAGTGCACCCTCCCCTGTCTGACATGTAGAAGGGGTGAAAACCAAGGATTCACTTTCTTTCTGCATCCTTTAGAGTTTCTAGGTCCCCAGAGCCACATAGCCCTGAATCCAGGAAAGTAGAGAGACTGTACTTGTGACCAGCTATTTTGTGGGAGATGGAAAGGGAGAAAAAAGCCCTTGCATCATCTGTAAACACGTGGAAACTTGCACAGAGGCCAACCACAATCTGATCCATAGAAATTAACAATTGATGCACATTTTAATGGATGTGCATTAGCAAGGTACTTTCAAAGCAAACACCAAAAATTGCAGGACAACTAGAAGAAATCTGAGAAACTCAGGAGTTTCACTTCAGAGGAATTAATGCCAATACTTTCCTTGTATTTGGCCCGGGGGTTCAACCAATTTGCAACCCCCGCCCCCCAGATAACTTTTCCAAAATTTAACAAGGAAGTTGCCTGATTTGAATGGAGACGAGAGCCACACCTTGAAGCATATATGTATATACACTGGGACAGAAGGGGGAGGGAAGAGAGGGAAACTGGGATTTGGAGTTGGGATAGGAAGAGACTGGGTGTGGCTGGGCAATCAGTCTGGGACTCAGGGAGAGAAAGACAGGAGTAGGGGAGAGAGACTGAGATTGCATAGGAATGTGGGAGTGGGTGTGAGAAAGATTTTGTGTGAGTGTATGTATGCGTGCACGGAGTCCTGGGTTGCATGCTCTTCTACTTCAAAATACTGAACCATCATTTATGGTGAGCTCTGAAGCATACTAAACCACCTGACTATCCTCATAAGTTTCATTGCAACCCAGGTTTCATAGAATATTTGTCCCTTGTCTCTCAGGCTATGTTGTAAAAACTATTATTTGATAGAGCAGTTCCCCAAAAGACTATTCAAATTAAAAAAAATTAAGGGCTCAGAGGGAAAAAAGATATATATATTTCAAGTATTCTAGGCCTTAGGTTAATTCAGGTTTGCAATCTTTTTCTAATGCAATGTGAAAATGAAGTGTTCATAATACCTATAATTTCCTCCCTCTCTCTCTTTCTGTTATGACTTTCATTGCATCTTTGAGTTTGTTTTTCAGTTCAAAACCAAAGTCAAATTCACTTAACCATCTGATGTTGTAATTGACCTGATATGTTACTATTGACACTTTCTTTCATTTGTTCTCAATGCCATTATCTGAATTTGAAAAAACTAAAGTTTGGGAAGGAATCAAACATTTACGATAGTGGACACAGTAACACAGGAAATATAGAGTTGCATTTCAACCTTAACTGTATCATAACCCTTTTTCAATTGCTTATAATTTTCTTAAACAGATTCCATTGGGGCTGAAATTTTCCACATTCGAGTCCTCCCAGAAGTGTATTTTTTTAAGTTTGAGCAAAATCTGTTCAGTCATTTTGAGTGCTGTATGAGTAAGAAAAATAAAAGGCATTTTCTCATGTGTGAATTAGAAATTTTGATTAAGTCAATACTGATTGAAACATGTTTATGTTTGGTTTGGTTTGTACAGCTCTAGATTTTAAAAAAATTAAAACTTAAAAAATTGGCTCAGGTCTGTAGCTATGAAGAGTTGTATTTTCCCCCACATATCCACTAGGAATTGTCAATAGGTATTCTATCTTGGATTTGGGAGTAGTTTATCTTGGATTAGAACATTGTGAGTGAGCATTTTGATTGTTTTACTTGACTGAAAGCAGCTTTGAATGTTGGGGATGTCAAGGGACACTTCAGATTGATTTAAATGTACAAAGGCTTTTAATCACCACCAAAGCTGAAAGCTTTCAGAAGTCCAGAATACTGTGAAATCCCTGGTAGAGGACAGCGTGTTGCCCTATTTGCCACATGATGTGGAATGAACACCTAAATGGAACCCAAGAACACCTGCACCACTAAATAGTTTCTTAGAACTTTGCACTAATATAGCACGTTGCAAACTTCATTCAGGCCATGTCTACAGTGGCACAGCAATACCGTTGCAGCTGCCAGATCTGTCAGATCACTCGTGTAGCTGCTCTATGCTGATGGGAGAGAGAAGTCCTGTTGACATAATAAAACCACCTCCATGAGTGGTGGTAGCTATGTCAGAAGGAGAAGCTGTCCCTCCAACATAGAACTGTCCACACCAGTGCTTCTGTTGGTGTAACTTATATCAGTCGGGGGGGGGGTGTTTTTTCACACCCCTGAGTGAATTATTATACCAACAGAAGTGGCCTGAGTTAGGTTTCACAACACCCTGTAAGTTATACAAATACATATTATCCTAGGGCTTGTTTAAAAATTTCTCAAAGCTATCTTTAAAATCAATAACCTAGTTTTCCAAACAATTATAATGTATTTTATTTGGCACATAAAGTGTCTGTTGCCAAAAAATGAAAATCTTTCAGAAAACACTTGAAATATTCTGATTCCCATATCTTGCTGCGATGCTCCATGGGAATTGTTAAGTTACCTCTGTCATGCTCTGTACCTCGGGGGAACACCCTACACCCCCATGTTCATCTTATAAAATGATTGTGTGGTATCCAATGCAAAGTTTGTCATGTTGGGTGTCTTCCCAGAGTCTAGGATTGGAGAGGCCTAGCAGATCACTGGTCCAGACAACACCAGAGGGGAACGTCACAACCTCATGTCCCCATTTTTTCCTAGGGGCTGGGTTCTCCAGCTTGGCTTCTTCTCCCATGGTGCACGATGGCCAAGGAGTCCCGTAAAATACAACCTCCCCTCAGCAAGAGGGGAAAACAATGGTGCATAGGATTTGGGAGAGACATAACCTGACCAGTTAGCCTGGTGAACTGCAGCCGGGTATCATTTCCAAATAGAAATCTATCGGGTGTGTGGTGTTGTGTTTTTGTTGTAGTTGTTGTTTTTGCAAAGAAGTCAAAATTTTCCATAGGAGAAAAAAAATTAAAATCCATTCTACTTATCTCTATTTAACAGATGTCAGAGAGGGCTGGGAAGGCAAAATACAGATAAGCAAATGACTTGCTCAAGATCACACAGCCAGAGCGTGAGTTAGAACTGTGATTATTATGTAGGTCTCCAAACTCCTAGTCTATGCCTAATGTACTAGGCCACACTAAGCCCTTGTCAAGACAATTAACATTTGTTTCTCAATTGTCTCAACAGTAAAATGGGGATAATATTACTTACCAACCTCAAGGGGGCCCAGTTCTTTTTAAATAAATAGCTGTCACTTGATTTCCTGGCATTCACATTTATTGGAGGATGATTTAATGGCATTAACATCTGGAATGTTCAAAAAGCTAATCACCTCACAATAAACATGCAGCACAGTTGTCAGACCACTGATAATATGTGAGAGAGCATTAAATGACATTAAAAAGAACCAACAACATTAGAAGTAGCTTTCCTCTTTGTTTTTCCTTTGTCAAAAATATGATGAGTTTTCTGGTCTTTGTTCCACTAGAACAGTACAAAAAGACCCTAGCTCTAATTTTGATAACAACCCTGTTAGGAAAACATTTAATCACATTCTTCTTTTTAAGTATGTTCTTAATTGGTTCCTGACTCCAGGACCATACTGGGGTTCAGAATCTGACCCTCAGAGTTATAAGAACCTTTCAGTTATGTAACAATATATACAAATATACGTATATTATATAAATAGGTTAATGATAATAAACAAAGTTGCATGAAAATTTTTGTACAAATTATGTATTTTATGCATTCAAGGGTACATAGAATGAAATTGTTCATTTCTGGTAGTGTACATATAAACGTTAACTAGTTAGAGGAATTACATGTTTGTGCATGTCTGTATGGTACTTATAGATGTTTTGGTATGAGGTAACACAAAGATTATTTAAAATAACTGAAGAAAGATTGGTTTGGATACTGTGGTGTACTTGTTAAGAATTATTGCTAAAAGAATATGCCTATGCAAATTGAAAGATTTGTAAATATAGTAATGTTGGTGAAATGATTATCATATTAAACTGGACACTAGTGACAATAGCTACTATGTCAGCTAGTAGTTAATGGATATAAAGTTACCTATGTATGTAGGAGGAAAAGGCATTATGTCTCTAGAGCATCAGTTTGCTGAAATATGAACATTTGTTAGTTAGCTGAACTGAAGGGATAATTGTTAGGATCAAAGAGTAGGAACTGCCATATTAGATCACTGGTCTCTAGTATGGCCTATCCTGTTACCATATAATGGGCCCATATGGTATAGCCTAATTTGGCTATGGCGGGTATTTGATGGCCAAACATGGGTTTGGACAAGTTGCTTCACTTCTCTGCTTCACTGTCCCTAGTAGTAATCTATGAATAGAGCTTACTTACTTACAGGATTGTTATAAAACTTAATAAGAAAATGAGTACTTGTGGCACCTTAGAGACTAACCAATTTATTTGAGCATAAGCTTTCGTGAGATACAGCTCACTTCATCGGATGCATACTGTGGAAAGTACAGAAGATCTTTTTATACACACAAACCATGAAAAAATGGGTGTTTATCACTACAAAAGGTTTTCTCTCCCCCCACCCCACTCTCCTGCTGGTATTAGCTTATCTAAACTGATCACTCTCCTTACAATGTGATACATTGTGGGGGGAGAGAAAACCTTTTGTAGTGGTAAACACCCATTTTTTCATGGTTTGTGTGTATAAAAAGATCTTCTGTACTTTCCACAGTATGCATCCGATGAAGTGAGCTGTATCTCACGAAAGCTTATGCTCAAATAAATTGGTTAGTCTCTAAGGTGCCACAAGTACTCCTTTTCTTTTTGCGAATACAGACTAACACGGCTGTTACTCTGAAACCTGTCATAAAACTTAATGTTTGTAAAACACTTTGAGAATAATAAAATACTTATCAATTGTATTCTGATATCATGTGCAGCCTCAGAATTCTTAGGGAGTTCAGTTCAAGTAACAGAGTCAACATTCAAATGATTATATGAAACTTATCTAAACAGTCTGAGGTCTTCCTTTTCCTGTCTTCAGTGATACTTAATTATAAACAGAGTCAGTCTCTTAGGTCGAGTATCCCTCTAGTGGAAAGGTCAAGTCAAATCCCATATAGTCTAGGACTTCTAAAGGTCAGAGACTCTTCAAATTAATTGTTTTACCCATTGCTAACTACCTTCCTTGTACCTCGGTCTGGAAGCAGGGATGCCCTAAAATGCAGGAGATTTAATTTTAAGGACAGCAGCTAGCCAAGCAGAGATTGCCAGAATTCCTGAGACTCTTTGAAGGTTTGATTTGATTTCAAGATTCAAGTAGAATTGACTTCACTTTTTTTTTTTTTTTGGGGGGGGGGGAGAGAAGACCCAACTACCCTTGCCCCTTTAGGAGATGAAAGGGTAGGTGAGGAGGAAGGGAGAGGACGTAAAATGAAGTGAAATAAAATTCTGCATAAAAATGTTCCTGAAGAATGCTGAGCTACAGACGGAGGAATTTGATTTACTGAGAGGACTGGAATAGCTGCTGAGCAGAACTGCTACTTTATCTGAGAAGGGTGGAAATTCCACTCGAGGCTCCTCATGGAGTTTTCTCTCTTCCCAGCTCCCCTCCCATGTGTGTGCCCCCTGCCCCCCCCCCCCCACCCCATCCAAAAGAATGATCTGGCCACGACTCATCTGCAGGAACACAAAATTATTTCATTATAAGGTAGATACCACACAGTAACAATTATATTTTTCACACTGCAAAACAAAGGATAACTACACAGATTTTTGATTAACATGTAAATAAATATATGAGGCTTCAAATGTTAAAGTCCTAATAATTCAGAGGCAGATCCTCAGCCTGTGTAAAGTTTTCATAGCTCCATTGGAGTCTCTGGAGTTTTGACAACTTACATCTGAGGAGAATCTGCCCCTCAGGGTGAAATCCTGGCCCCATTGAAATCAACAGGAGTTTTGCCATTGACTTTAATGAGGCTAGGTTTTCACCCTCAGGCTCCACTGAAATGGCCAGCATAGCAGATGTATACCTGCCTTACCACAGATGAATGCAATTTTAGTTTGTACAGTTTTTTGAAATGTTGCAGATTCGCCTGTTAGTCTTTCAACACAGAACTGGCAGATTTGCTCAGTACCTTTCCCCCAGTATTATTTTATATTATAAAAGAAGTTCCTTTACTGCTCCTGCTATCTTTTTCCAAACTTATTTTCTTTACTTCTATTAATTCCCATTGTAACAAAAATCTATACTGAAGGAGCAATTCATTACCAGAAGAGAAGAATAAAGTAAGCCTAGAGAGACCCTCAGAATAGGGACAGAAAAGTAAACTATTTGCTTTTTTTATGTCAATTTCTTGTCACTTTCAGCATCAGGATGTTTCCTTCAGATGGGAGGCAAGTAAAAGCAGAAAAATAAAGGGTTTTCAATAGTCAATTTGAAAAAATAAAGATAATTCAAATCTGCAGATCACAAGATTTTAGTTAGCCTCTGCAGCGCTTTCTGCTATTGAAACTTTAGTTTAAGACACAAGGGCTCTCTCTGCTTCTCCATGTACTGTATACTGTAACTCTAGCTGCACCTTTGCTCTGAATGGCTTAGTTTTGTTTTATGCACAAAATTTATAAAGCTTTATTGCAAATGAAACTGTTTTAAAAGAATGAAGTATTGCTGCTTGAGATGCATCTAATAGGCTTTTTTAAGATCCCATGAGTATATTCTTATCTGATGCAAACACATAATTCTCAGTAATGCTAATGGGAGAAAGTTAGATTTGTGCTTCAATAGGAGAATGTGTGTGTGACGCACTGGACCTCAGAGTAACACCCTGTACCCGCCATATTCAGAGTTTGTATATGGTTGGGATATTTCATACATAGCATGCTATTTAAGATA
The DNA here is from genome assembly GCF_965140235.1 of Caretta caretta. Taxonomy (NCBI): domain Eukaryota; kingdom Metazoa; phylum Chordata; order Testudines; family Cheloniidae; genus Caretta; species Caretta caretta. The sequence continues at coordinate 87,606,407 of NC_134210.1, read as the reverse complement.
CCATATGCAAGGTTATGATCTGCTGAAACTCATTGTTCTGTCAAAATATGTATATCAGTGTGTATGAAGTTATGAGATTTTGCTAGATGGTTGTTAATATGCTGTTAATATGTTGTGAGTTTAGGAGACACCCACGGCTAGTCTCCAATGACAATAAATGACCCATACCCAAACTCGTTAAATGACCATCATGAGCCATTGACCAACTGGGGAATTGTAAACAAGAGAGATTTACAATTCTGCAAGAGACAGTTGCTCATGCACCACACAATGATGATCGTGCAACTCTACGATTCAGTTGTGTAAGCAAGTCCCACCAGGACATGTGTGGGCCAGTATATTCCCTGGGACTGGAATTAAGAGTATAAAATAAGAGACGGTGGCACCAGGAGATCACCTCTCTTCTCCTCCATCTACGCTGAAGGCAACAAGCATAGACAACTGGTGCCTCCCCATAGTGGGGGACGGGGGGGAGCATCAGCTAAAGGGGAGGACATGTGACCGTCCCATGTCTCCTCCCCGCCCTGCTCCCAGCGTAGGGCCCCCCACTCGCCCCTCCCTACCCTACGTTACTTGCAGGGGAAGGGTGGGGGCTCTGTCCTCCTGTGCCGGCTCCCCCCAGCACATTTGGCTGCTCTCCCTGGCAGCAAGACTCGAGCAGGGAGCAGGTGCTCCTAGGTGCTCCTAGGTGCTGGCTGGTGCAGGGCGGCAGCGATAGTGTGACCAGATAGCAAGTGTGAAAAATCGGAACAAGGGGTGGGGGAGTTAATAGGCACCTATATAAGAAAAAAGGCCTGAATAGCAGGACTGTCCCTATAAAATCAGGACATCTGGTCACCCTCAGTGGTGGGCTGCCTCCCACCCCACGTCGCCTTCTGGGACAGCAGCTGAGTGAGCTGGAACTCCCCCTCTCCCTTTGGCACATGTGCAGCAGCAACTCACTGGGGAGGGGCCGCAGCCTGCTCCCTGCCCAGGCTTGGATTCTGGGGACAGGGGCTGTCTCCAAGCATACTGGGGGGAAGAGGGGCTCCAGGTCACTTGGCTACTGTCCCCGGAAGCTGAGCCTGGGTGGGGGGCAGCCTGCCACTGCCTCAGCCAGGCACTCTCCCAGTCAGCTGCTGAGCTGAACCGGGCAGTGTCCCAGCATGGCTGAAAAAGGCTCAGGACCTGCCCCTTCTGGTCCCTGCTTGGGCGAAATTGGACCCTCCATGTCCATCCCCCTTCTGATGTATCGCCTCTGGCAAAAAGAATGCTGGAAAGACAAAGAATTTGAACTGGGGAGATTGGTCCCAGGCTGAGAAGGACATTCAGCCTGTGTATTAAGAACTGTAACCTATCTGCAACATCTAGTGTGGTGAGAAAATTGTTTGATTCAAATCTTGCTTAATCTGAAAGTTTAGGCTTTAGAATGCGTGTTTACTTTTAATTTTCTCAGGTAACTATCTCTACCACTTAAAATCTTTCTGTAATTAATACACTTATTTTAATGTTTTATTCTTACCAGTGTGTTTATCTAAAGTCTGCTCAGACTACAAAGGCTAGAGCATGTCCATTATGCTTTGACAAAGTGGTGAACTAATTAATGAACTTGCATTGTTCAAGAGGTCTTGAGCAGTGTAAGATGGTACATTTCTGAGGTGCAAGGTTGGGGGTGGAAGGGTGGGGGGCGGGGTTGCTGATGTTTCTCTCTGTGTAGTTCAGGACTGTCTGAGAGAGCATTCATGCAATTTAGCTGGGTGTGTCTGTGTATGCTGGTGGCGGAGTGATAATAGCACCTGGAGGGGTTTGCCACTTGTCAGAGACAGCCCAGGCTGGAGAGCCGAGCACACTGGTCCCACAGTTCCGTTCAGCAGGGAGTCCCATCACAATGTGCCTTACTATTTAACTGAGAACAAACACCCAAAGTGGATAAATAAGACTAAAATAATCTCTGGCATTGTTCCAGGCTTGCATAATTTGCTCTGCCATCTGATACATTATGCATATATAGCTAAAGGGCTCCGGAGGATTCTAGGAGAGGAATGGGAAGTAGCTCCTGCCAAAACAATTAAGAGTGTTAAGGATCTGCCAACAACCAAACTTGAGAGAAAGTCTCTTAAGGTAAATGGTAACAGCACTGGAACAGGGATAGGTAAGAAAATAAAGTGATCAGGAACAAAATAGACTAGAACCAGAGGGAATGGTGGGAAGAGACTAGAAAAGGTCAATAATTGATTTTGGTCCGTTTAAAGTCATATATAAATTGCAGTGAAGTGAGCTGTAGCTCACAAAAGCTCATGCTCAAATAAATTGGTTAGTCTCTAAGGTGCCACAAGTACTCCTTTTCTTTTTGCGAATACAGACTAACACGGCTGTTACTCTGAAACCAGTCTAAATTGTCACACTGTGATTTTACTTTTAGTGATTCTTAGAAGGAGGCATATTTTTCATAATACACCCTAAAAATACTAGACACCATTAATAAATTAAACATTTGTCAATTATATTATTGACAATGATTAGTTGTCAATGATATTATTGACAAAGGACATTCTGTTAATCTGAAGTAGAACACTTTACACTAATTTGCAAATGCTAACTTTCAGTAGTGCTTGTTGAAAAACAAAAAAATTTCTTGTGGGAAATTTCAGAATTATTTCTGATTTGCAGGGTTCATTTTCATCATATGCTCAGTTTTTTGCAAAAGTTTCTGTGAAATTAATACATTTTTAATCTAAATCATATTCAGAATTATTTTCTCTTACCAAAAATGATTTATTTTGAGAAAAACTTTGATAAAATAGGTTTCAGAGTAGCAGCTGTGTTAGTCTGTATCCGCAAAAAGAACAGGAGTACTTGTGGCACCTTGGAGACTAACAAATTTATTTGAGCCTAAGCTTTTGTGGGCTACAGCTCACTTCATCGGATGCATCAAGTGGGCTGCAGCCCATGGAGGCTTATGGTCAAATCAATTTGTTAGTCTCTAAGGTGCCACAAGTACTCCTGTTTTTTTTTATACAAATGTTATGGAAACTTGTGAAAAACAGAACATTTCAAAGTTAACAAGTTTTTACTAAAGGTTTCATGGTTTAAAAAAGGCTATTTTGTCATCAGAAAAAAAAATCCCCCTTTTCTTCCCTCTATTGTGACCACTGTGCTCAGGAAGAGCTGATTCCTATAAAATGGTGAGAGCTCTGTTGGGAGTTGAGGGTTCTTTGCACTTTGCAAGGAATGAGTAGGTACTTGGGGCTCAACCTTGCTAGGTGCTGAGGCACTTGTGGCTCAACCTTGCTAGGTGCTGTGAAGAAGTGATGAGCATTCTTGTGAGGTACTGAGTATCCTTAATGACCCCTAACGTTAATAGAGAGTTCTGAGTACCTTGCAAAATGGAGGCAATGCTTCTACCAACATCTAATTATGCAGGAACTGTACAGAGCTACCACACAATATATGCACCACTTAAGCCCCATTTAAGTCCTAATTGTGGCAGCTGAAGAGGGATTTCAATGACAAATGGACTTTGTGTGGGCTCTCTGAATCGAGAGGAACTTTGTCTTACACAAAACAAACAAAAAAACTCCCATAAAGCAACCTCCTTACATTCTTCCATGACACTTTCTGGTTATAATGGCCACCAACCAACCATGTTTTTATTATTGCCTTGTCCTTTGTTGTACAAGTTTTTGATAGAATGCAAGCCCTTTCAGATAGGCAACACATTACCTCTTCGACACAGCTCTCCAGTATGAAGCATGTGCACTCCAAAATTAAAGGAAATAATGTGTTACTATTGGTACTAGTAGTAGCATCTAGAGACCTCATCCAAGTTGGGGCCTTAGTATGCTACGCATCATAAACTAGTACATGGCAGCTCCTACCTCTCAACTCTGACCAAACATTGATTTTAAGGAGAAAATGATAATCTGAAATACCTGATCTAATCCACAGGCTCCATTTGTAAGCAGTGTCTGAATGAACTATCCCCTGACAGCTAGTTCAGGAGGGGGAGAGACTTCAGGAGCAAACTGTATTTACATAAACACACTTACTCTGCCTAGGTATCTAGCAGACAGCAGTTGTGCAGCTCCAAGTGATCAGCTTTGGCTGGTGCTGGGTTACAAATCACTGTGAATGCAGGGATAGTGAAATGTTTTATCTTCGTTGTATGACTAAAGGGGAGCAGAACTGTGCTGAGCTTGTCCCGCTTGAGGGGTCACCCTCAGCTGAAAGGAACTTGCTAAGCCAGGGGCTCAAATGCCAGACCCCTGTGGAAGTAAGGGGGGAGGACAGGTGTCCCAGCCAGGAGGTGTGGACTCTCCCCAGGGGTCTCCAGTCTGGTTTAACCTGTTCCTCCCCACGGTTCAAAGACAGAGCTAAATAGGCTTCATTAGGAGCCTTTTGTTAGGTTAAAGTGCTCACATGAGAGCTGAATTGACTTGAGATGGGGCAGTGTTTCTGCCCAATCTGCAAAGAGCTGAAAATCACTAAGCGACTGATATGCAGAGGTCGCAGCAGAAGGTGGCTGACAGTCAGCCGGCAAACAAGCAGCTGGCAGGATGGCCAGCCGAGGGCAAGTGTGCAGATGGCGGCATGGCCAACAAACAGGAAGTGTGCAGATGGTGGAGCAAGCAAGGTGCCTTCTTCCCGGGTAGGAGGTGAGCTCATACATATGCACCTACGAACCTGGGTCCTCACGGACCAAGGACAACCACTGTGAGTGGAGTATGGTGAGGGAGCAGAGAGGGGCACAGAAAAGGAACTGTTGGTTGTAGAACTCAAGAACATGAGGCAGAAGGCACAGACGCCCGCACTCTGGGGTGGGTGTCCTGTTCATAATTTTATGATTATGAATCCTGCTTGTGACATTTTACCTAATTAATGTTGTGTGACTTCCCCCCTTTCATTAAAATTTTCTTTTCTACGCTCAGACTCTGTGCTTGCGAGAGGGGAAGTATTGCCTCTCAGAAAAGCCCAGAGGTGATGTGTAATTGAGAAGTAGGTGACACAAAAGCAAGGCAGTTCACTGATTACACTGGCAAAGTAAGCATGGCTGAGTTTAGAAACAAATGGTTATTTAGACCTTCTGAAGAGAATAAATGGTCTTCCCACCAATACATTTCCAATAACAGTAAAAAATAGACTTGGACATACTAATGACCTGGGAAGAATGAAATAGTTTAATTGGAACTTCATAGTAGTCCATGGCATCGATGATAAGCTCTACTGACATTTAAAATGCATTGCAGAAATAGTGGGAAAATGTCTTTTTTGCTGCAGACATAAGTCCTGGGAGTTGGGACAATGCCCCAGTAATGATGAACAAGCATAAGTAGTCTCAGAATGTTCTGGGTGAAATCTGAATAATGGTTTTGAAGCTGTATTAGACAGTCGACTGGTCCCCAAAGGGTTAAACCTGCAATGTGAGCCCTTAGATCTTTATCATGTATCTCTGCTAGCACACAATGAAAGGAGCAGCTCAGGGAAGATAGGAGAAAGAAAAGTTCAGATGCCTTTCAGATGACTAAGTCCACTACTACAGTAGAGGAGCAACTGTTGGGATTTGACATGGACTTTGCCATTTTTTCTAATGATGCAGACACTGTGGAAAGAGAATCTGGTCCAACAGAAAGACAAAAGACAGCCAGAGGTCATAATTTATGTGAAGCTGAAAAAAAGAGCTAGAGGCAGGTCATTTTCAGTTAGTGAAAAAGAACCAATTCACAAGCGGTATGTGCCATTATTTCTAAATTTGACAATATGCTACTACAGCAAGATGACTCCAGGAATGATAAAGTACATAAACTACAGCCAGCATTGATGAAACTATCTAATAGAGTTAGAGTTTAGATGTTTGATGATCTCCTTAGTGATCACTCAGGGAAGGGATGGCCTCTCTGTCATTGAGGCCACAACAGAAGATTCAGACAGTGTGATGCAGTAACATTTACTGGGTTTGCAGCATGTCAGATAATTGAGAAGCAAGGCTTTAAGGGATGGCATAATGTTGTCAGATTATTGCCAACGTAAAGGGATTTTTAGCCAAAGAGTCTGGCAGAAGAGACTCATTGTGCAGTTGGTTTGTGCTTTGCTCAGTAAAAGTAGAAATTCAACATATGAAATCTGAAAATCTCTTGGAGAAATTGTCTGCTGTCACCACAAAGAGCAGAAATAATTAACTGTTCGTGGACTCATTTGCTTAAATCTTCTACTGTTTTATGTTTCCCTTGTATCTTCAAGAGTATGAAGTACTGAAAAGTTTTGTCAATAGGTGTCACATAGCTGATGGAGCTAGCCACTGAGAAACCACAGTTCAGGCTGCTGTCATACTTATCAGAATATATTTTCTCTCCCCCACACTCTAATGCTTTCTGTAAAAGCTTATTCAGCATGATCATAAAAACTCCACTTAGATTCACGTTTCATTGGAGAAGATCAATCAGTGGAAGGACATGCTATAGTTGGTGCATATGCTAATCACAATGGCATCAGAAACCATCTCTGTGCAGTGACGGTATAAAAAAAATCAATGTATTCAAGAATGCACTGTGCAAAGAGGGGGTCACCTACCAGTGGTCTAATTCAAAAGGCCAAGTCAGCAACATAGAGGAGTCTGACGATGGGAGGGAAGGAATGGAGTATAATTAAAATGCCGTCTTACTGAGTGTGCTGCATCTATGTGAGCAAGACAGCACTTAAAATCCATCTTTGTTTTATTGACGATATTATAACAATGTACCTATTATCTATGTATAGAAATGTTCATATGAGGTTTTTGATTCTTGTTTTAAATCTGAAGAGTACCCATATTGCTTTCCTGTCAGATAGGAGAGAATGTGAGAATTTAAAGTGCTTTATTTTTCTGCTGATTTGAATGTTAGACGTTACATACAATTTCAGCAATCACTGTAAAAGTATCACAGGCTATGCTTAATAGCACCTCTGAAAGCAAAGGTCCATATTGTGTACTCACTTAAACAGTGAAAAAACTTGTGTAACTGAGAACAGAATTTGGCCCATATGTGCATATACACAGAACCCATTTAATTTCACTGCAATAGCATGAGCTGAATCTATTGTAAAATATTATGCCTCACAAAAAAAAAAAAACCAACCCTGTTTATTTAAACAAAAATGGCAGGAAATTCACATTGCTGAGGTACTCACAGGATGAAATCAATGCTTCAGTATGAATATGGTTTAAACAGTGAAAATCTGGATTTATACCCACACTGCACAAAGGATTGAAATTTACCTTATCAGAGGGCCAGAACAAAGCACATGGACCACATAAGTGCTATATTATGAGGAAAGAGAGTTCATACCTCACTGTGGCAAATGATATGCAAGAGGAGTGAGCACTGATCACACAACTTGGCTGCAGGCATTGTTCAGCTGAAGATTTATTTATTTATTTTGCGCAAGACTGGATTAACCAAGCAGCAACATATGCCAAAAAAACAACAGAGGCCTGATCCTGCAAGGTGCAAAGCACCTCCTGGGACATGAGCAACACCATACATTCCCATTGATTTGAAATGGTAGTTAAATTAAGCTTGTGCATAAGTGCTTTGCTGAATTGGGGACCGAAATCTTTGTACATTAGCCTCCTTTTTAATATTTTCTGAGTGAAGAGTGGAAAGGGGAAACACCCCACATGAAAATGAATCAATTTAATTTAATAGCCTTCGGTAGGAAGCTCAATAACCTATTAACAAGCCCCTGGCCATCTAGTCTCTTTGGGGGAGGGGTCGGAAGCCACACTCTTTAAACAGAAGCATAAGTTTTCTCAAATATGTGATGAAGAGCAAAATATGCAACTTAAAATGTAATGTCCATTTAACAGTTGAGACCAGCAACAAAAAATCTCTTACAAAAAAAGCCCACTACATTTGTTCACTACCTGTTTCCTGTCACCGTTTTGGAAACATGTTTCTTTACATTTGTAGCACAGGATTTGTATTGATCTGAATCACTTCCATTAAAGTTATGACACATTATAACATTATGTGGCATTAACGTTTTATAATTTGAAGCAAACACACATACTTGTTGCATTCATGCTGCTTTTTTTGCATCTTTCATCAGTCACATTAGCTCTTTTTTTGCTATGGTTTTCACACTAAGGGGGTACTTTTTCAGTGCTAAGCATCTAATCCACACATAAATCAATTGTTATCTAAGATTTCCTGTCTATTCTGCCATGCATAGTGCAGAAAATTTCTTCTTAAGAATTGATTTGATTTAAAGTAGAGCCTTAAAATAGATATCCCAGAATCAAAACGCCAGTGTCTACATATATTTTTAGCATTTTAAAGGCCATGTAGTCTCTTCCCCAAGAGTAGTTGTTTGCAGGCAAACTTCTGCAATACTTACTGCCCCCCTAGGTGAAATTCACATTAATGCAAAGCCCCAACAAAAGCCCTTTCTTAACACTTATCTTAGAGGTGGGATTGCCCATCACAGGTGCTTGCATGGTGGATTTGACCTACTGTGTGGTCACACAGAAATGGCACAAGACTAGCTTGCACACCAGCCTATGTAGAAGATCATTTTAGAGGCAGACCTCAAGTTGGCCAGGGAAGAAGTTGTAGATCTGCATTTACACAGACTTGCTGGCTTTTTTGACACCTCCCCAAATGACAGTGTGGGGTTATAGCTGTTATTCTAGCCCATGAGATGGAAAAGCAGAAGCAGGGGGGACTGTGCACCAGCTCCATGCCCTGGCTTTGGTTTGGGGGATGAGTCTGGCCTCCCAAACCTCTTCATGCTTCCTCCAGAAACAACCCAAACACTACTCTAAACCCATTCAGGGCCTGGTTTTCTATTTATAGAATCATAGAAGATTAGGGTTGGAAGAGACCTCAGGAGATCATCTAGTCCACCCCCCTGCTCAAAGCAGGACCAACACCAACTAAATCATCACAGCCATGGCTTTGCAAGCTGGGCCTTAAAAACCTCTAAGGATGGAATTTCCACCACCTCCCCATTCCAGTGCTTTACCACACTCCTAGTGAAATAGTTTTTCCTAATATTGCACCTAGACCTTCCCCACTACAACTTGAGACCATTGCTTCTTGTTCTGTCATCTGCCACCACAGAAAACAGCCTAGCTCCATCCTCTTTGTAACCCCCCTTCAGGTAGTTGAAGGCTGCTATCAAATCACCCCTCACTCATCTCTTCTGCAGACTAGTTCCCTCAGCCTCTCCTTATAAGTCATGTGCCCCAGCCCGCTGATCATTTTTGTTGCCCTCCGCTGGACTCTCCCCAATTTGTCCACATCGTTTCTGTAGTGGGGGGCCCAAAACTGGATGCTATACTCCAGATGTGGCCTCACCAGTGCTGAATAGAGAGAATAATCACTTCCCTCGATCTGCTGGCAATGCTTCTACTAATGCAGCCCAATATGCCATTACCATCTTGGCAACAAGGGCACACTGCAGACTCATATCCAGCTTTTCATCCTCTGTAATCCCCAGGCCCTTTTCTGCAGAAAAGGTACACCAGCTTTAGATCAATTTCAGTGGTGCTACCCTAGAATAACCTGCTGTAAAAGAGTGGTGATCAGGTCCTCAGTCATTCTGTGTATGGATTGAGTTTCACCCAGTGAGTAGTTTCCTACTACATATGTAGTCCTAAGCATTTTACTGCAAATACTTATTAAGGTACAATGCAGCACAGCATGAGTAAGTGTGGCAGAATCCATTCTAACTGAAACACAGCAGTGCTAACACCATTCAGAAAAGATGGGTGAAGAGAGAGGCGGCCATCCTTCCCAGACAACCTATATTCTTCTAAACCTCCTCAGCTCAAACTCTGCATGTCAGAGATGTAGACAGTTAAAATAGCTTTTGACTAAATGCATCAGCCATGTTGTGGAACATCACTCTGGTTGACTGACAGTACCTAGCTAGTGAAATCCAAGAGAGAAATAATCATGAAGTTCATCCCCTGACACTGCAGAATTCTTTGTATATTAGCACTAAATAGTACTGTGTTTCATGTATAATTCCTTTTTCCATTCATAGAAATATAGGGGATGGAAAAGACCTATCTATTTGGGTCATCTAGTGAACACCACTGCCAGTGCATGATTGTTTTTTATTATATCATTTCAGTTGCACTGGGGCTGTTTTTCTTTCCCCAAATACACTGATTTCTCCCCTTGATCTATTTTTTTTATTGTGCTCTTTTCTTATTTTCTTTGATTCTCTCCTTGACTTGTTTTTCTAAGTCATTTTTTACCTTGCTGCTTTCTGCATTTACTGTAGTCCTACCCATGTTTTATTAATAAATCTCTCATCATCATTTATCCTCCTGAGTAGCTACACTTTCCTTTCCAGCTATTCCACCTGTTCTATAAGATTTCTAATTGTTAAACATCCATCACACAGAAATTTCTAGTTTTCCCATTGTTCACAAATGCATACATGGTGCAGAGCTGACAGGCTGGCTCATTTAAGAAAACCTTGTACAGAAAGGTCAAACAGAAAACAATTCTTCCAGGTATAACCAGAACAAAAACTACTTCTGCTATACAAGGCACGACGAAGGACTGCCTGGGGAGCAAAATATCAAAGGCAGCAAATATTTAGTAACTGCTTAGTTTGTGATTGATTTGGGGCTGGGAGGGGCAGCCATTTTACAGCTTGCCATTGGCAAGGAAAGCCCTGGAAACTACACTATACAATACACATCTTTTGGATGACCAAATATTAGACTACATACAGTACATATAGGAGGCCTGTAGATTTGTCTTTTCCACACTAAAAATGTCATTGGGCCTCTCTGTTCTTGTCCTGCCAGTTAAATGTGTTCCTGTGAGTGACTGAAGCCATTATTGTATGATTGATATGAGCCAGGCAGTCAGACAGAGGAGCATTGCAGGCTCTACTTTCGTTAAATATGGGACCAACATTGATTTTTAAAAATTGAGTATAATACATGTTGTTATGAGGGTTTATTTTCTTTGAAGATCTAGGTCCTTCCACCTAAAGCTGCTCAGCAAACATAATAGGCAAACAACTATCGTATCAAAATATTATGGCACATGGTCAAAAACCAAGTGGCAGATTCTCTCCTGCACCAAAAGGCATTGTGTTCTGCTGAAATTGCCAGTCTGGACAATGCTTACAGCTGCTGTCAGGAAGCTCTAAATTCTGCCACTGGATTAGGATCCTTTATAGATCCCATGCTACTAGAAGTTTGTTGTGACAGAGCTCTGTTCCACCACACCTCCCTCCAGTCTCCAACATGCTGTCTCTTTCTTCTGATAGCCCCATTACACTGAGAGAAAAGGAAGGAGACACGGAGCCCAGGTGTGGTGTACACATGACCAGAAAGAAGATCTCCTCTGACAAGGGAATTCTCTGCTGGGCATTTGCAGCTGTTTGCATTACATAATCCAGCTAGTGAAGTTGGTCCCAAGTGTCTCCAGCACTGAAAAAACGCACCTGTACTTCAGGGAGTACATTATTCAATTTAGCATATGTATTTGTTATTGGCTCATTGGGTAAAAGGAGGCCGGGTAACTAAGTTCAGGCTATATGATTATGGTCCATAACCAAACAGGACTCATTCTGCTTCTCTTACTTTTGCCAGAGTAAGGAAGGAAAGTAAAAAGGTTAGAGCAGGGGTTCTCAAACTGCTGGTTGTGACCCCCTCCAGGGCTTGTGAAGTGGTTACATGGGGGTTGTGAGCTGTCAGCCCAAGCCTCCATTAAATTAAATTAATATTGCATTGAATAAACACAGACATCTCATTTCTAGTTTCTAAGGGTGTGGAGGTTCACACTCAGAGGCTTGCCGTGTGAAAGAGATCACCAGTACAAAAAGTCTGAGAATCACTGCGTTAGAGTCTGTTCAGTTTGGAAACGTAGACTAACCATTGCCACTCAAAGTCACAGGACAACTAAAAACTTCTAGCGATGCCAGCAGACACTTTATAACTGTCTTTTTTCTTTCCCCTTAGTAAAAGAAAAAACACTTAGGCTAGGTCTACGCTACATAGCTTTTAGTGACACGGCTGTGTTGCTACAGCCAGGCCGTTAAAAGTCGTGCAGCGTAGCCGCTGTTTGTTGGCTCTTCTGCCAACAGAAAACGTCCACCCTCCTCACCCCTCCGCCCCAATGAGCAGCGTTTGCGCTGTTGGCAGGAGAGCGCTCCTGCCAACAACGTACTGTTCACACTGACACTTCTTGCGGCAAAACTTTTGTCTTTTTTTGGCGGGGGAGGGTGTTTAATGTCTCTGAAAGACAAAAGTTGTGCCATTCAATTGCCAGTGTAGACATAGCCTTAGTAACAATGGTGACAGTAAAAGCATGTGAAATATGGTTAAGGGCGTAAGTATTCCAACCACCACCAGAGAAGGAAACCCAAGCAACTAACAGACTAGTCTAATGCCTTGTCTACTCTTACAGCAGTATGTAGAGTACAGGCATGATGCATGTAGCTACATGCCGCAGTGAAAGCTGGCTGCATCCACACGTCACTGTGATAGGCAGCTACATGTGTTAGTGAAAGATTCTGGCAGGAGGGAGGCAGTGGAGAAAGAATCCAGCATCAGAATCCACTGCCTCCTCCCTCCCAAAGTCTTCCCCCTCTCCACCTGTCTTCCCCCCCCCCCCGCTTCACTGCAGCAGGGAAGGCAGGGGGCACTGCGGTTCTAAAAATAGCAGTGTAGTTGTGTGAGGCACTGCTTGGACTTGTAGAGATCCATGTAGAGTATATATCCTGGCGGTTCAGGCACGTAGGGCACTCTACTCTACTCACCTAAGCCATGCCTCACCATCTACCCTGCTATTTATACCCATGCTAGCTGGATGTACAATGTCTGTACTCTACATGCCATCAAAGGTGCAGATGTACCTTAAGTGATTTTGTAGACAAGGTGAGAACATTTCGCTGAAAGAATTTTTTTTTATAAATACCACATAAAACTTTTGGGGTGTATCTTTCTGACAGTGTCTGGTTTTCCGGTTGATTTTCCATTAGTTCTGTTCTTAGAATCAGCTCAACAATCAGTTTGTTGTGTACTGCTGATCTGGACCACTTTTTATTATGTCTCTGTATATAGGGAGGCCACATAGGATAGCTGATTTTAAGGACAGAGAAATGCTATTGTACTTTTAAACTCTGTATAATAGAAAAAAAACCATTATCTACTATGCAAAAAATGCTCATGTAACTATTATGTAGTCCTTCTGATCGGACTTCTCCAACATCCCTTTTGTCTATTTCTCATCCATTACTAGAGACCATCAAGAAAATTTCAGTTTGCAGCAAAAAAAATTAGTTTTTGAAAACCAAACATTTTAGTTTTCATTGAAATCCAAAACTCTATTATGGGAAATTTAGAAAATGCAATTTTGTATAAGTTTCCAGGAAAGTTAATTTGCATTTTTGAGCAGCTGTAGACACACATTGTCATAAGCCTACAATGTGAAGTCTGGTGGGACAGAGACTGTAGTTGTGCTACTGGTTTGGGAAGAGCCTAATACGATGAGGTTCTGATCTTTGATTAGGGCTCTTAGGCACTACCAGAATTCAAATATATCATAAAAATAGTAACTTTCACTTTAGATGACAACTTCCATGTTTGTTTTCCCAGAATTCAGGTGGGATATTCCGTGTGGGCCGCAATTCAGCCATCCTTATTCACCTGAGTAGCACCTTACTCTCTGAGTAGCTGACATTTTCTACCTTGCTTCACAGGCGTATGTGCCAACCACATGTATTAAGTGCAGCAGAACATTTAAGAAATCGATGTTTATTTTTTCAGTGCTCATTTTTTAGTCTTTTCTTTGGAATGTGTTTTATGTACTGTCTAAGGAGTGTTGTTTACACTGAGAAACCCATTGCAATGTATACCTGTTTTCAAATCTTTACAGAATATATTACACAAGTTTGTGATGTATCATATTTATAAATTGAACTTATGAAGAGTTAATTATAAATGGAATTCTCAGCGTTCAGCTGCTTTGATTAGAACAAAATAATCATTCTTATTTAGGGATAGCTCCTATCCAAGACTCAATCCCTATTCAGCAAAGCATTTAAGCACACACAACCTTCAGCATATGCTTAAGAGCTTCTGAAAAGCTAGAAGAGGTCATTTCAGTAACACCTCTCATAATATTCTGACAGAACTTTTTATCTCTTCCTATTTTAACATTAAATACCCCCAACTTTGCAGGATCCCATGACCCTGAGCCATGGAGCAGCAAGTACAGAATGACAAAATCCTTACACTCCATTGGCATGGCATTTAATTTTGTGCACTGCCAATATACACTGAAGGCTGTGGGTAGGATTTAATATTATGAAAGATGGCAGGAAGCGGCCAGCTAGCTATTGCCACATAATTCAGAAGAAGAGGAGCAAGGACAGCTCTTTAAAACCAGTTAATAAAATAGCGTTCAAAGAACATTTATACGTTTGGTATCATGTAAAGGAGTCTTAAAGAATTGCCTCTCCTTTGAACCATTCTGATGTCCCAATCAAGATAGTATTTGAGACAGGAGGTGAAGAGAAAAGAAATTACTTTTGGAAAGGCTGTTTATTGCTTTAATTGTTTTTTAAAGAGCAGTTTTTCCCTCTCCCTAGGCACCAACAAAAACAGCATTACAGGGGAACTGTTCCCTAGAAGGCTTTTTTAAACAATTGTGCTAAGAAATATAGTAACATCAAAAGCTAGAACTTCTGAAACTTTGCAGCTATAGTAACTCCAAGCAGTGACAAGTAGCTGTCCCTACATCTTGCTGAAGAATTTGGCTCTGTTTATATTCTTACTCCCTAAATTACAAACATTGTTTCTATAAACAAGACAGCTGCTTTTCTTATAATGCAATTGCCAACTTCCCCACATCTTTTTAGGCAATACTGCACATCTCCTCTTGTCTTATACCAGCCAGTTCACTTTAGTCTAATCCAGCCCACAGGCAACAGAAGGGCAGATTTTCTCCTTAGCTGCCAGGTGCACAAACACAATGACATGAGAGCAGGAGACAATCTGCAGTTGTATTGTTTTTCTACAGGTCCCCATTCAATAATCACTGGAGATATAAAAAAAGAGTTTTCTTCCCTCATCACCATCACAGCCTGATATAAGTCTGCCCTGGCCCTCAGGAGATGTCACAAATCAAGGGCACCACACAAAATTGGGTTAATGTCTAGCAGTGAAGGCTTCAAAAATTTTTAGAGAAAGAGCTAAACTGATTTATACAGATAATAGTGTGTTCACCATCAATCTACCTATCATGCATGTCAGTTAGTATGCTGATCCAAGATTTTGTTTGTTTGTTTCCTCCATTTAATTACCTTTTACCTTCCTCCCGCTTATTACATTGTAGTTGCATCCTAGGAAGCCCCATGTTTCTATTTTACAAGAAGAACAACTTCTTTCAGTCACTCAATTCTATTATTCATGACAACTCAGTTACACATAGAATTCTAAATGTTCTGACTCAAATGTCAATTAAAATTGTGCTGACATACTGACATTTTAAAATCACATAAATGACTGTTATTTTGCCCTCTTCCCTCTGTATTGAAAATGATTAACTAAAAAATAAATTAAACCAAATTCTTTATTTGCAGGACGTGGAAAGCATCCTCATCCATCTGTTGACCACACTAATTCAACTTTTGCAAATTTAGGTTAATTGGGCTATTCAAACTCCAGGGGAAAAGAGATCCTTTTTTAAGTGGTCTGTGGCACAGACATCATGCACTCATGGTGAAATTCACCCCTATGTAGTGTGGCAGCACAAGGCCTATATACAACTTAAATTCTACTAAAGCCCTCAATATGGAACTTAAGTGGGGCTTAGATTGTGACTAGACTGTGCTTGCCCTTAGCCGGGATGAATTTCAACCTCAGAAAATATTAAAGTCAAGATAAAAGCTGCAGCAATTTTTAGTGCTAGCAACTAGCAAAAATAGTGAATAAAGAAAGAGTGGTACCCATGGCAATGGGCATTAATATACATGAAAGATAGAAATTGTAACTGTATCGGCTTGCAAAGCAGAAAACAAGATTGAGACAAGAGCCACTGGAGCAGCCAGGAAAACCACTTTCAGTAAGACGATTAAATTTCAGCAGCTCCCCAACTTAACTTTTGGAAGCCTATAGAGAACATCAAGTATTCATTACAGTGGGGGAGTCTTCCATATGGCAATTTCCATCAGTATTACCTGCTTCCTGCAGAGTGGCCTCGGGGAGAGTGGGGGGGGGGACGGGGGGGGAGAGGAAGGAGGCAAACTTTAAGCTTTGCAAGTGTCTCCAAGGATTTTTACCTGAAGTAACCTACAAACCATCTCCAACACAAATCCGATGCACTTCATTTCTCACTCTGCCTCAGGAAAGAATAATATTACTCTGCAGGAGATTAGAATTAGCCTATTCAGAAAATTCAAACTCTTACTGCAAAGAGTCCTAAAAGGATCCAGAATGACTGAAAGTAGTACTCGACTGTAGTTACAGTAGTTTCTCCTCCACAGATCCTCTTTTTATGACTCTGAAAAAGCCCTTCCCTTTAGACAGAGTCATTTTACATAATCCTCTTCCATCTTTTGGTACACTCAACTTGTGATGCTCAACAATTATAAAAACCCTCCCCAAATCACTCTAAGTATTCATCTGTTAATTTTCACATCAAAAGAATCAATCATATTTTCTATAATATTTAAAATAGGGAGGAAACAGACTATACAAAAGGACAACCTAAAAGGTAAGGGAAACACGCAAGTGCTTCTACGCCCCAATACATGGAATTAAATGTCTAAAGTGACATCTGCTAAAAGGCACAGCGCAATCTCACAGGCAGGGGAGCTAAGGCAGCTTTAAGCCATCTTTGCGTCCTCCTGATCCTGGGCTGCTCCAGGGGATGGAGAGGCCCCTATTAGACAGCACTGGAGTTCTGTCGCAGTCCCTCCTGGAAGCCTCTGTGGGCTACCTTATAGTCCACAGTGCTTCTTAGAATCACAGCAGACTGCAGCCTTGCATGCACAAGCCTTGATCCCAATGCACACCCTCTGTTTCCAGCCCCACCCATGGCACAACCCTAAACCAGAGCCCTCAAGGAAGTCCTCAGATGAGTGTTTTTCTCAGTTCCTGTGCTGGGGGAAGTCCTCTTCCAGCTGAAACCAGGGAATTTAGGGCCCCTTTACACCACTCCAGCCTGTTCACCTCATACTAAAGGGACTGGAACAGGTGCTAGAAGCTCAGCTCTAGGTCCTGATTTGCAGATCCTGGCACATGCAAAGGTATGCGTTCACATGCCTGTGTGCACTCTTGTAGGGTTCAATCCTGCAAACACTTATCCACGTAAGTAACTTTACTCAGGCTATTAGCCACCGGTAACCCCCAATCCACAGTGAAGAGGAGAGATCCACACAGCAATTTCCCCACTGTATTGAGATCTATGAGGCATGAGCTGGGCCTTATTAAAACTGGGTTCTGCATGCCTCCAATTCAAAATATATGTATTTCAATAAACTATAAAACTGAAATGATAATGCAGAAAAATTACATATTTACAAAACATTTAGATGTCTTGGCCCCAATTTCCATTTCTTTTATACCCCAAATTCCCGTTTGGGATGCACGTGGAATTATTGAATCAAGGCTTGACTTATCACACTGAACATTGGATTTAATTCACCTTACTGATCTCACTTACTGGAGCAGGAGGTTGGACTAGATGACCTCTGAGGTCCCTTCCAACCCTCATATTCTATGATTCTATGATTCTAAGTTAGCTTTTGTTTGTTTAACTGCTATCTCCATGGTTTCATTTTCCATTTAAACCATAAAGCCACTACCTGCTGACATATACTAACTAATCTTTTGTTCTTATTTCATATAGTCTATGAAGGATTTCAAATACATTTAAAGTAATATATCAAAATATCAATTTAGATGCAACCCACTGATCTGTATCCATTGCACATCAGGGGCTCTAGCATCTCATCTCTTTTCTTCTTGACTTGTAATTATTTCTTCCTCTGTTCTTCTCTACCCTCCCCCTCAAAAGATTCTGTTGCCTCAGCTATTTGCCTTGTAAACTCATTTGGTAATCTTTGAGACTGCCACGTGATTATCAGTTCATAGTATCCGTGATTTTGAGCTGTTCCTTAAAAAAACAAAACACTAACAGCTTATGAACTGAAAAATCTTTTAAATTGAAGTAATCCTTCCAAATGCCATTTTATAACAAAAGCACTAAAACCAAAATTCCAGAATTAGCAGAGATATGTTCTGTGAAAAAGAGCATGTCTAATCAAAAACTATTAGCAGTCATAATAGCAATGTATAACTGACAGCACTTTTAATATTGTGCATTCCCATTTTTCTATTTCCCAGGTACCCTGAAAGGTGAAGGAACATTTTACCAACTTTTTCAATATTAATGAACTGTAGATGTTATGACAAATGGGATACATTATTTTTTGTGCAAATTTATATTCTTAATGTACTTGTAGGCCAAAATTTGATCTTTTCAAAAACCATAAAAAAAGTTCTATAAGAAATGTTGAAATTTCAAAACAGTTCCTGTTTTGTGGGATACAAAATGGACCCATTATGAGTAAGCAAAAATGGTCAGTAACTTTGAAAATACAATTTTGATAAATGTCCATCACATATTGATACAAATGTCATGGAATCTTTACAAAAAATAGAAAGTCTCAAAGATGGCTACAATTTGCCAAAAAAAGCCCCCTAAAACCAAAAAAAACCCAACTCTCTCTTCCCCTGCCCCCGCGCAAAAAAGGACCTTTTTCCCCCAATCAGAAACACTGCAAAGAATTTCCACTCTAGTCAAAATGTTCATACTTGGTTGCCTAAAGTTAGGTACCTAAATCCATATTTTTTCATCTGACTACTCACTAAAGTCAATGGGAGCAGTGGGTGCTCAGCGCAGCTGGAAAGTAGGCCCCGAGTATTTAGGTGCATAACCTGAAGTACTCATCTGAACATTTCTGCATTTGTTTTTAAACATATATGAATTCAGGATAGGAGGAAGTAGCATGCGGATACCTTCAGAAATTAAGTCATCTATCCAAAGAAAGGACGGGTACAGCACAGGCAGAGGCAGTAGAGTCTTCCTCCCACTGTCCTTCCTACATTCTGAGGGAGGCATCTCTACTGGTGTGAGAGAGCAGTTGATTTTCCATGTCCAATCAACCTTTGGATTGCCTTCTAAGGCAGCCAGTAAAGGTGCCAATACATACCAGTTGGTGAGGGCCCCTGATCACTCGGAAGTAGAATGAACTCATTTCAACTGGACCACTGAACAGTCTTTGAGTGTTATGCATACTTATGTTTTCAAACAGTAATTCACACTGCAAAAATATCTGCACGATTTAGAAACTTTAGTGACATTTTTTCCTAGGTTTTTTTTTTTCCTGCTCAGAACGGCTGAGGGCATAGTTCTCATTTATACTGTGGCCCCTTTAATCAGCTTTGTCAGCGTAATGGGACCTTAAAGTGGATGCCAATGCTGACAGCATGGTGGAAAGATGCCTTAAAGTAAATGAGAATCAGGCCCCAAGAGGGGAAACAGAGAAAAGGGAATACATACCACTGACAATAAATCAATTGCCAGTTTAATCTTACCTGCAAAACACTAACTGCAGCTGCAGTTACACGTGAATAATTTATCCACTAAAAGCTTCTATAGAATGCCATCTTGTTGTTGTTGGCTGCTAACTTCCTATTTTGGCCTTTCAGCCCATGCAGCTGCTCCTGTCATACCTTAAAAAAATCTTTAATGTCCTCTGTTCAGAATAATATACCTCTATTTTAAACATCTTTTTTTTTTAAATCTCTCTGTATTTCTCTAGGTAATTATACCACATTCACGATTGTGACCGTAGAGTGTGATAATTCCAAAACATCCTACAATATGAATAACATCCACAAATAAAATTCAAAGTTATGCAAGAAAATTTAAAAGTAGGTCCCTTCTCAGAAGTGTGATATCAAAAATATTAAAATTGATAGAAAGATTCAAACAGACTAAAATATTACATTCACTTTTCAGATTTTACTTGGGTCTTTTTAGTTATTTAAAACAGATGAAAAATTTTCATTTTTTAAAAATCTTCATATCTCCTGAACACCTTGTTCAATTTGCCTCAAAACTTTTTTATATAAAGTGGCATAAAATCATGTATGTAAAATTTCTTTTGGATTAGCTTAGTTTTAACAATTTTCAGGGCTTGGCATCAAAAATAAGGCTTATGGAAACAGAAAGCTAACTTAAATCCTAAATGTGGAAAGAGTAACCTCTCTCCATCTGTAAATATGGAGAAGATAACCTTGCTCTATAATGCAGTAATACATCTAGACAGAGCACATATAACAACACAGATACTATCATTTCCCAATCTGAATGTGGACAGCAAGTTTGCAATACTTATGGACAATAGTAGATAGTCAAGTAATGAAAGCTTGCAATAAGAGGACTGTGGAAAATACTATTCTTAAATGTTATCCCTCTAAATGTACACTTACAACTAGGGAAGTGAGAGTCTCGCTTCATAACTGTAATGGAACTGCACATGGAATATTCATTCTGATCCTTGTAGTTGATAAAGAAAAAGAAAATTGGAGAAAATATTAAGGAAACTAAACGATGCAAGAATCTGAAGATAAAACACATGAGCATAGACTTAACAACTAGAGTAACAGCAGAGTGAAAAACTAGAAGAGAAAGTAGTTAAGGACCATCACTGTAAAGTTCAGGAATACATAAGACATTAATGGAGATGATGTACTGAGTGAGGACACCAGAAAAAAGGAAAGGGTCAGACTGGATGACCCAACAGATCTTTTCTGCCTCCACATTGATTTTATGATGCACAAAGTATTGAATTAAAATTTTATTCCCAAGAGTAATGAGAAGATCAATTTCACAGAATCACTTATTGTGCAAGCCTGTTTGTGAGGTGTGGTTTTCAAAAGGGCTTAACCGCCTTAGGATCTGAAGTGATGAGACGTTTTGTGATTAGACCCTATGATGGTGTCCCATAAACACCACCCTATACTGGAAACCTACTGACTGTTATTCCTACCTACATGACTTCAACCTTCATCCAGACCACACCACACAATCAATTGTCTACAGCCAAGCTGTACGATACAACCACATTTGCTCCAACCCCTCAGACAGAGACAAACACCTACAAGATCTCTATCAAGCATTTTTACGACTACAGTACCCACCTGCTGAAGTGAAGAAACAGATTGACAGAGCCAGAAGAGTACCCAGAAGTCACCTACTACAGGACAGGCCCAACAAAGAAAAACAACAGAACGCCACTAGCCATCACCTTCAGCCCCCAACTAAAACCTCTCCAACACATCATCAAGGATCTACAACCTATCCTGAAGGACGACCCATTACTCTCACAGATCTTGGGAGACAGGCCAGTCCTTGCTTACAGACAGCCCCCCAACCTGAAGCAAATACTCACCAGCAACCACACACCACACAATAGAACCACTAACCCCGGAACCTATCCTTGCAACAAAGCTCGTTGCCAACTGTGTCCACACATCTATTCAGGGGACACCATCATAGGGCCTAATCACATCAGCCACACTATCAGAGGCTTGTTCATCTGCACATCTACCAATGTGATATATGCCATCATGTGCCAGCAATGCCACTCTGCCATGTACATTGGTCAAACTGGACAGTCTCTACATAAAAGAATAAATGGACACAAATCAGATGTCAAGAATTATAACATTCATAAACCAGTCGGAGAACACTTCAATCTCTTTGGTCACTCGATTGCAGACCTAAAAGTTGCAATTCTTCAACAAAAAAATTCAAAAACAGACTCCAACAAGAGACTGCTGAATTGAATTAAGTTGCAAACTGGACACAATTAACTTAGGCTTGAATAAAGACTGGGAGTGGATGGGTCATTACACAAAGTAAAACGATTTCCCCATGTTTATTTCCCCCACCCCCCACCGTTCCTCAGACATTCTTGTCAACTGCTGGAAATGTCCCACCTTGATTATCACTACAAAAGGTTTTTTCCCCTCCGCTCTCCTGCTGGTAATAGCTCACCTTAAGTGATCACTCTCCTTACAGTGTGTATGGTAACACCCATTGTTTCGTGTTCTCTATGTATATAAATTTCCCCACTGTATTTTCCACTGAATGCATCCGATGAAGTGAGCTGTAGCTCATGAAAGTTTATGCTCAAATAAATTTGTTAGCCTCTAAGGTGCCACAAGTATTCCTTTTCTTTTTGCGAATACAGACTAACACGGCTGCTACTCTGTAACAAAAAAAAAGTGCTCATTTCAGAGTGATGAATGTTGAGAAACAGGAAGAAATTATGGGCAAGTGGGGGGAGGGAAACTTCCCCAAATTTCATGTGGCAAACCAGACTTTGTCTTCAGGAAAACTTCAAAAGGGGATATTTTTTCTGTAAAAAATTTCATGCAAAAAAGGTCCATTTTTCCAGCTAGTTCTAAGTATTATTGAAGTAGACAACAAAATCTGGACCTATCTTCTCAATAGCCATGGAATCCCTAAAGCACAATAAAGGTGCTACAAAAAATTGAAAAACTGAAAACTCGGAATAGCAGATTCAAACCCTCTGCTTACTGTGGAGCACAGCCCAACCAGTACTCCCCAATTAGCTAATGCAAAGGGAGGTTTTGGGGTTGGACAAGCCAAGGTGGGGTGAGAGGGGGGTGACAGGGCCCATGACTATGGATTTATCAGTCAATCCCACCTGGCCATATAGGTGAAGATCAGTAGCAATGGGAGCTCTTCTGCTCTGCTCCATGCATGGTTCCTTGTAAGATCATCCTATAAAGGAAGGTAGGCAATTCCAACTTCCTGCAGGAATCCTGCTGAGGCAAGCAACTTGAATTTATATCTGTGGCACCAAAGGCACCTCAGTGATTGGAGGTTAAATGAGGGGAAGTGCTAAATATTGTGCTGTCTCCATTTCTAGAGCTCCTATGTTGAGCCTGTTTGGGGACATGGAGTTCTGGTGGTGTCTGAACAAATAGGGTTTTTAAAATAAAATCTGCATATGCACCTAGTGTGTGGAGAATGAGCATTATTTTATGACCATCAGGTGCACCTCTATTTACTTGTATGATATTATCCTGCCTGACTTCAAGGGGTTAAATCAAAGGACCTTGTTAGTGGGAAAACAAACAGGAAACAATACGGAGGAAAAAATAAGGTATAGTCCAGAGAATACCAAGGGTCTTTGAGAAAATAGTCTTAATTGAGTAATACCCCCTGCCTGACTCCAGTTAGGCTCTCAAGGTTTATTCTTTCCAGACTGGAAGCTCAGATCAAAGGGTACTAAAAACTTAAAGAAGCTGCCCTAGGGAAGGAGGAGAAAGTGGGTTGTCATCAGTGGTCAGTATACCAAGTATACCTAGACCACCCAACATGTGTTTGTCTAACCTGTCTTTCAAAACCTCTAGTGCAGGGGCATAGCCATGGGTGGGCCATGGCCCACCCACTTAGCATCCAGGTCCACCCAAATCTGAGCTGGGGTGTAGTGCTGCCACAGCGGCCCAGAGTGTCACTTGGGTACCTGAAATCTAGGAGGGAGCTATGTGCCTGCCCTTCAGAAAGCTAAGCTCTGGCAGCTCTGCCTTGCCGTTTTCTGAGCTGACCCATGCATTGTGCCCATCTCGGCAGGTGAAGCCCTGTGTCTGAAGGCACGAAGGCTAGGAAGAGGACTGGGCATCAAGGGAACAGCAGAGTTAGCCCAGTCTGTCATTGCCCGTCCACCCAAAGGTTGGGGCTCACCCAAATTTCCATCCCTAGCTATGCCACTGCTCTAGTGATGGGGATTCCACAATTTAATTGGAAGCTTATTCCAGTGTTTAACTATCCCTATACTTAAAAAGTTTTACCTAATATCTAATCTAAATCTCCCTTGCTGCAGATTACGCGGATTACTTCTTGTCTACCTTCCGTGGAGAACAACCGATCACAATGCTCTTTATAACAACCCGTAGCATATTTGAAGACTTATCAGGTTTCCACCTGATAAGTCAGTTTGCTTTTCTCAAGATTAAACATGCCTAGTTTTAATGTTTTCTCATAAATTAGGTTTTCTAAATAATTGATTTTTATTGCCTTCCTGACTTATGAGAAAAGATTAAAACTGGGCATGTTTAGTCTTGAGAAAAGCAAACTAAGTCGGGTGGAAAAAAATGGCCCCAGTGCTGTGTAGAGCAGGACAATTACCTCCCATGTCTTACATAAGACAACCTGTTGTTAATACGTTCCAGAATGATATTAGCCCTTTTTGCAACTGCACCACATTGTTGGTTCACATTCAATTTGTGATCCACTATACCCCCAAATCCTTTTCAGAAATACTACTGCCTACCCAGATAATCCCCGTTTTGTAGTAGTGCATTTGATTATTCCTTCCTAGGTGAAGCACTCTGAGCTTGTCTTTACAGACTTTCATCTTCTTGATTTCAGACCAATTCTCAAATGTATCAAGGTCATTTTGAATTCTAATGCAGTCCTCCTCCCAGTTTCACAATGACCCATTGATACAGTGGCATATTAACGCCTAGGCCGACAAATTTGCAGGGGCAGCAAATTTACAATAGCAGCCAGAGGCTACTTCCCCCGGCGCCGGTTCATGCCCTCTGCCCCCCGGCCCCACCACAACTCCACCCCTTCCCCGCCCCCATTCCCCGCCCCTATTGGTCCCCTTCCCCAAATCCCCACCCCAGCCCTGCCTCCTCTCCTGAGCGCACCACATTCCGCCCCCTACCCCCCTCCTTCGCAAAGCTGTTTTGCGCACAAGCACTGGAAGGGAGAAGCTGGACCCAGTGGCGTGCTCAGGGGAGGAGTCAGAGGTGGAGCGGAGGTGAGCTGGGGGGCGGCAATTATTTCAGGGCCTAGGGGGCGGCAAAATCTTTAATCTGCCACTGCACTGGTAACTACTTTCTGAGACCAGCTTTTCAACCACTTGTGCACCCACCTCATATTAATTTAATCTAAACCATATGTTCCTAGTTCACTTATGAGAATGTCAGATGGGACTGTGTCAAAAGCTGTACTAAAATCATGCTTAGAACTTCCCTCCTGTCTAGTGGAACAGTAACCCAGTCAAAGATAAAATAATACTTTCCTTTAAATATGTTCTTTTTGAGTCTGTCCCAAGTCAGGACTTCTCCCCAGCTTGCTAACGACTCACTGCTGCACCTAGTCCTGCAGTTTCCTTTTGTTCTCTCACTCACTCTTTAACCCTTTACAGACCCAGGTGCAGCCCTACCCCCGCTTTAATTGGCCAAGCTGGGAGCACCTGATCTGTAGCAGAGCAGCTGAACCTCTTTCATTTACAGAGGCCAGCCATCCTGTGACAGAGTTGCTTTAATCAGGTGCTGGCACCAGCTCCTGGCAGAAAAGGGCTTACAGTCACCAAAACCAATTGAGTATGTTGGATTAGGTTGGGAAGGAGGCTGCTGTCCAGAGATGTAATCTAAGACTGGTTAAATGCAGAGTTCTACCCGCAGATGGGTGAAAGTAGTGAAACCTCTCACCAAAAAGGTGCACTTGAGAGGGACTAAAATGGGTCTAAAGTGCAGCTTGTCCTGTACCCATGACAGAGCTTTAGTAAGGCAATCAAACAGAAAAATAAAATAAAGCTAATCACAGTGACCTTGACAAGGGCACTGTTTCCCAAGTAGTTAGCTTTGCTGCTGATATTCCATTGTGAGAGAGGTTAAGGGAGAATGCAGGTAGGTTGAAGCAGTTACAGAATAACAGAATCCAAAATGATTGGGGCATATTTAGGCTCAAAAGCTGGTAAGTGCAGATGTAGTTCAGGATAGCAAAATGAGATTAAAGACTAAATGTAGCTAAATATAAAGGCAATGGCCTAGAAATAAGTCACAGATTACCGAATACTGGCTGAGAAAATGAATAGACAGTAATCATAGAAAATACACTACCACCAATCTGCATAATATTTAAAAGCAGTAAAATAGGTTTAGAGCTTATTTACTGTTGTATTAAATATAGGATTAAGTCAGTTATTAGGACCCCATTTGCAACACTGAATTCATTCCTGAACACACTACAGGAAAAAACATTGCAGCTGAGATAAGAAAGGAGCAGTAGAGAGCCCCCAAAACAATTCAGGGTTTGGGGATACATAAAATGAAGAAACATTAACCAGACAGCCTGATGAATGCATCTTGAACAACCAACAGAGATGAATGTCTGTTTCAATTCCTGTAGAATTAGCTAAGGTACAAGTGGGTGCAGATGTTCTTGCAGAGTTTTTCCCTTCCAGTCTTCCCTGCCTTTGAGAGGGTGGGTGTGCAATCATCCCAAAATGATGGAGACAAAGTCCATGTCAGATGCTTGGGAAAAGGTTACCCTGTTTGACATCAAAGGAAACTGTCCTCAGATGTCAAGTGAAACGTCTCTTATGGAGGACATTTGAACTCAGCCTCCATGCTGGAGATGAATAAACAGAGATCATCAGTAATGTGATAAACTGGAGAGGAATTACTCTTGAGATGAAGATCGGGCTAAACCCTGTTTTCTAGTCCTGTCTCAAGGAAACATATCTTGATACTAATGTTCTGGCCAATTACCATCCCGTCTTTAATCTGTCCTTTTCAGGAAAGCTTGTTGAGCAGGAGACAGGCCAACTCAAGCAGCAGTTAAGATCCTCCATGTTTTTACACTCCAGTCACTCAAGCTCCAGACCTGTTTTTTTCCACACCAATTAATTATCTAAAACCTTCGTAAAGCCAGAGGAAACTCTAAACATAATGAAAACTAAACTAAAACTAGACACCCCAGTTTTTCTGAAAATCAATTCAATGCCTTTTCTGCAACTGTACTGATCAGTGTAAGTGATATGATGGTATCATCCAAAAATCTAGAAAGTTCCTGGCATACTACATTTCCTCTTCTGCCATTTCTAGGTTCTTGGGAATGGACAGGGAAATATTTCATTTTGCTGTCAAAATAAAATGGTCTACCTTCCCTTTCCGATGCTGTGATATAACACTGCCAGAGGCATTTCAGGTGGAAATTAAACAGTAGAGAGTTTGATGTTGTTTTATGTGAAGATTGCTACAGCAGCTTTATTCATAAGAATGGTCCAGATCAGAGGCTTTTTAAAAACAAGGATACTCTTGTAAAACAAGAAGTTTGTGCAAAGGTAAAAAGTATTTTTTTAAGCATTGCTGCTTACAGTCAAGAGATGTGAAACATATTGTGCTGATTTTCAAAAGCTTGACATTGAATATATCACTTTTACAGATTAATGTAATTTATGTTGAGATGCTGGCATAATACTTAGCAAAAATACCTTTATCTCCACAAGCTTATGCTTAGCACTAGAAAAGGAAGCATGTTGTTGTCAGATAAAGTTCCTTTTGGAACCAAAATTTGAGACTATCATAAAATTCATAATAGGAATAGCAGATTACTGACAAAGAAGGATTAGCTGACACAAGACACGGCACAGTTTGTATTGCAAGATGATTCTAACTCAGACTGTAGAAACATAAAGAAGGATGACATACGATCAAGCAGGACTGAAGCAGTATGATATGTCCAAGTTTCCCCAAAGTCTACCCTAAACTGTTTCCCACTCTGCATCTAAAGTGGCATTGCCCTTTATCCAAAGCCCACTGAAACAAGTGGAAAGAACCCCATTTACTTCAGAAAGAGCTGGATCAGAGCTGGGCACGAAATGGTTTTCCCATCTCAGAGGTTTAGATTGACATTTTTACCATCTTGAAATGGGATAAAAAGTCAAAATCTTTAAATGTTGTGACCCAATAATCTGAAATATTTTTTCAGATTAGGTCAATAGAAAAAATTTCATTTCATTTTAGATTTTAAAAACATAGCCTTTTTATGATAATGAGCCCTCAAATTTTAAAACAACATTAAAATTCAAAATTAACTTTTTGTATAGAAAATGTTGAAATTAGATGTATTCTCTATTTTAAATAAACAAATGTAAGAAAATTCCCAACAAATTCTAATCTATATCAAGCCTTTAAATAACTGGTGAACATACTCAAGCATCTGCCTCTGTCAAGCGTTCATCTCTCAAACAATTAGATGTTTCTGACCAAGTATGCACTTGTCTTAATCTGGGGAGGTGTGGGGATGAAAGAGAAATACTTTCTTATGCAGTGATTGTTATTTTATTACTGTCCATTACTTAATTACATTCACTTTATTACTAGAGACGGACCTGGCCCATAGACCCGGATACAGGTTTCTAAATCCATTCAAATTTGATGGTATTTTAGTATTGGGTTTGGTATGTCCCTGTGGCCAGCATCTCCATCTTCTCTTCGATCTTCTGACTTCTCACCTTGAGTTAATCCATCCCTGCCTGATACCAACACAGCTAACTGGGAGAAGACTCCTCTGTCCACCCCTTGTGTCAAATATTGAGTGGGGGGAGGGGAGGAGAGGGGCTTAAGTTTCAGAAACTTTTCCCTTCAGCACTTCACCTTAGAAATTACAGAGCTCTCTCTGAGGGTATCTGTGTGGAGTTTCCCAAACAATATTAATCTTAATAGAAACAAGATTTATTAAAACAAGAAAATTGAATTTTAGAAATAGAAACAGTTTTCTTGAGAGATCTAGATTTACACTTCTGCTAAACAATCTAGATAAGGTATCTTAGCTAAGGCTGTGTTTATACTGGCAATTGAATGACAAAACTTTTGTCTTTCAGAGGTGTTAAAAAAAGAACACCCTGAAAGACAAACTTTTTGCCGTGACAAGTGCCAGTGTGAACAACGTACTGTCGTCCGGAGCGCTCTCCTGTCAACAATGCAAATGTCGCTTGTTGGGGGGTAGAAGTTTTTTTTGTCAGCAGGAGAGCCCACAAACAGCGGCTACACTGCGTGACTTTTAGCGGCACAGCTGTGGCCATACCTCCATGTTGCTAAAAGCCGTGTAGTGTAGACATAGCCTTAGTTACAGAGAAAAGTGAGTAGCTTGCATCTCTTGAAAGCAATCTTCTCTAGCCACTCTTTGGTTAGACTGGAACCTTCCCTTGCTGTCCAAATCACAATTCTGAGATATCCAGACATCTCTCACTGCTATCCTCAGAACCTATAAATCAAGCCCCTGCATCTACTTCAGCTTCATATCCAGTCACGCCTCCCCTTATCTGGGGCAGCTGGCACTGCTTTCCAATGAATTTTCTCCTGTTACATACTTACACAAAGGGCCTCACTACATTTTATAGGATATTTCAAATGTTTTTTTTTATCCTCAGTGCTCAAAGATTATTAATAGCAGTCTTTCAAATGCTTAACTACCTAGCTCAAAGATTTCATTTCACAGACCAAGTTGTATTTGGTTTTGGTCAAGCCTTTGTTAAAACTCTTTCTTTTTCCAAAAAATATGAATTATGTGCAGGTCTTTGGACTCTGCCCATGAGCAGGTGAGGGCCAACAATAAAATTCAGATCTAACTAAGCACAAGTACAATTTTTTTTTATTCAGATTTTTCTCAAGTTGGTAAAGTGGCTTCATCATGTTTTATTTCAATGTGAACTTAGGATAAGATAATGTGACAATACTTTATAGTGAGGTAAAGGTTAATGTTTCAATAATAGACCAGAGATTTCAGACTACAAAATCAAATCAATTCAGTGTTGATTTGATGCAGCTTTGTTGTTCTTTCAGTCTCAAATAAAAGCACTGTATTGTTTCTGCAACCTCCAACTAATAGATATCCAGGTGTTCAAAAAAAAAAAAAATAGGCATGCACATCAGCATTACTAGTGTCCTATACAATAACAAGTTTGTCCACAGTGTATGTTGTTTACCAGAACACATTCAACTTTCAAGCAACAGTAGAGACTAGAAGGTATATCGTAACCACAGGGATTGTGTTCTCTAATGAATGTTTCACTGCACTGATTTTTATGTAGTTTTTCTATTGATTTTCTTTTCTTTTCTTTTTTAGAAAAGGGAACTTTTCAAAGAATGTTGTTACACAGTTTGTAATTTCTGCTATCAATGGGGCTTTGGTTATTTTTCTTTTATAATCTTTTTTCTTGCCCTCTTTCTAATGCTTTCTTGTAATAAGTGGATATTTACAGATGAAGAAGAGACTTGCTGGGATTTGTGAAGCTGCTATACTCTAAATGTTACTGGGGAGTTTTCCTCACTGAGTGAACATGGACATTAGGATGATGCATGGATCTGAACATATTTGCTATGTCTTCCTTCTATGGAGGGAGGAGGGGGAGGTTGGAGGAAGCAATTACAAAGAGAAAATTACACATGTTCCTCACATGTAGAAACTGATTTTAGACCCTGATATTTGATGAAGATATGGATGATCTAATCCGGTCAGTAACAGGTCCACATTTTATGCCTGTATCCACAATCAACCAGTTTCTAAAGCTTTTGTTCTGTGTACATTTTAAAAAAAAGCAAATAAAGAGTCAGGAACAATATAGGGGCCAGGATAGCATTCAGCTCCTTGCTACTGTCTTCATCAGAGTTGGCAACTTTTATAGCCTTCTTCTAAATATCATGACTGTACATACACCTGGCTGTTGTGTAAATTGGCCCCTCTAAGATCCTCTGATATTCATTCCATGTACCAAATCTTTGGCCTCCCCCTTGGTCGTTTTCTATCCACAGTCATTGAAAGGGCCATCCGACTAGGATATCTTTCCGGTCTCTATTGGACATGTCCATACCACCATAGCCTAGCCTCCATCAACTTGTCTTCATTTGGAGAAACATGTATTAGGCCCCGCACAACCCGCTTTCATTTCTTATAACAGAGTGTCCAACCATTCTACTATCTCAAAATTTTTGTTTTCATAGTGGAATGCATACTGATTTCTTTTCTTGTGATTGGCCAAATCTCTCTTCCTTACGTTAGGAGGGGTCAAATTATAGTTTTATACACTTTACCTTTTAATATTATTGGAATCTTTGTAGCACAAAGAACTGCGGTCAGCTCCCATCATTTGCACCAAGCAGCCTTGGTATGATGCCAGACAACTCAGGAGGGCACCAGTGTCAGCAAACATTGATAAAGGTATTTAAAATTCTTTCACTCTTCTAAGCTCTCTGCCTATAATATCTTCATGGTGGGTCCCCCTCCCCCACTTATCCAAGACTGAGACTTACCAACATCCACTCTAAGTCCCACATGCTCAAAACATTGTTGCTGCTGTTCAAAACTTGTTTGTACATGTCACAGGTTGTGGCTCCTCTCCTGCCTTCTACCCCATAGAAAGTCCACAGACTCCCATGGTTGTGTCTTCACAGTGCCCTTTTATTTTAAGTTCCCTCCACCTTTTTCACAAAAATCCTCATGCAACAGTCTATTTACGATGTTACCTTAGGTCCTGGTGAGAGGGCCAAAAGCTAAGCGGAACCTAAGAGTTCTCCCTACTGTGACAGGGTCGGGCCAGATGGCTATAGGAGTGTAATAGAAGGCAGATATATTAGCCCCAGGCTAAGTAGGTCCCTTTTCCCTGGGTAAGCTAACAGGGAAAGTTCCAGAACAATCAGGAACCTTCTGGAGACAATTAAGACAGGCTGATTAGAACACCTGCAGCCAATCAAGAAGCTGCTAGAATCAATTAAGGCAGGCTAATCAGGGCACCTGGGTTTTAAAAAAGGAGTTCACTTCAGTTTGTGGTGGGCGTGTGAGGAGCTGGGAGCAAGAGGCGCTAGGAGCTGAGAGTGAGAACGTGGACTGTTGGAGGACTGAGGTGTACAAGCATTATCAGATACCAGGAGGAAGGTCCTATGGTGAGGATAAAGAAGGTGTTGGGAGGAGGCCATGGGGAAGTAGCCCAGGGAGTTGTAGCTGTTGCACAGCTGTTCCAGGAGGCACTCTAGACAGCTGCGTTCCACAGGGCCCTGGGCTGGAATCTGGAGTAGAGGGCGGGCCTGAGTTCCCCCCAAATCCTTCCAACTCCTGGTCAGACGCAGGAGTTGTCAACCTGGACTGTGGGTTCAGAAAAACGGCCAAGCTGAGGGCTGCCGTGAAACTCCAAGGCGAGCAAATCTGCCAATAAGTGCAAGACCCACCGAAGTAGAGCAGGAACTTTGTCACACTACTCTGAGTCTCTGTGGGGCTAGGCTCAGCTAGCCCCATTCCTCCCTCTACCCCTTTTCACTTCCTTCCTGTGCCTTCTTATTATCAGCACTGGGTAAAAGGTAATTGTCTCAGTCAGTCAGCCTGATCGACTAATTACCCTTCTCAGCTTTCTCCAGGGGAATTAATTAATATGTGAGTGATCAGAGTGAACACAAGAATGACCACACTGGGTCAGACGAAAGGCCCATCTAGCCCAGTATCTTGTCTTCTGACAATGGACAATGCCAGGTGCCCCAGAGGGAAAGAAGATCAAGTGATCCGTCCCTTGTCGCCCATTTTCAGCTTCTGGCAAACAGAGACTAGGGACACTCAGAGTATGGTTTTGCATCCCTACCCATCCTGGCTAATAGGCATTGATGGACCTATCCTCCCCATGAATTTAAAACAACCCTGTTATAGTCTTGGCCTTCACAACATGCTCTGGCAAGTTGCCTGTGGATTAGTGAAGAAATACTTCCTTTTGTTTGTTTTAAACTTATTGCCTATTAATTTCATTTGGTGACCCCTAGTTCTTGTTTTATGAGAAGGAGTAAAGAACACTTCCTTCTTTACTTTCTCCACACCTGTCATGATTTTATAGACCTCTGTCATATCCACTCTTAGTTGTCTCTTTTCCAAGCTGAAAAGTCCTAGTCCCAATCCCTGAAAAAAACTTGTTGGCACCCTGCACTGTGTCACAGCAAGGTCTCACAATCTTCCTCACAGATCCCTAACTTATCAGTGAACAGCATATTTCAAGGCAGCTTCCTCCATATAGTCTCACTTACCATGTCCATGCTAACTGCGAACAAAAAAGGGCTCAATGCTGACCCCTGCTGCCAACCAATGTTTACTGGAAATTCTCTTCCCCAGCCCCATTTGACTACTCTAGTTACTCCATATATTCTCCCATAATTTCATTGTATGTGATGTCTGTTTAATTGGGCAATAATTAGCACACAGTATATCATCTCCTTTGTGTTTAAAAATGAGCATGACAAAGCTTTTTGCCATTCATCTGGCATGTTCTCTTTCTTAAGCATATTATTTAACAGACTTGTAAAATCTTTAATGACTTCCCATTCCAATGACTTCAGCACATCCACTGGTACCTCACCTGGCCCAAGTGCTTTCTCTCTTTTCATTTTCATTAATGCCTCTAAAATCTCTTCCTGAATGCAATCTATCACATCCCAGTTCAATTTACATGTTCTTAATTCCTCCCTTGGGTTCAACTCATCCATCACTCTTTCAAATAATTACTCAATACTTTATTGACTGATTCACCATTCATTTTTAATATACCATGTTCAATTCTAATATAAACAAACTAGTTCACATTCCGTATTGTTTTATCTCCTGCCTTAGTGAGTTTATAGGTAGTCTTTTCTCCATCATATCCTTCTAGTCAGTTATATAGCTCATCATAGGCCATATTTTTAGCTATTGCATCACTTCTTTTGCCTTCCCTTTTGCCTCCATATACACCAACCTACCACTGCTAAAGACACTGGCCTGCCATTTTTACGGTTACTTTTTTCTTCTCAACCGATTCTTTAACTGGAGGATTCCACCATCAAGTCTCCCTTCTAATCTTTTTCAGCACTGGTTTCACCATTCCTGGGATTTCATGTTCCATTTCTAGTAAAGTTAGCTTTAGTTTGTAGCATATCCTCTACACATCCCCATGTGAAGTCAGGAAGTCATTATTTCTTGTTTAGAGATTTTTTTTCATTCCCATCTTTAAGTTTCCACCACTTAGGCCTTTCTGGTGCCCAGGGTTTCAAATGTTTGTGAGGGCTCTGCATTCATAAAAAGTCTGTGCTAGTTCACAATGATTATTTGGGATCTATCACTTGTTAAAAACACATTGATTTAGGACTTGTGTCCTCTACTGGCATAAGTTATGAGATGGCTTTCCGCTTTCTGAAAGTACCAGAAAAGTCAGTGGGACCGTTTCCCCCTTGGTTCAAATGCCATTACCTCCATGAACTGCTTCATACCCAGTCTTTGTCGTTCACTGTGTGCATCTAGATCTGCTCTGATAATTATCTTGTCAGTGGGTGGTATGTTTCCAATAAGTTAAAACAACTCATTGAAAAACTCCTCTTATCTTTTGATCCTTTCCTCCCTGTGGTGCTTAACTACTTACTACATGGATAGTTACCTCCTCCCACCACAGTTTAACATTCATCAGCTGGTCCAACCTTCTGGTAAACTCAATCTCACTATGGTTTCATCCAAATAAAACTACCCTTTCGGAGGTTGAACTCCCTGAATAGTAGATTTTGTAACCCTCTACTAACATTTCAGGTTTACAACTTTCCATTTAGTCTCTTGTACACATGCCATATTTACTCTTCACCTCTTTAAGCCTCACATAGCTCCAAGCTTCTTCCAGTCAGTGTTCCTATGTTACAACTGGCATATCACAGTTTACTGCACTTACTCAATCACTTCTTTAACTTTAGTGGCCCTTTCCAAGCTACAACATTCAGGCAAGGCTGTTGCACATTGCTTGCAGGGAATGCCCTACCCATCTGAGGTACGCTTGATGTGGGCATCAGTTCACATGAGTATATATATTGGATGAACTTAACAGGTTGGGTGTCCAAGCTTGACACCATTGGTTTGAAATGAAAGTTTCCCTTCTCCTAGGTGAGTTGCCAAGTAAGGCTACCGAATGCCATCTGCCCTGGCAAGACTTATTTTAAAAGGCAGACATTATTCACCTTGATGTCTTCATTATAGTGCCTATGTGGCATTTTATATAGCGGTAGCCATGCACCAACTATCCCACCACACCCCACTGAGAGATTCCACCAGTCAGTCAGCTCCTTTCTGATTCTTAAAGATGGATGAAAGATCAGCTGAGACCCTGGAAAATATTATCGGAATGTCAGTCTGGAGGCTACAGTTTATCTAACAAATCCTTAAAAAATTCCCAAAGGAATGAATAACCATTATAAACCAATGTTGAAAAAGGGTTGGTGAAATAAATGGGAATATACTCATGTGCTGTACAATTCATTTGTATCTACTTCACTTACATAAATCCTTTACATTGTTTCTAAAATGTGCCTGAATGAGGAATTCTGATTTTTTAATGAAATCAAGCCCCCTGCATTTTGTTTGTTTCTCTCGAAACGTTCACCCACATTTGAGTTTTTAAAATTTGAAACATGCTGCATGGTATTCTTTTTATCATCATCATTGTGACCTAGAAAACGCATTTTATATTGAAAATTGTTAGCCTTATCGGAAAAGCCATTTACATGTTAACCGTTTCAAACAAGAAACACTGGCAATAACTTCAAAGCATCTTTTTGAAATGAATGCCATCACTAAGACTATACATGACAATGAACAAGGGGAAAAAACCCTCATTTACAGTCTACTAGCATTTCCTTAGCTATTAATTAAAACAGTGACAAACACTTGCAATGTGATTAAAAAAAAGACAAATACTTCAATGCTGCAAAGATTATCCCTTAAATAATCTACACCTGATATTAATTGCTTAAGGACTGGAATATATTAGAAAATAAATGGCTTTAGAGGGTTATTATACTGTGTGAAAAATAGACATTTACCTAGTTTATATTCTGTATGTAGATTAGTGATTTACCTCCATTTAAAAATGATGTGTGTCTAAATTTGTTAATCAGTAAACCCTAGAGAAATGTCTGTAAATGAAGAGTTTAAATCTGGATATATAGTTTATATAAATTTAAACTTTCAATTGGCTTGTTAGGGCAGAGTATTACTAAACAAGCAATATTAATCTATAAAACTTTACTTATTGAAGACCCAATGCCACAAGGTGCTGAACGTGTCCAGAAAAGTATTAAACACCTCAGCTTCCACAGCAACCAACGGAAGTTGAGGGTGTTCAGGACTACTTTAAGTAAGCAGTGATTTACACTGTTGTGTAAATTAGGTATGGACAAACCTTGTAGATTTCAAGGGCTTGCAAACTCTCAAAATTATTTTTGGGGTGTGTAGAGTTCATGAAAGCTTGAGAATTGATTTTTCCTTTAATTTAATCCCATTCCTTATTCTCCTTTCTAGATCAAGAAAAGCTTATGCTATGCAGGCCTTTTAAATCAACTAAACCTCCTCATCATTATATTGAGGCCCTTTCATGCTGCTTCACTCTCCTTGGCCATTCTGGCACAAGGGCTCTATATTGGCCTTGTACATGACGTATTGGGAGTGAAGGTAGCTGTAGTGTACTGTACTATAGCTATTCTCTAATTCAAAAAGCTCAAAAGAGGGGATATGGAAGCAGACTAAGTTAGAGCAATTTCAAGTTTTCTCTAATTTACTCTGGGGAAAAGGGAGGCCTCTGTATGGTCCCAGAATATGAAGACCCTAAAGGTGGTTTAAAGTCACTAACAGTGTTTTATTCCTACCCTGAGAGGAGTATATGAGAATGAGGTCCAAAGAGAAGAACCTCTGTGATCAGAGCTAGTATAAGTCAGAGTGGATATACTGATTTGATAGAACTACACTGTGAATTGGGGTGTTATCCCGGCTTCTATACACATACTCATGCTAGCTTGGTTAGAGCTAGCATGAATATAGATAGTTTGGGAGATTTTTTTAAATATAATTTTGATGTTTAATCACAAATGTTTATTTTCCTTTTTTCCCCCCTTTCAATTTTTATCAGTTTAAATGTTTCTAGTTGCGGCAAACTATGGGGGTGGAGGTCAGACAATAGGGGGAATCAGACAATAATTATTTACAAACAAAAGACATTGAGATTCAAAAAGAAAGCTTTATAACCATTAAAACACAAATTGGCAACATCAGATGTCAAAACATACAAAATAAATATCCTTACATCAAATCAATCAAGTTCTCAAGCAGCATTTTTTCTTATTTACCTGTCTGCAAATGTTATTAGCAATTAAATATCTTTTCATCAGTTTGTGTTTGTATGGGGAAATTTACCGATAAAAATCTAATCCTTCCAAGCCTAATACCAGTATAGCGGCCAGTAGTATGGGCATCAGCAGCGGCACCCACTAGCTGTGCCAAGTACACACCTATGGGGTTCAAACGGGATTGTACTCGGCACAGCAAAGTTGCCCATCCTACCAATGGTTACGCTACTATTAAGCTAGCATGAGTATGTGTACACAAGGGGAATCACATCCCCTAGCTTGTAGTGAAGCTGTAACCTGATTTACATGAGTTGAGGAGCTGGCCCCAGAGCTCACAGCTGACTGGTCTGATCCTTCTCTGTCCCTTCTCTTAAAGCTGAGTTCAGCAAGCAACAGCAGTATTTTGCTCCTCTTATTAAAGAGTGGGATTCTGAAGAGCACTTAAGTGAGTTGTGATCCTAACTCATTTAAGTGCTTTTCAAATCTGACACTAAAATGTTAATGACCCAATTTTAACCTGTAATGCATACCTTATAATGCATTAATTGTTTATGCATTCAAGAGCAAAAGAAAAAGGCCCACTTCTAAGCTGGCACGAACAGCACCCTATATATTGTATTTTTTCCATTTGGGTTTTTTTTTCTCTTCTCCTCTGTGCTCCTGATTTGCATCAGAATAAATTATTACAGAATCATAACCTTTAAGGGATTTTAAATTGGAGAGTTTCCCTTAAAGATGTGAGCAGATACCATCTAGTACATAATAAATAAAATACCCACTCACAGACTCAACCTATTCAGTACTGTAGCTAGCTTAAAAATTCTCTCGGAGTCTCTCTTCAGCAATTTGACATACCCCTATTAAATAACTGTGCTATCCAGTTCAGCTATCAAATTATACAACCTAGCAAACAAAACAATAAAAATCAATCTACATGGTAACTGATGTTCACTTGGATAACGTGTCACTAGTCTAATTTCAAGTGTTAGGGAAAAAAGGATTTTTAATCTCAGAGAAACAACCTCATTCAATTTTATGGAAATTATCATTAATGGACAAACTGCACATGCAGGAAGAGCAGAGTGCTCAAGGCAAGTGCGCACCATACAGAGCTGAGAGGAGTGTGTTGTTTTCTTAGAGAGCACAATGAGCAGGTAATCTTTTTTTCTCCCACTGATACTATATGGGATAGTTGCACAGACTGTATGATACCAGTTCAGCAAAGCACTTAGGGATGCCTAAATTCATCCCTGTTAAGCAGAGCACTTAATCACGTTTATCTTTAAACATATGTTTTAATTCCATTTACTTCTTTAGGACTTAAGTACATACACTGAAGCGCTTTGCTGAGTCGTTATGGATTGCTGAATTGGGGCCTATGATACATAATGCTTATATTTATATTGGTTTGAAAAGAACTACAATAGAATGTTTTTATTAATTGAAAAAGCAATTATTATAGGACATTGTCAAGGCAACAATCTGGTTGCAAAGAAGCTTTTTGTAAAGTATATTTTATTTTTTTCCTAGCTAGTACTTATTTAGATACCTAGTAATCTCTCTAGGTATTTCTATGGCCCCTTTGTAGTGTTTGAGAGCTTTCCAAATATTTAAAAATATAAAGAACAAACTCTCCTTTATAGTAAAAATTCACATCATCATCTAGGACACCACTAGTTTTCCACCAAATATTTCCTTGAGTAGCACTAGAAACTGAAATGGCAGCTCAGCCTCTAAAATCTGCAGATCTTTCGGGGATCAGCATATATCCATAAGAGACAGGGCCCATCTAGGCAGATTACTTGTTCCTGAACTCTCCTTCCCAGAGCTTCTCAGCCCCTCTTGGTAGTGGCTGCAAAGGAGCAGTACCGCACACCTGTGAGGGGCTCCCATAGGTGACCTCAGCCTCCTGAATTCACATGCACATGCACTGTACCAGGAGTTTCCACAGCATGGATAGTGACATCCTCAAAAGTGAAGTCATGTGTTAGAGTTAGTTTTTGTGCTGCTTCTCAGAAAAGTACATGGATGGATGATTGCCTCACCCCCAGCTCCTACTCCACCCTCACATATGAATCCCCAAGTTCCTGGAGGGGCTTTTGTCCAGTCCAGGGGAAACAATTTAGCAGTGTCAGAGGAGATTTCAGTCATCATTAGTCATCATTGTTAATCAAAGAAACTTTATGATAAAAAAAAGAGAGAGAGAGTGTGCCAATGCCATTGAAGGAAATGATGTCTCTAAGGAAAAGACCATTTCAAGCTTCCATGGAGTAATCAACAATGAAATCACAAAATTCAAACCATTAAAGGAATATGTTCCCAGTATCCTTGTAAACTTGTTTGATCTATTTCATTTTGTTAAAACTTTCATACATCATTAAAATACAACAGAATTGAAAATTACAAATGGGTCTGGAGTTGGTATTGACATGAGCTCTTGCCAACATTGCTAATTAGCTTCTATCTGTGAAGTTGCTATGATATTGAATGACCAGCAAAAATTAGTGGACAATTTGGACTTCAAGGTAAGCTTTCCAGTTCTATAGCACAGCCAGCTACAGCTTGCCCATTTTCTTACTGGAATCAATTAGGTCCAGAACTGAACTTTTCAAACATATGATGCATACGAAAGCAAATCATCAGCTGGAGACTGTAGTGTTTAGCACTGAAGTTGTTGAGGATGAAAGCAGCTGTCTCTCCCCTTCTCTGCTCCTCCTGCAGAAACAGGTAGTAGGGTGCACCAAATGTGATGATGGGAAATCAACATGATGTCCCCAAACTTGTCAAGATGGTGTCATTCACATTGTGATCAATTGCCCAGCACTATAGCAGCCAGGAATCAAAATATTCTTGGACATTCCTCTGTAAAATGAGAGCAGCCATGGTAAACTGAGGGAATATTGCAGCAGAAGTGTTTCAAAAAATGTTAAAGGGGATCTTCAGCTGCAGTGAGACCTATCAAAACTACTGCCACCACATTTCCATGTTGCTGCTGCTTCCCACAATGTATGGGCAAAATTGTTGATGAAGTACTGATAATCTCTCAGTGTATTACCACCATTGTATAAATTACTTGTGATAGGGGCTAATGTAATCTCTGGCTGCATACATTGCTTATTTCTATAGGGAGCTAGGGGAAGGAAGATATGTGTGCTCATTGGGTCATATTTTCAGTCGCTTCTGATGGTTTCTAGTCCCACACAGAATTTGGTAGGGGTAATAAAAAGCCTGAGCAGGGTATTGCATGGCTGTTCTTAGCCAAAGTATGAAAGGAAAAAAAAACACGCCCAAACTGAGGAGTACGGGAAGGGGGGAATAATGCAAAGAGGGTCATACTGGAGGTTGTTGCGCGGTTGTACTTAACAGAGGCACAATCACTCTTAGCAGCCTGGTGTACAGAGGATATGAATAAACTGATTTTTGTTTTAATTTTATTTATAACTAGTGCAGTTTTCTTTCCCCTGGTGCACTGGCTTGTGGTCCAGGATAGTGTGGAGAGGGGCAGGACCCCTCCTTCTCACAACACTTTATAGGAAGGATTGGAATGGCTCTCTCAGAAGGAGAGGGAACTGCTGGGAGTTAGGACAGACAGTGCTACAGGAAAGACTCAGGAAACAGCCTAGCTTTGACAGTGGTTTATGTTTTGTTAATTTGTGTTACCACTAAAGCCAACCACCAGGAAAGTGGAACCGTTCAGACTACAGACAGTGTATGCATGTTCTGTTCAGAGCAAGGCAGAACTCCATAGCCTAACACTGACTAACACAAATGCAATGGGAAGAATGTGGGAACTGAACTGTAAAAGATTCAGAAAACTGAACTGAGCTGGCAAAAAATCAGAGGAGTTGATGGCTAAAATGGTCTAAAAGAGAATGAACAGAATCCCATTATAGTGGGGGACTCTAAACCTCACTGTTACCATGTAAGCTCCCAGTGGACACCTTTACCAAGCCTTTGAACTATGTACTTTCATGGCTGTGGAAGCATACCTCCTCACAGAGAACTTAAATGCAAATGTTTAAGAATAAAGTCACAGTGCTGAAGATGCTGACAATTGAGGAGTATGTCCATCATGGTCCTAGGAGAGGGGTTTGAGAATCATGCAGTGCATGTCTTTGTATTGTACCCTGATTCCTAGATGCGTTTAACCTTCAGATAAAATGGGTACCACTCTTAGCGCCAATACCAAAAGCAAGAGATCACCCATTTCTGGTCTTGAGCACTATATAGTATTTTTGTGATCACTAAGCATGAAGCCATTATGATGGCTGTTGCAGGAAAAAATGGAAAAGTCACAGCACACGATATTTTTGTGATTAATTGTATTTTCCAATGGAAAAGTGGTAAATAGCAGTCATCAATAGCATAAAAGGCATGGAGATAGCAAAACACCAAAGAAGAGCCGATTGTGTAAAAAATCATGGGAGTCTTGCTCAGTAGAAGGCAGTCTATCGGGAAAGAGACCATGACTTTTTATTTGAAAAAAAAAAACCAACACCTAAAAGTCACAGACTGTGTCATGAAAATCATGGCCATGATAAACAGTCTTAATGATGATCCACAATTTGCACTATAAAAGGAGACTTTGTTTTGTTCCAAGACTTTGAGACAGCTTCAAAGGCAGAGGCCTGCCCTTAATCCTGCCCAAAACTACTCAGAAAAAAGGGGCTGTGCTTTGCCAGTCTATCTAGGGTCTTTAAGATATTCAAGAGAACTCAATCCTGCTCATTTTAAAAACCAAGAAGGGGCATTAAAATGTGCTGAGATTCTTGTCAACAAGAAGAACAGAGACCAAGGAATCTCAGAACTAAATTCAAAGATTTAGCTATGTGTCAAAGCCATTAATGTTTGCATAGAGTTAAGCTATTTATTTAGAAAGCAACATACAGTTGCAAGAAACTGATACTGTTGAAGGGTAAGCACAGCCCTGTTGTTCACAGAAGTAATTGGGGTTACAGTGGGTTGAAATTGGTCCCTCTGGTTAATTTAACAATACTGTTAAACCTTCCAACATATATTTAATAAAGGCATCCATCCTATCAGGTGAGAAAGTTCATACTGCTAATGAATAATCAATTAGGCACAGATTATAGCTTTGAATGTACACCTGCACAAGGGAGTAACAACCTCATTCACATCCTTAGTTGGGCTACCCCAACCTTAGGTCCAGGTGTGTAAGAGTAAATGAGATTACTCACTTGTTTACTGCCTCCCGCCCTCAAACCTGGACAAGGAGGGTCTGGGAATGGATGATGCCCCGGTTCCACTCACCCCCACTAACTGGCCAACACAACTAAGACAACATGGAGGGATAGGGGTGAGCAGTAATTTATAACTGTTATAGTAATTTGTTTTGGGAACATGTGGGAGATATTCCTGGATTGGTGCAGTTTACATAATATCCCTTGCTCAGTGTTCCACCTAAAATTACAACCTAGCTCTTAGCAGTATATAATATTTGGTTTTGTTTCTTGACAGCAAAACTCCATATAGTAATACAAATACCAAAGAAGTGTTATTTTAGGTAAAGATTTAGTAATAGTGAAATCCCACAAGACAGTTCCCTTCTGTCAGCAGTTGCTGAATTAAGAGGCCAGGTTATGATGACTGTGATACTCAGTTGCATAAGAGGGATCCCCCGGTTTAGAGAACCAATATTCATGCATTGCTCAATGATAAGCTATTTTTATTGCCTGACCAGAATTTAATACACATACATGAAATACTAGCAGGATAAGTAGAAATCATCATATTTGGAAAAAGAACAGATAGATTTATAGCCCTGAAACTGGAAAAGAAGCAAAGCAATAAATTGTGCAAGATTGCATCAGCCAGTATCGTAAGGACCATCTTGGGACCCATAAATGGATGTAGCTCATCTTATTGTGAGAAATTTGTACTTTCTTAAAAGTAAAAACAACTCCCTCAAATCCCAGAGTGCATGTTGTGGTAATTTCTGGTATTTTTTATAGAATGAAATTTAACACTATAATGCTTAGGTCTCTCCAAAGGTTTCACTTAACCCCAGACCTACTTAAACAATACTCATACTAGATAGAGAATTACTTGGTTATGGGAGAAACATCCACACCAAATGCAACAATTTGACAAATTTCCTGCAAATGTAACTAGAAATAGATACACCACCTTAATAAACTAGATTCATAAAGGAAAGTCACATCTTGGCAAACATTTTCATTTAGCCTTCTTATCACCTGATCTAAGCCAGAGCTGAACATGTCACAACATTCTTGGTGTCCCCTACTGATAGTAGTAACTAGTAGTTACATCTCACCATTCTCTAGTCCACATTTGAGCTGAAAGCAATGAAACCTTAAGACGTACAAGGAGATGGAAGCTTTCAAGGCACACACTGCAAAATACAGGGTTTCAGTCACTCTTGAATATGCATATTGACCAACCTTTTGAACTCAGGTATGCTATAGATAAGTAGGTCTTAAACTTTTGACTAAGGCTACCCACCAATTGTCTTTTTTGCAATCTACTATTATATATGTACCCTCCATCCAGGGATCACAATCCTAATCCCAGCCCTGTGTGGGGGTTAGAGAGTGAGTCCTCCCTGCACTCACTTTCCAGCAGAGGCTCCTGTCTTATGGGGCTGGGCCTTCTGGGCATTGCGACTTGGCACACAGTCACAGGACCACTCAGGTTTAGCCTAGCCATTCCATGATCATGACAGAGGGGTGGCCAGGCCAAATATGAGTGAATAGTGCTGCAACTGTGTGCCCCAGATTGTAATACCCAGAGTGGGGAGCCAGGCCAAGCCTCATAAAACAGGAGCACTGTTGCAGGGTGATTGCAGGCTGGGCTCACTCTTCAACAACCCTCCGTTTCTGGGGCCCCCATCTGCACCGGGGGACAAGATAAGTGTATGTTTGCCTAAACCAGGGCTCAGTGATGGGTTAATCCAGACTAGACCCATCTAGAATCTTCCCGCAACCCACTGGTAGGTCAGGACCCATTTTTTGGGAAGCACAGCTACAGAGGTCACCTCAAACACCTTATGGATGTTATCCTTCACACTCCACCCCCTTTCTGGAAAGAGAGCAGGTGTTTGTTTTTCTATAAATCTTTCAGGTCCACTTTATAAATTAAAAAAAAAAAGCAAAAGAAATCACAGGTTGCCCTTTCTCCCTCTTTTAGGAGAGACACATATTGAAACCTGTAATACTGAAACACTTGCCAAGATCAAACCGCATCCTTCATGTTCTTCATATTGTATCAAGTTGCAAGCACAGCAAGTTAGGACCCACCCTGTTGTAAAATGTCCAGGTGAGATGTTTAATTAATGGCCAGATTTCCAAAAATACTCAGCCCATAGCATCTACCATTTGACAAGGGACTTGCAAATGCAAGGGGTGTATGGATGAAGTGGTGGGACAGCATAGAATGGGGATGAGAGCATAGAATGAGAGATTATGAATATGGGGGGGGAGGGCGGAGTTTTTTTTCTGTGCTTTAGAAATTCAGGACTTGTCTATCCTGGGAGACTATAGGGTGATTGGAGAACTAGCAAACTTATGATTTCACAACAAGCAGCAAGAGACTGAAACTGACCAGCCACAGGACTGATCCAAAGTCTGTGACGTTGAATGGGAAGACTCCCATTGCTTAAATCACTTTAGATCCAGTTCTTAGAGCAGGAAGGAGACTTTTAATTTCATTTTTAGAACTCATTAAACCAAAACCAAATTCTCTCCTTGAATTTTACACCCACCTTTCACAAGTACAGATGACTCCACAAGTTTTAAAGCCGCAATGAACCTTCACCCTATGCATCTAATTTTCTTCACTTACACCCCATTTTACAGTAATGTAACATCTGACTTTAGCAGAGTTATTCCAGATTTACATCAGTATAAGAGATCAGAATCATGCTGTTTGTTTTGTTTGGGATATCATTTATATAAGTCAAACAGATGATAAATGTGGTCTTTA
This sequence comes from Caretta caretta, assembly GCF_965140235.1. NCBI lineage: Eukaryota > Metazoa > Chordata > Testudines > Cheloniidae > Caretta > Caretta caretta. The sequence goes on along the minus strand of NC_134210.1, from coordinate 87,561,442 downwards.
GCTAAAAAGTCAATAATCCTACCCTTCTACTTGATAGGGAAGGTCCTAATTCAACAAAACAATTAAGCTTGTGCATCTCTTTAAACACACAAATAGTCCCATTTACCTCAATATAGGGGTTTGTTTAATTGACTGTCAAGCAGCAGACGGTCTGCTGCAGTGGTTGTCCCTCCCACTAGTAGGCATGGCGTAGCAGGCTCTCCTCATCCAGCACTCCCTATGACAATAGCTCCAGTCCTGCAGTGGTCTGCCTCTTCTTGTGACTCAGGCCTCCACCCAGGTCATGTTTCATTTCACCCCTTCTGGGATAATAGAAAGTCAAACAATTATGAGTCCACAGTCCTTACAAAAGCTCTTCAGCACAGACTGAGCCCTGTGATCCTCACACCCTTGTCTGAGGTCTTTATCCCCTTTTCAGGGTCACCACAACACCTTCACCAGGAGCTGGTATGGGGAACTCGGGCCCACTCTCTACACTGGGTTCCTGTCTAGAGACTCTATAACCAGCATCCAGGATTTGTTCTGTCAGACTTTCCTGAGTTGAATACCTCCCTGGAGGTCCAGATTGTGCCCTTTTATCAGAACTCTCCCCTAGTGGCTCTTGCCTCCTGCCAGACTCCACTACTTAAGGGCCAACTATCCCCCTGGGCTTCCTCTTTGACTCTCCCAGTCTCTCCACTTTCTAGGTCCAGAGAGTGTCTGCAGAGTTTCTTTTAATATACAGTCACCACCCAGCTCATTCCTCAGTTGGGCTTCATCTTTAATTAAGCCCTGTCCACCCTGCCCATGCAGCCAGATAGCAGAATTTGCCTCTTAGGCCCATATTAACTCTTTCATTGCTTGTATTGGGTATAAACCACATCACAGTCTGGTTATGTAATAAAGGCAAATCAATCTTTTAGGACTTACTTATACATCATAAGGAGGAAAAAAGCAGAGATTTAGTCTTTCACCTCTTCAGGGCACCTTTAAGTGAAATATAGCACCCTGCCGTTCCAATTATTTTGTTCATGAAAAAAAAAATATATATATATATTAGGCTGAAAAACATTTCCCATATAATACATATTCAATATGCAAATACTTTAAATATGTCTTCCACAATATCTTCAACTGAAACCTGAAAGAGAGTTCTGTTTTGGTCTGAATTTCAAAAGTAATGAGCACTGTTATTAGAAACATTTTTAGAAAATGAGAAAACAAAAGGAAACAATGCAAGTATTAACTGAAACAAAATGAATATTCTGTATGTGTTCAAACAAACAAACAAACAGAAAAGAATCCACTGTGGAAATTACCTTTACAATTGACAAGGTAAAGTAATTTCCTTTCCACAATAATAGGTGTGTCATATTACAGATGGGTGAAAAATTCATAATTTACTCCCCTGTGGCAATTTTTTTATGCTCTTTAGAATTTCAGGCAATTAGCACAAACCTTCCAAAACGCTGTGCTTTGGCTTGCTAAATGACAAAAGTTATTTTCAAATGTGGTCTCAGCACGTTTGTTCTATATTACAGTGCTTCCTGTTTGCAGGGATGGATGTCAAATTAACTGTTTCTTTATGGTAGGGGTAAACTGGGTTTGTTTGCGGGGGGTTTTGTGCTATTCAGTGTTCTAGACAGGAGACAGAGATTCAGATTACAATTTTTTTTAAACTCTTCAGTTTGCTTCCAGCAACCGTGTCACCCGTTGCAGAAAATAGCAACACTGACAGATACTACAAAATCACAGAATCACAGAAATGAAGGGCTGGAAGGGGCCTTGAGAAGTCATGCAGTCCACCCCCTGTGCTGAAACCGGACCAAGTATATCTAGAACATCTCCACTAGGTGTTTAACCTGTTCTTAAAACCCTCAAGTGATGGGGATTCCATAACCTCCTTTGGTCGCCTATTCTAGATCCTAATTATCTTTATAGTTAGAAAGTTTTATTTCCCAATAGCTAACTGAAATCTCCCTTGCTGAAGATTAAGCCTGGACAAGACTACTACTTGTCCTACCTTCAGTGGACAAGGAGACCAATTGATCACAATTCTCTTTATAATAGCCCTTAACATATCTGCAGAGTGTTATCTGGTCCTCCCTAAGTCTTCCTTTCTCAAGACTAAATATGCCCAGTTTTTTTAAAAAACTTTCCTCATAGGTTAGGTTTTCTAAACTTATCATTTTTGTTGTTCTCCTCTGGACTCTCTCCATATCTTTCTTAAAATGTGGAACCCAGAACCTGTGGATATAGTTCCCCCACTGAGGCCTTACCAGTGCTGAGAATAATCACTTCCCATGTCTTACATAAAACATACCTGTTAATACACCCCAGAATATTAGCATTCTTTTGGGCAACTTCACCACATTGTTGGCTCACATTCAATTTGTGATCCACGATAGACCCCAGATCCATTTCTGTAGTACTACTGCCTATCCAGTTATTCCCCATTTTGTATTTGTTCACTGAATTTTTCTTTCACAAGCATAGTGCTTTGCACTTGGTCTTTGAGTTTCATCTTGATGATTTCAGAATAATTCTCAAATGAATCAAAATTATTTTGAATTTTAATCCTGTCCTCCAAAGTGCTTGCAACCCTCACAGTTTGGTTTTATTCTGAAATTCTCTTGTGTACTCTCCATTCTATTATTCAAGTCCCTTAATGAAACTATTGACTAGTGCTATACCCAGGAAACTCCTGCAAGGACCCCACTAGATAAGGCCTCCCAGTTTGACAGCAAACCATTGATAACTACTGTTTGAGTATGATTTTTCAACTAGTTGTCACCCACTTTACAGTAATTGCAGCTGGACCACATTTCCTTAATTTGTTTATTAGTCCATGTAGGACTGTGTCAAAAAGTCTTGCTAAAAATCAAGATATATCACACCTCCTACTCTCTCCCCTTTCCCCCATCCACTAGGTCAGTAACCTTGTCAAAGAAAGAAATGAGATTGGTTTGGCATAATTTGTTCTTGACAAATCCATGGTGGCTATTGTTTATCACGGTATACTCTACATGCTCACAAATCAATTGCTAATTTATTCCAGTAACTTTCCAGAAATTAATGTTAGACAGTCATCTTTATTTCCCTTGGACCTCTTTGTTCCCCTTTTCAAAAATAGGTACTATATTTGCCCTTCTTCAGTCTGCTGGGACCTCAGCCCTGCTCCATGAGTTCTCACAGGTAGTCACTAATGATTCCGAGATTGTTTCAGCTAGTTCCTTTAGTACCCTAAGGTGACTTTCACCAGCCCTGGACAACTGGAATACTCTGAGTTTGTAAAAGTCTTGCTTTTTTTTAAAGTATGTTGTCTTTATTTCACTGCTTTCACACCTTTCTTTCTTTAGAATTATGAAATCCATAAATTCATTATCACTTTCACACAAATTACCTTCTACCTTCAGATTCACAACTAATTCCTCACTGTTAAAACCAGTTCCAAAGAGGCTGCCCTCTTGGTTACTTCCTCCACCTTCTGAAATAAGTTGTCTGTAACACATTCCAAGAACTTATTGGAGATTTTGTGTTTTGCTGTATCATTTTTTCCAACAGACATCTGGGTAGTTAAAGTACCCTATTACTGCCAGGTTTTGTGTATTTGTTCTACAAATGATTCATCCACCTCCCCTACCATGATATCACCTCTGTCCCCACCCCTTCCCCCCATATGGCTTCACCCAGAGACTTTGAGCTGGTCTGGAGCTTACCTTCTTCTGGACCTCAGAATAATGTACAATGTGATACCTTCTCCCTTTTCTGTCCTTCCTGAACAAGCTATGCCCCCTGTATCAATATTTCAATCATGAGATTTATCCCACCAAGTCTCTGTGATGCCAATTAAGTCATAGTTTTAACTGTGCACTAAGACTTCCAGTTCTTCCTGTTTATTCCAAATACTCGCTGCATAGACATCTAAGATGCTGAGCAGATTTCCGCACTGTTTTTATTCTTGTTGCTCCTGTGACTCTAGTGTAACGTTTCATTTCCCCCTCCCCTCCACAACTTCCAGTCCTTTGTCAAGGACACTTTTTAAAAAAAAATATTTATCTTGGTACTTTTATCATTTATTCCCTTTGAAAATAGTTTAAAGCACTCCTGACTAATTTAGCAAGTCAGTGTCTGAAGATGCTCTTCCACTTCTCCAGTTGGTGGACTCCATGTCTCCTCCTTCCTGGAGTAGCTTCCCACAGTTGGGGAAGCCAAAACCTTTCTGTTCACACCAAAATAGTAAGTCATTTAAGTGGTGTTCAACCTGCTTTCTAATTGCTTACAGTGCATTTCTTATATAATTGCTTTCATATAACCTCATATTGCTCTGTGATGTGACATAGTTGAATACACAGTAATCCTTCTTGCTCATGAAAGTGGACAGCTTCCCACCCTCCCTGTCACCCATTGTTTCTTAAACATAGAAAGAATACCAATAGAAAAAACATTCAAATTATAGGTGAATTGATGGCTTTCTGTTCATTACTTGATCATTCAATACTTTTATAATAGATAGCTAGGTATTTGTGGCAGTTACCATGGATGAGTGCATAATTAAAAAAAACTAATACATTCTATACTATAAAAATCAAACAAAGATTTACATATCCCTTATAGGACCCTGTTTTAATAATGTTGTATTTGTGAGCATGCTCAGAGAGAGGCTGCATAGAGTTCAATACGGAGGCTGCAAAGTTCACCCCACATACAGAGCACGATCTCCCCTTCCACCACTAAAACCCTTAGCAGGGGGCTATAGGGAAGGAAATCTCCCAAGATTCCATGGCAGAGAAATCACATCATTCTGTTGGATGAACCATGGTCCATCCCTGTGGGTGGCCCCCATGGCAGCACTGCCACCCACATTAAGGCCCTGTGCTTCCACAACCTCACTGGAGCTTTACTTCCAACAACTCATTTTCACTGTGGCTGTTGCATGAACACCCATTAAAAGGAGGATCCGTATCAAGCTGTGTGCTCTGCATGAAAGGAAATACTATCTTCTAAGCTTTGCTGGTCTGAAAGTGGGATAGCTCAGTGGTTTGAGCATTAGCCTACTAAATCCAGGGTTGTGAGTTCAATCCTTGAGGGGGCCATTCAGGGATCTGGGGCAAAAATTGGGGATTGGTCCTGCTTTGAGCAGGGGGTTGGACTAGAAGATCTCCTGAAGTACCTTCCAACCCTGATATTCTATGAAAGAAGGGGATGATGTGGGTATCCCCATTTTACAGGTGGGGAAACAGAGGCCAATATATAAAATGACTTGCCCAACGCCACACAGTAAATTACTGGCAGAGCCAAATTAGACCTTTTGGCCTATTGACCCACAATCCTGTGCTTGTTCGTTCAGCCCACACAACCTTACTGTCAGAGGTGCTGACTGTATACAATTCTTATTGACGTATTTGAAGTTGAGAATGCTTAGCTGTTCCGAAAATCAGGTTCCAGTTGTCTCAAGTTTATTACTCAGAAAACAGGGAGCACACAACTGGTGGTCACCTGTGAAAAAAATTGGTTTAAGTGAATTGCCTAGCATCACACAGAAAGTTTCTGACTGAGCCATGGCTAGAACCTATTTCTCCTGAGTTTCATTCAGCTCCCTTAACCACCAAGCTGTCTTTCCTCTTCCTACAGCTCATATCTAGACAATATCCAACTTAACGTTAACAAGGTGGGCTTCTACAGACAACAGTTTCATTCACTATACAACTGTGATTCATTTGTTAAGCTCCATTCATTCTGTGCACTGACAGAGGTTGGGCTCTTGTGGAAAATTCCTTCATAATCCTAATGGCTGCTATGCACCAATTAAAGCATCATATATTTATCTCCTTTTCTTTAAAGAGCAAATTCTGCAAACCTACCCTCTAATGTTAAGGAAAAGTATTAGGTACCTCGTGTTAAAACTAAAATTTAATCAAATCCTCCTTTTCTTCTTTGTTATTTCAGTGAACAGTTGGAGACTTGGGGGGCTGGGTGAATACACCTTCCAAAGTGGCTCACTGGTTTTCTTTCAGAAAGTGAGGGAGGTTGCCTGGCTTTTTTTTCCTGCAGCAGTTTATCCAGTGAGTTGCATCTCTTCTTGTTTAAGGGTTGAAAGGAAGGGCATGGCCATTATCTTTGAAAACTCGTGGTGATCAGGGGAGGTCCCGGACGATTGGAAAAAGGCAAATGTAGTGCCCATCTTTAAAAAGGGGAAGAAGGAGAATCCAGGGAACTACAGGCTGGTCATCCTCACCTCAGTCCCCGGAAAAATCATGGAGCAGGTCCTCAAGGAATTGATTTTGAAGCACTTGGAGGAGAAGAAACTGATCAGGAACAGTCAACTTAGATTCACCAAGGGCAAGTCATGCCTGACCAACCTGATTGCCTTCTATGATGAGATAACTGGCTCTGTGGAAACTGCTGGACGTGATGTACCTTGACTTTAGCAAAGCTTTTGTTAGTGTCTCCCACAGTATTCTTACCAGCAACTTAAAGTATGGATTGGATGAATGGACTATAAGGTGGATAGAAAGCTGGCTAGATTGTTGGGCTCAATGAGTAGTGATCAATGGCTCCATGTCTAGTTGGCAGCTGGTATCAAGCGGAGTGCCCCAGGAGTCAGTCATGGGGCCAGTTTTGTTCAATATCTTCATTAATGATCTGGATGGTGGGATGGATTGCACCCTCAGCAAGTTTGTGGATGACACTAAGCTGGGGGGAGAGGGTCCAGAATGACCTAGACAAATTGGAGGATTGGGCCAAAAGAAATCTGAGGTTCAACAAGGACAAGTGCAGAGTCCCGCACTTAGGACGGAAGAATCCCATGCACTGCTACAGGCTGGGGACCAACTGGTTAAGCAGCAGTTCTGCAGAAAAGGACCTGGAGATTACAGTGGATGAGAAGCTGGATATAAGTCAGCAGTTTGCCCTTGTTGCCAAGAAGGCTAATGGCATATTGGGCTGCATTAGTAGGAGCATTGCCAGCAGATCAAGGGAAGTGATTATTCCTCTCTATTCGGCACTGGTGAGGTCACATCTGGAGTACTGTGTCCAGTTTTGGGCCCCCCAATACAGAAGGGATGTGGACAAATTGGAGAGAGTCTAGCAGAGGGCAACGAAAATTATTAGGGGGCTGGAGCACATGATTTATGAGGAGAGCCTGAGGGAACTGGGCTTATTTAGTCTGCAGAAGAGAAGAGTGGAGGGGGTGGGATTTGATAGCAGCCTTCAACTACCTGAAGGGGGGTTCCAAAGAGGTTGGAGCTAGGCTGTTTTCTGTGGTGGCCGATGACAGAACAAGGAGCAATGGTTTCAAGTTGTAGTGGGGAAGGTCTAGGTTCAATATTAGGAAAAACTATTTCACTAGGAGCGTGGTGAAGCACTGGGATGGGTTACCTAGGGAGGTGGTGGAATCTCCATCCTTAGAGATTTTTTAAGACCTGGCTTGACAAAGCCCTGGCTGGGTTCATTGAGTTGGTGTTGGTCCTGCTTTGAGCAGGGGGTTGGACTAGATGACCTCTAAGGTCTCTCCAAACCCTAATCTTCTATGATAAGCATAAAATTTGATAAAAGGGCCAGACGGTAGGGGGGCTTGTGTTTGGAGAGCAGGCAGCAGGAATGGTCTCTTGCTTTTCCATTGCTTCTTACTTCCCAGTGTGACAGAGGCAGGCCAGATGGCTATAGGAGCGTAATAGAAGGCAGATATATTAGCCACAGGCTAAGTAGGTCCCTTTTCTCTGGGTAAGGTAACCAGAACAATCAGGAATCTTCTGGAGACAATTAAGACAGGCTGATTAGAACACCTGCAGCCAATCAAGAAGCTGCTAGAATCAATTAAGGCAGGCTAATCAAGGCACCTGGGTTTAAATAGGAGCTCACTTCAGTTTGTGGTGTGCATGTGAGTAGCTGGGAGCAAGGGGTGCTAGGAGTGAGAACGTGGACTGTTGGAGGATTGAGGAGTACAAGCATTATCAGACACCAGGAGGAAGGTCCTATGGTGAGGATAAAGAAGGTGTTGGGAGGAGGCCATGGGGAAGTAGCCCAGGGAGTTGTAGCTGTTGCACAGCTGTTCCAGGAGGCACTCTACACAGCTGCATTCCACAGGGCCCTGGGCTGGAACCCGGAGTAGAGGGCATGCCCAGGTTCCCTCCAAACCTCTCAACTCCTGGTCAGACACAGGAGTTGTCGACCTGGACTGTGGGTTCAGAAAAACGGCCAAGCTGAGGGCTGCCATGAAGCTCCAAGGTGAGCAAATCAGCCAATAAGCGCAAGACCCACCAAGGTAGAGCAGGGAACTTTGTCACACCAGGTTTCCCAAACACCTACAAATATACAGTGAATAAGAAAGGGACATGATGTGCATCCCCAGAGAGTCTGATGCTCTGCTGCACAGCAGCTGGCAGGAAAAGTGTGAAGAGCACAAAAACTAGCTACTTCCTTCTTTGTCACTGAATACCTTACCAGCACAAAGCTGATGCTTGCTAGCAGTCTGGGGAGTGGGGTTCTGGAGATTGCTCTGGAATCTGTTACATAGAGTTTGAAGCACTGATGCCTAACTGTCTGGTTGTCAGTAACTTAGAACAGCAGATCTCACTGTTACATTATACTTTCATATCATCACTGGTTATGTTACAGCTATGCACTTCTTCTAACTTCTCTCTCCCTTGTTTCTAAGGAACCCTTCACTAACAGTATTTAGTCATCAATACTGGAAATAGATAAGCCTATTTTTAGTCATTTGTAAATTGGCATAATGATATATTGTTCTTTACTTTCCTGGCTGATAGAAATGCAGTGAGTGAGGAAGTACAAGCACCTGCATATATCTGTTCCACTTATTTTAGATAATAGAGGGACTGGTCTTTATTCACAAGAAGCTCACATGTAAGTAATGAGGGCTTTTGAGTGAGTAAGAACTCTAAGATTAAACCTTGCACCAGGAAGGCCTATGCTCCTTAGATGGGATTCATCCCAAAGAAGGTGAGGCATTGCTACTGTTGTTTCATTCTCTCTGGCTTCCTACTGAAGAGCAGGTCTAGTTTTTGGCAGAGTTTCATAGCAACCCCAGCAGTGGATGCTGCTAGAGGATGCAGTGGATCATCCCGTTCACTGACATTCTCCCCTCCCTCCCACTGAACACCATCCACCCTTTGGGAGGCATTATTCCTCTCTGCCTCCCCCATGAAGAAGGGGATGGTGTAGCTGCTTTTTCACTGTTTTCTCCTATACTGGTAGACCTCCAACCACTGAAGATTAATGCTGGCTTTCATTGCCATGACTGCAGGCTGAACCTAAGTCACAATATTTCAGCTATGTGGCAACCCATTGTTCATGTATCATTAAAAAAAATTACAAAATATTATATTTTGCCTTGTAATATTCTTCTCTCTGGAAACAATTGGAGGGATCTGTTTTGCATTCTTAAAATACCATAGATCTCATTTTACAGTGCATCCACCTGTGTGGTCACAGAGGCAGATTTTTCAAGGTATTTAGGTTCCTAAGGATGCAGGTAATCCCACTAGGCACCTATTTATAACTTTAGGCACCTAAATATCTTTAGAAGTCCAGCCCTTACATTTGTGTATTGTGGGCATAGTGTGCTACCATTCTGATCTGGTAGTGATTTACTCCCACTTGGCACTGGTATATGTGTCTACCCAAGGAGCAGAGCAGTGGAGAATCAGGCCTCCTCTTTGGAACAAAAACACTCCTTCCCAATTTCTATTTGCTTTTTAGTAGCATTCAACTATTTTTAAAAAACAGAAAATGTCAAGCCACGCTTTTCTCAAAGGACACTTGCCTGTTTAAGTAAGTTTAACACTGGACCCAAGTGCCTGCTGAGTTACTCCAGTTTTATATCAATGTCATTCTATTGACTTCTGTTGCGTTACACCTTCTTAAAACTGGAACAACACTGTGGTGAATCAGACCCCACTAATTTGCTTTGGTCTCCTCAGCTCCAACCTGTTTCAGCTCCTGGTTTATGAGACTACGGGCGGGGGGGGGGGGGGGTAAGTCCTCTCTCCATTACATCGTCTCACCTACATTTTAAAGGGCCTGACTTTTCAAGGTTCTGAGCTCCTCCCCAGAGGGTGTTGTGCACCCTTAACTTTCACTGATATTAGTGGGAGGATCAAGACCCAAGGGCACAACACTCAAACCCGTTACATTTATTTAGGGTTTTTTAAGGCAACATTGACAGGGTCTCCTCCTCTGATGGAAGCTGTTGAGTTGAATCAATGTTTCAAAAAAAAAAAAAGTGGAACTTTTAAAAGGAATTAAAGTCCATTTTTGGTTTTTTTAGGAAAAAAGCTGCCAACAATTTCAAGTTAAGCATATGTCAACTTGAAATTGTTGCAGCCATTTAGTGTCATGTATATTTGTACTGTAGCCATATCTGGCAGCAGCATATCCCCTTGTTACTTACAAATACTCTTTTATCTGATGCTATACACACACCAGAACATGTGCATCCATAACATATTATCCATGACAAATGGGAGTGTGGAAAGCTTTTGTTCCTTATTAATAAATGTATGTGCTAAAGCAAACATAGGGTTAAGAATGGCATAATTTCCATAAAAGAAATCTGAAGTATTGATAATTAGCAGAAGGCAAAAGGCCATGAAAACTGAAAGCATTATAATAATTACTTTTAAAAATCTAAACAGGAGAACAAAAATCTAAGGCCATTTAAAAGAAAACAACAATTAAACATTAAACATGCACCAATCTTTGTACTAGACAGTTTGGTTTTGGAAATAAACATTTATTCTTCCACAGCAAAGTAAAAGAGCAAACACCATCAGATTAATCTGTTTTATGAAATGTTTCACATTGAAAGATAGGCAAATCTACAGAGGCCTGACGAAGATTCAACTCCAATTAATAATATATACCATAGCAAACTTGTCTTCCAAAAATATGTATGTTTTCAAAATGAAGACATGGAGGGTGGAGGAAGGAAACAGTGATTTGCTTCATACACTCTAGAAATAATATCAGCTGAACAACTGAAGTTTACATGAGTTTTCTTTGGAGAACGTGTAATACTTTAACGTTTGTGCAATAACATGCTAAGTAAAACCAGAACTAGACAAGATCAATCACCCTGACAGTAAGTCAAACACTAGGAAATGATAAAGCTGTGGCATATTTAAAACACCTTAAATGTAAATTTTGGAAATCTATAATCTGAAGAAATTCCTTTCTTAACAAATAGTTTACGGCTACAGAACAACAAGGATCCACTAGTACAGCTATCGATAGGGTACTAATACAATGTTAAGTACTGTAGTTTAATACTTCTCTTTTCTTCAACTACCATACACATGGACACACTATTAACACAGTTGTCACTAATTTGTTCAATTTCAGGAAAATAATCTACATGTTTTTTTTGTTTTTTAAATCCTGGGTAAGTATTGATATGTCTTAAGGAAGTTTAAGGGTACTTCTTGTTTCTTTATTCAAAGAGGACAAGAACCAGGACCGATGAAGACACCAATATTGCAAGTGCCTATAAAGAGGTAAATCCAGCTAGACAAGCAAGAGGATGGTTAGATGCTTGGACAAATCTGAACAGAAATATAGTTTAGCCCAGGATGGTGAAATTTCAAAAAGATACTCCATTTGTAAACCTTTACGTACAATGGCACATTTTCCTACAGAAAGCAAGTAATAATTTTAGTTCATGAGGCTCACAGCTGCAAAGCTGTGCTTGTCTACAAGTGATACACTGAAGTAATGATTAATGCAGGTTTTGTCCTCAGACCTGCAGGTTGCAAATACTACTATGGAGAAACCGCAGCTGGAACTCCCACTTTTAACTGGTGTTCTCCCGCTTCTAAGTCTGCATTTCCCATTTGGAATTTAAACCAAACCTGTCATATTATATATGATGGGTTTTACAGGGACTTGCAGCTGCCTCAAGTAGGAGTGACACTCCATGGCTGCAAAGGAAGCAGAAAACCTTGACTGGAACTACAGATATGTAGCAACCCACAAGAGAGGAAGAAGTCTTCTTTCTCAAACAAGAAGATCAAGGCAGCAAGATTTGGACCAAGTCTGATATCCAGGTATACTTCCCAGGTATAGCATTTGTCTCTGAAGACATTATTTTTCACCAAATTCAAAAAAACTTTTACATCCTTTGTATATATCATCTGTAATCTCAGTAACCTGGTATTTGATGTTTCCAGTCTGTTTCTTGTTTAATGTTTGTTGATAACTAGTATAGTCAGTTGCTTGACCACATTTTGGTTCATCATCAAATTAAGGAGGCCAAATAACCAATGTAAGTAAGGTTTATTGCTGTAAATCCATACTAATAATATAGTACAGGGAAAAACAAAACAACAACAACATCCTATATGAAACCAGATTCCAGGAAGCCATCTCATCCAGCAATGTTACATTCACTTTATACCTGGTGATGGTGTGCTCCCAAAGTTACACATTTCATCTGGTGTTATTTATAGGATTGTGCAAGTTACACAACTCTTTACACATCACTAAAATCCAACCCATCAGTTTGTCCCAGTTCCCTAACCTGTTGTTCTGTTTCTTCCTTAACTTTATATTGGATACTAGCATTCCAGGTAGGTCCGTGAAGGTACTTCTCTAGCTTATACTAAGATATAGAATGAACGTGTCTGCTTATTCCAACTGCTTATGAAGCAAAAGCAAGGAGGGATGGGATACTTAGCAGAAGTGAACAAGATGATGGTATAGGCCAGCTTAGGCTATATCATTGCCACATTATTTGTGCTTTGTGCTATGGATGCTTAGTGCATACTAATATAGTATGGAGAATAGTGTGTTCTCCCCAAACCTCCAATCCACTAAATTTATTTTTTAGTGAATCAATTACTATAAGTGTCAATTGCTGCCTCGCCACCCATATACATGGACAGAATTAAGCTCCAGCACTAGCATGTGTTAATCACCATCATAATGCTTACAACTTCCAGAACTTGAGCAAGGAGATAGGAACGAACAATTTTAAATTAGCCCAATCCAAAACATCACAGAACAGCAGTATAGAATTGAAACAGGGAGTTTTATATTTGAAAGCAAGTTTGGAAAAACTGTTCTTTAAGAGGTGAGATGGATGATCGAAAGTAGATATATAGGGAGAGTGTAACTTCTATGCCATAGGAGCAGCTCCAACAAAACTGTGATGGGTAATGCAAGGGTGATCTGGTCTAACTTTTAGCCAAAGAGTGAGGAAAAAAAGGTAAGTGGAAAAAATGCTGACTGTCTTGGGTTGCTGGCGAGTCAACAAATGAGACAGGTTCTCTGGAAGAGGCACCTAAAGATAGGCACCTAGATAAAAGCTGCCAGGTTTTCAGAAGTATTGAGCACCCACAGTTCTCACTGAAGTTGAGCTACTGACTGGGTTTATAGAAATGTTGAAAATCAGGCCGCTATTATTTAAGTGCCTAACTTTGAACTTTTAATCCATTTAAAGTGTGCCATATTAATTTTATATCATTCCAGTTTTTTAAATTAAAACATTGGGTGGTACCAAGCCAAACACCTTACAGATGTCAAAGTATATTGCATCAACATCATTACCTTTGTACAAAGATTTGGTTTAGAAAAGTTAGCAGCAGGGTGTTCAAGGTTGGTAGATATGCCCCTTGTGGAGGTGGGTTTTTATGCCCTGCACCGTGGCCACACAAGCCACGTTAAAGCACTGTGGTGTCAGCACTTTAACATTGCCAGTGAAGACATGCCCTAAAACTGTAGTGTAAGTACATGAAGACAAGCCCCAAAACTCCTTTTGTTTTAGTGGGGGCGTGTGATTAACTTATCCTTAGTTATATTAATTGAAGGGTGAGTTCACAGTCATCAGTCTCAACAACGTCTGAGATTCATCCAACCATTAACACCTCTAATTTGAACAGTAAAAGGAGAAGGAAACAGAAGGAAACTGTTCTGGGGGGTGGGGGAAGGGTGCTGTAACTCTGGCATCCTTGGTCAAATGACCCCAAATGTGGATTGCTAGCACTACCCTGTGCCCCATGAGGCATATCAAATTTCAAATCAATCCAAGTTTGAATTTTAGAGCACCTATGAAATAGTTGGGCTTCAAAGCATATAAAATGGCAGGAATGAAAATCCTCTAGACATTTTTCTGTATTGGCACATGCACAGATTACTGAGTGCCATGCCCTGCCTTGGGTAAAGTTTGACAGATTTGAGACCATTTTGACACCCAACACGTCAATAGTTTGATCTGTAACTGCACAAAAACACAACAAAACAAAGGCACCTTAAACATTTTACAATTATGTTACAAAATTACATTACATTACAAAAATTTTCCTGGGGGGTTTATATCGCCACAAGCTCTGTCTCAAATGACTCCAATGTGGGTCACTAATGCTAACCTGGTCCCTCTGGAGGCACACCAAATTGCAAAGAAATCTGCCTCAACATTTTGACTGTAGAGAACTTGGAATGGTTGACCTTTAAATAGAAGTCATGACAGAGCCTTAAATACAGTGGTGCTGCCATGACACTATGATAGTAAGAAAAAGTAGGATTTGTGTATTTTAGCCATCAACAGGAAACACCACAGTGCAAACCACCAGACATTTCTTGGAAATAATTTTGAGGACATTAAGTAAAACTGTACATATACGATCAATCTCATTTGGACACCTAGCAGAATTATTTGTGACAGCTGGTGATGCTAATACCATAGTTAGAGGAATAGAACTGAAAAGGTTAATTATCTCTCTGGTGAAAATACTGAGTTTTTCCCCTCTATTAAGGCTTATATAACTGCATGTTATTTTGTGATAAATTCAAACCAAGGGTACGTTTTTCTTTTAGTGGAGTTCATTGTTTTGACTAATTTGGGGATAATTCAGCATGTTAATGTTTTTTCTCTTGTGCACAAGTCTTAAAAATTACATATTTGTCAGCTTAATGATGTTCAAAGACTTCTGGATTTAACTTTTAGCATATGCCAGAAATAAAAAATATTGCAAACAGAATTCACATGCTTGTTTGCAAATACCTCTTACATACAAGAAGCTTTGTTTTTTTCTTCTTCTATATGAATATTAGTTTGTTTTACACTACAGTAAAATTTCCATTTAAAGAAAGGGTCAAACTATTACTGGAGTAACTATACTGACGTCTGTGGCATTTCATCAAAGATGAATTTGGCCCAAAATTGTGGACTGAAAGCATTTGGATATATGAGGTGTAAGGGATTCAAACTTGGGGACATAACCAACATTCAGATGTTTGTAGCATTGTTGTAGCCATGGTGGTTACAGTGGGTATCACTTTTTACAGAACTATCAGTCTATATCTGACCTCTCAGGCCTCTTCTTCACAGGAAACCTGCCTAACATCATCTTTATAAAACTTGGCAGCTTAAACTCATAACTTCATTAAACACTAAAAATTGCAGTCTTAAAGTCACTGGATTAATGGTTTATTACAATAATCTGTAGCCCACTAAGCTCCCCATTTTGTCCTATGACTGCAGAGGTTTAAACAGGCCACTTCACCTTGAATAATCTCTTAAAATATGTGCTAACTACTTATGCTCAACAATCTGTTCCACCTTGTATTTAGCTGTGACACCGAGTATATTTCCCAGACCTGAAGAAGAGCTCTGTGTTGCTTGAAAGCTGGTCTCTTTCACCAACAGAAGTTGGTCCAACAGAAGATATTACCTCACCCACCTTGTCATTGTCATTCAGATAAGATGGCATTTGGGATTCAATAAGTTTAAATGAGTAAGTATATTATTCCCATTTCCCATATATTGTCTGCGTATTTGCAGTTATTTTTTTCTCTTTTTTTCCTAAGCATACCACACAATGAGTCTATAGTAATATGGACTTACACCATTTCAGTAGCGCCTAGAGACATTAGCTAAAATCAGTGCCCGCATGAAGCAAATGTTATAAAGTTTATTTAATCTATCAAATCCCTGTTATGTGGCTGTCGATCATTCTTGCAGCAGCACAGGAGCCACTGCTTGTTTTCTCTGATCCCAAATGGGGTGAGGAATCAATGCTTGCTGGTCCCTCATATTCCCCTGTGTTGTGGGGAGGAAAAAGAGAAGGAAAAGAATTATTTTTTGCCCATGAGGATTCTTTTTAAGGGGAGAAAAATAAAGACATTATCTCTCTTTTTTCTTTCTTTCTGTGATAGAAGAGAAGATCATGACAGAGCCCTTGAGTATAATCCTTGCTCCATTGAAGTCAATGGTAAAACTCAGTGACTTCAGTGGGGCCAGGATTTCATCCCATTCTTCATCTTCTCCCATTGTAAAAGGCAGGGCTCCATAATGGGGGATAAAAAGCATAATCACAGGCCTCTTCATCCCCATGGCAGGAGGAGGAGAGGGGAAGCAGAAGAAAGAAGAATAAGACACGTAAGACTGAAGAAGAGCTGCTGCTAGTCCCACCCTGCTGGCTAGAATAGAAGATAAGTATGAATAGTTCTTTTCCTTCTTAGATAAAGAAAATGAACCACATTCAGATTACTTGTAATTACCCTCAGACCCAAAAATCTATTTTCTAACTCCACCTTCAATCTTTTCACAGGTAATGGGAAAAATACTCATTAAAATAATCTTCCTTCACTGAACCAGATAGTTCTGGATTTTGAGGTTTTTTGTTTTTTGGTAAAAACTTCTTATGTGATTTATTTATATTTCCTTGTTTGAAACTTATTCTAAGGAAAAGGTTGCTAGGTAAATTGTTCTTGAAATGACAATTTTCAAGGGGAAAAGTTTTAAGAGTAGGCCTCTTTTAAATTCATAGATGCCAGGTCTTATAAAATGAATCAGGTTAAGACGACAGGTCCCATAATGTTTGCCAGCTATCCCAGCTCATCTCAAGTCAAAATCGATGGCACAATCCAATTGCACATTTCTCAAGATGCATCTGTCTGAAGCAATATGTATTTACTCCCAGACACTCAAATCATCCTGTGGACTTTACATTTTTGTTGGTTTCCATTTACCCTGATCCTGCTAAAATGATAGCAGGTAAGCAACTTTTCTGAAATGTGTGAAATTCACATTTTCCCTTCTCAAAACTTTCAATGCATGGTGCATGTTTATTCTACATATAGTGTACAAAACTTTTCCCAAGTGTAACATTTGGAGCAACTTGTCTCATGACATCTGAGTACCTCACAATCTTTCTGTATTTATCCCCATTCTTTATCCTTGTGAGCTAGAGAACTGCTATTGGCTTCAGGGTTACAGTTAGGGAACTGAGGCACAAGGGCTGGATACACAAAGGGGATTTGGTCATTGCAATCCTCAGCCTAAATGTAGGCACCCTGACACCTAGTGAAATGGACAGCCTTGCAGTAGGTGCCCAGTGTCCCAGTATAATGCCTGCGGAGAGTTAGGCATCTAAGAAAGGGACACAGAAAAGCTAGCAAAATGAGTTGAAAGCTACCTTAGCTAGACAGTAGGAAATGCCAAGGAGAGAGGTTGGCCTAATCCCCTCCCCTAAAAGGGAGTTACTTGCCTATTACTCCTTGGGATTCACACCTGTGAACTCTTTCCTAGAGGGAAACACCTAAACCACATCAGCCCTTTCTCATGAAGAAAGCCAGAGAGACAGACTCCCCACCCCATTATAGCCAATAACCCCATTAATATGGCACTCAGCTGGGATGTGGGAGACCCATTTTCAAATTGTATCACTGTCTGGCAGAGGGATTCAAATATGGGTCTTCCATATCCCAGGTGAGTGCTGTTACCACCAGGCTATTGAACTCTCCCACCTCCTCCTGGTGGTCTTCATCTGGCTTAGCTCTGCTCCAAACATGCCTACCAGTTCAGAGACCTTCAAGTGACATAGGACAGGGAATGCCCACTTTGAGAATCCCACTGGGCTTTGTAGCCTAATCTATAGTTTATATATTAATTATATTGCATTAAGAATTCCCAGTTATCACTTTTGAGAGTCAGGTTCTTGGCCCAAGTTCAGGCCCAGTATTATTAAAATTACTGTATAGTTGGAAAGTCGGAGGTGCACAGTTGCAAGACTCCCAGTATAGGAACGCTTCCAAATTTGCAATAGTTTATTAATACATTTAACAAAGTTACAAACATTCTAACCCAGTAAGATAGATGGAGCTAATACAGAATGTACATCTGAACATCCATATACTCACACCATCCCTTGGAGAACAACCTGACATGTTAGCCATTATCTTCCTCATCACCAGTGGCCATTATCTTAGCACCTTCCCAGGGCTACATCTCCCTCTCTCCTATCACAGACTGCGATACAACTTTTATATGTTATTCTGATGCTACTGTATTTTATGGATATTCACTTGGGTTTTCTTCCCTCTTCCTAATTTCTATTTCCTCACCCTATTAATGTTGGGGTGTCCTTCTTGTATAGGTTAGTATATGAATAATCTCAATTTATGATCATATTTGTCAATTCAATACCATGGCACTCTTTGAGTCAGACATTTGTAGATGTTCTATCCAAAAGTCGGTGTTAGGTCATATTCTTGTAGTTGGCTGATATCATTATGGTCAAAATTCTCCCTTTACACACTATTTCCAGTTCCCCAAAACTCAGGGGTGACTGTTAGGTCTCAAGCCTGATGTTAATCGCTGAAGTCCATGTCTTACGGGCTTGTAGGTTCCTTGCATTACTGCTGAATAAAATAAATGCTAAAGCTAGCTCTGTGGGCTACAGCGTAAGCAAGAGCTAGGGCGCCAAACAGCTCAGCAGCATCTGGACTTTAGTTTTCTGTTGGTGAACATTGCACCTAGGTGTCTTAGAAATTTAGGCGTCCTACAATGTTAGGCAACAGCTGACTGGTAGTTTTGGGAGAGCTAGTCAGCTCCCCTTATGACCCCCTGGCTGCCCAACGGCAGGTAGAGAAGCTGCTCCCCCACGTCAATCCACCCCTTACTGCCACATGTACTGTGTGGTACAAAGAGGAGTTTTGGTCCAGTATGTATGGGCAGAAGCTCTACCCTCTTCTCCTCCCCATCCCAGCAGTTGCTCGTCCCCCAGAGATGGGAAGGGGCATTTCATTCATTCTGGAGCAGAGAATTCCCACAGTGCACTCCACCTTGAGAATGTGTCTCTGTTACTGAAGTAATTATGCCTTTGGCATTTAATATTAACTGCTTGCAAAGAACTCATACTACCTCAAGTTAATGAAATTAACTTAAGTTTTACAGGTGACTTTAATTTAATTTGCAGCTCATACAGAAAAATATATAGCTGATATGCTTTGCCACAGCTGTGTTCAGGTAGTTGACTTGAGATCCATTCAGTTACAGCTTTGACGTTAGTCACATTTTAAAGTTTTTCCCTTCAGTTCTGCAAAATCATGGAAGGAAAATCAGCAGCAGAAGGACCAGCCTTTTTCAGAGCTGTGCCTACGACATTCAGCAATTTAAACCTTGTAAAGGCAAAGGCAAACAATGATAATAGTCTTTAAAGGGAGGGCCTCCAAGCGCATCTTGGAAATAAGTAGTTTAAAACATCATTTCATTTCTACCGTGGTGAGCAGAAATGGAAAAACTGCATGAGGTCAACATCTCTTTCAAGATGCATTTTGAAAATCAAACTGAAGTGGTGTTGTTATTATTATACAAGGATAAAAGTTATGTTAAAGTCCATTGCCAATCTATACTTAACAAGAAGTTAATAGAGAGACAACAAAGGAAGGCTAATCTATGGAACTCTGACCTGTCAAATATGATAATCTAATGGAGGACATCCTGAATTAAGCATCCACCACTCGTGTAAATCAAGGAGATTCCCTTTGGTGTTTTCAGCAGCTGTAACTACTGGAGGAGATATGGGGAAGAGCAAACTTCTCTAACTCTTACACTACTAAATAATATCCAAAAACAGGTCTCTTCACTTTAAAGGGATTTTTTTGGTGTTAGTAGAAATGGGTCCAAGATTAAATTTAAAAAAAATACAGATTTAGATTTTTGACCTCTCTTCCCTAAAATATAGGAGTTTGTGGATGTGTTGTATTTCTCTTACTATATAGACTAGACTATTCCTCCCACTCAGAATGAACAAGCAAGGCTAATTGTATTCAGATTTTAAGCATAAAAAGAATAGTAATGTTCTTGTCTGCATGTTTTAAAGCCATATTGAAAGGGCTTGGGAGAGGAGATCTGGATCCTACTCTGAAATACATTGGCAAATATCCATAATAGCTTGCAAGATACCCTTCCTGTACCATCCCATATCTGTCGGGGGATTGGGCCACCAGGGAAAAGACAAACCTTGGGGTCCTAAATGGAGACGATTGCTCTAGGGCCTTCCTCCCTTCATCTCTACCCAGACCACATGTTGGTATCATGTCTGGGAAGGAGGTGAGATTTTCCACCTCTCCCTGCCACTATTGGCTAGACTCTTGGACAAGCAAGGTTGAGGAGAGAGTGGACTCTTTTGCAGTCCCCCTAGCCTACCACCCTCCTATCTTCCTTCCTCTATGTGAAACCCTCAGGACACGCCTCAATCATTCTGCTGACGTTGCTTCCTCACCCCTTTCTGCCCTGTAATGGGGACACAGTTTGAAGTGTGTTCAAAGTTCTTGTGGATCTGACTGACTAGGGGTCAGGAAGGAAAATTTTTCTCCTCAGAGAAAAATTGTCAAGGTGTCTGGTGGGATTTTACAACTTCCTTCCAGCATCTTGGTGGCCTAGATTTAGGTTAATAAGGACAGGTTTTAAAAGTTTGTAATTTCATTGCAACCTTTGGCAGTCATCTACTGCAGGTGAGAAGCTGAAAGGGATCAGTTTCCATATGTAAACCAGAATGAGAGCCTGTTGGGAGTGTAAGGTAGGAAACTGAGTCACAAGCACTAATCCTAAAAACTTAAAAAGTGAACTGCTGTACCTGCACATTTTAACCATATCACTATATTCTCCAGCTTAGTAATGCTATTATACACTATTGTGAGGTCCAGCCACTACAGATGCTACCATTCAACTGTTGGAGCCATCACCTCATGTCCACCATTTTTGTTCTTCTCAGGAGGAAATCCCTATGGCTAAGTTTAAAAGACTTACGGTAACATTGAACGCCTCTGTGTTTAGGCGAGGTCTAGAGAGTCATTTCATAACTAATACAAAGCATTACAAACATTCAGACAGCTCTGGGAGTCTCAGCAAAGATGAGTCCCAAATGTCAATGACAAGGAGCCTGAATACAGGAGTTGACTGGTCCAACACAAATAGATTCCATAAAACCCCAAGGTACAACATGTTTTTAAAGGAGATGACACAGTAGGTGCTATGTGTGTTACATTAGCTTGTTCATACACAATCAAATGACATGCACCTGTGACAGAAAGTAAATTACCACCCTAAACAAAATATTTGCATTTTGAAGTACTAACTAGATATGGCCTGAACAAATCATCATGAAAGGTGTAGCAACCTGGCTGGAACTTGGAAAGAGAAGCACAGGGGTGCAGGAGGAAAGTGTGTGGAAGAGGTACAAGGTAGCTGGTTTGTGTACACATGGCTGGAAAGCTATCTGCAGCACCTTTGTAAACAATTCTCTTAAAGAGCCAGTTTAGTGTTAGAAACACGGAGTCCTCTCATGTTACACAGGATGCTCTACATGAAACAAAATGAATACCTCTGGAGTTGGGGAGATGAGCAGTTAGAATTCAAACTAAAATTTCAGAGTTGTTCCCTATATCTACAAAGGGCTGAACTGAAACCCTGGCTACTCCATCCTTCTTACTCCTCCTCACCACTGAACACATCAAATTCATATCTTGCAACAATGCACCAATTCCTCTCTCATTTGAAAGGAAGTGATAATATTTTGCTGGTGGGGTGGGAGAGAGAGAAGACCAACAAATAGTAAAGGAACAGACATTTTAGGGTAAATAAAGAAAACGAATGCCTTTGAAATATGAATACATGTAAATAAAGAACAGGTCATATGACAATTCTCATTGTGAAAGAAATTTTTCTTCCACGATTTCCAGGAAAACTCACTACTACAGTGATTAAAGAACCTAAAAAATGATGATAGATTATTTATCCAGACCTCTTTCCAGCTGGGCAGAAAAATCCCACAAGAACATCTTCTCTCACAGGTTTCAGAGTGGTAGCCATGTTAGTCTGTGTCAGCAAAAACAACGAGGCGTCCTTGTGGCACCACAAGTACACCTTATTATATTAGCTTTTCTCACAGTAACTCAGCATATGTGCATCTGGTTGAACTATAGGAAAATAAAGTAATCTTTTAAAATGTAAACCAAACTTTCTTGAAATCCAGAATAAGGCTCAGGTCAGGTTCTGTTGGAATGTTGGCAAAGAGGTCAGGTGGCTTCTGCAGTTATCTGAACTAGTTTACAAACTACTGCTTATATACTGACTCTGGAACTGACATTTCTAAAACATTAGCTAAAAAACACAAATATATGGTATCAAGTAGACTTTGTGTATAATGAAATTGAATGAAAATGCCAGACTAATTTATTGTCATGTAACATTACAATTCTGGTTATAGTGAATCTTCAGTAAAGGTTTTATGGGAAAAATAGTTATAGGAGAGTTTTAATCTACATAGGAAATATCCAATTGACCCCTATCCCCAGCCACCAAAAAAGCAAGCCACAGTTCCTGGGAAATGAATGTACATTCATAGCATCTTAGCGCCTGATCATGTCTGAGTAAATACTGGTTTCAGAGTAGCAGCCGTGTTAGTCTGTATTTGCAAAAAGAAAAGGAGGACTTGTGGCACCTTAGAGACTAACCAATTTATTTGAGCATAAGCTTTCGTGAGCTTCAGCTCACTTCATCGGATGCATGCACAAGTACGCCTTTTCTTTTTGAGTAAATACCGATTTTGTCACCAACCAGAGTCTGGCCAATCAGTTCTGCCATCCTCGCTATGGTAAAAAATTCCACTAACATGAATGGGAGTTTTGCCTGCAGAAGGTTTTTAGGATCCCACACCAGGTCTATTGAAAGCGGTGGGGGGGGGGGGCGACACCCTAAAAATGGAAAATAAATCAAACCAATTGCAAATATATGTTCAGGGTTATCCTTCAATTGCTTGCATTCAGAGGGAAGATGGTAGTAGACTCACAAATACAACAGTTTAATCTAGTACAATTTGAAAACTTAATTTAGTTAATTAATTTAATTAAATTAGATCAGATGAGAATTCTCTTTTCCTAGCTCTAGGCAAAAAACATACAACCTGTAACAGCAACCACTGAGGGAACAGACTATGTGACAGGCGTACAATCTTTTGTAACCCTGATTCATGTAATCTGACTGGAATCAGGATGAAAAAGTCCATGTGTGTCACACCTTGACATATGATTATTTACCCCTGATTAATGTATCTAGCAACAAGCACCGGGGGTTCACTGACCTGTAGAGAACATGGCTTCCGCTGACTAATAAGACTTCACGTTGACATAGTGACACACTAACTACATAATTGAAGGCACTGCTGTGGACAGGATAGATACTGCGGTGTCAAAAATTCAAGGTAGAATGAATTATATATTTTTGCTGATAAAAGGGAAGGCACGGGTTCCCTTTACTAAAACAGATCCCATACATTGCAGCTACCGAAGGGTAGAAGTCAGTGGCAGTTATTGCACTGCTGCTGCATTCCAATTCCTACGGTTAACATAACAGGCAACGAGAAATTGAGCTGCAAATCGAATGCAGTTATGTCTTGGGTTTTTTATTTTTCTCCTCTTGATTATCTGTAACCATTTATATTGACAGTTTTTAGTCAACATTCCTCATTCTAAAGAATTCCCCTGAAGGAGAGCTATTTCAAATGAATACTGAAATGTAATTCTACTTTGTTTTTTTCCTCTTTCATGGAGTATTTTGCTGAGTAAGCACGCGTGTGCAATGAATATGTAACACTGGAACCAAAGCCAGAGACAGGCCACTGTAAAAAGGCAGAAAGACTCCATACTGTGGTATGAAGAGAGGAACCTTAACAAACAGCAATGATATCATTCCCTTCATTGAAGGGGTGCATGCAGCATTTTCCACACAGATTCACATTTGGGTGTCTATCATATTTGACTATTTACAAACAAGTTAAGCAGGCAGCCACATGCTGCTCTATTAAGTGGTGCTTAAAAAAGGGGACACATTACAATATTGCACTGAAATCTGCCCTTTTAGTTCCCAGATGGAATTTAATGCATTTGATTTTTAAATCTAAAAAGCCTTAAATGACTATGGACTGGCCAACTGTCTCTACCATCTTTTGCCATCAGCGTCACTAACATAGTTATAACCAGAATAGGCACTTGAGCTATGATGCACCTAACTGAAGGAGGGAGACGGCGGTTGCATACTTTCTCTGAGTGGTCCCTGACTTTGGAATTCAGTCATCACCTTAGTCTGCCCTACAAAACACCTTGTAAGGCTACTTTCCTGAGCTTTAGGTGAGGTGCTTGATAGATTTTTGCAAGCTGAGGTCAGTCTGGATGGGTTAGTCAGATTTTGATTAGTTTGCATATTTTAAATATTTGTATAAGATCCAAACCCTCAGGGTAGCACTTCACATAAATTTTTAATAAATACATCTAAATATTAATCTTTTGCCTCTTCAATATCAGCTCCCCTACTGTGAAAAATACCATGAAATAAGTAAATAAAAAGGGCAATACCAAGAGGTAGGGGACAATGATATTGCTGAGGAACATAGATATAATTGCACCTCAAATGTTATTTCAGAATTAAGATTCAGAATTTGATGATGCTTTTGAAATACTACCCATTACGAACAGACGCTACAAGAGAGGAACATGAACAACAGAATTAAAAGCCTCAATAATTTTGAAGTTATGTTTGGTGACGGCACATTAGAACACCTAAATCTCCAGCTCCCACATTTGTTTTGTTGTTCCACATGCAGTGCATGGTAAGTGCTCATTTGGTTTTATTCTTAATCTATTATTTTAACATTTTATTGTTTACATTTAAAAAAAAATTAGATTTTGGGGCAACAGCAGTTTTCGCCCTTGTGCTAAGGCCTTTAATGTGGTTGAAGAAGGCAAAGACACACATCAACTTGCTTTTCGACAAATATTGGAGTCTGGCCCCTTCCTTATATCACCTTACATTCACAATAGGAAAAATTAAACTCTTTTGTTCTGTAAGCTGCGTGCAAAATTACATTAGTACTCGCCTCATTAAGGTTAATTGTTGATCATTGGACCCATTGCCACTACTGAAGATAATTCAGCAGACTGGTGAGAGTAAATGAGTGTTAAATCAGAATTCCAGGGCCGAAAGCTGCATTGCAGGGGACTCACTGGAATGGATTTGAAAATGCTGCATTTTATTTTAAGGAAAAGGAGTACTTGTGGCACCTTAGAGACTAACTCCTTTTCTTTTTGCGAATACAGACTAACACGGCTGTTACTCTGAAACCTGTTTATTTTAAGGGATCATCTTCCCTGCTCGGGATGTATTTTTGTTCTGTTATTATCTTTATGGAATAAACACATTTTGTTTTGTTTTTAATGGCTAAAATTCTTTAAAATAATCTAGGGCCAGAGTGCTCCAAATAGGGATAGGTCCATGATGGAGATGCCTGCACCAGGGTCAGCTTTTGGATGCATAATCCTTTCCAGATTTCTTCAATGCATATGGGGAGTGTGCAAATTGCACCATCCCATGTGGCAGGCTCCCTCCTGCCCTGTTCAGTGTGACCAAGCAGTTTCACAGTTCAGTGAGGGAGGGTTCCATTTCTGCTGCAGTCCCTTATGGGATTGTTTGCACCCTACAGAGCATATGGCTAGTGCAGTCTCTGGCTACGCTCCCCACTTTCTCAGAACTTCTCTTTTCAGAGATGTGACAAGAAAAAAAGGCTGGTTGCATCTCATATCCCTCCCATGACCTGGACGCACTCTCTCACTTAATGAGGAAGTACAGACAAGCCTCAGTTATTGTATGTACATAATTTCTTTAATTGCTTTTGTGCCTGCCCTTTGCTGTTATAAAGTGCTCTCTTGAGCAAAACTAGAGCTGTCTGAAACTCGGTTGTTTTAATTCACAGAGATACATGCCGACATTGTTTCAGTCTGTGTAGATTTGTACACACTACCTCTCCAGTTTCCCTTTGTGTTTGAGCAAAAAAAAAAAAAAAATCTCAAATCTTAGTTTCCCTTGTCACATTAAAACCCACTTTATTATTATTTCAATGCAATTTTTGAGAGATTAATTGGGGTGCCTGAGGTTTGGGGTACCCAGTTTTAGATGGGTAGGGACAGATAGTCAGCAGTGTTAAACGTCCCAAACCACCAGCTGTCATTGGAGCTGCAGGTACTCAGCAGCTCTGAAGATCAAACAAATCACCACCACCATCATGTTCCCATTACGCCTCTGGCATTTGGGGCGGCGACAAAGCTCCTCCACCCTTGTCTGTTTCTGGCAAGTCTTTCAATGGTTCCCCAGCTGTGCCCCAGGTTTTTCAGCTCAGCTTCCACAGCTCTTCGCCATGTTGTTTTTGGGTGGCCTTGTTTTCCACTTGCCTTCACGTGTCCACCTTATTGCTACTCTGGTAATGGAATCTGTTTCCCTCCGAAGCACAAGGCCAATCCATCTCCAGCGCCTCCTGGCAATAAGGGTGCTCAGATCCTCTTGACTGCACTGTGTCAATAGACCTTGGTTTGAGATTGTTCTGGGCCAAAAGACCTGGAGGATTTTTCTGAGGCAGGTTGTATGGAATGAAGACAGTTTGGACAGGTCATATTTTCTCATTCCCCAGCATCCTGCACTATATAAAGCAGTGTTGAAAGTACACTCTGATAAATCTGGAGTTTGGTTTTAGTGTTGTATTTTGAAGATTTCCAGACTATATTTAAGCTCCTGAAGGTGTTCCTGGCTTTATTGGATTTTTTCTGGATGTCCTGGCTTGTTCCACCATCCTGGCTGATGGTACTGCCCAAGTATGTGAATGTTTCTACATTGATGAGAACATATTCCTCTATCTGTACTGGTGATGTTGAGGCAATATTAAAGGTCACGTTATCTGTCTTATTGCGGTTGATTTCCAGTCCAATTTACTGGCTGAATGCGTTGAGTTGAGTTGTTTCTGGTATATGATGTTGGGTGTGTGATAGGAAGATCAATAACTGTATCAAATTTGGCCCCCCAAAATTAATGAACAGTTTGAAAGTTTAGCCCTAAATATCATTGTTTACTTGAAAAGCTGACTTCAGTGAACTTTTCAAAAAGCATGGGCCCCAGTCCTGCAAACATTGATGCGTATGCTTCACCTTAGGCACATGAGAGTTGTTCTATTGACCTCAACAGGATTCCTTGTGTGAGTAAAATTAAGTACCTGCCTAAATGTTTGTGGGACTGGGGCCATAGTCTGAAGTTAGAGTGTGATGAAACTGAAATTAGACAAGGTTCTTTTGTCTGTTATCCCTGAAAACATTTTGCTCAGTTCTAGGTGATATTAAGTAGTGAGAACTTAAATGCAGTGCATTATTTTTAAGTGGCAAACAAAAGCATGCTGTAATACCAGAGAGAAAAAAAAGCTATCTTATAAAATACCTTATAAGTATTGCAGTTAGTGGGAATTTTCCATCAAAATGTTTTAGCAATGGAGAAAATAGCATCTGTGGAAAATTTTGATCTTGTGGAATATTTAAAAAAAAGTTTTCCACAGAGAAAATTGAAACAATATTTTATTTTAGGCTACATTGATTTTGATTTGTCCCTCTGAGCTTTCATTCGGGTGCCTCATGCCCCTCTTCTCTTCTATGTGATTGTCATAAATATAAAGGGAAGGCTAACCACCTTTAACTCCCTCCTGGCCAGAGGAAAACCCCTTTCACCTGTAAAGGGTTAAGAAGCTAAAGATAACCTCGCTGGCACCTGACCAAAATGACCAATGAGGAGACAAGATACTTTCAAAGCTGAAGGGGAGGGGAACAAAGGGTTCTCTCTGTCTGTGTGTTGCTTTTGCCGGAACCAGAGCAGGAATGCAGGTCAGAACTCCTGTAAAGCGCTAATAAGCAATCTAGTTAGATATGCGTTAGAGTCTGTTTTATTTAAATAGCTTATAAAATAAGTTGTGCTGAATGGAATGCATATTCCTGTTTTTGTGTCTTTTTGGAACTTAAGGTTTAGCCTAGAGGGATTCTCTACGTTTTGAATCTGATTACCCTGTAAGGTATTTACCATCCTGATTTTACAGAGGTGATTCTTTCACTTTTTCTTCAATTGAAATTCTTCTTCTAAGAACCTGATTGCTTTTTCATTGTTCTTAAGATCCAAGGGTTTGGGTCTGTGTTCACCTATGCGAATTGGTGAGGATTTTTATCAAGCCTTCCCCAGGAAAGGGGGTGTAGGGCTTGGGGGGGAAAGATGTTTCCAAGTGGGCTCTTTCCTGGTTATATTTGTTAGATGCTTCATGGTGGCAGCAATAAAGTCCAGGGACAAAAGGTAAAATAGTTTGTACCTTGGGGAAGTTTTAACCTAAGCTGGTAAAAATAAGCTTAGGGGGTTTTCATGCAGGTCCCACATCTGTACCCTAGAGTTCAGAGTGGGGAAGGAACCTTGACAGTGATGCACAGCAATCTCCCCTCTGGCTGAATTCCTGTGGTGTATTTTGTGAGTCCCATGACCACTTTGAATCATGAGGCGTTACATGGAACCTGGTCCATAGAGAAGAAGAAGAAGGACATGAGTCACCCAAATGACAGCTCCCATGAGGAACTGCGGCAGCTCGGGCAGACAGTTCAATGTCTGAGTCAAAATGACATTTCTGACTCAAGATGATTTCTGTTGTGTCATTTGAATTTTTGGTCCCAATTCTGGATGAAAACAAATATCAACATATCAGAATTTCTCACAGAATGGAAATTTCAATGATCAACCAGGTCTGTTGTAAGGAAGCTGCTGAACAGTAATAAATCAACTGACAGCAGTGTGATGAATCTCCTGTTGTTCTTTTGGCTCATGACTGGAGGGTAATAAAGCAGCCAGATGGGACAGTTCTATGAAAGTGGGAAAGATAGCTGAATAACTGGGGATATGGGGGACAGTGGTAAGGTAGCTGTTCCTCAGTCTAACTGAGCTGGCTTTTCCAAGATTGCCTGTGTGCAGTTGGGTATGAACTTGATTTAAGAGTAATAGGACTCAGCGTAGCCAAGAATACAGACGAGTACATGAAAAACAAGTTACACCAGACATGACTCCATGACATCAATTTCTCTCCAGCTTGGAAACAGAGCTGCTACAAAGCCACCAAACTGAACCTCTGGGCAGATGCCTTCTTATCTAGCTTTCTTTATCTAAGTATTTCAGTATCACCTATCATCACAGGCATCATAAAGTATTGTAAGGAACAAAGAGAGCTGTTGATAACATACAAATATTTCTCCAGCTGTTTTTTGGTCAGCCTGTTGGGCACAGGTATAGCAGATGTTATTCTTCTTGGGAAAGAACTATTTCCTTAGTTAAGCAAGCAGTCCATACAATCACACAGTCCCTGCCTTTGGATGTAGACCTGCCTCCCTAGAATATAGAACTTCTTGAAGGAGTTCCCAATAAAAGTGTATCAGTTTCTTAGGGCAAATAAATACTTTCCAACAAACAAAACATTTTTCCCCCTTTAGGCCCAATGCTGCAGTCCTCACTTACAGGAGTAGTCCTACTGAAGTCAAGGCAAGAGTATACCCTTTACGTGCTTGTCAGTCAATGTATTGACTTTTCTGCATTTACAATGTGTTTAAACATTAAACAACTCTATTATGTAAATTATTAAAAAGGGGAAAGGTATACTATACGCTTGTAAAGAGTTATATTTAGCATAAGGAAGGGACTCAGCAAAATGCATTGCAGCATCAAGACTATGATGTGGCAGCTGTTTTCTGTGCTGCCACAGGAACTTTGTTTAGAATACAGCAAGGTAGCAGATGTTTATGAGCTATAAGGGTGTTGGTATATTTATTACCTGTTTCTATGGGCAACATAACCTCTATTATTTGAATTTCTGTTGCTTAGATCTCAAAATGAATACTAGATTGATATTGTAAAAGGTATTAAGTGAGCCTTTTAGAATTAATTCTCTGGTTGCTAGCACTTAATTCATTTATCTAAAGCCTTATGAAATTACTAACACTCATGTAGAATTCCAATTTCCAGCTTGTCTGTACCTGAGGGCCTGCTTTCTTGAAAGTAAAAAAAGTTCTGGATATTACAACAATTACTTGAGGGTTGTTTTGTAGTAATATTAATGGGAAGGAGGGTGATCTGCCATTCTGTAATATACTCCGTCTCTGTTTTGTCTTTCATATTTGCCAAGCATGGGTTGTTTTGTAGCATACAGAATTCAAGATATATCAATCCTTCACACGATGGCTTGAAAACATTGCACTCATTTTGATCAGCATGTCCTGTAACTCAGCAAAGACTAAGGGAGACCTATAATTAGAGAGATTTTCATCAAGGCTTACGAGGTCCTTGAGGGACCTCTGGAAACTGTGGGATGAGAAGTGCTTTCCATAGCACTGGAGACGGGGGAACCTCTGAGGTAAAAGTTTAACCTGACCTCCACACTGCAGGCAGAGTGAAAAGCAAATATGGATTTAGAAGAGTTGTAGGTAATGAAAACAAGAAAGTGTAAATGGCAGCAAAGCAGTTTAGAAGGCCCAGCCATGGAGAGCTTTGGGAAGACTTTCCCATTGAAACAGGCATCTGTCTGAGTAATACAGAGTACAGGGAGCTACTAATCCTGGCACACCCAATCCCAAAACCATTTTTTTAAAGTATTAATATACTGGCACAGGAGAAGTAGTATTCTTGGCTGAAAACATTAGACATATCACATAGAATTTGATCCATTTTTGACAGTCTTTTCTTCTGCAGCTGTTACTTAACATTACACCATGTAAAGTCACAGGCTATAAAAATAGCCTGCATGTTCCAATTATCGTTTCTTTATTCCAAATAGAACAAATTTTATGTAATAAGCAGAAGAAAAGAAAAAGGACCCCCCCCCAAATAATTATAGACTAGTACTGCTGGCTTCCACCTACACTTAGGCAGGACTCCAGAAAATTAGTGATCATTTTGACAGTTCTGCACAGGTGAAGGACTAATTTGCACAGGTTGTTCTTGAGGCCTAACTTCGGTTGTCACAGCATTTGAAATTGCATTGGCTTTTTTCTGACCATGATAACATACTTCTGAGCAGTAAGGATATGTACTTTTAGATAGCTTCAAGTGCTAACTAAAACAAATGTGGACTAGAGAGAATGAATTAAAAAAAGAGTTACAAAAAAATTTTAAAAAGAGACCTATTTTTATACATAGTTATGCAGTGTATTCTAATAAGCCTTTTCTTCCCCACCGCTTTGTAGTACTTCAGTCGTTTAAGCAGTGAAGTATAAAATGCTAAGACATAATTTTAAGTGTGTGTGTGTTGTAAAATTTGTAATAGTAGTAGAATTATTATAGGCTTGGAAAGATCAGATTTTTTTAATTAGTAAATGTCAATAAACATCAATTTACACACACAAACCAACAAAAACCATTTCAGTAGATGATCAAAATTTAGAGGTAAGCAACGTAAAAAAAATGCTGCTTGAGAACTCAGTTTGATTTAAGGATATTAAACTATGTGTATTTTGACTGGTGATGGTGACAATTAGTGTTTTCATAGCTATAAATCTTTAACTTTTTGAATTGAAACATCCATCATTAATTGTCTCACTGCTTCTATTGTCTGACCTCCCGCCATACGCAAATTTTCACAGTTGCAGGAAATTTAAAAACTGATAAAAATAAAAAATGCTTGAAATTATTTAAAAAAAAAATCAAACTGTCAAGCCTAACTATTCTAGTTAGCATTGAACAAACTATTTATGGAATTGTTTTCATTTCACAACAAAAGAGCATTTACAGTATAATAAACATTGTAAATGACAAATTTCAAGCACACACACACACCCCATGGACTTACTGTACTTTTAAACAAGTCAGGTAATCATTACATGATTACCACCCCAAAGTGAATAGATATGTACATTGTGTCCTGCCCTGACAAAGCTGCACAGGGGTGGGGACAAGAGTAAGGAATCTTCTGTCCCTTGATTTGCATCCTGTGTAAAGGCCACCCAAATCTTAGTCCCTGCCCTCAGGGGAGCGGAGGTACTAAGGAGGAGAAACAGATTTGCCACCTCTCATGTAAGTGCCCTACCCACTAGGGTTGAGCCTAACTCTTTCACTGGCCCAGTTAATGTTTAATTAATTAAAAATATTTATTTAAAGTGGAACAGCTTCAGTAGGAGAGATTGAGGGAGACCCACATCAGATTTTTCCATAGCTTAGGGCACTCACCTGGGAGGTGGTAAATCCCTAGCCAAATCCTCTCCCCCATTCAGGAGAAGCAGGATGATTCGAAGTGAGAGTGTCCCCCAGCTTGAGTGAATACCCTATCCACTAGTTCAAAGAATATAAGGGAGTTCCACCCCCCTACTCCTAGCTGTTTTGTGTAACCTCACCTGAGGGGCCTGATTTGGACTTTCCTAGTTTATGAATCTCTCTAGGGCTCTGGGAGCTAGATGCTTGGCCATTTAGAGAAGGAGTTCAATGCACATGCCCAAAAGCAAAAGTTTTAGGTGCCTACAGGGTAAGGCAATAGCCAAGCAGGAATTTTGTGGATTACAATGGTGCCTAAAAATGGGTCTTAAGCACCTAAGTTCTTGTGTGGTTGCACCCTAAGCACCTATATGGGAAACAAATATTTGATAATGGGCTCTTCAGTCTAGAAGACAAAGATACAAGAAGTTCCAGTGGTTGGAAGCTGAAGCTAGACAAATTCAGATTGCAAATAAAGCATAATTTAACAATGAGGGTAACTGACCATTAGAAGAATTTACCAAGGATTTGGGTGGATTCTCCCTCACTGTCAATTTTCAAATCAAGATTGGATGTTTTTCCAAGAGAGCAACTCTAATTCAAAAGGAATAATTTTGGGGAAGTTCTGTGACCTTTGTTATATAAGAGGTCAGACTAGATCATAGAATATCAGGGTTGGAAGGGACCTCAGGAGGTCATCTAGTCCAACCCCCTGCTCAAAGCAGGACCAATCCCCAATTTTTGCCCCACATCCTTAAATGGTCCCCTCAAGGCTTGAACTTACAACTCTGGGTTTAGCAGGCCAATGCTCAAACCACTGAGCTATCCCTCCCCCTCTTGTAGCAGCAGAGAACGTTCCCATACCACAATGGTCTGTTCTGGCCATTGAATCTATGAATTATGTAGTCTCATGTTCGTTACCTTATAAAGGAGGTGATTTAATTTATTCAGAAAGCAATCACCACACTAAAATAATTACCGCTACATTGCATCTTCTTATGGATGTTTAGAGCAGCCCAATTTCTGTGTGCAGCCCCCACATTCACCAGACACAGGTGACGGCTGGAGAACTGACTGGGCACTCCTGGAATGGACCATAGGGGTGGGGAAAACAGGTGCAGTTACCCTGAAACTATGACAACTGTTTCTGGCATACTGCACCTTTCTGCTGATAAGGCGTCTGTCTCTCTCTCTACAGTAAGACCCTCTTTTGTGGTGAGCAGATTCAGTTCCATGGGTTGCTTAGTGTGAATCTCACACACTTAGTCTTGTGGAGACTTTTACACATTCATTTCTTTTCTAAGTAGTATGAACAACTGTCACAGGGTACACTCACTGCAGGAGCACTCCCTCTTGCCAGGCTGCAGTATTGCAGGGGGTTCTTCCACTCTAGCACCCCCTTGTCAGTCCTCCTGCTTCCACAACAGACGCCAACTTCTGTGGCTTAGCCCTCCAGCCTGGTCACCACTCAGTTCCCTTCCTGGGTTAATAGAAGAGTAAAAAAAAAAGTCTACTGGCCTGTATGCCAGGCTCTCAGCCCCCATTTGGGACATTATTCTTGGCCTCTTTTAGTCCTGAGGTCAATACTTTTCCTCTTGGTGCGGGAGGGGTAGGGGAATCCAAGCCAGCCCTCTCCTCTGGGTTCCAGCCCAGGGAGTCTGTGTTAGGCAGCTGAGGACTGTCCCATGGTATTCCCCACCACTTCCCTGGACTGCTCCTACCCCTTCTTGTCCATTGTCTTCCACAGGTCTACAGACTGCACAATTCCCACCAATCCTGGCCCCTTAAACAGTAATGAGACTTCCTTCTAAACACTATTTATTTCCAGGACCACTTCCTCTCTATGAGTATCTTCTACATCCTTGAATATATTGTACAGTATTATGTTTACAGCATAAAACAGAGAACTTAAATTTTCGAAAACCCCATAAAACAATCATGCTGAAAATTTTCAGCAAAAGACTACTTCATTTCTTAGAATTCAGAACAACACACAAGAACCCAAAAAACAAAAAGAGACAGAGCAGGCATAATATACCCCTTCTTGTCTAGGCTGGCTCTTACCAGATTGACTGTTATCCCACACTTCCCTGCAGCATGCCGTAGCCTGCAAGCAGGACCAGGAGCCATGGTTTCCTTCCCCCCGCTATACCACCACGATAGACTACATTTCCAACATAGTCCTAAAGCACTGCATTATCAGACCTCCCACAAACTTAAAGGGCCACATCACATTCCAGGGTAGACTGACCCTCTTTGCTCCACTATCTTAAAGGAGTCAGACCACCACCTAACATGGTCATTTGACATTTTGAAAGTATATTGAAATGGATTTACAACCAAGTGAGATCCTGACAAGAATGGAATAAATTGATGTCAATGAAGTGTCTAAAACTGTAATTGATTTATTTTTAAAACGGTGTAGATCAAGTAGCAGAGAGGTAGAATTATGTCACACAAATAGAGGCAAGTTTTGGACAGTAAATTGGTTCAAGATAGACAAAGATAAATTGTTATAGTCCACATCCCCATAGAATCTGAGCAGCTCCTAAATGTTTAGAAATAGAAATAAGATGTTGTCTCCCTCTTTCTTCATTTCCAGTCTGTAGGTGAATAGTTTGATTGTCATGTATTAAGTGTGTGTATGAGAAGAATTTACTTGAAATGAATTGATTGGGTAATTGCTAAAAATCAATTTGTTGATACAAATGCAAATTCTGCTTATGTAAAAGGATGCACCAGCAAGAGGCCCTGAAAGTTTGGCGCCTTGAGTCTGCAATATTGGACCAGAAATCTCAAGAAAGCTCTTTTATTGCCTTCAATTTCAGGTCCCAGACAGAAATGCTGGAAGAACAGCTTTTTACTTACTACTGTAGAACTGGTACTAAAGTTTTGGAAATAAATTTAAAAAGAAGTAGTTTTACATTTCAAACCCTTAAAAAGATTCAGTTTAGCCCTTTGCCTCTCCTTCTGTCCCCCCTCTTCACCTCCCCCCCAAAAAATAGTGGGGCTAAGGAGTAATGGGATTTGGATGGAAGAGTTATTTTTTCCTTCCATCTGCAATGAAGACACAGTTTAATGGAAGATGAGACATAAGAGCATGGACTTAAAAGTTACTAGAACTTCACTGAGCACTCTTGGCCAAGTAGTGCATTTGACAAATCATGCATTATTTGTCTACTGTATTATAGGATGACTAATTTTATTCAGTATTCAACCAACTCTGTTGTACATTGTTGGTATGATAACATTCACCTCTATGGAGGGCACTACTTAATGAAGCATATGTTCCACTCAGCCTTCCCCTTTCCACCATTTGTCAAATAACTAGGTCCCAGAAGCAAAGTTTCTATGCTTCCTCATTTACAAATAGTGGATGGCTGAGGAGACAAAAAAAGATGAAACAACTCTAAGCAACAGGTGTTTGTGATAATATAAATTTAAGATGAGCAGTAAAGTTAGAGGAAGCAGCAAGAAAAAAATCAAAAGGATGTGAATCCTTCTGTATAACTGGGTTTACAGACTTGGCCAATAAAGTTTAAAGTAGACAAATGTAAAGAAATATATGCTGGTTGCAAAAGTTTTAGAAGTACAGATAGAGAACATTTAGCTGAAGCAGTTAGCTTGTGAAAGGGAAATTAAAGTAATGATATACTACCTCTGAACATGTCAGTGCAAAGTGGCAAAGCAATAAAACCAAAGTTCTAATACATAATCAACATATGATGCTCAATGTCTAGCTACACACTAATTTTTGCATGTGTGCTGTGTAAATCACATGTTAAAGAAATTGAATACCCTTGAGTGGGATGATTAAAAATGTTATTCACGTCAGGCTGGTACAATTTAAGTGTTTCACTTAGAGCATTATGTAAAATACACTACAGAACTTCCGAAACATTTAGAAATGATGTGATGGGAACTATTTTTAAACCATTATAAAAAACAAAGGTTGTTCAATGAGAAATGAAAAACACAACAAATGAAAATAAAAAAAATCTGAGATTAGCCTGGGAAATAAATGCATAGGAACATCTGCTCTTTTCTGTCACATTTTGTTGAACTATAACATGCAATAAAAAACAAGGTGCACCATAGTCTTCAGATGTAAACCTTCCTATTTAAAAAACCACACATTTAAAAACTATAAACTACTCTGTAAAATTTTAACCCTATGAGATCACTGATCTCACATATAGAACATTCTGCTCCTCAGCAACAACAAAAGTTCAAGCTTCTGAATGAAAAATACTTTGAAATACCACTGATGTTCAGGCATTTTTATATTTTGCCATAGAAGTAGTATAAGGGCCCTACTATCAATCAAACTCTAACCCCGCCCCTTGACCCCTTAGCCACACCATCAATCAAACCCTAACCCCACCCCTTGACCCCCACCCCCTTGACCGGAAGTCCCACCCCCACCTGGGGTATTACTTCCGGGGTCAAGGCTGCCGCGTGACCAGAAGCAATCAAACCCTAACCCTGCCCCTTGACCTCTTGACCCCGCCCCTTGTCCCACCCCTTGGCCGGAAGTCCTGCCCCTATCTGGAGTATTACTTCCAGGGTCAAGGCTGCCACATGACCAGAAGCAGAGTATGTCATGTCTAACTCCTCCTCCCACTGCCCTCCACCAATCAGGAGAGGTTTTGCCCCTGTAGGACTTCCCCTCAACAGGAGATGTGACCAATCAGGGTGAGTTCTGGGGCGGGGTGTCCTCTCCAGAAGTGGGTCTTGTGACCTCTCTAACAACTCCTCCCCCCACCCTCTACCAATCAGGATGGGTTTCGCCCCTGTAGGACTTCCCCTCAAGAGGAGATTTAACCAAATCAGGATGAGTTCTGGGATGGGGGGTGACCCGACCGGAAACGATTCGCGTGTGACCCCTCTAACGACTCCTCCCACTGACCTCTACCAATCAGGCCGCCCGGAGACCAGATTTGACAAAAATAGGGCACGTTTGGGGATGGGGTGAACCGCCCAGAAGAGGGGCGTGTGACCCCTCTGCCAAGCAGCACCATGACCCCATAAGTCCTAGCGTCGGGCAGAAGAGATTGTCTTTTACCAAGAGTGCACGTTTTACAAATTGTAGAAACATGGACTCCTTCACCACCCCCGTGAGAACTTCGGACTTTGTTTTAGCCCCGAGGGCCTTCGACAAACCCCGGAGAAAGCGTTACATCAGCGACAGTTCCGAGGAGGAGGAGTGGGCGATTGAGGGGAGCCCTTTGGCCCAGCCATTGATGGATACCCCGGACCCTGAAACCCAGCCGCTTGTGGGGCCCTGCGATGAGCGTGATGGCCTCTTGTTGTCCACCCCCCCGGAGGAGGAAGGTGATCGCAGCTTGGGGAAGGCACTAGTGGACAAGATGAACGGAAGAGACAACGCTCAGGTAAATGAATGCTTAAGAGGTGACAGTCGAGGTTGGGGGTGTAACGGGGCTAGGAACCAGGGATTGTGTAAATCAAAAACCAAGCAGTGGGGTGCTTACACTGTTTCTTTTCTTAAAAAACAAAAACAAAAAAAAACACTCTCTCGACAGTTCGATGATGCCTTTCTAGAGGACCCGGAGACCCTGGACAGCGTTGCACCAAGCAGCGAAGATGAACCGGGCCCACCTTGTTTTTGCTCAACGCCGATAAAAAATGTTGAAGAGGACGCCGAGGATGACAGCTATGAGGAGTTTAGGAGGAGGCTTGGCATGGAACTGACTGAGCCAGTGCCACGTCGTGAGCGTAAAAAAGTCATGCGGACTATTGTACGCATTGCTGTTTATTCTGTTCTTAATCACTGTCTTAGGGAAAAGCTTTTTGAAGATTGTGAGGGCTGTGTCATAGATGCACCAGGCCAGCGGCACCATGACTGTGTGACTTGGACTTCAGTGGATAGGAACTGCAAGCTCCGGGGCCTGCGTGCTGAGCTGTGCTTGGAAAGCTTATTAAACACTGTTATTGCCATAGGTTATGCTATGCAATGTCTGTGCCTAACCCAAGAACATTTAGCACAAGGGGTGACCTTGATAAATGCTGTGCAATTCAGTGGAGACCCTGACCATGTTTTAAAGAAAATGACCAAACTGGAAGATGCCTGCTTAGAGCATTATATTGACCGTCTGGTCCGCCCAAAAAGTTACAGAACCCTGCTTAAGAAAAAGTCTATTTGTAAGAAATCTAAAAGGATTAAGTTAGAAAATGGTGAGGGGTCAAACATGTGATATAAAACTTGGTAGCTGTAAATTTAAAAAAAAAATCTATTGAAAAGGGCTTTGTGACTATCTGTATTTCTGTTAAACGGTCTTTGGCCCTTAAGGAAGCTTAAAGTTTTTTTTTCTTTTTTTAATGGAGCATCTTGGTTTGTTTTCAAGGAGCTGTATGTCTTTTAAATAAAAAAAAATTGTTTGTCAGAACCTGGCTCTTGTGTCTTTTGTGTAAGAGAGACCCATATACTGCAAAAAGAAAAAAAAAAGCTGAAATGTATGTTGTGGGAGGGGGAAAAATGTCCTAAAAATGTGTTTACAATAAAACAAACAGGGATGGTTCAGACATGTGGTTGAGTACAATAGAGCTGACTTATTCTGTTGAACTGAACGGGTTTAACCCCCCCCCACCCCCAAATAGCAAGGGTGACTGTGATTACTCACCCTTGTTGCCATAGGGTGAATTTTGATGGGGGAGCACCCATAGTAAGGGAGGTGGGTGGGTGAGGATGGTGAGTTCTGATTAATATGAAATGAAATAAAACTTCAGGAGTTCGCAGATGCTATTGGACAGTTTAAATATAACCCCTGGAGTTGGTGGAACGCTGTAGGCCAGTTTAAATATGGCCCAGGAGTTGGTTGAAGGCCCTGGGGCACTTTTTCTAGAAAAAGCACCCCCCCGCCCCACCAAACTTTAAGCATGAAAGAAACAGGTTTTTAAGAACAAAAACAAACCCCAACACATTCATTGATATCTGCAGAGGGCTCCTCACTTGAAATGGTTACTGTAAGAAGGCCCTACAGGGGGGGAAAAAACAAAAAGTATTTGAACTTAAAAAAGAAAGGCAGCCCAATTGTGCAGAAAACTTATTCCCCACCCCCGATCACAAAAGGGAATGCTAGGGAGGGGTGATCCAATCAACCTGCTAACTATTTTGAAACAAAAGAGTTAGGATGGTGTAAAAAAAAAAAAAACACACACCTCAGGTAGGCTGGAGACAGTCTCTTTCAACAGGTTTCAGAGGAACAGCCGTGTTAGTCTGTATTTGCAAAAAGAAAAGGAGTACTTGTGGCACCTTAGAGACTAACCAATTTATTTGAGCATGAGCTTTCGTGAGCTACAGCTCACTTCATCAGATGCATACCGTGGAAACTGCAGCAGACTTTATATATACACAGAGAATATGAAACAATACCTCCTCCCACCCCACTGTCCTGCTGGTAATAGCTTATCTAAACTAATACTAACTAACATTTTGGTTTTTTTTTTTTTACCCCAAAGACCCCAAGCACACATGGCTGGGGCGGGGTGGGGGACAGAACAACCAGGGGTCTTTTTAAAAGCATGTGGGTTTATTGAAAAGTATTTTGTAGCAAACAGTGTTTTAAACTGTGTGTGTGTGTGTGTGTGTGTGTGTGTGTAAAACATAGGTGGTTTTTAAAAAGTATATGTCTACAAACTGATGGTGATGGTGTGTTTCCAATTAACAGGGTTTTTACTTTACAAAATGAGATGTATTTTTAAAAAAAAATATTTGTGGGGGTTGTTTTCAAAGTGGTAGAAATAAACTCAAAATCTGTGTTTGTTGTAGTCTGAAATGGATTATTTTGTTGTAAAGCTATGACTTTTTTAAATAGAAAAAACACCCTAATGGATATTTTTTATTTTATTTTAAAGTTTACTAGACAGTTTCATGTGTTTTATTAGAATGTTGTTTGCTTTACAGCACGGTCAAAACATGAGCGGGTAAAAATGCTCAAAAGAAAAAGGAAAGA
This sequence comes from Caretta caretta, assembly GCF_965140235.1. Taxonomy (NCBI): domain Eukaryota; kingdom Metazoa; phylum Chordata; order Testudines; family Cheloniidae; genus Caretta; species Caretta caretta. The sequence goes on along the minus strand of NC_134210.1, from coordinate 87,521,122 downwards.
CAACTGAAAAGAAAAATTCACAAGTATCAGTGACAGATGGATAGATGAAGCCAGGTAAATATATTTTGCTTATTAGTCTGGTTAATTTATGAGGTTTTGTATTTTAAGTACATACATAGGTGTGGGTGAGAAAGCTGGCAAAGTTAGGTTTTTGTAAAATGCTTTTTTTTCCCCCCCCTGCCCCAATCAGGCATATGCAGCCCTTCTGACAAGGCTGTAGTGGGAGCTACAAGGACCCCTCCCCGAGAACCACCAAAGAACCAGGAATCTGCTTTGAGACCTTTAACAATGCAAAACTGCACAAGAGTGCAAATGAAGCATCAGCCCAGTCCAAACCTTATTTACGTCAAACCCAAGGACAAAACAAGACACTCTGGTAAAAAACATCCATGCAAACAACTCCAGGTCCTCAGGGGCCACCGCCATGCCAAGCCCTGAGAAAACTGTGAGCAAAAACACCCACATTCACAAACCCGGAGCAGGCGCTCTAGGGGTTGTGAATAAAAAACTAAGGACTGACAAGCCATTCTCCCAAAACCATAAGCTTGTCACAGATCCCCCATATTCTAGTATTTGGGAAGAGTTTGATGCTTCATTCAGAAAACTGATAGACGCTGTATCCTCGGGGGGTCTAAAACGATGGCATTCTAAAAAGATTTGGAAAAAATACAACGCTTTGTTCAGAAAACTGATGGACGCTGAATCCTCAGGGGTCCTAAAAGAAAGGGGGGCTGGAAAGGGTGGCTCTGATCAGGCATGACTAGGTGTGGAAAGGGGTACCCTCAAGGGTGCACATCAGCTCATGTGTAAACAAAAGGGTGGATGGCGCTTGGGGGATAAACAGATGGCTGCCAAAAAATTCCAGGCCAGGGTCGCTGTAAAAATTTTAAAAAGGGCTAAAAAGAGGTAATGAGGGGAAAAAAACAAAAAGAGATGCCCCCTACCAGAGGCTCTCAAACTGGCATGTCTGAAAATGGGGAGGCGAAATCAGACTCTGGTTTAGAAAATTCCCCAGCGGGCTCTCTAGACAGGGTCCCATCTACTCCCAATGACCCTCACGGGGGCGTCTCAGAGTCTGACTCTCAATTAGTATCTGATGTAGAAGATGCCATTGATGGTTCCGTAGAGGAACCCCCAAGGAACCCTGAAAATGCAGAGGTGTATATGGAGAGAGTGAGAAGTTGGCAACGTGAATTACCTAGATTTGGGGGGGGTTGGTGTATTGTGAGGAGTTTCGTTTTGTCCATCTTGAGCAAATAAATTCAGCTCAACAGGCTGTTGAAGCCATACACAGAGGATACAGCTAATTCTTGAGGACGTTAATGGTAGGGTAGGCCCTGATGATTACGTACAGTTACGTTTAGAGAGCCGTCATTTAACTAACCCTTTGTTTTCGGTCAGAAGAACTAGGGATGAGCTGTCCGCTGAGGATTTCTTAAACCAGGCCTCAAAGCTGCTTAAGAGCAATAGAGAATTGCATCTCGATGGGACGTTGCGTCTCGTTGTGACAGTTGTAAAAAATAGGGGTGGGGGTGCTCAAAGAGTTTTAAATTCTATCCTTAGTAGTCAGATTATTCATAAAAAGAGACAATGTTTAATAGACCTGACTTACACCGGTACCAATCTATGTTTTGCGGGAGGGCTCTTGGCCGTCATGGCCAGTCATAAACCTATGGATGCGGAATTGTTAGCAGAGGCGAGAAAGTTGCACGAGAAACAGGGGTGGTCAGATCAAAAAAAGGTTATGCTCAGTGATGTAGCAAAGTTTGAACAGCATTTAGGAGTTAACATACAAGTGGTGTATGCGGTGAAAGGTGGCTGGGTTTTTTTTTAAAACGGTGGGCCCCCCCATGTACCTAGGACTTATTTTATCCTGTTGCACGATGAACAATACTCTGGGATTCTGGATGTGAAAAAGTTGTTTGGAGCAAAAAATTACTGTGAGTTTTGCCACACGGTATACAGTCATGACCATTCTTGCGGGTATCGTTGCCGCCTCTGCTTGAGCGCAACATGCTCTCATAATGTGGGTGTGCAGTGGAGGTGTCCTAGCTGTAAACTGTATTGTCGGTCCAAAGAGTGTTTAGACAGACATGTCAACTGTGCGTCAAAAAACCAAGTTGAATGCCTGTCTAAAACTTTGTGCGATAAGTGTCAGGCGTACGTGGACAAGCGGCACAGGTGTAAAGGGAGGCGCTGTAAGCAGCGTCAGGGTTTGATCGTTAGAGATGTAGACGTTCACCTCTGTTTTATGGGAAGCCTTAGAAAGCCCGAATCATCAGAAAAGTATATTTTTTATGATTTTGAATGCATGCAGGAGACTGGGTTGCACACTCCCAATTACATTTTTGCGATGTCCCTAAAGCTGGAAAAATCCTGCGAATTTAAGGGTGATGAATGTCTTTCTATGTTTGTTAAGACCTTTATTGGCAAATAGTTCCGGGACTACACGTTCCTAGTGCACAATTCCAAAGGTTATGATGCGTATTTCTGCGTTAGACAGTTACTGAAGGAAAAGATGTGCATAGAATTGATCGCTCAGGGTAGTAAATTAATGTGCGTGTAAGTTAAGGCCCTTGGCATTCGTTTTATAGACTCTTTAAACTTCTTGCCCATGAAGCTTAGCAAGCTCCCGCAGGCGATGGGGTTTGAAGGTTGCAAAGGGTATTTTCCACATTTTTTTAACACTTTAGAAAATCAAAATTATGTGGGGCCTATGCCCGGTGTGAAGCACTATGGTGTAGAAAGCATGATGCCCGGTGAAAAAGCAGAGTTTCTCGACTGGTATCAAGACCACAGCTCTGAGACTTTTGACTTGCAGAAAGAGCTTGCGTGTTACTGCCAGCAGGATGTAAAAATTTTGAGACAGGCTTGTATCCTATACAGAAAAGAAATTATGAATATGACGGAGAAGGTCGATCTAGTAGAGAGAGAACCAGGTAAATTCGCCGAGATAAAACTGTGTATAGATCCGTTCCGGTACATAACGCTGGCATCCGTCTGCATGGCTATGTACAGGTTTATGTTTTTGGAGCCTGACACAGTAGCTCTTCTCCCTCCAGACAACTATCACGGGCAGAAAAAGAGATATTCGACACCATCTATCCAGTGGCTGTTGTATATCTCTCAAAAAGAAAATATACAAATACGGCACGCTTTACAGGGTGGGGAACTACAGGTAGGCCCCTACTTTTTAGATGGTTATGCCAATATTGACAGGGTACACAGAGCTTTTGAGTTTAATGGGTGTTTTTTTCACGGCTGTGTCACCTGTCATTGTGAAAAAGCACAAAACCCTATGATGGGTACAACTTTTGGATTTCTTTATTACAAGACGAAGCTCAAGACCAACTATCTAAAACGGCTTGGTTTTGTAGTGAGGACTCTTTGGGAGCATGAATGGGTGGTGATGAAAGAAACAGACAGGGAGCTTGCGAGCTTTTTAAACCGAGCCCAGTTACCCCAGCCTCTCATGCCTAGGGATGCTCTTTTTGGGGGGAGGACGAACGCCATCTGTCTATATTATAAACCTAAGCCTGGCGAAGAAATCCACTATTATGATTTTACCAGCTTGTACCCTTTTGTAAACAAAACCAAAGACTACCCTATTGGGCACCCCGATATAGTTTATGACAAATTTGGACCCCTTGCAAATTATTTTGGAATTGAAAAAGTTAAAGTGTACCCCCCACAAGGCCTCTTTTTCCCATTGTTACCTCTCAGAGTGGGCAGCAAGCTTATGTTCCCGCTATGCCGAACATGAGCGGAAACCGAGCAGCAGGAGGCGTACACCTGCGCTGACGAGGAGAGGGCCATCCTGGGGACTTGGTGCATGGTGGAATTGAATGCAGCCATAACGAAGGGGTACGTGGTGGCTAAAATCTATGAAATCTGGCATTTTAATGAAAAATATGATGAACTCTTTTCAGAGTACATAAAATTACACCTCCGCCAGAAACAAGAGGATTCAGGGTATCCCAGCTGGTGCACAGACGAAGATAAACAAAATAAGTATGTTAACGATTTCTACCAGAAAGAAGGCGTGCTTTTATGCTGACACGAGATCAGGCTAAACCCCGCTAAACGCCAAATTGCTAAACTGTTTTTAAATTCTCTGTGGGGTAAATTCGGCCAAAGAACCAACCTACCCAATACCAGCATTGTGAGAGACCCCGACGAACTCTTTCAGTACCTATTTCCCCCCAACTACGAGGTTTCATCCTGTGAGTTTATCGACAATGAAACAGCGTGCATATCTTGGAAGCATGCAAAAGACCGTTATTCTGTCTCTGGCAATACCAATGTTTTCATAGCCTGTTTCACCACCGCTTATGCCCGCTTAGAACTATACAACCTCCTAGATGGATTGCAAGAGCGGTGCCTGTACCACGACACTGACTCGGTGATATTTGTGAAAAGGGAGGGGGCCTGGAATCCCCCTCTGGGGGATTATTTAGGGGACCTCACGAGCGAGATCCCCCCAGATCAACACATCACCGAGTTTGTGTCGGTAGGCCCAAAAACATACGGGTATAAACTGTCGGGAGGAAAGGCCTGTATGAAGGTCAAAAGTATTACCCTGAACGTAGCAAACTGTGAAAAGATCAACTTTGACAGTTTGAAAGATCTAGTCCTGGACTATTGCACGGGTCTGCGAGAAAACCCCTCAAAAAAGATAGAGGTGCAGCAACCCTCTATTGTAAGAAACAAAAATCCGTGGCAAATAGAGACAAAAACCCTTAAAAAAAACCCACAGAAAGTCGTTTACAACAAGAGGGTCCTAGGAGAAGGGTTTAAAACCCTGCCCTATGGCTTTTGAAAAATGGATACGAGGTGGAAACACCCCTTTTCTGCAGTTCTCGCGGGGCCTAGCAACTGTGGGAAAAGTTACTTTATAAAAAATGTATTGGATAATGCCAAACAAACATTATCTGTTACGCCTGAGAATATTGTGTGGTGTTACAGTTGTTGGCAACCTCTGTATAAAGAGCTGCTCTGTAAATACCCCTTTATCAATTTTGTGGAGGGTCTGCCTGATGCTTTTGACAATGACCGTTTGTTTCCTACCAATAAAGTGAACATGATTATCATAGACGATCTGATGAACTCCGCTTGTGAAAGCGATGAAATCGAGAAAGCCTTTACCAAGTACGTGCATCACAGGAACCTGAGCATTATGTATATTGTTCAGAACGTATTTTGCCAGGGAAAAAAAAGAGTTGCACTATTAACCTAAACTCAAAGTACATGGTTCTGTTCAAAAACCCCAGGGACAGATTACAAATTGCTACACTCGCTCGGCAAATATACCCCGGCAAAGCTCAGTTCTTTCTAGAAGCTTTTGAGGATGCTACCAAAAGGCCTTATGGCTACCTGATGGTGGATTTAAATGCTTCCACCCCAGAAGCTTATAGGCTAAGAACTGGTCTTTTCCCTCCAGACTGGCCGGCAGTTTATACTTTAAAAAGAACAACAGCCCGGTATAAAAAGAGATGCATTATTGGCAGGCCCCTTTTTAACAGCCGGGGTTGCTGACTGAAAACATGTCTAGCTGCATGAAAAGAAACCTGGGCCTTTTAAAATTACTTAGCAAATCGTCCCCGCAGCAAAAGGAGGGCTATACTGTGCTCGGCCTCTGACGATCTAGTAGCAGCCATCTCCGAAATAGCGCTCAACACCTTAAAAGGAAACGTACCTTTAACACAGAAGCAAGTGCGTGTGCTGAAAAAGAAACACACGCTTATAAAAACTTCGTGTAATAAAAGGTTTTCACTTGAAAGAAAGACGCGTCTGGTGAAGCAGTCTGGGGGGTTTATCGGACCCCTGTTAAGTTTTGCTATCCCTCTAATAACGGGGCTTTTAACTAATCGATAATGGAGTATACAGAAAAAGTGTACCTGGTGCCCAGCCAGCAGTTGGAGCAATTAAGTGCTCCCCCTCCGGCAGAGGAAAATATCAGAATGACCGCAACATGCTTACTGGATGCTGAAATGAAATCTGTCCTTCAAAGAACTGACTTAGGTGAATATGAAAAGGCTAAACTTTACAGCACCGTGCTTCAAAGGTACCTAACGTACGTGAAGCAGAGCGATGTGGACAAAGGAAAAATAAGTCTGTTTCTACCAGAACAGGAACAGAGTGTGACTGCCAAACCCTCTGAAATACCAAAGACCTCAGACTCTGTTGCTCAGGAGGTGTTGGATAACGTGAATAAGCGTTATAAGAAAAATGCATCAGTATTGCTAAATAAGCTGGGCCAAGATAAAAACATTTCTTCATGGACCGATAAAGGGTCTTTTGTGTACAAAGGCTCTGTGGTTAATGGTTCTAACATGCTCGACTTAGTCAGGGCCGTCACCCAGACGTGCTCTGTTCCTAGCAGACATGTACCTAAAGGATGGGATGTGTTTATGAATGCCATGGCGGAACTGAACATACCATCTTCCATCATGGGCAACGTGACCAACAGATCTTTTGGAACACCTCAAGGCCTCGATCGCCGACACCGGTGCAGACCAAAAAACAGTGACCCCTTTTTTGCCATCTTAAAAAACGAAAATTGGCTAAAAGAGCCGAATGGCTCAGTTTGTGATCTTTTTCACGTTCTATTTTTTTTTTTAAACTGGTAATGTTTTGCTTTAAATAAAATGTTTCTGAATTGGGTCATCGTGTTTTGTTTTTTTAAAAAAAACACGCCAAACAAACATCAATTGTCTTTAAACCCCTCACCAGGGGTGTTTTATTGGGTAACATGACTATGAAAAGCGTTGCAAGATACGCATGTCCGGGCTTGTTGAAACATGCTTTGAGCAAGGCTAGGCATGGCCAAGTATTTAAAATTTATTTTTTACAAAATTCATCACCATCCGGTCGTTTTTCGCTAGGTCATTAGAATACAATTTTAAAATCCGGTCAAAAGATACACCATCGTAGCAAGGGTTTAAGAAAAACATGCAGTGATAGCCGCAGGCGATGGAGCTGGGGTCTTGTAATTGTCTGTTGTGAAACACAATGTCTGTGGCATTTTTGTTTAAAAATTTCATAATGCTTTTAGGAAAGAACACACTGTGTGGGGGATGCCCATATGAGTCAAAAAACTCTCCAAGGTTACGCTCCACCAGATACACGGCCAGCCAGTGTTCACCCGGTCGGTTGTGTGGATGCGTGTTGACCACCAAACCTAGGGGTCTCTGAGACTGCTTGCCGCCAGGGAGCCAACTGCAGGGAAACACATCTAAGAAATTCTTTTTCATGTAAGGGTCCATTGATAAGGCACACGAGCGCTGCACAGTGTCCATGTTCACATGTGGTCAAACAGAACATTTCTCCTCTGATTTATCTCTATGACATTGTCAAAAACCCCATACACGATCATATTGACGGTAATGGTTAAAGCCTTCCCAAAACGAATTTCTGCTCTCAGGTTCCCGGTTTTAATCAGGGAATAGTGATCGGCGCATTCCTGGTCGGGGGGCAGGTCAAAGGCAAACATAGTGTAACCCTGTGCAAACTCCTCACAGTCGATTAACAGAGAACGATCTTTTATATGTTTACCGGCCATCTGTACCAGATTCATGTATTCTCCCACGCAGCGTCCTGCCTCGAAGTCTGGTTGCAGAGGCTTGGTTGGTATCTGCTCACCGTCCACATACAAGGCCACAAAATTAATATCGTAGTGCTTAAAATGAAAGGGATTTTTAGCGTAACTTCTGCTAAAGGCATGGTTATCCACGAACCCCAGGACAAGCATTTTGGGTAACTGTCCCAAGAACAGGTTCTCCTAGTTACTGACCCTGGTGCCCACAGGGATTCTAAAAACACTTTTATTCCCACACGGTCCACGGTGTACTTGGCATTAGCGGTAAGCAGGGCCTCGGCATGCCCCAGACGAATGCTCGGGGCCACCAGTACTTTCTTCACAAAAAGGGATGCTGATAGAATGCGCAGTTTAAAGCCTTCGGTTCCGCTGCCCATTAAAACAGAAAGGATTTTTACTGAGCGTCAGTTTAATTTTCACATCCACTCCCTTCAACAATAGTTTTTCTTGAAAAAACAGGTCGCTGTGTAGATGACCCAGAAGCTCTACTGTTCTGCTTTGAGCAGTCAGCTTTGCACACCTCACAAAGCCTAGATTCTCACCATCCAAGTCTGTGTCTTCCTGTTGTCTGGCAGTGTCTTTGTAAAAGAGGCCAGTGGAAAATTGCATGGCGAGGGTGTCGTTGCTGTAATTGAGCACCGATTCTATAAAGGCCCTGTAAGGGTAACAGTTGTTGCTTTGGCTTACAAGGCGGTCTCCGAGTGTGACATCCAGCTGACTAAAAATAGAGGCCACTGGGTAATTCACCAGGCCCACCTCGGCATCCGCGTCGAGTTCAGTTCCGTCTCCTTTTACAAACTTGCAACACAGGTACAGCAGTGTGTTGTTTAAATCCATATAATCTACGTCATTCCCTGCTATAAAAAAGTCAATGGGGACAGACTCTGTAACAGCCGACAGAGGTGGCACCTCGATGTAGATGCTTTTCTGAATGCTGGTCTGCGTAGGGGCTATTTGGAACAAGTCTAGTTCGGATTTGGTGCATTCTTCAGACCCGCAGTGAACGAAAGCCATGTTGATTAAAATATCTCTCTCGTATCAGCCAGCGAGTGTTTCCTCTTTCGCCCAGGCTTCCTCTTGGACTTTCGCTTATGGCCAACCCTGCGGGTCAAAGCCCTTCTTTTAAAGGGTTTCGGGGGACCTGCGCGTCGCGGGTATGATGCATTTCTCTTTCTCTTCTTCCTCCTTTTAATGTACATCAGCCCTGATCCTTCCTGTGAAGCTGTGTTCCCCACCTTCTCCAGAACAGCGCGGGAGACGTGACCTATGACGTCTTTAGCTATGTTTTACGTGGGGTTTAATAATCTCTAGCCCCCTCCTCAAAAGCGGTATGGCTTTTCGAAAGAGGCTACGGAATATTCCACCCACGCCTGCCCCATACATCACGGGGGCCCCCATGATATCCGAGAAGGGCGTATCCCCACCTGGGCTTTGTAATAGTTTCTGTAGACATTGGGGTTGCCATAATTTTTTAGGATCACCATAATACTGTTTTGCTTTTTTAGAAAACTCACTCTCTCCGGGGGCGCAGGTGTAGCTTGATGAACACCTTGCCAAAGCGAAATGAGACGCTTTTGTTCTGGTCTTTATTTCAAACACCATCGATGTGGTGTTTACTGATAGGGACATAATGAGGTTTATCGTAGGTGATGGTGACAAACTCGTTGTTCCTTCCTTGGACGGGGACACAACATAACAGGGGAACAGAAAAGTAGAACATCAGTTTGTGGGGGACGATATCCGTGTACAGATACAAGGAATTAAAACCTCCTGCAATGTCTGCCGAGAAAGGGAATTTTTGGACGCTGTGTTTGGGGCCCAAGCCCAGAATGTTAGCTAGCTCCCCGCTGGTAGAAAACATATAAGTAAAAGCGGTGGATTTAAGTCTAATTTTTCTACCCACAGGGTCGTAGTTCATGACCATCTCAGGCGGTCCGGGGTGACGAGCTATGGTACTGTTCATATGATCCAGTAATTCGGGTATAGATGCGTAATAACCTCGTCATAGGATGAAACTCCATGCCATATCTCCAAAGGTGACTTCAAAAGGGGTGTCTTTGTTGATAGTGTTCCAGCTGTGCGGGTATTGTATTTCCACTAACCCCACCTCCCAGGCACCCTGGAGATCCAAGGGCTTAATTAGCCGTATTGTAAAGTTCGAGCTGGTGTTTTGGGGAAAAACTGCAGAGCTGGCGTTGCTGGGCAAAGTAATGTAAAACCCGCCATCGCTCATCTTCTCTGTCTTTGCGGGGAGGAATAACTTTTGTTTGTTTGCGTCTAAATGTCATAGAGTTGAGAAGCTTTCACCCAGCTGTTAAACTTATCAGGCCACCCCAACCATTTCACCAGTAGTTGCTTTTTTCTCCCTTTTCCTTTCTCCTCTAGAATTTTTTCAATCCTGTAAATCCTGTCTCGTTTGGGGTTTACTTTTTGTAATTCTTCAGGGTAAAAAGATCCAGTAACTGTCTCATCCTCGTAGTCTTTTAATCGGTATACAGATCTCTGACCCTGGTTAAGGCTTCATCCACTATGAATATCTCATCGGTCTGTTCATAACCTTTTTCAAAAGCTCCTTTGGTTTTAGATAGTCTCACATGGTTGCCTTTTCTAAAAGGAGCAACAACCAGTTTTATTTTAAAACTATCGCCATAAACCATTTTCCATACCTTCAGAGAATTTGAAGGGTTAACATCAGCGGGTCTGGTATGTATAGTTCTGTGAAAGCTCTGGTTGTAACTCTTTATAAAGTCAGGTAACACATCGATGTAGCAAAAGGTGTTATTGGCTGTAAAATATCTCCACATCCTAGTTTTTAAAGTTCTGTTAAATCGTTCCACGACCCCTGCTTTGACTTCATTATTAGTAACAAAATGGTGAACGCCGTGCTGCTTTAACAATCTGCTTAAGGGTTTGTTTAAAAATTTTCCCCTGATCAGTTTGTAATTTTTGAGGCACGCGCCCTTTGCTAAAAATAGCTTTAAAGGCCTTGGTTACCTCCCCACTCGTCTTGTCCCTTAGGCCTAAGGCCCAGGCATATTTGGATAGAATGTCTACCACTGTTAAGATGAACTTAAAATTGCTGTTGTGTTTGGAGAACCGGTGCATATCCACCAAACCTGCCTGCCATTGCGCATCCACATCCGAAACGATGGTCTTGTTTCTTTTAAAACATATTCGAGCCAGTTTGTGAAAAGTATAAGCATCCTGGTCTGAAAGCCAAGCTGTTACTTGTCGTCTTCTATTTAAAGTTTTACTATGCTTTTTGGCCACTTGAAAAAGAGGGTTCACCCCACCAAAGCTCCCAACTTCCCCGGGGGTGTAATATATTTTCTTTAACAGAGACGCCTGTGGAGACATGACTGTTACTGGTACCATCTTTTACTAACACAAGTGAGGGTGGGGGACAACATTCGTATGAACACATTTAAATAAGTTTTATTAATCGTCTGGTTTAAACACAACCTTTTACAACCGCCTGTAAAAATGGACGCCATGACTCCTAACATGAGGGTGTCTATGCTGGTTCATTCTTCCATTTTGTCCCTTTCCTCTTGAGATCTGTGTCTCAGACATGAGCAAAAACATCTGATGCATGATACATTTACTCCCACAGGGCTACCAATGTGTAAGTTCTCAAAGGCCTCCAGAAAGGCATCATCGAGCTGTCCGGAGATTTTTTCAAAAAAAGAAACAGCATAAGCACCCCAATGCTTGGTTTTTGATTTACACAATCCCCGGTTCCTAGCCCCCTCCATTACACACCCCCACCATCACTTCTTAAACATTCATTTACCTGAGCCACGTCTTTTTCATTCACCTTGTCCGCCCGTAACTCCCCCAAGCCATGATCACCTTCCACCTCTCGGGGGGTGGACAACAAGAGGCCATCATGCTCATCGCAGTGCCTCACAAGCAGCCGGATTTCGGGGTCGGTTTCCGGTGTGTCCATCAATGACTGGCCAAAGGGTCCTCCTCAGAATTCTCGCTGATGTAGCGCTTTCTCCACACAAGTCCAAAGGTCCTCGGGGCTAAAACAAAGTCCGAAGTTCTCATGGGGGAGAAGTCCATGTTTCCACGATTTGTAAAACACGCGCTCTTGGTAAAAGACAGCCTCTTCCGCCCGACGCTGGGACTTATGGGGTGATGGTGCTGCACCCTGATTGGCAGAGGGGTCACACGCCGCTCTTCTGGGCGGTTCACCCCATCCCCGAACGTGCCCTATTTTGGTCAAATCTGGTCTCCGGGCAGCCTGATTGGTAGAGGTCGGTGGGAGGAGTCGTTAGAGGGGTCACACGCGAATCGTTTCCGGTTGCATCACCCCCACCCTGGAACTCATCCTGATTGGTTAAATCTCCTCTTGGGGAAGTCCTACAAGGGCAAAACCCATCCTGATTGGTAGAGGGTGCGGGGAGGAGTTGTTAGAGGGATCACAAGACCCACTTCCGGAGAGGACACCCCGCCCAAGAACTCACCCTGATTGGTCAAATCTCCTCTTGAGGGGAAGTCCTACAGGGGCAAAACATCTCCTGATTGGTAGAGGGCAATGGGAGGAGTTGTTAGAGGGGTCACATGACATACCCTGCTTCCGGTCACGTGGCAGCCTTGACCCTGGAAGTAATACCACAGATGGGGGCGGGACTTCCGCTCAAGGGGGTGGGGTTAAGGGGCAGGGTCAGGGTTTGATTGACGGTAGGGCCCTACTCATGTATACAGATTTAAAATAATCCAGAAGTGCAGGTTAAAAGCAGACATGCAAAGTTAGTGGTGCCATGGGTAGGAAGGGCTTACAGTTCAAGTAGTAGAACATAGTGTTCACTGCTCAGTATTCATTTTCCTTGTTTTTCATGCCAAACACAATCATTGCAGTGTTATCTTCCATTAAGGGGTTTCAACAACAACCTTGGAGAAAAAAAAGGGGATGGGTATTATGGGCTCATGTATTTAGACAATAGATATGTGGTTTCAAGTGGATAATTCATCATTTGTTAGTCATTTATAGGGTGTCCACTGTGGTATTTGGCCCCACTTTCCATGGCATAGATTTTCCAAGTAGGGTATATAAAAAAAAAGAAAGAAAGAGGTTCAGAACCCCCTTGCCACTGCACAGCAACACTGCAAGGTTATCAGCAGGGCTAAAGCTATGAGTATCAAAGTTGCCTGATAAAACCTGGAAGAGATGGCCAGTTCAGAAGTATTTCTGTTAATACAAATTCCAGGCATAAGGACCTGCCACTGGCTCCCCAAAGGCTTACTTTGGAGTCTGCTTAAGAGCAGGGCCTGTGGCTAGAGTTTGAAGTCTAGGACGTTGCTGAAATCTAGGCCATTTAGGGCTTGTCCACACTATGATTTAAAGGTGCACTGTTAGCTAGCGAATGCTAATTAACACCTTTTCACGTTTAGTCTAGACAATGTACATTGTCCTTAATATAGGCTTTAAGATCAACTAGTTTAGTATATATTACAGTGGATCAAATCCTGACTGCATTGAAGTCAAGAGAAGTTTTGCTATTGATCTCAGTGCAGTCAGGATTTCACTCTGTCTCCCTCGTTTTGACTTTTAGCACACAAGATCTCATGTGTTAACATTACATCTAAAACTGCAGTCTAGACAATACCCTTGGGTTTGTCATGACTAGGATTTAAAGATAAGTCATTAGAAGGTGCCAGCTAACATTTGAAAACTGTAGTGTAGTAAAAGTATACACTGCCTTTTCTATGTGCTAGCTGCAACTCAATCAGCTAACATACCTTTAAACCCTTGTCAAGATAAAACCTTTGGGTTTTGTAAATGCTGACCAGCAACAAGAGGGGGGGGGGGGAATTACCATGCATTAAGAATTGAATGTTAAAATATTCAGAAGGTTAAGGTATTAGTCACATCTTAAATCACCAGTATTATCAATGGGATTGATAAAGTTGGATCAAGATACATTTTATGTTGTAATGAATAATTGTAAAATAGGGGGTAAACTTAGCAAACATTAAATATTTACTGCAAGCTTTATGGAACACTTTAAAGAATATCAATAGAAAATTGTATCACAAAAATGTACATAAAGCAGTACAAGTTAAATAGAAACAATGTCTCAGTCTAAAATTTTGGTAACACTTTAAATTAAAAAAAAAAGGACCAAAATGATTAATTCCACTAGTAGATGTATATATAACAACATTAATCATGGTGAGCTCACTTGGCATTAATGTGAATGCTATGAAACTATAGAAACTGCATAGAACATTTTAAAAGGGCTCAAAAAAAGTTATACAAACTGGTTGTTCATTGGCTAGGCTAGGAATGAAAAAGTCTTTAATTAAGGGATTCCGAGGTTGGGTACTTAAAACTTCCATAGCTTAAATGATTAGATTAAAAGCAGAACTATCATTTCTTGAAATAAAATTCTCACTTATAAACACATCAGAGAATGTCTTGTAGCTTTTCCTTGTGGCTTTTGTAAAACAAAAAAAAGTCAAATGCTTTAATAAAAGCATTCCGGTATCTTCTTCCACTCCTGCACCCAAATAAGTCTAGCTGTGGGAAATTACTTAGAAAAATAAACAGACATTTTTGTCAGATTTGTTTTGTACATTGTTCCTTAAGCTAGATAACCAACTCGCTCAGAATGGTGATTTAACATGGTGTTTGCTATCCTATTTCTTAAGGATATACATGTCTGTTTGTGCATACAGAACAAAGTGGTCTTTTATCGTGCATCTGAACAAGAGCTACAGTAGTAACATTGGGAAACATGTTGAATTTATAGATACTTGGGTGTCTCTCAGCGATAGGTATAAAAATCTCACTTGTTCTACTAAATCCCATTTCACACTCAGCACTGCTCACTCAGGCTGTGTTAATTGGTTATGAAAGGTGAAGATCAACACCCACATGTCAAATTTTATCTTCTCTCAGTCCCTGAAGCCATTCTGTGCTGAGAATCTGACAGGGGAAAATCTCAAACACCTTTTGTTAACATCTCTTTCTAAACTCACATGATTAAAGTGGTGGTTGTAGGAGCTGTTTAACCTTGTTAAAGAACAGCTCTCCTCAGCTACAACTATTCAGTCTCCTTGCCATCAGCTCTCCCTGCACTTAACCGTACAGAAGTGAGTGACTTGTGCACATAGAGCTGTTACTTGAGCTAGAGTTTTGCCTGAAAAAAGGCTGCAAAAATCAGGCAAATTGCTTTTCAGATTTTTCCTTTTGAACATTTCTACCTTTGCTCTTCAACATCAATGTTCTTCCTTTTTAAGACTAATACCTTTAGCCTGGTGTGAATTATCTGTCAGCAGGATAAAGTGGTATATTTCAAAGAATGATACATTTTCAAGTACTCTTCATTTCAGTTTAATAATCCCTGCAATAGTATAAAATTTTAACTATCATTCACAAAGTTCCATTTTGTCTTTAATGCAATGGAAAGAGACAACTCAAACTTTCTTTCACTTAGAGAGATAAGCATACCTCCAAACCATAGATGATTCTATCTGAAGTTTTTTCAGTTGTAACACTTTGGTTTTTTTCCATCCTTAGGAGGGAAAAAGTGGCAAGTTGTCCCAAATTAGCACCTAATACGTTATTACAAATGATTTTTCAAATTCCACCCCCTTTTTTTTTTAATTTTTTTTATTTTTTACTGACACTGGTAGCTGGATGGTTGTCTCTTCTTGCATTTTGCAAAACTACTGGAAAAAAACTCTAAACATTAAAGAATGAGATTACATTTATGAAAGGTTATTCAGTCTGATTGGAAAGGCAGCCAGTGTTATAAATACTTCCCGGAGAAGCAATTTGATTCCATGTCTTACACTATATTCTAGCAGGATGAACATTTTACAACTATTTCAGAATCTTTAAATTCTGCTTGGTGTCCTCTTGAACGTCTGTGTTTCTCCCCTGCTTTAATGTGGTGTCACTGACTGGATGTTCTATGAAGCTGGTACATTCAGCAGAAATAATTCAGCAGAAAGCTGGAATTTCCTTCCAGCTCATAATTCACAAAGAGAATGTGAAACCTCTTTGTGCTCTAAAGAAGTCAGCTTCTTGTCTTGTGTTAGCAACCAGTCCTGCTGGGATCTGAAATACATGTAAATAATGTGGCAAAGTCTAGTTTCCAATAGACACAGCATTTTTGTAGATATGATTTAGATTTTGTATTTTCTTTCTTTGGCTCTTAAAGAAGTGTCACAGAATCTATGTTTGCACAGTCCAGGGTTCAGTTGGCCTAGATTGTGGGAAAAAAGTTTCAAAAGGATACTAAAATCATTCATTTCTCTTGGAGTTAAAATTGAAATATTAAACCATGCACTAAATAGAGATGGGCTACAATTATATTAATCTTAATAGTCCACTATGTAAAACTATCATCTTTTAAAATTACAAACTGAAGACTTGGACCAAGACATGGTTTGAGAAGAAAACGAAGGATGAGATTGCAGGTTGTGTCTCTAGGAGGCAATTCTCCTAATTCTGGGCCTGTTGGGCACCGCATGGGCTCCAAATATGACAGACAGCCCAGGTAAATGCGCTAACATCCAGAACTTGACAGGATTTCCATAGCAATAAGCAGCTCTATACGGAAGTGAGGAGGGAGCATCCCATCCTCCTAATCTTCACTGTTCTATACAAAGTCAAATTTTTACAGGCTTTCTACAGGGACTGAGAATTTCACCCTAATTTCTGTAAGCCTGGATCATCTTTTAGGTGCCTAATTCCCAGGGCACCTAAATAGCTACCTTTGAGGATCTGGGCCTTAATGCCTAATTTCTTTCCTTTGAAAGATGGTCAGAATTTTCATTATAAGTTATACAAATCATTATTTCTGCCATTTTTCCAGAATTATAAATAAACCATTATTTTATGCACAATGCAAACATTACACACGTAGAAACTTTTGTTGTGTTTCAGGTCTCTGATCCACATTTCCAAAGTAACTTAAATAATGAACAAAAGGCACTGTAACAAACTGATTACATGTTGTTATCTACCCACCAGGACACAACAGATCATTTGGATAATTATAAAAGTATCTTTTTAGAACATGTCAACTGTGCAGCGTTGTAACTGTGTTCCCTTTGAAAAACCCTTGATACTCTACCAAGTAAACAATATATTTTATTTAGGCAACGCAGACATCCATTCACACAAGAGACCATGTGAGGCTCAGAAGGACCTTTTATTGGATGTGGTGTCAAGCTTTATTTTTGCATGTGAGAGATTTAGGTCATGTTAAGGTTGTGACAGAGAGGCTTATCTGAGTCAAAGCTGTTGATGTATCTATATCCCTCCTACCTGCATCTCGGTTTCACAGCTAATGTCAAAAATTGACATTGTTTGGCTTAGCACAGAATTTTTAAAAAGCTATAAATCTGAGCGTCTTTGCTTATCTGGACTACAAACAGCAGTAAGCAAATACATTTTGCTTAATTTCTAACCTACTTTAACATTATAGGCTTGAAATTAGAAACAGAACTCAATTCATGAGATGTGTATTATCTCAGCAACTGGAATTTTGCCAGTACCAGCCTGATCCTGCCAAGACCAGCAACCCAACCTAGGAGTATTCTCCCATCCGACAGGATCAGAGGAAGAAAAGACCTCCTTGACCAGGGAGTGGGTGAGGGAAAAGATGATCTGAGCCTGCTCTCCCTTTTCCCATGGCTCCTATAAGGAGGTTGAGATAAATACACCTGCACCTCAATTACTCCTGTTCTGTGCCTTTTATCAGAATAGGGTTGAAAATTCCTGGGAGCCATTTTTCCATTTCAGGGGAAGTGGAAATGTTAGCATGTCATGGAATCTAGATTTTCCTCTCCCCAACAAACCTCAGGGATTCCTCATATTACCTGTTGGGTTTTACTGGAATTAAATATCCTGTTCTCTCTCCCAGAGCATCTTCTGAAGGATGAAACAGACTCTCTTTCTCCAGTTTATTAGGGCCTGGATAGAGCAAGGCACTTAAGCATATACTTAATTTTGAGCCCATAAAAAGGTCTTATTAGCATCAGTGGGATGATGCACATATGTAATGCTGCACACATATTTTAGTACTTTGCTGAATCACGGCCTTGTTCAAATCATCCTGGTCACCATGACATCCACATATGGTCTAACATTGTTGATAGCCATGCTTTCTGTTTTGGGACTGAGACTGGAGAGAAAGTCATAACGAGTACATTACCACCTCCTTTTTAAAGTTGGGGCACCCATTTCCTGTTGGGTCAAAGGATCGGTTCTGATGGTCTGCTTAACAGACTAATGGAACCTATAATGTATTGCAAATGCAGAAGCCGTGTCAAAGTATTCCCTCTCACAAAAGGCAGGACTATGATTTGCATTACTTAAATATTACTTAACTATTTCAGGCTGTGTATAATTTGTATGAGCATAAACTTTAAACTGAAATTTACTAAGCAAGATAATTAAAGGAGAACTGCATTAAACATGGATGGATATACCATGAACAGAAGACTGTATTAAACAGGTCTGTTACTTAATGTCTAAGGGTTTCTAATTGAGTTCCAAGGTATAGTCTTCTCTCAATCTCTTGTTTTTGGGGGCTCACTATAAATAAATTCAGACCACTGGAGATCAGTAGCAAGGGAGTGAAATACAAAACCCATTAATTCCCATCTACATCAAAGAAAAGCTTTTTAACATCAGGATTCAAGATTGGAAAACATGTCTTAAGCCAGTACTATCAGTACTTGTAATATACAGTATCAGTCCCCTCAGGTAAATAAAGCATATTACATAAAGCATATTATCCGACACTGGCTTTACCTGTAGGTTAGCATCACAACGAGCATTTTATATGAATATTGAGCCACGTATTAGCATAAGTGAGGAGGCTAAGTTCAGCAGCCTTTCTGGGTAAATCCTTTTTTTTTTTTTAAACTTTAAACATGGCATTACTGTTTCTATATTATTCATCATCTGAATTTCAATGGATGGTTCTAATAAGAATCATAATTATGGAATTGCTGAGGAGCAAACCTCAAATATTGAATAAGCATTCAAAAATGTATGCAAAAAAACCCACAAAACACAAAAACATATCCAACCTGTTCCTTCTCCCTCAGCTTCCACTTTAGGCTTCATTTCCCTACCAGGTGACATTTAAAGTTCTTTCCAGAAATCCATGAAAAGGGGCATATTTCACTCTTAGATCTCTAATCAGAGAAAACTACCTATTAAATGACATTCTTCAGAGTGTAAGATTGCCTCTTACCCTCCACGTAAGAAGGCCGAACACCTCAATGCTCTTCTACGCAGACTGCCAGAGCAGGGGAGACACCAGAAGCTGTGGGTCCAGAAATAAGCAGGCAGCGACTCCATACCTGGTCACGGGACTAGGTTGAGCCATAAATCCCAGCCTGCATTATCCTTTCTTCCCCAAGGTCTGGACCCTTGAAAAGCAACAAATTTAGGCTATTTCAGGCTGAAAGAGGACTGATATCCTTAGTGCAAGGAGTGAAATCTTCCCTTTTGGAGAATGTACTGCCCACAGCACTTCACGGCCTAGGGCCAGGATATACAGCTAACTCCCCGAGGAACTAAGGGCAATCACAAACCTCACCATTTCTGCTCCCAGTGAGAGATGCATTTCTGTGACCTACTTTCTGTAACAAACACACACTTAGCAACCGGTATTACTTATATATTGAAAAACCTTACCAAAACAAGACACTCCACTGTACACAGTCTCCCTCTAGGGAGAAGCTGACAGAACAATCACCAAGACAGCTGTATAGTCATGTTGCCTAATGCACTAGTGGAAGGTGCTTAGAGACTATGGTGATGAACACAGAAAAAAAAAAATCTATATAAAATTGAAAAAAGAGCTACTTTTAACAGAGAAGGCTTCAGCTTAAATGCATCCAGGGACCAGACTTTTGGCAGTATTGCACAAGAACAGAGACACAGCTTGTTAATCATATGGAAATATCAAAGCCTTTTGTCCCCACATGTAGCAGGAAGGGATTTATGATTTGTGAGAAGAGGTTTTCTTAATGGCTAGTAAAAAAATATATAACTAATCACATTAATAAAAGTTACCACACATACACAGTTGACCTCATGATTAACCAAATGTGTATGCCTACATTTGTGTCAAATTGTTCACTATATCTAACTGTAAACTCTGTAGGTGACATTACTTTCAGCTGAATACTGAAAGTGGCTTAAATATGCAGCAAAAACAGATACATTTTTGTTCTGTACTTGCCTTTGCATATTATTGCACTAAGCCACTCCAAGAAAAAAGTGTCAGTGTTTTTCTCTGCACCCTGGAAAACTGCCCAGTTCACAAGCATTAATTGAAAAAGCTGCTGCTGACCAGCAACAAGATAACCAGTCTAATTCAGGCAATTAAGAATGGAATGATTATTGGATAGGATTTTCGTCTTTGGAAATCATTTGGAGAAAGCATGATGGGGTGTAGAATAACAATGGAACCTAGGCCTCCAATATGTCAAATAATGGCTTGTATACTAACAAATTCTGTATGGTTGCAAGGGGAGTACTGACATTTCAGAACACACATACAAAGTAGGTTATATTCATCCTGGGTGTAACACTATTGTTTTGTTGTGATTGGCGATTACTATTGGCTAGAAAAGGGTTACCTGAATATGTAGTTAGGTAATACAAAGCCAAAATACAGCAAAATGAGAGAGTATGCTCCATAAATGATAAAATGGACCTGCTGCCCAATTACAACCAATGCCTGCAGTGACTTACCCCAGGCTTGCTGTGAGCAGCAGAAAAAAAAAATAGGAGAATCCAAGAGCCCAGGTGGAAGAGGACCAATGGACTGAGGAAGTTGTAGGAGCACTTTATGTTGGCTGAAAGGAGCTAAGGGGCGGGGCGGGAAGGGTTGATGGGATATCTGAAAAGAGGGGGAACTAAAACAATAAAATAATTGGGGTTTGTCTGGGAAGGGTGAGGGAGGAGGGCAAACGTTAAGGTAGGACAGGGGCTCTCACCACCTACGGATGACCATCACCAACTAAGACATTTTTTAAAAGGTGTCAAAACCAGTCTACAATTAGATGAAGAAGTTTTAAAAACAGCCCATAATTAAATACAAGAGTAAAACTGAGTGTTTACAGTATACTAAGAACAGAAGAATCCTAACAATGGTTTTGGTCAATTACTATATGGAAATGGCGGAATTATCAATAATGCAGAAAATGTAGAAGTGTTCAACAGAACTCTGGGGGGTTGGGGGGAGAACAGATTTAGTCATATCATACAACACTAGTATCTCAGGAGGATATTAAACAGCAATTACTAAAGTTAGACTTTAAGTCAGCAGGTCTGAATAACTTGTAACCAAGAATTTTTAAAAAGCTGGTTGAGGGATTTACTAGAGAGTTAATGTTAATTTTCAATAGGTCTTGGAATACTGGGAAAATTCCAGAACATTGGAAGGACGCTGATGTGCCAATATATTTAAAAAAGGGTTAAATGGGATGACCCAATCTGACATTGACCCCAGGCAAGATAATGGAGAAACTGATATGGGGACTTTATTAATAGAGAATTAAAAGGACAGTAATATAATTAACATGAGTTTATGGCAGTGGGTGTCAACCTTTTTATGTTTACTGACCCCTACAATATTGTGAAGGGAGGTGCGGACCCCTTTGGAAATCTTAGACGGCCTGCAGATCCCCAGGGGTTCATAGGTTGAAAACCACTGGTTTAAGGAAATTAGTTCCTGTCAAACTAACTTGATATCATTTTTGGATAAGATTAAAAATTTGATTGACAAAGGTAACAGTGTTGATGTAATATATTTAGACTTCTATAAGGTGTTTGACTTGGTACTGCACATTTTGATTAAAAAATGACATTGATATAAAGTTAACATGGCGCGCATTAAATGGATTAAAAGCTGGCTAACAGAAGTCTCAAAATGTAATTTGAAATGGGAAATCATCATCAAGTGAGTGTGTTTCTAGTGGGGTCATGCAGGGATTGGGTCTTGGCCCTCCACTATTTAACATTTTTATCAATGGACCTGGAAGAAAACACAAGATCTTCACTGATACAGTTTGCAGAGGACAAAAATTGGGGAATGGTAAATAGTGAAGAGGACAGGTCACTGATCAGAGTGATCTGGATCACTTGGTAAGCTGGGTGCAAGCACAGTGTGTTTTCATACTGCTAAATGTAAAATTTATGCATCTAGGAAAAAAGAATATAGACCATACTTACAGGATGGTGGATTCTATTCTATTTGGCCTCTGTATTTGGCACTGGTATGATTCTACTGCATGCAGTTCTGGTGTCCACTATTTAAGATGGATGTTGATAAATTGAAGAGGGTTTAAAGAAGAGCCACACAAATGATTAAAGGATAAGAAAACATGCCTTTATAGTGATAGACTCAAGGAGCTTTATCTAGTTAGTTTAAAAAAGAATGTTAAGGCATGACTTGATTATAGTCTATAAGTAAGCACATGGGGTACAAATATTTGATAATGGGCTCTTCAATATAAAGAAAAAGGAATAACACAGTCCAAGGCCTGGAATTTGAAGCTAGACAATTTTAGACCACAAATAAAAGGTGTAAGTCTTTTTAAAGTGAGGTTTATTAACCATTGGAACAATTTACCAAGGGAAAATTCTCCTGTGCTGGCAATTTTTCAAGATTGGATGTATTTCTAAAAGATATGCTCTAGGAATTATTTTGGGGAAGTTATTTGGCCTATATTATACAGAAAGTCAGACTACAGAATCACAATTGTTCCTTTTGGACTTAATATCTATTAATACATATTACCCACTATAGTTTTTAAAAACCACCTTTCTCCTGTTCTGCTTCCCTTGCATTGGCCATGTCTAGAATAGGCTTTTTGTGGCACTCTCATTCAGCCAAGCATCTCTGCAAGAGCTGTATAGAACCTACCCATTTATGAGAACATTATTGTACTTGCCCATTACATTTTGCGGTTGGTTACATACATTATCCAATCATACATTTGTGGTTAATTTCCCAAGCACCTGCAAGAGAAAGCATATGTCCTGCATATTCCATTCTATAGCCAATGCAAACTTCATTTCCAAGTAGTTTTCCCACTATTTCTTTTAGCATAATTATGCTAAACTTCATAGAGTACCGAACTCAAATTTCTCCAGTTATGCTTGTCTGCCTACTTATTCTTTTCTTGTGGTTTTGGTTACAGTTTCATAACTTGATATTCAAGTAGCAGAACCAATCACATTTCATCTACTGAGCACACATGCAGTTAAAAGCAGGTTATGAAAGTGTGTCATGCCCAAGACACATTTCCATTGCTTATAGGGCACGTCCTACATACATTCAATATGCTCAAAGTCACATATCTTTTAGTTTTATTGACATAACCATGAGAGATGCAGGGAGCTCCAGGCCTATGTAGCACATAGGGATTATATCTGAATTCATCCAAAGAAATCCAAGCCACACAAGGACATTACACATCAGTGATCATTTCTTGGGCTACATTAAAGGTACTCTTAGTTTAAAGAAGCTACAAGTTATGAAAGTTGACATTAAAGTTCCCATCATTGTTTCATTCAGTCTCAGAGTCTGTGATGGGACATCCCAAAAAGGTTTTGTTCAGATACTTGACCTCTTGAGCCGACACCCTACCAAAAGAAGACACACCACTGCAGATTGTCATGCAGGGGAAGATATGATGTATAGTCATGTTGCTTAGTGGACTATTGGAAGGCACTCAAGGCCAGATTCCCAAAAAGGTATTTAGGCCTCTAATGCCCAGTGATTTTAGATACCATGGTGATGAGCACATTATAAGAAACTCAAACAGAACAGAATAAAATCTTCCTGTGTCATATGGATCCAAACATGTTTTTCTAGAAATTGGTTGGAAAATCTCACAAGAAAAGGCTCTCTGGTGAGCCAGTGTTTCCTGGTTTGGATTAGACTGAAATAATAAGCATAGCTCTTTTGGAAGTATTTTGGTACTTTAAAGTGAGGCAATAGAGGGTAACAAAAAGCTTTTCAAAATTAAGCACAAAAATGTCATTCAGGTTATGACCCAAATTGAAATGAAAGGTCAGTATTTTTATGTAATTCTATCATATTTAAATAGTTATACCTTTCCCACCACCACATTATTGGAGCACCTAATTATTTCACCCAGACCAATTCATTCACTTCTTCACATAGTACTACAATGAGGGTCAGGAGGAGCAGCCAACATAAGACTGGTGAAACTACTGGGAAAACAAACACACACACACACACACACAGTTTCTGCTGAGGGGTTTGCACAGAGATTACTTCAGCCTCAGAGATTCTTTTCCTTCCATGTCTCAGAGAACCCCCCCTCTTGATGTTCATCTACTTGGGTTGTGCACAGATTTCCAGGATTTAGCCTTCAAAGAGTATCTGTCATTTCCTATTTTTCTATAGTCAAGATGGCATTTCATCACTAGCTCTTATACTCATCATTCTAAACAAGTGATCTCATTTGTTTCCTAAGTATAGAAATGTGTAGACACAGTAATTCTGTGAGTATGCTCTGGTTTTAGTTGAGAGAACAAAATTTTCTAGATAAGCTACAAAGGCTCTGGCTAAAAATATCTATTTATCAACATGGCTTTTATTCAAGAGAACTTTTCTTTACTTATGCAACTTTTAGAAGGACTCATGAGGAGGTACCCTGTACTGTCAAACACGGCATCATTTGACATTCAATTTTTCTAGATGTTGTAATATATGAAAGTTGAAAGCCAGATGCTCAGTTAGCATAAATCTGAGTAGCATCAATTACTTCAGTGCCTATCTAAACTTAGACCAGCTGAGAATCTGGCTTTTAACATATATATATATGCTAGGTAATTATTTATATATACATACACACACACAAAATAATTACCTAGCATGAGCCGCATATAAATATTTGTTGAGTTATGCAGTGCACAGTGAAAGTTCAAAAATAATTTCAGCAGGTTGGCTTAGAAAAAGATTGGACCCTTCATCCATTGAAATGGTAGACTGTAGTGTCTACCTGATTTCAGTGTGTTTTCACAAAAGTATAAGCTCAAGCTGCCAGCTTCCTAATGAGGATAAATGTACAATCTGTCCAATTTTAATTGAACTATAAAGCTTCCTTTTTAAATTAAAAGTGCAGCCCAAAATATGCTTTCTACTTTTTTTTTTAAGCTTCTCTCAAAATTTAGCACACAGAACTGTATTCCTACAACATAAAAATCAAAAAGTAAAGATCTACAACAACTGGATTCCAGGAGCAGTTCTGTGGGCAACATATACAGTTATTCCAAAAGTTCAATTTCCACTGGGGCTGCCTCTCAAGCACTGTACATCACTTTTTGATATTTTCTTTTTAATGAAGTGAGCATGACCTGAGACATATGTGAAACATTCACATAGGAGACAGCCTTCTGGCAATCACTCTGAAATACCTTCTGCTCTTATTATTGCCAGTGAAAAAAGAGTTTCTATCAATCTTCGGCATAAAGTTAAAGTATGTACAAAATATATTTCATTAATATGGATTTCTGAGAAGCTGAAAATTTGAAGGATTTCTGTTTTTTTTAATCACTTTATTTATTTTTACAAAGTATGTCCTTATATTTATATCCAGGTTAATAAAGACAAGTGGGGAGGAGGTTCTGTTTTGAGAAGCTGTTATTCCAGGATAACATATTTACAGTTCACAGACTCATTACTTTCTTAGGCCTCATGCAATTATATAGAAGTGATGTTTTGATTATATGGATGCAATTGGAGAACTTCATGTAAATTTCTTCAAATGTTAACTGAGTATATTGTTTTCTCATTTATCTGAAATTTTTAAAATCATTAAGTCCTCACCTGTAGGAGTATTTCTTTATGCCCACAAGCATGACTCTTATATCCTGGAGTAAAACTCCACCGAATAGTAAATGTCAAGCTGTATATTACAGGTATCAACTTAACTCTGAGGTGACAGTCTCCCAGCCCAAATCTCCAAGAGCAGAGGTGATGGCCTCTTGTGTCCAATGTATCTCGCTACAAGAAGCCTTTTTCCATTCTTGCATGAGGACATGGCTTCAGAATCATTTTTCCCCCTCCTTACTTTGTTAAAACAGAAAAGGAAAATATGTAGTCAATAAACTATTCTTCGACTGCATCCCCATTTGTACTGGGCAGCATAGAATGCAGTACTTCTTTAGTGTGGTTGCTGTGACACTGACAATCCAGCTAGGATTAAAATTAGCAGGCCAGTTCACCTGTGTGTAACCTTTAAAGGTATATCAAGAGGCATTGCAATGTAATCAGGCCACATCAAGGGTTGTTAAATGGACTAGCCGACATCAGTCCATTCACTTTTGTTGAAAATACCACCGTTAACATTTTCCTTGATTGTTTATCATCTGTCCACAATCAACCTTAATATCAAAGATGTGTATATACAATGCATGAAACTAGTGATATTATCTAGCTCTGTTATAATGCATGACCAGCAATTATTGTATGTAAATCAATGTTACTGAATGTGTGTATAGACATGGGAAGTACAAGGTTAACTTCAAAACAAGGGTCACTGGTTTAACAATGGAGCGTCACAAACAGTCTGCATTACCTATTCTTAGTCAGAGGAGAAACAAAAACAAAAAACACACAACTTATGCTATGCCAGTGACTCTCACCAAGCTGTTTGCAGCTATAAGCAGCAGCATTTGGAACAATCTGGCCATCTCCGATCTGCTCAACTCTGAACAGGGAGAGTTTAAGCCATTGGACTAAGAGCTCCTCTTCCCTCTCCTCCCCCCCAAGAAAGAGTCACTTTGGGACATCCTGTAAAATTCATGAAAGGACTTCATGGACTTCTCTATACTGCCACTTTACAGCGCTGCAAAAAAAAAAAAGGGTGTAAAAAAAAAAAAAAGAAAAAAGAAAACACCCTACTGAGTGCAGCAAGTTTCAGCGCTATAAAGCACCGGTGTGGACAGCGAGCCAGCACTGGGAGCCACCCTCGTGGAGATGGGTTTTTTTTAAAAGAAAGTCTGCCAAGACTTTAACGTTGCCAGTGTAGACTAGCTGTAAGGAAATAGAGGACTGCTGGGGTATTTGTAGGGTCCCCACCCATCTCTTGTCCCCTCAAAATGGGCAGGGGGTCACTTTGCATAAGAAAGCAGGAAGTCACCCTTCCTTGGTAACTTGAAATGCTATAGCAACACAGCTTTGCCACTATTGCACTTCAATGTAGATGTTACATACACCGCCAATGGGAGAACCTCCCTGTTGTTCTCACCTCCCTGTGAGACGCAGCTAGCTCAGACAAATTCTTCTGTCGACCTAGCACCGTCTGCATTAGACATTAGGTTGGCTTAACTATGCCACTCAGAGGTGTGGACCAACACAGTTACAACACTGCATACAACTTGGTAACTTAGGGCTAGTCTGAAGTATCCAGTGACCTGGGGTGAGTAATTAACCCCTTGGGATTAGAGGAACGTAAGGTGTGGTGATTTTGGTTTTAATAACCTTACATCATAAAGTCCAGGTTGCTTGGGTGATAAAGGGGGGCTGGAATGCCAAGGGAATTGTCTGTATTTTGTAGTAAAACTAGTATAGTGATTCAGGAATATTCTTATTACTGGCTTGGTGACTAACGATAGACTATACCACCAGTTTGGTGGCATCTGCCCTATTTTCTGACAATCTGTCCTGAGTTTGGCATTCTCAGCTATGACCTGTTCTAGGCACTGCAACCATTGCACTCTAGCATTTCTCTTTGTAGTAACGGAACTGAAGAGAGCCGCACTCATCATGCTCAGCAGAACAGTCTCAAAGTTAATAGATCACATACAGAACAATTTTTCCCAATATAAATTTCCAATTGTATTTGAAATTCATTTTTTCAGTTAAACACAGGCATTTCTAAGATCCTTGCTGAAAAGTCACTGTGCAACACCAGCAACAGGAAGCCAAATGTTTCCAGATACTAAAGACCAAAATTTTAATCCTGTTTAAATGGAAAAGTAATTGAGAACCAAATTCAGATCTTCTGTAATTATATGGAGTTCTCATGGAAGTCAATAGAAGCTGCATTTGCTTATGCCAGGAGTGGATTCAACACTTACATTTCAGAATTTTCTTGATGAAAAGTGGATCATACACTAGTCGCTGGATAATAGAATACACCATCTGAAGACAATTGGACAATCTGAGCCCCTGAAGACTAGAAGTTGAACAGCCTTATTTTAATAGTGAATTTCATTGCAAAAGACCCAACACAGAAGATCCCTGAATGTGATCTCCAACGAAGCTCATGGTCTATCCTAAACCGTATCCACACAGACTATTTGCTGCACAAATGAAAAATTAAAGACTCCAGTATGCGACTCGTCACCCAGAACAGACCATGGAACATATAACAACTCATTGCCTGATTCACAAATACGAAGGAGGTATCACAGCAATACACTCTGCTATTCCACACGCAATTAACTGGCTTAACCATGTAAATGTAAAATTATAGTTGTTGCTATACATTTACATTAGCCATGCAAAGAAGTAGTGAATTTAATACAGCTACTCTAATGGAGACACGACCATTTTCTTGGGTAAATCATATGCTCTATGGTATAATATCTCTAAAAAATAATGGGTCAAATCCCCCCCCCACCATGAGATATGACCACTACACCACATGGCTGTAGAAACTAGCCACAAAGCATCACCCCAGGACAAGACCATCTTCTTCTAGCATAGATCAAATACATAGATTCCAAGTTCCTAAACCATCTCTTCCCTGCTGACCTTATAAGGTATATAATTAGGAGGACCACCTTTTCAAAAGGCAAAAGTGAGACACATGCAGGAACCCCGCCCCCCGGTGACTCTGCTCCTCCTGTTCTCCCACCCCACCCCTCCTGTTTTCCCACCCCCTCCCTGCTCAAATCCTTCCCCTGGCCAGGCAAGAGGCCAAAGCTAGGCCATGGTAAGAGCTACCTTGGCTGCTGTGGGGATCTCTGGACCCTCCACTTGGCCTGGGCAGGGGGCGCAAGAGCAGCCCATGACCTGTGTTCCCAGCCCCTTATAGTTGGGAACAAGAGGGTTATGCCAATTCCCATCTGCAGTTTTGATCGCCTGGGGTCAATAGTAGCCAGTGTAAATTACAATAGCCATCAGGCTGTGCTTACTTAGACTGGGAGAAGGGACTGCTGTATGCAAGGCCTAGGACAGCAAAATGCAAAAAGGTGAGGCAACTTTTGCCTGCTCAGCTGGAGATACTCTGAAAATTTGTGCTACATGGCCTCAAGCTGGGAGTTAAGAAACAGAAGAATCCAAAAATGGAGGCCACTTTTTAATATGAGAAAAAGGAGATTACTGTATGTCATAAATATAAAGGGAAGGGTAAACCCCTTTGAAATCCCTCCTGGCCAGGGGAAAGCTCCTCTCACCTGTAAAGGGTTAAGAAGCTAAAGGTAACTTCGCTGGCACCTGACCAAAATGACCAATGAGGAGACAAGATACTTTCAAAAGCTGGGAGGAGGGAGAGAAACAAAGGGTCTGTGTGTCTGTCTATAGTCTGTCTTTGTCGGGGATAGACCAGGAATGGAGTCTTAGAACTTTTAGTAAGTAATCTAGCTAGGTATGTGTTAGATTATGATTTCTTTAAATGGCTGAGAAAAGAATTGTGCTGAATAGAATAACTATTTCTGTCTGTGTATCTTTTTTGTAACTTAAGGTTTTGTCTAGAGGGGTTCTCTATGTTTTTGAATCTAATTACCCTGTAAGATATCTACCATCCTGATTTTACAGGGGGGATTTCTTTATTTCTATTTACTCCTATTTTTATTAAAAGTCTTCTTGTAAGAAAACTGAATGCTTTTTCATTGTTCTCAGATCCAAGGGTTTGGGTCTGTGGTCACCTATGCAAATTGGTGAGGCTTTTTACCAAACCTTGTCCAGGAAGTGGGGTGCAAGGTTTTGGGAAGTATTTTGGGGGGGGAAGGACGCATCCAAACAGCTCTTCCCCAGTAACCAGTATTAGTTTGGTGGTGGTAGCGGCTAGTCCAAGGACAACGGGTGGAATATTTTGTACCTTGGGGGAAGTTTTGACCTAAGCTGGTAAAGATAAGCTTAGGAGGTTTTTCATGCAGGTCCCCACATCTGTACCCTAGAGTTCAGAGTGGGGGAGGAACCTTGACACTGTACATTTAACTTATACTAGATTTCCCATCATGTCCCTTGCTGTTTTTTCCACATTCTATTTCTTCTTTTTTTGCCCAGTTTCTTTCTCCAGGTTTAAAAATGGCATTTTAGGAAGCTTGTTTTTATATAACTACAAATGCTTATTTGCTTTTACTTTTGGAAAATGAAAACATAAGCCCAAATGTAGTTTCATATTCTACATTTATAGCTATATACTCAAATATACATTTCTAAAGAGGAGATTTTTTTCTTGCTCCAAAAGGAAAAAAAAGACTATGATCCCTGATTTACAAATAAATTTAAGCAAATGTATTTTTGCCCAAATATAAACAGAGACAAATTTAGCATTCCTTTTGGCTGCATAAATTAGATAAGGCTTAAAGTTTCCTCTTGAAGTTAGCATAAAAGCAAATTTATCACAATGACATCCCTTACTAGTTCCATTCTGCTTTCCTAGTTATGTATTATCATGCATACACCGCCAAGCCTGCCACATTCAGTAACTCTAGTTTAGGACAAACCATATAGCTTTTACACGGTCTACAAAAATTGGGAGTTAAACTGTTGTTCAGTAGCCTATGTGGACAGAGGCCACAAACACAGTCCAGTTCCTTGTAAGACAGTCACATTAACTAAGACACACACACACACACACACGTACGTATTAACTGGAACCTTTTAGGTGATCCTGGAATTTAAATTCATCTCTGCTGGATTCTAAAAGCCATAGACATAATAGAGATACTGGTTTTATGGCTCATTACAACAATTTGTAACACATCCTGATATTTTTGTTTTAAATTGTCTCCTACAACATGTATTATCTGTCCCACCATGTAACTTGGACACTCTGATTTTTCTTCCCCAGACTCAGGGAAGAGCTCTATGAAGCTTGAAAGCTTCGACCTTCCACAACAGAAGTTGGTGCAATAAAAGATTATCTTATCTACCTCGTCTCTCATATCCTAAGGCCGACATAGTTACAACAACACTGCAAATGGCATACCTTTTAAGGCATTCAAAGCAAAAAAAGTTGAAGGGGCACTGAGACTGAATTAGTCTTATTTTTCATATAGGGGTCTTTCCCCAGGCCAGATGGAAAAAAGCAGTGTTGGTGTCACGCTGTCTGGAGTGACTCATGACCATGAGTGCCAACCTGAAGGAAGCTGACCAGGAACAGGGCACAAATCCCAAAGTTGGCTGTGTGTGTTCTAGAATTACCTTTCTGCAACTAAGTAACAAGTGTGAACTGCTACATCACTCTGATAGCCTCAACATGGACTCCCAGACAGTCCCCTTAGGGCCAGACACTTATCCCAGTTCAATTTGCACCCAAAACCCACACCAAAGAGAAAGGTTGTAACCAGTCCTATAAAACTAACCAAGCAGGTATTAATTAAGAAATAAGTTATGCACAAGGTTAAAGCAGGTAACATACAATATTAGGTTCCAAAAGATAATAGGGACTTCTATAATTTGTGTCCTTTAGGGCTAACTCAAGCCAAACAGCAGGCAACCCCTTGTTTATGCTTGCACTTCATAAAGTCTAAATACTGAGCACATTGATATAAGTCCAAAACCTAACAATACTAACACATGGGAGAGGCAAACCAGTTTCCAGCTAAGTATTTGTCAGTTAGGTCTAGGGACCTTCACATGAGCTGGCATCTGGTCTGTCAGGATCAGAGGGAACCTGGTACTCCTGCCACTCTGCTTATAGTTGTTCTATGTAATTGTGCTGTAATTGTTCTTTGGATCCAGCTCTTTTCCCTCAATTGCATTCACTGTACAGAGTATAAAAAGGGTATTACATACTTTCTAGAATTTTAAAGTGATGGAAAATAATTAGGAGGCAATAAAGTTCAATCGATCAGTCTAGTTCAGAAACCACTCATCACCAGTAAAAGGAATAAGACTCATTAAGGCCACAGAATGTCAATATGGCAATGTCAGAAATATGAGTGAATCTTGCAAGAGCAGAAGATAGGTATGGTATAAGATTAGTTGGTGCTTAATATCATCAGGAATGCCTAAAATACTTTGAGTTTGACTTCTAAACATGCTTCTGTGAGTCATCTCTTTCCATCCTGACTTACAATTCTTTGCCTTCCTTGTAAACGTTACTTTTAAAAACAGATAAAACTAAAAGTTGTATTAAAATAAATGCCATAACTGCTGCTATTAGCTTCTCAGAAACTGACTTTCCCATCTGATATAGCAGCAAAAAGAAAAGTATTTATTTCAAATTTGTACAAAGATGATTCTCTCTGAAGTATCCTCTATACCAGCCCAGCATATGGTGGATTTCTTTTTGAGGAGAAGATGAGAAGGAAAGGAGAAAGGTTGTTATTGCCATTGAAACATATTGTAGCACATTTGGCTTTATTGTTGGAACACTGCAGTGGATGCCCTTGCTTTTAGGACCAAATCGCTCCCAGGTTGAAGCTAATGTTAAGATTACAGCCCTCTTGCCAATTAAAGGCATCTTACCCAAATTATAGGTGGTTTTGTGATAGTCTCTCCTCTGGTCCCCCCAACACAGGGTTACATGAAATGTTTCAATAGGACACTGCTTATGACATTTAACTAGCAAATAAATAATTGGGACAAAACCAGCATGATTTATATAGAACATAACTCCTAACCCATAAAATATGTAGTCTTTTGGACAGTAAGTTTTTTTTTATTTTAAAATTTATTTAGGGCTGTTTTAGGCGTTAGATTCTACACATACCAAGTCATCTGCTGGCGTTAAAACACCCCCGAAAGAATACTTAAATGCTAAGGTGAGGCAAACTTGTATTCATAAAAATTGGAAAAAAGCAAAACCAAGAAGATAGATATTTATGCAGGATGTTTGACATGACTTGGGTTTCATTCAGTTTCACAAAGGTGGATGTGGTTGAACAGCTTAGTCATGGGTTTTTGTTTGGCTTAGTTTCTTAACATCATTGGACTTGATAGTTGCTAGAGGTTACGTGCTTGTAGATGTTGAGTCATAGATTTTGCTGAACTCTTACCCTTGTACGGCCAGCCAAAAAAGCATACACCTCTTGAGGGATGCCAACACTTCAAGCTGGGGGTGCAATTACCAGCTTGAGGAGATAAACTCACACTAGTCTCAACAAGCTAGCAGGCCAAAAATAGCATAGCTACTGCAGCACAAGAGGTGGGATGATCTACCTGCCCCAAATACATGCCCATCCAGTACCCTAGGCACATACTTGAGGTAGCTAACTTGAGGTAGCTAGCTCTAGCTACCACTTGCTGCCCAGCAACTACATTCTATTTTTAGCATGCTAGTTTGATATCTCCCCTCAAGAGGTGAATCACACTGTGACCTAAGTCCCCCTTCATGCCAACTGGTACACCCACTGTTAACCTGCAGGGCTGGCATGCTTTAGAGGAAAGTACTTAAGTGGCTAACAGGCTGTTGGTGTTAAGGAGTTGACAGCCAGTTAAGCACAAGCAAGACTCTCTCATGCTGATGGCAGGGGTAACAAGGTGACTCTCAGTCCTGGGTACCCAGAGAACCATCACACACTCTCCAGCTCAAAGCGTAGGTATACCTTGTGTCAGTCATGGTGACATTGCAAGGCCAAAGGCCAGGAGCCAAAAAGCTGTGGGATCCATGGTAAAGGGAGACAATCTGAAGCCAGAAGCAACAGATTTTCAATTTTCCTTCCGTTTATGATAGTGACAGTAAACAGTAATTTATTTGTTCAGCTATGCACAGGAAAACCCTTTTTTCTTAAAAAGCTACAAGATAGTTCCTGTTCCACAAACAGTTGCTTTACTTCCCTTTTATATTTTGCCACTCTGCAGTTCAGCTTAGAGCAGCATTTGACAGTTGAACATACATTTTGAGCAGAAGGTTAGACTTTCCCTGTCAGAGTAAAGCATCCTTAAAAATCATGAGTTTAAGGGTCAATATGCAGTCTAGCTGTCTCACAATCCCAATGCTATCTTTTCCTCTACCCTCAACCTCTAACAAACAATAGCTTGCTTGAACAGCTCTTGAAGTGTGGAACCTCAGCTTTGATGGAGGGATATGCTATCTAAGATGTCAAATTGTACATCATTGTGTATCCAGATATCAGGACAGGTGGAAGTAAGAACTGGCCCCTAGAGCATAACACTCAGATCTCCCCATTATAATTCAGTCATCTTCGTGACACCATGAATACACCTGCTCTGAATGTTGTCCCTGAACCTCTTCTCTTGGGGATGGAGAACAGAGAAGGATCAATGGATTCTTTATTGGCAGATTGTGCATTAAATTCAACACTCAGAGGCAATGGCCATAGGCTCCATAGTTGAGATGGTCATGC
This sequence comes from Caretta caretta, assembly GCF_965140235.1. Taxonomy (NCBI): domain Eukaryota; kingdom Metazoa; phylum Chordata; order Testudines; family Cheloniidae; genus Caretta; species Caretta caretta. The sequence continues at coordinate 87,487,010 of NC_134210.1, read as the reverse complement.
TCTAGCTTCAGGAAATGTGCAGAGCAGGACATTAAAAGACACCAGAGTAGGACCCTCACTTCTCAGTAGTGTGATATCAGTACCACTGACTTCAGAGTCAGTTTTAGAGGAAAATTGGGGTCTGCCAGTTTGGTGGTGGTGTGAGGAAACGAGTGCTTTTCATGCAGTGGACTCCTTCCCCCCCCAAAATCAGTGAAGCCTGCCTCCTATGTATCTGTGACAAAAGAAATAGCTGATTGTATTGACATCTTACCAGGACATGTCCGATTAGTCTTGTAGTAGCTTGCATCACCAATAGCCACAGTAGCAGATCTCATGTGTGTATATTTCCCTATTCCCTATTCCTATGTATATTTCCCTATTCCCTTCTATAACCCGTGTGTGTTATGGATATCATCAGTAGGTAGCATGTCACAAGCTGTGACGTGGCAGTTAAAGTAGTCCAAATGCAGTTGGTATGCCTCTGCTGCCCCCCAAAAAGCAGAATTCAAAGCTTTTGGGAAGCCAAAAAGGTAACGTACCAGTCTTCCCCATTCTGAGATGGATTTGGAGAACCAGTCTGAGGACCTTGGCCACCCAACACACACCCCTTCTTTCAGGGGTCAGGGAGTTCTGAGTTACAAGCCTGATCCTCCCTTTTTAAGGATCTACCCAGGCTTGACAAGCCTCAAAAGGTGTGCTATGTTGAGGCTGATTGGGACCTGAGGAACTCTTTAAAACTTTCCTGATGGGGTACAGATCTGTCCCACTTTTTATGCATTGCTTCACACTGATGGGGTGCCAGATGGAGTAGGATACATTTCTTACAAAAGATGCACCCTTGTGCCATTGAAGTGCTTCAGTAATTTTTTTTTAAATGAAATACCTGAAATTCAGGTGTGCTTTCATATGGGTAGTTCCATGATTTATTTTTTAAACAACAGTTTGCCATTCAAATGTATTTCTTCTTAGCAATAGTACTTTTTGATTGTTAACAAGAGAACCATCTCTCTCAACCTCTCATTACTGGGTGGGGGGGGGGGGGAGGATGAGGGAGAGGCATTCCCTGTAATACCTAATGATTGTAACAAATTTAACAAGTGGAAGGGCATGTCAAAATGTTACTTCCATGTTTGTTAGAGCGGACTATATTGTTCCTGTACTTTTGTGAACAAATGAGCATTTGCAGGACTTTATTTTGACTTGACAAAGTAATTAAGGTGACTTCAGAATTAACTGTGCAGAAAATGGGATCATAAAGACAGTGTCAGACGGGTCAGAGCTGAGGTGCAATATTACAAGGGTAAGTTTTATTTTCTCTTACAACGTTACTAGGTTGGGTTAAAAAAAAAAGAGAGAGAGACACCCAACTCTACTGATAATGTTAAACTGTGAGTTTGGAATAAAATCTGCTTTCTACAGAATGCTGACATCAGGATGTCAGTTCATTAGGAGAAAAGCAGGTGTCAGCTACTCTACTGGTCTTTAATGAAAAATAAAGGATCCTCATCCTTATTATTAGCACAAAACAGACCCAGTCTAAGGGAAGTAGAGAAGATTCTAATGTAGTTCCTTAAAACATTCAGTTTTAACTGTGTAATTGCCATCACTGTTGGGCCTAATTCTGCCAGCCTCTCTCATGCTGAATGAGACCTTTCTCCAAAAGTGGTCTCAGTGAATTCAATGGGACTACTTGTGAAATAATTCTGAGGAAGGCTAACAGAATCTGCCCCCTATCAAACAATACATATTTGCTATGGTAACCCGAGCCCTTGAAGTGATGCCCCAACACCACCACCCACCACTGCTTATTTCTCTCAAAAGACACATGGTTCAAAGATTTTTATATTATATTTCACTGTGCCCATTAGAAGGTTTCCTGAAAACTGAAAGAAGGTAGCTCAAGCATTCCTCATTATTAAGAGAAATCTGCCCTCTGTTATCATGGGTGGATGGCCTAGGGGAGGAAGATTCATTAAGGAACGTGTCATTGTGAGACATTGCATTGGAAGTAGCTTCTTCCTGGAGATAAAGGCCCAGAGATCTTACCATGCAGAAGATCAGATCTTTACCTTATCAGCTGAGATGAAAACCAAAGGAATGTTTTATCTGTGAAGGTCTCTCTTGTGATCGCACTTATGATGAATAAAGGAAAGCTCTTTGAAAAAATCCAATTACAGAGGGACTGCCTTCTCATAACATGCTGACTGAGACTTGAGTGATGAAAGCCTAGGTGCATCTCTCACTTAAAGAAAAGGAGTACTTGTGGCACCTTAGAGACTAACCAATTTATTTGAGCATAAGCTTTCGTGAGCTACAGCTCACTTCATCGGATGCATACTGTGGAAAGTGTAGAAGATTTTTTATATACACACAAAGCATGAAAAAATAAAAAGATCTTCTACACTTTCCACAGTATGCATCCGATGAAGTGAGCTGTAGCTCACGAAAGCTTATGCTCAAATAAATTGGTTAGTCTCTAAGGTGCCACAAGTACTCCTTTTCTTTTTGCAAATACAGCCTAACATGGCTGTTACTCTGAAATCTCTCACTTAAGTTAACTATGGCTTCTTATACTGTTGGAATTAACTGAGAAGCATCATAATCATTCCAAGAACAAAACTTCAGAATGCTACATCCAGTGATGAGCTGCCAAAATCTTAACGGGTTCCCTCCTCAGTCCATGAGGGGGTCGTTGCCCACCCCCTACCCCCAGGACTCCTGCCCCATCCAACCCCCCCGCGTTCCTTGATGCCCCCCCAGCCCCATCCATCTCCCTCCATTGTCCCCTGACTGCTCCCAGAACCAGGCAGGAGGGTGTCGTGGGCCACCGTAGTGGGTGCCCACCCCACCCCTAAGAGCCAGAGGCACCTGCCAGGGGATGAGATGCGGAGTCCCAGAGGTGCTTACCTGGGGCAGCTCCCAGGAAGCATCCGGCAGGTCCCTCTGGCTCCTAGGGATGGGGGAGCGTAGCTGGGGGGGGCGGCCGCTCCCCCATGAATCACATAAAAAGTGGCGCCTTAGGTGCCCACTCCCTGGGTGCTCTGGGGCTGGAGCACCCATGGGGAAAATTTGGTGGGTGCAGATCACCCCTGGCAGCTCCCCGCCCCACGCCCAGCCCCAGCTCACCTCACCTCTACTACTCCTCCTCCCCTGAATGCACTGCCCTGCTCTGCTTCTCTGCCTCCCAGCTTCCCATTAATCAGCTGTTCGGTGGGAAGCTGGGGAGGGCCGAGAAGCAGGCCACAGCTTCACACTCAGGCCGAGGGTGGCGGAGATGAGCTGGGGCGGGGAGCGGTTCCCCTGCGTGCCCCCCCCCCGGGTTACCTGCTGTGACACGGGTGGCCCTCCTCATGCTTCCCAACCCGAGCTCACCTCCGCCTTCCTGGGCCTGAGCTGGAAGCCGCAGCCTGTTTCTCAGCCTGCCCCAGCTTCCCATGTGAACAGCTGATTCGCAGGATGCCTGGAGTTGGGGGGGGGGGGGGGCGGAGAAGCAGAGCAGGGCAGCGCATTCAGGGGAGGAGGCAGAGGTGGACAGGAGGTGAGCTGGGGCGGGGAGGGGAGCTGCCGGTGGGTGCTCTGTGCCCACCAAATTTTCCCCTTGGGTGCTCCAGGGCTGGAGCACTCATGGAGTCAGCTCCTAAGGCACCACTTTTGGCTGGTTAAATTTAGAAACCCTTTTAGAACCGGTTGTCCCTCGCGGAACCACCAGTTCTAAAAGGGCTTCTAAATTTAACAACCAGTTCTAGCGAACCAGTGGGAACTGGCACCAGCTCACCACTGGCTACATCCATATACAAGCAAGAAATCTGGGCTATAGGCCTGACCCAATGCTTTCTGAACTCATGGACAAAGTTGATTTAATTAGATATTGAATTAATCCCATAATGTTAAATTCACCCTCAGAACCATTTTAATTTTAAGTCTCTTCACCATTTACAGTTAAATGGTATGCCTACAGTGCAACTGGAGGTGTGTCTGCAGCTCAGGGAAGAAAACATGGCCAAAGACATGTTGTAGCAACCAGGCAAGGTACTAACAAACTTCAACAGGACTTCATTTTTAAAGTGGAAACCTCTTTACCAAGCTGCTGCTGCACCCTCTGTAGCTCTCTGCAAGCCTCTCAACTCCTCCCCCCTCCTTCCTGTTTTCTGTCCTTTCAGACTCCCAACAGCCAGTGCTCCCAGTTCTAATAATTACAAGCAGCATCAAAACACCACAAGACATCAGTGAAGACATAGCCCCCACTGGGCTCCAACAAGCAGCCAGGGTTCTGGGAGGGCTTGTACATACAGTCTATGCTGGTGCAGCTTCGTGACTATTTTTAGGCATAAGTAGCTAGATTAAAGGTAGTGCGAGTATAACCTAGTTGAGCTCTATTTACACCTTTGTCTTTAGTGTAGACATAAGCCTTTACATCTAAGGGCCTCAACCCTTAAGGATGCCATTTATTTTTGCCACCATAAGCTATTATTTCTAGAAGTTCTTTTAAGCACTTAAGGTTGACTTTAGCTTTAATGAAAGTTACTTGCAGTCATTTAATGATAATCTTTCATTATTTGTTCTCTTAAGAGGAAAATTGAGACTCTGAGCTGGTATTTGTGTACATGAATAATCCCATTGATTTCAAATTATGCATGTACTTAACACTTCTGCAGCAAGAGGACCTAAATGCCTAATCTGACATTAATACTATATTAAGGTTGAGAAGTTGAGCACAAAACGGTCATGAAATTCAAAGCCTTGGAGACCACACATTACCTTGGACATGTTGCCTTGTCTATTGATGTTTTTCTCATTAACTATGTTTGTTATTGACTGTGTAATAAGATGATCTAGGCATATGTGTTACTGTTTTAAAAAAATAAATCAAGGATTCTAATATGTGCATGTTTACTCAGCCTTAATTCTTGCATTCGTGTCAGGTTTTTGTTTCTTTTCCTTCCTTCCTCCCCCTCCCCCATTTATAGCAAAGTTTTGCTAGTTAAGCATAACCTTGCAGAAAGCCACACCTCTACTGAGTGAGCAAAGCAAGCAACCAATCTCCAATAAGCTGTACTCAGTATTGCTCAATGCCTATATGGTGCAATGCCTGGTGCTATACAAGTCCAAAAGATAACACAGAACTGCATTAGGGCAGTGATTGACTGCCCAGTATTGTAAACCCCCCACCCCTCAGTTTAATTGGGATCTAGCCAAGATCCAGTGATGTATTAGCCAATAGGGCCCATGCCCAGGGGCCCTGAAAAAGTGGGCACCCCCATGCCCTGACCCCAGCAGGAGTGCCAAGGGAAGCCCTTGCACCCTGACCCCCACTCCGCTGCAGAAATGCCAGGCAGGAGAAGCCCCCATACCCCAACTACAGCTCCAGAACAAGAGGAGCTCTAGCTCCCTGCCATGGTCTCAAGGCTGGGGGAGCTCTCACTCCCAGCTGTGGCCCAGCAGGCTGTGGAAGGGAGGACAGAGCTTCTCTGGTCTTGGGACTACAGTGGGGTCATGGGTGGGGCTGCAGGTAGAAGAGTCAGGGAGGGCCCCCCCTTGTGCTGGCCCAAGGCCCCACAAAACCTTAATCCACCTCTGCCAAGACTCCTTCCCAATTAGCACCACAAGAGCTTATTTGAGACCTATGCATTGAGAACCCATACACTAGATAATTGATAGAGAAAGACAGCACTGCAGGAGAAATTAATGTGCTCACTACTCAGGTCATTTGTATCCCTATAGGGTTATTGCCAAACTCATATTCTCCATGTAACCCAGGAGTTTAAGCTGGTCAGCCCTCAATGTTGCAGGCAAAACTGATTCACCTGTTTATCATTGTCAAATGTGCACCTCTATCTTACTCTCCAAAATGTCCGTCATCCATTTTTATAGTAAATATCTGTCATTAAATCTGTCTGACTTTCACTACAAATATGCAGCTTTATGTATGGTACTGACTCCTTTAAGGTCTGTCTGAAGCTTTTTCACTGAAGTTATACTTAGGCTCAAGTATAAGTATAGTATGATTAAAATAGTTTCTCTGCCATTTACAGTGAAAGTGAGGTTTTTTTTTTTGTATTGGAAACTATAGCCTTATGCAGAAATTCAAGGTGAACCTCAAGATTGCAATATGAAGATCATAGCAGCCTGCTGAAGTCATCGGACCTTTGTATTTCAGCCATCTGGACCAGCCCTTCAACAAGAACTTCCCTATTTATAGTGCCTTTCATGAAATCTTAAAGTGCTTTTGTATCAAGAAGCAGAAAACATTTAAAGAAAACTCAATAAAAAAAGTGTTAAGAACAAAGGGTATCTTCTCCTCCCCCCATAATGTTTAAAGATTTTAAAATGCAATTTTAGACTTGGTAGTATATAGAATAGAAAGCAAAGGCTGGTGTTTCACTGTCTGTGAGCAACTTTTAAGAGCTTGATCCTGAAAGATGCTGAGCACTCAATTTCTAATGGCTTGAGTGGGAGACAAAGGCAGTAACTACTATGCAGATGAGGCCCTAGATTCCAGGGCAAAATGTTTATCCAGGGATTGCAAAGCATTTTGAGATATTCAGATAAAGTGTGCTATAGCAGTGAGAGCACTAGTCATATCTTAGAGGTACTAATACACTTCACAGCCATGACCATAATAAGACCAAAGTCTATTTCAGCCCCACACTCAGGAAAGTGAGAAGATTCCCTCTATAGGTCCACCAAGAGTAGAGCAAACAACTGTCAAGTCTTTAGTACAAAGATGAGGTTGATAAGTACTGAACTGCAAAGTATTAAGACACCAAGAAAATGAGTTAGAGTTCATTAATAGGTAGGGATAAGACCTAACCAAGACTCCAGGCCCAACATTCCACTTAAAAGAAATACTTTGGATGTGTCTTGTTCTAGATACTAACCTTATGGCTAAACTCTAGCTCTACAGATTTTGCTTTGCCCCATTATAATCAGAAGTATCTCCAACCAAGCTTTGGGAAATCATTTCAGTCTGGATCTGAATTTGGTGACTTGGGCCATTGCTGGCTTAAAACAAAACAATATCTTAAAACAGAAAAAAAAAGTCTTCCTACCAATTACAATTTTGTTTTCTAGAATATAAGCAGCACCATTTTAAATAAAATCTAGCACCCCACCAAAATAGATACCCAGCTGTAGCTTATAAAAGTGTGTAACATTAAGACTACCAGCAATGGTGCTTGTTGTCCTAAAGGGGCCACACTGAGAATGCTTACTTAGGGCAAACTGCAGGGAATAGGGCTGACAATCCCCCAAAATGATGGGACATTCAATAATTAGATTCCAAACTAGTAACAAAAACAGCTTCTATGACACCACACTGGTTATCAAGAAGTCCAATACAGTCCCCTTATGCAATCCAGCCTCTGGGTCCCATTTAGACAGCCAGGTCTAATACAGTGAGTGAGTGAGAGAGAGAGAGAAATTAGTGAAAACCTTATTCACCATATTTAAAGTTCTACCAATCCCAAAGGACAGGACACATTGCCCACTAGGTCAATGACTATTTCAGACTTCACCCAAATACATGCATGCAGCCAATTTTATTAACAAAATCTATAATTTTTTTAAAAATTAATAAAAGCGTTATCTTTTGGTTAGGAGATCAATATCCATACAAGTATGTGCAAAGTCCTTAGGTTACTTTCATAGCAGAGATGGTGAGGCTGATGATTTATGAAAGTCTTTCTAGAATTAAATTTAAAAAGGTTGTAGTCCAACAGGCAGTCCAGGTACAGAGTTTATTCAAATTTTTCCATGAGAATTCCAGGGTGAATCCAGAGTAAGCTCAGAGACCTCAGTCTTGTGACTGAACTTTCCCTGTCAAAAGTTTAAACTGATCTGAGATTAAAAAAAGATCAGGCCTGAAGTTTCCTTTATAGTTGAAGCCTCTGGTCAGCAATTGTCAGAACAGACCCTTTTGTTTTGTTTTGAAGTTATTCTATTTCCTTTGGATACCCAGGTAACTGGTTGGATTCATTAACATAGTTCAAATGATTAATTGCCTTATCAAGACAGTTCATTATAGCATCATCAAGTAAACTGGAGACAAATAATATTAGTTCCTACAGCATCTTATGTCTTATGATCTTTGAGTCAATAGAATGTAGTAATGAATCATTAGCAGACAAGAACAAGATTTTAGCATCTACATGCTAATTAGGTCACATGGTTAAACTTGTAACAAGATATAGGTGAACACAGACAAATACAATTAGTGTCTACCGTTGATTCTCTAACAATACAGGCAAACATATTAAAGATTCGAGTCTAGTACATTTCTTTGAAAGTCACATACAAGTAGGTTTCAGAGTAGCAGCCCTGTTAGTCTGTATCTGCAAAAAGAAAAAGGAGTACTTGTGGCACCTTAGAGACTAACAAATTTATTTTAGCATAAGCTGTAGCTCACAAAAGCTTATGCTAAAATAAATTTGTTAGTCTCCAAGGTACCACAAGTCCTCCTTTTCTTTCTCCATACAAGTAGGTTTGTCTTGATTACATTTTAGTGCCTCCTGTTAAGTTGTTATGGGTCACACACAAGTTGACCAGTCTATTGGTGTCAGTGCTATTTTTGGTTATTTAGACACTGGCATATGGTCAGGCCAAACCATATGAGCACTTAAATAATTTAAGATTTGTTTGGAGTTCTGCAACGCCCTCCCCCCTTCAGAACTTGGGAGGGGCAGGGGAAGACTCAACAGCAGACCATCCAAACAATATCTGGACTTGCCTAGTTGTTCATAAAACTAGATTCGAAGCTAGGAGACTATGTATGAACAGAATATACAGAAGGCACAAACCTGAGGCCCTGCAGAATCTCAGATGCAGTTCCTCAATAATCCATCTGTGCCAGTTAATAAGGTGCTTTGCTTCCAAACATTCCATCAGCTTCATAAAAGGTAAACAATTTCCTTTTAGTTTTTCCAGTAGATTTTTGAAAAAAAAAAAAAAAAAGTTTGCCTAGAAATGCCCATGAGTAGCTAGAAGTGTCCATCACTGTAGTATGGAGACAATGAGAAGCAAGACTTCCCACCCCCCCATGGTAAAATTAAAAGACACCTGTAGGCCATGTTCCTGTACCTGTGCCTACCAACACCTTCCTAGCAGCTACATTGCAGCTATATTACCAAGGTCTCCCAGACCCTGGTTAGGCCATATGCAACAGAGACTATGTAGTAAGAGTTAATACGACGTGGGTCTTGAACTAGTAGATCACTTAAATGGCTAAAAGGTCAGATCCTCAGCTGACGTAAACTATCATCAGTCCAATAACTTCAATGATGGACTCAGCTGGTGTAAATCAGTGCAAGTTTCTAAGTCTCATGTAGCCAGGCTCCTTCTAGGCTATTTATAAAGCTGAACTAGTCCAGTTTTTAAAAACTATATTACTATGAAATATTGAGCATAATTTGCCTCCTGTGAGCAAAACATATTCTAGTATCTTAGAGTATTTTGAAATGTGTGGATAGACTCTATAGAAGTGCAATGCATTTATTATTAAAATTTAAGTCTTCTCTTACATATAGAGTAATTGGCTTCCTGACTGAAAAGAGGAGTGTTATAATAGGTAGCAATTATATTGACATATGTATGATATGATTCATGAATAAATTTTAGCTTTGCAGGAACAGATTTTTATTCTCTATCTAGTCTCTGAACTTAGAAAAAGATAAAGCTAGACTAACTGATTGGAAGTCTCTCATGTAGGGTTTTTGTTACTGCTGCATAAAATTGGTAACAATTATCAATTTCAATCTCCCTATCAGCCTGCTAAAGTAATAATGAGACATATGAAGATCCCAGGACAACTGACTCGGTCTTCAATTAATGCTGGCTCTTGAGGTTTGCCTAGAATTTATAGTTACAATGTCTGTTTCTTCTTTCTTTCCTTCATTGCATGTTCAAGATTCAATTCTAAAAGAAATACAAATATCTCAAAGCTGTCACATTTCACAAGTTGCATTTTTTAATAAGTGAACAGAGTAGCTTTATCTTAATATAGTGTGTCTAATGAAATAGAGACTTCAGAGACAGCAATGGACACATTTACTTATGATATTTCTCTCTAGAGCAAGAGATGAATCTGTTTAAAATGCTCATTATAGAAAGAGTATCCTAGACTAATGATAGTTTAATAAAGTCGACGCTTTTGGAAAATCTATTTAAGATCTTCCTAAGAGGGGAAAATGCAGTCTTTAAAATGGGGAGACTAAGAGACCAATTGTATTCCCACATACTTCAGTAGGAGTTTAGTCACTGACATCAAAGGAAGGAGGATCAGGCCCCAAAGGAATGTCCCTAAAAAATATACATAACTTCTTAAATATCTTTATTGGTGGTATAGATAAGGATGCAATTTAGTCACGAGCTCACAGATTCTGTGACTTCAGCCTCACTTGGGCTTCTGCTTTAGCCTCATGCAGTGGGGCTGTGGCTATCAGCCCCCCGCAGGACAGCTGGACTTCAGCTCCAACCCTATGGTTGGAGGGCTCAGGCATCTGTCATTTATTATTTATTTCCTGGGTCCTGCCTGTGATTTACTAAAAATACCCATGACAAACCTTAACCTTAGTGGTAGGCATTGCTTTCTTGGATTTGCCCAGTGATAAGCGGAATAGAGGTTATAGTATTTTCTTCCTATGTCAATAAGTGACTTTAATAAACTTAATGGGGGAACATACTACAAGTACATGACAACCAGAGTTCCATCACTGGGCGTTACCTTACTTTTATAGGAATAACGCAGCTGTATTTCACATTACTACTTGGTGCAATAATTAAATGAGGCTGATCTACAGGTGTAGCCTGCTTGCCCTTTGCCAGGACATGTCAGAGCTCTGCTATTAGAGGGGAGCTCGATGCAGAACTTTATCTAACCTGCAAGAAGGTACAGACTGTTGGTTGACTGACAACCTGCGCACATGATTGAACGTGGTCACTGCAATATAATGGTAGTCAGTCAACATAATCAGTGACTATGTACAGTGTTGATTGTTTCCAAGTGAGAGGAACAAAGGTTCTAGAAAGAGTGAGGAAGATTCTGGTTTTACAGATTTAAAGCATTGATTGGTAAATAGTGAAGATTATAGGTTCTATTGTGAGACTTTCCCAGCACCAAGCAAGAGGTAGCACATTGTTGCTCTCCCCCTAGAGCAGCAGGCTAGAAATCAGATTGTGACTGAATCAGTGTGGCTTCTGGGTTCCCCCTATTCCAACAAAGGGATACCTTGCATCAGGTATTTCTCTGACAAACTGACAAAGCTATACAAGCTAGCACACTGGGGTGCTCTCAAATCCCTCTGGAATTCTGTACACTTTCATAGGCTGCACATTTGCATAGGAGAGGATACAGCCACCCTGTGGAAGCTGCTCTCCTACCTATGCTGTTACTTGCAATTTGGGTAGCTAACTCGAGAGAGTAAGACGGGGCCTTAGGCCTCCTTGGAGCATGCAGTATGGCTACAATCTGGTTCTATCAAATTTACACTGCAGCTTGATATCATTGAATTGAAAGTATGTGCAGTTTATGGAATTAAAGGTTTTACCAGCGTTGTGGTCAAAGTTGGAAAATGAGTCATAAGTCTACCCAATTTAGGCTTAATCAATTTTTGCTTTTATTTATACGGTTTCAGACAGAATGGTCACTTAGTGTGTAGACATACATTTATGCCAGACAAATAACAGACAAGACAGAATTGTTAAATGTGCTCAAATTTCCACATTCTGGAGCACCAGGAAATTCTACCACCTTCCAGGATAGTCATCCTGTTCTCTGATCCTTTGGTTGGTTCCTTCAGTCCCATTCTTCAACTTCTAGTCCAGTGCTTCTCCATGTTCACTAAAGGGTTATACATTTCTACATTACAGATTAAAGATTAAGTAATCTTTGTCCGATCTGTTTTTTTTTGCAGAGTCAACCCTTGGGGTTTTAGGTAAGCCACACATTAAGTGTGCACAAGCTTCAATTACTCAACTTCAGTATTTTTTCCTGCTGGGTTTGCGGTTTGAGTCATTTTTTGTGGCATCCTGCCCTGGGTCTTCCCAGAAAGATGAGAATTGTATTTTTCATCATGTTTATATATCTTTTTTCTTACCTTTGTTCTCTCAACAGCAACATTTTAAGCAGATTGCCAATGTGATGCAAAGAATTGGCATAACCACACTTATACCAGCAAGGACATGGCTTAAGTGTTAGCTCATCTGCATTCTGTCACTATCCATAATTACAGATAATTAAAAATATGGCAATTGAGAATTCATTTTAAAATTACCACAGAATTATATTGATTTATACCATTGAAATCTATTAAAAAGGGGTGGTGAGTTATGAAAAATATGGTGAATCTTAAAGATAAAATAAGTTTACATTAGAATATTTTCCCCTATAGTCCAGTTGTATTTGAGAATCATTACAAAAAACTCCATTAGAAGAAGTTTTCCTGTGAAAGTATTTTGAAGGCTATTTAATTGCTTTTCATGGTATCCCCAACCCATCGTGTCACAGTCTGTTGTAAACAAGGAGGTAAAATTTCAAAATGGCTGACGCCCAATGTTGCACGCCAAAAAAAAAAATAAATAAAGTTACCAGGGGAAAAAAAAACCACCCCTCCTACATTTGCATCTGCATTTTGGTACCCACAAAACAAAGGGCAAATGTAAGTCAGAATATATACCCTCTCCCTGATTTCTATATGCAACCTGGTATTTAGAGGCACAAGTATACAGATTTATACATGCAACAACAGTGCTCATGCAAATTTTACACGTTCAAACAGCACCCACAGTAGAAGGTTTCTCCTTTTGAAAATGTGGTCCAACAGTTATCTGTTCTTTATCATCCAGAACTGGTGGGCCTTAATATATGGTGTTTTGATGATGGTGAGAGCAATATTTTTACTTATAAAATTTGTCCACTGACTAAATTGCTCAGTAATTGACTGATTTGTTAATCAGAGATGAGGAAGGATGGAAAGTGAGATGTACAATCTATTCTTTCCTTTGGAAAAAACATTGGCATACACTGAGAAGTAGTTCATTACATTGCACATGAAATTTACTGGAGCCTCATGAATATTCTAGGTCAAAAATAACTCAGATAAGTAGACAGTCTTAATTGAATTAAGACTAAAACTTTTTTTAAAAAAAGTTTAAGCACATATGTACTCTTATTTCTAGAGAGATGTATTCATACAGGCCAAAGATACTCTAGAAAAAAGTTAAAGAATGCAAAGTAGAAGTAAGTTGAGGAGTACTTGTGGCACCTTAGAGACTAACAAATTTGAGCATAAGCTTTCCTGAGCTGCTGCTCAAAAGTGAGCTGTAGCTCACGAACGCTTATGCTCAAATAAATTTGTTAGTCTCTAAGGTGCCACAAGTACTCCTTTTCTTTTTGCAAATACAGAGTAACACAGCTGCTACTCTGAAACCTAGAAGTAAGTTGAACAGTACGAAATTGCAAGATCATGCTTAGAGCCTAAATCAGCAATTGCATCATATATAGAATATATTTTATGAAGCAATTGATAGAATTTTCATATGAATCAGTCAATCAAGATTTCTATTATCCAAGTTTCATCCCACAGTAGGAAATATCACCTGCTTTTCTCATCTTGTTCTATTGATTTCCCTTTTTGTGTTAAGAAAAAAAAAGAAATTTACAACCCACTGTCTAAATTGTATTTTATCTGTGATCACTTTCTGTATGACAAAGAAAGTCCATTTTGGAACTGAGCAAATACTGATGAACTGTAGTGCAACAAATAGGCTAAAAATATACAAAGGATAGGTATAAGTCTTTAAACTTTTGGATACAAGTCAATTACTAACTGATGGGGTTATGGTGAAACTTTTTTATGAGTGCGTTATTATAAGATTGTCTATAATAGGAATTATAGGACCTTTCTGTAGATTTGATACTGTAAGTGTAGAGACAGAATAGTGGACCAGGATACCAGTCTGAGCTGGTATGGTGATTTCTATGTTCCTAAAATTTATTCTGGATTAAAGTAAATTGAGAAATAGAACAGAATGAGATGCATAAATCCCACTCAATTCAGTTAGGCAAAGCATTTTCAAACCAAGCCTATACATTTGGTTCTCATGGGCTGAATGCAAGTTTGCCAAATCCTAATATGCAATGTTTTTCTGAACACTTGAGGGGAATTCTCCACTGCCGAACCATAACTAGTTTGAGTTTGGGGATTTTTTTTTCCCCTCCAACACACACAAAACTGAACTACAAACTCAGCTTAGTTGGAAACATGTAGAAATTAGAGCCAGCAGGGCACTGGCAAGTGTTATTCTGAAGAACAAAGTTTGGAGTCAAAATATGAAATGTTCAATTTGTGATTTAAAATGCGATTTCTTGATGAATTCCCTCTGCCCCCTTCTCATAATCGAAACCTGATATTTAATAAAGCCGTGTAAACAGCTGTTTACTGAGAGCTGGTACTAAAATATTTTATCTCTGTCTTTCCCTCCCACCCCATCCTCTCTAGAGATATATTTTCCTTTAGAAAAATATTTTTAAATAATCCCATTAGAGCTAAGAGGAGGTAGAAATACTAATTCTTATCTAAGTGTGCGGATATCATTTTAGGTAAAACAAAGTCCCCCTCATATTTTCTCCCCCCCACACACACACACAAAATTGTGGGTAAATTCAGAAAGAACTCCTAATACAGGGGCAGAGCCAGCTAACGGAGGCTCAGGGTCTAGATATTGCATGGTAGGTGCTCAGACTTGGGCTGGAACCCAAGATCTGACACCCTGTGAGGTCTCAGAGTCCAAGCTGGAACATCTAAATTGTAGTTTTATAGCCTTACAAGCCCAAGTCAACTGATCTGGGCCAGCCATGACCATGCTGCTGCTGTTTTATTTCAGGATAGACATAGCCTTAGAGTCTTTCCACTGGAACTAATGGGTTTTGAATTAGGACCCTGGTGAGACTTTTTTACAAGTATAATTTGTTACTCTTCTGTATCATGAAAACTCTTATTTAAGTGTAAAGATATTTTTGCAAAGTAATTGTGCTTTGAGTTTTGCTATATTAGGAATTTGTTTCCCAGAGCATTATTTTGAGTCACTGCCAATTTTTAAACAATTGAGGATTATTTTAGAGACTTTGAGATAGCGGCTGGATAGTAGAACTGGAGGAAGAGATTTGCACATTGAAACTATGAATTCTTGTTTTTATCAGGGATTTTGATGTTAAAAAATGGTTTTTGCTCTGACAGGCCCCACTCATTGCTGCTGAAGATTGCTGCTAGAGAAAATAAAGCAGTTTCCTAAGACTGGAAAGGGCTGCTCGCTGAAGATCAGAATAATCACAACACATCACATGATTTAGATTTAAGCCTGTGTTCACATTTGCATCTGGAAGATCATAAAAGAAAAGATAAACAACAACACCAGGAGATAAATAATCCTTCCATCTTGTGAGAAAACTGAGAAATACACACTAACACAAAGGACAAACAGAGCCTTGGTAGCAATTATTACAGATTCTATGCTATGCTGTTGACCAAAAAAAGTTGATTTATATTGCCTGGGCCAGATCATTTGCTAATGTGAATTAAATCAACTGAATTATACAGGTTTACTGAGGGCCAGCTGAGATTCTATGGTCTTCTGCAATGTTTTCAAATCTATTAAAAAGTTTCACCTCTCCTTACATAGTCTTTATTATACTAAATTCTTTCTCTGGAGTCAGAGTTCCCAGTCCATTCCCACCTTCTGCCAGTAAAGAACACTTATTGTTGATAATAGGTTTGATTAATCAGAACTTGCAATTAAAAACACACAACCACCACAAAAAACAAAAAACACCACACCCCAAAATTTCAGTCCCTGGCCCCGCTCCTTGATATTCCCTACATAAGGGGCAACTGCTCTCTTTGTTGGCACATTAACATGCCAATTGGATATAATTTCTTTAAATTGCTAAACCATGCAGATGTATAACGTATAAGGTTTCTTAGATGTTGGTGTTTCAAGAGCCTAAAGGGCAGAATATATTTTAGATTTCAGGCTTCTTCCCTTGAAAAGAAAAGTCACACACACACACACACAAAACACAAGTCTACAGGAAGAAATTGTGAAAAATATCCCCATTTAAAGGAGTCTATTTTATATCCATAGCATCCAAGTCTTCCTTCTGACATGTGACTTTAAAGAGCAGCATGCAGTCATCAAGTGCAGTATTTGGCCCATGTACAGGGGCAGCTGGTTCTTTTTTCACACAATCATTTAACTAAGTCACTTAGGACTCAATAGTTTACCATATTAGACACTCAAACCAGGTAAGAAAATAACAGTGCTGTTAACACCTACCCTTCATTTTTCTCTTTTTACTGAAAATTAAATTATTTTTTTACAAAAGCTACTGTTCAGTTTTTACCCATTTTCACCCAGATTTTGGGGAACTCACTCCAGTATTGGTTATGTTGAGAAATTATCCTCCTCAGAAGCAAGCTCCTTATAGATCAGGGCACACCAATTCCAAGCAGCACCAGTCTGCCAGAACAACAGATGCAAAACCTGTAGATATATCTCCACTTCTACAATGATCAACACACTTTTCAAGATCCATGGAGCCTGCAGTAGTTTCCTCCTCCCCATGGCTGAGGACTCTAACTTGGTCACTCTGACTTCAATCCGCTTTTAGGTAAGAAGCCCAAACGAAATCCCCAAATAAATAAACCCACTCTCTGGGCTCTATTCCCAGTCCCTTTTGTGTTACCTTGCAGCCTCTGTTATTCTTAAACAGGAATTACCACCTAGAGATGAATACTTAAGGCAATTATTACCTCTAAATCAGGCGACCCCAGCTGTACAGGAAGGTTATAATTTAACCCTCTGTAAGAGATTAGCCACTTCCTCCCTCTGCTGGCCCCTTTTCTTCAATTAGTTTTCAGAGGATTCAACAGACCTCCTTCCTCTTGCTAGCATCTAACCTGCTATATAGGAGGAGGCAGCATTTATGTTGGTCCCCTTCTCCCAGCTCATTCCCAATTGGCTGGGTGAAAGGGGAGCCTTGCTCTGCCTTCTCTTCAAGGCTCCTGACCCCAAGCCCTTAAAGATACAGTGATGATATTTCCTCCCAAGCACCACTTATTCTCAGGACCACTTCCTCTCAATCAATATCTCCTAGGTCCTTTTACATATAATAGACTTTTCAAAATCTTAAAGAGCCAGGCCACCTGAAGGGGGAGGCTGACCCCTAGGCACCACTGTAAGGGGGCAGACTACTGCCATTAGAGTGGGTGCACAGCTGGTTAAAATAAAAACATACTCAGTGAATAGTTGTCAATGGTTTGCTCCTAAATGAGGGGAGAGCTAGTGGCGTCTCCCAGTGATCTGTTCTGGGTCCAGTACTGGTCAATATTTTCATTAATGACTTGGATAACGAGGTGGAGAATATTCTGACAAAATATGCGGATGACACCAAACCTGGAGGAGTTGCAAGCATTTTAGAGGTCAACATGAGAACTGAAAAGGACCTTGATAAATTGCGGAATTGGTCTGAAATCAACAAATGAGATTCAATTACGATAAATATCGTGCTGTGAAGTTAGGAAGGAAAAAGCAAATGCACAATGACAAAATGGGGAATAACTAGCTAGGCAGTAGTACTGCAGAAAAAGTTCTGAGGATATAGGGGATGATAAATGAGTCAACAATGTGATGCAGCTGTGAAAAAGGCTAATATTCTGGTTCGTTATTAACAGGAGTGTCATATGCAAGATATGTGAGGTAACTGTCATGCTTTACTCTGCACTGGTGAGTTCTCATCATGCATGGCGTCCAGTTTTGTGTGTCACACTTTAAGAAAGATGTGGACAAACTGGAGAGAAGCAACAGTGATAAAGGGTTTAGAAAATCTGACCTATGAGGAAGGTTAATAAAATGGCCTGTTTAGTCTTGAGAAAAGAAGACTGAGGACACATCTGATAACACTTTTCAAATATGTAAAGGGCTGTTATAAGGACAGTGATCAATTGTTCTTTATATGCACTGAAGGTAGGACAAGAAGTAATTGGCTTAATCTGCAGCAAGGGAGATTTAGAGGGATATTAGGAAAAACTTTCTAACTATAGGGATAATGAAGCACTGGAATAGGCTTACAAGACAGGTTGTGGAATGCCTGTCACTAGAGGTATTAAAGTGCAGGAAAGACAAAGATCTGTCAGGGATGGTCTACATATACCTGGTCTTGCCTCAATGCAGGAGGCTGAAAAAGATGACTTTGAGGTCCCTTCCAGACCTAGATTTGCATGAGTCGATGATTCCTTCATGCATGTTATTCTAGATTCATTATTTATTATCTTCCTAAAGCATGGAAAAGCAAAAAGGAGTGAGAGGGAGGGTTGGGGTGGGCAAAAAATATTTGTTCAAAATATTTCAGATACAAAAGTGTCATGTAAAAGAAAATAGTTCCCCCATATTAAAATGTACCTATAAAAGCAGACACCAGAAAAGACAGCTAGATTCATAAATCCCATTTTGGAGCTCTCAGGTGATGTCATCATTATTGTGTTTGGATTAATTTGATCCATGACCATACATTTTCTAATGCTATTTTTAGTAAATATCACCTTTTGAGATGGCAGAATTGTTATTTTTTCTATTGTGAAGCGTTTGCATCCAACAGAGCATTCAGTGGACAATACCCAGTCCTACAGCTTATGAGGTTCACATGAAAATGATTAAGCAGGGAAGAAAAAAGTCTATTCTTTTTTTAACCCCTCTTTGCTTCTGACTGTGGTCACACCTCCCCTTAAAGAGATCAGCGCTCCGCTCCCTCCCACAGGAGACCCGCCTTCTAGGTAAGAATTCCTGTTTCAGAGGAGTTGCCCAACTTTCTTTTTTATCTCAGGGACCAACACAGAGATTAGAGCCATTCTTTACCAGCAGCTATTTCTTTTATTACTTATTATTATTTTCTGTTGTTAACATTAGATTTGCAGCTCCTCTTGGGTGGAGGTCTTTGAGTTGTCTGGCACAGTACAGTCAAGTCCTTTTCCCTTTTAAACATCATTGAGGAAGACTCTATGGCACTCTGCATACTGACTGAATTAGGCCCCGTCTACACTGCGCAGTAAAGCATCTTTGAGCGCTGTAACTCCCGAGGTGTGCACACTGCCAAGCCACTTAGCGTGCAGAAACTGCCAGTTGCAGCGCTCTTAAAAAAAACACTTTGATGAGAGGCGTAGAGCTTTCTGCGCCGGGGCTACAGTGCTGCGATGCCAGTGTAGACACCGTGGTGATTACAGCACTGTGATTGGCCTCTGGGAGGTGTCTCACAATGCCTGTTCTCGCCTCTCTGGCCATTGGTTTGAACTCTACTGCCCTGCCCTCAGGTGACCAACCGTCAGCCCCACCCTTTACATTCCTTTGCAAATTTCAAAATCCCCTTCCTCTTTGCTTGGTGATGCGTGCCGTGATCTCAGCGCATCTTTCCAGGTGGCCAGGCCTGCTCCTCGCACTAGGTGATCCCCGACTTGGAGCAATGACGAGCTGCTGGACCTCACTGGCATTTGGGGAGAGGAGGCTGTCCAGTCCCAGCTGTGCTCCAGCTGTCAGAATTATGATACCTACAGTCAGATTTCACGATGCATGATATAAAAGGGCCATGACCGGGACACATTGCAGTGTTGAGTCAAAGTGAAGAAGTTGTGCAACGCCTACCACAAGGTGCGGGAGGCAAACCACCGCTCCGGTGCTGCGCCCATGAGCTGCCGGTTATACAAAGAGCCAGAAGCGATATTCGGTAGTGACCCCACCTCCACTGTGAAGGCCACTGTGGATATTTCATTGGCTCACATGCCAGTCAAGAGTGGACTGAGCCAGGAGGAGGCAATCTTGGATGGCGAGGGGGTGGGGGAACCAGAGGCAGAGGATGACTTGGAGGCCAGAGATGCATGCAGTCAGGAGCTCTTTTCTACCCCGGAGGAGCCTAACCAGTCACAGCAGTTGGATCTTGGCAAAGTGCAAACAGGAGAGGAGGCACCTGGTAAGTGGATCTGATTTTGGGAATTGCTGAAGCGAGTTGTTGGGGACAGGAGGGTTGCAGAAAGCAGGCTTGTCTCCCACTGCATGCCTAGTCTGAGCGGTGGAACAGGCTATTGATACTGTTCATGGGAATCTCCCTCAGAGATCTCCAGGAAACTCTCGTGGAGATACTCGGCAATCCGCTCCCGCAGGTTCCTCAGCAGAGCTGCTTTGTTTCTTGCCCCATTAATGGTAACTTTCCTGCACCACTGTGCCATCATGGGGGACCATTTGTGCACACAGGCTAGCCACATAGAGGCCAGGGAGGAAGCCGAAGGCTTGGAGAAGACCCTCCCTTGATTCCCTGCTCACCCTCAGAAGTGAGATATCTTCCATAATGATCACCTCTTGTGGAAAGTGTAGGGACAGGAATGATTATCAAGCCCACCCTACAGTGCTGGCTCTCCCCAAGTGCCCAAAGCCCCGTGCCCAGTGTACAGCAGGGTCCGCGAACAGTGATTTACCCTGCCCCTGAGGCTATTCACCATTTTGGGGGTCTTGTGGCTGATGTGTGCTTGCCTGTGGTGAGCCAGTTAGTTACAGGTGTGTGAGTACTGGCTGTGTTTTAAATCACTGAAACAGTGTTGACTGTGTTGCAAACAATACTGCATTTAAACTTCACAGAGATGACCTTGGGAGCACAGACTCCCTCTTTGTTATTGGCGGCAGAACGACTGTGAAGAAATAGGAAGCGTCCAAGAAAAACTAAGGAGGACTTTCTCCACAAGGTTATGATGCACTCCGCCACAGAGAAACAGGAATTGAAGGAGTGGCGGGACAGTGAGAAGAGGGAACGAAAGGCGAATGCGGCATATCAGAAAGAAGCCACGGAGCGGCTCTTAACAGTTATGGAGCGCCAAGTAGACACTCTCCAGGCAATACTAGCTCTTCAAACCGAGCAGCTCCGTGCCTGCCCTCCCCTGCAGCTGCTGTTGCAAAACTTTTTCCCATGTGCCCCCCCCCCACACACCACTAACACACTCTTATCAACCTCCTGGCTCCACACGCTACCCGCAGCATTCCACTCCTCCCTCCTCACAGTCCAGCAGTGTGGAATTCCAATACCCACTGCACTCAACACCCATCCCTCTGCAGTTTGGCCCTGCTGAAGTACAACACCTGCTGCATCATACTCAAAAGGAGAAAGTTGGGTATGATCCCTGGACATACACAAATCTGTAGCTGTCCCAGGATCTCTCCTCCTCTTGAGACCTTCCATTCCCCCAATCCTTTCATTCCCCCATCTCCCTCCCTGCTGATGAATTTTTTTCCCTCCGGTTGTTGTCTTTCAATAAAAGAATTGTGTTTGTTTGAAAGCAATCTTTATTCTATTAAGTGAAAGCAAAAAGCAACATACAATTACGTTAAGGCCCCTTCTTGAATTATGTGCACCAATCACCTCCTAGCATTACAACCACTGCAATCCCAAGCATAGCAACAAATATTAGTGGCTTTCAGCTTCAAATTGCTGCCTCAGAGAATCCCTGATCCTTATGAACCTGCCCCTTCAATAGCCCTGGTCTCTGGCTGTTCAAACTCAGCCTCCAGGCACTGAGCCTCTCGGGTCCAGCCGTGAGTGAAGTTTTCACCCTTCCCTTCACAAATATTATGGAGTGTACAGCACATGGCTATAAGCATAGGAATATTGTCATCGGCCATGTCCAGCTTCCCATACAGAGAGCACCAGCGTCCCTTTAAATGGCCAAAAGCACACTCCACACTCATTCTTCACTTGCTCAGCTTGTTGTTGAACCGCTCCTTGCTGCTGTCAAGTTGCCCTGTGTATGTCTTCATGAGCCATGGCATTAAGGGGGTAGGCGGGGTCTTCCAGGATCACAATGGGCATTTCAACTTTCCCTACAGTGATCTTCTGGTCCGGGAAGAAAGTCCCAGCTTGCAGCTTCTTGAACAGGCCCATGTTCCAAAAGATGTGTGCGTCATGCACCTTTCCGGACCAGCCTGTGTTCAGGTCTATGAAATGCCCACAGTGACCCACAAGCGCCTGGAGAACCATTGAGAAATACCCCCTGCGATTAATGTACTCAGTGGCTAGGTGGTCTGGTGCCAGAATTGGAATGTGTGTGCCATCTATTGCCCCTCCGCAGTTAGGAAAGCCCACTTGTGCAAAGCCATCCCCAATCTCATGCACATTGCCCAGAGTCACGGTCTTTCATAGCAGGATGCAATTAATGGCTCTGTACACTTCCATCAACACAACTCCAACGGTCGACTTTCCCACTCCGAACTGGTTAGTGACCGATCGGGAGCAGTCTGGAGTAGCCAGCTTCCACACTGCAATCACCACGCGCTTCTCCAGCAACAGGGCAGCTCTCATTCTCGTGTCCTTGTGCCGCAGGGCGGGGGCGAGCTCATCTCACAGTCCCATGAATTTGGCTTTCCTCATCCGAAAGTTCTGCAGCCACTGCTCATCATCCCAGACATGCATCACGATGAGATCCCACCACTCAGTGCTTGTTTCCGAGCCCAAAAGTGGCGTTCCACTGTAGTCAGCAAAATCAATGTCGCACTCCTCTTGCCTCTGTAGTTTAAGGAATAACTTCACTGCCACTCGTGACATGTTGGTCAGTGCAAGCAGCATTCTGGTCAATGGCTCGGGATCCATACCTGCACCCAGAAAGGGGCAGAGTAGGGCGCGCAGTACACAAACTGTTGAAAGATAGCGCCAAATATGGACGGAAGCACAGCTATTGCTGGGATGTGAAGCAATGAATCACAGGGCATTGGGACACAAGTCTTAGCAGCAGAAGAGGAAGAGATGCTCTGTGGGATAGCTGCCCAGAGTGCACCGCTCTGAATAGTGCCGCAAGTGTGAACACACTATTGCGCAGGCAGCTGTCATTGTGAACACACAACAGCGGTTTTCCGTCGGTGCTCTGTGAATGGCGCTGTAACTTTGCCAGTGTAGACATGCCCTTATTATCATTTGTATTACAGTCATTTTTGGGACCCCATTATACGAGGCATTGTACCAATATGTACTAGCATAAGAGGCAGTCCTTGCTCTTACACTTTAAATAGATGTCAGACAAACAACATACAAAGTCTAAAATAAAACTTGGGGTTTTTTAATTATCTTGTGCCAGTCCATTAGCATGAAGCCCTGGATATTTTTTAACAGCTGTCGTAGACTGTTGAAGAACAAATTATTTATGGCTAGAATTTGGCTTCCTACTGTAGCCTTCTGTAAGGAACAATGTGGAGGGACACTATCCTGGCCTCCAAGATGCATGTGCCTATTATGGGTTCAATGCATCTCAGAACTTAGGAGCACTGCTATCCCTTGGAGTGGATGAAGTGTGGACTCTACTCTTGCTCTGGTGGCATCAGCTCAATTGGCCAGTGAAGAGAGGGAGACAAAGTTGGGATTCCCTCCTTTCCTCATTCTCTTGGGGGAGACTGGCACAACACTAACTAGCTGGAGCCATCTTACTCTGAGCACAAGGACTGGGATTTCACTCAGCCCAACACAGAAGTTCAAGGAGCAGGAAGCAAAGACTTCTTTCTTCTCTCTCATCCCTTACACACCTGTGGTGGGCCAGGCACAACCTAGCCCTAATTTATGTATGAGTTATAATAAGCATGAGCCTTGATCATAAGAAATAGATAAACAGAAGGAAAAACAGTACTGTCTTTGCCTGTCCAGTAAGTTTTATGTGAACTAGTCTCTTTTATCACTGTCTGTCTCTGTTTAAATGAAAAAACATGAAGACACATCAACGTAATAATGAGATGCGTGAACTAGTTCTTACAAAAGGAGAATCAGCTGGAAACCTCAGCCCATATGTTGAGCCTGAATTTTTGTAAAGTTAAGAATGGACTCAGTTAAGGAGAACCTATTCTCCAGCTCAGTTCATCTGCAATTTTCTTTTAAACATCTGGGCATTTCTTTCTTGTATTTAATTGCTCAACCAATGACAGTGGTTAGGCAGCAGATGTGTAACAGCTGCTGCTTATCATGCTGACGACTATTGTCTCATTGTTTCTTTGTGCTCCCCATGTTATATCTCCACCTATTGTCTTTTATCTTATACTCAGATTGTAAGCTCGTGGGGGCAGGGGCCATCTTTTTGTTCTGTGTTTGTGCAGCATCTAACACCAGGTCCTGATCCATGACTGGAGTCCCTCGGCACTACCCCAATACAAATAAATAAGATAAGGCATTATAGTTTTTCACATAATATTGTGGTCTAATTATTTTTAATAAACCTACAGAATATAAAGAAGAAAAAGTCAAACATTTCACTACCTTCACTCAATCAAAAAGTCTTACAATATTTTGCTGACAATGCCAATGTATTAAGAATTTTTTAAAAAAAAAAAACATCTGATAGCTGGTAAAACAGTTATTAAGAAAATTATATTTTACTGGGTTTTTAAATAAAGCAAAGCTTTTCTCTGAGCTCATCTTTTTCAAAAAATTAAAAACAAACAAAAAAGAGCTTCTCTGCATGTGGAAACACAGTCTGAATGCAAAGCACATGCTGTTATAAAAAGAGTTAATGTCCCCTTGGCAAACTTCACATTTCACAAATTATGAATAGGTCCTTGTTAATTACAGTGAGCCAAACTCTGGGCTTTAATTGCCAATTATTTTTTTAACCATTCTACAAGCTCAAGTTCTGACTTATATTTGAGGGCCAAAAAGGATAAGTTCTTGCACAAGTGGGTGAGGTTTACCTACCAAAGCGCATATTTTCACATCAGTTTCTCTTTCAGATTCTACCGTCCTTCACCTGTATGGGCTGATATCAACAGAATACGAAAGGGAACAAATCAGCAGATAAACATGTTTTACTCCTTTCACTAGAACTCACAAAGCGTGTTGTAATAACTGAGGCCCAGCAGACCTACTTCAGCTGTTAGCCTGGCTGGTGAAAAGTGGATAAAAGTTCATGCATTCTTATAATGACCTGTTATACAAAACTGTTTAAGAAAAGATGTAAGAAGGATACAGTCGACTGAAAGGGTCCAGTGATATCACTCAAGGACTGTGTTAAGATTATGACTGGTAAACAAGAGGAGTAAAAGATAGGAAATCACAGAACCAAAATTGGTGTGTAAGAAATAAGGCCTAATTGATGGACAAAATAATGAAAGAATGATTATTCCATAGTGACATATTGTGGTACTATCCACACCCCTGTCCTGCAACCCTGGGTGCCTTTCAATGCTTTGCTGTAGTAGCTCCCACCTTGGCCACTCACAAACAGCCTGCCAGCATGCAAACCATACCCTGAGTGTCTGTGTAACTGCAGCCTGCCAGTTATACCCTAGATCTCAGCAGCCTTGTCTATACTGCAAAGTGACCCCAACACAACCCCAGTCCTAGATTTTCCCTCAGAAATGTATGTCCTATACTGCCCAGCCCTCTCCTCTCCTGGAGAGTACAAATATATTAAGTCTGTTATTACTTTAAGGGAATAATGTACCAGTTTATTATCTTAAATAGGGTTACCCAGACATTTAACTTAAACACACTGGATTAGATCAAACAATAAAACAAGTGTAATGACTACAAAGAGATAGAGTTTAAGTGAGTAAAAACAATGAGACATAAAAGTCAGAAATGGTTGCAAGAAAAATAAAGATAAAACATTTACTAGTGCCTTACCTAAAAATATATATATTAGATTCAAGCACAATTTCTCACCACATACTTCCAACAAAATTACTGACCGAACTCTACAGTCAGGACCCCTCCCCAGAATCTAGCAGCTCTTTGCTTTTGTTTTCCCAGGTGCAGAAAATGTGGTGGGCAGGGAGAGAATGAAAAGGATGGTGTCTGGAGGTTTTTGCTACTGCTTTTTAATAGTTCCAGACCCCGCTTGAAAAACATTTCCAACTGAGTACCAGGAGCCAAAGAGTGTATGTGGAAAGATGTTCCCTGTTGGCTTTTTTCACCTGTTTGAGCTTTCTTTGTTTTCCTTTCCTGCTTGATGACTCTGTTTACTGTTCAATGCAAATTAAGGCAAGCAAACATTGCTTTGTTTAGGGCAGTTCTGTTTGCTGATGTCTGCTTGGTCAGGGCTGTAGGTTTTGGAACATGTGTTACATCCTATAGGGGAATCTTACAACTTAAAATGTGTGTGGCAACACTGTATGTAATCAGGACAATAGTGACCAGCAAATTATGAGTTTTCAAATGGTATCTTACAAGTCATACCTTGTACAAAGATTATTACAATAGTGATCAGGGTGTGAATGCAGGGGTGCGTGCACATCCACCCATTGCCTCTTTGGGGCCTTTAAAAGAGACTTGGGGAGAAAATACCTTTGACCATCACTGTGGCTGCAAAGGAAGGATTGTTACCACGACACCAGACCTTGATACTCCAGTGGAGACACTTGACAATCATTGGTGTAACAGCAAGGACCCCAACTGGATATATGTGACATCCTACTCTGTCTTCCCCTCCCTTGTGTGCTCCTTTCTGTTCTGGTTCCTCCCCCTATCCTTTCCCTCTCCCTCTCTCTCTCTCTCTCTCTCTGCTTTTCAGCTGATCCTGAAATCAACTTCAATGCACAGCACCAGCATAGCAAGATGAGATGGCCCATGCAGCTCTGCTCAGCCTAAAAAGGACCTGTGAAGGAGAGAGACATGACCGGATCAATCAGATGATGTCCCTGACTATAGCTAACCTGCCAGACTAAAACATCCATCTGTAACTGATTAGCCACCCTGTATCCTGAGAACATCAGCAAAGCCATATTTCCCTCATCTTTACTATCCTCTCTTCTCTCTCTTCTGTTTCTGTCTGTTTTGTCTAAAGCAGGAAGTAACTATCATTCCTGATTCAAAGTTAAACAACAAAACTAACCATTTCTTCTCCACTAAGAAAGACTTTCTGACTAAATAAGAGACAATAACCAATATACACCATCTCCAAAACAGGACTTTGACAGGTTATGATTAAGTTTGTTTTGCATAAACAATCAATTTCAGTTTCAATGCTCTTTACCTCATTTTGATTCTTTTCCTTTTGTGTGTTTCAATCAACGAATTACTAACCTTTGGCATGAATTTTATAGTGTGTTTGCCATGTTACTAAGCAAGCTAATGTCTCTGTATACTAACCCCTAAACCTTCTTTAAAACTGATTGTTGGACAGTTTCAAGATCATGATAACACCTTTAATTTTTTGTGGTCTTTATTCTAGATAAATTAATATTAATGATTCTAAGATATTTCATTGAAATTTATAGAAAGAGGAGATAATACTAAAGAATAATACTTAGCTCTTAAATAGCACTTATCATCAGTAGATATCAAAGTATTTTACAAAGGAGATCACCTTCATTACTCCTGTTTTACAGATGGGAAAACTGAGGCCCAGAGTGGGGAAGTGACTTGCCCAAGGTCACTCAGCAGACCAGGGGCAGAGTTGGAGACAGAACACAGGTTTCTTGAGTCTCAGTCCAGTGCTCTATCCAATGATATACTTATGACAGACCCATCTGTCTGAAGTGTAATGGTAACCATACTTGGTGCTGCGACTATTCTTTCCCCTCTTACTCTATAGATCCATCAGGTAAATGAAAATAAAGTTCAATAAACAGAGAGATCAGGATGCCTCTTTAGATTTCAGAACATTGCACAATGAACTAAAGCATTCAAGCCCTCCTTCCAGGGATTACAGAGAAGAAACTACACAAAATCACTGACAAGAGAAGATAGAAGGTGAAAGGTGTAGTATTTTACGAGCGTTTCTGCAGTCATCCTGTAATTTTTTAAAGAACAATTTCTTCCATTCATCTTTCACTGATATGTAATCTTTCAGGAAGCTGATGTTATCCCATATTGGAGGGGCAAACCTGTATGGAAATGGATAATTTGGCAATCAAGAAAGGCAAAGCAAAACAGTAAGATTTAACCACAAGTCTCAGATACGTTATGCGGACAATTTATATTAAACAGTGGATACCCTGAATCACTTTGGGTAAAAACAAGTATGCTCTGATAAAGTAAAAAAAAACAGGGAACTCCCCAGTGTCTTATTAGAAAGAAAGGTTCACCTTAGGGGTTGGGGTGGGGGTTGAATAATTTAAATATCTGTATTGTTTATCCTCACCCCCAAACTGTCCTGCAGAGGTCAGGGCAAAAAGACAACATGATAGGCTGTAATTTCTCTCTACTGGGCCCCCCCACCGTAGTTACATCTGCAAGGACAACAGAGGTTTTGGGGGACAATATAAATTTTTCATTGCCCTTTTTTTTTTTTAAGATGGAAAATTTAGAACTAACCCCTCCTACCCTCACCCCAGTTATGGAATTTTTTGGTTTGAACGGATGGGGGTTCTTGCTCTGGCTCAGTTTTACTACCACTACTGTTTCATTTGGAAACAAATCATTTTGAATATTTTCACTAAAAAAAGGAAAAATCATGGGAAACTTTCGAATGAAATGAAAACCATTTGTTTAAAAAAAAAAAAAAACCCACATGGACTTCCTCCCCCAAATTTCAACTAGCCCTACTTGCCAGTCTAAATTCGGACCTGCCCCAATGCAGCTATATCAGTGGCTAGTAACAAAATATTTTAATTTGGGTAAATCTATAGTCTAGATATGGTTGTATGCTTAGTAGTTGTTGGGAGTATTTTGTTACAGCACCAGAATTAAGGTGTGTCTGGGTGCGGAGTGGGTGGGGTATGTGTGTGAGAGAAAGAGAGAAAAAAAACTGTGATTAAGGCTACCTTCATAATTTCATATGTAACCTTCGTTTGGGATTTCCATAGTTTGTAATTGTGTGTGTAATGCCTTGTTCTGAAAGGCATTAAGCACCTACACGTTAACAAAGTTTTGTCTGTAAGAATTTTTGCTAAGGTCCTTTTAATTCGCGGGCAAATGACTGTGTATTTGTAGGAGGCTTGAGCGGTTGCAGTAATTGTTTATGCGCTTGTCATTTTAATTTTTGCATGAGCACCTGGGGCACTCTTAAAAACTGAAATAAACAGATGGATGTTGTTTGTCTGCACAGCTGTGTTAATAGTAGATCTTTATGTCTGTATCTTAGCAACAGAAGGAGACAAAAACATAACTACAAAATCAATAACAATCGTTTAGAATTTGCAGAGGGAAGACAAATACATCAAAAATTGTGGAGGGACCCTGAAAAAGTCACAGATCCAGGAATTTTTAATACCATTGTTTTGCGTCTATTCACATTCTTGTACAGTGCCCATTTTTTCTCACCTCTGATGTTAAAGTAGTTTTTAAGATGGTTTCCAGTGGTGTTTTTGGTTTGTTTGTGTGTTTTTAAAATGAAACATTTAGAGACTCCCTCATAAAAACTGTCTTAAGCAATAGCCTGTCCTTGACTGGGCCCCTAGTCAGGAAGAACATGGACAGAAGTGATGAACTTCCATTAGTTTAAAAGCCTTATCAGAAGGCCACTGAGCATTCTCATAAATGTCTTGTTTAATTGCTTCTAACGTTATTACTATCTTTTCCAAATGTATCAAAGCACACACTTCTGGATGATTCATGTGTATCAAGTTTGATGTTTCAAATATCAACCAATTTTGAATTTATTGCGTGGGGGAATAAAAAGTGACCAGATATTTTTGTAAAATGTGAACGATGCGTTTTTTATCAAGGACTCATAACTCAGAAAGCTGAAGGGATTGTGCTCAAATTAAAAAAAAAAGAAAACCTTGTAAGTAGACACCAAGCACAGACAATCTCCATCCTTTTCTATTCTAGGATTTTCTTCCCACTTCTTGGGAATTTCCTCCTCCCAAATTGCTGTCCATTCTCTCTCTTTCATACTGTTTGTATTCTCCATGGGCTCTTACAGCTCTTTTCCGCTCTGATCACCCTTTTGTATTTGCTGCTACTCATACTGTCCCCCATTTGCAGCAGGCTGAAACAGATGATTCTATTCTAGTTCACTGGTACCCAATAGCCTTGTGAACAGTAGCAGCAAACTAACTAACAGCAGACTTTTTTCAGTTTTGCTTTGCCTTTGCTTAGAACCCTAGAAGTATCAACAGTAGCAAAAATACTATCTTCTGCTGCTGCTCTGTAAGGTGCAAGAAAGGAGAGGTTTAACTTTTATTCCAGTAAGACCCTTTACAAAACTAGCAACTGAATGAAACTAACAAGACTCATTCAATTTACTGCTGCTGGTAAGATTAGTTGCACTGAGGCCTAGTTAATTATCTCAATTTCAATAGCACACTGCTACTGCTATTTTCAGTGATTTGTTGGAGTTAAGTTTCTTACTCACCACTAGTGAACTGATTTTTGTTATACCCATTTTACAGATGGTTGAACTGAGGGTCAAAAAGATTCAACAAGAGTCACTACTGAAGTCAGGAATAGAGTCCAGGAAACCTAATTTCCCATTCCCTGTTTCAAAGACATTGCCCAAGAGACATGGAGATACTTTGACAAATAGTTTATATAAAGAATACTAGGAAAATGTATTCCCATCCCCCAAGAAATTAGTTTGTCCGTTTTATCTTGTTTGAGGCAAAAGAAACAACAGAGGGAAAAACAAAAAACATTTTGCAATGTTTGACTCAAGGCCAAGTCTGCTATTTTATAAAAAAAATAAATGTGTTTTAGAAAAGGAGATATGGTCTGGTAGCATGAGCACAAAATTAGGAACCAGAAAGTTTTGAGTTCTAACACTGGCTTTTCTGATGACACAACACTATGAATCTTGGCCAGTCATTTAACCCTCTGCCTCAGTTACCCAGTCTCAATGGAGTAATAATAGTTGCCGACATCGTAGATGTGTTGTGAGTTACTAAAACTGCTATAGATTGATTCACCACTACACTACTCCAGTTTTGTACCAGTGCAGCTTCAGTGAAGCCAATGGACCAGTTTCTTAGCCCTATTCCTTCCCCTTTTCCCAAAATGAGCAGCACAAAGAAGAGATAATCTGCCACAGCTGGACAGTTGAGAATTTCCCTGGCAGAAGGAAATTATCAGCTGGTGTAAAGCTGGGGAAGCCACCACCTACAGAACAGGGATCATGCCAGAAAAGGGAGGGCATTTGAGAGGCAGAGCAGAACAGAGCAATTTTCAGCTGGCATATTGTCCTTAGGGCCCATAGTCATCTTGAATAACTAAGAAGATCTCAGGACAGCCTGAGATGAAAGGATCTGCAGCTGGCTCCCTGGCAGTCTCCCTTTTTGCTATTCAGTGCTTATCTTGGTGCAGAAATTTACACAGATGTAAAACTGGAGTTAGGTCATGATTAATCAGATCTGTTTCCTCCATATGATGTCAATGAGATATGTGAGGACATTCAGCAGTTGACAGGATCCGGGCTTTAATGTTTGCAAAGCAATTTGAAGGAAAGTGCTTAGTATTTTTTTATTACCATGCTTTGAGGAACATCCTGCAGTTTTATCAGTTCAGTTGTTTAATCTGAGATGGAAACTAGTCAGGGGGAAAATGTTGGTGATTTTATGGAAACAAGTTTGGGGAAAATGTTTGGTGATTTCACACACATATGAACAAACATTATAGTATGTATTGGGGACAGGAGAGCTGTAGGAGAGGTTTCTTCATAATATGTTAAATACATTCCTAACCCCACTAGATTACGGTCCTTTATTTAAAAGAAAAGAAGCAAAGTGCGTACAAAACTGCATGCTTGCCTCATCAGTTTTCTCCAAGATTTCACAGCCATATTCAGCATTAAGGAGAATACCTTGAGCTACTGTAAACATGCATACGTTGATTGAATGGTACTTTTAAATTCACAGCCACTTAGAATCTGGCTCTTAATGGTTTGGGGCCTAGAGTCATCTGCTGATTCTGAAACTCTCTGGAATAAAGGCATTTTTTCCCAACAATTTTCATCCCAAACACCTGACTAAATTTTATTGTGATTTAGTTGGTTGTCATTTTTAGCCATTTAAAAATATACCTTTGGGACAATATTTAAGGACATTAATAGATGAGGGAAGATTACACTGATCTTTACAGAGAATGAAAAACAAATAATGGATCAAAAATGATGATGCAACCCATGATGCAAGCATCAAAAAGGGAGAGAAAAAAAGACCCCTTTGATACATGGAATCTAATTTACAGAAAAAGTCAAGAACTGATGAAAGGTCATCTGAGAGGAGAACACAGGATTGAACAATTTATCATAGACGGCCTTTGTCATATAGCCTAAGCTTCCAAATGGGAAATTAGAAAGCGCAGTGTAAAAGAAATTGTGCCTTCGTGATATTAAGGGGAAAGGGACATCCTGGTCAAGCATGTCAGGATCTTGCATTCAAAAACTGACTTCAACCAATGCATGAATAATAACTATCAAATTGATATTCCTGTAACTAGTGATCCTGCTGAGGATTTTGATCCGTTATTTTATCTTTCCCAAATGCCAGAACTTTTATCTTAGATAGTGGTCCACGGCTGAAGAGGAGATTATTGATGTATTATGCAGTGTACCTTGCTTGAACTGGAACAGTGAGGAGTTAGCTTGTCACACTACGCTACCCATGAACAAGATTTCAAGAATAATTGTTGGTGACATTTCTTTCTAAGGATTATGAGGAAGAACTAGCTGTTGATTTTTAAAATCCTCTTTATTGGAAGAGCAGCTTATCAGGCATTTGGGAGTTTCTTCTGAAGGTTAAAGCGGCAAAGAGTCCTGTGGCACCTTATAGACTAACAGTTGTATTGGAGCATAAGCTTTTGTGGGTAAATACCCACTTCGTCGGATGCATGTAGTGGAAATTTCCAGAAACAGGTATAAATATGCAAGCAAGAATCAGGCTGGGGATAATGAGGTTAGTTCAATCAGGGAGGATGAGGCCCTCTTCTAGCAGTTGGGGTGTGAACACCAAGGGAGGAGAAACTGCTTTTGTAGTTGGCGAGCCATTCACAGTCTTTGTTTAATCCTGTGCTGATGGTGTCAAATTTGCAAATGAACTGAAGCTCAGCAGTTTCTCTTTGAAGTCTGGTCCTGAAATTTTTTTTTGCTGCAGGATGGCTACCTTTAAATCTGCTATTATGTGTCCAGGGAGATTGAAGTGTTCTCCTACAGGTTTTTGTATATTGCCATTCCTAATATCTGATTTGTGTCCCTTTATCCTAATATCTGATTTGTGTCCATTTATCCTTTATCCTTTTATGTAGGGACTGTCCAGTTTGGCCAATGTACATGTACATGCCTCCAGCTTCCATCCCGGTCACACCACACGATCCATTGTCTACAGCCAAGCACTGAGGTACAACCGCATTTGCTCTAACCTCTCAGACAGAGACCATAACCTACAAGATCTTCACCAAGCATTCTCAAAACTACGATACCCACACAAGGAAATAAGGAAACAGATCAACAGAACCAGACGTGTACCCAGAAGCCTCCTGCTGCAAGACAAGCCCAAGAAAGAAACCAACAGAACTCCACTGGTCATCACATACAGTCCTCAGCTAAAACCTCTCCAACGCATCATCACTGATCTACAACCCATCCTGGACAATGATCCATCACTTTCACAGGCCTTGGGAGGCAGGCCAGTCGTTGCCCACAGACAACCCACCAACTTGAAGCATATTCTCACCAGCAACTACACACCGCACCATAATAACTCTATCTCAGGAACCAATCCATGCAACAAACCTCAATGCCAACTCTGCCCACACATCTACTACACCAGTGACACCATCACAAGACCTAACCAGATCAGCCACACCATCACTGGTTCATTCACCTGCACATCCACCAATGTTAATATACGCCATCATGTGCCAGCAATTCCCCTCTGCTATGTACGTAGCCAAACTGGACAGTCCCTACATAAAAGGATAAATGTAGGAGAACACTTCAACCTCCCTGGACACACAATAGCAGATTTAAAGGTAGCCATCCTGCAGCAAAAAAAAATTTCAGGACCAGACTTCAAAGAGAAACTGCTGAGCTTCAGTTCATTTGCAAATTTGACACCATCAGCTCAGGATTAAACAAAGACTGTGAATGGCTAGCCAACTACAAAAGCAGTTTCTCCTCCCTTGGTGTTCACACCCCAACTGCTAGAAGAGGGCCTCATCCTCCCTGATTGAACTAACCTCATTATCCCTAGCCTGATTCTTGCTTGCATATTTATACCTGTCTCTGGAAATTTCCACTACATGCATCCGACGAAGTGGGTATTCACCCACGAAAGCTCATGCTCCAATACGGTCTGTTAGTCTATAAGGTGCCACAGGACTCTTTGCCGCTTTTACAGATCCAGACTAACACGGCTACCCCTCTGATTCTGAAGGTTAGTGTGTCAGTATTGAAGAATGTTAATTGGGATGACATAAAGACTACTTATGTTATTTTTACATGATTTTTATGAAAAAATGTCTAATTGATGGTTGGAAAAGTTGCAGAATGGAAGAGTTTTTGGCTCAAAACACTTCACTTATTGAATAATACACCTAATTCTCCTGCAATTTACATATTTCTCATCACTTCAAACCCCACAAAGAAGGAGAGTCAAAAAGCAATTGAGTGTCAGTGAGATGAAGTACAAAAATATTTAAGGGACAAAGCACAAGTTTTGATTGAAGAATGCACAGCAGAGACAAGGTAAACCATGTTAGAATGTTTCAGGAAGCTAAAAAAAGATGGGTGTGGAGATGCCTGTGGATAAAGTGGCCATTTTACTACCCATACAATTATCTGCCTGTGGTGTGCGCCATGTGGTACCTGCCTTTATAAGTGAAAATATCAGCCCTAAAAGCAGCAGTTCTGGGAATGATGTGGCAGACATTGAAAGATCTGCTTAAATGACATCTTTTTAAGTACTTTTTACATGCCAAGAGGTGTATATTCCAACCAGTTTGTCTCTAATGCATAGTACAGCATTTATCAATATCATTCGTATATTGGTAATGCCTAGAGTCCCTAATTATGATATGGGCTCTATTGTTCTAGGCACTGTCCCTACACATGTAAGGGAAAGCCCCTGCTTCAATGTAAATAGACAAGAACCAAAGAGTGAAAGAAAGGAAGTATTACAATAGAAGCAATGTGACTACTGTAATATCATTAGTGTTTAGTACTGCCATACACTTACTGAAGATGGGAAGTTACTTGATTATTGGGCAGTTCAAAATCTTTTAAATACACAAATATTTATGTTGAGCAAGATGTCCCTATAATGGAAAACACCCTCATCCCACTGACTGCAAGCTTAATGAGCATTGCTGCACTTAGGCACACTTGCATCACGTGTTCTACTTTGAGAAGGGGAGCTTAAAAAGGTGAAGCTGGCCACAGAGCATAGGGGGAAGTTTGTTATGGAGCCTAACTTGAGGCAGTGGCTAGCCGTCTCCACCCTTATTTAGGGCAGACAAACACTGCAGCCCTGTGAGGGGCTGTGGATGTCTGCTCAGCATCAGTGCTCTGTAGCTAGATCTGAGGAGCAGCAGCAGAGATTGGAGATAATTATACTCTGAAAGAACCCTGAGACTGAGCTCAACTCCTACAAGGAACAATGAGCTTGCCCATGAGTGGGGCTCCTAGAGGGGATCCATGGGCAAGAGACATAAAGAGATTATGTACAAGCCCAGGCCGACAGCGATCCAACTACAGTCAGTAGGAAATAAAGTAAACTTCCAAGAGAAGAAAAAGGTGCTGAAATATAAAAGCAATTTGATAAGTTTCTATTGCAAGCTTGGCTACTCCACAATGCTGCTGATCTAAAAAAATCGATCAAGTGAGCACAACATGTTTTAGGCATTGATCTTCCCTGCTTCTAGGGAAATGCCATAACTAAAACTGATCAACAATAGACAATAATTACTGTATAGGTGATGGATGGATGTAAAGGAAGAAAAAAACATTAAACCCAAATTGCTGGGTAGGTACAGGCTTAAGCAGCCAGCCATCAGTGAAGAGAAAACAGCATGATGCCTGTGAAAAGCAAACCCACTAGCTTCTCTTTCCATGTGACTGCTTACTCCCTTGCTAATGAAGGTTAGTGATATAATGATACCTCTGTGTGAAAACATGCTATTGGGAAAACACCTGTGGACAGAGTGGAGAAACTTGAATGTTATTGAACTATTCTTTGACTAAGATCAAGCACTCAACAGATCAAATAGATTAGAGGAGACTCTTCTCTACTGAAGAACAGAGAGCTCTTGCAAGCATATGGTGACCCCAGAGAAGTGTATTCTATTTATAAGCTATTGATTCATTTTTTCTAGCTCCTGCAAGGTTTTAATAGTAAAACTAGGGCTGTCAAGCAATTTAAAAAAATAATCACGTGATTAATCATGCTGTTAAACAATAATAAAATACCATTTAAATATCTTGGATGTTTTCTACCTTTTCAAATATATTGATTTCAACTATCACACAGAATACAAAGTGTACACTGTTCACCTTATATTTATTTGTATTACAAATATTTGCACTGTAAAAAAACAAAAGAAATAGTATTTTTCAATTCACCTAATACAAGCCCTGTAGTGCAATCTCCCTATCATGAAAGTTGAACTTACAAATGTATAATTATGTACAAAAAAATGCATTCAAAAATAAATATAAAATTTTAGAGCCCACATGTCCACTCAGTCCTACTTCTTTGTCAGCTAATCACTCAGACAAACAAGTTTGTTTACATTTGCAAGAGATAATGTTGCCCACTTCTTGGTTACAGTGTCACCTGAAAGTGAGAACAGCTGTTTGCATGGCACTGTTGTAGCCAGTGTCACAAGATATTTATGTGCCAGATACGCTAAAGATTCATATGGCCCTTCATACTTCCAGAGGAAATGCGTCCATGCTGATGATGGGTTCTGCCCAATAACGATCCAAAGCAGTGTGGACCAATGCATGTTCATTATCTGAGTCAGATGCCACCATCAGAAAGTTGATTTTCTTTTTTGGTGGTTCAGGTTCTGAAGTTTCCGCATCAGGCTATTGCTCTTTTAAGACTTCTGAAAGCATGCTCCACACCTCATACCTCTCAGATTTTGGAAGACTCTTCAGATTCTTAAACCTTGGGTTGAGTGCTGTAGCTATCTTTAGAAATCTCACATAGGTACCTTCTTTGCATTTTGTCAAATCTGGAGTGAAAGTGTTCTTAAAATGAACAACATGTGCTCATCCGAGAATGCTATAACATGAAATATATGGCAGAATGCGGGTAAAACACAGGGCAGGAGACATACAATTCTCTCCCAAGGAGTTCAGTCACAAATTTAATTAATGCATTATTTTTTTAACTAGCATCATCAGCATGGAAGCACATCCTCTAGGATGGTGGCCAAAGCACGAAGGGGCATACAAATGTTTAGTATATCTGGCACGTAAATACCTTGCAATACTGGCTACAAAAGTGCCATGCACATGCCTGTTCTCACTTTCAGGTGACACTGTAAATAAGAAGCGGAGAGCATTATCTCCCATATATGTAAACAAATTGGTTTGTCTTAGCTATTGGCTGAAGAAGAAGTAGGACTGAGTGGACTTGTAGGCTCTAAAGTTTTACACTGTTTTGTTTTTGAGTGCAGTTATGTAACAGAAAAATCTACATTTGTAAATTGCACTTTCACAATAAAGAGATTGTGCTACAGTACTTGTATGAGGTGAATTGAAAAATACTATTTCTTTTAAAATAATTTTTACAGTGCATATATTTGTAATCAAAATAATAATACAAAGTGAACCCTGTACACTTTATATTCTATAATTGAAATCAATATATTTTAAAATGTAGAAAAACATCCCAAAATATTTATAATAAATTTTAATTGGTATTCTATTATTGTTTAACAGTGTGATTAAAACTGTGATTAATTGCAATTAATCTTTTTGTTAATCACGTGAGTTAACTGCAATTAATCAACAGCCCTAAGTAAAACCCAAGCAGCAATAAATTTAATTCAAGCTTATCATATTTTTGTTAGTGTTCTATGCATATAATAAATATTTTTGGATATGTTATTCTAATGTCTTTACTGATATGACTACTAATATTGGAAAAAAATGTAATAATGTAATCGAATGAACAACATTTTCATTATAAGCCCAATTTTTAAAGTAGCTTTAACATGGCCTCCACGGTCAAATGAGGTATCAAGGCTGAATCCCCACTCTGTCACTCCGAGTGCAGGAAGTGGGGGCCCGCAAGGATTTTAAAAATTAATACTTGCCACTCCCCGCCTGTATTACACTCCCAAGGTTACAGCTTTTCTCTGACCTTGGCTTGGTAAACGCTGCCACCACCCAAATGCAAAAAAGCCCCTTTGAACCCAGGAAGGAGCACTTGGGAATTCCTCCCTGTGGGGCACCCTGAAGCCCTTTCTCTCTCTCTCTCTCTCACACACACAGGGAAGAGCTGAGAAAGAAACAAAGGAAATTAGCAGTGCCTACTAGCTAATCAAACAACATGCACAGGACAGGACACCAATAATCCAATCCTGTTCTTAAAAAAGGTAAATTTTATTAAAAACAAAAAGGAAAAAAAGTACATTTGGAATTTAAGCTTCTGCTAGATTTTAAAAGAGCAATTCCAAATATTAAGCACCCAAAATAGCTTTCTTGGTGGGTTCAGCTTAAAGGTGACAAGCAAACAAAAGCATCTGTGGTTAGCACAGAGGAGATCCACAAGCCAAAATAAGAAATAAACCTAATAGTGTCTAACTAAACATTCCCTATCCAAATTATTTCTTCTAGGTATGGAAAATACTTCTTCATACCTGGTTCAAAAATCTTACACAGCATTTCTGCTTGTAGCATTGCTGCTCCGTGTTCCTGCAGCGCAGAGAACAACAGACCAAGGGGAAGTTTTTTTCCCTATTTTAAAAAGTTGTCATCTTCCCATTGGTTCTTTTGGTCAGGTGCCCACTCCTTTTCTTATACCTGTGGGCTTGTTAATCCTTTACAGGTAAAGCAAGCAGAGAAAAAGCTCAAATTGGATTTTACAACTAACTGGCTGGCTAGGTGTCCATCAAAGGGAGCTACACCCCAGCCCCCGCCCCTTCATCTATCACATGAAGGCACAATTTTGTGGGCATTGAAATGGCTACTAGCATGTGATTGCCCCACATTAGATGCTTGCCAAAATTAGCATCCACAGCTATTTTCCTTGAAAATTTGTACTCCAACAAATTGAGTTCAAAATTGGAGGATAGCTTTAAATTTTGGCCCTATGTTTTGCAGGAAATTGGAAATTGGGGAAGCAAGAGTGAAAATGGATGCTAAGAATGGGAAAACTAATTAGTCTTTGACAAAGGGCTTGGGCTGTACACAGATTTTGGTGGGATGGAGAAAAAGTGATACTTCCATAATGGCTAGAGTTCAGTTTGAACAAGACACCCAGAAGTGGGGGCTTAACCAAAACTTATCTGGCCTGTCTGCACTTCTTGAGTCAGAAAAACTGAGCAGGAAATTTCTGCTTCTGTCTGGAGCCAGGATATGGAGATGCATATGAAAACATGAAGTAATTGTGAAAAACTTACATGAGCTTGTTTGAATTTGAAAAATATTTTGTTTGAATTTCAGGCAAAAGGTTGAGTCAGTTATCTTATCCAAACTAATGATTATTGAAACAATTTCTGGTTGACTAATAGAGCTGATTGAAAACAGGAACAATGATTTTAAAAAACAACTGTGAAATGTCTCCCCTTTTTCTGTCAGATTTTGAAATTCAAATTGTAAACCAGTTTTAATGATTAACTTTGTCTCCTTTAATGCTTGACACATGGACACTTCTATTGAGAGCATAACCTAAGAAAATTTCAGCAGCTGGAAATGTAATGAATTGCAATGTTCTTTTTGGAAACCTTTTTCATTCTCCATATTCACATTCACTGGTTCTTCCTGTGATCTGGCTACTTTGCACTCAGTCTCCAAACCAGGGCACAGGATGGAGACAGGGATGATAAGACTAAAAAACGCTTCCTCATGTCCATAGATACAGGCAATATTTTCATATTCATGGTACTGGATCTCTCATCAGCTTTGGATAGACTAACCACAAGGCATTGCTAATATACCTCCGTGATTCAGCTTGAGGAGGGGGCACAGCACTGTACTGCCTCCACTTATGGTGCTTCAGCAGAACTCAGAATGGTGACTGTCAGGATTAAACACCTTCAGCTGTGTCTGAGGATTAGCCAGACCTGCCTCCAGTTAGATTAAACAGCTCAGCTGGGTTGCTGTAGGACTGCCTGATTGGCTGAGGAGAGTCAGGCCTGGTTCCTGAATCCAGCAGGCCTGCTCTTAAGTTAGCAGCAGCAGGTTGCTGGCTGCTCAGTGCTTCAGCCCACAGTTGCGATTGCTCTTACTCCTGTCTTGCTCCTCTCCTGCATCAGCTCCAGTCTTGTTCCTGGTTCCAGCTCCGACTCTTGGTGCTGGTTCCTGACTCGGGCTCCAACCCCTGGCTCTGGTTTCTGTCCCCTGCTTGGTTCAAACAATTTAGCCATACTGCTAGCACCTGGGCCTGGCATTGACTGCTATGGAATCCTACAGGGATTCATACTATCCCATCTTCTCTCCAATGTCTATACAAGACCAGCAGGAGAGAGAGTGAAATTCCATGGGCTCAGACACCAACACTATGCTGATAACAACCACCTGGGTATCTCACTCTGAACTGATGCATATAAAAAGAGTAATAAACTTTAAAAATTTCCAGGTTGCAGTTCAGACAAGACACCCAGAAGTTGAATGCTTGATCAAAATGCTTAGTACTTCCACTCCTAACAAATCACAACACGCCAAGAAATCAGTTCCGGCATGAAGAGAAGCTAATTAAAACTCAACCCCAGTAAAACCAAGCTGATGTAGATCGGCAGGGGAAAATGCTTTGAAAAACTAGCTAGGAAAATGTTTCCCCTGTTTCCATTAACAACATAGAGTCCCATTAATAAAAGTGGAGCAAAACCTCACATAGGGTTGCCAGGCGTCTGTTGACCAGAACGCCCGGTCGAAAAGGAACCGTGGCAGCTCGGTCAGCACTGCTCACCGGGCCGTTAAAAGTCCGGTCAGTGGCACAGCAGGGCTAAGGCAGGCTCCCTGCCTGCCCTGGCTCCATGCAGCTCCTGGAAGCAGCCAGCATGTCCCTGTGGCCCCGAGGCACAGGGGCAATCAGGGAATCTCCGCGTGCTGCCCCGCCCCCAGTACTGGCTCCGCAGCTCCCATTGGCCAGGAACCACCTGGCCGCAGAGCCACCTGGCCGCACCTTCACCTAGGGGCCAGATATGCTGGCTGCTTCTGGAAGCAGCACAGAGCCAGGGCAGGCAGGAAGCCTGCCTTAGCCCCGCTGCACCACCAACTGAGAGCTGCCTGAGGGAAGCACGCTCCGGCTGGAGCCCAAACATCCTCCTGCCCCCCAACCCTTTTCCCCAGATCAGAACCCCCTCCTGCACCTTAACTCCCTCCCAGACCCCACACCCTAACCCCCAGCCCCTTCCTACACCCAAACTCCCTCCCAGAGCCTGCACCCCCTCCTGCACCGCAACTCCCTGCCCCAGCCCTGAGCCCCCTCCCACACCCAAACTCCCTCCTGTACCCCACATCCCTTGCCCCAGCCCTAAACCCCCTCCTGCATCCCAATCCCATGCCCCAGCCCAGAGCCTCCTCTCACCCTGAACCCCTCATTTCTGGCCCCACCCCAGAGCCTGCACTCCCAGCTAGAGACCTCACCCTCTCCTGAACTCCAACCCCCTTCCCCAACCCAGTGAAAGTGAGTGTGGGTGTGGGAGAGTGATCAACTGAGGGAGGGGGGCTGGAGTTGGGGAGGGGGGCAGGCCCTCAAGGAAGGGGCAGGGCAAGGGTGCTCAGTTTTGTGCAATTGGAAAGTTGGCAACCCTCACCTGAGAGTTATATTTGACTCATCACTGAACTTGAATAACTAGGCAGCATTAGACTAGGCATGCATGTGTCATTTTGAGTGTTTCTTACACTGAAGGGGTAATTTCCATTGGCGTAGACATACCTGGACTAGCTCTGATCAAGCTAGCACATTAAAAACAGAAGTTTAGCTATGGTACCATGAGGTTAACCGCCTGAGCTTGTACCTATGGTCTCAGATGGGCTCATACTCAGGACTGCTCACAGGGCTTCTATTTTTAGAGCACTAGGTGGATCAGAGCTAGTGCAGGCACATTTATTGGAGCTGGAAATTACATGTTCAATCTCTGGTGTAGACAAACACTGAATTACAGTAAACTAGTCTCAAAGGGTATCTGAAACTGAATGTGAAAACAATGCAAAGGTTCTAAGTTGTGCAAAATACAGCTGCCCACCTGCACAGTTTAGGGACCCATGAACATACCAAGCCCACGCTCCATTCTTTTTTTGCTGGCTCCTACTCTACTTCCATTACCATTTTAAGATATTGGTCCTAATCTGCAAAACAACTAATGCATCACACTTAGAGACTACTTCTTTATCTATGAAGCACAAGACTTTTCTCTGTGTCTCTACTCTGGCTACAGATAAGATTACCATAGAATCTTAGGGCATGGCTACACTTGCAGATGTAGAGCACTTTGAGTTAAACCCACCTTCAGAGAGCACAGTAGGGAAAGCGCTGCAGTCTGTCCACACTGACAGGAACAAGCACACTGGCGTGGCCACATTTGCGGCACTGGCAGCAGCATTGGGAACAATGCATTATGGGCAACTATCCCACAGAGCACCTCTTCCCATTCTGGCGCTGTGACTTGTGGGAAGGGGGGCCATTCTGGGTCCTGTCCCAATGCCCCACTTTGCATCAGTTCGCATCCCAGCGATCCTGTGATTCCGTCCACATTTGGTGCCATCTTTCAACGTTTTTTGTATTGCGTGCTCTGTCTTCCCTTTTGGTCTGCAGGAATGGAGCCCGAACTGCTGAGTAATATGCTGACGAGTCTCACCAGCACATCACATTTGGTAGTTGAGTTATTCCTTATGATCCAAAGTGACAGAAAGGGCTCCGACGATGATATTGACTCGAGTAACGCATATGACACGAGTTTGCTTGTGGCTTTCACAGACATGCTCACCACCATGGAACACCACTTTTGGGCTTGGAAAACAAGCACTGAGTGGTGGGATCACATCGTCATGCAAGTCTGGGATGACGAGCAGTGACTGCAGAACTTTCGGATGAGAAAAGCCACTTTCATGGGACTGTGTGAGGAGCTCACCCCCCACACCACCCTGCGGCCCAAGGACATGAGATTGAGAGCTGCCCTGATGGTGGAGAAGTGAGTGGCTATTGCAATCTGGAAGCTGGCAACTCGAGACAGCTACCGATCGGTCGCTAACCAGTTTGGAGTGGGGAAGTTGACCGTTGGAATCGTGTTGATGCAAGTTAACAGGGCCATTAATCGCATCCTGCTCAGAAGAACCGTGACTCCAGGTAACGTGCATGACATTGTGGCTGGCTTTGCACAAATGGGTTTTCCTAACTGTGGAGGGGTGATAGATGGCACACATATTCCAATTCTGGCACCAGCCCACCTAGCCTCTGAGTACATTAATCGGAAGGGCTATTTCTCTATGGTTCCCCAGGTGCTTGTGAATCACCGTGGGCATTTCATTGACATTAATGCAGGCTGGCCTGGAAAGGTGCATGATGCACCATCTTTCGGAACACTGGCCTGTTTGGGAAGCTGCAAGCCAGGATGTTTTTCCCAGACCAGAATATCACCATAGGGGAAGTTGAAATGCCCATTGTGATCCTTGGAGACCCCGCTTACCCTTTAATGCTGTGGCTCATGAAACCCTACACAGGGAGCTTTGACAGCAGCAAGAAGCGGTTCAACAACAGGCTGAGCCAATGCAGAATGACTGTGGAGTGTGCTTGTGGCCGTTTAAAGGGCTGCTGGCGCTCTCTGTATGAGAAGCTGGACCTGGCTGATGACAGCATCCCCGCAGTTATATCCGGGTGCTGTACCCACCATAACATCTGTGAATGGAAGAGTGAACGATTCACTCAGGCATGGAACTCGGAGGTTCAACACCTGGAGGTTGAATTTGAACAGCCAGAGAGTAGGGCTATTAGAGGGGTCCAGTGAGGGGCTGCAAGGATTAAGGATGCCTTGAGGGAACAAGCTGAAAGTCACCAGTAATATCTGGTGCCCTGCACGGGAGTGAAGTGCAGTTGTTCCAATGTTAGTAGGAATCTATGTTTGCTACGCTGACTTGCAGTGCCTGTTTCTTTCCTGGGCTAAGGTATCTTTTACTTTATGCAATAATAAAGAATGTTTTCAAAGCCAAAAAATCCATTTATTGAAAAGAAA
Organism: Caretta caretta; assembly: GCF_965140235.1. Classification (NCBI taxonomy): domain Eukaryota; kingdom Metazoa; phylum Chordata; order Testudines; family Cheloniidae; genus Caretta; species Caretta caretta. The sequence continues at coordinate 87,442,753 of NC_134210.1, read as the reverse complement.
CATAACTGCTTGGGAAACAGAAAGGGCAAGGGGGTGGGGTGGGGAACAGGACAATCACAGATTTGCATATGTCCTGTTATAATACTCAGCCTTCTTGTCTGGAGCGCTGTGCAGTAAGTGCTGCACTTCAGGATGGCTATACTGCATGGTGATGGGGGTTGAGTGCAGTGGGTAAGGGTCGTAGTTTTCAGGGCTGGGTGGTGAAGCTACAGGTGTTAGAGGCAGCTGGTGGTGATAAGAACCCAGATGCTGGGGAAAGTGGGTTGGAGGTGACATGGTGGCACAAGGGAAAGAGTTTTAAGACTAGGGCTGCGGGACAGGGGCTGGGCACGGTAATGCTCCACCTGCATGGCTACAAGTGCCTGGATAGAGTCTGCTTGGTGCTCCATTATGCTTATCAGCTGATCCGTGCTTTGCTGCCGGAGCACTGCGCTTTTGTGCTGGCCCTCCTTATTCTGCTGGCGGATCCTCCTTTCATTGTCCCGCCACTCCTGCACTTTTTTATTTTAATTACTCGAATGCTGCATTACTTCATGCAACATGTCTTCCTTGCTTTTACATGGCCTCTTTATGATTCTTTGGAGTCTTTCAGCCAGTGATAACACTGACAGCTGAGATCTCAAGGTTGCATCTGTAAAGGCAAAATGCAACACTTAACAGAGGCAGCATTGTTCACACCAGACAGAGCAATGATTTCCCCATACTTAAGGGCAAGCAGCCTACACAATAGCATAATTTGCGTGTCCCAAAGCGAGCGCACATAACCCACGGGAGCCAATAGTGAATAAGTGCAGGGTCAAGCGTGACTGATTGTTTCACGACTGTACTATCCTCTGGGTTTCTGAGCCTTGGGGAGAGCCAACAGCAGCAGGGAGCCCCTATACTGAACACTGTCCCCACATTTTCCACAGGAGTTCGTCCTGGAAGATATCTCGCTGCTGAGGGTGACCTGGGAGTGTCTTCTACTGCAATGTGGCTTCTGCCCTGGCCCATATGCAGCTTGCCTGTGTGCAGCAATGGTCCCCCCGCCCCTCATGGCACAGTGGTGTGGACAAGTTAGTCTTACTAGGACAAGGACAACAGTGGCTCTCCTGAGAAACCTGCACAAGCGCATTGCCCAAGTTCTGGCCTGAGACGTTTGAAGAGATCACTGAGGCCGATTACTGCGATATGAGAGAGCACATCAACGCCCTATTCCGCATCTAGGCAGGCAGGCATGCAGTCCTAACCCTCCTCACCCCAAGAGCCCGCACTGAATAACTTCCTTCCCAAAATAAAAGCTGCTTACTGGGAACCTCATCTGGTGTTTGTCCTTCCCCAAGCACCAGCCGGTGCGACTGGCTACCTTCCTCCTGGGTTAAGAACAGCTCCTGGCTGCATGCATCTAGGGATTCCAGGGTGTCTTCCTCTGCCTCAGCACCCTCATTCCCACTTTGCTCCTCCCCCTCCTCCCCCTGCCTTGTTGAATTGGGCTCTGAAGTGTCCATGGTGGTACTCAAAGTGGAGGTAGAGTCACCCCCAAGTATTGCATCCAGCTTTTTGTAGAAACAGCAGGTCACAGGAGCAGCACCGGAGTGGCTGTTTGCCTCGCGGGCTTTGCAGTGGGCATTCCACAGCTCCTTCACTTTAATCCTGCACTGCAGTGCGTCCCAGTCATGGCCCCTTTCCATCATGTCCCTTGATATCTCCCCCAAGGTATCGTAATTCCTACAGCTGGAGCGCAGCTGGGATTGGACAACTTCCTCCCCATACACACTGATGAGGTCCAGCACCTCGCCATTGCTCCATACTGGGGATCTCCTGGCGCATGGAAGCATGGTCAGCTGGGAAGATTTGCTGAGAGCACTCCACACCTGGCTGAGCAAACAGGAAGGGGATTTTCAAAATTCCCAGAGAATTTAAAGGGCAGGTCTGACAGTTGCTCACCTGAGGGCAGGGCAGTAGAATTCAAAGTGATGACCAGAGTGGCTAGAACAGACATTGTGGGACACTTCTGGAGGCCGATCAGAGCGCACTATAGGACCAGGGCGTCCACACTGACAGCACAGCACTCCAGCGGGGGCACACCAAACATTATTCCACTCACCGAGGTGGAGTACCAGGAGCGCTCTAGCCGCGGCGTCAGAGCGCTCTACGTGCCTTGCCATTGTGGACGGGTAGTGAGCTAGGGCGCCCGGGGCTCCTTTATTGCACTCTAACTTTCAAGTATAGCCAAGCCCTTAATGTCTCACAATTGTTAGTGTATTTGTCTTAACACCTATTTAGAGTAGGGAAGAGTCTCCTTTAGTAGCCCCAGGGGATAAAAACAGATTTAAAATTTTTATTAAAGCTAATGTTAAAAATTATATGATACACAGATTAAGAAATGAGTGTCTGTACATCTGGGTATAGTGCTTAGATTATCCACAAATACAAAGTTTGTTTTTAAAAGTCATAAAATACATATAGTGCATAACCAGCAATAACCCAAATTAAGGTGACTAGATTAGATTTAACAATACAGTTTAGATATTAGCATCCAAGTATTTGGGGACATTACTCATGAAAAGTTATACAGAGAGTTGGTTGTGGAATGCTAATATAGCAATCAGTAAAGATTGTCCCTCAGTAGTTGAGAATGTAGGGTAGGTAGGTTGTCCATTTAGAAAATTCTGTCCATCAGGGAAGTATTTCAGTTACTTTCCCGACTGCGATTCTCATCAGCACTCCAGCTTATCCGTCCTGATATTGCTGATGGCTGGTGATGTGTTCTCGTACTACACAGAACACTATTTCTGTGGTGCCTTCTCTGTAGCTGCAGAGCGTTCATGGATGGGGGTGTTTGAGGCAACGTATTACAGTGAATATGTAAAGACCCAGAATATGGAGCATCCTTTAGTGCTGTGATAACTTGTGTGCTAGAGGGTTATTTTAGTGGTCCTGTTGGTCATCTATATTGTTATGGGGTGAGTTATGGGAGTTTAGGTTTCTCAGAGCGCCAAGACTGTGAGACTAGACAGAGGGGCTGCTGATCTAGATTGCTGTGGATTATACAAGATTTAGTGAATGTTATGCTGCCTGAGGAAAGACCAGGCAAAGCTTAACCTGTGCCTGGTTTGTCTGATTTAGTGGCCCCATTTTATAGTTGGGGAACGGAAGCACAGAGACTAAATTACTTTCTTAAGGAAACACAGGAAATGTGTGGCAGTGAAGGGAACTGAACCTGGATATCTCAGGTTAGCTCCCTAACAACTAGATAATCTTTCTGCAGCAGGAGGAGGAGATGTGTTCCCCTAGAACACTGATAGAACAACAGGGATCACAAAACCCACAACAAAGCACATGAGTTGAGGGCATTCAGCTGTGAAATGAGCTTTCAGAGAAGATTTAAAAATAATACAGTCTAGTTAATTTTAGGAAATTCTGGAAAATCTTCTTACTTGATAAAGCTTTGCCACATCATAGCCAGAATGACCTTCATAGATTAAAACATTTGTGATAATCTAATCTGACCTCCTACCTACTTCACGAGCCCATGAAGTTCACCTAGTCATTCTTGCATCAAGCCCAGTAACTTGGGACTGAACTTGAGTTTCTCTTTTTCAAAGACATCCAAGTCTGATTTAAAGGTTACAGGTGATGGAAAGTCAACCACATCCCTTGGTTCCAAGGGTTCCAATGTCATAATCCAAAATCAAATTAGCAGCATAGGGATTTTTTTAATGCATTTGAGTAAACAACCATGTCATCTAGTCTAGCAGGAACTATTGATTTTAATATGGTGGCCTGCAATGTTGTGAGATTCAAAATTAGAATTCAAATAAAACCAAAATGATATCACAATTCAGAGAAGTGTTTACAGTGTGATTTCTACAAATACCAGAAAGTTGTTATTCACAAGCATGTATGGTATAGAGCAGGGGTCAGCAACCTTTCAGAAGTGGTGTGCTGCGTCTTCATTTATTCACTCTAATTTAAGGGTTCGCCTGCCAGTAATACAGTTTAATGTTTTTAGAAGGTCTCTTTCTATAAGTCTATAATATATAACTAAACTATTGTTGTATGTAAAGTAAATAAGGTTTTTAAAATGTTTAAGAAGCTTCATTTAAAATTAAACTAAAATGCAGATCTTATCAGTTTAGTGTGATCCTTGCCCTTGCTTTTCCTTGCTGAGTTTTCCAGTGTCTGGCACGTATTTGGATAATTTAAGCTGCACACAGGTTTCTGAGTGATCAGTTGTTAACCAGCTCCAAGAGGGACAGAGAACAGATTTCATGTGTGAAAATACCTGTTCACACAGGTATGTGGATCCAAATCCTGAAAGCATTGCAAACACAATTTTTTTCAAACAGTTAAATTTCACTGGCAGGGACCTCCAGCAGGTCAGAATAGAGGCCAGAATAGAGGTAGCTTCAAGTGCACTCTGCAGATCTCCAAACTTTGATGCCCAAAATTCTAAGCTTTTTAATTGAATGAGCTGCATTTTGAAATCTTCAACACCCATCCACTGAAATACAGACAAATCCAAGTAATTTTCATTGAACTTTTCAGGTTTAATTAGAAAAGAAAGTGTTGGGCCAAATAGCTGGAAATCTGGAAATCTGTCAGAAAATTCTGATTCCAGTTCTTGCATGTACAGTCTAAGCTCAACGTCAAACGCAGTGTGCTGTTCCACGTGGCGTGAGAGTGATGTAAGCAGCAAATCAGTGGCGCTGGAACAATTTTTAAGGTGGGGGTGCGGAGCTGCGCCCCCTCTTGCCCCCCTCACTGCCCCAGGCTGGAGCCAGTGGGCCACAGTTGGGGGCAGTTGCAGAGCCTCGGACCAGCAGCCGGGACCCCAGGTTGGCAGCAGAGCCCCCCGGACTGGTGGCCGGGACCCGGTTCCAGCAGCGGGCTGAGCAGGACTGGCAGATGGAACCCCAGCTGGCAGGGGGCCGGTACCCCAGGCCAGCAGCAGAGCCCCCAGAACCGGTGGCCAGGACCTGGGCAGTGTGAGTACCGCTGAAAATCAGCTCGTGTGCCACCTTTGGCACGCATGCCATAGGTTGCCTACCCCTGGTATAGAGACACTTTCTCTCTTTAATGATGAAATAAAACATTAAATTGGACCTTGTGATTTATTCATGAAGTCCAGTTTGACAGGATTGTATTTTCTTGTCATCAAGCCATTGTTAATACCATTTTGAGCAGAGATGTCATTTTTTACTAAATTGCTAATTCCAAGTGGGGGGGGGGACCTGTCTGTAAAACACCTTTTACACTTGCATCAGACATATGTTTAGAAAAACATGCTCTGTGCTAAAAGAAATTGAAGGAAGTTCATAGACTATTTCTGCTTTCATTTAAGAGGATCCAAATTTTACAGAGAAAATGGGAGTCGGGGAGGACGGGGGGGACACAAATCCTTAGAATTTGGTTCTTGAGGGAATTTCCCTCCATTTTTAAGCTGCTTGTAATGTAAAAAGAGAATCAAATGGGCTTGGACTCCAGCCGGAATGTCTGGCAAGCAGCATTTGAAACATCTTAAAATAACTTTCAAATAGAACCATTTAACAAAATGCAACTTTAGGATTATTTTTCAGCAAATTGCCTACTAGTTAAAATAAAAGCTGTGTGACAGGAAAATATTTGATAGTCACCTTTCCCTTTGGCACTCCATAGAATCATAGAATATCAGGGTTGGAAGGGACCTCAGGAGGTCATCTAGTCCAACCCCCTGCTCAAAAGCAGGACCCATCCCCAATTAAATCATCCCAGCCAGGGCTTTGTCAAGCCTGACCTTAAAAACTTCGAAGGAAGGAGATTCCACCACCTCCCTAGGCAACGCATTCCAGTGTTCACCACCCTCCTAGTGAAAAAGTTTTTCCTAATATCCAACCCAAACCTCCCCCACTGCAACTTGAGACCATTACTCCTTGTCCTGTCCTCTTCCACCACTGAGAATAGTCTAGAACCATCCTCTCTGGAACTACCTCTCAGGTAGTTGAAAGCAGCTATCAAATCCCCCCTCATTCTTCTCTTCTGCAGACTAAACAATCCCAGTTCCCTCAGCCTCTCCTCATAACTCATGTGTTCCAGACCCCTAATCATTTTTGTTGCCCTTCGCTGGACTCTCTCCAATTTATCCACATCCTTCTCGTAGTGTGGGGCCCAAAACTGGACACAGTACTCCAGATGAGGCCTCACCAATGTCGAATAGAGGGGGACGATCACGTCCCTCGATCTGCTCGCTATGCCCCTACTTATACATCCCAAAATGCCATTGGTCTTCTTGGCAACAAGGGCACACTGCTGACTCATATCCAGCTTCTCGTCCACTGTCACCCCTAGGTCCTTTTCCGCAGAACTGCTGCCTAGCCATTCGGTCCCTAGTCTGTAGCGGTGCATTGGGTTCTTCCGTCCTAAGTGCAGGACCCTGCACTTATCCTTATTGAACCTCATCAGATTTCTTTTAGCCCAATCCTCCAATTTGTCTAGGTCCCTCTCTATCCTATCCCTGCCCTCCAGAGTATCTACCACTCCTCCCAGTTTAGTATCATCTGCAAATTTGCTGAGAGTGCAATCCACACCATCCTCCAGATCATTTATGAAGATATTGAACAAAACCAGCCCCAGGACCGACCCCTGGGGCACTCCACTTGACACCGGCTGCCAACTAGACATGGAGCCATTGATCACTACCCATTGAGCCTGACAATCTAGCCAACTTTCTACCCACCTTATAGTGCATTCATCCAGCCCATACTTCTTTAACTTGCTGACAAGAATACTGTGGGAGACCGTGTCAAAAGCTTTGCTAAAGTCAAGATACAATACATCCACTGCTTTCCCTTCATCCACAGAACCAGTAATCTCATCATAGAAGGTGATTAGATTAGTCAGGCATGACCTTCCCTTGGTGAATCCATGCTGACTGTTCCTGATCACTTTCCTCTCATGTAAGTGCTTCAGGATTGATTCTTTGAGGACCTGCTCCATGATTTTTCCAGGGACTGAAGTGAGGCTCACTGGCCTGTAGTTCCCAGGATCCTCCTTCTTCCCTTTTTTAAAGATTGGCACTACATTAGCCTTTTTCCAGTCATCCGGGACTTCCCCCATTCGCCACGAGTTTTCAAAGATAATGGCCAATGGCTCTGCAATCACAGCTGCCAGTTCCTTTAGCACTCTCGGATGCAACTCATCCGGCCCCATGGACTTGTGCACGTCCAGCTTTTCTAAATAGTCCCTAACCATCTCTTTCTCCACAGAGGGCTGGCCATCTATTCCCCATGTTGTGATGCCCAGCACAGCAGTCTGGGAGCTGACCTTGTTCGTGAAGACAGAGGCAAAAAAAGCATTGAGTACATTAGTTTTTTCCACATCCTCTGCCACTAGGTTGCCTCCCTCATTCATTAAGGGGCCCACACTTTCCTTGGCTTTCTTCTTGTTGCCAACATACCTGAAGAAACCCTTCTTGTTACTCTTAACATCTCTCGCTAGCTGCAGCTCCAGGTGCGATTTGGCCCTCCTAATTTCATTCCTACATGCCCGAGCAACATTTTTATACTCTTCCCTGGCCATATGTCCAACCTTCCACTTCTTGTAAGCTTCTTTTTTATGCTTAAGATCCGCTAGGATTTCACCGTTAAGCCAAGCTGGTCGCCTGCCATATTTACTATTCTTTCGACACATCGGGATGGTTTGTCCCTGTAACCTCAACAGGGATTCCTTGAAATACAGCCAGCTCTCCTGGACTCCTTTCCCCTTCATGTTAGTCCCCCAGGGGATCCTACCCATCCGTTCCCTGAGGGAGTCGAAGTCTGCTTTCCTGAAGTCCAGGGTCCGTATCCTGCTGCTTACCTTTCTTCCCTGTGTCAGGATCCTGAACTCAACCAACTCATGGTCACTGCCTCCCAGATTCCCATCCACTTTTGCTTCCCCTACTAATTCTTCCCGGTTTGTGAGCAGCAGGTCAAGAAAAGCTCCCCCCCTAGTTGGCTCCTCTAGCACTTGCGCCAGGAAATTGTCCCCTATGCTTTCCAAAAACTTTCTGGATTGTCTATGCACCACTGTATTGCTCTCCCAGCAGATATCAGGAAAATTAAAGTCACCCATGAGAACCAGGGCATGCGATCTAGTAGCTTCCGCGAGCTGCCGGAAGAAAGCCTCATTCACCTCATCCCCCTGGTCCGGTGGTCTATAGCAGACTCCCACCACTACATCACTCCTGTTGCTCACACTTCTAAACTTAATCCAGAGACACTCAGGTTTTTCTGCAGTTTCGTACTGGAGCTCTGAGTAGTCGTACTGCTCCCTTACATAGAGTGCTACTCCCCCACCTTTTCTGCCCTGCCTGTCCTTCCTGAACAGTTTATAACCATCCACGACAGTACTCCAGTCATGTGAGTTATCCCACCAAGTCTCTGTTATTCCAATCATGTCATAATTCCTTGACATCACCAGGACCTCCAGTTCTCCCTGCTTGTTTCCAAGGCTTTGTGCATTCGTATATAAGCACTTGAGATAACCTGCTGATCGCCCCTCATTCTCAGTATGAGGCAGGAGCCCTCCCCTCACAGACATTCCTGCCTGTGCTTCCTCCCGGTATCCCGCTTTCCCACTTACCTCAGGGCTTTAGTCTCCTTCCCCCGGTGAACCTAGTTTAAAGCCCTCCTCACTAGGTTAGCCAGCCTGCTCGCAAAGATGCTCTTCCCTCTCTTCATAAGGTGGAGCCCGTCTCTGCCCAGCTTCATGGAACACCATCCCATGGTCAAAGAATCCAAAGCCTTCTCTCCGACACCACCTGCGTAGCCATTCGTTGACTTCCACTTTTCGACGGTCCCTACCCAGGCCTTTTCCTTCCACGGGGAGGATGGACGAGAACACCACTTGCGCCTCAAAGTCCTTTATCCTTCTTCCCAGAGCCACGTAGTCCGCAGTGATCCGCTCAAGGTCATTCTTGGCAGTATCATTGGTGCCCACGTGGAGAAGCAGGAAGGGGTAGCGATCCGAGGGCTTGATGAGTCTCGGCAGTCTCTCCGTCACACCGCGAATCTTAGCCCCCGGCAAGCAGCAGATTTCTTGGTTTTCCCGGTCAGGGCGGCAGATAGATGACTCAGTCCCCTGGAGTAGAGAGTCCCCGACCACCACCACCCGCCTCCTTCTCTTGGGAGTGGTGGTCGTGGAACCCCCCATCTCAGGACAGCGCATCTCATGCCTTCCAACCAGTGGAGTCTCCTTCTGCTTTCTCCCCCCAGACATATCATCTGGTCCACTCTCCGCAATGGTACCTGTGGAGAGAACATGAAAGCGGTTAGTTACCTGTGTCCGCGTTGCTGGAACCCGGACATTCCCCCTTCTTCTTCTGGAGGTCACATGTTGCCAAGCTTCTTCACTGGCCTCTTGGCTCTGCTGTGCAACCTGCTCTAAATCTTTAGAGCTTTGTGCCCGTAGAAGCATATCCTGACTTTTGACTCCACCTCTCTTCCTTCAGCTCCTGCAACCGCTCTCCCTCAAAAACTCAGCTGGCCTACTGAGATGCTAAGGGAGGTCCCTGTTTTCATAAAGTGTATGAGTGTATCTTTTATGGGAGATTTTGAGGAAAGGAATGTTGTTTGTGGGGTGATGTTTAGGGAGAGTGGGGTAGTTCTCTATTTTTCCCCTTTTACTCCAAGGTCTAATAAGCCATTTCTGTAATTGATGAAGTTTGCTGCTATTTTTTTGTCTTTGATTGTGCTTTTTAATAATTGTAGAGGACGCCTAGATAAGTGTGTGCTTGTTTGTTCTTTGATCTGTTTGGATACATCTAAATAAGCAGACAGAGGTACTTACAGGATTAATGTCAAGGTATTGAAATGAGATTTCCCATCCTAAAGCCAGGATTTCTAGATATGACAGACTAGATGCTGTTGCCACTCATTATAAATTAATGTTATTGATATCAACATATGCTTAAGCTGCTGGCTTCTGAATATCAATATAGCTGGTCATAGTCAGCCTTGATCAAACCAGTTTTAGCCACAGTAACTTAAAATAGTTATGACAAATTATCTATTTTGATAAAATGGAACACACACATTTGAAATGTGCCTGCCAGACATATCAATTAGCATAATATCTGGTCTAAACAGAGACACTACTGCAAAATGAGCTAGAGTGTGAATTTTAAACGCTCTTCGTCACTAGCTCGGCATGTGGGCACTCTTATTCCGCACACAGCATCTTTTTGTGGTTTAGCTTAATCCACTCCCAAAGAATAAGAATCCACATGAGGAAATACTGTGGAATAGCTAGTGCTGGTTATTTCACTGTATAGAAAAGCTCTAAAAATATTAACTTCTCCTCTGACAACTTCCAGTAAACTTATGTATCACTCAACACTGCTGTGTTTGTCCATGCCAGCACTGCACAGATGACTGTACATCCCATAGGGCAGTACTGAGGGTGCATCTTGCATAAAAATAGTCAAAAGTTCAAAAGGGGAAATAAAACAAAAAACCTGTCTTTTTTAATCTCACCCTTTTTAAAAATCTCATCCAATTGAAAGCATCTCTCAGACTTCTACAGTGGTGTTTGTAAACAACAAGTAAATGGACACCTCTCTCTTTATCCAAACTAAGCCCCTTTGGATGCTATTTTTTGTTACCCTGTCACTGGGGGAAATGTTCTGAAAGTCTGATCCCTGGACAAAAGAGCAGAAGAAAAGAGGCTTCCCTTTTTCGTTGTGAATTTCTTATAAAAGCAGTCTGCAAAGTATCTTGACCCATCTTCTTGAATAGCACGGGGTGGTACAGAGTTGCCCTAAATCTAGATTAGTCAGTCACTAGAGGATTTTGCTTGTGTAGGGGGACTCTTAGGATGTCACAGGGCAACCCTGCAGAGGACATGGCCTAGGAAGAGAAGGCATGGCTAGGGTATCCATAGGCCCAGGATCCCTAACTGCCAGGATACCATGGGAAGCTGGTGTATAATAAAGCAGCCTTGAGGCTGTTCTAATTTAATGCAGGAGACAACCATAGGATTGAGGAACATAAAGGTGCCCGAAAGTCCCCTAGGCACATGCACGTGAGCTGTACACATTAGCAGAGCTCTTTTGTCTTCTGCTCTTCCAAAAAATTAGATTGAGATGGATTACATTACACACTTTGGTTTGGGATTATTGAATCATTCTTTAATGACTAACATTTTTGTCAGAATTGGAGTTGAGATTTAGGAGGGAGGCTAGAAACTAGATGCCACAGGAGACTATTATGTAACATTATGCTGACTTGAATTGTCCCAGCCAATCACTTTGCTGGGATTCTGTAAAGATACTGATCCTTAACAGCACAGTTTCTCTGAATTATGTAATTTTGTGCACTCTGACTGGATGTCTGATCTGCCTACCCATCGTATAAGTATTTCTCAATACCCAGACAGTTATGTATGTTCTAGGATGCTGGCTGACAATCATTATTTGCCAGAGTGCAGAGATTGGTATTATTCTTGTATAGTTGTTTATATATAACCACATTGTGATTGCACACATTTCTCTGCTTTGATCAATTACTATAATCCCAGTGCTTTGATTGGTTCCTACCCTATGAATTCTTAAATTGTTTCCCAGCAACAAAGAAGCTGCCTCAGTTTCCCACTCTCTACAACTGAGGTGGATAAACAACATTTACCTGAAAAAAAAAAATCAATAAAACACCAAAGGATTTTATTCAGCCCTAGATACAGAAATTACTTCCTAAGGAGTAAGCACTATCAAAATTATCATTATACTAACCAAACAGATAGCAGCTTCTTAAGATGACTGAACCATAATGAATCAGACCGTGCATACTGCACATGTGGCAAGGATTGTATTGCTCTCTAGCACTTATACATTCTCAGAAATATTTTGTAAGAGAATATTTTAAATTTAATTAACCTCGTGTTTGAGGAACCAATTAGCTGCGTTTAATGTACTAACATACTTGGTTTTTTAGTAGCTGATCCAGCGAGGAGCTGAGCACCCTTTATTAATTATATTATCTGAGCGAGGACAGTGCTCAGAGGGATCGACAGTTTTGAATACAGAAGCTGTGGCAGTAGCATTAGCATAACAGGAAGAAGATCCAATTTACTAGTGAATTTATTTATTAATTTTGGCAGCATGGTAAATGAACAGGAAGGATGGAGTAGTTACGGTGACAGGTTGTGTTGTTCCAATTTTACACACACTCCATTCTGGTTTGGCACAGCAACTAGAAATTATAAGGGGAAGATGTCGCCGGTAAATTTTTTTAAAACTAAGAAATGTAAGTCACTTCATATCTTGAATTTTCCACCAAATTAGCATGATCAGAAGAAATGGGGTGTGAGTTTCCATTTCTTTCCCAGTCATGGTATGTCACTGATTCATCAGCATCACAAAATATTGCAGAGAAGAAAGGATCTTTGGCAGATGCTTCATCCACTAAAATAAGCACTGTATCAAATTACTATAAAAAGTTATGGATCTCTATGGACTCCAAAAATAATCTACAGGAGTGGAAGCATGTGTCCACTTACATCAGATTCCAGGATAAGGGTCTTTATCTACATGAAGTTGGCCTTTGCCAAAGGGTAGCAGGAAAATGGTTTCAGATTTACTAAAGCAAGAATGTCAATGACTTCAAAAAAGACAACTTTCCATGTATTTCACCTGGTTCATACTGTAACTTAATGAAAATTATAGAAGAAACATACCAAAGTATGTTCTATTGACCCTAGAAAAATCTCTAGTTGTATCAGTTTGAACTGATGGATTTTTTTGTCATACCAAAATTGATAAGATCTACATAATGGCTAAAGATATTATAAAAAATGTTGATATAGAAGGATGTTTTCAGATATGGAGTAGCCTGATATGCATGATGCTCCAAATCTGTTAAAAGCTATAAAGAAACATAAGAAAATAAGAATGGCCATACTGGATTAGACCAATGGTCCATTTAGGCCAGTGTCCTGTCTTCCAGCAGTGGTCAATGTCAGATGCTTCAAAGGGAATTAACAGAATAAGGCAATTACCAAATTATCTCCAGTCATGCAGTCCCAGTATCTGGAAATCAGAGGCTTAGAGGACACCAAGAGCATGGGGTTGCTAATAGCCATTGATGGACCTATCCTCCACAAACTTATCTAACTCTTTTTTGAATCCTGTTATAGTCTTGGCCTTAACAACATGACTTGGCGATTTATTCTGCAGAAGTTGCTAGTTCTAATGACTATAAATTGGTTCTCAAAAAGTTTACCTAGTTACTGACTAAGTCTTTCTGTGGATTATGAATATTGATGAAAGATACCATGCTAAAATATTGGTGGAGATGAATCAGTGTGTTTATATGGGTGCATAAGAATCATAAGTTTTATAAATACATTAGATGCAAGAGAAAGATGAAGAAAAATGTATGTCCACTACTTTTAAGGAAAGGAGAGCTAATAACAGACTAGGACTGTAGGTCAAGGCAAATAAATTTGAGTCGGCTACATGCCTGCTTAGGCCATACGTGGAGCAGTTGAGCCAGTTTGGGGTGAAGAATGTGTAAAGACTTGGCTCCACTTCCTTACCCTTGGGAAAGCCCAGTTTAGCTAGCATGGTGGTAGGGTGGGTGTGGCTGTTTGTAATTTACTGTCATCTCGTAACAGCAGTAATTAACCCCACCCTCAAACCCCACTGAGCAAGGCTGGTGCAAGGAAGGACTTTCAGCACCCCGAGCCACAGTTCCTTCAGTAGAATACTCCTGGGGCAGCACACCTACATACCACTTTGGTGACAGAATCCAGCCCAAGCATACAAACCTTCTGAAACTGTCATAAAATGGACTTTGCTCCAAAACTGAACTAAGACCTTTTAAGCTCTTGTAAAACATGTAGCCACTTCAGAGATGGTTATGGTGCAGTTTTAATTGTTCTCACAGGTATTTTGGCAGCCACCTATTGGAAAAAATGGAATTTACATTTATTACAGCCTAATCAATAGAGCTGGAAATGCTTTTTCCATCTGTGAGAATTTTCAAGATTCTGAACATTATTTCCATCCTGAACCAGGACAACCTCCAAAATCTCAAATGTTCACCAACGAATAATCTGAAAAAATGTGCAAGCAGGTCAATAGTCATGTTTTGTTTTCATTTTTGCCTTTTTTATATTTAAACTTTTTTAGTATAAATTAACTAAAAATTTCTAAACAAAATTTTTTTGAACTGAAAAATTCTGTTTTGAAACTGTCAAAATGGAACATGTTGAAACAAGTGAAACAAAAAATTTCAATTTTTTCCCCCCAAAAAAAGAGAAATTCCTCAAAATCAACTCTTTCCTGTGGGTAGCTTCAGGTTCAATGAATTGGCATTTTCCAATTAAAAACATTTAGTTAGAAAAATCCCAAACAGGTCTAGTAACAAATTTGCAGGAGTGGAATCCCAGAAAAAGCTAGTAAGCACTGAACATCTCTTAAGTGTGTGTCATTGATGACTGAAGCTCCTCAGTTCTGCTGTACTGGTTCAGTCTGGTGTCAGTAAAGAAGAGGTCTACAGTGTGGATCCAAAAGTAAAAACAGTCTTTTATAAAAGAAATTCATATTAGAACTATTCCATAGAGAAAAAACAAACTTAAGTCACTAAGACTACAGAATTCTTGTTTTGGTGTAAAATCAATGTCTAAATTAATGGATTTTAATATATTACTCTTTAGTATTCCTTTTATTTCCATTTAAAATATTCTTTCCTTATTCCTCCTTTCAGGGGAGCAAAACAGAGAAGTGAGACAGTCAGTAGAATCACAAATGACTACATAAATTCATCAAGTGTGCCATTTCTCCAAGAAATTTGAAAAGAGACTGAGCAGGAAAGAGACAGAAGGGTATCCCAAAGGAACTATGCTGAAACCTCTCTAGACAGACATTAAGGTGACCATGGGTGCTCCCAGAAAAGGAGAAAATTTCCAGGAAAAAAAATCTGTTTTAGGGTTTTAAATTAATCTATTTTGTTGGGGCGGGGGAAGGGACAGTGGGCAACATGTTTTCCTTTTATAATTGAATCTCAATTAATCTTATCAGCCTGAAGCCCAATGACCCAGGGTTTATCAAAAGTCACAAAAAATGATGGTTTTGGTTACACAACGTATTTCCATGGAAAAACATTCCAAAGTCTCCTTTCCATGGTTTGGAAATTAAACGTTCTTGTCCAGATTTTAGAGAGTGCCTTTGTGTATAAGTCCACATGCTAACTCCATTCACAGTAAACACACTTAGTGGTTATAATTGCCATGCATCACCGACAGTCCTTACCCTTTATCCTTCCATTTAGATTGATCTGTCACTTTAGGCAAATGCATAACAGGGTGTAATGATTAGCACTTCTTTCAAGCTAACCAGCACTTCAAGTTTACCACTGTCCAAATTATACAACCTTTTGACTCATTTCTAATTAGCTATGCATAATGACTGCTAATCCTTCTGCTAATTAATCCTGCCTTTAGGTAAAAATGTATTTTGCTTTGATGAAACAGGTTTGAATTCTTAGATTCTTTTTAACCTTTACTTCTAAAAAATCCTCTTTGAAAATAGATAGGTTATGGCTATAAACAATCTCTTTGGCCTTTCCTCTCCCTTGTTTCTGAACGTAATGATGATATTGTCTTGCTGAATTCTCCTTGTTCAGAGAAACAGGAGGCTGGTTTTTGGTTTTTCACATTTCCACATAAACTGTGAACTAAAATAGTTCCCCACTTACTGAAATTAATGACTGTATAGTGCCTATTGCAAGCCTCAAAGCATTTTAAAGAATCATAAGCTATATAAAGTACTACATTTTACATCAAATAACCCAGCCTGGAGTTGGACCAGAAAAACAGGGCAAAAAATCCCTCTTCTTCTTAGAAAAATACAATACAATGTAATTTTTAAAGATGAGATATATCAAGATCTCAGTTTTATGTTTCACTTGAGCGACATATTTCTCCAGTGCATAAATATTATGGCGTTGGGGTCAAAAGTGCCCAATAGATAGATAGATAGGGCTGTCGCACAATTAAAAAATTCAGGCATGCGATTAATCGCACTATTAAACAATAATAGAATACCATTTATTTAAATATTTTTGGATGTTTTCTACATTTTCAAATATATTGATTTCAATTACAACACAGAATACGAAGTGTTTAGTGTTTGCTTTATATTTATTTTTTATTACAAAAAACAAGAAATAGCATTTTTCAGTTCACCTAATATAAGTATTGTATTGCAATCTTTTTATTATGAAAGTTGAATTTACAAATGTAGAATTATGTAAAAAACCCCTGCATTCAAAAACAAAACAATGTAAAATTTTAGAGCCTGCAAGTCCACTCAGTCCTACTTCTTGTTCACCCAATCGCTCAGACAAATAGGTTTGTTTACATTTGCAGGAGATAATGCTGTCCACTTCTTGATTACAATGTCACCTGAAAGTGAGAACAGGTGTTCTCATGGCACTGTTGTAGCCAGCATCACAAGATATTTACATGCCAGATGCGCTAAAGATTCATATGACCCTTCATGCTTCAACCACCATTCCAGGGGACATGCTGATGATGGGTTCTGCTCCATAACAATCCAAAGCAGTGCAGACTGATGCATGTTCGTTTTCATTATCTGAGTCAGATCCACCAGAAGGTTGATTTTCTTGTTTGATGGTTTGGGTTCTGTAGTTTCCACATCAGAGTGTTGCTCTTTTAAGACTTCTGAAAGCATGCTCCACAGCTCATACCTTTCAGATTTTGGAAGGCACTTCAGATTCTTAAACGTTTGGTCAAGTGCTGTAGCTATGTTTAGAAATCTCACATTGGTACCTTCTTTGCGTTTCGTCAAATCTGCAGTGAAAGTGTTCTTAAAACAAACAACGTGTTCTGGGTCATCATCCAAGACTGCTATAACATGAAATATATGGCAGAATGTGGGTAAAACACAGGGCAGGAGACATACAATTCTCAACCAAGGAGTTCACTCACGAAATTAATAAACGCATTTTTTTTTAACAAGAGTCATTAACATGGAAGCATGTCCTCTGGAATGGTGGCTGAAGCATGAACAAAACAACATTGTTTTGTTTTTGAGTGCAGTTATGTAATAAAAAAAAATCTACATTTGTAAGTTGCACTTTCACGACAAAGAGACTGCACTACAGTACTTGTATGAGTGAATTGAAAAATACTATTTCTTTTGTTTAGCATTTTTACAGTGCTAATTTTATAATCAAAAATAGTATACACTTTGATTTCAATTACAACACAGAATACACTATATATGAAAATACAGAAAAACATTGAAAAAATTTAATAAATTTCTATGATACTGTGATTAATCATGATAAACTTTTTTAATCGCGATTAATTTTTTTGAGTTAATAGTGAGAGTTAACTGTGATTAACCAACAGCCCTAATAGATAGCTATTCCCCTAACTCCACACTTGGATGTTGGCTCAGTTAATTATTATGTACTGTCAATTTGTCAAGCAGGGCAGTGTGCTCAGCACTACGTAAGACTTAAAAACAAAGAGAGTCCCAACCCCGAGAACTTACCAGTTAAAATTCTGACTTGGAGAAAGTGTGCCATCTATAACTTGTTTTTTCCTTGGCGATCTTCCAGCCAAGCATTTCATAGGCCTGACCCTACTTAGCTTGTAAGATTCAGAATATCAAAGCCCAGGATGTCCTGGCTCAGGCCATCTCATGTCCATCTCTACTTTAATTGTGGAAATCTTTGCACAAACTATGGCACTACAGCGATTGTTTTGGTTACCACCTCATGAAATAGCATCCTAATGATTATCTAACCATCTTTTGTATATATAGTTTGAAATGCTTCAGCTGCACTAGTCATCACAAAATCAGTTTCCAAACATGACTAATTTTGTGATTTCACATGGATCAATTTCTGGAGTTAAGTACTTGCTATAATTTCAGATTTCATGCTAATGTTTGGTACTAATGTGTTTGTGGAAACTGTTATGACTGCAAAAGCAAACAATGTACTTTATTACTTAAATTTACTACCATATCTCAAATGCTGAAATTCTATAATATTGAGTTTAGAACCGTTAGGATTAGTTACATTTCAGCAAGGGGTGTTATCTATTAAGTGATGCTTCACAGCATCTTCACTGTAATGCCATTCCCAGAACCATCATCCAGCCAGGATTTTAAAGCCACATTATTGTGGGAGAAAGTCACTAGGTATCATCAGGCCTGATTTTTTCAGTGGATCTGAACACCACTAGCTCCCACTCAAGACCATAGGAGTTGTCGGTGCTCAGCACATCTGAAAATCAAGCCACATTGTTCCTCCACAAACCAAAATTACACCTTTTGAGATCGTGGCTACCCCAAATGCTGCCATGCAGTCTGAAAACAAAAAATTACATCATCTGGCTTCAGTGAAAGAGAGGCATACAGCTGCTCGCCCTTCATATATTAGTACTATTGCAGCCCACAATAGCTAACAATAATCTCCCTTAGCAGCCTTTTATGCAATTAGAAAAGGAAAGGTATCAGAAGGGCACCCCGACCCAATTTTATAGGTCAAAAGTCTAAGAAGGCAGAATAAATAAAACAAAACACTGAGGCTATGTCTACACTAGAGACCTTACAGCAGCACCGATGCAGCTGCACCACTGTAAGTTTTCTCACGTAGCTGCTTTATGCCAACGGCAGAGAACTCTCCCGTCAACATAATTAAACCACCCCTACTGAGCGGCAGTAGCTGCATTCGCACTGACATTGTGCTGTGCACACTACCACTTATGCCGGCAAAATGTATGTCGCTCGGGCGGGGGAGATTCACACCCCTGAGCAGCATAAGTTTTGTCGACATAGGCCACGTCTACACTACCACTTAAGTAGTTTAGAACCGAAGTCTGTGCCAAGTTATCCTAATTTGGGACAGAATGCTGCAAGCATTCTCTCACAGGCTGCATAAACTGGTTGATTGGCATTGAAACTCCAACAGGCAACTGTAAAGTACTCATCAAATGGGGACTTTGTCACAGACTTTCCAGATGTGTTACGTAAGCTTCTTTTCTAGTATAGCAATGATTGTAGATGCCATGTCACACAAAAGCAGAAATTACCTTTCAATCTATTATTAGACATATTTCCCTAGTGGGTGTATTTTATTGGCATCCCCTGTTCTCCCATCAAGTGCTAGTACGGATGAAATATTCATGGATATAAATATTTATAGAAGCCTGAATGAAAGAGAGAAATCTTTGGAGGCCCTTTCAAGAGCAGAACAAGATTTTGAAAACTCATGTTTTCATCTTCTGCATGGTCCTTCTTGTAGCTAGCTTTTTATTTGGAATTATTTCTCATATGAGAGTACGTCAGTGATTTCTGATGAGCAGGCATATTTACGGTAAATGTTGATATTCTGTTTTGGTTTGGGAAGGAAATCCTTGTTAATTTTAGTAGACAACTTTAATAAGCGTTTAGTCAAAACTCAGTTAAGTTTAAAATGGGGTTTAATTCATGCTAAAGGTAAGAGGCTTTAATAGTGCAGTTTTACTCATTAGAAGTACCTACCTTTCACTGCAAGTCAGGGTAGAAATGGACAAAACTTTTAAAAACTATTTATTACAAACTAATTTATTTTTAAGCACATTTTGGATCTTTAGGGGTTCCTGATTGACCCTTTCCATTTTCTTCCACAAACCCTACCCCCCGGCTCTGTGGAGTTGATATATTAGCAGCAAGAACAGAGCTAGCCACAGTGGTAGCAACTGGGGCAGCAGCCTCCGTCAGAAGAGAAGAGGATTCTTCACTGAGCAGAAGCCAAATGAGATTAGAAGTTGAGGAGGGGGCAGCACTGGTCTTTTCTTTGCCTCATTATATTTATTCTCACATAAGAAGTATGCAGGGTGCAGTTCTTAAATAAATATTCTAATAGGTCTTTAATGTAAAATAGAGGGTGAATCCATAGATACAGTGTGTACGAAAATGGGGTTATCAATAACATTTTGATAAAATAAAATCAAGGAGTAACCAGTATAAACAAATGATTTTAAAGGGCTAAACATACTGAGAGAATGCTAGCTAGCACCCTTTCAGGTATTTGTTTTATTTTATATAAGACCTGGGACTAGGTTATTGGACGGAAGGTTAGCTTAAAAAGATTTAAAAGGGAAGTAAAGGGGGAAACAATGTGGATTATCTTGAGATTTTGGAAAGTGTGCAGAGAAATCTGCAATGACAAAATCCTGCTAAGTATTTTAATTATGTATCTAACTGAGAAGGCAGCCTCATTAGTATAAGTTGTTTAACAATTGTAAAACCAGTATGCAGTGTCGTTGTAGCCATGTGTGTCCCAGGATATTAAAAAGACAATGTGGGTAAGGTAATATCTTTTTTTGGACCAACTTTTGCTGGTGAGAGAGACAAGCTAGATATTACCTCACCCACCTTCTCTCTCCAGTTATAACAATTGTTTCACAATATACTGAGTCCATCTGAAGACCCATTATCTCCATGAGCTTCATTTAAATATCCACTTTAAAAACTTGTTCTGATAGCTCCAGTTCATCCCTCTAGTTTCCATCAATATTAACTCAGAGTGCAAGTTACAACATGCTTCAGATCAGCTTCTCTTCATAACAGCTGTCAGAAAGTGTTCTGAATTTCTTACTTAGTTTGTTGATTGCCATCTTCTAGGTCCTCAGCTTCTCCTACCACCGTTTTTCTCCCTCTCTCAATTTCTGTATATTTTCTGTGTTTCGTTCACAACAGCGACATCAGTGGTTTTCCAGCACCTGCTTCCACACTGCTTTCTTTAAAAATGCCACCTACCCCACATCAACCAGTGTGGGGAACTTGATGGGTCTGGCACTGAAAGGCAGACAGTCCCAAAGGCAAGGGAGGGAGACACTCACCAAGGTATAATAGGTAGCTCCTCCTTCTGGAAGTCTCTGGCAGTCATTGGCCAGCTGTGGGGAGGGAGGCTGATTGGCTAGCATTCCCCAACTCACAGGATTTAACTCAGCTCAGGGGCCATTGGAGGCCTTTTTTGGCTTTGTTCCAGAAGCCCACCTTACCCATCCAGATTAGGAATGGGAACCCACCCTGACTGCTTCTGCGGGTCTAGCTGATTGCCTATTTAGGGGATAGGAAGGAATTTTATCTCCGATAGGCCAATTGGCAGAGGACCAGGCTGGGGTTTGTTTTGCTTTTTTGTCTTTCTCACGGCACTTTCAGCCCACAATGGGTTAAACAGAAATGCACTTAGAACCAAACTGAGGTAACTAGTGGGGAGTTGTTTATTCATCACAACTTGCAGTCAGTTTCCAGTTTGGTTAAGAGAATAAAATGAATGGTTTCCAGAGGTTAAATGCTCAGGGATTTTGGTGATGGTCCTTGAGTTCAAGTGAGAGGGTGAGACCTTGTGACCCTCGTGGACTGAGGTCCTCAGGCTGCTGTAGAAATCACTCTACTTCTGTGCTGCTTAGAAGCTCTGGGTGGCAGCTGACTCCTTCTGTTAGCTCCACCTGCTTCTCCCAGTAAAGTGCTGCAGCCCATTCTGCCTCACAGTGACTCTAGATCAGTGGTTCTCGCCCTTTCCAGACTACTGTACCCCTTTCAGAAGTCTGATTTGTTTTGCATACTGCAAGTTTTACCTCACTTAAAAACAACTTGCTTACAAAATCACACACAAAAATACAAAAGTGTCACAGCACTCTATGACTGAAAAAGTGATTACTTTCTCATTTTCACCATATACTTATAAATCAATTGGAATATAAATATTGTACCTATCTTTCAGTGAGATTCTTGAGCCTGTTTCTCACTTGCGAGCCTTGTCTGAACCCAGCGCCCCAGGCAGTGGGGCGGAAGCATGTAACTTAGCTTTGCGTGGCCCCCTGTGGCAAGGGGCCCTGGCAACTGCCCTGCTTGCCATCCCGTAATGCCGGCCCTTCACTTGTGATCCCCCTAAACCCATCCCCTGACACCCCTCCTAGAAGCTGCAACCCCCAGGTTGAGAAACACTGATCTCGATGAGTTGAGTTGAGTACCCCTAGAAAACCTCTGCATACCCCCAGGGGTACACATACCCCTGGTTGAGAAACACTGCTCTAGATGTCCCACATTTCCTCAGCCAGCTCCTTGGTTCAAAATGACTGTCCTCTAAGCGCGTAAGCTTTCCAAACTTACTATTTCTCTGCTATAGTCCAAACTAATAATATGCATTTTATATAGTCTCACTTTGATGTGCATTTTTAGAATTGTTTCAGTAAAAGTGAAGGTTATTGCATGGTTTGGTAAGCAGTCTGCATTGCCACATAATTCTATGGCAGCTCTGCTGCATAAATTGGGAAGCCATGCCACATAATTTAGATCCAATGTCTTCTACAGTATCTGGAGTCTTGATATTACTTGATTAACTTCATGGGATCAGAATATTCAGTTAGCAGCCTAACAGTGTGCACAAGATCCTGATGAATGAGATGTCACGAAGTAGGAAGTTAGTTTCTGCTAATGATTTACAAAACTGGCCTCTCAGTTCATTATATGCAGAGTACATGGTTACGGATATTTTTAAATGAATGTCATTGCCCGGCAGTGCTTCAATATCCATGACATGTCTTCTGCTCTGATTTCCTTTGACATGGGGGGAGCTGAGAGAGGGATACACTTTCAGAGTGCCAAGTGGTGATTTAGCTGCTTGACTCCAATTAAGTCAAGGGAAGTTGAACAGCTAACAAGGAATGCTTTGAAAACTTATCCTATGATGTCCTCTATGGCTATTAAGTTATCTGACAATGTACATCAATAAAGTCAGTCTCGAGTAAGGCTAAGATTCTGTCATGCATATTTTTAGTGAAAGTCATGGATAGGTCACAAGCTTCTGTGAATTTTTCTTTATTGTCCATTCCCTGTCCATGACTTTCACTAAAAATATGCATGACAAAATGAGGAGCTGCAGGCTCCCCATATCAACCAGAGGGGCCTGGCTTGGAGGTGCAGGGTCCCCCCACTGCCCATAGCAGCTCCAAGTTTGGAGCTCCGAGCCCTGGGCCACCCACAGCTGCCTACAGTGGCTCCGAGCCCTGGGCCACTCGTGACTTCCTGGGAGCCCTGCTGCCTGCAACAGCGGGGAGTTTGGGGTCTCTGCGCTGCCTCAGAGTTCCAGGCACCCCTGCCTCCGCCCTGGCTGGAGGCTGCCTGCGGGGCACCTCTGCCTCCCTCTGTGGCTGGGAGCTCAGGCCAGCTCCCAGACGCTGGGGGCTCAAGTCACGGAGGTCTCTGGAAGTCATGGATTCTGTGACTTCTGTGACAAAATCGTAGCCCTAGTCTTGAGCCATTGTGATAGTTCACATGCTTCACTTTCATGATTTTCTCATTGATCATATGTGATTTCAACACTTTAGTTGATGTGACAAAGTCATCTTGTTGAATGCATTATATACATTAATATCCCCCCTTCCCTCTTACTGGGCATTAATTGTTACAATGCTACATTCCTTTAATGTTTTAGCAATTGCAAATGGCCTTTTCAATCTGACAAAATGTCCAATACTTAGTGGAAGAAAGTGCCTTCTTTGAAATAAAAAGAGGGAAACATAACAAGTACCTAGCTGTTGGAAGATACAGGAAGCAGCTTTTAGTTGCAAAATGCCTAAATTAGACCTGCAGCTTTTGAGGCTACCAAATTTAAAAGGCCAGTCACAGAAAATCCTGCTAAGAAAAAAAAAAGTTCCTAGAGAGGGTAACTCTGCACTGAAGTAGTTATTAGGAACCAGAAAGTTAGCAAACATCCGATCAAAGTGAATCTGGGGTGGGGAGGAAGCTAATAAAGGAGCACTGGCTAGATCAGCATTTCATTATACAAAAAGAGAGTGGGAAGAACACTACTCAGACCTAAAATGCCTTCTAAGCACTAGCCTGCAATGGGAGAAGTGTAGGGATGAACTACTGCAGGAAGAGCTTTGAAGCAGAATTATTCCTGGAGCTGTGAGGTATGAAAGGCAATGCACTCACTGCTATATGCCTACTCCCCTGCATGAACCAGGTCCTCTGCTGGTTGGTGTTTGGCAACCACAGAGTTACAACACCACCATCTCTTTGTTTCCTTTGGAGTGTCTTGAACCCCGTGGTGAACTAGGAAAAAGCAGTCTCTGCACTGAAAAGTACATCACAGTATATGGTGTTAACAAACCTATTGATCTGTTGGACTTCATAATCTACAAGAATTAACAATTTATTAAAATTTTAACCATCAGCGCTTTATAAATTGTTTATAAATGGAACCTGAATATAAATTTCAAGCAGTCATAAGTAGCCCTTGATATGTTTGGTACTTGAAGCCAGGGGCACATGGTATTTCTGAACATCTCAAAGTGTTACTGTAATTAGTTTGCCTGGGTGTTGTAATAATTCCAAAGGGATTTATCAGATAGTTTAATTCCTGTACAATTTCTTTTTTATAATGTAACATCTGTAAATATTGTAATTAGAATCTTGAATTGTTAAATAATTAGGCACACTTATATACAAAAAATGAATGGAGCTTTGCTTGGGTAATGTGGCTTTCTCATTTAAAAGGAGTGTTTTAGCTTTGTATCTTGCTTCCTATTTCTCAACACAAAGTACAGTGTATCAGATGAGTATTGGCTGGAGATACAACTTCAAAGAAAAGTTAGATGATTTAAAGAAGAATTAAAAGCAAATGTCAAGTACAGTCTTCTAGGGCAGACCCCAAATTCAGTCATCAAAACAGGTAAGATACGTCTTCCAGATTCATATTAGATTACATTAAAAGAGTTATGTTAAAATAATGTTAAGGTCGTATAGTTAAGCACTCAGGCCAAGATTTTTTTCTAAATGGGTGTCTATCTTTATACTCTGAGGTTCTTATTTAAGTGCCTTATAAAGTGCCCTAATTTTCAAAAGTGTTGTAATTAAACCCTGTATCAGAATGCCTATGGACATACTGGAAACCCTAACTCTGGTTTTTCCTAACTTTTGGGAGCTTGATTTTTCAATCTTAATAATGTTCTTTTAATACAGATTTGTGTGTGTGTAATTTCCTAGGTTTTCAAAAAAGCATCTGAAAAAAAAATTTAATCATATTGACTCCTACATAATACAGCGCTGGAACATTTCGATCCACCACACAGACCTCTGACACTTGAGCTGACAGAGTAACTAATAGCAGGAACAGGTTGTCATTCTCTATGTGGACCAGCACTAGAGGCGGATGGAAAACACAGTTTGCCAGTGGGTTTCACAGATAATGCTGACAGCAGAGGAATGGGGAGATTCAGGAATTTTGGGTTCCATTTCAAGTTCTGGAGAGGAATGTGCTCTACTGATCAGACTCTTCTGCTCATTTCCCCCTAAGTATACTCCCTTCTGCCCTATCCCCTCCAGCCTGTCCCTTTCCTAGTCCTCTATCTTCCCCATTATGGGACACATATCCCAGCCTCCACTCCTCAGGCTTTTCATCTCAGTCCCTGCCTATGTCTACACTACATAATTTATAGCAGCGCAGCTGCGCCACTGTAGCGCTTCTGGTGAAGATATTCTAAGCCAATGGGAAAGACCTATCTCACTGGCTTAATAAAGATGTGGTAGCCATGTTGGCAGGAAATAGAGCAGACTACACCAGTGTTTAGGTCTTTGAACACAGAATACATCTTTTTTTAGAATTTACAAGGATATCTGTTAATTTGTTAAAATTAATTAAAAAGAAATTTGTATTCAGACTTCTGTCATCTCACCTCTCAGATATTTAAAACTCGCTGAGATGTGCGTAAGACACACTTCAAGAATTCTGGGGAGGATCCATATTTATTTTGTTGTTGTTCTTGAACGAACACTGTTCCCAGACCTGTACTGAGATCTTGGTAATAATACACTAAGGCTATGTCTACACTACAGCCTATGTCGGCAAAACACATGTCGCTCAGAGGTGTAAATGTTCCACCCCCCCCAAGTGACATAAGTTACACCAACGTAAGTGTTCATGTGCAAAGCACTATGACGGTGGAAGACCTTCTCCCAAGACATAGCTTATGACACTCGTGGAGGTGGTTCTTTTACACCAATAGGAGCGCTCTCTCTCTCTCTCACTGGCACAGAGCATCTTCACCATGTGCACTGCACCACTATATATGTAGACATACCTTAACAAACAAACAAACAAAAGTGGCCTGTGCTCCAAAACAAAAGAAGAAGGAAAGAAGGAAGGAAGGTAGATAGATAGATAAGCGGGTGTTGGGGAAGAAAATGTTTTTGCAAGATGACAAATTTCTAAAATAAGCAGGAAAGGAATTATGGCTGGAATAGAATCATAAAAGATTAGGGTTGGAAGAGACGTCACGAGATCATCAAGTCCAACCCCCTGCTCAAAGTAGGACCAACCCCAACTAAATCATCCCAGCCAGGGCTTTATCAAGCTGGGCCTTAGAAACTTCTAAGGATGGAGATTCAACCACCTCCCTAAGTAACCCATTCCAGTGCTTCACCACCCTCCTAGTGAAATAGTTTTTCCTAATATCTAACCTAGACCTCCACCACTGCAACTCGAGACCATTGCTCCTTGTTCTGTCATCTGCCACCACTGAAAACAGCCTAGTTCCATCTGCTTTGGAGTCCCCCTTCAGGTAGTTGAAGGCTGCTATCAAATCATCACCTCACTCTTCTCTTCTGCAGACTAAACAAGCCCAGTTCCCTCAGCCTCTCCTCATAAGTCATGTGCCCCAGTCCCCTAATCATTTTCGTTGCCCTCCGCTGGACTCTCTCCAATTTGTACACATCCTTTCTGTAGTGGGGGGCCCAAAACTGGACGCAATACTCCAGCTGTGGCCTCACCAGTGCCAAATAGAGGCGAATAATCACTTCCCTCAATCTGCTGGCAATGCTCCCACTAATGCTGCCTGTTAGCCTTCTTGGCAACAAGGGTACACAGTTGTCTCATATCCAGCTTCTCATCCACTATAATCCCCAGGTCTTTTTCTGCAGAACTGCTGCTTAGCCAGTCGGTCACCAGCCTGTAGCAGTGCATAGGATTCTTCCATCCTAAGTGCAGGACTCGGCACTTGTCCTTGTGATCAGATTTATTTTGGCCCAATCCTCCAATTTGTCTAGGTCTGGACCCGCTACCTACCCTCCAGCATATTTACCTCTTCCCCCAGCTTAGTGTCATCCATGAACTTGCTGAGGGTGCAATCCATCCCATCATCCAGATCATTAATAAAGATGTTGAACAAAACCAGCCCCAGAACTGACCCCGGGGCACTCTGATTGATACTGGCTGCCAGCTAGACATTGAGCTGTTGATCACTACTTGTTGAGCCTGACAATCTAGGCAGCTCTCTATCCACTTTATAGTCCATTCATCCAATCCATACTTCTTTAATTTGCTGGCAAGAATGCTGTGGGAGACCGTATCAAAAGCTTTGCTAAAGTCAAGATATATCGTGTCCACTGCTTTCCCCATATCCACAGAGCCGGTTATCTCATCATAGAAGGCAATCAGGTTGGTCAGGTATTACTTGCCCTTGGTGAATCCATGTTGACTGTTCCTGGTAGGTCTAAAGACATTTTCAGGGCTGCTTTCAAATAATCTAAAAATAATCTAAATAATCTAAAACAGTCTTTTTTGACTGTTTACTC
Organism: Caretta caretta; assembly: GCF_965140235.1. Lineage (NCBI taxonomy): Eukaryota > Metazoa > Chordata > Testudines > Cheloniidae > Caretta > Caretta caretta. Next base: position 87,415,149 of record NC_134210.1, on the reverse strand, counting down.
TTAAATTATCTATTGCTTTTAATCATGTGCCTCCCAGGACTGGTTCTGTGGAGAATCTGGCAAACTCAATTAATGAATTCACTATCCCAAGCTATACCAGAATTTTTTAAAATATAGATATCTAATCTGCAGAGATATTGAACATGAAATCCATGTAGAATAATCCAAAGTACATCCATTTTAAAGTGAAGAAATGTACACCTCTGGAAAATGCTGTCTACATACTGGCCAAATGAAGTATAGACACTTTGCAGGCACTCTCATATTGTTCTCTGAATAACCTCATTCTTGACCTGAAAGATCAGCCCTCTCTTGGAATGAAAAATCATTCAGGCTTTCTCTGACCTGAAGTTTGTGCTGAGCGGAGCCTCACAATCTATTCTTGACAAACTCTCAGCATTGATCACACAGATCTGAAGAAGTCAGAAGCAAATTGTTTTGTTTTGTTTAATGTAAACAGACCAAAACTCTGACAATGGGTTTTTTACAGTGGCAAATATCAGCAAAACAATATAACATACCACATGTCACAAATACAACACATGAATATTTTCTGGACACTAGTTATTAAAAAAACAAGCATTAACCAAACTACAGAGGAACAGCCTTGGTGTTCTTTCCATAACCATTCCAAGTGTGACTCAAAGCAATAGCAAAATGAGTATACAGATGATGTATATTTTTATTTACTACTATTATTTACATTATATTATCCCCTTGTTGTACAAAATCATAGGATAACATGGTTCTTGCCGTGAGGAGCTTATGAAAATGTCAGAGGATCTCACAATTTGGAAGAAACAAAAATAACACTCATAGAAACATTTCCAACCTCACATTCAAGAAACACAATTGATTCTTAGATACCAATGGGTTAACTGAATATTTTGCTTCTACCCTTTTCAATCACAGTGTATAAAATTATTACATAAATAAAGAAAATCATCCTAAATCCTCCCATCACTTTTTCCCTGTTAATGTCTTTGTGCCCATTGAAACCTGAATACAATGGAAAACACAACATAATTTTTTCAATCAGCAAATCCCCAAAGGGTAAGTTTTTATGCAATGTTGGGACTTTTCAGGTCCTTTGTTCTCACTGAGTTTTATAAAATTCTGCTATTCTTGTAAACACTTTGTTCTGTAAGAGCAGAACCCAGCCAAGAGAGGCCAAGAGGGTCCAAGTGACACAAACAGATTTTTCTATTCATTTTAAGGTATGGGAAGTCCAAATTATTACAAGAGAGTGCTAAGAGAAGTGTCTCTGGCTTATGCTGGTAAACAACATTATGGACTAATTTAAAGAAGGGCCTGAGGCACAAAATTCAGATCTGAGTTGTGAACCCCATCAAAGTTCAGCAGTTCTCAACCTCAAGGTTTTGGCTTGGATCCATCTCTAGAAGAAATAGAAATTGGCATAAAGGCCACAAACCAGAAGAAGGCAAACATTCAGCATTGCTAAAAAGAGATGCAATAGCAAAGTACAGATGGACCAAATTCTGCTCTCTCCAACACCACCGTAAAAACTGGTTTCACTCTCTGTTTTATTCAATGAAATAAATTAACAAATTTATCACTGGTATAATGGAGTTACAGTACAAATGAATCTGGCCTAATATACTTGAGAGTTACAGAATACTATTAGATACAGAGGAATTAAAGAAGAACTGTACTACTGCAGTACATGAAAATAATATACATTTTATTTAAGCTCTACAAAACACCACTTTGAAGATGCCATACTCTAAAAGATAGATCCTGAAGTCCACATATACTTGCAAAACTGCTTTGAACAGGAGATATGCACATGCTAACAAGAGATCTAATATCAGTCTACAAAACATATGTAATCTGCAAGCAGCTCTGGGAAAGAAGGAAGCATGGATTATTATTGCCCATTTATCTACCAGGTAGAAAAATCCTTAACTAGGTGGTAAAGAATCATTCTATTCTGTCAAACTTTTCAGTGCCTCACCAAAAGTAGTTTAGAGAGCGAGAAAATGTTCAAAGCAAATAGTTTAAAAAATCATTACTGCTATATTTATCTTCAAAATGAAGAGGAAAATGCTGAAGTAGACATGTTGAAAGCATAGACACAAGGGGGAAAATCCTCAAATGGATACATTACAAAAAAAAAAAGTATTGTAATAATTAAATTCCAGAAAAGAGTGAAAATCAAAACGGTTATTAAAAAGGCAAAATCATTCCAATTCAGGAAGAAAAAAAACATAGATCTGTTCTTAGATAGTTTAAAGAAACCCAAAACTAGAGAACCCACTTCAAGTAATTTAAGAAACTAATAGGGAAGGGGAGAAAGTAATCATATAAAATGCTACAAATGGCGTCCAATGAAGTGAGCTGTAGCTCACAAAAGCTTATGCTCAAATAAATTGGTTAGTTTCTAAGGTGCCACAAGTACTCCTTTTCTTTTTATAAAAATAAACTGTCCAAAAATAAACATTAAGGCCCAAACTAGCAACCAATTAAGTATGTGTTTAACTTTACTCATGTGAGTAAATCCATTAAGTTCAATAGGACTATTCATGGGTAAAGGGAAGAACAGGCCTACCATCGAGGCTTAACATTCAGAGAAAAAAATGACAATTATGTTAAAACAAAGGCTGCCTTTTGTTTGAATTACCAGGAGTGGGAGGGAGGGTTTTTTTGTTTGTAGCATACATTTACTAGCTCACATAGGATATGTGGGAGCTGGGGGTGCAATTCCTAGCTCAGGTAGATGTACCCATGCTAGCTGTCAATGGGTACATACTAACTGACTAAAAATAGTAGTGTAGCTGAGGTAGCATGGGCAGCTGGAAGTGGTGGCATGGCCAGCTGTGCCAAGAACAAACCTGCTTGATCCCTGTGGGTATGTACTCAGTATGGCCAGCCTGTGCCACTTCTCACTGTTGCCCTGGCTACACTACTACTTTTAACACGCTAGCTCAGTGAGGCATAAGTATGTCTGCTAGAGCTGGGAATCACGCCCCTAGCTCCATTCATAGGTGTAGCCATATGTTAGACACCAACGCACTCTGAGGAGACAAAATGAAGCGGATTCTTATCTCATTTACACAGGTGAAAATCTAAATTAACTCCACTGGGTCAAATTGTGCTCTCTGTAACATCAATTTAAATACAGAAAAATCTTCCCAGAGGTGGAATTACTTTGGATTTGCGCTACTGTAACAGATCAGCGTTTGTTTGACCATACATGCATCACTTTCTCACACTGCTTTCAATGCATCTTAATCCTAATTTACGACATCCCATCTATTTCATTCCTGAGCGTCACCTGAACAGAAACTGATAAATATGTTATGGTTGTGTGGCATGGGCAACTGTGAGCCAGTCAGGCACTGATTAGAGAACTAATTTATTTCACCTATTATTTACAATAAGTCAAAAAGAAGACCATTTCCAGAGGTGACAAGTTAAAGCATTACCATTGTGTAACCTTTGCACCCCCCAAAAATATAATTTAGTTTTTTAAATGATAAATAGCTCTATCTGCAAATGTGTACTAATTCTGGAGCTAAAAGTTTCTTCCACTGGCTCACTGTCACTGTGCTCTTTGTATATTAAAATACCCAGTATCAACTGTAAGGGTGTAGATCAGAATACTGAGGTGGTAAAGTACACATGAAGTTAATGTGGGAACCAGTCCTACATTTTAAAATAGATTTTTATTTAAGAAATGCATATAATCATAACAAGTTTACTGATCTTAATCAAATTAACATCATCATTAGAGGTCACACACACACACACATACTCAGTCTGTGCCATCACAAGGAAAACTAAAATGGAACCAAATAAGGGAAAGAATGCTGAGTTCTGTAGAACGATGTAAGAAATGAGGCCATCACAACAAGTGTATGCTTGCCAGGGGAGAGAGGGCAGTGTTCCTCTCCAGGTAAGTGAAAGTTAAGGAAACTGAATAGACTGTGCAGCCCAAAGACATCTCCCAGTTTACAGCTCCAAAATAGATTTGTAACAAGGGATTGATGACAAAGTTAATTTGGCCAAGAAGTTAAATGCTTTAGGAATCTAAGTCATTTCTTGTGAGAAGGAGTTAGGTAGATGCTTAACAACACAAATAGTGAGAAGAGGAGGAGGAAGTGTTGGTGCCGTCCTACCCACATTATAAATTTTAGCCCAGTGGTTAGAGTGCTCACCTGGGATGTGGGAGACCCAGGTTTAATGTCCACCCCTGCATGATGGGAAGAAAGGATTTGAACAGCCACCTCTCAGGAGAATGTTCTAACCACTGAACTATGGGATATTGTAACACGGAGGTCCCTCCATCTCTCCAGTTGAAGCTATTCCACTTTATATAAATAACTAAAGAGTCATTGGGACAGGGAAATAGAAGTAGAGGAGCACCTCTACTTCTCCCATTCTCCCACCTCCTAGGTGGACTATAGACCACTGGACTATAGAGTCATTCTCTCACTGTCTGGCTCAACGACTATTTAAGTATTGATCCAAAGTGGACCAGCTCCAACAGGAGAGACTGTGGGACACCCACATCATAATATCCCATAGCTCAGTGCTTAGAGGGTAGTACTTGTAGAGGTGTGTCTCTTCTCCTCATCAAGCAGAGAGGGGAAACTCAACCAGCTCTTGCCAGATTTTGAATGGGACCTACCCAGTAGACAACCTCTGAGCATCCCTACCAGATTGGGCTCCAGAAGTAATATAGGTGCTCTTCTACTTCTCTTCCCCTGATTTGTGGAGCTTAGGTGGGCGAGAGGTGTCTGGATGCCTCGACTGCGGCAACAGTGCACAGGCTCAAAGCAAGAGACGTTGGTGTGTGGGGAACTTTTACCCTGGAAACTTATGTGCCAAGTGCATTTAGCAGACTACTGGGGTAGGCACAACTGAACAGGAGTTTTATGGACCACAGCAGACCCTAAAACTGGGACCTAGGCATCTAAATCTATGGTTTAGTTGCCTAAGTACCTTTGTGATTCTGGGCCCAAATAATTCCTCTGATGATTTTCAAGAACAGATTGACAACACTCAGCTACTTTAGTGACAGGAAGGATGTAAAAATCCAGATACATAAATAGGTACTGAACAAGGATCTCAAATTTTGGATTGGTGTTAAAATTGTTTTATTATAGAATGATAGATAGTAGGTCTGAAAAAGATCACGTGGGTCATCAAGTGTGACACCCTGCATGCTACTGGACTGTCCTCAGTTTAGAGCAGGCTGGAAATTTTTGTGTGAAATATTTGTCCATTGAAAAATGTTGTTTTATCAAAATATTTCACTGGAACATTTTGATTTGACATGTTTCAATGGAAAACTTTTGATACAATTTGAATAGAAATAGAGTATTTCATTTCAACTTTATTGTTTTGCTTCATTCCAAATTTAATCATTGTTTCATTTTGACTGTGTCATTTTGACTTCATGTGGAAAATTTTCTTTTCAGTGTAGGGACTGGCTTGTGACATATCTCCCTGTGTTTTCTTTCATTGGACGTGAGCACATTGTTTCAAATTGATTCAGTTTACCTGCATGATGTCACAGTGTGAGTGGTGACTCGCTGTTATTGCTGCCTTTGGGTGAGTCTGTGATTCTCTGACTTGCATCTTTGGCTAAAGTGATGGCTGGGTACTGCTGAGTCTCTCTGACCCGCAAGGCTGCTGGGTACTGCTATGAAGCAGGGCATATTTATTGATTTCACCTCACAAAGCTGCCTCGCTGTTCTGAAAGGTAAAAAGAGGGAGTGAAGGCAGTTCAGGTCAGACTCAGAAACTGTTTGACTCTCAAACAACCAACAAAAAAAGTCTTTTTCTGACTCTATTCCCACTTCATCCCATGTTGCACCATCCCTCACACAGCTCCCATTTGAAAGCTCTGTTAGTGGAACCAGCAGACCCCAACATGAGGCTGCTCAAAAGCAGCATTCTTCTATGAAGCAGTTTAGGATGGGAAAAAGAGAAACCAACTTTTAAGGCTAGGGCTTGCTCAGTGGAGAAGCTGTTGTGGAAGTTTAGAATTTTTGAATTTCCATTCCATGAAAAATTCTGAAATCTTGATATTTTTCCGCATTTTCCATTCTGAACTGGAACAAATTTCAAAAGGTCAGTGTCATGGATCCACAGGATCTGTGCTACACCCCAGCTATTAAACAGTCTCTTGGATGAACCCCTTTAGTATGGAAGACTCCTCAGGGATCTCACTTTTCCTTCAATGTAGGCCACACGGCCTCTCCACCTCCTAGACTGAGTTGCTGGGCTCCAGCACTCCTGCTTCACACTATGAGCTCTGCCTCATGAGTCCAATTTAAATAGATTCCTGGTCGAGACTTTTCAGTCTTCAGGGACTAATGCATCTCAGCAAGTATTTTCAGTGACACCAAAGCAGCATTTTCAAAACAGATTAGGATTAATTAGTCAGATAGAATACAACATCGGAAATCCTCAGGTTAGCATAGATAAATAACGGTTAATGCATAGTCCATTCTGGTCAAGCCAAAGCAATTCACCAGCCAAGTAGTAATGAACTCCATTTTCAGGTTCTATCTCACTCTGACTTCCTTACTCAGTCCCAGTATAGAGCTAGCTTCCTCCCAAATCAGAAGCCCATTCTTGTTCTCTGTCTCAGTCTTTTTTTCCCCTCAAGGCAGGGTCTCTGCTCAGCTTCCCTGAAAAGAGTATTGATCCCTGAGTCACTGGAGCTTGCATTGTCTCTCTGGACCCCTTCTTGATCTGGGTCAGTTTCAAACAGTTCCTTCATTCCACCCAGACAGGTAGGCGACACACACACCCCTACATCTCTTAGTATGCCCTGAGAGCACACTTAATCCTCCCACCCCCACCACCCCCACTCCATAGCAAAGCAAAGTATTCGATTAAACTGATGCACATGAAGGCTCATAAAAATATTACAAAAAATTCCCATGTTGTCACAGTTAGAATGCAGCAGAACATCTCAGGATATGTTTAATTTTACCACATAGTAATCCCACTGAGATCAATATGACTACTCATATGCTTAAACTTAAGTGTGTGCTTTGCTGGATTGAGACCACAGTTAAGAATTTTTTCTAATATCATGCCTACATTTTTCCTTTCTTGGCTTTAAGCCATTACTCCATTTTCTAACATCTTCTGAGACTGATAAATCCCTTCTTTAATTTATGTTGATATGTCGGTAGTATTTATAGATGGTGAGCACATCCCTCCCGAGTCTTATTTTTGTATATATTTACTGCTTTGATGGAAGTGGAAGGCATCACACACTTTCCAGCTTAACCTTTAAAAGTAAAGCAATCAAGATTTAAGATGTCACAGTTTTACTGGAAATGTCGAAGAACAGGGGCTCACTGTTGTTCAGAGTAATGGATACCCCTATGTATACATCTGCCTTGGGACAGAAGGTGTGAGGCTGATACTGTTAACTAGCCTGGCAGAAACTGGTCATACCCCAAAATAAAGGGCTGCCAGAAAACAGAGCTCAGTAAAACCAATAAGTTTTACTTCAGAAAATAAAGTAGAAAAGTATGTAAATGAAGAATAAAAAATAATAATAGAAATGTGGATAATGGCTTAATTTGCAATAGTATCATGACATTTTTACTAAAAAATAATTCAGCAGAACCATTTTTGCATAGTCCTTTATACAAGTGTTTGCTAAGTCAACAAGGTAGGTTTTGCCTGCAAAAAACATACAAAATCCCCCAATCCTCTCTCATGTATGATTTAACAGAAGCGGGGGGAGGGGGCGGAGGGGGGAAATTGTGCTGAACACATCAACATTTTCCACTTTATTTAAATCTAACAAATACTAATTCAAAAGTGGTGAGAATATTTCCAGACATCGCTATAAAAGAGAAAAATCTGTCTCTTTGGGGTTTGATGATCTTGTCTCACTACCACTTGATTGAAGATTCTGTTAACTCATCTAGTCTTCCTTTTACAAATACACCTCTACCCCGATATAACGCGACTTGATATAATACGAATTTGGAAATAACGTGGTAAAGCAGCGCTCCGGGGGGGGGAGGGGGCTGCGCGCTCCAGTGGATCAAAGCAAGTTCAATATAACGAGGTTTCACCTATAACGCGGTAAGATTTTTTGGCTCCCACGGACAGCGTTATATCAGGGTAGAGGTGTACTAAAATCACTGCTCTCTCAGAGTAACATTCTCTCAGGCAAACTGGAGGCTTACCGGGTGAAGGTGTAGAGATGCTACCTTATATCTGATATCCCTGGAGTAATTTTGTCTGAATCAGCCAAAATTCCACCTGGGGGCCACTAGGATGCACTTGCTGGAGTGACAGATCCACCACCTTTGGAAAGAGTATAGAGTGTTCTATAGCATTTTTTATAGCTAGGCATAGAACATTCTATACTCTAACTAGTAGAGAATTGGATGGGTTCATGGCCACACCCCCACGATTTCATTCCTTGTCCCCTTGCAGACAACTAACACCCATGGAGCACTTAGCAGGAAATAGACACGACACTCCCCACTGGAATTCTGCCCAGCCCCTGCTCAGGGGCAGCAGGGTAGATATCTTCATGCACTTCTCCCATCCTTTGTGCACCTACATAGCAGCCAGCCACCATCTGGCCCAAAATAATCACACTTCCATATGATAAAAAAAACAAAAAAAACTTTGTTCCTCTTCCTTGTCCATTTTCAAATTTTACTGTAGCTCAGGAAGAGATTTCTTCAAAGTTCTCTTCATTAGAGATGGACTGACGGTAAATATTCTCTGAGTCAATGTCACATCCAAGGACTCCATTTTGTTTTCAGTGAAATCAATGACCAAACTTCCACTGAAATCAGTGGAAACAGGATCAAACATTAATACTCTTCATGAGTATCTGTCTAAATAAATTATAATTTCAAAACATTTTATTTAATAATTAAGAACGCTCAGAAATCAAGCTAGTGGTCTAACTGTACTGGAAGGTGCTAACTTCAGGGACTTGAGTTCATAACTTCAAATGGTCACTTGTTTATATGACAGAAAAGTCTGAGCAGCACTCAGCAATCCCTAGAGAGAAAAAAAAAAGTCTTGGACTGGTCTACAGAAACGTATTTGGGAGATACATAGTCAGCACTAACAGGCTCTTGAGGGAATTGTGTCCATCCCTCCACAGCCAGAAGCACAAATACAATAACGTGAGGATTTGGAGAGTAAACATGGAAAGTAATGTGGCCCCCTTGGGTTTCGCAGACACTCTAAAGGGTTCAGAGAAGCTTTGGGGAACATTTAATAATTTTCTATGCAATATGCTGCTATTCCCTGAATTGTATTTCACAAAATTAGTTTTAATATATTCCATGTATTACTACAGGCATTTCTTTCAAAGCTGCTTTAATTATCTGAACAGATTTATTCACAATAGTTATTGCAATGGAGGAATCCTTGGACTCCTAATTCTTACTTCAAAGATGTATTTCTAAGGAAAACAAAAATACTTTTTTTATCACTCTTGCTTTGTCACATGGAATTATGTGTATTTAATGATGATCAAAGCAAATATATGTAAATTAAGTTTGATTCACTGACCCATTTCAGATTCAGTTAAACTTGACCCCATCACCTCATGCCTCCTAACCTCCCTTGCTGTCTTCCTCATTTTTAATTTTTTCCTATCATCAATCTCTACCCTTCTTCCTCATAAGCTTCTTCACTTCTGCATTCAAGGATACTGTTCTTCATATTTAAAGGATCCTCACTTGACTACAGTTCTCTCCCTAACCATTGCCCCACCTCCCTTCTCTTTTACCTCCAGGTTCTTGGAAAGAGGTATTTATTGTAATGTTTCCAATCTCTTTACTTCCTCTCCTCCAACTCTCTCTTCAATCCGACAGTATGACTTCTGCACTCTCCACTCCATTGATATTGCTCTCATAAAAATCATTAATGGCCTCTTTCTTTTCCAAGCATAAGGGTCCTTTCTCAAGACCTTGTGATCTTTCTGCTATTCACTATTCACCCACTTCCCTGTAAGACTGCCTTTTTGTTGGGCTTCTATACCTCTAACTTTCCTGATACACTTCTCCTTCAGCAATACTTTCACTTATTCTTCTTCCTCCTCCTCCTCTGTTAGTGTTTCTTAGTGACTGCTCTTAGTCCTCTTTTTTTCCTTCCACACAGACTTCTAGGAGACTCTCCCTACTCCCATGATATTTGTCCACTCTGCTGAAAAACACCTGTCAAAACTACTTCTCTTCCCCAATTCATGTGTTCATTTATTCCTCTCTGACCATGTCTCCTCTTGGATGTCATACTACTTCCTTCATCTCAATGTAGCAAAATCTGAGGCCACGATTTTCAAAATTAGATGCCTAATGTTAGGCTTCCTACATTCACGTTTAGGTGTCTAAGTCTACGGAAGTCTCTTTTTTTATAAATTGAGGCTAGAACATCTCATCTACCCCCCAAACACACTCTGCTTTCCGATCTCCAGAATCATGAGCAAATCTACTATCCCACCTGAAAAATCAAGCCCCTTCCCTCCAACTATGAACTCTGAGACCTGAAACCATGCAAAACTCTAAGTTTTATTTTTGCAAAACTAATCAGTGAATTTCTGCAAAACCAAAATTACTCACAAGAATAAATTAAAAGCACTTTCAAGGGTGCCTGGCAATGCCTGACTCAGTGGTATCTTTCAAGCCGGGTATTATTTCTGCAGATCAAGGGCATTGAAGCCCATACGTTTGATTTCCTGATAACATCTAAAATCATCATAGTTTTGGATGAGAAGTGGAAAGGACGGTGAATGTCAAAATATGTGAAACTCAGCAAGTTGACCATAAAGAAATCTTACAACTACAACTGGTGAACATTTTTTCATCAAACTGTTTTTTTTAATGAAAAAAAATCTTTTTGATGTGTAACCCCATCCTAGAGGCATGCCTCAAACCTCCTCCCTGGTGCTTGCTAATTAGAGTGGCTTCTCCCCCATCCTTGCATGGGTTGGGTCCTTTCTTACGACCACTGGTGACTCTACCCAAGAGGACTGCTCTCTGTGCTTGGGACGCATTCATTCACAACTGTCCCACAACCTGCCAGCTCTCTCCCGGGCTCCTATCCAGCCAGATGGAATGCATAAGATGAGTCCAGAGATAAGCATAGCAGTGCTGAAAATGTAAGACATCTTAAGGGGAATGAAAGTACTCTTCTCACACTGTTTTCACACAAATGGAGAAGGGTCCTCTCCTAGTTGGTGGTAGGTAGCCAGCGTGGGTTGGTTCTCTTCCTCTCTGGGCACTGGTGTCCACAGGGCTGGAATTGTCTGACATCAATTTTCTGACTGTCCCACATCAGTTCCAAGTCTCCCTTTGTGGGAACGGGGAGCTAAGCAAAGACTCCCTAAGGCATATTGCTTCTTCTCTTATCTCCAAATTCAAATAAAGCTTCAAAAGTGAAATTAAAATTAGTCCCTTTGTCTCTGAGTCAGGCTATCCCCCCACTCAGAGAATGAGAAGCCCTAGCTCCTCATTGACCCAGCAAACTGTTTATATAAATCACCCCCATCCAAAGCCTCCCTGTTGGCTTTTGCAGGAGCTTCCTGTCTATTCTGTCCCCACGCCACAGTGAGACTCCTCCAGACTGAGAAATGGTATCTGGAGGGTCTGGAGCCATTGTTGCAGAAGTCAATAGGATAAGTCCCCTAGCATATCAGTCCAGTGTTCCAGGAATGACAAACACCAAATGGGGTTACATAAAAATAAACATTTTAGTTTAAAATTTTCTAGGTTTTCAACAATAACAAAAAGCCCAAAGTGTTTGGTTTTCAGTCTCCTCCCCAACCTTTTCCTCTTTCCCTTCTTTAATGGTCACTTTTCAGAATGGAGAGCGGTAAATAGTGGTGTCCCCCAGGGGTCTGTACCGGGACCAGTCCTATTCAACATATTCATGAATTATCTGGAAAACTGGGTAAACAGTGAGGTGGCAAATTTTGCAGATAATACAAAACTACTCAAGATAGTTAAGTCCCGGGCAGACTGTGAAGAGCTACAAAAGGATTGTTCAAAACTAGGTGACTGGGCAAGAAAATGGCAGATGAAATTCAGTGTTGATAAATGCAAAGTAATGCATATTGGAAAACAAAATCCCAACTATACATATAAAATGATGGGGTCTAAATTAGCTGTTGCCACTCAAGAAAGAGATCTTGGAATCATTGTGCATAGTTCTCTGAAAACATCCACTCAATGCACAGCGGCAGTCAAAAAAGCTAACAGAATGGTGGGCATCATTAAGAAAGGGATAGATAAGAAGACAGAAAATACCATATTGCCTCTCTATAAATCCATGGTACGCCCACATCTTGAATACTGTGTGAAGATGTGGTCCCCCCCCTCAAAGAAGATATTGGAATTGGAAAAAGTTCATAAAAGGGCAAACAAAAATAATTAGGGGTATGGAATGGCTTCCATATGAGGAGAGATGAGTAAGATTGGGACTTTTCAGCTTGGAAAAGAGACGATTAAGGGGGATATGATTGAGGTCTATAAAATCATGACTGGTGTGGAGAAAGTAAATAAGGAAGTGTTATTTACGCCTTCTCATAACACAAGAACTAGGGGTCACTGCTTCACACAACACACAGTCAACCTGTGGAACTCTTTGCCAGAGGATGTTGTGAAAGCCAAGACTATAACAGGGTTCAAAAAAGAACTACATACATTCATGGAGTAAGGTCCATCGGTGGCTATTAGCCAGGATGGGCAAGGATGGTGTCCCTAGCCTCTGTTCGCGAGAAGCTGGGAATGAGCGACAGGGAATGGATCACTTGATAATAACCTGTTCTGTTCATTCCCTCTGGGGTACCTGGCATTGACCACTGTCGGAAGACAGAATACTGGGCTCAATGGACCTTTGGTCTGACCCAGTATGGCCGTTCTTATGAAAATTACAGCACCAGCACTTTTACTATGAAGGGAAGGAAAGGTAACGTGCAGCTCTTCTGTTCTGTTTTGTGGTACAGTGCCATGCCCCCAGTGAATTACAGTGACCCCATCACAGGTCAAGCAATAAAAAGAACAAACTGCTCCCCTCGCATCCCCTTCACATGAGTTTAATATTACCATGAAATACCTATATACTGGACAGTGATAACTTGCATTGTAACTTCAGACAGTAGTGTGAGTGGCTACAAGAAACTTAATTGCCCTGCTAAAGTTAAGAGGCACTGCGGTTTTTATTTTCACTTATTTGTTTTATTTTTCAGACCTTTTTCATGCAAAATCTCTGATTATGTTCCAACTTCTACTGAAAGATGATCAGTGATTTCTTCCCGATTAAACATGGAGAGGTGTGAAGCTGATTGTGGTCAGTTTCCTGCAGTGCGACAGAGGACTGTGATTCCAGAGACAATATATTTTTTATCATCACTCTTCACATTTACAGTGATTTAAAGTGTTGCTCATAACTAGAGCAGATGCTACCCTAAGTAGCAGTAAAATCAATGTGATACAGTTAATCCTGATTATCAGTCTGACACTTGCAATGATTTGTGATTCTGGAGATTATAAACACTGCAGAAAATAAACACAACAGTTAGAGTCTTGCTACAAGAGCTTTCTGTTATTGTAACCTTGCTGTCTTTTACACCTCTTTGATGAATCCTGGTGACATTATGAAAAGCATCTTTCACTCATGTCATAAGTGAACATTAAGCATACTTTAAAAGCAATTTCAAGCTATTTTAAAAGATATTACAAATGAACGGCCTGCTGTTTTAATCCATCAAGCATGGTACCATATATTAAAGTTTGGAATATAACCGCTAAAAGGAATCATCCATCGGTTTTGGTCATCATCTAGGCCAAGTGTATGAGATGCAAGCTGTAGTGTATTGTAAGTGTTAAGCCTGACATACCATTTTCAAGGCAGGATTATATGAATTACTCTTGCCTGCCTGGGACAAAAGTTGCACTTTAAAAATGACCTTTTTTTAAGCCTTCATAGTATTAACAATCATCTTTCATGTTTTTTAATTAATGTTACTCATTAGATAAGGTTATATGACTCTGATGGTACCAAGTTTATGGGAATATTGTTAAGAGCTCAAGTCAGGCAGATGTGTTATAGCTGCTGTAATGAAAGGAAACAACTATCTAAATACAGTTCTACTGAATGTGAAGCTCTGCTGCTGGAAAAAGCCAAAACACAAGGAAGAAGCTAAACAGTTGCATTCTCTTGTGGGCCATGGCCTTCATTTTATTTGCCAACATGATGGTCATTGCTGTTGGCAGCTACTAAAGAGATGTACATTGTGTCAGCTCATACCAGAATCCAAAAACATAGTAAACAGACATCTCAGTACACATGGAAGATGAAAACAGAATATGTGGAGCACCAAGGACCAGTAGCCAGACATCAAGAATAGATAGGATAAGCACGTGTTGACTGGGTAAATTCAATTAACAATTAACCAACAATAAAGGGAATTGTGTTTAGTAAATAGAGAATACAAATAATGGTGAGAATAAGAATGGTGAAAAATGGTGACATAAACCAGGGATGCATGGAATTAAAATCAATAATACTGACTGTTTTCAAAAAGAAGTTGTGGCACCTTAGAGACTATTTTGTAGTTGTGCAGGAATTTTCCCTCAAGGCATATCAGTTGGGACAGCTTGGGAGATTTTATCTTCCACATGAGTTCTGAGATGGAGAAATGAAAATATCCCACACAATCTATTTCCTTGTAGAAAACTGTATGCTGGTGGACTTCGCTTACTTCTCTTTGCTTTTTGTTGCTTTGTATTCTCATTTCTTCCCTCTCTCCTTTACTATGTGGATGTTTTCCTCTCTGACAGCAACCGACATCTTCTGGAAGATGTCCTTCCTCCTCTGAGGGTAGAAGCCTTCACAGGAAGTTCATATCCCGTTTCCCAGGGCACATCTAGAGCTGTGCAAACCTTTGGCATCAAAATCTGAAGCAATGTAAAAACCCAGCTAGACATCAGAGTTTCCCAACAGTGAGGTGCATTCTGGGACACCTTTCAGGTAAACTGCACAATCTTCTAATAATAATACTGGGAGATATGGAGAATAGGGAACTAGGTGTACCTTGCCTACCCTCCTACTGAAAATGTCAGGATGGGGAGGACACCAGATAGCTTAACCCTAAAGGCTGAAGTGGGCAAGAGATCACCACATCACCCATACAAGACAGTTAAAAGCCTGTTCAGGGGTAGCAGGAATACTGTGGTGAATGAGTTAGTGAATCAGACTGGCTTTATTTTCGGGGTTGTTTGGTATTTGGGGCAAACAAAAGAAAAACAAACAAGTATTGGGGGTAGAAATCAAACCCTTTAGGCCTGGTTTCCCTGCTATGTCAGTATGTGGTCTCCAGTATAGACAAACACAGACAGCCGTTTTGCAGAAGAAATGCCAGTCTCAACTACCTAACTCTATGTGAGGCCCCAAACCTCTAATTTCAATTTGAGTGGACTCTGGCGCATATCAATATCTTGGACGTACTAAACTCAGATTGCTCATGTTTACCGTCAATTCTTAGATAAGGGTAACAAAAATGCTTACCATTCACCTGCAAAGCCTCGATTATGCCCCTTTTCCACTTCTGATACGGATTTGCTTTTATGCTCACATCTTTGAGCAATTTCTGAGCCACACTGGAAGCTCCTCAGTCCTTATTTTTTTTCTTCTTCACTAGAATTATGCTCTCCTCAGTCGTAATTACAGTGGCTTTAAAATGCTTTAGCCTTCATCCATGCTCATGGAATTTAATACTACCTCCCACTATACCATGTTCATAAATTGCTTTTTCTTCCAGTTTCCCAAATTAGTGATTTAGAAATCAAATGCCCTCGTGCTACTGCATTCTCTGAACCTTTCCCTTACACTAACAGAGAAAAAACACTGATTGGATTTTGAATCTACGGTATTAAATTAACTCTGTTTCCACTGAGATTATTAGATATCCTCATATACCATTAATATGAATTTTGGAGAGGGGTGCGTTATTTGTAGAATACTCACTTCCCTGGTACATATCCAGTTTGTTGATTCTCACTCTTTCTCTCAAAAAAAATGAAATCATGTTCACTGACTGAGTTATTTCATTAACTGCAACAAACTTCTAGAAGTATATGGAAGGTTTTCAAAGCAGAAAAATAAATGCTCAAAAATGTAATGACTAACATTAATAACATGTTAAAGTAGTATCTTACAATCTTTGAATTATGGACTAGAGATTTGTGCTGGGAAATAAAGTAACACGGAACTTCTCACCAGGGATTCAGACCCTCAACTGTTTACCCGTTAAGCTTCTGTTATACTGAGCTAAAAGTCAGGCTGCTATAAACTAATCTGATTTATCAGCATATCTCTCACAAATCAGGATGGCACATAGTGGCAACGATGATAAAGACTTGCATGTTGATAACTGGTATTCAAAGATATGGTTTATCTCTTTGCAGAGCAGAAGCAGTCATAGAAACATAAAAAAGGGATAATATAGAAAGGACTGAGAACGACCCATACAGGAAATTGGTTTTGGAGGATAGCTTCACCTGACAAGAATAGATGACACCTGTTTAGTTCTCAGTGGAAAGTGATTCTCTCCCTACAAGCCTCAGTGTTATGAGGGAAATATTCCTTCCTATCCAACCATACTTATGTCTGTTACTAAGATTCTCCACAGATAAGCAGTTAATTCCATTTAAAGACAGAATATTAATGGTGACCAATTAAGTGTCCATATTTTTTCTTTAATCCTAATAACATGGATTTTACCAATGACTCTAGAGGCAGAGTCCCACATTTTTTAATCCTCTGACAAGTACAGGCCCTTTAGTGTATTTAATGTAAAAAACATCAGTCCAAGGACCGTCTATATGTTCTTCTTCAGGAAACCAATGAAAAAAAAAACTATTAGCTTGTGAAGATGAATTATAACTAATGGGAACCATATGTGTGTATAGGCAGAAATGTGACTTTTTAAGTGGACACATCCTTTTAAAACCTAGGAATACAGAGGGATAAAACAGATTTACAGATGATGGCTAATTCTCTTTAAACTGTTCACATCTGACCCACCTTTGCCAAATGCTGAGCACATCCTGTGCATAAGTGCCATCAGCCTCCACTTGGCTCTTAATAGCAGGCACTGCACTTAACATCCTGGCCACATTACTTTGAGTGCGAGGGAGAGAGAGCAGGGCCCTTGTCCCTGTAAAGGGATAGGGAGCTAGGTATCGTCTGTTTCCCCCCTAAATGTGAAGAGAAGGCCACCAGTGCTGCATGGGAGAAGGAGGCTGTGTGTTGCTCTGTTTCTGGTCTCAGCCAGCTAAAAAATGAGGGGGAAACAGGCCTACTCCAGGGATGGGACGGGGGACCCCAGAGAAGCTGGTGATCTTTATTCCCTCAAGGAATCAGTGTAGGAGGAACCATCAGGGGCTGTTACAGCTGCTTCTCCAATCACTTTGGAGAAGAGTTCAGGTAGAGTGAGTGGAGCATCCTTACAGACCAGACAGCATAACAGCAGCAGCTGCATTCCTACCAGTAGCTAAAGCAGCAGTTAAACTCAGCTACATTTTTAGTTTTTTTCTCAGTTGGAAGTGCTAGTAACTTATTATTAGTTTAAATTAAAGCTTAGCTACTGCAGAAGTTGATGGTGTTGGTCACCCTTGCCCAGGACAGTTTCCTTCTGGCTGAACATGAGTGGGCTTGGGGGATTCTGAAAAGCTAATTATACAATTATGGACCAAGCATTTTCTCCCAAAGAAACAACAAGCTTTGAACACTAAATATTCTCACAAGGGATGAGTCACAAAACAGTAAGAATCTTCTCTGCCTCTTCAGCTGATTTGTTACATCCAGTCCCCGGCTAGCACCAGCAATCTCATAAGAAAACCCATAGTTATAATATTTCCAGACCAATACAGCAAACTAAAGAGCCTCAGAGACAGTTTAGCTAAGTCTACAAACTTCCCTACCACTCCTGAACTCAGCTTTCTAAGGCTTGTTCATCAACAGTTCCCAGGTGATCACACAGGCAGATACGAAACCTGAATGAATTTGCCTTGCTTTTAAAATTTGATCCCCATCATGCATATTTAGACCTTATGACAGTCTATTTTTAATTGTGCAGCTGCTACTGCTTTAATTGAAACTTGTTGTGACTCCTATAATTTATTAGTCTCATGATTCATAGAATCATAGACCATTAGGGTTGGAAGAGACCTCAGGAGGTCATCAAGTCCAACCCCCTGATCAAAGCAGGGCCAACCCCAACTAAATCATCCCAGCCAGAGCTTTGTCAAGCCTGGCCTTAAAACCTCTTAAGGACGGAGAGTCCACCACCTCCCTAGGTAACCCATTCCAGTGCTTCACCACCCTCCTAATGAAATAGTGTTTTCTAATATCCAACCTAGATCTCCCCCACTGCAACTTGTGACCATTACTCCTTGTTCTGCTAACTGCCACCACTGAGAACAGCCAAGCTCCATCCTCTTTGGAACCCCCCTTCAGGTAGTTGAAGGCTGCTATCAAATTCCACCTCACTCGTCTCTTCTGCAGACTAAACAAGCCCAGTTCCCTCAGCCTCTCCTTGTAAGTCATGTGCCCCAGCCCCCTGATCATTTTCGTTGCCCTCCGCTGGACTCTCTCCAATTTGTACACATCCTTTCTGTAGTGGGGGGCCCAAAACTGGACGCAATACTCCAGCTGTGGCCTCACCAGTGCCGAATAGAGGGGAATGATCACTACCCTTGATCTGCTGGCAATGCTCCCACTAATGCAGCCCAATATGCTGTTAGCCTTCTTGGCAACAAGGGCACGCTGCTGATTCATATCCCGCTTCTCATCCACTGTAATCCCCTGGTCCTTTTCTGCAGAACTGCTGCTTAGCCAGTCAGTTCCCAACCTGTAACGGTGCATGGATTCCTCCGTCCTAAGTGCAGGATTCTGCACTTGTCCTTGTTGAACCTCATCAGATTTCTTTTGGCTTCAATTTGTCTAGGTCACTCTGGACCCTATCCCTACCCCGCAGTGTATCTACCTCTCCCCCCAGTTTAGTGTCATCTGCAAATTTGCTGAGGATGCAATCCATCCCATCATCCAGATCATTAATAAAGATGTTGAACAAAACTGGCCCCAGGACCAACCCCTGGGGTACTCCGCTTGATACCTAATACATCTACAGTATCATTATTGGACTTTGTTACACCGTTAGCTTTAAAATTTTATAAACATGTGCACAGGAGACAAGTTGAAAAAATTAAGTGTATTCTCATTATAGGAAAAGCACGTTGGGAAACAGTCACTCCGAGTAAAAAGATCCATCCTCTTCCGAGCTTGTATAACATTGCTGCATGTTAACATGGAGATCTATTGTCCCCACTCTCAAGTCACCCTGATCATGGCCTACTATGGGCGCAATCACATAGACAAATATCCAGGTCAGGAATCACTGAACTCCATGTATGCTGCAACATAGAAAGGAAAGACGTATACTGTATTTGCTAGATGCCCTATTATTAAACACTCAGAACATTATTAGAAAAATTGTATTTTTTCAAATAAGGCAAATAACTTATTTCTAAGTTCAAAGAGTATCTACATGTGAAACCTGAAGTTTCAAAGCAAAAAAACTTTCTTCATGACTGATAAGCACTGTGAGTAACCCAATAATGTGTGGGTAACCCAATAATGGCTGAAGAGTTTTATTAATAATAATGTTTTATTAGGTCTCAAATTAGATCAGGGCCCATTGTGCACAGCACTGTACAAACACATAATAGACAGTTCCCAGCCCAGCAGGCTTACAATTGAAACAGACAAAACACAGGAAGAATGCATTATTATGCCCATTTTACAGAGGGGAAACACTGGGAGTAAGGTCACAGTGGAAGTGTGTGGCAGAGCTAGGAACTGAACTCAGATTGCCTCACTCCCAGTTTCCTGCCTTTAACCACTGGAACATATGCTAGCACTAAGTTTTTCAGCAATTAAAAGAAGGCAGTCCTAGCATTGGTCCAAGTAGCAGAAATGCAGCCCCAAAAGGTAACTTTTTAAGCAAGACCTCTACCCCACATACAGTGTCACTACCACCGCACTGGTGATAAGCAGAGAAACACTTGCGGCACTTAACTGCTACTCATTTAACGTAATCAGAAAAATCTTATCAATTTTCTTCTGTAACTGGTAACTACTGAAGGGAGAAAAAGTTAAAACAGGAGGCTGATAAAGCAACTACCATAGATTTACGAAACCAAAATTAATGTCTACTACTTTACCAGTTTCTCATTGATTTGCTCACTCTCACATCCCTTTTCCCTCCCCTCAGCCCCCCCTACACAGAATTACAGAACTATAGACCCAAACTAACATGTTGCAGCACTGTATGTGTAGATAAGCCCTGAGAATTAAAATTATACAAAGCTCCTGTGACACTACATCCCATATGTATCATGGGGGTACGATTATGACATAATTATGATGCAATTTGTACAAGATGAGACATGTGAGGTGTCATTGGAAAAGTTATGATTTGCTGAATATGATTATCCTATTTATGTGCATGTATCATTTTTTTATCCAAAGTTATTAATATTGACTATGTATTTTTTTTCAAATGTGCTTACTCTGGGAACACCCACAGCTAGCCTTTCAGGTACAACAATGAAGAAGCTGGACAGCGTTGATGGCCTATCAACAAAGATAATGGACTATGAAGGAGCTTAGCCTTCCTGTAAATGTTTCAGCTTGCCTGTAAGTAATGGCTGCTATGACTCAGTAAGGGCATGTGACCAGACCACATGATACTGAACTTCATTTTGGGTACCTCTATTTTCCACAAACTGAGCTGGGAATTGTCTTTGGAACAAAGGGTTCCTGCCATATGTTAAAAGCTATATAAGTGGGTTGTGACATCATCTAGGGGCCTCACTCCTCACACAAGGACACTCCTGGAAACATCTGAGGAACAAAGACTGAAATGGGGAAGTGCCGGTCCCAGGCTAAAAGGAAACCTGGTGGGCTGCTTGTTTCATCAGTCAGGGTGAGAAATTGCTAATTCATATCCAATCTATCTAATATTTTAGGCTTACATTGCATTTTTATTTACTAGGTAATCTGCTTTGATCTGTTTGCTATCACTTATCACTTTAAGATCTATCTTTCTATAGTTAATAAACTTGTTTTTTGCTTTATCTAAACCAGTGTGCCTTTGATGAAGTGTCTGGGGAAAATATCAGCTTGGTTAATATAGGCTTGTTGCATATTCCTCTCCACACTGAGGGAAGGGCGAACTGAGTAATAAATTAATACTGGTAGGGGTTTTGACCGGGGCAGGATGATACAGCTTTATGGTGTTAGGCTGGGGCTAGGGGTTATATTGGCTGTAGCCTCTCTGTTGTTGGTTCATACAGTGGCTGGCTAGAGCCTGCATGCAACTGCAGCTGGGTGTGTCCCTGCCTGTGTGAATGCTGGTGGGAGTGTAGTACTGGGACTGGTCTGCAGCTTGTCACAGCAACCCAATGTGAGAAGAAACCCAGGCTGGTGAGTTAGAGAGCTCAGTGGTACCCCAGTTCCAGGTGGCACCCTGTGGGGAACCCATCACAGCTCCATTTTACCCTCAATGAGGCCTTAATCCTACAATTGACAACATGTCAGCAAATGCCTACTATTGTATGGAGCTCCATCTACTGCAGTAGAGTTCTGCCAACAAATTATAAATTGCAGGATTATGGCCCAAGTGTTTTGACTTGGAGGGAGCCATGCCCACTCTACAAGGAGCCTGCCAACAGCACATGATGCTTTGCTTCCTTTGACCCCCAGTTTCCTGACAGTTTCCTCTGACTCCAGTTCTCAGCTCAGAGATTTCTGTTTTAAATAACCCAATCACAATTATATTGACTGTGCCAGGGGATGCAGCCTAGATTATTTGTATTTAACCACAGTAACTGGTTAAATTAACCCCAGGTACTCTACATATTCCCTAGTGGTGCCTAAGGCCCCAGTCCTGGAGTGAGCTCTATGTGGGCCTAAGGCAGTATTGGAACTGTTCCAGCACCCTCTGGAGCTGAACAGCTGTAGTTCAAGGAGTCTTTTTAGCACAACACGCAGAGAGATACTCTGTAGTGGGGTCAGTTACGATATTTACATGTTCTACAACATAACGTAAATGACATTTTAAAATAATACAAACAGCATAAGGAGTCATCCATCAACAGCAAGTCACTGGTTAACTGCAATTTCTATTAATAGTTTGAATGGGAAATCTGGAAAATATTCAGATTTTCTTAATTGTGCATTCTAAAAGGATTTAAAGTAATTCTGATATGGAGTGAAACCTCACTGCAAAGAAACACACACCAAAACAGAATTCAACTCTCAGCTTAATACCTAGTTTAAAATCTTTTTATTGTGCATTTTTATTCCTACTCAGCCCTATAAAGCTTTGAAATAGGCCCATCAAAATGGCACATGAATAAATGTAGGTTTTCTAGGCTCACAAAGAGGTAGTAGAAACCTCCAGCTGCAGTCTACATTCGGAAAAAAACAGAGTCTGTTCTCGCAACTTCCATATCCCAGAAGTACTAAAAACAAGTCAAATATTTGCATATCATTTTGGTTATTTGTTCATCTACTTTTCCAATTTAAAAGACCTTTTGTTCCTTGGAAGAACACAGATATCCCTGTTTCTCAGTGTTACTTTCCATTATGGAGGATACAATGCTTAGGTCTTTTCAGCATTATCTTATAAATCTTAGTTTAACTTGTGTGACAAGGGTGTAGATTGTTTCTAAGCCAAATGCCAGAAATACCTTCATCTATTGCAGAATGGAGGTCAAAGCTGTCCCTTTTCATTGAAGCAGAGAAAGTTGTAGCTATTCGCAGGAGAGGCAAACTTTCTGGGAAACTTATTGTAATAACCTGTTATCTGGACAATGTTAAAAAGTCTAAGGATGATGTAAGTAATGAAGAAACTATTAGAACACTGCCCCTCCCCCCGAATTTTCTCCTACTTTAAGGAAACAAATGCAAACAGAATCTTTAAGGTTATGAAATGTTTAGATTTTCCCCCTAATATCTTGCCAATACCAGAACCAAAACTGCTAAAATATTACAGTAAAGGCACATGATATTTCCTGCCAGGAGTGGAAATGTTCAAATAATAAAAACAATGTATTCATAAATAAGTTATTCAACAAAAATGCCAAAATTCATTGAACAAATTATTTACAATAAGTAATTCACCAGCTCTACTCAGAAGATGAGTTCTGATAGGTTTTGGATTAACATCCACATTTTGGATGGTTATGCAAGCAAAGCCTGAATTTTGCAATTTCAGGTTAGCTCATTGCTAAATGAGACTTTAAACAAACAGAAGTTTTCATCAGTGATGGTATTGAGCTGCAAAGTCTGGACACAGAATTCAAACCTCACAAAGCTGTGGTGGGATCAGATTTAAGGTTTGGAGTTCGGGCCGTAACCATGTAACCTTTGCTAGGAGTGCATGGGTCTTTGTCCCTGTTATCAGAGTAGCAGTTGTGTTAGTCTGTATCCGTAAAAAGAAAAGGAGGACTTGTGGCACCTTAGAGACTAACAAATTTATTTGAGCATAAGCTTTCGTGAGCTACAGCTCACTTCATTGGCTGCATACAGTGGAAAATACAGTGGGGAGATTTTATATACACAGAGAACATGAAACAATGGCTATTACCATACATACTGTAACAAGAGTGATCAGGAAAGGTGAGCTATTACCAGCAGGAGAGCGGGGCCGGGGGTGTTGAATGGAAGCAGGGGTCCTGGAGGGCGTGGCAGTTGGAGAGGAGGGGTTGGATGGAGTGGCGGGAGAGTGAATGGGGCAGGGTCCCTGGGGAGCAGTCAGGAAGGAGGCGGGGGTTGAATGGGGTGGTGGGGGGCAGTTAGGGGCAGGGGGAAGTTAGGGGCGAGGGTCCGGGGGCAGTCAGGGAGAAGGAGTGGTTGGATAAGGCAGGGGTCCCGGGGGGGGGAGGGGGAGGGAGGCAGTCAGAAAGGGGGGGGGGTTGGATGGAGTGGCGGGGGGCAGTTAGGGGTGGGGGGGCCTGGGGGCGGTCAGGGAACAAAGAGCGTGGGGGGGTGGATGGGGCAGGAGTCCCTGGGAGGCCATCAGGGGGTGAGAAGCGATAGGGGGCAGGGGCCGGGCCATGCCTGGCTGTTTGGAGAGGCACAGCCTCCCCTACCCGCCCCTCCATACAATTTCAGAAACCCAGTGCAGCCCTCAGGCCAAAAAGTTTGCCTGCCCCTGGCTTATATCCTGCAAATAATCTAGGAATGGGGTAGTTACATCCTGGCTTATTGTTCATACGGGGCTATATTTTCAAAAGTTGCCTCCATTTGTACAGTTATTTTTGCACAGACATTCTTCAGTCATTAACACCTGCACACACAGGTGATGGGTTTCGGAGTACAAATTCTATTAACTGCAAGCAAAAGTGTTATTTTTCAAAAAATGCACATGAAGGGCTTGCATACACAAAGCTGTCCAAGATAGGGTTGGGCATTTGGCCAGTCCAAAAATAATTGATCAATTGATCGGTTAAGTATTGGTCATATTTGAAAGCATTATTTTAGTGGAACAGCAAAAACAGTAGTAAAGAGTAAGGCTTTGTGGTCTCCAAATGTTCAGCTTCAGATACTTATGCCTAATTACAAAAAACAGGTTATTTAACAGTTATTTTAACTCAGAAAAATGTGAAACAATGATATGAAATTCTAAAAAATGAAAGAATAATAATATCTTTTTTTAGCAATGTGGGGTTGGCATTTGAATGTGAATGTTATTCAAGACTGACGTTTGCAAAGAAAAAAACAAATTGAAAAATTAAAAAAAAACATACATAGAAACTGTAAAAGAAAAAAGTCATTTTAAATACATTTATGTGAGAGGCAGCAGGCCCACTCTTCAAGCATTTTGCTTTTCATTATCTTCTGTTTCTTTATCAGCTTCAACTGCTTCCTTTATATCACTTCCATCATCAGCAAATTCATCGGTATCTTTTTCATCATCATCCAATGAATACTGAGTCAACTCTTCATCTGCCATTTTCTTCTCAAAACTTAAATTTCGATACATGGTCACCAGCTTCCCATTGGTCTTTAGTCTATTTCTGGTGTTTGAATGGAGGATTCCCCAAATTTCATTCGGCACATGGAGTAACAGATGAAAGTGTTAAAAGAATTTCTGCCATTTAGGTAGAGTGCAAGGGGGGACATATTTATGAAGGGGATATTTGAGAAGGGAGAAATAGGTATTTATTTATATGGGCATTTAATGTATGTTTTCTTGAGGATAGGAGAAGTGTTGGTGGGGTTTAATAACTAATATTTTTGTCTGACAGAGAGAGGCTTAATGGCTATGCATATTTTCTCTTTGGTTTGAGGAAGGGGTGTAATGGCTGTGAACCCTCTTCTCCCTCCCCTGTGAATTAATTTCTGTATGTTTGTCTAGTCAGTTTAGATTATATGCTCTTTGAGGCAGCAACCTTGTCTTTTAACTTGTTTAATGTGCTTTTTGAGCTGCCATATAGATTGATGACCTGGTATATACATACATACATAGATATACTTACACAAAACCGAGGAGGTTAATTAAACTGAAATTAAAAGGAACAGTCACAAGAGGGAAATGCCTGCAAGCTGCATGGAAACTTTTTAGAAACACTATACAGAGGTTCAAAATATGTGTATATCCCAAATTAAAAAAAAACAGTACAAGGACCAACATAATGTCACTATGGCTAAACAACAGAGTAAAAGGGGTGGTTGGAGACAAACAAACAAAACTTGTCCCTTACAACCAGTTCTTCTATGAGGTCCTCACTGCTCACCAATACCAAATCTAAAATGGCATCACCTCTTGTTGGCTTGGTGACTATTTGATGAAGAAATCTGTCAGCTATTACATCCAGGAAAATCTGAGCCCTACCATTATTAGAAGCACTTATCCTTCAATCTACATCTGGGAAATTAAAGTCTCCCATAAATCACACAATTCCCAATATTATTTATTTCATTAGAAACATTAAAGTGGCATCTGCCCATATCCAGATTGGATCCTAGGGTTCTGCAGCATACCCCAAGCACTATCCCAGACTCTGTTTTAAGCATTCCATCACTTCTAATTTCTTTACAGTCTACTTCATCATTAATATACAGTGCTTACTCCACCACCTTTACTTCTCTTTCCTCAACAGCACATACCTTTCAATGCCTGTACTCCAGTCATGACTACTATTCCACCATGTTTCTGTTATCCCCATAATATCTGATTTCACTTCCTGCACCAGTAGTTCTTGTGCTTCCATTTTGTTATTCAGGCTCCTTCCATTGGTGTACAGACATCTTAGTTGCTCCTGCTTGGTTTCACCCAGATTCCTCACCCAATTAGGTACAGTTATTCTACTGCCAGTATCACCTATGTAAATGTTAGCATTACTAGTATTGGCATATCTTTCTTCTTAATGTTAATTCCGCTACTGTTCCTTTCTCCATTGCTGTATTCTCTCTTTCTTGCTTTTCCTCCTGGCCAATATTAGAATCAGGTTTGGAGATTATATAAGCATCTCCAACCATCTTCAAGGTTTAAAACAAACATAAGGAAGTACTTCCTCATACAACACGGAAGCAACCTGTGGAACTCATTGCCTGGGGATGTTGTGAAAGCTGAAAGTATAACTGTGTTAAAAAAGAAATAGATACATTCATGGAGGATCAGTCCATCAAAGGCTATTAGCTCAGGGACACACCCATGCTCTGTGTCCCCCAAAACCTCTGCCTGCCAGAAATTGGGACTGGACAACAGGGAATAGTTCACTTGATAAATTGCCCTGCTGTGTTCAATCCCTCTGAAGCATCTGGCACCCACCACTGTCAGAAGACAGGACACTGGGCTAGATAAAACTTTGGTCTGATTCAGTATAGCCATTCTTATGTTCTTACAATGTTTGGATGGAATTTTCTAGAACACTCAAAATGCTCAACTTTCATTTAGTTCTTCTTTTTCCCAGCAGCTATCATTAGCGAGTGGTAAAGTGAATGATCAAGAAATTTAAATAGGCTTGCTAACAGATAGTACCATGATGCAATCAAAAAGATAGGCCACTGTCTATATCATCAGGACATTCTTGCTGGAATATTTAACTGTATTTGACAATGGTCAAATAATAGATGGTCAATTGACCCATCAATTTACATTATTTGATTGGTCAAGTGATCAGCTTGTCACACCGAGTGCACAAATAACTTGAGGCCAGGTTGAAGCTTCTGTGAAAATGTGACATTTATAGCAATATATAACATGACTTGACCTCTTTTTATACTTAGGTATAAATCATCACTTTAAGTTCAATCTTGAAGTTTCCTGATTATTATTTTTTTAGGTTATAAAAGGATGTTAAGGAAAATATGCCTGTGTTAGGGTATATTACCCACCAAGAGCCTGGAACTATCAGGAAAGAGGCTAGTTTAGGGAATCATGCTAGGACCCTATACTGGTGAATAAGGGTTAATGTAGGGGAACAAAATCAGAAAAGGAGCAAAATAGACAAGGACAGAATGGCTGTCTGTTGAGATTGACTGGAGACAGCATAGCAGCTACTTGGGGAAAACAGGTTGCCTGGAGAGAGGAGCCTCAGGGTTATTTTTACTTTACCCTGAACCCAAGTCTATACTACAAACCTACACTGGTATAACAGTACATTGTACAAGACGTATATGAAAAAAAAAATCACAAATCAAAGTGTCTATGTCAGCTTCCCTTTCAAACTCTACCAACTGATTCTCCATTTTAATCTTCCTCGGCAATCAACTGGCAGAGTTGTTATCTGTCTTATTATTAAGGATGGGCAAACTTGTCTTGTCTAAAGTTGAACCCACTCAAACATCATGGGTTCAGCACACAAACCTACAGTCGGGTGTTTTAGATAATAATGAGGACCGAGTTCAGCTAACACAATACCATTCCCTTGTTCACACTCTAGGAGTACTTTCTCACTAAATAAATTGGCTTTTGACAGTGACTCCAGACACACAAATGTGCTGTGCTACAGAAAAAGAAAAGCAAGACTCTTTTTAAGTTATCAGTTTGGTATTTCTCAACATGTGATGGATACAGTTGTGGTCTGGAATAAAATTTGAGAGTGAGATCTCTAAATAAGTTGAATTTTATTAAAGAAAAGGAGAGGTTGATCAGCAATGTCACTAACCGATAAATACTAGATAATGGAACTTGCACATCCACACTCTCACTCTCATACATGGCAATGAGACAACACAAGTTGAATTGAAGAGGAATCCCAGTGGTTTGACCCAGCTGGATGTAAAGGTGTTGGCACATAGAACAAAGGAAAAAGTCTCAGCTAACAGAGTACCTTTGGTATATAGATGGAGTGAGAAGCCTTTGATTAGAGTCTAGATACTGATGTAATTTATGTCCTCACCCCCAAACACTACACACCGCTATAGCCAGCTATAATTTAAAATTAAAAAAAACAACAAGTACATCTACCATGACACACAGAATCTGAAGTGACAAGTTCATGGATGTAGCAAGAATAGAATCTGCAGCTGTTTATTCAGGCAGGTCATACCATTGCCTCTTCCTTGCATTCTCCATGTGCCCATCAGGTGGAGGAGAAGGCTAGTATCTGCTCTGAGGCATTGGCATGTAAAGGGCTCCCCTGACTCCCCAGTGCAGTAGTGGCAGGGGAGTTAAGTGTCTCTGTGCTGACATATTGGAATATCAAGGGCTCCACATGGTTCAACTGCCTCAGGGTCCTGGAGAGCCAAGAAAGCAACACAGAAGGAGTGAGTGTCTCTCTTTTGAGATGCTAACACATCAAGGGCTCCACACAGCACTGCTGCCATGGTACACTAGGGAGCAGAGGCAGCAGTGTCAGGGGAGCTCTTTAAGTGCCAAAACCCTGGCACACAAGCACTGGGCACCCCCACGGCCCCCAAGGCTTCCTGCACAACACTATTCCTCACCACCCAGATCCTCCCGACTCCCACATTTCCAAATTACTCCTTCAGTTCTCCCAACGATGCCCACTTACCCCTTTCCACAGTCAGTTCACTTGCTGCTTCTGTACATGGAGTGAGGTAGAGGTGGCATCAGGGAAGTAGGAATGTAGGTGGATATGTGGGGATGAGTGGGGTCATAAGGCTGTGAGGGTGTGCACAAATGCATGGGCATGTAAGGAGGAAGCAGGCAAAAGCAAGTCTGTGCTAAGAGGAGAGGGTGGGAAAGAAGTGAGGCTTAAAATGTGAGGAGCCTGGGAGCAAAGAGGAAAGGAGGTTTACTCTGACGTAACACTTATGGGGACACTGGAGGCGGGGCAGGGCTCTACTGGGGAATATGAGTGAGGAGGCAACTCTATGAAAGGTCAAGGAGGGAAATATAAATTTGGAGTCCATGAGAGTCATAGATTAATAAATTTCACAACCAGAGGACCATTATGATTATCTAATCTGACATCCTGTATAACAAAGGCCAAAAAAACACATCCAAAAAATTCTACATAAAGCCTTCTGTTTGAGCTACAACACTTCAATTGATGGAGCATCCATCACATCCCTAGGTATGTTGTTGTAATGACTAACCTCACTGTTAAAAATGTGCACCTTATTTCTACTCTAAATTTATCTAGCATCAACCCCCAACCTTTGGATCTCATTATGCATTTTTTGACTAAATTAACAAGCTGTCTACTATCAGAAATTTCTTCCCTGCATAGGTACATGTAGACAATGACCAAGTCACCTCAACCTTCTCTTGGATAAACTAAATAGACTAAGCTTTTTAAGTCTCTCACTAAGTCATGCTTTCAAATAATTTTCTGAACCCTTTCCAGTTTTTCACTGTCCTTTTCAAAGTGTGGAAATAAGAACTATATACAGCAGTCAGACAGTGACTGGAATAATGTTGTATACACAGGTAATATCACCTCCCTACTCCCTGATATTCGTCCTCCTAGGCTACAGCATCATACTAGGAGCTCATACCCACTTGATTATTTATTGTGACTCCTGATTTTTCTTTTTCAGTGCCACTGCATTCAAGGATTTAGTCCCCTCTCTTTTTTTACTACATTCTTTATTCCGAGATACATGACTTTGTATGTAGGTGTATTAAACTCACGTTAGTCAAATAAGACCACTTCAGCATGCAATCTGGATTGGTCTATATGACTGACCTGTCCTCATCATGATTTACCACTGCACCTATTTTTGGTATCATCTTCTAATTTTGGTAGTAGTGATTTGATTTTTTTCACATCATCGATAAAGATTTTGAACAGCATTAGGCCAAGAAATATACAGTATACATTCTCAGAATCCACTAGGAACCCTCCCATTAGTTGATGATTCCCCATTTATAATCCCATTTTGCAATCCATCAGTTAACCAGTTTTTATTACATTTACTATCATATACACTGATTTTGTATAGTTTTAATTATCAGAATGGGCCTTACAGAAAGCTAAGTATACTATATTATGTTGCTTTAGGTAACTGTATCAACCAAATCTATGATCTCATCGAAAAACAATATCAGGTTTGTTGATAGTCATTAATTTTGATATGATGCAATCAGTACAAAATGAAAGTATCCCATATCAGCCTTTTTATGATTTTGCATAAGACTGATACCAGGCTAACTGGCCTATAGTTCCTTAATCATCCCAGTTACCCTTTTAAAACATTGATGTAATATTAACTTTTTTCCAGTTCTTTGGACATGGAAGCTTTGAAGGTGGCATTTAGGGAATTTAATTCATATCAACACTGATAACTATCCATGTGAACTGTCAATATTGATACACATTCATTTAAAAAACTAAACAAATCCCATACAAAAAAAGTTCAAATGTGAATCAAGATGGCTAAACTGCATATCCCTCCAACACAAAGTGCAAATGTCAGGGAATAAACAGTTCAGTCATACATTGTCCCATCTACGTCCCACTCAGAATTTCTCCTTCTCAATCTCAACTGCCTCCCTTCCACCAAGTGCAGCCCACATAACTCCACCCCCATGGTAAACAAGATGAATCCTTAACTTTATTGCTTATATATTCATGTGTTCTGATTATTAATATAGTTAGCGTGGCTTTCAATATGTGGATTTCTATTGATGGGTAAGTGGTGTATGGTGTCAGATTGAAAGGATGGGCTTTTAAATGCTATTCTGTAATGCGAAGAAAAAGTTGTGGGAATGGGTGATCTGTGTTGCTAGTGGCTATTCTAAATAGGTAGTAATTTATATTGAGAATTCACAGAATTGAAATCTGAAAGTGTACATGCATAGGTACATGCATGTGTGAAGTTGGAGATATGGCTGCACGAACTCCTGGCCATTGCAAATCCCACAGATATTGCCCGGAACCTAAAACTTACTGGTTTAAATTTTCAATTTTGCCTGCATCAGGCAGTGTTCATATTAGATGAAAACGTTAAATAAAATGCAGAATATTAAACATGAACAAAAAATCTGCAGGCTTTGCATGGCTCCAGTCAACATCTTTTAACAAGATATGTAAGCAGAAGCTTGACATCTTTTACTGGCAAACTCTGTCTGCCCTCTCTCTCTCCTCCTTTCTATCCTTCACTGAGGGGAACCATTTTTAGCTAGCTTGTACTTAATGCAGTCTTTGTCAGGTTGAATGACATTTCATATTAGCCCACAGCATATCGGTGAAAATGTTTTGTTTAAAAATTTAATCATTTTAACAACAACATTCCTCTCATTATTCGCCTTCCACAGGCAACAACTAGTTTGGTTTTATTAACATTTGGGCTACAATTACACAGTATTTTGTATCTGCATAAGGATTTGAGTAGCATATTTAGGAGGTAAGGGGCATAGAAATTAATGTATATATCTAATGCTTGGTACACATAGCAGCCTTCAAAACCATACAGGTAGTGGGGCTAAGACTGAAAGACTGCTATAGTATTTTATCAGTACACTATGACTCAGATTCTTATCTTATCCTGATGTAAATCTGAAGTAGCACCATTGACTGCAAAAGGAGCTACAGGATTAGAATCTGGTCATTTCTGTGCTTTATCCCCATGGTATGCATTTGTAGAAAAAGTCAGGTATTAACAGTCACTAACATAAATTATTTAATGGTTTCAATGGAATTACAAATAAATCATATAATTTAGTCATCCACATTAGTGTACAGCAATACTGAACAGTATAAAAATGAAAAAGCAAATCAGTCTAAATCAATAATTTTCAGCTGTTCATGAAGGCAATCAGATTTATACATTAACACATAACTTAGGGCAAATTAAATATTTAAACAGAGGAAAGAAAAAATAACTTGTGTTGCTATAATTAAACAAAAGCTTACTTTAACCCCAGAAGCAGACCAATATGTATATTTTGGAAAAAAAGATAGCTAATTTTTCTTGAATGATTTAAGAGCTTCAGTAATGCTCTAATTCAGCAAAACACTTAAATACACGCTTAACTTTAAGCGTGTGAGTAGTCCCATTTACTTTAAGGGCTTATAGCTCTCCGAACTCATTGATATCTCAAGTCCTTGGGAAAATCAATGGATCTTGTAACACCACTGGGAGCTAGAGAGTTTGTGAAAAGCCCAGTGTGTCTGTACTACTGACTTACTACTGACTTACTACTTACTACTGACTGTACTACTGGTCTCTGCTTAACTCCAAGGAGTACGGCTCCTGCCTAACCAGTGGCCATTACTTACAAGCCACCCCTACATACACTGGGCTTGCCTAACCAGATTAGCATGGAGCAATCTGCACGCTAGCTTGCTGTGTGCTAATTGGCCACATGGATCCTGTTACCATGCACTAAAAGTTGCATAGTGCACTCTGACATACTGCTGTGTAGACAAGCCAAATGAAACTTTTCACATGAAGGAGGAGGATTCTGGGTAACACACAATGCTCATTGTCAGCCAGTCATTGTTTAATACAGGGAAAAACCCTATAAGTTAGCCAGAGGAGATATCGTGTAATGAAGAATGGCCATCATGTGGCAATGAACCCCCTCCTCAGCAGTTATATGCCCCCACTCCCATAAATATTTTGTACCAAAAATTACATTAAAAGAATATTAAGGCTGCCTATACCAAAAAAAAAAAAAAAAAGCCTGCTCCTAGGTGACCAGAGGAGCTAGCAAACAGGAGCAGCTAACAGGGGAGCTTTGCGAGGGAGTTCTCCAGGGGGAATGTGAGCAAGGGCTAGAACTCAACATTCTTTAAACTGAAAAGCCAAAAACACCCCTTGATACAAACAAAACAACAACAAAGGAACCAGCTGCAGGAGTAAAAAGAGAATGCAGGCAGAAGGCCAGCAACAGAGTGGGGGCTACCCAGTTTATTGCACCCAATGCAGCATGTATGATTACCTGCCCAATAGGCAGGTGGCGTATGTGTGCATTTGGTGCAAGGAGCTCCTGGCCCCCAGAGACCATGTACGGGCTTTGGAGGCTAGAGTGGCTGAACTGGAGGAGCTGAGAGATACAGAGAGGTACACAGATGAGACTTTCTGGGACACAGAAGAACGGTCCCACCCCCAGTCTGACAGCCTCTGTGCTGTTGAGGAGGATGAACGTCTCAGGGAAGGAGAACATCTACCTGGAGCAGAGGGAAACAATCCCATAGTTGGGACCCTCCTTCCAGATGATGTTGTGGTATCCTTTTGCACTGAGGATACCTCTCCAGGGGAGGGAACTCCAACTATTAGAAAGAGATAGGCATTAGTAATGGGCAATTTGATCATTAGAAACATAGATAGCTGGGTTTGCGATGACCAGGAGAACTGCATGGTGACTTGCCTGCCTGTTGCGAAGATTGCAGATCTCTCGAGACATCTAGATAGACTTATGTGTAGTGTTGGGGAGGAGGTGGTGGTTGTGGAACATGTAGGTACCAATGGCATAGGGAAGGATAGGAGAGAGGTTCTGGAGGCCAAATTTAGGCTGCTAGGTAAGAGATTGAAGTCCAGGACCTCCATGGTAGCATTCTCTCAGATGCTCCCAGTTCCAAGCGCAGGGCCAGTTAGACAGGCAGAACTGCAGAGTCTCAATGCATGGATGAGATGATGGTGTAGAGAGGAGGGGTTTTGATTTATTAGGAACTGGGGAAACTTTTGGGAAAGGGGGAGCCTATACAGGAAGGATGGGCTCCACCTAAACCAAAATGGAACCAGATTGCTGGCACTTAACATTAAAAAGGTTGCAGAGCAGTTTTTAAACTAAGGGCTGGGGGAAAGCTGACAGGTGCAGAGGAGCACATGGTTCGGACATCCCTTAGGGGAGGATCTATTAATAGAGAATCTCTATATCCTAGTGAGGACGAGAGGATGGAAAATGATAAAATACAGGCAGGGTCTGATCAGAAACACTCCAATAAAGAAGAGTCCTATTCAATTACATCATGTAATGGCAGACAGCTAAAGGGAGACAAGTTTTTAAAGTGCTTATATACCAATATTAGAAGTCTAAATAATAAAATGAGTGAACTAGAGTGCCTTGAATTAAATGAGGATATTGATATAACAGACATCACAGAAACTTGGTGGAATGAGGATAATCAATGGAATACCGTAATACCAGGGTACACAATATATCAGAAGGACAGAATAGGTTGTGCCGGTGGGGGAGCGGAATTATATGTGAAAGAAAGCGTAGAATCAAATGAAGTAAAAATTGTAAATGAATCAACCTGTACCATAGAATCTCTATGTATAGAAATTCCATGCTCTAATAAGAAGAATATAGCGGTAGGGATATATTACCGACCACCTGACCAGGATGGGGATAGTGACTGTGAAATGCTTAGGGAAATTAGAGAGGCTATTAAAATCAAAAACTTGATGATAATAATAATAATGTGGGATTTCAATTATCCCCATATTGACTGGGTACATGTCACCTCAAGACGGGATGCAGAGATAAAGTTTCCTGACACCTTAAATGACTGCTTCTTGGAGCAGCTGGTCCTGGAACCCACCAGAGATTTAGTCCTAAGTGGAGCACAGGATCTGGTCCTAGAGGTGAATATAGCTGGACTGCTTGGTAATAGTGACCATAATATAATTAAATTTGATATCCCTGTGGCAGGAAAAACACCACAGCAGCCCAACACTGTAGCATTTAATTTCAGAAAGGGGAACTATGCAAAAATGAGGAGGTTAGTTAAACAGAAATTAAAGGGTACAG
The DNA here is from genome assembly GCF_965140235.1 of Caretta caretta. Classification (NCBI taxonomy): domain Eukaryota; kingdom Metazoa; phylum Chordata; order Testudines; family Cheloniidae; genus Caretta; species Caretta caretta. Next base: position 87,379,928 of record NC_134210.1, on the reverse strand, counting down.
TACCAAAAGTGAAATCCCTGCAAGCTGTGTGGAAACTTTTTAAAAACACCATAATAGAGGCTCAATTTAAATGTATACCCCAAATTAAAAAACATAGTCAGAGAACCAAAAAAAAAGCCACCATGGCTAAACAACAAAGTAAAAGAAGCAGTGAGAGGAAAAAGGTATCCTTTAAAAAGTGGAAGTTAAATCCTAGTAAGGAAAATAGAAAGGAGCATAAACACTGGCAAATAAAGTGTAAAAATACAATTAGGAAGACCAAAAAAGAATTTGAGGAACAGTTAGCCGAAGACTCAAAAAGTAACAGCTATTTTTTTTTTAAGTACATGAACTCCTCACTTAACATTGTAGTTATGTTCCTGAAGAATGCAACTTTAAGCGAAATGATGTTAAGCGAATCCTGTTTCCCTATAAGACTTAATGTAAATGAGGGGGATAGGTTTCAGGGAAATTTTTTTCACCAGACAAAAGACTATATTAATTATAATTATATTATATTATAATTAATTATACACACACACACACACACACACACACACAGTATAAGTTTTAAACAAACAATTTAATACCGATACACAGTGATGATGATTGTGAAGCTTGGTTGAGGAGTCAGAGGGTGGGATATTTCCTAGGGGATGCCTTACTGCTAAATGATGAACTAGCAGTTGGCTGAGCCTTCAAGGGTTAACTCTCACACTCTACAAGGCAGCAGGAAAGGAGGGAGGGCAGACAGAGACAGAGACTGATAAATTAAACAGCAATAAGTCACCAGGATCAGATGGTATTCACCCAAGAGTTCTGAAGGAACTCAAATGTGAAATTGCAGAACTACTAACTGTAGTCTGTAACCTATCATTTAAATCAGCCTCTGTACCAGATGACTGGGAGGATAGCTAATGTGACGCCAATTTTTAAAAAGGGCTCCAGAGGTGATCCCAGCAATTACAGGCCTGAAAGCCTGACTTCAGTACTGGGCAAACTGGTTGAAACTATAATAAAGAACAATATTGTCAGACATACAGATGAACATAATTTGTTGAGGAAGAGTCAACATGGTTTTAGTAAAGGGAAATCATGCCTCACCCATATACTAGAATTCTTTGAGGGGGTCAACAAGCATGTGGACCAAGGGGATCCAGTGTATATAGTGTACTTATATTTTCAGAAAGCCTTTGACAAGGTCCCTCACCAAAGGCTTTTATGCAAAGTAAGCTGCCATGGGATAAGAGGGAAGGTGCTCTCATGGATTTGTAACTGGTTAAAAGATAGGAAACAAAGGGTAGGTATAAATGGTCAGTTTTCAGAATGAAGAGAGGTAAATAGCGGTGTCCCCCAGGGGGACCAGTCCTATTCAACATATTCATAAATGATCTGGAAAAAGGGGTAAAACAGTGAGGTCGCAAAATCTGCAGACAATACAAAATTACTAAAGATAGTTAAGACCCAGGCAGACTGCGAAGAGCTACAAAAGGATCTCTCAAAACTGGGTGACTGGGCAACAAAATGACAGATGAAATTTAATGTTGATAAAAGCAAAGTAATGCACATTGGAATCTGTCCTATTTCGGGGCCTCTCCTTCTGCCCCTCCATTCCCATGAACATGATACAGTTCTGTGGTGACCCACAATCCTATTTTCAACGCCTCCGACTCAAAGAATATTTCCAACACACCTCTGAACAACATACTAACCCACAGAAACCTTCCTACCAAGGCTACAAAAAAAACGATTCTGGGTGGACTCCTCCTGAAGGTCGAAACAACAGACTGGACTTCTACATAGAGTGCTTCCGCTGACGTGCACGGGCTGAAATTGTGGAAAAGCAGCATCACTTGTCCCATAACCTCAGCCGTGCAGAACACAATGCCATCCACAGCCTCAGGAACAACTCTGACATCATAATCAAAAAGGCTGACAAAGGAGGCACTGTCGGCATCATGAATAGGTCGGAATATGAACAAGAGGCTGCTAGGCAGCTCTCCAACACCACTTTCTACAAGCCATTACCCTCTGATCCCACTGAGGGTTACCAAAAGAAACTATAGCATTTGCTCAAGAAACTCCCTGAAAAAGCACAAGATCAAATCCGCACAGACACACCCCTAGAACTCCGAGCAGGGGTATTCTGTCTGCTACCCAAGATCCATAAACCTGGAAATCCTGGACGCCCCATCATCTCAAGCATTGGCACCCTGACAGCAGGACTGTCTGGCTATGTAGACTCCCTCCTCAGGCCCTACGCTACCAGCACTCCTAGCTATCTTCGAGACACCACTGACTTCCTGAGGAAACTACAATCCATCAGTGATCTTCCTGAAAACACCATCCTGGCCTCTATGGATGTAGAAGCCCTCTACACCAGCATTCCACACAAAGATGGACTACAAGCCGTCAAGAACAGTATCCCCAATAATGTCACGGCAAACCTGGTGGCTGAACTTTGTGACTTTGTCCTCACCCATAACTTTCACATTTGGGGACAATGTACACCTTCAAATCAGCGGCACTGCTATGGGTACCCGCATGGTCCCACAGTATGCCAACATTTTTATGGCTGATTTAGAACAATGCTTCCTCCGCTCTCGTCCCCTAATGCCCCTACTCTACTTGTGCTACGTTGCTAACATCTTCATCATCTGGACCCATGGAAAAGAAGCCCTTGAGGAATTCCACCATGATTTCAACAACTTTTATCCCACCATCAACCTCAGCCTGGACCAGTCCACACAAGAGATCCACTTCCTGGACACTACAGTGCTAATAAGCGATGGTCACATAAACACCATCCTATACCGGAAACCTACTGACCGCTTTTCCTACCTACATGCCTCCAGCTTTCATCCAGACCAAACCACACAATCCATTGTCCACAGTCAAGCTCTACGATACAACCACATTTGCTCCAACCCCTCAGACAGAGACAAACACCTACAAGATCTCTATCAAGCATTCTTACAACTACAATACCCTCCTGCTGAAGTGAAGAAACAGATTGACAGAGCCAGAAGAGTACCCAGAAGTCACCTACTACAGGACAGGCCCAACAAAGAAAAACAACAGAACACCACTAGCCATCACCTTCAGCCCCCAACTAAAACCTCTCCAACGCATCATCAAGGATCTACAACCTATCCTGAAGGACGACCCATCACTCTCACATATCTTGGGAGACAGGCCAGTCCTTGCTTACAGACAGCCCCCCAACCTGAAGCAAATACTCACCAGCAACCACACAACAGAACCACTAACCCAGGAACCTATCCTTGCAACAAAGCCTGTTGCCAACTGTGCCCACATATCTACTCAGGGGACACCATCACAGGGCCTAATCACATCAGCCACACCATCAGAGGCTCGTTCACCTGCACAGCTACCAATGTGATATATGCCATCATGTGCCAGCAATGCCCCTCTGCCATGTACATTGGTCAAACTGGACAGTCTCTACGTAAAAGAATAAATGGATACAAGTCAGACGTCAAGAATTATAACATTCAAAAACCAGTTGGAGAACACTTCAATCTCTAGGGTCACTCGATTGGAGACCTAAAAGTGGCAATTCTTCAATAAAAAAACTTCAAAAACAGACTCCAATGAGAGACTGCTGAATTGGAATTAATTTGCAAACTGGATACAATTAACTTAGGCTTGAATAGAGACTGGGAGTGGATGGGTCATTACACAAAGTAAAACTATTTCCCCATGTTTATCCTCCCCCACTGTTCCTCAGACGTTCTTGTCAACTGCTGGAAGTGGCCCACCTCAGACGTTCCTGTCAACTGCTGGAAATGGCCCACCTTGATTATCACTACAAAAGGTCGTGTGTGTCCCCCCCCCCCCCCCCCCCGCCGCTCTCCTGCTGGTAATAGCTCACCTTAAGTGATCATTCTGGTTACAGTGTGTATGGTAACACCCATTGTTTCATGTTCTCTATGTATATAAATCTCCCCACTGTATTTTCCACTGAATGAATCCGATGAAGTTAGCTGTAGCTCACGAAAGCTTTTGCTCAAATAAATTTGTTAGTCTCTAAGGTGCCACAAGTACTCCTTTTCAATGTGCAGTGGCAGTCAAAAAAGCAAACAGAATGCTGGGAATAATTGAGAAAGGGATAGATAATAGGACAGAAAATATCATGTTGCCTCTATAGAAATCCATGGTACACCGACATCTTGAATACTGTGTGTAGATGTGGTCACCCCATCTCAAAAGAGATATACTGGAACTGGAAAAAGTTCAGAAAAGGGCAACAAAAATAATTAGGGGTACAGAACGGCTTCTGTATGAGGAGAGGTGAATAAGACTGGGACTTTTCAGCTTGAAAAAGAGATGGCTAAGGGGCGATATGATTGAGGTCTGTAAAATCATGACTGGTGTAGAGAAAGTAGATAAGGAAGTGTTATTTACTACTTCTCATAGCATAAGAACTAGGGGTCACCAAATGAAATTAATAGGCAGCGGGTTTAAAACAAACAAAAGAAAGTATTTCTTCACACAATGCACAGTCAACCTGTGGAATTCCTTGCCAGAGGATGCTGTGTAGGCCAAGACCATAACTGGGTTAAAAAAAGAACTAGATAAATTCATGGAGGATAGGTCCATCAATGGCTATTAGCCAGGATGGGCAGGAATGGTGTCCCTAGCCTCTGTTTGCGAGAAGCTGGGAATGAGCGACAGGGGATGGATCACTTGATGAGTACCTGTTCTGTTCATTCCCTCTGGGGCACCTGGCACTGGCCACTGTCAGAAGATGGGATACTTGGCTAGATGGACCTTTGGTCTGACCCAGTAGGACCATTCTTATGTTCTGCATAGTTTAGTCAAACACTTGGAAGCTAGGAAATACCAGTATTAAGATTGCCATGCAATATGCTAGCAACTCAACAGAGACTTCAAACAGTGTACAAAATCTTCATTTAAAAAGTACATATATATTTAGACATCAGAATCTCCTGGACTGTGGCAATACTGCTGAAGTATACTGGAAGCAGCAGCAGCAGCAAGGAAACCAGCATTAGTTAAGAACAACTGAAGCAGTGTATTGTGGATACACGGAAAGAAGACTCACCTTCTGGCAACAAATATGTATACTGTTACATATAGAGTTTACTCTGTCATTAAAAGCTAATGGTAGAGACACAAATGTTAAATTAAATGAACATGTTACTCTAAATAGAGATAGTTTTGTGTGTAATAAAAGCTACTTGTGGGCACACTAAGAATGAAATGAAATGACTGAAAAGATGTTTCAATATTGTATTTTTGTAATTTTTAATATTTGTCAGTACATTTGTGTGGATAACTAACATAAGGTGTTCAATTACTTTTCTCCATTACCTAGTAAGCTATTACTCAAAAGATATTGGTGTCTTAATACCTTACATTTGGAAGACATGGGGGATAAGACAACAACATGCAGATTTAAATATTTTATTTTCTGATTACAGTCTCTACATTTTGAAGTGTAAGGCAACTGCATCCAAGTAAAATTCACAACACACTTTGCTAAATACATATAGACTGACTGACCGACCCCAAGTGTCATAGACGTTAACAACATACAGCCTATTCCACACATACAACACAGAGATCATACATAAGTAAATTCTTTTAAAAGGAGCAACAGATATAAAGGCTGGCTTTTCCCCAAATGCTGAGAAGTCATCAGGTTTCATTGCCTTCAATGGGAGCGCTTGGTGCACAGCATTTTTTTTAAAAATCAGACTGCTTGTTTCCATGCCTAACAATGGATTCGGGAGCCTCACGTTAGACACCCATTGTTGAAAACTTTGACCCTCATGGTCTACTATCTAATCTCACCTGGAAGAATTCTATTTACATTCCCACCCACAACAAGAGTTGTTTGTTTTTGTTTTTTTGACGGCTAAGCAAATCATCATCTGATGTTTCATAGAATCATAGAATATAAGGGTTGGAAGGGACCCCAGAAGGTCATCTAGTCCAACCCCCTGCTCGAAGCAGGACCAATTCCCAGTTAAATCATCCCAGCCAGGGCTTTGTCAAGCCTGACCTTAAAAACCTCTAAGGAAGGAGATTCTACCACCTCCCTAGGTAACGCATTCCAGTGTTTCACCACCCTCTTAGTGAAAAAGTTTTTCCTAATATCCAATCTAAACCTCCCCCACTGCAGCTTGAGACCAATGTGATGTTTCATCATCACCATCATCGTTACAGTAAAGGGTTAGCAAATAGATTTTGTTCCTAGGCTGGTACACTTTCCTGATGGATTTTCAGGATTGATTCTACCCAAACTTGAGTAAATGATATTTCCTTCCTCCCCAGTATATTTTCAGCAATTTAGATTCAGCTACTTACTGGTGAGCATTTTGTGTGTATTGTCTTTGCAATATTCATAGGTGTAAAAGGTGTTTGCTTTTGTTTGTGTACTGCGCTTGGATCGGCAGTACAAGAAAATAAAGCACAAACACCTACGCATCAATGATTTTGGCATTTGCATGCTTCAGATTTAGCTTTCCAATAAATGTAAAAGAATACTCCAATTGTTCTGTGGATAGATATTTGCATGTTACCCCCCTTTAATTCTATGCAAAGCTATGCACAGAGGCAATGTGGCTGGCAAAACTGATAAGCAGCCATGAACACAGGAGATGAACCTTTATTTTCCTGTTAAAACTCCAATCAAAATAAAATTTATATTTTGTATCTAGTCCTCTGGTGCCTGATAAGATTGTGATGTTCTTGGATAAGTAAAACAGGAGCATGACAGTTGCATGTTAGCTCTGCCCAAGCACCTATTCCCTTGTATTCTCTGCTGAACACACAATATAATTATCAATGATTCAAAATGAAGGGATTTGGTGGCCCATTCTAAAAAAGGTATGTCGTCTCTTTCAGGATTTCATTGTAGAATAAAAAATAGATGTTGGGTATATAGAAGGGGGATATATAGACTCCATGTAGGCTCCATAGGGTCTTGACTTCACACCTGAGATTGGGGGGGACCGGGGCTGGCCATGCTCAACTAGATGCTCCCTCCAGGGACAATTACTGGGTGTAGAGTCTAGAGGGGGCTTCTAGGAAGTAGTAGAGAGAGGGAGCTTTGTTCAGACACCCTTTGCCTTGGGCAGGTTTTGAGGGATCCATAGGTTATGGGAGGGCATGCCCCTTTCTATCAAGTTGCTGTGCAGAAGAGCAAGGAGTACAGAGAGGCGTGTAGGGTTAGAACAATGGTAAAAGCTTTATTAGCAATTCCATGAAGTGACATAGAAATGAACAGAGCAGCATGCTGAAGTGGGCAGGAAGCCCTTCTTTGCCTGAATCATGAGGTCCATCATAAAATTTGCCAATGACATCTCGTTTGTCAGGGCCAAGATTAGAACTCTAGTTACAGCTTTAGCTATGTTTCATATGGGGACTGTGGGTGAAATCCTGGCCCACTGAGGTCAATGGGAGTTTTCTCGTATTTGGAAAGAAAACTAGTTTTCCTGACTTCAGGAAAGTAGTCTGCAAGCTGTCCAATGAGCTGGAATTTTTTAAAATCCAAAGTGGGACAAAAATCCAAGCTAGGAAATTCTGGTTTACATCCAGCCAGGGAAATATTCTTTGTTACTAGTCCGCAAAGTTTTCCATCTGGGTTGCTCAGCTTTGTTATTTTGTGTTTCTTTCCCCCCCCCCTTTTTTTTTTTTTTGAAATGTGCAAGCTCAGATTCCCCTTTGATGTTCTGTTGGGGTTGTTCAAGCTTTCTCTTGAAATACACATCAAACATTTTGTTCGGTTTTGTAAACATTCTTCTGATCTAAAGTTAGTACTGATGTCATCTGTGTGTCATCTACCTCATCTTCTGTGGTGTATATCAAGAAATTTAATTGATACTCCTCACTACTGTTGACATTCCTGAGGCAACAAGAAAGTGTTTGAGATGGCCCATCCTTTTCAGCCAGGTTAATTTATCAGCAAAATTAAAGATTTTGGGAAAGATTATAAGAAATATTAGTTTCCTTGCTCTGATGACAACTTCTGTTCCTTTATAAAATCTTTCTTTCTGTTCCTTTTCCTGATGTATCTTTATCTTGCTTCCAGCTTGTTTTTTCCTCATTGTTCCTGTAGAGATGATCCCAGCCCTTGTTTTTGCTGTGGGAACTGGTATTTCTTCCTGCAGCTGCTCCCACAGGCAGTTTCTCTGCAAAGCCCTCTCTTGAAAGATTATTTTTCTGCCATCTCAGTTTTTCCTCTGTCTCTTCCTTTAGCTGCAGCTTTTCTTTCCCTCACAGTTTTTTTTCAGAGCTTTAATTGTTTGCTCTCCTTTTTTTCTATTTCACATCAGTCCTCGCAGCTCAGCCTGTTGTGGAGGCTGATCCAGGGAAGAAGTCAAATCCACTCCTGAATGAAGAAGAGTTTCACTCACTTTCTTCTTTTCTCCTCTCTGTCACTTAGATTCTGTCATTTAGATTCTGTCACTTTTGACACCTTGTTGTGCTGTCATACAGGCAGGAACAAGGCGAGCAGAGAGACATGTATTGCAAGACCAGTAAGCGCTTCATTATAAATGATCCTGAAGTGAAATAAAGGAGTCAGCACTATTTCTATGTGTAGTGGGAGGTACAATATTAACTCTTAAATTATCTTCCAGCATATCTGCCACTTCTTTGAGAGGAGGGGCAAAACCCACACTTAACTGAAAAATATTGAGTAAAACCCAAGAGTCAAAACTTGCAGAGTTTCTACCTTCCGATGCAGGTTATTCTCCATAGATGCAGGAGGTCTGTAATAATACTGATATTACTTCTCACATATACAGGGCTCAAAGTGCCTTTCAAACATTAGTGAAGTCAAAGAACAGCTCTGTGGGATAGGTATATATTATTACATTCCATGTTAGAAATATGTTTTACTTCTGAATCCCTAACACAGTGAGGGTTGGGTCAGGGAAGTTTTTCCTAGTTTCCTTACCAAACTAGTTAATTTAGCTTCCTGGAAGCTTATTGCTGACATTTTGATTTCCCCTAGAGACCCACTGAGACAGATACCTCTCTTAACTGCTGTATTTCACTAGCCCATTCCAACAATGCTTGGATATTTACTTAGATAAATGCTCTTATTCTCTGAACAGTCATAGTGGCTCTCTATATCTCAAATAAAATCCTGTTTGACTAATGTCAGTATGTAAGGCGGTTGCAGCTCTCTCCCACTCTGTCAGGGCAGGAGACTGTGCCCCCTTCACTAAGATACTTCCAGAATGCTTCAGTTCAGGGGAAAATCAGCTCACAGTTAATGACCCAGGCCAGCAGTCAGGCCGGGCAGCGATAAGTCGATAGGCCCAGAGCCTTCAATCAGGACAGGGCGACTCATGGTTAATGGCTCTGGCCAATGGTCTGGGAGAACCGCAATGAGTCTGTCTGCCCAGGCCCTCAGTCAGGGTGGAGTAGTAATCCAGTAGGGGCTCTGACCTACAGTCAGTTAGGCAGAGCAGTAGAGAGTCTATTTGCCCGGGCCTTCAGTCAGGGTGGGGCAGCAATCAGTTCAGGTATGGGGTGCTGGCCTGCAGCCAGGCAGAGCAACAGTGCAGTCTAGGGGAGATTAGCTCTCTGGTGAGAGAGTCAGCAAACCATCTGGCGCCCTAATTCAGGTTGGGGCCAGAACAATGCAGGCCTCCTGACCACAAAGTAGGGAGGCTGCCACCCCTGACAGTGGAGCTGCACGGGGTATGGGGATGAAAGCCCTGCTGCTCCACTGCATCCCAGCCCAGGGCCTGAACAGTGGCAGAGTGGCACTAGGTCAGCAGGGAAATCTGACGGCAACACACTATCCGGCTTGCAATCAGTCACACGGCCAAACCCTATTCGGCTTCCCTGGGCTGCTTCCCTGGGCTTCTTCCCACACTCCAAGTCCAGGGGTACCTGGGTTCCGGGGTTGTCATCAGTCTCGCTCAGGTAAACAGCAAGTGGCAGCCCCAACAGCTCCTCGGTGTCTGGCAGCTCCAACAGTCCTTCCAGGTCTCTGGCACAGGAGCAGCCTCCATCAGGTCCAGGTTCCAGCAGCGGGGGACAAATGTCTTGCTCCTCCCGCAGCTCTGCCCCAACTGAACTAGAGGGCTGGCCTTTTATAGTTCCTGTTCCTGCCCCACCCCTCTGCTTCCAGCACGGTGACCGCAGGTATCCTGGTTCTGCCCACCAGGGGGCAGTCGTGGCTCTCTCCCCATCCATCAGGGTGGGAGACCATTCTCCCTCACTACACAATAACTGTTCCTCAACTTCATACAGTGGGGAAAAAATAAGCCCTGTATTGGGGAAAAATGGTTCATTTTCTGCACTGATGTACATTAGTTTCAGCTGCTGTATGTAGGCTGTAGATCAGTATAGAATTTTTCCCATAATCTTCAGATTCTTAAAAACAAATGCAAAATTATTGGGCACCATTTAAGTAAAGACAGATATTCTTACAGAAAATTAACTAGCCAGTTGTGACTTAATTGTATTATTTGATCCAAAACTTTCAGTTAAATGCAAAACAAATCACTGGTATTATAAAAACCAAACCTAAATAAATATATATTGATTAAGCACTAAATATATTATCCAAAATATTGTCGTCTTTCTTCATTATGCATCTTTATTCCAGTCTAATTCTGATTCTTAGTAGCTACACCAACCCTTTCCTCTTTTAAACAGTGACCTCAGTTATCAAAATGTTTACTTTTTTTCTGCGACATGCCTGCCAACTTAGAAGAACAGTAATAACAAAGGTCACCCATGTGATTAGGATGTATTTTCTATTATAAACAATATGTCGTATTTGATATATGAGGAAAAGAGTACAAAGGAAGAGGCCACTTCCTATTATTTCACATGTATGATCGTATATTCAGTTGTAAATACATATTAAACATACCATATATTACATGGTATGTACATACGTTACACCTACTATATCAGGTATATTTTACATAGTATTTTCACTTATGTTATTTGATCACGAACAAGGTCAGCTCCCAGACTACTGCACTGGGCAGCAAAGCATGGGGAGGAGGTGACCAGCCCTCTCTGGAGAAAGAAGTGGTTCAGGACTATTTAGAAAAGCTGTATGCACTGCATCCGAAAGTGCTAAAGGAGTTGGCGGATGTGATTGCAGAGCCATTGGCCATTATCTTTGAAAACTCATGGCAATCCGGGGAAGTCCCGGATGATTGGAAAAAGGCTAATGTAGTGCCCATCTTTAAAAAAGGGAAGAAGGAGGATCCTGGGAACTACAGGCCAGTCAGCCTCACCTCAGTCCTTGGAAAAATCATGGAGCGGGTCCTCAAGGAATCAATTCTGATGTACTTAGAGGAGAAGAAAGTGATCAGGAACAGTCAGCATGGATTCACCAAGGGCAAGTCATGCCTGACTAATCTGATTGCCTTCTATGATGAGATAACTAGCTCTGTGGATGAGGGGAAAGCAGTGGACGTGTTGTTCCTTGACTTTAACAAAGCTTTTGACATGGTCTCCCACAGTATTCTTGCCAGCAAGTTAAAGAAGTATGGGCTGGATGAATGGACTATAAGGTGGATAGAAAGTTGGCTAGATTGTCCGGCTCAACAGATAGTGATCAATGGCTCCATGTCTAGTTGGCAGCCGGTATCAAGTGGAGTGCCCCAAGGGTCAGTCCTGGGGCCGGTTTTGTTCAATATCTTCATAAATGATCTGAAGGATGGTGTGGATTGCACCCTCAGCAAGTTTGCAGATGACACTAAACTGGGAGGAGAGGTCGATACGCTGGAGGGTAGGGATAGGATACAGAGGGACCTGGACAAATTAGAGGATTAGGCCAAAAGAAATCTGATGAGGTTCAACAAGGACAAGTGCAGAGTCCTGCACTTAGGACGGAAGAATCCAATGCACTGCTACAGACTAGGGACCGAATGGCTCGGCAGCAGTTCAGCAGAAAAGGACCTAGGGGTTACAGTGGACGAGAAGCTGGATATGAGTCAACAGTGTGCCGTTGTTGCCAAGAAGGCCAATGGCATTTTGGGATGTATAAGTAGGGGCACTGCCAGCAGATCGAGAGATGTGATCGTTCCTCTCTATTTGACATTGGTGAGGCCTCATCTGGAGTACTGTGTCCAGTTTTGGGCCCCACACTACAAGAAGGATGTGGAAAAATTGGAAAGCGTCCAGCGGAGGGCATCAAAAATTATTAGGGGACTGGAACACATGAGTTATGAGGAGAGGCTGAGGGAACTGGGATTGTTTAGTTTGCGGAAGAGAAGAATGAGGGGGGATTTGATAGCTGCTTTCAACTACCTGAAAGGGGGTTCCAAAGAGGATGGATCTAAACTGTTCTCAGAGGTAGCTGATGACAGAACAAGGAGTAATGGTCTCAAGTTGCAGTGGGGGAGGTTTAGGTTGGATATTAGGAAAATCTTTTTCACTAGGAGGGTGGTGAAACACTGGAATGTGTTACCTAGGGAGGTGGTGGAATGTCCTTCCTTCGAAGTTTTTAAGGTCAGGCTTGACAAAGCCCTGGCTGGGATGATTTAGTTGGGGATTGGTCCTGCTTTGAGCAGGGGGTTGGAGTAGATGACCTCCTGAGGTCCCTTCCAACCCTGATATTCTATGATTCTATGATTCTATGATCCATATGATCAGTTAAGGTGAGTAGATTATTTGTAGAAACAACAGGCTCCCTGTCAAAATCTGTAATGTCACCATCTTATCCTTCTTCAAATCTCTCCTGAAAACTCACCATTTACATAATGCCTACAGTAAGATGCAGCATATAATGAATAGGTAGCCAGTGAGTTGTGATTACTACTCCTAATTGGCTATGAACTGCACATAATTATATAATTTTAGTTACTTTGTCTTTCCCACCCCGAATCACTGAAATACTGGTTATGTCTTGTATTTTAGCCAGTAAGCTCTTTGAGGTAGGGACTGACATTTTCTATGTTTGTTAAGAACTCAAAACGACAGGGCTCTGAAACTACCTGGCCTGTAGGTACTACTGCTAATAAATAGTTATATAATAATGATAACAACAACAATACACCACAGTTGCCAACTTTAACTCAGTAAATAAGCACCCCGACTTTCACAATAAGCCAAAAATCAAGCTAATCCCTTCTCAAAATAAGTCCCAAACAAGCCAATCCCTAAGAACCTCAGTACTCTATGTGACTAGACCCCCCCGGCGTTCAGTCTGCGACTGTGGTGGGCCTGTTGTGCACCCCTGACTGTCTCCCCCACTCTTGCCCCTGCTTGCCCCCCCTTTCCCCTGATTGCCAGGAGCCGATAAAAAAAAAAGAAGCAACAAGCCAAACAAGCAACAAGCTACAAGCCAAAAACTAGCCAATAAGCACCTCACAAGCCAATTAAGCCAAAAAAAGCCCAATTTCTGAGTTTTTTTCATGGGTTTGGCATGTCTGCAATACACCTGCCAATTTTATGCCATTCAATACTAATGAATTACAATAGAACATATTGGAAAAAACTCCCACAGAACTCAATAGGTATCAAGTGAGGCCTTCGGGATTTGGACTTCATGGTGAAATTCCAGCACAAGCCCTGTGTCCCACTTACGTACACCAACTGCACTAAGGAGAATTTTGCCCTCAGAGGAAAAATAGCTGTCAAAGGAAATGTATGGTCGAGCTTTTATTCTCATTTGAGAGGATGCATCTAGTTGGTCAGGTTCACATTTAATTTTTGACATTTTAAACTGTACCCTGTGGCACATGTCCATCTTCCATCAGCCTTTATCGAATTCAAAGTCTCATAGGATCTCAATAACTTATTAGAAGGTTATGTTTATTAGAAGGTTTATTATTTCAGGTGTATCATCCTCAGCAAGAAACATACATTAACTTGGTATTCTTGGAAGGGGAAGAGGGAGTTAGAGTATTGCTTTGTCCATAGTAATAGCATACACGATAAAGGATCAGAGCCCCTCATGGGCAGGGATTAAAATATACATACACCTTAAAGTAGAAAACAGGGCAAAATGCCTGGACTTAATGCCTGGACTCTCTTTAAAAAATACAGATATTCACAAAAAAAATGTGTACAAGTGTAAGGCTTCTCTTTGAAGTGTTTTAAACATTTACTTTTCCTATTGCACCATATAACGAGTATTTTTTTATTTTCAATTTAGACATATATTCTCTTGAATAGATCCATATTCAAGCAAACCTGTAAGTGGTATTACTTGGAATAACTTTTCACTTTAAAAATATCATATTTCAAAAATATGAATGGAAACAATCAATTTTAGTAAAATAAATAAATTTTCATTCGCCTTAATAAATTCATATCTATCATTAAAATATACATTTCTTCCCTAATATCAACATCAAGGACAATTTTACTATCAAGTCAACTAATGGAAATATCTAATATTTATCAATATTTTCACTGTGTTTGGCAATCTATGTATTAATGTAGCTTTTTATTGTGGTATCACATAAAACAATTGGCTAATTGTCTATTATTGTACTCAGTTTTAAATTTAAACTGCTCAGATTTAATAAACCTTCAGTGTTGTACCAAAGTGAAGGGTTATGTAGGCGGTTTGGTTGTGTTGGATTTGTTACATGCATATTCAAATTTACAAACTGATGCAGGTCACAGGAACCTGTCCTGAAGACAACGTCTTAAGGACAAAATATTTCAGAAAACTGAAAAAAGTAGAATTCATTTATTTCTTTGATCCATGGAGGATGGATACATGCCTTGCATATTTTTGTTCATATCATGATCATCTTTGTCTTCAGAAAGGTACTTAAATATTCATACCCTAGATGTTCCTGTGAAAACTAACAGTAAGCCTGTCATAAATATAAAGGGAAGGGTAAACCCCTTTGAAATCCCTCCTGGCCAGGGGAAAGCTCCTCTCACCTGTAAAGGGTTAAGAAGCTAAAGGTAACCTCGCTGGCACCTGACCAAAATGACCAATGAGGAGACAAGATACTTTCAAAAGCTGGGAGGAGGGAGAGAAACAAAGGGTCTGTGTGTCTGTCTATATTCTGTCTTTGCCGGGGATAGACCAGGAATGGAGTCTTAGAACTTTTAGTAAGTAATCTAGCTAGGTATGTGTTAGATTATGATTTCTTTAAATGGCTGAGAAAAGAATTGTGCTGAATAGAATAACTATTTCTGTCTGTGTATCTTTTTTGTAACTTAAGGTTTTGCCTAGAGGGGTTCTCTATGTTTCTGAATCTAATTACCCTGTAAGATATCTACCATCCTGATTTTACAGGGGGGATTTCTTCATTTCTATTTACTTCTATTTTTATTAAAAGTCTTCTTGTAAGAAACTGAATGCTTTTTCATTGTTCTCAGATCCAAGGGTTTGGGTCTGTGGTCACCTATGCAAATTGGTGAGGCTTTTTATCCAACATTCCCAGGAAAGGGGGGGTGCAAGTGTTGGGAGGATTGTTCATTGTTCTTAAGATCCAAGGGTCTGGGTCTGTAGTCACCTAGGCAAATTGGTGAGGCTTTTTACCAAACCTTGTCCAGGAAGTGGGGTGCAAGGTTTTGGGAAGTATTTTGGGGGGAAGGACGCGTCCAAACAGCTCTTCCCCAGTAACCAGTATTAGTTTGGTGGTGGTAGCGGCCAGTCCAAGGACAACGGGTGGAATATTTTGTACCTTGGGGAAGTTTTGACCTAAGCTGGTAAAGATAAGATAAGGTTTTTCATGCAGGTCCCCACTTCTGTACCCTAGAGTTCAGAGTGGGGGAGGAACCTTGACAAACCCATACTCTGATGACCTTTTCAAAAATCCATAATTTGTTTCACTGACCATTTCTAGTCTCTCTTGTTTACAGTTTCAACAATTTGTTAAGAAAAGGTAGATTAGATGGCCAATCAAAATACTGAATGTGAAAAAGGTCAGATTTACATGGCATTAATTTCCTCATTCCATATTCTCATTATAACAAATTACCCAGGATGGAAAATAGTATAAAACAAACATAATTGTGTTCTCATTACATTTTCAGACTAACCCTGCAGTGCTCCTCCCTTGCTGCACCAGAGAGGCATTCATCCTTTTGACTTCAGCAACCCTTCTGTTTCATATGACATCCAGATTAGCACTTTTAATCATTTATCCTAAGTAACGGCATGATGAAGGGTTAAGAATCAATTCAGTCCATAGCCTCTAGACTTTAGATGTTGCAGGTTTCAAAGTCAGAAACTCATTTTTATGCAGAGTACCTCATTAAACAGTTTTCAAACACTTACTATATGTCATTGCCCTTTCTTCTCCTGGCTGCCCTTGTGTTAAAGAAGGGCACAGACTTTCAAAGCATGCATCAATATCTTGAATGAATAAGTAACCTACAGTAATTAGCAAAGGTAGGGTTAGAAAGTTAGATCTTCTTTTACTGCTCAAAGCTTTGTCTACACTGCCAATTGAACGACAAAACTTTTGCCATTCACAGATGCTTAAAAAAACCCAACCCTTCCCCCGAAAGACAAAAGTTTTGCCAGGGCAAGTGACAGTATAAACAGCTCGTTGTTGGCAGGAGCACTCTCCTGTCAACAGTGCAAACCCCGCTCATAGGGGGTGGAAGTATTTTGTCAGCAAAAGTGCCGACAAACAGCGTTTACACTGCCTGACTTTTAGTGACACGGTCATGTTGACACAGACGTGTCACTAAAAGCTGTGTAGTGTAGACAAAGTATTCTCAAAACCATGGCATTTCTTTAACTACTACTACTTAGACATTGAGTTCCCCAAGTATAAGTTGAACTAGAAATGAATTTTCCCACTATTCAGTCATAAATATTCTCTCACATTTCTGCAAAATCTAGTCTAGTTTATAGGATACAAAAACAGATTCCTATTTTTGACAGATAAGACTTTTTTTAAAGAAGGGAGGGGGACTTATCTGTGATTCTAGTTGTACTTGACTAAAGCCGATGATGGGAGCCTGGTGCTACCTATATTCAGAAAAGTACTGCCACTTTAAAAATGCCAATGTTGTAGATGAAAATTTTCAGTTGACTCCATGACTTTTTTCCAGAAAAGCACCTGGAAAGAAAGAGGATGCAAAAACAAATGAAACCAAGGCACCTGACCCACACAAGGAGTGCGCCCTTTTCCTTCAGTCTTTTTTTTTTTAGTTTGGCCTCTTGCTATTTGTTTAAGAATAATAAATATTAAGTCTGATTTTCAACAAATTTTGTATGTAGGCAAATCTTAGAATAAACTAGGAAACACTATTTGTTTAAATTACTGAAGGGGTTCCCTGTGCCAAATCTCAATACAGACATTGTCTTATAGCCACTTCCCCTCTCTTTCACAAACCACCTACCGCTCCTATCTGCAAATGCATAACAACTTTGGCAACTACAGCAATTGCTTACCTGGAAAAATAATATCTGGACAGTAGTTATGTATTTTTAGATATGTTTAATTTGATCATTGTTTTGCCCATTTTGGGGGGAAAAAGTTATTCAGACAAACTCCTATAGCTCTTCATTTCTTCTCCCTCTCCTGTCTCTGCTGTTTATTGCACCAAAAAGCAAACAGGGGAACCAGCACAAGGTGACCTGCCAGTACTTCACACATTGACCACCAGCTAATGTTTACTGGACCATAATTGACCCAGGGACCACAGTCTGAGAATTTCTAAGTATAATATGTATTCCTTCCAACACGTGTTGAGAAAACCAAAGTAATGCACATTGGAAAATATAATCCCAACTATACATATAAAATGACAGGGGTCTACATTAGCTGTTACCAGTCAAAAAAGATCCTGGAGTCATTGTGGATAGTTCTCTGAAAACATCCACTCAGTGTGCAGCATCAGTCCAAAGAGTGAATAGAATGTTGGGAATCATTAGGAAAGGGATAGCTAATGAAACAGAAAATATCATATTGCCTCTATATAAATCCATGGTACACCCACATCTTGAATACTGCATGCAGATGTGGTCGCCCCATTTAAAAAAAAAGATATATTGGAATTGGAAAAGGTACAGAAAAGGGCAACAAAATTGATTAGGAGTATGGAACAGCTTTCATATGAAGAGAGATTAATAAAATGGACTTTTCAGCTCGGAAAAGAGATGACTGAGTGGGGGGATATAATAGAGGTCTATAAAATCATGACTGGAGTGGAGAAACTGAAAAGAAAGTGTTATTTACTCCTTCTCATAACACCAGGGGTCATCAAATGAAATTAATAGGTAGCAGGTTTAAAACAAACAAAAGGAAGTATTTCTTCACACAAAGCACAGTCAACCTGTGGAACTCTTTGCTAGAGGATGTTGTGAAGGCCAAGACCATAACAGGGATCAAAAAAGAGCTGGATAAGTCCATGGAGGATAGGTGTATCTATAGCTTTTTTCCCAAGATGAGCAGGGATGCAAAACCATGCTCTGAAGCGTCCCTAGCCTCTCTTTGCCAGAAGCTGGGACTGCGCAACTCGGGATGGATCACTTGATAATTGCCTGTTCATTCCCTCTAAAGCACTTGGCATTGACCACTGTCAGAAGACAGGATAGTGAGGTAGATGGACCCTTTGTCGGATCCAGTTTGGCTGCTGTTCTGTTCTTATGTAACATTTTCTATCAATTTCCCTATTTGCTTCTCATTATGTTTATATTACATTCCCCCTTGGAGGCCAAATAAACACCAAGATACTGTAATTTATGTGAAGAGTTTTAAAACAAGATGCCTAAACTTAGGCCCCCAAGTCCACAATTCAACATGTAAATAAGTGGGTTAATTTTCAAAAGTGTACTGCACCCATCAACTCTCATTGACTGCCATGGGAGCAGCTCAGAGCATCTGAAAATCCAGCCATTTATTCTGGTTCCTAACCACTGCTTTAGGAATTGGATTCCCATATCCTGGCACATATCTGGCAGGGCAGGGAGAAGAGCTCAGAAACACACACCCCTCCAGAGCATCAAGGCCCCCTGAGATTCCAGCTCACATGGAGGAACAGGAAGGGGGGTTCAAACTCCCCTCCAGAGGGGCAACTTCCCACCCCAGCACCCCGCTCACATGAGGGGAGAAGTGTGGGCCTCAGAGTACCCTAGAGGGGCAGCACCCCCCCAGATCCCAGCACACATACAAGAAGGGAGAATATGGGTCTGACAAGCCATCTTATATCTCATCCCCAAAAATCCTCTGCCACCCACCCCATGTCCCTGCTCCCATTGTCCCACCTCTGCCCTCTCATTCCCCCAGTCCCCTTTCCCCAACCTTTTCCCTCAATCTCTCTGCCCTCTTCTACTCCATTATCTCCAGCCACATAATCCCTCTCATCTCTCACTGCAACTGAATCCTCCTTTCCCACTGTTGCCACACACTTTTCCATCTGTAATCCCCTCACCTCCCAGCAAGCATTTGCACGTGTAGTTTATTTTCTTTTCAAAAATAGCATGGTTGCCTTTTGAATTATCTGCTGTAATCAGATTACATTTCCAAAAATAAAATTCACACCTGTCCAGAGGCAGATTTTAGCAATTTATGTTCAGATCTTTCTCAGATTTTTGCCAATGGTGGATTTCAACATTACACGGCCTGGGTGTAGCAGATGTGCAATGGCCACAGTATATCCCCTTCACCCACCAGGTCATGTGAAACTGGCTGCCTATAAACTCTCTTGGCTAGTCTTTCTGCATATACAAAATGTAATATATTTGTCCTCTGAGCATTAGGCTTGTACCTATCCAGAAAGCTTAACTCTTTTCTGGATAACCTTCTTCAATATTGATGCCCCAAATGAGATATGGGTGGCATTCATTAGTTGGGGTAAATGGAGATATTTAGAGCAATACCGACCCCTAAGTCTGCACAAAAATTGTTGATAGAATGTGTCAAATTTAAGAAATGCTGCTTTGTTGTTGGTAGTGGGTTTTGTAGGAGTTTGTATCTTGGGAACTCTTTGCTCAAATGACCTCAAATTTGGATCAACAACCCCTTTACTCCCATTTCAAGGCAATTTAAGTAAATATGCAGATTTTAGAGCACTTATAAGAGTCATCCTCAAAACAGAGAAGGCTTCTCAACCTTAACTACAGCAGAGCCCCACTACAATATATACAAGAATAAATTTTTCCTTTAATTCCAAATGTTGGTTTCCATCTGCATCTCATATTAATCATAGTGAAAGAACAGCATACTTAATGATCCCCTTAAAATGATCCATCTCAAAAGCTGATTGAGTTTATGATGACTTGCTGTTTTGGAGCATTTCAGTTACATTGGACTAGCTCCTTGTCAAGTGCTTGCCTTGAATAAAAGGGAATGTAAAGCTGTAGCTTAATGATACTGACAGTGCAGGAAACTTTTGTGCTGCTGGCTTGCAGAGTTAATTTGGTAAAACACAAGTAAAGCTTATTTATAATAAATTGCTTAAGGATTTCTGAAGCTTTAATTGTGCCAATTAAATACTGCATTAGGATCTGTGTAATTGAAATTTTATAGATGCAGCAAAAAGGAGCATAAGAGATCATAAAATAAATTAAAAATAAACAGAAAGGCTAAGAAGTCAGGATGGATGCCCTAGTAAGATAAATATTTGAACGAGTCAATGGGTAAAAATTTTAACAGAGGGAATGGTCTGAAATTTGCATTTTACCAGTTTGCCAACTGGGCAGAAATATTCCCTTTTATCCCAGTATAGTCTCTGAGTTTCATCCAATGAAAATTTTGAGTTTGAAAACCACCTTCCATATTACAGAAATGAGAGATGTGTCAGAGTAGAGCTGAAGGTCAAATCCAGCCAGTTACATAATTTTGGTCTCAAATCAACTTGAGTCTACACAAAGTCTGATGCTTCATTCCTTGTGCATTCAAAACTGACTGGGAGTTTTGAATGCACAAAGAATGCAGGATGAAGACCCATTTTGGGGTGACTGAAGGAAAGGAAAATAACGTGGACACCCAGAAAAAACTGTTTGAGAAATTGCCCATCAGAGGAAAATCACCTATTAAATATTAACATTTCATACTTTTAAAAAGATTATAAGATAAGAACATTATACATTTTTAAAAGGCTGTTGTAGTTTTCAACATTAAAAGATACAAAGAGGGCAGTTCTATATTCATGAGGCTCTCTGAGCATTCTGGTGAAGATCAGAGAGTACTTAAAATGATCAAAAAGAATCCAACCATCATCTATGGACAGTACTGTCCCACTATAGTCAAAATGCTATAATACAGTGCATCAAATACTATAGTTTACAGGTTAGCAAGCAGTTACACAAATTATCTTGGTAAAAGTAGCAGTAACGTGGAAAAAAATTCCAAAATGCATGACACCATTTTATCATTGCACATAAAAAGGCATAGCTGTGTGCTGATTACGGAGTGAGTTCAGTCATACCGAGAAAATGACAGCTCCTGTGTGGGAGTGCAGGAGCCAAGCAAGGGAAACGAGAATGGGAGAATGCAAAAAAATCATGCAGCTTGGGACTTATAACTACAAACCTGATTTCCTATCTCCTGCTACAGTCCATGAGGATGCGAAAGGACAAGGGAGCCAGTCAAGAAAGGCATGGATCTTTAATTCAGAAATTTGGGCAACTGGTGCAAAAAGAATCAATTCTAAGGTTATTCTTTATAAAGAATTTTGAGAACTGACAACTTGTTGTCTGATAGTGTTTCTAATGATGAGGAATGCAAATTAGCTAGCTATAGGTCAAGGCATGTCTCTTAACCTTCAAACCATAATGTGTAGAGATCTCTTCTAGAGTTCTCTTGAATTGGGATGGTTCTATTTTTCAAACAAATAGTTTATTTGCTGAAAAATGGAGTTTTGACTAATAAAAAGGCTAGATTCACAAGGCTGCTTCACAAAAACTGAAAAGAAGAAGACTATTATACCCAATTGTCAATGTTTAGAGCAGAGTACCCTAAACACTGGGCTAGAGAATCATTTTCACATACGTTCTCTCCGGCCTTATGAATAGGTTCAACAGAACAGTGAAAGAGCCTCACCCCAGAATAGTCACTAGCCTGGTGGTTAGAGCACTTACCTAGCACGTGGAAGACCTAGATTCAAGTCCCTGATCTGGGCTATAAAGGGGTGGCTGCTGCCTCCTCCTTCTGTTTTGTGAATGGTGTTTCCAAGTTTCCTTTGAATTTAATAAAAAAAAAAGTGGTTAATGAAACCCAAAATCAAAACTTTTCTCTCTTTTTTGTTGTTTTTTTCTTTTTTGTTTCACCAAGAAATTAAAACATTTTAATTTTGAGTTGATCCAAAACAAATATTTTTTTTAATATTTTGGTTTGGCCAGTGAACTGAAAAATTAATTATTTGCACAGCTCTGTTCTTGAACACTCTGAAGAGATCTTTTTGATAGTAAGGTAGGCATTTCTACAACATGTCTGATTCATGCCCACTTTGACACATTGCTCTTTTTTAGCTATACACTTTGAATAGTTTACCAAAATCAAGTCATCTATATACAGTACATGCCAACTTGCCTTCAACTCTTTCTATCCTGTCGTCCCATTTCCTTCATCTTCATCTCCAAATTATTTATTTTAATTGCCATCGTTCTGTGTCCATGATGGTTAGAATCAAAGTATGTACTGCTAGGTTATTATTGCCATGCCTTGGGTAAAACTATAAATCTAAAGGCCAAGTGTATTGTACTGACTGTAGAACTGCAATAATCCCCTTGAAATGGATGGTCTGAAATGTATTATTGCTCATATGAAGTGAAATTTATACTATAAGCAAGTAATTTAATAATTATTTATATTCACATAGAACCTTTTCTCCACAAACATTCCAAAGTACTTCCCAAGCCATGTACAGTAAAAGCTTTGTTACCCATCATGTTGGGGGAATGAGGGGTGCTGGTTAGTCAAAAATTCCAGTCAATTATAAGTTATACTTACCAATGAATACCACTTTTCAAAGAATTAGAATACAATAAAATGAATAAAGTATAAAATAGTATACAGGGACTCACCAATCCAGTAGTAATAGTGCACTACGGAGTGGCTGGTTTCTTGAAGCACTTAGGTGTATACAGGTAAGGTTTTCTATACAGTAATTTATCTTATGACAGTACATATCACTCTGGGCAGTGCATGGTGTACACCCAGATCACTAAAAATACACCTAACACTAAAACTATACTGAACATAATTTAATCTTTCTTTGATGATTCAGAAGGCACTTCAGGATCTTGCAGTGCCTCAGGATCATCATTATCAACATCAATTATCACTGTATATCTAGAAGGTGTAAGAGATTGGGCTGAATCTGTAATGACCCTATGACATACCCTGGTCGCTGCTTTTTTGAATAAATCCCTGATATCAGCTTGCTTACTCGTCTTCTGCCTCTTTTCCATAAAAATAGGGTGCAGAATGTGCAATTGCATAACCTCCTGCGCAGTATACTAGCCCCGGTTACTAGTCTGAAGATTTGTATGGGGAGATATCAGAAATGCCAGTTAACAGAGCTTTCTAGTTGATAAAGTGCCGGATAACACAGCTTTTACTATATGTATAGCACTACTGAAACGCAGCCACCTATAAGATGGAAGGCAACTGCCAAGGCAAGCTACAGCATGCAGCAAAGTAGATGGGCAGAGAGGAGAGCAAATTTTGGCCAAGAACCCCGGTGCAACCCTTTACACATACAAAACGTTCCATGAACCTTTAGTACCCACAAAGAGCAGACAGTGTTTTCTCATCTGAAAGTTCAGTATGCCCCAAACTGCATGATACTCAGTAGCTAAGCAGTATACCTTTGGTCCCAGACAACTGATAGCCAATTAAAAATCTCCATCAATGTTCAGTATTCTAATGACATCTCATAATATGTCATTTTTGGAATTAAGGCAGCTTCAGTTTCACATGAGTGACATATCTTTCACATAAATACATAGTTTAAGTAAAACAAAAAAAAGTACTTTCTGAAACAAACAGACATTCCATCCAGGTAGTTTTTACTTCATGGGAGGTCTTTCAGCTCATGTTGATATTGCAAAATAAGACAGATAACAGCAGAGAAAACCTGCTACAAAATATGTTATCATTCTCCTCCCTGGCATCTCCTCACCCCAACCCCAGCCCCTGGCACAACCTATTACACACATGAGGACACACATCTCTTCAATTGCTTTATATCCACCCAATCAATCTTTTTCTTTCTTTTTTTTTTTTGCCTTACAGCAACATGTTCACTCCAAATTTTTCTTCAGTGAAGAATAGCTAACTGTCTAAACAAAAACAAACAAACAAAACTATGCACCACTTCCATACAATGTAGGTGCACAACCAAGCAGAGGCAATGGATATCCCAGCATTATTATCAATCTATACTGACAGAAGGATATAACAGCATATTCCTATGGCCTTGGAAAGAGGGAAAGATACTTTATAGGCATCATTTCTTAGCTTGTCCAGACATACATATAAAGCAAGAGAGAATTCACCCAAAACACTTAACCTATTTTGAGAAGGTAGGCACAATTAGGCAATACAAGACACAGCAAAATGTCCTTCCACCATGATCCTATTACCAAAGTACAGACACCACAGAACCTGACATGTATCAAGTCTGAGACCAAAATGTTTTAAATGATTTCTCAGAACTAGTTTTTTTAGTCCTATTCAAAGATGGAGAAATAGGCCCTGGCTGAGCTAAAGAAGTTTTCTTCCTTTCCAGCCACTATTCCTCTCAGAACAAATGACTACCTGCTCCTCCCAAAAAAACCTGTAGTTTTAAAGCTGGGTATTTAAATCCATATTTATACACCTAAGTATGGATTTAGATGTCTTGAAGTTGAAAGTCTCTGTACACTCTTAAGATCAAATTCAGCTGGGTGTAAGCAGGAGCAACTTTATTGAAGTTGATGAGTGGTACAAACTGAGTAAAGGCTTCAGGGACTGCCCCAAAAGTACTTTAAACATAACAGGGCTCCATATGTAACAGGAGGAAATAACTCTGTTACTATCTCTCCAACTCAAATGTATTTAAGTGCAAACCTTCTAACCAAGGAGGAGGGGTTTCTTAAACAAGTATCATATGAGAGAACAAGGAAACAAAGATCGACCTGACCTTCAGTTTCCAACACTGTTATTAAGTACCTCTTTTACCAACACAGGAGACACACAGGAGAGAATGAGAGGCCTCTCCAGCTCACACTCTGTATTTCTGTTTCTGTGGCCCCCTACCCCCCAAAAAAGAAAAAAGAATCATCAACCAGAGCCAAAAAGGTGGCAAAATGGCAGATGAATGTGTGTAGGAAACAATTAGATTAGTAATCTCTCTCTCTTGTTTTTAGTGAGCATTGGATAATAAAATATCATCCAGAAGTAACTCAGTTTACTGTTTTGTTACACGCTATACAAAAAATAATAGCCCATTTCTGAGGGCTATATTCTGGCTGTTGAGCCAAATATATGAAATAGATTTTAAGGCCAGAAGGGATCACTATGATAATCTAGTCTAACTTCCTGCATAACACAGGCCACAGAATCTCACCCAGTTATTTCTTTATCAAGCTCACAACTTCTATTACAGCTTTGCACATCTTTTAGAAAGATATCCAATCTTCTTTTAAAGTGATAGAAAACCCACTATATCCTGAAGTAAGTTGTTCCAGCAGTTAATTACCTCACTGTTAAAGGTTTTCAACTGTATTTCTAGCCTGAATTTATCTAGTTTTAGCTTCCAATCATAGGATCTCATTATTCAATTTTATGCTATATTAAACAGCCATTTACTATTACTCTTTCACATATAGACAGTGACCAAGTCACTTCTTAACTCTCTCTTAGATAAACTCTATAGACAAAGTTTCTTCAGATTCTCATTATAAGGCAGGTTTCCCAGATATTGAATCATTCTGGTAACTCTTTTCTGAAACTTTCTGTAAATTTCCAACACCTTTTTTGAAGTGTGGACACTAGAACTGGACACGGTATTTCAATAATGGCCTCACTAGTATACACAAATAACGGGTAGTGATCAATGGCTCCATGTCTAGTTGGCAGCCGGTATCAAGTGGAATGCCCCAAGGGTCGGTTCTGGGGCTGGTTTTGTTCAATATCTTCATAAATGATCTGGAGGATGGTGTGGATTGCACTCTCAGCAAATTTTCGGATGATACTAAACTGGGAGGAGTGGTAGATACGCTGGAGGGGAGGGATAGGATACAGAAGGACCTAGACAAATTGGAGGATTGGGCCAAAAGAAATCTGATGAGGTTCAATAAGGATAAGTGCAGGGTCCTGCACTTAGGACGGAAGAACCCAATGCACAGCTACAGACTAGGGACCGAATGGCTAGGCAGCAGTTCTGCGGAAAAGGACCTAGGGGTGACAGTGGACGAGAAGCTGGATATGAGTCAGCAGTGTGCCCTTGTTGCCAAGAAGGCCAATGGCATTTTGGGATGTATAAGTAGGGGCATAGCGAGCAGATCGAGGGACGTGATCGTTCCCCTCTATTCGACATTGGTGAGGCCTCATCTGGAGTACTGTGTCCAGTTTTGGGCCCCACACTTCAAGAAGGATGTGGATAAATTGGAGAGAGTCCAGCGAAGGGCAACAAAAATGATTAGGGGTCTGGAACACATGAGTTATGAGGAGAGGCTGAGGGAACTGGGATTGTTTAGTCTGCAGAAGAGAAGAATGAGGGGGGATTTGATAGCTGCTTTCAACTACCTGAAAGGGGGTTCCAAAGAGGATGGCTCTAGACTGTTCTCAATGGTAGCAGATGACAGAATGAGGAGTAATGGTCTCAAGTTGCAGTGGGGGAGGTTTAGATTGGATATTAGGAAAAACTTTTTCACTAGGAGGGTGGTGAAACACTGGAATGCGTTACCTAGGGAGGTGGTAGAATCTCCTTCCTTAGAGGTTTTTAAGGTCAGGCTTGACAAAGCCCTGGCTGGGATGATTTAACTGGGAACTGGTCCTGCTTCGAGCAGGGGGTTGGACTAGATAACCTTCTGGGGTCCCTTCCAACCCTGATATTCTATGATTCTATGATACCACTTCCTTAGTCCTATTCGATATTCCTCTGCGTATACATCCAAGGACATCCTTGTTTCTGATGAGAGTCCCACATGCAGCTCTGAAGCCAGAATTTAGTCCCAAATTGATCGATTATGAGATCGATTATACCGCTGCTTCACACAACAACACAACTTTCCTAGTTTGTTTTCTTACTGTTTTGTAGAACCCTATAGTTAAGAAACTACAATACAAACTAAAAGGAAGAAAATGTGTGGGAGGATAACAAATGCTGCCTGCCTGCACATTTGCAAAACCACAGCTGAACGAAAGTGAAAAACATCATCCTTAAACACATAAGCATTTCTTTCTTTTATTAATAGTTAAACTTGAAATATACTTCAGTGTCCTGACATCACTGTGTACTCTGTACATCTGCTCTGGGTCTTACTGAAGTGCACTACTGTCATCATGGCAGTACTGTATCAGTAATGATAGGAAGAATTTAGCAAGTAAAGATCATTATCTTTCAAAGTCAAGTTCTCTTTTTTTCATATCTTTCTACAAAACGGGAACAAATTATCATGAGTAAAATATGGAAAAGAAACACTAAGATTAAAGTAAACTAGCTTCCCTGATCAAGAAGTCCATACATTTAGCTGCTCTTGATTTAAAGGGGAACTAAGTGTGGATTTCTTGGTTCATATCAAGAATGTCAAGAAGATTAAAAACTTGATTTGACCCAAGACCTTGAGCAAGAAAAGAGTCTCATTTATTCTTTCTTGCTTGGTGTTTCTTTGTTCTTATGTTCTGCCTCTAGGGATTCAGTAACAACAGGACAGATTTGTCCACCTATATGTCAACTCTGGGGCAAAAACAAAACTAAAGACTGAGAAAAGAATGACTAGAAAACACACAGGAATCTTTACTACTCCCCCCCCCCCCGTCACCTTCTTTCCCCCTATGTGTGTATCTTGCAAGGGAAGAGAAGAGATGGTGACCAGATATAAATTATGAAAGGATGTGTGAGGTGACTGTCAAGTCTGGATTTTTGCTGCTATTAATTGAATACTGTAAGTATGATTGATATATTCAGTTATTTCTTAGAGCCTACAGATTCCTGAGTCCTTGGTTTGCTCTGCTCAGCATAACCTAAGCTTGAGCTTGGAAGAAGTCAAGCTTATGTATACTTTCTATTACCATTTGATCAAATAAGGAATAAGTCTATAAAGTCTATTTTCACCAGACTCTATGTAACAAAACAAAAAAAACTGTCATGCTTCAGCACAGTCCCATCATCTGTAGGTTGATGTATAATGTAGGTTCATTATATAAAGTCAAAACTTTTCACAGCCCCCTTATATTTATTATAAAAGTAAGATTAAACAACATGTATCAGTGCTAACAATGATAATGTGTGTGTGTGTGTGTGTGTGTGTGTGTGTGTGTGTGTGTGTGTGTGTGTGTGTGCGTGCGTGTGTGTTTCAAGAAATTGACAATGCACTTAGACCTCTCAGGGCAGGGGTGTGACTCATCAGTTGAGAAACAGGGCTTCAGAAGATTCAGATATGCTTGTACAAGACTGGTTTCAGAGTAGCAGCCATGTTAGTCTGTATCTGCAAAAAGAAAAGGAGTATTTGTGGCACCTTAGAGACTAACCAATTTATTTGAGCATAAGCTTTTGTGAGCTACAGCTCACTTCATCGGATGCATGCAGTGGAAAATACAGTGAGGAGATTTTATATACACGGAGAACATGAAACAATGGGTGTTACCATATACACTGTAACGAGAGTGATCAGGTAAGGTGAGCTATTACCAGCAGGAGAGAAAAACAACCTTTTGTAGTGATAACCAAGGTAGACCATTTCCAGCAGTTGACAAGAATGTCTGAGGAACAGTGGGGAGGGGGGGAAATAGTTTTACTTTGTATAATGACACATCCACTCCCAGTCTTTATTCAAGCCTAAGTTAATGGTGTCCAGTTTGCAAATTAATTCCAATTCAGCAGTCTCTCATTGGAGTCTGTTTTTGAAGTTTTTTTGTTGAAGAATTGCAACTTTTAGGTTTGTAATCGAGTGACCAAAGAGATTGAAGTTTTCTCCGACTGGTTTTTGAATGTTATAATTCTTGATGTCTGATTTGTGTCCATTTATTCTTTTACGTAGAGACTGTCCAGTTTGGCCAATGTACATGGCAGAGGGGCATTGCTGGCACATGATGGCATATATCACATTGGTAGATATCACAGATTGCAGGTGAGCAAGCCTCTGATAGTGTGGCTGATGTGATTAGGCCCTATGATGGTGTCCCCTAAATAGATATGTGGACACAGTTGGCAATAGGCTTTATTGCAAGGATAGGTTCCTGGTTCAGTGGTTTTGTTGTGAGATGTGTAGTTGCTGGTGAATATTTGCTTCAGGTTGCGGGGCTGTCTGTAAGCAAGGACTGGCCTGTCTCCCAAGATCTGTGAGAGCGATGGGTCTTCCTTCAGGATAGGTTGTAGAAGTTTTAGTTGGGGGCTGAAGGTGATGGCTAGTGGCATTCTGTTATTTTCTCTGCTGGGCCTGCCCATGTTTATTCTCTCCCCTCCCCCCCGTTCCTCACATGTTCTTGTCAACTGCTGGAAATGTCCCACCTTGATTATCACTACAAAAGGTTGTTTTTCTCTCCTGCTGGTAATAGCTCACCTAACCTGATCACTCTCGTTACAGTGTATATGTTAACACCCATTGTTTCATGTTCTCTGTGTATATAAAATCTCCCCACTGTATTTTCCACTGTGTGCATCTGATGAAGTGAGCTGTAGCTCACAAAAGCTTATGCTCAAATAAATTGGTTAGTCTCTAAGGTGCCACAAGTACTCCTTTTCTTTTTGTACAAGAATATCTCATGTAATACAACAAACCATTAACATTCTTTCACTGGAACATCCATTAGATGTCAACCCCTGACTATATCCAAATTCATTTAACTTGTTTTTTTCTCATGGAACTCTTGAAAAAGACAAAGAAACACAAATTTTACATAAAAGAATATAAACTACAGAAGTGATCCATATCGGTTTCTGTATATTATTTTATCTTAACCCAGTGCAAACTCTTAGGAGGTGAAATGATGTCTTACGTCTCTAAACAATATGCACATTTATGGCATTGTATAAAGAATAATTAACAATTAGGACATTACCCACAACATGCAGATGTCCTGAAATACAATATGTCTAAAATAGGGGACGTTTTTTCTGTAAAATATATGGCATATTCATAATACAGGAGAATACTGTATGGTACATACACAAGTTTTAGTGGCAAAAGAAAAGGGAAAAGAAAGAAGGATGTTTGAAAAATGGCAGCTTTTGTGCTGCTCATGGGTTTGCAGTGTTAGAATAAATAATATAATGAGGGAAATGGACTAGTGGCAGAGAACAGGAGAGGCAAACAAAAGTGCATTCTGTAAGCCATTTATCACATATATCTGTTGTTTATCAGATGCATACAACCATCACAAACCCAGGGTGATGTATATGTACATAAATATAAACATGCACATGGAAGTCACCTGTAATGAATAAACAAATGCATTGTATATTAAAAGTGTATGTTACAAGGTTTGAAAGCATTTTTGCCTAATCAAAATTCTAATACAGAGAATCAGTTTTGGGGTTTTTTGGGGTTTTTTCATTCCACAAAAGGAAATATCTGCAAAATTCTACCCAGATTAAAAACAAACAAACAAAAACATCTATAAGGAAAGTGTTTGTTGATGGGTCAGATCAGTATTTAAGTAAATAAGTATTGTTAGAGACTAAAGTAATCCTTCAATGTTTCTCGGTCTTCAGGAAATGCTCCAGAATGCAAATATTTACATTATGTTTTAAAAAACATAAATCAACAGCAGCAGCCTTTTTGGCAGCTGAATGCTAGCTTTAAATTCCACCCTCTCCCTTGTTCATCTTTTAGCCAGAGCATATTAGATTAGGCTGATTATGCAGAGGAAAGATCTTTCTCCTCATCCACACCTCTGAAAGAAGCATTACAAAATTCCGATGCACTCCTGACTTCAGCACTAAATACACCATAGTGGGCTACCATCAGTCACAGTTCAGGGCAACTTCACCTATATTCCACCGCCATGGTCCAGCAAGGTCACCCACTCTTAGGCTTCCAGTTCCTTGGACATCATCTCTCTTGGATGGAGACAAGTGTTTCTCCCATTCCTGACTTGGGTATTTTCAGACTACACAGTTCCCTGCTTACACTGTGAATTCCCAAGGAAGGAAGGCTGACCCAGCGGGCCTGCTTTGCCTTCTTCTCAGAAGCCATAAACAGCATAAGGGCCCACCATTAAGTTACCATGTAGCTATTTCTGAGCAAACACCTTTGTTCTTCAGGTAAAAGCAATAAAGAGAAAACACATGAAAAAAAAGAAAAGAAGAAGAAGAAGAACAATCTACACATACTAATAAGCTCACCCCAACTTCAGCAAAAAGAAGGTTTTTCTGTGGTTATGAGTTCATACATCTTTCCCTCAGAACAAAACCCCCCCTCAATCTGAGTCACTCCTTTATACAGTTGGGGTCTTTAATCTGCATAATCTCCCTTCCTAGCACACACTAGTAAAAAGAGAACTATGCCTGGCAGAGGTTCTAGACAGTTCCCAGAGGGTAATTATCAATGGTCCACAGTCAAGCTGGAAGGGCATATCAAGTGGGGTCCTGCAGAATCAGTTCTGGGTCCTGTTCTGTTCAATATCTTCATCAATGGTTTAGATAACGGCAAAGAAAGTACACTTATCAAGTTTGTGATCGATACTAAACTGGAAGGGGTTGCAGTGTTTTGGAAGATAGGATTAAAATTCAAAATGACCTGGATAGATTTAAGAAATGGTCTGAAGTACACAGGATGAAATTCAATAAGGACAAATGCAAAGTACTCCACTGAGGAAGGAACAATCAGTTGCACACATACAAAATGGGAAATGACTGCCCAGGAAGGAGTACTGCAGAAAGGGATCTGAGGATCATAGTGGATCACAAGCTAAATATGAGTTGTAGCATAACACTGTTGTAAAATCAGCAAACATCATTCTGGTATGTATTAGCAGGAGTGTTGTAAGCAAGACACAAGAAGTAATTCTTGCTCTATTCCACGCTGATTAGGCCTCAACTGGAATATTGTGTCCAGTTCTGGATGCCACATTTCAGGAAAGATGTGGACAAGCTGGAGAAAGTCCAGAGAACAGCAACAAAAAATATTATAGGTCTAGAAAACATGACCTGTAAGGGAAGGTTGAAAAAAAAATGGGTTTGTT
This sequence comes from Caretta caretta, assembly GCF_965140235.1. NCBI lineage: Eukaryota > Metazoa > Chordata > Testudines > Cheloniidae > Caretta > Caretta caretta. Next base: position 87,347,709 of record NC_134210.1, on the reverse strand, counting down.
TAATCTGGAGAAGAGACGACTGAGAGGGGACATGATAGCAGCTTTCAAGTACATAAAAGGTTGTTGCAAGGAGGAGGGAGAAAAATTCTTCTCTTTAACCTCTGAGGATAGGACAAGAAGCAATGGGTTTAAATTGCAGCCATGGTGGTTTAGTTGGACATTAGGAAAGGTTTCCTAACTGTCAGGGTAGTTAAGCACTTCAATAAATTGCCTAGGGAGGTTGTGGAATCTCCATCATTGGAGATTTTTGAGAGCAGGTGAGACAAACACCTGTCAGGGATGGTCTAGAAAATACTTAGTCCTGCCATGAGTGCAGGGGACTGGATTGGAAGACCTCTCAAGGTCCCTTCCAGTCCTACGATTCTACCTTCAAGGGGTTGCCTTAAAGAAGTGCAGGTACAGCCCTCCAACCAACTTGTACATAAACTACATATAATGTAATTTGTTTTGCCTTGATCATATAACGTCTAAAACTAGATAGTAAGATCGTCAGGGAAGGAACATGCCTTTCTCTTTGCACTGTAAAGCAAAACTGTACAGTTTTGGATGCTATAAGGATTTTAAAAAATGATGTTACAAGAGCATGCATTAATGGGTAACACACTTTGCATGAAAACTGTGTCAGCTCAGAGAAATCACACCGCTCCAGGAGGCAGCTGGGAAAGGATTGTGTCCTCCTGAACTGCTTAGTGTGCAGAAAGTCTGTGCAATCATCATTGTCCTTTACGGTGGTGCAGTCCGCTCTTCTCAGTGGATGGGGATCGTGTGGATTAGTGCAGGGAGTGGGCCATGGCCTTGCTTCCTTTTCTACTGGGGATGTGTGCCCTGTTGTGAAAAAAGGGATACGGAAAATACTCTGCACAGATAACTCAGTTGCTCTGTGGAGGAGGGACTATGTTAACTTGAAATTGTTTAATATGAGATGTTATTACAGGATGAATATTAAGCAAACTTGCATGATGACAGCTATATTGTTCAATGAAGACCTAAAGAACCTATGCCACTGGGTGCACAGACACACTTGGATTCCTGGGGGGAAGCCCAGCTAAGACTCTGGAAGGGCTGAATTTGAAGAGTTGCCCCTTGGGGAAAGAGGGAGCAGGATCAGAGATGGGACCGGGGACAATGGGGGGGCAGGGGTAGACTGTGATCAGGAAAGGAATTACTACTGGACACTGATAAGATTAGGCTCTCCCTCGTGGAGTACGAAGTAGAAGGGTTACCAAGCACTATGATGTTTACTCTGGTTAAATAGAAGTTTGGTGTTTTGTCAAAGCCAGAAGTTGGAGGCATAGTCAATCAGTTGGGTTTTTGAAGAGATCTGCATGATTCTCAAAATGGAGTTAGGAAAAGTAGCCAGGATCATCCAATATTCACAGGACAGCGTCCTGAGAGGAAGCTTAGAGGGGGGGCAAGGACTGTATTAGTAATCCAGAGACACTGGTGTTGAAGAAGGTATGTGCCCAAGAAGGGGCAGATCACAACAAGCTTGTTGAGATTTTGCTTTAGTCATTTATTTTCTATGAAGGGGACACCGTTTTAGAAGCAATTCCAGGACTTCTTGGGTCAACCTGAGTTCCAAAGGGAACCTAAAGACAGATTTTAAGGGCATCCCCTCCCTTCTATATATATTTTTTTCTTTTTTTAAAGAGTGGCTGTTCAGGTCACAGTATCTTAAAGTCAAATCCTGGCTTCACAGAAGTCAATGGGAATTTTGACATTTACTTCACTGGAGCCAGAATTTACCCCCTTTGTATTTAAAGATAGAAAAAGGTCATCCCTCTAAAAGAGCAGGATGTAATCCACCACTGATGTATAATTATGTCTCAGAGGTTTAATTACGAAGTGTACTGAGGAATAAGGTTGGCTGAGGAAGAAGTCATGGGTGAGCAGAAAACTAAATACAGTGGGACAGTGTCCATATCCTGATTCATGATAGAAATGTCTTTAAAATATCTTTTTTTTTAATCTATGTTCAGAACCTACATTTTATATAAACAATCAAACCTCTGCAACTGAAGTAACCTGAAAAGAAAATTTATGCTGGGGCAAAGTTTAGTAACAAATAAGAAGGGATAATGGGCATGCAGGACAAGCAGGGAAATTAGCACACACTATATAAAAGCGAAACAAACTATGCCATTGGTTTCTTGAAAAATGGGTTTTAGCACAGCAGCAGAAATCATGGATATTGGATTGTTTAAAAATCCTTACTAACGTCTTTTGTTAAAGCAGAGGGATGTCTACCACATAACACCGTTTCCTATAAAAGATAGGAAATCTTGACATGGGTGAATAACACAATATAAAATCTGTCTATCTGTTTGTCTCATTGCTTGTCATGACATATAATACTAGAAATTCATAACTCTCCCCATAATATGCAGAATGAAAGCAGAATCAATGGATTGAAAAAATAACCACGGAAACCTAAGAGGAATATAATTTTATTATCCTGTAGGGCTTTCCAGAAAACATTCCATGATGTTTTAAACTCTTGATCATGTCATTTAGTTACCAAAAAAAGAGTGCTCTCATTACACATTTTTCTTTGTACTTCTAATTTTGTTTTGGTCACTGGGGGAAGGATATGAGTTTCAGAGATCCATCTTCATAGCTTTTTGTCTGTTGAACTCTTTCTTAAGTGCTAGCCTGTTTTTAAATTAGATATTATTACAACAACAAATCTTAATGCTTGTACAGCACTTTCAAGATTAAAATAATCTCCACTGTATATATATTGAGTATACTTGTTATAAAATGTTTCCACGGTTGTCTAAAAGTTCAAATGGTTAAATGCACGCATACACAGTGTCAGCCTGGTGAGTTCTATCAGAGAATGCAACAGACTGGAAAAGGAAAAATCAATTACAAAGAAACAGATAAGGCCACCAAAGGTGGGGGGCCATCCTTCAGTGAACCAGGACCTGGCAAAAGTTATAATATGAGATATTCTTGGAACACAAAAAGGCCACTGGGTCCTCACCCACAACTCTTTTTCAAAAAGTTTCTTCATTTCTTTTTGGCTTCTGATCTCTACTATGTTACTACCTCTCCGTTTAGAAACGGGAGTATTTTTTTTCTTAGCCTTAGTCTTTCATGAGTGAAAAATGGGTAAAGGCATCAAGTGTGAGAACCAGTTAGTGCAGCCAGCTGGACCTCCTAAGAGGGTGTCCAGGACTTTACCCTTCTGCCTACTGGCACAGGTGCACTGCAGGATCAGGACAAAAACATATGCTTTTACAATAACCCTGCACATCAGTGTAACAGACAGCCTTTGACAAGGTCCCTCACCAAAGGCTCTTATGTAAATTAAGTTGTCATGGGATAAGAGGGAAGATCTTTTCATGGACTGAGAACTGGTTAAAAGACAGGGAACAAAGGGTAGGAATAAATGATAAATTTTCAGAATGGAGAGGGGTAACTAGTGGTTTCCCAAGGGTCAGTCCTAGGACCAATCCTATTCAACTTATTCATAAATGATCTGGAGAAAGGGGTAAACAGTGAGGTGGCAAAGTTTGCAGATGATACTAAACTGCTCAAGATGGTTAAGACCAAAGCAGACTGTGAAGAACTTCAAAAAGATCTCAGAAAATTAAGTGACTGGGTAACAAAATGGCAAATGAAATTTAATGTGGATAAATGTAAAGTAATGCAAATTGGAAAAAATAACCCCAACTATACATACAATATGATGGGGGCTAAATTAGCTACAACTAATCAGGAAATAGATCTTGGAGTCATCGTGGATAGTTCTCTGAAGATGACCACACAGTGTGCAGTGGCAGTCAAAAAAGAAAACAGGATGTTAGGAATCATTAAAAAAGAGATAGAGAATAAGACGGAGAATATCTTATTACCCTTATATAAATCCATGGTACGCCCACATCTTGAATATTGCATACAGATGTGGTCTTCTCATCTCAAAAAAGATATACTGGCATTAGAAAAGGTTCAGAGAAGGGCAACTAAAATGATTAGGGGTTTGGAACGGGTCCCATATGAAGAGAGATTAAAAAGGCTAGGACTTTTCAGCTTGGAAAAGAGGAGATGAAGGGGGGATATGATAGAGGTATATAAAATCATGAGTGCTGTGGAGAAAGTGAATAAGGAAGTTATTTACTTGTTCCCATAAGATAAGAACTAGAGACCACCAAATGAAATTAATGGGTAGCATGTTTAAAACAAATAAAAGGAAATTCTTCTTCACTCAGCGCACAGTCAAACTTGTGGAACTCCTTGCCTGAGGAGGTTGTGAAGGCTAGGACTATAACAGGGTTTAAAAGAGAACTGGATAAATTTGTGGAGGTTAAGTCCATTAATGGCTATTAGCCAGGATGGGTAAGGAAGCGTGTCCCTAGCCTGTTTGTCAGAGGATGGAGCTGGATGGCAGAAGAGAGATCACTTGATCATTACCTGTTAGGTTTACTCCCTTTGGGGCACCTGGCATTGGCCACCGTTGGCAGACAGGATACTGGGCTGGATGGACCTTTGGTCTGACCAGTATGGCCATTCTTATGTTCTTATGTTGTAATCATAGGTCTTTGGTGGGTCTCTGGTGCACTCTGATACCAGACCTTATCTTAACACAGTTCCCGGTAACACACTGGGTCACATGACTGGTTCAAGCAAGGGTGTACTACCCCAGTTGCTAAGGTTCTATGCGTCCTAATGCTTGATAGGTCCCAGTGCACACTCCCCAACTGTCTTCAACACCATGATCCCCTAGGGCCTTGGACATCCTACCTCCATGACCCATTTCTTCCTCTGTCTCCCTAGTCTGTGATCCACCCCCAGTCCCCAAACTTCCCCCCAACTGCCAAAGAACCTTCCCATGCTGAGGATCCATCACTGCCCCGAGTAGAAGGGAAAGGACAGCAGCAGATTCACCACTCTGCCCTCTGCTGATTTATTGATATGCAGAGAATTCATCACATTGTATAGTAGCTGCTAGTATTTTGATGTGTATTATTTTTAAGGTCAGTCAAATATGAGCTATATTCCATATATTTGCATATTTTTGTACATTCTACCAAACTAGTGTGAGTGAAGTGGCAGAGGAAAAAATTCTGTGTTAAGGAAACTACAGGGCAGATGATGAGCCCTTAAAATAAACAATGAGGCAAAAATATATAACCAGTTATGTGAGATCACACAGTACATTGGCAGATAAGGGAAAGATGATGGAGCATCAGAAAATTATACCGTCCCTTTAAGATTTATCTAAATTAAAGTGTAATAATATAGTACGTTCCAAGCAAAATACCGGGTTCTGCTTCAGAGTAACACCCTTGGTCTCAACTTTAAGTTGTAGGTAGCTGCAGGAAATCAAAACCTTTTGATAAACAGAAGTATAAGTGCTTCTGACAAATTTGATCCATTAAAAAAAAAACAGGTGTGGGTGGTCACATAGCAATTTAGAAGGGGCTTCACCAATAACTGATATCTGAATTACTTCATGGAGTTTGTAATGAATGGCTTCAGATACAGACCCACTTTAATCCTTCACAATCTCCTGCATTCTGCCTCTGTACTTCCTCTCACTCCCTAAACTTATCTGCATCACATTAAAGAATAGCTATATACACACACATCTACAATACAAGGTCATAAAAAGTACTAGCTACTGACACAGCAAAAGGCATTGAGAGATTGTGTAAGAAAAGTGTAATCCCCCTTTCGGTGCTAGCTTAGTGCCTACATGATGTGTGAACAGGAGAGGGGTATCTCAGTCTTTCTTGATGGGGCTCTTTTTCACAGTGCTGCTGGTAGCTGTCCAACTTTTCATTATGCTAAACAATAAAGCTACTTGGCAGTGTCTCCAGTGAGACGGGGTTAACCAAATTGAGGCAGTGGCTACCACACTTGAACTCACAAATCATTCAAACTCTCACAAGCAAACAAACTAAAAAGAATAACTATCATCAAAGCCTTATATTAAGTTTAAAGAGAAATATCTGATCAATAAAAATATTAAATGATTAAAATGATTAGAGGTAGCAATGCTTTTTATTTACTAAAGGCTATGGCAGCAAGCATGTTAGGTCACATGACCACACACTTCCTCCAACATTCCTGAACAAAAGTGTCTCCCCACTCAGTATTGTCTGTCCCCTATGCCTCCGGTACCCAGATGTTGCACAGGGAGACACGTTGCAGGCCTCTAAGGTGATGCTATTAGAAACACATTTTATTATTTTGGAACTGGCAGTGCATATCCTGATGATACAGGTAGATAAAAGCCCTTTCGCAGACACAAAGCGCCGTAATGGTGCAAAATTAAACCCTAACTAGTTATAATACAGGCTACTCAGGTTCCTTTTCAGGCTGAGCGGTCAGGAGATGAGTGCAGGCCAGCAGAGTAAATAGATCTCCCTGCGATCTGCTGGAGAGGTACTAACTGTCCACCTCCTTCCAAAACTATGCAGACCCTCTTTAAAGCTTGGAACCTACAGGTTCCATTGCAAGCATATCAGGTTCCAACATCCTGGATATGGTGGGGGCTGGCTGCAGGGCAAGCAGGCTGCAGGTGATAGAGAGAGAGATGGGCTTCTCCTTCTGTTGATGGCAGCAGGAAGAATGGATTGTCTCCCCCTGAGGCTTTCCTGTGGACTGAGGTTACTAACAGGCCAGTTACTGGGCCTATAAATCGTGTGCTAACAGGCTGTAGGGAGACCTTCTCTCCACCACTTCCCAACCAGTCTCTTCCAGGTGACAGAAAAGCCCGGCTATTCACAGCCTCTATCCTGCTCTCTATCTGCACAGGGTCAGAAACCACTTATAGTCTGCCTGGCTGTCTTCTATCCTCAGATTGGCTGTTGGTGACTGTTGTTTTTCCCTCCTCCTATTGGTTGAAGGAGGAGGGTTGCCAGGGTCACTGGAGGGTCACATCCTCATCCCCTTCCCTCCTGCTGCCTACAGAAGTCAACAGTACAGGACTCAGTCATCGACCCCATGAGGCCCAAAAGGTTTAAGGCCCAAAACAGATAACTTAGGGTATGTCTACGTTACTGTGGCCCAACTATGGTTCTGCAGCTGTGCCATTGTAGTGCCATAATGTAGATTCTTCCTACATCAGTGGAATACAGAAGTGTTTTTTCCAGCAATGCAGTTAATGCAAGAGGCTGTAGCTAGGTCTACAGAAGAATTATTCTGTTGACCTAACCATGTCTACACCAAGGGTTAGGTTGACCTAACTATGGAGTTCAGGGTGTGAATTTTTTCCACAGCCCTGTACAACATAGCTAGTCTATCTAAATTTAAGTGTAGACCAGGACTAAACTAACTGGTTGGAGTATGCATTTGTGATACAGTGCTAAAATAAAAATTAATTGAACCTTGAGACTGTGTGTACATATTGCAAGAATTGTTGTGTAAAAACTTAGTCTTCACTTCTAACTGCATAAAGACATTATTTTTATGCAGATATGAATGATCCTTCAGTTAAAGCACCCTCTTGAAACACCCACAGCACTTGCCCTTGAAAGTCACATTTCCAAAAGGATATAGTGGTGCTGTCAGAACCTTGATTGCTTATACAAGCTTGGGCACTGTGATTATAAGTGCTTTCCATACTTTGGTACATGAGAGTTGAGATGTGTCTTTATATTTACACGAACCTAAATTTAGTGAAATAACTGTCAATGAACCGTTTATCTCTTGAAGTTTAATCAAGTTGTTAGTGTTTTAAATGCTTTAAAGATGCCCTTCACCCAGTGTTTGACTTCTCTGTACCCCTTTGCTGTATCCAATAGTAAAACTTTAGCACTCAGTAATATATTCAGTATGCCAGAGGCATGTTCTTTATGATGTCACCCATTAAGAGGTGATGAAGTCACCAATTTTCAAGAAATAAAGTATTACAGGACCAGAGTTTCAAGCCATCTTAATCTGGCTTCCCTTTTTGTGCAGGCCAGTTGCTGAATGAGTAACTTTTGTGCACTATTGCTTGACTGCAAAAGAAAATAAAAAATAAAAAAAGGAAACATGGAAACCCTATTTGCACTCATTTTGCACATACATTTTGCATGCATAAAAGTCACCATTTCTATTTTCAAACAATAGTGTATAAAAAAAAACTGTGTGAAAGTGGTTATATCCACAAACAGAAGATGTGGTCCACATGTACATTTGAAATTCTCACTTTCCTCCATGTGGTTTTCCTGTGAAGTGTCAGAGGAGGAAGAGATGAGATTTGTACAGTATATTTCCAGTATCTCTAGTTGATATACAATTTCTTTTCCTATACCTTCCCAACCACTACCAATATAAAAGACAAGCTCAAGCTTTACTGAGTTTGGATGAGAAATTTAGATTACACGCTGAGAAGTCCAGAGCTTGGAATGCTCAATTAGGAAGGGCTGTCAGGCCTTTCAGACTTGCAATCAGTGCTTATAAGCCTTACAAGCGCTGCCCTAGGGAAAGAGTAATGTCTCTGTCATAATGTAGTTCACACAGACTGGCTTTTCTTTGTGTACAATACTGTGCTAGAGGTAACTTGCTCACAAACCATTAAGACCACCAAAATGGATGACATTAAGGTAACATCATTTAACATTTTCAGCACAGTACACTAGGAATGAACAGGAGAGGCAAACCATTAATATTCATTGCCCAGCAGGACACAGAACATTAACACCTTGGATTTCAAGTCACAACAATCCAATTGCCTTAAACTGGGTTCCATCATCCAAAATAGTTTGCACAGCTGTTAAAAAAAACTATTCTGGTTCTAATAACTCTTAGATCCCATGTCACTTCCTCTTCTGATATAAACTAGAATTATTCCAGGGCAGATTCTGCCACTCTTACTTGGCAAGTAGTCCCATTGGTTTTAGTAGGACTATTTGCAGAACAAGACCTCAATCCTGCAAACACTTGACTATATATTTAATGTTACGTGGGCTGTGGGAAGCAGCGCAGGCTGGGCCACCTCTTCCCGCAGCCCCCATTGGCCTGGAACAGCGAACCACAGACAGTGGGAGCTGCGATCGGCCAAACCTGCAGACGCTGCAGGTAAACAAACCGTCCTGGCCTGCCAGAGGCTTTCCCTGATGGGCCGCATGCCAAAGGTTGCCGATCCCTGATCTAGCACTAGTCATTGGCAAAGAAAATCAGTAGAGTATAAACATTTAAAAGTGTGAATAAAACAAGTAAACATATCAGTAACAGTCCTAATTAAAAACATGTACTGTCAATATAAAAAAATGCATTTATTTAATTATACATCTGTGCCCTATTTTGAACATTCATGGCTTTAAGTGAACAGCGTTCTCTACTCATCCTTCTCTGAGCTAAAACATGTTTCTAAATTCTTTTTATGTATCATCCCCTTCCCAGGATGTAGACCCTGGCAAATATTTTAATATAATGTCCATTAAAATTAATAGCTTGAAGGGATCACTTGTATCATCTGATTATGAAAATAAAGAAAAAAGGACCCTGGGCCAAATTCTACTCTCTGTTATATCTGTGTAACTTCAGCTGTGTTATTGGAGAGCAGAATTTGGTCCATTGTCACTCATGTTGAGTAGTACTGTACATAATCCCATGTCTAGCCCCATTCAAGTCAACATGACAATTTTATGAAGTAAATTGCTAACTAACCCAGAATAAGAGTGGTAGAATCTGGCCCTTAAATTCATAGGAGAGCAAAATAATGCATCAGTCTTTTTTATGACATGATATCCCTTTAGAATGAAGAGGTGACTGATTAAGGACAATAAATAGATTAAAATTATAGGTAATAAGGGCCCTGGCAATCCTCCTGGTATGGAATTCCATTAGCCAAGATGGATTCCTAGGAACTTGTTTTCTCCCCAGTAATGAAAATGTTCATCTGAAAATGGAGAAATTTGCCTGACAACATTTATTAAACTGTTTAGATGTGCACCATCCTGCAGAGTGTCTAAAATGTCTTGAGAACCAGGATCCCTGGTTTCCCAATAATATGTCACAGTGTCCACTCCTCGGGGATTCTTTGGTATAAAGATATATTGAATTTACTTGTAGACTCTGAAGCGAGCAACAGCATCTTCATATATCCTTCATGTACCAAGTATTCATGTACAAAGTATCGGGTACCAGTTAGTGGCAGCTATTGTTCAGGTTAAATTCCAAATTTAAAGCCCCATTTTGTTGTGTTGTTGTTGTTATTAACCTTTTCAGATACACTGGGAGATTTGTTTTCTGAGCTCTGGTTCAGTAGCATATTTATTCCAAAATGAGCCAGGTTCTCCATGCCCCTCTATATATGCACTGCTATAGTGAAGCAAACAGAATAAAATAGCTTGGATTTTCCTTGCAATCCCCCAGCATGGGAGATTCACAGCAGACACAGATCCAGGGTAATTAGCTCCTATGCCATCTCTACAGCCCCAGCACAGCGGGCATACTCAGGTGGGCAAGGGCCATGGCTGGAGAGTGCTATATTCTAGCTATCCTCTGCTGGCAGTTCTTCGGCTATAGATAGAGTAAACTAGCCAGGTCGCCAGGTGTCTCTAATCTACACCATAACTAGGAACCAGCACCAGAATTAGGGAGACATGTCTAGCTCTGTTGAGCCCATTTCAGCTCCACCCAGCAGGCGCATCAGATAATCTGAACCCTTCTGAGGTTTGGCCATACTATTTTGTGAGTCACTGTTCTTTATTACACATTTGAAAAGGTCCTTGCTCCACACAAATTGATGATTTTTCTCCATCGTCACTAGCATAGTTTTTCTTCATCTCCAGGTTCCAATATGAATATATCTGAAAATGGGATTATTCAACTGAATTAGCAGAGAAAATAATATCCAATTTGATTCACATTAAATTTCCAAGTATAAATCAAACCCAAATACACACTGTAAATAAAATAAAATCAAAATTCCTAAAGATGGCCATTCTTCTAGTATTGCAATACAGTCTGCAATTCAGTCCTCTCCAGTATCTAATATTTAAATATTATATTGTTTCCTTGAAAATGGGACTTTATGCTTAACACTTTCATCTTTCAGTAATATTTATATCTGATCTGATGTTCTTAATCTGATTTTGATCCCAAAATTGCACACACCTCCTCATCAGAAATCAATACAAATAGCCAACTCTACAGACTTAAAGCTTTATTTATACTGAAATGCCACTGTAGTCAAAGGAAGTTCTGCATGTAGGGTGCAATTTTCAGAAGTGTTGCTATGCTCCCACTGAAGTCAATGGTACCTCCCTATTTGTAATGTGGTAATACGCTCTTAACTAGAAACACTTTACGGTTGGGATTCTCAAAAATGCTCAGCATTGGATTAATTCTGCTCCCATTAGTTCATTAGGAATTAGGCAAATGCTTTTGAAAAGCAAAGGTATCATGTTTACAGGAGTGAGACCTTATAGACATGCAGCTATATAAAAATAGCTGTATTTTTTTAGTTTAATATGCCCACCCTACATGATCAGGTATGATATGGAGCTGGCACATGTTGCTGTAAGCCTGTTGGCAAAATGAAACAACAGTACCCAAAATGAGAAAGTGTTATTTTTCGCCCAGTTCCAGAAACACTGCAACATGACACGACTACAGTCTTTACTGTTTATATTAATTTCAACACCTTAATGAGGTGTTCATTGGTCAAAGCTACCAAATAACAATGTATTAAAAGATTTTTATTGGGTTTGCATGGGCAAGTCTTTTTTTTCCTAGAAATAATGAAGCTGCTTAGCATGTGTCAAAAATGGCAAATATCAACATTTTGCAATATACTAATATGTAACGTTTTCATACAGCGTATATTTAATTCTCAAATTAGCTCACAAGTGATTATAATAGTTTTCTATATTTTGAGTTGAAATGTGCGGACCAAATCAATCTCACACTGAAGGTTATGCACCAGGAACAGGAGATTGTGTGCCCATAGTTTGTACTGCATAGTGGGTGGAAATGCAGGATAGAAATATATATGAATTCTTAATGCTTCTCCATTTGTAAGCTTTTCTACATACAACATAGCATCTAGTCTGCCCAGTAGAATGTTTTAATTTGTAACTGCCTGTGGATGCAGTACTAGCCTCTGAAATATTCTAGAAACTAGCCTTTTAATTCAGTGACATTTATACACAGGTCAGAATTAGCGTCAGAGATAACGATACCCAGCTTCATGTTGGACTTCAATCAAAGTGCTCCCTAAACAACAATGGCAATGTTGATACTAACATATGGATCTAGTTTAGCACAAATCTGTACACTTGTACACAATAAAAAACAGTAGTAGTGGTGGTGGTAATGCTAACAATGTACTTTGGAAGTTTACAGTATATGAAGTCATGCAGGATACAAATTCCTTAAAGCTTGCTTCAAAAAGAAAGAAAAAAAAATACTCTTCACAAACTTTGAAAAAAATACTGCAAGCTATTACAGGCAAGATTAGAAAAATGCTATGGCTATGCAATTTAATTCCATATATCCGCTATAATATTAGCTGACGCTATCTAAGCTACTAGTAATTTGAAGCAGGAACTTAAGTCATCCAAATGTTTGTGGATGTTCTTCTGGCAAGTTAGCCTGATGAAGAGCTTTCAAATTAATAGCTGATTTTGTATAATGGCACTTCAATCATTCAGTCTGAAATAGCCAAAATAAAAGCCTCAAAATATTATCCAAAGCCAGGTGATTGTAGTTTAAAGAGGTCAACTACTTTTGTGCCCCAGTTGCTGCAGTTATTTGTCCTTTGGTTGATAAAGAGGCACATAATTCAGCCAGCAATGAGTATCATCCTTCAGAAGACATTCAAAGAAGGCGCCTCCCAGTTGCAAAGTGAATAATATCTAATAGTTCCAAACTCATCACACCACTGCACATAAACCTTGCTGAACAGCTGCACCATGAGTTTGGGTTTTGCAATTTAATTGACATACTACATCTTCATGAATTCTGCATCAGTTATTATGAGCTGAGGTGGTTCATCACTTGTGCTGCAAAAACTGAATTGTACCACTCCATGCTGGTGGAAATCTCATCCATGAAGGAAAGGATAACAAACATCAACACAGAGTTCACTGATGGAAATAATACCTTTCATTCAATGGCTAGAGTGGTGTTTCAAGAACAGTCTACATATAGTCCAACATCACAAGAAATATCATTGAAGTGTGGGAAAGAAAAGTCACTTACTCTCCTTGGGAAATTAGAGTCTTTTATACAGTGTGCAGCATTTGAGAAACCTAGAACACATTCCAAATCAACTTGCCATGAAAAAGTACTTTAGAAAAAATAAACTCTTGTCATCTACAAATGAATGCTATCTGAAATCTCTCCTTGTGTCCTTTAAGTTTACCACCTTGTGATATACTACCACTACCAAATTATATTGATATTGTTCACACTGCTGATTCCATTTTGGAGTGGTTTCAACCACAAGCTAGTAACAAGGTAGAGCACCTACACACAGCAACTAGATATGCACCTGTTATTGATGACACCAGCTGACTTGGCCACAGTCTATACCACAGTGTTGAAATATAAGGAAATGTCAGTCACTCTAGGACAGCTACATGGCATTCAGACCATGCATAAGCAGCTGTATGCTGTTGCTCAGCAAATGAAATGAACTCTTCCAAATGAAGTTGGTACCAATGTGATTTGTCTGGGTTGTTTTTACATTTTGTGCTGTTTTATTGCATGTATTGGGAAATTTGGGGGAGACAGGATTGCGAGACCTTCTTACTGATTCCGTTGTATATTCAGCTTCTATTGAAGATCAAATGCTCTATGTGGCTTGACTATCACATGAGGCCCTGAGTACTCTGAAAATTTAACCATTTGTTAAATGGTTTGAGCAGGGAGGAGGTACTCATATAGTTCTAGCAATTGTGTGGGAAAAGTTGGCTGACGTTCAAAGGTGTTTCAAAAAGAAAAGAAATACTTGTGGCACCTTAGAGACTAACCAATTTATTTGAGCATAAGCTTTCGTGAGCTACAGCTCACTTCATCGGATGCATACTGTGGAAAGTACAGAAGATCTTTTTATACACACTAACCATGAAAAAATGGTTGTTTACCACTACAAAAGGTTTTCTCTCCCCCCACCCCACTCTCCTGCTGGTAATAGCTTATCTAAAAAGTGATCACTCTCCTTACAATGTGTATGATAATCAGGTTGGGCCATTTCCAACACAAATCCAGGTTTTCTCCCCTTCCCCTCCCCCTTTTTTTTTCCCACACACACACTGAGTCCTTACAATATCTCATTAAAGAACCTGATGATGCTGTAACAGCATATGCTACCACTACTGGGGGAATTTCAGACAAGAGAGTATGTCCAGTCTCCTACATTCAAGTTCTAGGATCATTTTCTCTAGGTCTACTTCTAAATGTCCGTGAAGCACAAGATACTACTTCTAAATGTCCATACAGCGCGAGGTGGTGATTGTAAGCATTGCCCACGCACACAGAACGCCACACTTCTATAGTTCTTTACAGCAAACAGGGCCATCTATGTCAGGTAGATACAAATGCACATTCTTGGTATGTTAAGTCTCCCTGAAAAAGTACACTGTGCCTTTGAATCTGAGGAATATGCTGTGTATCAGACTCCTGGTTCTTCCAATGGAATTTTGAGCAACATGGGAACAGAGAAATCTATCATCAAAAGACTCAAAGGGTAGCAGTGGGATTGTAGGACTGACAAGAAAGAAGCCAGTCCTCTTCACAAGACATGTCCTAAGTAAAATGCAAAAGCTACGAGAGAAATACATGGCCTAACAAGAAGTAGTGAAGACAAAGTCCACAAGCAAGTCCTTGCCTTTGCACTGAAGAGGAATGAAGAGCTCTTACCAACCATATCTCAACAAAACGACAAACCTATTTGACTCTGAATCACATCCAGAGGTGCTTATCAACATATCTACTGGACTGCAAGTAACATCAGATGTACAAGAGTTTCTACTGAAAATAGTAGAAGGTGGTTAAGGACAAATGGAGAGATTTGTGAGAGGTGCACTTGGTTCAGATGGGACCCATAGATTCTTCAGCCCAGTCAAGTAATCTGGCACTAAAAGATTTGATGACATGCCCAAGATGACCAAATTTATGTCTGGCAAGGGAGGAACAATCACAGCACCTATCAGTCCAGAAAAAAAATTCTGTCAAGCCCTGTCCTTAGGGAGATGTAGAGATGATGTTTCAGTGGCAGTTCCTCTGTTAATATATGGTTCAAAATGCATCAGGAAGTGTAGAAGCGCACCCAACAAACACTTCTTGCTGGGTGCTTTTCCTATGGTGATGCTGCAGAGTCCATTACCACTAGAGGTGTTGATGAAGCCCAAGTTTTGTACAGTATTCAAGACACAGGGATGCTTCTGCATGCTTTATGCACCAATAGGACTTTTTGGGTCTCTCTGTGTCAAGGAACCATAAATATTTAGCTCACCGAATACAAATGTTTTGGTCCTTGCTGTTCACTACTTTCCAAAAATGGATCACATAAATAATGTAGATTGAAACAGGCAACTTTACCAGCACAACTGACAAGCATTGCCTCAGACCTGTGCATGCAATTTGTGATGCACTCACTCTTCATTTCTACAACATACTGTCTGCTGTACATGCACTAACAGGATTTTACTCTGTCATCCCTATTTGGTAACAGGAAAAAAATGTGATTAATGTTGTCAAAACAAAGAGCTTACTGCTTCAGAGATCTGGCTCAATTGGGAGAGAGTGAAGGACAAACCACAATTTCTCTAGTAAAGATGTTGTTAGCAGTGCTGTATGATCAGAGCAAGAAAGAAAAGGATACCCACAGAGACTTGAATTGCTTGCAGTTCAACCTAGCTACCAGAAAAGGAAAAGTCACTGACCAACTCCCAGTATGTGCGGACAGTTTTGAAGAGCATGTCAAAAGAGCATCTTGGCAAACAAACATTTGGATGTCTTTGCACATCGGTAAACCAGATATTGGATCACCATTGCAACGTGGATAGAAAATGTGGATGATGAATTACTTCCTGTATTCTTCAAGGGCCCAATGGCATCGGAGCTTCTATAAGACCTTATTTGTGCCTGAACCAATATGTGTTGCTGGACAATCAACTGGGTCTGTAGTCAGAACAATTTTCCCTGCACAGAACTGTGTACATGCCAAGGCAATGAAGACTGTGGTAACCCACGCACTCTTGACAGATCATAATGACGAACAAGATAATGACAATGATGTTTACTAGAAATGTCACCAGTACAACTACACTTCAATGTTACCTCTACACATTTATTATTAGATTTTATTTTACTCTTTATGTCTTGAAATAATATATAGAATCATTAAAATAACAAAACTAATGCAAATATTTCAAAATGGTCACATTAACATGTTGATGGTTTGTTCATCCCCATTTCCACGGAAACAGCACCCCTTGACAGCTCCATATCATATCTTATCTTAAAGTAGATATAATAAACTTTCAAATTATTATAGAGACTTTCAAATTATATGTAGAGAGGGTACATTAAGTAGACCAAATCGGTGGTGTCTGCCACTCATCTATTAGTCTTTACTAAGGACTATTTTTGTCCATTCACCCTTCCCTAATAATAATGCATGTTTAGATGGATGGACAAAGATTGGACACTGCCATCATCTGAAGTGATGAAAACAAGATTAGTGATTTTTATTATCATCAGAGTCTATTTCTTCCTGAAGCTGGGCAGAAATCATGACTACTAGCCGAGTGTAAGGTATGATGGACTGTGTATTTTTGATAACCATTCTAAAAAACATTTTATATATAAAGTTGGGATATGAATTGTATGTACGAGTAGATTTTTATTTTCATTTTTACTAGATCTTTCATTTTATATGGCAGCTCATTAACACATGAAAAGAAAAGTTCACACTGCATTATTTGCAATTATTCCTCAAGTAGCTGGGACTCAGGAAACCATCTCTTCAAAAAAGTGTCACTCTGAGAAGTTGGGCTTTATTAATAAATTCATAAAGAGAGATTCCAGCTACTGTAGATATGATCTGTGCAGAGGATCAGCACAAGCTCTATACACTACTTAAGTTCTGCTATAGTCTTAAAAATAGGACTTAGGTGGTGCATGGGCTTTGTGCTGACTCTCTGCACAGGGTGAATTTCACCTTTAATCGTTAGTTTTCCCACGACCTGAATGTATAAGTAGGAGTAAATGTGACCCAACTCGTGTCTCTTTTTGTGCTACCGTTGCTGTGGTGTATCTTTGAAATCTGCCTCCCAATATATAATCTCAAACGGATAGAAGACATGTTGCCAACTCTCTGATTTTAATCATGAATGTTGCAGTATTTGGTGTTTTTAGTAAGGCAATCTAGTGAAGTGAGACGCTTTGTTTCATTTTTTTAAGTGTCCAACCCCTCATGAATGTGAAACAACTTGAAAAATGTGACTCAAGTGCACCTTAAAGGCTCAAAAACAGAATGCAAATAAAGAGCAGCCAAAACAGATTTTTTAAAAAAACTATTAATGTTTTGTGGCCAAATTCTGATCTCTTAGGGTTGGCAATATTGCATCAGTGCAGTGGTACAAGTCCATTGGACATGTCTTGTGTATGATCAGTGGTGGAATTTTCAATATATGCAATGATACACCCTTTCCATTTGAATGTAGACTATGGCCCATTATATTCTAAACAAAGTTTTACTATTAAGTATAAATTGCTATTTCTTGCTACACAGATTGCCAGCTCCCCTGAAGATATTTTGACCCCTAAAGCTACCCTAAACTGGCAGCTGTAGATTTGTAGCCTGTTTCAGCTATCCTTGGTGAGTTTAATGTTCCTTTGGGGCTCTTACAAGCTGGTATATTTTAAAATATCCCTCAAGCAGCACAACTACAATCAACTTGGTCCACTCTCTCTTCAGGGGCTGCAAAAGAAGCATTTATTTGGATATAGAAAGACAGAGAGACCATTTCCTAGTCCTCAAAGAATAATAAAGGACTGAGTGGACCAGCTGACCTTTCCATTAAATGCCCCAGAGTGTGCAGATAAGTCAGCTGGCTCCTGAAGATGAAAGAGAGAGTACCAGGTGTGACAAAGTTCCTCCTCTACCTTGGTAGGTCTTGCGCTTATTGGCCGATTTACTCACCTCTGAGATTCATGGCAGCCCTCAGTTTGGCCGTTTTCGTGAACCCACAGTCCAGGTCAACTCCTCCTGTGTCTGATCAGGAGTTGGGAGGTTTGGGGGAAACCCAGGCCCGCCCTCTACTCCGGGTTCCAGCCCAGGGCCCTGTGGAGTGCAATTGTCTAGAGTGCTTCCTGGAACAGCTGTGCGACAGCTACTTCCCCATGGCTTCCTCCCAACACCTTCTTTATCCTCACCATAGGACCTTCCTCCTGGTATCTGATAAAGCTTGTACTCCTCAGTTCTCTAGCAGTACGCCTTCTCACTCTCAGCTCCTAGTGCCTCTTGCTCCCAGCTCCTCACACACGCACCACAAACTGAAGTGAGCTCCTTTTTAAACCCAGGTGTCCTGATTAGCCTGCCTTAATTGATTCTAGCAGCTTCTTGATTGGCTGCAGATGTTCTAATCAGCCTGTCTCCCTTAATTGTTTCCAGAAAGTTCCTGATTGTTCTGGAACCTTCCCTGTTACCTTACCCAGGGAAAAGGGACCTACTTAACCTGGGGCTAATATATCTGTCTTCTATCACTCTCCTGTAGCTATCTGGCCCGATCCTGTGACACAGTCTACTACCCAGCTTCTCAAAAATACAACTAAAAATAACAGCTTTAGGAAGTGGGAAGAGGTTGGCTTGTTCATAGGGAAGATTTCAGGAAGCCTCCAAATTAGTCCAAACCTTCCCAGAGGCTCATGGAGTTTCAGGTTTATGTTGAAAGTTTCAAAGGTTTTCATTTAAAAGTTTATACATGCCTACCTTCTACCTTCCGTCCCATATCATATTGTGTGTAAACTGTGCTAGGCTGCTTTAAAAATCTACTGATGTGTAAATAGTTATAGTTAGCAAATCAATACATTTCATTTGCATGACAAGAGCATGCAGAGATCATTGTAATCATACCAAGATGACATCTTGAAAAAATAAAGTAAGTTAATGCTTGAAACTACCAATAAATACATGAGCACTGCAGTACATTTAAATCTTAAGATGTCCCATACTATCACAATTTCCATATATTTTGTTGGAATAAAAAAATCAAATACTGAACAAATGAATGACAAACATCCTTCAAGTAACACATTTACCTCCCTAATGGCTTTTGACCTAAACATATAATTGCTCTCCTATACAAAAAGCAAAGCAATTTGATAATCTAATAGAGAGCATTAACTCTAAGCTCCTGTTACTGCTTTGTTTTACCAAATAACGAAAACATTAAATCCTAAGCACTTAATGTAGATTTGGTGCTTAAATAACTGCCTCATCATACCCTCTTCTCTCAGAAATGGTCTAAAGCTTTTTGGTCTTAAACTATCATATAAAACTCCTTTCATCTTTATGGCAGCAGCAAGTGACAGTATTATAAACTCCGCAGACATCATCCAACTTGATTAGTTTGTTATACAAGCAATTTACTGGCCATGGAGAGAGTCTCAGCTCTGTGGTAAAAGAGAATATCCCTAATCTAAAAGCATGAATCCCTTCGTCTGGAAACAATTGGAAATAAATTGTTTAGACTGAGCTTTCCACATATAATTGTCAAAATATGACAGAAATGCAAGGAAAGATCTGCACAAATTTTGCAAGCTATAAACCTAATGCTCTCCTGCCATCGTACTGGTCCCACACCCCATTGCTCTCACTTGGTGACAGAACATTATTGAAGCGGAAGTCCCTGCTGCCCATCACTGGCAATGAAAAAAACATTTCTTCTTGAACTGGGCATCAATTTCCATAGAGCAAGGACAGCAAAATTATTGCAGCACTTTGGCTGGGAAAAGTTTATTCTCTCTAATTTGTTTCATTTGATACTAATATGTTAAAGGGATATTATATAATGTAAGCTAGTAATGTTTCTAAATTTTGATACTTAAGCACAAATTTGATTTAACTGAAAAGGAATAGAAAACAGCCCAGATTTGTGTTTGTCTAAAGCTGAAAATGAATTGGAGTGCATAGATAATAAAAATTCCCTACACTGGTGTAGCACCTTAGGGCTAGACTGTGGCATTTAGCAGCAGCTCTGTGCTGGAGGAGGTATTGAGTTCCACTGCCCCAAGGAAAACTTAAGGAAGTAGCCTGTCTCTCAGAACTCCCTTGTTGCACAGCAGAAAAAGCACAATCTGTGACGCCCATTTAAGGGGTGCAACATACCACCTCATGGGTTCCCTGGCACAAGGAAGGCGTAGAGACAGGATCCTGCCTCCTTTCCAGCAAGGTGCTCCTGTAGGGGAAGCAACTTCTGCACTCCAACCGGGGGGGCTATTATTCTCGTGAGTTCTTATAAGGGCTGTACAAGGGATGAGATTTCTTATTCCCTCCCACCCTACTGCAAGTAAGGGACAGCAAAAACTTGGCCTTCAATTAGCTGCTTAATTATCCATTTACATGCCGGTTGTCCGATCTGTACTTGCAATCACAAGCCTATGTATATCAACCCTCCTTGCTTTGACAGGTGAGCTAGGCCTTTTTAAAAAGTGGTATTACGTGTTAGCCTAGATATAAATTATTAGGCTTCTCTGTGAGGAGTAGGATTCTGTCATTTTCCCCTCTAACTTCCCTCTCCCCTCAAATGCATTGGTCTGACCGATATTGTAGCCAAGGAGGGTCTGGTATTTTTCTTTCAGAAATTAATCAACTTTGCTCTGGTCCCTTAAGAGCAATATAAAGCACAATATCCTCCAAAGGGCTCAGTATACTGTCTCTCCACTGCACTACAACTGCTCATGTAACACAGGACACAGCTCATTAATGAAACCCCCCCCTGGTTTCAGAGAATGACATGGGCTTACAAATTCCATTTGTATTACCAATATGTATGAATTGTTTAACTAAATGATCTGTGTTTAATCAAATTGTCCACACTGCAGTACTAGTGTTGGCATACTGGAATACTACAATTATTTTTAATGGAGACACTTGAGAAAACAATCTATTGGATAGTATAGATATTATTATTATCGTTTGTGGAGAAAATAAGGTAAGTGATATTATTTATTAATGCAAGGAAGTGTGATTTAAACTTAGGGACGTTGTAGGATGCCAGTTAGATAGCGGGGAAAATTAATAATCTGAGAGGAAGAGAATGAGCCAAAAATAGGAAGCAAGATTTAACATATACATTTCTGTACAACTGGTCATTTTTTTAAAATATACAAGGAAGTTATTTGGCTTCGTAACTAGAATGAAGGTTAGATATTGAGGAAGAGAAGCTTACATTCAAGGGTCGGTGATTTGATGGATTTCCTTTTAGAGGCTTTAAAAATTTAAAGTCTCTGCTACCAAATGAGACCTTAGTTTTCTGTATAACTGTATCAGAGTGAAGGATTGTCTCAAGTTTCCTCTTAGATGTTCAACAGCACGTTTTGGAGTCAGAGTTCTTATATGGCCTCATCTCAACTCAGCTACTATTCTGAAGATAAAAAACAGTATCCTCAATGTAATGTAAAAATAAATATCTACAAATGTATTTGAAAATAAAATAAATGTTTAGTTTAAGTAGTGAGACACATTCAGAGGGCAGAAGCTTAAATGTATGCATAGCAATTGCACACGCACAAGTGTAGTAAAATGTCTATATTCCCATGTATATGTTCACTTATGGAAACTATGTGGATATATGTAGGTATACAACTGTACTCACATTTTTCTGCATACACTTAGGACATCTGTCCCTGAAGATCTGCCTCCTCAAATCACATGAGCCAGGCGTTAGAAAAGTAATTCGTATTAATTTACCACATCTAAGGAATATTTGCCTAAACAGAATGAGCCAGCAGGTCACTTAGTCTCTCTCGCTGCTTCAATTTTTCTATATAAAATGGGCATAATGACTACCGCACAGAGGTGTTATAAGGCTTATTTAATATTTGTAGAGTATTTTGTGATCTTTGAGTAAAAGGCACTATCAGAGCTCAAAGTATAATAAATATAACTTCTTGAAAATTCAGACTGAATGAAGGATGCTTCAAACACTGTGACCCATCTTCAGCAATCTAGTGGTGAGTGAAAAAATGGTTACATACCTGTTCAGTAATCATTGTTCGGGGTGTGTTGCACATGTCCATTCCTCTTTAGGTATGTGCATGCCAGTGCACCAGAGCTGGAGTACTTTTTCTACCTCAGAGTGGTACCCATCAGCAGATGGTGGCAGATGCTTCCTCCCTAACCCCCACCCCTCAGTTCCATCACACCAGGTACCAGTATGTGCAGTGACTGCAATGTGGAGAGGAAGAAGGGTCAGTCATGGAATGGAAATGGGCAACACATCTCAAAGAACAACAGGTAAGTGTTTTTTCTTCTTCAAGGAATTGCGCATGTCCATTCCGCTTTAGCTGACTCCCAAGCGGTTCCTGTTGGAGGAAGATATCAGCATCTCTGGAGACCTTGGGGATAGTGTAATGAGAGGTAAACATATGGATGGAAAGCCAGGTAGCAGCCTTGCAAATATCAATAAAGGAACACAACCAAGAAAAGCCACTTGAGCCCTCAGAGAGAGCTAATAGTCTGTGATGAAGAGTTACTTTTGCAATATCGTAGCATAAACGAATCCAGGCAGAAATCCAAGAACAGATCTTTTGGGTGGTAACTGGTCTCTTTCATTAGATGAGCAAATGAAACAAAACAACTGAAGAGATGACCAACACTCCTGAGTTCCATTCCTGAGGTAAGTAGTCTCTCCATCTTTGTGAGAGTGAGGCTCTGGAAAGAAATTTGGCAAATAAATAGTCTTATTCAAATGAAACCACTGCAGCAAGAATTTTGGGGTGAGGATGAAAGGCCACTTTGTCCTTGTGAAAGATTATGTATGAGGGTGAGCCACCAGAGCCCAGAGCTCTGTAACTATCCTAAATGTGGTAATAGCTACAAAAAACAGTTTTCATCAAGAGATGCAATAACAAGCAGTTTAAATCACAGGAAGAAACTGGATCTCTAACAGAAAGAATAATCTATCCATGCCTTTTAAAAATCTGATAGTCATAGGATTGAAGAATGCAGATCTGGCATCTATAGATGAGAGAAATTCTGAGAGAGCTCCCAGGAGTGCCCTCGGTGAGCTAACTGACAAGTCTGTCTCTTTTAGGTGTAGCAAGTAGTCCAGGATAAACCAGATAGGAGCCCAGGAAGGAGAGGTGGTTTCTCTGCTGGGACCCAAATGGAGAACAACTTCCATTTCCTATGGTATGTATGCCTGATAGAAGATTTCCTGCTATTCATAACAACATTTTGAACTTCAGTGAAAAGGGCACTCCTGATGATCCAACTATTGAGAATCCAGACAATTAGATACAGACTGATTAGTTGTGGTGTAGAGTCTGGCCATGATCTTGTGAGATTATATCTGGGTCCAGAAGGAGAGGAATCAGATCTTGAACTGAGTGGTTCAAGAGACTGGCAGACAGAAGTAGTCATCTTCTTCCAGGTTGAGATCCGCATCCGAATCCCATATGAAGAAAAGTACTTCTTCTGGACAGAGGAATTAGATGCACCACACTTTTTCTGCACTTCCACTTTGACAGAATGCCAAGCAGCTGGGTACTAAATGGGGGCACAAATCTGTGTCCATTACAGTGTCCCTAAGATCTTAGTCCAGGATGTTCTGCAGATGGGACACTTAAGTCCAATGTGACCCTCATACAGACACCTTAAGCAGCTGGAACGGTGAATCGCTGACTGGCATCAACTTACTGAAGCCAGAATGGCATTTGAAGGCCCCAGTACCAAGCATATAGTTGAACAGAAACATCTAATGGGTATCACTAATTAACTATTAACTAGAAAACTTAAGAATTTTCTAAAGAAACTTGAATAAAGGTTTCTAATGCACAAAAAGGGGAAGTGTGAATAGCTCACACTTCCTCTGACCACAGAATGTGAGAAGGAAGAGAGGAGGATCAGAGTGGGTCCACCCCTTAATACTCTCAGTAAGCAGCATGAATGTGGAGAGGGTGTATGAGCCACCCTAATGGGTACCACTGTGGGAAAAAGCTCTCCAGCTGCGGTGGACAGGCACACACACAGTTGAAGCAGAGTGGACATGTGCAATCACTGAAAGAAGAACAGTAAAGTACCTATGGACAATCACCCTCTTGCTCCAATGTGATGAACTCAACATTCTCTGAACTTGTTCAGCCCCTTTCTAATCAGCAGCTTCCTCTAAAACTCTTGCTGTAACATTTGCTCAGGATTTTTATCCGTTCGATTTAGAGATTTATGACTTACATTTTAATAACAATACTTATATTATTTTATTCCCAAGCAATAGTCTAGCTCTGTCCCTTTTATAGACATGCAACTCCTCATCCAATAAAGTCAATTAAATTTTTACAATATTTAGAAATGAGTTTAGACATTCTCAGATCTTTTAAGAAGCTAAATTAGCTGAGTCAAATATTTTATAGACAGTTTGGCTAATGGAGATGTACTCAAACCATAACTGGCATTCTGAACCTGGGCTAAGGCAAGCATTTTTAATATCCTCCCCCTTCTGATTTGATCTGACTCACACTTTAAAATCTAAAAAGATGCACCCAGAGTTGGAAGGACAAACAGCTAAATGAAGGCATCTAGCCAATTTTAGACTGTTTACTTTGCAACTGTCTTGACATCATAAATACCTTGTTACAAAAGTTTTATGCATTTGTTAGAAAAATAACCCTGCACAAGGTAAGATCTCTATCCATCTTTGACATCTTCTCCTATATTAGCAGAAAAATCTAGTTCATTATTTTATGACTGCAGGTGTTAAATCCAGAGTCAGAGATGTTCGTACCTGTTAGTAAATATTAACCGTTCTACGTCCTTTACATTCTGCATATTTGATTTACATATGAACTATTTTTATAATCTTTAGGCTATTAACATCAAGTATGTTGAATTCTAAGGCCCAGAGCACTGGTCCTTGGCCAATAAGTAACCCTATTCAGGAATTCTGTGTGTTTGACTGTATTTAACAATCTTGGGTGCCTCTATGTCACTAGAACTCCAGATAGTCTGGGAAACCATTCCTTTAATATAGATATTGTTTACATAAGCATATATAAACCCGGGAAACTGGTAAGGCTAAGATTTTGTCACGGATATTTTTAGTAAATGTCACAGATGTGTCACGGACAATAATGAAAATTCACAGAAGCTGTGACCCGTCTGTGACTTTTACTAAAAATATCCGTGACAAAATAGGGAGCCTGGGCAGCTGCGGGTGGGCTGGGAGCTCCAGAGGTTCCCACCACCCCTGGGAGCTTGGAGCTCCAGGGTCCCCTTCCGCTGGTGGCTCTGAGGTGTAGTGGTCCCCACTGCCACCCATGGCAGTGGGGAATGGTGGGGGTCCCTCTGGCCAGCCAGGGCAGCCACCCATGGAGGGGGGGGATTCCCCCTTACTGCCAGCTGCCTGGGGTGGCAAGAAGCTCTGGGGGTCCCCCCGACATGGCAGAGGTGGAGAGAGGCCCCCCTTCCTGCCCGGGGGTCTCCCTTGCTGCCTGCAGTGGCCAGGAGCTCCAGGGGGTCCCCCTGCTGCCACTCTTTGGGTCCCCCCAGCTGCTTGTGGTAGCCAGGAGCTGCAGGGGACCACTTGCCAGTGACAGTTGGGAACTGTGGGGGCTCCTGCCACCTGGGGCAGCAGGGGTACCCCAGAGCTCCCAGCCTCCACAGAGGGCAGGGGACCCTGCAGCTCCCAGCCGGTGCTGGCTGAAGTCACGGAGGTCTTTGGAAGTCACGGATTCTGTGAATTCTATGACTTAAATCACAGTCTTTGATAAGGAATAATTGTTACAGCAGATAGGAAACAATAATTATGGGGGAAGAAAGACCCACTGAAATATATTATCTTGTTAGTCCTCAGCTGTAAATAATAATGACTTCACACATAAATCAGGTAAACTGAGAATGTATAGAAATTACATTAAAACATGTTTCTTTTGGCAAAAGAGGTTTTCTTTGTTCGGAAATCTGATTTAATGACAGTGGTATGGGAACTTATCTGGGGAATGAAATCTGCTGCATCCTTCCAGATACAGTGAAGGAGAGACACAGAGCCAGCTCTTTATTATCATCACATCAAAGGGCGGTAATGTGTCTATTCTTTTCATAAGCTATATAATGCTATGCTAATCTCTGATAATCTTTGATTAAATAATTGAGCCTATTATTCAACAATCTTGAGTCATAATTAACTGAGACACTCAACAGACAGGTGATCCAAACAATACTGTGATGTTATAAAATTCTCTGAATGTGCAGCTTCAAACACCATTGAAAGATTGGCAAGAAAGTGGAACACAAAAGCATGGCTACCAATTTCTATAAGAAAGACATTAATAACTTTTTATGTGCATATATTAAATACATTACCAATGTCATAGTCATATATTCAAAATATAATACTACTCAAAGGTTATTATGTATTATTTGTTGTTTATAAAGTGCCAGCAGGGTACTGAGCACAGTACAAGATACAAAATGAAAACTGTCCCTGCATTGACGTGCTTAAATGTATGGCCCTAATTCTGCCATCCCTACTCACCTTGACTCTGAAATCAATAATTTAATTAAAGACTGGAATGACTTATCGAGGGATCTGGTGGATTGTCTATCACTTGAAACCAAGATTGGATGTCTTTCTTAGAAGAGATCCTCCAGCAGCTCAATCAGAATGTGAGGAGAGAGTAAGTGGAGCAGAAGGGAAGGGAACTGAATTGTGGAAGCCCAGGAAACCCCTACCATACAGCCCTGAGACTGGATATTCAGGGAGCCGTAACTGATACTGGCCAGCAGGAGTTATAGCAGCCCGAGTCCAGGGAGAAGGAAGAAGCAACTTTGACTGGTTGTATAGAGGCTTTGTTAGTCCAATCCTGAGGCAAAGACTTGCGTGAGTTGTGCATTGCCCTGGACAAAGGAGGCTCTATCATTGCAGCTGAAAGGAGATCCCAGAACTCAAAGTGGGGAGGGTTTTTTTGTCTCTTTTTCTCTCCTTTTCTGTCGACCTTTGACTAAGGGGGGTGAGCAGACTGCTCCCCACTTGTGAATACTTGGCCAGTGCATTCACCCGCTTGGGAGATGGGTCTTCTTCAGTTACTACAGCCAACTGTGGAGCAGCATCTAATGTCTCTTCGAACTAGGGTCTCTGTTGTAGGGGGAGATTTGGTGCTTGCACAAAACAGTAAGAAAGGGAGGTCTAGACACTGCTGGGGCAATTTGTGTGGAACTCCGAATGAAGCTATAACCCAGTTGGCAGGACATTATCCTCAGTACACACCACTTCCAGAACTACCAATCCAGAGAGCCAAGCTTTACCACCCCACAGAAGAGACAGTTACTGTTTAAAGTGTGGGTGGGGGTTGAGCATATACCTACAGAGTAAATTGGTTCGTATGTCTTTGACTGGGTATAGGAAGTAGTATAAGAATTGGTTTAATATATTTTAAAACCTTTCAGTTGTTTACCTTATTTTGAAACCTGCTAGCAAGTTTTCTTCCATTTTTAGGTTGTTCCTGAAAAAGATGAATCTGTTTTGTTTGATTTGGTGTATTGTGTGCATGTATGTTCCCTTTTTAACTATTTAGTTCAAAATAAATCTAACACCCAAGTTGGATTCCCAATAAGTAATATACCCCTATTTAGTAACCAAGTGGGATCACTGCAGCGCTCAGACTTATCTGATGTGGGTACGAGGAGCAACTTGGAAGGAGGTACTGTGGCAAGAGGGAGAGGCAATTTGGAAGTCCCTAGCAATGGGCTTCAGTATTCAGGCTCAGTCCTCCAACCTCACAAGCAGCTGAGTTGTCCCTCAGGAGGGAGGGAATTGGATTGAAGCCTTAAATCCAACCCCAGAGTGTCCTGGGGACCCAGAAGGCAAGGCCCCGCTAGCTTAGCCTCACTAGATAGATCATGGGAAAGAAAGTCCTCTGGAGTTAGCAGTGTCCAACCCCTTCTTACAGGTGAGGAATCACACCCAGCCTGTTCCTCTGGCTAACTGGGAGCTTGAGAAATTGGTTGCTTTTCATCCCACCTTGATAACTTAGGGGAGTAGGGATCCATTTTACAATACGCCTGCCCCTAACCCCATTACAAAAGTAGTTATGGACTTCATGTAGGAATGCCTGGGTAAAATTTTATGCCCTCTGTGATGCAGGTCAAATTCTATCATCATAATGGTCCTCTCTAAATTCTTATTAATTGAGTTATAATTTTCATTGTAGCTGACTTTTTGTGGGTATAATTGAAGAAGCAAGTGTTTAATATACATTAGAGAAGGAATGAAAAATCAACGTATAGAAGAATGAAGGGCTTCATGCAGTATTTCTATTCTATTCAGGTTCTTATAAGAACATAACAATTGCCATATTGAGTCAGACAAATGCTCCATCTAGCCCAGTATCCTGTCGTCCAATAGTGGCCAGTGCCAGATGCTTCAGAGAGAATGAACAGAACAGGGTTATAGAGTAATCCATCCCATTGTCCAGTCCCAGCTACTGGCAGACAGAGGTTTTGGGACATCTAGAGCATGGGGTTGCATCCCTGACCATCTTGGCTAATAGCCATTGATGAACAGATCCTCCTTGAACTTATGTAATTGCTTTTTGAATTATATTTATAATTATATATTTGAATTATAAATATATCCAGTTATATTTTTGGCCTTCATAACATCCCTAGGCAAGGAGTTCCAGAGGTTGACTGTGCATTGTATGAAGAAGTACTTCATTTTGTTTGTTTTAAACCTACTCCCTATTAATTTAATTGGGGGACCCTTGGTTCTCTCATTATGTGAAGGGGTCATGACCATCGTCTCAGAGCATCTTCCAGTGATATGATTAACATCTGTCATGTGTGATTTGTTCTTTCTCTCATTTTCTCCCCAGCGGAGAATAATGTGGGCAGTAGACTGTTTTGTTTGGGAAGAGTTGTTTTGGTTTTGGTTTTTCTTATGTGTATGTTGCTCTGTGTTTATATTCGAGAAAAAAAGGTCAAAGAAATTCACTTGGAGAAGATGGCAACCATGTCACTATTTCACAGCTTTTTACTGCTTTTGCGTTAGAACCTTTGTTTCCTGTTATGAGACCTGTGACTTGAATGGAAGAAGGAACAGGCCCTAAAGTTGGAAAATAAGGAAGTTATGTATTTATAGTTCTATAAATGATAAAATAATTCAAATTCCCAATGTGATATTTCCTGCTTTATCTACTGGAGAAAGGATCTCATTTCTTCTCTCTTTAGTTTAAGATAAAAAAAAACCTAATGTCCTGGTCTTCCCATAATAATTGCTCAAATGCTGTTGAAAGGTGTGGCTCATCTGCTATTACTACACATAAAATTCGACATAGGACAACTGAGGATGTGTAGAAAAATAATACCCAAGCCTGTTGATGCGCTTTACTGGAATGGAAGGAGGTAGTGGCAGGAGAATTTTAAGATAATCTCAGATCTTCCTTTATCTGTAATAAATTGACTGGAATTGAATAATGTCCTCAGATGCGGTGGCTCTTAAAATGGAATCTAAAGTACAAAATCAGCGGGAGTCAGGTGCCTAAACACCATCGAAAAGGTGGCCCTCAGAGATCACAAAAGGCCTGAAGAACAGCTCTAGAGGCTGGAGAACTTGGTTTTCCACACAACAGACACAGTTTATATAAGAAATATGAGCATCCTCAGGTGCCCCACTAATGTAGCTCTACTGGGTCTAGAGGGACAAATATGTTCCAGGCATTCCTCTAAAAGTGAGATGACAGTTTAACTTCCAATCTCATTTTTCCCCCCAGCTTTAACAGGAAAATGTATGCAAGTACAGTTACACATTTCTATTGCACCAATAACTACATAAATCAATGTTTTCTAATATTTACAAATGTATTACTCTAAAAGCAACTAACCACCTGTTTAGAAAATTGACACATACACACATGATCTCAAAAAGAAAAGGAGTACTTGTGGCACCTTAGAGACTAACGAATTTATTTGAGCATAAGCTTTCGTGAGCTACAGCTCACTTCATCGGCTATAGCTCACGAAAGCTTATGCTCAAATAAATTCGTTAGTCTCTAAGGTGCCACAAGTACTCCTTTTCTTTTTGCGAATACAGACTAACACGGCTGCTACTCTGGCACATGATCTCAGGTTCTCATGGTGGTGAGGCAGAGTGTCTCAGAAAGGAATGATTTCATGTCTTTAGCTTCAGATGTTAAGCAGTTTCCTGGCACGCTATTTGGGGTGGCAGGATAATTCACTCACTGCACACATTCAACCAAGATTTTTCTACTGAAAATGGTGAAAATATTGCCAATGAGGGATATTTTTTGTTACATGGACACTTGCCCACAAAGAATTGAATTTACATCACCAAAACTATTCTACAGAGGTCTGCAAAGAGACAGAGATACTGGTCAGTCACTACTGCTCTGGGCTACTTTAGACATGGTGACCTGACACATCAGAAGCTCTATTATCCTGAACTCAAGAGTGAGGGTCTTCGTTACTTAATGGAATACCTCTGGTGGGACAAATGTCTTTACATTAATAGGTATAATCCAGGATGTTTATAAACTGGATCAAAAAGAAGCTGCTTTTATTCTGAGCAGATATATCTTTCTAATGCTCTTATAAATGTCTCTTAAGGTAGTGGTAGTGTATTTGCTTTTACAAGAGCTTTCATTTTTTCTATACCAAAGAAAACATCTTTACAAATCCCGCATTTATTTAGTATCACAGCATGCTGTTGGCAGCAGCTTTTTCAGCATTCTCTGATGACTATGGCTTCTCTCCAAAAACATAAGCTTGCTACAACTGAAAAAGTCACCTTTAAAAAAAAAGTGTTCAGGAAAGCAAACAATTCATGCTCACACTGTCATTCTGAGCCCATGTATAGCAAGCAGCAGATCAGAGTGATTTTTTTTTAATAATGTCTTTTTAACTGAAAGTTCAGATTTGCATTCAGTTCTGGGCACTTCAGTACAAGAAAGATATGATTTAGGAGCAATAATGGGCTGACTTATGAATAGAGACAGGCAACTGCCAAACAATATTTTCTGTAAGTTTTATTCCAATTTAAAAATATATTTGCTTTTTTATCTGAATTACAAAAACATCTAGAGACCCTGTCAAGGTTCCTTCCCCACTCTGAACTCTAGGGTACAGATGTGGGGACCTGCATGAAAACCTCCTAAGCTTACTTTTACTAGCTTAGGTTAAAACTTCCCCAAGGTACAAACTATTTTACCTTTTGCCCTTGGACTTTCGCTGCCACCACCAAACGTCTAACTGGGTTTTTTATTAGGAAAGAGCCGTTTGAAAATGTCTTTCCCCCCAAAATCCTCCCAAATCTTACCCCTTTTTTTCTGGGGAAGGTTTGATAAAAATCCTCATCAATTTGCATAGGTGACCACAGACCCAAACCCTTGGATCTTAAGCACAATAAAAAAAATCAGTTTCTTAAAAGAAGAATTTTAATAGAAGAAACGGTAAAAAAGAATCACCTCTGTAAAATCAGGATGGTAAATACCTTACAGGGTAATTAGATTCAAAACATAGAGAATCCCTCTAGGCAAAACCTTAAGTTACAAAAAACACAAAAACAGGAATATCCATTCTATTCAGCACAGCTTATTTCCTCAGCCATTTAAAGAAATCACAAAATCTAATGCATATCTGGCTAGATTACTTAGTAAGTTCTAAGACTCCATTCCTGTCCTGTCCCTGGAAACAGCATCACACAGACAGACCCAGACCCTTTGTTTCCCCCCCCCCTCCAGCTTTGAAAGTATCTTGTCTCCTCAATGGTCATTTTGGTCAGGTGCCAGCGAGGTTATCCTAGCTTCTTAACCCTTTACAGGTGAGAGGATTTTTCCTCTGGCCAGGAGGGATTTTAAAGGACCCTCCCTTTATATTTATGACACGCCCCCCAAATCACAGCTAGGGTGAAACACTGGCTGGGATTTCTTCCTGGAGCTCTAGGAGAAAACAGAGTTAATAAGACACATGCACTTCTAAATACACTACCAGGTATATAAAGACTAACAATATTTTCCACATCTCAAGGACGATTTTAACCAGTTGATTCTGGGAAACTTTCATGGGAGAGTGCATCAGCCACTTTGTTAGAAGCTCCTGAGATGTGTTGGATGTCGAAATCAAAATCTTGGAGAGCTAAACTCCACCGAATAAGTTTTTTGCTGTTTCCCATGGCGGTATAAAGCCACCGTAGCACAGCATGGTCAGTTTGCAGATGGAAACGCCGCCCCAAACATATGAGTGTAGCTTTTCCAGAGCTTAGACAATGGCATAACATTCTTTTTCACTGACTGATCAGTTGCTTTCCCTCTCAGACAGTTTTTTGCTGAGAAACGCTGCAGGGTGGAATTCTTGATCTGGTCCCTCCTGCATTAAAACTGCTCCCACACCACGCTCGGACACATCTGTGGTTACTAGGAATGGTTTGTCAAAGTCTGGGGCCCTTAGTACAGGGTCAGACATGAGTGTCGCTTTAAGCTGGTTAAAGGCCTTCTGACACTCTTCGGTCCACTGAATGGCATTTGACTGTTTCTTTTTGTTTAGGTCTGTCAGTAGGCTGGCGATTTGGCTGTATTGCGGTACAAATCGTCTGTAATAACTGGCCAAGCCTAAGAAGGATTGAACCTGTTTCTTTGACTTTGGGACAGGCCACTTTTGGATAGCATCCACTTTGGCCTGTAGGGGGCTGATAGTTCCTTGACCCACCTGGTGTCCAAGGTAAGTCACTCTGTTTAGGCCTATTTGACACTTCTTAGCCTTAACAGTTAGTCCTGCCTCCCTTATAAGCTCAAAGACTTTTTGTAGATTCCTGCCCAGGAATCTGAAAATATGGCCACATCGTCAAGGTAGGAGACTGCATATTCTCCTAATCCCACTAGGAGACCATCTACAGGTCTTTGGAAGATGGTGGGTGTATTCCGCAGCCTGAAAGGGAGTACATTAAATTCATACAGCCCGACACGTGTGGTGAAGGCTGACCTTGCCAG
The DNA here is from genome assembly GCF_965140235.1 of Caretta caretta. Taxonomy (NCBI): domain Eukaryota; kingdom Metazoa; phylum Chordata; order Testudines; family Cheloniidae; genus Caretta; species Caretta caretta. The sequence goes on along the minus strand of NC_134210.1, from coordinate 87,314,592 downwards.
TACCCCTTGGTTAAGTCCAAGGGAGAGATAAACTGGGCCCGTCCCAGTTTCTCTAATTGTTCATCTGTGCGTAGCATTGGATAGTTGTCTGGGCGAGTTACAACATTTAGCTTACGGTAGTCCACGCAAAAATGTATCTCCCCATCTGGTTTGGAAAGTAGAACCACTGGAGATGCCCATGCACTACCAGAGGGGCGAATTACACCCATCTGTAACATATCCTGGATCACCTGTTCTATAGCAGTTTTGGCTTGAGGAGACACCTGGTAAGTTTGGACTTTAATTTAATTGAATTGGGTGAGCATTACCTGTGTAAATGGAGTGGTATGCCCGTTCAGTCAGTCCTGGGGTGGCTGAGAACATTGGCGCGTAGCTAGTGCACAGCTCCTTGATCTGCTGTCGCTGCATACGCCCAAGGGTCATGGAGAGGTTCACCTCTTCCGTGCCACCAGCACTTTTCTCTTCGTAGTAGACACCTTCAGGCCACTCAGCATCATCGCCTCCCTGGGCTGTAAACTGACAAACCTTTAATTCTCTGGAATGAAAGGGCTTTAGAGAATTAATATGGTACACCTTCGGCTTTCAGTTGGAGGTGGGAAATGCTAAGGGATAATGAACAGCTCCCAGGCACTCCTGGACCATGAATGGCCCTTCCCACGATGCTTCCATTTTATGGGCTGGAGCGCCTTTAAGACCATGACCGGTCCCCTACTTTGAAGGAACGCTCTCTGGCATGTTTATCATACCAGGCTTTTTGCTCTTTTTGAGTATCCTGTAGGTTTTCTTTAGCAAGGGCTAGAGAGATTCAGAGGGTGTTTTGTAGGTTGGTTACAAAGTCCAGAATGTTAGTTCCTGGAGAAGGTGTAAATCCCTCCCATTGCTGCTTCACCAACTGTAATGGCCCCTTAACCTCGCGGCCACATACAAGTTCAAATGGTGAAAACCCTAAACAGGGATGTGGCACAGCTCTGTAGGCAAAGAGCAAGTGCTGCAACACTAGGTCCCAATCACTGGAGTGCTCATTTACGAATTTATGTATCATGGCCCCCAAAGTTCCATTAAACTTCTTCACCATGCCATTTGTTTGATGGTGGTAAGGAGTGGCAACCAAGTGATTTACCCCATGAGCTTCCCAAAGGCTTTCCACAGTTCCTGCCAGGATATTAGTTCCTGCATCTGTGAGGATGTCAGAGGGCCAACTTACCCTGGCAAAAATGTCTGCTAGTGCCTGGCACACACTTTTAGCCCTGGTGTTGCTTAGACCTACTGCTTCCAGCCATCAGGTGGCAAAATCCATGGAAGTCAGTATGTACTGCTTTCCTCTGGGTGTCTTTTTTGGAAAAGGACCGAGAATATCCACAGCTACTCGCTGAAATGGAACTTCAATGATGGGGAGTGGCTGGAGAGGGGCTTTGACCTGGTCTTGGGGTTTTCCCACTTTTTGGCTTACCTCACAAGACCGGACATAGGTAGAAACATCCTTGCCCATTCCCTCCCAGTGGAATGACCTCCCCAACCAGTCTTTGGTCCTGTTCACCCCAGCATAGCTACTAGGATGATCTGGGCTAAGCTCAAGAGCTTGGCCCGGTACTTAGTTGGAACTACCAACGGTCTCTGAGGATGCCAGTCTTCCTGGTGTCCACCAGAAAGAGTTTCCTTGTATAAAAGTCCTCTTTCTACAACAAACCTGGATCAATTAGAAGAGCTGAGAGGCGGTGGGTTGGTCCGTGCCGCCATCCAAGCTCTCTGGAGGCTTTCATCTACTTCCTGTTCGGTCTGGAACTGTTCCCTTGATGCTGGAGACATCAGTTCTTCACTGGATTGTGGACCTATGCTTGGTCCCCCTGGAAGCGATGTAGGGGATGGGGCTGTTTCCGTTGACTGTGAACCACTCTCCGCTGATGTTCTATGTTGGGGTTCAGGCTCCGGCTGAGCCTCTTGGGTAGGGTTATCGGCTGCTGCCGGTTCAGGTTCAGTGGGGCCCTCTGGTGTTGGGGTTGCAAGTACTGGATTCAGTGCTGGCAATGGGTCTGGTGCTGGTTGTTCCGCCGGTTCCGGGACTGGCTCTGTCTGGGTCTCTGGGACTGGATCCACTACTGCTGTTGCAGACTTCGGCCTGGGGTCCGGGTCCATCACCTCTGACCGGGTCCTGGTAGAAGTTTCCAGAACCTTGACAGCTTGTTTATCCTGGCTGCGGGGGACTATTCCCACCCTCTTGGCTTGCTTCACATGATTGGCCAAGTCTTCTCCCAACAGCATGGGGATGGGATAATCATCATAGACTGCAAAAGTCCACGTTCCTGACCAGCCCTTGTACTGGACAGGCAACTTGGCTGTAGGCAAACTGAAAGAGTTGGACTTGAAGGGTTGAATCGTCACTTGGATCTCTGGGTTGACTAAATTGGGGTCCACTAAGGAAGCATGGACAGCTGACACTTGTGCTCCGGTGTCCCTCCACGTGGTGACCTTCTTCCCGCCCACACTCACAGTTTCCCTCCGCTCCAAGGGTATCTGGGAGGTATCTGGGTCTGAGGACCTCTGGTGTGTTTACGGTGCAATAAACTGTAATCTGTTGGAGTTCTTGGGGCAGCTGGCCTTTACATGCCCTGTCTCGTTGCATTTAAAACATCATCCAGCTGACAGGTCACTGGGACGAGGTGGGTTGCTGGAGAATGGTGTGGCGGGATGATAAGGTGTCTGGAGGGTTCTTTGGGTGGTAGTTGGGGCCTTCGGCGGCCCCCAGTAGTATGAGGTGGTCTGAGGTTGTCCCTTCTGGTATCCACTCCAACTGTGACCAGTATTTTTTACTTTTCTGCCACCTCCACCCATTTGGCCCATTTACATAAGGAAGGGCAAATCTTCTGGAGATTTAACACTTGCTCCTGATATCCAGGCATCCCAATGTTTCACAATGCGGTAGGCATGTCGGGTAAATGACATGTCTAGTTTCCACCTTAGGGCTCTCAACCACCAACGGGACTGCTCGGGGATTAGCCCCATTCTGACTCTCGCCTTGGTTTTAAACAGTTCGTACTGGTTCATTTGTTCCTTAGGCATTTCAGTCGCCACCTCAGCTGAGGGTCCACTGAGCTGCGGCCTCAGCTCTACCATGTATTGGTCTGTAGAGATGCTGTACCCAAGGCAGGCCCTTTCAAAGTTTTCTAAGGTGGCCTTGGTATCATCGCCTGCCTTGTAGGTGGGGAACTTTCTGGGATGGGAAGTGGTACCTGGAGAAGGATTGCTAGGGTTTGTTGGTATATTCTGCTGAGCCTTTGACTGCTCCATCTCCAGTGCATGCTTCCTCTCTTTTTCTTTCTCCTCCATTTCTTTGTCCCTTGCCTCCATTTCCCTCCTGTGGGCAGCCTCCCTTTCTTTTTTCCTTGCCTCCATTTCTTTCCATATGAGTTCTATCTGTCTTTCATATTCCTTTTGTTTTTCCTCAGCCTCCAGTCTGGCTAATTTCAGCTTTTGTTGAACCGTGGAGTCTGTCATCCTAACCTCTCTGTTTTTAACTAACTTTACACCTGAGAGTTAGAAAGAAAACCAAAACAAAAAAACTTGGCTTGTAAAATTTTGCTGTGCTGTCCAGAAACCTCTGTTCTATGACAGTGATTGTCAGCCTACAGAGAATTCCTAAAAAAAAAAATACCTAACACCTTTGTCTCCAGGCAAATAGGCAGAAAACCCCTCTAGTTGCTCTTAGGAGAAGAAAACAAAAACCAAAAACCAAAAAACTTCAGGTCTCTGAAGACTTGTGAATTTCCCTGCAGGAGGTTAACTACCCTGCCTTTAGGTAGAGAAAACTCCAGCTCACAAAAGACAATTCCCTTTTGTCTCTGCTCTGGGCCCAAAGCAGAGAAAAAAAAACTCTTAACTGCTTTCATTTGGAAACCTGCTTTCCAGCAGCCCAAAGGGAAAAAAAAATCGTTTTTAAAATCTGTGCTTCTGGTTCAAAAAATCTCAAATTGGTCTCAAAATGATTTCAAGTTAATCCCACCGCTCTGCCACCATGTCAAGGTTCCTTCCCCACTCTGAACTCTAGGGTACAGATGTGGGGACCTGCATGAAAACCTCCTAAGCTTACTTTTACTAGCTTAGGTTAAAACTTCCCCAAGGTACAAACTATTTTACCTTTTGCCCTTGGACTTTTGCTGCCACCACCAAATGTCTAACTGGGTTTTTTATTAGAAAAGAGCCGTTTGGAAACGTCTTCTGCCCCCCCCCCCCAAAAAAATCTTCCCAAATCTTACCCTTTTTTTCTGGGGAAGGTTTGATAAAAATCCTCATCAATTTGCATAGGTGACCACAGACCCAAACCCTTGGATCTTAAGCACAATAAAAAAAATCAGTTTCTTAAAAGAAGAATTTTAATAGAAGAAAAAGTAAAAAAGAATCACCTCTGTAAAATCAGGATGGTAAATACCTTACAGGGTAATTAGATTCAAAACACAGAGAATCCCTCTAGGCAAAACCTTAAGTTACAAAAAACACAAAAACAGGAATATCCATTCTATTCAGCACAGCTTATTTCCTCAGCAATTTAAAGAAATCATAATCTAACGCCTATCTAGCTAGATTACCTACTAAATTCTAAGACTCCATTCCTGTTCTGTCCCTGAAAACAGCATCATACAGACAGACCCAGACCCTTTGTTTCCCCCCCCCTCCAGCTTTGAAAGTATCTTGTCTCCTCATTGGTCATTTTGGTCAGGTGCCAGCGAGGTTATCCTAGCTTCTTAACCCTTTACAGGTGAGAGGATTTTTCCTCTGGCCAGGAGGGATTTTAATGGTGTTTACTCTTCCCTTTATATTTATGACAGACCCCAAACAAGATGAGGCTCAAGTATGCTAAGCTTTGTCCAAACACAGGAGACACTCTCTCCCCTGACAAGCTTTCAGTCTAGTAGAATTTACACTCTAAACAGGAAAGATACGCAAAGGGTGGAAAAAAGAGAACGTTGGCTGTCCTTGGGTCTCTTATGTTCCCAGCCCATGCACCTTTTAACAGTAAAGTTTAACTCACCCAAATGCTTGACAGAAAACTAATATGAAGCTTGCATGATCAAATGCTAGAGGGCTCTTTAAGTTAGCAGACAAATGAATAATCAGGTGTCATGACCCGGGCTTGGGGAGATCAGAGCACTGGTCAGAGCACTGGCAGTCAGAGGCCAGAAACAGTGCTTAAGGTCAGAGCCGAAGTCAGGAACAAGGAGTCACAGCCAATGGTTGGAGCCAGGGTCAGAATTTGAGTCAGAGTTCAAGGGCAGACGCCAAGGGTCTGAGCTCAGGTCAGGAGTCCAAGAGCAAGCAGAACAGCAGGTCCACCACTATAGCTAGCAGGAGTGTCCCCCTAATTGCATGAACACTTCCTGGAACACCTCATGGGCTTAATTAGGGCACCTGGACCAATCAGGGGCCACAAGGGAAGCTCTCAGTTCTTCCTTTCAAGGTTGTACTTCCTGTGATATTCATGCGTAAAAGATATGCGTACAGCCCTACCATGGCTGCTGGGTAGTGGCAGGGAGGCATTAGCCATCCCCCACCCCTGGATTCTAGTCTCTGCAGAACCTCACAATAAGATGCAACGGTTGGAAGTTGAAATTAAACTAATTCAAACTAGAAATATGGCATCATTTTTTACGCAGTAATGGTAATTAAACATTGGAACAACTTACCTAGGGATGTGGTGGATTTTCTATCGCTTGAAATCTTTTCACCTACATTGCACATCTTTCTAAATGATTGTCTTGGTTAAGGTACAGAATATAGCCTATGTTAAGCAAGTCAAGCTAGATCATCATAGTTATCTTTCTGGTCTTAAAATTTATGAATCCATAGATTCTGTAAATTTTAAAAAGTTATAAAGGACGTGATTTCGCTGCCCACTTTGGGGAAAAAAAAACCTTTAATGTGAGTGTATATGGATGTAGCAGGAGAGAAACAAAACACTGAGCAGACCTCAGAGAAGGCCCACTTGGGCAGTGGCTGGCCTACAAAAGTATCTGCCACAGGATACCCTGTCCAGTTCCATTTCCAGCACGTGGCAGAGCCACAGGGGATAGTTGTTTGCCTCGTATGGTTGGATCCGAGTACACAAGGAGTTTATCAACTGGCTCACGTCCACCCTGATTCACGTCCAACTGTGGCACCATGATTTGCACATGGTTCTATGTGCTGAAAATCTTCTGCTATGTGCAAGAGAGAACTGGAAAGTGCAGAAGCAAGGTATCAAGCCAATAGCAGGGGGGTGATGAGGAGGGCCTATTTGCTATCTTTGACTGCATATGGCCTGAAGTAGAGCTATTGCTTACTGCGGGATGGTTGCTCTTCAGAGTATGTACAGTCAGCAGAGGGACTGAAAAGCACTGTTGTGGCAGAGGAACCTTATGTTATTCTGTAGTGCCACCCCAGTTAGTCTAAGATTTTCAAAGGTTCCCTGAGGGAGTCCCAATTTGTCCTTCTTAACCTAACAAAGTTTGCTGATAATGCAGGTCCTAGCTTTGGCAGATGTTTGAGGCAACAAAAGGCACAGGAGAAACTCTCCATGAAACAAAATACACAAAAATAACTTTCAAATGTGAAAGTTAACATATAGAAAAGAGTGGTATGGAAAAAATATTTTTCTTTAAATGGATGTGCTCAGCCCTACAAACATGGAGATGATACTACATGGGTGTTGTCTAACTACTTAGCTGCAATTTGAGGTAAATATGTTTTGAATGGTTTGCTTTGAATATCCTTAAACCGAGCCATAGATGATAGGCTTCCTGTATGTTTGCAAAGTTTGTACATATCCTTTCAAAATAATGACATTTAAATTTCACCTCCAGTAAATTAGTAGTGCATAATTTGGGTCCTGTATGTCATTTGATCAATGCCATAGAGAAATATGTAATGTTTTCTTCTTCCATCTGTACAATTGGACCAGAGCTCATCCCTGAGTAAACCAAGTCATTGTAAAAGTATTAATATGCAGAGGCAGGATGGGGAGGTTGTTTTGTTTTCCATTCTCACATCATTGTAATTACATGTTAGCTGGTTTATCGCAAGGTGCTATTAACAGGTAACAGTGCAAAATTCTGTTTGCGTTTTACCATTTACAAATTTATCCACATATTTTTCTATAGTCATTGGTTTATATTGTCAAATGCAGGTAAGGTTTGCTATGGTTTATCAAGAGGGAAAGTCTTATGCATTGCTAACAATTGCTTGCTCCGTATTATCCATACAGGTTATGACTTTCTGATAGGGATATTTATTTTATTTGTTTATTTTATTTAGTTTATTTGTTCTTCTAAGACAACAATAAAAAGACAGGACATATTTGTTTCTGCTCCTGTAGTCAGTGCACCAATCTCTACATAGAAGTTGCTAGTTTTCAACCAATCTTTAAAAACATATACAAATTGTTTTATGATTTTTAATTTGAAAATTGAATTTCATTAGTGGGAACCAATTAGTTATACTTGTATACAGTTTCCTTAGGACACTTCAGGGTTTCACCTTACCAGTCTAGTTTGTTCTTGGGTAAAACAAATCTTGATCTGGAGTGGGGCGGAGGACATTTTTAGACCTACATTTGGAGGATGAAAAAGAAATTTACAAAAATCATTCCAAATTAGAACAAGCCTCCAGAAATAAAAATAATTAACCCCATTTGTATGACACAGCTTATCATCAACAAAGGGGGGAATGAAATATTTAAGGTGAGCAAGTGAAAGCCTCTATATAGATACTTCTTCTCAACATATTAAAACAGAAAATAAGCTGCGAGCAACAGATATAGAGGAGTGGAAAAGAAAAAAGTCCCCTGACTTACATATGTTGCAGTCCATGGGGACAATCACTAGCATTATGTAATGTAACCATTATTTATTAAAAATGTAATTACTGCTGTAAAATGTTCTACCAGAGCATCTGGAGTGGTGGATTTATTTCAATTAATCATTGATTTACTATTAACTACTGTTGCAGACACTGCAAATTAAGCAAACTTCACAGAGCTGAAAATAGGCCTAATAGGAATCCCATCCAAAGCACATAATGAAATAAAAACACAAGTTTCAGCACTGAATCCCCCTACAGAAAGTAGATACGTGGTCATTTTTCATAACTGAATGTATTGGTTATGAAAGGTGCTAGACTGACAGCTCTGGACACCCAGAATAGCTAGAACACTGGCAGAGATAGGGAATGCAAAATTTCCCACCCCATTAGTGTGCTTCAGTGATTATCTGGTGAGGCCATCTTTTGTAGTGATCATTTTCCTTTCTGTTAAGGCAGCCAATAAATAGGCCAACTGCTGTCAATTATGATGTGGATATATGTCTCTTATTAACTGTGTTCCGCTCATTACATCCTTTCATATTGATCATCAAACAGCCATTAGGAAGTAACAATAATTGGTCACTACTAACTCAGATTTAGAAACAGTGGCATATAGGTTGAAGATTCATGACTCACTGACAATCCCCTGTAATATCCAGTCCTCCATATGCATGATCAATCCAAACCTGCTTGGTCTTTTTTACTACTACAAATTTACCTGCCTTTCTGCTATGACCCCCTCCCTTTATGATGTTTTCTCTCCTCCAAATACTGAAACTCTGGTAATTCTCATGGCAAGATTTTTCACCTTTCTGTAATTTTTATTGTGCAGTAAATTGTAGTGAAGTTCATTCACCTGGTTTCTGCCTCTGTTTTTAAAATAGCATTCTGTTCTAGAGGGTAACGGGAATCCTCTTTGTTTATCCATCTAAATGTGAAACCTGGACTCAGATGCCTTGTGTATGTTTCACACACTAAATGTAAATCCAGGGTCAAAATGCCTTCTGTAATTGCAGGGATCTATAAATCAAATTACTTTTCAGGAGCATATTGAGGCAATAACCCATTCCTGTAATATCTATCCATCTTTAAGAAAGACTATAGCATGATTAGATGAAACAAAATGGAAGCCTCATATTAAGCCCTTGGCAAACAGGTTTGCAGGTACACAGTGAGGGAAAAGTGCACCCTTGGCAGTTTCTATGAATTCTGTATAAAGATACTTTACACATCTAGGGGGAAAAATACCACATACAAAACCCTACTAATTTTTTGGAAGCCAAGTGTTCTAATGGTCTTAAAAATGAAACCTGAACAATGCTTCTATTTGAAGACACAAATGAGTAGAACTCTCTGTACTAGTATTAACATTTGTGCTTCCAGAATAAATTAGGTGTAGAATATGCATTCTGCCCACAGACATATTCCTTTGGTCTAACCCTTGCACTTACTGATTAACTCCTTGGAACATTAATCTGACCTAGAGCACTGAGCCCGAAGTGCTGAATTCTGCTCAGAGTTATACAAGGAAACTCCTATTGCTGTCAGTACAGGCCATTCATATGCATTCAAGAGCAGAATTTGGCTTGCAAAATGAAACTGTGTTTTTTGGCACAGTAAGCAAAAATCAGTTTTAGTGGGAATCAAATGTGTTTTATTAGATGCCTAAACATAGTATGGCAGGAAATCAAAAAACACATACTCAAATTATAGAAATAAAGTTTCCACAAAGGAGCCCATTCAGAATGTATTTATAGTGAAATATGGTTTTGGTTTTAGGATTCTAAACATTAATTTTTCACCATTGCCCACTGAACTCTAAACTAAGTTCTGAGACTCTCCAAGATGAGAATTTAGCTCTCTCTTGTTGGCATTTATACTGAATTATTCCAAACCTCGTTGAGTGTTCATACGCTGTTATAAGCCTTGGTTTTTTTTAAATCACATTTAATAATCATGTACATGGCTAAGAAAGCAAATCTGATAGAATCCAATACAGCATTTTATATAATGTACAATTTCGCTCAAATGATGATGGCAGATCTGATGACAAATTAAGAAAACATTGGCCAAAAGCAGTCTTTCATCTGAATATAAATTGACACTGCACTTGCTCCCATATGTCCAGCTAGGCGGTAGGAACACTGATTATGTCTTATTACAGCTTCTTAAAATTTTTCGAATACAGTCCTGTAATGGACTCAGAAAACATCGTTTCCTGTTTATTTTAAGGAGAGGAAGAATGCAGAACATTGACATATTTAATGCTGCATAAAAGCAACATTTTTTCGTGAAATACTAGGGAATAATTCTGCTGTCCCTGACTCTAGCTAAAGTGTAAACCTGTTAAGTTCAGTGATGTTACTCAGTTTGTACCCCTCTCTTCCTCCTTCTCTTTAGCTCCAAACTGCTTTGAGTGGACTCCTCTATTACCAATACTTTCATTTCCTCTCCACGAATGCCCTCTTCAATCCTCTAAAATCTGTCTTCCTCCAACTACACCAAAACAGTCCTTACTATAATATTTATCTACTTGCTCCTGCTAAATCCATACTCATTATCCAGCTTTACTGATTCCTTCCATACTGTAGGTCTTCCTTGCTTCTCTGCCTGAGTGAGCTTCCAGAATTGATCATTTCCTCCTTATTTCCACCTATCTAACCAATAACATTTTCTTTCCTCCCCAAGGATTTTCCCTTTGTCCACCATATTTTCTTTCTTACACTTTAAACAACTAGTAAAACTTCACCATTGAACTTGTGCAAGGTGTTCTATCTATTCTTCTACAGCAACAGGCCAAATATTAAATGGCTCATGTGACGAGCTTATAAAAATCTGCTATAAAGTAGTTTCTGTCTCAGTGAGAAATACTGGTTATTGAGTTAAGCCTGAGTATACAATCTGTGAAGAGGCAAACTATGTGGCCAGTTCTGGGATTCAGAATCCTTCTCCCCAATCTGGGGATAGAGTGCAGTGTCTACAGCCCGCTACACAACCACGATATGAACCAGCAGATCCACATAACTATAGACTCATTGGCCACAACCAGCGGTTGAAGAAGGTGCAAGGAGGCTCTTTCCCTTTCTCGTTTGCTGTTGGGAACCGGGAGAATAATCCTCCCTCACATCAAAGAGTGAATGGGGAGCCGTGCTTCTTACCACTCCACCTTTAATCCCTTGCCACAACTGCCTGCCTAATATGGTGACAATGACTAGCTAGAGGGGGGAAGAGGGGACTTCTTTAAAGTAGAGTTTTAGAAACCGTTAATGAGCCATTTAATATTTGGCTTTTCTTTGCTTAAGGAGCATAAATAGAATACTGTACATAAATTGTTAATTTTTATAGAGGTGAAACTACATCTGCAGTGGGAAACCATTACTTGACGCAAAACACATAGGTAAACAGAAGCATAGCAAACCTATTGCAAATGTTCTTCTGCCACTTATTGCTGCTACTGTACAATATTTAAAATAAATTCAGCCAAGTCAGCTCACAAAATTTTATTCTTGTTATTGATTTCCCTAAAATAATCAGTTTTATTGCCTTCATTCACACAGTAACAGATACAGGAGTTACTCCCTGATTGCAGTGGGACTGTTTGCATAGGAAGGTAGTACTCTATATGAGTACAAGTGGAAAAATCTAGTCCATGGTACGCAACAGTCATATACACTGGAGAAATAATTGTTTTTCACTACGTTGTTTAATTGTTTAGCTTATGTGAACATCAGAAGCCAAATTTAACCACCATGTAAGTCGAGGCAACTCCATTTAATGAAGTAGATCAGTGGAGGTATGCTAGGACTGTGCTTGGCCCCAAACTGCTCACTTTTCAAGGGGAATGTGTTAAAGTAGAGGAGCAAGCACCAAAGACGTGTTCAGACTTCCAAATAAATTATTCTTTTTCTATATTGCTTTCAAATGTTATTTCCTTTAATCTCATTTCTTCTTACACTTTTATTTGAAGATGGAAATGGTGCTAAAAGTACAAGAAACTGCTTTTACCATTTCAGCACCCACGGATGAATAGGTAAGACAGTATGGAAATTGTTTTTGAATTTTTCTCTCCTTCTAAATCCTCCTGACACACCTTTCTCTCTTTGCTGGCTGTTTTTATTTCTGTCTTTCATCATAGCCAGACAGATGACAATTATAAAACACCCAAAATGCTTTGATTTTATTTAACGCTGCTTTGCCAAAATTATTTTGTCCTCCCACTGCTCTGGAGGATAAATGAGAGACTATTTTCATTAATGTTCATTCCAGCGACTCTCATACTCCCTGCCACTTCAAAGTAGGTTTCTTTTGTCCAGTTTTACTCAATAGTTTTCACCAATGTTTACCCGGTAGATTGCACCTTGCAAGTTTTCATTAAGTCTATTGTCCTATTTCTCTTTCAATGCTCCAATTCTGAGCCTCTTTACTCCATTGTCCTAAATGAACTGCCACAATGCTTTGTGCAGCATTTTGCTGAAAATTACATGAAAACTGTAACCAAGGTACATGAAGCTATACTTCTGTGATACTTAGGGGTTGGGCAAAAAACGAAAACAAAAAAGAGGGTGAACGACTAAAAATAGGAGTCAGATTTGGTGTACACCCAAACTCCATTTTCAAGAAAGATTTTGGTTTATATAAAAACAAATGGGTTCATTACTATTACAAAGTCTGAAAATTAGGTTCTGTCACACCAGGAAATTCTTTTCATGTAGCTCTTATACCTACGTACTGCGTTTGCAAAGCTGCAATTCTACCTCTTTCATAGAGCAAGACAGAATGAAGCAAAGAAACCTGTGGCAGTTTGCAGCTTCCTTTTGAGTGAGTGAGTGAGAGAGTGTGTGTGCGCGCATATAAGTAAAATATATACAACATATACAGTGTGTCTGATTCTCTTCTAACAGCTTTACATTGATGCAACTCTATTGGCTATGCTCAGGATGGTTTGTGTGATCACACAGCATAAAAGAGTCCTAACCCCAATCGATATGGCCCTTGGAACAGCTGCTCTGCATAAGTGGCATCCTTGGGTAGTATAAACCCTGTGTAGAAGATCCTATGTCTCCCCTTTCTCAGCTGCCAACGTAGGAGGTGTGGCTGCAGGAAATAGAGAATGGCCCAAGCTGTGGCATGCCCCTGTGATCCCTGGCTGCTATAATCACCCCTGGAGACCATTGGTAGTTGCAACAGGTTGGAGTTCTAACCTGCAACAAGGGACTGGCTCAGAACTGGGGGAGCACAAAACAGGTAGCTTTGTGCACTTCCACTCCTTTCCTCAGCTGGTATGAGGACTCCTCAATCACAGCTGTGGATTGAGACCCCTGACTTCAAATGAAGTCACTCCTAATTTACACCAGAACGAGAAGAGAATCCGGTTTGGTGTGTCTAACATTTTATACGTATATAGGTATTGCTAGTGCTTTTCTCTGCAGTGTATTCAATCCACCTCTCCACAGAGAGATTAGTCAAATATTTTAATAGATTTTTACACATAGTTCTTTGCACAAGTGGTAAAAAATTAATTTATTGCTCTGTTGGAAAAAATATCTTAACAATAGCTGCACTTTTTTGGGGGGGTGGGGGTGGACGGGGGGGACAGGCAGAGCATAGAGCCTGCAGTTTGAAAGTCAGGCTCCATTGTACTTATAACAGAAGGCAAATACTTTGTTCGCTAGGACAGTCTTTGTTACCATCAATGGGATTTTAGATAGTATTAAATTAGCTATGGGAGACCTCATCTGTAATTTCCTTAATGCCAAGAAACATGCTGAATAAAATAATAGCATGAATCTGAAATCAAAGTTCAAAGATATACATTCTGCAATATTTCATTTCATGAAAACTAGTCTTAATTTTCTGTATAGAGTCCCAGTAATCACCTGAGCCCAGATAGAAAAGATAGCCTATTGTTAGTAGCTACAGAGGACTGAACTTCATGTGGAATCTTGGGTAAATCACTGACAATGCTGAACACAAACATTCTGTTTACTTTCTCCATATAGTCAATCACTAACCTCTTGTTTATTTGCACTTTGACTGGTACTTTATCAAATCTTGTGTCCCAGTTTCTTTCGGTGTTCGGCTTCCACTCCTACAACACATCTGTTTCTAGCATCTGATTCTCCCAACCCTATTCATTCTTTGCAAACTTTGTGGGATAGGTTTCCTTACTTTTTTACCCCCTTTTTTTTTAAAGACTCATCAGCCAATAAATGAGATTTCCAGCTGTGAAAACCTATGCTCTCTGCTTTCTGACCTCTTGTTTCTTATGTACTTGAAAAACAACATCCTCACTTTTTCTTATATGACAATTTTCACCAGACCTAATCAGAAAAGGGTGAAAAATTATTATGTAAAAATATCAAATTTTTGATTTTTCAGAATGTTTCAATCAATCAACTGTAGTGGTCACTATTAAACATTCAGTAATTATTAAAATTACATAGTGTCTGAGATACCACACTTTTATCCTGTATTAGAATAGGAGATATCTGTAATAATGATGAGGAAATGTTGAATTTTTAATAGATTCTTTTTATATTCTCCACTTTAAGTCTTCTTCTTCACAGGGTGTGTCTCTGTCTTACCTATAGTTACTTTGCTTCCTAACTCATGTACATCACCACATTGTTGTCACATTGATCATCTTAGTATTTTAATTCTTGTCTGGGTATGGTCATTTAAATCTCGCATTACAGTTAATGTGTCCTTCCCTCAAGTCTTTTTTAATTGCCGTTTTCTCCTCTTCATCAGCAAATTCATTTTCTCAATACATTCATTTTTAAACTTTAATTTGAGCCATAATAATTCAAACCCATTTCCAGCTATCCCTAAGGCTCATAGCTCAGTTATTTTCAATCTTCCCTTTATATATAAAAATAATCTTCTTTCCTTTGCCTCCAGTCCAGTTTCTTGGATCTTTTCTAAAGACTCACCCCCTCAGTATTGAGCTTTCATTGATTATCTACTTCCCTCAGCTGGTCAAATCCATGATACATGAATACTTTTTGTATTCAGAGGCTTCTAATCCCTTTTTGCCTTGTCAAGCTGCTTGCATTTTTGTTGGGAACCTTAGAAATTTCCCATGCATGAATCTCTTAGGGGTCTTCAGGTTTCGAGCCTCTTTTCCTTATTTTTTTCCTCTAACTACATCCTTGCTTTTGTTTTGCTTTGCTCTCTGTAGACCTTCCATTTCAATTTTACTGTGCCACCACAACCTGCAACCCCAATCTGCTTAAGGGGTTCAACAAATCGCCAAAGTTTGTATTGTGTCCTGCTCAAAGTTTTCTTATTTTATCCAAACTGGTTCACCCATCCCTAATTAACATATTTATTTGTATTTAATTTTCAGGTCAGAAAGAGGGCGATGGCCGACTCTTATTCCTTGATGCTGTTTTAAGGGAAAACATTAACGGATGTCTTGCAGTGAGAAAAGCAGCACAGTGACAGGTTTTGAAATCACGAATGCAATGTTCCATCATTTCTGTAAGGGCTAATTATGGGATGTGAATAAATGGATTACAGAGTTAAAGTCAGATAGGAACAGATTAGCTGTAACACTTTTTTATTTTAATGCAACTAGTCCAGATTTCTCTACTGGCATTTGTAAACAGATATTAACTACTGATTTAACTATCTTAACAAGTTCAGTGTGTCACCTATCAAGAAATTGCAGTTTATAAGCACACAGATGTCAGGCATAACTTTAGTCTTAGATCATCCAGGAAGTACTTATAATTACAATACACATACATATAACTCCAGCTATATGCTCTTCAGTGCAACAAATAGGGTTGAGTACTTGCAAGTTTGCACAGCCAGGGATTCAATGGAAAGAGAGTTATCAGATAGTAAGAAATAACACTACGAGTTCATTAAAAAGAGAGTTTTAAATAGTGGAGATATAGATATTCAGGACCATATTACAAAAAATTGTACACTCTTGATTCCAAACACTGAAATCACATATCCATCAGCACCAGATACTCTTATATGTACGTGAACCAGGAGCATTCAATCTTCCTGTTCTTTCCCAATATGCAGGGTTAGAATTCACAAATTACTTCACAGGTGCTCTCCAAATTCAGTATTGGGGTTGACTTCTAGCCCTTGTAGACATGAATAAGTGCTCCATGGGGGAATAAGTTTTTCAGGACCAATGAGATCCTGAGGTTTCAGTTCACACAAAGCTTATCAGGAATCATTATTTTGCTTTGAAAGCAAACCTTTGGCGTTGCAATAATGTTGTCAGCAAAATAGAATTTTTAAATTTTGCACATCTTTGCAACATGTTAGAAAACATTCATAGTTTATTGATAAAATTAATTTGTTTGACTTTGTAAAACTATTACTTAGGGATTGGCTTTTTAAAAGCAACTAAGGCCCAGGCCTAGAAAAGGACTTAGGTGTTGCAAAGCTCAGGTTTGCACTGACTAACTTTTAGGAAACCACAAATCCTGAGCTAGGCTCCTAGGGACCCTATACAGTGCACAGGAAGACATAGGTGCCTAAAGAATGAAATCCCAAAAAGCCTGCACACTAAGTGGAGACCAGCCTAAACTATTCAATAGCAAATACCAATAAGAGGGGTGTGTCCTAAGCCCCACCTCTCACAAAGTTAGGCACCTCAGCCCAGCTTGGAGGTAAGCACCTATCTCTGCTGGGGATTCACAGTCGGAACCCCTCTCCTGGAGTCAGGTTCCTAAGCCCTTTCACAGCAGCGATGCACATCTAACAGCCCAGGGAGGAGGTGCCAGCAGCCCCCCCTAACCTTTAGCCCTGTTGTTACAGAACTCACCTAGGGTGTGGGGGACCTTGGTTCAATACCCACTTCTGCCAGATGAGAAGAGAGGTAGGAAACCAATGTTCAAATCCCAGGTGAATACCCTAGCCATTGAACTATGGACTATTCTGATGTGGTCTCTTTCTGTCTCAACTTTGAACAGGTAATTAAATATATACAGAAACAGAAAAATTCAGCAACTGAAGAAATGTGGTGATGGTGTAAGATTTCTTCAATGGTTTTCCATAGTGATTCTCAGCACTTTGCCTGTTTCTCAATGACTTCTGTATCTCCCAAGCCAAATCCTGCTCTCCTTACTCAGACAAGTAGTTTTGCTGAAGTCCATGAAACTGTTTGCATTGGGCAAGCAGAAATTAGTCACACATTTGTGGTGCAAGCATTTCCTGACCCCATTAAAATATCAGGTCCTAGACAGAAGATAGTCAGTTACAGAAGGTTTCAGAGTAACAGCCGTGTTAGTCTGTATTCGCAAAAAGAAAAGGAGTACTTGTGGCACCTTAGAGACTAACCAATTTATTTGAGCATGAGCTTTGGTGAGCTACAGCTCACTTCATCGGATGGTTACAGAAGGTTTCATTAGCAGGACTAACTTATGTTGTCCTTTGAAGAACACCTACCTTGAACCAACACTACTCAGCATCACTGTGCACTTTCCCAGATGGAGAATTGCCTCTATACCTAGGAGTACAGGCCTTTTTGCTAAAATGCACATAATGCCAAGCTCCCAAATGTATATATAACAAAACAAAGAGTGCAAATGTTTCCTATTAAAGATTCCCACTCCTAAAACTTGCTGTCTCCAGAATCAAGACCGGCATTTTGTTGCTTAATTATAAGACATTACTCAAAAGTTAATTTGTAACTTTGATAACAAATTAATAGAAAATAAATGTAGTCCTATTTCTCACACCATCGGATTTCATTTAAGCTAGGTTATGTGTGATTTTTCTATAAAATAATGAAGACAAATCAAGTATGAATGTGTCTATGTACCATGAGCTGTATCTGGGCATATACTGCATGCTTGTAGGATAATGTATATAGATTTTGCATGTGTGTGTGATGGGATATCAGAACTTATTTTAGTTCTCTGAAATTGTTATAAAACCACATATGAATATGTGTAGGCCATACACGTGTTCTTTTGCATGTATGTTTAAATGCCTCTGCTTTTGTTTGTGGATATTTGCCCTATGTGAACTCGATGTTCAGATGTGCCTTGAAAGAGTAAGAATATATACTCTTTTGGTATTTTAGAAGACATAATATTAGGGTAGCAAAATTGGTAAAGCCTTTCTGTTAGATAAAAAGTGTATATATTTTTACAGAAAGACTGCACTGCATTGATCTTATCAAAGCTACATGTAAAAAGAGAGGCAAAGGGGGAAATGTGTGTTCCTGAAATACCTGCATGACTTTGATACCAGTGCCTCAGAAAGTAGTTAACATGTTTTCTGTGTGTTTTCTACAAACTAGGTATCTATATTACAATGGAGAGCTACTGTTTTGTGATCACTGACACAGCTATCCTGAGGATTTCAACTAGAAACCAACTCTCCCTGCCCCAAGGTACTTTCTTGGAAAATTAGGACAGTTTATCTGCAAAATAAAATACAAAATAAATTAAAATAGTAAAAGCTAGTTTGAATGCATGTTTAAAATGGTTTAAATAGTTTTCAGGTTGGTTTGGATGCACGCTTAATGGTTTTAGGAAGGAGGGGGGAGTGGCAAGGGTAAGGTTAGTTCTATGTATGCTTGTGTAAGCAGTGTCAGGATGAGCTCCACCCTGACATCTGGTGGTCAGGTGTGGCAAGTTGTGGAAAAGAACTTCAGGGGCCGATCTCATTTGCATAGGCACAACCACCCTGCCTAGAAAGAGACCGTAGCTGCCCAAATGGTCACTTTGGCTGCTGTAGGATCCCCAGTGTCTCTGGTATTGGGGCAGGAAGAATAAATTGTTATTACCCTGATTATGGGAACTGTGCTTGGAACTGTACTTGGCCTTTTGTTATGATGGAGGGATTCACCATCAACTAAGTAGCACTCGCTAGGCAAGGGTCATGGGTTCCAAAACTCTGTGAATGGAGAGAGGCTGAGGACAAGTATTAATACTTGGTGGCATGGGCCCCTTGGTGAGGGCCTTACATGCTAATTGCACTTCCTCCTCTCTCCACTGGGGAATATCAGAGCTAATTCATTAGAAGTCTAGTTACAGGCTGCTGAGCTCACTTTGGGCTAAAAGTGCACCAGCACTGAGGCTCCCCTACAACAAGCTGAATTCACCAAAGAGCTGAACTGACTAAGAGCTGAAATCACTGAGTGTTGTGTTAAGTAGTGGGGGAGCCTGAAGATATATTGTGGAGCAGTTTGCGGGATGGCTGGAGTGCCTTGTGGACAGGCTGGTGGAGCAGTTCATAGGACGGTGGGAGCTGCTGGTGGGATGCAGAGCAGTTCGTGGATTGGCTGGTGGAGCAGTTCGTGGGACGGTGGGAGCTGCGTGTGGGCCGCAGAGCGGAGCTGAGCGAAGCAGTTTGTGGGGCGGCTGGCGGAGCGGAGCGAAGGCCTATGGAGCTGTGGGGTGGTCAGCTTCAGATCATGTAAGGTGCCTCTTACCTCCGCCCGCATCTCCACCCAGGTTGGGAGGTAAAGCTCTGTAGATAAACTTTTGAACTCTGGGGCTGCCCTGACCAGGGACAGAGACTTTTGGGTCATTGGACTTTTGGGACTTTGGGTGATTTGGGGTTGCTGGACTCAAGAACAAAAGGGAAAGGGCATGCCCCAATTTGCTTGGGGTGGGTTTTTTTGCTCATGGGTTGTGTTATGAATCCTGTTGGTGGTGTTTCCCCAACATAATGCCACATTGTTTCTCTCTGTTATTAAAAGGCTTTTTGCTATACTCAGACTAAGTGCTTGCGAGAGGGGAAGTATTGCCTCTTGGAGGCGCCCAGGGGGGTGGTATATATTTGTCCCAGGTCACTGGGTGGGGGCTCGAGCCGGTTTGCATTGTGTTATTGGAATGGATCCTCTAGATATTGAACCCGGCCCTTGTTGCTGCCAACTCTGACAGGCAGAAGGGTTACACTTGTGTTGTACTTATTGCATTGCTTAAAGCAAATTTGAATGTGTATGTGTGTGCGTGCACATGTTTAAAAGTCATGCAGATTAACCTCTCCCTGGAGGACAGGAGGAGCACTTTTACAGAGCACTTCACTTTTAAAATATTAACTCATTAATTTTCTCTAAAGTTACAAGTATTTTTATTTTTTTTAAAATCTGTTTGCACTTGTTTTACTTTTAATAACTAGATATATTTATTGCAAGCACTTTCTATTTTGACATGTATTTTCTTTCTTCAGATAGGTATAACTTAGTGTCTGTTAAAAAACTGATGCAATAGTTAATTCAGAGGTGGTGCTAGGACAATGCCCTAAGAATATGAGTATGTCCAGCATTTCCAGTGAGATCATAGCTGGGGACATGATATCCAGTTACATCACCCCCCTTGTCTCATCTCTTATCTCATCCAACAATCTCATTTTGACAGAACCTAGGGGCATGACACTACCGTTATGTTTGGGAGTATGCATGTAGAAGTCAGTTCAGAATTCAATGCCTTTCAAATGAAGATTTGACTAAATGCATTACTGAGTTCTAACAGATAGACATTTGCCATTTTAACAATGTCACTTTTAAGGTAACTATTTTGCAGCATATCATCTTTTCATGGTGACAAGTCATGTGACAAGTTACCCACAAATAACTGCCTTTTGCTTTTCCAACAATAGAACCTGAGATTTCTTTCATAAATTGTCTTTCTTTTCGTGAGTCCACAAAAATGAAATTACTTCCTCACATCTTTTGCCAGCTATCTAGCTATATATTTATCTATCTTAGGTATTGTGGCAGTCCCCTGGGGTACCAAGGATTGTGAGGCACCTCATCACCACGTTACCTTAGTGTGAGGCAGCCTTGACTATGTCAGCTGCAGATCAGATCCCTGAATCCACCAGCTTCTGGCAATATACGTACTACCTTCCAGGCCTCCCTGTCTCTGTACAGGTAGCAATAAGCACGCATCAGACTTCAAATCATCAGCACGTTCCCTGTACTGTTCAGCCCCTTATCCAATAAACACTCACAGAATTAACTGGGCCGCTGGTCCCAAAGAAGCAAAACACACCAACTTTTAAGATTCATCTGAGGACCACAAGAATATGTTTATCATCATCAAAAATCCAAGTAATCATGAGTAAAAAGATTGGAAACAAATGGTTACATATAAACCAAAATCATAACCCGCTTTCTAAAGACTAAACTTAACAGGTTAACCTCCTGTCTGAAGAAGTTTTATCTCATCCAAAATTCTTGTTAATGTTTTCAACCAACCTGGCTGAGATCTCTTTTTAATTAGGTAAAAGCCCAGTCCTTTTACTTCATCAGTGAAGTGTGCCTGGGCATCCCTTCTTCCCCCCAAATATACTCAAGCAAATCTTGGAAATGTACTCCCCAGAAAAGGGTTTTCTTCCTCCTCCTGTTTTTCTCTTCCTGTTAGATTTGTTTCCTCTGAAGTCCTCACAATCCTTCATTTGCTTTCAGCTCAAGATGAGACACCCATTGTAAACGAAACAATATTCATTTATCTGTTCACATGTAAATTGTGTTTAACAACTTTTGTCTGACAGATGGCCTGTTTTTCACTTTTGCTGGTGACCAGTACCTACAGACTTTAAGAATATATTTTCTGTATCTATACATAACTCCTTACATTGTATTTGTACATACATTTTGCAGTTATTTTGATTTTGAGAGTGACACAGGCTTTTTTTTTGAAAAATCACATGACACTTTCTGGTAAGCTAGCATGTACATACCGGACCTATGAGAGGCCTGTAACCCCTTTGCACCCCCTTGCCACTTAGTCTTAAGAAGTTATCAGATTGCAGGTATTTCTAATGCTTGCATCACTGTAGTAGCTAGGTCATTCTGAGCTATACGTAAATACTATTAACAGTTGGATAAAATACGTGCGCACACCCCCATGTATCACATGGGGAGAATACTGAGAGATGCAACTTAATTCAGAACATTTAAGAGATTTAGGAAAAGGTGAAATAAGAAGTTATCATGGATGTGGAAAACAGTGGGAATGTGGCAGACAGAATAATATACATTTGACAAAGTTAGCTATATTGATCCAATATTTAAGGTGCAAGAATATTGATCATGAAAGGAAACTGGTCCATTTATAAAAAGAACACTGGCTAAAGGGAATACAACAAAAGTTTGCGATAAAATTTCAGGACTACAAATGCTAATTTATTACCATCAGGCAATCACAGAAGTCAATGCCAGGTATGAAGTCATCCATGTTTTTTTTCCCCTATTAGTTTTATAAATAATGTAAACTATGCTATGAACACGAATTTGTCATCTTTTATCATGATGAAAGAGTATGAAAAACAGTGCAAGAAATACAAAAGGATTTCTATTTCAATGCCAAAGCAATCTTACTTTGGCTGAATTTCAAACTGATTACACAGCTCAGAAAAAAGACCAAATCACATCTTCAAAAGAGAAGGGATGATGAAAGAAATTTGGAAAGAGGTTCTGCTGTACATCATAAATTGCTCTAGTTTCACAAAAAGTAATAAAGCTCCAAAAATGGCAACTACAAAGGAAGTAAACAAGAGGTATGTTAAATATAAGGACTAATGAGTATTATAGTTTTATAAGGGGAGTGAAATCTCATGCTTCAGGATGTAAACTGATCAGTGTAGGTTTCAAGAAGGAATTTTCTACCTTTACATACATAATTAGGATGTGAGTGTTGCGATCATCTTCCTCTGATGGGGAAAAACTTCCCAACTTGATAGGCCAATGGTGGGATCCAGAATGGCTATTCCTAAATCAAAATTTGAATGTTAATCTAGATCAAAAACCTCTGAAATATCAAGGAGGAGGAGGAGGAGGAGTAATAGTAGTATTTTATTATTAATAATTTGTATGACAGTAACACCTACAGGCCTCAATCACCTTTGAGACTGAGGACAAGAAATTCAATAGATAAGGGAGGAGCAGTAGGCAAGGCAGGAATTTGTACTTGTAGCAAGATGATGAGTAAACTGAAGAGGGCAACCTAAGGAGGCAGTTGCAATACCAAAGGCAAGAAATATTTTGAACACATTTCTCTCTGGCAATTTCAAAATGATGTACAAATATTAATGAATTTAAGCTCAACAACTCTTCTGAAGTAGGTCAAGTTTTCATAACTTCAAGAGATAGGAAGAAAAGAGAGAAAGAAAGGAAGAATAGTTTGAGGCCAACGTGCCTTCATCAGGAAAACTTTAATGATCTGAATACCAAAAAGTGGCAACATGTACAAATCATCGAAGATGAGTACAAAAGAATAGTACATGCATGCAGGGACAAAATCAGAAAGGCTAAGGCACAAAATGATTTACAACTAGCCAGTGACGGCAATAAGGAAAGGTTCTATAAATACATTCGGACCAAGAGAGAGGGAAGGAAAATGTGGTTCACTATTTAGCAGGGAAGGAGAGCTAATAACTGATGACATCAAGAAGGCTGAGGTGTTCAAAGCTTAGTTTGCTTCAGTCTTCAGTAAAAAGATTAATTGTGACCAGTTATTTAAACACAATATTTAACAGAGGGTAAGGAACACAAGCCTGAATAGGGAAATAACAGGTTAAAAAATATGTAGATAGGTTAGATGTATCCAACTCAGCAGGGCCTGATGAAATTCACCCAAGGTTACTTAAAAACCTAGCTGAAGCAATCTTGGAACTATTAGTGATTATCTTTGAGAACTCCTGGAGGACGGGTGAAGTCCCAGACAACTGGAGAAGAGGAAACATAGTACCCACCTTTTAAAAAGAGAACAAAGAGGACCTGGGGAATTACGGATTAGTCAGCCTAACTTCAGAACCCGGAAAGATACTGGAACAAATTATTAATCATCAATTTATAAGCACCCAGAGTCGTGGTTCCCAAACTTTTTTTCTTCCAAGGACCCCTTTCATTTTTTATACAGAAGTTTCAGGCTATTATTTTATTAGTTAGGTTAGTTTATTATTTAAACGTGTGCATGTGCATGCATGCATTTGTATACACACACAAATAAACTAAACTAATTACTTTTAATTACACTACTTTATTAATTATAGTATATTTTAATTACATATATATAATTCACTCAAAAAGGAATGAAAAGTAATAATTGCAGATTGTTTACAAGTTATTTATTCATTACAACCATTAACTGTACCAGAATGCCCCTGCCCATGAGTATGCTGTTCTGAGAACAAAATGGCTCACTCCATGCTGCAAAAGTGCCAGAATGCTGTTCCAGTGTATTCCTGCCATGTCTTGAGGGATGGACCCCCGCATAACCTACAGCAGACCCCCAGATGTCTGGGGACCCCACTCTATGAACCACTGACCTAAAGGATAATAGGGTTGTAAGTAATAGTCAACATGGATTTACCAAGAAGAAGCCATGCCAAACCAACCTAATTTTCTTCTTTGAAAAGGTTACTGCCCTGATGGATAGGGGACATAATAAACACGATATATCTTGATTTTATTCAGGCTTATCTCACATGACATTCTCGTAAGTAAACTAGGTAAATGTGTTCTAGATGAAATTACTATAAGAAGGGTGCACACAACTGGTTAAAAGACTGTACTCAAAGAGCAGTTATCAATGGTTCGCTGTCAAACTGTATTAATTTCTGTTGCTTCTATGTTTTTCCGATTGTATTTCAAAGTGAGCCATTAATTACTTGGATAATAGAGTGGAGAGTATGCTCATCACTTCTGAGGATGGCACCAAGCTGGGAGGGGCTGCAAGCACTTTGGAGGACAGGATAAGAATTCAAAATGATTTCCATAAATTGGAGAATTGGTCTGAAACCAACAAGATGAAATTCAATAAAGACAGGTGCAAAATACTACACTTTGGAAGGAAAATTCAAGTGTTCCAATACAAAATGGGAATAACTGACTAGTCAATGGTATTGCTAAAAAGAATTTAGCAGTTAGCGGTGGATCACAAACTGAATATGAGTCAACAATATGATGCAATTGCAAAACAGAAGGTAATTGTTCCGATCTACTCACTACTGGTTAGGCCTCGCAGCTATTGTACTATGTACCATTTTGGGTATCAAACTTTGGGACTGATGTGGACAAATTGGACAGACGCCAGAGGACAGCAACAAAAATTATACATGGTGTAGAAACCTGACTTATAAGAGAGGTCAAAATAACTGGGCATGTGTATTTTTGAAGAAAAGAAGACTGAGGTGGAGACCTGATTACAGTCGTCAAATATATAAAGGTCTGTTACAAAGAGGATGGTGATCACTGAAGATAGGACAAGAAGTAATTGGTTTAATCTGCAGCAAAGGAGATTTAGGTTAGATATGAGAAAAAACTTTCCAACTATAAGGATCATTAGTTACTGGAACAAATTTCCAAGGGAGGTTCTGGAATCCGCATCATTTGAATATTTTTAAGAACAGGTTATACAAACACCTGTCAGGGATTGTCTAGGTATATTTGGTCCTGTGTAAACTCAGACGGCTGGACTAGAGGACCTCTTGACCTCTTTTCCATCCCTACATTTCCATGATTCTACTATTCAATTTTGAACATATTTATCATCATTTGTTTGTGATTTCAAAATGCTGTACAAATATTAATGAAAAAAGCCTCACAAAAACTCTGTGAGGTAAGCCATTCCCCCTACACACACACACACTTTACAGATGAAGAAACTGAGGCACAGAAATTTTAAGTGGCTTGTGAAAGGCCACACAGAAATCTCTGTTAGAGCCCAAAGTCAAACCCCAATATCCAGATTCACAGTTCTGTGTTTTTATAAGACTAGTTTTCCCCAGATAAGTAAGTCAGCACATCCACTCCACAGGGTGAACACTAAGTTTAGCGTGAACACAGACTCCCCCTCCTTCCCCCCACCCAGGTATAACTATTACAGAAATACTTGGGCTAAATAGCTTTATGCTAATCAGTGTTCCATTGCTCTCAAAATTCCTTATTTCTTACTTGTGGTGGATTGTGCAATTGTACAATAGGCTGCAATCCATTACACATAATCACATTTAAGATGACTTAAAAACTTATGACTTTATCCATCTGCAAAGTGTAACTGTGTCAATATATTTCCGCATTGCTGTATTAACAATTAGCATAATGAAAAACCAGGTAATTGAGACTATTCTTTGCGTTAGAAAAATATGAGCTGCTTTTTGTGAGTACTCCTTGCAGCAAACCATTTCATAAGCTCAAGGATTCCACAGACAATCCTGCCATGCAATATTTCAGCTAGGAATATCACAAAATTACACATTCTTGACATTTTAAAAAAATTTACCTGATACTCAATGTGTTTTCCTTTCTGGCTGGCTTCCATTCTGTAGTTTGTAACATTATTCAATAAAGTTTGTTTGGGGAACTCAATAGTTTCTTAAAAGTCCTGAAAACTTTTCTCATTTGACTTTTGTGTTGATGTTTTCTCCCCAGTAGGGTGTTTTGTCTGGGGTTTTTGGTTTGTTTTTTTAAAGCAGCTGTGCTTTTCTTCTCCCAATGGAACAAAAAACTGCCCTCCTCTGTATCACCCTGAGCTATAAAATACTGCTCAAGTTAATCCTTATATACCTGAAAACTGCTCTTTGTTTTTATAAAATGAAAGTCCTTGCTTATGCCAAAAATACCTATTTATAGGTTTCAGAGCGGAAGCTGTGTGAAAGGTATGCTTGTGTTCATTTTAAACAAAATGTGATTTATAAGGTACTTTATGCATAAAGAAGCATGCTGTGGCTCACCACCCTAGGAACATTCTAAAAAAGGCCAAGGGGAGGGGGGCAAGCTCAACATGTGGAGTGGAAAAGCATAGCATGTGATGAACAAATCCATATATAAAAAGGTTAAATATGATTGGTTAGAGGTTTGTGTTATGTAACTTGTTATGTAACTGTCATGTGCTATAAAATAGCAATGGGAGGGGCTCCTTGCTGGAGGGACTCTGACTGATTTTTGTACCAGGGGCTCTCCCTTTGTGCACATTGAATAAAGTCTTATTGAATTGAATCAAAGACCCTTGATTCTGCTCGGCATCTGACTCATTTGCTTATTATTGGGAACCACAAAATCCCAAACACCGTGTTAGTCTGTACCAGCAAAAACAACGAGGAGTCCTTGGGGCGTCTCTAAGGTGCCACAAGGACTCCTCATTGTTTTTACCTATTTATAGTCATTCTGGAGACTTGCTTATTTTTTGCCCTATGGATCCAGTCCACTTCTGTCTCTCCTGAAACAAAATCAGAAATAATTTAATTGATGTGATCTGAAGTCCATTCTCAGTGCCAAATATCCCCCTTTCTGTCCTGGAGAATCCCAACGCACTCACTTAAAATGAAACTGAAAAAAGATTCCAAAGTGTCTGAGAGTTTAATAGCAGCCTAACTAGCCTAGAAACCATCCATTGTTCTTCCCACCAGCAGCTCAAGGGACTCTTCTACCCAGTGGGGTCTCCAGCCTAGAACGTTATTTGCAACAATGTGATATTTGTACCATTCTTAGGTACTTCGGGCCAATTTACATATGGCCTGCAAGGTGTTGAAATCTGTCTATCAAAAATAGGTTATATTACATTATTTTTATTATTATTTAATACTGACAGCATGTCTTGTGTTGTACAGCACACACAGAGATAGCCTCTGCCTCCAAGGCCTTACATTAATCTAGTTCTATATTACAAACTATTTTCTTACAAGTTGTTTGTAAAAAAAGTCAGATATTTTACCACTCTATATAGGAGTCACAATTTTAAAAGATATATTTTTAAAATTATACCAAAGAAAGAAATGGCAGTTAAATTAGACAAGGTGCACCACTAGAGCATAGCTGTAGGACAACAAATTCTTCATAATCATACTGAGCATTAGAAATTTCTGCTTTGTTTTATCTGCTTTGTCCTCACTTTATTTTTTTTGTTTGTTTTCATAAGTAACCCTCTCACACTTGCTTTCATCTTTCCTTAAAAAAAAAAAAAGAATTTTTTCCCTCTCACTATATTTTAATTCTTTTTGCACTCAAGAACGGTTATAATTTCCCCTAACCTTAAGGATGTTTCCTTCATTTGAGATGCCTCTAATTGTGCTTTCTATTTTAGTCTTTTTTTTTTAATGAAGTGTAACATTTCCTACACAGACTGGCACACTGACATGGTGCCAGTTTAGTTTAAGATACATAGGAATCATGAAAAGTGAAAGTGAGCTAGAGAGAGAGGTATGCTATTGCTTTTATAAGCTTGTGAGTGTTCATGTTTTATTGAACATAAGGTGTACTGACAGATTTATCTAATA
The DNA here is from genome assembly GCF_965140235.1 of Caretta caretta. NCBI lineage: Eukaryota > Metazoa > Chordata > Testudines > Cheloniidae > Caretta > Caretta caretta. The sequence continues at coordinate 87,286,557 of NC_134210.1, read as the reverse complement.
CTAGATTAATTCTAGCTAACTCCTCTCTGTATTCAAGGATTCTGTCCCTGAAAGTATTGTCATGCTTTGATCTCTGCATGCTTTTATCACAGAAACATAGAATTGGAAAGGACCTCGATAGGTCATCAATCCAGTCTCCTGCACCGAGGCAGGACTAAGTATTATTCCTGACTGGTGTTTGTCGAACCTTTTCTTCAAAACTTCCAATGACAAATATTCAACAAATTACCTAGAGAGGTTGTGGGAGTGCTTAACTACCCTTACAGTTAGTAATTTGCCCTATCTTCTGTATTAAAAAGTTGTCTCCAGTGCATCCCAAGAACTTGTTGGATAATCTGCATTCTGTATATTATTTTCCCAACAGATGTCTGGGTAATTGAAGTACCCCATCACCACCAAATCCTGCGTTATGAGTAAAGATTATCATTCCATTCTGGAAAACAAGCATGGTTAAAATACACTTTAATATGCAGAAAGAATAGTTGTAAAAGTGCTAATGCCCCTGTGGTGTGGAAGCCTAATTGTCCTTGGTTGCTCCTACTCTCAAACTCAATGGGAAGCTGTCATAAATATAAAGGGAAGGGTAAACCCCTTTGAAATCCCTCCTGGCCAGGGGAAAGCTCCTCTCACCTGTAAAGGGTTAAGAAGCTAAAGGTAACCTTGCTGGCACCTGACCAAAATGACCAATGAGGAGACAAGATACTTTCAAAAGCTGGGAGGAGGGAGACAAACAAAGGGTTTGTGTCTGTCTGTATGCTGCTCTTGCCAGAGACAGAACAGGAATGGAGTCTTAGAACTTTTAGTAAGTAATCTAGCTAGGTATGTGTTAGATTATGATTCCTTTAAATGGCTGAGAAAAGCATTGTGCTGAATAGAATAACTATTTCTGTCTGTGCATCTTTTTTGTAACTTAAGGTTTTGCCTAGAGGGGTTCTCTATGTTTTTGAATCTAATTACCCTGTAAGATATCTACCATCCTGATTTTACAGGGGGGATTTCTTTATTCCTATTTACTTCTATTTTTTATTAAAAGTCTTCTTGTAAAAACTGAATGCTTTTTCATTGTTCTCAGATCCAAGGGTTTGGGTCTGTGGTCACCTATGCAAATTGGTGAGGCTTTTTATCCAACATTTCCCAGGAAAGGGGGGGTGCAAGTGTTGGGAGGATTGTTCATTGTTCTTAAGATCCAAGGGTCTGGGTCTGTAGTCACCTAGGCAAATTGGTGAGGCTTTTTACCAAACCTTGTCCAGGAAGTGGGGTGCAAGGTTTTGGGAAGTATTTTGGGGGGAAAGACGCGTCCAAACAGCTCTTCCCCAGTAACCAGTATTAGTTTGGTGGTGGTAGCGGCCATTCCAAGGATAACGGGTGTAATATTTTGTACCTTGGGGAAGTTTTGACCTAAGCTGGTAAAGATAAGCTTAGGAGGTTTTTCATGCAGGTCCCCACATCTGTACCCTAGAGTTCAGAGTGGGGGAGGAACCTTGACAGAAGCATAAAAGTTAGATGAGCATATCATGCTGAGGTAAGCTGTCACAACACTCCTGGTTTAATACCAACGTCTCCGGGTTGCTAGTATAGCCTCTCTTTTTTACTCCTCTAAGCTTAGTCTCAGAAACAGTCCTGTAAACACTGGGCAATCTTGGTTGCTTTTCTTAACTATTTTGAGGGCCCTGCAGATCTCTTCAGAAATCCCACTGACTGAATAGGCCTCTGACTTCTGGGTTTGACAAAAAACAATATTTGTTTAACCAAAGTAAGCCAACAATAGTGCTCAGTGGGTGAGGTAAATATATTTTATTGGACTAGCTTCTGTCCAATAGAAGATTACCACTTCACCCACCCTTGCCTCTCTAATGTCCTGAAACAGACATGGCTACAACACCGCATGCAATAGTGCCCAGTAACACTTCTATTTCTTACTCCAAGAGGAAAAACCTCAGCTTATAAGAGCTCAGCAGTGATTCCTCCTGCTGCTCACAGTCAAGTCCTGCTGACCCCCTTTCTGATCCTGCTCCCTCTCTCCTCAAAGGATAATCCTTCAAATTTACCACCTCCCCCTACAGGTTCCAGGTGAGCAGTCTGCGTGGAGCTTCCACCCAAGAGTCAAAGCTTCCATGTCTCTGTGCACCCACTTGCATCTGTTTCTCTTTCTTCATCTCATAATGTGCTGAATCATACAATTACACTTAAACACTTATCCTGTAACATCTCATATCATAGAGTTTCACGTTAACATAGTCCCTTCTCCACACATGCCATGTTGTGGATAATAGTTGTTCAAACCAAAGAGGGACATTGTGGCTTTGGCTGGTTTTTCCTTTTAAAAAACTGGACATGGATTTATACCAGTGGCTCTCTAGGAGAATAAATGTGCAACCTCACCATTACTGCTCCCCATCTTTTGCCCAGTCATTGGGACGGGTGATTTTACAGCAACAAATTATCAATGGGCAGGGGAAGGAAACAATGGGCTCATGGAGGAGATAGATGCTTCCTTTTCAGTGGTTTTGACATGAATTGAAATGTCCCTTCAAAAGAAGTACAAAAATGTTCCTCTGAGATCATCATTTTCACCCTGTAAGTGGCAAGAAAACTGGCAAATATTTGTATTTGGAGGTATATATATATATACATACACACACACACACACACACAAATATAGGTATTTGTAGGCTGTCCATCACAATAGTATCTGAGTACCAAACAGAGATGTGGGGGGGAAGGACACTGCAGCTAAGGGAAGGCTGGGAGACGGACAGGAAGTCCAGCAGAGTACCCCAGGTTACAATTAAATGCAGTCTCGTGATAATTTGAAACAACTGTGTATCTTTTAACCTTTCAGAAAACTGATCTCCTTTTTCTTAACTAGTGTTATCAGATTCCTTTATATTTGTTGAGTCTGAGGGGAGATGAAAATCATCCTGTGACAGATTGTGCCCCTGTATTCACCTCTTGCACTCAACTGTAATAATCTTTGTATAAAGTACACCCTGTGAGCTATCATTTGAAAACTCAATTTGGTCATTATTTTACCAGCACAATGTGTGGCAACATTGTGTGTAAAGTTATAAGATTCCACTGCATGGTGTTATTAACATGTTCCAAATCACAGCCCTGAGCAAACAGAAGTTGCCAAACAGGTCTGTCTCAAACAAGAGAATAGGAGTACTTGTGGCACCTTAGAGACTAACCAATTTATTTGAGCATGAGCTTTCGTGAGCTACAGCTCACTTCATCGGATGCATACCGTGGAAACTGCAGCAGACTTTATATACACACAGAGATCATAAAACAATACCTCCTCCCACCCCACTGTCCTGCTGGTAATAGCTTATCTAAAGTGATCATCAAGTTGGGCCATTTCCAGCACAAATCCAGGTTTTCTCACCCTCCACCCCCCCACACACAAACTCACTCTCCTGCTGGTAATAGCCCATCCAAAGTGACAACTCTCTACACAATGTGCATGATAATCAAGGTGGGCCATTTCCTGCACAAATCCAGGTTCTCTCACCCCCTCACCCCTCTCCAAAAAACACACACACAAACTCACTCTCCTGCTGGTAATAGCTCATCCAAAGTGACCACTCTCCCTACAATGTGCATGGTAATCAAGGTGGGCCATGTCCAGCACAAATCCAGGCTCTCTCACCACACCCCACCCCTTTTTCTTCCCGGACACACACACACACAAACTCACTCTCCTGCTGGCAATAGCTCATCCAAACTGACCACTCTCCAAGTTTAAATCCAAGTTTAACCAGAACGTCGGGGGGGTGGGGAGTATTTTAGTGTCAATCCCTCCCTTGGAAAACTTTTCCAGCTGAGATTCAGGTTACAGACAATCCACAGGAGAGGATGTTTCCTGCTGTTTTTCCTTACCTGTTTAAGGTTTCTTTGTCTATCCTTCCTGCTTGATGACTTAAGCAGAGCACACATTCTCTTGTTTCAGAGTAACAGCTGTGTTAGTCTGTATTCGCAAAAAGAAAAGGAGTACTTGTGGCACCTTAGAGACTAACCAATTTATTTGAGCATGAGCTTTCGTGAGCTACAGCTCACTTCATCGGATGCATACCGTGGAAACTGCAGCAGACTTTATATACACACAGAGATCATAAAACAATACCTCCTCCCACCCCACTGTCCTGCTGGTAATAGCTTATCTAAAGTGATCATCAAGTTGGGCCATTTCCAGCACAAATCCAGGTTTTCTCACCCTCCGCCCCCCCACACACAAACTCACTCTCCTGCTGGTAATAGCCCATCCAAAGTGACAACTCTCTACACAATGTGCATGATAATCAAGGTGGGCCATTTCCTGCACAAATCCAGGTTTTCTCACCCTCCACCCCCCCACACACAAACTCACTCTCCTGCTGGTAATAGCCCATCCAAAGTGACAATTCTCTACACAATGTGCATGATAATCAAGGTGGGCCATTTCCTGCACAAATCCAGGTTCTCTCACCCCTCTCCAAAAAACACACACACAAACTCACTCTCCTGCTGGTAATAGCTCATCCAAAGTGACCACTCTCCCTACAATGTGCATGAAAATCAAGGTGGGCCATTTCCAGCGCAAATCCAGGTTTTCTCACCCCCCCCCCCACCTCCATACACACACAAACTCACTCTCCTGCTGGTAATAGCTCATCCAAAGTGACCACTCTCCCTATAATGTGCATGGTAATCAAGGTGGGCCATGTCCAGCACAAATCCAGGCTCTCACCCCCCCCCCTTTTTTTTTTCCCAGACACACACACACACACACAAACTTACTCTCCTGCTGGCAATAGCTCATCCAAACTGACCACTCTCCAAGTTTAAATCCAAGTTTAACCAGAACGTCGGGGGGCGGGGGGTAGGAAAAAACAAGGGGAAATAGGCTACCTTGCATAATGACTTAGCCACTCCCAGTCTCTATTTAAGCCTAAATTAACACTATCCAATTTGCAAATGAATTCCAATTCAGCAGTTTCTCGCTGGAGTCTGGATTTGAAGTTTTTTTGTTTTAAGATAGCGACCTTCATGTCTGTGATTGCGCGACCAGAGAGATTGAAGTGTTCTCCGACTGGTTTATGAATGTTATAATTCTTGACATCTGATTTGTGTCCATTTATTCTTTTACGTAGAGACTGTCCAGTTTGACCAATGTAAATGGCAGAGGGGTATTGCTGGCACATGATGGCATATATCACATTGGTGGATGTGCAGGTGAACGAGCCTCTGATAGTGTGGCTGATGTTATTAGGCCCTGTGATGGTGTCCCCTGAATAGATATGTGGGCACAGTTGGCAATGGGCTTTGTTGCAAGGATAAGTTCCTGGGTTAGTGGTTCTGTTGTGTGGTATGTGGTTGTTGGTGAGTATTTGCTTCAGGTTGCGGGGCTGTCTGTAGACAAGGACTGGCCTGTCTCCCAAGATTTGTGAGAGTGTTGGGTCATCCTTTAGGATAGGTTGTAGATCCTTAATAATGCGTTGGAGGGGTTTTAGTTGGGGGCTGAAGGTGACGGCTAGTGGCGTTCTGTTATTTTCTTTGTTAGGCCTGTCCTGTAGTAGGTAACTTCTGGGAACTCTTCTGGCTCTGAGGAGGGAGTCTACATAGCCAGACAATCCTGCTGTCAGCCCAGCAGAAGCAGCTGTCCTATCTCAGGGCCTCTCCTTCTGCTCCTCCACCCTCACGAACATGATACAGTTCTGTGGTGACCTAGAATCCTATTTTCGACGTCTCCGACTCAAGGAATATTTCCAAAATACCTCTGAACAACATACTAATCGAGAGGCCTCCCTACCAACACTACAGAAAGAAGGATTCTAGGTGGACTCCTCCTGAAGGTCGAAACAGCAGACTGGACTTCTACATAGAGTGCTTCCGCCGACGTGCACGGGCTGAAATTGTGGAAAAGCAGCATCACTTGCCCCATAACCTCAGCCATGCGGAACGCAATGCCATCCACAGCCTCAGAAACAACTCTGACATCATAATCAAAAAGGCTGACAAAGGAGGTGCTGTTGTCATCATGAATAGGTCGGAATATGAACAAGAGGCTGCTCGGCAGCTCTGCAACACAAGTTTCTACAAGCCATTACCCTATGATCCCACTGAGAGTTACCAAAAGCAACTACAGCATTTGCTCAAGAAACTTCCTGAAAAAGCACAAGATCAAATCCGCTCAGATACACCCCTGGAACCCCGACCTGGGATATTCTATCTACTACCCAAGATCCATAAACCTGGAAATCCTGGGTGCCCCATCATCTCAGGCATTGGCACCCTGACAGCAGGATTGTCTGGCTATGTAGACTCCCTCCTCAGGCCCTACGCTACCAGCACTCCCAGCTACCTTCGAGACACCACTGACTTCCTGAGGAAACTTCAATCCATCGGTGATCTTCCTGATAACACCATCCTGGCCACTATGGATGTAGAAGCCCTCTACACCAACATTCCACACAAAGATGGACTACAAGCCGTCAAGAACACTATCCCCGATAATGTCACGACTAACCTGGTGGCTGAACTTTGTGACTTTGTCCTTACCCATAACTATTTTACATTTGGGGACAATGTATACCTTCATATCAGCGGCACTGCTATGGGTACCCGCATGGGCCCACAGTATGCCAACATTTTTATGGCTGATTTAGAACAATGCTTCCTCAGCTCTCGTCCCCTAAAGCCCCTACTCTACTTGCGCTATATTGATGACATCTTCATCATCTGGACCCATGGAAAAGAAGCCCTTCAGGAATTCCACCATGATTTCAACAACTTCCATCCCACCATCAACCTCAGCCTGGTCCAGTCCACACAAGAGATCCACTTCCTGGACACTACAGTGCTAATAGACAATGGTCACATAAACACCACCCTATACCGGAAACCTACTGACCGCTATTCCTACCTACATGCCTCCAGCTTTCACCCTGACCACACCACACGATCCATCGTCTACAGCCAAGCTCTGCGATACAACCGCATTTGCTCCAACCCCTCAGACAGAGACAAACACCTACAAGATCTCTGTCAAGCTTTCTTACAACTACAATACCCACCTGTGGAAGTGAAGAAACAGATTGATAGAGCCAGAAGAGTTCCCAGAAGTTACCTACTACAGGACAGGCCTAACAAAGAAAATAACAGAACGCCACTAGCCGTCACCTTCAGCCCCCAACTAAAACCCCTCCAACGCATTATTAAGGATCTACAACCTATCCTAAAGGATGACCCAACACTCTCACAAATCTTGGGAGACAGGCCAGTCCTTGTCTACAGACAGCCCCGCAACCTGAAGCAAATACTCACCAACAACCACATACCACACAACAGAACCACTAACCCAGGAACTTATCCTTGCAACAAAGCCCATTGCCAACTGTGCCCACATATCTATTCAGGGGACACCATCACAGGGCCTAATAACATCAGCCACACTATCAGAGGCTCGTTCACCTGCACATCCACCAATGTGATATATGCCATCATGTGCCAGCAATACCCCTCTGCCATTTACATTGGTCAAACTGGACAGTCTCTACGTAAAAGAATAAATGGACACAAATCAGATGTCAAGAATTATAACATTCATAAACCAGTCGGAGAACACTTCAATCTCTCTGGTCGCGCAATCACAGACATGAAGGTCGCTATCTTAAAACAAAAAAACTTCAAATCCAGACTCCAGCGAGAAACTGCTGAATTGGAATTCATTTGCAAATTGGATAGTGTTAATTTAGGCTTAAATAGAGACTGGGAGTGGCTAAGTCATTATGCAAGGTAGCCTATTTCCCCTTGTTTTTTCCTACCCCCCGCCCCCCGACGTTCTGGTTAAACTTGGATTTAAACTTGGAGAGTGGTCAGTTTGGATGAGCTATTGCCAGCAGGAGAGTAAGTTTGTGTGTGTGTGTGTGTGTCTGGGGAAAAAAAGGGGGGGGGGGGTGAGAGCCTGGATTTGTGCTGGACATGGCCCACCTTGATTACCATGCACATTATAGGGAGAGTGGTCACTTTGGATGAGCTATTACCAGCAGGAGAGTGAGTTTGTGTGTGTATGGAGGTGGGGGGGGGGGTGAGAAAACCTGGATTTGCGCTGGAAATGGCCCACCTTGATTTTCATGCACATTGTAGGGAGAGTGGTCACTTTGGATGAGCTATTACCAGCAGGAGAGTGAGTTTGTGTGTGTGTTTTTTGGAGAGGGGTGAGGGGGTGAGAGAACCTGGATTTGTGCAGGAAATGGCCCACCTTGATTATCATGCACATTGTGTAGAGAATTGTCACTTTGGATGGGCTATTACCAGCAGAAGAGTGAGTTTGTGTGGGGGGGGGGGTGGAGGGTGAGAAAACCTGGATTTGTGCTGGAAATGGCCCAACTTGATGATCACTTTAGATAAGCTATTACCAGCAGGACAGTGGGGTGGGAGGAGGTATTGTTTTATGATCTCTGTGTGTATATAAAGTCTGCTGCAGTTTCCACGGTATGCATCCGATGAAGTGAGCTGTAGCTCACGAAAGCTCATGCTCAAATAAATTGGTTAGTCTCTAAGGTGCCACAAGTACTCCTTTTCTTTTTGCGAATACAGACTAACACGGCTGTTACTCTGAAACAAGAGAATGTGTGCTCTGCTTAAGTCATCAAGCAGGAAGGATAGACAAAGAAACCTTAAACAGGTAAGGAAAAACGGCAGGAAACATCCTCTCCTGTGGATTGTCTGTAACCTGAATCTCAGCTGGAAAAGTTTTCCAAGGGAGGGATTGACACTAAAATAGTGGGACAAACACCCCAACACCTCACCTCCTCCTTGCTCACTTTCTGTCTATTGATTCACTTCACCAGAAGGAACTAAGGACGCAGCCATTTCCCTGAAGAAGGGGTCCTGGCCTAAAGAAGTTTGGCCAGTAATACAGTTGAGAACATGTGGTAAGAAAACTTTGCAGTGAATTTAATCATAGTTTGTTAAGTTACGCATTAGTTGTGCTTTACCATTATTTTTCTTGTAACCATTTCTGACTTTTATGCCTCAATACTGGCATTCTTAAAATCTCTCTCTCTCTCTCTCTTTGTAGTTAATAAACCTGATTTATTGTTTTATCTAAACCAGTGTGTTTGAATTGAAGTGTTTGGGAAACTCCACGTTGGATAACAGGATTTGTGCATATCATTTCCATTAATAAAATGGCAGACTTTGTGTGAGCGTGTATTGTTCAGGAGAGGGCTGAGCAGTACACAACATCCATTTCTGGAGAAAAATCTGGCACTGGGAGTGTGCTGGGTCACCCGGCAGTGTAATTCAGGCTTGTGAAAGCCTGAGTGTGACTGGCAGGCTGCACATGCACACAGAAATAACTGAGAATGACTTACTTGCTGGAGGCTGTTTGTGAACATTGCAGGAGTGGTGGCATCCCAGGTTAGAGGGCAGGAGTGACAAAGCTACTCACTAATCTACACTGGGTATGTCACACACCCTTGTCTATAAAAATATTTCAAAGCATTGTTTCAAAATTCTCATTTAGTTTTAATAACATTAATTTTTTAATTCTTCAGATACTAAGCAATTTTTAAAAATTAAGTATGTCATGATTTAAAATGTAATTTTCATGAAAGTACCAAACTGCTGGTTATAGATTATTGTCAATCTATTAGTGAAAAAGACAATAGTTTGTCTGATTTTAAATGAGTTCTTTTCCCCACCAATGTTGCATTCAAATCCTCTCTTCCTATAAAGGTCTTTTTGTTCTAACATTTTTTTTTTAATCAGATAAGGGGAAGAAAAGATTTTTAAATAGTATGGTGCACAGCTTGGAGAGAATTAAGACAGTAATTGCAAAGAAAAATGGATCATTGCCACATGAAAAAGAATAGTCATTTTATATGATGAATTTTGATTTGATTATCCAGGAAAAGTAATGAATTGGTGTCATGGAAATAATCAGTGTTAATAGACTTTCATTTTTCATTATCAATAGGGGAAAAAGAATTTCTATCGGTAGAGCAACCCGGGGGGTGGGGGGGGAGAGTGGTTAGCTTTTGCTATTGTAAGTGCCAATGAATCTCCAGGCTTTGAGGATTTTTGGAGGTTCTGTAACACACTGAAAAAGCTGAAGTTTAAAATAAAAGAGGAAGTATTTTGGTGGCCGATAAGACACAAGAATCCAAATTACCAAACACAAATTGAAAATGTGCATCCCAGAAAACTTTATATCATATAACAGTTTCATACATGATCTCTTATTTTCCATAAATGAGATTAACTGCAGTGCACAGATGGTGATTCCCCGCCCCGCAATGTTTATAGTTCAAAGTAGCAAACAAGGACAAATCAAGAAAGATTGGACCAAAGCCTATTCATTTTTGGTTAGAGATACAGCAAACTGCCCACTTCAGTTGTTTAAAGTTTGGTAAACAGAACATCATTTCTGGATTATTTTATTCAGAAAGGTGTTTGTTCAACTTTAAATTGAAGTGCAATTATGGTCCATACACTAGGTAACTGCACAATGAAAAGGAATCCATGAATCCTGCTCAATAACGAGTCTTATATTTTTAAAATACAACAGCAGCTGTTAGCATCATGTCCTCTTCCTTTCCCAGAACTACTGATTGCTAGAACTGGGTAGACACCGCCAAATATTTTTCAACAGTCATCATTAGCGTTTAAAGATGAATTTGCTGCAGCTGTGCTTGTATTCCCTGTGTGTTCACCTTCTATAGGCATTTAAATAGTTCACTTTTTCCTCACATGACTGCATGCAGTACTGTATGTGGATAATTAGTTTGCCATTGGAGTTCTCATATACACTAAATTTTGAATTTGCAAGCATTAATACTGGCACCAGGAGTGGTATATCGTATATGGGATAGACACATTGCTTGACAAAAACAGGGGTATGAGGTTCCCAAAATTCCACACCAAAGAACTTACATAAAGGTAGATTAATGAATTGAGACAAGGATCTTACTATACTCTTCATAAGTAAGACTACAAAAGCCCTTGGATCTGAACATGAAGGGAGAAAATTAGATGTGAACTCTGCATTAAACTATTAACATGTTTAATATGGTAGTGCCTAAGGACTAAAAGAGTGGGCCCCATAAACTATTTGACAACAGCAAATATCATGTTAGTTCCCCGGGTGGTGGTGGTTGGTTTTCTTTTGGGGGATGGGGGGGGGAGAAATGTTATTTAAGAGGGGATAAGCTAAATGGAAAAAAAGGGAGGGGGAATGAGGGTGAGGGGGAACAGGACAGGTGTGGAGTGAAGCTGAGGTTAAGTGAGCTGATTTCAACAGGCAGTGATGCAGAGCTGAACTTCATAATAGGCCTCAGAAGGCCAACAGCAATAGTACTGATGTCACAAAACTGAATCAGTTAGCTTCACATTAGAGCAGGACTGACAGGTGGAGAAGAGCTATATCTTAATGCTCCTGACTACCACTAAGTCCATTTGTGGTTTATGTGGGTGGAGAATGTTTTGTGACTAAGAGTTCCAGACCTCAACAAACTGAATGGGAGCTGTGCCACACTTCTGCCGCTCTGGTTGGGCTTTGCTCATTGTGTTCCTCGTGTATATATATAGGATTGTTTCTCTTTGGATTATTTTTCCCTTTTGCCCCAAATACTATATACTTTGGGTTCTACAATCCCAAAGGCTTCTGAGGAGGGAGGGAGGGAGGAAGGAAGGAAGGAAAGAAGGAAGAACCACTTGCAGAAGTGACCAGGAAGGTTCTGTTTTACTTTCCCAGAGCTAGGAATTCAGTTCTGGGTAAGGGTTTCTTCTATTTATTTTAGGTAAGGATCACTATGCCAGTTAAATCCAGCACTTGTTGTTTCCATAGGCACTTGGCCAAAAGGAAACTATATTTACCGTTCTCCAGATGCCCCCACAGCACATGTACGTACACACACACTTTAATTGATATATGGTCTTATTATGAAACCATTTAGAGACATATTTGGAGGACATATCACTGTATACGGTCAGGAAAATAGTTGCTCTGTAATTTTCTCCACTTAGTTATTAGAGGGCTGTCCAGGAAAGGGTTCCCCCATTCCGAACAAATTTTCCTATCCTGAATCAGGAAAAAGTCAAACTAAAAACATTTTCATGAATTAAAATAAAAAATGGTTCAGGTAAATTGAAATTGAAATAAATGTTGTGAAGTTATTGAAATATTTCAACTTTTTTTAAAAAAACTATAAATTAGTTTGAATTTGTAAACCAAAAGTAATTTCAAAACTGGAAAACTAGAATTTAAGTAAAAAAACTGTCAAAGCTGAATCTTGCTTGAAATAAGTTGTGGTTTTAATGAATTGGCTTTTGTTGTTGTTTGTTTTGGGGGGTGAGGGTTGGAAAAAGTTGTCAAAATCCCCAGGCCAGCTCTACTTATTAGCACTTCTAATAATACTCCAACTTCACCTAGTCTTCTCTATGGGATGTTACAAGAGAACAAATACCTTAATCAACCTCCACCAATATACAACCCAAACATTGGAGTTTAATTTGTTTGTACATATAGTAGGAATGCAGAAGCTGGCAATACTAGAGTCAATCACTGGTACATCAGAGCTTTTCTTGAAGTGGCCAATAAATTATTAATTCCTTTTTCTAGGGTGTGATCAGGAGTAGATTGTTTTCAGACCTCACTAGAGATCCCCGGAAAAAGAGAGGCAGAAATACTTAACATCTGAACTTAGTTTAGGGGGGAAATGCTTTAGTGGACCATTTTCCCACTATTAGAGTTAGATGATTGCATAAAAAACTAAGACCAGAAACAGGGAGTGGGAAATAAAAAAAAAGAAAAACTAGGTTTTTTAAGGTTTCAGAGTAACAGCCGTGTTAGTCTGTATTCGCAAAAAGAAAAGGAGTACTTGTGGCATCTTAGAGACTAACCAATTTATTTGAGCATGAGCTTTCGTGAGCTACAGCTCACTTCATCGGATGCATGCAGTGGAAAACATCCGATGAAGTGAGCTGTAGCTCACGAAAGCTTATGCTCAAATAAACTGGTTAGTCTCTAAGGTGCCACAAGTCCTCCTTTTCTTTTTAGGTTTTTTAAAAATATAAAGTTGTGCCCTTAGTTTGGTAAAACAGAATTTCTTCTACACACAAAATGTGAATGTAAAATAGAATCAATAGAGATAAATATAAATAGATTCACCATACATTATTATATAAGCTTAAGATGTGGTGTCAAAACTGTAATACTATTTTAATGTAAATTTATGTATTTAATAACTAGATCTGGGGTTGTTTTTTTTTTGCATTTTCAACAATTGATCCTAGACCAGGGCCCACAGTCACATCTGTTGGTTTGTCTTCTGCCATGAAATGCAATAAGACTTGTTCATATTCTCAAAAACCAACTGGTGAAATGAAATCAGCATGCTATGTGACATCTCTTCTTTATTTGTCAGACATGAGCAGTTAAGGCTTGGGCTGTACGTAATACTTAGGGAATTACCCGGCTGTACAATATGCATTAGACAAAACTACTTCCCAAAGGTAATGAAACCAAGGCTAATGTGGCAATAATGGTGCATTAAACTTGGGCAGAGCTAATCGTGCATGTTCATGTGAGTCAATCTTCTGATAAAATTCATTAAGAATGCACATTAAAGAAATTGGCAATTACTTTACCTTTTAGTCACGTCTCCTTTCCAACAACATGGTCAGTATTGTGAGAATTCTGTTTAGTGAGCGCGTTGCATGGGTGTATTGACTGTAACTCAGTGGAGCAATTTGAAAATCTCTAGAAAGTTCTCAAATGATTCAAATTCAAAGTTCAAACAAGGATCAGCAATTGATCAAATTCTCACTCCCACTCCTCTTCTCTTTTAGATGTGACAGGCCAAACATTGGTATATTGAAGGAATGCTGAAGTTGGACTTGGAATCTGTACAAGTTCCTGCCAAGTAACAGTTTGCAAAAGGTGCTGAGGAAAGTAACAGTGGCAACAGCAGCAACAACACATAAAAGACGTGTTTTTTTTTCCCAAAGGACATTAGAACATATGGACAGCATGAGGCTCTTGAAATCAGGGAGTTACAGAAGCACCATCAAGACAGCAGCAATCTGAATCTGTACCAGAAGATGGAAACTTATAATCTTATAAATCTGTGTGCTAGGAAAGAGACTCATTTACTGAGAAATCAACTATGGCCAGATTTGAAATTCAATAGTTCGGGAATAGTTCACAAAATAAATAGTGTTTCAGATATTCCCTCATGTCTCTCCCTTATTGATTCACAAGCAGTAGTCTTCTAAGCTAAAAGCAACTTCACATCTCAAGTTGAACAGCATTTACTAAAAGGACTTTTTGAAAGAAAATAACAAAGGTGGGAGACTGTGAGGGGCAAAGTCTCAGCACATACTGCTGCAGAGAATGAGCAGTGCTGCTGCTTGTAGGGCAGCACAAGGAGGCTGCTATCACTTAGGCCCTTAGGTTCTCTAGAGCTTTGTCTACACTTCTGGCAGCATGTAGAGTACATACACTGCCCGCCTACCTAGAATGGGTATAAAACAGCAGTGGAGGTGGTGAGGCAGTGCTTAGGCAAGGCTATTTTTAGGAGCATAGCGGCCTGCCACCTCCCTGCAGCCACGAAAGGCTTCAGCAGCAGGAATCTGCCAGAGTTTTTCCTTGCTGCCTCTCCCCCTGCCAGAGCCTTCCACTGGTGTGTGTAATTACACACTGCAGTGTGGACACAGCCTGCTTTTCACTGCAGCATATAGTTGCAAATTCTATACACTGCCATCTATATAGACAGAGCTTTAATTACACCAACGGCCGCTCTAGCCCCAGGAGCTGCCCAGGATCACAAGTCATCTTTAATGTTTCCTCTTTCCGGGTTGCAGGTTCCACACTGTAGGGGTGTGTGTGTGTTATTATGGATAGTGGTTAAGGTTCTACATTCTGATTTGGTATCATTTTACCCCTCTTCACATTCACTTTACTCAAACTTAAATTATTATAGGGGATACAAAACAGTGGAAATCAGGCACAGGAAAGTTCAGTAATATGGCTAGAGAGGGTATTGTGCCTGTGTATTCCATTCTTGGGGGTGATTTATTTTGCTATTATTCAGGGTGATAAGCATGAGAGGTTTATTTAGCTACAAGCTTAACGTACAAAACTTGTCAAATGTGTATTGACTAAGAAAGCTCCATAAGAGCTTTGTCAGCCCTTTTCTATTTGTACTCGATAACAATTTTGTTTAAAGGGGGCAGAGTAAGATATTGGGCTAGATCTCAGGTGATATACATCGGTGTAACTTCCATTTACATCAGCTAAGGATGGACTCATTACATTCTTAACGATTAATTTACTTGACTTGAAGTGCTCGGATTTTGTAAATGACGTGATAGGTAACTACTTTTTTTTCCAGTTAACAATCTTAGCCAGTTTGGGGAACTAAGATTTGTAATTATTAAAAAGGCAATGTGTGTTTAAGTTTATTTATGTACAACATGCCTCGGAGATATGGTAAAACAGTATTTACCCTGGGCACCCATCTTATTCTCTGGCACTCCTTGTAGTGGAAAGACATGTATAATTTGAGCTTCTAGCTTAGACTTCTGGTCTTTTGGGAATTGTCAGTCGCCATTTTGTAGTTGCTTTCTCTAATTGGCTAAATTAAATAAATGTACTTTTATTAAGGAGATTTGTAGATCAGAAGGTAGTGATGAGTTACTGTATCTGTTTTCAGCACAGTAAACCAGATGATTTTAATAGAGATAAAGATTAATTATTTTGTGTAGGGGATTGTAGGCAAACCAAATGGGAGTGAGATTAAGGGGCAAGGGGCAATATCTGCTAGCAGAATCAAGATATTCTTACGTAACACGGGAAAATGACTGTACTCTGTCCCAGCCTGAGTCTCATTCCAATACTTTTCAGAGTAGCAGCCGTGTTAGTCTGTATTCGCAAAAAGAAAAAAAGAGTACTTGTGGCACCTTAGAGACTAACCAATTTATTTGAGCATTGGTTAGTTTCTAAGGTGCCACAAGTACTCCTTTTCTTATTCCAATACTTGTTCTGAACGTCCCTCTAAATAAATAATATCCTTTTTTAATTTTTCTGTGCCCCATCTATGTTTCTAGACCTTTGAACTACTCTTATTCATACAACAGTCTCTTGGCCATTAAGTACAATTGATTACCCTATCCTGAAGTAGTGTCACTTTCATGGGAATTTACTATAAACCAAGATAAACAAAATGTAATGAAATTCACAGCTGTGTGCATAAGAAATGCTTTTTTAAAATGAATCCCTCCTTGTTAACATAGGAGTTTGGTATTGTTATGATGTAAATACACAGCTATGGAAGCATAGGTTATCATTTTCCCTACTGAAATTTATATTTTATCTATTTATTTTTCAACTGCATTAATACTTTCCTGAAATTCCAAACTGTACCGAACTGGGAGGAGTGGTAGATATGCTGGAGGGCAGGGATAGGATACAGAGGGACCTAGACAAATTGGAGGATTGGGCCAAAAGAAATCTGATGAGGTTCAATAAGGATAAGTGCAGGGTCCTGCACTTAGGACGGAAGAACCCAATGCACAGCTACAGACTAGGGACCGAATGGCTAGGCAGCAGTTCTGCGGAAAAGGACCTAGGGGTGACAGTGGACGAGAAGCTGGATATGAGTCAGCAGTGTGCCCTTGTTGCCAAGAAGGCCAATGGCATTTTGGGATGTATAAGTAGGGGCATAGCGAGCAGATCGAGGAACGTGATCGTCCCCCCTCTATTCGACATTGGTGAGGCCTCATCTGGAGTACTATGTCCAGTTTTGGGCCCCACACTACAAGAAGGATATGGATAAATTGGAGAGAGTCCAGCGAAGGGCAACAAAAATGATTAGCAAAAAGAAAAGGAGTACTTGTGGCACCTTAGAGACTAACCAATTTATTTGAGCATAAGCTTTCATGAGCTACAGCTCACTTCATCGGATGCATACTGTGGAAACTGCAGAAGACATTATATACACAGAGACCATGAAACAATACCTCCTCCCACCCCACTCTCCTGCTGGTAATAGCTTATCTAAAGTGATCACTCTCCTTACAATGTGTATGATAATCAAGTTGGGCCATTTCCAGCACAAATCCAGGTTTTCTCACCCTCTGCCCCCCCCCACACACACACACACGCACACACAAACTCACTCTCCTGCCAGGAGAGAATCTCCTTCCTTAGAAGTTTTTAAGGTCAGGCTTGACAATGCCCTGGCTGGGATGATTTAATTGGGGATTGGTCCTGCTTTGAGCAGGGAGTTGGACTAGATGACCTCCTGAGGTCCCTTCCAACCCTGATATTCTATGATTAAAAGCAACAAATATCTTCTGGGAATAATTGTAACTCAACAGCAAGAATAGAACTGAAATATTCTTTCTACTCAAGTTTACATCCTTAACATATATTTTACACAATGATACATTAAGGAACTTTCTTGTCAAATACATAAAAAGAGGATTTACAGAATAGCAATGAAAGCTGCTCTATAGTGGTCCCTCAATAAACCTAAATCTTGACCTGGGGTGACTAGCAGTGAGGGCAATTGAAACTCTGTGCCTGATCAAGCCTTGGTCTAACAACTAAGATTGTTATAAGTGGCTGATTAGTAAATTATGTCAGTGTTTTTTGTGATAGGGCACATAACAGCTAGGAACTGGACTGAGACCCCAACTCACTGGCCAACCATCAGTTAGAACAACTTTCAGTCAGTAATACCAATCAGAATTAGTGACATTTTATTTAATATTAAATCAAATGTCATTTCACCAATCCCCTGGGCCACATGGTCCTTTAACTGTCTAAAGTTTAATCTTCTTTATATTCAACTTTTATAAAGGTTTTGGTTTTATGTTTTTAACAAGAGCAGGAATGTAGTAAACTAAAAGTCAAGAAGCTGCACTTGTAGAATATTAGTTATATGGTGGCATATTTTTGCTTAACATTCCTCTTAATTCATGACAGTGATAAGGACACAAACAAAATAGTCAACATCACCTAATCCATCTTGCCCTTGCTTCCCCTCCCCATCACCTCCAAACCTAAAGCCACTTTTCTCATGGCTTTCTTTTGTCTTCCTCAGACTACAAAAATGCCCATGTATGTCCTATCTTTCCAATCCTTTCTTACGCCTTAATTCAGCAAAGCACTTAGACATGCATAACGTTGACTTCAATGCTTAACTTTAAGCTTATACTTTATGTCCTTTCTTGAATCTGACCTCAAACCCAGAGTTACACTTTCTTCTTATGTGGTCATTTAGCCAGTATTATTTCTTCTTTTCTCATTCCTAAACAGCCCCAAGCTACAGTGTGTTAAAGATGCAGTACACCACATTTTATGTTGACAGATAATCATGCTAACTGACCCATTCTGCCTCCTCTAAAGGAACTGCTCCAAAATCCATCCCCTCATTTACTAAGTTCTCCACGCCTGACCACTTCTCTCTCCCACCTCTGCTCTCTCCTCCTTTCTTCTGTCCAGCTTTTTTCCCTGTGGAGTGTCCAGGAACAGGAGTGGTGGACAGTGCCCCAGAGGCACGTGAGCCACCTTTCCACACAGAGAGGAAGATCCCTTCCAGGCACAGATAAGAGGGCTACAATTTGGCCAAAAGTGTTACCACGCTTTGTATTCAAGAAAACAATTTGTTACATTTGAAAGGGTGGGGTGTTCAGCAGTTCATATTGAATTCTTGATGTGAGTTATATACAAATATTGTTGAACAGGATTGATTTTCAACAAAATGTGGCTAGTAGTATTGTATGCTATCTTTGTTGTCCATTGCTAGCATGCACAATGAACCAATGGGATAATAAGGTAGATAATTGCCAGGCAGTTGGATTATTATACAGCATTTAATTATTTTTACCCCTTCACACTTTGGAAGGGGAAATAATTAAAATGAATACAATGTGCTGCAGTGCTTCCAGCAAAGAAAATAGGTTGATTAATTAACTGTATTTTGTGACCTGAATAAGTTTGAGGGAAGACAGAGGGTGTGTAGAAAAACCACACATATCCATAGGCCTCAGTTGTGCCTTGTCAGTTACCCCCCCCTTGCCCCAATCTTTATGCACAGAAATTATTTTTCTTGTGACAACTTTACCGTTGTCAGTCAAATAGACGGTTTCAGAGTAACAGCCGTGTTAGTCTGTATTCGCAAAAAGAAAAGGAGTACTTGTGGCACCTTAGAGACTAACTAATTTATTTGAGCATAAGTTTTCGTGAGCTACAGAACTTATGCTCAAATAAATTGGTTAGTCTCTAAGGTGCCACAAGTACTCCTTTTCTTTTTAGTCAAATAGAAGGCATCATTTTGGGAAGTTACCTCCTTTTCGCACCTGTCTGAATTTTACATCTGTGGATTTTACTTAGAAAACTAGTGAGTTGAGGTGCCTCAAATCACTAGTCACTTTTGAAGAAATGTGGACAATATGAGGAAAGTAACAAGAGCTAGATTGCTAAATGCCCCAGAGTAGGGAATTTTGTGGAGCTACACTGCCAGGAGGAGCACCAGGAAAATTGTGCAAGTGCAGAAGGAGGGCTGGACAATGATCCAATCCCCTTACCACCCCCTTTCTAGCATCCTGATCCTTGGGGGGGAGGAGCAAGCAGTCCTCTCCTCTCCAGAGTGCAGGCAGCACAAAGGTTTCTGTTATGGGAGTCTCTCACTCAGCTGTGCTAGGCTTTAATGCCATTAACACCTGTAAAACAAAGAAGAGTGCTGGCACCGTCTGACCAGCCAGCTTTCTGTGGATCACCAGCAAGTACACTACAGGCCACTGGTAGTGCACTCACCACAGTTAAGGGACTATACAACCCATCGCAATTTATCTTTGAGTTCATTTATTCATTGTATTAAATTATCATACATAAATTTGAGAAAAAAAAATTATACTAAATTACACACAGCTTTAATTACTACAATGTGCTCTAAAACTCCAAAATGCTATTTACATTTGTTACATTTTTCTATGCATTGATGACAGCAAAACACCAAAAACAAAAAGGACTCGTCTGATTTCTCTAATTCCACCTGCATGTGGAACCCCAGACTGAATCTTTCAATGTGATGAAAGTGAAGTGTGCTGCATTCTTGTGCTGTTATGTGATGCAACATAGCCTGATTTGAAGAAGAATTAGAAAGCAGATGTTACAAGCTACAGCATTTAAGTGACTGCTCTTTAAAAAAATAAAAATAAAAGTAGAATACACTCTAGGAACTAAATTGTCAAGGCTATCCATGAATATACACTAGTATTCATGTCCTGAAGTACGTGAAGAGTTTCAAGTTACATGAGAGTTGAATTCACAAATCCCTTTATAGATTCCTAGATTATAAAGCCAGAAGAGATCATTGTGATAATCTAGTCTGAACTCCTGTGTAGCACAGATCATAGGACTTCCAGGAATTAATTCCTGTTTTTAAACCAGAAAGCCAACTAGCTTTGATTTTATAATTTCCAGTGATTGAGACTCACCCTTTGAAACCATGACTTTGTAAAGGTTCTTCTAAATTACCGGTGTTTTGGGGGAGGGGTTTCTTCATTTCTTTTAACTATATTATGGGCCTGATTCTGATTTCCGTTACACAGGTATAACTCAGAATAACTATCAAAGTCAGAATGACATTAGTGTACAATAAAATGAGACCAGAATTGAGATGAGAAGCTAATTCTCTCTCTCTCACACACACACACACCCCAACCTAAAATGTGATGTATTGGGCAATCACCCTCTTTTTTAAATAGGTCTAATCCAAAACTCACTGAAAGACGTTGACTTCAATGAGCTTTAGAAATCTTGGCCCTGGTCCAAAGGTATTTAGACATTACTGCACTCAGTATTACAACACCTAACTGATATAGGAGCCTAAATCTCTTTTTCAAGGGATTTAGGTAATTAGTAGCCATGAGATTTTTGGCTCCTAAATGCCTAAATCTCCTTTTAAAAGCTGATTCAGGTTCCTTATTAGTTAGGTGCTGCAACACTGCGTCACTAGCATTATATACAGTATGCCCATCCGTAGTTATATCACTTCTGTGAGATGAAAATGTGTGCACGAGGGGTATCATGTTTGTGTATATTTTCAGCTTTCGAAAAAAATGTACCCTTTGTCATATTTCTGGGCACATACAAACACTATGTATCAGCTGTGACAAAGTTTACTCACATTGGCTACGGCAAACTAAAGGATGAACTCCAGAGTTAAACATACACACATACACACCATCATACATAAACAGTGACTTTACTCTGTGTCCCGAAGGTCAACATAAATAAGTAGAATGGAGTTACTCCAGCAAATCCCCCCTAATTCACCCTCCTAGATAAGTACAAACCCAGTAACCAGTGTACTCTCTCATTTGACACAATGTATGGGAAGGGCTCACATATGATCCAATATTATTCATCCTTAGCTTCTAAAATATCAGAGAAACCACTGATATTTCTCTGCATTTATTTAAATGTATACAATGAACTTATAACTCTGAGCACATTTTAAAAATGTGTCATTCATTCTGCATGGTCTTCAAAAGGCACAGTGACTCCAATACATAAAGCCAAGTACTTGAATGTTGTTTGCAAAGGATTTTTCTATCTACAAAACAAAATATTGATGTTGCTATCCACTTTTTGAGGGAAACTCACTTAGTATTCCACTGAAATCATGCAGTAAAATAAGTTTAGAGGACCTTGTTATTACTTCACTGCCTGTATATATATATTATATATATTTGAATGACATTCTATAATCTTTGCCTGAGTGGACAATGCCAAATTTTATGCCACCATATTTAATTTCTTTACATCTTGAACAGTGCTGATAATCCTTACTGTTTTAGAGAGACTGCTAACCAATGTGCATGGCAATGAATTCTGGTCTGTAAACATTTTAACTAGCAGACTCATAAATGTTTATAGGACCCAACTGCTTTTTCTGAAAAATTATATTTATTCCCGTTTCAATTTTAAAAGCTATTCAAACTAGTTGTTGGACATGCCTGATTTAGTATGTCACTGTAAGATGCAGATATTAACTGTGAACTACAAGTAATTTTGGAAAAGAACTGAGATCAAGAGGTGAATTCAGAAAAGGCATAGATGCATTATTCAGCAAACATTGCCCCCATCTGATTATACCTCCCTTTATAAGAGTAAGGCAAAATGATATATTTCTTGTACCTGAGAAAAGGTCAAGTCCATTTTGAAAGAGAATTTCTATATGGAATATACATAATGCCTGTCAGGAACAAAAATTAATTGTAGTTTCTATTAATATAGAAGTATTATCCCACAATGGAGAATGGAGGGAGAGAGTTATAGATGGATTTGCTAATTTGGGGATATTGTGGACCACACTAATGAAAAAATATTATCTAGATTTTTTTCTACTTTATAATGAAATGTAAGGATTCATTATGTAATCCTATGGTTTACCAAAATAATCCTTGCAAAATCCAAATCAATAGTAAAGGTTGACATCCCATTATAAAACCAATTTTCAAAACACACAAAGAACCACAATCTCCTTGAAATATAACATACCACATCTGATCCTACAGTAGAGTTTTTATGGGTGCAGCTGACAGGGGCAGGAGGAGGACCTACAAAGGAGCAAGCTGTGGCTTTCTGACATTACACTGGGGTTAGTGCTGGTGTGGCTCGAGCTGAAGATTAGAGTCGTCTCAGGAGAGGGAAGTCATCGGCTGGTAATGTCCAACAGCTTCTGGCTATTATGCAGAATAAATTACAGAAACTGAGCTATGAAAAAATTGTTCCTGTTAAGATTATTTCTCTAGCCTCTCTTAAGGACTTGGGAAAGACATGACAGTGCCAATACAACATGTTTTCTGCATATTATGATGTGGAGTTCTGCCTATACTAGTACAGCATTGATGCATGTACGTACCTGCTAGAATACACAAAATTTTCGAGCATAGTCCAGCACAAAATGGTAAATCCACCATCTCTTCTGTGGACCCAGAAGCACATCCATAGTCGGTGTGGTTCCGCTGCATACATGGAATACAGGATTTGGGGAGGTATAGGAAGTGCCCACAGACATGTGGGCCACTGAAGAAGCTACTGATAACAGATTTGTTAGAAAATAATGGGTCAGTATCAGCCATTCTAACACGTTTTGTACACATGTGAATCTGAAAAACAATTCATTGCTGTGATTGACTAAACATAATCTGTCCATGTTTAATACTCAGTAGAATTAATGTTAAAAAGGAATTATAGAAGCCTCATCTTTTTAAAAGCAAAAAGATGATCCTGGGGTGACACTCTAGCGAAGATCAATGATATGCAAAAGCATATTATGCAGAACAAAACAAAAAAGGCAGACAACCCCTAGAGTAGGGTTGCTTACTCAAAAGCTAGGAGACCAGTACTGTGTATGTACACCTTCAAAAGGAGTAAGTTATGCAGGAAAAACTGTTTATCTAAAGTAATGAATACAATCCTAAAATGGTCTGTGGGCACAAATGGATATTTTAGAAGAGACACTGCAATCTCTTCCCGAAAGGGCAATTACCTTTGTTGGCAAATTCACAAGGGCATAAAACAAAGTAATCTGGAACATTTAACTGAAGAATCGTTAGGGAAGAACAGGTTTCACCTACCTGAGAAACCACACCTTGTATTTTTACTATGGTGCCAGCCAATGGGACAAAGAGAACAACAGGACAAACTGGGGGAAGGGAATGCAGCCTCTAGAAATATAAGTAGGGCTGTACCAAATTCACTATCCATTTTGATCAATTTCACGGTTATAGGATTTTTAAAATCATGAATGTCATGATTTCAGCTATTTAAATCTGAAATGTCATGGTGTTGTAATTGTAGGGGTCCTGATCCAAAAAGGAGTTGTTGGCGTAGGGTCACAAGGTTATTGTAGGCGGGATTGTGGTACTCCTATCCTTACTTCAGCACTGCTGCTGGCAGGGTGTTGCCTTCAGAGCTGGGTGCCCGTCCAAAAGCCGCTGCTCTCTGGCCCCTAAAATATAACCTTGTGATCCCCCAGCAACTCCCTTTTGGATTAGGACCCCCAAATTGAGAAATGCTGGTCTCCCCTGTGAAATCTGTGTGCTCTTACCCTATACTATACAGATTTCACGGGTGGGAGACCAGATTTCATGGTCTGTGAATTTAGTAAGGCCCTAAATATACGAATGTTTCTTCACTGTAAGAGCATGTACCTAACTTAACTCTTGCCTTGTATAAAGTGAGGTATGTTTTGCAAACCTTTTAGTTTGTTTTGAGTCTCTGTGTCCCTCTGTGCTTAAGGATTTTCTTTCTAATTGGATCACATGGGTGTAAAAACTGTTGGGAATTTCATGCAGAATGTCCTAAATAGAAAGAGACCCTCCACGTAGCAGTAGTAGTAGTGGTGAAGGAAGGGTGCTGGAAGTCTATATCTTGCTTTGAATTTTGATCAAAAAAGCATGAATTAAGGAGGTCCTTTACATCCTTTATATTCTATTCTTGTTCATTAGACATTCCCCATGTATTCAGATCACAATTCTGAAAACAATGTTTTATGGTAAAGTAACAACTGCCAGTAGTCGAATATGAGGAAGCCTGATGCAGGGGAAGGAATCCCAGGTAAGCTTGTTCCCCGTTACAGTGATGGCAGCCCCATAGCAGGACACAGCTATCTCTCATACTAGAAGAGGCAGCAGTACAACCAGAGAGGTAGTGTTGTTATCTGCTTTTAACTCCCCTGTACAGTGAGGTGTGGCGGGGGGGAGGGCAGGGGAGGTCATGTAGAGCAGTTTACGAACACAGGGATGTCCCCTGAATCCTTCTGAGAGATCTCAATGAAACTTTCTTGGAGGTACTCTGCAATCCTCTCCTGAAGGTTACTAGGGATGGCAGCCTTATTTCTTCCTCTGTGGCAGGACACTTTCCCACCACTGGTCAGCAATTACCACATTGGTGCCTGCCAAAGTTAACATGCTACTGGCATAGCAGATCGGGCAGCTTTGGCACACCATCAGCAGCTGTGCTGTATGCCATTCTTATGCTCAGGAGCAAGATAGCAGCTATAGTCACCACCACTTGTGGAAAATGGAGCCTGTATTCTGGACCATTGCCCTATACTCATACAACCGAGCAATTCCCTCCTCATTTCCCTGCCAGGCCATGCTCACCAGGACTGGCACTGTGCACAAGCACTCCTAAGCAGAAGTGTCAAACAAGACATGCTTATTAATACTTTAGGGGAGAAAGGAAGCGAGTTCTGAACCTTAACTTTCACTTTCTGTTATGACAATGGTACCTCCGTGTTTTATCTGCATCAGCAGTTGTTGCAGCCTTAAGGTATTCCCTCCATATCAGATAATGCCTGAGCCAGACAAGGAAGAAAAAGAAGAGGACTCAGTATGACATGTTTAGCAAGATCCTGTAAGCCAGTGCTGCATCAGACCTTGAACAGAGGGCCTGGGGGATTAGTAGTGCAGCCTGTATGAAGAAAGAAGACAGAGAGGAGAAAGGCCCAGGAGTTGGAAAGGGAGATGTGTGGATAGGGGGAAAGTGGTAGATGTGGTATATCTTGACTTTAATAACGGTTTTGATACTGTCTCACATGATCTTCTCATAAACAAACTAGGGAAATACAACCTAGATGGAGCGACTATAAGGTGGGTGCATAACTGGCTGGAAAACCATTCTCAGAGAGTAGTTATCAGTGGTTCACAATCAAGTGGAGTCCTGCAGGCATCAGTTCTGTGTCTAGTTCTGGTCAATATAGTCATCAATGATTTAGATAATGGCATAGAGAGTACACTTATAAAGTTTGAGGACGATACCAAGCTGGGTCGGGTTGCAGTGCTTTGGAGGATAGAATTAAAATTCAAAATTATTTGGACAAAACTTGAGAAATCGTCTGAAGTAAATAGAATTAAATTCAATAAGGACAAATGCAAAGTACTCCACTGAGGAAGGAACAATCAGTTGTACACATACAAAATGGGAAATGACTGTCCAGGAAGGAGTACTGCAGAAAGGGATCTGGGGATCATAGTGGAACACAAGCTAAATATGAGTCAACAGTATAACATTGTAAAAAAACAAACATCTTTCTGGGATATATAGCAGGAGTGTTGCTATATCATGCACTTAACAACAGAACCTCCTAGTCTGCAAGCAGGACCAGGAACCCCCAACACACACACTCTTAAAGTGATGGCTTGTAATTGCAACAGATTTCAGTACACTACACAGGCTATTTGGGGTCTCTCTTTCTTCCACAAAAGATTTACAAAGGTCTTGGCTTTGTTCTGAGGGGGAACAAAAACAAGCATCAAAAACATTTTTCCCCCTCAAACCAAAATTCTTTTCTAGCAACCCTACTTGTGGGACAGCCTGGAGTATTCTGGTTTTGTCAGCATTAACCTTGAGCTCCATGGTTCAGCTTGAAGATAGTGCCATACAGAGGGTCAAGAGATACTCCCAAGGGTCAAGGGTACAATTACCGTGTCTGCTCAGACAGAGCCTTTATTGTATTGGTAGCTCAATCCCTATTTCAGGTAACTGTGTTATTATTTGAATTGCTATAGCACGTAGGAGCCCTAGTCATGGGCCAGAACACGTTGTGCTAGGCGCTGTACAAAGACAGAACAAAAAGACAGATTGTAAACTTTTTGGGTTCGGGGCTAAGTATAAGCCAAAAGATGAACTGACAAACCAATGGGGGCATGCAAAGAAACAATGAGACAATATTGGTCATCATGATAGGCTGCATTCTCAGCACACCAACAGCTTAACTGTTGTGAAGTCATGTCCAACACCTACACCATCCTTCCTCAACTGTTTAAGCTCTTTAGCACACAGCTACTGTTATCACAAACAAGGAAAAATGTCTCTCCGCCAGCAATAGGAAGAGGCTGGCCTATATTAAATTGAATAAATGTTTGCTCCTACAAGTTTACAGAGAGCCAGAGTTCGTGGGTAGTAGCAGTGCAAAATTATACAACACTGAAAAGATGGACTCTTTCGACACTAAAAATCTGCTCTATAAAGTGTTCCACCCTAAAAACGAATGAGCAATTAGTTTGTTTATACAGAGCAAATGCGGTCTTTTCTCTGGAGATCATTTATTCAGTTGACATCAGTTTGTTAGTAAACAGGAGCAAGGAGGGGGGTAATGTCAGCAGTTAGCATTTGTCAGACCCACACAACAAAACCTAGTTCTAAGGCTTTAACTAACATCTCAGAACAATTTCTCCCCTCTCCCACTGTAGTCATCTGCATTACATGAACATTACTAAAGCACAGGGGAACTGAAAATTTAGATAGGAAGTTAATGTTCATGACTAGACTTAAACCAGAACACAGAAAGGAAAAGGAGCTCATTTGAATTATGTATTAGTCACCTAAACATGTTAGTATCTATGGAAGTGGGCCATTAGGTACTGACAAAGACTACATATTGATTTTGCAGAAAGAAAAAGCAAATGTATTTCTATGTCGTTGATATTTATTTTAAGTATTCCTAAGTAGTACATACAACCAATTCTGCAGCTGACTTTTGAGGTATTACAGAATGTGTGTGGTATATATCAGTTACTTGAAGAGATCGCTTCAGATAATGGTCTAAACATTCCTCAGGAGAAATTCTGTTAAACAGCAGATCTAGTGTGCTTATCACCCAGCATAAAATGGATCAAACACTTCACGCACACTTACAAAAGGTACTAGTCTCAAAATGATGGGAGAACTCTGCAGTTGTTGTCTTTCAAATTTTCTTCTTGTCATACAGACCACCACAACAGCTTACCATCTGGAAAACTCCAGTCAATTGCTTTCTAAAACATAATGCATTATTTAGACTTGATGTACTTAGACTAGATTTCACAAAAGATTTGGATGAAAAATATGGAGGGCTAGATTTTGAGTCAAATTACGCAGGTGCACAAAGATATAAGGGACAGCAAGACTTCTTGGGAAGTCTCCTCGAATGTTGGGCCTGGGCACACTTCCACCATCATACCTGGCCAGGTGCTCTGGCCAACAAATAGTGAGTGGTGAAGCCAAGACTATCCTCTTCTCACACCCCTCCACTTCCTCCCCATTCACTTACTCACAGTAGAAAGTGAGCTGTGTTCCAAACCCAGACCTGGACCCAAGATTCTGGTAGGTCAAGCAAAGGATTGTCAGACACATAGAAGAACATAAATTGTTGGGCAAAAGTCAACATGGTTTCTGTAAATGGAGATCATGTCTTACTAATCTATTAGATTAGTTCTTTGAGGGGGTCAACAGTGGGCATAGTGCACTTAGATTTCCAGAAAGCCTTTGACAAGGTCCCTCACCAAAGGCTCTTATGTAAATTAAGTTGTCATTGTCATGGGAACGGAGGGAAGTAGTAGTAGTGGTACTACTACTTTCATGGGTTAAGAACTGGTTAAAAGACAGGGAACAAAGGGTAGGAATAAATGGTAAATTTTCAGAATGGAGAGGGGTAACTAGTGGTGTTCCCCACAGGTCAGTCCTAGGACCAATCCTATTCAACTTATTCATAAATGATCTGGAGAAAGGGGTAAACAGTGAGGTGGCAAAGTTTGCAGATGATACTAAACTGCTCAAGATAGTTAAGACCAAAGCAGACTTTGAAGAACTTCAAAAAGATCTCACAAAACTAAGTGATTGGGCAATGAAACGGCAAATGAAATGTAATGTGGGTAAATGTAAAATAATGCACATTGGAAAAAATAACCCTGTAGTGAGGCGGTGTGGCTCCCTGTCGCCCCAGAGGGGTTGAGCCCCTCCAGACACCAGAGTGGGCGGAGCCAGGAAGCTCTGAGCCCGCCCCTCAGCGGGACAGGCGGCGACCTGGAAGTAGAAAGGCACGACCCAGAAGTAGAAAGGCGGGCCCTCAAAGCTCACTAGAGGCCCAGCCGCCGGGGAGGTCAGACACAGATAAACTAGCCTGCTACTGGGAAAACCCCCCAGCCCCAGGTCCACGCCAAGACTGGCCTAGCCTCGCCTGTGCCCGCTATCCAAGAGAGTTGCCAGACCTGCCCTGTGCCCGCTACACAGAGGAGTTACCGGGCCTGCTGCTTGCCCACTACCCCGAGGAACCCCTGGTGCTGGAAGCCCCAGAGAACACCGCTGTGACCCAGGTACCGGAAGGAGGTGAGTTAGGAAGTAGCCCGGGGACAGCCGACCCTAGTCTGGCTCTAACTCTGCCAGGACCCAAGTCAGTGTGTTGCGGTCAGGATCTCCACTGACCCAGCAGCAGGTCGTTTGCCACTGCTAGGGCCCCGAGCTGAGACGCAGTGGATTGGGAGGGCCTGCGTCCCCCCTGCCACCCAACTTGTGGGTGGCAGTCTCCCCCTCTTCCAGGTACTTGGAGGCCTGGGTTAATTCACATATGCTGTGTTGCTCAGCCCCTGCCTGAGGGCTTGAGCTACTGACTTTTTGGTGCCCTGCCCTGACTCAGGGCCCGGGCCTACGGTGCTCATTCCAGTTACCGCAAGGGCAGCCGAGGGAGACTCCAGTGGCCAGACAAATTCCCCAAAGTCAACTGTGTGTAATGAGCCAGCGTGGCTCCCCACCGCCCTGGAGAAGGTCGAGCCCCGCTAGCCCCTTTACAAACCCCAACTATACATACAATATGATGGGGGCTAAATTAGCTACAACTAATCAGGAAAGAGATCTTGGAGTCTTCGTGGATAGTTCTCTGAAGACGTCCACGCAGTGTGCAGCGGCAGTCAAAAAAGCAAATAGGATGTTAGAAATCATTAAAAAAGGGATAGAGAACAAGACAGAAATATCTTATTGCCCTTATATAAATCCATGGTACGCCCACATCTTGAATACTGCATACAGATGTGGTCCCCTCATCTCAAAGATATACTGGCATTAGAAAAGGTTCAGAAAAGGGCAACTAAAATGATTAGGGGTTTGGCATGGGTCCCATATGAGGAGAGATTAAAGAGGCTAGGACTTTTCAGCTTGGAAAAGAGGAGACTAAGGGGGGATATGATAGAGATATAATACAATCATGAGTGGTGTGGAGAAAGTGAATAAGCAAAAGTTATTTACTTGTTCCCATAATATAAGAACTAGGCACCACCAAATGAAATTAATGGGTAGCAGGTTTAAAACAAATAAAAGGAAGTTCTTCTTCACTCAGCGCACAGTCAACCTGTGGAACTCCTTGCCTGAGGAGGTTGTGAAGGCTAAGACTATAACAGGGTTTAAAAGAGAACTGGATAAATTCATGGAGGTTAAGTCCATTAAAGGCTCTTAGTCAGGATGGGTAAGGAATAGTATCCCTAGCCTCTGTTTGTCAGAGGGTGGAGATGGATGACAGGAGAGAGATCACTTGATCATTACCTGTTAGGTTCACTCCCTCTGGGGCACCTGGCATTGGCCACTGTCGGTAGACAGGATACTGGGCTGGATGGACCTTTGGTGTGACCCAGTATGGCCATTCTTATGTTCTTATGACTGAAGTCTTACACCTCCGCATGGTTAAGTAAACTAAGCCCTTAAGTCTAGCATTCACACAAGCTAGCCTTTCATCTCCACCAGACCCAGATTCCTGCCTGCTAAAATCCCGCTCACATTCAGTCAAAACATGTACTCAGTGGCAAGTAACTGCTCTGCTCTCAGCCACACTGAGATCAATGAAGTAGGAAGATCTACCTCCCTGCTTCTGCTGCCACAATGCCTTCCATGCTGCTGCTGCTTGCCTGCCTTCCTTTGACTGGTGATGCTACTGTCTCTGGGGTTGATCTTCCCTGCCCACAGCGTACAAGTGACAGCAGCAGGAGATTATGAGGAGAGAAAGCACCCTAAATTTGTGATACCCTTCAAAGGGGTGGATCCAAAGTGGATTAGCCTCTACCTGTACATTTCACCAGCTGTCCTCATTCTAGGCCTCAAATTATTACAGCTGGTCAGCAATTTTCCATCAAAAAATGATTTTGATAGAAAATCTGGCTTCTGCAAGAATCGTTTACCCAGAAAAATTTGTTTCACCGCCCCCCCCCCCGCCTTTTAATCCTCCATAAGGAAAACCTAAACCAAATATTTTCTTTCAGCCAGGTCACCCAAGTTGTGACATTATCCTGACCTGGCATTCTGGAGGGGATTGCACTCAGTTGGCCACACAGCAATTTTTAGCCCACTAGCTTGATCAAAGCTAGCATCTGTACATCTACCTGAGCTGAGACTTGTGCTTCCCAGATGCAATATGGATGTACCCAAAAAAGAGTGGGTGATGGGTCCCATTTTGTACAGTTCTTTTACTCAGGCATGAAGTTGTACAAACCAAATATGTAATTAAAGCAATGTGTCAGGGATCTGTTTTCACATGTAACCCCTTTGTGTGCCTTTTAGCTTAAGGTTAAGTATTTGGATACTCACAAGCAAAGCACACACAAAAACACAACAGTGGGTGAAGCGGACTTCAGTAAGGTCAGGATTTTACCATCTCTTTCTCTACAGATTTTCTTCTCCATACACACACGAAATGAAATCCCTTTAAATTGCTAGGAGTAGTACAAGTAGACAAATAACTACATTACTAGTCTTTAGAATACCCAGATATTGTTCAATGGACATTAGCAAATATTTTACAGTACTAACTACATATCTTATTTGCTTATTTTCATCAGTTTGTTTGTTTTCATGATGGTAAAAATATTGAGTAGAAATACTTTAAAAACATGAGTAAGACATTTATATTTATCCACATTTTCCCTTGTGCATACTGTTTTATGCATGTATACACCATGAGCTACCACTTACAGATTTATGTATGTAATTTGCACCAACCATAAAAAGGAGGGAGTAGTTTATTTTTCGCTTTTTAAAAAATGGCTATAAATAGAAGCCTTAGTAAAGTTCTAACTGTAGCCCCATAAAGTTAAAGGCAAAGAGAATTTTTTCCCAATTAAACTATTTTGTAAAAGGGATAGCAAAGATGACAGTATGACACCCTCTTCATTCAGATATTACATAAACCTGTGCACATATGGACAAATACCAAAACAAATGCCAAAGTAATACAATGGTTTTTTTCTATGATACAATGAAAGTTGGGCTTTAGAAACTACACAAGCCTATTACGGTTAGTTCTAACAGAAGTAGTAATGTAAACAACTTTGATTTCACTGTTACTTGAACTAATGAACAGATATTTTGTCAGAAGTGATATTTTGATTATTTAAATATACAAAAACAACATAAGTGTACCTATCTTATTATATTGGCTGAAATGTTCTTCTATTAGTGTGTTAATATTTCGGGTAAAAATCCCCCTTTGGCAAGTCAAGGGTATTCTTGTTTTCCTTGAATTACAATTGTTGACAAGGAGTCTCAATCAGAACACTACTACTGTGTTCTGCTAATTGATTGTAATGAAACTTCAATACTCTAGCTTTACATCAGTGTAAGTAAGAGCAAACTTTGGTCCTATGTCTCTTGTCAGAGGCCTGTTAGGCTCATCTGTGGACCTAGATGTGATCAATTATGGCCCAAAAACTTGTTAAAGCTGATACAATCATCTCACCCTTTTAGGAAAAATCAGTCATCTTGCATTTGCTCAGTGATCAAAAGACCTCCATGGAGTTATTTCAAATTTACATTGGTGTAGCCAAGATGAAATACTGGGTACAATCTGTGCTTTCATCTGATGAGTTCTTTAGATGTACAGCAAGTAATCAGCTCAACCCTTCCATGAAAGTTATTCATCCTGATTTCAATAGAAAACTAAGCAACCTTCCTATACATTTTAATTTTTAAACTTAATCTGCATTTTAAAATAGGAAAAAATACTCTCCTGCCCTTATTGGATTTCAAACCAGATAATTCACTTTATGACCAGACCTAGAGGTTAAGATGTGTATTAAGAATTGTATCATACCGTAGCTCTCAAAATTATGAAGGCTAAAGTTTCACTGCATGATAGGACAGTAAACAGTCTAAGGATGTTGGATGCCACCCCTAAAGACGACAAGTTTTCATCTATGCTCAGTGTTTCTCTGTCAGATCCCCTGATTTATGGGGGAAGGATGATCATGATATGTTTATTGATTTATGTGTGTTCCTCTGAAGCTCAGTTCCTTATGCTGCGAAGCTGGGAAGTAGAAGAGAATGCATAACCACCACGAAGGGGCCTAATGGAAAGCCAGAGGTTCAACCGCCAGGAAAACATGTGAGGAGCCTTATCACATGTTAGAGATATGGTCCACATTTGGGCGGAGCTGGATAACTAATTGTTCTATACTAGCTGAAATTAGCATCATACAAATGTCAAAGTTCTGTCTTTACGTTAGTGGGGAAGGTTATGAACTTGTACCCAGACTGCAGTCACCTCCCTAATTTTTCACCTAGTACCAGAGTACATGAGTGAAAAGTAGCTAACTCATCAATTATGACAGAGCAAATATGGTTTTCGTGTTTGATGGCCTATACTGAAGCCTGTTACCAAATTCCTAGCATAGGCCCTCACACTTCTTGTTCAGGAAGGGACATCTATGTGTGGTCACCTCCAGCAAGTGGTGCAAAATATTCCAGTCCACAATGGTGGTTCTTGTAGTGACCTAAGACAGAGACTCCACCCACTGCCAAAGGGATGGGCCAAGTTAAACTACTGCCATTACGTTGGAACCCCCTAATTTAAAGATACAAAGCTGACCCCTGAGCTGCAGTAAAGGGGAGAATAATCCCCATAAAAATCAGATACTATGCAGAGGAAAATGATATGTGCGCACTCTCTCTCTCTCTCTCATGTAACATGGTCAATATGGAAAGACATTCCCCTATCGCCTTAGACAGGCCATCCAGTGGAAGAAAAGGTGAAAGACCAACTTTCAGCTACATCAAGCCTGAAGTCTACAACCAAGAAAGGGATCCCCACGTGTGAAGCGAAGAGCTCAAGCCTTCTGCTACACCCACCTGATTTCATCTGAACAACAATACTGTGAGTCAAAAATCCCAAGAAACAAAAGCTACATCTACACTTGGAGCTGGGGTTGTGACTCCCAACTTCGGTACTCTAGCGCTTATCAAGTTATCACACTAAAAATAGCATCGCTGTAGTAACACGGACAGTGGCAAACGACAGCATGGACTAGCTGCCTCGAGTACGTACCCACAAGGTCTGAGGCGGTTAGCTCATTGCATGGCTCACCACGGCCTGTGCTATCGCGGCTACACTGCTATTTTGAGCGTGCTCTCTTGATGAGAGCTAGCACAAGCAGGTGTATTCCAGCTCCAACTGTGGATATAGCCAGAGAAGTAGCAACTTTGTTATTCTTGTGGGAGATGTACTAAAGGCTCAGCCTCCATCTGTCTCTGTGTGTTTCACAGCATCTTTGAGGATCTCCCAAAGTAGACACTTAAACCCCAGTCTGTTATCTAATAAGTAAGAGATTCTCCTAGGTTAAAAAGGAGTGTTTATTCTAAAGTTGCATGTGTATAAATTTTAGTTTTAAATATCACTTCTGTGTTTTTTGCCCAGCCTGTCAGAAAGTTGTATTATTGTGTGAAGGAAGGAAAGTAAATACAGTGAAATTATAATCTGTTTTCTCAGCAAGATTTAAGGGAAATGTTAAAATGGTAAGTAATAAAGAATCTCTGTACTTCCTTAAGACCAGCCAGGGAGATTATGGTCTGCTTTAAGCAGTCTCCCTTGGTTGAGAGCTCCCTTAATGGTCCTGTAAAGGGTTAATGAGCCTTATTTAGCTTTAAATTTTATGTTCTATTAATCTCTCCATCCATCTAGGCACTTACATGGCCTCTAACACCATATTATCTGAGCATGCAGCTGAAAGTATCTATGATGCATATGTTTATGAGAGCACTAATAAAAGAATCATTGTATAAATGTTTTGAAAAAAGACAAGTTAGCTGAAGGCTGCGCTATCAGATAATACAGTCATCTCAGAGGCATAAGCCCTGAACATGACGACTCAGGAAAATTTGCTAAGGAACCAGATGTTCCCCTACAAGTGTATCTTTACTATCTTGATCCTGGAATTGCTATCAGACAGGAAAAGGGTTGGTGAAAATGTTGTAAATCACTTTATCAATTTGCTTCTGTGATATTAATTTTTACAGCTCCCTAAAGTGTGCTATTGTAATTAACCTTTTTTATATTGTCGACCACAGTCAGAGATTTTTCTCATGGAAATTCATGGAGCATAACGTCCCTGTACCAATTACAGCAATTGCTTACATAGTTTACATGGAGAACCTCTCGTTTCCTATGTATGTTGTACCACTTTCTTATACTTGGGGTAGAGTCAGAACTGCTTAAAATTGTGTTTGAGCTGAACACTTCTCTGGATTTTACACTGCAAATCTTCTAATATCACAAACTTTGACGGTATCAGTCGTATTTTAAGCTAGTAAAAGTTGCTGTTGCGTTAACTATTGCTGAGTTGGAACAAAATGCTGAAGGGCAGTTTTATTTGTTTTGTTCTGCGCTATTTATTTATTTTGCTCACATTTGACACACGCAATAACCTAATTGTTCTTGAATTTGAAAGCTGTTTGAAAAATCTGGTCCTTAAAATTTTATATAATTAAGCTTTAGAGTTAACATCCCTTTGAGACAATCAAGAACAGCTCACATATCTTAGTGCTGCTGGTTGACATTCAGAAAGAAGCCTTAAAAACCACATGGTCTATACAGTTGTTTTAATTAAAAATTTGCCTTTTGCGGAATCTGGCTGATGGGTTGTCCATTGGGGGTGGGGGTGGCATTTGACACCAAGAGATAAAACCATTATTTTTTAATG
The DNA here is from genome assembly GCF_965140235.1 of Caretta caretta. Classification (NCBI taxonomy): domain Eukaryota; kingdom Metazoa; phylum Chordata; order Testudines; family Cheloniidae; genus Caretta; species Caretta caretta. Next base: position 87,250,776 of record NC_134210.1, on the reverse strand, counting down.
TTATGGTTAATGTATACTTTAAAATTTCTTGCGCCTCACTAGAGCTTCAAAAGCATCCTGCCTTTCCTATGCACTCAAATGCTGAGCTGCATTTCTTGTGTTTTAGACTACTGTGACAGATACAATTTTCTGCAATATCCTTGATAAACCTTATTGAATCAAGTTGAAGTAGCTTTGGAATCAATTCTATTACAAATGTAAAGTTTATGCCTTACTGTAGAATTGTATGCAACATCTACAGGGGGAGATGTGACCAATGTATACCATGGGAAGTGTTATGAACTTTAAAGGTTTAGTTAAAATAGAGTGCCAGAAAAGAATGAACTTTAAGACAAAGTTAAGTGGGGTCTCAGGAAATCTCCAGGGTGAGGTGAATGCAAATGTACTACTTCTGGCTATGCAAGACTCAACCTTTTCAAGCTATGCCCTGAGAAGTGGACCTTTGTCTATCACCTGCTACACGAAGACAAGATAAGTGGCCCAAGCTGTATAAAGGAAAAACTGAACTGTTCATGAGTAAAAACTTATGAATTTGTAACCACAGGAAAACCCTTTGTTGGGGTTTGAAGGACTGACTCCTTGCAGAGCCCTTGCTTGAGTTGGGAGGGAATCTCTGGTAAGCTTATCACTATGCATGTAGGTTTTTTGGTTGATTTTAACATTTTCATTGTAATGCTTTCACCTTAAGAATAAACGTGCTTGTTATAAAGGGCTGTGTGGTAATTTATAATGGTGGGCAGTCACCCTTTATAGCTTTGAGAGAGAGAGAGAGGAAAAACAACAAAGTGCACAGACTCTGGGCTGCTGGGAAATCACAGGGTAGGCAGGGAACTGTGCAGCTTTGAAAAAAAACCAGTGTCAGGATGGGGAGAGGTGCAGGTCTCCACCCAAGAGACGTGATGGCAGAGGAGACTGGGAACCTAGAGTGGATGCTTTTGCTGGACCACAGAGGAAGAATACAGGAGCAGTTGCCCTTAACTGTGACAAATACATCAGACATAACTTCATTCTGGGAAGTGTCAATAAAAGGGCAGCTCTCATCAAAAAGGGACTAGCACCATTCAGAGTTGTAAATACAGTGAAGCAAGTGGTGTATGGAGTTCAAAACACTCCTCAGCACCATGGGCGGGGGGGAACAGGGAAGAAACAGGAAATCCCTCATTTTAAAAGTATACTACTTTTAATACTTATCCAAAATATTGTGCCCCTGTGCCAAGTGGTAGCAAATGACCAGGGCCTTACAGGTCAGCTTCCCAGGGGAAGAGAAATCAGTGAGAGTCTGGGATAATACGCTCTAACTGTAATTTATTTTATTTACATATATACACTTCTGTGCCTAGACAAGTGGCCACAAAAGAGCAAGCAAGCAATCCTTTCTTTTAGGAATCTCAGCCAAATACTAATGCCAGATTCTCAGGTAGTGACTTAAAGTAAATTCTTGAGGTAATCAGAGACCAAGGCAAAGATCAAATACTCCTACTGCTTGCACAGCTCCCCTGCTCAGAAGCTTGCACAATAATACCAAAAAACCACCCCAACAAACCTGTTAAGTCTTTCTGTGACTGAACATTTGCTCACAAGTTAACAAAAATCTTGTCAGACTACATGTGATGGTGCCACCTGCCATAACATAGGGCCAAAGGGTATAAGACTAGACAGGACATCCTGGGTCATCGATTCCAGTCCACTGCTGTCACAGGCAATCCCATCATATAGTCCCATCCATAAATTTATCAAACTCTGTCTGAAAACTACTTAGGCTGTTCGTCTCCCACCCCCCCCCCACTACTGCTACTGGAATACTGTTCCAAAACCTTCCTCCTCTAATGAGTAGCAGCTTTCTAATTTCCAGCCTACATTTATTCATGGACAGTTTACACTTATTTGTTCTTGTGCCAACATTGTCCTTTAGGTAAATAGCTCTTCAACCTCCCTGCTGTTTACCCCCTAAATTATTTATGGAGAGCAATCATATCCCCCTCAGCCTTCATTTTGCGAGGCTAAACAGCCCAAGCTCTTTTAATCTCTTCTTGTTAAATATGCTCTCCATTCCTCTGATCATCCTAGCAGCCCTTCTCTGCACTTCTTGAAGTTTGAATCAATCATTCCTGAACATGAGTAACCAGAATTGTACACAGTATTCCAGGTGAGGTCTTACTAGTGCCACGTACAGTGGAATTAATACTTCTCTCTTTGTTGGAAACACAGTCGTTGGATGTAGCAGGTGAGGTATTTGCTTCTCCCCTCACCCCCATCACATTAGTGGTTCATGGTCATCCAATGATCGGCTAATATGCCCAGGTCTTTCTCTGCCATTCTCAAGTCCCCAGCATATTGAGACTAATAAGGATTTCTGTTAAGTGTATAACCTTACATTTTGTACTAATCATGTCATCTCACTTCTATTACTCCAGTCCTCAAGGTCATCCAGTTCTTCCTGTAGAAAATTCTGATCCTCTTCTGATTGAAGGATGCCTCCCTACTTTATGTAAATATCATTAGCACGCTTTTTTTGCCAAGATAATTAATGAAAATATTTAATAAAATAGGTTCCAAGACCAATCCTTGACAAACTGTACTAGAAACCGCCCTCCAGTCCAATAGTTCTCCTTTCAGCACAACCTGTTGTCTCCTTTAGCTAGTTCCTTACCCAGCATACAATCCTTGCACTAAAGCCTATATTTTCTAATTTAAACAGTTTCCCTTAAGGTACTCTATCAAATATTTCACTGAAGTACAGATAGACCAGAGGAGGGAAATGGGGTAGATCTACATCTATTTCCATAAAATACTGTGAAAAGAAAAGGAGTACTTGTGGCACCTTAGAGACTAACAAATTTATTTGAGCATAAGCTTTCGTGAGCTGTGAGCATAAGCTTTCGTGAGCTACAGCTCACGAAAACTTATGCTCAAATAAATTTGTTAGTCTCTAAGGTGCCACAAGTACTCCTTTTCTTTTTGCGAATACAGACTAACACAGCTGCTACTCTGAAACCTGTCATAAAATACTGTGGTTTTCTCTAACAAAAAAGTCAGGTGAGAGACATGGATCCACTGATGAATACCCCCACATATTGGCGCGCACAGGGGGGATGGATGATGCGGCAAGCTACTGGAGCCAGTGATGGCTGCAGAGTAGCTATCACCATTTGCATTCTACTTATCAATACCTGATTGGAGGGGTAAATATTCTGTCCTACCAGCCCCTTCACAGGTCCCCCACACAAAGCTTGTTTGCTTTGACTTTGAGCAGTTAACCAGGATCAAGCCTTGGTAAATGAATCTATTAAGCAACTGATCCAAGACATAGCTATGCTGAGGGTGAATTTGCTGCTGTACTTTTGGCCCCTCACAGGAGGGCAATAGGGCAACCAGGACGAGAAGTAAGTAAGGACAGTTGGAGCTCCTGAAGACAGTGTGAAGGCAGCTGTTCCTGGTAGTAGTTCAGGGTGACTGAGCAGGGCTTATCTGTGTGCAGTTGGATATAACTTGGTTTAAGAGTAACAAGATAAGTGCACATAGCATAAGAACATGGACATATGGAAATAAATTACACAAGACCTGACTGTGACAAATTTCTTTCAGCATGGAAACTGACCTACTGCAAGGCCCCCATAATGAACAATCACTGGGCAAGGAAAAAGAAAATTGATTTAGCTCTACAAACAGCTATAGACAAAGATGTACCAAGGAGATGTTTAAATCAGGATCAGGTTTAAGGCTGGTTTGGGTAGCAGTCACGGAGGATAAATTAGAGCCAGAGTATGGATTTGGATTCAACAGTACCCAAGTCTGATGAGCAGTTCTCATGAGATTTCAGCTGCATCTAACCCAGAATTAAAGAACAGGCCCATTCCATTTTTTAGATCCTGTCTGGAACCAAAATCCCAGAGGCAGATTTGATCGGAGGATTTAAATCCAAACCCAGAGTGAAATGGAAGAAGTTGAAAGTTTTGCTCCATCTCTAGTTATAACTAATCACTGCAATCTTCCTAGAAATAAAATTTCATCCTGAAATCGACATTGAGAAACCCAGTACAAGAACAAATCCGCACAGACACACCCCTAAAACTCCGAGCAGGGGTATTCTATCTGCTACCCAAGATCCATAAACCTGGAAATCCTGGACGCCCCATCATCTCAGGCACTGGCACCCTGACAGCAAGATTATCTGGCTATGTAGACTCCCTCCTCAGGCCCTACGCTACCAGCACTCCTAGCTATCTTCGAGACACCACTGACTTTCTGAGGAAACTACAATTCATCAGTGATCTTCCTGAAAACACCATCCTGGCCACTATGGATGTAGAAGCCCTCTACACCAACATTCCACACAAAGATTGACTACAAGCCATCAGGAACACTATCCCCGATAATGTCACTGCAAACCTGGTGGCTGAACTTTGTGACTTTGTTCTCACCCATAACTATTTCACATTTGGGGACAATGTATACCTTCAAATCAGCAGCAGTGCTATGGGTACCCGCATGGCCCCACAGTATGCCAACATTTTTATGGCTGACTTAGAACAACGCTTCCTCAGCTCTCGTCCCCTAATGCCCCTACTCTACTTGCGCTACATTGATGACATCCTCATCATCTGGACCCATGGAAAAGAAGCCCTTCAGGATTCCACCATGATTTCAACAATTTCCATCCCACCATCATCCTCAACCTGGACCAGTCCACACAAGAGATCCACTTCCTGAACACTACAGTGCTAATAAGCGATGGTCACAACCACCACCCTGCACCGGAAACCTACTGACTGCTATACTTACCTACATGCCTCCAGCTTTCATCCAGACCACACCACATGATCCATTGTCTACAGCCAATTGTCTACAGCTCTATGATACAACTGCATTTGCTCCAACCCCTCAGACAGAGACAAACACCTACAAGATCTCTATCAAGCATTCTTACAACTACAATACCCACCTACTGAAGTGAAGAAACAGATTGACGGAGCCAGAGAAGTACCCAGAAGTTACCTATTACAGGACAGGCCCAACAAACAACACAACAGAACACCACTAGCCATCACCTTCAGCCCTCAACTAAAACCTCTCCAACACATCATCAAGGATCTACAACCTATCCTGAAGGACGACCCATCGCTCTCACATATCTTGGGAGACAGGCCAGTCCTTACTTACAGACATCCCCCAACCTGAAGCAAATACTCACCAGCAACCACACACCACACAACAGAACCACTAACCCAGGAACTTATCCTTGCAACAAAGCCCGTTGCCAACTGTGTCCACATATCTAATCAGGGGACACCATCATAGGGCCTAATCACATCAGCCACACTGTCAGAGGCTCATTCACCTGCACATCTACCAATGTGATATATGCCATCATGTGCCAGCAATGCCCCTCTGCCATGTACATTGGCCAAACTGGACAGTCTCTATGTAAAAGAATAAATGGACACAAATCAGATGTCAAGAATTTAACAATGAAAAACCAGTCGGAGAACACTTCAATCTCTCTGGTCACTCGATTACAGACCTAAAAGTCCCAATTCTTCAACAAAAAAAACTTCAAAAACAGACTCCAATGAGAGATTGCTGAACTGGAATTAATTTGCAAACCGGACACCATTAAATTAGGCTTGAATAAAGACTGGGAGTGGATGTGTCATTACACAAAATAAAACTATTTCCCCCTTTTATTTCCCCCCACGCCCCCACTGTTCCTCACACTTTCTTGTTAACTGTTGGAAATGGCTCACCTTGATCATCACTACAAAAGGTTCTCCCCGCTCTCCTGCTGGTAATAGCTCACCTTACCTGATCACTCTCGTTACAGTGTGTATGGTAACACCCATTGTTTCATGTTCTCTGTGTATATAAAATCTCCCCACTGTATTTTCCACTCCGATGAAATGAGCTGTAGCTCATGAAAGCTTATGCTCAAATAAATTTGTTAATCTCTAAGGTGCCACAAGTATTCCTTTTCTTTATTCTGTACTCTGTCCAAAATCAGCAGCTTATCTTAGCCTTTTTTGCGTTACATAATATAACATGGCAGTGTTATGTGACTGATAACCTGATGTGATTCTTTATATGCCTGCTGGTGTAGGAGCAATGATATCACTCAAAACTGATAATGATAAGCTCATGAAACTTTTTTTAAATAAGGTCTCATTACCTGTAAAAAGATTGAAGTTTGGCATTTATTATCATCCATATTTTCATAGGTAATTTCCCTTTAGCCATGGGTAGAAGTGAGTAGCAATTATCAACTGAGCATATCTCCATTAAAGCTCTGCAGCACTGTCATAAAGGCAATGACAGGAAGGCTGACCTCATAGGTAAGTCACAAAGTGCCAGCTAAGGGCATCTGCTAAGTTGGAATCAGCAGTCTCAGACATGTATTTCAACCTTCTCAGAACACTGTGCAGATTTTGTCTCAGCCAGAGAAAGGTCAGCCTCCTAGCTGATAGTTATTGGCAGATACTTATTTAGGTTCAAGATAATAGCTTTGAAAGTAAAATCACAAAGCTATTTTGGATGATTGCTTAGAGCCTTGGCAGATAAATTGCAGATGCCCTTAGCTTGCATTTGTTGGCATTTTTATGAAATCTGCCTCTGTCATTTTCCCTTATGGTGACTTGAATATTGTTACCCATTATTCACTATAGTTTTACTTTGAAAAAGTTTATATTCTAAACGTTAAACAGCAACACCCTAAAAAGAAAACATTCAGAGCACAATTTAAGTAACTGAAGAAAGGCTCTGATAATTAAACATAATTTTACAGATTTTCAGTGGTCACTCATTTCTTGATTAAATCCAAGAGTAGTTGCCTGCAACATGCCTTTAGAAGAAGAAGAAAAAAAGCTAAAGAAGAGATTATACAATAGCAGTTTAGCAAAACTACTTCTATTTTAAGTGGTTTGTTCTTTAAAATAATGCTGTAGTAGTGTAACCTTAGTCACCCCAAAGTACTATGCAATATCCCTATGCAGTCATCCAAAGCAGCTAACCATTTACCAAAAGATGCTTCAGGACTCCACTCCAGTTAATTTGGTATGCTGCAGGGCTGAAATGAAGTTGTACCTCAAAAGAAAGATTTTGTTAGGGAACAGGGATCAAAAACATTGGAAACCAAAGGTAAAGCACTGAAGGGTGGGGAGTTGAGATGTAGCAAAAAAAAAAAATTACATACACACAAAAATATCTTAATATCAGCAAGTATTCTAACCTCAAGTTTAGAAAATGGCTTGTATCAATAACCATGAAGTTATATGACTGTGATGCATGGCTAGAAAGGGTTAAACATCCTTCAAAATAAATAACCCTCAAAAGACATGTGGAGAGATCATGTTTGTGTTTTTGTGTATTTACATATGTATGAGTAGGGTCAACAATGTAATCAACAGTCCCTGTCTATGCTGTATTCTGATAGTTCAGAGATCAAAAATGAGTTGTAAACCTGGGATATCTAGGTATTCATCTGTCTTTGAAATGTACTGTGAATGGTGAAGAAACAAGCAAATGGCCTTATGTTAATCTGTAGAGCTAAGTACAGGTGATGGACCTCCTTCAAAGTCATCGTAATTACCTTGTGTTCCATAAGGAACTCCAACTTGTCAAAAGACCTGAAATTGTATAAGGGATCCTTGGGCCCTGATTCTGTCATCTCAGATATGCTTAGGCTTCTTCAAGGGAAATTTGAGTCACAAGACCGAGGTCCCACTTATGCTCTTCCACCCTGAATATGATATTTGGACATTGGACTATAACCTATGAACTATTTCTAAAATAACTTTCTTTGCAACTACAAAGCTCACCATCTCTGCTATGAATCTGAACCTCAATGAATTAAACTCATGTCTGGTATATATATTGATCTTTTAAACATACTCTCTCTTTCATTTTTTAATAAATTTTAGTTTAGTTAATAAGAATTGGCTGTAGCATTTATCTGGGTAAAATCTGAAACATTCATTAACCTCAGAGGTAATGTGTCCGATCCAGTGGTGGGCAATCTGCAGCACATCAGGGTAATCTGTTGGCGGGCCACCAGACAGCTTGTTTATATTTGCACAGCGAACCGTGCCCACTGGGAGCTGTGGGAAGTGGCAGCCAGCATGGCCCTGCAGCCCACGCTGTTTCCCGCAGCTCCCATTGGCTGGGAACAGCAAACTGCAGCCACTGGGAGCTACAGATGGCCATGCAAATATAAACAAACTGGTAGCCTGCCAGCGAATTACCCTGATGGGCTGCATGTGGCCCACAGGCCGCAGGTTGCCCACCATTGGTCCGATCCTTTGGAATTGGTAGAATCTTTTCTTTTATATAATGAAATAAGATTTACAGAAATTTTCATCATATTTGACACGGGTACCTGGATGGAGGCCTGAGGCAGGATCACGTTAAGGGAACGGTGTTGTTTGGATTCTGAGTAACCAGTAAGGTAATAAAGAAGCTGTTTTATGCTGGCTTGGTAAATCTTAGTATTGGAATATCCACCAGCTTTATGGGAATTTTCTGCCCCATTCTTTGAGATTCACCCTAATTGAGTGACCACAGAAATCTCCTCATGTAGGTTCTTCTAGACCACAATCAAGTCACTTCATAATCTTCTCTTAAGGAAGATGGATTTGTTCAGTTTACCTTTACCTTAGTCTCACTATAATGCAGGTTTTCCTGACACCAAATCATTGTTGTAACTTTTTCCAACTTCACACTTCAGAAAGAATGTTTAAAAATGGAGTAGACACCTGAACTAGACATAGTATTTCAGTGATGATTGTTGCCACTTTAGTGAGAGACCTCCCTACTTCCATTCAATATTTCCTCTGTTTATACAACTGAAGGAAATATTTGCTCTCAACTATTGCTTTGCACTGCAAGTCACAGTCAGTTGGTTACCACTGAGCGATTTGGGCTTATTGTGCAGAACTGACCTGTCCTTATCTTTACTTAACAGTGTACCAATTTTTGTTTCATCACCAAACTTTGCCAGCAATGATTTTGTATTGTTTTCTTCCACGTTATTGATGACCTTTTGCTAGTCAATACAGTTAAGAACAGATCCCTGTAGGTATCCACTAGAAACAGATGACTCCCCATTTATAATCATGTTTTGAGATCTGCCAGTTTTTTACCATTCAACATGTTCTGCGTTGATTTTGTACAGTGCTGAGCAATGTTCCCTCTAATTTTTGATAGGCTGTGTGCATGAAAAATTTCTTCTGTGCAAATTTTTGTGCTCGCAGTGTTTCGCCGTGTGCATGGGGTTTAGGATCTGTGTGTGCACGCACACCTTAGAGGCAACAGTGGTGCTTAATGTGATGTACAAGTCTTTTAAAGATTTACAGTTATCACAAGATCCTTCTTTCTTCCAGGAGCTAAAACATTCATCTCTGATCTGATCATCTTTTGTTTAGTTGATAAAAGTAATAGTGTTGATATAATATACTTAAGACTTCTGCAAGACATTTGACTAGTGCCATACAACATTTTGATTATGAATACAAAAATCAAGATGACATACATTAAATGGATTAAAATCTGGTTGATATATATCAAAATGTAATTGTAAATGGGGAATCATCATTAAGCAGGTGTTTCTCTAATGGAGTCCCAAAGGGATCTGTTCATAGCCTTATTTACCATTTTTTAATCAGTGAGCCGGGGGAGGGGAGAAGTCATGACTGATTAAGTTTCCACATGACCCAAAGATTAGGGAAGAAGATAGATCACTGATAGAGCAATGTGGATTGCTTGGTAAACTAGGCACAAGCAAACAATATGCCTTTCAAATGCAAATGTTTACATCCAGGAACAAAGACTGTAGACCCCAGTTACAGGATTGGGGGATCAATCTTTGAAAAGCAGTGATTGCGAAAGAGACGTCAGGGGTCACGCTGGATAGCCAGCTGAACAAAAGCTCCCAGTGCAATACCGTTTCAAAAGGGCTAATATGATGCATGGATGTATAACTAGGGGAATATCAAGTAGGAGTCGACAGGTTATATTAGGTCTCTATTCGGCACTGCTGTGACCACAACTGGACTCCTAATATCCAGCATGTCAAGACAAAACCATCTGCTAGACTTCAAGAAGGATGTTAATAAATTGGAGAGGTTTCACAGAAAGCTCATGACAATGATTAAAGAATTAGAAAACATGCCTTATAGTGAAAGAGTCAAGGAGCTCAGCCTATCTAACTTATCAAAGAGGTGGGTGGGATGACTTGACCACAATCTATAAGAACCTACATGGGAGTATAGTATTCATGCATAGTTAGAGAACTGGTGTACTGTCCCATTAAAAGACACAGGAAGTGACTCTCATATACTGGCTCTGTGTGCCCACAAGCTGAGGTGGGCTGCTGAAAGTGAAATATGTATCTGAAAGCCTTGTAAATAAAACCAAGTTTAGTTTACCCCATCCTGTGTAGACCTCCATTCCTGTGAGCAGTCTAAACAAAGACAGTACAATGGTGAACAGAAATCCAATAATAAATGTTTTTTTCAACCTAGCAGACAACTGTACAACAAAAATCCAATGGCTGTTAGCTGAAACTGGGCATATTCAACTCAAATAAGGTGCAAAATTTTAACAGTGAAGGTAATTAACCACTGGAATACCTTACCAAGCGTTGTGGTGGAATCTCCATCACTGACAATTTTTAAATCAAATCAAGAGTGGATGTTTTGCTAATATAGATATGCTCTAGTTCAACCACAGCTATTAGTCTTGAAGCAAAAATTAATTCAGAAGTCCTATGACGTGTGTTATGCAGTAGGTGAGAATAGATCACAATTGATCCTTCTGGCCTTGAAATCTCTGAATCTACAAGCCATCCCAGTTACTGCAACCTCTTCCTTCTGATACTCTCATCACACAGACAACCCCGTCCCCCCCCCCCCCCCCGGCAGTCACTCCAAATGTAGCTGCAATAACTATAATTATAATCAGATTATTAACATTGGTTTTAGTAGAGAGAGTTTTAAAATCACTTTGATTAATCAAAGAAATGCATTTAATGATACAACCCCACAACTCTTAGTAACATGAATAATCCATGACCACAATGGAACCACTCACATTAGGAGGGCTTACTCATATGATTAAAGGTTGCAAGAAAAGGCCCTAAAGCACCCTAAAACTTGTATACATGCTCGCCCTTATGAACTCTGAATTGCCCCGCTGGCTTCAACAGGACTACTCACAGTGTGTGAACTTAAGCACCTGTGTAAGCTTTTACAGGGTAGGAGCCTAACTTTATAAGTCTGATTACTTTACTGCCAACATAAACCCTACAAAACCCAGGATTTTTGGTGACAAAAGAATCTAGAAAAAAAACAATATTTGGTATTCAGTTTCAGAAGAACTACAGCATCTATAAAAGTTCCCTAAAGTCCATTTCTATAGAAATATTAGGAAATTCCTCCAAAAAAGTTATCACTAAATATTCAGTAAAAATCAAACAAACCCCACAGAAATCACACCTTAGATATCAGATCTATGGTAATTCAATTATCTCTCTAGTTTCAATATCTATGAGATAGAGGTTAGACCTTGATTCAAAATGCTGAGCTAAACTGGTGGGCTAGGTCAGTGACATTGTTCTAGTTAAACATACTGCTATACCCTTGACTACTAGCACCACTCACTTAAAATAGACACTGACAAGACCCACATTTAACTTGAACATTTTTTTTAATGTAATTGGATTTCTGATTCTGAAAGTTACATCACTCTCCAAAGCAAGGGTTTGGAACAGGTAAAATGCCTGATATTCATCTGGGTATTAAAGAGAGACAAGGTGCATGAAGGAATACCTTTTATTGGGCCAACTTCTGTTGGTGAAAGGGACAAGCTTTTCAGCTTACACAGAGCTCTTCAGGTCTTGAAGAAGAAGAGCTCTGTGTAAGTTTGACTCTCTCACCATCAGAAGTTGGCCCAATAAGAGATATTACCTCACCCACCTTGTCTCGCTCATATCCTAGGAGCGACACAGATACAATACCACTGCAACAAACCCATAGGGATGAATTTATTTACAAGTATGTTCACACTGTGCTATTCCTCTGTTCTTACTGACCCATTTCAGCAGAGTACCTAAGCACATGCCTAACCCCACTGACTTCAGGGAGACATCTCTCACATTCAAAGTGGGGTATGAGGTCAACTTCTTTGCTGACATTTCTGCTCTTTGCATGGGAATAGGTATTGTGCTGAAATATTAGACTTTGGCTGCAGGAACTGTTTGTCCAAAGCCCTATTCTGATTGGCAAGCCGGATCTTTTAGATATCACAACCAGAAGTGCTGGAACAATTTGTATAGCAGGGGTGCTTAAAGCCAGTGAATCAACTGTAAACCTCATATATAATGGAATCCACTTCAAGCCAGTGTTCCTAGTTCCAGCACCCATCATCACAACTGTGTACCAGCTGTCAATTATGTGCAGCTGAGATCTTGTCAATGAAAAACATACAGAAAAATATGTATGCTCATTATGGGAGTGTGGACTTATGCAGGAAAGAATTCATTGTGAGGCATCAGTTAAAAAGGCTCACTGCACAGGTGGGACATTTAGAGAGATGGATGAGGTTAAAAGAGAGAGACTAAATGAGAAAAAGTAAAAGTTTTAGACTTCCCACTACTTAAAAGGTTTAAATGTTCTTTCATGGCAGTAATTTGTGGCCATCTAGCCACTATTTAGTAGAGCTGGTTGAATAATATTCACCGAATATATCAATCAGTGAATAGTACTGTTTAATCATCAAATATCTTGTTCAATTAAGGGGGCGGGGTGAGGAGTAGAGGATATATATTCATGTAGTTCTATAGCTGGCCAAATACTATATACCAACACCAACAATATTCAAGTAATTTATTTATGGGAGATTTTTTTTCTGGTACTCAGCCAGCCATTCTTGAGACACTTTCTCAAGCAAAAGCTAAACTGGGAATTGTTCAATATTTGGGTCACTGCTTTGTTTTTCTTCTCATTTCTTTAAGTTCCCCTAGCTCACCAAGCACAGTCGCCACAAATTCCAGCTTCACACACACACACACACCCCGACTATCTGCACCAGAGGCTGCTTTTCAAAAAGGGGAGAATTATAAAAAGGAAGCCATTCAAAATGTTCCCGCTGCAAAAGTTACTGAATGTTTCCACTAAAAAAATTTTTTTTACATAAATTGCTATTGTGCTCTGAAGATTTATTGTGCCTAATTTGAAGAACAAATGCAATCATTAAAGAGTAAAACAGAGGGATTTTAGTCCACCTCCAAGCACAAATTCTCTATACAACCTTAACTTTGGAATCACTTTTCAAAAATATGTTAATTAAATAACCCCAATAAGAATTCAGGGAAATAAGCAAACTAATTTGCAGAGTTCCTTGGTGTACTAGGGGTTAATTAAAATGATTCAAAAACATTTGATTCACCATTCAGTTGAGTTTTGACCATTTCTTGATGTTTCAATTAGTTCTGTTAATAAGGGTTTTGATGGTGTGCATTAGAGGGAACAGACCTGAGGGTTGGGTGCACAAAAGATTCTTATAACCAAGAACAGTCTCCTGAAGCAGGCCTTCTATTTGGTGTGTTATCACATACCCAAGCTGTTTCTCTCAGAGGATATGGATCTCTGTGTAGAGTATACAGATAATGCAAAAATGTGACGTTAGCTTTGTTGGGTATACTATAAAACTGCTATTGACAGTTTATGAATTAGTTCTGTGATGGTGTAGCTTTTGAATGAGTATTATAGGCATGTAAAAAAGCTGAAGCAAATGTAGCCCATTTTGCTATAAAATGTTTCATAGACAGGACCGGCTCCAGGCACCAGCAAAGCAAGCACGTGCTTGGGGCGGCACGTTTCTAAGGGCGGCATTCTGGCCATCCCATCTCCCCCCTGGGAGCTGCGCCCACCCACTGCCCCCACATGCATGGGCGGAGCTGGGGGTGCTGCTCCCCACCCTCTGCCAGGGCAGGCTCCCACCTTGCAGGCGAGATTGTAGCCCTGCCTGAGTGATAGGGACTGCTCCTGGATTGCCGTGGGGCACCCGTTCTGGGCAGGAGCCGTGGACCCTGCCCAGCGACTCACGGTCCCAGGAGCCTGGTGCCCGGGTAGCAAGCGGGAACTAGGAGAGGCTGGGCAGCGCCCGCCCTGCTGCTCCTCCTTCCCGTGGCCCGCCCCCTTCCTGGCTCCGCTGCTCTTCGTGCTAGGGACCGGACCAAACCCAGAACCGGAGCAAGCCCAGCAGCCTCCCCAACCACCAGCGACAGCTAGGCCCGTCCATTGCTCTGTGGGCTGTGCAGAACCAAACCTTGCTGCGCGTTCCAAGGGCCGAACCAAACCAAACCCCAGCACCCCCTTCCCCGGACCAGACTGTTTCCCTCTCCCAGTCTATGCCTAGCCCGGACGCAGCAGCAGGGCCAGCTCTAGGATTTTTGCTGCCCCAAGCAAAAAAATTTTGGGCCACCCCCGCTTTTTTTTCGTGCCCCTCCCTGCCCCCAGCTCCGCCCCAACTCTGCCTCTTCCGAACCCCTTCTCCAAATCCCTGGCCCCGCCTCCTTCCCCGGGCATGCCACGTTTCCCGAGAGGCAGTGCGTTCAGGGGAGCAGACGGAGCAGAGGTGAGCGGGGGGGTGGGATGGGGGGAGTGCAGGAAGTAACAGGGGAGGGGGTAGAGGAAGCGCTCTCCGCCCCAGCTCACCTCCCGCTCCACCACCGCCACCTCCCCCGAGCACGCCGCCACTCTGCTTCTCTTCCCTCCCTCCCATTTCGCACGGCAAGCCTGGGAGGGAGAAGCCGAGCAGCGGCACCGTGCTCAGGGGAGCAGGCGGAGGCGAGCTGGGGCAGCGGGGGCACATTTTTAGGGGCGGCATGGCCAGCGGTGGAATGCCGCCCCTAGAAATGTGCCACCCCAAGCACCTGCTTGTTTTGCTGGTGCCTAGAGCCAGCCCTGCCCAGTGGTGCCACCCCAGCCTCCAGCCAGAACAGAACCCAGTCCCAGACCCAATTTATGAGAAACTGGGTGCACCAGAAGACACTAACGTTTTTCATTACAGTGTATAGTTGAACTCAAATTGTTTGTAATTGTGATTGTTAAAATGAAATGAGTACACTAGTAGAAAATTGTTTTATTTCACTAACTACAAATTCTCTGTTTTCATTTTTAAAAAATTTTAAACAGTCAAAAAACAAAAACATTGCAAAGTGCAAACAAGTGTAAAACCCCAAAAAAGTGGGGGTGGGGGGGAAGGCAAAAAAATTTTTGCTTGGGGCAGCAAAAAAATCTAGAGCCAGCCCTGTTCATAGACCTTCCATATTTTTTCATTTTATAGAATTATGTAGAAATGGTTTCTTCCTAGGGTTGTTACTTTTTTGCCTTATGTCAGTCATAACAGTGAGTGAATAAAGCAGCCAGGAGTGAAGCTTCTCAAAAACCACTGCCTCTAGGCATTTCAGATTAGTAATCATTTAATCTACAACTCATACCAACACCACAAAGAGTGCTGCCTAATTGTGCCCAAATATGGCATGATCCTCCAATATGAAACCCTTGCTTCTTAAAAATGTAACTGCCAGATGTACAAAATTTATCCCCAAATCCCAGTACATAAGCCAAAGTGCAAGAAATAATGCCTAGAACATATCAGCTCCTGGTCCAAACTGGCTTTTAACTTTCACTTTAAATAAATAAGAATGTGACAGTCTAATACCAAATCACATATTTTTCACAGTAACAGCCGTGACACGAGAAAGTCAGATATACCATTTTCAGACATTGTTAAACAGGAAGACAGGTATAATTCATGCAAAATCCACTCCTCAGGTAAAACAGCTCCTCCCCCAGCACTTTTTGGAGGCGTAATGCCTGATTCACAAATGAGTTACTTCAGTTTTACACCAACATAACTCCATTAATAAAAGTTATACTAATGTAAAGCAGGAACAATGAAGAGATGAATAGGTTTATAATATTGCCTGAAGTACATGCAATAGTCAAATAAATGTAGCTGTTAAAATGGGATATATAGAAGGCAAGGAAGTGTCCAGGCCAGCTTGTCACATCTCGGAGATGTGTCAGATTTTACATGGAGATTCAGCTTTATAGCAAAACTGACACTGAGCTAACATTTATAGAAACTTAATCCTAAAGTCTATTCTGCATGCTGTGTGTGCATGCTATTTAATTGGTGACTTCAGGGTCTGGTTTTATTTTTCACTCAGATGTTATTCAGAAAAGCAACTATATATTGGTAGGATTTCTATGCACAACACTGCCCTCTACCTGCAAGTATAAAAAACCCCTCAAAATGATCAATTCTATAGTTAAGGTTGTGCTGAAACAGACTTAAAACTGGGCATAAATTCCTGTGTTCCCCCTTCCAGCCTCCCCACACATGGCCATCCTGTGTGAAATTTCACACACAGTTTTTATGTACTTTGAATATTAAATATAGTTTTTATTTGGTCTTGTGCAAAATATTTTTATAAGTGTTTGAAATTGGTCTGTGCCCAAGATGTCAGCATTTCTAATATTTCATTGTTGATATGTATCCTTAAAACAACGGTGCACATCACAAGTTGCTCGGGAGAGATCCCTTGAGTATATCTGGTACAGTGGATAATTTTTCATAAGAAATATGTAGGATTGAGAGTCAAATGTTACCATCATTCTCCATAACTAAAAGTTTGTCTGCAAAGACTAGTGCATAAAATTTCTTCCTTCCAAGAAACTCACAAATAACTATCCTTTTTAAATGGCTGCCATCTCCCACTCTTCTCATTGGAACTAGGGCCACAACTACCTTCAGTTAGGATGGCCACCATTTCGCAACAGCTTGTGCAGAAGGATATTTAGACTGTCTTTAACAAAGATGGGCACCATCTCTTATTGTCCCACTAGGAGTAAAACCAATGAAGACCACAGTATACTAGGCTTTCAGGAGGCATAGAGGGGTGCTATGGGTATTATTGGGATAGGGAGGCTGGAAATGTCATGGAAAAGGGAAATAAACTGGGCTGGGGCATGTGAATGGAAGGTACCAGGTAAATTGGTGAAGAAGAGAGACAGGGAGGGGAAAACTACCACAACCTTAACTCTGCCCACCTTACCGTACCAAAGATCCACAACTAATAGAGTTACAAGGAGGTAGAATTTTGAAGTAGGTATATGGAAGGGAAAGCTATGGAGTAGTTTCTCTCTCCAGTAACATGAGGTTTGGTAAAATTAGTGCCTGAAGGCTGGTATGTTAAGGTTATTGCATTCCTGTGAACAAAGGAACAGAGGTTATATACTATTAGGTGGCTTAACTTCTCACTTCCTTGCTTCTGTGTGTCTCCAATGTGTTTGTAATTCAGGTTTTGAAAAATGTGAACAAAGATATATTACAATTATTCTGTATGTAAGAATAACCTATGGAACTGAAGATATCTTTGGGGATGTGGTCCAGCTGCTCAGTTGATGTAAATCAGCATAATGATAATGAAATCAATGGAGATATGCCAATTTACATTGGCTGAATATCTGGACTCAAGAATTTAGCAGCATTCATAAAAGGATTAGTCTGTTATTTAATTCTTGATATTTATATATCTGATATGAATATTAAGAATTAAATAAAATAGGATACAAATATGCTTTGGGGCATAAAAGCCAACCGCCATCTGCTAAAGGTTAGAAAGAAGCTTCCTCTATAAAAGCTTATAACATAATTGTCCTTAATAGAATTTTTTACACCCCTGAAGCCTGAGTTTAGGAAGAAAAAGTATAGACCATGTGTTATCCACTCCAAATCTGATAAGACAGTTCCTAGGTTTTTAAGACACTTGTTGACTTGAGGAAAAGAAATGAGGAGGACATTGCAGCAAAATACGGGGGTGGGAAGAGAGAGAGAAAGATGGTGTCAAGGCTGATTCCCCATTCTGGCACTTCAAGTGGCCCGCAAGGACTCCAAAAAAAAAAAAAAATAGTGGCCACTCCAGGCTTGTATTAAACTCCCAGGGTTACAGTTTCTGTCTGACCTTGGATGGGTAGATGCTGCCACCACCCTTTGCAGATAAAGCAAGTAGAAAACAGCTACTAACAAGTATTTTGTAGCTAACTGGGTGTCCATAAAAGGAAGCTCCCCCCCCCCACCTTCATTATTACCTCAGAAATGGGAAGAACCTTTAAGTTATCACTTAAATATCCTTAATGAGTAGAAAAAAGTTGCAAGGGAATAGAAACCAGTGAAAGGTGAGCAATCAGATCATGAAATAATCTTGCCCTATTTTGGGAACACCCCGTATGACCAATCCCCAGTGACTGTCCCAAACAAACCACCAAACAAAATAGATTCTCTCGAAAAGGTCTCATTTATTAGTTTTAAATAACTGCAAAGCAAAGACAGTCAAACTCAGATGTCCTGTGCCTGTGGTGATTCTCAACCCTTTCAGACTGGTGACCCCCTAATTTAAGTTTAAAAAAAAGTTCACTATGGCGTTACATTAACAATAGTAAAATAATTTATTATATGCTTATCACTATCAATACATTTGCATTTCCAAGTACATGTGTTTTTCTGAGAGGCTGACAGAGAACACTCGACCTTGAAGTAAAGGCCAGGAGCAAGATAGTGGGAGAGAATTACCTGTGTGGACTCACAAACTTTGAAGACTTCGGCTGCCCTAAAGTTATTCTGGAAATTTTATTTTCTTTGCTTTAAAAAAGTAATAAAATGTTCATTGCTTCACAACCCACCTAATTGTCTTTTGTAATCCAACTGGGGGTGAAGACTCACTAGTTGAGAAACACTGAACTAAGGTATATAGAAGAAATAACCTTTGCATCATGTTTGTGTAAGTCCCAGGTCTATCCAAGGAAATTTCCCTTGAGCTTCCCTCAGAAATGGAAATGTTTTCTGTCAGCCTGCTTTCTTTAGATACTCTTTATAAACCCTCTATTAGCAATAGTGCACAGCTGTCTTAGTTATAGTGAGTTAGATTCTCAAGATGGATATTCAGGGATCTCTCAACTTTCAACAGCATTACAGGCAACATGTGTGGGTCCTAGCTTCCTCTGGAGTTCTCCTATCCTAATGTCGAAGTTGAGGTCACAGCACTTTCAGAGAGAAAATGGGGCAGGAGTGCATCAGGGCTATGAGGGCCACATATGAGGCACCAAAATATACCACCCATCACAACCAGTAGCCAGTCATCTTATCACTCCTTTCATCACATGGTCTTACACAGACCGCAACTCAAATATCTACATGCATTCAATCATACCATGCTTCCACATGACAAGGGGATGCAAACCTCATTTCACCAAATAATGAAAGTACCAAAATAGAAGTGTTTCAATGCAAGTAATTCTATATGCACCATTTCCAAACTCACTCAACCATTGTCCAACCCATTCACACAATCACAAAGACCCACTCATGCACAGAAATGCTCAGTGAATGATTCACTCATTCTCGGTTTCACTTTTAGTCAATCACTCCTCAATTCTCCTTTGATGCATTAGACATTCAAGTATTCAGTCCCTTAGTTACTTGGCTCTAGCCATTTTTTGAAAGGACATGTCCTTTCACACCTCCATCTTTCACTGCTCTGCAGCTGCCATTCAGTTTCTTCCAGAATTTTTATGTCAAATATTAGATAGCACTGAAATGCACACAGCATTACCCGTTCCTAGATGATGCTTTTAAAAAGCACCTAGAATCAAATACAATTGTAACTATAAATAAAAACAGATGGGTCACTTCAGGATATTTTTAGCTCAAATGTAGGGTACTCTTAGGCTTGGACTCTTAGGATTTCACCTATCTATCCTAATTCTGAACTGATGCATGTCATGTTCTGGAACATTGTCATTCCCCAAAGCATTAGCTTCATGTCTGACACCAAAAGTTAGAATGATATTCTTTGTTACTAGGTCAGAACTCCTATGGGTAGAGCTTTTTTGAGAGGAAAATTGCCTGTAGGGATAGGAAGTAGTACATGCCCATTAGCAGTGATACCATGGCTGTGAGGAGGGAACAAAGCTGATCTTGGAAGATTATTTCACTCCCAAACAATCTAATTCATACAACAATATACAGATTTATATTTAAATAATCATCAAATGTTCATAACTACACTGGACTGACCACACTGGAAAAATATGAGTGAGTGCCCACACCTGCAGATGGTAGTGGGGAGAGAGAAGAAGGTATGAAGTGGATATGAACCATGGGGAGGGGAGCACAGGACTCGACTATGAGGGTTATAAAGGGATCTGCAATGAGTGTGGGGGAATCTGATGGAGCAGGAGAAGAGGATGCCAGTTAACGGTGTGACCAGGGGATTAGGAGATACTGGGCAGGGCAAGGATTAGAAAACATTTTAGTGACAATAATGACGTTCAGAGGCAGGGAAGGAAACAGAAGTTGGATGGGGAACTGACAGTTTGACCCTACTTTAGTCCCTCTGGTGATCAGGATGGTGAGGACACAAGTAACTGGGGAGAGGAGGTTAAAGCTGGCTACGATCAAGTTGTCTGCAGAGGCTAGCAGATGGTTTGTCTTGACATGCTGGATATTATTTGATCTCCGAATAGTGTACCTTTAGCAACTGCATCTTGTTAAATGCAAGGAGGTGGAGAAGATTCCTCTCACATTTGATCCTGAAGTTGCTCTAACAAAGTACTAATGGAATTTTCACCCCTTGGATATCTAAAGAAATATAAACTATATATTTACTGTGCAACTGATCCTCACTGCTGTATGACAGAGCTTCGCTCATATGAACTTACACCTCTTTGAACTACAAAATCCTACAAGTTGATGGTTTCCAGCTTTATTTCATTTTACATCTGTCCATGTTTGTTCTCCCATTTTACCCCAGCTATAAACAGAAGTTTCATCTTCCCTTGATCTTTATCTTGAAGGACCTTTCTCAATAACCCTTGTCTTGTCCTCTTTACTGCCAAGCCCCACGCCCAGTTCTTTGGTCGCATTGCAGCGTCTCATGATTATTTCATTTGGTATGCTATGTAAAAAAGTACAAGTTGCAGCTTTTTCATTGAAAGTGTATTGATTTAAGCTGACCGTCGAGTGTTTGATTTAGACTTGTTTTGGTCTATTCTGTACATCTTATGGGGCTCACTTACAGCTGAATGGATCAGCTCATTATTAGACCATATTAGGAAAAGTAATCAGTACAAACCTTTAATCTATCTTTGTTTTGTGTGATAATGGATTAGTTTATTTTGATTCAGTTTTCTTGTTACAGTAATAATGTGACTACAGGAACACATTTAAATATAAATTGCAAGCAATGTGAAATACATTTAGAAAATGTTGGTGAACAAAATGCAAGCCTAGCTAGCTCTGAGAAGGGTAAACATCTTAATATTTCAGGTGAGAGGGAATAGAGCTCTGTTGGAGAAACAGAAGGGCATATCATTATCAGTGTTACTGCATATTTGGAGCAGAGAAAGTAACCAGAATATAAACAGCAACAGGCAGAATATAAACAGCAACCAGGAGGTATTTAGTATCCACAGGTATCCTCCAATACCTATGGATATGGGCTTACATACTGCCACATCAGTAGTTAGAACCATTTTCCAAGACTTACACAATAGCTCAAATTTGTCACATTGGGTTTAAGCCAAAGCCCACTTAGTTCAACAGGAGTCAGTACATTGATTTTAGTGGGCTTTAAATCAGGTCCTAATAGCAGAAGCATGTAAAGAGCATGTAGAGTGGTTCAAGATGAATTAGAATCCTTCATTACACTAACTACAAGATAAGTTAGGCTTTTCAATTTGTTAATGTATATTTATTTATGTAGCCTACACCTAACAGCTTGCTATGTTTCTACACTCTCCAAATCTCTCCTTAAACTCACTTCTCCAATGACATTTGTAAAGCTTAATCTTCCCTTAACCATAACCTTATATTTAAAGGCAAATCTATGTAACCCGAGCACTCATGTGATCTTGTTGTCGTCATCCTCACCCTTGTCTAACCACTCATCTTCTCATCCCCTATATTTCTGTCACCATCTCTAATTACACCTGGCTGTCACTTAAACCTAAAATCTGCAGTCTGATCCTTGCTGCCAGATGCTTACATCTACAAAGAATCCCACAAATCAATGGTGCTCGGCCTGAGTGTGTGCTGCTTAGATCGCAGTACCAGGGCCTAAGGCCTGACTTATAATGTTGTTATACTTGTACAGAAACTATCAGTTAGGGGTGTCTTTTCTTTTTTCAGCCTCAAAGAAAGTTATACCAGTACAGCTCCTAGTGTAGGCACAGTTCTACTGCCATAAAGGTGCCTTATTCTGATATAGCTAATTTTCCTTCTCATACAGGAATAAGCTATGCTGATAAGAGAACCTTTATACCAGTAGACCTGTCTCCCCACTAGGGGAGTTACATATACTGATATAGCTAAAGCGGGTGTGTGTGTGTGAGAGAGATCAAGGCAGTAGATTATAAAATTCCTCAGGACAGAGACATTACAGACAAAGAAAGACAAAGTCCCATACAAACAAATGATGTTGAACAACTTAATACATTTGTATTTAGCAGATTTTAAAGGGCCTGTTGAGTAAGAAACGTTAGGATTAAACCTTTTAATAAAATATAAACGTAGGAGCCTGGGTTTTGCACAAGAAGTTACCTTGACGTTTCTGGAGTTTCCAAGTCAGGCACTCTCTGATAAATGGAAGTCAGTATGGTCCTGGATACCCGAAACTGCATGGCCTCTGCAAACCAAAATGTATAGCAATAGCTTATACACATGCCTGCGCATATCAGGGCAAGGCACATAGTATCCTTTCTGCAAGCACATTTTTCTACTATACCCCTATACATTTTAAAAAATCTATTATTGTAGAGCAGGAGTCGGCAGCCTTTCAGAAGTGGTGTGCCAAGTAAGTCTTTAATATATAACTAAACTATTGTATGTAAAGTAAATAAGGTTTTTAAAATGTTTAAGAAGCTTCATTTAAAATTAAATTAAAATGTGGGCTGGTGACTAGGACCCAGGCAGTGTGAGTGCCACTGAAAATCAGCGCACGTGTGCCATAGGTTGCCTACCCCGTTGTAGAAACTGCTTTTAGCCTGGAGAACCCTGCTGTGTACTTTGGAACATGTGTGTGTTGAAACTTATCAGCTTTATTGTGGCTTTTATCCTCATGCCTGTACTGGGGCAATGCAGAGCTGAACCTCCCCTATGGGTGCACTGGCAGGGATTGCATGTTTAGGAAGTATAATGCTACCTGGGAGTCCTTAGTGCACAGAGGACCTGTGCCCATTGCTTCACCCCCTACAGGGATGCAACGTGTGCTGCCTTGAGTGGCTGGCTAACTCTGGATGGTACAGTTGTACGGCTGAAAGGGGGGGGGGGGTCAGAGCCACAGTCCTGCCTCCCCCTTCATGACTCTCTGTCTTCTTGAGATGATTAGATGCCACAACACACTTTCAGGGAGCAGTTTCTGAACCCAGCTGAGTAATAAGATTGCAAGTGTTGCCAGTTTCTGTGCAGGGGAACAAGAGAGGGAAAGTCTCTTCCCTCATGCACCCACAAAGGAGCGAACTGTGATCTGATCCAAAACGTGTAAGTATTTAAAATGTTATATAGAGAGAACAGATGTTACTTTCAGAAAAATGAACACCAGACTACATAAACTGGCAGCGAAAGCCTAGCTGCAAAATTGATTGAGAATCTGGTAGCAATATCTGAGTGGGAGAGGCAGTCCCTAAACCAAATGGAACTGTCAAAGCTGCTTGATGTTTGAATATAAAGCTGGTTAAATTTCCTATAGTTGATTATCTAAGCTTCCATTAGTACAATGAAGTCATTTATTGAGTTTCATAATCTCAGATTCTCACTTCCCAGAAGTGCAACCCTATTGAGCCTCTCTTTGTCTAACTTAATCCCTTCCAAGGATTTCACGGGACAGATCTTGGAGTTCAGACACCGTGCAGAGAGGGTGAAGGCAAAATTGGCTTGAAGTCATCTTCAACACCCCCCCCCCCCCAGTTCTACAGTGCCTGCCTGAAGCAGCCAGGGTTCACAGAGCAAGGACAGCCCAACAAGCTCCCATTCCGCTGAACACATAGGACTAGAAAAGGAGTTCTTGTGGCACCTTAGAGACTAATTTATTTGAGCATGAGCTTTCGTGAGCTACAGCTCACTTCATCGGATGCTCACAAAAGCTCATGCTCAAATAAATTGGTTAGTCTCTAAGGTGCCACAAGTACTCCTTTTCTTTTTGCGAATACAGACTAATACGGCTGTTACTCTGAAACCTGACATAGGACTAGGTCATCCAAAGATACCCCCTACTCTTGTGGGTCCTCCATTAGCTGGCTAATCCATCTTTAGGGTAGCTGTGTACTGGCTGGCCAATGCAGATTGCCCTAGTGACCCCACATCTTTAAAAGGATGAACTTTTTTCTAACTTTTTTGTATGAGCGCAAAATATTGCGGACAAGGCTTGTCTTATTTTTAGAGAAAGAACTGGTGAAAGTGTGTCTGTCACAAAAAGATGAACAGATGCTAATAATTAAATGTTTAATATAAACACTATAACCAAATTTGAATCCAGAGCTTTTTAACCTGACTTTTGTCACATTATCAGCCAAACTACATGGAGTCTTTGGTAAGAATCAGAGGTGTTTTATGAGGTCTGATATTACATGAAGTCCTATGAATTTAATAGGAACAGAATAAAACAAGCCATGTTACAAGGAACCATATATTTTCAGGGAGGAATTTTTTTCTTTATGTACAGCATTCAGCAATGAATTAGGTCATTATAAGAGGTTTTTGTGTTCTTATGAAGCATCAGGTATTGTACTTATTACTGGAGACAAAATTTAAGATTTGATGGATCAAAGGTCTGATACATCTGAATAGGTTTGGATAAATACAAGAACAATAAAGTTCCAGTGTACAGATTTGTTATCAGAATATTCCTATTGTCTTCCTAATGTGTTATCACACTCATGTAGAAATCAGATTAGTGAGCCAGCAGTTAAAGTTTCTTTTTTTAAAAAAAGTCAGTTGCTAGTAGAAAAGAACTTTCAATAACCCAGACTCAAGTGTAAACTAATATGAATGCATTAAAATGATGTATCACCTTAACAACCATGATAGAAGACCACAAAACACCAATGCTTTGTTAAACAGGCTAATTGTTTTACATTTGTCATTTATCTTTGATACTGTGACCCCAAGGTATCTATTCTAATACTAATGCTTGTAATGGCATGACTGACAACAGAGTTGCACGTTAGGGGCTGTTTACAGGAAGTATCCCAAATCCTAACTTCAATTCTCTTCAGATTCTTACACGACAGAAACAGTATCTGAGCATCTACCTCAAGAGGCATCAGTATTTCTTACAAAATTTCATAAATTCAAATATCCTTAAAAATACATAGTGGAAATCTGGCCTGCTAACTTCAAGGGGCGGGGGGGAGAAACACATATGCACACTTTTGGTAATTGCCCTATCATAAGTAATAGGGTAGGTTCCCCTCATGCTGCAGTCTTTGTAACAGTCCTCACATGGCAAGTTCAACACCACATGACTTATTTACAACATGCTATTCAAGTTTTTGTTTTCCACAGCATCAGGCTCTTACCTTCTCTTCAAACACCCGATTATGTTGGATCATAGCAAAGAAGTTCTGTATTAAAATCACAAATGAGTTTGATTCCCCATAATTAGTAATACCCTGGAATTTAAACTAAGCAGTCTCTTGGTTTTTGGTACTGTTTCTCTCCCTCTACGTGTGAAACTTGCAAGCTGCTAATTGTGTTAGTACATTCTAAGACAGAGTCTGTTCTCAAAGCAATCCTTTGTAACAACTACTCCTCACACAGAGAGAGACTCAAAGCAATACTCAGTAACAGAAACAGCTGGACGGATGCTTGGTGTGGATAATAACTGAATGATCAGGGAGGTGCCAGCCTACAAATCCAGTGTTCATCGGCTGAAGAAGGCGTCAAGTGGAAATAACCAGAGGACCCCTGGAGGGCAGACTGGAATCCACCCAACAGCCTCAAGAATAGGAGAACCAAAGAACAAGATAACATCTGGCAGCACGGAGCCCTCAGGAATGTGCCATCTGCTGATTGCTTCAGCAACAGCATGATGAAGCAATTTCCATAGACTGGAATAGGAAGAAATTCCTATAAAAATGGACTCCAGAAAGTGAGAACTTTGGGGTCTGATTCTGCAAACCAACTTCCAGGAACATCAGATGAGCATCTGACAAGGCCCTGCTCCCCCGTCATGTCCAGGCCACCTGGCCAATGGCTTGGCATGAGCAACCCTAAGGCTGGTAAATATGATAATAATCTTGCAGAACCTGTGTGTGTATGTATGAATGTGTGAATAAATATGAAATTGAATGGAATGTTATAGCTATAACTGCTTACTATGATTCTTTCTGTATTCACAATAAATGTGGCATTTTGCCTTTTCCCCTTTAATAAGATCCTGCTGGGTTTTATTTTACTGGTATAACAATGAGAGGAAGAAGAGATCTCATCTTCCTGAGATCCTGCAATTCTCTCTTCTTGTCTCTCTTAACTGTCCTCAGCTGACAAGATAAATCATCTTTATTGATTAAGCATCAGGTAATTAACCAATTAATTCATTAATTTGGCCCACGTGGGGACACTTGCAAAGTGCACAGAGTGGTGAGTGAACCTCAGATGACTGTGTGTGAGTAAAAAAGGTCATGAGAGACAAGGTGGGTGAGGTAATATGTTGTAGACCAACTTCTGTTGATGAGAGAGACAAGCTTTCAAGCTTCCTGAAGAAGAGCTCTGTATAAGCTCAAAAGCTTCTCTCTCTCTCACCAACAGAAGTTGTCCCAATAAAAGATATTTCCTCACCCACTTTATCTAGTGACCAACACAGATACTACACCACTACATACAAGGTCATAAGTCAATTTACAATATGTTCTTCCTTGAAGTGGCCATGTTGCATCGTCTACCCTAGCACTCCTCCTGTGCAGTGCAAACATGAAGCCACTGAGGGAAATACGAATTTTCACAATTCAAGGTCTTTATTTTGATCTGTAAAGGCTCTTATGATTTGGATATGGCATCTCTTCTCATGCTTTGTCCTGAGTTGCTATCAACTCAAGTACTCTTGCTAATAGTTTTCAGATTTAAGCATCTGAAACTGTTGGCAGCCCTAGCCACTGGGCTAAAAGTTAGAAGGAAGGTCCTCCTCCTCCTCCTCTACCTCCACCCAGCTTCCTGCTAAAATAGCATAGGCACCTAACTTTAAGAGAAGGTTTGAAGCTGAGAATTCCCAGCAGACAGAGGCACCTCTCTGCAGACCAGATTTAGGAGCCTATCTCTGAGAAAGGGGAGGGGATTAGCATATACTCATCTCTTCAGCATCTTCCCTTGGCTAGTTTAGGCAAGAAGCCACCTAGCATGCTGACTTTTGTGCCTCCCATTCTGGGATGCCTATCTCTCCCCATTCCTCATGGAGGGAGCCTAGCAAGGCTTTGTGAATCCTACTGAGTTTCTAGGCACCTTAAAGTTAGGTGAGGGGGATGATGATCATCATCATGCCTATGTTTTTTTGTAAATCGAGCTCTCTCTAATACATTACTATTATAGGGCTAAATTTCATACTTGGTTAATAGGGGTCCAGTCCAATTCACTTCTCATCCCCTGCATAAATTATCATCTAATTGATAATCCACAAACCCTTTTTCTTCTAAGTAACATTAAGACATTTTGTTAGAGTGGGATTCAACCAGTGCTACTGAGCATGGAATTTGGCCCATACTATTTAAAGAAAAATTCATTTTGTAAAAATGTATTTAAAACAACAGTAGACATTACTACAGTAGTCAGTTCCCATACCCAATATATAAAAGAGTATTTTTTCTTACTTAAAAATGTAAATAAAGTTTCTCTGCAGAAATACTTTAAATGTTTCCTTTAGATTCCTGCATTCTCCATTCGGTCAGTTTGCCTAGATTTCTGTTCCACGCAATTTTCACAATCAATTTATTTACTGTTGATGCTCTTTGAATGCGTTTCCTTTTTACAGAAACCCCTCCTCCCATATTTTGCTTGAGTGACTTTCCTACTTCAAAGGAAACCTGAATGGAATATAGAATGGGGCCGCAATCATTACACTTTGCTACAAGTATTACAGTATCTGATCAGAGTAAATCTTTCTTCACTTTTTTTTATAACATTAATTCTAATACATTTTTCTAACCTTTTTTCAAGGGCTCAGTTACAGAGGATCTCAGTTTAAATATGAAAAGTTATACCTTTATATAAACACCAGAGCTGGCATAACCTACAATATATTTCTTTAATAAGTGGGTAATGTAGCCTGATCCATGCCAGACATTAAGTCAATTTACAATACTTCCTGATTTCATCTTCAAAAATAAGTTTGTGTTTTCTGTAATGTCACCAAAGTTCAACAAACTGATCAGGGAATATATATTATACTGGCTTCTGCTTTCTGCATAGCTGGTTACATTTCATAGACTGTAAAGCCTGAAGGAATCACTATGATCATCTAATCTGACTTCCACCATAACTCAGGCCATAGAACTTCCTCAAAATAATTTTTAACTAGGGTATCTTTTCTTCCCTGCATTATTGAAAATTTTACCATTTCCATCTAATAATGGACCAATACCATCGTTTGGATTCTTTTTTGTTCCCAATATACTTAAAGAAAAGCCCTCCCTATTGTCCTTAACTCTGCTGGCCATAGATTTCTCCCTCCTTTGCATGAAGCTTTGTTCAGATGTATGTTTTAAGTATTTCTGGACGACAAAAATGTAAGACAGAATACAGCATACTATGGATTTCATCTCATATTGCCTCTCTGTTGGATATTTTGTACATGTTCTATTATGCAAATAAAATGAATGGACTATGCAGCAAAAATTTGCATTGAAGATAGGAGTGGAGAATTTTCCAGTAGGTTGATAAGTCTTTAATTCAACAGCTGTATATGTTACATGTGAATATACCTAAGCTTTCATTCCTAGAATGGTAGTTTCTGTGAAGCAGGGAAGTTAAACAACTTTTGTGACATAAGGTCGAGAAATAATTGTTCCTTGCATTTCTATAGCCTTGACGTTTAATTTTTATTTTTTCTGAAAATCTACTTTGAGATATTTAGCCAAATACAAAACAAACTGCCTGCTATTTCAAACTATATCTAAGGATTTGTTTCCTTTTAACTTCCCCCCAAATTTGCTCTCTGTGTGACTAAAAGCCTTGAAACTCAAGTGAGGACTTTAACTAAAAGCTTCTACAAAAATGTATTAAACATCAATTTTTATCTTTTTCCCTTGGGTTGTAAGTCACTTCATATGATGCAGCATTTTATAGAACAATTAAAAACCAAGGAAACACTCGTCAATCCAGAGATCTATAAAGTTTTAGCCTTACAGACTTAAAAAATTACAACCAAAATGATAGTTTGGCTATTTCAATGATTATTACACAGCAGTAGTTGTGATTTAAACATTTGACCATCATATTTATCCATGGCAAGCACACACCAACCAGTGCTCATAGAACCTAAGGTCCAGGACTGTCAGGCCCCGTGGTGATTAAAGTAGATTTCTCTGAAGTTGTTAGTTGCCACTGTGAGGGGATAACATAAGATGTATTGAATACTGCATGAAGTACTAAGAACAGGAAAAGCCTAAAAGCTTTTCCAACATTTACATTTGCTTTTTGTTCCCTTTGGTCAACAAAGGTCTTTTATTAAAAAGTGGAACATTTTGAACCTTTGGTATTAATGAGTTTTCAAATTGGAATACTACGGTTTCAACAAAAATAACATCTTGCTTATCTGCATGCTGATGAAACCCAAAATATGATTTTTGTTTTGACAGTGGTACTAGATCACCTTTACAAGTTTCCTGTATACATTATTAATAGAGAACATTCTGTGTACTAGAGTACACACAGAAAAGGTGGATCTAATTATTAAACATGTTCTTTTATGTGGATAACGTTATTCCATAAAGATACTTTAGACTAAATTCAACCCTCCAAATTCAAGTCAACATAAATTGTCCCAACCAGAGTTAATCTGAAATAAAAGCATCCATAAAAAATAGAGAATTATTTATTCCACAAGAGTAGACAAATTAATGAGATGTAATCTCTCATTCCTAAAAAGGTCCTTGTACATAAGCTGTATACAGCAAATAAAAAGCAAATGGAGATATTAGTTAGTCATGTCCTAGAAAAGAAATAATATGGTTTTCTCAGAAACCACACATTTTCAACACCGTACTGATACATATTCAAAGACTTAAGCCTGATAAGTTAAATTCTCTGGCCTCTGTTTTGCAGGTGAGCATGAATGGTCCATCTGGTCTTCAAACCCCTAAATCTACACTACACCCCTGAGACAGTATAGGGCTCTTACAGCAGTAGAGTACACAGATGCATTTACACACCCTTTAATGCTTTTAGCAAGTATTTAAGACCATAAAAGGTCTCTGTTCATCCAAGTGAGAACATACAGCTAAGTGGAAGGCTTTGGCCAGGAGAAATCTAACATGTCAGGGCAAGCAATACTTAAAATGAAGTGACCCCTCTATATAATGAAAGTGTGGACACAGATAGGAGGTGACTGTATGATAACAAACAAGAGGGGAAAATGACAACTTTACAATTGGGGGGGGGGTTGAGAATCTAATATAAGTGGACATGTCAGTGAGTACGGAATTAGAAGCACAATTGGGCAAGTGATTTTCTTATTTTCACTGGCACTTGTGTTACTAAAAACAACCAGACAGCGGAGTTAAAGGAGCTTGTTATTAGTCATGATCAGAACCATACAGCAACTCTCTCTCCTTCCAGGCACCTATGCAAGAAGGAAAATCCTCTCAATTTTCCTTTCTATTCCAGTTTCAAAGGAGAGTAAATCAAAGCCCACTACAGAACTTTTACACATTCTTCTGAAGCGTCTGGTGCAAGCCACTCTCAGAAACATGATATTGGCCCGCACGCATGATCCCATATTGCAATTCATATATTTCTATATTGTCAACCTTGACAAAACAAGAAAAACATTTTATGTTGTGCTTTAGGAAGTCTCCTTGGAACATAAGGAAAATACTTAGCATGAGACTATAGTCACAATAAATTTACTTGGTTTAATCATTTATTTACCTTCAAAAGCCACGTTATTGCCTAGTATACTGTTCTGCTATCAACATTATACCCTAAATTATGTCTTCTGTTTGGATTAATCTTCACAGTGCTTCATAAACAATGGTATATTATATGCTTTGTGAATCCTTTCAGACTATTTCATATTATCTGAATAAAACCCATAAATGAATGTTTAAGTTGAAAACTTTTAATAAGGGTTATCATAACACATTGCTGACTCACAAGCATTAAAAAACCATACTTGCTTCAATTAATAATATGAACACACACATAATTTAAACTTCAAATACAACAATGGATTAAAACCAAAATTGACTAGATGAGAGAAGCCTACATTATATAATCTATGCATTTCACCCAGCATTGTTCTCATTACTGTAAACAAAAGCAAAGTAATCTGCAATGGAAAGAAAAAACTGATGTTTTATATTTAGTTTTAGAATTTTTATTGACATCAGTTCTTCTTTCCAACCTTCACGCAATAATCAAAATCTGTACGTGCATCAATAAGAAAATCAACAGGATGAGCTATGCAACTCGTTTTTATTATTGTCCCGTTAAGGTCAAATCCTGTCACTCTCTCTCAACTGTTAATTAGTCCAAACTCCCACCAACTTATTGATATTTCCACCTTTCAGCTCTTGCTCTCAAGTCAGCACTTTGTTGTTCAGTCTGCAATGATTGGAAACTCATTTGGCTGAACAACTATTAGTGACCCGGGTAAAGAGTAATAACCAGATTTAAAAAATTCTTCAACTGCCTTACCTCCTCAAAGTTGTTTAACAATTTAAGCTGCTTTAAGTGCTAAGATGTGTTAAAGCTCCTTTGAGGATTTTAAGACATCTTAACCATTTAGACTGCTTTAAAGAGTTAAGATGGCTTAATTTCTTAAAGCATTTGATGGACTGATTTTTTAAAAAAAGATTGTGAGCACCTCCTACTCCCATTGACTTTCAGGCATTAGGAAAATCAGACCATGAACTCCTTAATGTGACTCAGAAGCTTGAGTAACCATTTAAGGAGCTAAGCTGATTTAAACTATCTGAGCTCTGTATATTTTTCAGGTCATTATCCAAGATATTCCGAATAGTCTCAGAGGCTGCAACTTTGTACAAATCGAACCCAGGCTGAATATTCATCACAACCCTAATACCAAGTTCTAGCCTCTCACATTTTTATTTTTAGAAGCTGTCCCTGTGTTATTGAAGCAAACAATGTTTATCATTATGTAAGCGGGGGAATAGTCCCGCTCTTGTGGGGAACTTTCCTGGCTTCTGCACTATCCCGGTGAAATGGGCTAGCGAAAGGATCTGAGTCCTCGTTCCCACTTCCTTTACCCAGTGGCCTCCCTGCCCTTGAGGACTCCCCTTCCACTCTCCTGTCTGGCAGAGTCCTTGTAACCCCAACAAGGCTGGGCCCAGGATTCCTGGGGGGCTCGACCCCCAACCCTGCTGTAGTCACCTAGGACAGGGGCTAGGGTGTCCCCACTCTGGGGTACTCTCTCTGCACTGGGCACTTCTCTGACCCACTGACCAATACATACAAGTGAAAGCAAATGCAAGTTATTTAATCAACAATTAATTTTAAAAAGAATAAGGAAACATGGGCAAGGTTAAAGGAAACACATCAACCTGCTCGGTGGCAGGGAACATCACAAACAATGACTCTGGAACATAAGGGCAGTTCACAGTCTGTTCCTTGTAAGTCCCAGGCCTTCTTCTCAGGCCCTGGCTGTGCTGTAGGGATGCTGTGGGTTGGACACTTGCTCTAGTGGTGGCCACACACTCTCAGGCTGTAAGTGGTAGGACCCTTCTTCCCAGTGTCGCCCCCGCCCTCTCGGGGTTACGATCAAAGCCTGGCCTGCAGAGCCTCTTGGCTGAGGCGTCTCCCTGTGCTGGGCCCGCTGCCCAGGGTCCCCCTCGCTCTCCCCAGCTGCTCACCACACCCAGCTCCAGACTGCTCCAGCCCCAGCTGCACCACTTGTCTCAGCACTGCTGCTGCTGCTGCTGCTCTGCCTCCAGCTCCCTGGGCTGCTTCTGTGACTCTGCTCCCAGCACTGACCTGCTTCGTGGGCTGCTTTTCTGGCCCCTCTGGCTCTGGTTGCTGCAGCTCTGCTCCCAGGGCAAGTCTGCTGTCTCTGGGCTGTGCCTCTGGCTCTGGGGCTGCAGCTCTGCTCCCAGGGCAGGGTCTGCTCTCTCTGGGCTGCTTTCTGGTCCCTCTGAATCTGGCACAGCTCTGCTCCCCAGCTTAGCTTGGGCCCCTGCTTTCTCCTTAGCTCGGCCCCACTCTGTCTGACCCAGGCAAATCCAGCTCACACGGAGGACAGGACCTCCCTGGCCTCCTGACTCCCTGATTAGCCTGCTCACTCTGTCATTCAGGCTGACCTGGAGCACTGGCCTCTCCCCATTTGTCCTGAGGACTGTCAGTCTCAGGGTCCTGATTCCCCATCGACCCTTCCCTCTTTTTAGTACTGGGAGCTAGAAACTAAAACACCCCCACTGAATGTTAGTAAGGGGGCAACAGTCCCCTTACAATTACAAAGTGACCAAGCGCACTGTGAGGTGCGCTTTCTCTGAAGCATCAGGTTTTGGCTAGTGTCCAAAAAGATAGGATGTCTACTGGCTAAATGGACAAGACATCTAAGCTGGTATAATAATTCCAATATCTGTGTGTTCCAGATTTATCAGTACATCTGTTCCCCTCAGGTGAGCACATGCCAATAAATTTGACAGACAACTTTAGAGTGCCTCATACTGAAATACATGGGAGACCCTGTTTTCATACAGAAATGGCACGTCACTGTGGATTTCAAATATGGCTTCTAGTCCTGATAGGCACTGTAGGGTATTTTAGTGAAGAGGTCAACCTGTTAGGATTTGAGGTATTTGCTCCTTGAAATGATCAGCAACGGCAATGACAAGAGATGTTTGGCTTTTGAGTATGTGTTATTTTAATATTCTTTGCATTGTGTCTTACTGCCTTGTCACATCATATCAGGTGTAATATGATGTGCTTTAACAGTATCTGACAGAGTGTAGCTAACACATTGCACTGAGAGGGTAAGAAGAAAACCAACAAAATTCACATCTCTCCTCTGCTCTTTCCACCTTAACATTTCTGAAGTAAATGAGAAACTTGATTTCCCCCTCCCACCTCTCCGAGTAAAAGCAACCTGTTCCAGCTTCAGAAATTACTTTCACTAGCATTAATTTCCTCGAGCTGCAACTTCATTCACTGTGGTCCTTGTAACAGAAAATTAAGCCCAAATAAAATCCTGCTTTCTCTGTATCAGTATTCAGTACACAGCTTCAAGAAAGTTCTTTTTCTTACCAGTCACAGCTCAGTTTTGCTGTCTCCTTGGGAAAAGGGGAAATAGCTCTATTTTCTTTTACTTGATTGCTTAAAGTTTTCCCACTCTGTTGCACTCTCAGCAGGAAACTAGGTTCATGCTGAGTTAAAACAAAAAATGGTCACTTTGAATTCTAGCCTGGCATCTTACTTCCAGCCCACACCTCAGAATAAACCTGAGGCACAGTAAGGGGAGAATTTTACATGTCATCAGTAAACTACAGTTTACCTGATTGCTTTCAAATAATGCCAAATTCCTGGATGTTTTCATATAATTAAAAGCATAAGGTGCTTACACCGCTATAGTTTATTCTCGTATGTGAAAGAGAATGTTACTCAGGTACAGGCATCCTTATACAAGTATTACACACAAAAAACAATGATAAAAGAAAATGACGTTTTGCAGAGCAGCAGCACTAGCAGCCACATTGCCCAGTCAGGTTTGGGTCTGTGGCCCTGCTGTCATAAGAGAGGGCTGGCAGGGCCAAACCTAGGCGGGCAGTGGGACAGCCAGCCACTGCCAATCGTATGTGCCATGCGGAACATATGAATGGCTTTGGGTGCCAGAGTTTGAAAGCACCGGAGATATACAGAATCCCTGCTTTTGGTTTCAATGCCCATGTCCCCCAGTTACATGCAGAGTTGCCAATTTAGTCATTGGTTGGAGATTTGAATTGAAATTGAAACATTAATACACACTTTAAAAGCATACACAGTATATGAGAAAATACTTATATCTGAGAAAGCACAATGTGTTTGAAAAATATAAACAAAGACTAGCTTCCTCATACAGCCGTTATTTATGACAAGGTCGGCGCATTTGTTTCAGCTATACTGGCCTACCTAATAATTTCAAATTATGATTTGTAAGCAAGGTCTGAATGAGCTCTCCCCTGACAGCTAGCGATGAGCCAGGGATGGGTGGAAAGGCTTCAGGACCAGACTGCATTTACATGAACACCCCTACTCTGCCTAGGTATCCAGCAGACAGAACTGTGTTGCCCAGGTGATCAATTTTGGCTGGTGATGGGTTACAAATCACTTAAGTATTAAATGTGGGGGTCATGAAATGTTGTTATCCGTATTGTAGGAGGAAAGGGCAGCAGAACTGTACTTAGCCTGCCTGAATGCAGGGGTCTCTCTCCGTGCTTAATTTGTGCTAGGGCTTACCAGGGCTGAGCCCCAGCACCTCTAGGCTTGGCAGTTCATAGCCCTGGGACTTCTGGGCTTGTCACATCAGTTATGAAAGTAACAAACTTGCTTGATCCCTGGCACCTCTTTCATCAAAAATTAAGCACTGGTCACCCTCAGCTGAAATACACTACCTAAGCAGGAGGTTTGGATGCCATATCCTAGTGAAGAGAGAGAGGGTGGGGCACAGGTGTTTTGCTTGGTGGTGTGGGCTCTGCCCAAGAGTCACAGGCACTATTGACCTGCCGCTCTCTCCTGTTTAGAGAGAGAGCTGATTAGGCTTCATAGAGAGTCTTTTGGTTTGTTAAGTGATCGCTATAGCTAAAATCACTGATAATCAGGTCTAAGTGCTTAGACCTGCTGCACGACAGCATTTCTGTAGAAGAGACAGCCCAGCCTGCACTAGCAGTGAGGTTCTCCCACTAAGAGCTAAAATCACTGAGAGCTGGGTGGTACCTCGAGAGACTGACTCACAGAGGTCACAGTGGCAGGTGGCAGCAGAAGGTGACAGTGCGGGGCTATTGGGGACAGAGCAGTAGAGTGAACGGTGGCACGACAAACAGCGCCTAGAGCACTGGACTATGTTTTAGTGACTTTGCTCCAGAACGCTAGATTTGTGACTGGGAAACTTGTATAAATATACATTTCCTAGTAGGCCAAGATTTTTCAAATGCATTATTTCCCAAGGTCATTTTCTCACATCATCACTATCTCAAGAGGTCATTATCTTGGGGAGATTCTATACTAAACTTTTTTATTATTATAATAATTATTTTTATGGAAGAGCAGCCATATTGGGTCAGACCAATGGTCCATCTATCCCAGTATCCTGTCTTCCGACAGTGACTATTCCAGGTGCTTCAGATGGAATGAACAGAACAGGGAATCATCAAGTGATCCATTCCCTGCTGTTCACTCCCAGCTTCTGGCGAACAGAGGCTAGGGACACTCAGAGCATGGTGTTGCATCCCTGCCCATCCTGGCTAATAACCATTGATGGACCTAACCTCCATGAACTTTAGTTCTTTTTTGAACCCTGTTATAATTTTGGCCTTCACAACATCCCTGGCAAGAAGTTCCACAGGCTGACTGTGCATTGTGTTAAGAAATACTTCCTTTTGTTTGTTTTAAGCTTGCTGCCTATTAATTTCATTGGGTGACCCCTGGCTCTTGTGTGAAGTGAAGGGTAAACAACACTTCCTTATTTGTTTTCTCCACACCAGTCAAGATGTTATAAACCTCTATCATATCCCCTCTTAGTCTCTTTTCCAGGCTGAAAAGTCCCAGTCTTTCATCTCTCCTCATAGGCAATCTGTTCCATACCCCTAATCATTTTTGTTGCCCTTCTCTGTACCTTTTCCAATTCCAGTATATCTTTTTTTTTTGAGATGGGGTGACCAGAACTGCATGCAGTATTCAAGATGTGGGCATATCATGGCTTTATACAGTAAAAGTGGAGGAGCTTGGTTTGCCCCACTGATCAGCTAAGCCAATATTGACAACCTATATGAAAAGGCTACAAAACACCGTGCCTCTGGACTGCATCAACATGCAGAAAGCCTTATAAGCTAGTCACTGTCAAGGCCAATTTTAGAAGAACTTAATGAAATTGTTAAGAATGCTGGAGACAACTCAGTTTATGTTAGCCAACATGATTGTTGCATCATACTTTCTATTTAAGCAAGAGACACCACACACTACAAACTGGAGACCAATGTTAAGTGCATTGTCACTTGTTAATCCTGAAGTTGGACACTGGTTTCGAACAAGACTGGCAAATGCTCACTATCTTTCTGCAAGAAACTCAGCTGACTCTCGAAGCATGCAGTGCAACAGTAAAAGACTCAGCAGTTGAAAAAGTGAAGAACTCTCTCACCATATTCAAAATATGTGCATACATGGCTGATGAATGCACCAATGCAAATAGGCATCAAGTATTAGGTCATCGCTTATGTTATCTTGATGTCCGTGGTTGGCCAGTAGATGCATTCTAGATGTTCCGGTTATAGAAGACACATCAGCTGCATCTGTGACATCTTAAAGAGTTAAATGCTTGTAAATTGAATTCCAAACAGATGGCTGCTTGTGCATTTGATGGAGCTACAAACTTCTCTGGAAGACATAGTGGAGTACAAGCTTTTCTCAGAGAAAAGTGTAACCCTAATCTCTCCTATACACACTGCAGAGGCCATCTACTCCAACTATCACTAGTACGAGCTGCAGAATCTTCAAAAGACATTAAAAAGCCATAAAATTAATGGCTTTTTATACTCTTTTTTTCAGCAAGAGTCCAAAAGGACTGAACGCCTTGGAAACAAATAGAATATACACTGGGACTGAAGTTCAAATTAGTCCAACCTGGGAAAACCTGCTGGCTTTTTCATGAGTGATTCTTGGCTGTTGTCTTAAAATTATTGCAAGCGTTATTACTGGCTTTGGAAAGTATCCATCAAGATAGGACTGATCTAAGTGGTGAGGCTGGTGGACTACTTTTGTTACTAGGTTCAGAGAAGACTATTGCCATTCTCTCTCTTGTAAATCTACGGTTGAAACCACTTGGGTCATTAAACAATGTCATCCAGGCATCTACTACAACAGTAGTAGATCTTTGTCCAGCAATAGAAGCTACCTTTGGATCAATCAGAAATATCCATTGAAAATGTACTGGAAGAAGCAAAGACTACAGTTCAGAAATTGACCATGAAGGTACTTACATTGACTCCTTAAGTAAGGAGGACAAGAAGTGTTTGTTAAGCCATCTGAAAAAGTACAGAGACTTGATTCTTACAAATCTACAATAGCAATTTCTAGATTCTACTCAAACTCCATGTAGCTTTTACAGATGCCGGTCTTATAAAACACCTACAGTTGAGTGGATTGAGGCATTACCAGCAATAGGACTGCTATGTGATCAGGACAGAATAGAGAATTTTGATCACAGTGTGGAATATCATAAAACGAACAAATGAAGATTTAACTTCAACTTCTTTATCATCACTCGTGGTTCGACCCAATCTTTGTGCTATGTTTCCTGGGATGAAAGAAGTAGGAATTCATCTCTTGCTACTACCAGTC
This sequence comes from Caretta caretta, assembly GCF_965140235.1. Classification (NCBI taxonomy): domain Eukaryota; kingdom Metazoa; phylum Chordata; order Testudines; family Cheloniidae; genus Caretta; species Caretta caretta. The sequence continues at coordinate 87,211,971 of NC_134210.1, read as the reverse complement.
ACAACATCTACAGTTGAGCATTCTTTTTCCTCCATGAATAGAATTTTGTGTTCTGAAAGAAGTCGCCTTCTGCCTGATCATGAGCATATCATGAAGGACTGGAAGTAACGGACACACAAGAAGACACCAAAGAGTGCAAAATTACAACAAGAAACCAAGAAGAGTGCTTTAGAGTAGGCTTAAGTAGCCAAATTTAATTCTGGTGGTGATTTTAAAACATGAGTTAAAATAAAATGGTCATGAAACATTTTTCCGTTTTTACTATGGTGCCACATAGCCCACCTTCACAGTCACAGCCTCAGCCCTCATCGGCCCTCACCCCTCCTGAATATTCCAACACCCATCCCACCCAATTTCAATTCCTGGGGAAAACACTGCCCCCAATCATTATAGGGAAAGTCCTTTGAACCCCTGTAGCCCTGGCCTGAAGCATGCTCTGTTGCTTTAGGAGGAAAGATGCAGTCCACTCACACACAGGAACTGTAAGGGGAACAGAGCAAGCTCAGCTGTTCTGTAGAGCTGGCCAATGCATGGACTGGTAAGCACCAAGAAATGCAAGAGGCTAACGCAAGCTATTGCTAGAAGTATAGCCAATTAATTGACTACATGTGCAGTTCATTATTAAAAATATTTGAGACCAAACAACCAAACTTAACCAACTTTACTGTCTACGATAAAGCAGTATAAGAAGAAAAGGAAACATACATAGCCTCTGTCTGGGAAACAAATCTTATCTCACAACATGTTCACCTTACACAGAAGCTGTGCTTTCAAGATACACCCCCCAAACCTCTTATATTTATCAATGCCAGGGGAGGAGGGTTGAAAATAAGAATAGCAGCTGCTATCAAGAGGACAAGTTCAGTTCAAGCAGCAAATCCTGAATGAGCAAGGGAGGGACATTTTTTAAGAGGCCCCCACATTTTGTGACATCACCACCCCACAAATGCAGAAGCAGATTTACCACTGCTCATTTCTGGAAGGGCCCCCAGCTTTTGATTGTGATTCCACCAGCTACATGCACCACCCTAGAAGTCATTGAATGAATTTGAGGCCTATCAGAGGGTTTACTACTCACCGTTTGGCACCTCGTTGTGGCACATCTGGGGATTCACTCTCAACCAGTCTTTGGTTGTTTGCCCTGTGTCTCCCCCTCTCTGGGCTCGATGAGTTGTGAAGATGGACTAAGAGTACTCCCTCTTCATGGTTTTGTCCTCCAGATAGGTCTAACAGATCATTATAGTTTTCCCCTTCCAGGGTATCAAAGTTCCACTAGATGATCTGTCTCAAGCAATCTTCCATTCCACTGCCCAGACAATACTATTTCCCCAGTGGCTTGCTAGAGGAAACCATAACATCCTCTCTTCCTAGACCTTCACCTTATCTCTAGCCTACTCCCCTCCTCACTACAGAATGACTACAGAATTCCTTCTTGAAGTCCCTTCTTGCACTCTACTTACTGATTTTATATTAGTTCAGTCTGCTGCTGTGCAGCTCGTTTTCCTCATCCATTATACCTCATCTGCCCTGACTCTACTCCAGGTGCAGCCTGGCACAGGGTTAATTGGCCTATGTTACCTATTCTGGCCTTGGGTGGGGTAGACACCCCAACACAGGGTGTCAACATTGTTAGCCCTTGTGGGCCACATTTAACCTTATTTTGTTCTTACATCTGTAGGATGTAATCTCAGGATTACAGTACAGACCATAGTAAAGGTACAGAAATAAGATGAAACCAGAACACTCCCATTGATTTCAACAGTATTTTACCCATGGAGTTTTGGTAAACAACTGATGCCATACATAATCACAAAGAATATATTTTCCATACCATAAATAAGATACAGTGTTTATATGTAAATATACTAGGGAGCCCAACTTTCAAATGTGAGCAGCTCAATTAGATATCAAAATTGACACTTACCAAATTCAGACACTTTGTACAGGTATTTGGTTGCCTAAATGCACAATTTGGAATGAACCGTGGAAAATTACACATTTAGTATCTTATACTGCCTTTTACATTGCTTCCCTCTACCTCCAAAGTTTTTTAAATATATGTAATCAAGCATTTCCAGCTAGCAATATTTTGCATAATTTTTAACAGTGGATACTACTTTTATATAGGTTACTAGTAACCCTGAGGAGCTTAAAGGATACGAATGTTACATGAAAAGAAGGATTTTAATAAGAGTAATAATGGTTTTGCTGTTTGAGCAAGGATTTAATAGTCTCACATCTGAAAGGATTCTAGTAAACAGCTTTAATGAGAACAGTTTCCTCAAGCTTAAGTGTCATCTTATTACTTAAGTGTCAACATTTTAATTGCTGTTGAAGTGAATCACATATATATATATATAAAATCATAGGAGGTAATGCGACACCATTTTTTTATAATGCAAAATGGATATTTAATGAGAACTGTATTATAAAATGTGGAAATATTTTGCTCAGATTATTTCACATTTATAGTTTTCTCCCCATTGTAAAGCTATATCTTTCAAACTTAAAGAAAAGCTTCTGCCTCAATACCAGAAGGCCAGGATCCAGTCTAATTATTAGTTTTAGTTAAAAGTTACCATTCAAAAGAGAAAGTAGATCTTTGTTAGTGTCTGGAAACTGTAGTAAAGGAAAATTTCATGCACAAGATGGAGTACAGGGGATGTAAGCATCAGAATAATGAAGTTACCTTTCCAGAAAAGCAATCTTCTTGCTTGGTTCATTAATTATTGACTTTCTGTTTGAAATAGTTACAGGGCAAGATGGACCTCCGACCCCTTTTAGTTCTTCTCAAGTGCACCCTTTAGGTGCCTAGATTCCTGCACCTCACTCTGAGAGGAACCAGATGACCTCTGTGCTTCAGCCCTCCTGTATAGCAACCATGTTAATCCAACAGGCCCAACTTGCATTGGACACCTATGGAGTTTGTGATGGTAACTGATTAAAGTAATTCAAAAATAGCTTCTTCAAAACCAAGCAGCATTTAATTGCCAAAGGGAACCCAACACTTAGGGAAATGGATTTAACACAACAGAGTCTAAAATGTCCCTTTCCTTATCTAAACTTAATCTTTGTCCATAATTTAGGTACGTCCAGTTTATTCCCATCTCTGAGTTGGGAGAGCCAGCATGCTCAAGTCATGTGTTCTCTCTGAGTCTCAATCATTTGGGGCACCCGTAGGCTGACATCCCATTCACCCCTCCTCTTTTCTGAGGCCAGCATATTTAAGTTTTAGGTTCCTCTTCAATTTGAGGCTGTCAGTCTTGGAAGAGTAAGCTATGCCACGTTTGGATGGAACCAATAGGTAGCTACTTCCCACTGTTGTGTTAATGCATTTGAAGGAATTCATTAATTAATTTTTATTCAATGGGGGAAAATTACTTAATTTACTCCCCACTTCTCTTCTCCCAGTGAAAAAACGTCAAAGTGAGAAACAGATTTTTTCAAAAAGAAAACTGAAAAATTTAAATGTAATTTTTCATCAAAAAACTCACATTTCAATTTTTTCTTCATGAAATATACTTTATTTTATTCTTAACAGCTCTGTTCACTGTGTAACACACCACATCATTGTTCTTGCACTGCATCTCCAATTCTATGGCTAAGGAGAATCAACACTGCTATAGAAAGCTATTGGATTTGTGTAAATTGGAGCAACTCCATTGGCTTCAAAGGAGCTACTCTGATTTACACCTGCTGAGAATTTGGCTCATTGTGTTCTGCCACACACTTTCAAATAAAGATATGCCCACTGAGATGGTGTGCAGATATGTATCTGAATTAGGTTTGGACTAGTATATGGCTATGAATTCAAGGTTGGATTGGGGCTAGGATCCAGATTCTGCCATGAATTCAAGAGATGTTCTCACAACATTTCCACCATCATTTAAATTCAGATTTCCAGTGTTAATTCATTACTCATGCCTACCTCATGGACACTTACTGGTGTAGTAACCTATGTCTAATTCCACCAGGTGCAACAGAGCAGTGATTAGCACACCCAGGGATGTGGGGAAGACAGAGGTAGGGTAGGCTGACCCTGGATGCTGTCAGGGGCCAGACTCACACCAGCTGCTGTAACTTATGTTAGTAAATAACTGCCCTCCAGGAAGAGCATAGGGCTCCATCCCCGTCCTAGAACACTCCACATCCTGACCAAAAATGTGCCCATGTAAGTGCAGCCAGAAAGGGCCAGTGTATGGCTAGCTATGACAATTCAGTATTTTGCTACTGGAATTCTCTACTGTTAGCTTAAGGTAGCTTTCAACTCTCTCTGTACCACTTTAAGAGGAATTCTCATTGTGTCACAGAGGCTGAGGATCTGACCCTATATATTCATAAAGAGAGGAAGGTTACCTTGTTCATTGTGACCCTACCTCTGAGGTCACAGATGATCCACACAGTAATATCTTGCACGTAGGGGGGCGGGAGGAGTGAAGAAAAATAGGGCAGGAAAGAGGAAAAGGAAAGAGCTGCACAGATTAGGTCAGTCATAAGAAAAACTAATTTAACTCTGATGTCACAATCCCAGCACTCAACCATGAGCTCTTTCATGGGGCAACAGCAGAAGAGAAAGAGGGAGGGAGGAGATAAGAATAATATGTACATATGTATGTATGTACCAGATCTTTCATGCTCATGTTAAAAACGTTAAAAATCAAAGATGCCATCTAATTTACTGTAATTTTAAACAATATTTTGTATGCATTTGTGACAGATTTGGAGTTAGTTGTATCCATCTATGAATGCTTTATATGTTTGTATATTGAAAAGAGGATCACTAAATATACATATTGAATTAGTTCAACATAGGATTTCAAGGAAATGCATCCAGCAAGTGGAAGGATAGATCCAGAAAGCTATACATGTCAAGTGATAACGTGTTGTCTGACCTCCCTTCCCCCATTATGGAAAGAGAGGTTAAGCTTAGATAAGGAAATAGGCATATTAGAATCTTTGTGCGTTAAATACATTTTCCTAGTGCTGGTCAGATAAATTCAGCAAATAAGGAATCCAGAGAACAAAGGACTTTGGCTGTTTTAAAAAGGACACTCCCTGAAGCAGAGGGAGACAGGTTTTGCAGTGGGCAGAGATGGCCAAGACAGAAGGTGAGAGAGCCAAGATGAAAAGAAACTTAGGCTGAGAGCACAGACCCACTAGTGTGGCTGAAGGAGTGGGCCTGCCCTGGTCATCTACATTAGAAGGACTTAGGGGTCAGTTCAGCTTGCATGGAGGTCTTTTATTGTTTTAGGGTATGTCTACACTACGGAATAAGGTTGAATTTATAGAAGTCGTTTTTTTAGAAATTGGTTTTATATATTCGAGTGTGTGTGTCCCCACAGAAAATGCTCTAAGTGCATTAAGTGCATTAACTCGGCGGAGCGCTTCCACAGTACCGAGGCTAGAGTCGACTTCCGGAGCATTGCACTGTGGATAGCTATCCCACAGTTCCCGCAGTCTCCACTGCCCATTGGAATTCTGGGTTGAGATCCCAATGCCTGATGGGGCTAAAACATTGTCGCGGGTGGTTCTGGGTACATATCGTCAGGCCCCAGTTCCCTCCCTCCCTCCGTGAAAGCAAGGGCAGACAATCGTTTTGCGCCTTTTTTCCTGAGTTACCTGTGCAGACGCCATACCACGGCAAGCATGGAGCCCGCTCAGGTAACCGTCACCCTATGTCTCCTGGGTGCTGGCAGACGTGGTACGGCATTGCTACACAGTAGCAGCAACCTCTTGCCTTCTGGCAGCAGACGGTGCAATACGATTGGTAGTCATCCTCGTCGTGTCCGAGGTGCTCCTGGCCATGTTGGCTGGGAGCGCCTGGGCAGACATGGGCGCAGGGACTAAATTTGGAGTGACTTGACCAGGTCATTCTCTTTAGTCCTGCAGTCAGTCCTATTGAATCGTCTTATGGTGTGAGCAGGCAGGCGATACGGATTGCTAGCAGTCGTACTGTACCATCTTCTGCCGGGCAGGCAAGAGATGAGGATGGCTAGCAGTCGTATTGTACCATCTTCTGCCGAGCAGCCATGAGATGTGGATGGCATGCAGTCCTTCTGCACCGTCTGCTGCCAGCCAAAGATGTAAAAGATAGATGGAGTGGATCAAAACAAGAAATAGACCAGATTTGTTTTGTACTCATTTGCCTCCTCCCCTGTCCAGGGGACTCATTCCTCTAGGTCACACTGCAGTCAGTCACAGAGAAGGTGCAGCGAGGTAAATCTAGCCATGTATCAATCAAAGGCCAGGCTAACCTCCTTGTTCCAATAAGAACAATAACTTAGGTGCACCATTTCTTATTGGAACCCTCCGTGAAGTCCTGCCTGAAATACTCCTTGATGTAAAGACACCCCCTTTGTTGATTTTAGCTCCCTGAAGCCAACCCTGTAAGCCGTGTCATCAGTCGCCCCTCCCTCCATCAGAGCAACGGCAGACAATCATTCCGCGCCTTTTTTCTGTGCGGACACCATACCCAGGCAAGCATGGAGGCCGCTCAGCTCACTTTGGCAATTAGGAGCACATTAAACACCACACGCATTCTCCAGCAGTATATGCAGCACCAGAACCTGGCAAAGCGATACCGGGCAAGGAGGCGACGTCAGCGCGGTCACGTGAGTGATCAGGACATGGACACAGATTTCTCTGAAAGCATGGGCCCTGCCAATGCATGCATCATGGTGCTAATGGGGCAGGTTCATGCTGTGGAACACCGATTCTGGGCTCGGGAAACAAGCACAGACTGGTGGGACCGCATAGTGTTGCAGGTCTGGGACGATTCCCAGTGGCTGTGAAACTTTCGCATGCGTAAGGGCACTTTCATGGAACTTTGTGACTTGCTTTCCCCTGCCCTGAGGCGCATGAATACCAAGATGAGAGCAGCCCTCACAGTTGAGAAGCGAGTGGCGATAGCCCTGTGGAAGCTTGCAACACCAGACAGCTACCGGTCAGTTGGGAATCAATTTGGAGTGGGCAAATCTATTGTGGGGGCTGCTGTGATGCAAGTAACCCACGCAATCAAAGATCTGCTGATATTAAGGGTAGTGACCCTGGGAAATGTGCAGGTCATAGTGGATGGCTTTGCTGCAATGGGATTCCCTAACTGTGGTGGGGCTATAGACGGAACCCATATCCCTATCTTGGCACCGGAGCACCAAGCCGCCGAGTACATAAACCGCAAGGGGTACTTTTCGATAGTGCTGCAAGCTCTGGTGGATCACAAGGGACGTTTCACCAACATCAACGTGGGATGGCCGGGAAAGGTACATGACGCTCGCATCTTCAGGAACTCTGGTCTGTTTCAAAAGCTGCAGGAAGGGACTTTATTCCCAGACCAGAAAATAACTGTTGGGGATGTTGAAATGCCTATATGTATCCTTGGGGACCCAGCCTACCCCTTAATGCCATGGCTCATGAAGCCGTACACAGGCAGCCTGGACAGTAGTCAGGAGCTGTTCAACTACAGGCTGAGCAAGTGCAGAATGGGTGGTAGAATGTGCATTTGGACGTTTAAAGGCGCGCTGGCGCAGTTTACTGACTCACTTAGACCTCAGCGAAACCAATATTCCCACTGTTATTACTGCTTGCTGTGCGCTCCACAATATCTGTGAGAGTAAGGGGGAGACGTTTATGGCGGGGTGGGAGGTTGAGGCAAATCGCCTGGCTGCTGGTTACGCGCAGCCAGACACCAGGGCGGTTAGAAGAGCACAGGAGGGCATGGTACGCATCAGAGAAGCTTTGAAAACCAGTTTCATGACTGGCCAGGCTACGGTGTGAATGTTCTGTTTGTTTCTCCTTGATGAAACCCCCCACCCCTTGGTTCACTCTACTTCTCTGTAAGCTAACCACCCGCCCCCCTCCCTTCAATCACCGCTTGCAGAGGCAATAAAGTCATTGTTGCTTCACATTCATGCATTCTTTATTCATTCATCACACAAATAGGGGGATGACTACCAAGGTAGCCCAGGAGGGGTGGTGGAGGAGGGAAGGAAAATGCCACACAGCACTTTAAAAGTTTACAACTTTAAAATTTATTGAATGACAGCCTTCTTTTTTTTGGGCAATCCTCTGTGGTGGAGTGGCTGGTTGGCCGGAGGCCCCCCCCCACCGCGTTCTTGGGTGTCTGGGTGTGGAGGCTATGGAACTTGGGGAGGAGGGCGGTTGGTTACACAGGGGCTGTAGTGGCAGTCTGTGCTCCAGCTGCCTTTGCTGCAGCTCAACCATACACTGGAGCATACTGGTTTGGTCCTCCAGCAGCCTCAGCATTGAATCCTGCCTCCTCTCATCACGCTGCCACCACATTTGAGCTTCAGCCCTCTCTTCAGCCCTCCACCTCTCCTCCCGGTCATTTTGTGCTTTCCTGCACTCTGACATTATTTGCCTCCACGCATTCGTCTGTGCTCTGTCAGTGTGGGAGGACAGCATGAGCTCGGAGAACATGTCATTGCGAGTGCATTTTTTTTTTTCTTTCTAAGCTTCACTAGCCTCTGGGAAGGAGAAGATCCTGTGATCATTGAAACACATGCAGCTGGTGGAGAAAAAAAAAAGGGACAGCGGTATTTAAAAAGACACATTTTATAAAACAGTGGCTACACTCTTTCAGGGTAAACCTTGCTGTTAACATTACATACATAGCACATGTGCTTTCGTTACAAGGTCGCATTTTGCCTCCCCCCACCGCGTGGCTACACCCTCAACCTTCTCCCCTCCCTGTGGCTAACAGCGGGGAACATTTCTGTTTAGCCACAGGCAAACAGCCCAGCAGGAATGGGCTCCTGTGAGTGTCCCCTGAAGAAAAGCACTCTATTTCAACCAGGTGACCATGAATTATATCTCACTCTCCTGAGGATAACACAGAGAGATAAAGAACGGATGTTGTTTGAATGCCAGCAAACATACACTGCAATGCTTTGTTCTACAATGATTCCCGAGTACGTGTTACTGGCCTGGAGTGGTAAAGTGTCCTACCATGAAGGATGCAATAAGGCTGCCCTCCCCAGAAACCTTTTGCAAAGGCTTTGGGAGTACATCTAGGAGAACCGCGAATGCCAGGGCAAAGTAATCCTTTCACATGCTTGCTTTTAAACCATGTATAGTATTTTAAAAGGTACACTCACCAGAGGTCCCTTCTCTGCCTGCTGGGTCCAGGAGGCAGCCTTGGGTGGGTTCGGGGGGTACTGGCTCCAGGTCCAGGGTGAGAAACAGTTCCTGGCTGTCGGGAAAACCGGTTTCTCCGCTTGCTGGCTGTGAGCTATCTTCTTCTTCGTCCCCAAAACCTGCTTCCGTATTGCCTCCATCTCCATTGAAGGAGTCAAACAACACGGCTGGGGTAGTGATGGCTGAACCCCCTAAAATGGCACGCAGCCCATCATAGAAGCAGCATGTTTGGGGCTCTGACCCGGAGCGGCCGTTTGCCTCTCTGGTTTTCTGGTAGGCTTGCCTCAGCTCCTTCAGTTTCACGCGGCACTGCTTTGGGTCCCTGTTATGGCCTCTGTCCTTCATGCCCTGGGAGATTTTGGCATTTCGAGAACTGGAACGGAGTTCTGATAGCACGGATTCCTCTCCCCAAACAGCGATCAGATCCCGTACCTCCTGTTCGGTCCATGCTGGAGCTCTTTTGCGATTCTGGGACTCCATCATGGTCACCTGTGCTGATGAGCTCTGCATGGTCACCTGCAGCTTGCCACACTGGCCAACCAGGAAATGAGATTCAAAAGTTCGCGGTTCTTTTCCTGTCTACCTGGCCAGTGCATCCGAGTTGAGAGTGCTGTCCAGAGCGGTCACAATGGAGCACTCTGGGATAGCTCCCGGAGGCCAATACCGTCGAATTGTGTCCACAGTACCCCAAATTCGAGCCAGCAAGGCCGATTTAAGCGCTAATCCACTTGTCAGGGGTGGAGTAAGGAAATCGATTTTAAGAGCCCTTTAAGTCGAAATAAAGGGCTTCATCATGTGGACGGGTGCAGGTTTACACCGATTTAATGCTGCTAAATTTGACCTAAAGTCCTAGTGTAGACCAGGGCATAGTTCTCTTTCCCAGAAATGCATTAGTTTTAAGAAGGTTTCACTGCTCTTTGAAACACATCGATCACAAGCTCCCAGAGGGGAACAAGAACTGCACATATATGAACCCAGGCAGACCCGCAGGGAAAAATGGCTGGTACACGGGATCCTGCAGTCCAGATCTCTGGTCTGAGGCGGGGGGAGAGAGGTAAAAGTCAGAAGACCTAACATCTGAGGAGGTGAACTCAGAGATATCACAAAGGGGACAGAGGCGCAGTTAGCCCTGAACTGTAGCAGCATTTAATTGCACATTTTCTTTGTTAGTCTGTTCAAAAACATTGAATACATTTCTGCACTCAGTCCTCCATCCCTTACACATGTGAATGGGCCTATTGATTTAAATAGGTAAAGGTGATGGATCAGGTCCTGGGGGTAACACTTAATACTATGCTAGTCATTTTTATTTTTTTAAAAAAACATTTTTGTATGTGTTACCTAATAAATCTGCCTGACTGAAGTATGCAGGAGCTGATGGATAACAGGTATCTTGACATGAAAGACTGTGCTTTTAAAATTATTGTGGATCTTGTTTACTAGGTTTAACTGCATGGCACTCTTATAAAAAGTGGCACAACAAGGCAAGAAGCATCAAAAATACTCTAAACACTCACACTCATGGATTGTCAGCTATCCACTATCAATTATAGATAGGAGGTATGGGTATAGAAATATCCTCTCTACCCCATTAACTTCCTTTCTGAGGCAACTGAGCCATTTCCAATAGTTCAATACATCTCGAATAAGAAACATCTTTCTTTAAATATGATACCAGCTTGAGGGCTGCAACAGACAATCGGCAGGACGGAATAGTAGCCTTACTTCAGAAACAACAGGACAGAACATCAGGGGACTCATTTTAGAAGGAGACAGGGGGAAACTGCAGAAATTTTTTTTTCAGTCTTTTCTCATGAAGTTGATGCTTCTATCAGCTTAAGCTGTTAACAACATGCTACCTACTATTATCAATGCCTGCTTGCTAAAAGCAAAATAAAGGGATGACACTTCCAAGGCAGGCAACATTTGTGCCTGGTGTCAGGGGAAACAGCAAAGTGAAATTTAAAATAAAAAGCCTTTGAAAAGGTAAACCAGTCTCTAGCCTGTAAATGTGTGTTAGCTGTTGAAATTCTATTTGTGTAAAGTAGACCAAAACAAGAAAGGGCCAAAGAGAAAATGTGTTTGTGATCCCATCTGAGTCTCCATTTGTCTGCAACATAAAGCCATAATTTAGTATAATTTAGCATGATTGGCAGCTCAAGAGAAGCCCAGGAATAGTATTGAGGTGTGCTGGCAGAGTTTGGGGGAAAGCTTGTACAGCATTCTGCTTCCATTCTGACTTTCCCAAGCCTGTGTTTTTAGCCTCTTGCTATCATGGATACTAAATTCACTTACAGTATTTAGAAAAAGAAAAGAAGGGAGGGCACACCTGTTTGGATACAAACCTCCAAACATTATACTATTCACATCTAACTGCAACTAGTTAGGTTGATCTATAACATCTCCCTAAGCAGAGCTCTCAGAAAATCCATCAGATGTCTGAGAGAAAAGCATTTTTGGCAAACATAATTAAAGGATTCAGAGTAGCAGCCATGTTAGTCTGTATCCACAAAAAGAAAAGGAGTACTTGTGGCACCTTAGAGACTAACCAATTTATTTGAGCATAAGCTTTCATGAGCTACAGCTCACTTCATCAGATGCATCCGATGAATTGAGCTGTAGCTCACGAAAGCTTATGCTCAAATAAATATAATTAAAGCAGTTCTATTTCACTTATCCACACATAGGCAACCGAAAGTCTGCTTCGAAATTAACCAAGTCAGAGAGGTTACCAATTTTTGCTGGCTCTGATGTTAGCTCCTCTATTCAGATTTTTGAATATGTTCTGGGGGGTTTCCCCCATCAGCTGAACCACAGTGTCTTCCACAGTTGTCAACTGGTTCTAGTGGTAGTGAAAATGTTTTGGCAGCATTTTCATATTTTTGAGAAACCACCAATATAGGGTTGCCACCCATCTGAGTTTTACCCGGACAGTCCAGTTTTTGTCTTCTGTATCCAGGTGCCATTTAGGGTTGACAGGTACCTGGTTTACGACCAGAAGGGGCAAGGGAAGGCATGGGGTCATTAACCCACAGCAGCCCCTGCTCAGCTGGGACTGCCTCCTGCCTGCACACGGGCTCCTTGAGATGATCCAGCGAGCTAAGGGGGAGGGAGGGAGAGAAGCGAGCAACAGGGGTGTGGCCTCAGGGGAATAGGTGGAACACAGGTGTGGTCTTGGGGCGGGGAGAGGTGGAGCAGGGGCTGTGGTCTTCGGTGTCTGGTTACCAGCAATTAGAATGGTGGCAACCCTACACTAATAAGGCAAAGTATTACTTTCTCTAAAAAGTATTTGGCACTGCTTGAGTCTAGATGTAGAAGAGTCTCCACTAGGAGAATCCTTACTAGACATCTGTGTCAAAGCCTATTAAAGCCAGTAGGAGTCTTTCTATTGATTCAGTGGGCTTTGGATCCAGCCATAGGTTGGCAAGTTTAGTAATCTATTCCCTATTTATGGAAACAGTTCCCAAATTTCTCTATTTACCCAGCAGAGATTGATATATAGTATGAGAGGTTTCAGAGGAACAGCCGTGTTAGTCTGTATTCGCAAAAAGAAAAGGAGTACTTGTGGCACCTTAGAGACTAACCAATTTATTTGAGCATGAGCTTTCGTGAGCTACAGCTCACTTCATGGTTATACAGTAGTTACTAACTAAGGTAACTTCATGAGTGCACTGCATCAGAAACAGCTTTGTAATGGTAGGAAGGAGAATGGAAATTTAAGCTTTTTGGGGATAAACTCAATTCTTGCAGGAAAACAGAGCAACCTTCTTACTCCCTTGAAATTAACTGACCTGCATACCATGGAAGTACACTACATAAAACATACAACACAAAGATGGAACTGAGGCAGGTGTATACCGGGTTAAGTATTTATATTTACTCACAAGGTGCACCTGTTGTAATTAGAGGCAAGAACTGGAACACTGAATCCAAACTCCCTCATATTTAAGGTGGTATAGAAAAGGAGTTAGCTTTGAATCCCTCAAGTCCAAACTCACCCCTATCATTTTGGTCATGGGTCAGTTCTAAATCTGGATGTGACTTACCATCGGGTTCCAGCTGAGATGCAGCAGAAGCTCTTATGAAAACAGCTAATCTTGCCAGAGTTCCACCATGGAACTGGTGGATTTCATTTGAAAAATCATATCCCAAAACTTCTCTCAGATAGCTCTCATCATGATTTGAGCCCAAAGGCAGCAGATTTTGGTATCATCTAAATCAGTGGTTCTCAACTTGCAGCCCAATCACCACTCATCTTCAGGGCCATACAGGTAGAATTGTATGCAGCCCACATAACACATTGTGGACCTCATATGTGGCCCATAATGGTAAATGGGTTGAGAGCCACTGATCTAAATGTTGTAGAGGAAAGAATCCAATAATAAGGTAAAGGAGGGTTTTTCCATATTGTAAGACTTTGTCCTCACAACATTTATTAAAATATTGTAGCCTAAAATATGCTTTAAAAATGAGTATATATTGTGACTAATGCTTGACCAAGAACAGAGTTCAGAATTATGCACTTATCACATGATACAAGTTTTAAAGAGTTGCTTTTGTGACAAATATGGCAATTTCCTTCAAAATCTTTGGAAGATTTTATAAAATTAAGTTTAAATAGTTTGAGTCCATTGTATTTGTGGCAAATTGCCGGTACGATTATGCTGGACCCCACACTTCCTCTTCTGGGGGGTGGGAGGGGAAGAGGTAGGTTCAGATTGCAGTTTCCTACCCCTGAACTAGGGTATTTACTGTCTTACTAGTAACCCAGAGACGGGTAGTGGAGAGGGAGGGACCTGGACCCACTCTCTACTCCAGGTCCCAGCCCAGGTGCCCTAGGGATAAGTGGTAAACCACTTGAACTAGTTCTTCCTTCCCCCAGGCTACTTCCCTCTCCTGCTCTTCAGCTTGTGGGGCTTCCTACCCCCTCTCTGTCTGTCTGTCCAGGCCAGATGTCTCTTTACCTAGGGTCTTGATCTTCTAGCCAGCCACAGTACTTCTCCAAACTCTCCTCTACTTCAACTCTTTTCCCTGGCTGATTGAAGCAGGAGGTTTTTATCAGGTGACTAGCTTCAGGTGCTCTAATTGGCTTCAGGTGCTTTTAATTAATCTGTAGAAACCTTTCTTCCCTCTGCAGGGAATAAGGCTCCTCCTCATCCTGGGACTTACATATCTCTCCTATATCACTCTTCTGCTGCTTTCTGGTCATGCTGTATCACATACTGTAAATGCAAAGTTTAGGTATTATTGTGAGATTTTATATAACTTCTCTAGGTGGGAGATGTAGCCAGTATAAACTCTGGGAAGTGGTTCTCCTGCCCCTTTATTCAACTTTGTTCTCCTTAGCTTAAGAAACAATTGCAATATTAACAGTGCAGTATTAATAGTGGGTGAAATTTTTAGGACACAACTTTTTTTCTACAAAATATGTAGATTCAGGTTGACCAAAACATATTGCAAATCTGTGTGGAATTCATTGAATTATTTGGCTGTAATACATTTCAAAAACACAAAATGTTTTGACATTTTTAACACTAAACTTTTCAATTTTTCTATTCAAAAATGACTTTCACGTTTTATTTCAGTTTTATACAAAAGGTAAAAACTCAAAAATGAAATGAAACATTTCTTTGATCCAAAACAAAAGTTTTTTCAGTTTGCCAAAAAATTCCAAAAAAATTGTTTTGAATTAACCCAAAACAATTTTTTTTTTAAATTTTATGATTTGGCCAGCAAACTGAAAAATAAGTTATTCATGCAGTTCTAATGATAAAAATAAGAGTACTCTGGTAATATTGTACTAATAGGTCATAGACTTGTCAAACCTCCTTGCTAGAGTAAAAAAGACAATACAGAAAATAAAAGCTAGTGCAGATCATATGAACATTCGCTACAGAGGCTACTCGCTGACTATGAGCGTAAAAGGCTTAAACCTTCATTTTCTCCAAATTAGCTATATATATATAATATTAGCTTGAATTATCATGTCAATTGTGTTTCTTTCTTAGTTATTCCTCCTTAAGTGAGATATGCACCTGTGTTTGACCCATCCTGCAACTCACAATTGAGCTGCTAATCATTTTAAAGTGGTGATAGACACATGTTGCTATGAGCAACACAAACCATACAAACATGGTTCTTAAACAGTGAACAGTAAAATCAGATTACATTCTAAGAGTATAAAATCTTCTACAGTTTGTTAACAGAAGGATTGTGGATTAAATATATATATATCTATTCATGCTCTTGGGGAATTTAGTTTGCATAGCTCTATTTCACTCTGTACTTTAGGGGTTTGATGGCCTCCCTAATTTTAGAAAGTATGTCTTATACCATCCCCTTCCATTCCATACATTTCCCTCCACCCATTCATCACCACCATGGTCTGTTTCCCTCTCTTTCTCTCTCTCATTTTTGCTCTGTTATGTGATAGTCTAAATATGAATTTAATTTGTCTGTGTTGATTGATTGTTTATTTTACTCCAAATGGGAAATGTAGGTTCAGTTATTATTAAACAATCACTCTTATGTAGGTTAATAGTGGAAAGAGACAAAGAAAGTTCTTACTTTTGACTTACCACCATATAAAAACAATGCCATTATAAATGAAATCTGGGGACACAGTTTTGAACCCTGAGATTGCTTTGGGGTAACTATTTCTCCACATGTGAACACAGTGAGCAATGACTGATTGATTTCAGAAAATCAATATTGTTATTGGAGAAGAGAGAAACAGTTGTTTAGCTGAGCAGATCAATAAAGATACAGATGCTTTAAAAGTTTCTGCAGAGGAAATAATTACATTGAGCAGGTTTCAATAGCATAGAGGTTATTTTGAAGGAAATACCCATGTCACAGGTCAATCACTATCTTGTGGGTTTAATCACTACGTTGCCAGTTTCCACTACAGAGACACACTCAAGACAGCTGAGGAAATAACTAATGGCTGCTGTAGATTGTTAAGTGATAAACTACTTCTCTGTTTCTAGACTGATATGATCCTTTGGTTCATTTATTACATAATAATGTCTTGGCACCCAAAACACCATAGTGAAACTTCATCTCCACACTAAAATCCTGATTCAGTTAAAATTAAAGCATATGCTTAAATTTCATTAACTACAAATTAAGATTAAGCATATGTTTAAATGCCGTACTGAATCAGCCCCTACGTCTACACCAATAAATAAACAAGGTGAGTTTTCCTAACATCATTATTATATGAGTAGATTTTTGGCTTTGTAAGAGCCTATGGCACTTAACTTCTAATTTACTTCAGGTTAGGAGATATTCGAATATTTCACTAAATTCAGTTTATGTCATATTAATAATATGAATTGGGAGGGGCAAAGATAGTAGGGGACTGACACTGAAGGAAAGAAAGCTCTCTTGAGTTCTATTTAGAAACTCAGGGACACTCTGAGTTCATTCATTACGTTTTTACAGTCCATGTTTG
Source organism: Caretta caretta (assembly GCF_965140235.1). Lineage (NCBI taxonomy): Eukaryota > Metazoa > Chordata > Testudines > Cheloniidae > Caretta > Caretta caretta. Next base: position 87,195,362 of record NC_134210.1, on the reverse strand, counting down.
AATCCACACTTAGATTCCATGGTGACTTCTACCATATCTGCACACAAAGAAGACAGACCAATCATAAAAAAATTGAGTACAAGGCACTGCTTACATTTTAATATTGACTTTACTTAAGGTTAGTGATATTCGTAATAGTCATGCATGTTTATAGCACTCTTTCTGATAGGATCTCAAAACACTGAACTACATGTAGAAAGTCCGGTTTAGGTATTTACAAAACCTCACTTCACTAGCACATGCGACTGAAAAATCTCTTCTTGAACAAGGTAGGAACTGTTTTACAATGCACAGTAACCTACCATTTGCAACAGGAAGTAAAGATTATTGTACACAATTGAAACTGATAAAGGAAGTTAGGAAGACAGAACATATTTTCCTAAAATGTAAATTAGTCAGGAGTTGCATATTCCACTTGTCTATAGGAGGAAATTGACCAGAATAGCTACTGTGGAATAAACTACTCCTCAACAGCTATTCTAGAATAGCTCCCCATATGGACACTCTGTTCCAGAATAATTACTCAGCTTTGGAAGTGAATTAAGGTGAACTGAAGGCCAATGTTATTCCAAATTAGAATGTCCTCATGGGGGGTTATTCTGGTTTAACTAATTTGGTTTAAATTCACACTTTCAATTAATCCAGATTAATTTCCTTGTGTAAACAAACCCTATGGATTTCTATTATATCACACCCTTGAAGGACATCAGGTCCGGTGTGAGGTCCTAAACAGTGTAGGCTTTTTTACATTAATAAATATATTCAGAAAATTAATGTTTTGTGTTAATTTCAGCATCATAAATTATTCCAATCTTAAATCCTGCTGTTCCAGTGCTGCAGTTTTTACTTCAAGAGCCAGGATTATATCGACAACTTTAAAACCTTAAATCGTTTGGGCTCAGCATTCAATAACAATTGTTCTGCTTCAGGCTTTTGGAATCTGCTCTTAATTTTTTATAGATGGGGACACTTAGTATATCAGGTTGCTTAGTCAACCACTAAATTTCCTGGAGTGACACAATCACTAAGGTTTGTAGCTAGTGGATATGCTTTCTGGAGTTATTTCAATTTTTATTCTGATTGGGATTGGTTTGATGGTTCCCTAATCTCAAGGTCTGTTTTGTTAAGAAATAAATCAATGCCTCCCTCTTCGCAAAATTTCTAATCACTATGCATTTACCATAGAAAAGATGTTCTGTTTTCATGCCCTTTTAAAAAGCATCAACTCATTAGCTGTGTGCCCTTTCCAACATCTGTTATCCAGGAGTAAAATGATTATATCTGGGAGACTGGATGGCTCTGGGCTATGGCTTTTCACCTGTATGTCACTGATTCAAATCCACTGTTAGTCAATAGTGACCAAAAGTCATTTCCATGACTACTGATGAGTATGGTTTGATGTGGAACATCTAACCATGTAAACAATGGAGTGTGTGTAATTTGCTTTAACAAAACTATTGGTTTGAAAAACTGCTTCCCACAAACTTTGCAGATTGAGTTTTTCTTGGCACCACTGTCTATTGTCTCCTGAAAGTGAATTACTTAAAATACAATGTTGGTTTGGCCAGTCCTCAGAGCCATCTCTTCCCCACATGTGCAGATCCACTAAGCACTCTCCCTGAGGCTAAGGCAGAAAGGGGATACGGTTGTGGAAGCAGCTAAGCCTCCTTCTGCATGGGAGGGAGAGATCCATGCAACAGAAAGTTCCCTCTTCATAGGTTCAGCATTTAAGGCTAGGAGGAACCATTAGATTATCTAGTCTGACCTCCTGTATGTCATAGGCCATTACATTTCACCCAGATGACCCCTGTGTGATCCCTTCATTTTGCTTTTAAACTTGTGTTTATCTAGAGCATATTTGCCAGCATTCATCTGAAGACATCACAAAATGAAGGAACCAGCAATTTCCTGACTAGTTTGTTCCAATGGCCAGTGACCCTCACTGATAAAAAATTGTGCCTAATCTCTAATTTAATTGGTCTGGTTTCTGCTTGCAGCCACTGGTTGTTGTTCTGCCTTTCTGCACTAGACTAAAGAGCCCTTTAGTACTCGTTTTCTTCCCATGAAGGTACTATGCACTGTAATCAAGTCACCTCTCAATCTTCTTTTTGATAAGCTAAATAAATTGAGTTCTTTAAGTCTCTCACTGTCAGGCATTTTCTCCAGCTCTCACCATTTTTGTGGCTCTTTTCTGCACTCTCTGCAATTTTTCAACATCCTTTTCAAAATATGGGCAAAAGAACTGTATGTAGTTGTGACAGACGTACCTCAAAGTAGCACCCTGTAACCTCCACATTCATCATTCATATACGATTTTGATATTTCATACAAACATGCCAGGTAAGATATCATATGAAAGGTCATGATCTGCTGAAACCCATTGTTCTGTAAAAATATGTATATCATTCATGTATAGAACTTATGAGATTTTGCTGTATGGTTATTGTTAAAATATGTTATAAGTTTGGGAGTCGTCCATTGCTAGTTCTCTAGTGACAACAAAGGAGGTGATCCACACCCAGGTGGGCATTAAATGACCACTAATTAGCAGGGGAGTTGTAAACAAGGGATTTACAGTTCTGTAAGAGAAGCACCACAGAATGGGGATTGCTCAACCCTGTGACTCAGCAACGGCCACCAAGCATACCTGGGTCAGTTTCTTAACAGGGAGACTCCCTGTCACAAACTCTCCCTCCTTTCCCTTTCTCCCACCTCTACACTTCTGTGGGCTTCTTGTGTTAGTGTTCAGCAATGTCAGTTTAGTCATATTACTGAGTGCTACTTTAAAAAGTGATTTAAAAGGTGTTACTTTTTGGGCACAAACAGCCACCGTTACAAGGTTCATAGCCCGCTGCAAACAAACAATGCCAGGCTCAGCACACTACAGCAACACACACTACTGTGGTGCAGTGTTAATATGCTTCTTAAAGCCACCCCCAGTCAAATAACCCCCCGTTGAGCACCTCTTATAGCCTTCTGTTCATAATGCACAGCACAATACTGAACAACAATGCAGGATCCATGCTTTCTGACAGAGATGGCTGGGTTGAAGGTTACAAGGGCAGTTGACAAGTGGCTGGCAATCTAGTAGGATGCCCATGGAACACTAGGATTAAGAAACCTTCATCATGTGACACTGTACCTGCCCCCATGAGGCATTGCAAACCCTTCTGAAAGTACCCTCTGGCCAGTTGCACGGTGGGATAGCTATCCATGGTGCACTGCTCTCTATGTCAATGTAAAAGCTGCTATTGTGGATGTGCCAACACAACACAAGGAGCATAGTGTAGACATGTAACAGTGGTTTAATTACAGTGGTGGCTGTACATTGGTGTAACTTAAGTTAATTTAACTGTGTAGTGTAGATAAAGCTTGGGTATAAAATAAGGGACAGTGGCATCATGCTTTTAGCTTTCTCCTCCCCCACCTACACTGGAAGCAATAGGAATTCTGGGAAGACAAAGAGGAGACTGGTCCCAGGCTTACAGGGGAAGCCTGTGTATTAAGGACTGTAACCTACCTGCAACATCCAGTGGGGTGAGAGAAACTGCTTGATCCAAATACTGCTTATGCTAATAAGGTTTAAGATTTAGACTATGTGCTTACTTTTTTTTTTGTAACTATCTCTGACTTTTTGTGCCTTCCACTTATAATCACTTAAAATCTATCTTTCTGTAGTTAATAAATCTGTTTCATATTTTACCTAAAAGAGCGCTTTTTGGTTGAAGTGCTTGGGAAATCTCAGCACAGTTTAAAAAGGCTAAAGTGTGTCCTCTCTGCATTGAGGGAGGGGTGGACTGGGTAATGAACTTACACTGGTCAGGCTTCTGATCAGGACAAGATGGTACAGTTCTGGGGTGCAAGGCTGGGGGCTTAGGAGATTTTCTGGTGCCTTTCTCTGTGATTTGTGACTGGCTATGGGAGCATTCATGCAATTTAGTTGGGTGTGGGGCTCCATATGCGGTTGTGCTGAGTGATAGCTCCTGGAAGGGATTGCTGCTTGTCACTAGCAAAGCCTTGTGAGAGACAGGCCAGGGTGGAGAGTTAAGGGGACACAGTGGTACTCTAGTTCCAAATTGTACTCTGGAACCCATCACAGTAGTATTCCAGGATCAGTGTCACCAATTCTGTATACAGAGGTAAAATCATCTCCCTGCTTTTATTCACTATTTCTCTATTTATTCATACAAATCACAGGGACCCAATCTGGCATTTAAATTTAAATAAATAGAAATTTATTGATTGGAAATTGTTAGACATATATATTGTTTCTTCACTACAGGAGCATTAGAGATTATATTTACATAATCTAATAGTTTGGCTCTCAACTGTATTACTCTAAATGTACAGTTCTGATATATATATTCAGACTCTGATCCTGCACCTTGTGGCCTCGTGGAACCTCATTTTACACTCAATTGCAGATCAGTGCCTTGTGTTCCTTCAGTTATAAAATTATTTTGTCATAATGTAGCATTGTGCACAGGACCGTCCTTAGGATTTATGGGGCCCTCCGCAGCATTATTAAACTGGTGCCCCTATGCCCAACCTCAAATTCTGAATCCCCGCCCATGGACCCGCAGAAGAACCGCCCCCACTGCGGACACACACCAAGCTTCATACGCAGCAGTCGCTGCCACAGCCTGGGCTCAGCGGCGGGGAGGGATAAGGCAGCAAAGGATACCGAGCACCTGGCCCACCTCATGGTGGTGGAGAGTCACAGTTCCCTGCAGAGACCTCCGTACCCTCTTCCTCACATAGCATGTGCCGCGCCAGCGCATTCGGCTCTGTGAATACAGCCCCTGCCTAAGGAGACTGCAGCGTACGCTGGGTGTACAGGAGCTGACCCACTCTTACCTGCTGTCCCGTGTCCCGTCAAATTTTTGGGTGCCCTATGCAGCCACGTATGCTGAGTATGCCTAAGGACAGCCCTGATTGTGCAGCTGCAGTCTAGCACCACTCTTGAACACTCAGACTCAATGCCTGTGGAGTCTGAACAGTATCTAGTCACTGCCTCTGGCCTGGGGTCCAGACTGTTTATTTAGCACACCCTTCTGAGAGTTTAGACCACTTGGCCCACTGCCCAGCACCCTGGAATCGGGACTGACCCCTCAGACTCCCTCATATCTTAAAAACACACTCTCCCAGAATCTTGGTGAAAACGAGAGCCCTCTGAGTTAGTTTAACTTTCTCAGGGGTCATATGATAAGGTGTAGCACATAATTCATACAGACCTTGCACAGGACTTGAACAAAGCATTGCTCTTTTTTTAATAGCATGAGAAATACATAACTCTATTCAAAAATAAACCCTACATATATTTCCCTGCCTCCATTTCCTCACCACTCCGGAGCATTCTTTGGGCTGGGGTCAAAGTCATCATCTGTAGCAGGGCATAGCTTTAATTTTGAAATTTGGAGCCTTCTCCCCAAGCTCACCTTCTCTGACCTCTGCTAGTTTGTCCTCTTCCCCTCTCCTGCCCAAAGTTCCTGTCTCTGTGTGTGTGTCTTCCCCCGTTAGTCATTTATAAATTACTCCATTGGCACTTCTGTTTCTTCATCCTAATTGGGGAATTTCCACTCTCTACTCTTCCCTGCTCCCTTCAGACAAGAGGAGAAAATATCTCCTCCCAACTCAAGCACACATCCTTAGTATATCTTATGATCAGTCAACGCAGTCATAGAAATTAAGTACTTCCCATTGTCCTCAATCTGACGTGAACCTATTGTGGGTCCTGTCAGAAATGGTGGATACACTTTGACATAGGGTCTTTCACTGATGGAACAATTTCATAACAACAACTAGAATTCATAAGTTGCACAGACAGACTCCCAAATGTGGATCAAATTCTGAACTTCTTATTCAGGAAAATCTCCCAGTGATATCAATGGGAATCGGTATTTGGCCTTGAGTGACTTTTAAATTGTATTTCATTTATTTATTTATTTATATATAATTGTGCGTACGACAGAACAGAAAAACACATGTGCTGTAAAAACTCCTGACTTAGTAGTTTAGTGGTTTTTGTGGTGAGTTCTTTTTGATTGTCAAACAAAATATATGAAATTTTATTCTGTGGAAATAAGGCAGTGCTAAATTTGTCTTCTGTGTAGTGTAATTCAGTTAAGATTGTTATGATGTACATTGCTGTCAATTATACTTCCTGCACTACGTCGTTGGAACAATTTGCACAGAATAAATTACCAGTTATTCTGAAACCATTTTCTCGTGGCATAGTGTGCTAAATGTGCTATAATTGCATTTGATGTCCCTCTGACAGCTCTTGGTATTTCATGTCCATTAAGTGAACAAAGATGCAGTCTGGCCAATAGGATGCATTATGGATAAATTAAGTGTGATATTTACATTGCCATGTCCATTGATATGAAAGCAAGAAAATGTTCATATTTTAAAAGTCCATTCCAGATCTCACTGAAGTCAATGGAAAGAATTAAGTTTCTTCAATGGGAGTTGGATAGGACCCTAAATATGGACCCAGCTCAAGGCAAGCAGTCCATAGCACTTGAAAATGGGTCAACAGCCAAGCATCTAAATGGGATGACAAATAGCAAATCTACTCCTTAATAGTATGAAGATCCATGCATTGAATATACAATGACTTTGTAATTTAGCTCAGTCCAATAATTAAGTTGCCAACATATATTACTGTGACATTTTTATATTACAGCATGTTTCTTAATAATATCAACACCACTTAGTATTTCTATAGTGCCTTCCTTTTCAAAACGTCATCCAAAGTTCATTTAATTTCTAGTAATTTTTGTATTACCAAGATGAGGTTAGAAACATTCCAATTAAGATTAGAACAGTTAAGACAGGAAAAATTTACCAACTAAATGGCAGTTTCTTTGAACTATGCATACAAATGAAATTTACCAGAGTTTAGTTTAAAATTATGCAAATATGTAGGGCAGGTCAAAAAATTTCCTTCGAAGCGGTTTTTCCAACAGAAAATTGGGAGTGGGGAAGGTGATTGAACAAAATTTTTCATGAAAATATTTCCTTTCCTTGGAAAATTTCATTTTTCATTGAAAAAAAAACAGCTGAAAATCTAAGTTTTTGCAATATAACTGGTACCCCTCATTTCTGTAGTTAGAAACTCAGTTATTTTTTTCTAGTGCATTATGCAAGTCTCTGAAATTTTACAACAAACACGTTTCTTCCCCTGAACACACAAGCACGTACATGACCAGGATGTGCTGTTTCCAGGATCCAAGGATATAAGGTTGCATATTATATACAAGAAACATTTATTCATACCTTATTGGAACATTGCTAAAATAGCTTTAAAATCTAATTTCAGTGCTTCCTTTCAAAGGCTCAGGTTCAGCAAAGTATTTAAGCACTTGAATAGTCCAACTGAATTCCACAGGATTACTCACATGCTTCAAATTAGGTATGTGCTTAAGTACCTTGCTGAATCTGGACCCATGGCTTAATCCATCTCCCACTGTAGTCAATGGGAATCTTTCTGTTGATTTCATTTTGAGCTGGTTTTGACCATACTAAAGAACATTGAATTTCAATCTTTCCCTGTACGTACAGGCAAGGAGTTGTGAGTGATTTGTTGTTGTGGGGGAAAGATTCCCTATTGTCTATATGCTTTTGTCTGCATCTCCTGGACTGTTAGTATTTTGCTTTCATGTCCTCCGCACAGCCACTGGCTAGATCATTCATGATGCTGAAAGATCGAATTCAGCACCTCTGTAGGGTCACAAAATAATTTCTGAGATAGTAAGGATATAAATATTTGAGAATATATAAGAGATTGGAATATTTACTACCATTCTATATCTAGTACCCTTCAGTACCACAGTATTTGACCATCTGGGTACAAAATCAGAGAGATGGAAGTGCAAAACAGTTTGTTTGAGTTAGACTTCTATCTATTTCTCAGAACTACTGACCATTCTTTGTATTTACATTTAAGACCAAGCAAGGCCAGTAAGGATGTTTGGCCAAACTCTTCACTTAATTACATCAGTGTAAATTCAGTGCAACTCTATTGACTTCAATGGGGTTACTCCAAATTTTTATTAGTGTAAATAAGGGCAGGTTTTGATGCATTATGTCTTAACCTACCACGTATGAGCCCCTCTGAATACTCATGTATTCACTGATCCTTCAAACTATTTTAATGTAGGTAATTATTAGATAATATCTAGTTGATAAAAGATACTATAAAATGGATTCCTGTACTAGAAAGACTGTTTCCTATTTCATCTTGTGTGGTAGCTACTCATGAAGCTGGGAGACCAAGACTTTAATGCTTCCACCTATTTTTGGGGGGAAATTACTTACCAGTTGACATATACCATATGCCTTATATTAGCCTTCCATCTTTTGGAGTGTTATTGCTCTTGTGAAAATAAATATGCATCAGCTACATAATATTCAGAAAGTCTTGTCTGAAGGTCAGTTTGGAAAGAGGAAATTTCCAGTATGTGTAACTGCACTTCTGGAATTTTGTTTAACATCATAAACGTTATGGGTACATTTTCATAGCTGTTGGCTATTGAGACCTTCATCCCAAACAGGTAACTGCAAACCTATACAGTCAGAACCTGCTATAGCTAATCTAGTTCTCCTGTTACAGCATCCATTTAATAAAATAAAGTTAATTTTTAGAACAGAGCCAGTGATATCAGTCAAGACCAGGTCTGTACGCTTTCCACTTTACTTGTGCACATCATTTTAAAATTATTTGGTTAAAGAATCTTAGTACTTCTGAATTTCAAAATACTCTAAATTTAAACTTAGAACCACCAATCTACCCACAGAAGTGCTACCCTTACCAAACTACCCAACCCAAACATAGGCTAGAAATATTGTTTTCTCCAGTGATAAGAAGTTGGTCAGTCTCAACAGTTTAACTAATCTGCCACACTAGAAATCGCTTGCTCTGTTGATTTATTTGTAATGATTCAATGAGGAGGACTCTAGTTCACTGAGATGCTAAACCAAGATTTTGATGAGTATTGATTTAGGTGCCTCGATTTTTGGGTGCCCAACTTGAGACACCTCAAAGGTGTCCTATTTTTCGAAAGTGTTGAGCTCTCACCCCTTGAAAAACAGGCCATTTTAAAGATGTCTGTCATAAATATAAAGGGAAGGGTAAACCCCTTTGAAATCCCTCCTGGCCAGGGGAAAGCTCCTCTCACCTGTAAAGGGTTAAGAAGCTAAAGGTAACCTCGCTGGCACCTGACCAAAATGACCAATGAGGAGACAAGATATTTTCAAAAGCTGGGAGGAGGGAGAGAAACAAAGGGTCTGTGTCTGTCTGTATGCTGCTTTTGCCAGGGACAGAACAGGAATGGAGTCTTAGAACTTTTAGTAAGTAATCTAGCTAGGTATGTGTTAGATTATGATTTCTTTAAATGGCTGAGAAAAGAATTGTGCTGAATAGAATAACTATTTCTGTCTGTGTATCTTTTTTGTAACTTAAGGTTTTGCCTAGAGGGGTTCTCTATGTTTTTGAATCTAATTACCCTGTAAGATATCTACCATCCTGATTTTACAGGGGGGATTTCTTTATTTCTATTTACTTCTATTTTTTATTAAAAGTCTTCTTGTAAAAAACTGAATGCTTTTTCATTGTTCTCAGATCCAAGGGTTTGGGTCTGTGGTCACCTATGCAAATTGGTGAGGCTTTTTATCCAACATTTCCCAGGAAAGGGGGGGGTGCAAGTGTTGGGAGGATTGTTCATTGTTCTTAAGATCCAAGGGTCTGGGTCTGTAGTCACCAAGGCAAATTGGTGAGGCTTTTTACCAAACCTTGTCCAGGAAGTGGGGTGCAGGGTTTTGGGAAGTATTTTGGGGGGAAAGACGCGTCCAAACAGCTCTTCCCCAGTAACCAGTATTAGTTTGGTGGTGGTAGCGGACAGTCCAAGGACAACGGGGGGAATATTTTGTACCTTGGGGAAGTTTTGACCTAAGCTGGTAAAGATAAGCTTAGGAGGTTTTTTCATGCAGGTCCCCACATCTGTACCCTAGAGTTCAGAGTGGGGGAGGAACCTTGACAATGTCTCTTTGAGTACCCAAAATAACTAGACACTATAGCTGGCTGGGAATTTTCCATCAATTATTTTTCAATGGAAAATGATAGTTTCACAAATTTTTATTTTACTAATTTTTTTTGTTTTCTGTTGGGAAAATCAAACCAAAACATTTTATTTTGGGTCAGTTCACCCAAACCAAAATACTTTGGTTTGTTGAAATGATCCAAAACATTTCATTTCAAGTTAGTTCAGCATTAAACTATATCTCGCATGACACAACACAGTATCTCCTCAGAGAGCTGTGTGGTGTAACATATAAGTCACACAGCTGAAGGTGCATCATGTGACATACAGTCTGGCCAGAGAGCTTGACCCATAAGAGAGAATGGAGGAATAAGACTCCCATACTACAACTTCCATGAAGAAATTCATTAAATAGTGAAATGTGTCAAAAAACACCCAACATTTCATGTCAGTTCCACTGAAAAGAAATATTTCAATATTTCTGAGTCAAAATGTTAATTTTGGTTTGTTGAAAATGCTAACACAAAATGTTTTGCCATTTTCAAATAGACATTTTTTGAATATTTTGTTCCCTTCTCCCCAAAAACTTAAATATTTCAAAATTTCATTTTGATTTGGAGCCAAAAAACAAAAAGTTTACATATTGGAATTTCCCAAGGGAAGGACATACCAATTTTCACTCAGTTCTACTCGTCACTTTTGAAAACTTTGGCCTCTAGAATATTATTATTAGTTATAGTTGCAGATCCCCATGTGTTTTAGACACTTTGCTGAGGGAAATGGAAGTACATAGTACACTCTATATAGCCTATAAGCTTGCAGTCTAAATCAGGGTTCTCAACCTTTTTCTTTCTGAGGCCCCCCCAACATGATATAAAAACTCCACAGCCCACCAGTGTTTTTCTGCATATAAGAGCCAGGGCCAGCATTAGAGGGTAGAAAACAGGGCAATTGCCTGGGACCCCATGCCACGGGGGGCCCCGCAAAGCTAAGTTGCTCAGGCTTCGGCTTCAGCCCCAGGTGATAGAGGTCAAGTCCACGGGCTTCTGCCCTGCACAGTGGGGCTTCAGCTTTCTGCTCTGGGCCCCAGCAAGTCTAACACTGGCCCTGCTTGGCGGTCTCGACCCCTAGTTGAGAACTACTGGTCTAAATGACATGGCAAGTAAGGGTAAAAAAAAAAAAATAGAGAGGAATGGGGAATAAGGAGGTATTGTGATAACTGGACCTACAAATTTGCCCTAATTGTAAGCTTGACTGTAAAAAGCAGATGGAAGTTTATACTTTCTCACCATGACCTATTATTTAAAATTGTTTAAGAAAAGATATAAGAAGGAGACAGACTGAATTTAAACAGAAAGGCTTTACTTGTACCACCCAAGGACAGTGTTTAGATTATGACTGAAAGTGACAAGAGAAGTAGAGGACTGGAAATCAATGAACCACAATTGCTGCTTTGGAAATTGGGCCTACCTCGTAAACAAAATAATGAAGGGATGGAATGTTCCACCCATTGCTCCCCTTTTGGGTCCTCAAAAAGAAACCTGAGGGGGAAGCTGACTACCACAATGCTGGTCAGAGAGGGGTAGCCAGTTGACACCACCACCTACGGGCTCCAGTTAAATCCTAAACTCCACGTAGGATGTAAGAAGTTTTTCCTCTTCCCCCGACCTCTTATGCACTTTTTCTTTCCCCCCTATTTCTTTTCTTTCCCCTCTCTCACCTTGCCTTCTGTTTAATAAGAGTCTGGCTTAGCCAGCCAAGACTTCATATTTTGTAACACTGCTGTGAGCTCATGATCAGAGAGGCAACTAAAAGCAATGCCTGATGCAGTACAAATTTGCCCGTTCTGAGTGGCTGATAAGACCATATGTCATGCTTGGGTTTTTCCAGCACCGAGGTTGCAAGTGACAATCCATGCCAGAAACAGAAGCTGCATTTTTTCTGTTTGCTATTGTTTTCTCTCCCTTTGTGTGTGTGTTTTTCTTGTGTTGCCTTCATAACAGAATTGGAGTTTAACAGCAGCAGCAATAACAACACCTCCAGTCCATCTCAACTAACATCTGTTTTCCCAAAAAAGGGCATTTCCATTGCCAATACCATCTAAAAGACTGTCAGACATGAAGGTTTTTTCCTTCTAAAACTCTCTCCAGCTAGAGGGAAAGGGAACAATAGATGTTGTTACAATGAAAGCCTCATTTAACACTTTAAATTTCAAATGTTTTAACTGGTTTTTCGTTCTTTTCTGTATCTTTAACAAAAAGTAAAAAGGATTTTTAATGGTGTATTTGCCACTGTACTAAGCAGGCTGAGGTCTGTGAATACGAAACCTCAAAGCTTGTTTAAACTGTTTATTGTTGGACAGTTTCCGGGTCACATTAACACCTTTTGCCCATATGTTCCATTTAAATTAATACAGCAGAGGATGAGTATTATGGCAAAGTCATACTGTAATTATGTTGAGGCATGTGTCCATCTTGAGGATACAATTAGAAAGCATTATATCTGATTACTGAACATTTGCTGCTGCCAGCATTGCCATGGCAATGCTAGTATCTTTAAATTTACCTCTACTTAAACTGACCTTGTCAGTTCATGAGAAAAAAAATTGTCACATGTGTGGGCCCCAACTGACATGCCTGTCAAATGTCACTCATGTAGCCTGACACACACTTTTTCTCAATGTGACTTACCTGCACACAAATTTGAATGGCACACAATTTATTTTTATGTGCAACAGAACACTACAGTGACAGAAATTGTGGAATGTGTCTCCTCAGCCATTCTTCAGAATGGGGCCTCATTTTGGAAGAAATCTTCAATGCACAGCACCACTCCAGCTCCTTTACTTCCTATAGCAGATAGCACTACTGATTCCAGCCTCCTGTAGGCCCTTGGTGTGGAAGCACTGAGATTAGAGAGACTCTGATAAAGCTAGTCATTATTACAGACAGGCATTCCTTCAGTGAATACTGCACTCTCACCTCCCTTTCTCCACTAGTACCCTCGACAGTGGTGCCCCTTCTTCCCCTAGTTCAGGGGTTCTCAAACTGGGGGTCAGGACCCCTCAGGGGGTTGTGAGGTTATTATATGGAGGGTCGTGAGCTGTCAGCCTGCACCCCAAACCCCGCTGTGCACCCAGCATTTATAATGGTGTTAAATATATTAAAAAATGTTTTTAATTTATAAGGGGAAGGTCACACTCAGAGGTTTGCTATGTGAAAGGGGTCACCAGTACAAAAGTTTCAGAACCACTGCCCTAGTGAGTGCTCTGTCCCTCTCCCCTCTGATCTGGAGAGTTGAGAAGGTGGTGGGAAATATAGACAAAGGCACCCAATATATTCTGAGGGGAAAGTAGTACCTCCTACAAAAAACATGCAAGCTTTGCTCACAGCAGACACTAAAAATGTAATCTAATGGGCTACAGTAAATTTGGTTGCTCTGAGTTAACTGAGTGGCTACCCAAAACTTGGTAGCTCTGAGTCGATGATTCTCACTTTCCTGTGGTCCTCGTTTTACGTAATGGCCCCACTGCAATTGTCTACACTGTCTCTTTCACCTCTTGCTTTTGTAGTTGTTCATGATAAGAATCTCCCTCTCAAAAACAAAAGTTATATGCCCTGGACACTATCTTTTAGTGCACATCCTTTCAATCTATGCATTTCTGCCACAACCTTCACAGTGGGATCCAAGCACCACTAGTTCTATACAAAAGTTGTGTAAGGGAGTCCAGAGCCTTATGAAAATTGACTAGTAATGGGCATGAGCCTAGCAATGAAACTAGACAAGTTTCTTTTATACCATCACTGAGCTTCCTGACCTTTCACTGAATTTTAAAAATAAAATATTTTTTTTGCTGTCTCAACAAGTGTATTTTTTGAGATTTGTGATTTGCTCATGAACACTATTTGGTAGATGTCCTGGGTCCCTCATAGGATGAGCTCTGCCCCACCTGACACTGGTTTACCCAGTTTTGTTTGGATGGTTCATTTAGGCAGTTTATCTGGTGGAACTCTGTACTGCTTAGCATTTTTTTAAAAAAGACCACCAAACGTGCAAGGCTCATAAGAGTACTAAATCTTATACCACAACAAATCATTAACGTTGTATAGACAGAAAGCAGGCAGGGACAGGAAAAGGGGAGTGGTTTTTGTTCTCTTTTGGCTTTGACAGGCCTCAGCCTCCTCTGTCCAGTAAGTGAACAAACATAGTACAAGCCTAAAAAAACTCCCATTAGTCATCTGTCTGAGTATTATACATTATCTCATCTCTATCACCGAGCACTGGCATAGACCCTTTTTATACTAAACAACAGCAGAAACTCTTTAGGAACAAGAAAACAACCTGTGCCTGGGAGATGGGAAGCATTTTCAAACGGCAATAGCACAGTTCATCATTAGCCACCTCCCAAACAGGCAATTCCACTATGATGAAAAATCTCACTGGGAACTGTTGCAGCAAAGTTCAGATTTAAATTGAAATTTGCTACAGGGGAAAAGGCATCAGGAAAGCAAGGGTCAGATCCATCCAACACACCCTGCGAGACAGAGAGAGAGCTAAAGCCAATGTTGATTCTAATTCAGTTGCCTAAAGCATAGCTGTATCTGACTGGACTTAATGACATTAAAAGTGACTGCAGAGAGGGAAGCCTCTCTGGAAGCCTTGTTCCTGAAGGGCATCATAAAGGGTGGTGCCGTTTTGGGGTAAAATCCTGACCCATTGAAGTAAGTAGTAAAACTTCCATTGATTTCTATGGGGACAGTAAGCCCTTTGTTTCAACATTAGCATTCAGCATATTTTTAAAGTTGCAAAGATGCTACAGCTATCAAAAAAGAAGTGCAGAAAGGTAGATAAAGACACACAAGGAATGAAAAGGACAGGGTCTCCATACTGTAACAGAGCAAGTAGTGAAAAATATACACCCACATACACAAACACACATCATGCGAGCAAGCAAAATTAAAATTATAAGGTATGAGACATTTGCATAAACGGGAATCTTGAGCAGGAGTAGAGAGGGTTTTTTTACCTCTATCTTTGGCACTGGTGCAACCACTGCTGGAATACTATGTCCAGTTCTGGTGTCCACAATTCAAGAAGGACATTGATAAATTGGAGAGGGTTCAGAGAAGAGTCACAAGAATGCTTAAAGGATTAGAAAAGTGCCTTATAGTGACAGACTCAAAAGCTCCATCTATTTAGCTTAAAGAAAAGGTAAAAGGGTGACTTGATTACAGTCTATACGCATCTACATAGGGAACAAATATGTAATTATGATCTCTTCAATCTAGCAGAGAAAGGTCTAACATGATCCAACATCTGGAAGCTGAAGCTAGACAAAATTCAGACTGGAAACAAGACATAAATTTTAAATGGTGAGAGTAATTAACCATTGGAACAATTTACCAACATGGTAGATTCTCCATCATTGACAATTTTGGAATCAAGATTGGAGGTTTTTGTAAAAGATATACTCTAGGAATTATTTTGGGGAAGTTCTCTGGCCTCAGACTAGATAATTACAGTATTCCATTCTGGCCTTGAAATCTATGAATCTATGAACCATTTCTGTCTTGATTATTGTTTTTCAGATCCGTTGAAGGCATCTACGGCATGATCTAGGCACTTTTAAGATTTATATTTAAATATAAATAAATACCAATACCTAGCTCTTATATAGAGCATTTCATCAATAGATTTCAAATTGCTTTACCCAGGAGGTAAGCAGCATCATTATCCCTATTTTACAGATGGGGAAACTGAGGCAGAAAAGTTAAGAGGCAAATAAATAGCTACTGGGATCTGCATGAATGTAAGAGTGAGAAAGTACTTTAATTTTTTTTTATTTCAGTGTTTGTTATCCTAAATGAATGTCTTAAAAACCTCACTGGCAGTAACAGTGTTCTTAATATGGAAAGAAGACCAGGAAACTTCTTTATATGTGATTTATAAAATATGTATTGGGTTGGATAAGACTTACAGCCAAACCACAGGACAAATATATCTGAAAGGACTCACTGACTCAGAGGACTACCTCTAAATCACAGGTTTGAAACCAGTCCATTAATATTATTATTACTGAATAGCATCAAATTGCTGGGCATTTTACAGGCAGGTTGATAGACCACACAGCCTACATTGGTAGTTTCCAAAGGTCATCGCCATCTGCTGGCTACAGCATCCTCCTGTATGTGAAAGGGGTTCGTTTTCTCAAACCAGTCCCTGGTGACATCACATGATCCACCATTGTAACTGGCACCTTGTTTGGCAGGCTCAGCAAAGAGGCCACTGAATAAATAGGCCTGGAAACTGAATCATTTTATCCCTAAAACCAGTCCTTTTGCATCTGGAATGGTGATCATTTGACCATTATGAAAGTGTTATAGGTAATCTCGTATTACTAATGTGTGGGGAGCATGGGACGGTTGTTTGGGTTTTTTTAGTGTAAATGCCAGTGAAAAGGGGAATAGGTACCCATAGATCAGATCAGCAATATTCTTCCTTTCCTGGGAAATTGCATGAGGTGGACAATTAGGATTCTTTCACCAACATCAGCCAAGGTCATTTATCTTTATAGACATCTTTGGCGTATCAGCAGACTCAAATATGGATACCCTTTGGATTATGGTATTTTTGTCCTAATGGTTATTATACAAGAGGAAAGGGAGTTCATGAATTATCCATATGTTAGCAGAAGTTCTAATGATAGATTTTAAGCCTGAGAACATACGAAAGCTCTCCAATCCAATGTTCAGGGAATAACTGAGGCTTTTTGGTGTGGTCTTCTTTTTTTGTTGTCATGCTTAACTTTAACATATTTGCAGCACCAGAGAACTTCTCTGGTGCTGAGATATGTTCCTCATATTCCAGCTTTGGATGTTGCTTTCCTTTTAACTTTTATTTTAGAATTGTTGTTCCCAAGTGGACACCGCTCATCCCTGGTGTTTATAACCATGATGTGGTGCAGAATGCAAATCACAGGTTGATGGGCCAGAATATAAGACTTTGTTGCTCTTTTGATCTCTGCTGATTTTTCTAATGCGTACTTTCAGCTTTCTTTTGGATCACATTTTGCATGCAGCTGAACAATGGTTCTCTGAGCACTCATTATTACACAGCATGGTTATCAAAGGTTTTGTGGGTGCTGCAATTTGTGGGTTTTTCTTGATAATGTACATGATGCACAGGAGGTCAATGTAAATTACCAGAGGGCTGCAATTTAAACATTCGCTGGCTTTCTGCTTCACAAGTTTGATGGACATTTTAATGGTCTGACTTAGATTATGTTCCTCAATAAAGATCACCCTCTGCAAAAAGCTCACAGCTACAAACATCCTCACAAAAAGCTTCAAGCTACATTTGTATTTTCTGTCAGATGTACTTAATACCTGCAGAATGCTTCTGCCACATGTGCCATTAACTTCACCTGAAATGTAACGATCCATCCCTAGTAAAATTACATAGATGTACTGGAAAGTATTCTTGGTATTATAATAGTTGCGCTTTAGAGAACTTTTTGTAAACTTCAATAAAGAAAAATAGAAGAGACTATTGATGTTTTAATATAAAATGAATTGAGCAAACAATTAAGAATTTGTGATTAAACAATTTGGCAACTTATCTTTATCAACTTGAGTGACTATTAAATTACATACAATTACTTTGCTTTAGTACTCAGGATGCAATCTACATTTAATAGTTGCTGAGCATTCTTCTGATGTCTAAACTATTTCTAGGCACAAAATGGATTTTGTAATAAAAAGTAAAATGAAAGAAAATAGGGGACTAATAGGAAGCTATTGATTTTTATTTGCTTTACTTTGTACCATCTGCGTGGCACAGAGTTTGCAAATGGAATAGTAAACAAGTACACATACGGACCGGAAATGTGCCCTCCTCTTCCCCCCACCCCAAAAAAACCAACACTCCAGCAAACTGAGAAAATAGAATAGCAGTTAGGTAAATATTTTGCTGCTGTTTGCACACAGCAGACACTCTACTGAATGGTACATTAACAGTTCTTTCTTTAGTAAATGTATGGACTGATTCTCTCTTCCACTTCAGCTCCTTTACATCACTGTGGTAGCAAAAAGGTCCTATTAAAGTGGCAGCAACAGCCCCCAGGGAATACCTCTTCAGAAAGGGATTCCCTAGGCAGCAAAGAGCTGCTTCAGTGGTGCTACACTGCCACCCAATGTCAGCCCATGCATACGGGCATGCCAGAATGGGGCAAGAAGGAGATGCAGCAGAGTGCAGTGCATTCTAGTTATTCTAGGCTGGTGAATGGCTACAGGGCTGTTGTGGCCAAAGTGAAAGTTGGAGCCACCCTGAGGATGATCTAACTTTTGCTGAGGGCCACAGAGATCAATCAGCCAACGTACAAACATGGGAGGCACAAGATATCATAAAGCTACCTTTGCCTCTCCTCCGCTGCTGGGCACTTAGTCTATACGGAAGTGGGATGGGAAAAAATACTTATAACAAAAAAAATTTAAACTGATAGAAGGAAGCCTGGACTGAGGGGGAGGGAATGACAAGTTTATTAAAAAAATACATCTTCCAAATAGCATTTTGTTAGCAGAACCTGAAACACTCAGCGACCTGCAGTACTAAGGTTATATGTGCAATGCTACAGTAGCCACATCCTTGTAATTCCAAACATCAGATCCCTCAAGTATTTGTGACTGGAGCAGAGAATCTAATAATGCTCAGCATCAGCCACTTTGGAAGTAGAAGAACTCCCCATCCTGCCATTCCCAGTATTGCTGGTACTGGAGAGTTCATGATGGCCTACAGGGAAGATATTTTATGGCCCTGAGAGACTCATTTCTATCAAAGGCCAAAACTCTCACAGTATCTCCAGCTGGGCTTGATACAGGTGCAAAGGGCACATGCAGTGGCCGTAGAAATAAGTTTAACTCTCTGAAGTAGAATGAGAGAGGACCCTGGCAGCTCTGTCCCATCACTGCTAACTCACCAGGTTCCTAAATACAACACACAGAGCAACTACCTCTTCGCTGCCCCCTCCCACACAACCGCTGTGGTGACAGATAGTTGAAGATCAGCACGCTGTACTGGTTTCAGGCTTGCAGAGGAAAGTTTCCAATCCTCCTCCTCCTGGGGCTGCTACTTGCATAAGTGAGCAGTGAAGGAGCATGTATCAGCAAGGACAGGCAGAACTTTGACTCCATCCCCAGCATCCCAGACAGTGCTACTGAGCTAGCAGCACAAGGGAAGCATTCTACACCTGGTAACGGGCTGCTACCGATTACTTCCCCCCTAGACCAGGCAGGGACCCTGGAACTCATCTGTGTGGGTGAATTGTCACAATTCATTCCTGAGGAAGCACAGCTACCTACTGCTCAGGACAGAGGGCAAACCTGCAAGATAGTCCTTAATTATTTCATATTTTCATAAAACCCTTTTTTCATGCTACTAAAGTTAGTTGCAGAATTATTAACTTCTTGTTTCCTAACCTTTCTTTTATTTTGTAAATAAGGGAAAGCTTTTAAAAAGGAAATACACCACATGCAAGTGAAACAGCAATTAAACAACACTAATGCATTCAGCCTCAAACAGTAACCTTCAAATTAAGTAAATCAAGCCTAAGTGTAAGGAGAGTCAGGATGAGCTCTACCCTGACATCTGGTGGTGAGTCATGGTGGGTTGTGGAAAAGAACTTCAGGGGCTTATTTCATTTGCATAGGCACACCCACCCTGCCTAGGTGGTCACTTTGGCAGCTGTAGGAGCCCCAGTTTCTCTGTTATTGGGGCAGGAATAAACTGTTATTATCCTGATTATGTGAATCAAGGACAGTGGAACTGTATTTGTCCTTTTTTTATGGTGGAGGGACTCACCATCAACTAAGCAGCACTCGCTAGGCAAGGGTCATGGGTTCCAAAACCCAGTTAATGGAGAAAGGCTGGGGGCAGGTATTAATACTTGGTGGCATGGTGTCTCCTGGTGAGGGCCTTACATGCTACTTGCACTTCCTCTTCTCTCCACTGTAGAATATCAGAGCTAATTTTGGTTCCATTAGAAGTCTAGTTATAAGCTGTTGAGCTGAATTCACTTTGGGCTAATGGTGCACTAGTACTGAGGTTCCCCTACTACAAGCTGAAATCACAGAAGAGCTAAACTTACTAAGAGTCGAGTGTTGTGTTAAGTAGTGGGGGAGCATGAAGATATATGGCAGAGCAGTTGCGGGACAGCGAGCAGAGCGGCTGGTGGAGCAGAGCAGTTTGTCAGATGCCTGGAGCAGCTCATGAGGGTGACTGGCAGAGCGGAGCCCCATGGAGGGGTGAGGCAATCAGCTTTGGACCACGTAAGGTGCCCTTAACCTTCCCCCTCCGAGTCTCCACCCAGGTTGGGAGGTAAAACTCTACAGATAAACTTTCGAACTCTGGGGCTGCCCTGACCAGGGACAGAGACTTTTGGGTCATTGGACTTTTGGGACTTTGGGTTGCTGGACTCAAGAACCAAAGGGAAAGGACATGCCCCAATTTGCTTGGGGTGGGTTTTTTGCTCATGGGTTGTGTTATGAATCCTGTTGGTGGTGTTTCCCCAACATAATGCCACATTGTTTCTCTCTGTTATTAAAAGGCTTTTTGCTACACTCAGACTATGTGCTTGCGAGAAGGGAAGTATTGCCTCTTAGAGGTGCCCAGCAGGGGTGGTATATATTTGTCCCAGGTCACTGAGTGGGGGCTCGGGCTGGTTTTGCATTGTGTTATTGGAATGGAACCCCTAGATACTGAACCTGGCCCTTGTTGCTGCCAACTCTGACGGGCAGAAGGGTTACATAGAATCATAGAATATCAGGGTTGGAAGGGACCCCAGAAGGTCATCTAGTCCAACCCCCTGCTCGAAGCAGGACCAATTCCCAGTTAAATCATCCCAGCCAGGGCTTTGTCAAGCCTGACCTTAAAAACCTCTAAGGAAGGAGATTCTACCACCTCCCTAGGTAACGCATTCCAGTGTTTCACCACCCTCTTAGTGAAAAAGATTTTCCTAATATCCAATCTAAACCTCCTCCACTGCAACTTGAGACCATTACTCCTCGTTCTGTCATCTGCTACCATTGAGAACAGTCTAGAGCCATCCTCTTTGGAACCCCCTTTCAGGTATCTGAAAGCAGCTATCAAATCCCCCCTCATTCTTCTCTTCTGCAGGCTAAACAATCCCAGCTCCCTCAGCCTCTCCTCATAACTCATGTGTTCCAGACCCCTAATCATTTTTGTTGCCCTTCGCTGGACTCTCTCCAATTTATCCACATCCTTCTTGAAGTGTGGGGCCCAAAACTGGACACAGTACTCCAGATGAAGCCTCACCAATGTCGAATAGAGGGGAACGATCACGTCCCTCGATCTGCTCGCTATGCCCCTACTTATACAGTTGTATACTTATATACATAAGTAATGCTAATAGAATAATGAATGTATTACCCTCCAGATCATACAGTAAAATGTAACATGGAGCTTATGAAGGTAAAGAAGAAATTTTAGGAGCAAATTGTCAAAGATCTCAAGACAAATTATTTTTTTAAGTATTCATAAGCAAGAAACCTACCAGTTAGTCTAAATGTCCACTAATCTACCACAGTGTAAAGAAAATAGGGAAAAAAAGGATAAGGCAAATGAATACATTATTTTCATGATTCATCAGCAGAAGATACCAATCCCAAGGTTAATCTTTGCAGATAATATAGGTGAGGCACTTGCAGGGTTATCAAAGAAAGCAGTGATGGAACAGCTCATTACTGCTCCCTTCATTACTACGACTTTCCCACACTGCCTTGCTAAATGCTTTGTGTTTTGCCTCCCAACATTTGGCATTGGCAACATTTTTCCCTCCTGCTGTTTACAAACAACCCATTCTTGAAATCTTCCTCCATATTGAGTGTCTGATAACACGTGTGTCATTTTTTATCCAGAAGTTTCCTTCGGCATGCCACAATGCCACTTCATGAAATTTAGACAAAACATCGAAGAAGAGTTAAGAAATGAACTGGAGGTTTTGGAAGTTAATAAATTCCTTGTGCTTTCACCATCTGCATCAACAACTCTGTATAGCTGTATTTATAACTCTAGGTGCTGATCCTAGAAGATTTTGCTCAGCATAACACATGCTTGTAGCTGACATTTAGTATATTTTACCTACATCTAACTTTTAAAATATTTTAGAGACTAACAAATTTATTAGGGCCTAAGCTTTCGTGGGCTAAAACCCACTTTATCGGCTGCATGCCCCAATGAAGTGGGTTTTAGCCCATGAAAGCTTATGCCCTAATAAATTTGTTAGTCTCTAAGGTGCCACAAGTACTCCTCGTTCTTTTTGCTGATACAGACTAACATGGCTACCACTCTTAAAATATCTTGTGCACCTGCCCTATAATTTTCACCTCCCTCTTGCCACTCACTTGTAATATTATTTCTCCCTGTATGAATGATTATAAATATCATTTAACAGTAAAGTTTCCAGCATCACATTTGTTATAACCTATTTGCAACTGTATCTTCACCTCTCTATTCCACACGAAACGGCCTTTCAATGTAAAACACTTTGAGGGTCTTGAGAAAGACTTTCATTATAAAAACAGCTACATGGGACTTGAGACACAGAAAAACCTCCATCAAATGAATCAAGACATGCCAGTAGCTCCGGAAGACTGACCACCACTGCATACTGTTCTTATAGCAGCCAACAGGGTTGTGACACTGAGCAAAAAACCTATGGAAATTTAGCTCACAAACATTTTGAAATATTCATGAACATAAGTTCAGTGCAATTCTCAGTGCAGCACAGGCTACCATCTTCTCTGAACTGACTTGGGGGTGAGGTTTGAAGTCTTGTGGGAGGAATGTAGGTATTTGGTCTGGTACCTGCAAACCTATGTCTGTAGCAGCTTCAACTTTACCATTCAGATAAATGTCATGTTCAACAGCAACAAAGTAGAACTTCAGTTGTGCAAACAAAACTGGGATCATTCAAGTAACTGACATAACTAGGGTACAGATTAATGGGGGATCCAGTTTTATGGTAAGTGAACTTTTGTGTGCTGCACTCTTTGCACATAGGGCCTGGTCTAAAGCCCACTGAAGTAAATGGAAAGACTCACATTGACTTCAATTGACTTTAGATCAGGCCCATAAAGGGCAAAGTTGTGGCATGTGTCACTTTGGTAGAGCAGTGCAGAGGTGCACCTCCCCAATGGGCATGGCTGCCAGGTTTGTGCCCAGCTTCACTAGCTGGTAGGAAAGAAGCAGGAGCAGGACCAAGGCCATGCACTCTCACCCTGCTGCCCACACAGGAAGGTAAGAGCCTCTGTTGGCACTAACTTCACACAGCAAGTAATGAGATTCTGAACAGCCCCTGCACAGTAGCAGGAAAGGTGGGGCAGACTCTTGCAACCCCTCCACCCCACACTCTCACACCCCTAGCCTATACCTGCAGGACTATTCAAACACTAGCCCAAGGAAAACATTCATGTGTAGATTTCTCCTTACCTATGGAAAGAATTTCATGTGTAAGTTCTCTCTGTGCAGGGAACTCTAGATACTGAAGCCAAATCTCGAGTTGTATGTGTGGTGGTGTTGTAGGGCAGGTATAACTCCATCACCCTTTGCGGGTGTTATAGCCCTGCAGCCAAGTCCAAATAACTGCCCTTTTCTTCAGGGCAATATAACCTAATGGTCAGAGTCACAAGGACCACCCTTCAATGCTGGGTGGTATTTCCCAGTGGCCAGAGTCAACAAGGTTGTCCTTATATGCAGGGCAGAATGACCTAAGGCCCAAGGAATGGTGGACTGCCCCCCAGGGGTGAGTTGACAACCAGGATAGGGGGACCCCAACCCTCCCTACTTCACTGGGTCCCAGCCCAGAGCCCTATCCACAGTGAACACAACACACTGGCTCAGTTCCCAGTTCCATAACCAAATCAATATCTGGTTCCTCTGGGCTACTTCCTACCCTGTCTTCCTGCTCTGTAGTCTACAAGCTCTCTGGGGTAATTAGCAGGCAAAGCTCCTGATGACTCCTTCTCACAGGCTTCCACAGCTGGCCAGATATTTGCCTGGGTCTCAGCATGTCTGGCCTCTGCTGTCTGAGACTCCAGCAGCTCCTAGCTGTGAGCCTGCAACACACATCCTCCCTCATCCACAATCCTTGAAGACTGAGCTGGGCTGCTCCTTTTTATACTGAGGTTCCAACTGGAACTTCCCCAGCAGGGGCAAGGAGGTGTGGCTTCCTCAGCCCACAGTAAGGGGTTAACTCCTTCTTGTCCAGTGCAGGGCAGGTATACTCTGTCACCGGCAGTCATAAGTAACTCCATAAAAACTGTGAGGGATCTTAATGCTACTGACAATACTGTTTCAGTGATGGTAACCTGAAGCTGAGCTTTTACCTCTGCTGGCTTTCTCACATCTGTCTCTTTTTCTCCTCCAGTAAATAGAAACCAAGGGTGTGTCTACACTGCATTGTAAACTCAAGTCTGTGGGACCCAGCCTTATAGACTCAGTGTTTCCAAGCCCACTGTATTGTAAACCAGAGTTTAAAATTGCTGGATCTGGATCTCACCATCACATTAATGTGTGCCTACTGCAATAAACAGACCTCCTGACTCGGGCCTGGGGCTTTAGCTGTGGTCACACTGAAAAATGACACAGTGACAGCTTGGACCAAAGCAGGACTAGGACTCTGACCCACCGCTTCAGCAGGGTTCTAGGACTTGGATTCTGAATGCTTGCTGACCTACGTCAGACTGATTTGTGTGTGGTCAGAATTGATGCTTGCACTCAAAACTGAATCAGATCCCAGGCTTAGCACACATTATGGACATAGACTCCTAAATGAGCTGCGTGATGGGAGGAAACAAAGGTGGCTCTAAGTTACCTTTTCAACAAGCCAAAGACTGTCCCATTCATCAGCACAAGCTACAGAAACCAAAAGAGATGTGCAGTCACAAAGAGAACTCCTTTTGTAACCTTCAAATAGCTTGGTAAACCAGCTTCCTAGCTTCTGCCAGTCAGGCAGTGACTAGAATCTGGTCAAAGAATATTTCACAACGTTTAAATCCCATTGCCTGCCTGTTGTTCCTTCCTCAAGAGTTCTTTCCCTTTATGTGCAAGTGCAGCTGGACAGAGTGTAAGACTCCACACAAAAACAAAATTGCATCGAGGAAAGTTGATCCCCTACGCTTAAAGTTCTCCTTCGCGGCGACATAGACTCATGACTCCCAAGTACAAAGTCAACCATTAGAACTGCTCGAAACTTGGAATATCCATTCTGTGGGAAATTCTGACATAAAAAAAAAGCTCCAAATCAGAACAAAAAGTCAAAAACAAAATTTCCAAAAATAAATCGTTTCAGGTCAATCAAAAAGTTTCATTTCAATTTCAACTTTGGGGTTTTGGTGGTGTGTTTGTTTGTTTTGACTGATAAAGTGAAGTCTTGCACTCAGATTGACAATCCAATATCCTCCCCTCAATCTCACCCTCCCAATACAGTTTTAAAATGTTGACACCTTGAATGCCTTATCTCCCAGACAGAAAGAGAAGAAATAAGAATGGTGGGAGAAGTGGACATGAGAAGAAGGGGGGAATAGGGTGGTATGCAGAAGGAGAGAAAATGGAAGACCCTGGTAGGAGGAGGAGGAGGGAATGGGGGTACACGGTGCCCTTTGTAGGAAGGAGAATGGGGACATGGAGGAAATGAGGTGACACACTAAGCCCCTAGCCTAAGGGATGGGGCAAGGGTTTGCAGAGAGTCCTTGAAATAAAGGGAGATGGACGGTGGCAAGCAGGGAGCTTGTGATGGGGTTGAGTGTGGGAGTGAAAAGGTACAAGGACCCCCTGCTGTGTGCAATATGCTCTCCCTACAGAAGAAAAAAGTGTACAACCCTCCAGTTATATTTTTCTTTTATATCTTATTTCTAATATAAAATAAATTTCTAAAGGAAAAGTTATTTTGAAATGAAAAACAAACATTCCATTCCAACAGGGTGACATCCTTTACTGAAATACTGTGTTCTGATTTTCTTTTACAACAAAATTTCATCTTAAGTGACACTGTTCCACCGAACATTTCAATTTCAACAAATCAGCATTTCCTGACAGAAAATGGTTACATCAGAAAATTTTTGGCCTGCTCTGCTAGCCATATTCTCCTGGATGAGACCAATTTAAAGTTTGCTTTCCTCATCCATTAAAGCACTAAAGTAAAACCCAAATGAAAAAAGAACTGCTTCTAGTCATAGAAAGCAAAATTCTCTCCAGCCCCTGAATGGATGGATAAGAGGCAAGAACAGGGACTGACCAGAATCTTGCCCAGGAGTGTGATCCCTTGATCCTGGTTAGCAACCCCTGTGGGTACTAAATGTGAAAAGGAACCAAGTGACAACAGGTCCATGCCCCCAATCTGCACTGGCTAGCAAAACTGACTGGGTATGGAGCACAGAGTGGCAGAGCTATTGATCCAGGGCAGGCTGCCTAAGAACATCCAATAGGAATTCTGGCTGATCAGATTTCATCTTGGATGTTCCAAAATAATGCTCACTCTCAGCATCCCTTCTAGCACAGCAGAGGGAACCCAGGGCAGAGTCTTGCCTAGGATTGTTTCAGCATGACTGTAAAATCTATTTTATCCCTTCCTAAAGTAAGTTAGACACAAAGGAAATGCACCCAGATCAGGAAAAGAAAACTTGCCTCCCATGAGGAACCATTACACCACATCACTATAGATGAGAAATGAGCCATTTTTTAGACCAAGTGAACAATCTGCACATTTTCACAGTAGATCAGCGTAAAGTTATTTGGCACAAGCTGTATCTTTAACTGTGATATATTGAGGGAAATTCACAGTGCTCAGTGACCCTCAAACACCTCCTTCCACCTGGATAGGGTAGTACTGTGATCTTGGTACATAGTAGTTGTATAAATAACATAGGGATACTGGTTGACTGAAGACCTACTGGAGGGTTTTATTTTCTTATACTGTATTTATCTATCCATATTTGTTTGTGCAAACCTGAAACCTATAAAAGAAGCACAGGAATTTTTATTAGTTTTAAAACATTCAGCTTAACTTTGTCCCCAGAGTCATTTTGACCAGTGATATATCCCTATGCTTGGAAGCAATGAAACAAGGAATGCAATCCTACCACTTTATAGGTAGAATGGCTCCACAGCCTCCAAATTAGGTTAATAAATATCAACATTAATTTATATATCCTAATTACCCAAACATGAATACTGCAAACACTTGGATAATATGGTAAACAGGTTAATTGTTTTAGCTTCTTTTATACTCTGAAAATTGCCTAGTGAAATCAGAGGAGGAAGATGTAACTTACTGAGAAAAATAAGGTTCTTTTAAAGGCACCCTTGCTCCTCCTCCCTCCCCAAAAAAACAATGACATAATAAAATGTTTTTGACTCCAAAACTCAGATACTTGTGAACATTCTGAACAGGAGCAAGGCAGGCTCAAGGGATTAGCATGATTTAAACCAGCCCCTGGGGAAGATGCTGTATATTTCAAGAGCAATCAAAATTACACTCATTCTCAACAAGGCTAGCTGGAAAAATCTCTTCATTCATGTATTGTGGGTATAGTCAGATATGAAGTCTTGTGTGGAGGAAGGTGTTCCTGATCTCCATATATGTTAACTGTGGACATTAGGAAGTGGTCAGAGAATACCATTAGTGTCACACCAAACATGAATACTTCTCTCTTTCACTCTCTCTCACTCAGAAAGCACAGATGAAGGTTTTGGGCAGAGAATTAGGAATGGATATAAAAAAATACTGGAGCCCATGTAAAAAAAACCTGCATATTTATATCCATCCCTGACCATCTTCATGTTCTTATTTATATATACATATAAACACCCATGGGATCACAACATTTTACTGTAGCCAAGCTGGCAATTATTGCAGTTCTTTACAAATTATAAATCTGAGGTGCAGAGAGAAAGAATCACTTTCATTCATTACAAGGTTTCCATCTTCAGTTAATTTCATTTAGAAGGAACCAGATATTACTATGATCCTTCCGGATCATAAAATGCATTCTCAGTTTTATTTAAAATGTTACACTTTAAATGCCTGCCAGATTCTGATCTCAGTTACATGGTGTAAATCCATTATAGTGAATGGAGTTACCCTTGATTTACACCAATACAATTGAGATCAGAATCTGGTGCTATAGCACCTGTGGGCCTTAAAGGTATAATGAATAATTTTCAGTGTGTTGTGGTGGAATTTATCATATATAACCAGTGGTGAGCTGGAGCCGGTTCCCATTGGTTCGCTAGAACCGGTTGTTAAATTTAGAAGCCCTTTTAGAACCAGTTGTTCTGCTATTTAATTTAAATTTAACCGGCCAAAAGTGGCGCCCAAAGGGAAAATTTGGTGGGTGCAGAGCACCCACCGGCAGCTCCCCGCCCCACCTCACCTCTGCTCCGCCCTGCTCTGCTTCTCCACCCCTTCCCCCCAGGCTTCCCACGAATCAGCTGTTCCCGCGGGAAGCCAGGGCGGGCTGAGAAGCAGGCGGCGGCTTCGCACTTAGGCCCAGGGAGGTGGAGGCGGAGCGGAGGTGAACTGGGGCAGGAGGGCATGAGGAGGGCCGCCCATGCCGCAGCAGGTAACCTCGGGGGCGGACACGCAGGGAACCAGTCCCTGCCCCAGCTCACCTTCGCCACCCTTGGCTAGAGTGTGATGCCGCCGCCTGCTTCTCAGCCCTCCCAGGCTTCCTGCCAAACAGCTGATTCGCAGGAAGCCAGGGGGGAGCAGAGAGGCAGAGCGGACCGGCGCATTCAGAGGAGGAGGCAGAGTGGAGGTGAGGTGAGCTGGGGCCGGGTGCGGGGCGGGGAGCTGCCGGTGGGTGCTCTGCAACCACCAAATTTTCCCCATGGGTGCTCCAGCCCCGGAGCACCCACGGAGTCAGCCCCTAAGGTGCCACTTTTGGATGTGATCAGTGGTGGAAGCAGCCACTCCCCCTGCTTCCCCTCCAGCTACACTACTCTGCCCCTAGCACCCAGAGGGACCTGCCGGATGCTTCCTGAGAGCTGCCCCAGGTAAGCACCACTGGGACTCCCCAACTTGCCCCCCGGCAGGTCTCTCTGGCTCTTAGGGGTGGAGTGGGCACCCACTATGCTGGCCCACTATGCTGGCCCAGTCAGGGGACAGGGGAGGGGGGTGGATGGGGGAGGGGTCCTGGGGGGGGGCATCAAGGAACATACGGGGTTGGATGGGGCAGGAGTCCCGGGGGGTGGTGGTGGGCAACCTGGGGTGAGGAGGGAACCAGTTGTTAAGATTTTGGCAACCTATCACTGTATATAACTCTCATTCACATTCATAGAGCTGCATAGCTAAATCTACAGGTACCACACTGAATAGCTTTTCCCCAGCTGTTGTTAGTTTCAGCCTCACCCTAATCCCCACCCTCTCCTTGATTTTACTGATATGGAATAATAAAATACATTTTAAACAGATTATAGTTAATAATACAGATAATATCTTTTTAGAGATATTCCCCCCTCCATTTATTATGCACTCCCTCTGTCTGGATCACACATGCACAGCACAACCCACACACTTGAACAGCAGGTGGAAAACAGTAACTGCTGTTAGCGACATACTTTAGGAACTGTACACAGATAAATAGGTTGTTTAGGCCTGATTTTATACTATTAAACTGGTGCTGAATATGAATATGCAAAAGAAATAAAGTGCAGCCATTTTTTAAAAAAAACACACACACAATAAAGGTTTTTGTTCACAAGTGTAGCTGGAAAATTATGTTAATGAAGGTGCACACGTTTTATTAATTAAACCCTACATATTCTCAAAACTTCTACACTGAAATTATTGCCTAACTAATCACATAACAAACTATTTAATAAGATCTCATTTAGGAGACATCCCCAGGTGGCAATGTTCCACTGTATAAGAATCTTTTAATGGTTTTCATATTAAAACGTTTGAATCATTCTTGGACTTAAGCTTATGGGTTCATTATGAAATATAATTACTCTTGGGAAAGAAAAAGAGTTTGGTTCCAAGACATTTAAGGACTTTTTTTTAATTATTATTTTCCCCTCGTTAAACCTGTTTTCTGATCCTACTGTTTTTCCTTCAATAAGAGCTGATATTTTACACTTTGTGAGCCAAGGAAGATTTTGCTGCATGAAAAATCCAGACACCATAAAACAGAAGTGGAAGTAGTTTGACATTATGTGAAGTAATTTATTAGCTTACGTGTAATTAGATGTAAGCTCCTGAAGGCAGGGACCTTCCCTTAGTTTACTTCTGAATTTTAAAATAATTTAAAAAAATTATAAAATAAGAATAAAAAATTAAAGAGGGCATCACTGCCCTCTGCTGTATAGACTCTCAAGAGATAGTAATGATGGCACCCTCTAGTGGCTTTGCATTCGAGGATTTATTCATATTGTGACACCTAGGAGAGAGTCTCCTTTAGCTTGTATGGTATAAGCTTATTTTTTGTAGCAGAAGGTCCTTGTTTCAATTCTCTATGCTGCATGTCTATAGTTAAAATAGTTACTAAAGGGTCTGTATGTACACAGCAAGATTTACCTGATATGCTCAGAGGCCCTAGGTATGTCTAAACTGCAGCTCAGGTAGACAGCTTTCAGCCCCAATAGACAGATTTGTGCTAGTGGAGCTGAAGCTAGTGCACTAAAAATAGCAGCAGGGATATTGCCACTCTGGGACAGCTCCAGATTTCAAGCCTGCACGAGGTCCTGTGTCTGAGCTCAAATAGCTAGCCCAAGTCTCTGCCAGGGCCACAATATCCACACTGCTGTTTTTAGAGCTAGCACAAGTCAATCTAACTGGGCTGGGAGGCTTGCTCCCAGCTGCCGTGTAGGCATACCTCGTGCCCTATCGTATTCACGGCCATGAAAAATGTGTCACGGACTGTGAAATCAGACCTCCATGGTGAAATCTAGCTACTGGAGGGGAGGGGAGGGGAAGGGAAGGGCTGGGATGCCCCAGCCAGGGGCTCCTACCAGGCCCTCGGCTCCAGCTGCTAGTCCACTCCAAGCTGGGGAGGGATGGGACTTCTTCTTCTCCTACACAGCCACTCTGGCGGGGGAGATCAGACCCACCTCCAGGTACCTACCCCAGTTTCCTGCAGCACAGGAAGTTGCCAGAGATGGGTCTGATCTCCCTGTGCTGCTGGAGTGTCCCAGTTAGGGGCTCCTAGTGGCTAGCCCCAACTGGACTGGGGAGGGACGGGACTTGCTCTTCCCCTGCATGGCTGCTCTTAGGATGACATCAGACCCACCTACGGGTACATACCCTGTGCTGCTGGGAGCACCCTGGGGGAGATCTGACCCACCTCCACCTCTGGGAACCTTCTGTGGCTGCAGGAAGTGCTGGGGGAGTGCTGCCTTCAGAGCCCAGCTCTGAAGGCAGTGCAGAAATGAGGGTGGCAATCCCGCAATCCCCCTACAACAGCTTTGCGAGCCCTCCACATCCCCATTTTGGGTCTGACCTCCACTGTTACAAGACCATGAAATTTCAGATGTAAACATCTGAAAATGTGAAATTGACTAATTTTCAAATCCTATGGCCCTGAAATTGACCACAATAGACTGTGAATTTGGTAGGGCCCTAGATATACCCTAAAAGTCCACAGCAATTTTTGATATTTTCATATCTGTGCTAATATTTTCTACTATAAGGTTCCCTGGCAGTCCCAAAAATACTCCTTGCTATGTCAATACCATCAATTACTGCAGAGTGTAAGAAGAACATCGTTCACCTAGGCCCAGACCAAATTTTCAGATCTAAATTTCAAATCTGAACTTCCTGGGTGAAACCTTGGCTCTTGGAAGTCTATAGGCGTTTTATCATTGACTCTCCTGCAGCCAGAATTTCACCCCATGTGTCTCGATCAAGGGCAGAGCCAAAAAGCCTGGTTCCAAACATTCCTGAATATTCCCATGTCAAAGTCCAGATCCAAACTTTCCCAAAGCCCAACATTTTTCAGATTCAGCATTTGGATTCAGCCCATTATAGATAGCTTTAAGCTAGAAATTGAGATTCACGCCTAGATCTGGAGCTGGTGTTTGCAAGGTGGCGGGGTGGGGGGGTATTCCAAAGGTAGAAGAGCTGGAAAGAAGAACTTAATAGAGGTATCTATGCAGTGTGTGTATTTCTGTGCCAACAGACCTTTACTGAGGGTATTCTCCAGAGCTCTCCAGTGCAGGCAGAAATAAGAACTTTGCATGTGGTTTAATTAAAATATATTTGAATGTGTTTCCAAATGTGCGTACTACAATGTGGTCTAAAGGATTTATATGAAAATGTTCAGATATACTTTCCAGTAGGTCTGTGGTGGAGGGTTGATTCCACATTAGCTTGGAAAGAGTTTAGAAGGCTGAGATGAGGCCAATTAATCAGAGAGGCCACACCTGAGGGGAATCAGGTGGCCTAAGCAACCCCTGAATGATGATGGAATCCAGCTGAGAAGGAACTAGTCAGGCTGATATAAAGCCAGGAAGTTGGCAGCAGAAAAGGGCTGCAGCAAGGGTATGTGTAGTCAGTTTCTGGGTGTGTATATATATATATATATATATATATATATATATGAGAGAGAGAGAGAGAGAGAGAGAGAGAGAGATCTCACCTAGGGGTCTAGGCCCTGAAGGAAGAGTTTACCAATAAGGGTGGTGGAACAGAACCCTGAGAGGCAGGAAAAGGCTCAGAGAAATGGCAGAAAGGTGGGACTTTGCAGACCTTGGCTGCTGATTAGAGGGTCCCTGAACTGCAACATGGAGTAGAGGGTGACCCTGGGTTCCTCTACCAGTGACTGGGGAAGTGGCATAGTCAGGACAGTGGATTTGAGGACAGCCTGGGATGGTTTCTCCTGTGGGACTTTGAGACCCCAAAAGTGGGAGAACACAATGAGCTGGCCAGAAGGCCACGCCAAAAAGACAGAGCACCTGAATTGCATAGGGAGAAAAAGAGGATACAGGGTGTGTGAATGAGCCATCGAAGGGGGTGTAGGACTTGAATGTTGCTAATTCCCAGAGCAGCCAGGAGGAGGTGCCCTAGCAGTGCATATACTCTGTGACAATGCCTATTCCTATAGTTCTGAAAACAGCCCTAGTTTGGTTGCATCTTATATTCATTTTGAGTCGGTGTAAATAATAGACAAGCTGCCAGGCAGAATCAGGCCTTTTATGCCCTGAATTCTTGTCTACCTACTTTTAGTAATCTACCACTCCTACCTGATAAATTAGTGGTGGCATAATCCCAATGTGAGTTACTGCAGTTTCATGCAACTGACACTCTAAGATTTTCAGAGCTGTCCCTAGGAATTACAAATTAAAATCTCCTATCCAACAAGCTTAATAAGGCTTTTTTTTTTCTTCTTGAGTGCCTATAATTCCCTTTAATGGAGATCGGTGACCTCTATTAGAAAGAGCTTGGAAGCTTTGCTCTAAGGGTTTCTTATGGAGAGGATATCTCCTTGGCTCATAATATTAGAACATTCCCAAACACAAATGACCCAAATCAAATTTAGTTTAGTTTCCAGTGGACTGTAACTCATTTCAGAAACCTGCTGGAAGGTTCTGAATTTTTAAGCAGCTTGCCACCCTCAGACTGGGTTATTTTGCTACTCAAACAGCCCTGGAAATGCCATATTAAAAATGAACAGTATGCACAGTGCTATTGGAACATATTACTTTTTAAAGATTTTGAAATTTAAAATATTAAATACTAACTTTTTTTAATACCATACTGGAATGACACTTGTCCCAAACAGCTTACCCAGCTTGATAATTGATCTTGCCCTCAATTATGATTCCTGGGCCTTCAACATGATGTACATAACTCACATCACTGTCAGTTACCAAAAGGTAACACCTACAGCAATGGGGAGTATTGCTGAATACATTTCTAAGAACTTCAGCTCTTACTGTCAGCTTATTTCTAACCCTAGCTATGGGTACAGCTTCAAGCCAATTGCAACCAAACAAACTGTGTAGAGAGTCGGGTTTAAATGATACCATCAGCTCCATGGGTCATATATTGGATAAGTGGATTAACTGAACAATTTTGAGGATGAAATATCTAACTGGGGATCCACAAGATGATTTTTGACTCCATATGGTGACACTAAGGTCACTTAATCTCAGAAATTTTGATCTGGGGGGCAAATCTGTCATTGGTATATGGGGAGGGAAAAGGCAATGTTGTGGAGTCTGTGGCTAACAATAGATGTGTTCAATGAAGGATGGTGTATGGCTGGATCTGTGGGCAATATATGGCAGAGGGGTGGGTAGGTAGGTTTTGAGCATTTGTAAATCTCATTGGAAATGTATGTGATCTGGGGTAGATAAGTGCTGGGCAAGGATAGAAGGGTAGAGCTGAGGTTGCTTTTTATAACATGTAATATGATATTTTACACAAGTATGTTGATTTTAGAGATTGTAAACTGTGAGTGAATTTGAATATTTAACTATCTTTCCTTACCAGTTATTTCCAAACTTTTAAAGACTTAATTTTTTGTTTAACTGTAATGTCTCTTGGTATACCAACATTGTAGCAACTTTAACTTTTAGTGTATTTCAGATCATTGGATGCAGGTTGCTATTTAAGCGCAAAATATTATTAATATGCAAAACTACCCATCTGAGTATTGTATTATAGACACTTAGACAGCTAAATATTGGGATAAGAGCCCAAAACACATGTTCAGATCTCCAGAAATTCTTCAAAAACTTTGCAGAAAAATCTTCAAGACTTTGCTAAACTCTTGTAAGGTGCATATTCTCTTTTGTGATCATTTTAGCTCTTTTTTTCTAATGGCATTTCTCATAAATGCCATCCCACTTCCTGGAATATACACATTTTAACTTTAGTTCCTGGCTTTACAGCTTGCTTATAAATAGTAACTTCTCAACTACCAATGCACTAAAATATTTGTTAAATCAGGGTTAATATTTTTCAATGCCTTCTTTTCCTCAAAGTTTGTTTTGTTACTTATTTGTTTTAGACATGATTTTTTGGTTTTTGGGGCTTCATTGTGCTGTCCAATTATCAATTCCTTAAATGTCCTTCCACTATTACATGTACAAAGGAATACGTTTTTTGGGCTCCATTGCGACTTCTAATACTGTAAATTGATATTAATCCCATTGTTAAGTACTATACCATATAAACCTCAGGGTATTAAACTAAAATGAATACATAAGTTATGCTGCTTCTTAGCAAAATTTAGTGTAAGAGTAAACCACTGATATTAGCTGCAAGAGCAAGTTATTCATCTCACTAAAACCTTTAGAAAACATGCAATTTTGATTTGCTGCCTAAACCTCTAGCTTTTTCCCAGCCATTTGCATTTCACATGAATTAAAGCACAAAAGGTTCAAGCTAATGTTCTCTCTACTCTGACATTTTCTAATTAAATTATTCATAGTTCTCTTACTCTTGTAGCTTTTGTTTCTTTTCTTTCCAGAAGCAGCGCTTTTCGCCCATATTGTAAAGTAATTGGAAAATATAAAATATTAGTCAGTGCGCCATTGAACAAAAAAAGCCATCCAACAAGAGTTCTTGAAACTCTCATGACAAACAAATATGTTGTATTCAACTGGAAGAGTTATTTTTTACCTAAAGCTAATGAACCTGGGTCAAATTCAGCAGTGATGTACATGGTAGCATAAGGTACACTTTGTGTATGTTGGGGAATAAGGACACTGCACACTAGCGTTCTGATCTTAGTCACTGGAAGAGTCCACAGGAATGTGAGGCAGGTCCACTACAGGAGCACCTCAATGGAGTAGCAATCAGGAGCAAGGTGCAAAGTGTGGGGGAGGAGGCAGTAACAGTAGATTGGACACAAGGCGGGACAGGTCAGTACTGGCCATATCGACCCTTCAGAAATCTAACACAAACTCGACTGCCCCGGGATCTCCACTCGTCTAAAAACAGTTGATTTAAAATGCCCAAGACACCCTCCAAGTCTCCCCCTCACCCAAATAGCCATGCTCCCTCCACAAACCCCCACCAACAACTCAGAGTTTCATTTTTAAAATGTTGAAATGAAACATCTCCATTTTTTTTTCTGAATCTTTTGTTTCCATCCAAATCAATTTGGAGAAATCAGAACAAATTTGCAAAAAAGAGTTTTGGTGTTGTCAAAAAAGTTAGTTGAAAAATGTCACCCCAGTTAAGTGCTGAGCACTTGCTGTCTCTCTGGATACCACTATTGTAGTAGACAGAGGGAATGCAGCTGCTGCTCACATGTGTAACCACAGACCAGACAGAAACAGAGCGTTTTCTTCACACTACCTCCCCAAGGACAGAGTCCCAGAACCATGGGATGGGAACTCACATGAGATGCATGCTGAGTGCCGTTTTGGCTGACAGAGGGTGCAAAGAAGTGTGTGATCCAGCCAAGTGTAGCAGGGAATTGAGACTTCAGCCCAGAAGTTCTCAGCCTCTGTTTGTGAGGAAGGAGCTCAGTGAGGTCTGAGACAGAGGGTCAAAAAATAAGCAGTTTCCTGGAACAGAAGGGTATTTGCAAGAACCTGGTCTGAGGAACTAAGAGGTGGAAAAGATGTTTTTGTCACCTGACCGGTTTATGATCTTGGACCCCAGGGAAACACTGGATTTGCATGTCACTGGTGACAGTCTGAAAACAATGGGTTGTACAAAGGAATCGAACATGATTTGTCCTGCAGAACACCTATTATTGATGATGTTGAATAAGATGGAAAGAACCCAGGTTGATTGTCAGAATCCAAGATGAGTTTGAGGGACTGTTTGGAAAATCCACATTTTTACTTGCAAACTAAGCACATTTGATATACAAGCAGTAAGATCCTACCCACAATGATCATGGAACCTCACAATGCCATTTTTGCAAAATCATGTTTTAGAGTAGAACCAGACTTTAATCATTTCAGGGCAATTTACAGCTCAAAAGGTGCCTTTATTATCTTTTCTCTTAAGCAGTTAGGTACAATAGGACTTCTACAGATGCTCAACACATCACCTTCAGCAGCCCAGGGCAGCCTAAAGCAATTCAAAGACAGTCCAACATTTTAAAGTGCTTTTTACTTTTAAGGTGTTGTAAACTTGAATTTAAAATATCCTTTCTCATATTTTAACAAGCAGTGACATAGTTAACAACACTGATGTCTAAGAATAATCACTAGCCTCTGAATTAGCACCCACTAAAACGGATAGGGCAATGTACACCTAGAGCTGTTATTTCAGGCTCTCTGCAAACTCAAGCAGACAATCATGTCATTTTTGAAAGCTTTCTAAGCAACCATAACAGCTAGAGGCAAAATTTTCAGAAGCACCTAGGTAATTCAGAAGCCTAAATCCCATTTTCAGAAGTGACTTAGGGCCAGATTTCAATGGAAGTTAGATGCCTAGACACTTCTGAAAAATCACACTTGGTTCCTTTCTGCATCTCTAGACACCTTAATACCTTTAAAAATCTGGCTTTTAGGCACATAAGAACATAAATCTCAACAAACCCAGGTTCTGCCAAACAAGGAGGATATGAGCACTTCAGAGTCAAGAACCCCTCACTGCTGGTGCCCTGCCACTAGCCTGCTCCAGTTTAGTTGGCTCAAGTGCCTGGGCAGATTGCAACTGCCACAGTATGGAATGGGGAGAGTGTCACAGTGCATCACATATGAGGATACCAATTTCAGGACAAATTGCTGAGAAAGAGAGCAGACTTACCCCAAACTGGTGGTTATTCTATCATTAGATTATACCAAGGCAGTAACAAAAGTAACACTACACTGGTTAAACAGAAGTCAAAAATGCAGTCTTCTTAGACATTCCAGCCCTTGTCTCACCACCCAGATACTGGAGTTTAAACCAATTTAATCAAAAATAGGGTCCTGCTAATTCCAAGAGATTACCCAATGATCATGCTGATGCCAATCCTTTAGTAACTAAAAACTAAAGGTTTGATAATAAAAAAAAAGGAGATAGTTAATAATTGTTAATAGACCACGTACATACAAATAATTGCAAAGTCCTTATATCAGATTTGTAGCAGTGATGGAATAGACTGCTGGCTTGCAAAAGTCTCTCCGGTAACTTCCAAAAGATCAGAAGGTTATCAGTCCATAGTTCAAAATGCTCCTTTTCGTTGTAAATTCACAGTCCAGAGAATCAGGACAGGGAAAAGGAGATATCTCATGGGTTTTCTATAGCCTTTGCCATGTGCCTGGAAATTTATGGTCTCTGCAGAAAGTTACTGGCCTAAAATGGAGTCCAGTGTCACATGAACATATCACATGACCTGACATGGCTTGACTCACATGGGGTAGCCGCCCATTGCCTATATTCTTGCTGAGGCAGCCACAGGAAGAGCTATCTGGGCAGAATTATTATTCTTAGCAAATCATAACTTTTCTATTGACACTCACAGAACATACTCTACAAGATTTGTTGCAGTTGTATAACAGTAGCAATATCAATGCTATAAATGTTCATATTCAATCATAAAGTATCACAGAGAGTCTGGAATGTAACGTGTTAAATAAAAAGCTCAACTGGTATTTTTGTAGCTGCTGAGGATGGGCTCAATCCTGCCAGGTACTAAGCAGTACCAGTGACACACTGAGTGCAAGAGGGCTTAGCACCTCACAAGAGGCACTGAATATCTGCCATGTTCAAGCCCCAACATAAAGAGACTGAAATACCAAAGTTCTTTAAATCTCATATACGTTGTTCATAGTGTATCTAATTTTAATTTGATCCACAGTTACTTTGTGACAGCTGTTTACTTATTAGATTAACAGGGAATGTGGTTTATTTCACTTTAAACTGAGGTTACAACTGCATTCCTGTGATAATTATGGTAATTGGCATAAAGGTCTGCATGTGTATATTTGTTTGCTTGTTTCAAACAAAGTCAGTCTTCTGTCTGTTTAGTGGTCAGGATTCAGTGTAGGTCCACAATGTTACTGTTCGTCAGAGTTAATAACAGGTAGATAAACCTGTCAAAGTATCCACAGTATAATTGTGCAAATGTTTGCCTTCCTTTTTGTCTTTTGCTAAAGTGAACAATTTAGATGGCATGCTTCATGATACCACTTAGCCTGACTGTCTGCCACCCAGACAAAACCAAAGACTAGATATTTTTGTTACTTCAAATCAGTTTTACATTAACCATAGAATCATAGAATATCAGGGTTGGAAGGGAGGTCATCTAGTCCGACCCCCTGCTAAAAGCTGGACCAATCCCCAACTAAATCATACCAGCTAGGGCTTTGTCAAGCCTAACCTTAAAAAAAGTTTTACACTACTTTGATCTCTTTATTATAAAAGTAACTTGGCAGTCAAGCTACTTGGCAATAGTACAGTTTTGTACTGGAATATCACTACAGCATAAAAGTTTCCTTTTAAAGAAGATGTAATAGATTACAGACCTGATTCTCATCTCACCATTCACTTCAATGGCCTAATCCATGATCTAGATGGGTATGAAAAAAAGAATCAAGTACTATATCTGTTATTATTAAGCCCTTCCCTATAGTATCTCAACACATTCATAAATGATCTCACACAGAAATTCATCCTGCTCACCTTACTCATGTAAATTGTCTCATTGAAATCAGCATACAACTGATCCTCATTTCTTACTTAGAAAAAGCTGCCAGTGAAATTAATGGGAACGCTGTCCAAGAAAAAAGAAAACCTGTCCAAGAAAAGATTGAGTAGGAATTATTGTATTTGGCCCTTGACTGGGTTCCCGAATGCCTACAATGTAACAGAGTTGTGGAGCCAGGTGATTTGTACTTGACTAAGGGTGATCCTGATCCATGAAATTTTTTACATCTACAGCGATACATGCCACATATGACAGACACAGAAGCATGGTTACATGTTACAGTGATATAGCATTTCTCACACCATATGTTGTCTGGAAATTATGGCTGAGTACAAGAAACAAAAACCTGCGTATTTAACTTTGTTTCTCTAAATAAATTTGTCTATAATAAAAAAAAAGTATACTGCCACTATTCAATGAGTGCCTAACTATCTTAAAAGGACTAGAGTAGCTATGCACCTGCCATCCTAGAAACAGCCAAAGGAAAGAAGCAACTGAGGACGGCGTCAAAAGAATAATGCCCCACATTCTTGGAAGCAGATTCTATTGTTTGTTTATCTGATGTTAATAAGAAGTGGTTAGTGACCCTCAAAATATATGGAGGTCCAGGTTACAGAAGCAACCGATGTCTAGATGCTTATATAACTTTATCCAAATGTCCTGAGAAAATTGGACAGGAAATATCACAAGAGAGCCTCCGCACATGCCATTTACAATATATCCTGTTTCAGCTCAGACAGGAAATACTGCAAAGCTATCCATTTCTATGATGTTTTAGAATTTTCGCTTTCTGATGGAACTAAGATTTGCTGAAGCATTTGAAAATGAAAATACAGGATTAGCTTACCTTTTCTCCAAAAGAAAAGGAGTACTTGATGAAGTGAGCTGTAGCTCACGAAAGCTTATGCTCAAATAAGTTGGTTAGTCTCTAAGGTGCCACAAGTCCTCCTTTTCTTTTTGCGAATACAGACTAACACGGCTGCTACTCTGAAACCTTACCTTTTCTGAAGCTCAGTAATGATTCAAGTTTGGTCAAGGGTTGGGTGACTCCAAATAATAACTAAGATGGGTTTTTTGAATGATCACGTTATAGTCTGCTTTTCTATTGGCACTGTCACTATGGCAAACTTATTACTGTAAGTTACTGCTCAAGCCCAGGCTCACAACCACTCTGAGTGGTCTGTACTGGTTGCCCTCTCTGTACACTTTGCTCACTGTTTCAGGGGAAGCTAAAGCACACAGCATGAAAAAATAACAATGTACTGGAATGCCTGGCTTTAGACTATATTGTTGTAATTTGTTCTCTTGCTGCATTCCCTTCAAGATTTTTCCCCACCTTGACAGAATGAATAATATATCTATAGACTGGATCTGTGTGGCAATTCCAGTGCTGGCAAAACTGTTGAAAAATCAGTTCGTTTCCTCAACTCTTACCGTAGATTTCCACTGCAGTGCTTTTGGGTTTTGTTGTTGTTGTTGTTTTGGGGGTGGGAGGAGGGGTTGGTGTTTGTTTTAATCCCTCACCCTCCAAGTACTTTGCTGTAAAAAAAGTTGTTGGAATAAAAATGGCAAATATTTTCCCTTAGAAAAAATATTGACTTGCTTGTAGGAAAATCAGCTGTTTGCCACAGAAATAGTGAGAGACAAGGTAGGTGAAGTAATATCTTTTATTGGACCAACTTCTGTTGATGGAAGGTACAAGGTTTTTGAGCTATACAGAGCTGCTCTTCAAGTCTGGGGAAGGAAGACTCTTCTCAAACAAAAGGAACAGGGGTACTTGTGGCACCTTAGAGACTAACAAATTTATTCGAGCATAAGCTTTCATGGGCTACAGCCCACTTCATCGGATGCATAGAATGGAACATATAGTAAGAAGAGATATATATGCATTCAGAGAAGGTGGAAGTTGCCATACAAACTGTAAGAGGCTAATTAATTAAGATGAGCTATTATCAGAGGAGAAAAAAACTTTTGTAGTGATAATCAAATGGCCCATTTAGACAGCTGACATCTTAATTAATTAGCCTCTTACAGTTTGTATGGCAACTTCCACCTTCTCTTTATGTGTATATACATATATCTTCTTTCTGTATGTTCCACTCTATGCATCCGATGAAGTGGGCTGTAGCCCACGAAAGCTTATGCTCGAATAAATTTGTTAGTCTCTAAGGTGCCACTAGTACTCCTGTTCTTTTTGCGGATACAGACTAACATGGCTGCTACTCTGAAATCTTCTCAAAAAGAAGAGGTTTGAATAAGCTTGGATCAGCCCCTTTTCCAAACCAAACTTTGAAGCTCACCCACGACTACAAGTTATGCATCTTTACTATAACAGCCTTCAGATGCTCCTGGGCGAGGCCGTATCTAACAACAATGAAGACATTTTATAATTTCCCTTCACTACTTGTCTATAGGTGCAGAGAAAAATGTTGTAAGATGCTTATTAACTGATGTCACAGTCAAAGGCAAATGTACCTGTGCTGATGCCTTTATCTGTACTCATTCAATGAAACCAAAGGATCTTATTAATTTAACACAAAGTGAAGGTTTTATGTTTTAAAATACATTTTATTATAAACTCCACTAACCTAAATATTGGACACTGGCTTTTAGGTGTGATCTTGAAAAAGAGTTGCTTAGAGGCTCTATAAAACACCAAGTAGTGCAATCCCAACTTTATACATGTAACACAAAAGTGTGATTAGCAAGACAGACTGCAATACAGTCAGAGGTTTTGGTTTTCTCAGCTGTTTTAATGCAAGCACAGTGGAGAAATTATTTTAAGCTACACCTAATGCAGCACAAATTTTTATTTCTAATGTATCATTAGCCAATTTCTCTGCCACGTTTTTGTTACTTTCATTAGAATAAATGCAATAGGGTACTAAGTCAAAAAATAACATTGATTACAGCTTTATGTTTGCCTATCTATCAATGGATAAATGTGAGTTATAAGTAAAAACACTAGCTGGTATTTTATCTATAGATGTATGTATTTATAGGCTGTTCTATGGCATTCATCTCTATACCATCTGAGCACCTCACACATTTATTTAGTCTCA
The DNA here is from genome assembly GCF_965140235.1 of Caretta caretta. Lineage (NCBI taxonomy): Eukaryota > Metazoa > Chordata > Testudines > Cheloniidae > Caretta > Caretta caretta. The sequence continues at coordinate 87,152,642 of NC_134210.1, read as the reverse complement.
ACAATCCTGTGAGATAGGGATATATAAGTATCCCCCTATATTTGCAGTGGAAAAATCAAGTTGGGGGAGTGATCTATGGATCAGTATAAGTGCCTAAACTGAAGTTGTTCATGCACATCAGAGCAGAATTTGGCAGTGAAGGCTATTGACCAATGAGCTAGAATAGTGGTTCACACAATGTGGCACAAAGAGCACTTGCAGGTGGTCTGCACAGCTGATTCTGTGACATTGGTAAAGTATCTGTCAGTCTCCAATCAGATGTCTCCTATAATTATAGCCCAGACCACACCTCTTTGGGGATTTCTAGATCTGCTAAACTAAAGCAGAAATCTCCAAGCACTTTACTGAACCTGACACGGCTGCTTCTTCTCCTTGGGCTCACTTCAAAAATGAGGTGTTCTGAAACCAAAGTTGTGAGGCCCCATTGTTGAAATTCCAATCAAAGTTGGGTTCACGGTAGCACAGGGTGACCCAAAATCTCCAGCCCCTCTGAAATGAGCAATAATGCATGGGGGATTTGCCAGGCTAGCTAAAAGATGCACTGATTCAATGCATCCCATAAATATCCCCCACTGGAAGCCCCTATGTAGCTGCTTCTCCTGGTGGAATCTCCAGGACAATGCAATGGTGTAAGTCCTGCTCTCCTGCTCCTGGGATGAATCTGTACCCACTCACTACTGCCTCTGCTGACACAGATTGAAATTGCATCTTTGTCTCAGCAGAGGATGAATTAAATACTTTGTCATGTGTTGCTATGATGCAAGTTCAGCTGTGATCAAGTTTTTGAAAAGCACCCTCATTGCTGCAGTTTCAAAGACACAAAAGGACAGAATCAAAGTGCCAAGTGAAGAGATTAGAGCAATGGGGGCAACAAACAATGATAAGAGACTGGGTATTAATCTTAGAGGTACTAAAAATGAAATCCCAGATCTGAACACTACTGGATCTCCAGAAATTTGGATTCAAATTTTGTGACTCAGAGCCCATCTCTAGTATTAATAAATGTAAAGTCCTTTATCCAGGGATAGGAAATGAATAACACAAAATGAAGTAGGTAGTATAGGACAGCTGGGAACAATGTAACCATACCCAACCAATCACTACGAGTTCAATTCTGTCATAATTAGATGGGCCTAAACCACCCAGGTCTATATTTTGGAATAGTGGGGTGTTTGAAGAGGTTAATTGAGGCCCAATTTTAGACCCAATATTAGTTTTTCACATAACAACGCACTACAGTTACTTCCGGGAAGCAAGGATTTGAGCTTGAGAGTCAGGATTGTGAGAGGAGGGTCTCTATTTCAGGATGTGGTCACAAATGTCTCACATGTCTTTACAGAACAGAAGCTTACTTCATTCAATTAGATCTGGGCTCCAAGATGAGATGACTGAACAAACCAAACTGCAGCAGACCAGTTCTGGTAATTCCACTGAAACCTGGCAAAAATATGATGAGTTTGGGGTTGAATTTTGCAAAGCCCATAGTCTTTACATTACTATAGGTTATAATATGTTTTTTGACAGTGTGACCTTTACATTTTGTTCATTTTAAAGCCTATTAAGGTTCCTAACTTTTGAGAGTCATTTAATCTAATTTCACTCCTTGAAATAGCGTCAAAAAAACTTTCAAGATTCTGATTAATATTGTTTTCATCACTATTTGTTAACCCTGCTGATGCTGTGTTTATTATGGTAGGTGATTGCTTTATGTAGTTAGCTCTCCATCCTCCAGTAGGCTCTGTGGTCTCTCAAATGCAGAGAAGGTCTTTGGGAGAATGGCTTTAGGTTATCTTCTCAAAGCAATGCATCACTTTAATTTAGGGAACAACATTTAAAATGGAGTCAGGTCTTTTAAGCATTCCCCAAAGCTGCTATTCTGTGCTCTGAATATTTTACACTGGGAAAAGGAGCAAGAAAAGTTACCATCTTTCCTTCACTGCTGTTTGCCTGGCCAGTAGAAATTCACAGGGAAGCCACTAGACAGGTACATTTATCTCAGGCATTGAAGTGGGAAGAGGCATGCTGAAAGTTGCACTTTAAGAGGAAAGCATGTTAGAGTTATTTGCCAAATCCATAGACTTCTATCCCTGATTTCTCTTGTTAGATGTTTTGTCTCTTGCTGGTTTCAAGTTTAATTTTGGTCACTTTGAGAATCTTGTTCTCAGACCCACAGAAACAAGGATGTCCTTATTTTAAATTGATGAGCAAAAATAGCTGTTCTCAGCATTAGGATTCCTAACAGTCTCTTATCTATATGGGTGTAGCATCCCTCTCTTAATTAACACAGTTAGGGATGACTTGTCAAGGTGGTTGCAAGCTCTTCATTAGTAAGGAGAATTAATCTCTTAAGAATGACACTGGTGCCCCATTTACTATATATTCTACAACTGATGCTGATCACAATGTTCAAAGACTTTAAAAGAAAAAGAAAATTGTTTTCAAACTGTATTTAGAAAACAAACAAAAGGGTCTGAAGGAGGCTAACCAGTCTAAGTCACAATAAAAGTGGGGAAGGTCTGTGAGCCACTGCTCCAAAACAGTATAATTTGTCAGCTGCAAATTATTAAAAATTGGTTGATTCTTGATGAGAATTATATTCCAGTCAAGATCACACAGGGGTTATGTTCTCCTCTTTCACCAGGGCAACTATCCTTATTAGGTTCTCAGATCCTTAAAACATAATATATTATATTCCTCATTCTTCCTTGGAGAGATGACTGTAAACAGTAAATTTCTGTTCATATCCCCATTAGGCCAATCCTAATCATTCCTATTTGTTAACCTAGCTTGGCCAATTTGATGCTCAGGACATGGAGGGAGTGTGGTATTTAATATCTGGCTAATATTTTTGGTGAGAGGAGAGATGGCCCATGATCAGGACATGACCTAGGACACAGAAGATCTGGGTTCAGTCCTTGCTCTGCCATAGATTTGCTGTGTGACCTTGAGCAAGTCATTTGACTTCTCTGTACCGCAGTTTCCCATCTGTGAAATAGGCCTAGACTTGAGTTGCCTGGCAATCTAGGTATGAAAGTCAAGAAACCAACAGAAGCTGTGTCTATCCAACCTTGGTGCTGGAAACAGGAGATGGTGAGTTGTTTCATCCCAAAATCTGTTGCAGGACTACAAACAGAGGTGAAGCTGAATAGAAAACAATCGTCACCTGAGGCATTTCATGAAATAGCATAGATTAGTCCCTAACTCATGCTTATCTCCCTCCCCCTTGGAATCTGTTCTGAACATATCAGACTCTCTCAAAGGTGTGACCTCTGCTATGTATGTATTAATAAATGAAACAGGATCTGTTGCTATACCAAATGGTAGAATGGTACAAGAATGTACAGAAGGACAAGAGATTGACAAACAACGCTGGAATGGCAAACACAGCCTTGCTTAGGTGCATACTTTATGAAGTTATTTTAAAAAACACTGTGCATGCTCAAAACATGACTTTCATCCCTTCAGTCAGTTTATTCAAAAGCAGTTTCTTCCACAGCAAAACTGTACATTACTCAGCAATGGACATGTCTTTCTGCATTAGAAAATTATGTTGAATTAGAATATGATATTGAGAAATCTTGTTTATATTACCATACTACCTCGGAGACCCAGTCATGAAACAGGACCGCATTGTGCTAGACTGAGCAAAAACAGTCCCATAACCATGATTTTGCTGTCAGTGTAAAGAGTGACAAGTCAGGTCATCTTTTTGACAGCTGATCTTAAATAACCTCCTCAATGGCATGTTCTGACTTTCAATCCCAATTTGTTTTGGACTCTTCAAGCAAGGGTTATAACACTTTTTTTTATTCTAATAAGAAAAGTGCATTTTCACAGACTACCTCCCTTCTCCACTTTCCTTACATCCAAAAATGGCTGAAACACACCTGTTCAACTTAAAAAAATAAACTGAAATCATTACTTATGACCAGCTAACACATTATTGAATGTGAATTGTCCCTGTCTACATTAACTGAAAAGTTATAGTCAATATTATGTTAGCTAACATGACTCCTCAGGTCACTCTCTAATGTGATGTGATTTTTCTAATGAAGGCAAGACCTTCCTAGAACACTTACTTCTCACATTTCAGCCTTCCCACCCAAGCTGTTTTATATTCTTCAAACAAGGGCTGAAGAATGTATCTTTTTATAATGGAAAAACAGCATCTTCCTTCCACCTGCCCTCCCGTCTTCTTGCACTACCAAATGTCTGAACAACTTTTTCTCAAACTTATATATAAATCCCTTCAGGCAGAGACCATACATGCAAATATTCTGCCCCCAGAGGTGAATGTTTCAGAAGGTTATGAGTGACTGAAAAACAGAGAGATTAGATTAGAAAATTATGTAAACCTAACTATAGCAGATCATGCCCACCACCTGTTCTAATAGTATATACCAATATATTTTTATTGAACGAAAGTCATAGAAATGGAATTACAGATAAATGATACTTTATTAGGATTATGGCTCTATTTATGTTGTGACTACAAAAGAATTGGAAAATCCTCAGCTTAAATCTCTATGTAAGGGGAAGTTCAAAGGTCTCATTTCTAAGGCTTTCTAGTCTCATCCCTGATTAGAACTTTAGAATGAACTTTCTGATTCTGAAAAGCTCTCATCAGTGTGACTAACAGGTAATTCTTCCCATGTCCTGCCTGGTAGCAGTCTGCTTACATTCTCCACTGCCTCTCTCAAACTGAATGTCAAGCCACTAAAAGACCTTCATCCATCAGTGTCCTCACTCTCCAGGTTTTACAAGCACTCTGAGGTTAAAGAAAATATTCTCTGCAGGTACTGGTACCAGCACAGTAAGAACAAAAATGTATACAGCAATGAGCTTCTCTGCTGGAAAGAAGTCTGCAAGAGTGATGTTTCATTTCTGTTCAGCAGGAAAAGACCATTTTTTTTTGGTCGTAAAATTTTTCCATGAGCTTATTCATTGTGCAGCAATGCAATTGTAGAAAATACTGGAAATGCATAAGAAAAACTCCTGAAAACTCATAGCATAGTGGCTGCAAGTTAATGATGCTTTTCTATGCCTGAAAAATCTTTTAGAATTGAGAGTTATTATTATTGTAGGCATCCCTCTAACATCTGAGGGGCTATTTTTCAGTGCTGAATTAGTCCCATTGAAGCCAGTGGGACTTCATAGTGTGCAAGTGAGCACCTGAATTTGGCCCTAAATCCCCAATAGTCATGTTTATGGTGCATGTGGCAGCAATAAATTCTGGATGACGATGGATCTGAAGGAAAGGATCTGGATCCGAAAAGCAGCATGTTTAGATTTTGCTCTAGCTTTTCACCGGACTGCTTATTCCCCTCATGATGTAAGTTTGGAGTCTAGTATGCAATCATTATTCATATGGAGCAAAATTCTGGAACACGGAACTAAGCCCAAATAAGAGGGGTTTTCCTCAACATCACAATGCAGAGGACCGAACCTTCAGCTCCAGCTAGCTAAGGAATCCACACAGCCAGACTGCAACTAGGCTATGAGAAATAGCCACAGAGCTCACTATTGCTCTCTTTCTGTGCTGTTCCCCCTCTTCCCCTCCTCCCTCCACACACACACAATGCATGGGCTCACTAGCTACCTTCCTGTCCCTCCCTCCCATAGGCTCTGCCTCTGTGCCACAGCGTACTATTCAGGCCTGCTGCAGAAATCTCCTTCCCACAGTGTTCTAGCAAGGTCTTGCCTTCATTAGAAAAATCACAACATTAGAAAGTGACCTGAGGAGTCATGTTAGCTAACCTTTTCCATGGGAGTGTCTCTGCTTTTGTAACCCCAGACAATTTACATGCAGCTCTTGAAATACTTCGAAGCCTTCTGCACCAGAGGAAGAGCGCCAGAATTTGAAATGGAATGAGATTTAACAGTAATCACACTTAGCACTTTTATGTGGTCCCTGTACAGTAACCCACTAATCCTTGAAACATCCCAGTAAGCTGAAGGGGAAACTGAGTCAAGTAGAAATGACTAGCCTACATTTACACAGCAAATCAGTGATATGTAATGGATCTGCAGAACAGAAGACTACAGCTCCCATCGGCTCCCTCCCCATTGTACATCCCCTTCTCCTGGCCCAGTAAGGAGAAAGCTCCTAAAGAAAGTGTGGCCAGGCTCTGTTTGGGAGTGGGAGCCACATGACAAGAAGAAGCTAGAGAAAAGCCCCAAGGAACTGTGGATAGAGATGCATTGGAAGAGGCTAAGAGTGCCGGACATTAAAGCTGAATGCAGGTCTGTGTCTGACATACAGGGGAGCAGCAGAGGCTGCGTGGGAACCAGTGCAAAGGGGCACCCATCAGAAATGTTGACTGAGCCTGACTTGGAAACCCATAAATGCTTAACTGCTTGAATAGAGACTGGACTGGAGAAGGCAGTACAGAAACAAGTCCTGAGTCTCAGCTGGACTGCCCCAGAGGCCCAAACAGGAACTGCTACTGCTAACTTTGAACGATATCTGTTTAAGTCTCTGTACCTAGGGTACTTATAATCTTTCCTGCCACTCCTAGTAAAAACTTTTCCCTTAGCCATGGGCCTGAGCAGTTAGTGGGACTGACACAGCTACTATCAACAGGGTTTTATCTGCTGAAGCACCTACCATGCTCTGAGATGCCATACTCCTTAGGGGCTTGGGGTACATATATAACGATTATTATAACCCAGGAGTTTCTGACTCAAAACAGTCTGCTCAACTTCTAGACCACACTGTTTAGCAACAGGATGGCATTTGCTACTTATTATTTGCATAGCACCAAGAGTATTTGTTGTTTTACAGACAGGCATTACCACATTTAAATTGCATGGCCAGGGACCAAACAGGAGGTTAAATTTAAAAAATTTAGATTATAAACTATGTCACTGTGTTCATGAGAACATGAACAAGTAAAATTACACTGTACATTTCTTACTGCTTCCTAAATATGGTTATTTTATGAAAGCGGTGCTTTTTATGGGCAATTTTTAAGGGAAACATACATTATTAGAACAGTACTGAGTTTACTATCTGTACAGTATTTTGAAAGCAATGTTTACATTGGAATTAAAAGATTAACTCTTCTGCCATGTCAAGATTATGTACTCTTCACTGTTAAAATAGTGTGAGTTTTATTTCAGCATTGCTAGATGTTGGTTTGACAAATTCCAGAAATAGGCTTCTTGCCAAGTTCAACACAACTCCCATCTGCTTTTTAGAACTATCCCTGTAGCCCATCTCAGCACTGATGAGCAAATAGACCCATCCCTGGTATCTCTGCAATACCGCTAATAGTCCTAAGAATAAGTTGAACTGAAACAGCAATCCTTTCTCCTGGAGAATTACATCAGTCTCAGAAACGATCACTTTATCCTGCCAACGCCCCTATGTGAGAGAAAGACCAAAGAAAGAGACACAAGAGAAATAATAGCTGCAGATGCTGAAAAGAAGATGAGGTTTATTTATTTTGCATAAATAATATTCACTATAGTCTCTTTTTAATGTGTCTGTATTTTAAATGCATAATTTACAACAACATTAAGAACCTCAGGCTTGCATAAAAATTAATCTAAAATAAGGCACAGTTGTTTTTAATTAATTATCTGAAAAGAAAAGAACTCCTGCTATAGAGCATTCCCTTCAGAAAATTTGACCATCTCAACTCCCCTTATTCCTTCAGTATTTGTACCACTCATCCATCTCTTCCTTGTAATTCTTTTCTTAGAGAGACTTCCTGCTGTAACTGAAGGCTCAGTGCATTATCTTGTGTTCTGTTGAAATTAAGAGTACAAGAATAGAAAGGTAAAGTGGAATGGAATACTGCTGCTTCCAAGCCCTGAGGATATTAGATAATTAAAGGTTCCTCTGAACAGGAAGATCAACAAGCATTAGAAATTACTTCAGGGTAAAGTAGCATTTTCAATTAATCAGAAGCCTTTTTATTTGAGTGATTTGCTTAGTTCTGCCTAACAACCAAATTGTGGGTGCACGTAACATGGTGCAAGGAGCTTTTTCCCTCTTGGGCCATTCAGATGCATGACAAACTTGTAGTCCTAGTGTTGCGCTGAGTGAAAGAGCCACACAGGCTCATGCTTCCTTGGTTGCTGGCCCCTTCCAAAGGGATGCAGAAGGGAAATAGCTGGATACCCCAGGATCTCCAAGGGACACTCTACCTCTAATGCAGGCTTGTACTTTTATGATACAGTCTCACCCTTAACATACCACAATTTATCCTATTAACCAGATTCAAATATGCAAATGACAAGACAAGACACTGCAAATCCAGAAATACTGGTAGCAGTATACTCCCTTGTATATACTTCCCAGAATGAAACTGGGCAAGGACCAGAGCTAGGGTATACTTTCCTGGCCCAAAGGCAATCCTGATCGCATGGATGAACCCAGCAGGACTACAAAGGACCGTATGGTTGAACCTAATCAAAACAAACTTTATAATGGAGCAAGTGTCAGCAAGAGCAATGCAGAACTCAGATGAGTCTGAAAGGAAGTAGCAAAAAACTATCAATTATTTTTTAAACTAATTAGCAATAGATTTACCCTTATGGGTTTGTATCTATTTGGCAGTGTATACGCACAGTGCTATCCTCACTTTGATTTAGATGTGTTACTGAAAAAAGGGGACAACATTACATACAAACATATTCTTGTAATATTTACAATAAACAACAGGAAAACCCCAGCTCTGTGCAAAGACAAGAGGAAAACCCCAGTATGATGCAAGACAATCTTGAGAGGATTTCAGATCCCAAACATTATAGACATAAACCAGAGCATCTCCTTGTAGCTTGATGGTTTAAGTCTGAACACAAACAATATTTATTTTGTGTTTCCAATATTCATTCTTTGTAATTTAGTATTAAATATAGAAGCAAACTCATTTATCCCCCAGATATAAAATTGCTCATAGGCTTTACCTTGTCAACCTCTTCAATAATGCTTTGAGGTATGTCAAAGTGAACTGAGTGCTCCTTGGTACACTTCAATACCTTTTTGACATGACGCATCATAGCAGTGCCTTCAGACCCATTATGATGGATTTTGCCAGTCCTTGGTATCCAGCCATTAGAATGATGATCTGGCTATGTCTAGTCACAATATTATAAGTTACCACACATGTAATTGCAAACAAGAATATTGATTTTTTAAAATTTATTTTAAATTCCTGAACTCCTTGTCTGTACTGTGCATTCATGGCCTGCAATACTGCTTTGTAAAAGAAAGTAAAGCTGATTTTAGGCAGGTGAGTGCACAAAATCATCAAATACTCTTATCACCCACTTTTAAAACATGTATAAAGGTATTTATAAAAAATAATTAAAAGATTTACTCATGATTGGGCGGAAACACTTTCTACTGAAGAAGTTTTCACATGAACTTAATTTCAACATTAAACAAGAAGCAAAGAGTTAAATATTTGATACTAGAGGGATTTTTAATGTAGCAGACAAAGGCATAATAAGATCCTGTGGCTGGAAGTTGAAGTCAGAAAAATTGAAACTAGAAATAAGATACAAATTTTAACAGTGAGCATAATTAATCATTGAATCAGATTACCCAGGGGCATGGTAAATTCTCTATCACTTGGAGTCTTGAAGATAGGATAATTTTTCTAAAAGATGTGCTCTAGCTCAATCACAATTTATCAGGCTTGAAGCAGGAATCACCAGGTGAAATGACATGGCCTGTGATAGACAGAAGGTCAGAATAAGTCTGTAAAAATCTGACTCCACATGAGCCTGATGCATCCCAAATTCCAAATAAAAGCCAAATAACTCCACTAAAGACAATCCAGTGATCTGTGAATTTCACCAGTGTAAATTAGATCAGAATTTGGCCCACAGAATCTACAGAAAAGGGGAGGCAGATGAATAAAATTGGTTGCTTTAAGCTCTATGCCACACATTAAGATCCTGTCAGATCTTTATCTATAAGTTGTTCAAATTCAGTTATATAATATGCCATAAACACGCTGTGGACATCCATGAATACTATGAGTAAGTAATATATTGGATGTTGTTTCAGATACCATGGAAAGCACTGTTCCCAAAGAAAAAAGGAATTAAACATCAATGTCTAAATATGGAAATTTAGAGGTGATTAACAGATATTAGTCATAGACACTTAAAACCACTACTACAAGCTTTAGTCTTATTTAGATATCTAATGTTGTAGTCTAACAATTTAATTTTATTTGAGGACAATTAGAGAGGTTTTCAGAACTGTGCAAGCACAACTCTAGGACTAGTTTCCATCCACAGTTTTTGAAAATATGGTAAATGACCATGCAAACGTGCAGCTCTGCTTTTAATTATTTCCATATGCAATTACTTTGACTGCAAATGTGTAGGTCTGAAAACCTGACAAGCAGAGTTTCATACCTATATAAACATTTGAGACAACCAGCACTATTGTTGAAAGAGCTATATGACAGTTATAAAGAGAAAGTGCCCATTTGCTAAACTCATCCTTTAGAATGAAAACATCCTACTCCCTCAAAACAAATAGCTCAGCTGTCTGTTTTGTGTATGAACCTGTTTGACCTCACATGTATATTTTGTATATGCAATTCAGGTGTCTATTTTTTGAAAGTTTGGGCTATGAAATCTAAAGATGGGTGGGAAACAATTTTCTTGTCCTAGGAGAATTTTCAATATATCAAAAACTTTCCCCATTTCAAGTTGGCACAAAAAGTCAAAATCTTTTTTAAAAATTGTGAATTGGAAATCTGAAAGAACTTGTATTGGCTTAATTGAAACATTTTGTTTTGATTTCAGCTTTTCCTTTTTTAAAAAAACATTTTATCACTATAAAAATGACTTAAACTATGAAACAAAGTCCTTTTGAACCAAAAACCTTTTTTTTATTTTGAAAATGTCAAAAGTGGATATTTTGACAATTTCAACTTTTTTTTCTTACTTTTGAAACAGGAAATTTGTTGAAATTCACCTTTTCCCACCGACAGGCTTGATAAATCTGCATTTTCCCATGGAAAAATGTTTGATCAAAATATTCCCAACCAGCTCTATAAGTTCTCTCTTTTCCAGCAAAAATCCTTGAGACATTGCCTAATATAGTCCTAGATTTTGGCAGAAACAAAACACACTAGGTATCTAGAAGCTCCTTCTACATAATAGAATGCTAGTCCAGCACATTGTATTTCTCTTTACCTGTAAATCATTATGCTTTCAGCACAAACAGAAACAGTCCAATCTATCACTAATAGTTTTCTTGTTGGAAATTATCCTACGATAATTACACAACGAGAGAATAGCATATGATTTGATATATGGGGCAGAAGGTCACATTAATGAAGTTGTTTAAGAAATTTGTTTTACATATTTACCTTCCCTAATATTTTCTTGTAATCTAACCAAATGATGTGTAAATCCACTCCTGTTTTCATACATCATTGTGTAGGTAATGATCCCTTTAACTAGCTTCCATCATTTTAAATGGCTTCACTCTCATCAACCCTTTTTCAAATATTAGATGTGCATGTAACTTTACATACATAAAAAAAACCTAGCTCCTCTCAAGGGTGCCAATTCATTTCAAGTATTACGTTTATCCATACATGAGGAGAAATGTACATCTAGTCTAAGATGACATTTTTAAATTAAGGAGAAAAAGAAAAAGAAAAAGAAAAAACAAAAGTACAGTCTCCACAAGGGTGTAGTATATCTGTGCTATTACAAGTTAGAAGCAATTCTGAGAGTACAAATGGTTCCTTTGCTGTGCATGCGGAATACAAACTCCGTCAGTGTTCCACAGCTACGCATACCACACAACTGCATTCCAAAGGCTGATTCTGCATGGGGCTGAGTACCCTCAATTCCCATTGATTTCAGCAGAGAGCTGTGAGTGTTCAGTACCTCACAAATTAGGCCCAAAAGTAGGTGAAAGCCAAAAGATCATGTTCAAAGTAAGCCTGTAATTCTGTACGTAAAATGTCATTTTCAGTAGCTATAGAAGTTTTAAAAATGAATGCTTTCCCTTTGGGCAATGGTTGGATCCTTGTAAGTCTGGAAAACTGGACTGGAAATCTTGCAAAAACAGGATACCTTGAGAAATTTTGACACTTCCATTTTCTAGCCCAGCGCTTCTTGCTGTGTTTCTAATACGTTGGTGGGTAAAACACCCTAAATGCTATATAATTCATGATTTGCCATTCATGCATATTTACCCTGATCTTGTCAAGGGTTAATGGGCTCTGGACAGTACAGGAGTCTGTCTATAGAGCTGTCCTTTGTGCGTCAAGGCCATTGCTTCCCTAAGGAAATTAATGCAATATATTAACTAGCTCTGAGACAACAAGGATGATGAGTTATTATGCATGTGGACAACTGGTTAATTCTCATGGTGATGTTTGTTGTTGTTTAATATGATTTTGTGGCCAAAAATCCAAGCTGCATCTGTGACTGTTAGCAAAAAATGTGCATAATGCATGATTCCTAGTGTGGCAAGATGTCCAGTTTTCGACCGGACTTTCCGGTGAAAGGTGGGACTTGATGGTGTCCAGTCAGATCTACTGACCAGACACCCAAAGTCCAGTTACTGCGGGTGACGAAGGCGCCAAGTCATCACCCGTGCCAGTCCCTACTCCGCCAGGGCCACCTCCTACCTGCCTTGGGCAGCTGCAGCTCCCAGCCCTGGCTCTACAGGCGAGTTCCTCCCGACCCCCACAGGGAAGGTGTGAGAGGGGAAAAGCAGTGAGTGATGGAGGAAGTGGGAAAGAGGAGCAAATGGGGGGAGGGGCCTCAAGGGGAAGGGGCAGCACAGGAGCAGGGCCTTGGGGAAAGAGACAAGACAGGAATGAGCCCTGTGGGGGAAGGGGCAGGGCAGGGACAGGTCCTCAGGCGGGTTGACCTCACAGTAAACCTTAAGTGCCCTGTCTTCACTGTGTTTTTACCTCAAGATAGCATTTGTTACCTTGAGATAACATCTTCACTGCTAAAAAGGTGTGTGTAAGGCCTAACACTTCTATCCCCAATTAGCAAAGTGTTAGCAGTTTTATTTGGGTATAAGATTAACTGAGGAGGTCTGTGATGGAAAGAAGCTAAGGCCTGGTCTATGTGAGGAAATTAGGCTGGTATAACTACGTCGCTGAGGGTTGTGAAATATCCTATCCCTGAGCAATGCAGTTAAGCTGACCTAACCCCCATTGTAGACAGAGCTCAGGTTGATGAATTCTCTCACTTAGCTACTGGAGAGGTGGAGTACCCCTCTTGTAGATGTAGGTAGCATCTTCCCTGAAGCAGTACAGCGGTGCCCCTGCAGCTTTTTAAGTGTAGAAAAGCTCTGCAACTCCCAGGGCAGACCAAAAGACTATGTCCTAGTTTTTATTAAGCAAATCTGGATTGGACTGCTCACTATACTACAGAGGGGAGATAGATGTAGGGAGCTGGGGAAGGCAGATGGTAGAGGAGAGACAGAAAGAGGTGCCAAAGTTATAAAAGAGGAGAAAAATAAAAAGAAAGCAAAAGAAAAAGATGCAAAGTTGAAAGTCAGAGACTGGAGGGAAAAGAAAATAAAGGAATAAAAGAACAAGACAAAGGAATAAAGAACAAAACAGGAAGGAAAAAATGATATACAAATATAAAGTTTGATTTTTTAAAAAAAAATCAATCTCCCCCTCTCAAAATCCAGTATTGGCCTTGCTGTTGGCTCCCTAAATTCACTTGCCCAGTGACCCATTTTCCTTACGTCAACCCTGATTGATATTTGAAAATATATATAGTTTTTTCTAAACTGGCCAGCTATCATCATATTACTTTTTCCTTAGTCAGTAAACCATTGACTAGAATCAGCATGGAGTTCCAAAGTCACTACACTTTCTAATGGGCTGTATGATTTTTTTTCTAGATGAAGATACATGATTTTTCTTTTTATGGCTTGTGGTAATACTTTGGATGGCACATTTCCTTATTTGCTATTTAATCGAACTACCAAGAAAGGGCTTCGTCCTCTGGATTAAAATTCTTTCACACACATTTAATTCTTTTAGTTCCTCAAGGCAGGAATCTACTGCCATTCCATATTGTCCATAGCAAGAGGGCAATTTGTCTTTTTTTTTTTATTTTATCTGAACAGAATGTATATAACACCACCTTATCTAGAAAGACCGTCATATCTGACTACATAGTATGAAATTTACCGTGCCCAGAAATTGTTCATTTCTAACATTTCTGTCTTTTGCAAGACCTACATATACTATACAACAAATGTTTTCTGGTTTTCCTTGCCAACTTTGAACAATCTACGTTCTATATTTTGTTTACATTCTCAGTACAGTAGCATTATGCCATAGGATCTTCCTCATTTGTTTCATCAGTAGTGATGGTTCCTTTAATTATTTTATTAAGAATTCAAGACTTGTTTAAATTTTTCTTGTTTCCTCCTACAAGTAAATCATCCCACTGGTTTCCTGCAGTAACTGAAGATTTAACATTGTAAAAGTTTTCATTCCCACTACTGAGTTCAGCTGGCATTCAGAAATGACAAAATCTTCTTGTACAAATTGTCAAATCTAAAGATCTAACAAAACATCACTTACATTTGTTTTCTCAAGGGACATTTTTGTCATTTTTTTTAATAGTTGAATTCCCCCCATATTTACCAGTGTTCTTTGATTGCCTCCTCAGCTTGGAAAGATTCAAATCTATAACATGACCTTCAAATGATTTATGTAATGTTTTATCTTTCTCTTCATCATTCTCATGTTGAGATATTTGTGGTAAAGAGTTTCTGGGATTTACTCATTTATGTGGCTGGTATTTTAATATCATGCTCCTGTGAAGGAGTAGGTAGTGTATCCTATGAAACTTCAGCTACAATATAAACTACAGGGATTTTGTTTGTTTGTTTCATTTCTTATGTTCTCCAAATTTCATTGTAAATCTTCCACCTATTGACTCTGGGTAACTTCTAATATTTAAGGAATGTAAATGTATTTACATTAAATTATGTTCAGTTTTAGGAATTTAAATTTGTTACTATTTACAGGAAAGGTTTTGTTTTCTTTTTTAAAAAAGCATAAATTTTCAATCTTAGTGCTCTCCGCAGTTTTTATTTGTTGCCACGACTCTCTCCCTAGCGTGTATGAAAATTGTATTTATTTCAAATCATATGTAATTTTACTGCTAATATTTTTAAAGAAAAAAGTATGTCCATCAAATAACGCTTTTTGTAGAATAGTCTTCTAATATTTATTATTCTTGTTACCTCTTTTGGATTTCTTTGAGAGTTATATCCAGCATTATATTTTCCAGCTGTATTTATGGGGAGTTGTACTGTCTTTGAAATTTTGTTTTCTGGGTGATTTGCATCTTGAAATGTAGTTACTTTTTTCTTTTTAAAAATATTTATTGATATTTTCCTTGGCCCAAGTCCTGAGTTCAGTATCCAGGTCAAGTAGCAAGGCTGGTGCTGGACAGATGTATCGGAGGGAGGGGAAGGGAGAGGAATGTGCTTCCCATCCAGACCACAGACCTGTTTGCAGTCAATCAATGGAAACTACTCCAAGGCAATGTCTGGAGTAACCTTTCCAGGCCCACATAGTCTCCATGTGGGAGATGAGTTGAGACAGATCCCATACAGCAGCAGAATCTTTGGCCCTACGCTTAGTGCCTCACCATCGGACAACTCATTTCCATATGTAACCCCATAACATATCAATTATGATTTTCCCCCAGTGCTCATATGAATAGCATGATCAACAACTTAATTTCAGGAAGACATTGTACGTACTCAGTTCAGGGACCCTCAGCAAGCGTTGAGAAATCAGTGAATATGAAGTTAGGAGAATAAGAAAGGTTAATCTATTTTCCTGCATCAAAGTTAATTTATGTCCACATTTAAAATAAAAACCAACTTAAAGTATTCATATAATTTTGCAAAACATTCTATTCATAAATGTAGGAAAACCTTGTTTCCAATACCCCAGAATGTATTACTTTATGACAGCGTTAGTAGCTAACAGTACGTATTATGACAAAAATAGTTCATCCAAGAAAGTATAATGTTGTATCAGCATGTGACTGCTTTAGGCTATCATTAAGAATGTACAGTACTCACTCTGGAAGCCAGGAATGAAGCAACTTAAATGACTTGAGAAATGGTTATCATAACATTATTATTTGGCATTTTATTTTCATGTTGTGCTATTCCTTGATGAAGCTCATTTTCAAGGTACTAACCTGAAACTTGTGAGTGATGGACCTATAGAGTGAAGCTTACACAGTGGCATTTTACTTTTAAGTGAGCCATCCAAGAGTCAGGAGTTTTTAATGTATTAAAGCTAATGCTCCTTTGCTCATTGTTCATTGAGATATAAAATCCTTTATCACCAAAACGATTCGAGCATTAACCCCACCAGCTCCTTCTCCCCATACTTCCAGGTCACGGCCAAATCTTGCTGCATTTTCTTCAAATATATGTTGAAATCCAATATTTCCTATCCATCCTGACTCCTTAGAATCTTTTCCGTGCCCTATTCATTTTGGCCCAGAGCCTCAAAGGTATTTAGGTACCTAACTCCCAGTGAGTTCAAGCACCACTGAAATTACTGAGCGTTAGGCACATAAGTACCTTTGAGGATCTGGGCCTGTCTGTCTAGTATTATGATCTCCTCCTCTCTACCCCTCTATTACCCAAATCTTTTCAGACTTCCTTAATGCAGTTGCCAGAAAATTTTTCTTTGCCCATATATAAGGCTGCATCACTCACCTCTTTGAATCCCTCCTCTGCCACCTCCTAGCCCAGGGGCGGGCAAACTTTTGGGCCTGAGGGCCACATTGGGTTTCTGAAATTGTATGGAGGGCTAGTTAGGGGAGGCTGTGCCTCCTCAAACAGCCGGGCATGGCCCGGCCCCTGCCCCCTTGTAGAACTGATCAATGAAATTGTTTTTAATTGTTCACTTTATTAATATAACTTCATAAGTAAAGTTTTATGAATGAAACTACATTCATTCATAAAACCAGGTACCCCAATAACTGGCTAATTGAGTTTCACTTGTAATCCAATTGCTGGTTAAATCACTGAAACTTACACTGTTTCAACATTGTAACTTCTGCTCACTGTTTGTCATTCATTATACTTGTCTATATTGGAACTTCTGTTCACTGTTTGCCATTCCTTACACTTGTCCATGTTGTAACTCAAACTCCATTTTAACTTGTCCCAAACTCCATTTTAAAATGCTCACTTCATTTTGTAAAAGCTTGCTGCAACCTTCATTTTTGCAAAACCCTGCTGTAAACTTATTAGTTTATTTTAGATGTGTGACTGAGGTATGTCTGGATGATGGAATCAACCTCCAGCCCCAGCCTGTCCTGATGAAATAAAGTGTAAACACCCAACGGCTGAAGATACAGACAACAGCCCTGACAAAGTAAGAGGACTCCACCCTCAAAACAAAAGAACAAAAGTACAAGTGAAGAAACATCAAAGCCAGGTCCTAGGCTGAAAGTCATGTCTGCAATTGATGGGTGATCAATCACACCGAACCCAGAGGCAGCGTGGCACAGCAAGACCTATAGACTCTGGAGTCAAACTAAAGCCAACAAAAAGGATGGGTGAGATGGAAGACTTTGAAGGGTAACATTCTGCTGCCCACCAGAGACCCAGCTCTTCCTCGTGCCCGGCTTTCCTGGCCAGTGAGCCGCCACAAGCTGCGAACCCAAGCCACGAACTCAAGCTACATTCAGGACTGGTAACTATACAGCAGCAGCAGAGCCTGTGTGTGTGTATGAACGAACGTGTGAATGAATGTGAAACTGAATGAAATGTTATAGCGATAACTGACTGCCTACTAGGATTCTTTCTGTATTCACAATAAATGTGACATTTTGTCTTATCCTCTTTAATAAGATCCTGCTGGTTTTTATTTTATTGGTATAACAGCTTATCTGCCGCCCCCCCCCCCGGGACTCCTGCACCATCCAACCTCCCCCCCCCCCCCCGTTCCCCGACAGCCCCCCGGGGATCTCTGCCACATCCACCCCCCCTCCCACTCTCAGTCCTCTGACCGCCCCCAACTGCCCCCCACCCCCAACTGCCCCCCGCCTCCCCATCCAACTCCTCCCTCTCCTTCGTGACTGCCCCCCCCCGAGATCCCTATCCCATCCAATCACCCCTTCTCCCTGACCGCCCCCAGACCCCTTGCCCCTAACTGCCCCCTGTTCCTATCTGCCCCCCACCACTCCATTCAACCCCTCCTCTCCTTCCTGACTGCCCCCCCAGGACCCCTGCCCTATTCACCCCCCTGCTCCCTGTCCCCTGACCACCCCCCGCTGCCCCATTCAACCCCTCCTCTCCTTCCTGACTGCCCCCCCTGGGACTCCTGCCCCCATTCAACCCCAGTTCCCCAACTTCTGACCGCCTGACCGCTGCGGGGGAGGGGAGATAGCCTCCCGGGCCAGGAGCTCTGGGGCCGGGCAGGATGGTCCCGCGGGCCAGAAATGGTAGTCTGCCCACCTCTGTCCTAGCCCATCAGCTCAAGTTTACACTTTTTGTTGTCACCTTCAGTGGGACAATTCAGGCAAGTAAGGGGCCCAATATGCAAATAATGATGACCGCTATAAGCCATAATTCAAAGCAACCTCCTGCATTCCCAGGGAATCAGGCCTTCTTCATAACCATCTTTTAGGCTGTAAGTGTGATAGCCTCCACCCTGAACAACATAGTGAAGACTGAACCAGGAACTTCCCGAGCTGAAAGCATGAGCTGTTACAGTTCATAGCCACAGCTAGGCAGCTTTAGCGCAACATATCCTGTGCATAGTGGGCACACAGTGTGACCGTGCCCCACACATTGACCAGCATGTTACATAAGCTCTTTGGGGCACAGACTGTACTCTTATGATTGTACCACACCATGCACTTTTTTGGTTCTTAAAGAAATTGTAATAGCAGCAGAAGCAATGGCCAAGCAGTAGTCCTTGTGCTATGTTTATCTGAGTGACATTCCAACACATAATATTCTAAGTACAATGTTGTAAGAACAGTAAACCTAAATAATTTGCAGGTTCCTTTTCAGCTATGTCTTCCATGACTGTAAACATTTTAGATATTCCCTGAAAATACCTGCACAGTGGTGTATACAGTATTGTTGTAGCCGTATTGGTCCCAGGATATTAGTAAGACAAGGTGAGTGAGCTGATATCTTTTATTAGACCAACTTCTTTTGGTGAATCATAGAATCATAGAATATCAGGGTTGGAAGGGACCTCAGGAGATCATCTAGTCCAATCCCCTGCTCAAAGCAGGACCGATCCTCAATTAAATCATCCCAGCCAGGGCTTTGTCAAGCCTGACCTTAAAAACTTCTAAGGAAGGAGATTCCACCACCTCCCTAGGTAACACATTCCAGTGTTTCACCACCCTCCTAGTGAAAAAGTTTTTCCTAATATCCAACCTAAATCTCCCCGATTGCAACTTGAGACCATTACTCCTTGTTCTGTCATCTGCTACCACTGAGAACAGTCTAGAGCCATCCTCTTTGGAACCCCCTTTCAGGTAGTTGAAAGCAGCTATCAAATCCCCCCTCATTCTTCTCTTCCGCAGACTAAACATCCCCAGTTCCCTCAGCCTCTCCTCATAACTCATGTGTTCCAGTCCCCTAATCATTTTTCTTGCCCTCCGCTGGACTCTTTCTAATTTTTCCACATCCTTCTTGTAGTGTGGGGCCCAAAACTAGACACAGTACTCCAGATGAGGCCTCACCAGTGTCAAATAGAGGGGAACGATCTCGTCTCTCGATCTGCTGGCAATGCCCCTACTTATACATCCCAAAATGCCATTGGCCTTCTTGGCAACAACGGCACACTGTTGACTCATATCCAGCTTCTCGTCCACTGTAACCCCTAGGTCCTTTTCTGCAGAACTGCTGCCGAGCCATTCGGTCCCTAGTCTGTAGTGGTGCATTGGATTCTTCCGTCCTAAGTGCAGGACTCTGCACTTGTCCTTGTTGAACCTCATCAGATTTCTTTTGGCCCAATTCTCTAATTTGTCTAGGGCCCTCTGTATCCTATCCCTACCCTCCAGCGTATCTACCTCTCCTCCCAGTTTAGTGTCATCTGCAAACTTGCTGAGGGTGCAATCCACACCATCCTCCAGGTCATTTATGAAGATATTGAACAAAACCGGCCCCAGGACCGACCCTTGGGGCACTCCACTTGATACCGGCTGCCAACTAGACATGGAGCCATTGATCACTACCCATTGAGCCCAACAATCTAGCCAGCTTTCTATCCACCTTATAGTCCATTCATCCAGCCCATACTTCTTTAACTTGCTGGCAAGAATACTGTGGGAGACAGTGTCAAAAGCTTTGCTAAAGTCAGGGAACAACATGTCCACTGCTTTCCCTTCATCCACAGAACCAGTTATCTTGTCATAGAAGGCAATTAGATTAATCAGGCATGACTTGCCCTTGGCGAATCCATGCTGACTGTTCCTGATCACTTTCCTGTCCTCTGAGTGCTTCAGAATTGATTCCTTGAGGACCTGCTCCATGATTTTTCCAGGGACTGAGGTGAGGCTGACTGGCCTGTAGTTCTCAGGATCCTCCTTCTTCCCTTTTTTAAAGATGGGCACTACATTAGCCTTTTTTCCAGTCGTCCGGGACTTCCCCCAATCGCCATGAGTTTTCAAAGATAATGGCCAATGGCTCTACAATCACATCCGCCAACTCCTTTAGCACTCTTGGATGCAACGCATCCGGCCCCATGGACTTGTGCGTGTCCAGCTCTTCTAAATAGTCCTGAACCACTTCTTTCTCCACAGAGGGCTAGTCACCTCCTCCCCATGCTGTGCTGCCCCGTGCAGTAGTCTGGGAGCTGACCTTGTTCGTGAAGACAGAGGCAAAAAAAGCATTGAGTACATTAGCTTTTTCCACATCCTCTGTCACTAGGTTGCCTCCCTCATTCAGTAAGGGGCCCACACTTTCCTTGACTTTCTTCTTGAGAGAGATAAGCTTTCAAGCTTACATAGAGTAACATCGTTTTCTTTGAATAAAGAAGCCTGACGTACTTCATGAGTTTTTAATTTATTTTCTATCATCAATATTCAAAGTCTGCATGAAGGGTAGAAGTCCACAGGCATCTGTATAACAGAAAGGCACATAGGTACAAAAATATTTGTTAATTCTTTGAACCTGATTCTCTGATACTGTTAGATGTGTTACTTACCACAGAAAAATTCCATGTTAGAGGAAGTTCTCTCTCTTTAGGAATGAAAAAAATAGATCACTTTTATTGTACTTTCATGGTCACATTCATATCTCTTGATAATTACTTTGAAATTGTAAATGCCCTACATTTTATGAGGTGGTTCCTAGTTGCAAAACAAAGATGCAAATCTACCATGATAAATAAAAAGGAAAGGGGAGGGATTACACATAGGCTGAGAGGATTATTTTCTAAATAGGCAATTTGCAAAGCAAAAATAAATAAGTTTGCTCAAAGAATAAAGTGCTTTTCTATTTAAAAAGCATCCTAGTGTATACTGGTTTTAAACCTAATTATATAATATGACATATCCTTTAAAAAGCATGTTGGGAGCTATGAGAAAAGGGCTGTAAACATTAAAGAGTCTGGTGATCTGAATAATCAAGAGTGCAGAACTGCAGTTGATTGTAATAGCACCAACTATTACGGTTTTTTTCTGTTTATAACTCCTCCCTCGGCTCTCCTCAACCATTTCCCACTCAGGTCTCTCTTTCCAATGGTAGTTCACCTTCCCTTCCATCAGTGGTCTGCTTCTGCTATGTCTAGAAGGTGGTGGTTAAATTTTATTATTGAAAGAAGCAACATTTTTATAGGAAAGCAATTTCCAGCTGTTGTGCCAGTGTGTACTTATACCCACTATGTGAAATAAATACTGCTTATATAGCTTACTATTTCACTGAAGGGTGACTACAATTGCCTGGTGACATGACACGCATAGGAAGAGTTAAGGAAAAGGCTATGATAAGATGTGACCTACAATAAATATTTTGTAAACATCCATGCTTAAAACCTGATTCTGACCTTTTTGAAGGAAAAAAGCACTTAACCCAGAGTTAGCTTCAGCTCTCTGTGTTCTACTGAGGCACCAGAACTTCTAGATTCTGTCATTTGATTTTCATGCGTCTGTCTATGGTGCCCAGGGTTTCACACGCTCACTTTTTTAACCTTGCATACGTGCTTTTCTAGTTAAACTTCATAAAAGCTACCCTGTGCCTTCTTCTGGCTGCTTAGTTACATATACCCAAAAAGCAAAGGAGTACTTGTGGCACTTTAGAGACTAACCAATTTATTTGAGCATCTCGAATAAATTGGTTAGTCTCTAAGGTGCCACAAGTACTCCTTTGCTTTTTGCGAATACAGACTAACACGGCTGCTACTCTGAAATATACCCAAAAGTGGCCCAAAAGGGGCACTCACATATGCAACAACAAATTGTGTCCCTTATTTACAACAGAGCAACTTCAATGAAGACAGTGGGTGCTGAACATATATAATTAAGAACAGAATTAGGCCCACAGGAGTTGGCAATTCTCACGTGTTTGTTGTGAGGTGAATTTTTGTTGTTTTTTCCCCACATACTTCTCCAAGTGGACAGTTGAAGGCTGGCAAATTGAGTACCAGCTTTGTATTTAGCAAGGAGGCTGTTGGGTATAAAGTAATATTACCATTTCAGAGAGGGGGAAATTGACACACAGTGGTAGTGACTGTGGTCTGCTGGATTAAGCAAATTCCTGGAAGCAAGGTTCCAATCTTGATCTGTGTGACCTTAGGCAAATCTCTGAGCCACTGTTTCCTCATCTGTGAAATGTGGATAACACTGTAGTTCCTAGTATCCTATAGTGAGGTACGTTGAAAATTATGCTGAAAAGTGCTACCATACATAAATACAAAATATTATTAAAGCCAGTCAGTGGCAGAGGTAGAACTAATGTACCAGGAACTATTTTCATTCCATGGGCCCTACGAGTAGGCAGAGCCCCTACCTCCTGCACAGACATCACTATGTCCCAGACCTGTTGAGGCATTTGCAAGGCTTGCCAAAATTTCTTTAGTTTAGATTAACTAAATGCTTCACGTTACCTCCAACATTCAAAGCTGCTCTTATAGACTCTACTGTTCATGTGCTCCCCCAAGATTCAAAGGTATAAGAGGAGCAAAGACATCTATTAGACAATCCTACGTGATGAGTTTAATGTTCAGAATTGCAAAATCATCATATCAATTTCCCTGGCTTGCTGCTTAGATTTAAATGAGACCTACAAACCAAGCGACTGTAAGTGTGATGAAATTGGTTCAGCCTCTGCTGTGGTATGCATGAGCAACAGAAAATACAAGGGAAGCGGTTTTGTTTTATTTTAACTAGTATAAAGTTCTAAGAACAATTGAACAGACGCTACTGAAACTTTCCAGAAATACTTTATAACTGAGTTCAAGCATAGAACATTTTGGCTCTAAAGGGATTTGTTTCAGAAAGTTATGGGAAAATGAAAAAGGACTATTACAGTGGACATTGCATTTCAATCTTAACCATGGCAGACAGAAACCTTCCCTGCTGTATTTTTCATATCTTTTGATTGGAGGGTCTGAAATGCCCTTTGTCTCAGAGGGTCCTTTATTAACTTGAGTGGTCAGGCTAGTCAGAAGGTTCACTCTCCAAGCATTTGCTATTCTCCCCATATCTCTTTGAGCCTTCCCTGGTTTTCTTTCACCTAAAACCTCTGCTTGCAGACAAGAACATTTCTATTTGTAGCTCACTTTCCACTCCCCTTCTTTTGAGGATCAGATTCTAACCCTCCCTGGAATGCTGAGTTATGAACTGAACCTGCTTCTGGCTGCTTTTCATTCAACATGGAGAATTTAAATAATAAACAAACAAACCCCTTGCTTTCATGAATAAGGATATGCTAATTAGATGCCAGGCTAATTGCTCTGACCCTGATAGCAGGTGACCTGGGATGACTTTGTGAAAGAGAAGACATGCTGAGATCAAGGCTATTTGTTGGGGAAAGGGGACATATTGGAAGTATTTTTTTCCTCTGATACACGTATATATAATATTTTGTATTTCATTGTCTTGTCTATCTCATTTTTGTTCACACTTTTATTTGGTGTCCATTGCATACTGTGACAATAGTTTCTGTTACTATCGCAACAATAATACACTATACCTTATCAATATTCATGGCACACTTTATAAAAGTACTGTAATTTCTATTCATGTCCCTATTCAAAATCTGCTTCTTCTACTAATCCTTCCTACTCCGATCTCCTTTTTAGTGTTCTCTCCATATCAACCTGCATATGAAATGTTGCTCTTTGCTCTGTTTTGTCTATTAGATTACAAAGTCCCTGACACCAAAAGCTTATAAAATTCCATGTACATTCATGATGCTATAAATATTTATATTTTCTTGTTCTCTAATACATGGTGTTATAAAACAATTAAAGGAATCCCCACCCAATTTAATCAGGCCTTCAAAATCAGATCTGACTTTTAAAAAAAGAAAGATCCACACACACTACACTCATACTTTGAGTGCACATATATGCAATTTGTGTATTCAGTCTGAAGTAACTGCACATGCAAATACTGGTATGCAAAAATGCAGAATCATGGGGGCCCCTTTTCTTTCTAAAACAGAAAGACCAGAAAAACTGAACAGTAAGAAACACTTCTCAGTATGAAAGACTTATGAAATTATTCTAACCCTTAACACTTAAAATATTTTCAAATACATTTTACACTTTATTGATGCTAAGATTACTCCTTATTTTCTGTACGTTTAACCTGAAGAAGTGAATAAAATGGATAGTCGTCTTTTAAATATCAAGCAATATAGGAGCACAATTGCATCTGTCATAGATGCAAGACTTGATAGCATTTATCCATGATTGCAATCTGTTCATTGGTTTCTAAACTCAGAGTCCTCCAGGGTATGTCACACATCCATATATTGTCTCTGAATTTTGCAATTGGATCACTGATGTAAATAAAAGATCTGCAAAATCTGATGCAGCTAAACAATTCTCTATTGTCTACACATTTGAGATGGCTCAGGGACATACTTTATTGGAGAAAAAGATAGCAGTAACTTGTGCTCCATATTGACCCGTTACAGATATCAGTAAAGGGAGAACTTGAACAGTTTGCTAAATCTGAACACTTCGACAATCCATAAGCCAGTTTTGATCTGTCATCTGTCGGCTTTGTCATCACAAATGCAGAAAAGAAGAGGAAAGGGGTCTGATCCAGTCTTTCCATTGGTTTCACTGGTTGCATCAGGTTCCTAGATTGCTAACAGTGAACTCAAGGATTAAACAATGGTTTGAGCATGATTGTGGATGCTCTAAATTATTTTCTGTAGCAATGCATAGATTGTCCAAATGTTTATGTTAAGGAGAGAGAAATAAGAACAATTCATATGTCTTTTACTAGAAATTCAAGCAACAATCTGAATAAAACACTATTGCAGACAGAGACACTGAACCTGATTCTCAATTACTTAGTTCTTGCTCTTAGGTCAGGATAAAGGTGGGGTTATGTGGGAGGGGATGGGGAAGTTATACAGCTTTTGGGGCACTGCAGGACCCTGAGCATGCTCCCAGGGAACTTAGGGTAGCCTCATGGCTGCTCTGATTTCTGTTCGGTTTGCCAGGACAAGGCAGAGCTGTAGACACCCATCCCTATCTGCCCAGTGTGCTGAGGCCTCATGCCAGCCCTATACCCATGGGGTGGCTTTCTGGCCACTGGTATTCTTAAGGGGCCCTTTCAGTATACTATAAATCCCCTTGATTCTATCAGAGTAGCATGAAGGGGCCTTAGTGTAATTCTTTTCCAACATTTCTATCATGGAATTCATAATGTTTCCATTTTAATGGGTCTTTATCCAGGCAGAAACAAAAATAAATGGTTTTTAAGAGAAAGACATCTCACGTTATATAATATGTCCTAACTTCTCGTGACAGCTCAGAGTCAACATTCAGCACTAGGCTGGAGAGATGTGCTGATTACTAAGTCTTTGTAAGACAATGACAAATGCCCAGGCTCTAGACAAAATGCATCAAGATCTTTACAATACTTCAAAACTGCATTAACAGCAACTAGTTCTACCCAAACTTTATATCAAACTTCATTTTCCAAATGGATCACAGCTTCCTATGCACTTACCATAACAGTGCTCCACACAGTACTAAAGTGATTGATTTATTCAGTTAAAGGCACTAGAAAATAAGCTCAGCAAGGGTGCTTCGCTCTCTAAAAAAGATTATATGATTTTACACATGGACGTGGGGGAAAGTGCAGTTGCAGTATGTAAAAATCAGTACTGTCCTTTGCATAGGTAGCAAGGAGGAAAATTAGCCTAATTACATTTGCCTTGAAAGGTGATTCTATAGAAAATGCTATCATTCCCCCAAGTTACACACTTTAAAGTTCCATGAGATCACATACTTAATTTTATTTAATTAAAACTATCCTTGTACCTGAACTCAAATTCTTCTCTAACTTTTCTGTTTCTTCTGCCCACAATATACCCTGTACTTCATTTATAAAGATGAAACTTGAGTATTAAAATTAAATAAAACTTCTTGTTTCATTGCTGAAGTAATGCCATTCTGGTTTTGAAATACAGTACTTGCTCACTGTATAGCTGGCTGCTTTACATCTACTCCTGACCACAGTTGTCACCTTGAACAGGATGAATTACAGGATATTTCTGGAAATACAGGGACTGGCCCTGGAGACTCAAGAAAATCAATCTTCAAAATAAGAGGCAAATACTGTGTGTTCAATTATTTGTCCAGGTTCTTATCTATCATCAGGATTCCCAACACATCTTGTGTCTAGGTTCTAACACTGACATCACAGGAGCTTACAGCTTTCCATACTATGCCATCCAGCAGCTATATATGTGCATACAACCATAGCTCAGTGTATCTAATGAAGACTTTAGTTCAGTTTGGCTAGCTATAGCATGTATAGTAATCCTTTTTTCTTCCTACAATATAAATGATTTGCTATATGTTTATCTACTGCTCTAAGAAGAAATGAGCTCACCACACTACTGATGATGAGGATTAACTACAATTAGAGCCTCACTGAAATCAATGGGATTCCTTGCAGACTCAGCTAATTGCAAGATTGGGGCCTAACGTTCTAACTACATAGGCCCACCATATATTATTACAAATATATTTCACAGAATGCCAAATTCTGAAACCTCCACTTAAGTTTTTATATTAAGGTGAGCTGGGCCAGTATAGAGACTGAGTAAGGACCTTCAATATTTGGTGAATTTAAGTCTGGAGAAGTGTACCCCACACTGGACATCACTGAGAACCAATTAGATTAAGAACAACTTATCAGACAAAATATGAAAAAGGGATAGGTTCTTAAAGGATGTGGTTAGGACTCTAGAGAAAAATTTAGATCTCTTTATAAAGACAACTGGCATATACTCCCTTCCCCAGAGGAAAACATGGGGTGTCATTTAGCTCAGTATATAGGTGTTCCAACAGAAAAATGCTAGCATTTAATTTGTAACTCTCAGTGATAAATCTATATGGTGAGTTTCACTGAGGGGGCACCAATTCTTCTTCCATACTAACTTCTGCTTTAATCGTTCCCTTTTCTTCCCCCAAAAATCCATCCCCCTGCTCATTTCTTTTCTCCCCATTAAGCCTCATTTCAGGATCTCCTTCTGTGTAATTATAATCCTGTACTGTCTGTGTCCTCATGTGCACCATGACTGGGCTGGTAATCTGGGTGGTGGTGCAGGGCAGGATAGGCATTGAGTGCTAGGCCAAGAGACACTTACTGATGTGTTATTGTTGAGAAGGAATCCCTTCCTCCCCTCTCTACAGAGCATCTGTGAGGGCACAGAGGGGAAAAGATAGTGCAAGAACACTTGCATGCCCACAGAATTGGAGGCCTTACGTTTAGGAGAACAAAGGAACTACTTCCTCCCTCGTCTGAGGTGAGGTACTATAACTAAGCCTAACTGCGAGTCTGTCAGGGAGGTCATGGAAGTCTATGACTTCCACTGCTGAAGCGGCTAGTGCAGCTGACCCCAGGGCCGCACAAGTTTTTCCTCCCTCCTAGGTTATAAACCTTCTATTTTGTCTTCTGCCATCCTTTATGGGAAATGTCTATATAATTTAAATAGGAAAATTAATTTTCTACAGGATTTTTTTAATTTCATGATAAAAATTAACAGAAAATTATATCCCTGCCATAGAATTGTATACACTGGTTAAAAACAAAACAACACTATACAAAGGATATCTTTCTAAACTAACTTCTGTGGTGTTTTAGAGTAATTTCTATAGTTTGATCCTTATTATTTTCATAGTACTTTTCCAGAACAAATAGAATCGCAGTTCCATGTGCCACTATTTTTCACACATTTCACTTCAGACCATCTCGATTTTGGTATTGTCCTCTTGCTAAGGGCCAGATCCTACACGCATTTTTTTAACAATGGGAGTTTTCCCATAGATTTCAGTGGAAGTAGACTTTGCCCGTTAATGTCTTAGCTATGAATAATCCCAAATGTTACGTATGGAGTATGGAAATCTGAATGACAGAGTCAGCAAATTTGTTCTTGAAATATTTCATTGCAGGCACATGTACTTCCCACGGATGTCCCAGCTAGAAGCAGCAAATCTAGTATTACTCATAAATCAGAGAACTGTCCCCATTTTAGGTGCCTCACAGTCCTTCCAACTTTTTACACAAATATGAAACAAGATGTAAAACCGCTCAGCCAATAGGTCCTTTCTCTGCATACCCCAAATACATTTCTTTTAGATATACAAACTGATTCAAGACCTAAACCAAAATCATATCCCACAACAACATGGCAGTTGCAGCTCCTTTTAGATACCTTGAATATGAATGTTCTATACAACTACATTCTGATCCATATGCCTGTTTGTGGTGGCCTAAAATTGGCATACAACTCTGAAATGAAACAGTTTGACATCTTAGCTGGTGAGCTGTGTAGCCACCTTTGTTTGGGAGTTGAGCCAGCAAAACAGTATTTCACCACCTCGCCAAGGTGTCCACAAATTCTTCTCTTGAATCTCAGCTCACGTTTAGCTAGGTCAGAGTTTCTTAATGATGTTTCTTAATTAGTTTATTAATATTGTCAGTATTTCAAAACATTGTGCTTTTTCTGGTCAATCATTTTCCTGTCAATTCTCTTCTATTCATAGAGAGTCAATGTAGAGTATCTGTTATAATATAGTGCACATTAATAATTCCAGAAATTATAGGCAATTCTATTGGGTTTTATTTCAGGGCGGGGAGGAAACCATTCAATCAGTAGACAGGAATGTGCTTAATTAAGTCTATTTTGTATCAAATCCAGTCTGATTTTCATCATGCACATAGCACTTAGAGAACACTCTTATAGAATACCAGCAATAAAATTAGCTTTGAAATGGATGCTAATCTGCTACTCAAGGTAATATTTATACCCATCAACAAAGCAGTTAATTTTGTCATTTAGTCCATCCTGATGAAGGAGTCCCATACCAGTGAACTTGATTTGATAAACTGAATGGTTTTCATTATATCCTGTAGATCTCAGGAAATTAGGGCTAATGATGATAGATGCTCTTCTCCTTCGACAATGTTCATAATAAGTGTCCCCAGAGGTCCATACTAATGCCAAGCCCTTGCAATTTCAATGTTTATGAAAGGTATTTTGCAGCTTCAGACCCTCTCTGGAATTAATACATTCTGAGAGAGAACAGAAGGATGACACTGGCTTCCATTACTCAGTGGTTACAACAGTAGTTTGGACTATGGGCTGTTGGTCTCATGAAAATGTAATGGGCCTATTTCTGCCTTCCAAACCACAGAAACAGAAAATCGCCCAATTTGGCGTTTCATGAACCTGAAACATGGTCAAGATTAACTGATGTTTACATCAGTTTACAGTAAACCTACACCAAATTTCAGCTGAGTTTTGGGTCACCGCCCCACAGGTTCCTGCTGCTACACTGGGACCTGGGCTATCAGCTTACCAAGGGTGGTCTACTCGGAGGGTGAGTTTCTTGGGTACCTCAGTGTCCCCTACCTGGCTACTTCCCCCTTCCTGAGCTTATGAAATGGCAACTGGCTAGCTCCTTTCCACCTTCCTGTCTCTTTATGGACGAGGAAGGTAGGCCCACTCACACATACCACAAATCCACTTGCAGTTCATTGCTACTGGACAGTAAGGCCTCTGGGCCCCAGAGAAAGGTAAAAGGCCCTCTCTCAAGCAGCTGTGGGATCCAGTAAAGTCGTTTGAATCCTAGATGTACAGAACTGTGGGGACACCTAGCCAGACAACTACTCCAAACAGACAGGAGTGGGTAGGGAATGATTGGCACACTACCAGAGACCTCAGAAGTGATGAGAAGGCTTCTGGACATACTTAATTACATAATATTATACTGTCTCAGTAGCATTTTAAAACATGTAAGCTTCCTTTATAAAGTGCTTTGAGATCTACTGCTGAAAAGTGCTATCTAAAAACTAAGTATTATATTTAAATTTAAAGATGTCTCAGACTTCTAGATGAAGTCTGATGAAAAGTCTGAAGTTCTAGATGAAAAATAAGGAGCCTGAAACTGAATTAGTTGTGCCATTTAGATTACTTATTTTATCTAAAACTTAAACCACTACAGCAACTTCTGCTGACTCACTAATCACCATCACTGGCTTTTCCATCTTCATTTTTTATAGTTCTTGGGACAGTTACATCCACTGTAAGCTATTCTATTCAGAGCTGCAGTCCATCTGTACTGTTTTCTTGTATTATGGCCAGGGTACAACCATTTTTGATTTTTTGCAGTCTCCAGGATTTTCTACACCTAGGTTTGCCCTCTTACACACACTTGTTTATTCTTCTGGCTCTTTTTGCAATTCTAAGCACACCTATATGCCTCTTTATTCAGCTTTTGGCTTCTGTGCCACTGTGGATATGTACCCTTTCACATTGGTGTGTAGACTATTCAGCATGGCATGAACTGCCAGCCACCTTCATGTTACATGTACGAACACTCTGTGAATGTGAGGACTGGCAGCTTCCTCTCCATCCAAGTCTAAGTTTGCTATCTACCAAATTTAAAGGGGCATTCAGCAAAGTTGATGCGGTCTGATGCTTCTCACTCCACAGAAGTTCAGAAAGAGAGTCATCCTCTACTTCTGTCCGCAGAATCATTGTCACTGGCAGCAATAAATTAACTTCTTACTCTCTGAAAAGAACTGCATGTTGGCTAATTGAATTAACCAGGAATGCTTTGACATTTCTCTAATTTGTGACAGGATTAAGGTAAAAAATGAAACAAGCAGTTTGTTGTGTGTTAGCATGTCAAGAATCAGGCTGAAGGCAAGGAGAGGTGGGCATCACCATAAAAGTTTTAAGCGAGATACATCTGGGATCAGAAAGTAATATAGCACATATCACTGAAGTATCAGACAAGGTGAGAATGCACACACCTATGCACAAAAATTCACAATTTACTGTTATGATGAGACAAGCTGAAGTTCATTAGCAGATGGTGTACCTAATTAACACAGCAGAACAAGAGAGAAGTGATGAAAGGGGCTTTTCAGCACTGTCATATGCCTCAAGATGATTATTTCCACTGTATTGTTGAACTGAAATAGGGCCAAATCTTAAAGTCCTTACTCACTCAAAACTCAGCCAAAAACTTACTCTTTTGAGTAAGAACTACATAAACTACAAAAACCTCTACTTTAACTTGAGAGTTCTATGAGATAAAGGCAAGAGCAGCAGGTGAAATCTTCGTTCCTTTTCTTTGAAACTCCTCTGACACCATGAAGTTACACATGGAATTAATTTGACCTTCTAGTTTAGCTCTGATAGGATCCAGTATAAAATGTGCATCACAGAGGCAATCATATCTCACAAGTGGAAATGAGCCCTGTCATCAGGGTATTATATTTTAAACAAAGGCAGACAAATTCTGTCCTGACACTCACCCAGTAAAACCTCACAGACACCATTGCACAGAATGTGAGCCAGGGCAGAATTTGATTCCTGTCATATTATAATGGAAGGGAAGTGAACTATCAAAACTAGCATGGAAAAAATGACAACACAGGAACTGCATATGAGAACAGGTCCATCTAGTTTTATATCCTGTGTCTGGTTAATGTTGCATGTCTCAGAGGAAGGTTTAAAACCTATGTACCACAGTGCACCTATTTGTG
This sequence comes from Caretta caretta, assembly GCF_965140235.1. Taxonomy (NCBI): domain Eukaryota; kingdom Metazoa; phylum Chordata; order Testudines; family Cheloniidae; genus Caretta; species Caretta caretta. The sequence goes on along the minus strand of NC_134210.1, from coordinate 87,120,407 downwards.
CAATATTATTTTATAAAGAGACATTTTTTCCTCCTCCTAGTTGGTGATCATCACCATGTGCTGAAGCATAAGGGTTATATTTTTCATATTCCTATACTTCTTATTTATGTAGTTCTGTTCATAAATATTAAATAAGTGCTCATCCCAAACTCTGGCTAACTTTATATACATTAAAATTCCAGTGTTTCGTTTTCACCTGACTCAGACAAGTTTTTGACTTCAATTCATTGCAAAGTCTCAAAAAATCTTGTTTTCTGTTCAACCTGCAATTACACTTCTCCTCCTCCCAACCCTTGATTTTTTGGAATTACTAACAAACAGAAATCCATGTTTCTCCCAGCTCTGGTAAAAAAACTGCAGAATCAATATAGTCCTAATCAGTTCTTCTTGCGCTTTGTAGTACAGTATTATAAAATTATGTATGTATCCTATTGTACGACATATATAGGAGATTTCTTTCCATGGGATTTTTTTTAAAGTCAGATTTGACAACGGCGCAAAAAGCAACCATTTAGATCATGACAAAAGGTGTGCGGTATTGGGGATCACACTGGAAAGCACTCAGAAAAAAAAAAATCACACACACAAAATCATGCTCCAAAATGTTGTAGTACTAAGACTTCTTCTCTGCATGAACTACAAGATCGTAAAATTCACCAGTGACAGATTCTCTCTCTTTCAACCAATTGTTCTTGAGCTCAATTTAGCATCAAACTGAAGGTGTAACTTTCAGCTGCACAAAAGCTGCTCAAATTATTACAGCTAATGCTGCTGCTACCATGGTACCAGCAATGACCCCCTGCTCCCATGACATATGCTATAAAAATGTGGGGCATGTATTTCTCAAGTGACAGATGGGTGCACGATGCTGAAGACAAGTAATTCTTCACTGTGCTATTTTCTTATCAAGCATTTCATTCTGGGCTAATTAAAACAGCCATTTTTGATATGTCTTCTGTAACTCATCATAAGGATACTGCCAATATTAGCACTGGGTTGGGCAAATCTTTAAAAGCAGTGAACCTTAGCCTGGCCAAATGTTCAGCATTTATATAAGACAATGCATCAGCAATGCATGGGAAGGCAGCATGACCGTGTGCTTAAAAGACCATATGTTTATGGAACGCAACGCGCCTGTCATTTATCTCCTCTTACGAACATGAAAAGGTGGCAAAGTAGCACTAGAACATTCTGAGTTGGAAACATGCCAATGATCTGTTTTGCCACTTTTCTAAGGCAAAAAGTTTTCAAAACTCCAAAGATCTCTGGCATTTTATTGAACCTATCATAGTTTTGACATGTGAAAATGTCAAGATTAAATGAATGCAGTTCTTAAAATTGACTCAGAACTGTGTGTCGTGCTTTCATATAAATCTGACAAAGAATATAAAAATTCCACGATGCACAATAAAAGAAGCTGTCTGAAAATTAAAAAAATCAAGAACCTTGCTGCTTTCTTTTAAATATAGCAAAGTATGGAAGGACAGCAGGGAGGAAAAAGAAAGTGACATCTGCATTAGATATGGACAAAAGGCACAGTATCCTGCAAGTTTCCCTCTACACCAACACCTAATTAACTTCAGATCATCTGAAGATTAGAACTTGCACAGTGGTCACAAGAAACAAGCCTCCAGAGAGAAGAAAATATGATAGATTTTATCCTTCAGGGATCCTTCTGAAAAAGATATGGTCTTGCAGTCAAGCTTATCTGCACAAGAGAGAGGAAAATAAGTTTCCTTTTAAGTTAAGAATGTGGCTTTTCTTCTCCAGTCTAAGAGGATTAATTTTCTTTTGCATACTATAAGCATACTAAGTAGAGATGGGTCCAACTGGCAGAGTTTGGATTCTGATCCAAATGCAGTTCTGAATTTAGCCAAAGTTTGAGACTGTTTGAGTGTGTGACGTTCGCTCTGCCCATTACAGACATACAGTAGTTGCCAGATGCAAAGTTCAGATCCTGATCAAAACACAAAGGGTGCTCTGATCTGGGGTTTTGGTTAGAGCCTCTCTCTAATATTAATCACTTTCAGGACGTACTTTAAAAAAGTTACTGCTTTGCCTAAGGTACATACTTTTAAAGATTAGCAAAAGAAAAATATAAAGTATCACACATAATGTCTGCAAAACAAATAGCGACATCAGAAAATAGACCAAGTCCTTTGACACCAATGGCGAGCTGTGTGTTCACAAGGGACGCAAAATTAGATCCTTTACATTAGGTAAAATACTGTCCTCTAACGGGAAGGTGGCATGACTTTGTGCGTGTTCTAGTCCCCACCACTAACAGCCTCCAGAAGAAACATGAAGAAAGCATGTGTAATAAAAAATTTGAGGCCAGATTCTCCTCTCCCTTATACCAGTGAAAATCAGAAATAATTCCATTTCAGTCAGTGGAGTTACATCACTGCAAGCCCTACGTACAAGTGGAGCTCTAGCTGTTTTGAATGTCAGGATGGAAAATGTTTTCAGCATCCTGACCCGCCCCCCCAAAAGCAGCCAAGGGAGGGAGTAGCAGGGAGAGGGAAAGCCAGCTAATCAGAGCAAAGTGAGGTGGGGAAGGAAAGCTGAGTGGTGCAATGGTTTGGTGCCCCCTTGAAGTTGGCATGCAGGGTGGCCCTACATTGAGCCCTACTTATGTAAGAAGGGAATCAGGTCCTTGATATTTCAACACAGATAAAGATGTCTAGTAACAAAACTTTTTAGTGATATCAGTGTTCCTGCAGGGGCCAAATGACTGACACACTCATCAATGTCTGTGAGAAAGGGAGTCGGTAACCATGGTCACCCAGCTAGATCTGTACTTGAAGACATTAAATCTTTTGAAAATATTATGAATACCTCTACAAGTGAAATAAAAAGATTGGCAAAAGTGAGGTCAGATCTGAATGAGTCTGGGTCCAAGCCTTGCTTAAGTGGAAGAAAACTAAGAGTTTGGAGGATAATGTAACTGAGACACAGAGAAGTAGTAAAGCAAATTCCAGAATGCTCTAGAAAAAGTAGTAGTTAATTCAGAGAATATAAACTGGTGTCAACGATGACAGGATATTGAGTCTGAAAGAAAGGTGTTCAGGGTAATATCCACTCCATTCTTTCCTCCCACAGAGGGGAATGAAATAACACAAGCAATTATACCTATCTAATCTTTGTCAAACAACATATAAATTGTACTTGTTCTTATATAGTTTACAGACAACCTGCTTTTAAAAAAAATAAAACTGTGTCCATATTCTGAAAGAAAGGTTTTCTAATCTAATTACATTTATCAGACTCTCAGCTGCGTAAGAGGTTGTTGGTGGTGGGAGTTTGGGGGCAATCATTCAGAGGGGTGAGGTCTGTTGTCCATCAGTATTTTGGGATAGGCAGGATGCCTTTACATACCTTTTAATGTTTAAATAGTGCTTGTCTTTATTATTTCTTTGTACACCTTTGTTTTTAAGTTTGAGTACTACCAGAAATGTAGGCGTCCATAAGGCTTTCAAAGGGAAATTCAGTTTCTTGAACATGATGCTGCCTTATTTTTATTATACACGAGTCATGTTGAGACCTTCCCTCTCCTCCTGCCTCTGAACACACATCATAAAAGTGTCAACTTCAGTTTATTAAGGGCCCAATTTTGCATTTCTTGTACTCACAAAACTCCCTTTGAAATCAAGGGCAATTTTGAGGGAGCAAGGAATTCAGAACAAGGCTTGAGAAGTCAGTGGGATTTCAGAATACAAGAAGTCAATGGGTGGTGAGGGCACTCCGCCCCCATAGGACACGCTCAATAACTTTTGAGAATAAAAAAATTAAAAAATGATTTGTAAATAAGCAAAAATATAACTTTAAATATTAAATGTCAATGGCAGTTCTGTACCTGATGCTCTTAGGCTTCTTTGAAAACCTCAGCCAAAGTCAAAGGATTTTCACCTGCTTATTTTAGTAATGGATTTGGCTCTGTTTCTTGATCTCTGTGCTCTTTTATAATGAGGAAAAGAAAGAGTATCCAGAACTTAAACGCAGTCTTGAAAACTACAGATGATGTTATCATGGATGTAAATAAATTTAACCCTCCACAAAATTTTAGAGCCAGCGTTGGGTAAAGGATGTTATGAAATTAACAAAAATGTTTTTAGAAGTTGGGCTCCATTTTTACATCAACAGTTATATGCACCTTCAGATCAGGTATGAAGAAGTCCAGGTGACCTAAACTGAATGTTCAAATAACCTTTGATGCAAATAATGATGGACAGGTGAAGGCCAGGTTGAAAATTTGGCCCAAAGTAACAGTAGGAATGCAAGTATCCAGAGCATGGAAGATCTTACAGATAAGAGCCAGTGACTTTCTGACTTAAAAAGAAATGTAGAAATGCAGGCAAGTCAATAAACCCATAAAACTAACACCATGCATTCAAATTGTACTGGTGCAAGAAGCTCAGAAAATAAATCTGTTCTTAAAAACTCAACCATTTTTCCACAATGGAAAACCTCAATCGGTTGAATTGATTAGGAACACATTTTTAACAGCGAGGGTGTTAAGCAGTGGAACAAAAAATCAAGGGAAGCAGGGGATTCTCCATCTCAATGTCTCAAATCAAGATTGGCTGCCTTACTGGAGGATACGCTTTAGTCAAATTAGTTATTGAACGAATACTGGGGTAGCTGGGTGAAATTTAATGGCCTGTGATAAACAGGAGGTCACAATAGATCAGTTCTCAAATGGGGGAACTGGGGGGTGAAGAAATTCCTAGGGGACATGAGGCTGTGAAATTTTCATAACAAAAACATTTTTATCAGTGAAAATTTTATGTATTTATGTATTTAATAGACCAACAGACAATTATACATATTCTGTATACATAACAACTATTCATAAAATTGTCCAATTACAGGCCTATATTATTTAACTACAATAAAGTATTAACGATCTTCTCATTTTTGATTATGAATATAAGTAGACAAGAATAAAGGTATAACAAAGTACAATAATAATAAAAATACAACAATAAATAAAAGTATATAACTGCAATGTTTTCAAATTTCATATCACCAACTGCGAATATATATATATATTTTTTTTGCATTTCAAAGTATAGGAGTGCCGTTTCGGTCAATGGGGAGGCCAAAGAATGATGTAAAAAGCGATGGAACTTTTTAAAACTTCCTAGCTCGCTCACAAGAGTGTTTGAGACTGTTCTGTCATGGGAATGGTTACCTCCACCACTCACCGCACAAGACCAGCTACTTGCCAGATTGGTGGTGAGGTATATATAGGGCAGCACACGCCCGTACATAACAGTAGTAGTAAATAAACATTTACGATAACTCAAATTAACTTGCGTCCCTTATTATTCAAAAATCAGGAAAATTATTTTTATAGATTTTTTTTATTAGTATATTATGGCTGAGATTAAGAAAAGGAAGTATGATGAAGACTACATTAAGTATGGTTTCACCGTCATGGAAAAAAACAGGATTGATCATCCTCAATGCGTAGTATGCCACGTAGTTCTCAACAATGATGCCTTGAGACCTAGTCGTCTTGAGCGACACTTGACAAAGAACCACAGTGCTTTGAAAGACAAACCAAAAGAGTTTTTTGCTGCTAAACTTCAAAATGTAAAACGCATGAATCTGGACACTACTGGAGCTCCTCATCAAGCATTGGCCAAAGCGGTAGAAGCATCTTATGAACTGTCATTGCTCATCGCTAAAGCCAAGAAAGCACACATAATAGGAGAAACTCTTGTGAAGCCTTGTTTGTTGAAAGCAGCTGATATTGTGCTTGGTGCCAAAAGCAAGAAAGAAATATTGGAAATTTTGCTTTCTGACAATTCCGTGAAAAGTTGCATCGATGACATGGCGAAAAATCTAAAACTTCAAGTTGTGGAGGCAGTGAAAGCTTCTCCTTTTTTCACAATTCAGTGTGACGATACCACTGATGTAGCACAATGCTGTCAGTTGTTCATCTACGTTTGATTAATTAATGATGGAACTGTGAAAGAACAACTGCTTTTTTTGAAGGAATTGATGACCACATCAAAGGCTTCTGATGTTATGAAAATGGTTTCCGACTTTTTTGAAGAAAATGGACTTTCATGGGAAAAACTGGTTGGTGTATGCACAGACGGTGCTCCAGTGATCCTTGGCTCTCGCTCTGGATTTGTGACATTGGTGAAAGAAAAAAATCCAGCCATAACCATGACTCACTGCGTCATACACAGACAAGCATTGGCTGCTTAAACCCTTCCAGATGACCTATGTGACTTGTTGAATTTGGCCATCAAAGTTGTCAATTTTGTGAAGAACAGCACTTTAAATACAAGACTTTTTGCAGCTTTTTGCACAGATTTGGGAGTGGATCATAAAATTCTTCTGTTTCACATGGAGGTACGATGGCTTTCCAAAGGGAACATGCTTTCGAGATTATTTGAACTGAAAGACAAAGTGGAAATTTTCCTCAAGCAACAGAAAAAAGAAGAGTTATATTGTGCATTTACAGACCAAACATTTCAACTTTCACTGGCATACCTTGTGGACATTTTTGAATCTTTGAACAATCTCAATTTGAAGCTGCAAGGAAACAACACTGCAAACATTATAGCACACCACGATGCCATCAAAGCATTTACGGAAAAAATCAAGCTTTGGAAATGTCAAACACAAGCCAGACACCTAACTTTTTATCTTTTCCAACATTTTCAACACTTGCTGAAAATGAAGGTTTCCAAGAACTTTGTAAAGAGGATGTGAAGAACAAAATTGTGTTTCATCTGGACTGCCGTGCTGACTAATTCATCCACTATTTTCCAGACAACTTTTCTGGCAACCCCGTTCATAAATTAGCACGTAATCCATTCAACGTTGATGTCAATTCATTGCAAGAACAAGCACTCAAAATGAAATATGATTCAAGTGTGAAAGATATTTTTGAAAACTTAAACCTGGAGGAATTTTGGATAAAATATTTCCCAATTTACCCGAAAGTTGGAGAAGATGCGCTACATATTATTCTTCCATTTTCATCAGCATACCTCTGTGAAAAAAGCTTTTCAAGTTTAGTCATAATAAAAATGAAACAAAGGAATTGACTGGATGTTGAAAACTATTTGCATTGCACACTTTTATCTCTCAAACCTAGGATTTCCCAACTCATGAAGAAAATGCAGCAGCATCCTTCACATTATATTCATTTTGTTTATGCTATTTCTTATTTTAAATTACATTTTTATTAAATTTTTGTGCCAAGAAAAACTATTTGTGCTTATTTTTAATTTTAAATAAAATTATATCAAGTTTTTGTGTTTATTTTTAAATTTTAAATTACAAATTTAATTTGTTAAAAGGGGCTTGGATGATGGTAAAGGAGAGGTGGGCATGAGGGTTTCTCAAAAATTAAAATGGGGGCGTGATGCTAAGAAGTTTGGGAACCAATGCAATAGATGATCCAATGGTTCCATCTGGCCTTAAACTCTGCCAGTCTATGAACTAATAAATTCCTGAAAAAAATACCAGAAATAAAAAGTATCTTGGGAAAGCCTAGAAGGTTGGCTTAGTTGGCAACATAGATGATAGACTCTGGGTGGGCACATTTTCTATTATCGTAAACTTATTCTTAACTGCTGTCTTCACTCGTAGCCTGATTTAAAACCCACTGAATTCAAACTCTGTTTTTTTCTTATGAATAACCCATGTGGAATCCAGCTAAGAAATAACAGGTTTAAGCTCATCAGATATTGATGATGTGTTCTTGCCAAGTGTACGTATCACACTCTACATTCTTCTTCATGTGTCATGGTTAAACCATTTTGGTTCAGAAATTAGCACTTTTATTTCTTTTATTTGAAATGTCCCATTTCCCTCTCATTCTTCTTTTGGGGAGCAGTTATTTTCTAGCCTGTGAATTTCAATGAGAAAAAAAACTTAAAACTTTAGTTGCAATTCATCTCAAGGTGATTTTAAATAACTGGAAGGACATAACTCAAATTTCATATGATGCATGGTTAAACCTGGTAATCAGCACTTATAAATGTGAAAAGCCTACTGCCCTCAGGGATCAAACACTTCGTAATTTAAAAAAAAAATTCCCCTATTAATTCCAGCACATAATTGTTTGAAAATATAAACCAAATCATGTAATTATTGTAATGTATATACAAATGGATCTGTATTTGCAAATATACATCCTACAACTATCGACAGCTATATTCTAAAATTATTTTTCCACCAATGTTTAAGCTGTAAAATATTTAATGGATATTTTAATTTTATTTTTTCAACAGTTAAATACTCAAATCAGACAATATCAAAATTAAGGTTCTATGAGCAAGCTTAAAAAAGCAGTCCATTTTGCATGTGCAGTACCGTAATCTTTAATTACTTGACTGCTTGCTGTTTTTCAGACAATACAATAACAATGTTTTTCTGCATCCTTAAGTACACCTATCTAGCATTTTGCAGTGCTCTATATATACACCAGATAGCGTCCATGAATATCCTTAATATGTATGATGTGCAGTGGAAAAGGCAAAGACCCCAGCTCATTCACTATGACCTTACAAAATTGTGATTCTTTTAAAAAAAAAAATCCAGACAACATCATCACATGTTATATATATGCCATGTTTTACAGAAAAACTATCTGAGATACTATTTGAATGTTTTACATTTTTTTATTATTATGATTATTTGAGAATACTAATTGTATCTTTCGGCCAATAAGCCAAGTCCCTTAGTAATGTCGAGGGCTCGAACCCCAGACGGGCACGGTTCGTTGTCTGACCGGAGAGAGACAGGCAACACCAGCAAGGTCTGAACTCAGAGCTCTTTATTGAAGAGTGCACACAACAATAGAGAGCAGCCCATCTCCAAAGAGAACCAGCCAGCCTCTAAGTAAAACTCATAGGTTTTTATAGACAGTCCCGTCGCGTCACAGATTTATTCATAAAGCAGCTCACCCCTCCCCTATATTAGTTAAAATCCTCTCTCTGTATGCATGCACATCTACCCCCCTTCTTGTAGATAACTTTTAGCAAATCGTAGTGCTTCACTAACTTTCTTATCGGTATGGGTGTCAACCAGGAGACGAGGAGTTAAAACAGACATAACACAAGAGCAGGGAGTGGAAAACAGCGCCTCTGTATCTCAAGGACTGTTCCCAGCACATCTGGTACAAAAATGCAGGAATGCAGGCCTCTCCTTTTTTCTCACTCTGTAACTTAAACAAATATTCCTTCTTTCTACTTTCAGAGACTTTCCCAGCAGCCTCTCTTAGCCTGACTTTGGTTCAGTTGGAATAACTGCCTCCTATTTAGCTTTTCTCACCTAACAGTAACTTTGGGGCAGATCCTTGGCTGGTATACATTCTCATAGCTCCATTAAAGGCAATTTTAAACCAGCTGAGGATCTCATGAGTCTAGATGGGGACACCTCAGAGGAAGAACAAATGTAGTGTGCTTGGAAATCTTATGGGATATCCCAAACTTCTGGAATCAGATCTCTGGGCAAAAAAATACTGAGCAGCTGGAATGTCTACGTTTTGCAGGGTGTGAGCAGAGCTCTGAGGATGCTGACAAAGGATGATGTAGATCGCGGAGGAGCCAAGATGCACACTGGACAGGGAGAAAGTGAATAGGAAGAGACAGCTGAGAAGTATTTCTCCTCTTACTAGCAGGAGCTGCAGGCTCCGTTATCTGTCTCTTCTGTCTGGTCTTACCTGGTCGTAAGTTTGGAGCAGAGCTCTGCTACTGTGAAGCTAAAAAGCTCTGCAGGAACCTCCTCAAACCCAACCTTGCCCCATTCCCTCAATCCTCTGTAGTTCCTCTTAGGGGTTCTGCAGAATGCAAGTATCTCCAGGACACATAGCCAGCCCTTATACCTGATTCACAGATAGATAACTACATGTGTGTGTATCTATTTGCATTTCTGGTTTCTCACATTGGTTTGATGCATTTGGTCCTATTGAATAATCTATGTAGCTAGATTTTGCATTATTGGCTGTGATGCTTTATGATTGAAAATGACCATTTGTATCATTTCTGCTACCACTGTTCTACAATTGCAAAAACTCTTACACAAAGTATATCATGTCATCTGTCTATGGAAAAGTTACAATCTATCAGATATGATTATCCTGGTTAAATCCATGTATCATCTTTGTACCTGAAGTTATGAGTATTGGCTGTGTACTTGTATCTTCCACATGTGTTGTACTCCTGGGTGACACCCCCAAATAGATTTACATCAAAGCTAGACAGCTGTGTATTGATGGCCCATTAATGACACTTTGCTCTAACAATGGGCCATTGAAGAAACTCAGCCCACCCAGTAGGTCTTCCTGCAGATGCCTCAGACTCTGAGGAGCCAGTGGCTAACCCCTGTGATTCAGCAAAACATGCAACGGCATGTAATATGCTCAGGAGACCGTGACTCCATCTTGAGTCAGTAATTTTCAGGAGACAGGGGCTATGGACTTTGGGATAGTACACTTCCATGCCCATGGCAGTGGATATAAAAAGGCACCTGAGACATCCTCATTTTGTCTTCATTTCCTGCTTCATTTCTTTTGACTTGATAGCTAACAAGGAAGCTCAATACAAGGACTGATGACCCCCAATCTGTTTGGATGACTCCAGAGAGATTTTTGCAAGCTAGAAGTTTATTCTATCACTGCTGCAAACCTGATATAAGGACTTTGCAATCACAAGCTCTTCCATGTATATGATTCCTTAATCATTTATAACTCTGTTCTTTTTTATATTATTAAACTTTGTTTTTAGTTACTAAAGGATTGGCATCAGCGTGATTGTTGGGTAAGATCTGAGTTATATATTGGTCTGGCTAAGTAGCTGATCCCTTGGGATTAGGAGGACTCTATATCTGATTAAATTGGTTTTCAGTAACCATTCATCATAAAGTCCAGTGTCTACATGGTGAGCCAAGGACTGGAATGCCTAAGGGCTGCATTTTGACTTCTGGTTAACCAGTGTGGTGATATAGAAGTTCACTTTTGCTACTGCCTTAGTATAACCTAATGATAGAATAACCACCAGCGTAGAGTGTACATTTCTGTATCTTCTTGTGGAACTGGTTGTTTATTACAGTTAATTGAAACATTTTTAAACTTAAAAAAATCTCTCTCATTTAAATGAACATTGGAAATGAGAGGGTATCATTCCAATATTTTGGCCCTAATCCTGAATTTTAAAGTCAATAGGATTTCTCACATAACTAAGGTATGTAGGATTAAACCTTGCAAGTATGAGAGCACTGAGAGAGACACAGAGAGAGAGAGAGAGAGCTAAAACTATGTGAAGAGTAATTGAGTCACTATTGGCAGGAGAGAATAGAGCTGCTGCTTTAGCAGACGCGGCAATGAACTTGTTTTGGAAGCTGTAGCAACCTCTCTCTCCAATTACATATACTTGTTTGCCTGTGTCCCATTAGAAAACAGAGTACAGAATCCGATTACTGGCTCAAACAATGTATGCAGCACATCCATGGTAAGTGATTAGAAATGGCACCCTCACCAGCTCAGGGATAATCACTGGACTAGAAATGGCACCCTCACCAGCTCAGGGATAATCATTTGACGAATGTGCTTATGCCAGCCAAAAAATTGACTGTTTTGCAGTTGTAGTTCTGTTCAGTTTTACAAAACATCTGAATGACAAAACAACCATTTAGACTCTTCAATCATCTTCTTTGCAGCCCTAGTCTCTAGTTCAAGTAGTTGTTTGTCCAGTTCTAGATGCCAAGGCAGATTTTCCCAACTGCAATCTATTGCACTTCCATGTCTTAAGTCCTTAGAATGCACCTTTCCCTCTCTGCCTCTAGTGAAGTTGATTCTTATCTAGGCCAATATAGACTGCCTTTTTTCTGAGTCATTCCACATGGAATGTGAAATAGATTGGTCAATGCTGCTCTTTTTCTTCTTCTCTTTGATGCAATGACTCTGTGTTACTTTTTTTCTTATGCAAACAGTCTATTACTAATGTGCAACCCTACAATAATAAAACAGGGACAGATTCTACCTTGCTTGTTAAGGGAGCTATAAATTACACCTCCCTGCCAGCCTGGCCAACTCCACCAGAGGTATTCACCTAAGGGAGAGCAGATAGCAATACCATTATTTGCCCTTCTTTGGGGTTTCACTTAGGATAGGGGAGCAGCTTTAATTTCCACTTGAAGACACAATACCCAGTAGAAGCTGCAGTGAAGATGTAGCAGGGCACACCCTGCCTGCACTAACTCCACCCCCCTCTTGCAGCTGATACCAGCCACTCTCTGGGCTGCACTGTCCACCTACAGACCCCCTGTTTAAAAGGGAGGCTCCATCTATTTTTTACCATTGCACACTCACCACTGACACGCATTCTGCCATCAGGGCTCCAAGCTGCCGGATCCCACCTGCCACCCATCAAATCTCGTTTCATTCCTTCGCCTCTAAACTCATCTTCAACGACTGCCAGGATCCTGGTACTTGCAATCTAAATGGATTTTGATTATATCGGAGGCCACTAGAATTGGGGTCTACTGTGCTGGCTCAATCCTGCAGGCCTTAGTGGCACAAAACTCCACTAAATTTTGCCCTGCAGTTTCTAGCTCCTCATCTTTGTTATATAGTTTATCAAACAAGTAACATTGCAAAAAAAATAGTTTTGAAGTTATGTTAGACAATAATGTTTTGCTTAGGGAGGGACCTATTTTTTCTCCCAACATTTATGTCTATTAGATCATGTCATCAAGCTGGCTGCAGAGGAATACATGGCTGTGCATAAGAAAGGTGGCAGGGACGTGTGCAACAATTTTTGCTCCATTTCCACAGACCATTCAAGGAAAGTTATTGTAGTTGTAACAAATATCTAGCAATCTCTTCACACAAGCCTAAACTGCAACAAATTTAAAATGATGAGGAGAGGGAAGTGAACAGGCAATGGACCATGCAGGAGATGTGCAGTTCATCGAGAACATTGCCACACTAAGTTGATGAATCCGACAGAGGCATTTGTCTCAGCAAATATTCCTCTTCATACCCTGGATCATCCAGCCATGAAAAAAACACACACAGGTTGCAATCTAAAGAACATGGGACTAATCTGCGTTGTTCACCAGCTGAAAAAATTCAACCTGCCTGACCTCTGTGAAGTGTAAAAAGAAATTGGAAACAGAGTCCCTGTGCCCAGCCCTCTCTGTTGTGGGTGATGAGACTACCGAGGTGGGAGATTGGTACCATGTGTTCTGAATATTCTTACTCTGATCTGTTTAAAGTGTGACAGAAACTCTGAGACATTGTGGCTGGAACCCATCGTGACAAGCTGTGGTCTTTGACTGCAGAAATTTCAAGGAATTCTGTAACCACAGGCCTGACAGACAACTCTCACATATGGAAAGGCAAACTAACAATATGTCACAGACAATGCCAGCTACAATTTTAAAGCAAATGTCTCTTTAAAAGCTTCACAGCCATTTTACGGCTTACTCTGTAAGGAACATACTACTCAGGACAACTGTCAGGAAGAAATGAATCACAATAACATTAGCATTCATCCAATACCTTTCATCCAGGGACCTCAATGTTCTGTATAAAGCTGGGTAAGTATTATCAGCCACATTTTACTGATCCTGTAAACGAGACAAACAGGTTCATTTTTAAGGTCAAGTTTACAGAGTGAGTCAATAGCACACCTTGGAACAGAACCCAAATCTCCTGGCTCCAAATCTGCTAGACCCTAGTGCTTATCATGTCCAGTACCTGTTGCTCCCTTTGGAGTGTGGCAGCTGTTTCCTCAGAATCACCTCCTGAAATTCATTGGCTTCTGGCAAAAGGAGAAGAAAAAAAATAACTGATCAGGAGCTTTGCTAGGAACAGAATATTAATAAAGCTAACCTGGATTCACATAACCTAAGTATCAGAAATGCTATGTAGGCACTTCTGTGGCCCCCACCAACAAGTTCATTGTTCTGAGTGTTTAGATATTTCTCTTTCCATTACCCATCCTATTTTATCTTTGATGAACTAAAGAATCTCCTGACTTGGACAGATCCTTGAAGTATGTTGATGAAATAACACATTCAACTGTCAAACAGACATGAGGGGGTGAACAACACAGTATATAACAGTTCTCCATCTGAATATTTGGAGGAGCCAATGTTTTCTTCACCATTAACCAACAGCAGTTATCCTGATGGCATACTGTGTATAGAATGCTTCAAAGTGAAGAAAGTAGGAATCCAAAAACAAAGGCTTGCCTTGTCAGCAACAGAAAACAAAAAGAGTTTGCAAAGTCAGCTAGAACTTACATGTGCCACAGACCACATGCAGCTTTGGCTCACACTTAACAGTTCAGCATTTGCAACAACAGCAGTGCACTGCAGGTCTGTACCTGTGAACAGTATCTCTACAGAGCATTCATTAGCGACGTATGAAGATGTCTTAAGAAAACAAGAGATCAATCAAGGAATATGCATTATGTTAATTCCAGACTACATGAACTGAACTACTGCTTTTAAGCTTTTATGCACAATGCAACTGATTGTTTGATTTTGTTTTGGGGCTTGCTTTGATGTGCTTCAGTTTTGAAAAGAAAAAAACAGGTATTTTCAAACCATTTGATTTGGACTAAAAATTTAGCAAAACAAAGTTATTTTGTTTGCTACCAAGTATATCTATGACTTTATATGAATTTCTAGGATTTCCTTTATTTTCAACATTAACATAGCTAATGCAGCATTTTACCCAAAGGTTGGTATAACAAAAATATAGCCAGGGTGATCACACATCCACATTACAGCTGGGAACAGAACCTGTAGGTCAGCAACCAGTTTATCTGTCCACAGAACAATGTTCTCAAATAGACATATTCTGACAGAGGGAGGCTTCTTCTCACCCTTCATGTTAGCCCCCTGCATACAACTGCTGACTGATTCTTGCTGACTCACTGTAACAGGTGCAGGTCATTATCCATATCCTAGCTAGACAGGAGATGACAGTGGCTTTCTGGGCAAAGGAATCTAGCATCTGGAACACATGGAGGATGTTATAAATGAAGTCAATCCAAGGGAGGGGGTGAGTTTGGCTATACACTAAGTATGTATACACTTTTCAAAGAGGGGTGCAAATTCTAGGTTCTTACACCATTTCTGACTTGCCTGAGTTCATTCCCATTGGTTTGAAAGGCATGACTCTTGCAGTTGGTTAGACGTCAACAGAGGGCAGGCATGTGAGGCAATAAGACATGTATATGGGCAGTCTGCATAACTCTGTGAATGACAACTGCAAACTATCCCCATGTAAAGGAAAGAGGAAGAATAGCAAGAGACCAATATTGCTCCATCAGGAGCTGGTTAATGACCTGAAAATCAAAATATGGAATCCTACAACAACTGGAACGATGGCAAAGGATGTCTACAAAAGACTAGTATAAGTAGCTAGGAACAAAATCAGAAAGGCTAAGGCACAAAGAAGAGGTTCTTTAAATACATTAAGAGCAAGAGAAAGATGAAGGAAACCATAGGTTCTCTACTTAGCAGGGAAGGAGAGCTAATAGCTGATGACATCAAGAAAGCTAAGTAGTTTAATTACTATTTTGTTTCAGTCTTCACTAAAAAGGTTAACAGTGACCAGCTATTCAACACAATTAATATTAACAACAAGAGAGAAGGAATGCAAACCAAAACAGGGCAAGATACATTACAGTTGGCAGGTCCTGATGAAATTCATCGTAGGGTATTTAAGAAACTAGCTGAAACAATTGCAGAACCATTAGCAGCTGTCTCTGAGAAATCCTGGAGGCCGGGTGAGGTCCCAGAGGACTGGAGAAGAGCAAACATATCTTTAAAAAAGGGAACAAAGATTACCCAGGGAGTTATAGACCACTCAGCCAACTTCAATACCTGGAAAGATACTGGAACAAATTACTGAACAATCTATCTGTAAGCACTAGGAGCATACTAGAGTTATAAGGAATAGTCAGCATGGATTTATCAAGAACCAAATCATGCCAAATCAACATAATTTCCATCTTTGACAGGGTTACTGACCCAGTGGATAGAAGGAAAGCTGTAGATGTGATAGATCTTGATTTTAGTAAGGCTTTTGACATAGGAGACTTAGGTGGGAACCTGAAAACAAATCTTCAACTATGTTAATGGCTGTTATCAAGAGGAGGGTGATCAATTGTTCTCCATGTCCACTGAAGGTAGGACAAGAAGTAATGGGCTTAATCTGCAGCAAGGGAGATTTAAGTTAATACTAGGAAAAACTTTCCAAACATGGGTAATTAAGTTATGGAATAGGCTTTCTAAAACAGGCTGGACAAAGAGCTGTCAGGGGTGATTTCAGTTTACTTGGTCTTGCCACAGCATAGGGGGCTGGACTTGATGAATTTGCAAGGTCACTTCCAGTCCTGCATTTCTATTATTCTATTATCTGTTCTGCAAGAAACCCGTGCTCTATGCCAGCTCTGATGTCCTTTGCTTGCTTACATTTGCTGACACTTCTGTGTACCTGTACACCCACAAAAAATACTCAATGAAAAGAATAAACAATGTTACGGAACTCTTGTGTTAACTACCCAGGCTGAATGTAACCAAGCTTACAACTAGGAAACCAAGGAAGATCACATACGGTGTCTATCTAAGGAACAATATATTGTTCATGAGCATCAGGAGACGAACTGAACCTCCCAAGCGAATCTCTCAAAAGTGATTACAACTGAGTCCAAAGCAAAAGCTGTGTATTTGTGACTGGTGACCCTACTCAAGGCCTATTAGTCCCAAATCACCATGACCACCAGGGAATGCAATGCCCTCTGGCCTATGCAAGAGTAAATACTCCAATATACTAAGGAACAATATATTGTTCATGAGCATCAGGAGACGAACTGAACCTCCCAAGCGAATCTCTCAAAAGTGATTACAACTGAGTCCAAAGCAAAAGCTGTGTATTTGTGACTGGTGACCCTACTCAAGGCCTATTAGTCCCAAATCACCATGACCACCAGGGAATGCAATGCCCTCTGGCCTATGCAAGAGTAAATACTCCAATATACTAAGGTCCACAGCTGTTACACTGCAGTATTATTCAGCCTCCTCAAATCTTTGGAGAAAAAACAAGACTTGTTAGTTACTGGCAGCTGGAGAATGCTACTCCTGCAAAGTCTGCCAGTTCATTTCAGATTCTACAGCTGCGGGGGGAACAGACCTCCTTGCTGCAGAGCCCATCAACATTTGGTCACTTGTATTATACTTTTTTTTCCCTGTCATCTTCTCAGGAAGTTGGTCTGGAAATAATTGTGCATCCAGGACTGGGTTTTCATGGCCACTGAATGATCCTTTCCCTAGCTGTACTCCACAGTTCTGCAACAACCTGTGCCTTTGAATTCTAAAACATATTGTGGTAATGGCAGAGAAGCAGCCCACGAAGAAATGGATTCAGTGGGATTAAGGAGCAGGTCCTTATTTCTTTTTTCATTAAGCATCATTTTGTAATTATCACACCGCAAATCCAAATTAATGTCACACAAGGAAACTGTTGTAATAGAGACTTGCTATTGCTTTTGTTAGGACTTGCTAATTTCCTGGAGGTGAAAGCAGATTGTTCTTTCCTCCCTGCTGCTATTTCTGCATCTTAAAGCAGGCTGTCAGGGAAATGAGTGCATTGTCTTTGTATGCCAAGAAGATGAAATTCAATTTCAGATAAATTAGATGAATAATAAAGAGTGAAGTGCTGATGCAAAAGGCCTTCAAACCTTATTAATGCTTTGTCTGGACTTAGTGCTCTGAGGGTGAATCCAGCTGAGAAACACTAACTCTGAAACAGAATCGCCCACTTGTTAATACCCACCATCTAGAACACAGAGTGAAATGTCAGGTTTTCACCTCCAGGAAGCAGTTGGGAGAAGTTGTTTTAGTGAAATGTAGACAGAGAGCAAATGGCATACACCTTAAACTGTCTGTGTGACTGGCTAATCCTACTCTTCATCTTCTCAGTTTCTTCAGGCTTAAACATTTCTTCATTAGTTCATTCTTTCCAGAAATGTTCATTAATTGGTATTATTTGGAAGTCTATTCCATGTAACTAGAGATAACCAAACAGCTCACCATGCCACAGCTCTAATGCAACAGAATACAGAAATGGGCATTCTGCTTCTTTGACTACTAAAGGGTCTGCACTGCAGAGCAAGTCTGCAATCCCAAGATTCCGAGATAAACTTTGCTATTATCACAGAATCCTGAAATCTCATGTCATATCACGAGTCATACAGCTTTAAATAATATTCTACCCACAAACCTTCATTTAATATACTTTATACTCATATCTAAGGCAAAGAGACAAATAGACAGATATGCAAATAACCTTTACTTCCAAATCATACAATTAAAAACATCACTAGTTCCAAAATCTCAGAATTAGTAGAGATGCAATCCTCAGCAATGGAATGCACCATGGGATCCCAGGATGCCTGTTCTCAAAATCCTGGGATTGCATTCCCTAGCAATTATACCAGTTCCTGAGGAAGAACTTTTCAAATGCCATGATGATGAACATTAAATAAGAACCTAGATAAACGTACAAACAGATTGAGTTCAAACAAAACAATTAGTTCCCACATGAGCAGCATTTAATTTTGTGGTGAGGAAAAAAGCTACTAAACCTTCATGGATCAAACCTCAAAACTTCAAGCTTTTAATATATAGTGCAAATCCTAACCTGAAACAGAAGCCTTGAGACTGTGAACTTGATAGGATAGACACTATTTTTAAAGTAAATAAATAAATGTTCAGAGGTTAATAACTAACTGGAATTTTTTTATTTAAACTTTTCAAACTCTTGGTATTTAATTAATCCTTCACTTAGTTCCACTTACTCATAATAATTATGTCTTTTTAAAAACTAGAAATATAGATAAATTTTAGGTCATGAGATAGCAGAGGTGGGCATGTAAAAACCAAAATAAACCTTGTGGGATGGCCAGTGAGTGATCAAAATAAGCTGGCTAAGGGGAAAAAAATCTACATTACATAGGTAACTAAAATAAATGCTGAAAACCTCTATTGTCAATCTTCTCTCCAGTTTAGTTTATGTTCCTGTAAATTAGAGTTATATATAGGAACCAGGCTTGAACTCAAAATATACCTCAAACAGAACCCTGAAGAAATCTTAATTTTTTATATGACAGTACTAATTAAAAGTCTCCATAAGATAGGAAAATATACCCCACAGACCAATCAAAAATCACTCACTCTAGCCTGTGCACAGCCTTTACAAACACCATGGGCTGTTGTACAGAGTGAGCCACTATCATATATGCAAAAGGGCACTTACTCACTAGAGACTGAAAAAGGCCAAAGGACATTTGCAAAATATTAGCACATCTGCTCAATGACAACCATCTCAAATACTCAAAAAAGATCCTGAGCAGCAGTAATACACTACAAGACCCAATATCCACCTCTAAAAACAAACTACAAACATTTTAAAACTTGCTCACAGATATCCACTGAGAATCATTCACTTCACCCTCTTCAACTATTCACAGTCAGCCTTGCATTGAGTTTCCAGGCGTGATTCACTGGTTCATTTTGTCAAATTGTACAGGGAAACTTTTTACAAACATTTTTGTTGTTGTTGTTGCTTGTTATGGATATCCATTATTTGTTTTTCAGACTGTAGTTTATAGGGTATTTTGAGTTCAAGCTTGGTTCACTGAATAAGTCACATGGCATTTCTCCTCTGACAGGCTGAGTCTATTCCATATATATGATAGGATAGGAGGGTCAGCCCAACTCAACATAAAACCATTTTAAGCTGGTTTTGCAAAGTGAAACTTGCATTTCAATATCTGTCTTTGACGCAGGTTGGAAAAAAATTATTACCCTGCTCCCTGTGTCCGTGCCATGCAATAATTTCCATTACAGGTCAGCAGAACATTTTGTCTGAGGAAGTCTACACCAACAGGGAACAGAGTCACACAGGAACAAGCAAGTCATTCAAGACACAGTACAAAGATCTTTAAGCAATGGATAATATCTCATCATTACATAAAGACATAAAATTGTTTTCTTATCCCTCACCTGAAAATTGACAACTGTTTAATTGTTCCTGGACAATAACTTTCCTACTATCACTCACTGAAGGAGAGAATCAGGACCCTCACCTCTGGAAAAATATAACTGTAACAGTGTTTTGTTTAAAAAAAATCAGGAGTTTGGAAAGAACTTCATCCAAAATATACAGGACAAAGCTCAGTCTCAAGAGCAAGGACTTCTCTGGATTTCCAGGCCAAATGGTCAAAGTCAGGTAACTGGGACAGCTTTAACCATAATAGTGAATAAACCCCTGGAGGAGAAATCTTTAGTAGGAACAAGATGAATAAAAGAACAATGGTTCTTGTAAAAGCCATGGCTGGAGAGTAACTTTCCAGTCAGACCACACTTCAGCAATTTCTAGGCATACACAAAATAGCTATATAAAAGGTAAATTCACATGCCCAGATTTGTATTCACCAGTAAGCAAAGAGTAATCAGGCCAAAATGGAGTCTAAATACAGCAGCCACATTGCAAATTGCAGGCTCAGTGATAACCAGATCAATGGATCCCATCCCTCCTTCACCGAAGGCCATGTCTATACCATAAACTCTGGTTGATGCAAGTTACCTCAGCATAATGCCACTGCAGTTAGTATATCACTGACACGCGTGCATACTTAGCACCTTGCATCGCCAGGAGTGCTTGTGTTGATACATAGTGCAGTGCACCATGGGTAGGTATCTCATCTTGCAATTTGCTATCATCCAACACAGTGTCTTTTGGGAAATTTTGGCAATGCATGCTGGGGCATAAATGAGTTGTGCAGGGGTGATTGGAAAAAAAATCACGTTCCCATCATGCAACTTTCTCCATCCTATAATGCCAGCCATATGGTGTCCCTAGCCTCTGTTTGCCAGAACCTGTGAATGAGCAACAGGGGATGGATCACTTGATGATTACCTGTTCTGTTCATTCCCTCTGGGGCAGACCCTGGGCTAGATGAACCTTTGGCCTGACCCAGTATGGCCATTCTTATGTTCTTATATCCCATAATTTTTATACATTTTTTTAAATCCCACAAATCCCAGCAAGTACTGACTGGTGGAATTGCATTGTAACGAAGACTTGAGATGATGAGTAGCGGCCACAGAACTTTCAGATGTGCAAGGCCACATTCCTGAATCTGTGTACCAAGCTCGCCCCAGCCTCCAGTGCAGGGACACCAAAATGAGACCAGCACTTACAGCTGAGAAGTGAGTGGCAATCACACTGAGGAAACATGCAATGCCGGATTGCTACCAATCAGTGGAAATCATTTTGGAGTTGTCAATAGGAATGTTGTGGGGGTGTAGGGAGGTGCTAAAATGGAGTATTCCATCAGCTGGAAATGGAGGCAAACCTGTGATTTTTGAACCTGTAGGTTAACAAGAGACTGCAACATCTGTGTTTGCTATCAGTGAAGCCTTATGTCGTCCTAGCTCATCATCCTCTCCAACTCATGAGCCTTTCACCTGTCTGTGCTTTCCCTCTCCATACGGTCTGCTGTATTCACCCTCCAGGTTCTCTGTTTACAGTCTGATGCAGCACTGGCTTGCAGGATCTTGCTGAAGATATCCTCCTGTGTCCTTTTCTTTCTCCCCTTCATCATGGTCAGGTGATCCATGGGTGTGGAGGGGGGACCCCTCAAAACAGCAGCAGCAACAGATAACACAGAGAAGTATCATATTTACAGTCACAACAGAAAGCAGAAGTTTAAGAACTCCCTTCCATTGCTTATGTCATGTTATGCTTATGCTTATGACTTATGTCAACTTATGTAGTGTGAAGCGGGCCTAACACATTCTTAATACACTTCTGTAGCTGTTCCAACAGCTGCTGAGAAGGGTGTAGACACAGTGACCTCTGATACAACATGGAAGTTGTCAGCTAAACTAAACAACATGAAAGCCATCAATTAACAACTAAAATATATCCTCCAAAAGGAAGCCCAAGTAAGAGCCAGCACCATCTTTGCAATCAGACAGATATAAACACAAAGTCAGGCATCAGGAGTACCTGTATCCAACAGATGTAGGTCTCTATGGTGAATAATAATGATGGGGGAAACTATTCTTTTAACATAGGTAGCACTTTTAAAGTTTCCAGAAAGGCTCAGTTAAGGGGATCTCTTATTCACTTTAAACATAGCTCTTCCTTTTGCTTACATTTCATCTACACCAACATTTTAATGGTTTCCTCCTTTCAAGACCTCAACTGTTCTCACATCATGCTTACAACATTTTTGGGCAGGAAGTGGAAAATAACTTGTCCACTAGAAATTGTAGGGAAAACATATTTCCCCAAAATTTAACTTGCTCAGGATGCTGGGGTTAGCAAAGCTTCTCACATAAAAAGAGTCATAGAATCTTTAATTACCAGACGTGGTCAGAACTTTGATTTTACATCTGATCTAAAAAATTGGATACTCTGTGTTTTAACTTTAGACAACATTAACACTAGACAATAAAATGACTCTTTTAAAGGAGCCAGCCCCGTAGCTCAGAGATATGATGCTTTGTTCTGGAATTCACTCTTTGTCAATGTAGTCTGCATGCACATTTGTCCTGTGAAGCATGCAGGGCTTGACACAGAAATCACAATCAGTAACAGTAGAACTCAATTGTACCAAACCATGCTAAGGTATTGACAAGATAAAACACTTACATGTCTTCAGCTGGCAATGACTGTGCTGTGTTAAGCAGAAAAGTAGGAAAGCTACTACACTGCTGTTACTCAGTTGCTATGTACGTGAATGTTGCATGCAAGGGTTTTTACAGGAATGCCATTGTTGATATACACTATTCTCAGAGAGCAGGGAATACCACATGGATTCTGATGTGACAAAACACTTTATAATTTCAAAGTTGGAATGACCGATCACAAAAAACACCACAGCAACATGAAATAAAATAAGACACGAATACAAGGCAAAAAAATCTGTGCATTTATCCCACAAGGGTCATTTATAGAAAAAATGATCCAGCTGCTAATGGGGAATCCACCAGATTTGTGTAAACGCTTTCTAGAAACCCCAGATAAGAACATTTCTTATGACACTCAGTTCACCAGTGTACTTTAGTTTAACAAATCTGAAAGAACACTCTTATTTTATAATGATATTACTATAAATAATTTATTACCTGATCTTAATGAAAAACTATGCAAAATTCCACATTTAGTAATAACTGTTATTTGCATAGTTTTTATGAGGACCAGATAATAAACGATGATCTATTCTATATGTGCATTAGACTGAAGTTGCTACTGGAACACAATACTATATATTTGTGGTCTTTATTTTCTTTTACAAGCGTCTTCCATCTGCAAAGGTCTGAACCCTAAGGAAAGAGAATCTCTCAGAGAGCAAATTGAAGGATGATCTCTTCCTCACTGGAACAAAGGTGTATGAAGGTAGGTACAAAAGCACTTTCTGGGTTGGTTTGTTTTTTTAATTCAAAGGGACAAATTTTCCCCTCATTTACACTACTGCACCCTCACTGATTTCAGCTGAGAGATGAATTTGGGGCCAATCTTCTGACAAAATGGATAATACATTTGCATCAGAATGGAGTTCTTTGAGAAGCCTGAAGGAAAGAATTGCTTTGGAGCACAGAAAGAGAAATCTGAGAATAGAAGCTTGAAGAAATTCCCTATTATAAAGTATATTTTCTATTAAAAACAAACATTAATGTTTCCTACATTAATATTTTTAAATATAAAATGTGGTGCATAGATGTTCTAGCACTTTAAAAACAAAAAACTTTGTTGCTATTTAGAATAAAACACCTTGACGACTTCTGTTCCTACATTCCAGATTTAGCAAAACTAGTGAACTTTACATGCCCTTTGATTAAATAAGGTATTTGTTAGGAGCTGTTTCTTTTTGGTTTAACTTTCACTTTATTGATTTTTAAATAAAAGTACAGTGCAATTCTTGATGCATGACAGCATAAAAACCCCCGAGAGAATATTTCAAAAGAAATTTAACAGTACACACCAATTCTATCAAGTAAAGTCATACTAAAGCTATGCCTATGGAAAGGATCCTCTTCCAAAGAGTAATAAAACCAACTGTCAAAACTTATACTGTAACCACAGTTGGATGTTTGTTCCCTCACAGAACAAGAAAGAAACAGAAAGACATATGCACAGGGGTAGAAAAGCAAAAGATTCTGGAAACAACTTTTTGAATATATGATTCAAAAAGGCCAGTATTTTTGAGTCAGAGAAAAGATACAAATATGGATCAATCATCCTTACATTCCTTATGTTTTCTCTGGCTAGTGTCCTTCAGGCAGATAAAACTCTCTCATCCTGCCTTAATTCTTTTCTCTGTCATTTTGTCTCCTCCCATCCATCATGCTTAGTTAATGGGTGACTATTATTTTTCATGGTATTATTGTTGATATTATGCCATTGGTGTGCATGGTGAGCCACAGTCATTTTCCTTGATGCTTTGCAGACCACTGCTTTCTCAGTAGTCTCTCCTCCTTAGTCCCTTGTGTTTCTGGCACAGATCAATCACCCATCACAATCAACTCTCTAGCCTATGTTTCTCTCCCACCCTGTTGTTTTGTTGAAGGTTTATATATTCACCAGTGTGCCAGATTCACCTTACAGTCAACTCTGGAAATGGGAACTGGTTGTGTTCCCTCAGTTATTCTGGCTTTTCTCTGTGGCTTAGACTTGGTTTCTTGCACCAAGCTACCACATGGATTGAATTGTGTTGCCTTCTACATATGGTCCAGTTTCTTGCCCTGGTTACAGACCTTACTCTAAGCATCACAGTTCTGGGGGGAAATGGATCCCAGCCAATTTCAGGCTGATCACGTCCCAAGAAACTTTAGGCATATCTCCTGTTTTGAGGGCGGTGGCCTATGTGAATCCTTAGAGCTCTAGTTTCTGATCATCACTGAGCCTTGAGGGAACATAGCTGTGTTGCCTTTGTCACGTACTGTGGAAGCAGTTATAGTTCTGAATCTCTAAGCCTTGTCCGCATTTCCTCTTGGGGGAAAAGTGGGGGAGATTTTCACAGAGGGAATGGGGCATTTGTCCTCTCTCTTCTTTCTTATCTTCCACATCTTTTGAATTAATGTTCAGAATTACAGTCCCTTAGTATGTCACTGTCTGTACAAATAATTTGACAAGCAGTTTAAATGTTTCAGGGCTCATCCTTTTCATATGATATCTTCTGTGATTATTATCAAATTCCATCTTTCGTGTATGTATATCCTTGGGGAAGGGAAAAAAACCACAAACACTTAATTGAGTACTAGACACTTTGTGAAATTTGCTTTAGCCTTATTGATCCTCAGAAGCTGTTCAGATCTTTTTATATTCTTAGCCTACCTGGCATCCATGCTGGACTCAGCCTCTGTAATATCCGTGCACTATTTTTCTCCTCTTCTCTTTATCTTGCATAGTAGATCTGAACATATCTCCTTTCTAGAAATAGTGCTGTATTAGCTGTGGCCATATGTAACTTTTTCTTTGATTGATTTTCCATGGTACCCTCCTTACTTAAAACTTCAACACTTTAACCTTTACTAGCTGTTAGGTAAAAACTTGATTTAAGACACCTACCTTCATTTCAAGCAAACATACAGTATAGTTACTATAAGAGCTTAACAGCTATAGTACAACACTTCAAACCATAATTATTAATTAATAGGGAAGTATAATGGAGTCAGCACCCACTTCTCGTGTGTGCCCCCTTTTCTCTTGGTTACGTGAGAGCCTTCTTTTCTTTTTTGGTCTTACATCAGGGTGGCATCTGCCTCTCACAAGTATCCCCCAGCCACTGGTCCTCTTGGCAGCTCAGCCCTCCAGCCAAGCCACACATGCTGTACCCCCCCTTCCAGGGTATACAGTCCCGAGTTCTTATCATGGTCCTTGTACGGGTCCGTAGCTCTTAGGCTTCTTTCTAGAGGCACTGCCTTCTTCAACCACCCAGCCGGGGCCCATCTTGGTACCCGCAACTGGGGGTGTTTCAGCAGGCCTCCCTTGGCTCAGTCTTCAACCAGACCAGTGGGGCCCATCTCAGTACTCTCTCTGGGCTGGCCGGGTTCTGTGCTCAGTCCCCCTGGGCTTCAGTTTGCCAGCACTGATCTTCTGCTGGTCCTGCTGCTCTTCCCGCCAGCCCAGCACTCCGTCTTCAGCAGCCTTCCCTGGGCTTCAGTCCTATCTGCAGTGAGGTCTCCACAGTGAACTGCCCACAGTACCACTGATCTTTCAGCCAGCCAGTCACCAAGTCTTCCCTCCTTGAGCTCCACCCAGCCACTGAACTTCTCTGCTCTACTGCTTGTCTTATATAAGGCTCTTCTGACCCCAGATTAGTCACTTCAGCAGCCCCTATGATTGGCCACTCTTCCACAGCCATTCTAGGCTGCCTGGAGGACTTCTCACTGGTGTATTCTGGGGCAGGGTGATGCAGGACCCTGAGGCTTCCCGCAGGGGGTCTCTGGACCTTGTCCACCCTGCCACAGGAAGAAAAAATGATTTCTCCAGCTCCCCAACATCCAGTGTTAAAGAATGGGGGTTCCAGAATCCAAACCAACATCTTGCACATCTTCATGAACTCTCAGGATGGCTGCCTGAAAATCGCAGAAGATCAGTGATAGCAGCTTCTCCTCTTTGCCTCTGAAGGAGGCTGGAAGTGGCTCTTTCTTGCCATCCTTATAGAGGATCACAGACAACAGCCAAAAGTTGCTAGTCCCTCCCTGTCCATTTAAAAGCTTTGCAAGTTGTTCAGCAACTACTGCACTTTGTCCAGAGATAGAAGACTGTGTGCAGAGCCTTCACCTTCAATGCACACTCAAAGCTATAGATTAGATGAATGTCCACAGAGGGGGACTGGCTGAGACTTGCTTTGAAGTTCAGCAGATAGAGGAAGCAAAATTTGCCTTTCCTTTGAACCTAGGTCCATCATCGGTAAGAGAAGAACATCTGTCTGCAAATAGCAACTAATGGGGAAAGTTTTATATCACAAATCACATTTTTAAATCACAAATATGGAAGTAAAAAATAACCTTTATAAAAAGACCAAGACTGATCTTGTCCCCTAGCTGAATTTCCCCAACAGTATATTTTAAAACTATATAAAATAACTTAATTAATAAGGCTTTGAGGGTCTATCATGAAACCACAAAACAATGACATTTTTAGTGAAGGTTGAAAGCTTACTATCTTTAACTCTCCTTCAGCTGTACTTATTTATTGCATATACATTGAAAATTGGGGGAAGGTCCTATCCTATGTGCTTTGGAACTATTAATGACAGTTATTTAACACTTTTCTAATGAGAAATAAAGAGCCGCATGCATAGCTTTTAACTAAAATGATTTTTGCCATGACAAACCACCAGTCTTAATAAATAATAAGTAGTTATGTAGTGCTTTCTAGCTTTCAAAGTATTTTATAATCATCAACTAATAAATCTTTAACCAAATTAGTACAACTTTTAATGTAACCTCATTATGTGACCTTAGCATCTAAATCCACATATAGGCTGCTTAAGGAGTGTCTGATTTTCAGAGGTGCTAAGCAATGTAGGATCTATGAGACATGTGAATTTATATGCCTAATTGTAGAGTTTGGAAGCTTGGGCCCTAATCTATCTTCCCCCATCCTTCCTAGGTTTACCACCCAGGTGGTATTGACCGGCCTGGCCAGGTTTTTTATGGATTTGCCAGTTGCCAGAAAAATAATTTAATCTGCCAGGGGGGGGGGGGTTATGACTGTCTAAAGATTTGCATTATTATCACAATATAGTGGGATATCTAGTGTTAAAAGTTTCTATGTTCAGCTAAAGATGCTGCAGTGTTCCCACTTCCACAGTTTAAGTGATAGCGGATCAAACCCATTGAAAATACAGTAGCTGTCTACCCACCAACATGCAAGCACACCGCCTGTATGTGCGAGAGAGGGTTTGAGTCACTGTAAGTGGACGCTGAAGGGTGGGAGCTGCAAAGTTGCCTTGTGTTTGGGGCTGCAGTGGGCTTGCCTTGGGATGGGGGCGGGGAGCTGGGTTTTTTGTATTTCAGTGGTAGTAACCCTACCTCTCTCTCAGCTGTAAAATGAGGTCGACAATATTTACCTGTTTTACAGGCTAAATGTTTTTGAAGTGCTTTGGGATCATTAGATAGAAAGTACTAAAGTGTAAAATACTATTATTACAGGTTTAGGGTAGATTCATTATTTTAAATGTTAGTGTATTTATGAATTACTGTTAACATTTTTCACATCCTACTCAGACCCTATGGCTGGTCATCTAGAGATGCAGATGACAAAGTTTTGAAGATACAGTTTCAGAAAAGACATCTGGCTCCTTGACAGACTTCAGAGACACCATTCATCACAATTCTGGAGTTGTCTCTGGCTATGTCACATGCTCCAGATGTTGTTCATTCGGACAGTTTGTACCACTTCCCTTGATATTCTTTCTGAATCATGTTATATTATTGGGAATGTGCATCTTCATACTGCATGCATTTGACAATACATTTAATACAAAGTCCTAATGAGATATCTGACAATTGATATTTTTAAATGAAGGTACATATTTGAATATTTGTATTTATTTGCATGCATGCTTTCTCCCCTGGAGCCAAAATAACACTAGGTCTGAAATACTCATGGTGCTTCTGGTCCTAGATAGATAGTGGCTATACCACAAAACCATCAGATCCTGATATTTCAGAAACATCAACAGCTCCCTGAGAAAAAGTCTGATAAAAAAAATCAGTTACCAAGATATTCAGGTTTATCTGAATACGGAGACAGTTTGGTTCATTCAGATTCCTGTGCAAATCAAATGGACAGCCTACTTATATAACTTTGAATGACTTCATAACTTATCCTACTCTAAAAGGCAAAACTCCTGTCCATAATAATTTTAGCACAATGGACCAGTCACTACAACCCATTTCTCATTTCACAATAAAGGACCTTTTCCGACACCTGGTTTTCAAAATTTAATGCCTTGTCAAAATGAATTTGTCACAGGAAAATTGTTCATATAAACACCAATATGCAATATGATGTCTTTGTCAACTGTTTTATGGAATCTGTCAACTAAGACCTACCTACTGGACCTGTGGGTATTGTCATCAGGCAAATACATATCTACCTAACTAGAAGCAGACAGTACTTTTCTTTACTATTTCTGCCCCTTCTGGGGATAGTAAATCTCCAGTGTTCACATATTTTTTGACTTGAGGTAATTTCTGAGTGACCTCTGAAAGATTCAGAAGGAAGTTCAAGGCACAATCACAGTTTGTTCTATTTTTCTTTTTTAAACATCCTAATCAAGTCCAGTGCTTCATGATGCAAGCTGATTACTGTATGGTACAAGAAAAAATGATTAATTACCATATGTGGGGTGGTTTGTTTTTCTCCAAACTTGTTTAGTACTGGTGCTTAGATGCTTTAGCAATGGGCACAATTATAAAAAAAGCTGGATAGAACAAATGATATCATAACTTTCCCGGAACTTAGAAAAAAGTACTATAAAATGTAATACAAAATGTAATACAAAATTCTTTCCATAGAATGTTTAAACAGCTTATAGAATTCTATTGCAAGGCTATAATTCTCTACTTTATAGTTTGGTTTAAAAATTCTATTAGAGCAATATCATTTTCTATTAAATTCTATAGTTTTTGGAATAGTTTCTCTAGAAATCTATTTAATGTCTATGGAACCCTCTCGACATCAACCTTCTTAAATTCTGTAGACTATTTCTATAGGTTGGAACTAGAGAATGCTATTTTTTATTTTTGTTTTTTACTCTCGTTTTTGATGGATCTTGAAAGAAAGTCTCTCAAAGGGCTACGGTTTCTCCTTCCTTTATTGTTAGTTTTAGTAACCTTTGAGAACTGGGGTAACAATGAGGATGGGTGGAAATTTCATCTTTCCTGCATCTTGTTCTCTCCTAACTTTAAACAGCTAATTCCTTAAAGGGTGTCACAGAGGGAGGACAATACTGGCATAAAGAATGTGCTATTTATGAGCATAAATACTAAGAAACTAGCTAAATTCATCTGCTTTTTAAAAAAAAGAAAAGAAAAAAAAAGATTGGGGTAAACATGGTCTAGTACCATAAATGAAGTGTGCGCTCTCCTTTGCTGTACCACTCATGATCTCAACCCTGATTTAAAGGGAATCACACTGTTTTTGAGAAAATAGTAGAGCAGTGGTGTGTGCTATGAAATTGACAGTGTAATTAGAATGGTTCCATTAGAGTTAACACAGTTATAGTTGTGAATAATGTGCATTACTCAGTAACTATAGGCAAGGACTCATAGTTTTGGTGGCACATTAAAGATAAATTATGCACTCAATATTATATGGCATGGTCCCTCTTCTTCTCCAGTCCTGTCAGGATCATATTCTTATTTGTTTATTTTATATTATATTAAATTTAAATTTACTTTACACTGTTCTCAAATCATCAGTTTTTGTAAAGAAACATTCAGGCTTTTGTAATAAAATGAATATCTGAATTGTAGGCATTATCAAGGAGCAAAGCAAGAACATTTGGCAGCTGGGAAGAGGGAGTTGGGGCTTTTGATACCAGGGAAGTGGTGGATACAATTTTAGTTCTTGGAAGTTGTTTGGTTTCGTTACATGGCAGAGGAGACCACAAACTTTGGAAGGGTTTGAATTCCTCACTGTCCACCCCAGTGATCATTCGTTCCACAGCATCCTGTCCTAATATCTGCCATTACATCCAACAGTGATGGAGAAACAAAAATGATTACCAATGAAATTGTTTGTTGTTTGTACCAATAAAGTAAGTAGATACTTACCAGATTCCCTCACACCAATTTAAATTATGAAAAATTCTACTCAATTCAATGAAGCTATGACAGTGTGAGTTCAGAATCTGCTCTGTTGCCAAATAGGCCTAGCATTCTCATTGTCCCTCATGGTTAAGTTAAAAGAATCGTTTGTCAAATATACTGAGTACTCATAGAACGTTGTGAATCTGTGCTAAATGGAGATGATGAAAATTCACCACGTAAAAGTATATTGCTTCCAAGAGCAAAATATTAAACTGGTTTTTAACTACAAAATTTGCTTGCCAGGTAAAATGTAATTGGCTATAAGTTGTAATTGACATCTCAAGAAAAGAAGCATGAGGGGAACATAACTGAAGTCTTGCAGGTCTCAAAGGAATGTTGACCACAGATGTCACATCAGCATAATGTAAAATGTTCAAAATGAAATGATTGGTTGAGACTCTTGTTTTGTAGATGTTCTAGCGCTATTGTTAAATAGAGGTCAAGTTGTTAGGCTCTCTTTTGGCTGGAAATTTGAGGCCTAGTGGAATTTGTAAGAAGTGGATAATAAATTGACATTTGTTAATGATTGGATATCCACTGATTGGATAATGGGGTGAGTAACAGACTGTTACTCTGGATCCGTATGCATTACTTTTCTGTTTGGGCTGTTTAATCTTAGATGCCTAATCTCTGATTAATAAACTGATTTAAGATTGACCATCTGATGTCTTGTTAATCAATAATCAAAATGAACCCAATTAATTACAGCTCCAGGAAAGCCAGTAAACTGTGTTGAATAAGGAAGGAGACATTTATAGCGTCATTTTCCACCATAATCTTACATTAAATTAGCAATGTCCTATCATTTCTCTTAGAAGCTCCTAGTCTCCACTGCAAGTACACAGGTTGTTGTACACTCCTTGCAGGACTAGAGAGAGCCAAGAGCTCTTCCACAAATACGATCAGTGTAGAGACCCAGAAATTGAAAAGCCTTCCTGACATCAATGGATGCACCACAGTGGAAACGGTGGCTTGAATGTGTGGAAGGGGTCAACTTCACACACTCAGAAAGATAGGACTGGAACCTGGGGGCTGCAAATCCCACACATGCCACTAGGCTGCAGGAGAAATCCAATGCCATCACCATTAAACTGTTGTGGATATCAAAACAGCGAGTGGACAAACAGTATCACAGAAAGTCCAGCATCAGCTCCAGCAGATGATGTCCATATCTGCTCCATTGTCCCAGTGTCTGGTCCATTCATAAGTAAGGAGATTGATGCAGCCATTGCAGCCACAAAACTGGGAAAAGCAGTGGGTAAAGATGGCATCTATCCTGAGTTTTTATATAACCTAGGTCCACTGGCACAGAGATGGATGATGCATCATTTTTCACCAACATTCTGGAGACCAATGAAATCCTCAGCATGTGGAGAGAAGCCTATGTCATTGTACTCCTAAAGCCTCGAAAACCTGCAGATGACCCTTCCAGTTCTAGGCCAATCTCCCTCTTCAGCACTGCCTGCAAGGTGATGGAGCATATGTTTCTGAACTGAATCAGGACCACTGTGGATTCCAGCCCACCCAAAGAGAAAACTGGTTTCTGATCTCTCACCAAGTCCTGTCCCTAACTACAAACATCTAGACAAGATTCCAACAAAAACTCAAGACCAGTACCACTTTAATCAATTTGCCAGCGGTAGGGAAGGTGGACTGCTACTGACATTGGCCAAAGTGATCCCCTTCATGCAGATCTCTGGCTACTGAACACTATGTTTAGTGGCCAAAGGATGCACATACACCTTGGAGGTCAAACCAACAAACCACGCACTTTGACTAATGGACTACCACAAGGATTTGTACTTGCTCTGACACTCTTTCAATGTCTACATGAGCAATATGTCTGAAACAATAGTGCAGAAGTTTGCATATGCTGATGATTTGGCACTGTCAACTCAGGCCCATAGCTTTAAACAACTCAAAGGGACCCTTACATCTGACCTTAAGATCATGGAAGAGTACTTCCAAATGTAGTGGCTCAGACCAAATCCAAGCAAATTAGTAGTCTCTACTTTCCACCTTGACAACAGAATTGCACCAAACACTTCAATTGTTGATTTTCAATGAAACTTGGCATTATTCCCCCAAGCCAACATATCTTGATATCATTCTTGACCACACACTCACTTTTCATGATCATCAAGCAAGAAAGTATTCTGTAAAGCAAAGACTCACGTCATCATTATCCAAAAGTTAGCTGTGGGATCAACTGCCCTGCTGCTATAGACATTGTCCTTGACCCTGGTGTACCCTAGTGTACTGGTATGGACAAGAAGTTGCCATATCCAACTTGTGGATAGGCAGCTGAATAAGAGCATATGAATCATCACAAGAACTTCAAAATCAATGCCTCTACCATGACTTTATGTATTAGCAAACATGGAACCACCAGCTATCCGTCAAGCACAAGAACTTAAACTCACCGAAGACTATCCAGAACTTCCCATCTGGCAGCCTATGGACAATGTACCCCAGCAATGCCTGAAATCACAAAGACAGGTTTCAGAGTAGCAGCCGTGTTAGTCTGTATTCGCAAAAAGAAAAGGAGCACTTGTGGCACCTTAGAGACTAACAAATTTATTTGAGCATAAGCTTTCGTGAGCTACAGCTTACTTCATTGGATGCTTATGCTCAAATAAATTTGTTAGTCTCTAAGGTGCCACAAGTATTTCTTTTCTTT
The DNA here is from genome assembly GCF_965140235.1 of Caretta caretta. Classification (NCBI taxonomy): domain Eukaryota; kingdom Metazoa; phylum Chordata; order Testudines; family Cheloniidae; genus Caretta; species Caretta caretta. Next base: position 87,086,833 of record NC_134210.1, on the reverse strand, counting down.
TTGAAATCACAAAAACCACCATGGACCACGTGCAATCACCTCATGTCTTTGGATCCAGCCAGGGAATGGCAAAGTGTCTGGACTTCATCTACCATTCCAAACAAGCACATTATCATTGACCAACAAGCTGCCCTTGCAGTTTCAACCTACCATACAAGCTTTGGACCACAATGAACCATGTCCAAACAAACCATGGACAATGAAGCGATTTGATACAAAAGTGGAAAAATCAAAGATTTCCCTTTGTGTGACTGTGGTGAGAACATCCAGACCATCTAACACATCATACATAACTCAGTGCCCCAAATACAGATTCAAAGGTGAAATGGAGGATATCCACAAATGGATTATGCACCTACATTTGCATCTATAGAATGTTGCTCTGCAGATGCCATATGCAAGAGAGAGACAGACAGAGAGAATTTCTATGATGTGGTCACTGCTTTCCCTAGAGCAGTGTTTGTCAATCTATGGTCAGTTGACCCTCAGTGGCCTGTGAAGCCCTTTCTGGTGCTGCAAAGAGTGAAACATTTTGAAAGACAACAAATGATGGGTTTGAATTTGGAAGGAGGTGGGACTATGGGAAAAATCTCTTACAAAAATGGTCCAGCAAGTGCAAAGGTGAGAAAACCGCTGCTGCTACCTCATACTTAAACTTTCCCCAAGAGTGCAATGAATATCTATGCTCAAGTCAAGGCCAAAGAGGTAAGCTGTTTTTCCTTTGTTTTTGATGGTTTCTCTCATTTGTCCCATTGCCTTCGTTACTGTGCAAAAATTTCTTTTCATAAAGTTTTGTTTGTTTTAAAGAAAAAAAACACATTCACACAAAACCAGACACTATTCCGTACTGTGCTTTTTTGTTTGGTCTGAGGTCTTTTTGTTCCCGCATCTTTCACTTTAAATGAGTGTAATCCCCATGCAGTGAACATAGTAAGATTGGGAACTAGTACAGAATTTTTTTAAACTAGGAACTGACCCAGATACACCCACCAAAAATGATAACACTTTTTGATATTAATTTGATATTGAGCAAAAGATTATTGCAGTCAATATCAAACACAAAGTGTTCTGACAATGTTATTTAGTGTAATTTACTATGTTGGATAGAAAGACAAGGTGATAAACTGATAGGTTCCATTAAAAAAGCAGACACAAACACAGTGTCCTGAGTGTCGGAGTTTTCATGTATACTCTCTTCTCTGGTATTGCCTTTGACAAAGGCATTTTGACAAGGCTGTGAGACTTTGTCTCACCTAATTTCCTTTGGCAGAGTGAGGCAGTTTTTCTGCATGATTGATCGACCTCTAGGTTATCAGGATATTCTCATTTTAAGCTGCTATTGGGAAGACTTGAATAATTTAACTTTTGCTATAAACTTGGCAGCCCCTTTCAATAGTTGCTGATTTACTACACCTAACAAAGAACTGCTACAGTGGGTCAACTAGTTGTCTAGTTTACACAAAGGCAAAATGTAGTTAAAGAGAATACATAGGTAGCGTGAAGTTTTTAATTCACCAGTTATGAAGCATTCCTTTTAGGCACCTGTGAACTGGTAACAGCTATAAGAATAATTTACCTGAACTTTGCTCAAAACTCAAACCAAACTCATTTTCTTTGGTTGGTTGGCTTTTGTTGTTTTTTTTTTTTTTTTAAAAGATTCCTATCTTCTTTTCTCCTCTGTACAACCAAATGAATCAAGAAATGAAGACGGAAGGACCCAACTAAAAATAGGTGGGGAAGAACGTCTACCCTGAATTAAAACAAGTCACAAAATGCAGATCGAGATTTTGAATATCCACAAAATCATATAAAAATCTGAATGTAATTCCAAATCTGGCAGCTTGAGCCAATCTCTGATAATGCCAACTCACTTCTCTAGCAGAGAAAGGTTTAAGATGAGCCAATGGCTGGAAGTTGAAGCTATACAAATTCAGACTGGAAATAAGGAATACATTTTTGACAGTGAGGTAATTAATGATTGGAACTATTTAGCAAGGTTTGTGACAGATTCTGCATCACCGAATTTTTAAATCAAAATATGCCCTTGGGACTATTTTGGAGAAGTTCTGTGGCCTGTGTTATACAGGAGGTCAGACTAGATGATCACAGTGGTCCCTTCTGGCCTTGGAGTCTATGAATCTAAGATTTTTCAATCATTCCAAGCCAGGAACAGTGCACAATGAGCTAGATAATGTCCTCTAGTTGTGTGCATGGAGCTTGCAGAGGGTAGTGTTTAGGAAATGGTAGATGATATTGGGCTGGCTCAAGTGAGAAATGTGTGTCTGGGACTTAGTTAGCCCACCAAAGATACTAGAGTCTAGGGCTGCACCATTTTTTCCGTTCCACCTCACGTCAAATTGTGGAGACAGATTCCATTCACTACATATTGTAACTGTCTGAAACGCTTATGAATCTGATGCAAATTTCAGAAGGCAAGAATTTGGGGAAGAGATTTTATTACTATCATCTCTACTGAGAGATATAATTTAGTAATCTCTCATTCACTTTGGAATAAGTTTCCATAACTCAAGTGTGCTGATGTTCAGAGTGCAAGCACTTGTTTGACTTTGATCACCATTGGTGAGGTTTTTCTTAAAATGGATTGGGTTAGAGTAGTAAAGAGAGAAGATTTGATCCTGACCATTCAGCCAATCATGTTATTTGTTTTTAATTTATAATGCCAGACTTCATGGCAAGGGACACACAAATATAAATAAAAATTATCTGTATCACTAACTCTAAACATGATGACATACCCAGATTTAACTATTATGATTATTAACTGATCTCTGATGATTTCTGTCTGTATCATTAGTTCTTAAACTTATTGTAATTATGCTTTTCTCTTTTACAGCACAAACCAATTTGAATATAACTGGGCAAATATATTATGTGATACACACACAAAGCATTAAAAGATCATTATTTAAGTGGCAAAATCAAGCACTCAAAAGTTAGTAAATGGCAGAATTAATGTTACCTGTATGCATGCACTTCTCTTCTCTCTTTACTACTCGACACTATGACACAGACTTTTATTATATGACCACATACTTTTTAAAATATAAATACATTTGGATACCATATCACAGCTCCTGAGAGATAAAAATACCTGGGGAGGGAATCAGATTTTTTTTAATATCTTCAGAAGTTTTGAAGGTTCCGCTCAGATAACAATCCAAAAGCCTATCTGCTCTATTTGTCTAGGTTCCTATGTGGCCCTCATCACTGTGGTAAGCAAAAGCCTCCTCTGTAAGTATCAGTTCTCACAAGATTTCTAGCCAAGTTTCTAATCCAAATTGTTTGGGATATATTTGGGTTAAGTACATAGCCTCTGCCTTTGGATATGACAAACTCAAACATCTTTCTGGGATTGCGTGCATTTTGAAATGAGTTCTTCTTGCTTGCTTGTATATGAAATACAATAACATGTATGTTACCAAATATGATTTTGTAACTGTGTGTACCCTGTTTGTTAAACTCATTGATAGGTAGAATTTACTGCTTATAATAGATTTGCTAATTAAAAACTCTGAACAATTTAGCTTCAAAAGATTTTCACTATTTTGTAGAATTTTTTTTTTTTAAGCACATGCATACTTGTGTCTGGAACATTAAATCCATTTGAGTCTGCTATTATTTCTAATTTTATTCCTCAGAATTGTCTAGTCTTTTCTTCTTTTCCCCTGATCTCTCTTTGTCCTCAATTCCTTTTTAAGACCACACCTTTTTTCTTGTGTTTTCTCTGTCATTTATGTTTCTTGTTGATCTTATTTTCCAGGCTCATTTCCCTAATCAGCTTCTTTTCTACCTACCTTGAGACTTTATGTTGCTCTTCCCTTCTTTGTTTCTCTACCTTGGCTTTGTCTTTCTTCCCTTTGATTAACAAACTTCCTGATACTACCAAATCATAAAAGTTAGGAGAAGAGACCCATCATGAGAGGCTAGATATTAAACATCCATTTCAGGATTTCTCTAGGGTAGACAAATCTGCCAGCACAGTAGGTCCTATACCCTCACCCCAGTGGAGAGCTGGTGAGAGTGCGAGATGTTACAGCAACCATTCCTTATTCTTTTGGGGTGCCATATTCCCTATCGGCAACACCTTGGAAGCAGCCATGCACTTCAGGCTCAAGAGCTGCAAGTCTGGACAACTTATATATGTGTTGCACAATGAGAGGAAGGCTTACTCACAACCCCTACCACAAAACCAGAGCACATGCATTCCTCTCAATCTCTCCTGTTGGAGATTTTCCACTTTGTATGCATAATTAAATGTGTATTGGAGTAAGGACTTGAACCTGAGTTTCCTACCTCCTACATGAGTGCCCTAGCTACTGAGCTATAGAGTCTGTCTGTCTCTTTCCCAGTGAATACTTAATTTTTTTATATAAAGTGGAAATCCTGATTTTACAGAGATGATTATTACCGTTCTTTTTTTCTTTTTAATAAAATCCTTCTTTTAAGAACCTGACTGATTTTTCCATTGTTCCAAGATCCAGGGGTTTGGGTCTTTGATGATTTTGTAACCAATTGGTTAGGATATTATTCTCAAGCCTCCCCAGGAAAAGGGGTATGTAGGGCTTGGGAGGGGGGATATTTTGGGGGAAGATGTCTCCATGTGGTCTCTTTCCCTGTTCTTTGTTTAAAATGCTTGGTGGTGGCAACATACTGTTCAAGGACAAGGCAAGGTTTGTACCTTGGGGAAGTTTTTAACCTAAGCTGGTAAGAATAAGCTTAGGGGGTCTTTCATGCGGGTCCCCACATCTGTACCCTAGAGTTCAGAGTGGGGAAGGAACCCTGACAGTTGTTCTTCCTGAATTTGTCTATGGAGTCACATGAAGACCCATTAATACAAATTATAATTGTTGACGTCGTCCTTGAGATCAAGGTGAGCAACATTATCAAGGGCCTGATACAACGCCTATTTGCAGTGAATGAAAAGGCTGTCATTGACCTACTGGGTCTGGAGCAAACAGTAGTCCCCTAACTCATTCCTTAGGCAGGCAAAGCAGAGGGTTAGCCTCTTTCAATTATTTTCCTGTCTTCAAAGATGCAACTATGATAGGATGCAGGGGTATTGCCAGGTCCGCAGGGCACAAGGGTTATCTCCAGTTTCAATATCCCTTCTGCTTGCTCAGGTGCTCAGGGGAAGAATTACAAGAGAGTTGCTGTAAGAAGGCTACATAACTAGATGCTGCGGGCGGGGTGAACCCCAGATTGTGGAATCTGTTACAAATTTACAGGGACTTGTTAGATTTACGCTGCTGAGTCACACCTGTCAATTTAGTGTCATAAGCATATTTAGTGTGTTCTTTACCCCCCGCCCTCACCGGTTTCCCCAAGATATGGTATGTTGACTAAAACCACACTTAACACCAATCTCTGCAGCACAGTACCAGACATACCTGTATCTACTTCTAGCCATTTCAGTATACATCTTGCTTTTTCTACAGTTCTTCCACTAATTTTCAGTCCATATGACAGTGCTCCTTTCCAAGCCAAGTGGAATTAATGATTCAAATAAGACAGACATTGAATCAAATGTTTTACTAAAGTTAAACATATTACATTTACTTCATTTGCCTCATTCACTAATTCTACAATTTGATCAAAAAAGAAATCAAGTTTATCTGACTTAATTTGATCTTCAGAAAAATCAGTGCTCTTTATTATTAATGAATCTGTTATCCCTTAATATTTGTTGAATGTTACTAGGGACAGAAGTTAGACTTGTCAGTTGATAACTGAGAGGAGCACTTTTTTTTCCCCTTAAAGATCAATACCATACGTGCTGTTTTTCCAGGCCTTTGATACCTCCCCAATCTCCATGACTTTTCAAAAATAATTGCCAGTGGCTCAGTAAGATCATTACCTAACTCTCTCCCTGGAACATACATCATTTCAGTCCTGCTGATTTGTATAAATGTAATTTTTCCAAGAATTCCCTTACCTGCATTTTATCAATATATCGACAAGGTCTTCATTGCTTCCTAATCAGCCACACACTTCTCCTTTATTTCTCTTGTTAAAATGAATTTTAAAAGAGAAATTCTGTAGCTCAGATATTTTAGTCTCACCAGATACTTTGTCTACTCTCCTTGTATATTAATGAGCCAGCATTCTCTCTAGCCCTTCTTCTCTCTTCATTCTTAGTCACCCCACCCTAACCTGTGGAAGAGGCTTTCTGGAGATGGGCAAGCTTCTAAAAATGGATTGCAGGTTAACTTGGAATTTGCATCTAAAAATTCATAGGCTTATCCAAAACTAAGAAAGCTCCAGTTCTCTCCCATTCGCCACCTGAGTGTATGTTTACACACCTAAAGATGCAGCCTGATTTTCCAGAGTACTGATCATCCAGCAACTCCCACTGAAACATGAAGTCTGTAGGAGTTGTGGGATATTCAGTACTTTTGAAAATCTGGCCATTCATTAGATGTCTAAACATGGATTTAAGCTTATCTTTGGGCACCCATTTATGAAAGTCTAGCCTAAGAATTTTTTCTTCATTCGTCTAGTCCAGTATCCTGTCTCCATCCACAGCCAGTGCCAGATAATTAAAGGAATGTAAAACCACCAACATTGCAACTAATTTTGCAAAGTTATAAATGAGAGAGAAATTATTTCCACCCCTCAGAAACAAATCAGTGGTAAAAGAATAGATAGTTCCTATTTTACCTAGTGAGCATAACTGCAGATGCCATTCTTATTCATACAAGTGATTCATTTGTTTTTAATCTTGGCAATCTAATTTGATCTGTCTAGTTTACCCTCCCTTACTAAATCCTCTAGTGAAAAACACTACAACAGTAGAAAGTTCTCATATAAACTATAGATAGTACTTGTCCCAGTAATTCAACCTGGTTTCCTAAAGACTTCCATATTACTCATCCAGTCTCCCAGAAACGTTGACCCACTGGGCAGATGAGTCATGCGTGGGAACAGATAACTAAAAGAAACAAGAATATTAGTTTCAGAGGAACAGCCGTGTTAGTCTGTATTCGCAAAAAGAAAAGGTGTACTTGTGGCACCTTAGAGACTAACCAATTTATTTGAGCATGAGCTTTCGTGAGCTACAGCTCACTTCATCAGATGTATACCGTGGAAACTGCAGCAGACAGTGTAATTAAAGGAAAGAATCGTAGAGTTTCTGAATAGCCTTTTTCATTCATTTAAGCATAAGAGGTCAACAAAAATTCTCTCTTTCAGATAAGTACTATAAAGTAGCTGACTCATGATCTCACTATCAGTAATACTCAGTATGATTGGAAATAGACTAAACTACCAGGGAAAAAATCCTACAAATAACTGAAGAAACTATTATTACCTGATGTAATCTTATACTATGCGCCAAAGTTATTAACTCTATAGCCTTAATACTGGTTGACCTAAACAATCCATTTTCAATCTAGTTTAAAATGAACTTGTGTAAATAATTTTGTAAAAACAGAAAGGAATCCGACTCCAACCAACTGAAGTGCAAACTAGAGAACACTGAAGTTCATTTAGATTCTTTACAGCAAAGGGGAACATGGCCTACTGCAAATTCTTATCCTTCTAGTGTAATAGTATTCTCCAGGCATATGTGTGACATTAAAGAGGGTCTGTTGCTATGGCACAAGCAAGGGAAAGTCTAAGCTGTCTCCCTCATGTATGAATATATATTCATGTGGAAACATAACAGATTTAAGGTTCCTGATTGACATGGGGGGGAAGTACTTTTGGAACATTTGCAATGGTATTTTCAAAACCACCCAGCATCGGTCTAACTCTGCTCCCAGTGAAGTAAGTGTGAGTTTTACTGTTGACTCCAGTGGGTGCAGTTAGGTCAACACCGAGGACTTTTGAAAAATCCCAATTTTAAACTATGAATGCATTCAAAGAAAATTCAGTTCAGGATCTCTCTTTCTCTCTCACACACATACACTTTTTATGCTTTCCTGCCTTCCATCTCTCTCACACACACTCTCTCTCTCCCCTCCCCCACACCTCCATATCCATCACATACACACACTCGCTCCCCGTGTTGACCAAACATAATAGCTGCCTTAAGAACATATCAGACAATCCTACAATTTCTAACCTCTCTGCTTGTTCCAATGCATTTATTGCCAAGTCCAGGCTAGATTCAATGTGTAAATGTTAAAATGAAAATCAGGTTCACAAATAGTCAGTACTTTACCCTGAAATGACTATCTACAAAACTCAAAGTTTTCTTTCCACAGGATTACCTAGAAAACTAAGTAAGCTTATCAAAACTTTGACATAAACATCCAATGTTATGACAATTAAAATTCAGGTCAAACTCTTTGTTGAAGTTCCAGCAGCTACTCAGATTTATATTAGCCCTTTATCTCTGTTTGAAATAGATTTGCCAAGCGTGAAACAAATCCAGCTGTTTCTGCCTAATGGTTCAGAACACAATCCTAAAAGCCGCCTGCAGTTGCAGTTCAAAAGGGCTTATCCTTACATACTATATCGAACTCAACAGTTTTTTGTGCTAAGGTTAAACTTTTTAAAATTATATTTATATATGTGAGTCATCATAACAACTTCAACCATATCTGACACGAGTAACCTTGTGTGTTACAGCTATACCGTACAGCGATCCAATGGCGAGAATAATAGTGGTAATGAACCTGTGCTACTGTTTCCCATTCCCTTGTGCATTTTTCCTTTAAAAACATATTTAAAACTCAAAGTATACATAAAAATCCAAACTTTTCCTACAACTTGTGACTTGTATGGCCAGGATACAATCACTGTTTCCTAATTCTCCTAATGTTTTGTGGTGTAACTGACCCCAATGCGCACAAAAATGTCAATAAAAATATTCATGCCAAATATGTGCCTCTTCATACATTAAGTATTTTCAGACGAGGATGTGGTCATTCTTTCCACCTTGTTTTTTCATACTACTTGTGGTTTTTGTGTAGCAAAAAATGTCACTCTACAGGTAATGGGGTCAGTTAGACCCCAAATCAATTAAGCAGGTATTCCAGCATCAGATTGTTTTTATTTTGAGGCAGATATAGGATTATATGAATCCTTCAGCATTGTTTCTAGCATCACAGTTTCAATGGGTTTTGTTTTTCAAAAAAGTGCACAAAAAAGGCCGGGGGTCCTGTGCGATGCCAGATAACATTTGCGTCATGTATCATCACAATTGTCCAGCAAATTCAGTGTCCTTGTAGACAACACTGTCAAACTGATTTGCTGGGAAATCTACATTTGGTAGGAAGAGTTTCTGGACAAGACACAACAGACAGATGCATTTTCTAGCAAGCCCACACTTGAAAGATGCTGTTGCTGTGGCAAAGACACACTATTGCATTTGAACATGCACGTTGCATGTCTGAATGCATACATGGTTTGGCTTTTGTTGAACCGTACATGGCATAATAAATTTGTGTGTAAGAGACGGGTGTTTCTCAGGGATCCGGATACAGAAATGATGAAACCACTGGTACAGGAAAGGAATATTGCTGCCTTGCCTCAGGCTTCTAGGGAATGCAGCATCTAGTGTGCTGGGTACTTATCCATAGCCTAAGAAACAGGAAAGATGTTACATCTGCTCCAGAGAACAAGACAGAAAAATGCATCAAAAATGTGCGAAGTGTAAAAACTTAGTAGGTTCAGAACATGTGCCACCTATTCGCTCCATTTGTTCACAGTAGCAGACCATTTACTGCCACTTTTCTGCATTTGTGCCTTTTATATAGTTGCTGTGACTATCTATTTTCATTTTATACACATGGGGTCAGTTAGACCCCAACACAAATACTGTGCTTCTCAATCAAGGACGGTTTTAACTAGTTCATGGTTCACTGGTTATAATAAAGTCAGTTTTAAATGCACCCCGTGCCTTTTTTTCCCCCCAGTGTTGACATAGTTGGGGTCTCCAATTCCCCTATACAGAAATAGTTGGGCAATTTGGGGTCCAATACAAGGGCTAAACAGCGAAATTACAAATTCCCCCTAAAAGGGTTAGAAACTTCCAATTTTTAAGCAGAAAAAAGTTTCTAGTGACTATAGCGTGCCCCTGAAATGTGAAAGATTGAATTCCTGTACCGATTCACAAAATAGACAATAACCAAGTTTAGCCACATTGCCTCAGCTCAGACCTAAAAGAACTACTTCCATGTATGAAAGAATGGTTCAGATTTCATCCCCCTTCAATTCTTGACCTATGTAAAAAGTGCAAATTAGTACAATTTGTGGGAATGACTTTTGTGTTGAGGACACATTAACCATTAGTAATTGAACTGAGACTCCTTTCACATAGATCACTTTATAACTTTCACAGGTAGGAATGGATTTTAAATTCTTCTTTTAATAAAGAAAATACCTAATATCTTTAGCTCACATTTTTGGGTATGCCATTCAATCTGTGTTAACCCCCTTAGGTGGAATTTCTGTGACAACTCTCAGAATATTCTGAATTCTGCAAAATCAATAATGAATAGGAAAATTGAGAAGAAGAAAGTCTTCCTTTTCTTTATTATTCACTTACAACAATCAGCCAGGAAAATCTCAATGAGATATAGCTGTCTTGTTTCAGTGAGAGTCCTGGCAAAACAACAGTACAGAGTGCAAATCAGATTCAGCCAGTGACTTCAGTTAGAAAGTGGACATTGACATTAGTTTTCATATTACACATTGTACCTTATTCTAAAGAGGTTATTTCCCCCCTCACTGGTCATATCTATTTATTATTTCCTTTTACTACTTAGTTGTTTTTTTTGTTTTGTGGCGGGGGGGGTGCTGTTGCAATAATTAATTAGCCAAGCAAAGCAAGGTCCTACCCTCAACTTGATGGCATTTCTTTGTTTGTTTCGATGTAACAGGAGAACTTTTCAATGCTGCATCCAAGGGAGGATGTTAGGGGGTGCAGGGAGTTCCTGAAATAGACAGAGATGGGAGGATGCCATATAAGGAGCTTGCAGGAGTGCAGGGTAAAAGGGGAAAAAAATCAAGGAGCCCCTGGTGTGTACACTGAGCTTGGCCTGCAAAAGCAACAAAGTATGTACCCTGCAAGTAAATATTAATTTATAAAACTTTGCTCAGATGAGCCACACAGGAGCTTTCAGAAAATGGGACTTTAGGAAGCCATAAGAGGTTAAGTTCTTAGAATCTGCAATGTGCAAGATAAAAAATTATATCTACACATGTATTTCCAGAATATTATTCTAGTTGTGCCCATCAAGACTAAGGCCTAGGCTACACTGGGTGGGGGGAATCGATCTAAGTTATGCAACTTCAGCTACGTGAATAACGTAGTTGAAGTTGACATACTTAGATCTACTCCCCGTGGTGAGTCGAAAGCTGATGCTCCCCCGTCGACTCTGCTTGCGCCTCTCGCTCTGGTGGAGTACCAGATCGATGGGAGAGAGCTCGGCGGTCAATTTACTGCATCTAGACTAGATCGCTGCCCGTCAATCCTGCAGGTAATGTAGACAAGCCCTAAGTCCTCAAAGAATCAATCCTGAAGCACTTACATGAGAGGAAAGTGATCAGGAACAGCCAGCATGGATTCACCAAGGGAAGGTCATGCCTGACTAATCTAATCGCCTTCTATGATGAGATTACTGGTTCTGTGGATGAAGGGAAAGCAGTGGATGTATTGTTTCTTGACTTTAGCAAAGCTTTTGACACGGTCTCCCACAGTATTCTTGTCAGCAAGTTAAGGAAGTATGGGCTGGATGAATGCACTACAAGGTGGGTAGAAAGCTGGCTAGATTGTCGGGCTCAACGGGTAGTGATCAATGGCTCCATGTCTAGTTGGCAGCCGGTATCAAGTGGTGTGCCCCAAGGGTCGGTCCTGGGGCCGGTTTTGTTCAATATCTTCATAAATGATCTGGAGGATGGTGTGGATTGCACTCTCAGCAAATTTGCGGATGATACTAAACTGGGAGGAGTGGTAGATACGCTGGAGGGGAGGGATAGGATACAGAAGGACCTAGACAAATTGGAGGATTGGGCCAAAAGAAATCTGATGAGGTTCAATAAGGATAAGTGCAGGGTCCTGCACTTAGGACGGAAGAACCCAATGCACAGCTACAGACTAGGGACCGAATGTCTAGGCAGCAGTTCTGCGGAAAAGGACCTAGGGGTGACAGTGGACGAGAAGCTGGATATGAGTCAGCAGTGTGCCCTTGTTGCCAAGAAGGCCAATGGCATTTTGGGATGTATAAGTAAGGGCATAGCGAGCAGATCGAGGGACGTGATCGTTCCCCTCTATTCGACATTGGTGAGGCCTCATCTGGAGTACTGTGTCCAGTTTTGGGCCCCACACTTCAAGAAGGATGTGGATAAATTGGAGAGAGTCCAGCGAAGGGCAACAAAAATGATTAGGGGTCTGGAACATATGAGTTATGAGGAGAGGCTGAGGGAGCTGGGATTGTTTAGCCTGCAGAAGAGAAGAATGAGGGGGGATTTGATAGCTGTTTTCAACTACCTGAAAGGGGGTTCCAAAGAGGATGGCTCTAGACTGTTCTCAATGGTATCAGATGACAGAACGAGGAGTAATGGTCTCAAGTTACAGTGGGGGAGGTTTAGATTGGATATTAGGAAAAACTTTTTCACTAAGAGGGTAGTGAAACACTGGAATGCGTTACCTAGGGAGGTGGTAGAATCTCCTTCCTTAGAGGTTTTTAAGGTCAGGCTTGACAAAGCCCTGGCTGGGATGATTTAACTGGGAATTGGTCCTGCTTTGAGCAGGGGGTTGGACTAGATGACCTTCTGGGGTCCCTTCCAACCCTTATATTCTATGATTCTATGATTCTAAGTGTTTCTCATATAATTTCTCTTAACAGCTTTCCTTTCTTCAGCTATCATCAGTAAGCATCTACATGCAGAAGGTCTTTATTATGAGGAAAGAATTTTTGTACAAAGTAAATATTAAACGTCCTTTCACATAAAATACTTTTAGACTAGCAGTGGTGCATCACAAAACTCCTTCCAGGCTCTCCTTTACAGTTAGAGCCCACGTTATCTCTATCCTTTGTGGAGAAAGTGGCATTCAAGCAACTACAGATTTCTCAGACTGAAATAGTTCGTGGACTAAATTTGTTTCAAACTTTCGTATAAATCATTTAAAAATTACTAACTCGGTGTTGTCAATCTGAGATCCTTTTTCCAAAGTGTTGATGTGCTAACCCCTTAACTCTGCTAAATGCCATTTGTGACAGATATGGCAATTTCCTGCAATATCTTTGGCAGATATCACTATATTAAGTTTACATATCATTGTGGGCAAGAGATGGTAATTCTATATGGGAGGGTGACCATAGCTCCTCCAGGAGCTAAGAACAGAGTTGGGGGGGGGGAATTAATCAGAGGGGTGATCAGGCAAATTCACTTAAGTTGTAACATCTCCAGAGAGGTACCATCGCCTGGAGGGGCTTGCATATACTGGTTCACGCTGGATTCTCTAGGGACTAACAATAAACTATCTCAGACTACCTTTATGATCCAGAAAATGGATAGGACCATCTGTCGAAGGGGCGCCCCAATCCTTCCTGGAAGGACTTCGACCTACTGAGGCTCCACAAAATAATGAGTTACCTCTGGTAAGCTTTTAGGATGTGTATGGGAACTTTTTTTCCCCACACACACACACACTTTCCCTGTAAAACTTTCACCTTGAGAATACATGTACTTGCTTATAAAAAGCTGTGTCGTAACATATAACTGCTGGTAATCATATTGTTCATAAGCCTTCAGTAAGAAAGCCAAGTGAAGACTCTGGCTTTCCGGGGGTATCACAGTGTAGGTAGGGAACCGTGCAGCCTGGAAAAATCAATCGAGAAAGATAGAGACACATGTCTCACGCAAGAGAGGGGAAAACTGAGAAGCTGGGAGCCTAGAGTGGGTGCTCAAGGGACCAAGGGGGAGGAAATACAGTGGCAGTTGCCCTGATCAGTGACACCATATATGGTATACCCTTCTGTGATGCTCTGTACCTCGGGAGAACACCCTACACCCCCATGTTCATCTTTATAAAATGATTGTGTGGTACTCAATGCAAAGCTTGTCATGTTGGGTTTCTTCGGAAGGCTCATGATGCACTGAGCATGGTTGTTATAGTGATGTTATAGTAATGGTTACAGTAATGTTATAGTTACAATTTCATGTATATAATTATGAGGCTAAAAATGCATCCTCATGGCTTAAAGCAAGCCCAGGCAAAAACTCTCCAAGAACAGAGAGGCAGTTCACACCTCATCAGGGCATGTATAGGACAAACCCAGCCCAGCCTCACAGGAACAAAGGACACTGCCCTAGGCAACAACAAAAGAATCTGTTAGACTCTCGAGGGAATCACCTCCCTTCCTTTCGTCACTTTGGAACTGCAATGAGGTAATGCTCACCTGACTCTGAAGGGGGGAGCGCAAAGCCAAGAGGGCAGAAAGAACATGATAAAAGGGAGAGACCTTTGCCATTCTTGTTCTCTCTCTCTTACACCTACATCTACAGACACCACCAGCACCAAGTGATTGAAGCGCTGGTCAAAGGGGAGAGCCTGGCTGAAGAGCAGCCAGCCAGCCTGTGGTGAGAAGCATTCAAGTTTGTAAGGACACTGAAAGTGTTAAGAGCAGCTTGGAATGTGTTTTGCTTTTATTTCATTTGACCAAATCTGACTTCTTGTGCTTTGACTTATAATAATTTAAAATCTATCTTTATAGTTAATAAATTAGTTTATTCTACCTGAAGCAGTGCATTTGGTTTGAAGTGTGTCAGAGACGCCCCTTGGGATAACAAGCCTGGTACATATCAATTTCTTTGTTAAATTGATAAACTCATATAAACTTGCAGCGTACAGCAGGTATAACTGAACACTGCAAGACAGAGGTTCCTAGGGTTGTGTCCGGGACTGGAGATATTGGCTAGTGTCATTTGGTTGCACAATCCAAGGAGCAGGTTACATGCCAGAAGCTGTGCGTGAATAGCCCAGGAGTTCAGGTTCTCACAGCAGAGCAGAGTAAGGCTGGCTCTCAGAGTCAAGGATTAGAGTGACCTAGCAGATCACTGGTCCAGATAACACCAGCGGGGAACATCACACATTATTTTTTTGCTTAGATAGCCAGCCAAATTAATATTGCTGTAGAACAACCCTACTTCACTTTTCAGAGAGGAGATCCATTTCATCATTAAATTATATCCCTAAAGAGCCACAAAGTTGTTGAGTGGCATGCTGACTAAAACTGGTCAGGAATTTTTTCAACAAAATGTGTTTTCACTGGAATCCATTGAGGTTTCACAGGTTCAGAGTGGAATTTTTGGTGAGAGATAGAAACCCTCCCCACAATAGTCACATTCTGGGGTGCAATCCAGACAAGTGAGGGGTTCTGTCACTGCCTGCCCTGTAATCTGAGTGACTCAAAATGCTCTGCTGCTGTGGTTCTCTTGTCAGGGTGCTTCCAGCCAGCATACAAGTATGCAGTACCCTGAGCGTCTGTGCTCTGAAGCACTGGTTATGTGCTCCTGACCCCAGTAGCCTGCCTACAACACATTACCCAGTTACCTTATGCAGGAGTGAACCCAACACACCCCCAGTCCTGAATTTTCCCAAACCCATCTGGCCCTGAAGCATACAGCCCTCTCCTAGAACACTCGGAGAAATAATGAGCTTTGTTTGCCTCTTTAAAGAGACAAAAGTACACCACAGCTTATTAACTTAACTGGGCTAAATATGCCCTTCCCTTCAAGTACAGCACTGAGATGGTTTACTGTAAAAACAAAACAAAAAGGACAAAGGTTAGGGGATACCAAGAAGAAAGAATAAAAGTTAGAAAGAGTTACAAAGGTAAAATATACTTGACAATGGGTAAGACCTAACTTAACAAGCTACAGTTTTTGTTCATTGTAGGTTTCTTACCAACCTTTCATTCCCAGAGACTTTGACTGAAATACTCATCTTTCCCAGCTTGCAAGAACTCTGGTCCCTTGTGTCTGTCCAGTGATGAATACCATGAAAGCTTCTCCTCTTTACTTATATTTTCCCAAAATTACTGTTTTGTCCCCAGACTCAGGATGACCTCATGCTGTCCTTCCCTTCCTGTGGGCTTCCCAACCCCCTGCTGATTTGTATGTAAATGGAATTTCCATTCATTTTCATCATACCTTGCTTAATTTCATTGGAGATAGTAGGTAACTGCCTTCCCTCCTGTCTGTGAAGGAACCTATTTCTCTCTGTGTTTGGTCACAGACTTTAAAGCATAAAATCATTAAGTATCCCTATTTCTTCATCTAGTATAAACACACTTTTCACAATGATAATAATCACCAATGTCATTAGCTTACAGAAAAGGCATCAATTGTGTTAAAAAAGTGTATCATATAATATTTTATACAGTTGATTTAATTACTTATCATTTGAGGCACAGGACACCCCCCCCCCAGTCTTTATAGCTCAGATAAAGTTTCTAACTCCTGCTGGGGTGTAGATGCCATGCTGTCTTCTCCCCCACTTGATAGCTTTATTTGCCTTATGTGTATAGTGACTTTTATTGTACCTGTCTGACAACCAGGTTGGTCAGAGAAGCAAACACATTCTGTAATCTAGGGCATTGGTATTCTAGCCGGTCATTGGTAATAATCATTAAAATTGGTATTCTAACTGGTAATTAGTTTCATAATTGGTACTTTAATTGCTTTGGTGATTGGTATTTGGTATTCTGATTCATAATTGATAGTGTAATTGGTATAATATAAAATATAATAAAATTTCACAGCCTTTTCAAAATGAAAAATTGAAGAATTCCATTCCAATAAGGTCAAAACATGTCTTATCTAAATGCTTCATTTCAATTTTCTCCTCAACAAAATGTTGAAATCAACACTTTCCTGTGGAACATTTCAATTTTGATGAATTGACAGTTTCCAATAGAAAAACATTTTGTTGGAAAAATTTTAACTATCTTTCTAAGTAGAATTTTAATAGTAGATAACTCAACTTCAGAAATTTCCTCTTATAACTTTCAGCTAGGACTCTTGGAAACATTTTCAAAGTCCCTGAAGATATTGATAATAAAAAATTTCAACATTCCTTCTAGAGACCAGAAGCATTCATTATACTTTCCCTGACTAATGAGATAACCATAGTAGTTGGTTATAAACTGTTATAAGAGCTGAAAGTTAAGAGATAATAACTTGTTACAGTAGCAAGATCTGGAGAATCTAAATGCAAAATCTAAAAAGCTATTCCTTTGATTAAACTAGTAACAACCAGATCTGATGCCTTTTGTGATATTGATTTTGTTCTAAACTGTCTCTTGAAGGTTGATATTCCTTACGCTTAAGAAAATTATCAAAAAGTTATCTTCATTATTATTTTTAGCATGGGCATCTGGGGTCTCAGTATTAACATTAATCAGAATTTATGAACCCTAGCATTAAGCTGTAAGGTCCTTCTGCATTGTGGATGTAAAACACAATTAAATGAAAATCCTTCTATTATCTTTTCAACCATAGAGTCACATGAAAGATGAGTGTATATCCCGTGATGCCCAGAAACTTACTTACAGAAATTGATAAATAAGTAAAGAGTTTCTGTCTTCACTTTAGACTCATTAAAACCGGCTAGAAAGTGGAAGGTTTTTGTTGTTCGGTGTGAAGAATTATGATGTACAATTATTTTGACACTGCAGATAACATGTTTTAACAAGTAGAAGAGATAAGTGTACCAGCATTTTCATTATTACTGTTGCACACATTTCTGAAATGCCGATTTCTGTAGCACAGTGATCCCCAAACTGTGAGGTGTGCCCCACAAAGGGGATGCAGAGGAACCTTTGGGGGCACAGTGGGGCCCAGGACAGCCCCACAGGGGTGGGAAGGGAGCACCACGCAACCCCTCCCCACCCCCACCTCTGCTCTGATCCCACCAGCAGCTGCATCCCCAGCCTCAAACCTGGCCCCATCCCCAGCCACACCATGGCTCTGCTCCCGGCCCCACCCCCAGCCTTGGCTGTGGCTCTGTTCCCTGCCCAGGGCCAAGGCTGGGGGCAGGGCCAGGAGTGGAGCTGCACCTGGCCATGGGCCCAGCTGCTGGCACCCAGCTGCAGCTCCATTCCTGCTCCCAGCCCCAGCTGTGGCCCCAGCCTCCACCCCCTTACCTCTGTCTGCAGTCCCCGCACCCCCAGCTAGGGCTCTGCTCTGGGGAGGGAAGGGTGGGGAATGGGCAGAGCACAGACAGGAGTAGAGGGGGTGCAATGCTCAAAAGTTTGGGGACCACTGCTGTAGCATCTGGTGCATTATGTAAATGTAGGAGTATACTGAAGAGGATCAATACCTCTACCTCCCTACATACATAGATTAAATCAGTTTACTTTAAAAGAGAATCAGATCTAGCCAGTTTATTTTCTACAGCATGCAGCCAAGGCCATTTCTCAACTCATCTTGCTGTGTCCTAAAAGAGGTAAGAACTGAGGTAAGAACTGGGATCAACTTGACCTCAAGCATTAGTTGTAAATTCCACCATCGGGTTCCTCCTTTGAAAACACCTTGACACCACCAAATTCAAACTTCAATGTAGCTACCACAAAGTGAAAGTTAGTCTCTCAGATTAGTTTCAAAGCTTTGAATGGGCTTGGCTATGAAAGACCAGTGGCCAGATCCTTGGCCCCACAAAAATTCCTTTGTCTGACAGAGAAGTTGTTCATCCCTGGAACTCCACAATTCCTTCCCTATGCTTCAAGACAGTTCTCTTCCCTTCTCTCAGTACTTCACACACCTGTTTTCAGACTTGAATGTCCAACTTTCTCTGCACTCACCACCTTAAGGAAGCCTCTGCCCTTTTCACAGCACCATTTAAAATGGCTGACCAGAGTGATGTGTCCACTTCTGGACATTCTGGGGGAAATATTGAAGTACAGTCATGTCCATGTATTTGTGTGTTCACTAGTGAATGGAAACATTCTATATTTGTTGGGATGGGTTCCAAGGACATAGGTCTTAGTCTGGAATTGGTGCAGATAGGTTTTTTCCATTAGCTCAAGCTGTTCCAAATGTCAGTCTTTGCCAAACTATAATCCCTTGCCTCTTCCTCACTCAGGGCTGGGTAAGCAGCCTGGGCTTCCCCAATGAGTAATGAAGATATACCCTATAGAGGCACATAGCCCACTTCTCTATTCACCTAAGCATGGATGAGAATGATGAGAATTTCCTAATGAAGAGTCAACACTATCCTGTGTCATATTGGGGAACATCCTACCCCAATAGTGTGAGTAGCCCATACCCAATAATCAAAAAGTCTTTCTTCTTGGGAGGTATAAAAGCAGCCATGCACACACATGTCCTTCCCTTTCCCACAGTGCAATAATAGTTCCAATAACTACCCTGCCCTCTGACAGGTTTATCCATGGCTCTCAAAAGAAAATTTCTCCCCTTCTGGAATTAAAGAAGCCAACCTTACTTTGAGCCTGGCATACCAGCTTACCACTTCTTGCTCCCTTCTCCTTTTACACCCAACAGCTGGGGATAATAGGTTATTGAGACCAGCTGCACGTGCTTCCACACCCTTCCATGTCTGTTTCTATACCCCTGAAAGAGAGGATTGGGCTGGAAACACTCTGGCGTTTTTAAGCCTCAGCCACACAGGGATCTCACAGGACCCAAATGAGTAATACAGCCTATCACACCAAGACAGTGAGAAGTGATCATCTATGAGATTGGGGTGAAGAGAGTAAAGAAGGAATAGATGTAGCTTCATGAAACTAATGCCAAAGCTTCACTGTCTGAACCCTAATATATGCTCCTGAGTGGGTTAGGCTAACCAGCAAGGACCCCAACACACTGCTCTAGTTGGAGAGGCCCCACATGGAAAAAAATGTTTTCTTTCTATCCTTCCTCCTCCGCCCTAAAAGAATCCAGAGCCTACAAAATGAGATTTAATGAATAGGATGAAAAGCAAGGATGATGTAGTGCCAGACAGTACTTACTTAAAGTTGTAGGTGGGTTAGAGTAACCACTCCCACACACCCAATCAAAAGCACCATCCACTCTATCCAAACTAAAATAGATCCCAGTCAAGATTCAACCACTGCTGCCTTAAGGACTGTGACTCAGCCTAAGGCTTGACTGAAATGTCTCATACAAGAGGTTTTATTTTTCAAAAATAAAATTACAGCTCTTCAGCCATAATCTTTTAACACACTTTTTCCAAGAAGGGGAGATTGGACAGAAGTGATTAGTAGACTTCATGTGTAAAGGGAAGACTTTTTAGCAAAGAAATAATTGCTGCCCTATTGAACTGAGAAGGAACTCTTCTGCACCAGGAGGCAGTCATAACTGCAGTAATATATGATGTAAGAGTCCACATTTTTCTGGGAACAAAAAAATAGAAGCAAAGACAAGGTTACAAAGAAGAGAAGGGAGGACTGGGCACAACTACTTCAGGGAACTGACTTTGAATTACATTTGAAAAAATACAGTTAGAATCAATGATCAAGAAAAAGAGAAAATCCTTTCCCATGAATTGCTCAGCACAAATTTTAACTAAGCATTGCTACACAGGTATCTTATTGGCTTTATTCCCATTTAAAGGCTTGTTTTCTGTGTACCGCTTGCTTATGTATAGGCTGTATAGGAACTAACAAGTAGAACTGGGTGGGGGAAATATTTTCCCTGCCCTGTGCGAGATTTTGAATTTTTTTTCATGTCCTGAACTCGGAAGAAAAGTTGAAACCTTCAAAATTTTCACAGACTGATAATCTGGAGGGAAAAAAAAATAATCAGGTCAGGTCAAAAAATTCATTTTGATATTTACTGTAGTGAGTTGGAGAGGCCTCCCTCCAATGCTGACATGGAGGAACCACTCTCCGCCCCCAGAGGGTGGAGCCAGGCCAGGCCTGCTCCCTGTCCCAGAAGCAGAAGGGCAGAACAGGAGGTACAAAAGGCGGTCTTTTTTGGTAGGGTGTCTTGTTTGGTGAAGGCAGTTTTCAGTGTGTTAAGGTGTATATCCCAGACTTTCTACGTGGAGCAAATTCTATGGTATCTGAGTGGCTGGCTGTAGATAACAGATTTCTTGGTGCGTTTGCGGTGCTTACTGGGTCTCTGAAAGTAGGTGTGGTAAGCCATGGGTTTCTTGTATATTGTTGTTTGTAGGGTTCCATTGCTGAAGTGGATTATGAAGTTGATGCTATTGTGGATATGTCTACCTGCTCTGCAAGGCTTCCAGTATAGACAGACATATGCTAGTTCTGCTCGAGCCAGAGTACTAAAACCAACAGTGTGGACACTGCAGCATGGGCACCGGCCAAGGGTAGCCACCTGAGTCTAATCTTCCCCTACCATGGGTCTGAGTTCAGTAGCTAGCCTGAGCCACCACCCATGCCACAGTGGCAACACTGCTATCTTTAGTGAGCTAGCTCAAGCAGAGGTAGTGAGAGTTGGTGTGGTGGAGCTAGGCTCTGGGCTGCCTTCTCCCTGCCTTTTACATCATCTGAGAGCACCTCTCTCCACACTTCAGGCATGGGGGGAGAACAGGATCCCAGCTGAGAGGAGAAGTAGGCTGAGCCTAGCTCCACCTCCCTCATCCAGCCATGGTGCACTGGCACAAAGAGGGGGAGGTATGTTACACCAAGTAGGGATTGTAGCAAATTATTCCCCAGTGGGGGGAAGTCACAACTGAGTCACAATTCCTCCTATGCTTTTCCTGGAGCGGGGTAGCTCTGCACCAGCCTTGCACGAGTTGTGGCCAAATGCCCTTAAAATTTTTTTAGCATTGTTCTGTGATTTTACATTGCAATGTGTATATCTGGGAAATGGAACTGGGGACTTGTGCTAACAGAACTCTAGCCTGTAACATTCTTTAGTTTTGCATTGAACATACTCGGTGCATGTAAGATCCTTATAACTTCAAGTAGTAATTATATCTTTATATGTTGAATACTGTGTGTGGTGAGGAGAACAAAGAAATGTCCTTTTAAATGTCAAATTTGCAGTTTTCATTTTGTGTTTTCTGTTGGATTATTTTAATTTACATCATTGTCCTCCATGTCATATTTCCTACCTGTTTAAGATTGTTCAACCACCACACTACAAGATAAACAAGGGTAACATTTGTGATCACAAGATTCATATTTTTGGTGATAACTGCCCTCCTGTAAGGTACAATCCTTTATAGATTTGTTTGGTGTCGTAACCTTTACTAATATTAACAGGTAAAATCTCTAGTGCTTATTCCATGTTGATTTAAGGCTCTGGCTTGCAAACATGTTTTAGCATCTTGTAATTTATCCATTTTATATTTAGTTAGGTTTAGTCCTGATCCTGGGATGTGAGGAGCACCTGCAGCTCTCACTAAGTTTGTCTCCACAAGGGAAATGTTATAAGATGTCCCACAATTGCTAATGCCAACTGCCCATTGTTTAAATCAGACCAAGGTTCAAGAAAGGATTTGCTCACATACAGTATAAACATTTAGTTTGGAGGAAGCTGACTGAGGATTATCTTAGAGCTGTGGAGAAAGTACTCAGGGCCTTGTATGCACTAACATAGTAATAACCTCTTTGCCCCAACCCTGCTCCTTAACTTGTGGATCTCCCAGGATCCATAGGAGTCAAAGAGCATTAGCATGGATATTGTTTGTCTCCACACTGCAGTCCATTGGCTCCTGCCCAGCTTTATAAGTAAAACTCCTGGAGAAGCCATGCTACCAGAGGCTTCACCAGAATAGCTGCTCCTGAAATCCCTAAAAAGAGATTCCACAGCTAAGAAGAGGAAGCACTTAGACTGTATTAACATTGCCCTACAGTCTGGGAAAACAAAGAAGCTAGAGAAATCCAGCCAAGCTGTCCAGCCTGCAGCCTCCAGGTTTTTGAAGCTGGAACCCCCATTAGAGCTCCTATAAAGGGGTTAGGGTAAAAGAGGGGCAAGCCACAGGGGAACTCCATCTCCCTCCCATGGGCACAGGCTGCCTTCTGCTTAGGATATATAGGGGAGTGTGGAGCCCTTAATTTTCCTCTCACCAGAATTTATGTGTGGCTCCATGTTTAGTTGATTCTCTCAAACTTTTCATGCTGTGGAACATATCTTAATAAAGTGTTGCAGGGACCACCTCCTCGACCATTCACCACTGACTTAACATCTTCTCTCTCATTAGCGATCAACATCTCCAGACTAACTACAGTAAGTGCTTACATGGAAAGGTAATATCAGGAACATTTAATGTATTTTTAGCTTCTGATGAGATTTAGCAAATGGAAGCAAAGAGGAGATCCAGCATCAACATCTATATGGACCATCAGCAAGTGGGTTACTGATCAAAGTTTGAGACCACTGCTTTAAACTATATATTATGATTATTCTCAATACATTAGTTACTGGAATCCAGCATGTGGGCTTATTTTCTGACTACCAACAACTCGCACTGAAATTGCTAGGAGCTTCAAGGTGTTCAGAATATTTGAAAAATCAGGCTACTTATTTAGGTGCCTAAATATGAATTTAAGAGCGTAAGTATAGACATCTATTTTTGAAAACCTTGGTCACGGAATATACTTCAAGTCAAAATTGTTCTGAGTGTTTTCCTTTAAATTATATAAAAATACTGCCTTCCCTCTTAAGTTCCACTCTTCTGGGATAAGTGAGAATTTAGGAGAGTATTAGGGTCCACTATTCCTGCAAACAATTTTCAACATGGCCAAAATGGTAAATTTCTGGTATTCGGGATTTACAGGCTTTTTTAAAAATCTATTCTCAATATTTTGCTTCCATATAGCTATCCTGAGTTTTATCAGATTAAATCGAAAACCAGAAACAAATATTATACACACACATATACATATACCTGCATAAACATAAAAATTCATATTATCATGCATCTATTTAAATATATCCTAGGGCCACAAACGTGTGGCCTCTAAGTACTGCATTATGTATGTTAGGAACAATCTCTTGTCTGATGCTGAAATGAATTTAGCTGCAGCAATTGATTGTATTGTACAAGTCATTTGACTATTACTATGTGAGTACATAGGAAATACGTGACAACAAACGTTCATGGAACCAATATGATCTCTCACACAACCTGAAACCAACATCTTGGATAAATACCCTTGAGATAATTTTACAAATGCATATTTTTGTAAATTGTAATCCAGAATAACTTCTTCAGAGATGTGGGACTAGGTTTCTACAGAGTCTGCACTAAGTTCCACAAGTGCATAACCTGGATCATGGTCACACCAGTGGAAAGTCCACCAGGTAGGGAAGTTTTTATGGCAAATGATAGGCCACTGCAGCACCAAAGCAAGCTACAGTGGTAGGTGAGGGGGTTAGCTATCTGCATCTCTCTGCAACAGAGGCCAAGAGTCTAGCTCCCTACAGAGTAGGAGGCACAGACTAGTAAATATCTTTTTTACAGTTTTATTTATCAAAGTTTATTAATAAAGATAGAAAAATTCCCAAGGGAGCCAGAGTTCTAATTCCCTTCCTTAGGGCATGGCCACTTCCCCCCAGTGCCTGGGGAGGGGGTGGGGAGATCCCTGAAGTATAGCAGCCTTGTGCTGCATCCCTTTACTAATTGCTGCTTATGTTTCCCTGGGCCACTTCCCCATAGCCCATCCTAGTTGAGCCCCAGCAGCCAGCCAGAAACTCCTTCCTCACGCCCCCAGTCCCTGCCAGTAACTACCTGCTTTTGCCTGTACAGACCCTGCAAACAGCCAAGACCACCTCTTGCTTCCCCAGTCTCTGACAGCAGACTAATCTCACTCTAGCCCTGCAGCTCCTTTTATAGGGCCTGTTGGGCCCTGATTGGCTGCTCCCTGCAGCTATTCTAGCCCACTTGGAGGACCTCTCTACTGCTCCTTTCCTGGGACAGGTATAGCAGTACTGTGAGGTCTCCCACTGGGGGCTTCTGGGCCTAGTCCATCCCATCACATGGCCCAAGGCAGGTTATAATGTCAGGACAGCAGACAAATGCAGCTGAAATGAAAATTAAGCACTAAACTGAGGGGGGGTTAAAAAAAAACATAGCTTTAAATTTTCACCAGCATGAGTAGTAAAAAATAAATTGCATTTTTCTGAGTCAACAATAAAGTGCAACATCATATCCTCCTCACCTGTGATTATTTTGCATATCTAAGAGCCAGTTAGCAAGGTAAAAAAAAATCGATTTTTTTGCAAAACCTTTTTTGCTGTAAAAAAGGGTGACATTTCTCTGTGAAAACATACAAAAGATGTACCATTTTGCCTCAGTGGGAGGGGAGTTTTGCCATCTCGTACTACCTATGTTCATTTGAAGAAACTATGAAACTTCTTCTTGGGTCCAAAGTGCAGATGCTCAGGAGCACTCAGAAAAATGTTTATTTCTGTGCACAAGTATGTGTGCAAAGCCCGAACCTGCTTCCTGGATTATGCAAATTGAGTATCTGTATCTTAATTTACTGTGGGATGCAATGGCTAAAATGGGGTTTAGTAGAAATACCTCACTCACTTTGCTACTGAAGCAGCTTTATGGGATGTTGCTATATTCTTATACTAATAATGCCTATTAGGAAATGTAGGCTAAGATTTTCAAAAATGGGTGCCCAAATTCAGTTTTCAAATCCATCCTTTGGCACCTAAACAAGGGTTTAGAAGCTTAATTAAATGCTCATCATTTTTTAAAACTACAGCCGAAATCCTCAGTTTAAGCTCCGATTTTCCTAAATTTGCTAATTGTTGTCATAGTGGCCAGAAGGAGTTTTGAAAGAAGCCATCCTGCAATCTGTTCTAAGTGTTGCTCTGTAGTATCTGTGCTGCGAAGATCGCACAAAGCATTCAGTAGCCTTTGGCTGCTATGCAGATGTGGTACATCCTACAAAGTTCAAGCAAAAACAAAAAGCCAGGAGAGAATTAAACAAACTGCATCTAGACCATCCTGGCAGCCATGATACTCATCAGCACCAGGGGTCCCTCACAGAGGTGGAGGTGGGAAACAGCTCCATCTGCTTCTCTTAATTTTTGGCCAGCATCCTAGCACATCAGTCAGTGTTGAATATCAGTCCAGATTCTGCAAGTTAAAGCATACGGTACTACACTTAAGTGGCAGCACAAAAAACAAACCACAAAAGAAGCAGCTAATTAAATCTAGCACATCTAAGACATTAGCATATAAAATTCACAAGTACTCAGTAACCAAATGAACACTGCATGCTGGATTGGCTGTCAACTATTTTTTCAAATTGTCTTTAAATTTTTGAACCAACACGCATGACCGAATGTACAATATAAGGATCTTGTATTATTTTTATGCTGAGAGGCCCTATCAAAAGGTGGGCTCCTGTCCACTTCCTTGCTGAAGTTCTCTTTCTTTTAATAACCGTCTCCTGCTGGCCTCACACAGACAGGCTCAGGATGCTGTTTTGTCTGTGCATTTGGGAACGGATGAGAGAATTATTTCTCATTTTCACCATGGCATCTAATCCCTGAGGACAGGGTAGAAATATTTAACCCAGTACATGAACATGGGAGCCAAGAAAGTAGGGGTCGATAGAAGAACCATGCATCTGACCACTACATGCCTCTTAATCTCCCCTGGATCCATTCTTTTGGCCCTGTGACCCTCACTCCTGTCTGTTTTCTCATTTGTTGTTAATCATTTGTCAACTGGGCTCAGTTGTTCCTCCCCCTCAGTTGAGAAAGTGGGCCTAGGCACCCATCCCAGAGCCATGATATGTACCTGCCTCTTAATTCTAAAAGCTGTCTCCACCACTAGAGCCAATAGCCAGATTCTAATCTCATTTATACTGGTTTAAATTCAGAATATTTATTTTATCTAAAGTATTTATATGCCCCTCCCCATTACTGTAGTATCTGAGCACCTCTCAATCTTCAATGTATGTATCCTCACAACACTCCTGTGAAGTAGGGAAGTGTTGTTATCCCCATTTTGCAGATGGGAAACTGAGGCACACAGAGATCAAATGACACACAGGAAGTCTGTGACAGAACAGGAGAGTGAACTTGGGTCTCCAAAACTCCCAGGCAAACCACTGAGCCAGCCTTCCTCTGTAAGTGTCATCAGTGAAGTCAACAGATATGCAGAAACTTCCTTCTACACATAAATATTATCAGAAGCTCGGTGATTGTGAGGGATAGGATAGTGGTTCTCAGGATTTGTGCTACATGTATCCTGGGATGAACTCGAGCAAACATTATGTACTTCTGAGTAACTTTTTTTTGTAGGAGTATGAACACCTGCACTTTAAAAGTTGCTCATCTGTCATTCTCTAGCTTTTCTTTTAGTAACAAGTTGGGAATTACAAGAAGAGAGGCAAAAGCAACTCAGCAAAAGAAAAACTTGAATAGTTGTGAGGATGTTAAATAGATTTGGGGTCCTCTCTAGGTTTTGTTTTTTGTGTGTGTTTTACAAAGTTTTGCTTGATGTACAGTAAAATCAGGATTGCAGTACACATAGGGCCAGATTTTGAAAAGTAATAAGTCTGCAACTGTGCATGCAAAATGCATATACAATATCACTCCTAATTGTCACATGAAATTAAATATACAGATAACCAGTTCTGGATATTTGAATGTCCAATTACCCAAATCATACATTCAGTCAAGGTAAATTGCTCATCTAAGCCTTATGAAAATCTCATGCTATATAGTGGACGCTGTTCTGAGATGTCTGCACAAGTGGAGAGAATGAGATAAGAGCCAAGTGGCAAGCTCACCTCAACATTTATTTGTGAATCTGTTTGTTGATTGAAGCTGGACAAACACCCCCTTGTGTATTGCTGTTTTCAAATGCAAATGTAATATATTTATTACATATTAATATATCAACATTTACATAAGCAGAAGTGTCATCTGTGAAAATCTTTAGCACCCTCCACTGATAGAATCTGTAGCAGCAGACAATACACATACATCACCTTGCTCAGACAAGACGCAATGAACTGTATGTTTTATAATATTTGTTGCCAATTAAAGGAGTGAACTATTCTTGTATTACTCACTCAACGTGTAGATTTATTATAGAGAGATATAAAAGAGTGGCCATCAGTTTTCTTCTGATATGGCTACTGTTTACTTGAGACAAAATTAAGTTTAAGGATGGTTTCAGATTCACAGGTAATATATTCCTTTGCACTGGAGTGCAAGCAGGAAATGGTCCCTCAGGTCTTTTAAAACAAGGGCCTGCAAAGTGCTGTCATTCTGCCAACTTTCAGCCCTTTTAAATATATGTGAACTTTGTACCCAACACGTTGGTTTCTATACAAAGAGAGAAACCAATCTTGAACATATATAGATAAGAGACCTGATGCGATAAATAGAGATGTGCACTTAATAGAGCAAAGCACCTAAAGTCACTACTCACATATCAAAACCTACCTGCTTTCTAGAGATAGCCAGGTCATCAACCAACATCAAACAATCTGCACAGTCTAGATCAGTACCAGCTTCCAATCTCTAACTGAAAGAATGATGCTCTTTCTTTTGGGGGCCATGATGTTCTGTTGGATTACATCAAGACACTAGCCTATCACTTTCCAGTGTGAAATAATGCAGCTGCTAAAAGACAGTAGAGCAGATGCATACAGTCCGCATTTATTTTAAATTTTCAGAAGCTGGAACACAAAGACTAAACTCTGTTCTCTGCATTGTTTGAATACAGAGGAAAAGAAGAGATTGCCAACCAACTCCATTATTTCTGGATGGCTTGACACATCTGTGATGATAATCAAAAGGAAAGACTATGCAGCAGCCACCACTCTGTAACAAGGGATCACATTCTGTTATGTGTCCAGTGTCCGTGAAAGCTTTTGCTTTAGCATCTTACTCAAATGCCATTCAATCCTGGGAAGCAGCAGGCCAGATCAACAGAAGAGGAAATGGCTGAGAAAGAATCCAGAAAAGCATTATAGCATCAAATATCCTCCCACCTTTACAAGTAGTTTAAAAGAAATTCCAAATACCATGAAGTGTTATATTAACAGTGGTAATCGGAGAGTTAAATATCGCATTTTAAAGCCTATCAATGAACTAACTCATTCTACCTGCCAATCTACTTAATTTACTGTCCTGGCAGTTGGATATTTTGAATCAACATAGGAAATATTGATACCAAATTGTAATTTCAACGTGTCAGGATTTTTCCCCTTCAGGAGCAATGTAGAGAGATACAGAAATATTGTCTGTTTCAGAGAGGTTATTAAAACACTCAGCTCAGGGCAACAGTAAACAAGAAACAGAATGTACCGTAGACCAAGAAATGAATATACCATGGGTTTTTACCCCTTTCATACTAAAATGTCAGAAAAACAAGTACAAAACATTGTTGAACTGCAAATACCTTAAACATTTGTATGTTATTTATTATTATTATTATTTATTTGTATTACAAATTGTAACACTTTGTGATCCCAGACAAGATCAGGGCCCCACTGTGCAAAATGATTCAACACTTTCAGTGCACAGAATATAGTAATAATGGGTGGTAAAACACAAGATCTGTTTGAGGTAGGAAAGGAAGTAAATTTGAATCTGAAGCAACACATATTTCATTATTTAACCATACCTAAGGATTGAGGGACAGATTTGTAAAGATATTTAGGCACCTGAAGATGCAGACAGACACCCAGTGGAATTTTTATAAGCAAAATCATTTAAATCTGTATATTTAAGCACCCTAAATACCTTTAGAAATCTGACCTGGAGGTCCTGTATCTCAGGTAAAATTTCTTATATAGCTTCACAGTAGCTTTTCTGTATTATTGCTGAAATCTCTTGAGAAGGGCAATAAAAGGAAATACTGTCATAAATGTAGCTGACTGTGGAGATTTATTTCAGATGATACCCTACAATTCAAGGTTTTGTCTGTCCTTCATGAACATCAGATAATAATGACTGTCAGCATTTTTGTCCCAGTATCTTTAGCCCCCTTCTCACTTTGCTCTGCACAGTTGAAGTGCTTTCCTGAAAAGAGATGGGATTACTCGGTAAAGTTAAGAACATACTTATGTGCTTTGCTGAATTCAGACCATAGTAAGTATATCAGGTGCTGGTAGAAGATTGAGGTACATGTGAACCTTGCAGAGATTGTCGCTGAAATACTATGCAGAAGCGCATATTAAGAAAGGATTTAAAATTTGTGAGGGTGGACATTCGGCACATGAAAAGAGGCATATTATTAATGGATAAAAGACACCTGGAAGAAGACTGATGACTGGATTCAGAGAAGGATATAAAAATAGTGATTAGGAGGTAAGTTTAGAGAGGAAGCAGATATATGAACAGGAACAGGGCATCAAAGGGGAGGCCAACCAGTTTGAACTTGAAGCACAAGGCTGAGAAATGGTATTCAAGGGGAAGAGATTCAAAGAGTGGAGTATTTTACCATATTCAAAGAATCTTCCCACCGTTAGGTAGAATCTGGCCCCCACAGAGAAAACTCCCATTGACTTTAAACTATCATTCCCTGAAAAGCCATTGAAGACCCAGGGTGGGATTTTCAAAAGTCCTAACTTACTTTGGAACACAAATCCATTGAAAGTCACTGAGGTACTTCGGAAAATCTGAGTTATGCCTATATATGGAGAGTACAAGTTTAAGGCTTTTTATGTCATTGTTTTAATTCCTCAGATAATTCAGTGCATGCCTCGTACATATCACAAACTATTCTTCCTGGAAGAAATATGTATACCAAGTGAGTTCTACTACATTACATGAGAACTCAAGCTAGAATCCAAGCAACAAAGAGTAAATGTAACTGCAGACATTTATTTCATTACAGTCCTGCCCAGATCAGCCAATTACATTCAGTATCTCCCTAAATTAGCATTAATTAACCACTAATCCAAATTTAATAAAGGAGATCATTTCAATTATATAACAGTTCATATGCAAAATATTGTGCAACAATAGCAATTAAGAATCCTTCAGGATATGAGACATTTAGAATCTGACTTATTCAGCAACATCTAGAGCAGAAGTACATGTCATTTTAGACCATAATGCATTAAAGGTAAAGATGAACAAATCAAATATGGGTTAGAAGTACAGTTCACGCTACCATGGAAAATGTCAGATGAGCAACTGAACTTCCAAAACGTGAACAGAAATTTCACAAGATTAGACACTCTCAAAAGATTTCCAGTAGAGCTGGGTAGGAAGTGGTTTTTCTGTTCTGTGAATATTTTCAAGAGTTCAAAATATTTTCCCATTTTAGGATGGAACAAAAGAGAAAACTTGAAAATATTTGCAAACCAAAAAATTATTTTCCCCCCACTTTGGGTCTATCAAAATATTTCATGTCAATTTTGAGCATTTTTTAACCTTCCTTTCAGTCTAATTAGCTTAATTTTTGAAACAGAGTTGTTTTCAATAAAAAAAAAAAACCTGATATTTTTCATTTTCAAAATGTTAAAACTTTTTCTCTCAACATTTTTTGAGTCAGGGAATCCATCAAACCAAACCCTGTTTTGGAAACAGTTTCAGTTTCAACAAATCAGCATTTTTCAATGACAAAAGGGATTCTTCTAAAAATTCCCAGTTAGTTCTAATTTCCAGGTTTTGCCCCATGCATACATACTGTGCCTCATGGTTTTTTAGTGCCTTTGGTTCTGACCAATGAACAAACCAGGAAGTGCTGTAAGGAGGTGCATACAAAAACTTAGGGTCTGCTCACTATCAGGAGTAATCAATAAAAACAAATTTAAATTGAAGAATAAAACACAGAAGACATCTTGTGCGACATGCTCTCAGAGAAATCTGTAGTATAATCAGGTATCCTGTGGCCAGATGGAAATTTGAAGTACATTAAATTTTTGGCCTACGTCATTTTTCTTTGGTTGTAGAGCAGAAACTGGTTGTAGGAAGGAGCAAATTGGAGACGGGCTTGGGCCTAGACCCTCAGAGAGTTGAGCATTTGAGTGAGGGTATAGGGGATCAGAAATAAGGCATGGTATTGGAGAGTTCAAAAAGCATTTACTGAGGAGGGAATTTGGGGAGAGAAAATTTTAAGACAAAAACAAGAAAAAAACATGCAAGCCGTTTAAATGACTCTGTTTGATTTCTATCTATCACAAATGCAAGACAGTCAAACAAGAACACTGTAGTAGAAGTTCACCTGCTGAACATTGTTCCTTTATGTAAGGAAAAGAGTCTAGACATCAAGGTGCTAGCATGATAGCACCATCAGCTGTGCATGGAAATGAGGAAGTAAAGAAATGGCACCCACTGTAAAAGCTGCATCGCCACACAGTAACAAGCTCCATACAGACAGACATACTTTGATATGCAAACCAACTGTGATTGTAAGCCTTCCAGGGCTTGTTAGTAACAAAACTAATTTGAATGTGAAAATTTATTTAAACTAACACTGTTCTTGCAAATCAAATCTCCCAGAACAGATCTGATCTACATTTCAGACAACTCAAAGAGGTGCCTGTGTAAAAAATGTCCCCATGTCAAGTCATACATACTGACTTTGGTGACGAACACTTTACTCCTGTTAGAGTTAAACTTAAGTGCAAGAGAGCTAAGGTCTTAAATTTTTTGGAGCACCATCAACAGATGTGTTCACTAAATTCAATTAATTGCACCTGTACACCCCATTAAAGACCAGAGAGTTGCTCAGATGTCACTGGGGGCATAACCTGAAGAATGTAGGGAGAAACTATATTAACGGTGGCAATGTGCAAGGCAGAAAGAAACAACTTCGTCTCTCAGAACCTAGGATGATTGTTCAGGGCTAGGAGTTAGGGAAAAAAATTATATTTGTAAATTGAGAGTATTTGATATGGAAAAAAATCACTAAGACATATTAAATATGGGGCCTCAGCATGTCTCTTTTCAGAGAAGAACGGCACTTTACTTTTTCACATTTTTATTTTGTACTTAATTGTCCTCCATTTCACAAATCCTGACTGTCTTAAAGAAGCAGAAGACATCTCTCTATAGAAAGGATCTCATTCAGCAGCAGGGTTGCACTTGATTGTTCTTCATATCTGATGCGGCCAAATCAACAGAGAAAGGCAGCAATTTTGGCAAACAAAAATGAGAACAGAATTTTCTGTCTTCACTGTTTTGTTTTGCATCACAAAGAGAAGTTTTTCAGTCTTATCTCCAGCATGATGTCTTTTTATGTATAACAAATGTATTTTACATAGATTTTATATACAGTAAGTTTAACACAAAATCAGTTTTCTCTGTGTTAAACTTAAAATATATAAATAGATACTTCTGAGTTATAGATGGACAGTCGAAGTCAAGCCTAGCATAAGCAGTCAGTGCTCTTCTGGTGTTGTGCCTACTTACACCAAGGCTTAATTTGGGCCATACACCACTCAAAGTCCTTCTTTGACAAATTATCCAAAACTAATACAATTATGCCAACGTATTGAGATGATTTGTTCCAATTAACAATTAAACTTGACTTCATTACTGTAATATTGATAGCAGCCAACTAGCTGATATTCTTCATGCATGGTGATTTTCTGTGCCACCTCCTGTTAGTCAACGTGACTCAGCCCAGCACACGTTGTTGTGACACAGTGTTCCCGCAAAACACCACCATGATGGACATCACAAATGATTCTTTCAGTTTGGATTCTCATAGTTCACTTCAGAAGGACCATCAGTAGAGATGAACAACCAAGAGCCCAAAAATCTACTCTCTCCCCCTCTCCACTATAAAGCCAAATCTTTTTTTAAAAACTCATTTACTGAAGCTCATGGTCATGAACAACCACAAACTAGTATGGGATTTACTTCCAACAAATCTAGTCTTGGATGGCAGACTGCTAACTGGACAACCCTACTCTCCCTATCTGTCCACCCCTTGGCAGACAAACCCCCATGAAAATACTAAAACTATCTAACCAAATAACAGTTGCCACCATGCCAGCTCAGCAAATTACTTCCTGGTATTTTAGAACTTTTGTAAGCAAGGTCCCAATTCAACAGGATATTTATTTTGGTAACTTTAAAGGAGTCCCACTGGGTGTTCTAACATGCTTAAGGTTATGTACATGTTTAAGCACTTTGCTGAAGCGGGGATTAAAGCATGGCAGTTAAAAGTATCTGAAGACGGTAAACTAAGTGTGGGTTGGGCACAGCATCTCAGAGAGATTTTGGAGCATTTCTCTTTATTGTTTTGTACCGGACAGAAGATCCTTGGTATTTATTGGATTGAGTTTCTTCTACACTGATGATTGAATGCCTTTTGCTGCTTTGTCCCATGAATAGATTTTATAGAATGTTTTTATACTCCTTTTCAAGTTTGCAAATCTCACAGGGAACTATACAATTGTTCATTCTCTGGAAATAAAATTAATAAAACATGGTCCTCTAAAATCTGCTTTATATAAGGCAAAAATCACTGCATATATTAGACACACCCAGATGTTCTGAACTGGGTATAGACAACGGCATGTGCAAAAAATTAGGGCTGTCAGCAATTAAAAAAATTAATTGTGATTAATCACGCTGTTAAACAATAATAGAATACTATTTATTTAAATATTTTTGAATGTTTTCTACATTTTCAAATATATTGATTTCAATTACAACATAGAATACAAAGTGTACAGTGCTCACTTTATATTTAGTTTTGTTTACAAATATTTGCACAGTAAAAAACAAAAGAAATAGTATATATCAATTCACCTAATACAAATACTGTAGTGCAATCTCTTTATCATGAAAGTTGAACTTACAAATGTAAACTTATGTACAAAAAATAACTGCATTCAAAAATAAAACAATGTATAACTTTAGAGCCTACAAGTCCACTCAGTACAACTTTAGCCAATCTCTCAGACAAATAAGTTTTGTTACAATTAGCAGGAGATAATGCTGTCTGCTTCTTGTTTACAATGTCACCTGAAAGTGAGAACAGGTGTTCAACATGGCACTGTTGTAGCCAGCGACGCAAGATATTTACGTGCCAAATGTGCTAAAGATTCATATGTCCCTTCATGCTTCAACCACCATTCCAGAAGACATGCGTCCATGCTGATGACAGGTTCTGCTCGATAACAATCCAAAGCAGTGCAGATCAACACATGTTCATTTTCATCATCTGCATCAGATGCCACCAGCAGAAGGTTGATTTTCTTTTTTGGTGATTCAGGTTTTGTAGTTTCCGTATCTAAGTGTTGCTCTTTTAAGACTTCTGAAAGCATGCTCCACACCTTGTCCCTCTCAGATTTTGGAAGGCACTTCAGATTCTTAAACCTTGGGTTGAGTGCTGTAGCTATTTTTAGAAATTTCATGTTGGTATCTTCTTTGCATTTTATCAAATCTGCTGTGAAAATGTTCTTAAAATGAACATGTGCTGGGTCATCATCCGAGACTGCTATAACATGAAATATATGGCAGAATGTGGGTAAAACAGAACAGGAGACATACAGTTTTCCCCCAAGGAGTTCAGTCACAAATTTAATTAACGGGTATCGTCAACATGGAAGCATATCCTCTGGAATGGTGGCCAAAGCATGAAGGGGCATATGAATGTTTAGCAAATCTGGCATGTAAGTACCTTGCAATGCTGGCTACAAAAGTGCCATGTGAACACCTGTTCTCATTTTCAGGTGACATTGTAAAGAATAAGCAGTCAGCAGTATCTCCCGTAAATGTAAACAAACTTGTTTGTCTTAGCGATTAGCTGAACAAGAAGTAGGACTGAATGGACTTGTAGGCTCTAAAGTTTTACATTGTTTTGTTTTTGAATGCAGTTATGTAACAAAAAAAATCTACATTTGTAAGTTACACTTTCACGATAAAGAGATTGCACTTCAGTACTTATATGAGATGAACTGAATAATACTGTTTCTTGTTTATCATTTTTACAGTGCAAACATTTGTAATCAAAAATAATATAAAGTGAGCACTGTACACTTTGTATTCTGTGTTGAAACAGAAATCAATATATTTGAAAATGTAGAAAAAAATCCAAAAATATTTAACAAATTTCAATTGGTATTCTGTTGTTTAACAGTGCAATTAATGGTGATTAACTTTTTTAATCACAGTTAATTTTTTTTTGAGTTAATCGCATGAGTTAACTGCAATTAATCGACAGCCCTAGCAAAAAATGCATACATAATTTGTGTGCGCATTTAGCACAATTGAGGAGGATATGATTACACTAATTATGCACAGTTCTGAAAGTTTGAGCTAGTGTGAAAAGTTGAATCAGCCTGTGTTTAATACTTACCATATATGTGCATCTCCCTCTTGAGTATGTCATGTAGATGAAGAGAAAGGAAACTTGCTTTTGTATGTCCTTATGCTATCACAGTTCCACATGTAAGAAAAGAATAGGATGCACACCAGAAATACTTCTAATCTCATCTACCAGTAATAGTTATTGTGGGTGGTGGCCATAAACAGTGCTTCACAGGGAAAATGATAAGCTGCAATCTCAATTCATTAGTACTGTATATGACAAAAATCACAAGCATAGAAAAATTGCCTTTGTGGTGGACTGTGGCAACATATTCTGCAGTGTACATTTCTGCTGAAGTGTCAACAGAGCAGAAGAAATAAAAATGGAGCTAGAGAAATCCAGGTGTGATAACTGGATTTACTGAGATGAGATTGGAGAGCTATCACTGTCAGCTGTGTAGTGATCATCCTGTGTATTATAGTATAACATGTGTGGGAAGTGTAATTTGGTGCATATCAAAGACTTGGCTGGGAATCGGGAATATTCTGGAAGTCTGGCAGACTATGACTGAAGTCACAAAAGGAGATACAAACTAAGGAGCATTCACATTCATGCATCAAACAAGACATGCAGAAGGAGTTTGAATATTCACACAATCTGCCAAAGGACAAAAAGAAAAGGAGTACTTGTGGCACCTTAGAGACTAACCAATTTACTTGAGCATGAGCTTTCGTGAGCTACAGCTCACTTCATCGGATGCATACCGTGGAAACTGCAGCAGACGTTATATACACACAGAGAACATGAAACAATACCTCCTCCCACCCCACTGTCCTGCTGGTAATAGCTTATCTAAAGTGATCATCAAGTTGGGCCATTTCCAGCACAAATCCAGGTTTTCTCACCCTCCACCCTCCCCACCCCCCCACAAACTCACTCTCCTGCTGGTGATAGCCCATCCAAAGTGACAAC
Source organism: Caretta caretta (assembly GCF_965140235.1). Taxonomy (NCBI): domain Eukaryota; kingdom Metazoa; phylum Chordata; order Testudines; family Cheloniidae; genus Caretta; species Caretta caretta. The sequence goes on along the minus strand of NC_134210.1, from coordinate 87,049,755 downwards.
TCTCTACATAATGTGCATGATAATCAAGTTGGGCCATTGGAAAAAAAGGGGGGGGGGTGAGAAAGCCTGGATTTGTGCTGGACATGGCCCACCTTGATTATCATGCACGTTGTAGGGAGAGTGGTCATTTTGGATGAGCTATTACCAGCAGGATAGCGAGTTTGTGTGTGTGTTTTTTGGAGGGGGGTGAGGGGGTGAGAGAACCTGGATTTGTGCAGGAAATGGCCCAACTTGATTATCATGCACATTGTGTAGAGAGTTGTCACTTTGGATGGGCTATTACCAGCAGGAGAGTGAGTTTGTGTGTGGGGGGGTGGAGGGTGAGAAAACCTGGATTTGTGCTGGAAATGGCCCAACTTGATGATCACTTTAGATAAGCTATTACCAGCAGGACAGTGGCGTGGGAGTAGGTATTGTTTCATGTTCTCTGTGTGTATATAAAGTTTGCTGCAGTTTCCACGGTATGCATCCGATGAAGTGAGCTGTAGCTCACGAAAGCTCATGCTCAAATAAATTGGTTAGTCTCTAAGGTGCCATTTCCTGCACAAATCCAGGTTCTCTCACCCCCTCACCTCCCTCCAGAAAACACACACACAAACTCACTCTCCTGCTGGTAATAGCTCATCCAAAGTGACCACTCTCCCTACAATGTGCATGGTAATCAAGGTGGGCCATGTCCAGCACAAATCCAGGCTTTCTCACCCCCCCCCCTTTTTTTCCAATGGCCCAACTTGATTATCATGCACATTGTGTAGAGAGTTGTCACTTTGGATGGGCTATTACCAGCAGGAGAGTGAGTTTGGGGGGGGGGGGGGGGGAGGGTGAGAAAACCTGGATTTGTGCTGGAAATGGCCCAACTTGATGATCACTTTAGATAAGCTATTACCAGCAGGACAGTGGCGTGGGAGGAGGTATTGTTTCATGTTCTCTGTGTGTATATAAAGTCTGCTGCAGTTTCCATGGTATGCATCCGATGAAGTGAGCTGTAGCTCACGAAAGCTCATGCTCAAATAAATTGGTTAGTCTCTAAGGTGCCACAAGTACTCCTTTTCTTTTTGCGAATACAGACTAACACGGCTGTTACTCTGAAACCTGCCAAAGGACAGAATACCAGAGGTTTCATGCCCAAACTGCTAAAAAAGATGGACATCTGTAGCTGTCCTGTAGGTTTTTTCAGATGTACTTTTCAGTGAAGACAAAAAGAAGCATGAAAAGTGATTGTAAGCAAAATAGGATAAACTAATGGGCAGAAAGTTTCAGGGTGCCTATTGAATTGGAGGAGGGCAGGGGCCCCACTTTCCAGTCACTCCAAAAAACAAAGGTACCCCTCATCTGGTCATTCATGCCCAAAACATCAGGAAGGGAAGATGGTTAAAGACACTAAGTCACATCTGAAAAGGGCAGCTGAAGCTAGGCCAAAGAGAAACCAGGGGCTGAGGGAGAGTGTGGATCTGTGGAGATGAAGAGGAGAGGTAGAAGGGACTGGAAGAGGTAAAGAAGAAATCTGGCAGCAGGATTTGGAGTGGTGTCTTGTTTGGCTGTATGGAAGATCTCCTCTCCCCTTTGTCCCCCAGTCAGGAGATGGGGTCCCATGGCTGGGTTTTCCTCTCCTTCCACTCCTTCCCAAGGACCCTTAGATGAGAGCATCTGCTCCTACTTGGGAATGGAGAGGAACCCCTATAGAGATGGATTTCTTGAGTACCTCCCATACCTAGATATCTTTCTAGGTATCAGAGTTAGACTGACTGGTTTATAATTCCTCAGGTCCTCTTTGCCTATCTTTAAAAAGGAGAACAAACATAGTACCTTTCTCCAGTCCTCTGGGATCTCACCTGTCCTCCATTAGTTTTCAGAAATAATCTCTAATGGTTCAAAAATTGATTCTTCTAGTTTCTTTAGTACCCTAGGATGAAATTCATCAGGCCTTGCTGACTTGAATCCATTAACTAATCTAAATATCCTTTAATCTGTTCTTTCCATCCTTTGGTTTATGTCCCTTTCCCTTTGTTGTTAATATGAATTGTGTGTCACCATTAACCTATTTAGTGAAGACTAAAGCAAAACAGGCCTTAAACCCTTCAGCCTTCTTGATGTCATCCATTAGCAAACAGGGGAGTTTGAGAGAGGGAGTTTGTAGGATGGAGATGTATAAAATCGTTATGGTTAGGAAGGGCAGCATCGCCAATGCCAGCACTGCTCCTGTCTCCTCCACCTGAGCCTGTATCCGGACAGAGAACCTAACCATGGATGCCTCTACCCAGATCCCAGAATGGATTTGCAGAGACTGTGGCCTGCATTTCCCACTCACAGAAAGCCAGGCTGGGGGGATCATCCAGTGTGAGAAGTGCCTGCTGGTAGAATCTCTCAGGAACCAGCTGGGAGAGCTACAGGAGGAGATGGCTAGGCTGAGGAGCATCTGTGTACATGAGGAATTCATTGACAGTATTCATATGGAGACTTCCAAGGCTGAGGACACTATCCAGAGAGGACTGCTGTCATGTCACCGGGAGAGGAGGATAAAGCTCTGATATAGGGACGACACTGGCTGCTGGTTATTTCTGGCAGCAGGCAGTGCTCCACCCCTACTCTCAACCCCCCCATCATGGTGATGGAGAACCGTTATGCTGCCCTGGCAATGAGTGATTAGGAATCGCCCCCAAAGGTTGAAGAGGGGAAGCCACATACCCCCACGGCTGGGAGGATCACAGCCGCCACTCCCAGGAGGAAACATAGCCCTGGTCTACACTAGGACTTTAGGTCGAATTTAGCAGCATTAAATCGATGTAAACCTGCACCCATCCACACGATGAAGCCCTTTATTTCGACTTAAAGGGCTCTTAAAATCGATTTCCTTACTCCACCCCTGACAAGTGGATTAGCGCTTAAATCGGCCTTGCCGGTTCGAATTTGGGGTACTGTGGACACAATTTGACGGTATTGGCCTCCGGGAGCTATCCCAGAGTGCTCCATTGTGACCGCTCTGGACAGCACTCTCAACTCAGATGCACTGGCCAGGTAGACAGGAAAAGAACCGCGAACTTTTGAATCTCATTTCCTGTTTGGCCAGCGTGGCAAGCTGCAGGTGACCATGAAGAGCTCATCAGCAGAGGTGACCATGATGGAGTCCCAGAATCGCAAAAGAGCTCCAGCATGGACCGAACGGGAGGTACGGGATCTGATCGCTGTATGGCGAGAGGAAACCGTTCTATCAGAACTCCGTTCCAGTTTTCGAAATGCCAAAACCTTTGTCAAAATCTCCCAGGGCATGAAGGACAGAGGCCATAACAGGGACCCGAAGCAGTGCCGCGTGAAACTGAAGGAGCTGAGGGAAGCCTACCAGAAAACCAGAGAGGCGAACGGCCGCTCCGGGTCAGAGCCCCAAACATGGCGCTTCTATGATGAGCTGCATGCCATTTTAGGGGGTTCAGCCACCACTACCCCAGCCGTGTTGTTTGACTCCTTCAATGGAGATGGAGGCAATATGGAAGTAGGTTTTGGGGACGAAGAAGATGATGATGATGATGATGAGGTTGTAGATAGCTCACAGCAAGCAAGCGGAGAAACCGGTTTTCTCAACAGCCAGGAACTGTTTCTCACCCTGGACCTGGAGCCAGTACCCCCTGAACCCACCCAAGGCTGCCTCCTGGACCCAGCAGGCGGAGAAGGGATCTCCGGTGAGTGTACCTTTTAAAATACTATACATGGTTTAAAAGCAAGCATGTGAAAGGATTACTTTGCCCTGGCATTCGCAGCTCTCCTGGATGTACTCCCAAAGCCTTTGGAAAAGGTTTCTGGGGAGGGCAGCCTTATTGCGTCCTTCATGGTAGGACACTTTACCACTCCAGGCCAGTAACACGTACTCGGGAATCATTGTACAACAAAGCATTGCAGTGTATGTTTGCTGGCATTCAAACAACATCCGTTCTTTATCTCTCTGTGTTATCCTCAGGAGAGTGAGATATAATTCATGGTCACCTGGTTGAAATAGAGTGCTTTTCTTCAGGGGACACTCAGAGGAGCCCATTCCTGCTGGGCTGTTTGCCTGTGGCTAAACAGAAATGTTCCCCGCTGTTAGCCACAGGGAGGGGGGAGGGTTGAGGGGGTAGCCACACGATGGGGGGAGGCAAAATGCGACCTTGTAACGAAAGCACATGTGTTATGTATGTAATGTTAACAGCAAGGTTTACCCTGAAAGAGTGTAGCCACTGTTTTATAAAATGTGTCTTTTTAAATACCGCTGTCCCTTTTTTTTTCTCCACCAGCTGCATGTGTTTCAATGATCACAGGATCTTCTCCTTCCCAGAGGCTAGTGAAGATTAGAAAGAAAAAAAATGCACTCGAGATGAAATGTTCTCCGAGCTCATGCTGTCCTCCCACACTGACAGAGCACAGACGAATGCGTGGAGGCAAATAATGTCAGAGTGCAGGAAAGCACAAAATGACCGGGAGGAGAGGTGGCGGGCTGAAGAGAGTAAGTGGCGGGCTGAAGAGAGTAAGTGGCGGGCTGAAGACAGGGCTGAAGCTCAAATGTGGCGGCAGCGTGATGAGAGGAGGCAGGATTCAATGCTGAGGCTGCTGGAGGACCAAACCAGTATGCTCCAGTGTATGGTTGAGCTGCAGCAAAGGCAGCTGGAGCACAGACTGCCACTACAGCCCCTGTGTAACCAGCCGCCCTCCTCCCCAAGTTCCATAGCCTCCACACCCAGACGCCCAAGAACGCGGTGGGGGGGCCACCGGCCAACCAGCCACTCCGCCACAGAGGATTGCCCCAAAAAAAGAAGGCTGGCATTCAATAAATTTTAAAGTTGTAAACTTTTAAAGTGCTGTGTGGCATTTTCCTTCCCTCCTCCACCACCCCTCCTGGGATACCTTGGTAGTCATCCCCCTATTTGTGTGATGAATGAATAAAGAATGCATGAATGTGAAGCAACAATGACTTTATTGCCTCTGCAAGCGGTGATCGAAGGGAGGAGGGGAGGGTGGTTAGCTTACAGGGAAGTAGAGTGAAGCAAGGGGCGGGGAGTTTCATCAAGGAGAAACAACAGAACTTTCACACCATAGCCTGGCCAGTCATGAAACTGGTTTTCAAAGCTTCTCTGATGCATACCACGCCCTCCTGTGCTCTTCTAACCGCCCTGGTGTCTGGCTGCGCGTAACCAGCAGCCAGGCGATTTGCCTCAACCTCCCACCCCGCCATAAACGTCTCCCCCTTACTCTCACAGGTATTGTGGAGCACACAGCAAGCAGTAATAACAGTGGGAATATTGGTTTCGCTGAGGTCTAAGCGAGTCAGTAAACTGCGCCAGCGCGCCTTTAAACGTCCAAATGCACATTCTACCACCATTCTGCACTTGCTCAGCCTGTAGTTGAACAGCTCCTGACTACTGTCCAGGCTGCCTGTGTACGGCTTCATGAGCCATGGCATTAAGGGGTAGGCTGGGTCCCCAAGGATACATATAGGCATTTCAACATCCCCAACAGTTATTTTCTGGTCTGGGAATAAAGTCCCTTCCTGCAGCTTTTGAAACAGACCAGAGTTCCTGAAGATGCAAGCGTCATGTACCTTTCCTGGCCATCCCACGTTGATGTTGGTGAAACGTCCCTTGTGATCCACCAGAGCTTGCAGCACTATTGAAAAGTACCCCTTGCGGTTTATGTACTCTCTGGCTTGGTGCTCCGGTGCCAAGATAGGGATATGGGTTCCGTCTATGGCCCCACCACAGTTAGGGAATCCCATTGCAGCAAAGCCATCCACTATGACCTGCACATTTCCCAGGGTCACTACCCTTAATATCAGCAGATCTTTGATTGCGAGGGCTACTTGCATCACAGCAGCCCCAACAGTAGATTTGCCACTCGAAATTGATTCCCAACTGACCGATAGCTGTCTGGCGTTGCAAGCTTCCACAGGGCTATCGCCACTCGCTTCTCAACTGTGAGGGCTGCTCTCATCTTGGTATTCATGAGCCTCAGGGCAGGGGAAAGCAATTCACAAAGTTCCATGAAAGTGCCCTTACACATGCGAAAGTTTCTTTGCAGTCCCACTGTGCAGTCCCACCAGTCTGTGCTTGTTTCCCGAGCCCAGAATCAGCGTTCCACAGCATGAACCTGCCCCATTAGCACCATGATGCATGCATTGTCAGGGCCCATGCTTTCAGAGAAATCTGTGTCCATGTCCTGATCACTCACGGGACCGCGCTGACGTCGCCTCCTCGCCCAGTATCGCTTTGCCAGGTTCTGGTGCTGCATATACTGCTGGATAATGCGTGTGGTGTTTAATGTGCTCCTAATTGCCAAACTGAGCTGAGCGGCCTCCATGCTTGCCTTGGTATGGCGTCCGCACAGAAAAAAGGCGCGGAACGATTGTCTGTCGTTGCTCTGACGGAGGGAGGGGCGACTGACGACATGGCTTACAGGGTTGGCTTCAGGGAGCTAAAATCAACAAAGGGGGTGGCTTTACATCAAGGAGTATTTCAGGCAGGACTTCACGGAGGGTTCCAATAAGAAATGGTGCACCTAAGTTATTGTTCTTATTGGAACAAGGAGGTTAACCTGGCCTCTGATTGATACATGGCTAGATTTACCTCGCTGCACCTTCTCTGTGAGTGACTGCAGTGTGACCTAGAGGAATGAGTCCCCTAGACAGGGGAGGAGGCAAATGAGTACAAAACAAATCTGGTCTATTTCGTGTTTTGATCCACTCCATCTATCTTTTACATCTTTGGCTGGCAGCAGACGGTGCAGAAGGACTGCATGCCATCCACATCTCATGGCTGCTCAGCAGAAGATGGTGCACTAGGACTGCTAGCCATCCTCATCTCTTGCCTGCCTGGCAGAAGATGGTACAGTACGACTGCTAGCAATCCATATCGCCTGCCTGCTCACCATAAGACGGTTCAATAGGACTGACTGCAGGACTAAAGAGAATGACCTGGTCAAGTCACTCCAAATTTAGTCCCTGCACCCGTCTGCCCAGGCGCTCCCAGCCGACATGGCCAGGAGCACCTCGGACACGACGAGGATGGCTTCCAGTCGTATTGCACTGTCTGCTGCCAGAAGGCAATGGGTTGCTGCTACTGTGTAGCAATGCCGTACCGCGTCTGCCAGCACCCAGGAGACATACGGTGACGGTTACCTGAGCGGGCTCCATGCTTGCCGTGGTATGGCGTCTGCACAGGTAACTCAGGAAAAAAGGCACGAAACGATTGTCTGCCCTTGCTTTCATGGAGGGAGGGAGGGAAGGGGGGCCTGACAATATGTACCCAGAACCACCCGCGACAATGTTTTAGCCCCATCAGGCATTGGGATCTCAACCCAGAATTCCAATGGGCAGCGGAGACTGTTGGAACTGTGGGATAGCCACCCACAGTGCAACACTCCGGAAGTCGACTCTAGCCTCGGTACTGTGGAAGCACTCTGCCGAGTTAATGCACTTAGAGCATTTTCTGTGGGGACACACATACTCGAATATATAAAACCGATTTCTAAAAAACCGACTTCTATAAATTCGACCTTATTCCGTAGTGTAGACATACCCATAGGGTAGTGGTGGTTGGAGACTCTCTTCTGAGGGGGATGGAGGCACCCATCTGTCGGCCTGACATGGATTCCCGGGAGGTATGCTGCCTGCCGGGGCCCATATCCAAGATGTTATGGAGGGACTGTCAAGTATCATCTGGCCCTCTGACTACTATCCCATGCTACTCATCCATGTGGGCACTAATGATACTGCGAGGTATGACCCTCAGCAGATCAGAAGTGACTACAGGGCTCTGGGAGTAAGAGTGAAAGAGTTGGGAGCACAGGTGGTGTTTTCTTCAGTCCTTCCAGGCAAGGGTAGAGACCTCGGCAGAGACAGATGCATCCTGAAGGTGAATGCCTGGCTGCAAGGATGGTGTCGCCAGGAGAGCTTCGGCTTCCTTGACCATGGGGTGCTGTTCCAGGAAGAAGGACTGCTAAACAGAGATGAGGTCCACCTATCGAGGAAGGGGAAGAGCATATTTGGCTACAGACTGGCTGACATAGTGAGGAGGGCTTTAAACTAGGTTCGATGGGGGCAGGTGACCAAAGCCCACAGGTAAGTCGAAAACATGGAGACCCGGGAGAAGGGTCAAAATCTGGGGGGAGCATGGGCTGTTATAACAGAAATAAGGGAGAGACAAGACAGAGACCTGGGGAGAGGAATCAAATCAGTATCTTAGATGTCTGTATACTAATATGAGAAGTATTGAGAATAAGCAGGAAGAACTCAAAATGCTAGTAAATAAACACAACTATGACATAGTTAGCATCACGGACACTTGGTGGGATAATACGCCTGTCTGGAACATTGGTATAGAAGGATACAGCTTGCTCAGGGGGAAAAGGAAGGAGGTGTTGCCTTTTATATTAAAAATGTATACACTTAGACTGAGGTTGAGATTTAAATAAGAGACAGACTTGTTGAAAGTCTCTGGGTAAGGATAAAAGTAGTAAAAAACGATGGTGATGTCATGGTAGTGGTCTACTACAGACCACCAAACCAGGAAGAAGAGGTGGATGAGGCTTTTTTTAAACAACTAACAAAATCATCCAAAGCACAGGACTTGGTGGTGATGGGGGACTTCAACTGCCCAGACGTCTGTTGGGAAAATACCACAGCAGGGTACCGATTATCCAACAAATTCTTGGAATGTATTGCATACAATTTTTTTACTCTAGAAGGTGCTTTGATTTTGACAAATAGGGAGGAACTGGTTGAGAATTTGAAAGTGGAGGGCAACTTGGGTGAAACTGATCATGAATTGATAGAGTTCATGATTTTAAGGAATGGTAGGAGGGAGAACAGCACAGTAAAAACAATGGATTTCAAGAAGGCAGACTTTAGCAAACTCAGGGAGTTGGTAGGTAAAATCCCATGGGAAGCAAGTCTAAGGGGAAAACAACTGAAGACAGCTGGCAGTTTTTCAGAGACATTATTAAGGGCACAAGAGCAAACTATCCCACTGCATAGGAAAGATAGGAAGTATGGCAAGAGACCACCCTGGCTTAATCAGGAGATCTTCAATGATCTAAAACTCAAAAAAGAGTCCTACAAAAAGTGGAAACTCAGTCAAATTACAAAGGATCAATATAAACAAATAACAAAAGTGTAGGGACAAAATTCAAAAAGCCAAGGCACAAGATCACACTAGCTAGGGACATAAAGGGAAACAAGAAAACATTCTACAAATACGTTAGAAACAAGAGGAAGACCAAGGACAGAGTTGGCCCATTACTCAATGAGGGGGGAAAGAAAATAACAGAAAATGTGAAAATGGCAGAGGTGCTTAATGACTTCTTTGTTTTGGTTTTCACCAAGAAGGTTGGTGGCAATTGGATGTCTAACATAATGAATGCCAGTGAAAATGAGGTAGGATCAGAGTCTAAAATAGGGAAAGAACAAGTCAAAAATTACTTAGACAAGATAGATGTCTTCAAATCACTAGGGCCTGATGAAATGCATCCTAGAATAATCAAGGAGCTGACTGAGGAGATATCTGAGCCATTAACAATTATCTTTGAAAAGTCATGAAGGACAGGAGACATTTCAGAAGGCTGGAAAAGGGCAAATATAATGCCCATCTATAAAAAAGGGAAATAAGGACAACCTGGGAAATTACAGACCAGTCAGCTTAATGTCTACACCCAGAAAGATAATGGAGAAAATAATTAAGCAATCAATTTGCAAACACCTAGAAGATAATAAGGTGATAAGTAATAGTCAGCATGGATTTGTCAGTAACAAACCTGATAGCTTTCTTTGACATGGTAACAAGCCTTGTGGATAGGAGGGAAGCAGTAGGTATGGTATAGCTTGACTTTAGTAAGGCTTTTGATACTGTCTCACACGGCCTTCTCATAAACAAACTAGTGAAATACAACCTAGATGGAGCTACTATAAGGTGAGTGCATAATTGGTAGGAAAATCATTCCCAGAGAGTAGTTATCAGTGGTTCACAGTCATGATGGAAGGGCATAATGAGTGGGGTCCTGCAGGGATCGGTTCTGGGTCCGGTTCTGTTCAATATCTTCATCAATGATTTAGATAATCGCATCGAGAGTACACTTATAAAGTTTGAGGACGATACCAAGCTGGCAGGGATTGTAAGTGCTTTGGAGGATAAGATTAAAATTCAATCAGTTGCACACATACAAAATGGGAAATGACTGCCTAGGAAGGAGTACTGTGGAAAGTGATCTGGGGGTCATAGTGGATCACAAGCTAAATATGAGTCAACAGTGAGTGTATCGCTGTTGCAAAAAAAGCAAACATTCTGGGATGTATTAGCAGGAGTTTTGTAAGCAAGACACGAGAAGTAATTCTTCTGCTCTATTCCACGCTGATTAGGCCTCAACTCGCCACCCTGCACTTAAGCAGGGAGGAGTTTGGCTGGCTGGCTGGCCGGGAGAAGAAGGCAATACTCTCTGACTTGGGGGAGGAGGGAAGACGTAAAGCTGCTGGAAAAAGCAGTTAGCATGGTAAATGACTCACCACACAGGAATGTGGGGTTTAAAAAGGCCTGGCCCCTCCCTTCTTTATTCAGAACAGGCGGGTTAGCAGAACAAAACAGGCTGGGGCTCCATGGCTTGCTGCAGCCCCCGGTAGAAGCAGCATGGCTCCAGAAAAGCAGCAAACAAACAGCATGGTTCCAGGGGCACGGAAAAAAGCAGCAAAAGCAGGATGGCTCCAGGGGCACTGAGAAGGGTAAACTCGGGAAAACAGGGGGGCTGTTACCCTCCCCCGGTCCCAGAGACAGGGAAGGGCAGGCACAGGCAAATCCCACAGAATGGGGACAGTGGAAAGAAGGGGAACTAGCATCTCCTGCCCCAGGTATATCCACCCCCAGGCAGGCTAGAAGCTGCAACCAATGAGGGTGAATTTGCAAGCGAGGCTAGTCAGTGTCTGAAACAATCAATCAATGTGTTTTGCTGAAGGGGGGCAGGCAAGGTAAGTTAACTGTTTCATGTACCAGCAGCTTGCAGCGCAGGGCAGCCCCAGTGGAGACCAAGGGCTGGAAGGGGACCCCAGGCAGACACTATTGCAGCAGGGGCAAAAGGGGGGCAAGGGTGGTGTGTTGCATAACCCAGAGCAGCCTCATGGAATGAGGAAGGGAAATGACCTAAAGGAAGCACCCACGCAGGCAGGTGGGCAGGCTGTGTGCATTAATGGGACAGTCAGTGGAGTTGTGCAGCAAATGGTAAGTGAAGTCGTTTCTGAGGTTGTCTCCACAGCATTACAGCGCTTCCAAAGGGCACAAGGTCACCCATAACCAGGCTGTTCTCGTCCATCAAACACAAGGGACAGCGGTAATGCTGATCCCTGGGGGTGAGTGTGACCTGAACCACAGAGGTTGAGGGGCATGGGTGGCAGAGGTGGTATCCGGCCTTCCAGCCTGGCAAGGGGTGGCAGTTGCAGGGGCCGCTGCCAGATGCAAGGACTGTGCTCAACCAGTCACTCAGTGACTTCATCTGAGGGGGACAGGAGTCAGCTGATTGGGGTAGTAAATACTCTGAAATACTCTGGGCCCAGGAGTGGAAGGTCCAGAAGCCGCACCTTCAGTGTGGGCACTGATAGTATTACACAGCTGCTGCATGCTAATTTGCATTTCCTACAGCAGCTTCAGGCAGCTAGGTGTGTGGGGTCTGCACAGGTTCACAGGGCAGGCCCAGCCCTGGGCTCAACTTTGGGCAGCAGGACAGGGTCAGGCCCCCCGGCATAGGTAGTGATGCCCGTGTTGGAAACGAAGCCCCTGGGCGTATGGGGACTCATTGGCCATTAGGGCATGTAATCGCATGGGACAGAGTAGAGACTCCCGGGGGGGTCTCTGGGGGAGCAGGGCTCTGCGGAACTTCCGACATGCAGTCCTGAGTATAGTTAGGCCGGGGTGGCTGGCCCGAAGGTAGTTCACCTACTCAGTACAACTAAATATAAAATCCTGAGAGGCGAATACGTGCATATATTATCCCTAGTGCACAGAGAGGTGTGACAGACAGTACACATGGGCAAGGCAAGCAAAATAGCAAACTGCCTAATAGGCCAAGGGTGCCTAGAACATTAAAATAAATGAATAAATTGGGAGGCTGCCTTCCTCATTTATGCGGGTGTTATAGTACAGGCCAACCCACAGAGGAGCCCTGCCTTGGTTAAGTATACAGATATAATTAAGTGGGCACACAATATGTTTGGGGGGCATGTCCTGGTGTAACGCGGTTGCAAAAAAAGCAAACATCTTTCTGGGCTGGATTAGCAGGAGTGTGGTAAGCAAGCCACGAGAAGTAATTCTTCTACGCCGCGCTGATTCAGCCTCAACTGGAGTATTGTGTCCAGTTCTGGGTACCACATTTCAGGAAAGATGTGGACAAATTGGAGAAAGTCCAGAGAAAAGTAACAAAAATGATTAAAGGTCTGGAAAATATGATCTATGAGTGAAGATTGAAAAAAATTGGGATTGTTTAGTCTGGAGAAGAGAAGACTGAGAGGGGACATGATAACAGTTTTCAAGTACATAAAAAGTTGTAAGAAGGAGGAGGGAGAAAAATGGTTCTTCTTAACCTCTGAGGATAGGACAAGAAGCCATGGGCTTAAATTGCATCAAGGGCACTTTAGGCTGGACATTAGGAAAAAATTCCTAACTGTCAGGGTGGTTAAGCAATGGGATAAATTGCTTAGGGAGGCTGTGGAATCTCCATCACTGGGGATTTTTAAGAGCGGGTTGGACAAACAACTATCAGGGATGGTCTAGATAATACTTAGTCCTGCCTTGAGTGTAGGGGACTGGACTAGATGACCTCTCGAGGTCCTTTCCAGTTCTATGATTCTATACCTAAGTCTCTTGTCAAAACCCTTAAAATGTGAGGAACTTCATGAAAAATGTTCTGCTCTTGTACCATAACTCATTCTTGCTCCGCGGAGCAAGGACTTTACTTCTCATTCGGTAATTTACACAAAGCACTAAATTCAGTTAAAAATCAAATCAATTGAAAAGTTCTTAAAAGTTTTGAAAAATAGAGAGGGAACTTTAGCAAGTGGCAGAACAAACACAGTCCATTGGCTAGAAAATTATGTTATTCTACTGAAATTTGTATAATAAAGAGCCTAGAACCATTCCTTGCTATCAAGGAGTCTTGACGAATTGTTAAATTTCCACTAGCCATGCTATAATATGTAGCAGACAGTATTGAAAAAGCACTCCAGAAAAACTGTGCAAGGAAACTTTTTGCATTTTTATTTGTGGGATCAGATTCAAATGAGTGGTGTTTATTTTTCAGGCCAGATAGTCCTTTCAGGAAATTTGTGTTCAACTTGTATCTTAGGAAGGCTATTTCAGCTGAGAGACGTTCACATCCATAAGATATCTGATCTATCCAAAAAAGGAAAAGGAAAGGAATAATGATAAAATATAGGTCAAATTGAAAGCAAAGGGTACACTTTTCATTGTGTCATATGTAGTAGTTTGGTCAAATTCAAGGGGAGTGTACTGCCAGGATGTCAGATAGGATGTGTCTATTACAGAAAGAAAACGAGACCACTGCCTGGCTGTTTGCTTTCATATTTTCAGTATTTGTTGCAGTGAAATGATTGCTTTTCTTCCCTTCCTCTGAAGTTTTGGCCTGGTTACTACCCTCTTCAATGAGAGTGATGTGAGATCCAAGAGAACCAATCATTCAAATAATTGATTTTTTAGTTTGGTGGCCTAACCAAAAATAACTGAAAAAAATATTTTGGTTCAAACAAAACAATTTTTTGTTCAACCAAAAAAAGTTTTTTTTCTATTTCATTTTGTTATGTTTCTGGTTGTTTATCTTTTCTATATATTTTTTAAAAATTTAGCTAAATTCCTAAATGAAATGCCATTTCAAAATGAAAAGTTGAAAACATTGAAACAAACTGTTTTGACATTTAAAACAAAACAAAAAACTTCCTTTTTTTTTCCAGACAAAACTATTTGCCAAATTTGACCTTACTACATAAATAGTTTCATACAACCAAAAAAATTTTGGGTGTGGAATAAAGTATTTGCTGTGGGGAGAAAAATCACCCATCTGTAATAAAGAAGCATTCCTTAGCCTTAGTTGAAAGAAAATATGTAATTTTAAGGCCTTGCAACATTTTTACCTATCTATCTAACTGGTTTTATTATTACTAATAAACCTGCAAGATTTCCAAAGTTTGTTCAGAGTTATTAACTCCCAAAGACTTCTGGGCTTGTCTCACTACTCTTCATGTCAATCGCAAAATTTTTATTGACTTTAATGAGCGCAGCACTTCCAAAGGAATTAAGCATGTTAAACACTTCACAGGATTGTGGTCTGATTTACCTTCAAGGAGATAAATTTACAGAAAAGATTCACCAGTACATTCCAGTTAAACTGTGTTTCTGGCTACATTGTGCCCTCAGAGCCAACCAGTGAATCTCTCCTTAGATTTCTATGGGTCCCCTGCATGAACTAAAGACATCACAGCCATCCAAAGAAACATATTTTCGTGCACTGCTTTTGGTTTGTGTGTTAGCTACTGTAAGCCTATTGCACTAGAAGTCAGACAAAAATGATCAAGAAGAAATACACTGCAATTCTGGAAGATGGTCCAGACAGAGCAGATTGGCGGTTCAGTGTAAGATTTATTCTCATATATATATTATATTGTTCAGGAATAAGGAAGAGAGGAATAAGAAAGAGTGAAACACAGTTGATGCCTTTACAAACGACTATGTATGGGGTGTCTATCAGTGAGGAAGACGGTCACGTTGTACCTGACATAAACCCAACTGTCTCGCTGTCAGTGTAGATATCAAGATATAATTTTCTCGGATACATGAAGGAAATAAAACTAGCTCTTTCTACTTCCTGATATTCTATAGCCTGAATCTGTGATGGTACAAAGAATAACTTAATAGAAAATTCTAGTCTGGCAGCCTAAAGGAGGCAAATACAATGAGCCACTGAAATTTGCAGAAGGTATTAAAATTCAGCCCAAGAACATTTGGTAGATATCTCCCCCATAATGCTCAATAGAATTAATTTTACTTTTGTTATTAGACAGCTGAAATTTTTTTATTCTGATGCATTGTTACTTCA
This sequence comes from Caretta caretta, assembly GCF_965140235.1. Taxonomy (NCBI): domain Eukaryota; kingdom Metazoa; phylum Chordata; order Testudines; family Cheloniidae; genus Caretta; species Caretta caretta. The sequence goes on along the minus strand of NC_134210.1, from coordinate 87,034,656 downwards.
GTCAAACTTACCTTGGGTCCCCACAGGGATCCCAGACAGACCAGAAACCCTAGGAATAACTGCTTCTCCAAAACTTTTACGATACCCTGGTTGAATAGAGTTTACCTAAACGTAGGCAAACCGAGTTCTCACAGCCTCTCTGTTCCTAAAGATTGATATTCCTTCGGCAATACCATGCCAATGCTAGCACAAAATCCACTCTGCAGAAGCAACATTGCATTTCTTGGAAATACTGACAAAAGATCCTTCTTTACTGAAGATGTCTTGAATACCCTTGTCACTACATAAAAGGTCACAACATCAAATCACTAAGGAAAAGGGACATGCTTTTATGAGCATGCTTATCTTTAAAACTTTGCAGCACAGTGAGACAAATTCATCCCTGACTTCAGTGAAGTGACACAAGGGATGAATTTGATCCCTATATAAGGCTTTTCTTTTTTAAAGTCATCTTCATTCCAGACTGGCACAAATGGATATGACAATATTGCCAAGGATTCATTTTGCCCCAAACTATCACAAATTCCTACAACAGGATCAAAAGAATTACTGCTGGATGCACAATAAGCAGTTACTGTTAAAACAAAATACAAAATGCAGAAGATGAAATTTCTTGTATTCCAGAAACAAAATGCTACGTACAGAGAAATCAGCAAAGCTACTTACAGCTGAAGTTTACCTTGTTTCCTTTTAATACTTTGCTAGCATTAGTGAGTTCATTCTGTGGCCCACATGTGCATGAGATAAAGAAAGATACAGCTTGTGGGGCAAATGTTCTAAAACGCTCATAATTCCCACACCAAGAAATAACTGGAAATCTGAGGTCCATTAACCTGAGGAAAAAGCTTTCCCTACGCTACCATCACCACCGATTATCTTCAAAGCAAGATACTACCTTTGTTCACACTCCAGCCTGGGTAGCAGTATGGTTCAATGAAAAGGTCACTCACCTGGGAGTCTAGCCACCTAGGTTCTATTCCTGGCTCTGTCACTGGCACTGTTGTGTGACCTTGGCAAGTCATTTCACCTCTCTGTGTTTCATTTTCTTGAGCTCTCAAATAGAGATGTTGATATTTTCTTTCCTTTGTACAGCACTTGAGATCCTTGGATGAAAAATACTATGCAAGTGCTAAGTATTATTATTAATTATTATTATTATTATAACCTTCTATACAAATGGGACCATATTTTGAAACCACACATACCAAATCACACCCACCAACATAATTGTTTACACCAAACTTACATTTGTGTGGGTAATCGGAGTAATTGATGTGGCTGTTCTGTGCATAGTTACTGATGAATATATGCCTGCATCTATTCCAGGCCAATTTAGGGCCCAACTTTTGAAAAAAATCGGCCATGAAGTGTTCCAGGCTTAAAAACAAAAATCACATGTGTACAAATACTAACAGTGGGATTTTCAGAAACACAGAGGATTGACGAAAGTTAATGGTCATTTTACCATTGACTTCAATGGGAGCAGAGTCAAGTAGAAGCTGAGCACTTTGAAAAATCTCACTTACACTACAATTACCTAAAGGCTGTTGCTAGCGTATGTCTTGCACTCACAGCAGACTAACAGCACAGGGGTGGCGCAAGGTACCAGCCAAGGACAATTTGCCTCACTGTGCTCAGAAGCAAGCTTTGCATCGTTTTAAAGATGATAATAATAATAGCATACTTTTTTAAAACCACAATTCTAAAGTTCGCTATTTTAATCCAATTAAAAAAAAAACTAAATAAAAAAGATAATGAAAGCAACACAACAGCAAGGTCTCCTGTCCTGTCCCAAGGGATCCCATGGATGTGCTACAGCACAGAATATATTGCAGTCCCAAAGATGCAAGCTCTCGGTAGAAAAACCCCTGACTCCTGCCCTTTCAAGATCCTACCTCAGGGCATACATGATATTCCTCAATACACTCAATTTTTAGTCTAGATGAATTAGGGAAATATATTTTGAAGCCCTAAATATAACTTTGATGCAGCATCAAAATGAACTAGATTTAATTGGTAGTATTAAAATAGTGTTTTACAATATAACTATCTAATAGTTTGTTCGGTTTCAAGTCTCAGGGCTAATAATGAAATAAGACAAAAAAGGTTAAAAATAGGCTCAGCATTTAGGAAATGAGGGTCTGTGCCAACACTCTTACTAAGAACAGAATGAATCAGCTATACTCAAAACACCTTTGTCATTAACATGATGCAATCCTGGACCTATAATCTGACGCATTGTATGAAGAGTGAAAAAAAAGAGAATGAGTTGCTGCTTGGAATGTAAAACCACAAGTGTGATCCAGAATGCAATGTACAGTACCCAGGAATGCAAACTAAAGAAATAATACACAGCTTTTGGGAGGCTGTAAAAATAAAACAAAATAACATACCAGGGAGATTTGAAGAAAAGTAATAAAAAAATTCAATAATTTAGTAGCCGGTAGGTTGCTAACCTGAGGCCAAGAGAATTTCATTTTCCAACATCAAAGCTTGCATTTTCAGGTTCAGAACAGGAAATTAAAAGACTACTTTTCCCTTTTGCCATATGTAAATATGTTTTAAGTCCAGCCAGGATGGACAGACAGACAGACAGACAGACAGAAAGAAAGAAAGAAAGAAAGAAAGAAGGAAAGAGGAAAACCCCAGCATCTTGATCAAGTGCAGTCAGGCACAGTACAGGATTGACAAGCCCACCTGAAGAGCACACACGACTAGTCCTGCACTCTACATAGCAAACATAGAAGTACCACTGCTACTATTTATGAAATATTCTTTCCATGATTTCTAGAGGAGCACAGCACTGAAGGTGCTTGCATGCTGGATTTTAAGTGTTCCTCCCACATCTGTGTAAACGTCTCCATCTGTGCGTGTGTGTTTGTATACACACCAATTGTACTTTTTGACTCTAAAGAAGCAAGTGCATTTTCTGTAGATTGAAAAACTTCATAATATTTATAAACTATTACAAATCCTGGAGTTTTGAAGGGTTTCTGGACAAAAAAATTAACACATCTTTAACAAACTTGGTTAGTACAAATGATTACAAGTAGAGTTCTGGAGACAGAAGACACTGTGAAAATAAAAGCAGGCTAATGCTAAGGGCTCCTTTGAGAGTGGGAGATATTAAGGTTTCTTCTGATTTTGATACTCCTTCAGAAGAACAATTATCACATTATTGGCAAACTGAAGAAATTCTATTCTGCCCAAATAATACTGCCGCAGGTGCATAAAAAGCTATTTTTATTCTGGTATATGACATGTTGCCGGGTACCAAAACTGTAGCTCTGACTCATCATCACAACTTCATCATTTCTATTGTGTCATGTGGTCCAGCTCTTAGCCAAAGGTGACCATGTAGATCCTGCTAAAATCCATCGCATGAGCAGTTCATTCCAATAACAACATGTCAAAGCACAGTGATTCTTAGAAAACCCTTCCCCTCTTAGTCCTACAAGCCAGCATATCAGAGAAAGAGGGACCTTTGGGATATGGCAGTGGTCAAAATCTTATCTGTTATAGTTTATGACTCAATTATCTTCATTGCCTGTTGCAGTGGCTAGAAATTGAGTCAATTTGTAGCCGTAAATTACAATGTGACAATCAGAAGAGGGATAAACCTGCCATTTTCTAGTGCTATAAATTTTGTCCCCAGCTTCACCCAGCTCAGCATTTTGAGAACATAAGCTGCCATAACATTGTTTGGCTTGATTTGTGTTCATCAGGATGGAAATTTGAGTTTTTCTCACCTTCAGCAAAAGAGTATTTTAGATTTAAATTTTTTTTAGGACAATTAAATGAGTTATTCGTGTTGGGGGGAGGGAGGGAGAGATCCTCAGGTTTTGATTTACACTACAGTATAATTTCCCTTAAAATGCTGACAAGACCTCCATGGAAGTCAAGATACAACTGTTAGACATAGATGGCTTTTGTTTACTTCAGTACTATTCTGATGGGATGGATATATTGTCAGAATAATGCCTTGTAGTTACAATGATTAAGTCCATTTCTGCATTACAATACTCACACACATTTCCTCAGCAAACATGCTTTTCTACTTTGACATATGGACTCACAGACCATCTTAAACAGAAGGCTTTTGTTAAAGAAAACAACTACAGACACAAACAGGCTTCCACACAACTCGAGTTCCAGCTTGTCCTCTTTGTTTATCATGGCCATTGGCTAGAACTTGATCCAGTACACAGATACACAAAACAATATCCTGCATATTAATATTTCTAAAAACAAACAATCCAATTCATCCAGAAAAAAGTATGTTTCAGATAAAAGAACAGAAACATCAAATTAATCTCAAAACATACCACATAATCGAGAGATCTTTCATATTTAAGACTAGCAAGCATATAGTAATACCACAGAAAACCTATTTGGGACTGTGGTATATATTTATCCAATTTACTTTCCAACACTCCACATTTTGTTAGCCTTGGACTGATGGCCCAACTCCAGTAAGTAAACTGTTGACTGAATACTATTTTTATTTTTTGTTAGATAAAAGCATGATACAGCTAAACAAAAGTTGTGGGTATTCACAACTTTCGTTGTGAAGTTGTGGGCATTCACTCCAACAGATGGCAATGTTTTCAACTAGAGATTCATCCAGAGAGGAATAGCTTGCTTTAGCCATATCCACAGCTGCTTTTAGTTCCTTCTGACATTCCTGAGGGCATGCATACAAGTACAATATGATGAATGCCTCCCAGAACTTGTTATAATTAAAGGGTCACTGTTAACTTGAAACACAGTCAATTTCAAAAATGAGTGAAAAGTAGTATCAGGTACTGTACCTGGCCCCTGAAAAATTTGTTGGTTTTACAATCACGTTTTCCTGTTTTTCTTGTACTGTTATTGTGTGAAAGATCCTTGTCTAAAGAGGGGAGAGGAAATAGTGAAACTGACTAAATACAAAGTGCTGTCAAAGGTGCAAAGTAAATAAATGGGGAAAATAACTTTTAAAAAAGTTATAGGGATCTTTAATGTTATAGAACAGTTATTATTAAAACCTTTTGTTTTCACATAACCCTGACTTTCTGAAATATTGGGATTTTGTCACAACAACACAGGCAAAATTTTAGTCCCAAATATTTAGGTTGATTTTCCATTCTCATGCAACTTAAAACCTTTTCTCTATAATTAAAAATAATATATTCTAACCACTTCAGTGAAGCTCATACAGACACAGACTTCACCCACTCACAAGATGGGGGCCTGATTTAACACAACATGTAACAAGAGAACACTATGAACAATGGGAGGTGAAGAGTATCTGGAGGATAAGAGTGACAGTATATGATCATAGCTCGTGCGCATTTCCAATACTAAGTACAAAACCATTTGATTTTTAAAAAGAATTAAATGTCTGAAATCCACACTCTCCATCCCCTTAGCAGTTATCCGATTGCAAGCATAAAGAAATGGGGGCGGATGCAATAGGAAATCATAAACAATAATGGTTAGGGAGGAAGGGGCAGTTATTAAAAACCTTGAAGATGAAGACAAGAAACTTGAAGTTGATGCAGTGGAGAGGGAGAAACTAGAGCAAGGATTCCAAAAGAGTGCTTGATATGATCGAGATGACAGGCAAGTAAAATGTTTATAGCTATAGCAGCTTCATTTTAAATGGATTAGATGTAGGTAGACTATACATAAAGCATATGTTAAAACCCAAGCACAGGGGAAAAAAGAAAACCATAAAAATAATCCCATAAACAAGTGTTGTTTTGGAACGCTGTATTTCTATTCACAGCACTTTCATTTACTTGTTAAGCTACCCAAGAGCCTTAGAAGTGAAATATTCAAAAGTGCCCAGCCCCACAGAAATCTAATTTTTTTCTATTTTTAAAATTAAAGGTCTTGAGTCAAACCATTATGTATTATGTAATGAATCTGTAACAAAAAGAGCTGTATAACATTGCCAGCTAGTGGTCAGTTGACTTCAAAACACAACTCAAATCTAGCAGTTTCAATATTTTTGAAATGTAATAAAAGCTTTGACTTTGTTGTTTAAGATGATGACAGTAAAAGAAATTATAAGCATCATTCTGCAGCATATTTGCCATAAGCTAAAATCTATATAGTGGTAACATTTAATGGACATGTTGTTAAATAGTTTGGTACCCTGAACTTTGCACTTCTTTTTAAGTTTTCCAATTCAAGAGCACTGGTGTATTTCAAAAACATAAAACCACCAAATTTATAGAATGTAACAAAATTAGTTATTGTTTGATTATCATTAATTATTTCACTACCAGTCCCATTACTGGGCCATAAAATCTTACTCCTGTGGTTTTAATATGTATTTTTATGACTATAATTACTGGGAAAATATTGCATGCAATGAAAAAATTTACTTCAGTGAACACATTCCAAACTCTGCAACACAACAGAAATGTGGAAAGGATACTAAAAGGAACTGGGAGAAGAATGAAAGTACAGTACTCACTTCAGAAAGTAGTAAAGACAGATAATTCTTCTTCCTAGCTGTGCGTGTAAACACCATTTTATTAAATGGGGTAAGTATATCAACACTGACTAATATAAAATTAGGGAGTGCGGGAGGCACAGGAGAGTTTCCAAAGAATTCATTACAAGCTAATGCTCAGGTCCTACAAATGCTTATGCACATGTTTAACTTTACTTCTGAGATTAGCCCTATTGATTACAATAGGACTTCTTGCTATAGTAAAGTTAAGTACCTACATCAGTTTTGTTTGCCAGTTCAGGGCCTAAACATTGTACAGCAGGATATGCCACCTGCTACAAAATTAATATAAAGAAAGCAAATCATCAGAGACCAACCTGCAATCCACACAAAATGTAGAAAAAGCTTGCCTATAATGTAATAGAAGTCGTAACTTGGTCATAGGACTTTTTTTTTTTAAAGGGCAAATTCTACCTTTACACCTAGGCTACATCTATACTAACAGGTAGGATCCAGAGGTGTCATTCCCAGCTCAAATAGACATATTCACACTAACTCTTATCTAAGCTAGTGTGCTAAAAACAATAGTGTAGCTGTGGTAGGAAGGGCAACATCAGTAGCAGCATGGGCTATTTGCCCTGACTACAAACCCATGCAAACCCTGTTGGTACACACGGAGGGCTGCTCACACATGCTGCCACTGCTCATGCTACTGTGACTACACTGTTTTAAGTGTGTTGTATGAGAGCTAACACAAGTGTGTTTGTGCAAGCTGGGAATCACACTCTTACCGTGTAGTGTAGACATAGCCCTACTAGTGTTACTCTGTTACAATGGGTGAGGGCTGATTTGGTTCTTTATTATAAAAAGAAAGACATTCTGTGCTAGTTATCATAATCTTCCATGGAAAGTATATTCATACTGAAAACACAACCATCATTTAAAAAGAGGGTTTTGTTTTGTTCAATGAAATATAAATTTCACCCATGCTCATGCAGATAGGAAACAATACAAGCTTAATAAGGTTATTAGGTAAGAGAGACTGAGGATATAGAATGTATGGCACTCTGTGGGCTAATAGTTTCCTTGAACTAGATACATGATTTAATGAAACTAACTCATTTCAGATTTTGCAACTAGAACCTTCAAAGACAAACATAAATGCACCATTATTGCTCCCTAAAGTTCCCGCTCTTGAAGGCTGCCTTTCAGCATGTGTGTGTGTATGTGTGCACGCGTAGGATTATTGAGACAAAGGAAGTTTACAGTGTTGTAGCACAATAAGGGCATAGTCCCTTGTCATAAATATAAAGGGAAGGGTAAACACCTTTAAATCCCTCCTGGCCAGAAGAAAAACCCTTTCACCTGTAAACAGTTAAGAAGCTAGGATAACCACACTGGCACCTGACCAAAATGACCAATGAGGAGACAAGACACTTTCAAAGCTGGAGGGGGGAAGAAACAAAGGGTTCTTTATGTGTGATGCTTTTGCCGGGAACAGAAAAGGAATGGAGTCTTAGAACTTAGTAAGTAATCTAGCTAGATATGTGTTAGATTCTGTTTTGTTTAAATGGCTGATAAAATAGCTGTGCTGAATGGAATGTATATTCCTGTTTGTGTCTTTTTGTAACTTAAGGTTTTGCCTAGAGGGATTCTTTGTGTTTTGAATCTGATTACCCTGTAAGGTATTTACCATCCTGATTTTATAGAGGTGATTCTTTTACTTTTTCTTCAATTAAAATTCTTCTAAGAACCTGATTGCTTTTTTCATTGTTCTTAAGATCCAAGGGTTTGGGTCTGTGTTCACCTATGCAAATTGGTGAGGATTTTTATCAAGCCTTCCCCAGGAAAGGGGGTGTAGGGTTTGGGGAGGATTTTGGGGGGGAAAGAAGTTTCCAAGCGGGCTCTTTCCCTGTTATATATCTGTTAGACGCTTGGTGGTGGCAGCAATAAAGTCCAAGGACAAAAGGTAAAATAGTTTGTACCTTAGGGAAGTTTTAACCTAAGCTGGTAAAAATAAGCTTAGGGGGTTTTCATGCAGGTCCCCACATCTATACCCTAGAGTTCAGAGTGGGGAAGGAACCTTGACATCCCTCCTCAAAGAAAAAGGAAGAAAATTCCAGACTTTAACATCCAAAGAAATATGTGACTTTCTAACAAGACTGCCTATGCCTCAAGGCATAGTCTAACTCAGTGGTTCTCAAACTGTGCGTTGGGACCCCAAAGTGTGTCACAATGCCATTTTAGTGCAGTTGTCAAGACTGGCTTAGACTTGCTGGGGCTCAGGGCTGAAGCTGAAGCCCGAGCCCCTCCACCTGGGGTCAAAGCCTGAGGGCTTCAGCCCTGGGTGGCAGGGCTTAGGTTACAGGCCGCCCTGCCTGGGGCTGAAGCCCTTGGGCTTCAGTTCCCCCCCCCCCCCCCACACACACACAGGGTAGTGGGGCTTTGGCCCCCCATCCTGGGCCACTGGGCTCCAGTGTGCTGAGGCTTTGGTCCCCCCTCCTGGGGTCATGTAGTAATTTTTGTTGTCAGAAGGGGGTTGCAGCACAATGAGGTTTGAGAATCCCTGGTCTAACTCGAACAACATGCCGGGTTTTGTTAGGGTTGCCAACCTTCCAGGATTGTGCTGCAGTCTCCAGGAATTAAAAGATTAATCTTTAATTAAAGATAATGTCATGTGATGAAACCTCCAGGAATAGGTCCAACCAAAATTGGCAAACTAAGTTTTGCAGATGGACATACCAATTCCTCTGCTAGGATTTTCTCTTCTGACCAATTCTGCTTAGTAACGGGTGCTACAGTCTTTTCAGAGAGACACTGATGCCTTGAAGTATTCCTCAGACTGTGGTGTGCAGGTTTAACACTATGTTAGCAGAAATCAGGATTTCCTATTATTTTAGTTGCTAATGCAGGTTTTTCACAGGGCTGCTGTCAAGGGGATTGATCATATGTATTTTTATGACTATAATTACTAGAAAAATATTGCATGCAATGAAAAAAATTACTTCAGGTGAACACATTCCAAACTCTGCAACACAACATAAATGTGGAAAGGATACTAAAAGGAACTGGGAGAAGAATGAAAGTACAGTACTCACTTCAGAAAGTAGTAAAGACAGATAATTCTTCCTCCTATCTGTGCGTGTAAACACCGTTTTATTAAATGGGGTAAGTATATCAACACTGAATAATATAAAGTACATATGGGCATTAAGGAGTGGGGGAGGCACAGGAGAGTTTCCAAAGAATTCATTATAAGCTAAAGCTAAGATCCTACAAATGCTTATGCACATGCTTAACTTTACTACTGAGACTGGCAAGAAGTCCTATTGTTCGAATTCCTTCTCTGCATCAGGCAGAGTGAGGAATCAAAATTCCCAATGGAATTGAGTGCTGCTGCTGTTCTAAGTCCCTTCTTGCAAGGTGCCTAAGACTACTGACTCTAAGGGCATGGCTACACGGGAAACTTCAAAGCGCTGTTGCGGGAACGCTCCCGCGGCAGCGCTTTGAACCGTGCAAGTGTGGTTGTGCATGAGCGCTGGGAGAGAGCTCCCAATGCTCGGAGCCTGTTTACACTAGCGCTTTAAAGCTCTGACTTGCTGCGCTCAGTGGGGTGATTTTTCACCCCCCCGAGCCAGCAAGTTAGAGCACTATAAATTACAAGTGTAGCCAAGCCCTAGAAGAGGGTTCCTAGCTGTGGATCCCAAGTCGGAATAGGCACCTTCTAAGTATTTGACAACTCAAACGCATAAGATTAATATTTCACTGTTATCCGTCCTCCCCTCCCAGATCTCTGTTGCACCCAACTGTCACACCTTGTCAAACCTATATTGTGAGCTTTCTGATACACAGAGTATCTTATTACTTGTATGTTCAAACATATTATGGGGACCTGAAACTTTATTGGGGGTATTGAGACACTAATATAATATAATTTGAATGGTAAATCATCTTCAATCTGAAGTAGGGAAAATGAAATGGAAGTAATAAATAACTGCAAGAACACACACTTAACACATGAAACCTAGGAAATATAAGTTGCAGATTTATTATGGAAGCTTAACTTAAAAACCAAACTGCATAGTACAAAAGGTCTGTTATCTCTGCTCAAGGTGGAACAAGTTTCAAAATATATAATTTTTTAAAATTTGTTCAGTCAATACACAATCCTTTATAAAAACTGTATATCTGTCAGTACCCTCATTGCATTTATAAATACAAGATTTACACAGCACCCCCATCTGGAAAAAATTAGAACTCCTTACAAATATCTACATATATTTCATACGTACAAAACATTCATAGGAGTACTTTGTTAAAGTCAGGTTTTGTTTAATGGTTCATTTACACTGCAACAAAATACATATAAATCTGTATAATTTTTCATAAAATGTCTAAAAATTAGCATAACACTTTGTAGACTCAACTTCTTTAAAGCATCTTTTAGAAAAGAACTTAATATGCATATTTCCTTGAGATTCATCACGTGAGACACATTGATATGAAGGCTAAATGAGAATAAATGCACACTAAGTAGCAGTTAAGGCAGGGGTGAAATTAGTGGGAAGAGTTATTTTAATACGGCAGATCAGAGTGACAAAATGCAATAAATACACACAAGTCTTGATGTAAGCCGCCTCAGCATCCAGTTAACTAGCCCTCACACAAACGAAGAACGTCTGTCTACATTTGTGGTGCTATACAGTCAATCATTAAAATAATTTTCTACTAGCAGAGCGGTGATGCTATCAATGCTCACAGGTGCCAACTGGATTTTCTTTTTAGCCACTTCAGGTCAGATACCGTTCTGGAATGTGGGCTTAAGACTTGAATATGTCCTTCACTCATAGGCAAGTTTTACATTATCCCTCATCTGTAAAAAGTAATTGTTTAGTTTTATCAACACCCTAAGGAGTCTACCGGATTTTGTATTAGTATGAGATACAAATATTTGAGAATATGGGTTCAGGAATTTTAATATGACCTTTAATCATCCGCAATATTTCAGATACTAAAACTATGTAGATAGGTTTGCAAGGAACCAAGGAGGTTTACACAGGGCCATACATCCAAAGAAAAGGTTTAAAATGCAAAACTTAACCTTTAACTATTTTGGCAGGAACTGTAGTCTGCCTCAAACCTGCTTATTTTGTTTATAGTGACTTTGGGAACTGAATGTTCAAAGTATTTTATTAAAGTTTGCTCTCTGCAAGGTCTGTGCATTTAGGTTTTCAATCCAACATCAGGGCTTGAGATGGCATTTGCAGTTACATATCAGGTACAGGGGGGAAAAAAGGACTCAAACCTTACCTTGCCCTAGTACACAAAACAAAACACCACAGTAAATTTTGACAGTATGAACCCTAAGTGGACACCAATATCCACAACAAGTGGCCTTCACTTGAACATGGCTCTATCCTCCCTTAAGAGACCAGAGGCTCACTGCATTCTGTCCTGTTTTCTGGGTTCACAGCTCAGTGCATGAATTTTGATTTGCAGCCTCCTTTTTCAAAGCTAGCTCTCAGACACTGCTGTCTTGCAACAATGGTTCAATGTCGTCATCGCTGCCACGATCTGGGTTGTTGCTCTGGGCACTGCTGATGCTATGCTTCCTGGTACAGCTGGCTTTACTGTGCTCAGGAATGAATAAGGCAACCAGAAAAGCTAGAAGAACTGCACATGCTCCAAACAGGAAAGGTGGGCCAGGGATGATAGCTCTCTGCAACAAAACAGGCAAATCAGAAAAATATGAAACTGACATATCTACTTGATTAAAATATTACACCACTGAAACAGGAGGCAATAGGACAACAATTTTAAAAAGCTGTTTACTAAATGTATATCTAACTGCATGCTCAATTTGTATGTGCATTACAACTAGAGCTGGCTGAAATTTTCAGTGGATACTTCACGCCCTGAATAAAAAGTTTCATTCAACTGAAAACTATTTGTGAATTCATGTCAAGTTCACCAAATAGCTATGACTGAAAGCATTCCCCTGAAGCAGTTGAACTAAAAACAAGATTAAAACATGTTTTTGATTTTATTGGTTCTTTATGATGTATAAAGATGCTAAAGCTATTGTAAAAATACTGTATTAAGCCCACCTTTCTTTTTTTATTTTTGTAATGAACAGAAGCGTCAGATCTCTCTCAACCTAAACAGCGTCACGTTAAGATGTCACCTGAGCGTCAGCTCTCTTGCTTCCAGCAAAGGGGGCCCTCCAAAGATCCTGACCAGGTCTTCCAGCAAAGACAGGGAAATGAGGATGTGATTTTAAGCTCAAGTCAAGAAGAAAAGAAACCACCATATAGAATTCAAGGGGGCACATTTTTGGTTTTCTTAGTTTACCCTTTTAAAAAACGGCAAAGGAGAGAAATCTTCAAACTACTCTGTCCTGTCGAACAAGGAGTCGGCAACGAGCATGTGCTGCATGGCCCTCACTTCACCATGCTTACATGTATTCAAAGACTTAACATGGGGCTACTCAAATGACATGATCTACCAGGTGTAGGCATCGGCATGTTCAGCAGTCTGTATCTACCCCTCAGGGAAGGTCCTCTTAGGGTTCCAAATCTATTTCAGTGCAACTAACAATTTTAAGTGGAGGGATAAAGAATGAAGAGCACCAAGTTTCACATCATAAATCAGTTTTAAGAATTGAATACGAATTTGAATAGCAGGCATACATTTGCACCACGATTAACCCTATCAGCAGTGCAAACTGAAGAGAAGTTCATTACTGTGGGGATATGTTGATTCAAGTTATCTTCTTTCTATTCTTTATCTGCAAAGTGGGAGGCTAAAAACCATTGCAGTCATCCAAGTTTCAGTGGGTTCTCAGGCTGGCATCATCTTTGCAAGTTTCCAAAGCCTCCAAAGAGTTGCAGATAAATTTTATTGTGCAAACGTAAGCTTCTCCTTAAGACTGATCACAGGCTTCAGCTGACTTCCCTGGAAAGGCAATCTTAACTTCCAGGATTAATAACCTTGACAGAAGATTTGATAGGGCTAAACATCATACCACACACATACAGGTGATAAAGAAAAGTTCAAGCATTGGGAAGACAGTATTTTAACACAAGAGCAACTCTGTCTTGGATGGAAAAAAACACAAATGATATTGGAAAACCAAATTTGTCACAGAATGTGACTGTAACTGGAGTCCCAGTAGAGAAAGCAACCACAAATTTTTTTGATTGTTACTGAAAAGGCAACTTTTTCCTGGAATTAGAACCCTTTTTACACACAGAAAAATGTTTCAGGTTTCTCAGTACAATGAGGAAATGGTCACTGAGACCAGTTGCACACATGCAGGATCCTAAAGTTATATTCTGCTTTATGAAAAGAATCTTCAGAATGAAAGAAGCTCCACTTAACTGGAACCTTGCTCATCATCACTAATAATTGGAAGCAAACATGATTTTAAAATACTGAAAATTCTGCAACAAAATGCACTTTTAAAATGTCTTCTGACAAGTGTAGCTTAGTTTTATGTATGATATACTAGTGAATGGAATATTCTGTAAAGGAAATGAATTCTTACTAATGTAAGATCTTAATACATCAATCTACTGTTAAAAATTTGATTTCAAGTGCACAGAGATAATTAGGCCTCTTGGAAAAACAGGGTTTTCAGGCAAGACTTGAAAGAAAGAGTGAGAGCTGAATGGGTCAGGGTAGAAGATAGCACAGACAGCCAAGAGAGAGCAGCAAAAGACAGGTGAAACAGCTAAACAAAGTTTTGATAAAAGAGTGAAGGGGCAATAAAAACCATGAGGTAGGCGGGGACATAGGCAACAACAAGAAGCTTAAACTTTACAAGATGGACCAAGGGAAAGACAGCAAAGGCATTTCAGAAGCAACTTCTTAGTATTACTGGAGGGAATTAAAAAAGGGGTTACAAGGTATTCATGCAAAATGTCAAAGAGAAGGTGCAAGTCTATTGAAGCATATTTTTCTAGAAAGCCTGCATTTAAAAACTTGTGGGCCAGAGGATGCTTCTCTTGTTATGATCACTGTAAAAACTTTATGCCCTTTCATACTTGCATAATCAGACCTGTACTGTCATGTTAATGAGGAAACTGGCTGTAATTAAATAAACCAAATCTTTTAACCTCCCCATCAACAATAAATCACATATTATTGCATCGAAAATCATAGCTGCACACAAAGTTTATTCTTATGTCAAAAGATTATTATTAGCTCCACTATAATAACTAAAAACCAAAGCTATTGCTTTGGCTCTAACATCTGTTATTTACTTTTCTCTTTGAAGTGTCTCTTATATAATTAAGAATAAAACTAAAGCATAGGAACAAATACCAGGAGTTCCAGATCAAAATATTTTAGTCATGCAAATTTGATATTTGTGACTGAAAAACAACGGGAGCTGGTCATGGATTTACCTCATCACTAGGATCCTGCATGGTGTTCTTATCAGAACTCTGGACAGGTGCCAATTCATTGAGTTCCACATGGAAGAGAAAGAATATAAAGCCGTAGAGAGCTGGTCCAAGGCCATTACACAGACCTCTGATTCCAGTTATTATTCCCTGGACAACACCTGTGAAAGGAAAAGTTAACGGTAGTGAAGATGGCAGCCTTTTCATTAGCCATCCCTTATTTTTATATATGGTACAACCACACAAAACTTCTCTTAATTACTGTTTAATTCTATCATGTAATAGACTAACCTTACCTTTCACATGAGAGGGTTTTAATAAATGCCTTCAAGGAAGGTTAGCTGGATTTTAGTTAGCTTCCACATGGGCACAGTTTGCTCAATATATTAATGTGCTGCTAGCAACATTTTCAATTTTGAAACTGAGGGGTCTGAATTAGAAGTTATCAAAATTTCCCAGCTATAATGCGTGAGCTCAGCCTCCATGCTCTCCCTAACTCAACTTCTCTCCACACCTATACTAAACAAAAGAGGCTTAAGATGGTATTTGCCTTACCTAAAAGATAGTTAGCCTTGGTTATAAACAAACAGGTAAATTTCTACCTGCAAAATACCTCCGTCAAGCTAACATTTTGTTCCCCATCAGTAACATCCTGCCCTTGTCTGGTCCTCCTCAGATAAATTTTATTCCTGCTCCAACTCAGAGGTAGCTCCGGAAGTTCAAAGTACTGAGTTAATAAAGGTTTGCCCACATTTGTGGCAGTTGCTGACGGATACTAACTTACATAAACAAGTGTCATTATTAAGCACTGCCTGTGTACGAGGTGATGCTGTATAAGACAAAAAAAGCCCATCTGTCTTGACGAGCTTACAAACTAAAGAGACAGACATGAACAAAACAGATCTTCAGATTGGTGTGAACTATTTTTAAATTAAGCGGAGACCAGGTAGTATACTGACACAGGTAGTATAAAACCAGGGAAAGTGTGATTCCCATGAGCCACTGGAACAAAAAGAAAGTATGGAAGAATCCTTTTGGCTTTAGTGAGTGAAAGTCACTAGTTTTGTTTAATTTCTGTTCAGTTTTGCAGGAGCTATGTGTAATTACAATGGCTGTTTCCTCTCCACTAGGTGGCATAATGTCACTCTGGAATTACAATAAATCCTTTCATGTACAGCTTTCTAGGTGGCTTTGAATCAACAGTGCACAGCTGTATTTCCCCCTACCTCTTCCCTGCTACTTTCAATTGTTTACTGCTTGAAAAAACTATTCCTTCTACAATACAACAACCCAACAAGGGCAATATTCATTTGAAACTTTGTTCACTCTTAGAATGTAATCACTGTAAACTGTGTTAGGCCTACAGAAAACTACCATCAAATGTGTACAAATATCACCTTTCCCAACAGAAGACTGCCTCTTAAGGCTGTATCTTCTCTTTACTTTCTATCTTACTGTCCTCATTTCTTTGTTCTAACTTTAGACTGGAAACCCATCAGGTAGGGATTTGATAGTTACATTTGCCTTTAATGCACCACGGCACTATAGAATACAGCTCATATTTTTACCTCTTTCTCCAACTTACGATTTGGAATAAACATGCATGCACACTTGTCACCCCTTCCACCATGTCTTCATTATTTCTGCTTCCCTAGAGAGACATGTGATGAAGTTTTTCTTTTATACTTTTGAAAGAAACTTAGAGCAAATTGGACCACCCTCTTTTCCTGGCAAGGAGCAAAAAGAAAAGGTTTCTTTTGTATATAAGATACATAAATCAGACAATGGGAAAATCTCAGCTGCTAAGAGAAAGATAGTACTGTTACACTAGTGCTGGTTGTTCAAAGTCATAGAATGCTTTTAAAAACAAGTGGAGAGGAAAAACCATGGAAGTTACTGTAGCAACTTACTTTTATTTTCTAGCATCTTTAAAGGCAATTATGTAAAGAGATGACTGCACTGACCAGAGCAATGCTTTTTAGGAAATAATAAAAGGCAAGTATGCCTGATGTGCATCCATCTCTCTCCGCAATACCAGAGACAAACTTTCATTCCTACTGACAAAACTAATTACCTCCTTTGTCATCTTATTTGAAGAGCACAGCTAGATAGGTATTATGGTTTTTAAGAAAGAATTTTTCAGGAGCACCAAGATGAATTTACTGAACTTACCCTGTTGATCTGGCTCTGCATTTCGTGAAACTAGAGCACTGATTGCTGGAAACGTAATACTTGACATGGCTGCTACAGCTCCTGCTGCCCACATCATCCTGTGTTGATTAAATACATATTTTGTTCAAAATATAAATACTTTTAGGTACAAAAGGATTTCCCCAAACAAGCAAGAATATAACAAACATTTTCAGGTTCCTCAATTAGGGTCTGTTCTTAAAATTGTCACTAAACCATTCACTATTAAGTACCCAAAGATGTAATTTTTGTAATGGCTTCGCATTTCCAATTTAGTAATTTTCTTCTCTTACAATTTGTTAAACAACCTCAGAGCCTCTCCTATTTGTTTTTCTGAGTTACACTGAGCTCATTGAAATTAATTGATTTTATTCAACCCAAGCTAAGATGAGAGGTGAGCAAAATATTGTTGATGCTGCCTTGTCCTCCGTTAGAAAAGCTCATACCAAGGAACAATTTCAGTGAATTTACTGCATGGATAGGTGCATGCCAGGTTCTGCCAGGCTCCTTGGAAATAGCTAGGTTTTATTCAATCCCATCCTGATTAATTTTATTTAATATCCCCCAAGTTAACTGAACAGAGTCTGAGGTGATATTCAATATGCAGGGCAGAGCACATATTAATAGGGGAATACGCATTTTCTAGTACTTGTGGCACCTTAGAGACTAACAAATTTATTTGAGCATAAACTTTCATGAGCTACAGCTCTGAAACTTGGCATTTTCTAGTGTGGCTTTTGAACAGCTTGTCTTCCTGTTCTTCTGCTTCACCATCAAACCCAGTTCCAGAATTCACCCAATGTTTCTGCATAGAGCCCAAGATCTCCGTTTAGCTGCTACTACTCTAGGTAAAGCTGCTCTCTAGCTCATCTCAATTGTTGTGGAGAGCTATGGTGAAAAAGTTGGTGAGGCATTCTTCACTATCGCACAGAAGAGGTTTGTACTCCAAAAAGGAAAGAGCTTTTGCCTCAGTGGCCCTCACTGGGAGAGCTGTTTGGAAGGAAGTTATGAAGGGGCTATACGCAGCACCTAAAGCTTTAAAAAATACTCTGTCACTACATACATCCAACATGGTAGAAGAGGGTGGATAACTGATAGACAAAAGCAACCTGATGAGAATAGCAAGTAGCCTGTGCTCCATAATAAGTTTATGTGCTGAAACCGATTAGTTGGGCAAGCCAGACTGAACAGTCTTGCTGGTATCCAACTTCAGCAGCAAGTTTATCAAAGTAAAACAGACCAAACTTTTCCTGAAACAGTACTCCAAAAACCCTCAATACTTTCTATAAAAGGGAAAGATAGGCAGAGATCAACCTGGCAGCCCACAGCTGCAAATGTCCAGAACTGGTAACTGGTATCAGAGGACTAAATTGTAAGAACACCTTAAATGGGCTGATATGGTAAGAAAATTAACTATTAGGATGACTAGCACATCCTGGATGTTTGTGGAAGAGTAAGATGCAAATTAATAATCAAAAGGATTAATAAATTCAAGTCCTTGCTGTACATGACTAGTTGCTACACGCATCTAAACAAGGCTTAAAGGAGTAAGTACACTGATCCAATCATCTAACAGACTAGTCATCTGTTATCTCTTGTTGCTTGCTTTGGAGAGACAGGTTATGAAAGCTACTCTAAAAGACTAATTTCAGAATAAATAAATATATACATATATATAAAATATAATCACCACAAACTTTTTTTTGCCCTTGTAGATGCATTTGCTTTTGTCTTAATTGTTAAGCGATACTGCTAGCCTCAGACTAAAAAGGTGCTCGTTTTAAAGCACAGTAAGCCATAACTCTAGGAAAAAGCCACGTGCAACTTAAAAATTAAAGGCCAAGTTATACAACTAACCAATGTAACATACTTGAAGGATAAGTGTATCATGTTCTGAAAGAAAATGATGTTAATGTTCAAAGTAGTGGGAGATTTTGAAAAAAATTACTTTAAAGCCCCATGAAATGTGTGCAGCTCAGGAGACGTGTGCTTACCAAGGCTGAGATCCAAAACCATACCAGGTCAGCTGGAGCATTTGGAAACCAAGGCCAAGGAGGACTGTATTCTTGTTCCCTATTGACCTCATCAGGATACTGAGGAACACGGTCTGTAAAAATAAGGAATGACTCAGCTGAGAAGCATTTTAAACTTGAGATCTTTAATACAGCTTCCACTTTTACAGGAAACAAACCAAGAGAAGCTCCACTATTGCTGTTTACATTCAATTAACTGAACTCTGACTGATGACATTTTTGTATTTAATAATCCAAACACAGACACCTGACTTGATCCAATATTAAGTATTGAATGCAGAACAGTGATACTCAGATATCTGTGTGTTCCAGAAAACCAAACACACAGAGGTTTTTCCCATCATTTCCTCAAATTCAGTTCAGTTTTAGTAAGTCTCACAATAGGATTAGTCAGCCATCCCAGGAAATTTGAGAACAGGCTGACTTTAGAGCAGACGCTTATTTCAAGATGGTTTTCAAGAATCAAAGATGGCTGATTTGCTCACTGGAATCCAGTGTTAAATCTCATTTTTTTCTCCTGTATGCAGAATGAAGGACTGCATTTCATTCTGTGCCTTCTCCTGTCCTACCTCTCAGTTCTCTTCCTCACTTCCTATGGAGCAGGGTCCAACTACGGGGGCACAGGAGCCTCAGAGGCCACAGCCAGTGAAGGCCCACTGGTGGTCCCCGTGGGAAGGGAAGCCCACTGATCCAAACCAGGAGACAGGTACTTCCTGATGGAGCTCTCTGCAAGGCACGCACTGCCACAGTGCATTGTGCATCGGACAGTAGAAAATATCCAAGACACTGCTGGAGAACCATCTTACATACAACACCCCATCACAGTAAGAGGGAAACAAATCATATCCGTATTTCTGTAATACACCACACTTCCTCACTTATCATATCATTCTGCTGTTAATCTTTTCATTTTCATTCACTGTCCCCATATTTAACTGTATTGGTAGACATCATGAAAATATTTCAATAGCAAAGTTAGAACTAAATCATATGCCACGTGAGTAATCTTTGTGGATGTCCAGAGTCGCAACTTTCAGAGATCAACATTTTAAGGGGCCAAATTTACCCATTTATATTGAGCTGATGTGCATTTTACAAATATAAAAGTTAAAGGAATCCATTTCTATATCCTCCTCATTATTTGAATTTTTTGTTGTTAAACTGTGAGAAAGCAGTCAAGAAATAAATTTTGTATTGTGTTTTGAAAGCAGTTAGGTTAGTTGCCATTAATCTCTCGCTGAAATAAGGGCCAAAATCTTGGTCCAGCTGTTGAAAGAATCACATTTTAGTGAGCTTGCACATCTCACACTTCTGAAACTCAGTTCCACTGCTCCTGAAGAACACAGTTGTTACTGGAAGTCATGGAGAGAGGCAGTCTCTCAGAAGGAATCTGAATGAACAAGATGTTCCTTTACTAAACAAAACCTACTCTAAGACTCTAAAGGGTGGAAAGAATCTTATCTATACATAATTGCAACATGTCAAAAAATGACATCAGTAGCATTCACCTGATTGGTTATACTCATACAACTTCGGGGAAAAATGTTCAAGAAACGTACTGTATTAGGTTGGAGTCATTTAATGTTTTGTAAAAGAGGTTCATTATCAAAACTCAAACAGATGTGATTATATATGCACACTGAAATCCCTTAATTATTCTTCTTTGTATATCCAAAGAGTCAACAGAATTTCTAAAAAAGCTATTAGGATAACACTTACCTGAGCTATTATAGATAGAATTCCTACCACAGCTATGAATGCTGCTATCGTAGCAGGACCAAAACCTATAATCTGAAGGAAAATATAGTATATATTATAAATATAATATAGTAAAACAAACGCTAGTTACAGATAATTAGTTAAAGCAGTTCCATGTAAGAACTAATTCACAGATATTTGTAAAGATACAACGGTTAAACGTCTTCCTTAATTTTAGCAGAGTGTATGCCATATAATCAACACAAAACCATAAAAGACAGTAAAATATTATGATTTGGTTGTGTGTGAATTTATTCTCATAAGGGGTATTGAGAGCTCTGGAAACAAAGCTCTAGCCCAGAGGTGGGCAAACCCCGGCCCATGAGACCATCCTGCTCAGCTCCTGAGCTCCCAGCCCCTCCCCCGCAGTGTCAGTGCACCTCGCCACCAGCGCTCTGGCCCGCCACTCCTGTCTGGCAGTGCAGCAGCATGGCTGGCTCCAGCATGGTAGGGGGGGGGGGGGAGGGAGAGCTGGGAGGTCCTGGGGGGCAGTCAGGTGACAGGGGGCGGTTGGATGGGATGGAGGTTCTGGGGCAGGGGGTGTGGATAGTGGTCAGGGGAGGCTGGAGACGGGAGGGGGGGGTTGAATGGGAGTGGAGTCCGGGGGGGGGGGGGGGGCCGGTCAGGGGACAAGGAGCAGGGTGGGTTGGATGGGTCAGGAGTTTAGAGGGGGGCGGGAAGTGGGAGGGAGCGGATAGGGGGAGGGAGCCAGGTTGTTTGGGGAGGCACAGCCTTCACTACCCAGCCCTCCATACATTTTTGCAACCCCAATGTGGCCCTCAGGCCAGAAAGTTTGCCCACCCCTGCTCTAGCCACATGTCGCAACTTGAGCTCCTCACAACTAGAAATCACTTCTATGTGCTGAGACACACAATTGAGTTATTCATCTTTCTAATGAGACTGCCAATTAGTGCCATTTCTGATGACTGTTTTTACAGCATGGGCACTCTTGTTTACTAGCAAATCAACTGAGACCACTAACTCATCTCACATAGGTCAAAGTAATTTCACATTTAGAATTTGGTCACCACAATCCTGGGCAGAATTTTAAACCTGTGGCAAAACCCTATTACCAACTCAACTCCATCCGTCCTGCCTCCTAAAATCCTTGCCACCTCTGACTCTTATTCCCTGTCCTCAGTCTGCTTCCCCTCTGCCTCCAAGTACTGCTGCTTCCTCTTATCTTAAAGAAATCCTCACTTGACCCCACTTCTATCATCTCCATTTCAGTCCCTCTATATCCAAGCTCCTGAACAGACTATTTCCAGTTCCTTACCAATTTCTCCTCCAGCTCTGTCTTCAATCAAATCTGGCTTTATCCTTCCCACCATGGCAATTCCCCCACTGAAAGGCAATAATGACTTCTCCAAGTTTCAAGAGTCACTTAGTTCATTTAAGATAATGAGTGAAGCACGTCTTGAGACGATCTTTTCCATGATTTCTGTGACTTCATTCTCTTCCTAATTGGCCGACTGCTCCTCTGTTACCCTGAATGGATCCTCTTGCTGCTTCCTCCGCCTCTGTACAGTTCTGTCCTCTAGGGCATTTTGTGTTGCCTCCACACCTTGCCCCATCATTAAGGCTAAGTTTTTGTCACGGATATTTTTACTATAAGTCAAGGACAGGTCATGGGAAATAATGAAAAATTCACAGAAGCTGTGAGCTGTCCCTGACTTTTACTAAAAATAAAGACAAAATGGGTAGGCTGGGAACCTGGGGGAAGCTCCAAGGTCCCCCTGCTGCGGCTGGGAGCTGCCAAGTCCCCCTGCCACCGGCAGAAGCCAGGAGCTCTGGGTGTCCCTCTTGCCACCCGCGGTGCACAGGAGCAGTGGGAATCCCCCCTGCGACCCGGGGCAGCCATGAGTAGCGGGGATTCCCCCAAGCCGCTGGCGCTCACAGCAGCAGGGATTCCCCGCTGCTGCCAGGTCCACCCACAGAGGTGGGGGTCCCCCTTTCTGCCAGTAGGGGCAGGGAGCAGCAGGAATTCCCTCTGCTGCAGGGTCCCCCCGCCACAAGCGGCAATGAGGAACGGTGAGGGTCCCCCTTGCCACTCGTGGTGACTGGGAGCGGCAGGGGAGCTACGGCACTCTCCCCTGATACCCGCAGTGACCAGGAGCTGCTGGGGTACCATGCAACTCCCTGCCTCCGCAGGCGCCAAGGGAGCCTGCAGCTCCCAGCCGGCGTTAGCTGAAGTCACAGAGGTCTTTGGAAGTCATGGATTCCATGACCTCTTTGACTAAATCGCAGCCTTACCCATCATCTGCCCACCATTCTCACTTCATTACTCCCTTTGTCATCTCCATTTAATACCACTTCCTCCACTTTTCTACCTATGTATTACACTCTCTCTCTCACACCTCTCTGCCTTAAAATTTCATTTTACTTCACTTTCCATCACTGACCACCACTTCAATGCTATTTACCCCTCCACTCAGCATAGAAGTATCAGTAATTTCTCTACCCTGTTGTCTATCAAATGCAAGAACATTTAACTAACTGCTTATAAATGCACACTAGTACATTCACTTTACAGAAATGGTGCTTTGCATTCATATTAAATGGACACGATTAGGAAAACCCATGGAATTGATGTTGCATGTTTAAGATTTCAGATTTATGGAAGAAAGCACACTCGAAAGAAAAAGATTGATGATTCTTAAGCGTATAATTGAGTTGTGAACTCTTATCTGTAATGCACTATAAAAAGTCATTGTGCTACGAAAAGGTTATTAATCACCATTTCCCTGCCTCACCTAGTCCAACTGATGATGTTCTCATATTTTCAGTGCTTTCAGCTTTAAAAGAAAATCTCTGTTCTTGCTGTTTCTCTACTGAAAAGTAAACTTATACTGAAAGGCAGGCTAGAATATTCAGCCATCCTCTAGCAGCTATGCAAAACATTAGGAACATAAATGCACTTTAAGAAGAGGATCTTTTATTACTCAGAGGGGAAGGGAAAAGCAATGAATGAGGAGCAATTCTAGCACAAATTTAGCTGGTTTTCATTAAAACCAGTGCTATTCTAGAAGCAATACATATAATGCTATTAAATATACTGGATTGTAAGCACTGGTTCAATATTTAATTAAAACTAGACTTCAATAAGACCTTTCCAGAACCACTTCAGAATTAAGTCATGCACTTGAGAAGTTAAGGGGAAAAAAAAGTCTTTAGATCATTAAAACCTACAAAAAGTTTTAGCAATAGTTTTACAATAATACGTTCCCTCAAGGAAACCTTGTAATTGTTGTATACGAAGTACAATGGTTTCATACTTTATGTACATATGGTACTTTAAAGGCATAGTTCCCCAAATGGAATATAAATTTAGAAATAGGACTCTGGCAATCCTGATTGAAGTGTAGCTTGACAGACTCTGAAAACATGACATGCATTCTTCAGTGACCAACAGTTACTCACCTGTCGCAAATAGAGAAAAAAGCTAGAATATTGGCCAGCCTCTGGCAAGTAGGACAGAAATACTGTGATACAGATCAGGAGGACTGTAGAATCTTTCCCAACTTTCTTCAAGGACTATTACAAAGAGAAGAGAAGAAAACAAAACATGAGCCAAACTGAACTACTCTGAAAGCTCCTTGTAAAAAGAGATAAAAACAATAGTTCCATTAAATTTTCCATTACTTCATTCATTTGAGATTAATTCTATGGAACAGTGAAAGGGTCACTATTACAGTAAAAGTTATTTAAAAGCAAGTTTCCTTACTTGTCTAACATCTCATGAAAGAATTTTAACTTGATTCTCATTATTTGTTTGCTTACTTTACACTTTATTCACCATGGACAACAGGAGCAGGCTAGTTAGAGTTACTTTGTCCTCCTGCACTAGTATAATATTACAATGGCTGGGGAAAGGACTGGCAAGGAAATAATTAATGTAAATTAAAAAGATTTTCCTTAAATTAAAATATTAAGATATTTCCATTATTAGCTTTTCATATAGCCTAATATAAATAGTCTTATCCATCCATGTTATCCATTGAATTTCGATGCCGAGTCAGACTGTCAAACCTTAAAGGCAGTTAAACACACACACACACACACACATTATGACTCGCTGTATGAATTACTCGAACCCTATTAAAGGAACTACTGCTGGTGACCTGCACAAATCCTACTTTTACTATTCTGTAGGTTCAGCTTGCCATATCACAAAAGTATTTTTATTTCTTGTATATTTCTTATACTTGCTCATTCTGATAATACTGTATCATATTTTGAAAAACTATTAATAAATTGTGAAAATCAAGTCCCCTTGCTGCAGTTTTTCCAAGCATATCACTCATCTCCCAACATTTATAACGCAGTTTCTTTAGAGCAACTCTCAGCAGGGTGATTTCATTAAGAACAATTCACTTTTTAAAACATCCGTGAATGTATTCACCTACAGAAGTCAGCATCCTTATGAAAACAAAAAGCATACAATTTGTGTAAAAAGCTTACCTCAATATTTTTTTAAAGTGAGTACACAGCAACATAAGAATTCAAACACTTTCCTTTCCATAACAATGTGTTAAATGAGTCGAGAGGGTGGAGTGTTTCCCTAAGATTTTCTGCCTCCAGACCTTTACCACACTACAAGTATATGTAACAGCTTCCAAATGCATAAATATCCAACATGGTTATTTTCATTATAGTTAGAACTCTTTTGCAATTGTAAGATTAATGTGTATTAGTTAAATGACTAATTTACCAATAAGATTAAAGTAATTATTAAGTATTTTTAAACATCAGGAATAATTTAAAGTATTTATAAAAATGTATATCTTACTGCAAAGGGATCTGCTTGTTCCCAGGATATAGGGGCTCCCCATGAAGCAGGTCTCATTTTTTCAGGCAGAGATTCTGGTACAGCTAATAGGATGAAACAGATATCCAGGACAGCCACCACTGTGGCCACTAGTACTACAAGGTTATCTCCTTTGCTCGCAGACAGGTATGCTCCAATGGCAGGACTAGTTACCAAACTTGCTGCAAAGGTGGCAGAAACCTAAGCATAAAAACAATTTTATAAGTTAAATTGGTTTCACTACTACAGCATACAATTAAGATTAATATAGCTATTTTAAATGGTTTTGAAAATACACGTACTCCATTTAACAAATAGATTACAGCTGGCCCAGAAAATGGATAGAAAAAAAAAGAAACTCTCCATTTTCTACAACCAAAACCTGGTAAGTTTTCAGTTGAAAAACTTTGATTTTCATCCAAAAATTCAGTTTTCCAATGGAAAAACAAAAACAAAAAAAGTTTCAAAGAAGGTAGACAGTTTCCACAAAAGTTCTAATTTAACTGAAAACCCAATGGAAAAAAATTCAGCCAGCCCTAGTCAATATGCACAACTTCAACTTCTTTAAACTTTTTGAAATCAAGCACCCACATTTTGGGATAATTGTGATACCAGAATATGTTATGCAATGCCTTGTCTACACTCAAACTTGTACTCTTTGTGCAGCAGGACTACAAGTGCATCACTGTGAGCACTACTACAAACAGGGCTCAGGTACTTTCATCGTTTTATGATGAATCAGTTCATGGCTGATAGCGCTGGGGCATCTGAACCATGAAGTGCTAAAATATGGGTACCAATTTCTCTAGTGCAGGCACATCCTAACTTATAAACGCAGTAGTGTATATATCTGACTCAAATCCTCAATTAACCAAGTTCATGATTTTAGACTTACACTATGATTACAATAAAAGTTGTATTTTTCTTATGCCAATTAAGGGATTTCTTCTGATTAAAAGTTACAAGTTATGGTATTTAACACCATGCTGCTTACTCTGCGGCAAGCTGAACTCACAGCAAAACCCCTTTATTTCAGTGGCAAACTGGTAGTTCTTTGGCAGGTACAAGAATGCTCAAAAATTGATGTTTTCCTTCAATAAAATATGAAAATGAATACAACTAATACCTTGTGTTGGGTTAATACAAATTCTAGAGCATACTGAAAATGATGCACTGTATAACTGAATTTAACATAACTGTAGAAGCTGGTGGAGAGCAAAGATGAAGAGCTGGAAGTTTTGAGAGCTGGGCACTCAGGAAGACAACGCATAGTCATTATATTTAGAATTGTTATAGTTATAACCATAAGGCTAGAAACTTAATTTTACATAGTCTGAGGCCACAGAACCATAAAAAACAGAACTTACCACACTTATGTACAGTAATAAGATTGATTAGAAAAAGGCATGATCCTTACTGGAACAATTGATCACATCTTAGATTCTATTCCTTTCTAGAAATTTGTATTGAGGAATTCTAAGAAGGTTTTATTTTATTTTATTTTTTTGAAGGCCTAAGAAAGGGAAATGATCCCTGACTTTTAGCTATGTCACATACATTTGCACAATTTAACAGTAGTAGTCCTTTTCAACTATGATTAATAAAATGAGCCAGGAAAAGAACCATCAACTTTCTAATCTATTATTTTCTGTCTTTCACTACACCTGTGCTGACTTTACAGCTAAGTCTCCTCTTCCCATCACTGCCAGATGGACACTTGACCATTTTTATTCCTGGGGACTTCCCATCTGGTCTTTCTAGCTGATCTTTTAACAACTGAAAAGTAAGAGAATATGGTACAACATGCCATGAACTAGAGTCCTGAACTAATATTAACCCTGAAACAGACCCTTTTAGTGTAGGGATGAAGGGAGAAATGATTACGCTTGAAGGCCCATTACTACACACGTCCAATCTTCAGCTATGCAAGTATCTACCTACATTGGTGTAGCTTTGAAGGAAATCAGACAAATTTTCTCTACTCAGATTCAACTGGTACAAAGTATCTGCTTCCAAGTACTACAATAGTTCAAATTCTAGTTGACCAGAGAAGGCTATCGCAAATGAAGTACTAGGAGGCTCCTTGTTATTTGAGAAAGATGATGACAACACTTGTGGCCAACAGCTACAAGACCTAATCCCATCTTTAAGAGCACATATAATTCAGAGACGCAAATAATTGAAAATAGATGTCTACCTGCCAAATATATCAAGCTCCAACTGTTTGCATTCAATTCAGGAAACTAACACAATTTATCTATACAGTTGAATTTCCTGCTCAAGCCAGTCACTCTGACTCAATGTCCAAACTAATGAATAACAGAACTTATTTTGCTATGACTCCTACTTTCTTCAAACTTTGTGCCAAAGTACTGAGAAGATACCTTGTGACATTTTTAAGGAAGTTACTATTTTTCAGAAGCAGAAGTGTACTATTATTCAAGAGTTTCCTAATGCCAGTGCATTAATGAAGTAACAGGAAATAGATGCTTAACACCTGTACATCTCTGCGCCGATGAGTTACTGTTGCCAAAGAATTAAGCAGCAGCTGATGTTCACTTTCAATTTTAAAAGATAGGTTTCAGAGGAACAGCCGTGTTAGTCTGTATTCGCAAAAAGAAAAGGAGTACTTGTGGCACCTTAGAGACTAACCAATTTATTTGAGCATGAGCTTTCGTGAGCCACAGCTGAGCTGTGGCTCACGAAAGCTCATGCTCAAATAAATTGGTTAGTCTCTAAGGTGCCACAAGTACTCCTTTAATTTTAAAAGAGTTATACATTGTTAGCCAGACAAGAGAGGGATTGTTTGATGATGTGCCCTCAGAAGAGGTTCCCTATTAAAAGAAAGGGAATAGGAAAATGATTCGTTTGAAAAGATTACGGAAACATCCATTATTTTGGGGGATAAAATGTCAGTCTCCCAGTCAAACCATTCCATCTGGTCACAGACAGACATGTTACAAGGTGCTGCACCACATCAATGTGGATTTTTTTAACTGATCATCATAGAATCATAGAATATCAGGGTTGGAATGGACCTCAGGAGGTCATCTAGTCCAACCCCCTGCTCAAAGCAGGACCAATCCCCAAATAAACCCAAACCAATCCCCAAAGCCAGGGCTTTGTCAAGCCTGACCTTAAAAATATCTAAGAAAGGAGATTCCACCACCTCCATAGGTAACACATTCCAGTGTTTCACCACCCTCCTAGTGAAAAAGCTTTTCCTAATATCTAAACTAAACCTCCCCCACTGCAACTTGAGATCTTTACTCCTTGTTCTGTCATCAGCTACCACTGAGAACAGTCTAGATCCATCCTCTTCGGAACCCCCTTTCAGGTAGTTGAAAGCAGCTATCAAATCCCCCCTCATTCTTCTCTTCCGCAGACTAAACATCCCCAGTTCCCTCAGACTCTCCTCAGAAGTCATGTGTTCCAGTCCCCTAATCATTTTGTTGCCCTCCGCTGGATGCTTTCCAATTTTTCCACATCCTTCTTGTAGTGTGGAGCCCAAAACTGGAAACAGTATTCCAGATGAGGCCTCACCAACGTGTAATAGAGGGGAACGATCACATCCCTCGATCTGCTGGCAATGCCCCTACTTATACATCCCAAAATGCCATTGGCCTTCTTGGCAACAAGGGCACACTGTTGACTCATATCCAGCTTCTCGTCCACTAACCCACAGGTCCTTTTTTGCAGAACTGCTGCCGAGCCATTCGGTCCCTAGTCTGTAGCGGTGCATGGGATTCTTCCGTCCTA
This sequence comes from Caretta caretta, assembly GCF_965140235.1. NCBI lineage: Eukaryota > Metazoa > Chordata > Testudines > Cheloniidae > Caretta > Caretta caretta. Next base: position 87,005,259 of record NC_134210.1, on the reverse strand, counting down.
AGTGCAGGACTCTGCACTTGTCCTTGTTGAAGCTCATTAGAGGATTGGGCCAAAAGAAATCTGATTTGTCTAGGGCCCTCTGTATCCTATCCCTACCCTCTCCTCCCAGTTTAGTGTCATCTGCAAACTTGCTGAGGGTGCAATCCACACCATCCTCCAGATCATTTATGAAGATATTGAACAAAACCGGCCCCAGGACAGACCCTTGGGGCACTCCACTTGATACCGGCTGCTAACTAGACATGGAGCCATGGATCACTACCCGTTGAGCCCGACAATCTAGCCAACTTTCTATCCACCTTATAGTCCATTCATCCAACCCATACTACTTTAACTTGCTGGCAAGAATACTGTGGGAGACCGTGTCAAAAGCTTTGCTAAAGTCAAGGAACAACACGTCCACTGTTTTCCCCTCATCCACAGAGCCAGTTATCTCGTCATAGAAGCCAACTAGATTAATCAGGCATGACTTGCCCTTGGTGAATCCATGCTGACTGTTCCTGATCACTTTCCTCTCGTGTGAGTGCTTCAGGATTGATTCCTTGAGGACCTGCTCCATGATTTTTCCAGGAACTGAGGTGAGGCTGACTGGCCTGTAGTTCCCAGGATCCTCCTCCTTTCCTTTTTTAAAGATGGGCATTACATTAGCCTTTTTCCAGTTGGCCGGGATTCCCCCCGATCGCCATGCATTTTCAAAGATAATGGCCAATGGCTCTGCAATCACATCCGCCAACTCCTTTAGCACTCTCGGATGCAGCGCATCTGGCCGCATGGACTTGTGCTCATCCAGCTTTTCTAAATAGTCCCGAACCACTTCTTTCTCCACAGAGGGCTGGTCACCTCCTCCCCATGCTGTGCTGCCCAGTGCAGTAGTCTGGGAGCTGACCTTGTTTGTGAAGACAGAGGCAAAAAAGCATTGAGTACATTAGCTTTTTCCACATCCTCTGTCACTAGGTTGCCTCTCTCATTCAGTAAGGGGCCCACGCTTTCCTTGACTTTCTTCTTGTTGCTAACATACCTGAAGAAACCCTTTTTGTTACTCTTAACATCTCTTGCTAGCTGCAACTCCAAGTGTGATTTGGCCTTCCTGATTTCACTCCTGCTTTTATACGCTTCCCTAGTCATTTGTTCAATCTTCCACTTCTTGTAAGCTTCATACTAGCATTGTCTGGGAGAAAGGCCAGTGTTGCCTCCAAAACAGACTCAATAGCTCGAAGCAGCTAATTGATAGGGAAAACAATTATGCTTTCTATGGAAGTGGCATTTCTGTATCTACTTATACTCTTGAATTCCATGCCAGCTCAATTAGTCAAAAAAGACTCTGAACTTACCCTGCACCACCTCCATTCCAAAACTTTTTTTTTTAAATACATGCACAGTTTTTCCTGAACAAATATGGAGGAGGACAGGGGAATTTTCTTCATTTAATCATTAAGGTTATGCTAATAGCTAAAATGACTAGAACATTTCTGATAAATCTGTGGCTTTGCCAGACAGCAATCAAATACAAGCAAAAATTTACCACAACCAGCAGACAAAAATGGTAAAACTCTAGAGGAGCCACCTATCCTCCAACAAAACCTCAAACAAGTAGCTTTTACAGCATTTTAAGAAAGTAATCAAACTCAGGCTATTTAAGACCAAGGCAGGAGCAAGTTCCAGAATCAGAGGACCCTCAGAAAGATCACCTGATCAGCACTCTCTCTCTCTCTTTTTTTAAAAAAAACAAAGGAGATTTGACTTGAGTCCATCCATTGACTGCAGCTGTAGCAGTGTCATGTCATTAAGCTCTTGATCTATACTCTTGTCCAACTCCAAAATAAACAGGTCTCATTTCACAAGGGGGACTCAATCAAAGCACCTTTCCTTCCTTCCTTCCCAAAAAGGCAACACTCACCCATTGGCTCAAGTGGCACATGCTGTTATCCTGAGCAAAATACTTATTGGGAATCTCAATGAAAGACACTGGCAGCACCACAAAGAAATGGAGGGGAGGAAATTGGTCATGTTCCTGCCCAAGCCACTAGGAATGGGCCCACTGAAAGGTGGATCAGGCTGAAGATGCTTGGCATAGGCACTTGCCTAAATGCATAAGAGGAAACCTACACTTGGATGCTAAAGCTCCCTTTACACCAGGGAAGAGGATAAACATGGTTAGTCCAGGTTAAAAATAGAAAAGACAATTATGTCACTGCATGATGCAAACAGTAAGAATTAAGTTTACAGAAACAAAAAAAATCAACTTATTTTACAGAATTAATACAGATACCCCATGGTTATGTTAACTTGCAAAATTCACTGCAGACATGTGGCTTAGATAGTTTTTACACAGCAAGTGCATGCATTAAATTCTTTTTGTACAGTTCCCAGAAAAAGCTTCATTAAGGCAAAGTTAAGTTTGAGCAGTCACGTCAGTAATTAAAGGGTAAAAATCCTTCTAAGAATGTTGTACTTAGTAAAAACAATTGCCAAGAAATTCAGAGTCAATGTTAACCTTTCAAGCGTTAGCTTTGTGTAAGACTTAAAACTCTTTCCATTCAGGTGTTCTGGTTTCATGAGCTGTACCTAGGTGGTCTGTATGTCTAAATACACTTAAAGTCACAGGGGACCAATCACGCCCTCAGTATTTCACAGAGCTGGGTCCAAAGCCATTTGTTGCAAGTTAGTGCAATTTAAGGTTAAGAGTAGAGAGAGCTGCTCTAACCTGGTCTAGGACAGATTACTACAAAGCTCTGTTGGTTCTCATCTTCTCTTTTGCCCCTCTCCTGGGTTGCCAGTTCCAACATGACCATGTGAGGAGCCACCCTTTGCTAGGCAATCCCTAGGTTCAGGCAAAGCCAAGAAAGCTCTGATCCTGCTCTTCCATGAGGTATCTCCGCTGGCAGATAAAACAAGCAATGGAAATCAGAGCTACCAACCCATCCCGCCCCCACAGTGTAGCAGGCAGCTAGCAGATGAGTTGCTGAGCATCAGAGAAGGGACAAAAATTGTTTAGAGATGCTCCTAGGAGAAGCGGTGCTTCCTATCGACTATTTACCTATAAGTCATATACATACATAACCCCTTTACTGTAGTATCTGAGCGCCTCACAACCTTTAATAGATTCATCCTCACAACACCCCTGTGAGACGAGTATTATCGTCTTTCTACAAAAGGGGCAAAGAGGCTAATTGACTTGCCCAAAGCCACTAAGGAAGTCACAAGGACTTGAACAGAGATCTTCCAAGTCTATGCTAGTCTAACCACTGTACCACTCTTCTACCTGTAGTAAAAAGGCTGATTCAAATATTTCAATTTTAACATCAGAAGATATGGATCAAGAAACACATTTTAACATATAATTAAACAAGTTTTCTTCTTGATACAATCTCCCTCAAGGGCCAGAATTTAGAGCCTCAAGGGCCACAGGTTAGAAAACTGTGCCCTAAACAGCTCTACTGATAATGCTTTAGTGTACAAGAATTTACATTTTTTATGTACATCTTACCAGTCCATAGGCAGTACTTCTCTCATGTTCTTGTGTTATGTCAGCTACATAGGCAAATATTACAGAGAAGGTAACTGAAAAGATTCCAGATACTGAAATCATAGCAAAGTACCACCTAAAAAGTCAAAAGGAGAATTAGAAAATACCCCCAATTTATCTTCTACTACAAAAATACACTGTTTATGCCATGAAAATATTTGTTAATATTTAGTCTAGAACAACTTTATATATAATTTAAAATACAGGTATACATAATGTTAACCAGTCTGTAGATTAACAATATATATAGTAAAATCTGTATCAATGAAGCTGTCAAACACCAAAGTATATTGATCTAATGAAAACAGCAGCATTTTCTTTTTCTAGAGAATTATGAAAAGAAATTCCCAATTTCTGACTGACCGCTAATGAAGGATAATGATTCCCATAAAATTATAAAACTGTCAAGGAAAAGAACAATATAGGCTATGATGAATTTCAGTTGTCAAGTACAACTGTGAAAACTTAATCCACAGTTGCTCTAAAGTGGAAAAGTTTTTCTGCAAAAAATGTTACTCTGGAGTCACCTTTCAGTGCGTTAGTGGTAGTTAATCCCCATGTATTAAAAAATCAAAATCAAGAGCATGATTACAGGCTCTAAGTCAGCAGGTGTAGAAAGTTCCTTTAATAGCTTTGCTTCCCCAAAATACAGCAAATAAAGGTAAAGGGAAATAAGTAAAGGGAAAGGGAAAACAAGGCAATACAGTTAAAATTTCAGAGCTCTACAATCAAACGCCAAAGATTTTATACTTCACACTGTTATTCACCCATTTAGAATTGCTACCATGAGACATTCATTTGGCTTGTAAAGTATATTTAGTATATTGGTTATTAGTGCATCCCTGTAAAGGTTTCAGATAGAAAAAATGTAGTAGAGCTTAGTGTTGAAAATTGTGTAGTGCAGTCATTTAATGCATTCTAAGCATTTTTAGCAATTACTGCTAGACTTTTGTTTGTGTGAACACAGTCACTAAATCAGTTTACAGGAAACATTGCTTCTTTAACACCCCTATACACAAAATCAATGTTTAGAACATGAACAAAGAAGTGTCAGGATGATTTAATCACACCTTGAGAAATAAATCATTTTCTTCTTGCCTAATTATCCTTACTTTTCAAACACCAATCTGCTGTGGCAAACTCAATTGCCGGCCCCCTGCTGTACCACTTACCATGGACTTATCCTCATTAATGGAATTGGGACACAAGTGAAGAAAACTGTAACAAGAAGAAAAGACTTTCTTCCCCACACATCAGATAGAGCACCTATTAATGGAGCACTCATAAAGGATAAAAAACCCTGTAAGAGAGAAGAAAAGGTGATTTGTAAATGCATTTTGAGGCATAAAAAGTTTTTTTTTAAACTACAATTTAAATTGAACTGATTTAATTTGTGATTTGATTCATAGCTGTTGTAGGATAAGGAAACTTCAGAGCTAATGATCAAGTGTTTTAGGTTTTATTTAATTTATAAGACAGGGATAAAAACCTTCAACTAAAAACCTACATAAAAATAAAGCTACGGGACACTTATAAAACTATATTCTTCCACTAACTTTCTACCCAATTCAATTATTCAATTCTTTGTGCCACTATAACAAGGTTGGCCTAGGTTTCCTTTTCTGTGGCATGGAACTGGTTAGGCAATGGAACAATCTTTCTCCTGGTTTTGTACCAACGTTTATTATTTGCTATGTGCTTAAACCCCTCAGCTATTTCAGATTAACTGATATTCTAGCTAGGATTCCTTCATTTTATCCACAATTGGATAAATCATCAAATTCTTGACAAAGGCTTCAAATGTACAGTCACAGGACTAGCAGCTTTGCAACTATCAATAAACTCTTGATGTGTTATACAAAAAAACCCGACAGTACTTAAAATGGTTCATTTTCTTCTTCTAATGTTATTTAATTTGGGGGAAAGATTCTGGAGTAGAGAGAAAGCACAGGAACTAAGACCAACAGTTTTCGTTTAAAAACGAGGACACCTTAGAGACTAACTAATTTATCTGGGCATAAGTTTTCGTGGGCTAAAACCCACTTCATTAGATGTATGGAGTAGAACAGAGTAGGAAGGTATAAAAATACACAGCATACGAAAAGATGGAAGTTGCCTTACCAAGTGGGGGGTCAGTGCTAACAAGCCAATTCAATTAAGGTGGAAGTGGGCTATTCTCAACAGTTGACAAGAAGGGGTGGAAATCACTTTTGTAGTGCTAATGAGGCCAATGTAAATAAGGTGGCCCATTTCAAACAGTTGACAAGAAGGTGAGAGTATCAGCAGGGGGAAATTAGTTTTCGTAGTCTTTATTCAAGCCTAATTTGATTGTGTCCAGTTTGCAAATTAATTTATACCTCCCTACTGTATACGTTCCACTCCATGCATCTGATGAAGTGGGTTTTAGCCCATGAAAGCTTATGCCCAAATAAATTGGTTAGTCTCTAAGGTGCCATAAGGACTCCTCGTTGTTTTTGCTGATACAGACTAACACGGCTACCACTCTGAAACCTGTCAGTTTTCGTTTAGTTCTTATTCAAAAGAGTTTTATTTCACTATAAAAACCACATAGGACGAATTTCTTCTTTTGGTTTCTTTGAGATGTCACAGGACAGAGGCGGTGGGTTCACTTTTTGAATCATGGCCAATTTGTATTTTGCTCCTTGATGTTTTCTGTAGTAGTGTGTGTTATTTACAGAAATATGTTTGTATTGTTTTTCCGGGTCTTTTTTAAACAAAGGTAGAATGTCAGTGCTTTTAGGTCCAAGCGTGATTCAATTAAGTATATCTTAATGGCAGAAAGCCTAATGCACTCGGATAACGCTTTAATAAGTCTACAATTCATAGATATTAAGGTCAGAAGGGACCATTATGATCATCTAGTCCGACCTCCTGCACAATGCAGGCCACAGAATCTTACCCACCCACTCCTGCAAAAAACCTCTCACCTATGTCTGAGCTATTGAAGTCCTCAAATTAAAGACTTCAAGGAGCAGAGAATCCTCCAGCAAGTGACCCATGGTAGAGAGGAGGGCAAAAAACCTCCAGGTCCTCTTCCAATCTGCCCTGGAGGAAAATTCCTTCCCGACCCCAAATATGGCGATCAGCTAAACCCTGAGCATATGGGCAAGATTCACCAGTCAGATACTACAGAAAATTCTTTCCTGGGTAACTCAGATCCCACCCCAACTAACATCCCATCACGGGCCATTAGGCCTATTTACCATGAATATTTAAAGATCAATTAATTGCCAAAATCATGTTATCCCACCATACCGTCTCCTCCATAAACTTATCGAGTCTAATCTTGAAGCCAGATAGGTCTTTTGCCCCCACTGCTTCCCTTGGAAGGCTATTCCAAAACTTCATACCTCTGATGGTTAGGAAACTTCATCTAATTTCAAGTCTAAACTTCCCAATGACCAGTTTATAGCCATTTGTTCTTGTGTCCACATTGGTATTGAGCTTAAATAATTCCTCTCCCTCTCTGGTATTTATCCCTCTGATATATTTATAGAGAACAATCATATCTCCCCTCAACCTTCTTTTAGTTAGGCTAAACAAGCCAAGCTCCTTGAGTCTCCTTTCATAAAACAAGTTTTCCATTCCTCAGATCACCCTAGTAGCCCTTCTCTGTATCTGTTCCAGTTTGAATTCATCCTTCTTAAACATGGGACACCAGAACTGCACACAGTATTCCAGGTGAGGTCTCATCAGTGCCTGTATAACGGTACTCCTTATCTCTACTGGAAATACCTCGCCTGATGCATCCCAAGACCGAATTCCATCAATTCAAAAACATGGGATGTGAGAAGTCAGTGTTTACAAATAGAAAATGAAAAATTTCAGCCTTCGAAAAGAAGCAGCAAAAAATTGCATGCTCAAATCTAGAGACAGAAAGTCCTATTGCCGCCTTCTACATCAAGAATTAGATTCATCCATGAATGACAGGTCCATCAATGGCTACTAGTAGGGCCCTACCAAATTCATGGCCGTGAAAAACACGTCACGGACCGTGAAATCTGGTCTTCCCTGTGAAATCTGGTCTTGTGTACTTTTACACTATACTACACAGATTTCATGGGTGGGCAGGGGACGGGACGAAAGCGCAGAAGTAAGGGTGACAATACACACACACACACAGCCCCTTTTTGGGTCAGGACTCCTACAGTTACAACACTGATATTTCAGATTTAAATATCTGAAATCAAGAAAATTTAAAATTTTAAAAATCCTAGGACTGTGAAATTGATCAAAATGGACCATGAATTTGGTAGGGCCTGGCTATTACCCAAGATGGCCAGGGACTCAACCCCATGCTTTGGGTATCCCTAAGCCTCTGACTACCAGAAGCTGGGAGTATACAAGAAGGGACAGATCACTCAATTGCCCTGTTCTGTTCATTCCCTCGGAATCATCTGGCATTGGCCACTGTCAGAAAACAGGATATTGGGCTAGATGGACCATTGGTCTGACCCAGTATGGCCACTCTTATGTACATTTCTTTAAAAAAAAATATGAGATGCTGGTTGACCTGAGAAAGAGGGAGAATTAGGGGGGAGAAATCGGAATATCTGTCACGTACTAGCACTGTTTACTAATTCAGGATTTGAAAAATAAGAGCATAGATACGAAGACTGTAAATATTAAGAAAATGGATCTTGTCACAGTTCAACATATGACCTCTGTTTGCAAAATAAAGGTTTAAGTTTCCAGAAAATGCTTCAAATGTTAATCGAAAACAAATCCCAACGCCTTCGAACTGATGCATAAGCTTGTAAAAAATACTTATGGATGAGGAAAAAAAACTGGTTTAGACATCTATTTCAATTCCAAGCATTCTAGACGTTACGATTAAAAATGAAGTGAAAAAGGTGACTGAAACATGGACATCTTTGTAACTCATGAGCACACAAAGATTATGTTCAACTGTCTATTTAAGAGTCTTACCTTAACACCCTGAATAAGACCATTCATTAGAAATGTATGCTGAGGAAATGTTTCATGTAAGACCTAAAGAGAAAGAACATGTTAAAATTTAGGTTGTGTGAATTAAGAAACAAAAGAAGGGAAATGAGGATTGATTACATTTTTGTCATCATTTTTTTCTCACTAATAAGGAGGGTACAAATACAAACACAACTTCACCAAGCCTTGTTAAAAGTTTATCTATCAGACTCACAGCAGAACTCTTAGGGTTTGTGTACAGGAGTCAATTATACTGATTTAAGATAAGGTATGAATTTAAGCTAATATATTTATACTAATATAATCCTTGAGCAGACACCTATTCCAGGATAAAAGTGTTTTTCTTCTATTTAACTCATGGGAAGAGATTTAAACTACACCAGGGGAAAAAAGCCACTCTTATCCTGGAATCATTGTGTCCAGTAGGGGTTCATACTAGTATACCAGTATAGTTACACCAAAATACTGTAGTACAATTATACCCGAATAACTGGTTCAAGCACTGCTATATTAGGTAAACACCATTTTCAGTCTAATTTGATTATAATTATTATTAGCAGGATGACAAACTATTCAAAAGGATGTTGAAAAGTTAGTAACTTAGTGAAAAAAAAAGATCTACAATTTGTACAGCCAACTCTACAGCTATGAGTAAAGAGCCTGTTGGGTCTCTAACAGTTATGCAGATAGAAGCTGTTGCTCAGGGAGGGGACATCTAAGGTTACTAGTACAATTATGCATAAATCTATCATTCTTTACATACCAAGTGGATTTTTGTTACAAGCCCTGATTAAAGCACATTAACAATCACAGGCATGCTCTTGAACTAGTCCAGTAAACTCTAATTAGATGTAAATAAACTTGTTAGAATATTACCCATGAGGCATTTTATCAATTTCTATAACTTAGCTTTGTCTATTAGAAGGGGACAAGTGCATACAAAAGTTTTATGGATTAGTGCTAGGAAGAGAACTGGATGTTACTTGTTTAAACCAGCATAATTTTCAAAGCTCTTCACAAAATCTCAAATAAAATGCATCCGTATATTTCTATACCAGAGTTGGCAACATCCATAAAAGTTATTTATATGTATATTGAACACATACCAAAAAACAGCATTATGCCACAGTTTATGCCACATTAATAGCTTTCTTTCTAGAGATAATTCTGCTGACAGGATTATGTTTTTCATGTGTCATCCTCTTTTATTACCAGGGCTATTTAAATCAACTTTTCATCAGCTTCTGCTTTTAATTAATCTTTTAAATCACAAACAGAAAATTAGGACTCCAGGTGGAGAAGAGGGACAGCAGAGCAGCTTTTAAAAAGATCCTAACTTCTTGCACGTTTCTCGTCATAAAAATAAAGGAAGAAGCCCAGCAAAAGTACAAATCAATTATCTTTAAACAGAGTATCTCAAGTTTTTTTCCTATGAAGCAATCACCACTCTGATGGAAGTCCCAGACTTCGGTATCAACTACTTTTCTTTCTTATATTTAGTTGGTTTTGGTAGAAAACCATAAAAAGTAAATTAGATGTTTAAAAAACACTCTGATTTTACTAAATCTATGTGATTCTTTCTAACATAACTCATGGACGATGGTTGAGGTCTGAGGGGACTGGAGGTACAAAGTAGCTATCTTTAGAAAAAAAGAGGACCCAGAGAATTATAACTAATCAGCCTAACTCCGATATCTGGAAAGATACTGGAAGAAATTATTAAACAATCAATTCATAGGTATCTATGAGGAGAATAAGATTATAAAGAATAGCTAGCATAGATCTGTCAGGAACAAATCATGCCAAACCAATCTCTTTCACTGACAGAATTATTGGCCTAGTGGGGAGGTTGTAGACATGATTTATCTTCATTCTAGTAAGGCTTCTGACAGTCCACACTCAACAAGCAGTTATGGTTTGCTGCAACATAGGGAGGGCATACCTAATGGCATCCCGTAGGGGTCTGTCCTGGGTCTGGAATATTCAATATTTTCATAAATGACTTGAATAATGAAGTGGAGAGTATTCTTACAAAATCTGCAGATGACCCCAAATTGGGAGGGGTTGCAAGCACTCTGGAGTACAGAATTAAAATTCAAACTGACCTTGAAAAATTGGAGAATTGGTCTGACTTTAACAAGATGAAATTTGATATAGTGCTTGCATTTGTCTGTAACTCGGAAAGAAACATCAAATGCACAGCTACAAAACGGGGGATCACCAGTTAATTGTACTGCAAAAAGGGATCTGGGGGTTATAGTGGATCACAATAGGAGTCAACAATGCGCAATTGGGAGAAAGGATAACATTCTGGGATGTATTAATAGGAGTGTTGCAAAACATGAGAGGTAACTGTCCCACTCTACTCAGCCTCAATCAGGCCTCAGCTGGAGTCCAGTTCTGGGCGCCAAACTTTAGGAAAGATGTGGACAAACTGGAGAGAGTCCAGTGGAGAGCAACAAACATAAGAAAAGATTTAGAAAACCTGAACCATGAGAAGAGGATTAAAAAAATTGGACATGTTTAGCCTTGAGAAAAGAAAACTGAGGGGGGCCATGATAACAGTCTTTAAATATGTTAAGGGCTGTTATAAGGAGGACTGTGATCAATTAATATCCATGTGTACTGAAGGAAGGACAAGAAGTAATGGGCTTTATTTACAGCAAGGGAATTTTAGGTTAGCTATTAGGAAAAAACTAACTACAAAGGGAGTTAAACTCTGGAATAAGGTTCCAAAGGAGGTTGTGGAATCCCCATCATTGGAGGTTTTTAAAAACTGACAGGTCAAACAGGTGTCAGGGATGGTCTAGGTTTACTTGGTCCCACCTCAGCACAGGGGGCTGGACTTGATGTCCCTTCCAGACGTAGGTAGCTTTTTGTTGTTAATACCGTTAAAAGTGAATTTAGTGCTGGTGAACAGCATTGAGACTAACAGGACTGGAAACCTAAGCCCTTTATCTAAAGAGCCTATGTAGCAAAAGGTATCAAATAAAAAGCTTAATTTCACTTTCATGACAATATACACCACCACCATTCTGGAGGGGACGCTCCTAGGGAATAAAGTAATGTTGGTTTTCATGCCTCTGACTCTTGAATCTGTTGAAAGATGACCAAGATGTTATATGGACACTTTTCAATGAGAAACAAGACTGAGGGCTTGGTACACTTGCGAGTTACAGTGCAATAAAGGAGCCCTGGGCACACTACCTCACTACCCGTCCACGCTGGCAAGGTACGTAGAGCGCTCTGTCTCCACGGCTACAGCACTGCTGGTACTCCACCTCGCTGAGTGGAATAACATTTGCGGCGGCACCGCTGGATGCCCTGGTCTGTTATTGCGCTGTGATCAGCCTCCAGAAGTGTCCCACAATGCTTGCTTTAGCCACTCTGGTCATCACTTTGAACTCTACTGCCCTGCCCTCAGGTGACCAACTGTCACACCCACCCTTTAAATTCTCTGGGAATTTTGAAAATCCCCTTCCTGTTTGCTCAGCCAGGCGTGGAGTGCTCTCAGCAAATCTTCCCAGGTGACCAGGCCTCCATGCACCAAGCGATCCCCAGTATGGAGCAATGGCGAGGTGCTGGACCTCATCAGTGTTTAGGGTGAGGAAGCTGTCCAGTCCCAACTGCGCTCCAGCTGCAGGAATTACATTACCTTCGAGCAGATATCAAGGGACATGACGGAAAGGGGCCATGACCGGGATGCACTGCAGTACAGGCTTAAAGTGAAGGAGCTGCGGAATGCCTACCGCAAAGCCTGAGAGGCAAACCGCCGCTCCGGTGCTGCCCCCGTGACCTGCCGTTTTTACAAAGAGCTGGACGCGATACTTGGGGGCGACCCCACCTCCATGCCGAGTACCACCATGGACATTTCTGCCTTGTTGAACTGGGCTCTGGAGGAGGAGCAGCAGCAAAGTGGGAGTGAGGGTGCTCCGGCAGAGGATGACACCCCGGAATCCCTAGATGCATGCAGCCAGGAGCTGTTCTCAAGCCAGGAGGAAGGCAGCCAGTTGTGGCGGCCAGTGCTTGGGGAAGGACAAACACCAGAGGAGGTTCCTGGTAAGCGGCTTTTATTTTGGGAAGGAAGTTATTTCGTGCAGGCTCTTGGGGCGAGGAGGGTTAGGGCTGCATGCATGCCTAGATGCGGAATAGGGCATTGATGTGCTCTCTCTCATATCGCAGTAATCGGCCTCAGTGATCTCTTCAAAGGTCTCAGCCAGAACTTGGACAACAGTGGCTCTACTGAAAAACCTACGCAAGCACATTGCCCTTATCCCAGTAAGGTTAACTTGTCCGCGCCACTGTGCGTGAGGGGCGGGAGGACCAGTGCTGCACACAGGCAAGCTGCATATGGGCCAGGGCAGAAGCCGCATTGCAGCAGAAGACCCTCCCTTGCTTCCCAGGTCACCCTCTGCAGCGAGATCTTCCAGGACGAACCTCCTGTGGAAAATGTGGAGACAGTGTTCAGTCTAATGTGGGGAGGGCTTTAAACTAAGTTCACTGGGGGAAGGAGACCAAAGCCCTAAGCTAAGTGGGGACGTGGATATCGGGAGGAATCACGAGCAGGAAAGCATGAAAGGGGAGGGCTCCTGCCTCATACTAACAAAGAAGGACAAACAGCAAGTTATCTCAAGTGCCTATACACAAATGCAAGAAGCCTGGGAAAGAAGCAGGGAGAACTGGAAGTCCTGGCACAGTCAAGGAATTATGATGTGACTGGAAGAACAGAGACTTGGTTGGATAACTCACGTGACTGGAGTACTGTCATGGATGGATGATATTGTACCAATAAAATAAAAATCAGCAGGATCTTATTAAAGGGAAAAAGGCAAAATACCACATTTATTGTGAATACAGAAAGAATCATAGTAAGCAGTTAGTTCTAGTTATAACATTCCATTCAATCTCATATTTATTCACACATTCATTCATTCATTCATACACACACACAGGTTCTGCAAGGTTGTTATCATAGTTACCAGCCTTAGAGTTGCTCATGCCAAGCCACTGGCCAGGTGGCCTGGACATGAGGAGGGAGCAGGGCCTTGTCAGATGCTCATCTGATGCTCCTGGAAGTTGGTTTGCAGAATCAGACCCCCAAAGTTCTCACTTTTTAGAGTCTATTTTTATAGGAATTTCTTCCTATGCCAGTCTATGGGAATTCCTTCATCATGCTGTTGCTGAATCAATAAGCAGATAGCACATTCCTGACGGCTCCAAGATGTTATCTTGTTCTTTGGTTCTCCCATTGTTGAGGCTGTTGGGTGGATTCCAGTCTGCCCTCCGGGGGGTCCTCTGGTTATTTCCACTTGACGCCTTCTTCAGCCGATGGACACTGGATTCTTAGGCTGGCACCTCCCTGATCATTCAGTTATTATCCACACCAAGCATCCATCCACATACATCCTCTATCTCTATTTTAATCACAATTGTTAATACAACAAAAGGGCAAGGAGTCTCTGGGTGCTGTTTCTGTTGTTACAGAGTATTGCTTTGAGTCTCTCTGTGTGAACTGCTTTGAGAACAGACTCTGTCTTAGAATGTACTAACACAATTAGCAGCTTGCAAGTTTCACACATAGAGGGAGAGAAACAGTACCAAAAACCAAGAGACCTCTTAATTAGTAATACCCTGGAATTTAAACTATGGGGAATCAAACTCATTTGTGATTTTCATACAGAACTTCTTTAATATGATCCAACACGATCGGGGGAGGTCCCGACGACTGGAAAAAGGCTAACGTAGTGCCCATATTTAAAAAAGGGAAGGAGGAGGATCCTGGGAACTACAGGCCAGTCAGCCTCACCTCAGTCCCTGGAAAAATCATGGAGCAGGTCCTCAAGGAATCAATCCTGAAGCACTTACACGAGAGGAAAGTGATCAGAAACAGTCAGCATGGATTCACCAAGGGCAAGTCATGCCTGACTAATCTAATTGCCTTCTATGACGAGATAACTGGCTCTGTGGATGAGGGAAAAGCAGTGGACGTGTTGTTCCTTAACTTTAGCAAAGCTTTTGACACGGTCTCCCACAGTATTCTTGCCAGCAAGTTAAAGAAGTATGGGCTGGATGAATGGACTATAAGGTGGATAGAAAGTTGGCTAGATTGTCGGGCTCAACGGGTAGTGATCCATGGCTCCATGTCTAGTTGGCAGCCGGTATCAAGTGGAGTGCCCCAAGGGTCTGTCCTGGGGCCGGTTTTGTTCAATATCTTCATAAATGATCTGGAGGATGGTGTGGATTGCACCCTCAGCAAGTTTGCAGATGACACTAAACTGGGAGGAGAGGGTAGGAATAGGATACAAAGGGCCCGAGACAAATTAGAGGATTGGGCCAAAAGAAATATGATGAGGTTCAACAAGGACAAGTGCAGAGTCCTGCACTTAAGACGGAAGAATCCCATGTACCGCTACAGACTAGGGACCGAATGACTCGGCAGCAGTTCTGCAAAAAAGGACCTAGGGGTTACAGTGGACGAGAAGCTGGATATGAGTCAACAGTGTGCCTTTGTTGCCAAGAAGGCCAATGACATTTTGGGATGTATAAGTAGGGGCACTGCCAGCAGATCGAGAGATGTAATCGTTCCCCTCTATTACACATTGGTGAGGCCTCATCTGGAGTACTGTGTCCAGTTTTGGGCCCCACACTACAAGAAGGATGTGGAAAAATTGGAAAGCATTCAGCGGAGGGCAACAAAATGATTAGGGGACTGGAACACATGACTTCTGAGGAGAGGCTGAGGGAACTGGGATTGTTTAGTCTGCGGAAGAGAAGAATGAGGGGGGATTTGATAGCTGCTTTCAACTACCTGAAAGGGGGTTCCGAAGAGGATGGATCTAGACTGTTCTCAGTGGTAGCAGATGACAGAATGAGGAGTAATGGTCTCAAGCTGCAGTGGGGGAGGTTTAAGTTGGATATTAGGGAAAACTTTCACTTGGAGGGTGAAACACTGGAATGCATTACCTAGGGAGGTGGTGGAATCTCCTTCCTTAGATATTTTTAAGTTCAGGCTTGACAAAGCCCTGGCTCGGATGATTTAGTTGGGGGATTGGTCCTGCTTTGAGCAGGGGGTTGGACTAGATGACCTCCTGAGGTCCCTTCCAACCCTGATATTCTATGATTCTCTAGGGGCCCCGTGCTGCTGTTGGCTCTCCCCAAGGCACACAAACCCAGAGGACAGTACAGCCGTGAAACAATCAGTCACGCTTGACCCTGTGCTTACTCACCATTTTGGGGCTCCCGTGGGTTATGTACGCTCGCTTTGGGACAGGCAAATTATGCTATTGTGTAGACTGTGCTTGCCCTTGAGTACGGGGGAATCATTGCTCTGTCTGGTGTGAACAATTCTGCCTCTGTTAAGTGTTGCATTTTGCTTTACAGATGCAACCTTAAGATCTCAGCTGTCTGTGTCAGCAGCAGCCAAGAGGCTGCAAAGAATCAGGAAGTGCCATGTAGAAGCAAAGAAGTCATGCAGCATTCAACTAATGAAAATCAAAAAGTGCAGGAGTGGAGGGAGAGTGAAAGGAGGGTCTGCAAGCAGAACGTGGATGGCCGGCACCAAAGCACAGAGAGGCTTATAAGCATCATGGAGTGCCAAGCGGACTCGATCTAGGTACTCGTAGCCATGCAGGCAGAGCACTACTGCGCCCGCCCCCCGCTACAGCCCTTGCCCCAAAACTCTTTCCCTTGTGCCCCCATGTCACCGCCAAACCGCTTTCCCCAACATCTGGGTTGTTACCACCACCAGCTGCCTCCAACACCTGTAGCTTCAACACCCAGCCCTGAAAACTACAACCCTTACCCACTGCACTCAACCCCCATCACCATACAGTATAGCCATCCTGAAGTGCAGCACTTACTGCACAGCGCTAGAGACAGGACATACGCAAATCTGTGATTGTACCTTTCCCCACCCCACCCCCTTGTCCTTTGTGTTTCCCAAGCAGTTGTGTTGTTTCTTTTCAATAAATTGATGTTTTGCTTTGAAAACATTCTTTATTACTGCATAACATAAAAGAAACCTTAGCCCAAGAAAGCAACATGCACTGCAAGTTAGTGTATCGTACGTAGAAAACACCGCTCCCAATACCGCTGCAAGTGCTGCACATGTGGCCACGCCAGTGCGCTTGCAGCTGTCAGTGTGGACAGACTGCAGCGCTTTCCCTACTGCGCTCTACTAAGTCGGGTTTAATTCACAGCGCTCTACATCTGCAAGTGTAGCCATGGCCTGAGATACTAGCATATCTTTATCATTAAGATGCTGTTTGATAACTCAGAGTGTCTACACTTAAAACACTACAGCGGCAGAGCTGCAGCTGCACTGCTGTAGCACTTTAGTGTAGACACTCACTACAGTCACAGAAGGGTTCTCCGATCACTGTCATTAATCCACCCCCTGGAGAGGCAGTTGCTAGGTCACAGGAAGAAATGTTCTATCAACATAGCACTGTCTACAGCAGGGGTTAAGTCACAATAGTCACAACACATACTTCAGCGTGTGGGTTTTTCAGACCCTTCAGAGACAGTAGTTATGCCAATATAAGTCCTCAGTGTAGACCAGCCCTTAGGCAGTCTTGATTTGGAAAGAATTTACACCTCTAACCTGAAGATACAAGGCTCCATATCCTATTGCCAATCCTTTAAATGATCTAGTCATCTGGAGAGTAGCTGCCTTCTATAAGGGTTTAAGCAGCTATAAAAATCTACTCTAACACGAAGATCTTTAATAAATTTTACTGCAAATTTTATGTTGATATAGCAACCCACATTTCAGTAAAAATTATAATATTCACTGCCCATAATTAGTTATAGTCTTTATATTATAAAACAAAACCTCTGCAGTTAATTTTTTCTTTGAAATACTTTTTGTTCTTATTAAAATGAGGATTTGACAACACTGACTTAAGATACAGCACCATAGGTGCTCTACCAATGAATTGCAGATCAGACTTGCAGTCCCTCTCACAATCCAGCTGTGGTCCCATTTAGCAGAATACCAACTGTACAAATTGTGATGGCTTGATATAAGCAAAAAGAGTCAGAGACTTCAAATTGCTTTATTAAGACACTGGGGAATAAAAAAGCTCATTTAAAACCAGAGCCCCCAGAGAGTATGAACAGCATCTCCAAAGTAAACAAACTGAGCTGTGACATTACCACAGGGAAAGAGAAACAGATTGTCAATACTCACTTTTAGCATGGGAGTTGTCAATAGTCCCCAGGCAAAGAATTCCAGGAATATGACCACCACAGCGTGGTACACACTTGGTCGACCAATACCTTGCTGCTAAAAATAAAAGGATATTTAAATATGAATAATGCATATCTTTTGAAGTGACTTCCCAATTTACATAACATTTTGAAACAGTAATAGGCTTTCAAGGTGACCTACAATTTAAAAAACCCAAACACTTTAAAGGTGATCTGAATGAGCCAAGTAACCAAGGTAAGAGAAATTGATCACATCAACATAAAAAACCTTCCCTTCCAACCACTCTAAAGGACCACTAAAGCCCTAACCTGAAGCCACCAGCCATTCCCCATTTGATATGTTGCTTTAGCTTTCTAAAGCAAACAGCTATAGACAGTATGAATGATTTGTGGAGAGGAGTGAGCAGATCCAACAACGAGGTCTAGGAGCAATGCCCTAGGAAGAAGCTAAGCTTCCGCACTCAGAGAAGGGGGAGGCTTCTTAGATTTGTCTTAAGACAGTGGTTCTCAACCTGTGGCCCATGGGCCACTTGTGGCCCAGTCAGCACGGCTGCAGCCCATGTGACATCATCAGGGCCATACAGATAGTGTTGGATGCGGCCCACATAATACATTGTAGGCCGTATACATGACCCACAGTGGTAAATAGTTTGAGAACCACTGGTCTAAGAGTACTGCCCATGAACCTTCCTCAGGAGTTACTCCAGCATATCTGAAGACCTGCTTTCCCAACCTCCAGCTGATTAGGAGAAACATCTCCCCACTCTTAACCTTCCTCTGTGTCAGGAGAAAAGTTTCTACTACTCTATCCCACCTCCAGTCTCCTTTTTTGGAGGGTCTTTCCTGTGAATAACCCAGTTATTCAACTCCTGTGAATAACTCCAGCTTGTAGATTACCAAGCAGCAGCAGAATTAAATTTATTTTTCCCTTCGGTTTCACCGCTGTCCAGAAGTTTGTGTTCTGCCCAAGTGAAACTAATCATTCTTACAAGTTACTTAGTTTGAACAGCAAAGGCACTACAGTAGTCTATCTTCAGTATCAGAAAGGCAACACTGCAGAGTATCACATGCCTAATGGACAGAAACATGACAAAAATAAATTAAAGCTTAAGTTCTGCGGAAGTTGATGGCTTCAGCACCCTAAATCAACAGGCACAGCTGTCCATCCACGAATAGCAAGTAGGTGATTTTCAAGTCCTGCATATGTTCACAGAAATGAGCAACACCGATCTTTATCAGCTATTTCATCATAAACAGCAACGTGACATGGTGTATGTAGACCTTTACATTTCTCTATTGTTTTCCCGTTTGGTATATTTAGCTCCATGGTATTAAAGGCACTAAATTACAACCTGTGCTTTGCTACGCATTAGAAAGACTACTATATATTCCATCCTGAATAACTGCATTGAAGTTCTCAATCGCAACAGATTTGAACAAGTGATTTGAGTTTTTTCCTGGCTCACTATTTCAATATATTTTTCAACTTGGAAAAATTTACCTCATATCTTTAAATAAGCTCCAACTAAGACTTTCTCCAATTTTAATCATATGGCCATAAAAAGGTTTACAACTCTGTCGAGAGAAATAGATGTCAAAGGATTAGAGACCCAGGAACTTGTTGCTCTACTGGCTCCGATACAGACTCCTTCCCCTCTGTAGCCCCTCTGCCTTAACTACAACATCTGTAAAACAGTTCAAGTACCTACCACAGAGGGGGTGTTTTAAGGCTTCATTAACTCATGTTTACAGAGCACTTATGATGAAAACACATAATACAGTTATGGATTTGCTGTTCCTCCTCTGCTCAATGGCTTTGATATACCAGGGGAACCATCTGATTGTAAATGTGCTTTAATCAGGGCCTATGACAAGGCATTTTTATTACCATGTTAGTTCACTTAAACATGCTGTTCAGATGAACCATGTCATGAGTGGGATTTTAAAAGAATTCTAGAGTAGACATCAAGTGTATAAATGTACAGTAATTGCTAACCTGACCATCAGATGTTATTAAATATTTGTTTGCTGTTGCATACCTCTTCTCCCAAAAGCACACATACACAACAAATTAAGTTCTGTATCTGTCAAAGCAGGTTAATGCAGGCAAAAATCAGACATCTAACTTTGAAATAAGGTACACTGATAGATTATATACATAATCCACAACATTATACTCACAGCCAGTGCCTCTTAAACGCCAATCCTGTAATCACTACTGCATATGCTTAACTTTACCACCATGAGCCTTTCCATTTAAATCAATAGGACTACTCATGGTAGAAAAGTTAAGCAAGTGCCTCAGGTGTTTTCAGGACAGGGTATTCAAGTGAAAAGAAAAGGAGTACTTGTGGCACCTTAGAGACTAACCAATGTATTTGAGCATGAGCTGTAGCTCACGAAAGCTCATGCTCAAATACATTGGTTAGTCTCTAAGGTGCCACAAGTACTCCTTTTCTTTTTGCGAATACAGACTAACACGGCTGTTCCTCTGAAACCGGTATTCAAGTGGTTATACTGAAAATTTACACAGTAGTTGTAAATATTTAAAGTGTGGTAAGATGAATAGACCACATCACAAAGCATTTTCATTACCCAAAAAGAGAAAGTTTTCAGCTCTTTGTCACAATCAAGATACTTCCAAGCCCTGTGTCTTGGAAATTCCCTACAGGACTCAAAATTGCAATACTTCAGAGGAACTTCCCTGAACATTGAGTTTAACATGACCTCTAAAAGGAGAGCCTTCCCCCAAAAGGAGAAGCACCGTAGTAGTACTCAAAATAGTGAAACATACAGCTCTGGTATCTTGTAACAGAATGAGACAATTTGTATAACCCAGTTTATAAAATGAGAAGTAATACAAATGGGTATCAGTTTAAAATGTAACAGCTTCAGAATTCTTGAAACTGGAAGATAAAGGATAGGCTCCTCACCGCCAAATCTTAAAGGAAAACCACAACATGGAGTTATAGCAGCAGATGAGGAAGAACACATGAACTTAAGTGTGGCATTGGAAGAATCAAAGTGATCTGGATAATCACCTGAACCATAGAGTAGATTATTTTCCTTGTCTCCGTCACAACATTTTGAAGAGTTAACATGTTAAAAGTTTAATGCTCCTAGTGACATGAAGAAATTTCATAAAGTATTTTCCTGCCATATCATGACTCGTATTTCTTGTATAAGTTATTGTAATTTATGTATTGAGAAAGTGTACGGCAAGTGCTATGATAAAGAGAAACCAAACCATCTTTCAACACGCAGCTGCAAAATCAGTGAAGAAGAAAAGTACAGGTACAACACACAAAATCCCCCTCTCTCATTAATACCAAATAATGAGCCAATGACCAAACTTATTAGCCAGTCAGCACTGTTGGGCAAAATTAAAAAATCCTAACTTAACCTAACCAAGATATTAAAAATATCAAACAAAAACAAAGCTCCACTCCACCACACATCTCTTCCTCTCTATGTTCTTTCCCCCCTCTCCTCCCCAAAGTTAAATTTCTGTGAAAGACAGAACAGTAAATTCACAAAACATTCATTTTAACGTGTTGCCTGTGACTTGAGTACTGCATTCCAAGAATGCCATTCAAAAACATTTTCAACCAGAACATAGCCATTCAACATGAACAAACCTGTTCCCTAGACTCCCAATGAACTCTTACAGAGGATAAATCTAGCTTCTTAAGACTTCTACATTATAAGAGGAAGAGCACAACTTGTAATTACAAGAACTGGTAGGAGAAGAAAAAAATAAAGCTCATTTTATTAGTGGTTCAAATACCATACTTTTGGCCTTTATTGAGAGTTACATTTTTAGTATTTCCCTGAAAAAGTACTATAGCAGGATAAGTGTGATAACCTACTTTACTTTATTTAACTCCTCTGATCAAAGTTACAGACTGGTGTCAGACTCCCCTTTTGGCAGCATTTGTTCCTCAGACAGCTTCATAGCAACCATTTACCCATTACATCAGCCACAATATCAGAGGCTCATTCACCTGTACATCTACCAATGTGATATATGCCATCATGTGCCAGCAATGCCCCTCTGCCATGTACATTGGTCAAAAGAATAAATGGACACAAAACAGACGTCAAGAATTAGAACATTCAAAAACCAGTTGAAGAGCACTTCAATCTCTCTGGTCACTCGATTACAGACCTAAAAGTGGCAATACTTCAACAAATAAACTGCAAAAACAGACTCCAATGAGAGACTGTTGAATTGGAATTAATTTGCAAACTGGATACAATTAACTTAGGCTTGAATAGAGACTGGGAGTGGATGGGTCATTACACAAAGTAAAACTATTTCCCCATGTTTATTCCCCCCCCCCCCCCGGTTCCTCAGACCTTCTTGTCAACTGCTGGAAATGGCCCACCTTGATCATCACTACAAAAGGTTCCCCCACCCCCCTCCTGCTGGTAATAGCTCACCTTAAGTGATCACTCTGGTTACAGTGTGTATGGTAACACCCATTGTTTCATGTTCTCTATGTATATAAATCTCCCCGCTGTTATTTCATTTGTATTATGTTAGTGCAAAAGGGTTCCATCATGACCAGAGTACTAGGTGCTGTACCCCTTCAGTGCACCTTCCCCATGTTGGATGCTTTTAGTTCAACCAGAACCATTTTATTTTCACCACACTGGCCGCTCAAATCCACTAAATAGTGGAAAAACATTAACTGAGTTTAGTCTATGAATCTTAATTGATATTTGCATGAACTTTAGTATTTCCTCCCCCTCCTGGGAATTCTTTCCCAAACAATAATAGACGGTATTGAGACATTTGGTACCAGCTAAGCATGGCTACATATTTCCACTGATGTAGACATTGTATTCATGCACTATTTGTTATGTCTTTCAAAAGAACACATTGTCTATATTAATGACAGGTTTCAGAGTAGCAGCCATGTTAGTCTGTATTCGCAAAAAGAAAAGGAGGACTAGTGGCACCTTAGAGACTAACCAATTTATTTGAGCATAAACTTTGGTGAGCTACAGCTCAATGCATCCGATGAAGTGAGCTGTAGCTCATGAAAGCTTATGCTCAAACTGGCTAGTCTCTAAGGCGCCACTAGTACTCCTTTTCTTTTTGTCTATATTAAGTGACCTGATAATGTGCTGTTAAGAAAATAAAGTGAGAAATTTGACAGTTAAGGGACTTTTAAGGTGTAGCTTTTTACCTTTATGGATGATCTCTCACCTCTCCTGTATTCATACTGCTGCAATCAGCAGAGTAGCAACTCACAGCACTACTTCAAACACTCTAATCACCTACTCTGTATTTAGTTTCAAGATGCTTTCGTTTATTTTTTACAAATCAAAACACCCCAGCTTGTGCTTGTGTCACTAAATCTTACCATTTTAAAGATTTTAATTTTATGTGCCTTTATCCAGTTTATTCAGCTAACTAAGCTTTATTAACACTTCCATGTACCTATTTTGGTACAGAACCAACAGTTATCTATGCAGTTGCTTTAAAAAGAAGAGAGACTAGAATTAATGCAATATTACCAAAATTCCTAAAGTCAAGATCTCCCAGGATAACAGCCATGTTACACTTCCTGTTTCATAGTATACACAACATTAGTTCACATTTAACAAAACAGAAGATACATTTGTAGCTCATCTGTGTATACCACAGGAGAAAACTTCTTGAATATTTAGTTTTGCATCCCTAACAAGAAACAGGGGGCGCGGCTTGTCAACCTTAAAATTCCCTTACTTTTTTTAAAGTTTATTTTAATAAAGGAAATATCCAGTACTCTTTACAACCTTTGCAGACTTCTCCAGTGGAGTCCAGGCTTCTGCAAAGTTGCCAAAAGCTCCTTAAGCCCAGAGCCAAACAGTTTGGCTGCACTTTCGAACCCCAGCATTCCTTGCTCCATGGCTATTACGTCTCTTCAGCTTACAATTTCTTTCTGTTTCAAGAGATGAACTTGTAGATTCAGCTAACCAAATAGCTGTGAAGTTAATTACCGATGAATACATCTCTCTCAGCTGAGTAATTCAGTTTAACAGAATTTTCTCTTATTCCACTCTGCCCTTACATGTGGATCAGAAAAGGGATTATGTTACACAAAGAAACTAACATATCCTAATTTAAATCGAGATGAAGGCCCACTTCTACTAAAATGTCTATAAGGATTCAGCCAATTATCCACAGCTAGGAAGAAGGGCTGGTAATAATTTAATCTGCTAATTAAAAGAAAAAATATATACTATTTCAATAAAAAGAAAAGGAGTACTTGTGGCACCTTAGAGACTAACCAATTTATTTGAGCATGAGCTTTCGTGAGCTACAGCTCACTTCATCAGAAGTGAGCTGTAGCTCACGAAAGCTCATGCTCAAATAAATTGGTTAGTCTCTAAGGTGCCACAAGTACTCCTTTTCTTTTTGCGAATACAGACTAACACGGCTGTTCCTCTGAAACCTACTATTTCAATCTACATTAAATGCATTTCTCTTCCCCATTCTTTGTAGAGCACTTATCTTTTTAGATTATAAACTTTGTAAGGAAGGGACAATATCTTCGTAAAAGTTCGTACATGTCCTACCACTCGACACTTCTGAAATGCAGAACACAGAAGAGGCTGAAGAGTGATGGTAAAAAAAGTTGAGTCTTGCTATATATATGGTGAAGTGTGCATTAGATAATTTGCATTGAGTCTTTTTGCTTCCTCAGAAGCTAAGCTTTACAGTAAGTCATTTTGTAGGATGATCAGAGAGGAAATACAATAAATGAGGTGAAATGATATTTTGTTTCAGTAACGTCTATT
This sequence comes from Caretta caretta, assembly GCF_965140235.1. Classification (NCBI taxonomy): domain Eukaryota; kingdom Metazoa; phylum Chordata; order Testudines; family Cheloniidae; genus Caretta; species Caretta caretta. The sequence goes on along the minus strand of NC_134210.1, from coordinate 86,980,763 downwards.
TTTGTGCCCAAGTGCCATTTTCTCTACTCTTAAAAAAATACATTACATTGTTTTTCTGTCTCCTTATTTACTGATGTATAATCTGCCAGTCAAAAGATCTTGAACAATACATATTACAATGGCCTGATAATGCCACAGTCCTAATTCAAATCCTGATGATTTTTCTGGATTATTTTAATAAAATTTTCTGCTCCCGAAAAGATACTAGTCCTGACGCTCCATAGCCACAACAGGTACAGTATGGGCAACAACTATGCAAGCTTCCCCATGTGACCCTCCTAAAAAGCCTCAACCTTAACTTCCAGGGACTATCTGTAGGGATGCACACAGTACTTTTCCATGCTTCTTCAAATCATCAACATCTCTGAAAAACTGTCGGAAAGGGAAAAACTTGTGATAATGGTTTCTTCGCTTTAGGCATTTTAGAACACAAGTGAGACAACAAGGCACTGATTTCATTTAGTCTACGAGCCACCCAGAGATCAAAGTCTCTCTGTTCTGCTACTGAACCTGCAAGACATCCAGTCCCCTTTAATTCAGTATTTCAAATTACACTGAACTTATCTATTTTGCGTTATCATTAGAAAGTAAATTTTCCATGTTGGTATTGGTTCATGTTTATTATTTGTAAACCACACAAAGTACATCAAATTTAGTGATAGTTACACACTATCATAACATTGTGCTTTTTCAAGTCCTGAGTTGTTTCAATTATTCCAGGCAAATTATTTTGCCAATGACTTAAGATACAATGGAACTCTTGTTCAGCATACATAGTTCCTAGGCAGCATACCACAAACATTGTGGGTAGGTGGCAACTCAAGTCTGAAGTCTCAGATATCAAATGCTCTGTTTGTTTTCATGAACAGTAGTGAAGTACTGAGTAGTCATTACTGCAAATTAAATGGCATATTGATATAGACATTCCCACTGGACAAAAAGCAATTTAAAGTAACTTGAGTACCATCGTAATATGCACAACGTAAGAATTTTGGACAGAACTGCAGAGCAAAACAAAGATGACCCCATAGTGCTGCTTTATGACCTTTATTGCTTTAATCACAGGGTGGTCAGCTGGCATAAACAAACTCCAGCTTGTACAACATGTGGCAGTTTGTCTAGGGTGGAGCAAGCTACAGAGCGCACATCACACTTCATTCGCTTTGTTGTCCAATTCACAGTGCTAGTACTAATAATCAATAATTTTGGACCAGACTACCTCAGAGGCCACCCGTTAAGACAGTTGCACTGAGTGGGGCCACAGAAAAAGTGTCCAAAGTAAAACTTTCATGAACTGGAGGAACATCATTTCTGATGTTGGGTCCTAGACTGTAGAACACAAAGAGCTCAAAATGACCCTGTCGGTACATTTTCAGAGCCCAATATGAAATCTACCTTTCCACCAAAGCCTTTGAAGAACAGAGAAAAGTGCAAAGAAAGAAAACTCAAGTCTGAACAGCTGAATGGCAAAAAACAGAGTGCACAGTTAATTTTTATGATTGTTGTATAGTAAAATTCACACCCAGTTACTGTATAGCAAGGGTTCCCAAACTTGGTTTGCGGCTTGCTCAGGGTAAGCCTGGGGCGGGCCATGAGACGCTTTGTTCACCTGAGCGTCCACAGGTACAGCCGCTCACAGCTCCCACTGGCAATGGTTCACCGTTCCCAGTCAACTGGATCTGCGGGAAGTGATGGCCTGGCCCACGCCGCTTCCCACAGCTCCCCTTGGCCAGGAACAGCGAACCGCGGCCAATGGGAGCTGCGAGCGGCTATACCTGCGGACGCTCAGGTAAATAAAGCACCTTGCTGCCTGCCAGGGATTTACCCTGAATAAGCCACGAACCAAGTTTAAGAACCCAGCTGTATAATAACTGTCAATCTATAACCAACAGACAAAAGTTAAAGAGATTAGATACTGACTGATCTTAAAGATCATTTTTGAAGTAGTCCATATACAACATACAGAAAACAAAAACAGTACAAAAAGGTTGGTTATTCTTCACAGTTTATCTTTAACCAATGACAAAATGACAAAATTAAAGACAACTGTTAAATCAGTTTGCTGGGTTTACTCACACAGAAGTTTTGTAACAAGTTTCATTCTGTAGAAATAAAGAAAATTTAATTCCAAAGTTTGGTAACACTTGTTTTAAGACATTTAATCAAATCTCCAAGGAGCTTAGATTCCCAAACTTTTCATAGTGAAAACTATATCCTAACAGAAATGAGTCTTGGACCACCTTCCCTCGTGTACATGGACTGATTCCCCACCCTTTTGCAATCCATCTTTGTAGCAACTACAGCAGTTGCTTACATGGAAGTAATACTACAAAAGCATTTACTTACATTCAGCTCTCTTTAACGCAATAAGTATTTTGTCTTTAAAAGATTAGTCAGAATGTCTTTTTGCTCTTCATTCTCTCTCTCCCCAAATCCCATCTTCCTGACTTCTTTGTCCTCAAGTCTACATGTGCAGGGAATAATGGGACGGTCTTCCCACCACTGGTCACCTTGTATATTAGACAGCACTGGCCTATGATTCTGATCAGGTTTAGTACACCACCACCTACAACAGCAACCTATGGTGAAAACTGTAGAGATTCCCACAATTCAGTAGTTACTAATGAGAATGAGTAGCATAAAAAATTATTTAAATAAATCCACTTTCAGTTTTGTAATGTCTCATCACTGAGCTTTATGGAATGAGAATGAAGTAAAAAAGCATCAATTTGTTCAGCAAATAATAAATCCTGATCAATTTTTCATTTGCCAGACTGAATTTAAAATTGAAAGTGCAACAGACACTCTGAGCATTAATCTGTAAGAAATCAGGAAACCATGCTGTATTTTAAACAAGCAACTTCTACATCGGGTGTAAATATGCATATTCTTGAAATGAATAATGATTTTTTCAGGTATTTAGAACATAAGAACGGCCATACTGGGTCAGACCAAAGGTCCATCCAGCCCAGTATCTTGTCTACCGACAGTGACCAATGCCAGGTGCCCCAGAGGGAGTGAACCGAACAGTTAATGATCAAGTGATCTCTCTCTCACCATCCATCTCCACCCTCTGACAAACAGAGGCTAGGGACACCATTCCTTACCCATCCTGGCTCATAGCCATTAATGGACTTAACTTCCATGAATTTATCCAGTTCTCTTTTAAACCCTCTTATAGTCCTAGCCGTCACAACCTCCTCAGACAAGGAGTTCCACAGGTTGACTGTGTGAAGAACTTCCTTTTATTTGTTTTAAACCTGCTGCCTATTAATTTCAACTTTTCCTTATTCACTTTCTCCACACCACCCATGATTTTATATACCTCTATCACAGTGGTTCCCAAACTTGTTCCGCTGCTTGTGCGGGGAAAACCCCTGGTGAGCCAGGTCGGTGTGTTTACCTGCCACATCCGCAGGTTCAGCTGATCGCGGCTCCCAGTGGCCGCAGTTCACTGCTTCAGGCCAGTGGGAGCTGCTGGAAGTGGCAGCCAGTACATCCCTCGGCAGAACAAGTTTGGGAACCACTGCTCTATCTTATCCCCCCCTTAGTCTCCTCTTTTCCAAGCTGAAAAGTCCTAGTCTCTAATCTCTCCTCATACGGGACCCATTCCAAACCCCTAATCATTTTAGTTGCCCTTCTCTGAACCTTTTCTAATGCCAGTATATCTTTTTTGAGATGAGGAGACCACATCTGTACGCAGTATTCAAGATGTGGGCGTACCATGGATTTATATAAGGGCAATAAAATATTCTCCATCTTATTCTCTATCCCTGCTAACTTCAAAGGGAGCTTTGCAAACACACACCCACAAAGACAAGACTTGGTCCTTATTATTTTAGCTTGAATAACCCCATTCAATAAACTCTCATCATACAGAGGTCTAGCAATATGACAATCACATGGGTTTCAGCTGAGATGAGCTAAACTGACATAACAAAATACAGTAGAACTTCAGAGTTATGAATGCCTCTGTAATGGAGGTTGCTCGTAACTCTGAAGTCTTCATAACTCTGAACAAAACATTTTGGTTGTTTTTTCAAGTTTACAAATAACATTGACTTAATGCTGCTTTTAACCATCTTAATTTAAATGAAACAAGCACAGAAACAGTTTCCTTACTTTGTCAATTTTTTTAAACAAGCATTCCTTTTTTTTTTTTTTGGTAGTTTACATTTAACACAGTACTGTACTGTATTTGCTTTATTTTTGTTTCTGCTGCTGCCTGATTGTTTACTTCCCATTCCAAATGAGCTGTGTGGAAAAATTTCACGCCCTGTACAATGTAGTTAAATTGAGCTAAGCACCAGATCAGACACCACTAGATCAATGGAAGTACTCTTCTATGACTTAAATCCACTTCTCCAGTGGCAGCTATTACATCAACAGAAGAACATTTCCATCCCTGTAATAAGTGTCTACACTACAGAGGTGCCTCTGTAGCATTTTTAATGTAGACATAGCCATAGGCTGAATCAGTTTCAGAAAGAAAGACAACAGGAAAGTGCTGAAACAAGAATGGGCTGGGAGATTCAGGAGCAGATCTATTACCTGAAGATACTTTTAAATAGACTGGTTTCAGAGTAACAGCCGTGTTAGTCTGTATTCGCAAAAAGAAAAGGAGTACTTGTGGCACCTTAGAGACTAACCAATTTATTTGAGCATGAGCTTTCGTGAGCTACAGCTCACTTCATCGGATGCATACTGTGGAAACGCAAAGTAAAATAGACTGGATTTCAAGTTGACAGTATCCTTTAAAGTGGATAATAGCCCTATGGCTTCAGCTTGCTAGGAGGCAGAGAGAAGTTACCACCAACTAGAAATGCCAAGAATAGGCGGATAAACACAGGAGGTAAAATATACTTAAACAAAATATTCCTTATATACCTTCCACCCAGGGCTCACACAAACTGCAAATTCCTTTATATGAAACACAGTAATAGAAACTCATACTAATGTTCTGTGACTCGAGGTTAGGGGTGAGCAGCAAAACAACTGCAGAAGCCTTCCGTACAACTTTTCAGCCAGTACAACAGATGGGGTTTGAAACCAAATTCACTCACCACCAATTATTTACAATATTATGGTCCACTTGACAAAAGAAGCTACAAAACCCACTACAAGTTATTAGCAAGTTAAGCAGAGTTTTTACTCCAACCAACTGAACATTTTAACCTACATTTGGTATGTGGAAGTCCATTCACAGTGAAGTGAAACTACTATGAAGGACGCTGTTAAAGACACTCCCAACTTCAGAAGAGTTTATCCAATACACCCTAAATACAAACGCGATTTTCCCCATGCACGGTGGGTCAGGGGGTTATTTAATTACGCATGCGGTGAGCAATTAACCAGTACCACTGCCGATAATACCTTCTAGGACTTCGGAACAGAAATTAAAGTGAAATCGTTTCCGGTTAGCGCCTTTGTGTCCCTCCCAAAGTCAACTTCTAAGAGTAAGAGACATAGAAAGTTGCCCCGAGTGACAATTTGCTGTTCTCACGAAGAGAAGCAAGCACGCTACTGCCCTGGCTCCAAGCAGGGACCGGCTATTTATTCCCCCAGGCTGCAGACAACAGAAACACAAGAACAACGTAAGGCTGGAAACCTCCGCGCTACAGGGCTGCCCCGCTTAGGGGGAGAACGGATCGGCCAGGGGCACAAGCAGCCGCCCGGTCCCGCCGCCCTGGCACAGGGTCACCGCCGGAGTCGCCGCAGCCAGGGCGGCGTCCCCCCGGGCCCGGGAGATGCGGCGCGACCCCCGGCCAGCGGGCACCACCCCTCCCTCGCCCGCCTTCGAGAAACTGAGCCGGCGCCGGGCTGGGCAGCGGCCAGGGTCTCACCCACCTGCCCCAAGCACAAGCGCCCCCGCCCCGCACTCACCGCGCTGCCGCCGCCCGCTTTCAGGCCGATCCTCCTCACCAGCATGACGCAGATGCCCCGCTTCTCGCCGCCTTCCCCCGCTGCTGCTGCTGCTGCTGGCGCCTCCGCCTCCCCGGCCGGGGCTGGCGGCGGCTCCGGCTCGGGGCTCATTTCGCTCCCATCCTCCCCGTGCAGCCGGGACGGCAGAGCGGCGGGGGCAGCGCAGGCTCGGGGCGTCCTCCCACCGGCACCTTCATCTGCAGCCTCTGGGCTCCCGCTCAGCCGCGGAGGGGGAGGGGACAGCAGTCCCCGGCCACAGCGACTGCCCCCCGCCACCACGTGACTACGGCCGCTTCGCTCTGAGCCCCCCCCACCGGAAACTACGTCACGGACCCGCTCCGCTGCGCTTCCCGCCTGCGGCAGAGGAGGGCGGGGCCGGAGCAGCGGAGCGGGTCGTGTGGGTGGGTCCTAGCACCGATCTATCCCCAGCGCGAGAGAGCCGCCCGGTCACGTGATGCCGGCGCCTTTTCCTCGCCCCCCGCCTTATGGTTAGTGTTTAACGCTCGCGTTGCCGTAGAGCCGGGCGCCCAGCCAGGTCCGCGCCGGGCAGCCCGCTCACAGCGGCACCTGAGGATGGGCAGCATCCATTGCCCAAGGTCACCCAGCCAGCAGCGGAGCCGGGAATAGGACCCCAGGCAGTGTTTTCCCTACACCCCCCCCCCGGGATTTGTCCAACCCCCCTAGTTTTGTGAACTAGTTATATGCCAATTTAGTGACTGTTTGGACATTTGAATTGAAATTGAAACATTAATACACACTTTAAAAGCATATGCAGTACATGATAAAATACGTGCATCTGAAAAAGTGTAATAGATTTGAAAAGTATGAACATAGACTCAGCTTCCTTATACAGCTGTGGTTTTTTATGACAATGTCAGTGCATTCGTTTCGGTGATGTTGGGCAACCTAATAATGTCAAATTATGATTTGTAAGCAAAGTCTAAATGAGCCCTCCCTGACAGCTAGTGATGAGCTGGGGGGAAAGGCTTCAGGACCAGATTGTATTTACATTCACACCTACTCTACCCAGGTATCCAGCAAACAGCTGTGTTGCCCAAGTGATAGATTTTGGCTGGGGTTGGGTTACAAATCACTGGAATGCGGAAGGGGGTGGGAGGGTAATGGAATGTTGTTATTCTTATTATATGAGTAAAGGACAGTAGAACTGTACTTAGCCTATGTTGATTGAGGGCATCGAGAGAGGGTGGGGACAGGTGTTTTGCTTGATGGTCTGCCTGAGTCACAAGTACGATTTGATCTGCCCCTCTCCACTGTTTAAAGACAGAGGTGATTAGGCTCCATAGATAGTCTTTTGTTTTGTTAAGTGACCACTAGAGCTGAAATCACTGATAATCAGGTGTAAGTGCTTAGACGAGCTATGGCACAGTGTTTCTGTGGAAGATGCAGCCCAGCCTGCACTAGCAGTGAGGTTCCCCCATTGAGAGCTCAGCTGAAATCACTGAGAGCCAGTGGAACCTCAAGAGACCAACTCACAAAGGTCACAGTGGCAGGTGGCAGCAGAAGGTGACTGTGCAGGGCTATTGGCAACAGAGCAGTGGAGTGAATGGTGGCACAACAAACAACAGTGAGCAGCGGGACGAACAAGCAACGTGCCTTCTTGCCCCCCCCAGGAGGTGAACTCGTGTGAAAGGACCTCTGAACTCTGAGTCTCCATTGACCAAGGACAACACCCGTGAGTGGGGTGTGGTGGAGGGAAAAGTGAGGGGCATGTTAAATAAACATTTGTTTGTTGGACTATATTTTAGTGACTTTGCTCCAGAATGCAAGATTTGTGACTGGGAATGGAAACTGATATACATTTGTTTCCTAGTAGGCCAAGATTTTTAAAATGCATTATTTGCCAAGGTTATTATCTCACATCTTTGCTATCTTGAGGGGCCATTATGTTGGGGAGTTTCTGCACTAAATATTTTTATTATTATAATTAATTTTTATATAAGAATGGCCATACTGAGTCAGACCAATGGCCCATCTAGCCCAGTAGCCTGTCTTCCGACAGTGGTCAAGGCCAGGTGCTTCAGAGGGAATGAACAGAACAGGTAATCATCAAGTGATCCGACCCTTTTGCCCATTCTCAACTTCTGTCAAACTGGCTAGGGACACTCAGAGCATGGTGTTGCATCTCTCCCCGTCCTGGCTAATAGCCATTGATGGACCTATTCTCCAGGAATTTATCTAGTTCTTTTTTTAAACCTGTTATAGTTTAGGTCTTCGCAGCATCCCCTGGCAAAGAGTTCCACAGGTTGACTTTATGTTGTGTGAAGAAGTACTTCTTTTTGTTTTTTTTAAAACCTGCTGCCTATTAATTTCATTGGGTGACTGCTACTTCTTGTGTTATGTGAAGGATTAAATAACATTTCCTTTATTCACTTTCTTCACTCTAGTCAAGATTTTTATAGACCTCTATCATATACCCCCTTAGTCGTCTCTTTTCTAAGATGAAAATTCCCAGTCATTTTAATCTCGCCTCCTGTTTCATACCCCTAATCATTTTAGTTGCCCATCTCTGTACCTTTTCCAATTCCAGTATATCTTTTTGGGGATGGGGTGACCAGATCTGCACACAGTATTCAAGGTGTGCACGTACCATGGATTTATATAAGGCAATATGATATTTTCTGTCTTATTATCTATCCCTTTCTTAATGATTCCCAACGTTCTGTTTGCTTTGTTGACTGCTGCTGCACATTGAGTGGGATATTTTCAGAGAACCATTCACAATGACTCCAACATCTTTCTTGAGTGTTAACAGCTAATTTAGACCCCATCATTTTGTATGTATAGTTGAGATTATGTTTTCCAACATGCATTACTTTGCATTTATCAACATTGAATTTCATCTGCCATTTTGTTGCTTAGTCACCCAGTTTTGTGAGATCCTTTTGTAACTCTTCGCAGTCTCCTTTGGACTTAACTATCTTGAATAGTTTTGTATCATCTGCAAATTTTGCCACCTCACTGTTTACCCATTTTTTCTAGTTCATTTATGAATATGTTGAATAGTAATGGTCCCAGTACCGACCCTTCAGGGATACCACTATTTATCTCTCTCCATTCTGAAAAACGATAATTTATTCCTACTCTTTGTTTCCCATCTTTTAACCAGTTACTGATCCATGAGAGGACTTCCCTCTTATCCCATGATGGCTTACTTTTCAGAAGTCAATTTAAATTAAATACTTTTTTTTTAATTTATATTTTTTTAGAAATCTAGAACTGTTATTTGTTGGTGTATTTTACATTATCCTTATGTTAAATTTGCATCATCCTAACAAAGCATTTAATTTATTCATATCTCTTTTATATGTTGCAGGTCAAAGTGAAAATGAAAAGACAAACAATACAATTTTTCCACTCAAAGGCCTCTAAAACTAACTAAGGTGAAGAACACATCAAGAACCAAGAATATATCAACACGTCATCTGAAAGTTCAAGTGGCTTATCTACATCTGACCAGCCTGAAGCACAAATACAGCTACCAACTGAAGAAACAGTGTCTCCAAAATCTAAAGGCAGTTCCCGATGTTTGGCGGTCAAAGTGTTCCTATTTATTGAAGTTACAAAAGATAACTACTGGTGCACCTCTTGCAAAAAAAAACTTACAAAGAAGGAAAGCTTTCCAATGCTATAATTGGTAAAAATGGAGGAGCTTGGTTTGTCAGACCACTCAGCAAAGCCAATGCTGACGAACTACATGAAAAGGCAGCAAAACACCAGGCGTCTGGACTGCATCAACATGCAGAAAGCCTTATAAACCCACTTTCCAAGCCCATTTTAGAAGTACTTAATGAGGCTGTTAGGAATGCTGGAGACACAACACTGTTCATACGAACAGACATGGCCGTGGCATCATACTTTCTATTTAAGCAAGAGATACCACACCCTACAAACTGGAGGCCAATGTTAAGTGCATTGTCACTTGTTCATCCTGTAGTTGAACACTGGTTCCGAACAAGACCAGCAAATGCTCACTATCTTTCTGCAAGAAACTCAACTGACTGGCTAGAAGCATGCGGTGCAACAGTGAAATACTCAACAGTTCAAAAAGTGAAGATGTTATACCAATAAAATAAAAACCAGCACGATCTTAGTAAAGGGAATAAGGCAAAATGCCACATTTTATTGTGAATATGGAAAGAATCATGGTAAGCAGTTAGCTATAGCTATAACATTCCATTCAATTTCATATTTATTCACACATTCATTCATAGACACACACACACACACAGAGGTTCTGCAAGGTTGTTATCATAGTTACCAGTCTTAGAGTTGCTTGTGCCAAACCACTGGCCAGGTGGCCTGGTCATGAGGAGGGAGCAGGGCCCTGTCAGATGCTCATCTGATGATCCTGGAAGCTGGTTTGCAGAATCAGACCCCAAAGTTCTCAGTTTCTAGAGTCCATTTTTTTAGGAATTTCTTCCTATGCCAGTCTATGGGAATTACTTCATCATGCTGTTGCTGAATCAATCTGCAGATGGCACGTTCCTGATGGCTCCATGCTGCCAGATGTTATCTTGTTCTTCAGTTCTCCCATCTTTGAGTCTGTTGGGTAGATTCCAGTCTGCCCTCCGGGGGTCCTCTGGTTGTTTCCAGTTGACACCTTCTTTGGCCGATCAACACTGGATTCTTAGGCTGGCACCTCCCTGATCATTCATTTATTATCCACACCATGCATCTATTCACATACATCCTCTATCTCTATTTTAATCACAATTGTTAACAAAGTGAGATAAATACAACAAAAGGGTGGGGAGTCTCTGTCTCTGTGTTCTGTTTCTGTTGTTACAAAGTGTCGCTTTGAGAACAGACTCTGTCTTAGAATGTACGAACACGATTAGCAGCTTGCAAGTTTCACACAGAGAGGGAGAGAAACAGTAAAAATAAGAGACCAAAAACCAAGAGACCTCTTAATTAGTAATACCCTGGAATTTAAACTATGGGGAATCAAACTCATTTGTGATTTTCATACAGAACTTCTTTAATATGATCCAACAAAGAACTCTCTTACCACATTCAAAAAAATTGCATACATGGCTGATGACTGCACCGATGCAAATGGGCATCAAGTATTAAGTCATTGTGTACGTTATTTTGATGTCAGTTGTAGGCCACTAGATGCATTTCTAGATGTTCAAGTTATAGAAGACACATTGGCTGCATCTGTGACAACCCACATCTTAGAGTTAAATGCTTGTCAATTGAACCCCAAACAGATGGCTGCTTGTGCATTTGATGGAGCTGCGAACTTCTCTGGAAGACATGGTAGAGTACAAGCTTTGCTCAGAGAAAAGTGTAACCCTAATCTCTCCTATACACACTGCAGAGGCCATCTACTCCAACTATCACTAGTATGAACTGCAGAATCTTCAAAAGACATTAAAAAAGCTATAAATTTAATGTCTTCATTATATTCTTCTTTCAGCAAGTGTCCAAAAAAACGTATATCTTGGAAAATGTAGAAGATACACTGGGACTGAAGTTCATATTAATCCAACCTGGGAAAACCCTCTGGCTTTCTCATGGGCGATCCTTGGCTGTTGTCTTTTTAAAAAGACTCCAGCTGTTATTACTGGCTTTGGAAAGTATCTACCAACATGGGATGGATCTAAGTAGTGAGGCTGGTGGATTACTTTTGTTACTACATTCAGAGAAGACTATTGCCATTCTCTCTCTCTCGTAAGTCTACTGTTGAAACCACTTGGGTCATTAAACAATGGCATCCAGGCATCTGCTACAACAGTAGTAGATCTTTGTCAAGCAATAGAAGCTACATTTGGATCAATCAGAGAGCTAGCCACCAAAAAAGTACTGGAAGAAACAAAGACTTCAGTCCAGAAGTTGACTAATTAAGGCATTTGTATTGAATCCTTAAGTGAAGAGGACAAGAAGTGTTTGTTAAGCCATCTGAAAAAGTACACAGACTTGATTCTTAAAAATCTACAACAGCGACGTCTAGATTCTACTCAACCTCTACGTAGCTTTTACAGATGCCTGTCCTATAAAACATTGACAGTTGAGTGGAGTGAGGCACTACCAGCAATGGGGCTGCCATGTGATCAGGACACAGAGAATTTGAACACAGAGTGGAATATCATACAATGAATGAATGAAGATTTGACTAGTGGCTTGACCCGATGTTTGTGCTATGTTTCCTGGGATGAAAGAAGTAGGAATTCATCTCTTGCTACTCCCAGCCAAAACAGCTAGAGTTCAGTGTTCTTTTTCATCATTGAATAGAATTTTGTGTTCTGAAAGAAGACTCCTTCTGCCTGATCATGTGAATGAACTAATGAGCATATCAACTGAAGGAATGGAAGTACCGGACACACGAGAAGCCTCTAAAGATGAATGCATTGCATTCAAGAAGTTCATTAACAGAGTTGTACAAAATTATAACAAGAAACCAAGAAGGATGTAGACGTAGTGCATCATAGAAGGCTTGAGTGGCCAACTTTCATTTGTGTGATGATTTTAAAACGGGAGTTAAATCTAATAAAATGGTCATGAAACATTTTTCAGTTTTTACTATGGTGCCATAAAGCCCACCTTCACCCTCACAGTCTCACCCTTATTGTTGCTTAGCAAAGTGCACAAGAAAAGCAAAGAATAATACTAAGACAATCTAGACAATCTTCTGCAAGTGATGTCTTGCTTTAATGTCCCAAGTGGGTGGCGCTTGGGACAGCACTAGCTCCATTTCCCCCCAGTTCAGCCTTAAAGCACAGCTGTCTTGGCAGGCCATGGATGGAGATGATATCACTGATGTACTGAACTGGCAAAAAACACAGATTGAGAATCCACAGAGGAAGTGAAACAAAGCAGTGGTGTACTCAGCTTCTGTATTCAGACCCAGCTGCAACAAGTTACAATAATCCAGCCTGGACCTGATGAACATGTGGATCGCTGTGGCCCATCTTCACCCAAAAGGAATGGACAAAGTCTCCCGGCAAAATGAAGTTGGAATTAGAGATCCATCTTTTCCCTTCCACCTTGTAAGAAAAAGAACAAGGTGAACATAGGTAATGGATACATTTTTTCTTCAACAAGGAAAACATATATGCTACCCTCATGTATATCTGCTCACCTAGGGCTTAACAAAATTTATATAATCTGAGTATATAATGCAGGAGGTTTGTGATCTTAGTTGCTTCCACAGGGCAAGAAATATTTGTTTCCTTCTCCCAGTGCTGATGAAGGTGCTCATAAAGCAAAAATGATCAATTTATGTACATAGCCAGTACTGATTGTATGTATATATAGCGCCTAACACATTCTGATCCATTATTGGGGGGGACCACAATGCAAATAATAATAATAGGAAAAAAAGTGTATGTTCTTTGGCCTCCTCTGCTGGTTGAATCTCACTGGAGCATGGCCTGGATGTTAGTTGATGGAATTTAGATAAACATCTAACACTATAAAATAGGAAAAAGAAAAGGAGTACTTGTGGCACCTTAGAGACTAACCAATTTATTTGAGCATGAGCTTTCGTGAGCTACAGCTCACTTCATCAGATGTTTACCGTGGAAACTGCAGCAGACTTTATATACACACAGAGAATATGAAACAATACCTCCTCCCACCCCACTGTCCTGCTGGTAATAGCTTATCTAAAGTGATCAACAGGTGGGCCATCCCCTACTCTACTTGCGCTATATTGATGACATCTTCATCATCTGGACCCATGGAAAAGAAGCCCTTGAGGAATTCCACCATGATTTCAACAATTTCCATCCCACCACCAACCTCAGCCTGGTCCAGTCCACACAAGAGATCCACTTCCTGGACACTACAGTGCTAATAAACAATGGCCACATAAACACCACCCTATACCGGAAACCTACTGACCGCTATTCCTACCTGCATGCCTCCAGCTTTCACCCTGACCACACCACACGATCCATCGTCTACAGCCAAGCTCTGCGATACAGCCGCATTTGCTCCAACCCCTCAGACAGAGACAAACACCTACAAGATCTCTGTCAAGCTTTCTTACAACTACAATACCCACCTGCAGAAGTAAAGAAACAGATTGATAGAGCCAGAAGAGTTCCCAGAAGTTACCTACTACAGGACAGGCCTAACAAAGAAAATAACAGAACGCCACTAGCGGTCACCTTCAGCCCCCAACTAAAACCCCTCCAACGCATTATTAAGGATCTACAACCTATCCTAAAGGATGACCCAACACTCTCACAAGTCTTGGGAGACAGGCCAGTCCTTGCCTACAGACAGCCCTGCAACCTGAAGCAAATACTCACCAACAACCACATACCACACAACAGAACCACTAACCCAGGAACTTATCCTTGCAACAAAGCCCGTTGCCAATTGTGCCCACATATCTATTCAGGGGACACCATCACAGGGCCTAATAACATCAGCCACGCTATCAGAGGCTCGTTCACCTGCACATCCACCAATGTGATATATGCCATCATGTGCCAGCAATGCCCCTCTGCCATGTACATTGGTCAAACTGGACAGTCTCTACGTAAAAGAATAAATGGACACAAATCAGATGTCAAGAATTATAACATTCATAAACCAGTCGGAGAACACTTCAATCTCTCTGGTCACGCAATCACAGACATGAAGGTCGCTATCTTAAAACAAAAAAACTTCAAATCCAGACTCCAGCGAGAAACTGCTGAATTGGAATTCATTTGCAAATTGGATACTATTAATTTAGGCTTAAATAGAGACTGGGAGTGGCTAAGTCATTATGCAAGGTAGCCTGTTTCCTCTTGTTTTTTCCTACCCCCCCCCCCCGATGTTCTGGTTTAACTTGGATTTAAACTTGGAGAGTGGTCAGTTTAGATGAGCTATTACCAGCAGGAGAGTGAGTTTGTGTGTGTATGGGGGTGGGGGGGATGTGAGAAAACCTGGATCTATGCAGGAAATAGCCCGACTTGATTATGTAAAGAGTTGTCACTTTGGATGGGCTAGCACCAGCAGGAGAGTGAATTTGTGTGGAGGGGTGGAGGGTGAGAAAACCTGGATTTGTGCTGGAAATGGCCCACCTGTTGATCACTTTAGATAAGCTATTACCAGCAGGACAGTGGGGTGGGAGGAGGTATTGTTTCATATTCTCTGTGTGTATATAAAGTCTGCTGCAGTTTCCACGGTAAACATCTGATGAAGTGAGCTGTAGCTCACGAAAGCTCATGTTCAAATAAATTGGTTAGTCTCTAAGGTGCCACAAGTACTCCTTTTCTTTTTGCGAATACAGACTAACACGGCTGTTCCTCTGAAACCTATAAAAATAGGAAAGTAAGATAAGCAAAATAGCTATTGTAGGTGCATTAAGATTGTTATGCGAAACTTTACTTTTGTATTTCCTGACTTGTGATTGTTTAAAATTATAACCTTGATATTATGTGAACATAAGGGAGGTTGTTTTTGATAGTTAAATGCTGAGCCCACTAAGTCTAAATAATAAATGTCATTTCCTTTTTTCTTTTTTGTGTTTGTTTAAGAATAATGAAAAAATAGGTTCATTATCTCACCTAAATTTAGTGAAATTAAATTAAATTGGGGATAAATCCTTAGTCTATTTACATATTTAAAAAAGAAAACAACTGAAAGTCTTATCTTTCACACAGAGAACTGCAAACAGGTAAAAAAAAAAATGCATGAGAATTAAAACTACCCCCACTAAGATTATAATGTAGTGATTTTTACCAATAATAAGACCCACTGGAAAAAGAAATAATTTTATTTAATACCACCTGAGAAATGTCAAAGCTCCATTTTCAGCAAGACACTTAAGCATTCCATCTGCAGTCAGTGCATACAACTCTAATTCAGTATGAATTGTGGGAAATGAGCAGTATGCAGCCTTAACAATGCAAATTACCTGCATTTCCTGATCTCTAAATACACCTATCATAGCTGAGATGTCTCTCTACCATTATCATTATTTATCTAACATGCTTAACAATCTAAGAACTCCCAAATTGCCAATCTCCTTCATATAGAAAAGCAATGGAATGGTTGTGTACATTGGAGAATTAATTTCTACTGCAACAATGAAACAGGATTTTATTTTTAATTTTGTGGTCTGGAATGACTTCAGTGAAAATCATAATCACATATCAAAACAGCAACCAATGTACCATGCACTTCATTTTCAACGAACATGGACTGAGTGAAACTGCTTCTAATTTAGTAGAATGAAAGTCCCAAAGTTTCAATGTATTACAATTTCATTTATACTGAAATTCTGTTTACAGGCCCAGATCTTTTCTCTTTTCCTCAGGAGTTCAAGATTTGGTGGTAGTAGACTTATTTTACCATGACAGGTGTCCACTGTTTTATAAGGTACCTCAGACTAATTACTCTAATAATAAACAAAAAGCATAGTCTGTTAAATTAACCAAATATTAAAAAAATCAGCTGCTGACTGCAACTCTGATGGTTCATGAATGCAGCATTGTAAAGTATCTTTTTTTAACCTGCAATGCGTTTGTCACCCGGAAATAATGCTGCATCAGAGAAATAATGTAAGGTGTGCACCTCTCTCTGTGTACCTTTGTGTCATAGCAACTGCTATCAATGTAGGTAAAGAATGAACTGGAGCTGAATTAATGAGACCAGAGATTAATTTCTGGCAGCATACTTAACCTACAGAAACAGTCATCTCCTGCATGAGTGCAAGACACACGCACAACAGGTGAGTGAAATATGGAGCTGCTGATCAGTAGAAGAACAACAAAAGAGGAGTATACTTCTGACTCATTCATGGTCAGTATTTAAATTTTTTCTCATGCCAAGTAGAGCTTTTTAGCTTGGAAAGCCTATCAGAACTCCTATGCAGTATATGAAATACCATTAACAAATTGTGGCAAATTGCCAGCACTACTTTAATTTGTCTTGCTCTTTCTCTTCTTGAGGAGGGTTCAGGGCACCATTTCTCACCCCTTTGAACTGGGGTATTAACTCCCTCCTCTAGGACACTAGTGGGGCAAGTGGAGCAGGAGGGATCCAGGCTCTACTCCAGGTCCTACTCTACTCCAGGTCCCAGCTCAGGAGCCCTAGGGATAGCGGTAAACTGCTTGAACCTGTTCCTTCCCCTAGGCTACTTCCTTCTCCTGCCCTTCAGCCTGTGGGGCTTCCTGCCCTCCCTCTGCACAAACCAGGTGTCACTTTACCTAGGGTCTTGGTTTTCTTAGCTCACCACAGCACTTCTCCAAACTCTCCTCTGCTTCCCTCCAAACTGCTCTCTGCTCCAACACCAATCCACTCTCCTTCAACTCCTTCCCTTGTCTGATTTGAAGCGGGGGGGTTTATCAGGTGACTGGCTTCAGGTGCTTTAATTAATCTATAGCAAACTTTCTTCCCTCTACAGGGAATAAGGCTCCCTTCTAACACTCTCGTGCTGCCCTCTGGCCATGCTATATCACAAAATATTACGTACAACTGATTAATAAAGAAATACTGGCTATTGGTTTTTTTTTAAATCTGTTCTTTAAACACCTGTACAAAATCAAGAATATTCATAGATTTTGGAATTTTCCTGCTGACTATATATATTTTTCTGAATAGTTCAAAGATGGCATTAGCAAGTGGACATTGGATTAGAAAAGAGGTAATTGGAGACTCTCCAAGCCCTAGGTATGTCATAAGTAATAACGTACTATTGTCTACCAGTCTCCTTCAAATAGTGTGTTTTCTGTTTTACTTTTATACAGTAAAAGTGTGAGTCGAATTTAGTTCATGTTGTTGCACCTACTTTGGCCTATGAATAAGAAAATCAGCTGTTATTCAAACAGTGTTTCACATTGTCTATCTGCCCTTACAGCTTTACATTAATTAAAAATCACATATCTTTCAGATGAAATATAAAACTGAGATTCTGATCACTTGTGATTACATAAGATCCCATGATAAAATTTTGGTGTGGTTGGCAAACTTCTTGGCTCGAGGGCCACATTGGGGAATAGAAATTGTATGGCGGGTCATGAATGCTCACAAAATTGGGGTTAAGGTATGGGAGGGGTGAAAGCTCTGGTTTGGGGTGTGGGCTCTGAGGTGGGGCTGGGGATGAGGAGTTTGGGCTGTAGGAGTGTGCTCTGGGCTGGGACTGAAGGGTTCGGAGGGAAGGAGGGGGATCAGGGCTGGGACGGGGTGCGGGAAAGGGTGCAGGTTCTGGCTTGGGGTGCAGGCTCTGGGGTGGGGCTGGGGATGAGAGGTTTGGGGTGCAGGAGGGTGCTCCGGGCTGGGACAGGGGGTTGGGGCATGAGGAAAGGCTCAGGGGTGCATGCTCTGAGCGGCGCTTACCTCAAGCGGCTCCTGGAAGCAGTGGCATGTTCCTTCTCTGGCTCCTACGCGGAGGCGCAGCCAGGGGTGGCTCTGCACGCTGCCCCATCCACAGGCATTGCCCCTGCAGCTCCCATTGGTGCACTGGAGGGGCCCATTGGTGCGCGTAGGAGCCAGATCGGGGCCATGCCATGGCTTCTGGGAGCTGAATGGTGTGGCCCCTGACGCTGCGCCCCAGCTAGAGTGCCAGAGTGGGGCAATGCTATGGCCCCTGACCTGCGCCCTGGCTGGAGGGGGGCCAAGCCACATGGTACGGCCCCCAAACCAGCGCCCCAGCCAGAGTGGGGCCGAGCCACGTGGTACGGCCCTGACCCAGTGCCCCAGCCAGAGTGCCAGAGTGGGGCCGAGCCGTGTGGTCCGGCTCCTGACCCCACTCCACAGCGGGAGCTCATGGGTTGCCTTAAAACAGCTTGCAGGTTGAATCCGGTCTGCAGGCAGTAGTTTGCCCACCCCTGCGCTAGTCACTATTATAAAAGCAGTTTGTAAAGTGCTTTGGGATCTTGCCAGATAAGGGTTGTATACACAAGGTAATTCTGATGATGATGATGATTATTATTTCACTTCACTCATTATGACAGAGTACCTTAGTTATCCATCACTCACTGAAGAAAACTCTCAATTTTATTTTTTAGCTATTATAGATATCAGAGTACTTTATTTACCTCCTAAAATTTAAAAAAGTTCATGGTGTTAATCAGATGTGCTTAATATATTTGAAAATTTGCGTATATTTTAGTAGTTTAAATATCCATATGCACCTTAGGATCTGTGTGTGCAAATGTGTTTATAGGAGTAGGCCTATGGTTTTAAAGTGGCAAGTGCTATTCCAGCAGAAACTGGGGAGGGAACCACTCCCTACCAATCATTAATTTGTTTGAAAAAATATTAATGGGATATATCAAGTCTAGATCAAAGTAGGAGATGAGTAGGGGTGTTGTAAAAAGGAGCTTCTTTATGAGGGGCGGGGAAAGAGTTTATGGATAGAATATATAAAATTAATTCTTTTCTTGACGCTAATGGTCCATCACGTCATTTATTGATTTAATAAACCTCACCACACAGGCACTTGGTGATATTTTTTTTTTTATTTACTGAAATTCTGTAAATATTTTTGTTTGGTCATTAATTTTCTAACCTTTGTACTTGGATACGTAATCACAGCTGGAGCTGTGCTGGAACATTCTTTATATTTGAACAATTCATCTCTGGAAAACAACTATGTCCCAGGGCTTGGTAACTAGAAGGACACACTGGTGATAATAATCTAAAGGATTTTTTTATTTCCCCTTCTCATCTGCTACAGTGGCCCGTGCTGCTTCATGTGTTTGAAGTGCCAATATTCCAGTCACACAGCAGAATGTGCTTTCTTCTATTTTTGACAATCAGGTTCTCTGTTTACAGTGCTCTCTCCTGGATTGCTTAGTACCAGAGAAACTTTGCTTGTATTAGTTTCAGTTATTCCTTGACATTAGACAGCCCATGGAATAAAACAGTCCTAAGAGCAAGCTATATCTAGGTGTGACTAAATAAGACTGAAAAAATTACAAAGAGCTTCTCATGTCACTAGCAAAGCCCTGTGGAGATATTTCTGGAAGTGCTAAGCCAACCACTAGTATTATCTGCAATGGGGGAGAAAAGAAAGAGGTAGATTGAACACCAATGCTCCCCTAAAGTGGAGATGGAGAGGGGGATGGAAGATACGCTGCTTCTGTGTGAGAAGGGCTTTTGTCTTCCCTTGAGAGCTACCAAATTAGGAAATCTCTAGGTGTCTAAAGAATCATTTCTGACAAGAAATGAAAGAATCATAGGGGTACCAGAAGACCTTGGGGATGTGGGCTTCAAACTATTAAAAGAATCACACAGTATTTGTTTCTAAACATCTAGCTCAGTGGTGGGCAACCTGCCAACCAGCCCAGAGGCTGCATGCGGCCCATCAGGGTAATCTGATTATGGGCCATGAGACATTTTACTAACGTTGACTGCCTGCAGGCACAGCCCCCCACAGCTCCCAGGAGCCGCGGTTCTCTGTTCCTGGCCACTGGGAGCGCGGGGGGGTGGTGCCTTCAGACGGTCAACATCAGCAAAATTTCTCACAGCCTGAAATCAAATTACCCTGATAGGCCGCATGTGGCCCGCAGGCTGCCCACCACTGATCTAGCACAAACTTTTTGCCCTAAACTTCAAAGGCATCTGCAGTTTACTCCACCTATCCATCCTATTATTTTGTTGTGAGGTTGACCCCTGCCCTCACTCTGCCAATGAGGACAGCCTCAGTAGTTTGCATCTCCCAGAATCAATTTCAGGCTCTCTCCCTTACTGTTACTTGTGTGTAGGAAAAGCCTCCACCTTCAGGTTCCTCCTTAAAACTCACCTCTGCTGCTATGCATACAGAAAACTAGCACTGGATAATGGGTAGGCAGGTGGCAAGCTGTGATTCCTGCTACTAATGCTCTGTGAATTGTGCCCTGTGCTTATCTGAACTGACATCCTAATATTTGATAGCCCATCCTCTTCCTCTTCCCTTCCCTGACATGTGTGTAATTTAGGCAATAAACACTTTGGGACACTGATACTTGTACAGTGTCTAGCACAATCAAGCCCTGACATGGCTGAGGTTTCTTGTTGTTACCACAATATAAATGGCAAATAGTCATAATGAACAGCCTTGAGAGAAGAAACAAATATTGCACAGTCATGTCAACGACTCAGGTTATTCACCATTGTTCTGTTTCATTTTTAGGCATGGACATGCATTGACAATGGCAGGCAACATAGCATTTGTATTTGGAGGCTGTTCCATTTGTAATATCTTTGTAAGTGTAGCTGGGTATCCTTGCCATAATTTATTGAACTGTTAACACTGAGCAATTTGCTGTAGAACTGTATTCAATGACAACATTTTTATTTTAAATCTAGTTTTACTGTTTGTTGTTCTGAGTTCAGAAATGTTTACTTAAGAATCGTTGCAGAAGCATTCCATCTATTGTGTGCTGTGAAGTATTTCAGTACTACACCCACTGCTCCCTGGTAACAATCTGTGTATTATTCTTGTACCAGTCACTGTTTAATTAAAAAGGTTTTCCCTACTTTGGTGACATTATTAATGTCCTGAAAATAAATATATCAACTTCAATTTCTCTCTCTGTCTCTCTCCCCCAGGATGATCAGCAAATATATTTCAATGACTTCTACATGTTGACAAGTGAGATATTATTCATCTTTTATGGCAGGCAAAATACTCATAGGTTTATTCCTCTTTTTTGGCTTTGCACGTATTTCACTGCGATAGGATGATTATTTGTTATACATATAATGTGTTATCATCATAGAAATAGTGAAGGGTTACTGAAAAAAGCAGTGAGACCAAGACTAAAATTGCTAAACAATAGTTTACAAATTATTTCAGGTTTTCTTCCTGTTCTGCTAGGTTTGAATAGATGTACTGAAACAAAAGCTGCATAATCATAATTCTCCACGGATTTGAATGTACTTAATATGATCAGCCAACGTCTCCTCACTTAGAGTGTTACCAAGATATCTTGTTTAGATATATTTTACAATCTATTTGCTGATCTGCTGTGATTAATTATTTCTTTGTATTTCTGGAGCAGTGATATTAGTATAATATGCTGCTGCCAAATTACTAGCGCACAGAATGCCCAAATTCATGAGTGAAGTTTCTCAGCTTGAGACACATACTTCTTGCAGCCAGACATATTGCAAAGGTAATGAGTTTGTCTTGGAAGGACAAAGAGGAAGGGCAAGGGACTAGTAGGTCAAAGTTTTCTTCTTGCAGCTGATTGACACTCCGTGGTTCACAATGGGAACCAGTTTCACAGGAAGCAGTACAATCTTTTTCTCAAACAAAAATAAAAAAGATTGCAGGAAGAATAAGGAAAGTCTATGAAGTTATTTTTAAAAGTGTACTAGTTCTAAATGCGCATTATGAGAGAATCTTATTGAGAATTTGAAGCATAACACTCCTTTTCAAACTTACTTTCCAGTGTGTTTATCTAATTATGTTTTATAGAATGATACTGATTTTAGTAATCCAACATATCCTTATTTATCAACAGTTACTCTTACTGATTTGACTTGGGAGAGGATACCTCATGATGGACATATTCCTTGTGCCAGAGAAGGTCATACACTTTGGTAAGCAAAGAATTCAGAACGTTTCCTGCCATAGTTTGATAAATCTTTAGGTCATTCTCTCACACTTCCTCATTGTTGTTTGGACAACATTTTGTTCATTTAAGTAGTGAACCCTTGTAGTATTACTCCACATGCTAATCAGCAACTTTTGAAAAATTAAATCACGTAAGGAAAAATCAAATCTTTCCATTTCAGGAAAATTACTAAAAAGCCTGAATTCTGGTGGTAACTTAAAAATTGGAGATCACATTCAACAATTATTAGAATAAAAAACTAAATGGGTTGTTATAGCATCTGTCTTTTTCTGTAGACAAAGCTCCCAGAATTCAAAACTGGATATAGCATCAAGCGATGCAAAAAATCATGGAGAATTAAATAAGGATGCACCATTAAAGAAATGAAAATAAATAATAAAAGCTAGTAGTGGCAACAGAAGAATTTACTCATAAGTAAATATATCGGTAACATTCTGGATTGTTCAAGTGCCTAAAAGTTGTGGATTGCAACTATTGCAGACCAGCCTATTTAGACGAAAGTTTGCTTAATTCTGCATTCCACAGCTGCAGGATGTGGAAGATTTCCCACGCTTGATTAGCAGTTGTTGTGGCAAATTTCAGCTTGATTGGACTGTAGTTTTTCTTTAGAGGTTCATCAAAAAATTCCTTGATATTCAAAAGTTTATGGTTGTGCCCAAGATTCACCCATAGAAATGTGTGTTTCACATTCCTATTTGATAACTATCAAATTAGAAAGTAAGTATGCCTCCTTCCTGCCAGAGCCTTTCTTCACTGCATGTAGCTATACACCGCAATGTGGACAATCCATCTTTTCACTGTGGCATGTGGCTACACACTGCCACAAGTATCATAGCCTAAATAGTATGTAAGAGTGGCCTGATTTTCAGAGGTGCTGAGCAAGTGCAGCTCCCATTGACATCACTTGTGTTTCCAAGAAAAAATGGTTTTTAAGTGATCTGCACTTCCCTTGACTTTAAGAGAAGCTGTAGGTGCTCAAGATAAGGCTTTTGTTTTTAGCCTAGTTTTCGGCACCAAGTTTAAAAATTTTGGACACAGTATCTCTGTAAAATAAGGGATGGATATCCAGAACACTGTTTTTATTGGTTTCAGAGTAGCAGCCGTGTTAGTCTGTATTCATAAAAAGAAAAGGAGTACTTGTGGCACCTTAGAGATTAACCAATTTATTTGAGCATAAGCTTTTGTGAGCTACAGCTCACTTCATCGGATGCATTCAGTGGAAAATACAGTGAGGAGATTTATATACACACAGAACATGAAAAAATGGGTGTTTATCATGCACACTGTAAGGAGAGTGATCACTTAAGATGAGCTATTACCAGCAGGAGTGTGGAGGGGGAGGGGGGGAGAGAAAACCCTTTGTAGTGGTAATCAAGGTGGGCCATTTCCAGCAGTTAACAAGAACGTCTGAGGAACAGTGTGGGGGGGAGGGAATAAACAAGGGGAAATAATTTTACTTTGTGTAATGACTCAACCACTCCCAGTCTCTATTCAAGGCTAAGTTAATTGTATCCAATTTGCAAATTAATTCCAATTCAGCAGTCTCTCGTTGGAGTCTGTTTCTGAAGTCTTTTTGTTGAAGAATTGACACTTTTAGGTCAGAAATCGAGTGACCAGAGAGATTGAAGTGTTCTCCGACTGGTTTATGAATGTTATAATTCTTGACATCTCATTTGTGTCCATTTATTCTTTTACGTAGAGACTGTCCAGTTTGACCAATGTACATGGCAGAGGGACATTGCTGGCACATGATGGCATATATCACATTGGTAGATGTGCAGGTGAATGAGCCTCTGATAGTGTGGCTGATGTGATTAGGCCCTATGATGGTGTCCCCTGAATAGATATATGGACACAGTTGGCAACGGGCTTTGTTGCAAGGATAGGTTCCTGCGTTAGTGGTTCTGTTGTGTGGTGTGTGGTTGCTGGTGAGTATTTGCTTCAGGTTGGGGGACTGTCTGTAGGCAAGGACTGGCCTGTCTCCCAAGATTTGTGAGAGCAATGGGTCGTCCTCCAGGATAGGTTGTAGATCCTTGATGATGCGTTGGAGAGGTTTTAGTTGGGGGCTGAAGGTGACGGCTAGTGGCGTTCTGTTATTTTCTTTGTTGGGCCTGTCCTGTAGTAAGTGACTTCTGGGTACTCTTCTGGCTCTGTCAATCTGTTTCTTCACTTCAACAGGTGGGTATTGTAGTTGTAAGAATGCTTGATAGAGATCTTGTAGGCGTTTGTCTCTGTCTCAGGGGTTGGCGCAAATGCAGTTGTATCGTAGAGCTTGGCTGTAGACAATGGATCATGTGGTGTGGTCTGGGTGAAAGCTGGAGGCATGTAGGTAGGAATAGCGGTCAGTAGTTTTCCAGTATAGGGTGATGTTTATGTGACCATCGCTTATTAGCACCATAGTGTCCAGATGGAGTAGATTAATATTATCCCCCTTTTTACAGATAAGAGTCCTTGTGCCTCACTCTTGTTAAGTGTTTTGATAAATCTGTGACTGAGTCAGGAATAGGCTTTAGGAGACTTGCCTCTGAGCACCTTCTTTTGAACCACATTCCCTCCTTTATTTTTTCAGTCTAGGTGTATTTATTTATTTGTCATCACAATATACTTGCAATTTGGGAGTTTGTAGTAAACAAGTACAATTTGCCTTTTCAGAAATGTTTTATTTTGTTGGTTAGAACTCACTTAATGTGACGCGAACAGTACTACAAACAGACAGAATTCCTGAGAGACAAACGATTGTATAGCAAGGAGTCCTTAGTGATAAGAGACAAGTGGGAGTCTGGCTGTGAAGAAAATAACTGACTTCACTTTATTTTAAAATGGTCTCTACTTGAGGCTTACATTTATAATCTCTAACTTCCAGAACATGGCCCCAGGTGGGCCATAACAGTGGACTCTTTAAGTTTGCCTGCTCCTGCAAGGTAAATAGACACTGATGTCCAAGATACAAAAGACTTGTGATTTGGCTTACGTTAATTAAGCCTGCTGTTCTGAAATACTGTAATTATCCAGCTTCTTGGCTCAAGAAATCTAGATTTTCATAATAACATCCATTAATTCATCTTCATGTAAGTGAAATTTGTTAGGGATACTGGAATGCGTTGGATGTTAAATACTGCCTTGTTTTCCAGAAATGATAATGAATCATCATAACAAGGTTGTGTCCATACTTTAAGCCAATAAGTGACATGTATGTCTACAAAAAGGGCTGCTGAGCTGGAACAACATACATAGAACAGTTGGGCATATGCAATAGGTAGAGAAAAGTGCAGCACAAAATCCTTCTTTAGCAAAACCAACACTGCAGAAATAACCACTGACTGAAAAGAAATAATTTTCACTTTATTAGCATCTTTTATCAAAGCATTATATCTCAAAAGCACTTCAAAACATTAGCTATGAAGCACTGGTGTCAATAAGATGATATATGATATTTATTTGCTGCCACTTTCAGTTCTCCATTAATATTAATACAATGTAAAAAAAATAGAAGGAAATTGTGGCTAGAATACAAAAGCTCACATTAGGCAAATTTGAGAAAGAGACCATTTTAAAAGGTACCATTTTAACAGTGATGATGAATTAAATTTCAAATTATTGCATCAATGTGCTTTTGCTTTCCAGGTTTTTAATTTATAGATGAATTTGGTTTAAATACATAGACATGTTTCCATTTTTGGGTAAAAGGGTACTGCCAAGTATTTTCCTCAGTTAAAAAAATACAATTCATTTTTGTAATGCTTTCTTAGAAACTTGAAAATAAAATGTATTTCCTTATTTGTCATGGCATCAGCAGGAATGTGCAAAGCTCTAGAAATATTTGCTAATGGACAGCTTTTGGAGAATAGCAGGGGGTATATCCACACTTCGTTTTTAGATGTATCATGAAGCCAAAACAACACTGAATATTTTAGTTACTCAGTAATGGAGTGGGGAGAACTTTTTACTATATTCTTGGAATCAGAGGACATCTTTTTCTATAACAGTTTTTAAAGTCTGTGGACCTAAACAACTTGACATTGTACCTTTTAGTAAATCTAAACAAACAGCGTAGATACTATTAGTGGGAAGGTAAAAACTTTATCTGGAATCCAGATAAAATTTTATTGCAGCTGGATACAAAATACAGTTTATATATGTGCATTGCTAACAGGAATGAATCAAGAAATATAATGGGTTTTCTATATAAATCACTTTTAATAATTCAGGACATGTTTTATGAACCAATTGTAAAATCATTATTTTTCATTACAGTGTAGTAAGAGGGAAGATATATTTATTTGGAGGGTGTTCAACCCAAGATGCTAAAGAATGTCTTCCAGGAGTCTACAGCTTTAACCTTAGTGAGTAGAAATGTAAGACTACATTTTGTACTATTTATAGTTCACTAAGGTAATGACAAGTCTAAGGGACCATTATTCAAATTAAAGCAATATGCTGCTTTCATTATGAAAACTTGCAATGATTATTTTAATGTATTAATAATTAAGACCGCCCCACATATGACTCCTAAGACCTTTACCCTCCTTCAAAAATGGCATCCTTATCTTTTGTATGGAAAAGACTATGCTTTCTGCAGATTGAGAGCTGTAATTATCTTAGAATGAGAGGTTTTAGAAGATGAAACCAAAACAAAATCTGCTTTAGAATCTGCATTTATAGTGCATCTGTTGGGGTTTTTTTTATTGGCAGAAATATTTATTAGACCTAATCCCACACAAAAATTGAGCTAATTCTGTGTAGACGTTGTTTCATAGTCAGTTAACTAAATAAAGATGGTTGGCAATGGATTAACTCTGTTTATTGCTATGTAGCTGTTACTCTAATTCCAGAGCTTACTTTTCCATGCCCTGTAGAGAAATAAAAGGAATACAGCTCATTTAAGAATGCCTCTTTGAGGTATTAGAGAGACGAGGTGGGTGATTAAATATCTTTTATTGGACCAACTTCTGTTTGTGAGAGAGATGAGTTTACACAGAACTCTTCTTCAGGTCTTCATTGACATATGTCTTCTTACTTCAGTCTCTGAGGCAATGTTATTAGTGGGTGAGATTCCCTGCTGTAAGCTTTCCAAATGAAAGGTTAATTCTGTACCAAATATCAGTTCATGATGCACTACATTTCAAGTCAGACTAACTAGTTCCACAAAGGAACATACTTTTAAGCACTGAGCTAGACCTGGGGCAAGACCCTCTAAAAGTTATAATTTTAAGCATTCATACATAAAAAAAAATAAAACTTTAATGGCTACATTTTGCAAAGTTAATGTACAAGTCACTTTCCCAGACATGTTGCATAATGTACGTTATATATTTGGTTTGTGGGGGAAGTGGGTTTTCCCCCAAAGAGTAATGCATGTTTTCAGTGTATATTCACATTTCTTAGGCAGAGGCCATGAATATAAACATGATCTATATCACTTTGTACTGTATGATCATTGGATTTATTTATTTTGCAAAGTAAAAAACATTAAATAGTAATCAAAATTCAAAAGTAAGGGCCAGATTTTCAAAATATTATGCACAAAAGTGCACGAGCACCTCGCCTAGATATACTGATATCCCTGACTTCAGAATACGCATTAGGGCAACACACACAGTTTGCTTTGTATGTGACCCTAATTTGCCTACACACATTAGGAGATTTGCACAAGATTTTGGAAAGCTTTCTGACGGTGATTACTATGTAATTTGGCTCAAAAATCAAGAGCAGAATTCAGTAATTACAAAAATATATTATTGAGTTGGTCTATAAAAACATTATTACAATAAACCTGTTTAAGATTGTTTGGTAATACTATAAAAAGTTGCTGGTAACAGAGATGTGACCTATGATATATGTACTCTCTATACAAATGATTTAACAGAGCAGACATGCTGTACGGCTTCTGACGTATAAATGAGGTAAACTTTTACCAACCCCTCTTGTTATTCATTTTGCTTTGTTTTGCTATTCTGCAAAAATAACAGATTTTTTAAAGGCTTTAGCTTTTTTGATAAATAAGCTTTTTTATTATTTTTTTCAAGTAAGTAGCAACAGAAATAAAGGAACAAGTAACAGACAAGGTGTGTACCAACCAAATTCATGATGTAAATTTACAAAACAATGAAAATAAAAAGTGCAGTCTCAGACAGTTTATCATTATTTGAAAAGATGAGTATACCATCTCATGAGCATGGAAGTACACTTTATGCTAATGTTTAATATGTGAGTTAAAGGCCTGATATAAGTCCCATTGAAGTCAATGGGATTCTTTCCAATGACTTCAGTGGGCTTTGGATTGAGCCTTGACCCTACCACTACCCCACCACTGTCTGTGGACACCTGCAAGGGGGGAATCTCACGCAACAGGGAGGAGGATTTTGTGGATGAGGAGGAGGAGGAGATGCACAACAGGCAAGCAGTGAATCTGTTCTCCCCGGCAGCCAGGACTTTTTCATCACACTAGAGCCAATACCCTCCCCAGGCGGGATCCCTGACCTTGAAGCTGGAGAATGCACCTCTGGTGAGTGCACATTTGTAACTACAGTACAGGATTAAAAAGCAATAGTGTTTAATGTTTGATTTGCCCTGAAGAATTGGGATGCATTCGCGGTCAGTACAGCTACTGGAAAAGTCTGTTCACATGTCTGTGGATGGAGCGGGAATCCTCCAGGGACATCTCCATGAAGCTCTCCTGGAGGTACTCTGAAAGTATTCTGGAATCATTGCAGCACAAAGCATGGCAGCGAATGGTCCTGGGTTTTGGACTCATTCAAGCAACATTCGGTCTATATTTTTCTGTGTTAGCCTCAGGAGAGTGATATCATTCATGGTCACCTGGTTGAAATAGGGGAATTTTTGTAAGGGAACAGTAAAAGGACCCCATTCATGCTGGGTTGTTTGTGCTCGGCTAAAAGCGTTCATCCTGAAGAATAGCCACACGGTGGGGTGGGGGGAGGTGTGTGCTGCACATCCACTCGAAAACCACAGCCCCTCCTTTTAAATGTGAAACCCAACCCATTGCTTGCTATGGGAAAGGATGGCGCTGCAATTTGAAATCATTCCCACATGTTATGCATAAGAAGCCAACCCCGCGTACCCTTTGCCTTACCATGGCTGTCTGGAAACCAAATTCTGTTGCCCAGTCATGTGTGATGTGTCACCATACCTCCGGGCACTCAATATAAAAGGCAAAATGCGACCTTTTACCTAAAGTACATGTGCTGTCTGCTGTGAATTGCTTGATTCACTGTGAAACAGTCTCTCTTTTGTTCTCAGAAATGTATCATCTTAAATTTTACTCTCCCTCTTTGTCTCCCCCAGCTGAAAATATTTCTAGCCTCCCCCTATCATCTCCGTCGCTGAGGTTATTGCAGATTAGAAGGCGAAAAAAACGTCCTCACAATGACATGTTTTCCGAGCTCATGCAGTCCTCCCACACTGATAGGGCACAGCTGAATGCATGGAGGCATTCAGTGTCAGAGGCGAGGAAAGCATTAAGTGAATGTGAAGAGCAGAGGCAGGAGCGCGAAGAGCAGAGGCAGGAGGTGATGCTAAGGCTAATGGGGGAGCAAACGGATGTGATGAAGCGTCTGGTGCAGCTGCAGGAAAGCCAACAAGAGCACAGCCCCCCCCACACATCCATTGTACAACCGCCTGCTCTCCTCCCCAAGTTCCATATCCTCCTCACTCAGATGCCCAAGAATGCAGGGGAGGGGGAAGGCTCCAGGCACCCAGCCACTCCACTCCAGAGGATGGCCCAAGCAACAGAAGGCTGTCATTCAAACAGTTTTATTTGTAGTGTGGCTACAATAAGCAATGTGGCCTTATCCTTCCCTCCTCTCCCACCCCACCTGGGCTACCTTGTCAGTTATCTCCCCTTTTTTTTGTAATTAATAAAGAAAGAATGCATGGTTTCAAAACAATAGTTACTTTATTTCGAAGGGGGGAGGGTGGTTAGCTTACAGGGAATTAAAATCAACAAAGGGGGCAGGTTTGCAGCAAGAAAAAATACACACAACTGTCACACCAAAGCCTGGCCAGTCATGAAACTGGTTTTCAAAGCCTCTCTGATGCGCAGTGTGCCTTGCTGTGCTCTTCTAATCTCCCTGGTGTCTGGCTGCTCAAAATTGGACACCAGGCGATTTGCCTCAACCTCCCACCCCACCATAAATGTCTCCCCCTTACTTTCACAGGTGTTATGGAGAACACAACAAGCAGCAATAACAATGGGAATGTTGGTTGTGCTGAGGTCTGACCTAGTCAGCAAACAGCGCCAGCGAGCTTTTAAATGTCCAAAGGCACATTCTACCACCATTCTGCACTTGCTCAGCCTACAGTTGAATTGCTCCTTACTACTGTCCAGGCTGCCTGTGTACGGCTTCATGAGCCATGGGAGCAAGGGGTAGGCTGGGTCCCCAAGGATAACTATTGGCATTTCAACATCCTCAATGGTAATTTTCTGGTCTGGGAAGTAAGTCCCTTCTTGCAGCTGCTCAAACAACCCGGATTTCCTAAAGATGCGAGCGTCCTGCACCTTTCCCAGCCATCCCACGCTGATGTCTGTGAAACATGCCTTGTGATCCACCAGTGCTTGCAGCACCATTGAGAAGTACCCCTTGTGATTTACATACTGGTTGGCAAGGTGATCCAGTGCCAAGATAGGGATATGCGTTCTATCTGTTGCCCCACCACAGTTAAGGAAACCCATTGCAGCAAAGCCATCGATTATGACCTGCACATTTCCCAGAGTCACTGCCTTGATAACAGATCGTCAATGATTGCATTGGCTACTTGGATCACAGCAGCCTCCACAGTAGATTTGCCCACTCCAAACTGATTCCTGACTGACCGGTAGCAGTCAGGCGTAGCAAGCTTCCACAGGGCTATCGCCACTCGCTTCTCAGCTGTCAGGTCAGCTCTGGTCTTGGTATTCCTGCGCTTCAGGGCAGGGGAAAGCTACTCACAGAGTTCCAGGAAATTGGCCTTACGCATGCAAAAGTTTTGCAGCCACTGTGAATTATCCCATACTCGCAAGACTATGCGGTCCCACCACTCTGTGCTTGTTTGCCGGGCCCAGAATTGGTGTTCCACTGTATCAACCAGCCCCAAAGCCTCCATGATGTCCCAATTGCCACAGCCCATGCTTTCAGGAACGTCTGTGTCCATGTCCTCATCAAAATCATCCTCGTGCTGGCTTCTCTTAGCCTGGTTCTGCATATACTCCAGGATAATGCACGAGGTGTTTACAATGCTCACAACAGCAGTGGTGAGCTGAGTGGGCTCCATGCTTGCAGTGGTATGGCGTCTGCAGGAGAGCAGGAGCGCAGGGTTGCAGCGGAAGCGGTGGATGATGAGAACATGGAGAAATTTTTTATTGAGACTGAGCTCATTTACAAGAGCAGGAGAGGAGAGTTGCAGCAGAAGTGGTGGATGATGATGGTTAGCAGTCGTACTGCACCATCTGCTGACAGCAGCACCCAGGACACAGCAGCAGTGATGGTGAGCTGAGCTGAGCGGGCTGTATGCTTGCCGTGGTATGGTGTTTGCATGGAAAAAAGGCGTGAAACGATTGTCTGCCATTGCTTTCACGGAGGGAAGGGTGACTGACGACATGTACCCAAAACCACCTGCAACAACCATCAGGCATTGGGAGCTTAACCCAGAATTCCAATAGGTGGCGGAGACGGTGGAAACTGTGGGATAGCTACCCACAGTGCACCGCTCTAAGTCGATACTAGCCACAGTAGTGAGGACACACTCCACCGACTTAATGCGCTTAGTGTGGACATACACAATTGACTGTATAAAATCAATTTCTAAAAATAGACTTCTATAAAATTGACCTAATTTTGTAGTGTAGATGTACCCTAAAAAAGTAGCATTAAAATCTTTCCAATAGCTACAGCTGATTATTGCATATAAAGTAAGAAGTGTGAGAACAAATTTTTCAGGTACAGTAACATGGCACTGTGCTCACCAATGCCAAGAAGACAACAATGTGGAGTGGAGCTGGTGGAATAGTTTAGAGCTTATGCAGAAGGTTGTCCAGGTCAAGGAATTTTTGGCAAAGAATCATATACATTTAAGGCTGGAGGGCACCTGGAGAGGTCATTAAGTTCATCCCCTTGCGCTAAGGCAGGATTAAATAAACCTAGACCATCCCTCACAGAAGTTTGTCTCATCTGTTTTTAAAAACCTCCAATGACAGAGACTGCACCATGTCTCTTGGAAGCCTATTCCAATATTTAATTATTTTTATAGTTAGAAATTTTTTCCTAATATCTAACCTAACTCTCCCTTGATGCAGATTAAGCCCATTACTTCTTCTCTTACCTTCGGTGGACATGGAGAGCAATTGATCACTGTCCTCTTGATAACAACCTTAACATATTTTAAGACTAATCAATTCCCCTCTCACTCTTCTGTTCACTTGACTAAGCGTGCCTAATTTTTTCACCTTACCTCATAGGTCAGGTTTTCTTAACCTTTTATCATTTTTGTTGCTTTCCTCTGGACTCTTTTTCCAGTTTATCCACATCTTTCTTAAAATGTGACACCCAAAACTGGACATTCCAGCTTTGGCCGAGTGCTAAGTGGGGTGGGACAATTACCTCTCATGTCCTACATACAACACTCCTGTTAGTACACCCCAGAATTATATTCGCCTTTTTTGCAACTGTATCATATTGTTGACTTATATGCAATTTGTGATCCACTATAATCCCCAGATCCTTTTTTGCAGTATTACTGCCCAACTAGTTATTCCCCATTTCATAGCTGTGCATTGATTTTTTTCTTCCTAAGTGCACTACTTTGCACTTGTCTTTATCAAATTTTATCTTATTGATTTCAGACCATTCTCCAAATTATCAAGCTCATTTTGAATTCTAATCCTGTCCTTCAAAGTGCTTTAAACCCATCCTATCTTGGTGTCATCTGCAAATTTTATAATACTCTCCACTACATTATCCAAGTCATTTATGAAAATATTGAATAATACCAGACCTACAACAGACCCTTTCTTGAGCCCACAGTGGGACTATGTCAAAAGCCTTACTAAATATCAAGATATTATTTATCATGTTACTGCTTCCCCCATCCACTAGGCCAGTAACCCTGCCAAAGAAGCAAATTAGTTTTGTTTGGCATGATTTGTTCTTAAGTAATAGCCAACATAGATTTGTCATCACCCTATTATTCTCTAGGTGCTTACAGATTTAATTGTTTAATAATTTATCCCAGTATCTTTCTAGGTATCAAAGTTAGACTGACTGGTTTATCATTCCCCAGGTCCTCTTTGTTCTCCTTTTTAAAGATAGGAAAACATAGTGCCTTTCTCCAGTCCTTTGGGATCTCACCTGTCCTCCATGAATTTTCAGAGATAATCTCTAATGGTTCCAAAATTGATTCTGCTAGTTCCTTTAGTACCCTAGGATGAAATTCATCAAGCCTTGCTGACTTGAATCCGTTTAACTCATCTAAATATTCTTTAACCTGTTCTTTCCCTACTTTGGCTTATGTTCCTTCCCCTTTGTTGTTAATATGAACTGTGTGTCACGATTAACCTATTTAGTGAAGACTAAAGCAAAACAGGCCTTAAACCCTTCAGCCTTCTTGATGTCATATATTATTAGCTCTCCTTTACCACTAAGTAGTGGACTTATACTTGATTTAATCTTTCTCTTGCTCCTAATGTATTTATAGAACCTCTTCTTGCCTTTTATGTTCCTTGCTAGATGTAACTCATTTTGTGACTTTTTGATTTTATCCCCACATGCTTGTGCGCCTCTTTTGTGCTCATCCTTAGCAATTTGTCCATGTTTCCACCTTTTATAGATTTTTTTTTTTATTTTCCAATAATTAAAGGGCTCTTGATGCAGCCATATTGGCCTCTAACTATTTTTTCTCTCCTTCCTTTGCATCAGGATTGTAAGCTGTTGTGTCTTAAATATTGTCTCTGAGAAACTGTGATTTCTCCTGAACTTTTTTTCCCTTAGATTTTTTTTCCATGTAATACTACCTACTAGTTCTCTGAGTTTGTAAAAGTCTCCTTTTTGAAGCCTTATTCTGCTGCTCCTTCCTTTCCTTAGAATCATAAAATCTATCACTTCACGATCACTTTCACCCACACCACCTCCAGATTCACAACCAATTCCTCCCTGTTAGTCAGAATCAATCTAAAATGGCTGCCCTCCCTCAGTAATTCCTCCACCTTCTGAAACAAGAAATTTTCCCCAACACATTCCAATAACTTACTGGACATTTTGCGTTTTGCTGAACTACTTTTCCAACAGATGCCTGGTTAGTTAAAGTCCCCAATTACTACCAGGTCTTAAGTTTTGGATATTTCTGTTATTTATTCTAAAAATGCCTCATTAACCTCCTTATAGTGATTTTGTGCTCTGTAATAGGACCTCTACATGAGGTCACTCTGTTTTTTTTCTCCTTTTATCTTCAACACACACTCTCCCCGCCTTAGTATGACTATAGACTTTCAACTTGTCTGTGTGATAGTGAAACAGGAAAATGGTCAAACCTCCAGCAGACTGTGACGTTTTCTGTCTGCGGTTTGCTAGTCTCCAATATAATCTTCTCTGTACTTTATTTTGAATTAGGAATAGGTTGGCTGAAAGGTGGTAATTTTATGTTCTGTGATTCATCCCCTAATGAGATGTAAATATGGTCAGAGAACTTAAATATATTATCTGTCTCCTTCTCCCTCCCCACCCCCTTCCAGTCTGTCTGTATCACTTGTCTTCTCAGGCCCTGATCCTGCAATCAGATCCATGTGGCTGGATCCCAGCACCTGAGCAGAGTCTCCTTTCACCTGCATGAATTCTGATCAGGATAAGGACAAATGTTCATCTCAAAATCCTCAAATATCTTCTCCCCTCCTGCTGATATTTGCAGAAGCAAAGTTCTGTTTCTTCCCTAGTGTTAGGACTAGACATCTACCTCCACAAATAGTCTCTTTGCCAAAACATAATCTTGCCATATTTTTAAAAGGCAAATATATCATCTGAATATTTACCTATTTTAGAGTTTGAAACAATAATTCACTAAGTGTTTGACTGTAGAGAGCAAGACTCCCACCCTACACACACCTGCATAGTCTTCACAAACCTTGGTACCAGCCATGCAGGAATGAGTGTGCACTGCACAGCTGCTACTCTGTCTCCAAAGCAGGTGCACAGAAAGTGGACAGAGCATTAGCTATCGACCAATGTGCCAGCCAGTGATGTTGAACCTGCATGGAGAAAGTGGATAAAAAATTCCAAATATTCCATTCTTTGGGAAGCAGAGGTTTTGTTCCTAGATGAATTAGGCTATTGACACACACACAAGTCACCAGATCCAGGGAGTGGAAATGGAAAAAAAATCCAAAAAACTTATATTTTAAAAAGAGCTAGAGATCATCAGAGTCCTGCAGAGACTCAAGGACATGTGTGCCACTCGTGTGAAAAACGTTGACAGATCTGCTGGGTTTTTTTCATAGAGCTGCTGTGCTGAGGAGAATTTGTATAGTGTGTAAAAACTAAAATGAAAATGTTTGTTTCCCTTTCTACTTGGTGAAAGTAGAGGAAGATTCTCTAAAATTTTGATTTGTTGTTTTAGGTTCTTTAACGTGGCAGAAGGTAAAAACCAATGGCATTGCACCTCAGACCCTCAGACACAGTTCAGCAGTAGTAGGAGAAAATATCTATGTCTATGGTGGAGTTCATTATGGAAAAGCTGTTGATGACCTGTATATGTTCAGTACTGGTAAGTAAATCTACTCTGTTTATAAGAAATCATTACTCAGATTCTAGAAAAATATCTTTGAGTCCCACTCTTGCAAAACCATATGTAGAATATTTTTTTCACAGAAAGATGCATCTTCCAGGCCAATGAAAAATTCCTGCATTAAAAATCTAAACATTTTACCACCATAAGAACAGTGGGTTCTATATATCATAAACTTGACCAGCTAAAGACAGTTTACAAATTAGTTTGAAGACTTACTTTTGTTCCTCATACTAAGATTTCTCAAAAAGGCTTCAACTTAGCCTTCATTTCCCTGGGCTCATGTAGGTACATAGATGTCTAAATGATAGCATTTGTACCCACAATTAATTGCAGGTACAATTTTTGTGAACCTAAATTTGTGCCTTCAAAAATGGAAGCCAGCCTCAAAATTAGGCCCTTTAAGTCTTTTTTTTTTTTTTTTTGCATCTGCCATATGAACATAGAACAATTTCTTAATCATCAGTAACTTGCTTGTTGTCTTTCATATTATGCACATGAGGTGAGACCCAAAAGTGAGCATATAGGCCAACATTTTTCAACTTGGGCACTTAATTTTTTTTTTAATGTTGGTCATATTGCAAGTAAAATACATACTACCTTCCTATAGCGGACTACAAAACTACAAAATCTCTCTTACACCTCACATTCTATTCATGTGAACTATTGTGCTCTGAAAAATATGCGGCCATATTGTGCCCGCAATTTTTAAGCAGAACTCATGACTGAAGTCCAGAAAAAACAATGATATGTTAAATCAGTTGGGTTTTATGTATTACTATTAGTTCAGCATATTAGTAATGTCTTATTTGCATTGCTGTTACTATATCCTGTAATTTAAAATTCTATATTATGTTTCAGTATCTCTCAGCTGGACCCCAGTCAAAACCACTGGTTCGGCACCTGGTGCCAGGTTAGTGATTTTCTAAGACTACCCTCATAGGGAATAAGGGATTAAATGATTAAGGGGACTGGATCAAAATGGAGTCACATGCTCAGAAGGTTTTGCCAATTAGCTCCAATTTCTACCCAAAAATAGCAAGAGTGTACATCATATTTGGAATAATGTTGTGCTTCTTTCTGAGATTCA
The DNA here is from genome assembly GCF_965140235.1 of Caretta caretta. NCBI lineage: Eukaryota > Metazoa > Chordata > Testudines > Cheloniidae > Caretta > Caretta caretta. The sequence goes on along the minus strand of NC_134210.1, from coordinate 86,943,452 downwards.
CGAAGAAACAATGGCAACTTTTTAATATAGTCACACAAAAATAATTCATTAAAATTATGTTTAGGCTGTGATAAAGCAAGGTGGTGCACAGGTAGGGAAGAAATGTACTGGATTCTTCTGTACTGACAAAATAGGCCACATACAGAAAGTCAATTATAGGCTCCTTGGGCCATTAAGTTAGAGAACAGGGTGTGTTCACACCATAGCAATGCTTTGGATCTGGGAAAAAAAATATCAGGCTCAAAATAGAAAGAACTTTGAAGGAGAAATTTTCCTGGACATTCAAGACTAAAGAGAAAAAACTTTTACCTAAAAAAAACAATCAGCAAATATTTCACTAAAAAAAAAAACCCAAAACCCCAGTGTATTTAGCTGACTTCTGAAGAATTGTTGAGCACAATCTGGAAACTAAGCAAAGATATTTTTAATCCTGCTTTAAGTACAAATCTCAGTGCCGCCTCAATGATAGAGCCGTTACCAATACTCAGTCATTACCTCAGCCATTACCAATACCACTCCATAACTCAGTGCTTATGTAATACTAATTGGATTACTTTAAAATAATTCTTCACTTCACAGAATAAGAAATGTCACTTTCATTATTAATATTATGTTATTTAATGCTGTGTTTTGGCGTGTGTTTTGCATAAAACAGTGAAGAAACACAAAATGACAAATTAACAGTTATTGTGAACTGTATTGAAGGGTCAGAATCTTCACTCATTTCTCAAGCCTTTTTCTTGAAGGTTTATTTTCAAAGAGAAGCTTTTGAACAATTAAAAACAAAATAAAGATTAAATCCCATTAGGCATGACAAATATGTATTGCTTTAGTGCTGCTAAACCTGCATGTAGTTGGAGAAACATTGAAACAATATCACTTTCCATAACCTCATACACTGTAAAAGTGGCTGCATTATTTTTGCTAGATCTGGCAATCTCCAGAGTGAGTTTGAAAAGAAGAAATGTACAATCTTTTGTCACTGTTTTAGGGAAATTTCATATAGCCCTACTGAGCTTTGACTTCATTTTCCTGCCATGTCAGTAGAATCATTGACACATAAGAGAGGCACAGACAAGTGTTTAATAAAGAAAAATAAAAAATATGGTTAGCTTTTATTTGAGAACATAAACTGCATGTGTTGGGGTCTTTGGGTTTTTTTCAGTATGTGGATATATCAGGATCAGTATGTGGATATATCTACCTGCCTAGGATAGCTCCCTATCACAGATTCACTGCTTGCTGTTTCCCCAACTGTCCCTCTGCACTCCAGCATGGGATTGTGCCCATTCTCTGTACAGAGGAACAGGACAGAAAGGCCCCTTGTGTTCTTTCCCTACCTCTTGTGTGCCTGCAGGGTATGGGCTACAATCTGGACCTAAATATTAAAGATGTTTGTTTCTTACAGCTTAACAATACAAAACAGTATATTTTTAAAACAGTATTGGAAAAACGCTATATATATTACATATATACACACACAATAGATTTTGCCTGCCTATTAAGATTTCCCAACACATCCCTCACCACAGAAACTAAGGAGTGAATGGGTACAGAGACTGAACCACTGTTTCATCCCTAAAATGTCCATCTGAGTCTCAGGTGAAGCACATTGGTGGAATAATGTGGGGAGTTTGCATGAGCTCTACTCCGGCTTTTTTTTTTTCCTTCATGAATAGAAGACTTCAGTCTCCAATTCAGTCAATCCAGCACCTTCCATAAGCACTAACGTCACACTTACAAACAAACAATGTTAAATCCATAAGCACTAACGTCACACTTACAAACAAAAATGTTAAATCCTAGCTAATTTACAGCCAAGCTTCTCATGACTATTCTCTGTCATTAATTAATTAAGCTCCAAACTAATTCTTAAAATGTGAGGAAAACTTCTATTTAGGTCATCTTCTCCAGCTCCCTGTCAGTTCAGGATGTTTCAAACAGTCAATTTTTTGGAGTTTGTTCTGTCTAGTTTTAAAACAACTCAATCGTTCCCTTAGGAGACTAATCTATAGTCTAATAGACTTCACTACTAGGACATTTTCCCCCAATGATGGACCAGATTCTGCTCACAGTTATATTGTGAAATCTGAGTGGAACTCAATGGGAGTTAAACCTAGATGCTGACAGCAAGTTTTGTCCCATTAGGTCTACATTTTCCTTTAGTAGATTTCAATTAATTTAATTACTCCTAGGTATAGTTCCTTGGAGTCACACATATAGTTTCACAAAAAAATTGAAGTTTAATGGCTCTGTCTGCCAAGTTCTAATTTCTAAGATCAAACAAGGAAGTTTCTGCTCTTTGTTCAGGGGACAATAGTCATTCTTTCCATGCTTTTTCTTTTCTCTATTTCTCATTTTCCTCTGTTTATAGAGACCATGTAGCACCAGATTTTTATATAATTCTTGACATAATGGGAGTGTCTCTCTCTACAACACAAAATTGTGGCAAGTGTTGCCTTGGAAAACATTCAAATTCTGAAAGCATGATAACTGGTGTTATATATTGAGTGTAAAGCCTTAGACTCCTTCCAATAAAAGTAGGGTTCACTGAGAGCTCATTGAGTGTAAGGACAAACAGCAAGAATGGTACAACAAAAAGCCCAGCTGGCTGTTTTCATGGGGTTCCAGGTGCAGTCCAGACTAGTCCAGTGGAGGGTTGTCTCACTACTTGCCCTGCTAACAATGCTTTGCCGCTGAAGCTTCCAGACTGGGATGCTCAGAGCCAGCCCACAAGCATGTAGGCCACACCCTGAGTGTGTGTGCTACATAGCCGGCCCTGGTTCAGCAACTCTGATCCCAGCAGCCCATCTATAGACCCACTCTGGTGTCTACCAGTCTCAGTTACAACCAGCAAGGGACCCCAACACACACCCAATCCCAAATTGTCCCAATGTTCAGCCCGCTCCTGGATAGTTCAGAGAAAAAATAAGGTTAATTTGTTCCTTTACAGAGAAGGAAGCATATCACAGCTTATTAACCCAAATGAGGTAACGACACCCTTCCCTGCAAATGCAGCACTGAGGTGGGCTATAGTAAAACAAATTTAATAGCAGGACATAGGTTAAGTGATGTCAAGTAAAAGGAATATAGTTAGAAAGGGTACAAGCAAGTAAGACTGAAAACACATCTAAAAGTCTAAAACTTAATCTAGCAGGGTACAGGTTTTGTTGAAGATGGTCTCTCTCGACACTCGTTCCTCTCACCAGTCATTCTTCTTCCCAGCCATGGTGACTTTCATTCAGTCAGGACCTTCAACAGAAGTACACGATGCAGGCTTCCCTTGTCTTTCTAAGTGAAAGATCTTTGTCTAAACAGGTTTCTTACCTGTATTCAGTTTCCAGAGACTTCAACCCCTCCTTGGCCGAAGGACCCATCTTTCTCAGCTAGCAAGAGCTCTGTTCCCTTGAGTCTGTCTAGTGATGGATGACCAAGATGGCTTCTATCCTTGCTTTTATCTTCAAAAGTTCAATGACCTCATGCTGATTTTCCCTTCCTGTGGGTTTCCCATCCCCCTGTATGTAAATAGAGCTTCCATTGCTTTGATTCCACTGTGCTTAATTTACATAGGAGACACTATGTACTCTAGACTGGGCTCTGGCCATAGGAGACTGTCTTCATAGGAGACTGGTAGATAGCTGCCTTCTCTCCTGTCTGACAGGGAATCTCTGTCTCCTGGTTTAGTCACAGGCTTTAAAGCATAATATCATTAAGTATCTATATTTCTTCATATAGTATTACTACATGCATGTCAGTGACATTAATCACCAGTGTGTCATTAACTTTTAGAAAAGACCTCACTCTATACACTTTTTAACACAGTAATGTAGTATACAAGTGATTCAATTGCTTATCACTTGAGGATCAATGCCCCCGGCAATGATGCAATAGGATTTAGCCACTGGCTACTCCACAGGCATCAGTTCAAAGTTCCCTGAACCCCAAAACTGTGGCAGGATATATTTCTTCCCCCTTTGGGTAGGATGTGGGATAGGGACCACAGTGTCCATTGCTAACCTATAAAATGCCTCTTGTATTACAGGCAAGGGGTGGAGACAAACTTTCTAGAGTCCTGCAGGTCTTTTTCTTTTTTGAGACAATTCACAAGACCTGCAATAATCTCCCACCTCATTCTGTGTCCCTGACCAGTAGAAATATTTCTTTAACCTCTCATAGGTTCTCTGGTCCCCTAAGTGACCAGCAAAAGGACAGTCCTGGTGCTGGGCAGGTACAACCAGCTGCTTGTAAGGTTTTCCAAGGCTTTTCCACCAGGGGAAATTCCCTGCATAGTCTCCCTGCCTTTCAAAAAACATTTCCCAATTTCCCTTCAGTGGGGGAATCCCTTCAGGACATATCCTTTTATGCACCCTAGAATAGGGTCTGCCCTTCGTTCATCTGCAAAACACTGGCAGCTGGGACAGATTCTTCAGTAACAGGGGTTAATTCTTCCCATCCTCCAGCTCTCAGAGCATACTACTTTCCTTTGCTATGCAAGAGCTGGCCTCGGCACCTCCCACACTTGAAAGCACATTGCTTCTTACCACTGAGCTAGGGCTGTCCCATTCCCTGACAGCTATTTCTTTATTTACACAATTCTCTGAGATCATGGGACAATTATTCGTTTTTACTATGGGTTACAATTTTAACAATTTTGCACATATTAAGAATATCATTTCCCACCAGCATTGCTGTGGGAATGCTTTCTAACTACCTCAGCCTTCAAGGTAACTTTCGAGCCTTCCCAATCCAAATGCACTTTAGCCAGAGTTACAGGGATTTTATATTTCCCCAATGCCAGGAGCTCTACATTCTCACCAGGTAACATATTCGTTTTTCTGACCATGCTTTCCCTGACCAGAGAAATTTGTGCACCAAACACCACCAGTGTTTCTCCAGACTGTGAATTCCCTGCCATTTAGTTCAGCAATGTTGATAAATGCCAGTTCCACCTCCCCAGAGTCAGACCCCACAAAATTAACCAGGGGCTCAGCATGAACCTCTGTGTGTCGTAACTGGGATGTGGGCAGTCAGACCTAGCGGTCAGAGCAGGGGTCAGGCCTGGTCAGGTACCAGAGGGCCAGAATCCAAGACTGGCCAGAGGGCAGAACAAGACCCAGGCATCAGGAGATGGGCAGATTTGGAAACCAGAGTCTGTGGTCTCTTGCACATAGGTCTGAAGCTGAAACAGGCAGGCAGTCTGACTTAAGTACTGTGCCAGCCAATCAGTGGGCTGTGAGGAACTGCCACATAGGTCCTGCTGGTCTTACTTCCTGCTGAGTCCAGCCTCACAGGGTCCTCCTGCCAGAGCCCAGCCTAAACCTCCTGTAGTGATGTGGAGCTTTCAATGGCCCAGGTACCCCATAGTACAGTTTGTTAATAGTCACAGTATTAACCTAGGTGGGGGCTAAATGTTTTGGGGTTTTTTTTAGCTTAGAGCAATTATGCTCAATAGAGTTACAGTGATAGCACCCTCTTTGACCATTCTCCTGCACAGGAGGTCTGTGATGGGGATTTCTAGGAGGGGAACAATTCTGAGAAGGTGAGTGCCTGGGCTTCTCACTGCCCTCCGTCTTCCCAGGGATAAGAGAAGGGCGCCCCTCCTTTACACCAAGCTTCTGCCCGTCCTTCTCTGTCTTGCCCTCATCAGACTTTTGGGCTTGCACAAAGGAATCAGGATGTCAACTTCCTGTACAGAATGTAGAGATTTATCCCATACTGTGTTTCTGATTTCCCCAGAACGTTTGAGCAAAGAGGTCAAACAACTGGACACAGTTCTCAGCCCCTTGTCCCTTTGCCTGTTCTAATTCAATCTCACATTTTATAGACATACTCACTATGACTCATGCCAGCACTTTTCCTGAGATTTCTGAATTTCAACCTTTACACCTCAATGGTAATTTGAAACCTTTGCAAGACAGCTTTTTAAATTTGGGATATTTCAAAGCTTGTTCAATTGGCATTTCATTAAATACATTTAAGGTTTTATCAGACAACCTTGCAATCAATGTGGGGTCTTTCTTGTGTTCTGAAACTACAGTATGATCCTCACATAACCTTTCAAAAGTGGTAAAGTATTCTTATACAGTCTGCTTCTTTATGTGCAGGGCAGAGCTTCTCCCAGGTGGGTGTTCCTTGGATGGAGGGAGCACCTGGGAACTCTGGGATCTTCCCCTACTTGTAAATTATGCTCTGGGCATGCAGCTTTTCCTTCCCATTTTCTTGGGTTCCTTTTCTTTCAGCTCCATGGCATGTTGGTGAGCAGCTCGTTCTGCTTCCGGACCCACCAGTGTGTTTCTTCTTGCTGCTGCCTTTCTGCCTCCCTCTCCGGGGCTCTCATGTCTGCTTCCCACTTTTGGTGTTCACACTCTTGTCTTTCTGTTCAGCTAATCATTTTTGGTGTTCATGCACCTCTCTCATTTTGTCATTCTCCAACCTGGCCTGCAATAAGGGCTAGTCTACACTAGAAGGGCTACGGCGGTAGCCACTGTAGCACGTCTGGTGAAGGCGTTTTACGCTGATGGGAGAGAGCTCTCCCATCAGCATAATAAAACCACCTTCATAAGAGGCAGTAGCTGTGTTGGCGGAAGAAGCTCTCCCACTGACATAGCGCTGGCCACACTGGCGCTTAAGTCGGTGTAACTTACATCGCTCAGCTTATTCACACCCCTGAGTGACAAGTTATACTGACATAAGAGGTAGTGTATACAAACCCTAACTCTGTAGTTGCTGACATTCCTGTTTTCATCTTTATATTTGTTCTATTTCCCTTACCCAAAATAAACAAACAGAAAATAATAAAACTGTAACCTTTCTTTTACTGTTCCCAGCCTTCACACCTGAGAATCACTTAAAATTGTTACACCAGTGATTAAAGTGTAATACTCAGTTAAAATAGCAAGCTGTGTGTAAACCTTGGTTTGACTATGCCACTGTCACCTTCTTGTAGGGTGACCAGATGTCCCAATTTGATAGGGACAGTCCTGATTTTGGGGTCTTTTTCTTATATGGGCTCCTATTACCCCCTACCCCCTGTCCCAATTTTTCACACTTGCTGTCTGGTCACCCTGCCTTCTTGGGTGCAATCCAGACTGGTGAGGTGTCGTGCCACCTCATACCCTGAACTACTGAGTGCCTCAATGCTTTGCTACTGTAGCTCCCAGACTGGGACACTGTTAGCAACAAGCACACAGGTCACACTCTGAGTGTCTGTGTTATGCAGCCAGCCCTGGTTCAGCAATCCTGACCCCAGCAGCCTGTCTGCAGCCCCTCAATCTTTATAGACCAGTAAACCTTTGAAATGGATTCTTCTAAAGTTTACCCCTGATAGTAAAGTTTATTTAAGCTGTGAGGAAAGTGACATGGAGTCTAATGGTGAAGGAAGCTCCAAGTTTTTTCTTCCCCTCCTGCTGTTGGCTAAATGCAAATTGTTCTGTTTCCTTCAGTCTCCCCCTCCAGCCACCTTGTTAGTTTGATGGCCCTGTTTACAGCATATATGCAAATTGGAGTAAACACATATTCTTTTGTTTAAAGCAGACTTTGCTTACGCACTGCTTGTGAAACACATTTTAAGAATAAAGAAAAGGAGTACTTGTGGCACCTTAGAGACTAACCAATTTATTTGAGCATGAGCTTTCGTGAGCTACAGCTCACTTCATCAGATGTATACCGTGGAAACTGCAGCAGACTTTATATACACACAGAGAATATGAAACAATACCTCCTCCCACCCCACTGTCCTGCTGGTAATAGCTTATCTAAAGTGATCAACAGGTGGGCCATTTCCAGCACAAATACAGGTTTTCTCACCCTCCACCCCCCCACACAAATTCACTCTCCTGCTGGTGCTAGCCCATCCAAAGTGACAACTCTTTACATAATCAAGTCGGGCTATTTCCTGCATAGATCCAGGTTTTCTCACATCCCCCCCACCCCCATACACACACAAACTCACTCTCCTGCTGGTAATAGCTCATCTAAACTGACCACTCTCCAAGTTTAAATCCAAGTTAAACCAGAACATCTGGGGGAGAGGGGGTAGGAAAAAACAAGAGGAAACAGGCTACCTTGCATAATGACTTAGCCACTCCCAGTCTCTATTTAAGCCTAAATTAATAGTATCCAATTTGCAAATGAATTCCAATTCAGCAGTTTCTCGCTGGAGTCTGGATTTGAAGTTTTTTTGTTTTAAGATAGTGACCTTCATGTCTGTGATTGCGTGACCAGAGAGATTGAAGTGTTCTCCGACTGGTTTATGAATGTTATAATTCTTGACATCTGATTTGTGTCCATTTATTCTTTTACGTAGAGACTGTCCAGTTTGACCAATGTACATGGCAGAGGGGCATTGCTGGCACATGATGGCATATATCACATTGGTGGATGTGCAGGTGAACGAGCCTCTGATAGTGTGGCTGATGTTATTAGGCCCTGTGATGGTGTCCCCTGAATAGATATGTGGGCACAATTGGCAACGGGCTTTGTTGCAAGGATAAGTTCCTGGGTTAGTGGTTCTGTTGTGTGGTATGTGGTTGTTGGTGAGTATTTGCTTCAGGTTGCGGGGCTGTCTGTAGGCAAGGACTGGCCTGTCTCCCAAGACTTGTGAGAGTGTTGGGTCATCCTTTAGGATAGGTTGTAGATCCTTAATAATGCATTGGAGGGGTTTTAGTTGGGGGCTGAAGGTGACCGCTAGTGGCGTTCTGTTATTTTCTTTGTTAGGCCTGTCCTGTAGTAGGTAACTTCTGGGAACTCTTCTGGCTCTATCAATCTGTTTCTTTACTTCTGCAGGTGGGTATTGTAGTTGTAAGAAAGCTTGACAGAGATCTTGTAGGTGTTTGTCTCTGTCTGAGGGGTTGGAGCAAATGCGGTTGTATCGCAGAGCTTGGCTGTAGACGATGGATCGTGTGGTGTGGTCAGGGTGAAAGCTGGAGGCATGCAGGTAGGAATAGCGGTCAGTAGGTTTCCGGTATAGGGTGGTGTTTATGTGGCCATTGTTTATTAGCACTGTAGTGTCCAGGAAGTGGATCTCTTGTGTGGACTGGACCAGGCTGAGGTTGGTGGTGGGATGGAAATTGTTGAAATCATGGTGGAATTCCTCAAGGGCTTCTTTTCCATGGGTCCAGATGATGAAGATGTCATCAATATAGCGCAAGTAGAGTAGGGGCTTTAGGGGACGAGAGCTGAGGAAGCGTTGTTCTAAATCAGCCATAAAAATGTTGGCATACTGTGGGGCCATGCGGGTACCCATAGCAGTGCCGCTGATCTGAAGGTATACATTGTCCCCAAATGTGAAATAGTTATGGGTAAGGACAAAGTCACAAAGTTCAGCCACCAGGTTAGCCGTGACATTATCGGGGATAGTGTTCTTGACGGCTTGTAGTCCATCTTTGTGTGGAATGTTGGTGTAGAGGGCTTCTACGTCCATAGTAGCCAGGATGGTGTTATCAGGAAGATCACCGATGGATTGAAGTTTCCTCAGGAAGTCAGTGGTGTCTCGAAGGTAGCTGGGAGTGCTGGTAGCGTAGGGCCTGAGGAGGGAGTCTACGTAGCCAGACAATCCTGCTGTCAGGGTGCCAATGCCTGAGATGATGGGGCGCCCAGGATTTCCAGGTTTATGGATCTTGGGTAGTAGATAGAATATCCCAGGTCGGGGTTCCAGGGGTGTGTCTGTGCGGATTTGATCTTGTGCTTTTTCAGGAAGTTTCTTGAGCAAATGCTATAGTTGCTTTTGGTAACTCTCAGTGGGATCATAGGGTAATGGCTTGTAGAAACTCGTGTTGGAGAGCTGCCCAGCAGCCTCTTGTTCATATTCCGACCTATTCATGATGACAACAGCACCTCCTTTGTCAGCCTTTTTGATTATGATGTTGGAGTTGTTTCTGAGGCTGTGGATGGCATTGCGTTCCGCATGGCTGAGGTTATGGGGCAAGTGATGCTGCTTTTCCACAATTTCAGCCCGTGCACGTCGGCGGAAGCACTCTATGTAGAAGTCTAGTCTGCTGTTTCGACCTTCAGGAGGAGTCCATCTAGAATCCCTCTTTCTGTAGTGTTGGCAGGGAGACCTCTGTGGATTAGTATGTTGTTCAGAGGTATTTTGGAAATATTCCTTGAGACGGAGACGTCGAAAATAGGATTCTAGGTCACCACAGAACTGTATCATGTTCGTGGGGGTGGAGGGGCAGAAGGAGAGGCCCCGAGATAGAACAGCTGCTTCTGCTGGGCTGAGAGTATAGTTGGATAGGTTAACAATATTGCTAGGTGGGGTGAGGGAACCATTGCTGTGGCCCCTTGTAGCATGTAGTAGTTTAGAAAGTTTAGTGTCCTTTTTCTTTTGTAGAGAAGCAAAGTGTGCGTTGTAAATGGCTTGTCTAGTTTTAGTAAAATCCAGCCACGAGGAAGTTTGTGTGAAAGGTTGGTTCTTTATGAGAGTATCCATTTTTGAGAGCTCATTCTTAATCTTTCCCTGTTTGCTGTAGAGGATCTTGATCAGGTGATTCCGCAGTTTCTTTGAGAGCGTGAGGCACAAGCTGTCAGCATAGTCTGTGTGGTATGTAGATTGTAATGGATTTTTTACCTTCAGTCCTTTTGGTACGATGTCCATCTGTTTGCATTTGGAAAGGAAGATGATGTCTGTCTGTATCTGTACAAGTTTAAAGATTAAGAATGAGCTCTCAACGCAATGCCATCCACAGCCTCAGAAACAACTCTGACATCATAATCAAAAAGGCTGACAAAGGAGGTGCTGTTGTCATCATGAATAGGTCGGAATATGAACAAGAGGCTGCTCGGCAGCTCTCCAACACGAGTTTCTACAAGCCATTACCCTATGATCCCACTGAGAGTTACCAAAAGCAACTACAGCATTTGCTCAAGAAACTTCCTGAAAAAGCACAAGATCAAATCCGCACAGACACACCCCTGGAACCCCGACCTGGGATATTCTATCTACTACCCAAGATCCATAAACCTGGAAATCCTGGGCGCCCCATCATCTCAGGCATTGGCACCCTGACAGCAGGATTGTCTGGCTATGTAGACTCCCTCCTCAGGCCCTACGCTACCAGCACTCCCAGCTACCTTCGAGACACCACTGACTTCCTGAGGAAACTTCAATCCATCAGTGATCTTCCTGATAACACCATCCTGGCTACTATGGACGTAGAAGCCCTCTACACCAACATTCCACACAAAGATGGACTACAAGCCGTCAAGAACACTATCCCCGATAATGTCACGGCTAACCTGGTGGCTGAACTTTGTGACTTTGTCCTTACCCATAACTATTTCACATTTGGGGACAATGTATACCTTCAGATCAGCGGCACTGCTATGGGTACCCGCATGGCCCCACAGTATGCCAACATTTTTATGGCTGATTTAGAACAACGCTTCCTCAGCTCTCGTCCCCTAAAGCCCCTACTCTACTTGCGCTATATTGATGACATCTTCATCATCTGGACCCATGGAAAAGAAGCCCTTGAGGAATTCCACCATGATTTCAACAATTTCCATCCCACCACCAACCTCAGCCTGGTCCAGTCCACACAAGAGATCCACTTCCTGGACACTACAGTGCTAATAAACAATGGCCACATAAACACCACCCTATACCGGAAACCTACTGACCGCTATTCCTACCTGCATGCCTCCAGCTTTCACCCTGACCACACCACACGATCCATCGTCTACAGCCAAGCTCTGCGATACAACCGCATTTGCTCCAACCCCTCAGACAGAGACAAACACCTACAAGATCTCTGTCAAGCTTTCTTACAACTACAATACCCACCTGCAGAAGTAAAGAAACAGATTGATAGAGCCAGAAGAGTTCCCAGAAGTTACCTACTACAGGACAGGCCTAACAAAGAAAATAACAGAACGCCACTAGCGGTCACCTTCAGCCCCCAACTAAAACCCCTCCAATGCATTATTAAGGATCTACAACCTATCCTAAAGGATGACCCAACACTCTCACAAGTCTTGGGAGACAGGCCAGTCCTTGCCTACAGACAGCCCGGCAACCTGAAGCAAATACTCACCAACAACCACATACCACACAACAGAACCACTAACCCAGGAACTTATCCTTGCAACAAAGCCCGTTGCCAATTGTGCCCACATATCTATTCAGGGGACACCATCACAGGGCCTAATAACATCAGCCACACTATCAGAGGCTCGTTCACCTGCACATCCACCAATGTGATATATGCCATCATGTGCCAGCAATGCCCCTCTGCCATGTACATTGGTCAAACTGGACAGTCTCTACGTAAAAGAATAAATGGACACAAATCAGATGTCAAGAATTATAACATTCATAAACCAGTCGGAGAACACTTCAATCTCTCTGGTCACGCAATCACAGACATGAAGGTCGCTATCTTAAAACAAAAAAACTTCAAATCCAGACTCCAGCGAGAAACTGCTGAATTGGAATTCATTTGCAAATTGGATACTATTAATTTAGGCTTAAATAGAGACTGGGAGTGGCTAAGTCATTATGCAAGGTAGCCTGTTTCCTCTTGTTTTTTCCTACCCCCCCCTCCCAGATGTTCTGGTTTAACTTGGATTTAAACTTGGAGAGTGGTCAGTTTAGATGAGCTATTACCAGCAGGAGAGTGAGTTTGTGTGTGTATGGGGGTGGGGGGGATGTGAGAAAACCTGGATCTATGCAGGAAATAGCCCGACTTGATTATGTAAAGAGTTGTCACTTTGGATGGGCTAGCACCAGCAGGAGAGTGAATTTGTGTGGAGGGGTGGAGGGTGAGAAAACCTGGATTTGTGCTGGAAATGGCCCACCTGTTGATCACTTTAGATAAGCTATTACCAGCAGGACAGTGGGGTGGGAGGAGGTATTGTTTCATATTCTCTGTGTGTATATAAAGTCTGCTGCAGTTTCCACGGTATACATCTGATGAAGTGAGCTGTAGCTCACGAAAGCTCATGCTCAAATAAATTGGTTAGTCTCTAAGGTGCCACAAGTACTCCTTTTCTTTTTGCGAATACAGACTAACACGGCTGTTCCTCTGAAACCTGACATTTTAAGAATATAATTCTGGCACATATCATAACTCTTAATACCCACCACATACATACAACACACAAGAATATTAATGATAAGTGAGTTATTAGTTTTCAAGTGATACCTCAGAAGGCATATTTTGTAAAAAGATTACTACAGTGTGTGTAGGCTGTGAATACAGGGGTGCTTCGAGTTACAGGTATATTTTTAAATTAAGGGATTTCTAATATTGTGCCTGGGGATGATTTGCTTTATTGCTTTTCTCACTTGTTGCACCTTTGCTGATAGAATCAAGAAAGTTTCATTGTGAAATTAATCCTATAACCCCTTATCACCCTCTATGAGAGCTTCTTATTTTTTCATAGTGCTTTGTTATTTCTGTTTTAAACTAAATTCATTCATGATGACTGACAGAATGATTGGTACAGGTTTGAGCATGACTCAGACACGTTAATAATCCAAGATCTTTACCCCCTTCTTGTTTTTCCCTTCAGTTTAATTACAAGTCTAAATTAGGGAAACATATGACTGTACTATGATGATTAATTGTAGAGGCAAATGTGATGCTTAAAAGCAGGAATTGTTGCACTGTATTTATAAATAGCAGATGAGGAGCTTTAGATCAGATTTAGCCCTGCAATTGTTTTTTGCACTCTGTATGCTAGGGTTGAATTTGGCTCTGTGTGATTGAATATATATATATATATATAGAATGCAGGATTAAAAAATTTAGTGTCCAGAAATGTTGATGGCTAAGATACCAGTTATATAATCACATCAGTAAATAGCCATGTGATTTTCAGCAATCTTTCAAAGTACTTTAAACCCAGTAATTGTCATGGAAATTAAATATTTCTCATACATTTGCATTTACCATGAAACATGTTTTACCCTAAAAATCACAAGTTCTGCTTTATATATCAGGTGCACAAAGAATTGGTTGTCGAATAGAATTTATCGGACCCTGGCTCTGTATCTATATTTCGATGACATGGGATTACTCATGGCAAAGAAAACAAGGGGGTGGGAAATTAGTAAATAAGCTTAAATCTTCGCACCTGCCCAAGGCTTGATTAAATAGGCTTCCCACAGAAGAGTTCTGCAAGGGCTATGGGGAATAGAACCTTCCTTTGAAGGTCTTGGAGTGCAGCATCCTACTCAGGAATGTGTGACACACACAGACACACACACTGCCCTCCAACTGCCGCAGATCAAGACTCCATGAAGCAGTGCTCCACAATTCAGAACTTCCTTTGCAGCTCTCCACATCCTGCTCCTGCTGTTTACTATGAGCCAACAAGAAGCTGGCCAAAGTAAATAGGTCAGGGTATCTTTAAAGTAGTTTCTTTTTCCTCTCAGCCAAAATGTTGCAAGTTATGATTGAGATGCATTGGCAAGGCTATGTGGCTGTTCACTAGGTGTCTCTTCCCTGCCATCAGTGTCACTTTCATTAACACCGTAGAAACTTTGAGTTCCAGTTCTGCACTAAGCTGTGTGGACCTTCACACCTACATGGAGACTCAATTAAGGTCATTGGGATTCTTTAGCAATGGTCTTGTCTACACCCAAAAGTTGTTACAGCTTTAACTATATTGGTATTGGGTTTTCCATGGCCAGGTGGCCTAGTAGCTGGTCTTTCTGTAAGCCCAGAGAGGGTGGTAGGGGGACCCAGGCCCTCCCTCTCCACCAGGTCCCAGCCCAGGGCCCTATGTAGGTCTACCCCTAAACAGGAAAGATGGGTCTCCCTCCCAGTGTCTGTGGGTGAGTGTCAAGACCAGCTTCCATGGGTTACTTCCTACAAGTCTCTTTAGTTTGGAGCATGGCCTCACTAGTCCAGTTGCCCCACAGCTAGGGCTTATTTGCACACTCCCCTTGTCAGGGGAACCCTTACTTGCCTCAAATTGCTGTGCTGGCTGGAAGGTTACTGATCCATCTCAGCCAGCAGATAGCTCCTGCCATCTCACCACTCAGCTTCCCTTATTTTCTACCCCGTCCAGGCCTGGTATTGGCTGCAGGTATAGCAGGGCGGGGCTAGCTGAACCCAAAGATTTTCTTTAATCCCTGCTGTGCTGGACGGCAGTTGCTTTGCTCCTTCATAGGCCCTGATTCTGCAACTGATTGAGCCCTACAATAGGTGCAGTGGTTGCTTCCATGCTAACAATTGCAAGATCAGGGCCTAATTCTCCAACCCCAATATCCCTGTTACTCAAAATTTGTGCTCTAGCCAATCCCATATCCATAATTCTTATCAAAATTAGTAGTTACAAAATCCCAGTTTTGTAAAGATTTTGTGATGTTCCCTGAGACCTTAAAAATTAATAAATCAGGATTTATGTGTATCACTGCTGACTTGCACAGGAAATTATATCCAGTTTGTATTTTTCTCTATGCTGTATAAAAAAGGCTTGAAAGTCTTGTACAATTATATGTCTGTTCTTTATATTAGCAATGCAAGTCTTGCCTGAGCTGAAAGACTCTACAATGCCTGGAGAACTAGTGAAATGGTGACATCACAACACCCAAACGAGTGCAGTTGTGGGGGAGGGATTTAGTTAGACTGTTTAAAATCTTTTTGGGGTGTGTTTTAGTAATAACTATTTAATTCCAATGACAAATTAACATTTGGAATTAAGGGAGCATTTGTTAAAAGATGGAGATTCTCTTCAATCACAATAAACATCCCTTACACGTCCGAGGCTTGACAATCCAGAACCCTTATATTTCTGTGGTGAAAAGCAAGTATTAACAAAGCAAATGACAAACAAGGCATTTGGGCAGACTTTATAAAGAAAGGGACACAAGACCAATTTTAAAAAAAAATACTTCACAGATCACATTTAGGGTTAAACTGATTCCTGTAGCTTTTATATTTTAATAAAATGTTCACAGGCTAGACTTTTGAAGGTATTCAAGTGTCTAAAGCTGCAGATAAATGCTTAGTGGGATTTACAAAGGTGCCTAACACCTATTGATTTCAATGAAAATTAGGTGCTTGTGTGCTCTTAAAATCCGACTAGGCATCTATCTGTATGTATAAGCCTTTAATATACCTTTAAAACTCTGGCCCTACATCACTTTTGAATACTGCAAATCCTTATTCATGATGAAAGGATGATATTTTAATGGTGCTACTCATACATGCACTTGTAGGTCCAGCCTGTTCTATTAACATTTTGGGAAACTTTTTGGACTTGGAGAAAGCCAAACATATTCTCAACGCAAAAAGTCTCTCCTCTCTGAATCAGGAAGAAATGGTAATCAATATGGTCAATGTGGACATTTCTAAAAGCTCTCTTCTACCAGAATTCTCCCATCTATTATTTTAAGTCTTCTCTTTCTCTTTTAGGATATAATTTAGTGTAGGAGTTTTCCTTCTATAAAGCCAATTTAAAACAGGAAATTGCTGTATCAGAGATGACTATGGAGAAATGATTTCTCAGATGTACAGCTGTCTAGTCTTTGTTAATTATGCTTTAATTAGAAAACATAAGGGTTTTTTTCTTTTTTAACCAGATGATTTCTTTTGTAAAAGGGATTTGTTGTTGCCTTCTTATATCTTCATTTATCTGCACTGGCATATAACAGTCCCGAAAGATCACTTGAGAACCTCATGCCCTGCCCCACCCCTGACATGTCCCCTTCCTTTCTGCTCCCAAAATGTCCCTCACATAGGATGGGGCAAGAGGAGCTCATGTAGGGCTCATTACTCCATTCCTGTGCCAGCACACTCCCTGACATCCCTCAGGTTTAGGAGGTTGGAAAGGTGGGGAAAACCACCTAAGCCCACCACGCCACCTCCATGCACTGAGCCCCACGTTAGTGCACCTGGATTTAGGCCAAGATATTGAAAGGTGGATAAGGGAACCTCTCTCGAATGACAAGGAAAAATGGTTGAGTTGTTTGTAGATGTAATGCACACAAGCACGTGTGCAGCTACTATATGGAAATAAGAGCTAATGCTTCTTCAGAGAAGGGGAGGAAAGCACAGAGGCTGTAACACTACACCTCTAAGAGTGTAACAAACGGAATATATTTTCCCCTATGTTGTTCTGACCTGTAGCAAATAGCAGTCTGGCTTCTTCCTGTTTCAGTAATTTTGCTTACTTAGTGAATGTTAGAAAAACGGTTGGCTTCAAATGTTGTTTTATTCTTTTCAGGTCAGGCCATGCTTTTGCAACAGTTGGACAAGTAATATACATGTTTGGTGGTTGTTCGGGTGAAAATATTTACTGCACTGATTTGCATGCATTGGATACAGGTATCTTTTAGAATTGCAGATGATTTCCTTCTTAGTACATTTTATAGATATATAAAGTGTGAAAAAAGAAGAGGAGTATCACAGACCTGTCTTACAGCTCCCGTGGTACTATTTCTAACCTCCGAGCAGGATCCAGAGTTGGTGCAGAATTGTTCTTCAGCCAATACTCTGTTCTGAGGACAGGACTAGGCCCCGCAGCCTTAGTGCCCCTTCCACTGATAGAGGGATTGGAGAATCTGCACAACAGTAGGTGCTTCAGTCAGACCCCCAAAGATCTGCTGCCTGTATGTGGCTGTGCAAGACCTTCTTCTGTACTGGACTCTACACAATGCAGAAGAGCCTGCACCCACTTTGTGAGCTCTTGGATTGTTTCTTCCTGGCCCCTGTGCTGCAGAACTACCGAGGTTCATCTGTGTTAGTGGGCACCTACAGAGGAAGGGAGAAAATTTTGACCTTTGTGTGAAGTATCATTTTTGTTACCTGTTTTGGAGAGATGCGCCAAGAATATAGTCTTAAATATAAGCTTGTAAATATAGTACTGAAAAGGTGAATTCACAACAGAAAATTAAAGCCAGCCAAAGTATATTGAAAGAGTTGCATAGTTTTATTTAATTACATTTGCCTTATTCGTAAGTCTGATAGGCCTGCAAAATAGAAATCCTTAAAAGAATCATAGAAACAGGCATACACAGCTAGAGTGTAGATGAAAATTTACCCATTTTTCTATCCTTCCCACTTAACTCTGTCCTCACCCACCACATTTACTGTCTTCAGAGGAACCACACAGGGTAAACTGAGGTACTTCCTGGAAAGTTCTCATTGGTTCATTTCAAATATCTTCTTTCCAAGGGTGGATATGAGCTAACTGATGTGAAATAACTGTATTGCCTTGTCATGCATTTGGCTATTGCCTCATGAAAATACACCCAGTGTATTTACATCTGCAGACCAGATTCAGGGACAACCCAAATTATTAGGAGGGGCCAGTCATTAAGTTGTTTGTCTGCAAACAACTGCTTCCTTCACCTATCCTGAGTCAGGAAAAAAGAGGTAAGAAACAAGCCATTATCTCAAGCCCCTCTTGTGAACTGTTTGTCCTCTGGGATAAGTTAATTGAAATTTCCCTCCCCCAACTCACACTTGAATTTTAATATGTCCAGATGGAAATAGGCCATTTTTGCAGAGAATTTGGCTTTTTCACTGTAAAGGGAGTGTTCCATCTGCAAAATCGGCTTTATTTTTATCAGAGGTTTGAGGTGAGACTGCATGGGGGGCAAATTGGGTGTGGCCTCGGTATGGTTGCATGGGACCAGGTGTGGCCCCTGCACAACCACATGGGCTCAGAGGGGCGAGCAAGACAATTTACCCCTCTCTGCAGCTGTGCAAAGGTTACACACAGACCAGTCTCTGTGCTCCCTGCACTTTGGGGAGCACAAAAACAGCCTAGCCTTGGTCAGCCTAGCCTAACCCCCTGCCCCCAGGAAGCAGAACTCCACAAAGGGAGGCGGGAGGAGGCAGAGCTGTGCTCCCACTCCCCTTCTGCATCAGCTTGTGCAGTGGAGCCAGCACATAAAGGTAGCAGATTGCTCACCCCTTATGGCAAGGAGCATCACCAGAAAGATTGTGCCAACCTCCCGAGTGCTCCTTCGGAGGCATTGCAACTTGACATGGCCTTCTCTTCAGGACAGTGGCTAAAAAGCCACAATCTGTCACAAAATGTTTCACTCCAGCTGACCTGCAAAAAATATTTTTCACGCACATTGTTTCTTCAGCAGTGAGAGTTGGTGGTTTTGCACCACTCTGTTTTGCTAACCCAGGAACTATAACTGTAACTTCCTTTGATCTATTAGCCTTTCAAGTAAAACTTCTTACAACAATTTACTATGCTGTCCCACCAAGTTTTCTGCTGAAGTATAATATAGGAAATTTAGTTACAGTCTGGATATTATCAGAAAAGTAATTGTGGAAAAGCAGCATCACTTGCCCCATAACCTCAGCCGTGCAGAACACAATGCCATCCACAGCCTCAGAAACAACTCCAACATCATAATCAAAAAGGCTGACAAAGGAGGTGCTGTCGTCATCATGAATAGGTCGGAATATGAACAAGAGGCTGCTAGGCAGCTCTCCAATACCACTTTCTACAAGCCATTACCCTCTGATCCCACTGAGAGTTACCAAAAGCAACTACAGCATTTGCTCAAGAAACTCCCTGAAAAAGCACAAGAACAAATCCGCACAGACACACCCCTGGAACCGCAACCTGGGGTATTCTATCTGCTACCCAAGATCCATAAACCTGGAAATGCTGGGCGCCCCATCATCTCAGGCATTGGCACCCTGACAGAAGGATTGTCTGGCTATGCAGACTCCCTCCTCAGGCCCTACGCTACCAGCACTCCCAGCTATCTTCAAGACACCACTGACTTCCTGAGGAAACTACAATCCATCGGTGATCTTCCTGAAAACACCATCCTGGCCACTATGGATATAGAAGCCCTCTACACCAACATTCCACACAAAGATGAACTACAAGCAGTCAGCTTGGAACAGGAACAGTATCCCCGATAATGTCACAGCAAACCTGGTGGCTGAACTTTGTGACTTTGTCCTCACCCATAACTATTTCACATTTGGGGACAATGTATACCTTCAAATCAGCAGCACTGCTATGGGTACCCGCACGGCCCCACAGTATGCCAACATTTTTATGGCTGACTTAGAACAATGCTTCCTCAGCTCTCGTCCCCTAATGCCCCTACTCTACTTGCGCTACACTGATGACATCTTCATCATCTGGACCCATAGAAAAGAAGCCCTTGAGGAATTCCACCATGATTTCAACAATTTCCATCCCACCATCAACCTCAGCCTGGACAAGTCCACAGAAGAGATCCACTTCCTGGACGCTACGGTGCTAATAAGCGATGGTCACATAAACACCACCCTATACTGGAAACCTACTGACCGCTCTTCCTACCTACATGCCTCCAGCTTTCACCCAGACCACACCACACGATCCATTGTCTACAGCCAAGCTCTACGATACAACCGCATTTGCGCCAACCCCTCAGACAGAGACAAACACCTACAAGATCTCTATCAAGCATTCTTACAACTACAGTACCCACCTGCTGAAGTGAAGAAACAGATTGACAGAGCCAGAAGAGTACCCAGAAGTCACTTACTACAGGACAGGCCCAACAAAGAAAATAACAGAACGCCACTAGCCATCACCTTCAGCCCCCAACTAAAACCTCTCCAACGCATCATCAAGGATCTACAACCTATCCTGAAGGATGACCCATCACTCTCACGGATCTTGGGGGACAGGCCAGTCCTTGCTTACAGACAGCCCCCCAACCTGAAGCAAATACTCACCAGCAACCGCACACCACACAACAGAACCACTAACCCAGGAACCTATCCTTGCAACAAAGCCCGTTGCCAACTGTGCCCCCATATCTATTCAGGGGACACCATCATAGGGCCTAATCACATCAGCCACACTATCAGAGGCTCATTCACCTGCACATCTACCAATGTGATATATGCCATCATGTGCCAGCAATGCCCCTCTGCCATGTACATTGGTCAAACTGGACAGTCTCTACGTAAAAGAATAAATGGACACAAATCAGACGTCAAGAATTATAACATTGAAAAACCAGTCGGAGAACACTTCAATGTCTCTGGTCACTCGATTAGAGACCTAAAAGTGGCAATTCTTCAACAAAAAAACTTCAAAAACAGACTCCAACAAGAGACTGTTGAATTGGAATTAATTTTCAAACTGGATACAATTAACTTAGGCTTGAATAGAGACTGGGATTGGATGGGTCATTACACAAAGTAAAACTATTTCCCCATGTTTATTCCCCCCTCCCCCCACTGTTCCTCAGACATTCTTGTCAACTGCTGGAAATGACCCACCTTGATTATCACTACAAAAGGTTTTCTTCTCCCCCCCTCCATCTCCCACCCCCGCTCTCTTGCTGGTAATAGCTCCTCTTAAGTGATCACTCTCCTTACAGTGTATATGGTAACACCCATTGTTTCATGTTCTCTGTGTATATAAATCTCCCCACTGTATTTTCCACTGAATGGATCCGATGAAGTGAGCTGTAGCTCACGAAAGCTTATGCTCAAATAAATTGGTTAGTCTCTAAGGTGCCACCAGTACTCCTTTTCTTTTTGCGAATACAGACTAACATGGCTGCTACTCTGAAACCTGTACATAAAAATGGTACCTCTCACTCAACATACCATGGTCCTTTATGGCTTCAAAGCCTGTCCACTTACTTTCCTGACAAAAATGAGTTTTTAATACTGTTAGCACCATAGAGCCATCCAAGATATGTAAGAGTGAGCTAGAGTCTATTCTGCCTCAGGCATCGTCAACAAAATTGTCGAATAAGTTCTGACAGCAGTCTTTATTATTGGTAATAATGTAAGAAGCAGAAAGAAGATGGTTTGGTTTTCAGATCACACATTGTTTGCAGTGTTGTCAGTTCGAAAAAGTATCTTCTAACTGGTGAATTGAACAAATTGGGAGAGAATAAATCTGGATCCCCCACAAGTCCATTTTGGCAACCAGCTTTTGGATTATAGCTGCACTTTAAAAGGCTGTAGTATGTAAATTTTATGATTTTCAGATTGCAAGGGAAATCAGTGGAAAATATATAATTATGTGAGGCTCTTTTTTAACAGGTTTGTTAACCTGGCAGCAGTGTGAAGTCAAGGGAGGGATACCCAGTGGAAGGACACATCACACATTTACAGCACACCATGACAAGGTATAGACCAAATGTCATTTTTCTGTCCTGGTTTATTTTTTCTGTAATTCCAGTATGGAGGGAAGATGTAGGAATGTCTCCTTCTCAACGCTTCTCAGATATATACTCTTAAAGAAGGTGTAATGGGATTTCACCTCTAGGTTTTTCTGAGCAGCTGTATGATCAACAAGTCTAGTACAGGAGTAGGAGCCAGGAATTCCCCAGTTCAAATTCTGGCTCTGGCACTGTATGAACTTGAGAGAGTCATTAAGGCGCAGATTTTCAAAAATGCCCTTTAATTTTTGTCTACTCAATTTGAGGCCCCATTTTCAAAGGTGCTGAGCAGCCACAGATCCCATTGACTTCATGTGGCTTCACATGGAATTTTGGGTGCTCCATGCCTCTGAAAGCGCCTCAACTTGAACACCAAAAAATTGAGGCATCTGATAGAAATGGCCGCTTTAGAAAATGTTGATCTTATATCTCTTCCCCTGTTTCCCATCTGAGAAACAGGGATAATAATACTAACTTACCCCACACAAATGCTGTCAGAATATATTCATTAATGCTTGAATGTGGAGTATATTTGTTTTTCAAATGTAAAGACATATGCAAGTGCTAAGTTTTCAGTTGGGATTTCCTCATAAATATCACTGGCACAATGTGATCCATTTGGCATACAGATCACTTGTTCAAATTTAGCCCAGATTACTAGTGATTGAATGTTATTGCTCTCTAGCTTTTTGGTCTGTGTGAGTGAGTGGATGTCCCTGGTCCAGTTCCCAGTGGACAAGTGCCCACATCAATACACATCATTACAGTTGGCAATCTCATCAGAGAGACTCTAGACCAGTGGTGGGCAACCTGCAACCCGCGGACCGCATGTGGCCCATAAGGGTAATCTGATTGCGGGCCACGAGACATTTTGCTGACATTCACTGTCCACAGGCACAGCCCTCCGCAGCTCCCAGTGGTTGGGAATGGCGAACCATGGCCACTGGGACCTGCAGGGGGCCATGCCTGCAGACGGTCAAAGTCAGCTAAATGTCTCGTGGCCCGCAATCAGATTACCCTGTTGGACCACATGCGGCCCACGGGCTGCAGGTTGCCCACCACTGCTCTAGACTGAATGGGCATGTGTGGTGTTTAGATGTTGCTTGTAATTATTAGAATTGTGAGCACTGGCTGTTGGGAGTCTGAAAGGACAGGAAACAGTAAGGGGGGGGAGGAGTTGAGAGGCTGGGAGAAAGCTACAGAGGGTGCAGCATCAGCTTGGTTAAGGGGTTTCCACTTTTTAAAATAAAGTCCTGTTGAAGCTTGTTAGTACCTTGCCTGGCTGATACAACATTTGGCGATGAGGATGGATCTTCTGCCTCTGAACTCACCTGCACCCTTTCTGCAAAGCCCAGGTGAGCCTCAAATTGCTTTTACTACCTGGATCCATATGTTTGAGATTTATCTGCTTGCAATCAGTGCTACAGAGATTTCTGAAGTAAGAAAGGTTTCAGAGTAACAGCCGTGTTAGTCTGTATTCGCAAAAAGAAAAGGAGTACTTGTGGCACTTTAGAGACTAACCAATTTATTTGAGCATAAGCATCCGATGAAGTGAGTTGTAGCTCACGAAAGCTTATGCTCAAATAAATTGGTTAGTCTCTATGGTGCCACAAGTACTCCTTTTCTTTCTTGAAGTAAGAAAGTATGCTCTGCTAATCCACTGCCTTGGAGCAGAAGGGCAGCGTATATTTTACACTTTTCCCCTTGCAGATGATAAATATGAGACTGCACTCACTGCATTAAAGAACTTTTTTGTGTCAAAAATGAATGTAGTAGCTAATCGCGACAGATTTCGCCAGCGTGAGCAGAAACCAGGGGAAACTATAATGCAGTATATTGCTTCAATGAGGGGTCTGATTGTAATTTTCGACTTTGGGAATATGGCAGATGAGATGATTAGAGACCAGCTCATTGAGAAAACAGCCATGCTTCATGTAAGACGACACTTACTTACTTTTAGAACCACAACTTACACTAGAAAAAGCAATAACCATTGCTACTCAGATTGAGTCAGCTACAGCTGAAGCCAAAAAAATGAGCGTGGATACAGGAGGCACAGTCTAGGCTGTGACTCCTTTGCAGAAAAGTTCACTACCATTGTAGACACACAATTGCAAGAGGAAAACTAATGAAAAACCACCAAATCAGCAAATTCAAAATACAGTAAAAGCATGTTTTCGCTGTGGATCCCCACAACATCTTGCAAGCTACACAGGATGTCCAGCAAAAGTAGCTCAGTGCAATCATTGCAAGAAGATTGGACATTTTGCTAAAGTATGTCGCGGTAGCCAGTTCAATCAACAGGTGCATGCAGTTACAATACCAGATGTTACTGTGCTGAGCGTGGACAAAATCACTACTGCACATATTCCAGAACAGATAAAGTGCACTGTGAACGTTTCTGCCATACCCTCAGGCAAACCACACTCTGTTCAGCTGATGTTGGACACTGGCTCAGCAGTATCTATACTACCTGATTCCATCTATCTGCATTACTTTAAAGATGTGCCTCTTACTGAACCCAAACTTCACTTGGTGTGCTATTTGAAAAACTGTATTCCAGTACATGGCTGCCTGCCAGTAATAGTTACTTTTGGTGATTGCTGTGTAACTGCAGAGTTCTACATTGTCCACAAAAAGAAAAGGAGTACTAGTGGCACCTTAGAGACTAACAATTTATTTGAGCATAAGCTTTCGTGAGCTACAGCTCACTTCATGCATCCGATGAAGTGAGCTGTAGCTCACGAAAGCTTATGCTCAAATAAATTGTTAGTCTCTAAGGTGCCACTAGTACTCCTTTTCTTTTTGCGAATACAGACTAACACGGCTGCTACTCTGAAAATTGTCCACAAAGGCACTCCTATCCTTGACAGAGATTTTATTGGCTGCTTCAAATCTCAGGATAATTAATGGACGAATTGATCTTCCTCAGCAAAGCACTCTTGCGGTACACACACCAGTTTCACCTGGGACCCAACACCAGATTGAGGAGAAACTCAGCTGTGCTTATGGGTTTCTGCATAAATTTAAAATGCGGAATAATATTATGCCTGTACGACAGAAGTTACGGCGCTTACCATTTTCAGTCAGGGAAGCTGTTTCAGAGGAACTTAGAAAACTTGTTCAAAAGGACATTATTGAAGAGATGGACTCCTCGGAATGGGGTTCACCTATAGTAGTGATGCAGAAGAAGGGTGAAGGTATTCGCCTTTGTGTGGACTTAAGGGAGCCAAATAAAGCTATTGTGATTGACAGCCATCCTCTTCCTCACACAGAAGAAGTATTTGCAGAACTCCGTGGAGCAAAGATGTTTTCTACTCTTGATTTTTAGAGTACATACCACCAGGTTATGTTGCATGAAGATAGCAGAGACCTCACAGCATTTATTATACATGAGGGACTATTTTGTTTTAAACATGTTCCATACGGTCTCGCATCTGCGCCATGTGCTTTTCAAAAGATGATGTAATTGATTCTGAAGAATCAACATGGAGTTCATTGCTGTCTGGATGATATTATCGTGTTTGGAAATACTTCTGAGGAACATGACAGTAACCTGCAGTCTGTACTAAACTGCATCAGCACAGCAGGCCTCCAGCTCAATAGGTCCAAAATGCAAATTTAGACAAACTGAACTCTTCTTTCTGGGGCATACAATTTCACAGGCTGGACTAAAACCTGATCCAGATCACATCTTGGCAATTTCAAATGCTCCTCCTCCAACAGATTTGCAAACCTTACATTCCTTCTTAGGTCTTACCTCCTGGTATGCAAAATTCATTCCCAATTATGCTTCTGTCATTGAACTTAATTAGTACTGGGAAGTACTACAGAGAAATTCAACCTTAGTGTGGACTATGGATGCATAAGCTAGTTTTGAAACAGTGAAAGACTTGATTGTACATAGTCCAGTACTTGCACTATTCAGTCCTGCATTGCCCACAATTGTAACTACTGATGCTTCTGATTATGGACTTGGGGCTGTTCTCACACAACTACATGAGGACAACACAGAGAGGACTGTTCCATTTGCTTTAAGGACACTAAGTAATGCTGAAAGACAATATCCTACAGTCAAAAAAGAAGCACTTGCTTGTGTCTGGGCTACTGAAAAATGGAGAACTTACCTGTGGGGCCACACGTTCAAGTTGCGCACAGACCAGCGCCCTTTGACGACGTTGCTTACCACGACAGGACTGGGAACAGCAGGATACCGTGTTGCTCGATGGTCTGCAAGACGACTCTCTTTCAATGATGAACTGGAATGTAAGCCTGGAAACCAAAATGTGGTCACTGATTGCCTTTCTCGCCTGCCTTTACCTTCACCAGATGGTCCAACGGAGAATGAGGATGTAGTGGATGTGCTTATTACAAGCACTCTCACTGCAGTTACAAGAGAACAATTTCAAGCTGCTTGTTCAGCGTGTCCAATTCAACAAAAACTATGGGAATTTCTGACAAAGATGGCCCAGTCACCTTAAAAACCTTGACCCAGTTTTGCTGCCTTATTTTAGGGTTCGGGATGAACTTTCTTTGTTTGATGGCTGTGTGCTACGAGGTACACACCAGCTCCTTGTGCCAGAAGAATTCCATCAAAACTCATACACCTGGCCCACGATATTCATCAAGGAATTGTCCGAACCAAACAACGACTACGGGATCTGTATTGGTGGCCAGGGATGGACTCTCAAACTGAAGCACTCATAAAATCCTGTGTCGCTTGCCAAATGCATGATAAGACAGCAGTGACATGTACCCCTCCATTACAGCCTTCCTCTTCCTGAATCTGCATGGGAAAAAGTGGCAATTGACATTGTAGGACCCTTTGATACTGCTCCAATTGACTGCCGTTATTCCATCACTTTAATAGACTATTTCAGTAAACGGTTTGAGGTAGTTTACATGGCAAATCTCTTCTGCTACAGTAATTAAGTTCCTCTCTTCAGTTTTTAGCAGGGAAGATAACCCCAAAGAACTGGTTTCAGATAATGGTAGTCAATTTACTTCCCTGGAGTTTGAAACTTTTCTAGCACAGAGGAACTGAATTTGCACAGAAGCTCATCCCTATATTACCCTCAAGCCAATGGGGAAATCGAACGGTTTAACAGAAGTTTGAAAGACAGTTTGCAAACGGCTAAACTGGAAGGGCGATTGTGGATACCCCTCACTACTGATTTCTTGCAAGCATACCAGGCTACACGACATGCCACAATGCAAAGATCACCCGCAGAGTTACTGCATGGGAAACAGATGAATACTAAACTGAACATTGCTCGATTCTTAAAGGCACAACCAGGTGCCCCAAACAAGGATGATGTGAGAAAAACAGTTGAACAGAACCAAGCAAAGTCTAAGGCTTTCACAGACAAGCAGCGGGGTGCTAAGGAACCAAAGTTTGAGTGTGATTCCTTTGTTAGAATGTGAAAACCTGGAATTTTACACAAAGGGGACCATAAATTCACAGCTCCTCTTAAAATCATAGAGAAGAAGGGACCTTACACCTATCGACTTTCTGATGGGCGGGTATGGAAAGCTTCTTATCTTGCACCTGCCTATGCACCAAGAGGAGATTATGCCAACACCCAGTCTGCATTGGATGACTTCACTGTAGTACCGACACAACAAGACATTGCACTGGAACCAGGGCTTGAGAGACGGCCTGTCAGACCCAGACGACCACCTGTCTGGACTACAGACTACGTTATGTAGTATCTACAGTGTTTTCAGTGTAATATTTCTGCCAACAGTACAGTGTCTTGTTTCATATTTGTTCCTGTGGTTAGAACAACAATGTTTATTTTAATTGGGAGAGTTTCTTAAGAGAGGAGGGAATGTGGGGTTTAGATGTTGCTTGTAATTATTAGAATTGGGAGCACTGTCTGTTGGGAGTCTGAAAGGACAGGAAACAGGAAGGATGGGGGAGGAGTTGAGAGGCTGGGAGAAAGCTACAGAGGATGCAGCAGCAGCTTGGTAAAGGGGTTTCCACTTTGAAAATAAAGTCCTATTGAAGCTTGTTAGTACCTTGCCTGGTTGATACAACAGCAAGGAGGCTGAACAAACCTCACAATCCTTGCAGCATTCTTTCCAGCACAGAGCTCAGGACCAGTGGCAGAGCAATGTGGATTCCTAGCACAGCAAGCGCTTTTTAGCAGTACATAAATGAAGGAGTTCAGTTTTCAATACTGTCAAGCGTAGCAAATAACTTTCATGCAAACACTGTGCTCACTTTTAAAAATATCATTACTTCCTGCATGACTTGCTTATGTCTCATAGTTTCCTCTGTTGCCACACTGCATATCAGCCTGCACGAGTTGCTGAAGGAGTGCTGAATGCCATATCTTTTTCTTCTAAAGTCTAACCCCGCTCTATGCGCTACCTTCTGGGAATCCAACAACCTGGATGAGGAGTGACAGTACTGATTCTCTTCCTTTTCACTGCAGTCTGAAACACCTCTTACTTGCAAACACTGCAGCATTTTTGCATTCACTAATATATGGAAAATGTTCAGAATGCCCAAGAATCTGTCTATTTTAAAGTTTTCTATAGCCTCATCAATGTAATAACCAAGCAGTAAATCCAGGTAAATTATTTCCACATAGGGAGACCCCAGTAGATTTCATTACATTGTCTACTCTTCTCTTTTCATTAGTAATAAGAGTTAATAAATTATTAGGTCCCCCCCCCTCTTTTTTTTTTTTTTTTTTTGCAGGGTGGGACAGGGGATATTGTGTGTTGAGAGGAGAGGGGAGTTTTCATATTGTTTTTCTAGATGCATACAGCTAAATTGCAGGGAAAGAGACTTTCCATAAGATAATACTTTGAGTACGGAGTCATATATATTGTATTACAGTTGCAGTTCTTGCCAACAGGATATCTATTTGTTTGGAGGAATATATGAGTCTAAAGATGGTCATAAAACACCAAAGAATGATGTCATGAAATTAAGCCTAGGTGAGTAAAAATGCAAAAGGAAGGTTGTCAGCACAATTTTTAAATCACTGAATAGAGCAAGATACTATCCAGAAGTATCCTAAAGCAAGATGGCTGCACAAGGGCATAGTCTTGTAATAAAATGAACCTGAGTACATCTTTCAGTATGTGTGGAGCTACATAAAAATACATCCAAATGCACAAGTGCATCTCTGTAGTCAATATATGATCAATCACTTAACAATTTCTTGAAAATTTGTAAGATTTAATTAAACATTGTATAATATTTATACACACATATATGCTCCAAATCTAACACCATTCTCTATCCCCTTAAAGATATTAGCACACCTTCCAGCTTTGCCTGGAATCTGTAATGTAAGGCTGCGCGGCATTTTATGGTTTACGTTAGGTTGCAATGTTTCTCTAGACAAGCTCTGTAAACCACTTTAATTCAACACTTTTTGTTGCCTGAGAGATTGCAGAAAATGCTGCCTTTGTTATCTTTTGATCATACAAACCTCTGAACTTCCCCCTTCCTTCCTTTGGTGAGCAGTTACTCACCTAAGTGGTTCTATAGAGACAACGTAGGCAAGTAACCATTCAAGAACAGGAGCAGGAGGTTCACAATGTGACCTACAGTGATTTGGGAAGGCTGCAAAACACCATTCTTTAAGAAAGTCAGATTTAAAATATGATTTCACCTGTTGTTCTAAACAGTGGACATGCAAAAAGAATGGCCATACCGTGGAGTTGTACAGTACTCATGTTGGGCAGCAGTTAGTAACTGCTTAGCCGATTTTTTTCTAACTGTTTTCCTTAAACAGAGAAGAAAAATGTTAGACCTGTTCATAAATTCATTGTCGTTTAGTTTTTCCATGTTTTTTGCAGAGAAGCTTTTTTAACCAACTTTTCTGGTTTAAAATAAAAACGTATATTTAAAATTAAATAGTTTCAATGACATTTTAAAAAAGTTAAATCTGGATCACATTGGATCACTTTTCTGTGTCTTCTTTCAGGTGAATCACTGCAGGACACAAAGTAAAAAGGAACTTTATAAGTGTAATTTATTATGGAGCCACAGTGTCGATGAGAATTAGGGGGAGCAGGGAACTATTGGAAATATTTTCAAGAAAATTCATGCAACTTTTTTTAACCGGGTTTTGGTTGGTTGGTTGGTTTTTTGCATGATTTCACACCCCAGAATTTCAGGTGGCTGAAAATTATTTGCACTGAAGACTGCAAAAACTTGAAAAGCCACTTGTGCATGAAAATTTACCCACATGAATTTTGACAAAGTTGCTGGAGGAAGTTCCTTCCAAAACCCACATGATCTAATGATTACGTACTGCAGACTAAACTGTGATCTGCTGGTGCTGATTTATTCTTTTCAGAAGTTCTACCTTCTTGGCCATAATGCTGTATGGCAAAGAGCATGATCAGACAGGGATCACTCACTGTGCTTTATTGTACATGCACACCCCCATATTGTGAAATGTTTGTACACAATTTTCTATTGGATCTACCAGAGTAACAACACAAGTAGTGCCACAGAATCCAACTTCTACCTTGTGTGTTCTTTGTGTCCTTTGTCACATATAATCACTCCTACCACATATCTTTTTGCTTGACAATACATATCATCACTTTTTATTATGGCTGTCCCCTTGTGCCCTAAATTATTGTTTAGAGTTGCTGGTCTTGAATCAATCCTGAGATATTTTTGACTTCTATCAGCTTATTCCAGCAAACAAAGCCTTTAGCGGCAGGAAGCCTACCTGGAAGTGCGATTGACACCTGTAACTCATGCTTGGCCTTGAGATCCAGATCCAGATAGCAATTATGAACGTTTAAAGCTTCCAAACACTTGGCGTGTGTCTCTCTACAGCAGAGCTGCCCTCTTTGTCACAGGGGAGTGAATTGAGTTCACGGTGTGAAGCTAAACAGATGCCATGTTCACTCCATAGATGGCTGCATTTCACTGATGGGCAGAGATTCCTGTATATGGAAGTGGGAAAATACTTTGGGATCACTTGAGATTAAAAACCATTATATAAATGTAACAGATTTACTGCATTAACATTATTATCCTCCTTGACATTACAAATAGACTTCCCTATCATCTCCCATCCTTGGAATGTTTTTCTTAGCTGCTTATTTTGAGTAAATCTATTTTATGACAATAACTTGGGTATACATTTCTTTTTGGAATGTGTTTGGCTTTAGTGATTTTGATCTTTCTGAGGTCAGTGATTAGTCTTCGGAAGACTGAAAGATACCTGTCTGAAAGAACCTTTCCTTTTGTCATTAGAGGATTGCCCAGAATTCTTTGGTTTGCATTTTCCCTGTGGCTTTCACTATTGCTGTTCTTTACTTGGCAGGTAAATTAATTATAATTAATATAGTATAATTATAATTATACAAATGTCTTAGGGTTGCAAATGTTTCATGTGTAATACTGAGACTATCTAGGGCCTAATTTTACTGCAAAGACACGTTTGTCAACGCATTGACAGTAGACATGTTCTATTTTTGATTTCTGTCTTTTGTATTTTACAGCAAAGATGAAATGGAAGATGCCACTTTATGTAGGGATCCCCCCCGCTCTCAGACACAGCCATGTAGCATTTATTCTTCATAGCCATGTAAGTGAATGTAATGTTAAAGCCAGAATTCTGCCATCCCTAAACTTTACTAACTGTGTTTCATCTTTACTGATTTAAAGAGCCTACCTGCAATCTTTATTTATTCAGGCAACATACAGCTCAGCTGTTTCTTCAGTTCTTCAGCGTATATGTAGTCACTGTATAGACCTACATATTAGTTTTATTTTCTATTAAATCCCATGTTGATTTTAATCATTGTTTTCAAAACACAATTTACAACAATTAAATAGTTGCATTTAACAAAGTAAAAACAGTTTATTAATACATGAAACAATGTACCAAAAGTCCAATAAATCAAGGTTTTTTCCCACCCTTAAGGGCAGTAGTAGCAGCAGAGTGAAGTACGAGCAACGCTTCTTATGGATTGTCGTCGCTCACCACACTGTTTCAAGTATAAATGCAGACTTCCAAGTATTCCACTCAGCATCTTTTTGACTGTCATTAGTGAAAGAGTTCTCCACAGGAGCTACACCACAAAGGCTGTTGCTCCAGCTCTTCTTCACATCCCAGCAATATCTCTGGATATCCTTTTCTCAGATTCTACCCTTTTTTCAGTGATTAAATTTCAAAGGTCTTTGCCTTGAGCATTTCAATACGTTTTTGCTGCTGTTCATCAGTTGTTTTTTTCACTGCTCTGGTGGCTGACTCTGGCATCTGCTTGAAGCTCTGGCACTCCTGGTTTCTTGTGCTTGATATTGTCTCTGCACCTCAATGGCTGTTTTGGTGCAGCTGCATTTTTTTTTCTTTGCATCTCAGTGCCTATGCTTCTAGTGACTCAGTGCTACTGCAGTACCTCACCAGTGTTTCTCAGTAGTTTAACACCAAACTTTGCATTTCAGCTTGGCTTCCATCTTGGCATTTAACATTTGCTTCACTCTTCTGCTTCTTTGGGACACCACTTAATGTAGCAGTTTGTCTATTAGGTATGGTGGGTGCTTCCCTGGAGGAGCCTACACCCTTTTCCTTTTCACAGGAAGTAACTTCTAAAATGGAAGGAAGGTTGCACAGTAGCAATTCATGTGAGTGAAACACAACCAATGTCTGTGATGACTGATAATCTTTGTGCCACCTATCTTGGCGTTAACCACAACGTGCATGGGTGACAGATTTGCTTGCAAATATTATCCAAAGAACTTAAGAAATGTGCAGAATGACTCCAAGCACTCTTTGATAAACCCCTGGGATACTCCTTTAAGTCCAAAACAAGGCTGTCAAGGTGTGTCACATCACAGGCTAAACCCTCAAGGCATAAAACTGAGTTGGCCAAGACCCCTGAGCACTAGGACCCAGCACTGGTGCTGTGTTGGTACAAACCGACCTTCTCTATGGCAAGTCCATTGTAGCCTTTTCCTCAAAGTGGCCCACACCATCTTCTGTAGCATTAAGGGATTCCACTAAGTATCGGTTCCTGAATGTACTCGCAGGGTCTCGGAGCCTGATCTTGCAGTGAGGTCAATGACAAAGCTCACATTGACTCCAGTGGTGCAGGATCAGGCCCTTAGTCTTTGAAGTCAATTGTTCTGAGCTCCAGCTTCTCAGGTGAGGAGGGATCCTCCACACGAGAGACTGCAGTAGAAGGCACTGATTGCAGGCCAGCAGCACTAGCTTGTTAAAGCTGCTAACTAGGCAGCTCTATCGTGTGGGCTGTAAACTTTCTTTTTCAGGTAGTAAATATAAACCAAAAAGGGTTTTTGTGTTTATTTTATTTATTTAACACTCTCCACCCAACAGTGTTGATTGGAATGAGCAACAGAAATTAATCAGGACTGTTCCTCCATGAGATTAGATGGTAGTGGGTCTTCTTCCCGTGCTGACACAAGGACTGTGGGAACAGCTAAGGAGGCTCTCTTCTGAACTACTGGAAGTCCCAAACTGAGCATAAAGTCACTCTCTGGGATGAGCTGCTCCTCTTCTTTCAGAGGGGCAGTGAGATTGGAAACATCTTCTCTAGAGGGAATTAGGGAGCAACTTCTGCAAGGTCCTGCATAGACCAGGCTGAGCAGTTCCTCTCCTCCCTTGGGCAGGGCGGGCAGATTATGTCAGAGTCTTCTGTGCGGGGATCCCAGGCAGTGACACAATCAGGCATTTTCCATTTAATGGAATTATACAGTTTTCTTCAAGAAGAGTTTTACTGTGTTTGATTGAAGTGAGCACCAGGAACCGTAAATACAGAATGTACTATACTAAAGGGCCTCTGCAAACATTAACTGATACATTAATGTGATTATGTAACCCTGTCATTATATTGGTTTGCTACTGACGTTGCTTGCTTTTTCATTGTTCCCAGCTCTATATCTTTGGTGGCATGAATGAGGAAGAAGAACTCAATGATATAATGGGGATGAAATTGATAAACCCTTCAGATAGACAACCAAGTAAGTTTACTATGCATGTGGTAAATTCTAAACTTACAGTTAATTTGAAGCCAATTCTTCATGTCTCTGTCCTTTCCCACTCCCATCTTATGCCAAATTCTGTGATAATATGCCTACAGAAAGACAGTACTATTATGTTTGTTTAACATAGGCTTCCAGAGCTGCTGTTCACTCCTTAAAATGCTGTTTAATACATCACCTAAACTGACAGTCATGATCTCTGGAAAACATACACTCTATGTAGTCTTATAGGGCCCAGTCCTCTGAGGTGCTGAGTGCCACCTGCGAGGAACTGAACTCCTTTGACATTCATTGACTTGAAGATCAAATAGGAGTGTGCATATTTTCTGAAGAAAATAACTTTCAGTTAACTTTAGTGAGTTAAGAGCTCTCATCACCTGGTAGGATTACATGCTCAGGTATTACCTTATTTTACACTGTAAAATAGTATACTAAAATGTACTTAGTCCCTTAATACCATAGGATTGGTTTTCCACCTATTGGGTTATTCCTAATGTCACTTCACACATGGTATAAAGTTAAACTCTTACTTTTAGCCTTTTTAAAATAAGAATAATGGTGATATCAGCTAGTTGTAGTCATAGATCCAACTAAAATATTGTAAGTGTGACAGGGTGCGGCCCTCTGCTCACTTTTGTCATCTTGTTCAAATGGCTGTAACAACTCTGGTTTGTAAACTCTGACAAAGGTCCATCTAGCCCAGTATCCTGTCTTCCGACAGTGGCCAATGCAGGTGCTACAGAGTGAATGAACAGAACAAGTAATCACCAAGTGATCCATCCCCTGTCACCCATTCCCAGGTTCAGACAAACAGAGGCTAGGGACACCATCCTTATCCATCCTGGCTAATAGCCATTGATGGACCTATCCTCCATGGCTTCCATCAGTCAGGTCTTCCTTGGGGAAACTAATTGGACTTAAATTGACCAGAATGCTGGTTCAGCTGCTGGTTCTCATCACGCTGCCACAGTAAGTAATAGTTCATCTGAAATGTGTTTCTTTTAAATGTCTGAGTAAAATGATCACAGTATCTCATAACAAAAGGAGCACGGGCACTAGCCCTAAGGCAATCCTACCACATGATCTTGGTGTCACTTACAGGTGGGATTTTTCTTCTTGCACAAAAGCCCCAAATCAATCAGGAGAAGTTCTAGAAAAGACTCTAAAATGGCCCTTCAACCAACCTTGGCCTATTGCTGACTACACAAAACATTGCCAAGCGTAACAGACTGTCTAACAGTTAATATAAGCGCTTGATTACAGTGGTTACAAGTACTGTTTTCCTCAGTGTTTCAGATAGTACTGAGTATAATGAGAAGACTCCACAAATAATAATCTAAGTCCCCAGTTCAGCAAGGTGTTTAAGCACCTTTTAATCTATTGAAGTAAATGGAATTTATGCATGTGCTTAACTTTAAGTACGTCATTAAATGCTTTGCTGAATTGAATCCCTTGGCCACACTGCATAGCGCCATCCACCTGCCACTGCACACGCTTTTACCAGGTGCATTGAGCATACCAGACACAGTACAGTACATATGAGGAGAAAATGCTTTGTGTGATTTTGATATGTACTGTAACGCTTGATTTATTTCAGTGGAATAGCCACTTAAAAGAGCAGCACAATGGAATGGTGTATGGGGTGGATGAGATAGGAGTAAAGCTATAAAGCTGGAAGAAATGTCATTTTCACATAAAGTTGTGCTAATGTGATCACAGTGCTTGCAATACCTAGAGATGAAACAAACAATTTTTAATAGGTCAAGATTGTCCTAAAATAATAAAGGGTTGAAGTTAAGAGCAAATAAGAGTAATTTACTATTCTGTGTAGCTCTTTCATTCGGAACCTCTTCTCTGAGAAAAGACCACAGGGAGTAACTCAAAGTTATTATTGCCTCCTTGTGATAAGCTTTGTTAAATCAGTCGAAAGAAAAAATCAGTTCTGATAAATGGTGCCTTTGTACG
This sequence comes from Caretta caretta, assembly GCF_965140235.1. Taxonomy (NCBI): domain Eukaryota; kingdom Metazoa; phylum Chordata; order Testudines; family Cheloniidae; genus Caretta; species Caretta caretta. The sequence goes on along the minus strand of NC_134210.1, from coordinate 86,907,387 downwards.
TCCTGTTCTCTGTTTGCTAAACTTTGTGTCCAACGTATGAGTGGAATTTCATTTTAATAAAGTTTGATACTTTTATCATTTTTACTATCATTCCTCTGACTACTGGCTATCATCAATCCAGAGCATATGGATAAGGCAGGAAATAATTTCATTAGCATGCAAAATATCTTTAACAGTAAGTACCTCCAAGTTGTAATACTCCTACAGTGGACACCAAAAATGAAATGCACATACATATAGTTATATTAGTATTCTGGACATAAACACACAAACATGATCAGTGGATTTGAATAACTAATAATGCTGAATTGATTTTAATTCATGATGTTACTAAAAGCTATTTTAAAATATCTGAGAGAATACATGATTTTCATCCATAAAAAGTGGTGTGAATCTTTAATGCCTACAGTGCTTATTTTGTGAATTAGGGGTCTTAATTACCAGCTTCCCAGCAATATGTGTCTACCATATTTCCAAACTTGACAGCATGTTACGGAGCGAGTAGTGTTGTTTTCACAATTACCACAAGATGTCATCACACTAACCCACTTTGTGGGTGTCAGCCTAGTAATGTGCTCCAGCTTCACTTGTACACTGTGTGACTGGTGACCATTTCAGCTGCATACATCCTCACTGTCCCTCTTTATAATTAGCAATAGGTAATTCTCATCAGGGACAGGATTTAGTTCAACATTACAAATTTTTGTTTTCATTCAAAGCTCTGAAGCTTTTCCAGTATCCCTTGGACAGTCCCCAATTGTCCGTTTCTCTACAACACAGTCCCTCCTCCAAGAAGCCCCATCTCCCCTCAACTAGCAGCAGGATCTAATTTGAGGTGTGGGCCTCTATCTTCCCACTGGAGGCAGTAGCTAGGTGGCAGGACCCTGAGGTCTAAGTGATGCATTTCTCTTCATACTTCATGACACGGTGGCATTTCCTGTGCTTTCACCCAAGAATGCACAATGTGTGCTTCTCAAGTCAGGGAACAACTGAAATCTCATGCTCGCTGCATTCTGGGACTCAAGTTAGTAATAAAGCCTGGCAGTGTCAGGAAGTTGGAAGAAAGCTGCAACAAATAAGGCTGTAAGCCACTGGGCATATTCTCTGGCTGGGGAAGGTATAATTAAGCTCCCAACAACAATTTAGGCCAAGACCCTTCCTAAGGGCTGGTTTTATTTTCAAACCTGTCTGCTGTCCTTGTCTAAGGGTATGTCCACACTGCAAATAAAAACCTGCAGCTGGCCCATGCCCACTGACGCGGGCTGCAGGGCTGTTTCATTGCTGTGTAGACTTCTTGGCTCAGGCAGCAGCCCAAGCTCTGGGAACTCCACCTGGCAGGGTCCTAGAGCCCAGGCTGCAGACCGAGCCCGGAAGTCTGCACTGCAAAGAAACAGCCCTGCAGCCTGAGCCCCGGGAGCCCAAGTCAGCTGGCACAGGCCAGCCGCAGGTGTCTAATTGCACTGTAGACATACCCTAAAAAGCGGGAAGCATTATATCTGCCTTCCGGTAGGTTACATATTTGGTATTAGTCATGTGCCCTGCCACTGCAGCTCACAGTTTTAAAAGTCTCAAGGACTATAACAAGTGCCCTAAGAGTCTGGGACATGTGCATGTTCACCAAGGCCCATCTTGCATGTATGCTGAGGTACAGATGTTTCCAAGTGTTGTGTAATGAAATGCAAGAAAAGAAAATGAAGAGTTGGAGTGAGAGAGAAGCAAGAGCCCATCTCAGCTGATCTCAGTCCATCATGCTGGTACAGAGATGCAATTCCTGAGGTAGCTAGAATCCAAGTAATATAGGGGTTTACTCTTATTCAATATTTATATAACAGTAGTACCCAAAAGCCCCAAAGAGGATCAGGGTCCTATTATGCGAGGCCTTATACAAACCAAGATGTGGACATAGTCCATGTCCTGAAGAGTTCAATATCAATACCTTAAGCTGCATCTAAAAGTGAATAGGGATAGTCTTTGGAGTCTTGTATAATATGTTCCAGGCAGCATACCGCATTGCCACTGTGGCAAGCTGGCAGCCACATTCTGTATCAGCTGAAGCTTCCAAATGATCTTGAGTGTGTGACTTGCTGTGCTAATGTTTTATCACTTCAAAACTTGTCTTGCAGATAAATTCATAGCAGTTAAAAAAGCTACACACATGTTATTGTAATTATATGGTCTTGGCCAAAATACATTATGAATATGATAGAAAGATCCCATAATGGTTCTGATCTATCACTCCTTGTTCATAAAATGTGTTAATGGACTAACAGCAAATTGGTGTGTTAATTTCAGTAATGAAGGAGATTCTCTCAGAATTTGGAATCCATGGAGTAAGCAGCAGGTATTCTTTATATTTTTGTTTCTTTGCTTTCTTTCCCTCGATGGGAAAAGGCAGGGAAGATTGAATATTTGTGATGTTTTTCATATTGGCTCTGCCTTTGACTGAGCTGGCCTCTCCATGCAGTACAAAGTATTTTCTGTGTATAAATCATCATAAATATGTGATTAGTTGATTTTTTTAATCTGGCTCATCACTAATAATTGCCCACATTTCAGTGACAAATACAATGGCCGATGGCCCAACTAGGTAAATCAATTCCCTTGCTACCCAGAGAACAGCATTTCATTGGGATAAAGGAATAGGCTGATAATCAGATGTGGGTCCTATTATTCTGGACCATTAATACAAAGGCTGCCTGCCTTTACTCCTCTCATTCTCTGCTGTATCTGAGGCTATGTCTACACTGGGCATGTACCCAAGTCCTGGCTCGCATGCATGCATCTGTGTATTAGCTAAGCCCACCACCAGAGTCCACACTGCAGAGCTGCACAGACACCATACCCCATGTGGCTATGTCCATACCAACAGTTTAGCTACATGACATTTCATAGTCCTGAGTGTCCTCACCATCTGGAGCAGCCCTAGTATTGGTTTGTGGGAGACCCCTGTGCAGAGGTGCTTTCAGCGTACCACATTTTAAATGCTGTTTTTTTGTGAGGCACTTGCAAGTCGTGAATGCTGTTCACTTCTGTCCAATCCATCCCGGGAAGAGCCTGGGGACCAGCTGATCAGCTGCTTCTGTTTGCATATTAATGGTTTATGTAGCAGAGCAGACGTTCAGCAAGACACTGGATGGCATTTCAGGAGCACTTTCTGAGACAAAGAAAGCAGCTAAACTTGGAAGAGGGTTCATTCACAGCAGACTGGACACAGCTAATGAATGCCACAATTGGTGCTTATTTTCCATGTATAGACTGACATTTCTGGTGCAGGACAACTAGCATAGTGTGGTAGGACCACATGCATCCATCTTGGATACCATGTGGTGTCAGCCAGGTGAGGAGGGAAATCTGAGGACAGGGTGGATGCCCTATGGGAGTCTCTTATGTACCTCCTTCTGACCACTATAAACAATAACAGAGTGTTCAAAAATAAACTTTTCTCAGCTTGGCATCCATCTTGGATACCACATGGTGGTGGTGGCAGCTGGAGCAAGGGGGTCTGGAGAGAGGGAAGGTGCCTGGTGAGAGTTTCTTGTGTACTGCCCTCCACTCAGGATAAACAAACCTGTTCCCAGAACATAACATCCTTCTCCATAGAAGAACAGGGAATTGTGTGAATGACGGTGAAAGAGTAAGTAGACTCGAGGACAGGTCACCATGTCATAGCTATGACCACACCACACAGTGAGCAGGTAGAGAGGTGGGTCATGTGTCAATGTGCAACCTTACCCAGGCCCCCAGACAGGTTTGCCAACTCCATTTCTACACACCTTTGAACACACATCTCAGGGATTTGAGTGTGGATGATAGGGACATTGGAGGCAATGACTAGCAATTTGACACACAGAAAGCCAGAAATGTAGACATACTCTCAGAGAACATCTTTTGCCACCCTAGTCTCCATGTGGGCAAAGTCACTTATCTGTCTTCTCAGCAAGGATGCCAGTGATATTCATTTACCTCCTTAAGACTTAAGGAGGGAGGACCTGAAATAGTAGATTGAGGATATCAAATAGGAAGATACTGGATATGGGGAGAGAAAAATAGAAGAGTCAAAGATGACACTAATGCTGAAAGATTGAGTTCTCAAATATTGCTACTGTTTTGGAAATGTATTATTTAATTCAGCCAACTGTAGCATATAGCTCTATGCTTAACAGCTTTGTCCCCTTGAACTAAATTAATATTCTAGTACCTGACCTCAAATAACTTCCAGAACAACGAAGAGAAAAAGAGAATTAATTTCCTTTGCAGCCATTTGTATTTGTTTAGAAAAGTGTTTAGTTTCAGGCTCTTTATCAATACCATAATTTTGTGTGTGTGTGTGTAGGTTTACTCCCACCAAAATACCCAAAGTGAAATATGAATTAATGGCATCGCCTTTATCTGCCAGAATGGAGTCCCCACCTGCAATCCCAGTAAGTATCTCACCTCAGGTTCACTAGATCTAAGGAGGTTTGTTTCTTTGTGTAACATTGGAGCTGTGGTTTTATCCAGAACACTTAGGAAATGCGCATTCACCTGAAAGTTAAGCAGTAAGACATGACAGGATGTGCTTCATGCTGTACAACATTACCCCTCAGGTGCCTTGTGAGGAACAAAGCTAAAGCAAGTGTCCTGAATCTCTTAGGCATGATGTTGTACCTTATTGTGCCTCTGGATAATGACAAAATGGCTTTGTGGAAGAAAAATTATTCCTGTTTGCCTGGGGGCTTTGTTGGTTGGTTTTTTAGTGTGGATTTTACATAGATCCTTCCACTTGGAGGGAAAAAAGTCACAGAAATAAACATTTTAAGGGCCAGATCTTTCTCTCACACACACTCTGACTGGAATGCCGAAGAGGGAGGGGAACTCCATGAGGTGACCCTGGCAGAGATTTTCTTGAACCAGCCCTTATGGATTTGTACTGAGAACAGGAATTGTCTTACAGGGGTGACTGCTGCATTGCTGCTTCTTCTAGCCCTCCCCCACCCCCACCCCCGTCCCCCGCAACATAATTTCTGAAGTTATTGGCTGGGGTCTCCCTTGGCAGCTCAGTAACTGCTGCAGAGGTGAGCAGGGCCAGATTAACTTTTTGTGGGCCTGGCGCCAAACATATTTGAGGGGCCCCCGGGGGAATGAAGGGGCCAGGGGCAAGAGCACAGCGCTGAGGGTGGATTTGGTCAGGAAGACTCAACTTAATAATGGTTTTCTACATAAAAGTGCATTCTTGTTGGTTGTTATGACCTTAATACATATTCTTCACAGCTCAGAGATAGATATAAAACCTACATTGAGATAGATGTAGGTTTCATTTTTAGAAGGTACACACTCTATTTTTAAACAGTGATTTATTTTGAAAACTTTTCAGATGAGTTTTATAGCTATATCAGAAAATGAATGATTGTTTGGTTATTTCATTTACCAAAGATAATTGAAGCAGATATTTATAGATTTTTTCCTCAAAAATCCAATTTAAATCAAAAAGCTTCTGCCGCTGCCCCCTCAGGAGAGAGCAGGGGTGGAGAAGAGTGGGCTGGGCCGGGGCCCCTCTGGAGCGTGGACCCGGCGCCATTGCGCTAGTGGTGCCATGGTAAATCCGGTAGTGGAGGTGACTCAGAGGGAAGCAAGATGGCTCTCAGCTATAGTGCTTTCACCTAGCTGTCTGCAAGGCAGTTTGCAGTGCCTCAGAAAGCAACACTTCCCCTCTTCTACTTCTTTGTCTTGTACCATAAACTCAGCAGTATTCCATCCATGATGCAGAGCTGCAGCAGAGAAGCATTAGGGTTGCCAATTTGGTTGGCCATATTCCTGGAGGTTTCATCTCAGGACATGATCTTTGATTAAAGATTAATCTTTAATTCCTGGAGACTCCAGGGCAATGCCGGAGGGATGGCAACCCTAAGAAGCATCCACATTCGGTAAGGAGAGGGAGATGGAGCAACAGAGGAAGTACTCTCCCTCCTGTGCAGCAAGGCCAAGGGCTTCTGCCTGGCTTTGTTTATACTAAGCATGAAAGTAAGAAAAAGGGATCTACAGAACCAGATCCTATTTTAATCATTTTGTTAATTCTGAAAGAGGTTTCTCTTCCTTTCTCCTTTGACTTAGCAGACATGGGGGTTAAACACTGAACATTTTCTTTTTTGGCGGAAGCTGCTTAAAGTGTTCGACTATCTCCAGTTGGAGTAGAATTATAGAATATCAGGGTTGGAAGGGACCTCAGGAGGTCATCTAGTCCAACACCCTGCTCAAAGCAGGACCAATCCCCAATTTTTGCCCCAGATCACTAAATGGCCCCCTCCAAGGATTGAACTCACAACCCTGGGTTTAGCAGGCCAATGCTCAAACCACTGAGCTAGCCATTAATTAAATAAATAAACTGGAGAGAAAGTTCTCAGGGGGGACATAATATATCTCATCTTTCCCACCTGACAGGTGTATCAGATTAATGGCCTCCACTCTGAGTCATCTCTTTTGGTTCTAAGGTTTTGAGTTGGGGTTATTTGGGGGGAGGGGGAGGGCTCTGTAAGGTCCCAGTTCAGTAAAGCTTTTAAATACATGCTTAAACACTTTGCTGAATAGGGCTGGGTGGCTGAATTAGGGCCTAAATTGCTCCTTCATTATCACTGTACCTTGCATAGTAATTTTAGCAGTTATTTTCAAATTATGGGCTAATAGACTCTTTTAATTTGGTACAGGCCATTCAGGTCAATTTTATGTATTTCTTATGGTATCACATGGAAAAAATTGAGTATGCCAGCTCCATATGCAACCTGCTTTTGGGGATATCATTTGAAAATTATTGCTACAATACAATTACTATATAAACTATTTGCTGTTGGGAACAATTTAAATGGGTCACATGTTCCTTGAATCACTTGCATATAAAGATTTCCCAGATTACCCAATAACACCATTACTTAGCAAATAAATAACTTATGTAGTAAAATATTTAATTATTGATTTAATTGCTAAGTAAATACGTTGCTCAATAAAGGAATTAATTTCAATTACTAAACATTATACTACAGAGTATTTGCAGAATGGATGAATTATTTTATTACTATTAATAATTTCAGTGTAGGATTCCATCCCCCCTGCAGATGATTTGAGATCAGCCTTCAGAAGAATTTCAACCCTGTCTCTGAGACCAGTGGTAGAAGCCAACATGTGCAGGCCACTCTCCTGGAGAGACTGGAACTTAATAACTAATGCTTTCAACAGGATTAAATGAGGAAAATTCATAGCAAAACAAATGTGTTGTTTAGAACAGAAAAGGTAAAAATCACTGCTGAGGAGAGACAAGGTGGAAAAATGTGCAAATAAATTACTAGAGTAAACCAAAAATCACAACTGGCATCCCCCTATGAAATAATGATCAACGTGGGTCTGTGTTGTAGTGAAATCTATCATCTCTTATCATCACCAAGGGAAAAACTGGTAGATAGAACAGTGGGTCTTGATGGGAAAACTCATAGATGACTTAGACCATTGTAGGTTTAAGGGGAGATGCTAATAATCATTAAATGCCTTCTCTTCTTCTGTGATTCTTTATGGTATCTCAAGCTGTGTTACCTTATGACTTTCTACACAGGCAGCTCAACTCAGAGATTTCATTTCTGTGCGTAACCAAGCAATGGACATGATCACAAGGGCCTTTGACTTGCTTGACTTGGAGTTTCAAAAGCTAGACACGTACGTATTACTTAGAGTCTCTAGAAATGTTCTTTATATGTTTTGTGGGAGACAGGCTGGGGGTAAAAATTTCTTAAAGGGAGCAAGGATAAGGATTATTATGGGAACCAATGTTTTACTAGCAAAAAATAAGATAGACATGTCTACAAATGTAAAAGTTCAGCATGATGATTCGGCTTTTTAAATAAAGGGCTGCAAGCTTCATTATCATTAAACAGTAGTATGCATCATATGGCTGTGGCTGCTGCCAAAAAGGTAATGTGATATTCAGAAACCTGCAAAGGGCATAATTGCTGTACTGTTTGCTCACAATTTGTTTAAAGTTTAATATACAGTATGTATTTTAAAATTTGGATGTTAGTTATTATATCATGAATGTCAAAGTATTTTAAGCAACTTACAGAGAAACATGGAAGAGTTACTACTAGGCTTAGTTCTAGTTCTCATGAGCCCGACTGCCCCCTCTGGCAGAAAAAAAATACAGAAAGGGACTCAGAGGGAGGAAATTTCTCTCCGGATCCTCTTGCAGAGATCCTTCCCTCTGGTTGTTTCATTAGGGGAGTGAGCTTATCCGCTGTGGTACAGGTTGCAGGATCCACCCACAAATCTGAAGGATTCCTGGGGATCTGTGAGACATCAGAGTCATCCATGTGGATAACCTGTACCTCCACAGCTGCTTGAGCCCCCAGTGGAATCCTGTGCCCCATCCCTGGCAGCACACCACCACCGTAGCTATGTTATCAGGGCCTTGCCTGCAGCTGCCCCTGGGAAAAAGATAATACGGTCCCAATTTGTATTTTCTCAGTAATCTTTGCAGGGCTATACTGGGGGAGGGGGATCCACTCAGGTCCACCTATTTTCTGTTCCTTTCTCCAGCCCTGTGCCCACAGAGCGTTCTTCATGTGGTAAAGATGAGGGGAATATTACCCAATTTCTCCCTCCTTCTTCCTAGAGGTGGGATAACCACCCTCAGTTCTTAGGGTATGTACCATCCCACACAGAGATGATTAGTTGAAGGGCCTTTTGTCTTTGCACTAATTTCCTTGTTACCTACCTTTTGGTTTTGTTTTCAGTGTTGTTTAGGGCTTATTTCTTTTGGATGTTTAATTTCCTTTTAGACCCTTCTGTAGCAATGGGTGAACCACACAAAATTTGGTGGTTCAGATCAACAGCATAAAGTTTGATGCCTATCTGAAGCTTTTCTAAAATCTTTTTGGTCTGAAAACCTTGAAAGATCAAGCCCTGGCAGGATTTCCAGTATTTACTACAGCTTTAGCCTGGCTAGAAATAGCACACAAAAAGTCTTTTCCCATGGTTTTCTGATTCCTGCTGTCCTAGCCAGAATCACTGTACAGAGATAGTGATAATTGTGTTGGGAAAGGGCCCGGGGGAGGCTTACTTGCTTCTCTTCCCTCTGAGTTGTAGTGCTCAAATTGCCATTGGATTTATAACATAGCTGCTGGGCTTCTGTGAATGAGCTGCTACTGCTGTGAGTAGTGTGTGTCTGGGCAGGTACTGGTTGCTCAGGTTCAGCAGCTCCCTGCTGGTTTTGAGAGGCCTTGTTCAAGTGCAGCCATTTTCAGTAGACATCAAGTCAAATAGTTCAAGATCATACTACATATCCCATTGCCAATATTTTTTTTCTTTCAAAATAAAGCCACAAGGAAATTGTGCACACAAAACTAGCATAAATGCCTTGCTGAAACTGGGAAATCAGACCTCCAGAGGAGAGGAAATGCAGGATTAAAGTTGGAAACCTTAACTCTGGCCCATCTGCTAATTCCTTGTTAATGTAATACAAACAGGGATTTCTTATAACAACCCTGTGTAAAGTACGGTTTGATTGTGTAGGAATGCACCGGAAGAGAGACAGGGCAGGTAGAGAGGTGTCTATGTAGAGAGTCTGTTCCTTTTAAGGGCAAAGGGGACCCGGGGTCAGCCAACTCTGTTCCAAGTCATGGCCCCTTTAAGAAAAGGTATTTTGGGGAGGATCATGAGACCAAAGTGGGAATAGGACACTGATGCCTGAGGCATGTGATCATCTGATGTGGATTAAAAAGTAGTGCTGTTAGGTCAGTTAGGAGGAACCTAGAGAGGTTACCTTGGGGTAGGACTGCATGATGATGGGATTGGGGAGCCTGACAGTTCAGACACAGCCCCAAGAAGGAGGGCTATGGTGATGTTATCCCAAAGGAAAGAGGAATTTGAGCCCAGGGACTGGTGTTAGGAAAAGACCTGGTGGGGTGTTTCTTACTAGAGGGGCCCAAAGGTTGGAGAGGGACAAACAGAGCTCCCCAGGCAGAGAAAGAATTGGGGAGCTGTGAGAGCTTGAAACAATGGCCTTGATTCTTGTCCATCTCGTGGCTGCTCACCACTGAATAGCAGGTGTAAAAGTGACTAGTCTCATGTTCACCTGACAATAAATCTGGTCTATTTCACGGTTGCAATTCAGCAGTGACTAGTATGAAACTTTTCAGAGGAACAGCCGTGTTAGTTGGTTAGTCTCTAAGGTGCCACAAGTACTCCTTTTCTTTTTAGTATGAAACTGACAAGGATTGTGTCAATGTCAATGAGTGGCTTCCAGCCTCCATAGCTCCATTTGCAAAATGAAATTCTGTGGGATTTCAGTTCTGTGAAAACTTTTGAGTAGTTGGCTTTTCATTCTCATTTGAAATGAAAAATATTTTTTAAAATACAAAATTTTTTGCAGAACTAAAATTTGGTTTCCTGGCCAGCTCTGACACTATCTGATTAAGACAAAGTGCTTCCAGGAGCCCTGTTGCAGCAGTGCACAATGAAGCCCACAGTTCCCAGTCTAAAATGGATCCGCTCCAGTGAAATTCATTACCTTGAGATTATTCCACTGATCAAGGTCTTACAGTAGGAAACTTTTGCTAAAACGTCTTATAGTTGTTCCTTGTGTTTGAGCTCCACCGGGGGTGACAATGTACGCAAAGCTGCCCTCAATTTCCAGCGTTTTAAGTAAAGTTGGGCAGGAACCTCACTTCCTGTTTCATGGGAAATTCTGAAATTTTTCTGTTTTGAAATAGAATAATAAAAAAATTTGAAATCTCCCAGGAAACAACATTTTGAAAAGTTCATTTTTAGATCATTTGAAATGTTTTGTCTTAATTTTCACTTGTATTAAAAAACTTGAAACAGTAAAATCTTTTCAAAATGAAAAACTGGAAATTTATTGGAATGCCCCATTGGTTTTTTTTGTTTTTTTTTTTTTTAAGTGAAATTTTGTTGAAATCTACACAAATCTACACAAATTCACTTTTGGCAAATTGGCATTTTTTTCTGACAGAAAATGTTCCAGAAAATTTCTGACCAGCTCTCATTTTAAACCATATGTCATTTAGCTCTGTTAGACAACATGTGCTTAAAATGCTGATGCCTGTATCATGCTCTGTCTACACTAGTGTCATCACTATTACTAACACCAGTTGTTGTCTGCTCCTTTTCAATTATTAATAATGCTTGGATTGGTTGCCAGTTGATCTGATTAATGAGCTGAGGGTAATAGGGCTCCTGTCCCAGAATCAATCAGGCTACACAGAACTAAACCAACCAGTTTGATATCTTGTAGGGAACCTCAGTGTGAGTGTCCTTACCAGACACCTTGAGGGCAAAGTAAAGCCTTAAAGATTTTTATGAGGATCAATAATAAAGCTAGAAAAGCTCTGAGGCACATAGATAGGAATAATACAGTATTGGGAATATTTGTGGTACCATTCTTTTCAAATGCTCTTAGATTTGAATACTTATACCCTTCCTTGAGGAACTAATGGTAAGAGACAAAGGACCAGCCCTGTCTATGGCATGCCAAATGAGTCCAATGGTCCAGGTTCCTCAGATGAAGAGTCAAATGATGGAAAGCTAACTCCCTCCACATGGTGGTTTGCCCTATTATAGTTGGAGCCCTGCACGGATACAAATTTATACCCTCGGATGCGGAATCCACGGATATAAATTGGTATTTGTGGAACCGCAGGGCTCTCCCGAGAACGACAGCAACGAAAGGAGGCACTTCCAAGAGCCAGTGCCTCGCTCCAGCAGCTCCTCCAGCGCAGCTGTACTGCCCCCGTCCCTTCCATGCAACTGTCTGCATCTCCTGTCTGGGGGCATGCGCACTGTTTGAACACAAGAGCGTGACCAGGGACAGCTGCCGGTGAGCCTTGTGCCCGCCCCAGTGGGCGGCGCTGGGGGGAGTACAGCCACGCTGGAGGAGCTGCCTGTGCAGGGCACTGGCTCCTGGGAGTGGTGGCCCCACATTCTGCTCCTTTCGCCGCTGCGGTTCCCAGGAGAGCCCTGCAGTTCCATCGATGCCCATTTATATCTGCAGATATCTGCGGCTATGAATATGTATCTGCGCAAGGCTCTAATGATAGGGCCTGATCACTAGCATGAATATTCGTTCTAATGCTCAGCCATCCATCTCCAAATCTAATTTCCTCACCCTCAAAATAGTGGGGTTCACTTATCCTACAGGTTAGCATATTAATACATATTCATACCTTTTGACTCATTATTTTATACATCACCTCTTGCTCAAGCAAATTTGTGTTTAGATGTCTAATGATTGTATCCTAAAATATCCCAGCTCAGTATCGCTTCTGTGTCCCTATGGTTACTGGGTACCATTAGGTTCCAACTTCTGCTATTGAGCAAGCTATTCCTAATTCCCTAAAAATCTAAGAATAAATGTCAGGCCATTTATCTATGCCCAGGGTCACAGGCCTACTATATTTGACAATACTTTCACTAACTTGCTTAAGTGAATATCTTACAGTACACAGGCCTGTTAGTTTCTTGCATTACAACTTCGTATAATAAGGCTAAGCTAGCTCTATGGGCTACTCAGTGGGGCTGAAACAGTGGGGACATTTTAGCAAAAGTATTCTAGCGTAAACACAACTTAAGTGGTGGAAAGTAGTTTGGCACATTTAGTATAATTTTTTAGAGTGGACAATAGGAAGCCGTCCTGCGCAGACAAGGAGCTGGACTAGAGATAATGTAACAATTAGATCTTTTCGGTCTCTATTTTCTGACGTGTCTAGATTGTAAGCATGAAAAAGGGTCATTTTTAATTAATTTGCCAGGGTGCCAATTAGATTTTAAAGCTGAAATCTAACGAACTAGGTTTGCCAGTTGGGTAAGTTATTTTTCTTGAATCCAGGGAATGTTAGCTTACCAGTTTTAATGATGGGTTCTTTCCAGGTCAATTTTTAACTTGAACAGTATTCCTTAAATCAGGACACTTCACACTTGCTTATTCTTAGCCAACCAATAATTTATTAATTCACCCAGAACTGCATTAGTATACAATCAACAGTTGACCACTCAAAAGTAGACACAACCAGTATTCTAGGTGTGTACTATGTACACAATACAGTCTTGCAAAAAAATATCACCGAGTAGAGTTGAGGCTCAGCAGTTATATTGAGGAATAGTGCAAATGACCAAGATTTCTTATTATGTTTACTCATCAATTATTTAATACCTAACACATTTATCACATTTCCAAGGATACACTTCCAAGGATACAAGTGACTTTGAAGAGTTTGGGAAGTAAGGTACAAATGGATTGGTCCAAAAAGGACAAGTTTAGAATATTAAAAGCAATTGCTTAAAGTTATTGTTTTCAATCTCACTTGGTTTATAGAGGAGTTAAAATTAAACATATGGTTGCTTGAGAGAAACCATTAGACAGTGTAGGCTCGGTAATACTATATACAGTTATTTATGTTAAAGAAATAGGAGTAATAGTCTCTGAATTGAAATCTCACCACTTTTTATTCCTTTAGCCCTGGGATGGGGGAGGGTCATTTCCACAAGGCTGGTCTGGTCTGGTCTGGACATAGGTCACATTTAGGATTCCGAAACTTCTTGTTAGGTTCAGTCAACTCTCTTGAGCACATGGTGACCTCAGGTTATATACCCTAGTTTCAGGACTAAATTGGAAGGGGCCACTCTCTAATTCCTAACACATGCCAAGTAGGTGCTCAGATTTCAGCCCTTAGTTTCTCTGCTGCTTTCATTGGTATCATCCAGTAGATGGCACTGGTGTATAACAAATTTTTGTAATCCTTTTCTTATCGGAGGCTTTTTAAGTTTGATTCATTTCAAGGATTGTTCTTCATTATTAGCCCCTATTAATTGCAATCCCTTCTTCTCCCTACCCCTTTTAAGCAATCCTTGGAATTTCTAAACATTATAGATGACAGTTTCCTAACTCAAAAAGTGTTACAGCCAACATGGGGGAATTCTATATTCGGCCTTGTCCTAACAAAGAGGAAAAGACCACGGAACTAAAAGTTATTGGTAGCTGAGTGTACAAGTGACCATGAGTTGATCATATTTATAATGTGCAAATAGAATAAAGTCCAGACCAGAAATATATATATCTATGGTGCTTTAATACAGCTGAGCCAACTCAGCTGGTAGAAAGAATTTAATCAGAAAAATTTGCATGATAATTCACATCCTTTAAGAATGCCTTACTGGATACCCAAAAAGCCACAATCCCACAACTGAGGAAGAAGGCTGTGCTGATTTAAAAAAAAAAAAAAAACAACAACCAACAACCTGGTTTAGAAGGGAAGTGAAGACAGCTATAAAAATAATAAAATAATATATAATTAATGGAAAAAGGGGGGAGTCCATAGTAATGAATATAAATCAGAAGTTCGGAATTGTAGAAAAGTGATAAGGAAAGCAAAGAACACAAGGAGAAATGTATTGTCAACAGACAAGGACAATAAGGAGTTTTAAAAATATATTATGTGACAAAGTTCTTCCCCTACCTTAGTGGGTCTTGCGCTTATTAGCGGATTTGCTTGCCTCGGAGATTCATGGCCTCCCTCAGTTTGGCTGTATTCATGAACCCACAGTCCAGGTCAACCCCTCCTGTGTCTAACCAGGAGTTGGGAGGTTTGGGGGGAACCCTGGCCCGCCCTCTACTCTGGGTTCCAGCCAAGGGCCCTGTGGAATGAAGCTGTCTAGAGTGCCTCCTGGAACAGCTGTGTGACAGCTACAACTCCCTGGGCTACTTCCCCATGGCCTCCTCCCAACACCTTCTTTATCCTCACCATAGGACCTTCCTCCTGGTGTCTGATAATGCTTGTACTCCTCAATCCTCCAACAGTACACGTTCTCGTTCTCACTCTCAGCTTCTTGCGCCTCTTGCTCCCAGCTCCTCACATGCACCCCACAAACTGAAGAGAGGTCCTTTTTAAACTCGGCCCTGATTAGCCAGCCTTAATTGATTATAGCAGTTCTTGATTGGCTGCAGGTGTTCTAATCAGCCTGTCTTGTTTCCAGAAAGTTCCCGATTGTTATGGAACCTTCCCTGTTACAAGGGAAAAGGGACTTACTCAACCTGGGGCTAATATATCTGCCCTCTATCCTGTAGCCATCTGGCCCAACCGTGTCACAATTAGGAACAAAAAGAATCCTGACAATGATATTGGTTCATTATTAGATAGAAATGAAAGAACTGTCAATAATAATGCAGAAAAAGCAGAAAAAGGAAAAGTGCTCAATAAATATTTTTGTTCTGTATTTGAAGGGAAAAAAGATTATGTAGTCTCATTATATGGTCATAACACTCTTTCCATTCCACTAGTATCTCTAGAGGATGTTAAACTGAAGCCTTCAAAGTTAGATATTTTTAAATCAGCAGGTCCAGATAACTTGCATCTAAGAGTTTTAAAAGAGCTGGCTGAGGAGGTCACTGAACTTTTAATGTTCCTTTTCAATAAGACTTTGAGCTCTGAGGAAGTTCTAGAAGAATGGGAAAAATACTAATGTTATGTCAATTTTTTAAAAGGATAAACAGGGTGACTCAGGTAATTATGGGCTTGTCAGCCTGATGTCAATCCCAGGCAAGATAATGCAGTGATATGGGACTAGATTAATAAATAATTAAAGGAAGGTAATGTAATTAATGCAAATCAACATAGGTTTATGGGCAATAGTTCCTGTCAAATTAATTTGATATCTTTTTGATGAGATTACAAGTTTGGTTGATACAGGTCATAGTGTTGACATAATGTACTTAGATTTCTGTAAGGATTGTGACTTGGTACCACATAATATTTTTGATGGAGAAAACTAGAACGATATAAATCATCATGGCATACATTCAATGGATTAAAAACTGGCTGATAGGTCTCAAAATGTAACTATAAATGGGGAATAGTCATTGAGCTGGCCTGCTTCCAGTGTGGTCTTGCAGGGATTAGTTCTTGGCCCTATGCTATTTAACATTTTTATAAATGACCGGGAAGAAAATATAAAAGTTTGCAGATGACACAAAAATTGGTGAGGTGGTTAATAATGAAGAAGAAAGGTCACTGATACAGAGCTACCTAGATCACTTGGTAAACTGGGCACAAGCAAATAATGTGTGTTTTAATACAGCTAAATGTAAATGAATGTAGCTGGAAACAAAGAATATTGGCCATACTTATCATATGGGAAATTATCCTGGGAAACAGTGACTCTGAAAAAGATTTGGGGTCATGGTGGATAATCAACTGAATATGAGCTCCCAGCATAACACTGTGTCCAAAAGAGCTAATGCAATCCTGGGATACATAAAAGAGGGGAATCTCAAGTAAAGAGAATAGAGAGTTTATTTTCCTATTGTATTTGGCACTTGTGAGACTGCTGATGTAATAGTGTCCAGTTATGGTTCCCATAATTCAGGAAGGATGTTGATAAATTAGAAAAGGTTCAGAGAAGAGTCACAAGAATGACTAAATAAGTGGAAAACATGCTTTATAGTGATAGACTAAAGGAATTTGATCTTTTTTAGCTTAACAAAGAGAAGGGTGACTTGATTACAGCCTTTAAGTACCTGCATGGGGAATAACTATTTAATAATGGACTTTTCAGTGTAGCAGAGAAAGGTTTGACAATCCAGTGACTGGAAGTTGAAGCAAGACAAATTCAAACTGGAAATAAAGCCTGCATTTTTAACAGAGAGTAGTTAACCATTGAAACAATTTACCAAGGGTTGCAATGGAGTCTCCATTACTGGCAATTTTAAAATCAAGATTGGATATCTTTCTAAAATATATGCTCCAGGAATTATTTTAGGGAAGTTATGTGGCCTGTGCTATTCAGGAGGTCAGACTAGTTCCTTTTGGCCTTAGAACCTATGAATTTCTCTATATTTCAAAGGTATACCTTGGTTTACATCTTTTAATATTCCTTCTTCCTTGTGCCAGACAATTCCTATTACTTTGAGAATGTAAAAATTATTTATGATGAAAACCAACATTCTTTGATTATACATTAGCGTTTCACATTATTTATGACTTACAATAGAACAAGAGATATTTTTTACATATAGAAGGATGTAGATCTGACTCACAAGGCAAAGAAATTGTGCAATTTCCAAGTTGGGATGCAAGACAGATGATCTCTGATAATTTGATTTACAAGGAAAATGATATATAGTTTATAATTTGGGGTTAAAACATGTGAATTGTATTTCTTGGGGTAACAGGCATTTTGCCCAATTCAACCTTCAATCTTACAGCCACATTTCTAGTTTGCTTAACTTGCAGATTCCCCACCCAACCCTTGTCCCCTCAAAATGGGCAGAGGGTCACTTTGCATAAGAAAGAAGGAAGTCACCCTTCCTTGGTAACTTGAAATGCTATAGCAACACAGCTGTGCCACTATAGCACTTCAATGTAGACATTACGTACATCGACGGGAGAGGTTCTCCCATTGGTGTAGGTAATCCACCTCCTTGAGAGACGGTAGCTAGCTCAACAGACAAATTCTTCCATCGACCTAGCGCTGTCTGCACTAGAGGTCAGGTCGGCTTAACTATGCAAACTCGGGTGTGGATCAACACAGCTACAACACTGCATACAACTTGGTAACCTAAAGTTGCGGCAGCGCTTTAATGTGGCATGTGTAGTCGCAGCAGAGAGCTGGGAGAGAGCTCTCCCAGCACTCTAAAAAAATCTACCTCCACTAGGGGAGTAGCTACCAGTGCTGGGAGCACAGCTCCCAGCGCTGGGGCACTGTCTACACAGGCACTTTACAGCACTGAAACTTGCTGTGCTCAGAGAGGTGTTTTTTCACACCCCTGAGCGAGAAAGTTGCAGTGCTGTAAAGTGCCAGTGTAGACAAGCCCTTAGTGTTCTTTTTAGCTAGGTTGGGAGAGAGAAAGAGGCTTTATTTATATGCCAAGTCTGAAAGATTCTTGTTAATCACCAGGACAATACTCTCATTTAGCCATTTTAGTTTCTATTCTTGGCAAAAGGAACTCCTGTCCAAGGCTGATCTGTGGGTGCTTAGATAAAGTGTCTCAAATGATGTGAACCATTTGCTTAGTGCCTTTACTTCTTAGGTGGATCCTATTTTGGAATAAACAGGAGGTGGATAGCTTTTTTTTTTAATTCTGAGGGCCAGAAGGAATCAGTAAGTATTGATCATTCAAGGGATATCTGTTCTATATATCCCTTACAAGATTATTATAGCTTTTATGTAACAATAAATATATCTTAAACATCCCATTTTCTAAATGAGGTCACAGAAAGAAATAAAAATATTGTTAAAAGTAACTTTAAAAATGTGTTTTAAAACTACAATCGGCTTTTAAAAATGCTGTACCATTAAAATTGGTTTACTCTTCATAGCGATTTTAATATTCTCAAAATATCTTTTTAGGAAAAATAAAAATGAGGACAGAAAAAGCACTGGAACTGAGAGAGAGTTTTCTTGCTCATTTTGGAGTTAAGATCCTTCACTTTGGAATGCAGAGTTTCTCAGAAATATGACAGTAACTTTCATCAGATAGTTAGAAATACATAAAGATTACTCTTCTTGCAAAAATTTACACCTTTCTCACTATATGTCAAGAGTTTGACTAGGCTGTGTGTACCCACTACACTTATTTTGTTACTGCACACAAAAGAGACCGTTAAAAAAATATTATTATTATTTTATATTTTGCTCTGTTTTTTTAAGGAATTCAAGCAAGGAACGATAAAAGCATAGATTCTACTTTAATCAACAATATAGATGTATTTGTAACGGTCAGAGCACCTGTAAGGGACGGCTGTAGTTCAAGCCTCTAGCTTTGATCCTGCCGTTGACTTTGTGGATGGACCCTGGCCCATGTGAGGAGCTTCACTGACTTTAATGAGGATCCACCTTGTAGAGGGGTTTCAGAGTAGCAGCCGTGTTAGTCTGTATTCACAAAAAGAAAAGGAGGACTTGTGGCACCTTAGAGACTAACCAATTTATTTGAGCATAAGCTTTCGTGAGCTACAGCTCACTTCATCGGATGCATACTGTGGAAAGTAGAGGGGGTTTGGCCAGGGCTCGTCCCTCTCCGGGGTGGCACGGGTCCACACCGCCTCGGTCCTTCCTTCCAGTTGTTAACGGTGAATTAGGCTGGCCGCGGGAGTCTCTCGCCACGACAGCAGTAGAGGCAAACACAGACAGTTATTCGCACCCGGCCCATGGTCAGCGGCAATAGTGAGTCAAGGGCTCAGGTCCTCAGACAGGAACTGAGCAAACAGTTATATAATTAGCAGGTCCAGGCCCTGGGTCAGGGCGGGGAAGCAGAGTGTCAATGGCTCAGGCCTTCAAGCAGGGGCTGAGCAAACAGTTATATAATTAGCAGGTCCAGGCCCTTGGTCAGGGCGGGGAAGCAGAGTGTCAATGGCCCAGGGCCTCAGGCAGGGGCTGAGCAAAGGCAGGTAAACAACAAGGCAAGGCTCTCAGCTCAGAGGGGCCTGGGAGAAAGGGAGACTGCCCCCTGCAAGTTCAGTAGCAGGGGGACGCAGGCCCTCCCACTCCACTGTGTCCCAGCCTGGGGCCCTAGCAGCAGCAGAAGGCCTGTTGCTGAGTCAGTGGGGATCCTGACCGCAACAGACTGACATAGGCTCTGGCAGTGCTGCAGCCAGACTAGGGTCAGCTGCCCCCAAGCCACTTCCTAACTCCCTCTCTAGAGATACCTGGTTCCAGACAGTGTCTCTGGGGGGATCAATTCCTGGGGCTCCTCTGGGTAACTGGCAGCTCCTCCGGGCTCTGGTCAGCGTCAGTTCGGCGGGCCAGTCTTCGGGTCCAACGACAGTTGCCGGGGTCTCCCAACCGGGAGCTAGGCCGCAGGCGTCTGGCCTCTCTAGTGGCTGCTTCTCCAGTGGGCTCTGGGGTTGGGCTTTTATACTTCCTGTCCTGCGCCTTGACCTCTGGGGTGTGGCTGCAGGACGCGCTGGCTCTGCCCACTTTGGTGTCCAGAGGGGCTCGTCCACACCACCTCGCTACACACCTGCATAGAGTTCATTGTGAAACTGAGGCTTTAGATTCTAATCCTGCAAACATTTATGCACGTGCTTAATTTAATTGTACCGTGAGTAGCCCTACTGAAGATAAGGGGCTATTCAAAGTAGTAAAGTTAAGCACATGCAGACTTGGGGCCTACATCAGCAAGGTCGCATGAGAATATTGCCATCAGACCTGGGGAAAATGCCTAAATTCACATTTTTGAAACTTATCCTGCTAGAAACTCCACCATGTTCACATTAAGGCATTTTCTTTCTCTTTTTGCCTCAAGGGAAATGGACCTCTAACCTGACAATTGAATGAGGCCTACTGAGGCCTCACTTAGGGTTCCTCAGAGAAAACAGGCTGCAATCCTGTGGATCCTGTGTTGTAGCATGGAAAGATAAACCCTCCCTGGAGTATCCTGGATCCTCAGCTCTGTGTAGTATGATTCCTTAAGAGCTGTTTTTCTGCTATTGCTTCTCCTCCCCAGAGTCTGCAGTCTCCCCACATACCTCCACCCCAGGGGATAAAAGGAGTGAAGGAAGGAAGTTTGGAGCAACATTAATTCCTGGGCAGATTTCCACTTGGAAATTTGTGTGGTTAGGAGGGAAACTGGGCATGTTTAGAGGCTGCTCTAGAAGTGTGCCCTCCTAAACAACAGACCTCTAATACCTGGTATTCCAGCACAGATCAAATAATCCCATCTACATTTGAAATATATATTTAAAATGGCATATTGTGTTTTAAAAACAACTGAAGCCACCAACATCTTTGAAAACAGGCCTTTTTAATTTGGTAATTCATGACTTGTTTGTTTTTACTAAACATACCCCCCCATTTACTTTACAGTGAGAAAGCTGAATTAGTTCAGGGCACAATTGCTTTCCAACATGAAAAGGAAGCTTACAACAAACTGTTCAGATATCAACAGCAGGTGGGTTTCTGTATTTATAAAAAATATGGTGAAAAAGTGGCTGCATGTTCATAGATGGAATTTATTTCTTTAGCAATTGCATATTAGCAAAGTATGGGGACACAAAAGTTAAAACATCTCTTGATGCTAACTAGGCTCAATTTGCACAACTCCGGTGTTGATAAATTAGAGAGGGTTCAGAGGAGAGCCCCAAGAATGATTAAAGGATTAGAAAACATGCCTTATAATGATAGGCTCAAAGAGCTCAGTCTAGTTAGTTTAACAAAGAGAAGGTTAAGGGGTGACTTGATTACAGTCTAGAAAGTACCTACATGGGGAACAACCTCATCTTTTTTTAAATGGATAGTTGCAGGATAGAAAAGGGAATGGGGATTAGCCTGAAGAGCTGCCCTCTCCCTTACTTTATTTTCCCAGCTATAAAAATCTTAGCTGGTAATAAAGCAGAAATGGAGACTGCATCATTTCTTTTACTTTCAAGAACGGAAACGGGCAAGTTCACAAAACATCTTGGGCCAGATTCACCAGGCTGCAGGCCCCTAAAAATAGAACGTCCACTTGGAGCTGGGGCACAGCACCTCTCAGGAACTAACATTGCCCTGAAATTGGAAATGGCCACTACAGCAGAGAGCAGGGACAGATCAATTGAGAGTTGCATGGATTCAGTGTCTCTCCTAAGCAGTTTCCTGCAGAGGAGCTCCTGTACTGCCCCAACAGTAATTTAAAGCTGTTTTTCTCCAACAGAACTGATGAGGATAGCAGTTGCAGTGCTGCCTATCTTTGCAAAGCAAATCCCCCCTCCATTGTTACTGCTTGTGCAGATGTAAGGGATGAGCTTTCCTATATATGTTTTTATCACCATGACATGTAGGCACCTGTTTTGCACCCCAACCCCATCCTCAAAGGAGTGAATCTGTCTGTAATAGAGCCGGACTCACCCGGCAGCACCTCCTGCTGGTCATCCTTGGGAATTAGCTCACCAGCCTCCAGAGCTCCCTCTGGTGATCCACCTGTCACTCACCCCTGTGTCCCTCCCGGACCCAGTACCCTTTTGTCTGGGGTGCTGCCCCTCCAGCAGCAACCCCTCAGTCTCGGGGTCTCCCCACCCAGGGGAACCCCCCACTCACTATACCCACTTCACCTCAGTCTTGGCTACTTCCAGTCCTCACTTAGCCCCACTCCCTGGGTGGACTGCAGTGTATCACAAGCAAAGGGGTTGGACCTGCTGCCTCCCTCTACCCGTGGGCTGCCCCCTTGCAACCCCAGTACCTAATAGGTCCTAATCTAGGCCTTGCAGCCTGGGGTTTCCAGGCTAGAGCTCCCCTGCTTCCCTGGCCTTTCCCCCTCAGCCCTGCTCCAATCTAGGTACTCCCTAGGTCCCTGCAGCCAGGCCCTTCCCTCTCTGAATGCAGAGAAAGACTGACTAAGCTTCAGTCTAGCAGCCCCTTTACAGGCCCAGCTGCGGCCATTTCCCCAATCAGCCTAGCTTTTCTTACCCTCAGCCCTGGCTCTCTCCCAGGGCTGGCTTTTAAGCCCCACAGGGCAGTAGCGGGTAATCACCCTGCTACACAGTCCCTACTGTAAATGTGCAAGAGGTAAGACAGAAAACATAGTAACCATCAAATTACACTCTGTGGGAAAGTGTTAGATCTACACAGGCATTGTAATATGTCTCTACATAACTTAGCCAGCTGTTATGTCCCTTGGCTACCAAATTCCAAGACATCCTGCTGTTCTTCTGAAAGATTAATCGTCTTTTTTCCTGTAACATTCTACTCTGCTTCTCCTCTTTTGTAGGATCCAGATTCCTCTCTGTCATGTAGCAGCATCTACATATATTTGCTATTAGATGAAATATTTCATTTTGATAGCTTACTATAAAGGATGCTTTCACCTACCACTTAGAGTTTAGGTTCCTGGTTTTGGACATTTAAAGTGTAGGGTATCTCTAGATCTTGACAGAACTGCTCTCTCCCTGATTCCTAATTCCTGATAATGAGTGGATCACAGCATTTTCTTTCCTTTGTCTGCTCTTTCTGCTAACCTAGAGCTGCTAATCAAGGCTCTCCACATCCAATCCTTTCCAGAAAAGTACTGCAGGCAGCAACAAATTCATGTGCTTTATGGCAATCCAGGCACAGATCTATCCAAGAATCTCTCCCATATCTATGATGAAGTCGTGCTCAGAATCTCTTGCCTCCAGCCTGGTTGCAACAGATTATTTCACCCAGTTTTATCCAGCATGGAGATGACTTAAAATTTTAGGAGAAACTTGACAAACACAGTTGGCTTGAAAAGCAAGTTATTTACTGTGTATTCAACTACTTCCTCACTCCAGTCCTGTAAGGCCTTTCAAGGCAATGGCTTTACTTGAAGGGAGGAGATCTGAGCTGTTGCCTGCTAGTGGGAAGCCTGAACTGATCTCCTGATATATAATATTTGCCTTCTCCACAAGTCTTGCAAGCCATTAAAACTGATCTGTGTCTTTCCTCTGCCCAATGCCCATTCCTCGATGACTGGAATTGAAGGAGACTCATATCATTGTGTTGCCGGCACAGAGTGCCCGAGGCAAGCAACAGCTGGGTTCGTTGCCTGGTGTACATCACGCCAATGACCACAACGGGGTGGAGAAGCAGAGAGTTTTATTTGAAGCTTCAAATAGGGACACAGGGAGACTGAGCTGTCTCAAATCCTGCGCACCAGAGACAGGTTACACCGTACAATTTATGCCTTTTTCCCTACTTAACTATGCAAGCATATACAACCAATTACTTGTTGCCCCGTACAATAGCACAGCCAATCATCTAAAGCAGCCAGTTATCTTTCCTCATTAGCATTATTCACGCCGTGCCTTATATGGTTATACTTGCCACTAGTTTGAGCTAAACATCCCTTCCTTATCTATAAGTTTACCTGGCCGAAGCTGGTTCTGGCTAGCGAGCTAAGTGCAAACAGGTCTGTTTGTGTGCTAGCTGATGCATAGTTTTGCAGGGTTACAGAAAGTTCAAGGAATGGAGGAGCTGAGGTTTGCCTGGGCCTAGAGCAGGAGGCCTTCATCGACACTCGTGGTCTTCCACCCTCCCGAGTTACCTAGAGTAGTGCCCAGTGTCTCCAACAACTGGTCCCCAGCACCCAGTCTCCATCGTACCCCTACCCACACCACACTGGATCTGTAAGTCCCTCCTTCCAATTTTTGCTCCTTTCATGTCTTCATAGGCACTGACTCTGTGGGTGCTCTGGGGCTGGAACACCCACAGGGAAAAACGAGTGGGTGCTCTGCACCCACTGGCAGCCAAGCTCCCCTCCCCCCCACCCCAACTCACCTCCGCTCTGCCTCTGCCTCCTCCCTGGGCACGCCACGTCCCCACTCCTCCGCCTACCTCCCAGTGCTTGCCACTGACAAACAGCTGTTTGGCAGCGTAGCAAGCTCCAGAAGGGAGGGGGAGGAGCAGGAAGTGGCACACTCAGAGGAGGAGGCAGGCTGGGGCGGGGACTTTGGGAAAGGGGTTGGAATGGGGGTAAGGCAGGGGCGGGAGGAGGTGGGGCAGAGGTGGAGTTAGGGCGGGGCCGGGGCAGAGCAGGGTCGAGCACCCACCGGCACGAGCAGAAGTCAGTGCCTGTGCATGTCTTATTCTTTATTTGTGATAGATTAGTGCCTACTATATACTGGTCATTTTCCAAACATTCAGAAAGGACAGCTCTTGCTCCAAAGAGCTCACAATCAAAGGGTGTGTCTACAGTGAAAACATTACAGCGGCATGAATGCAGCAGAGCTGCAGCTGTAGCACTTCAGTGTAGACACTCACTGCAACGATGGGAGAGGATCTGCTTCGCTGTAGCTAATCCACGTCCCCAAGAGGCAGTAGCTAGGTTAATGGAAGAATTCTCCCATTGACCTAGCACTGTCTACACCAGGGATTAGACTGGCAGAGCTATGTCTCTCAGGGAAGTGGAAAGGCGGAGCTATTCCAATGTAAATTTTCAGTGTAGACCAGCCCTAAGCAACACCTGGTCTCTCTGTTGCCATAGAGCCCAAAGATAGTCAGAGCCTGAAATGCCAGCAAAATGTACATGGTACTCAGCTCTATGTTGTCTTTATTTAAATGCAAATAGCACCATCTCCCAAATATCCTGTCTGGCTGAGACGACTGAAAGGCAGCTGGGTGAAGCTGAACTGGGGCAAGATAAGGGAATGCTGATCGGAAAAGGAGAAACTTTGAAGACCTAGAAAGAAATCCTATCGCCTGACCCCAGATTGTTAAATTGGTCTGCAGTCTCAGGCGCTCCTCCTGGCCTCCTCACTAGTGCTGGACACGGAGATAGTGATAGCCACAAAAATGTTTTTATCCATCTAAAACTAGCAATAAGACTGCATCCCATTTTACCTAATATAGCCCAGGCCATAAGAATCCATGACTTTGTCACCCCACAATGGAGTATTCCAACTCACTACTCCAATATTAAAACAGCTTCAGTTAGTCCAGAATGCAGTAGCCCTCTTCTTCAGCGTGACTGGCAACTGAGAGCAGTGCTCGGCTCACTATATTGTCTCACAGAGAATGTGGAAACCTTTAAGACCTTTGTTACCTTACACCAGTGCTACCACTTTTCTCTTCCTTGGTTATGTTAGCTAATCCCCAAGTATTTGCCTGCCACTGCCTTTTGCAACACAACACAGGAGTGGAAACCCTTACCCGTGCCTTGTTGTCTGAGGTGAGAGTGGGGAGGTTAGGTTCCAGAACCCTTTTTTCCATCCATATCCCTTGCTGGAGTTTGCAGCATGCTTTTTCATGTCCAGGACCAGGATGGACTGGGTGAACCTTCCCCACACACAGCAGCAGATTTCTTAATGAGGACAAGATTGATTAAAAACAGAGAGTAAGAGCAAAGTGGAGTAAGAACAAAAAAGAAATTGTTTGGGTTACATACCTAGACATACGCTTTGCACAAGATAAACCAAATAAGATGCTCTCTGCATCATGTTCCAAAAAGCACTATGTGGCTCGGAGCCCAGAGTCAGAGTTCCACCCCGCACCCAGTTCTAAGGTGAAAGAGAGAGTCTCCCTTCCCTGTGTCCAGAGACGTCTCTTTTCCCTGCCCTACAGCTTGCCTGTCTAGAGATTTCTTCCATCAAATAGTGTTGCTGTAGCCATGTCAGTCCCTGAAACACGGTGGGTGAGGTAATTGAATCAGCTTCTGTTGATGAGAGAGACAAGCTTCGGAGCTGCAACACAGAGCTCTTCTTCAATACCTGAAAGAAGACTTCACTCTAGAGAGTGGCAGCTTCATACTTCCAATTTGTATTGCCCATCAGAAACCACTTTACTTGATGGGTAGACTGCTCTCTGAAATACAGTCTTTCAAATGGATAGTTAAACTTTTGAAAGGTGATCATTAAAGGCTGTTGGAATCTCAATAGGACATCTCTCAGACGTCAGCTCAACAAAACCTTAGAGACAACAGCAAGTCCAAAACCTATTGTGTAAAAAAACTAAATACCTAAAAAGTTATCTCGGGGGGGGGGGGGGGAGGGGGGGGGAGGGACGACTTGTTTGGAGAATGGGGGTAGCCGCCCTAGATAATGGGCAAGACATGATAGGTGAGGTAATATCTTTTATAGGACCAACTTCTCTTGGGAGAGAGAGACAAAGCTTTCGAGCTACACAGAGCTCTTCTTCAGGTCTTCCCCTAAGAACTTTTTAGGTATTTATTTAGTTTTTTACCCAATAGGTTTTGGACTTGCTGTTTTCTCTAAGGTTTTGTTGAGCTAATGCCTGAGAGATGTCCTATTGAGAATCCAATGGCCTTTAATCATTGCCTTTCAAAAGTTTAACTACCCATTTGAAAGGTTTCAGAGTAGCAGCCATGTTAGTCTGTATCCACAAAAAGAACAGGAGTACTTGTGGCACCTTAGAGCCTAACAAAATTATTTGAGCATAAGCTTTCGTGGGCTAAAGCTCACTTCATTGGATGCATAAAATGGAACATATAGTAAGAAGATATATATATGTATACATACAGAGAACATGAAAAGTGGAGTAAGAGGCTAATTAATTAAGATGAAAGACTGTATTTCACAGGTTTCAGAGTAACAGCCGTGTTAGTCTGTATTCGCAAAAAGAAAAGGAGTACTTGTGGCACCTTAGAGACTAACCAATTTATTTGAGCATAAGCTTTCGTGAGCTACAGCTCACTTCATCGGATGCATACACCAATTTATTTGAGCATAAGCTTTCGTGAGCTACAGCTCACTTCATCGGGTAAAGTGGCTTCTGATGGGTAATACAAATTGTTCACTGAATAAGGTCTGGCTGAGGAAGAGTCTTTCTAAAACTGAAACTCCCCCCCTCCACAGATTATAAATATTACTTTATTGACATGTTCAGTCCATCGCAACTCTCCAGTGAAACAGTATAAGATATTGTACCTCACAGAACACCTTTCTCTTCACAACCTCCCTCAATTACTACATTCCTCTGCCACCCTCTGTGAAGCTTGTGAGAGTGAGGGATTTCTTAGCAACAGGCCCAAAGCTTTGGAACTCATTAATGGAGGAGCTAAGAATGAGCTCAAATCTCATCGCCATCGTGATAAAGTGCAGTGCTCACTTATTAGACTGTGCTATCCTGCAGCAACTATACAAAGCAAAGAAAAATAGAGGTGGGAGAGGAGGAAAAAAGAGGCAAAAGGAAGAAAGAGAAAAGAGAAGAGGTAGCAGGAAAGATATGGAAGAAACTGGACAAAGCGTCGTCTGGTATAAAAAGAAAAGGAGTACTTGTGACACCTTAGAGACTAACAAATTTATTTGAGCATAAGCTTTTGTGAGCTACAGCTCACTTCATCGGATGCTTATGCTCAAATAAATTTGTTAGTCTCTAAGGTGCCACAAGTACTCCTTTTCTTTTTGCGAATACAGACTAACACGGCTGCTACTCTGAAACCCGTCTGATATAGAAATTCCTGTCTCCCAAGCAGAGGATGGTGTTATACTTGGATACTTGATAGATATTTTAGATCTCAGACAACTATTACTTGAGTCTATTTGAACACAAAGACAAAATATCCACCTTTTAACCTTTTACAAGATTAACTAATTAGCAAGTAGCACAGTAGTCTCTTTTCAAAGTGGTAGCTGTGTTAGTCTGTATCAGCAAAAAAAAAGGAGGACTTGTGGCACCTTAGAGACTAACAAATTTATTTGGGCATACGCTTTCGTGGGCTAATACCCACTTCATCAGATGCATGCAGTGGAAAATACAGTAGGAAGATATATATATATATATATATATATATACACACAGAGAACGTGAAAAAATGGGTGTTGCCATTCCAACTCTAGGGTATGGCAACACCCATTTTTTCATGTTCTCTGTATATATCTATCTTCCTACTGTATTTTCCACTGTATGCATCCGATGAAGTGGGTTTTAGCCCACGAAAGCTTATGCCCAAATAAATGTGTTAGTCTCTAAGGTGCCACAAGTACTCCCAGTAGCCGCTTTGTTTCTAAATCACACAGTGTTTTAGGTAACAGGTAGGACCAACTATTGAAGAGCAAATCATCCCAGGAAATGTAGATTTTCTTAATGTGAAAGTTTAAAGTGCAGGAGTAAAACCCTGAATCAGGATCAAATCCAGATGTGTTGTACACCGTATTTTTAACTAATATTTGTGAAAAACTGAAAAGCAATTTTCCTTCCTTCCTTCTGACCTCCTGCTCCTCATTCAGACAGTCCTGTGCTCAGCCAACTATCTGGCTTCTCCAATATTTTTTTCTGAGTTCTCTTCCACTCTTCTTTCCCCTAGACAAACCGCAATTCCCAGGCTGTAACAAAAGTCCCAACTTTCCTGGAGCAGGGGCAGCAGACATCAGATCTCCCAGCCCCATTTATTTTCTTTTTCAGAGCTTTCAGCCCTCACTTTTGGCATCTCCATTGGCATAAGCTGGCCCAACTCTATTGATTTCAGAGGAAACCAAATTCAGCTCTGTCTTTAAATTGTTGTGCTACACTGGAAGTTGACTTTGTGTTTGATCATGAGCCTTCATATTTATTGCATTTCAGTTGTTCCATAACAAATCTGTTCAATTTACAAATAGAAAAATATGTTCTAATTGCCAAGTCTGCAAACTCAGCCTTTAACCTGAAAATCAAATTGAGCTCATACTGGCTAAGCCACAGAGATCCTATAATTGGAACTTATTTAACAACTCTGTTGATGCATGAGCCAGAATAAACTCAGCTCATTCTCTCTTAGTTTTGTTAGCTCTGCAGGGCGAAGAAGAGTAAGAAGTTGTACAGATTTATCAGTAAATTCAGTTGATGTGATACTAAATATCCACTGGATCAGGTCCATTAAGTAAGAAGGTGCCATTTTGTATAGCCACTTTTCAGAGCTGGAGTGCAATTTACAGGCCTTGTACTGCAGAACCCAGTTCACACAAGTAGTCCTTACTTGGACCATCTCAATGTTGAACAGTGTCTGTAAGGATGTCTCCTGTCAGTGACGTGAAAGGCCAGCCTGTCCTTCCCCTCTGTGATGCAGAAGGGGTCTCCAGGCTAGCCCTACAAAATGTGGGACAGAAGTCCCCAAAAGGGGTATTGCATTTCACTCACAAGTAGCACCATTCAGGTGCAAGCATAGGCCTGCTAAGTATTATTATTTACATGACCAAGACTTACTTAAATGAGTAAACATTTGCAGAAATAATAAATTACTGCATTTGTCAAAGTCAACAATTTTCTTTATTATCACTGGTTAAACAGAAAACTGAACAAAATACAGCTTAGGGAGACTGAAGAAATTTAAACGTTCTGAAATTTGTAAGAGTCCTAGGATGTGAGTATGTCTTTGACAGCTGTTTCCTGAAAGATGCACTGGACTAGATACTGGGTTGTTTTTTAATGTATGTAATTGAACATGGACAACTTTAAAGCCAGTACCACTTAGCATATCTTTTAATTTTTGTTTGTTTTTAAACCAGGAGCTGCAAGAGATGCTAGATAAGCACAAGGCCCAAAATGAAGCCTGGCTCAAAGCCAGAGCAGAGGAAAATGACAAGGAAAGAAAAGAAATATGTAAACTGAAGGTAAACTTTTTCAAAGTAACGTACAACTGTATACATAACTGGAGAGTCCATTTGGATTCTTTCTATATGTCCTGTGGGCACAATTCTTGTAGCAATAGTGAAATAAGCAAAATGTTTCTTTTTTTCTTGAACACCGCATATAAAGATGACACAACAACAACAACAAAACCACTGTTATCAAAGTATTCTAGAAGGAAATGTTAAATGAATCACCGACTGCTAGTTCTGGATCACATTTTTAAATTGCTTTCAAAGATGTTAATTGTTTTCTCCTTCAGCTTTTTAGTTATGGCAGTTAAAATACATAGACATGTTTCCAGCAACAAACAATACATTTTTGCATGAATGATAAACATGTTTTGTTTCACTATTTCTCTGTTTTAGCTCTGATTTACCTTTAAGAATTCCTGTGGTAAGAACTGAATCAAAAAAATCTACTTTTAAAAAAGTTAACAACCCCCCCTGTCCTATATTTGTTTGTTTTTAAAACTTAAAATACATTATTTTGTCCATCTAGAACCTGGTTTAACAATTATTATCACAATGATTTTCCTTATTAATGTAGCTTTGTTTTTGTTTTGTTTTTTAATGTATGCATTCTTTTAATCCTCCTCCTCAGTGGCCCAGTCCTGCCGTCCTCACTCAGAGCCAGATTCTCCCCTGTGCTTTGAGTAGAGAGGAGTGCAAGCAGATTATAACTGGGCCAGTCCCACAGAACACAACAGCACCAGCTCTGCAGTATGTTCTCCTCTCCTCCCCCCACTAGGAAAACTGCAGAAGCCTTTTTCCTAGTCTGTGCCAGGTCAGGCCTCTGAAGTATTTGGAGGTAGGGCCAGGGATAGAACTAGGGAGCAGGTGCAGTCTGGAGTGTGCTGCCATGCTGAATCTATGGATTATCCAATCAGGTGTTAACATTAATAACTAGGGACTCTCCTTCATGGCTACTACTGTGAAGCTGCAGGGGCTGTCAGAAGTGGTAGAATGGCTCCTGAATAAGAAACTAGCAGAGAGAGGGGAGCCCTGTGCATTGGCTGCATGGGACCTTGGGCTTCTGGAAATCTCAGGAAGTCAGGAGACCAAACCCTCACTCCAAACATTACATAAGGAGAGAGCAAGCCTAGGCTTCTGAAGTTATAGTGAGGAGGAAACTCCACAGCTGAAACTTGGAGATTCCTCCTGCTACTGAGATAAAAAAACAGTTTGGGAAGAACATGGTTCTGAGCCCTTACTCAGACAGAACTCCCACTGGAGTTGGAGTTTGACTAAGGAATAATAGATGATAGTTATAAATTCTGCTGTACAACATCCTGCACAAGGCCCACTCATGCTCAGAAAGCGTGGAGCAAATGTCACCCATTTGGCTGAAAGTTTCTGAAGGGATTTTTTTGGCCCTGCTGATAAGGCATGAGAGGGAGTTAGTTGGTAGGTAAAGAGAAGCTATTCAATAGCTTTCATGAGAACTAGATTCTCTGTGGAAAATTGGAATCATCCTCTGCTCAGCCCATAGATTTCCACACAGAAACTAGAGTTGGAGGTAATGCTGTTAGAAACGTAATAATTCTTGCTGAGTCCCCTCTGAGGTTTCTACTAAGTAGCCTCAGGGGAACTTAGCCTGCTAGAACTGTGTTACTGAGGGGAAGGGATAATAGAGAAACACAGGAAGCAGCCCTCCATCTGGGCTTTTTTTGCCACTGGGGATCTGGAAGTATTTTTTCCTGTGGATCCATTGGATTTATTAAGTAGAGAGGTTTCACTCCCTGCCCACTCCAAGCCCCAAAGCCCTGCCACGAGAAGGGACAAATTCCTGCAACCTATATGGCAAGCCCTTGAATTTTCAGTTTGATCTGACCCTAAATTATTTTTTCCACTTGGCAGTGAGCTAGTTGGATTTTGTTTGCTTTGGTTCTTGAATTTTACTTTACTGAAAGAGAGTCTTGTCATAGCTGTGGATCTCTAGCACTTATGGGTTTTTTTGGATTGGAGAGAGGTGGGTGGGGAGGAGGTGTTACATTTTAATTCATTTTTCATATTAGTTGCCAGGACTGGATGTTTCATCTAAAGCTTGGTCTCCTGCTTTTTGCAGGAAGAGATTCTTCATGATCAGGAGAGGCTAAAAGAAGAACAGCAAAATATTCAACAGCGCAATCAGCAACTGCTTTCTATTATTCAGCAGTTCAAAGGAATGTGACCAGTCTGCTGAATAAAACCTGAATCATATGATCAGGATCATAGCAACATACAACCTTACTTGAACAACTGAGCTCTTATATACTAATATAAAAAAGATCCAGTTACTGTGCATGTTGAAGGACCATATTCAGTTAGTGTGAAAAAGAGTTTAATCTCCCTAGGTTTCTCATGAGCACTGGAATGATATCTCAATTAAATTTCCACCCTCTACCTTTCCTGCATTTTCCATTTTGATTCAATGTTCTTTCAGATTTTTAAAAAATTATCTCCTTGCCTTGTCTGAGCTTAAAAAAGAAGAAAAGGCAGAACACTATGGCTGCCCCTATGAAAGCTGGACCTGCAGAGTTTTATTTCAGGGTCATGCGGTTAAGATTAGGATGTCATTCATATACCAGGAAAAAGAAGAGCGCGGTTGTCAAGTAGGGCATTCTTGTTTTTTAAAAAAAAAAGTTAAATATTTTGTAACAGTGGGAAAGAAGACAGAAACCACAACTAGGATAATATGGTTATATTTTATGGCCAGATTCTGCTTATAATTAAACTGGTGTAACCGAAGAACAAGTCCATTGACTGAAATGGAGTTACATTGAATTCATACAGGGGGAAACTAAGAACAGAATTTTGAAACTGAGCTTTGCATTGGAGGGACCAAATATGGACCATGTTTAAACAGCTTACAGTAATAAGGCAAAAAATCATGTTTGTTGTGTGTGTAGGAATTGTCAAAGGTTTTAGGCATTTTGTTTTCAACTTGATTCATGAAAAGAAAAGTTATTTCAGTCATCTGCTTCTCTGTATTAAACTGTTTCTCCTTTTTAAATTTCAATGGGCTGCTTTATACCATCAATTTCAGGCAGAACTCACTGGTGTTTGAAATCAGTGGGCACTTCTGCTGAAAAATCTCTGGCACTATATTACCCCACATCTTAAAAATCATTTTTTCAACAGACAAATTGTCAGTGTTTGTAGCAGGAAAAGTTGGAAATATTACACCATATTAGTAACATTCACACCCAATTTCAGAGGGGATGTAGAAGTTAACCTCCTTACACTCATGCTGTAGTACATTCATGCCCAAAGTGTAAGTGACTCTAAGATGGTACAATTTACACACTGTGAAGAAAGGAAATGTGTGTAAAAGTAGGGGAGAAGTCCTACTTGAACTTACGCATTCTTATGTCCTCCTGTTAGTTGGTTTTCTTGGTACACTTCTGTATGGTCCCCTTGGCATGAGGGTATCAACTCAGGCCTGGTCTACACTAGAAAATTAGGTCAGTTTAACTACATCAGTCAGGGGTATGAAAAGTCCACACCTTTGAGTGGCATTGTTAAGCCAACGTATGTCTTTGTGTAGCCAGCACTAGATCAACAGAAGAATTCTTCAGTCGAGCAAGCTATTGCCTCTTGAGCATAGGTACTGGAACTAGAGGTGCTGGGGGTGATGCCATGCCCCCTTGTTTGAAGCAGGGCTGGATTACCCAATAGGCACACTAAGCACATGCTTAGGGCACCAGCATGTGGGCACCAAAAAAAAAAAGGTTTTGTTTTTTTTTTAAATTTGATATTTCAAAAAAAGCATCCAAGTAGTCATCATGGGAAAAATCAGAACTTTGTTAGACTTCCTTACACTCTACTACATGCTTTTCCCCCATTTTTCTGTCCTCTTTTTATTTTTTATCCCCACCTAAACCAGGGGGGCGTCCTACTAACTAGATCGAAATAATGCGAAGAAATCAGATCCTGTAATGTATTGCAATAAATTTATATTTTATTATTGATATATTCTTCTGAGTTATACGTACTTGATTCGTTTTTTTTTCTTTCTATATATACATAAAAATAGTGTACTGTGAGAGGGTCAGGCCAGATGGCTACAGGAGAGTGTTAGAAGGCAGATATATTAGTCCCAGATTAAGAAGGTCCATTTTCCCTGGGTAAGGTAACATGGGCAGTTCCAGAACAAGAAGGAACTTTCTGGAACAAATTCAGGCAGGCAAGCTAATTAGGACACCTGGAGCCAATGAAGGAGCTGCTAGAATCTTCAGTTTGTGGCATGCATGCAAGGAGCTGGGAGCAAGAGGCACTAGGAGCTGAGAGTGAGAAGATGTACTGCTGGAGGACTGAGGAGTACAAGCATTATCAGACACCAGGAGGACGATCCTGTGCTGAGGATAAAGAAGGCGTTGGAAGGAGGCCATGGTGAAGTAGCCCAGGGAGTTGTAGGGGTCACGCGCTGTTCCAGGAGGCACTCTAGACAGCTGCGTTCCACAGGGCCCTGGGCTGGAACCCAGAGTAGAGGGCGGGCCCGAGTTCCCCCCAAACCTCCGAACTCCTGATCAGACACAGGAGGAGTTGACCTAGGCTGTGGGTTCCACCAGAGGGGAAGGTCTCTGGGCTGTTCCCTGACGCACATGGTGGATCAGCAGAGACTGCAGGGATTGTTCTCCTTCCTTTTTCCCAGGCCTGCCAGTGATGAGGTTAGCTGAGTGAATGGCAGGTTTGAGCCACTAGCAAAAGTGGCCAAACTGAGGGCTGCCGTGAATCTCTGAGGCAAGCAAATCCGCCAATAAGCGCAGGACCCACCAAGGCAGAGGAGGAACTTTGTCACAGTACTTTGTGTAATTTGTTTTTTGGTTTTTTTTTAAGTTCAGATAACTGAGATAAGGGGCAGGATGAAACATAACCAACTGAGTGGAGCACAGAAACGTAAACTGGTGGAAGAAAAGAAACAAAAAACTAGTGAAATTTTCCAAAATCTTCCAAAGCTGACATCATTTTTCAAAGCGAATCCATCAGAAGCAACATCTTCTCTCAGTAGCACAGAGATTATTCCAAAACGTGTAGGTGTTTCAGAGACTGACCCTTCTTCTATTGGTGAAACAAACACCATTCTAGAACATGTGGACGTGTCAGAGACTGTACCTGATCATCCTACTCCTGGTGGTAAAACAGACATTGTTCTAGAAGGTGTGGATGTGTTAGAGATGGAACCTGCTCATGCTGTAAATAATAGTAGAAAAGATCCTGGTATTTGGGTTCTTTTCAGTACCGATGATGTAGCTTACTGGATAGATCGTGGACCAAATGACTGTCAACACCACACTCGGCCATTTGAGAAATCACATCTGACTTTTACCAAAGGCAAACAAACAAGACATTTTTCAGAGTAGCAGCCGTGTTAGTCTGTATTCGCAAAAAGAAAAGGAGTACTTGTGGCACCTTAGAGACTAACAAATTTATTTGAGCATAAGCTTTCGTGAGCTACAGCTCAATTCATCTGATGCATTCAGTGGAAAATACAGTGGGGAGATTTATATACATAGAGAACATGAAACAATGGGTGTTACCATACACACTGTAAGGAGAGTGATCACTTAAGGTGAGCTATTACCAGCAGGAGAGCAGGGGAGGGCATTGGGGGGGAAACCTTTTGTAGTGATAATCAAGGTGGGCCATTTCCAGCAGTTGACAAGAATGTCTGAGGAACAGTGGGGGGGGGGGGGGAATAAACATGGGGAAATAGTTTACTTTGTTTAATGACCCATCCACTCCCAGTCTTTATTCAAGCCTAAGTTAATTGTATCCAGTTTGAAAATTAATTCCAATTCAGCAGTCTCTCGTTGGAGTCTGGTTTTGAAGTTTTTTTGTTGAAGAATTGCAACTTTTAGGTCTGTAATCAAGTGACCAAAGAGATCGAAGAGTTCTCTGACTGGTTTTTGAATGTTATAATTCTTGACGTCTGATTTGTGTCCATTTATTCTTTTACGCAGAGACTGTCCAGTTTGACCAATGTAAATGGCAGAGGGGCATTGCTGGCACATGATGGCATATATCACATTGGTAGATGTGCAGGTGAACGAGCCTCTGATAGTGTGGCTGATGTGATTAGGCCCTATGATGGTGTCCCCTGAATAGATATGTGGACACAGTTGGCAACGGGCTTTGTTACAAGGATAGGTTCCTGGGTTAGTGGTTCTGTTGTGTGGTGTGTGGTTGCTGGTGAGTATTTGCTTCAGGTTGGGGGGCTGTCTGTAAGCAAGGACTGACCTGTCTCCCAAGATCTGTGAGAGTGATGGGTCGTCCTTCAGGATAGGTTGTAGATCAAAAAATATTTTTCAGCATGAAAGCGAATGGTGAGAAATACACTTGAGAATGGCTACTGTATTCACCATCAACAGGGTCTGTGTACTGTTTTGTTTTCAAACTTTTTGCATATAAACCTTCAACATTCCGGTTTGCTGCAGATGGATTTAGTGACTGGCGGAATACTGTTTTAATTGAACAACATGAAAATAGCACTACTCACAGAGATTCAATGTTGACATATTTAAATCAAAGACAGGGCTTTGGATTGACACAGAGGTAACCCATCATACTTATCCAAGACAATATGTGATGAACTCATTGATCTAATGAGTGACAAAGTTTATTCAGCTATTGTGGATGAAATAATACTGCTGGGTACTTCAGTTTATCTGTCAACTCTACACCTGATCTTTCACATATTGATCAATTGAGTATTGTACTAAGATATGTGTCTCCTACAGATGGAAAACCAGTTGAACAATTTATAACATTCCTCAATTTGAAAAGCCACACTGGTGAAGAAATGGCAACTCAAGTACTACATTATCTGTGCCAAGTTTGCAAAATAGATTTCTCAAAGTGCAGAAGTCAATCTCACGACAACGCTGCCAACATGCCAGGGCATTATCAAGGAATGCAGAAGCTTTTAGAACGGAACAAATATGCCATATTCATATCATGTGCTGCACACTCTCTCAAGCTTGTTGGCTGCAGTGCTGTTGATTGTTGTACGATGACAGTAAGTTTTTTCTCAACAGTCCAGTTACTTTATATATTTTTCTCTGCCTCAACAAACTGATGGGCAGTTCTCAGGGCTGGCCCCAGGCACCAGCTTTCCAAGCAGATTCTTGGGGCGGCATTCAGAATGGGGCAGCAATCCGTGTCCCGTGGCAGCAATTCGGCAGCAGCTCCGGTGCTGTTGCAGTGGCGGCAATTCGGTGGTGACTGCTTGGGGCGGCAAAATTGGTAGAGCCGCCTCTGGCAGTTCTTAAAACATATTTGGGCAATGATCATGTGTTGAAATCTCTTGCTAATACTCACTGGGAGGCACATGCAGTGGCTACAAGCGCAATTCTGGAGTCCTACTCAAAGATTGTGGATGCATTAGAAAGTATAGCTGAAGACCAATCACAAAAGGGAGAAACTATACGAGAGGCAGAAAACATTGCAAACAAGATGCAAGAACTAGCGTTTGTATTCATGTTGACCATGTGGAATGAAATTTTACAACACTTTTACCACACAAGTCAAGCTCTCCAAGAAAAAGAATTGGATTTGAAAACATGTGCAGATCTCTGTCAATCATTAGCAGACCACTTACACACTTTGAGGAATGATTTCGAAAGATTTGAAGACATATCAAAAGATATCTTGCCTGATACTTACTACAAAGAAGCCCAGTCCTGCAAGCAAATCAGGAAAAAACAAGCAAATGATAGCAGTGCAACAGAAACAGCATTGAATCCTAGAGACAAATTTTGCGTATCTACTTACTATGCTAAAATTGATACACTTGAAGCTCATATGAAGAGGAGAGGTGAAGTGTACAAAGTAGTATCAAGTAGATTTTCTTTTCTAAACAATATGGACTTATCTGACAAACAATATTCACAAGGTTCCCAAAAGCTAGTTGACTCATACCCTGTTGATTTGAACATGAATCTCTGTGGAGAAGTATGGCAGTTCCACTGTTATATACGTTCAAAGTTTAATGAAACAGGAACAATGAAATTCAGTCACGTTCATCTTCATGACACAATATTGAAAGATGGAATACAATATGTATTTCCAAATGTAGAGATCGCACTACATATTTTTCTAACATTGATGATTACTAACTGCTCCGCAGAATGCTCTTTTTCTCAGCTGAAAAGAATAAAAAACCCTCAGAAAACAACAATGCATCAGGACAGACTTGATTCACTTTCCCTATTGTGTGTGGAAGCGGACATGCTTCATCGAGTCAGCTTCGATGAACTTATCCAGAATTTTTCAATCAGAAAATCTAGAAAGAAGATATTTTCATTTCAGCATACATGTAAGTTTTGTGTCATTTCGAAAAACAAAATAGTATTGTTTTTATTTTGAATTACATATGGGGGCCACCATAATCTTTTCAGTGCTTAGGGCCTCTAAAGGTCTTAATTCGGCCCTGGTTTGAAGTAGTAATAACAATCCAAATACATGGTTTCCGCCTTCAGCATTCACACTATATCCATCCGATGAAGTGAGCTGTAGCTCACGAAAGTTCATGCTCAAATAAATTGGTTAGTCTCTAAGGTGCCACAAGTACTCCTTTTCTTTTTGCGAATACAGACTAACACGGCTGTTACTCTGAACACTATAAAAATTGTCCCAGCACCACTGCCCTTGAGATGGATTATCTATGCTGATGGGGAAACCGCTCCTATTGGCAACAGGTAGTATCTACACTGAAGCACAACAGCAGTGCAACTGTGCCACTGTAGCATTTTAAGTGTAGCCAAGCCCTCAGACCCTGATGACCTAAATTCAGAGGTGTCGTGAAAGGAGGTGATGCAATTAAGTTACATGTTGGTAAGTGGGGGTGAGTCTGAGTAAGTCAGTCTAAGGAAGTAGGGGACTGCTAGGATATTTTTCACAATCTGACTCAATGACTTGCAGAAAGCTAGCCTGCCAATTGAGTTAAGCAGTAATGAGTCCCTCAAAGCAGAATAGCTTAAAGCAGCTTTCTGTTAGTATGTATAAATACCAAATTCCAAATAGCATAAAAAATGGTTGCCATAGCACTTGACCCCCACAACTAAACAAGGTGCTATTCAGTCTCTCTGAGTGTTTTGCTATTTGAATGCTGGGATATATCTGAGAGGAGGCTGTTGAGTAAATAGATATTTATAAGATACATTGTTATTATACTGCAGCTGTGGAAGGCCCAGGCATCAGCTCAGTGAGGAGGAATACACTGGAGCTTAATTCCTCCTCAGACAATGAAATCTCAGGGACTGTCCCCCACCGCCTGAGCAGCTGCCAAGAAAATAGACCACATTCTTTACCCACTCCACTTTTTATTTGGAGTGAAAAATGAACTGTCGATTGGATCCTCACTCCCCCAGCCATCTGTATGACAAGGCTGCTCCCAAGCTTTCCAGCTTACCAGTAGCAGCAGGAGAGTCTGGAGCCGTCCTGGGCAACCACAGCAGCAGGACACACAGAGATCACCTGACCTCTTGGACTTCCCCCTCCCCACCCTGTTTCTGTCAATTAGCATTACGCTGGTGGGCCACCCCCTCATGCTCACTTTGCCTCCCCACCATGCTATCCTTTTCCCCCCTTTGGAGTTTGCTGCTTCCCCCATGTCACCTGGTCCCTCTGTGGCCTCCCCCCTTGCAGTTCACTCCCCGCATCTTGCATGGTCCCCCTCACCTCGCAGTTCACTGCCTTCCAGTTTGTTACCTACCTCCCCGGCCTACCACCCCACCTGTGTTTCCCCTTTATTGTTTGTTACCTACCTCTCCCATCCTGCCCAGCCCCCCTCCTCTTGCTACTTTGTTGCCTGCCCTGTCCAAGCCCCTCCCCCTTACTATATGTTCTCTGCCTTCGCTGTCTTCACCTGCCCTATGCAGCCGTGCATTCCCAGCGCTTGTGATTCTCCATCTCCATTTTGTTTTCATCCCCCCGTCCCCCATCCACTGCATCCTTCACACTTACATCTGCCCATTGCTCCCAGTGCAGCAGGTGGAGCTAGTTTCCCCAAAACTGCCTGCTGTGACCCCCCAACTTCTTTGCTGGTTTGTTTTAATTCCCCTCACCAACATTTTCTGTTTGTACCATCCTGCCGCCACTCGTAGCCTAGTGAGGAGGAATAGTTAGCATCCATTTTCCCTATTCCCCCCTTCCCTTTATAATTTCTTCCCCTCAACCCCCACTCCTGTGGCTGTTCCCATCACCTATCCTCTATGGTGGATCCCAGTTCTGCCACATGTAAGGCTTCTGCTCTGGCAGCTTCATCCATGGGGGAAAGAGAGGGAGGAGACTCAGAGAGGAGGTTCCCTGGTCATCACTGTTGCCCCATCTTTGTTTTCTCTCCCATTCACTCCTGTGGCTATCACCACCAACACTGCTGTGATACCATCAGCACCCCCACTGGGACAATGGCAGGCACAGGCAGGGACTCTGCTAAAAGTCCTACCATGACCAAGGGAGCCCCCCTCAATTAGCAAAAAGGACCAGGGTAGGAAAAAGGGCAAGAGCCCTCCCAGAAGGCTCCTTCCATGGTGGCAGCTGCTTCTGCCATGACCCCACCATCAGCCAGGGTTCCTCCTCTCCTAAGAAGAAGAATGCCAAGCAGGGAACTGGAAGGTAAAGTTTCCAACTGACTCCCCTGGAATCAT
Organism: Caretta caretta; assembly: GCF_965140235.1. Classification (NCBI taxonomy): domain Eukaryota; kingdom Metazoa; phylum Chordata; order Testudines; family Cheloniidae; genus Caretta; species Caretta caretta. Next base: position 86,866,742 of record NC_134210.1, on the reverse strand, counting down.
GATGACTTCCACTTAACTACACTGAGTTTATGATATAAACTTGTCACAGGCTGACTGGCCCTTTAAGGAGATCTGGGCACAGCCCCACCTGTAACATGCTTAACTCACTTCCCCAGGTGGGGAAAATGAGTAAAGACACATGATAGGCAGGTCATGTAACCAAATCAGGCCTTCTGGGGTGGAGATAAATGAAAAGCATAGGGAGAGTCAAAGTGATACTTCAGGGAAGATGGCATGGGGTTTGGAGCTTGGGAGAGACTTCAAGATGCCCAGGAGGGGCTGAGGAGAAAAATCAATCCCTTAGGAGGGAGTAGGCCCAGTTTAAGTCCGGAGGTGAGTGTGGAAGACTCTTGGCATTTGTTTTGGACTTGGATAGCCTGCAGGGGTGGATTTCTTTCTTTAATGACTTACCCAGAGGACCAAGTCACTGCAGAAACCAAACCATGCTGGAAGGTCAGGAGATCTAACCTGAGTGAGGGGAAGGTGAGGTAGGAGCTAGCCTGAAGCCAGACTGGGTACTAGGTGGTGATGTGATGAGACCGCCCGCATGAGACTGGAGGAAAGTTAAAAGGGGAGAGGGTTGTAGTGCAATGGCTACTTAAAATCAAATTCAATAAGACCTTAGAAAACCATCACTTCACTACCCCTATTCTTTCAAGGAAAAGAACGCCAGACTCTATATGAAGATAAAAACCAAGTTCCAATTCATTGCTAGCAACTAAGTAGCAAAAAGCAAAAATATAGTTTCTTTATTGTTCTCTGGTTAGAAAACTCATATACTACATCCTGAGACAACTACCCAAGCAGTAACACATTTCATAAATGTTTAAAAAGACAGTATAAGTAATTAGATATAAATATATTGAAATAGTTACAGAATACAAGACATATCAACAACTATCAGTCTTAATTTTAGCTAAAAAATTGCCTATTATGGGTACAGAGTATCTTAATACTAACGTAGACCTGCATTGAGACTACTCTCACAGGCAGGAATCAAACTGCAGCAGTTTCAAAGTTAATATTGTAGCTCTTAGCTGAATAAGAGCTGCTGCTAGGAACATGTTTATGGGCATGAGTATGTCAAAGTCTACTTTTGCCTTTCTTCCTTCCAGACAGGATATCGTAGTAGACAGTAACTGGTGGTCAGCTGAGCTGTTAGGCTCTCTTTCCCATTTTTGTCTCCAGAACAGTGGTTGCCTGTGCTTCAGGCTTTTTCTGGTTGGGTCTGTCATCTCTCCCTGCATCATTCTTGGATTTGGTTAGCCTGCTGACTCATAAATCAGTGAACCCATGACCCACTTCACCCTTTTCCTTGTTTTGGAGTTGTTATTTATAATCCTCAAAATTGCCGGATAGCTCCCCTGATGCTTTTAGGCTACAAAGTGCAATAAAAAAGGTTTTCATATCAAGATAACTAACTTGAATTAGTTATCTTGATGTAAAATTCTAGCTGAGACAGGCACATGTGAGTACTACTTTGATGTGGCTAGTTAAAGTCAACACAATGTCTCCCCATTCCCCCGGTTGGGGCTGGCCTCATCTAACTGTGTCAAAGTAAAAACTACAGAGCCTTGTCTCAGTTAGAATTTTACATCAAATAGCTCACTTTCTGTAAATACACATTTTTCTTGCAGTGAAAACATAGCCATAAACTATTCACTGGCTTTCCCACTAAATTACTGCAAAAGAAGTGGTGCCCCTTTTTCAACCTCTTGGCTAGTGGAAGTTTGGGGCCATGGGAATGTTCCAGTTGGGCATAGAGATTGCGTTAGTCAGGTATGTGTTTGATGCAGATTTGTTTCTTCACAAAGAATGTGCAAAGTCCTGGGCTTTTGAATACCTAAGGAATTAAAGAGCATGAAAAAGCTTTGCTCACTGTGCCACGAGCCCTTTTTTTTTTTTTCTTCAGCCTGTGCCCCTGACCCAAAAATCTCTCTGCAGGTTTGTTCCAGGTTCAGACAACATGTTTTCAGCCACTCTTCCTGTCTGTCTGTGTCATTGTCTGGTCCTCTGTATTCTGGCTATTCTCTTTCTCTCCCCCCCCCTTCGCCCCCCATCCCAAAACAATACTTTGGAAAAGTCCTTCTTCCCCCACAGTCCAAAACTCCTGTGTGGGTTCACATAAACCTTTTGTCTTAGGGAGAAGCCTATGATTAACTTACCCCTTTCAGTTTTGTGAGAGACAAGGAAGGTGAAATAATATCTTTTATTGGTCCAGCTCCTGTTGGCGGAAGGGACAAGCTTCATGGAGCTCTTCCTCAGGGTCTGAAGAAGGTAACTAGAGTGTCCAAGCTAAATACAAGGTGGGACAAATTGCTAAGCATAAGGGACTCACCGTAAATTCTCTAGAGGGTTAAAATTAACCATGGGGCTGTTACCCAAAACTATATCTCCTATAACGAGTATTTTCATAGACTCCTGGTGGATCAGTAGTATGTGCATTTCTTTTTGTTTTCTAGCTTTTTACACTACTCCTACAACAGTGCATTTACATTGGTTAATTCCTTCTTTAAGGCACAGAAAAAAAACTCACCAGTCAGGAGAAGGAGGCATTAAGTCAAGTTAGCACCTTCCCAGTTCCGGGCTGTTCCTTGGGATTGAGTGCCCACTGGCATAATTTACACTGCCCCACTGGGCTAAGTGATGAAATCCTGTTCCTTCCTGGCTGTGGGTAACAGCACTGCTCAGAATAGCCACAAAACCGTGTCTTCACACCTGAGATGTCTTCCTGTCCCCAGCCATGGCCCTGGGCCAGTGCTTGCAAGGACATCAACAGCAGATGACTCCTCGGTCCCTTCACCCTGAGAATTGTCCCCTGATTGGATCCAGGACTTTTAGAGCCCCTTTATACTGCTCTGGTCCTTACCTCCAGCATAAAGGAGCTGGGGTGAGGATCTCACCCTCAGCAAATCACTTGGGTTTAGTATATGAACCGCTGCTTTCACTCATATTTTTAATTATATTGAACCTCTGCCTTCACTCATATTTTTAATTATATTAAAATGGTGAGGTTCATTTATGGATGTAAAATGCAACTTTTTTTAGTTATTTTAGGCTGTGAGTACAGAAATACATGTTGGTATTCATTTCACTTTTAATTTGTTGCTTCCTATCACTTAGATGAGCAACACAATTTTTAAAATTACACTTTGAAACACTTTGGATCTCTTTTTTTCTGGATTTTTAGAATAGATTTAATATGTACAGCCATCTTATAAGTCCCTGAATATGAGTTTATCACAGAAACACCAACAGATGCTTACACTGTAATTGTTAACTGGAAACTTTAATGGTAATAGAATTATTAAGCTGAAGCCCTTGTCAGTGAATATCAGGTGCCAAACTCTGCTCTGTTACTCTGGCATACATTCAGAATAATTATTGGCTTCAGGCAAGTTACTCCAGATCTACACCAGTGTAAATGAGCACAGAATTTCTTTAGATATGCATGCTCCAAATGGCAACAATGGTAAAACTTTCACTGACTTCACTGGTGCAAGAGCAGGCCCTAAATGAAGAAAGTAGTTTGGTATGGTTTTAACACTAGCAAAAATATTGTGCTACTTTAAATAGAGTAGAAATTACAGGTGATAATAAGAAATCCTGGAGTTCTGTGACAGTGAAATTGCTATCATCATAATGTTCTACTAATGTATCATTAGTAACCAATTATATTTAAACTGTTTTTACTTCATTTGTTTTTATGCAGTTTAATTTCTTCAATGGATCAAAAGATTATTTCACTTTAAAATGTGCATGGAGAAAAGTGTGTGTGAGTGAGAGAGAGAGAGATGAGAACAAAAGATCTCTTTTTACATAACAGTACTGATCCTCAGTTGCTTAATGGGAAGGATAGTACACCCTCCCCTAGCATGGAGTGTGACTAATGGGAAAAGAATCCTCAGGAATTAAATTTGATTATTAGCCTCTATCTCCAAGCAAATAATCATAAAGGGAAACATCCTCTTCAGAAGCCATTAATAAAATTTCTTAATTGTCCATTGTAAATGGATGTTATCTGCTCAAGATAGAGATTTAACTAGGCAATACTCCTTAATACTAAGAGTAGATACACCGTTGAAAAGCCCCAAACTGAGAATTATGGATAAGTGATAGCAACTCTGTAGTAAGGTTGCAATAGCATTTAAAGCCAGTTTTCAAATCTCTCTATAATTCAAATATACTACCCAATTTCAACACATTGTGCTGTGTAAGAATTGGGTAGTATTCCTTCAAATAACTCGTGAGCGCCCACTCTGTGATCCAGAAGCCACCAGACACCTACCAGAGCAGTAGTGTGTATACGTAGCTAGGCCTTGCATATTATACATGTTTAATAAACAGATTTATTTGGACCCCCTTGTGCCTGCGTGATTCCTTCGTATTTGGGATGTAAAGAGCAAAAGACTGTATTCATCATCATAGATTTAAAGGCTAGGAGGGAATCATTATGCTCCTCTTGTCTCGCCTCCTGATTAACACAGGCCATGGATTTCATCCAGTAATTTCTGCATCTAGTCCAACAACCTGTGGTTCGATTTAATTTTATTTTTTTACAGATGTATCCAGTCTTGATTTAAAGACTCTGAATTATCACATCTATTGATACTTTGTTCTAATGGTTAATTTCCCTTCCTTAGCAGCTTATTTCCAAGTTGAACATTGCTGAGTTCAACTTCTAGTCACTAACTCTTGACCTTCAATCTATTAGATTGAAGAGCCTTCAGGTATCAGTGTGGTCGATTAGCCAGAGAAATATCTTAACTTTGCATTTTTCTTTTTCTAATCTGAGGTTTCTTTTTTAATGTAGCTGCAATGCTCTTGTAAAGGGGTTTGTCGGTCGGGTTGCTTATATTGTAATTCTTGTGTAAAAGCTGTGACTGTGTTTCCTGGTTTTTTGAATGTTTAAATTTGAGGAATTAATCTCTCCCATTCAGGAAGTGCAGGGGGAGGAGGTGGTAACACTCTGCTGTATGGCAGCAATTTTAACTCCATGTTTACAGCGGGTTTTGTGAGTGATTCTCGCCCTAAGTCTGCTGTGCTGCCATTGTTTAACTAGTAAGGATTTTTTCCTTTTTTTTAAAAAAAATCATATTTTTAATGAGACATAGAATTCAGGGCCACATGATGAAGAGCTGGGTGAAACCTCTCTGTTTTGATAGTTTGAAAAGTTAGTTCATGCAGCCATGTTAAACTTTTACACCTCATACTCAAACTTCCCATTTTCTTGTTTTATAAATCTGGATGTTATTAGGTGTAACCCATCCCCAAATGGGTATTACTGATAGTATTCCGCCATCTCCCCCTCTAGCCCTTCTCCTTTTGTCATTCTGTCCACCATTTTTTCTCTGCTCCCCTCTGTCATGGCTCAGGGCTAGCTGCACCTCTGTCCTCTTTTTTGCTCTCTATAGTGCACTGTCCCCCCTCTCACTCTACCTTAACGACTTTACCTATGTCAAGGTGAATTTCCACAATTCTCACACTCTTACACCAGGCCTTTGGCTACTGTACCCTGTGTATCAACCATGCTTATCCTGCAGGTCCAACTGAGTTTGGATACCTGCATTTCTTTCCTTCAGGAATCTATGAGCAGTGGTATACAATGCTATTGGCATATCTATTAGGCTTACCATCCTCTTATGCTAAACTCGAGGGGTTAACTTCATCAGATACTTCAGAATGTTTGTCTTGTTCCCCTGAACAATTCACCCACTCTCTTAAGAAACAGATCCTCCTTAAACTTCCGGAAGTATTTTATTCTTCTGTGTTCCAGAGCTTTGGCCCTTCTTGACAAAACTGGTTATGCACGTTGGCTGGAGAGAAGGTAAAATGAAGGTAAAATGTTCACAGTTAAGAGGTTGGGGCATTGTCCCTTAACATTCAAGTGTTTGCTAAAGGGTAGGTTAACTTGAGCTATTTTTTGCCCTTGTTGCTTGTTTTTTCTAGCTGCACCCTATTGAACTAAACTTATATATTCATTCAGTAAACATATAGCATTCGTATATTATTTCAGAGCAGCTCCACTTCCATCGTGCCCTCTACCTAGATTTGTGACTTGTCAAAAGTCATAACCAAACACCTCAAATATGCCAGAGGTAACGACACTGATTTCTGGATTATTTTCTATGTGTTAAGGTTTATTAAAATTGTAAAATAAATACAAGTGATTGAAGGGAAATATGCAAAAACACAGAAAGGAAGGGAAAAGGCCAATGAATTCATATACATATTCTATATTCTTCAGTGGTCTTTGGATCAGGCTTTAAACTTGTTTAACAAGCAACTGATTGTGACAGTTTCTCTTCGAAACCAGTAGGCTGTGCTTGTGAAGAAATTGTCTAGCTGAAGCACAGCTGGTACTAAAGTGCCCCTGTTATGTTCTAATAAATATAAATTAGAGAAACGCTAACAAAAGCACTTCTGTACTTGCAGGGTTTACGGGCTAACTAAATTAATTATGTAACGCCCACAGACCCTAATTGTCAGTGGATGGGATCGAACTGGTGACTATGTAGAGCTTAGTGCATGAGCCTCCACTGCATGAGCTAAAAGCCAACTGCCTGTTAGCTAAGGCTGTAGAGCAAACTCATTTTATCTCTCTCAGTGGTCTCAGTGCCACTAGATAGGACAGAACACCGCACCCACAAGGTGTGTCGGTTACAATTAGTCTAATTGTACTTTCAACTGTAACTGCCTTGCCCTATAATTAATTAGTAAAACTCTTTCTAACATGTTCCCATTCAAGTATTTCTAAGGACCTGTCTTCGCACTTCATCATTTAGAAAAGTTTTGTATATAGTTTTGTAGATGATTTTGGTTAAAATGGAGCTGGAGGAAACTGGAATCCTTCCAGGAATTAAACAATTTATTTTGCTGAAGACTAAACAATTTCTTTTAAGGATTAGTAAATTATCTGGAGTACAAATAATCCAGTTCTTAATCCAGTTCTTTACCGACACCCTTGTACCATGCAGAGATGGGGTCCCTTGTCTTAAAAATCACAGAGTAAAAGAATAAACTGTAATTTATAACTGAGGAAAGGAGGCATATACACACTGTCCTGCACTGTAAAAATCTAGAACAACAGGCAATTATACTTCCTGTTCCACTTTCTTCCTCCTACTCTCTCTCCTCTCCCTCCCCCTCCCCCGCCCCCCGGCTCATCTCTACTGCCACCCTCTGAACAGACACTACTTGCTGATGAGATTGTGAAATCAGAAGTAGAATAACAAGGAGTCCAGTAGCACCTTAAAGACTAACAGATTTATTTGATCATAAGCTTTCGTGGGTAAAAACCTCACTTCTTCAGATGCATCTGAAGAAGTGAGGTTTTTACCCATGAAAGCTCTGAAGAAGTGAGATTTTTACCCACAAAAGCTTATGATCAAATAAATCTGTTAGTCTTTAAGGTGCCACCGGAGTCCTTGTTGTTTTTGTGGGTACAGACTAACACGGCTACTCCCTGATACTTGACAGAAGTAGAGCAGCTAGTCATCAACTTCCTCCTTATCCTCCTTTTCTTTGATCTAGTGATTAGCCCCAGGAACTACCTGCCCAGATTCCTGGGTTCCCTTTTCAGTGGGGCCACTGCTCACTAGGTGACCTTGGGCAAGTCAATTGTGCCTCATTGTGCCTTGGTTTCCCCATCTATAAAATGTGTATAACTCATGGGGTGTTCTGAGGCTTTATTAATGTTGGTAAATTATTTTGGCATGATCAGATGACAGGCACTAGATAAGTGTACTTTTTTTTATTATTTTCCTTCTCTTCACTTTCCTGCCATCATGTAGTACAGTGACAGAAATCCTGGCTCCATTACAGTCAGTGGTAAAACTCCCATTGACTTATATGAAGCCAGGATTTCACCCAGTGAATTTAGTTATCTGCATTTTAATAGTATTACAGCTTAAGAGTTTTGCTCCAAATTGATCTCATGGCATATAAAGAAAAATGGGATTTGAATAACAGTCCATTCATCTAAATGAAATCAAAACTGCAGATGTAGTTAGTGAGCATATCTGCATATGGAACTAGAAAGCTAAACATTATTGTAGTGGATTTAAAGTGAGATAACTGTGAGCAGCAGTCCTTTGTGTTCCTTTGATGGGTATTCAAAAGTGTCTGAAACCTCTTTCCACTTCTCATAACAATTTGAATGTCTTTCACTTAGCATTTCTGTGCATTTCTTCCATTTATAAGGATGACTCTTTTGTTAGGTCTTTTCAATTTCCACACGATCCCTAGACATGTTTTGATCACTTTAGGGTTCTTGACAGGATTCTCTCCCAACTCTTCTCACTTACAAGAAAGGGAGAGGGCAGCAAATAAAGCTCAGGAAAAGTGGGCACAAAAGAAGGTGGAGTTGCTTTACACAATAACAGTTACAAGTAGCAAGGGCAGCAATAGGATCAGTGAAACAAATAGGGGCAAGTTAAAATTTTAAGCAGGTTTTAAAAAGGAAATAACTTCAGGGGGAAATGCAGGGTATCTTTGCTAATTCAAAGGACAGAACAAACCTACACAAGCCTTCTGGCCTTGAAGCCTAAATATCCCATTTTTCTAACTAGGATACATGAAAGGATGAATATGATTAAGTGATAAAGCATAAAGCAATGATCTTTGTCTGGCCCCAGTACTCCTTCACACAGTAATTGGAACCCACGTATGCCTTCGGCTTTAATCTTGTGAGATCTCACATTTGAGACCTATATTGGCCAGCACATTATTCATACTGTAATTGCTCTAATGAGCTCACATTTTCTTCACATGAGCTATGATTTTTTTAAAAAGTAAAGTAAGAACACAGAGAACTGCTTCCTGCTATGGATCTGTGCTAAAAATGTAGCTACAGGTACCGCTGTGGCTGGTTACTTGATCCATACTGAATTGCTTATAGAGATTCAGGATGGGTGTTTACAGGTTAGAACCAACACCAGTACCAATGCCGAAGACTACCAGGAGGATGTGATGGTGGAAAGGGTGCATGGTGCTAGGAAGAGGTGTAATGGTGGAAAAAGCTGAATAAGTTGTAACATAGATCACGGATGCATTTGACACTACAATAAATTGTAGGGCGGTAACTGAGGGATTGATGAGGAGCAGGATAATAGAAAACATTTTCATCTAGTATTTACTAGCCTGCTAATCCTTTTTTAGAAGGCAGCTACTGCACATGTATCAAATGTTTTCCAAGTCTGATTTCATTTGCCTTTTATATGCAGGAATATTACAGTTAATTTACAATGTGTAATACTGTTCTTTATTTTACCTATACCCTAAGGCATGTACTCTCTAATCTATGGGCCTACTTATCCCCTCAGATAGGCATGGACAGCTCCCATTGTTGCTTATATGTAATGTATCTAAAGACCAAGGGCCAGAATATACCCTCCATTAGGGCAAATATGCATTACTCTCCACCAGCACAAAAGTTGCCCTAAACCTAGCTCAGTCAGGCACAGGAGGATCACTCCAGGGTAGGGGGTTCCTCAGGTGGCATCTCCTAAGCCACCCCTCTACCTCATGGTCAATCCAGGGTCATGGATGGCATGCACCTGCACATTGGTGATCCCTGATAGCTGTAATAGGCTCTTCAGACTATTAGTAGCCAGTACAAGTTAGAGCAAGCCTAGGGCTGATCTAATTTATGTTGGGGAACCTGGATCAGAAGCAGTTCAAAGATACCTCTTCAATCCCTCTGCCTCCCGAGTTGTGCTAAGAACAGAGCATCAGGACTAGAATTTGATGCGAAGAGAACACGCTTCACTTTTTATACCAGGATGGCCAGCCTTTTTGAGGGCCAGAGGCCTGGAGCTGGCCAGCCCCATACAATTGACTTTGCCTGCCCCACGTGGGATGGGGTGTAGAGTTCAATTAGTAGAACAAGCTCGGTGCTGAGGAGCTGATTCTCCTATGAAGAGCAGCAGGAAGCTGCAGGAGGGAAATGATATAGCCTTACCACGGAATATTGGTATAGCTTGTTCAGGCAGGGTGAAAATGGAGGTGTTGCAGTATACATCAATATATGTACTTGTTCTGAGGTCCAGTTGAGAGTCTCTGGGTAAAAATAAAAAGGGTAAAAAATAGGGTGCTGTCATGGCAGGGGTCTCCTAAAGTCCACTAAATAAGGAAGACGAGGAGAAGGCGACATTTCAAGTGCAAATAACCAAAATGCAAGACCTGGTGATGGGGGGTTTTAACTGCCCAGACGTTCATGGTAAAAGCAAAACCCCAAATTTCCAATAAGTTCTTGGAATGAATTGGGGATAACTTCTTGTTCCAAAAAGGAGAGGAAGCAACTAGGAGGACAGTTATTTCAGAGTTGATTTTGACCAACAGGGTGGAATTGGTAGCACATCTGAAAGTGAAAATGATCATGAATGATGGATTTCATGATTCTAAAGAAAGGAAGCCAATGACAAGAGCAGAATAAGGACAATAGACTTTAAGAAAAAAAGGGAAGAACAAACTTAGAGAACTGGTAAGTAAGGTCCCATGGAAAGAAAATCTAAGGGAAAAAGGAGTTCAGGTAAGCTGGCTGATTCTCAAACAGATAATATTAAAGGCACAACTGCAAATTATCCTGAGGCAAAGGAAAGAGAGGAAGAATAATAAACAACCAATATGGCTCCATCAGAAGCTCTTTAATGAGTTGAATCAAATTGGAATTCTACAAAAAAAATTGAAACATGGACAAATGGCTAACGGGGAATGCAAAAGACTAGGCCAAGCAAGGGGAAATAAAGTTAGAAAGGCTGAAGCACAAAATGAGTTACACCTAGCATGGGATATAAAAAACAACAAGAAGAGATTCTTTAAATACATTAGGAGCAACAGAAAGATGAAGGAAAGTATAGGGCCTCTATTTGGCAGGGAAGGAGAGCTAATAACTGATGACCTAAGTTTCCTCTTAGCTGCACGGCCACGCAGCAGGCTATCCAGGGTCATGCAGGCATGCAGCCTCAGGGGTCTGGAGTGGAAAGGAGAAAGGTAGGGGGTGTGCAGGGCTGTAGCAGAGAAAAGCACCTCTCCCCCAGCCCCAGCCCTGGGGCTACCGCGGCAAGGAGAGGTGCCTCTCCCCTGGCCCTGGCATAGGGCTGCCATGGCCAAGGAGAGGTGCCTCTCACCAGGCCCTGGGCTGCTGTGGTGAGAGAGGGCTGGAGGGAGTCCTTTCTCCCTGCCACAGCCCCAAGGCAGCCTGCACCCCAAACCCCTCATCCCCACTTCCCCAGAACCCGCACTCCCAGCCGGAGCCCTCAACCCCCCTCCCCTGCACCCCAACCCTCTGCCCTAGCCCTGAGCCCCTTCCTGTACCCCAAACCTCTCATCCCTGGCCCCATCCCCCAGCCAGAGCCCTCACTCCTCCCGCACCCCAACCCTCTGCCCAAACCCCTCGGCCCCACCCCTGCCACACATCACCTCCATATTGGTGAATATAACAAAATCCATTCCACACATGGATGTAAACTATTAGAGGAAACACTGCTGATGACATGAAGAAAATATAGTTGTTTCATGGTTATTTTGCTTTTTTGGGGTGGAAGATGATGACCTTCACACAATCCACCCTGTTAAGTGGGAAACAATGACTAACATCATCAAATTGTTGATGGAACATCTGGCCTCCAAGTCAAAAAAGCAACAAAATAAGTCTACCTTTTCAGGGTCAATGTTCTAGGCAGATTGGACCTGAGGTAAAGATCTGCCAATTGAATATTAAAGGCCTCTCTCCATCGGTCCAAGTGTGACAACCCGGAGAAAATGCTGAAGACCACCAGCCTAGACATCCGCGCCCTCCAGAAGACCCATGTTCCAAAGGAACAAAAAGCCTGTTGCTACAAAATCAATGGCTATAAACTCATCTCCAGCAATTACCATCCAAAATAAAGGCTGGCAATTTACATAAAGCAGGAGATCAGTGAATGTGGTTCTGCCTCCAACAGCACACAAAACAAACAACACATTGGCAAGCTTACCATCACTAATATATATAAACCACCTGGGGCTCAGTGCCCTCAGCCAGCTCTGCAGAATGCACAGGACTCAGCTGTATTTGCATGTGCCTGTAACAGTCACCTCACCCAGTGGGGCTATGCAGCAAACCACATTGCAGGTGAAGAACTGACATGCTGGGCATCCACAGATTATATGTTCCTCCTTTTTCATGTGAAACGGCATGTCATTTCCAGTCTGCAAGATGGGGCAGAGGGTACTGCCCTCCTGAATGTCTTATCTAAAGATGCTACAGGGCCACCGATACGCACATCACAGATCATCCTCTATGACTTCCTGAATAGCCAGCACACACCAGTACTGACCATATTGGCATTCAAATCCCAGTTCTCGACTCAAAACACTGGAACTTCAAAAAAAGCAGACTGGGCCCTTTCACTAGGACTGTGGACAATACAGCCTCCCCCATTCCCCCAACACAGAAGACTTTGGACCATTTTACTGAACTCCTAATCTCCACAAAGAAGAACACATGTCATTGTACACTCCTTGGTGGACTGCAGAGAGTCAAGAGCTCCTCCACAAATATGATGAGTGAAGAGACCCAGAAATTGGAAAAGCCCTCCTGGCATCACTGGATGCAGCAGAGTGGAAATGGTGGCTCAGGAAGATGTGCTTGGAGCCTGCTGTGACACCTGAGGGTTGCAAATCTCACACATGCCACTAGGCTGCAGGTGAAAACCAATGCCATTGCTGCTAAACTTTTATGGACATCAAAACAGCATGTGGACAAACAGTATTGCAGCCAAGTCCAGCATCAGCTCCAGCAGGTGATGTCCACATGTGCTCCATCATCCCAGTGGTCTGGACCATTCGCAAGTAAGAAGATTTATGAAGCCATTGTAGCCACAAAATTGGGAAAAGCAGCAGGAAAAGAAGGCGTCTATCCTGAGTTCCTCTACAACCTGGGTCCACTGGCACAACAATGGATAATGCTCAACATCCTGGAGACTGGTGAAATCTGCAGCATGTGGAGAGAAGTCAAGGTCATTGCACTCCTAAAGCCTGAAAAACCTGCAGATTACCCATCTCGTCCAGTCTCCCTCTTGAGCATCACCTTCAAAGTGGTTCTGAACCAACTTGAGTCCAATGTGGATGCCAACTTACCCAAGGAGCAAGCTGGTTTTCGACTGCACAGAAGTTGCTGCAACCGGGTCCTGGCCCCCATTGCAAACCTGGAGACTAGATTTTAGTAAAGGGAGGGGTTAGAGAGAGAGAAAAGCAGGAGAAACAGACACAGAGAAAAAGCAGAAAGCCAGCTACCCTGAACAAGCACAGAGAGTGTGGCCCCCAAAAAAGCCTGGAGAGAGCTTTTGGGCTGAGTGCTGGCTGAAGGAATTTGGACCTAGTTTCTCTGCTTCTGTCTCCTCTTTACTTCCCCCCATAGTCAGGACTTTGTGTGTTCTTTGTAAATAAACAGGATTTCATCCAAGATACTCATCAGTTTCTCCTCCTAACGGAAGCAATCCACAGGGTTTGACCTTTTGCTAATTGCTCAGGTCAAAAGAGGTAACCGCTCATGCAATTCCTGGACTACCTAGCTACTCAAATTATACCATGAAGTGTAGAAAGGGGTAGACTGCCTATTGCCCATCATAGTCATTATTTCTGAACCCTTCTGTACTCCTCCAGGAGATAGAATGTATTTGTATTAACCATCAGTTACTACTGTATCTCACAGGGTTCACTCACTGCTAGAGCACCTCCTTTTGGCCATGCCTAGGGATTAGCACTGCCAGGTCTATGTCCCTTCCTGCAGTTGCACTCCATCACTCTCTCTGTGTGGCTTTCCCTGGGACTCGACTGCTTTCCCTTTGTGGCTTGATTCTCCAGCCAAGTCACCATAGTCCTCCTCTTCCAGGGTAAATGTCTCTCTGGACTAACTGTCTGGTTGGCATCTCCAATGTTCCTGTGCCACTTCTCAGTGGCTGATAGGGTTCCAGGGACACAACAACTAGAAACCAAGGTCTGCACGGTCCTACTCCTTGCTGCTGTTTTCCTGGGTTTCTTCCTACCTAGTCCTCTCAGGCTTCCTTTCCCCACAGCTCCTCTCAGATTGGCCCTTCTTCTAGGGCTTAAACCCTGGAGCTTAGTCTCCCTCCTGGGTTTTCACTTTCCCTCCCCTCTGCTCCCAGAGAGTTGACTGTAGACTCTCTCCCAACAGTCTCTTTCTGCTGTAAACTTCCTGGCTTTATAATCCAGCCTACTCCAGCCCAGCTGAGCATCTTATTCAGTTAAACTTGGATCTCCCACCAGGTGCAACCAGGTACCCCGTCTGGCCCCTCAGGCCCACATTAACCCCTTCAGGGCCTGAGTAGGTACACACCCCATCATATTGTATTAGGAAAGCTAAGGGGTGAATTTCACACACACCAAATACAACAAAGTGCTCCAGGTACCACACAAAAAACAAATTTAGGATAATGAATCAAGACACTTGAGTCAGCGCTACAGCTTGAACTGCTGTTTATTTCCCGAACTGTTAGGACTACTGCTGACTTGTAAGTTATCCTGAGTAGTTTCTCGATGGAGGGTGGGGAGTCTGCAAAAAGGCAACACAGTTACCAGGTGAGCTGCATTTCAGGCTCCTTTTAGCCTTTCTTGAGGGCACCTCTCAGATGACCGATCTGGCTTCCTGCACAATATTTCAAGGATGGAACAACGTGGTGTATTTACCCCTAGACAGGAGCACTAGGCTGCAGCCCACCTGTTCCCCAGCTGTGTTAACCCATCAAACCCAGCTGTGTTTGGTACCTGTGAGCTCTCTTCCTCTGAAAGCCTGTGACAGTGGCTGATTAAAGTGACTCAGACAGCATTTTCAAAACAAAGCATTATATATTCTCTCATCTAGCAGTCAGTCAAGAGTTAAAACAATAACAGCCTGTCTGTATATTTTCCCCTTACCTAAACCCTAATCTTGCTTTGTGAGCTGTGGTATGTTCTCCTCAGCACACTATCTCCATTCAGCCCCGTTACCTCATGTCTGGGCTGGAGAAGCAAACTGTGCTGTGGCAACATGCTCACTGTGTCTCCCTCAGTCTTTGTGTCTCTATCAGCCTGCTGACAACTCACTTAATCTTCCCGAGCACCCCACACCTTCCTGACAATACTAGCATCTTTAAGGTTCTAATACTTCCTCTGATCCTAGGTTTGGCCTGGGAAGAGTAAACTTTGCCAGTCTAGTGGATGCTGGGCTATGGATATTTCCCACTTGATAGCTTCTTCCTTGATATTCCCGATGATAGCACCTGACCTTTGCCCTTATTTTGTTTCCTGTTGGTTTCTTCCTTATAGCTTCCTTTTAATTTAACTCAAAAACATTCAGCCAAGATAGTAGCACACAGATGAACTTGAGGTGCACATGATATATATAATATATATATATATATATATATATATATATATATATATAAAACAATAACCCAAAAGCATGTCCTTCATCCACATTGCTCCTGTATTTTAAAGAAAGAACTAAGCAGGGTCACTTCTTTAGTGACTGAGAGACATTCTGGCACCTGCCTCCTGGATGGAGCATCCACTATAAACTCTTCTGATTACAAACTTCACACAATAAGTAAGATTTCCCATAACCAAAGAGATGTAAATTTCTCACTACATTGTACAAATATTCTCCCTTGTTATCCTCCTTGCAGCCTGCTTTTGATTTAACTCTATGCATTCAGGCATGATAATAGCATACAGCTAAACTGAGGTGCACCTGGTATTTATAAAAAATCATATACATAACTCCTTCATTCTCCACGTCAGTATTTGTAAAAGTGTCTGAATCATTCCCTTTTGAATATTTAAATAATTTGAGCTGGCAAAATATGAGCAAGAGGTCTATGGTAAGTGCAAAATCTAAAATCTCTCTATGTAATTGTCTCAGATTCTTAATTTACTATTGCTGAAAAATGTGAGTTGACCTAAATATAATTCCGTAACAGTAATAGTTTTTAGGTTAAATTATTATATTGTGTGCTTTTCCTTTACATTTTCCAAGTACATCAACGCAAATTGATTGACTTCATTTAGTTTGTCAGTCAGTAGGATATATGTTTGCTGGAGTCTTGAAAGAAGCAGGATAATTTTTAATTCAAGCTGATAATATTACACACATTATTGTGGGGGAGTGGCAATGACCCCAATACTTAAGTTGCCTAACACTTCCTAGAACTTCCACAAAAGACTGATTTCAACCTAGAATAAATATTTGTATCCTGGAATAAACATTTGTGATGTGTCTACACTAACCTTTATAACCATGCTAACTAGCTTGAGTCAACTGGAAATCCATTCACTCAAGGTTAAAAACAAAAACCCAATGGTATGTCTAGATTTGAGGATGGAGTCTTGTTGGGTTTGTTTCTACTACATTTTTTACAGAATTAGATAGTGAAACTGGCAAGGCTGAATCTTGCGCACCAGCTAAATGCCATTTTGTTTGGGTTCACAACACCACAGAAAGTATAAATAAAGCAAAACAAACAAACAAAAAGCCACCTGGGTTACATTAAAATATACTGAATTGTCCTAAAAACATTTTTCTGTGTATTAACTTTTTGAAAATTGTGTGTGTGTGAGAGAGTGTGGTGGAGAGAGAGGGTGTTAGTTGGGCTTAAATGAGATTTAAATGGTGCATAGATCTTTATGCTGGCACCCACAGAGTAGCCTTAATAAACACTAACATAGGAATATTTTGTGCTCTGCCATTGCTTGAAAAATGTCCAAATGTATCCATTTGCATGTTGACTTCAATAGTGTTACATTTATGTAAGTGAGGTGGATAAAAAACATTGTGGTTTTAAATAGTACAGCTGTGACAACTTAATATTATTTTATTTCACCCAAGGGGAATAGAGTTCTCTCAGGTTCCTTCTGTAACAAATGTTTATGCGAGACAGGGCAATAAAATCTCAGCTGTTCCTAATCAGACAGGACTTCCTTCATTCTTCATCCAAATTTCCCAGACCCCCATAAGTATTATTTTTCCACTGTTGTAAGTTACAAACCTCTGAGGTGTTAGCTTAAAGTCCTTTAAAAATATGCCTACATTATGAATCATGGAAGAACATCTCACATTGTAAACAAGAAAAACTCTTTCATTGGAGGGCGATCATTTTTTTTTTTTTCTACATAGTGATTCTCCCCGCATTCCCTGATTCAGACCAAACTCTTTTTTCAGTAAGAGGCACAAGTTCTTTTTAAAAGTAATAGGGCATGATCTTGCACTTATCACTCAGGAAAGATGTCCAATTTCAATAAGAGTAAGAAGAGTAGGATTGGTTCAAATGATTAAATACAGAACTATAGACCCTGATCCTGCAAGTGCTTATACATGTAAGTAGTCCACTGACAGAGGAACTATTCACATGCATTAAGTTACCTATGAATGTGTTTGTAGATTTGGGGCCATATCCTGTATCTCTTCTTGGACTAGAGAAGGAGTGGTTGAAATGGCTTGTAAAACAGACTTCAGTAGCAGAATACTTAGCCCAGTCTTTGCATTTGTATGCCTCTTATTATTGCACATTCTCTCCCATCATATGAGGAGTTGGTAGCTTTGTAAGACAAGACTGTTTCATCCTGTTCTCTGAGCAATTCTGCAAAACTGAAATTGATTGAAGAAATACAGATCGTCACTTTGGTCAGATTAAACTGGAGCAAAAGAGAATTTCAGATAAAATAGTAGCTATCCTTGGAAATCAAGGACTGCTCAAAGTCACAAAGTGTACTCCATCCCAGGCAATAGTGTTTTTCCTTTGGCTTCCACGACTTGTTCTTGTGGTCTGTGAACTGTGTCCTAATTGCCCCATGTAAGAACCGTATCAAAATGTGTCTTCGCTTTCAAGTATAGAATGCCTTTCTTTCCTATTGCCATTTTTAAATTGCGGTGTCTGTCAAAGGTATTTCCCAGCCATATGGGTCAATGAATTATGATTATTCTGTATGAAACTGACTTGTGACTAATAAAAGACAGGCAGAATACCTGTACACAAATATTCTTGAAAAGCAATGCACATAACTCTATTTCTATCTGGTTTTAAGCTTTTTATTTCCCCTTTGGGGATAAAATTAATATATCCCCATTTTAAATATAAAATATATAAATTTAAAATATAGTACAACAACCGCCAAATTCCAGCAATTGTATTTCTATTTTTAATCCAGTGCAACCGCATATGTGGGTATTTATTTTTATAGTTTTGGTTCCATGTTCATATCTGAAAAAAGAAAAAAGAATTCTGTTCTGTCCCACTTGTTCAACTTGTCCCTCTTAATTTAGTGGGACATGTAAATAAAAGCATAAGTTGGCCCACTAACCTCTTGTTCACTTCCAAGCCAGTCTTTTTCTTTATATTCTCTAAGACTCGTTTGTCTTTTTCTGTCTCTGTTTAGCCCTGCAGTAGTAATAGCTTTTGGATGGAATTTTCCAAAAGTGTTCAGCGTTGTTCCTAACTCTGCTCCCACTAGAGACAATGGGAATGGACTTAAATTGCATGGGTACAATTCCAGCTCAATAGGAATTGCCTTCCATGGAAGCAGTCAGGACAATGCTGAATGCTTCTGAAATCCTACCCCTTTTTTCTCTTGTTTATTTTTTTCCCCCTTGCTCAGCCACACAAGCCTTCCCTGACAGTTCCCTCCACAAAACTGAGCTAGAAAAAGAAGTTTCAATGCCATTTCACAATTATTTCATTACAATTTTTTTTTTTTTTTTTTTTTGTGATATCTCCTACCCTCCATTTTCACTACTGGTAACCATCACTGAACTAAACATTCATTCACTGACATCTCTTCACAATAGATTCTACACAATAACTGTCCTAAAGAATGGTGTGGCATTACTTTCCTGAATATAACTAATACATTAAATATTTTTTAAATCTATGAGCACTGTCATGGCATAATATGAAGAAAGAGTGGAGAATATAATCTTTCAGACTGACTGTCTGCTTTACATAATCTTAATTTTTGGTGATGGGTAGATTGGAAAGTAGTGAGACCCACCTTTTATTTCTTCTTTTTGTGACACAACCAGTCCGTTGCCACTTCAGAACGTTCAGATTTGTAAAGATGTCCTTTACATTGGCTGGCTCACTTGCTATTTGTTCTTTTGTTTTGATCTCGCTCTCTCTATAATGCCTCTCTTTACTTCATAGTTAAGCTTTTCTGAATCACTTTCTTCGTAAGTGCCCTTGTTTCTGCACTATGGGTCAAGAAACCACACTGTTATGACAACCTGTTTGATCCACAGTTAGGGATCTTGCAGTTCATAGTAATATTCATCCTTCAGAAAGATTCTCCCTTGTGTGTTCTCTTTACCTCCTCGTACAGATTAGGGGAAAGCATATCATTTTCTCTGAGCAGACATCTGTCTTAATAGCTTCTAATTCTTTCTCATCAGATGTGATCTTTTCTTTCACAACATTTACACTAAATATGTTTGTCTTCTGCATATTCATTATGAGTCTGTTTTCTTACTCTCTGCTCAGCAATCTATTGCTTCAAGGTCTTCTGGGATTTCAACAAAGTAATCTGTAACACTGTATGAGCTGACTGCTGTTCTCTGTTGTTCTTAGTGTCACTTTTATCTTTAAAAAGGTCTGAAGATCTTCTTCAATAAGAAGGGGAAAATTTTGGTGAGTTACTGAAAACAATAAAGTAAGAAATCCTTTTTAAAATTTGCCCTTTCTGGTATGCCTCTGTGAGATGAGTCTAGCATTGGCCATCTCTTTTTTTTTTTTTTTTTTGAAGATCTATTAAAACAAATCATGCTCAGGGCTAAACCCAGTTAGATATACATCAGTTTCAAAAACAAATTCAAGTTGTTCTTTAAGGATGCATAACCACTTAAAACCTCTTTTACTTGGGTCTTAACTATGTAGAAACAGAATGCTTGCCTTTCTAAAGCACAGCAAAGTAGGCTGCCCTGTACTGCTAAGGCATATGTGCTGTGATATTCTGGCAGGATTCAGGCTCCCATGAGTCTCATGACTCTGTGGTACTTACTAAGCCCTGTTGATCACAGTATTATCCTGATTCCTGGTAATGGAAGTAGGTTGAATAATAATATATTACAAATATTAATAAGGGTATGGTTGAATTTTATAACCACCAAACTTATTATCTTATTTGCTTAGATATAGCTTCTTCAACAAACTTCTCTAGTGATTTGGATGTGACAGGCTGCCAGTAGTGAAATAACAGTAGTTATTTTAACATCTGTGAATGAAATGCATTAGTACTACTGTTCTTTGACTTTCTGTACAATTCACTTGTCTAGTTCTCACTTTCCATTATATTAGTGTATTTCCTAAAAATCATTATCAACCCAGCTATGTGCTCACGTTCATAAAATTGAAGGTGCAGGGCCAGATTGTGGCTGGCCCCTATGCTGGGATGCAAACAGCAGGTCATGGAGGTATACAAGGAGTTTCTCTCTACATCTTGCAACACTGACCATAATTACAGCCATGCTTTCTTGAGAGCAGGGACTGTTTTCTGTTAGTGCCTCTTGCAAGCCATCCTAAGGGCTTGTTTCCACAAGGGGATCAACGTGCGGTGATCAATACACCGGGGTCGATTTAGCAGGTCTAATGAAGACCCGCTAAATCGACCGCCGATCGCTCTCTCGTTGGCTCCGGTACTCCACCAGAACGAGAAGCATAAGGTAAGTCGAGGGGAGAGTTTCTCCTGTCAACCCAGCACGGTGTAGACACCACAATAAGTCAACCTAAAGTATGTCGATTCCAGCTACGTTATTCACATAGCTGGAGTTGTGTAACTTAGGTCGACTTAGCCCCATAGCATAGGTCTGCTCTAAAAAGGGGCAGGGAAAAGAAACTTAATGGCTGTAAAAGGAAGGATATGTTGTATTTCCTTCAGGGGTGGGACAAGGAACACAGTTCTACAGTGCTCAAGGGAGCTTTTAGAGGAACTATGCCTTCCTGAGACACACTGCCTCCTGAATCTTTCTCAGTGTTAATTACCAGGTGATAAGAATGTGCCTTTTTTTCTTTTCTAGTGAAGATGAAGTCTTGTGAGTCAATGCCTAAAAGGAATAATCTATCCCAATATTTTTTATCTGTTTTGCTCCTCTATTGGCTTAGTATCAGCTGCCATTGCTGCAGTTGGTTCACTTGCTGCTATTTGCAAGGAAATAAAGTGGTGACTGTATTTTGGAATAGTCAAACCTTTTAAAACCTAGAAATAGGCCAATAACAATGTACACATTAGGGTTTTTTAATTCAGATTTGCTTGATTCATTGAGAATTGAACAGAACAGTTGGAAATTTTTTGAATCAATTTGCTCACATTTTTCAATACTAATTTAATATCCATGAGGTTTCATGGGATTTTATTAACCTTGTAATCAACTTTCATCTTTTCTGACTTTAGGCAAGATTTTTCACCACCGCAGAGGTGGGTTGAAAAATCATATTAATGTTAAAGACAGATTTTTTTTTTTTTTTTTTATGTCCAGATGAATTCCAAGACCCCAAAGCACATTCTGGGTTTGGTAAGATTGTAATATGCCTTCCTCAACAAGACTTTTATGTAGCAGCCATTCAAGTTTGTTCCAAAATTGTTAATGGCTTTATAAATTACTAATCTTTCTGTGGGATGCAGGGAGTTGGACAAAGGAGCAAATTAGCAGAGCATATTTTAAATAAAGGTGGGTTCAAATTGCAAACTTCAGGTCTGAACTTAGATCTGAATTTCAACTTCCCCAAAGTTTGGGGGGCTGTGGATTTGGTGTTCAATATAAACCCATCTGTAATTTTATTAACTTAAAAAGCTTTATTAAAGAAGAGATAAAAGTGAAGTGTGTGTGTAATATAAATGTGAAATTTATCAAAAACCATATTGGGGTATAGAAGAAAATCCCAGGAAGTTCAAGGAAAAGAGCATTCCAATGAGAGGGATAGTAGAAGTTCTTATTTTTTCCCATAGCCTTTTAGAATGTGTGTGTCTGAGACCAACTTAGAGTGTACTTTTGTCAGCAAGTTGCAGGGATAGGCATATATATCACTTGGAGACTTGCCAGCAGTATTGTCCTTAGCCACATCTGGTAGTGGCAAGATTGAAGGTTGAGGTAACTGTAAAAGGGTTCAGGGGGATCTGTGAAGTTGTCTGATTGTTGGGGGATGGGTTGCCAGCACCAGAGTACAGGGTGGACTGATCTGCTGACCCTACTAATGTAGACAGTGCTACAGCAGATTCCCTCATGGAGCATCCGCTCTGCTATGATTCTGCATTCATATGAGCCCTGGTTACAAATCCTTTGGTGTGTTCTAATTTGGTTTTTTTGGCCCAAACAGAATGCTTCTGCCTTGGTTGCCTAATTTCCTACAGAACATCCCCATAACGGAATCTTCTCCCCGCACTGAGATCAACCTCTCTGGGGAGGGAGAGGGGATCTTGCTCTTTTTGACCACATCTATTGGAACAAGTGCCTCATGTGACCCCTGTATTTTGTTTAATCATATTACTGCAGTATTTACTTAGTTAAATATGAAAGAGTTATTTGATATATCATAAATGTTTTTTTGGTACCTGTAGTAATCTGTAGCATGCACTTAAGTATTGTCCTGGGTAGGGATGTTTTCCTGAACTGGAACCTAATGAGTCTGATATAAGGCAATAGAAATACTTAGCCTATGGTGCTGAGGACCTTCTGTAAAGTGATGAGCCCCTCACTTTGCACTGAAATTTGCATTATGAACTTTTTTTTTTTTTTTTTTTACAATACCAACATATTGGTTCCACCTCAGAGGAGACTGTTAAGAGTTAATTATTCCATCCTAGATATGAAATAACTTGTTCTACTAAAATGAAACAAACTCCAGAGATGCACAATCTATTGTCTGAAAATACATCTCTACCGTGTGAAAAAAGAGACACACTTGGATCTAACGTTAAGCATGCTTGGAAGTATGTAAAAACCTTGAAAAGCATTAGATAAGCATTCATGCCTCCAAGAAGCCTCAGCTACAGTAAGGCCATATCTACACTACAAACTTTGGTCAGTGTAAGTTGTTGTGGTGGTGTACAGCCATCAAAGTGTGTCTACTGCTCAGGTGTTTGCATACGTGGCTGCTTGTGTCAGCACGGCACGTATTCACCAGGAGTTCTTGTGTCTATGTAAAGTGCAGTGCATCATGGGTAGGTATTCCAGTGTGCCATGAGTTGCTGCCCAGCACAGTGCCTTTTGGAATACTTTTTGCAACACTTCGTGAGATAGTAATGTCCTGCTCAGGGATCTCTCGGAGCCAGGGATCAAATTCCCAGCATGCAACTTTCTCTGTCCCATAATGCCACCCATATCCCCATAATTTTTGCACTTCTTTAAAAAATCCTACAAAGCCATGAGGCATCTCTGACAGAAGTACAGAGCCAGCAGAGCTCTGCATTGTTCTCATGAACGTTGCAAATACAGGGTACATGATTCTCCTGTATTTGCAACCCAGAGGGGCGACAGGAGGATTTCTCTGAGGACAGTTTCTGAAAGATCTAGAGAAAAAAATTTCAAGATTCTTGGTGATGTTCATGGAGCAGCAGCTGATGGCAGAACTCTGTTTCTAGGCCTGAGCACTGATTGGCGATCACACTGTAATGCAGGTTTGGGATGGCAAGCAGTGGGTACAGAACTTTTGGGTGCAAAAGGCCACATTCTTAGATCTGTGTGCCAAGCTCACCCCTGCCCTCCAGCACATGGACACCGGAATGAAAGCTGCATTGGCAGTGGAGAAGTCAGTGGCAATCACACTTTGGAACACTGGATTGCTACAGGTCAATGGGAAATCATTTTGGAGTTGGAAAACCCATAGTGGGGCCCAGTGTGCCTGGCCATTAATCATCTCCTGCTATGCAAGATTGTGACTCTTGACAGTGTGCAGGAAATAGTGAATGGATTTTCAGCAATGGAGTGTCCGAACTGTGCTGGGGTGATAGATGGCACACACATCCCTATTTTGGTACCAGCCCACCTTGCCATAGAATATATGAACAGAAAGGGCTACTTTTCTATGGTGATGCAAGCACTGGTGGATCATGTGGGTTGCTCAGGAAAGATGTATGACACATCTTTGGGAACACAGGACGGTTCAGAAAGCTGCAAGCAGGGACAGTCTTTCCCAATCAGCAGATTACCATTGGCAATAGGTGTAGAGATATGTTTGTAGAAGATTATAATTTACAGACACTTCCTCCTAAGGGACAGTATTATGAACATAGGAATTTGGACATGTGCCCTGAAGGAAGGGTTTGGGAACACCACGTGGGTGCGTGCAGAGCCATTCCTTGGGTAGGGTAAATCAGGGCAACTGCCCTGGGCCCCGTGCTTTGAGGGGACCCCGCGCTTCAATAAATTGGGACTGTCCTGATATTTAGCCTTCTGTCCCACCTCCCGGACGATGTATGATCAGGACGCCATTTGTCTCAATATTTGGGTGAAAAGGCAGGCGGGGAGGTGAGGCGGGGGGCAGGCAAGCAGTGTGAGCAGCTACAGCGCTGCTGGTATTCCACCTCGGCGAGTGGAATAACGTTTGCTGTGCCCCCGCTGGAGCACCGCAGCGCCAGTGTGGACAAGGTGTTGCATTACTGAGCTCTGATCAGCCTCCGGAAATATCCCATAATCCCTTTAAGTCATGTGGCCATTCTTGTCATTGTTTTTGAATCACTGTAGGAATGCGGATATGCCCTTTGAAAGCTCCATTTCTGACAGCCGGCATGCTTATCTGCTCTGAGACAAAGCAACCATTAGTGTGGAATGCTGTGTGTGTGTGTGAGAAGAGAGAGAGAGAGAGAGAGAGGCGGGGGATGGAGAGGGGGTTCTGCTGCTGCCTGAACTTAGAAGACAGCATGCTGACATGCTCTCAGCCCCCCAAAAACCCACTCTCTCTCTCCCCCACATACAAACAGCACACTGCCTGTCACACCCCACCCCCACCCCCATTTGAAAAGCACGTTGCAGTCACTTGCATGCTGGGATAGCTGCCCATAATGCACCACGCCCAATGCCGCTGCAAGTGCTGCAAATGTGGCCACATCAGTGCGCTTGAAGCTGTCAGTGTGGACAGACTGCAGAGCTTTCCCTACTGCACTCTCCAAAGGCTGGTTTAACTCAAAGCGCTCTACATCTGCAAGTGTAGCCATGTCCTTAACTTTAGAAAAAGCTCTCCAAATATGCAGGGCAGCAGAAACTGTGAAAGCACAGGCCAAAGAGCTGAATTCATCAAAAGGGTTTACCCCTGTACTAAGAACAAAAGAATATAGCCAGAATAGGTTAAATCAAAGAGTGGAACCACTCACTATGAAAACCACTGTTAGGGGAAAACTGGGTACAGATGGTCAAGTGGAAGGTGTGGATCACAGCATGGCTTCAGTGTGTTGCCTTTGGGAAACTGTCATAAATGTGGGGAAAATAATAATTTTTGCAAAATGCTGCAGATCCCAAATGCAGAAAAGTCAAGGGCATTCATTAAAAGACAATCTGGTTGAGTTTTTCATAGATGTACTGGGATCTAGCAAGCTTGATGAGAGAGACTGGATACTAGTAGCCTATGACAGTGAATGGAACAATTATTCCACTGAAACTGGACACAGGAACTCAAGTTAATATTCTGTCTGAACAAGATTATGAGACTAAAAACAAGACCAACAAAAATAAAAGTAATTGGTTATTCTGGAACTAATATACTAGTGAAGGGGAAGTGCATTGCTAGCATCAACCATAAAAACACCATGTACAGGCTCCCTTTCATTGTAGTGCCAAAGGCGGTAACACCAATTTTAGGCTGCATGTGAGAAACTCAATCTGGTAAAATGGGTGCTCTCATTACAAGATCACACTGAACCTGGGTATAAGGCACTCTTCTGGGAATATCATGACCTGTTTCAAGGGTTGGGTTGCCTGCAGGGTGAACATACAATCAGAATAAACAAGCAAGTCCCCTCAGTGATCCATCCATGTATAAAGGTGCCAATTGCACTCTATGATAAACTCAAGGCTGAGCTTGCAAGGTTGGAAGTAATGCAAGTTATACAAAAAATTGAGGAGCCAACAGAATAGGTAAGCTCCCTGTCTTTGTGGAGAAAAGTAATGGCCAGCTACACATGTGTGCAGATCCCAGAGACCTCAACAAGGCTATACAAAAAAAACATTTCAGACTACCAACCGGAGAAGAGATTATGGCTCAAATTGCAAATGCTCAACATTTCAGTAAACTGATGCATCTTCAGGTTTTTGGCAGATGAAATTAACTGAAGAAAGCTTAAAACTATGCACATTTAATACCTCATTTGGAAGATACAGATTCTTATGCTTACCCTTCGGAATAGCTTCAGCACCAGAAGTGTACCACAAAACCATACATATGATCTATTAACATATTAATGGTGTTGATACCTCAATGAAAGAGGAACAGGAGCGTAGACTTAAGGAATCCTGGCGGCAACTAGAACTGCAAATCTCAAATGAAATACGGAGAAATGTGTTTTGGGGGTCACAGAGCTGACTTTTTTGCTGGGGACATTATTTCCAAAGAAGGTGTAAAAGCTGATAAGAGGAATATTTCAGCCATTGAAATGATGCCACATCCCCAGTCAAAGAAAGATATCCAACGCTTCCTGGGAACGGTTAATTATCTTGGAAAATTCATACCTAATCTATCTACCAAAGCAGCAGCTTTGAGAAAACTCCTAGAGAATAAAAATGAATGATATTGGGGTGCAGAACAGGAGGAATCATGGGAAGGTCTAAAACAACAACTGATACAAGAATCAGTATTGAAGTTCTATGTACCAGGAAGGCCTATTAAAATTTCAGCAGATGCTTTAGTCTGAGTTAAGTGCAGTGATTTTACAGAAGCATGAGAATTGTTGGCAACCAGTGGCATACGCATCCAAATCACTGACTAAGGCAGAAACCAGATACGCACAGATCAAGGAGATTTTAGGAATATTGTTTGCCTGTGAGACATTCAATCAGTATATTTATGGACAGACAATGGAAGTTGAAATGGACTACAAGCCTCTGATAGCGTTATTTAGCAAACCTCTAAATGACTGTACATTAAGGATTCAAATAACGATGATAAAGCTGGAAAAGTATGATTTGGTTGTGACCCACACGCCTGGTAAATTCATGTTTACTGCAGATGCACTTCCCAGAACAAAAAGAAAAGGAGTACTTGTGGCACCTTAGAGACTAACCAATTTATTTGAGCATGAGTGAGCTGTAGCTCACGAAAGCTCATGCTCAAATAAATTGGTTAGTCTCTAAGGTGCCACAAGTACTCCTTTTCTTTTTGCGAATACAGACTAACACGGCTGTTCCTCTGAAACTTCCCAGAACAGTGGCTCCCACAGAACCAGAGAAGAATTTAGAGAGAGAGAAATGCAAGCCTATGTAGATTTGACTGTAAAGTCAATTCCCATAGCTAACAGGAAACTGCAACAAATAAGAAAGATACAAGACACATGCAAAAGATGAATAATTGGGAATCCTTAAAAAAAATGATAATTAAAGGGTGGCCTGAAGAAATAAGCAGTTGGTGTCCAAGTATAAGAGACTATTGGAACTGCAGACATGAACTTACTGTGATAGATGGAGTGATTTTCAAGGGCAGTAAGATTGTAATTCCAATAAGCCTCTGAAAGGAAATGCTACAGTCAAAGATTTGAGTTGAGAAGTGCAAACAACGAGCACTATATTGGCAACGGATCAATCACAACATCACTAATGTGATAGGAAACTGCTTTTCATGCTTGAAATACAAGCAATACCAACAGGCAGAAGCACTGAGACCTCATCCATTTCTACAAAGGTCTTATGAGAAGGTCGGCGTTGAGTTATTTACCTGGCAATCAAAGGATTATTTAATAGTTACAGATTATTATTCTCTGTATCCAGAAATTTGCACACTGTACAGTACTGATAGTAAATCAGTGAAAGCTGGCATGAAGGGAATCTTCTCCAGACATGAAATTCCAGATGAAGTTTTTAGCGATGATGGGCTGCAAATTTCTAGTGTAGATTTTAGACTATTTGCCATAGATTGGGATTTTCATCACAAAACATCAAATCCAAATTACCCACAATCAAGTAGACTTGTATAATTGTCTATAAGGACAATAAACAAATTTATGAAAAAGACTTTTGACAGTGTGGGTGACTTGTATAAAGCATTACTGGTTTACCGAAGTACACCCCTGAAGAATGGCTTTTCTCCAGCTCAGCTGTTAATGGGAAGAAAGATCACATCTAATTTACCAATTACCAATTTACCAATATCTGCTGAAACCTCATAACAATGAAACCATACAGAAGAGGAAGGAAAATCAGACATGGAAGCAGAAATATTATTTTGACAAAAGGGCCCTTGGTCTCCCATCTCTTAACCTCGGTGATAGAGTGCGCCTGAGGAATCGCACCTCTAATACTTGGGGCCAAAGGGGTACCATGAAGAACAGCTGCATCCAAGATCTTATGTAGTTCAGACAGACCAGGAAAACACATTTCAACATAATCAAAGAGATCTATGAGTAATCCCAGATAGTTGCAACACACTGACGGTAGATGTGGACTCTGGCATTTCCCATCTGACTGATCCTTTATCATCCGTGCACAAAAGAGAAACTGTCAAGGAACAAGAGAACAACTCAGACTCTAATGAAATGTTGGTACTGAGAAGATCAGAGCATGAGATTTAACATCCTGAAAGACTCACAGACTTGCTAACCTGCCTGGAGAAGGGGTATTTGAGGAAAGTGAGTGGGAAAGACTCACTTGAGAGTGATGTGCTGGTAACCTCTCCTCTCTAAGCAGTTGACACATTGTGTTTATGGAAATATACTACATGGGTTAAGAATTTAAATTTATGTGTTATTAGATACTTGTTAGCTGTTTATAGATATGTATATGAGTTAATTTGTTTTTCTTTTAGAGGGAAGATATAGAGATATGTTTGTAGCAGATTATAATTTAGAGGCGCTCCCTCATAAGGAACATAGGAATTTGGAGATGTGGTCTGGAGGCAGGGGTTGGGAACACCACATGGATGTGTGCAGCAGTTCACCTCAGCAGCTCTCCAGTTTGTTTTATTGAAGCTTTTTCCTGTCTCATTCACTGGTTTGTTATTTAAGTAAGCCCAAGATCATACAACAGGGATATGCCAATAATGATTCTGGGGGATACAGCCTACACCTTGCTCCTGTGGCTCATGAAGCCATACACTGGCCACCTCAACAGGACCAAAGAAAGATCCAGTTTCCATCTCAGCAGGTGCAGAATGACAGTTGAATGTGCTTTTGGCAGATTGAAGGGATGCTTATGGTTTTACTCACTAGATTGGAGCTCAATGAAAAAAATATCCCAATGGTTATAGCTTCCTGTTGTGTCCTCCATAATATCTGTGAGGCCAAAGGGAAAAAACAGCATGCCAGGATGGATGGTGGAGATGGAGTGGCTGTCGGCTGACTTTGAACAGCCAGACACAAGGGCCATTACAAGAGCTCAGTGTGGATTTATGCAGAGCCCTTCCACAGACAGTCACAGTAGGTTTGTCTTGCTGCCATCCCAGGAGGTGGTAGAGGTACTAATGTGCCTCATGATGTCATGTTGTGAAGTGGGGAAAGAGCAGTGACCATGGAATTCTGCAAAGAGTGGAGAGTCTGGGATCATTGGACTTAAATGCTACAGACCCTGGTTGACCTTCAGGTTTGCTGTCTGAGAAAACCTATTGTGTTTTGGAGCATTTCCCTCTCCATGTCTTGCCTGGACTCCTGGACCTTTCACCTGTCCTGTCCGTCTTTCTCTGTGCTGTCAGTTATATTGATCCTTTGCTCACAGTCCAATGTAGCACTGGCTTGCAGGATCTCACAGAACATATCCTTCTTTCTCTCCCCGCCCCTTCTCATCATGAGGTTCAGAAGTACTGTGGGCATGGGTTGCCACACCAGAAGCTGCTAATAAAAATGGACAGATTTACAGTCACACGGGAAAGAAAAGTTTAAAAACTCCCTTCTCTTTCCCCCCATAAACACTTTTAATAAGAAATGCTTATTGACACTTCAGCTTTGGAGCTCCTTGGTACAGTGAGTTTGGCCTGCCAGGACCAAGTGGGGGGAAGGATTTTCTGTTGCATTAAGCTATAAAATTTCTGTCCCTGTGCCATGGATCCAAGCATATGGCAATGGCACTGAATACTGGCACTATTTTCCACAGCCGGTGATAATTTGAGCTGATATCTCACTCCTGAGGGTCACAGAGAACACAGCTGCTACTGGCATCCTAAAGCCATCCAGGCCCATATGCTGCCAGCCTGTTTACTGCAATGTTGCCAGCTGAACTCATTGCAGAGTTGCATGGGAAAGCGTTCTTCTGTGGAGAAAGAAATAAGGCAGTCATCCTCAGAAACCTTCAGGAGAAGATTGCAGAGTATCTCCATTAAAGTTTCATTCAGATCTTACAGGAGGATAAAATGGACATTCCTGGTCAGATAAACAAAGTGCTCTGTATACTTATCCCAACAGGGGACTGAAAAGCACATGCCAACTGTACTTCTATTTGTTGTACCATTACTTCTTCTTATATGAGTAAACTAGTGAAAAGTTAATACCAAGTCTTGTTAGCTTGGGAAGGAAATGGGCACCATCTTTAAATTTTAAGCACTGTAAGGGGAAAAAGCGTGCATGCACACACTTAGCTGAATTCCCGCCTCCTTTGTAAGGCTTATCCGCACTTGCCTGTGGGACTGGCTACATTGTGGCAGAGTCTCAAACAGGTCCTGGTTCACAACATTGTGTCTCCCACTCCTCCACCTCTCCTTGCTGTTCATGGCAGGGGCTTCTGTCTCAGGCTCAGTAGTAGGCAGGGTGCTGGTGGTGTGTCTGCCAAGTATGGCACACAGTTGCTTGTACAAGCGGCAGGTCTGCAGTGCAGCACCAGATCTGTTGCTGCATTTTCTGGCCTTGTTGTATCTCTGAAGAAGCTCCTTCGTTTTCACAGGGCACTGCTATTGATCCCTGTTATACCCCTTTGCCTGTATCCACCAGGCAATTTGCTTGTAAATGTCAACGTTGCTATGGCTGATCTGTAGCTGTGCCTGCATTGCCTCTTCTCTCCACCGGCCTAGGAGATCCAATACTTCCTGTCTAGTCCAAGCAGAAGCGCATCTAGTGCATGGAGCTGGCATGGTTAGCATAGGTGCTGGAACTAAGGGGGAAAGGGGGTGCTGCAGCACCCCCGGACTTGAAGTGGTTTCCATTATATACAGGGTTTACAGTTCGGTTCAATGGCTCTCAGCATCCCCACAATAAAAATTGTTCCAGCACCTCTGATGGTCACTTGGGCAGTTTCATACAACGAGGGCAAGCTGCTAGGTGTGCTTACCAATGTGGGCAATCAGGAAAAGGCATTTCAAAAACATGTGAGGATTTAAAATGTGCGAGTAGCTTCTGGTCTCTGTGATCCCTGGGCAATGGAATTTAAAAAGTGCCTCAAACAGTCACTGTTGCAGAGAATCAGGCATTGTGGGACAGCTGCTGGAGGACTGTAAGGGTTAACACAGGTTATCAATCTTTACACTATTTCGGTAAGTTGTCCACATCTCTACGCCATTTGTGGAAGGGATTTTACTGTGTCACTGTAACGGAGTGTCATAACGGCTTATGTTGTCTGGAGACAAATTTGAGTGTAGACACATGCACACATAGGTCAACGCAAGGTGACTAACACCAATCTAACTTTTTGTAGAGTAGACCAATCCTTAGTCACTTTTCCAAATTAAGCATTGTAGAGAGGTTTGGCCGGGGCTCGTGTCGGGGACCACACCACCTCAGTACTTCCTTCCAGTTGTTGACCGGGAATTAGCCTGGCTGCAGGAGTCTCTCACCACGGCAGCAATAAAGGCAAACACAGACAGTTATTCATGCCAGCCCATGGTCAGCGGCAATAGGGAGTCAAGGGCTCAGGTCTTCAGACAGGAGCTGAGCAATAGTTTATATAATTAGCAGGTCCAGGCCCTGGGTCAGGGCGGGGAAGCAGAGTGTCAATGGCTCAGGCCTTCAAGCAGGGGCTGAGCAAACAGTTATATAATTAGCAGGTCCAGGCCCTTGGTCAGGGCGGGGAAGCAGAGTGTCAATGGCTCAGGCCCTCAGGCAGGGGCTGAGCAAAGGCAGGTAAACAACAAGCCCAAGCTCTTGGCTCAGAGGGGCCCAGAGGGGAAACTGCCACCCACAAGTTGGGTAGCAGGGGGACGCAGGCCCTCCCACTCCACTGCGTCCCAGCCTGGGGCCCTAGCAGCAGCAGAAGGCCTGTTGCTGAGTCAGTGGGGATCCTGACCGCAACAGACTGACATAGGCTCTGGCATTGCTGCAGTCAGACTAGGATCAGCTGCCCCCAAGCCACTTCCTAACTCCCCCTCTAGAGATACCTGGGTCCGGACGGTGTCTCTAGGGGGGTCAAGCACTATGGGGTCCTTAGGGTAACTGGCAAGGGGTAGGTTTGGCAGCTTTTCTGGGTAACTGGTGAGGGTCCTACATGGGAGCTCCTCGAGGCTCTGGTCAGCATCAGCTCTGGTCAGCGTCAGGCATTGGTCAGGCAGGCCAATCTTCCGGTCCGCCACCGGTTGCCGGGGTCTCCCAACCGGGAGCTAGGCCGCAGGCATCTGGCCTCTCTGGTGGCTGCTTCTCCAGTAAGCTCTGGGGTTGGGCTTTTATACTTCCTGTCCTCACAGGGAAAAAATTTTCCTCTTAGGAAAAATTAGTGGGTGCTCTGCACCCACCGGCAGCCAAGCTCCCCTCACCCCCCGCCCCACCTCCTCCTCCGCTTCCTCCTCTGAGTACGCATGTCCCTGCTTCTCCGCCTACCTCCCAGAGCTTCCCACCTTGCCACCGTCAAACAGCTGTTTGGCAGCATGCTGGGAGGGAGGGGGAGGAGTGGGAACAGGACACGCTCAGGGGAGGAGGTGGAGAAGAGGCGGGGCTGGGGCAGGGATTTGGGGAAGGAGTCAGAATAGGGGCAGGGAGGGAGTTGGGGGCTGAGACTTTGGGGAAGGGGTTGGAATGGGGGCAGGGTAGGGGTGGAGTCGGGGTGGAGCTGGGGACAGAGGGGGTCAAACACCCACTGGCAGGAGCAGAAGTCAGCCCCTATGCCTGTCCTGCGCCTTGACCTCTGGGGGGTGGGCGCAGGATTCGCTGGCTCCCCCCTCACTTTGGTGTCCACAGGGGCTCGTCCCTCTCCGGAGCAGCAGGGGACCACACCGCCTCGCCATAGGCACCAACGCCATGGGTGCTCTGGGGTTGGAGCACCCAGGGGGAAAAATTGGTGGGTGCTCTGCACCCACTGGCAGTTTCCCCCACCGACCCCAGCTCACCTCCACTTCCACCCTGCCTCCTCCCTTGAGCGTGCCACGTCCCACTTCTCGAGGAGGGGGAACGCCGTGCGCTCGGGGAAGAGGCGAGGCCAGGGCGGGGATTTGGGGAGGGGTCCAATAGGGGCAGGGGGGGGCGGAGTTGGGGTGGGGACTTTGGGGAAGGGTTTGGAATGGGGGCGGGGAAGGGGTGGAGTTGAGGCGGGGGGGCACAATCACCCACCAGCGCCGGGGAAAGTTGGTGCCTATGCACCTCGCTACAAGACGTATGTACTTTTCCTTCAGTGTCAACTCAAAATGGATTGATGCTTTGATTATTTTCTTTGCATATAGCCTAGACATAAATCTTAAAAAATGGGCCTTAACCAGAAGTGATGATATCATCTTAATTATAGTAGTTCTAGAGAGCTGCACAAACTTAATAATGTGGAAAGAAGATCCTATAACAGGAACAGTAAATAAACAATAAATGAGAGCAAATTGTTCAACACACACACACAAAAACAAGATTAAAGCACAATTTAATGAGGTATGATACGTTTTATTATAATTTTAAAGTGCTCTGAAACAGTTACAAACTAATTAAAAGTCACTGAAGGCAAAAACACACAAGCTTTATCTGTAAAGATGTTTTTCTCTGTGTCTTTATAGAGGGAAAAATTCACTCACAATTTTTGTCAAGAAACTTCTATCAGTATTTCAGACTCTCCTCTTCTCCATCATCAGTACTGTGTCTCTGAGAGAAAATAATTTTCATATTTTCTTTTGGAACTATTAGGATGTGAAGTAGGATGTCATCTCTGTCTCTCTGAGATTTCTTTACCAGTGTTTTTTTTTTTTGCTATGTTTCTTTTTATATTATAACTGTTAGGCTCCCCAGGGGAGCAATAAAACACAAAGCACAGAAGGTACATATCTCTCAAATGTTTCCTTGCTTGGTGTTCAACAAAAATTCTCAAGGTGGAAATGAATGTTATCTGTGTGAAAATTAAGTTGCTAAGATTACAAGGTCATTGTAAAGGAAATAAGGAAGAGGATACATGTACTTGAAATATACTCCTACTTTGTTCTTTACAGAATTTGTCCCTATTTGCGTGGAAACCACCACATCAAAAGCCATAATTTGTCTGCCAGCAAGCAAATAATGTATAGTATACCTGCATTACAAGGGTCACTCATTCAGGACTACCTCTTGCTATGAGTGGAAAAAGTCTATTGAAAGATGAGACTCCTCTGCATGATTTTTTTTTTTTTTTTTGCACCTTAGAGACGAAACTCCTCTGCATGATGAATAGTCACTTATGTTTCAAAGGGGTGTCTGGCTAATATTAATGACTTTCTCGCCTGACACTTTTATTAGATTATTTCTTCACTAGCTTGTCATTAGCTGGTATCTGTTAAGGCCATGAGAAGATTTACAAAAGGGGATAACGGAATAACTGTGCTGGAAAAAGTTAAGGATTTTGTTAGTAGGAGACAAAATAAGCAATGGCAAAATGGCTAGTTTTGCCAGTACCACTTTCTAGAGTAGGCCAGGCCCTGATGGGACTGAAGATCTGGCCCTATACAATGTATATTTTCTGCTATAAATCCACCACTTCTCTGGCATTTGGTTACTTTTTGAACTCACGCCAGTCTTTTGAACTTACTGATGGATGAATTAGGCCAACACAGAATGAATGTGTATGTTTCAGCTTCTAAATGTGAGTCATCTTTAGTTGATTTTTTTCCCTCCTCAGGTTCAGAGATTCTGTTTTTCATTCCAGATAAGGCAGTGAGTTTTTGCAACCTTATTTCTCTGGGGGCTGAGGCTGTTGATCTGAAGTCATTTGGTGCGCTGACAGAGAAGAGAGATTTTGAAATAGGCAGAGCCTTACAAACACACTTGCTCATCCACAACAAATAGGGTTGCCAACTGTCTAATCACACAAACCTAAACACTTATGCCCCACCAGTTCTCTGAGGCCCCACCCCTGCTCACTCCAGCCTCCCTCCCTCAGTCACTCGCTCTCCCCCACCCTCACTCACTTTCAACAGGCTGGGGCAGGGTGTTGGCGTGCGGGAGCACGGGCAGCAGATAGGGGAGGCTGGGGGAGGCTGTGCCTCCTCAAACAGCCAAGCATGGACTCTCCCACACTCCACCCCCAGGGCCCCACTTCAGCGGTGCCGCTCGGCTCCAGGGGCTGGGCAACGCTACCCACTTTCAGGGACTGGGGGGCTGTGGCAAGACTGCGTGCTCTCCGTCCCTGTGCTGGGGGGCTGTGGGCACTAGCCAGCCTCGGGCAGGGGCCGGCAGCTGCAGTATGGGAGCTCTGGGTTCTGGGGTGTGCAGAAGGGGAAGTGCCTTGGGTGGAAGGGGCAGGGCTGGGAGCTAGCCTCCCCCAGCCAGCGGTTCACGAGCCACCCAGGTGCTGGAGTGGGTGTGGGGTGTGGGCTCTGGGAGGTAGTTTGGGTTCAGGAGGAGGCTGGGGGTGGGGGTTGGGGTAAGGGAGAGGGCTTGGGGTGCAGGCTCCAGCCAGGCGGTACTTACCTTGTGTGGCTCCCGGAAGCGGCGGTGTGTCTGGCAGAGGCTCCTAGGCTCAGGGGTGTCCAGGAGGCTCTGCACACTGCCCCTGCCTGCAGGCACTGCCCCCACAGCTCCTATTGGCCAAGGTTCCCTGTTCCTGGTCAATGGGAGCTGCGGAGTCGGCGCTCAGGGCATGGGGAGGCACACAGAGACCCTTTGGCCACACTAAGCCTAGGAGCTGCTGTTGAACATGCCGTCCACTTCCCGGAGTGGTGTGGAGCCACGGCAGGTAGGGAGCCTGCCTTAGCCTCACTGCATCATCAGACTTTTACTGGCTTTAGTCGCCTTCGGGAGATCAATCCGGATTCCGGGAGACTCCCAGCTAAACCGGGAGGGTTGGCAACCCTAATAGCAAATAGGGCATTTTCCTTTGCAAGTTGGGCCTTATTCGCTTGCTTCTGCAGAATGTATAATCTCATTTAAAAAAAAAAAAAAGCCCCAACTCCGCAAAGTATTTAGGCTCCTAATTTCCATTAATTTGCAGACTGATATCCTAAAATACTAGAGAAATATCAACTGGCTCAGTTCATATCACTGAGGTATTATTTCTGAAGCCTGCCACAGTGCCACTTAATGGGTCTGTATAGACTACCAAAAACAACTGAATCAGGGAACGCTGGTATAGAACAGTTAGGCTCTACCCCCAGGACATATCGTAACTATGCTGTAACCAGGCCATGTAATATCCATGCTGGTAGTAGACACGTTTTTGTAGTGCAAATGGGCACCATGTCCGACTCTGTTTTGTTATGCTTAAAAGAAACACACACAAACACACACACACACACACACACAAAAGGTTCTGCAGCTGGATTTTATAGTTACCAGCTTAGTCAGTTCGGTCAGTTCCAGTGGCTAGCTGAAACTGCACATGAGGGAGGGGAGCTGGGCCTCTGTCCACAGCTCCGATGTTGATGCAGAATGAACCCAAAGTCCCATGGCAATACACTCTTCTTTTATAAAAAGTAAAGGAGGACTTGTGGCACCTTAGAGACTAACCAATTTATTTGAGCATGAGCTTTCGTGAGCTACAGCTCACTTCATCGGATGCACAAGTACTCCTTTTCTTTTTGCGAATACAGACTAACATGGCTGCTACTCTGAAACCTTCTTTTATAGTGTCCGAGTAACAGCCGTGTTAGTCTGTATTCGCAAAAAGAAAAGGAGTACTTGTGGCACCTTAGAGACTAACCAATTTATTTGAGCATGCTCAAATAAATAAAAGCTCATGCTCAAATAAATTGGTTAGTCTCTAAGGTGCCACAAGTACTCCTTTTCTTCTTTTATAGTGATAAGTTCCCATATAAGTGTATGGACCTTGCTGTGTCACAGCGGAGCTGTCAATCACGAGGTATTCAAGGTTGCTCTTAATTAGCATTATTTTGAGTTGTTACCCGGAGAATCCGGCAGCTGTTTCTTATCTCATCCCTTTGGCTCAACTCCTTATCTCGTCCTTGGGGTGTATGCCTTTGCTTTAGGGTCGTCAGTCTGCATTCTGGGTGATTGATAATAAAGTTGGTGCCTCTTGACTCCTCCACTCCCTACTTGACCATCCGGCCCAGTTGTCCTTTCTCAGTTAATTACCATACATTCTTCACTCACACCAAACAGTAAATAAGGCAATTACAGCCATAAAACTTCTATCCTTCTAAGAACAAATGTTAACACAATCAGCAAAAAATAAACTCAGAACAATTTCTTTTTACTAATTCAAAGCTACAGTTTCTTCTTACTAATTCAAAGCTAGCAAAATGGAGTATAATGCAAAATAAGCAAAGTGGAGTACAATTTGACTTGAGACAATTTCTTCCCATTAGGCTTTTGGCCTACATTGTCCCCCCTTTGACCCTTTAATATCATATATTAAATGGGCAATGTATTGCGAAGCAATTTGGGCTTGTGGTTTTATTTTGAGGTACATTCTCTTAATCCAACAGCACATAAAACACATTATACCAACATTATTCCAATTAGTACAAAGAAAACAATTATGGGATGAATCATAATATTTAAAACTGATATCCATGAGGGGGACCAGCATCTAAAAATGTCATACCAATGATGCACCGTCATTTGTTGAGCTTGTGTGGATACTTTTAGAATTTCAGTTCTCTGGTGCAAAATAGCCAGACTTCGTGTTAGTACTTTTGTCCAGGTTGCTGCAGCTAATTGACTAATTTGCTTATTACCTGATAGCCATTGGTACAAGTTGGTCCACAAAGAAAAATGAAAACTCAGGGCATTATTGGCATCTACTAGGTTAACACCCTTATGTTCATGAACCGGAAAATAGTAAGTCATGGTGGGAGTTCGCAATATTGTTACATTGCACATACATTGTTGTACAGGTGGCCTTTGAGTATACTTTTCCTGCCACACAATTTTTCCCAATGCAATAATACAAACACAATTCTTTCCATCACAGTATACTTTGGTGGTGCTATTATCCAATTCATCCCAGTAGCATGTGCTAAATTTTTGTTTTGCATGGAGCAAGGCTCCTCTAAAATCAGCAAGGTGGGGCATACCCACTGTCGGGTAGTCCATTTTTCACACGTTTTACTCTTAGTTTTATCCCTCAAGACTTATGTGTGGTGCTTCTGGAAGACTTCAGCCATTCCTCTCCCATCCAAACCTTGTACGTACCTCAAACACTAACAGGGACTTGGATATATATTTGTCTGGCTAATGATGTAGAAGAAGACTTGTTAAAGTTATTACTTGTTACTTGTTATTAGTTAGATTAAGTTTGGGTTCTTACCTCAAACATCAGTAAATTTGACCCCTAACCCATGCTCTCATTCACTCCCCTGAGATGCGACAGAGCTTCTTTTGTGCCTTGATGCTTGTGTTACAGTGTCAACACCACCTAAATCATTTTTCCATATTATCTCTGTCAAACACAAGCTTGCGAAAGTTCAGATAAGGCAGAATGAGGCTGTGACACAATAAACCTCGAAGTAGTACCCTGTAACGCATAATCGTTCAAATATGGTTGTGATATTTCATACAAAGCATGCCTTGTAAGATATCATATGAAAGGTCATGATCTGCTGAAACCCATTGTTCTGTCAAAATATGTGTATCATTGGTGTGTATGAAATTATCAGAAGTTGTTGTGTGGTTGTTACTGAAATATGCTGTGAGTTTGGGAGTTGCCCAATGCTAGTTCTTCAGTGACAACAAAGGGAGCGACCTATGTTGACAACAGGAGGTGCTATTACCCCTGAAATGGATCTTTGCTGGCTCCTGGTGGAGCAGATTACTCTCATACCATAAAAAGCTCCACAGTAATTATCTTCAGTACACAGTAGTTTATTGAGAAGGAATTACAGAAGCATAAAGGATTATATTAAGCACATAACTCTGATGTTAGACATTAAGAGCTATACATTATGAGCTATACATTCCTCTTAATGAGTCTCTCTTTCACAAACAGGCCCTGCTCTAGCCTCACGTAGTTCCTGCTTGGCAAACAGAGAAGGTGGTTACCAATTTTATACACGGCTTCTTTTCTTCTCAGCCCTCTGATCTGTCTCAGATTCCCTCAAGGCAAGGCCCTCATTGCCTTGAGACCCCTCTGGTTCATAGTCCTCCTGGAGCCCATGGAGCAGAGTTTTGGCTACTCTGTCTAGCAGCGTTGATTCTTCAAGCGTTAATTAAGGAATCCCAAACACAGTCATTTACTTTGCTTGATTCTTATACACTTTTTCCCCAAAGGAGTCACATATCTTAAAAGCATGCTCGGTGGCCATGTGGTTACTAATTTTTACCTGATTAGTATTTTAGAAAGGATTGGGGGGCGGTACCAAACGAAGATCACCCCACATTTACTCACTGATCAATCATTCACTCTATCTCTCTGTGTGATGTTCCTGCTATAAGGTCACTATAATCAGGTCGACCTGTGCTCCATGTTGGAACTTCATACGTGTAATATTTACTTTTGCATGGGCCCATATTTGCTGACTAATAGGTTCAATATTGATCATACACGCAGACTTTGCTAGTCCTTTATCAAATTTGCTTCTGTTTAAAGGGAACCTGCTCCCAGCATCCTCTGCAGCCATTCAGCCACGTTTAAGTCATGTCAAGTTATGCTCTCACCATTCATTCAGCATGGCCACACCAATTTGGTACCATCCCAACAACCCACACCCAGGCGGGCGTTAAATGACTATTAATCAGCAAGGAAGTTGTAAACAAGAGATTTATAATTCTGTAACAGAGTTGCGCAAGCATCACACAATGGGGCTTTCTCAACTCTTTGACTCAGCAAGGCCCAACAGAACATGTCTGGACTAATACTTTTCAGGACTGAGGATATAAAAAAAGGGACAGTGGCATCATGAGATTACTTCTCTTCTCTCACCTACGCTGAAGGTGACAAGAACAGTGGGAAGACAAAGACTTGAGCTGAGGAGACTGGTCCCAGGCTGAGAAGGAAAGTCAGCCTATGTATTAAGGACTGTAACCTGCCTGCAACATCTAGTATGGTGAGAAAAACTGCTTGATCCAAACACTGCTAAATCTAATAAGGTCCCACAATTCCAGGTTGTACCCCTGGGATCCCATCACAGTGGCTGGTTCAGATTACTGCTTTAACAATTCACCCAGTTTCATTATTAGAGCAATGTTTGTTTGAAAAATAAGAGTATGTGAAGGGTTCATGTAGCGTTCATGCACCTGGAAACAGTCAGGGCACACCCTGACTGTTGTGTAGGAGCGATGCACACATTGCTCTGTCCAAGGACGTGGACCATGGGAACATGGACCATTGGGAAGTCAATTAAAGGACATCAACCGTGGGAAGCTTCCTTGGCCTGGGCTCAAGGCCTGAGAACAAAGATTGTAGTAGATAGAGGCTGGTAAATAAGAATATTAATCAAAGTCATATTATTTCCTTTGTTGATGCCTTTTGCGGTCGGAATATGTAATGTGCAGGGGGGAGAGAAATAAAAGAGAGGTGGAAAAGCTGACAGGGGCAATCCCGTCAGCAGACCAGCCTGCTTGCTTGCCTAAAGCCGTGTCCTGTCTTGTATTGAACCGCCACAACTGGCACCCAAACGTGGGGCCCTCAGCACTCACCTCGCCCGCCAAGGGTTTCAGACGCGTCACTCATCCGCTTCGCGGATCCCGGTGAGTATTTTTCATTGTGGTAAGTATGGGAAGCTCCCTCTCTGCCTTGCAAGTGCAACACCGCAACAAGCTACAGTATTTGCTGCGTAAGGCTCAGCATGATTGCCCCACTCGAGAACTCACTCTCCTGCTACAGGAGGTGAGTGCCCAATGCCCGTGGTACCCTGAAGCTGGAACCCTTAAGCTAGTGGACTGGGAGCGGTTGGGCCAGACATTGCACAAGGAGCCTCGGGCGCCCGTGCAGGCTTTACATGCCTGGCACCTCTGCCGCGACACAATACAGCGTGTCGCTTCGGACAGGCCCTCCCTTGCGGGGCTGATGTTCTCGCCACTCCCGTCCGCTCCTGCAGCCGTCCCCCCTCCTAGCGATGTGACACAGTGTGTCGCCTCGGAAAGGCCCTCTCCCGCACCAACAGAGGGGCTGCCGATCTCGCCACCCCCGTCCGCTCCTGCAACCATCCCTCCCCCTGCTTCGCCCCCAGTGCCTCTATTACCACCGCCTCCCTTGCCTTCCCCACCGGAGCCAGTGTGTGATTACCATCCTCTCGTGGGGCCCCATGCTCCGGGGCCCCCCGGGGGGTTGTCCGCGTCTGCTCAGGGGCTTTCACTGGTGCAACAAATGGTTCATGCAGCGAAGACTCGCTCAGATCTTACAGCAGAGGAGCTGGCTGAGCTGGTCTCAGTCTGTCCGGTGACCTGGCAAGATGATGGCCAGGGCAACCAGGTTGCAAACTGGGTCAGTTTGCCTTACTCGGTGATCAGAGAGGTAAAGAAAGCGATTCGCGATTTCGACCTGACCAGCACGTATGTGCGTGGTCTCATTGAAGGGCTAGGTTCTGGGTACTCCCTGGTCCCTGAAGACTGGAAGGCGCTGTTGCGCATGATGCTGACACCTAGTCAGTATGTTATTTGGCTTAGTGAATTTCGGCAGATGGCGGAACGCCAAGCCCAGGTGTATAGAGAGCAAGGTGTCATTTATGAGCACTTGGCAGGGGAGGGCCAGTTTGCTACTGTCCAGCTGCAGTCTCAACTCCCTCCGGCCGTCTTCCCCATTATTTCCACCTGCGCCCAGCATGCTTTCCGGAAGGTCCCGGATTCAGGCAAGCCTACCAAAAGCTTTGCCAGTATCCGTCAGGGTGCATCAGAGTCCTTTATGGATTTTACCAACAGATTGCAG
This sequence comes from Caretta caretta, assembly GCF_965140235.1. Taxonomy (NCBI): domain Eukaryota; kingdom Metazoa; phylum Chordata; order Testudines; family Cheloniidae; genus Caretta; species Caretta caretta. Next base: position 86,824,465 of record NC_134210.1, on the reverse strand, counting down.
GAGGCTATCCTCCGACAGATGGATAGCCCTGCAGCAGCTCAGGAGATCCTGTTAAAAATGGCAGTTGAAAATGCGAACGAGGATTGCCGCCGTGCCCTCCAGGCGGCACAAGCCTCTGGGATTCTAGAGCTGTCGGACATGCTGCGGGCGTGCCAAAACATCGGCACCCAAGCCCATAAGGCTGGAGTTCTGGCTGCCGCCCTGCGGAAAAGCGGGAAGGAGGGGAAGCGTTGTTACCGCTGTGGTAAGGAGGGTCATTTTCAGCGCTCATCAATGGCGCCCGCTCGCCCCTCAAAGAAGTGCCCCAAGTGTCGGAAGGGCTATCACTGGGCTAATCAGTGTTGTAGCGGGTGGGGAAACCGCACGGCGGGTCCCCCCCGAACCCAGGGCCAAACGGAGGTGTTTCCCACTCAGACAACTGTTCCTCTGCTTTAAAACCCAAAGACTCCATGAAGGCGGCGACTGCCGGAAGTGCAGGGCTTGATTTGATTATGCAGGAGGACGCTGACTTTCGGTTGCCGGGGGAGGTTTGCGCCATACCTACCCAGGTGACGGGACCTCTCCCTGCCGGATTTGTGGGTCTGGTTCTCCCTCGCTCACACGCTGGGAAACAGGGTTTTTTTGTCATCCCAGGGGTCATTGACGCCGACTACACCGGCGTTATTAAGGTTCAGGTATGGACCCATCTTCCACAGTCGCTCCCGCGTGGACGGTCAATTGCGCAATTGATTTTAGTCCCCTATCAGGTGCCAGCTGCAGAGGATCGCGCCCGGGGCGGAGGCGGCTTTGGATCGACGCTGGCTCAGTCGCCATCTCACAACACGTCCTCTCCACTTGTTGCTCTAACAATGTCGGTCCGCCCCTCGAAACCTCAGTTAACACTTCTCTTAAATAATGTTCCCTTTACAGGACTGGTGGACACTGGAGCTGACGTTACGGTGATTCGTGATCCGGAGTGGCCGGTCAGTTGGCCAACAGTTCCTTCTAAAGAGTTGTGGGAGATCGGGGGTAGTAAACCCGGGCGCCAAAGTTTGTCTTGGGTCACGGTCTCTAAACCAGGAGGCCGTGCCCTTGCTACAATCCGCCCTTTTGTGCTCCCTGTCCACCTCAATATTTGGGGCCGTGACTTACTTACAAAGCTGGACACCACCCTCGATATTAATATATAATGGCCCCAAACCCTCCCACACCCACCTTGCCCTCCACATTACCATTGGTATGGCAATCCTTAGAGCCCGTATGGATTGACCAGTGGCCCCTCCCTTCAGAGAAGCTGAAAGCACTTCATTCGCTTGTGCAACAACATTTGCATGCACAGCGCTTGGAACGCTCCACTAGTCCCTGGAACACCCCGGTGTTCGTTATTAAGAAAAAATCGGGTGCATGGCGGCTGTTACATGATTTAAGAGAAATAAATAAATGCATACAACCCATGGGCCCCTTACAATTTGGCTTGCCGAACCCAAATTTAATTCCTCAAACTGATCAGCTTTGTGTGTTAGATTTAAAGGATTGTTTTTTCACCATCCCCCTTTGCCCACAAGATCGCGAAAAATTCGCGTTTACGGTGCCACAATATAATAATCAGCAACCCTCTCATAGGTATCAGTGGAAGGTCTTGCCCCAGAGAATGCAAAATAGTCTGACCTTGTGTCAGCTCTTTGTGGATCGGGCCCTCGCCCCTTTTCGTGCCCGATACCCCACACTAAAGGTCTACCATTATATGGATGACATTTTGCTTAGTTGTCCCCAGGTCACGGCAGAACAGCTTGAATCCTTGTCCCAGATTCTCGGCCAAAATGGCCTATTAGTGGCACCAGAAAAAATCCAACGCTCTTATCCCTACCACTACCTCGGGCATAAGGTTTTACAAACCTATGCCGCCCCTGTTCACCCAGAATTGGTTCTACCTCAACCCCTAACCCTTGTTAAATTACAACAGATTTTGGGTCATTTAAATTGGATCCGACCCTACTTCCGTCTCCCCACATCAATGCTGCGGCCGTTGTTCGAGCTCCTACGTGGAGCTCGGGCACCGGGCGCAGTTATTGCCATCACTGAGGAGCACATTGCCTGCATTCGACAGATCAATGCAGTGTTGAGTCAGCAGTTTGTGGATAGACTCACTGAGGTCCATCCCCTCCGGTTGGTTCTCCTTGCCACCCCTCATACGCCCACTGCGGCTCTGTTTGTACCTCGTACGGTCACAGCCGTCTCTATTATAGAGTGGATATATTTGTCATCCACTCCTCCTCGGAACATTTATCCTTATTTAGATGCCCTGTCTGATCTTGTTCGTAAAGCCTGCCACCGTGCAGTGCAACTGACGGGTACCGATTTAGTTGCCATTGTGTTCCCCTTGTCCCGTAGTGAATTTGATTCCTTGTGCCACGCCTCCTTGGCCTGGCAGGTTGCACTTTGTGATTATGTGGGAGAGATCTCTTATAATCCCCCAAAAGATCACCGATTGGTAATTACCCAACAGGTGTCCCTAATTGTACATCGTCTTAGCCGCTCTCAATCCATTGTTTCAGCTGTCACTCTTTTTACGGATGGCTCTCCACATCGAGGTGTTGTCACCTATCAATTTGGTGACCTCCCTCGTTGGCATTCTCGTTTTACGCTGCCTCAGCGTTCCGCGCAGTGCTCAGAACTGGCTGCTGTTGTTTTAGCCTTTCAACTTTTTGCTGACTGTCCCTTTAATCTGATTGTGGACACCCATTATGTTTATCAGGTAATTGATCATTTACCCCTAGCCCTCATTACCCCTCAGGTCGATGCAGACCTCCTTCGCCTGTTTTTGTCTTTACAGTATCTCATCACCACTCGTAATTTCCCTTATTTTGTTGCTCATATTCGCAGTCATACCCCTCTGCCTCAGCTACTCACTGAGGGCAATGTGCGCGCCAATCGCACGCTACGTGGTGAGGTAAATTCCCTTTTTTCTGACCCCATTGAAAGCCATGCCTTTTTTCATCAGTCTGCCTCTGTTTTGGCCCGGCAGTTTCACATTCCTGCTGATCATGCACGTTCTATTGTTCGTTCCTGCCCCCACTGTGCCGCTGCTGCCCCTACCTTTTCTTATGCCGTTAACCCCAGAGGCACCGCAGCGAATCATCTGTGGCAAACGGATGTCACTCACGTGCCACAATTCCGCCCCTATTCGTTTTTACATGTTTCCATTGATACCTATTCGGGATTCCTCTGGGCAACCCCACAGCATGGAGAAGCCACTCCCAAAGTTATTCACCATTTGCTAGCCTGTTTTGCTGTTATGGGCCGCCCGAGCCAGATAAAAATGGATAATGCCCCAGCCTATTGCTCCACAGCCCTTTCCACCTTTTGTGCCCAATGGGACGTCCGTCTCACACACGGGATCCCTTATAATTCCACGGGCCAAGCCATTGTTGAACGTGCAAATTGCACGCTAAAAACCTTGCTTGACAAACAGTTAAAACAAGGGGAGCTGCGTCTCCGAACCTTAGGAGACATTCAGCAGCAATTGCATATCCTTTTGTTCACTTTAAATAACATAACGCTGAACACAGATCAGCAGACCCCCGCGGATTGGCATTTTCATAAATCCGAGGTACTGGAAAGACCGCGTGTCTATTACCGTCAGCTGCCCGATCCGCAATGGCTGGGCCCAGTACCTCTAATCACTTGGGGTCGGGGATATGCTGCTGTGTCTCTCCCTGCAGGTTCCGGTTGTGGGTTCCGGCCCGGTGTGTGCGACCGGCACTGAAGCAGCATGGCGTGGCTCCAGGGACTATCGAACCCCATACCGGAGTTTCAGCTGACTCTGGAGGAGAGCGCGGTGCCTCCCGGGTCGACAACGACGGGACGAAAACGGAAGAGGCGTAGTGTCCCAAGCCAGCCCGTGACATGGGGAGCAGTAAAAGCATTGGTCGCCGCGACTCAATGATGACTGGCAGCAAACCAACAGCCAGAGACTCCTGAGACTTTGTGGCAATTCTTGCCCAAATTACTGCTAATTCTATATTGATTGTATGCCTTTTGTGCCTGCTATTTCCTGTAGGGGTTGGCTCGGGAGCGCTTTCTCCGTTACAGGGCCGAATGACATATAACCTATGGGAAAGATTGGCATCAATAGCAAATGTTACCCACTTTTGTTTATCTGATTCTGTAGCAGCCGGAGAATTGTTAGGTACATGCCTTATTCCAGTATGTCATCACCCTGAGTAAATAGGGAATGAGACGATGCTCGCTGCTTACGCGAATCTCTCTTCCCAGTACTCTGGCATGGCTAATTGGGGCCCGGCCAACTATACTTTGCCTCACACGGCCATATCCCTCCACACACCGTACCTGGCTGGGGCCAACAATGTCACCTGTGCGCGTGTGGTTAACTGCACTAGTACAAAGGTTCCCTTGGGCTGTCGGCAAATTTCTCAACCCCTTTTAAATTGTTCCCACACCGTGAATGTTTCGTACAATTATGGCCATATCATCCTACCATCAGGGTGGTTTTTTACCTGCGGCTCACGCACCTTTAGTTATATTCCCGCAAATTCAAGCGATGGCACCCTTTGCTGCCTCAGTAGAATGACGCTCATTCTGCCTTTTGCCGGCCAAAAGCGCAGTAAAAGAGGTGTACCCCCTTCAGAAGACTGTGTTGCAGATGTTGATCTTTTCAGTCGCGCTGAGTATACCGCCTTAGCGGCCTCTTTTGTTGGAGTCCCCTGGGTTGCCACTTATACAGCCAGAACTTTGAATACCCTGGCGTGTTTTGCGGCAAAGACAATTAATACAACATCCCAGGCGATTGCCCTACTTAACACAGAGCAACACGAATTAAGGGATGCAATTTTAGATAACAGAGCAGCCATTGATTTTCTGCTCTTGAAACACCATCTAGGCTGTTCCACGTTTCGGCATATGTGTTGTTTTAATTTAACTGATAATAGTCGCTCCATAGAAACTAGACTGGCTGAATTGACCAATCTTACGGCACACATACGCCAAGATTTGGGGTTTGAGGGCTTTAGGAATTGGCTTACAGGTTGGCTGCCCTCTCTAGGATGGCTGCGACAACTTTTCGGTTATGCTGTGTTTGTGATTGTTGGGCTTATATTTTGCTGCTGCTGTATACAATGTATTCCCTCTTTGCTAAGGCTTTGTAGAGACCCACCCTGGCAGGCTCCCCGAGTTATGTCCTTGTCTGTCCGGGAGTTAAATCGCTTGCAAAACAAATTGATGGCTACCATGAGGTGGCCGAGCACAAATAACAAAAAAAAGGGGGGGATGAAGGGTTCATGTAGCGTTCATGCACCTGAAAACAGTCAGGGCACACCCTGACTGTTGTGTAGGAGCGATGCACACATTGCTCTGTCCAAGGACGTGGACCATGGGAACATGGACCATTGGAAAGTCAATTAAAGGACATCAACCGTGGGAAGCTTCCTTGGCCTGGGCTCAAGGCCTGAGAACAAAGATTGTAGTAGATAGAGGCTGGTAAATAAGAATATTAATCAAAGTCATATTATTTCCTTTGTTGATGCCTTTTGCGGTCGGAGTATGTAATGCGCAGGGGGGAGAGAAATAAAAGAGAGGTGGAAAAGCTGACAGGGGCAATCCCGTCAGCAGACCAGCCTGCTTGCTTGCCTAAAGCTGTGTCCTGTCTTGTATTGAACCGCCACAAGTATGTTTGATCCACTGGAGTTCTCCATGTATTGCTTGCATTTGTAAGGCTCTGAAAAGGTCTTGATGTTATATCCTTGGATGAATTGGCAGGGGAAAATTAACTATGATTAGGTGATAATGTGTTCTTATTTGTATACGGTTTCATCTGAAATCTTTATTTTCATTTCTGGCTGTATGAGGATTACGTTTTCACACTGGTTTATGCTGAGTGATTTTTCAGTCATGGTAAATGTTCTTGAATTTTGTCCTCTTGAAAACTTCTTTTGGAACCTTTCACCATGCCTTTAGTTGTCTACTTTCTGCAGATCTCATAAATTAAACAGACGGGTCATACTCATGTTTGGAGTGATTTTCAGGGATCTCGGAGGCAGGGCCGTCCCTAGCTATTTTGGTGCCTTTCGCAGCCCCCCAGGCCTCTGTGGGGAATGGGGGCTGGCTACTTCCTGCAGGAAGTGAAGGGACCTGGCCCCAGCCTGCTCTGCTCCCCTGGCTACTAGGCTTGGGGGGAGGGGGGAACCGCCCCGCAGCACTCGCTGGTGGCACGGCTGGGAGCCAGGGGAACGGAGCAGGCTGGGGCCGAGTTGCTCCACTTACCATGCCATGCGTGCAGGGTCGGGCCTGGCTGCCATCTTCAGGGGGCTCGGGGTGGGGCTGGGTGGGGCAGGACGAGGAGGGGCTGGGGCAGAGAAGGGGCGGGGGCCTAGGGAAGAGCCAGAGCAGAGGCTGGAGCAGCACGCAGCTGGGCTGGGCACCAGGAAATTTGGGGAACCAAATTTCCTGGTGCCCTACGCAGCTGCGTGCTTTGCATATGGGTAAGGATGGCCCTGCTCGGAGGTGCTGCGGGAAGTGATGCTAATGATTCAATAGGCGACACTTTTCCCTGTGAATCTAGTGAAATGTAAAACAATGGTCCTATCCATTGGATTATATGTCACTTTCCACAAGAGGCGTTGCCTGTCTGAGTCACAGGTGAAATTCAAGGCTTTCACAGGGAATTTTCCCATTTGGAGCTGAAATTGGTGATGTGGAGTCAGAAATTTCATAGTTAATTTATTTTAAAAATTTACACAAGCTCTGTTTCTTTGGACAGTAGTAGGAACAAACTGCATGTAGACAACTCCCTTTTGCAGGGATTCCAGGTAAGAAACCACTTCCATGTCCCAAGAGCTTTTCAGATTCTCATGCAGAGACCACACCAAACTCAATATGACTGTTCAACACCCCCTTCATTCAGCTCTCAACCTCTGAGTTTGAAAGCTAGGATTCCTTGTTAGCTGACCCTTGGACTCAGGGGTCCCATACTACTTTGATTCCCTGCATATGACTTTAATAGCCTAATACAGGGTTCAAAAGAATGACGTGAATAGGATGTGTTTGATGAAGGTCTTCAACCTCTTTGTGGAAGATGAACAGAAATGAAAGGGAAACTTACCTGCAAATTTCCTGAGCTTCTAGCATTTAGATTTTCTTTTAAAACATTCTGCTGTTATTTTAAGTGTCAATATTCAGAACCTTCATAATAAATAAAATTCAAAATAAAAATAAAGATTTTTGGTTTTGGGAATAGACTTACATTTCTGCACTCCCCAGTTGAGCAATTTCTATGTAAAATTCATCATTTCAATGCAATAATGAATATGAAAAAGTTTTAAACTTAGATTTTTATATTCACAACATAATTCTTGGCTTCCTGCGTCCAGTCCTTTTGGGATACCATTACATCAGTGACTGTATTGGAATGTGATATATGCAGCTGCATTAGAATCAGGAAGTGAAAACAGAGTTGGGAACTAGAAATAACTGGCCAACATCAATACACTTCAAAAGTATGTGTGTAGAGAAGTTCTTTAACCAGAAATGAAGCAGTTGCTTTCATAGGTCTTGAGAAGCAGCAAGTGTATTTGTATAATTTAACAGTCATGTTTTACAGCACTGAATTAAGTCTACTCTTATGATGTGAACATTACATGGCAGTTCATTTTGGTTGAAACTGCAGCCAGCCTGATGTTCACACTGTGTCCTACACAATGAACGGAGATGCTGAAACATTGCCCTTTTAAGGAAGGGGAATGGGAGGAATTCTTGCTTTTTTATTGTAGGGTTGTATTTCTCTAATTATGCAACTTATTTTTCCATTATATTTTGTATTATATATATATATATATATATATATTGTTTCTGGCTTATTTCCACTGAAATTACTAGAGATTCTGCCCTTCATTTCAGCTCGGAACAAGATCTAGCCCTATAGGTATAGTGCCACCACACACTGGTGGACGTTTCGGATTTCCCCCAGCGTCTCATGCAGTTTTGCAGGGAGTTAGCATCACCGCCGTTAAGCAATGGGATACGTGAGGAAGCTTTAGCATCGCTGCTGCCTTGGCAAGGGGACAGCTCAGCGGCGAAGTTCCCATTGCCATCGAAGGTGGGGGCATCCGGCCTGACACGTGCCACCTCCTTAGGCCGCTAGGGCCAGGCAGGGCCCCGTGACGCCGAGGAGACCCAGCAGTAGGTACGTCTTGGGGGGCCGTGGCGCTAGCCCGGCCCCACCGTCCCGTGTCGAGCGGGCGGAGGTGCCCGCGCCTCGAGGGAGCGCGGACCACAGCCACCGCGGGAGGAGACCCGCTCGATCCGCGCAGGCGCACTGCTGCCCAGCACAGGCAGCAAGCGGGCCCGGAGAGACGGGGAGGGGAGCGTTCTGTCCTCCTGTCGCAGTTAGGCAGGCTGAGTGCGCCTGCGCGCTGGGGAAGTGGAGGAGGGCGGGGCTGTATTTTGAACGGCTGGATGCGGGTGGCTCAGTATTTGGCAGGAAGGTGAGGAGGCCTCTAGCCTGGCAGCAAAGCCTAGGCGGGGAGCGGTGGCTCCAAATGTGGCAGGGGAGAGCAGCAGGCAGCGGCGGCAGAGGAGGGGGGCACACGAGAGAAGGGGCGCAGCTGTCCCCGCGGCGGAGCTGAGCGGCCTGGCGAGGCAGGGGGGCTCCGGCAACTGCAGCTCTGGCACCCCCAGGCCGTCCGCCTGGCACCCCCGGGCCCCGCCCGGCCAGCAGGTGAGAGCGAGAGACGAGGGGAGAGGGGGAGCCTGTCGCGCCGCCCTTGGCCTGGCCCAGTACCAGGCCGAGCCGGAGGGAGTCGCTGTGGGGGGAGCCGGAGCCGCCGCTCCCAGCCTCCCCCTCCCCCGGGGCTGCCCTGAGTTATTCACTCGTAGCTGGCCCCGCCCCAGGGCCCCCTCCCCGCCGTGGCTGCTGCGCCTCAGCCTCGGGGCCCAGCTCTGTCCTGGGGTGTGCGGGGGAAGGCCCCGGTGTGACCTCGGGATCCGGGAGAGGGGTCCTTTGGCTGCCGTCCCCCCAATACCGTCACCCCCCCCGGGGCTGCACCTTCCTCCCCCGCTACCAAACTGCTAGCGGGGGGCCCCGCACGGGGGGAGGGGTCCCCCTCGCTGGCAAAGCCCCAGAGTCAAGCCCCGCTCCCAGTGGCGCTGCAGCGCGTGTGTTTGTCTCTCCCCGCCACCCTCCCGTGGGGCCGGGCGAGGGGGTGCGCCGCACGGGGGCTGGTGCCCCACTAGGGCACGCGGGGGGTGGGGGCGCTGCTGTGGCGGTGGGACTGCGCCCGGCCCCCAGCACCGGAGCGACACACGGCGCTGCCGCTATCTGAGACACTCCGTGTGCGCGTGTGTGTGAGCGCGCCTGGCTCGGGCGCTGCTGGCTTCCTTTGTCTGCTGCTGCTGCTGCCGCCGCCGCGCTCCCCTCCTCCCTCTCTCGGTACCTCTCTCCCTCCCGCCCCCTCGCCCTTCCCCCTCCCTCCCTTCCTTCCCCTCTCTCCCAGACTCCAAGCGCTGCTGCAGCTGCAGGTTTGTAAATACTGGACCAACACACACACAACATGGCTGACGCTCGCCCTGCTCTTCCACCAGGCTCTCCTCCTCTGTCTCTCTCCGTTTCTTAATGTTTCAGTCGTAGGTGCTTTTCTGTCTCTCCCCCCATCCCTAATCTCCTTCCCCATTTCCTCTCTTCCCCCCCCACCCCCAAAAAAAGGGAGGAAAAGCAATTCACCCTCCTTGCGCGCATGGCGGGATTTCAAGGGTAAGGATCCTTGCTTTGGAAGCTTTCTCCTTTCGCTTTGCTGTTTACAACAAAATGAAACCTAAAATCAGAGGGAGCCTGGCAAGGTCTGGGGCGGAGGGGGAGGGAGGTGAATGGGGTGAGCCCTGCTGAGAGAGGCTTGATTGGAATGTGCGTGTCTTTTTCTCTTTAGGGTGGGGGTGGGGGGGAAACTGATGCACCAAAATGTTGGCAGAGATGAAATACTCTGTATTGCACTTGCAGAATGCTCTAGAGCAGTTTCTTTTCTTTTTCTTTTTTAAAGAATGTGGCTCATTATAAAGGTATCAACCAATACAGTCACTTGAAAGAAGAACTGGATCACTTAGGTCAGAATGGGTGTTGGGTGGATAAAAATCATACTGTAGGCTCTTGGAATTTTTGGTTGTATCTTCTCTAATACAGTATCAATATCTTGAGGAGCTTTCATACCATAGGATCCAGAACTGGAAAGGAGGATTGCTGAATTCTCTTTTGCAATGCCAGGTGTGTTGTACAAACCTATTTGCCCTTGTGATGACCACATCATGGCTGAAGGATGTTTCCTTTATAAAAGAAACATGATGCTGGGTATGCCAAAAATCTGAAAAGAATTGAGAACTTTCAGTGTGCTGTGTTGAACTGCAACAAGAAAGCATGTTTCCTTCCTACTTGCTCTTGGACTCTGGATGGAGTCCTAGCACTGGCTAACATTCAGTCCCACACCCTGAGGCCTCAGTTATTCACAGCACCCCCTTCTGGCTTCCAGAAGAACGTCCTCAAATCAGTGTATAAATGATGATGAATTTCTAAACTAGATGCTAAAGTAATACTGTTTGAAGGCAATTTCTTGTGCATATTTTCCCCATTCTAAAGTGACTAGGAGTAGAGCTGAATTTTTTTCCTAGGTTATTTTGAACCTAGGAAAATGAAGATGCAAAAGCCTTTTAATAGTCACTTTTTAGTGTTTTCTAGGCCTCTTGCTACATGTTTTGTGACGTTAGTGGTAAACATTTCGTTTCCAAAGCTTAAATTTACAGTATAATGCTGCTGGTGTATTGTCTAAAATGAAGTTAACGTAGGTGAAACTAAAATTATTTCACTACCTGGGTAACATACACTGCAGATTTGTGTGGAATCATTGCAGTAACTTACTGATAGGCCTAACTTCCATTAATAAATATCTGAGTTGTGCTCCAAGGTAACATTTTAGATTTTGTAGTTTTTGATGGCCTGCTTTGCTTTGGAAGCTTCTGGTAGTTTCTGGAAGAGAAACAGACTGGTATATTTGCATTTGTATAGGTTTTAAGCGATAGTTTAGTGGAATTATATTTCTTGTTTTGGAATTAGGTATGATGTGTCATACTGGCTGTATAAATATTCTAATATTTGCATCTCTGTTACAAAATGTCAGTTGAGTAGAGGTGAGGTCCAAATTAGAAGATCATTTTGGAATAGGTATCTCTGTCCTCTATACTTCATACAATGGCAGTACTGCAAAATTAAGTTATTCCTTTAACCTCACAAGCTTCTTTATAGTAATATCTGTGGAACCATTAAAATGTTCTAGTAGTAGCAGGTAAATACTCCGAAGATGGCTGTGCATTATATATCAACCACACTTCAAAACTGCTATTAATTTTTGTATTTTTATATTAAAAGCCTGCATGTGTCCTGTGTGTGTTCAGGTCCCCTCTCCTCCTTCGTCCTGTTGATACGCAGCTGCAATCTCATTGCAGAAGTAAAACTAATTTGAATGATGGACTTACATTGCAACTGTTTCAATGTAATATGAAGTCAAAATGTTTACCCATATAATTTATGTTGGAACTGGATCTTACTCTATAAAGCTAGAAACTAACTTTTCTTGCAGTTGAATAAATTTAGTTCACGGTTGCTTGGTACTGTTGTAGGTATCCTACAAGTCTTTTTGCATACCCTGTACACTTGACAACATGAATTTTTTAGTGTACAGGTGAGTCCTAGCCCAGAATGGAAGTCATTGATTTTTCTCAGTAGTGTTGCATAGGGAATTGGTCTGACCTAGGGATTTGCCCAGAGAATCCTCTCAATTTTCATCTTTTTCAAGTACAAATAGAGCAGGTGGGTGCAATTGGAGGACCACTTCTTGCATATTGGGGGTTGGGAGACAATGAAATATAAAATTCAAGAAGCTGTCAAGGTTATTGTGCCTAAAATGCAAAGTATGGTGTTTACTGAAAAGCATAGAACAGAACAATGTGCATCAAGATTTAATATAAATTACTCATAATATAACAATATTGTAAAACAAGACTGAAAGGGGAAGAACATGTAAAACACCTATTGTTACAGGTAGGCTAGCAGGAGGAGGTGAAAAGTGGGGAAACTTATAAACTGATTTACTCTCTATTAACATTTTTATCAGTGGATCTTGGTACAAACAGGAAACCGTAATAGAGTGAGATTCTTCATTTTAGCACAGAGCTTCACAAATGATTAAATGAATTCTGAAGGTAATCGGCTGTTTTAGTTCGTGTACACTTGAACTCCTACAGCTCTTCTGGTTTAGCTGTTCATGTGGGTGTGTGAATAGTACCCTTCCATCATTCATCTTATTCGGTACCTTCTCCCCAGTAATAGCTGCTAAACCCTTCTTGCCATGTTGAGATTTATAAAAATCTTGCTGATGCAATGTCTGTCAAACTTGCTTTAGAATATTTTAATGCATTATAGATAACTTCATTAAATTTGAACTTGTTTTGCCAAATAGGATTAAGATTTTAAAGAACAAGACAGAACAGTTTATCTTTGCCATTAAAGTTGTGCTTTTGGTTTTACTCACAAACTTATTAGGGAGATCAAACTGACTCTGCTTGTTAGTATGGGCAGGAATTGTATGTAACAATTTTAGACCATAGCCAAAATATCCTAATGTCAATGTGTCCAAAGGATGTTATCTGAAAAATGACTAACATGGAGGCTTATTTTGCATCTAACTGACCTTGTAAAAATGTGTTGGTGCTTTAGAATACCTGAGAGGAAGTAAACTTTCAGATCAAAATGGCTATGATCGGCTCAATTTTTTTCATACCGTATGGAAAGGATTCATCTTTATTCTTATTCTTTGTTCTTATATTATTTTCATTGTGTCACTTTGCATGGTTTTAAACCAGCTACTATATTGGATGTGAAAGAAATCTTCTGTAAAAGTCAGGTTAAGTTGACTTACTTTCTCATCTTCTCTTTCTTTTAAGTAGTTGGCATAGACATGTAGCTTGTACTTAGAAGAAAAATGTTAATCATTCAACTTGCTTTTATGTATGATTTAAAAGATCTCTGGTTATGGCTCAGTGGCAGTCCTGTTTCTTATTATTCTGTTACTAGCTAGTAGTTTCTGCACATTCTTTAGGTAGGTTTCTTTGAGTTAAACATCAACATATTTCATAACAAAAACATGAAGAATCAGAATTCATTTTATGACTAAATGTATCCTACTCCACCCTCAACATACAGTGAAGAATGAGATTTTTTTTAAAGCAGCGGAGGGATTTGTCAGATATGCCATTAAAGTTTAATACAAGATGTGTCTAAAACCACTAGACTACTTTGAAAATTTCAACCAAGGCATTTGCTTGAATTACTAGCAGTACCTAGAACTGCTTTTACCATATGGATGAATGTTATGTATTAAACCAAAACAGGAAGCGAAGTCCTTTAAGCCAGTGTAACTCTGAATTTAAGAATGTAATTGACTCTTCTAAAAGTGAAATTGACAAGTGCTGAAAGTGTTTTCCTGACTGGAGACTCTTTCTATATTCCTCTTCTGTAGTGTATGGTCTGAAATTGGTGTAATTCCATACTAAGTGAGATCATACATATTTCCCTCATCTCTCTTTTAACTATTTATTTATTTATTTATTTATTTAAGTGTAGTGGTACAGCCAACTGCCACAGTGCATTAATCACAGGAATGGATGGTGTCAAAAGCTTACATTTTAGAACAGGGATCGGCAACCTTTGGCGCACGGCCAGCCAGGGTAAGCCCACTGGTGGGCTGGGCTGGTTTGTTTACCTGCCACATCTGCAGGTTCAGCTGATCACAGCTCCCACTGGCCATGGTTCGCTGCTCCAGGCCAATGGGGGCTGCAGGAAGTGGCGGCCAGCACATCCCTCAGCCCGCACTGCTTTCCGCAGCCCCGTTGTCCTGGAGCGGCGAACCGCAGCCAGTGGGAGCTGCGATCGGCCGAACCTGCGGGCACAGCAGGTAAACAAACTGGCCTGGCCACTTACCCTGGTGGGCCGCATGCCAAAGGTTGCTGATCCCTGTTTTAGAATTATTCTTAGACATGAGGTCCCAGTGTCTGCAGATCTTAGCAAGATGGTTATTGATGTCTGTGGAATCATTTTACATCAATATGAGTAAATTTGGAAAAGACGTGGGGAGTTGTAAGTGAACTATTAAGAGCAACAGTGCTCTGCTACGGTATTTATTTCCCGAAGCATGCTTGAGACATTATAGAGTTGTAGATGAAGTTTTTTGGGTTTGTGAAGGAAGGTGGCAAAACAAGACTTCTCAGTGTTTTCAATTATGTATTTTTCAACTAACTGTTACATTGTGGGAAATTTTTTAGAGATAAATAGAATTTACAGCTTACTATTCAAGAAGCTAAGGTGAAGAACCACTGACAGAGTTAAAATAACTTTAATAAAACTTTATTAAACTATTCTGTAATGCTTCTGTATTATCCATCATTGCTGAATGATGTGTACAGTTTAGGGCCTGATCGTGCAAGTGTTTACCGACAAGTGTAGTACTTATTGCCTCAACTTCAATGCAGCACTGCGTTCAACAGCAAATGTGTGCAGGCTGAGGCACTTAGATTGTAATCTCATTGGAGAAAGGATTGGTTTTGCACCCCTCTTCCCCCCCATATCAGAGAGGCAGAGAATGATGTTGGCATATTTAATTTTTGTTTTTTATAAAATGGCCTTTTCTGTTCATTGAGTGATTTCATGATAGTGACTTGTGACATCATTACACTTAAATCTGGGAAGAATGTGCTGTTCCAGTTACTGGGTTATCTGCATCTCTGACCTTTCCTGATCTCTTCAAGTTCTCCTCATGTCCGATCTCACCTTCACTTCTCTCTGCATAGACTCATATGATCTTTACCACACAGAGTTGGCCTTAGGTGTCAGTCCAAAGTACAAACCATGGTTACCTCAGCAGGCCAGAGTTATTTTCTGTACCTATAGTTCCGCTCCTCAGAAGTAGTGGCAGGGATGGTACCCATTTAGTGACCATTGATCTCGTTGGTTCCCATTTAGATAGAGCTTGGAAATACCTGCTGGTAATAGCTCACCTTAAGTGACAGGTTTCAGAGTAACAGCCGTGTTAGTCTGTATTCGCAAAAAGAAAAGGAGTACTTGTGGCACCTTAGAGACTAACCAATTTATTTGAGCATGAGCTTTCGTGAGCTACAGCTCACTTCATCGGATGCATCCGATGAAGTGAGCTGTAGCTCACGAAAGCTCATGCTCAGATAAATTGGTTAGTCTCTAAGGTGCCACAAGTACTCCTTTTCTTTTCACCTTAAGTGATCACTCTTGTTACAGTGTGTAGGGTAACATCCATTGTTTCATGTTCTCTATGTATATAAATCTCCCCACTGTATTTTCCACTGAATGCATCCGATGAAGTGAGCTGTAGCTCACGAAAGCTTATGCTCAAATAAATTTGTTAGTCTCTAAGGTGCCACAAGTCCTCCTTTTCTTTTTGCGAATACAGACTAACACGGCTGCTACTCTGAAACCTGACGCAACTGTTGTGGAACTATTCCTCCTCCAAACTGTTTGTTGAGAGGTTGCTTATCTAGATCCATTATGTTGCTTTCATAGAATCATAGAATATCAGGGTTGGAAGGGACCTCAGGAGGTCATCTAGTCCAACCCCCTGCTTGAAGCAGGACCAATCCCCAATTTTTGCCCCAGATCCCTAAATGGCCCCCTCAAGGATTGAACTCACAACCCTGGGTTTAGCAGGCCAATGCTCAAACCACTGAGCTGTCCCTCCCCCTTTCCTGCTTGTTATTCCAGCAGCTCCCTGTTAAACTGTGTTAAGTGATCTTGATATTCCATCCATTCACTTCTCAGCAGTTGAAGATGGTGAAACAATAAAGTTTGGGAGCTACTGAGCTGGACAAATACATTGACACAGGAAACTGGTAACCCAGTTAACTATACAGTAACTTTACCTCATATCTGTATTAGATTATTGTATTGCACCTGAACATCAACCATAGGTGTCTTCCTCCCACCTAGTTAGAATGGAATTTATTTGCACACACTTGGTAGTCACCCATAAAGTGAAAAAATTGAGCACTTTACAGTAAAATTCATCATGTTTGTTCTAAACTATATATGTTTTAGAGTAGCAGCCATGTTAGTCTGTATTCGCAAAAAGAAAAGGAGGACTTGTGGCACCTTAGAGACTAACCAATTTATTTGAGCATAAGCTTTCGTGAGCTACAGCTCACTTCATCGGATGCATGATGAAGTGAGCTGTAGCTCACGAAAGCTTAGGCTCAAATAAATTGGTTAGTCTCTAAGGTGCCACTAGTACTCCTTTTCTTTTTTCTGAACTATATATGAAGCTTTCCTGGACTAACATAGCTGCCTTCTTGTTTTTTCTGTAATCCCACATTTTTGCTTTTTCACCATACCTTGGATTCTTTCTTCTGAAACAGATGTAGCTGTCTGTCTCCTTTATACTGTTTCAGACAATTTCTCTCAACTTTGAATCCTACAAAAATGTAAAAATAACTCTTACTATATCATTTCAGTCTTTCTTTCCATCCTCAGAAACACAATCAAAGGGCAGAGAGAGGTATCTGATGCTAAATGAGTTTTGATAGCCTTTTAGAAACGAATTCACACCTTTCTTCTCAAAACCCTATGGTTAGAGAGATTTATTAATGTAAGACAGGTTTATTAATGTAAGACGTAATATTATTGATCACTTTCTTAACATCTTCTGTTGCATGACCACCGTGTTGTCTAACCAAGCTTAGAGCAGACCTAAGTAACTTGGTAGTAAAAATCATTGGTGGCCAAGTTGATCATTGCATTTCCTGTGTGATAAATCTAAAGAAAAATGGCAGAGTAGACCAGGCTATTGAATATACATCCTGACAAGTGGTAGTACATAGTGGCAAGAGGTGTGAACTCCTTTTTTCCCTTTTACTTCGTGTCCCAAATAATACTAAATCCAGTTCAACTCTGAAAAGTGAAAATGTAAGAATGACACCTACTTAATAGAAAGTTCTCTGTTTTGTAATTTGGGATGCATATGCTTGCTCTATGGCCTGACTTCCAATAGTCATGAGCACTGGCAAATCCTGTTGAAGTCCATATGAACGTCAGGTGTTCAGCATCTTTGAAAATCAGGCCATTGGTGACTAAAAATATTTTATGATTGTTGGCATTGCAGAGCCAATACATAAACAGAAGGGTGAGCTGGATTCTATTCTAGCTCATGGGTAAACAGAATTGTTAACTTCAGTTCCAGGGTTAAAATTGTCCCTCAGTTATGTCTGGCATTGACTTGCCTACATATAAAAAGTACAGAATTTGCTCCAAAATAACTTTACTACTACAGATGATTAAATGGAAGATCACAGCTTTAAAAACAAAACAAAAAACATACTTTCTGAATGGTTACCCCTTTATGATTACGTAGAACCTACTGTAACAAAGATGGGAACATACTTACCTATATTTTTGGTTAATTTTCCATTTGACACTGTTTTATGGACAGTCAGTTTCACTGTTTCCTGTGTTGCTGCTGTATCAGACTTGCACAAACAACGCAGAGAAGCACACTTTTTTTTAAGCACACAGAAATTGGCAGGGGCGCTTGAAGGGGAACATAATACCTGAGACAACTTCTGAATTTTTTTAAGTAACTAGATTTCTAATTGATTGAAATACAGCCTTAAAGTGACAGTCTTCACAAAACTTGAATTTCTGCATTTTTTTTCAACCACACTTCTCTTCTTCCCCCCCACCCCGCTTTGTAATGTATAGAGAGATGCCTGTGAGACAGATATGAACCATTTCAATTTGGGGCTTGTAGGCACTATTGTACCTATAGATCTTAATCTTAATTATAGATAATTAAGGAATTGACTTCACCAAGGTAGCAATGGGTACATGGGACTGGTGGAGCAGTGGCCTGCTCTTGTGTACACTCAGGCTGAGCCTGCAGAACTCCTGAGAAA
This sequence comes from Caretta caretta, assembly GCF_965140235.1. Lineage (NCBI taxonomy): Eukaryota > Metazoa > Chordata > Testudines > Cheloniidae > Caretta > Caretta caretta. Next base: position 86,806,465 of record NC_134210.1, on the reverse strand, counting down.
AGAGGGAGAAGGGAAAACTCACAAGCTTAGGGGAAAAGGGAACCACTCTTTTTTTTATTTGTTTTTTAAAGTACAATTTTCTTGAAAGACTGTCCAGTTCTCCCTCTTCTGAGTCCTTTTCCCTCCTCCCCCAGTACTCTGTGATCTAGTAGTTTGTAGGACATGTTTTGTTTCAAGTGCCCGAAGGTGATGAACAACAACAAAAAGGGTATTTGGTCTTTTTAACATCAAGATAGTTATCTTGATATAAAATCTTAGAGGAGACAAGGCACAGATAGTTTTGACCTAGCTGAGGTCAATTCCAGCTGGGGAGTACAAAACTGACCTCAGCTCCCTACAATGATGTAAAAACTCTCCGTGCCTTTTGTCTCCTCTAGGATTTGAGATAGGTGCCTTTTTACATGGTTGGCTTTTTTTTTTTTTTTTTTTTTTTGTAGTGAAGACATAGCCTTAGTCATGCAGAAGCAGGAAGGAAGAAAAACTACAAGATTTAAGGGGAAAAGGAATGCACATTTCTCCTTCTTCTTCTGACCTTGCCCAGAAAAAAATTCCAGAGAAAACAACACTCTTAGAATGGAGAACCCCCTCCAATTGTTGAGTCCTTGACTTTATTCTTTTCCTTTTCAAGTCCACTTCTTAAAGGTTTAATTTATTTCACTGCAGGCAGGCTTTTGGTTACTCTGCTTGTCCTTGAGGAGCTGTTTCTGTAGACAATTTATTCACAAACTGTCTTTTTTTTTTTTTTTTTTTTTGAAAGATTACGAAGTTGAAAGTTCCAGCATGCTAAAAAGTGTCCAAGTCTAGCGTCTTATAAAGTATTGTTTTGTTGGAAAAGGCTATTAAATGTAATTACGTTTCATGAAGACTTAATGTAGTCCATGAAAGTTGGTATCTTGCTTTTTGAAAAACTGCACTTTTTCTGTGTGCATTCTCTCAGGTGTTTGGTTGGCTGGCTCTTGCTCATGCACTCAGGGTCTAACTGATTGCTGTATGTGGGGTTGGGAAGGAATTTTTCCCCAGGTCAGGCTTGGTAGTGACTTTGAGGGGTTTTCGCCTTCCTCTGCAGCGTGTGAATGCAGCTTATTTGCCAGGATTATCTGTGTATATCATTTCCTTGCCATTGCAGGGGCCTCAGGCGTGTTTGCGCCTTGATCCCACATATTTTCTTATGGCACATAACAGTTTTCTGTAGTGCTTCGGTTCAACTTCAGTCATTGGGTTTAGTGGGGCAAAGGGTTGTTGAGTGGTTGGTAGCCTGTGATATCCAGGAGATCAGACTAGTGATCTAACAGGCTGTGTCTACACTACCACTTTCAGTGCTAAAACTTTTGTCGTTCAGGGGTGTGAAAAAATACCCTTCTGAAGGACAAAAGTTTTAGTCTTGAAAAGTGCCAGTATAGACAGCGCTTTATTGCCAGGAGCCATTCAATAAAGCGTGTCTACGCTACGCGATGTGGGTAGTGTAGACATATCCTTAGTCTCTTCTGGCCTTACACCTCCATCCAGAGTCAGAGTTTAATACAGCATTGGGCCTCTGATCACAGGTGGAGTTTGTGTTCTGTTGCTCTCGCCCCCAAAAACCTTGAAGGAATTCCCTGATGTGTATTAGTGATGCCATGCCCACCCAAAGCCATGCATATACTTCAATATTAAACTTACATGGGAATATTTTCACTCTCTAAATAAATCATTTCTTTCCTTCTTCTCACAGTTCAATAAATCATTTCCCACAAAATATTTCTAAACAGTTTTGCCCCACGCTCATGACCTACCATCTTTGTTGGACGGTTTTGCTACCACTGTCTTCCTGAGTGCATGTATATCCTCCACCATCTAGCTTTGAAGTTATTGCTGCCCTGCCCCCCAAAGTCCTCAACAAAAAATAGCAACACTTGGGCCTATCTGTTCCTTGCTTCCCTACATTCCTTCCAAGAAGGAGCAATTGGTTCTCCAGCTTTACTTTCCTGGTCAGAATATTTACTCATCCTGGACATATTGACTTTTTTTTTTTCAAACCCTTGGGGAAAACTCTTTACTGGTAAACTGAGCAAATGTGATAACTTGAGGCACAATAAATAAGTAACCATACACTATCGCTGCTTCTCATTTTCCTGAGAATAAACGCTTTTATGGAGCATTCAGAGTTTAATTAGTAAATAGTTTTAATTTGAATTTTCTTACCGTTTATGGACTGTAATACTGGTTAATAGTTAAGAATTTTCATTTCTTTCTGTTCTCCATCTACAATTCATTAAATTTTTATTCAAAAACTGTATTCCATTCACATTCCAAGTTTATCCAGTAAACTAATTTTTGTTAACTGAAGCTAGATGTATGCTTGTTACAGATTCTGAAAATACCAACACAATCTTTCAGTTCAAGATTTCATTTTCTGTCCCTTGAGCCTGCAAAAATTTAAGTACATGCTAAGTTGTTGTGGCTACTTGCAAGCTTAAAGTTACTTACATGTGTAAGTCTTTGCAGCATTGGGGTTCAGAGGAACAGTGTTAAATGTTATGATTACAATGAGAGGAATATTGTGCTATTCTCTAAATTTGGCAGAAACGTAGATTACACAATGAACATGCTATTTATAACCATGGGATTTCATATTCTAGAAACTTTTTATTCAGATATGTCAAGGAAAACATTTTCACAATGGGGGTTGTTTTTATGTAAAAATCTACGTTTATCTAAAGTAGTTAAGATTAATCAAATAGTGAGTTATGACTGTTGGAGACTAGCAAAAATGCATGAGTTAAGTTCACCTGGAGATGGTTTGTTCCTCTGGTCTCTGCAAAGATGCAGTTAAAGTGAGTGGAAGAGTTCCTTTCCATGTTCATTTTATTCATTTTTTTTCTTCTCATGGGACTGATCCTGGAAAAACTTACATAGTAGTTAAGCACATATGTAAGTTTTTAAAGGGTCAAGACTGCAGGTAGTACTGATAACTTCCCCTTTGCCTTTGGACAATCTTTGGAATCTCTTTAGTTCAGTTATGTATTGAATTGCATAATAAAAAATGTCTGCCCTTTCACTACTGATAATACTTAACAAGATCACTTTGGTTAGTCTCTAAAAACTGAAGGAGACTTCTTCCTTGTTGGTAGTGTTAACTTTACTTGATTTTGGGGGGAGGGAGAGGGGAATGGGTTATAGAGTTGATACTCAATATGACTTCTTTTCTAGATGGTTAGCTTAATCCATTCAGTGCTGCTTGTAATGAGCTGTAGAACTCTTAAAACATGAAAATAGGATTTTAGTTGTCAGCCATTAATGATAAATGTGTTATCAGTTGGACTATAAATTGATCAGCCAGATATTAATAGGTTATATAAAGGGAGTTGTAACTCCTTAATAATAGCTTATATTTATATAGCATCTTTGATCCAGAAACATTCAAACATGCTTTAGAGTTGACTATACACATAGAAATTAAACATGGTAGCAGTACGCAAACTTGAGGAGAGGAGTTAAGTATAACTTCTTTAACTGAAATTACAGGATTCATTCTAAGTAGGTAAATCATGAGTAGCCAACTTGAAATCTGACTAGCAAATTCCCTCCTGAGAATAGTGGAGTGTGATATACTAATGACATGAGTGGTTATGGTTTAGGATTTTATTTTATCTGAAAGATTATTAATATATCCTCAGTACTCTAAGAAGAAAGTGACGCCTACTGGGGTCCAGTACATGCAGTGTCCTTTAAAACATTGAGATTTTTTTTTCTTAGTCTTGGTCTCTTCTTGGCCTCTTATTCAAGTACCAAGTAGGCCTGACACAGCTAAGTGAAAGAATTTGAGCTGGAATGGTTACTGTGATACAGAAAGGGAAACTTTTTTTTTAACTCCTACTTGAGCCAAAGTAATGAACTGAGGTGGAACTTGATGTTTCTTCAAGTATTTTCATCAAGATACTGAAGATGATGATTTCTTTCTTTGACAGGGTTACTGGTGTAGTGGATGTGGGGAAGCAGTGGACCTAATATATCTTGATTTTTATTAAGGCTTTTGACACAGTCCCATGACATTCTCCTAATCAAACTAAAGAAATATGCTCTAGATGAAATTACGATAAGGAAGTGCCCAGCTAGCTTAAAGACTGTACTCTGAGTAGTTATCAATGTTTCACTATCAAACTGGGAGGGCATATCTGAGGGGGTCCCATGGGAGTCAGCCCTGGGTCCAGTACTAGTCAGTATTTTCATTCGTGACTTGATAATGAAGTAGAAAGTATGCTTATAAAACTTGCAGATGGCTCCAACCTAGGAGGGATTACAAGCACTTTAGAGGACAGGATTTTAGAATTAAAAAGGATCTTGACAAATTAGTGAACTTGTCTGAATTCAACAAGATGAAATTTAATAAAGACCAGTGAACTTTCCTTCAATTAAGAAGAAAAAACAAATGTGCTACTACAAAATGGGCCATAACTGGCTCGGTGGCAGTAATGCTGAAAAGGATGTGTGGAATGTGTGGTTGTGTTCTAGTACCCAAGGTACGTGAATAATTATTCTGCAATAATTTATTAAAAAAAAGTTCCTGTTCTTTGGATCAGTGATATGGTTATGAAAGGTCATTATGCAGATGAACGTTTCAAGAGGTCCTTGTGATTGTCAGATTGAAACAGACTAGAAGCTTGAGTGAATTTCTTTTGAAATTTACATGTATTTGTATGTACATAATATAAATATTTATACTGGTTGATACCAATACACTTCTTTGTTTTAAAGTTGACTTTTAAGTTTTATCCAGCTTTGTTTGACAGTAGTCTGCTCTTTATTTCTCTTATAGCTGACTCTTAAACAGTGGGTTGTTCCACTGGATTGTTTTTTTATTTTTGTTTTTTTTAATATTTAACCTCAAATTAACTTTCTTTGGATCATTCTGTTCCAGTTTAATCCTTGGTTTAATCTGGCAGAAAGTCACTTTTCCATAGGGACAGCAGATGGTAAATTGTCCAGTGCCTTAGCCAAATCTTCTCGAATGTGGCTGTGGTGTTAATTATGAGGGACGTAAAGCAAATAGGAAACTATTAAATTTTCATTTTACCTAAATGTTAATGGTTTGCTTTACTGTCAATGATCCTTTAAAGTAATATTTGAACAACTAACACTTTTTGGGACACATCCTTTGCAGGAATTGCATTTGTTTTTGTTGTCATACACCTCCAGACATCTGGGATGGGTTCCTGAAAATTAATGGATAAGTTTTGTATGTCTGTCTTGGACGTGAGGGAGTGGGGAGGCTGTCATTCTTGTGTTGAAATTAAGCAGTTCACTCTTTCCCTCATTGTATTTGGATCTGTTTATGTCTTTTCTTTCATCCTCATCCATGTTATCCATTTTCCTTTTTCTCACATTACCATCCTCCGGCCTCATTTCCTTTTTTGTGCTGGCATCCAGCTTTTTTTCCTTTCAAATTAGACTTTATGTGACAGTGACTAGTTATAGTCTCAGTGCTGTCTACACGAGAGAATTAAATTATTGATAACTGGAACCAGTGGGATAACATTGAACTAAGTGCCCACAGTGCACAAATTATTCATAGTGGTTTGATTTAAGCCTTGTACTATGTCCACGCTTTCTCTTTATTTTGCTATTTCAGTAGCACTGTTTTTGAGTATCCATTTCACAACTATTGGTAAAGTTATCTTCAGTGTCAGCTTGTAGGAGGCTTAGGCCCTTGTGCAATCCAAGGAGAAATGTAGAAGAGGTCAGTCAAACTCTCAAGTCTCTAGGATCAGTTATATTTTTTAGACAAGGCCTGGAAAATAAGCTAAATTTTCAGCTCTTGCTCTATGCTCAGCAGGAAAGTTTCTGTTGGAGCTTTTTAGGCACGGTGAATTGATTTAAATCAGTGATATAAATCAGCAAGTGGAAAGCCTCAATTTAAATCATCCTTTTGATTTGTGCTTCAGTTATTTTCTAAAAAAAGGTGCATTCTCATTGGCACAGAGTGGATTTGATTTAAATTACTAGTAAGGAAGACTCGATTTAATCATGGATTTCTACATGAAAGTGCATTCTTGTTGGTTGTTATAACCTTAATACATATTCTTCACAACTCAGAGATAGATGTAGGTTTCATTTTTAGAAGGTACACACTATACATTTTTAAACTGATTTATTTTGAAAACTTTTCAGATGAGTTTTACAGTTATATCAAAAAATGAATGATTGGTTATTTCATTTACCAAAAGTATTGGAGCAGATAGTTCATCTCCCAATGACTTCATAAATATGTCCAGTTCAACAGGTTAATCATTAATATTTGGAAGATTTTCTTTCCATGCTGTATTAGGAGGAGAACATCACCAGACAGACACTTAAATTGTTTTATTTAACTAAACCAACAACATTGTGTATTTTGGATTTTTCTTCTTCAACAGCAAACATATAATATTTTAACAAAACAAGCATATGAATTTTTGAATTTAGTTAATCATTCAAGTTTTTTTTTTAAAATAAGGTTTGTTTTTGTTAAAATTGTTTTTAACTGAAATAGTTAAAAGAAATATTTAAAAAATACCCCCAAAATGTTAATCCAACCGTGTCAGTCAGGTAAACATGAGAAACTTTAAAATATTGGCTTCTGCAGCTTACTCAGTCATCTTCACCTTCATTTTCCTGTTTTTTCATAATCTGGAAAAGAAAAACAAGTTTTCCTCCTTTTTCGGGTTCCAAACGATTTCTCAATTTGGAATGAATTGATCCAAGGGAAGAAAATATTCTTTCTACACCAGTAGAAGAAGCTACTGCTGTTAAAAGTGAGATTATCACTTCAACAGTCTCTGAATCCAAGTGCTTATGTGACTTCCACCACTTACCTGGTGTGACTTTCTTTAAAACATGATCAGCAAACATGTATTTCTTGAGTGGTTCATCCTTAGCTCTGAAGTTTAGTATAGTTGGCATTATAGAGGGATGATTGCTGGATGTCCATGTCATAGCCAACTCCTCTTCTTCAGCGGTTAAGGTTTGACCCTGGAACAGAGTACTGAGAATATTTGCAAGAAAATGAGCTGGAGATAGTTCTTGTCCCAATTGTTTTTTTAATGCTTGTAATTTAACTTAGTCATTGCATATTTCTCTTTTTAAGATCTCACTCAGTTCCTTCCAGATTTCGACAGCGTCAGCAATAAAAGAGCTATTTCCCTGCATTTTGTTCAAGGCTACAGAAATAGGCTTCAGGCTACTCAGCATGTGTTCAACATTTCTCTTAAGCCCAATGTTGAGAACTTTGGTTGTGACCGTGCCATCTATTTTTTTTCATGATTTTGTTCACAAACTGTCATCAGATTAGGCCAGTTCTTGATACTGTGTTCAAAACAGTCCACTACTGAGTTCCATCGCACGTCTTGTGGGAGAGTTAGCTTGGTTCCTCCCACTTTTTCAGAGCAGCTGCTGCAAAGTGGTTGTTACGGAAGTATTTTGGAATTTCAACAACATTATCCTTTATTTCTGGAACACTGAAATCTTTGGCTAGGAGGTGCATGAAATGAGCACTGCCACTGTATATTGTTAGCTTGGGACTCTCTCTCCTAAATTTCTTCTCATCTTGGATACATTTGCAATATTGTCTGTGATCAAGCTGCATACTAGACATTGGATTTTTTTTTCACAGTTTGTTATAGCTTTTACTGCTACTTCTTGTAAGTATTCTGCTGTGTGTGCATTTCCTGAAGTATCAGTTGTTTCTGTCAGGAAGACATTCCCTTCTTCTGTTGTCACACAAGCACATACAACAGGATCACTGTGGACATTGCTCCACCCATCAAGACTCAGGTTAACAATTTCACCCTCTAGACCTCTTGCACACTGCTCAATTTCTCTTTCATACACTTTATCCAGCAATTTGCCTGCGACATCTGCTCTATTGGGTGGACTGTATCCTGGTCTTAATGACTGAACCCTGTTAGTACAGTGTGGGTTCTCAATCATATGGAAAGGAGAGTTTGTTGCATAAACAAACCGGGCAAATTTTTCATCAATTACCTCGTTTTGTAATCTGCTGGTTCTTATCACAAATTTATCTGTGGTTGTTCCTGGATGATGGAGATTTTTTTTTTCTTTTTGCTACAGGTGATATACTGTGGCTGTGTGACATACATGATTTGACCTGAAACGCTATCATTGGCAGATAACTCTGAAACTGTAGAAAATGATGGTGATCTTGAAGGTGGATAGTCTTCAGAATCCTGTATGTTGAGGATGGATTCTCCTAAACAAAATAAGTCAATGCAGTTATTTAATTATTATTACCATACTGCTCATTTAGTAGTACTCACTGCATTCACTGACACTCAGTACTACTTTAAAGGTGAAATTGTAAAAGGAAGATCTGCCTAATTCAGCTATTTATTTTTTATCACAACTGCATCTAAAATGATAGTACCATAGAGTAACAACTATATTTTTTGCTTAAATGTGAGAATTCAAGAATAGTCCAGAAGGAAGACGGGCAGTCCTTAAGAAAAAAGTATGAAATAAAAAGTTTACCAACCTGAAGATCCTGGATGTTCAGACGTGTTCCTTTCATCAACTTCAACACAGCTTTCTCCTGAGAAGCAACACTTTTCATGCTATTTCATTCAAGCAACCAGGCCTTGCTTTTCTTTGTTGCACTGTTCGCACGCTTGCCTGTCTTACCCACAGGTAGAGGAACTTCATTAGAATATTCCCAAACTGGGTCTCTCTTACTGCCTGCTGCCATTACAGGTCTTCCCTTCTAGTGAGAGAATGGTATGGTGGATTTCAAATCAGTGAAGGCTACACTCAGAAAGACCTCAAGACTTCTGGAATATGTTGCTCAAACAGATTCACTTTTGTTTCTACTTCCTGTCCCTCCCTTTTCACATTTATCTTCTCCTTGTCCAGATCTATTTTGCCTCCAATAATCTTCTATTCGTTGAACGTTTTGAAACTTTGCACTTTTAGAGAGAGGTAAGGGATTGACTCTGTGTACACAAATTTGCAGAGGGACACTAGGGTTGAAGTCTGTTATTTCTCACCTCTATATATTTATTTAAAAACATTTTTGCTGTTAACAAGCATGTTATCTCTGGAGACACAAATCCACCATTTGAGAACTGCAAAACTAAGCATGTTTGATGGTATCTTCTAGACTGAGCACTGAGTCCCATTGTGTAGATAGAACGATTAACCTAATTAATCTATACGGCAGCCCCTGGAACCCCATAAAATTGGGTCCCTAATCCATGAACTATTGGCACTCATTTACAAGACTTTTCTTAAACATTTACATGAATATATTGTCTCCTACTATAGAATTAGAATTTATAATCCCTATTCCATGGTGAGATATCTTTGAGCTATAATGTATTTTTATCTTTAGATCGGATTTTGTTTCATAAAATGGTTTTTGAGGAAAAAAAAACATTTTTTTTTTTAAATCATTGATTTTTATCCACCCTGCATTGGCAGATATTTAATGATTAAATCATGTTGACTTACAACTAAATAGAGCCTTTACACTAGATTTGGTACATCTTTTTGCTATCTTGGGGGATACACTATAATTCTGCTTAAATCAATCTAATTATATTGCTTAATATTTTTCAGATTCTTATTGAATATATTTAGTATGTTAGAAAATGGTGAATTATATATTTTGTTTACTAGATAATTAACTCTTTGCTTATGATTTGTGTCAAGCTGCATTAGGTTGGTAATGGGAAGTTAAATACAACATATACAAATTTTATTAGACAAACAGTCTTAAATGTTTTGGATATATAAATTTCTCTTACCAAAAATTTTCACCTTTACGACTAAATGATTTATTAAAGGAACAGATAGATTAACTGTAGTCATTGACTTAAACTGGTCAATTCTGGTCAGCCTGGGAAAACTTTCAAATAAGCCTAAACTAAAGTGACTGAAGTTTTAAGTTCCTACTTGCCTAAGTCTCTTGAAAATGAGACAACTGTCCCAAGTTCCTTAGGCAGTCTTTCAAACCTTTAAAACTAGTAGATCTCCCTCCTCATTTATATTCATAGACTAGAAGACAAAGAGGTATTTTTGTCTTTTCAACTCCCAAATAATTAATCTCAACTTTGAAATAATTAGTCCAAATGAAGAAAATATTCTTTTTGTGCCTCCAGGAAAGGCTACTGCTGTCAACAGTTGGAATAACACTTCAACAAGCTTTGATTCCAGGTGCTTAGCTAGTGACTTCTACTGGTTCAGTGGTATGACTTCCTTTAAAATATCTGCAAACATATACTGCTTGAATGGCACATCTCCAGGCCTGAAATTTATTATGGTTGGCATGATTGATGGGTACTTGTTAGATGCCCATGTCGTAGCAGCAGCATCTTCAGCAGTTAGGCATCTTGCCTGGTACTTTGGGTTGAGAATATTGGCAGAAAAATGAGATGGAGTAAGTGTTTGATCCATATACTGACTGCAATTTAACTTTGTTGTTGGGTATTACTTTGTTCAATGTATTTTTGAAGTGCTTTCCAAATTTCAACAGCATTAGCAATACAGAACCAAACTTTCTGCAGTTTGTCCAGGGCTATAGCAATAAGTTTCAGTATATTCAGCATATCTTCTATGTTTCTCTTTGGCTGTGGTAGTAGTTCCATCTATTTTATGATTTTCTTCACAAATCATCAGAATAGGCCGGTTCTTAATAAATAGCTCAAAACAATCAAGCACTGAATTCCATTGTACATCTTGGGGGGAGAATTACATTCGATTCTCCTGCTCTCTTCAGTGTAGCTTAAGCGAAGTGATTGCTATGGAAGTATTTTGTAGTTTCAACATTTTTCTTTAACCCTAGAGTTGTACTTAAGCTTTAGCTAAAAGATGTGTCAAATGAGCACTTCATGCAAGTCATAAATTTCAGATTCCTTTCATTATCTTTGTAGATTTCTTATCTGTGACAAAGCCATGCACTTGACACTTTAACAAACTGTGTAAACAAAAATTACAGTTTTTACTGCTACTTGTAAATATTCCCCTGTATGGACATTTGCTGATGTATCCGTTTTTTCAGTAAGATAGACAACCACATCCTCTGTCTCACAAGCACAAATTACAGGATCATTGTGTACAATGCTCTTCTCATAAAGACTCGGATTAATGAATTTCCCATCAATGTTTTTGCATGCCATTCAATTTCCTTCTCATACACTGTGCCTAGAACCGTCCAGCAATATCTGGGCTGTCGTAATGATTGACCGTGTTAATGAAATCTTTGGATCTGAACTAGACAAAAAGGAGAATTTGTTGAATATAAGAACCAAGCAATCTTCTCATCTGTGGAGTCTTGCTGGAATTTGCTGGTCCTGATTTACGAGCTCAGCCATGATTTTACTGGATGATGGAAGATTTTTGTTTTGTTTTTATGCAGGTAATTTACTGTCTGACATATGTTTAGTTACAGCACTGCTAGTGTTACCAGCAGATTACTCTGAGGTTATAGATATTGCAGATGATGGATATTCTTAACACCTTATTTCTAAATTGGGCTCTGAAACAGAATGATTTTTTAAAAAGTCACTTTCATTCACTGAGTATATTACTCAGTGCATTGCTTTTAAAAAATGAGATGGTAAATGAAAGATTCCTCCTACTGCAATTGTTTATACCACTGTTGAAATGATATGATTTATTCTAAACCCAGTTTTATAGGGAAAATAATAATACATGTTTTAAAAGTTAATTCATAAGTGCCTAATAAAACTTTTAAACAGGACGTTCTCACCAGGTCATTTGATTATATCGAACAATAAAAAAATCAGTGTAGAAGTTCAGCAGTAACAGTAGAAACGTAATTGATAAATACTCCCACAAGAAACTAACATGCTAAGTACAGTAGAACCCCATTTATCTAAGTTTCCATTATCTGGTTCTCCATATTAACCAAACTGGGTGGCTGGGTTTGGGCTGTCCGCCCTGGGCAGCCATTTGGCAAATGTTTTTTGTTTCGTTTTTTTACCCGGAGTTGCAGGCATTTCTTGAATTATTCCCAAAAAGGGCCTTTTTTACGATCCGCAGTTATGGCAGTTTTTTCTTCAGTTCCCAGGTGTTGAAGTCAACATTAGAAGTTGCACTCTGAAGAATGTTGTCCCTTCTTCCCACGGTGTCCTGCTTTGACACCAGTGTTGCTACTTTGTGGTAACACATTCTGCCTTTTCTGACATATCACACCTGCCCCACCACATCCAAAACCCTACCCCAGATAAACAAAAGAACTAACAACATTCAAAATTCCTGCTTGTGTAACCTACATGCCTTTTGCACTGCAATGTTTTATTTAGAGACAGTTACACAATTAATAGATATTGGGGAAAGGGGGATTCATTTGTGTACACATGCAAGTAGACAGAGCAGAGTAATTTACTTGACATGCCCAGAACCATCCAGAAGCAAATGCTGGTAGTTACTGGTCAGATCAGTGTTTTTCCCATGAGCTGGAGATTGTGTCCATGGTGGACGGAGTCATAAATATTCATAACTTGAGAACTGAGCCGATCAAAGCTAGGCAGGTATAAGCTGTAGCACAGAGTATGAGACGTTCCAGGTGATCTCAGCAGATGATTCTGATGAGATACATGAATATGTCATCTGGAGTCAGAGGCTGGGTCCCCATGTCTGTGATAACTTTACCAGTCTCTTGCACCTCCCGGTAGCACAGTCCTTGGGTCCTCCACAGGATCAAGCCTGTAATATAGTACATAACCTATTGTGCCATATTTATAAAGCTTGGCTTCAAAAGTTAGATGGTTTTCCCCCTGAATTTTTCTTTATGTAGAAAAGCAGTCATTGACTTAATTTTTGATAGAGGCTTATGGATTCAGCATATTTTTTTGTTTAAACGTTTTAAGAGATTGTAATAAGTTTAGACCTTAATGTGTTTTGTATTAAATTGAGATTTCATTTTAAACAAGTTTTATTTTAAAAAAAATTAAATTCCTATTTTTATCTGCCCTGTTTTGAGGTGACTACAATGAGTTAGTGGATGGTATCTTGACAGTTCCAGCAGATACGGATCAACAATTTGTGGTTGAGAAGCATAATCTTGTGCTGGGACAAGCCGATTTCCAGATAGAACATCGAGTTGGACATAGTTCTTCTTGAGACTTGGGACTAGCATCAGTGAGCTGCAGAACTTCAGAATTAGGAGGGAACCTTATTTGTATCTCACTGGTGAACTAGTACTAGTAATTTTATTTGTCCATGTAGTCTTTTCATGAGCTATGTTTCAGATAGCACCCACAATGTTATGTTATACAAAAAGTTTGATCCCTGCCTGAGGAGTTTATGCTCTGTTTCTTTCTACAGAGAGAACTTTGACTGCATGACCTCATGACTTTCAATGGCATAGGTAGGCTAGAATAGGCTTATTACTATAGATCCTCATGACATTTTTTTGCACCATGGATTGCATTTACTTAAGGGTAAACTAACTATTTGACCATTTTCTGAGTCTCATTCTTCACACTGGTTCCCCATGTGTGTTGGTTCATGGCTTTCACCACATTTCTTCACAACTTCACGTGTTGTAGAGATGCATTCTTGCCCTGGCACTATTCTGTTGAGCTATAAACTGAATATTAAGACTTGCTGCTCCACACTTTGGAATCAGTTTTGGTCAAGACATGTTCACCAACCAAGACTATGGCATTGATGTTGCCTTGCTTTGTGGAGAAGTTGGAGAATTTCAGCTCTGCCCTCTAAAGTCTCCAAGATGCCGTCGGTACTGTGGGGTTGCACATCTCATGGCAGAAGGCAAAGGTCCAGAACCTCAGAACTGGGCTGCCAGAACAATCATGGTTCACGTGGGATCAAGTCCTGTGGAGAGCGTTGATGAGTTCATCTAGCTAGGCTGCATGCAAGCAGAGTTCATCTGTTGTAGCAAATCAGGTGTTGTTCAATGAATAGGTCTCATAGCCTTGTGCATGAAGTCCATGTCTCATTTGTGGACAAAATGTCTTCGAACTGAGACAGAGTTGTGGATTTATCAAACTCCTGTACTGCCTGTTATGTGGGCCATCTTACAGGCTTGAAGTGGCTAGAAATATTTCATATGTGCTGTCTGTCTATTGAAATTTTTCTTCGTGCAGTTCAAACTTTGATTTTAAACATTTTTTTTCTGTTCAAGTTATTTAGACAAAAGAAGACTCTTAGATTCATAGATATTTAGGTCAGAGGGGACCATTATGATCATCTAGTCCGACCTCCTGCACAACGCAGGCCACAGAATTTCACCCACCACTCCTACAAAAAAAAACCTCACACGAAAGCTTATGCTCAAATAAATTGGTTAGTCTCTAAGGTGCCACAAGTACTCCTTTTCTTTTTACGTATATCTGTGCTATTGAAGTCCTCAAATCGTAGTTTAAAGACTTCAAGGAGCAGAGACTCCTCCAGCAAGTGACCCGTGCCCCATGCTACAGAGGAAGGCAAAAAACCTCCAGGGCCTCTTCCAATCTGCCCTGGAGGAAAATTCCTTCCCGACCCCAAATATGGCGATCAGCTAAACCCTGAGCATATGGGCAAGATTCATCAGCCAGATACCCAGGAAAGAATTTTCTGTAGTAACTCAGATCTCACCCCATCTAATAGCCCATCACAGGCCATTGGGCCTATTTACCATGAATATTTAATTACCAAAACCATGTTATCCAATCATACCATCTCTTCCATAAACTTATCAAGTTTAATCTTAAAGCCAGATAGATCTTTTGCCACCATTGCTTCCCTTGGAAGGCTATTCCAAAACTTCACTCCTCTGATGGTTAAAAACCTTCGTCTAATTTCTAGTCTAAATTTCCTAGTGGCCAGTTTATATCCATTTGTTCTTGTGTCCACATTAGTACTGAGCTTAAATAATTCCTCTCCCTCTCCGGTATTTATCCCTCTGATATATTTATAGAGAGCAATCATATCTTCCCTCAACCTTCTTTTTGTTAGGCTAAACAAACCAAGCTCCCTGAGTCTCCTTTCATAAGGCAAGTTTTCCATTCCTCGGATCATCCTAGTAGCCCTTCTCTGTACCTGTTCCAGTTTGAATTCATCATTCTTAAATGTGGGAGACCGGAACTGCACACAGTATTCCAGGTGAGATCTCACCAGTGCCTTGTATAACGGTACTAAAACCTCCTTATCCCTACTGGAAATACCTCTCCTGATGCATCTCAAGACCACATTAGATTTTTTCACAGCCATATCACATTGGCGGCTTATTAGTCATCCTATGATCAACCAATACTCCAAGGTCCTTTTTCTCCTCCGTTACTTCTAATTGATGCGTCCCTAGCTTATAACTAAAATTCTTGTTATTAATCCCTAAATGCATGACCTTACACTTCTCTTCTTTTAACTGGCTGCATTCCTGCATAATGAAGTAGTTGCAGAGTAATAAGGGAATCTTTAATTTTTTTTATTGGCACAAAGCACCATAAGGTGTAGTCTTAAAATTTTGGGATATATCCTGCCACTGCTTTCTAATGAAGTTCCTGTTCCTCTGAGCATAAATGGTAATTTTATTTAATAAAGAGTCCTGAGAATATGTGGATAAAAGTTTGTGAGTGCGGAGTGCTTGCTTTGCTAAAGAAAATGACTGCACACGGATTAAAAGTTTATGCATGTTGTAAAAAGTGAAAATAATTTTTAAGAATACGGTGGAATATCTGAATTTTTTTTCCAGATTCATAGAGGTTGGGTTTCTATTATTCAGTGTCTTCTGAACTTTGAGAACTGTAAACTGTATTGTAGTAAAGCTTTTATGCATTTAGGTTTGAAAATAATCCATGTGGTTAACTAATGAGAGACAGAACTAAACTTGGCAAGTATGTTGCTTCCTTCTAAGAAGTCTAGAAACTCTAGTAAAGATTCTGAAACTGCTGAATATGCCTCTGTTCACTTGTTTAGGTGATTGATAAATTAGACAGATGTGGAAGACATGCTGAATGAATCTTTCATTCATCTTTTTATTATATAGGTAGAAATTTTGGTCCTTGGCACTATATCACAAATCAGTTGAATTACCATGCATCTTGTAGATATGTTCTTTTCCTAAAAACATAAGATAAAGTTTCTTTGCTTTTTGGAACACTTTGTAGTTGTTGGCATTCTTCTGGGGAGAAAACCGATGTTACTGCATTAAGTTAGCCCAGTGACCGAGACCTTATAAAGTGATTTGTCATGCTTCTCATGATTGGTGAGATAAGAAAAACAACGTAGGACAGCTTACTCTAAAGACATGTTAAATGGAAAGGATACCTGAAGGATGTCATCAGTCTTTATCTTTCGAGGTCTGTCTTTAAGGAATTCAAACTTGTTTCTCCCAAGCTGTTTTTTATAGGATGAAGTTGGGAGCTTGGGGAGGACATGTGATTGACTCTTTGTTCTCCCTAGAACTCCTGCTGTGAATTAGTGGATTGAAAATATATGTGGAATTAACCTGTGGTAACAGGTTTATAATCGAATTGTTTGTGTCTGTGTAAAATTTGGCAGCACTAATGGAAACTATTATACTTTTGATTCTGCTCTGAAAACTACAAAGATTAAACCACCAAATATCACTGCTATCACATAGGTTATCATTACATTCTTTCCTTTGTCTTATCTATTTAACTAAATGCTTAAAACAATAAATAGTGTTCAGAAGTTTAAGATAGTCTTTTATAAACATACGTCAGTGTAATTAATACAAAGCTGAATTGCTTTGAGGTTTACTGCTGGTCAACTTCTTAAGATGCATCCTTTTGGTCTGAGGGAGGTTTATGTAGTTCCATATATGGATTAGCCATATAATTACTGGAGGGCTATCCATAAATATTTTTATGTTTATGCATGTGAGAACTGAATAAATTTTTAGTAGTCTGTGTTCTGCTAAACAAGTAGCAAAAATACACTGGTATCCACTCAGAACTATAGGGAGAGACTGCAAGCTGAAAATTTGGTATATCTTTATCGTAAAAGGGGCCAAATCCCAAGCCACGCACAGTACGAAAAAGAAAAATGGGGCATATGAAGAGGGTAGAGATTGCTTTAAATTGAAAATGATTGTCAAAGTAAAAATAAAATCTTCCAACTTTCCTTCATGAAAATAGTTGTATGCAAAAGTTATGATCATGACTAGCTTTAAATTAAACCTTTACATCTGTTTTCATTGACTGGTATTATTTTTAGCAGCATTATGAATAGAGTTGGTCAACATTTTATAATTTGAAGAAAAGGAAACTTTTTTTTGAGTTTAACTGGATTTTTTTTCCATTTTTTGACCAGCTTGAGTTATAAAGTACTGTATAGTAGCAATATAGTTATCTCTCTCTTGTTTTCAACAGGTAGAAGATTTTACAGAGTCCACATACCTTATACGCCTTTCCTTATCTAGATTTTGTACATAACATTCCAGATTTCATAAGACCACGGAGACATCTACTCTAGCTGTACCGAGCACGCAAGCCATATTTGACGAACTTCTGTAACATAATATTGCTTCTGACAAAGTTTGCATAAATGAACAGTTTTAACCACAAGAGTTTCAAAATGAAGCTTAGTATGAGTACAACGTATTCTGGGAGATTTTAACTAGCTCAGTACACTGACCTAGGGGACCTAGATAACGTGTTTTCTCAAGCTTTAAAACTATAAACAAGAGAGAAACTAATATGTAATACCAGTGTTAAAAGAATTAACTATTTCAGCAGATAATGGGTACTAGAACTGAGCTCAGGCTGTGCCTACACTACAAACTTTGGTTGACGCAAGTTAAGTTGACATAGAGCCACTGCAGTTAGTTTAACATTTATACGCTTGGATACTTTGCTCCTGGCGTTGGTGTTGCATGCACTCACCAGAAGTAGTTGTGTCAATGCACAGTCTGGTGCACCATGGGTAGGTGTCCCAGTTTGCAATATGCCACCCTCCAGTGCACTGTCTTTTGGAAATCTTTGGCAGTGCATGGTGGAGCAGAAACAAGTCATGCAAGGATGAATGGGAGCAAAGGATCAACAACTTCCCAGAGTAACTGTCTCCATCCCATAATGTCATCTATATTCCATCTGTGCCTTTTTAAAAATCCCACAAACCCATGCTGCTCTTTTCATTATTTGTCATCTCTGACAGAAGCATGGCTACTGCACAACTCTGCACTGTTGTCATGAGCATTGCAAGCACAAGATGCCAGATCATCTGGTATTTGCAGAACCGTAAGAAGAATTAAATCAAAGGGGAACATGGCAGTTTCCTGGAGGGCAGGTTGCTGTGGGACATAGTGAGAACCAAGTTAAGGTTGTTGGTGGCATTCATAGAGCTGCTGTGGGTGGTGGAGCACCACTTCTTGGCCTAACGAATGAGTACTGACTGGTAGGATCGCCTTGTAATGCAATTTTGGGACGGTGAGCAGTGGCTTCAGAACTTTCGGATGTGCAAGGCCATGTTCCTGGATCTGTGTGGTGAGCTCTTCCACGTCCTCCAGCGCAGGAATGCAGTTCTCATTTTGGGACTGACAGTGGAGAAGCAAGTGGTGATCACCCTGTGGAAGCTTCCATCACCAAATTGTTACCAATTAGTGGGAAATAATTTTGGAGTTGGAAAATCCCCTCTAGAGGCATTTGTTATGAAAGTGTGCAAGGCCATTATATTTGAAAATGGATTCTTCAATCTAGAGAAAGGTATAACATAATCCAAGGGCTGGAAGTTGAAGCTAGAAAAATTCAGACTGGAAACAAACTATTTTTATAATGGTGAGAGTAATTAATTAACAGTTGGAGCAGTTTACCAAGGTTCATGGTGGATTCTCCATCACTGACAATTTTTTAAATCAAGATTGGATATTTTTCTAAAAGATCTGCTTGAGGAATTATTTTTGGGAATTTCTATGGCCTGGGCTGTACTAAATGATTGCAATGGCTCCTTCTGGTTTTAGAATCTATGAGCCTCCTGCTATGCAGGACAGTGACTCTCAGAAAATATGCAGGACATAATGGATGGATTTGTATCAGTAGGGTTCCCAAACTGTGGTGGAGCAACAGACAGCATGTTTATCCTTATTTTGGCACCAGACCACCGTGCCACAGAGTACATCAACAGAAAGGGTTACTTTTCTATAGTTATGCATGTGTTGCTGGATTCCTGGGGACATATCACTGACATCAACGTGGGCTGGTCAGGGAAGGTGCATGGCACTCGAATCTTTCTGAACCCAGGACAGTTCAGAAAGCTACAAGCAAGGATGTTCTTTCCCAACTGGTTGATTACTGTTGGCAATGTGGAAATGCCCATATTGAGCCTGGGGGACCCAGCCTTCCCCTGGCTCATGAAGCTGTACACTGGCCATAGAAAGTTTCAACTACCAGCTCAGCAGGTGCAGAATGACAGTTAGGTGTGCTTTTGGTAGATTGAAAGGACACTGATATTTATTCACAATATTGGAGTTGAGAGGGGGAAATCACAATGCTATGTCCTGCGTAATATCAGTGAAACGAAAGGGGGAAAAGTTGCTGCTGGCATGGCTGGTAGTGGTAGACTGGCTGCTGTCTGTTTTTAACAGCCAGCTACAAGGCTTTTAGGAGAGCTCAAGTGGAGCTATACAGCTCAGGGAGGCTTTGAAAGAGCACTTTAACATCAAACCACACAGTGCATTATGGTGTAATGTGCTGTTTTCGGCCTGTTGGGAATTGTGTGGTGCTTGGTGTACGTTTGACTATAACATTGTCAATGCAAATACTACTTTTGTGGTGCTATTATGATTATTATGCTTTTTTGTCACTGATCCTATGCATTGTCTCATTGTAGCGTAACAAGTGGGTGCTCTCTGCAGCATATGTTGTGAACTAATAAAGATGATTAATTTTTCTAATAGAATTTTATTATGTAACAAAACCAGTGCAAAATAAAATCTGCAATTTGAAATCAAATACATTAAAAACTTAATTTCTGTTCTATTAATATATTGTCAAGGGGAAAGAACATTCTTGTCCATTCTATCTATACATACAGAAACAGCAGCTTTCACAAATCAATGTATGTGAAGATGTTTGTCTTTAATGTCTCCCGGGGAGTACTTGTAGAGGTAGGTATGCAGCCCCTGATGCCACATGGAATGTTGAGGGAGTGTAGGGAGGTGCTGTAATGGAGTTCTCCATGGACTGCAAAGAGAGGTGAACCCATGTTTGTTGAACTTGTAGGTCCACAAGAGACTGGAGCCATCTGCGTTTACTGCTGGAGAAGCCTCATTATGTCCTGGTGCATCTCCTCCTTTTTCCTGCTTGGACTCCTGGACCTTTCTCCTGTCCACTCTTTCCTTCTCCAGGCTGTCTGCAGTGTTCACCCTCCAGGCCCTTTGCTCATGGTCCTGTGTCGTACTGACTGACAGGATTACATTGAACATGTCATCCCGAGTCATTTCTTTCTCTTCCTTATCTGGCTCAGGCATTCCACAGGTGTGTATGGGGGGGGAGAACCCCTCAAGGCTGCAACGATAACAGTTACAGATAAAACACAAAAACATACCATTATCAATATAGTCACAACGAAAAGTGAACATTAAGATTCAGAACTCCCTTCCATTGCTCCTCTTAAGTTTTCAACAGGACGTGTTTATTGACCCTTCTGCTTCGGAGTGCTTGTGGACCGCGCCACTCAGAGCACCAGCGCTGGTGTGTGTGGTCTGCCAATGGTGAGGGAAATGAGGAGGGAATTACTCGGTTGCATGAAACTGAGTATAGGCACTGAATACTGTCACCATTTCCACAGGCGATAGTGATTTTAGCTGATATCTCACTCTAAGGATAATAAAGGCAGAGCGAGCACAGCTGCTACTGAAGCCACCGAGGCCCACAGGCTGCTAGCCTGTGTACTGCAGTAGTGCTTGCCAAAGTTATTGTCAGCTGGTGTGGGAAAGGATCCTACCACGGAGGAAGAAATAAGGCTGTCATCTAAGTTCCCTGTAAGCTGCGCGGCTGTGCAGCAGTCTATTTAGCACTGTACAGACGCTCAGGGAACCCGTCCACCCGACCTGCTGTAACTGGGGGAGAGGTGCCCCTCCCCCAGCCCCAACCTGCCGCAGCCGGGGGAGGGCCATGCCATAGGCGCTGACTTCCCCTCTAACCAGGGGGGTGCTCAATCCTGCCCTCCGCCCCAGGCCCTGTCCCTGTCCCGCCTCTTCCCCTGAGCGCACTCCGTCCCCGCTCCTCCCACTCCCTCCCGGAGCTTCCTATTCTGCCATGAAACAGCTGTTCGCGGTGGGCGGGAGGCACTGGGAGGTAGGGGGAGGAGTTGGTCAGTGGGGCAGCTGACAGGTGAGAGTTGCTGGGGACAGGGGGAGCTTGGCTGCTGGTGGGGGCTGCTTAGCGGGGAGAGAGAGCTGGGCGGAGCCTTCTTCCTTCTGTGTAGCCCTGGAGCATCTTCGTGCACGCCAAACCCTTCATCCCTGGCCCAACCCCAGAGCCCTCATCCCCAGCTGGAGCCCTCACACTCCTACACCCCAACCCTCTGCCCCAGCCCTGAGCCCCCTCCCCAGCACATGAATTTTATGTGCACCAGTATGAAGGTGATGTGTCACACATGATCTCCATATTTTTCTCCAGCCCTGGAGCACCCACTACGTCAGCGCCTATGGGGGCACCTGTCCCTCGGTTCCAACTCAGGCCTGGACCAGCTGGGGGAGGGGCAGCCTGAACCCAGCCCAGGACCGGCTGGGGAAGGGGCACCTACCTTGGCCCCAGCCCTGTAGCTGCTGCGGTGGGGAGAGGTGCATCTTCCCCTCCAGCCCAGGTGCTGCTGTGGGGAGAGAAAGATGTAGGTTTGATTTTTAGAAGGTACACACTATACATTTTTTAAGTGATTTATTTTGAAAACTTTTCAGATTAGTATTACAGCTATATCAGAAAATGAATGATTGGTAAATGAAATAACCAAACAAAGTAATTGAAGCAGATAGTTCACCTCCCTATGACTTCATAAATATCTCCAATTCAACAGGTTAATCATTAATATTTGGAGGATTTTCTTGCCACACTGTATTAGGAGGAGAACATCACCAGACAGACATTTAAATTGTTTTATTTAACTAAAACAACAACGTTATGTATTTTGGATTTTTCTTCTTCAACAGCAAACATAATATTTTAATAGAACAAGCATATGAATTTTTGAATTTAGTTAAACATTCAAATTTTTTTTAAATCAGGTTTGTTTTTGTTAAAATTGTTTTTAACTGAAATAGTTAAATGAAGTATTTAATAAATAAATAAATAAATCGACCGTGTCAGCCAGCTCAACATGAGAAACTTAAAATATTGGCTCCTGCAGCTAACTCAGTTGTTTTCACCTTCATTTTCCAGTTGTTTTCATAATCTGGAAAAGAAAAACAAGTTTTTCAGCTTTTTCAGGTCCCAAACGATTTTTCAATTTGGAATGAATTAGTCCAAAGGAAGAAAATATTCTTTCTACACCAGTAGAAGAAGCTACTGCTGTTAAAAGTGAGATTATCACTTCAACAGTCTCTGAATCAAGTGCTTATGTGACTTCCACCACTTCCCTGGTGTGACTTTCTTTAAAACATGATCAGCAAACATGTATTTCTTGAATGATTCATGCTTAGCTCTGAAGTTTAGTATAGTGGGATGATTGTTGGATGTCCATGTCATAGCCAACTCCTCTTCTTCAGCAGTTAAGGTTTGACCCTGGTACAGAGTATTGAGAATATTTGCAAGAAAATGAGCTGGAGATAGTGCTTGTCCCAATTGTTTTTTTAATGCTTGTAATTTAACTTGGTCATTCCATATTTCTCTTGTTAAGATCTCAGTTTCTTCCAAATTTCAACAGCGTCAGCAATAAAAGAGCTATTTCCCTGCATTTTGTTCAAGGCTACAGAAATAGGCTTCAAGGTACTCAGCATGTGTTCAACATTTCTCTTAAGCCCAATGTTGAGAACTTTGGTTGTGACCATGCCATCTATTTTTTTTCATGATTTTGTTCACAAACTGTCATCAGATTAGGCCAGTTCTTGACACTGTGTTCAAAACAGTCCACTACTGAGTTCCATCGCACGTCTTGTGGGAGAGTTTGCTCCACCCATCAAGACTCAGGTTAACAATTTCATCCTCTAGACCTCTTGCACACTGCTCAATTTCTCTTTCATACACTTTATCCAGCGATTTGCCTGCGACATTTGCTCTGTTGGGTGGACTGTATCGTGGTCTTAATGACTGAACCATGTTAATACAATGTGGGTTCTCAATCATATGGAAAGGAGAGTTTATTGCATAAGCAAACCGGGCAATTTTTTCATCAATTACCTCTTTTTGTAATCTGCTAGTTCTTATCACAAATTTATCTGTGATTGTTCCTGGATGATGGAGATTTTTTTTTCTTTTTGCTACAGGTGTTATACTGTGGCTGTGTGACGTACATGATTTGACCTGAAACACTATCATTGGCAGATAACTCTGAAACTGTAGAAAATGATGGTGATCTTGAAGGTGGATAGTCTTCAGAATCCTGTATGATGAGGATAGATTCTCCTAAACAAAATAAGTCAATGCAGTTATTTAATTATTATTACCATACTGCTCATTTAGTAGTACTTACTGCATTCACTGACACTCAGTACTACTTTAAAGGTGAATTGTAAAAGGAAGATCTGCCTAATTCAGCTATTTATTTTTTATCACAACTGCATCTAAAATGATAGTACCATAGAGTAACAACTATATTTTTTGCTTAAACGTGAGAATTCAAGAATAGTCCAGAAGGAAGACAGGCAGTCCTTAAGAAAAAAGTATGAAATAAAAAGTTTACCAACCTGAAGATCCTGCATGTTCAGACATGTTCCTTTCATCAACTTCAACACAGCTTTCTCCTGAGAAGCAACACTTTTCATGATGTTATTTCATTCAGGCAACCAGGCCTTGCTTTTGTTTGTTGCACTGTTCGCACGCTTGTCTGTCTTACCCACAGGTAGAGGAACTTCATTAAAATATTCCCAAACTGGGTCTCTCTTACTGCCTGCTGCCATTACAGGTCTTCCCTTCTAGTGAGAGAATGGTATGGTGGATCTCAAATCAATGAAGGCTACACTCAGAAAGACCTCCAGACTTCTGGAATATGCTGCTCAAACAGTTTCACTTTTGTTTCTACTGCCTGTCCCTCCCTTCTCATATTTATCTCCAGGCTTCTTCTCTTTGTCCAGATCTATTTTGCCTCCAGTAATCTTCTATTCATTGAACATTTTGAAACTTTGCACGTTTAGAGAGAGGTAAGGGATTGACTCTGTGTACACAAATTTGCAGAGGGACACTAGGGTTGAAGTCTGTTATTTCTCACCTCTATATATATTTATTTAAAAGCATTTTTGCTGTTAACAAGCATGTTATCTCTGGAGACACAAATCCACCATTTGAGAACTGCAAAACTAAGCATGTTTGATGGTATCTTCTAGACTGAGCACTGAGTCCCATTGTGTAGATAGAACGATTAACCTAATTAATCTATACGGCAGCCCCTGGAACCCCATAAAATTGGGTCCCTAATCCATGAACTATTGGCACTCATTTACAAGACTTTTCTTAAACATTTACATGAATATATTATCTCATACTATAGAATTAGAATTTATAATCCTTACTCCATGATGAGATATCTGAGCTATAGTGTATTTTAATTAAAACTTTCTTCAGATAGGTTTTTTCTGCAAAAAGCATTATATCATATAAATTCAGATTTAACTTTAAAAGATCAGAGTGTTTTTATTTTTTTTTTAAAATCATTGATTTTTATCCACCCTGCTTAGCAGTATTTTTAAAGCAAATTGAATATACAAAGTAATGGAAGGACTTTGATCTGTAATCTAACCTGAGTAATGAAGTTCAGTTGTGTAACTCACGTACAATATCACTTACTTACCAATCTCAAAATTGTCATTTTTTTCCCCCTTCCCTAATTACTTTATAGCTATACATTAGCCTTGGTGTCACTATGTGCTGGGGACAGAGGACATAATTTAATTTGTGCATAGAGCAGTGGTCATCAACTGGTCGATTGTGATCTTCAGCGGGGCTGCGGTTAAGACAGGCTCCCTGCATGCCCCGGCCCCATACTGCTCCCAGTAGGAGCCAAGATGGCCCTGGGGGTAGGGGGAGCAGGGGTCTCCCTCAGTGTACTGCTACTGCCTTCAAGCAGTGCCACGCAGCTCCCATTGGCCGGGAATGGGGAGCTGTGGCCAATGGGAGCTGTGGGGCAGCGCGTGGAGCCATGTGCCGCACAAGCCCTCCCCCCCGGACGCAGGGGTGCGTGGGTCCCTTCCGGGAGCAGTGTGGGGCTAGGGTAGGCAGGGAGCCTGACTTAGCTGAACCGCTGACCAGGAGCCATTGGAGGTAAGTGCTGCCTGGCGGGAGGCTGCACCTCAAGTCCCAGACCTGAGCCCCCTCTGGGAGCCAGCATCCCAAACCCCTTCTGGCAGCCGAGCCCCCTCCCAGAGCCTGCACCCCAAGCCCGAGCCCTGACCCCCTTCCCAGAGCCAGCACCCGGTACCCTCCTGCACCCCAACTACCTGCCCCAGCCCGGAGCCCCCTCCTGCACCCAAATTCTCTCCCAGAGCTTGCACCCTTCACTCCCTCCTGCACCCCAAACCCCTGCCCCAGGCTCAGCCCAGCGCCCCTTCCCACACTGCGAACCCCTTGGCCCCAGTACAGAGCCCACACCCGCTCCCGAACGCCAGCCCCCTACCCCAGACCGGTGAAAGTGAGTGAGGGTGGAGGAGAGCAAATGATGGAGAGAGGGGGAATAGAGTGAGTGGGGTGGGGCTTTGGGGAAGGGGAGGGGCCTCGGGGAATGTATGGGGTTAGATCCTTGGTTGCTCTTGAATTCAAAAAGTGATTTTGAGCTTAAAAAGGTTGGATGGCACTGGCACAGAGGATATGATTTTTAGGGTTTTTTCTGTGTTCACAGTGTGTGTGGCGGTTTGGAATTTTGCACCCACGTTGCTACAAGTGTAAGATGATAGGTAATTGTGTTTAGCACTTTGAGTTAAACAGCTGGAAAACAGTAAGAGTACTTACGATGACCTCCAAAAGTAGCCCTCTGCTCTTGTTCTGAGTGTCTCTGTCTGCCTTTGCAGAGACAACATGCATACAGAGGCAGCTCTATTTGGATGGCTTGCTTTATTAAAACAGATTGATGGTGTAGTGTTAGATTGTTATAGTGTTAGATTAAGAGCAGCTTTCTGTTTAAAACTTGACACTTAAATGCTCTTAATCTACATGGTTACTTGGGTTGCCTTCAAATTTGGTGTGCCTTAGGTGCAAGGGGTCCTGTTAGTGATCTAAATTTGGGGCCATTTAACCCAGGGGCACCCCAAGATGCAACCATTGGTTTAGGGAGGACACAAGCTTTCCTTAAAGTTGTCAGGTTCTTACAACCTATTTTTCCTTATAGATAGAGATCAAATCAGGTCTCAGATCATTGTATCGGGGGTTTCAAACATTTGAGGACCTGGTGCTCTTTGGAGGAAATCAAATTAAAATGTTTGAGAAAAGATGGTGCTTTTCCAGTTAGGCATGCTAAGGTTTACAAGGCTATTCACATGCCTAATGGGTTATACTGAGCATGTGTGGAATGAGGAGTTAACAGGATTTAGTCTTCGAAGTTTCTCATCGGTCAAGTGGCTAAAAAATACTGCTTTGAAACTGACCCACCCAGCCATTGTCACTTCAGGTTCTACCTCAGTCAGAAATTTGGAAGGGGTGGAATAGCCTATTGCTAAAATCTGTCACTTCTTTTGTTTTTAATTTTTTTGGGAATATAATCAAGTATTTTTCCCTTTAAAAATGCAAATGCTGGCAAGGGAGAGACATTTTAGGGGGTAGAGAAGTGGAAGAAATAGTGGGGAGAGGCATTCAGGGTTGCATCCAGGAGGAGGAGGGATAGGTGGGGATGGGTGAAAGGCAAAATGAGAAGGAATGGGGGCTTAGGTGAGGGAGAGGGATATGTGGGTACTGAGTGACAGACTGAAGGAGAATAGGGTCAGCCCCACATTTTCCCCTTCTGGGTATGTGCCAAGATCTTAGAATGGTCTGAGTCCCTCTCCCTACCCCCCATGTGAGCAGGCATCTGGGTGTTCCTGCCCGCAAGGGGTGTCTGAGCCCCACTCCCTGCTACCCTGTGCATGTTCAGGATCAGAGGGCCTCTTGCTTCTCTGGAGCAGCTCCCTGTCCCCCTCGTGTGAAATGGGATATTGGGAAGGATTGCCTCTATGGGGGTATCTGAGTCCTGCTCTCCATCCCTGTGTATGCCAGTACCTGGGGACCCCTGCTCATATATGGGGGTCTGATCCCCCTCAATGTGTCACCTCATGTGATCCAGGTTTTGGAGGGGGCTTGCCTTGCTCGGGAGTCTGATCCCCATTCCCTACTCCCCTGTATGAGCTGGGTGAGAGGGAAGCCTAGATAAAATTAGAGTGGTGGGAGGGCAGCTGGATTGGAAGGGGAAAGGCTGGTTTGTCGGGCTGAGCATCAGGGTGAGAATGGTATAGGGCAGTGGTTCTCAAACTTCAGCAACCCATGGACCTCCATTTTGGTTTAAAACTTTTCACAGACTCCCAAGGCCCTGCCCCAGTCCACCCTTTCCCCCAAGACTCACCACTGCCACACTTCTTTCTGCCCCACTCCACCCCTACCCCTTCTCTTCCCTGCCTCTTTCCACCTCCTCCCCCAAGTGTGCCCTGACCCCACTCCTCCCCCACCCTCCCAGCGCTTCCTGCACGCTGCTGAACAGCTATTCTGCAGCATGCAGGAGGCACTAGAAGGGAGTGGGAGGAGTTGATCAGTAGGGCCAGTGGCCCCAGACATGACTCGCAGACCCCCTTGTGGACCCCAATTTGAGAAACTCTGGCATAGGGCTAGGATCAGTAGTCCACTTGAACTGCATGCTGTCTATAACTGCTACAATGACCACTAACCCCTACCAGCAAGCTTTCTTTTTTTCTTTCTTTCTTCCCCTCCCCCCCTTTTAAAAGAGGGGAAATTAAGTTCAGCAAAACTCAAATGTCAGAAAACACAGAGTTACAGTACATAACTTTAACTCTGCCCTCTTTACCCCAAAACACCCATAACATACGTATACTCTCACTCTTTTCACGTACAAGAAAGGCTGTACTTGCACTGGCTCTGTTCTTGAATACTTAGCTTAGTTTCCTGACAGAATTCCATAGTTATGAAATTTAGCAGCCACTTTGTGTACTCACAGGATGCCCTCTAAACCTATACTTTCCCTTGCCCATCAGTAAACTCAGACTGATCTCGTATCCAACTTTATTACTAACGCTTTCTGTGGCAAGACCCCCTCCACCTCCCAATGCCTACACAATATTTCAGTATGATAGACTAGCTCCTCAGGGTACACATGCTGCCCTTTCTTTACTTGCACACATGGAGAGGACAGAAATCTGATCTCATATCACAGTCACAGCTCTTTGACAGTCCTCAAACTAATCCCTCATCTCCTCAGCTCACAAACACCTCTACCAACCTGCCCCAACTATTGCTTCCATCATTCAAACGCTTCAATACTGCTACAGCTCTCACACTGAACACCGCTACAGTGCATGGTGATAATTCCCAGTGGCTGCTGTCAGCTCCAGGAAGTCAGAGTCAAGGTTACAGAGGTATGTACCATAGCTCTGTATTTCCTAGTTCTTCTTTGAGTGATTGCTCACGTGCATTCCAATAGGTGTGTGCACACTCCGCATGTACGATCACGGAAAGCTTTTTCCTAGCAGTACCCATCGGGTCAGCTGTGGAGACCCCTAGAGTGGTGCCTTCATGGCAGTGTATATATATATCCCTGCCACTTGCCCGTTCCTTCTTACTGCCCGTGACAGTCGCTGGAACAGCTTAGTCTCTTGCTTTTGCAAGTGCCTTACCTAGTGGTTCCCTTGTTTCTGTGTAAATAGTTGTTTGTTTGTTAGTTGTAGATTAGTTTAGCTTACTTTGGGGAGTTTCCCCCCGTTCTACTCTCACTGGCGCCGGGGCATGCGTTGGTCGCAGTGGTTTAAAGCATGCAAGAGGTGTGCAAAACCTATGCCAACAAGTGATCCCCACACCGCCTGTCTCAAGTGCCTCGGGGAGGGCCATCAGACAGATAAGTGCCCTATTTGGAGGAGCGTCAAACCCAGGACTAAGAGGGAGCAGGACTATCACCTGAAGCTCCTCTTGTTGGAGTTGACCCTTCAGCCACAGCCTGAGCCGACACAGGCATCCTCGGTGCACAGCGCACCGGCCATGGTGCGGGATGTCTCGGCACCGAGGAAGGACTCCGCCAGGGAGCACTGGCACTGCTCCCCGGCCCACAAGGCAAGTGCTTCACGGAGGCACCGTTCAGTCCCCGGTGCTGCATAAGAGAAAGAAACCAGACATAGGACATTCGAACCAGACAAGGGACGTTCGCATGTCAGGAAGCCGAGGGGGGATTCCAGTGGCGTGTGTCCTCTTGCGGGACACCCTCGGTCTGGTCCCCAAGAACTGGTGCCGTTGACTCCGGCCCCAGTTGCAGAGCCGTTGAGTCTGGTGAGAACGGACTCTCCTACCCGTGATGATTTGGAGGAAGAGCTTGACCTCCCCTCCACTTTGGACACATATGAGGTGACTCGAGACCTCATTGATATGACTGCGCAGTACCTTGCCCCGCAGGTGCGGAACCTGGCCTCGCAAACTCGGGCACCGCCAGTAGCACCGTCGACGGCACCGACTGTGGCGTCATGTCCGGCACCGCAGGCGATTACAACACCAGTCATAGATTCATAGATATTTAGGTCAGAAGGGACCATTATGATCATCTAGTCTGACCTCCTGCACAACGCAGGCCACAGAATTTCACCCACCACTCCTGCAAAAACCTCACACCTATATCTGTGCTATTGAAGTCCTCAAATCGTAGTTTAAAGGCTTCAAGGAGCAGGGAATTGTCCAGCAAGTGACCCGTGCCCCATGGTACAGAGGAAGGCGAAAAACCTCCAGGGCCTCTTCCAATCTGCCCTGGAGGAAAATTCCTTCCCGACCCCAAATATGGCGATCAGCTAAACCCTGAGCTGATATGGGCAAGATTCATCAGCCAGATACTACAGAAAATTCTTTCCTGTCAGTCATGACACCGTTGGCTATGGCGGCACCATCGGCAGCGCCGACTCCAACGGTGGCGCCACCGTTGATTCATCATCACAGGTGATGATGCCGGTTGTGGTGCCGATCTCTGTCTCCTCGGTACTGCTCCCCGGCACTGTCGGGCTCCGCTCCCCAGTGGTTGGCTACAGAGTACTCATCAGAGTTGGAATCATCTGTGTTCTTATGCAGCCACTACCGCTCCCGGTTCTGGCACCAGCACCGATCCCGGCACCGTCGGCTGGCGGAACAACCGGCACCAGTCACCACTTGGCCACCCCAGTTGCAGGGCCCAGTGCAATGGCCCTTTTGGACCCCCTGGGCCTACCACCAGGCTCAAGGTCAGGGATCTAGGCTGGTATTGGTGTTATTGGCCCCCCCATATCCCTCCATCAGCGACAGCGATGGCACGCTACACCTCTAGGGCCCCAAGGATCCTTTATGGGACAGGGCTGTTGAGCAGCCGCAGACAAGCACAGCCCCTCCTCCACTGACGTTGGTGGCACTTGAACCTCCAGTCGCGGGGTGCTCCGAGGTACCTGACCTGGCCTCCAGAGGGCCCGAGGGGCAGGAAGACCGTGTCCCGGGAACCTCTTCCTTCTCTTTGCCGGATGAGGCAGTTGCGGGCACCTCCACCACTCTACCACCAATGGATACCAAAGGCCACCAGGACCTGCTTAGGAGGGTAGTAGTTAACCTCCTCTGCCTGGAGGTTGAGGTTATGGAGGACTCAGATCCGATGGTGGGCATCCTCACACCCGAGGGTCCTTCCAAAGTAGTTTTGCCCCTCATAAGGACAATTCAGAACACCACAAAGGTGCTCTGGCAAACCCTGCCCTCTATACCACCAATGGCTAAAGGGGTCAAGAGACTCTACTTTGTGCCGCAAAAGGGCTATGAGCACCTGTTTACCCACCCCCAGCCAGGGACTCTGGTGGTTGATGTGGCAAACCACAAGGAGTGACAGGGCCAACCAGGCCCTGCACCTAAGTCACGTGATGCCAAGAAGCTGGATCTCTTTGGCCGTAAAGTCTATTTGACTGGGGGGCTCCAGCTTCGGGTAGCGAATCAGCAGGTAGTGCTTATCCAACATGCGTTTAATTCCTGGAGCTCATTGGCTAAGTTCCAGGAGTTAATCCCAGCTGATACTTGCAAGGAGTTCGGTGCGCCCCTTGAGGAGGGTAGAATTGTCTTTAGGACCGCCTTCCAGGCAGCCCTAGGTGCAACGGACTCTGTGGCTACAACTGTGGCCATCACTATGAGGCGCAGTGCATGGCTTCAGGTTTCAGGCATCGCACCTGAGGTCCAAAACACAATACAGGACCTCCCCTGTTTGCTCAAAATACAGACACGCACCTGTATAGCCTGAAGGACTCCCGGGTGACTCTGAAGTCTCTGGGGCTGCACACCCCAGCGCCTCAGAGAAAGCCCCTTAGACCTCAGCCCCCGTCCCATTTCTACCTGGAGCCCCTAGGCTGGATCAGCCTAGGAGGAGGGGCAGAAATAACAGGAGGCGCCCAATGCAATCCTCATCGGGCCAAGGCCAAGGTTCAACCACCAGCCCCCCGGCCCCAAGCCCAACTTTTGAAGATGTGCACGAGAATGGCGCATTAGTCGCCTTCTAGGATCTTCCCTCCCCCTCCCCCCCCTTGTGAAGTGACTCTCCCGTTTCTACCGTGCTTGGTCTCAGATCATGTCAGACCGCTGAGTCCTCAGCACGGTGGAGGCGGGATATTCTATCCAATACTGTTCCCTTCCGCCCTCCCACCCCCCTTCCCCGTCCCTCTTCAGGGACCCCTCTCACGAGAAACTCGTTTCACAAGATGTACAATCGCTCCTAGCTCTAGGGGCAATAGAGGAGGTTCCTCAGGAATTCAGGGGCAAGGGGTTATACTCCCACTATTTCCTCATCCCCAAGACCAAGGATGGGCTTCGGCCTATCCTGGACCTACGAGACCTCAACACAAACACAAAAAAAAGAGAAGTTTCGCATGGTTTTTCTGGCCGCCATCATTCCCTCCCTGGATTCGGGAGACTGGTATGCCGCCCTCGACTTGAAAGACACGTACTTTCACATTGCTATTATCCCAGCCCACAGACGCTTTCTCAGATTCGTGGTCAGTGGCCAGCACTACCAGGTCAGGGTGCTCCCATTTGGCCTTTCAGTGGCCCCACGGGTGTTCACCAAGTATATGGTGGTAGTAGCGGCGTTCCTCCGCAGGCGCCAGGTGCAGGTGTTTCCGTAGTTGGATGACTGGCTCATCAAGGCCGAGTTCCAAGCACAGGTGGTGAAGCACGTATCTCTGGCCTGGGCTACGTTTCACAGGTTGGGACTTGTATTGAACGAGCCCAAGTCCACGTTGACCCCCCCCCCCCCCACACACACACGCCAAGAATAGAGTTCATCAGCGCTCTCTTGGACTCAGCGCAAGGGCCTTCCTTCCGGAACTGCGTTTCAAAGCACTCACAGACATTATCCAGACCATTCTCCGCTTCCTCACAACTACAGCCAGGAATTGTATGAGACCATGGAGGCACATGGCAGCCTGTACATACGTGGTACAGCGTGCCAGGCTGCGCCTTCGGCCCCTCCAGACGTGTTTAGTGCAGGTGCACAGACCGGGCAGGGACCCACTGAACTCAATAGTGATTCTCCCACCTCAAATTCTCCACTCTCTCTAAAGGTGGCTGCAACCACAGCTGGTTTGTGCGGGAGTACCCTTCACCGCAGCCCATGCTTTCCCTTGTCACAGATGCCTCGGCGCTTGGTTGGGGAGTGCATCTGGACAATGTCAGAACCCAGGCAGAGCTATCGCTGCATATCAACATGAGGGAGCTGGGGGTGGTTCGCCTGGCATGCCAAGCTTTTCATGCCCATCTTCAGGACATGTGCATATCAGTGCTCATGGACAATACTGCAGCTATGTTCTATATAAACAAACAGGGTGGTGCTTGTTCCTCTCTCCTCTGTCGGGAAGCCCTCTCACTGTGGGACTTTTGCATTGCCCACTCCACACACCTGCAGGCATCGCACCTTCCGGGGGTGCAGATCGAGCTGGCAGACCGCCTCACGAGTGGTCCCTCAGGCTGAACATTGCTCACTCAATTTTCCAGAGGTGGGGCTCTCCCCACATGGACCTGTTCATGACGCGGAGCAACAGGAACTGCCAGAGATTCTGCTCCTTCCTGAACCACAGCCCAGGCTCCACAGTGGACGCCTTTCACCTGTCATGGACGGGTCACCTGCTATATGCATTCCCGCCATTCCCCCCATACACAGGGTGCTCCTCAAGACTCGTCAGGACAGGGCTTCCTTAATCCTCATAGTGCCAGCGTGGCCCCGCCACCACTGGTTCACCATGCTACTGAACCTCTCAGCGGACAGACCAGTAGCGCTCCCTCTATGTCCCACCCTAATATCACAGGACCACGGTTGTCTACAGCACCCCAACCCAGAGTCACTCCACCTCATGGCTTTTTAGTCCACCTTTTTAGTTTCAGTGCTCTCACTCAGTTAGGGAGGTCCTGTTGGGGAGTAGGAAACCCTCCACTCGAGCCACGTACCTGGCTAAGTGGAAGTGTTTCTCCATTTGGTCTCAACAAAGGGGAACTGAGCCACAATCAGCCCTAATTCCCCTTATTTTGGACTATCTTTTAGATCTAAAGTACCAAGGTTTAGCAATATCATCCCTAAGGGTACACCTTGCGGCCATTTCGGTCTTCCACCTGGGAACGGTGGGGGGATCAGTGTTTGGTAATCCCCTGGTGAGCAGGTTTCTTAAGGGCCTCAACAGACTTTATCCTCCAGTACGTCTGCCCGTCCCCCCCTGGGATCTCAACCTGGTCCTGTCATCGCTCATGGGGGCCCCCCTTTGAGCCCAGGGCTACTTGCCCTCTCTCCTACCTTCACTGAAAAGTGGCTTTCGTGGTGGCTATAACCTCTGCTAGAAGGGTATCCGAACTCAGAGCACTGACCTCCGAACCGCCTTACACGGTATTTTATAAAGACAGGGTGCAGCTGCTCCCCCACCCTGCGTTCCTGCCTAAGGTTGTCTCCCAGTTTCATGTGAACCAGGACATATTTTTACCTCTGTTCTTCCCTAAACCCCATGCCACAAACAGGGAGCGCATGTTCCATTCCTTGGACGTTAGATGGGCCTTAGCTTTTTACACTGAACGCACAAAGCCGCCTTGGAAGTCACTACAGCTCTTTATTGCTCTTGCAGAAAGAATTAGGACTCCCTCCCAATCTCATCACAGTGCATCTCGTCATGCATCCCGTTCTGCATCGGGACTTGCTATGACTTGGCTAAAGTTCCAACCCCGCCAATTACGGTGCACTCTACCAGAGCGCAGGCAGTGTCTGCAGCTTTCCTGGCGCAGGTCCCTATCCAGGACATCTGCAAGGCGGCAACCTGGTCTTCATTTCACACCTTCAGTTCCCACTACGCCATTACCCAGCAGGCGAGGGATGGTGCTGGGTTTGGTAGGGCAGTCCTGCACTCGGCAATTTGGTGAATTCCGACCCCTCCCCCGGGGTAACTGTTTGGAAGTCACCTATTGGAATGCACACGAGCAATCAGTTGAAGAAGAAAAAACGGTTACTTACCTCTTGTAACTGTTGTTCTTCGAGATGTGTTGCTCATGTCCATTCCAAATCCCGCCCGCCACCCCACTGTTGGAGTACTCCGGCAAGAAGGAACTGAGCAGGTGGCGGGTCGGCAGGGATATATATACACTGCCATGAAGGTGCCACTCTAGGGGTCTCCACAGTCGACCCGACAGGTACCACTAGGAAAAGGCTTCTGGCGATCGTTCATGTGGCACGCGCACACTCCTATTGGAATTTTCTGAAATTTGAGTTTTCCTAAACTTTATGTTCTGTAAGGGCACTGGGAAACTCCATGCTGCATAAACAAAGGCTTTTTTTTTTTTTTGCTATCCAATAAGTAATCTTTAAACTTTGTATATTGTACACTTCTTAATGCTGTGCTAAAAGGAAATCTCCAGGTAAAAAAAGTGCCCACCAGAAAGAAACAAGGCTGTAAATGTTAATCTTCTGTTGGTTTTGTAGGCTTCTGTAACAGGATCTTTTTGCCCTGCTTGCACAGCTGGTGGAGCATCTTTTGGTACCACTTCAAAGGAAGTGTCCACTGTTAACTCATTATGAGGGGTCACCCTTGCTGTGTGTGTGGGTATAAAAGAAAACTTTTCCTGAGGAACAAGAAATAGAGACCTGAGTTATGCAGACTTGATCAGTTTAGGAGCAGCACAGTAAGACCGGTTCTTGTATCCAGGATCAAAATGTGATTTCAACAAGATTTCTTTAGGAAGGAGGTTACCTTGAGAGAATGTCTCCTGCTTTGTTCAGGCCTTCCCTCTGAAACCTGAGAGGGTATCTGTGTAGCAGTGGTGGACCAGGGCTGTGTTTCTGATCTTGTGCTTTGAGCGTTGAACTTGTGCAGAAACCTTTATTCTACCTGACTGAAGATAAAAGCAGAGTTTTTGGATGTGTAGAACCCTGGGGCATCATGCATAAAGCACATACTAGGCACCCTTAAAATTTTAACCTGTAATTGAACAGGGTAAAGATAGTGTGTAACTATCTACATGGAAGACACTAAAAAAGGAGTCAGACCAAGATTTCCCCCTCTAACTAGTGCAGGGGTGGACAAACTTTTTGGCCTGAGGGCCACATCGGGGAATAGAAATTGTATGGCAGGCCATGAATGCTCACAAAATTGGCGTTGGGGTGTGGGAGGGGGTGTGAGCTCTGGGGTGGGGCTGGAGATGAGAGGTTTGGGGTGCAGGAGGGTGCTCCGGGCTGGGATCAAGGGGTTTGGAGAGCGGGACGGGGATCAGGCCTGGGGCAGGGGTTTGGAGTGTGGGGAGAGGCTCAGGGGGTGCAGGCTACAAGCAGTGCTTACCTCAAGTGGCTCCCGGAAGCAGTGGCATGTCCCTTCTCCGGCTCCTACACGGAGGTGTGGCCAGGCGGCTCTCCACACTGCCCCATCCGCAGGCACCACCCCTGCAGCTCCCATTGGAGTGCGTAGGAGCTGGAGTGGGGCCATGCTGCAGCTTCCGGGAGCTGTGTGGTGCGGGCCCGACCCAGCGCCCCGGCTAGAGTGGGGCCAAGGCGCGTGGTGCAGCTCGCAGGCCAGCTTAAAACAGCTTGTGGGCCGGATCTGTAGTTTGCCCACCCCTGAACTAGTGGGTAGTTGCTGGGCTACTCTGGAAAAATTCATACATTACAAGTTAACTAAGGATATCTAGTTAACTGCTCCCTATGTAGGTCCATCTGTGGCCGAATTGCATGAAATCTTCAATATCAAGTGAAGACAATATTACCCAAGGAATATTTTGGACTGCAGAGTTCATTGAAGCTGAACTTTCTACAACTGTCTTAGGTGCTACAATGTGTCCTTTTTACGTTTCTAGGGCTGCTGTAGAATGGCTAACCAGCCACATGCAAGTAAGGTAATGAAGGCTGTAATCTTCAAACTTTCATACTTTTAGATAGGCAGAGCACCTGCAGCTCTCATTGACCTCTATGGGATTTGTGAGAGCACAGCACTCCAAAGTCAAGCAACTCTGTATTTAATTGCTTAGTGTAAGATACATGTAAGAGCCTAATTTTCGGGCCACTCATAGTTGCAAAGTTTGGCCTGAGTTTCCTGTTCTGAGGGAATTTGGGAAGTCTCTTTCAAAAACTAATTGCATGGACAGTTGAGTTAGATGTGGATGGCAAGTTGGTCAAATGACTACAGTGCCATTGATTTGCTAGTCAAAGCACTTGACTATGTTTTTGATCAAGAGAATACGTGGGTAATCTGACCATTTTCAGCTGGCAGAGCCATCTCTTGGGCACGGCGACTTGAGGTGACCACTCTGGGCCCCGCGCTTCGATAAAATCATGAGGAGGTGGGCATGAGGAGGTGGGTGGGCGAGTGAGGTGAGGAGGTGAATGGGCAGGTGAGCAGCAGGCAGGTGGGCGAGGAGGAGCCCCCCTACCAGAAACTCCCCTTCCTCCCAGTGCCTCCTGCCCACTGGCAGGCCCCGCCGATCAGCACCTCCCCTTCTCCCCCCCCAGCGCCTACCACCTCCCGTGGATCAGATGTTTTGTGGCATCAGGAGGCGCTGGTGGGGAGGAGAGAGGCGCGAGGGTGCAGCATGCTTAGGGGACGGGTGGAACTGGGCAGGGAAAAGGGTGGGGTGGGAAGAGGCAGGGCGGGGGCAGAGTGAGGGTGGGTAGAAGCAGGTCGGGGGTGGGGCCTTTTGGCAAGGGGTAGAGTCGGGGCAAGGCCTGGGTGGAACCGAGGGAGAGCACCCCCTGGCAGATTTGAAAGTTGGTGCCTATGTCCCAGGCCCTGTGCCTCCGTAGGGACGACCCTGTCAGCTGGGGAGGCTTATTTTAATCATAAGCTGGATACTGTTTTGAATGGTATTTTTGGAGAAAAAGTTCTTGTAATCTCCCAGGGCAGGCAGTCTGGAATGTAATCTTTCTATATCTTTGCTCTTCTTCACAGTTAATAGAAAATCCTACACGTTTTTTTGTTGTTTTGTTTTTATTACAGCCTGGACTGGCATAACAAATGATGAATGGATTCTGTCAATTCAAGCAAAGACTTACTTCACAAAATTCCTGTGCCTTTCATCTCCCAGAGTAACTGAGTCAATTGTATGTATGAAGAGTTTTATTTCTTCAAGCGCTTCACTCCAGATAGAAATCATAGGTGTCTGAAGGAACAGCAATTTGGCTGTTACTTACACTATACAAAAATCTCAGAATGAGAAGTTCGACCAGTACAACTTCTTAGGGGAAATACTATGCATGTTGGAGGTACTGAAAGAAACCTCTCTGTGACAGTCTTTTAAAACCATTTTTTAAAAAATAAAATCACAGCTGTTTGAAAGATGTGTGGAGATTTTGGATGCTAGTCTTGAAGAGCGATTATTGGTCAGGGTGCAGATGAGGTATGAAAGGTTTATGATAAACTGCAGAACCACATCCAGTCTTTATCATGTGTTCATTTATTTCAGCTGTCATGAGGCTGTCAGTCAGGAGTCCTTGGACCTTGACATTTGAACAAGTACACTAAAGCACTTAGTTTCATAGTACTGATGCCTTCAAGGTGTTTAAGCTTGCTTTTTGTAATGCGGGTCTTATTGTTACCTTTAGAGTGAACTGAATGCAGAAACTTACTCAGACACAGATCATCCCTATTTACATCATCTTCAAATTGTCTCTGCTGCATAAATAAAAGCTCTGGGGATAAGGAAGGATGATATTTACTCTTTGATTCTACATTGTGTACACTGACAGCTATGAGATGAGCATTCTATATATGTCTCAAGGAAAGATAATGGAAATACTTTAACATTAGAATTTCAGTGTGATGGTTGCACATTAGATTCTAACCAGCATTGACATGTTCACTTTAAAAGTGCAATATTTATTGTCATACATACCACAACTTTGTAAAGCTGCATAGAAAGCTGCTAGTCATGGAACTGTAACTTTTTAAAAAAAAATTATTTCTCACAAAAGATGACTTAATTTATTTTTAACCTTAGTACAACTAAGCAATGCATGTGGTAGGAGAAAGTTGGAACATATGAGTTGCTCGGAGACTTGGTTCATGGGAAGATTATTCTCTTGTAAACCCATTGAGCTGCAAAGTCTTCAATATTGCTGGGATAAATTTTGATGGGAAAATAAAAGAAGAGCTAGGGTAATCTATCAAATAGCTGATCATTATTGTTGTAATCAAACTTCCAATGTGGAATTCCAAAATTAAATTACATTGTGGGGAGACGGGGGACAACTCCCAGTGAGAGTCAGCTGTTTCTTTGAGTAGTGGCCCTGTGGGTGCTACACTGTAGTTGTCTGCGTCTGTGTGCCGTTTGATCAGAGAACTCTGGTAGCAGTGTCTGTTCAGCCTGCACATGAGCTGCTCCTCACCTGCCATGAGGCTAGCAAGCATGCAAGAGGGAACCCTCCTCGGTTCCTTCTCAACTGCCTCTGGATAGAGACAGAGCTGTAGCTACCCGTTTGTAGATGGTTAACTCTTTTAGAATAGCTAATTTTTAGCTTCCTTTGAAGCCTTTTTTCTTTCTTTCTTTTGCATTTTATGTTGGCCATGCTT
This sequence comes from Caretta caretta, assembly GCF_965140235.1. Taxonomy (NCBI): domain Eukaryota; kingdom Metazoa; phylum Chordata; order Testudines; family Cheloniidae; genus Caretta; species Caretta caretta. The sequence goes on along the minus strand of NC_134210.1, from coordinate 86,767,176 downwards.
AGAAAAAAGGAAAGGACTTGTCTCCCACCAGCCCCTGTGCAGGGCAACCCACCTGGAAAAGGGTATGCCCAGCTCTCTGAGCTTCGAAAAGTGCCTCAGTGACTGATGGACGCTCTGTGTGTTTGCTGCCTGGGAGAGAAACACATGCCACAGAAGTGTGGCTTGTGTCAGTAACTGAAGTCCAGATCCAGGAGAGACAGAGAAAGGAGGGCTCAAACTCCAGTTCATGGAGTCAGCCCTTCAACCTCCAGAGTCCCTATGGGAGCCTTCACCACAACCCTCTACTTTGAATGGAGGTGAGCCCAGAGAGATGCCCATGAGCCACTCACTTAAGGCCTGTAAGAAAAGGTCTGTGAGTCCCTGTAGCGAGCCCCAATCAAGCTGAAAATGATCTCCGTCTCAGTCAGTATCATCAAGTACAGATGGCACTGATGCCATCTAAATCTGGTACCCAGGGCATGCGCAGTACTGAGCCAACAGAGCAAGTTGGGTTGCCTAAAGATCCAATGGGCACAGGCAAGTAAGCAGCGGTACTACAGGGGCACGAAAAACGGAAGATTTGCCATAGGGAAGGTTCTGTTGGTCCGACTTCAACATCGGCACGACCTGTGGTATGCCAGGCACCGACGGATCTTCCTACCAGGTCCACATCTCTGACCCTATCAATACAAGCCTCTTGGCACTGACAACAACCACCAGTACAGATGCTGTCCATACCTTCAGATTTCCGGTGCGCAACAGATCTTTTGGTGTCTGACGCACTGGACTCTCCTCTGCTCAGTACTGGGGCCCTTGACTTGCCAACATCTTCCTGCCACTGACCGCCCTTCTTGTCGGCGGAGTCAGAAAGTGAGCAAGAGGATGTGGTGTCCCGCTTTTTTTCTCACCCGCCATATGGGTCTCAGTTTCACTATAGACATCATGATTATCGTCCCCCTGATCCAGAGCCTCCCTGCTTTGGCCAACCATGGTACTGACCACCTGGTCCCTTCCCATCACAATGGCCATACTAGGATTCTTGGCAGGCTCAAAGACAGCAAGCGTCCCTTACCTCTAATGTGACCTACAGCAACCGAGGAAACGCCCTCCTGTGGTTGCTGCCTTCAGGGCTTCTGAACCCCGAAGAGGAAAAGGAGGAACTGGAGGCTGAAGTGGAGGAAGTCACTTCTCCCACCCACTTCTCATTGTCCTCACCCAGGGATAAATAGAAATAAGTTTATTGTAAAATTAAACATTTTTATGTAATGTCAGTCTCATGCTGCAGTACTGAAATATTAATCAACATTTTTTCCTATTGTATACATAATTTATGAGTGTTACACTTTTTTCTACATCCATATACTGTATGGAGTAGAAAGATGTTAAATGAATTTTGAACAGTATCCCTTTTGGTCAAAAGGCAGTTTGAATAGGCTGGACTTACTGGAATTCAGGAAAGAAGCGGAGGGATTGAAGTATATATTCAGCATTTCCAGAATAGCTAAGGAGAGGTGTAGTTTTCAGTCTTTCCCTGTTCTGACATTTCAGTGAACTATACCGGGAATGCAGCTTCTATTAATGGTATATGTTCTCAGCTCTAGAACTCCAAGAGGATGAGGTTGGACATACATTCCCCCCCGACCCCTCACCCCCTTGTCTAAGTGTAGGAAGGTAGAGGGTGCCAGCTAGTCTTAAATTGTGTTGACTTCTGTTCAAGAAACAAAACTTTGGATGTTGACAATCTTACCAACTGTTCATCAGTTTCTCCTCTCTTCTTTAAAGGGATCAGGGGTTTGAAAAGGTGGTTTTGAGGCTTCTCTTACTGGGTCAAGGAAGTTCAATGGTTCCAGACATAGAACTGGGTTTGAGGCAGAAACTAACACAACCTCATAGCAGTAGTGTTTTTGTTCATTCTTTTAGACCTGATGCTGCACAGTTGACCACAAGGTTCTTGTTGACTTGCCTGCAGAACCTAGCAGAGGTGGATGGTATTGCTCTTGAGTGTTGCTCCATTCTGTCTGAGATAAAAATGAACAATTGCTGCTCTGCCTCAGGGGCTCCTCCTCTTTTAGTACATAGAGATCATTTGTCCTCACACATGAGGACACTGAAAGTTAATTAGGAAACATGGGCTGTGATGGAGTTCATATGTTGACAACATGTAGATCTGTCACATGGCATGTATAGTTTGGGCTGCGACACTAGAAGAAATTGTTCAATGCCTAGATGGATGTAGGGCTTTGATAAGGGCTACCTGGCTGTGATTTAATGCCATTAAGATTGGGAACGTTTTTAGGCAAAGGGAAGCTGCCAGTTGATGAGGATTTTATTGACATTCCTGAACTATAATATGTTTGTAATGCAATGTGTTAGTAGACCTTGGGCTCCTCACAATTGTTTGTAGGGACATGCACTTTGTGAGAAATATGCCTAATGTGCACTTTGCCGGTTACCTTTTGCCTTTATCTTCAGATTGGATCACTGATGATGCCCTCTCATGTTTGCTACCATTAAGACTAAAATTGTAACTAAAATCTAAGTAGCTCGCTTAAGTGGAGTTTCACACCAGAAGCTTGTAATGCTAGTGATTTGGGATCTGTTACTGGCTGCCAGAAAGCATCTGGATAGAATTCAAGGTGGTGGTTTTGATCTGTAAAGCCTCAAAGATTTGGAATCTGATTTCATCTTGCCCCATGCCATACTGCTACATTTGAAATCAGTGGAGGTACTTGGGGTGGCGATCTTTTAGGTATAAATGAAAGGGAACTGCTAGTGAGACATCCTCCTTGAAGGGATCCTTTTGTTCTGGAATTTACTGCATGTGTACATACATGTGTGCATACATACACTCCCCCATCTACACAAGCCAAGGATTGTTCAACTTTTGGCCATACTTTGACCCACTGTCTCACTCCAGCATTGGGGTTGGAGAGATTTTTGTCTTCTGGTGTGTGTTTGGCAGTCCGGGGGAAAGGGGCAGAGTTGAAGGGTGTGGGTAGCTATATATAATGTGTTGTAATCATGGGATGGGCATTCCCCTCTCCCTCCCTCGCCCCCCCCCCCCCATTACTGGATAATAGCTAATGTTGGTAAGGTGAATTTAACTTTTTATTAAAAAGTTCTCAAGCCCAGTGGGGAGCGAGGGATGGATGGAATGGCTGGGCAATGGGTTAGTATTTAGCTGCCAGTCAAACACTTCATTTTTCAGTGAAAGCAGTAGTAAGTTGTGTCTTAATTCTGCTTTTTATTTCTGTTATGAAAGGAAGTCAAATTAGGTAGGCCTGGCCTTGGAACATACCTTATAGACACACACACACACACTGCTAACTGTCAATCTGTGCCAGGAGTGGGCAAACTTTTTCGTCTGAGGGCCACCTCTGGGTATGGAAATTGTATGGTGGGCCATGAATGCTCACGAAATTGGGTTTTGGAGTGTGGGCTCTGGTGTGGGGCCAGAAATGAGGAGTTCAGAGTGTGGGCGGAGGCTCCAGGCTGGGGCAGGGGGTTGGGGTGCAGGTGGGGAGGTGAGGGCTCTGGCTGGCGGTGCGGGCTCTGGAGTGCAGGAGGGTGGGACCAAGGGGTTCGGAGGGGGGGAGGGGATCAGGGCTGGGGCAGGGGTTTGGGGTGCTAGAGGGGTTTGGGGTGCAGGCTCCAGGTGGCACTTACCTCAAGCAGCTCCCAGAAGCAGTGGCATGTACCCCCTCTGGCTCCTACACAAAGGCGCGGCCAGGCAGCTCTGTGCTCCCTTCTGTCCGCAGGAAACTGTGGCCAATGGGAGCTTCACGGGCGGCGCTTCGTTGCTGTCCCTACACGTAGGAGGACATGCTGCTTCTTCCGGGAGCCGCACGAAGCCACAGCATGCACAGAGCGGGGCAAGCCCCGGACCCCACTCCTTGTCAGAAGCTTGAGGGTTGGATTAAAACGTTTTAAGGGCCGGATGCAGCCCCTAAGCCATAGTTTGCCCACCCCTGATCTATGCACAGAATTTTGCATTGGTTTAACTAATTGTTTAGCAACCAATACAGTTTAATTGGTGTTGTCCCTCACATGGTTACAGCTATAATGGTTTAAGTGTTTATAACTGCATGGCTTGTTTTGACAAGCTTCTAAACAGATAGATACACCCATGAAAAAATTGCATAGGCAAACCTTAAAGGGTAAGGGAAGAGATATAGATAATGCTTAAGTTTGAGCCCTATGAACCAATGAATCTACAATTGAAAAGTAAAGCTCTCCGCCATTGTCACTTGCAAATCGCATACTGTAGAAAAGAGGGAGAAAAAAAAAAGCTCTTTGGGCACTCAAATCTTTGTTCACAGACATCTAACATTATTAAGGCTAAGTTTTTGTCACGGATATTTTTAGTAAAAGTCAGGGACAGGTCATGGGAAATAAACCAAAATTCGTGGCTGCCCATGACCTGTCCCTGACTTTCACTAAAAATATGCCTGACAAAAGGGGTAGGTGGGTTCAGCACCCACTGCTCCCGGGTCCCCCACCAATGCAGTTTATGGGAGCTCCGGGGTCCCCCTGCCCCTGAGGCTGCACTGCTGTGGGGTCCCCCCACTCTGCTGCAGGGTCCCCCAGCCACAGCAGGTCCTGCCGCCCACCCACTGTGGTTGGGCAGCTGCGCTGGGTCCCGCTGCCAGGTTGGGGGCTGGGAGCTGCATGAGAGGGGCTGGCTGGGAGCTCCAGTCCCAGAGCAGAAAATGTCACGGAGGTCAATGGAAGTCACGGATTCTGTGACATAATCGTAGCCTTAAACATTATCACTCATAATAAATCTTTGTGAGCTAACAGGATTCTAAATATTAACATGCAAATGATTATGCAGAACACCTTGCTCTGATTTGCTTCTTTACTGACCAACAGGGATCCTAGAAATCCATTTGCCACAGAAAAACATGGAATTTGCATTTTTACGGAGAACCTTTAGTTTTTACATTTTGTGAAAAAAAATTAACATATTAACTGTTAACTGTATTTTACTGAAAGAACCAGTGTCACTGTTTCAATGTGTGTAACCTCCCCTCTTGTGGTCGATTTTTGAATGCGCTTTTAATTTACATAGAGTAGAATCCTGTTTATCCAAGCCTCTGTTATCGGGCTCTCCATGTTAACTGATCCACCAGCAATAGGGCCCGGGTGGATGGTGGTTTGGTTAACACGGAGAGCCAGATAATGGAGGCTTGGATAAATGAGGGTCTACTGTATATCAGTAAAACATTGTATTCAGTTGATATCTATATATATTGTGGCTAGAGAAACTAAAGTTCAGCATTTCATTTTAGTCGCAGAAAACAGCGGATTTTTATTTTTTATTTTTTAAGTCAGTTTTGGGTTTTTTTCTGAGGAAAATTAAGATCCTTGCTCGCCAGCCTCTCTGTCTCTGTAACCATTATCTGCCCCATCTCTCATAACCAAACCTATGATATTTTGTAGCTGAAATATTGTTACTAAGTTCCTGTTAGTTCTGGCAGTTAGTTACTAGAAATTGCAGAAAAAACTTCCTAGCTGCAATGCAACAGCATAAAAAATCAAGGGCCACACAACTGAAAATGTGGCACACACAGCTAAAAATACTTGAGGAGGGATGTCAAAATGCGAATCAGTGTTATTGAACGCCTTCCTGCAGGTGGAGAGAAGAACTGATCAACCTAGAGGCGATGCAAACATTTCCAAACAAGAGCTGACAGGTCAAATGTCAGTATGACCACAGGAGTCCCTGAAAGCAGTGGCAGCACCTCAGCAGCATTTGCCACAGCCCCGAGATTTGCACAAGTGGCTGGTCCCTCTTCCTCCCCTTATGTGGGAGGGTGGTGCAATATAGGATGGAGCACAATATCAAAGGGCCAGGAAATGCCCAGCCCCTCGAGCTTGCTCTCAGACCTGGCTGACTGGAGCAGCTGCCCATCCCATCCTCCACATCTGCTGTGTTGGAAGAGAGCTATTAACAGGGATTCAGAGCATTCAACATGAGAGTCTGGTAAGGGGACCTTGGACCGAACCCCTTCCTCTATTCCTAAAGCATGCCCCATATCAGCTCTGCAGTGGCTCCTGGCTACTCCTTGCCAGCAGTGTCAGCTCTCTCTCCCAGTTCAGCAAACGAACCAAAGACTCCCTTTGAACTTCCAAAGTTTGAATCTGGTGCCCCTGGGGTGAGCTCATCCTATGTCCATGCCATATCTGAGTATCTCCCTTGAATGGAGAAAGGGACCATGGAAGACTTCTTCACCCAGTCCAGCATAACCCTTCAGTCTGAGCCTCCTCTTTCTCATGGCAAGAAAACTGGTTGAAAGGGTAACTACAGAATTCTCACCATCACCATAACTGGTTCTTCCAGGGGACTCTGTCTGAATTTTCATTCTCCATCTGAGGAGGAGGAAGATCAAGTAATACCTAAGAAAAGTATGTTAGACATTCAGACTCTTCTGGTTGCCCCCATATAAAGCACTAAGGGAAGAAAAAAGGTCCCCATATCCTCCATCTTCTGAAGAGTCTGATTCAGGCGATTCCTCCAGGAGGTGCTTCTAAAGGCACAAAGTGGAATCTGTTTCTCTTAAGCTGCATACATCTGCAGAGTTCAGTAGGGCAAATGAACATCAGTCACAGCTTCCCTGTTCACCTTCATGGTGTACAGCAAGGCAATTAGTTCAGAAAAACCAAGGCCATATACATGTGCTGATTTTTCTAGGCATGCATACTCACAACCCTGCAAAAGGAAATTCTTGCTTAAGGGAGGAGGGCCAGCATTCCAGATCAGAGTTAGAGGATCAAATAGTAAAATAGTTACAAAACAAACAATAAAAAAAGACATGGAAGATAGATTTTTTTTTTTTTCAGGTGAAAGTGAACTGATTGCAGAGCCATTGGCCATTATCTTTGAAAACTCATGGCGATCGGGGGAGGCCCCGGACCACTGGAAAAAGGCTAATGTAGTGCCTGTCTTAAAAAAAAGGAAAGGAGGAGGATCCTGGGAACAACAGGCCAATCAGTCTCATCTCAGTCCCTGGAAAAATCATGGAGCAGGTCCTCAAGGATTCAATTCTGAAGCATTTAGAGGAGAGGAAAGTGATCAGGAACAGTCAGCATGGATTCACCAAGGACAAGTCATGCCTGACTAATCTAATTGCCTTCTATGATGAGATAACTGGCTCTGTGGATGAGGGGAAAGCAGTGGACATGTTATTCCTTGACTTTAGCAAAGCTTTTGATATGGTCTCCCACAGTATTCTTGCCAGCAAGTTAAAGAAGTATGGGCTGGATGAATGGACTATAAGGTGGATAGAAAGCTGGCTAGATTGTCGGGATCAAGGGTTAGTGATCAATGGCTCCATGTCTAGTTGGCAGCCGATATCAAGCGGAGTGCCCCAAGGGTCAGTCCTTGGGCTGGTTTTGTTCAGTATCTTCATTAATGATCTGGAGGATGGCGTGGATTGCACTCTCAGTAAGTTTGCAGATGACACTAAACTGGGTGGAGTAGTAGATACGCTGGAGGGTAGGGATAGGATACAGAGGGCCCTAGACAAATTAGAGGATTGGGCCAAAAGAAATTTGATGAGGTTCAACAAGGAAAAGTGCAGAGTCCTGCACTTAGAACGGAAGAATCCCATGCACTGCTACAGACTAGGGGCCGAATGGCTAGGCAGCAGTTCTGCAGAAAAAGACCTAGGGGTGACAGTGGACAAGAAGCTGGATATGAGTCAACAGTGTGCCCTTGTTGCCAAGAAGGCCAATGGCATTTTGGGATGTATAAGTGAGGGTATTTCCAGCAGATCGAGGGACGTGATCGTTCCCCTCTATTACACATTGGTGAGGCCTCATCTCGAGTACTGTGTCCAGTTTTGGGCCCCACACTACAAGAAGGATGTGGAAAAATTGGAAAGCGTCCAGCGGAGGGCAAGAAAAATGATTAGGGGACTGGAACACATGACTTATGAGGAGAGGCTGAGGGAACTGGGATTGTTTAGTCTGCAGAAGAGAAGAATGACTGGGGATTTGATAGCTGCTTTCAACTACCTGAAAGGGGGTTCCAAAGAGGATGGATCTAGACTGTTCTCAGTGGTAGCTGATGACAGAACAAGGAGTAATGGTCTCAAGTTGCAGTGGGGGAGGTTTAGGTTGGATATTAGGAAAAACTTTTTCACTTGGAGGGTGGTGAAGCACTGGAATGCGTTACCTAGGAAGGTGGTGGAATCTCCTTCCTTTGAGGTTTTTAAGGTCAGGCTTGACAAAGGCCTGGCAGGGATGATTTAGTTGAGGATTAGTCCTGCTTTGAGCAGGGGGTTGGACTAAATGATCTCCTGACGTCCCTTCCAACCCTGATATTCTATGATTCTGTGAGTATTTTGAGTAACGTAAATTCTGATTGAGGTGCATTGAGATACAGATGCCCATAAAAGCTATAGCTATATATGCCTCATACACCCTTCCACAGTGCAACAGTGGGATACAGTGTTCTTGCCACATTGACAAGATTGTGAAAGTATTGGATTGTCCATCCTCAGCTGTGGGTCACCATGCCCTTAACTATGAGGCTGTAATTCACTGCTGCTGCTGGGGGGTCACCATGCTTTAATGTCCTGGTTTTTGCCCCCAACTTCTGTTGCAGTTTGCTGTGCCTTGCCTCCACTTCCCACCCCAAGTAGATGATTATGGAATGATGAAGGACAACAGCCCAGTTCTGGAAGGGCTGGCAGGCAGGAAGGGGCTTCTTGACCCACTACTTCTTTATTTCTACTGCATGATCATCCCCCGCCCCTATCTCCATTACGTAAGGCCAAAAGGCTCCTTGCTGTGCTCCAGTCAAAATTTATCCTGTAATCATTATGATAGATAATGTGCGTTTCCCTGGTCAGACAAGGTGAGTGAGGTAATAACTTTTATTTGACCAACTTCTGTTGGTGAGAGAGACAAGCTTTGGAGCTACACAAAGCTCTTGTGAAGTTAAAAGCTTCTCACCAACAGAAGTTGGTCCAATAAAAGATACTCTCACCCACCTTGCCTCTCTAATATCTGTGACCAGCACAGCTGTTACGACAAGACTGCACTTTGCTTGATGTCAGAGTGTTGTTTCTAACTGGGAGAGTTCTGAAAGAGTCGCTTCCTCACTGGACAGCCAAATCCAGGCGGGCATAGTCTCAGCCCTCTTCTTCAGGCATGCAAACCACTGGGGGCATCAGGCAAACAAGAATAAATAACTAAAATAAGAACAGTTATCTGCCACCCTAAATATCTCTTGCATGTTTTTTTGACACGCAAAACTAACTTGGGTGGACAGTATTGTGAGTATTGTCCCTCTCAGCCTATTTTAAAAAAAAAAAAAAAAAGTGCTGCCTAAAGGCTTCTTCCTGAGAAGAGGAGTCTGGGCATGCAGACAGCCATCCCATCTATGGGAGTAATACAACCTGTCCCTTCTCTGAAAAGGGAACAAGGCCTTTATCTATCTCTACGTGTGGAGATACACACGTCTACAAATTTCAGAGGGGTAGCCGTGTTAGTCTGTATCAGCAAAAACAACGAGGAGTCCTTGTGGCACTAACAAATTTATTTGGGCATAAGCTTTCATGGGCTAGAACTCACTTCATCACATGCATGGAATGAAAAATACTGTAGGCAGGTATAAATATACAGCACATGAAAAGATGGGAGTTCCCTTACCAAGTGGGCGGGGGTGGGGTCAGTGCTAACGAGGCCAAATCAGTCAGGGTGGATGTGGCAGTTGACAAGGAGGTGTGAGTATCAACAGAGAGAAAATTATTTTTTGTAGTGACCCAGCCATTTCCAGTCTTTATTCAGGCCTAATTTGATAGTGTCAGGTTTGCAAATTAATTCCAGTTCTGCAGTTTCTCATTGAAGTCTGTTTTTGAAGTTTTTTTTTCGTTGAAGAATGGCCACTTTTAAGTCTGTTACTGAGTGTCCTGGAAGACTGAAGTGCTCTCCTACTGGTTTTTGAATGTTACAATTCTTGATGTCTGATTTGTGTCCATTTATTCTTTTGCATGGAGACTGTCCGGTTTGTCCAATGTATACGGCAGAGGGGCATTCTGGCACATGATGGCATATATCACATTGGTAGATGTGCAGGTGAACGAGCCTCTGATGGTGTGGCTAGGTCTGATGATGGTGACCCTTGACTAGATATGCGGACAGAGTTGGCAATGGGGTTTGTTGCAGGGATTGGTTCCTGGGTTAGTGTTTATGTTGTGTGGTATGAAGTGGCTGGTGAGTATTTGCTTCAGGTTGGGGGGCTGTCCATAAGCGAGGGCTGGCGTGTCTCCCAAGGTCTGTGAGTGAGGGATCGTCCTTCAGGATAGGTTGTAGATCCTTGATGATGCTCTGGAGAGGTTTTAGTTGGGGGCTGTAAGTGATGGCTAATGGTGTTCTGTTACTTTCTTTGTTGGGCCCGTCCTGTAGTAGGTAACTTCTGGGTGCACTTCTGGCTCTGTCAATCTGTTTCTTCACTTCAGCAGGTGGGTATTGTAGAACGCTTGATAGAGATCCTGTAGGTGTTTGTCTCTGTTTGAGGGATTGGCGCAAATACGCTTGTATCTTAAGACTTGGCTGTAGACAGTGGATCATGTGGTGTGGTCTGGATGAAAGCTGGAAGCATGTAGGTAAATATAGTGGTTAGTGGGTTTCGGGTATAGGGTGGTGTGACCATCGCTAATTTGCACTGTAGTGTCCAGGAAGTGGATCTCTTTTGTGGTCTAGTCCAGGCTGAGGTTGATGGTGGGATGGAAATTGTTGAAATCCTGGTGGAATTCCTCAAGGGCCTCCTTCCCATTGGTCCAGATGATGAAGATGTCATCAATGCAGCGCAAGTAGAGTAGGGGCGCTAGGGGACAAGAGCTGAGGAAGCGTTGTTCTAAGTCAGCCATAAAAATGTTGGCATACTATAGGGCCATGTGGGTACCCATAGCAGTGCTGCTGACTTGAAGGTATAAATCATCCCCAAATCTGAAGTAGTTGTGGGTGAGGATGAAGTTTCTTGCTGCAGGATATACAAAAGGAGCTGAGAAATTTTATCAAAGGGAAGTCCCATTAAAACACTTTTGTCTATTCTTCATTAGTGATCTCCTTTGTGGATATTCTTAGCTGTCCCATGCTGACTTGAGGCTGCTTTGGAACTTCCTCTTATCCTCCCCTCAGTGAAAGCATCTCTCCCCAGGAGGATTCTCAGGTCATTCAGATGGTGGGTGTGTCAGAGAGGATTCAAGTCAGGATTTCCAGTAAGCAAACTCATCAGGACACTTATCACCACAGATGCAAGGCTGGAGGGACGGGGTCAAGGCCCATCCAAGGGAGCTGGTCCAAACGTGAACAAGCACAGTGTAGACTGGTGAGAGATCAGGACAGTCCAATGTGATATCAGGCTCTGCTCCCATATCTGGACTTCCCTCATGCAGACTGTGACAGACAACACCTCTGCCATGTCGTATGTCAGCGGACAAAGGGGAAGAAAATCTACAGACTGTCAAAAGGAAGCTTATGTCCTATGACTTGAGCTGAGAAGAATCTGCAGTCAGTCTGCTCCCTTTGCATCCACTGGAAAGTGAATGTAACAACTCAGCAGGCAAAAGGTAGATTATACAGAATGGGGACTATACCGAGCGGTCTTCCATTTACAGCAACTCCTCGCTTAACGTTGTTGTTATGTTCCTGAACAATGCGACTTTAAGCGAAACGATGTTAAGCGAATCCAATTTCCACATAAGAATTAATGTAAATGAAGGGGTTCTTTCCAGGGGAATTTTTTTCACACATACACACACAGTATAAGTTTTAAACAAACAATTTAATACTGTACACAGCGATGATGATTGTGAAGCTTGGTTGAGGTGGTGAAGTCAGAGGGTGGGATATTTCCAGGGAATGCCTTACTGCTAAGTGATGAACTAGCTTTTGGCTGAGCCCTTAAGGGTTAACCCATTGTTGTTAATGTAGCCTCATACTTAGAGTGGGTTCATCCTACTTAAAGGGGCAAGGCAGGACAAATGGAGGAAGGGGAGACAGCATGGCAGACAGAGACCCACACCCCATGTGTGTGAGAGAGATGCGCATTGCCCCTTTAAGTAGGATGAACCCACTCTAAGTACACTGCCTTGTTAATTAATCAGCAAGTTGAGACACTAGCTGCTCCCAGGAAGCTTCCCCATGGAGATGGGGTAAGTGGGGTGCAAGAGCAGGGGGGAGGGGGACACCCTGACAGTGCCCCTCTTTCCCCCCCACCCCTACCCTACAGAGCAAGCAGGAGGCTCCCAGGAGCAGTTCCAAGGCAGAGGGAAGGAGCAGCACATGGCAGTGTGGGGAGGGACAACTGAACTGCTGGCAATTGATAGGCTGTTGGGCGGCTGCCGCACAGGGAACTTAGGGGGGCTGCCAGTCCACCCTGGTTCCAAGCCCCCACCAGCTAGCTCCAATGAGCTGCTCTTCCTGCAAGCAGTGGACAAAGCAGGCGGCTGCCAAACGATGTTATAAGGGAGCATTGCACAACTTTAAATGAGCATGTTCTCTAATTGATCAGCAATGTAACAATGAAACAAAGTTAACCAGATGACTTTAAGTGAGGAGTTACTGTACTGGTAAAGGAATTTGGTTTCCTAGCAATAAATCTGTTTGCATCCCATTTGAATCACAAAGATTCAGTGTTCTGCTCTTGCCAGTGAGATTATAAAGTCAAGGCAACAGATGCGTTGTTGCAAAGATGTCTAAAAGGGACTTACTTTTTTTTTTTTTTTAAATATGCCTTTTCTTTCATCAGAATGCTTCAGAAGAAAAGCAGGACTCCTAATTCTGGTAGCCCTGTTCTGGCCATGAATACCTTGGTTCTCTGACCTCCTTAACATGGTACAAATACCTTTCCTCTGCTATCCATCCAGAAGGGATATGCATTACAAGGGCCAGTTGTACATCAGAATCCAGACAGTCAGAGCCTCGCTGCCTAGTTCTTGAACAGAGCCTCTAAAGCCAAAGAGGTTATTCAGAAGAGATAATATCCATGTTTTAAGGTTCCAGAAATACATTTAACGAAAGCTTATGCTCAAATAAATTGGTTAGTCTCTAAGGTGCCACTAGTACTCCTTTTCTTTTTATTTAACATAACACATTCAAGGTCCTGAGTGACGTTTACCCATTGGTACCAGGACAAGGGTCTCTCTCCTACATGTGTGTTAGTATTTCAGGCTCTTCGATTTCTTCAGGATGGACTCAGGCTGGGCCTGATAGTTCAGACATTTGAAAATCAAGTTGCTGCTTCATCTGGCAGATTCATAATTATAGCAGAGAATTAGTGGATTTCATGCTTTTTAGATGTCTAGTGTGCCTTTTTGAGGGTAGCATGACTTCTGCATCCTTCCAAAGTACAGAGTTCTTTCCTGGGATTTTACCTCGTTAACAGTTCCCTCACAGGTCCTCCATTTGAACTACGTATGAAGGTGGTTCCATTACTTTCTAGTAATGTGGCCTTTTTGATAACAATCATGGTAGTTCACAGGGTATCAGAACTAGGAGCACCTTATCTGGCACCTCAATGCTCTCAACTTTGACACTCATCTTTCCATACAGATTAAGCGATACTCAGAACCAACTGTGTCTTTGTACCAAAAACTAACTCCAGGCTCTGTAGAGTACCCTAAATACAACATGATATTCGTTGGATTTCTGTAGAGTTCCCAAAGTATATACTCACTGCACAGCTCAATTCAGAAAGACAAATGCTTTCTTTGTTCTTTTATTATCCAGTGTCAAGAGGAAAGAAGGCTTCAAAATCTTCCATTTACATAGGGCTAAAATATAGTATCTCGGAAGCATAAGAGTAAAAATCATCTGATGTTGCCTTTGGTAAGTGGGTACTCCTCACTGTATTCCAGTAATTTTTAGAAATAAGTTACCCCCTTTCACATCTCTACATAACTATATGTATAGTGTACCCCCCTCTTGTCTCAAGTGAACACTGCTATGAAAATCCCAATGTCCTGGGTCTGTGACCTCATTACAAATACAAATAGTTTTATTTTTGCTCTATTACAACAAAGGAAAAGTTTTCAGGTAATGAAGTCCACAGATCTAACCCACCCCAAATAGGCTGTCAATTGGGGAAAGGTAACGGTATTATTAATTGTCACTCAGTGGTTTGTTTGTTTTGTTTTAAATTCATGCTCTTTTGGAGGATTGTTCTATTTAGTCTCAGTGCTTACTAGTATAATTAGTTTTTTTCCCTGGGCCATGGAAGTGTTTCAGTTGGTGGCTTAACAGAGATGGAGCCATATCTCCCTTGCCACAGAATAACAGATCTGGTTTGCCCCCAAGAATGCATGGATCAGAGACCTAAAGCCATAACTCATTTCTTGTAAATTTACTTTCTTGGAGTAAGGCATGGATAAACTTTCATATTCTGCATCAAGTATATTTCAGTTCAGAATGACTCACTCCAGAGAAAAATGTGAATGAATATTATGGACTCTTGACATTTAACTTATAACCTGCAACTTCTAATGAAACTTATCACATCTATAGTTTTAAACTGTGGTCAACTTTAAGCACTTGTAGAAAGGGGAAAGGTTTTGGAAGACCAAACTAGAAAAGTCCAAGAGGGAGGAAGCCACTAGAGGGTGCCAAAAGGCCTATTCTTGAATAATTAGGTGTAATTCCACTTCGACACTTACTGAAAAGTGCAGAAATTCGAATGCAGTAAGCAACTCTCTTGCATTACTGTGCTATTATTGAATTGTTACAGTGGGGCTCAAAGTAGGCATGTATGTTAATCAGAGAACAGTGAATCTACATAATTAATTTAAGTATAATGTACGTCTATTTAGATTGATTTTAAAAATGTCTGTCTAAAGGAAAGTGTTTATTGATTCATTAAAATAACACAACTAAAGGATTTATGGATAAAATTAAATTATTTTGCTGAAAAGGGAAAATTTCTTATGATCTATGCTGTGTTGGGAAGGCATGACTCATTCTGCTTTGCCTCCTCTCCGTTCCTCTGCTGCAGTGTCTTAGAATCCTACTGGAAACAAATTTTTGTGGTAAATCTAGTAATTCTTATTTTCTGCTGTATTAATGCTCCAGATGTATCAGATATCAAATTTATTTAAATATATAAATCTTTGATCCAAATTTTAACTGGTGTGTAAATATAAAGAAAAATGTTTGTCATGCATTGAAAACTGATCAGAATTATTTGTTATACAAATATTAAACGTTCTTAAATCTGATCTGATGGCATTCAGCTCTTTTTTCATAGCTATGAACTAATTTTATGTACAGCTGTTTTCTTTTTAATAAAAAAAAAATCTTTTTGTTGCTAGGTAAAATCCAGCAAACGAGGAGTTACCTTAATCCATTTAATGATCCCTGTCCAATTCTTAGTGGACAGCTGTATGGCTATGCACATGTAGTCACAATTGATACTTTGTTGCAACTTCAGAAGAGATCACTGATAAGTCAGTCCTCCCTCCAGAGTTGAGAAACTTCCATCACTCCATGTGCTGAAGTTTGCTTAGCAGGCCACTGGCCCCTACCTGTTACTGGGAAGGCCTGTGCCAAAGGGTTCAAGCCTTGGGTGGTCTGCAGAAAACCTTTTCCCAGCCAGTGTCGCTGTTGGAAGTGCCAGGATGAGAGCCATGCTACATGGCCAGAAGGGAACCATTAGTTTGTTTCACAGATTTTACCATTCTCAAGTTAACACATAAGATAGCAGTACTTTGGTGGAGAAGACACATATGACCAAGTATAATATTTTGTTGTAAACTGGTGCCACAGGGTTTTCCCCAAGCAGTAAGGTCTGATGCCAATAGATGAAGGGTAAAAGATTACACATGACATTATATTTATGTCATGTACATATTCTTACCTATACCAGTTCTGTTGTGATCATACATGCCAGTACATATAACACTATTCAGATAAAGAAAAGATAAGAAACCAGTTGGATTTTTTTTGTAATGCTACTTAGTACACTTTCCATGTACACCATATTCACTCCATATTTAAGTGTTACTTTACAATAGTATACTTTTTGGAGTTTAGGGTTCCTTGGATATGACTCTCTTTAATATTACTAGTTAACTGTTGAATCAATATTTAAACTCAAGGACTATTACAAGTAGGTTTTCTAAATTTTGAAGTTTGACAACATTTTTGGGCATTACATTACTTTTATAATGCAACGTTTTGCATACAACCTCATGGTGGTTCTTCCTAAAATGTTAAGAAAAATTTGACAGTGGGTTTTACATATTGTAACAGTACATTTTGTATCCATCTGTCCTTTTTTGGTGTTTTATGCTAAAAACTGCAATTGCTACTATAATATTTTAAGTCTGAAAGAAAGCCAGACCCAACCATGTAATTAACATGAAGACTTGCTTAACAGATGGCTAGCTTGCATGGAGGAATACAAATTTAGAAACTTAGAAAAATGCCATATTGATCAGACCCAGGGTTAAGCTAATTGAATGTCTTATCAGACTGTGTCCAGTACCAGGTGCTTCATAGAAAGAAGCAAGAAGTCTAATGGTGGAAAAGTATAGAATAACTTGCCTATAGGTGAAACTTCTTCATAACAGTTGGTAGTTGTCTTATTTTTGGAAGCGTGGGGGTACATATTGCTTCTAAACGTTTATCCTTGTAAACACCTAATCTTCTTTTTTCTTGAAATCAGCAAAGCTCTTGGCTTCAGTAATGTCTTGTGGCCATGAGTTCCATAGGCTAACTATGCATTATGTACAGAATACTTCCTTTTTTCACTTTAAATTAACGTTCTCTTGTCATTGTTTTATGAGAGAAGGCAGATAGCGGTATTGTATATGTCTCTTACCATGTCCTGTTCCTTAAATGAAACATTTCAAATCTTTTTGTTTCTCCACATTTCTATCCTCTTCCCTCCCCCCATCCCTTCCTAGTTTTGCCTTTTCTTTAGATATTATATACAGAACTGAATGCAGTATTCCAGAAAGTGAGATCAGGACCCCATTAAAACAAACTAGATACAAAAATCTGACTTCCATTGATCTCCGTGAAATTTTCTGCCCTGGGGCTGGAGCTCCCAGCTGGAGCTCCCAGCTCGCTGGCCCCTCCCCCCCCAGATCCCAGCCCCCACCCTGGTGGGGGAACCCCCTGCAGCTGCCCAGCCATGGCGGGCAGCTGGCAAACCCCGGAGCTCCCACTCACTGCAGTGGTGGGGGACCCTGGAAACCCAGCAGTGGGTGCTGAACCCGCCTCCCCATTTTGTCAGGGATATTTTTAGTGAAAGTAAGGAACAGGTCACGGGCTTCTGTGAATTTTTGTGTGTTGTCCATGACATGTCTGTGACTTTTACTAAAAATATCCGTGACACAAACTTAACCTTAGTTATAGATCATGGTTGCCTTCAGATTAGGCCTGTGTCCACATGACACAGTTGTCAGGTTAGCAGCTTGACTATAGGCTATAGTTTATACCAGGCAAAGCCAAACTGCGGCTTATGAGCCGCATGCGGTTCTTTAAGGGGTCAACTGTGGCTCGCAGAGCTCGGGGCTTGACCCTGTGTGGGGAGGGGCGAGCTGGTGCTCGCAGCTCCAGCCCCACATGGGGGGTGGGGTTCCAAGCTCTGGGATTTGCCCTGCATGATGGTAAACCGGTGTTTGCAGCTTCAGCCCCATTAGGGCGCTCCAAGGCTTAGGGCTTCAGTACCGCAGGAGTGAGCTGGTGTTCTTGGCTTCAACCCTGCATGGGGGTGGTGAGGCTGGGCTTCAACCCCACGTGGGGGTGGCGACTCACTGCTTGGGATTTCAGCCCCGCAGGCTCTGGCTAGCCACTGCTTAGGGCTTCAGCGGCACGTGCTCATTATAACAGGAAATTGCGTCACTGTAGTGCTGTGCAGACCTTGTGTGCTATTATCTTGCATTCTGCACACTACAGGCTGTGTTTACTGTTCATAAGTCGCAGTTGAATAGTTGTAGATTTAAGTGTTAACCCTATGTTAATTTCATGGATGACAATGGCATCTTCAAATTGTAAGAGACGCAAGTATGAAGAAAAACTTTTCAGTCAGAATGGGAAGAAGATTTTGCATTCACTAGTAAAGGTGGCAAACCGCTGTGCCTTATCTGGCAGTGCATCGCGCTCTCACCACAAGGCCAGCAACTTGAAACATCACTATAAAACAAATCACATTAACTTTTCCTCTAAATACCCACCTGGATCAGAATTAAGGAAAAACAAGCTAACTGCATTAAAATTACACCTCAACTGTCAACAGACCCTACTTTTGGCATTCAGGAAGGAAACTGACATGGCGACTGAAGCTAGTTTTGTTATGGCATGGAATATCACTTGTGCAAAACATCTGTATTGTGATGGAGAATTTGTTAAGAATATTGCGGAAGTGGTTGCAATTTTAGATCCAAGTAACACAAAACTTCAACAAGTAATACAGCAAATTCCAATTTCATGCCACGCTATGGAGAGGCAAATCTCCCAGATCAGTGCTGATGTTGCAAGCAAGATGCAAAACAATCTAAAGAATTCTCTAGCATTCAGCCTCGCTGTTGACGAATCTACAGACATTCAAGATAAAAGCACAGCTAGCGATATTTGTTTTCTATGTTTCCTCAGATCTAACTGTGAAAGAAGAAATGTTGGACTTAATGGTGCTAAAGGAAACAAATGTGTTGACATAAAGAATGCACTCGACAAAGCATTGACAAATATCAATGTACCGCTGGATAAACTTGTCAGTGTTGCAACGGATGGAGCACCTGCAATGGTGGGAGGGGAAAAGTAAGCCTTATTGGACTTTTGAAAAGCAGTCCCAATTTTCCAGAGTTTCTCCTTGTTCATTGCATCATCCATCATGAACATCTCACAGGCAGATACTTCAAATATGAAAATGGTATGAAAACAGTCCTGGAAATTATCAATTTCATCCGCTTGAATCAGAAGACTCATCAATAGTTCAAAAATGAAGACAAACCTAATGATGTCTCTTTCTACTGTATTGTGAGGTGGTTATCAATCAGCGATGTCTTCAATATGTTTGTGGGACTGTTTGAGCCGATCAGTGCTTTCCTTGAAGAAAAGGAGAAGTCCTATCCACAACTGAAAGATGAGCGATGGATGCAGGATCTGATGTTTTTCACTGATGTTATGCAAGATCTGCAAACACTCAATTTGGCACTCCAAGGGAAAGATAAGATTATTTCTGACCTTACTCGGACAGTCTTCAGCTTCTAGAACAAGTTAAAGCTTCTGCAAAGAGACATAGCATCAAGAGACTTCAACCACATTCCCTGTCTCAAGAGTAGGGTTAAACACATTTCCTGAAATCAAAGTAGAAGATCACAAACTTAAGGAATACGGAGGTAAATTACAAGGA
The DNA here is from genome assembly GCF_965140235.1 of Caretta caretta. NCBI lineage: Eukaryota > Metazoa > Chordata > Testudines > Cheloniidae > Caretta > Caretta caretta. Next base: position 86,747,831 of record NC_134210.1, on the reverse strand, counting down.
CTGCATGATGACTTTCAGACCAAGTTTGAAGACTTGCAGAAGCTGAGATCCTGCTTCGGCTTTCTTATAAACCCATTCATGATAAACTCCAGAAAGACCAGGTTCTAAAGATGATGCATAAATCACAGTCAACAATCAAGTTCTGGAAGCAAGTGCCAGGAATGAAGTATCCTCAACTCAAAAAGACTAGTGTGTGACTCATTTTCAATTTTTGGCACAATATACTGCTGTGAATCGCAGTACTCTGTAATGAAGTTTGTAAAAACGAAACATCGTGCAGTCCGTACAAATCAACATTTGACAGAGTTCCTCCAAACCACCTTAACAACATATCAACCAGATTTCCAGAGACTTAGGATCAGGATGGAGACCCACAGTCTCTAGCTCTAGTAGTAATTAGCCATGATACAGTAAGTAGGATGCTAATATTTTAAAAAATGCATGTGTAAAGGTTGTTCATGTCTTGCGGCTCCCAAACTTCTGAAAATATCGTATGCAGCTCAGACAGTGGGTAAGTTTGGCCACGCTTGGTCTATACCACTGATAAGCTAGTTGTCTGGTGGTGCTTTACACCCAAGTGTTAAGTGAGAGGTGTTTGTGCATGGACAGGACTCAGATTCGGGGCAACACTCAAATAAGAACCAGAGTTAACTTTATTATAAAGACAAGGCCTAAAACAGCCATTCTGGGAATTTTGCTGAAAACATAATTACAACCCATCACCTCCTTTTTCACACACCCTTCCCCCATAATTCTCCCAACTGCCATGGAACCGTCAGCCTTCCCCTCCCCTCCCCCCCAAACATTTTTTCTGATAGCTCTCGAAACTCTGTATTACTGGTTCTATGACACTGCCAGTTTTCAGAAAAAAAATCATTGGCTCTCTATTCAGGTGTACATTTTTGGCTCTGCTGACGTGAAGAAGTTGCAGAGCCTAATCCTTTGTATATAAAACATAGGCATAAGTATTGCTGGTGTAGCAAAATGCTGTAATTCTATATTGTTCTGGCTACTTTCAAGAGAAATAGTGCTATTTCATAAAACTGATTTGGTGTATCTGTAATTTCATGCAGATTGTGTTTTGATCTGGTGAAATTTTGAATCGGTTACAGTGGTATTTTTCTTTCTCTTGTAAATGTTAAGTGGTGGTTTAACCAAGTGAATGTACATGGCCCTATTTGCATATTTTGAAGTCGGAGGTATTCCACTGTGGGTTCTACATGATGTGTATTGCTTTTCCCCCGACCTGGCTTTTATTCCTCCTAGCCTGCTCCCTACAATGCAAGGGAGGGTAACTCTCGAGCTCTCTGCCTGCCGGAAGTTCATTAAACAGCATTTCTTTCTCTCTCCTTAGCCCTGCTGCTTGTTTACCATGGACAACCAGCCATGTTGGGAGCTATGTTGTATATTAACTCCCAGGTACAAGAGGCAGAGGGAGTGCTTTGTGCCAAGATCTTGTCACGCTTTCCGGGAGAGGGAAAGTGAATGAGAGGGAGGAATAATGTAAGCCAAATGCTAGTTGTCACTGCAGACTTCGTTTGAGGCTGAGATAAAAGATGCAATGCATTCTGAAAAACAGTAACTCTGAAAAGGACTTCCTGCTCATAGTGGACAAACCAATTGAATATGAGCTCCCAGTGTGATATAGAAAAATTGAAGTAATGCGATCCTTGGATGTATAAATGGAAGAGGAGTGATGAGGAGTAGGGAGGTGATTTGACCTCAGTATATGGCATTAATAAGACTGCCCCTAGACACCAGAATTGTACGTAGTATTCAACATATTTTAAAGGATGTTTGAAAATATTGGAGAGAGTGTATTAAACAGCCACAAAAATTATTTGAGGTCTAGTGAAAATGCCTTACTGTGAGCCTATGTCTACACTTGGACAGTGTGTGGGGTAAAGGCACTACATGTGTAGCTACATGTTGCTGTGAAAGGCTCCAGCAGCAGGAAAAGGCTCTGGCAGCTCCTGATATGCATCTAAATATAGCCTGTTGGGGGGTTTGTGTAGCAGAAAAATGTCACTCAAAAGGTATTGGGGTCACTTAGACCTCATATTAATTATGTAGGTATTCCTGGATCAGATTTTTATTTTAGAATCATAGAATATCAGAGTTGGAAGGGACCTCAGGAGGTCATCTAGTCCAACTCCCTGCTCAAAGCAGGCACAATCCCCAATTTTTTTTGCCCCAGATCCCTAAATGGCCCCCTCAAGGATTGAACTCACAACCCTGGGTTTAGCAGGCCAATGCTCAAACCACTGAGCTATCCCTTTGAAGCAGCAGTTATAATGATTGTTTTTATTATCATAGTTTCTGTTTTTTATTTTTTAAAAAAATGCACTAAAAGTGTTTTCTTGCGGATCGAGTCCCCAGATAACATTTGCCTCATATCAGAAAATTGAGGGTCTTTTTTAAGATAACACTGTCAAATTGATTTTCTGGGAAGCCTGTGCTTGCTAGGAAGAGTTTCTGGGGAAGTCACAATTATCAGATGCATTTGCTGGCAGCCCACACTTGACAGATTCTGTTGCTGGGGCAAAGACTGGCTATTACATTGCACATGTACGTTGACTGTCTGAATGCATATATTATTTGGATTTTGTTGAACTGCACATGGCATAATCTTTGAGTAAGAGATGGATGTTTCTCAGGGACCTGGGTACAGAAATGGTGAAACCAGGAATAGAAAAGGAACATTGCAACCTTGCCTCAGGCTTCTAGGGAAGCAGCATCTAGTGTGCGGAGTACTGATCCAGAACCTAAGAAACAGGAAGGATGTTACATCTGCTTCAGAGAATACGACAGAAAAATGCATCAAGAATGTGTAAAGTGTAAAAACTTAGTATGTTCAGAACATGTCACCTATTTGCTCCATTTGTCCAAAGTAGTAGGTTATTCACTACCACTTTGCTGTGTTTGTGCCTTTTTATATTGCTATTTCCATTGTCTAAATGTGGGGTCAGTTAAATGCTGAAAGCTGCATAGCGTAGCTTTTTAAATAAGTGTGTGTGTTCATGGGGTCAGTTAGACCCCCACACAAGTACTGTGTAGTGTGCTTCTGAATCTAGAAAAGTTTTGATTTGTTCATAGATTTATAGTTAACTGATCATAACATCAGTTTTAAATCATCCCATGTGTTTTTCCAATGTTGACATACTGGGGTCTTGAAGACCCAATACAGTAGTAGTGGAGTGATTTTTTTTGATCCAATATGAGTGTTAAGGAAGGAATGGCAGGGATAACTTGTGCTAGGCAGGTACAGAGCTGCACTGCAGGGACTTGGAACAGCCTCCAGCTTAGAGCAGAAATTACAAATAAACTGTGCAAGAGAGACTTAAGTCAAAATGGCATTGGAGATAATTATTATATTTGTATGGCTACGCTGAAGTATTCTAGATCTTGATTTTGTTCACTTTGATACCAGTCTTGATTTTTTGACTCATATCCACAAGTAGCGGCAGAACAAGCTAGCTAAATAAGACTATCTTGATCTTGATAGATTTTTTCTACTAAATGTTCTTCCAAACAAAGAAAGTTTCCTTTGTCAGCAAAATGTTGATCCACATGTCTTTGCACTCTTCTGAGTTAGTGGAAAATTTAAACATTTTGAATATCTACATTTTTTAATAGACTGCAACATAGTTTTACTCTCACTAGTTTTAATATACTGGGTAGGATTTTGATCTCTGAAGGATGAAAATGATAGAGTCCCAAGAATGTCAAGTGATCTAAAGGGCTCTAAATTTCTTAATTAAAATGAATGATTTTGACTTCTTACCACCAGTTTGATGATTCTTTTGCTTGTTTCCCCACACAGTTCAAGAAGTCAGGTATTCTAAAATGTTAACCCCTGGTTTCATTGAACAAACCAATTTAATACGCTTTTTATTTTCTTTAGATTTAACTTCCTTGTCTCAATTTTCATGACCTCATGAAATTGCAAAGCTACTGGTAAACACTAATTAAGCCAGGACAGCAGATGTTTGTGGTGTGAAAAAGTGAATAAAGTTAAAAAAGCTTTAAGTTGTTTCAGATCAGTTACTGTGATTTCTCTTTGGTTAGCAGGAACTGTTTTAGCAAAGATGTTGCCAACTCTCAGGAGAAAACTGCTTGATAAGAGTGATCCATGCAGATTTCTATGAAGAGCTCATGTAGCAACTGATGTAGATAAATGTAATGAGATTAAATATTTCAGAAGTTTAAATTCTTTTCACTTGTCTTTACAAATTACTTTATTCAAATACCTACCCTTTCTGCAAAATTTCTGTAAATTTGTGATTATTAATTTCACACACTGCAGAGCTCTTCTCCCTTTTGTCATAGTTGAATGATTTTTTCAGTAATGTGTTCTAAAAGTCTCAAATCACTGTTCTCTGTAGAGCTGGTTTTCTCTACTGAGAAGTTAATCTGGTGTTTTATCAGCTAACAGAAGTATTTGGTTACTGCCACTACCTCCTGCTGTGCAGATCCAGTGATATTTAGTTTCTTATTCTAAAGCAAAGACTTTCATACAAACATCTACATTTTAAGAATTAAAAATTACAATAACACCCTGCACTACCCTGGCTGAAAACAAACTGTTAGTTTATTGATACCTAATCATTTTATTCCGTGTTGCTTTCAGATAATTCTGATCCATATCTTTAAATACTGGCCTATAGAATGGCACTGTATATTATACAGAAATTAACTTAAGGGACAAACCCTACCAGATATTGTCAGTCCAAGTTGGTTTTGTGCCAGGTTATTCCATTGTTTTTACTACACACAGTGCTAAAACATTAAAAGAAAAAATATAATTTCCCTGAGCATGAAAATTAACATATTTGCTAATATAATTTTAGTTTTTAATTTTTACATTGCTTATCTTGACCACGCTTCATATTTGACTGCTTAAACTAAAATCTCTTTTTGTTTTGCAGAGAAATATAATTGAAAATACTTCTTCAGCTAATCTTGGGACAAGCAAATTCTCGTTTGAATGGTGGATTAACAAGTAGTAATTTTATCATTTTGAAGGCTAAGAGGAAATTTTAAGAGTTGGAAAGAACTGGATTTTCACCCTAGTCCAGCAGCTTTGCTGCTCACTTAAACACAGATGAATGAAGACCCCATTCGGAAAGACACCAGGTCAGCGATCCAGAGCTGATGCAGGTAGGCAATCTTTTTTTTTAAAACTGGGTGGTGAAATATTGAATTAAATATTAAAACACAAAAGTGTCTGTAATGTTTTTGTGAAGTTTTTAGTAACTTTCAGTTCTTTTCCATCTTGGTATTAAAATTGTGTGTGTTCTGCTACTGTCAACCTCGTTGACTTTATTTTGTCGTAGTATGACAGCAGCTTGTCAGAAATCCAGCGGAGGCCTGTATGTAAAAATATCTTGTTGTTATATTTTAGTTTTGCTGAAGCTTTCATATTGCACACAGACATGAAATTTTGAAAGGAAGGGGAAAATGCGTCACAACAAGATTAGTGTCTGTCAGTTTCAGAACATAAACTGTTCATCAGCGATCCCCCACAGTGCTAGTAAAGAGAACTCTGGAACATGGTATATTCAGTAGGTGCTACTTAAAACTTACTATAAAATGTCAGCATTCTGAAGAAGCTGATCAGCCAATATCTGTAAAGGAGCATCAGTAAGACTTTTTGGCTTTGTTTACATGAGATTTAGGCGTCATCTAGGTAGGGAAATTAATTCAGATTAAGGTAGTGTGTGAAGTTAAAGCTATTCCTGATTAAGTCTATGTGGGTGCTCTTCTTCCACAATAAGAGTGCCTTATGCTAAATTAACTTGATCTATTTCTAGAGCATCCATGTAGGAAGTTAGTCAGGAATAACTCCCCCTGTGGACAAATCTTTTGTTAAACCAGTGCAACTTTTTATGTGGACAATCCTTATCTTGGTTTGAATGTCTTATTTCAGTTGAGTTTAAATCAACTCCTGACTAACTTAAACTATTTGAAAATAAGTGTTCATGCAGCCTTATGCACCCATTTAACTAAAGTTGTTTAAAATTGCACATATAATTAAGCCAGTACAGCTTTGTCTTGAAGACAAGCACTTACTCCATGCTTTGAGGGCAAGAAGAAATAAAGACAGTGCAAGTGTAAACTAACAAGGTTTAAACTAATTAAGTGCCTGGGGCCTCTGTGAACAAAAGCTAACTAATTCAGCTTTCCCCTTGCACTGGGTGCTAAGGGGGGATGTCTGAAAGGGCTTGTGTACACATGGAGCCATAGAGAAATAGCTATTGTACTTTAAATTTCCACCTATAATAATCTAAACTAACTTTCTAGTATACAAAGCCCTAAGTCATTTCTTGTGAGTTGGGGGGAGAATGGCTTTGGGACATAGAACTTCACATCCAGGCATTTTAGAAAACTGTTGAACCAAAAGCTGGAAGTTCTGTTTTAATATGTTTGATAAACCTTCATTAAAAAAAGCAGAATAGTTTATCTTTGAGAGAGAAAGTTTGCTTGGTACAACTGTTCTGTTTTGTTGAGGTTTTTTTTGTTTTGTGCTCCTCCCTTCCCCCCTTCTCCCTCCCCCCCCCTGCTGCAGAGTCATTCCGTTAAGCTTTCATTCCCAGCAGAGAAAAATCATGTTTACTTTGTAAAGCATACAACATAGCTAATGAGCTGAAGGGAGGGATAAAAGAGTATTTAAGTACGCTGTACGGTGCATGTACTGTAGTAGATTTATGGGAAGCTCCTGTGATTTAATATAAAATTGGGAAAGCTCAATTGATATGAAACTAACCATACAGGCCATATTGGTGCTTCCATATGTGTTTCCAGCTCATCGTTCAGATTTGTTGAATAAATTACAAAAAGTCTTTAATCTCCATGAAAGGCTGCAAGTCTGTCATATTCAGTAACCTAATCCCTTAATATTAGACCCATAGAAGCAACCAGTACAACACTAACTCCTTCTGGGCTGTGAAATATAATTGTCATCCAGTGTGGTGTGTGTTAAGTATTCAGTTCCAGTAGTAATACAATAATTTTTTAATCTTCTGTATTGCTAGTGACAACTTTTGAAAGGAGCAACTGGTGTTGAAGGCATTCTTTTCAATGAGATTTGAGGGGTATTGTGCATCTTATTTCATATATGGTTCACGTTAGCAAGTCTTTACCTGCGTTATGATTGTCCAATGAGCATCAGGCAGTAAAAACTACCATTGGAGGAAAATAGTTCTGGAAAGGGTGCTTTTGCTTCACTTGCATTTTTACTGATCAAATTCATAGTAATGTTACTGTACTTAGTTTTTCTTTTGCAATTATAAACTTTTTGGTTACTATTAAAAGCAGTTTTCTAACTTTGCTTTACAGGTACAGGAAAGCTACCTACAAAGTTTGGGAGGGTTAGGAAGAAACAGATGAATCAGTTTCTTAAAGAGCTGAGCTAAGAATCTGTATTCAACTATAATAAAGTAAATTTCAGATATGGCAAACTATAAAATCTTTTTTTAAATTGGTACTTAAAAAATAGTGTTTTGCATGTTTTTCTGTCATTCAGTATGGAAATGTTTCTGGTAACTAGAAATCATAGTTTGGTGATTGTTTTATCAATTCAGTTCATAATTATCTGATTAAATTTTGTTCATTGGCTGAGATTTTAGAATTGCTCCCCTTTTTTTTTCAGAAATTAATCTTCACACCTGAGGGACAAGTGGGTGAAAGTTTTCAAATGTCAGTCTATGAGTAAAGACTAAAAATTTATGGAAGGCTTGGCTGGCCAACCAGCAGGAATCAAACAAAGCCTATGTCTAAACCATTCATGTCGTATAAGTGCAAGAGAAGAGGTAAAATGCATTAATGAAGATTTAAGAGGAGTATGGATAGGCCTCAATCAAAATGATTATAAACAAAGTTTCTTCAAGTGGTGGTTTCTGTGTCTATTCCACTTGAAGTGCGCATGTACTCCACATGCCTGGGACCAGAAGATTTATTTTTCATTAGTGGTGTCCATTGGTCTGCACCTGCACCCGTCTCCTTGTGCTCCCAGCTGAGAGGATATGGGGCAGTGCAGACCAGTCACTTCCATGGTTCCTTTCTACCATCTGTGGTCTGAGATGAAACTTCTCTAGTGTCTACAGCTTTAGCTAGCGTTTTTTGTTTTATTGCTGTTAAATAGTTCTCCTTTTCTACCTATTTCTTAGTTTCAGTGTTAGTTTTGGAAAACTTAGGGGGGTTCTTCCCAACCCCAGCCATCTACCTATATTTGGTGCCTTTCATGCCCAGGGCCCCAGGTTTTAAGTACTGTGGCCTTCCCAATCAGTGAAGGTCATGACACCCATCTGTATGGCCTCAGGGAAGCACATATCCCCTCAAGTGTTGTATCTTCCAGATTTTCCCTTGCTGAACCCCTCAATCCCATGAGTTCAGACTTCATACTTTCCTGGTAGATTGTTTGAGACCAGAGTCTGACCCTGGTACATCAGTCAGAGGCACCAGGAATCTGCCTTTGGTACACAGTTGTCTCTGGCTCTGAGACTGTTGTAAGCAGAATTAGGGACCAGCAGTAAACAGGGAAGACACAAAGAGGGTAAGAATAAGCACCCTTACGAGGATAAATGTGAGCAATCTCCTCTAGGTCCTCATCTAAGAAAAGGACTTCTCCAGTCCATTCTTATGTTGGGTGAGACTCCGTGACCCACTACAGGTTTATCAGGAGTTCAAAGAGAACCTGGTACTTGTCCCTTGGCACAAAACCAAAAGTAAATCTGTTTCTTTATGCTTTAAAATGAAGTTTAAAAATGAATCCTTAAGAAATGTAACACCCAATATTATTATTTTGTTGCCCCTAATGATCTCATTAACAGAGTAACACTTGTCAAACTTCCTCTAAAGTGAAAATTCACTAAAATATTGTTCATATGCTACATTTGAGTAACTTATTTTAGGATTATTGGTAGTGTTTGTTATCAAGAATAATAGGTAAAGTTTCTCCTTCAGCATAGGCTGAAGATTACAGTGGTCTAATAAAGAGAATTCCACAATTTCCACTGCCCTCGCTTGGTGGCCACTTTGAGAAAGGGTCTCTTTGTGTGTCTTGGCCTGCTTACAGCATGGAAAGCAACCATCTTCCCTGAGGGTAACTTGTGGCTTCAGTCTCACTGAGAATAATTGGAGATGGTGGCCATTTTCAAAGAAAGCCGTTCTTTTTGACAGATGAAAATTTCCATTAGGAAAAAAAAAATCATAAATATATTTTCAAAAGCTATTTTGTACCACTACATCTACTCAACGGGTAGGCCAAGAAGGAGGGGGAAATTACAGAAGGGGGATATATACCATGCACAAAAGAGGGGTTGCAGGAAGGACAGGGAAGTTTGAGTGTGTGTTGTAAAAGGCAGAGGTATTTTGGAAGATGGGAGAAATGAGGGGAAACGGAGTATGCACTCAGCTGTCTTGTTATGCACTGCCAGAACAAAGCAGCTGTAAACCCAGTTTAGCTGACCTGTATGCTCTGTCTGCTTTGTGCTATTCCAGAATAGGACAAAGAAGCCATTTTTAAAACTTTTTTTTAAAAAAGTGAGTACTTCATAAGTTTAAAGCATTAGAAATGTCACATGGTAACATTTTCTTTTGATTTCTTTAGTTTCATATATAATTGTTTAGAAAATGGTGAATGATGCATTTATTATTTACTACAATCCTATTTATTTACTCAAGATTTGCAATAAGTTACAGTTGGCAGAAAATTCAGTTCAATTAAAATGCACAAAAACAGTATTTTAATTTTTTATTAGGTAAATAAAACTGCCATAAGTGTACATACATAAGACTAGATATGGAAAAAGTTTATCCAAAACATTTATTTAACAAAGGATAACATTTATTTATCTATAGTTACTAAATTGAACTGATCCTATAACTAGATCTTATCCTTTCACCTTTTTATTCATAGTGGAAGAAGAACACCAGCTACTGTGGTCAAGTTCTGGTGTTCACGCTTTGAAAAGGTTGTTAAAAAATTAGCGTGGGTTCAGAGAAGCTATAAAAATGAACTGAAGTCTGGAAACATGCCTTATGATGTGCCTTAACCTAAATAACGTGAGTTGAATGTGACCTGTAAGGAATCCTTTAATTTAGCAGACCAAGGCATAATAAGATCAAATAGTTGGATGGGAAATAAGACTCACATGAAAGTGAGGTCAATTAATCATTGGAACAACTTTCCAAGAAAAGAGGGTAAATTTGTCATTTAAGAACATAAGAGCAGCCATACTGGGTCAGACCAATGGTCCATCTAGCCCAGTATCCTGTCTTCCGACAGTGGCCAGTGCCAGGTGCCCCAAAGGGAATGAACAGAACAGGTAAACATCAAGTGATCCATCCCCTGTTGCCCATTCCCAGCTTCTGGCAAACAGAGGCTAGAGACACTTCAGAGCATGGTTTTGCATTTGAAGTCCTGAAATCATGGTTGGATATCTAAGAGAGGCACTCTGTTTCAGCTGCAAGTTAAGTTTAGTAATATCTGTTTACATGGTAGGTAAGAATTGCCTCCACTGCAGAAATTAATGGATGAAGTTCTATGGCCTGTGTTGTGCAGAAGATAAGATTAGGTGATTATATAGTGATCCTTTTGACCTTAAAATTTATCATGTTGTCGTGTATTTTCTTAAAACTAATGCAGAAAACATATATTGGGAGAAGATATACCCCGCTTGCTTAGTCTGATGCTGAGAGTTCATCATTAATAAATTAGGCAAGTATTGAACATTGAGGATAGTCGTTAAAATTGGCATTAACTGTAATGATCTACTGGCTGAAGCTATTTTGATTAAAAAACAAGTGACCTGACTTGTGACCCTGACAGTTTAAAAGACGACGTATAAGACTGTAAATCAGTTTCCAGCCTACAATATTAACTTATTAGAACAATTGTATACTAGTGCTCACATATGGTCCTTTTGTCAGTTTTAGCAGAGAATTGTCTGTCAAGCTTTGTGGTTGCCAGATTGTACAGGCAGTTCTTTCTATATAATTTCTTCTCTCTTCCTGAGGTATTCCCCCCCCCCCCTTTTTTTTTTTTTATTTTCTTTTTATTTCTACTGCTTGTCACTTCCCAGCAGCTACAGGATTGACAGATATTTATTTCCTGGAAAGTTTGACATTTTTCCTGGAGAATCAGACATTATCTTATCTTTAAAGTGATCATCTGTGAGTGAATATCTGTCAGGCTGATGTATTCCTCCTCCTCTTCTTTTTGTCCTTCATTTCTCCTAGATTTGGAAATATTTTTAAACTGATAAGTTCCTGGGAGACTTTCTAGGGTTGTGTTAGGATTGCAAAAAACATTGCATAAGGGCTGCTGCCAACCTGCATGTGAGCATGGCTAAACCCAGCAGTTACATACCTATCATATGTTCATGCAGCTCTAAGACTCTTAGCCATCCAGAAAAGTAACATCACTGTTTCAAAATCAAAGTATTTTTGTCTCAGGTAATAAATCTAGTTTTTTTCCCCCAGTTGGCTATGGCAGAATGCCTGTTTTTTGACACAATGATAGTTGTCAGCAGCAGTCTAAGAAATGGCAGTTAACTTTCATTGAAGGTTAACTGCCACCAGTATAGACAAAGGTCACTCTCTTCTCAGGCAGGCAGGAAGGGGTAGTCAGTCCAGATACAGAAGCATTCACTTATTATTTCAAATATGTTTTGGGTATATAAAGTGACATGCCTTAAAGGACCTAGTTTTCAGAAAGTACTGAGTACCCTCCTTCTGAGAGTCTGGCACCTTAGAGATTTAAGAATTGGGGCACTTAAAATCAATGGTCACTTCAACAATTTAGGTCTTTCTGTTTGGTTCTGCCCTTTCTCCCATTAGGATCAACGTTTTATTTTCCACTTTGTAGAGTATTAATAAGTGGAGCCTCAGACTACTTTGCAGTCTCAGCTTGCCTTTGCTATATCAGAATGGAAGAAAAGACTTCAGTAAACAACTCTGAAGAGGTGAACTAATTGCAACACCGCTTTTTCGGCCTCCATAATCTTCCCAATTTGTCCCCTTCACCCTGGGCTTTCCCTGTTTCAGCATTGTGTATGTATGCTCTTCCCTGTCGGCCACCGGTGGAAATGGTGCCTAACAGGGCATTTTACAACATGGATCACGGAACCTCCCAAGAGTCTGCCACCTGACATGATAGCGTCATTGGAAAAAGAGAGGCGGGAATGCTAAAGAATTCACTTCAACTTTTCCTATCCCGGTGCTCTGTTCTTCAGAGTGGAAGCACTCAATCCAAGGAATACTCCTTGGATCACAAAGCTTTTCTCCTCAGGTACCCTTACGGATCTTCTTTGCACCGTAACAGTTTCTCTTGCTCCTTCAGTTATCTCCAAGGACTTGTTTGCTGAATCTTCTGGCAAATGGGTAATTCCTTAATCTTCTCCTTCTGGTAGCTGGATGCCATAAAGAAAGGAGGACATGGTCATCCTCTTCTTTTCTCTCTCCCCCCAAAGAGCTTCTACTTATTTAATTGTGCACACAACTGTAATTCATTTAAATTTCTGCAGTGAACTAACAGGATGCAAGGTTTCCTGCAATGAGGATGTCGAGCAAATTTTCCTTGTTTGGTCAACCACAATAAAAATGGAGGGAGCTTGCAGCAGAAGTCCTAATATTGCCAATGCAGCACCATCTTTCCTTGGTACCAGAAGTAGGGTCTTTTCAGACCAGCCCCTGAAACAAGGAGACAATGGAGGAATTGAAAAGACTTTAGCCCAGCAGTAGCATGGCTCTTCTGAAAACACAGGGGGAGGTGCTAGCTGGAGGGCAACAAGGAGCCAGATAGCCATGACAGACCTGGACACCAAAATTCACACATCCTTTTCTGGGGAGGACTGGGTCTGTGAAGCCGATCTGGGTATTGCTTCAGCAGTTCAGTGAGGCTCTTAGAGAGTGGCAGGTGGTGCAGTTGGAACTACAGCAGGCTAAAGGAACTGCAGCATTACCTGATATGGATCCTGCAGGAAAGAAACAGTAACAGGTACTGGGTAGATAAGAGGAATCCAGTGAGCTGGAAGCCTGAGACTTGGCCAAGAAGATGTTATGATTGTGGACAGATGGGATATTTTAAGAACGGCTTACCCTTGGGTGAACTTGGAGAAAGACGCAGAGAAACCAGGGCAGAGACTAATAGCTCTCCAGGCAGAGAAGCCTTGGAGAAAAGACCCTGACAAAGCAGGGCAAAGAGACTGCAAAAGCTCTCCATGTCAAGAGGTCAGAGGTGGGAAATCTTGTCTAATCAGGACAAAGGACTGTTAAACGCTGTCCAAGCAGAGCAACCGAGGAAAGAAGATCCTGAGAAATCAGGGCAGAGACTGCAAATAACTCTCCACATAGACAGGCCTGGGCAAGGAGCCCCTGAGCAAGCAGGGCAAAGACTGCATAGAAGGGGACATTAACCTTCAGATAGGCTCACAAACCTAAAGCCCCTTCTTTGGGATTGGGTGTGGGGGGAGGTATGTGATGGGGTGTACCAGGTCCTTTGAGGCCCCCTGCTGGAGGCACTGCATTCCTACCCCACCCCACCCCAGGAAAAAGCGGTTAAAATTGATCTTCCAGGGCTGCCTAAAAAGGCTATATAGAAGCAACCAGTCAGAGCAGGCTCAGATAAAAGGAGTTGCAGGGCTTGATCAGGTCAGTTCCTGGGTGGGACCAGAGGGGCAAGGAATGACCAAAGGCTTTAAACAGGCTGCGTTTACCAGACTTGGGAAAGAAGACATGAAAACTGAAACCCTAAGGTAACCAATGAAAGGAACAGGACCACATGGGGGGGAAAAGCCCAGGGAATAACTGCAGCAAACAGAGCAGCGGTTCATGGCTGCTGTTTATAGGGTCCCTGAGCTGGGACTCGGAGTAGTGGGCAGGCCTGAGTTCCCACCACTGGGAAAGTGACCTATGCCCCGAGAAGGGGAAAAGGCTCTTTTAGAAGCCCAAGTGAAAGGTGGGATTTAAAAGACCAAGAGACGGGGCTGAAGACCCTAGCGAGGGCAGGTAGCTTGTTGGACTTTTGATACCGCTGAGAGAGGTTTGCTTTTTGACTATGTGACTTGGCTGGAGGGCTGAGCCACTGCAGACCTACCAAGCAGGTAGGTACCAACCTATAGGGGAGGTGCCAGGACCAGGAAAGATTGCAGTATCACACCTAACCGACAGGAGGAACTCACGAGAGGTGAGTGTCCCTTGTCACCGTATGATTTTATTAACTTTGCTGAATGTTCATTTTGTGAAACTATACTGAATATATAATAAATAGCTGGATTTTTTTTTTCTAGGCTTTCCAGTTGCAAAGTAAATTCTGAAAGCTTGTGTAGGTAGCTGGAGGAAGCTTATCCTGAAAGCAGTATCTCAAGTGGAACAGTAATATGCTGTTTTTGGTAATTATCAAAGTAGTACAGAAACTGCAGCAAGTGATGTGAATCTAAACCTTTTCACATTTAATGGAAATAGCATTCATGTGTTGTGAAATCTGACAGCTCCCTTGTGATAAATTCATTAATGTTGGCTGCTTTAATACCAATTACTACCTGAGATCAAACTTTACTTATACCAAAAAAGCATACACACTGATCTTTCCACTTATTAAATGTCTGGTGAAATATTGATATTGAAATTTCTATCAAAGTGTTTTTCTTTTAATGAATTAGCCACTCACTGTTCATCCTCTAAATTCTGTTTAGATCTCAAACCGAAAGTAGCGTCAGTGACTGACATGTAAATTGTTCACACCACAAAACTGCTGCCCTACTTAGTGCGTTTGAAAGTCTCTCTGCTGAAGAGAGGATTAGGAATTGTGTTAATTTGAGGGTTGGGAATGGTGAGAGGAAGCATGTACAGGATCAAACTGCACTACACTTGTTTGATTTCTAGTAAAATGTACAGAAAACCTATCTAACACACTTCTGTCAAAGGTGCCTAAAGAAACAAAACTAAAACAGCATCAGCTTCTAGCAAAACTCTGCCTTGATCAAAACCTTTACCCACAGACATCAGGTACTATCGAATCCCTTGCTCTCCAAAAGCCAACCAATTTTCAGTAATGTTTAAAATGATACTTTGCAGGGAAACAAGAAGACTGTCGTGCCATTTTTAAAGATGCTTTTCTGTAAAATGCTTCAAGCATTATAAGCGTTTATCAGGCTCATTAAATCATATGTTATACAAACCTATACAAATAGGTTTATATCTAAAATAATCCAAAAGTAGCTAGAGAAGTAGTTTTTGATTAATATTTATAGAAATTATTTCTTCTGCACAATTTATTTGACACTCTGGCAGGACAAGATTTGTGGGTCTTCCTTAAGTGATGATGAGTGCAATAGGATTAAGATCATGTTAAATTATTTCATCAATTTTTTTATTCATAAGTACTTTTAAAGGGCAAATTTGCAAAAAGAAAAGATTTACACAGAAATAAAATATGCCTCAAAATATCACCAGAGCAATTTAAAAGTATTTTAAATAAATTTGTCCTGGAATGTGCACTACAAAGAGAAGATTATCATTATTCACACACTTAGTGTGAGCTTGCCAAAGTGAATTGGGCAAAATTGAAGGACCAATGCTTGACATAATTGGAGGACTGTTGAATATTATTGTTTTGCTCGTAGAGCTATCATTCTGCTTAGGGACAAATTACCTTCTAAACATTAAATATCACTCCAGTGAGGGGGGAAATTCAACAGCTGTATCTACTCTTGATTTTATTAGTCACTTACCCTATTTGTGCAGCACTTGCATGTGCAAAGGCAGCCTATTTGCATGTCTGTCTGAAAATCTGGCCCTTGATTACGTTGCTGGGATTCAGTGTTAGCACTTACTTACCAACATAAGAATGGCCATACTGGGTCAGACCAAATGTCCATCTACCCCAGTATCCTGTCTTCTGACAGTGGCCAATGCCAGCTGCTTCAGGACATGGTCCATGATTGAGCCCCCACATGCTACTGCAGTACAAAAAAACCATAACAGAAAATAGGTTCCCTTCACACCTTTTTAGATCAATTTTCAATCTAAGACCATAGTACATTGGTTCACATTCAAGCATATGGACCATCTTCCACTAGGAATTCATAAATACATCAAGCAAGCTGGGAAAATGGCAATTATCCATCTTAATTTTTACTGTCAATTTAAAATTATGAAATTGATGTTTTAAGATCCCGGATACTTTAAGCACTTTTTTTTTAGTAAAATGGAAAAAATAGTTTGTCATATAACTGATTGATTAGTTCTTACCATCTCACCAAAAAAAATGTGTTCCTGTGGTGGTTGGGGGAAGAAGTTGGTAAACCTCTATCAACTTTTTCTAAAGATTCAAAAATGCGGTTGCAAATCACTTGGATGTGTGTTTAACACTTCCTTTCCTTCCTCTACCCCTACATGTGTGCACACTTTTGTATTTTGCATTGATATACATCTGTAAGGATTATTAGTATCTAATCTTTTAGCACAGCTAGTGTATTCTTTAGATGTATGGTGGTGGTAATGAAAAGTGTTTCTCTTTTCATAGTGGGGGAGGGCAATGTGTCAACAGAGTGGTTTCAAGTGTTTTTCTTCCCAAATAGTTGGCTGATACTCTGAAACTTGTTCAACACTATGGAAGTCTGCAAGATGCTAGCAGAACTCAGGATATATTTTGCTAGTTAAGATTAGGTAGTTTAGCAACTGTAACTTCCCTAATTCAGTTGAACAACAAAAGATTCAGACAGACTGATAACATTATAGTAATAAGCTAATAGTGGTTCTGGTCTTGTTTATGTAAGGATAAAACCAAATGCTGCAAATGGAGAATGGCTGTAAATACTGAGAATTCTTCCTCCAGTAGCTACTCTTGAGGGCATTCTACCCCAGAAAATTAAAAATTCTGCGCACAATATTTTAAAATTCTGCGAATTTTATTTGTCAAATAAATGTGGAGGCTCCAGCATGGAATTGGAGAGAACAGGCCACTGGCTGCACAGAGGTTGGAGATCACTGTGCAGCTCCTCCCTGGGACATGGACTCAGTAGTGAGGCTGCACCCAACCCTGACAGAGTGCAAGGACCTGGCCTGCCCCAGAAACAGCCTAGGGCCCTGCCCCTCTGTGTGGGCAGGCACACTCAGCAAGGTAGGATTCAGGTGTGGTGGGGCTTAATGTGACTGGATCCAGGTGTGGGTTAAGAGGGTTCTGAGTGGGGCAGTCTAGGTGCGGGTGGCTCAGTGGAGGAATCTGGGCGTGGGATCTTGATGCATCGGGACTTGTTGCGAGTTCTGGATGCAACAGGAATGGGATGCTGCAGGGGGTGGGAGTTGGTGTGTTGGGGATAGAGCTCGGCAGGGGAGTCTGGATGTGGGGGGTTCAGTTTGAGGCCCAGATGCTGGGGGAAAGAGGCTCAGTGGGGTGGGGATCCAGGTGCAACTGGTTGGGGCTAGGTGGGGTGGGGATCCAGGTGCAGGTGGCTTGTCAGGATGGTTCAGGAATAGGGGGAGTGGGGCTCTTCGGGGAGGTTTTGAGTGTGGTGGGTAAGGCTCGGCAGGAGGGTCTGGGTATGAAGGCGTCTGGATGCCCGGAGGTCGGGCGAATGTGGGAGCAGCTCCCTGCACAGGGATTCCTCCCCCTGCAGCTGAGAAATGATGGGTGCAGGAATCGGGGGGTGGAGAGAAGGGGAGTTTGCAGAGCTTCCTGCACCCGGGGGAGTAATATGGGGGTGGGTCTGACCCAGCCCCAGATGCCATGCAGGGGAAGAGGAAGCCCCATCCTCCCCAGCCCAGCACAGGGTAGGAGCCACCAGCCCAGTCTTCCCCAGTCCTGCCTCCTGCCCCACAGTGATTTACCTATCTGTCGGCTTCCTGGAGCACCCAAAACATACTGCTGGGGAGGGCCGCATGACTGCTTTTGTGCCTTCCCCGTCAGAAAGTAATTTTTCTGCAGGGAAGCAAATAAATCTGCAGGGGACATAAATTCTGCACATGCACAGTGGTGCAGAATTCTCCTCAGGAGTAAAGAGCTTAGGAAATGATGGATCCATCAATCAGATGGTTACAGCCTTTCACTTGTACTGGTTTTGAAAGTTAAATGTTAAATTGTTTTGGAATTGCTTATAGTTTGGAATCTTTCAGGAAAGGCGATGAAAAAGGTAGAGAACAAATGTGTGGCAGTCACCCTCAAAGGAAACGTGTAGGTTTTTTATACTGGTTTTACGACATTGTATTAAGCCATAGAGGCTGTGGCAAATTGGGCATTCTGTCTGTACCACTTCTGAATTGCTTACAATTTCTTAAAAATGATATCATGAAATTCCTACTTTTATTTTCTGTCTTTTTAACCGGTTACTTATCTGTTAGAGGACCTTCCCTGTTATCCCACGGCTGCTTAGAGTACTTGTCAGAGGTTTTCTGATAATCCAAGTACACTATATCCACTGGATCACCCTTGTCCACATGTTTGGTGACCCACTCAAAGAATTCTAATAGATTGGTGAGGCATAGATTTTCTCTTTACAGAAGCTGTGTTGACTCTTCCCCCATCTAATCATGTTCATCTAGGTATCTGATCACTTTGTTCTGTACGATAGTTTCAGCCAACTTGCCTGGTACTGAAAGTAGGCTTACCGGCCTGCAATTGCTCAGATCGCCTCTGGAGACTCTTCTAAAAATTGGTGTCACATTAGCTATCTTTCAGTCATCTGATACAGAAGCTGATTTAAGTGATAGGTTACATACCATGGCTGGTAGTTCTGCAATTTCATATTTGAGTTCCTTCAGAACACTTACATGAATACCATCTGGTCCTAGTTGCTTATTACTGATAAATTTATCAGTTTGTTCCAAAATTACTTCTCTTGACACCTCATTCTGGGACAGTTCCTCAGATTTGTCACTTAAAAGAATGGCTCCAGTGTGGGAATCTCCCACACCGTTGTTGTGTTTGGAATTTGAACATACAGGTGATCTTGACCACAACCACTATCTGTTTTAATCTGACATCTGAGTAGAAATTAAAAGTGTATTTCATGCAAGTTTAGCTCCAGAAGTATATTAATTCTAGGATTTTTATTCAGAATACTTACATTTTTGGGGGGTTTTTTGTTCAATATTTAACTCCCATAGAATTGCAGCACTTCATCTACATCTTGGCATTCAAAACAGCAGCCTTTCTTAGCACTCTGCATGAACGGAATATGTTCATTTCCCAATCATTTATGTGTTGTTTTCTCTGTTACAGGGCATGCAGGAGTGTCTGCCAGCATGATGAAGAAGAGAACTTCTCACAAGTAAGCGATTTCTAAAACTTATTTTTATAAATTTCAACTGTTTGTACTTCCCAGTGTAGGGTTTGTTACCCAGAATTACGTTGTTAGAAATATGTTCTTATTACTGCTGTTCCAGCCTTTACTTTTTGTTTTACGAACAGTGTGGGATTGTGTTCAGGTAATATATATCCACTGGCAGATATACATTTGTTTTCTACATTGCTTTTGCTCACAGGCTTGCTTTTTAAACTTACTTATGTTTGAATAGCACCATCACTTGAGAAACAAGATCATGTGAATAAAATGGTATAAATTGCTTGAAGACTTTAGGGAGAGGAAGTGGCAAGGAAAGACTATAGTAACTTCACTGCCTAAGTGGTGCATTGTGACTAGGTCAGTATAAAGCTATTCTCATCAAGTATTTTTAATGATAACTGCATCTGGAAAATAACCTCAGACATATAATAGATTTCTTATTACTACTTGTGTTTCAGTAATTTCATTTCAAATACATTTTTGTCATGGAGATTTCCCATATGTATTTTTTCAAATGCGGTGATTGAGAATAATTCAACACTTTTATAAGGATGCTTTATTTTTTGTTAGGGGTATCTCATCACCCTCCACACACTCATCACTCCCAAAAAAAGGGAATTAATTTGTTGTTCACCTTGTGATTTTAAGAGGGAGTAGATGATGGAAAGAGCTATTCTGAGGGAGGAGAAGGTATAGTCTGGACATGTTTGATCTCATTGTTTTTAACAGCTAAATAGATTGGGTCTGGCTAGTTTTCTGATGGAACACTTCAAAGACAAAAACTGAGTGCAGGTGCATTTTATGACTATTAAACATTTTTTCTAAGTGCAAAAACCTGTTCATTATTTTTCAGTGTACACTCTTCTACAAAATAGTATGTGACAATCCAAGGTTGCTGGTTATCATTAATAATTTCTTAAATACATTCAAATGTGTTCCTCAGTGTTCCATCCAATGTTCAAACAGATAGAGGAATGGATCACAGAACTAAAAATTAGTAGTAGCTTGGGCATGACTCTATTAGATTTTTATATGCAAACAGAATGTACAAAGTACACAGTGTTTTGGCTGTTTCCCTGCAGCCTGACTCCCCCTTATTAGATGTTTCTGTCAGCTGGTATGCTTTCTAAGGATGATAGTTTTGATAAGGCCATTCAGTGAGTAATTCTCTGAGCACCTCAGGGGCAGCCTCCCACCTTACAGGAGGATGGGTATTCGTCTTCTGATAGTGGGGATGTTTCACTCTCTTACCTTTTTAGGTGGTACCTTTCTATGACCCATATATGTTTGCTAGTCAGGTCAGGCGTGGGAAAATATAGGCATGTTAGTTCAAAGACCCTAGTTGGTACTCCTCCATCCTGGCCACTCTCATTTTATCCATATGGACAGACTGCTTGGCCTCGCTGGTGCCATGGTCATATCCTAAATCAAAGTATTCCTCAGCTTCAGTTTCCAGGGTTAAATCTCATTCACGCCCAGATCTGCCTGTCATGCAAAAGCAACCACAGCAATCTGCAAGTATTGTTGAACCGGACTCTCTTCTTCGTCAGTTTCTGTATGAGTATATATTTCAGCAACAAGTTTCTGAAACATTCCCAGAGAATATTCTGTCTTCTTCACAGAATGAGGCTGACTGTTCGTCAGGCATCTTCATTCGATGATTATAAGTCATTTCAAGAATTAGTCTGCTGAATGGTCTGCCAAAGTTTTGTAGAGCTACCAGCTCAGACTGTTCAAGAAAAAGAACATATTATTGGTAGGGCCCTACCAAATTCAGGGTCCATTTTGGTCAATTTCACAGTCATAGGATCTTACAAATTGTAAATTTCACGATTCAGCTATTTAAATCTGAAATTTCACAGTGTTGTAATTGTAGGGGTCCTGACCCCAAAATGAGTTGTAAGGGGGGTTGCAGTGCTGCTACCCTTACTTCTGCACTGCTGCTGGTGACAGCACTGCCTTCAGAGCTGAGCAGCTGGAGAGTGGCAGCTGCTGGCGGGGAGCCCAGCTCTGAAGGCAGAGCTGCCACCATCAGCAGCACAGAAGTAAGAATGGCATGGTATAGTATTGGCACCCTTACTTCTGCGCTGCTGCCTGCGGAGCTGGGCCCTCAGTCAGCAGCCACCACTCTCCGGTCACCCAGCTATGAAGGTAGTGCAAATGTAAGGGTGGCACTACCATGACCCCCTGCAACTCTCTTTTGGGTCAGGACCCCCAATTTGGGAAACACTGGTCTTCCCTGTGAAATCTATATAGTGTAGGGTAAAAGCACACAAAAGACCAGATTTCCTCGTACCTCGTACATCTGCTCTCCAAACTGGGACAGAGAATGAATGTGAAAAAGTCTCATTTAATCCCAACACAGAAGATAGAATTTATTGGGCTTCTACTCAATGCTCGAACCTCCATGGAATACCTGTCACAGCCAGATTCAAGAACATTATAGAGTTGATCAATCAACTTCATAAAAATCCGTGTACTACAAGAAGGATATGTTTCCAGCTTTTAGGTCCCATGGCTTCATGTACGCTTGTGACCCTATTGACCAGACTGCATTTTCATTGTGGTCGACTGTTTTTGGATTGTCCATTTCCGTGCTGTTGACAAAATAGATATGGGGTAAGCATCTCTTAAGGAGTTGTGAACTCCCTCAGCTCATGGAAAGATCCACATCGTTCTTCCCAGCACCTTACACGAGTCACTAGTGACTGATTCTTCCTTGTTGGGTTGGGGAACCCATCTCAACAACATTTACAGTACAGGATCAATGGTGTCAGAGAGGCATGCCTTCATATCAATACCCTTTAGCTCAGAGCAGTAAAGCTTGATACATGGCCTTTCTACCTCATATCAAAGATGAGTGTACAGGTAAGAATTGACAATACCACCGTGATGTTTTATGTAAACAGTGAGGAACCAAACCAATGCTCTTGTGCAGGGAAGCAGTCCTTCTATGGAACTGGTGTATCTGGCACAACATAACACTAACTGCAGTGCATCTTACAGACCTATACAACATGCTGGCAGATAGAGCATCCAGGTAGGCATTTTTCTCAGAATCATGAATGGTTCATAAAAAAATCAGTCAACAAGTCCATTTTCAGTCAGATCTGTTTGCCACTGAACAGAACAAGAAATGCAAAGCGTTTTATTCCAGGGAGGGACGAGAGTCTGGGTTCTCAAAGAGATAACTTCATAATCCCTTGGACTCATGGTCTATTATACACTTATCTCCCAATTCCTCTGATCCCATATGTGTTAAGGAATTCAAACAGGAGAAGGCCTTAATCATCCTAATAGCTCTAGATTGGTCCACGCATGACTGTTTCACAGAAATCAGAAATTCTCGGTATTGGCAATATCACTTACCACTTCTACTAGACTTAAATGTTTTCCCTGTTATGAGTAATTATCCAGGTTTGTTGTCACTACACCTCATGGCATGGAAACTGTCTGGCTAACAGACTTGGAGAAGACTTGTTCTGGTGATATATGAAACATATGGATTCAAAGCAGAAGGCAATCCACAAGGACAAATTATACTGCAAACTTGGATCATTTTTCATCCTGGGCGTACCAGCATAATGTTTCTCCATAAGAGACATCAATCTCTCATATCATTCAATATCTATTATCCTTATAAACCTCTGGTTTGTTGTTAAGCTCATTATGTGTTCGCTGTCTCCGCATATCTTCCCCCAATTCAAGACCATCCAGTTTTTTTCTCATACTTGTTAAAGTTTGTGAAAGGTATTTTTAGAGTTTTTCCTTCAATAAGACAGCCCCCTCCATCTTGGAATCATAATGTGAGGCTTACTAGCCTGATGGAACCTCCACTGGAGCCATTAGACTAATGCTCATTACTTCATTTGTCTATGAAGACTACATTTCTCATTGTAACTGGCAGAATGATGGCAGTTTATTCACTCCCAAACTAACACCCAAAACTTTCCTTTATAAGATGTGAAACAAAGAAATTTCTTTGCAGGGAGTGAAAAGTTACTTTCCCCAAATCCATGTGTTTTGTTTTTAATATTTCAATTTACCTAATTACTTATGGAATTTCTTTTGATATCGCAGTTTACATGATTGATAAACTAAAGGGATTTCTATTGCAATCATTTTTTAAGAATACCTGTTGAAACAAGCCTAATGAGTTAAAAACGTCTTTCAGTGGGTCATTTGATAAATCACAGAAAATATCTGTGATAACAAATATGTCTTATCACAGAACATAATTGGATTATAAGAACCTCATATCAATTAATCAGGCTGGTTTATTATAACACACTTCTATAATAATAGAGATCCTTATTAGTTTCCAAGGGTTCCTTCCTGGACATATGGGCTATGTTAGCAAGGTAAGGGGGAAAAAACAGGGGAAAAGATTACACATTCCATTATTGAATATATATTTCCTTTATCCACTAAGGTTCAACTGAAGGTCAGAGAAATTTTAATAGGAAGAGGGCACTAAATTTATAGTTGCACAGCATTAAAGGGAATTTGGTTAACATATAAAATATGTTATATTATCTACTATATATAAGACTTAATATCTGAGTCATTTTAATTGACTAGAACAAAACCATTCAGGCAGCCCCCTATGCTATTTATATCTATTGCCGAGAAATCCAAGGGTCAGGCACCCTCAACTCGGAGAATATCTGAATGGGTGCCACACTTCATAAAGGTATGTTACGAGGTGGTCAATTTAGAACTTCCAGGTCATGTTAGGTTATATTCTACCAGACCACAGCTCACTTCTGCAGCATCTCAAGGAAATACCCATAGCTGATTTTCTGTATGGCTGCTGCTTGGAGTAATACTTTCACTAGCCATTACTCCTTAGTTCAGATGCCCAGTTTGGGAGGGTTGCATTGCAGTCTTAAGTAAACTCACAGTGATATTTCCATGTGTTCACAACCCACCCTCCTTTCCATGATACTGACAAGTCTAATAGTCTGTTCTTCATAGTGGTGCAGGAACTGAGAATCGGTTGGTCACTCCACCCACCCTTATAGCATTGAGGATAGGGTTGCCAACCCTCCAGGATTGCTCTGGAGTCTCCAGGAATTAAAGACTAATCTGTAATTAAAGATTATGTCATATAATGAAACCTCCAGGAATATGTCCAACCCAAACTGGCAACACTACTTGAGGGGGAAGGGCTTAAGGTAATCAAGGGAGCAGGTGCAATCAGCAGATACTGCTGACTAAAGCATTCTGTTCTCCAGCACATCGGGCATATGCACTCAAAATGGAACACATGTAAATACCACATCTCTAAGAAATCCAGTTACTATAGGTCAATAACTTACCCTTTTACTTTTCTGGTGCCTAACTAAGACTAGGGTTTGGATGATGTCAGTTAATGGCTGCTTAAGCCTTACAAGATGGAGATGATTAGCTGGGGAAAACAAGAAGGGATTAACAAGGTTTGTGGACAAATCCCTAGACTGAGGGGCCTCTTTCTGACTTTTATTAGCAAGCTGCAAAATCTAGGAATCTTATTAGGTATTAGGCTATGGTGAGGTGATCAAGTAGCAGCAGTAGCCAAAAGTGCACTTTATCTGTGCCTAGCTAGGACTTTACCTTTCATCTCCAGGGCAAACCACCCCAGTTACCTTTTTTTTTGGTCACCTATCAGGTTATACTATTCTAGTGCCCTCTACAAAGCCCTTAATTGTTTGGGACTTGACTGCCTGACAGCTTGCTACATTACAGCATTAGGCATTGCAACAAGTGGTGTAACACAGGGCATAGGTATTTACATCATTATTGTGTCTTGCAACAGGTGCCTCTGCATCATTATAGTACAACTGCAGACAGGAAATGCAAGTATAGCAGTTGCAGTAGAGCAATCATAGTGGTGCTTCTCACCTTTCACTTTGATAATTCAAAGTACCGGCTCTGTCATATTTCAAGGAGGATCTCTAAGTAAGAGGACAGCTTACTCTCAGCAATACTAATGAGAGTTAAGATTAAATTTAAAAATCCAAATATGTTAAGGTTTGGAAAAGCACAGTTAGGGCACCCAAACAACTTTAATTGCACTGTAAAACTTTTTTTTTTTTTTAAGTAGCGCTAAACTAGAATTAAGTTATTACATCTGTTCATTGACTTGAATATTTTCCTGATGTATGACCTTAATTTGAAATTGTAAATCTCAGTATAATAAAAACTATTTGACGTCTCTTTGAGTGTAAAACACTTTGGAAATAGTTATTCTTAAATTCAGTATCTTTTGGAAGAGATACTGGTTCACTTTTACTTTGTAAGTTTGCGTTCATGATGCTTTCTTTAGGCAGTGGTATGTTTAAAAGTAGCTATGAGCTAGAAGCTTGTTGGTTATTTTAAAGATAGTTCAGGCCCAAAATTTAAATTACAATGATTGTGGAACTTTATTTCACTGAAAATAGCGAGCGGTTTTTATTTAAATATCCCCCTGAATTATTTGCAGTCCCAATATTGAAGCATTATATGCATTATGACCAGAAAGTGAAATGGACTATAAACAAAACTGAAACAGAGTGGTTCACTATGTCTAAAATGAGTGAAATGCAAAGCATAAACAGCATAAATGATGCGGGGGAGATATTTTTAAAAATTCAAATTTAATTCTAAGATATTGATAACATGTTCGAAAACTTGTTTAAAATGATTTAAACTTGGCAGTGTCTCTTTGAACACTTGTCCTAATAGATTTTTTTCAGTTAGCATTCAGAAAGAATTAAGCTTATTCACCAGACAGTTAATCAAAAGATGACTTAGCGTGGGACTCTGTTGAAGTAAACTTATTGCTTACAAAATCAGATTATTTTCATTGTATAGGAACAAATTTCACATCACTGATACCTTCCTAATGAAATATTGCTGACATTGTAGTGGATATATTTAGTAAGCAAATTTAACAAGAGAAATTAGCAAAGACCTGTTATATCTCTTAAACATGCATGTTTTGAAAAGTTGCTTATAAAAATGAAATACTGAACTTCATGTTTCTGCTGTATTTAATTGTGAAAAGGTTTAAGTTATGTATGTTTTATAATCTGTGATGCCAAGGTGGCCATTCAAAGCCTTTCTAGAAAATACTGCTAAAGACTGCATATAATTGTGACAGAAGTGAAATCTGAAAATGAAGAAAATACTGTTAAACTGCCCACCAAGAAGTTCGTCGTGGAGAATGCAAGGCTGGAGTGAGAGAAACTGTAGAGGAATTGCAGTTCCCAGTGAATGTATAGTTATAATTGTATCTGATGGAGCAGTACATTTCCTACTTCAGCAACCTTATAGAATGATGGAAGCATTTTATAAACAGTTTTTCCAGATCTCACTGCTATCTGTCATTTCTTGGATCTCTGCCAAGCATTATTTGTTCTGAGTGCAGGTCCCTATTGATATTCACTGGGATGAGCATGTGCTCCATGCACCTCAGACAGGAAGATTTTTCAGTAGCAGTCCATGCCTGCACTCTACACCACCTCATGCTCTGAGCTGAGTGTGTAAGGGGTTGCATGAATTGTTTGCCTTCTGGGTCTTCCTGGTTAGTGATCCTCACAAGAGATGCCTGTACTATCTCAGGGAATTACACATTCCTTCTAAGTGTGAGAACTGCCATTCTTTCCCCCATGAACTAGACAGTCTTGTGAATTCTAGCTTTGCAGATATTTAATTGAGCTCTCCATGGGGCCCCAATCTGATCCTGGATGTTGAGCTCCCCGGCACATTGACTGGAGCTACCAAGTAGTGCCCCTCCGGCACTGGCATTCCCTAGCTCAGGATCCTTGATCAAATCTGAGGACTTCTCTAAACAGAGACATGAGGATGGTATGTGTAAATGTCCCCATAAGAAGCAGGATGAATAGTCTTGTAAGTTCTTGACGAAAACGACTGCTTCTCCCCTCCTCTCCCATCTAGTCAGACTCAACACCCATGTAGGGGTGTGTCTGAAGCTCACGGGAGCATGTATCTGCACTGACCATACCAAAAGCAAAGAGCACGCTGAAATATTGGACTGACCCCCTGTACCTCTTACCCATGCATATGCTTACAACCATTCCTGAATCGACGGTCTCAGAACAGAGGCCAGAACAACCACCATTGCAAGCCAGGGTCCCTCCATCTGGCAGCATGGTTTTTGAATAGACAAAGAGATTAGAGAGATCGTGCTCAGAAGAGGTCCAAACCATCCTTAACAGCAGGAAACCCTCTACAGTCATCAGTGATTAGACAATGGCATAGAGAGTACACGTACAAAGTTTACGGACTATACCAAGCTGAGAGGGGTTGCAGGTACTTTGGAGGGTAGGATTAAAATTTAAAATGTTCTGGACAAATGGCCTAAAGTAAATAGGATGAAATTCAATAAGGACAAATGCTAAGTACTCAGCTTAGGAAGGAACAATCAGTTGCATACATACAAAATAGGAAATGACTGCCTACGAAGGAGTACTGCAGAAAGAGATTTGGAGGTCATTGTGGATCACAGGCTAAATATGTGTTAGCAGTGTAACACCGTTGCAAAAAATGTAAACATCATTCTGGGATGTATTAGCAGGAATGTTATAAGCAAGACACGGGAAGTAATTTTTCCTCTATACTCCGTGCTGATCAGGCCTCAACTGGAGTATTGTGTCCAGTTCTGGGTGCCACATTTCAGAAAAGATGTGGACAAATTGGAGAAAGTCCAGAGAAGAGCAACAAAAATGATTAAAGGTCTAGAAAACGTGACCTCTGAGGGAAGATTTTAAAAATTGAGTTTGTTTAGTCTGTAAAAGATATGTCCTTAAAGACACTTGGTCTATCTATTCATTCCTTGTGAGTATATTTAGCAGCTATTAACTTCTTCCATCCTCTGGTGGTGAGCTGCTCGGTTTTCACCCATCCTACAACTGTGAGATTCTTAAAAGGTATTATCAGAATCTCTCTCTCTCTCTCTCTCACACACACACGCGCGCACACACACACACTCTTATGAAAACCTACATCTCTCTAGAACCTGAACCTGGTTCTCTCAGCCCACCATTCAAGCATTCAGACATGGTGGACCCTTCCCTATACAGTGTTTCACAGAGACAGTCCCCTTCAGATTCCATCTGAGGTTCATCCAAAGGTTCCCTCTGAATTTCACTTGAATCAAAATTGCCTATTTTATTCTACAAATCCCACAGTAACAGGTATGTGTGCAGAGTTCTCATCTATTTGTAAAGGACAAAGTCCTTTAGGAAGTTGCTGAGATTATTGGTTTCCATCACCGAGAGAATGAAAGGAGAAGCAGTCTCTTTGCAAAAACTCTGTAAATGGACTTTGGACTGCATCCTCCTTGGCTATGGGATTATGAACGCCCCTTCACTACAGAGTGTCAGGGCTCACCCATCCAGAGCACAAGCTACCTCAGTGCAAAGAACTCGTCTCATAAATATTTAGACTGGCACCCTGGGGCTCAAGTCACATTTTTATTGGACATCAAGCTCTTGTTCAAGCTTCACCATCTGATGCCTACTTTTTGTCCTGTGATCTATGGCACAGCATATTTGCTTGCACCTTCCTCCTCCAGTGAGTCCTGCTTGGGAATCCACTGCAGTGAATACCCATAGGGAACAGCACTCAAAGAAGAAAGTAAGGTTACTTATCTTAACAGTAACTGGAGTTCTCTGAGATGTGTGGTCCCTATGGGTATTGCACAACCCACCCTCCTTCCACTCTTCTCACATCCTCTCTTGATTCAGGGTAGAGTTAGGAACTGGAGAGGTGGTCAGACTGTGCCACCCCTTAATGCCGTTGATTCAGAGCACAAGGTGGTGTAGGGTGCAGGCCTGGATCAATGGACCTTGCTACTGAAAAATCTTCTGGTCTCTGGGGCAAAAATACCATTAGGGACTATGCAGCTTGAGCGTCAGTTACTGTAAGGTAAGTAACCTTCCTTTCTGAGAGTCTGCTCGCTACTGCTGAGAATACTTTACACTGTTGCCAACTTTTTTCTGGGAATGATATAGGTTGCTTTTTGTGACATTCCGTTTCTAATAATTAATGCTGTGTAAATATTTATTCCAAGTTAAATGAAGTTGGCAAGCAAACAGTATTTATTCTAAAACTGTACTAAAATTATCTCAAGTTTATCATAAGAAAAAACAATTTATCTTAATGCGATAGCTATGTGAATAGTATATTAATGGCACAGATTATTGCAAGCTAAAATAAATATATGAAATAATTTAATACTTATATTTCTATCTCTTTAGAATTGCTACAATATATTGGTAACCATATAGTTCCTACATAGATGCTATAAATGGTCACTTAACTTGTTTTAGTGAATTACAAAAATAAGACTTTTAACTGTTAAATACTGCTAGTTACAGTTTGGTACTTTGTCAGATAGCAAAAGTAAGATCTCTCACAACCATAATGTGAGGAAGACTTGGCGATATTAACCAGTGTCAAGTGGTTTGTGCTGGCAATTATTTGTTTTTGGTGGAAGGTTCCATAAAGAAAGAATAAACCACTGAAGAGAGAGACAGAGAAAGGAGCAGAAGTAGATTGCTAGTCCTCACTGATCACTCTAAGGAGAATTTTCCATACTGCTCCTTCCTTGCATCTGACCCTAGTGGCGTTGTACTGAAAAGGAACATCACAAGAGTGCTTTTCTTGTTGGCATACTACACCCATATTTGATGAGCACTTCTCAAGTGATGCTGCAGTTACTGATAGTTTGAGAAGTTACTTGAACTCCAGCATAGGCATGGAGAACAGAGAAAATACATAAACACACTACTACAGAAACAGCTGTTGACCAACAAATGCTCATGGCTGCTTCTTATCCTGCTTGTGGGTGTGAGAGGCATCCTTCATATTGGCCTCTGATTAGTTAAGCATCTGACAAATATTGATGCCTTGTTAATAGGAGATATAGGCATGGCTCTAATTAACTTTCCTTTGATGACTGAATTGAGCTTTTAAAACAGGTGAGTTGTGCTTTCAGGAAGTTAAATTGACAAGAAATTCTGACATTTCAAAAAATTTCATTCCAAATCTGAGCAAAAATCTGAAAGTTCAAAATTTCCCACAAATTGAAAGTTCAGAAAAGTTTCAGTTCAGCAGCGTTTTGATTCAAGAAATGTTTGAACTTTTTTATATTATATTTTATATGTAGGATCATGGAAATGTAGGGCTGGCAGGGACCTAGAAAGGTCACCCTAATCTGCTTCCCATGTTGAGGAGGACCAAGTTTATACCTAAACCATCCCAGACGTATAATACAGAATATAATATTTTAATGTTAAAGTAGAAACTAAATGATTTCAGACAACACTATTGAAATGCAACTTTTGGATCTTTTTCTGTCAATTTTGTTAAAATGGATACGTTCTTACAAAACACTTTTATTTTGATAAAACTGCATTTTTGCTGAAAATCTGTTGGGCAAAAATTTGACCAGCTTGTTTAGTTTCAGATTATTTGGCAGCATAGCAACTGATCACAGGACCATAGTTTTTCTTTTCAGCATTGTAGTAGTGTGTTTCCTAGATAATTTAAAGCAATTAGTACAGTAATTTGGCCTATTCAGAAAGAGGTGCACTATAATACAAGCTACATTATAACGTGTCTAACATTGTTAAATAATCATACAAGTATTAAATAAAAAAATAAGGAATACTTGTATTAAAATAAAACATTGAACTACATTGGGTTATAAATAGAATAAAAGACATTTTTCTGCACACTAGCTTAATCCTGTTTGTATCTATATACAGAAAGCATCGAAACAACGTGGGACCTAGCAAACCCATTTCTCAGCCCCGAAGAAATATTGTAGGGTGCAGAATACAGCATGGATGGAAAGAAGGGAGTGGACCTGTAACACAATGGAAGGGGACAGTTCTTGATCAGGTTCCTGTAAACCCTTCTCTCTACCTTATTAAGTATGATGGATTTGATTGTGTCTATGGACTAGAACTGCACAAAGATGAAAGAGTGTCAGCGCTTGAAGTCCTTCCAGACAGAGTTGGTAAGTGCTTTTTGAGGCATGTGCATATATATTGCATGCTCTGGACAGGATGCTGGATGGAGCTGCTGCATTGCATTTTGTCAGGTCTGTGGACTTTTATTAGTAAATGTTCTCCCTATTTTGGAGTGAGGAGGAAATTTTACTCTCACAAATTAAATAACTTATCTTTATATTACATGGAGTGCTATAGAAGTTCAGTACTGTAAATTGTCAGTCATCTAATCGGCATGTTTATATATGATATAATATTGATCAACCTTATTCACAGCCAAGATTGCTCTCTAAAAAGCTTATGTAGTGCTTAGACTGATATTTCTGCTAAATGCTAATTTGTTGATGCTGAGTGAGAGTTCACATTTTACAGTTCAATTTCATGAGAATTTTCTTTGCTGTACTCCATATTCTATGGTCCTGTATTAAGTGTTTCTCATATGCCTTTCCTGAGAAGTAATAAAAATAAAGTGAAATTTCTTTAAAAATGAAATAATTGAATTAATGTGTTTTGTTTTCAATAGCTCAGTCTGAATTTTTAAAACATGTAGCATGTCTGAAACATTTATTAAAGTTCAGAATTCATGCAAATTGTCACTGACTCTCAAACTAGATCAGTTTTTTTTATTGGCTGCAAGGAGTTAGCAGTGCTTCAAGAAGAAAAAAATTCAGTGACAGTAGAAAACTCTTAAGGCTATTTTATGATCAGTCCTCACCCCTTTTGCTAAAAGTTTATTTTTAATAGAAACAAAGATGTTGTGGCATCTGCTCTGTAACCCACAATCGGTTTTCCTTAGTGTTTCTAATTATACTTTTCTGTAGTGTGAGTGCAGTGAGTTAGGGCTTGTCTACACATAAAAATTAATGTGGAATACAGTAGGGTGTGAGTTTAAAGTGGATTAATTTCCTGATTAGCTCCATGTGTGAATGCTCTTGTTCCAGAATAAGTGTATCCACACATGGAATTTAACCGGGAATAGCTATTCTAGAATAATTGACAATGTCGACAAGCCCTTAGTTAATAATCATAGCTAGAATTCCACATCTTTGTAATCTGGATATACCCAGAGAATAAAAATATCTACCAGTTAAATCATTTAATTGTCTATTTTGTAAAGAAAACAATTTGAATGAAGCCCTTTTTATGATTTTTATGGAAGATGTAGTATGCAGGCTTCCAAGTGGTCCTGAATTTTATGCAATATTGTGTACGTATTTCAGCTTCTTCTCGAATCAGTGATGCCCACCTGGCAGACACAATGATTGGCAAAGCTGTGGAACATATGTTTGAAACAGAGGATGGCTCAAAAGATGAGTGGAGGGGGATGGTCTTGGCTCGAGCTCCTATAATGAACACGTGGTTTTATATTACTTATGAGAAGGATCCTGTCTTGTACATGTATCAGCTCTTAGATGACTATAAAGAAGGTGACCTCCGCATTATGCCTGATTCCAGTAAGTACGCTAGTACGTTTTTTTTCCTTCTAAAACTAAAATGAGAGCTCAGTTTCCATAGACATTGGGTTTGTTTGTTTTCTGAAATGAAAGAGCTGACAAACTGCAAGAACTGCAAAAGATTCATATGATCTTAATATTAGGGATGACTCCTAAATGGTGGTAATCTGAAACAAGGATAAAATGGTTATTGTATTAGCTTATACTAACACCATCCACTTTTTCCATGTGTATAGGTATTCTCCCTCAAAAATATTGGTTTAATCATAGCACAATTTTGATGGGGAAGCAAAATTAGGCTTTTTTTGTTCCATTGTGTTACCTTTTAACTAAATATAACAGATCATAAGGGTGAAAGTGAAACTAGATGAATTCATGTACACTAATTAAACATTGTGTGTGTTTGGGGGAGGGGAGGAGGGAGAAATAAGTGTTCATTTTAAAATGAAACAATGCATGTAGGAAAACACTTGTAGTCCATGACAGTCTGTGTAACAAAGGAATTTGGAATTTCTTTCAAAGGATTTTGCACAAATTAGAATCATTGTCACCCAATTAAACACTGTTTTCTTAAATGATCATATCAGGACATGGGAATTTTGGTTGATAACTCTTAAAGACTTCTGGTATGTGTGTTTCTGAGTCAGCAGCACTATAGGAAAGATGGTAAGGGAAAACAATGTGTGTGCACATGTGCCATTCAAACATTATAATACACAATGAAATGAGCATACATGCACACACATTGTGAAGGTTTTTCCCTAAATTTAATTTTCAGCCCTGTAAATGTAGATGAGAACAACCAGTTTGTTTGCAAGTTGGTATGATAAAAAGAATATAATAGAATTCTTTAAACATCTCTAAAAGACTTGAATGTTAGTTCATTAAAAATTACCCTTGTCTTAATATTATTCCCTTTTTGATTAAATTTCACTTTACACTGCCCCCACTTTGTGCTCTGTGTGGTGCAGATTTCGTATTGACCATGTCTGTTACAGGAGTTATTCAAGGGGAGGCTGGAGGTTTTGAGAGACGGATTTTTGAAATCCAGGAAGGTAGAGGGGCGATTGTGTGTCTTGGATTTTTTTTTTTTTTTTAATTCAGGTGGCAATTGAAGCTTTTGGCACTAGGGAAAAGGAGAAGCGGGGGCTGTATCTCGTCTCCCTCTTGGCCAGGAATAGAGTGTACTTTGTATAAACTTTGGGGGGAAAGAGATTGTCTCCCTCACTTCACTGTAGCATATTATACCCCTACATCCAGCTATGATTATTAAGCATATTAGCTCAGCATTTCTGCTAAAATGATCAGTAATGAAACTATTAGTTTGATTTTTTTTTCCCTTTTCCTCCCTTGGCTGCTCTGTGGATTTGGCGAGGGGAAGGAGCGTCAGATGGGTACTAGAAGATTTCTCTTCCATTAACTGAAGGAGAGAAGTGCTGAATCTTTAAAAATGAGACAGGAAAAACAAAAAACAGTGTTTTAAATAGTCTGAATAAAAATGACATACCCCCACCTTCAGTGAATGAGGTTCTTGATTCTTGTGCTGTTGTATTAATAGTAGATCTCCAGGTATTCACAGTGTCTTCCAGGGTAGAAAATATTGAATTACAAATCTAGAAAACAAACAGGAAAATTCCTTTAAAAAAAAAATAAAAACAAAAAGTTTTCAAGAGTGGACCGCTTTACCCAGGTGAATGAATTGTGAGAGATGCTTTGACTTTATAATGGGTTGTTCATTTAGTTGCTGAAGTCCTTGATGGATGAAGCTTTCTATAAACATTATTGCTGGAATCCATTCATTGGGTTCTTAACTATGTGGTACAGTTATTAGTAGACAATATCACACCAGTGTCATTATACCTGAACAACCAGGATATACTCAAGGTTACAGCCTATGGCTCTTTGGAGTGATATGCTAATTGTCAGATCAACCCAGCTTCTCCATCTGGCAGTGGGGAAAAAAACCTGTGTGCCACCAGCATGAATCACGGACGATGGAAGCTGTAATTGTACCTGTTCCCAAACAAGTCAGTGGTACTGTTTCAGAAATGGGGTCATGAATCAATAAATCTGTGTTCTACCAAAAGCAATTTTAAATGTCCCTGGTCCTTTTTTCTGTTTCAGGGCAGGAAAGGATCCCAGCTCTGACAAATGGCTTTTTATTGGACTGAGGCCATGGTTTTGTGTCTTCCCTTCCATCCCTCCTTTACGCCCTCCTCCCCCCCACCCCATCTCATAGCTGAGGAGACAAGGTGTATATACTTTTCATAGTTACAGATTGAGTTAATGAGTTCTGATACTCTGATCTCCTGCGCTTGATGTTGGAGCCTCTTGTACTTGTCACTGTGTTTCCAGGAACAGTCAGTCTTCCTGAGGTTTGGAAACTTCACTTACCATACTTATCCTCCACTACCCAAAAGACCCACACAAGCTCAAAAACAACCTCTGCCTCATCTGACTTAGAGCCATTGGTACTCCATGCTACAGGGCCCCTGTGACCACTTACTGACCCCTCCTGCTGTCCATATTGGGGGGGGGGGACGCCTCAGGACCAGTACCACCCTGCAGACTCTATCAAATTTACTAGGGAGTCACCCCTTGCCTCATCTCTAAGGAAATGTTCCCATCAGGGATGCTGGAACAATATGTGTAGTCAGGGTGCTGAGAGCCATTGAATCAAACTGTAACCTTGTATATGATGGAAACCATTTCAAGCCAGGGGGTGCAGCATCACTCCCTGCACTCCTAATTCTTGCACCTATTTGCTCCGATCTACCTCTGGATCTGACATAGGAGGAAGAATACTATGTGCTGGTTTCACCAGAACCAGGAAGACTGCTATCATCTTCCCCAGATGAAGCGGTTGCTTCTACATCTCCATACATACATACATACATTCTCTCTTTCTTCTCTCCCCCCCCCCCCCCCCCCCCCCCCCCCCCCGCCCAATGACTTCAGGAAGAGGAATTTCCAGGACCTTCTCTGCAGAGTCGCTGGAGAGCTTCATGTTCCCCTTGAGGAGATCCAAGATTCCCAGAGCAAACTCTTAATCATACTGTACCTCTCCGGACCCAAGAGAATAGCTCTCTCTGTTAACAAAACTATACTGGAGCAAGCTAGCACAGTTTGGCCACCTCTGCTACCTGTGCTCCTACCCTCAAAGGGGCAGAGAAGCATTGTTATGTGCTGGCTAAAGATGCAGAATTTTTGTTGTCTCATCCAGCTCCTAATTCGTTGTTGGTCCATGCCATCTCTGAAAGGACCAGACAGCAACATGCCAGGTCTACTCCTGCAGACAAGGAGGATAAACACCTGGATCTACTGGGAAAAAAGTTCTTCTCATCATCCAGCCTCCTGTTCAGAATAGCCAGTTACCAGGCATTGCTGGCTAAATACGATTCCCTAAACTATGGCAAGTTTGTGAAGTTTACTGACAGAGCTCATTTCCTACCTCTGATGTACAAAAGCAGACTGATAGCCAGGACCACCCTCCAATCTGCAGTCAGTGCCACTGATACCTCTTCTAGAGTTATGGCAACTGCTGTTGTCATGTGCAGGGAATCATGGCTCCTTGCATCAGTTCCTTATGAGTCTACTTGGCAGCAATCAGTACATACCATTCACCTTCTCAAGACTACTGAGGTTTCGCACACCCACTGACTAATAGATTCTGGAAAGGCTTGGTAAGAACCTTCCCGCCTACTCAGAGGCTTGCGTCCCAGTGGAACCTGAATCTTGTTCTCTCAGTGCTAACAAGACTCCCCTTTGAGCCTTTAGCTACTTGCTCCATGTCCTTCCGCTCCATGAATGTTGCCTTTCTTGTAACCATCACATCAGCAAGAAATGTTGGGAAATTTGGAGCAATGATGGCTGCCCCTCCATACACCGTATTCCATAAGGATAAGGTTTCCTTACATCTGTGCCCCAGATTCATCCCTAAAGTAGTTTTGGAATTTGACCTTAACCAGTCCATTAATTTACCTGTGTTGTTCCCAAAACCACACGCTTCCGCAGATTCCACTCCCTCGATGTTTGATGAGCCTTGGCTTTCTACCTGCAGAGAACAAAATCAATCAGGAAATCCCTGTGACTATTTGTCTCTGTATCAACAACAGTCAGAGGGCAGGCCGCCTCCACCCAGAGAATCTCCAAATGGATATCTGGCTGCATTCTACTCTGTCAGCTCTCAAACCCCTCCCCTTTCACGCTGGGGCTAAGAGCTCATTCCACCAGAGCGCAATCAACAACGGTAGCATCTCTTCAGGAGGTACCCTCCTGGACACTTGTAAAGCAGCTATGTGGAGTTCCATTCACCCATTTGTAAGACTGGTGCAGGATTATTCTGCTGATGCCTCCTGTGGGAAAACAGTAGTCCGCTCAGCCATACCGGCCACATCCTCGCACCTTCCTCCTGTTTAGGTACTGTTTGTCCATCACCCACAGTGGACTACAATAGGGACCATCACACGAATAAGAAAAGACTTATCTGTAACGGGAGGTTCTTAAGATGTGTGGTCACTATCTGTATTCCTCTTCCACCCTCGTTCCCCTCTGCTTCAGATCTTATCTGATTCATGGTGGAGAAGGAACTGTTGAGGTGAGCCAGGGCACATACACAGACACTACTTTCAAATTCTCTGGCTCCAGACACATAGTCTCCATGCGTAACCCACAGTGGAATACAGACAGGAACCACACATCTCAAAGAACTTCCTCATTTGTTACTTTGCTTTATGTGCATGTGCCTACACAGGAGCTAATAGATGCAGAAAGTCTAGGAGGCTAGTATAAGATTTCAGTTTCTTAAAATTCTGGTTGCAGTGTTACCTAAGTAAATTTTTTCCTGTAATTGTAAACTGTGGAACTGATGAACTCTGTTTGACTGAATAGAATACAATTTTTAAAATGTTCTTCTCAAACAATGTAATTCATCTCTTCTCACCATTCCTGATATTTAAATAAATTCTGAAGACATCTTTGCAGTTGTTACGTGGATTGAAAATCCTTAAACTCCTAACTAAACACATCTTATTTTTGTGTTACAGATGATTCGCCTCCAGCAGAACGGGAACCAGGTGAAGTTGTGGACAGCCTGGTAGGCAAACAAGTGGAATATGCCAAAGAAGATGGCTCTAAAAGGACTGGCATGGTCATTCATCAAGTTGAAGCCAAACCTTCTGTCTATTTCATCAAGTTTGATGATGATTTCCATATTTATGTCTATGATTTAGTGAAAACATCTTAGACATCATCGTGAACTTTTGCCAAACTTGTGGAACTATTAAATGTAAAATTTGTAGACACAAAGACTTGACTGCTTTCCAGTTTAATGAAAGCTTAAATGTCCCTGCGAACCCACAATCTCTGCCAACAAAACTGTTTTGTTCTGAATAATACAAACAAATTTGTGTGAACATGACACATTTTGTGAAAGGGAACTCCTTTTCTTGAAGGAAGTCACTATATTTTTGGGGAGAGGGAGTTAAAGTAAACAGCTGCAAATTCAAGCTGTGTAAAGTTGATCTAGTATTGTAATCATTAATCTAAAAATTTTTTCATAGCCTTTAACTTTTTCTTCAACCTCGCACTCACCTGTTCAACTGCCACATGCAAGTGTAGTTTGATATTTTCAATATTGCCTTCTTATGTAACATTAAATCTAATTTCTTGGCTACTGGCAGTCCTTGTTTTCAGGGTTGGGGTTGAGATGATTTCAAAAAGAAGTAAATGGTTGGTTTGTGCAGTTTTAAGGAGTGCCTAACCCAAGTAACATCAATCTACTGTGTTTCTACACCTTATTTCAGGGTAGCTTTTTAAGAAATAGCAGTACATGGGAATATTTGTGCATCTTAGTAGACACAAGACAGTACAACATCAAATGTTTGACTTGCACCTTTCAGTGAAAAGGCTTCAAACTATAAAAGGTTTAATCATCTATATAAACTGTTGATTAGAAAATGCAGGTTAATGGCCCACATTTACAAGTTGTAGGAACCAGTAAAACTAAACCAAACAAGGCTGCCTTCAATTCTAAATGTTGTATTTTTGTTATACACACGTCTTAACAAACCCAAGTGCGTGGTGCCACAACAGTCATAACATTATGTTACTTCAGAAAGATCTTTAGACTACACATTGGCAATCAGTAGTCTCTCATTTAATATAAAAATTAGCAACCTGGATGTTTGTGTGTGGACTTAAAAGCCTAATAGTTTATCTGTTACATGTAAAGACAAAAACCTCATGAAAGAACAGTCCTCTTTCATTAAAGACTTATTTTAGAGAAGGAGAAGCATTTGTTGCCTTCTGCTCAGTCTGCTGCATTCCTTTTTTTTTTATTATTATTTTCTCCCAAGAAAACATCTTTCTTAGCTCTTCTTTCTGGCTTTTCTACGAGTGTCCGGACAAATCATCTACAGCTTAAACCTGTTGTCGCCTTTTGTGGTGTACGTTGTACTCGCTTTGAGGTATGCTGTTACGTGAATTTCATTCAATGAACACTAGAGTTCTGCATGCCAGTGGTGTACTAACTAATGAAAGCTATAGGCAGCCTCAGTGGTTTGGTCATCTGCATTAGATTGTGGATGTAAATAGCAGCCCACAGCAGAAGAATCCTTTCACGGTTTTAATCTTGCAAGATAGTTGTAAACCAAGGTAGTTTTTTAAATTTGGCAGTTTTTAAAAGTAATCAGAATGGCAAAAATGGTCAGTTCAGCACTAAATTGTCATGTCACATTAGGGCAGAGCTTTGCAAGTTTGAAAGCACTGCTTCACAGAAGGCTAGTATGTGAAGCCAGTTATCACTGTTGAGGGGAGGAACACCCAGATACCCAACCTTACACAGAAGACTAGAAAAAGGTGCTGTTAATCAGAGATCTGAGGCCCAGATGACCTCTACTATGGATGTCCTTGACATTGAAGATTCAGTGGTTTAAGCCCCTGTCTATCCATTTTTGCCTGACTTCATATTTTAGCCTTAAGGCTTGTGCCTCATTATGCTGTTGAATGGTAACAAATACTCACCATATAAATACAGTACCTTAATTCTTTGTCCATTGCTACTATTGCATTATGTCCAGTATTTCATCATGGGCAACCAAAGGCAGGCCATTGTCTTTCAGTGAATAGCTTCTCAATGCAGTCCTTAAGTACTAAGTACCTGAATCATAAATGTTCCTTGTGTTTTTGAACAAAGTGAGCAGATTTGCAACATAGTGTTTTCATCCTGCAGATCTGTTATGTGTTTTCTATTGACTCTTAAGAGTCCTGCATGTAAATCTCAAAGCTGAGCCTGGCTCCATGAGCCCAAGTTGATATTTGTGGCACAAGAATGAGTGAGTGTATTGATTATACACAGGATACGTGCATAACGTAGTACAGTGAATTTTGGGCTATACATCTGAGGAAAACAAAGTTTGTTTTGAAATATTTGAAGTTTAGGTCTACTGAAACATTTTTAGCATTAAAGGCTTGCATTTGTGGGTTTTCTGCAAGCCACTTTAATATACCACATAATCTGCCAATTAGTGGAGTATAATCTGTAATTTTTTATGGCCTTTTAAGTGTCCCCGTTGTCTGTTGCTTTGTTGGTTTTTGGGTTGGGTTTTTTTGGTTTTGTTTTGTTTTTTGATAGCTTAAATCACCTTTTTTGTGGCTTGACACTAATTCCACTTCCTGCCCTTCTGCTTTGGGCTTTGTTTTAGGCTCATGTTTCAGATCTGCATGCAGTGCTTGCGTTACCCTGGTAACTAAATGTTGGTTCCTTGTTCTAGGGGTTCAACATTACTTTCCAAAATTATCATGGGGCTTGTCACAGCACAAGCCGGGATCTGTGTATAAAAGTTATTGGCCTTTCTCATTTACCTGCTGTAGTATTGTTGTATATTGTGTGTGCGTGTGTGCGTGTGTGTGTGTGTATGATGTCAGGCTGCCATGTAAAATTTAAAAAAGAAAAAAAAATCTTAAATGCAGACCATCCTTTTTTGCATGCTTAGAAGGTAGAATGTTCAATGTAACAAACTAAAGTTGCATGTTAAAAATGTTTAGGTTTTTTGTTTTTGTTTTGTTTTATTTTGTGTTCAGTTTTTGTGAATTTGCTTATTGTGCTGTTTTAATGGATGTTAGTAGGACTAAATGCACCGGTGAGGCGAGCATAGTGCCAACAGAAGGTAATTTTCCAGTTGTATGTGTCACAGCATTTGAAGGGACCATGTATTCTGTTCACTAGTAAATAAAATCACAGTTGAATCTAAAACACCACATTTTTTCTTTTGAGTGCCAAACCCTAAATTAAGTTGAAATAGAAAACATAAAGACCTAAGTACATTGGGGAAAACCCTGTTAAACTTCACAAATCGCAATACATAAAAGTCTTTTTTTTTTTTCTTTTTTCAATTGATTCATTTTAAAACTGAAGGTTTCTTCGAGGACAGCAGCAATTACAATCAATACAGGGAAGGAGAATTATAGCTAAAACAGTTTCTTGTTCCTTTAAAATGCTGTGCTTTTTGTATTTTACATCATTAGTGCAATTTGGATGGTTCTTGGTATGTGTATAGTTCAAAGGTCTTCGTGTTCACATTTTAAAATTAGGTAATGACTTCATCTTTAGAGCTTGGTTTCATTATTTTTATTTTATTTTGAACAATGTAGACAGTTCCCTGTTCTCTGCATTTAGAAGTATAAACACTTTAAATCTGTTACTTAATTCTGTAAGTAATTTTTATAATTATGATGTAACTCTATCCTTAAAACATTTAAAATAAACCCTTTATGTGCAACTTATGACTGTAAATTTTGTTCTCACGAGCAAAATGTAGTGGTGTGGTCTAAAATTGTGAAGAAGCAGTTTCTTCAGTTTTATAATTAAAAAAGGACTTATTATTTTAACATTGAGCCATTTATGCTGGTATAATAATTTGCCATTTGAAACCTCTTTGCTTGCTAAAACAAATCTTTCTTCTCTCTTTTGCCAAGTAGGTATGAATGTTGATAAAATGGCATTTAAAGTGGATGAAATCTGATTGAGGTGAAGCATAGTGCTTAAATTTACTTTCTCAAAACACTGTGTAAGGGAATTCTGCACATGCATGAAGGAGCCTGTAAATTATTGTATTTTCAGTGCACGTTATAGTTTGCACTCTTAAAAGCAGTGACTCAGAAATTGTGAACTCCAGAAGCATTTGTCGGTTTGTAGACACTTACTTCCATGCCTGCTTTGAATCAACATTCATAATTAAATAACAAAATAAAACTTGAATTTATATTTCACTCACAACACAAAAAAGACTGAAAATTGGAGGTTTGAAACTGCTTCAATTATAGGCATAATATGTTTCACCTCAGCTTTATGAAGATGGGTAAGTATTATTCCCACTGTATACGTGAAGACAATATTTTTAAAAAATAGGGTGCCTAAAGGTAAGCTTGTAAGCCCATCTTTAGACACCTAAAATAAGTGGTCTGATGTTTTTCAAATGTGCTGAGCATACAGGAATGCGTTTTGAAGTCAGTGAGAGCTATTGGGTACTCAGCGCTTTGGGCATCCAAATATTTGGCTTGATTTTCAAAAGGATGAACTTTTCATACCAAGCTAATTAAGAGGCTAGCCCAAGGTCACACAGCAAATTAGCTGCAGCACTGGGAATTGCACCCAGATTCTTCTGATTCCATCCTATGTTCTATTGACTGGATTATGCTGCCTGAGAAATAAGTCTGAGTGAAAATTACTTTAAGTAATTGACTTATTTTAATGTTTACTATCTGTTCCATTGCAATCAGTTCAAACCCCTGGATTATATTTATAATCAGGCAGCCAGTTACAGGACTAAAATATAGTGTCTTTGATACTCTACCTTTTTTTCATCACATTTAACCAACTGCTTAATTGCTTCCAGAGTGGATAGTTAAAGAAACTCCTGGGGGGTTGTTTATCTTCCCCTCTGCCACCTCCCCAGACATGTTAACCCTCTTCATGGATTCTAAGTCCCTTCAACCATCCTTACACAACTGATTAAGACTTTGGGGAGGGAGAGAATGATACTCAGGAAGGCAGATGTGTTAATCCATCTGAGGGCAATCTACATAAAGCTAGCAAATAGTTGTTTAATGTGTAAACATTGAAGATGCAGATATCACAGCCCTAAACAGTCATTTATATTGTGTAGGGCTCTATGTATTCTCTGCAGAACCTAAAACTGCTTAACTGTAGCTAAAGGTCTTTTTAGACCTCTTATGAATGGAAGGATAGCCTTCCAAGTATGAACTGGCTTTAAACTGATGCAAGGTTGTCTTCATGTGTCTGCAAACATTCTAAAACAATATCTCAGAAAGGAATAATTTGTTCCTGTTTAGCTCTGAGGTGTTTACTTCAAAGCCTAATAGCCATTTAAATGGCATCCTTGTTAACATTTACCTTACTGATTACTTCAGCAAAAACACCAGGTAATCCATTGTTGCTTGCAAGGAGTGAATTGGAGTAGCTGGTTGTTAAGTTTTGTGCTGTTCCCCCTTATGGCCTCTCTCTAATTTTGAGGAGGAATGACTAATCATTTGGAGTTGAGGAAATCAAAAGTGATTTTTTTCATCCTTCTGTATTGTCGAAGGATAGATTTCAATTCTTCAGCCATATCTAACAGATGTGTCTAATTCAGCCTTCTCTCCAGTGATGGTGATTCTGTAATCTCACTGGGCATGACACACTGTCAATTCTGTTTGTTTTCTTTGCTGATGCCCATAACTCCAATTTGATGTGGATGACTAAATAAGAATGAATGATCCCTGTCTATTCTAACATCCCATTTTATATTTGAAAAGAGTTGTTTTCCCTGTGTTACTTTCCTTCAGATTGACATTGCCACTCCTGTAAGCTTTCTTTAAATTCTGTTCTCATCATTTTATTAGTGTTGTTGCTCTCTCTGAATTTTCATTAATTTCTCTTCCAAATTTGGAGTATTAAAACAATCCAAATGTCATATACTGCAGTTAAGGCACTAACCAGTGCCAAAATAAGCTGATGTCAAGTTAATATCTCCCATTCCATTTTGATACGATTGATTATTCTTCCCTACCGCATGTGAAATTTTGCTAAATTTTTAAATTTAATTTTATTGATTTCAATCCATTGTTCTGGTTTAAAGATTTTAAACCTTATTCGACAAAACAATCTCTCGCAGATTAACAAATGCACAGAAACATAGGTATAATTTAGCATACTCTGTACTCTACCCATCAAGTCATTAATTATAGCTAAGACCTGACCCTTGTAAGACCTCTGGGAACATCTCCATTCAACTTAACACTAACCATTACTTAGGCATTCTCTACACCCAAACTTCAACTGGTTTTATTAAAAACGATTTGGTTAAATAAGTGCGCAAACCTCTGTGTGAACATTTACTTTGGTTTCTTAAACCTGTTTCACATTGACGTAATTTAAACCAAAATAAGCCACTCAAATGAAATAAGAGTATCACACAGCCTTTTACAGTAATTTAATAGCACATTTTAAGTGTAAACTAGCACAGTTCTGTGTATACAAGCCCTCAGAATTTTTTAATGCGTGTCCCTATTATCTCACTTAAGTTTGCGTGTCACACAGCCCTGTAGTGTTGTATCAGATGCCCTAAATGACTGTGGCCTTTTTATTCACTAGGTTTGTTAACCTACCAAAAAAGGAGAAGTTGAGTGGGCATTTGGTATAAAGCCATTAGATTCACTAACCAAAGATGAAGGTGTACTCACCTTGAGCTGAGTTGTGGACCCATCTCCCTGGGACATGAGGATAATTCTTTGTACCCATTCTATTCCTGCTCGCCAATGAAGTTGCCACTTGTGGTGAT
This sequence comes from Caretta caretta, assembly GCF_965140235.1. NCBI lineage: Eukaryota > Metazoa > Chordata > Testudines > Cheloniidae > Caretta > Caretta caretta. The sequence goes on along the minus strand of NC_134210.1, from coordinate 86,703,249 downwards.
GAAAGGTTTTTTGTAACTTAGGCACGTCTGTTAAGTTTGGCATTTGAGTGGATTTCACTGTGTTCTGATGATTTGACTCTTCCCTAGGTATTTATTTTAATCCTTTGAAAATGTGAATCAATTTATATTTTTAAATCTCTTCACAAGTTTGATCAATTAGAAAATGAGAACTTCTTAAAAAATCATTGTTATAAACATGTTAAGGAAATACTTGTAAAATGTGAGTTCATCATGTGACCTATGATGTCCAAAGAAAGCTTGTTTGGGAGTCAGCGTGGCCCAGTGGACAGAGCACTAGACTAGGAAAGTGGTCCTAGTCTCATCTCTGCCACTGGTTTTCTGTATGACACTGGGCAAGTTGCTTTCATTTCCTTGTCTGTAAAATGAGAATAATGGCTTATCTTTTTGAAAGTGCTCTTGAGATATATGGAGGGAAAATGCTAAAGAGCTAAATATTACTGTACTTGATGGGCAACTCATCAGCCCAGGCAGGTGAGGCAAAATCTAACAAAATTCTCAAAAGCTACAAAGTACATTTTGTATATTTTTATTGCATTGATAGACACACAGATTTAAGGACAAATTGTGATTTGATTTAAATATCACAACTCCCTCCAGTAGCAAAACACCGCCAGAAAGTTTGAAGAATGTAGTGCTGCATGAGGCTCAAATCTTGGGATAGCTAAGAGTGCCTCAAGAAGCTGCTTTGTTCACATGGCAATTTACCATGCCCAGGAGTCACTTTATAAGAATGTGGTAATCCCTGCTTGGTGAGGCCACAGTGGGATTGTAGAAGTTAGGCAGGTCTGCAAAGGCCCTGTACCTCCCCAGCCTCCCTTCCCCAAGGGGTAAGTGTATGCCTGCATATGCATGAGGAGCCCCTGCCAAGCCCAGTGGCGGTTCCAGCTCCTGGGTCAGCCTGCTGCTTCTTCACCGTAAAGAAGGTAAGTTTTTAATAGCTATTAAATTATAGATTGGATGAGTACGGAAATACATATCTTATGGGTTTGTACCTCATCTGTCAAAGCCATAAGCTGCTATTGCTTGATAAGCAAGAAATCTGCCACAAAAGCCTGTAGGCCTGTAGCCTAAAAGGGTCAAAACAAAGGATAGAATCAGGAACCCAAAGAACATGCCCAACTCTAGGGAAAGGATGGCAGCAGCTGACCAAATTCACTTCTAGGGGAAGCATACAGTTACTTTTGCTCGTGGTATGTTATTGTGCATTGCATCGAGGAATAGTGTTTTCAGTAACTGGTTCAAAAAATTCTTTATCTCTGTGGAGAGTCCCACCAACATGAGTTTGTTCATCTATTCTCTGGGTCTTGCACCGTTTCCCAGGTGTATTAATTCTGTGCCTGCCAAGAATTCACTCGGATCAATAGCATAATTGTTATTATAGTATAAATTCACTCCATATGTGATGGGGTGTCCACCCCACTCAAAGCAGAGCAGGTTAAATTAAGTTAATTAATCTGATGGACTGCATGGATGGGGAAAGACAAATGATTGAGCATGGCTGAAATGGAACAGGTGGGGATAGTAGAAAGCCAAGATGTTGGCAGCAGAACAAGGCTGCAAGGGAAGTAGTCTGCAGTCCCTCCCTGGGAGAAGGGAGATGTGTTTGGGGCTATGGAGTTAAGAAGTCTTCAGTTACTCCCTGGGAGGAAGGAGTTTGGGCTGGTAAACTCAGAATGTGGGAAGCCAGAAGACATAGGAAGGAGTCCAGGAAAATAGCAACAGGGTCTGGGAGAAAGCAGGTTGCCATTGCTAGACATAGGTCCCTGCACTGGAAATCTGGAGTAGAAGGCAGGCTCAGGTTCCCCTACCACCACTTGGGGAAGCAGCAGGTTCTGGCCAGTGAAGGGAAGACTGCCATTCTGGATGGAGAGACTTTGATACCCCGAAAGGGGAGGACTACAGTGACCTGGTTGGAGGGCCAAGCCATGAAGAGAGCACTCTGAGTCACAGAGAGAGCAAGGGCATGCAAATGAGCAGCAGATGGAGTTTGGGGGTTGGGCCTGGAAGGAGCTAATCCCCAGAAGAGCCAGGAGGAGGTACACTAGCAGTGATTGGACCCCATGACAAATGTCTGCTCGTGCAACAGTGAGTGGAAAGACAAAAACGGTTTGTAAGGGAGTTTAAAAGTAGCCATGCTGTTTATGGCAAAACTTGGGACCAAGCTAGAATGCCATGTCCCTGTATATTTCTGTTGAGAAGAAGCCATGGAACATATGCTGAAAGCTACCACGAGGCATACAATCTTGTTAATTCAGTTTAAATTAATGGGTCTGGTCTGGTGTCAAACTTAAACTCTTTTGTCTATCTTCAGTACTTACAGGGCCCAATTACTGTCGTGACTCTCAATTTATGACGTATTTATGCTCACAAAACCTTTAAGGGGAAGTACTAAGTGGCTTGCCTAAGATCACACAGGAAGCTTGGAATTGAACAGAGGAAGCAGAGCAGGGAATTGAACCCTAGTCCCCCAAGTTCTAGGCTAGTGCACTAACCACTGAAGAACCCTTCCTCTTGTCCCTGTGCGTACAGTCACAGTGGAGCTGCTGGAGGTAGTAGCCAGCTGGGAAGTGAAGGGGACAGAATAAGGGGATAGGCTCAAAGGGGAACATGCTGAGAGAAGTGGGAAGCAGGGGCAAAAAGGGAGATGTTTCTCCAGGATCTCAGTTCAAACAATCACTCCAGGCTCTCCCCAGAACTTCCCCGTGTTCTCCCTCTGCTAATAACCCCTCCAGGCTATTCCATGTTCTCCATCCCTAAAGAGACTGTTCCTGCCTCCTTCTCCATCTTGATCTCTGAGGTTTCCCAGGCTCAGCTGCTTCAGCCCCCTCACTGCTCCTATTTCCCTCCTTCCTTTTCGCATGGTGCAAAGAATAGGCTTTGGCCTCCCACATACATGTGTCACTGAGGCGGGCATCTGCGTCTTTATCACTGGTGAAACATTTCACATATGGAGCTGCACGCAGCATGGCAGTTATGAGGTAAGTTCATTGAGTTTGATAAAAGTGGAGTTTGATGCTTAAAAGTTTGATGATCACCTTTTCTCAAACAGTATGTGATGTTGCCTGGCATTGTGATCACAGAGAGAGAGAAAGACGTAATGGAACAGACTTATTGTTAACTTGCCTAGTTGAATTCTCAGTCTTTTAACACTATTTCCACATGGCTTAGCTGCTGCTCGGGCCTTGCCATGCTGGTCAATGCCTTGAGCAGTAGCTTCTGTTTCAGCTATCATTATGCCAACTGGCATTTAATTGCTCTTTCCTTTTAGCCTGATAAAGGGTGCTGAGTATACCCTTTAGCCATAACTTAGTTTGTGACTGAGGACAGCCATTAATACCTTCCAGCATAACACCTTGCATTTCCTAGATCTCTGTTGTCTGATGTGAGAGGAAGGTCTGTATCATATTGCAAAGGAGTTGAGTTTAAATCCTGTAAAGGGTGTGTTGTCACTGTCACTGAAATTTCTGCTACGTTTTTCCATAAACCTGTTAGGTTAAATAGCAGGCAAATATGTAAGACACAAAATAAGTCAAATTTAGAAAAAGTACCATAAACAATATATAATCATCTTGTTTTGTCTTTTGGATTGGAAACAGCCTTGAATACAAATAGAATTAAACGGGACAGTTTAACAGGGATTTCTGTGGCAGGACAGAGATTAGGAAGTGGAATGGAAGTGTTAGAGTTCTCTAAAATTCTAAACTGCCTGATCGGTTACTGTCAGCTTGGGGGCAAGTGGGAGAATAAAGAAGCAGGTAAGTCAGAAAGAGGACAACCCATTAAATGCCCCATCCATAGCTCAGTAGTAATGGGCAGGGCACCTGATCAGAACACAAGAGTCCCCTTAATCCCCAGGCTGGATTTGGGCAATTTGGGCCCCTAGTCATGGCTCCTTTCCTGCTTGGGGTGACAGTGACTGGGGCCATAGGAAGTCACCACCACTCTCTTATATGGGCAGGATGAGGCTTACCCTATCCCATCCCATCACTCCCTGCCTTCTGGTAATCTGGGGTCTATCCCAGAGAGAGAACTCACGCACACTCACCTGAGCAGAGGACTGGCAGGTGGCCCTGCTACCACCACCCCAACAAAGCCTTTATGGGGTATTTGCAACCCCAACTTCCCTTGAGGTCCCCTTCAGATTTCTCTGCTGGGGTGATCTTGGCATAGGACCCCAAGAGCAGCAGTTCTCAGAGTTAACCACCAAGATGAAGGGGCATTTTATTCAGAACCATTTCATGGTGTCTGCAGGCTTAAGCAAATATCACTGCAGCAGTTATGCTGGGTTTGTTTTCAAGCATTTTTCACAGCCATACAGACTAAAACCTTGCATTTAAAAAAAAAAAAAAAAGAAAGAAAAAAGCTGAGATTCTGATGTCATTGTGTGACCCCGGGATTCTATGCCTTAGGATGTCTTCATGCCTTGGCCTTCATCTGGCCCTGCCGACCCCATGACGGCACAATTAAGAACTGAAACATAGATAGAATCTAACTGTTCCTCTGCAACTAGAATAATTGAAAGTATTAGTCCAGTTACGGTGCTGCTGCTAGGTCCTGCCCGCCCTGCTACTATTCACTCTGTGGTAACTTGATTCCCTTGCAATTATACTATAGATAGGGCCTAATGGTCAAGTCAACCCAAAACATAATTGGTGCCCCTCATTCTCCCCAGTATAAGTCTGAGCCCAAGGGAGGGGGAATCAAAGGGACCTTATTGTGTCTTAACTGTAAAGCAAGGTTAGTCATTTAAAGTGCAAGTGTTTTAACAGATATCCCAGCTATAAATGGCTGAAATGTACTTTTTCTAACTATTTAAAAGTGATATGTTTTGGATCCTTTGTTTAACATGGGATGTAATGGGAATGTCGAGTGATCTTTGTAGAGATTATTCCATAATTAAAATATCTAGTCCTAAATTACTGTGGTGCATGTTTGAATCAAACAATTAATCATTTCTGAAATCTGGAACTGATAAGAAGTAACTATTTTTACTGCTTTCTCTAAAAGCAAATCTTAAATTAAATGTATAGCTGTGAAACTCCCACTGATGCTAGAGTAAGCTTGCTAGCCTGCCACCAGCATAATTAAAACTAATGGAGAAAAATAACCAGGGAAAAAATAGTCACACTTAAATGTACTATTTTTGAGCTGGGATCACATGGTCTTCCTGATCTGCTTCAGATACAGCAAGTTACAACACAAGGGTCCAAAACATTTTCTCCCAGGAAATTACCTTAAGTCACCCCTCAAGTGGAAAGGTCTGACAGCTTGCAGAAGAGGCAGAGGGTACAGCCTTTTGATCCTGTGCATCCACTGGGAAGGGAACCTAGTTTACCCTGTAAAGGCTTTCTTTCCCTCCATATTACTGCACTGGCTTCCTCTCTGCCCCCCACTCAGTAGCATAGCCAGTGACAGAGACTTCCTCCCTGCAAAAACACATGCTTCTGTACAGTACAGCAGTTGATGCTTCAAGTAGCACTAATTCCTGCTTGTTTTTCCAGCCAGAAACGTGAGCTTTGCAGAAGACAGTATTGCAGAGACAGCTTGGTCTCTTTCTCCACTAACCGCTTTATTTTAAGCAATCAGTCAATACCTGTTACTCTTGAGCATGTTCGTTTTCTCTTCATCTTGTATTCATCAGAACTTTTTGATGTCTCCATAAATAACCAGGCATGAAAATTACCCAAAAAATACAAATTAAAAAGCATACTTACAAATGCTATTTGGAGGCTTGGCACCCGGTCAAGCAGCACACCTCTCTCTCCTTAGGGCTCTGCAAAAATAGGACTTTAAATACTTTGTTGCCTTTTTTATTAGTATAAACTCATCCCAAGTAGCTAGACGTTGAAGCCTTGCTAAAGACTGTCTAGAAAGTTATTGCATTATTATTATTATTATTATCATCATTATTTTGCCAAAACCCAAACACATTAAATTTCCATGGTGTAGCTACAGGGCCAATCTTAACATCAGGTTCACCATCCCATCTAAGTTCACTTGAAGAACTATCATGCTCAAGAATAAGAAAATGGTAGATTTTTGCAAGAGATCAGTGTTCAGGCAATGATAGCTTTTCTGTGAATAAAGTCAACCAAATGATGATGAAGGGCGCAATAAAAACAGAGGAGCAATCCTCTAGTCCAGTAGTGCTCACTCCATTCCCAAATCTTCCTGCAACAGCCACACTCTTGTTCCCCATGATCCTGCAGGAGGATTTAGGCTTACTGCTGGTTTGCTCCTGTCTCTCTGATTGGTCTCTGCTCTACCTCCTGTGGTCAGAGTGATGCACATAGCATCCCCAGCCACTCTGCCTAATATGAGTACTCCTCTGTCTTAAAGCAATACCGTTCCAATACAAAGCGTTGTTAATGGTGTTCTTATTTAGGGAAGGAAAGGTTACAGCTTCACCTTTTTATTGTTTATAAAGTTAATCTAACTTGAAAAGTGAACAGCAAAGGAAACCCATCATGGATACTGTTTTATGTAGGTCCTATTGAAATGGTCACTCATAGGTGGTGAACTTCTAAGCTACATGGTGGAATGTATTACAATGGTGAATTCTATCACCCAGAGGGATGGTGCTCAGATTTCTACAGTGATGGGGGTAATATACAAACCTAGATAGGTAGAGATGTAAGTGTATTAACACTGTATTGATGGAGGTCTTATAAAATACACAAGGTCTTTGACCTTCTAAAATACTGAATATAGCATCCTGAACTGGCCTCAGTTTTTTACTGCACTCTGTTCTCCTGCTCCCATCCCCCAGGATGCACATATGAAATAGCAAAGATGCTTTGAACATATTGCCCTGAGGTACAATGCATGATTCCTTTAACAGGTTTATTAACTGTCCATGAGAACAACAAATGATGATGTGCAGAATCCATTTAACAAGATTTAATAATTTAGTAAATCTGGTGATGATCTTATTTTACTGTTTCGTACTTGAGATAATATTTATTTGATATAGCTTTAGTCCTTCATCTGATGTTCCTTTGAAGCCAGAGCTTAATCACAATCCTTGGATCTGTAAAGACTGTTTTGCACGAAATGTGTTCTCTCAACAGGATTAGTTTTGTCAAATAATTGAGTAAATGGCCTTTGCTCTATAAATTTAGCCGCTCAGTGGAGAAATAACACATTTCTTCATTATTTAATCATTGGGAAATCTAAACTCTCAACATCCAGGGATCATAATAAATTATATATATATGTACACATACAAACTGTTCTGAAGGAAAACATTTCTTTAAAGAAAATTCTTAAATGCAAATTATCTCTTTTTTCCCCCCCTTGATGACCTGAAGGGTTCTGGTCATTTCTTAACTGAATATTTGGAAAGATGTTACTCATTCTCATCTTGCCTAAAATTGGAAATTTTCTCTAACGAACACATCGAATGAAGGTAAAGATACTGAACTGCAATTAAGTGAGCCTTTTATTTAGTAGTGAGGATGAAAACATTTTGACATTGAGCAATCTTGACTATTCCAGAGTCATGTTAACTATAATTAGAGTATATCTTAGAATCATAGAATATCAGGGTTGGAAGGGACCTCAGGAGGTCATCTAGTCCAACCCCCTGCTCAAAGCAGGATCGATCCCCAATTAAATCACTGTGCACATTTTTGTTCTACAATATAACCACCTCATCTGCTGAAATTAGCAAATTACATCATTACCTACTTGGATTTGCTCTCTCTCATCACCAAAATTCTTTTTTAAAGACAAAAGAAAAGATGTAGAAATAGAAGACCTGTTGAGCCAAAAGGCCTTTTTCTGTTACCAGAACACATTACCAGCATGTTCTTAATGGGGAGGGAGTGAAGCAGACTTCTCTACATAGCTCTATCCAAGCACATCAGCCTTCATTTACATGGGAGGACTACCCTCCAGCGGGTTATCAAGGTATTTTCTTTTCCATGTTTCCCATAGTGTTTAATTTGAGAAGGCCTACTGAGAGGACTGAGTTGTCTGATCCAGCCTAATTGTTCAGCAAATGCAGACACTACACATGATGAAATGTTGTTAGGCAAAACTGGGAGATTATGCCTTAAGTCTATATATTTAAGAAATATGAGACCCAGTGAAAAAGTTCAACAGATAAATTACCTGATTTAGAAACAGTGGAAGGAGAACCATACTTTGAATATTTTAAAAAAAAACAAAAAGCTTTTTAAATTGATAGGAAGCATATTAATTATGAGCTCTGGATTATGCAGCAAAATAGTCATATTCTGCATAATTTAAATTAATCTCATTAGAATGATTAAATTAATCTATATAGAATGTGAGCCATTAGGAAAAAATGAAATTCAGTCCTACTATGCAGAGGAAAGGACTAATTTACCTTAAGGTCTCACCTATGCCAATCATGATATCCTTTCTCAGACAAAATTCTCATTTGCTATAAATAAAACGATATAAACAACCTTAAAAAGGAGCCCATGTATCACTCTGGGTACCCGTGGCATTATTTAAAGGAACAATACAACCAAAATGAGCAGCAAACCCCAGGGAAAACTCCATCTCTAAAACACCTAGAACTTTCCTCTCAGAAATCCTATGCCCCTGCCCCCATAGGTGTCCATCAGACCACACCCTTTTCCAAAACGGTGGCCAAGAAAGAGTTTTAGGAATGCAGGACCCTGTGTCTGAACCAGAGAAGAGATAGGCGCAATCACATGATAACATCACAAAGAAATTACAGCAAATTGCTATAAGGACAAAGAGTGGAGGGGAAAAGAGAATGAGTGAAGGCAAATGAACTTGTGCAGAATTTTATGCCAGTGTTTTTCCATTGCTGCAGGCACACACATTTTTCATTGTTGCCATGATGCTAAGGCTGTATTAAATCATTCTGAGTTGCTCCCTAATCATACCTGCTCATTGCATCAGCGTTCTTCACTTCTGAAGTCTAGCATACCTAACAGTAATTGGCAGCTTGATGTACATTAGCGTAGGACATTGTTATCGAAACGCTCTTACTAGCCCAGATTTTCTCTAGGGAGAATGTGCTAACCTCAGCTAATTTCCCAAGGCTATCTTGAGGCTCAGAAAGTCAATGCTGTAATTTCAAACTCTAATTAGTAGTTCTGAAATTCAGTCCTGAGTCTATGCTTTATAAAAGTATACTACATGCTTATTTAGCCTCTATGTATACTTTTTTTGGTTTAAAAAAAATTGTTCCTTCCAACATATCAAATCCAGATGGTTTGTAAATTTTTATGGTAGCATTCTTTTCTCCCTTTCCTTACACCTCTTTTCCTCTGTAATTGTTTTATTGAATTTCAAACAGTGTTTTGGGGTAAAGTTAGTATGTAGGAGATGCAAAAAGAAAAGGAGTACTTGTGGCACCTTAGAGACTAACCAATTTATTTGAGCATGAGCTTTCGTGAGCCACAGCTCACTTCATCAGATGTGTACCGTGGAAACTGCAGCAGACTTTATATACACACAGAGAATATGAAACAATACCTCCTCCCACCCCACTGTCCTGCTGGTAATAGCTTATCTAAAGTGATCAGCAGGTGGGCCATTTCCAGCACAAATCCAGGTTTTCTCACCCTCCACCCCCCCCACACAAATTCACTCTCCTGCTGGTGCTAGCCCATCCAAAGTGACAACTCTTTACATAATCAAGTCGGGCTATTTCCTGCATAGATCCAGGTTCTCTCACTTCCCCCCCCACCCCCATACACACACAAACTCACTCTCCTGCTGGTCTAAACTGACCACTCTCCAAGTTTAAATCCAAGTTAAACCAGAATATCTGGAGGGGGGGGGGTAGGAAAAAACAAGAGGAAACAGGCTACCTTGCATAATGACTTAGCCACTCCCAGTCTCTATTTAAGCCTAAATTAATAGTATCCAATTTGCAAATGAATTCCAATTCAGCAGTTTCTCGCTGGAGTCTGGATTTGAAGTTTTTTTGTTTTAAGATAGCGACCTTCATGTCTGTGATAGCGTGACCAGAGAGATTGAAGTGTTCTCCGACTGGTTTATGAATGTTATAATTCTTGACATCTGATTTGTGTCCATTTATTCTTTTACGTAGAGACTGTCCAGTTTGACCAATGTACATGGCAGAGGGGCATTGCTGGCACATGATGGCATATATCACATTGGTGGATGTGCAGGTGAACGAGCCTCTGATAGTGTGGCTGATGTTATTAGGCCCTGTGATGGTGTCCCCTGAATAGATATGTGGGCACAATTGGCAACGGGCTTTGTTGCAAGGATAAGTTCCTGGGTTAGTGGTTCTGTTGTGTGGTATGTGGTTGTTGGTGAGTATTTGCTTCAGGTTGCGGGGCTGTCTGTAGGCAAGGACTGGCCTGTCTCCCAAGACTTGTGAGAGTGTTCGGTCATCCTTTAGGATAGGTTGTAGATCCTTAATAATGCGTTGGAGGGGTTTTAGTTGGGGGCTGAAGGTGACCGCTAGTGGCGTTCTGTTATTTTCTTTGTTAGGCCTGTCCTGTAGTAGGTAACTTCTGGGAACTCTTCTGGCTCTATCAATCTGTTTCTTTACTTCTGCAGGTGGGTATTGTAGTTGTAAGAAAGCTTGACAGAGATCTTGTAGGTGTTTGTCTCTGTCTGAGGGGTTGGAGCAAATGCGGTTGTATCGCAGAGCTTGGCTGTAGACGATGGATCGTGTGGTGTGGTCAGGGTGAAAGCTGGAGGCATGCAGGTAGGAATAGCGGTCAGTAGGTTTCCGGTATAGGGTGGTGTTTATGTGGCCATTGTTTATTAGCACTGTAGTGTCCAGGAAGTGGATCTCTTGTGTGGACTGGACCAGGCTGAGGTTGGTGGTGGGATGGAAATTGTTGAAATCATGGTGGAATTCCTCAAGGGCTTCTTTTCCATGGGTCCAGATGATGAAGATGTCATCAATATAGCGCAAGTAGAGTAGGGGCTTTAGGGGACGAGAGCTGAGGAAGCGTTGTTCTAAATCAGCCATAAAAATGTTGGCATACTGTGGGGCCATGCGGGTACCCATAGCAGTGCCGCTGATCTGAAGGTATACATTGTCCCCAAATGTGAAATAGTTATGGGTAAGGACAAAGTCACAAAGTTCAGCCACCAGGTTAGCCGTGACATTATCGGGGATAGTGTTCCTGACGGCCTGTAGTCCATCTTTGTGTGGAATGTTGGTGTAGAGGGCTTCTACATCCATAGTAGCCAGGATGGTGTTATCAGGAAGATCACCGATGGATTGAAGTTTCCTCAGGAAGTCAGTGGTGTCTCGAAGGTAGCTGGGAGTGCTGGTAGCGTAGGGCCTGAGGAGGGAGTCTACATAGCCAGACAATCCTGCTGTCAGGGTGCCAATGCCTGAGATGATGGGGCGCCCAGGATTTCCAGGTTTATGGATCTTGGGTAGTAGATAGAATATCCCAGGTCGGGGTTCCAGGGGTGTGTCTGTGCGGATTTGATCTTGTGCTTTTTCAGGAAGTTTCTTGAGCAAATGCTGTAGTTGCTTTTGGTAACTCTCAGTGGGATCATAGGGTAATGGCTTGTAGAAACTCGTGTTGGAGAGCTGCCGAGCAGCCTCTTGTTCATATTCCGACCTATTCATGATGACAACAGCACCTCCTTTGTCAGCCTTTTTGATTATGATGTCAGAGTTGTTTCTGAGGCTGTGGATGGCATTGTGTTCTGCACAGCTGAGGTTGTGGGGCAAGTGATGCTGCTTTTCCACAATTTTCAGCCCGTGCACGTCGGCGGAAGCACTCTATGTAGAAGTCCAGTCTGCTGTCTCGACCTTCAGGAGGAGTCCACCTAAAATCCTTCTTTTTGTAGTGTTGGTAGGGAGGTATCTGTGGATTAGTATGTTGTTCAGAGGTATGTTGGAAATATTCCTTGAGTCGGAGACGTCGAAAATAGGATTCTAGGTCACCACAGAACTGTATCATGTTCGTGGGGGTGGAGGGGCAGAAGGAGAGGCCCCGAGATAGGACAGCTGCTTCTGCTGGGCTGAGAGTAAAAGTAAATTCCGTAGTGCTATCACAGTTGCAGAAAATCTGTTGTTCGAAAGGAATGGATGTGATTTACATGCATTGAACAGCTCTACCATCCTGTACTTTGGTACAGGGCCAAATCCTACAGTCCATGCTCATTCCTTACTTGACATTATTTTTCCCCCCTGAGTAAGAACTACAGGATGAAGCCAAAATTCTATCTTTTCCAGGGAAAGGGAATGTACACCCAGTTAACTTGCTGTTAGCCTTTTATGGATACAGTATGCTACTCTCACGCAGTTTGAAAAAAGGCTGAAAGGGACATAATTTAAAAAACTTTTGCACTAGTTATTTTATCTAGGAACATTGGGCTAATATGTTGTTTACCGTTTCATGTTCCGAGGGCACTATGTCTTTGTACTCATTAGACAAGAAAGTGACTCCAGTAAATTCACTGTATATGTCCGGCTTCCCCCTCTTCCCTAACTGGGAAATAGTATGTAAGATATGGCATGTACAAATAGGGTGGGGAATTTTGTATGAGAGATGTCATTCATTTAAAATATTATTTTGCATTGTAGTAAAATTTTATATTTTCCATCTCCCTTGTCTTTCTGCTCTGTACTGTGGTTTCTGTTCAGAGCATTGTGAACCAGTGGGCTGACTGCTGGGCTGGGACTCAGAAGACCTGTCTTCTATTCCCAGCTCTGTCACTGGCCTGATGTGTAACCTTGGGCAAACAACTTTTCTTCTCTGGGGTTCATTTTCCCCCTCTGTAAAATAGGGATAATGATACTGACCTTTGTCAAGTGCTTTGGTATTTACAGAAGAAAAGTGCTATATAAGAGCTAGATGGTGGTGGTATTATTATATATTATTTATTATTAATTGACCTGTCTGTCTTGTTTTTGATCAAATATCCTTATGTATTCTGTAATTTATTGAGTCTCAACTTTTTCCGATACTGGGATTGCCTCTTCCATACCAGAACCCGTGCTCCCATCTAGCTGGGATCTGGGCAGGGCTCTCCTTCCATTTAGCAATATGGAAGGGCAATGCGGTTGTGATCCCTTACACCATTCGTAACCGACAACCCCCAGCCAGCCCTGGTTGAGAATCTCTGCTATAATCCACTCTCTAAGTATTTGTTTTGTTTGACAAGTGTCTTTTCAAGGTGGCTGCTAGTCTTTCATTTTGATATTGTGCTGGTGTGTTAGGGTGTTCCCATTGACTGTCAAACCAAAGTTGCTACAGAAAAGTTTGCTTTTCCAATTACTCACACCTCTCCAAGGGCTTGATCCATGTCTGTTGAAGTCAATAGACTCCCATCAACTTCAATGGATTAGATCTGAAGTGAAGAATTGAAACATACTACTACTCAGGTTTCTCAGTGTGTGGATCAGTGTTGGAAGTTTGCTACACCCGTATTGCACGGGCCCACATTCACGTGGCTTGGTCTCCTACCAGAGGAGGTATTGAGCTTTCACCTTAAACTACTCTCTTGCTTGGCACATACTCTAATGTTCTGAACCCTCTGAATAGCTTCAGACAGCTGTCTTTTATCATCTTCTAAATTAGCCTACCAGAGAGGTGCTTCTTCCTCCAAATGTGAACTTCCTGCCAAAATCTACACCTGCATAGGCCCAGAAAGTCTTAAACCAATTATATAAATAGGACACAACTTCAAAGTTTGCTATCTGCAGAGCTCTAATCAGGAGCTTTTATGCCATTGGGGTGGATGGAGTTCCAGTTCTTGCTCCTAAATTTACAGGGCCATGAGATTACAACCTTCAGAGTTGTGACATTTCAAAGTGTAGGAAAGTTATTTTCAGTTATCTTCAGAGACTTTTATGTTTTCTGGAAAGATCTGTATAGTTGAACTCATGGTAACTAACACCTGAGTTTAAAGGTGGAGTGGTACAGAAAAAATCCCAAAAATTCTTTTAATTCTCTCTCTTAAATAATCCTAAAATACCTTTTTGTAATACTCGTACAAAATACATCACAGTGAGGCATGGCATAAAAATTTTATTGGCACTCATTTTGGGATGGCTTTACCAATTAATGCATAATATGCCCAATCCTGTGTTCCTATATACTGCATGCTGCTTTGCAAGGAAATTAAAAAGATGCATCCCTGTTCTGAGATATGTACAATCTATGGCCTAATCATGTAAACCTTTGCTTACATACCAGACATAGTGCTTACTACTTACTGTTGACTTCAGAGGGGCTATTTGCAGAGGCAAGCACTGAAAGTGTTTGCAGGATCAGGCCCTTTATTACATGGGACACAGCAAGAGATGCCAAAAAAGAGGGTGGAGGAGGGAGCACAGGGTATGTTTAGAAAGTACAAGGACTATGAGTAAAATATAATATGCTTTCATTATGTACTACTTCTTAGTTCTTTAATTTGTGTGTGTATCTTATAGGAACTGTAGTTTTACAAATGTAAGGGTAGGGGAATGATACCACTTAAGTGCATTGTGCTTAGGACATTTTTAGTCAATTTTGGCCAATATTTGCTTGCATTTCATTTCTTCTATGTTCAAGCAGAGGGATGATTTGGCTTTAAACTGCTGTCTTAGATGGGATTTAAGATAAGATGTTACTGAGGCGAGCTGTTAATATAACTTTGACATTCCTGTTGCATTCCCCAAGCCTGGGGCCTGTTCCAGTTCCCATTGAAGTTAATGGTATAACTCCCATGGACTTCCAAGGGAGCAGGATCGTGCCCACTGTGGTATGAATTAGCTGAAAATATTAACTTGCCATTATGTTAAAATAAACCAAACAAAAACACCCACCATATGGTCAACTTAATATTCAATGTTTATAACTGTAGGGAAAAAATCTGAATGGCACATTTCAGGGTGGAAAGTGTCTTATGTTGAATTGTGTTAAAATCTGATATTTGCCAGAGGATTTCATTAACCAGGTATTGTTTAAAAGTTTTCAGGGAGGCAGTGTCATCTCCATCTAGAGCTAACATGTTCTCCTGAGGAAGGATCAGGGACTCTCTTTAAATAGCTCCATGATTATGAATCTGAGAGAGGATTAGAGAACTAAGTAAAGCAATAATGTTGATGCCCTTAATGAAAATAAAAAGGGAAGAGTCCCAGACAATATTTGCCATGAACAAAGGTCAATATCATTCAATAAATACCGCAGTCTCCTGTTTTGGCTGTAAATGAAAATGAAATCTCTTTGTACCAGCATATGTTAATGTCATGGAGAGTTGTACTCAATAGTCAACTGAGGTCAAAAGTTGTTGCAAGCTAAGTTTTTGTGACTCAGTACTGTGTTGTCAATACCTTTCAATGTACTGGCTAGAGGTTCATCACAACCTTTTGTAAAGGGAATACGAAGCGGGTCCAAACTATGGTTGAGGTTCATGAGCTGAAATATTGGCCAGCCAATAAGGAGCTGAGATCAATTAACTAATTTCACTTTAAACTAGCTCTGTCAAGCGATTAAAAAAATTAATTGTGATTAATCACACTGTTAAACAATAACAGAATACCATTTATTTAAATATTTTTGATGTTTACATTTTCAAATATATTGATTTCAATTACAACACAGAATACTTAGTGTACAGTGCTCACTTTATTTTTATTACAAATATTTGCACTGTAAAAAAACAAAATAAATAGTATTTTTCAATTCCCCTAATACAAGCCCTGTAGTGCAATCTCTTTAGCATGAAAGTTGAACTTACAAATGTAGAACCATGTACAAAAAATAACTGCATTCAAAAACAAAACAATGTAAAACTTAAGAGCCTACAAGTCCCTCAGTCCTACTAATTGTTCAGCCAATTGCCCAGACAAACAAGTTTGTTTACATTTTCCGGCAATAATGCTGCCACCTTATTGTTTACAATGTCACCTGAAGTATGCCTGTTCATGCTTCAAGCACCATTCCAGAGGACATGTGTCCATGCTGATGACGGGTTTTGCTCAATAATGATCCAAAGCAGTGGGAACCAATGCATGTTCATTTCCATCTTCTGAGTCAGATGCCACCAACAGAAGGTTGATTTTTAGAGGTTCAGGTTCTGTAGTTTCTGCATCGGAGTGTTGCTCTTTTAAGACTTCTGACAGCATGCTCCACACCTCCTCCCTCTCAAATTTTGGAAGGCACTTCGGATTCTTAAACCTTGGGTCAAGTGCTGTAGCTATCTTTAGAAATCTCAGATTGGTACCTTTGCGTTTTGTCAAATCTGCAGTGAAAGTGTTCTTAAAACAGACATGTGCTGGGTCATCATCTGAGACTGCTATAACATGAAATATATGTCAAAATGTGGGTAAAACAGAGCAGGTGACATACAATTCTCCCCCAAGGAGTTCACTCACAAATTTAACTAATGCATTATTTTTTTGAACAAGCGTCATCAGCATGGAAGCATGTCCCCTGGAATGGTGGCTAAAGCATGAAGGGACATAAGAATGTTTAGCATATCTGGCACATAAATACCTTGCTTTCAGGTGACATTGTAAATAAGAAGTGGACAACATTATCTCCTGTAAATGTAAACAAACTTGTTTGTCTTGGCAAGTTGCTGAAGAAGTAGTAGGACTGAGTGGACTTTTAGGCTCTAAAGTTTTACATTGTTTTGTTTTTGAGGGCAGGTATGTAACAAAAAGGACATTTGTAAATTGCA
Organism: Caretta caretta; assembly: GCF_965140235.1. NCBI lineage: Eukaryota > Metazoa > Chordata > Testudines > Cheloniidae > Caretta > Caretta caretta. Next base: position 86,686,605 of record NC_134210.1, on the reverse strand, counting down.
CTTTCACAATAAAGGGGTTACACTACAGTACTTGTGTGAGGTGAACAGAAAAATACTGTTTCTTTTGTTTATAATTTTTACAGTGCAAATATTTATATTAAAAATAATATAAAGTGAGCACTGTACACTTTGTATTCTGTGTTGTAACAGAAATCATGATATCTGAAAATGTAGAAAAACATCCAAAAACATTTAATAAATTTAAATTGGTATTGTTTAACAGTGCGATTAAAACTAATTAATCATGATTAATTTCTTTAATCGTGATTACTTTTTTAATTAATCACATGAGTTAACTGCGATTAATCAACAGCCTTACTTTCAACTCAACTTTTAAAAAGAACAAGATGGATCTACAGGATGGTCCGAGCCACGCAGCCCTCCAGACCAGATCTAAAACAATTACCTTGTTGTTCCCTTTGTTTTCCATACATACAAAGTAACCATCTGTGTTCAATCCAAATTTACTTTATTTTAGATGAAAGAAAACAAAGCCAATTTTTCATGAGTGATTCTCCTCTATCTAGGCTGCCGCAACTCTCAGAGCAAACTGGTTGCTGTCTGTGCACACAGAACTCCAGCAATTTACAGTTGTGGAACTCTGAAAACAAAAGCATCAAAGTGTCTTAGCTACTCATACTACAAATTTTAAATTCCTTCTACTGCTTATTATGTCTTATTTACCAGCTAGTTCGTGCGGGTACTTGTACGTAGAGTGCATGATAACTCAAACCTTTTTTCCCCCCACTTATGTGGCAGCAATGTGGGAACTCTGTCCTGCGTGGCCAGAAGAAAGGAGTGAAGAGTTAGAACAGTTAGTCTACAATATTTATTCCCCGCTCATGACAATGCAAAAAGGAGCAGCAATCACTCCTCTTCCACCTTGCAGAGGTGGGTTGGTTGTGGATTTGTGGGATCACCAACCAATGGCCTCACGATACCTCTGAAAACTGTGGTGTCCATTGCTGGACGGACAGGTCAGCTAGATGCATGGGCAAGAGCAGAACCACCCCCGTAGAGCCTGAAATCCATAGGGTTTTCCTTACATTTCCTTGTCTGTCTCCAGGCTACTAAGGCACATGGCCATGATGCCCATTCTCTACCGCAAGCCATCTCCTGTGGAGACAGTGTGACAGATTGGAGGCTTTGAAAGAAATGTATGTCTCGGAGGCTTAGCTCCCTTTGGGCTGTTTGAAGCACAAGAAAAGCATGTCGGCCTTGATCAGTTGTTCCATTGTTCCCACTTTTGTGCTCGGGATGAAAGAGTAAAAGGGACATGGGAAAAAATAGGATGGTCAGAAGTTTGGAGGAGTGAAGCATGGATGGCATGGGAGAGCTACTTCTTCGTAAAGAACAGGAAGACTTGTGGCACCTTAGAGACTAACAAATTTATTAGAGCATAAGCTTTCGTGAGCTACAGCTCACTTCATCGGATGCATCCTTCTTCATGTTATCAAATTCTCCTTTTGAAATCAGTCTGTTTTCCACTGGAAGCAGGTAGTAATGCCTATAGGATTAGAGGTTTATGGTCAGAAAAGTAGGATACCTGGTTGTCAAGAGTCTGGCAAAATTAGAGAATGATTATGCTTGAACTCAAAACGTTTCTAACCACCTAATAAATTATTTTTCCGCTATAGTGGTGCTAATCCGCTATTATGATTAGTCATAAGTGCTTGGAAAGAAACTGCACTGATGACTAATTTGTTTATCTAAAACCTCTTATCAAAGCAAAATATTGGCTGCAGCCAAGTGTGGATTACATTTGCTATAAAGGGGTGAACTTTGGCATGTAGAAAACAAGCACCAGCTCTATCAATAGTATGTTGAGGGCTACACGGCTCCGGTAACAGATAAAAGATGGGAGGGAGGGAGGGACGCGAACGTCAGGAGATAAGGTCTCCTTAAATCAAAATGACTTTAACATCATTTGTTTAAAATCTAATGCATTATTATAATACAAACCAATGCAGTTATCTTTGATGAAGTGTATCAGGAACATATCACCATGTTTCCCAAAAAATTGCCATGGTAATAACCAAAACTATGTCTTGGAGTTGCCCTGACATTCTCAAGCTCTGAAAGAGACCCACCTTGCTTTTCTCTCCCACCCAGAAGTGATGGTAGCACCCTCCAGAGAGAGATGTGTGTCCGTCCTTTCTCAGCTAGAACGTTGGGTCAGCCCAATGAAAGAACTCTGAGAGAACTAAAGGGGAAAAAAGGAAATCTCTCCAGAAATATTTAAAATACTGCTTGGTTTCAACTCAGTTTGCGCATACAGTAGAACCTTAGCGTTACAAACATCTAGGGAATGGAAGTTGTTCATAACTCTGAAATGTTTGTAACTCTGAACAAAACGTTATGGTGGTTCTTTCAAAAGTTTACAACTGAGCATTGACTTAATATAGCTTTGAAACTTTACTATGCAGTAGGAAAATGCTGCTTTTAACCATCCTAATTTAAATGAAACAAGCATAGAAACAGTTTCCTTACTTTCTCAAATCTTTTTAAACTTTCCCTTTTTTCAGTAGTTTACATTTAACACAGTACTGTTGTGTACGGTATTTGCTGCTTCTTTTTTTCTTTTTTTTTGGTCTCTGCTGCCTGATTGTGTACTTCCAATTCCAAATGAGTGTGTGGTTGACAGATCAGTTTGTAACTCTGAGGTTCTACTGGACTATAAACTATATTTGCTCTTCAATAGATATCTAGCTTTGTGGTTTATATAGCTCAGACTGTATAGTTGGTACCCAGAAATTGGCTCTAGATGTCTAAAAATCTCTAGAAAATGCATGTTCTATTACTACGGACTGTGTTCCATCTTATTATAGGTGACGCTATGTTTTTCGAATGTTTAAATCTGTACCTGATATTCATTGGGCATAGCTCTCAATCTTCCAATAAATCAAATGTGACCTAAACTTTATAACATGTCGGACACAGACCCCCAAAAAGGGAAAGAACAAACAATAGAGGGGAAAACTTGAAATGAAGTTGTCTTTTCCATGTGTAAAGTTTCTGTAATAGTTATGATATCCATTATACATGATATGATCGTACCTGCTTTTTGTAGAATGAGGTACACTTAGGTCAATTATCTTTATTTTAATCTAACTTGTGATCAGGTTCATTTGTGTGAGAGCCTCTGAAATGTTCACAGAATTGAGATGATGTATTTTATGAGTCAATCAGAATAATTAAATTATCATATTTCATTCAATTTTAGAAGTCAGGATCATGCTGTAGCAGATTTTTACTTTGATGTCTCATATGTAGGTTGTACTACATTGAGCAGAACAAATTAGAAGTGTCCACAGTCAAGATATAATTGCTTAGTTCTCAAAATGTGGTGCTGGAAATGTATATTGATGATCTTTTGATTCATATGTTAGGATCAGCAGGAACAACTGACCCATTATTCAGCCCAAGCATATAATAGTCTCATTTTTGTTCCAAGAATACCTCTTTTTCCACATGCAAACTGTGTAAAGAGTGATCCATTTTCTGCATATATAGAATCTGTTATTTAATAGAACCCCATTGTGCTAGGCGCTGTACAAACACAGAACAAAAAGAAAGCACCTGCCCCAAAGAGCTTACAATTTATGTAATCAGGATATACTTTAAAGCAATGGTATTATACTGAGCCTGAAAACATTTCTACCCCACATTCGGAGAGACTTTCAGTTTAGTAATAGCTGAGTCTTGGGCTGGGTTAGGGTTAGGGTCAACTGAATGAGAAAAAGAGAGAGAGAGAGAGAGAGCGCGAGCACTTGCTACAGCCATAGTGGGTGTTAGGGAGAGTGGCTGAGCAGCCAGGTCAGGACTGAGTCCTAATTCTTTTTAAAAAATAATTGGTAAATCAAGCATCTGAAAGAGTATGATGTCCATTTACAGAATGATCAAACAAAGAGACTGAGAAAAAGATTGAGATGTGCAAGCTGTGGAATAATTGTACAGTTTACATCAGGCATTAATTTGTTGGATGATATCCAAATAGTATAATCAAAACATTCACTGTATAAAGGCTTTCTGTATATTTTACAAGAGGGGAAACAAAACAGCTTGCACTTCAGTGTGTGGTTTGTATTGTTTAGCATAAACCTTCCATAAACACACACAACCTCAATTATTTATCTAAGTATTCAGTACTGGCTTGAGAGTTTTTGGTGTCCTATACAAACTAGAAAATGTATAACCTTCACAGTAAATAGTCCCTAAATATTTCAGTGACCCCAATACTTGGCTGTCCTTGAGGTAACCTCCTGATTTTGTATGTATGGTATGTCCATCCTGATTTCATTGTTGCTTATCTATTAATCTTATTTGTCTGTTTTAGCAGGATAAAAACAAAAACATACATCTCACCTCTTCCCAATAAATTCACTTTAAAAACCTGTGTTAAAAGAATACCCTGCAAACCCATCTCTTCACTTTAGAGTAAACAGAAATTATCTATCACGTTTTCTCCCACATGATTGGGCCCCTAAAGAATCTTTGTTTTAAAATTATTTAACTTGGCCAAGGTCCTTCTTAGAAAATATTACCTCCTAGAATCCAAAAAGTTTTTTTTTTTTATTTTGGAAAACAGATTCATCCTGCGTCTGAAAATTTAACAATAATAACAAAACAGCTATTACAGTCAAACCAAAAGAATACTGAATAAATCCATCTGTGCTCCCTAGGGTAGGAAGTGATGCAATGGCGATAACACTAGACAGTCATTCTAACTACTTCCTTGATACACACTGTTGTGCTAGGGAGGAGAAATCACATCAGTAAAGCTATTGTTGTAAATTTATAAATGCAAAATGCAAAAACACTCAATGAAAAACAGCTGAGATTTTGGATGTGAAAATGGCAGAAATTTAGCAATTGCTGCTCAGCCCCCTTATAGATTCAAAGGCTTAGAAGAGACCACATCTAGTCTAACCCCCTGCCAAGATGCAGGATCTGTTGTGTCTAAACCAGCCAAGACAGATGGCTATCATCCAGCCTCCTTTTGAGGACCTCCTAGGGTGACCAGATGTCCTGATTTTATAGGGACAGTCCCGATATTTGGGGCTTTGCCTTATATAGGTGCCTGTTACCCGCCCCCAAACCCCCATCCAGATTTTTCACACTTGCTGTCTGGTCACCCTAGAACTTCCAGTGAAGTAGCTTCCACAACCTCCCTAGGCAGTCTGTTCTATTGTCCTACTGTTCTTATAGTTTGGAAGTTTTTCCTGAGATTTAATCTAAATCTGATATGCACAGATGTGCAAAGACAACATCCCCACAGCATTTCCATCATAGGGGAGTGTTGTGAGAATGTTATCTGTTTGAAAAGGCAAGACTGCAGTTGTGGCCACTATGATATGTTGTATTCCTACTTATGGTGTTTATTTTTATGCATTACCTTTCCTGTGAGATCCAGAACTTTTGATTTCCTTTTCATAGAATCATAGACTATCGGGGTTGGAAGGGACCTCAGGAGGTCATCTAGTCCAACCCCCTGCTCAAAGCAGGACCAATCCCCAAACTAAATTTTGTATGTATTAAACGTCACACTTAATATGGTGTACTGTTAATATAATTTTAGGAATTAGAGCCTAAGTTGTCAGGTGTTGGAGATCTAAAGTTAGCCTCCCACCTCCATATTTGGGCATCTAAACAAAAGTGGCCTGCTTTTCAAAGGTACTGAGCACCTCCAGTTCCTATTAAGGTGTTTGTTTTACCAGGTTGCTTTTCACCAAAATCAGGCCATTTTTGCTTAGGTGCCCAAATCCAGAATTAGCCACCTAACTTTAGGCACCCATTCAGTATTGAAACTTTGGGGCATAACTTCCATTTTGTCTTTGGTTGGGGGGAAGAAAAGAGAGTGATTGACTGGACATTGATGTAAAAGTCTAATAAAAGAATGGGTATTTGAAAGGTGCAGCTTGAACAGGCACCCTGGATTGGATGCAAAGTTACTCCTCTCAGTATAGGCACCTCTTCTCTAGTTTGTATTTGACTGTCTGATGTGGGATTCAAAACTGGGATATGTCATAACTGAATGTTGTTTAAATGTGAGATGATCCAGGTGTGCACATGTGATCCCGAGCCCCCTCTTTCATTAATAATAATAATAATAATAATAATAAAACTAGAAGAAAATAGCATGATGCACATTTTTCAGACATTGAACATGTTTCCAAAGTGTTCTCAAATGTTAAGGTGTTTAGGGACAGATGCTCAAATGTAGGTGTATGCACACAAGTACTAGAGGTGGGTGTTGCAAAATCAGGTATTTGCACGTGTATGGTCAGCTGACTGGCCATGTGTAAGTACCTGATTTGCATGCACACATCTAGAATTGGCATGCACAAACTTCTCCATGGCTCTCGCATAGACCATCCGTTCCTTAGTACGGAATGAGGGGGTGGATCTAGGAAAAATTTGAAGTTCTAAGGAAACACAAGCCATACACTGTTTGAAAGTTATTCTAGCACCAAACGGCATCCAGAAACTGCTCGTTCCTCTTCTGACAAAGTTTTGTCTAGGGGTTTTGGTTTATCAGGTGAGTGAATAAGAAATATAGGGGCATTACAATGGAATTTGAAGAGGGCTGTGCTTTAAAAGGGGACCTTTTCTGTTTCCAGAGTGACTTGGATTTGTAAAAAGACCAGGAGGACTTGTGGCACCTTAGAGACTACCAAATTTATTTGAGCGTAAGCTTTTGTGAGCTACAGCCCTCTTCATCTGATGTTTTCCACTGCATGCATCTGATGAAGTGAGCTGTAGCTCAGGAAAGCTTATGCTCTGATAAATTGGTTAGTCTCTAAGGTGCCCCAAGTCCTCCTTTTCTTTTTGCGAATATAGACTAACCCGGCTGCGACTCTGAAACCTGGGATTTGTAAATAGTCTTCCCTAAAAGGGAAAGGGAGCCCAGAGCAGTGTGTGTGAGAGCGCCGGGTGTCGGTCAGCAGCAGCGGCTGGCAAATGTTGCTGTCAGTCAGGGGCAGGAGCCCAGTGTTTCTAAGGGCAGTTGCGGGGCGGGGGAGCTCAAGGGAAGAGGGGGAAGGAGGGGAGCTGCAGGCGCCGCAGCTGTGACTCCAGGGCCGCCAGCGCAGGGGTGCAGCCAGCCCCTCCCGTGCTGAGCGCGGAGAAGAAATGAGATTTTGCAGGAGGGTGAGTTGTTTGTTTTTTTTTCTCTCACTGAGATGTGCTAAACCCAGGGTTGTGAGTTCAATCCTTGAGGGGGCCATTTAGGGATCTGGGGCAAAAATTGGGGATTGGCCCTGCTTTGAGCAGGGGGTTGGACTAGATGACCTCCTGAGGTCCCTTCCAGCCCTGATAGTCTAGGATTCTATGCCGGTTCAGCTTTTAATCCTGTTAGACCCCAAAGGCCGAGCCAGGGCGGAGCCTGGAGCGTGAGTCCCGCCAGCGGCTGGCAGGGTCTGGTGCTTCCCGCTCTCGCTCTGTGCCTGAGCTGCGCGGGGACCGTGACGGCTTCTGCCGGGCCGGGGCTGTGCGCGCGCTTCCGAGCGGGGCAGGTTCCTGACGAAACCATTCTGGGCCCGCTTCCCTGCGCCCCGGGGGAAGGGCTGGGGCCCGCCCGCGCTCGGGTGCCAGATAACAACGCGCGCTCTCTCTCCTCTCTCCCTTACTAGCCCTGAGGCGCTCGGAGGGGGCCGGCCGGCCGGCGGCAGCAGGGAAGAAGCGAGCGGACAGGGACCGGGCAGGCGCCTTCCGTGCAGAGCCGAGTCCCCCCGCCGGTGCCTGGGCGGGGAGATGCGGGCGCGGGCACTCGGGAAGGAATCTGCCTACGCCCCCCGCGTGCCGTAGCCAAGCCCTCGCCCCTGCGAGCGGAGTGTTGCCCGCCCTAGCCGTGCGCCCTGCCCCTCGCTAAGGGGCAGGACTGCCCCGCCCCCCCCCGGCCGGCGCCGCGCTCCGGGGGCAGGATGGTGGACGTGTTCAGCGGGCGGCCCCTGCTCACCCGGGACGGGCACGCCGTGGATCCCGAGGAGGTTTTGCAGAACAAGATCGTGGGCTTGTACTTCTCGGCCGGCTGGTGCTCCCCGTGCCGGGACTTCACCCCCGTCCTGTGCGACTTCTACAGCGAGCTGCTGGAGGGCGCCCGCCCGCCGGCCCCGTTCGAGATCGTCTTCGTCTCGTCCGACCGCAGCCCCGAGGAGATGGCCGAGTACATGCACGACATGCACGGGGACTGGCTGGCGCTGCCCTTCCACGACCCCTACAAGCAGTGAGTGCGGGGGGGGGCGAGAGGCCGCGTGGAGGTTAGCAGCAGCAGCCTGGTACCCGCAAGCTGGGAGCCGCCTGCCCTGGGAGAGCTACGCGATCCGGGGGTGGGATGGCCAGGACCAGAGCCGTTGCTATTCCCTAGACCGCAGGTGCTTCGGGCTGGGTTTAAATCCAAGCTAGAACGTGCCAAGTTTGCACCCAGCCTCCCGAGTTCCGCTGGCTGAACGTGTAAGGGCCTCTAGCGCCCAAAGCACCTAGACCCCGGCACAGTCTGGTGGCGCCCCTGCTGCAAACCCCCAGAGCGGGCACCTGGGTCCTGCGGGATCCCAGCCAGTCTTGGGCCCCAATTCCCCAAATTCTAAGGTGGAACTCTAGAAGAACTGTCCCTGTTCTGACTTGCACCGATGAAACCCAGACCATACTACACTCTGGCACCCCAGCACCAGATCCAAAACCTGGATCCTGCTGGATCGGGCCAGTGTTTGCTTTTGTCCCCCAATTCTTCCACATAAATAGAGAACAAGAGTAGATGCTCTAGCACTCCAGTTGTACCAGGACTCCTGAAGAAGAGCTCTGTGTAGTTAGCTTGTCTCGCTCATCTGCCCATCTACCTATCATCCCAGAAGTTGGTGCAATAAAAGGTCACCCACCTTGTTTCTAGGGAAAAAAATATCAGTTTTCATCATGGCAAAAGGTTAACAGCAAGGTGCCTCAAGGTTTCCCTGCTGGTCCTGTATTGTGTTATATATTTATTAACTGCCTGGAAAGGGGAGTGAGTAGTGAGATAGCAAACTTTGAAGGTGACACAAAGTTATTTAGATTATTCCAGTCCAGAGAAGAGGGGAGGGGATAGCTCAGTAGTTTGAGCATTGGCCTGCTAAACAGTGAGAGGAGTGGAAGAGAGACATAAACAAGCTAGGTGACTGGAGAGCATGATGAAGTTCAATATAGACAAATGTAAGGTAATGCATTTTGGTAAAAAAATTGTAACTGGTGTGCTTTACAGGGTTCTAAACTAATTATATCAGCTGAGGAAAGTGACATAGGTACCACAGTAGCCAGGTCAATTTAAACAAAAAAAACAAACAAAAAATTTCCCATGAAAAATAATCCATTGGAAATGTATATCTTTGCTGCTCCATGTTGTAGCAATTTTCCACCCAGTGGAACTGTGACTGCACTAACCTGTTTAGTTACACGGGGCCAGAAAAAGGAAATTCAGAAAAATTTCAGTGTTGTTTTTAAAGAAGTCTTTGGTAACATTTTGTAAAGTTTGCTGGAGTGTGGCAGTGATCTTTTAAAGTTAGCTTGCAAGTCTGATGCTTGATGTTACTTTGATTAGTTGGCTTACTCCTATCATGACAGGGTGCATTGATTTAAATAAAGCAATTTAAATAATCAATTTTAATCATGATTTAAATCAGAAAGTCGGAAAACTTGTTTTAAATAGTCAATTTTAATTGTGTTTTGCATTTGTACTTTTGTAGTTATTTTCCTAAAGAAATGCTTATTCTCATTAATTGGTAACTATTAAAACATATAATTTAAACTGAATATAGCATTTACGCTAAATTTGGTCCTCCTTTTTGCTAGCCCGGAGGATACACTACATCTATATATATTTGTTTAAGCAATTGTATAGCTTAATTTATTTTTATTCAGGTTATTTATTTTTATATTTTTATTATGCCAGAAAATGGTGAATGATGCATTTCTTATATATTAGATTAATTTTTTACTTGTGATTTGTGTCAAGATCTATTTGAATAGAAATTCAAATTCAATTAATGCACAAAACCAGCATTTAAATTTTTGATTAAATAAAACTACTTTAAAAGTGCTGGATACATTTTTAAAAGTTTATCAAAACATGTTTTGCATTTCAAAGTAGCTGATTTATTAAACAAAGGAAATATTATCTGCAGTTAATTAATTGACCTGATTGTTTCAAGTCACCATTTCCATCAAGATTCTACAACTAAAGTAGTTCTTGCCTCTAACATGGCTAATTAAGGTCTTTCTCTTTAAAAGTTCCAGAGAGCTTTAATGTTTCTGTATTAAACTAGCAATACCACAAGACACCACATTTAGAAGGGTTTAAGCATAACAAGTAATTGAAATTTAAATTGGAGTGAATTCTGAGAGCTGAAATCATGTAGAGTATTACACCAATGATATATTCATTGTGTAATACTAGGTTACTACTAGGTAAGTTAAAGGAAAAGGCGGGAAGAAGCCCCACCTCCACCCTGCTTCTTCCCGCCTTTCCCTCCCACCTCATCCCCGCCCAGTTCTGCTCCTGCCCCCAAGTGATTGGTTGTGTTACCTCTGATCTCACACTGATATTCCAATTTGGGGTAGACATCCCTATCTGCCCCAACCATCCTTTCTGTGAAGGTTGAAAATCTCACTGTATCTTCCTTATTCACCTCCCCAACTTGGATTGGAGACCCCACTGTCTAGAACACCAGGTGGGCAAACTACAGCCCACAGGCCGTGTCTGGCCTGTCAGACCTTTTAATCTGGTCCTTGAGCTCCTGCCAGGGAGCAGGGTTGGGGGCTTGCCCCACTCCACATGGCTCCCAGAAGCAGCGGCATGTCCCCTCTCCAGCTCCTAGGCGTAGGAGCAGCCAGGGGGCTCTGCATGCTGCCCACCCCCGCCCGCCCAAGCACCGGCTCTGCAGCTCCCATTGGCTGGCAACTGTGGCCAATGGGAGCTGCAGGGGTGGCGCCTGCAGACGGGGCAGCGTGCACAGCCTCCCTGGCTGCCCATGCACCTCTGCATAGGAGCTGGAGGGGGGACATACTGCTGCTTCCTGGAACTGCAGGGCGGTGCCTGCAGACGGGGCAGCGCGTAGAGCCACCTGGCCACGCCTCCGCATAGGAGCCGGAGTGGGGACATGCCGCTGTTTCCAGGAGCTGCTTGAGGTAAGCGCAGCCTCGAGCCTGCACCCCTGACTTCCTCCCATGCCCCTGCCCCAGCCCTAGCCCTGATCCACGTCCTGCTCTCCGAACCCCTCGGTCCCAGCCCAGAGCACCCTCCTGCACCCCAAACCTCCCAGCCTCATCCCAGAACCGACACCCCTAGCCGGAACCCTCACCCCCCTGCCGCCCAACCTCTGGCCCCTCCTGGAGCCCCCTCCCGGAGCCCCCTCCCGCACTCGAAACCCTTCAGCCCCAGCCCAGAGCTCCTTGGCCCCACGCCGGAGCTCTCACCCCTCCCACATCCCATCCCCTTGCTCCCAGCCTGGAGCCCCCTCCCACACTCTCAACTCCACATTTCTGGCCCCACCCCAGAGCCCTCCCCCCCGCACCCCAACCCCCAATTTCGTGAGCATTCCTGGCCCGCCATACAATTTCCGTACCCAGATGTGGCCCTCAGGCCAAAAAGTTTGCCCACTCCTGATCTAGAAGGAGATCACATCTATACCTCTACGCAATACACTGTAAATATCTAGGTCACAGACTTCAAAGTACCCTGTCATCAGATCATGCCAGCATATTACTTTGTTTTTAATTGTATTTATTTTATCCAGGAGAGAAGAGAGTTGACATGTGTAGTATGTGTTGCATTTTCATTTCGTGCCAGAGATTAGAAATTTGAGGTTATGATAAATAAGCCTGTTCAGCAGAAAAAAGGTGGGCAGATGGCTGACAGAAATGTTTGTTCCTGGAGTGTATAAAATGGCATTTTACAGGCATATAGTTGTCTTAAGTGATGGTAACCTCCATGCGGATATCTTGAGTATTTCTTTCCATTCGCTTAACTGTTCATTGCCATTACATTAAATGCTTAGATGTGTTTTTAACTGTGATGTTCCATGGTTACATATAGGTTCCAACTTTACCGTTAACTAGCAACCTTAACTTAAATCAAAGTAATGCAGTCTTTTGTCTTCGTTTTTGTGATTTAAAATTATGGGGCTGTTGAGGAGCTGTGGAGTGCCATAGTGTCTCTGCCATCTCCTGTCTTTGCTCAGTGGAGCTTAGGATCTCTGCAGGCTCCCCTCTTCCGTCCTTGTCTCTTTCTACAAAGTGGAACCATCCCTTGCTCTCGCTGCTCTGCAGAGCTTCAAGTTCCACAGAATAAGTGGCTTCCTGCACTGCTCTGCAGTTTGTCTCTTCTCCACCTCTCCTTGCCTTGATGCTGGCCTGGCTCTCCCCTACCCACAAACAACCATTGGCTCCTGGGTAACTCAGCTCCCTCCCTCATAGGCGCCTTGCTACTCCTTTAAAGAAAACAAAGCAAAGAGCCTTCAGGTGCCAGTAGCAGCAAAGAGCCAAGCCAATACAGATTGTATTGAGGGAAAGAGAGGACCAACATTAATTGCACTGGAGAAGGAACTAGCATTGATTTTATCAGGGGGTGGGGATGTCCAGCCTCAACTGGATTGGGAGGCAGCCTTAATCACTGTGGCTGTTAATCCTTCACGTCAGAAAATATCCACACACAAATCTAGTTTTATTCCTAGAGTTTGATGACACCTGTGTGAAAATGCATATATTTATAGGGACCCCTACATCTGCCGTGTCTCTGAATATTAGAAATGTAGGTTTTCTGTCCTTTTGTTAAAAGGACATTGTAGTAACTAGATTTCAATTTCCTCAGATTTGGTCAGCTGGCCATCAGTCTGTATCGTTGTATCACTTAAATTCCTGTGTAAACTGAAAGATTCTGTCACTTTGGGTTAATTTTAGGTACTTTTTAGAGTACAGTCTTTCCTTATGATGAAGGATTATGAAATTTTTTTCAATGAGGAATTTAAAGTCTCATTAATATGAATTGGCACAGTTTAATATCCCTTTGTGAGAAGAAATGGAGTAGCCATCATTGTATAATGCTAATTTATACTATACCTTGGAGAATGAAAACTCCTGAGTGTTCCAACCACTTCAAAAATAGTAAAAGGGCCAGAGCAGCATAACAGGTCCTAAGAATTACTGTTCTGGCTAAGGGAGAATTCCCCTCGTGCCTGTATGCTGTGGAAGAGGGCTGCCTTCTGAGGATCCTCTTGTAAGCCAACGGCATGCTGGGGTGAGACCGGAGCAAGCCGTGCTTATGGAAGCTCCAAGCAGTACTGCAGCCCAAATGTAAGCCCAAGGGAAACTGCTGTAACTTAGATTAGGTCCTCCAGGGCTGCAGAGCAGCCCAGAATCTTGAGGGTGCAAAGAGGGCTAAAGCTTTCCCTATGTTGCAAGTTCTGTATTTGCACCTCTAAGAGATGCCGCACAGAATCTCACCCCTTGTGTGTGTGTTTTCAGTTTGTATTGCATAGACTACTCCTTTAAAAATGCTTGATGGCTTCCTGAAATGTTTCTAACAGCATGTTTAACTTTGTGTTTTGTTTCCAGTGATTTGAAGAAGAAATACAATATAACGGCCATTCCCAAACTGGTGATTGTGAAACAAACTGGGAAGTCATTACTGACAAGGGAAGGAAACAGATCAAAGAAAGAGGGCTAAGCTGCTTCCGAAACTGGCTCGAGGGGGCAGATGTCTTTCAGAATTTTTCTAACTGAACAAAAATTGGGAGATACAAGCAAGACAGCTAGACGAAACTTGTGGGGGAACTTGCAGAGTTCCCAAACTATAACGTTTTTGGTTAGAACAAAGGGCGTTATTGATTAGGAGCCATTTAATTTTATTCCAAACTATAGAAAGCAGAACATGCCAATAGGCTAACATAGTTCAGAACAAATGCACTTACCATTTTATTCGTGTTGTCTTGTTTACTACAGTTAGTATGACCACCAAAGCATTCGTAATAATATTCAAGAGTTGTGTATTGTAGGGCTCTTCCAGACAGATAGAAGGGCAGCCCTGTGAAATCTATGCAAATGTTTTATTTTTGCAGATGTGTACAGGTAAAAAAAATACATATTTTTCTCAACCACAAGATTTTTCTGGTGATTAGCACATAATTTATATTTATTGATAAAACAGAAGTATACTTGCTTTAATAAAGTAATATTTATGCATTGCATGCCTTCAGATGTCTCCTTTGATATGTTACACGTAAATCTGAACAGAAAATGAAATGGCTGTTAAATCGGGTGCACTGTTTGCCCATGCATAAGAAATCCCTTTTTGTCTGTGCTTCGAGTGGGTTTCTTTACACTTTACAGTCTTCCTCTCCGTTTTCTTATCCCCAGATTTTTTTTCCCCAATACCGTAGTGAGAGTCAACATCTCCAATTCACAATCAGGCTTTCTAAAATATATCAGTGTTTTGTGTGTTTGCAATGGGGAGAGGAGTGGCAAGGAGTAGAAAGGCAGTGGATAGATAGGTGAAGTGGCCATGTTAAACAAAGATGCTAAGCAGGCTGGTGTCTAGTATTTAGAACATAAAACTATGGGCCTGATTTTCATCATGTACATCAGTGTAAACCTTTGTAAACTCAGCAGAGTTACATGCAGCAGAGTCCATGCAAAACTGGTAGGAGAGGAGAATCTGTCCTTTAGGCCTTATGAGCCCAATTCTGGATGAACTGCGGATGTGGATGAGGATTGTTAAGCACATCTGTCAGGGTAAGAGGTAATTCACAGAAAATGAGGCACTTTGCCTGCAGGACTCTCAAACCCATTCTCTAAATGAAATATACACAGTTACCATAAACATGCATGTATATTTGGAAAGCTAAATTTACAATGCTATAAACAGGAAGGAGTTAGATGGGAGTAATATTTAATATTTGTTGAACTTGCTGATTCATTTTCTTGTAATGGAGGAAATGATGTTTTCTCCTCAGAGTATGTAATCTGGCAGGGTTCATATCTAGTCCTCAAAAATAAGCCATGAAACGAGCTCCAAAGATACTGAGTAGAAAAACAATGTTAGCTCAATGAGGTGATTAAGTATTCTTTGTGAGTCAGAGGCTCTGAGAGCTGGGTTCTTGAGGTGATATTAGGCAATACTGCAGCCTGCTTCTGATCTTCACTGTCTAACCAGTTAGTTCATAGTTTAGTACTCTTCTAAAGAATACTGAGCTATGGATGAGTTTTTGGAAAGGCCTTTATGCAAGCACTACTTGCTGTTCTGGAACCAGTTAATGATGAATGTAGTTTGAAATAACAGTTCAATCAGAAACTGAAAAGGCATTAATAGAAAATGTTTCCAGTCCTTACGTATTATACAGTTATGTTGCCTGAAATATGGGGCAACTCCTAATGGCACAGACACCAGTTGTAGCCTAATGAGTATCTCCTCATTTAGATTTCACGTTCAGTGCAAGGTAGATGGCCATTTGGTTGCCGGACTCTGTATACAATATATGCATCTATATGTAAATGAAAGACTTACACTACTTAAAATTTGATTCTTTTAGGGGGCCAGTGAATAATGCATTGAATGGGGGTGGTAAAATGGGCTGCTGAATCAGTGTGTCCCCCAATCCAGTCTCAAATTAAAATCCAGATGGGAGTTAACAGGAATAGAATTGTGATGAAGTAGAAGAAGTATTAAAAAGAAGTATATGGACTCCTGCCCTGTGGGGGTCCACTGTATTCTCACATCAGTATGTTGAGTGCCTTAAAAAAAAATAATTACCACCCCTGCTTGTGTTCGTTATGCTTGTCATGGTATTTCATGTTCCAAGTATAGGAAATATGGGGTAAAGGGAAATAGCATAGTGCAATACACTCTCTTCAACAGCTCCTACTATACGTAGAGAAGTTAAAGGAATAACTTGCATTGAGGCTACAGAGGAAGCCATATGTGTCATTCCCTCATATATTGATAGGGGACTAAACTCATTTGCATGTTATACCTGAAATCATGGGTTTTTTACACCTTTGTTTTTGCTTTAAACCTAAACTTTAAGTATGTCTTGCATTTGTTAGCAATTTTTCTACTGTTCTTCCTTTTTATTATGGTGAAATGCCATGAATATTAATTGGTGGCCAGCTTTCTTTCTTGATGAGAAGGAATGATACTGTTTTCTGATACAGTTATATGCAGTAGCATGAATGTTATTGATAGATAATTACTCACTCAAAAGGAAATTAACGAAAAACTGACTGAGGTGAGGTGAGGCTCTGCTGGGATTAGACAGAATATTACTCTTTATTAAGGGCTGATTTATGGGCCAATTTACGGCACAACACGTGTAAAGCAATCTTGTACAGTCTCTAGTTATTACACAATTTACAACCACATTTCACTAGCAAAAAAAGGCAAGATTTGTATGCTGATATACAAGCATTATGAGTTGATCCATAATATAATTCTGAGGAAGAAGAACTAGCATTTATGTTCAAACAAATCAGTGCTGCAGGCTCTCTTGTGACCACTGAACATATCATTTGGAAAGAAGCAAAGCATAGAACTCAGAGGAAAAGAGTGTTAGATTCACTAATGAAGTAAACAATACAAATGCAAGTGAAATCAGTGTTTGAGGTCTACAGTGAATCTCTTGCTCATCTTTCATTAGCTGAGCTCATTTCCCCCCCCCCACCTCACCCTCCAATGCCCCGAAACTCCACTGCACATCTAAGTATTCTTAGTTCCTTCTTAAGAGTTGCTGTTGTGTGTATATTGTGTGAGGATTTTTAATGAGAGAAGTAGTGTTACATTATAGTGCTCCATTATGTTAATAAGATTCTTATCTGGAATATTTGCCTGTCGATACTGTAATTTGATCTTTCAGAAGATATCTCTTTGCCATGCATTTAGTAGACACATTTAGAATATAATTGGTTTCTTTAGGATGTCTAAGACTAACAGTGACTCTTTCTCCTCATCCCCCTCCTTTTGGCAATGTCAACTGATGGAGAGGAACATGGATTAATTTCTAAATCTTCAAGGACTTGATTTCTTTGTCACCTTTTGCCACAACAAGCCAATCACATTTAATCACCAAAACCATGTCTATATTGAATTATACAGTTTGTCACAGGATCCTTCTACTGTTTGCAGATACCAACCTGTTAGCATCCTCTAGGGTTTCATTTATGTGTATATATCT
The DNA here is from genome assembly GCF_965140235.1 of Caretta caretta. Taxonomy (NCBI): domain Eukaryota; kingdom Metazoa; phylum Chordata; order Testudines; family Cheloniidae; genus Caretta; species Caretta caretta. Next base: position 86,669,419 of record NC_134210.1, on the reverse strand, counting down.
TCTAGTTAGCAATGTTATACCAATAAAATAAAAACCAGCAGGATCTTATTAAAGGGGAAAAGGCAAAATACCACATTTATTGTGAATACAGAAAGAATCACAGTAAGCAGTTAGTTATAGCTATAACATTCCACTCAATCTCATATTTATTCACACATTCATTCATACACACACACACACACACACACAGAGGTTCTGCAAGGTTGTTATCACAGTTACCAGCCTTAGAGTTGCTCATGTCAAGCCACTGGCCAGGTGGCCTGGACATGAGGAGGGAGCAGGGCCTTGTCAGATGCTCATCTGATGCTTTTGGAAGTTGGTTTGCAGAATCAGACCCCAAAGGTCTTACTTTCTAGAGTCCATTTTTATAGGAATTTCTTCCTATGCCAGTCTATGGGAATTCCTTCATCATGCTGTTGCTGAATCAATCAGCAGATAGCACATTCCTGACGGCTCCGTGCTGCTAGATGTTATCTTGTTCTTTGGTTCTCCCATTCTTGAGGCTGTTGGGTTGATTCCAGTCTGCCCTCTGGGGGTCCTCTGGTTATTTCCACTTGACGCCTTCTTCAGCCGATGGACACTGGATTCTTAGGCTGGCACCTCCCTGATCATTCAGTTATTATCCACACCAAGCATCCATCCACATACATCCTCTATCTCTATTTTAATCACAATTGTTAACAAAGCGAGATGAATACAACAAAAGGGCAGGGAGTCTCTGGGTGTTGTTTCTGTTGTTACAGAGTATTACTTTGAGTCTTTCTCTGTGTGAGTATGTTTCAGAGTAACAGCCGTGTTAGTCTGTATTCGCAAAAAGAAAAGGAGTACTTGTGGCACCATAGTCTCTAAGGTGCCACAAGTACTCCTTTTCTTTCTGTGTGAGTAGATGTTATTACAAAGAATTGCTTTGAGAACAGACTCTGTCTTAGAATGTACTAATGCAATTAGCAGCTTGCAAGTTTCACACACAGAGGGAGAGAAATAGTACCAAAAACCAAGAGACCTCTTAATTAGTAATACCCTGGAATTTAAACTATGGGGAATCAAACTCATTTGTGATTTTAATACAGAACTTCTTTAATATGATCCAACAGCAACAGTCATCTGTGCTGTGCAAAAATGACTCATACTTCTGTCCCACTTTTCTCTTGTAATGTCATCACTGCAAATGGTCAAAACTGGCTGATCAGGGAAATATAAAACCAGACATTTGAAAATTAACAGAAATGAAATGGGTATAAAACATTGTGGTACATGGAAAGTTGCCTATACAAATAGTCATTCTCTCAGAAATTTGAATCTGGAATAAATAAAATAAATGTATTCTACTAGTAGTGTTGGCATATCAATCCATAGTTCAGCAAACTACATAAGTACACGCTTACTTTTAAACATGTCCCATTGAAGTCAATGAGATTTGAGCACATGCTTAAGTGCTTTGGTGAATGAGGGCCTAACTGGAGGACATTGTCTTTGTAACAGGTCTAGGTGGCGTATGTAATCATTGAAGATTATTGCTGCAGAAGATTACCATGTTTCATTTTAATCTGGCAGATTTCGTGTGCCAAATTGTGGTCCATGATGCAATCTAAAGTAATCCTAAAGAGGGAAAATATGAAGCCAGACTAAAATAACTGATTGAAAAATAACAATAAAATGACCCAAGAAAGAACAGACAGAGTCAGTGCTAATGATGTGCATTCTTCCACTGATTCTGGAGTGGATTTCACTCTGTTTCAAAATGCTGCATAAGGAAGCAAAATAAGGTGGTGTATAATAGACATGGAAAATTTCTTTCAAAACAATATTTTAGGATATATAAAAGGCTAGAAAGGGAAGAACAATTTATTTGACAAGGAGGACAAGGACAAAACATATTCCTTCAGTAGGTCTGACATACCTAAGAACCACAGCACTGAATGTTTGCTCTTCCCCCTATTCCCCATGTAAAGGCCAAGCTTGTCCTTGCATATCTATCATTTGCATGAGTTCAGTCTAACAGCCAAGCAGGATCTATCTGTGGACATCTTAACTGCATGTGAAGTATGGAAAAATAGAACTCATGAACCTAGTTCCATAACCACGGGTCTCATTCAGTTGGGCTAAAGGAGAACTTATTTAGCTGTCAACAGCAATGAGCTTTTTATATTTAGGGTGACCAGATGTCACACTTTTATAGGGACAGTCCCATTTTTGGGGGGACTTTTTCTTATATAAGCGCCTATTATCCACCACCCCCTGTCCTGTTTTTTCACATTTGCTATCTGGTCACCATAGTTATAGTCTCTTGTTGAGGTGTGCCACTAGATATCTGAGTAGATTTAACATTCTTTCTTCTAAAAGGCAGTAGTGTATATGTGCAAAAGCCTGGGCACTACAAAGAGAGCACCAATTTTACCATATAAACTTGACTAAAAGTTATGTTTTTCTTTTGGGACCAGGTCCAAAGTAGGGTTGGGGTTTTTTTGCTTTCCAAGATTAATCGTATCCCTTTTAAAAGGCTGTTTCATGTACGTTTTGAAAGCTTGTTCTGTGTATAAACTTCAAAGGAGAGAAGTAAAATGATCTGTATTTACTCCTTCACATAACTGTAAAATTTTTGGAAGGAATTTTCGCCTTTGGGCCTTTTATCTAGAAAACTCCCTGGGAAACTGTGGGAAGAAAATTACCATTCATATACCAGAGTGATGGGTGCATAATAAATACCTAGATAGAAAATAATGACATTTATTGGAGTTTGTACATTTCCATGGGAAATAGAAAACTACAGATTTACAAATGAGCTCTGAAGGCCCAAATGTGTGATTTTCAGTGTTTGACTGTGAGACAAAGATCCAAAATGGGCAAAACCTAAAGATTCTTCACATGATGTAATGTCTTCAACATATATTTTAAATATCAGTTTATTTTTTCATTTCTGATCTCGATTTATGGTAATACAATGTGAAATAGTAGATCTCTGTAGAAAGGAGTAAAACTCAAGACCTAAAAGAAGTGATGCTTTCTTGTGATAAGGAATAGTTGAGAGCTTGTCTAGGTCACATGGATCTGATCAGTAAGGAACCTTTTTCAGCCTCCTATTCCCCTTTCCACAACTCTGGTGGGTGCAGCTGTCAGATTGCAGGATGTGTTGCTTTTGTTCATAGTGTGACTGCGTTGCTTTTCAACTGCTGATGTTGAAAAGTGTTAACTCAAGCAGTTATCTGTACTGTGTGTGGATGAAGGGTTTTAGATGTTACTTGGTGCATAAATATGTGGGCGACCTAAAAAGTCTCGCTGTTGAGTGCCATGAAGAAAAATGTGTAGATGGGTGAATCCCTGATAGAGCGGGATTTACACTCTCCATCTTCTCCATTTTGTTTAAATTATTTCAAAGCAACCACTCTGCTATATGAAGGGAGATGTGCTGGGAAACACGAATGGCTACCTGTTGCTTTCCTTTCACTTTAAGTGGTGTATGGATGTTTGTAGAGGGTGTGCACTGTGGGCTGCAGAGGTTCCTAAGGTAAGGCCCTCCTCGCCTGAACTGAAACCCAAATTTAAGCACCATAGTAAATTCCCACGTAGATGGTTTGAATGCAGTTTTGAGTAATTCATCACAAGTGTTGCTGTAGCAGAGGGAATCCAGATGTGAACCCTCAAGCATGTGCCGGCATCTCAAGTAGACAGACAAAACTGCTCAGGGATGTTGTAAGCTGGTGCATGTGCTGCACAGGAAATGGTTTGGACTGTGCCGATACTAAATTGACTCTAGTGACACTTGTCAGCTAACCCCTACTAAGGTTTGCCCAGCCTGTAGACTCCCGGATCCACAAAACAATAAAACAGTGGTTTTTGAATAAGAAATGGTTTAAATTGATTCATTGACTGTACACAGAACAAAATCTTCCAAAAAGAATGTCTTTCTGATGACGACAATATAACTACACAATTCCTACGTAAAGATCTGTTAGACAGAGTTGTATCAGCAGTGTCATGCTCAGATCAAAGTTCTTTTTAAAAGAAATTATTTACCCAAGGAAGCACCACCCCTTTGACAGCCACCTGGGCTTTTTAAGGGAACTTCTGCTTGTTAAGAATCCAGTTTTCCAGCAGGGTTTGGTAAGGCACAAGGAGATAGAATAACTTGCCTCGGGTCAAAGTGACTCAGTGATCAGCCTGGATCAAAATCCTAGAATCTCTGGGCTCTTACTGATTCAACTTGTTTTGTGGTCGAGAGCATGGGAAACTGAAGTTCTCTGTCTGCTGAACAATTAAAGCGCAGACCGTGGAAGTGCAATATTCATATCAAGGTGTTTCAACCTTTGCTTGAAAGGGTCACCTCTTGCAGTGGGAGGATCAACATAATCTTTATGCTCACCAATGCTCCATGCTCCAGTCCCTGGCCTCTCTACTAACAAGGTAGTGTAAACTGGGATGGTAGCTTTTGCCTGAGATAATCTGTTCACTAAGGGCATGTCTAAAGTGCCCTGCAGTTCAGGCTGCAGGGGTATGTACAGCAGTGTGCACCAATGTGCTGTCCTGTAACTCCCCGATGTGGGCGCAAACTAAAGGGTTTCTAGTTCACATTAATGTGGTCTTGTTTGAAGAAGAAATGTGAGCTTAGGGACCTTTTAGTTCATACCTGCAGCATTCACACGGGGGAGTTGTTGTGCATTGTTATTCACAGCCTCAAAGTCCGAAATGTGGGGCAGTGTAAACAAGCCGTAAGATGGGAGCACCTCAGCATCTCATTTCATAGGCGAGTGTATAGCCGTCCAATAGTGACCACTTTTGGTCACTGTTATCTCTGTCAGATTTCAACATTGAAAGGTGTGTTCTGAGTAAAACTATTTCCCCATGTTTATTCCCCCCCCACCCCTCGCTGTTCCTCAGATATTCTTGTCAATTGCTGGAAATGGCCCACCTTGATTATCACTACAAAAGGTCCCCCTCCTGCCCCTTTCTCCTGCTTGCTAATAGCTCACCTTAAGTGATCACTCTCTTGTTACAGTGTGTATGGTAACACCCATTGTTTCATGTTCTCTATGTATATAAATCTCCCCACTGTATTTTCCACTGAATGCATCCGATGAAGTGAGCTGTAGCTCACGAAAGCTTATGCTCAAATAAATTGGTTAGTCTCTAAGGTGCCACAAGTACTCCTTTTCTTTTTGCGAATACAGACTAACACGGCTGTTACTCTGAAACCTGTCATTATGCAAGGCACTGCATTTAGCCGTATGGAGTGGAAATCTATCAACTGCATGAAAAAACTTGTACAGATACAGACAGACATCATCTTCCTTTCCAAATGCAAACAGATGGACATCGTACCAAAAGGACTGAAGGTAAAAAATCCATTACAATCTACATACCACACAGACTATGCTGACAGCTTGTGCCTCACGCTCTCAAAGAAACTGCGGAACCACCTGATCAACATCCTCTACAGCAAACAGGGAAAGATAAAGAATGAGCTCTCAAAAATGGATACTCGCATAAAAAACCAACCTTCCACACAAACTTCCTCGTGGCTGGACTTTACTAAAACTAGACAAGCCATTTACAACACACACTTTGCTTCTCTACAAAAGAAAAAGGACACTAAACTTTCTAAACTACTACATGCCACAAGGGGCCACAGCAATGGTTCCCTCAACCCACCCAGCAATATTATTAACCTATCCAACTATACTCTCAGCCCAGCAGAAGCAGCTGTCCTATCTCGGGGCCTCTCCTTCTGCCCCTCCACCCCCACGAACATGATACAGTTCTGTGGTGACCTAGAATCCTATTTTCGACGTCTCCGACTCAAGGAATATTTCCAACATACCTCTGAACAACATACTAATCCACAGATACCTCCCTACCAACACTACAAAAAGAAGGATTTTAGGTGGACTCCTCCTGAAGGTCGAGACAGCAGACTGGACTTCTACATAGAGTGCTTCCGCCGACGTGCACGGGCTGAAAATTGTGGAAAAGCAGCATCACTTGCCCCACAACCTCAGCTGTGCAGAACACAATGCCATCCACAGCCTCAGAAACAACTCTGACATCATAATCAAAAAGGCTGACAAAGGAGGTGCTGTTGTCATCATGAATAGGTCGGAATATGAACAAGAGGCTGCTCGGCAGCTCTCCAACACCACTTTCTACAAGCCATTATCCTTTGATCCCACTGAGAGTTACCAAAAGAAACTACAGCTTTTGCTCAAGAAACTCCCTGAAAAAGCAAAAGATCATATCCGCACAGACACACCCCTGAAATCCCGACCTGGGATATTCTATCTACTACCCAAGATCCATAAACCTGGAAATCCTGGGAGCCCCATCATCTCAGGCATTGGCACCCTGACAGCAGGATTGTCTGGCTATGTAGACTCCCTCCTCAGGCCCTACTCTACCAGCACTCCCAGCTACCTTCGAGACACCACTGACTTCCTGAGGAAACTACAATCCATCGGTGATCTTCCTGATAACACCATCCTGGCCACTGTGGATGTAGAAGCCCTCTACACCAACATTCCACACAAAGATGGACTACAAGCCATCAAGAACACTATCCCCAATAATGTCACGGCTAACCTGGTGGCTGAACTTTGTGACTTTGTCCTTACCCATAACTATTTTACATTTGGGGACAATGTATACCTTCAAATCAGCGGCACTGCTATGGGTACCCACATGGCCCCACAGTATGCCAACATTTTTATGGCTGACTTAGAACAACGCTTCCTCAGCTCTCGTCCCCTAATGCCCCTACTCTACTTGCACCTTATTGATGACATCTTCATCATCTTGACCCATGGAAAAGAAGCCCTTGAGGAATTCCACCATGATTTCAACAATTTCCATCCCACCATCAACCTCAGCCTGGTCCAGTCCACACAAGAGATCCACTTCCTGGACACTACAGTACTAATAAATGATGGTCACATAAACACCACCCTATACTGGAAACCTACTGACCGCTATTCCTACCTACATGCCTCCAGCTTTCACCCTGACCACACCACACGATCCATTGTCTACAGCCAAGCTCTGTGATACAACCGCATTTGCTCCAACCCCTCAGACAGAGACAATCACCTACAAGATCTCTATCAAGCATTCTTACAACTACAATACCCACCTGCGGAAGTGAAGAAACGGATTGATACAGCCAGAAGAGTTCCCAGAAGTCACCTACTACAGGACTGGCCTAACAAACAAAATAACAGAACGCCACTAGCCGTCACCTTCAGCCCCCAACTAAAACCCCTCCAACGCATTATTAAGGATCTACAACCTATCCTGAAGGATGACCCAACACTCTCACAAATCTTGGGAGACAGGCCAGTCCTTGCCTACAGACAGCCCCCCAACCTGAAGCGAATACTCACCAGCAACCACACACCACACAACAGAACCACTAACCCAGGAACCTATCCTTGCAACAAAGCCTGTTGCCAGCTGTGCCCACGTATCTATTCAGGGGACACCATCACAGGACCTAATAACATCAGCCACACTATCAGAGGCTCGTTCACCTGCACATCTACCAATGTGATATATGCCATCATGTGCAAGCAATGCCCCTCTGCCATGTACATTGGTCAAACTGGACAGTCTCTACGTAAAAGAATAAATGGACACAACTCAGATGTCAAGAATTATAACATTCATAAACCAGTCGGAGAACATTTCAATCTCTCTGGTCACGCGATTACAGACATGAAAGTTGCGATATTACAACAAAAAAACTTCAAATCCAGACTCCAGCGAGAGACTGTTGAATTGGCATTCATTTGCAAATTGGATACAATTAACTTAGGCTTGAATAGAGACTGGGAGTGGCTAAGTCATTATGCAAGGTAACCTATTTTCCCTTGTTTTTTCCTAACCCCCCCCTCCCCAGACGTTCTTGTTAAACCCTGGATTTGTGCTGGAAATGGCCCTCCTTGATTATCATACACATTGTAAGGAGAGTGATCACTTTAGATAAGCTATTACCAGCAGGAAAGTGGGGTGGGGGGAGAGAAAACTTTTTGTAGTGGTAAAACACCCATTTTTTCATGCTTTGTGTGTATAAAAAGATCTTCTATACTTTCCACAGTATGCATCCAATAAAGTGAGCTGTAGCTCACGAAAGCTTATGCTCAAATAAATTGGTTAGTCTCTAAGGTGCCACAAGTACTCCTTTTCTTTTTGCGAATACAGACTAACACGGCTGTTACTCTGAAATCTCTCACCATTCACCAGCATTATGTTCATCCTAATATAGATATATTTTGGAGAAATGTATTTAACTGAATGTCACTATTATAGATCGAAAGTATAGGGTACTTATTTTTTATAATATAAACAGCATCAAATAAAGAAATACAGCAAACTAAGTGCCTTGCATAATGACAGGTTTCAGAGAGGCAGCCGTGTTAGTCTGTAGCCGCAAAAAGAACAGGAGTACTTGTGGCACCTTAGAGACTAACCAATTTATTTGAGCATAAGCTCCACTGAATGCATCCGATGAAGTGAGCTGTAGCTCACGAAAGCTTATGCTCAAACAAATTTGTTAGTCTCTAAGGTGCCACAAGTACTCCTTTTCTTTTAGCAAACTAAGTGCATCTCATTCCATGTCTCTGCAATCTGTACCGTGCTGTACTTTGGATTAGCCTCAGAGTAACTGATTAGATGAACTCCAGGGCCAGGTAGAATGTTCCGTAGTCACAAATCTGGGAATCATTTGTAATCGTCTTACCAGATTTGCTTTAAAAAGATTTGACACATTTGACCTTTGGGAGAAGATTGTTAGTTTGATGTATTTATTTCCAGTCCCACTCAGAACACTGTTAAAACAGAACAGTAACAGGAAGCTTTGGGGTGACTGGAGGCTGTACTGAAAGTACACTGGCATATTTGCATTTTTAGAACTCAAAGAAAGATGAACATACTCCAAACTGTAACAATCAAGTGCCTTCTGTGAGTGCCAGGGTATTCCTGTTTGAGGGCTGTACTTTGTAACAAATGACCTGTTGCTATATCCCAAGCTGATTTTAGTGATTACATAATCCTTTAGTTGTTACTTATCTGAGGAAGCGATCCCAAATGAGACACATTATTTTTTCAAGAACAATAAAACACTTAATTTTAATCCCAATAGGCATTATCCTTTGCTAGACACCATATCATTTCAGCTAAGGCGGAGAATTTGACTAGCTCAGCAGTTGCATGCTGCTTATTAGGGCATAGCCTTTGCTTTTCCTTGTGTTTTTTCATTCCTCATGTTCATGTTTTGGGATTAATCCTTCAGGGCCTTGGGCACTGGCAAGAGAAAAGCATGCATTTAAAGGAGAAATCAAGCTGTTTCATGACATTTCAAATATACTTAATGTTACCACCTTTTGATGTGAACAGTTAGCCATAATTCAAGGTCTAGCAGGTTGTTTCTGTTAGGAGAAATTGGTGATGGAGTCAGGTATTTCCCTGATGCAATCCTGTCCATTTACAAAGAATGTACATGAAGTCCTGTTTCCCTGAACACTGTAGGAATCAAACTGCAGGAGGCAGTCTCTTTGCTCATAGTTCCCTGTCCCTCTTCAGCCACCGAGCCCAATAGCTTCTCCTCTCTCTAGCCTTTTCTTAGGGCCACGTTCCTAGTTCTTGTTCTGGCTGTGTCCGTGGCTTTCTTTTGCTTCTCTCTCAGCATCTCTGTGGGGATGAATAATTCTTCATTCTCTAGTACCCTCAATCTCTCACCTGGTCAGGAATTTTTCAACACTATTTTTTTTTTAAAAAAAAAATGCAGCTTAGCCAAAGTCAAAAATTTCCTGGGAAGGTATTGGTTCCAATTAAACTTTCTTTGGCCAAAGAGAAAGAGACCCCCAGAATATCCAAGAGCCTACTGGTCGGGCACTCACCTGAGATGTGGGAGACCCAGGTTCAAGTCCCTGTGCTGGAGCGTAATTATTGTGTGATGTCATATCTGTGAATTATGAAATTTAGGAAATGGATTGAAGTTTATCATTGTAATCCATGTACAATCTAGTTGTGGGGAGGCACACATACACTTTAAACAGGTAGAAATACATATTTGGTTGAATAAAGCTTGAGTTCAGATCGTGCCACTAGAAATAGGTTGTTACACGAGACGGAGCTTAAGTGATACATCATTATGCCTTACAACATTGTCAGTACTCTGCAATTATCCAACAGTATGCTTATTCCAAGAAGTTGTTTATTCCTGCTGAGATGTATTTTTATAGCATTTCCCTATATCTTCCCAGGAATGTACATTGATTTTCCATAGACTTTTTTCTTTCAATAAACATTTTATTATGGCTATTTGAAACATAAAACATATACTCTTTTGTGAAATATATGTAATAATAATTAAACTCAAACGTGCATTGATCAGACAATATACTGTTTATACTTAGAGTTTGTACCTATTGCCCATAACAACAAACATACAGTATCTTTAGCCAAAAAAAAAGAAAAGAAAAATAGCAACAATGGGCTTGAATCTCTTCTCACTCATACTGGGTTTTACTGGTGCAATCCCATTGACTTCAGTGGAGTCTTTTGGTACATCTTCAAAAATTGAACTTGTATTTTAAAATCGAGAGCAACACTGAAGATTTTTGTATGCCACTAACTTCATCTATCCACTCTCAGAAGGTAATTGTAACAAAAATGTAGAACAAGGGGCTCAAAGACATTGCCGAGAGAGCCAGTCTCTTTGGAGATCTGATCATTTGTTTGGACTTCTTGGATAGAGATTTCCACTTTTCTAATATGCCATATGTAAGAGAGAGGGATCTATGATTCCTTTTTCTTTTCAAACATTTTCTGTACAGATCATCTGAGGGTGCTATGGAATCAAAGCTTGAACCTTATCACTGGCTGCTGAGGTTTTAAAATGCTAAAACAATAACACTAGATTTTAGCTAATTGCTTTGACACACTAATCTTATTTCATGCCAGGTAATTGCTCATGAGAAAAAATGCTTCCCAGAAGAGTTCTAATTTCTTCCATGAAATATCAAGGACTTGAAAATAAATTTAACTGTTGGACAAAACTCCACAAAGAAGCAGTGAGAGATAAAAAGGCATCTTTTAAAAAGTGGATGTTAGATCCTAGTGAGGTAAATAGAAAGGAGCATAAACACTGCCAAATTAAGTGTAAAAACGTAATAAGAAAAGCCAAAAAGGAGTTTGAAGAACAGCTAGCCAAAAACGCAAAAGGTAATAACAAAATGTTTTTTAAGTACATCAGAAGCAGGAAGCCTGCTAAACAACCAGTGGGGCCCCTGGATGATCGAGATACAAAAGGAGCAACTAAAGACGACAAATCTGAGGAATTGTCACAGATTGAAGTGTCATTGGAGGAGGTTCGGAATTAATTGATAAACTTAACAGTAACAAGTCACCGGGACCATATGGCATTCACCCAAGAGTTCTGAAAGAACTCAAATGTGAAATTGTGGAACTATTAACTATGGTTTGTAACCTGTCCTTTAAATCAGCTACTGTACCCAGTGACTGGAAATTAGCTAATGTAATGCCAATATTCAAGAAGGGCTCTAGAGATGATCCCGGCAATTACAGACCGGTAAGTCTAACATCAGTACTGGGCAAATTAGTTGAAATAATAGTAAAGAATAAAATTGTCAGACACGTAGAAGAACATAAATTGTTGGGCAAAAGTCAACATGGTTTCTCTAAAGGGAAATCATGTCTTACTAATCTATTAGAGTCCTTTGAAGGGGTCAACAAACATGTGGACAAGGAGGATCCAGTGGGCATAGTGTACTTAGATTTCCAGAAAGCCTTTGACAAGATCCCTCACCAAAGACTCTTACATAAATTAAGTTGTCATTGGATAAGAGGGAAGATCCTTTCATGGATTGAGAACTGGTTAAAAGACAGGGAACAAAGGGTAGGAATAAATGGTAAATTTTCAGAATGGAGATGGGTAACTAGTGGTGTTCCCCAAGGGTCAGTCCTAGGACCAATCCTATTCAACTTATTCATAAATGATCTGGAGAAAGGGCTGAACAGTGGGGTGGCAGTTTGCAGATGATACTAAACTGCTCAAGATGTTTAAGACTAAAGCAGACTGTGAAGAACTTCAAAAAGATCTCACAAAACTAAGTGATTGGGCAACAAAACGGCAAATGAAATGTAATGTGGATAAATGTAAAGTAATGCACATTGGAAAAAATACCCCAGCTATACATACAATATGATGGGGGGCTAATTTAGCTACAACTAACCAGGAAAGAGATCTTGGAGTCATTGTGGATAGTTCTCTGAAGACGTCCACGCAGTGTGCAGCAGAGTCAAAAAAGAAAGCAGGATGTTAGGAATCATTAAAAAAGGGATAGAGAATCAGACGGAGAATATCTTATTGCCCTTATATAAATCCATGGTATGCCCACATCTTGAATACTGCGTACAGATGTGGTCTCCTCATCTCAAAAAAGATATACTGACATTAGAAAAGGTTTAGAGCAGGGCAACTAAAATGATTAGGGGTTTGGAACGGGTCCCATATGAGGAGAGATTAAAGAGGCTAGGACTTTTCAGCTTGGAAAAGAGGAGACTAAGGGGGGATATGATAGAGGTCTATAAAATCATGAGTGGTGTGGAGAAAGTGAATAAGAAAAAGTTATTTACTTGTTCCCATAATATAAGAACTAGGGGCCACCAAATGAAATTAATGGGTAGCAGGTTTAAAACAAATAAAAGGAAGTTTTTCTTCACACAGCGCACAGTCAACCTGTGGAAGTCCTTGCCTGAGGAGGTTGTGAAGGCTAGGACTATAACAGGATTTAAAAGAGAACTAGATAAATTCATGGAGGTTAAGTCCATTAATGGCTATTAGCCAGGATGGGTAAGGAATGGTGTCCCTAGCCTCTGTTTGTCAGAAGGTGGAGATGGATGGCAGGTGAAAGATCACTTGATCATTACCTGTTAGGTTCACTCCCTCTGGGGCACCTGGCATTGGCCACTGTCGGTAGACAGGATACTGGGCTGGATGGACCTTTGGTCTGACCCAGTATGGCCATTGTTATGTTCTTATTTTTATGATTCTCCTAATTCTGATTTCAAATTGCTGCAATAAAAATGTGTTCTATAAACACATACATTACTTGTCCCTTGTTTTGGACTCTCGATAAGAAATACAATGATGGGGTCTAAATTAGCTGTTACCACTCAAGAAGAGATCTTGGAGTCATGGATAGTTCTTTGAAATCATCCCCTCAATGTGCAGCAGCAGTCAAAAAAGTGAACAGAATGTTGGGAATCATCAAGAAAGGGATAGATAATAGGACAGAAAGTATCATGTTGCCTCTATATAAATCCATGGTATGCCCACATCTTGAATACTGCATGCAGATGTGGTTGCCCCATCTCAAAAAAGATATATTGGAATTGGAAAAGGTTCAGAAAAGGGCAACAAAAATGATTAAGGGTATAGAACAGCTTCCGTATGAGGAGAGAGTAATAACACAGGGACTTTTCAGCTTGGAAAAGAGGTGACTAAGAGGGGATATGATAGAGGTCTATAAAATCATGAGTGGTATAGAGAAAGTAAATAAGGAAGTGTTATTTACTCCTTTTCATAATACAAGAGCAAGGGGCCACCAAATGAAATTAATAGGTAGCAGGTTTAAAACAAATACAAGAAAGTATTTTTTCATGCAACACACTGTCAACCTCTGGAACTCCTTGCCAGAGGGTGTTGTGAAGGCCAATACTATAACGGGGTTCAAAAGGGAGCTAGATAGATTCATGGAAGATAGGTCCATCAATGGCTATTAGCCAGGATGGGCAGGAATGGTGTCCCTAGCCTCTGTCTGCCAGAAGCTGGGATTGGGTGACAGGACATGGATCACTTGATGATAACCTGTATATTCATTCCCTTTGGGGCACCTGCCATTGGCCACTGTCAGAAGACAGGATACTGGCCTTGATGGACCTTTTGTCTGGCACAATATGGCTGTTCTTGTGTTCTTAAAATTTAGCAATATCACTGAGCCTTGCTCTACAAGGTAACAGTCTGATTCCTATGTGAATAAATTGAATTGTTCATCAGCCTTCTAGTTTATTGTAGCAAGGGAATCTGATGACTGCCTTGTAAGACAGAGGGGGAGCTCTGACAGTGCTGGTACGTTTAGTATAAACCTAGCATTTTACCCTTTTCATTTCACTCCCCCCATTTTCTCTCTAGTTCAGAATGCACAATGATGTGCTGCTCATTATGTACATGTCTGGAAGATGATGATGCCACTACTATGGCTCAGGTAAGGGAAAGTTTCTAGATCCAAGCACAGAGATATGGTAATGAGTACACCTAACTCTGCTTTACTGATCATGTCTGTACTGCATGAATATTCACACAGCATTGACTAGACCTCTATGGGGAAATTGTCCCTGGTGCAAAGAACCAAAACGAGGCCTATTCACCATGTACGTCCCATTTAATTCTCAAAACAGTTTAAATGAGACTTAAGCAGCGTAGTGCTTAGGGGCTGACCCTCTGCACATCGGGAATTTCACTCCTCTATGCACTAGGGACAGTATAAACCATGAGAGGTATCCTCCAGGAGCAATCTTCTCTGAGTGTTCCAAATTCCTGGTCAGGAGCACAGAGGGCATGTCCCCAGGACTTTACATTGTCATTAGCCATAGTATTGTAGATTAAATATGCAGGGTCACTTCCACTGCCTGGAACTCTAAAGTAAGGATTACTCTGAACACCAAGTGGCCAAGACTCACCACTTTTATTATTATGCCTGGCAATTAGGATTCTAGACCCCAAATATTGCAACTGTGGAACTGTGGTCTTTTTTGTATTTTGCACTGAGTGGAAATCTTTCAACAGTGCTACAGAATGTAATACTCAGGGAATGAGAGCAAGTCAATACAAGCAGCAATAGTAGGAGCAAAATGTTTTCCCTCTGAGGACTTGTATAACAGAGGAATGAAAGGCAGATCTTTGTTCTTACTGTGAAATTAGCAAGTAGCAGGGCCAATGGAAGTCTGTGGGCAAGAGAAAATTGCAGATGCTGTAGGGAATTTTGTAAAGATTGTTTCTGTTATTTATTTTGTTAATTTCAGTTAAATTCTTTACTTCATCCACTGTGAAGATGATGGCGAAATGGATAAGTGGGTTCAAAAACAAATTAGGTAAGTTCATGGAGATAGAGCCATCAATGGCTATTAGCCAAGACAGTCAGGGATGCAACCCCATGTAAACATCTGACTGCCAGAAGGGGAGGGCAGGCATGGACCATTCCAACTCTGCCGCTCTATACACTTCCTCTGAAGCTATTGGTGGTCAGCTAGGAATAGAACCCCAGTTTTGTGATTTAATCCCAATACGATATTTCCTCTTCTGCAAAGAAAAGGATTAGAATAATGGTGTGATATATATGGTCTAGCTACAAATTACTCAATCAGTTTCTGCCTTCATGTGTCTGCTTTTTCTGCTTTAGGTTTCTACAAGAATGCTATTTTCAGCATACTTCCACTGTCAGCCCAGACGGTTACGTAAGTCTGTTTATTAAAGAGAAGGTGATTAGGTGAAGGCAGAGAGAGAGGATAAGGGGAAGGGAATCGGTTTACTCCTGCAAAGGTAACATATTCCCAGCTATACTCATGTTGTCAGTCACACTTTAGGAAATGTGCAGATAGGATGTGAAGTCGTTGACTGTACTGATAATTTCATTTTAAAGCGACAGTAACACCATAGCATCTTAATTTAGATAAGTAGTTGTTGTGTCTTTTGCTCTATACACAACAACATAACACGAAGGAACCATAAAGGCACGGTGGGGTCCAAATAACTAATAATGACATAGAACATGCAAGGCCTAGCTACATATACACACTGCTGTTCTGGCAGGTGTCTTGAGGTTTTAGGAACATAGGAGACAATGAGGGCTACTAGATGACTCTCAAACTATTTAAAGGAACACTACAGTTACTGAAAGGTATCTAACTGGGTAATGTTATGATTTAGATGGTGTGCAGCTCCAGCTGCATTGCCCTGCATTGCCCACGCACACAGAGTGAGGATGACAAGATCTCTTAGGCCTGGCCTATACACAAATTGCACTGATTTATTTACATGAATTTAATATCGTGCCTTTTAATTAAATCAATGCAACTTCTATGCAAATAAAAAGAGACCAGAATTAGTTCAAAGGTCACTTCTGGTGCAGAACCAGTTCTAATTTTTCTGTTTCCACTGGATACCTGACTTGCATGTACACCTGCTATTAGTACAATGTTTTGTCCTTTTAGTTTCTTAGGCATCCACTATCCACGACAATGAGTATAGATATTTTTTCCAACATGCTTTCATTCTGCTCTTTATGTTGAACTGAAGGACAATTTCTTTGAATGTTGTTTTTTTTGTGTGTGCATCAATCTGTTAGACAGCCCACTTAGCTCCAATCTTACTTTTTCTAGTGCATTGGAAATTAAACCTCAGATAGGATTCTTTCTAAAACTCGAAATATAATGGTTTAAATTAGGGTTGTGGCGGGGTTTTTTTGATTTGTTTCTGAACAGCATTCCCCACCCCTTAACAGAAGATGGAGGCTGGGGCTGCTTTTCTGGGATCAAGATAGAGTCCCAGCAAGAGTCCATACTGGAACACTGTCCTAAGTAACAGACATTTTCACCCACTGTCTCCCCATTTAAGTGTCTGGCTCAAAGAGTCCTAGGAGGACGTGGTGTCCTAGGGGGAAGAGAGCACTACTGATGGCTTGATTGGCTATTTCTAAGGGGCTATGCTGGGTGTGGAGAGGTTGCTGGAACCACAGAGGAGAGCTAGCTCCTTCCCCTGACTCCTGGCCCCTGCAGCATCAGCATGTTTACAGGTTTCTTGTTGAAGAGGATGAAGCATGCTGCTCCTGGCAGAGAAAGGAGGTGGACAGATCTATCTCCTGCCAACACTTCCAACCTTGGCTGCTCAAGAGGTTAAAGCTCTTCTTATTGCACTCCTTTGATTAGCAGTCACACCGATATTCAGGGAGACTCCCTTCTTTTGCTCATATCCTGTAACTTGTGGCCTCTGGCTGGGATGCTATTTGCAAACAAACTGTCCTGCTCATGACCTCATTAAAGGAGCACGCCCAGTTCCTTCCCTCAGTCAGGAAGTGGAGCGGAGCCTTGTAAATCAATATAGTTCACTCTGATTCTAATTTCAAGAAAAGGAGTACATAAGCATCCGATGAAGTGAGCTGTAGCTCACTAAAGCTTATGCTCTAATAAACTGGTTAGTTTCTAAGGTGCCACAAGTCCTCCTTTTCTTTTTGCGAATACAGACTAACACGGCTGCTACTCTGAAACCTCTAATTTCAAGGTGGTTTTTGACTAAAATGTGAGCTGGCTGGAGGGCCAAGTCACAAGAAGAGGCAACCTGACGGACTAGTGGCAGGGGCCACTACACAGGAGAGAACTGCTATGCCATGCGCAGCCACCAGAGGGTGCTCTAGTGCTGAGTCTACGCTTTCTCAAGCGGACATGAAAAAAGGAAAACTAGCTTCCCAGCTGCGCTCTGCAAGGAACCAGCTACAGCTCCCTGATTCTGGGGCTGGTTCTATGTCAGATTACTTTTGAGCAGACCAGATGGTATTGTAAAGTATGGCAGCTTGTAACATCTCCCAGGAGAGCCATCCATCAGTGAGGGATTTCTGAACCACAGTGCATTTCAGTCAGGCACCAGAGGGATTTTGGGATGGGGAAGCGGGGAGGTATAGGAGGAACTGGCTACATTGGCTCTGTGCTCCTTGTGCCCTCCACAAGGCCAGGGGAATCCCAAGCGAAGGAGATTTGTCTGTTTTCCAACTCCAATATGCTGTGAGCATAGTGCCAAGATTGCCAGATCACAGCTCATGGGCTTCATGAGATAGCATGCTTTCCAAAAAACAGGGTAGTGTGATTTATTTTCATAGTTTAATTTCCAGATCCCTCAATACAATCCATAAATAGTTTCCATATGTTTCCAGATAAATCCCCTCTTGTCCTGTAATGTATAAATTGTTCTCTTAAGAGATGCAATCTGAGTAAGGTTCGACATCTGCCAACTGGCATTAAGGAAGGTGTGTTTAAAACAACAAACTACTTTTCAGACTTGATTTCCAACGGCCTAACTACATGTGGCTGGTGTATGTCTGGGGAAAGGTATTTGAATCCTTGCGGGGGAGGAGTGGGGGAGAAAATGTGCCTCATGATAGTGTTCAGAAGGCTAAAAAGCCACCTCAGTGTGCTAATTTTTTTTTTTCTAGAGTACCAAAATCTCTCTCTCTCTCTCTCTGCTTTCTCCCTGCCCCAGGTAGTCTCATTGTGAGTTAACAGAATCTGCAAATTCAAAGACCCTAACATCTTTCAGGGAAGTGTCAGCATCCAGACCTTGTCTGTAAATAGCAGCCTTAGTAACCCCACTGGCTTTTCTAAACCACACAACAACCCTGCAAGATACAGAGAGCCCTCAACTTCATGGGAGCTAAGCATATGCAGTAACTTCCAAGGAGCATTAAATGCTTTACAGGATCAGATCCTTAACCTTGATCTACACTACAGGGTTAAAAGAACAGGAGTACTTGTGGCACCTTAGAGACTAACAAATTTATTTGAGCATAAGCTTTCATGGGCTACTGCCCACTTAATTGGATGCATAGAATGGAACATATAGTAAGAAGATATTTATACATACAAAGAACATGAAAAGGTGGAAGTACCCATGCCAACTGTAAGAGGTTAATTAATTAAGAGGAGCGATTATCAGCAGGGGGAAAAAAAACTTTTGAAGTGATAATCAAATGGCCTATTTCGGACAGTTGACATTAAGGTGTGAGGATACTTAACATGGGGAAATAATGGCTCGGTCATTTCACTAATTGAATCTATTTCCCCTACAGAATCTATTTCTGTATGTATAAATATCTTCTTACTATATGTTCCATTCTATGTATCCGATGAAGCGGGCTGTAGCCCATGAAAGCTTATGCTCAAATAAATTTGTTAGTCTCTAAGGTGCCACAAGTACTCCTGTTCTTTTTGCAGATACAGACTAACACGGCTGCTACTACAGGGTTAGGTCGAATTTAGCCGTGTTAGGTCAATTTTATAATGACTGCGTCTACACAAACAACCCCGTTCTGCGTCTACACAAACAACCCCGTTCTGCGTCTACACAAACTGCGTCTACACAAACAACCTAAAGGGCACTTAAGATTGACTTCCGTACTCCTCCCCGGCGAGGGGAGTAGCACTAAAATTGAGCTTGCTGGGTCGAATTTGGGGTAGTGCGGACACAAATCAACTGTATTGGCCTCCGGGAGCTATCCCAGAGTGCTCCAATGTGACCACTCTGGACAGCACTTTCAACTCCGATGCACTAGCCAGGTACACAGGAAAAGGCCCAGGAACTTTTGAATTTCATTTCCTGTTTGGTCAGCGTGGCGAGCTCAGCAGCACAGGTGACCATGCAGTCCCCCCAGAATCGCAAACGAGCTCCAGCATGGAGCAAACGGGAGACACTGGATCTGATTGCTGTATGGGGAGAAGAATCTGTGCAGGCCGAACTCCGATCAAAAAGAAGAAATGCTAATATATATGCCAGAAATTTCACAGGGCATGGTGGACAGAGGCTACACAGCAGTGCCGCGTGAAAGTCAAGGAGCTCAGGCAAGCCTACCAAAAGACAAAGGAGGCAAACGGTAGCTCTGGGTCAGAGCCTCATACATGCCGCTTCTATGATCAGCTGCATGGCATTCTAGGGGGGGACCCTACCACTACCCACCACTGTCCATGGACACCTGCAAGGGGGGAGTCTCACGCAACATGGAGGAGGATTTTGTGGATGAGGAAGAGGAGGAGGAGGAGAATGCACCGCAGGCAAGTGGTGAATCCGTTCTCCCTGGCAGACAGGACCTTTTCATCACCCTGGAGCCAATACCTTCCCAAGGCAGGATCCCCGACCCTGAAGGTGGAGAAGGCACCTCTGGTGAGTGCACATTTGTAACTACAGTACAGTGTTTAAAAGCAATAGTGTTTAATGTTTGATTTGCTCTGAAGACTTGGGATGCATTCACGGCCAATACAGCTACTGGAAAAGTCTGTTAACGTGTCTGGGGATGGAGCGGGAATCCTCCAGGGACATCTCTATGAAGCTCTCTTGGAGGTACTCTGAAAGCCTTTGCAGAAGATTTCTGGGGAGGGCTGCCTTATTTTGTCCTCCATGGTAGGACACTTTACCATGCCAAGCCAGTAGCAAGTAGTTTGGAATCATTGCAGCACAAAGCATGGCAGCAAATGGTCCTGAGTTTTGGTCGCATTCAAGCAACATTCGTTCTATGTCTTTCTGTGTTAGCCTCAGGAGAGTGATATCATTCATGGTCACCTGGTTGAAACAGGGGAACTTTTGTAAGAGAACAGTAAAAGGACCCCGTTCATGCTGGGATGTTTGTGCTTGGTAAAAGGGATCATCCCATAGCCACGCAGTGTGGGGGTGGGGGGAAGGGATCATCCCAAATAGCCACACAGAGGGGTGGAGCGATGTGTGTGCTGCACATTCACCTGAAAACCACAGCCCCTCCTTTTAAATGGCAAACCCAACTGGCATTGCTTGCTATGGGAAAAGAAGGCACTGCAGTTTGAAAATATTCCCACATGTTATGAAGGCATTGAAGCCAAACCCGCGTACCCTTTGGCTTACCATGGCTGCCTGGAAACCGAATTCTGTTGCCCAGCCATGTGTGATGTGTCACCATACCGGCAGGCGCTAAATATAAAAGGCAAAATGCAACCTTGTACCTAAAGTACATGTGCTGTCTGCTGTGAATTGCTTGATCACTGTGAGAGTCTCCCTTTTGTTCTCAGAAATGTATCATCTTAAATTTTACTCTCCCTTTTCATCCCCCTGCAGGTGCAAACGTTTCTATGACTCCCCCTATCATCTCCGTCTCTGAGGTTATCGCAGATTAAAAGGCAAAAAAACCACACTCGGGATGACATGTTTTCCGAGCTCATGCAGTCCTCCCACACTGATAGGGCACAACTTAATGCATGGAGGCATTCAGTGGCAGAGTCCAGGAAAGCATTAAGTGAGTGCAAGGGATCATCCCATAGCCCTGAGAAGAGGCAGGATGCAATGCTGAGGCTAATGGGAGAGCAAACAGACATGCTCAGGCATCTGGTAGCGCTGCAGGAAAGCCAACAAGAACACAGACCACCATTGCATCCACTGTACAACCACCTGCCCTCCTCCCCAAGTTCCAGATCCTCCTCACCCAGACACCCAAGAATGCCAGGAGTGCTGGAGTGCAGGGGGAGGCTCCGGTCACCTAGCCACTCCACTCCAGAGGATGGCCCAAGCAACAGAAGGCTGTCATTCAAACAGTTTTGATTTGTAGTGTGGCTACAATAAGAAATGTGGCCTTGTCCTTCCCTCCTCCTCCATCCCACCTTACCCCACCCAGGCTATCTTATCAGTTATCTCCCCTTTTTTTTAATTAATAAAGAAAGAATGTATGGTTTCAAAACAATAGTGACTTTATTTCTTTTGCCAGCTGTGATCGAAGGCAGGAGGGTGGTTGGCTTACAGGGAATTAAAATCAACAAAGGGGGTGGGTTTGCAGCAAGGAGAAACACACACAGAAATATCAAAGCCTGGCCTGTCATGGAACTGGTTTTCAAAGCCTCTCTGATGCGCAGCACGCCTACCTGCGCTCTTCTAATTGCCCTGGTGTCTGGCTGTTCAAAATTGGCAGCCAGGCAATTTGCCTCAACCTCCCACCCTGCCATAAACATCTCCCCCTTACTCTCACAGATATTATGGAGCACACAGCAAGCAGTAATAACAATGGGAATATTGGTTGCGCTGAGGTCTAACCTAGTCAGCAAACAGCACCAGCGAGCTTTTAAACATCCAAAGGCACATTCTACCTCCATTTTACACTTGCTCAGCCTACAGTTGAACTGCTCCTTACTACTGTCCAGGCTGCTTTTGTATGGCTTCATGAGCCATGAGAGCAAGAGGTAGGCTGGCTCTCCAAGGATAACTATTGGCATTTCAACATCCCCAACGGTAATTTTCTGGTCTGGGAAATAAATCCCTTCTTGCAGCTGCTCAAACAACCCGGAGTTCCTAAAGATGTGAGCGTCCTGCACCTTTCCCAGCCATCCCACGTTGATGTTGGTGAAACGTCCCTTGTGATCCACCAGTGCTTGCAGCACATTGAGAAGTACCCCTTGTGGTTTATGTACTGGTTGGCAAGGTGGTCCAGTGCCAAGCTAGGGATATGCATTCCATCTATCGCCCCACCACAGTTAGGGAAACCCATTGCAGCAAAGCCAACCACTATGACCTGCACATTTCCCAGAGTCACTACCCTTGATAGCAGAACGTCAGTGATTGCATTGGCTACTTGAATCACAGCAGTCCCCACAGTAGATTTGCCCACTCCAAATTGATTCCCAACTGACCGGTAGCAGTCAGGCGTAGCAAGCTTCCACAGGGCTATCACCACTCACTTCTCAACTGTCAGGGCAGCTCTCATCTTGGTATTCCTGCACTTCAAGGTAGGGGAAAGCAACTCACAGAGTTCCAGGAAAGTGGCCTTATGCATGCGAAAGTTTTGCAGCCACTGTGAATCATTCCATACCCACAAGACTATGCGGTCCCACCAGTCTGTGCTTGTTTGCCGGGCCCAGAGTCAGCATTCCCACTGTATCAACTAGCCCCACTGCTGCCATGATGTTCCAATTGCCACATCCCGTGCTTTCAGGAACATCTGTGTCCATGTCTTCCTCACAGTCATCCTCGTACTGCCGTCTCTTAGCCAGGTTCTGCACATGCTCCAGGATAATGTGCAAGGTGTTTACAATGCTCAAAACAGTAGCAGTGAGCTGAGCGGGCTCCATGCTTGCCATGCTATGGTATCTGCACAGGTAACCCAGGAAAAAAGGCGTGAAATGATTGTCTGCTGTTGCTTTCACGGAGGGAGGGGAGACTAACGATATGTACCCCAAACCACTTGTGACAATGTTTTTGCCCCATCAGGCATTGGGAGCTTAACCCAGAATTCCAATGGGCAGCGGAGACTGCGGGAACACCACTCCGTGAGTCAATGCTAGCCACGGTAGTGAGGACACGCTCCGCCAACTTAATGCGCTTAGTGGGGACATACACAATCGACTGTACAAAATCGATTTCTAAAAACCGACTTCTATAAAATCGACCTAATTTTGTAGTGTAGACGTTGAATCTCAGGTGACTGCTCACTGCAACACTAGTTCAGCTTGTCAATTTCAATTTCACTGGTTACCCACAAGAGGGCAATGTAATCCTTAAATTCAGTGGCTGTTATGGCACCAAAGACATTATAAACCTTTAACATTTTGCTTTCAGTCACATCAACATTACCTTCCATCTTCCATTCCTCTATATGCCCTAATCTAAACATATTTACCAATACATTTTAAAAATGTCAATACTTGAAAAGCTGTGGGTATAGTACACAGCATTCATCAAAGGGGAGTTACAACACTACCAATCTGGGTGATGAGCTTGCTTGTTCTGCTGAAAGCTTGTTACATACCTCTAAATACCTTCTGTTTAGCTGAATAAAATAGATTAGTGGCTTAATCGTCTAATAATAAACCCCAGAAAATAAAATTCAGGGCTGGCACTCCATCCTCCAATCGCAATAATCTCTGGGTACATTAAAAAAAACACACTAGATCAACTGTGTGATTGTTACTTTGAGTGGGTGGAGTGAGATAGGAGCCAGCTAAGGTTTAGTAGCGCAGCTAGTCTGTAGTGTTTGTTGATCTGAATCAGAATTTTGATCCACAAATATGTAGTTTTGGCTGTGTACTTTGCGGTTTTCAGTTTCTGTTTGTTTTTGGGTAGAATAGCCTCAAACAAACCCCCAAACCAAAGCTTACACCTCATTTCCTATTTATTTGAAAGACATAGGATGGCTCATGTGGAGTCAGTCTGGTCCCTCCAGTAAACATATGCATCTCATTTAACAGTACCCTTTCCCCAACCACTTTTTGGTCTCTTTGTGAGAAAAGAGGCCACCTTTCACACATGGGCTGGACAAAGTAACAGCAAAGGTTCGCCAAAGGCTATCTGTCATTTTGCCATCTGAACTATATCATCAGCATACGGATGATACTTCAGCAGCCTGTTCCTCCATATGGTCCTGGTGGCTTTTGGAAAGGGCTGACTTCACTTTCGCGTCTCCCCAAAGGACAGCGATCTAGACCCTCATGGCTCCGAGCAGCTGCACAAGGCACCATATAACACAAATACAACAGCACTGCTGGAATGCTGAGGTATGCAACTTGAGGAGCCAATGGACCCACCCTGGCTTTGTGACAGCATTTAAATGGGGAGGTGACATCTGGGCCACATGACCAGAGCAGTGGAGAGTGCACCCAGGTAGACGGGTCACTCCTGGTGACATGCAACCACCATGGGATAGAACTCAGAGGACTGCCAAGCTAGTGTGAAAGAGCAATGTGTGCACAGAAACATTAGTCTGCACTAACTCAATACACAGTGAACTTAAACTGGATTATAGAATATGTACTACTGGACCAGTTAGTTAGAATTTGTTATGGGTATGCAGGGCATTTTAATATGCACAAACTAAAGTCAGCGCATAGTAACACCTTCTCCCTCCCCCTCCCAGGCATATTGAACAGTAAAGGTGACAAATGACACGCCATGCAAGAGACCTCAAGAGAAGACAATGGAAGTGCAGGTAGCTCACTAGTTCACAGGAGGTGCTGAGCATCTCTCAGAATCAAACCCTAAGTGGCTTACTCAAGGGAGTCCATGGCACATCCTGGGTCAGAAGCAGGACTTCTTGGCTCCCAGTCTTGGATGTACAGACCCAGCTGTCTCTAAAGGTAAACTGCTGTACAGGATAATAAAGAGAACCTGGGGTATTAAATGAAATTCACATTACAATTGCTTACTCCCCAGAACAGAGGTTGCAGCTCTTAAGATTCTTAAATAAAAAACACTTTAAAATAATTTGTAAAAATAGTTTGCAAGTCTGATGGCATTTATACCAAAAGAAAAGAAATTCAAATGGGGAGTAGTTTTTCTCTTAAGACACTTATGGAATATGATAACCCATAAAGCTGCAGGCTCAAAAAATCATTTTCACCCACTTAAGGCTCATATATTTTAGACCCATGATTCTCAACCTTTTTGGGCTCACGACCCATTTGTAAATGCTTATGGCCTGTTGTGACCTAGTAAATACTCTGGGGGTGGAGGCCCTGGGGTGGTTTCGGTTGGCTCCTGCTCCCCAAATGGGTTGGGTCCTGCCCGGCACTGTCTTAGGGGCGTGGGCTATTTTGGATGTGGGACATATTTGTGGAATCCTGTTTTGCTGTTATGCAGTATTCTCTCCAGCATGTTAGCTGGCATTCAGGTCTCCATTTGTGTAAAACCATTGAGGATGGTGAATTTGGTGTGAGATCCCCCACACTAGATTTGACAAGCTGAAGTAGTACACACACACACACACACACACGTACGCAGATCAGTCAAATGTAATATTACCTTTGCCTGGCGAAGGTAGGTGAGTCCTGCATGTCGATGATGTTGATGATAATCTCAGGAGGCAGATTCTATGTTCTCAGTGGTGGCAGATGACAGAACAAGGAGCAATGGTCTCAAGTTGCAATGGGGGAGGTTTAGGTTGGATATTAGGAAACACTATTTCACTAAGAGGATGGTGAAACACTGGAATGGGTTACCTAGGGAGGTGGTGGAATCTCCATCCTTCGAGGTTTTTAAGGTCAGGCTTGACAAAGCCCTGGCTGGGATGATTTAGTTGGGGATTGGTCCTGCTTTGAGCAGGGGGTTGGACTAGATGACCTCCTGAGGTCCCTTCCAACCCTGATCTTCTATGATTCTATGATTACAGACCAGTATTCAACCCCCTGCCATTCTTTAAATACTGATTTGATATTCGTTGAAATAAAAACTGCGTATCTTTTCAAATGTGGTGCCCTTTGAAATTAAACGACAAATTGCTTTGTGTCCCATAATCACTATTCTGAGTGTGGTTGGGGAAAGAGAAATCTTGATAAACACATCAGCCAACCTTATTTACACTGAGCCAGATCCTCAGGTAATGTAAATTGGTGTAGGTTTTCAATGGGATGTTAGATGGGGTGGGATCTGAGTAACTACAGAAAATTCTTTCCTGGCTATCTGGCTCGTGAATCTTGCCCATATGCTCAGGGTTTAGCTGATCGCCATATTTGGGGTTGGGAAGGAAGTTTCCTCCAGGGCAGATTGGAAGAGGCCCTGGAGGTTTTTCGCCTTCCTCTGTAGCATGGGGCACGGGTCATTTGCTGGAGGATTCTCTGCTCCTTGAAGTCTTTAAACCATGATTTGAGGACTTCAATAGCTAAGACATAGGTGAGAGGTTTTTCACAGGAGTGGGTGGGTGAGATTCTGTGGCCTGTGTTGTGCAGGAGGTCAGACTAGATGATCATAATGGTCCCTTCTGACCTTAATATCTATGAATCTATGAATGGACTTCAACAGAGATGTACCAATTTACAGTAGCTGAGGGTCTGGCCCTCTCTGTTTTTCTCATTGTTAGCAATACTGGCACAGGAAATAATAGCTCTGGAAATAATAGTTCTGAAAATTAAAAAAAAACAGCAATAGATGATATTGACTAGAAAAAGGAAACCGTGTTTGACAGAAGGTTTGTTGGCTTGTACCATTTCTGTAGCTCCATCTTACAGAAAGTACTGAGCTCTGTTGCCTTTTTCCTTTTTAAATACTGTACCTGTTTTGGGCTGTAAAACGCTATGTCAGGTGAGGCTGAACACAACGGATACTTAGTTTCAATAGCTTCTTTAACACCTTTGAATCAAAAGAGGGTTCATACAGTAAATCATTCCACCTGAAGCGGTAAGGAGCTGTTTTATTGTTCTAGGTATAGTACTTCTCCATAAATGCTGCCAAGTCTCATAGCTCGCAACCAGTGTCCTAAAGGATTAAAGCCTCACTGTGGGGTCATCAGGTATTACTGTCCTGGACCAAAGAGGAGCAAGTTGGCTTTCCAAAGAATCCCACTTTCTGTCTATCTGTTTTAACAGATGGTACTACTGTGCCATCTGTGAATCAAGCCCCACCCTCCAGTGCCAAAGTCAGCTCCCATTCATCCCCATCCTGGCCCCAGCAGGGAGAGTGCTGGGGGCAAGAAGGTACGTGGCTAGAGCACTGATGTTCTTGGCTAATTCTCAGCTGGCCAATTGCTTGAGGACTGCAATCAATTGGCCTAGCTACAGCAGTCCCTAAGCACTCTAAGCCAACCCAGGACTGGGACTGTGCTGCTTCCTTCTCTTGCACTGAATGGATCTCCGTGCAGAAGCGAATCAAGTCCACAACCTACTGAAGCTTAATTGCGCAGTTTTTAACCTGCTGTGACAGGGTCAGGCAGATGGCTACAAGAGAGTGGTCGAAGGTAGATACATTAGTTCCAGGTTAAGCAGGTCCCTTTTCCCTGGATAAGATAAAAGGGATTATTCCAGAACACTCAGGAACTTTCTAGAACTAATTAAGGCTGGCAGGCTAATTAGGACACCTGTAGACAATTGGGAAGCTACTAGAATTAATTAAGGCTAATCAGGACACCTGGTTTAAAAAGACTGTCACTCCAGTTAGTGAGGTGTGTGTGTGAGGAGCTGGGAGCAAGAGGCGCAAGAAGCTGAGAGTGAGTTGGAGGACTGCAAAGTACGAGTGTTACCAGACATCAGGAGGAAGGTCCTGTGGGGAGGATAAAGAAGGCGTTGGGAGGAGGCCATGGGGAAGTAGCCCAGGCAGTTGTAGCTGTCGCACAGCTGTTCCAGGAGGCACTCTCGACAGCTGCAGTCCACAGGGCCCTGGGCTGGAACCTGGAGTAGAGGGCGGGCCCAGGTTCCCCCCAAAACTCCCAACTCCTGATCAGACACAGGAGGAGTTGACCTGGACTGTGGGTTCCACCAGAGGGGAAGGTCTCTGGGCTGTTTCCCAATACACATGGTGGATCAGCAGTGGCTGCGGGGATTGTTCTCCTTCCTTTTTCCCAGGCTGGCCGGTGATGAGGTTAGCTGAGTGAATGGCAGGTTTGAGCCACTAACAAAAGTGGCCAGACGGAGGGCTGCTGCGAATCTCTGAGGCAAGCAAATCCGCCAATAAGCACAGGACCCACCAAGGCAGAGGAGGAACTTTGTCACACTGCTCATATTCAAGAAGTGCCCATTTCTCTACCCTCGTGGTGTTTGGATGCAAACAAGTATCGACAAGCTTCTAGCCTTGACTTTTCTCTTCACCTCTTCCTTCTCCTCCTCGGAACAGCAAATCTCAGAATGTGTGCTCAGGTAGAATCAGTCCTCCACAGTCCTTACGTTTGTATTGAACATCCACTCAGCTGTGCTTCACCAAGTGATGTTGTATTGATCTCAAAGGTCAAAGGAGTTAAAGCTGTAAACCTAACCCAGTCACTGCCCAACATTTAAACATTGTTACATAAGGTTTGGGGTTTTGGTCACAGAGATCTCAGCCTGCTTAGCACCATGGGAACCACACCCTTAAAAATCCTGTTTTCCTTTTATTAAAAATACAGAAAGGAAAAACAGAGCATTTGAAATGTAAAGTATTAAGTAAGGCTTTCATTTTAACCTCTCTTGTTCCCTTTCTCTTTAGCTGGAGAGAGTTTGCAGAAGGAAAACCCCATTTGTTTGACACTCTGTTAGAAGGTATCAAAGATGGTAATAACTGTCCTTTTGGGGAAAAGAGAAGAAGTTAGTTGAGATGAGCTGGAGCTGTTTGTTGCTGTTGCAGTTGCTAAAGTCTGATCCCATTTCATCCCAGGTGGTGGCTGAGGTTCAGCTGGAGCTGATAGAGGTGGTGATATCATCTGGATCCTTCTCTGTGGTCTGGTCAGAACATTTCTCAAGATTAGGCTAATGAAGGTCCAGGTTCCCAGGAGATGGTGGAGGTGGCAGCCAAGCCAGTGAAGCTTGCTTCAGTATCCTCCATTTGTTCTTTCCCTGTACTTCCCTCAGGTCTTCACCCTCCTTCCCCAATCTGCTCATTATTTTGTCCACCAATTAGACCCAATATCCAACACACCAATTTTGGTTTATTAATTTCTGGTTTCACACCTTCAGTTTTTTTCCAAGCATGAATTCAACATAGTCCTTGAATTATTTTAATGTGGCTGTGACACTTTATACCTCAGGGGAGTGCCCTGTAACCCCCATGTTCAACATTTGTATATAATTGTGATATTTCATATAAAACATGTCATGTAAGGTATCATGGGAAAAGTTATGCTCTGCTGAAAGCCATTGTTCTATCTAAATATGTATTGTTATTATTATTAGTGCATATGAAGCTATGGGATTGTGTTGTATCGTTGTCATTAAAATATGTTATGAGTTGAGGAATCACCCAGATATTCGCTCCCCAGAGATAACAGCAAGGGAGATAATCAGCACCTGGACATGTGTCGAATAATCATCAACAGCCATTGTCCAGCAAAGGAGTTAAAATTCAATGACTCATTTGCACAAGGCCACACCAGGAAAATTGTTCAACCTTGCCTGGTGACTCAATAGTGCTCACCAGACATGTATGGACTTGTGTTCTCCAAGCACATGGAATGAGCATATAAAATAAAGAACAGACTGAGGCCACATGTTTGTGTCCTATCTCTTCTCCTATCCATGGTGAAGGCAATGATCTGGAGCTGAGGAGACTGGTCCCCAGGCTAACATTAGAGCCTGCATATGAAAGACTGTAGCCAACCTGCAGTATCAGTAGGGTGAGAAAAATTGTTTAGTCTAGATATTGCCTAGTCTAATAAGGTTGAATTATTCTGTGCAATTCGTTGCTATAGGATGTCAGTGAGATCAAGAATTTAGGAACAATTAAGGAGGGGTTGGATGTTATACTGATAAAAAGAATATTCAAAGTTACAATAGTTAATAGTGAAAAAGCTTTAGAAGGGATATAAAACCTCATGCTTCAGGATTTGAGACAATTTTTATCTATTATGGGTTAAGATGACTTCATGGGATGGGTGTGCAGATTATCTCACATCTGCCTTGCATGTTCCTCTGAAACATCTGGAACTGGCTACTGTTGAAGACAGGATACTGGCCTAGATGGACCTCGGGTCTGATCTAGTATGGCAATACCTATCTCAGTTAGAATTACTATAATATGTCATGTATATAGATGCATTGCATGTCAGGTCTCTCCTTTCCTTTCTCTAAGATGGCAGCATCTGGAGATGTATGTCTCTGAGGGACAGAGGCAACACGTGGAAGGAGCATGTGGTGTCATGTACTCCCTCAGATTTGCTGCTTGGTTTGAACTGGGCATGCTCACATGGACTGAGCATGCTCAGTAACACTGCTGAAGCTGGCTGCCCTCAGTCTACCCCCACACTATCAGCAAGCGAAGGTCGTCTCTGCTGAGGGGTCAGCTGTACTATGCTACTGGACTGAAACCGACTAATGTGATGGATATATTTGCAAGAGTTCTATAACACTAAGTTAAAAAGGGATAGCCAATAAATCATTCTACTTACAATGATAAGCAGGTATTTGGTAGGTACAAGCAAAATCTTCCTCCAGAAATGTTGCCAAGTCTCACATCTTTGCATCTATCTGGATTAAAACCTTACTGTATGCTGTGCGCCTACACTTCTCTGGAGCCCATGCATCCAGCACAAGCATTAGAAAATCCCTTCCCCTCCTCCCCTCTATGAAAGGTTCTCTCTCCTGCTGTGTAGTGGAGAGTCATCTATTAAAAGGAATCAGAACCTGATTTGGTGCATGCTGATAACAGATGCTAGTCTTCTGAGGCGAGGTCTGAGGTAAGAATGTGTGTAACTCAGGGATTCCTTGATACGAATGTCACTGTTAGTTGGAACAAATGATATAACAGAAGGGATTGCCTATATCAATCTGCAAGGGGGCACTTTGGGCCCAATCCTGCAAGGTGCTCAGCATCTTGGGAGAGGTCTTTTCATTATGTGTGTGCCCAGCATAATGAGGGTCTGATCTTTGATTAGTGTTTGTAGGGGCCACTACACTACTAACAAGAATTGTAGTCCACTATGAACTTTAGAACAGATTAATTGTATTAAACAGATCTGATCAACAGCATTAAAAAAAACAGATGCTTGTGTGTCATAGAATTTATAGGAGTAAAATGCATCCAATTGATGACTTCACACACAAAGTCATTTTCATAGTCTGGGCTGTACGAACTTGCTAAATATAGTGTGAATATAGAAAAGCAGAGTCATGACCTTTATTATAGGCAATAGACTACCACCCATCTTTTTCATACACTTTTATGAAAGCAATGAGCTCATTCTATTGTGCTAGCTCACAGCTCTGCAGACAGTGTGGCACTCTAAATGGTTTCCTGAAGGGAAGCGCTATCAGGCCATGAAAGAACCACAATAGTTTTAAAAGTTGCTCTTTAACTGGAACACATGCATCAGATCAGACAATTTCTACCCACAGTTAGACTCAGACTGAAGGAGACTTCGTCTTGTGGCTCAACTGGCACGGAAAGTAAATTTTCTGTAATGGGGAGGCTTCCCTGATAGTTCATAGGACACAGTCCTGGGAGTCAAGATAGCCTGGTTTTGTTTTCCATTTCTGACACCCACTTGCGGTGTGACCTTGAACCAATCGTTTCCCATCTGTTTCCCATAGGTAAATTGGGGATGATGAGTTCCCATCTCATTAGAGTATGTAGAGATCAATGGGCATTAAGTGATGTTGTCAGTGAAACCAAGGGTGATATATAGTGCCCAGAAGGGGTGAAGTACAAGGGAAAGTGTCACCTCTTCCCTGCCCAAAAACTGGGGATGCTTTTCTGTAGCTTTATGAACCCTTTTCCTCCTTGTTATCACCCTCCTCACCCTTTCTTTCTATATTCTAAGTGGTTTTGACATAGCAATAACACAGCATCAGCCTTTAAAAGTGAAACAATAGAACCATACAAAAATCCAGCATCAATGTTTTCGAAATGCCCAGACAGTACTCAGACAAACCTGGGGAGTTATCTGGTTCAACTGAAATCACCCCAAGCCCCCATAAGAACCTACCTTCTATAGGCCCTTCAGAGGCAGGTCTGGAAGCATCTCCTTATCCTCTCCCCTGCAGGCTTGAGGAAGGAGCCTGACTTCTCTCCAGGGCTAAGGAAATGGAGATGACTGTGATGAGTAACCTGCACTGTCCTTCCACAAAGACCATTGGAGGTGCTGCTTTCAGGGAGAACTGCCACTCCCCACTAGGCTGGAGGCCAGGAAGAGCAGCCACAGCACCTGCTAGCTCTCTTACACTGCCTGTGTGAGCTAAGTGAGAGCTAACCACTAAGCTGAGGCTGTCCTAGCTCTGCCTAAGGGAAAAATCCTCATCAAGATCTGTTCTGCTCCCACAGACAGAGCGGGAGGTGAAACTGTTGAGGCTTCATGAACTCAGAAAGGGGCAGTGGGCAGAACAATGAAATCCAAACTGGTAGTTAGCACGGTCTGGTATAGCTAACAATGGTCTGCTATATGCAAGGTGCTAATGTCACACAATGTGATAACTGGGGAAGTATCCTGTGTTGTAGACAGAAATTTCTCGATGGCCATGTCATACCTTAAGCCAGGGGTGGCCAACCTATGGCTCTGGAGCCGCATGCAGTTCTTCAAAGGTTAATATGTGGCGCCTTACCTAAGCACTGGTTAATATGTGGCACCTTACCTGGGCTGGAGCTATAGATGCTAACTTTCCGATGTGCTGGGGAGTGCTCACTGCTCAACCCCCTGCTCTGCCCCAAGCCCTGCGCCTACTCCACCCCTTCCCCCAAGGCCCCTGCCCCTTCCCCTGAGCCTGCCATGCCCTCGCTCCTCCCTCCTCCTCCCATAGCCTCCTGCACACGTGAAACAGCTGATTGTGGGGGGTGGGGGGAGTAGGCGCTGATTGATGGGGGCTGGAAAGTGGATGGGAGGCTGCTGATGTATTACTGTGGCTCTTTGGCAATGTACATTAGTAAATTCTGGCTCCTTCTAAGGCTCAGGTTGGCCATCTCTGCCTTAAGCAGATGTCTTCCATACAAGGAGTAGGAAAGTCCATGAGTTTACACTCAAGGGGTTGGATTCTCTAGTCAGCTGTGACCACTTTGCATGGCATAAGCAGTCTTAAATTGGCTGGAGATATCAGGTGAGGAATTCCTCTTGTGCAGGAAAACTTTCTGTGGATGGAACTTATGTGTGTTTTGAAAGGCTGGGTAGGTGGTGCATGGGTAAGAGAAACAGATCTTATGCCAATGGTGGAATTTAGAGTAGGTCCCCGGCTGTTGTAACTTCTGCTGAAGTGGTGGGGTGGGCAAGGATCAGAGAACCACAACTGGCTCCATATGACTGCCATCTTCCATTACCTCCAAGTGCAGCTTCAACATAGTGGGGAATCAGGGCCTGTACAGTAGGTCTCATCCTGGTCTTTAATCGTTAGAGATTGACTTAAATCCAGGATGAGGTTGAATATCCCTTCCAGAAAACTGCTGTCATCATTAGGGACTAAAAATAAGAATTTTTGCTATAAGCTGGGGATGTATCAGCTGGAAGCCACGAAGGAGGAGAAAGACCTGTATGTACTGGCTGATGATAGGATGGCTATGAGCCACCAATGTGATGTGGCCGTGAAAAAGGCTAATGCAGTCCTGGGATGCATCAGGCAAGGTATTTCCTGTAGTGATAGGGAAGTGTTGTTGCTATTATACAAGGCACTCCTGAGAACTCATCTGAAATAATGTGTACAATCTGATCTCCCATGTTTAAAAAAGATGAATTCAAACTGGAACAGATGCAGAGAAGGGCTAGTAGGATGATCAGAGAAATGGAAAACCTACCTTACAAGAGGAGACTTAAGGAACTTGGCTTGTTTAACCTAATCAAAAGAAGGATGATATGACTGCTGTCTATAAATACATCAGAGGGATAAACACCAGAGAGGGAGAGGAGTTTTTTAAGTTAAACACCAATGTTGACACAAGAATAAATGTGGCCATCAACAAGTTTAGTCTTGAAATTAGATGAAGGTTTTTAATCATCAGGGGTGTGAATAGCCTTCCTAGGGAGCAGCAGGGACAAAAACCCTAATTGGCTTCAAGACTGAGCTTGATAAGTTTATGGAGGACATGGTATGATGAGACTGCCTACTATGTTGTGTGGTCCATCTGCAACTCCTAGTAGAAAATATGCTCAATGGCCAGAGATGGAACACTAGATGGGGAGGGCTCTGAGTTACTACAGAGAATTATTTACAAGGTGTCTGGCTTAGGAGTCTTGTTGATTACCATGTCTGTGGTCAGGAAAGAATTTCTCCCCAGGTCAGATTGGCAGAGACCCTAGGCTTTTTTTTTTTTTTTTTTTTTTCGCCTTTCTCTGCAGCCCTGGGTCACTTTCTGGTTTAAACTAGGGTAAATGGTAGCTTGAAGTCTTTAGATCATGATTTGAGGACTTCAGCAACTCAGACAGAGGTTATGGATCTATTATAGGAGTGGGGGGTGAGCTTCTGTGGCCTGCATTGTGCAGGAGGTAGGATAGAAGATCACAATGGTCCCTTCTGGTCTTAAAGTCTGAGTGTGTTGTTATCGCTCCAGATATTATTGATATCCATGCACGAGCATTGTGTTCACACACATTTGGTTTAAAAAATGTGGGAAAGAAACAAGCTATCCCCTTACCCTGGTAGTATTTTCAGCTAATGTAATGTCCCCTTTTTTCAGCTTTTCCTGCTAAAATAATAACTTTGTGAAGGTAAAGCAGTTAGTTTTTCATCTCACCTACAAATTGCAGTTGGTAGTTTTGTTTTTTTTATTATCATAACCTTTGGGGGTGACAGATCATCTGTAAAGAGGTACAAAATCCTATAAAGAATAAGTCTGCAAAGACACAGTAATTTACAACATGTTGTTATATCTTTCAGTATTACCATTGTCTCTTGCTTCCTGTCTGGAATTAATTAACTTATAAACTTAATTATTCCTATACTGGGAATAATTAAGAAAGGGATAGATAATAGGACAGAAAGTATCACGTTGCCTCTATATAAATCTATGGTACGCCCACACCTTGAATACGGTGTGCAAATGTGGTCACCTCATCTCAAAAAAGATATATTGGAATTGGAAAAGGTTCAGAAAAGGGCAACAAAAATGATTAAGGGTATAGAACAGCTTCCATATGAGGAGAGATTAATAAGACAGGGACTTTTCAGCTTGGAAAAGAGAGGCTAAAGGGGATATGATTGAGGTCTATAAAATCATGACTGGTATAGAGAAAGTAGATAAGGAACTGTTGTTTACTACTTCTCATAACATAAGAACTAGGGGTCATCAAATGAAATTAATAAGCAGCAGATTTAAAACAAATAAAAGGAAGTATTTCTTCACACAATGCACAGTCAACCTGTGGAACTCCTTGCCAGAGGATTTTGTGAAGGCCAAGACCATAACAGGGTTCAAAGAAGAACTAGATAAATTCATGGAGGATAGGTCCATCAATGGCTATTAGCCAGGATGGGCAGGAACGATGTCCCTAGCCTCTGTTTGCCAGAAGGTGGGAATGAGCGACAGGGGACGGATCACTTGATGAGTACCTGTTCTGTTCATTCCCTCTGGGGCACCTGGCGCTGACCACTATCAGAAGACAGGATACTGGGCTAGATGGACCTTTGGTCTGACCCTGTAGGGCCGTTCTTATGTCTCTGTCTAAATCTGAACAGGGTATTTGTCTTTCCTTCTCTTTACTAATCTCTCCTCTTTCATTCTACCTCTCCCCCACCATTAGAAATGCAGTATTTAATCAGATGAATTTTTAAAAACAATGCTAGCATCAGTGCCAATTCAAAGATGACATGCAGTCATTTCATTTAAACTGAGCATTAGCGGAGGAAAGAAAAGGTTTTCTCCAAACTAAAGCAGCAGGCAAATCAGTCAGATGATGAGTCTAGTTTCATATAGAGGACTGAACAGAATTTTTAGACCACAACCACCAGGGAGGAAACTGATCATTCTAGGTGGTTAATAATCATGCAGACACCTGAGTCTGTAGGTGGTGGTCTCAAAAGTCTTGTCTTTATTCACTAGGTCAGAAGGACTTTCTGTCCTCAAATGTGAGCTATACAGACACAGATCTGGACTTTTCACTCATTATTGTTACTTATTCATATGCAATTGGAGCCGTTACCCTCTATTGGAGGCCGTTACCCTCTGGATATTCTGCAAAATTAAGATGCACATCAGTTACTCTCTTAAAGGAACAGCTCTGCTCAGAATAAGTGCTGGGGCTGCAGCTGCACCACACCTTTCCTCCTCTCCACTGGGCCAAAGGAAAAAGGCCTTCCTTTCCCTAGTGAATCATAGAAATGTAGAACTAGAAGGAACCGTGAGAGGTCACCTAATCCATCCCCCTGTGCTGAGGCAGGACTAAGTAAACCTAGACCATCCTGTAAGATGTTTTTCTAACCTGTTCTTAAAAACCTCTTGTGATGGGGATTCTACAACCTCCCTTGGTAATCCACTCCAGTGCTTAACAATCCTTATAATTAGAAAGTTTTTCCTGATATTTAACTTAAATCCCTCCTGGCTACAGATGAAGCCCATTACTACTTGTCCTACCTTCGGTGGACATGTAGAAGAATCAATCACCATCCTCTTTTAAGAGTCCTAAAAGTATTCAAAACCTGTTCTCAGTCCCCCCTCAATCTCCTTTTCTCAACCCCTGCAACCCCTTCTTGTCCTCAACCCCTGCAAGCATTTTCACTTCTCCATTTTCTCCCACTCTCCCCTCCCCCATTTAAGTTGTAAAGTCCAACCCTCTCTGTTTCTACCCACTTGCTAGCTGTTTCTCTTTAAATCCATAGGATGTTGGCCAGCTCTGCTTCCTCTACCTTGCCTCTGCTCCAGTTGGGAACCAAGTACTCCCCCTAATGTGTGTGTGTTGCGGGGGGGGGGGTGGGGGGGGAATGGAATTCTGCACGGAGGGAACCCCTGCCTCCAGAGATCCAAATTGAATTGAAAATTCAGACTGTTCTGGATGACATACTTTGATCTCACCTCCTATCTATACTTTACTTGATGCCACCAGCTACTCCATGGTGCTGCTGCACTGAAAGGGATAAATACTGCCAGCCCTACCTCTGACCCCAGTTGTAT
Source organism: Caretta caretta (assembly GCF_965140235.1). Lineage (NCBI taxonomy): Eukaryota > Metazoa > Chordata > Testudines > Cheloniidae > Caretta > Caretta caretta. Next base: position 86,632,170 of record NC_134210.1, on the reverse strand, counting down.
GCCATGGTGTTGCACTAGGAGAAAAGGGGGCTGGGAGGTTTATGTCTTTAAAGGAAGAAAAGAGGTTTTCATTTGTGTCACTTATTCTTTTAGCCTCTCATTACTTGTCACCACTTGGTTTAAGTTGTCTGCTTGATCATAGGCCAGTGGTATTTGTAGAATATTCGTTTGTTTTCCCATAGACAAAGAGCAAGACTTTTATTTGTTCAGTGTAAGTGATTTTTAATTTCAAATTAAGGACAAGAAACAAAGAAAGCCAATTATAAACTGTGTGTGAGAGAGAGAGAGCTTGCATAGTAAATTTCTCTGTAATGTTCTGCATCTGAACTAAAATTCTAAGCTACAGCTGCCCTCTACAGTAGGTAGGGATTACATAATTTAAAGATGCAGTACACAATAGAGAATATCTCTTTTCAGTTATACCTGCAGGACACCTGCATAAACAAATAGCCTTGCATTTCACCTTAAAGATGTTATTTGCAAATCATATAGATGAAGGTAGCTAATTTAAGATTTACATGGATTGATGACCCTGCAAAATGTGTGCTGATTAATTAGAACCTTGGCACTGAAGGTGAAATAAATAAAGCTGGGGACTCCAGATTATGAGGAAATTGTTTCTTTAGTACAAAAATGTGTTCAATACACAACCGTGTGTTTATGTCAGGTTCTTCCTCACGCTGTGGTTTTTGAGCCATGCAACTCTTCTTGATTCACAAGTAAACGAAAGTTCCTCTAGGGAAGAGGTGGAGCCATGCAGCCAGGAAAGGGTGGAGGGGAGACAACAATTAGAGCCACAAAGTTCCTGTTTTTCAAACTCCTAATATCCCATTGCATTGCTTGTGTCATAGGTCAGCGTTTGTGTTCCAACTCACTATGCTAACAGATGCATAGTGGGCCCAAACTGAAACCCCAGGTATAGCCCCTTCCCCTACATTCCCTCTAGTCTGCAGACCTCTGGCAATAGTGAATATATATTGATATATCCAATACTTTGCTTGCCAAGCCCAGAACTGTAATTGTTTGCATATTTAAGATCAGAATATTGTTAAGCCATCACTGAACTGAATAAGCCTTTGTTGATTGGCCAACTGCGGAAGTTCTTAGTTTCTTGAGGCTCTAGCCCATTATTATTGAGCTGCAGGGAGCTCTCATGCTAAAACAGAGAGATCAAGTCCAGGTCAGAGGAATGGGAACTCCCTCCAGCTCAAGAGAAGCCTATGCAGTTAGTTGCAGTACAATTACCCATGCAAAGAAAAGTTCCCATCAGAATATGAGATTAGACTAAATCCTTGTAAATTGTAGTTACTGGGCTTTCAAGAAGTGTTGGTTGGACTGTATGTGGTGGAGTTCTTGTTGGCCTGGCTTTATTATGCCAGTGATGTGTCCTGACTATGCACCACTCAGCTTATATTTTGGAAAACTCGTATCAGCAAAATCTTTACATAAAATCCTGACATTTATTGGTTGTTCTTAGTATTACGCAACATTCACCATGCTAACCTAATCTTTTAAGAGTCATTTATTGAACAAGGAAAAGCTCTTTTTAAATGGAGTATTTCAATTTCAAGCAGGTCTTATTCTTTTTAAATCTAATGTTCAATTTAGCTGACTGAGGCATGGAAGGTCAAGTGATTTGCCCATTGTCACACAGTAAATTCGTGGCTCTGCTGGGATTAGAAATTGACTTTTGGTATCTGTTCTTTGCTCTAACCATTAGATCAGCCTGCCTGAACAAACAGTCTACAAAGCTTGTTAAGAAGGTGAAAATGTCAGGTCAAGTACACTTTAAACTGTGTGAAGTACTCATGGAATGCAAACACTGTGATCAAGTTCATATTTAGCAAAAAGTCTTCAAATGATTCAGTACCAGCACCAACATAATTGCCTGAGCAACTTGAAGCTGCATTAGAATCACAAGCTAAACATGTGGGAATCCCTGATAATCTTCTAGTGTATCCTCTAGAGCATTTTGCTGTATTCAGACAATAGACATCTTGCACTCTCGCTATGAAAATCCAACTCCCTAGTTAGGCAAATGAGAATTAATCAGTAGTTCTATTATACTGAACTGGTTTTAGGGATATGTGAAAGTCAAACTGCTTTATCAGCTATTAAGAGTGATTAAAATTCATGGAGTTTCTGCAATTTAGCAATACTGTCATAACATTTCAGAAGAAAAATAAAGACACATAGTAAACAGCTTGTTTGCCAAGTCATGAAACTTTCTTCCCAAATTAATGTATGTGGATAGGCTAAAGGGGATGTTAACCACAGCATGTGCTCGTTCTGCTGTAGGAACTACTGCACTTGAACTGGAAAAGTTGCAAACAGTAAGTGCTAAAAATGAAATTAAAATGGCACCCAGGTCCTCAAAACGCATTTCCAGGTGTGAGGAGAAATACTGATTTCCAACTAGACAGAGCCTCAAAGTAGTGATTCAGAAACACTTTGGCCCACCTTCCCCAGTGGTCCATCAGAATTTTGTCCATGCAGTATTAACTCTGGGTCAGGATGCAATTTGGGGTCTACCCTCATGACAGTTTTGTGCATGCACGTATGCCTATTTACGAACCTAGGCCTAGATCCTCAAATGCCTATTGTAATCAATAGGAGTTAGGTGCCTAAATACCTTTGAGGATCTGGGCACTAACACCTGTGTGTGCAAGTATTCATAGACCAAAGGTACAGATAGAGGTCAGGTTTGTTCATGTCCACAACAGCAGGAGAACTGTTAGAGGAGGGGGTATAAAAATAAGACCCACAGCTAATGTCTAAATTAAGAAGAAATCCCTCTAATTACCCCCTTATTATTTGAATTACAGAACCTTCCTGCCAAATACTGTACAAACATATTAAAGAGCAGTCTCTGCTTCTTACAATATAAATAGTCAAGACAGACAAAGGGTAGGAGAAAATGTACGCTATTATCTCCACCTAACTGAAGGAACAGAGGCACAAAGAGATTGTCATAGAGCTTAAGGCCAGAAGGGATCACCCAATCATCTACTCTGATCTGTATATTATTGGCCACCAATGCCACCCAGCATCCACACACTAAACCCAACAACCAAAATTGGACCAAAAGATAACAGCCCACAGGACTAGTATGTGCCAAAGGCAGAGAACAGAAGGAAGGAAGTGATTTAACAGAAAGGCTGATTAGGAGAAGCTGGGTCATGTTGACCAGCTGCTTTCCACCCAGGTACTCAAAGGTTCTGGACCCACATTGCTTACTGAAAGAAATGTGAATCCATATCCTTTTCTAAATTTAATTAAACACATCAATCAAGAAAAGGTATCCCCAAAGTTGAGCTAGTATTAATAATATTAACTAAAATAAAAATAATCTTACAACATGCAAATCAACAAGTTAGTCTAAATATTGGATGGTAATTGAATCATATTATTTAATAATTCAATTAGCACTAAAAACAAACAATACTTAAATTCTAAAGAGGTTTCTAAGCAGGTGGCTGTTCATGTGCTTATAAAGGCCACCGAAAGAATTTTACCAAAGTCTATTAAATTATGATTTAAAGCTAGTCAAGAGCTTAATACTGAAACCTAGCTGTGTTATGTCTAAACCACAGTATCAGATAATTATAAAGCTTCCTTCTTAGAATTCAGTTTTTGTACAAAGGATAAGTCTTTCTTTCCTGCCCTCAACAGATATCTTATAATACAGACTTTACCAAAACACTCTTGGTAAGTGAAGTTTGACAACTCTTATTTGCCAGAAATTACAGATAACAATTTCAAGTCTGGCAGGACTTTTAAATATAAAATGCAGATCATTTTTGAGTTTAAGGAGCAGAAGTCAGTCTCTCAGTGGAGAGTAATTATGCCATCAGAGGCAAGTCACCCCTTGAACTGCTTTTAAGAAAACATGGTCACCAATGTTTGACTGTTTTGCAATTGGAGCATTTGATTTCACTGTTCCAAAATCTCTGGCTCTTTAACCAATATATTCAATGGCTTCTGAGCAGCAAAGCTTTATTTAAAAAAAAAAATGTTAAAAATAAACAGAACTAGCTGCAGCCATTAAAATCTAAAGTTTAGTTACCAATAAACTGCAGTAAATAAACTAATGGAGAGACTGGAATTTTCCATGCTTGCAAACATCAAGGCACTCTGCCGTCAGATAGTTTTTCATGTCTAGAACCAAAGCAAACATTACCAAAAAAGGAAAGCCAGAGAGAATGGTGGTATTAGGAGTGAGAGATCTCTCATGCATCTGTGAGCATTGTCCATTTATTTTATCCAAAACCTAGATGGAAAGGAACCAGAAAAAACCCCCAAAGAAGTCTGAACAGAAACTCAGAAAGCAGGTCTTACCTCTTTCAATGATAGTAAGTTAACAATTGACAGACATTAAAACATGTCATTTAGGGAACGAAGTGCTAGATAGCAAAAGATCATTGTAATATGAACATACATAAACTGGCCTCTGTGTATTGCTAGACCACACAGTAGTTAAGATGATTTACTCTGATCTTGATCACACTGTAGCAAAAGTAAATGAGAGGAAACCCTAGTAAAGTTACATGAGATCCAAAATATTTCAATTGTTAAAAAACAAACAAAATACAAACCCTAAAGAAGTTAGAAAAACAGTCTTAGCATTAGAAAAAGTCATAAAGCAAGGTGGAAAACCTATAACAAAAGGCAAGTGATAAAAGGTACAGCCATATAAATATCTAGTTTTAAAAAAAATGACCAAGTAAGAAAAAGGATGAACTATACAAATATTTGGGTTAAACAAGTTACAGACAGGCTAAGAGCTGCTGCCTTCTGTAATTCAGGGCTTCTGTGTGTGTATTTGTGAACTCTAGGAAGGTGGCCAAGATAGCTCCAGTTGTGCTATTTAATTTGGCTATTTAAATAATTGATTTAACCATCTAAGCACCTACTTATTTTCTTTTGTTGCTATTTTTATATAACTCAGGCTGAATCTGCTCTCTTCCACCTGTGTAAATCTGGAGTTATTCACTGAAGTCAGTGGAGTAACTCTGGATTTACACTGATGTAACTAACAGAACCTGGCCTTTAGCCACAGCCTGCAAAATATTAACCACTGGGGGACTAGTTTGTGCAACTGGTTGCACTTTAATCCATAATAATTTAGAGTTGCTAAATAAGCCAGGAGCAGTTGCTACAGGATAAAAGAGGGTGCTCATCTCTCTCTTGGTGGCTGTCATCATGTTATACCAATAAAATAAAAACCAGCAGGATCTTATTAAAGGGAAAAAGGCAAAATACCACATTTATTGTGAATACAGAAAGAATCATAGTAAGCAGTTAGTTATAGCTATAACATTCCATTCAATCTCCTATTTATTCACACATTCATTCATTCATACACACACACACGGGTTCTGCAAGGTTGTTATCATAGTTACCAGCCTTAGAGTTGCTCATACCAAGCCACTGGCCAGGTGGCCTGGACATGAGGAGGGAGCAGGGCCTTGTCAGATGCTCATCTGATGCTCCTGGAAGTTGGTTTGCAGAATCAGACCCCAAAGGTCTCACTTTTTAGAGTCTATTTTTATAGGAATTTCTTCCTATGCCAGTCTATGGGAATTCCTTCATCATGCTGTTGCTGAATCAATCAGCAGATAGCACATTCCTGACGGCTCCGTGCTGCTAGATGTTATCTTGTTCTTTGGTTCTCCCATTCTTGAGGCTGTTGAGTTGATTCCAGTCTGCCCTCTGGGGGTCCTCTGGTTATTTCCACTTGATGCCTTCTTCAGCCGATGGACACTGGATTCTTAGGCTGGCACCTCCCTGATCATTCAGTTATTATCCACACCAAGCATCCATCCACATACATCCTCTATCTCTATTTTAATCACAATTGTTAATACAACAAAAGGGCGGGGAGTCTCTGGGTGCTGTTTCTGTTGTTAGAGTATTGCTTTGAGTCTCTCTCTGTGTGAACTGCTTTGAGAACAGACTCTGTCTTAGAATGTACTAACACAATTAGCAGCTTGCAAGTTTCACACATAGAGGGAGAGAAACAGTACCAAAACCCAAGAGACCTCTTAATTAGTAATACCCTGGAATTTAAACTATGGGGAATCAAACTCATTTGTGATTTTAATACAGAACTTCTTTAATATGATCCAACAATCACAAGTCAACATTATGTAGTGATAGGACACAGCAAGGGCAATTAAAGGAGAGGAAGCGTGGTCCAGCAGTTCAGAAATTAGCTTGGGAATTGAGACGCCTCAAATTCCCTGCTCTGCTACAGAGTTTAATGTGACCTTGTACAAATCACTGCTTCAGTGGATAATAGCACTTCCCTACCTCACCGGGGTATTGTGAGGATAAATGATTGCAGGGTGCTCAGATCCTATGGTAGTGGAGGCCATAGAAGTACCCAAGGCGGAGAGAAAAGAGTCAGCCATAGCCGTGGGTGTGTGTGCGTGTGCAGCACAGCTGGTCAATAATTTTTGGATGGAATATTTTTCAGTTAGAAAACATCAATTTGTCAAAAGGGAAATGTTTTGCAAAAACGTGTCCATTTAGATACAATTTCATTTGGAAAGAGACTGAAAAAACATTTTGAGAAGGTTGACATGAAATGTGTTTGCAAGTGTTTGCATGATTTAACTGGGAATTAGTCCTGCTTTGAGCAGGGGGTTGGACTAGATGACCTTCTGGGGTACCTTCCAACCCTGATATTCTATGATTCTATGATTCTATGTGTTGATCTTTTGGAATGGAACAGTTCAGTGTTCTGTTCTGTAACCACTTTTAACATACTATTAAAATAAAGTCAAAATCTAAATGAAACATTTTCAGTTTTATCAAAACAAAGTATCAATCGACCCAAAACAATTTTTTGAGTTTCTTTTCAAGTGAAATTTCAATTTTTGTTTTCTTTCCAACAAAATGAAAAATCTGCTCCCCCCCCCCCCCTCCCCCAAGCTGTAGTGTGCAGTGTCTGGAGCTCCTCACGACCATTTCTATAAATGCTCCCACTTGGGCTTGACTAGGAGAATCTGACATTAAACAGAGAAAATTGGGTGGCTGGTGGTTTGTTCCTGGAAAAGTTGAAATCCCCAGAGAAAAATTCCTGCATTTAAGAAAAATTGAAGCAATTCCATGAGAGATTTTGTGCAGTTTGGAAAGAAGAGTAAGCTTGCCTGGTATTTACTCTACTTACCACTGAAAAGTTTTATGTCTGTTTAAAAAACAGGCACCGAAAAACGCCAGAACCTGTGGGTCCCAAATACATATATATTTCCTATAAGACCTGCACATCAAAACATGTAAAGACAGGGCAAATGCCAGCATTAACTGTGGGGAAAAGAAGCCCCTTAAGCAGGTTACCCACTGTTTTATCTTATGTTACAATGCTGGGCTCCTATCCTCATCGTACATAATGAATTCCCTGTTGCTAATGCTTCCTCCTTCTAAAGATTCCTGCCCTCTGCCATTCAAGGCAATTATTTTCACAGCACAGTCCCTCTCTTTCTCATTCCTCTTCCATATTCTTTATAAAGCCATATAGCTTCATTTTTTAATGGAGGCTGTTCGGCCATCTGCGTTGCTGTATAACTGCTTTTGCTTTCTGAGGATAAATATTTAATGAGGATGACTGCTCCAGTTCTCCTGTGCTGTTGCTGTTCTCCTCAATGCTGTCGTATTTCTCTACAACCCCAGCTCATGGCATTAACCTAACAAAGTCTATTTTGCCTGCTTGTTTAGACCTATTGCCAGGAAGGCAATGAAGAAATATAAGTTGTCTTAACAGCTTTTACTTATTCTTATCTTAAGTGCAAAATTACTTTGTAGCTTAATGCAGAAGGCTTATTTAGCAGACAAGGATGCTGCTGGAGAACATTAGTGACAATATATTTTAGAAAGAGACAACGTGGGATCATCATACAAGATAACATTGTAACATGTGAGCCATTTCCATCCATCATTGCTATGGGATGCTGTGTATGTTCATCAAGTAAAGAGGCATTTATGTGACCCCTAGGGAAAAGAGCTGGTAGCCTGTTAAAAATAACAAGCAGGGTTTTATAAGAACTGACCCTGAGCATGTACCGATACATGGTTCAGGAGGAATTAGCTCTGCAGAAACACTTTACTTCCTTTTTCTTTTTTATTTAGTCTAGACGCTGCTGAAGGGACTAGAAAATAGAGAACAGCCTTATACTTTTAATGATGCAACAATTTATTTAGATATTTTCATTTTCACAATCATTCAAAAAAGAGGAAAACAGTCCTCTAAAGGATTAAACTCGCATGAATGCAAGAAAATAACTGACTGCAATGAACTTCTCAAACACTTCAGGCCAGGTTAGTCATTTTGATGTAAATTCAGACACTCCAGTTAAGCCAATGGAGTTCTCTGATTTTTTTACACCAGTGTGACAGAGAGCAGAACTCCTTTGATACCAAGGGACTTATTTCAGCTCAACACTGGTTTAACTAAATTTAGAAACTGGTCCCTAAACCTTTTAGAAAGCAGGGATTTTTTTTATTGAAAAACTTTTCCATATTCTTCAGAGCTGGGGATGATGATCTGCTGAGAAGCTTAGTCATTGCAGAGCACAAGGACTTTCAATGGCAAATAGCCTATGAATTAAAGATTTATTAGCTAACTCCCGACATGATTATACAGAGCATGAGGGTAAGTGTATGTTGACGGTTGTGTACTATTGATGCAGGATGGGGGATATGAATGTAGTAAGTTTATAAAAAATTAAAGCAGATGAAAACAGTAGCTTTCTGTGTCACACTGAAAACAGATGGCAACTTTGACATTATAAAGGTACCAACTTTGTCTTTGTGAAAATGTAGAAGGGGCCACATTCTCCTCTCTGGTATATTTCTGTGAATGAGGAGTAATCCCACAGAGGTCAGTGGGTATATCTAAACTTCGAGCTGGAGGTTTTGTGTCCAACTCCAGGCAACATACCAGTACTAGCTCTGATCGAGCCAGCACCCTAAAAACAGAAGTGTAGCTGTGGCAGTGCAAACAGTGGGAGGGACTAGCTGCCCCAATATGTACCTGGAGTCTCAGACAGGTCCATACTCGGGGTGATGAGCCCTTCCCATTGTTTGTATTGCCACGGTTAAACTTTTACTTTTAGCGCACTAGCTTGATCAAAGCTAGTGCAGGTACATCTACTCAAGCTGGGAATTACACCTCCAGGTCAGAGTGTAGACATACTGAGTGGAGTTAATGGTATAAAACTGGTGTAGTTGAGAGTAAAAGCGAACCCAATACATTTTCAGTATGTAGCATATGCTTGTAGAACCAGATTTCCAGCCCTGTATTTGTTTTCACCTGCAAATAATTGGGTCTCTATTTCTGAACTAGCAACATGCCTTCAAATTTAAAAGCTCTCTGGGCACACTTAACCAATCTATGGATTTTTGCATTTCTCAGAGGTGCTATGGGATGTTTACTGAGTACTACAGACTTTTATATAAAACAAGAAGTAAACATTTAAACTCTATTTTAAACTCATTGTTGTAATTATCAGTATACATGGCAAGGCTATTTTATTACAAGTTCCTGGGCAATATGTTTAGCACCATCACCAGTGCATTGTACCCCACAGATCTAAAAAGGGGTCATCAGTAGCAGTTTTTCTGATATCTTTCCTAACTTTTCCTTTGCTTGATGAATTGATTTGAATTATATCTCATGGGACCACCCTACACAATTCCTCTTCCTATTTGCAGTACACATGCCATCTCTTCTTTGACAATCAACAGCAATTTTTATGAAGGCATAGGGAGCCGAAGGTGTTCATTTGAAAAAACAGGATGTTTTGCCCAGCCTCTCCTGCTGCCGCTATCATGGGCAAACTCTACCACGTTATACTGCACATGCAAAAAGTAGGTAATTGATGAGGTTTGATGAGGGACATCCATGAGGCCACAATGCTTGCATCTTAAAATGAAACTGACCATGGTTAGTACAGTTTTATTTGTCGTAGAAATTCGGGCTGGTTGAAATTTTCTGGGGGAAAAGATTGATTTTTGGCAAAATTTTCTTCCAGAAAAACCAAAACAAAATGTTCATAGTAGGTTGGGTTGAAAGTTTTGATATTTCAGCTTTACATCCAAATTCTGGACAAAAGTCAATTTTAAAATATTGAATTTCCTGTGGGACAGAAATTTCATGTTTTGATCACATAGTCACAGGTCTGGCCAGCCTATCTGTGACAGGCTCTATGGAAGGAAATGAGCCAACCCAGGTCCAGCTGGGGATAGCTAACTGCCTAAGAAGCTAGAAGGCAGGTAAGTAAGGAGCACCTGGACCTAATACAAGGCTTAGAAGAAGTCAGTTGGAAAAGCTCCTGAGGAGAAAGGAAGCTCCAGAGGAGGGAGCTCCCAGGGACACTGAGCTAGGAAAAAACTCTCTGGGCAGGGAGACCTGGGAGAAACTGCAGAGCTCTCCAGAAAGCAGAGAAGCCTGAGGTCATGGAGTAGAAGGAGCTGCTCCTGGAACCCAGAGACTTTATTTTGTGATTTAAGTTGTATCTGGTCTATGAGGTATGAGCCTTTAAATAATTGTACAAGTGTTCCTTTTAGAAGGCTTTAGTAAAGGGAAGTATATTACTATAAAGTAGAATGTTTTGGTTTCTCCTTGACCAGGCTGCTTAAGTGACCTCATTGAGGGGGAAACTGAGGCAGGACACAGCACACCCCCAACTTGGCTGCAAGAGGATACTTGGAAGGCAATGGTGCCCCTTCTACACAGCTCTAGTATAAACAGCTTATGATCCAAGTTTGAATTTTTGCCTGTCATTATCAGTAATACTACTGCCAATAGTGGGAGCTAATTTATGAGGATTAGTATTTCATTGAAAGCTATTGAAATGCAGTATTAACATGGAAAAAAGTAGCTGAATGATTTCATTTTAACCAAACACTCCAAAGAAAGAAACACTAGTAGAGAAACATCCAATATAACATTTTAAGAGAGGCTATGCAGCTGTTTTCTATTAACTTTGCTTGAGATAAGTAAAGAATCAGAGTTTCCTGTGATTTAAATTGAAAGGCAATTTGGATTTCCTGTGCCTCAGCTGGAGGCATTATTTATATGAGACCAAAAAGGTCATAATGATCCTAAAAGACTCATGTTTCACAAAGAATAACACCTACAAAAATTCCTGCAGGCTGTCAAAGTCGGGTTCTTAAGGCTTTCCGTGTTTCTGACATTAATATTCAAGTCAGAAGAAAATTATATGAAATATTCATGTAATTTCCCTGTTTAAAAAATCACCAATTCAGAAGAACCAACACTTAAATTAATTGGTCAAATAAATATTAATCAGTTGATATGATCACTGGGGTTATCCTAATGGATTCAGTCTGAGTGAGGGCTATGTAAAGGTCGAGTAAAAGATTCCATTAGGATGACATCATTGACCACACCAATTGATGGTAGTTGTTTGGTCTACATGATAGAGATTATTTAGTCAGATTCTGATGAATCTTTAGGTATGCCAAGATTTTCAAAATTCTGATTAGTGATTTTGGCTGCCTCAGTTTTTATCTACCAAATTTGAGATATCTTAAAGAGGGCTGATTTTTCAGAAAGCACTGAATGTTTGCTCTGTGAGAATCAGGCTCCTTTAACATGTCTCACGCTGGGCAATTTAAAAAAGGAGGCACCCAAAACTGCTAGTCCCTTGTGAAAACCGTGACCTTGGCCGCTCTGAAAGAGCGATTAAAACAATATTGATACAATGGGTGTATAAATAATAAAACATAATTAGGGACGAAATGGCTACATTGCATCCTTTTATCTGGCTACTTTACAAACTGAATATCACTCTGTCACTTTGAGATATAGGAGGAAACATTTTCTACTCACCTATCCAAACCAAGTTGTCAGCTTTTTCTTTTGGTGGATGTTATCTACATCACTTAGTCTATTCACTTTGGGTGAAATCCTGGTCCCATTGAAGTCAATAGGAGTTTTGACATTGACATTAATGGGGCTGGGATTTTGCCGTTCATGTCTGACTATTACAGTAACCTCAAAGATGCATTTAAGGCAGGACTTGAAAAACCTACTCACCCGCTTGCGAGTGGTGATTAGGAACCTTTCTCTTGTGATTGTGCAGAGGCATAATTCAGCACAAGTAAAGCTTTCAATAAATAACAGTAAGGGCCAGATCCTCAGCTGTGGTTAAAGAGCTCACAGTGGAGCTATGGAAGAGGGTGCAAAGATGAGCTTAAGTCACCCTTGACTCCTTTCATCCTGGAGCCATCCTATGCTGATCCAGTTACCCCTTCTAACTTGTGCTGGCTGCCAACAGCTCCAGTAGTCTTTCGCGGCTGCCAGGATACATTGGAGCATATGGCTGTCCCATGTGCCCTCACTACCCCATCCCACACCATCTTCAGAGAGGGGTGGTGATGGTATAGTAGTAACTATGATGGCTCTACACCATTTGAGGATCCCTCTGTGCTAGCAAAATCATCCAGTGGCAGGGGGTGCCATCTTTACGGCAGTTTTGTGCCAGTGAAGCAGTGTCAACCTTCCCTAACACAACCCAGCCTTTGGCCCTTTGTCTCTTTAACTGTAATACCATATAGTCAGACTCTAGGTCCTCTCTGCCTTCAGAGGTTGTTGTGATCCATTATTTAACATTTAAAAAAAATTAATCATTAAAATTGAAAATTAGCCAAGCTACTTCATTCCTATGTCAATGCAGAAGTATATTTGTTAATGCTTCATCCAGGTTAAGTTTCTCAGTTATTTACATGTTTTTAAATTTTTGGGAAGAGCCTGGAATTGTCAAGCATTTAACAAAACTTCAAATATGTCATTTTTCTGAGCTAAATTCAGATTGTGCATTAGGAAAAAGCTAAAAGTGATTTGAAAATAGGAATTTTCTCTGTACAAAATTGACTTTTCATCAGAAAATTCAGCTGAAATCCAAAAGGTTTTGATAAAAAGCTGACATTTTCTACAGAAAAGAGACTCTACAAAAGTTGCAAGTTTTCCATCAAAAAGCAGTTTGAATGGGAAAACTTCAGTCAGGTCTTAAATGCAGGATTGTTTCCTATAAGTATATTTTCTAGCCTCTTTTCCCCCCCATTTTTAAATCTCAGGAGATAAGGCTTCCATTTTAAGACTGTTCCACAGTCTTATTAAACTTGTAATTATGATATTTTTAAAGATTGTCAACCTAAACTTTCATTTGCCACATGTTGTCCATTACTCCTGTCTACTACAACTTATTGTAGCACCAGAAGATCCTCTATTCAGCCTCCATGAGTTGTTTATAACCCCAAATGAGTCCCCAAATGAGTCTGTGTATAATCCTCCAGCCATGGTACTGAAAACATACTTCTTACTGTTCAATAACGAGTAATAAGGGTTACTATAATAGCATCACGTTATCAGTCAAGAAAATATGGATTGAGGTAGTTTGGTGGCAATGTTGATATCTGTGCGGTAGGAGGAAGGCAAAGACTGTGAAAGTGAAGTGGTGGTTTTATTTAACATTAATAGCTCTTTATAGCTAAGGCTCTTTAAATCAGTTAAAATGGGACACTTTCCCAGCAGACATTCCATCAGATTGATAAGGCGTAATAGATCTTTTTTATACAGCAATATTAGTAGAATCATGTCATTCATGACTAAAGCACAACAGAACCACTTAGGTAACCAAAGCAGAGCCTCTTTTACGGATACAGTCTCAAAACCACAGGGGGGAAACAGTGTCAGAGGGGAACATATCACTGCTTTTCTGGTTAAGTTGTTTTATCTTTCTTCTCACAAAATCAGATACTTCTGAAACTCCAACTGGAGGTTTGATCCAGTTGCCTTGATCATTGCCCTCCAGTGGTTGGAGTTCTCTAGTATTTGTTGTAGTTGGTTCTCTCTACAGCTGAAATCTGTAAACAACTTGGACAATTCACTCACCGGGAAGAGTGTCTGACTCTTGAAAGACATCATTTTCACTGTTTTGGAACAGGAAAAGGCCTCTGTAGTCTGAGCAGGAGACTGGTGCTTGCATGAACTTTCCTGACCTCTCTCTAAAGTTCTAAACATTCCAGGTTTTGAGCATTCTCCTGGAAGTCATTTGTTGCTGTCAGTGAAACCCTTGACCTTGTGTGTTCTGAGTGACCCAGGTACTCTAAGATGCGCTGCTCACATGCAGTCATTATTAATATTACTGAAAACACAAAAGCAGCACTGCTCTTTTATATGGGTTAATAGCTATTTTGAGAAGAGGCTTGCCTGACATATCCCATGTCCAGGCCTGTACTTTGTGAAAGTACCATGTTTCATGGCATATGTCACCGTAACCTTTTCCTTTTCTGCCATTTTTCTTATGTTTTCAAATATTTTTTCTTTACTAAATCACAAGGCCATTTGTGGCTGCTCTGAAAGAAAAATGGTCAAAATCCAAATACAGAGGCAGTGACTAATGTGAGAATTTTTTTTTAAAGGGATATTGTTTCTATAGAATTTTATCATGCTAATGGATTCCCGCAGCTACTTCATGGCATGGGAAATGCAGTAGTAGCTGAGCTTAGTTTTTAAGAAAATGCAAAGCTGCCTAGCAGAGAGAGGGAATAATCCAATGACCACTGAAGTCGATGAAAAGACTCCCATTGACTTCAATACACGTTTGATCAAGCCCATAGCATTTATCTGTAGAGACAGATGTCTTCAAACACCAGAGTTCCCTAAATTGTCGACATGCATTTAAATCAAAATGATATGTTCAATTTGTTTATATCACAGAAATCAAACAGGAAAAAAAACTCTTTAAGTATGACAGTTCTGTATCTGAGTGCTGTCCAGAACACACACAAAGATATTAGTCACAATCCTGAGCTGTGCTAGAGCTCAGCTAACCTATATCAGGCCTAGTGTAGAAACAACTCTGGAATCAAAGAGCCACAATTGGCTCCTTCATGCCCTTATTTTCAGTCAACCTGTGGAATTTGTCGCCAGGGGATGGTGCTAGAAGTATAACTGTTTTAAAAACAGAAATAAATAATGGAGTATGGGTCCATCAATGACTATTAGCCAGGATGGTAGGAAGGCAACCCCATGCTCTGGGTACCCCGAAACCTCTGACTGCCAGAAGCTGGGACTGAATAACAAGGGGTGGATCACTTGATAATTCCCCTGTTTTGTTCATTCCCTCTGAAGCACCTGGCACTGGCCACTGTCAGAAGACAGGATACCAGGGTAGATGGACCGTTGGTCTGACCCAGTATGGTTGTTTTTATGTTCTTATTACTCAACTGTGCACAGCTGAGAATCTGGCCTAAAGAGATCTTAGTCACAACTAGAGGATTCTGAAGGAGCAGTAGCTCCACCATAGCTTAGGCTGAGACGAGATTATAAAAGGTGATTCACCCCGCCCACCCCGAAGAGCTATAGTAGTGATAGAGTATATGGCAAGATACACTGAGGGCCACACTTTCAAAAGTTAGCACTTAACCTGCATATGTAAGAAATGTGGGTTGCCTGGTCAATGCCAATTGTGTGCATATTCTTTTCTACATGCAACTATCCACCCTGAGTGCTCACTATCAATTTTGCCTTTAAAGGCTAAAGAAATCAGTGTTCATGCAGATGTAAAAACATCTTTGTATCGTATAATCTCCATTATTTTCCCCATACAAAAATACAAAAACAGTAAAATTGGGAGCAGGGGAGAATAACATTGCTCAGTAATAGCTAGGATTTACATTCTCTGAAGAATACAGAGATGTGTTTAAAAGTGAGGGAGGAAGGGTTAATAGTTGTGAAATAGTGAAGCCTGTTAATACAAAATTCTGAGCTGTACATTCACATTTGGAGGAATATGACAACTATTAGTATTGTCTATACAAGTATACAAGGAAGTGAATCTTCAAAGGAAAGAATGGTTATACCAATCTTGTTAGTAATTACCATTACTAATAAAAGAGAAGAAACTCTTAGTGCCTAAAACTTTGTTAAGTCTGTATCACATTAATACTGGAGGAATAAAAAGGTAAAGAAGGAAATGGACAAGTCTTTTTCTCATCCTAGGATGAAACATTATGTTCTGAAATCAATACAAGTGTGCCAATTTATATCAGCAGGGAACTTGGTCTTTTGCATTTTGACATCTTATCTTTTTTTGTACAAAATGCTTAATTAAAAGAGTCCTCAGTAGCCCATATGAGCTCCTTCAGAGCCTATTCAGTTTGTTGTGTTAAAGAAAGGTTGTGTGTGTGCACACACTCATATATAACACGTCATATAGTAGACATATTTCCATATAATCTTTTGGAGGCTGTTATGTTTGTGATTTATGTTCCTCCACACCCTCTCTCTCTCTCTCTGAACGTATATAAAATTCCACACTCTGAAATTCATCATAATACCATTGTTTACTTTATACACTTTTAACAAAATCCAGACTGCAGCTTTCTGTAGCAAAGAAAGGATTGCAACTGAACATTTTGGAAATCCAGAGAAAATTCCAACAATGATAATAAATGTTCCAAGCATCTTAGCAGTACCTTTGCAAGAAAGGGGGAGAGAAAGCATGTGTACATAAAATATTATCCCTATAGCATATTTTAGACAATAAGAGGATAGTTTTCTCATAATAGGATCAGAAGACTTCAAAATTAAGTTTAGATTAAAGATGGCCCTCTTGTTTAGACACCACAACAATGTGAATATGGAGAAGCAAACATTCCTCTTAGTCAGATTTTCAGTAGGATGGATGCATCTCAGTTATAGCAAACAGTAATCATGAACATTTTTGAAAAAATGGTTCAAAGGCTGCTTCATAGCACTTCAAAGTCCCCTAAGCAAACTGAACATTGTCAGTACAAGACAGGCAAATCATGTTGCTCCACAAGTTATATGTAACTGACAAAGAGAATTGAATAAAACTGCAGTATCTACCTTTGAAGTAAATTTAAATCAAGGATTTCTTTGGGAGGTCTGCAAGGGTGAATAACCACCTGACTGGTAACTTTTTATGTCCCATATCAGAGTGTGCTCTGTAGTCAAACAGAGGTGCTTTGACAAAATGAAGCAATGATTGCCAAATATTGTCACTGCAGTGATAGGTGTTTGTGGGACTCTTCCGAACAAGTCACTGTCGGGATGCCGAGGAATTTCATTTAATTATTTCTTTAGGGTTAAAGCAGCTGCCAGCACAAGTGTGAATTTGGGGGACACAGAAAGGAAAAACTGTTTGTGTTTTGAGGAAATATAACAAAGTACTTGGGCTGAAATATGTTCACTGAGATGTACATTGATTTAAAGGCGGGAATACAGGTATTTTTTAGATGCCAAAATGGAAATATATTTGCGGGATAGTTTACTACTGAACTGGAAGGTTATTTGGCAACTATAAATATATTATAAATATAACTGTAAACATTACAAATGTTTCTGGACTTCATTAAATACTTGAGTACATTGCCAAGCACGCTGTCTGTTGCTTGGCAATCTATTGAGCCAAGTGGCAGTTGAAACCGGATGTATGCCATATGTGTTGTCGATACCCCAGTGAACATAACCAAGCTGGGCTTATCATTACTTCCGGCTCATACCTCAAAATGTGGGGTAGATGGAAGATGGTGCAGAAAATGGGACTGGTGGAATCATGATATTCAAGTGACATAAAACACCAATATGTTGGGAGGTTTGAAGGTCTAATAAGCTAGGAGATAGAACATCATACTGAGGCTGAGAACCAAACAACAGATAAGCATTGGTATTTTTAAACTATGCTCTTCTGTGTATTCCTAGAATTCATAGGGGATAAAGGGGAAGGCTGTTCAAAATTATTCATTCAAACCTTTTTTGACTGAAAACTGGTTTTTCAGTTAAAATCAAAACTTTATGGAAATCTCTTATTTTCCTTGGGAGAGGGAGTGGAAAGGACTTTTTTTTTTCTTATCACTAACCAAAAGATAGAAAAGTGAAAGATTTTGGTTGAATGAAAATGTTTTGGTTTCCAGTGCCCTTTCCCCTGCAAAAAAAGTCAGCAGTTTTCTGCTGAAAATTTTGGGTTTTCAGTTGCTGACCATCAAAAAATACCCCTTCCTTTGGGGGTTGTCAGTTTTTCAATGAAAAGTCAAAATTTTCTGGGGCGAGGAGGGGCAGAACACTTTCCAAGCAGCTTTAATAAAGGGATTTGCATACGTGCAAGTGGGAAATTTCCCATACAGTGATCATTTAAATTTTAGAGGAAATTATTTATATGTGACTCTTGCTCTCTGAAAATATTACGACACACCCAGTGGCCTTATTGAAATCAATTAGAGTTTTGCCACTGTCTTTAATGGGGCCAGGATTTCACTCAAGAGTTTAGAAAGACTGATGGTGAGCCAGGTATGTGATGTGGACTTGGAAGACTGGTAGTTGAGGACTGGCTGAAGATTCTGGAGCCATCCAAAAACGTTTATGTTGCCACCGCTTGTTGAAAGGGGATTTAGGACCACTGAGTTTCTGTTGTGAGTGAAGCTGAGCAAACAAATTGCAATTAGTATTATTCGATGCATTTCACCCTTCAATGAACTGAAGCAAAAATGTCAAATCAGTTTGTCCTTCAGGGAGTAATTCAATTGGTGTGTTGTGAATATTTGCAATTCACAGTGTCCAGTGTGTTGGTTAGTTGCATACATCACATGATAATGTTTCTGTTCTCTAATTGGATGAGTTATGTTACTAACCAAGACCATCAGTTTTACTGTCAGATACAATGTGAAATTCATTTTCAGAAAATATTTGAGCATTCCAGGTTAAAATTCACATTGGGGATCATGTGGTCTTGGAGGCGTTTATGTGCATTGTGGTGAATTTGGGTACTTTAATAACATTTATAAAATGCTATTAAACTGGTAATCAGTCTGTGGAGTAGGCATCACTGTACCTGTTTTACTGAGGTGGAAACTGAGGTGCAAAGAGGCTAAAACGAAAAATTTCAAATTTGGGAACAAGTTTAAAAAATATTATTGCCTAATGGATGGCTTCTCAGTTAGGTGTCTACATACATGTTACCTGATTTTTCAGAAGTGCTCAGTAACCAGAAGTGTCCATTGATTCAAACCCATTGATTGTGTGGGTAGGTTCTTAGCACCTATGGACCTAGATACCTTACTTTAGGCATCTCTATTTCAAAATTGTGACCTATGTGACTTGATTAAGGCCACAGGAGAAGTCAGTATCATGGCTGGGATTAGCACATTGCTCTCAGTCCTTTGCTTTGTCAACTACCCATGCTTGCCCTCCCTGCATCCACAAGACATACTCACTGCTCAGCAGAGGAGCTGGCTTTGCCTCAGGCAGCCAATTGGTGGGGAACTTGGGGCAACCATAATGCCACCAATAATAAACCGGGGAGAACAAAAGTGAAGAACTGATCTTGGGATCTTCCCCCGCCCCTCAAAAATCAAGAGATCCATGGCTTGCCCTGTGAATGGCTGTGGATAACCTGTGATCTTCAGGGAACACTAGTATCAGTGATAACATTTCACCCTCTGTCATTGGTTAGCATTCAATTGCATTTTAGTTAAAAATAAAAAACAGATTCTTCTTTACATTTATAGCTCTCCAATTTGGGGTAGCTAGTAGCCCTGGACTTTGCAGGTCTGCAAAGGTTAGCTCTGGCCTGCATTAAAGAATGCCCACCACATGCCTGACTGCATCCACTCCATCAGAAGCAAGTCTTCAGTGTCTCCCACAGGAATGGAAATCCAGTGCATATGGTAGCTTTCACTAATATTGAATTACCCAGGATCTTCATTAGACTTGTCGTTATTTGCCTGTACAAATCTGCCAGGCATTCCTGGATTTAGAATGGATTTTAAAAGGTTTTAGAACTGAAATGAACTCTAGGGATGGTGGAAAATATCGAATTGTTTGGCTAGTTGCCCAGGTGAATGTAGTTCTATACTGTATCTCATTCTCAAACCTCTCCCAGACTTGTTTGTCTCTGTTCAGATACAGTCCCTATTTAGAGTCAATGGAATGCACAAATACTCTGCTTGGCATTTAGTTTGGCACTCAGCAAATACAAGATGTATAAACTATGTTTAAATCATAGCTTAGAAACTGGATCATACATCCACCCGTGTCATTTTGGAAATCATTATGTTTATATCTTCAGAGCAGACAGCCCAGCAGGGACTCTGAATTACCAGCCAGCTGAGCTGACTTTTGTCTGTCTTACAGTGTGCTCTCCCTTCTACATATTTTAACTGACCCTTTCCTCTAGGAACCATGAGGGATTTGTGTAGTGCAGTGTGTGATTTGTGATTGAGAGGCTGTAATGGGTTCTGCTCAGTGGCTATTGTAGCTAGGTTACTCTTCAGAGGAAATTAATGTGACCACTGACATACAGGGAGCTAAGGAGAATAGTGAAATATGAAACAGCAGGCACTGTTGCTGTTGCAGTTAAGGGCTCCTGTGATTTTTCTCCCTTTACACTAATATAAAGACATTGAAGTAGTGCACCATAAAGCAGCCAAGTTCTAGCAAAATAATACTAGGTTGGATTTGTTGTACTCTTGTCATTTATCCTTTTCAAGATTAAATACTCAGCAAGATGATGGTACATGGTGAGATGAATATAGCTCTGAAAAGAGTGACTGAGGGTGAGAGGATGTGATGGGGTTTACAAACCACTCTCTCAATCCAGGACAGGGGAAAGGCTGGAACAGTACTGGTCCAGGAAACCTCTGTCTCTCCGGCATTCCCATACATAATGTCTTGGGATAGGAGCAGTATAAAAAGAGCTCCAGGAACCCAGGCAGGTGGGAGGAGCCCTGTCCTGAGAAAGGACGAGAAGGGACTCTTACTGAGAAGGTCTGACTATGAGTCTTTCCCCCTCCTTGGAGACATCACCCAGAGGTAGGGAGAACCACATGCAGGGGCACTAGAGGGACACCTGCATCAGCCCTGAGACTGAGGGTTTGGAGCAAATGGCGATAATCAAACAGCAGCCACACGCTAAACTGAGATATGCAGCAGGGGAAGGAATTGGCCCCAGGGAAAGTGAACAGGAGGTGGGTCAAGGCCAGCCTGAACTGTCAAGCTTTCAGGGCCCTGGGCCGGGACACCCTGCCCACCCCAGATTCTCCTACACATAGTCTTGGGAAGGGCAGGACCAGGTCTTTACAGACAAGGAAGCTGACCAGTTGAACCCCATCCAGGAATCCTGGAGGCATTGGGTGAAAAGAGAGACTGGGGGCCTCAGGTCCTAAACACTTGGCCTGCTGACTAAACCAGCAACCCTACTACAGAAGCCAACTGACTGTTCCCAAAGTTCCATGTAATCAAGGATATTTAATCTATTGCATGGCCTCAGTCAAAGCATCCACTGGTAAAAATAAATATTCTTCTTTGCTGACAAGACTTGATAGGCAGGTCTTTCAAACAATGCAGAAACAGTCTGATTTGAAGTGGAAGGTCAGAGCAGCCTTGTATTGCAGTACTGTTAAACTCACAGTAAAACTGTCTTTGTGAAGGTCACACCACAGCTAACTTTGATTTAAGTAGGGTAGAATTGTTCTGTGCCTCATTGATATCTTCCTATTTCTCAGGAAAGGATGAGCAAGCTGGCTTTTTGACCAGTTTGGGTTAGAAGCCAGGGTGATGAGCAGGTTTTGTTTAATCCCACTTTTTGTGTTTGCTGATCATGGGCTCTTTTTTTTTTTTATATAGTTTTAAGCTGGCCTCAATAGCTGATAGGCCATGGGATCAATAAGCTTTTTTAAACCAAATACTTTCCAAATGTGCATTTATATTGAACAACATTTTCTTTGTTCATTTGACCCCCTTGAAGAGAGAGGTTTGTAATGGAAATGTGGAGGATGCCCACAGTATCAGATAGAAGTAGTAAAAGGGATACAACATCAATCAAACTTTGACCCCACCTCTTGACCCATAAGGCCATGCACACCTGTCACCATAAGTCCCAATGCCCCAGAGTATTACTTCCAAGGTTGAGATTTACAAATGACTGAAGCAAAGGGTGGCATGTGACCCTCTAAGAATTCCTCTTACCACCCTCTACCAGTCTGAGTAGGTCTCAGTCCCATAAGACCTCCCTGAGAGCAGGGAAGTTCTGGGATGGGTGTAGGTTTCTTAAAAATTATTTTGTTGTAAACTGCTTGTTTTGGAGTGTTTAAAAATTCCGGGTTTTTTTGCTCTGCAATGTGTGTTTTGTGTGTGTTTTAAAATGGTTCAAAAGTTGGTTTCAATGTTGCAATTGTTTGAAATTTAGGGGCACATTCAGGAGATAGTTGTGGGTTTCTTGTAAAGTATTTTATTTTAATGACTGAGTTGCTAGAAACACTGGCCCATAGCATTATACAAACTCCTGAGGTTTTATTTAAACTGTCCAATACCATTCTATGAACTCCTGAGTTTTTATTTAATTTAATATTGATCAGAGCCCACCATCCTTACCCACCTCCCCCTTACTGAGAGTGAATGCCCATCAAATGCTCATTAGTGATAATTTTTCCCATCCCCAACAGGACCTAGTATCTTTAACCCTAACAAAACATTTAGAAAGCATGGGTGTGTGATTGCATCTGAAGGTCACAGTGCCACACAACCCCACTTTTTCAATAGGTTGTGATTAAACCAATATAGCTCAACAGGCTTGAGTCAGCTCTATTGTACTCAAACATATGTCTCAAATATCCATGTTTTATATAGATTATAGAAGCTTTTTTGCTTTATTTTAAACTTTCTGTTTTGTTTTATTTATTCTGGGTTCTCCGACACTCATTTCAACTTTTTGCTGTAAATAGGCATCTTTTCTCAAACATACGCTAGTTGGGTTCTCATAAACTATTTTTATTTAAAAGATATACAAATCCTTGAAAATGAACCGAGATCCCCATCAAAACTTTTGTCTTATTTAAGGGTCACGTTAACAGACCTTGTAACAGAAACACAGATAGTCACAAAGACTTTTTCTATAGATATTTTTATTTACAGATACCAAGATTATTATAGTTTATATCACATGCTTGTCCCCTCACCATTCTCTAATTTAATCATTTTAGATTTCTAACAAATAGTCTTTTTCCTAAGCACAGTTCTGTAGCTTTTTATGTGGACCAGATGGTCGATATAACACACTAAGAGAGGTATCCTTCCGTTTGGTAATTTTCTTTAAAACGCTGCTAGGGTCTCGAGCACTTTGCATAGCATTTACCAAGGTCATCCCTTGTGCTTAATTTTCTGGGTTAAGAGCAGACATTGCATTACATAACTTATGGCAATAACTGCATTTAATAAGCTTTCCAAACACAGGTCAGCACACAGGTCCTGGAGCTTGCAGTGTCCATCCTCTGATGTTCATGTCACACAGTCATGATACCGCTGGCCAGGCACATTTATAACACAGTCCTCACAATTTTCAAAAAGCTTCTCTCTAAGACAATGATTAAAGACAGCATAAACAGAAATGCGTACAACAGACTGCATGACTCTTTTCTGCTCATGATGTGGCACTGGCTGAGTTGATTCTATGCCAAGGGCCTATCTTAAATCCATATAGCCACCATCCTCTTCAAACACTGCGTCCTCTTAAACAAGTTTTCTTGGTATTGAGCAAACCCAAGTTGGACCAGATTCACCTTTGCTCTCTGATGAAACGCTGTCCAGGGTCTCTGGGTCCCCTAGAAAGGTATTGTCGAGCTGTTGACAGATTTTCAGAAAAGAAACAGCTGTAAGCCTTCTCCCCCTGTTTTTATGCATCGCCGGTTTGGTTCCTACCCCATTACCCACCATCCTCAACAATCACTTCTTTGTTCATCTTGTCTACCAGTGACTCCCACAAGTCATGGTTGCCTTTCTCCATTGGGGCAAACAATGGGAGGTCATCATGCTCACCAGTCTTCCTCATGAGTGCTTGGATCTCAGGGTCAGGTTCTGGCATATCCATCAATGGCTGGGCCAAATGGCTCCCCTCGGTCACTTTCTCCTCAGAACTGTCATTGATGTAGCATTTTCTCCATAGGTGATCGAACGACCTCGGAGCAAAAACAAATTCCAAAGTTCTCACAAGGGATAGTGAAGGAGTACATGTTTTCTCTCAGCATTTTCCATGATTTCTGAAAAACATGTTCTTGAAATGAGACAACATCTTCCATGCAGTGATGGGACTTCTGGGGTGGTGCTGCCTGCCAGCCAGCCAACTGTTGAACTCTAGAGATGGGGGGTTCTGGCCTAGACCCTCATAACGATTATGATTGGTGCACATTTCCCTTCTGGGAAGGCTGAAGGGGGTGAAACACAATCACTTTCTGGGCATCATCCCACCCTCGGTCACCCCATGTTGGCACTTGCTCTGATTGGCCATAGCTGCTCTTGGGGAGATCCTACAAGGTTTAAACTCCCTCTGATAGGTAGAGGGCAGTGGGAGGACTCCTTAAAGGAGTCACATGCCACCCCTTCCTTCTGGTCATGTGTCAATCTAGGCCCCAGAAGTAATGCCTCAAAGGGGTGGGGCTTATGGTGATCCTTAAGGGTCACAGGGTGGGGGGGGGTCAACATTTGATTGACATTGTATCCCTTTTACTATTGACAGAGTTCAGTTCTATGAGGCATCTGTTACTAGACAATACAAAGACAGATATGCTCTAGCTCAGTCACAAGTTGCAGGCTTGATGCAGGAATTATTGGGTGAAATTCAGTTGCCTATGTTATACAGGAGGTCAGAATAGATAATCATAATGCTTTCTTCTGGGCTTAAACATCTATGACTCATTCTGAGATGTTCTACTATTACATAGAAATAAACATTCTAACAAAACTGACAAAATACGTACTGTGGTATGGTATGTGGTTTTCACTGACTTTGACAGTACAACCGAAGGAGAAAGAACTTTGCATGTAAATTTTGGGAACAGAAAATCATGGCCTGATTTTGCAACTGATTGAGAGCTCTTACTGACTTCAGTGGAAGTTGAAGATATTCAGCATCTCACAGGATTTGGTCCTTTATTTCATAATCTGCCCTCCACACAAAAGACATCTACACGTTTTTAGCCTCAATGCAGCACAGAACAAATTGGCTGGTGTATTCTTGGCATGTTTCTGGATATGATGATAAATAAAGCTCTTTTGCCCCTATTGTTTTTAGCTTGTGTTCATGAGACTTCTGATTTCTGTAACCATGGATATCGGCTTCATTCTGCTCCTCAGTTTGAAGCTGAAAGAGACAAATGAAACTTGACAGTCTAAGATATTTGGGAATTTTGGGCATCTGGGGAGAGAGCAAATTTTGAAGTGATGACTTGCAGACTTGCTGAGTAGTGAGTGAAGTTATGTTGATTTATACTGCTGAGAATATCTTTCCCACATGTCTAATATTTCTGGGACTGTTAGTAATTCAAGCAAACCCCTTTTTCTATATAAAAATTATTGCATTATTATATTTGGCATTTAAGAATGCAACCTAAACTGTCTTGGCATTGCACAAATAAAGATATAGCCAAACATAAGAAGTTCCTAATGAAATGAAATTAATTCTAAAAGGCAATAGAAAAAAATCACTAGGCTAGGGTTTTCTTACACTTCCAAAAAGATAAATTCAGACTTATGGTGGGGGAAAGCATAGAATTTTGGCTGAGGAAGATTTCACAACCTATCTATAGCATAATGGGGACAATATTTAATACTTATTTACTGTACCTATATCACACAGGTATGAGGCTTAATTCACTAATGTTCATAAAATACTTTAATATCCTTTGATGGAAAGTGAGATAGAAATGGTAGGCGTGCTATTTAATTATATTTTGCAATATGGAAATACTAATTAATGTAGTGCTTCAAAAATAAAGTAAAAAAATCCCACAGTTCACATTCTCTCTTCGTACTGTATCACTCAACCACAGTTACCGTATGCATAAAGGCTCTGATTTGGGAGAAAGAAGAGCTATAATATTGATTCATCTAAAGTGGATGATATGAGCTTGTTCAACATATTATCCCTAGGCTATGTTAGACTGATCAAATACTTATGCACCACTGAATACCTAATCACAGCGGCTAGCACAAAAAAGTCATTATTCAGCCGGACATTTCCAACATTCTTTGAGTTGGGGGTGGGGGAAGGGTCCCTGAAATGGGAGCTCCGACATGATGATGAGCTTATAGGAAAATTTAAGTTCTGTGTTTGTGTAAAATATGAAAACATTTATATTAGAATTATTATACTAGTAAGATCTTAAGAATGAAGACAAAGGAGCTATTGGGTTATGGATTGTAAGAGTTATATTTCAATATTTTGGATGATCTAATTCTTCTATAAGAGTCCCTGTGAAGGTTCTTTCAAGCTTCTCATCCTGTATACTTAAAGGGGCCAGTTTTCAAAACTTATTTGCACCTTTAAAAGTTATGCAGACGCAAGATCTGAATATGCAAATTAGAGAACTGCTTATGTAAATTAGTTTTTATATGTACCACTATCCATTTGTAAGCTCAGTTACCTGGTTTACAAGTACTAATTGCAGACTTTGGATTTGTGGTACTTTACAGACTTAAAAAGATTTCCCCCCTCTAAAATGTAAACCAAACATTTTCAAACCTCAAAAAAATTCCCAGGTTCTAGTTTTCAGCCATGGTTGTAGATCGGTTTTTATATGATCTGAACTAGTTATCTCACGCCTGATAATCACATTTGTCCATTTCAAACAAAGGAGCTTTCTCTCTCTTTTGGTCTCCCTATTACACAACCTTTTCTTAATAGAGCCTTTTCTAAATATTTCTTTCCTTTTGTGAGAACGAACAATTGGGATCTTAACGAATTAGGGCAATGTAGCTTCAGGATCCCCTCAACATAGACTACATGCTGTTTCATTCAGAAGCCTTTGATAACCCATCAGTTTTCAAAATATAGCTTGTGGGACATCTAGTTTGTTTAACTCATTGTCTTCTTACAGATGGATAATAGAGTTTTGTCAAGGCTTTGTTTCATTTGCCTCATCAGAGTGTTGTCTGACAATTTTGCAAAACAGTAAAAAAATGAAGATATCCAATAGCAACCATTTCACAATTTTCTTTATGAATAGACAAAGGACATCTTCTATGTAGGCCAAACAGCTGCCATTGGGGAGATTTCTGGGTGAGAAGTTGTTCTGTTGATTCAGCATTATGATGACCTCCCCTTTGTCTACCTCCAGCCTATTGTTCATTCAACCAAGTAAAAGAGTTAAGCCTTTCCCTCATCATGCTAACTTGCAGTTATGGCCCATCTAACTATCTGTGTGGAATGCCTTGTGAGATATGATCTACCATCCTAAGTGTGACAGTGTTGTTAATGCTTTGTTAACCTGTCAGTAACCTGAGTGCTGGACTGGAGTGGGGCTGGCCACCTGCCGTGGCACCAGCTTGTGGCCTGGGCTCATGCTACAGGTAGCCTGCCTTCATTTCTTCATCAGGGGACTTCTTAAACTCCACACAGGCTTTCCTTGTCCATTCACCACCCATTCTCATGAGTCCAAGTTTAGTCACATAAATAAAGTGCCAAAGTAAAATGCAGAGTCCCAAAACAAAGTCCGTTTTAAGCTATCTCATCAGGTCATTCCAGACTCTTCCTGCCTGTAGTCTCAGTAGGGAAACCCCATGTCCCAGGTCTTTCTGCGGGAGCCTGCTCTCTCACAGTAGTCTTCACTTCACCCTGCTCCTAGGCCTTCCAGGCCTTACTTGGCTGGAGCCTCAGGTTTTTGATTCTGGTTTCCAAACTCCCAGGGGTCATGGTTTTGCTGACACTGACAGAGCTGAACAAATGGTAGCAAAAGTGTGATATTTCACAACGTGCCCTCTGTAGAGACAAGCCTCCCTGTGCCATCTTCATCTAACACAAGTCTCTTTGAATATTATATTTTTGTACAAAGATAATTACTAGTGCCCAATATATATGGTACTGTTTTCCCAATGCACCTTAAAATGATGTATAATTAATGCTGGTCCGAGTTCCCAACAAATGTCTGACTATGCCCATCAAAATTATTTCACACATACTGGAAATCATCACAGTTATAATATAATGGGCAGCCAGATTTGGGTATCAGTCTCTGCTTGAACAAAAATTTTGAAAAGAGCTTTGTACCATGTGTCATTGTTGAATCTGCAAATAATATAAATTGGAAGTGACATGTAGCTGACAGGAACTTCACAGAGTTTGCTGGGAACACAATGGAGCTGGCTGTAATTGTTCAAACAGTTCTCTTCGTATCCAAATGCCAGTGGCATGAATGCACCCATCTCCCAATGCATTTTGAATGGCTCTGACAAAATAGTAATGCAATAGATACTCACAGTAAAATCAAAGAGCTTTTGTTAAACAATTTTTTTAATCTCAAAAAGAAGTGAAGATACTCTTGATATGAAATTTTAAAAAAGAAAATAAATTACTCAGAAATAGAAAATACTTTTTAAAATTTAAAGTAATGAGAAGGAGATGCCTAAACACTATGGATATCAAGAGGGAATCAGGCCATAGAATGACGGATAGGTCATAGCTATCAGACATCAAATCAAATCTCACAATATTAAACAGAATAAATATTGGTAAGGTGCAGTCATATCAGACAAGTGTACTGTTAAATAATCTTGCTGCCAGTGAAAAATGAGTATGTTGCATGCATTAAGTTGTGCATATTTAAAACCATAATTTTATCAGTATAAAATAAAACATGGAAGAAAGAAGGAAGAACAGGTGATTTTTTTTTAAAGTTAAGTATCTTGGAATACTTGGGTGTTAATTTTTGTCATAGAAGACTTTTCTATGGTTTGTGAATGGCAGGGAGCTTTGAGTCAGGTCACATACAATTGAATTATGCACTATTGTTAACTACATAACAAGCGAAGAATTTCAGCCCAGAAAAAGCTATTATCCACTTTGAAATGCCATTGAAATTACATTAGAGAAAAAAGGTAGGTGAGATAATATCTTTTATTGAACCAGCTTCTGTTGGTGAGAGAGACAAGCTTCTGAGCTTTCAGACTTGAAGAAGAGCTCTGGGTTGCTCGAAAGTTTGTCTCTCTCATCAACAGAAATTGGTCCAGTAAAAGATATTACCTCACCCATCTTGTTTTTCTAATATCCTGGGACCAACAGAGCTACAAGTACACTGCATATTGAAATTACATGTCCAATCACTTTATCTGGCATCAAATGTGTATATGGCACTGAACAAGCACGTACAATTTTTGTCCCTTTGCTGTAATGGGGTATATAAATGCCACACTGTGGCATCTTTGCTTGGGTGGGAATACTGAAGAAGATACTAACTGACTAGGGATCAATTTAATTTCATGGTTAATGAAGTTTTGCGACCTGTTGAAGACCAAGGCACTGAATCCATTGATTTACCACCCCCAAACAGATGGACTGGTGGAATGTTTCAATAAGACACTGAAAGAGATATCAAGAAAGTTTATGGCCTCGGATGGCCGTCTCTGGGGTTCTCCCTGTTTGAGCTACTATACGGAAGCAGCTTCATGGAATACATCATCTCCTCCGCAAGCCGTGGAAGGAAGAAGGACCTAAAATAACTCACAAGGTATGAGATGTGGGCTGTCTGAGGGAAGACTTAAAAGCTCTGGGGGCTTTCATTAAGGAGAATTTACTGAAGTCACAGCAGAACTGGGAAAGAGCCTACAACAAAGGGGCCAGGTTGCAAGAATTCCAGTCCGGGGATAGGGTGGTGGTGTTACTGCCAACCTCAGAATCAGAACTGTTGCCCAGGTGGAAAGGCCCCTTTGAAGTCGTGAAATGAGCGGGGACGGTCAATTATTAAATCCATCAGTCAGGGAGAAGGAAAGAGATGCAAATATACCATGTAAACCTGCTGAAGGCCTGAAAAGACAATGAGGACATTCTAACACCTTTCCCACCTACACCTGAGCTTGGCCTGCAGTCACCCATAGTCCATGAGCCAGGACTAGTGCGAATGGGGGAGGAACTCCAGCCTGAATAGAGGCAACAAATACAACGACCAGTTGAAGCCTTTCCCTCTGTGTTCTCAGCCTTCCTGGGATCATCTAGCCTACCATCATGCAGACACCGAGCAAAGGAATGCTACCAGGAATACAGTCCCATCTGCAGAAAAGGTGGGAGACAGTCTGCCGAGAACTACAGGCCCTGTTGGATGTACGGGCTGTCGAGGAGTCCCATACTGCTTGTGCCAAAGCTGGATGGATCATTCTGGGTTGGCATTGACTTCTGGAGAGTTAATACAACATTAAAATTTGATGCATACCTTATGCCTAGAGTGGATGAATTGCTGGAAAGGCTAGGAGCTGTCAAATATGTCTCTACCTTTGCCCTTACAAAGAGGTACTAGAAAATCCCTTTGAGGACTGAGTCATGAGGAAAAACAACAACATGTTCTCTACCTTGTTTGGCCTATATCAGTTCAAACCCCTGATGATCAGTCTCCATGGGGCCACAGATACCTTCCAACAACTAATGGACTGGCTAACACAGCCTCATGGACAATATACTGCAGCGTACATTGATGACACAGTCATTTACAGCCCCAACTGAAATGCACACAAGGCATGTCACTGCAGTCCAACAAGCCCTTGAGGAGGTAGGACTAATGGCCAATCCAGCCAAATGTAGTCTGCCCAGCCAAGAAGTGACTTATCTGGGCTGTACAGTGGAGGGTTGAAAATTACGGCCACTGGTCAGCAAAATTCAAGCCTTAATGCAGTGTCCTGTCCCAGCTACAAAAACCAGGTATGGCTCTATCCAGGCCTAGCTAGCTATTATAGGTGTTTCATGATTAACTTTGCCATGATTGAGCTGTCCAGAGGGGCCGACTTTCCAATGTACTAGGCAGTGCTCAATTACCGCTCTGCCCTTGGCCCTGACCCCATTCCACCCCTTCCCCCGCCTTGCCTCTTCCTGCCCTTGCTCCACCCACACCCTGCCACTTCTCGCCCCGTTCCAGCCCCCTCCCCCAAGCACGCCCTCTTGCTCCTCCTCCCCAGTGCCTCCTGCACACCGCGGAACAGCTGATCACAGCGGGCAGGAGGAGCTGGGGGGAGAGGGAGTTTCTGATTTTCCCCATGGGTGCTCCAGCCCCAGAGCACTCACGGAGTTGGCACCAGTGGAGATGCCCCTGATGGAACTAGTGAGAAACAAAAGCCAAAAGAAATTTCAGTGGTCCAGGGCCTGTGACAAGGCCTTCAGAACTTGGAAAGACTAGCTGAGTCAAGAACTAATCTTCTTCCACACAAATTTCTCACGGCAATTCATTCTGCAGACAGATGCCTTTGGGCTGTGCTGTCTTGGGACTTTTATGGAGAACACCCAGTCCGCTACCTCAGTAGAGATTGTTCCCTGGAGAAATATCCTACTCCATCATTGAGAAGGAGACGCTGGTGGTAAAATAGGCCATGGACATCTTATGGTATTATTTGCTGGGGAACCCTTTCCTTTGATGGCTGATCTCAATGAAAGACATCAACCGCAGGATTATGTGATTGTACCTCTCCCTGCAACCCTACAGGTTCCAAATACTATAAGAATGCAGATTTCTTTTCCTATGAAACAGGAGAACAAAGATTCCAGGGTTCTGGACTTGAGGGCAAGGGCATGTGATGGGGTAGATAAACCCCACACTGGAATAGAAATGGTTAAGGAGCAGTTCTGAGTTGAGGTAGCCCCACACTGCTGCACAAGCAGAGCCTGCTCCAGGAGCACGAGGAGCTTAAGAGAGAGCCAGACAGCTCAGAAGGAGACAGACAGGATAGGAGAACAAAGCTATCTTGGGAGCACCTAGGTAAAGGCCCAGCTGGAGCCCTGGAGGCAGGTGAGAGGTCTATAAGCAGTAGCTACCGCAGGACCTCAAAGAGGGGACAAGCTTTTTCCTAGCCCTAAGGAACTCTTCACTATATCATCTGGTGGATCATTTGCAAGACTTTTTGGCCAAATTACTATCTGCTGGAAAGGAGACTGCCACCATGCTGGAGCAAACACTGGTGGCGGGAGGGAATGCAAGGGAAAGGGGGAAGACTCTAGAGACAGGGGAGAGTTGTGACCAAGGTACCTAACCACTAGAAGATGCTACCTGTAAGCCCAGGCTGCCCCACTGCCAGAGATTTTTAGTCCAATTTGAATAGATACAAAACAAACAAGTAAAGATCAGGATGAGACTGAGAGGAGATTGTAACTAAATATTAAAAGCTTGAATGGCATTGAAAAATTCACTTAGCTTTCCAAACAAATGAGATATACCCAATAACAACAAAATCATTCCTGACATATGTCTGAGGTTATGCTCTCTATACCAAAGCATGGCCTACATGTTAAGTGATTTTTGCAGATGGTTAAAAGTTGAAGCAAAGCTGAGACACTTGGTGAACAGCAAAAGCATTTTACGGCTATTAAATGATGTTTTGTTAATTTATTAATTTTCATTTTTCACATATAAGACATTTAGGCTCTGAACCACTTATGTTCATGAGGAGTCCCATTAGGTTAATGCAATACCAGCTAATTGTATTGAGGTCAGATAATATACCATCAGCATGAATGGAGGAGAGAAACTTTGTCAGATCCTCTGACAGAATGGCAGCTTCAAATATACCACACAGAAAAAATATACTGTAAATTCAATCTTTATGTAAAAAATACCACCACCACCATCACCAAAAATGAACAAACAAACAAAAACATTGAAATGTTGGATCATAAGCATGACTCTGCAACCTTCTGCTTCATAATATTAAAACAATCTCATAAAACTGGTACCAATATTCTCAAGACATTTTAAAACAAAAAACTTATTTTCCTCATTCTCTTATTTTGAAATATCATTTTTTCCCAGTTAAAATGTTTCTTTTTTTCTTTTGGGAGGTGTTTCTCCTTTTCTTTGTTGCGTTCCTAAAAGTCCTGTCCTCAGAGAACAGCTTTTTTCGATATTACATCACCATGTCAAACAATTAATATCAACCATTGGTGACAATATCTATTGAGTCCTTCCTCTGGAGAATCCAAGGGTGACATCCTGATCCCATTGAATCAATGGTAGTTTTCTCACTGATATCACTGGGACCAGGATTTCACCCCAAGACTGTCCACTTTCACAGGTGGAATACCACACTACATAAATCACTGGCAATTCCTATGTTATAATATTACTCCTCCTTTTGCTACTTCTATGGCAGCACTTTTGAGAATTATTCCTTATAAAATGGTATCCAGGATATAGGTTGGTTACATAGACACATATCTTCCTAAATCTCAAGCCTCTACAGCCTAAGGATGGAAGCTCACCAAAGATCAGTCCAGCCCATCTCCATCATGGACTTCATAAAAATGGAGGATGAAATAAGAATTCTATGTCCCATAGTATCTTGCCATAACAGGTAAGAATGAATCATTAATGATCCAGGGCCTGATCCAAAGTCCATTGAAGCGAATGGAAAGATTCTCATGGATTTAAAAGGGCTTTGAATCAAGCCCCATTTAGCTTGTATCTTTAGGTGTTAGCATCTAAATTATTGCTTAGGTGACTCAGTTTTTCTACTTTAGTCATAATAATTTTAAAATAATTACTCTGCACTTAGCATTGTCCTACTTGTATCCTTCCTTAAAGAAATAGTTCTCATCTATCAACTGGAAATTTCCATTCTTTTAGGATAATTGAGAGATTATTTTTTATTTATAAGGGATTTGGGGGACACAGTATGTCTGCTAAATAAGTGTTAGTACAACATGACTCCTACTTATATTCCAGTTCTGCTTCTATTTACTTAATCACAAAAATAACAATCCATACATAATCCAAGCAAACCAGCTTTATAAATGTCCAAGAATGCATTTTTTCTCTGTTTGAAATATCACATTATTCTGCTGTATACCATAGAGAAGGGGATAATTCCTGTTTAAAAATCAGTGAAAATAAAACCCCTTATATGAAGACAAGAGGCACTTTTTGAAACACAAAGACATCCTGCTCCCATTGGAGTCAGTAGTTCGGATGCTGGATCAGGACCATAAAAATGAGCAAGAATGGTAAATGTGATGGCAAGAGTCAGCTTGCCTGTGGCATGTAAACTCTTCAATATGAGAGCAAGGAACTACAGTGGAAGCCTCCTGAAGCCTTGTCTACACTGATGAAATTTACAAAATAGTTCTCATTGGGAGATCTGCTGGGAGCCCTAGTAAAGACGCACTTACTAAGGTCTGATCCATATTTACCACCATTTCGGAGTGACTTGCTGTCAGCTAAAATGGTGTCAAAACAGATGTATAGTTAACTAAGCACCATTCATCTTATGCACTTAATTAGGTAGGGATCCTATAGAAAATCTAGTATAATGATTATGTAATAAAACACTGTGGGCCAGAGTCACAAGCTAGTGATACAAAGAAGCTGTAACCCAGCTGACAATACCTAGCAGAGAATTCCCCATTGGAGGTGAACTCTCTGCTGGTGCATCTGCCATGCAACTGGGCCTAGCATCTCCACTATCCTATCCTCCAGTAGTGGGGTTTGTTAGGGAAGAAAGAGGACATTTTGGGGGTGTTTTGGAAGTAGGTAGTTGGTGTGGTAGAGCTCTGCTCCACCAAGACAATCCTCCACAGGCTTATGGTCCACTAAAGACTTCCTGGTAGCAGCTTTGAGTTGTGTCCATGACAGTGCTGGACCCAACAACCAGGGCCCTGGATTTAGCTCATTGATGCTACCTCCTCCTCCTATACTCAGCAAATCTCAAACTGTTTTATACTATGTACATACAAGGAGGCAGAGCACCCTTAACTTTATCATTTCCTAGCCTGTGAGGGCTTCAGTTTGCAAATGTTATTTTCTGGTAGTGGAAGCCTGGGGATTGGTGGGGAGGGGGTTCCCTACTGTTTTGATAAATGGAAAATGAAGAAACAAAGAAATTCTACATTGATCAACTATCTGCAGACAGTAGAAGAATGCTCTTCAACATGTGCAGGCAATGATGCAAGAACCCTTCCCTCATGCCCTACACTCCTTTCTATGTCATCTAGAAGGAGGCAGGAACTTTGGAGCCCTGCCTCTTTCTGTATCCCATCCCTACCTATCATAGAGGAAAACACAACACTGCCTCTGGACTTTCCTAAACTACACACTCATACACAAAAGCAAAGGAATGTTCGCAGACCATTGATATAATCACATTCACGTTCCAGGCCAATGGAGGCTGCTGGAAGCGGTGCGGGCCGAGGGATGTGCTGGCCGCAACTTCCCGCAGCCCCCATTGGCCTGGAACGGCACACCACGGCCAGTAGGAGCTGCAATCGCCTGAACCTGTGGACCCTGCAGGTAAACAAACCATCCCGGCCCATCAGCGGATTTCCCTCACTTTCCCTTACTACTCACTTTCAAGCTTTCCTCTACATAAGACGTAATTCAGATATATTAGCGACACATGCTGTGTTTGAAACTTTAAAAATTATGCGTATGTGTGTGAAGGAAGCTGATGACCAAAACGCACTGAACGACGCATGGTCATGTGATGTTCCTGAGCATAGTTGAGAATGACAGGAGACAAATCAGTCAAATGCAAAACAATCCCACTGTATTAGTCTACTCATCTTCACTTCTATTATACTTCATTTAGAGCATAGAGTTCTGTTTAATGTCAAACCCTGGATTCTGCTTAAGTCTTTATGATCAGAATGAGGTCTCTGACAGATCAGTGCTACACTGAAATATAGTAACCATGGAGTCTATCAACATATTCAATATCAAAAATGTATGTTCTCTGCACCCTGTTTATTCTGCTCCCCCTGAAGTCAAAGACAAAACTCTCATTGGCTTCACTATCATACCTAAAGTGTGTCCCAGCAATCAAAAGCTCTTCGTACTCCATGTTTTCCCAATGACTTTGAAGGATTCTGTATTACTATCCTTGATACTACAATTTGCTCTCTTATGTAAATATATTGTAAAAGTATTTTAGCCTATTCATTTTATAGGGGCATTCCACCACACTGAACATTGGTTGGCCTAATAACTATTAACATCTGACAAAGTTCTTTCCACTAAAAGGAGTTTACAAACCACCATGCAGAGCAATGAATAAAAGTTAAGATACAATAAATCACTGGTTAAAAAGAAGACAAGTCAAGGACATTTTCTAGGCTATTAATTTCCTATTTGTAATACCTAGCTATGACTGATTTATATCCTGAAGGGTTAATATCTTAGAGACTATCATTCATCTCAGAAGAAATGTGATTCTTACCCAGATATTCCCTTGGTTAAAGAAGAATCTCTGCTTATTTTATCCCAGCTGGGTTGAGGTAATTGCCTTTGGCTACAGGCAGGAGAATGGAAAGCAGATGAAGCATGTTGAAGATTAACCACACAAAGAAACTGCCTTTAAATAAAGGAAGGGTTAGAATTTAGAAAGACAACACAGAGGGAAATTTCTCAAATATGTGCAGGCATATCAGAAGGGAAAATTATATACACATAGGTGAAGCTGATATAAATTCTGCAAAGGTGGTCACATATCTTTATAAAAATTATATCTGATGCTTAATACAAATTGGCATAATAATCAGGCAGGAAGAAAATGAGCATTGATTTCTACAGATACATCGGTATCTGTAAATGTGAAATGGGATCAGATCCATTCTCATTTTTGTTATTATAAATGGAAATAAAGCTGGAACTGTCTGGTGTTGAACAGCAAATGATACTGATAATAATTACTCAGCATGCTAGCATGCAGAAAGATGGTTAATAACAGGATAAAACATTTAACCTTTGTTACAAGATCATTCCAAATCCCACTGAAGGCAATGGGAGTCTTTTTACTGACTTGGGTGGGGTGTTTGATTGGTCTCTGTACCAGCAGTTCACAAATCTCATACTGGTCAGAGTATTGGCAGTATGATGCTACAGCAGTGGTTCTCAAACTTTTTTTTTCACAGACCATGTGAAAATTGGTGAGGGTCTCAGCGGACCACTTAATGATATTTCCAAATGTTGTTTGTACCGTTAGCTAACTATTGTAAAGCGCTTTGGATAAAAGTGGTGTATAAAAAAATAATAATAATAAAAATTTTTTGTTGTACAAATTAAAGCACACAACTCATATTTTAAGATCAGTATTCTTACCTTTCTAATGCAATGGATGTACCCTCTCTCCCCTGCCATGGCAGCCCCCAAGCTGGGGCTGGGAAGGAGGGGGGGTCTCCCCCACTGCAGCAGCCACAGAGCTGAGGCTGGGAAGGAGGGCCGTCTCTCCCTGGCAGCCGCACCCCTGGTGCTAAGGAAAGTCTCCTCTTTCTCTGGCCACCGCAGCCCTGCACATCCCAAATTCCTTCCACCCCCTCTTCTCACTCCACTGCCCTTTCCCACCTACCCCCTACTCCCCCCAAGGCCACCTCACCTCACCTTCTCCAGGGTCCAGGCACCTAATTAGTGGAGCTGCACAGACATGGCTCCACTAATTAGGTGGGTGGCCCTTCATTCTCATGTGCAGCTGCCGAGGTGCGCACCTTAGTGAGAACTATCCGCAGACTACCTGAATGGAGCTCACGGACCACTGGTGGTCCACAGACCACAGTTTGAGAACCTCTGTGCTACAGCATAATTTACTATCCATACAAGTTATTCACTGCACGGTTACTACTCACTTTCAAGCTTTCAAGTGCTGAGATGCACTGTTTATGTCTAAAGCAAGAATTTAGCTGTGGAAGTTGCATGTTCCCTGTGATTTTTAGATTCAGTACTGTGTACCCTATACATTATCTGCTTTATAGTTGTATGACTTTAATGGCATATGTCCAGAATGGTTCTTTTGAATGACATTGCTAAATTTTAAGTTTCAGTATTTTATGTCTTGCATACTGGACCAAGGAATGTAGGCCATACTTACAGGATGGGGGACTCTATCCTTGGAAGCGATAATTCTGAAAAAGACTTTGGGATCATGGTGGATAATCAGCTGAACATGAGCTCCCAGTGTGGCACTGTGACTAAAAGGGCTAATGCAAACCTGGGATGTATAAACAGGAGAATAGAGAAGTTATTTAGTTCTGACGTGACTGCTAATGGAATACTGTGTCCACTTCTGATGTTCACAATTCAAGAAGGATGTTGATGAACTGGAAATGATTCAGAGAAGAGCCATGAGAATGATAAAAGGATTAGAAAACATGCCTTAGAGTGATAGACTCAGGGAGCTAATCTGTTTATTTTATCAAAGAAAAGATTAAGCAGTGACTTGTTCAGAGACTATACGTACCTACACTCAGAACAGAAATTTGATAATAGATAGCTCTTCAATCTAGCAGATTTTAAAAAGATCTTATGGCTGGAAATTAGGGTGACCAGATGTCTCTGTTTTATAGGGACAGTCCCAATATTTGGGGCTTTTTCTTATATAGTCACCTATTACCTCGCACCCCGTCCCAATTTTTCACACTTGCTATCCGGTAACCCTACTGGAAATTGAAGCTAGACAAGTTCAGACTAGAAATAGGGCACAATTTTTTAAACAATGAGCATAATTAACCACTGGTACAATTTACTAAGGATTCTCCATTACTGGAAATTTTAAAATCAAGGCTGGATGTTTTTCTAAAAGATACACTCTAGTTCATCCACAGTTATTGGACTTGAAGCAGAAATAAGAGCAGAAAAGTCTAATGGTCTGTGATATGCAGTAGGTCAGACTACACAATGGTCCTTTCTGGCCTTCAAATTTTTGACTCTAGAACTAAAAGAAAGGAAAAGTAACTTAATAAATGCTACTTGTTAAAGCATCAGTTGCTACCGGTTAAATGCACAGTTTTTGACATATGATACCATTTTTTTAAATAAACGAATTTAGGCTTTAAAAGCAGTCTCTGCTTTTTACCTGATTAATTTTTGTGCCTTGAATAGCACAAAGAAATTATATAGTGTTGCATTGTATATTGTTGCTTGTTTGGCATGAAAATATAATTTTCTATAGTCAATGCACAAGCAAACTGGAGGTCAAGAAGCCAGGGGTCAAGGAATGACAGTGGTTTACATTATATTTATTATATTTAATAATATTCTAACAGTGTGAAAGAAAAAAAGAACAGTGATGGCGATAGAAAGGTGAGGAAATTTCCACTTTCTGTTAAGAAGCAATCTGTCAAAATAGCTTGTTAGCTTGAAAGGAGAGGATCACCTTCAAGAGAATGTCAACACAAGTGGCATTTGTTTCAGAAAGCCAGAGAGTTCAAGTAAGTGTATACAGATGTACATGTTTTTTTCTCGTCAGTTAAAACTATCCAGACTGTAACAAGGCCAGTATTGTTACATGGTCTTAAAAAGTGTTGGTTTATCTCTTTGAGTATCTCAGTTGCTTTTTAGAAGTTTAAGATGGAATAAAATGGTATGTGTAAATGATTGCATTTTGTATAAAGTTTGTTCACCACATGGTGGAACTGCATAACTTAGTGTAGTAAGCGTAGCTCTTACAGGAATGAACCCAGTTATCCTTAAGTGCTAGATAACATTTTGTGACTGGCTTAGTCTCTAGTGGGACAGCACCCACATGTTGACAAATGCTAGAGATGAGCTTTCTGTTGAGTCACATTGATTACCAAGCTTGAGCAGCACCAAATTGCATTACATCCTCCTCCACTTTAACCCTCCCCCCCCAAACATCTGTAATGTTGTAATATGAGCAGTAAGTTGATGGACTGAAGTAATGCATTATACCCAGGAAGTTAACTTTTGCAACAAGTAGAACAAACCAGTTCAATCCTTACATTAAACACACAAGTCCTATCTCCCCTCAAGTTCCAATAGTTTTCAAGCAAATCCACACACTATAATAGGCTCAGGGTGAAAACTTAATCCAATTGAAATCCAGGTTTTGCCATGGACTGCAACTGAACCAGGATTTCACCCTCAAATTTTAAAATATGGTTCTAAGTCTTTTAAAATCATATGAGGCCAAATCTTGGTGACCCTACTGAATTTTTACTCAGTCCTTACTCAGGCAAAAGTGAAGTCAATTAATTACCAATTTGTAAATCTATCCATGGGGACAGGTACTTTCCCATTAGGCTGATGGTGTGTGGGGGTGTGTGAGACGAGAAACTGGGCGAGTGATTGTGTCTCCAGTGGCACAATTCTTCCCACAGCTTTACTTTACTCAGGCTCATGTGCAGTCTGCACAAGCTGAACCTAATTCTGTAAAAGTCTTAAATATCTAGCTATTTAAAAATAACACGGAAGTGCTTAGATTTGAGAGTGATTGGCACTACAGAAAAGACTAAGACAGGTAGGGCTTGTGAAGCTAATTGTTTCTGAAGTAGCAGATGTCTAGCTCTTATTCCTAGTGCTGCATGTTAAACCTTCCCTAACAAAAATAAATAAAAATTAAAGTCCCTCAGCATTTGGTAGGTCAGCTGAGTTGTTCAAAGCCTTGCGCATGTGTCACAGGAGATGATGTGCTTTTTCAGCAGGCAGGGTTATGATTGTGGTGTTTTCTGGGTACATCTGGAGAAAACAACCCAACAAATATTTGGCTTATTTCACAACTGTAATTATATGCCTAGCAAGGTTACAAGTAATTATGTTTGGTTCTTTCTCTTCTATACACATATGCCCAGATCTTCCAGAAAGTGAGCCCTGGTTTTATGCTACAGTGTAATTTCTTTGTGGGGAATGGAGTTTTTCTCCACTCTGGGCTACCTGTTTCCTTGCCATCCTTCTCCTGCTGCAGCCTGTAGCAATTACGAAGCCTTGAGGGAAACCTCTCTGATTGGCTCATTCTCCTTTGTAACATATATTTTGTGATACTGATCCCTCATCTTTTACAGCTTATCTTAAAATAGATATGCAGGATTTTTGCTATGTCTTCTCTGCCACGAGGTTAGAGGATTCCTAGCATTTTGTGATCAAACTGCTCCTTGATGTGAATCCTTCTGTGCCCCTCTTTCTATCTGCATACCAAGAAAAGCAATTTCCACATATCCAAGACTTTGCAGCATTATTCCTTACAAAAAGATCCACATTTCCTTTCATAGTCACCTACGCAGATGCTATAAAGGATGAGGAGGGACCACAGTATTTTTAACTGGAGCAATTGCCAGATATATTTCTTAGTACACTAAGTGTTTTGCAGTTACAACAATGCAAATGTTCTTGTAAAAAAAAAGTATATTCCAGTGTTTTCTTCCATATTAATGGATGATACAAACATTTTGAGAGACATGATAAAGAACCAAACATGATGACCTTATACGAGCTCCTGACTGTGCCATTATATATAATGGTCCTGCTTTGAGCAGGGGGTTGGACTAGATGACCTCCTGAGGTCCCTTCCAACCCTGATATTCTATGATTCTATTGTATAGGTGTCAATAAGTATGCACAGATCCTATTGATATTAATGGAAGTTCTGGAAAGATCATGAACAGGGAATTAAAGTCAATGAAAGATCATATATTTGGAGCTATGTATAATTTAAAGTGCTCAGATACCACAGTGATATCAAGCTGCAAATGTCTAGCTAGAATAGAATAGATCTAGGAAAATGCTGGTTTTAGGCAGTCTCCTTCGATCATAAACCTTTTGGGGCAGGGATGTATTTGCTATGTATTTGTACAGCATCCAACAGCTCCAGCCCTTAAAGGAGCCATAGAGTGTTACTGCAATGTAAATATTAACTATTAATTTTCAGGCAACTGTTTATTTTAAAGGGTTTGGGGCTTTTTTGATTTAACAGTCTGAGAAAATAAATACTTTGCTCTGGGGTGCAGGATTAGGTAGGTGGGGGCAAATGTGGCTTTAAGTCACCTTTGTGCTCTTCCAATCCTGGTCCTTCTGCACACTGGCCTGGTCTCCAGCATAACATGAAGCAGCATTCAAGGCCGTTCTGGCAAGGGGGCCAAGCTGGCAAAGCTCTGATGTCCAGAGCCAGGAGGGGAGTGCCATAAAAGAGACTGCGTCCAGCTGATCTATAGTATTACATACAATATAAAAACACTCACAAAAAATTAAACTAAAAATCTAACTTTAAAAACAAACCAACCTGTGAAATAATGATCAACTGAGACACTTGTAGGCACCGTAAAATAGTTTATAATATTTGTAATAATGGAAACTGCACATTAGTTGTAATAAGAGTGGGGTCCCTCCAAGGGTGATTATCTTCAGAAAGATGATTATGTAAAATGGCACCACCTCACTCCTCATTTCTGTTCCATATGTCTGGAGTCATGCCTCTTTACTTGACAACAAAAATAATTTTGTACTACTTTTGTATTCCTGGTAGACCTGCAGAGCCAAACACTGCTGTGAGACAGCAAGGTGGTTTTTAACTATGGCTGTTGCATCACCATCAGTAGAATCCTTACCAAAATTCCAACTGAAAAATCTTTATTGATTGCAATTTACAAGTTTGAAAGAACTGAACTTGACATTCAGATTTCAGGCTAATGTGACAGAAAAAACACCACCTTTCAGTATGCAAACTTAGTACATATGATAGAAAAGTCACTAAGAGGCAATGAACAAGGAATCTCAAGATGCGATTTTTACAGTCCCCTTTATGAGCAGAATTGTACTTTGACTCACAATCCACAAGATCACAAAACAGGATTACATAGATAAAAGCCAGATAATATTAAAAATAATAGCAGTGTCTAGAAGTATTTACTATCTCTTGAATTTTTAAATAACGCAGTTGCGAATCCTGTAAACATTTAAACATTTGCTTAACTGTACAGTGGTACTAAGCATGTGCTTAACTGTTTGCAGGATTGTGATCTTATTGTATTTTTGTTGTACATAACATTTTGTACAGAAGCAAAGCTATGAAATATTCCACACAAATGGAAAAGGGAAAAAAATGGGTCCCACGCAGAAGGGGGTATAAATTCAGTATAAACTAACTTTTTTTTCCTGTGGCCAACTTCTGTAGTCCCAGAGGAATCCAAAATGTAACAAGGGAATGTGGTGGTTTGCTTCCAGAGAGCAGAATAAATAGTTTACACATTGCCTGTAAAACAACCCCTAATTCATTTATAAAAAGTGCTTCAGGGCTAAGGATTGTCTCTCTTTATGTCATTAAAGCTGCATGTATTGATGATGATCACAACAGGCTGCTTCCTTTCCTTCATCGCTTTTCTGTTCCTTTAACTATTAACAGCTGGCACCAGTTGAAGATAAATTTAAATATATATATATAAGTTATAAAACACACAAATCTATGGGCTGAGAATGCACAAAAAGGGGATATTATGAAACAAAAACAGAGCTATTAGATATATTTATAAACCAAATTTGTACAGAAAG
This sequence comes from Caretta caretta, assembly GCF_965140235.1. Taxonomy (NCBI): domain Eukaryota; kingdom Metazoa; phylum Chordata; order Testudines; family Cheloniidae; genus Caretta; species Caretta caretta. The sequence goes on along the minus strand of NC_134210.1, from coordinate 86,588,901 downwards.
CAAAGCACTTGTAACATACATATGCTGGAAAAACCCACTTCAGAATAAAGTCTTATTAAATGAAATATGCTTGCTGGTCCCTAAATAAACAGATCTAGTACAGTACTATAAACAGTATTACCGCAGACTCTTATTCTCCCAGATCATCCAAAAGATTTCTGGGTGATCTGGATATCTTCATGAATAAACTGGGAAACGAACCTCATGGCTCTCCCTTTCTTCTCTCATGTAGTCTGAAGAGTGAGGAGACGTAAGCCTAGAATTTTTTCTGTACCTGATAGTCCTGATTTGGGAAATCTGAACAATTTATGAATTCTGTATGAGATGATGAACTCTGTTCTTTTCAGGCTTTTATACTGTGCTCCTCACTGAAGTATCTGAAGGCCTTCCTGTAGTAAATTTTAGGTCATGTGACTACACATCTGCCACAAGTGTCTTCGCTATTCCTCTCCCTAGAGGAAGAAGGATGTGCAGTGGAGTGTCTTGTTTTGGCTGGCTTTTGGTTTTTTGTTGTCATTGTGTTCGTTAAATATACCTGTTGCTTTGTGTTTGTACTAGAGAAAACAAGGTCAAAGAAATGCGCCTTGAACTTTGACAGAAATTGGTGAGGTTTGTGATAGGTCTTAGTTTCTGGGACAGTTCATTCCACAGTCTCAGACCACCCCCAGAGAAGGTTCTGTCCCCCCGCACAGACAAGCTTTATTCTTATTGTTGAGCCTTCCATTGTGCCAGAGGAGTGAAGTTGTTGACCATGGTCTTCATCTCAGAGCTTTAAATGGTTTCTTAGGTATCCTAGGCCCAGGCCACGGAGCGCTTTGAAGATAAGGACTGAGACCTTGAACTTGATTCAAAATTCTATGGGAAGCCAGTATAAAGAGCAGAGGACAGGTATGACATACTATCAGTAACCTGGGTTGCTGAGGAGAGATTCTGCAGTGTTTTATACTAGTTGGAGTTTCCTAAGTACTGAAGGTTTCATGCCCAGAACTGTGTATATTGTGTGTCAAGTTTACCACATTAAAAACTGCTATGATTTTGACACTTAAATGTGAATTTGAGGAGCCAAATGCAAAGTTGATCACCCTCACTTAGGCAATCCAGCATGGAAAATATTCTATTTAGGTCCCATCTAGTTTTAAGGTTACTATGTATTTGTAGTAGAGTATACCAAGATCCAGGTTTTCAACAGAACTGTGAAAGCTGAAAGCTCTTTTAGTTATTATGATATAAGGCTTATGGAAAAGCTTTCTCTCCCCTAGGAAAGAGTATGAGGCCCACAGATGTCAATGGGAGTTCCATACATGGAACAAGAGGAATACATGGCCCTTAACATGAATGAATTGGAAAATGCTGGCACATCCACCTAATGAAATAATTTTAGGAATATGTACTTTAAAAAAAAAATCTGTTAAACCTGTTATAACTGGTTTGCATTTATGGTTTGTTTAGGCATTAATAAGATTCACTTAGAACCCGGTGGGTGGGGTGGAAGGATGATCCTGCCTGACTCCAAGATCTGAGTTTAATCCAACCTTAATATCTGTGAGAACTGGGATGGAATTAAAATTACAGCATTGAGAGCAAGTTCAATGAGAAAACAAATAACTAAGAGAGGAACCACCAAACCTAGCCTCCTAGGAATATTTTCAATAAAATATGTCTCTACTGGGGCACACACTTAGCAGCTGGTCTCAACATTGCAGAAAACCACATGTCTATTTCCACCCCAGTAGAAGGAAAGGAATTCTCTGAAGAAATCAGAGGAATTAAACATTTTCCTTACTTCACATTTGAGAAGCTTTTCTGTGATTGTTAGGGTGAAATCCATAGAATGATTGCTGCATCATAGAAAACACACACAGCTGTACATTAGGGACTGACTGCCTGATTCTGATCTTGCTTACACCCCTTGTTTCATCTGTATGTTTATATTGACTTTAGAGGAACTACTCCTAATTTATACTGGTGAGAGTTCAGAATCAGTCCCTGTGTGAATACAGCTTATTCCCACCTCTACAGACATAAGGCCAGTTTCTCCTCTCACTCATGTAAATGAGGTACAGCTCATCTTTAGATTTTTACAGAACTTGAAGCAGCATAAACTCCTTGTGACTACTGCTTCACAACCGTAGTGTGATGAAACAACAGTAGGGGAAAGAGACCCAAGCAGCAGAGTGGTCACCACTCTGAGCAGATGTCACCTGTTTCTGTGGACCTAGGGCTTCTAAATCTCATCTTTAAAGTTTCCAGCTCAGCATCCCTACATTTTTGTGGTGAAGTGCGAGAAAAAGATGTCAAGTATCAGAGGGGTAGCCATGTTAGTCTGTATCCACAAAAACAATGAGGAGTCCTTTGGCACCTTAAAGACTAACAGATTTGGGCATAAACTTTCATGGATTAAAAAAAACACTGCTTCAGATGCACTTCAGTTGCATCTGAAGAAATGGTTTTTTACCCACAAAAGCTTATGCCCAAATAAATCTGTTAGTCTTTAAGAAAAAGATGTCTCACACTTCCCCTCCTGTAAGCATGTCAGACTCACCCGGCGGCACCTCCTGCTTGTAGTAGTCAGGAATTAGCTCATCCAGCCACCAGAGTGCCCTCTGCAGGCCGGTGATCTGCCTTACCACCAGCCCCCCCTGTGTCCCTCCCAGGACCCAGTGCCCCTTTCGCTGGGGTGCTGCCCCCCTGGCAGTACTCCCACACTCTCAGGTTCTGGGTCTCCCCACCCAGGGGAACCCTCACCCTCTAACCCCACCTCACCTCAGTCTGGGCTACTGCAGTCCCTACTCAACCCCTTGTATCAGGGGCAGACTGCAGCGTATATGCCACTCACCACAGGCAAGGGGGTTTTGGACCCATTGCCTCACCTACCCATGGGCTGCCCCTCTGCAACCCAGGTCCTATTCAGCCTGTAGTCGGGCCTGCAGCCTGAGGCTTTCTAGGCCAGAGCTCCCAGTTCCTCTGACACTTCCCCAGCCCTGCTCCAATCTGGGTGTCCTACTTAGCCCCTTACAGCCAGGCCCTTCTCCCTCTACAGGCAGAGAAAGACTAAGAGGGCTCCTGGCTCACAGCCTCATATAGGGGCCAGCTGGGCCTCATTGGGGCATAGCCGCAGCTGAGCCTACCTTCCCCAATCAGCCCAGGCTTCTTGCCCCAACCACAGCCCTCTCCCAGGGCTGATTTCAAGCCCTTCAGGGCAAGAGCAGGTGATCACCCCACTACAGGAGGGAGAGGTCAGTTTGTCCTGCTGGCTTGAGCTCTCTCCTTGGACTGTTGCTGCTGGCTGGAGCTCTCTCCCTCCCTGGAGGGCTGCTGCTGGTTAGGACCCCTTCTGGGAGCCACTGCTACTGTTGGGAGAGGGGGCCTTGCTGGCTTGCCCCCCAGTCCTCACCTCTCTGGAGGGAAGAGAAGTGAGGACACCACCATTGTCACCTATTCTGCCTGGGTCCTCACCTGGCTGGCCGCCGCCCGCTTGCTACAGCTCCTAAGCTTGCTGCCTCGTCGAGGAGGAGGAAGAAGACTGCTGTGAGGAATTGTAGAGGGGGTTGGACTGAGTGACTTTAATAGCTGTACTCTTGGTGGGGGGGGTGGCCTTTTGCTGCTGTGGAGGGCCGGGGGAGAGGCGTGGAGCCGTCCCCCAGTCCTGCTGCCCCTGGCCACATCTTCCTTCACCACCACCACCCCTTTTTGCCACTGCCCCCTCCACCAACCCAGCTGACCATCAACACCTGCTGCTTGCCCCTCAATGGGGCTGCTTGCTTCTTTGCCCACCACCATCTGCGACTGTTTCCAGCAGCGAGCAAGGACTGGAGTGAGCCCCACAAACGCTCGTGGGTGCACTCCCCCCCACTTTTTTTGGACTTGGCCCCCCTCTCTCAGTTGCATTTTGGTGGGGGGCCTCCCCGCTACCCCCCAGCCCAGTTTTTTCCTCCCTTCCTACCGTAGCTCCCCAGAAGAATTTTCCCTGGTTGTTTGCCTGGCCCACCCTGGCCCCATCCGAGGTTCCTGGGTTTGTTACTTTGCCAGCCCCGCCCTTCCCCAGGAGTTTAGTTCCCCCCCCCCCTTTGTCCCCTACTCACCCTGCCCTCAGTTGTTTGCTGTTCCCCCTGACTCCCGCTGCCCCTGTCCTGCCCAACCCGCAGTTTGGTGCACCCCTGTCCCATTCCAGAGCGCTTGTGCCCCCCTTCCCCTTTTAAGTTGTTTACCCTGATCACTGCACCACTGCACCTCTCCTGATGCAATTGTAGTCCCTCCCCATCCGAGTGCAGCCAGAGGAACCGGCACACCGCCCTGCACCCGTGATTGTCCCCCTCTCCTTTGTTGTCCCCGTGTCCGCCTGCTATTCGCACCCTCCTCCGCTGCCCGCAGCCTAGCGGGGAGGAGTGGTTGCTTCTTCCCTTCCCCTGGTGCCCCCCTACAGTTCCCCCCCCCGCCCATGCTGGTACCCTCCTTCCTGCATATAGTCTAGCAGGGAGGAGTGGTTGGTCCTGTCCCATCTTCCCTATTCCCAGGGTTTGCTGGACCCTCCTCCCCTGCCTGTCGTCTTGTGGGGAGGAGCAGTTGTCCATTATCCCACCCCCAATTTAGGGCCTCCTCCTGCCTCTTTCCACTATGGAGGAGGACCCTGCCCCTAATGCTCCTATAGTTTTCCCCCTTGCCACCTCCCTTGCTCGCCCCAGTGGCTACCCTCTCGGCCACCACTAGCCCAGACTCCACCACTGCCATGGCTGCCCCTTCCACCAGCAAAAAGAGCCTGGGGAATAAAAAGGACAAAGGCCCCGCCCGGAAAACAAAACCTCCTGTTGGCGGGGCTGCCCTTCCTGCCATGGCCCCGACATCTGCGGCGGCCCCTTCCTCCCCAGCCGGTCCCTCCACCAGCTCTGGGGGCGCTCCATTCCTAGCCCCTAGAGCGTACGCCCAGGTGGCCGCCCCCCCCCGCATGCTGCCCCGCCATCTGCCCCGACTGCCGTCTCCGGTGCCATTCCTGGTGGCCGGGGCCACTTCCCCTCGCTGACCTGGAAGCACAGCGTCCGCTGCCTCCTGGTGTCCGCCTCTCTCCACGTTGAGACGTACGTGTGGGCGTTGGTGAAGGTGGTAGGGCCCACGGCCGTCGTGGTGGCCTCCAAGATGTATGGTAAGGTTGTGTTCTTCCTAGCTTCGGAGGCCGCCACTCAGGAGGCGGTAGAGAAGGGCGTGGCAATGGGGAGCGTGTTCGTTCCTCTAGAATCCTTGGAGGACTTGGGCGTACAGGTGGTATTGACCTCCATCCCACCCTTCCTGCCCAACGTTGCCCTGTTGCCTGCCCTCTCCACCCTGGGAAAACCCATCTCCATCATCAGCCCTCTCCCGCTCGGCTGCAAGGACCCCGCCCTCCGCCATGTTCTGTCTTTCCGCCGGCAGGTGCAGATTCAAGTGTCACTGGCGATGCGTGGCGGGGTGGCACTCGAGGGGTCCTTCTTGGTGCCCTATTAGGGGGCCCATTACTGGGCCCATTTATTCAACAGGGGAGGCCCGGTGCTTTCTCTGCCAGGCGACGGGGAACGTCCAGAGGGACTGCCCCCTGGCCCGGCCCGGAGGAGTGTCCGGGACCCCTGAGACCCGGGAGGGCGCCAGCCCTGTCACCACCAGCGACCCTGGCAGCCCGGCTGCTGCTGCCCCTCCACCCGTGGAGGAGAGGGTGGCAAGACCTCTGCCTTCTGAGGGAGAGGGCTCGCCCCAGGGGGAGGTTTCCCTTCCTCCCCTTGTCCCTCCCTTGCCGCCCCGAGCCCCAAAACAATCACCCTTGCCCCCTGGCCCTGCCCCTGCTGACCGGCCCTCCACCTCCACTTTGGAGGGCAGTGCCTGTAAATCGTGAGCTTGATTCCTCCCCTCCGACGAAAAATGCTGCAGGGGAGCTGGTGCTGTCACATCTTCTGGCGTGCCCCCGGACGGAGCCCAGCAGGAGATGCCAGCCATGGCAGCAGACAGAGATGCCACCGCCCCCTTGTTGAGTCCCCTCCTGAGGAGGCCTCTGTAGGAGTTCCCCGGCCCCTTTGCCATCTGTGCCCCCCGCCACTGTCGATACCAGGGCTATTACTACCCTGGTTCCTGGCGGGGAGGACTCTGGGGCCGTGGGGACTGAATTTACTTCCATATTTGAGGAGATCGAGGCCCTGGATCTGATCCCCATCACGCAGGGGGAGGACGACCCCACCTCCCGCCCCACCAGCGGGCCTCAATCTGGGTGGCAGCTTAGTTCCACCACCTCCTCCTCCTTCTCCCTGCCCCTCACTCCCTGCTCTAGCCCCTGCTCTGGTCCTGGGGGTGCTCCTGGCTCTCCCTATTTGCCTGGCCGCGGATGGCACCTCACCTGAGGCCGCCGAGCCCCCAGAGGTGACAGCTGATGCTGAGTGGTCGGGTCCCAAGCCTGTGGGCATACCACCCGGACGGAGCGGTTGGCTTCCCCTCCAGAGGGGGGCCCCACTGAAGTTTCCGTAGTGCCTGACGCCATGGCTGCAGGTGACATGTTTCTCACAGCTCCCGTGCCCGGCGTCAGTGAAGGCCCCTCTCTAACCCCGGTCCCTTTGTCCCCCAATCCCAGCCGAGAGGAGCCGCACCCTGATGGCCCGGCTGCCGGGGACTGTGAACCCATCAGTGTCCCCGCTCCTGTTCCTACCACTGCTCCTGGCCCCTCTCCTGCCCCAGTCCCAATATTGGCCCTTGTCCCTGATCCCACCCCTTCTTCTGTCCTCATCCCTGGCCCCGTCCCCACCCCTGATCCTATTTCCGTTCCCAATGAGTCACTCACCCCCTTCCCCGCCACCTCCCATGTTATTGCCGCCCCCAAGGTTGTCTCATTTCCTCTGTCTACGGACAATTTTCAGGGGGCAGTTTTCGTGTCCCCTCTTCCCAATATCATGGCAGCTGCACTATTCCCTCCGCTGCCTCCTCCTGTGCCATGGATGGGGACGGGCTGCCCGGCGCAACTGCGCCGGGGTTCCGCTCCATGCTGTGAAGGGCCTTTTGGAGGAGGGGAGAGGGACCGGGAGGCAGGGCCTCGTGGCCTACCGGTGGGCCCGTAAGTTCTGCGACTCCCTGATGACCTTTGGGGTCGAACATGGGTTGTTGCGCTGAGGCCGTCGATCCCCTTGCCCGGGAGGATTCGCCCCAGCCCTCCCTATGAAAGACACCATCTTTGCTAAGCTGAACACCAGGGGCTATAGTGTGGGTCTCTGCAGGAGCCAAGTGCTCCCCTTCCTTCGGGAGGGGGGGGTACTCTGTGATCTTCCTGCAGCAGACCCACACAGCTCCAGCCGTCAAGGTTAGCTGGCGGCTGGAGTGGGGGGGACAAGGTTTACTTTAGCCACCTCTGCGCCCGTTCGGCTGGGGTGGCCACCCTGTTCTCCCCCGAGCTATGGCCTGAGGTGCTGGGGGTAGCCGAGGTCGTGCTGGGTAGACTGTTGCACGTCCAGGCCTGCTTGGAGGGGCTGATATTAAACCTGGTCAACATTTACACCCCGAACGCGGGCCTGGAACGAGTGCATTTCTATCGGCAGGCGTTGGCCTTCCTCAGCACTCTGGATTCTCACGAGTGCCTGGTCCTGGGCGGGGACTTCAACACCACCCTCGAGAACTGGGACCGCTCAGGAGTCAAGACATCCCAGGCAGCCGCAGGTGTCCTCAGGGAGATTGTGGATCATCACTCCCTGGTGGACACTTGGCGCGACCACCACCCGGACGACGATGTTACCTGTACTTATGTCCGGGTGGAGGGGGAATCTGTCGCGCCACTTCCAGTTGGACCACATTTATATTTTGTGTTTCCATCTGGCACGAGCCTACATCTCCAGCATCCGGCCGGCCCCATTCTCGGATCACCACTTGGTGTCCGTGACAGCCTCTCTCAGTTCGGAGAGGCTGGGGCCAGCCTACTGGCATTTTAATAACCGCTTGCTGGAGGACATGGGCTTTGTGGCGTCCTTCCAAGAATTCTGACTGGCCTGGTGGGGGTAGCGGCGTGCCTTTCCCTCGGCAAGGCAGTGGTGGGATGTGGGGAAGGTGCGTACATGGCTCTTTTGCCGCGACTACACCTGGGGCGCCACCCGGCAGAAGGATGTGGCGATAGGGCAGTTGGAGTGGGAGGTTTTAGAGCTGGAAAGGCGTCTCTCCTCTGGCCCCAAGGATCTACCCCTCCACGCAGCGTACCGGAAGGAGCTCTGGGCCCTGGAGGACCATCAAGCCCGGGACGCTTTTGTGTTCGATCCCGCATCTGCCTCCTTCAGGAGATGAATCGCAGCTCCCACTTCTTCTGTGCCCTGGAGAAAAGGAGGGGGGCCAAAAAGCATGTCACCTGCCTCCTGGCGGAGGACGGGACCCCAGGGCTAGGGCCTCCTACGCTAACCTTTTCTCCCCGGATTCGACCGACACCGATGCCCGCAGGATGCTCTGGACCAAACTCCCGACGGTCAGTGCGGGCAACCGAGACCGGCTGGAGCTACCTCTCTCTCTGGCCGAGCTCTCAGAAACCCTCCGTCGCATGCCCACTAATAAATCTCCGGGCATGGACGGGCTGACCGTGGAATTCTACCGCATGGTCTGGGCTGAGGACGTCTCAGAACTTGTCATCATCTGGGCCGAGTCCTTGCAAAGCAGGGTCCTCCCTCTCTCATACAGGCGAGCTGTGCTCGCCTTATTGCCGAAGAAGGGGGACCTCCGCGACTTATGGAATTGGCATCCCCTATCACTCCACAGCATGGACTACAAGGTCGTAGCGAAGGCCATCTTGCTGCGGCTGGGGTCCGTGCTGGCGGACATGGCCCATCCTACCAGACCTACACTGTCCCGGGCCATCTTTGACAACTTGTATTTGGTCCGGGACCTCTTGGAGCTGGGGTGTAGGGATGGTCTGTCGTTCACCCTCCTGTCCTTGGACCTGGGAGAAGGTGTTCGACAGGGTGGACCATGGGTATCTCCTGGGCACCCTGCGGGCGTTCAGCTTTGGGCCCCAGTTTGTGGGTTTTCTCCAGGTGCTGTATGCCGATGCGGAGTGTCTGGTCAGGCTCAACTGGACCCTGACCAAGCCGGTCAGCTTCGGGCGGGGAGTATGGCAGGGGTGCCCCTTCTCAGGCCAGCTGTATGCTCTAGCGATCGAGCCCTTCCTCCATCTCCCCTGCCGGAGGTTGACGGGGTTGGCGCTTCAGGAGTCGGAGCTGCAGCTGGTCCTGTATGCCGACGACGTGCTCCTCGTGGTCCAGGACCCAGACAATCTGGTGCAGGTGGAGGCCTGCCAGGCCGTTTACTCGGAGGCCTCCTCCACTCAGGTCAACTGGGTCAAGAGCTCTGGCCTGGTGGTCGGGGACGGGTGGCAGGCGAGCTCCCTCCCACCCGCCCTTCGAGCCATCCGGTGGAGCATGGGTCCGCTGCTGTATCTTGGCGTTTATCTATCCGCCACGCATCCTTCTCTGCTGAGAACTGGCAGGATTTGGAGGCCAGGGTGGGTGAGCGGCTGCGGAGATGGACAGGAGTGTTCCGGTGTCTCTCCCTGCGAGGGAGGGTGGTGGTGCTGAACCAACTGGTCCTGTCCATGCTCTGGCACCGACTCAACACCCTGAGCCCGGCTGTGAGGATCCTGGCCAGGCTCCAGAGGATGGCTCTGGAGTTCTTCTGGCCAGGGCTGCACTGGGTCTCTGCAGGAGCTTTGAGTCCTTCCCTGGAGGAGGGAGGACAGGGCCTGGTTTGCTTGCGCAGCCAGGTCCATGTCTTCTACCCCAGGCCCTGCAGAGGCTCCTTTACGATGCAGGTAGTCCGGCATGGAGCACGTTGGCGCATGCCTTCCTCCGCCGCCTCAGAGAGCTCCGATATGACCGGCAGCAGTTTTTTCTCCATCTGAGAGGCCTTCTGCGAGACCTCTCCGAGCTGCCGGTCTTCTACCAGGACCTCCTCCGGACCTGGAAGCTTTTCTCGGCAACCAGGTCATTTGTGGCCACCGAGGGAGCGGACCTCCTCGTGGAGCCCCTGCTACACAACCTCGATCTCCATGTGCAGGTGGCGGAGTTTCCCTCGGTGTGTCGGAGGTTGGTCCTGGCACAAACCACCAGAGTCGGAGACCTCCTGGACTACGACAAAGGGGGGATTGGGTGGAGCCCCGCACGCTAGGATGATGCATGGGGCTTTCCACCCTTCCAACCCCTAGGCGCGTACTCCAGGAGGTGAAGGCCTCCTTGTCACCTGATTCTCTCGCTTTCTTGCGGCGAGCCCTGCGAGAGGGCATTCCCCACTCACCCCTGGCCCTCCAGACATTTTTCTTGGGCACCTGTTCTACGAGCCCCCCCTGCCTCCCCGCTCCCACACTCCGAGCCGACTGCATACCCTGCAGCCGGTCCAGTTTCTAATCGTGTCCAGAAACTATCTGTACACACTTGTGCTCCATATGTTACATTTCCTCACCCTCGTGTCCCGCCCCGACACCAAACGGTGGGACTATCTTCCACCTAAAGAGGGTGAGGAGCCCCGGTGGGCCAGCCTTGATTCCACCTTGGTCCCACAGCCCACCGGGGACATTAGTTGGCTGCTCCCTCATGGAGCCATGAGTACGGGCATGCACCTGGCGCGGTTCACCCCTACACCTGAGGCCTGCCCCTTTTGCAGAGTGAGGGAGAACCTGGTGCACACCTATCTCGAATGCGCCAGGTTGCAGCCCCTATTCCGGCTCCTCCAGAACCTCTTGTTGAGGTTCTGGCTGCACTTTTCCCCACACTTGTTCCTCTTTGCACACCCTATCCATAGCCCCATGAAGTTGCGAGACCTCCTCGTCAACCTCCTCCTGGCTCTGGCCAAAGTCTCCATCTACAATACCAGGAGGTTGGACAAGGGGGTGCTCTGCAACTGCAGGGCCTATTTCTGTTCCTCCCTAGTTTCACGCATCCGGGCAGAGTTCCACTGGGTGGCATCCGCTGGCTCCCTCGACAGCTTTGAGGAGCAGTGGGCGCTGTCCAGGGTTCTCTGCTCGGTGTCCCCATCCGATATCCTCATTTTGAACCTCTGACCCTCACTCCGGTCCCTATTTTTCATAAGTTGTCCCCCGTCATCAGTTGGTCCCTGGGTCCAGTGGTCCCTCCCGCTAGGCTAGGGGAGGGACCTTTAGCGGTGGGTGGGCTTGCACCTGCCCACTTCTCAGGTTTTCCAATCCGACCCCGCTACACCTCCTTATTTATCAGTTTTTTAATTCATAAAATCTTGTGGAGTACAAGAGCAGTCAGTGTGTTCAGAGTCAATGTATAACAGGATTCTTGCTTGTTGGTTGGAGGGGAGAGGGACTGAAAGGCAAGCTTCATCTAGAAAACAGAAGAAGAGAAAAAGGGCCAGGCTACATATTTCAAATTAAAATGCTTACCAGGTGATAGAGACATTTTGTCTGCAAGATTCAATAAACATGTCCACTGAAGAGTATCAGCTGTGTCTACAGTGGATGGCGTGAAACAAAGAAACATCTGTTATAGATATGTTTGCAACATATAAGAAGACTTGGAGTCAAGGCTAAGGGTCAAGAATGCTTTATATATGGCATAAATTGCCTTTCTGAAACATAAACATAGCCAACGGCCTGATACTTTGATAACATCCCCTACAGTGAAATTACCACCTAAGGTGAATGTGCTGTGTCCTGACTCTTGATACACAAAAAAGACAAAGTGGCTTTGTGCTAAGTCAATCTCTATTAATACTTCTTATCTGGATAAAAATCACTATACATTTAAAGTTGGATTCGATTCAAAATGAAAACTATCAGAGCTAGCCTTTAAGTCCCAAGAAACTTGTGGCTTTAGATTCTTGTGATTTGGGGAAAAATGTAAAGAGATCATTCTATGCTTTTAAAAGTAAGTTTCTAGCTCTCTTCCTTTCAAATGTATCAAAGAAAATGAAAACGGATGTGAAGTTTGGCAGGAATAAGCATTTGGGCAGCAGCAGCAGGCTAGGAGAGGCAGGATATTTGGGGCGGAAGCTAGAGAGGGACATGCACACACACACAATTTTTTATATCAAAGGTATCTGTTAACTTTGGGACTGTCCAAAAGAGTCCTTTTTCTACTCTGTTCCCAAACCCTGAGGTCAGCCCTATGCACAGTAGCATGGAAATAGTGGGCAGGAATCAGTTACATTTCTGGAAAGAAGGCACACTATGTATTGCAGGCCTGCTCGGAAATGCTAAGGTTGGTTCTGCCAGCTACTCTCTAATCTCCATGAATACCCATCAAAATTCATGATGGGGGGGAGGGATAGCTCAGTGGTTTGAGTATTTGGCTTGCTAAACCCAAGGTTGTGAGCTCAATCCTTGAGGGGGCCATTTAGGGATCTGGGGCAAAAATTAGGGATTGGCCCTGCTTTGAGCAGGGGATTAGACTAGATGACCTCCTGAGGTCCCTTCTAACCCTGGTATTCTGAGATTCTATGAAAATGCCTGTGTACCCGGGGTACACTGAACCTTCATGCTTGAAATGGCACAACTAGAAATAGTCTGATCTCGGCGTGCCAACCAAAAAAACCTATATTAACTCATCTAAATGAAAGACCTGGAGCTCGGATGATGTGATTTTTGGAATCAAGGCTTAGAGAGGAAGGTGTGTAGGAGAACAGAAGCAACAAGGGGAGTCAGGAAGGCAGTAAGCTGAGGAACAGCTAGATAGCCAGCAGGACACTCTGAACAGTCTGAGCTGTACGCACTAACACGGGGAGGAGACACATTTGTATGCCAGCAGGAAGCAGCTGGCACTCCTGAAGAAGGTGGAAGTGAGGAGATGAGCATTGTGAGAGGATCCATGAGCTGAGAGATGCACCACAGAACAGACAGTGGAGAGATGACCCTGTGAAAAGCAACCATGGAGGAGGAGGGCTGCAACCCTTTCATCTCTGCCTGACATATTTCATCATAGGTGTGTTGGGACTAAAGGGTTAATAATGGAGATTGGTGAACAGAAATTTTTAGGCATCTATTTAATCTATTTTAGATACTTTACAGTACCTATCACATTGATACCTAAGCCTATGGGTATTTATTCATCTCTGCCAAACAGTAACATTTTGGACACTACTATGTACAGTAAATCTGTCTCGTATCATCATGCCCAGTATGGTTTTCTGGGAATGGTACTTTCGGAAATGATGCAAAAGGAATCATAACAGACGATCCACAGAGAGTCCATCTCGAATGAAAGCTTCTTCTCTCTGACACGCTAAAGACTTAAAAAAACAAACAAAAAAAACCCAACCCACAAATGCTAATCTGTGTTAGCACAGCTGCAATTCATCTAAATGGTATCTGGTGTGAAAGCCAGGGCAATTTAATCCACAGAGTGGAAGCCCTGCTTCCTCTGTCACACTAGAATAATGCAAGAGTAATGTCAATGAATTAAAAGGAGACACACCACTGTACAAGCAATGCAAGAGGAGAATTAGGCTCAGCATATTTTTGTTCAAGGCTTATTTCTGAGAAGCAGAGTGGAGTGACCAGTGGCTATTTATTTGTTAGCTGGCTTATTTAAAAAAGAAAGAAATCCTTTGTTCCTCACAGGAATCACTTTACAGTGGAATCTTCCCCTCTGATTTCACAAAGGTATTTGCTACGTGATCACAGATGACTTCTATAATGTATTTCTTCTCTGAGAATCCGAGGGATTGGCAGTATTAGGAAACTGCATATGTTAAAGTTTTAACCCCAGGGGTCTGCAGATGGGTTTTTGTGATATATATATCTTCCCATGGAAGGGAATTGGATTCAGGAGGCAGAGAGATTCCTGTATGGAGGTTTACAATGGAAGACGTTCTGAAAAACTAACGACTCTTTCAGCAAACTAACTTTATCTTCTCCAGTGTGCACGAGCCCAAGCATTGGTCTTGCTCTACGGTGTTTCCAAAGGGGTAAATCCTTTACCCTTCACCAAGCCCAAGTTTGAAGACTGATTGTCTGTGAGAATTGGGGGAGGAGAGAAATCCTCCCCTGATGGCTGAAGAGTAGCAGGCCAGTGCATCTGCTCCACAGAAGTGGTCAGAAAAATTCAGACGAAACATTTTTTTGCCAGAATTTACTGACTTGTCAATCAAAATGTTCCATGAAGATGGTTTGATTTCCACAAAGTTGTGATGGAACCAAGGCCGGGAACGATGGAACCTTGCAATAAAAAGATTTCAGAACCTGTCTGGCTTCCTGACACCTCACCTGTCTGGCTCCTCAGCAGCCTGCCATGTGGACTGCCTCAGAGTTGGGGACTCCAGGTTTTCCAATGTCTGCAGCTCCAGAACAGGCACCATATGGACTGCCCTGTAGCCAGGCCTTCACCTCCTTTTGTGCAGCATTTCAAAATTTCAGGGGTTTGTTCTAAATCTGAACAAAATGAAATTTCAAAATATAAAAATCCTCGGTGAAGCAGCATTACCTCTCTCCCCGTGGATCTATACAGCAATCTCGGGACTACAGCAGATGCCACACATGATGCTTTCTCCATTTGGGAATCCACAGAATTACATATTCACTGATCCTTCTATCAACTGGTATTGGGAGGGCCTCTAGAATCCTGCTCCCATCTGTCATGCTGCATTTTCTCCCGCATTCTGAGCTCTCCACTGCCCAGCCAGTCCTAGTCTCTCCCTCTGGGCTTGCTGTCTGAGTCCTAGTTTCTACCCTCCCGTCCCAGTCTCTGCCCCTGTCATAAATATAAAGGGAATGGTAAACCCCTTTTGAAATCCCTCCTGGCCAGGGGAAAGCTCCTCTCACCTGTAAAGGGTTAAGAAGCTAAAGGTAACCTCGCTGGCACCTGACCAAAATGACCAATGAGGAGACAAGATACTTTCAAAAGCTGGGAGGAGGGAGAGAAACAAAGGGTCTGTGGGTCTGTCTGTATGCTGGTTTCTGCCGGGGATAGACCAGGAATGGAGTCTTAGAACTTTTAGTAAGTAATCTAGCTAGGTATGTGTTAGATTATGATTTCTTTAAATGGCTGAGAAAGGAATTGTGCTGAATAGAATAACACAGACAGAAATAGTATCTTTTTTGTAACTTAAGGTTTTGCCTAGAGGGGTTCTCTATGTTTTTGAATCTAATTACCCTGTAAGATATCTACCATCCTGATTTTACAGGGGGGATTTCTTAATTTCTATTTACTTCTATTTTTATTAAAAGTCTTCTTGTAAGAAAACTGAATGCTTTTTCATTGTTCTCAGATCCAAGGTCTGGGTCTGTGGTCACCTATGCAAATTGGTGAGGCTTTTTATCCAACCTTTCCCAGGAAAGCGGGGGGTACAAGTGTTGGGAGGATTGTTCATTGTTCTTAAGATCCAAGGGTCTGGGTCTGTAGTCACCTAGGCAAATTGGTGAGGCTTTTTACCAAACCTTGTCCAGGAAGCGGGGTGCAAGGTTTTGGGAAGTATTTTGGGGGGAAAGACGCGTCCAAACAGCTCTTCCCCAGTAACCAGTATTAGTTTGGTGGTGGTAGCGGCCAATCTAAGGACAAAGGGTGGAATATTTTGTACCTTGGGGAAGTTTTGACCTAAGCTGGTAAAGAGAAGCTTAGGAGGTTTTTCATGCAGGTCCCCACATCTGTACCCTAGAGTTCAGAGTGGGGGAGAAACCTTGGCAGCCCCTCTTCACACCCAGTCCCAGCCTTCTTGCCCAGTCAGTCCTAGTTCTCCCCTCCTCCCAGCTTCTTATCCAATCTCTCTGGCACCCATCTCCACATTGAGATTGGAGAAGAAGAGGGAGACTGGGAGCCAGTCTCAGCTGAATCCTCTCCTTGGCTTTTTGTCCCAGTCTCTTTTGCCCAACCAATTCTAGTTCTTCCTCAGCACACTAGCTCCTTGTCAGATCGGTCTCTCCTTCTCCTCCTAGCTTCCATTCCATTCTACAATGGTTTGTAGTCTCAGTCTCTTTCTCCAACCCTGCCCAGTTCCAGTCTCCCCTGGCTCCCAGTCCCAATCTCCTTGCCTAACAAGTCTCTGTCTCAACCCCCATCTCCCTGCTTCTTTTCCCCTCCAATTCCTGTCTCACCAGACTCCTTGTCTCAGTCCCTTTCCTTGCCCCCCAGTCTGGCTTTTGTCCCATCCTATATTCAAATCAGACGGCTTCCTCCCCCACACTTCCTGGGTGCCAGTAGGGCATTACTGGGCGTACAGAAGAGACAGACTCCCTGCTCCTAATTTCATTTACCCATTCCTACCATAGCCCAGAGCAACTGGGGGTACCAATTACAGAGACAATCAAGCCTCGTCTCTAGGCTACCGCATGCTCAATCACCCTGCGGGGATGGTGCATGCACAGGCTGGCCTGCCTGAGGAGCCTGTGAGAGGCTTGGGCATGCTCAGTGAGAATGGAACTTTTGGAGATTTAATTGCTAAAAATTAATGACGTTTCTATTGAGTACATGCTAACTGAGATTTCTCAAAAGCTTATAACTGGGCTAAATTTGGGCAGATATTCACAGGAACAGCAAAGGACACATCACCAACACAAAGCCCAGGCCCCAGACAAATTTTATATCCCTGCTCTAAAGCCTGAGAGTGCTAGAGCTGTTCAGAGAAAAAAAAATTCAAGAATTTTTAACATGGGCAAAACAAAGTATTTTCCTCTAGCCTCATTCTTAGAAACAACTGAACCATTTTGGCTGAGATTTTCCAGAAATATTCAGCCTGAAACAGACACCCAGCAAGGAAAATTTCAGCTGAAAGTTATTTTCATAAAATTTATAAGCAATTGAAAACATGGTCTTATAATGGGAAGTGTTGGGCAGTAGAGGTGGTGCTATCAGTCCCTCCTATAATAAGAAACTTTATACCAATATAACTGTATTCGCACAAAGGAGGGTTTACGACTTTAACTACATTAGTGTAGCTTACATACTACTCTGGCAAAACTTTCTAATTTAAACAAGCCTTAACTGCTTAGAGAACAGAAGAAAGCTTCATTAAAAATGGACATGGAGAAATAGAATAGATCCAAATATTGTGTGTTTAAAAAAAAAAAAAAGAAGGATTTACAAACACTACAGGAATACATGTATGTTCATGGCATTGAAAACAAAATCTCTTGTAAACAGTCCCATACAAGGTTGTGAACCCATTTCCAGGAAGTTGGATTCTATGTAAAATGAATGTCATCCACTTAAGTCTTCGCTAGAGCTGTTTGAAAAGAAGAGAACTTTCAGTTCACTGATGGTCAATTACTGATCCCATTTTTGCCACTGTAGACACAGCCATTGAGTTAAGGATGATTTGTGTTAGTTCGTTTGTTTTTACCAAGTTTAAGCCAAAATCCTAATTTCACGTACCTCCTTGAGTATCACATGTCACCACTGTACAAAGAAGCTGAATAAGACTTCCCACAGTGACTGCACCCACCATAAACTTTTAATGCAAGATGTAGACATTTGATGTATTCCCACAGAGCAGTAACATAAGTGCAACTTTTCTGAGCATGCACCAAGCATCCAAAGAGCCCCAAGGTAGTTTAAAAAGCCGTAGTTAAATATTTTAATGTAGTCACTAAGCAAAATGGAAAGTTCATGAAAAGGACAAATACAAAACATATGGTTGCCAAAAAATGGCACTGATAGCAACTATGAGTATAAAACTGTGTCCACAAGTTCCTAAATGTTTGTAAGTTATAGCTGGAGACACAAAAGGCTAATGAGATTTCAAACTACAGTATGTCAAATTTATGAGCTGTGGAAGGACATGTCCCTTACCTTCATGTAAAATAATTGGCAATAAAGAAGCTCTGGAACATTCTTGGCTGATTTTTAAATTTAAAAATAAATCCTAGTTGGATTTTATGAGAAAGCAGAGGGTTTGGTCGGGGGCAGGGAGGGGCAGAGTGTGTGTGTGAGTGTTCAGGATCCATCAGCAGCTGCTACTCAATCTTAGAGTTTCTATAGTGCTCAAGCCTGTAGCATCTGCATGCTAACATATCTGCATCAGAATGTCTGTGTCACTTCATTCACTCTGCATTTATGGCATGACACTCACCAGGGCTTTCATGTTATTTCCGAAGTTTATATAGAGATATTGTAATCAATATGGAAGAGAGCTGGTCGACATTTTTTGAATTTTGAAATTTTTCCACAACAAGGGACACAATTTTCACAAAATAATTGTGAAAAATATTCCTGTTTTCTAACTATCTCTGCTATGGAGGCACTGATTGTGGATCCAGGGCTAAGGCTGATTTGAGTTTTGCACTTAGAAGGATTCAATATCTTTGTTCTATATGAAAAATGCAGCCTGTACTTCCTAACAACAGCGGCAGAGTCCCACTTCATCGGATGCATGTAGTGGAAATTTGGAGTAGAAATTCCTAACAACAGGAACTCTGAGTAGAGAATTAATTAATTATATTTCTGGGAATTTCCATGTAAATCATGTTAGTTAGATTCAGTTAAAGTTGAGTTAAGCCAAAAGAGAGGATTGCCCAGTAAGTATGATGATAACTTCAGCTGTAGGTTCAATTCCCTGCTATGTCCCAGATTTCTTGAGTGACTTTGGGCAAATCACTTAGGCCCAAAATTTTGAAAGTGATGGAAGTTAGGTGCCTAAATGCCTTTACAAATCTGGCCCTTAGTCTTTCTGTGTCTCAGTTCTTTCCTCTGTAAAATGGGGATAATACTACTTCCCTACCTCCCAGGGGGTCTTGTGAGGATAAATACACATTGAAGATTGTGAAGCACTATTACAATGAGTTAGCTAAATTTCCATTTTTAAAATGTAACACTATTATATCCTGAGTGATCTCCGTAACAAAGTAAGTAACAAAGTGCCTCAAAATTTCCTATAGTGAAAACTCATTGAAATCTTCTTCTTCTTCTGCTTCTTCTCCTCCTCATGATAGCTAAAGACCTGCAACTGAATTTCATGGATTCATAGATTCCAAGGCCAGAAGGGACCATTGTGATCATCTAGTTTGACCTCCTGTATGACATGGGCCATAGGACTTCCATGAATTAATTCTGGTAAATTATTTGCATGATTAATTACTCTTACAGTTATAAGTGTGTGCTTTATTTCCAGTCTAAGTTTATCTGGCTTCAACTTGTAGCCATTAGATCTTGTTATGTTTTATCTGCTAGAATGAAGAGCGCTTTATCACATTTCTTTGGTCCTCATGTAGGTCCTGATAGCCTTTTATGAAGTCACCACTTAACCTTCTCTTTATTAAGCTAAACAGATTGAGCTCCTGGAATCTGTCTCTATAGGGCATGTTTTCCAATCCTTTAATCATTCTCATGGCTCTTCTCCGAACCCCCTCCAACATCCTCTTTGAACTGTGGATATCACTATTGGACACAGTATTCCACCAGAAGTCACAACAGTGCCAAATACAGAGGTAATATAACTTCCTTACTTCTACTCAAGATTCATATATCCAAGGTTTATACATCTAAGGATTGCATTATTCCTTTTAGTCACTTTGCCACACTAGGAGCTCATGTTTACTTCATTACCATGACCTCCAACTCTTTTTCAGAGTCACCTCTTCCCTGGATAGAGCACTCCATGCTGTAAGTGTGGCCTTCATTCTTTATCCCTAGATGTATAACTTTTTGGCTATTAAAACTCATATTTTATGATTTTGCCCAGCTTAGCAAGTGATCCAGAGTTCATGGCCCCACTGTGCTATGCATTGTACAAACACATAGTAAGAGAATTTACAGTCTAAATAGACAAGACAGACCCAGTGCTATAAATCCAAAAAATGCAGAATTAATTTTAAACTTAACTCATGTTAACAAACACGTTAAAGTATGTAAATACACAATTAGTGCAACCAAACTACCTTTACTCTGCTCTAAAAACACCATAAGGAAAATAGAAAAATAAGCCTAATGTATCTTAGTAACCCACATCCTTTATATTATAGCATAGACAAGGGAGAGAAGCAGAGAGCAGGGCAAGGCAATTCAGCTACAAGGGGCCAGAACATCCAAAATAGGGTGTGGCAAATACTTAACATGCTCAGCAGCTGTTTCTGAAACTGTATAGGAAGTTTTTGTTGTGGGCAATCCACCTGGGAGGTCACATCCAATCAACCTCCAAGAGTTGAGCCAATCAGAACATTGAGTTGGAAAGAGAGGTTAGAAATGTAGGAGTTAAAGCCAGTCTTGTGGATTCAGTGACTGACTGATGCAAGACCAAAAGATGTGTCTATTGTGAGGTCTGGGTCCTAACACCGTTTCGCTTTGGATACAGGTGAGTGCTATTGCAGCTAGGGGCAGATTAGGGGTTTGTGGGGCCCTGGGCCAGAACAAGTGGAGCCCCTCCCCATCCCTTCTGCCTGCAGTTCCCCTCCCCCTCACACTTCCCCACCAGTGGTCCTGCCAGGTAAATGGGGTTGAGGCATGGGGTCTTGCCCTGCCCCACCCCACCCCCACCTGCCTGGCCCTCTTCAGGGGAGCAGAGTCAGAGTGTGGGGGCTTCCTGCTTCCCAGCAGGAGCACCAGGTGGGCAGGCGGAGTGGGGCCAGTGAGAGAAGATCAGAGGGGAATGTGTTTTGATACATGTGTGCTAACGTATAGGAAATGTTTTGTAGACACATTCTATTTGATATATGTAATAGAAGGAAAGTGGGGAAGTTTGTATAAGGAACACCACTAGATTTATTGTCTAATAGCTTTTGTTTAAAAGTTATTCATAGTATTCCAAATGCTATTTACAGTGTTTTCTGTGTCCACTAAATGTTTGTTTTAGTAAGAAAGTTTGGTACTTTCTCTTTGAAATTGACTGGGAACTATTAACATGTGTTTTTCAGGGTTTTACATACAATAGCCCAATGTTTAACTCTGTGTAATGCTTTCTGAAAGGTCCCAAAAAGACAGAATTTTGACCCGTACTTAAGCAAAAAGTGAAGCAGAGGAGTGTAACAATTGTACATAATATTGCTTCAGCATTGCCCTATCTGCATTTCATCTTTAAAAATCAGTTCAGTTTAATTTGGGACTAATGACACTGAAATGCTTTAATCACAAACTTATGGCTAATGTCATATTGTATTGCTACAGGGCAGAGTTAAACTATCATTTTTGCAGGTTTATAATGTTTGTTTTTGGAATAATTATACCATGACTGTAATGTATTTTACCCTAAATTTCTGATATATATTCTCAGCCTTAACTCCATTTTATTATAGGTTTTTTTTTTTGGTCTGGGAATATAAATTAGAGATGGAAAAAGTATATTAGGTTTCATCTAATCTGCTCCTTTATTTCCCTGTCAATGCAGGATTGTTCCTTACAGTACATTTTCCTGGGAAGTCACAAGTAAAACTTCCTCTGGGAAACTGCTCCATACCATGATAAAACTCAGTGTCATGAAACTATTCATGTCCTCCTCCATCCCATTGTATACCACTCTAAATAAGGTTTCAGAGTAGCAGCTGTGTTAGTCTGTAGTCGCAAAAAGAAAAGGGGGACTTGTGGCACCTTAGAGACTAACAAATTTATTTGAGCATAAGCTTTCGTGATCTACAGCTCACTTCATCAGATGCATTCAGTGGAAAATACAGTGGGGAGATTTATATACACAGAGAACATAAGGTTGCTCGTAAAAGTGTTGACTGAACATGTGTTGCGTCCCTGCTTTGCGTGCACATGGCTTCCGTGTGAAAGAGCCAACCCAGCTCCCATAAAGCCTGATTCTTTAGGGGATAAGCAGTTTTCCAAAAGCTTAAAACTTGGCCAATTTTGGGGAGTTATTTCAAATCCCTGCTCGAATACATGGAGCTGCTAGACAGTCTCAACGAAACAGGCTTTTTTGAACACAGGGAAAATGTCCGTCCTCCCTCCCCTCATTCTCAGAAACAATTGTTTTTGCTGACATGTCCCCAAAAATCCAACCTGAGGCAGACACCCAGTATGGGAAACTTCAGCCCAAATGCTTAAAGTTTGACAAAGTCATAAAAAACTGAAAATTAGGTCACATAATAGGAAATGTTAGGCAACGTTAGCCGTCATCAAGGCTGCCATCTATAATATTTGAAATGTACTAGTTATGAAATGCTATTTTTAGCTGTAAGAATTTTGGTAGTCAATTTAATTACAACATATTTTATTGGTTAAATCCCTGAGAGGTTATATTCCAGTTATTTCTGTCAAAACCCTCTGTGAATCATCAGTCAGTTATACTCTTACATTAACCTAGTAGCTTGAAAGGCTGTGCTGTCACATGGGTGTGGCACACGGGTGGGCAAACTTTTTGGCCCGAGGGCCACATCGGGGTTGCGAAATGGTATGGAGGGCCAGGTAGGGAAGGCTGTGCCTCCCCAAACAGCCTGGCCCCCACCCCTTATCTGCCCCCTCCTACTTCCCGCTCCCTGACTGCCCCCCTCAGAACCCCTGACCCATCCAGCCCCCCCCGCTCCTTGTCCCCTGACTGCCCTCTCCCGAGGCCCCCCACCCCTAACCACCCCCCTGGAACCCTACCCTCTATGCAACCCCCCCATGCTCCTGTCTCCTGACTGCCCTGACCCCTATCCATACCCCCACCCGCTGACAGGCCTCCCGGGACCCTCACCCCATCCAACCCCGCTCCCACTCTTGTCCCCGACCTCCCCCTCCTGGGACCCCTGTCCCTAACTGTCCCCCCCCCCCCCCAGGACCCCACTCCCTATCTGACCCCCTCTGCTCCCTGTCCCCCCCCCCCCTCCCGGGACCCCACCCCCTATCCAACCCCCCCTACTCCTTGTCTCCTGACCGCCCGCCCCGAACCTCCGCCTCATCCTCCTGCCCCTTATCCAACCCCGCTGCCCCCTCCCCCTTACCAGGCTGCTCAGAGCGTCAGGTCGGGCTTATTGGAAAGCCTGGGAGGTGGGCAGGTGCAAGTTGCTTTGGCCATGCAGGAGAGTGGCTGCGGGGGAGGGGGACAGCAGGGGAGGGGCCAGGGACTAGCCTCCCTGGCTGAGAGCTCAGGGGCCAGGCAGGAGGGTCCTGTGGGCTGGATGTGGCCCATGGGCCGTAGTTTGCCCACCTCTGGTGTGGCAGGTGGGCCAAGTAATCCTCCATCTGTGCGAACTCCCTCACACAACCAATAACGTTGTTGCATGCGAGTTCGCTATAGAGTAAGGGCGATTGGTAGAATCCCCTCTGATATCTAAGACTCTTGGCATGGCACAGATACCCGCCTTACTGTCATTGAAAGCCTGTGCTGCAAGGTTGAAACTCATAAAGTGTAAAAGTCTGAGAACTTTAAAAATTGGATAACAGGCCACAAATCCCAGTGATGATCGAACCTGGTGATGTTCTAAACAAAAAGAGCATTTTCCATGGCTTCACGCTGATTCAACAAATATTCTAGTCTTCAGGGTAGTGCTCCATAGTGTGTTATGGAAAAATGGTGGAACAAGAGGTCATACCTAAATTTCAGTGCTTTATCCATAACTATCTAATCCTATTTTACAGAAGTATGTGGAAACGGTGCTTGTAGTATATCTGGCTATCAGTGGTTTGTCTATCTCACTGTAGCATCTGAGCAATCGTATTCTACCGACTGAAATTATTTGTGTTAATCTTTCATGTAATTTTTTTTTTTTTCACCACAGGAAGCTTTTCCCCTGAGCAAGTTCTGTAAAGTCTGTAATCCCTTCTGAGTAGGAAAGGTGGCTTGAACATTTCTAAAGTTGAACATTAGTCACTTCTAATTTTGTGTGTTATCACAACAAAACCCAGTCATGCTAGACCAGGAATGTTTGTGCAGAGTTTTCTCTTCAGTCTTGCTCTTTGTTTTAAGTGGAATACCTTGAAGCTTAAGAATGATAACCACAGTGAAACATCAAACTGAGAGCTAGGGTCTTTTTATGCCAGTCCCCAGGCATGTTTAATACTAACTTTTGACAATCTCTTAGCAAGGCTAATGGGAACTGTGAAATGAAAAAGTGACAGTGGAGGGAGATGGAATGATAGCTGGTCGAAGTGATGAATTCTGCCTGTGTGCCTTGAGAACCTTTCATGGGCAAACACTAAACACAGCTCTGAATTGTGCAAGAGGAGGAAACTGAAGAAATCAAGAAATTACTTATTTATGGTACAGCAGGCCAACTGCAATGCACAGCAATTTATGTGTTTATAAATTAAGCACCCAATAGGAAGGAAATGCACTCCCTCTAATGGTTTTATTTCTTTCCTCACTGATAATACTAGAGCTACAGATGATAAATGGAGTTAGGAGGAGAAGTAAGGGAAATAATCAGTGAATAGAAAGAGTGCTTGTGGCTGAGGTGGCATGCATAAAAATGAGTTGAATTGTATACAGTATTCCTTTTTCTGCAGTGTCATCCAGCATAAAGTTTTGCATGATTGGTCTGGAGGAATGAACACAGGAGAACCTGAGTTCCAATCTGGCACTGCCATTGACTTGCTGTGTACCTTTAGACACATCACCTTTATGTCTCAGTTTCCTCATCTGTAAAATCAGGCTACTAATATCCACCTATCTCAGGAAGGGGTAGTGTGAAGCTTATATCTGTACAATGCTTTGAGCATGCAAAATAGTATGCACACAAAGTTTGATGATAGTCAAGTTAGGGGGTAAATGCTTGATAGGTCAGTGCTTTTCCTGCTGAAATACAATTGTAATAGAGAAAAGCTTGTGATTTCTAACAGCTGGCCTTTTGCATTAGGTAAAACTTCACTCTGAACCTAGACGAAAATGCTTCTGTCGGTTTAAGACAGACAACTGCAGCAAGTGAATGCTTACCTGGAAAAATCAGAATAGTTAGGTACCTGGAGATTGGCTGGAGAGAGAGGTTCTCTATAAAGGAGTATACTTGTTCTAGAATTCTGTATTCAGATCTGGATTGAGACACATTAGTTGAATTTTTATAATTTTGGGCTAAACTGTGGTAGACTCTGGTGTACATTAAATGGATCTATTTACGGTGCTAATGAAACTGGCAAAAAGACGTCATGATTCCATCAGTTTCACAAAAATTGAAATCTTTCTTAGTTTTGGCTTGAACGTATTTTTCACATCTTCTGCCATTTAAAAAAATCCAACCTGTTTTATTTTTTCCTTTTTTTCCCCTTTTTACTGCAAATGTAGTCGTTTTTCTTCAACTAAACTCTGGGTATGTAGCAATGGAATTTAGTAGGGACGGGCTTTATGGGAGAAATAATAGATTAAAACTCAATCATGACACAAACAATCAACTAAGATTACTCAAGCAATTGATCAATAAGTGGCTTTACTTTACTTGATGTGGGAAGCAAAGATCTCATTGTGTGATGAGTGTGAGGTGAAGCAAGGGCTCTGGTGCTGCTGCTCCTTTTAGTGGCAAGGATTTTAACTGCAATAAAAACTCTCAGCAGCGTCTAATGAACAGAACAAATGAGCTCTGGAATGGCTGTTACAATAAGAAGCTGAGGCACTGTAATATAGTCATTGCAAACAGAAATTACTGACTTTCCTGGAAAAGGAGCCAACAAAGTAACATTCTGGCACACATTTTATAAAGATGTATCTGACTGGGAAAGAGAGGAAGCACATAAACTGCTCTCTAGGGCGGCTTCAGCATGGTTTTAACAACCAATTGCAACAAATTATTCAGAAGGTGGCTAGTCAAAGATGTCCCCTGCTTGTCACAGGTGCCTGCAAGGTTGAGAAGGAGAGAACTGAATGGCTCCCTCTCCCCCTCCTCCTGAGGTCTGGTGGAGAGTGCTTGTTTTTCCTCTAGGAAACTCCCCTCCAGCTTCGCAAAACTCCCTGCCCCTATTGCTGCAGAGCTCAGGAGTCCCACAGCAAAGTCTCACCACCACATATATGCTGGGAAGTTTAGAAGTATCTTGAGCATCTCTTGAATTTTGCTGCAGAGACAGGCTCTGTCCTCTTCTGCAATGCTTGTAAAGGACCTCTCTACCATAGCACTTGCAGGTGAGTGGATTTGTCGTGGGTTGGCTTAAAAAGTCAACAGGATGTGGCAGAAATGTTTGGGTAATCTTTACTTCCTATGTGCAAATGTGGTGTTTTTTCTCAGGGTACTGAAGATCGTAAAGATCTGGAAAATGTCCAAGCATCATCTCTCACGTCTTTGTTTAATTTTCAAAGCACTGGAAGTTTGTTCTCACTGTCCTGACCCCGTGCATTAGTAAATGTATCCAAAGACAAGGTTATGTGCAACTCTTTCCTACTTGCCTCTTCTTAGCGTTATTAAGTTGCCTGGGCAAGCAGTTTCCTGGTTCAAATGGGGAAGTAGAGCATTTTCAGAGAAAGGCGCTTGGCTCTGAAACTGGCTTCCCCCTTTGGCTTGATAGAACCCAAGTTTGGTGTTCTTCAGGGCACACTGCAATGTCTACATATTGTCCCATGCTGTGGAGGGGGTATAGCAATTACTCTGACAGTGTCTGTAGAAAAGCAAAAGTCATGGCTGATTCTTCACATTGTGTGTGTGTGTGTATATATATATATATTTTATATTGTATTCAGGCCAGAAGCCCAGAACAGACACCTTTCTTTAATAAAGATAAAGAAATAAATGTGAAAAAATGTTTAACCTGATTCAAAATCAAATTCAGAGGTAAACAAATGAGAGGTCTGGACAATAAGTATTGATCTGTGAAATACAAATTAATTGGTAAATTAGGAACAAAATCTTCCTGGCAAAGCAAGCATTCCTGATATTATTGATCATGTAACTGCTATGTAAGTCTGTTTCACCAGAAACTGTGCCCTAAATGTGCATATCTTCCTTCAAGTTGATTAAGGCTGTATATAGTTAAACAGAGAGGCCATAATTAAGCAATGAAAGCCAGGCAGTGCATTTCTAGGGGATTTTAGCACACCTTTTAAAACGTGATATAAAATCACATGATGAGTGAGTTTAACCATAGAAGAAATTGAATAGTTGCAATGAGACACACACAATTGGAGTGTCTCACTGCCATTACGAAATGTCATTTAGACATAAAAGTAAGGAAATATAAGGAGAACAGTCAGAATTGTGCTCTGGTGAGATGGATACGACATCATTGACAATCGATTCCAAATCTCCATGTGCAGGTTACTAAGTAATAGGGCCAAATTCTATCATCATTATTCCCATGAAACCCCATTCAGATCCATGGCGTTGCATTTGTGGATGGCCTGTTACCCATATTAAGCCTGTTGCCATGCTCAAAAGCAACTATGTAAAAATCACAACTTCTCACTCCATATATCTTCTCCAGGCAAGTCTGTCATATATTTTTACTTTCCTGTAATAAGCTATTAGTACTCTGGGCACTGCAGAGCCAACGCAGTTATGGAAAAGTGAGCTGGATTCTATTCTGCCTCATATACTGTCAATAAAAATGTTCCAGGACTTCTGATCATAGAATCTTTATTGTTAGTGACAATGATATGAGTGGCAAAAAACAATAAATAAATAAAAATGTAGCTTGACCCTTCCTCCCCCCTCCCCCCTCCCCCCCCCCCCAGATGCCAGGTTTAAATTGAAGTTAGAAGATAATCTAATACGGAAGTCATTGGAGAGAATAAATATAGAGTCCCATAATGTTGTTTTGCAGTGTAACCTGAAATAATAGGCTGGAATAATGCTGTGGTCACTATGCGCTCCTGTGTGAGGTGTCAGGGTCACAGGAACCATTTCATAATAGTGTCAGTTAGATGCCTAACTCCCATTTGTGCTTTGGAGGTTGTAGTTTCCCAAGGTTGTAGTCTCATTCTTCTACTCGGATCATTTACTCATGTTCTCTCACACACAAGCCGACATTTTAACACTTGAGTGTCTAAAGTTAAGGACCTGTATCTATAGTTAGGCACCATTGCCCAGATCTGCAAAGGAATTTAAGATGCCTGTCACCCATTGATGTCAGTAGGAGTTAGGTGCCTAAATACTTGAGAGAATCTGAACCCTTTTGCCCAACTTTTTGGAGGTACTGAGCACACAAACCTTCATGGACTTCCATGAGAGCTGTAGTGGTAACACCCATGAAAATCTGGCCACCTGTTTAGGTGCCTGACTTAAGACTTCCAAATTTGAACATTTTGGCCATAATGTATTTGAATTTAAAGCTCATGCATTATAAATGTGTAGTTGGTGTATAAAGTAAATAACAAGACACTTCTGGAAATGTATACCTAGGCATTGTTGTGGCCCATCATATGCACTGTGATGCATAAAGGCTCTTGATTCTCTTTCTGTCTTTCATTTTTGTTCTCTGTGAATGTTATTTTTAAAGTTGGTCAGGACCACCATTGAAATTATAGATTTGATTATTAAATACACAGACATGGACCCCAATCTGTAACTGACTTGGCACATGATATCGCACATGAATAGAAATGTTTGGAGTTGAGAGGGTATGGTGGTTGTTTTTTTCTTTCTTTTCAGATGAGAGTATCATCTCTCTTGCATATCAGAGCTGGTCTATCTGTCAATTTTACTTAGCAGTTCTTTGATCTATTTTAGACTGATCACAAGATGGCATTCTGATTTAAGTGGTATGTCCTCATGTATGCTGTGCTGTGATTCGGACCGTTCAGCCGGTGAGAGAGATGATCACCTTTATGTGTGTGTGTGGGGGGGAGGACTTCTATCTTAATTTACCAAACTAAAAAGGGGAAAACTGATCATGAAAAATGTGTATTCTCCTACATTTTGAGGTGCTATTTACTTTCTTTCATAGAGAGATTGAAATATCTGTTCCAGAAAGATCCTCTCCAAAAACTACAGCCTGTACTAGCATTTTATTTAAAACTGAAATGCTAGTACAGACATTTTAACAGCAGTCATCCTGTCACTGTTTCCATTCATAGTTCTTGCACTTCGGGCCTGATCTCACTAATTCAAGAGTTACTCCAATGAAGTCAGTAAAATTACATTGATTTTGACCTCATACCAATCTCCTAGTGTATAACTGTTCTGGAAACCACAGTTTTGTCAGGTAAGTAGCCCCAA
This sequence comes from Caretta caretta, assembly GCF_965140235.1. Taxonomy (NCBI): domain Eukaryota; kingdom Metazoa; phylum Chordata; order Testudines; family Cheloniidae; genus Caretta; species Caretta caretta. The sequence continues at coordinate 86,559,998 of NC_134210.1, read as the reverse complement.
CTGTGTGTACAACGATCCTTTTCTGTTCCCAGTAGGCAAAAAGAAGTCCGCTTCAGAAAAGAAAGTTCACTGACATTGAGCAGACAAGACATGCCTGACCTGAGGAACGCCATCTATTTTATTTGCACTGTCTGGCCTGAGTAAACCTTGTCTGTTTAGATGTTTATGCTAAAAAGACCATTAGTCAATACATCAGAGAGAGAAAGAGAGAGAGAGTGCTATTCAAAACACAGTGGTTTCTGTTTGGAGGGAGTCATGCAAATATTCTTCTTGGCCTTGGTGTGCATGGGATTACATTGCTCACCCCCTCAATAAGTTTGGGGTTCAAATAGATGAGAGAGAGTTTGGAGAATCCATCTGTGCATTTCTAATTCACTCATGCAATGGAATACTGTCAAATCCAAAATGAAATCCTGGGATCCTAACTCTCACAGGAACTGTACTCAGAGCACTGGTCCAGTATTGTCTTCTACAGTGGCTTTCGCCCACTGCTTCAGAAGAAGAAATACTGCAGTAGGCAGTTGAGGTATAAGCTTTCTCCAGGCAAAGTTACCTGCTAACCCCTAGTAGTTAGAGGTTGGCTTATACCTTATATCAGGGGTCGGCAACCTTTCAGAAGTGGTGTGCCGAATCTTCATTTATTCACTCTAATTTAAGATTTCCCATGCCAGTAATACATTTTAACGTTTTTAGAAGGTCTCTTTCTATAAGTTTATAATATATAACTAAACTATTGTTGTATGTAAAGTAAATAAGGTTTTTAAAATGTTTAAGAAGCTTCATTTAAAATGCAGATCTTATCAGTTTGGTGTGATCCTTGCCCTTGCTTTTCCTTGCTGAGTTTTCCAATGTCTGGCATGTGTTTGGATACTTTAAGCTGCACATAGGCTTCTGAGTGATCAGTTGTTAACTGGCTCCGAGAGGGACAGAGGACAGATTTCATGTGTGAAAATACCTGTATGTGGATTCAAATGTTGAAAGCATTGCAAATGCAATTTTCTTCAGTTAAATTTCACTGGCAGGGACGTTCAGCAGGTCAGAATAGAGGCCCCATGATCTCTCTCGGTAGCTTCAAGTGCACTCCGCAGATCTCTAAACTTTGATGCCCACAGTTCTGAGCTTTTTAACTGAATGAGCTGCATTTCAAAATCTTCAACACACATCCACTGAAATACAGAGAAATCCAAGTCACTTTCATTGAACTTTTTAGGTTTAATTAGAAAAGAAAGCATTGGGCCAAATCGCTGGAAATCTTGAAATCTGTCAGAAAATTCTGATTCCAGTTCTTGCATGTACATTCTAATTTCAACGTCAAATGCAGTGTGCTGTTCCACGTGGCATGATAGTAATGTAAGCAGCAAAACAGGACTTTAAAATATCCCAGTACAGTGGTGCTGGAACAATTTTTAAGGTGGGGGTGCTGAGCTGCGCTCCCTCTTACCCCTGTATGCACCCCTCACTGCCCCAGGCTGGGGCCAGTGGGCCACAGCTGCGGGCAGCTGCAGAACCCCAGGTCAGCGCCTGGGACCCCAGGCTGGCAGCAGAGCCCCCTGGACCAGTGGCCGGGACCTGGGCCTGGCAGCGGGCTGAGCAGGGCCAGCAGACGGAATCCCAGCTGGCAGGGGGCCGGCGGCCAGTACCCCAGGCCAGCAGCGGAGTCCCCAGTACCGGTGGCCAGGACCCAGGCAGTGTGAGTGCCACTGAAAATCTGCTTGCATGCGCCATAAGTTGCCTACCCCTGCCTTTTGCTTTTTCATAGCAAAAACCTAGAAGCTTGAGGCTTTTTATCCCTTTTCTTTCCTATTTATTATAATTCTCAATATTCTTGTTATCCATACAAATGTTTAATCCCCTTTTTGAATCCCGCTAAAGACTTGACTTTAGTGATACCTTGTGGCAGTGAATTCCACAGGTGAAAAGTGCATTGTATATAAAGGTATTTCTTTTCAGCAGGTTTGAATTTGCCACCTGGCAATTTCCATGAATATCCCCATGTTCTTGTGTTATAAAACAGTGTGAATGGAGCTTTCTGAAATATCTTCTCCATGCCATACATTCATTTTTATACTTCTATCTCATTCGTCCGTTACTGATATCACTCAAAACCATTGTTTTGCACCCTGCGTCTCTTCAGAGATATGCAAAATTGTGAGGTTCTCATGGTTTGATGAGAAATTGTTAACCACATACTTAAGTGGTGAATGAAATTAGCAAACCTTGCAACAAACCTACATTCAGTGATAAGTCTGTAATGATACTCAATCTCAAGTAAAATTTCCTGTGGTTTTAGGTTTCATAGCAAAAACTTAGCACAGTCTACAAAAGAGTCTATAAAATAAAGCAATTCTGAATTTCTTTAGAAAAAGTGAGATGGAGGGGAGTTAGAATATTAATGAAGAACATAGGAAATGTTGGGAACATAGAAATGGACATCCATCCAGTCCCAAGTGATTGCCCCCTTTTTTAACTGGTCTGCCTCCCCTTCTTCCCAGTGCAGTTTTCTCCTTGGCTTTGTTCATCTGAAGTGTGATTGTTTTAGGATTGTCAGGGTAAACCAGTTAAGCTGAAAACAGTATATGTTTGTGTGGATTAAAGAATGTCAACTTGCAAATAAGTAATAGAAAATCCTTACTCAAGTTTAAAACCACAAATGATTTTCCCAGAAGATGAGATATGAGCATTTTGGGAAACAGTCAGCCAGAGTTTACTCAGGAGTTTAGCAGTGGAGGCAGAGCAGGAATTGGAAGCTGAATGACTAGGAATTCCCAGTGAAGTGTTTCTTTTCTCCTAATATTTGTGAATGCCTACTCATGTGAGTAGCCCCACTGAACTTAATAGGAATATGCAAATAGGAGAAGTGCTGCTCCAGTGTGGATAAAGGCTGCAGGCTTCAACCCAGAAACTTGATAACTTTTACCAAAACCCCATAAGCACATAAGAAAGGAAAGACTAATATTAGGAGGGGCCCAAACCTAAAATTCCAGATTTTGAACACCACCAACTTTGGAAGGGGATTCAGAATTCAAATGTGGATATGGATGGATCTGAATTTCATACCTGGTCTCTGTCTTTCTAAGAGGCTGGACACAAACTTTGGATCTAAAAATCCCCAAACAGTAGTAAGCAGGGTAGTGAGGTAGTGACTTAACTGAAAGAAAGGCAGAAATGCAAAAGAAAACTAAAATATAGCAGATTAAAAAGGAAAAACAGGAAAGAGGATGACTGACACCAAAAATGAGACATCAGTGTCCTTAATAAATTATCTTGAGGACTGTTTAGTTGTCAAAACACTCAAGTGGGCATTGTGACATTTTCTGTAGGATTTATGTATTTTGCAGTTACATGCTATAACAAATGTTTTGATAGATTCATATATTTAAAGGCCAGAAGAGACCATTACATCATCTAGTCTTACTTCCTGCATAATTAATACAGGTCACAATCTTTCAACTCTTTACTCAATACAATAACTTTTGTTTGACTAAAGCAAACCTTCCAGAAAGGCATACCGTTTTGACTTCAGGAATCCATCTCTTCCCATGGCAATTTGTTCAAATGGTTAACCTCCCTCTATGTTAACCAATGTGTGCCTTATTTTTTATTTGAATCTGACCACCTTCAGCATTCAGCCATTGATTCATATTATGCCTTTTTTCTCCCACTAGGTTCGAGAGCCCTTTATTACCAGAGTGGTCAGGAATTGTTCAATGACAAGTTTTTTGTTGGGAAAATCCAGATTCTTCAAAATCAAAACTGTTTGCGGAACTGTATCACTTTGCAGAAACTTTTGTAGGTCCAATCTGGAATTTCTGGCTCAGAGAGAGAGAGATCCTCCCCACAACAGGCCAGTGGTTAGGGCATGTAGGTCCAAGCCATGGCTCTGAATCAGGCAGCATTCCATGTGAATGCTCTAACTACCGGGTTATTGTATATTCTGGGTTCGGGGGTACGTATCAGACTCTCTCTCTCATGGTTTTTTCTTGTTTTTCACAAAAAAAAGTTCAAAACCCCACATTTTTGTTCCACATCAGAACAAAAACAAATTTTAAAACCTGGAAGTTTTTCACAGAATGGAATTCTTGTTTTCTAGCCAGCCCTGTTGAGTACCTGGTATTTTCTTCTCAAGTAAGTACATAAAGCTTGTAATTGTCACCTCTTGATCTTTTTGATAAGATAAAACAGCTCGAGCTCCTCACATATGTTGTGTGATGAGCTATGAATTAGATTTGTCTTTTCCAAAATTGGCCACATTCTAGCTATTTAAAATATAGTGACATAATGTGATCATGAAAAAGGCTAATTCTGTCATAATTTAAATACATTTCATATCTTGTCACAATGCATTTTAAATACATAAAATGTGACCAAATACCAAAGAGCTATATGTAAAGACAGACATGTGCCTTTAAGGTTCAACTCCCAGCATGTACTCCCATCGCATAGAATCAGATACCTTGGCTGGTGGGAAATCAAGGCCATGGTCCTAGTACCACTAGGAAGCAGCAGCAGTAGACTTGTGCCATCCCTGAGCAAGAACTGCAATTATGCCTTGCCCCTGCACAGGGTGTAAAGGTAGAGAGGCTCTTTGCACCACCTCCAACCTTGCAAACCCATGAAGGGCTGGGCCTGTTACATCCTAAAATGTTTACTCTTTCCATAATGGCAAATATGTTTTACTGAGTTATACATGACTGGATGCTAGTCAGCAGATGCTGGCAAGGATCAGCATGATGAGTCAATGTTTGTAATTCTCAATGTGCTAAGATAGCCTTTATAGCTCCTTAGAGACTAGAAATGGGAGACTGGGAGAGATGAAGGGATGGATCGGTGAGTTTTAAGGAGCTGAATATTGCTGAAAATGCTCTGCACTATATTCCAGTGAAGCCATGATTGGTGGGGGCTTCCCTTAAGAAAGAGTGAAACACATTGGCTGTGGTAGTGAGGCAGCTGCACTGAGGGAGTCTAACGGAAGAAGGGAATTTGACAGGAACAGCTATCTTAATTCATGTTTTATTAGATACTTATATGCAATAGGAGCAGTCTGAGTAACACTGCATTACTCCAAAGTGGAAACGAAGGCTGTTAGGTCTGATTCTCCTCTCAATTGCACCAGTGTAAATCAGGTGTAACTCCACTAAATGAAGATAGAAAGGCTTGATTATCCAGTGCTTTGCCCCATGTGTGTCCCATTACACCTGTGCAAAATGGGGGGTGGGGGGGGAGGGAATACACCCCTGCTGATTTAGTAACACCGGTGTAAATGATGACACACGGTGCGAGGCAATGATAAATGAGGCCTGCCCCAGCATAAAAGCCGTGCAAATGAGAGGAGAATGAGGCTCATCCAGTCTATATATGTTGTGCCTATCACACCACTGCAAGCAGTGCTTAATTTGTGCCAGGGCTGAGCCTTGGCACCTCTAGGCATGGTAGTTCGTAGCCCTGGCACCTCTGGGCTTGCTGCATCAGTTATGAATGTAAAAAAATTGCTTGAGCCCCGGCCCCTCTTTCATTACAAATTAAGCACTGACTGCAGGTTACCACTACTAGGAATGCTGAACCCTGGGAGTAAAACCAAAGGCTAAGTTCAACAGGACTAAGAACAAACAACCCTTTGGGGTTGGGTTTGTTTACCTAGTTCTTTTTAAACAGTAGTTGAACTATCACTTCAATTTAAGGTTCTTTTTGCTGTTCTTGTTGATATGCAATTAAAATATTTTCCAATGCAGAGAAATAATAATTCTTGGCTCTTGAGAGGAAAAAATTCAAGGCCTAGAACAGAGATAATATTCATCACATAATCAAATCACTTCCTTCATTCACCTAGCCTAGTTTTCTTTGTCAGTATCCATTTATCCCATTAATAGTAACCACATGTCTTTGCTAATTGCCAGTAACCCATATGCCAGGAAAGCAAGGGGATTTTTGAGGGGAAGGAAAGGAGGAGTAGATGAAGATAGAAGAAATGTGGACTAAGGAATTGCTTCTCTTGTCTACCCTCTTTTCTGTTTACCTAAGACTAGTTGTACCCTTGGCCCAGATGCAGAATGACACTTCTAAATGGGCATCCCTCAATGGATCAGAAGCAGATTAACATGCACAACAGTAAACTGGAACACTACTGAAACAAGAAATCGCTGTAGCGACAAGGTCAGTGACCCAGCTGTTTCCCTTCACACCCCCCAGGCTGAAACTAAACAAACAGTTGAGTCTAGATTTCCCTTGTATAACCCTAACTTCAAAACCTGCCCCCATCCCAATACATCTGGTAATATCAACAAGTCAGCAGAATTTAATCACATACTTCTCAAGGGGTTATTAGTGCTGAAAAACAACCACTTCACTAGTGAGTACTTTGAAGAGAAAGTAGTATGCCACTTCCTTAGACTTCTGTATTTCTTTAGACTTCTGTATTCTGGTGCTACAACAAGGAAGTGAATCCAACAATTTATTATTCAGTTAGTTGTATTACTTAGGGAGCTTGAAAATATAATGTTGTGTCATGAATGGAAACTTTTAAATGAATCATGCCACTAAGAACTTTTTGCCAAAAATTTTAGAAATGCTCAGTGATTTTTGAGTGCCTCCATTTGTCAGTTCCCAACTTGAGACACCTTAAAGGAGCCTGATTCTCCAAAAATGCCAACCTTCGAAAATCCCTTCAAATTGTCTTTTGAGTTTAGTTTTCCTCTTAAATACTATATCATGATTAACATCTAGTAAATAGCCTGCTTAAATTTCATTTTCAACAGGAAGAAAGACTGATTTTCTTTGCTCTAATCTTCTAGAGAAAACTTTCCTCCTTTATCTCAAATGTATATATTCTCCCTAATATTACATTGGTCTAACATGGGGAAATATTCAGTTTAAGATGAGTGACAGATTATAGTTCCAATATCTCATGCCATCCAATATCTCATGCCAACTCATGCCAGGGTTAGAAATGATAGTTTTATACATTAAAGAGGTTCCCAGTGGGGCAATGCACATGCTTCTAGTCTTAACATAAGAATGGCCATACTGGGTCAGACCAAAGGTCCATCCAGCCCAATATCCTGTCTACTGACAGTGGCCAATGCCAGGTGCCTCAGAGGGAGTGAACCGAACAGGTAATGATCAAGTGATCTCTCTCCTGCCATCCATCTCCACCCTCTGACAAACAGAGGCTAGGGACACCATTCCTTACCCATCCTGGCTAATAGCCATTAATGGACTTAACCTCCATGAATTTATCCAGTTCTCTTTTAAACCCTGTTATAGTCTTAGCCTTCACAACCTCCTCAGGCAAGGAGTTCCACAGGTTGACTGTGCGCTGAGTGAAGAAGAACTTCCTTTTATTTGTTTTTTAAACCTGCTACCCATTAATTTCACTTGGTGGCCCCTAGTTCTTATATTATGGGAACAAGTAAATAACTTTTCCTTATTCACTTTCTCCACACCACTCATGATTTTATACACTTCTATCCAGTGGCATAGCTAGGTGGAGCGAACAGGGGCAGCGGACGTAAAAAAAGGTGCCACCCGCTTGTACTCACTGGGCGGCACTCCAGGTCCTCGGCAGCACTGAAGGCCCCTGCCACTGAAATGCCGCCGAGGACCGGGAGCAAGTGAAGGCCCCCGCCAAGCTGGAGCGCGTGAAAGCCCATGCCATTGAAATGCCGCTGAGCCGGAGCGCATGAAGGCCCCCACCGCCAAAGACCCAGAGCGCCTCAGGGTGAGTAAAAATTAAAAAAGGCGCCTATAAATTAAAAAGGCACCACTTGTGCTCAGAGGGGGAGAGGCTGCTCCCCCCACTCCCACCCCCGGCTACGCTACTGCCTCTATCATATCCCCCCTTAGTCTCCTCTTTTCCAAGCTGGAAAGTCCTAGCGTCTTTAATCTCTCCTCATATGGGACCCGTTCCAAACCCCGAATCATTTTAGTTGCCCTTTTCTAAACCTTTTCTAATGCTAGTATATCTTTTTTGAGATGAGGGGACCACATCTGTACACAGTATTCAAGATGTGGGCGTACCATGGGTTTATATAAGGGCACTAAGATATTCTCCGTCTTATTCTCTATCCCTTTTTTAATGATTCCTAACATCCCGTTTGCTTTTTTGACTGCCGCTGCACACTGCGTGGATGTCTTCAGAGAACTATCCACGATGACTCCCAGATCTTTCTCCTGATTAGTTGTAGCTAAATTAGCCCCCATCATATTCTATGTATGGGTGGGGTTATTTTTTCTAATGTGCATTAATTTACATTTATCCACATTAAATTTCATTTGCCATTTTGTTGCCCAATCACTTAGTTTTGTGAGATCTTTTTGAAGTTCTTCAGTCTGCGCTGGTCTTAACTATCTTGAGCAATTTAGTATCTTGGAAGCATTTGAGATATTGAACTTCAAAGCTGTGAAATTCACACTTGTAGAAAGTTATTTTTTGGTAATTTTAGAGACTTCATGGCTCCCTCTGAGCTCTATAGGGTTAGGCTCTTGGCTTTTGAGATGGAGAAATACAGAAATAGTCCCCATAACATTATTGTAACCCTCTTTAAAAAGATCCATAATAACTTTTCATAGTAGCAGACAACAGGCATTTCTAATACATAACTAAATTAGTGTTGGTATAGAAAACAGCATTTGCCTTTTTAGAGCCTTTCTGCATTTTGATGTAGTCTTTTTCATTCTGTAGCTATAGCTTTACAGAATGATGTTTGTGTAACTTTACCACCTCATGCCCGGCTACAATGTAATGTTTATGTATTGTGTGTCTGCTATAGCTGTACCATCCATCTAAAATATGATAAACAGATAAATTAAGCTCTACACCTATGAAATGAACATATTTTCTGTGTGCATTTTTTTATTATTACAGTGTAATAAGTTCAAACCTATCAAATGGATTTTATATCTGTTTAGCAAATTGACCTCTGAAAACAACAGATGTACTGCACTTTAAACTCTGATATTTAACAGGTTTATACTGGTTTGAACTAGTTCTATCAAGCCACTTAAGTAGGAGATGACATGTGACATTTCTTGACTGCCTGGTACTATAGGTTTGAATCCCAGAAAGGTCTATTCTGCCCTTTATCTTTCTTAGTTTACTGCGTGATTGGGGGAAAGTTCAGTTGAGCTCTTAAAAACCCCTGAGAGATTGAGGATCCCATAACAGTTTTAGGAAAAACAGAGATTGCCCTACTGTCCCTAGCTAAAATTTCCCTACCCTCATTCCTTTGCTGTGTGCCAGTTTTCTGCATGACGCTACCAATTTGAAATCTAACCATTAAAAAAATGAGTTGAGTAGCTCCATGTAATACACTTCCCCTTGAGTTTTCCCAACAGATTTTGTGGTTTTACAGTAACATATCTTTCTCTTTCTCTTTCTTCCTTCCATTCTGGCCTCCTCCCTGTCCTAAGAGTATTCAATAATCTTTGCTACCCAAAAGTGACCTATTGAATCCAAAAATGACTTCCTTTTTCTTTTTCCACATGGTTCATCAGGGCCTGCTTTGAGAATCTATTTCCCTAAAGAAACCACCAAAATGTTGGTCCCCATGATGTGTTAAGTGTGGAGCAAACATCAGACATGGCAGCCTGGCCTTCCATGTTAGCGTCCCATGAGCAGAAGGAAAAATATACAAAAGTATCATTGTGAAGAACGTTGTCACTACAACCTGGAGATATCAGGTGACTATGTAAAAGCCTTTTTTAGCCTAGCTAAGTCTGCCAACTTTGGCTCTCTTTGAAAATATCTATTTTATTTTAACATTTTTCTTTAAAATGCTATTCATTCCACTGCCTGTCGGCAAAATCACCTGGCCTTCTCTGTTCAACAGCTAGTACTTTGCAGCTACAGGGTCTCAGGACAATGGTAAGCCATTTTAATATTCTGTTGTTACTTTATTTTAAAGCTTAGCTAATGCAGTATTGTCACCAGAGAAGGGAGTTTGAATGGATTGCTTGTTTTATGGGCTAACAATGCACAAGCCCATTGTAAACTAATATTTCACTGATGAGCATTGGCCAATATGTCATGATTGTAGTAGATTGCCAAGAAACCAGATTGTTTCACTCTGGGGCTATTCAGGATGATAACAGATTATGAGATGTGATTGGTGAGGCAGAGTACCATATTCAGACTCAGCCTGTGACCCTGTTCAGCCTGATACATAAACAGGAACTGCTGCCTCAAAAGTTCTGATTTCTGAAAAAGACTAAAGAAATACAAGCTAAAATAATCCTTATTCTGGCTAGTTCAGTGAGACAAATTACTAAAATGGGTTGTAGAGTGACAGTTGTTTAAGATGGTGATAACCAGAGCTAATTCCCTAAATAAACCTCTTCACCAATTAAAGAACTCTTCTTGTTTTCTGATCTTTTCAAGTGTGTGGCTAGTACTGGTCATTAGAGGGTAACAGTGACAATAAGTATGCAGTATGGGACAAGATTAATTGGTTCAATTGTCAGTCAAATGCATCACGTAAATGAACTTGAATAATAGGGAAGAGTTTTTCCCCTCTCTAATCTGGTAATTTAGCGTTACTTGTGACAAATGCTGGTAAGAAAATTACAGAGAAAAGCGTGCTTTTTAAATGGACACTGTCAGCTTAACCACTTTTGTCTAAAATATTTTTTACCTACCCTTAGTGACCAGGAACAGCTAAGACTACCATCACTATCTTATCAGGGATAGCACTGGACTGGCAATATCAAATGAGCCAGCCATGTTCCTACATTATGCCACCATGGCCCTTTTTGGAGGTCTGTGGTCCACCATCCCATGTTTTGAGAAACTGGTTTCCACCACATTCGAAGAAGAGGTCAGTCTCCCGCCTCTTGGCATCACTGGCCAGACCACCTGTGCCAGAGTACCATGAAGAACCAGATTTGTGAGAAGAGAAACAGCAGTGCCAAATATCACCGTCAAAGGGCCTATCGTCGTCACCCTGACAAAGTTGTATCTTCAGCACTAGTTCCAGTGCCACTAGATCCTTCCAGGTACTCCTTGTGAGGATTGCTGAGACTCTGGAAATAGAGACTTCAGGCTTATCAGAGAACTCTCACAAGCTATTTGACTTCTTGTCAGCTTCTGGTCCAGCCAGGATTGCAGTTCCTTAGCTTGACCCAGTAAAAACCTTGTGGCAGATGCTGGCTGTGATAATACCCACTTCAAAACAGGCAGAGAAGCAATACCAGCTCCTGTATCTCTACATGCACCCCAACCTGGCTCCTTAGTTGTGTCAGCAGTACAAGAGAAATCTAACATGAGTAAGAGTATCACTCTGCCTGAGCACTAGCATCCTCCAGGTAGAGGCCCAGTTCCCACATGGAATATCAACATTGCTTTCCTAAAACTCAGGAATCCTCCTTTTTGAACCAGATTGCTCAGTATACCACTTTACCCTTAAGTTGGTCTTTTCGTTGGCCATCATTTCAGTACAAAAAGACAGCAAATTCCAAGCCCTCATTGCAGGTTTTCTTTAAACATCCCTCCATAGGGACAAGGTGGTGTTGAGACCACACTCCAAGTTCATCCCTAAGGTTGTTATCCCCCACCTACCATGGCACTCTGGGCAGTTGCCTACGTCATCCACCCATAAGGCCGGCATTGCCCCCTGCAGAAAGTGATGACCCCCCCCCCCATACCATACCATCCTCACCTCCACGCTGCTGCTGGCAGTGGTGCTGCCTTCAAAGCTTGACACCTGGCCAACCACCAGCGCTCTTCACTCTCCAGCTGCCCAGCTCTGAAGGTAGCACAAAAGTAAGGGTGGCAATACCGTGACCCCACCCACCCCACAATAGCCAGATTTCGCAAGGTATACCAGATTGGGGGGAGGAATAGCTCAGTGGTTTGAGCATTGGCCTGCTAAATCCAGGGTTGTGAGTTCAATCCTTGAGGGGGTCATTTAGGGACCTGGGGCAAAAATTGGGGATTGCTCCTGCTTTGAGCAAGGGGGTTGGACTAGATGATCTCCTGAGGTCCCTTCCAACCCTGAGATTCTATGATTCTATGACTTTACAGCCCCTTACGCGTTTTTCATGGCCATGAATTTGGTAGGGCCTACCCATAAGGCATTTGCATATTAACAGTAGGATCCACACTGACTACAACATCTCAAAGAACCACAGTTATTGTAGGGTAAGTAAACATAGTTTCTATAAATTATCCTAAGAACCTATAGAATTTAATAGAGACTGATAATCTTTCTATAGGATACATTTTAGCCAACCTATAGACTAATATTAGCAGAGATATAATTTTTTCTATTTAAATTCTACAGGATGATTTGAATCTTTTAAATAAGAGTTCTAATTTTTTATTAAGTTCTCTAGGACTCTTCCATAAAGAGTGACTAAATTTCAAGATGATGATGTCACTTTAATTGCATGTTTACTGTGTGTTTCTCACATACTGGGTTGTTTTTTTTTCCAGACATTGCAAATTTTTCTGCCACCTTTGACTGGCATATTTTAAATTATGAAATATTACTCATAATGCCTCATCCCCTTCTTTTAAAGAAAAATCCTATAGACTTTGACAATCTTCTTGCATCTGCTCAAAGCTGGCACCTTAACTGAGATGTTCGGGTGATGTTATAAATCAAGACTGTCAAGTCAGTGTGGTTTTTTTAACGTCATCACCATGACCCCCAAGATAAAATCAGAGCTAGTCTGGATGTAAGTTGTTATAGAACATTGAGCAATCAAAATAAGAGTTGCTTTGTCTCTGATAACTTCCTGCTTCTAGAACAGATTGTCACATGGATAACAATAGAATCATGTTAGTTTGTAACAGAATCTGTTCCTTAAAATTAGCATTCTGAATAGGACTGTACAAAATATTGGCAATGGAATACAAAAGTCTTGAGCCTGATTGCTCGTTGGACTACATGCCTGCATGCAGATCCAAGGCAAGGTAAGACATCCTCCTTGGTCCCCTCCAAACTTCTCTGGTGGTTTCCCAGATCTTGGATCCGGGCACACAAGCGTATTATGTCCAGTTTTGGTATCCATAACTCAAGAAGGATGTTGAAGTTCAAAAAGCTTTTTTTAACCAAAAAGCTATAGTTTGTAGCTATATTTGTTGCATTTTTAAAATAAATAACATTGCAGTATGCAAATAAACTAAGGTCAACTTTATGCTGATTAGCCCGGTCATGAAGTTGACCTTAGTTCATTTGCTATAGCTTTTTTGTAGTATACCCATGAAGCTGATATTATTTTTATTAGCATCTATTACAATGGAATATGTATATACTGTAACAGAGTCAGGCCAGATGGCTACAGGAGAGTGATAGAAGGCAGGTATATTAACCCCAGGTTAAGTAGGTCCCTTTTCCCAGGGTAAGGTAACAGGGAACAATCAGGAACTTTCTGGAAACAATTAAGGCTGTGCTTATTGGCGGATTTGCTCGCTAATTAGAACACCTGCAGCCAATCAAGAAGCTGCTAGAATCAGTGAAGACAGGCAGGCTAATCAGGGCACCTGGGTTTTAAAAAGAAGCTCACTTCAGTTTGTGGGGTGCGTGCAAGGAGCTGGGAGCAAGAGGCGCAAGAAGCTGAGAGTGAGAAGGCATACTACTGGAAGACTGAGAAGTACAAGCATTATCAGACATCAGGAGGAAGGTCCTGTGGTGAGAATAAAGAAGGTGTTGGGAGGAGGCCATGGGGAAGTAGCCCAGGGAGTTTTAGCTGTCATGCAGCTGTTACAGGAGTCATTGTAGAAAGCTGCAATCCACAAGGCCCTGGGCTGGAACCTGGAGTAGAGGGTGGATCCGGGTTCCCCCCATCTCTCCATCGCCCCAACTCCCTACTTGATACCGGAGGAGTTGACCTAGACTGTGGGTTCCACCAGAGGGGAAGGTCTCTGGCCTGTTCCCCGATCCACTAGGTGGATCAGCAGAGACTGCGGGGATTGTTCTTCTTCCTTTTCCCCATGCTGGCCAGTGATGAGGCTAACTGAGTGAAAGGCAGATTTGAGCCAAGAAAGTGGCCAAACTGAGGGCTGCCGTGAACCTCTGAGGTGAGCAAATCCGCCAATAAGAGCAGGACCCACCAAGGCAGAGGAGGAACTTTGTCACAATACAGATAGATTACACAAAAGCTTCTGAGCAATCATATTTCCTATTCCTTATCTCAATAGAGTTGATACTAATACCTGGTGATATAGTGCTGAAATGAGCATTCATTTTAAAATTTGGTACACTGTCAGTTTTTTCCTTATATAAGCTGCATTTCAATTTCTTGGGCTAGCTGATGTAAGTTGGCTCTATTGATGTCAATGAAGCTATGCCAGTTTACATCAGCTAAGAATCTGGATCCCTGAATAGTCTCACCAAAAATCTATGCTAATGTAGAATTAAGGTTGCCAAAGTAATTAAGATAACGTATAAAAGACATAACCACAGTCTTACTATTAAAAAACAAACAAATCCTAAGCATCGAAAAAGGCTAAATAAATTACTGGTTTCAGTCATTTAGATTAATATATGGTTCCCTTGCCTGTACAGACCTTTATTTAAGAACCATATTTGAAAATTCACTTTCCATATTCCAGTAACAACTTTAGCTTTCCACACAAAACCTACTTATGAACTGTTTTGATGTATACATCTCTCTCTGTGTGTGAGTGTGTGTGTGTGTGTGTGTATATATACACACACACACACACACTATGTAATGTATAACTTGCAACACATTGATGGCTAGTCATCTTTAATGATCAGTTATATCCTCCCCTAACTGGTGAAGATAAATCCCAGCTCTAAAACTCTTCTAAAGTGTGTCATACATACGAATATATAGTGACAGTTCATGTCGAACTGAATTCCATATGTCTACATGTTCTGAGAATATATATGAAATGTGATAGGGAAATAGTAACTGATCTAGTGCAAAACAGTTGAAGCATTTAAAATTAAATTGCAAAGGACCCATAGATTTATAGTCTCTCATGGGTTAATATTGTGCTTTATTTAATTTCAAGTTATTTAGACATTCAGATGCTAAGCAGATGTGGTTATAAAAAAGCTCAGCAATTTCCTATGAGAGTTGGGAAAACTCACATGATAAAACATCATTTTCTCTAGGAGTAATTGAAAGATCATTGTCACAGTGTGTTTTGCTTGTCTTTTCATGACATGGTACGATGACCTATGTGAAGATCAGTAGGGCAGGCCATTGTCAGCTGTCCATGAGAACAGTTTGAAGGAGTACCCAAGCTAGTTGAGAGTTCTTGAGACTAAGCTTATTTTGATCATCTGTTGTACATGCAGCTTCTCTATGGTTAAACCTGGCTGTTCTCCATGGTTTTCTTGCTTTGTAAATCTGAAACCAATGGGCTGCCCAAACACTCCTTAACTCCCTAATCCCTACACTGAATGTAGGCTGCCTCTGCAATTCCCACCAGCTGCTTTAGGGACAGGGAAAGGAAAGGAAACATTGATGTTCATCTTTCCCTCCCCTCCACCCACCAAACCATAGGGAAGATTGGAGAAAAGGACCACATGCTTCTATAGTGGGAATCTCCCCAGGACTCTGAGAGGGCAAGTACTAACCTCATAGCCATACAGGTCTCTTTCCTTCAAACATTCTTCCCTTATTTTAGCAGATGGTCTGTTACACCAGCAAGCACTGCCTCTTACAACAGTATTTGTACTGATTGGTCTGCTTTGGGGTTTCAACAAATAGTTCTAGAATTGTTTACCCGAGGCCAGATTCTCCCACCTTCACAATGAATAGTGCCTTACTCCACAAGCAGTCTAACTCATTTGGCACTTCTCACAGAGTTAAGGGCATGTCTACACTTACCTCCGGAGTGATTGATCCAGCAGGGGTCGATTTATCATGTCTAGTGAAGACGTGATAAATCGACTGCCGAGTGCTCTCCCGTCGACTCTAGTACTCCATTGGAGCGAGAAGCTTAGGCGGAGTCGACGGGGAAGCATCAGCAATCAACCTACCACAGTGAAGACACCGCAGTAAGTAGCTCTAAGTACGTCAACTTCAGATATGCTATTTTCTTAGCTGAAGTTGCGTAACTTAGACCAGCTTAGCTCGGCACCCCCCCAGTGTAGATCAGATGCTACTCAGTGTGAGTAAGGAGAAAGGAGTACTTGTGGCACCTTAGAGAATGCTCAAATAAATTGGTTAGTCTCTAAGGTGCCACAAGTACTCCTTTTCTTTTTGCAAAGACAGACTAACATGGCTGTTACTCTGAAAAGTGTGAGTAAGGGTGGCAGAAAACTTGGCCATAGAAAAATATCTCAGTGTAAGTGTTACAGCTTAATAATTATGGTTGGATGATTTGCTACGCATTATGAAAAATCACTCATCAATTAATCTTTGTATTCGTCATTGTGAATGTTCCCATCCGTACAAGCTTGCAAGATCAGACTGCTGGTTTTGAAAGATCTCTGCCCTAAGCACAATGCTGCTTGCATTGTAATATGGTCTGCAATCTTCATGCCTTGTACCTGGACTAAAAAAACCACTTCTCAGCATGGCAAATGGGAAAATTCATCTACTGCAGACTGGACATCTCAGTTTTTAAATGAGATTTCTTTGTTTCTAAATTGGCAACGTACGTTATTTCCAAATGTTTGTTTGTCTGATCGGTATCTGTGATAAATCTGTAAACTTTAGTGAATCGCATCTTTCAGACTTATGACCTTGACACGTCATCCAGATAGTACCACACATATGTTAATCTTACCTATCTCCTTGCAGTTCAACATCCTGACACTTGTATCAGCTCACTGCTGCTTCTCAGGCTAGAGCATTTGAGGCAACATGTGGTTTGCATTAAAAAACAAATTTAATTTAAAAAACCCTTAGGTTTTGCTTCACTGATGATAAGTTTCAGACCTAAAGAAACCCATACATTTTTTTGCACACAGGGCTTGGGTGCAGGAGCAATGGAGAGAGATATACAAACATTCTTGCCCCCAAATCCTATGCCCTTCAGATAACCTTGTCTTGAGTGAAAGGGACTCAGTGTTCTTAATGCTACTACTGATTACAGCAAATGGAGCTCCAAAAGAAATCCAGTCTAAAACCATTTTATCCTCTGTCTGGTAGCGCTGGTTCATTTGAACAGAGTAAAAGGTCAAGTACTCCTTGAAAAGGCCTAACATGATCATGTTTTAAAAGGCCGGGAGGGAACCTGAGAAAATTCGTAGTGCTCTAGGACTTTTTGAAAAGTTCTGTTTCACAGAACAGAAGAAGTACAAAAATGGAAAAACATTGCATTTGCAAGTTTCAGAGCAAAAAGAAAAGGAGTACTCAGAATACTCTGTTTCCAAACTAAGCAAATAAAATATATAATTAAAAAAAATCCCACAGCCTCAGTATCACAAGACTCTAGACTAGATGGATTTCCCACTTAGAATTCTAGTTACGTGTGCTCGCTTGTTTGTTCTCTCTCTCTCTTTCACACTGTGATGTGGTGCACTCACTCCAACTGGATAGGAAGGAGTTAACCCCTCATTGTGGACTGAGAAAGCCATGTCCCCATGTCCCTACTGCGCACGCACCAAGTGCAGCACAAGTATAAAAGGGAGCAGCCCAGCTGAGTCTGGGCTGACCACCAGTGGGGAAGGACATCTAATGCAGGCTCCTGCCTCAGAGCAGTGGCAGCCCCTGAACATGGAAGCCAGAGGAGCTGAGACCCCGGCAGATGCCCGGATACCTGCAAACACCCCAGGGACTTCGGAGCCACTGGGACCAGTCCAGGCAGAGGAAACACGAAGTCACCCAGACCAGACACACCGCAATCACAGTAGGAAGTAGCCCAGGGGAGGGACTAGTCATATTCCCAAGCATAGTCAGCACTTTGCGGTTGAATCCCTGCTGACTTGGTGGCAAACTCACTTGTTGCTGCGCCCTGGGCTGGGACCCAGTGGAGCCGGGAGGGCCCGGGTCCCCCTACCCTGGCCACCTCTCTTTTTCCCCCCGCCCCTTGCAATAATAGCCTACCTCTCTGCAGGACACTGGGGCCTTGCTGCCCAGTGAACCAAAGTAGCCTTATTGACTCTGGCTGGTAGGCCATGCTGCCCTGCAGAGAAGGGCTACCCCATTGACTTGGGCCACAAGTCCCTACTGCCCTGTGGATCAGAGATATTATATGGACTCTGGCCACTAGGCCTTAACACCCTGTGGATCAGGGCAACACTATCTACTTTAGCCTTTGGTCTCACTACCTAGAGACAGACAGCTACTCGAAGGATGGGGTCTCTCCACCCTATCTCTCTCTCTCACACACACACACACACACACACACACACACACACACACACACACACACACACACACACACAATCCCTGGCAGAACCCCAGTATTCTATCCTTCTGCTTCTTGTGCTGGTCATCAGCACCTCAGATCTCCAAGCCCCTTGCTATCTTCTCTCACCAAATCCATGTGCTGTTAAATAAATTGATCTGAATTTCTTGAATAGCATCTAAAAGCCACTGATCATAAAATGCTATTGATCACATGCCAGAGGAAGGACTTCAGAATGACATTAAACTAGTGGTAGGACTAGGTAAGGAAGAGTGTGAGTAGCAAATTATCCAGCTTTTCCAGGAATCTCCAAACACTGTCTGGTTTGGAAAAACCTGAAGTTTTCCCAGCTGATTCAATTAATCTCTACAGGGGATATTTGACTTCACTGAGGGCATGGCTACACTTGCAGATGTAGAGCACTTTGAGTTAAACCAGCCTTCGTAGAGCGCAGTAGGGAAAGCGCTGCAATCTGTCCACACTGACATCCACAAGCGCACTGGCATGGCCACATTAGCAGCTCTTGCATCGACCACAGAGAGCTGTGCATTTTGGTAGCTATCCCAGCATTCAAGTGGCTGCAACGTGCTTTTCAAATGGGGTGGAGTGTGACAGGGAGTGTGTTGTGTGTATGTGGGGGGAAGAGCGTGGGTTTTTAGAGGGGCTGAGAGCGTGTCAGCATGCTGTCTTGTAAGTTCAGACAGCAGCAGCTTTCCCCCTCCCCCTCCTCATTCTCTCTCACACACAATATTCCACAGTAATGGTTGCTTTGTCTTGGAGCAGATAAGCATGCCGGCTGTCAGAAACGGAGCTTTCAAAGGGGATATCCGCATTTCTACAGTGAGTTCAAAACAATGAGAAGAGTGGCCACTTGACTTAAGGGGATTATGGGATGTTTCTGGAGGCTGATCAGAGGGCAGTAATGCAACATCTCGTTCACACTGATGCCCGGGCATTTCAGCCAACGCGCAGCAAGCTTTAATCTTCTCGCAGAGGTGGAGTACCAGGAGCGCTCTAGCCATGGAGTCAGAGCACTCTGCGTGCCTTGCCAGTGTGGATGGGTAGTGAGCTAGGGCGCCCAGGGCTGCTTTAATAAACTGTAACTCGCAAGTGTAGCCAAGCCCTAAGTATTTCAGTGGAAATTCTCCAAGGGTGAAATCCAGCTGCACTCAAGTCAATTACTTTGATGGGACTCAAGTGTTTTCCATAATTAAAAAAAATCATAATGGGTTATTGTTTGGTACATTTCAAACATTTAGCTATTCTTCCATTAGCCATGCACACCCTGGATTATTGCTGTGGAGCTGCTCTGAAAGGCTGGGAGATTGGCATGCATGGTTTTCTTTAAAGCATTTGTTTTGAAAGATCAATATGCATTGCCTGGATCTTCAAAAATGGGAAGTCAAACCTAGGGCCTCGAAATCTTGACAGTGGCCTTTCATCTTTTGGTAGATTTTACAGAAAATCTTTAGAGATGGACTAAGGAGGCCATGGTATAGTATTGTAAAACCCAAACCAGTGATGTTTCCTATTTATGTGGAACCCGGTTAAAAAGGTGAAGGAGACAAGGTATGAGAATTTTGCTCGAAAAAGAAAGGTAAGGTGGAGAATGAGATGTGGGATACTGAGCTTGTTTTAGTCATTTTGTTGCCATAGATTAATTTTAATATATGCCTCCATCACTGCGTTGCTTATTCAAACACTTTGCCATTAAGCTCTCTTTTGAATAATGTATAGTAAACCTGCTTTGTCTCCCTTAAATGTGTTCTTCCTTTTCTTTCCCCTTTTCCATTTTTTACTACTTTTTTCTTTCCCTTTTCCTTCTTGGTGTATCTTCTTCTTTTTTTCTCTCTATGTTATATAATAATAGTGCCCTCTATTTCACTTATTTTTCCCTTTAACTTCTTTCTTTTTCAGTGTTGTGTTCTTTTTCTCTGTTAGCCCCTGGTCTTAACACCTCTCCTCCATGTCTAGCATTACCCCAATTTTTCTGTTTTCTCAATTCCCAATCTGTCATTCAGTGTTGGGTATTATAGGCCTATGCCCCAGACCTTAGAGTATGTAAATCAGGATCTCGGATTACATTTTTAAAACTAATTTTCTAGCACTCGTGGTGGCAAAGAAAAGCTTGAAAATGTGATTCAAGTGTAACTGATGCAGCAATTTATGCCTGAGTCTGCAGAGAGTCTGAAATAGTAGCTCAGAGTGGTGTGTACTGCCCCAAGACCATACTTCTCTGGAGACCCCTGGGGGACGATATGTGAGGCGGAAAAGAGAGCAGTGTCCAGCTCCCCATCCCCAGCTCTGGTACAGTAGATAGCTGACAGACATCTGTCCAAATTTGCTACTGCGGGGTGCTACACATTGTGTCAAACATGAGAAGAGAGAACTGGAGGATAAGGAGTTTGTGGAAGAAAATTTTGGAGGGAAGCATGAAATGATAGACTTGAATGTTAGATTTTGCTGCTAATGTTTACAGGAGTGCTCTATCTGTATATATGTAAATAGTTATTTAATAGAAAAAATGCCAATCAATGGATCTCAAATATATGTAGCACAGTTCCTGGATTTTGTAGGAGCAAAACCACTTGTTGCCATGCACTGCAACTGGCCGCTTTTTACATTAGCTCTTAACAGCTAGAACAAATATTAGGATTACGTCAGTTTGAGAAAAGTAGGCAGGGAGCAGAGGCAGGATCTCTTATCAGAAATCTGCTTGTGGTGTGATGGAGATTGGGAGTGGTTGGAAGGATAGGAGAGGGAGAACCATTTTGAATGTTGCATCCCTCTCCTTTGTCTTGGCATGCTGGGGAGCGAGGATGACATCACCACCAGAGAAGATTGAGGTGGTAACATGTATCCCATATCCTTTCCCTAATAGTCTGGATCTGGGTCCATTCAATCTAAACCACCAAAGTTCATGGGCTGGGTAAAGGTTGCAGTTTAGACCCATTTCTGTGTACTGCAGCCCAGGCATGTTCGTCTGAGGTTTGTTTTAATCTGAAGAATAAGGAAGATAGCAGATTCATTTTTTTCCTATTAATAGACGTTGTTTGCAATATTTTGTACTAAAAGCACAGTGGTGACATACCAATAGGAATACTTCATCATGATGTAATTAGCGCACATGCCAGTCCTTTATACCAGCAGCCAGCTGCAGCTCGTTATGCTCTTTACTGCAGGCTGCATTTCATTTGAGCCATATCCTCCCCTTTGTATCTACTCAACCCACATTCATAGAAACAAAATTCAATAGTGCTGTATGGACATTGGAGTTTGGGCAGCACACATTGAGGTTCTCGGAACTTGAGGACCTTTTAGACCATCCAGCAAGCAAGTTAAATATCTTGGCTACTGTACCTAGACATGGATCTGCAGGCACTGCCACCCTGAATGATATCAGGCTTGCAATAATTGCATTCAGGAAAGGTGCTTTCAATGAAGACGTCTTGTCCTTATTCGAGGCATTGGGTCAGATTCTCAGTGGCACTCAGCTTCTGCTGTTGCAACTGCGAGAGGGAACTAAAAGGGATTTGATTATGGTTCCCTTAATCCTGGGGCCTATTTTTTACTAGTTCTAGCTCTGGAGTAGATTAGAGAAGCCTGAAAGCTCTTCTAATCTACATCTGCTATGTATGGCCTTTACATGGACATCTGCCAGTTGTGGGCAGACAAAATGTTGCATGTTTTTGAAGTCCCCCTATTCCCACACCTGGTGCCCCCTACACCAAGAGAATCTCCTGCAGGGGACATCAAGATGCTTTCCACTCACTTTGTGCTGCTAGAAAGGAACAAAGGGTATGGAGTGAGCTGGAGAACCTTGCTCATTATTTCTCTGAATGATATAAGAATTGTGTGCTAGAAAGCAGGTGAGGGCTACAGTACAACTTTGCACACTTGCAGATGAAGAAGTTAGCCCAGAAAAGTAAGATCCAACTGGCAAATTGGAATATTGGCACTCTAAGAGGAAGGGACGCTGAAGAGGAGGAAGGTACAGGTAGCATGCTTCCAGGAACCAAAATAGAAAGGAGAGAAGGCCAAATATTGGGGAATAACTTACGGTGGGGCCTCCAACTCAAGAAATTGAGTAGGCATAGCTCTTGATGGCAAAATAAACGAAAGAGTGGTGACAATAAATAGAATCATTGACAGAATAACGATGGTCAAGTTGGCTTTTGAATGTGGCTCGCTAAACATAGTTAGTGCATAAGCACCCTTGTCTGGTTGTGGGACAGATGAGAAGATACATTTCTGGGAAACATTAGACACTGCAGTTCAGCAAATTCCAGGACATGAGAAAACAGTTGTCAGTGCCACCTTCAATGGACATGTTGGAAGGGAGAGGCATAAATGGTGAACTGCTTTTAAATTAAGAAAACATAAGAAAGCAATGTGACTTCAAAATGACGAACTTTGGTGTGGCGCCGATTATACCAGATGAAGTGGCAAATGCTGTAAAAGAAATGAAAAATAATAAGGCACTAGACCCAGACAGAATCCCCACTGAGACATGGAAAAAGTTTGGGATGGAAGGCATCCATCTGCTGACATCCCTATTCAGGTCACTAGTGAGATAGGAAAAGATACCAAATGCATGTGTGATGCTTGTGGGGCACCTAGATACCACCTACCCTTAGTGTAAGGCAGTCTTGTCTGTATCTGGTGTGGGTCAGCTCCCCAGTTCCACTGGCCACAGGCAACACAAGCAGTTCCCTCTAGGCCTATGCAGGCCCCATTCTCTCTCTACAGGTTAGTGATAGGCACACCTCAACCCCCAAATCCTCCAACATCTCCCTGAAGTATCTAGCCCCTGGTCCACTGGACGCTCACACTGTTCACAGATTTGCTGCTTCCAAAGAAGCAATACATAGAATCATAGCATTAGAAGCTAACCCCCTGCCAAGATGCAGGATTTATTGTATCTAAACCACCTGAGATGGCTATTGTGCTTCCTTTTGAAAACCTCCAGTGAAGGAGCTTCCACAACCTCTCGAGGCAGCCTGGTCTATTGTCTTACTGTTCTAACAGTTAGGAAATTTTTCCTGAGATTTAATCTAAATCTGCTTTGCTGTAGTTTGAACCCATTGCCTCTTGTCCTGCCCTCTATGGCAAAAGGAGAACAATTTTTCTCCATCTTTTTCATAACAGCCTTTAGCTTACCAGTTACACCTCTGATCACCACTCCCCTTAATGCACATCACTTATGTATGGTTATAGTGAAAACAAAGTAAGTTGATTTAACAAACTGTTAAGATTCAAGTGGTCACCCAAAGTCTTTCCAGCATTTTACAGCCAGGTTTGGCTGTGATCCTCCATTCATGAGACAAACATGCAGTTTGCTTTCCTCCTCAATGAAGGATCTAGGGCATACATCTGCATTCCCAGACTCAGCCTAACAATCCATTGTCTTTAGTCTTAAACAGGATCCTGTCTGCCTGTTTATTTCTTCCTGTAAATTTCTCTATTGAAGATTTTGCAATCTTTTTATTAACATTTGGCTTACTATGCAAACAGGTATCCATTGTTAGACAGAGTCCCCAATGCACACAGATAAAAGCACGGATTACCAACTTCTTGAAAGGAAACTGTGTGAGACATGTCACTTTCTAATTACTTCCCTTAAGAACATAGTTTTCAGTACAGACACAGATATTTTGCAGTGATATTGATAAGAGACCAAGCGATGTAGACATTAATACAAATCCATAGGGCTTTATGCCCGGAAGTTAGACAGTAGATGTTGTTTTTGGAAAAAATGGAAAAAATATTAGAGAGAAAAGGAAAAAAATATTCATATGGTGTTCATGGATCTGGAAAAGGTCTTTGATCAAGTTCTCAGAGAAGTCTTCTCATGGTGTATAAGGGAGATGTATAATGGTACCAGAACTTTGTGTGGCTTGTGTAAGCCATGTATGTAGGTGCACCAGCAACAGTCAGAACGTCTCGTGGTGAAATAGATGAACTATTGGTAAAGGTGAGAGTGCATCAGGGATCAATACTCAGCCCTTTCTTGATTAACCTGGTTCTGAATACCTTCACAAAGACCGTACAGAAGGAGGCACTTTGGTACATGCTGTTTGCAGATATCATTCTATGCAGTGAGGAGAAATATAGTTTAGAAAAGGATCTTGATAAATGGAGAGAAGTGTTGGAGAGACATGGGCTAAAAATAAGCAGAGGAAAAGCAGAGTATATGATATGTAATTGCAATAATGTGAACACTGAAAAAATTGTCCTTGAAATTAGGTGGGAAGACTGTACTGAAAATGCAAAATTTCAAGTATCTGGGTTCCAGAATCTGGGGAAATGGAGGACAAGCGTAGAGCCAGGATAATAAATGTCTGGCTCAAATGGAGAGAAAGTGGTCTAGTAAGTGATAGAAAGATATCAGTAAGATTAAAACAGAAAGTTTACAAAAGAGTGGCTTATGCAGTTTTAATGTATGGTGCTGAGTGTTGGGCAACAAAGGAGAAACAGGAGCAAATGATCTATTCCAGAGAAATGTGAATGTTGAGGTGGATGAGTGGTGTTAGCAAGAAAGATCATGTGAGGAATGTGTATGTTAGAGAGATGCTCAAAGTAACTTCCATAAACAAACAAAAAAAGGAATGAGGGCTCAGACAGTTTGATGATGTTAAGCAGAGTCCTGGTAACTATGTGGGTAAGAGATTCCAACAGATCAATATTGAAGGACAAAACTGGAAAGGTCACCCCAAGTAGTAGTTGTGGGATGTCATAAAGCAAAACATTTTAGCATGTGATGTGGTGGAGGATATGGCATTGAACAGCATTTTGGAGGGAGAGGACTTACAGAGCAGACCCCATTTAATGGGATTAACACAAGGAAGATGATGTAAAAACAGAAGTTCTTGCACTCCCTTTGATAGAACTCAGGTGGCATATTGGGCTTTGCTAACTCTACTGATTTTTGCCTAGGCCTTAATTGTATAGACAACTGGACACATGAAAGAAAAGAAATCTAGACCTCTGCTCCTAGAGTAGATAAATCAGTGTGTGATGTTGGTGTAGCTGCTTTGTGAGGAATTGCTTTTGAAACCACACATGGGTTCTGTTTAGGTTCATCTGTGAATCTTCTATAACGTGAAAGGGAAGGGAATTGTGGGGGGAAGAGTGAATATATGAAGGATCACATCACATGTATGAGTGTTATGAGACACAATGTCTGTGTTGGGAGGTCATTTTTCTTTTTCTAGTCTTTTTGCCATAGGAACATCCCCTTATCATTTTTTCCAGTTGAACATATGGCCACCTTACCATTTGTGGGGACCTAAGACCTTTCCTGCTCTCCGAGACAGGTGACAAAGAAATTCCTCCAATTCTGTCTTTCAGTTGCAGAATTTTCATGGGACCACATAATCCCAGAATCTGAGGGCTCCAAATGGTTGCTTGCTTGCGGGTAGGCTTTGTTGATACTGTCAGTCATATTGTCTTAATCCCCAGCTCTGATCATCTTGGTGACTACTCAAGAAACATAGTCAAAGAATGGCTGTGATTAATGTTCTTTATATCTACAATTGTTAAAAGAACAAAAGACAAACTACCAACATAAGAGAGGAATGATAGTGTCTTTTCAAAGCTGCTCATGCAGAGTAGTCATGGACGTTCATGACTCCAGAAGTCCTTCTTGCTTCTTATGGAATTCATTCATGAAGTGATTTCCCATGTAAAAGTAGTTTGAAAGTTTCAGAGATAATTAATTTTCTTGGAATTCCTCCAAAAAGCACTGAGATGCGATGGGGCATTCTATAGAGATTCATTAGGATTCTTGTGGTGCTGGAAATGTAGGAAATTTGAGCAAAAAGCCAGTTTAAACAGACATCAGCATATATGGCAGTTAAAGCCAGGCACTCATGTTCTTTTCTTCTAGGGAAACAGCAAAAAAGTGCGTAAAACTGCCCTCTGTCCCTTTAATGGACTTTTTAAACCATTCTCTCAAACTACATATGGGTATCTTTAAATCCATTACTAATATCTTTAGAATGCGCTTGGTTTCCTGGTGCAGAAAGTAATAACAGCAAAGGAAATAAACTCCTAAAATAAATACCATATGAAAGAGACAATATTATATCACAATAAATAATTATACTAATAATAATTGAGTAATAGTATCTGTATTAGGACTCAGCAACATCTTGTTTCCAGATCTGTGGGGGGTTTCCTCTATAAGCATTTCATAGAGGTGATTAAGAAAAAGCAGAAAGCCTACAAGGAGTGGAAGATGGGAGGGATCAGCAAGGAAAGCTACCTTATTGAGGTCAGAACATGTAGGGATAAAGTTAGAAAGGCCAAAAGCGATGTAGAGTTGGACCTTGCAAAGGGAATTAAAACCAATAGTAAAAGGTTCTATAGCCATATAAATAAGAAGAAAACAAAGAAAGAAGAAGTGGGACCTGTAAACACTGAGAATGGAGTGGAGGTTAAGGATAATCCAGGCATGGCCCAATATCTAAACAAATACTTTGCCTCAGTCTTTAATGAGGAGCTTAGGGATAATGGCAGGATGACGAACAGGAATGAGGATATGGAGGTAGATATTACCACATCCGAGGTAGAAACCAAACTTGAACAGTTTAATGGGACTAAATCGGGGAGCCCAGATAATCTTCATCTGAGAATATGAAAGATTGGCACATGAAATTGCAAGCCCATTAGCAAGAATTTTTAATTAATCTGTAAACTCAGGGGTTGTACCATATGACTGGAGAATTGCTAACATAGTTCCTATTTTTAAGAAAGGGGGGAAAAAAAGTGATCCGGGTAACTACAGGCCTGTTAGTTTGACATCTGTAGTATGCAAGGTCTTGGAAAAATTTTTGAAGGAGAAAGTAGTTAAGAACATTGAGGTCAAAAGGATAATTGGGACAAAATACAACATGGTTTTACAAACGGTAGCTTATGCCAAACCAACCTGATCTCCTTCTTTGATAAGGTAACAGATTTTTTAGACAAAGGAAATACAATGGATCTCATTTACTTCGATTTCAGTAAGTCATTTGATACGGTTCCACATGGGGAATTATTAGTTAAATTGGAAAAGATGGGGATCAATATGAAAATCGAAAGGTGGATAAGAAACTGGTTAAAGGGGAGAGTACAACAGGCCATACTGAAAGGTGAACTGTCAGGCTGGAAGGAGGTTACTAGTGGAGTTCCTCAGGGATTGGTTTTGGGACCAATCTTATTTAATCTTTTTATTACTAACCTTGGCACGAAAAGTAGGAGTGTGCTAATCAAGTTTGCGGATGACACAAAGCTGAGAGGTATTGCCAATGCAGAGAAGGACCGGGATATCATACAGGAAGATCTGGATGACCTTGTAAACTGGAGTAATAGTAACAGGATGAAATTTAATAGTGAGAAGTGTAAGGTCATGCATTTAGGGATTAATAACAAGAATTTTTGTTATAAGCTGGGGACTTATCAGTTGGAAGTAACAGAGGAGGAGAAGGACCTTGAGTATTGGTTGATCACAGGATGACTATGAGCTGCCAATATGATATGGCCGTGAAGAAAGCTAATGCGGTCTTGGGATGCATCAGGCGAGGTATTTCCAGTAGAAATAAGGAAGTGTTAGTACCATTATACAAGGCACTGGTGAGACCTCACCTGGAATACTGTGTGCAGTTCTGGTCTCCCATGTTTAAGAAGGATGAATTCAAACTGGAACAGGTACAGAGAAGGGCTACTAGGATGATCCGAGGAATGGAAAACCTGTCTTATGAAAGGAGACTCAGAGCTTGGCTTGATTAGCCTAACCAAAAGAAGGCTGAGGGGAGATACGATTGCTCTCTATAAATATATTAGAGGGATAAATACCGGACAGGGAGAGGAATTATTTAAGCTCAGTACCAATGTTGGATACAGAACAAATGGATATAAACTGGCCATCAGGAAGTTTAGACTTGAAATTAGACAAAGGTTTCTAACCATTAGAGGAGTAAAATTCTGGAACAGCCTTCCAAGGGGAGCAGTGGGGTAAAAGACATATCTGGCTTCAAGACTAAGCTTGATAAGTTTATGGAGGGGATGGTATGATGGGATAGCCTAATTTTGGCATTAATTGATCATTGACTATTAGCGGTAAATATGCCCAATGGCCTGTGATCGGATGTTAGATGGGGTGGGATCTGAGATACTACAGAGAATTCTTTCCTGGGTGGCTGGCTGGTGAGTCTTGCCCACATGCTCAGGGTTTAGCTGATAGCCATATTTGGGGTCAGGAAGGAATTTTCCTCCAGGGCAGATTGGCAGAGGCCCTGGGGGGTTTTCACCTTCCTGTGCAGTGTGGGGCACAGGTCACTTGCTGGAGGATTCTCTGCACCTTGAAGTCTTTAAACCATTATTTAAGGACTTCAATAGCTCAGACATAGGTTAGGGGTTTATTACAGGAGTGGGTGGGTGAGATTCTGTGGCCTGCGTTGTGCAGGAGGTCAGACTAGATGATCATAATGGTCCCTTCTGACCTTAAAGTCTATGACTCTATGACTCTCTAAGGTCCTATTCAGAAGAAATGTCACACTGCCATCTAGAGCTGTGTGAAGGCCAGATGTGCTGACTCTGAATTGAACCAACCTAATAAGAGGACAAGTTGGCCTAGTGTGTAAAGGTATAGCCCATCCCAGAAACAAAACTCCTGCTTCATGAGAGAGAGAGTTTATAGAGCTGCTACAAGAAATGAATTCCACCTGCTGTGCACCACTATTCCTGATCTCCGTCTGTTCAGTTCCCCCATGTGTGGGACAGGTAGGCCAAGAGACAAGACAGAGCAGAAAGAGGGATGAGGTTAAAAACTGAGATTTAGAATTTTTTGTAATATTGTATATTGACATTCGATACAAAAAACTATATTAAAAATGTCCATGGAAAAATAGTGTCTCTTAATGCATATGCACAAGGGAGCTGAATTAAGGTTGCTCAAGCAGCCTTAATTCTGGCATGTAATAACTTTTGAGTGCCTGACTTTGCAACCTTAATAATGAACTCTGAATGCATAGTTTTCTAAAAATAGCATTACCTTGGTTTAACAGAAAAAAAAAACCATCCATCACATACAACTATAGTGATTTCTGCATGGGTTATCATCAGGGTTTGAACTGGAAACTTCAGAGCCATACCACAAACCTTTGCCACCTTAGCTAAAGGAGTAATGCTTACCTGATAGCAGTAGTAAACTGTCATCTACCATGTGATAGCAATTAGAAGGGGACGCAAAATGGCTAGTGAGGTAAGCAGCCATGTCCCAGACTAGTAGAATACTGGGATTAGGATTCCCAGGCACTTTTCCTGGCTCTGGGAAGGAAATATTGTCTAGTGGTTAGAGTAAGGGAGGCTGTTAGGATCTCTTGCTTACTGTGGTCTCCTGGCTTCCAGCCCATTATACCTTCACTAAGGCAAAAAGATAACTTGCTGCTACTCCAATGGCAGCCCTTCTCTGCAGCTGTGGGCCTGTGCAGTTGTTCAGAAACTGTGCAAGAAGATCAGTGGGTACTGAGAGCATGCTCAGTTCAGTTGGAATGCTCAGAAAGTTAAGAGCGAGGATCTAACAGCTTTTCCTGAGCATGTATGTAGTATATAGGAACTAGGTAATAGTCCTTTAAATAGTTTGACCCTTCCAGTGGCCCTCACTGCCTGTCTTCTGTGTTTTAGAAGTCACCAGATGCCTGCCAGAGCAGTAGTATCTATATGTAGACTTGCATGTTGTCTATAGTTAGATAACACAGTTATTTGGACCCCGTCAGGCCTGGGTGGTTCCTTCATAATAGGGTTGTTGTCTAAACAGCAAATATACAACAGTGTGCAAATAATGATTTTTCTGAAGTTTATAATTTGGCCAAATCTGAACAGATTTTCATGGAGAAAGCAGGAAACCCCTCTCTGGCCCCTAGGCAACTAGCTTAAGTTAGAGCAGCTTGCAGACTTCAGTTGCTCTAACTACCACTAGGGGACTGTTCCTGCAACAGGTTAGTCCTAGCATCAGGGGAATGCTGCACCCACTCCCCTCCAGATGCACTGAGCACCACTTGGCATAGGATATGCCTCCTAGGGCCGGACACTCTAGGAGTGTTGAACACTTGCAGCTCTCATTGACTTCAGGTGGTGTTGTGGATACTCAATGCTTCTGAAAATCAGGCCCACAGAAGTCAAAAACGGAGGCATCCTAAATTGCAACCCACATTTGAAAATCTGGGCTATAATCTTCAGAAGAATCTTGGCTTCTGTCCTGTGCTTGTTTCACAGACATAATGGTCTGTTTCTGTACTTGCTGTTATATGAACAATTACAACAACCTAAAAACATATTCCTCTTGGGATTGCTGTATGGATTTACACACTTCATTGGAGTTAGGCTTTTTTTTTCTTAACTGGATGTTGAACTTAGCAACATGATGATCTGAGGAAGTGTAATCTAAAAAAGTAACAGCAGTGTTTTGAGAGAGTTTGGCTAATGGCCAGAGTGAATAGTTGTATAAACTCTCACAGGTATTACTTTATAGTGTCCTGACCTCTGCAGTACTATGTGAAATGCTTTGTTTATAGCTCTTCTGAATGACCTATACATGGTATGCCCTCAATTTTCCAAAGTAGGAATACATGTACTAGAAATTCATTCAATTTTCTAAAACCCCAATTATCCAAAAGTATTCCTTGTCTCCAGGATATCCAGATAACCAAGGTTACACTGCACTGGCATTCAAGAAGTACATTTAGAACCCTAAGGGTTTCTTTAACTTATGCCCTGGCTGCCGTATAGCCCCTATGGGTGGTGTGGCTGCCAGGAAATAACAGAAGCAAAGGAATGCCCCAGATGTGTTTCCTCATATCCTAGCACACCCTCTGCACTAGATCCCTCTTGCAGGAGGGGTACAGAGGCCGTGTTCACTGGGGATGCTCACTGATTGAGACCTTGCAGCTGTTCTGCAGTCCCTTTGTCTTGTCCAAGTCAGTGGAAAGAGACGAAATAGTCCACGTGAAAAATTCAGTGGGCCCAATTCTACTGCCATTCAAGTCAATGGAAGTCTTTTGCAGTGACTTGAAAATACAAAATTAAAGCTGGTTAAGATCTACATACAGCCCATAACTTTCAGCAAAGTACTACTTAGTTTTAGGGAATTCACAAAACTTTTGAAGTTTTCTATTTGTCAAGATGTTGCAGTTTCAGAACAGAAGGGAAGCGGAAGAATTTCAGTGAGTTCAATGAGTGCATGCTCAAGTTCTGTGTAAGCAATGCAGAAAACAAAGTGACCCAAAATACAAACTTGCTAACATTTCTAATAGTGTAGTCCGTTATGAAAAACCCTGCGTATTGTGTATAAAGCTATGTCTGCACTGGAGATAGTTGTAATTTCCAGTTCTGGCAGAGCTAGGTGCTAAAATAGATGCGTAGCCACAAGTGGCAGGACAGGCTGGCCACCCCAAATAAAGTTCTGTCTGAAGCCCTGGTGGTGTTGGTACCTATTTGGATAGCTAACTCATCCTGCCACTGCAGCTATATTTCTATTTTTATCAAGTTAACTTGATCAGAGCTAGAAAGCATATGTCTACCCAAGCTGGAAATTACACCTCCAGTTCCAGTGCAGACATGCCCTAAGATCAATGTGAAATGTAACATCTATCAAAAATATTTGGGGGGAAAAATAAAATGCATTTTATTTCTGCTTTTTGTGTGTGACTACTCTGTACTGTAATTGATTCCCATATCAAATTCAAAGACTATTTCTTCCTCTGGTTATTTTTGGCTCTAGGGGAAACTGTGCCTGGAAAGTTAGATTAATAAATCAATACTGCACCAAATTAAATCTCTCTGCAAACTTTTTGTTTCTTCCCTAATGGTTTGAAAAGTTCAGCAAAAACATTTTTGTGTTCCCATATGTTAGATCAAAAGAGAGTGATAAAATGCAGATGTATGCAATTTTGTTTTATTCCAGACCACATGAACCACTAGCAAACAGCACATAACTATTTGAAAATGTATGATTTGTAAGCAGCTTTAAAGACAATGTATACCAGATTGCACTGTGCGCCTGGCCATATCCCTCTCACTAAATGATATAGTTCTGAACCCCTTCTCTCTACTTATACTGAGAATTATAGTGTACACTTGTGCTGTTTTGGTGGTGGTTCAAGCAAAGGGGGAATAAGGTCCAAGCCCTTGAATTAGTCCTTTCATTTTCTTTCTTCGATACAGACAGAGTGTGACTTCATATTTTATCGAATGCTGCAAAAGAGTTGATTTTTTACACTATATCTTCCTTTTTACAAAAAAGGCAATATATAAAAACACGTACTCATTTACTGTTCTGGGAGAATTCACAAGGGTCATCAATTGGATTATTTCCTTATAAGATAAAATGGGGACTTACCTAATAAAAAGCAACCATTTTTGATATTTCTTTCAAGCAGTATGTTAGGCCAGATTTTCAAAAGTCACCTTAAATTTATTCTTGCAAGTTTGCATGCACAGCTATTTGCAACTGGGCATTTGTGTCTGGAAATTTGCTTATAGAAAACTTCTGTGGTGGGGGGTAGAAAAAGGGAGAATAGAAGAGGCCTGGGTGCCACTAGTTGCTAGCCATCTGCCTCTGGAGTAATGGAGCAAGATTCTGCTGTCATTTATGCTAAAATGAATTGACTTCAATGGAGTTACTCTAGATTTCCATAGGTGTAAATGAGAGCAGAAGTTTGCCCTCAGGATTGAACAACAGTTTCATACAAAATAAGTACTGTACTCTTCCTCCACTACTGATGCTGTGTCACAGTACAGAATAAGCTGTAAGAATAGGAATTCATTTTAAAATGCTATTAAGGAAAACTGAAAAATTGAAAAATAAAATACCATTGTGCATGAGCACCTGTTAGAAACTTAAAATTTTTTTAACCTGGCCAACCGATAAAGGCCTTTCCATACCCGAAATTGAGATGTGGATAAGATTAAAAAGTAAAGTAGGGGGACAAATCCTGCCCTCATTTACACTAGTGGAAATCCAGACTAACTCCCAACTTCAGTGGAATTAGTCTGGATTTACATTAATGTAAATGAAAGTCTAACACACTGGTTAGAGGCATTATATGTCTCTCTCTTCTGTGGAGCATGTAGTATGTTACAGCTCTCCACTACAGAGTCAGGCTTTTTAGCTCAAGTAGTAGAGACTCAGTTTTTAGCTTTGGTGGTCAGAGATGATGGCAGTCATCCCTAAAGCAGAATGTCGCATAGAGCTTTTAGTGGTCTCATAAATGCTTAAATAGTATAACCTTCTCATATGCCTAAACAAAAACATATTTGAAACAAAGTTTAAAACAATCCCCAGAACAGAATGAGCAGAAGAGAATGAGCTTGCCAGATGGGGAGGGCCAATGGAAAAGGAGCTCCATGATGACGTGGCAGATCAGCCACTAGGCTTGAGACAGGCGATCTGGGGTTATTCACAGGTTCTTCCATTGTCTAACCCTGTGTAAATCTCTTAACTTGTCTGCAGTCCCCACCTCCTCTTCCCCCTCCTGGCATCTGTATTAATGGGAATAAGGATACCAACATATCTTTTTTTTAAGCACTCTGAGATTCATGTATGCAAAATGCTGGACTGTGAAAGTCCTAAGTACAGTGTGATGGGTTTGGTCACAGAGACCCCCTTGGGACTGTCACCTGATGTGCTGGAATTACCTCTGAGCCCATTTTCCACTGCCAGTTTGGGACTCCAGAACCCTGTCTTGTTGAGCCAGACATGCTAGCCTGTTGTCCATGGCCCCAGAGTTGCAGATTTTAACCAAAAACTGCTCAGCAAATCACTTATTTCCAGCCCCCAGACACCGAGTTCCCAATGGGATCCAAACCCCAAATAAATCCGTTTTACTCTGTATAAAGCTTGTATAGGGTAAACTCATAAATTGTCTGCCCTCTATTACACTGATAGAGATATGCACAACTGTTTGCTCCCCCAGGTATTAATCACTTACTCTGGGTTAATTAATAAACAAAAGTGATTTTATTAAGTATAAAAAATAGGATTTAAGTGGTTTCAAGCAATAACAGCCAGAACAAAGTAAGTTACCAAGCAAAATAAAACAAAACATGCAAGTCAAAGCCTAATACATTAAGAAACTGAATACAGGTAAATCTCACCCTCGGAGATGTTCCAATAAGCTTCTTTCACAGACTAGACTCCTTCTTCATCTGGGCCCAATCCTTTCCCCTGGTACAGTTTGTGATGGTTGGATCACAGAAACCCCCTTGGGAACTGCCAACTGATGTGCTGAGACTATCCCTGAGCCTGTTTCACTTGGCAGCTTGGGACTTCAGTGCCCTAACTGGTTTGAGCCAGACATGCGAGCCTGCTACAAACATAGACCCAGGTCTGAACCACCTCCCCTGACAGCTGCAGGTTTAACTGAAAACAGCTTGAGAAGTGTTCCTGTCTCCAACACTCAGATGCCCAGCTCCCAATGGGGTTCAAACCCCAAATAAATCCGGTTTACCATGTATAAAGCTTATACAGGGTAAACTCATAAATTGTTCACGCTCTATAACACTGATAGAGAGATATGCACAGCTGTTTGCTCCCCAGGTATTAATACATACCCTGGGTTAATTAATAAGTAAAAAGTGATTTTATTAAATACAAAAAGTAGGATTTAAGTGGTTCCAAGTAGTAACAGACAGAACAAAGTGAATTACCAAACAAAATAAAATATGCAAGTCTATGCCTAATACAGTAAAAAAGTGATTACAAATTAAACCTCACCCTCAGATGTTCCAGTAAGCTGCTTTTACAGACTAGCCTCCTTCTAGTCTGGGTCCAGCAATCACTCACACCCCGGTGGTTACTGTCCTTTGTTCCAGTTTCTTTCGGGTATCCTTTGGGGGTGGAGAGACTATCTCTTGAGCCAGCTGAAGACAAAATGGAGGGGTCTCCCAGGTGTTTAAATAGACTTTTTCTTGTGGATGGAGACCCCTCCCTCCCCCTGTGTAGAATCCCATCTACAAGATGGAGTTTTGGAGTCACATGGGCAAGTCCCATGTCCATGCATGACTCAGAACTTACAAGTAGCAGCCATTGTTCACATGCTACCTTGACCATCCTCAGGTAGACTTCTAATGTGGATTGGAGCCTTTCAAGATCTATTGTCCACTAATGACAGGTTTCAGAGTAGCAGCCATGTTAGTCTGTATCCGCAAAAAGAAAAGGAGTACTTGTGGCACCTTAGAGACTAACAAATTTATTTGAGCATAAGCTTTCGTGAGCTACAGCTCACTTCATCGGATGCATTCAGTGGAAAATACAGTGGGAAGATTTATATACACACAGAACATGAAACAATGGGTGTTACCATACACACTGTAACGAGAGTGATCAGGTAAGGTATTACCAGCAGGAGAGTGGGGGGGGTGAGGGTGGGGAGGGAACTTTTTGTAGTGATAATCAAGGTGGGCCATTTCCAGCATTTGACAAGAATGCCTGAGGAACGGCAGGGCGGGGAAGGGGAATAAACATGGGGAAATAGTTTTACTTTCTAAACTATAAGTAAAAATAATTTTACTTATAGTTTAGAAATGTAATGACCCATCCACTCCCAGTCTTTATTCAAGCCTAAGTTAATTGTATCCAGTTTGCAAATTAATTCCAATTCAGCAGTCTCTCATTGGAGTCTAAAGAAAAGGAGTACTTGTGGCAGCTTAGAGACTAACCAATTTATTTGAGCATGAGCTTTCGTGAGCTACAGCCCACTTCATCGGATGCATACTGTGGAAACTGCAGAAGACATTATATACACAGAGACCATGAAACAATACCTCCTCCCACCCCACTCTCCTGCTGGTAATAGCTTATCTAAAGTGATCATCAGGTTGGGCCATTTCCAGCACAAATCCAGGTTTTCTCACCCTCCGCCCCCCCACACACAAACTCACTCTCCTGCTGGTAATAGCCCATCCAAAGTGACCACTCTCTTTAAAATGTGTATGATAATCAAGGTGGGCCATTTCCAGCACAAATCCAGGTTTTGTCACCCCCCCCCACACCCCCCTCCGAAAACCACACACACAAACTCACTCTCCTGCTGGTAATAGCTTATCCAAAGTGACCACTCTCCTCACAATGTGTATGAAAATCAAGGTGGGCCATTTCCAGCACTACAACCGCATTTGCTCCAACCCCTCAGACAGAGACAAACTCCTACAAGATCTCTGTCAAGCATTCTTACAACTACAGCACCCACCTGCGGCAGTGAAGAAACAGATTGATAGAGCCAGAAGAGTTCCCAGAAGTCACCTACTACAGGACAGGCCTAACAAAGAAAATAACAGAACGCCACTAGCCATCATCTTCAGCCCCCAACTAAAACCCCTCCAACGCATTATCAAGGATCTACAACCTATCCTAAAGGATGACCCAACACTCTCACAAATCTTGGGAGACAGGCCAGTCCTTGCCTACAGACAGCCCCCCAACCTGAAGCAAATACTCACCAACAACCACATACCACACAACAGAACCACTAACCCAGGAACCTATCCTTGCAACAAAGCCTGTTGCCAACTGTGCCCACATATCTATTCAGGGGACACCATCAAAGGGCCTAATAACATCAGCCACACTATCAAAGGCTCGTTCACCTGCACATCCACCAATGTGATATATGCCATCATGTGCCAGCAATGCCCCTCTGCCATGTACATTGGTCAAACTGGACAATCTCTACGTAAAAGAATAAATGGACACAAATCAGACTTCAAGAATTATAACATTCATAAACCAGTCGGAGAACACTTCAATCACAGTCAATCAGTCACGCAATCTCAGACATGAAGGTCGCTATCTTACGACAAAAAAACTTCAAATCCAGACTCCAGCGAGAAACTGCTGAATTGGAATTCATTTGCAAATTGGATACTATTAATTTAGGCTTAAATAGAGACTGGGAGTGGCTAAGTCATTATGCAAGGTAGCCTATTTTCCCTTGTTTTTTTCTACACCCCCCCCCCCCGACGTTCTGGTTAAACTTGGATTTATGCTGGAAATGGCTCACCTTGATTATCATGCACATTGTAAGGAGAGTGGTCAGTTTGGATGAGCTATTATCAGCAGGAGAGTGAGTTTGTGTGTGTATGGGGGTGGGGGGGTGAGAAAACCTGTATTTGTGCTGGAAATGGCCCACCTTGATTATCATGCACATTGTAGGGAGAGTGGTCGCTTTGGATAAGCTATTACCAGCAGGAGAGTGAGTTTTTGTGTGTGTTTTTTTTTTTAAAAAAAGGGGGTGGGGGGGTGAGAAAACCTGTATTTGTGCTGGAAATGGCCCACCTTGATTTTCATACACATTGTGAGGAGAGTGGTCACTTTGGATAAGCTATTACCAGCAGGAGAGTGAGTTTGTGCGTGTGGTTTTTGGAGGGGGGTGGGGGGGGTTACAAAACCTGGATTTGTGCTGGAAATGGCCCACCTTGATTATCATACACATTGTGAAGAGAGTGGTCACTTTGGATGAGCTATTACTAGCAGGAGAGTGAGTTTGTGTGTGGGGGGCGGAGGGAGAGAAAACCTGGATTTGTGCTGGAAATGGCCCAACTTGATGATCACTTTAGATAAGCTATTACCAGCAGGAGAGTGGGGTGGGAGGAGGTATTGTTTCATGGTCTCTGTGTATATAATGTCTTCTGCAGTTTCCACAGTATGCATCCGATGAAGTGAGCTGTAGCTCACGAAAGCTCATGCTCAAATAAATTGGTTAGTCTCTAAGGTGCCACAAGTACTCCTTTTCTTTTTGCGAATACAGACTAACACGGCTGTTACTCTGAAACCTGTCATTGGAGTCTGTTTTTGAAGTTTTTTTGTTGAAGCATTGCCACTTTTAGGTCTGTAATCGAGTGACCAAAGAGATTGAAGTATTCTCTGACTGGTTTTTGAATGTTATAATTCTTGACGTCTGATTTGTGTCCATTTATTCTTTTACACAGAAACTGTCCAGTTTGGCCAATGTACATGGCAGAGGGGCATTGCTGGCACATGATGGCATATATCACATTGGTAGATGCGCAGATGAACGAGCCTCTGATAGTGTGGCTGATGTGATTAGGCCCTATGATGGTGTTCCTTGAATAGATATGTGGACACAGTTGGCAACTGTCTCCCAAGATCTGTGAGAGTGAGAGTGATGGGTTGTCCTTCAGGCTAGGTTGTAGATCCTTGATGATGCGTTGGAGAGGTTTTAGTTGGGGGTTGAAGGTGATGGCTAGTGGCGTTCTGTTATTTTCTTTGTTGGGCCTGTCCTGTAGTAAATAACTTCTGTCCATTAAGTGTTTCTTGACTGGGCACTTAACTTGCAAATTCCTTTTAAAGAATTTTAGAAATGCCTTAGTAAGGCTACTTAATATCAAACAAGTACACAGCCAATATTCATAACTTTGAATACAAAAATGATACATGCATACAAATAGGATGAATATATTCAGTAGATCATAACCTTTGCAGAGATATGTCACATGGCCCATGTATCATAAAATATATTCCAGTTATGTCATATTTACATTCATAAGCATATTTCCATAAAGAATTATAGGGTGCAACGTCACACAGTTCTTGTTAGTTCCAGCAGGCAACTTAGGTGAAAAGCAGGGGATTTCACATGACTGGGACCCCCTTTGTTCTGTTCCGCCTTTTATATCTTTGGCATAAGGTGGGAATCTTTTGTTTCCCTGGGTCTCTCCCCCCTCCCCCTATCTGTCATTTGGAGTGCAACTCACATGTCCTGTGAGACCCCAAGCCTCCATTCTTTCCAGTTTTCAGAGTAACAGCTGTGTTAGTCTGTATTCGCAAAAAGAAAAGGAGGACTTGTGGCACCTTAGAGACTAACCAATTTATTTGAGCATGAGCTTTCGTGAGCTACAGTTCACTTCATCGGATGCATACCGTGGAAACTGCAGCAGACTTTATATACACACAGAGAATATGAAACAATACCTCCTCCCACCCCACTGTCCTGCTGGTAATAGCTTATCTAAAGTGATCATCAAGTTGGGCCATTTCCAGCACAAATCCAGGTTTTCTCGCCCTCCACCCCACCACACAAATTCACTCTCCTGCTGGTGATAGTCCAGTCTGACTCACACAGGAATGCTTACAAGTAAACAGAGCCATTTACAACCGATTGTCCTGGTTAATGGGAGCCATCAAGATTCTAAACCACCATTAATGGTCCACACTTTGCATAATTATAATAGGACTTCAGAGTAATACTTCATATTTCTAGTTTCAGTTACAAGAATGATACATTCATACAAATAGGATTAACACACACAGTAAATTATAAGCTTTGTAATGATACCTTACAAGAGACCTTTTGCATAAAGCATATTCCAGTTACATTATATTCACATTCCAAGCATATTTTCATAAATCATATGGAGTGCAATGTCACATACAGTATTAATGATTTTTTTAAATTAAAAAATGTAGTTCAACAGAAAGATAATGGGAGAGCTGGTTTGAAAACAGAATTTCTGTCCCGTGAGGAACTCTGACTTCTGGAAATTTGTTTTTGTTCCAAATCAAGTCAAGACCTCAAAATATTTCATGCAATCAAAATTCCAAATTTTTGATTTGGAAACATCGGAATGACCTTATCAAAATGTTTTGTTTCAGTAATGATGAAACATGATAATATAAATTATACCACAAAGTCAAATTGAAATGAAGTGAGAAACTTGGAATGAAACTAAAGAAGAAAGTCAAAACAAAAAGTTCACTTCAATTTTGAATTGTTTTGAAATTTGTAGACATGCACACTCTGCATACATTTCCCAGACCTGAAGAAGAGCTCTTTGTAAGCTCTGAAGCTTGTCTCTCTCACTAACAAAAGTTAGTCCAATAAAAGATATTATCTCACCCACCTTGTCTCGTTAATGTTCTTACCAAACATTTAGATTTTGACAAAACAGCATTTTCCACTGGAAACTGTTCCATCAAAAAAACTTTAACCAGCCCTAGATAATGGGATACTGTGTGTCAGAAGAGAGGTGTATTTGCAGAGTTGAATGAGTGTGGAGGGCTTCAATCTGCATTATTCCGCCATCCAACCAATGCTCCCAGTCTTCACTCCATGAATACAAACATTACCAATTGTTTCTTATCTAAGTACCTGATACCTGCCAAAAGCTTTGGTTTTGAATTTCTCTCTCCCTCCCCCCCCCCCCCCCCCCAGGTAAGACATACCCAGGGGACACTAACAGAGAGAGCTTAGGTTTCAGAGTAACAGCCATGTTAGTCTGTATTCACAAAAAGAAAAGGAGTACTTGTGGCACCTTAGAGACTAACCAATTTATTTGAGCATGAGCTTTCGTGAGCTACAGCTCACTTCATCGGATGCATACCGTGGAAACTGCAGCAGACTTTATATACACACAGAGAATATGAAACAATACCTCCTCCCACCCCACTGTCCTGCTGGTAATATGATGCATATTTATGGGCCCTCGGGTGAGAAAACCTGGATTTGTGCTGGAAATGGCCCAACTTGATGATCACTTTAGATAAGCTATTACCAGCAGGAGAGTGGGGTGGGAGGAGGTATTGTTTCATATTCTCTGTGTGTATATAAAGTCTGCTGCAGTTTCCACGGTATGCATCCGATGAAGTGAGCTGTAGCTCACGAAAGCTCATGCTCAAATAAACTGGTTAGTCTTTAAGGTGCCACAAGTACTCCTTTTCTTTTTTAGAGAGAGCTTAGTACAGCATTATCCGCAGTCTTTACAGAAAGCTTCACTCTAACTTTGACTGACAATTAGGATAGTTAACTTCTTTCAGAGAAACAAGTCAGCATTTCTTCATGAAGCCAGCCCAATGGTGCTCAATGTGTCAGCCAGCAGGATATGTTGAACAGCAGGGCAGTTCAACTCTCTCAGAGATCAAATGTGTCATCTCTTGTGACGCATACTTCCTGTGAAACCCACTGTATCTCAGAGTGTCTGGTAAGAAATGCTATGTGAACTCCACCAACACAGGAGTGGTGGTGCCAAACAAAAAAAAAAAAAGAAGCCAAATGCTTGTCGCTCTGGGACAGTGAAAACATCTGTGGAGTATTTTGCTAATCCTAAACACTGCAAAGTCTGCAATTTTTCAATGGCTATTTTACTAGATGGGAGGGATGTGGGGAGAGGAAATGTCCTCAATTCTTCAGGGAAGCTCTGGATAGCTATTTCTATTAAAGTTTTTGAGGAAGTCTTGAATCCTTCATTGACTGGGATCATATTCCCATAGCATGTTCCAACTTCTGCAAAAGCACTTTATGTAGGTTTGTCTGGCACTACATCCAAGAATGAAATAGCTCTATTGGCTAGAATACAATATGCTCGTCATGCAAAGTCTTTAATAGACTCCATATTGTCCAAGTACATATATCACAGAAGGGTTAGAGGAAAACTCTAATCCCTCTCTTGTTGTCCCTCTTTGCCTTTCAAGATACAAGATTGGTGTGGAAGCAGTTTAAAATATAAAAGGTGACTTCCTTACCATATGTTTCAGTGAAATTCACATTAAGTGTACAGCAGATGCTGTAGGGAGGTCAATTTCAGGCTGAGAAGAACGTTTCCTTTTCTCTATTCTTTATATCAGAAGAGCACAGTGTTGACAGCATCAAATTAAATCTTTTTAAAAATCCACATTTGCAATTATTTTCATCAAATACGGTGGCCAGGTTTTCAAAGTGATCCCTAATTTGCAGGGCTTCATCTATGACTCCTGTTGGTATTGACATTTGTCACCCAAAAACGGAGGTAACCAAACTCAGAGGCCATTTTGGAAAATTTGAGCTTGCTGAGTTTGATATTCATCAGATTATTATGTGTTATCATAACTGGAAAGGGAAGGAGAGCTGATGGCAGCTGTCTGATCAACTACATAGCCTCACATACAAAATAAACAAGAAAAACAACTTAATAGAGCCCTCCAGTACACCACATGAAAGAGCTCGGGGAGCATATGAGCAATTGCTGTACACTATGGGTATTGTTAGAGAGAAGCGGTCACATACATGCACATATCTATTGATATATTCACCTACCACAAGTGTTACAATGGTCATCAACTTTCCATTAGGACAACGTGTTGGTGGCTGAGAATAGTTTTCTTAGTTATGTGTCGATTCTGAGGTATGTTAAAGACACCTCTAAAGAAAGTGAGATAAGTAGTGTAAACTTCACAAATGAACTTTATATGGCACATTTGGGTCTACAATTCCCTAGTAGTGTCCCCCTTTCACGATCACTCGCAATTACTATGACAGTTTAGAAAGTGATGAAAAATGCTAGAACTTATCAAATATTAAATGCAGCATAATATTAACAATTGATAAAGAGGTGTCATGTAATAAAGAGGTGTCACAGTGCATCCTACTCAGCAGGTCCTTTGTAATATCCAGGCAATTAATATATTAAAGAAGAGCTGTTTGTATTTCACGTTCCACATTATGGATATCTGATTAAAGGAAACATGCATGTAAAGTGCATCAGAAATCATGTTTGACATTCAAAAGTTGTCACTGAGACTTTACTGTTGTAATTAATGTGTCATAGAATATTCACCCCAGAGATATATAAATCCACACGTTGCATGTATTATATACCTTAATTCATATACATTTTATCTATTTATAATGATTAATGTGTAACTTTTAAGGAATTCAGTCAGTCATTTTTAAGTTAGACATTGCTTTCCATTATCTTTTTTTCTTTTTCTTTTTAACTGATTTAAATGTACAAATCATAAAGGGACAACTTCAAACCAGATAAAACTCTCATGGACATTTCTGGGCTAAATTTAAGAACAATAGTGTAAGAGACACTCATTTTGCACACCCACAACACTAAGTTGCAAGTTACTCCACTAAGAGTGAAAGGATGGGGCAGATTCTGCTCTCTGCTTCCTAGGTGTAAATCCAGAGTAGTTTTACTGAAATCAGAGGAGTCTAGATTTTCAGCGTTGTATCTGAAGGGGATAATCTGGCCTATTTATATACATTTTCTGATTAGCTTATACTTGACCTGTCGCACTGCCACTTATATCATCTCTGAATTTGCTCTTAAATGGCCAAATTCAGCTGTCATTGCAGCTCGTTAAAGTCACTAGGCTGGCACTGGTGAAACAGTTTAATTCTACTCTCACCTTCAAGTAGATTGCACTTTCGCAAAGGGATTGTGTGTGGTGAATAAGCCTTCACACCTTATGCTCTGGGTAGTAGTAATTTTCAGATTCCAGAGTACGGCAATGTATGGTTATGACTGTGCATACCTCATCCCGTGCTCCTTCATTGCCCACCCCTGGGCCTTCATTCTGCGGGAATGGTGATGGAGTAATTACACGTCCTTTTACGTTGCCATCAAATGTATTTTTATGACATTTCTCTCATACTGTGGGGATAGGGACGTGAGAACAATGAAACAATAGCTACGCTTACTGCATTGTGTCTCTGAATATCCCAGCGCAGGACTGGAATGCCTGAAAATAACCATTCTATGAAAAGTTTGAATCAGAGGCTGGTCCAGATTTGAACTGCCTTTTTAGACCAGGTTTTGGACCTGCCCCTAACTCCAGGCTGGTCATCTCTCCAACAATTTATTTCTGAATCCCTCTAGTTTTCTCAAGATCATATGTAATCTACCCTTGCATGCTGT
Source organism: Caretta caretta (assembly GCF_965140235.1). Lineage (NCBI taxonomy): Eukaryota > Metazoa > Chordata > Testudines > Cheloniidae > Caretta > Caretta caretta. Next base: position 86,516,050 of record NC_134210.1, on the reverse strand, counting down.
GTAATAGGATGGAGGGGAAGGTAGGAAAAGAGTGAGTACAAAAGAAGCCTCTCCATGTTTGTGCCTGCTCAGCAAAGAAAGATCACAATAGCAGACCATGTGAGCATAAGAGCAAAGTGCCCAGAAAGGACTGAGGAGGTGTTTTGAGGAGGTGTTTGACTGATGCTGTTTTTCTGTCCCATTTTGCATTGGCTTCTGAAGCCTGACTAAAAGGAGCAATTTGTGCCATCCTTATGGATGATGCAGAGTAAAAACCTCACCCCTCACCCCATGACCACCCTTCCCTCCCTCATGCACACTAAGAAGACCTAAGAGAGATTGTGCTTTCTGAGGCGTGGAATAATTTGGTGATATAACAAAGTGGCCAGGGTTATGGTTGTGATGTCAACCATTATATATAATTGGGTGTGAGGGGGAATAAGGAGGGCTTGGGAAGAAAGATGAGTGTGGGGGTTTTTTAGGCTATGTTAAGTTTAAGCTAATAGCAAGACATCCAGGAGAAGAAGTCAGAGGGAGGATGAGATGTGGGATTAGATGGAGGGAGCCAGAGTAGGAGTGAAAACGAAAATGTATGAGTTCTTGGCATAGATAGTGTAGTTATAGCCATGTGAGCAGATGAAGTCATCCAAAGAGAGGTTGCAGAGAGAGCTCAGGCCTAAGCTCAGGACCCCATAGAAGACCTCTCCAAAATGATGCTAAGGAAATAGACAGAAAGGTAAAAGGAGAACTAGGAAAAAACAAGGAAGAAGATGAGGTATGTTGTGTGCAATTGGAGAGATGGATGTGCAAAGAATACAGTACTGGGCCTCATGATAAAGCTTCAGACGATCTCATTTAGAGCTCAATCCCTCTGAACATCCAAGATATGTACTGTTTCTGTTTGTCTTGGTTTCTGTTTATAGTTTCCTGAAAGAATTGTAGGTTTTGTTTAGAGAAACTACTACATTAGTCTGTGTGAGTGGAATTTTCCAAAGCACTCAGTGGCAACTCAATTCTGCCTCAGCGGAATCAGTAACAAAACTCTCGTTGACTTGAATGAGAGGGTTGTGCAACAGAGTGATTTTGAAAATCCCTATACTTCAAGCTCATCATTTACTACAAGAGAATTGAAATACAGCCAGTCACTAAACATTTCAAACACAACACTCTCATAGGTAAAATAATAACTAAAAGATCAGGGTTTGAACTCTGCCTGGGATGAACGACATGTTTGTATATAATTAGCTACACCCCCATTCATTGATTTCCTTAGTCTCCTTCACTGTTTGTTGATCTGTGATCTCTGAAGGCCTGATCCAAAGCCCATTGAAATCAGTGGAAAGACTCTGACTCATTTCAATGGGTTTTCGTTCATGCCCTAAGTACACTAGTGTGATGCAAGCAGCTGGACACATACGTAAACTATTGCAAATTTTCAAGCTTTCCAAGTTTACACATCAAGGAATCAAGTGATTTATTTCAGAAATCCACATAAACACTGAAATTTTACATGCTGTAGCCACTTCGTAAACACAAAGCAATGTAATGGCTTTCTGGGTATAATAACTTACCAGAAAAGAAGTTAAAATGCAACCACACCTTCCGCTGAATTGCATTATCAAAGGGAATTATGATTCCATTCTTAAGCATTTCCCATGCTTATGGGAAAAGGCTCAATTATTGACTGAAAGCATAAGTGTACTCTTTTTTGTCTAATTGTGATGATACTGAAGCTTTTGTTTTGTTCTGAAAGCTTTTCCGCATACTTTTAATATTTTCATTTGTTCAATCCTTGCAAGATAATACTAAACTATTAATAAAGCTTTCATGCCCAGCTCATATGCTGTGTATCTGCAGAACACTCTGCTGGCCAGATGCTTATAGCTCATAGCTTCTATGAAATTAGATTACACTCCACACTATATACCATGACTCCTGTTGACTTTGATGTGAGTTGTGTACAAATCAAAAGGCAAAATCTGGCCTTTAGAAAGATTCTCCTCACTCCCTCTTTAGAGGTTCACACCAACATACATTTCCTGTTAAGAAGAGCATCCTTTAAACGGCATTTATTTTTTCAACTATTGTTGGGTGCTCATCCTGATTAATGGACAATATATATTGTACAGGTGAGGCCACAAAAAATGTAACCATCCACCGTAAATGTACCAAGTTGTGCTTTCAGTGGTGCCAGAGGCTTATAATAAATATACTCACAGAAGATGATACTATTGGGTCACCTTTGTTATATACATAGATTCTAGAATGTTGTTTTTAAAGAGCTTCCAACAGACAACATCAAGCCAATAACAGATACATTAAAAGGCTTGTATCCTACATTTAATTCTACATTTAAATAATATTAAAACAATTATAGGATCTTATCAGGTTGAGAAATTCCCACCAAAGAGAGTCATACGTAGAGATTTAGGCACAGATCCTCCAAGATATTACGCTCCTAACTTCTACTGAAGTTAAGATCATAAATACTTTTGAGGATCCTAGACCTTAGTTCAGAATTTGGAACCCTTCTAAAACTCTTCTTTGAAGCTTTCCTGAACCTGTTGGCCACTACTCCAGCTCTTCCACATGGTGCTCTGACATTGTATTAAACCCTCCAATATTCCCAGTTGCTACTTTCATCTATTTATCAGGGTCTCTTAATATTTCCCAGTCTTCTCTGTGCCTGCACTAGTCCACAATTCTCAATTCTCCACCATCCATTCTTGTCCCTTCTCCATTCACTCTTTTGTTTTCTCTACTGTTTTCCTGGCCTTGTCTGCTGCTCACCCTTTCATTCAGCTTTTACTCTTCATGGATTCCTCTATCTAAGGAACTTGGAAAGGATCTGAGACTTTGGCACCTATAAGGATACTTCTGGCGAAACATCATTTGGCTTCAGGCTCATTCCCCCAGAAGACTTTATATGGAAGTGAACTGAAACACAAAATAAATATTGACTTTTATTAATATTGCCACTTAGTAATGAAATTCTAAATGAGCTGAGCACTGAATCAAAGATAGAACCATACATGAAATGTAAATTAAACTTTGCCATAATATGTGTGTAAGCACTTTCCATTCCGTTTGGGAACTTCAGCAACCCATGATTGAGAAAATGTAATTTCTTACTTTTAGAGAGTATAATAGTACACTGCAATGACTAATATAATAATTCTTTGCACACTGATAATACCTTTCATCAGGGGCTATCAACGCAATTCACAAACATTAACTAGTTAAGCCATAGCAAATCTGTCTAAGTAATTTAATCACTATTTTACATAGGGGAAAGCTGAAACACAGAATGGTAAAGTAACTTGCCCAAGTCTTCCAGTGAGTCTTTGGTACCTCCAGGAACAGAGCTCAGATGTCCACACCCTAGCCCGGTAAGTCTGAAAGTTATTTCTCCAAACTATTTGGTGAATACTTACAAACAATAAATACCTTTAAAGAAAATCAGGAATAGTTTTCAGACAATTCACTAACCATAAAATGGGGTTGCTTCATAAAAAAATATTAGCCCTAGTGAACAATGCACCTAGCTCTACTCCAAAGGTTTCAAAGTTGGGTTCAGATAAGCACCCAAAGATTTACTTGACCTTTTCTGAAATTCTTTGTTTGAGAAGTTAGTCTGAGAATTTTCCAAGAATAAGCTTCCTCATTAGACTTGCAGGGCCATATCCTCAGCTAAGTCAATGGAGCCACCCTGATTTACAAACACTGAGGATCTGGCTCTCAGTACTTACTAGTTTTGGCCAAGTCTCAAGTATACCAGGAATAACTTGTTACAGAATTTTAGTATTTATAATTCCTGCCAAACCTAGGGAGTGTGGAAGTGAACCCATTGCTCAGTGTGTGTGTTATGTGTGCCTGATTCACAAAGGATGTGAGTCTGTTTTCGCTCTTGGCTAGGGAGCCTGGCTCATTAGATCAAGCTGTGAAATCTTGTGTTTTTGGCTCTATAGGTCCCTGATTCAATCTTTGGTGTTGGGCTAAAATGGCAGCTCTCACGAAGCCCATGAAAACATAAGACAAGCAAAAGAGTAAATCAAACCCTTTCAAACAACAAAACAGACTCTGGTCCTGTCACTTTGACTTTTGGTTATATGTTTGTTTGAGTAAGCGAGGTACCACAGGAGCCAGCAAACAGAGCTGTAAACAGGGGAGTTTGCATGGAAGCTCTGTTGGAGGAGAAGGTATTTGTATTTGGTTTTGTATTTGTATGTGTAGAGGCTTGTAGGGGCTTTGTGCTGGGAGAGAAGCTGAGCCCTGATTAGGGGCCGGGGCTTCTCTGACTAGGGGTCCTATAAAGGTAGCCAGCCAGCCAGTCAGGCAGCAGCACAGGAGCCAGCCAACAGAGCTGTAAACAGGGGAGTTTGAAAGGGGAGTTTGTATTGTGGTGCTTGTTGGGGTTTGTTTTTGCTGTGGGTGGTGGTGGTTAGGTGTGGTTTGTGTTTCCCAGATTAACAGGATTTAGGTGGGAAGGCTATGACAGATACAGAGGCAGCAGTGGGAGTGACTCATGTCGTGGAAGACACAATGAAGATGACTGGATGTGGAAGCTGTGGTCTGTACACGATCCTGGAGGGGGTACCTGGTAAGAGTTTTGTCTGGATGAAATGCTATCTGATAGAGCTGATGGAGGAAAAGATCCGAGGTTTGGAGATGCAGGTGGAAAGTCTGATTGAGTTTAGGAAGGGGTTTGAGCAGATTATGGAGCAAAGACATGAGGTATCTCAAGGGAAAAGTTTAGACTTGCAGATGGAAGCAGGACTGAGGAATTCTGAGGGGAGACTGGGTGAGGAAAGTGGTCAGTGGAAGCATGTGACTAAAAGAACCAGGCAGCGGAAAAGACGGGTTAGTGAAGGAGAAATAGAGCTCAAGAACAGATTTGCAGAGTTGGAAAATGAAGAAGGGGCTCAGCAGGTAGTCACTGAAGGTGGAAGGGCAAGGAAGAAGAGAAGAGCGGCTAGTCCTATAGGAAAAGGGGAAGAGTCAATGGAGACTACACCAAATATGAGCCCCAGGAGGTTACAGGATGGGTTGAAGAGGATTACAAGGGAGAATAGGAATGGAAAGAACTTGCAGCCAGAGGGAACAGGGTATAGACTGGAGAATAGCACTGTCACCAGGAAAAGGCAGGTCTATGTGATCAGGGACTCTTTACTGACAAGAATAGACAGGCCTGTAACCAGAGCTGATCCAGAGAATAGAAGGGTATGCTGTCTTCCAGGTGCTAAGATACGGGATGTAGACCTGAGGTAGAAAAGGATCCTAAAGGGAGCAGGAAAGGATTCCCTAATTATCCTTCATGTGGGAACAAACGATACGGCTAGATTCTCGCTGGAAAGTATTAAGGGAGACTATGCTAGGCTGGGGAAGACGCTTAAGGAAATCGAGGCTCAGGTAATCTTTAGTGGGATTCTGACTGTTCCTAGAAAAGGGCAACAAAGGTGTGACAAGATTATGAATATCAACAGATGGCTTAGGCAGTGGTGCTATAAGGAGGGCTTTGGGATGTATGGCCACTGGGAGGCATTCATGGACAGAGGACGTTCTCTCGGGATGGACTTCATCTGAGTAGGGAAGGAAATAGACTTCTAGGATGGAGGCTGGCACAACTGATTAAGAGAGCTTTAAACTAGGAATCTGGGGGAGATGGTTGGGAGATGTCCAGGTAATCTCCACGCCAGATTTTAGCATTGAGAGGGAATAAAACTAAGTAAGAAAGGATATAGCCGTGGGTAGGAGAATGGATATAAGGAGGAAGGGCAGTGTGGATACCAGTCTAACAGGTTATACTGGCTGTAGAATGACCGTGCCTAATAGGGCACAGAATGTGAGCGAGGCCAAACAGCAAAAATTAAGATGTTTGTACACCAATGCGAGGAGCCTAGGTAACAAAACGGAGGAACTAGAGCTACTGGTGCAGGAAGTGAAACCAGATATTATAGGGATAACAGAAACCTGGTGGAATAGTAGTCATGACTGGACTACAGGTATTGAAGGGTATGTGCTGTTTAGGAAAGACCGAAATAAAGGTAAAGGTGGTAGAGTAGCACTGTATATCAATGATGAGGTAGAATGTAAAGAAATAAGAAGCAATGGAATGGATAAGACAGAGTCCGTCTGGGCAAAAATTACATTGGGGAAGAAAACTATTAGAGCCTCCCCTGGGATAGTGCTTGGGGTGTGCTACAGACCGACGGGATCTAATTTGGATATGGATAGAGCCCTCTTTAATGTTTTTAATGAAGTAAATACTAATGGAAACTGCACAATCATGGGAGACTTTAACTTCCCAGATATAGACTGGAGGACGAGTGCTAGTAATAATAACAATAATAGGGCTCAGATTTTCCTAGATGTGATAGCTGATAGATTCCTTCATCAAGAAGTTGCTGAACTGACTAGAGGGGATGCCATTTTAGATTTGGTTTTGGTGAGTAGTGAGGACCTCATAGAAGAAATGGTTGTAGGAGATAATCTTGGTTCAAGTGATCATGAGCTAATTCAGTTCAAACTGAATGGAAGGATTAACAAAAATAAATCTGCAACTAGGGTTTTTGATTTGAAAAGGGCTGACTTTCAAAAATTAAGGAAATTAGTTAGGGAAGTGGATTGGACTGAAGAATTTATGGATCTAAAGGCAGAGGAGGCCTGGGATTACTTTAAGTCAAAGCTGCAGAAGCTATCAGAAGCCTGCATCCCAAGAAAGGGGAAAAAATTCATAAGCAGGAGTTGTAGACCAAGCTGGATGAGCAAGCATCTCAGAGAGGCGATTAAGAAAAAGCAGAAAGCCTACAGGGAGTGGAAGATGGGAGGGATCAGCAAGGAAAGCTACTTTATTGAGGTCAGAACATGTAGGGATAAAGTGAGACAGGCTAAAAGTCAAGTAGAGTTGGACCTTGCAAAGGGAATTAAAACCAATAGTAAAAGGTTCTATAGCCATATAAATAAGAAGAAAACAAAGAAAGAAGAAGTAGGACCGCTAAACACTGAGGATGGAGTGGAGGTTAAGGATAATCTAGGCATGGCCCAATATCTAAACAAATACTTTGCCTCAGTCTTTAATAAGGCTAAAGAGGATCTTGGGGATAATGGTAGCATGACAAATGGGAATGAGGATATGGAGGTAGATATTACCATATCTGAGGTAGAAGCGAAACTCAAACAATAGTAGTCATGACTGGACTTAATGAGCTTAATGGGACTAAATCGGGGGGCCCAGATAATCTTCATCCAAGAATATTAAAGGAATTGGCACCTGAAATTGCAAGCCCATTAGCAAGAATTTTTAATGAATCTGTAAACTCAGGGGTTGTACCGTATGATTGGAAAATTGCTAACATAGTTCCTATTTTTAGGAAAGGGAAAAAATAGCGATCCGGGTAACTACAGGCCTGTTAGTTTGACATCTGTAGTATGCAAGATCTTGGAAAAATTTTGAAGGAGAAAGTAGTTAAGGACATTGAGGTCAATGGTAAATGGGACAAAATACAACATGGTTTTACAAACGGTAGCTTCTGCCAAACCAACCTGATCTCCTTCTTTGAGAAAGTAACAGATTTTTTAGACAAAGGAAACAGAGTGGATCTAATTTACCTAGATTTCAGTAAGGCGTTTGATACTGTGCCACATGGGGAATTATTAGTTAAATTGGAAAAGATGGGGATCAATATGAAAATTGAAAGGTGGATAAGGAATTGGTTAAAGGGGAGAGTACAACGGGTCCTAATGAAAGGTGAACTGTCAGGCTGGAAGGAGGTTACTAGTGGAGTTCCTCAGGGATTGGTTTTGGGACCAATCTTATTTAATCTTTTTATTACTGACCTCAACACAAAAAGTGGGAGTGTGCTAATAAAGTTTGCAGATGATACAAAGCTGGGAGGTATTGCCAATTTAGAGAGAGACCGGGGTATCATACAGGGGGATCTGGAAGACCTTGTAAACTGGAGTAATAGTAATAGGATGACATTTAATAGTGAGAAGTGTAAGATTATGCATTTAGGGATTAATAACAAGAATTTTAGTTATAAGCTGGGGACGCATCAATTAGAAGTAATGGAGGAGAAAAAGGACCTTGGAGTATCGGTTGATCATAGGATGACTATGAGCCGCCATTGTGATACGGCCATGAAAAAAGCTAATGCGTTCTTGGGATACATCAGGAGAGGTATTTCCAGTAGAGATAAGGAGGTTTTAGTACCGTTATACAAGGCACTGGTGAGACCTCACCTGGAATACTATGTGCAGTTCTGGTCTCCCATGTTTAAGAAGGATGAATTCAAACTGGAACAGGTACAGAGAAGGGCTACTAGGATGATCCGAGGAATGGAAAACTTGCCTTATGAAAGGAGACTCAAGGAGCTTGGTTTGTTTAGCCTAACTAAAAGAAAGTTGAGGGGAAATATGATTGTTCTCTATAAATATATTAGAGGGATAAATACCGGACAGGGAGAGGAATTATTTAAGCTCCGTACCAATGTGGACACAAGAACAAATGGATATAAACTGGCCATCAGGAAGTTTAGACTTGAAATTAGACGAAGGTTTCTAACCATCAGAGGAGTGAAGTTTTGGAATAACCTTCCAAGGGAAGCAGTGGGGGCAAAAGATCTATCTGGCTTTAAGATTAAACTCAATAAGTTTATGGAGGAGATGGTATGATGGGATAACATGATTTTGGTAATTAATTGATCTTTAAATATTCATGGTAAATAGGCCTAATGGCCTGTGATGGGATGTTAGATAGGGTGGGATCTGAGTTACCCAGGAAAGAATTTTCTGTAGTATCTGGCTGGTGAATCTTGCCCATATGCTCAGGGTTTAGCTGATCGCCATATTTGGGGTCGGGAAGGAATTTTCCTCCAGGGCAGATTGGAAGAGGCCCTGGAGGTTTTTCGCCTTTCTCTGTAGCATGGGGCACAGGTCACTTGCTGGAGGATTCTCTGCTCCTTGAAGTCTTTAAACCAGGATTTGAGGACTTCAATAGCTCAGACATAGGTGAGAGGTTTTTCACAGGAGTGGGTGGGTGAGATTCTGTGGCCTGCGTTGTGCAGGAGGTCGGACTAGATGATCATAATGGTCCCTTCTGACCTTAGTATCTATGAATTACAGCAATGTAGGTCAGTGAATCTGTAAGTTAAATTCAGCACAAATAGACTGATTTTATAATAACGTTGACAGCAATGCCTGTTCTCCTTTACCCTCCTCCACTTCCACATTTGAATAGAAATGTCACATGAAGTTGCACTATTATTTGTCACCTTGACTTAAAAAAATCAATTAAATCCCACAAATTATCAGATGATTGATTTTTTCGTAGATTTCAGGAAATTTCAAAATCCACCTAAACATGTATTCCAACAAGCAACGTACTGGGACATGGGGTGAAATCCTGCTCCCCCTTGCACAAAGCCAGAGTGAATGGGTTTGTCATAGGGGACCAATGCAGGCATTCAGGAGAATTAAATCCTCCTGAAGGCCAGGACCAGGCCAAAGAAAACCATGCAGTCAGTCTGCAGCCACTGCTACAGTTTATGGACTGTTGTAGAATCTTCAAACTACTGCTCCTCACCAAGTGAGAGCTGTGGCCAGTGGATCCATGCAGTTTACAGACCCACTGACCTTACCACACACCATCCTGCATCTTTGTGGAGTCAACATAGAGCTTAGCTCCATGGTGCAGCAGACTCTGAAGAGTCAGTCCTTCAGTATATCTCATCTGCATTCTGCAATGGTTTTGCTGCATTATAAACTTTCCATGGCCAGAAGGATTTCACCATTATTTGTTAATATAGCCAGTGTTGTGAAATTGTTCACATCACAAAGCATATAACACAGCCTGATTGACAACTGCCCCTTAGGAGAGGACTAGGAATACAATAGCTGGGAAGCTGCATGTCAGCACTGAGATGCATAGGCAGAGCTTTGCATTGGAATTAGGGTTTGATCCTGCTCCCATTGAAGTAAATGTATAAATCCCCATTGACTTCAGTGGGGCAGGATCAAGCCCCTAATGCCTTCTTATACTCAGTCCTCCACTTTTTCCAAGTTATTTAACAACTCAAAACTAAGCCCTGGTCTACACTACGAGTTTAGGTCGAATTTAGCAGCATTAGGTTGATTTAACCCTACACCCGTCCACATGACAAAGCTATTTTTGTCGACTTAAAGGGCTCTTAAAATCGATTTTGGTACTCCTCCCCAACAAGGGGATTAGCACTAAAATCAACATCACTGGGTCGAATTTGGGGTAGTGTGGACACAATTCAACGGTATTGGCCTCCGGGAGCTATCCCAGAGTGCTCCATTGTGATCACTCTGGACAGCACTTTCAACTCAGATGCACTAGTCAGGTACACAGGAAAAGCCCCGGGAGCTTTTGAATTTCATTTCCTGTTTGGTCAGCATGGCGAGCTCATCAGCACAGGTGACCATGCAGTCCCCTGAAAGCGGGGGGAACTGGATCTGATCGCTGTATGGGTAGATGAATCCGTGCTATCAGAACTCCGTTCCAAAAGACATAATGCCAATAAATATGCCAAAATCTCCAAGGGCAAATGTGAGGTGTTTACAATGCTCACAACTGCAGCGGTGAGCGGAGCGGGCTCCCACTTGCAGTGCTATGGCAGATGCGCGGGCAATCCAGGAAAAAACGGCGAGAAATGATTGTCTGCCATTGCTTTCACGGAGGGAGGGAGTGAGGGAATGGTCACTGATGACACGTACCCAAAACCACTGGCAGTTTCCTTGTCTGTTATCTCAATTTTTTTAATTAATAAAGAATGCATGGTTTCAAAACAATCTTTACTTGATTTTGGGGGGGAGGGTGGTTGGCTTACAGGGAATTAAAATCAACAAAGGGGGCGGGTTTGCATCAAGGAGAAACACGCACAACTGTCACACCGTAGCCTGGCCAGTCATGACACTAGTTTTCACAGTCTCTTGTGATACGCAGCGTGCCTTGCTGTGCTCTTCTAATCAGTGTCTGGCTGCTCAAAATCAGATGCCAGGCAATTTGCCTCAAATCCCACCCTGCCATAAACATCCCCACCCCTTACTCTCACAGATATTATGGAGCACAGAGCAAGCAGCAATAACAATGGGAATGTTGGTTGCACTGGGGTCTGACTAACAACGCCGGCGAGCTTTTAAACGTCCAAAGGCACATTCTACCACCATTCTGCACTTGCTCAGCCTATAGTTGAATTGCTCCTTACTACTGTCCAGGCTTCATGAGCCATGGGAGCAAGGGGTAGGCTGGGGTAGGTGAAACTGCACGGTGCTGCCGGCTGGGAGACCAGCCTGAGGCAGAAGCCTCCAGCTCGCAGGAGATCAGGATAGCAGAGTTGCAGCGGAAGCGGTGGAGCGAGCAAAACACCATTGATGAGGACGGCTAGCAGTCCTACTGCACCGTCTGCTGCAGAGTTGCAGCGGAAGCAGTGGAGCCGTTCACCATTGATGCGAAGGCACCCAGGAGCTGCTGCTGTGTGGCCAAGGCAAAAGAGCAGGTGCCCTGGAGCTGTTTCCTGTGGAATGTGTACCAGCAAGACTTCTTCGCCAGTGACAAAGGACAGGAATATGATGCACCTAAAATCTAAAAAGGCCTGCACATTTCCCAGAGTCACTACCCTTGATAACAGAATGTCAATGATTGCATTGGCTACTTGGATCACAGCAGCCCTCACAGTAGACTTGCCCACAACAGCAGTGGTGATGGTGAGCTGAGTGGGCTCCCGCTTGCAGTGCTATGGCATCTGTGTGGTTAACCCAGGAAAAAAGCTGCGAAACAATTGTCTGCCATTGCTTTCATGGAGGGAGGGAGAGAGGGAGGGGCGACTGACAACATGTACAACCACCCACGACAATGTTTTTGCCCCATCAGGCATTGGGAGCTCGACCCAGAATTCCAATGGGCAATGGAGACTGCGGGAACTGTGGGATAGCTACCCACAGTGCACTGCTCCAAAAGTCTACGCTAGCCACGGTACTGTGGATGCACTGCGCCGACTTAATGCACTTAGTGGGGATGCACGCAATCAACTCTATAAAACCGCTTCCGAAAAATCGACTTCTATAAAATCGACCTAATTTCATAGTGTAGACATACCCTAAGTGAGGTCCTTAATTTGCCTATAAAACCTCCAACTGTTTCTTTAAAAAGACCAAAAGGAACCTGCCTTTTTCTCAAAGCCACAGATACTACAAGATGAACATTTCTTTTCTATAACTTACAAATAATATATACTCATGCAAATACTGGTCCTTCATTTTTCTCTACTCTTCTGGTTTTTAAGTGCCTTCTCTAGGTGTAAAATTGCAGAATTCACCCCTTAAAGATTCTGTGAGCCTATTCCTCAACCCACAAAAAAGATCTTTCTCACAATGTTCTGCCTCATTGCTAACTATATGTCTCAGGTTGCTTGGCTTGCTTGCAGTTTTAATTCCAAAAGCGTGGGAAGATACAGTGTCTCACACTTATGTTTGCTTTCCTGTTTTCTAAATTTGTAAATCACTGTTTTCCCAGATAAAATATATACTGACTCTTTCTACAAACCAAAGCTGTCATTTTTCTAAAATCAAATTAAATGCTGTCTGAATTTCAGTTAAATGTTTTGTAAAACAAACAAATAAACAAAAAAACCAACAACCACATCCTTCATTCTGGCTGATTTAGCCTTAAATCTTCATGTTTGGCTAGACTGTGATTCGGATTATATGCCCATACGAGAGAGCAAGACCACCCCACCTTACAACCTCCTGCACAGCTACTCAGTCCTCGGGTCCAGGTGCCTAGAAATGAGCAGGGCTACTCACCCACTTAATCCCTTCCTAGAGCAGGTAGCCAGGGAATGAGTGGAGCCTTTTCCAAGTGCTTAAAGTTAATCACATACTTAAGAGTTTTGCTGAACAGAGCTCCCCAAAGAGCTTACAGCCACAGAACCCATTCCTGCAAATGGATCTGTACAGGCAGATCCATGTGCCCATACAGATCCAAATTCAGGATTGGGGCCTACCTTTGACATGACATAAGAAATGATGATCATTAATAGGTTCAGCAAGGCTCAGTCATATCTGGTGGTTCTATTAATATTTTTTCTTTCGAGTAGCCTCTCTTCCCCACTACTTCTCATAAGTGAGATGGCAAAAATGAGGCTAATGCTCTATGGTGAATGTATACTCTGCTACAGATGATATTTTTCCAGTTTTAAAAGGAACTCCTGGGAAAAGGTTTATATTGAAAAGTCATGCCCTACAAAGGTAGTGGAAAAAGCTTTTAAAAAATGGTATGTAAGATTAAAAATCCTTAAGGGTTCTATCCTGTTGTCTTTATTCAGATAAATTTCCTATTGAAGTCAACAGGAATTTTGCTTGAATAAGAAACACAACATGAATCCTTAGCAGAACATACATATACAGTTAAAATGATGGTGGAAGACAATAGCATCATGTTTAGTGCATCCATTCAAAGTCTTAAAAGCTAAAGTAACAGAAACGCATTTAAAAAGAACAGGAGTACTTGTGTCACCTTCGAGACTAACAAATTTATTAGAGCATAAGCTTTCGTGGGCTACAGCCCACTTCATTGAATGCATAGAATGGAACATAATAAGAAGATAGGTTTCAGAGTAACAGCCGTGTTAGTCTGTCTTTGCAAAAAGAAAAGGAGTACTTGCGGCACCTTAGAGACTAACCAATTTATTTGAGCATGAGCTTTCGTGAGCTACAGCTCACTTCATCGGATGCATACTGTGGAAACTGCAGAAGACATTATATACACACAGAGACCATGAAACAATACCCCCTCCCACCCCACTGTCCTGCTGGTAATAGCTTATCTAAAGTGATCATCAAGTTGGGCCATTTCCAGCACAAATCCAGGTTTTCTCACCCTCCGCCCCCGCCCCCCACCCCACACAAACTCACTCTCCTGCTGGTAATAGCTCATCCAAAGTGACCACTCTCCCTACAATGTGCATGGTAATCAAGGTGGGTCATTTCCAGCACAGATCTAGGCTTTCTCACCCCCCCCCACCCGGGGGAACACACACACACATAAACTCACTCTCCTGCTGGCAATAGATCATCCAAACTGACCACTCATAGTTTGGATGAGCTATTGCCAGCAGGAGAGTGAGTTTATGTGTGTGTGTGTGTGTGTGTGTTCCCCCCGGTGGGGGGGGGGTGGTGAGAAAGCCTAGATCTGTGCTGGAAATGACCCACCTTGATTACCATGCACATTGTAGGGCGAGTGGTCACTTTGGATGAGCTATTACCAGCAGGAGAGTGAGTTTGTGTGTGTATGGGGGTGGGGGGGGCGTGAGAACCTGGATTTATGCTGGAAATGGCCCACCTTGATTATCATGCACATTGTAGGGACAGTGGTCACTTTGGATAAGCTATTACCAGCAGGAGATTGAGTTTGTGTGTGTGGTTTTTGGAGGGGGGTGAGGGGGTGAGAGAACCTGGATTTGTGCAGGAAATGGCCCACCTTGATTATCATACACATTGTGAAGAGAGTGGTCACTTTGGATGAGCTATTACTAGCAGGAGAGTGAGTTTGTGTGTGGGGGGCGGAGGGAGAGAAAACCTGGATTTGTGCTGGAAATGGCCCAACTTGATGATCACTTTAGATAAGCTATTACCAGTAGGACAGTGGGGTGGGAGGGGGTATTGTTTCATGGTCTCTGTGTGTATATAATGTCTTCTGCAGTTTCCACGGTATGCATCCGATGAAGTGAGCTGTAGTAAGAAGGTAGATATTTACATACAGAGAAGGTGGAAGTTGCCATACAAACTGTAAGAGGCTAATTAATTAAGATGAGCTATTATCAACAGGAGAAAAAAAATTTTGTAGTGATAATCAAGATGGCCCATTTAGAAAGTTGACAAGAAGGTGTGAGGATACTTAACTTAGGGAAATAGATTCAATATGTGTAATGACCCAGCCACTCCCAGTCTCTATTCAAACCCAAGTTAATGGTATCTAGTTTGCATATTAATTCAAGCTCAGCAGTTTCTCAGATTGTAATCTGTTTTTGAAGCTTTTCTGTTGCAGATTGGTCACCCTTAAATCTTTTACTGAGTGGCCAGAGAGGTTGAAGTGTTCTCCTACCGGTTTTTGAATGTTATGATTCCTAATGTCAGATTTGTGTCCATTTATTCTTTTGTGTAGAGACTGTCCGCTTTGGCCAATGTACATGGCAGAAGGGCATTGCTGGCACATGATGGCATATATCACATTGGTAGATGTGCAGGTGAACGAGCCCCTGATGGCGCGGCTAATGTGATCAGGTCCTATGATGGTGTCACTTGAATAAATATGTGGACAGAGTTGTCATTGGGCTTTGTTGCAAGGATAGGTTCCTGGGTTAGTGTTTTTGTTGTGTGGTGATTGACCAATATTGACAGCAGCTGGAACATACTGATGCTGAACTTTTTTGCGTCATTTGGGCCTTTAACAGGACAATAATATAAAAACTTGTGCATCATCATTGATTTTAGGTTTAGGACTAATGCATAGTGCACTTCAAAACAGCTAGCTGCCAAGTCCAGAATATAAGGTTTTCTGTTCCCTGTGTCAGTGTTAATGAAGGTATCACAAACACCAAACAATGCATCTGTGACATGGATAAAACCAAGCAAACCCTGTGGTCTTTGACTTTTTTGTATATTAGCACCACCCAGCAATTACAGTCAACATACAATGGTAATAATGACTATAAAAAATGTCCCCTGGGTTTGAAACAATAGGGAAATAAATTAAATAAATCATGAGGAATCTTTGAAGAAGCTACTTCGCCAGATAGAATTTGTTTTTCCAAGGATCTTCATAAATCTGATAAGGAAACCACTGCAAGAATTTTTGGAGCATTTATATAACAGCCCAGTGTGATTTATTGTTGAACAAGTACATCCATGGATTATAAGATCCATCTAAAACACATGGCCCTTGGGTCACAGAATTAATTTATCTTACTTATTTTTATAAACTGCTTGAGCAATATGTACTGTATATTAAACAACAGAGGCTGGAATATATACAGACATAGCTAAGGACAGTAAACGTACAAGTAGTTCTTTAACTTTTCACTGTCCACTAAAGTGTTTTGGTCTTCTGAGTAAGTTTCATAGGCGTGGGAATGCTGGAGTTACACTAGGGAGGATTTTGAGACTCTGACTCTATAAAGAAAACATTTAGAAATTAAGAGAACTGAACCAGCAATGCAGACTAAAGTCACCCAATGATGGGGGCAAGTAGGTACGGTCCGATTTAAAAATAAGCCAAAGAACCATATAAATTGCTGATGCTAGGTAATTTTCTACAAATTCCATTTCACGGGATAAATATTCTTTCTGTCAACCATTAGATCCTGTTTTCTTTACCCAGATAAAATGATACCCATCTCTCTTCTACGTAGAGCCAATTTAGCATAACTGGTTTCATCATGGGAGGCTCATCAGCCCAGTTAGGCATGGCCTAACCAAGACTTCCCAGAAGCTACAATATACAGGTTGCCTAGTATTTTTTTTATTTAGTTGATTAATTATATATTTAAAGACCAATTGTGATTTGATTTCAATGTCACAACTCACTCTCTCCGATAGCAAAAGGCAATGCTGGAAAGTTTGAAGAATGTAGTGCTACGTGAGGCTCAAAAGTTGGTAGAGCTAATAGTGCCTCAAGAAGCTGCCTTGTGATCCTGGCAATTAACCATGCACGGGAATCACTTTTTAAAAGTGTTACTATGGTAATCCCTGCTTGGTGAGGCCAGGGCAAGGTTGTAGCCGTTAAGCTTGGCTGTAGGGGGTTTTCAGATGGGGCTTGCACCCTGTGTCTCCCCAGTTCCCTCCCCCATGGGGCATGCCCCATGTGTATGTGCGTGAGGAGCTGTTGCTGAGCCCTGGGCCTGCCTCATGCTCCACCCTCTGTACCATGGCTCCAGCTCCCTTATTCCTCCGCTGCTTCTTCACTATCAATAAGATAAGCTTTTAATAGCTATTAACTAATACATTGTGGTGGGGATAGCTATCTTATGATTTTTGCCTCACCTCAAAAAGCCACCACTGGTTCTGATAGCCCATCGGTAGCCAGACATGAAACAGACCTAATGTTAGCAGAGACACAAAGCCTGGATACTAAAAGGTATTTAGATGTTTAACTCAGTGTTTGTTTGTTTTTTTGAGGAACTAGGCCCTAATCAGTGAGGAAAGATTGAAATAACTCAATATGTATAGCTGGCTAAATGACAGCTAAGAGGGACATGACAACTACATACAAGAATAGTGTCTGAAGTGTGTAAACACCAGCAGGAATTGTTTAGGGTGGGGCATTACTAAAAGAAATGGGATGAAAAAAGACAGGAAAATATTACATTGAAAACCCTATTAGCGAAGCCTATTAGACCATGGTGAAAAACAATCTCAAGGGAAGGAATAGGAGCATCATCGTCTGAGTCATGTAAACCTGGAATGGAAACACACTGGAGAATAAGCTGTAAAGAACATTTCTAATATGGCCTTTGGGAGGTATACCAGAAATGACCTAATAGGTCATTTTAATTTTTAACATCTAAAATTCTATGACTACTTGCCACATATTCTCTTTATATTCCTCCCTCATGCTTGAAAGAATCTCAGAGAGAAAAGAACACTCTAAAGATGATCTCAGTCAAGTGAGAAACACTTGGACGCAGCTATGAAGGGAGTTTGAAGGGCTTTGTAATATTTTGACACAGACTCCACCAATACTGGTCTGTTTTGCAATCATTTTCACTATAATCATCTGATTCTTTAAATTCCCATCTATGCTCTTTACATCAACATGGTGAACTTTTCTTTTCTGTGTTCCAGCCAGTTCTTGTCATCTGTTAAGTCTATGAAGCACCTTGGAAATTTGTAGGATGAAAGTTGCTATACACAGTAAAACTCTAATTATCAACATGGGGGACTCTGAATTTGCTTTTATAACTGATAATCAACATGTTCAATCTAATTAATGAACACTGGAAAACATAACTCTGTCTTCAATAATAGGAAGTTGTGGACTATTGTAGTTTTGATCATCAAGACTGCACTACAGAAGTAAGTTATTAATTAAGGATAGTAACTCTAAATACATGTAATAGTCTATTTATAATGTTTAATGCCTTTTCAGATTGCATAACCCATTTTGTTGTTGTTGTTTGGTTATTATTACATGCTAATTGATGTATTGGGTTTTGTATTGAATATTTTAATGTATTACCCACTGCTCCCATCTACTCTCCGAAAGGCTTTTAGTTTTAAATGATTTCTCATACAAATTGGTGGCAATTTTCCAATCCCATTGTAAAAAAACATCTTTTTTTTTCTCCTGTTCAAATTAGAAAAATCTTGGTGAATAACCTAGGAGAATAGTTGCTGACCTGCAGCGAAAAGCTTTTCAGGAAATACAGAAGCAATTGAATAATTGGCAAATGAAAACAAGACAACTCAATGAGGACACTTGCATACATTGACTGCAGAGGGAATGTGACCATGCCGGTGTGACCCAAAAACCACTCAGTGCCAACTGCAAGGGGATTACAAGAATATCCTGGTCCTAGTATGTACATTCAGGTTAATCAAACAATATCATCTTAAAAGAAAGCCAGGGTCATGTTGTTCATTAATATTGTTGTGAAATGTACGTACAGATACTATGTAAGGAGTTATGTATACATACTAAAATGTATTTTAAAGCCTGTGTAAAGACAGCATCAACACACAAGTTTTCTTTTAGACAAAAGATGTTTATTCACCTGTCTCACTGTCAGTGTGCAAATTAAGCATTGTAAAGCAACACAATGGCTATCCATCTACATATGAAATCACAAGGGGGGTTGTGAAATCAACAGGGCAGCAGCATGCAGGAATATAAGACAGGGTTATCCTGACTTAGAGGACAGACAATGAATTTTGGGGATTTAAGAAGGCAAAAAGACATCCCTTTATCCTGCACCTAGAAGTAAACAGGCAGTATTTTTACACTTATGAAAATGGGATCTCAACCAGTCTTGGTTGAAACACTACAGAGGACATTTGAGGTGAAATATCCTTCTTTAGATAGGAGTTTAGCTTGATGAGTTAAGTTTAGTCTCTTGACAGCATATTATGATTTTGTTTCATACATACATCTCCTTTTGTTTTCATTATCCCTAATTACTATCTCTTGAATCTTCGATAATAAACGTATTGTTGTATTCACTATAAATAAATTGTGCTGTTTGTTGGAGTGAACTTTTCTCAGACACAGGATATGATCCAGCTGGCCCGGTAAATGATGATCTGGCCGTTTGGAATCTGTTGATTTGCTTAGGGAGGAGGTGGTATTGCTAAGCAGATTCATTAATGCCAACACGTTTTACCCAACAGTGAACATTTAGTTCTTTTCTTTCCTCCCACTTAGGGCCTGACATTTGAGGGGCTGAGCAGTTCTGGAAAGGTGCTGACCAGACAGCCCTAAATCTCTAGCACCGTCAGTGGATGTTGATGTTACTCCACATCTTGCGAGACTCAACTGTTAAAATAGCAAAATTAAATATTTCTTGTAAACTAATTGTCAGAGATGCTCGTCAGAGTGTAGTGCTCATGAAAGGTGCTGGCTTGATGTCTCGGGACAGCAAAGTCCTCTGCCTAGTCACAGAGGAATGAGACAACTCACATGCTTACAGTTAAGCATGTGCTGAATTAAGGGCGGCGTGCTCAGCATTTACAGGATTGAGCCATTGGTGACCAAGCTTGTTATGAGGTACAGTAGGCATGAAGAGGAAAAGTACCTATACCACATTCAATGCTTTTCACATCTATGCTGTCCTTCTCAGAAGGATTATTCAGAGTACTTCATTTCTCAAGAGCAAAGTCATTTGACTTTTAATCATAGAAGAGCCACAATGGGACTCTTGGAGGAGTAAGATATTATTCAGTATGAGTAAAGCTGGCAGAATTTGGCCTTATAGTATCAGACTGCGACACACAGAATTATGAAAGTATCATACTGGGCCTGAGTCTGGTCTCACCAAAGTTTTACCCTAATGTAACTGTTGGCTGCAGTGGCTTTATGCCTCCTTTACACGAGTGTATTTGAGATGAGAATCAGGGTGATTGTATTTAGAATACAAAAATAGTTGTTACTGTCATGACAATAGCTAAATAGAGGCTGCAAAAGAAGGAGTAGCGGCATCCTGAACAAAGAAGAAAACTTCCTCTCAGTCAACACTAAAAATCCTGTGGTAACCTCTGCATTTGCCTTTTTGTGTTCTGGCTGTGCTTTTTAAAATACTTGCCTGTTGACTTTCTGCTTTGTCACATTTAATGTTACAGTCACGTAAACTTCCATTCATTTTCTGCGAAATAATACTAATTGCCTGGAGTTTTATAACACTACTGTGGAGCTGCAAAATGCTAGGATCTTATTAAAATACCTATTGCACCAGCAGTTTTCATTTACCATAATTTCATTCTTCATTTCAGTCACTATAATTACTCATCTGAGCAACTTTATTAAGAAGCTAAAACTTCAAAAGCTTTCCACTTCTACTATTCTTTTCATCCAAGTTCAACCAGTTCTAAGGGTGCTTTAGAAATCTTCATCTATTGAGCCTTACAACACCCAGGTGAGGTACTGTTTTAAGTAAATGTGATTGTAATCATTTTGGGGAAACTGAGGCACAGAAAGACAAAAGACATAGTGGAAATAAGCATGGGGAAATAAATTCAAAACCAGTCAGAGAACACTTCAATAAGCATGGGGAAATAAATTCAAAACCAGTCAGAGAACACTTCAATCTCCCTGGTCACTCGATTACAGACCTAAAAGTCACAATATTACAACAACAAAAAACTTCAAAAACAGACTCCAACGAGAGACTGCTGAATTGGAATTAAATTGCAAACTGGACACCATTAAATTAGGCTTGAATAAAGACTGGGAGTGGATGGGTCATTACAAAGTAAAACTATTTCCCCATGTTTATTCCCCTCCCCCACTGTTACTCACACCTTCTTGTCAACTGTTGGAAATAGGCCATCCTGATTATCACTACAAAAGGTTTTTTTCTCCTGCTGATAATAGCTCACCTTCACTGATCACTCTCCTTATAGTGTATATGGCAACACCCATTTTTTCATGTTCTCTGTGTATATATATGTCTATCTTCCTAGTGTATTTGCCACTGCATGCATCCGATGAAGTGGGTTGTAGCCCACGTAAGCTTATGCTCAAATAAATTTGTTAGTCTCCAAGGTGCCACAAGTACTCCTTGTTCTTTTTGCTGATGCAGACTAACACGGCTACCACTCTGAAACCTGTCGTTTTGTAAGTGGTTAAGTTTTCTGTTAATTTTGTAAAGAGAAAGCTAGACAAGGTTACAAATTCAAAATAGTCCTTTATGTCACTCCTTTCCGCATATGTATCATACAATAAGCGATCTAAACTACGTGGCAGAGAACATGCATTATGGGCCTAACAAGAGTAACAATTCCAGGAGGGGCTGTGTTCAAGATTGTGCAACAGCAGCAGGATGTTATCCCACAAACTTGTTTCCCATTTCGTATATACCACATGGAACTCGAGGAATTGGTGGGAGGGGTGAGTGAGTGAACAGGAGGCAGAGAGAGAGAAAATAAAGCAGCCCCAAATAAGGGTGTGAATGTTTGGAGTGCTTTTTCTTTTTTATTAGATCAGTATTAAACACTTACTGTTTATTATTTTCTTTTTATTACTGAAACATGAAACTAAGAATCCATGGTACAAACTAAGGCCCTGATTCTGCAATTGACTCCAGGGGGATACAGCAGTCTGCACATGCGGAGTCGATTGTAAGGTCAGGGCACAAGACAAAAAATGCAGCTGGCATTCAACAAGCAGCTGGTAAACAGTCTGACTTGTCACCTCATTAGACACAGATGTCTTTGCTAATGAACTAGTCAATTTCCAGGTAACTGACATCATCTGGATTTTTTATTGAGACAATCTGAAATGTAGCAATTAGATCACCCCTAAAAAAAAATCTTTTTCTGACATTTACTCAGAATATCATGTGCAGATGTCAATCAAAAAACCTCAAGCAAACCTCATCCCCAGACCATGTGTTTTGTTGTACCTGTATGTGTGCTCACTTTGAGGGGAAGAGTCAGGGCACAGAGAAATGTACACATAAGAATTTTTGTCCTCGCTTTTCAGAAAAACAACAACTCCTTTTTGTCTTTAGTACTGTCTTAGTAAATATTCTTAGCATTGCAGGAGTCACTGTAAATCAAAGATTAACACTTACTGCATGAATATTTTACAGTCCAGTAAGTGGGACCCTATTAAGAAATTAATGCAGCTTTATAACTCTTCCTCCACTTATAATTCCTGTCTGCCTTCAAGCAACGATGTGACACACATGGGAAATAAAATTGCCAGAGACTGCAAACAGCAGATGTGTCTACACACTGAAATGTTAACTTTTATAGGCTGTAAAAACAGTTATTGCTCTTTTATGGAATGATAGTGTTCAAGACCTCAAGAAATATTACACAGAAGGAATAAGTCTTTTTATTAAAAAGCATGGATCTTTTCCCACAGGAAGTTAAGGTTTAAGAAACTGGTGCACAATAACCAGCAATGATTTCTGGTTCTATGTCCATTCTAACTGTATCTTCATCTGATTATCTACAACCATAGGTCCTATTCATAAGTCTTGACAAAATGAGGACCATAAATTAGTGTGTCTTGTTTGGACCAAGGTAAGAGTATACTCTATACAGTACCTTACAGCTTGGATGAACCACATAATGCTAACTCTACATTGCATTAAAAAATTTAAATTAGACAGAGTGTTTCGATTTGCTGTGGAGGAGTAAAAATAGATGGGTGGTGCAGGAGGAGGTGTAGGACTGAAGAGAGACAAACATCAAGAACCAAAGCTGTGTTCTAGTTATTGAAAGAGGAATAAGGTGGGATACATTCAGCAAATGAAGACTGTTCTGAGCAGCTATACACAGAATGGTTTCAGGGTCATTAAGAGAAAAACAAAGAACTAGAAATAAAGAAACATGTATCCTATATTGGAAGGGGGAAAGTACAGTGTAAAGGATAGCTGGTGAAACTGCCAACATTGTATTTGGAGGAAACTCCTCCAATAGGGCCCTAGCTTGCAAGTTGTTTAGAGCTGTCAGCTCCCATTATTTTCAGTGGGAGTTGTGGATGTGGTTTTCATAGAACTGAGCCCATAATAAATATTTTATTTTTGGGTGGAATAAGATTCCTGGGTTGCAATCGCATTTCCCATCTCCAATTGTGTCCTGTACAGCATATATCACATATCCATAAGGAGTGCTCCAATTCCTTACATTTTGCGGTTTGTGGCAGTTTCCGTTCCCAATATTAGCCAAGTGTTTGATGAAATGTTGATGAATGAATGTTTGCCTCCCACTTCGGATTTTAATGGGTTTGTTCATCTTTGCCACTTGAGAGGCAATTCTTTTTGCACAAAACTGATTTATTTTAAGGCTTCTACATGATGTACCAGATATCCACCATTGAAAGAAAAGCCAAAATGATTGGCTCTGCTCAAGTGCTTTCCAGTGGTGTGTGTGTGCCCTAAAAAAGAACTTGAATATTTATTAAAGGGAACTCAGCTGGAATTACTTTCTTTAAACCTTCGAAGAAGAGCCAATCACTGATGTTTGTATACAAGCCTTTTCCTCACAGTTAATACTGACCTGGCTTGTTGAGTATAGTAAATATATTCCATGGATCCTTGTCAATGTTCAAAGGGTGAAATTCATTGTAGTATCTGGGCCAACATAAGGCTTATGAACAACATAAGTGTTCAGCAATTTTTTTTTGCACTTTGAACTCTATGCATATAACACAGGGCTAATATAAAAGGAGGAAAGCACTATTCAGTGAAGATTATATTTGCCCCCTTTAATTGAGGTTGTGTGCTTATTTTTGTTATGATATTTCATAGTCTGCGGATACTGTTGCATTTGGGGTGCTCTGATGCTGTTTAGATAGTCACATAACAGCAACGCCCAGAATGTTTTTTTCATCTGTCTGGCCAGAAATCTGTGACCATTTCACATGACCCAAGCCTCATCACACTGAGATTAGATTACGACAATGTGTTTTATATGAGATGACCCATTAAATCAACTCAGAACTTGAAATTCATGTGGAATGAGGCGGTTCCCTTGTTAAGTGATGCATAAGCCCTGTCCTGATTCTCTGGACAGGGTGAATTTCACCCTAAGTGAACAAAAAAATCACAGTTGAATCAAATATGCCACAAATTAGCAAACAGCCACTGCCCATCCAGATTTCATCAAATTCTCAATTATTGTTTCTTGAGCCTCTGGATGCTACACTACAGTTTGTAGCTAAAATGTCCTATGGATTCAGTGTGGGTCAGATCTATTAACTTTGACCATGCTGTCCTATTAAAAATCTTATGTTTATATAACTGACCACAACTGCTTCAAATGAATGCATTCCCCTGAGGCCAATGGGAGCTGCTGACCAAAACAGATATTTGAATGTTTGGAAAAATCTCATCCTGTCTTCTCTGTTTCTTTCTCGCCAACTATGCTTAAATATAATTTAAGATTGTGTCTCCTTACAATGTGTATGATAATCAAGGTGGGCCATTTCCAGCACAAATCCAGGTTTTCTCCCCCCACACACACACACACCCCAAACAAACCCACTCTCCTGTTGGTAATAGCTTGTCTAAAGTGATCACTCTCCTTACAATGTGCATTTGCTCCAACCCCTAAGACAGAGACAAACACCTACAAGATCTCTATCAAGCATTCTTACAACTACAATAACCACCTGCGGAAGTGAAGAAACAGATTGATGGAGCCAGAAGAGTTTCCAGAAGTCACCTACTACAGGACAGGCCTAACAAAGAAAATAACAAAACGCTACTAGCGTCACCTTCAGCCCCCAACTAAAACCTCTCCAACGCATTATCAAGGATCTACAACCTATCCTGAAGGATGACCCAACACTCTCACAAATCTTGGGAGACTGGCCAGTCCTTCCCTACAGACAGCCCCCCAACCTGAAGCGAATACTCACCAGCAACCACATACCACACAACAGAACCACTAACCCAGGAACCTACCCTTGCAACAAAGCCCGTTGCCAACTGTGCCCACATATCTATTCAGGGGACACCATCAAAGGGCCTAATAACATCAGCCACACTATCAAAGGCTCGTTCGACCCCTACCAATGTGATATATGCCATCATGTGCCAGCAATGCCCCTCTGCCATGTACATTGGTCAAACTGGACAGTCTCTACATAAAAGAATAAATGGACACAAAACAGATGTCAAGAATTATAACATTCATATAGCAGTCGGAGAACACTTCAATCTCTCTGGTCACGCGATTACAGACATGAAAGTTGCGATATTACAATAGAAAAACTTTAAATCCAGACTCCAGCGAGAGTCTGCTGAATTGGAATTCATTTGCAAATTGGATATAACTAATTTAGGCTTGAATAGAAACTGGGAGTGGCTAAGTCATTATTCAAGGTAACCTATTTCCCCTTGTTTTCCTAACCCACCCTCCCCGGAGGTTCTTGTTAAACCCTGGATTTGTGCTGGAAATGGCCCACCTTGATTATCATACACATTGTAAGGAGAGTGATCACTTTAGATAAGCTATTACCAGCAGGAGAGTGGGGTGGGGGGAGAGAAAACCTTTTGTAGTGATAAACACCCATTTTTTCATGATTTGTGTGTATAAAAACAAACATGTTCTGTATTTTCCACAGTATGCATCCGATGAAGTGAGCTGTAGCTCACGAAAGCTTATGCTCAGATAAATTGGTTAGTCTCTAAGGTGCCACAAGTAATCCTTTTCTTTTTGCCTAGCACAATCATCTCCAGCAATTTCACTGTGCAGACAAGCTTGTAAATAGAAGTTCCTTTTAAGGACCCAGGCCCAGATCCACAAAGGGACTTAGGTGTTGCAATGCTGCATGTCACAACAGCTAACTTTCAGGCACCAAGGAAATCACAGGAACAATACTGTGACCCACAAAGCCTAAGTTAGGTGCCTAAGTTCCTATAGAGTGAATGGTGTCCTTGAATGAGATCTACAAAGCCAGCCTGCTAGGCAGAGAGCCACCTAAATTAGCCATTGGGAGATATTGACAAGAGGGATGTGTGCTAAACCCCACCTTTCTTTCAGAGTGTGGTGTCTAAGTCCAAGCTATAGGGAGATGCCTAGCTCTGCTTGTGATTCATGAACCTGGGGAAGATAGGTGTTCATCTGCCTAAATCACAGTCAGGGCCCAATCCAGTATGAGTGCTCACAGGCTGCCTAAATCCACATAAATTGGTGCGGGGGGTGAGGGGAGGAAGAAAAGGTCATCCCTTATAGCCTTTAGCCAGTTATTAGAGTATGCACGTGGGATGTGGGAGACCCCTAGTTCAAGTCCTCTTTCTGCCTGATGAGAAGAAGGGATTTGAACAGGGATCTGACCCTCTCAGGTGAGTGCCCTAATCCAGTTCCAAATGGTGCGTTGCAACCCACCAGTGAGTCCTGGGCACGTTCTAAGTGGGTCACCGGCCCGGTGCAGGGGGGAAACCCTCAGAGTGGAGGTTGGAGAGTCCCCATCCACATCCTGCAGTGATGGCTCCTGTCCTGTGGGGCTTGGCCTAGCTCCTCACTCCGGTTGTGGCAATATGGAATGCAGGTTTGCAGCACCACTTGCTCAAATTTGTCCCAGCCATCCCTCCATCATAACAGAGGGACCCAGAGCAGGGACCCAAGTCCAGCCCCCAGGGGCAGGAGCCACTGCTGTGGGGTGAGTGTGGGGCAGGCTCCTTCTCCAACCCTCTCCCCCCAGGGCCTCCCCTCTGCACTGGAATGAGATTAGGGTTTGCAGTGCCAGGGTGGAGGGTGCTGCTGTGGGTGGTCAGTGCTCCCGTGGTGAGGCAAGGAGGAGAAGGATGCTGCCCTAATAATTTTGCCCCCTTCTTCTCTCAACTATGAATCTGGACCCTGGTGAGTCATAAAAAAGAACAATGTGCAGTTGGTGGGTTGCCTTACTAAAAGGTTTGGGATATTCTGATATTCTCCCTCAAGCTCTCCTATTGACATTGTTCCCCTTAAATTAAATAATTGAATAATTAAATGTTAATTGAGCCAGAGAAAGAGTAAGAATGACTCTATAGTCCAGTGGTTAGGACACTCACCTGAGAGAGAGCAGATCTCTGTTCAAATCTCTTCTCCTCAGGCATTGGGGGTTTGAAGTGGGCAACTCCCACATCCTGGGTGAGTACCTCAACCACTAGGCTAAAGGTTATATGGGAAGCCCTCCTCTTCCCCACTGTTTTGTGTGGAGTTAGGCGGCCTCTGAGCATACCTACCATAGCAGGCCCCCACACATGATTTCGACAGCTGAACACTTCTCTTTTCCCTGGTTTGTGAATCCCTCTGGGGCTTAGTGGGAGATATGCATCCAGACCCCTAGAGGGAGGCAGCATTGTGCGTGCCCAGAGGTAGAAACATATGCGCCTAGTGAATTTTTACTGCAAAAACTTAGGTGTGGCGTAAGTTTGAGCACCTACATCATTAGGCAGTAGCCGAGTGGGAGTTTTGTAGATCTCACTGGTGCCTAAAAATGGAATTTAGGCACCTGAGGACCTTTGTGGTTCACATTTCCACTGCCATTCCCAATATCAGCTCTGTCCCTCCACACGTGGCTCTCAGAATGATAATTTTAGCAGACCCCTGAAAGGATTTCTTGGACTACTAGCAATCAATCCATGGGCTGTAACTACAGCTGACTGATTTGGGGTTTTTTGAATATTTTTTCAAGAACAAATGACTTTTCAATCCAAATGAAATTTTTTGGTAAAATGGTTCGGTTTTAGAAAACCAAATTGTTTTTACTAAGTTTTTTAAAATTGAAAAACCAAAACATTTATCCATCAAATTTAGAAGAAAAGGGTGTTTTTTTTTCAAAATTTCCCACAGTCAGCAATTGCCATTGTTTGACCAGCTCTGTTTTCAACCATTGTTTCTAATGTCCAATACAGAATTAATGTGGGAATTAAATTTTGTTAATTTACTGTATAGAATATTCTAATCACAGAAACATTGACACATAAGGCTGGAAGGAACCTCAAGAGGTCACTGAGTCTAGTACCGTACCCGCTGCACTGAGGCAGGGATAGGTGCCTCCCTCTGCTTGGGATGCTCAGCCACAAACCCTCTCCTGGAGCTAGGCACATAAGTCAGGTCAGCTGCTTAGATAACCCGGTCACCTAGCAGCCAAAACCAGCTCTCTCTGTCTCATGCTCGCCTTATGTTCACCTCTTGCCATGACTGTCTTTTGTGTGGGTGCAGTCCTGTCCCCTTCCACCGTTGAGGGCCTGCGTCTGGCCTCTTGCTGTGGGGCCTGACAGGTATCAGGTCTTAGGTCTGCTCAGAGCACACTTATGTGATCGGGCCCTGCTGGTGAGATAGACAGCCCCACACTTAGTTTGAGAATCCTACTTCAGGGCCTCTGGGGCTTTGGTTTGAGCAAGGGCTCCAAGAAGTCCATTAGGTGTAGGGTGGTGTCAGGGCTTAAGCAAATGCCAACCAATGGAAATTGAGGCACCTAAAGGACTTAGGCACCTTCAAGGTTAGGTAGCAGATGAGCAGCGACTGCGAAAATGTCAGTGGCACCTCAATAGGGGACTTAGGTACCAAAAAAGGCAGATGGACATAGCTAAAAGATCTGCTCTAGGAATTATTTTGGGGAAGTTCTATGGCTTGTGTTATGCAGGAGGTCAGAGTCCATGATCACAATGGTCTCTTCTGGCCTTGGAATTTATGAATCTATGAATACTTGTAAGGATCTGAGCCTAAGTCATGTCTCAAAATGGGACTCAGGCTTCGAGATCACTTTGGTGCTTTTGAGCCTAAATCTATAATCAGTCTGATGGGGGAAAAAATAGAACGTTTAGTTAAAGAATATCTTTGTATGATGGGAACCTAGCATCTTTCAGAATCTTCCATTACTAACAATGTGCAGGTATTAAATGAGCTGTGAGAGCATTGGAATGCATCTTCCTGAATGCCACAGAAACGCAGTCAGCCAGATTCTCTCCTTCTCTAGAGCTCCGCTTGGCTCAGGAGAGAGTGAGGGGTTAGGAAAGCCATAACCAGCTCCAGACTCTGATGCTAGACAGCTATAAATGACACCAGTGACAGGAGTTGTAATCCATTACAAGTCTCTTTAATCAGGTAACTAAATAGTTATAATATGAACAAATATATTGCAAATACATTCTTAAACGTACTTAAGCCACTGCAAATGGGGTACACGATTCTAAATGTGTATGTATATTTATAGGCATTTGAAAGTAGATTTCAAAGGGGTTTTTTTTATATTCTGCTTTCAATTATACATGTATGAAGTGTAGTAAACAGTCCTTTCCATGACTGTATAGTCCAGGCCCGGATTTAGAAGAGCCTACGTGATGACAGTTGGAACCATAGGCTGTCTTTAGTTAACTTGGAACTTGGAGCTACAGGGAAAATTACAAGGTCTTTCCTAAGATTCGCGATTTCAATAAAGAATCCCTTTTATATTCCTTACAACTGAGTCCTCTCTCTTTTCTACCATGAGGAACAGACAATACAGCATGCAACCACATGTGAGCCATAGTCTATAGAGTCTATTCAATGGAGCTGTATTTTGGGGTTAATTATACCAGTGCAACCCCATCAATGGCAGTAGTGTTGCACATATATAATGAAGTTCTTTTGGAGAACATTCTGTGAAACGTGATCCAGTTGAACTGGGGCTTACCGTGAATGTCATTGTTAGTGAGAATAATCAGCAAAGTGCCAAAAAGTTTTTTTCCACATTAAATTGTTTAATGTTAATTGATTGTATTTATTTATTGACTTGACTCCAGTGCTGAGGCAAGAGTCTCTTAGACTTCTTTAAAACAGAACCGTAAAGCAAGATAGGCACCTATAATACAGAAACGCAAGACAGTGGTCTACTGTGAAAAGTATCTGTGTAGCAGTGAAATCCAGCGAACTTCCCTATTTCCTTGACATTGAGCTGTTATGGACACAGCAGACAGTAGATGCAACCACTAATTGCTACTAATTGCTTCTGTCTAGACACCATGTAAAGGTTAAACTATTGTCCTAGCTTCCAAGCTGGAGAATACCTGTGTTCTCAACCAGCATTATTTTAGGATGCCATGTGCAAAGTCACCAGTGCAAAGTGTGTATAAAATACTACTACATCAGAATGGTAATGAGTTACACCAACTTTGCACTGGGGCAAAAGACTGCACAATGTGAGGAACTGTAGTGGGCCAGGCCCTATATCTCAAACAGCATTATTTTTTGCTTCATTAAATTCATATGTGATTCTTTCTAGGGTATATCATGAGCAAGTAATTTCCTGAATTATACATTCAATCAACTTGCTATGAATGAATAATGATCTCAAATAAGACCATTGGCAGATGAAAACCCTACAGAGAATTGTAGTGAAATAAACCATTTTAGTAAAAAGGAGATAAATTTGCCTTTTTTTAAACTGACACCAGCTTAGAGTAGCGGGTGTCAGTATTTGTCATCCTGATATAATAAATCTCTCACTGATTTCTCTCTTAAGAAAAAAATACAGTATGAATTTTCCTAAGGGTGAAAGGGTTGCAATATCTTTTATGGGAACAGGATATCATTGTTTTAAAGTCATAAAACTACAGCCATCCAGCCTGACTGCATCTTTCCTGTAGAAAGACAGGAGAGGAAAATGTAGCATTAGTAGACAGCACTCAGTGTCAACTTCTTTTATGCCGTGTTGTTGTAGCAGTGTCGGTTCCTGGATATTAGAGAGACAAGGTGGGTGAGGTAATATATTTTATTGGACCAACCTCTGTTGGTGAAAGAGTCAAGCTTGCGAGCTTGAAAGATATTACCTCACATACCTTGTCTCTGAAGTTCTTTTGGCATTTTGATGCATGGTATCTCTTATCTGACTTCTAGTATGATTTAGTGCTTTTACTACTGTCAGGTCTCATGTTATTTTCGCCTTCTTATGCTGTGACTAAATCTAGGTGCAATTTTTCGTGTCATTGCTCAAACAATCTAGGTTTGAAAGCACAGCTCGTAAAGGCACTTGCAAGGAGTAGTTACTTCCCTCTTGCTACTGGTCTTAATATTGTGAGTGAGGATGCATCACACAGAGAGGCTCTGCAAGCTGTTAAAATACTGACAGATGGAAATTGTGGATAACTATGTAATGGGATGGAAGTGGGGAGAAAAGTAGAAGATAGGAAAGAAAATCTGGAACAGCCATACAGTCATCTAAGAAGGGGCGAAGATACTGAATTCTACTTTACACAGAAGTAGCAAAATTGATTGACTTAAGATATCATGTTTTATATCTGAATTAGTTGAAGGGTTGAAAATACTAACAGGGCCCAAGGTAGGCCTGTTCTTAAAGTACAGGTATTTGAGACCTTTGTCTTTAAAAGGAAGTGACGTTCTTGCAGGTCAGTAAATACCCTCAAACTGTTACTCTTACACAGTAGCCTTGATCAAAACCCAGCAAGAAGACACTGAGGCCTGGTGAACACTACAAAACCCTATAGTGTTTGAACACAGTTGTGAACAGTTGAGTTAGCTGCCGCAGTGCCAAGCATTACTTAGCAGTCAGGTACGTTCGGTATCCAGTCAGCTAACTGTGAACAGATCCCTTTTATATACACTGGTAAAAGGTGAGCTGTAAGTGTACAGCTTTATATTTCATGGCAACATCAAACAAAGTCAAGCTGACGGCAATCACTTGTACAAACCCCACACTCCAAAGCATGCTGAGCAGCTTATTGCATGGCTTGTCTTGATTAGAAAATCTTACTGAGTTTGAACTCAGTTGGGAAACTTTGAGTTACCTGACATACTGGCCAATGCTGGAGACAGGTACTACACTGGATAGACCACTGGTCTGATCCAGTATGGCAGTTCCTCTGTTTTCACTCTCTTCCCCTTTCATACATGCTCCATATGCCTTTTCTCTTTTTTGCTACAACTAGGACTGTGTGACTCATTCACAATGATCCCAAGACCCACTCTACTTTAGCTTGGAGTGCAGGGTTTCCTGTGTTTGCAAACCTTACCTCATGTTCTCAAAAAGTTTATGAACGTGGGCTGAAGTTCATATTCACACAACCCCTCTACCCACAGCTGGTCTCCCTCCAGCTCCTACTAGACCCGAGATCATATATTCTTATCTTTGATGTATCAGGGATTCCAGGTGGCTGTCCTCTCCTACTATGATGCTGTTTGTAGGAGTGGACTTGGTACATATTCATGCCCCTCCTATCCTAAAACAATTTGGGGGGGGGGCAAGAAGAAAGGATTACTGGACTCCACTTTCTCAGCTACAGTGTCGTAGTACAGAAGGAGCAGCACCTACTGTCAGGACTGAGAAGAAGGAACCTTTCTTTATACACTATGAAGAAGCAAAAAGGGCACAGGACCAATTGTTAGTTGGTCATTTAATGAAGTCATTTGTTGGTCTCCTTCTTATGAAAAAAGATTTTGCTGTGTTTCAGTGCGGCTTTTTTTCTCAACCTTCCATTAATAAAG
The DNA here is from genome assembly GCF_965140235.1 of Caretta caretta. Classification (NCBI taxonomy): domain Eukaryota; kingdom Metazoa; phylum Chordata; order Testudines; family Cheloniidae; genus Caretta; species Caretta caretta. Next base: position 86,483,416 of record NC_134210.1, on the reverse strand, counting down.
CTTGACAACCCTGTGCACTTGATGGAGCTTCACAACCATGGTAAGTAGGGAATCTCTGCATGCTCACTGAAAATGACACCTATGATTATGAGCTATCTGGGACTTAGAGATGGCCCATAATCCCCTCTGGAAGGTTGCTAAGGAATCCCCTGAGGTTTCCTAGCTACTGAGCTAGAAATAATATGGCATCTCTGTTTCTGTAGTCAGTTCCTGAGGCAGAGACAACAAGAGGAGCCTATTTGCTGCTGCTTGCTTGCACTGTGATGGAGGGCACATCCTACTTCCAGAAGACCCTCATAGAAGAGAAGTGGCCCACACTTGATTGACAGTTAGCCTGGTAGAAGAAGGAGTGGCCACCCAATGTCTCATTAAAGCTCTGGAGTGTGGCAAAGGCCACTTGTCCCCAGGACCAGAGTGAATAAGAGCTGGCTGTTAGCCCCCCCCCCCCCCCATATACACATCAGAACTAAGGTTGGGCTCTCTGGGGATGTGTTGGCAGAAAGAGCAGCAGAGGACAGGTTAGAGTCAATTCACTGAACTTGAACTTCCAAGCAAATCTATGGGGGATGTTTTGCTGCCATCCTTGTTGACAGAACTCCCAAGGTTTTGCTTGCAAACCCCAGGATTTGCACAGCTCATTGTAGCCATTAGCTAAAGCACTTAGGGTTAGAGTTTTAGATGTTTGATCTATATTCATTAGCAATGTCATACACTTTAAGAATAATCCATCTGAGAGATGCTAACTTTTCCCTCTTTCAATTGTTTCAAGAGTTAAAGGTTGAGCTGACTTTCATTACTAAACCTGCTTTGCAAGATTTAATTCCTGAGCCATTTCAAATAGCACAAGGAACGATACTGAATATACTTAACTCATGTCAAACTTTCATTGACTTCAGTGAGAGTTTTACCTGAGTCTTTACTCAGGTCCAGTGGGAGGAAATGTTGCCAGTAGTTGTAATTTGATTTGTTCTGTTCTGGGAGAGGGAGAGGCTATGGTTTTATAGGATATGGTTGAAGTGTATTTTGTTATTTTCAGTGCTGCAAATAAATGGATGGAAACTGGACTTGCAGCATCAGATGCTACTTTCCCTAAACTTGACACCATAAATTTCGTATTGTTAAATAAACGTTTTGTAAGAAAGTAGTCTTTATAATGGAAAAGTATCTTATGGTACTGTACAAACTATGGTCATGATCCTGCAAACACTTATACACCTGAATAATTGTGCATATGTGAGTAATCCCATTGAATGTATTGGGTCTAATCACTTGCATAAAATTAGTTGTGTGTGCATGTAAGTGTTTCAAGAATCAAACCAAAACTGCTTCTAAACAGTCAATCTAGCTGAGATTCAGCTTCTGAGAAGAGTAGTTGTGTGTTTTGAAAAGTTTACTATTTGTCTGAGTTAGGGCTGTCAAGCAATTAAAAAAATTAATCGCGATTAATCGCACTGTTAAACACAATAAGACGTGGGCAGCATTATCTCCTCCAAATTGTAACCAAACTTGTTTGTCTGAGTGATTGGCTGAAGTAAGACTGAGTGGACTTGCAGGTTCTAAAGTTTTACATTGTTTTATTTTTGAATGAATGCAGTTATTTTTTCTACATAATTCTACGTTGTAAGTTCAACTTTTATTATAAAGAGATTGCACTACAGTACTTGTATTAGGTTGTAATAAAAATAAATATAAAATGAACACTGTACACTTTGTACTCTGTGTTCTAATTGAAATTAATCACGTCTTATTTACAATGTCACCTGAAAGTGAGAACAGGCATTTGCATGGCACTGTTGTAGCCGGCATCGCAAGATATTTACGTGCCAGATGCGCTAACGATTCATATGGCCCTTCGCACTTCAACTACTGTTCCAGAAGACGTGGCCATGCTGATGACAGGTTCTGCTCGATAACAATCCAAAGCAGAGTGGACTGACACATGTTCATTTTCATCATCTGAGTCAGACGCCACCAGCAGAAGGTTTATTTTATTGTTTGGTGGTTCAGGTTCTGTAGTTTCCGCACCAGAGTGTTGCTCTTTTAAGACTTCTGAAAGCATGCTCCACACCTCATCCCTCTCAGATTTTGGAAGGCACTTCATATTCTTAAACCTTGGGTTGAGTGCTGTAGGTATTTTTAGAAATCTCACATTGGTACCTTCTTTGCATTTTATCAAATCTGCTGTGAAAGTGTTCTTAAAATGAACATGTGCTGGGTAATCATCTGAGACTGCCATAACATGAAATTTATTGCAGAATGTGGGTAAAACAGAGCAGGGGACCTACAGTTCTCCCCTAAGGAGTTCAATCACAAATTTAATTAATGCATTTTTTTTAACGAGCATCATCAGCATGGAAGCAGGTCCTCTGGAATGGTGGCCGAAGCATGACAGGGCATATGAATGTTTAGCATATCAGGCACGTAAATACAAAAGTGCCATGAGAACGCCTGTTCTCACTTTCAGGTGACATAAATAAGAAGCTGTCAGCAGTATCTCCCATAAATGTAAACAAACTTGTTTGTCTTAGCAGTTGGCTGAACAAGAAGTAGGACTGAGTGAACTTGTAGGCTCTGAAGTTTTATATTGTTTTGTTTTTGAGTGCAGCTATGTAACAAAAAAAATCTACATTTGTAAGTTACATTTTCATGACAAAGAGATTGCACTACAGTACTTGTATGAGGTGAATTGAAAAATACTGTTTCTTTTGTTTATCATTTTTACAGTGCAAATATTTGTAATAAAAATAATATAAAGTGAGCACTGTACACTTTATTTTGTGTTGTAATAGAAATCAATATATTTGAAAATGTAGAAAAATTTTCAAAAATATTTAATAAATTTCAATTAGTATTCTATTGTTTAACAGTGTGATTAATCACAATTAATTTTTTTAATCACCGTTAATTTTTTGAGTTAATTGCGTGAGTTAACTGCGACTGATTGACAGCCCTAGTCTGAGTAAGTCTTAGTATGGTCCCAGGGTTATCTGTTAAGGCATAACTCTGCAGATGATATGTGATACGAAATAATATGTGGCCAATGGAAATCTCTGGATACCATGTTACCACAGTGTGTTATTCAAAAGGAAATTATGTTAATGTAATTTGATGAAGACTATAGTTTGGCGATCAAAAAAACCAGAATAATGGATACCTCTCATCCCAGCACAGACATCTGTGAGACGGTGGCATATATTGACCACCTAACCTGTCTTTGAACTAGCATGTTGATTTGTATGGCACTGCAGCAATTACCACTGCAGAACCAGGCCTGTGTAAGGATTTTTTCCCCAATACCACTAACACAAAGGAAGGCTTGTTGGGTGAAAAGCTCCCAGAAGCTTTAGAATGTAGGAACAGACACTGGACATAGATTTTTAACTTATTTTTATCTCTAAAATAGGAACAGACACTGGACTTAGATTTTTAATTTATTTTTATCACTAAAATAGTTTTCCCCAAAAAATGTGAAAGTCACACATGTTAAAAATAGTCTCAAGTTAAATATTAGCTTAATAAAACCCTCAGGGCCAAATCCTGACGTCCTTATTGGCCTAAGTGAGAGTTCTATCTGAGTAACAATAATTCAGTACATTCTTCATGGTTTAGCCCATAGAAAGTATGTCAAAAAGCAATGAATATGTTCAAACTGTGTTCCAGTACAAAGGAACCTTGATTTACAATAGCTGAGTTATCCATATGCTGTTTCAAAGTAATCAAAAGGAAACTTTGGCCAACATTTACAAACTTGGGTGCCTACATATAGGCATTTAAATCTATATTTAAGCACCGATAGTGGGAGCTGTGGATGCTTAGTATCTGTGAAAATCAGGCCATTTGTTTCAGTGTCTCAGAATATGGATTTAGGTGCTTAACATTAGGTTCTGGTTCATCCATCTTGTCTCTATGGTGGACGTGTCATTTTCCATTTGTTGCAGTTATCTATTGTAACTCCAGACCTCAGTCTGAAACCAAATAAAGCTTTACATAAAGTAAACATATTTGGGCAGTCAAGTCACCATTACAAAGTTGAACAGGTGTGTAAAACAAACAAGTGCAAAACAGCAACAGGTCTAACAGTGCAAAACATTCCAAGCACTAAAGAGCAAACTACAATAAAATATGACATGTGGTGTTACAGATAATGGAGCTGCTCGTAATTAGGTATCTGGTTTCTTTCCCCTTCATTACAGCAGGCATAGTATGCAGCAGATACTGCTAGTGGTTCAGGGTTCCAGGGCTCATTGACTGGCTCCCTCCAACAGCTTTCCACAGCTTGGTGGACTTGGTTCTGTGGAGGCAAAGCAACAGGACAGGGCATGGGTGGGCAGAACATGGGTGGGTTTGGGTAGAAGACCTTTTTGCCAACTGGCTCAAGATCTCAAAAAGTCTTCTGAACTTGTCTTTCTGAAACGTCGTGTCTCATTCCTACATCTGCCAATCATATCAAAGCTACTCGGACAAGCTCCCTTTCATCTCAGGTTCACTTCTCCTCCAACTCAAGGGCCACCTTTCTTCACTTTGCAACCATCTGGAGATCCTCCAGCTGCTGCCTGAGCTCTATTTTGTGGAACTGGTTTGACCTCCCGGAGCAGTCCTTGTGCACCTCCAGCTGCAGATTGTTCCCGGTCCTCTGTCACTTGGCCCTCACATCATGCAATCTTTGGGTCACAAAGAGCAGTCTCTGTGGCATCTTCCCTTCCCTGACTGAATCTGAGGCTGACTCAGAGGTTCCAAACAAATGAAAAAAGTTTGTGAATGTCTGTTAGTCCCATATGGTTTTATATTTTCTCCATGTGGCCAGAAAGAAAAAATTATATCTTATATTTCAAATACCATTCCTATAGCTTCTCCTGGATTCCAAGCTCAGTTGCAGAATATTTCCAGGAAAAGGATGGTGTGTAACCAGAACCTTTGCACACCCCAAAATATTTATTTTCACAGGCGAGACTTTTTTTAAAGGCGTGGAGGGGGTGAACGAGGGCAGCATTGGTGACTATTTCAAACTTATTCCAGACTGCTGTGGGTAGCTTTCGATGATTATAATCCTGGGTGAAGATCCCAGAATAGAAGAGAAAGCAGTTATTCCAGACCTCAGAATGGAGACCTTCTGGTTATGCCAGGGAAATCTTTCTGTATCTTGTACCAGATGAACTGGAGATGGTTCTGAGTTACAGGGGAGGCAGAGGGAGACTTCACTGCACTGAAATCTGATAGACTTCTGGAACTTCCACAAAGTGAAAAAATTTAATTTATCACTACTTAGGACTGAAGCAAAATGAAATCTGCAATCAACCAGCTGCAGCACTAATGAGCGGGCAATTCCACATGTTCCATTAACATGCTGTCCAGTCCTGGGATATTCTTGGTAGAGTCTTTGAGGGCTGTATTTGGTTAGACTATATTTTGCCAGGGTAATGGCTGCAAAGCTTTTAACACCCATGCAGTGCTTTTTTAACAACAACTGCTTCGTTCATCAGCTGCTGTAAATTACTCCTTTACAGTTTTTCCCCCTGCTTGTCTGCCATATTGAATAGCATGGTCAGTCAGGAGGAATTCTGTAATTATGCTGCATCCACCTAAAATTTAAGTGAGAGCTGAGATTAGACGTTAAAACCCAGGAACACATTTCATAATATCCTTTATAATAATAACAATAATGGCTGCACCCAGATTACCTGGGTGAGATGCTGTGACCTCTTCTCATTCTTCTGTGTGGGGCTCCTCACCGTGCTCCCTGGGGTCCCGGAAGCATTTCACCAAAGGGATCCCATGATGTGGGGCAAAGGTCCTCTCCGCCTAGCTCTCCACAGCTGAGTGGTTGGGCTCCAAGTCCTCACAGACATCAAAGCTCTGAATCCACCCTCAGCCTGCCTCCACAGATTATTCCAGGCTGAAACTGGGATCCAGGCTTGGGGTAGTATTAAGCATATGGTCCAGCTGTCTGTAAAACAGACAGATCTTTTGGAGCAGCATCAGACTTTGAATTGTTATTCTTGGCCCTCCAGGGGGTTACCTTGAGGCCCTTTATAGCTTCACCTGCACAGTTGTACAGTCTGATTGATCCCAGGATTGGTCTGCAGTATCATCATAGTACTAGGCATTCCTTCTCTGGGTCCCAAAGTCATAGGTTTAGCTCACTTCAGCCCAAAAGGTTGTCCAAGGCTTTGGTATCAGCCTCCAGCCCAGTTGCTCCATACTGACATATGGGCTTCTAGCCAGACACACATCTCATGGCTGTTTTGGAGACCAGAGATGACTAAAACTGAAGGTTCTGCAAGCAGCGAGGGACCAAGGACTCTGAGAGGAAGCATATGAAGGTAAGCAACTTCCAGTTAGGGGACAGAGCAGAGGTAGATGGCAAGATAGGATACAGAACTGGGTGCTTGGGTGCTGGTGGGAAGGGACTGCAGGACCGTAATCCATCAGTTGTTGTGATTGGTTGTGGTCATGTGTTTTCACTGCAGGCACCTTGAGTTAGCAAAACACTTCAGACACCTCGAGCTAGCAAAAAGTGAGACAAGATAACTCGTGGTCTGTCTTCCACCTCAGGCCATCTCAGCTGCCTTGTGGTGCAGCACAACTATAGCTTGCCCGGGGAGGATTTGTGGCTAAAAGTGGAGCAGGTTAAAAAGAAAATTCATGGTGCACAATGAGTTAAATCTCTAGTGAAAACAAAACAAGAGCGAGAGAGTGAGGTGATCCACACTAGCTTTTACAAACATATTAAGTACTTCAGGTGAAATGATTAACAATTAACTCATGGTACAAAAGTCTAGTGTAGACATGCCTGTTCAGAGAAAGCAGTAAATCAAAAAACAGCATTCCCAACCCCAAGCATTCAAAACTCATGAGTTAGGCCCTAAATAGTCATGAGATTGACTTAAAAATCATGAGATTTTTAAAATATAATACCTTTTGAGTTCTTGTTATTTACCTTCTGGTTTCCGAACCTTTCACATACAATTAGGTGGTGTTTTCAAACTTGCTTCTGCAACTATGAGGGCTAAAATGTCCTTTTTAAAAAAATAAAAGCTGAGATTGCATATCTCCAGGAGCTAAGGCTTTACAAAAAGCACCAAATATTGTGAGACTCACAATTAAAATTGCAAAAAGAAAAGGAGTTCTTGTGGCACCTTAGAGACTAACCAATTTATTTGAGCATGAGCTTTCGTGAGCTACAGCTCACTTCATCAGATGTATACCGTGGAAACTGCAGCAGACTTTATATACACACAGAGAATATGAAACAATACCTCCTCCCACCCCACTGTCCTGCTGGTAATAGCTTATCTAAAGTGATCAACAGGTGGGCCATTTCCAGCACAAATCCAGGTTTTCTCACCCTCCACCCCCCCACACAAATTCACTCTCCTGCTGGTGCTAGCCCATCCAAAGTGACAACTCTTTACATAATCAAGTCGGGCTATTTCCTGCATAGATCCAGGTTTTCTCACATCCCCCCCACCCCCATACACACACAAACTCACTCTCCTGCTGGTAATAGCTCATCTAAACTGACCACTCTCCAAGTTTAAATCCAAGTTAAACCAGAACATCTGGGGGGGGGGGGGGTAGGAAAAAACAAGAGGAAACAGGCTACCTTGCATAATGACTTAGCCACTCCCAGTCTCTATTTAAGCCTAAATTAATAGTATCCAATTTGCAAATGAATTCCAATTCAGCAGTTTCTCGCTGGAGTCTGGATTTGAAGTTTTTTTGTTTTAAGATAGCAACCTTCATGTCTGTGATTGCGTGACCAGAGAGATTGAAGTGTTCTCCGACTGGTTTATGAATGTTATAATTCTTGACGTCTGATTTGTGTCCATTTATTCTTTTACGTAGAGACTGTCCAGTTTGACCAATGTACATGGCAGAGGGGCATTGCTGGCACATGATGGCATATATCACATTGGTGGATGTGCAGGTGAACGACAAACACCTACAAGATCTCTGTCAAGCTTTCTTACAACTACAATACCCACCTGCAGAAGTAAAGAAACAGATTGATAGAGCCAGAAGAGTTCCCAGAAGTTACCTACTACAGGACAGGCCTAACAAAGAAAATAACAGAACGCCACTAGCGGTCACCTTCAGCCCCCAACTAAAACTCACCAACAACCACATACCACACAACAGAACCACTAACCCAGGAACTTATCCTTGCAACAAAGCCCGTTGCCAATTGTGCCCACATATCTATTCAGGGGACACCATCACAGGGCCTAATAACATCAGCCACGCTATCAGAGGCTCGTTCACCTGCACATCCACCAATGTGATATATGCCATCATGTGCCAGCAATGCCCCTCTGCCATGTACATTGGTCAAACTGGACAGTCTCTACGTAAAAGAATAAATGGACACAAATAAGATGTCAAGAATTATAACATTCATAAACCAGTCGGAGAACACTTCAATCTCTCTGGTCACGCAATCACAGACATGAAGGTCACTATCTTAAAACAAAAAAACTTCAAATCCAGACTCCAGCGAGAAACTGCTGAATTGGAATTCATTTGCAAATTGGATACTATTAATTTAGGCTTAAATAGAGACTGGGAGTGGCTAAGTCATTATGCAAGGTAGCCTGTTTCCTCTTGTTTTTTCCTACCCCCCCCCCCGATGTTCTGGTTTAACTTGGATTTAAACTTGGAGAGTGGTCAGTTTAGATGAGCTATTACCAGCATATGCGAATACATATTCTCTGTGTGTATATAAAGTCTGCTGCAGTTTCCACGGTAAACATCTGATGAAGTGAGCTGTAGCTCACGAAAGCTCATGCTCAAATAAATTGGTTAGTCTCTAAGGTGCCACAAGTACTCCTTTTCTTTTTGCGAATACATATTCTCTGTGTGTATATAAAGTCTGCTGCAGTTTCCACGGTAAACATCTGATGAAGTGAGCTGTAGCTCACGAAAGCTCATGCTCAAATAAATTGGTTAGTCTCTAAGGTGCCACAAGTACTCCTTTTCTTTTTGCGAATACATATTCTCTGTGTGTATATAAAGTCTGCTGCAGTTTCCACGGTAAACATCTGATGAAGTGAGCTGTAGCTCACGAAAGCTCATGCTCAAATAAATTGGTTAGTCTCTAAGGTGCCACAAGTACTCCTTTTCTTTTTGCGAATGCAGACTAACACGGCTGTTCCTCTGAAACCAGCAGGAGAGTGAGTTTGTGTGTGTATGGGGGTGGGGGGGATGTGAGAAAACCTGGATCTATGCAGGAAATAGCCCGACTTGATTATGTAAAGAGTTGTCACTTTGGATGGGCTAGCACCAGCAGGAGAGTGAATTTGTGTGGGGGGGTGGAGGGTGAGAAAACCTGGATTTGTGCTGGAAATGGCCCACCTGTTGATCACTTTAGATAAGCTATTACCAGCAGGACAGTGGGGTGGGAGGAGGTATTGTTTCATATTCTCTGTGTGTATATAAAGTCTGCTGCAGTTTCCACGGTATACATCTGATGAAGTGAGCTGTAGCTCATGAAAGCTCATGCTCAAATAAATTGGTTAGTCTCTAAGGTGCCACAAGTACTCCTTTTCTTTTTGCGAATACAGACTAACACGGCTGTTCCTCTGAAACCAGCAGGAGAGTGAGTTTGTGTGTGTATGGGGGTGGGGGGGATGTGAGAAAACCTGGATCTATGCAGGAAATAGCCCGACTTGATTATGTAAAGAGTTGTCACTTTGGATGGGCTAGCACCAGCAGGAGAGTGAATTTGTGTGGGGGGGTGGAGGGTGAGAAAACCTGGATTTGTGCTGGAAATGGCCCACCTGTTGATCACTTTAGATAAGCTATTACCAGCAGGACAGTGGGGTGGGAGGAGGTATTGTTTCATATTCTCTGTGTGTATATAAAGTCTGCTGCAGTTTCCACGGTATACATCTGATGAAGTGAGCTGTAGCTCATGAAAGCTCATGCTCAAATAAATTGGTTAGTCTCTAAGGTGCCACAAGAACTCCTTTTCTTTTTGCGAATACAGACTAACACGGCTGTTCCTCTGAAACCTGTAATTAAAATTGCAAGTGCTAGCAACACTGAAGAAGTCCACAACTTTATGTCCTATATGGAGTATGATAAGGGAGGTTCAGAGAAAAGAAGAACTAATCTCATTGTGCAGGCAAATATCCATAGAGATATCATTGAGCATGAGCCTGGGCTGTTTATAATAATAACAATTAGTAATAAAAGTAATTGTTTAATATTTTAAGGAATGTTAATAAACTATATATGCTTTTAACTCTTGCTCAAGTTGTGTTCTGGGTTTTAGCAACAACTGTAGCTAAGTTATGAAGGCTTGAAACCAAGGAATTTTATCATGCTTCTGGCCGAGTGATAAAGTCTGAACACAAAGAAAACTACGCATAACATTTGAACTATTGTGTAACAATGAAATGAGGCATAAGGTTTGTTGTGCCCTGCGTAGTCATGAAATGACTGGCATTCTGGTCATTTGTGGTTCAATGTAATGGGGGTCTGGTTTGGCAGCTCCAGGCAATCCAACTCCCATCTAAATTTCCCATGTTTTTATATTTTAACAAAGTCCAAGTCTCCCAGGCACATAGGGAACAGCAAACCTGGTGGTCTGAGTTTTCTGTTTTCTTTTAAAAGTAGAAGTCTGTTGTTGTATTTCCAACCCTCCCCTCTTTTTTCTGTAGTCTCTAGTAGACTCTAGTCCTGATTAGCTCAACTGAAGATCCCTCTGAATCCTCCTCCACTAGAACTCTAGAAATACATAGGTATTAAAGTTTGCAATAAAGTTGTGGTTAGATGCATGTTAGTAAAGTTTTGTATAGATTTTATCTAACGCAAAGCAACTGAATGGAATTTTCTGCCACTTTTGGCCATACAGAGAGGTTTTGTTTGAGGTCTGCTTATTGCCAGCTTTGAACTAGGGACCACGTGATTTTCTAAGTAAAATCAAATTATCGGTCACACCTAATTCAGCTCCTTTTCAGAAAATGTTTAAAGCTCCATTCTGAGCTCTATTGATTTAGAAAAACATTCCAGCATTACAGATTTTAAGCCAAAAAGGTGCTGTTTGGATAGTACATTGTTTTCCATTTTTATCCTTTTTGTAGCTATCTTCTAGAGAAGTTATACTTTAAGACACATTTCAAACAGCATAGATAACATGTTCCCTTTTTTCACATCTTGTTAGTTCCTGTATGTGGTGTAACCCAAGTTCCTTGTTGGATATGTCTGTCAATATCCTTGTGCAGTCACCCACAGTGGGGATTTCAGAGGCTTTGTAATATCTTACTACAGTCAGTGTTAGCATTTAGGAGAATATCCTGTATTTTGGGATTGGTCCACACAGAATGATGTCCCATCTTTTCCTTGATGAGTTCTGATGCTGCTTTGAACTTCCACAGTCACAAGCCCAGTACTATTACACAATCCCTTGTTTGATACTTTCACTTGCATTAACAAGTCTGCATTCACCTGACATATTCCCTTAGGAATTAGTCATTCAGCTTTTATGGCAATGGGCCTGTGTCAGGGTTCCCTCCCCACTCTGAACTCTGGGGTACAGATGTGGGGACCCGCTTGAAAGACCCCCTAAGCTTATTTTTACCAGTTTAGGTTAAAACTTCCCCAAGGAACAAATCCTTTCCTTGTCCTTGGATGGTATTGCTGCCACCACCAAGTGATTTAGACAAAGATTCAGGAAAAGGACCACTTGGAGTTCCTATTTCCCCAAAATATCTCCCCAAGCCATTTCACCCCCTTTCCTGGGGAGGCTTGAGAATAATATACCAAGCAATTGTGTTTAATAAAAGTACAGACCAGACCCTTTCTTTAGGACACTAAAATCAATCAGGTTCCTAAAAGAACTTTATAATAAAGAAAAAAGTAAAAGAAGCACCACTGTAAAATCAGGAAGGAAGGTAATTTTACAGGGTAATATAAAGATTTAAAACACAGAGGATTCCCCTCTAGGCTCAACTTCAAAGTTACAAAAACAGGAATAAACCTTCCTCTTAGCACAGGGAAAATTCACAAGCTAAAACAAAAGATAATCTAATGCATTTTCTTGCCTTTACTTACAATTTTTGTAATCTTATATGCTTATTTCAGGTAGGGTTTTAGGAGATTTTTTTTTCCTGCCCTGGTCCCTCCCTGTCCAAGAGAGAACAAACAAAGAGAGCACAAACAAAACCTCCATGCCCCCTCCCCCATTTGAAAGTATCTTCTTTCCTTATTGGTCCTTTTGGTCAGGTGCCAACCAGATTATTTGAGCTTCTTAACCCCTTACAGGTAAAGGAGGGATTTTATGCTACCCTTAGCTGTATGTTTATGACAGTCATGGAACACATGACTTATGAGGAGAGGCTGAGGGAACTGGGATTGTTTAGTCTGCAGAAGAGAAGAATGAGGGGGGATTTGATAGCTGCTTTCAACTACCTGAAAGGGAGTTCCAAAGAAGATGGATCTAGACTTTTCTGAGTGGTAGCAGATGACAGAACAAGGAGTAATGGTCTCAAGTTGCAGTGGGGGAGGTTTAGGTTGGATATTAGGAAAAACTTTTTCACTAGGAGGGTGGTGAAGCACTGGAGTGCGTTACCTAGGGAGGTGGTGGAATCTCCTTCCTTTGAGGTTTTTAAGGTCAGGCTTGACAAATCCCTGGCTGGGATGATTTAGTTGGGGATTGGTCGTGCTTTGAGCAGGGCGTTGGACTAGATGACCTCCTGAGGTCCCTTCCAACCCTGATAGTCTATGATTCTATGATTCTATGACAGGCTATAAAAAAGCCTTAGATAGAGACACACAATTATTGGAGGTGCTCTGTGAAGCAATTTCCATTTAATCAACTTTAATTTTATCTGACTTTCAAATTCATTATCCATCCAGATCCTTTCCTCATTCTTCTTCATTAATATTTATCTCTATCTTTCTCTCCATTTTGGTGACCAGATTCTGCTCTCGGTTATACCAATGCAAGTCCATTGGCTTCCATATCAATATAAAGGGAAATCCCATTTCATTAGCGTTGCGTTGGTGCAACCTAGAGGAGAATTTTAAATCCCACCATCCTGCTATTTATTTGTATGTATTGTGACAGGGTCAGGCCAGATGGCTACAGGAGAGTGACAGAAGGCAGATATATTAGCCCCAGGTTAAGTAGGTCCCTTTTCCCTGGGTAAGGTAACAGGGAAGGTTCCAGAACAATCAGGAACTTTCTGGAAACAATTAAGGCAGACAGGCTGATTAGAACACCTGCAGCCAATCAAGAAGCTGCTAGAATCAATTAAGGCAGGCTAATCAGGGCACCTGGGTTTAAAAAGGAGCTCACTTCAATTTGTGGTGCATGCGAGGAGCTGGGAGCAAGAGGTGCAAGAAGCTGAGAGTGAGAAGGCGTACTACTGGAAGACTGAGAAATACAAGCATTATCAGACATCAAGAGGAAGGTCCTGTGGTCAGAATAAAGAAGCTGTTGGGAGGAGGTCATGGGGAAGTAACCCAGGGAGTTGTAGCTGTCATCCAGCTGTTACAGGAGTCACTGTAGAAAGCTGCAATCCACAGGGCCCTGGGCTGGAACCCAGAGTAGAGGGTGGCCCAGGTTCCCCCTATCCCTCTATTCCCCCAACTCCCTACTTGATACTGGAGGAGTTGACCTGGACTGTGGGTTCCACCAGAGGGGAAGGTCTCTGGCCTGTTCCCCGATCCACTAGATGGATCAGCAGAGACTGCGGGGATTGTTTTTCTTCCTTTCCCCATGCTGGCTAGTGATGAGGCTAACTGAGTGAACGGCAGATTTGAGCCACAAAAGTGGCCAAACTGAGGGCTGCCGTGAACCTGTGAGGTGAGCAAATCCACCAATAAGCGCAGGACCCACCAAGGCAGAGGAGGAACTTTGTCACAGTATATATAACACATTCATCACTGAGGACTCAGATCTATTCTTAGACATGCATATATAAGAAATCATTAGCAGACATATTTCAGGCCATTCTAAAAAGTTTAGAGTCACACAAGTCCGTAAATGAGGAGCCACACATATTTTAGTTGACCATAGCTTATGTCATCCCACATGCTTCTTCATGATTCAAGTCTGCTTCTGATCTGCTGCAATTTCAGTCTAAAGGCAGTTTTCCCGATGACAGAGTGAGCTATTGTACTACAATATCATTTGAAAGAAAATTCTACCTTTTAAATTATTGTCTGTTCAGCCAAAACTTTATCATGCACTTCAGTGTTTTCTTTCAGTTATTTCTTTTCCATAATCAAGAGAGGCTGACCCAAAAGTCATGTCCTAGAGATGATGACTGGCCACCAGTCAAGGCTGAGCAGTGCAGGAAGAGGAGGAAGAAGCATCATGAAAGCAAAGGGAAGGATTTCTAACCTGTGCAGCCCTCTTTGGAAAGGGCCCCTGGCTATCTCAAAGTTCACTTCTCTGTCTGCAACTTACCTTAACAGGTGAATTTGCTGAGGATTCTGAAACTGATAATGATGAAGCTCTCAGGGAGAAGGCAGGGTTTCCTCAGCAGCAGATGCTTGACTATGGAATTCCCTTCCTCACAGATATTGGGATGATCTGAATCTCACCATCTTCAGAGCTACAGGCGGGACCCCATGACAGGGTGAAGGAGTTACTGGTGAACAAAGGGTTAATTCAAGATGAGCTTCCCCCTCACTTTGCATGGTGTTCAGGGGAAGGGCTATAAGAATGGCTGCTTGGGAGATAAGGAGGAGAAATGCCTTTTGGATGGCAAGAGGGCCTCCTGTTGTGCTGAACTCTGCCATAGTTAAAATCTTAAATTGTCCCAGCTGGGTGAAAGATGACAGCGTATCTTTTAATCATATTAGCAAAGTAATGTAAAATTGTTGAAAGAAAGCCCAGCACGGGGTCCAAGAATAGCCTCAGCCGAGGTTGTCTGAACTGTTCATTAGGGAGTTTGACTTGCAATACTTTGCTGTGGCCCATTTGGCAAATCAAAGGCCATTCTGAGCAGCCAGGCTTGTGTTTAAAAAAAAAAAAAAATTACCTCCCACAACCTGGCAACAGGAAAATAAGAGCAACCTTGCTCAGCATTTCCCCATACTAATTCTGAAAGTGACTAATTGGCCTTTCCTGTAAGCTGGGTCTGTGTTCATCCAGCAAATGAACTGAAAGCATTAGAGACAGAAGCTGCATTTTCCTCCAGTCTTTTCTCTCTCCCTCTTTGTCTGCATTTGTCTTGTTTTGTTTTAAGATGAAACAGAACAAACAAAAGCCTCAATCACCAGGAGCTGGGACTGTTTGTCTTTGTTCTGTGCCTAGCACAGTAGGCCCCTGAATTTGCTTTGGGTCTCTAGTCACTCTTACAATATAAATATTAAACAGTAATAATAAAATCTGAAAGCCAAAAGCAACCACATAAAATGGATCCTCTCTTTTTCCCAACATGGAAATTTAATATCCTCTGAGAGATTCTCAAGCAGGAGATTTTCCGGCTGAAAGACTATAGAAGTATAGGTTTCAGAGGACTAGCTGTGTTAGTTTGTATCAGCAAAAACAATGAGGCGTCCTTGTGGCACGTTAGAGACTAACAAATTTATTCGGGCATAAGCTTTCATGGGCTAGAACCCACTTCATCAGATGCATGGAGTGGAAAATACAGTAGGCAGGTATAAATATACAGCACATGAAAACATGGGAGTTGCCTTACCGAGTGGGGGGTCAGTGCTAATGAGGCCAATTCAATTATCGTGGATGTGGCCCATTCACAACAGTTAACAAGAAGGTGTGAGTATCAACAGAGGGAAAATTATTTTTTGTAGTGACCCAGCCACTCCTAGTCTTTATTCAGGCCTAATGTGATGGAGTCAAGTTTGCAAATTAATTCCAGTTCTGCAGTTTCTCATTGAAGTCTGTTTCTGAAGGTTTTTTGTTGAAGAATGGCCAGTTTTAAGTCTGTTACTGAGTGTCCAGGGAGATTAAAGTGCTCTCATACTGGTTATTGAATGTTACAATTCTTGATCTCTGATTTGTGTCCATTTATTCTTTTGCGTAGAGGCTGTCCGGTTTGGACAATGTATATGGCAGAGGGGCATTGCTGGCACATGATGGCATATATCACACTGGTAGATGTGCAGGTGAATGAGCCCCTGATGGTGTCTCTGATGTGGTTAGGTCCTATGATGGTGTCCCTTGAATAGACATGTGGGCACAGTTGGCAACGGGCTTTGTTGCAAGGATAGGTTCCTGGGTTAGTGGTTCTGTTGTGTGGTGTGTGGTTGCTGGTGAGTATTTGCTTCAGGTTGGGGGGCTGTCTGTAAGTGAGGACTGGCCTGTCTCCCAAGATCTGTGAGAGTGAGGGATCATTTTTCAGGATAAGTTGTAGATCCTTGATGATGCGCTAGAGAGGTTTTAGTTGTGGGCTGTAGGTGATGGCTAGTGGCGTTCTGTTACTTTCTTTGTTGGGCCTGCCCTGTAGCAGGTGACTTCAGGGTACTCTTCTGGCTCTGTCAATCTGTTTCTTCACTTCAGCAGGTGAGTACTGAAGTTTTAAGAACACTTGATAGAGATCCTGTAGATGCTTGTCTCTGTCTGAGGGATTGGAGCAAATGCAGTTGTATCTGAGGGCTTGGCAGTAGACAATGGATCGTGAGATGTGTTCTGGATGAAAGCTGGAGGCATGTAGGTAAGTATAGTGGTCAGTAGGTTTCCGGTATAGGGTGGTGTTTGGACTTCAACGAGAAACTGCAGAACTGGAATTACTTTACAAACTTGACACCATCAAATTAGGCCTGAATAAAGACTGGGAGTGGCTGGGTCACTACAAAAAATAATTTTCCCTCTGTTGATACTCACACCTTCTTGTCAACTGTTGGGAATGGGCCACATCTACCATGATTGAATTGGCCTCCTTAGCACTACAAAAAGTAATTTCCCCTCAGTTGATATTCACCCCTTCTTGTCAACTGTTGGAAATGGGTCACATTCACAATAACTGAATTGGCCTTGTTAGCACTGACCCCCCCCCAACTCGGTAAGGCAACTGCCAAGTTTTCATGTGCTGGGTAATTATACCAGCCTACTGTATTTTCCTCTCCATGCATCTGATGAAGTGGGTTATAGCCCACGAAAGCTTATGCCCAAATAAATTTGTTAGTCTCTAAGGTGCCACAAGGACTTCTTTTTGTTTTTTATAGAAGTATAGAGAAAGGAAGTAAGGGAAATGGTTAATACTCTGATTTACTGGATTTTTTTATTTTGAACTAGTTTAAGTGTTTACTTTTTATTTTCTCTGTATGAGTGTTGAATGAATGTTGAAGAGCTTTTGTAAGCTGATGTACAACAAGAATATCCAAGTCCCTCACAACCAAACCCTTAACCCAAAATACAATTAATGTTGTGACCATACAAAAGTAACATCCCAAACACCTACCCAATTTTCACAACAGTCCACACCCAGGGTCAGATGACTGGCTCATGCTATAAACTTGAGTGTTTTTCTATTTACTTTCTGATTATGTTAAATTATTTTATTTTCTTGCTCTAAACATTAACTCTTGAAGACAAAGATCCTATTGAAAACCTTTTTGTTTGCTTGGTTTTTATTTCTGTTTTTGTTTGTTTGCTAAGTCATTCCATCAGTTTACAGACCCATCTATTTGCATGTCTTTCCCCAGTGGCGGTCCTCACAGAATAGGCCTGGAACCCATCCTGGAACATAAAAACCAGAAATGATCCAAATACCAGAAAACAAATATGTGAAACCACTAACCGTGAACTACAAGTGAATGCAAACCACATATTGCTGTATATCATAATGTACATTGATGGCTACATACGAAGTACTCAGGTAGACCTATACAGCAGGGAAATTATGACATCTAAAACAAAGAGAATGAGAAAGAGGTGTGAAAGAATGTGAAACTTGGTGAACTATATGTAGCTAATTTGAGTGGGCTGCATACCAACATGGCTCTACTCATTTTCTGCAAGAACTTTGTTAAACATATTGGCTCAGTTTCAATGCAGATACACTGTTTATGAATGAGTTCCCTCGCTGTCACACAATTGCAACTTTTGTAAACATTAAGCAAAGCAAGGAAGCCAGAAGACTTTCATTTTGAAAAAATATATTCACAATGAAGAGTCTCAAACAAACCTCAAAAGACCTAAAGACTGTTACAGATAGGATGTGGTTATCACCCCTCAGTCTGCATCATTTTAAGACATAGCCAGAGGAAGTACACTTCATTACAGACTCTGCGTATTAATCAAAAGCTTAACCTTTTCAATGAATAATTGAGGAACCTTCATGTTTTTAATATCAGATGAATGTTTTATTTAGTTGTTTTGGGTGGAGTGGGTGGGGTGGAGGATTGCTTATGGAGAATAATTAAATAAACTGGCATCCACCCACTCCATTCCCTTCTGAAGAAAAAATAATCTCCCAGTGAAGTTGCTTGGGAAATATTGATTCAAGCAGAGAAACTTAATAACTAATGACTATGGGATATGCCCTCCAAAGTCCTGCAGAGGTTTCTGGAGCAAACAAGCAGCCTTAACTCTGCTCTGTAATGACACGAGGGGGAAAAATGAAAAAAATCAAATGTGTCTTTAAATATCTATTTCATATAATCTGGTACCACAAACACTATTATTCATTAATGATAATTGTCTGTTCATGGTATTGGATTGCTCTAGGGCAGAATTAAGGTTGTTTGGGTGCTCCATGTTTGGATTTCTTTTAAATTTAATCTTAACTCGGAATTCCCTGGCTTTATGATGCTTTGTTTTTGGATAATACAACATTCCTGTAATGCATTTTACCCTAAATTACAGATATGTACTCACAGCTTTAACTCCATCATAATACAGTTTGTCTCTGACAATTAAGTGATTGCTTATTGCAAGAGCACATAACTCTAGTGCCCTGGCTGCCCATGATATCCAAGGTGTTGATTGTGATCTATCAAGCCTTAAATTGGTTTGGAACCAGGCTGCTTTAGAGATCTTCATATGCCCTAATAGCTCAGAGCAAGTCTAGACTACAGCACTACATCAGCACAGCTGCACTGATGCAGCTGTGCCACTATAGCACATCTGGGAGAGCACTTTCCCCTTGGCATAATTACTCCACCTCCATGAGAGGTGGAAACTGTGTCAGCGGGAGAGCATCTCCCATCAACATAGTGCTGGTGCGGACAGCACTTAGGTCGCTATAACTTGCCTTTCTCGGGGGGGGGGGGGTGTCTTTTTCACACCCCGGGACGATGTAAGTTACATCAACTTAAGCGGTAATGTAGACCAGGCCTCAGTTGAGATCAACTCCTCTTTTTATCTGCCAAGACAAGATTCATTAACCTTGTAACCCCATCTTTGTTTTCTGTACTTTTGGACAGATGGCTCGGTGTGGACTGTGTGGCTTTTGGGAGGCTTTTGGTGGGTCTATGGATTTCACTTCTGTGGGGAGGAGTTTGTTATTTTTGGGGGGCTGGAGAGTGAGTTCCTTGTATGGCATGTGAATTATACTGTGAAGGGTGTCAAATTGATGTCAGGGTGACCAAAGCCTTGTGGGATGAGCATTTGGGGGATTTTATAAACTGAAAGAACAGAAAAGTATCACTATCTGGATCTATCGCTTTCCTGCCACTCCATGATTAAAACCAATTGTTAAAACTAAAGAAATACTGACTGTTCAGTATCTGTTGCAGTTCCCAGATGAACTCAGTCATGGCTTAAGGTCTATGGCTCAAGCATTATGTTTTTTTATAAACATCTCTGCAACGGAGAGCAGCTACGATCTCCTTACATGACCGCTAACTCCCATAATCCTGATGTCTGTCTGCAAATGGCAATGGGCCAGTGAGAATGAAGACCAGACTTTGGGCCAAATGACTTCAGCTTTATCAAAGCTTTTATTTAAACAAACTATGTCCAGAGCAGCATGGAGGGTGAAGTAGGAAGAGGCCACACAGCACTGCCTATCATGCCATATCAAGAGTGCTGGGGTTTGTCAATAGCAGACCTTTTAACAAAGGAGGGCTGCCATTGGCCAGCAGTCACTATGACACTGACCAGGTATCTTGCCCCAACCTCCAGGGTCTTGCTCCATAATTGATGCCTCTCATAATGGCTTAGTCCCTGTTTGAGAATAATCTAACTCTGATTATTAAAATTAGTCTGTCTATGTGGTTTACCATAGACATATAACGGTATTGATACCTTCTCCAACAAGTAATAGCTTACCCATCTGTGGAAAGGTAGAAGAAAACTATCTCACTGTAAAACTGTTCGACTTATACATGATACATTATAATTTCATAGGAACTGATCCCTCATAGTTTATATAAAACAAGCAGGTGGGGAGAATGGGGCTCTGTGTTACTTATATGGTTTTGGGGTAAAATTTTCAAGAGCACTTCAGTGACTTGGGAACCTAAGTTCATTTTCAAAAGAGACTTAGGCACATAGGAACCTAAATCTCATTGTCCTTCAGTGAGATGTAGGTTTGTAAGGCCTAGAATTTTAAAGGTATTAAGGTACCTAACTCCCATTGAAAACAATCAGAGTTAGATGTCTAAATACCTTTAAAAATCTGGGCCCAAGGCCCAGATCCTCAAAGGGATTTAGGCACTTCACTCAGTAGGGCACCTAAATCCCTTTGAGGGACTTGGCCAAAGTGTCTAAGTCACTTTGGAAAATGGGATTTAAGGTCCTATGTTCTATTGATGGTTGTGAAAATGTTAACCTTTGCCTCTGACACCCAAAGCTGTGAGAGTGAGATCTTCTGTCAAGAATCAAAATTAAAATGCAGTTAGAATTTCTTTCTTTTGCCAAATCCATTCATTTAACATTTTGTATGCAGAGCATTTGAAGCATCAGTAAACCCCCTATGAATCTGAAAAGCAAATAGGACCTGTAACCTGCATTAATTATATAAGACTATCATCGGACCCATTTTCCATTTGCAATTATTGCTGGCAAAATTAAAGGGGTTTTTTTTGGTTCCCTAAAATTATCAGTTTTTGTGTATTTTCATTTGAAGAAAAACAAACAAAAGTATTACTATACACAGTTTAATATTTCTGAACTTGAGCGAGCAGTGAGAAAATGCTCTCATGTAGAGAGAAGTGGATACTACTGTGGATTTGTGACGTGTGAGGCACTTTTATATCTTTTCTTTGTGATTGAAGGTGTATTAAATCAAATTAAACCAAGAAAGGCAGGTTTTGCTTTCTGGCTATCCTGTGCTGCAGTACTCTGGTGGCAGGGACAGCAACAGCATGGTAGAGTTCAGATCAGCCTTCTATTAAGTTAGGTATAGTTCAGAATCAAGACAGCTATCTTCATGGAGCTTGTGGACATCACTCCCCTGCGTAGGATTAACAAGTCCCTTTGTAGACCTCTGACAGTGCTTTGGCATGAATCTCAAACAGGGAAAGTAATGGAGGAAGGCATAGCGAGAGGAGAGGAGAGAGAAAGGGTGGGCAAGAGAATCAGTGTAGCAGGGATAGAGGGAGGGCAGATTGTCGGCAGTTGTTAATATAAATCTTAAGAAACCTAGAAACTTACTCAATGCTGATGGTTTGATGGTGGATTAATTCTGGATTTGTAGTCTTACTGCATCACATTCTGCCTTCAGGTGAGCTTCTGATGATTGTGGGAGATATACGCAGTGGTATGTTATTAAAGTTCACCTTTCAAAGTAGTTTGGCTGGGGCCAATTACTGAATACCAAAAGGCAGACAGGTAAGAATGCATACAATGGAATCTAAGAGCAGAAAAACAAAGTAATTTTCATGTATCAATACATTCTGCATGTCCTCATATCCCCTGCTGTTAAGGTAGAGGGATTGTGCTGCACATTTATGGTGTTCAGATGCCATCCAAATAATGCAACTGAGAAGGACAGAAAACTGCCAGTTCAACCTAACATGATCAGGATGGGTCAAATTATCCTCTCAATGCCAAAATAATCCCATTGACTTTAATGGGGAAACAGAGGAAAGTGTGGCCTGATGTATTTTAAAATATCCATTGAGGATGTATTTGCCAGATATATGAATCCATTCCTACTCAGTCTTGTTAGAAAGAGGTGGGCAAGGATGGAGAGCTATAAAAGACCAAAGAGATGTGTAGCCAAGAATTTTTAGCAATAATATTACTCTTAAAATCACGGCTTAGTGACTACTTCTAATTTCAAACTACTAACTAGCCATATCCAAAATGCAGAAACTGAGACATTTTGTAGGTCACAGAGTGGGATTTATGGTCTCAGTTGTGACTGATATTTGTCAAACATTTTACTTTTATAAATAATTCTTCGGTACCATGAAAGAAATGTAAGGCTGGAAGGGTCATTGAAAGGTCATCTCGTCCAGCCCCCTGCACTGTGGCAGGACCAAGCAAACCTAGACCATCCCTGACAGGTGTTTGTCCAAACTGATTTTTAAAAACCTCCAATGATGGGGATTCCACAACCTCCCTTGGAAGCCTATTCCACAACTTAACTACCCTTATAATTAGAATTTTTTTCCTAATATATACCCAAAATCTCTTTTCTGCAGATTAAACCTATTACTTCTTATTCTAACTTCAGTGGACATGGAAAACAACTGATCACCACCCTCTTTATAACAGCCCTTACTATATTTGAAGACTGTTATCAGGTCCTTCCTCAATCTCCTTTTCTCAAGACTAACCATGCCCAGTTTTTTAAAACCTTTCCTCATAAGTCAGGTTTTCTAAAACTTTTATCATTTTTGTTGCTGTCCTCCGAATTCTCTGTAATTTGTCCACATCTTTCTGAAAGTGTGGTGCCCAGAACTGGACACAGTTCTCCAGCTGAGGTCTTATTGAGGCCAAATAGAGTGGGACAATTACCTCCCATGTCTTACATATGACAGCATTGTTAATACACCCCCTCCCAGAATCATATTACCCTTTTTTGCAACTGCATCACATAGATTCATAGATTCCAAGGCAGAAGGGACCATTGTGATTATCTAGCCTGATCTTCTGTATAACACAGGCCATAGTATTTCTCCAAATTTATCCCTAGAGTTTTTAGAAAAACATCCAATCTTGATTGATGTTTGATGACTGATGCTTGATGGAGAATTTACTACAACGCTTGGTAAATTGTTCCAGTGGTTAATTACCTGCACTGTCAAAATTTTTACACCTTATTTCTAGTTTGAATTTGTCTAACTTCAACTTCCAGCCATCGGATTGTGTTATACCTCTCTTTGATAGATTGAACAACGCTTCCTCAGCTCTCGTCCCCTAAAGCCCCTACTCTACTTGCGCTATATTGATGACATCTTCATCATCTGGACCCATGGAAAAGAAGCCCTTGAGGAATTCCACCATGATTTCAACAACTTCCATCCCACCACCAACCTCAGCCTGGTCCAGTCCACACAAGAGATCCACTTCCTGGACACTACAGTGCTAATAAACAATGGTCACATAAACACCACCCTATACCGGAAACCTACTGACCGCTATTCCTACCTGCATGCCTCCAGCTTTCACCCTGACCACACCACACGATCCATCGTCTACAGCCAAGCTCTGCGATACAACCGCATTTGCTCCAACCCCTCAGACAGAGACAAACACCTACAAGATCTCTGTCAAGCTTTCTTACAACTACAATACCCACCTGCAGAAGTAAAGAAACAGATTGATAGAGCCAGAAGAGTTCCCAGAAGTTACCTACTACAGGACAGGCCTAACAAAGAAAATAACAGAACGCCACTAGCGGTCACCTTCAGCCCCCAACTAAAACCCCTCCAACGCATTATTAAGGATCTACAACCTATCCTAAAGGATGACCCAACACTCTCACAAGTCTTGGGAGACAGGCCAGTCCTTGCCTACAGACAGCCCCGCAACCTGAAGCAAATACTCACCAACAACCACATACCACACAACAGAACCACTAACCCAGGAACTTATCCTTGCAACAAAGCCCGTTGCCAATTGTGCCCACATATCTATTCAGGGGACACCATCACAGGGCCTAATAACATCAGCCATGCTATCAGAGGCTCGTTCACCTGCACATCCACCAATGTGATATATGCCATCATGTGCCAGCAATGCCCCTCTGCCATGTACATTGGTCAAACTGGACAGTCTCTACGTAAAAGAATAAATGGACACAAATCAGATGTCAAGAATTATAACATTCATAAACCAGTCGGAGAACACTTCAATCTCTCTGGTCACGCAATCACAGACATGAAGGTCGCTATCTTAAAACAAAAAAACTTCAAATCCAGACTCCAGCGAGAAACTGCTGAATTGGAATTCATTTGCAAATTGGATACTATTAATTTAGGCTTAAATAGAGACTGGGAGTGGCTAAGTCATTATGCAAGGTAGCCTGTTTCCTCTTGTTTTTTCCTACCCCCCCCCCCGATGTTCTGGTTTAACTTGGATTTAAACTTGGAGAGTGGTCAGTTTAGATGAGCTATTACCAGCATATGCGAATACATATTCTCTGTGTGTATATAAAGTCTGCTGCAGTTTCCACGGTAAACATCTGATGAAGTGAGCTGTAGCTCACGAAAGCTCATGCTCAAATAAATTGGTTAGTCTCTAAGGTGCCACAAGTACTCCTTTTCTTTTTGCGAATACATATTCTCTGTGTGTATATAAAGTCTGCTGCAGTTTCCACGGTAAACATCTGATGAAGTGAGCTGTAGCTCACGAAAGCTCATGCTCAAATAAATTGGTTAGTCTCTAAGGTGCCACAAGTACTCCTTTTCTTTTTGCGAATACATATTCTCTGTGTGTATATAAAGTCTGCTGCAGTTTCCACGGTAAACATCTGATGAAGTGAGCTGTAGCTCACGAAAGCTCATGCTCAAATAAATTGGTTAGTCTCTAAGGTGCCACAAGTACTCCTTTTCTTTTTGCGAATGCAGACTAACACGGCTGTTCCTCTGAAACCAGCAGGAGAGTGAGTTTGTGTGTGTATGGGGGTGGGGGGGATGTGAGAAAACCTGGATCTATGCAGGAAATAGCCCGACTTGATTATGTAAAGAGTTGTCACTTTGGATGGGCTAGCACCAGCAGGAGAGTGAATTTGTGTGGGGGGGTGGAGGGTGAGAAAACCTGGATTTGTGCTGGAAATGGCCCACCTGTTGATCACTTTAGATAAGCTATTACCAGCAGGACAGTGGGGTGGGAGGAGGTATTGTTTCATATTCTCTGTGTGTATATAAAGTCTGCTGCAGTTTCCACGGTATACATCTGATGAAGTGAGCTGTAGCTCATGAAAGCTCATGCTCAAATAAATTGGTTAGTCTCTAAGGTGCCACAAGTACTCCTTTTCTTTTTGCGAATACAGACTAACACGGCTGTTCCTCTGAAACCAGCAGGAGAGTGAGTTTGTGTGTGTATGGGGGTGGGGGGGATGTGAGAAAACCTGGATTTGTGCAGGAAATAGCCCGACTTGATTATGTAAAGAGTTGTCACTTTGGATGGGCTAGCACCAGCAGGAGAGTGAATTTGTGTGGGGGGGTGGAGGGTGAGAAAACCTGGATTTGTGCTGGAAATGGCCCACCTGTTGATCACTTTAGATAAGCTATTACCAGCAGGACAGTGGGGTGGGAGGAGGTATTGTTTCATATTCTCTGTGTATATATAAAGTCTGCTGCAGTTTCCACGGTATGCATCCGATGAAGTGAGCTGTAGCTCACGAAAGCTCATGCTCAAATAAATTGGTTAGTCTCTAAGGTGCCACAAGAACTCCTTTTCTTTTTGCGAATACAGACTAACACGGCTGTTACTCTGAAACCTTTGATAGATTGAAGAACCCATTATTAAATATTTGTTCCCCATGTAGATATTTATAGATTGTAATCAAGTCACCCCTTAACCTTCTCTTTGTTAAGTTAAATTGATTGATCTCTTTGAGTCTATCACTATAAGGTATGTTTTCTAATCCTTTAATCATTCTTGTAGCTCTTCTCTGAACACTCTCCAATTTATCAACATCCTTCTTGAATTGTGGGCACCAGAATGGACATTGTATTCCAGGGGCAGTCACATCAATGCCAAATATAGAGGTAAAGTAACTTCTCTACTCCTACTCAAGGTTCCCCTATTTATTCATCCCAGGATTGCATTAGCTCTTTTTGCCACAGTGTCGCATTGGGAGCTCATGTTCAGCTGATTCCCCAAATCTTTTTCAGAGTCTCTGCTTCCCAGGATAGAGTCCCTCATTCTGTAAGTATGGCCTATGCTCTTTTATTCCTAGATGAATACATTTACTTTTAGTTGTATTAAAACACACACTGTTTGCGTGGTTACTAGGACAGCGGCTGTTTGGTTGGGCCCTATCTAAACTAGGTCATCTTTAAAAACATGTTAGCTAACTCATTTAAACTAATATGTTTTTAAACACTAGGGTAGACAGGCAGGAGTGGCGGAGGCTTCCTAAAAGTGGAGGGAGCCACCAGCACCTGAACTGTGACCCCCCACCCCCGCACGACCCATTTTTAAAAGTGATGAGGCCATGGCCATGGCTCCCCCTTTTCTGGTAGACAGGGTTCAGCAACTTAAAAATGTGGAAGTCTAAGGTAACTATGACCAGCTAACATGTGTTAAAAGTATTAAAGAGAACTGCTGTTCTCTTCACTAGTAGTGAAAACATGTTAATTAAAATGAGTTAACCAGCACATTTTTAAACACGACCAATTTTCCTAGTCAAGACATGCCCTTTCTGTAGTATGATCCTGGTGAGTAAAACAAGAGGTGAATTATTTAGGAACTGTGCTGTTTAACATGATTGAAAATATGTCTGAAAGCTGGTGGATACTTGCAAGCTTAAATCCATAATACATTTTAAAATCCATAATACATTAAAAATGTAAAAGAAACTTTTCCAGTTGCATTCTTTTACATGTTACTGATCACCACAATCATTTCTTTGTGTATCTCTGAAGACTGAGAGGCAACAGTCCCATCTGTATTTGTTTCAAATCAAATCAATTCCAAATTTTCCCAAATGAATCCCCAAATGGAAAGAAACCTGCTGTGGTTTCATTATATGAGAGCCAGGTCAGCTTACAAAAACATGGAAGGAAATTCTTCTTGCCAGGACTCCCTGGAAGGGGCTGTTGGTGCTTTCCATTAATTTTTTGCTTGCTCATAATGAAGCACATTGCAGTAAGTATTTGAAATGCATAAGGGATTTATATTCTTCTTTGCCATTTATTCCATAGTCCTCATCATACATGAAAACAGCTTTTGAGAGTTATTCAAACCTGTTAGTTCCCATCCAGCACTGAATCTAAGGCAAAGGGTAAATCTCTAACATCTGTGATTCATTGAGAGATCAAATTCCATAAATATTTAACACAAGCACATTCCCAGGAAGAAAGAGGCTCAGACGTAATTGCATTCTGTCTGAAATTTATTGTAGATTGGCATTTATGTAGACATTTGAATGCCTGAGTCCAGAGTTCAGATGAGAAGAGGCATTCTTCCAAACCACATTCCGCACACCCTGCAAGAGGGCAAAATTTATCGCCCAAATAACAGAGTTTAAGACATGAAGACTACACCTACTGTTGAATCAAACCTCCCCTTCTTTTGTATTAAAATGAAATCAAGTTCAAAGGTCCATGATTTTGAGGAGTTGTTTCTCTTTATATCTAAGTGTATAAAAATGATCACCAATTCCACAAACAAAAAGTCAGAATTTACAGTTCCCAGGGCAAGACTCTCTCCTGCACCAGAGCTCTGTGCAGATCATTGTGATAAACAACATGGTGCCACCATGTGCCTATTCAGTCATCTCTGCTAATCCAAGGGCAGGTTATGAAGTACACAGAACTGAAGTACAATTGTTACGCTGAGGAGAACTTTAAAATAACTCATACTTAATTTTATTTATCTTTCACACCTTTTACACATGATGCCACATTTGCTAACTTCTGAATATATTTGTGTTTGAGCAAGGCTTTGCTTCCTCACAGTCCATTTCCACATCCTATCTGATCCTTCAAGGAAGTGAAGAGGGCTGGTTGGAAGGGATATCCACGTTAATGTAGATCACTCCTATTTTGGCCAGAAAGGTCATTCATTGCATGTAGCACCATGCATTTCCTCTGCAAAGACTGAACAAGTTACCTTTATGGCAAGTTCACATCCCCAACAGTTTAAGGACCAGTAAACCAGATCCAAGAACTGAACAAAGGTCTCTCTCATATGGCAGTATGCAGCACTCACCACAGGGTACTAGGCCCACCCCAGAATTGCAATATGCCTAATTCCAATTATTTTTATGGGGCTTCTTGTAATTGTGAAAGATATTCAGACCTAGATGTTTATCATTGATTGTGATGGTTTGACTTTGTTTGTATCACTTTTTAAAATATATGCTATGAGAACTAATGTAAGTTAATTTTTCATGTCATATTATCTTGAAAATTTCTATCACCTCAGCCAACTTGCAAACCAGTATATAAGTCATTTGCTCTAAATAGACCTGAAAACTCTCACCAGAACTGTCTTTGGCTTTTTAGTACATAGTAGAAATCTAACAGGCCTATAGGAAACAACAGAAAGGAAATGAAACACTTTGTGACTTTCCAATTGTTTAGCACAAATAACAAAATAGACTGAGGGGAATAAAATCTTCAGACAGTTTTGGCTTTCAGATGAACAATTACGTTGGAACTACAGGTGAATTCAGCCCCCAGTATTCATACACTAACCAGAAGAACTTTAGTGTAAGATGCATTTCAAATCTCTCATGAGATAAAGTGAAATCCTCATCTGGTGTAAATGGCTATAGCTTCCCTGAAATCAATTCAGCTACGCTGATTTGCACTTGTTAGGATCTGGCTCATAGTGTCTATTTGTCTTGTCCTTTCTGATCTAGATGCTAAACATGCTAATAAACAATAATAATTGAAACTACACTCTATCTCTCTCATTTATACCCTACTTATCATATTATTTTTTATTCAGCATTAGTTTTTCTATTAGATTAGCACCACAAACTCTTCAGGGCAAGAACTGCCTTACTATGTGTATGTAGAATGCCTAACATGAAGGGGCTTTGCATTCAGTTAGAAGCATTCCAGAGCTTCAGCTACAGTACTAATGAATAAGGAAAATCCTAAACAAGAATGAACGTTTGAACTGGAAAACCAACACAATTCCACAGAACCAGAATAGGTGCAGAGGATAGTGAACCATCTGGAAGGGAGAGAAAATCAAAAGACAATTCCCACCAGCAAAGCCTGCTGAGCTTTTTCTGTAAAAGAGTATGCGAAAGGGACAGAAAACATAGGAAAAGACAGCTACAGAATCTCCTCCAAGCACCATGCTTTGAGGCACTCTACTGTCCAACAGACGTATAGAGAGAAAGACAGGTATACATGCCGGCTGGTAGCCCTCTGCAGCACAGTCTCTTTCACCCCATTGTCAACCACCTAAGCCATCCAGTTCCCTCACATCTGTAGTACTCGCAAAAAAAAAAAAACAGCAAAAAGAAAAGGAGTACTTGTGGCACCTTAGAGACTAACCAATTTATTTGAGCATGAGCTTTCGTGAGCTACAGCTCACTTCATCAGATGCTGTAGCTCACGAAAGCTCATGCTCAAATAAATTGGTTAGTCTCTAAGGTGCCAAAAATACTCCTTTTCTTTTTGCGAATACAGACTAACACGGCTGTTACTCTGAAAAAAAAACAGGAGTACTTGTAGCATCTTAGAGACTAACAAATTTATTAGAGCATAAGCTTTTGTGGGCTACAGCCCACTTCATCGGATGCATTGAAAGGAACATAGTAAGAAGATATATATATACAAACAGAGAAGGTGGAATTTGCCATACAAACTGTAAGAGGCTAATTAATTAAGATGAACTATCACCAGTAGGAGAAAAAAAACTTTTGTAGTGATAATCAAGATGGCCCATTTAGACAGTTGACAAGGAGGTGTGAGGATACTTAACATGGGGAAATAGATTCAATATATGTAATGACCCAGCCACTCCCAGACTCTATTCAAACCCAAGTTAATGGTATCTAGTTTGCATATTAATTCAAGCTCAGCAGTTTCTCGTTGCAGTCTGTTTTTGAAGCTTTTCTGGTGCAGAATTGCCACCCTTAAGTCTTTTACTGAATGGCCAGAGAGGTTGAAGTGTTCTCCTACCGGTTTTTGAATGTTATGATTCCTGATGTCAGATTTGTGTCCATTTATTCTTTTGCATAGAGACTGTCTGGTTTGGCCAATGTACATGGCAGAGGGGCATTGCTGGCACATGATGGCATATATCACATTGGTAGATGTGCAGGTGAATGAGCCCCTGATGGCGTGGCTAATGTGATCAGGTCCTATGATGGTGTTACTTGAATAAATATGTGGACAGAGTTGTCATTGGGCTTTGTTGCAAGGATAGGTTCCTGGGTTAGTGTTTTTGTTGTGTGGTGTGTGGTTGCTGGAGAGTATTTGCTTCAGCTTGGGGGGGTTTCTGTAAGCGAGGACTGGTCTGTCTCCCAAGATCTGTGAGAGTGAGGGATCATTTTTCAGGATAGGTTGCAGATCTTTGATGATGCGCTGGAGATGTTTTAGTTGGGGGCTGAAGGTGACAGCTAGTGGCGTTCTGTTGTTTTCTTTGTTGGGCCTGTCTTGTAGTAGATGACTTCTGGGTACTCTTCTGGCTCTGTCAATCTGTTTCTTCACTTCAGCAGGTGGGTATTGTAGTTTTAAGAATGCTTGATAGAGATCTTGTAGGTGTTTGTCTCTGTCTGAGGGGTTGGAGCAAATGCGGTTGTATCGTAGAGCTTGGCTGTAGACAATGGATCATGTGGTGTGTCCTGGATGGAAGCTGGAGGCATGTACGTAAGTATAGCGGTCAGTAGGTTTCCGGTATAGGGTGGTGTTTATGTGACCATCGCTTATTAGCACAGTAGTGTCCAGGAAGTGGATCTCTTGTGTGGACTGGTCCAGGCTGAGGTTGATGGTGGGATGGAAATTGTTGAAATCAAGGTGGAATTCCTCAAGGGCCTCCTTCCCTTGGGTCCAGATGATGAAGATGTCATCAGTGTAATGCAAGTAGAGTAGGGGCATTAGGGGACGAGAGCAAAGGAAGCGTTATTCTAAGTCAGCCATAAAAATGTTGGCATACTGTGGGGCCATGCAGGTACCCATAGCAGTGCCGCTGACTTGAAGGTATGTATTGTCCCCAAATGTGAAATAGTTGTGGGTGAGGACAAAGTCACAAAGTTCAGCCACCAGGTTTGCCATGACATTATCGGGGATACTGTTCCTGATAGCTTGTAGTCCTTTTTTGTGTGGAATGTTGGTGTAGAGGGCTTCTACATCCATAGTGTCCAGGATGGTGTTTTCTGGAAGATCACCGATGGATTGTAGTTTCCTCAGGAAGTCAGTGGTGTCTGGAAGATAGCTAGGAGTTCTGGGAGTGTAGGACCTGAGGAGAGAGTCCACACAGCCAGACAATCCTGCTGTTAGGGTGCCAATGCCTGAGATGATGGGGCATTCAGGATTTCCAGCTTTATGGATATTGGGTAGCAAATAGAATACCCCTGGTTGGGGTTCTAGGCATGTGTCTGCACAGATCTGTTCCTGTGCTTTTTCAGGGAGTTTCTTGAGCAGAAGGTGTAGTTTCTTTTGGTAATCCTCAGTGGGATCAGAGGATAAGGGCCTGTAGAATGTGGAGTTAGAGAGCTGCCTAGCAGCCTCTTGTTCATATTCAAACTTATTCATGATGACGACAGCACCTCCTTTGTCAGCCTTTTTGATTATGATGTCAGAGTTGTTCCTGATGCTGTTGATGGCGTTGTGCTCAGCATGGCTGAGGTTATGGGGCAAGTGATGCTGCTTTTCCACAATTTCAGCCCGTGCACATCGGCAGAAGCACTCTATGTAGAAGTCCAGTCTGTTGTTTTGACCTTCAGGAGGAGTCCACCCAGAATCCTTCTTTTTGTAGTGTTGGTAGAAAGGATTCTGTGGGTTAGTATGTTGTTCAGAGGTGTGTTGAAAATATTCTTTGAGTCGGAGACGTCGAAAGTAGGATTCTAGGTCACCACAGAACTGTATCATGTCCGTGAGCCTGGAGGGACCTGTTATTCAGATCATTCTTTTGAGTGATGGTCATTTGACAGATATTCCCTTGTGCATCTTGTAATTATTTCATGATACAGCTACAATTGTGCAGCTTACTGTCTCAGTCCTCCCTCCTCCCTCCTCAAATGGTTCTGTCCTCCCCATGGACACTCTTGTCCTCATTTTACATGCTGCAACAGCCCCATTAGGAGAACGGAGACATTGCATAGGATGGTTTGAAAGGGAATGCTTTGGTAAAATGAAATTGAGTAGGGGAGGTACATTTTCCTAAATCTCCTGGAGGGAAAAATACTTATACCTGAAGTGTAAAGGGATGATACTCCTGCAGCTTCACAGCATCTACAGTTCAGCATTCACCTGAACAAAGGTTCAGGCTCATTTTCCTTTAAACAGCTGCTAAATGGATCTATCTGGAGTGGTGCCACATTAAACAGGAGCTTTTAAATCAGTGATCATGTCCTTTTCTTCAGCACTAGCAGATCATTTTTGGTTTTCCATTCAAAACTTGATTCAAACAGAACCTATTTTAAGATACACCAAACAAGCATTGCCTACACATTAGAGAGCTTTAACTGATATGATGAGGTCAAAAGTTTAACTGAATGTTCAAGAAATGAGCCTTTACAAACCTCTTATCACTGGGGGAATGTAGAAAGCTTCGCTGCTTGAGTGAACAATTAGCTAGTGGGGGAATAACAATTGTGATCATACAACTCAGCTTTTAAACTACAATAATGAAGGGTTTCAGGGCAGATAACATTAGGCAATTGTGTTGCCCCATCATGTATATGTCTGTCATTCATTATTATGCATCACTTTCCACTACTTCTCATATGGTATGTCCATCAAGTAAGACCTAAAAGAATCCATTGTAACTTTCCTGGGCAAAGGTCACAAGAGCTGAGGGTGACAGATCCTAAGAAAAACAGTGTATTTTTCTTTTTTTAAAATAAAATATATGGTACAAATCTTCAGCTGATGTAGAAATCCATTGACGTGAATGATGCTAGAGTAAGGACCTACCTAAGTACAGAGGCTTATATTTTTACCATGCTAGTTTGCTTTCACAGGAGCACGCACTGCTGCTAAATTCTTAGAGCACTGTTGAGACAGTGGGTTGCTTTTACAGTGTCATAAAAACAATGATCTCACATTTTTAGTGCTGTTCCTGAGTCAGGCAACAGTAGAGCAGTTAGAGTAGTGGGGCTTGGAGTCAGGAACTCCTAGTGCTGCACTCCACTCTTTGTTTGGAAAATCTAAATACCTGGTAGTTCAATCAATTCTAGCTTCCAAATAATTATGTAGCATTCAGAATTTCTTTGTTAGGCAAAAAGCTTTCATGTACAATTCTTTACTTTTACAAGATCTTTCAGAAAATAATTATAAAGGAGAAGTCGACAGGAAGATTTTGCACCATTTCAAACTGCTTTGAAATAACATTAGAGTTGTGACAAGAACCAACAAAGTCAGGAAACTCAAAGTTATGTTCATAGTGCTTGTTAGCTAACACTGATGTGAAGAAAGCAACTTTTGCTCTGATTTTTATGACTTATGCTGAAAAGACCATATAATAATTCAAGTTTCAACTCATAGCAAATTGTAAAACCCTGTGAAACCCTGAAAATTCAGATATGTAATATGAACATTGATGGAGTCTGGACTATAATGTAAAGAGGAGAGAATGTTTTTAATTTGAATCAGACTCATTCCATCCCTGCTCATGTGATATCCTTCTCTTCAAAATAGACTAGTTCCTGGCCACTTTCATTTTGTGTTCCTGGTCCAGTCACTCCTGGGAATAATATGAGAACAGGCTATGATACTATTTTGATGCCAGCCTGTCCATTAGCCAGTAGGAATAGCCACTGTATGAGGAAGGGAGATACAGAGAAGAGATGTACCAATAAAAACCAATATAGTGGCAATATTTCATTAAAAAAAAATAACATGGACATTTGTAAAACTATGGCCAGAATTCCCATTTAACTAAATATCAGAAACACCAAACAGGGAGCTAAACAACACAGATCTTATAACATTTCCCCCTATGCATGAATGCACAGTGGAAGCTACTGAGGAGATTATATGTGAGAGGAAATGCTATTTTAGCAATATTATCACCTGCTCAGATTTCTTGGAAATCCACATGATCTTAAAGGAGCATGCAGCAGAGAGTATCTTATCTCCTGCCTCAAGCTTACCCACCCCAGGCCTGTCCCTCCAAGATCCATGAAGTCCTGAATATGCAGAGTACTACTACTAATGCTAACATTTAGCTTCCATATAGAACTTTTCATCTATAGCTTTCAAAGCATTTTACTATAGAAAACTCTTATCCCCATTTTACAGGTAGAGAAACTGATGCACACAGAAATTAAGGTCACATCACAGGTCAGCGACAGAGCTAGCTGTAGAACCCAGGTCTCCTGATTCCAAATGGAAATGAAGGTGCATTTGTTGGGCTGGGGGAAAAGGGAAGAATGCTGTCTTGGCTATAATTTTGGTCCTTTCCAGGTCCCGAAACAGAGTGAACCTATAATTTGTACACTATAATCAAACCGGTTGGTGAAAAGGAAAACATATCGTGTTCTGTTTCTACAAAGAGAATTTGGAAATTAAATAAAAACCATATACTCATTTCACTGCACAAAACTGGCATTCCAATACATCTAAACAAATCTCCAAAGTACCCAAATACAAAGATCTGATGCAAATTGTTTTCCAGTGTAACTTTGTGCTCCTTTGCAGGAGAAGGAGAACTGTGTCTGGAGATCCACATGATATAATAATGTACGTGCTGAAGCAAAAGAATGGGTATAACCATTTTCTTGCATCTGAAGAGGTAGGGTACTTACCCCCCTCTATGTGCATGTGTAGTTCCCACCAGTAAGGGTAGATAGGTGCATGAACTAAGGATTGAATATACAAAAAAGGGGTGCATTATTGATTTTATTGCTATTTCTGTTTCTTATGAAGGTGGTTCTGTTCTTTTGTTGCTCCTGCCACCCATGGTGTAAGCAAATGCTCAGTAGGAGTTGGTTGGACAAAGATGTGCTATGTGCAAGATCACCAAATACTACTGTTAGGGTTGCAATCCACACCTAAAACTCATGCCAGAAGCACCAAGATTTACAGACCTTTCAGCAAGCCTGGGATGTGTTATTGAGGTCACCTACGCCAATGTAAGAATTCAGTGAAACATGACTTAACTGAGTTGGAGCTTAGGGTTCCGCTGTTTGAGAGATTGCCTCTATGTGTGTTTGTGTGTAGTAATGGGTAATTACAACAGCTGAGGTCATCTGAGCTACTTCAGCCAGCAATATTTTCCTGATGTAAATGTGAGAGAGCTGGTGGCAAGGTATTTTCAGTGAGGGGCCCTTTGCTTTGGCTTTTAATTTCTTCCCTGGTCCACCTGAATCTAAATATGATGGACAGCTGACTGGGAGATAAACATAAAATGTTTGGATTTTAAAACATACTTTTGGTATGTTTTACAGTATTTTGTTTTAGATAAACTGTAATAAAAATAATATCTTTCTTTTTACTGTCTCTTTCTCTCTCTGTCTCTCCAGGGCCCTCTCTGGCCAAGAAAAGAAACTAAGGAAATCACCTTGTAATTGTACCAGTTCTATGGCTACATGGGCTATGTGACTATCAGTGAAGAGACAACTGAAGAGTTTTTCTGTTCCAAAACCACAGATCTCTACATTTAAGCTCAGTTAAGCCTCGACGGGCCTTTTAGACACAGCCTGGAGCAAGGGGTGGGATATAAATTACACTACGCCAAAAGACATTGTGCCCAGAGACATACAATTTCCTCCCTTCTTCCCCTTTGCTTGGGGTAAGGAGCAATAACTTGCTATTTGTTTATGCCAGCAACATATAACACCACCCTTCACACTGGTCAGTGCATGCGGAGGTTGTCAATCTACTCTTTCCCCACTTAACCCCAACTTACTTTTCCCTTCATGCCTGACCCACACAACCCTCCAAGCAGGCCAGTGCTTAATTTATAATGAAAGAGGCCCCAGGGCTCAAGCAATTAGGTGCCAGGGCTCAAGCAATTATATTACACTCATAACTGATGCAGCAAGCCCAGAGGTGCTAGAGCTATGAACTACCACGCCTAGAGGTGCCCGGGCTCAGCCCTGGCATATATTAAGCACTGAGCCAGGCCAACAGGGCCACACGTTGAGGGTAAATTCTGCACCTGCCCAAGGCTTGCAGGGCTGGACCTCCTGTGAGGTCACAACTGGCCCATGGGGCCAGGTACCTGCCCCAGGGTTTGTTCAAGTCTCGCACAGAGACCTGGGGGAATTTAACCAGGGCATGGGGTGGCTAATGTGCAGGAGACCCCAGCCAGGGAGGCCTTCGAAGCCATAGCCAGAAATCACCCAGCCTCCAGGGACTCAGGGTGGGGCTTTTCCACACCCACATGTGAGTTTCCTGTTGACTAGCAGCCGGCCTTGCTCGGTCACATGATGTCTCCAGGCCCTCTCCCTGCACGGCAGCTGGCACAGATGAGCCAATCAAGTGACCTTGGAGGCTAGGCGAGCTGTACTGCAAGCTGTGCCCCTCAGGGAGAGGCAGGAGCAACAGCTGGGCACTGCAGAGAGGGGCTACTGCTTTCCGCAAGTGGAGACTGAGGGTAAGGGGGGAGGCTGCCCCTGGGTACGGGGCCAGGACTCAAGCTGTTCAGTGGGCGGCTGAATCTTTAAATTGTAACACCCTTGCTCTCCTTGATTAGTACCTTACCCCATAAGCAATCTCATTGGTTTCAATGGCACTAGTTAGGGAGTACGTTGTTACTAAATGTGGCTAAGGACATCAGAACCTGGCCCATATTATAAGCGGTGTGTTATTTACATGTATTTTTATCATTACATTTTGGCATTAATTTTTCTATAAAATAACAAACATTGCCTAAGTGCTTAGATGTTTTAAAAGATTGATGCACTGAATTGGCAGAAGTTGCTTCACATGAGCATCTTGTTTCTGTGTAATGACAATAAAGAATTTCATGTGTTATGGGAAGAATTTCTCTCTTATATAAAGAAAAACAGATGTGCAAGTGCTCTGGACATGAGTTCACTTAGGAAGTTGGGTAGCAGATCAGGGGGCTGTTTTTTGTACAGTGTGTTGGGGTAAAAGTTGGGAAACTGAGTCACAAATCCAGCCAATTTAGGCTTAATCAATTTTGCCTTTATTTGTACAATTTCAGACAGTATTATTTGTCAGCTATAATGTCTGGACATACATTTAGGGCAGACAAATAATAACAGACAAGACAGAATTGGTAAAGGGCCCAAGTTACCATATTCCAAGGCACCTGGAAGTCCTCCTATACTTCTTGATGGTTGTTGTCTGCCCTGATCACTTTGTCTGATCTTCAGTTCCATCCTTCAGTTTCTGGTCTGGTGTTTCTCCAATTTAGGCCCATGTTAACTTAGATCTTTTATTCATTTCTACATTGCAGATTACTTAATTTTTATCCAATTGGATTTTAACTTATCAACCTTTGGGTTTTAGGTAACCCATACATTAGGCATGGGCAAGATTCAGATATCCAACTTCTGCATTTTGTCTGCTGATTTTGCAGTTTCGGTGTCATGTTGTTTTTTTGTGTCATCCTGCCCTAGGTCTTCTCAGTAAAAAAGGATTCTTGTTACAGATTTGTTTATTTTCACCCATAAACTTCCAGGAAACCATTATCTTTGTTCCATCTGCAATATCACCACTTCAAGCAGATTAGCAATTCTACATAAAAGCAAAATTGGCAAAACCACACGTTTGCCAGCAAGACCTTGATCTAAGTGTTACCTCGTCTGTACTCATTCACTATCCATAATTAAAAATATAGATATCAAATCTCTTAATTTTACCATTAACAATTCTTCATTTTATATTTCAGAGCTATAAATCAGTATATGTTATCCCCTTCTACTCTTTAATCTGTTAGAAAGTGAAGGAGAGTTATGAAGACCATGATGATTCTTTAATGTCAACACTTCTTAGCTTCTGTAAACATGGGTTTTTTGTTCAAAGTCCAGTTTTGTTTGTGAATCACTACAAAAAACTTCATTATACATTTTCCTGTGAATGCATTTTGAGAGTGTGTCTCAGTTTTAGGACCTTGATATTTAGTTGTTTTTAATTGTACTCCAACAGGTGCTTGTTTTGTGTTACTCATGTATGATTTTGAATCAGTATTTTAAAAATCAATAAAGATGCCTAATTTTCAAAGCCGCTGAGCACCCACAACTCCCATTAACTTCACTGAGAATTAGAAAGGCTCAATAGCTCTGAAAATCAGGCCTATACACTTAAAAAAATGTCTTCCTTGATTTTGTTTTTCCTTCTCCTTCCTGTTTCCCTTCCTTCACTGACTTTTTCTTCCTTACACTGTGATTTGGCATAGGAACCACTCCACACAATGTGTCTGTTGGTGCTGCTGAGGAATCAGCAGTAACATATGGTCCGTCAGTCCATGCTAGTACCCATCTCAAAGGCAATTTTCTGGGTGACTGACAGTCTAGTCTAACCCCGATCGTAAATCATTCTGCTCTAAAGAATGAATGAATTCTAAAGAATTACTCTGAAAAATTGAAGTAAATTCCATATTTACTGTCTCAGTGGCTCAAAATCCAGAGCTCAATCATTTAAGGTTATGAGCACCCTGAACTCCCATTGACTTCAATGAGAGCTGAGAATGCTCAGCACCTCAAAGGATTGAGCCCCATATTTGCTCAAGTTACAAACAAAGGTATCTCCCCCTACCCTCCGACAACTATCACTAAAATCTTGACCTAGGATCTGAAAGTCAAGCTGTGACCTTTCTGGCTCATGATCATCACTAGTAACTTTATCCCAGCTGAAGATTACCCAGGGTGTAATTGAGTTGTACATCTACCATAACTGTTATGTGGATCACGGTTAATAAGCCCTGAAGAGCACAGCCTAAATTTCAGTTCCCAGGGTAAGCTTGCAATGATGTCAGCTGGAAAAAAAACATGCTACTTATAAACTGAAAAATTTGTTATGGAGTCACTGAGACACAATAAACATAGACACTAGGATGCCATTGTTACAGCAGAATGTTTCAAAGTATAATGGTAGTAATTTAATACTGTGCTTGCTGGTTTAAACATCATGAGGAAAACATGGTTGTTTAATATTTCAATAAAACATTCATTGTTTAAATATTGCAATACCTTTAATCATTTGTTATGTCAGTATGAAAACAAGAAGGAAACTCTGGTTTCTTGCACCGTGCTTCCTCACTAGCACTAAAGGTTGTCCATTTTTAGCATGAGGGCTTCAAGTAACACTAGGCTCAAGAAATCGCTTGTAACTAAAGAGTGCTTTTCCAATATGGTTCCTGGTTGTTTATACAGAGAAGTGCTTCTTACCACTTGAACTTTCAGGCTACTGAGCTGAACAAAATGGGCCATATCACCTGGTGTAAATCAATGGAGCTTCAGTTAATGAACACTTCAATGAAGCTATGCCAATTTACACCAGGTGAGGATCTGGTCCTATTTTTATTCTGGGGAAAGAAGTCATGCTTAACTATGATTGTGATGAAATAAAGCAACTGACTTATATAAACATATATTGTGGGATTTCCCCAGAGATCAGGTTTTGAGGAAAATATTAGAAACAAACACATTAATAACAAGAGTCTATCCCATCCATACAGTATGAGAAGTGAATCAAAAGCAAATCCTGGAATCCAAATCCCTTTGAATGTTAGGGGACTCCACTCACCCACAGACCCCAAAGTGAGAGCTCCTAAGGCACTTACCATGCTCCCTTCCCATCTCAGAGCCACATGGAACAGGACAGAGTCTTTACCCCCAGAGGCAAAATGTAGGGGTATGACAAGAATTCAGTGACAATGGGCTGCTGGGGGAGAAATGAAAATGAGAGAAAGGGGAAAAGAAAAGCTAAACATTAAATAGATGAGACTTTCTAGAATTTGTATTTATATTGTTCAACCACAGAACCACACACAAGAAACCTGAATAACCATGTGATGTCTCATTGTACCCTCATCTTTCCCTCTCCATTCCCTTCCCTTTGTTTGTTGCATTACTTTTTGCCTCAGGTCTGCTGTGACTGTTGTAAGGTCTTCATGACACCAACTATCACTTAGTATACGTGTTATGGATCCTGTCCAGGCTGGCCAGTAAAAGTTGGAAAGGAGGCTGTGAGTGAGAAAAACCATCTTGAACAAAGACTGTGTCCAAAAGATATGTATTTCCTCTTTCATTTGCTTGTAACCATCTCTACCTTTATCCCTTTTACTTGGTGTCACTTAATCCATGTTCTTTTGTCAGTAAACTTGTTTTGCTTTCATTGAATCATCAGTGCTGTGTAAATTCACTAACGTGTGTACTTCTAGTATGCTGACAGGTTGGAGTGTTTTACCATTTCTGTGAGGGTCCAGTGGGAGGAACTGGTCTCTGTAGCAGGATGATTTGGGGGACAATCTGGGGCTGGAAGGGTACTAAGTTTAGTCTACAAGGCGTAACTAGCCTGGGCAAAGCCATGGTGAGGGTTCTGGGCTGCTGGCAGTCATTTGGGAGTCAGAGCTCTGGACCAAAACTGCACAGCCACAAGATATCCAGAGTTACAAGGCAAACAGTGAACAAACCCCTTACTGGCCTGGGTGAACCCCAAAATGTCACAATGTGTTTGTACAGTACATAGTACAATGGGGTCTCTACCCTGATTTGACTCTGTGAGTGTTACGAATAATAATAAATACAAAATGCCTGTCTTCTTTAAGAGCACTGAAGGGAAGGGCCGCCGGCACCCTATGCCCCTCCCCAATGCACCTCTGCAGAAGCAGCCATACTTGGGCATAGCTAAGTATGTAACTGAGGTAGACAAATACATATTATGCATATCCTTGAAATGTCAGTACATTCACACAGAATAATAAAAAGGATAACAGAAGCCACAAAAGTCACATGATCTTGCATTTAGCTTTTAAGATAATAGCAGCCTGGCTTGGACATCCTAAATAACAATCTGAAGCACCAGTAATGGCAAAAGATGTAACTGTCATTGAATACTCTATATACAGATTGCTCTAAGAGTATTATCAAAACTTAGATCACTAAAGCAACATTCATATTTTTAAAGTTCTCTAAATCAAAGATATTTATTTCTTTAGAAATCACTAAATAAATACATTCATTGAAAATACATAGTCAGAATGTGAGCTGCTACTATTAATGTTAGCGTTAAGTGGATTTTTTAAAATAAATATGTAGGATTTTGTGGACCTAGGCTGCAATCCTACATTATTTGCATTCTCAAAAATCTCAGGTGAATTTAATGGAAATTTGGGGTATACAGGAATGGAGTTTGGGAGCTCCTGCAAGTAAACTATCAAAGTTAATTGCTTTGTGAAAGAAAAAAATAACACAAAATTTTACAGCAAATGAAGGCTGGCCAGAAGACAGTAAAATTGTGCAAGTGCAAAATAATTGGATACAGATGACAAATGTTAAGGGCTAATCATTTCTGCAATTTGCAAAACGGTCCTTTCTTAAACCTAACCTGTGACAAAAGTTGTTTGGGGCCTCATTGCCTCACTATATTAACCAAATTTATTTTGGTTGTCATACTTTAGGATCCAAAAGAAGTCCTTCATTGAAGCTTTCTGAATTAAACCATGTTGCAGACAGTGTAACATTAAAAGCAAACTGCAGACAATAAGTATAGGCGACATGTTAGAAAAGCATATATGCCACAATAATTCATTATTTAGACAAAACAATGCCTATTATTTATAGTTAAGATTTAAAAGAATAAAATCATTAGCAATGAAAAGTAGTAGAGCACTAAAATATTATTTAATATAGTTTGGTCAATTTCATTCTATTTTGAATTATAATTTAAAAATGACATTATTACTGTTTTGGTTTTCGACTGTTAGGAGTAAAGCCCTGCAGCTGGGCCTGTTAAGTCTTCCTGACAGCCTAATGCTGCCTGACGGACCGCCCTTCCCGATTGGCTGAGGAAAGCTATCAGAATGGTTCTTAAGCCCATCTGCAGCAGTAGTTTGCTCAATCCATGTGTCCAAAGATTCTCTACCTCTCTGTGCTTATCTCTCTTACTAAGCCCTGCTCCTCCACTGCTCCAGCCTAGACTCTGCCTGCACCCAGCGGGTTCCAGTCCTGCCCCAGCCTTGCCCCGGCCTTCCCTGACTCCTGGTAATCTGGTTCTGACCTTTGGCTCTGATTCCTATCTTGATCTTTGGCATTTGGACTCTGACTAGTAGGTCCGACCACCTACAAGCTGTCCCCTGTCATAGACAAGGCTAACCTACTTAAAATTTTTGAGAACACCTCGTGTGCACTGAAAAGTCAGTCAAGAACAAAGACCTATATAATCAATAGATGAAAAGAATCAATGTCAAACCTTTAGAAGCATTTGATTGAATAATGTTAGTCTGAGGAAAATATAACTGAGACACTATTAAGATGCTGATGGTATGAATTTTTAATGTTGGTAGAAGAAAATGAAAAATATGTCAGCATGCCCTAAACAGATTGTGGAAAGAAGGAGCTGTTAATGGATTTAAGGAGGACAGCCTCATATGTGATACATTAGACATAACTAATGTGTGGGGAGGTTAACTGATATCATTAGTCAGCAAGAGCTGTTCTATCTATCATAGGATGTTACTATAAATGTCATCTGAGGATAATTTCATATTAACTACAAACCAGGGCTCCAATTCAGGAAAGCATGTAAGCACTTGTTTAAGCATGTGCTGAAGTCTCATTTCCTTCAAAGGGATCTAAGCACATGCTTAAATGCTTTGCTGAACAGAGATGCTTTCCTGAATTGTA
This sequence comes from Caretta caretta, assembly GCF_965140235.1. Lineage (NCBI taxonomy): Eukaryota > Metazoa > Chordata > Testudines > Cheloniidae > Caretta > Caretta caretta. The sequence goes on along the minus strand of NC_134210.1, from coordinate 86,440,484 downwards.
GCCAAAACACACCTGAAATGAATGCAAGGAGTTCCACTGACTCCAGTGAACATTTTATCGGTCTCTGTATACTCATCCCATTGAAGTCAATGGAAGTTTTGCCGTCATGTATATTGTATATAATACATATTACAGGAAAAACAAAGTAAGGAATGATTTAGAGAGTTTTAAAAAAATGCATTGGGACTATTTTTGTATCCCACTCCATATAAAGTCAGGATCCTATGGTACTATGAGTCCGAGTGTTCAGGGCTCAGGGGAATGCAACAGAAACCTCTAAAAATGATCTGAAATAGCTTTTCTGAATATACAAATGTCCCCAGTCTAAAGTCCAAAATCTCAGGAATTTCCTGATCTAAAAGTGAATGCTGGCTCCTATTGGGAAGCTGGGAATGACCACTAAATGGGAGAAAGCACCTGTTTCTAATCCTCCAAGGTCCTGAGATCAGTTTAAATTTGTGGTCTGCTTATATAGCAAACCTGCTATTGGTGCCAATGAGAGTTTTACCTATCCTAGGCAACAAGCCAGTGTAATTCTGAGGAGTGAGACTAAGCCCTGGTCTACACTACAGGGGTTAGGTCGAATTTAGCCGTGTTAGGTCGATTTTAAAATGAATGCATCCACACAACCAACCCTGTTCTGTTGACCTAAAGGGCTTGTCATAAATATAAAGGGAAGGGTAACCACCTTTCTGTATACAGAACTATAAAATCCCTCCTGGCCAGAAGCAAAACCCTTTCACCTGTAAAGTGTTAAGAAGCTAGGATAACCTTGCTGGCACCTGACCAAAATGACCAATGAGGAGACAAGTTACTTTCAAAGCTGGAGGGGGTGGGGGGACAAAGGGTCTGTCTGTCTGTGTGATGCTTTTGCCGGGAACAGAACAGGAATCGCGTATTAGAACTTGTTAGTAAGTAATCTAGCTAGAAATGCGTTAGATTTCCTTTTGTTTAAATGACTGGTAAATAAGCTGTGCTGAATGGAATGTATATTCCTGGTTTTGTCTCTTTTTGTGACTTAAGGTTTTGCCTAGAGAGATTCTCTGTGTTTTGAATCTGATTACCCTGTAAGGTATTTACCATCCTGATTTTACAGAGGTGATTCTTTTACTTTTGCTTTAATTAAAATTCTTCTTTTAAGATCCTGATTGCTTTTTCATTGTTCTTAAGATCCAATGGTTTGGGTCTGTGTTCACCTATGAAAATCGGTGAGGATTTTTATCAAGCCTTCCCCAGGAAAGGGGGTGTAGGGCTTGGGGGGATATTCTGGGGGGAGACATCTCCAAGTGGGCTCTTTCCCTGTTCTTTGTTTAACATGCTTGGTGGTGGCAGCACAGGGTCCAAGGACAAGGCAAAGTTTGTACCTTGGGGAAGTTTTTAACCTAGGCTGGTAAGAAAAAGCTTAGGGGGTCTTTCATGCAAGTCCCCACATCTGTACCCTAGAGTTCAGAGTGGGGAAGGAACCTTGACAGGGCTCTAAAATCAACTTCTGTAATCCTCCCTGATGAGGGAAGTAGGGCTAAAATCAACCTTGCTGGGTCGAATTTGGGGTAGTGCAGACGCAATTCGACTGTATTGGCCTCTGGGAGCTATCCCAGAGTGCTCCAATGTGACCACTCTGGACAGCACTTTGGACTCGGATGCACTAGCCAGGTACACAGGAAAAGCCCCAGGAAATTTTGAATTTCATTTCCTGTTTGGTCAGCATGGCAAGCTCAGCAGCACAGGTGACCACGCAGTCCCCACAGAATCGCAAACAAGCTCGAGCATGGAATGAAAGGGAGACACTGGATCTGATTGCTGTATGGGGAGAAGAATCTGTGCAGGCCGAACTCCGATCAAAAAGAAGAAATGCTAATATATATGCCCAAATCACACAAGGCATGGTGGAGAGAGGCTACAACAGGGACACACAGCAGTGCCATGTGAAAGTTAAGGAGCTCAGGCAAGCCTACCAAAAGACAAAGGAGGCAAATGGTCGCTCCGGGTCACAGCCTCATACATGCCGCTTCTATGATCAACTGCATGGCATTCTAGGGGGGACCCTACCACTACCCCACCACTGTCTGTGGACACCTGCAAGGGGGGAGTCTCATGCAACAGGGAGGACGATTTTGTGGATGAGGAAGAGGAGGAGAAGGAGGAGGAGAATGCGCAGCAGGCAAGCAGTAAATCTGTTCTCCCCGGCAGCCAGGACCTTTTAATCAGCCTTGAGCCAATACCCTCCCAAGGTGAGATCCCCAACCCTGAAGCTGGAGAAGGCACTTCTGGTGAGTGCACATTTGTAAGTACAGTACAGGGTTTAAAAGCAATAGTGTTTAATGTTTGATTTGCCCTGAAGATTTGGGATGCATTTGTGGCCAATACAGCTACTGGAAAAGTCTGTTAACGTGCCTGGGGATGGAGTGGGAATCCTCCAGGGACATCTCCATGAAGCTCTCCTGGAGGTGCTCTGAAAGCCTTTGCAGAAGGTTTCTGGGGAGGGCTGCCTTATTTCACCCTCCACTGTAGGACACTTTACCATGCCAAGCCAGTAGCAAGTAGAATCACTGGAATCACTGAAGCACAAAGCATGGCAGTGAATGGTCCTGGGTTTTGGTCACATTCAAGCAACATTTGGTCTATATCTTTCTGTGTTAGCATCAGGAGAGTGATATCATTCATGGTCACCTGGTTGAAATAGGGAAATTTTTGTAAGGGAACAGTAAAAGGATGCCGTTCATGCTGGGCTGTTTGCACTTGGCTAAAAGGAATCATCCTAGAGAATAGCCACACGGTGGGGTGGAAGGAGGTGTGTGCTGCACATCCACCCAAAAACCGCAGCCCCTCCTTTTAAATGTGAAACCCAACTGGCATTGCTTGCCATGGGAAAGGAGGGTGCTGCAGTTTGAAACCATTCCCACATGTTATGAAGGCATAAGAAGCCAAGCCCACGTACCATTTGGCTGCCTGGAAACTGAATTCTGTTGCCCAGCTGTGTGTGATGTGTCACCATACCAGCAGGCACTCAACATAAAAGGCAAAATGTGACCTTGAACCTAAAGCACATGTGCTGTCTGCTGTGATTGCTTGATTCACTTGATTGAATTGCTTGATTCACTGTGAAAGAGTCTCACTCTTGTTCTCAGAAATGTATCATCTTAAATTTTACTCTCCCTTTTTATCTCCCCCCAGGTGCAAATGTTTCTATGCTCCCCCTATCATCTCCATCCTTGAGGTTACCACAGATTAGAAGGCAAAAAAAACGCACTTGCGATGACATGTTTTCTGAGCTCATGCAGTCCTCCCACACTGATAGGGCACAGTTTAATGCATGGAGGCATTCAATGGCAGAGGCCAGGGAAGCATTAAGTGACTGCGATGAGCAGAGTCAGGAGGCGATGCTGAGGCTAATGGGGGAGCAAACTGACATGATGAGGCATCTGGTGGAGCTGCAGGAAAGACATCAAGAGCACAGACCCCCGCTGCTTCCATTGTATAACCTCCTGCTCTCCTCCCCAAGTTCCATATCCTCCTCACCCAGATGCCCAAGAATGCGTTGGGGGGGGAGGGAAGTGGCTCTGGGCACCCAGCCACTCCACTCCAGAGGATGGCCCAAGCAACAGAAAGCTGTCATTCAAACAGTTTTGATTTGTAGTGTGGCTACAATAAGCAATGTGCCTTGTCCTTCCCTCCTCCACCACCCCACCCAGGCTACCTTGTCATAGAATCATAGAATCATAGAATATCAGGGTTGGAAGGGACCCCAGAAGGTCATCTAGTCCAACCCCCTGCTCAAAGCAGGACCAATTCCCAGTTAAATCATCCCAGCCAGGGCTTTGTCAAGCCTGACCTTAAAAACCTCTAAGGAAGGAGATTCTACCACCTCCCTAGGTAGAGTCACAAGTCAGTTATCTCACTTTTTTTTTAATTAATAGAGAAAAATGCATGCTTTCAAAACAATGGTTACTTTATTTCCTATTCCAGCTGTGATCGAAGGGGGGAGGGTGGTTGGCTTACAGGGAATTAAAATCAACAAAGGGGGTGGGTTTGCAGCAAGGAGAAACACACACAACTGTCATACCGTAGCCTGGCCAGTCATGAAACTGGTTTTCAAAGCCTCTCTGATGCATAGCATGCCTAGCTGTGCTCTTCTAATTGCCCTGCTCAAAATCATCCACCAGGCAATTTGCCTCAACATCCCACCCCACCATAAACATCTCCCCTTACTCTCACAGATATTATGGAGCACACAGCAAGCAGCAATAACAATGGCAATATTAGTTGCGCTGAGGTCTAACCTAGTCAGCAAACAGCACCAGCGAACTTTTAACCGTCCAAAGGCACCTTTTACCTCCATTCTACAATTGCTCAGCCTACAGTTGAACTGCTCCTTACTACTGTCCAGGCTGCCTGTGTACAGCTTCATGAGCCATGGGAGCAAGGAGTAGGTTGGGTCCCCAAGGATAACTATTGGCATTTCAACATCCCCAATGGTAATTTTCTGGTCTGGGACGTAAGTCCCTTCTTGCAGCTGCTTGAACAGCGCAGAGTTCCTAAAGATGCGAGTGTCATGCACCTTTCCCGACCATCCCACGTTGATGCACCAGTGCTTGCAGCACCATTGAGAAGTACCCCTTGCGGTTTATGTACTGGTTGGCAAGGTGGTCCAGTGCCAAGACAGGGATATGCATTCCATCTATCCCCCCATCACAGTTAGGGAACCCCATTGCAGCAAAGCCATCCAGTATGACCTGCATATTTCCCAGAGTCACTACCCTTGATAACAGAATGTCAGTGATTGCATTGGCTACTTGGATCACAGCAGTCCCCACAGTAGATTTGCCCACTCCAAATTGATTCCCGACTAACAGGTAGCAGTCAGGCGTTGCAAGCTTCCACAGGGCTATCGCCACTCATGTCTCAACTGTCAGGGCAGCTCTCACCTTGGTATTCCTGTGCTTCAGGGCAGGGAAAACAACTCACAAAGTTCAAGGAAAGTGAAATTACGCATGCAAAAGTTTTGCAGCCACAGTGAATCATCCCATACTTGCAACACTGTGCGGACCCACTAGTCTGTGTTTGTTTGCCGGGCCCAGAATCGGCATTCCACTGTATCAGCCAGCCCCACTGCCACCATGATGGCCCAATTGCCACAGCCCGTGCTTTCAGGAACATCTGTGTCCATGTCCTCCTCACAATTGTCCTCGTGCTGGCTTCTCTTAGCCTGGTTCTGCACATGCTGCAAGATAATGCGCAAGGTGTTTACAATGCTCACAACAGCAGCGGTGAGCTGAGTGGGCTCCATGCTTGCCATGCTATGGTGTCTGCACAGGTAATCCAGGACAAAAGGCATGAAACAATTGTCTGCCATTGCTTTAACGGAGGGAGGGAGGGGAGCCTGACGACATGTACCCAAAACCATGCACGACAATGCTTTTGCCCATCAGGCAATTTATTTTGCTCAGTTTATTGAGAGGTCAGTCACTGACTGGCTGTGAGTGTGGGAGTGGCAAAAAGACGAAAATAAGAATGAACTACCATTGGCCCCATAAAAATGACCAAAGGATTGGTTGACAGAGAGGAAGGATAGGTAGGATTTTCACTGCAGCAATGAAATCCCCAGTCTAGCAAGTGACAATATGATGTGGACCCCTGCACCTCCACAGAGCCCTATGAAATCAGTGAGGCTCCACAAAAAGTATAAGGTGTTGCCCACATGAAGTCAGGTGCTGGATCAGAGCCTAAGTTTGTAATGTTCTGTTTGGAGGCAGGGTAAGGCCTTAAGAAACAATGACTAAGTAATAGGCCATCATGTGAGGAACAAATATTGTTTCAATTTTGTGTAAGGTGAACAAATGAGCCCAAATATAAGTACAGCTGTATAGTCCCATTACCCCAAAGGGTTATTATGCCTAGTGTTAGAGGAAAGTTATATTTGTCATATTTTTTTATGAATTTAGAAAATAAAAATCAGACTTTGAAAAGGCCATTTGTTCTGCCACTCCACCCCTGTTTGTGCTTCTAGCTTTCTCAATGCTTGAAAATTATTCTGTTTTCCAGGATTTGCTTTTCTACTTTCTCAGTAACAAAACTGCAGACAACACGACAGACCTAAGTATTGCATGGCTGAGCATGTGGCACAAATCCCAGCGTGGCTTTGCTCAACTCCAGGGAGGAGACTCCCAAGAAAAATACTGAGTTACTGTAGCTGAGACGAGTTGGCAACCTTACAGGACTGTCTGCACTTAGCAATGGACCTGTTACAGGGAAATTGATTGATGGAAGTGGTTTGTTGCATCACTCATTCTTACAAGTTCAGCACCTCTACCTAACAATGCTGTCTTTGGGAGAACAGTTTTGATGCATCCACAGACTCCTTACAAGCATGTTTGTACTTTTTGGAACTCCTGATACATTAAAGTACTCAGGACCTCTTGACCAGATGTTTGCATATTTTCAAAAGCAGCTGCTTCCACATATTGTAATAGAGCCATCTAGAAGTTATGTGGCTATGAATTGTTCTCCTTAACCCCTGAGGATAGGACAAAAAGTAATGGTTCTAAATTACAGCAAGGGAGATTTCAGTTGGACATTAGGAAAAACTTCTTAGCTGTAAGGGTAGTTAAGCACTAGAACAAATTACCTAGAGAGGTTGTGGAATCTCCATCATTGGAGATTTTTAAGAGCAGGTTAGACAAACACCTGTCAGGGATGGTCTAGATAATTCTTAATCCTGCCTCATTGCAGGGGACTGGACTAGATAACATACTAAAGTCCCTTCCAGTCCTTCATTTCTGTGATCCCAGAACTCCCTTTTCTCAGTCAGTATCCCTGCCATTGTCAGTGTGGACTTGTGTAAGAACCTATTCTAGAGGAAGTTAGAGGTGGACAGTGTAGTATCCTTGCTGTGAGCCTCCTTAGAGAAGAGCAGTTCCTCACATTATGTTCGTGTTGCTCCTATTGGCTCCAGTAGGTGCTGCTCTAATACAAATAACATAGTGACATAGACAGGCTGAGCAAAGGAGAGTATGGCTCTGACTCAAGAATGCCAAAAGCTCCAATATCGTAAGGACTATCCAATATTTTTGGAAAATATTAGCATTTTTTTTGCTCCAAACTGTTTGATTCCAATGCAGTTCACTGCTTCAAGGCTCTCCTCTGCCATCCTCCTTTACACCTGTTTTTCCCATTCCTGTCACTACCTTTCCCTGGCAGGCATTGTCCCATCAGACACTGGTAGTGACAGCAGTAAGACCGTAGGGACAGCAGCCAGCCAGCCTCAGTCCTCACCACAAGAGCACAATATTGAGACAAACCTGAGAAAAGGTCTAGAAATGGGACTTGGAAGGAAACGGGGGAGGGGAAAGGTGAAGGAAAGAGGAGAGGAAGGGCAGGGGAGGAAAACTGAGAGGGAGAAAGGAGTGGAGGGGCAGGGTGGGAGGAAATGGGAAATGAGAATGAAAAGACCAGCCTAGGAAGAAAGAGTCAAGGGACAAGGCTAGGCTCAGGGAATGAAGGGCTGGCAGAAAGAGAAAGAGGAGGGACAAGGTGGAGTGGAAAAGAGGAGAGGCAGGGATGGCGGGAGGATGGGGAATAGAATATTGGCAAGAGGTGGAAGGCCCAGGTAGGAGTGGGCCACAGGACGTAGAAGGAGCAGAGAGGAGGGGGATGGACAGCGGCTGAGAGGGACAAAGGGGAGTGGAAGGACCAGAGAGCTGGGAATGGGAGGAGGGCGACACAGAGGGGAGGCGCTGTGAAGCGGGGCGGTGTGCAGCGGCTCCTCCCAGGCAGCCCGAAAAGTGTGCTGAGCATCCCCGAGACACCGCAAAGCTCTGACTCGCTGCAGGGGAGAGTCACATGGGGCGGCTGGGGGGAAGTTCAGCTAGACTTGACGCGTTTGCTGGCTGGTCCCTGCTTGGCCCGGAACAGAGTCGGAGAGTGGAGAAAGCAGGAAACCGGAAAGAAGCGGCTTCGGGGGCATTTGCCTGAGACCAGTGTAGTTACTGCCGCGCTAGACCCGTCATCCCCACCCAGAGGACTAGGAGGACACCCACGGAGACACCCCATCTTCTCCAGGATGCTGGATACCCGAATGCCCCCAAGCGGCAGAGGCGATCTGGGAGCGTGCAGGCAATAGCTCGGGTGTAGAACGTGAGTACAAACAAAGCTAAACCGCGGATCTCCGCACCTTTAAACTACAGGAAACTCTCTTTGGAAACCTGGTTACGCTCAACTGCCCGCTGCAGGGGCTGTTAGTCGGGAGGTGTCTATAATAATAACAACAGGACTCACAATCAGAGTCACGATCGTCTTTAATTGCCCGGCTATAGGTCGGTAGTGAGGTATCTGTTGGCTGGTTGGATTATTTGGCGCTGGTTCGGGCAGGGGTGTTTTTAAAAAGGGGGGGGGGAGGGATGTGATGCTTGATTCCTGTCTGGAATTCAGCCCCGCACATCCCCGCACCCGGCTTTGTGAGTCCATTCAGTCCTCCCCTTGCGGAGAGCCGGCTGCAGAGTTTGGGAAAGTTTTGGAGTCTCCGATTGGCTTTTCCTGGAAACTCGCGGCTCGCCTGGCGCTTTTCTAACGGGTCTCACTTCTCCTTGCAAACCCTGCAGGCGGCGGGGTGCGAGCTGGCTGGTTTCTAGCCTGTGTCGGCTTCTAACGAATGCACAAGAGTGAGCTCTGGCGAGCGGTCCAGCTCCCGACCGCGGGACCCACCTCCCTCGCTGTCGCTCTCGAGTCACCTGGTCCCTCGCGTTCCGGAATCCGAACGTTCAGGTCTGTTGCTCCAGCTGGAGGCGGACGCGACGCGGGGTAGATTCTAGTCAGACAAAGGGCAGGCGATCCAGAGCGGGGGTTTAAAGCGGAGCGTGCTATTTTGACGGGTAGAAGCAGAAAACAGGACTCTGAGGAGGCACTTATGTATAAAGTGGTGCTTACAGAAATAAACACCTACCTAGACATTATAAAAAGAAAAAGAGGACTTGTGGCACCTTAGAGACTAACAAATTTATCTGAGCATAAGCTTTCGTGAGCTACAGCCGATGAAGTGAGCTGTAGCTCACGAAAGCTCATGCTCAAATAAATTGGTTAGTCTCTAAGGTGCCACAAGTACTCCTTTTCTTTTTGCGAATACAGACTAACAGGGCTGCTACTCTGAAACTAGACATTATAGACAATTACAGAGGTGGGGCCAACAACTGCACATTGCATGCCACCTCTTCTTCACTGGAGTCTCACTCTTCTGAGCTAGCTGGAGTTAGCGGTGTAGAGGCGTACCAAGTACTTTATCCTGAACCTGAATGCCAGGGGCTGACCTTTACGCCATGGTGGGTGTACTGTGTCGGAAGGACACTGAGGTAGCGTTGCTATTTATGGGCTCAGGTCACTTGCACTAGTCTGATGGCTGCGATATGCTTTGCGAGGAAAGGATTTTGTATGTGTGTGTGTGTGTGAGAGAGAGAGAGAGAGAGAGATCGGCTAGTTTGGGCAGATCCAGACGTATTTGTTTAGTCTATTTGTTTAGTCTTGATTTTTAGACCAATTTGCATTTAAACGTTTCAACTAAAGTCAGAGGGCTGGAATTGTGGTACAACGAGTCCGTCACTTTTGCTAGTCCCAGTTATAAGACGTCATATTATTTGTCCTATTTCCATGTTGATTAATTATCACGAATTTCACCTGAAGAAGTAGTCAAGCCCCAGCCAGCCTTACCTCCATTGTGCTAAGAACACGATTTAAGAGGGCTGTGTGATAGGGCAGTTCCAGTGAACAGTCCTGAAGGAGCTAGTACAGTATCAAGGTTGGTGAGCAAGTTCTGAAACTGAAAATATCATTACAGCCCAAGAGCTTGTAATATTGGAGTCAATTACAAATGTGGATCTCCACCTACAGCTGGTTGTTACATTGGCTTGGGCAAAGTTATATGCTGCGGGAACGCTGCATTTCTCTGGTCATTTCATTAAAAGTTATTTAATTTTGTTCTTGCAAATTTTAGTACCTGTCATATTTTATTCCTCAATACTCTCATGTAGTGATCAGTCTTTGAGGCTTTTTTAAAGTTATACAACTCCCTTGTCAGCTTTTATAATCAATTCTTTGTCCTATGTACTATACTTAATGTAATTTCTAAGGTTTCCTTATACTACTATAGATACTAGATAACCTGGAAAAAAAGTATATGTTGGTGCCACTTGCTGCTTTTTTAGATTTATCTGTTGCCACTTTATTTGGAAAGATCCTTGAAAGGAAATTAGTTTGATATATAAAGTGAAGGCTCACTGTCACACTGATTGAATTTTCGGGAGAGTGGTTAAACAGGTAAAGTTATGAGAGTTGTTCCCGATTAGAAAATTACTTCCTGTTTAGAAAAGTGACTCCCTGCATACCTTTAGTTCTTTGTTTAGAAAAGAAAGATCTTTGACCCACAGTGAGTGAAAGTCGGGGTCACTGCAACCTTTTAGAATCTGGAAACTGAACAGTGGATGCTTTCCAAGGAGGGAGGGCAGCTAGAGGGAGTGAGGAGGAGAAAAGAGTAAAGATAACTTCTGCCAATATGCTTAAAGCCAAGTTTCAAAACACCCAGAGCTCCTATATGAGAGTTGCACGCTTGCTACTTGGAAGAATTACTAATGCAAAATGCTGTTGTCTAAAAACTAGAAGCCAAGAAAAATAACTCTTTATTAAAGGTTTTGGCCGAAGCCATAAAACTGCCAGCACATTTATTTAAAAAAACTTTTAAATTTCTCATTTGTTTGTGCTTTCCAAGAAATATTGTTCTGCAGCTGATGTTTGTTGTCTAAATCCCATTTGCAGCTAGAGCCATTCAATTGCAAACTGGGAATGTAGATTAAAATTCACCTATGTTCCCAGAAAGCTTTTTATATTCTTAAATTTAATGCCCCCAGGGCATGCCTGACAAACTACACACATTTACTCATCATCTGGAAAAGCTTTAAAAATAAATAAAATAGAAGAAACTTTGGCATCGTACACATATTCTTTTCTTTTCCTTCTCCTTTCTTAAAATTGTCATTTGTGGGTAAAGCAAATGGCTACATATGGAGAAGGATGGAGACCTGGAATGTGTGGAGTGTCTCTCCAGTCCCTTTATTCAAGAGGGTTTTTTGTTGCTGCTTGGAATGTAGGAAAAGGTCAATTCCAGTGGTGGACTGGATAGAGATATAATTCAGTTATCAATGTGACTGTGTAATATAATATGTCCTTGTATAGACAAAAGTAAGAGTGAGAACACAAAAACAATGAGCCAAACTCTTTTCTCCTTTATACCCATAACACTTCTTTGCCTTCAGGGTGGGTGTAACAGAAAGCAAAGTCATTCTGTTGTTGTTCCAGATAATATAACTCCTAGATGACTATTTCTTCAGTCTACTGCAAGTTGCTGAGTGTCTATTTTGTGGTGCTGAGAGCCCTCAGTTCCCAATGGGAGTCTTGCAGGTGTTGCTTAGCACTTTGCAAGATAGAACAACACATTACTTATGTGTAATGGACCAGCTCCTGCTCCATTGATTTCAGTGGTGCAAGACTGGAACCAACAATGTTGGAGCAGATCTTTGGCTTCCATACAGTCCCATGAACCACTCCAGCAGCACACTGAGACCACAAAGTGTATTAATTGGGCAGTTAGGTATTTCCCTGGCTTGGGAAAATCCCCAGCTACCACAGCCACATTACTGACTCTATGCTACTTCCTCTGTTCTCAACATAGAGAGTATATGGGCAACCCTGATGTGCTTTGGGATCCCAGGCCAATTTAGTGGGTGCTGGGGAGCCATTTCTGCTGGTGTGAGTTAGAGCAGCAAAGGAGGCTGCTATACTTTGTATATAGGGACAAACTGGCCCCCAGCAGCACTGGTGTTTGGGGGAGAAAGTGAGGTGTAAAGGTGGTATACATCCATCTTTGCCCCCTGCCTTGAGGTCTGTACTGAGAACAGCTGAATCAGACATGTAGATGAAGCTTTGATATTTAAGTGTTCTCAGTAAGACGTTCACATGAATCTCCATATACAGTTTTTCAAGGTGAGTGGATATCACATTGTTGTGAATATGATGGGAGAGAGAGAAGTTTCACAGCTTTCCTGCTGTTATTGTTTAGCTGGAAACAAGTTTCTGCTAGGGCAATTTAAAGGAGACCTGGAAATATATTAGGGCTTTGTGATTTTCTTGTTTCTTTAATTTATGATGTATGAAGAAGACTTGAATGGCTTTTGTTTTATTTAGAGGAAGTGAGAGTGGGAAAGTCCTGTTTCTTTGTTACATTAGAAGTTGGTCTCATCTACCCTATTTTACTTGGAACATTCTATGGACAACAGGAGAAATAGAAGGATTAGTAAGCAGTGACCAGTCATTTGTATGTAACTGACATTAAGACATTTTGTAGAATGTCTATATCTGTAGTGCTATGTTGACAAAGAAGTGTCCTGTAAAATGTTCTATCTGACAATGTCTTCTTATAGTAATATTCAACTAACTATTAAAAAAAATTAGCAGGCCATATTATGCCATTGATTTTTAAGCAGAAAAACAGGAAGTTCTGCTTAAAAATCAATAGCATAATATGGTCCAAAACATTATTTTTAAATGTTGCTTCCAGATTAAATTTTAATTTTCAAGCATTTTCCTAAATTATTTATTGCATTATTATTAATATAAACATTGAAAAGGTTCATCAGTGAGATTTATTTTCTGTAGGTCCTAACTGGTAATACTGCTTACTTTAGATCATGTTGATAAAATCCATCGTTCAGCAGGAAACTCTATTGTTGATTGTCCAATACACTGTCCAAAGCAAGCAAAGATTTACGTTGATTGTGATACTGCATATGATCATAATTTTAACAATAGGTAGTTAAGAACAATGGAAGATATCCTGTGTCTTTTTTGTTGATTAAATATATAGTCCATGTCCTCAGGTGGTGTAAATTGGTGTAGCTAATACTGGCTTTAATAGAGCTGTGCTGATTTACACCAGCTGAGGTTCTGGTTGATAAAGTTTAATATTTCATTGGTCACACAGGGGACAGAAAGCAACATATTTGTTCTTCTACATAACAAAATGATGGCTCTACTCACAAAATAGTTACTACTGAAATATTTATTTTGTTGCCTGTGATACTGTAAGTAGGTTTCCATTATATCATATATGTAAACATCAACTAATCATTTTGTTGTGTGCCCAGTGATGAATATCTTTTCTTGATCTAACTATCGAACTATGGCTAGCTGATTTCTTCTGTGGTCACACATAAAAATGTATTATAGTGGGAAGGCATTTACAGTGAATGTGGACAATGTGAAATGACTTTTATAGTGAAGGAGAAACATCCAAAAAGTTTCAGTGCAATACAGTGTGCAGATTGTAAATTATTTATGATAGTCAGCCTCTGCTAAGAATAAAGTTGTTTTGTTTAAAAGGTTCAGATTTATAGGGCCTCAGAAAAACTGTTGGCAACCTAATGGTCCAATCCTATTCCAGTGACATCAGTGGGAGTTTTGCCTCCCATCTTCAGTGGGAAAAGGATCAGGCCCAAGTTATAACAGTGTTATTGAACAATGTATGTATTTTTTATAGTACCTAATAACTAAGTGCTGGTACCAGTCTGACCATGCAGTATCTAAGTTCTAACAATTCCTGCAAAATCGTAAGGCTGAAGCACCACCATACTTACATCATCACATATTATTTTTGCATAGTCATGTAGTCCTTTTGCAGTATTTGTATGCCATAATAAAAAAATATGAGCCTCGGGTCCTCTATTGTGAATTTATATTATATCAAAGTTCATGGAAAAAACTAGTGATGATTCAAAGCCATGACAGAGAAAGAAAAATCAAAGCTGTATTTAAAAGTATTAGTAAAATATAAAGTCTGATTAATCTTTCACGTATAATTAAATCGAGAAACTAATGTAGTTCTGAAGTTACATGCTATGAACTACTGATTTCTTTTCATTAGATGGCACAAATAAAGGTTGGACTTAATTTGTATATAAAGTAATGATACGGAAAAGTTACCTAATGCAACCAATTAGTAGAATTGTCTTTGAGCTCGTGGGTTTTCAGACACCAGCTTAACTATAAATAGTATAATTTTGCCATGTTAAGAGAGAGAAACTATTTTAGACATTTATAACACATCTATTACAGTAGCAGCTGGGGCCTGGGTACCTGACAAGTTGAGCACAAGTGGCTAAAATCCACCTTTATACCTTTTCTAATCCTAGGGCTGCCAGGGACCAAAACAGCTCCCACAGCCACTTTTAACAGTCACAGGGATGTTCCACTGGTTTGACATCAGCAGAGCACATAGCATTCAAGCACCGCTGCCTAGACCCTGTCACACTCCTGACCTGCCCCAGAATATCTCCACCCTATCCCAAACTGCCTCATCATCACCTCTGGATTCTCCCATGCTCATCAACACTTTAGAGATGGTGCAAAGTCACTTTGTACCTCTTCAGTGGCCCAGGGAGCATAACAGGAGCTGAGGATCTGATTTGTTATCTTAAAAACTGTGTTGGCTTTGGAGGATTTCAAGTAAAACTACTTACAATTATTCCTGCTTAGAGTCAAAATTAGGTAGTTACTAAACTCCCTGAGATTGGTTGGGTGTTTGTGCTAAACCTTCCTCCCTACTCCTCAGTTCCGCGTAAAGTACTTTGTTTACTCAGCAATAGTTATTTTGGATCCGACAACACAGGGAGTCAATACCTGCCATTTCCCTCTTTTTTCATCAGTAGAATTATAATCAAATTATATGACTAAAGTTTTAGTTAGTAGGTGGTTGGCTTTCAGATTCCAAATGATCAAACCCACTGTAACATCAATCCTTGGTATATATTTAATGTTCCCCACAAATTTAATGTTCCTTTAAATTATTATAAGGCATATACATAGGATTTGCTTTATATAAAGACAGTGATATTGACTCTATTTACTTTTTTTCTCCCCCAGGTTCTTGGTTTCACTGCCACTGCTGGATGTTGACATGCAACAACTACTGAAGCCTGGGGCATCCTCAAACGACTCAGAGAACTGCTTTGGGGAATGTGACTTGAGTTCCCTCTTGTGGAAAGATATTGGAATTAGACTTTCATGATTTTAAAAAACAAAACAAACAAATTATGGCGACAGTTACTATGCCATTTGTTGCTACGTTCACCACTCCAGGAAATGAAGAATCTGACTCTGTAATTGTGCTACATTATAATTATACAGGAAAACTTATTCTAAGAGAAAAGGCGACTGATCGCATAGGGTTAACAACTGTTTCATTTCTGATCATATGTAGTTTCATAGTCCTGGAAAACTTGATGGTGTTGATTGCCATATGGAAAAATAACAAATTTCACAACCGTATGTACTTTTTTATTGGCAATCTAGCTCTCTGTGATCTGTTGGCTGGAATTGTTTACAAAGTAAACATTCTTATGTCTGGAAAAAGAACTCTGAGCCTGTCCTACACAATCTGGTTTATTAGGGAAGGAAGTATGTTTGTTGCCCTAGGAGCTTCCACTTTAAGCTTATTAGCCATAGCCATTGAGAGACATTTAACTATGATCAAAATGAGGCCTTATGATGCAAATAAAAAGTACAGGGTCTTCCTTCTTATTGGAACATGTTGGCTTATCTCGGTTTCCCTCGGTGCCTTACCAATCCTTGGCTGGAACTGTATCAGCAATTTACCAGACTGCTCAACAATTTTGCCTCTTTATTCCAAGAAATATGTTGTATTTTGCATAAGTATCTTCATAGCCATTTTGGTGGCAATTGTTATCCTTTATGCACGTATTTACATACTGGTAAAATCCAGTAGCCGTAACGTCACTAATCATAGTAACTCTGAGAGATCTATGGCACTACTTAGGACAGTTGTTATTGTAGTTGGTGTTTTCATTGCTTGTTGGTCTCCATTATTTATTCTGTTGCTTATAGATGTAGCCTGCAGAGTAAAAGAATGTGCCATTTTATACAAGGCTGACTGGTTCATTGCTTTGGCTGTCCTCAATTCTGCGATGAATCCCATCATCTACACTTTAGCCAGCAAGGAAATGCGTCGGGCTTTCTTTCGCCTTGTTTGTGGCTGTCTAGTGAAGACCAATGTGGCTAGATCTTTGCCTATTCAGCCCACTCCAGATCAAAGCAGAAGTAAGTCTAGCAGCAGCAATGCACAGAAACCAAAGGATGATTTCCCACAGATTAGTGTTCCCTCAAGTATAAATGAAAAAGATAAATCATCATTTCAGAATGGAAACTTGTGCAAATGAAGGACTCTGCAAGTCAAGGACTCATCTATGGCTTTGTAGGATTCAATTACAAGCTTTCCATTTTCATGCACTTAAATTGTAACTTAAATCAAGGGGAAGATACTAACCACTTAGTTAACTGAGTGTCTATTTATCACATGACTTGTTTTGCTTTGGGTTTTAATTCTGTAAAAGATCTGACTCAGGAAAGCTTTTTCTACTACCCAACAGTCTGCACAAAATCCTTGTGTCATGATGACATGTATGACATCAGTGTATTTGGTAAAGTCTGATCTTACAGTACATCTACATCACCTATAAGAAACATCAGCTATTATACGTATCCCACTATCCTGTTTATTGTTAATTGGGAGAAAAGTTACTTACATTATACAAAGTGCATTATATTTCTCTATACATATTTTGCTGTTATGTTAATAGCCTTACATGTATGTGGTATAAATAACTGTATATTTGTACATTTCTTTATTAAATAGTAATTGTATAGCAAAAGTTTGTATTATGCTATGCATAGTATTACAGTATATAATGCAATAATACAGATTATACAAGTATGTAGAAGTTTCAAATTGTATGTTTGAAAATGTATGAAGTAGTAATCCTGAACTGAGCAGATAAAGATGCTATGTCTACTCAGTAGTTTTTCTTGCAACCAGTAATCACAGATTGCTCATGTTTACATAGTAACAGTATGATCACTAGGGCTGTGGCCAAATTTTTTCAGTTTATTTTATGCAAACTGTATCGAATAACCACTAAAAGTAAGTATATATGTTTGTTATTCAAGGTAGTTAAAATATGATCTAACAATTCACACATATATCAAGGGTAGGTACTTTTCCAATGCATGTATTTTTACTTACATTTTTAAATATATTGCAAACAGTATGTCAAACCTGTGAAAGTCTCTACAAAGTGGCATTCTTCCACAGTTAAAACAGGCTTCCTTTAAAAAGGCAATGGACCCTGACAAAATCCTTGCACAACTTCTGGAGTCCCATCCAGGAGCTAGTACAGCGTGGAGCTGTATTAACATCTTCTAGGGACAGATCCAGCTGATGCAGAACTGTTCATTTGGAGTCATGCTGCACAAGAGAAGGCATATTACAGTTTGTTCCTCTGGATGTGGAATGGCTCCCCATGAGTCCACTGGGGACCTGGCCCTCTGCACCCATGTTGGCACCCCAAATCTATCCCCTGTGAGGACTTTGTGGACTTTTCCTGCCCCGCAATCCCCTTCCAAATGTGTTATCCCAAGAGGAGGTAGTCTGGTCAATTGTGATTAACAGCTCATAAATACATGGGGCCAGAGCCTCAGCTGGTCTAAAGCAGCATAGCTTGCTTGAAGTCAGTGCAGCATGCCTAATTTACACACAAGTATAAAGGAGTTGTGCTTTAAGGCTGGGATTTTTTCAAAGGGACCTATGTGAATCAGGTGCTCAAATTAGCTCTCATTGACTTTCAATAGCAGTTGAGCACCTAACTCCCTTGGACCCATTTGAAAAGACCAGCCTAAACTCAATGAATCAAACCAAGCATTAGAGTCATAGAGTTTAAGACCAGAAGGGACCACCAGATCATCTAGTCTCAGTGTATATCACAGTCCCCCACCCCACCTAGCACCCACACATTAAATCCAACAACCAAAATTAGACCAAAGTATTACAGCCCACAGGAGACTAGACTATTATGTGCCGTAGGGAAAAAAGGGGCACACCACTGCCTGAAGCCCCTGCAATGGCAGGGAAATCACTAAGTAAGGTATCGTAATCCTCAAAAAATCATAACTCTTCTTAATTCACAACTTACAAAAACTGGTGCTTAGTTTTCTTTCTCTTAATTAAAGCAGCTGTGTTTAAAGAATATGTCCAAATATGTACAGTGCATAAACCCTGTAATGTATGTAGCAAAAGCCTTTCGACACATACCGTTTTGCCTTTTCATTGTCAAGTGCAAGGTAAGAGTCTACGTGTAAAAATGTCAGTAGTCTTCTGACAGCTGTAAAAAGAAAGAGGCTGATTTTGCAGCAACTGTGAAGATACCAATAAATATGAAATGACTTGTATAAAACAGAGACTTCCCAATGCAGTGAGTTAGAATTTATAAGCCACTTGAAAGAAAATCTTGGCAAAGAGTGGCAAGAAAACAAGTGTACTGACATAGGAAACTGAACTGTGGCTATGAAGTGAATCAAAGCTGTAGGATTTGTATGTGTATTTGTTATAAACTGAACTGTGGCTATATTGTAGTTTCATGGTTTATCTCTTTACATCTTGGAGTGATGTGTGGTTATACTCGCCAGTCTTGGACAGCTCTCTTGACAGGAGTGTCATTAAAAATGTTTGCTAAAGTCCTTCTGTTACCTGTTCTTCTAAATGTTTGATTTGTTTAAATGACCAGTCTTCCCCTAGCCCAAAAGCTTCATTCTCAGCTATTGTAAACAGGAAGGGCTTGAGCAACTCAACTCCCATTAGTGTGAGGGAAAGCAGTGTGGCTGTTGTCTGGCTAGGCCGAAAGAATGACAGGAGACATTAGATATGGGTTTAATCAGGCCGCTACTTTATTAGTAGATGTCTGGGAGTAACCCAGCAGATAAAATGTGCAGTGCAGGAGAAAACCCCCACAATTCACTGGGGGGTGGTGTTAGCCGATGGCCAAGGATGTTTGGTGAGGTGCCAGCTATGCCCGTTTTATACCATCCGTGACTTTAACCGCTAGGACGCACTGTCCCTTCGCGGCGGGCAGCCCGGGCTAGGCTGACGGATGCCCCAAGGTCCTAAACACCCGTGACTTTAACTGCTAGAGCTCAGAGCTCCTTCGCAGTGGGCAGTCAACACTGACTGACAGGTGCCCCAATGGCAGCACTAAGAGCCTCTCCACACCCGTGACTTTAACTGCTAGAGCTCAGAGCTCCTTCGCAGTGGGCAGTCAGGATTGACTGACAGGCGCCCCAAGAGTTTGCCCCGTGGAGGCGGCACAACTCAACGCTAGGCTCTTAGTACTCTCACCTAATGGCCAGGCTTTATAGCCAAAACGAGGTTCTTTTTTTTGAGGTTCTTTAATTGTGTTGGCTGCTTTACAGTAAACCAGAGAAACAAGTCAGGCTTATGCACAAATGGTTACCAAAATTTATTAAACTAGATTCTAATCATGTGGTTACAAAATTGCTAGTGCCTACTTACTTAAATGTAGAGATGTTACACACACAAACAAGTTACAAAACTGAAGCCACAATCCCAAAGAAAGAAAATAAAGTATAGAGCTCTATTTCAAAATATGTGTACACTAAAGATAGGAGATCAGGTGTGGGTGCTTCTTACCCTCCTTGCATCTCTCGATTCCAGCGGTGCCAAGCCAGGATCGGTCACTCAATTCCGCGGAAAGACGAATAAGGGACAAGGCTTAGGGACCCTCTTAGCTGCAGAAGCCTTGGGAGGCAGTCACTTATCTGACCAGCAGATAGATAGTGAAAAGCACTCAAAAATCATGGTGCTGTAGGTCCCATACTTATACCTCTGTACTCCTTTATTCCCTTTCTCCTTTCTTATGCCAAATTGGGGCTGGTCTGTCTGGGCGATGATGCCAGCTCTCGCAAGAGTAGTTTACACTTGCAAGGGAGAGAAACAATAAGTGTCGACTACTGGACATTCCTTTTATCAGGGTAAATATTTTCCCACCTAGGATGTTGGGGTGTGTGCATCACGCTATTTAGTAGGGGCTAAGAGCCATGTCTGTCACAGCTTCTCTGTCTGCTGTGAGCCTAATCGTTGTATATGTTCCCAGAGGCACATTGGAGCAGCACACCTGGGCTTCTCACAGCTTCAAAGGCTGTGCTGGAATTTATGTTAAGTGCCCTGTTGTTTTGGCTCCCTTGTGTTCCCAGCAATGCTTGTCTGAGAGGGGGGGCTGGCTGGCTGTCTGGCTACAGGTGGGGAGTGCTTTTTTCAAGCACCCCCCCCCACACACACACACTTTTCTGTTCATGTCCCTCCAGCAGATCCACTGCCGGGAACCGCCAATTTCCAGGGCGGGGAGCTTCCACCAGCTCCCCCCTTCCCTTTTCATCCAGGTCCCTCCAGCAATTCCCTTGCTGGTACCTTTCCAACCACCCCCGGTTAAGGTGGACGCTAATGATGGGGGGGTTGGCTCCCGGCTTTACCAATCAGAGGAGTCCCCAACTGCCCCCGGCTTGCTCAGTTACCAAGCACCTCTTCTTAATTCCTTTTCCAAGCCATTTATCCGTTCTTTTGTGCCTTAAATTATGGAGTTCCTGAACTGAAGATCCGCTATACACTTAAATAAAGAGTTGTGATATATGGCCTACCGCCCATCATGCTGTGCATGAACAGAGCCCACCTGAACCTGCTGCGAGGAAGGCAAAAAATCCCCACTGTACCTGGCCATTATGTTGGTGAGGGAAAAATTCCTTCCCAGTCCCCCTTAACAGGGCAGCTAGCGTAATGCCCACAGCAGATATAGCTAATTACCTGGCATATTTCTGACCTAAATAGGGAGGGAGGATGGGTGCTACCTAGCCTGTTCGGAGTGATGAGGGGAGTCCAGGCCCAGGCTGACCTTTTTAAACCCCTCATTCCTAGGTGGTGAGTCATCCAGCACACGGACTGCTTTTCCAGCAGTTTTACATCTCCCCTCCTCCCCAGAAGCCAGAAAGCATTGGCTCTCTTCTCATAGCCAGCCAGACATGCTCCCCCTTGCTTAAAGCGCAGGGCAGTGAAACTCACCCCATGCCTCAAGTTAAGAATGGTATGTGTGTGTCTCCATACTTAGATCTGAAATAAGAATGAAAATACGTGCAGTAGAACCTCAGTTACAAAAACCTCGGGAATGGAGATTGTTAATAAGTCTGAAATGTTTGTAACTCTGAACAAAACATTACGGTTGTTCTTTCAAAAGTTTACAACTGAACATTGACTTAATACAGCTTTGAAACTTTACCATGCAGAAGAAAAATGCTGCTTTCCCTTTATTTTTCTTAGTAGTTTACATTTAAACACAGAACTATACTGTATTTGCTTCTTTTTTTTTTTTGGCTCTGCTACTGCCTGATTGTGTACTTCAGGTTCCAAATGAGGTGTGTGGTTGACTGGTCAATTTGTAACTCTAGTATTCATAACTCTGAGGTTCTACTGTCATAGCCAAAGCCCACATACATGTCCATAAGCCTGAGCTTAAATGCCCCATTCCATTCTAAGAAACTATTTGAGTTAGCCCAATTTACAAGCTATGTAAGCCATTCAACTGTTTGGGGCCTCATGGTTCTGGGTTGACATGGCAACCTTCCACCCAACCCTGATCTCTCCCCTTCATTCTGGAAGTGGATTCCAATGGAGAGGAAACTCATCATTCGAATTCACTTCCTGCAGCTCAGCACTGTGCTCATTTTAAAGCTAGCTACTCAGTTTGTGCATGCCTGTGCAATAGCCAATATTACAATATATGAGGCAGTTATACACAAATGGATAAATCTAGCTCTGTTCTTCATGGGAACTCAGAGCACTGCCCACTGCAGAACCAGCATGGCTCTACTGTAGAAAGGGGAGCCTGGATTTAGAAAGCCCACCTGGCAGTGCAAACACAATGGGGATTGAGGGGCAGGGAAACTAGGGGATTGACAGTGATGATGGGACTACAGGTGCTGTGGAGGGTATCCATCCTTGATTCTTTCACCACAAACACCAAAGAATATCTTAGAATGCAGCCCAAATAACTGGTTCTGCACTGGGCCAAAAGTTGCACTTATGTGGGATCAGAATCAGACCCTCAGTCTAGCTGATTTGTTGTACATAGAGGAAAAGACACAAAAGAAATACACGCTTCACACTCATTATTTCAGAGCCTTTATTTTTGTTCCAGACTACAAAAGAAACCACCTAAGGAAAAGAGCTTTCACAAGAGTTTTTATTGCCAACAGTCTTACAGCGTTACAGTATTTTAAAATCATTAAATACATTAAACTTTTTAGAAAACTTTTTTTTAAATCTCAAACCTTTGAACCAAAGTTATGATGTAGCAGTCACCTTTCAAAGAAATGGAACAAGCGTGTGTGTTTGTGTAGAAAACTTAGTTAAATTATAAAAGTCATGTCTGAAAGCACTGTGTCTACACAAATACAATGTCAACCAAATATGACAGGCTCTGACTCTGTTGCAGTCAAAGGGAGTTTGGCCTCTGATTTCAGTGGGAACAAGCTCAGATCCTTAGTAATTAAGTTAAATGCTCTAAGGGTTTGCTACACAAGCAGAATTATGCTATTTCATAATAAAGGCACATTTCCCAGTAACCAATTGTAATTAGAAGTGAAGCATTGCCTAAAAGTTCATTATTTTCACCTGCCATAACAATAAAAATTAAAACAAATAATGTTCACGCAACTCCATCTGCTATCATAAAATCCACAAAGCTATGAAATCCTGAGAGGGGTTGATCAACTCTCACTGGACCATATTCTTTGAGCTGAATTCCACCAGTGCAAACCTGGTGTAGCATCACTTAATTTAATGGACTACATGGGATTTACACTGATGTAATCAGAGCACAATTTCATCCATTGACTTCAGCTGGAGCTGTAGGTTCAGCCTCTCTCAGGAGCCTGGACAGTCCTTTCCAGTGGTAAACCCCATGGAAGCAGGTTAAATTGGAAGAGAACTCAAAGGAGAGTTTTCTCTGAGTTTTGCCAGTACCGTTTGCCCAGTCACAGAATGAGCTGAGCTGTGGGGCCTGCCCACAAACCTAAGGATTCCCCTAGCATCTACATTAGTGCTGCCTCCACTGTTTGTAAAGCTCCAGTTCCCCATCCACACTCCCTAGGGGCTATGGCAGCAAGGAGCATCCCTGGCCACAGCTACTTCTGACCTCCCCTTAAAGAGGGAAATTCTACAAGGAAGCTAATACAAGGTACTGCCTTTCTCAAGTAATCTGTGGGATAAGAGGGAGGCTGGGTTGATGTGCATCAGCCCAGCCTCCCACTGATCCAACATGGGGCTGCCCACTCCCCACCCCACAAGCACACCCAATCAGTGCCCTTCCTCCTCCATGAATGCCAACCCTCAGAGTGCTGTCCATCATGTCCAAGGACGGAACAGGATGTTACTGTAGAGTTGGCTAACCCACCAACTCCATCCTTTTGCAGACGAGAGAGGAAAATCTCGGCACACAGACCAGGATATTATCTGGCCCAGAATCAGGACATATAGCAGCAATTATCTGTGTTATGAAAATGGTAACTGGCAAAATCTTATTAATGGGGTTTGTTTCAGTTCTCACATGGATTCTTGTAGATCAACAATAACTCTGTTGGAGCAAATGAAACTACTCCAGTGTAACTGCGGCCAACTCATAACACATTATTTGGCCCTAACTGTCATTTTATTTCCCTAGCATGTTGTAATCTAAAATAATTGGGGTCAAACTCCACCTACTCTGCTGACATGAGCAGTTCATTGACATCACTCACTTCCTCAGTGAAGTAAGTCCTGTAGAATTTGGCCATGGTTCACACTGGGCCTGATTCTGATCTCACTGTTTCTGCTCTAAATCAGGAATGACTTCAATGAAGTAAAAAATGAGTTAAACTAGTGAGTGGAAGGGGGATAAGAATCAGGCCCACTGCCTACATTTAGAGTTTGTCTGTATGCCGTGGCCAAGTTCTCCAGAGGGGTGTGATTTGTAGAGTGGTCTAATCGTCTGTGCTCTTACTACCCCATATAGGTTGTGCTGGCACAAACTGAAAGGCACCTAGTTAATCAGCTACCTTTTAGTTCATGCCAGAAGAGTCTACATGGGGCAGTTAGAGCGCCACATGTTACAGCACTCCACTATTTGCTGTTCCTCTCTAGGGTGCTTTGTTGTGCCATGTAGACAAGTCCTTAGATCTGATAAAAGTAGTGGTGAGTTCATTACTTCCTGCACAAGCTGGAAAATCAAAAATGGGCTAAGTGACTAAATTCCGTGGCTGAAGGATTTCCTAAGAGTCGATTCAGCTCTAAAAACAAAGTGGACACTAGCAGTGGACTAGCAAAAATCTTGGGACATAGTAGAACATTTCATAATAGATTTCATTTTGAACTCACAAAAGTTCCAGGGACAATAAACAACCACAGTATTTCCACACACCACTCATCTTTACAGAGAGACCAGTTTGTACAATTCTCAATCAAAAATGTTTCTAAAAAGTAATAAATTTTGAATGTACTTTTGAAAAAAAAAAATTACTGCAGTAAGTTTTTTTTAAAAAAATTCATGACTGAAAGGAACATATTCATCTTCCAAAAAAACTCAGCTTGTGCCAGGCTTTAAGTTATGTTTGGACTAGAGAACTTCACTTGGAACAGAAGACATTACTACACAAATCTAGTCACACGGGAAAAAAATCTATTTCCCATACCAACTATATTCATTATTTTTTGTTAGTTTATAATGCATTTTCATTGGTTTATAATGAAATTTTTCCTGGGTGTTGTTTTTTTTTATAACCTCACTGAAGATAGAGGAGGAACTGGGGGAGAAAGTTGTAGAATAGATCTTCATGTTAGGCATGAACACATTTCAAATTTAGCCATTGTATTTCTTAATTTTGAGGTATCACAAGTGTGAGAGTCAAATATATGATTTAGTGAACAGTTCCCCCTACTTTGATCAGCAGCAAGGTAAGTAACCTTCACAAAACTCTAACTGGAAAAATATGTGAAGTAAAAACTCAATATTGTTGGTAAGTGTTTGAGGTGAGCTCTTTTATTTCGTATTCCTGGTGTGGGATTTTCAAAAGCATTGAGCATTGGCCTAACTCTGCTCCCAGTAAAATCAATGGGAGTTTGACTTTAGTGACAGCAGAGTTGGGTGAAGGCTGCACATGTTTGAAAATTCCACCTTAGTGTACAGCATTGTTTATATATATTTACACTTACTGTACATATTTGGTTCTATTCGCTGCATCAAGTAGACAGTGGAGTCCAGATCCTTAAAGGTATTTAAGTGTGTAACTAGTTGGACAGCTAAATACCTTTGAGGGTCTCTGCCTTGATGCCCTGGACAAAAGTTTGGAACATGGATTTGTAACTAAATGTTATTAAACAGTCACAAGTTGCAAAGTCCTGATATAAAGCTGCAAATTGCCTGGACGCTGCAAAAATGTGCCAGCTTTAAAATGGGGCATTTATTACTTACAAATATATAAATATGTATAAATTCCATTACGAATAAATTGAAGCTAGCATCTGGCATTTTGTCTGCCAGCAATAATTGTACAAGGGTATAAATATTTATTAATTCTCCTCTCCTAACTGCATAGCAGGGAACCTGGAGACTATCATGCTAAGAAATAGGAGACTACCATTCCATGAGGGGAATAAATAATAAACCCCAGACACAGAACATATAAAACTGGCAGGTGATACCTGCCAGATTTCTAGTACATACCTACATCTTCTTCGTGCACTGCTTTATTTTCTATTCATACCTTGTAGCCCTTGTTCAGTCCTAAATTGCAATCTCCCATAGAAAACCTATATGAGAGGGCCACGCAACCCCCTGATAGGACACTTATGGAGTTTCCTTCTAATACTCTCCTCAGAGAGGAAAGGTCTGGGGGCTGTAGAAGAGGCAAAAGTCATGGGCCTACAAACCTACAGGCTGATTCCATTGATTTCAATGGGCTTTGGCTCAGCCATCCCAGGAAAAATGGCACCATTGGCTGTTTCCCATGCAGCTCCTTAACACAAACCCTAGGACAGATGCCGTAGAAGTTAGTGCTGCTTGGGACAGCATTAACTCCCATTGGTGGTATCTGTGTGGTCTGCAGGACAGCATGCTGTGGAATTCTGATGGTCTCCGCCCTCTCCTGCGCCACACACCATCACCTGACCTACAAAGTTTCAGCTCTGCTGAGGGTCTTCCCCAGGCAAGGAGACAGAATGCCGTGGAAGCTGGGTCTCCCTCTGTGCTCTCCACCCAGATATGGCCAGCCTAGCTCTCCCATGCTTGCATTATTGAAGATGAGCACAGGAGTACTTTTTTGGGCAGAACACCCATTGAAGTCAGGAGCTAATGGTATTTTTTTCTTTGTGCCATCTACATGATTGAAATTTCTGCAGCAACCAAAATGTCTGATTGAAACTTCGGAAACAAGGCTGAAATTCAGCTGCCAGAACTAATAAGGGCAACTTCACTGAAAATTTTGCATTGATTTCAACCAAATAACGACTCTTGCACACCTACAGTAAAATTAATGTGAAACGTTTGGTTTACTTAAGAGTTAGTAACGTGGCCCTAAGGCATGTCTATTGCACATGGTTCGCACAATTGTAACATAAATGAAAACCAAACTGATGGGCAGATTCTAGCTGTCCTCACACATAATTTGGAATGCGTCTAGACAATAGGCCTGTTACTGCAAGGTACCCGTAGCTTCCTACATAGTTCTGAACATCCTCAACTACCCCTTAGGAAGAAACTGAGGACACTCCAGTGTTGCAATACTCATGGTTTTATCATGTGTCTCACAAATTTGGCTCTCTTTTGTTTGTTTTTGTTTTTGTAAAATCCCAGCTCCTTGAATCATGGGATGATGTGCTAATCTCATCTTTCATTCTAAAAA
The DNA here is from genome assembly GCF_965140235.1 of Caretta caretta. Classification (NCBI taxonomy): domain Eukaryota; kingdom Metazoa; phylum Chordata; order Testudines; family Cheloniidae; genus Caretta; species Caretta caretta. The sequence continues at coordinate 86,413,604 of NC_134210.1, read as the reverse complement.
GTAGACTTTTTAGAGGGGAGGGGGAGCTTGAAAACATGAAACCTAAAGCCTGAGACACCAGAAAGAAAAAAAAACCCACAATTATGATTTTTTAAAAATCTCATAATTTTAAGCCCATATCCTGATTTTTTGGGCCTGACTCATAATTTTTGAATGTTTGGGGCTGGAAACACTTCACAGGATTGAACTCTCCCCATCATGAAAGGTTTAATCGTGCCTCCCTCCACAGAAGTCATGAGCAAACTGCTCGCTGATTTTAATGAGAGCAGGACTGGGCCCTGCATTCATCTATTTATATCCTTATTCTGTTATTTTCACATACAGGACCAAATCCAATGAGCAGCAACAAGAGCAGGTGATGGATCACACAAGGATCCATTCCAGCAGCTGGGAATCACCATAGCTCAGGCCCCCCCTTTTCTCTAGTAATTCTCCCTACCCCAGTACTACCTCACCAAGGGAAATTGTGAGCTGGGCAGATTTGCCAAGTTTCCAGCTTCTTCATGCCACTAAAGCTGCTCAAAGTAGCTTAATTATAGTGGAAGATGTAGCCCATGAAACATATTCTTGAGAATTCAGTAAAAGCACCCCATCATTCTGTGTCTCCTTGCCACCTATCTGAAGGCTGATTTTCAAAGCATGTGTTAAAGCTTTCAGAGGGCCTATTTACAATTTCAGAAAATAAAGTAAAGGTTGTGTTCGTGTGCAATTACAATTACATGGTTACAATATTCCTGCAAATCTCTCATGTTTTCACTGTACCCATTTGATCTAAAAAACGGTAAGTTAGGAAAAGGGTCTGTTACATACAGCTGATTGATTGCCAGTTTATGAAGACTACAACTGGGACAACGCAAAAGATTCTTTTACAAGTTTATTTTAATACGTTTAAAATGCTTTCATTCATGCACCATCTCCTGTCACTTTATTCTGTGGGCCAAATTTCCAAAGGTATTTAGGTAGCTAAGGATGCAGATAGACACCTAATGGGATTTTCAAAATCACCTAAGCAGGTGCCTAGCTCTGCAATCATGTATGCTTTTAAGTACCACAGAAGCCGCTCTTCTCCCTGTGTTGTAGCACGCTAAAAGTCTCCTGTGAGATGGCTGGAAGTAGGTGGGGCCTGATTCTCCTTAGCCTTACAACTTTTGCAATCATCTTACACTTGTGCAAAGTACCAAGTGCAAAGTGTTGCGGTTTCATGCAAAGTCCTTAAGACCTAAAGAAGGAAATGTTGAGACACCGGTGCATTTTAAATAAAGTGAAATAAATGTGTAAAAATCTTTTAGTGTCCCAGCTGTAGTAATAATAAACAAACATGTAAAAATGGATTGCTATTCAGTTGTTTTGAGGGAAAAGACTGTTTTTAAAAAAGCTAAATAAACTAGAAATCTGAACTTCAAACATTTACTCAGATGATTAGTGTTCGTTTATGCAAGTAGTCTCCATGCATTATCTCCTGTGTGCTACTGACATAACTAAGGGCAAGTCTACACTACAGTGCTACATCAGTGCGGCTGCACTGATGCTGTAGTGTGTCTGGTGAAGATGCACTATGCTGACAGTAGAGCGCTCTCCTGTCAGCATAATTACTGCACCTCGGCAAGAAGCTATGTCGGCAGGAGAGCATCTCCCACTGACATAGTGCTGGTGTGGACAGTGCAAAACTTGCATCGCTTGGGGGTGAGAGGGCTTTTTCACACCCCTGAGCGATGTAAATTAGATCAACTTAAGCCAGGGGTTCTCAATCTTCATTGCACCCTTCTGACAACAGAAATTACTCACGACCCCAGGACCAAAGCCTGAGCCCAAACAAGCCCCACCGCCCTGGTGGAGGGGGGGGGGGGCTGCAACCTGAACTCTGCTGCCCAGGACTGAAGTCCTAGGGCTTTGGCTTTAGCCCTGGGCAGTGGGGCTTGGGCTTCAGCAAGTCTAAGCCAGCCCGGCGATCCCATTCAAAGGGAATGACAACCCACTTTGGGGTCCCGACCTGCAGTTTGGGAACCGCTGACTTAAGTGGTATTGTAGACCTGCCCTAAAAGTTTGCAGGATTGGGGTCCATGTTTTTCCTTTCAAATTGTGTACAAACAACTTTAGTTTTGATAGTTAGTTACACTCTGTTATAGCAGAATAAGCCAAACAGAATTGCTAGCTAAATTCTAACTAAATCCCTCAGGAAATTTTGACATTTCACAATAAGTTTCCATTCTGCATCAAACGGAAAGTCAAAATAGCAAAAAGTGTCATGGAACAAAAATTTTTGAAAAGATTTGAATTGGAAATGTTGAAACAGATAATTTCGACACTTTAATATAAATGAAACAAATCAACATTTGAAATGGCATTTTTAGTTTCAAACCAACATTTCATTCTGACACGTCAACTCAAAGTGAATTTTTTTCCCTTTGATTCCTCCAATCATAAATTCAAAAAAACTGTCTAAATCTACATTTTTCTGCAGAAATTTAGACAAAACCACATTTTCTGACAGGAGAATTTTCATCGAGAAAGTTTCAACCATTCTCACTGTTGAATCTTTCCTATGCACGGTGATGCGCAGACCAGAAAGAATCCAGTTTGACTTTCAATCTCAGTTAGAGATTTCAGGGCCACAAATTAGAGACAACATTGTTTTACAAATGAACTCATAAATGTGATATGGAATTATTGAAAGATGATAAAAATAGAACCACAGGCTGTGCCAGATTAAAGCATAGGTACTATCAGGGTCATGTCCCACCTCTTAGAGTGACACAAGGAAGTCAGAATCTCAGCTTTCATTTGATTTTAAAAATAGCCCTCATGAACGCTAAGAAAAGCTTGAAATTGTGACCCAAAGGTAACCAGTGCCTGTCTGAGTCTATACAGAGCCTGAAACAATAACTCTCAGAGATGTGCTTGTTCCATACGTCTTCACTCTGACACTTGCTGCTACCCCAAAGAGGGAACCCATTGGAGGGTGTGTGCGTGGGGCCTTGGATTGCCTTAATTTAGCCCTAACCACAAGATGCAAATTTTACAGAGTCACTTTGCACAGTATAATCACAGAAAAAGCAAAACAAGACTTTTCTTTCCTAAAATCATGGTCACGGCTACCAGATAGGGTGCTACTTAAGTACCTCCATATTTCAGCATTCCGTGTTCCTGCATGGAATAGGGCAGACCTAAGCTGAAGATCTCCATCCATGCCAGTGGGGAGTGTTCTGATGCATCTGACTCCTTTCCTGTGCTCTCTGCTCTCACCCAAACCTACTGTTCTGTGCAGAGGAGATGGGAACTGAAGCAAACAGCTATATCATCACAGCAAGGAGGAGAAGGAAAAGATGCTGCCATAATTCCCTGCCTACTACGAGGCATAAAGAAGAACTGATTCCTCCCACAGATAAGGAAGGGGTGAGGAAAGAAAATTTGGGTGTGGTCTGATGCAGAGAAGCTGCAACAACAGCTGCACGGGGAAGTGCTTGTGATAATCAGCCTCTGCAGCCTAGATGTAAAGATGTGTCAGGAAGTGATTAGTGGGGATCCAAGAGAGAAGCCAGATGAGTAACTTAGTGTGAGACACCAGCTAGGGTGCGTCTTGAATGGCTGAAAGAGTTCCAGGAAGGGATCAACATAGGCTGGGAAGTTTCAGGTAGACAGCATGGGTGAAAGTAACTAAAAGGACTTACCAGTACTCCGGATTCCTGAGCAGGGGGGCATGGCCTCAACTGGAAGAGGCATGGCCTCAACCGGAAGAGGCAGGGCCTTTAAATACCCGGGCCCTTTAAATCAAGATTTAAAGGCCCCAGGGCTCCAGCTGCGGCTGGAAGCCCCCAGGCCTTTAAATCACCCCCGGAGCTCCCAGCTGCAGAAGCAGCTGGGAGCCCCAGGGCTCAGGGGCGATTTAAAGGGCCCCGGGCTCCGGCCACCACTACCGCAGCAGAGCTCCGGGCCCTTTAAATCACCACTGGAGCCCTGCTGCTGCTACCCTGGGGCTCCAGCAGCAGGGTTTGGGCGGTGCTCTAAAGGGCCCGGGGCTCCAGCCACTGCGGGGAGCCCTGGGCCCTTTAAAGCGCCAGCCTGGTGAAGCCGGTCCAGTCCGGCACGGCGTACTGGCTCTTGCCAGTATGTCATACTGGACCGTACAGGCTTACTTTCACCTCTGGTAGACAGGGAAATAGGGGCTAGTTGTGGGAATGCATTGGGAAGTGAAACATGCTGAGATGGGGAGATTAGAGGTGAAAATGTAATTTTAAATTCTCAAAAATCTTTGAAAGTCAGTTCTTCCTCTGATAGCTCTTTTCAGGTAGTGAGCTCTAAACCAGCTGTGGGATTCCTTTTCGAAATTAGAGATTAATCCTAAACAAACTTGCAAAGTAATGTCCTTTGCGTAGTCCATGGCACAAGGAGGACATTATTTGGGAGTTTTAAAACTGCCATCCTAGGAATGGATTCTAAAGCAAATCCTGAAGTCAACTTGGCCCCATTTCAGCAAAATACTTAGGCACATGTCTAACTTTAAGGACATGACAGGTCCTATTGACTTCAACTGAACTAATATACTTGAGGGTAGACATACGTGTAAGTACCTTCCTTAATCAGGGCCTTTATTAATCAAATCCTGAAACTTGGTTTGAATTTCTGACTTAGAAATACTGAAGTTTAAATTTTGCTCTCAGTTACAGCAGTGCAACCTTCACTGAAGTCTATGGGAGTTGCATCCATTAACAGAGAGCTGAATTTGGCCCTCAGTTAGATATGTATAACTGAAAGACAAAGTCCATTCCAAAAGAAAGGCAAATTAATGAAGTGTGTGTGTGTTGGACAGAATGCACTTTTCAATGTACACGCCCCAATACCAAATGTTAATGAAATACCTGCTAAAAAGCAACTTAATGTATATCAGTTTTTTCCACACTGCTCATTAGAGACAACCAATACATCTATAAAAACAATCACTTGCTAAAGGTTAACTTGAAGCTGTACCTTAGGGAGAGACACACAAAAACTAAGTGAATCCAAGTTAGATCATTTAAATGGACTAACATTCTAGGTATTCATTTTTGTCATTGTTCTATGAGAAAAATTTTTTTTCAGCCATGTCTTTGACCAAAGCATCTTGCACCAAATATATTAAAAAAAGCAACCAGTTTGAACCCTTTTAGTCAATGTATGACATCTCATTGGTGACTGGCAGTCAAAAACAATTAATTCTTTAGCACAAGAAGTGAACTATTTGTAAATAATCTTAGTGTTGAATTTAATAAATCAAAGCTGCAGAATATTAGTTCAATAATATTATGGTTAGAAAAATCAAATGCATACACCTTGTACACAGAGATCACACCAAATCATTGTCAAAGCAAGTTACAAATATCTTGAGTAGCATCATATAAGAATTCAAACTGGACATCAGAAAGAGAAAATGCTTTTGAACTCAGTGACACTGAATAATGCTTTTAAAAATTGTTTCAAGCTAAATTTCCTATGTTAGAATACTATTTAATCCCCTCGACTGGTATTTAACCAATGTAATCCGCCTGTGTTCTCACCATAATTGTGCTTATTAGATAAAACTACAAATAAGACTTCTAATATTGTATTCTCAAGGAAATGAGACTGTTGAATTCTATTTTTATCTGAACAATCACAATGGGCATCTTTTTCAGTTAAAAACACATGGCACAGAACATTAGTTCCATACCTTCAACAGACTGACTTGAAAAATATAAATATATTACTGTATTTATATATAATGTATGTATATACAGTGTCAATATTCACATTACAGAATCAGAATAATTTTATTGAAATTATATTTTAAGAAATCTGTCTGTGTTTTTAATCAGACTTATGTCTGCATATAGCAGTAAGAAATTTCAAATGGTACTGTATGGGATGGGGCTTTTTAAAGCTCAAGAAAACATATTGGTGATAGATAGATAGATAGATAGATAGATAGATAGATAGATAGATAGATAGATAGATAGATAGATGTGTGTATTTTTTAATGTACATGTTTCTAGGTTTGCAGTGTCCACTGCAGTGGTTATAGCTTACAAATGCTGAACATGTCACCATGGGTCACTGTTTCCTCTCAGCTGGCTGCTGGAGGCAGAGTTCACTTCCAGCAGAAACTATTGGCAAATTGTTCTCAAGATGATGGTTGATGAGATGGCTTATGCTGTCAAATACACGATCCTTTGTACGAACCTTAAAAGAAGAGCATGGAAAAGTAAAGGCTAAGTACAGACCAATCTTTCCTTTACCATTAAATGAAAGTTAACTGAAAATAAGACAAAATATTTTCCTTTTATATCTGTTTACACGCGCACTCGCGCGCACACACACACACACACACACACATTTTTAAGGGTCTGAGCCTCCTCCCATTAGAGTCAATGGAGGTTTTTCCATCTACAAATTAGTTGTTTTGTCTCCTGCTCCCTCACTTCTCTCCAAACTTCTGTTTTGTCTGCTCTCTTATTGGTCACATTTACTCACTCTGAATAGGCCTTGTTGAAGATTTTCCATCACAACTTACAACATTGACCTTCTGATCAAATTAAACAGTTTGGAGATAGTGTCTGCTCTCTGCAAACATTTTCAATTTTTTGTTGAAAAATTGAAACCAAAACATTTCAAACAAAATCCAAACCTCCTGGGGATAGGCAATTTTTGGCCCAAATTTTTTCATTTGTTGTTGCCAAAAATCTGAAAAATATTTGGGGTTTGGTTTTTCATCAAAAAGTTAAACATGTCTGCTGAAAATGTAGGCAATATTAATGAAATATTTTGGTGTTTGTCAACCAAAAAAAACATTTTTCTGACCAACTGCATTCTGAGTAGACCCCAAGTTGTCTATCACCACATGAGAAGTCTCATTGATTTAAATGAGGTTAATCCCAAAGTAAGGTGTCCCGAGCCCCGCTGCTGGAGCCCCTGGCAGCCAGGACCCCCCCGGGGGCTCCATCGGCGATTTAAAGGGCCTGGAGCTCTGCTGTGGTAGCAGCGGCCAAAGCCCCGGGTCCTTTAAATCGCTGTCGGAGCCCCGGGGTAGCAACAGTGGCCGGGAGCCCCGGGGCTCCCAACTGCCTTCGCAGCTGATAGCTCTGGCAATGATTTAAAGGGCCTGGGGCTCCCAGATGCCACTACCACAGCTGCAGCCCCAGGCCCTTTAAATCTCGATTTAAAGGGCCCGGGGATTTAAAGGCCTCGCCCCTTCCGGTTGAGGCCTCGCCCCCTACTCAGGCATACCAGTAAGTCCTTTAAGTTACTTTCACCCCTGAAGTAGCCACTTCAGCCCCTTCTAGCTAGAGTCTGTCTCTTGCTCTTCCCAGAAGGAACCTTCTAGTCTTCCTATCTGTAGTCCTTTCTTCCCCAGGAGAGGGTCCAGCACTCTCTCAGCACGCTCTATTCTCCAGCTTGGGAGGTCAGCAGGCAAACCCCTCTACTACTCCCCTGGTCCTCAACTTTCTTCAGCCCTCTGCCTCTGGCTTCTAGGCTCAAGCCCTCCCCCATGGTCAAGGTTCTGCTGCAGGAACCTCCTGCTCACTGCCACTCTCTTACCACCTGCAACTCTGCAGTTGCCTCTCACTTTCTGTCAAGCAACAATTCCAGGGCCTCCCACTTGGGGAGTCAAGTTTGAAAAGACCCATCTCTGGCTCAGGGAATCTCCTCCCCAGCCAGCAAGCAGCCACTGGCTTTCCTCCTTTTAAACCTCACACTCAGCATAAGCACAACGGAGTGGGGCTAACTGAACAGAGCTGGCTGACCCAAGCCCTCCTGGCCCTTAAAGAGGCAGGCTACCCTGTTACAGAAATCAGAACCTCCTTCCATCCCTGCACAGGTTACATGGATCTTGAACCCAAATGGGTAGCAGATACCAGGTAAGACATCTCAACTACTCCTCACCTGCAGGAGGTATGTTGGGAAGGGATCCTTGGATCTTCCATCACTTCTTGCTGGCTGGCACTAAGCACAGGGGTGGGACTGGGGGTGAGTGCTGTAATTTGCTAAGTATTCATATAGACCACCAGTAAATTACTACTCCCCCCAGCCCCAGAGCAAGGAGGAAGCAGCATAGCCATTGTGACTCAGAGATGTATTACAAATGGACTCAAGTGAGAGAGGTGATGCAAGGAGATCTTCATGCAGGGAGGGGAGCAGGCTCATGCTGCCTTAAGAGGAAGGAGTGGAGGGATGTGAGGCCAATATCCTGGTCATGCACAGAAGGGAATATGTGGTGCACCCCTGTGTAGCAATGGCCCCATGCTCCCTGCCTACCAGAACTCCAACCAGGACACTGCGTCTCTGCACCAGCCATATTGCAGGCTTGTGCATTAAAGGTATGATAGGACCCTACTACTTAATCCTCATGGCATCCCACTCGAAAGGTAGCTATTTGTATGATAAACCAAAAGGCCCTTCTGCAGGAGTCACAAAACACTGGTAAACTTTCAGTCAGTGAGTCAAAGAGGTTCATATCTCAGAGATTCAGCACTCATTTCCGCTGGCTTGTCGAGGCTGACACAAGCACATGTAACCTCAGGAGTAATCCAGTTATAATGGAAAACATCTTAATAATATTCTTTGACTGCCCTCCTGTGGCAAATACAATGACAGCACGTACAGCAGCCTTCTCTAGTCAAAGCTTTTGTGAATCAAACCCTGCTGGCCTTATGCAAGTTTCTCTGTTGAAGTCAGTAGAAGTAAGGCCCAGTAGGATTGGTCCTTCTGTATGTATACCATATACACTATTTTGTCAGGAACCTGTTGCTCTGATTCTTATTATTTAAACTAGCATTTTACACAGGAATAGAAAGTATTGTATTAAGTGCCAGACGGGTAAGCCACTCAGAACAGGGAACTGAAATATGTTGCTTTCCACCCTCCCATATCAGGTGGAGCCCCTTCACAAACTCACAGATGCATAGATTCCAAAGCCAGAAAGGACCATTGTGATCATCTGTCTGACCTCCTGTGGAACACAGGCCAGAGAACTTCCCCAAAATAATTCCTAGAGCAGATTTTTTAGAAAAACATCCAATCTTGATTTTAAAATGGTCAGTGATGGAGAATCCACCATGACCTTTGGTAAATTGTTCCATTGGTTAATAACTCTCACCTGTTAAAAATGTGCACCTTACTTCCCAGTGAATTTGGCTAGCTTCAACTTCCAGACACTGGATCATGTTATATTTTTCTCTGCCGGACTGAGGAACTCATTATTAAATATTTGCTCTCCATGAAGAGAGTTATAGCCTGCACCCATGTCACCCCTTAACTGTCTTTTTGTTAAGCTAAATAGATTTTGCTCCTTAAGTCTATCATTGTAAGGCATGTTTTCTAATCCTTTAATCATTCTTGAATCTGTTCGCTGAACCCTCTCTAATTTACCAACATCCTTCTTGAATTGTGGACAGCAGAACTGGACACAGTATTCCAGCAGCAGTCGCACCAGTGCCAAATATAACCTTTCTACTCCTTTTTGAGATTCCCTGGTTTATGCATCCAACGATAGCATTAGATCTTTTGCCCCTAGCATTACATTAGGAGTTCATGTTCAGTTGATTATCCACCACAACCCCGAAATCTTTTTCAGAGTCACTGCTTCCCAGAATATAGTCCCCCATTTTGTAGGTATGGCCTTCATTCTTTGTTCCTAGATAGATATAGATATAGATTTAAGTTTAGCTGTATTAAAACATATTATTTCCTTGCACCCAGTTTACCAAGTGATCCAGATCTCTGAATCAATGACCTGTCCTCTTCATTATTTTCCACTCCCCCTATTTTTGTGTCATCTGCTTACTTTTTCAGTGATGGGCAGCTACAAAAATACCAAGGACCAGTTTTCATACCCAGCTCTGGCTACTTTATATTGCTCTGCTGCTAGAAAGCCAATTTAACCTGCTAAGGGAATCCTCAGGTCGCAGAGAGACAGAGTATGCCATTTCTCTCCCAAGCCTGAGTCAGAACCTAGTCCCAGAGAAGGAAGTCACGCCCCTACTCTCTGGAGATCACTTTTATCAGAACAACTGATTGGGGCCTCAGGCAGCTGGGTGGAAATAAGAGCAGTGCAAAGGCTGTTCTAACTAATGCAAGGGACCAGACTGCTCCCCAGACAGCCAAGGGATCTGGGGGCCACAAAAGTAACTTAATACCTTTGACCGCCCCTGTACTGCACTGAGGACTAGACTAGAGGAAGTGGTGTCAGAGCTACCTATCCATGTAGAAATGCTGCAGCCGTTCTTCAGCTAAGCGTCGTGAGTTGAGATTTAAGTTAGGTGATGGGAACCTTACAAATGCCTGTAATAACAAATAAGTGTTATAAATAGGGTTCATTTTCTGGCTTACAGAAAATATATAGAGTCGGACACTTTTTTACTGTCATCCAGGAGTCAATACTTACAGTTCCTTCCGGATCCACTAAAAGAAGATGTTTGGCTTGTCTATTGTGCATACCAGTCAGCACATAGGAGCCTGGATTTGTGGTGCTTTTCCTGACCAGGAAGTCTCCACATTTCTTTAACAGCTGTTCTGCTTCTTTCCTACTCATCTCTCCTTGATACCAAGGCTCTGTATGCAGTTCATCCATTATAGCGCAGTTAGCTGCTCTGGGTAACGGAGGACTAGTACACTCGACCGAGGTAGCCTTATTCAGCGCAGGCCCAGTGGCCTGGTTCTTGAGAGCATCTTCAAAAGGTTCTGGTTACAGGTACAGAAACAAGTGCAAGATCAGTCACAGGTAAACTGCATTACAAAAAAATAAAATTCCAGTCTTTTTAACCCTGGTTTATTTTCTTGTAATAGCCACTTCCATTTATCCTTAAGAAGAACAAACACAGTATGGTGTATTACTAGTTTATATAATATATTAAGAACTTAGAGAACGTTGTTTGTAAACAAATATATTAAAATCAGAGACAATTTTGACATTTTTGGAGTAATTGCTAATGGTCATATATTTGTAGGTAGCTGGTATTTGTATGTTCTGGACAGGACCAGATCTCTCTTATTGTCTGGCCAGTTAGTTAGGAGGAATTCATTTTAAATGAACTGCATAATCTGCATAGTCACTTATATTACACAGATATCTGCTCTCTTTTCAAAACAGAGTATTAATTTAACAAAGATCCCTGATGTTTAATTACATGCTATGATAAGACCATGAGTCTACATCCTAAATTAGGAAAAGAGGTCTAGGTTAGATCAGTGTGATCTAGGTTAGAGCCCAGCCTTCTTCCTAGGGTAGATGCAGGTTAACACCTTTTACCTTGGTTTAGCTTCAAAACTATAAGAACCCATCATTTCAAACTCAGAAAGATATGGATCATGTTCATTAATTCAACCCGTTTTAGGAATGAATAAATGGCAATTCTATTGGTCCAAAATAAAAGACTAATTATGTAAGATCTGTTATTAGAGGTGAGAGTTAAAAGGGAACTCACTCATATCAAACAGATCTTTTCTTGGACTGCTGTCTTTGGTACACTCTTTTGTTCCACTGAATGCACTTTCAGCATCTGCCTGAAGTGCAAGTAGAGCTTCCATGTTTATATGTTGGGTGTTCACATAAGCTGGCACCTCTCCCGTTGGGGTTACCTGAGGCTTCCCTTCTGGCACGCTGTAAATGTCCAAGGACCCTGGAAAATTCAAAAGACTTATTTCCCCTCCCTCTCTTTAACATCGCATTTGGAAGGATAAAGCAGCATTGTTTAGAACAAACATAGGAGGTGCCACTAACCAAAGTGCAGACTCAACAGTCTCTGGAAAGAGAGATGAAAAGACAAACAACAAACAACATGCCTGTCTATTAGAGCTTGGCACATTGGAAAAATCGTTCTCGAATAGTCATTCAAATTCAAAACTGATTTTGATTTGACTGCGTTCATGGTCCTTTTGTCTTCACTTTCTGCCTATTGTTTACTAGCACAAATACAGGAGGAAAGTGAATTTTAAGCCTGACTACTGGCTGTATTTGATTGGAATATTCAAAACTGGGACAGCATTGGTTAGTTACTCATGTCATGCAATCAGAGAACCAACCAACACAGCATCAGTTTTGAAATTTAAATATCAAATATCTGAAACAATACTGCAAACTAGTCAAATGAGGGGAAAATTTCATGAAGACGTGCATAAAAATTCTGAATAATGAATATATTTCAGAATATTATGATTTGTTCATGACATTCACAAAAAGCAAAACAGGAAAATTTTAGAAATCAATTATTTGTTACATATAATTTGCTCAACTCAGCTCATATATGCACATATGTGCAAGCACAGACACTGTGATGGTCTGTACCCCTATATTCACCCTTTGACCATTATTGTAATAATCTTTGTACAAAGTATGCCTTGTAAGGTATAATTTAAAAACTCATAATTTACTGGCCAATAATTGTCCTGAACAACATTGTACATAAAGTTATAAAATTCCACTGTACAGTTCCATGTTCCAAACCACAGCCCTGCCCAAACAGAAAATGGCAAACAGGTCTGTCTAAAACAAAAGAATGTGTGCTCTGCTTAATCTGCATTTAAGCGGAAAACAAAGGGAGTTCCAACGGGTGGGAAAACCAGCAGGAGATATAATACCCTTAGAGTTTTTGTCTCCTGACTCTCAGCTGGAAACATTTCTAAGAGGGGGACTGACTATAAAAATGACACCCCTCCTCCTCCTCTCTTACTCTCTGTCCATTGATTGACTGTGAAGGAACAAAGGAAGCAGCCATTACACAGAAGATGAGAGCCCTGGTCTAGAAATTTGGCCAGCAAGACTACTGAGAGCATGTGATGACAGAAACTTTGCTTTGAATATAACATAGTTTGTTAAGTTAGGCATTTTATCTTTATTTCTCTTGTAACCATTTTATGCCTCATTACTTGAATTCACTTAAAATCCTATATCTTTGTAGTTAATAAACTTGTTTTATTGTTTTATATAGACCAGTGTGTTTGAATTGAAGTGTTTGGGAAACTCCATTTGAGATAACAGGATATGTGTATATCATTTCTATTAATAAAATAGCAGACTTTATATTAGCTTGTATTGTCCAGGAGAGGAGTGAGCAGTAGAAGATGTACAGTTCTGGGGAAAAGTCTGGGACCAGAGGTGTGCTGTGGTCACCTTCCAGTGTAAATCAGGTTAGTGAAAGCCTGTGACCAGCAGGTTGCAAGTGCACACAGACATAGCTGGGAGTGACTTACATGCTAGAGCAGTGGTTCTCAAGCTTTTTTACTGGTGACCCCTTTCACATAGCTAGCCTCTGAGTGCGACCCCCCTTATAAATTAAAAACACTTTTTTATATATCTAACACCATTATAAATGCTGGATGCAAAGCGGGGTTTAGGGTGGAGGCTGGCTGTTTGTGAGCAGTCCAGGAGTGGAGGCAACAGCAAAGTAGTGTAAAGGTTAGAAAGCATGGGTGTCACAGCTATTCACCAGTCCAGAGTGTACCCTGGGTATAACACACACACACACACACCTACATTGTCAGAAGTAACTACTGATTTTGGTTGCCTGATTTGATTTGTAGGACACGACTGGAGATACCTTCAAAAGGTCAGATTTTCAGAAAGTGCTGACCACCCACCTCCTGAAAATGAGGCCCCTTAAAGGTGTGTCAAGTTGGGCAGCCAAAGATTAAGGCATCCAAAATCACTGATTAAATAAACAGCTCTGGGAACTGAAATCCAATGTATATTCTGAAACACACACACACAAGTGTGTGTGTGTGTGTGTTTGTTTTTCAGGATATACATTGGATTTCAGTTCCCAGAGCTGTTTATCCAATACCTGTCACAAACACTGACACTAAAATTCACTTTAAGGGAGGAGAGAAACTATCAATTAACTATAGTGTCTTGCTGCAAGATTTCCATGTATCAGACTTTCACCTTATGGCCCCAATCCACCCAATCAAGTCAAACTCTATGATTGGGGCCTACATAATGTCTACACTAAAAAATAAAACAAAACACCTCAGTGAGTTTCAGAGCCTGTGTCAACTGACTTGGGCTCACGGGCTTGCACTGTGGGATTAAAGACAGCAGTATCGACAGTTCCTGCTCGGGATGGAGTCCAGGCTCTGAAATCCTCCCCACTTGCCAGATTTCAGAGCCCAGGCTCCAGCCCTGGCAGGAACATCTACACTGCCATTTTAGTCCTGTAGTGCAAGCCCCATAATCCTGAGTCAGTTGACCCAGCCTGTGATACTCTCAAAAAAAAAAAAAAAAAAAAAAAAAACAACGCAGCAGCAGTGCAGACATACCCTTTGAGAAGTATAATTACTTTAAAGTTTAACTCACCTTGTTTAACAGGAGCAGGCTGCCAATCTTCACTGAATTTGTCTCCAAAGTGTCGACTCTGGTAGTATGTTTGTTCTCTTCCTGCTGCTGTTGCAGACTACAGTGGACATACAAACAACAATTCTTCAACTACTCCTTCCTTTAAAACACTGTGATGCAGTGTGCATCTTTGAGGCTTTTTTGGTTCTGTTCTACTTAAACCTAGTCTTCTTTTCATTCCTTATGCATGACACTATGATTGAGTATTCTGTCTTGACTGTAAAAAGAACAGGAGGACTTGTGGTACCTTAGAGACTAACAAATTTATTTGAGCATAAGCTTTCGTGAGCTAGAGCTCATGATAGTGTGAGTGACCTTCATGAAAATCTCACTCCTTCCTGCTTTTATTCACCCTTGTAATCCTCAATGACAACATCAGGTGTGTCTATAAAATATTCTCATCCAGTGCAGCCTTCTTTATTGGCAAACCCTGACCACCTATTGAGGATGCTCTGCAGGAAACAGAAGCTGGAATACAAGAATGAGTAAGCGTCTTCAAAAGGATTAACAGAAAGATTCACTCTCTGGAAACTACTGACTGTATGGTGGGAGGGGGTTCTCATCAGACAAGGCATCTCTGGGAATTAAATACAGATGTGCCACCAACATTATGATCTTTGGCTCAGATGTTGAGTGCTGTTCCACTCAGACCGGCAGAGCCACACTGATTTCAGTAGGGTCAATATGGGCAGCCTCTTATAGTTGCTCATCCCCACTGAAGTCAATGGGACTCCATATAGGTGCAGGGACCTGCCTTCATGAATCAGCTTGAAGGAGCACACACTTTGAGCCCAATCCTTGTATTTTTGCCTGAATGAGAACAGTAGGATTGGCCTGTAAGAATCATAGAGTATCAGGGTTGGAAGGGACCTCAGGAGGTCATCTAGTCCAACCCGCTCTCAAAGCAGGACCAATCCCCAACTAAATCATCCCAGCCAGGGCTTTGCCAAGCCTGACCTTAAAAACCTCAAAGGAAGGAGATTCCACCACCTCCCTAGATAACGCATTCCAGTGCTTCATCACCCTTCTAGTGAAAAAGTTTTTCCTAACATCCAACCTAAACCTCTCCAACTGCAACTTGAGACCATTACTCCTTGTTCTGTCATCTGGTACCACTGAAAAGAGGTCTAGATCCATCCTCTTTGGAACCCCCCCTTCAGGTAGTTGAAAGCAGCCCTGTTGAAGTGCCCTGTTCTTAACCCAGCACACAAACAACTGGATGGCATCCAAATTACCCTTTCCTGGGGTTTCCTTTACTGTTAACTTAAGGGGGCACCACCAGGTTGAAATATTAGTCAATTAAAAAACTAGCTAAAAGTAGTTTCAGGTGCTACCCCTGCCCATGAGTCCCTCTGCCAATTGATTCGGTTAGAATCAAAGTATCCTGTTTCAAAAAATGTTTCTCTCCCCTATTGTGGCGGGAAAGAGTCATACATACAGCAGGGGATAGTGACTATACAGGAGAAATAGCGAAGTTTGTCTATACGAAAAATAAGTTGCACAAAGCAAGCAAATGGAAGAATATGTAAAAAAGTCCCCTCCCTAGGCATGTTCAGTTATAGCATTCTCAGGTGTTCCATGTAATAATAACGAGGGGCATGGGGGGGGGGGTGGAATGTGATTTATAAGGCAATGGTACCTCTTTAAATAAACTTTCTATCAGGACATGTACTTGAGCTCGGCTATTTCTGGATTTGCTGCTGCCTGCGCCTCATACAGAGGTTCAACCTTTTTTATGTCCTGGGTTAGAGCTAACAGGATCCACCTGATCCAGCTGCCTAGGTCAGCCAAGAGAATAGCTCTGCAGGCTGCCAGGCCCAGATCCACAAAGCGACGTAGGAACTGTGACACTGAGCATCACAATACCTAACTGTTAGGTGCCTAGAAAAATCACAGGAACAACACTACAACCCACAAAGCTGAGTTAGGCACCTCGGCTCCTATTCAATGAATGGGGAGAGATAGGCAGCTTAGAATGCAACACACAAAGCCACCTAATCTAGCTAATAGGAGAGGCTGATAAAATGGATGGGTATTAAGCCTCGCCCCCTCACAGAGATAGGTGCCTAAACCCAGGCTGCAGGGAGGCACCTAGCTCTGCTAGTGATACACGAACCAGGGGAAGATAGGCACTACTCCACCTAACTAACAGGAAGGGCCCAATCCACTAGGTGTACTCAGAGGCCACCAACTCCACACAAAACAACAGGGAAGGGACGTGGAGGAGAAGGACTTCCCTTATAACCATTAGCCCAGTGGTTAGGGTACTTACATGGGATGTGGGAGACCCCTGGTTCAAGTCACCTCTGCCTGATGAAGAGAAGGGATTTGAACAGGGATTTGCCACTTCTTAGGTGAGTTCCTCTAACCATTGAGCAGGGCATATCCTGATGAGGAGCTCTTAGTGAAGTTGTTCCACTGAAATTATATAATTGAATAATTAAATGTTAATGGGGCCAGAGAAAGAGGGAAAATGATCTATAGTACAATAGGGCTTTCAGAAAGCTCCATAGGGCTGGTCCAAAAGGAAACAGTGTACACTATCTTTCCTTCTGTGTATTAACAGGGAGTGGGGACCTTATAATTTCTCCCTAGTTACTTAGCCATGTCCTACTGAGAACAATAAATGTTGGCCTCCCACCTAGCATTCTGTGATCTGGAAGCCTATGATTTTACCTGTCTACTGAGCAGGTGTGATAGGTAAGAGGTCATCTTTAGCCTCTTCTCCCCCAGCACAACCATTGCAGGACAAGCCAGAATTTAATAATAAACAATACAGAGTCATGTTTCATTTCTTATTTAAATACATGAATGAACATGAAGCAATAATAAATAAGTTGCCACAGAACAATTCAGTTATATGAAAAGCTACAAGGTATTTAATATTGTCAGTGCATTGATCTGGAAATAAAATGCTGCTTTCAAATTTTTGATTGAATAAGAAAGCTAAGCAGGTAACATTTCACTGACCTGAGCAGTATCTGCGGCATTTGGGATCCTAGTTTTGAATCTAGCATCAATAAAGCCACCAGTAGGAGGCATTTTATTAGGAATGCTGTTGTAATAGGGATGTTCTGCTGGCTCTCCATTTTCCTCCATCCAAGGTTCATCAAAACTCTGCATCCTGTAGAAAGGGATTACGTTATTCATCTTGCAGCACTCGAAGCACTGTAGTACTAGCTACATGGGCCATATACTACCCAGCCCTTTGACAATTAAGTGACATTTACAAAGTAAAATAGGATGAACCAAGCAGCACTCCATCCCTGTAATGAGGCTGATCCAAAGCCCACTGAAGTTGATGGGAGCCTTCTCATTGACTTCAGCGAGCTTTGGATCAGGTCCTATATATATATCCCTATTAATGACATCCATTAAAAACTTCTTTACAACACCTTTCCTAGTTACATTTACCATGTTATTTGTAGTATTATTTGTGTGATTGATTGATTAACTGATGATAAAAAAAAAAGGATCCTTCATAATGTCTTGGGGCCTAATTCTGATCTAAATAACCCTGGTGTGAATCAGGAATGACTTTGGTGAATTCAATAGGCCTGATTTTCTGTTTCACTGCACATCAAGCTATCATTTACATCAGTGCAAAGGGAAGGTAAAATTCTTCCAAATCAGAATGGTAGCAACCCACACTCACTATGCGTAGGGTTGCCAAAACTCCAAGATTGTCCTGGAGTCTCCCGGAATTAAAGATTAATCTTTCATTAAAGATTATGTCATGTGATGAAACCTTCAGGAATACATCCAACCAAAATGTTGCTCACACCAAGGGAGCTGATATGGTGCTAGCATTGGTGGGAAAGTTTCTAAAAATGTTACGGTAGACAGAGACTGAGGTGGGGGAAAGAGATGTGAAAATCAGTATGAAGGCAGAACCATAGGCTAATTTGGTAGGGGGTAAACCCAGTTCCCCTTTTAGAACAATCTCACATAGGGTTTCCTCCCACTCTGCCCTTCAATGTGCACTTTTTTCATGGGAGGGGCAGCCTAACCTCTATTTATGTGTTTTTAGAAAGCCTGTTTCTTTGACTTTAAATAAGGGTTATGATGATCTTTATGACTTGCAGAAAAAAGAAAAATCTCTAAAATGAGCAGACCAAAATCTGTCATGAACATTCATAACTTTACAAAGAAACCCTGCAGGATAGATTCCAACCTCCCTGGGAAGTTCCTCCATTTGCATTACTTCAAGGCTCCATCAACACTGGGTATAAAGCTGTATTTAAAAACAAATTTTAAACAGATTTAGGCTAATAGGGCTTAAAGACCTTCAGTATGGATATGGGCCAGAGCATAACCATTTAAAACCCGTGCTTAAAATAGTGCTTTGACGTGGGGCCAAATAGATGACTCTTAGCTGGTGTAATTTACAACTTGTTCTGGTCACTCATTATGTAAATTATACCAATTTAGTGTCCCTTAGTTTCACTCAGCGATGTGCCATATACCTCCTATAGCATACATCACCTCTGAATCTGGCCGCCTGTCTCTATCTCTAACAAGCGTTTGACTAGCCAGTATGGGCAGGACGTTATAATTTTAAAACCGTTTAGCCTAGAGGCCATGTTTAAACGTGATTTTAAAATGATTGTGGCCAATCCACATTGATCAGGCAAACCATGTTTCACTCATTTATCAGAACCTGTTTTAAAGTGTGTTTAAAATCCAGTTCTTCTAAGACAGTTTCATCCACAGCACAGCCATAGATTCACCCCTCACTTTACCAGCTGGTGAAGGAAACTGCAGAACTAGAAAAGATTCTACTGCAATGTTACTCACCTATCATGGAGAGCAGGTATATTAGAGGGACACCGTAAATATTGCTTAAATCGTAGTTCAAAAGCTTGCCCTATGGTGCTGATAATATCCTGGGCCAGGTCATCACAGCATTCCAGTATATGGCACGCTAGAGGAAAGAAGGAGAGATGCTGACATTTACACACCATTATTTATACAGTCTTCATTGTGATGCAGTAATGAATGGCACAAGGACCTCCAGGCCAAGAACAGTTGTTCTTTTCATGATGTATAGATTTTATTAAAATCTGAATGAACAAAAATAGCAATTAGCTACAGCTAACTTAAGACATTGGCTTGATACTCCTCGTACTCACACCATCTGAAATCAGGAGTGATTCCACTCCAATCCAATGGAATTATCGTACAACAGTGTAAAACTGGTGTAAGTGAGACCAGAATCAGGGCCCATAATTTGAAAAGCTCCTTCAAGAAGAGAAACCTTAATGAATGTCATTCATTATCACCTGACTGTAACTGTGTGCAGCAAGTTACAGGAGAATTCTGAGCTTTCTATTAAAATAAGGAGATAGACACTAGAGAACATTTTCAGATCATTCCAAATTAAATTTACCTTTATTTCTCTTTAATCTGTTTTCCATAATTTTATCGCCATCTTAGTTGATTTTCTAATCTACTTATCTTGATGTGTGCCTGTGCGATAAAGTTTCCAACTGGGGGTTCTGAACTTCCCCAAAATGAGGCGTGAGGGAGGTATTCAGATGCAGGATACCAACCAGATCTTTGGCCCTGCTATGGCTCCAGTGACACAAAGGTGTGGTGTATTGGCGTAACTGGCTAGCTGGGAAATCCCTGGGTGGCATACAGCCAATACAGAAGCTCGACACTGATCCCCTCTATGCACTCTTCCAGGCTGACACTCTGGAACTGTGTGGAGGGAGACTGGTTATACCACCTCTACACTTGCTGGGGCCGAGAAACCCACTCCCTTTCCACGGAGCAATACGAATCTGTGCCTGAAATATAGCTGGATCAAAGGTGGCTTGAGTATGCCTACACATGCTGCAATCACACTTCCTCATTGCAATGTAGACAATTGCATGTCCAGTGCCTACCACAAGGGGATTGGAGCCTCTAGGGACTAATGCAATACAAATTAGGAATGATGCTGACATTTGTGTGTGGTTGTACAATTATGTTAGTAACAGTCACACAGCACTTGAAGAGCATCTACACAGTGGCCCCACACAGGCTGGCATGCAGGAAGAATTTGTGCATAGACCAGGGTAGGACATCATGAGATCTGCAATTACGCAGATACAGTGGCTGCTATTCCTGCCCACAGAGTTGTGTGATGTCATGCAGGGCAAATGTTCCTGGCCCTGGGTTGCAGATGGATTTTTCCCCCAGCCCAGCACACTTCACCTGCATAAACACTGAGACTGAGGCCACTGGCTTATGAAGTGAATTTGCCATACATGAATAAACCATACGAACAGCTGTGTTAGGCATTCGGCATCATTGTGCAGACATCTCCAAACGTGTGGACTGAAAGAAGCGAAGCTGAACAAAGGACTATAGTATGTATGCATGCAATAGTGGAAGTGGGTATTTAAAGAGAATATGTTGCCTGCTGCTAAACAATTTGGGAGCTGAAAAGAAACTTAAGTCATTTTAAAAATAACGTAATGGATAAACTGTCTCCTTGGATACACGGATGGTTGCTGGGCAGGTGAGAAGTAGAGGCAAGATCCACAAAGGGACTTAGGTGTTGCAACCCTCAGCATCGCAGTGCTTAATTTTTAGGTACCTAGAAAATCACAGGAATAACACTGTGATCCACAAAGCCAAGTTAGGCCCTTGGGCTCCCTATACAATGAATAGGGAGAGATAGGAGCCTAAGAATGGGAATACAAAAACCATTATGCTAGGTAGGAAGCCACCTATGCTAGTCAATGGGTGATACTGACAACAGGGATGTGTGCTAAGCCCCACCCCTCTCTCAAAGGTAGGTGCCTATCTCCACTAGGGATCCACAAACAGGTACCAGCCACCTGGAGTCAGTGATAAAGAGGTGTTGTGGTAATGAGCTAGGTGCCTGCCTTGCTCCATACAAAATGGCTGGAAAAGGGGGCAGCCCACTTTACTTACAACTTACAACGTGTAGCCCACTGATTGAGCACTCACCTGGAGGTGGGCAATCTAGGTCAGGCTTTGCATGGGACTTAGGCAGCTGAATGCCTGTCTTCCCCTGATTCATGAATCACTTTGGGGCTTACGCAGTATAGGTACCTGGGTACCTAAAGGGAGGCAGCAGTGCATATGCCCCAGGGTCTAATACTTGGGCGCCTAGGGAACTTTTACAGCAGAAAGTTAAGTGACGAGTGAGTTGAGGCACCCACAGGGTTAGGTGGCAGCCAAGCAGGAGTTTCATGAATCACGGGCATGGAGACATAGGCACCTAACTCTGGAGTTTAAGCATCTAAGTTGCTAAGTTGGATCACACCCTTAGGTTTCTTATAAAAGGAACGAGAAGTTTGGCTCACACAGAGATATTTCTTTAGGGTTTGTTATAGACTGGGTGACTGGAAGACAGACAACCGCTATGCTACAAGAGCGAGAGCATTAGGCTGTGAGAGGAAAAGTACCATTTAATCTTTGTAGGGAAAGAATAAGTCTTCTTATATGTGTGTATAATGTGGAGCATGCTGTGAGTGCTACTTTAAATAACAAAAAACATTTTCATCAGTGATGTAGAAGTACATATAAAATCACTGCTGATAAATTTTGTGGGTGACACAAAGACTGGGGGAGTGGTAAATAAGGAGAACAGAACAGTCATACAGAGCGCTCTAGATCACTTGTTAAACTGGGTCCAATTCAAACAACATGTCTTTCAGTACAGCCAAATGCAAAGCTATACATCTAGAATCAAGGAATGCAAGTCATACCTACAGAATGGGGGATTGTAACCTGGGAAGACGTGATTCAAAAAAGGATTTAAGGGTCACAGTGGGCAAACACCTGAACATGAGCTCCTAAAGCAAAGGTGTGTCAATTGGATATTGTGAGGGGGTGAACCCCATCACGGGCAAGAAAAGATTAAAGACCAGTTAGGCACATTCACTCCACCTGACAGAGGCTGTTGGAAGCTAGAGGCCTCAGGAAGACTTAGGACAGGACTTGACACCAGAGCTGGGGAAAGGCAGTGAAACCACTGGAGCACAGGACCCAGAAGATAGCTGGATACTTTGGACTCCGCTTGGATATTTTGTTACCCTAGAATGGGTTTGGACTAGCTGCTTCTCAGCCAGAGAGCTGGGTGGTGATTGCCTGAAGGGGATGCTGGATATGAAAACTCCTGCTATATTGCCTCCTGACACAAGGGGGCACTCTTGAGGTGAGACCGCATCATTACAGATGTATAATAGAAGGAGTAGCGAGGAGGTGGTTTTACACCTGTACATGGTATTGGTGAAGCCAATACTGGAATTCAGTGTCAAGTTCTAATGTCTACATTTTAAAAAGATTATTGAAAAATTGCAGAGAGTGTAGAAAAGAGCCACAAAATGATTTGAGAGCTGGAGAAAATGCCTGAAAGTGAGAGACTTACAGAGTTCAGTCTGTTTAGTTTATCAAAAAGAAGATTGAGAGGTGACTTGATTACAGTTATTAAGTACCTTCATGGGGAGAAAATGCCCAGCTGTAAAGGGCTCTTTAATCTAGTGGAGAAAGGCAGAACAAGGACCAATGACTGGAAACTGAAGCGAGAGAAATTCAAATTAGAAATTAGGCATATATTTTAAATAATGAGGGTGATTAACAACTGGATCAAACTACCCTGGGAACTTGGAAAGTAGAGGATTCTCCATCTCCTGATGTCTTCAAATCTAGGCTGGATGCTTTTCTGAAAGATATTCTATAGCCAAGCACAAGTTACTGGACTTACACAGGGGTAACTGAGTGAAGTTTAGTCACCTGTGATATGCAGGAAGACAGATTAGATGATCTAATGGTCCTTCTGGCCTTAAACTACCTGAGAATCTATGTATTATTAATATATTATATAATATTTTGTAACTTAAACTTAAGACCTCACAAAGCTTTCTGTAATACAAGCAGATGGGAGCCTTTTGTACCTATCCTTCTAGATTATGATTTCTTCGCTCTCTTTCTATAATTTGCTTTTATGTATGAGAATCATAACTGGATCATAAATCCTGATTGTTGGAGGCACTCACTAACAGGTGCCTTAGAGAGAAACCAATGTCTGATCTCAGGGAAAGTAGAAGGAGAACTAGGTAACAGCTTGAATACAAGATCAGAGACAAAGAGGGTTATGATCTCCTTCCTCACAACATTCAGCAAAGACGCTAGGAAGGTCCAGTCCAGGCATGAGGAGCATCCACATGATTTGAAATATATTAATCATGGCAAAAAATCTGCTGGAGTAACATGTGTGGCTGCTGATTATTGCTGTGCTGATTGTTCCAGTGATCATCCCTAATGTCAACTTTTTTTGTGTTGCATTTACTTTTTCTGGAAAAATCCAATAAAATGAAAACATGAATTTATATTTTTAAATGGAAGGCACCAAATATAAAAAATACCTTACCTCTGCGATTAACAGGGTCCTTAGCTACATATGCAACATAGTCTGTTGTATCCTGTAAAAGATGGAGACATATATATATATATGATATGCTCTGCTCTTTTGTTACAGTGCAAAAGCAAATTCATATATTCATTATGAATGAATATATGAATTTGCTCTTACGCTGTAACAAAAAAGCAGAGCATATCACATAAGTATTTCCCATGAAGTGATAGCCTGGTGGTGAGGGTCGGACAGATAGCTAACCCACCATTTTACACACAGCAATATGACTGAGTACATCGTCTGTATGGAATCACGCCGAAGACCATGTTCACAATATAGTTAACACGATGCCATCAATATCCATGTTTAAGCATGCTAGTCTGTAGCAGGCTTCCAGCATGGTTTTCCTGACCAGTGTGGACAGTTTTTGCAGTCCTTTCTTATATGAGAGTTTACCCATGACATAAAACCATGCTACAGACTAACTCTCAGGCAAACCTAACACAAGTATGCAAATAAAACGGGAATAAGGAAAAATAAATTTTTATTTCACATGTCTTCCAGGCTACATTTTTATGTTTTGTGACTACCTTTAACTGATAAATAAGGCTAGGGAATGCTGGCCAGGTAAGCAAATTCCTTTTTAAAAAGCTCTTCCATCTTGCCCTTAAGCATAGCTAATGCTGGCATCTGTTCAATTTTAACATGGACAGAGCCTACCTATGCCCTGTTGAGCACCGTATTAATATCCTGTTTGAACACCTGCCACTCAGACACCTGACAAGCATGTGCAAAAGCAACTGTTGTTTTATTGCAAAAACATTTACAGGATTGGTTCTGATCTCACTCTGGTTTCACACTAGTGTGACTCCACTGACTTCCAAACCATTGCCCTTAATTTACACTAGTGCAAGGACCTCTTCCAAAGCCCTTTGAAATCAATTAAAAAACTTACATTGACATCAGTGGGCTTTGGATGAGGCCCAGATTGACAAAAGAATCAGGGTCTTGTCCAAGATACTCAATGGCTTGGGCCCAGCATATCTAAAAGATTGCCTGAAGCCATGGGCAGCAAGTAACGTAGACAGGGGAAGGTTGTGCCTCCCCAAACAGCCTTGTGTGGCCCCACCCACGCTCCACCCTGAAGCTCCCTCCTGCCTGCTTCCAGTTCCCTTCCCACTCTTTTGTGGCTGAGAGGCTGGGGCCGGTGTGCACAAGGCCCGGAGCTGGGGGCACTGGGGCTAGGGGCGCTCCGGCTCTGCTGCTCACATGCCGGGTGTGCTGGGGCTGCTCTGGCCTTGCCGCCCACCTGTCCAGTGCTGGAGCTGGGGCCGGGGACACTCCGGGGCTGAGGGCACTCTGACCACGCAGTCTGGCCGCCTGGTGCGCTGGGTCTGTGGACTCTCCATCTGCACCGCCTGTCCACCCAGCATGCTGGGGCTGGCAGAGCACGAGGGGTTGTCAACCACAGAGGGGGTGCTCCTGGCTCCGGTGGGGGAGAGGGAGCAAAAAGGGAGGGGGAGGGGCTGGAGGCTAGCCTCCCCCAACAGCATGTTCACCCACCACCCATGCCTGAAGCTCTGGCATGAAGACCATAGTTGACAACTCCAGTCCTCAGGAACAATGGAACTTCCCACCACAAGAGTGAAGGTTGTCTGTATGGGAGACAGAGCCTTCTTGAGGGCCAGTCTGAGACTGTGGAACAAAATCCCACAGAAGTAAAGATCTCACAGACTTCAACACCTTCCACTCCAAATGCAAGTCACACTTCTTCAACTTCGCCTACCAAAACAAAACATTATATTGCATACACAGTTCTTCTCCTGGGGAGAGGATGAGAGCAAGAACAAACCACTTGTGGCAGATGTTAGTCACAGTGACAGATATGGCAATTTCCTACAATATCCTTGAAAAAAACCTTAATGGATTAAGTTTAAGCGTCTTTTGAGTCCACTGTATTAAATGCAAACGTTATGTATTACCGTGGGCCGGGATTGTATGTAACCGCTCTAGGGGGGAGATATGATGTGAACCTTGGGAAGTGTTATGAACTTCAAAGAACTCTGCTGAACAATGTGTAAGAATGGGCTTTTGGGGACAAACATTGTCAAGTGATTTACCTGTGGAATCTCTAAGGGGAGATGAATGCAAATTCCCCACCTCCAGTTATACAAAAAACCAGTCTTTTGAAGTTCCACCCTGAGGAGAGGGGCCATTATCTGCAGATTACCTGTTCTTGGAGTCTCAAGATCAAAGGCCCAAGCTGCATACAGGAAAGACTAACCTGCTTGTGGAGGTGGTAGTTCTGAGCTAAGGCTGTTATGAATTTGTGACCACAGAAAAGCTCCATTGTGGGGTTTGAAGCACTGACTCTTAACAGAGCCATGAGGAGTTAGGAGGGGTGATCTCTGGCAAACTTATTAGAATGTGTGTAGGTTCTTTTGTTATTTTAAAGTTTTCTCTGTAATGCTTCCACCTTAAGAATAAATGTGCTTGCTTAGAAATATCACAGTGTAGGCAGGGAACTGTGCAGCCAGCAATAATCACTGTCAGGAGGGAGAGAGATGTGGGTCTCTTCCCAAGAGAGGTGATGGCTGAGGAGCTGAGAGTTTAGAGTGAGTGCCCTCAAGGGGCCACCATGGGGGAATACCGGTGCAATTGCCCTAAACTGTGACACTCACATCACTTAATGCACTACTGGAGTGCACTCAGATACCACGGTGATGAAGGTAGTAAAAGAAGGTGTATAGAACAGAACAGAATAGCCCTGTCTCTCTGTTCATGCATATCTAATACTCCCAGTGACCTGATGTATGGGGAATGACTGGTGCGGGTGGTGATGGATTTCATCCCTGAAGAGGAAAGAAAACACATTTATGTTGCGATATATGCTAGGCTGGTTTGGTACGTTTGGTGTATCAAGCAGTAATTAAGTTTAGTTCTGAGAGACAGGAACCACATGAGCAAGCTCTTTCTTTTATTTAAAGTTCTCCCAACGAGGTGTCTACTGTGACAAACCTGCTGAATGTCAAAGGATGCTCACACCTACCCTCCTCTCCACCCCCAGGATGAGATCATCATATAGTGGTCTTGTTGTGCTACTTTACAGTTTCACCAGCTCTTGTTGGCTCCTGTACTTGGTAAGATTTGATTTCTCAGTGACTCAGTGGCATGACTTTCATCTCACTAAAACATTTGATAGACCTTATTTATTTCAATTCAAATCTCTTACTGCTGCTGGTGGTAATGCTGTCACCTGGTAAATCACTCGCCAATGGGTGGTGGTGTTTCTAGGACTTAGCATGTGGGATGGCAGATGGAGTGGCAAAGAACTTTCTTATGGAGGCAGGCAACTGTACTCAGTCCTCTGCCCGCTGCAAGAATTGTTCATTTCCAGCATCTGTTGCAATCTGTGGTATTTCAGAAGTGCTGTTGATCAATTTTTTACTCCCAGAATTACTATTTTACAATGGCCCAAATACATCCCTGCTGTATCCCCATTGAGTTTAGCAGAGTTACATCATGGATGAATTTGACCCATTTAGCATATGGATAACAGTTAGATTGCAAACATGTCAAGGATATTTTGCCCTGAAGAGCTGGTGCAGTTAACTCATCTTGCAGTTGAGGTGGGAGAGTTAGTTCGTAGAGAGGGCCATATGTGCCATGTAAGTGGACCTATCCCTGGCTACAGGGACTGGGTTGATCAATCTAGAGTAAAGGCTTTCAAGACTCAGGAAGGACTTTTACTATTTTGAGATTCTTTCAATTCTTCATGTATAGGACATATTCTGAAGCGTATTTAGTATGAAATTGGGAGGACAGCTGAAACAAATATGTAGATAAGTAAAAAACCCCAGATCTGCCCTCTGATATGCATGAATTGAATGTGAGTTGCACAGAGGCACCTGAGAGCAAAACTAAACATGGCAAGTATAAAAATGCAGAACTGGGCTTCTCCTAAAAGCCACATCCTCTCCTCAAACATATGAGTGGAATGGACATATCTGAGGGCAGTATTTGGCTCTCCATTTTCATAAGATAGAGTTGCGGGAAAAGAAAGGAAAGAAAAATTACCTGGGGCTACCATGCTAGAAAGACAGCCGCATCCTCAGTCCTTTTCTGCAGGAAGGGCAAAATGGATAACAATCCAGATGAAAAGTGAAAGGATATCCATATGAAAATACTGCACTTCCTTTGAAAACCACGGGGCCCTACTTACAGGATTTATAAGATTTATATGAAATGCTCCAGGCCCTTTGACACTTTTCCTGACACTCATTCACAGAGGAGGATTTGTGACTGCCTGTCAGTGGTTTCCCTCAAAAAGAGCTTGATGGCAACGGTCAAGAAGAGCTTATGAAATAAGAAACAGAAGCTATCATGCTTATATTTTCCTTTGAGTAAGACATGAGATAAATCCTGGTATAAGGTCCTCCTATAGCAATATGTATGGAAGAAAATGACTAAAGAAATGCTTACCGGATCACCTCCAGAGGCAAAGGAAATAGACTGCATATGATGATTTGCTATTATCTGTTTGGATCAGAAAAAAAACAAAAGTATGAGTCAGACCAAAAGTATGAGCCAGTATTCTCTTTTGCAGATTACCCCCTTTGGTTTTCTTTCTTTTTTTTTTTTTTTGTGAGAGTGAAGTAAAAGCCGAAAACAAGATCAGAATTAATTCTTGCCTTTCGTCTATGAGGAGTTAGTCACAGAGAATATGCTGCTGATGTAAACAAGCTCAAGAATATTGGATATCCCTAATTCAGGTTTTCCTTAAGTTGAAGGACAATGACATTTTAGAATAGCAATGAATGAACATAAAAATGTGCCCAGCATTCAAGTAAATTATATAGCCCTGCCATACAGTATCTTATCTGAAAATATAATTTCCTAAAGATATTTTGGAGAAACTTTAATCTGTTGAAGTGAGTTTTTGTCACCTGTGGTGATGAATATAGCAAAAAGGTACACTTCACCCAAAATACATAGCTGCCACAGCCTGCATGGCTATAAAAGGCAAATGTTAGGGGCTTCCATAACCTCCTGTGGATTTGAACAGTGTGGACACCAGATAGACTCTCTAGCTCAATGGAGTTAACTGTCAGAGCAGTGGAAAGAGAGTTGGAGTCATAGAGAGAAGCATTCCCTGAGCCAACTCATTTTCCTTTCCTCTTTTTCCCTTGCACCTGAAAGACCTGTACCTGTCCTCTTGAGGCTGAATGTGAGTGTCTCTTGGAGTTCCTTCATTGAGTTAGAAAGGGTCACTAGAGAATAAGATGAAGTGTTTCCTCCATCGCAGGCATGCTGCCTTAATAATACTTTTAGCCCCTGCTGCTCACCCAACTGTAACCTTTAAATAGATCTTTAATTTTTTTTATTCTCAAAGGAGGATTGGATTCCTCTTTATCCCCAAAGGAGGGTTTCTCTCCCCACTACCACTCAAAGACCTGCATCATGGTGGTCTTTGTACCAGGAGGACTGAACAGTAATTCACTCCATGTCTCAGTGTCACTCTTAACTAACATAGTCAACTCAATGGAGCAACTCAATTGGTCCCTTACCTTCCTACTCCAAACTAAGAATGCTGTTTTTCCATGGTTTCCAGTCCAAAGCTGATCCAGGAACAAGAGATGAGGAACAAGAATTAAGACTGTCTTTCTTGGATAGCACCATAAAGAACTAATCACAAAGCCATTTGGCCAGCCTTGTTTTCAGTATTCTGAAAGGTATGCCACAGAAAGCAGACCACATTTTTATCTGTTCCAGGAATGCACTCTGGGGTAATCCAACACTCCTAGTATAAACCAGAAATGAAGGAGACCTCCACCGGAGTGCTGGTTTGTCAAAGACCCCTTCGTTTCACAGCCCTCCATCATCATAGCCAGTGTAATGAATATAGATACATATGATATCAGCCATCTCTTCTAGTTCCAGTTAACGAGACTATATTGTGGAGAGAAGCCAAAACGTTTGGGGCTGATGTGAATCAGCAGAGCTCC
Organism: Caretta caretta; assembly: GCF_965140235.1. Lineage (NCBI taxonomy): Eukaryota > Metazoa > Chordata > Testudines > Cheloniidae > Caretta > Caretta caretta. The sequence goes on along the minus strand of NC_134210.1, from coordinate 86,383,885 downwards.
ATTGACATCCCCCAATCTCTGCTGCTTTACCCAGAGCTGAGGCTCTGGCCCTTTATTTAAAATGACTTCTTACTTTTAAAATGCCTTCAGTTTTTTGTATGTTTTGCAGATGGGTCATACTAAGGGAAGGCTCCCTGTGCCAGTAGTGAAAGCTGGGACAAATGCCCTTATAAAAAGTACTGTCAGATTCTTTAATAATGGTCCAAAACACTACAGCATGCCATAGTGCTGCTATTACAGTGCTTGAGTTAGTACTGTAGAAGACGACAGCATCTTATATGAAGAGGGTGGGGAACAGACAAATAAGTAAGAAACCTTTCAGGTGTGTGTGTTTCTAGTTTATTTTTTATCTTGTGGCACAGCAAGTTTTTTCCCCTCGCTGTATCTAGGCACATCTAGGTACGTAGCTCACAGCAAACAGCACAGCAGTGATTATGCAACACTATCAGCTTTCTCTATATGCATAGCAAGCAAGATTTTTTCTCATCTCATACATCATTCACAACCCACTGCAGTGATTCCCCAAAGTCAGTATATACCTTCAGCGCAAAGGAGAAGAATAAAGTGATTGGTTGACAAGGCTTCCTTCTTCTGAAAGGCAGACATTTCACTGAAGTGCAAAACCCCCAAAGCAGGATTTTTAACATCACCTTATGAATAGAATGCCCTCTAAACAATATAAGAAAAAGAAAGAAAAACCACTGGGAATAGGCATTCATCTCTGTAGATGGGTCAGAACCAAACACAGCCAGAGTTTGGAACTGGACCTTTTTCTGCCAGAAAAGGCCATTTCACATTGTAAAGTGAACCTTTTGAGAGGTAATGACAGAATTACTGTGAGAACACTATTTTCACCAATCTATGTTAAATGTGTAAACAAACTAATTAATCTATTGCACTTCATATTTTCATTTCTTTTTTATTTGATAAAGAAATAATACTTTAAGCACAGGAGCATTTTATCAAGTAGCAAACCTTACATGGTATACTCTTCATCCATGGACTTATTAGGGATTTTTATACACAAACCTGCTTTGAATCAGGAGTCATTAGATTTAAGCTGGTGGTGGATATATTCAGAGTTATGTTCATTCCTGCAAACTGAAGATTGCTCTTTCCCAAGATGCTAGAGAGAACTTTGCTTGGTGGCTGTGAAGTAATGGAATGCATTTTAGTTGATTTGCAATAACAACTCACTGTTATGCATGCATGCATCTGACGAAGTGGGTATTCACCCACTTATGCTCCAATACGAAAGCTTATGCTCCAATACGTCTGTTAGTCTATAAGGTGCCACAGGACTCTTTGCTGCTGTATTATACTGTTCAGCCACATGGGGACACTGTGTGTAACAAATCCCATTTAAGCTAACCTCAGCCACTCCTGGCAGTTCATTAAAGGATCTTTATGGAAGGTTCATATCTGGTGTACCTCTGAGAAGGAAGCTCTGTAGCCAGTCTATATCCAGTAGAGGAGCCCGACTTGCTAATAGCAGCCCTCCAACCTCCCCTGTACAAGGGGTACATGACACACTTCATGCAGGCTCAGCTGACATCTTAAGGGCTGCTATTCAAGAATGACAACTTTTGCTCTACACTAGTGATCACTTCATTTGGGCAGCTACTTTTCTCTGTAGGTCATTCCTCATAACATGATTAACAAAATGGTTAAAGCTAAAGTGTGGAATATAGCAACAAACCATAGGTTACAAAACGTTATTACTGTACAATAGTCAGTGGGGATCAAACCCTGGACTTGCAACACCAAAAGCACATATTCTTACTACTTGAGATGAAGGAATAACTTTGTTATCTATAAGTAAGAAGCAGAGTCTTATTCTCATTAGCGATAGAAGGAGATATAACTGCATACACTAAGCCAGTGTACTTCACATAGGAGAATTTTTTTATTAATATGTAATAAATCCATATTACAGACTAGAGACGAGAATTTGCCCTAGCCATGTAAATTAAGATACATGAGAGGAAACTGACAAAAATATTAGAGTCACCATGAAGACAGGGTGGAGCACAGACCTGCAAAAGTTCATGTGTTTTTTGTTGCTGTTGTTAAGATTTACCAGCACCATTTCCCTTCCCAAAGGGTTGGTTTATTTTAAAAGTAGTATGAGCGAGTGCTGAGAAAATGCAAAATCAGTCAACGCTACGCTCGGCTGAGGCGGCAACTAATGGTGTTGGACGCCATCAGGTGGTGGAGGGACATCTAAATAGAACATCACCGGACATCGACAATACCAGGAGGGATAAGCCGGAGTGCAGATGAGAAGCACAGTCAGTAAAGTAACAAATACTTTCCTCATGGATTGTATTTTCTAAATGGACAACCTACCCTAAATTCTCAATTACTGTGGGACAATTTACACTCGTTGATATATTTTGCTTTCCACAACCAAATCTCTGTCCAATTTTTCAAGACTGATGTACCTGAGTATTCGGATTCTAATATTTAAACAAGAGACACTGTTCTTAGACACCCTGATTCAGCAAGATGGCTCTTTGGCACTAGGAACTTCCTTTCATCCATTTTCCCAGTGTTATTTTGTGGCATTTTGTTTTTCAAGAAAAAAAGACATTTGCCTTTCTTTTACTTCCTGATTAAAAGCCCCCATTAAAAAGGCTGAATATGGAAGAAATTCTTTGAAAAAACAAATCTGTTCTGAAGCAGATTCCACTGTCACTGTGGTATTTGTTGTTTGAGTGTTTGCATATGTCTCACTGGGAGTTAAATACAGTACCCCCTTGTGACCATGAGAGCTAAATATGTATTACATGGCTCTCAGCTAAAAGAAAAAGCTACATTCAGCAAAGACGGTGTGTGGGTTCTTGTTCTGAACCCTCCCTCATACATTCTATTTCTGTTGGTAGTACAACAGCTATCCATTTTAGATACAAGCTCATGTCACTGCAAACTAGACTTCCTAAGAGCTAAACTTGGCTTTACCACAAGCCTGAGTTGGGGCAGTTCATAGTTGTGCTGCTCCAGAGGTAGAGCCGGGATCGTACTGGCACTCAGAGTCACAGTCTCCTTGCTCCAGGAGGGCAACAGTTTGTGTAGCTGGAAACCTCGCACAATGTACTTCCCCCTTTACTGTGGCCAGTAACGTGGGGGCAGAGCCAAGACTTCACCCACTCCCCAGCCACTTCCCTACCCAGCTATGCTACTCGCCATGATGTGGATATCCCATGTAGGGGAGGAAGGAGTATCTTTACACTCCCTTACTTTGAACTCCTATGAACGATGCTGACTGGAAAGGCAGTAAGTGCAATCAACAGTGGCTGCACACAGACAAGACTTTGGAAGATTCTGCACCTGCAGTTCTCAGGCTGGCTTAAAACACACCTGCCCACTGTGTCTGGTTTCCACTATGCTGACCTAAGGAAATATGGGTCTCTGACAAGAAAGAAAGAAAAATACCTTTCTTTTTTTGAAGGCTGCTTTGGCTCCAGGTACTGCTTCACAAACACGGCTGATTGCTTCCCTGTGGAGACAGAAAATAAGCTTTAGAGCAAATGGATGTGCTGGTTTCTTCATTATATGTTCAAATTGCACTGAAGGGGAATATTTGACAACTTAGTTCTTTATGGCATTCAGTCACAAGTGAAGACCTGATAACTAGTGAGTCAATTAGTTCTTTTCTCACCTGTAAAGATATCGTCTCTGATCAGCTTTAAAACAGACTCCATTTTTAAAAAAAATACAGCCAGCCAAAAACATTTCCCTTCTACCTTCCTTCCCAAATGTGGAATTTTCTCCAAATTTAGACTACTCTGCTCTGAAGTACAACACTCAGTTTTGGTTCAAGGTGCAATAACTTGAGAACCATTAAGGATAAAAATTGGTTCTTTATACCATTGGAGAGCTGGTATGTGCTGCACAATTCTCTTTTTTTTTATCCTAGTGAGATATCAGGTCTTAAAACAATGCAGCTCTTAATTATAAAACACCATTTGAGACCATTTTTAGCATATGTATTTATTTTGGGGGGTTTTTTCCTAAATTTAGAACATAGAGATGATTATTTTCCTCCCCCTCTGAGGCTTGTGCAGAGCCAAGCCAGCCTGGTTTCACATAGTATCAGAACTCTCTAAAATATTTCTGCGATCATTTTGATGTAAAATGTATGTTGTAAAGAAGATATATGACGTGTGTTGTGGTGTAAGGATTTTACTGGTATTTGTTCATTATGACCCACATAACTTGTGGCCTGACCTCATCACTACAAATATCTTTATACCACAAACATTATGTTTTTGTTTTCTAATCACACTTGTGTCATTGGTAAATTAATGCTGACAGGCTAAGTGAAAGAAACATACACTCAGGAGGAATTTGAATGAAGAATAGGATTGCATTTCAAAATGAAATTTTGCTGAACATGCAGCGACAGGTGAATGTCTTTAAGCCCTTTAGGTTTTAAACAATAGGTCAAATGCAACAACCAAATTGTTAATTCTTGAAAATCCATAAACGTGCATGCACACCGTCCTTCTTAGTCCTGTTAATATCAATGCTGTAATGGATCTAGCCTTGAACAGAATAGTCTATGTATGCTTCCAAGTGGACAAATTACTTTTGTACAACCAAATATTTTTAAAAATAACAAAACTGGAGGGAACCCACCGCAAACTCAAAAGCCCACACAGCCAGAAATGACCAAAGTCGCAAAGCCAACCTAAAGCACCATTAAAAACCAAAATATTACTTTAATTCTACTCTGACACAGTATCCGTGTTACTGTTTCAACCCATAGTCTATGTGAAGGTATGTGACCAGTGTGCATATGGGAGGGGGTGCACACGTATGTGCAAGTGCACACACGGACAATGGCCTAACGAACAAAGTTATTGATTTATTATGGAGGAATCAGTAGTGACTCCATAGTTAAGATTGGGGCATGTACAGAAATAAAAATTTGGCCACTTTTGGAGGGGCACTTTCTGTGCCCCCCGTGGCCTGCGGTGCTGGCTCCCCTCCACCCCATAACCCTGGGGCCTGTGGCGCTCGCTCTCCCCTGGTGGCTGGAGGAGCTGGCTCCCCCCTCCTCCCCCGTGGGAGCCAGACCTCCCACGCGGCCTGGGGCAGGAGGAGCTCACTCTCCCTGCCATGGAGTTCTGTGCCTCGGTTTTGTTGACTTGGGAGTCGTGCCCCTGCTTGCCCCTCTTGCACATGCCCCCGGTTCAGATTGTGTGGCACTTCTGACCTAGGGCCCAAACCAACGCACCTGAAGTCAGTGGAAAGACTCCCATTAACTTCAACAGATTTTGGATCAGGCCCTTAAAGCAAGACTAAATCCCTCCATTTCACTGTCCAGTGATTGAATTTAGTCTCCAAATCTACCTCAGTTCAGAAGCCCAATGAATTTTCTGCAATGTGTTTTCCATAAAATTGTTACTAACACTCCCAGATACAGCAGTTAACAATCAGGCCAGCTGGCAAATATTCCCCTTGCTCGTAAGAACTGTTTTCATTAACCCTAGGAAAAGCCAACACATATGTCTATGATCCAGTGCTGCCTCCTTAGCCATGCTGCCCAGCCATGAGCACCTCTGGCTTCTCAGACAGGCTCCCAGCAAGCCCTGGGTCTTGCAAAAACAGTGAGGAGAACTGGGCAGCAGCTGGGAGACCTTCTTCCCAGCCCATGGCTGGCTCCCCAGACTTACTCCCTATCCCTTCCCAGTGTGCTTCAGAGCTGGTCTGGGCCGTTCTTCAGCTACTCATCCACTCTGACTGCAGAGATACAACCTGCGCTTATCAGGTACATTTCCCTGCACCTCTCCCTGCCTGCTCCTACAATCTCCCAGCAACTATCAGCAACAGAAGGCATGGAGGGGCAGGGAGAGTTTGCAGGCAAATTTCCTGCCAAGCATAGATTGCATCTTTGCATTGGAGACATCTCCATCTTGGATGCTGAGCTAGGGTAGGTACTTCTTTGGTTGCCTGGCCTCTCTGCCAACAGGCAACTGAATGTCAAGAGAGGAGCCCTACACTGAGGGAACTCAGTCAATCCATCAGATTGGGACTCCTGCTGGCTACCCTTATCAGGTCTGAGGTTGGGGAAGCGAATGTACTGGAATGAGAGGAAGAAACCTAGCTTGAAGGATTGGCTGGTCGTATCACCAGCCTCCTGTTGGAATAGCCAGCCAGTCGAAACACTGCACACTTTAGCTGGGAAGTGGATCTGGAAAGGGGGATGGAGGACAGATGGGGAGCCAGAATTCATATCAGCTTAGGCAGTAATAACACACTGCAGACTTCCAACTGCAGGTACATTTGTTCATAAAACACCTTAACCCTGCTGAGCTTGGAGTTCAGGTTGTGTGTCTGAGTGTGTGAAATGAAAAACAGTGTGCTGTGGATCTCAGGAGGACGAGAGTGCATTAGGGTGTTATGATATTGAGCTGATAAGACATTTTGAAACTAGTCTGGACTGTAGTATTGCTTTAACTAGCAAGTTCCTTGTTTTTCAGTAACTACAGGAGAGCAACCTCAGCTCTAAAATGAACAATGGTTTTGGTGGTGATATTAGGAGCCTTGAATGTCATACTAGCTTATCTTTGAAGCATGCTGGTGAATATAGTGGAGCTAGAGAAGAAGTTCTCCAAGCAATTTTTCCTGTGCAAGACAGGATAGCCCAGAGAAGTCTGGGGTCAGCTGCTCACCAGCGATCCTTAGAGCTGCTGCAAAAAGGTGTAGCATTTACTCGGTCAGTAGGCATGAAAGCGCTCACGTACGGAGGTGCTCATATAGACCCTTGATTAGATAAACAGATGGAAAGAAAACAGCTGGCTGGTCATCCCCACTTTGGGCCTAGGAAGAGGGGGGAGGCAGTAAGAAGCAGGTCAGGGGTGGGGCATTGGAGGAAGCGGTGGAGTGAGGGCAGGGCCTGGCTGTGGCTGGGGGGGGGGGGGAACACCCCCCGGCAGGTTAGAAATTAAGCTCCTGTGCCCCAAGGTCTCTGCCAGTCTGACCTGGAGAAAAATTCCTTCCTGACCCCAAATATGGCAAATCAGTTAGACTCCGAGCGTGTGAGTGAGAACCACCAGCTAGACACCTGGGAAATAATTCTCTGTAGTAACTCAGAGCCCTTCTCATCTAGTGTCTCATTTCCAGCCATTGGAGATATTTGCTAACAGCAGTCACAGATGGGCCATATGCCATTGCAACCTCATTATAGCATCCACTCCATAAACTTATCAAGCTCAGTCTTGAAACAAATTAGGTTTTTTGACCCCACTTCTCCCCTTGGGAAGGTATTCCAGAATTTCTCTCCTCTAATGGTTAGAAACCTTCACCTACTTTGAAGCCTAAACTCACTGCTGGCCAGTTTATAGCCATTTGTTTTTGTGCCAGTGTTGCCATTAACTTAAATAACTCCTCTCCCTCCCTGGTGTTTGTCCCTCTGATATATTTATAGAGAGAAATTATATCTCCGCTCAGCCTTCATTTTGTTACGCTAAACAAGTCAAGCTCCTTAGGTCTCCTCTCATAAGATCATTCCTCTGATCATCCTAGTAGCCCTTCTCTGCATCTGTTCCAGTTTGAATTAGTCTTTCTTAAACATGGGAGACCAGAATTGCACACAGTATTCCTCATCTGGATGAGGTCTCACTGGTGCCTTGTGCAATGGTAATAACACTTCCTAGCTACTGGAAACATCTCACCTGATGCATGATTGTATTGACTTTTTTCACAGCTACATCACATTGGGGGCTCATGGTCATACTGTGATCAACCAATACACCCAGGTCTTCTCTTCTGTCACTTCCAACTGATAAGTCTGCAGTTTACAGCAAACATTCTTGTTAGTCCCTAAGTTCATGATCTTCCACTATTAAATTCCATCCCATTTTTATTACGCCAAAATTCCTTGTATGATATTCCGGTCCTCCTCCATATTGGCAATACCTCCCAACTTTGTGTCATCCACAGATTTTATTAGCACACTTCCACTTTTTGCGCCAAGGGCATTAATTAAAATATTAAGTAAGATTGGTCCCAAGACCAGTCCCTGAGGAATTCCACCAATAACCTCCTTCCACCCTGACAGTGCTCTTTTCAGCATGCCTCATTGTAGTTTCCCCTTTAACTAGTTCCTTACTCACCTTTTGATTCTCATATTAATCATCCTCTCCAATTTTGCACCCACCATTCCCTGTATAGGCACACATGAAACCAGATTAACTGTGCATACAGCTGCTAGTTTGAGCATGCACTTATCTGACTTGTGCATACAAACACTCATCTGAACAGGAAAATAGAGGTTTATGGCACATTTGCATGACTAATCAATTGCACAGACTTTGAAAAATTTGACATAAATGTAATTTCTTGCTTGATGTGGAAAAGTGGTTTTCAATAATATGTTTAAATCTTTCTGCACCCCATGCCCTTATGGTAACTAGGCACTGATCTCAGGTATGTACCACATAGTGCAGTACTATCTTGATATCTTGTAAAATTTGTTTCTGTGCAGACTTGCAATTAAGGACCACATACTGAGTTCCAAATCTGGCCCTAAATATTTTCTGCTTTGCAGATGGTCATATCTGAAGTCATTTTCTCAGCACAACACACACTCTACGCTTTCAGTATAGATTTTAGATGGCAAGTGTACTGAGTGAAATGTTGTCTATACGCAATACTGAATTTCTCCAGTCTTACCTACAGTGCTCCATGATGATCTGACATTATTGTGAAAAAGAAAAGCATGCCTTTCATATTGGCTTCATGTTCCATGTAAAAGGCCATAGTCCTGTTTTTCATAACTTTAAACCATCATACTTTGTGAGCACTTCTAGCCCTAAGGAAGCTGAAATCTGTTTCTTTAATAAACATTGTTTTCACAATCACATGAATGTACCCTTGCTTGTTTTGTTTTGGATTTTTAAAAATTTAATTCATGTAAATTTATTACTTTTTATGAAAAGAGTACTGAAGCTATTGTTTTGTAGAAAAAGACAGACATGGAAAAGTTGCATTGACTTTTCAATTGAATTAAAAAAAACCTGGTAGGTCAATTTTGAGACTAGAAACCTTGACCAATTTGCACACAAAAGACTTGCATGCCACAGCCATAAAACTTGCTGTTTTTCCTCTTGTCTATCCATGTTACCCCACACTTCCATCTGTATCTTTGCCAGCCTGAATCTCACACCTGCGGCTCCACAGACTAAAAAAGGAAACAAAGAAACTACTGTATGCAACAAACATTCAATGAATTTACTTAGAAAAAGAACTGCACATTTCTGGACAAACTGTGCAGTCTGCCCCTATTTATTTCTGAACACTATCTTTGCCAATCTTTTTAACAAACATGTTATATAGCTACCACCTGCCAAGGAGAAAAATGGCCTATATTAAAATATTAACACCTTAATTCTGAATAAATCCCACAGAGGCCAAAAGTAAACTTTCAGAAATATATTTAATAATCAGAATATTTGTTCATTTACAAAACAGGCACAATAAATTTGTAGTGTTTGAAGTGGTTAAGGGAGGATTAAGAAGCCTTAAGGGCTGGTGCTCACATATGATAGTTAGTGGTGCTTTAAAGGCAGAGAGGCAAATGGGTGGGGTTTGATAGAGGTGGGAATGAAAAAGTAGCTAATGAACATAGAACTGAGAGTATGGAAGAGAATGAGGAAAGAATAGTGGACAGGTTTCGTGATATAAATGGTGTAAAGAATAATCCTGGAGCAGAGCTGCTTGTACAAGGGGTGAAAGGACCTAATGATGTGAAATGGTTACAGTGAACTCACAGAAGAGGAATGTGAACTAGCCAACTTGTTCCAGGTCACGGAAAGCATGGAGCAGAGGGGAGGATTTATAGAATAAGTTGGTGGTGATGAATATGGCAGACAAATGGTGGTGAACTTATACAGGAAGATATAAAACCATTCTTCTTTCTTCCCTTCAGCTTCTCAGTTTGTTTCTTGCAATGTGGGATTCTCTATGTGTGACAGATCTGTAAGGGGGAAAACAAAAACAAGCTGGCCATTCTATCCTTAACACATTTTATAAACTATACACAGTCAGGACTTTGTAATCAACTCTAATGAGAAATACATCTTTGGAAATGATTAGCTACAGAACATAACATATGGTTAGATGTATGTTGAACTACACAATAGTAATTCAAGGGCATTGGCAGAATACTCTTGCACTCAGTTTTCTATATTCATTTGAAAAGTGTTTTCTAAATCAATGACAAAAGTCAGTGTACTCAAGCCTTAGTGCTATTTCAGAGCACCCTGCGTCAACAATTCTTAGATGCTTTTTTAATCCCTTCACTGCCAAAGATTTTTTACCACCCATTGATTTGGTTTAGTGGTGTTCACTTATTTTTGAACTTCCATAGATGCATATTTATTAAGCGATACACCAGGCAGAAGATCTTAGCACAACCAGTACCTTTCACTCCTATCAAGCCTTTGTGGGAATCTAGTCACATATTTACTAAATTCCACATAAAATGTGAATAAAATGCAGATTTATAAAACCGAAGTCTTTAGGCTAATATGAGCTCCAGAACATCCTACTGTTTTATACACCAGCAGCACAGAGAATTACATATTGTTAAAACCTACTTCTAATAAGCTAGTTAAAAAGTCTGACTGTTATGATTTTCGGAATTGTGCATGCAATTACACACCTAATTTGTATTTATAACCACAAAATTGCATACACACAGGGTCAGTTTTGCACCTAACTGGCATCTTAGGAGCCTATATATATATTGGATTCTGTGCACAGCTATGGCAACTGTACATGCCAATTAGACAACTTCATTTTTGTGCACACAGTTGTGTGCATATTTCTGAAAACACCCATTATGTTTAAGCATCACACAGACTCTAAACGCTCTGCCATTAGAAGGGGTACATTTTCAAAACAAGCTTCTAAAACCCACCTTTTAGTGTACATAAATAGTGTGTGCAAAACCCTGTATTTAGGGATTGTTTTTGGAAGATAAGTTCAGTGATGCCAACAAACTAAAGCAGCGGTAGCCAACCTGAGCCTGAGAAGGAACCAGAATTTACCAATGTACCTTGCTAAAGTGCCACAGTAATATGTCAGCAGCCCCCACCCACTCCCAGCACCTCCCAATCAGCTGTTTTGTGGCATGCAGGAGGCTGGGGCGGAGGGGGGAGGAGCAAAGGCACAGCAGGCTCAGGTAGGGGGCGGGAAGGGGTGGAGTGTGGGCAGGGCCTGTGGCAGAGCCGGGGTTGAGCAGTGAGCACCCCCCGGCACATTGGAAAGTTGGCGCCTGTAGCTCCAGCCCTGGAGTCGGTGCCTATACGAGGAGCCGCATATTAACTTCTGAAGAGCTGCATGTGGCTCTTCAGCCACAGGTTGGCCTCCCCTGAACTAAAGGAAGAACCTAAGTCTAGATCAGTTTAGTTAAGAAGCCATAATTCTCGAGCCTCCTTTGCAGGCCATCATTCTCTATTCCAGCATGGCCTCTGGAAGTGTAGACCAGTGGGCAGGACAATGGACTGAGACACAGAAGACAAACTATTCCTAGCTCAGCCATCGGCTCACAGTAGCCACAGGAACATAGGAATTGTCATATTAGATCAGATCTAAAGTTCTTCTAGTCTAGTACCCTGTCTCTAAGAGCAGACACCTGTCACTTCAGAGCGCTTGCTAGACAGATACGGGATAATCTTTGCCCCAAGTGACTCTCCCACTAATTGCTAGAGATTATCTTAAATCCTGAAGCATGAGCTTTTACAACTCTTCCAAAATCTCTTGGGTTTGGATTAGTGATTATAAAACTGGCTAGCCTTATTATTCATATAAGTGTCCAATCCCTTCTTTACTGCCTGATAAATTCTTGGCCTCAACAACATCCTGTGGCAATGAGTTCCACAGACTAATTATGCATGGTGTAAAAAAGAGTCACTCAGCTTCCCTGCACCTTGGTTTTCTCCATGTGTTTGCAGTCCCATGGCCCATCTGCTGTTAAAAATTTGACATTCTCCTAATTGTCAAGTAATGACTCCACAGTTAACTTTGCACTGAGATTTGCCTTTAAAAGCAGGACTAAAACCCCTCTGCTTCACACTAACTACTGAAATGAGTCCCCAGATGTTCTCTTATAGCCCTGAGAAGTCTCACTTATTTTGCTTCCCTCTGGCTAAATCCACAGTTGCCACAAACTCCAAACTTTACACACACACACACACAATCAATATCTCAGACAGGACACATTTTGCATTTTATACTTCAGTACAAAGACAGTTATTCTTGAACTGAATTTATTTATCTCGGCTAAGAAAAGCCAACAGAACTGCTCAGGTTCATCAACCTCTTGTCTGATAATATAGGGTGCAGCTACATCCACAGGAGAGTTGCCAAAGACATGAAGCTGGCAATTTTGTCTTCAACTCTCTCCCAACCCAGTCCTCTCTGTAGCTCTTTCTTACTCACAGAGGCTAGCAAAAAGGAGACAGGGAAGGCTGCCCAGGCTTAATAAGTTATTATTGTCCTCTTTTGTTCATTATTGTTGAACTACCATAGATCAAATTAATCCAACATTATTGAAAATGTTTCCATTAATAATAATAAATTAAAATTAAAGATACTTACAATGTAAAGCACATTAAAAAGCCCGTTTGTTCCAACACATTTGCATGCTACTTTATGGGAGCTAAGTGGGCAGATGTAAATTATTCCCCCATCGGTATTTGTTATTCTGTTAAGCATGAGTGTCAGGTATTATAAATTAATTATCCAGGTATTATTCATAATTCTGGTGCATATGAGTAGCAGTTATTCACCTACTGGGCACATTTCCTGGTATGAAACTCATTAACAATAAATTACTACTTCTACTACTACTAATCTGCTATCCATTGAAGGTTCTCAGAGTATGTAAAGCATGGGCTAGACAGTAACTTTTGAGTCACAGACCTGAGGAGGGGGCAGTCTGTCTGGAGCTCCACTGCCCCAAGAGGAGAACCAAAGCTCCTCCTTGCATAAAAATGGGGCAGATGCTCTCCTACTCAGCTTGCTGTTACAGGTTACGAGCACAGCCCTGTCTCCTCCCTGCCCTGAAAAGGGGAGTAATAGCAAGCAGTCCCTGTGCTCCCCAGAGCTCGCCCCTGTGTAGATTTTCTCCCTTTGCACAGCTTCTTGATCACCCTCTGTCCATGCACAGGTGTGCTGGGGTTACTTACAATCTGAGTCTATGTATTACACACCCCTACAGTACCATCCAGATGGCAAAATCCATGGTCCATTAACCACAGGTAAACTATAGAACACTGGTGCTTTCCAAGCAAAAGTAATATTTTTCAAATAGCTGAGGGGTGAGGGGGAATTCAGTGACTACATAAGACTTATTGTTTGAAATAAATACATGTTACCTAAATTTCTTCATACGCTATAATGGAGCCATTTTTCCCTCCCAATGTCTTCCTTCCGGGTGATCTTTGCTGGCAATAAGTTTCTGTAAAGAATACAAAATATGTAAAGAAATACTATATGAATTGAAACGTCATCAATACAATTTAGTGGTGGGCCTGAACCTAGTTCTGTACCTTGGATTTGGATTTTGAACACCTCCTTTCCAAAAGTCGGGGCAGGGGGAATGGATGGAAAAGTGTGTATTTATGGTTTTGGTTCAGCCCCTTATGAAGGGAGGGTCCAACCACAAGATCTGGGCTGTGAGCAGGGTTTGAGCACCTTATCCCCACAAAGTTCATGGGGGACTAGGATCTGGACTGTATTCAGGCCCATCGCTAATATAAGTTATTCCGCTATGGGGATCTACTTATTAACGGAACATGCAACATAATGTTTCACTCAGTATGGTGAGATGGCTTTCAGACGCTGCATGCACTAAAGTAATTGCACTCAATTAGCTAACAACAACACAGAACATGCAGGTTTGTAATCCAGATACCTGTAGTATGAAAAACTGTACATGCAACATAATTATAATTCGGTCCGTGCATGCAACATGGTAGCTAAAGCTCATTATAATGTAACAAATTTAACGGTAAGCACACAGATGTAGACACTTGTGTATTAGATGAACTGTAAACATTGCACGTGTTGCAATAATATTTTACCTGAATATTTTTTTAATAAAAAGTTTGAGGACACAAATGGGCTGGCCAAAAAAACTTTAAAGATGGTCCCTTTCAGTGGCGATGGTGGAAGGAGTCATGGTGAATTTAGGACCAGTTGCCAGCTGCAGTTAGTTCAGTTGTCTGGCTCCTCCTCTACGTTGAGAATGAAACACTTCTGTTCTTTCCTTTGCCCAAGCAAGTTAGCATTACTTCAGGTGTGTGCCAAGAATTGCCAATGCACAGTTAATTATACAATTTGTGGATTCAGATAGTTTTTATTTTACCATTATCTATACCTACTGACACTTTTGCTTGCACTTCCATTTAAAAATTCAAAGATTCATGTGGAGATTACAAAAGAATAGGTTCACAAGTGACAATACAATAGCACTCTAATTGTCACATTTGTTCTGTAGTAAAAGCCTCTGGCAACTTCAAATTTCACAATGATCAAGGAAAAATCTCATACTATTTATACTTACCTTTTCATTTCTCCATAAGCCATAGCCACAGACTAATATACCACCACGTTTTTCTGGGCAACACTGAAACTGTTGATACCCTTCTACTAACAGCATGGTAAAGGGAAGCATCTGTTCATTGATTTCACTTACATAGAAAGTATATTAACTATTAAAATATTTAACATTTTAATTTTTAAGAATGATAAACAATTCAAGTTAAGTGTTAGACACACAAAGCGCCAAGCAAAACAGTGAAAATACCTTATATTTTTTACGAGTGACCTTAAGAGAAGGAAGACCCCTAAGCAAATCGTATTTACTTTGGGCCTTCAAAAGTTGCCAGTTTTTCATGTGTTTGGTTTTGCCCAAGCATACACTTGGATTTGTGTATCTAAATAACTGATTAAATAATAACAGGTGGGATGATTTTCAATACTTTCTAGGGAGTTTGGACACCTAAGTCCCCTTAATTTCTAATGGGACTTGGGCATCTAAATCCATTAGGCAGCTTTGAAAATCTCAGCCAGTATTAATTGTTTGCACTTCTACAGTCCTTTCCATCCAAAGATTTCAGTGCACTTTACAAACATTTAGTCTCACAACCCTGTGAGGTCAAAACAGATTAAGTGGTGTGTCCCAGGAGACAAGAAGCCAGAACCTATAGAACCCAGGAGTCTGACTCAGTTCTGCAGTTTGGCTAAAAAAGCTTTCTTCCTCTCCGCAAGCATGCATCAATGTAGCAGGTATGCACAAATATATATAATTTTGCATATACAAAAACTTAGATGTGTCACATCGTGGGCACAATTTTAAAAGCTGCTTTAGAAATTTTTGCCCTTGAGATCAACAGAACCTCCCTGTGAATTACAACTTTGTTTTCCTTTGATTACAAGCAAGACTGTGGAGTCTTTACAACCATCATAATGAGCACTTATTCAAACAAGCCATAGACTTCAATAGGACTATTCAGGTGAGCAAAAGTTTGCCAACAGAACGAGTCACAATCTGGCCCAAAGATAAATTCTAGACACCTGAACAATATACATCAAATATGACATTTACACAATCTTTTAACCTGATGGCTTGTCCAGGAACTTTATCTCCCCCCCACTCCCCATTCCACCCCATTGTGTTATTTTAAATGTGCAATAACTGAGTTACATATTTAATTTAAATGTTTTGAGCTCTTGGTTATTGTGCCTCAGATAAAGCTACTCCTTGGCCCCTTAATCTTGTGATCAGGTCCTCGGGAATCTCTTCTCTCCTTACTCATTATTGATCTTGGCAAAAGTCAGGGGGAAGGAATTACATGGTCAGATTTTTCAAACGAGCTCATCTCTTTTGAATGTGTGGCCACTTACGGTGATGCCTAAATGGGAGCAGAGCTCCTCAGAAATCTGGCCCCAATTGTAAGAGCTGAAATCTTTTGAAAATCTGCCCACAGAGAAGAGGAGTGTGCAATGACAGATATGGTACTGCTGTGGGAGCAACTGTTGATGTAATGTTAGAAAGGGAGTGACTATGCTACTGTCCATGCACACCAAGCCTTCAGCATGGCCCCGGGAAATAGAGGTTTCCAGAATCCTGTAGACTCTGACTGGGCTCATATTCGCAAACTGGCCTCTAGAGTGCTTACTAAACATTACCTGATGTCAGAAGTTATGTCAGGCCAAAGGTGGAGCTATTTCTTCTTTCAAGTCTATAGGATTTGCAAGGACACCTCACACCAAAATGGCATCAACTAAAGCAAGAGCAATCCATGCTTACAGCCAGCCAGGAAGGTTGCATTATAACTAGATGCTCCCACTGACATCAGTGGACTTTGGATTAGACCTTGTGAATGAATCCGAGGAGTGAGTCTGTGTGGCATCATTTTAAAAAAAGAAAAAAAAAAAAAAGGAAAAGAAAAGAAACCCCAAGCAACATAAGGTTTTCTGCCTGTGACTTTTCTTACATTTTAGATGTGGTCAAAAGAATATGAGCCAAGGAAGTGCCCAGTATGTGATCAGCTATGCTACAACTTCATCAGAAAAACGTCACTTTCCAAATGTATGTTTCACAGTTAAAGCCAAAAATAACCATGCACTCAGAGAACACTGGAGCAGTGACATTTTGCATGTAAAAATGACCACAGATTATACTGCTTTCTGACTGGCAAATTTGGTTGAGTTTTACTGACAGAGTGGATCTTTAAACTAGTTACTGGAGAAAAAAGCAATGCTAAGCCAAGGAAAGTGTACACCAACCAACAAGTGGCTCATATTCAGATATAAAACAAAGTAAGCAACTATTACAAATTGTTTTATAAGCCAGTATCACTTAACTTTCCAAGTGGTAAGTACAAATGTGCCACCTGTGTCAGCACTAAAATTCTGTCTGGCATGAAGTCGCTTAAAAAGGCCATTATTGTGAATACTGTAGAAACACAGACAGAGACCACGAAGACAGCTTATAAGAAATATTCTCAAATGTCTTCTAAGGCCTAGAATGTTTGACAGGAAAATATAATGTTCTGTCATCTCTCTCTATTCCACTCACCCTCATAGTATCTGAGCACCCAGTTAAAGGACTCAGAAGGTATGCCTACACTGCAGCTGGACTGGGAGCAAGCCTCCCAGTCCAGGTAGATGGACTCATGCTAGTTCAGCTCAAGCTAGCATGCTAAAAATAGCAGTGCCGAAGTTGTGGCTCTGGCGAAGACTCTGGCTAGCCACCTAAGCTCAGACCCAGGGGGTTGGGTAGGCTTGAGAGCTCGAGTCACAACAGCCATGGTGCTACTTTTAGTGAGCTTCCAACTGCAGTGTAGTCTTACTCATGGCGGCAAACTTGAAGTTGGTGCATGCAGGTGCAACTCTTGTAAGTCACTGAAATTACACCCATGTGCAAGAGCTCTGAATCTGGTCCGTGGAGTCTACAAGAACATCCAAGCACGAGAGGTATTAGTTTCATAACAGATATATCATGAATTCTTTGATTGAGATAGGTTTCAGAGGAACAGCCCTGTTAGTCTGTCTTCGCAAAAAGAAAAGGAGGACTTGTGGCACCTTAGAGACTAACCAATTTATTTGAGCATGAGCTTTCGTGAGCTACAGCTCACTTCATCGGATGCATACTGTGGAAACTGCAGAAGACATTATATACACAGAGACCATGAAACAAGTCTGGATTTGAAGTTTTTTTGTAGTTTTTTTGTTTTAAGATAGACATGAAGGTCGCTATCTTAAAACAAAAAAAACTTCAAATCCAGACTCCAGCGAGAAACTGCTGAATTGGAATTCATTTGCAAATTGGATACTATTAATTTAGGCTTAAATAGAGACTGGGAGTGGCTAAGTCATTATGCAAGGTAGCCTATTTCCCCTTGTTTTTTCCTACCCCCCCCCAGACGTTCTGGTTAAACTTGGATTTATGCTAGAAATGGCCCACCTTGATTATCATACACATTGTAAGGAGAGTGGTCAGTTTGGATGAGCTATTACCAGCAGGAGAGTGAATCTGTGTGTGTGTGATTTTTGGAAAAAAGGGGCGGGGGGTGAGAAAACCTAGATTTGTGCTGGAAATGGCCCACCTTGATTATCATACTCATTGTAATGAGAGTGATCACTTTAGATAAGCTATTACCAGCAGGAGAGTGGGGTGGGAGGAGGTATTGTTTCATGGTCTCTGTGTATATAATGTCTTCTGCAGTTTCCACAGTATGCATCTGATGAAGTGAGCTGTAGCTCACGAAAGCTTATGCTCAAATAAATTGGTTAGTCTCTAAGGTGCCACAAGTACTCCTTTTCTTTTTGATTGAGATAGACCACTAGAAACTGGGAGGTGTTTTCCAGAACACCATTCACAACCCATTTCCCTGAATTCAAAAGGCAACAGCCTTCTCCACTAATCCCATTTTATATTTTTCCTTTTCAAACAAACAGAATGGTTTACTGCCTGATTTGGCTACGGTTTTTGGAAGCTGTACTATCAAATGCTAGAAGACACTTGCCACATTGGGGGGCCTGATTCAAAGTGAATGGGATCAGGCCCTAAAACTAGAATGTATAAAAAACAAACATTTGCTGTATTTCTCCCTAAAGAATCTCTTTATAAATAGAATTATTCATGGATAATGTTTTCAAAGCAGTATCATCTTTTAGTGATTAATTTAAAAAAAGCTATGCTTAGAAATTCTAATGTCAACCCAGTATATATATGTGTACGTATGTACTATTTATTATGGATTCTCTGGAAAGAATAATAGGCTTGTATTTGTTTCTATTACCATTCTACTGATTTCTTTCTATTTATATTTTCTGTACTATAGATTTTTAATTTTTAAAAATATTAACCCTTCTTTTCTGTAGTTTCACAAGGAACAATTAAAATTACACACACACACACAAAATTCCTGAAGGCTTTTTAGAATTTCAAGCCTTGAGGCCCCAATTCAGCAGTCTGTCCCTATTCAGTGAAGTATTAATATTTGTTTAATGGTAATGTACTTAAGCACATGCTTAAATGCTTTGCTGAATTGCAGCCTGAAAGGGCAGAAGAACAGGCAGAAAAAGACTCTAAGTCCCTTTGGAGCTACACTAATGTAAGATGCCCACCTTTAAATGCAAAATATAAGAATGGGACCAAAGAGTCTAAACATTCAGTTACATATTTGCTCTTCTCCAGTCATATGCTTGACTGTTTGGAGATAATACAAGAGTTAACTATGTGAATTTATTTGCAAAAAGTCTTACCTTGTAATCTGTGTTCTTGTGTTGAAGTCAAGAGATCTCATTGAGCGTAAGACCTCTATACATCCCAAGTACTGCAGGAAGAAAGAAAAGTTATAAAGTATGTATTACACACATTACTGAGCTCTAGGAGAAGGAACAATCAATAAAAGTTACTGTGCAATCTTTGTTTTACATCTGATTTATTGTTTGTAAGCTAGCTTTTCATAACTAGGTTCTTTGGATCACAGAGTTGCTCTATAAATACTGCATTTCATTTACAATTTAGTCAACATATCTTTTTATGCCTAATCTCATCATAATACACAGTACATAATGTACTACTTAGTAGTTCACTCACATTCATATTCTTTACTAAGCTTGAAGATATGCAAAGAAGTACAAATAAAAAAATCAATATAAAAAGGGGTTAAATTGAAACATATGCCAAGATATTGTCATGTTTATCATCAATTTGTTATAAACAAATCCATATATTATGGGCCAGATTATCAAAAAGTCAGGCATACAACTTCACGTAACTATACCCCAAATCAGATATTTGGAAGAGTAAATGGTCAGTGAGAAAGACAATTGAGTATTGCATGTGCAAACATCTGATCTGCACATGCCATTGCAATAAGTGGATGTACACATTATCTGCCCTTTCCCAAACTCCTAACTATTTTATGGTCACAGATATGGGGTTCTTTATAAACCAGATGATGTGAAAAGCAACATGTTCATCCTTTAATCAGCTGATTGCAAATTCAGCTCAGAAAACCCCTGAAAAGACATATGGACAGCCGTCTATCTATTGTTCTAAAGATAATCCTGCAAAATTAGAAATATCTTACTCAAGCAGATTCTAGCACGTGGCTGTCTGAATACAATCTGCCTTGCTATCATGTTTTAAAAAGAAATCTAACTGAAAAAAATAAAACGGGTGGAATTCAAAACTGTTATAGGAAATGGTCATGCTAAGCCAATCACTTTCAGACAAATGCAAAAAAGTATTACGGTCCTGATTGAAAGCAAAGCATATAATTGTACATGAAAAACTCTCAAATTATTATAAACCCACATCAGGTATTTCCATGTGGAAGTGACCAGTTAGACATAGATGCTCTGATTCTCCATTAGATCCAACCTGTATCCCACCAGTGGAAGACTGAGCATGACAGAACTCAGTTCTTCCACAGTTCCACCTTGCCCCAGCCCAATACGCCACCTCCTCCCTCTTACGCTAGGAATGCAAAGGAAGCAGGGGTGGGAGGTGGCTATAAATTCCCCCTACGCAGGGGGAATTATACACTGCAAATCTCTGGCCAGTTTAAAGCTACTTTGCACAAGCAGTAAAGTGGCCTTAGCAGACTGGAGAATCCACTTCTATAATTAGTTATTTGCATGAACAAACACCTGCTCAGCACATGGACATTAAGTGCACAATTATCCACCGGATTTTTTGAAAAAAATACATAGTTAAAGAGAGATCTATAGATAACAGGCCTGCCCCTTTGCTCTAGTACACTGTTTTTACACCAGTGTAATTTCAGTAAAGTCAATTGAGGTATGCTGGTGTTAAACTGGTGTAACAAAGTAGAGAATTAGGCCCGCATTCTTTGGAATAATGGATAGATGGGTGTCCCAAAGTCTAATCAAGAATTTTGTATGAATGTCTGATTAAAGGATTATGTTGTAGGGCTGTCGATTAATTGCAGTGAACTCATGCCATTAACTCAAAAACATTAATCGCAATAAAAAAAACAATCATGATTAATCGTACTGTTAAACGATAGAATATTTAATAAATTTCAATTGGTATTTTTGGATGTTTTTCTACATTTTCAAATAGATTGATTTCTATTACAACACAGAATACAAAGTTTACAGTGCTCACTATTATTTTTTATTACAAATATTAGCACTGTAAAAATGATAAAAGAAATAGTATTTTTCAATTCACCTCATACTAGTACTGTAGTGTAATCTCTATCATGGAAGTGTAACTTACAAATATAGATTTTTTTTTTTTGTTACTGTGACGGGGCAAGGCCAGATGGCTATAGAAAATTAGTGGGAGATAGATATATTAGCTCCAGGCTAAACAAATCCCTGGTACCAGGTTAAGTGAAATGGAAGCTGCTCCAGGTCAATGAGGACACCTGGGGCCAATTAAGAACTTTCCAGAAGGCAGGGAGAATGCTAGGTTGATTGGGACACCTGAAGCCAACCAGGGGCTGGCTGAAACTAGTTAAAAGCCTCCCAGTCAGTCAGGTGGGTGTGCATGTCAGGAGCTGTGGGAGGAGGTTGTGCTGTTGGAGAGGCTGAGTAGTACACACCATATCAGGCACAATGAAGGAGGCTCTGAGGTAAGGGTGAAGTGGAGCTTGAGGAAGTGAGGGCTGCTGTGGGGGAAGTAGCCCAGGGAATTGTACATGTCATGTTTCTAAAAGGTCAGCTACCATAGCTGATACTATTAGGGTCCCTGGGCTGGAGCCTGGAGTAGAGGGTGGGCCTGGGCTTGCCACCCCACCTTTGCCCCCTGATTAATCACTGAGACTCGGAGACAACAGAGACTGTGCAAGGAAGGATAAACTTCCTCACCTCCCTTGCTGGCTTATGATGAAAATGGCTCAGTAGACTGTGACCCTTGTCTCTAGAGAAAGAAGGGTTACATGGAGGGTCACTGTGAGCCTCTAAGGCTAGCGAAATCCACCAGGAAACGTGGGACCCACGGAAGCAAGGACAGAGCTTTGTCACAGTTACATAACTGCACTCAAAACCAAAACAATGTAAAACTTGAATGCCTACAAGTCCACTCAGTCCTACTTCTTGTTCAGCCAATTGCTAAGACAAACAAGTTTGTTTACATTTATGGAAGATACTTCTGCCTGTTTCTTATTTACAATGTCACCTGAAAGTGAAAACAGGTGTTCGCATGGCAGTTTTGTAGTAGGTGTTGCAAGGTATTGCAAACATTCATATGCCCCTTTATGCTTTGACCACCGTTCCAGAGGACATGCTTCCATGCTGATGCTTGTTAAAAAAATGGTGTTAATTAAATTTGACTGAACTCCTTGGGGGAGAACTGAAGGCCTCCTGCTCTGTTTTACCCGCATTCTGCTACATATTTCATGTTATAGCGGTCTCAGATGATGACGTAGCACATGTTCGTTTTAAGAATACTTTCAGAGCAGATTTGACAAAACACAAAGAAGGTACCAATGTGAGATTTCTAAAAATAGCTACAGCACTTGACCCAGTGTTTAAAAATATGCAGTGCCTTTCAAAATCTGAGAGGGATGAGGTGTGGAGCATGCTTTCAGAAGTCTTAAAAGAGCAACACCCCAATGCAGAAGCTACAGAACCTGAACCACCAAAAAAGAAAATCAACTTTCTGCTGGTGGCATCTGACTTAGATGATGAAAATGAACATGCGTTAGTCCACTCTGCTTTCGATCGTTATCTAGCAGAACCCATCATCAGTATGGATGCATGATCTCTGGAATGGTGGTTTAAGGACAAAAGGACATATGAATCTTTAGCGCATCTGGCACGTAAATATCTTGCGATGCCAGCTATAATAGTGCCATGCGAATGCCCATTCTCACTTACAGGTGACATTGTAAAAAAAGTGGGCAGCATTCTCTCCTGCAAATTGTAACCAAACATTTTTGTCCGAGGATTGGCTGAACAAGAAGTAGGACTGAGTGGACTTGTAGGCTCTAAAGTTTTAGATTGTTTTGTTTTTGAGTGCAGTTATGTAACAAAAAAAAATCTACATTTGTAAGTTCAACATTCATGACAAAGAGATTGCACTACAGTACTTGTAGGTGAATTGAAAAATACTATTGTTTTTTACAGTGCAAATATTTATAATCAAAAATATAAAGTGAGCATTGTACACTTTGTATTCTGTGTTGTAACTGAAATCAATATATTTGAGAATGCAGAAAACATCCAAAAATATTTAAATAAATGTTTTTTAAACATTTATTTACGTTTTTTAAATAAATAAAATATTTAACAGCGCAATTAATTGCATGATTAATTGCGATTAATTTTTTTAATCGCTTGACAGCCCTATTATGTTGCTATTAACATTATCTGGAATCTTGACAAAGTGTCTTATAAAGGAGCATACAAGTATAGAGAGTTTATTTGTTTTCATATGCCAGCATAGATTGTCTTTTAATTTCTCTATAAAATGTTATTGGCGTCATTGTAGCTTGGAGTAAAATGAAAGATTGAGTGACTACTGTGAGCTGGTTGATTCTGTTGTTGTAGTATAAGAAACTACAGTTTGGAGGATAGATTTGTTTCAATATTTTTTTTTTAACCTTTTTCACTTCACTTGTATCTCACCTTCTGGGTTTTGAAGTTTCTAAAATCTTGATGCAAAAGGTGTCAGCAAATATGAAGCCAAACTTTAAAGGTCAGATCCTCAGCTGTTCTAAATGAGCAGGCTCTACAGAACTTAGTGGAGTTACACTGATTTACACGAACTGAGGATCTGGCCTAACCACCTAAAATTAAAAATGCAAAATATATTTGAGACCCCAACTTCATGTTTCTACCATGACCTGTTTGTATCCACATATTTTGCATGTGCAACCCAGACACCTACAACAACATTTTCACGCTTTAGAGCATAAAGTTAAGGTGCTAAATTTATATTCAGATACCTCTGTAGGTGGCTTGATTTTCCTGGGGGCCAAACACCTAAAACCCATTCAAGTAATCAGCTGATCTCAATGAAGCTATGCTAATATACACCAGCTAAAGATCTTTGGTGCAGCATATTGAGGAGTGTCTGGAATTATTTAGAACCAAACTCTGAGGTGTAAATTAACAAGCACATGGCACTGTAGGAACAAACGATAAAGTAGCGTATCTTACTTCAATGGACTTGTTTTTCTATTTTCTACAAATTATGCCTGATGATTCTACAATACACTGATGCTTATCTATTTATAAACTACCTAAAAGGGAAAAATCGAGAAAGATGACTGGACGTTTCCTGAATCACAGAAAACCAGCATGGTAATAGAAAATCATGGGGACTACTAAAAGCAAAATGGTAAGACTTGCAGTATTCCCTATGTATCTAAGCTGATGTAAGCAGTGTCAGGATGAGCTCCACCCTGACATCTGGTGGTGAGGTGTGGCAAGTTGTGGAAAAGAACTTCAGGGGCCGATCTCATTTGCATAGGCACACCCACCCCACCTAGAATGAGACCATAGCTGCTCAAATGGTCACTTTGGCTGCTGTGGGGGTCCCCAGTGTCTCTGTTATTGGGGCAGGAAGAATAAATTGTTATTACCCTGATTATGGGAACTGTGCTTGGAACTGTACGTGGCCTTTTGTTATGATGGAGGGATTCACCATCAACTAAGTAGCACTCGCTAGGCAAGGGTCATGGGTTCCAAAACTGTGTGAATGGAGAGAGGCTGGGGACAAGTATTAATACTTGGTGGCATGGGCCCCTTGGTGAGGGCCTTACATGCTAATTGCACTTCCTCCTCTCTCCACTGTGGAATATCAGAGCTAATTTTGATTTCATTAGAAGTTTAGTTATAGGCTGCTGAGCTCACTTTGGGCTGACAGTGCACCAGCACTGGGGCTTCCCTACTACAAGCTGAATTCACCTAAGAGCTGAAATCACTGAGTGTTGTGTTAAGTAGTGGGGGAGCCTGAAGATATATTGTGGAGCAGTTTGCGGGACGGCTGGTGAAGCAGTTCGATGCGGAGCAGTGTGCGGCTGGCAGAGTGGAGCGGAGCGAAGGAGTTCGTGGGGCGGCTGGCGGAGCGGAGTGCAGCTGAGCGAAGGAGTTTGTGGGGCGGCTGGCGGAGCGGAGTGCCGCTATGGAGCTATGGGGCAGTCAGCTTCAGATCACGTAAGGTGCCTCTTACCCCCGTCCCATTTCCACCCAGGTTGGGAGGTAAAGCTCCGCAGATAAACTTTCGAACTCTGGGGCTGCCCTGACCAGGGACAGAGACTTTTGGGGCATTGGACTTTTGGGACTTTGGGTGATTTGGGGTTGCTGGACTCAAGAACCAAAGGGAAAAGGGCATGCCCCAATTTGCCTGGGGTGGGTTCTTTTTTTTTTGCTCATGGGTTGTGTTATGAATCCTGTTGGTGGTGTTTCCCCAACATAATGCCCCATTGTTTCTCTCTGTTATTAAAAGGCTTTTGCTACACTCAGACTATGTGCTTGCGAGAGGGGAAGTATTGCCTCTTGGAGGCGCCCAGCGGGGGTGGTATATATTTGTCCCAGGTCACTGGGTGGGGGCTCGAGCCGGTTTGCATTGTGTTATTGGAATGGAACCCCTAGATATTGAACCCGGCCCTTGTTGCTGCCAACTCTGACGGGCAGAAGGGTTACATTTTTGGGGGCTCGTCCGGGATCGCCTGGGTCAGTACCCCTCGCAAGCACCTGTTGAGTGATCCACTACATTGGGAAACAATTTATATTTTTTTGTTTGTGCTTATATTTTGAGGAAATTACTGTTTGTATAATGGCTAATATGTCAGGTTTGTTGGGCCCTGGCTCAGCAGCTTCTAGCTCAGAGGCTGCAGCCTCGGCTGATGATTGGACAAAAGCTCTGGGGCAAATATTGGAAAAGGTTGTGCTGCCCCATGCTGAGTCAGACTCTTGTCGTAAGTTAAGATTATTTGCTGGGGAGGAGGAGTTTGAACCCTGGTTAGAGCATACCACTGAAATGCTGCAAGAGTGGGCCGTACCAGATGCAGAAAAGCGAAGATGTCTTATAGAGAGCCTTGGCGGCCCAGCATTAGATGTGATTCGCACCCTGAAGCTCATTGACCCTGGGGTCAGTGTGAAAGACTGCCTAGAGGCCCTTGAACACAACTTTGGGAGCGTAGAGGGCCCTGAAGACAGCTACTGTAAGTTCCTTAATTCCCGACAACAAAAGGGCGAGAAGGCTTCAGCCTACATACAGAGACTGGAGAGACTGCTTCAGAGAGCTGTCATGAGGGGAGCAGTGACTGCTGAGCAGATGGATCAGACCAGACTGGCTCAAATTGTAAGAGGAACTCAGTATCAGAACCCGATTCTACTTCATCTCCAGCTAAGAGAACGACGGGAACATCCCCCAAGTTACTCCCAGCTGATAAAAGAGGTCCGAGAGGAGGAAGAAAGGCAGGCTGCCAGTGAGTTTTGGGAAGCCCAAACATCGGATCCAGCCAGCACAATACCACTGCAAACGGCCAGTGTACTGATGGTGAGCACCAGAGAGGAACTTGCCCAACAAATGCAGGTCCTGACAGAACGGATAGCTGAGCTGCAAAGTACCGTTGACCGAGTTAAGACTTCCAGGAATAAGAAGCCTCAAACTGTGGCGATTGAGAAGCCCGCACTTAGAGCCACCATCCCCCCCAGGCGAAGGGGGAAAGGTCAATTCTTCTGCTACCGATGTGGTCAGGATGGACACAGTGCTGCCAAGTGCCGTAATGAAGAAAACCCCTCCTTAGTGTATGGAAAGCTGAGGATCAGTTGGGA
Source organism: Caretta caretta (assembly GCF_965140235.1). Lineage (NCBI taxonomy): Eukaryota > Metazoa > Chordata > Testudines > Cheloniidae > Caretta > Caretta caretta. The sequence continues at coordinate 86,357,089 of NC_134210.1, read as the reverse complement.
GAGATCCGGTAGCTGCCAAAGGGTCTGGGGACGGGGACCCCCCAGGTCTGCAGGATTTGAAGATTCCCCCAGAAAAGACTGTCCAGCTGGGATCCCTGCAGGACTGATAGGGCCTCGAGCAGAGGTCAAGGTGAGGATCGAAGGGGTGGAGTGTAAAGCAGTGCTTGACACTGGATCTCAAGTGACTATTATATTTCAGTCATTCTACCAACAGATGCTTAGGCACCTGCCTATACAGCCACTGACTGGCCTTGGCCTGTGTGGCCTCAGCATGGATGAATACCCCTACCAAGGGTATGTCATCGTGCACCTGGAATTCCCAGAGGAGGTTGCTGGGGTAAGAGAAGAGGTAGACACAGCTGCCTTAATATGCCCTGACCCTAAAGGGACTTCTGATGTGTCTGTGCTGATAGGAACCAACTCCAGTCTCTTCAAGGTACTGGCGGATTACTGCAGAAGGCGGGCTGGGGACCAATACCTGAATACCCTGATGATCCATACGCTTTGTGCTGAAGCCTATAGGAAAATTGAGAGCGCTAAAAGGGACACATCTGAGCTACCGCTTGGGGCACTGAAGTACGCGGGCACAACCCCCTTAGTAGTGCCTGCAAGGACGGAGCAAGAAGTGCTTGTCATGAGTACCTGTCTGAAAGGCAGTAAAGGGACGTTAGCAATGATAGAGCAGCCAATGGGAGGAGAGCTCCCTGAAGGAGTGCTGGTCCCCAGTGGAGTCATAACCCTACCTGCTGAAGCCCAGGAAAGGGTGACTATACTGATTGCTAATGAAACGAGTCGTGATATTTTTGTGAAGCAAGGACAAAAGATAGCAGACCTCTTTGAGCCTGAGTCGATTGTAAAACCCCAGTGTGAAACTCAAGTTCCGACAATAGACCCAGCAAAGTTTGACTTTGGAGATTCACCAGTGTCCGAGGACTGGAAAGATCGCCTGAGGAAGAAACTTTGTGAAAGATCCAAGGTGTTCTCACTGCATGAGTGGGATGTGGGATGTGCAAAAGGAGTAGAGCACAATATCAGACTACATGACTCTCGACCTTTCAGGGAGAGATCTAGGAAGATTGCTCTCTCTGAGATGGAAGATGTGCGACATCATCTTCAGGAGCTGGCTGCGAATGGCATCATTACAGAGTCCCGCAGCCCATACGCCTCACCCATTGTGGTAGTCCGCAAAAAGAATGGGAAAATCCGGATGTGTATTGACTACCGCACCCTAAACAGCCGTACTGTGGTCGACCAGTACACTATGCCTCGAGTGCAAGACGCCTTAGACTGTTTGCTGGGAAGCCAGTGGTTCTCTGTGTTGGATCTTCGAAGTGGATACTACCAGATCCCTCTGGGAGAAGAAGATAAGGAGAAGACAGCCTTCATCTGCCCATTAGGGTTTTATCAGTTCGAACGCATGCCCCAAGGGATTTCTGGAGCACCTGCCACCTTTCAACGTCTCATGGAGAAAGTTGTGGGAGACATGAATTTACTGCAAGTGTTAGTTTATTTGGATGACCTGATTGTGTTTGGAAGAACCTTAGAGGAGCATGAAGAAAGACTTCTTAAAGTGCTTGATAGGTTGGAGGATTATGGTCTGAAGCTTTCAATTGACAAATGCCAGTTCTGCAGAACCTCAGTGAAGTATGTGGGTCACATTGTGTCCCAAGAAGGTGTGAGTACTGATCCTGATAAAATAGAAGCACTCACTACGTGGCCACGTCCAAGTAACTACAGAGAACTCAAGACCTTCCTTGGATTTAGTGGCTACTACCGCAGATTTGTGAAAAACTATGCTACGATTGTAAAGCCTCTGAATGATCTTACCAGGGGACATCAGTCCAGCAAGAACAAATCTAAGTCCAAGAATAAGGAGAGGTCCCCAAAGCCTCCTGTGCAGAGACACAATGGCCCCTTTGCACCATTTGGGCCACGGTGGGATGAGAGATGTGAAAGGGCTTTTCGAGAAATCATTACTTGCCTAACTCATGCTCCAGTCCTAGTTTTTGCTGACCCAAGCAAACCATTTATCCTGCATACTGATGCCAGTTTGGAGGGTCTGGGAGCAGTCCTGTACCAGGAAGTGGAAGGCAAATGTAAACCTGTAGCCTTTGCCAGCCGAGGATTGTCTGATAGTGAAACTCGCTATCCCACCCACAAGCTGGAATTTTTGGCCTTGAAATGGGCCATCACTGAGAAATTTCGAGACTACTTGTATGGTGCTCAGTTCCAGGTGTGGACAGACAACAATCCACTGACTTATGTGTTAACAAGTGCTAAGCTGGATGCTACAGGGCAGAGATGGGTGGCCGCCTTGGCTAGCTATGAGTTCAGCATTCAGTACCGATCAGGGAGAAGCAATGTAGATGCAGATGCATTGTCCAGGCGTCCGCAGGCTCCAGAAGTTGCTGTGATACCCACAGATGGAGTGAGAGCTATTTGCAGTGTGAGTCGCCGAGAGCCAGAGGCCCGTGAGGGCTTTCAGGGATGTGTTGCAGAAGCTTTGGGCCTGCCCCCTGAATGCATGCCTTCTGCTTCGGTGAACTATATTGCATTAGACCAATCTCCTTTGCCCATGCTCAATGCGGCTGACTGGCAAGAAGCCCAGCGGCAAGATATTGACATTCGTGATACACTACTTGCCAAAAGGGAGGGGCGAAGCCCAGCTGCGGTTGTCCCACCTAACCCGGAGGGTAAACTACTATTGAGAGAATGGACCAAACTAAAACTGATTCAGGGAGTGCTACACCGAATGACCACTGACCCTTTACAAAAACAACGAGCACAACTAGTACTGCCAAAAAAGTACAGAGCCCTGGCCATGAGGGCCCTGCATGATGACTTTGGGCATTTAGGGATGGAGAGGACCCTGGAACTTATTTGTAGTAGGTTCTATTGGCCCCGAATGGCTGAAGATGTTCGCAGGAAATGTGAGACTTGCGCTCGATGTGTTCAAAGGAAAACTCTGCCCACGAGGGCTGCATATCTCAAGAACATCACCAGCAACAAACCTTTGGAGTTGGTATGCATTGATTTCTTGTCTGTAGAGGTAGACAAGAGGAATGTTGGAAACATTCTAGTAGTGACTGACCATTTTACACGGTATGCACAAGCATATCCCACACGTGATCAGAGGGCCACCACCGTTGCTCGAGTATTGTGGGACAAATATTTCTCAGTCTATGGATTCCCGGCTCGGATACACTCTGATCAGGGGCGGGATTTTGAGAGTCACCTTCTGAAGGAGGTGCTGAAGATAGCAGGAATTAAAAAGTCTAGGACAACGCCTTATCACCCCCAAGGTGATCCTCAGCCAGAGAGGTTCAATCGAACCCTATTAGATATGTTGGGAACTTTGCGACCAGAGCAGAAGGCAACCTGGAGCCAGCATGTCGCATTTCTGGTGCATGCCTACAATGCCACAAAGAACGATGCTACGGGAGTCACCCCATATCTCTTGATGTTTGGGCGAGAACCAAGATTACCCATAGACTTGTGCTTTGGTGTATCAGAGGATGGAGATAGCTATGAAACTCATCAGCAATATGTATCCCGACTAAGAGAAAAGCTGCGGGATGCTTATCGCTTAGCTACCGCTGCGGCTCGGAAGAACGCAGACCGCAACAAACATCGATATGATGCTAGAGTGCGTTCGCAGGAGCTCCAGCCGGGGGACAGAGTCCTGCTGCGAAATTTGGGTATTGCTGGCAAACACAAGATAGCTGACAGATGGAAGGCAATACCTTACCTGGTGATGGAAAAGCTGGGAGATCTGCCGGTCTACAAGATCAAACCTGAAGACGGTCCAGGGCAAATAAAGACGGTGCATAGAAACCTTTTGCTCCCTGTGGGGGAATTGGTAAGCACCCCTTGTGAGATGGGCCACGGCAGGGCCGCCGGGCAGAACAGAGGTGCTAGACCAAAGCCGCCATCCAACACAGACAGTGGGCCCCCTGCAGCTAACTTACCCCTACTCTGCACATCTGAGAGTGAGTCTGAGGAGGAAGACACAACCCTGGTGTATCCTGGGATGGAGACAAGATTTCAGTCTCGATCAGCTGAACCAAACGAGAGTTTTCCCTCTTCCGCCCTAAACCCAATGGCGGAACTATTTAGGCCCCTTTCTGATACCCCGGTGCTGCTGATGAGACCCCCCTGTGATGACACACACAGGTTATTGGACAATGGGGACAGACAGGTAGAGGATGTCCTGGGCACCTTGGACCCTCCAGCGTTAGAACTAGGAGTGCAGGGGCCTACGCCAGTAGCCGAGGGACCCTCCAGGGAAACCTCTCCATCCGTCACTCAAGAGGATGTTCCCCCTACCTCGACAACAGAGATTCTCAATAGACGAGACAGGGTGATAAGACCAGTGAAACGGTTAACTTATGATGCACCTGGGGTGACTAGTGAGGAGCCAATACATTTAGCACACAGGCTTGTGGAAGCTAAAGTGGGCTTCCTGAGGCCCTTTGGAGGAAACCAATGAGTTGGTATAAAGGGAGTGTGATTTGTCGGGACGACAAAGTCTCGGCTGGGGGGAGGATGTAAGCAGTGTCAGGATGAGCTCCACCCTGACATCTGGTGGTGAGGTGTGGCAAGTTGTGGAAAAGAACTTCAGGGGCCGATCTCATTTGCATAGGCACACCCACCCCACCTAGAATGAGACCATAGCTGCCCAAATGGTCACTTTGGCTGCTGTGGGGGTCCCCAGTGTCTCTGTTATTGGGGCAGGAAGAATAAATTGTTATTACCCTGATTATGGGAACTGTGCTTGGAACTGTACGTGGCCTTTTGTTATGATGGAGGGATTCACCATCAACTAAGTAGCACTCGCTAGGCAAGGGTCATGGGTTCCAAAACTGTGTGAATGGAGAGAGGCTGGGGACAAGTATTAATACTTGGTGGCATGGGCCCCTTGGTGAGGGCCTTACATGCTAATTGCACTTCCTCCTCTCTCCACTGTGGAATATCAGAGCTAATTTTGATTTCATTAGAAGTTTAGTTATAGGCTGCTGAGCTCACTTTGGGCTGACAGTGCACCAGCACTGGGGCTTCCCTACTACAAGCTGAATTCACCTAAGAGCTGAAATCACTGAGTGTTGTGTTAAGTAGTGGGGGAGCCTGAAGATATATTGTGGAGCAGTTTGCGGGACGGCTGGTGAAGCAGTTCGATGCGGAGCAGTGTGCGGCTGGCAGAGTGGAGCGGAGCGAAGGAGTTCGTGGGGCGGCTGGCGGAGCGGAGTGCAGCTGAGCGAAGGAGTTTGTGGGGCGGCTGGCGGAGCGGAGTGCCGCTATGGAGCAGTCAGCTTCAGATCACGTAAGGTGCCTCTTACCCCCGTCCCATTTCCACCCAGGTTGGGAGGTAAAGCTCCGCAGATAAACTTTCGAACTCTGGGGCTGCCCTGACCAGGGACAGAGACTTTTGGGGCATTGGACTTTTGGGACTTTGGGTGATTTGGGGTTGCTGGACTCAAGAACCAAAGGGAAAAGGGCATGCCCCAATTTGCCTGGGGTGGGTTCTTTTTTTTTTGCTCATGGGTTGTGTTATGAATCCTGTTGGTGGTGTTTCCCCAACATAATGCCCCATTGTTTCTCTCTGTTATTAAAAGGCTTTTGCTACACTCAGACTATGTGCTTGCGAGAGGGGAAGTATTGCCTCTTGGAGGCGCCCAGCGGGGGTGGTATATATTTGTCCCAGGTCACTGGGTGGGGGCTCGAGCCGGTTTGCATTGTGTTATTGGAATGGAACCCCTAGATATTGAACCCGGCCCTTGTTGCTGCCAACTCTGACGGGCAGAAGGGTTACACTAAGATGGCAACCCAACTTTTTTTTTTAAAATCAGAAGATGCCAACCCTTAAACATCACGTTTGCAAACAACAAGATGGCTGTAAATACTAACTAACTGCCACCAGAAAGTACAGATAAAGTCCCCAAAGCCAACAGCAGGATGTATGTATCTCTCATATGTGGTCATCCTCAAACCACTCCAACACTAATATTGACCTCTGAGAAATATCCACTTGAAATATACATACAAAGATCCACCAAAAGATATAGTCAACAAAAAAAACCAAAGACAAAACATTTTCATTTGTACTTTCACTGAAAAGAAGAGCCTATCATTTGCTCCCAGCACTCAATGAAACACTTAAAAAATGCAGTTATAAAAAACAGACTATCCTGTAACCTCCACCCTTCACCCAATACTTAGCAGCTAAAACATACGGATAACCTTAACAAGCTTCCACCAGTCTTCCCAATACTTTACAACTCAGGAAAGCTCATGGGTCTTGCAGCACATACTGGAGTAAGATTATTTCTGAACTAGCAAAGAGCATGTTCCAAAGCTATGGGACTCTTGTGAACAATGTGATGCTGGCTGGCCCCTCTGTCAAGCAACTGTGGCAGTTTGGCCTGGAGAAAGAAGCATCCTTTCAAATAGATAGGTCCCAACCCACTTAGGGCTTTGTAAATCAAAATCAACACCTTAAATTCTACCCAGTACCTAGAAGGTAGCTAGTACAGATCCCAAAACATGACATCTCATGTTGCTGGAAAGATAGAATTCAACAGCTTGCTTGCTAATGGATACAAACAAGCTGTAATTTCTGGATAGATTTTAAAGAGTGGCCATATGTCTCAGAACTTCTTTAAGGCCACCTGAAGTATCTCTTTTTTTACATCAATGTTTTTTAACTAACTAGAAAATGTTTAGTCAAGACTTATTGCTAGACAGGGTAGAGTTTTCTGTGTTTACGGGGAAAAAACGGTTCCATGGAATGAATGTTCAGTGTAATCAAGTGTTTGGAGTGAAGAGAAAAGAGTGTAAGCACTATCAGCCAGTTTTTGCTCAAAGTGAATGTTAAAAATTATTATTCCGTGTTTCATAGGCTTAATCACACTACATTTCTGGAAGAAATCCTCCACTCCAAGAAATATGCACGTTACTGTTGAGTCAGAATCTGGCATTAGAAATACCAGTATTGTTAATAAAAATATACAAAGATGTAGCCCCACATAGAGTGGATTGCAACAGTCTAGTCTGGCAGTGACAAAGACACGGACGACAGGTGCAACATCTGAACCTGAAAAATACCCAGAGCCTCCTGGCCATACATAGATGGATAAAGCTTGCCTGCCCATAGCTGCTACCAGATTTTCGAATAGCAGGTGGCAGACTATATATTGCATACCTGTCTCACAAATGTTGAGCAACCCCCTTCAATCAGTCCGAAACAGGGTTAGAACTCCCAACCTCTGCAGCTGAACTACTGGGACATCAATACCTAGCTCACCAGTACTATACAGGTCTTCCTAATGAGCTAAAATGGACTAGCAACATTTGCTTAAGAAGAGGATTGTCCTCAATGAAGTCCCATAGCTCATGACATTACAGATTGCACCAACAGTACACAACACCATGTACAAACTATGTCCGAGATAGCATGGTTGTGTTAGCAAATAATACGTGCACCTGCCATATATAGCCTTTAAGCACCCCAGTGCCTTCAGATCCTAACACATGTAGAGGCTGCTATAGTTGTGTAAACTACTGACGATAGCTCTGTGGTGATGTGAAGTAGCCTCAATGTTCTTGGGTTCTGGGTTGAACTACATCTAATATTTGAAAGAAGAAAGGTCTAAAATATATTGGAACAGATTCTGTAATAAGCCCACTAGAAGCACAAGTTCTTGATGCTCAGGCTTAAAGCATATTTCTATTTTGGAAAATACTGTAAAAATGGCACATACGTACTCACCACATCTGTTCCTTGTGTGTAGTCAAAGTGATATCACTTGACTTTCATTATTAAATTGAGCTTGTGCTGCATTTTATTCTTATTAGTACTACACAATATGACTAAGTGAATGAAAAGGATTTGCTTCCTTTTTGTGCATCAACAAGATTGTTCACTAAATTCTAGCTGCAGGGACCATCATGAATAGTTAAAAGGCAACGGGGTTGTGAAAAGGTCACAAAGGGGGCAGTGCATAATCTGAAAAAAGGCTTATAAGTGTGTAACTCAGGGCATAATTTAAAGGCTACAGGGTTGACCAGGTGTAACTGAGAGCCTAATTTGGGAAAAAAGAAAAGGAGTACTTGTGGCACCTTAGAGACTAACCAATTTATTTGAGCATAAGCTTTCGTGAGCTACAGCTCCGATGAAGTGAGCTGTAGCTCACGAAAGCTTATGCTCAAATAAATTGGTTAGTCTCTAAGGTGCCACAAGTACTCCTTTTCTTTTTGTGGATACAGACTAACATGGCTGTTACTCTGAAACCTGTTAATTTGGGCAGTATGCATTTTACAGCTGGTGTTGATACACGAGAATAAGCGAATCCAGACTAATTCTCAGGTCCCAGGTTGAGCAGTTACAAACATCTTATATAATGAGCATATTTCTCCTTGATGTCATTGAGAAACAATAAGCTTACTGCCATGCAATGCCATTTTTACAGACCCTTTTCATAGTACAACTGCGCTTAAAGTGCGTCCTGCCTAGACCACCACCCTGGAAGCATAGTCAACAGGTTGCCACCCTTTTTGTACTCAAGCCACAAAACTATTTTGGTAATTAATGTTTTTAAATTGTTGTTTTAACTTAACATTTATTATGTTGAACATCTCACTAATTTGTACTGATGGCAATTGGGAAATACATTGCAAGTGACTGAATTTAGCCAATTAGTAAGAATACATAAAAAAAGTAGAGCTAATGGATCACAAAATACATTTGGTCATTCACTTCACAAGCAGATCATTGCTTAGTTTCAAATATTCATGATACTTCATAGCATATCTTTCTAGTAAAACTCTGCAACGTATTTGTAAAACTAATGATGTCTCAGTAACATAACCCTTCTATAGCCATTGCAATTAAACTTGTGGAGAATTAGGGGGAAAACCACTGATTTCTGTAAAAACAGACTCCAACGAGAGACTGCTGAATTGGAATTAATTTGCAAACTGGATACAATTAACTTGGGCTTGAATAGAGACTGGGAGTGGATGGGTCATTACACAAAGTAAAACTATTTGCCCATGTTTATGCCTACCCCTCCCCCATTCCTCAGACGTTCTTGTCAACTGCTGGAAATGGCCCACCTTGATTATCACTACAAAAGGTCCCCCCCAACCCCACTCTCCTGCTGATAATAGCTCACCTTAAGTGATCTCTCTGGTTAGTGTGTATGGTAACACCCATTGTTTCATGTTCTCTATGTATATAAATCTCCCCACTGTATTTTCCACTGAATGCATCCGATGAAGTGAGCTGTAGCTCACGAAAGCTTATGCTCAAATAAATTTGTTAGTCTCTCAGGTGCCACAAGTCCTCCTTTTCTTTCTTTGAAGTCTGTTTCTGAAGGTTTTTTGATTCAAGTACGACTACTTTTAAATCTGTTATAGAATGTCCAGGAAGATTGAAGTTTTTTCCTACTGGCTTTTGTATGTTACCATTCCTGATGTCTGATTTGTTTCCATTTATTCTTTTACATAGAGACTGTCTGGTTTGGCCAATGTACATGGCAGAGGGGCATTCTTGGCACATGATGGCATATCACATTAGTAGATGTGCAGGTGAATGAGTCCCTGATGGACTGGCTGATGTGGTTGGGTCTGCTGATGGTGTCGCTAGAGTAGATATGGGGACAGAGTAGGCAACGAAGTTTGTTACAGGGGTTGGTTCCTGGGTTAGTATTTCTGTGGTGTGTAGTTGTTGGTGACTATTTGCGTCAGGTTGGGGGGCTGTCTGTAAGCGAGGACTGGCCTGCCTCCCAAGGCCTGTGAGAGTGGGGGGTTAGTTTTCCAGGATACGTTGTAGATTGCTGATGTGCTAGAGAGGTTTTAGCTGGGGGCTGTATGTGATGGTCAGTGGTGTTCTGTTATTTTTCTTGTTGGGCCTGTCCTGTAGTAGGTGACTACTGGGTACCAGTCTTGCTCTGTCAATCTGTTTCCTCACTTCCTCAGGTGGGTATTGTAGTTTTAAGAATGCTTGATAAAGATCTTGTAGGTATTTGTCTCTGTCTGAGGGATTGTGACAGAGCCAATATATCCTTTGACAGTTTTGATGGCAATAATATTGGAAATGGATTTCTAAAATTTCAAATAATTAGCAAAGAGGTGACCCGTTTTATTCCCTCCAGGGTATTTTGCTCTACTTATGAAAATAGATACCTCTTTCACTCCAGATTGAAAGAGCTTTGGGAGTACACCATTGTCTCAAGGAAGAATGTGTAATTGCTTTAAGTTCTTACGTGGCCAAGTCTGCATCCTTACTTGAGTAATAACTTATTCTGGCATTAGTCCCATTTAAATCAATGGGATGACACATGAATTAAAGCATTACTCACTGTGACGGGGGAGGGGGGGTGCACAAATCAGGCCCAAATGATTATCCAAAACCATTTAATTTATTTGAGACACATTTTTCTTGGATGATTCCTCATAGATATGCCTTAAAGCACTGGTTCCCCACATTTTCCATCCTGTGACCCTATGTTATAAGAAAAGAACATTTTTAGGACTCCCTCCTCCACAGTTGTGGGACCCTACTTCCATCCAGCCAGTGTAAAAAGAGAGATTGGTCATGACCCCTAGAATGAGAACTCGTGCTTTACAGGCACTCCAGATAAAGCAGAATAGGAGAATCTCTGATCGGTTTTGTGGGAAATAATCTTTAACAGGTAAATTGTGAAGTTCTTACTTAGGCAACCTCCCATGGAAGTCGGAGTTTGTCCCCTCACTCCTCAGAGCTAAATTGAGCCTTAAAAGGCATGTCTGAGTTGGATGAGATGTGGAGGAGCTATGGAACCCCAGGAAGAATTCTGGCTAATTCATTCAATCTCCCTCCTGAGGTTCTTAGGGAACGTATGATGCAACAACACTTTGTCACACTTTAAATGGATAGTGTTCATTCCCCTGCATCTGGCTAGCACCTCCTCTGGTGAAGAAGTAGGTGACATGGCCTCACCTTCACCCTGTCCCTTGCCATTAGACTCCATGATGGCTAGTACCACTAGCAGCATGGAACAGTGACTCTACATCACACTCTAGCCCACGCACAAGGCGTAAGGGGAAGAAAGCTCCCTGCACTCTTCTTTACCTCCCACGTTTGTGAACCCACACACAACCTGGTGCTACATTTGGAACAGAAACAAATGTTCTATAACAATTAGGAGGAATTTGTATCTGGGATGTTTTAAAGTGGGCGGAATATGGGCCTAGACCCAGATTGTGACTGGACCTATTGAGACTGATTACGTGATGTATGCTAAATGATGCAACAACACTAGAAAGTACTGCAGGTAGAAGTAAGAGTGGAGGTTTGAGAGTAGGAAGTAAATGCAGGTGAGTAATAGCCAGACTGTTTTAGGTCAGCACTTAGAATTTAGTTTTTCTGGTGCTTTAAGATGTAAATATTTGGCTTTAAATGTTCTATTTAGGTTCTAAGTGAGATGGTATTGAAGTCTCCCCTATTTTGAGTCCAATTATATATATATATATTTTATCACACTGTACATTATATAGTAACACAAAGTATTCATGCAGTCAGATTCCTTGACTTCTAATGGTCCCTCTTCAAAAAGATGCACTCTGCCTCATGTAAAGGAATGTATAAATTTGAAGAGAGCTGATTAGTTACGACTTTTTTTAACTTGACATTTTTTTGTATTCATATCAAGACTTCAGCATATTTTCGAAGGGTTCAGCCATGCATTATATTCACATTGTGCTCTGGGGGGCAATGCAGAGGGGCACCTAATCCAGGGGAGCTCCAGGCAGAATTCCTCCTGCAACTACAGAGGGTACCGGGAGAGGGAGCTGGCTGCTACATTCCTTCAGGCAATGCAGCATACTCCAGGGGCTTTGCTGTATCCCACTTCCTCCCTGTTTGGTGAATAGGGTGCCACAGAGTACACTGGGGGAAGCATAGGGACTGCACTGTGACAGGCTCTTGCACAGGATAGGGGGAGATTTCTTGTGCATTCCCATTCCCTCCCTGTGCACCTCATTGAACCATGCACTCACTAATATTGTGTTAATTAATAGATGTTCACAGCCTCACTCTGGGTGAGATAAAATCATTTATCTTGGCCTTGCTTAATAGTAAAACAAGTGTCAACATATATATTTACAGTATAAAAATAGCAGCATGGAACACACTGTAGTTGAAAATGCAAAAAAGTACTATTTAGTGTTGCCATACGTTTGCAGTTTTTGGTAAATTTTAGAGCAATATGTAATCATACACAAGTTTACAATGAGTCAATTTCTCATTTTCTTTTTCTCATTAAGAACTGTACAGAATGCATGTTCTATCCCAGACACAAAACTCTAAGTAAATATTGATTGAATAGAAATGGAACAGAAAATCTGAAAACAAGTAGCCTTTAAAGTTCAACAACAAATAAGACTTGACCCCTTCAGCTGTGAATTTATGGTCACAAATTGCTCTAAACAAATAATGCAATATTGCAGTACTTCTACATTAGTTTAAACCACCATTAAATATTATGGTCAATAGTTTTTCATGCCTCTTAAATGGAGAAAACTATCACAAAAATGCAGTCAGCTAACAGATGATGCAGGTCTGGAAAAGGGGAACTAGTTTTTGATTACTAACTAAAGTTGTACATAATACAGTTACTAGCTTGTGCTAACTACAGCTAGAAAGAATGTAATCTATATGGCACATGCTTTATTAATCCTTAATTGGTGAATAACAGTCTATTGTTTGACTGCTACATTCTATTTGAATGCCAGGGTAGTTCTGCACAACTGTAATAGCAAATGGATTTCGGGGACTGTAAAGGTTCAGACTCACCCCTGCAGCGCCTCCTGCTGATAGTCATCAGGAATTAGCTCGTCCAGCCACCGGAGCTCCCTCTGCAGGCTGGTGATCTGCCTTACTGCTGGCCCCCATGTCCCTCCCAGAACCCGGTGCCCCTTTCTCTGGGGTGCTGCCCCCCTGGCAGTACTCCCACACTCTCAGGTTCTGGGTCTCCCCACCCAGGGGAACCCTCACCCTCTAACCCCACTTCACCTCAGCCTTGGCTACTGCCATTCCCCACTTAGCCCCTTGTATCGGGGGTAGACTGCAGTGTGTACGCCACTCATCACAGGCAAGGGGGTTTTGACCTGCTGCCTCTGCCTACTCGTGGGCTGCCCCTCTGCAACCCTGCACCTATTCGGCCTATAGTCAAGCATGCAGCTTGAGGCTTTCCAGGCCAGAGCTCCCAGCTCCTCTGGCCCTTCCCCAGTCCTGCTCCAATCTGGGTGTTCTGCTCCGCACCTTGCAGCCAGCCCCTTCTTCTACAGGCAGAGGGAGATTGAGGGGGGACTCCTGGCTCACAGCCTCTTATAGGGGCAGCTGGGCCTGATTGAGCTGGCCACAGCTGCAGCTGCTCCCTTAATCAGCCTGGGCTTTTCACCACAGCCCCAGCCCTGTCAGGGCCACTGTGGGTAACGACCCCGCTACAGGGACATAGATGCATGTCCTGTGGATGAGTTCAATGCCTCCCAGAAATCACTTTTTAAAAAATCAATTGCTGCAAACGTTCCATAGTGTATGTATGCTTTTTTTTTTAAATGGTACCTCATTAATTTCATTTGGGTTTTCTGTGAAGTCTACAATTCAACACTTTCTCCATTTTGTTCTCTGAACTATTTGCTTCGTTTTCTGATAATGAGGTCATTGCTAAAATTATATTGTTAAAATTGTTATGGATAAGAGGTATGCTTCATAAGCTCTAGATTTAATTAGCACAGTAGAAACAGACAGCCTTTTCATAATGGACTGCAGAGAAAAAAAGAGAGATTCCAAATTTTTTTTGAATCAGTCCAAAATATTTTTTAAATTCACTTTATAAAACAGTGGATCTAGACAACAGCACTAGGAACTTTAGTATTTGTTTAATACTCAATGTGCAAATTCTTTAAAAAAAAAATCAGTGCCAGTTTTAAAATTTTCTCTGCATGACTGTGAGTCACTGTATATTATTTGAGGCTGTGCTTTAAATAGCTTTAAAGCTTCTACAATTAATTTCCTGTGAACTCTTTTGGATGGGAACCTTGTCTTCATACGCGTTTGTTCAGGTACCATAGGGCTCTGATCCTGACTTGGATCTCCGGACTCTACTAGAATATAAATATTCAATAAGAATGATATCAATAATAATAGATACTGAATGACTAGACAATGGTTTTGTCGAGATAAATCTACCTTATGACTAATCTACTGAAACAGCTTCTGACCAAAGAATGACAACCATTTTGTCCTATCTTACATACAAACCCTGCAGGTTTAGTTGCTTAAATGATAAAAAGATTCAGCCTCCTATGACAATGCAAAAAGTTATCATAAATAAACTATAAGTTCCTTCAATTAATATATGGACTTCCACACACACACACACAAATGATGTCAGGTATCTTAAAAAATTATGTCATGGATCCTAAAAAAGCTTATTAAGAATAATTTTGTGAGTAACAGAACTATTTTTTGTCCTTCTAAAATAGACATAAATATATATAACTATCTTACTATTTGAGAGAAAGCTATGTCTTGGTACTAATAAGTGAGATATCCACTTATTAAGAAATCAAGATTTACTAAAACCCTAAAGAGGATCAAAATAATCAAATAAACTGTCATGGGAAAAGAGGGAAGGTCTTCTCGTGGATCAGTAACTGGTTAAAAGATAGGAAACAAAGGGGAGGTATAAATGGTCAGTTTTCAGAATGGAGAGAGGTCAATAGTGGTATCCCCCAAGGGTCTGTACTGGGACCAGTCCTAGTCAACATATTCATAAATGACCTGGAAAAAGGGGTAAACAGTAAGGTGGCAAAATTTGCAGATGATACAAAACTACTCAAGATAGTTAATTCCAAAGCAGACTGCAAAGAGTTACAAAGGGATCTCACAAAACTGGGTGACTAGGCAACAAAATGGCGGATGAAATTCAATGCTGATAAATGCAAAGTAATGCACATTGGAAAACATAATCCTAACTATACATATAAAATGATGGGGGTCCAAATTAGCTTTTATCACTCAAGAAAGAGATCTTCTCTGAAAACATTCATTCAATGTGCAGCGGCAGTCAAAAAAGCTAACAGAATGTTGGGACTCATTAGGAAAGGGATAGATAAAACAGAAAATACCATATTGCCTCTATATAAATCCATGGTATGCCCACATCTTGAATACTGTGTGCAGATCTGGTGGCCCAATCTCAAGAAAGGTATATAGGACTTGGAAAAGGTACAGAAAAGGGCAACAAAATGATTAGGGGTATGGAACAACTTCCATATGAGGACAGATTAATAAGACTGGGACTTTTCAGTTTGGAAAAGAGACGACTAAGGGGGGATATGATAGAGGTCTATAAAATCATGACTGGTGTCGAGAAAGTAAATAAGGAAGTGTTATTTACTCCTTCTCATAACACAAGAACTAGGGATCACCAAATGAAATTAATAGGCAGCAGGTTTAAAACAAACTAAAGGAAGTATTTCTTCACACAACGCACAGTCAACCTGTGGAACTCATTGCCAGGGGATGTTGTGAACGCCAAGACTATAACAGGGTTCAAAAAAGAACTAGATAAGCTCATGGAGGATAGGTCCATCAGTGGCTATTAGCCAGGATGGGCCAGGATGCAAAAGCACGCTCAAAATTGCTATTTTGTTCCATGGAATTTAGCTAATCTGTACACTCCTTCCGCTATACGTGATAATTCATATAAAATTGTGTGCACCGGAGAAAGTGAGCACCTCTTGCAAGGTACTGAGTGACTCTAACTCTCGCTGACTTCAATGGGAGAAGAGAGTGCAAAAAGGAAATACAGCACACCTCACAGAACTGGGCACTGGATAATAAAGAGGTAGGTACAGCACATAGTTCAATGTCAACAGGACATGCCAGTGGCAGTTTTGTATGCTTAATAAATAATACTTTTCATGTCTGGTAATATGGTTCATGAATAATCAGGCATAAAGGATTTTATTCAGTAGAACCTTTCCATTTACTGGGGGAAAAGTTCCCATAAGAATTGTTGCGCAGTGATGTAGAATATTTTCACCATACATTTGAATACATTTTCCCCCATGTTGTCAGGCTGTTTACTCATTTCTTCCACACCTGGCTGTGCTCTTAACTGCTGAAATTTAAATCCTGTCCTTCATTTCTTGTGTCAGCAGATGCAGACAGGGGAGAACAGACTGGTTAAGGAAGTCACTACATCGCACACGAGCAGAGGCTTATCAGGGAACAAAAGGGCTATCCAGTAAACCTCAAGAACTGCGGAGACCCTTTACCAACTAGTATATCTCTGCAACTCTAATTACAACCTCAGGTCTTTATAATGAGTTAGTGGTTTTAGATTTGTCCCCAGTGAAAAGTTCTAACACCATCTCAAAACCAACACATATAATAATTCAGTACCACTTAAAAGAGCAAGGCCATGGAGTCGGTTAATGGATGGAGAGTACATTTTGTCTCATCCCAAAAGGGCAATTCCTCTAAGTCAACACTAAGGTTTCATTTCTGGCATGTTAGAGATGAAGTACTGCTAAGAAGCAAATTTCAGCTCCCAGTTCTGAAAAATTTCTAATCTTCATTAGTGTGGATAAATACATGTTAAAAAAAAATTTGGCAGGAACGCTTCAGAACCAGATTCTAATCTTTTTGTATTTCCTATGCTTGTGTCCATGAATTAAAATCACTATCACTATAGCTCAAAAATACACATGCAGTACAAAAAGTAATGGGTCACAATTTCACTAGCTGCTTCTATAACTGCACTCACGATTTTGCATGTGCAAACTTTTGTTTGTGCATTTTTTCACCCGTTTTTGCCTGGAAAAACTTAGTGTAGAGTTTGACATGCATACATTGGACAGCTATAGATCTACCTATTTTATTTTATGTAAGCAAATGCATTTTGCATCATGCATCCAAGTTTTTCTGCACAAATATCACCTGTGGAAAACTGCACATGCAAAAAACTTTAATGTACCAAGTTACTGATGCAATTTTCACATCACTCTGATTATCAATGAGTGTAAATGAAAATATATGCCCTATGCAATACTGTATCGCAGTGCATTGTTTATTCTTCATTAATGCATACTTAAATAAGATGAACTACTCTGCCACACTTGTCAGAGTATTTTGTTGCCCACCAACCATCTCTGACAAGATATATTTTCTTAAAAGCACTGTGTAGATTAGTTCTAGCAACTTGTCACGCATCAGGAATCCTTTAATATGAACATGCAAAAGCTTCTGCAACCAAAACATTTTGCTACAATAGAAGATCCTAATGACATATGTCAAACCACAAATAGTGTACAGTATATCTAGATGTATTTAGTATTAGTATTGCCGTAGTACCGGGCAGCCCTATTCATGGACCTGGACCCTATTGTGCTAGGCGATGTACAAAGACAAAACAAAAAGTTGGTATTGCTCTAATATAAACTTGTTATTCTGAACATCATCAGACAATACAGTGGCAAAAATGCCTGAGTCCTATCTGTGCTACAATCTCTCCCACTTTTACTTTCAAGGTAGCTTCAAAGGTCATCATTAATTTTGGATCCTGAAAGTGCCAGCATAGATGCAGCTCAAATGTAGATATGTAAATCCAGCCTGTACTCATACTTCAGATGGTTTGCAAAATTCTTGTCAGTTTTCTTCATTTGGCAAAAACAAAAATTGTTAGAGAGCACGCCTTTTTAATGTGTTACCCATGTAGGGCAGTCAAAAATTTTAGTTCCACATCACAACAACTTGGCTGTATACCTTTGGCCAAATTCACTGCTCTAGTGTAAGCTGTTGAAACCCTATTAAATTCAATGGCATTAAACCAATTTACGCTGGGTCATGGTTGGATAAAAATCAATGGTTTTAAAAAAAAGATTAAAAATGGATTTTTTTTATAAAATGCTTTTTGAGGAAAAAATCTATCTAAAGATAGTTTTAATTAAGATACATTATAGCTCAAAGATATCTCATTATGGAATAGGGATTATAAATTCTAATTCTATAGTATGAGACAATATATTCATGTAAATGTTTAAGAAAAGTCTTGTAAATGAGTGCCAATAGTTCATGGATTAGGGACCCAATCTTATGGGGCTCCAAAGTCTTCTGTATAGATTATTTAGGTTAATCTTTCTATCTACCCAATGGGACTCAGTGCTCAGTCAAGAAGATACCATCAGAGATGCTTAGTTTTACAGTTCTCCAGAGATCGCATTCTTGTTAACAGCAAACTTGTTTTTAAATAAATTAATATATAGATGTGAGAAATAATGGACCTCAACTCTATTGTCCCTCTGCAAATTTGTGTACACAGAGTCAATCCCTTACCTCTCTCTAAAAGTGCAAAGTTTCAAAAAGTAGATTGTTGGGGGCAGAATAGACCTGGTCTGGAGATAAATGTGAGAAGGGAGGGACAGGCAGTAGAAACAAAAGTGAAACTGTTTGAGCAGCATATTCCAGAAGTCTTGAGGTCTTTCTGAGTGTAGCCTTCATTGATTTGTTATCTACCATACCATTCTCACTAGAAGGGAAAACCTATAATGGCAGCAGGTCGTAAAAGAAACTCAGTTTGGGAATATTTTAATGAAGTTCCTCTGCCTGTGGGTAAGACAGGCATGCGTGCAAAATGCAAACAGTGCAACAAAGAAATGCAACGCCTGGTTGCCCAAATGAAATAACATCATGAAAAGTGTTCCTTCTCAGGAGGAAGCTGTGTTGAAGATGGTGAAAGGAACATGTCTGAACATGCAGGATCTTCAGGTTGGTAAACTTTTTTTTATTTCATACTTTTTTCTTAAGGACTGCCTGTCTTCCTTCTGGACTATTCTTGAATTCTCATGGTTAAGCAAAAAATATAGTTGTTATGCTATGTTACTATCATTTTAGATGCAGTTCTGATAAAAAATAAATAGCTGAAATAGGCAGATCTTCCTTTTACAATTTCACCTTTAAAGTAGTACTGAGTGTCAGTGAATGCAGTGAGTACTACTAAATGAGCAGTATGGTAATAATAATTAAATAACTGCATTGACTTATTTTGTTTAGGAGAATCCATCCTCAACATACAGGATTCTGAAGACTATCTACCTTCAAGATCACCATCATTTTCTATAGTTTCAGAGTTATCTGCCACATCATGTATGTCACATAGCCACAGTATATCACCTGCAGCAAAAAGAAAAAAAACATCTCTATCATCCAGAAACAACCACAGATAAATTTGTGATAAGAACCAGCAGATTACAAAAAGAGGTAATTGATGAAAAAATTGCCTGGTTTGTTTATGAAACAAACTCTCCTTTCCATATGATTGAGACCCACACTTCATTAACATGGTTCAGTCATTAAGACCATGATACAGTCCACCCAACAGAGCAGATGTCGCAGGCAAATTGTTGGATAAAGTGTATGAAAGAGAAATTGAGCAGTGTGCAAAAGATCTAGAGGGTGAAATTGTTAACCTGAGTCTTGATGGGTGGAGCAATGTCCACAATGATCCTGTTTTATGTGCTTGTGTGACAACAGAAGAAGGGAATGTCTTCCTTACAGAAACAATTGGTACAACAGGAAATGCACACCCAGCAGAATACTTACAAGAAGTAGCAGTAAAAGATATAACACACTGTGGAAAAAAATTTAAATGTCTTTAAATGTTCCAGATTATGAACAAACAGGAAAATGAAGGTGAAGACGACTGAGTTAGCGGCAGAAGCCAATATTTTAAGTTTCTCATGTTGACCTGGCTGATATAGTCGATTTTTGATTTTTTTAAATATTTTATTTAACTATTTTAGTTAAAAACAATTCTAACAAAAACAAACCTGATTTTAAAAAACTTGAATGTTTAACTACATTCAAAAATTCATGCTTGTTTTGTTAAAATATTATGTTTGCCGTTGAAGAAAAAGAAAAAAAATCCAAAATACATAACATTGTTTTAGTTAAATAAAACAATTTAAATGTATGTCTGGTGATGTTCTCCTCCTAATACAGCATGGCAAGAAAATCCTCCAAATATTAATGATTAACCTGTTGAATTGGAGATAGTTCACCTCCCAATGACTTCATAGATATCTGCTTCAATTACCTTTCGTAAATGAAATAACCAAACAATCATTCATTTTCTGATATAGCTGTAAAACTAATCTGAAAAATTTTCAAAATACATCACTTTAAAAATATATAGTGTGTACCTTCTAAAAATGAAACCCATATCCATCTCTGAGTTGTGAAGAATGTGTCTTAAGGTTATAACAACCACCAGGAATGCACTTTTATGTAGAAATCCATGATTAAATTGAGTCTTCCTGACTAGTGATTTAAATCATGATTTAAATCAAATCCACCCTGGCTAGGTGAACTTGCCTTTTTGTCTTTTTCGATGTGTTAGAACCAGTCACCAGTTCTTACACCAACGTCAGTCTGATATGCTAACAATCAAGTGCTTTCAGTACACGTAAGTGCACACGCGCACACACACACACACAGATGTGCAAATAAAACTGATCTTAACATGAATTAAATAAAATAAATAACATTTAGGAGAAGTTATCTATCCTGGGCCCAAATCTAATTCAGACTTCAGTGAAACACTAGAAGTATTTAGCTTTTCCTTCTCTGCCATGAGAATATCTTTGAGCCTGATTCTCATTTACAATAAAACCACTCTTCTCTATTCTGGCAGTATAAGAAAACTTAGAGAGCACTGTGGCCTAGTGGATAGAGCACTGTGAATTAAGTCTCAGAAGACTGGGTTCTGCTACTCAACACAACATCAAGCTGCTACTGTTTTAACTACATTGTATAGTGCTTGCAACACAATTCTTCATTTAATAACTTTTTTTAGAAGGAGACTCACAGATGTGCAGTTTAATTGTTTGATCTTTTTCTCCTGACTGCTGCTTAGATTTTAGATAGTATTAAGTTAAAATGGCTGATGTCTTATTTTACTATAAAACATGGCATCTGCCCTCAGTATGAATCATTCAGGTTTCGGAGGCGGTAAAGAGAAAAGGATCTATTCAAAATGCTTGGACTACAGTACCTGTGCTGCTTACAAGGTTCCCGTGCAAGTCAACAAAAAGAGTTTTGCTTTTTACAATTACCTTATTGTGGTGATATGGTGTCGGAGATAGTGAAGATATTAAACTTTACAAACAATAAAGGCATTTCTTGGAATATAATTCTGTACTAACAAATAAAAGGGTAATAAAAGCAGATCAGCATCGAGGTACATGCAGCATGCATACTATATAGTGTCTGGCATTTAGAAGTCCTTCAGAGAACAGATAGGATTTATTTTCTTTTTTGTTCTTGTTTTTCTTACTTCCTGGATTTGTATAATTTAATGTATTTCCTAGATTTGATTTAAAATAAAAAAAAACAAAAATAAATCCCTAACTTCTGTGCAAATATAAATGTGATGATGTCAAGGGGAAGAGATTTTTAATGATTTTCTTATCTCTTACATTATCATCTTTAGATCTGCTCCTTGTCTTTGTCTGCCCTTTATCTTAATGTATCTTGTTTGCCGCAAGGTAGCGATCTTTAAATGTTTACGCTGATTTCACTATATACATTTCAGTGCTGGCTAGGATTCTTAAAGCAGGCTGATGAAGTTAGGCACCTAACTCCTATTGACTTTCAGTGGGATTTGGGGGGCCTAATTCCTTTAGGCCCCTTTTAAAGCACACTTTCCAAATAGTTAGTCAGATATTAAGCCATAGCAAAATGATACGTGCCATGTGGTTATACTGGGACAGATCAGATCTTCAATCGCACAGAATGAATGGAATCTACACTAGATCTGGCTGGAATAGGTGGAGGTAGGAGCAGTGCCAACCTACTCTCCTTCAGACCTCTGAAATTCATTCCCTGGTAGCATCATGCAGTTGAGTCTCCATGGACAGGGTCGGCTGTGTCAGTTTTGAAAAAACGTAAGAGTTGGTAAGATATCTGCACTGTGTGATAACATCTTCTGGCAAACCTGCAGCATTTCCAGTGGAAACGTCAGAAGGATTTAACACTGACATTTTCAGCATTAGCTTCCACTCTATGCCTTAAAATGGAGTGAGAATAAGGTATAGGTAGTCTGCCAATCTAAGTGGGCTCCTCAATGGGGTATGTTGCCAGGGGACAAGGGCATGGGTCCTTCAGTGGTACTGAGGAAAGGAAGGGACTCTGCATGAAAGCTCCATGGTCCATATCCCTAAAGATCTTGGTTCATTCATATAAGTGGAGGGCTGTGCCTCTTTTAATTTTTAGCAACAGATATTTAAATAACCTGCACAGAATTACTCTTGTGTTTGTGATGTTATCTGAATGTAGTGAAAGTAATCAAAAGTCTAATTTCCAAAGGGGGGGGTGAAAGGGCAGCTGAGTGCCGATTTGCCACCTAAACTAGTTAGTAAATTTGGGTAGTTTATATTGTAAATAATCAGCAGGATTTTCTACTGACCTTTCTTTAAACATATATAATTGAGACTTCACTAATCAAATAAATATTAACACCACCTGTAAAAAGAATCATAAATATGAAGAAACATGCTGAAACTTCTACAGCATTTTGTGAATCAAAAGTTCTCACTGGAGACCTGATCCTGCATTAATGAAGTCTCTGCGTGCTTTGCTATTGACCTAAATGGCTGTTAGCAAAGGTCCCTAGTGTGTAATAATATCTGATTGATGGAATAAAAACAACCCTACCATTATGGGCTATCATCTATGATTTCTGCCCATAGGGCCTGATCCAAACTCAGTGGTCATCTTTCCATTGACTTCAATAATCTTCATATCAGGTCCATAGACACTAGATCAGAATCAATAAACTCAATGGGAATTTGGACTGAGCAAGAAACACAGGGTTTACTTAACTGTAGACAGTCTTGCCATTCCAGCAAAAGCAAAGACTACAGACTGACCACAAAAGGGTTGTAGAACATTAGAAAAATTAATCTCTGAGATCAAAGTAGTTCTTTTTTAATTCTGCCTTATCCCCCACCCAAGTTTTTGAATTCAGAAAACAAACTGAGTTGCCACCCTTCTGATGTTTTTCATAAAGCTCCAGCACCTGGAGTCATGTGATAAAGTTTTTCTTTAAGTGAAAGCTGAGATTCTCATGTAAGTTTCTAGTTCTCATGGTTGCTGAGAAAAACTTGAAAACATGAACCCTAAAGACTCAAAAAACAGAAGACAAAAAGCACCCAAAACATATTTGAATGTCATGATTTTAAAGTCAAACTCACGATTTTTTTTTTGAGTCCTGGCTCACGATTTTTCAAAGCTTAGGGGGTGGCAATAGTGGAATTTAAATATAAGGAATTCACTTTCATCCCTGTTATTATCATAAGGACACATTTAAAACTTGGCCTGTAAACATGCACACAAACCCCACATTTGGATTTGCAAATTGGATATTTGGGAATTATGTGCCTAATTACTTGAATTACATGTACAAATGCCTATTGAATACACAAATAAACAAATCTGGCTTGTAATAATTTAGAGGCCACCACTGAAAACTGGATCTATAGTTAACATGCTTAGTACTAGTTATTCTGTAGTTAGTACAGGTGCATCATGTTGGACATAAGGAGCAATGAAAAGCTGACCAAAAATAAAAAAAAAAACCACCCCAAACAATACTGTTATAAAGGAGGGAAACAAATTTATCATCAGCCATATACAGCAGGCTGCAACAAACAAAAGCAAACCAAAAAGTCATGTTTTAATTTTACTACTCTACAAATAAAACTAAGGGCTAGATTGTAACTTTGATTATATGCCCCAGCAAGGGAGAGTAAGAATACCCCTTCCCTTGCTGCGTGAGCTTCCTAATGGGCAAAGACTCACCAGAACAACTAAATGGCTACAGAAGCTGTTATAATCTGCTGCTGGTGTAGGCCATTGGCAAATTATTGCCCACTATAGCATAGGGGAAGAAGAGAGGGAATTGTGCCTCAGAAGTGAGCCCTTAAGTACAACGCCTCCCATGGAAATGCAATGGGTGGTGCAGTTTACACATCAATCCCTTTTCAGAGCTGTGCTTAAAGCTATGATTTAGTCCCAAAAGACGGAAATAATTCCTTAAATTCAACAACTGCCTGCAGAATGCTGTTAAAATCTCATATAACCTGCCTGTGGTCTGACATGGATGCTCCAATAACATCTAAATGGACGATGATGTATAAGCATTACCCGTCCTCTAAACACATACACATACACATAGCTTTAATTTTTCGTATGAGAGTAGTCACGTTGATTTCACTGGGACCCACTCCTGTAAGTAAAGTTAAGCATGTGTGTAATAGTGTGCGTAGGATTGGGACCTAAATTTGGTTACACTCTCAAATTGCTACACAAAAAAGTATCCACCAGTTTCCTTATCAGATTTAAAAATTTTCTCCCACTCAAGACTGCAGTGTGAGTGATGACCAAATTTATTAGATATCCTTGCCAATTAGGTATTGCACGTACGTATTTTTGCAATATGATTTTAATGTACTTTACAATGTTTTATCATTCAAATTTTTGTTTGTGGTGTCATGCTCTTTATATCTGGAATTCTTGTCCCTTGATCTGAAAGACTGATTGTATATTTATTTTTTTTAAAGACCTGGTTTACGTACTGCTTTTTCTATGGTTTATCCACATTAACTGGCTTGTTTTTATGCCTAGCAAAGCACTTTTGCGTGCACTGCATGAAATGTTTTGAATATAAGAATGGATTATATTGCAATATAATAGCATTTTTGTTTTGTTTTACTTTAAAACTGCTGAAGGTCACTATTTTAATCTCATCGGTACTTATTACAAGACTGAACCACAGGTTATTTAAAGGCTAACGTCTATTTACTTCCTATCATGATTGTTGACTGTGTTGTCAGTTAAATCTACAAATAAACAAAACACCGATGCCATTATCACAGTTAAGATAATCAGCAGACTTCTATAATTTGAAACAAATGAGTTTCATTGAAACACTTAACTGCTGTTAGTTGTTAGATTATGCAGTTTTACACTGTTTTATTGCATGGATTTATTTTTCTAACAACACGAACATTTATAATCACTCTATATTAAATGTAGGCTCTGTAACAAACAATTGAGATCTTCAAGGACATCTATTACTACAAGCCATTTTCTCTTTCATTGTTTTCATTAATCCACAAGTTGTCAAATTGTTCACCAATGGTGTAAGTAGAATACCAGCACCCTTCAGTATTCTGTCTCCATACACGTCTGATGTCAAGCAAATGAACTAAAAAGTCAAATATAGTTTGAACAATTATAATTTGTTACACAACCTTTTCACTGTGTTTGTGATGAAATTTTACCATAAAAAATCCATAATCCACATGAAATTCACAGGAAAAACAGATTATAGATAGCACCTGTAATTTTAGGTCCAAAAAAATTCCACCGCAACAGAATATTGTATCACAACTCCTGTGCAATATATATCCTACCCACTTTTAAATATTGCATTTACGTAGTCCATCTCAAAATGGACAATGTGCTCAAGCTTAAAAAACTGAGATAGCAATAAAGTCTGGCAAAAAAATGACCACTGTCATAACTGAGGAAAATATTTGCCCATTTTTCTTTTGCAAATTATATGTTGTTTATAATTGTGGACTTGAAAAAAAGGAAATTGAGGAAAGGGCATATATTTTATATTGTATATAATACACATGTACAGTTCAAGTCAACATAGGAATATTGCTCAGTCTACTTGGAGATGTTCCAACATGGTTTACATCAAACTGTCCACTGGTGACATTTTGCCCTCCTCCGTGAATAATTTCCACATTTCTGATGTGAGTTAATGAAAAATACTAACCCTATGCCAGTACACACATACAATGATAAAAGCTTTTCTGGTTAACAGCAAATCAAATTTTTGTTTCATTTAACAAATGACATATGGAATGCTCAGCAAGGCATATGGTACTAATTAAACACTGTACAAGTCCCCCAGACATTCAATATAGCCATGAGGTATCCAAAGACTGTTTCCCTTCAATGTACATTATCTATGTATTGATTTGATGTTTTGAATGCACAAAAGCCCGGGGAACTAACAGTGTTTAATGATGTGGGAACTGCACTTCTGTTCTTATTTATGTGAATACTGCAGTTGCTGAGGAAAAAATTCAGAGAGACTTAATGAACAGGCAAATTATTAACTAACTATGATGGGTTTTAATTTCATTCATACGTTATCCTTTGTTATTTATACCATTTTTAAACTTTGGTTTTGACATTTACAATACATTTGTATCTATAAGTGAGTATTCCAGACAGCAAAAAGTTAAAGATCTCATCATCCTATTTTTAAAATAAATGCTAAACATCATAATGTTATACATTCTGATTACATGTAAAACCCAATTGAAATATAGGCTGTTTAATGCTAAAGCTATTTTTTTTAAATATCCCAATAGACTGGTTAAAGCATGTGATACTCATTGCATAGAGAGAAATCTTTGCATAGTTCCAACATTAAATATTGGTTAGTTTTTTAGAGTTCACTTTTATTTTAAAAAATCATTTCTTTCATCTCTTTTCAATCAAACTCAAACTTTTCAGGTTCTTCTAGCATGTTTGTGGTCAATCAATCAACATATTAGCTCAAGAAAATAAGTATTTGTTCTGCTTCATAATTGTTACTTTTGATTGCACTTGTAACAGTGAATTCCAAAAGCCAGTAACTGCATGCTTCTGATGATGTCTTAAGCAGAAAAAAATGGAATAAGTTTCATGAGCAAAAGTGAGGACAGTATATGACCTTTTGTTAACCAGAATATTGTAATGCAAGAGAACAACAGAGGCCCGCTACTTTAACACCCAACATCCAGGTGTCAATTTTACCAAGAGACTTCTTGTATAGTAACAGAAAAGCAGTGTGCATTCAAAAAGCTGATACTAATTCATTTTCCTTTATGTCTCATGATAAGTTTGAGACTGACAAAGAATGACAGTACTTTTAAAAAAGGGTTTTGAACTGTTAAATCTCTTGTTAAATCTATCATCAATCAAAAACCTACTTCTCAAAACTCCAATTGTTAAAAACGTGCTCTGTTTTTAATATTGTTTACCTCACATTACTCTAAATTTAGTGTTGCTTTAACTCATTTAAAACACTGTGGATTAAATTTTATGCTGTAATTTTTTACACGCTGAAAAAACTGAGATAAAAATAGATCTACCTTCTGCTTAACACTGTTACATAGTAATTTAACTCTTAAGCATCAGAGCTGTTACATATGTAAGAATTTGTGATTTAAGAGGGAATTTTGAACAGTATAATTATTTTTATACCTACTATATGCTATATTTGACAACATCAACTGGAATCTTCCATGACAGAGAAACTGCATGCACCCCCTTCTTACCAAAGGTACCATCCTTTTTACTGCACATTTTAAATGCTTTCAAAAATACAACAGTATTAGCCTGGACATCTATGGTTCACTGCTCTCGACATAAAGCATCAATGAACTGAAAAGAGAAATAATGTTTAAGGTAGCCAAATCCCTGTTACGTAAAACAAGTCTGCATTTTGTCTGCACTACTGAGATAAACAATATTCCTATTTATGGAATGAGACAAAACGGTAATCTGTGGATTTCTCACCATGAGATTGCAAATACAACTTCACTCAAAAATGCACTTTTCTTTGAAGTAATTTTTAGTTTGAAATGTGGTGCATGATAAACAGGTCTCACGTAAAGGTGTTTCTCATTCCTCCTGTATTACAGATTGCACCAGACATATTGAAAATCTATGTATCGGAGACATACACAATATGGCAGATAAAATCAAAAATCTGAATTAAGAAAAATACCGAATGTAAGAAAAACAGCTTTTTATCTTGAGAAAAAAGATCTTCTTCATAGCTGTAAAACATGCTAACTGATAGAGCCAACGTGCCTGTTTCCTCTTCTCTAATATAACAAATTAACACTGCTTTCTAATCCTGCCTTTCTACATTTACATTCCATGCATTCCACAGAAAAAAGAACATACACATAGAGATCCTTTCAGCTTCACTAGTCTGTCATCAAAACCTGCAGAGAAATTTTCATTGATTAAAAAAAGAGAATGGAAGGAAAGCAGACCAACCTTCACAATGTACGTCACACCAGGTCCCAGGATCTTCTCATTCGAGTGCAGCCACCCTCGGGAGGGTTTATTGACAAAGCTGCTACTTTGATTCCAGTCTTCACCTCCCAGGTGCATTTCCTCTGACCGTGTTTTTTTTCCTGTACTCATCTTGCTCATGTCCTGCTGAGAACACGGAGTGGCAGAGACAAGGTTACATGTGTTGTCTGAAGCCCCTGCTGCTGAGCTAGAAGCACTCGAGCTTCCCTGCAATTTGGAGACAGCAAGCTCCTTCACTGCAGAGGAGAGATTTTTGATACCCAAAAGGCTGCCTGTGTTGGAGAGTTTCAAGTGGGACACCTTATGGATGAGGGTACAAAAGGTGGTGGGTCCATCTTCTTGGTCTTTGCGGAGAACTTCAGGCGAGACCAGGTATGAAGGTGCTGTTGAGGTCGTAGCAACTGCTGAGACTTTGCTGTTCATGGACAAATTGTGAATAAGATCATCAACTGATGTCACGGAATCATTCCTGAAGCGGTTATACTTGGTACGCTGAAGCATGCCCTTCTATCTGGTTTCCTGCATATGTTCTGGCAAATCTGATGCCAGTGCAGGAGATGCCTGTGCTAACATAGCAGGAGATTCATAATAATGAGGATAGAGAGTAAATTTTGGCTTAAAAAGAATAAAGAGTATAAGGAAGTGCAAAATAATTTTGAAATAAATGTATGGTTCCACGTTAAGGTTGGGTGAAGTAATAGTTTTCTATGACAGAGATCCCAGTCCTGCTTAGAGCTGCCAAGTCGCTCACAGCAAAAGCATGACTCACACAAATGAGAAGGACCCTTTTCAACAAAAGGCTCAGTGAACACTGCAAATCACTTCCTGTAGCAAAAAAAAAAAAAAAAAATCCACCCACTTACAGCACACTAGCACCAATCAATTCTCAAATTTCCTTTTCCTGTCTTCTCAAACAGATATTTCCTTCCAATCTTTAATTTTTCCCCTTTTTGTTACCAAAAACAAATACCTCTAAATATCTGGACTAACTTTAAAAGAAAACCACTCCACTCTATTCTTCTGTTAAAACATTCTTCCATATCACATATTCGTCAATCTGTTAAAAAAAAAAAAAGGTCACAGTTAGGTATCAGATATTATAACAATGCTTCAACATATACAAACAAAACAGGATTCATATATCTTGAAGGCTTTCAGAAAATCTTGACATACAACAGCATTCAAAAAATTGGGTGGACATACTACACTAAAGACTATACTCATTTTCTTTCACAAAAGCAGCCTAACAGCCTTAACAAATGCCTTTGTGCCAATGCCGTTTCTCACAAAAACTGTTACATCACAGTTTTTGTACAGAAACAAATCTTTCTGCCCTATATTATTCAAGAGCAAGCTTTTTCTGTTTTTTAATGCAGTTACATGAAATACCTGTGTCTGAAGAAAAAAAAATTCTGATGTACGGCAGCAGGCTTACGAAATATGCCTTCGTTCACCACTGATCTTCACTCTAAAGCAAAAACTGTAAAATGGATCTTCAGTAGAGCTGAATATTTGGCTTAACTCTGAAAAATTAAATACCAGAGAAATATTCAAAAGTCCTTATATCAGCATACTGATGCCCTGCAGTAAAGAATATAAAATGCACTAGCTCCTGTGAAGCATAAATGCCAGTCAAAAACACCTAGGAGGAATAAGAAAATAGGTATAAATACTGAAAATTTGAATCTCTTTTCCCTTTTATTGTAAAAATCCAAAATGTACAGTATAATGAAAATACAATGCAGATTATAAACCATATGGCTCTTTTTTGTCAGTCGGTCTGCTTTGCAAATTATGGATTTTGGACATTATACTGCACTGTAAAAAAGGAATTCAGACAAAAGAAGTTTAACGGTGCAAGTTCTCTTAAAAGAATCAGTATAGCTGCAGCATATCTTTGAAGGAATTATCTTGAGGGATTCCCTCCCTTCCCCCATGACTAAGGCTGCAGTGCATGAAGTACAAATACACTAAAACAGCTTTAAATACAGGTATTTAATTAGTATAATTTATGACACATTAAGTTAAGTCAGCACCTCTTATCCCAGCAGTGATGAATAATGGAAATGTCCTATTCAGTGTAAAAACAGATTTCTAGTGATCTGCGGAATAGCCTTTCATCACCCACTGCAAACCTGCTACAGTATCCACACAGCATTCATTTTTCTCTCCATCCTGCTAGCATAGCAACAGCAAATATACACATCATAGATTATTTCTACTGTTCTCTAATACACAGAAAACCCTGTCATTTCCAAATGGCTCTCTTCATTAGAAGCAGATAAAAAAAAACCTGCAAAATGTGAATGAAATTCTGTGTATGTGAATGAAAGGACTGGCTAGCATACCAACATTTCTGTGAATGAAGCAAGGCCTTGCAGCCTCTGCCAGGCAATCCCTTGGGTGCTAACCATCCCAGCCAATAAGAAACAGCTTGGATGACTCATTCAACAAAGACTTGCTAAATAGTGGAAGATTCCATTTCAAACACAGGCGGGATCTTTCATACAACAACCTGAGAAAAAAAGCCTGCTTACAGTGATCTAAAGATGACTAGCACAATTGTTTTGCAGTAAAGATATTTCACAATTAAATGTAAGGGATTTTTATTAGAAAGGGGGTGTGAGCAAAACTGTTTTCTTGAATGTGTATTTCACCCCAAGACATTCATTCAGCTGTTTCTTTTACATCTAGGACAGCAACATGAATGCACACATTTTGTTTGATTTTTTTTGATTGCGACAAATGTACATTGGCAGATTCCAATTTTTACAGGTTTGCCTTCAGAGATTCTCTGGTTCTTATTAGCCCTTTGAAAAAATGGAGCTAAATATTTTACCCTTTTGCAAACTGGGTATTTTAAAATAGTGTCATCTGTAGTCCAGTGAAAGAGAGAGGCAGGGGAAGGGGTAGAGAGGGAGAGTTTATGGACTTTTAATGCAGTGACCAAAGATCCTTTTCTGAAACTGACCTAGAAGGTATAGAAATGCTACCAAAGCAACTAATGGAGGCCTAGCTCTTTTGAAAATCTGGTCCTGGGTGCTGCATTGAGAGCTGCTGAGTGCTGAATACTTGGAAGTCTGGACCTCATTTCAGTGTTGAATGGGAACTGAGCCTTTTTGAAAATCTGGCCTCAATTATAAGTAGTGAGCACTTTGAAAATCTGTCCCCACTTAGCTCCTGGGACTGATAATTGTATAAATCTTTCAACCACACAATTGATTCTAATCCAGTTCAGATGAATAGTGATCTAAAGTCACTCCTGAAGGATGGTCTGATTCTCATTTACACTAAGAATCCTGTATACTGCCCTGGCAGTGCTATAAAGAGGCCTTCAAGTGGGCATAAATTACAATTACAATTAAAGTAAGACCACTTTACAGAGCAGTGTAATGGAGTTTTATTGTAAATGAGACGCAAGTCTTAATAACTGTTTAATGGTTTAACTGGTTTAAACTATTCTCTCTCCAGGAAGCAGTAATTTGTTACCCTCATCTTCATAACCTGCCACATTTTATGGTGTTCCATGTGTGATAATTTACCTATGCCCATAAACATCAGTTTGGGAGACACTGTGTGGCTTCAGTGCCAGTGAAAGGAGTTGGATTGAGAGTACATTTCCATTTATAGGGCTCCCTGACAGTGGGTGGTAGGACCTTATTCCATGCACCCCTCAAAAGGAGGAGGCAAGGACTTGGCAGGAAGCAGAAGCACCCTGGGGGAAGCTCGGGGTAACCTATGGAGAGTGAGGGGGTGTAGATGTCAGACAGAAGGGAACCTGAGAGGTGGCTGCTAAGGGATGGCATTAGGCCCTTTAGCACTGGTCCTCTCTATTAGTTACTATCCCTCTCCTGTCTCCCCTGCTATTCCTCATTTACCTCTGCTCCACATAATGGCTCCTGCTCCTCACTTACCTCCCACCAGCGGCAGTAGCTCCTGCCCCACCTTCCTTCCTCTCAATAACCCTTGTCTCTCCTTTCTCCCCCGTAACTCCTCACCTCCCCTGCTGGGACCCGGGGGAGGCTCCACCTGGTTGAGAACCAGCCGAAAAAGTGGGGAACAGACAAGAGAGATACATCTGGCTGCCTGCTCTTCAGGCACCACAGTGACTCCTTGCTTCAACCAGGATAAATTACAGCCATGGCCCTTTCGCATACTCACAGCACCACTGAATGGTGACTTTAAATGTATAAGTGCGTGTCACACAAGATGCATGACAGTTGGTATGTCTGCACACTCTGACATTTTAATTGGTTTCTTATTCGTCTTTGAATTCATTTCTAAATTGCCCTCCTAATTTCCAGAATTCTCCATAGATTTGCTCCAACTCACTTGTGACAGTGAGCTACCCTCTAATGTGAATCATATCTGATATCAGAGGCGACACATGGGAAGGAACCTGGGGGGGTGTCACACCTCCCCCCCCCCAATTTGCTACTTGGCTTGTACTGAGCATGCTCAGTAACACTGCTGAAGCCAGATGCCCTCCCTCTGCCCCCGCTTCCGTCCCCCCATCAGCAGGCACGGGTCATCTCTGTCTGATAAACAAACAGCAATGAATAATTTAATTCATGTGTGTATAAAAATCAGGATGCCTGAGATTTCTGACTGAATAAACATAGGGACCACTTGGGGTGAGAACATAATTAATATTCAAAAAGAAAAGGAGTACTTGTGGCACCTTAAAGACTAACAAATTTATGTTTTTGAATGCATTCACTGAATGCATCCGATGAAGTGAGCTGTAGCTCACGAAAGCTTATGCTCAAACAAATTTGTTAGTCTCTAAGGTGCCACAAGTACTTCTTTTCTTTTTGCGAATACAGACTAACACGGCTGCTACTCTGAAATCTGTAATATTCAAAAAACACTCTTCACAAAGGGCGAATGTTTGTGCAAAAGTCATCCAGAAGGAGAGGGTCTTATGGAAAGATGACAATATATAGAATCAAAAGAACTCTGCAAGTAAATATTGATATGCTAATTTCACCCCAAAAATCAAACTGGAAGACTAACTTTCTCCACTAAATTACACTTATTCCCCCTTTAATTCTGCCATCTTCTTAGGCAAAGTATTCTACTTCTCCTTTGTAGAATCACACACCTACAACCCCAACCAACTCTTCACATGTTTGACTCTCCCTTCGTGCCCTACCCACATCTTATTCCCTCCTCCCTTTCTGCAAAGGATCCTGCTGATTTCTTAAAGAAAAAATTAATATGATCCAGCATGACCTCCCCCTCCACTTTTCCCCTTCTATCCTTTCCCCCAGTACATGCCCTTCCTTTTCTCCTTTCAATGACTAAGAATTCCTATCCACTATTTTCCTCCATCCCCTCTTTCTGCCCAGGTGGCCCCATCCCCTCTCATCTTCTAACCTCCCTTACCCCTGCTATCACCGAATCTCTTACTTTTCTCCTCAACCTCTCATGGTGTTGGGAACTGTACCTTAAAGTGGTTTAGCTTCCCAGACAGGAAGTCTGTGGGAGTGCGCTACAGAAGCCTGCATTCTACAATGCAGAGGCAGTTGGGAAACTGCATCACAGAATAAAGAGATTCTCTTTCAAGCACCTTAGTCCCAATGTGATTACTAAACACCACATGCTATTGGGAGTAAACAGAAATTAAAGAAAAAAATGTGAGTGGAAGAAAGGAGCAGCTAAAAGCTCCAGGGCTGAAACTCTCTGGCAATATGAAAAATAACTGGAAGAGATTTAAAACAATGCTTCACTGCAAATAATAGGTGCCAGCACAAAGACAGAAGGTAACCTTATTGCTGACAATAGCAGATTTAACAATTTTCATGTAACTCAGGCAGAGGAGGCTTACCATGAAACTGTATTACAAAAATTTGAGGAGTACTCCTTGACATGTAAAAAAAAAAAATTGGAGTTTTTTTTTTAATCTGAGGGTACAAAAAGAAATGTGAAACGATAGAAGTCTTTCTTACTGATTGAAGGATTAAGAACCAATCTTGATTTTTTTGTAGGGGGAAGGGGATACCTGAGTTCATGATAAGTAGTCTGGCAGAATTCCAATTTCATTTGGAATTGGGATCAGATAATTATTTAATGACGCTAGACATTAGGATTCAAAAAATTAAAGCTTTGTAACAGTTGAAAACAAATGATCAACCTCATATGTCAAAATATTCAGAGAAAACAACCTTAAATCACCCTCTAATAACTCCTCAAGCAGATTTTTTTTCTTACTTTGCCTATCTGAAAAATTCAATTATTATCTACAAAAATAATTTTTTCATCAGTTTGTGTGTGGTTGGTGAAATCAACATTTATCAACGTTTACCAATAAAAATCTAACCTTTTGATAAGAGCCTAATGATAAGAGACTGGATTCTGATTGGAATCCTCAAAACCTCAGAGAAGCTACTGGGAGACCCAGAATTAAACCTTGACAAGGCAATTAGAATTTGCCAACCAATGCAAGTCACCCAGTCCAGAATGAAATTTATTGAGGGTGGACAGTGCTCTGACCATAAACCCAGTGGCATGCCAGGACAGTTTTAGTAAGGCATGCAACAATTCTCTTGCATATCTTAGGTGGTCCAAAATGGCATCCTCCAGGCATCATGATCATGCTGCATAGAGGACACCATTTTTTCCTACAGAATGGCACCTTGCATAGGAGTCAGCCAGAATCATCCTGTGGGCCAGATCCAGCCCATAAGCCACTGCATAAACCACTTATTATCATTGCCAAAACGGGCCTAACAAACATCTCTCTGAGAATATAGATATTCTTTCGGTGACAAATTTATGATTTGCAAATTGAATGCAAATCTGGTAGAGATTTGGTGGCTGCAGACACACACTGTAAAGCATTTGA
Organism: Caretta caretta; assembly: GCF_965140235.1. Classification (NCBI taxonomy): domain Eukaryota; kingdom Metazoa; phylum Chordata; order Testudines; family Cheloniidae; genus Caretta; species Caretta caretta. The sequence continues at coordinate 86,322,020 of NC_134210.1, read as the reverse complement.
CAAAAGAGCAGTGGAGCAATGTTCAGAGTTAGACAGTGAATATATGAATTTGATTTAAAAAACCTATCCACTCAGAAAAAACGTTGACTGTGATTGCAACAGCTCAGGATGAGACCATTCAGAAAGGGAGTAAGGTCATTAGCACAGAGTAGGTGGAACAGCATGTTCTCAGCCCCTATCACCAACTAAAGGGGGAGCTCTCAGTCTTAGATGGGATTTTGTTTAGAGACATCAGATGGTGAGCCCTAAAGGTTAAGACAAAATATGTTAAAGAGCATAAATAGATGGCACTTAAGATAGAAAATCTACAAGAAGGACAAGTGATGTTTTATACTGGCCTCAAATGAACAGCACCATTGAGGAAATTATTAAGGCTTGTCACACATACCAAAAATACAGGCCAAGTGAAGCAAAAGAGCCCATGTTGGTGACATAGGAAAAATTGGCCCTGTGGAGCAAAGTAGGTGTAGATTTGTTTATGTTGTTTGGAAAAAAATATGTACTCATTCTAGACTAATATTCTTACTTTCCTGGGATAGTTTTACTAGAAGATACTATGGCTAAATAGGTGATCAAGCATATCATATCTGTTTTTGCAAGACATATTCCTGACATAGTAATGTGTGACAATGGGACACAGTTTAGTGAGCATGATTTTAAGCAGTTTACAGTTAAGATTTTGTTTAGACATGTAACCATAAGACCCCATTATCCCCAGTTCAATGGATTGGTGGAAAATGATATTAAAATAACAAAGTGCTACTAAAAATGGCTGCAGAGTCAAACTCTGATCAATACTTAGCATTGTGAAATTACAGGATAGCACCAATGAAATGTGGTTGGTCACCTACAGACATTTTGTTTAACAGAAAACTGAGAATGAGAATAACTGTAAAGATAGAAACTGACATCAGAAGAACTGGGGATGTGCGAAAGTATTAGAGACAGATACAGCTAAACAAAAAAACAACATGATTTAGAATCCCGGAAGCTGGTACTTCATGATCAGAATGCAGTGTGCATCTCGCATGGAAATCAGTGGTCACAAACAGCAGTGGTTTCATATGAGGTTGCCCCAGTGTCTTACAAGATTGTCATTCCAGATAGACATGTACTGAGGAAGAATAGGCAATGCCTTCTCCAGCTTCCTGAAGGGAGAAAAATAAGGGGCACTGAGTTTGCCCCTTTGCCTGAGAAGGTCTCAGTTAGGCAACAACCACAACAGTTCAAAACAACCAAGCCTTAGGACATGACAGCACCAGAACAAATGGACTTACGGGCTCCTGACAACAGTAATACCAATATTTCAAGGACAACCTGAAAGTCCAAGCGACAGCGCAAGGCACTTCAAAAGTTAATCAAACTTTGGTAGTAAGTTTAGTTAGGGCTTGTCTACATTACCCGCTGGATCGGCAGGCAGCGATTGATCCAGCAGGGGTCGATTTATCACATCTAGTCTAGTATAGACACAATAAATCAACCGCTGAGCACTCTCCCATTGACTCCAGTACTCCACCAGAACGAGAAGCACAAGCGGAGTCGACGGGAGAGGGTCAGCTGTCAACTTACTGCAGTGATGTGATATGATGAAATCATCTGTTGCACACACACACACACCAGAAATATTTATTGAACACTTCCACCTGATTAACGATAATTCTACCATTATGCATATAGACACTATTACAAACAAAAATCTACATTAAAACGAATAAAAATATTGCATAGTGAAATGTCAAAAAATGGTACTTTTGTCAAAAAATTTCAGAATTAAAACTGGCCTTAGTTGCACCTCACACAGGAAGTCTGTGGTACAGCCAGGAATAGAACTTACCTTTCCTGGGGCCCAGTCCAGTGCCCTAAGTAACATCTGTTCTCTTCTTAGTGCTCTCTACTTCATTTGCTGCCCATCCTGTGCACTGAAAGACAGGGGTCCCTGTAGAACCAATAGGATGTGATCATGTAATTAGAGATTATCATAATACATCTCCACAAGAGAAACCAAATTAATGTTGCATGGACAACTTTAATTCTAGCATTTCATAACTTTTGAGTGCCTGACTTTGCAATCTTAACATTCTTTTATGAATAACGTTTTTCTAGTAAATTCCTATGTATTTTTAAAAGAAAACTGATCAAACAAATTCTATAATATGAAACTATGGAACTAGAGATGGAGGTGAAACACATTTCACCAGTATTTGCTACACAGCAGTAGTATGCTGAGAATCAAAAAGGATTCTTGATTTCTATTCTGGGTTCTCTAAGGGAATCTGATCTAGTGGTTACAAAGAGAAGCCAAGTACATAGAGACTTGGCACATTCATTCTGAAAGGCACTGTGGCTGTAGATGAAACTTCCATCTGCTATATTAGAGAGAGCGTTCTATTCCCATCTCAATCAAATGTGACTTTGTACACCTTGGGGAATAATACTTAACTTTCTCATAAATGAAGGATATGAGGTCTTGCTCAATAAGGGATGTGAAGTGCACAGAATTATTAATATCAGACAGTGGAAGAGCTGGTCTCCTTCTGCCACCCAGCACAGCACTCGATCCCCTAGGCCAAAAGAGTGGTAGCTGCTGTTGTTTCCCTGTTCATTCTGGAGCTAAAGCTCCACGAGGCATGTTCAGTGCAAATGATGGATCAGTGAGGCCGGGGAGTATGTTCAATGCAGATAGAAAGTAAGAGAGGCCACGGGCATGCTCAGTGCAGGTGGAATATTCAGAGAGATTATCAGCAAACCTTTGAGGGTGGGAGTGAACCTCTCAGGCCAGGTCAACTTGGGGTAGTGGGGCTTAACCAGTGCTTTGAAGTTGCAACATCCAGATAACTCGGCTTCAGAGCCGGAGCTCCAGCCTGAACCACAACTTCCAAGCACTGTCTTGTACAGCTATCTTTAGAGCACTAGCACAAGCCCAGCTAGCCCAAGTGTGTTGACCCAGGCTGGGAGGCTCACTCTAAAATGCTGTGTAGAAATACCCTCAGAGGCTCTACGGAGCATGTGAAAGAGGTGATTTTCAGGGACTTATAACTTAGCCAAATCTGAGTTATTATCCTGGGTCAGTAAAAGATACTTCTCTGACCCCAGTACCATTTCTGCTAAATTTCAAGTCCCTGCTCCAAACAATGGAGTGCTAGAGCTCTTATACGAAACTGTTGCAAAATATTTTTACCATTGGTTAAACTACCTATTTTTCCATAGCTTCATTCTTGTAGGGAGCAGTTTTTGCCGATACCTGGCATTTCAGGAAAGTATGACTGCAGAGTATTTAAGTAGACAGAATGTTATTTTCAAATTGTAATCCGACAAGGACATTAAGGTTAACACACTACTCTTGCAAAATGTCTCATGGGACTTTTAATGACCACAAATGATTGCTCAATGCCTCGGTTTCACTTCTCAAATAAAAGACAGCACTTCCAATGCTACCGAGCCCTCTGGCACCCTATGGGGACATTGGTTCACAACAAGAAGGAAAAATGCCACTTACTGAATCCATTTTCTACCCTACCTAGAGTTGATCAGCTATCTCTTATCCAAGTACAAACCAGGTACAGTCCTACTTAATTTATGAGATCACAACTTCAGGTAGCATGGCTATAACCAAGAAAAAGAATGTTATGATCTCATCTTCTTGGGAAGAGAAGTGGCTTTTTTAATAAAGTAAAAACCCCACAACAACTTCAATGTATCTATTCTAAGGGTATATCTCTGATATAGCATATTCTTTCTCTCTCACGCAGAAACACACGACCCTATGAAATTTCAAAGGCAAATCAGATAGCTGATGTAAATATTCAGAGGAATCACAGTCCGCATCAGTGTTGTAAGCAATAACTGGTGACTGTACTCTATTTCAATTCTTTTTGCAGGAAACAAACATGGTGTGGGTTCACATCATTTAGATTTTCCATACTGAGCATTTGGTGGTTGCAGAGCTAATACAGTATCATGTTTATATTACCCTATGCCAAAAGGAAATGAGAGCAAAAAATATCCTTTTGCATTTTCTCTTTCACAAATTCAAACTCAATTGCTTCAATGAAAAATTCCTGCAAACTCCCCCCACCCCTCCCAGAGTTTCATTGTGTTTCCATGGTAACCTGGTTGCTAAGGTTGGGCCCTGTGAATACATCAGAGTACTGTGTAGAGCTTTGTAAGTTGATCCTGTGGAAGGCCAGGTTGGTGGAAATATTGTTATTTAAGGGCCAACTTCTGATCTCAGTCACAGCAGTGTAATTTGGCTTCAGTGGAGTTACTCAAATTTTAAACCAGTCTGAGATCAGAAGTTGGCCCTAAATTAGTATCGCTTTCCTTCCTATGCAGAGTATTTCCTCAAAAAGTTTGTATTTTACATGATAATGCTCTTGTTGCAAGATATTGAAATACTTTTACTCTTAAGACAAGTAATTCTGTGAGATGGCTTATGAAAATTGGTAAGCAAATTAAAGCTGTAACTCATTGTTCTCCACTAGTGGATCCTCTCTTATTGTCCTATTGTTAAAAGCCATTATTATGTAAAAAGGTAATAGTAGAGATGGGCCAGAACTAGCTCTAAATATGCATTTTGTGGCACAGGACCATCTCTGATAAAGAATTAATTTCTTTTCTTAACTCTTACGTGCTCCATCACAAACCATTGAGGGGAGAAAAAAGAATCAACAATATAGGGAGACCGTATTTTCAAAAATCAAACCACAAGATGCAACACATTTTCCTCAGTCTTCTTCCATCCCTCAAAACTACTTAATTGAGTCTCTCCCTCCTTCCCCTAGTCCAAATTCCATTAGGAAATATTTTCCTCCCTACCTTCCCCATAGGTCCTACTCCTACTCTGTTACTCTTAAATCCCTATTAGTTTTTTTATTCTTGAGTTCTGACCTTTATACTGTGTCTTCCTGTTTTTATGAGTTTTCAAATTCTCTTCCTTTCTTTTCCAAGTGCAGGCCCAGTCAAGACTTCATAGACTTCAGGAAGTCTCCTGCTCCAGGCTCCAAGTTGATATCTAAGACTAGATGGGAGCTCTGTTGGTTGCAACACAGATTTTCGAGTCTCTCCTTCTACCTTGCCTCCCATTATACTCATAAACTTAAGGTCATGAAGATCACAGTCGGTGCTGCACCCTACAACCTCATAATGACCCCATATTCTGTGTCCTCCTCTTACATAGCCTCTCACCCTGCTGGAAATTGTAGTTCCATGTGGGCAGATATGTATTCATATGCTAAATATCAGCCACTATCACAATCGTCAAAGAGACAGGACATGTACTGCCCACACTGCCTGACTTGCATTAAAATTTAGAAGCCAAAAAGATGCAAGATAACAACTGAGACAAAACATTAGATTTTTGTAAAATTCTGCCTTGGAGCTAAAACATGTCTGCAGTAGGATGACTACCCCCACTCCTGCCCTGAAGGGATTAAAGCAGCCTGGGAGAGGGCTGTGAATAGGGAAAGCAGGCTGATTGGGAAAGCAGCCACAGCTGTGGCCAGCTTAATCAGGGTCCAGCTGGCCCTTATAAGAGGGCTGTGGGCTAGAAGCAAGGACAGACTCTCTCTTTAGTTTCAGAGAGAGAGAGAGAGAGCGTGAGCGAGTGCAAAACAATCTGGCTACCTAGGAAGCTAAGAAGGGTACTTAAGATGGAACAGTGCTGGGGAGCTCCAGCTGAGCAAACCCCCAGGCTGCAGGCCTAGTTAAGGACACACAAAAGGTACTAGCAGGGTACCTGAAGTAGAGTAGTGCTGGGGAAGGGCAGAGGGAACTAGGGAGCTCCAGCCTAGCAAAGCCCCAGGCTGAAGGCCTATGAAAGGGTACTGGGGCTGCAGAGGGGCAAACCAGAGATAAGCAGAGGGCAGCTGGTCCAACCCCACCCTTGCCGATGAGTGGTTCATATTCTACAGTCTGCCCCAAGGAGCGGAGGCTAGAGGGTGACTGGCAGTGGCCACTGAGACAAGGTGGGGCTAGAGGGTTTGGGGACACCCTGGGTGGGGAGACTTGGATTGTGGATTACTGCTGGGGTGGAACTCTGACGAGGAGGGCACCGAGGTCTGGGAGGGACATGGGGGCAGGCGAGACACAGGCTTGCAGAGGGTGCTCCTGGCTGGAAGAGCTAATTCCCAGGATGACCAACAGGAGGTGCTGCACTGGTAAGTCATTGCCCCACGACAATGTCCCTGAAACCAAGCTACTTCTGGAAACCTAGTGCAGAGGCTTACTCTACTCCAATATGACCATTTTGGTGTAAAACCACTTGAGATGTCCTAGATTTAGAAAAACTAGCTTTAGTGAGAAAAGCAACTATTAGGTGATTATATTTGCAGTCTGGTTATTGTTTAAGTGTAGTGAAAAAAAATAACTCTCTCTAGTAGTCAAGTCCACACCATTCAATTCCTTTTTATTTATTAAATATATTAAATAATTCAGTAATTCCCTGTTCAGCTTCATTGCTCTATTCCTGTTTACTTTCTTTATCCTCTGTGTTTATAGCCTGTTTTTGTTTGAAAAGTAGTCTGACATATTTACAAACTAGTCCAGTTCTATTTGCTCTCTTTTAAAACTGGGAGTAAAATCCTGGCCCCACTCAAGTCAATGGGAGTTTTGTCATTTACTTCAGTGGGGCCAGGATTTCACCCTGGTTCTTTTTACACCAACCAATATTAGTGCTGTAATAACGTAACAACTACAGAAATTTTAAATGTTTCTGAATTTGCATTCAGAGACCAGTTTTGGAGCTTTCACAGGTACCCTGAGTACCTTTCCCAGACCTGAAGAAGAGCTCTGTGTAAGCTCAAAAGCTCATCTTTCACCAACAGAAGTTGGTCCAATAAAAGATATTACCTCGCTCACCTTGTCTTTCTAATATCCTGGGACCATCACAGCTACAACACTTTTCTAGAATTCTGAAAATACTTCACAATATGAAAATATTAACAGTCTACATCTACAATGTAGTAGAGATACTCTTCCTGGTGTATGCCTAGCCAGTGTAAAACTATGGGAGGTTGGCTGAGGGCTCATGAGACTGGGGCTGACACTCCTTTAAGTTGGAAGGACAGATAGTGAGCAGGAGGAATCTGCTGTGTTACGAGGAATGTTTGTGACAAGGAAGGAAGAGGTGCTCAAAGCTCCTAAGCGGATCTGTGAGCAAAGAACAGGAAGGGATCCTAAAGAAGCAAGAGCACTAGTGAACCAGGATGGAGAAGGGGAGGCTTAGCATGTGGAAAAAAAACCACTATGCAGAGTTAAGACTCCCAGAGAGAAGTACTATTCCAGTGCAGTGTGAGCAGTGTAGGAGCTTCACATGATTGCAGTGATTTCTATTCCTTCCCAGAACCTAAACTGCATGAGAACAGAGATCCGCCGCTCCCCCACCCCTGCATAGGAGCTGTGTAGAAGGGGAAAGCAATAGTCATGTGGACCTCAAACTGTGCAGGAGCAAAAACAGCATTAATTCTTAGTGTTCCTTCTGGTGCTGCTACTGAGTGGCCAATAGCAGCACAGCTCTTGGACAGGAGGAGGTAATCCACCAGAGTAACAAGTGCGTTGTCTGTCTGATGCCCTCTCCAAAAGTCTGACAGAGAGATCCAGGATACTGGCAGCTGATAGGTGGTTATTGTCCTCCCAAATCCTTTGTGTCAATAAAAATAAAAGGTATAAAGGGTTTATAGATTTATGGACTACATTTGATTATTCCTATGTGCTTGCCTAAGGTATAAAATTATGCTCCAAGGCTCAGTTCATTGAGAAATAACCTATGACTGGTGATAAATGCATTTTGATGGTATCCGAGCAATAATGACATTTAACACATTAATTAACAATGTCAGTTTGGAGATACGAGAGCCTATCTCCTGCCTGACTATAATCAACATGATTGCTCACATTTTAATACGTGTAAATAGGCTGAGTCCCTATCTATCCTCAGCAGACCACCTGGACCCTGATTGAGCATCTAAAACTCACCTCCTAAGCTCCTTTTTTCAAAAAGTTTAGCTTAGTCTCATTTTTAATGTTCTAATATGTGCGATTTTGCCCACAACCATCATTCTCCTTTCATCAGAAAGTTCTGATAATGCATTCTCCCCTTTGGATTTATGAAATTATGTCTTTTCATTCCTACTCTAAGTTCCTCTTAGACTCAAAAGTGCCTCAGTTACTCATTTCAGCCTGAATCCTTTATGGAAGGCAGCTTTATTTTTACTTGAAACAGCAGGGAAAACAACAATGTTAAAATTAGTATTTATCATGGTTGCTGTCAGATATACAATGGTTGGGTGCACAAGACTGTGTAATGCATGCACAGAGACAGGACACTCAAATAACCTTGGGAATGTACATTGTGCACACCACAATCATCTAATGGAAAGGAAACCTATTAAAAGGGGCTAGGGCTATGATGTGTGGGTGGACTGGCAACACTTACAATCACTGTTCCTTCTATCCTTGCTAATAAAATTTTAGTTTGTTTTAATGTTTTCTGACCAAAAATGTCTCTTTCAAAAGAAACACGAAGAGTTTAGTACCCCAAGAATTATTTTACTATGATGGCAATGGTGATTGCAAAAAAAAAAGTGCAGATTGTATTTAACTGGTTTCATCCTACAGAAGTCACAAAAATTGAAAAGTGCTTTCATCTTCCCTTTCATGGATAAAAGATGACATTCCATATTCCAATAAACTTATACAAACATAGAAGACTTACTTGCTCCCTCTGCTGTGTAAAAGGAGGAAGAAAGCATAGGGATTGGGTGTGTCTACACTGCAACTGGGAGGTGTGATTCCCAGCACAGATGGACAGACTTGTGCTAATTAAACTCAGACTAGAGTGCTAAAAGTCTTAGGACTTATCTACATTACCCTCTGGATTGACGGGCAGCAATAGATTCAGCAGGGGTCGATGCATCGCTTCTAGTCTAGATGCGATAAATCGAGTGCTCTCCTGTCAAATCCGGTACTCCACCAGAGCGAGAGGCGCAGGCGTAGTCGGCGGGGGAGCATCAGCCGTCTACTTACCACAGTGAGGACACTATGGTAAGTCGATCTAAGTATGTCGACTTGAGCTACGTTATTCATGTAGCTGAAGTTGGGTAACTTAGTTAGACTTTTTTTTTCCCCTACCCTCTCAGTGTAGACCAGACCTTAGTCTGGATGTTACAGCACTGGTGGTGGATGGGGCTAGCTGCCCAAGCTTGGATCCAGGCAGCTAGCTACAGAGTAGGTTAACTCCTTCTAGCCTGCTAGGAGCAAAGGCCAGCTCAAATGCCACCCTGAACGTACCTTAAGAGAGAAATGGTCTGTTGGTTAAAGGTTTATTAGTATTATCAATTATTTGCATTACTTTAGTACCTAGGAGCCCTAGTCATGGACCAAGATCCCATTGTGCTATGCTCTGGACAAACAAAACAAAAAGACAGTCACTGCCCTAAGGAGCTTACAATCCAAGCATAAAGAGACAGCTGGATACAGACAGGTTGTCTCCTTGTATTCCCCCATCAGTGAGACAATACTAGTCAACATGATAGGCAGTGGTCTTAGCACAGTAATAGCCTAATTGTGGTCAAGTATTCTGTAGGTATCCTGGCAAAAAAACGAGCATTTTCAGGAAGGATTTGAAGATAGAAAATGAGTTAATTTTGCAAAAATTTCCTGGGAGCTCCTTCCAAATGTGGGGGGGGTAACACTGGAGGAAGCACAAAGGTACTTGTTTGGAAATTTAACAAGTGGGTGATGGAAGCTGGTATTGTGGGCCAGTCAGAGGCAGGGGAGCAAATAGGTAGAGTGGGGTTAGTTTTGAAGGGCCTCAGAACTGAAGATAAGTAGCTTATGTTTGGTGTGATAGAGGAGAGGGAGCCCATGGAGGGACTCGGACTGAGTGGATGACAGGTTGAGCTGCGTGAATGGATAGGAAAGGCCATGTCTTAGAGATGTTATACTGAAAGAATCTAAAATATTTAGATGCAGCCTGGATGCGAGCACCTAGAGAGGTCTGAGTCAAAGATGACACCAAAGTTACAGGCCTGAATCACAGGCAGAATGGTGGTGGTATCCACGGGGACCAAGAAAGGAGGGAAGAGCTTGGGGAGAAAGAGTTCTGTTTTATCTGTTACCTGAATAAGTGCTTTAGTTTGAGAACCCTCAACTCCTACTGTCTTAAATTCAAAACTAGCCAATGTACTAAGGAAAGGCATGCCCTCTTTGCATACCTCCACAGACTCCTCCAAACAAACTGTTTCAGTTTCAAGGACCTCCACAACCTATCCCCACCCAACCTATCCTCTCTCATTCGCTCTCAAACTGTTGGACCCCTCCCTCCGATCAGCCCATAATGCCAGCTTCCACCAACCACTTGTTACGTTTTCAAACTAACTCCTTCATGCTTTCTCCCATGCTGCCCCTCACACTTAGGACAAGCTCCCAGTAAATGTCTGCAAAGCTACTTCATTATGCAGCTTCTAATCCCTCCTCAAACTCTTCTTTGCCATGTTGCTTACAAATCTTGACAATGGTTAGGCTGCTGGTGTGTTGTGGCACTGCCTATCACCAGTAATGTTGCATTGTTTCTGTCATCTCTTGTCTTGAACTGTAAGCTCCTCGGGGCAGGGACCATCTTCTGTTCCCTATTTGTATAGTACCTAGTACAATAGGCTAGTCCTGGTCCATTACTAGGGTTCCTAGGCACCAGGGTAATACAAATAATAAATAACAAAAGTTGTTTACCAAAAGTAGTCCAGCCCTACTGTTGTCAGTAGTTTTACTAAAGTAATGACCCAATAAAATAATATTGTTTAAATAGTTGCTCAGGTCCTTAATGTGACCTGCACTACTTCTATAGATTATCAGATTTTTTCCCCCTGAAACAAGTGTGTTGTCAAAATAAATAAATGTTCCTGTCCTGAAGTTAGTCATAGGGACAATTTCATCATTTCCTTGACTCAAATCTTAATGAATGGTCTTGTAATAACATTCAACCTCCTTCTCTGATCCTTCTTTATGCAGAAAATAATTATTCTTCCTAATGTCTTAGCCACCATGCCCTCCTCTTGCATTTTCGCTTTGACTGTTCTTACATTACCATCTTTCTTCCTTCCTCTTGTGCTGCCATTTTTTATGAAGATGTTTCTTTTCTATTATTGTGGGTGGTCCAACCTCTACCGCAAAACTCTCGGCCATGGAGGTACCCAGCTGAGATACATGATAGGGGAGAAGTGATAGATGTGTTACATCTTGACTTAAGTAAGGCTTTTGATAGTCTCGTGACCATCTCATAAACAAACTAGGGAAATACAGCCTAGATAGAGCTACTACAAGGTGGGTGCATTACTCATTCAAAAACTGTTCCCAGAGTAGTTATCAGTGGTTCACAGTCAAGCTGGAAGGGCATATCAAATGGGGTCCTGCAGGGATCAGATATGGGTCCATTTCTGTTCAATGTCTTCATCAATGATTTAGATAATGGCATAGAGTGTACACTTAAAGTTTGTGAATGATACCAAGTTGGGAGGGGCTGCGAGTCCTTTGGAGGATAGGATTAAACTTTAAAATGAACTGGAGAAATGGTCTGAAGTAAATAGGATGAAATTCAATAAGGACAAATGCAAAGCACTCCACTTGGGAAGGAACAATCAGTTGCACACATACAAAATGGGAAATGACTGCCTAGGAAGGAGTACTGCAGAAGGGATCTGGGGGTCATAAGCTATATATGAGTCAACAGTGTAACACTATTGCAAAAATAGCAAACATCCTTCTGGGATGTATTAGCAGGAGTGTTGTAAGCAACACACAAGAAGTAATTCTTCTGCTCTACTCCATGCTGATTAGCCTTCAACTAGAGTATTGTGTCCAGTTCTGGATGCCACATTTCATGAAAGATGTGGACAAACTGGAGAAAGTCCAGAGAAGAGCAACAACAATGATTAAAGGTCTAGAAAACATGACCTATGAGGGATTGAAAAAATTGGGTTTGTTTAGTCTGGAGAAGACAGAGGGGACATGACAATTTTCAAGTACATGAAAAGTTGTAACAAAGAGGAGGGAGAAAAATTGTTCTCCTTAACCTCTAAGGATAGGACAAGAAGCAATAGGCTTAAATTGCAGCAAGAGAGGGTTAGGTTGGACATTATGAAAAACTTAACTGTCAGGATAGTTAAGCACTAGAATAAATTGCTTAGGAAGGTTATGAAATCTCCATCCCTGGAGATTTTTAAAAGCAGGTTAGACAAACATCTGTCAGGGATGGTCTAGATAATACTTAATCCAGACATGAGTTTAGGCAACTGTACTAGATGACCTCTCGAGGTCCCTTCCGGTCCTGTGATTCTGACTGTTACAATACATCAGCAACATAGGGTTAACAATGAGTGGTGTTGTCATGGAGTTGCAATGTGGTGACACCACATCACGACATCAAATAGTATTCAGATTTAAGGGTTTAAACTGCATTAAGTTGTGATACAATGTTGGGGCCTCAAACCTCATTTCTTTGCTCTAAAATCCTAATATTGCTAATAATCTGGCTGATAAAATATGGCTATCTTTTAAAAAAAAATTTTTACCTCTACTTGTCTTGAAAGGTGGGATAAGTCTGCTATAAGTGCTAAACAGAATTGACTTGAATATGTCTCACCATATCTCTAAACCTTTGTCCTATTGGTTTTAAAATTGTTATCCCAATTAAGGGGATGAAGTAGAGGCTGCAGCTGTGCCATGTTTCCAGCTGTCATTTTGAACTGACGAACAGGGTTGGCAGGGAGGAGGACATGCATTTGCTGGGCAGGACAGAAGATGGCTGGGGAAGGAAAATGGATAAATGGGCACATACTTTACATATCATAGGCCTAAAAATGGTCAGATGTGGGGAGTTTACCATGAGACAGAGGCCAATTGCCCAGCCAGAGCAACTGCCGTTTTAGAAACCTGTATGGTGGTGCCAAATGGACAGTATGGGACAAGGCAGGGAGGGAAAGTGGGGGGCCTAGGAGTCTGAAAGGCTCCTAGCTCACATCCACCGAAAATGGCTGCAGACATGCGGCACCCAGAACAGAAGCTAACATGGCAGCATAGCACACTAATAAAGGGTAGAGACAGATACTTACATGTCAAGGTTCCCTCCATAGGAGGTTCTGCCTCAATCCCAACTTTGGTTGCTGTGGAGCAAGGATTGGGCTTGTCTTCTACCTGCCTGGCCACAGGGTCCTGAGTCCTGAAGAGATCCTAGCTTTCCAGGGGGAATCTCCTCACTGGCCTCCTTCTGCTCAGCCTCTGATGAATCTTGCTGCTTATGGAGGTACAGAGAGAGAGCAGATAGCAGGCTTTCTCTGCTAGATTGAAGAGCCCATTATTAAATACTTATTTCCCATCTATGTACTTATAGACTGTGATCAACTCACCCCTTAATCTTTTTGACTGAGCTCTTTGAGTCTATTTAGTTTATCACTATAAGGTCTGTTTTCTAATGCTTTACTCAATTTCATGGTTCTTCTCTGAACCGTCTCCAATTTATCAACATCCTTTTTGAATTGTGGGCACCAGAAATGAACACAAATATTCCAGCAGCAGTTGCACCAATGCAAAATACAGAGATAAAATAATCTCTACTCCTCCTTGAGATTCCAATGTTTATGCATTCTAGGATCGCATTAGCTCTTTTGGACTCAGCACCACACTGGGAGCTCATGTTCAGCTGATTAAACACCCCAATCCCCAAATCTTTTTCAGAGTCACTGCTTCCCAGGATAGTCCCCCATCCTGTAAGTATGGCTGACGTTCTTTGTTCCTAGATGTACACTTTTACATTTAGTTGTATTCAAAAGCATATAGTTCACTTGTGTCCAGGTCACCGAGAAATCCAGATCACTCTAATCAGTGCCTGTACTTAGAGAACAAACAGTCAAATAACCCACAGAAGACAGACCAAATGCACCATTCATCAAGTTCTGCTATGTCCAAGCACAGGGTCTGTGCTATATTGAATTGTCATGTGTACACAAGCATTTTCAAACCAGATTCACTCCACTTAATCTAGTTTAAACCACCCATGTGCACAAGTCTTTAGTGTGCACTGTGTTCCCAAAGCTCCACATATTAAAGTTATTACCAACCATTTCTGTCTGGCAGTCAAAAATTCATAGAACCATACTAAGATTACTGTTTGGTATTCAAACCTCAGGATTCCTTAGTGTTTTGGCAAAACCCAGTCAGTAATCCAGTTGCACTTCCGTTACTGCTGGCAAACGGACTACCACCAAGAGAGAATTCTCTAATAACAAAATATGATATTATATAGTCAACAGTTTAGCACTAGGATTAAAAACCTAACCTTAATATTCTCAATTCACAGATCCCAAGTCCGGATGGGAGTGTGGTGGTGGTCTAGTCTGACCATCTGCATAACGCAAGACTTCTCCAAAGTACTTCCTGTTTGAACTAGAGCATCCCCTTTAGGAAAGGGAGGAAAAAAAAAAAACACCGGACCTTGGTTTAAAAACTGCCAGTGATGGAGAATTTATCACAGCCCTTGGTAAATTTTCCAGTGGTTAGTTCCCCACTACATTGTTTTGTTTATATGTATATCTTACCTAAAATAGGACTTCAGAATATGACCTGGCAATCATATTCACAACATTTTAATATGAAAATCTTTTGTTGACATTTGATGCAGAATGATGTATATCTAGTGCAGGGGTGGCCAGCCTCAGAAGGAGCCAGAATTTACCAATGTACATTGCCAAAGAACCACAGTCATACGTCAGCAGCCCCCCATCAGCTTCCCCCACCCTGGCTCCCACCGGCTCAGCCCCGCCAATCAGCCACATATTAACTTCTGAAGAGCAGCGTGTGGCTCCAGAGCCACAGGTTGGCCACCCCGAGTGATTCATGCACTTGCATCAGACAAATGACGATAGTATGTTAACAGAACTTGGACAAAATCTAAAAGTAAAAAAGGATACTAGTCTCTGTGTTTTGGATGTGTGCTATCTTATTTTGCTACCGTTGTTTTCTGATTACTGTATATCAAGGCATTTAATGTACTAGTAATACTTAAGGCTTCCATGTTACATATAAAAATCATATCTAAAGAATGAATGGAAATTTTTCAGAAAGTATCATAGGCACTATTGGAGGGGGAAAAAACCCTATTATTGCTAAAGAACTAATTGTGGCGGTGTATTCTAATATTGGCATTTTAGGGGATTGCTTTTTAAAATGCAGTCATAACAAATCCTTGTTGTAAATAAAACGTTAGCATTTAAGATCATGTTATCTACTGTAGGTTTAATGGTTCTCTCACTCAAAACAACTATACAATATACAGTTTAAAAAAGTATATTGCCAGTTTATTTCTAAGAGCTTTTCCTTTTAAGCTATGTTGATTAACTGACTCGATTATACATATAGCTTGATCGAAGATGTGATCTATGAGCTCCGATTACAAGGAACTGAATAGCAAAATTAGTGAACATTTTCTTCTGTAATCCAGTTTATTTTCTCGTTAATATATTGTACTTGACTAGTAAATATAACCCTGCTTTCCCCATTACTTCCTTAAAATACATATTCACTGCAGAATGCCCATATCAGTGTTTAGAGCATATTAAACTCTTTTAATTCTTTAAAGTGTGCACATTAAAATTAGCAATAATATTAAATCAGTTTTAATTTCATCAAAGGAAGCCTGATACACTTACAAATAACTAGCCTTTAAAGCCTGCCTTGCTTTTCATTTTAATTAGGAATCATGTCACTTCAAAACTATCATTTGAGTCTGCTTGATATGGAAATGAAAGTCAGTGCTTGTAGGGTTAATCTGCTGAGTCGTGACTACTTGTAACTGTCAAATTCTCTCCAAGGATAAATAATTAAAGCTTCAGAAAGAATAAGCACACAGGAAGCAGTGGAGATTGGATGTACGTAGGTGTTGAGGGCATTCATTTTTACCCAATCGCTGAATAAAGAACGCATTATTCATGCAATCTTGTTCATTCACTGCTACGTGACCTGCACCACAATAGGAGACTGCAGCATCCAGTGCTGAACTGAACTGCATTAGACAAGAAGGAAAGAACTGTAACTGTACCAGTACAAAGAAAAGGAGGACTTGTGGCACCTTAGAGACTAACCAATTTATTTGAGCATAAGCTTTTGTGAGCTACAGCTCACTTCATACGGCTGCTACTCTGAAACCTGTACCAGTACAATATTTCAAACAAAAGAACAAAATGCTGCCCTGTAGGTGTATATACAGCCTGTGGTTAATGTTATACTGAGATGAGTTACAGTTCTGATGACTAACATTGAAGCTGCTCATAAAAAAAGTATATTCTTTGTCATAGTTTTTCTTCATACTCTCCAATATGACTTGCAAATATTTGCCTTAAAGTGAAAACTCTCCCTCTCTTTTAACCTCTCTCTCTTAAATTTGTGATTAAATAGTCTCTTCCAGACTTTTAAAAAAAAAAACCTAACAGATGGATGCTGATCACCTATTCAACAATTCACACAGAAATGAAGAGAAAATATTATCTAAGAGCAGCTTATATTGTGAAATATAAAACCTGTAGCAAGGCACCTTAGCACTATAACTTTAAAAACCTCTGTTGGGTCTTTTTTAAAAGCTGAAAGTCTTCCTGTCCTTTAAATAGTTCCTTTTTTCTCTATATACTCCATGGTATATACACCACTTTTACTCATTCGGATATCCATCTTTGACATGACACATCATAGCCCTTGTTAACACTTCTCATTGTATGTCTTTCCAGATATAATTGTTGTTTGCTTACCTACTTCTAAAACCAAAGGGAAAAAATGAACTCCCCCAACATGACTAAATCAGCTAATACAAATTTTAAAAATCCATAATATAGGATCAAAGTCAAGGAAAAATATCATCAAGCTAGGCTTTGACATACCCAGAGGCAAAAGCACCACTCTGAGAGATTTATACCTTTTTTTCCTAACTATGCAGTTTAGATACCAGGCTCGACTACATCCAGCTTCATCATCTTTGGTAGTATATGTAATAGATTTAGATATTATATCCCAAGTCTGGACAGACCAAGCAATGGTTGCAACCCTATTTAAAAATCAATAATGGTGATCCTGGAGAAAAGACTGAATACCTCTAACAAAAGATTGTTATTTTCAATGCTGTAGTAAACAGAAACTCAGTTCTATTTTGATACTAATGATAAAGGTCAAACATTGTCCAGGATGCTTATAAAACAGAACTAAGAGGAAAAAAGAAAGGGAAGCAGAAAAAGCAAAAACACAAGAAATTGAAAAAGTGCAACCTTTGTATACAAGAACTGGGTCAAGAAGTATATTAAACACCTCTCCCCTTCCTCAGAGGGATAACTAAATGCCATTCTTATTGATAAAACTAAAGCGTCTCTCAGCTGGCTGAAACAGAGTATTATGAGTGGTGGAATAAAGCTCATAAATTCCTCGCCTATAGATTAAGAAAAGGAAAAGTCAAATACAAGCAAATAAAAAAAGGAAAATATAAGATCACAGAAATTGTTGAATTCAGGAGGTTTTATACAAATCTTTATATCTTCAACTAGAAAGAGCCTATGGGAAAAATTAAGGAATATAATAATGAAGATAACATCCCAGGGTTAATTCAGAAACAACTGATTGATTTAGAAAGACAAATAGGGGAAGAGGAGGTTACAGAGGTGAATAAATCAATGTCAACACACAAATTCTTAGGACAGATGCATCCTAAGTAGAGCTTTATAAAATATCAGAAATCACTGCAGGTAAATTAACTACTCTATGTAATGATTTGTAGAGAATAAGGAGGTTCCATATACACTGAAAGAGGCAGATATAGTAATAATACCAATGCTACAAAAAGACAAGCTGCTATCTTGCTTCTTAATGTAGACATGAAAATATTTTCAGAGACTCTTGCCAGATTCTTGCTATTCAGCACTGGTGAGGCCATATCTGGAGAATTGTGTCCAGTTTTGGTCCCCCCTGCTACAGAAGGGATGTGGACAAATTGGAGAGAGTCCAGAGGAGGGCAAAGAAAATGATTAGGGGGCTGGGGCACGTGACTTACTAGGAGAGGCTGAGGGAACTGGGGTTATTTAGTCTGCAGAAAAGAAGAGTGAGGGGGGATTTGATAGCTGCTTTCAACTACCTGAAGGGGGGGTTCCAAAGAGGATGGAGCTAGGCTGTTCTCAGTGGTGGCAGATGACAGAACAAGAAGCAATGGTCTCAAGTTGCAGTGGGGGTGGTCTAGGCTGCATATTAGGAAACAGTATTTCACTAGGAGGGTGGTGAAGCACTGGAATGGGTTACCTAGGGAGGTGGTGGAATCTCCATCCTTAGAGGTTTTTAAGGCCCGGCTTGACAAAGCCCTCACTGGGATGATTTAGTTGGTGTTGGTCCTGCTTTGAGCAGGGGACTAGATGACCTCCTGAGGTCTCTTCCAACCCTAATATTCTATGATTCTAAGAACAGAAGTAGTCCATCCTCAGTCCATACACATTGATCAAATAGGGTTCATATGTAACAGAAAACTGAGTGATCACATTAGAAAAATTATTAGAGTAATTCATGATATACAGAATTTTTAAAAGGACTACTGCTATCCTTTGACACTGAGAATGCCTTTGATAAAGTAGGGTGGTCTTTCCTAAAGACACTGCATTTGACGACGGATTTTGGAGGTGATATGACATCTTGGGTAACTATATGACTTTCTTTCTCTACTAGGATAAAAGTTAATGGAGAATATAGCAAAGAACTACAAATAAAGAAGAATCAGACAAGGTTGTCCTTTATGTCCCTTGTTGTTCACCTTCTTTATTGAACCTCTGACCCAAAAATACATCAGAATAATAGCAAAACAGGGGTTACCATTAATAAAAGATAACATTAAAATTGAGCTGTAGGCAGATGATGTAGTTCTAATGGAAACCAATCCACTACAATGTATGACTTGCATTCAGAATGTTAATAATGAACTCAGTGATATATCATGTTATAAAATTATACTAAATCTGAAATATTAAATGTAGGACTGGAGGAATGTATGATTAAATAACTACAAAATACATTTGAGTTTGTGTGGTATAAACAAATAAGCACTTAGGACTGAATATTTCTCCTAACCGCCATTGGTTCTATGAAATGTATTTTCCTTTCATTATTTCAAAATAGAAAAATGATTTCTCTGAACAGAAAAAAACTATATTTGTCTTGTCCTGGCTCTATAGCTGTGGTAAAAATGAATTAGTCAACAAAAAATAACTTCCTGTTTCAAGCCCTACCAATATGGATACCAGAAAGAACTCTAACGGAAATTCAAACAAGAATTGTTAAACTTGCATAGCACAATAAGTTCCCAAGAACAAATAGCAAAAATCTCTGTAAACTCACTCGAAAAGGTGGATTGGTAGTACCAATTTCACTAAAATATTTGCCAGCTCAGTTAAGATCACTATCAACCTGGCATCATAATGACCTCAATAAATGCTGGGTGGAAATCGAACAGGACTGAAATATAAATTTAGTGCATTGATTTTCTTATCCAAAAGATTTAGACCAAAGCAACTGGATAACAATCCAGGTGTCTGAATGACACTTTAGTTATGTTCACCTGTTTTTTGTGGCTACAAATCTATATGTTGTGTAGCATTGTGTAGTTATAAATATCCAAACTTTTGGATAAATTAAATGAAAAACCAGGTCATCCCATAATCTTATTCAGATATCAAGCAAATAAAAAACTGGAAAGGAGAAAACTGAGAAATAGGGGGTCTCCTTACATGAAATAGTAATTCATTCTCCAGGCCCACTCAGGGCTGACATGTTGCTATATATACATGCTGCATGTGGGAGGTTTCCAGGTTCAAAGCTCAAGTTGTATTTCTGTTGTTTTGTTTGAGCTTGTCTCCTAATGCATAATTCAGACTCAGATAATTTTCATATTTGGGGTCCAAATATATGAATATTCAGAACACCAAGTATAAATCCCATCCAATCTTTAAAATAAGCTATTATACTATCCTCCTTCATATTAGTATCTCCCTCCCACGCGCACTTCTCTTTAGTTTTTTCTGCAGAAAGTAGCCCAGCGGTCTTCTAATCACCTCTCCCTACAATGTTTGTTGTCTTCAAGAGAAGGCTGTTTTTTCCCATTATCTCTTCCTTATGTGGCAACTTGGTGATGAGCTCCTTGCTTCTCTGGGAGAGCAGCAAGGTAGACCTGTTTAAGTTTTTTCTCAGGTATCTGCAAGTGGGTGAGTAGCTTGTCCACCCACCTCGGTCAGTAGACCAGTGTACTCTGGGGGTGAGGATCTGCTGGGATCTTCAACCCCCACCCACTAGGAAGAGACAGGGCAGGAAATAAAAGCACCACCAGTTGCCTAGCTTTATTCTACAGAGTTTATTGAGAGGGTCTGAAGAACCTCTGACAAACAGCCTGTTGGAAGTTATACTGAATTACAGGATGGTATCGCCAGACTTGGAAAATGCTAAGAAAGAAACAAGAAATAGTCAACTTTAATGCCGTATATTTTATACCCGTTCTACTCACCTACCAACAGTTTAAAAAAGATTTAATATTGGAGACTAACCAGTTGATGCATATAATACATGTTTTCTTAGCCAATTTATAATTAGACAGTAAGGCAAAAATAGTGATTGTGATTATTGTAAACACAGCCCTGAGCCTCTTCAAGAAACAAAAACTTGCTGAACTCTAATATCCTTAGATATAATTATCTCATGATAAACTAAGTCACTGGAATTATCCAGCTACTCAAATTTATATTCTGAAGAAAAAAAATGTGAATTTCCTATGATGATAGGATAGGTTCATCACAGCTCGAGCTCTACATAAACTACATAGTCTATGCAGATTAACCTACTCCTTAAAACCTCCACACCAACTTACGCTGTAATGCCTGTAAGAAATATCAGGTATTTCTTTTAGATATTAAAAAAAATTCTGCCTACCATGCTATACACTAGTCCTTACTGAATAACCACATACTCTCACAGATATAACCCCTATCCATCCCCTCCCCCCTGCTCCTCTTGTATCATGGATGTAGTTAAGCCCCAATCCTGCAATAAACTATGCATAGGTGGACTTGCATACTCACACAGAAACTCAATGGCTTTACTGGGGTTCTGTACACAGTTCACTGTGGGTTGAGGGCTTTAGATTATGATCTCTTCAGAAGGTTCATATATTCAGGTGAATAAAAGTATTGGAAGCTATAGTAATACAAAGAAATGAAATAAAATTTAAAATACCTTTCTCTCAAGCACGAATCAGTATGTTATTTCAGTCCTTACTTTAATTTTATTTACTTATTGTTGTCAGTAAAATAGTGTAAGCAGAGTCTGAATGAGCTCTCCCCTAGCATCTAGTGGTGAGCTGTAGAAAGGGATTTCAGGAGCTGATCTCATTTGCATGGGCACACCCACCCTGCCTAGGTGCTCAGCATGATGGGATTGCTTGCCCAGTTGGTCACTTTTGGCTAGTGTGGGATCCCCTTTCTCCTTGTTATTGAGGCAGGAGTAATAAAGTCACTGATACCTAGGTCTAAGTATTAGACCTACTTTGGGATAGTGTCTCTGATGCAAGAGACTGCCCAGTGTGCATCAGCAGTGAGGCTCCCCTGCTAACAGCTGAAATCACAGAGAGCTGTGTTAAGTGGTGGGCCCTGAAGACACCTTGGTGCAGGGCAGCTGGCAGAGAGGTGCAGCCAGCAGGGTGGCTGGTGGAGAGTACCAGAGCAGAGCCCTGCAGAGACTTGTGGCGAGTCAATGCCTGAGCACCAGAATGAGTAAGGTGCCTCCTTATCTTCCCCACCCCACCCCCAGGGTGGGGAGGTGAACTCTGCAGATGCATCTCTGAACTCTGGGTCTGCACTGTCCAAAGGACAGCAACTGTGAGTGCAGAGAAGGGACAGGTACGTTAAAGGGACTTTTGGGTTGCTGGACTGAAGAACCTGAGGGGAAAAGGACACTGCCCAACTTACTTGGTGGTGGGTCTTTTGCTCATGGTTTATGTCTATAAACCCTGTTTGTGGTGTTTCCCTAAATTAATGCTGCATTATTTCCCTCCTTTTATTAAAAATTTTTTTGCTACACTCAGACTCTGTGCGTGCGAGAGGAGAAGTATTGCCTCTTAGAGGCATCCAGGGGGTGGTGTGTAATTGTCCCAAGTCACTGGGCGGGGGCTCAAGCCAGTTTTGTGTATTGTTGAAAAGGAACCCCTACATACTGAATCCGGCCCTTGCTATCAACTCTGACTGGCAGAAGAGTTACAATAGGAAAAGAACACTTTTCCTTAAAATGTAGCTAAAATGAAAATTGGGAACAAGTACATTTTAGGCCTAGTTCTCCTCTCACTTAAAGTCAGGAATCACTCCAATGAAGTCAATTAAAGTGATGCTGATGCACAAACTGTAGAAGGCTTACCAGAATCCTTTTTGCTTTAGAAAGCTTATTTTTAAAGTACATTGTAAAGACCCTTAGCCTTCTCGTTGGTCACCATCTTGAGGAAACAACAAGATCATTTTTTCAGAAGTCTCTCACAATTAGCAGCTTTGTTGGCCATTTCTGTAGAGAGATGAAGAAAAAGTTGAGCATAAAGACTACAAAGTCTGATTCTCCACTACCTTAACTTTGTGTAGATATTTACACTTGTGAGTGTAAGATGCTACTATTCTCATTGGGTAGAATTTTACACTCATTATGCCTTGTTTTATTCAGGTGTAAATGACTATATAAGGTGCAAGGTAATTGAGAATCAGGACCTGCATTTTCAATTTCACCCCCTAGGTCAAGGTTGATGTTCATCAGCAGAGCAATGTGAGGGAGGCCTGTTCTTCAGATACCTTTCTGCACCTGTACTATGGATGAAAAGAGGACATCACTTCCCGGGGCTGTCAGTCCAGCAACATACACAAGCACTAAAATTCACTGAAATATTAGAAATAGAAACACAAAGAGCCCAATCCTGCTAATTGCAGATGTCCCTTATCCATATTGTTATTTTTTTTTAATTTGTATTGTGGTAGTGCCTAGAGATCTCAGCCATGGACCAGGACCCCATTGTACTGGTACTGTACAAACAGAACAAAAAGTCACTTCTTCAAATAGCTTACAATCTTAAGTAAATCCTGTTCAGAAGAAGCTCCATAGGGACCTGATCTATTCTGAGAGGACACTCAGGCTAGTGCAGTAGAGACTCATGAAGATCCAGAAGGGTGCAGGCAATTTATTCAAATGATCTGCACCTGAGCAGGTCTCCACAGATCCTGAACTTTTCAGGAGAGAGATCCGGAAGAGATACACAGAAGGACAGCAATAACCCAAATTAAAATCCATGTCTAGGAAAGAGAGAGGGACCAAGTGGTTGGGCAGCTGAGAGTGGAAAGGGGTTCAGACAGTACCTTCAAATCTTAATTGGAGGATAGGGAATTGGATAAGTCAAGAAAGTGGAAAACGTGATGGCTTTCCCCCTCCCAATTGCCTGGGTTGTGGAAGAGATCAACCAGTTCCTTTCTCAAGAGGCAGATGCTTTCATTTGGCTCCGGGTCTGGTTGGATGTGGGCATTCTTAGCCCTTAGGGTCTCCCTGGCAGAGAGACAGAAGGGAGCCTGCCCCCCATGTTGGGATGTTGTGGGGAGACACCTCCTCCACAATGTCACTCCCCTGGTAATTCCTCCACCCAGAGCCAGTGCGAGGCATAAGCAGACTAAGCAATTGCTTAGGGCCCCAGCCAGCTGAAGAGGGCCCCTTTTAATTGTTAGCATGTCTTCTGCGGGGGAGGGGGGACATATTCCTGCATAGGGCCCCCACAATGGGCTAGCACTGGCACTGCTTCTACCATATGGATCAGTCAATGGGAAGAGCCATAGACTCAGCCACTGGAGGGATGGGCAGAGCGGATCAGCCACAGACCATTCCACAGCTACTGCTGAGGAGGGCGTCCCTCACCGGAGATGCCATTGGCATTTCATGAGTGTGAATCTTAACAAGGTTAGAGAGCTGTGGCCAGTCTCTGTATGCACTGAGGATACTTCACTTGATTTTGACAGTTTCATCTCTAATCCAAACAGCTTCCAGCATTTTTTCCTGGTACTGAAGGCAAGGCAAAGCTTTGTAATTACCCTCTGCCATTTAATGTGTGCATGTGTATATTTAGTACTCTTGAAAGGTGTTTAAGTAACAGCCCTGGAAACTGAAATCCTCTATTTAACCATAGAAGAGACTTAACATTGTCAGTGAAACATGCAAGTTGCACCATCTGACAGGGCCTCAACGCTCACCTAAAAGGATCACCTCCCAAGCATAAGATTAAGGAGTCTTTTTTTCGAATCCAAAATCCAGGACAGTTTCATGGCAACATTTTTACAGGTATAAAATACTCAAGTGCTCTGCATTCTGCCTCTTTCCGTGATCTGCTTCACCTGGTAGAAAAAGCTCCAACTGGAGCCATGGAATAGATCAAGGCAAGGTTGATTTCTTGCTCTGCACTCCCTTTTCCTACCTCCATACTATCTATGGTTCTGGTGACCATGAAAAGGAAAAAAGTGAGATACAGAAGGACTGCCAGGTGCTTATCCACCTTCCTGTCCAACTCCCTCCCCTTCTTTTTTGAGGTCCAAAGCAGGGGTTTTGCACTGGCTAGTCTGTGTCATTGACTCATCTTACAATTTGCAATGTTGGTGCCTGACGAGCTTTGGCCTTGAACAATGGATGGTTCAGAACACCTGCTTACTACGTAACAAGAGTGAAACAGCACATACAAAAGTTTCTGTAGTGGTGTAGCATTATGTAGTTATAAATATCCAAACTTTTGGATAAATTTTATGAAAAACCAGGTCATTCCAAAAAGTTCTTGAGACACCAAGACAGCATATAAAAAATTATGCGATGCTCCCGAGAAAACTGAGACATAGGGGTCTCTTTAAATAGTAATTAATTCTCCAGGCCCACTCAGATCTTGACCTCTCTGCTGACACTCTCAACAACGATAACAGCACTAATTTCGGTAGGGATTAGTTTTGGTCCCAGTCCCATGGGAAATGACCACCAAACAGATTAAAATTTTCAGACACTCTGAGTTGAGCTGGATGTGAACTGACCTATAGGTAAAAAGCTCTCTTTTACCCCTATCCTCAACCATCCAGTTCACTAGCTATACTTTTTAACTTCTTCTTTGGGGGGAGGGGAAATTTACCCTCCCAGAAATGTTTTGGGGAAAGCTGTTTAGGGTTAAGAAAAGCTTGTCATTCGTTCTGATATTAATTTTGATTTATTGAATTTTCTCATGTAATATCAGATAAATGAGGGAACATGTTTAACTGCCAGATGATACATTAAAGCAAATAATCCAGTAATGTATCATCAATCATATGAGGCATGATTTTTTGTAACAAATTTATTTTAGCATTCTGTTTCAAATTTCTGCACCAGCAAAACCCTTTTCTCCATGTAGCTCCATCTGCTGATTGAAGAAATGTTACAAGGTACCATGGTAACGCTTGCTATGCTATAACACGTATTGAAGAAATACATTTCAGACTCATGAGGCATAACTAAGACATACAAACATGCACAAACACTAAGAAAAACACCCTGGAGCAGGATTACTTTGAAAAAAAATACCACTGATTTTTTTGTTTTAAATTAAAAAGACAATGTAGTGGGAAAAAATGAGCTTGCTTTAACAAAATGCAGTTTTGTGTTTTTAAAATGTATTAAATCCTGCAGTTTGAAATAAAATTCAAGAACTTGCAGTGGCTTGAACTGACAGTTTTGATGCCTAGGCTTTACAGCTCAGTGCTCATCAACCAGTTCACAACTCCCCATGTTATTTAAAGGCAAATTCAGTCCTGTTCTTCACAGAATGCCCCTTAGCAGCAGCAGAGTGTGGCAATGGAGAGGAGGAAACAGAACCTTGTCTGGCTAGATGACATTAACGGACCTACTTGGATGGAAGCAGGCAAAAGCATGAAAGGTCCCACAGTGCCTACCTCAGCCAAGTGGAACCACTGGAGGGAGGATTTCTCCTCCTGGCCCACCTACTCAAGCTAGAAGTTGGACTTTGCATTTACTCCTTGCAACGTTGTAAACAAATGTCAGTAGTTCATTAATATGAGAAATGCTATTCTAAACAGTCTCTCCTTTGAAGAAATGCAATGTGGTTTTCACTGCTAAAAATACAAATGTTTTTATGTAGAATACCACTCTTGCATTTGTGATTTCAGTAGGATTGTGGCTTATTGTTTATTTATATTGTCATTGATATACATGACAATGGATAGACAAGGTTATAAAAGAAAAAAAATTCAAACATGAAATGGAAAGCATTTTATCTGCCACGACCTGAATTCAGGGCTCAGAGTTTCTCCTACAACAGCTGGTGACATCTCTAATACGGAGAATGGAACAGGTTAGTAAAGAAGGAAATAATTGCCAAATATTTAATTTTTAAATTATTTTTTTGTAACACTGGGGTAGAAATCTGTGGATTAATATATTTGCATGTGCTCCATCTGTGGAAACTAGGGGAAGAGATGTACTACAAAGAATTCAATATGCCAGCAGTTTTAATTTGGGATGTTCTAGTACAGCAGAATGCTTCCCCTTCATGAACTCCTGTCACTAAAGAATTGAACATAGATAAAAAATATTAGTATTCCAAAAGTGGAATAAGATATGGTAAAACTAGGTAGATCTCTGGGAATTACCCTAAAATAGTAAGTTTACAGAATTGTACTGTTCATGTAGGGACCTCTCCAAATCCCATTGAAGTTGAACAGTCTTTCCATTTACTTCAGGGGACTTTGGATCAAGCCCATAAACTTGGGATGACTGTAGGATTAGAGCAGAAAAAACAAAAAGACCAACACACCAAAAAACAGCAACAAAAATGAAAATAAAAAACCCCTACATTTTTCAACACATCTGCAAGTTGCAAAACCAGGGCTCAACTCAGTATCCATGACAACTCCACTGATGTGTTGCTAAAAACAAGACAAAGGCATTAAGTTTTAATACCTATACAGCTAGCTGAATCAGTTTGTCTGAATCGTTGCTGAACTATGCATTGCTTAATTTTTATTAAATTCAGACTATTCCACACAGAGGTTTACTATATATCCTGAAAATATGTAGATGTTCTCCACTGGAAGAGCGCCATCAAGTAAGATTTCAATCAGATGTCTACATAGAATGACTCAAAAAAGGGGGGAAGGGGAGACATCATAGAAATGTAGGTCTGGAAGGGTCCTCGAGAGGTCATTTAGTCCAGAGATTCTCAACCTTTTTCTTTCTGACTCCCCCACACCCCTACATTCTATAAAAACTCCATATGGGCCAAAATACCTGGTTTTCTGCATATAAAAGCCAGGGTCGGCATTAGGGGGTAGCAAGCATGGCAACTGCCTGGGGCCCCATGCCACAGGGGCCCCCACAAACTACATTGCTTAGGCTTTGGCTTCAGCCCTGGGGGGGCTCAGGGACCCAGACTTCAGCCCCATGCACTGGGACTTCAGCTTTCTGCTCTGGGCCTCAGCAAATCTAATGCTGGCCTTGCTTGGCGGCCCTCCTGAAACCTGCTTGTGGCCCCCCAGGGTGACCCAGACTCCTGGTTGAGAACCACTGATCTAGTCCACTCTTCTATGCTCAGCAGAACCAAGGACACCAAGACCATCCCTGACAGGTGTTTGTCAAACCTGTTCTTAAAAACTTCCAATGATGGGGATTACACAGCCTTCCTTGGAAGCCTATTCCAGTATTTATCTATCCTTATCGTTAGAAAATTTTTTCTAACACCTCACCTAAATCTCCCTTGTTGTAGATTAAGTTGATTACTTCTTTTCCTATCTTCAGTGGCCATGGAGAACAATTGATCACCATCCTCTTATAACAGCTCTTAACATATCTGAAGACTTAACAGGTCCTTCCTCAGCCTTCTTTTCTTAAGAAAAAGCATGTCCAGTTTTTTTAACCTTTCCTCATAGGTTAGGTTTTCTAAACCTTTTATCATTTTTGTTGCTGTCCTCTGGACTCTCACTAACTTGTCCACATCTTTCTTAAAGTGTGGCAACCAGAACTGGACATAATACTCCAGCTGGGACCTCACCACTGCTGAGTACAGTGGGACAGTTACCTCTTGTGTCCAACATATGACACTCTTGTTAATACACCCCAGAATGATGTTAGCCTTTTGCAACTGCATCACATTGTTGACCTATATTCAATTTGTGATCCATTATAACCTGATCCTTTCCAGTAGTACTACCAGCTAGTCAATTATTCCCCATTTTGTAGTTGTGCATTTGATATTTTCCTTCCTAAGTGAAGTACTTAACACTTGTCTTTACTGAATTTCATCTTGTTTATTTCAGACCAATTATCCAAATTGTCTAGGTGATTTTGAATTCTAATCCTGTCCTCCAAAGGGCTTGCAACACCCCCCAGGTTGGTGTTATCCACAAATTTTATAAGCATACTTTCCACTCCATTATCCAAGTAATTAATAAAAATATTGACAAGTACCAGACCTATGATTGACCTCTGTATATGCCCTCCCAGTTTGACATGAAGCCATTGATAACCAGCAGGAGAGCTCCTGGTAATAGCTCACCTTAAGTGATCACTCTCGTTACAGGGTGTATGGTAACACCCATTGTTTCATGTTCTCTATGTATATAAATCTCCCCACTGTATTTTCCACTGAATGCATCCGATGAAGTGAGCTGTAGCTCATGAAAGCTTATGCTCAAATAAATTTGTTAGTCCCTAAGGTGCCACAAGTCCTCTTTTTCTTTTTATGAATACAGACTAACACGGCTGCTACTCTGAAACCTGTCACATTTACCTAGTTTGCTTGTGAGTCTGTTATGTAGGACTGTGTCAAAGCCTTCCTAAAAACATCAAGATATATCACATCTACTGCTTCACCCCTATCCACTAGGCCAGTAACCCTCTCAAAGAGGGAAATTAGGTTGGTTTGGCATTTTTGTTCTTGACACATCCATGTGGGCTCTTTCTTATATCCCTGTTATCCTGAAGGTACTTACAAAATTGATCGTTCAATAATTTCTTCCAGTATCTTTCCAGGTATTGAAGTTAGGCCAACTGGTCTATAATTTCCCAGGTCCTCTTTGTTCCCCTTTTTAAAGATATGTACTACTGCTGCCCTTCTTCAGTGCTCTGGGGCCTCACCCGTTCTCCATGAGTTCTTAAAGAATAATTGCTAATGGTTCCAAGGCATAAATTCAAGGTTCTGTATTTCTCCTACAAGAGATGACAGCTCTAGCAACTAAGAAAAGGCAGGGAGCCACAAGAGACTTAACAAGTTGAGAAATATGGGAGGACAAAAAGGAGATTTAACATGAAAAATGCAAGATACAACACTGGGAAAAAAAGATTTCAAATGGATCTTCAATGCAAGAAAGGCACCTGCAAATGAGCAATACTCAAAATTATCTCATGGTCATAGAGAACAATAAATTAAACAAGTTCCCATGAGATATGGCAGCAGAAATGGCAGTACAGTTATGCGGTATTATACATACACAGGCATTGCCCCAAAGAACAGAATAAATGGTCCCTTCCCTGTGCTGCTCTGGTGCAACATTGTATTCAGTTCCAGAACAAGTTATTACCAGAAATAGGTTGATAAACTATAGGGAGCTCAAAGAAGACTAAAAATAACTAGGAGTACTGATTAAAGACACTAAATATGCATACTTTGGTTAAATTAATTAAATGGGGGACATAACAATCAATACCAGAAGGGCATAAACACCAAGGTCAGACAGGAATTTAGGCTTGTATAAGTAAAAAGTATAATAAGAAATAATGGAATTAAATTAGGAAAAGCAAGATTGAGTGGGGTTCCAATTACTCTTCCTTCAGAAACAAAATTCCCTTAAACTTCAACCAGAGCAGGATTGGGTACAAAAATACTAGGAAAAACTGACAGTGAGATGTAATGTATTAGTCCTCAATTCCACGCTCAGACTCTTATTTCAGCAATGGACCAGTTTGCTAATGGCTGACTCATCTTTGAGCCCAAGCTGACTTTAGCGCCATGCTCAGAATAGGGGTGTCAGAAGGCATCCCTTCCTGGAGCACTCTTGTGCAGCGAGCCAGGGCACAACAGGCATGTTTGACTCAATTTCTCTTTCAGAGCCCCTAGAAGTAGTCCAAATAGTCTAAGTAGTCCTGTACGTCACGTAGAGCTCCTCACCATGCCCCAGCTCTGCAGTACTGCCTCACTCTCATCCTTCAGCTCTGAAAGCTAGCAGGCATCTCTCTCTGCTATTCTAAACATTCAGTTCTCACGGGCCTTCTCTGCCCTTGGGTTCTTTGGCTCAGGGGGATAAGAAGCTAGCCCCTCCTCTAGCTTCCTGATAATTCCTTCCTCTTTCAGGGAGAGAATGGTAGGGGGAGGGAGGAATTCCAGATCCCCAGAGACCTGCTCCACGCTCCTGACTCTCTGCCAGCTCCCTTTTCTTGATGATTTTCACAGACTTCTGAATCAGCTAGTCTTCTCCCTCTCAGGCTATGTTCACACTAGGAATGCTACAGTGGCACAACTGTGTCAATTTAGTATGAACACTTACTATAGTGATGGAGGGAGCTTTTCTGCCACTGTAGAAATCCACCTCCTTGAGAGGCGTAAACTAAGTCAACAGAAGAATTCCTCCGTCAATTCTGAGGCATCTACAGCAGGGCTTAGGTCAGCTTAATTACATTGCACAGAACATGACATTTTTCACATGCCTGATCCATGTAGTTAAGCCAACCTAATTTTGTAGTCTAGACCAGCCCTCGGGCTCTCCCTGGTTCTTTATAGCCCCAGGTGCAGCCCCACCCTCTTAATTCACCAGACTGGCAGCACCTGTTCTGACACAAGGAAGCTGGACCTGCTTCATTTACAGGGGCCAGCAGCCATCCTGTGATAAAAGGGAAGGGCCAGTCTGCCAGATTTGGGGGTAGCTTTTCCATGGGCAGGAAAACCCTGACACAATGATGCAGGGCTGTCCTCTCTTGTGGCTTTTACCCAAGAGGGGACAAGCTGGTCCTTGGTGTTTATTCTATGTCGTTTAGATCCTCCTACTTTTGGAAATGTTCCTACACCATGAAACTTAATCACATAGCATATAGATTTTCAGATGAAAATCTATCACTATCTGTACCCACAGGTACCAAAAGTAGACATGCACAGAAATTATCTGCAAAAATTCCATTATCTTCCAATTTTCTCAAAATGTTTAATACATTTTGATCTCCTGATATTACCAGAGCCAAAAACTAGGGAAAATACTAGCTTTTAAAGACCTTCTGGTCATTTAACATGGCATCAGTGAGCCCTCCAGTGGCTGTTTTAAATGTTGCACATTATAATGCATATTATAATAAAGTGTGTAAAACAAACACACAACAAAAACACTAATCCAGGAACCTATCCTTGCAACAAAGCCCGTTGCCAACTGTGTACACATATCTGTTCAGGGGACACCATCATAGGGCTTAATCACATCAGCCACACTATCAGAGGCTCGTTCACGGGCACATCTACCAATGTGATATATGCCATCATGTGCCAGCAATGCCCCTCTGCCATGTATATTGGTCAGACTGGACAGTCTTTACATAAAAGAATAAATGGACACAAATCAGACGTCAAGAATTATAATGTTCAAAAACCAGTCAGAGAACACTTCAATCTCTTTGGTCACTCGATTACAGACCTAAAAGTGGCAATTCTTCAACAAAAAAACTTCAAAAACAGACTCCAATGAGAGACTGCTGAATTGGAATTAATTTGCAAACTGGATACAGTTAACTTAGGCTTGAATAAAGACCGGGAGTAGATGTGTCATTACACAAAGTAAAACTATTTCCCCATGTTTATCCCCCACCCACCTCCCCTCCGTACTGTTCCTCACACATTCTTGTCAACTGCTGGAAATGGCCCACCTTGATTATCACTACAAAAGGTCCCCCCTGCTCTCCTGCTGGTAATAGCTCACCTTACCTGATCACTCTTGTTACAGTCTGTATGGTAACACCCATTGCTTCATGTTCTCTGTGTATATAAAATCTCCCCACTGTATTTTCCACTACATGCATCCGATGAAGTGAGCTGTAGCTCATGAAAGCTTACGCTCAAATAAATTTGTTCGTCTCTAAGGTGCCACAAGTACTCCTTTTCTTTTTGCGGATACAGAATAACATGGCTGCTACTCTGAAAAGAAACATTTGTGACACTGCACTCCATATTCTTCATAGTTGTATTATTATGATATAATTATGACATAATTATGATGCATTTTGTACACCATATGTCTTGTCAGGTGTCTATGCAAAAGTTATGATTTGCTGAATATGATCATCCTAGTTGTATGCATGTATCATTTTTGTATCTGAAGTTCTGAATATTGACTAGCTATCTGTATTTCAAATGTGTTTACTCTGGGAACATCCACAGCTAGCCTTTCAGGTTCAGCAATAAAGAAGCTAGACAGTGTTGATGGCCCATCAGCAAAGATAATGGACTATGGAAGACTTAGCCTTCTTGTAAACATTTCTAGAGCTGGGGCACACCTGCTGGGAGACGGGGCTGAAGCCCCAAGACCCACTCCCCCCCCCCACTGAATAGAATCCCCTACCCCACCACCCCACTGCAAGGCATAGGTCCCGAGTTCATCCCTCCTCCCATATGGGAGGCAGAGAATGGGCAGATTGGGGGCTTGTGAGCTGCACTTTAACAGTAAAAGAGCCGCATGTCGCTCATAAGCCACAGTTTGGACACCCCGCTATATAAGGTGAGGTGTGACATCATCTAGTGGCCTCACTCCTCACACAAGAGCACTCCTGGAAACACCCGAGAAACAAAGACTGAACTGGGGGAAATGCTGGTCCCAAGCTAAAGGGATTTCTAGCCTGTGTATGGAAACTTGGTGGACTGCTTGTATCATCAGCCAGAGTGAGAAATTGCTAATTCATATCAAATCTATCTAGTATGTTAGGCTTAGTTTATGGTTTTGTTTATTTACTAGGTGTGCCACTCTGTACCTCGGGGGAACACCCTACATCCCCATGTTCATCCTTATAATATGATTGTGTGGTATCCAATGCAAAGTTTGTCATTTGGGGTGTCTTTGGATGGCTCATGATGCATTGTTGTTATAGTAATTATGAAAAATGAAGTGGGGGGTAGCTCCCTTTTATGCACTTCCAGCCAGCCAGTTATCTATAAAATCCCCGTTAGTAGCTATTCTCTACTTGCTTTACCAGTAAAGGGTTAAAAAGTCCATAGGTAAAAGGAAGGGAGTGAGCACCTGACCAAAAGAGCCAATGGGAATGCTAGAACTTTTTAAAATTGGGAAAAAACTTCCCCTTGGTCTGTGTGTGTTTCCTCTCTCAGAAAGGAGGGACAGAGCAGTGATGCGTAAAAAGCTTTGGGCCAGGTATGAAAATCATCAGATCATAACTAGAGAGTACTCATTTGAAACCCCAGATATGTAGGTAGATCAGGAAATGTCTAGGAAGACGTGATTAGGTCTCTCTCATTTTATTTCTTTATGGCTTGTGGACTCCTCTGTGCTAACCCCAGATGCTTTATGTTCAAAATGATCCCACCGCTGTGCCACCATGTCAAGGCTGATTCCCCATTCTGGCACTTCGAGTGCAGAAGGTGGGGGCCCGAAAGGATTCTAAAAATTAATACTGACCACTCCAGGCTTGTATTAAACCCCCAATATTACAGCCTCTCTCTGATCTTAGATGGGTAGATGCTGCCATAACCCAAGTGCAAAAAACCCCTTTTGGAACCCAGGAATGCGCACTTGGGAATTCCTTCCTGTGGGGTACCCTCAAGCCCTTTCACCCCCACTCCAGGGAAGAGCTGAGAAAGAAAACAAAGAAAATTAGCTGTTGCCACCAGCTAATTAAACAACATATGCACAAACCTCTTAGGATGCAAAAATCCAATCCTGTTCTTAAAAAAAGGTAAATTTTATTAAAAACAAAAAAGAAAGAAAATACATTTGGAACTTAGGCTTTTTGCCAGATTTAAAAGAAAATGGTTACAAGGATTAAGCATCAAGATAGCTTTCTTGAGGTCCAGCTTAATGGCTACAAGCAAAACAAAAGCACCTGGAGTTAGCACAGAGGAGTACACAAGCCATAAAGAAATAAAGAGCAATAAACCTAAGCAGATATTCCTAAACATTTCCTGATCTACTTACATAACTGGGGTTTCAAATGAGTAGTTTCTAGGTATGATCTGATGATTTTTCATACCTGGCCCACAGCTTTTTACAGCTTCATTGCTCTGTCCCTCCTCTCTGGAAGAGCAAACACACACAGACCAAGGTAAAGTTTTTTCCCAATTTTAAAAAGTTCTTCCATTGGCTCTTTTGGTCAGGTGCTCACTCTCTTCCTTTTACCTATTGACTTTTTAACCCTTTACAGGTAAAGCAAGTAGAGAACAGCTACTAACAGGGATTTTATAGCTGGCTGGCTGGGTGTCCATATCCCCCCTTCATTTATCACAGTAAAGTTAGAGGTTGTAATTTTATGTATATAGTTATGAGGCTGAATATGTGTCCTCATGGCTTAAACCAAGCCCAGGCAAAACTCTCCAAGAGCAGAAGGGAAGTTCACACCTCATTAAGGCATGTATGGGACAATCCCAGCCCCGCCTCACAGGAACAAAGGACACGGGCCCAGGCAGCAACAAAGGATCTGTTGGACTCTCGAGTGAGTCACCCCCCTTCCCTTGGTCAGTTTGGGACTACAATGAGGTAATGCTCCCCTGACTCTGAAGCAGGGGGGAAGCCAAGAGGGAAGAAAGAACATGATAAAAGGGAGAGACATTTGCCATGCTCTCTCTCTTCCACCTCCATCTACAGACACCACCACCAAGCGACTGAAGCGCTGATCAAAGGGGAGAGCCTGGCTGAAGGACAACCAGCCAGCCTGTGGTGAGAAGCATCTAAGTTTGAAAGGGCACTGAAAGTGTTAAGATAATCTTAGAATGCATTTTGCTTTTATTTCATTTGACCAAATCTGACTTGTTTTGCTTTGACTTATAATCACTTAAAATCTATCTTTTGTAGTTAATAAATTTGTTTGTTTATTCTATCTGAAGCAATGCCAGAGACTCCCCTTGGGATAATAAGCCTGGTACATATCAATTTCTTTGTTAAATTGACAAACTCATATAAGCTTGCAGCATCCAATGGGCATAACTGGAAACTGCAAGACGGAGGTTCCTAGGGTTGTGTCTGGGACCGGAGATATTGGCTAGTGTCATTCAGTTGCACAACCAAGTAGCGGCTGGCCTAAAGTGCTCACTCATGTAGCTAAGAGCAGCTTACATGCTAGAGGCTGGGCGTGCACAGCCCAGGAATGGGGGTTCTCATAGTAGAGCAGGGTAAAGCTGGATCCCAGAGTTGAGGATTGGACTGACCTAGTGGATCACCAGTCCAGATAACGCCAGGGGAACATCACATTAGGTAATCTGCTTTGTTCTGTTTGCTATCACTTATAATCACTTAAGATCTATCTTTTTGTAGTTAATAAACTTGTTTTTTGCTTTATCTAAACCAGTGTGCCTTTGAATGAAGTGTCTGGGGGGAAATCTCAGCTTGATTAACACACGCTTGTTGCATATCCACATCGAGGGGAAGGCAAACTTTATTAATGAGCTTACATTGTACAAATCCCTATGCAGTGCAAGATGGTATAACTTTGGGTTTATACTTCAGTGGGGGCTGCGAGCCTGAGGAGCTGGGAAATTGGCTGTCTTTAAGTGGCTTAGGTATGCACCCAGGTAGCTCAGTTTGGGGGTGTGGCACCACCTGCTGTCATGTCGGGTGGTAACAGGGCCTAGTGAGGCTGGCCCTCCAATTAAGTGTCTCCAATCAAGAAGTGTGGGCAGGGCTAGCCCAGCTGGGTGATTAGAGGGGCACAGCGGTTCCCACAGCTCCCAGACTGCATCCCAGGGGTGACAACCCATCACAATATTCTTAAATTGTTTTTACATAGAAGTGATTTGTTCAGCTTCTATTTAATTTTAATCAAATTCAATGTCCCAGTAATCTTACACTGCTCTGTTCATTACATGTTATAAAAACCCAGATGCAAACTTGATAATACAATTTCAGCTCAGGTGCCATCTGTTCCCTCTCATGTCCCTGATCATTTTGAAAATAGAACAAATAAATAATAACTCAAAACAGATAAAACTAGAGAAACAACCCACAAAAATTAATGAAGCAAAATAAATGTTCAGAATTCTTTGTAAATAATACCTGCCCAGCTACAGTGTTTGCTTTTGTGTCATTGTGTTTGATTCCCATCATCTTCTCTCACCATGTTGTGTTGGACTTTCTCATTGTGTTATCCATCTAATTTACGCTGATACTGCCAAGACTTAAACATGTGCTTAATTTTTCACACAAGTACTTTCAGCGAAGTCAGTAGTAAGAATGTGTTTAAATCTTTGCAGGATCAGGGTCTTAGATCCTTAGTGTAGGAAACTTGAGTGAGATTCACAAAGGGACTTAGGTGTTGGACTGATGACCATCACAGTGCTTACCTTTTAGGCACCCAGAAAATCACAGGAACACTCCTGTTCAAAGCCTCTCTTCACCTCAGGTAGACAGTGGGAATTGAATGTTGATCTCCCACACCCCAGGTGAGTGTCTTAACAACTGAGCTAAAAGTTCTAAAGTGGGGACTGGCAGCACCACCTCCTCCTTTGGCTGGATTCTGAATCGGATCTGATCTGGTAGGCCTCTGAGCACGCTTACGGGATTGGGCTCTGTGTACAACTTAGACAGATGAATGCCTATCTTCCCCTGGTTTGTGAATCGCTCTGGGGCTTAGGTAGGGAGATGGGCATCCAGATGCTTATCGGGAGGCAGCAGTGCACCTGCTCAGAGGCTGAAACTTGGGTGCCTAGGGAACTTTTACCTAGAAAGAGTAGGCAGTGAGTGCAGTTAGGCACTTACAGAATTTGGCAGTTGTTTTATTGATTGCAGTGAAACCAAAACTGGGATTTAGGTGCCCAAACCTGAGACTTTGTGGATCTGGGCTCTTATCTCTAGACTGCTATGGATGTGGAAGGCAATGAATAAATAAATAATAATAATCATTACATCAAAAACTATTGGCAACCTAAAAATAAAGCCATTTTCCCACTTTGGGGTGTTGTGATGCTGAACAGCCGATGAGGAAATTCTGGGCAGGATTGTGCCTCCTCACACTCCATTTTCTTCTGCTTGATTCTCCAATTATTATACCTTGTAATCCTGTCTTTGAGATACCAGAGTCAGTTGCTATGGAAATAATCATTTCCTAAATTCAGTGTTATGATTTCGTTAAGCACAAGTATTCTTCAATAGTGACTTCTTTTGAAATCCTTCTGTACCTTACTACTGTTCCAATCACTCCCCTCACAAGAAAACATCCAAGAGTGGAGTAAATGGAAGGAAATCTCAGCAAAATTATCCTCACAGAGATGATTTGCCATGAAAAAGTCTATGGGCCCCCAAAGCCTGTGGATCTGCAGGGACCTGCCTCAATCCTCCTGAGCAACCAGGAGGCACATATGCAGAGGCCCTGTACTTCTGCGGTACCCAGCCCTATGCCCAGCCCTGGTAGTATGGCTCCATTGGAGCCATGCAACCAAGACTTTCCCTGCATCTGGCTGCCCTGGACCTTCCTTAAAAGGGGAGAATGTTCAGAATTCTTTGTAAATAATGCCTGCCAGTTACATTGTTTGCTTTTGTGTCACTGTGTTTGTTTCCCATCATCTTCTCTCACCATGTTGTGTTGGACTCTCTCATTTTGTTCATCCATCTGATTTAACCCCTGATACTGCCAAGACTTAAACATGTGCTTCATTTTACACACAAGTACTTTCACTGAAAGTGCATCTCTTTCCAGTCCTGCCTGGCCCACCCACTCCTTCCTAGCACATAAACTCTCCCACCAGCTCCCTACTTAGGGAATCATAGAATATCAGGGTTGGAAGGGACCTCAGGAGGTCATCTAGTCCAACCCCCTGCTCAAAGCAGGACCAATCCCCAATTTTTGCCCCCGATCCCTAAATGGCCCCCTCAAGGATTGAACTCACAACCCTGGGTTTAGCAGGCCAATGCTCAAACCACTGAGCTATCCCTCCCCCGCATAAGTTGGAAAACTTATGGATTTCCAGATCCATGGAGCACTCTCTTTAGTGTATGGGCTGCAGGAAGGACACTGCCATGACAGCAGCTCATTCAGAATGCTCTATGTGAGGTGTGATCTACACACGGAGGTTCCCCATTCCCCATTATGCAGGCACAATTGAGCCCTAAAATGCTTACACTCTGTGGCACCAAAGATCTGTAAGTCTGATCTAATTTACAGTTATACCCATATTTTTACTCCTTTCCTTCAGTCTAACTCTCAAGCTGACAGAAGTAGCAGTTCACCTGTTGTTTATATTTCCAGGTCTGATTCTGCTCTCAGGTAGATACACACACAACCCTATTGAACCAAATTCTGTACGGTTATCAAATAGCTGCAACTCTAACTGATCTGAATTTGGATGAGTGGGTTTCCACCAACGAAACATTCTTCAGTAGAAGTATGTATACATGTTTTTGGGTAGAATTTGACTCAAGTGACTAGAAGTACAAAACTGGAAAATTACAATATAGCTCAACATACTACTTCTTTCCTGAGAAGAAGAATGGCTCACTGGTCATGATACTAGTCTAGAACTTGGGAGATGCGATTCAATTCACGGCTCTACTACAGATTTCTTGTGTGATCCTGGGCAAGTCATTTGGTCTTTCTGTGATTCAGTTCCCAATTTTAAAATGGTGTTAACAGTATTTCCCTACCTCCCAGGGTTGCTGTGAGGATAAATACATTAAAGACTATGAGGTGCTCAGATAATAGGGGCCAAAGACGTACTTTAGATAGAAAGTCACTAAGGTAAAGAACTGAAATGAATTCAGGACATACCATGCTTTGATTCTAAAGAAATCAGAGATTAAAGGTGAATTGAAAATAAAAAAAAAACAAAGTTTTTCAAATGTGGGGGCTTGAATTTAAACATAAATCCATCTTTACACTGGGGGGTGAGGGGTTTCAATCTAAGAGTATGTCTACACTACGAAATTAGGTCGAATTTATAGAAGTCTTTTTTTAGAAATCGTTTTTATATATTCGAGTGTGTGTGTCCCCACAGAAAATGCTCTAAGTGCATTAACTCAGCGAAGTGCTTCCACAGTACCGAGGCAAGTGTCGACTTCCGGAGTGTTGCACTGTGGGTAGCTATCCCACAGTTCCCACAGTCTCCGCTGCCCATTGGAATTCTGGGTTGAGATCCCAATGCCTGATGGGGCTAAAACATTGTCGCGGGTGGTTCTGGGTACATATCGTCAGGCCCCCGTTCCCTCCCTCCCTCCGTGAAAGCAGCAGCAGACAATCGTTTTGCGCCTTTTTTCTTGAGTTACCTGTGCAGACGCCATACCACGGCAAGCATGGAGCCCGCTCAGGTAACCGTCACCGTATGTCTCCTGGGTGCTGGCAGACATGGTACTGCATTGCTACACAGCAGCAGAAACCCCTTGCCTTGTGGCAGCAGACGGTACAATAGGACTGGTAGCCGTCATCGTCATGTCCGAGGTGCTCCTGGCCATGGCAGACATGGGTGTAGGGACTACATTAGAAGTGACTTGACCAGGTCATTCTCTTTAGTCCTGCAGTCAGTCCTATTGAACCATCTTATGGTGAGCAGGCAGGTGATACGGATTGCTAACAGTCCTATTGTACCATCTTCTGCCGGGCAGGCAAGAGATGAAGATGGTTAGCAGACCTATTGTACCATCTTCTGCCGAGCAGCCATGAGATGTGGATGGCTTGCAGTCCTTCTGCACCGTCTGCTGCCAGCCAAAGATGTAAAAGATAGATGGAGTGGATCAAAACAAGAAATAGACCAGATTTGTTTTGTACTCATTTGCTTCCCCACCCCTGTCTAGGGGACTCATTCCTCTTGGTCACACTGCAGTCACTCACAGAGAAGGTGCAGGGAGGTAAATCTAGCCATGTATCAATCAGAGGCCAGACCAACCTGCTTGTTCCAATAAGAACAATTACTTAGGTGCACCATTTCTTATTGGAACCCTCCATGAAGTCCTGCCTGAAATACTCCTTGATGTAAAGCCACCCCCTTTGTTGATTTTAATTCCCTGTAAGCCAACCCTATAAGCCATGTCGTCAGTCGCCCCTCCCTCCGTCAGAGCAACGGCAGACAATCGTTCCGCGCCTTTTTTCTGTGCGGACGCCATACCAAGGCAAGCATGGAGGCCGCTCAGCTCACTTTGGCAATTAGGAGCACATTAAACACCACACATATTGCCAGCAGTATATGCAGCACCAGAACGATACCAGGCGAGGAGGCGACGCCAGCGCGGTCACATGAGTGATCAGGACATGGACAGAGATTTCTCTGAAAGCATGGGCCCTGCCAATGCATGCATCATGGTGCAAATGGGGCAGGTTCATGCAGTGGAACACCGATTCTGGGCTCGGGAAACAAGCACAGACTGGTGGGACCGCATAGTGTTGCAGGTCTGCGACGATTCCCAGTGGCTGCAAAACTTTTGCATGCGTAAGGGCACTTTCATGGAACTTTGTGACTTGCTTTCCCCTGCCCTGAAGCACATGAATACCAAGATGAGAGCAGCCCTCACAGTTGAGAAGTGAGTGGCAATAGCCCTATGGAAGCTTGCAACGCCAGACAGCTACCGGTCAGTTAGGAATCAATTTGGAGTGGGCAAGTAGCCCACGCAATCAAAGATCTGCTGATATCAAGGGTAGTGACCCTGGGAAATGTGCAGGTCATAGTGGATGGCTTTGCTGCAATGGGATTCCCTAACTGTGGTGGGGCCATAGACGGAACCCATATCCCTATCTTGGCACCGGAGCACCAAGCCAGAGAGTACATAAACCGCAAGGGGTACTTTCCAATAGTGCTGCAAGCTCTGGTGGATCACAAGGGACGTTTCACCAACATCAACGTGGGATGGCCGGAAAAGGTACATGACGCTCGCATCTTCAGGAACTCTGGTCTGTTTCAAAAGCTGCAGGAAGGGACTTTATTCCCAGACCGGAAAATAACTGTTGGGGATGTTGAAATGCCTATAGTTATCCTTGGGGACCCAGCCTACCCCTTAATGCCATGGCTCATGAAGCCGTACACAGGCAGCCTGGACAGTAGTCAGGAGCTCTTCAACTACAGGCTGAGCAAGTGCAGAATGGTGGTAGAATGTGCATTTGGATGTTTAAAAGGCGCGCTGGCGCAGTTTACTGACTCACTTAGACCTCAGCGAAACCAATATTCCCACTGTTATTACTGCTTGCTGTGCGCTCCACAATATCTGTGAGAGTAAGGGGGAGACGTTTATGGTGGGGTGGGAGGTTGAGGCAAATCGCCTGGCTACTGGTTATGCGCAGCCAGACACCAGGGCGGTTAGAAGAGCACAGGAGGGCACGGTATGCATCAGAGAAGCTTTGAAAACCAGTTTCATGACTGGAGAGGCTACGGTGTGAAAGTTCTGTTTGTTTCTCCTTGATGAAACCCCCCCGCCCCTTGGTTCACTCTACTTCCTTGTAAGCTAACCACCCTCCCCTCCTCCCTTCGATCACTGCTTGCAGAGGCAATAAAGTCATTGTTGCTTCACATTTATGCATTCTTCATTCATTCATTCATTCCACAAATAGGGAGATGACTACCAAGGTAGCCCAGGAGGGGTGGTGGAGGAGGGAAGGAAAATGCTACACAGCACTTTAAAAGTTTACAACTTTAAAATTTATTGAATGCCAGCCTTCTGTTTTTTCGGAAATCCTCTGTGGTGGAGTGGCTGGTTGGCCGGAGGGCCCCCCACTGCGTTCTTGGGCATCTGGGTGAGGAGGCTATGGAACTTGGGGAGGAGGGTGGTTGGTTACACAGGGGATGTAGTGGCAGTCTGTGCTCCAGCTGCCTTTGCTGCAGCTCAACCATACACTGGAGCATATTGGTTTGATCCTCCAGCAGCCTCAGCACTGAATCCTGCCTCCTCTCATCACGCTGCTGCCACATTTGAGCTTTAGCCCTGTCTTCAGCCCACCACTTACTCTCTTCAGCCTGCCACCTCTCCTCCCGGTCATTTTGTGCTTTCCTGCACTCTGACATTATTTGCTTCCACGCATTCGTCTGTGCTCTGTCAGTGTGGGAGGACAGCATGAGCTCAGAGAACATTTCATCACGAGTGCGTTTTTTTTTCTCTCTAATCTTCACTAGCCTCTGGGAAGGAGAAGATCCTGTGATCATTGAAACATGCAGCTGGTGGAGAAGAAAAAAAAAGACAGCGGTATTTAAAAAAAAGACATTTTATAAAACAATGGCTACACTCTTTCAGGAAGTCAGTGGTGTCTCGAAGGTAGCTGGGAGTGCTGGTAGCGTAGGGCCTGAGGAGGGAGTCTACATAGCCAGACAATCCTGCTGTCAGGGTGCCAATGCCTGAGATGATGGGGCGCCCAGGATTTCCAGGTTTATGGATCTTGGGTAGTAGATAGAATATCCCAGGTCGGGGTTCCAGGGGTGTGTCTGTGCGGATTTGATCTTGTGCTTTTTCAGGAAGTTTCTTGAGCAAATGCTGTAGTTGCTTTTGGTAACTCTCAGTGGGATCATAGGGTAATGGCTTGTAGAAACTCGTGTTGGAGAGCTGCCGAGCAGCCTCTTGTTCATATTCCGACCTATTCATGATGACAACAGCACCTCCTTTGTCAGCCTTTTTGATTATGATGTCAGAGTTGTTTCTGAGGCTGTGGATGGCATTGCGTTCTGCATGGCTGAGGTTATGGGGCAAGTGACGCTGCTTTTCCAGCTGTGGCTCACGAAAGCTCATGCTCAAATAAATTGGTTAGTCTCTAAGGTGCCACAAGTACTCCTTTTCTTTTTGCGAATACAGACTAACACGGCTGTTCCTCTGAACTCTTTCAGGGTAAACCTTGCTGTTAACATTACATACATAGCACATGTGCTTTCGTTACAAGGTCGCATTTTGCCTCCCCCCACCATGTGGCTACCCACTCAACCCTCTCCCCTCCCCGTGGCTAACAGCAGGGAACATTTCTGTTCAGCCACAGGCAAACAGCCCAGCAGGAACGGGCACCTCTGAGTGTCCCCTGAAGAAAAGCACTCTATTTCAAGCAGGTGACCATGAAGGATATCTCACTCTCCTGAGGATAACACAGAGAGATAAAGAACAGATGTTGTTTGAACGCCAGCAAATATACAAGGGAATCATTGTACAACAAAGCATTGCAGAGTACGTGCTACTGGCCTGGAGTGGTAAAGTGTCCTACCATGGAGGACACAATAAGGCTGCCCTCCCCAGAAACCTTTTGCAAAGGCTTTGGGAGTACATCCAGGAGAGCCGCGAATGCCAGGGCAAATTAATCCTTTCACATGCTTGCTTTTAAACCATGTATAGTATTTTAAAAGGTACACTCACCAAAGGTCCCTTCTCCGCCTGCCGGGTCCAGGAGGCAGCCTTGGGTAGGTTCGGGGGGTACTGGCTCCAGGTCCAGGGTGAGAAATAGTTCCTGGCTGTCAGGAAAACCGATTTCTCTGCTTGCTTACTGTGAGCTATCATCTTCTTCGTCCCCAAAACCTGCTTCCCTGTTGCCTCCATCTCCACTGAAGGAGTCAAACAACATGGCTGGTGTAGTGGTGGCTGAACCCCCTAAAATGGCACGCAGCCCATCATAGAAGCGGCATGTTTGGGGCTCTGACCCGGAGTGGCCGTTCGCCTCTCTGGTTTTCTGGTAGGCTTGCCTCAGCTCCTTAAGTTTCACGCGGCACTGTTTCGGGTCCCTGTTATGGCCTCTGTCCTTCATACCCTGGGAGATTTTGACAAAGGTTTTGGCATTTCGAAAACTGGAACGGAGTTCTGATAGCACAGATTCCTCTCCCCATACAGCGATCAGATCCCGTACCTCCCATTCGGTCCATGCTGGAG
This sequence comes from Caretta caretta, assembly GCF_965140235.1. NCBI lineage: Eukaryota > Metazoa > Chordata > Testudines > Cheloniidae > Caretta > Caretta caretta. The sequence continues at coordinate 86,277,939 of NC_134210.1, read as the reverse complement.
CTCTTTTGCGATTCTGGGACTCCATCATGGTCACCTCTGCTGATGAGCTCTGCATGGTCACCTGCAGCTTGCCACGCTGGCCAAACAGGAAATGAGATTCAAAAGTTCACGGTTCTTTTCCTGTCTACCTAGCCAGTGCATCTGAGTTGAGAGTGCTGTCCAGAGCGGTCACAATGGAGCACTGGGATAGCTCCCGGGGGCGAATACCGCCGAATTGTGTCCACAGTACCCCAAATTCGACCCGGCAAGGCTGATTTAAGCGCTAATCCACTTGTCAGGGGTGGAGTAAGGAAATTGATTTTGAGAGCTCTTTAAGTAAAAAAAAAAAAAAAAAAAAAAGGGCTTCATCGTGTGGACAGGTGCAGGTTTACATCAATTTAACGCTGCTAAATTCGACCTAAAGTCCTAGTGTAGACCAGGGCTAAGTTACGCAACTTCAACTAGGTGAATAACGTAGCTGAAGTAGACGTACTTAGATCTACTCAATGCAGTATCTTCACTACGGTGAGTCCACTGCTGCCGCTCCCCCGTTGACTCTGCCTGCGCCTCTCATGGCGGTGGAGTACAGGAGTCAACAGGAGAGTGCTCGGGGGTCAATTTATCACATCGAGACTAGATGTTATAAATCTATCCCTGCTGGATCAATCGCTGCCCGCCAATCTGGCTGGTAGTGTACACATACCCTATAAATTAAGACAGTCTGATTTTCAGAGGCCCCAGTCCTGCAACAAGCACATAATTAACTTTATGCATGAGAGTAGTCCCATTTAAATTTTCAAAATCAGGGCTTCAGCATGGGGTTTGCTTTTTATTCTAATTGTCAGGTTTCTTGCAAAGCCTGTGGTGCTATATAATTCACAAACAACAACAAATGATCGTGTGTCATCAACACATAAGTGTGATTCACGCTCAAAATCTTCCCAAACTATCAACTGCTTCAGTGATTGTTACTTATTAAGGCAGGGACTAAAGGTTCTTTTGGCAGTAATCTGACTGTTCTACTCATCCAGGAAAATATTCTGTGCCAATTTCTAATAAGAACATGTTTGAAAATTGAACTACAGTAAAAGTACATCTAACTTAAAATTCCTCAAATATTTTGCAGAATTAAAAAAGAAAAGGCTGCAGAGAAATCTAATCAGAAATCATTATGTAGACCACAGATGAGAAGCTTTTCACCTTCTCCTTTCTGCCAAAATACAAGAAAACTATTTTTATTTTCATGTGCTAGGCACAAATCCTGGGTCCTGTGCATGTAACAGTAAGGCACAGATAAGTCCCTTGTCACCATGTGTACTGGTTTACAATAGCCCAACAAACGCAGCGTATCTTCTTGTCATGTCCTCATACTGCTTTCCACCACACCTGCGCACATCCAATTGCCTGATCATTGCACTCTGTCATGTCATTGGAAGAGCATTTATGCTCAAGCAGCTGGCATCACAAAAGATGCTTCATATTTTAAGTCTGCTACAGTCACCGGTATTGGACTCAGTGATGTAGCCGCACTTTATCATCAGGTCTCTAGACCAGCCAACTCCAGTGCAGATGGAGTTGATCTGTACCAGGAGATAGGTGCTCATCTGGTGGCAGCTGGAGCACACGGGCTACAGTGTCATTCTCTACTCTTTTTTGCCATAACTGAACCCTTGGCTGTTTGGGTGATAATGTTAAGGGGTTTAACGTGACAAGAAAACTTTGTTATGACTTCAGTTGACTCAGAGTCAGTGTTATATCATTACTCCTGGGGGAATTCTGCACTACTGTGCACTCATAATTAACGTGCCATGCATATTTTTAAATTTTTGCACAGAAAAAGAGCTTCTGGTGAAATGTTGCTGAAGTTCTGCCTTTTTGCCCACTAGAGGGCACTGTGGCTATAGAACACAGCAGGTCCCAGCCAGCTAGGAAAGAGAAGGATCCTGCAGAGCCTTCTTTGCAATGGGCCAGGTCAGGAAACAGGAGCTATGGGGAGACAGACAGCATGGGATTCTGGGGGGGGGGGGGCGGTCAGACAGAGGCTCATAAGGGCTAGTGGGGGAGGACAGACTGGGGCAGGGGCTGAATGGGAGCGGAAGCACAGGGCCACAAGTTTTGGAACCCATGTCCCTTGCCTAGTGAGTGCTACTTAGTTGATGGTGAGTCCTCCATCATAACAAAAAGGCCAAGTACAGTTCCAAGCACAGTTCCCATAATCAGGGTACTAACAATTTATTCTTCCCGCCCCAATAACAGAGACACTGGGGATCCCACAGCAGCCAAAGTGACCATTTGGGCAGTTATGGCCTATTGCTAGGCGGGGTGGATGTGCCTATGCCCAGCCCCGACTCCCACAAGCCTTTGCACTGCTTCTGAGGGGTGTGGGAAATAAGGGTCTGTATTTTAGTTTAAATGAATTACTCATAATTCTATATTAATATGCCTAGTAAGGAATCTATTTGTCAAAAAACATTTCCTGAATCTTTTTTGTTGTCTGTATTGTTACAGACATACTTGCTGACAGGTATTTTGAAATAAATGACCAAAAATAATTGGAACTGGTATGATTATATTGTGTTATATTGACAAATAAAATATGCAGAATTTTTAAATATTGTGTGCAGAATTTTTAATTTTTGGTGCAGAATTCCCCCAGGAATATACTTTCTTTTTCCTCAAGAAAGGAGGAAAAATGGTTTCATGATTTAGATTTTGAGCTGAGGGTTTGACTACAGAATTCAACTAAATCGTGATGTGCACTTATGTTTTTGTCATTTACCTCTATATTGTCAATCTGGAAAAAGATCAACAGAAAATTTGTTTCTTTAGAAAACTATATTAAAGCTAAAATTAATAACAAATACATAATTGCATTTATACAATTATTTGACTGTGCGTAGATGGGTAAGTATTATTAGCCCAATTTTACAAATGGGGGTACAAGTGGTTATAGGAGTCAATAATAGAGTCTAAGAATAGACCCTAGATGTCCTTATAATTCTGCCTTCTCAAGTATACAGACATGTTCTAGTAATCTTATATTATTTGTTCAATCAACTGGTGTAACCAGAGATGGGTTAGCACTAGGACCTCTTGGTTTAAACAATGTAAATGGAACCTGAAAAAGTTTTGTGCAAGCTTAAAAGCTAGGTATTTTTTAACCAACAAAAGTTGGTCCACCTTTGTGTCTGTACATGTAAATAGACACACATGCAGTTTTTCAGCTACCTAGAATCCTCAGTTAAATTTTTACTCTGTGAAGACAAGTGTATCCCAAACCATTGCCAGATATCTTACAGATATCCTGTCCAACAAAAGCTAGAAAACCAGCCCCAATACATCATGCATTAATTAGTCTTAGTCATTAACTAGGATACCCAGTAACCGAGCTAAGAGAAAACAAGTACTGTGGTTGCCTGCTGGTGAAGTCAGTCTGTCCTTATTTTTGTAAGCAGAGACAGGGTGGGATCCACCCTGACATCTGGTGGTGAGGTGTGGCAAGTTGTGGAAAAGAACTTCAGGGGCTGATCTTATTTGCATAGGCACATCCACCCCGCCTAGCAATAGGCCATAACTGCCCAAATGGTCACTTTGGCTGCTGTGGGATCCCCAGTGTCTCTGTTATTGGGGCGGGAAGAATAAATTGTTAGTACCCTGATTATGGGAACTGTGCTTGGAACTGTACTTGGCCTTTTTGTTATGATGGAGGACTCACCATCAACTAAGTAGCACTCACTAGGCAAGGGACATGGGTTCCAAAACTCTGTGAATGGAGAGAGACTTGAGACAGGTATTAGTGCCTGGTGGTGTAGGCCCCTTTGTGAGGGCCTGAAGCACCTATTGCACCTCTGTCTCTCTCCACTGTGGAATGTCAGAGCTAATTTTGGGTCTATTAAGAGTTTTGTTACAGGTACTGTGCTGAATTCACTTCAGCCTTATGGTGCACCAGCACTAAGGCTCCCACTACTATGAGCTGAAATCACTGAGAGCTGAAATCACTGAGCACTGTGTCAAGTAGTGGGGAGCCGGAAGATCTGGTGTGCAGCGGAGCTATTTGTGAGACGGTGGGGTGAGCAGAGCTGTTTGTGAGACAGCGGCGTGTTCGTGAGACGGCGAGCTGAGCGGAGCCGGGCGTGAGACAGCGGCGTGTTCGTGAGACGGCGAGCTGAGCGGAGCCGGGCGTGAGACAGCGGCGTGTTCGTGAGACGGCGAGCTGAGCGGAGCCGGCCGTGAGACGGCGAGCTGTGCAGAGCGGAGCTGGTCGTGGTGGAGCGGAGCAGAGCCCTGTAAGGCAGTCAGCTTCAGGACACGTAAGGTGCCCCTTACCTCTTTCCCCCCCACACCCAGGCACATTTTAGCCAGACTGGGGAGTAACACTCTGCAGATGAACTTTTGAACTCCGGGGCTGGACTTTTTTTTTGGACTTTGGGTGATTTGTGGATTGCTGGACTCAAGAGACGTTTGGGTTCTGGGACTCAAGAGCCTGAGGGAAAGGATGTGGCCCAATTTTTCTGGGGTGGGTCGGCATTCATGGTTTGGTTAATGAACACTAGTCGTGGTGTTTCCCCAATTTAATGCTGATGTTGTTTGCCTCATGTTATTAAAGATTCTCTACTACACCAAGACTCTGTGCTTGCGAGAGGGGAAGTATTGCCTCCTTGAGGCGCCCAGGGGGTGTGTAAGATTTTCCCAGGTCACTGGGTGGGGGCTCGAGCCAGTTTTGCATTTGCTTTAGTGAGAGGGAACCCCGGTGTACTGAACCCGGCCCTTGCTGCTATCAACTTGGCCTGGCAGAAGGGTTACATTTTTGGGGGCTCGTCCGGGATCGAGACTGGGTCAGTACCCCTCGCAAGCACATCTTAGGTGAGTCATTAAATTGGGAAAACCCAGAATCTGGTTGTTGTTGTTTTGATCTGTTATATTTGGGAAAGAAATTACAGTTTGTATAATGGCCCTACATTTGCTAGAGGATTGGTGCAGGGGGATGAATATTAACCCTAGGAACTGTGTCCTGGTGACCGGGGTGCCGGAGGCATTCGATGAAGGCTCAATAGAGCCTACCTTAAGGGCATCCACTGGGTACCTGAGTAAATGTAAAATGCGTGGGCGCATATTTGTGAGGGAGGACGGAGATTTTGCTGTACTGTGTGAGCTGCCGTCGGCTGTGGACCCACTACAGGTTCCAGGCACGATAGCAGTGGAAGATGGTGAGTGGAAGGTAATAACTACTGGGAGCCAGCCCTCACCGGCTCCTGCATCTGAAGTGGAGTTTTTAAAGAAAATGTCAGCCTTTTTGGGGAAAGAGGGGAAGACCTTGGCTGATATGCCGGGTCTGTTGGGCCTTGACCCAGGAGTCCCAACCCGGGAGGCTGCTCCATCACCTGATGAGTGGGTGAAGGCTTTGGGGCAAGCATTAGAGAAGGTTGTGCCACCCCACCCTGAGTCAAGCCCCTATCGTAAACTGAGGCTGTTTTCTGGGGGTCCCACCCCAATACCCGGGGAGGAAGCATTTGAACCCTGGCTGGAACACACCACTGAAATGCTGCAGGAGTGGGCAGTACCTGATGCTGAAAAGAGAAGGCGACTAGTAGAGTGCCTCAGGGGACCAGCCCTAGATGTGATTCGCACCCTGAAGCTCAGAAACCCTGGGGTCAAGGTAAAGGACTGCCTAGAGGCCCTTGATCATGCCTTTGGGAGAACCGAGGGCTCAGAGGATGTTTATTGCAAGTTCCTCAATGCCAGGCAACAAAAGGAAGAGAAAGTTTCTGCCTACATACAGAGGTTGGAGAAATTATTACAGAGAGCCATCATGAGGGGAGCAGTAGCGGTTGAGCAAATGGACCGGACTAGATTGGCTCAGATTGTGAGGGGAATTCAATATCAGAACCCAATCCTTCTCCACCTTCGATTAAGGGAGCGCCAAGACAATCCACCGGGTTACTCTCGACTGATAAAAGAGGTCCGAGAGGAGGAAGAGAGGCAGGCAGCTGGTGAGGTTTGGGAGGTTCAGCCACCCCAGGCAACTGCCACAACATCCATACGAGCGCCCAAGGCGCTGATGGTGAATCCTCAAGAGGAACTTACCCAACGAGTTCAGGTTCTGACACAGAAAGTGGCTGAACTAGAGAATACTATCGATTCAGCAAAGACTTCAGCGTACAAGGAACCCCCTGTTACCACGGTCCAGAAGACTACATTTAGAACCTCTGCCCCACCCCGGCAACACGGGAAAGGGCAATCCTTCTTCTGCTACCGGTGTGGCCAGGATGGGCACATTGCTGCCAGGTGTCAGAATGCAGAGAATCCCCCGCTAGTATACCAAAAGCTGAGGACCACCTGGGGAAAGTCGGGAAACGGCCCCAGGGCCTGGGAAGGGAGCCGCCTAGGCCTGCAGGGTTTGGAGGCTCCTCTGCGAAGAACCATGCCACCCGAATCCCACCAGGATTGATAGGACCTCGAGCTGAGGTCACTGTAAAGGTTGAAGGGACAGAATGTAGAGCAGTGCTTGACACGGGATCCCAAGTGACTATCATATTCCAGTCTTTCTACCAGCAGATGCTTATGCATCTGCCTATACAGCCCTTGACAGGGCTTGGCCTGTGTGGTCTCAGCATGGATGAATACCCGTATCAGGGGTATGTCATTGTACACCTGGAATTCCCAGAAGAGATCGCTGGGGTAAGACAGGAGGTGGACACTGCAGCTTTAATATGCCCTGACCCTAAAGGTGTCTCTGATGTGTCCGTGCTGATAGGGACCAACTCCAGCCTCTTTAAGGTACTTGCAGATTACTGCAGACAGCGAGCAGGGGACCAATACCTGAATACCTTAGTGATACACACACATTGTGCCGCAGCCTACAGAAAAATTGAGGACGCAAAAAGAGTGATGCCTGATTTGCCGGTGGGAGCACTGAGGTACGCAGGCCCGGTCCCCTTAGTGGTGCCTGCAATGACAGAAAAGGAGGTGATTGTCATGAGTACCTGCCTGAAAGGCAATAAGAGAACATTAGCAGTGGTAGAGCAGCCGACTGAGGGAGGGCTCCCTGAAGGAGTGCTGGTTCTTAGTGGAGTCATAACCCTACCTGCTGAAGCCCAGGAAGAGGTGACTATACTGATTGCTAATGGAACAAGTCGTGATATTTTTGTGAGGCGAGGACAAAAAATAGCAGACCTCTTTGAGCCCGAGTCAATTGTAACCCCCCAGTGTGAAACGCAAGTTCCGACGATAGACCCAGCAAAGTTTGACTTTGGAGATTCACCTGTGTCCGAGGAGTGGAAAGATCGCCTGAGGAAGAAACTTTGTGAAAGATCCAAGGTGTTCTCACTGCATGAGTGGGATGTGGGATGTGCAAAAGGAGTAGAACACAATATCAGACTACATGACTCTCGACCTTTTAGGGAGAGATCTAGGAAGATTGCTCTCTCTGAGATGGAAGACGTGCGACATCATCTTCAGGAGCTGGCTGCGAATGGCATCATTACAGAGTCCCGCAGCCCATACGCCTCGCCCATTGTGGTAGTCCGTAAAAAGAATGGGAAAATCCGGATGTGTATTGACTACCGCACCCTAAACAGCCGTACTGTGGTCGACCAGTACACTATGCCTCGAGTGCAAGATGCCTTAGACTGTTTGCTGGGAAGCCAGTGGTTCTCTGTGTTGGATCTTCGAAGTGGGTACTACCAGATCCCTCTGGGAGAAGAAGATAAGGAGAAGACCGCCTTCATCTGCCCATTAGGGTTTTATCAGTTCGAACGCATGCCCCAAGGGATTTCTGGAGCACCTGCCACCTTTCAACGTCTCATGGAGAGAGTTGTGGGAGACATGAATTTACTGCAAGTGTTAGTTTATTTGGATGACCTTATTGTGTTTGGAAGAACCTTAGAGGAGCATGAAGAAAGACTTCTTAAAGTGCTTGATAGGTTGGAGGATTATGGTCTGAAGCTTTCAATTGACAAATGCCAGTTCTGCAGAACCTCAGTGAAGTATGTGGGTCACATCGTATCCCAAGAGGGTGTGAGTACTGATCCTGATAAAATAGAAGCACTCACTACATGGCCACGTCCAAGTAACTACAGAGAACTCAAGACCTTTCTTGGATTTAGTGGCTACTACCGCAGGTTTGTGAAAAACTATGCTACGATTGTAAAGCCTCTGAATGATCTTACCAGGGGACATCAGTCCAGCAAGAACAAATCTAAGACCAGGAATAAGGGGAGGTTCCCAAAGCCTCCTGTGCAGAGAAACTATGGCCCCTTTGCACCATTTGGGCCACGGTGGGATGAGAGATGTGAAAGGGCTTTTCGAGAAATCATTACTTGCCTAACTCATGCTCCAGTCCTAGTTTTTGCTGACCCAAGCAAACCATTTATCCTGCATACTGATGCCAGTTTGGAGGGTCTGGGAGCAGTCCTGTACCAGGAAGTGGAAGGCAAACATAAACCTGTAGCCTTTGCCAGCCGAGGATTGTCTGATAGTGAAACTCGCTATCCCACCCACAAGCTGGAATTCTTGGCCTTGAAATGGGCCATCACTGAGAAATTTCGAGACTACTTGTATGGTGCTCAGTTCCAGGTGTGGACAGACAACAATCCACTGACTTATGTGTTAACAAGTGCTAAGCTGGATGCTACAGGGCAGAGATGGGTGGCCGCCTTGGCTAGCTATGAGTTTAGCATTCAGTACCGATCCGGGAGAAGCAATGTAGATGCAGATGCATTGTCCAGGCGTCCGCAGGCTCCAGAAGTTGCTGTGATACCCACAGATGGAGTGAGAGCTATTTGCAGTGTGAGTCGTCGAGAGCCAGAGGCCTGTGAGAGCCTTCAGGGATGTATTGCAGAAGCTTTGGGCCTGCCCCCTGAATGCATGCCTTCTGCCTCAGTGAACTATATTGCATTGGACCAATCTCCTTTGCCCATGCTCAATGCGGCTGACTGGCAAGAAGCCCAGCGGCAAGATATTGACATTCGTGATACACTACTTGCCAAAAGGGAGGGGCGAAGCCCAGCTGCGGTTGCCCCACCTAACCCGGAGGGTAAACTACTATTGAGAGAATGGACCAAATTAAAACTGATTCAGGGAGTGCTACACCGAATGACCACCGACTCTTTACAAAAGCAACGAGCACAACTAGTACTGCCAAAAAAGTACAGAGCCCTGGCCATGAGGGCCCTGCATGATGACTTTGGGCATTTAGGGATGGAGAGGACCCTGGAACTTATTCGTAGTAGGTTCTATTGGCCCCGAATGGCTGAAGATGTTCGCAGGAAATGTGAGACTTGTGCTCGATGTGTTCAAAGGAAAACTCTGCCCACGAGGGCTGCATATCTCAAGAACATCACCAGCAACAAACCTTTGGAATTGGTATGCATTGATTTCTTGTCTGTAGAGGTAGACAAGAGGAATGTTGGGAACATTCTAGTAGTGACTGACCATTTTACACGGTATGCACAGGCATATCCCACACGTGATCAGAGGGCCACCACCGTCGCTCGAGTATTGTGGGACAAATATTTCTCAGTCTATGGATTCCCGGCTCGGATACACTCTGATCAGGGGCGGGATTTTGAGAGTCACCTTCTGAAGGAGGTGCTGAAGATAGCAGGAATTAAAAAGTCTAGGACAACGCCTTATCACCCCCAAGGTGATCCCCAGCCAGAGAGGTTCAACCGAACCCTATTAGATATGTTGGGAACTTTGCGACCAGAGCAGAAGGCAACCTGGAGCCAGCATGTCGCATTTCTGGTGCATGCCTACAATGCCACAAAGAACGATGCTACGGGAGTCACCCCATATCTCTTGATGTTTGGGCGAGAACCAAGATTACCCATAGACTTGTGCTTTGGTGTATCAGAGGATGGAGATAGCTATGAAACTCATCAGCAATACGTATCCCGACTAAGAGAAAGGCTGCGGGATGCTTATCGCTTAGCTACCGCTGCGGCTCGGAAGAACGCAGACCGCAACAAACATCGATATGATGCTAGAGTGCGATCGCAGGAGCTCCAGCCGGGGGACAGAGTCCTGCTGCGAAATTTGGGTATTGCTGGCAAACACAAGATAGCTGACAGATGGAAGGCAATACCATACCTGGTGATGGAAAAGCTGGGAGATCTGCCGGTCTACAAGATCAAACCTGAAGACAGTCCAGGGCAAATAAAGACGGTGCATAGAAACCTTTTGCTCCCTGTGGGGGAATTGGTAAGCACCCCTTATGAGATGGGCCATGACAGGGCAGCCGGGCAGAACAGAAGTGCTAGACCAAAGCTGCCATCCAACACAGACAGTGAGCCCCCTGCAGCTAACTTACCCCTATTCTGCACATCTGAGAGTGAGTCTGAGGAGGAAGACACAACCCTGGTGTATCCTGGGATGGAGACAAGATTTCAGTCTCGACCAGCTGAACCAAATGAGAGTTCTCCCTTTTCCACCCTAAACCCTATGGCGGAATTATTTAGGCCCCTTTCTGACACCCCTGTGCCGCTGATGAGACCCCCATGTGGAGACACACAGGTAGAGGATGTCCTGGGCACCTTGGACCCTCCCGCGTTAGAACTAGGAGTGCAGGGGCCTACGCCAGTAGCCAAGAGACCCTCAAAGGAAGCCTCTCCATCCGTCAATCAAGAGGATGTTCCCCTTGCCTCGGCAACAGAGATTCTCAATAGACGAGACAGGGTGATAAGACCAGTAAAACGGTTAACTTATGATGCACCTGGGGTGACTAGTGAGGAGCCAATACATTTAGCACACAGGATTGTGGAAGCCAAAGTGGGCTTTCTGAGGCCCTTTGGAGGAAACCAATGAGTTGGTATAAAGGGAGTATGATTTGTCGGGACGCCAAATTCTCGGCTGGGGGGAGGATGTAAGCAGAGACAGGGTGGGATCCACCCTGACATCTGGTGGTGAGGTGTGGCAAGTTGTGGAAAAGAACTTCAGGGGCTGATCTTATTTGCATAGGCACATCCACCCCGCCTAGCAATAGGCCATAACTGCCCAAATGGTCACTTTGGCTGCTGTGGGATCCCCAGTGTCTCTGTTATTGGGGCGGGAAGAATAAATTGTTAGTACCCTGATTATGGGAACTGTGCTTGGAACTGTACTTGGCCTTTTTGTTATGATGGAGGACTCACCATCAACTAAGTAGCACTCACTAGGCAAGGGACATGGGTTCCAAAACTCTGTGAATGGAGAGAGACTTGAGACAGGTATTAGTGCCTGGTGGTGTAGGCCCCTTTGTGAGGGCCTGAAGCACCTATTGCACCTCTGTCTCTCTCCACTGTGGAATGTCAGAGCTAATTTTGGGTCTATTAAGAGTTTTGTTACAGGTACTGTGCTGAATTCACTTCAGCCTTATGGTGCACCAGCACTAAGGCTCCCACTACTATGAGCTGAAATCACTGAGAGCTGAAATCACTGAGCACTGTGTCAAGTAGTGGGGAGCCGGAAGATCTGGTGTGCAGCGGAGCTATTTGTGAGACGGTGGGGTGAGCAGAGCTGTTTGTGAGACAGCGGCGTGTTCGTGAGACGGCGAGCTGAGCGGAGCCGGGCGTGAGACAGCGGCGTGTTCGTGAGACGGCGAGCTGAGCGGAGCCGGGCGTGAGACAGCGGCGTGTTCGTGAGACGGCGAGCTGAGCGGAGCCGGGCGTGAGACAGCGGCGTGTTCGTGAGACGGCGAGCTGAGCGGAGCCGGCCGTGAGACGGCGAGCTGTGCAGAGCGGAGCTGGTCGTGGTGGAGCGGAGCAGAGCCCTGTAAGGCAGTCAGCTTCAGGACACGTAAGGTGCCCCTTACCTCTTTCCCCCCCACACCCAGGCACATTTTAGCCAGACTGGGGAGTAACACTCTGCAGATGAACTTTTGAACTCCGGGGCTGGACTTTTTTTTTGGACTTTGGGTGATTTGTGGATTGCTGGACTCAAGAGACGTTTGGGTTCTGGGACTCAAGAGCCTGAGGGAAAGGATGTGGCCCAATTTTTCTGGGGTGGGTCGGCATTCATGGTTTGGTTAATGAACACTAGTCGTGGTGTTTCCCCAATTTAATGCTGATGTTGTTTGCCTCATGTTATTAAAGATTCTCTACTACACCAAGACTCTGTGCTTGCGAGAGGGGAAGTATTGCCTCCTTGAGGCGCCCAGGGGGTGTGTAAGATTTTCCCAGGTCACTGGGTGGGGGCTCGAGCCAGTTTTGCATTTGCTTTAGTGAGAGGGAACCCCGGTGTACTGAACCCGGCCCTTGCTGCTATCAACTTGGCCTGGCAGAAGGGTTACATTTTTGGGGGCTCGTCCGGGATCGAGACTGGGTCAGTACCCCTCGCAAGCACATCTTAGGTGAGTCATTAAATTGGGAAAACCCAGAATCTGGTTGTTGTTGTTTTGATCTGTTATATTTGGGAAAGAAATTACAGTTTGTATAATGGCCCTACATTTGCTAGAGGATTGGTGCAGGGGGATGAATATTAACCCTAGGAACTGTGTCCTGGTGACCGGGGTGCCGGAGGCATTCGATGAAGGCTCAATAGAGCCTACCTTAAGGGCATCCACTGGGTACCTGAGTAAATGTAAAATGCGTGGGCGCATATTTGTGAGGGAGGACGGAGATTTTGCTGTACTGTGTGAGCTGCCGTCGGCTGTGGACCCACTACAGGTTCCAGGCACGATAGCAGTGGAAGATGGTGAGTGGAAGGTAATAACTACTGGGAGCCAGCCCTCACCGGCTCCTGCATCTGAAGTGGAGTTTTTAAAGAAAATGTCAGCCTTTTTGGGGAAAGAGGGGAAGACCTTGGCTGATATGCCGGGTCTGTTGGGCCTTGACCCAGGAGTCCCAACCCGGGAGGCTGCTCCATCACCTGATGAGTGGGTGAAGGCTTTGGGGCAAGCATTAGAGAAGGTTGTGCCACCCCACCCTGAGTCAAGCCCCTATCGTAAACTGAGGCTGTTTTCTGGGGGTCCCACCCCAATACCCGGGGAGGAAGCATTTGAACCCTGGCTGGAACACACCACTGAAATGCTGCAGGAGTGGGCAGTACCTGATGCTGAAAAGAGAAGGCGACTAGTAGAGTGCCTCAGGGGACCAGCCCTAGATGTGATTCGCACCCTGAAGCTCAGAAACCCTGGGGTCAAGGTAAAGGACTGCCTAGAGGCCCTTGATCATGCCTTTGGGAGAACCGAGGGCTCAGAGGATGTTTATTGCAAGTTCCTCAATGCCAGGCAACAAAAGGAAGAGAAAGTTTCTGCCTACATACAGAGGTTGGAGAAATTATTACAGAGAGCCATCATGAGGGGAGCAGTAGCGGTTGAGCAAATGGACCGGACTAGATTGGCTCAGATTGTGAGGGGAATTCAATATCAGAACCCAATCCTTCTCCACCTTCGATTAAGGGAGCGCCAAGACAATCCACCGGGTTACTCTCGACTGATAAAAGAGGTCCGAGAGGAGGAAGAGAGGCAGGCAGCTGGTGAGGTTTGGGAGGTTCAGCCACCCCAGGCAACTGCCACAACATCCATACGAGCGCCCAAGGCGCTGATGGTGAATCCTCAAGAGGAACTTACCCAACGAGTTCAGGTTCTGACACAGAAAGTGGCTGAACTAGAGAATACTATCGATTCAGCAAAGACTTCAGCGTACAAGGAACCCCCTGTTACCACGGTCCAGAAGACTACATTTAGAACCTCTGCCCCACCCCGGCAACACGGGAAAGGGCAATCCTTCTTCTGCTACCGGTGTGGCCAGGATGGGCACATTGCTGCCAGGTGTCAGAATGCAGAGAATCCCCCGCTAGTATACCAAAAGCTGAGGACCACCTGGGGAAAGTCGGGAAACGGCCCCAGGGCCTGGGAAGGGAGCCGCCTAGGCCTGCAGGGTTTGGAGGCTCCTCTGCGAAGAACCATGCCACCCGAATCCCACCAGGATTGATAGGACCTCGAGCTGAGGTCACTGTAAAGGTTGAAGGGACAGAATGTAGAGCAGTGCTTGACACGGGATCCCAAGTGACTATCATATTCCAGTCTTTCTACCAGCAGATGCTTATGCATCTGCCTATACAGCCCTTGACAGGGCTTGGCCTGTGTGGTCTCAGCATGGATGAATACCCGTATCAGGGGTATGTCATTGTACACCTGGAATTCCCAGAAGAGATCGCTGGGGTAAGACAGGAGGTGGACACTGCAGCTTTAATATGCCCTGACCCTAAAGGTGTCTCTGATGTGTCCGTGCTGATAGGGACCAACTCCAGCCTCTTTAAGGTACTTGCAGATTACTGCAGACAGCGAGCAGGGGACCAATACCTGAATACCTTAGTGATACACACACATTGTGCCGCAGCCTACAGAAAAATTGAGGACGCAAAAAGAGTGATGCCTGATTTGCCGGTGGGAGCACTGAGGTACGCAGGCCCGGTCCCCTTAGTGGTGCCTGCAATGACAGAAAAGGAGGTGATTGTCATGAGTACCTGCCTGAAAGGCAATAAGAGAACATTAGCAGTGGTAGAGCAGCCGACTGAGGGAGGGCTCCCTGAAGGAGTGCTGGTTCTTAGTGGAGTCATAACCCTACCTGCTGAAGCCCAGGAAGAGGTGACTATACTGATTGCTAATGGAACAAGTCGTGATATTTTTGTGAGGCGAGGACAAAAAATAGCAGACCTCTTTGAGCCCGAGTCAATTGTAACCCCCCAGTGTGAAACGCAAGTTCCGACGATAGACCCAGCAAAGTTTGACTTTGGAGATTCACCTGTGTCCGAGGAGTGGAAAGATCGCCTGAGGAAGAAACTTTGTGAAAGATCCAAGGTGTTCTCACTGCATGAGTGGGATGTGGGATGTGCAAAAGGAGTAGAACACAATATCAGACTACATGACTCTCGACCTTTTAGGGAGAGATCTAGGAAGATTGCTCTCTCTGAGATGGAAGACGTGCGACATCATCTTCAGGAGCTGGCTGCGAATGGCATCATTACAGAGTCCCGCAGCCCATACGCCTCGCCCATTGTGGTAGTCCGTAAAAAGAATGGGAAAATCCGGATGTGTATTGACTACCGCACCCTAAACAGCCGTACTGTGGTCGACCAGTACACTATGCCTCGAGTGCAAGATGCCTTAGACTGTTTGCTGGGAAGCCAGTGGTTCTCTGTGTTGGATCTTCGAAGTGGGTACTACCAGATCCCTCTGGGAGAAGAAGATAAGGAGAAGACCGCCTTCATCTGCCCATTAGGGTTTTATCAGTTCGAACGCATGCCCCAAGGGATTTCTGGAGCACCTGCCACCTTTCAACGTCTCATGGAGAGAGTTGTGGGAGACATGAATTTACTGCAAGTGTTAGTTTATTTGGATGACCTTATTGTGTTTGGAAGAACCTTAGAGGAGCATGAAGAAAGACTTCTTAAAGTGCTTGATAGGTTGGAGGATTATGGTCTGAAGCTTTCAATTGACAAATGCCAGTTCTGCAGAACCTCAGTGAAGTATGTGGGTCACATCGTATCCCAAGAGGGTGTGAGTACTGATCCTGATAAAATAGAAGCACTCACTACATGGCCACGTCCAAGTAACTACAGAGAACTCAAGACCTTTCTTGGATTTAGTGGCTACTACCGCAGGTTTGTGAAAAACTATGCTACGATTGTAAAGCCTCTGAATGATCTTACCAGGGGACATCAGTCCAGCAAGAACAAATCTAAGACCAGGAATAAGGGGAGGTTCCCAAAGCCTCCTGTGCAGAGAAACTATGGCCCCTTTGCACCATTTGGGCCACGGTGGGATGAGAGATGTGAAAGGGCTTTTCGAGAAATCATTACTTGCCTAACTCATGCTCCAGTCCTAGTTTTTGCTGACCCAAGCAAACCATTTATCCTGCATACTGATGCCAGTTTGGAGGGTCTGGGAGCAGTCCTGTACCAGGAAGTGGAAGGCAAACATAAACCTGTAGCCTTTGCCAGCCGAGGATTGTCTGATAGTGAAACTCGCTATCCCACCCACAAGCTGGAATTCTTGGCCTTGAAATGGGCCATCACTGAGAAATTTCGAGACTACTTGTATGGTGCTCAGTTCCAGGTGTGGACAGACAACAATCCACTGACTTATGTGTTAACAAGTGCTAAGCTGGATGCTACAGGGCAGAGATGGGTGGCCGCCTTGGCTAGCTATGAGTTTAGCATTCAGTACCGATCCGGGAGAAGCAATGTAGATGCAGATGCATTGTCCAGGCGTCCGCAGGCTCCAGAAGTTGCTGTGATACCCACAGATGGAGTGAGAGCTATTTGCAGTGTGAGTCGTCGAGAGCCAGAGGCCTGTGAGAGCCTTCAGGGATGTATTGCAGAAGCTTTGGGCCTGCCCCCTGAATGCATGCCTTCTGCCTCAGTGAACTATATTGCATTGGACCAATCTCCTTTGCCCATGCTCAATGCGGCTGACTGGCAAGAAGCCCAGCGGCAAGATATTGACATTCGTGATACACTACTTGCCAAAAGGGAGGGGCGAAGCCCAGCTGCGGTTGCCCCACCTAACCCGGAGGGTAAACTACTATTGAGAGAATGGACCAAATTAAAACTGATTCAGGGAGTGCTAC
Source organism: Caretta caretta (assembly GCF_965140235.1). NCBI lineage: Eukaryota > Metazoa > Chordata > Testudines > Cheloniidae > Caretta > Caretta caretta. Next base: position 86,261,410 of record NC_134210.1, on the reverse strand, counting down.
ACCGAATGACCACCGACTCTTTACAAAAGCAACGAGCACAACTAGTACTGCCAAAAAAGTACAGAGCCCTGGCCATGAGGGCCCTGCATGATGACTTTGGGCATTTAGGGATGGAGAGGACCCTGGAACTTATTCGTAGTAGGTTCTATTGGCCCCGAATGGCTGAAGATGTTCGCAGGAAATGTGAGACTTGTGCTCGATGTGTTCAAAGGAAAACTCTGCCCACGAGGGCTGCATATCTCAAGAACATCACCAGCAACAAACCTTTGGAATTGGTATGCATTGATTTCTTGTCTGTAGAGGTAGACAAGAGGAATGTTGGGAACATTCTAGTAGTGACTGACCATTTTACACGGTATGCACAGGCATATCCCACACGTGATCAGAGGGCCACCACCGTCGCTCGAGTATTGTGGGACAAATATTTCTCAGTCTATGGATTCCCGGCTCGGATACACTCTGATCAGGGGCGGGATTTTGAGAGTCACCTTCTGAAGGAGGTGCTGAAGATAGCAGGAATTAAAAAGTCTAGGACAACGCCTTATCACCCCCAAGGTGATCCCCAGCCAGAGAGGTTCAACCGAACCCTATTAGATATGTTGGGAACTTTGCGACCAGAGCAGAAGGCAACCTGGAGCCAGCATGTCGCATTTCTGGTGCATGCCTACAATGCCACAAAGAACGATGCTACGGGAGTCACCCCATATCTCTTGATGTTTGGGCGAGAACCAAGATTACCCATAGACTTGTGCTTTGGTGTATCAGAGGATGGAGATAGCTATGAAACTCATCAGCAATACGTATCCCGACTAAGAGAAAGGCTGCGGGATGCTTATCGCTTAGCTACCGCTGCGGCTCGGAAGAACGCAGACCGCAACAAACATCGATATGATGCTAGAGTGCGATCGCAGGAGCTCCAGCCGGGGGACAGAGTCCTGCTGCGAAATTTGGGTATTGCTGGCAAACACAAGATAGCTGACAGATGGAAGGCAATACCATACCTGGTGATGGAAAAGCTGGGAGATCTGCCGGTCTACAAGATCAAACCTGAAGACAGTCCAGGGCAAATAAAGACGGTGCATAGAAACCTTTTGCTCCCTGTGGGGGAATTGGTAAGCACCCCTTATGAGATGGGCCATGACAGGGCAGCCGGGCAGAACAGAAGTGCTAGACCAAAGCTGCCATCCAACACAGACAGTGAGCCCCCTGCAGCTAACTTACCCCTATTCTGCACATCTGAGAGTGAGTCTGAGGAGGAAGACACAACCCTGGTGTATCCTGGGATGGAGACAAGATTTCAGTCTCGACCAGCTGAACCAAATGAGAGTTCTCCCTTTTCCACCCTAAACCCTATGGCGGAATTATTTAGGCCCCTTTCTGACACCCCTGTGCCGCTGATGAGACCCCCATGTGGAGACACACAGGTAGAGGATGTCCTGGGCACCTTGGACCCTCCCGCGTTAGAACTAGGAGTGCAGGGGCCTACGCCAGTAGCCAAGAGACCCTCAAAGGAAGCCTCTCCATCCGTCAATCAAGAGGATGTTCCCCTTGCCTCGGCAACAGAGATTCTCAATAGACGAGACAGGGTGATAAGACCAGTAAAACGGTTAACTTATGATGCACCTGGGGTGACTAGTGAGGAGCCAATACATTTAGCACACAGGATTGTGGAAGCCAAAGTGGGCTTTCTGAGGCCCTTTGGAGGAAACCAATGAGTTGGTATAAAGGGAGTATGATTTGTCGGGACGCCAAATTCTCGGCTGGGGGGAGGATGTAAGCAGAGACAGGGTGGGATCCACCCTGACATCTGGTGGTGAGGTGTGGCAAGTTGTGGAAAAGAACTTCAGGGGCTGATCTTATTTGCATAGGCACATCCACCCCGCCTAGCAATAGGCCATAACTGCCCAAATGGTCACTTTGGCTGCTGTGGGATCCCCAGTGTCTCTGTTATTGGGGCGGGAAGAATAAATTGTTAGTACCCTGATTATGGGAACTGTGCTTGGAACTGTACTTGGCCTTTTTGTTATGATGGAGGACTCACCATCAACTAAGTAGCACTCACTAGGCAAGGGACATGGGTTCCAAAACTCTGTGAATGGAGAGAGACTTGAGACAGGTATTAGTGCCTGGTGGTGTAGGCCCCTTTGTGAGGGCCTGAAGCACCTATTGCACCTCTGTCTCTCTCCACTGTGGAATGTCAGAGCTAATTTTGGGTCTATTAAGAGTTTTGTTACAGGTACTGTGCTGAATTCACTTCAGCCTTATGGTGCACCAGCACTAAGGCTCCCACTACTATGAGCTGAAATCACTGAGAGCTGAAATCACTGAGCACTGTGTCAAGTAGTGGGGAGCCGGAAGATCTGGTGTGCAGCGGAGCTATTTGTGAGACGGTGGGGTGAGCAGAGCTGTTTGTGAGACAGCGGCGTGTTCCTGAGACGGCGAGCTGAGCGGAGCCGGGCGTGAGACAGCGGCGTGTTCGTGAGACGGCGAGCTGAGCGGAGCCGGGCGTGAGACAGCGGCGTGTTCGTGAGACGGCGAGCTGAGCGGAGCCGGCCGTGAGACGGCGAGCTGTGCAGAGCGGAGCTGGTCGTGGTGGAGCGGAGCAGAGCCCTGTAAGGCAGTCAGCTTCAGGACACGTAAGGTGCCCCTTACCTCTTTCCCCCCCACACCCAGGCACATTTTAGCCAGACTGGGGAGTAACACTCTGCAGATGAACTTTTGAACTCCGGGGCTGGACTTTTTTTTTGGACTTTGGGTGATTTGTGGATTGCTGGACTCAAGAGACGTTTGGGTTCTGGGACTCAAGAGCCTGAGGGAAAGGATGTGGCCCAATTTTTCTGGGGTGGGTCGGCATTCATGGTTTGGTTAATGAACACTAGTCGTGGTGTTTCCCCAATTTAATGCTGATGTTGTTTGCCTCATGTTATTAAAGATTCTCTACTACACCAAGACTCTGTGCTTGCGAGAGGGGAAGTATTGCCTCCTTGAGGCGCCCAGGGGGTGTGTAAGATTTTCCCAGGTCACTGGGTGGGGGCTCGAGCCAGTTTTGCATTTGCTTTAGTGAGAGGGAACCCCGGTGTACTGAACCCGGCCCTTGCTGCTATCAACTTGGCCTGGCAGAAGGGTTACATTTTTGCCTTCATGACTCTTATGGATTGCTGGAACTGTGACTCTGGCACACAGCACTTAAATAGTTTTGTCATGCCAATGAAACACTTTGAATTGACTGTCTCTCAATAGCCTAAGAACATTCCTAAGTAAACATCTCAAAAAGCTAGAGCAGAGGTAGTTAATAGCCAGACCATAGGCCAAATTCGGACCGCCACGTGCTTTTGAACGGACCCCAAAATCTTTTCATTTACTTACTGTCATTATCATTGCGTTTATTATTATTATATTCTCTGGAGGCTGGACCTTGACTATACCTTTGACCAAGAAATTTGGACCTTAACAAAATAATTGACTACCCCGGAGCTAAAGTAAAAGCATCCACACAGGGAGATACATTAGTGTAACTCTAGATTTATAGTTACACTGGTATAGTTTGCTTGTAAATTTTCACACGTAGACAAGCCTTAAGACTCAATCCAGATAAAACAAAGGCACTGTTGGTAGGTTATAGGAAGTAGTTGGATGAACTGGCAAGTATTATAACACCATCTGTTTGTCACTCAGGGCAGGTTTACACTTACAACGCTACATTTGCACAGCTACATCAGTGCAGCTGGGCTACTGTAGTGCTTCAGTAAAGATGCTACTATGCCAACAGGAGAGTTTTTCCTGTCGGTGTAGTTAATTCACTTCTGTGGAGGCGGTAGCTATGTCGACGGGATTTTTCACACCTCTGAGCAAAGCAGTTATACTGATGTAAGTTTAGAGCAGACCTGGCCTCAACTTTACAATTTAGGGGTATTGTTAGACCTATGGCCACTTTAGTTGGATAAGAAGAAGTCACTTTAGTTGGATAAGGAGAGAGTGACCATTTATTTTTGATATGGAACTGGTAATACTTTATCTACCCATGGCTTTATCACCTAAAGATTAGACTGTTGTATGTTAAGACCATTCCAACCGAACAGATGCAGCATTTATCAGTTTGCCTACTGAGGCCAGGAATTCATGATGGTATCTGGTATTTCCTCTGGCTACCCATGAATTTTTGGGTAGAAATAATGGTTTTAGCATTAACCTTTTATCCCTAAATGGGTATTTGCGAGAACTCCTCTCCTGTCATGCAATTCTGCTGCAGAACAAGTGCCCTTGGTCAAACTAAGGCAAGTTGAATCCTCATCCCACACTTGTACGGTACATGTATATCCCAATCCCTGGGTGCAAGCTTGCAAACTGATAGGTGTGTAGTTTCCAGCCTTATCAAGATGCACCCATTTATGCTCCTCAATAGGTACAAGGGATGTTCATTAGAGAAAATTCCCAATGTAATAAGCAGATGTACTACTTCCACTTGAGCCTGTTTTAAGGTCAAAATTATAGAGATGATAGTATCATTATGTTCATAATACGTAAAGGTGAGCATTTTCCACCATTGGTGATATTGTTTCTCAAAGGAGGATACCTGTGGGAATATGATTCTCTTGAATTCTAGCGGAATTTGTTGATCTATCCCATCTCATATTATAGACTTAGCCACTGCAAGTAACTATTGTTGGTACTGAATACAACTTAATGCTTCTGACAGGTTAGATTGTAATGTCCCTAAAGCCTCATTAATGCATAAGTTAACAACTGTACTTGCATCCATTGTGGGAAAATTTTGGTTATATCTACTGTGGTGGAAGCTAATGTTGAGAAAGCGGAGGCTATAGGTTCAGATAAAGATGCATCATGTCCAGCTTCCCCTGTGTGCTTGGCTAGGTGCCACTGATCAACAGAATTTAACATTTCCAAACTAGCTGCCGCTCCTCCTAAAACCGTTGCTTCCAGGTCTCACTTATTACGAGTTAGAGTTTGTGAATGTGGTGGGAGAACTCCCTGCAACCAGGTTTTCCATCCTAATATTAAAGGAGCAATATAATATGCATAGGTCCGATGGATTGTGGCCATAGAAATTTGCATGGGCACAATTACCTTTAGGAGTAAATATTGGGACTCTAACATGAGAGTTCTTGAGACATCTCTTTTAACAGTAAGAGGACCCATACGATATTGCGAGGGAGGTGGGATTACCTGTACTTCTCGCATTATCTCAGTTTCAAAAGGTGCCTTAAAGGGCCATAGTCCTGAATGCAGTAAAGTTACACTAACCACTAAATTACCTATACATATAATCAAGTTTATCATGGGGCTGTTTAGTAGACAAAAAACTTAGAAGTAGTATACTCAGGAGTTGAAACGTTACAACCATATTTCAGAGGGGCACAATTCCTGGTGAAGATTAAGCTAGAGTTATTTGGGGAGAGCATTCAGACCTTTATTTTGGTTAATTGAGGGTCCTGGTGGATCATTTCCCCATGGATGCAAAGCTCACCTGGGACTACTAAGGGAGGCATTTCTATTTTTATATAGATGTATTTTGAAACATTTCCAAAGGAAAGCATTAGTGAGCAATTTGCGAACATATCAGCCACAATATTACATTCACAATTTGGACTGATTTTCCTAATGGGCCCAGCTTCATCTAGGAAGGGTCCCATTAGCTTGTTAGTTACTGCGAATGCTAAGTATTATTATGTATATATTCTGTCATGACCAGATGACAAACACCTGCTAGCTGATTGGATGCCAATGGCAATAGTAGCCGTTGTTTGTTATAGACTGCTTCTCTTTTTCTTTTTTCGGTGACTGGCTTAAATTGAACCCATCCTTGCTGCAAGTCTCCTATGAATTGCTTTGATCTTATCTTTTCCTTCCTTTGGGGCTGCAATTTCGAGGTGGAAGGTTGTATTGTAGAAAGAATTGTTGGAACCATTACCTTGATATCCTCTTCCTATTCTTGGTTGAATCTCTCTTCCTGAGACCGGAGTATGTCTTCGATGATGTTTATGCTTGTATTTAGCTCCACTTGCGAGTTATCAATTCCGAATCTTGGGAGGCCTAAGTCCTGCACAATCTCTGGTTGAATCATGCACTCCCAATGCTTGTTTTCATGTATCCTAAACAGATATATTAGATGGTTCCTATCCTTTTCCAAGTTCATATGATAAAAAGAAATAGCAACAATATACAATAAAAAGAATATGGTAGCACTTTCCATCTTCTCTGGATGTTTATACCTGCAGAAAAAGAGAAGAGAAGACTGATTAGTACTTCAGCCTACAGAGGTTTCTGATCTTCTGCTTTATGTTTATGGTTGGAGTAACCCCCTTCCATGGCTTTAATTGGGTACTGTGAAATCATTTAAAAAAACCTTTCCTTTTCTCAGTACTTAGTTCCAGCAGATACACAGTAAGACCTGCTTTTTGTACAATTTTGGTGGGACCCATCCATCTGGGACAAAGTACGTGGTACTGTTTGAGATATGATTTGAATAGGACATGGTCTCCTAATTCCCATTCCACTATTTTAAGATTCTCCCTAAGCCTCTGGTCCATGGCTTTGATATTGCTTTTGAGGTTGACTGCCACAGACCTTTGCACTTGTAAGCAAGTTTTGTACCCAAGCCTCTGATTTGTCTGGGGCAGAATTCCTCAGGAGGCACCCCTCCTGGAAGCCACCAGACTTCAGATGTCCTCCTGGGCCTTTCAGTCATGACCTCATGTGGTAAAAATCCGTGAGATCCTACAGAGGATCTTATTGCCATGAGAAAGATGATGGGGATCTTTTCATCCCAATTCTTTCCAGAGGACTTGAATACTTTCCTCAGGCAGTCTTTTAAAGTGCGGTTGGTTCTTTCGACCAGTCTGGACAATTGCGGGTGTCCGGCAATGTGAAATTGCTGCTTTATTCCTAATGCCACGCACACCTGTTTCATGAATTCAGCAGTGAAGGGACTCCCTTGATCAGAAACTAACTCTGGGAAACCTCTTCAGCAGGTTCAGGCTCCCAATAAAAGCTTTGGTGTTCGTCGCTGTACATCTAGTTGTCGGATAAGCTTCTATCCATTTGCTGGATGGATCTTAGACCACTAGACAATAAATATTACCCCTCCTTGATTTTGGGAAGGGGCCAATGTAATCTATTTGAAGGTGGTGCCAAGGGCCTTCTACATCTTGATGCTTGAGTAGGCCCTTTAGGATTCATGCATCAGGGTTGTTGACAGTGCATTGGAGATAGTAACATAAAATACAAACTGTGTCCCATTGCACAGACTGCCACCATCCTATAGTTAATATGCATTGCAATGTTTTTTCAGAAGCAAAATGCCCTTGTTGGTGTGCCAACTGAATCAGTTCCAATCTGATAACTCCAGGAATCACCAGTACAGGCAGAGAACCCTCCCCTCCTGGGCCGTAATCTTGAGCCATTATAAGCCCTGATTCATGGGTTGTAATAGTCCGGTGTTTATATTTTCCATGCTTTAACAGCTGATGGAGCTCTGGGTCAGCTTTTTGTAAAGCTAGAACGTCCACACAGTCTACTGATGACTTTCTTGGTTTTACGGCGATTATTGGAGCTGGTATTTTATTCCATAATGCTTCTGGTCCCATTCTTGCTGCCTGCTTGGCTAATTTGTTAGCCATGTTATTTAAAACAGAGACTTCTCCCTGATTTTTCCTGTGAGCTCTGACCTTGAATAAAAATGTTTCTCCTGATCGCTTTTCTGCCACCTTCCATGCATATAACAGATAATCAGAATAGGTTACTGGATTGTTGTCACTCGTGGTCATATCTCTAGTTTTCCACATGATCATCCAGTTGATCAATGCCCTTACTACCTAATCCGAGTCAGTACAGATGGTAATATTCTCGGCAGGGTCAGCATTTTCTAGAGCTGAGGTGACTGCAACTACCTCCGTAGCCCGAGCGGAGTGTTGGATTACTTTTTCCTGAAACATCTCCCCTATAGTAGCGTTCATGGTAGCAAAACCAGTGGCAGGCTTGCCATTATGCATTAGGCTGCTGCCATCTACCACCCATATGGTTTGACCTTGATTTTTGGCATTCTCAAATTTCGCCACTAATTTAAAAGGTGACTTGAATTTGAGCGGCGATGCATCCGGGATTGGACATTCATGATTGCTGGTGTTAGCCAGAAGCACACAGAGCGTGTGTGAGTTGACTAGGGGAGCTAATTTTCCTCCACACTGACCTGTTTGTTAATAAGAGTAAGCATCCAATTTGCTAACCTCAGGTGGCTAGTCTGCCTTTGGTTTGCCTTGCCAGATAAAACATATTTTACTGGTGTATGAGAAGTCCAGAGAAGCACCAGGGCAGTATCTGTGAGAAATTCCCAGTGCACTAGGGCCCACACCAAGGCCAAAACCACTTTCTCGCAACTTGTGAATTGTACTTCCACAGGACTTAACAACCTGGACCCATATGCAATCAGTTTTACTGAGCTACCTTGTTCTTGTAGGAGCACAGCACTGATAGCAGTGGATGTACTGGATATTTGAAGGTGGAAGCCCTTATTTGGGTTGCGGAATGCCAAGGCGGGAGCCTCCATTAAGGCCTTCTTGAGTGCCAACATGCCTCCTGTTGTGAGCTACCCCACTCCCATGGTTGTTTTCTCCTTAGTAGAGCATACAAAGGTTTAGCCTTCTCACTATAGTTCTCAATAAAAGTCTTGCAAGAACCCCACTAGGCCTAAAAAACGACCATAATGAAGTGATGTCAGTTGGGGCTGGTAGTTTGGAGATAAGTCGCACCCTGCTTTCATCAGGGCAACTTCTGGTAGAGTCTAACTCAGGGGTGGGCAAACTGTGGCCCGCAGGCCGGATCTGGCCTGTCAGGGCTTTGGATCCGGCCCACGGGATTGCCCCCCCGTGGTGCCGCAGGCTCCGCGCTGCTCTCAGAAGCGGCCAGCACCACATCCCTGGGGGGGTGGGAAGGAGAGAGGGCTCCATGCATTGCTTCTGCCTCCAGGCACCGTCCCCCGCAGCTCCCATTGGCTGGGAACGGGGAACCACAGCCAATGGGAGCTTCAGGGGAGGTACCTAGAGGCGTGGCAAGGGCAGCACACGGAGCCCTGTGGCGCCCCACCCCCGGGCCCACGCAGGGACGTGGTTCCGGCCACTTCCTGGAGCGGCGCGGTGTGGGGCCAGGGCTGGCATGCAGGGAGTCTGCCCTGGCTCCGGTGTGTGCCACTGCCACCCCAGAGCTGCTTTAGGTAAGCTGTGTCGGGCCGGAGCCCAAACCCCTCCCGCAACCCGCCCCCAACTCCCTGCCCTAAGCCCCCTGCCTGCATCTTGCATCCCAACCCCCTGCCCTGAGCCCCCTGCTGCACCTACAACCCTCTTGCACCCCAAACCCCTACCCTGAGCCTCCTGCTGCACCCCAACCCCCTGCCCTGAGCCACTGCTGCACCCCACACCCTTCCTGCACCCCAAACCCCTACCCTGAGCCCCCTGCTGCACCCCAACCCCCTGCCCTGAGCCACCGCTGCACCCCACACCCTTCCTGCACCCCAATCCCCTGCCCTGAGCTCCCTCCCACAGTCCACACCCCTCCTGCACCCCTGCCCTGAGCCCCCTCATGCACCCCAACCCCCTCCTCTGCCCCAATCCCTTGCCCTGAGCCTGTTCCTGCACACTGCACCCTCTCCTACACCCCGCACCCCAACCCCCTGCCCTGCATACAATTTCCCCACTCAGATGTGGCCCTCGGCCCAAAACGTTTGCCCACCACGGTCTAATTTAACCCCTAAATAGGTTACTTGCTGTTGAAGCAACTGGGCTTTCTCGGGATTTATGAGGAGCCCAGTCTCCTCAATTATTTGTAGCGCTTCTCCCAACACTCAGAGATTGTCTTCCCGAGATCAGGTGGCTATTAAATGTCATCTGTGTAACTGACAACATGCTTAGAGTTCTTCAGGGATTTCCTCATTGCTGAAACCAGCTTGTGACAGATGCTGGGGGCATTGTGCAGGCCCTATGGCACGCTGGTAAATATGAGAGGAGAGTTGTCAAACGTAAAGGCAACTTTGTGTTGACATACCAGGTTTAGCGAAATAGAGAAAAAAAGCATCAGTGAGATCCAGCACCGAATACCCCTGTGCCCCAACTGTAATTACCACTATGTCACAGTGTAGCACTCACCCCTGCGGTGCCTCCTGCTGGTCATCCAGAGAATTAACATTCCAGCCTCCAGAGCACCTTCTGCAGGCCAACGTCCCGCTTGCCTCTCCCGGTGCCTCTTTTACCCAGGGTGCTCCCCCTGGGCAGTATTCCCACAGTCTCTGGGTCTCCCCTCCCCAGGGAAGCTCCACCTCACCTCAGTCTTTGGATACTGTCAGTCACCATTGAGCCCCTGCACACTGGGGCAGACTGCAGTGTATAAACCAATCATCACAGGCAAGGTGAGTTTAGACCTGCTGCCTCTGCCTACCCATGGGCTGCCCCCTGCAACCCCAGTACCTATCTTCAGCCATCTGCTAGGCCTGCAATCTGAGGCTTTTCCAGTCTAGAGCCTCCCAGCTTCTCTGGCCTTCCCCAGCCCTACTTCACCTCTGGTACACTCCCCAGCAGCTAAGCCCATCTCCCTCCACAGCTAGAGAAGACTCTCTCTGCTTCTGGCTCACTGCCCTCTTATAAGGGCCAGCTGAGATTGGGATGTGGCCACAGCTGAGCCTGCTTCCCCAATTCAGCCTGGGAACAGCTTACTCCCAGCCACAGCCCTCTCCTGGGCTGTTTTAAGCCCTTTAAGGCCGGAGCGGGTGACCACCCTCTACACACCATTATCTCCGGATACCATGTGATCATAGGTGCCATCCTAGGGGTATTTTTGTTTAGCCCTTGGTAATTGATGGTCCACCGTGCGGTCCCATTGGCTTTTTTGATGGGCCATATGGGCAAGTTACACAGGCTATTGCAGGTAACCAACACCCGCTGCTGGAGTAGGGCTTCTATAGTTGGGCATATACCCTGTTGGGCTTTCATCGAATAGCGATACTGCCTTACAGGTTTTGGGTTTGGGCCTTGGATGTTAATGCAGGCATTGATTTTGCTGCAGCTTAATTTTGATTTTGTGAAAACCCTCTCGTGTTTGTTTACCTCATTCATCACCTTCTGTTCCCAAGCTGGCATTTTCAGTGGTTGAGGGGCCTTAAACACAGCCACTCTGTGTGACTGAATAACTTTGCCTTCCTTTCCCAGCTCTGCCAAGCTTAAGGTCTGATGGGGCAGATCGACTATAACTCCAAACCTGCTCAGCATGTCAATTCCAAGAATACCCTGCTCCTCTAGATCCTGTAACCCAAAAGACCCCTTCTGTTTTAGCGAACCTAGGATGCACATAATGTCCTTTGTAAATGGAATCAGGCTCTCTTTTTCATTATATGAAACAAAAGGCCTAAATTTATGTATTGGTAGTTGTATGTCATTTAAGTGTGTCTGATCCAAAATGCTGGTGGAAGCCCCTGTGTCCACCGGAACCTTTTGGGAAAATGTCCCCAAGCTCCCCTTTAAAGTAATTCTCACAGTCTGCCTTCCCCATTGATCATTTTGAAAGGGGGCCACTACGTTGGGGCTTAGGGAGCCTGAGCACCCTCAATAGGGTGTTTGCACACACCCACCCTTGGAGGCGGCTATTGGATCCTTATCAGCCTGCTTCCCTTACTTGTATTTGATTAGTCTGGAAAATAGAGAGTCTAGGTTCAGTTTATCTACCATTTCTTGGGGTTTGTACTTATAGAGATGCTGAGCTAACACTTGCTTAGCAGCCCCAATATCTTCCTTGTTCCCTTGGATCATATACTCTCTTGGTCGATAAACTGATCTTTTATAAGACTCTGTTTTTTCTTGGATTCTATTACCTTTATTACCCTTAATTTGGTTGGTACCATTGTTAAACGCAGAAACGTGTTTTTTGGTTGGTATAGTATGGGCATTGGACATTTGCTGGAGCTCATAGATTTCTTTAACCTGAGATTCCAGCTCCTGGTTTCCTACATGTTGTACATTTATAGGACTCAAGGCTAGCCTAATCCCTGGTCTGAGCGCCTGCAAATAAATACCTCTTAACTCTGCTGTATCATATGTTGTAACACCATTTATTGTTCTGCCCATTCCCGCAAGCCAAAATAATAACTTTTTTCTCAAAAAATACCTTTCAGGTTTTTCCCCATCTTGCTGTTGATCTGCATATGCCAAGCCCGTTACATTCTCTTGGGGGTTGAACATTCTAAAGACACCCCTATATACTTCAGTTTGGTTGTTATGCATATTCATAATGACATCAACTGGGACATTTGCAAAATCTTCCATTGACATACATTGCCTTAGCAATGCAATGAAATCATCGTGGGTTACACTTGGAATAACAGAGATTCTAGGTAAGTACTCTAATGCAGTTTCCCGCATACACTTCCCTAGTTGCTTTCCCAGGGTTTGGGTTTGTTCTGGTGTTAACACCCTGTTCTCTTCCTTTACTATAGGAGCCTGATTTAATCCTGGATATCGAGTCACCAACGTGATGATTGGAGCCATAGGTGTTACGGGCGAACCATCATAAGTAGCATGGCTAAAATAATCTGGGGCAGTGGTGAGACTAGGATACATACTACTGTGATAGTCCTGGTTAACCATTTTTTTGTTATTATATGTACACTGGAGTTGATTCTTTTCCTCCACCTCCATTGTACTTTCATTGTCTGATGAGTCCGCATCCGTGCAATCCTCCTTGGTTTCAAAAGCCGCTAGAGGATTGCACTTCTGTGCCCCCAAAAATCCTTTGTCTAATCTGAGTTCCTTTTGAAGGTTAAAAATCTTAAACTGGCATACAATGTGATTTTGTTTTGAGGTGAGCTTCTCCCAAACCTCTATCAATGACTGTCTCACCACAGCCTGAACCTCTTTCAGTTCTACCTCCCGCTTTTCGGCTGCCCTCTCTGCTGCAGTAGTCCTTTAAAATGTTTCTCCAATTTGCATTTCTAACATGGAGACTTGGAGGGTTAAGGAAGTGGTTTGGGCCTTTTCGGCATTTAAGTCCAAAAGGCATTGTTGGGCTTGTATATCACATTCCCGTTTCCCTTTCTAAGCAGAGAACTTTTTCCTTTAATTGCTCAACTTGATTTTGTAGTTCTCGGCCGGTTAAAGCCAGATCGTAAATTAAGGCGCTTCATTTTTCCTTTTTCTTAGGTTGTGGTTTGCCAATGTTATCTCTTTCCCATAATATGCTGAACATGGACAAGGCCTCCACCCCAGAAATAACTCCCAGTTTCCAGGGGTTACTTCCTTTACCAAATAGTTCCACACCATGATCCAGATTAAATTTATTTTCCTCTGACTGCCATCTGTGAAGACTGAATACTTGGTTCATGACAGCTCCTAGGGAGTCCTACCACACTCCCCTATAAAAGGTTGCAGAAAAATGTTTTTGGATGGAAAACCTTAATGCCAAAATTATGCGGGATCTCTACGCTGGTGGTTGACTCACCGAGAGCCACCGTTAGCCGTGAGGATATCTCCTTCACCGGCCCCAGCTTCGAGACTATCCCTCGCCTATCACAGCACGGTATTCCCATTCAGGGAAAGACAACACAAGTGCCTAATTAATCAGCCCCTGGACATTGCTGGGCAGCCAGTGCACTGTGTGCTGGGGTAGTTGAGCACTTACTAACCCCTACTGCCTACTTAAGGAAAGAAGGGGAGGGTTAAAACTAATGGGTTCTTCCCACAGACCAGCAGTATTTATGTGCCAGTCAGTTGTCCTCCTACTGCTTCAGAGTTCGCACCACAACAGTAGATTTCAGAGTACGGGCTCCAACCTGAGCAAGGACATCTACACTGCTATTTTTGCAGTGTAGACGTACCCCAGGTCTCCACCACTATTGTAATCTGAGGTAAGAACAGACAGCAGAGTAGTCTACAGTGCAATGTTAAGTGCAAATTTAGGAAAACTTGAGTTAGCAGAGGGGATTTATTAACGTAAGGCTTGAGCAGCTACATTTATTTGTAACCCCAGGTTAGGAATTGTTGAACCGATTCCCACCTGCAGATCCAGCCTATCCACTGCATTAAACAGGTCCAAGTCCAGCCACCCATATCCCAGACTTCCTAGTGCTCTCCCAAAATGTGTCACTCTGGCCTTTTGTTCATGGTGCAGTGTGGAGAAATTTGACTGTCCAGCAGACAAAGCCAGGCGGCCCATGGGATACTTCTAGGGTACTCCCAGAGAGAGCACAAGTCCAATGAGGCTATGTCTACACTGTAAAACGATAGGGCTTGAACCCTGATTCCTGGCTTGACTCAGGCTTCAACCCTCGACTCCCATAGGGTCCTAGGTGCCAGCTCCAGGTTAGTGTGATTGGGGAGCAGGGGAAGGAGTTAGGCTTGAGCCTGTCTGAACCCTGTGCTGACACTACAGTATAAGCACAGCCAGACCGCCTCTCACTGCTAGCTGCAGCAGGTAAGTAGCGCTGTGGGGGGGCGCTGCGGGGGACACGCCTCAGCAGAGGGAAGGAGACGAGCAGGATCGGCCCCTATGTCGGGAGGAGCGGGGCAGCTCAGCAGCCTGTCAGCTTCATCCGCACATGAAGCTGAAGGAAGTCTACAAACTGCTGGAACCCGCCCCGTTCCGTAACCGCTGGCAACCGCAACCCATCCCGCCCCTAACCGTCCCACTGCAGCTCACGAGGCAAGCGCATGTCTGGAGAAGACCAAACGGCCTGAGCGGGCGCACGCGCTGACTCCAACTCCCTCCCAACCTCTGCGCGCGCAGCGTACTTTAACCGTCCCACTCATATACCATGCCCTTCGCTCTCACGGCCTCTAAATGGTTGGTCGGGAGAAAGTGAAGGGTACGGGTGATGTAATTGTCTGACGTATGTGATAGCGCGCTCTGTGATTGGCTGGCACTGCCCGCCAATAAACGTTGAATTGCTGGATTCAAATTGAGTGGAAAGCTGAAGGGGTCAGTTAATCAGCGGGCGCTGCCTCAGGTTGAGGAACGCGAGCTGGGTGCTGCTGGTGTAGCTGCCTCCGCCATGGCCCACAAGCAGATCTACTACTCCGACAAATACTTTGACGAGCACTACGAGTATCGGTGCGTGGGTTGCTTCTCGCTGTCCTCCACCCCCTTCCGTGCCGCGGGGCGTGAGCTGGCCGGCCGGCCGGCCGCGCGTAGGGGCGTCCGGGGAGGAGGCGCGCGGCGCAGCGCTCTCTGGGGTGGGGGGTGTAAATGCTTTGCCCCGCTGCTCCCCTCCGGGGGTGTGGGCGGGATCACTGGCTCTTCTGGGGCTGCCGGGGGCTCGGGTCAGAATATGGCGCTCTAATATCGGGACCCGACTCAGGCTCTCTCCGCCCGTCTCGAGCGCAGCCGCCGCCAAGTCCGCCCCGGGAAATGAGGGGAGGGCTGCTCCTTCCGCAGGGGTTGGGGGAACAATGGGCCCTGCGCGAGGAGAGGGGAGCCTGGGGCGGTCGGGCTGTGTGCGCTGAAGGGGCTCGTGAGCCAGTGACTAAGTCGCGGGCGCTGCTCGGAGCGCTCGGCGCCGTCTCCCAGGGAAGCCAGGTTTCCTGGAGTTGATCTCGGAAGAGTTGCTGTGAGCTCACTGTCCCCGAAATTCACTGGGGACACTCTAGCGGCCATTGTTGAGCACTGGCGGGCTCGCAGGTCCCCTTACCCGCTCGGAGCAGACATTGGTGGGACTGGGTTTTACTACCTGTAAACAATCCTGATCTCTGGAATGGGGTGACAACAATGGCAACTGCCTGTTGGCCACATCAGGGGAGGCGCCTTTGGCTCCCTCCAGAACCTGACTCTGCTTTCGCTAGTTCAGAGTGAGGCAATTCCTGCTCTAGTCACTTTATAGACGCTCAGTGAGACCACGTGGCCTGGGCAGATGTGCACTTAGCCTTTTGGGGTGTAGCTGTTCTGCAATGCAAGGGAGTCTTGGGAGGTTAACTTGAAGTGTATTAACACACACTACCCTGAACAAATCTTAGTAGTAAAGATGCCATGCTTTCTGTGGGAAGTTTTGCTCCGGGTATATTGCTGACTCCTTATGCAGGTTAATGACATTGAGTGCAAGGCTATGGGATAGATGACCTCTTGCTTACCCCACTTGAGTGTTTTGTTCATTCAAGCCTGAAACAATGCTGTGTGACCAGTTTGCATAATAGGGAAGCAGAATACACTGGTCTGAGAGGGAAGAGGTAAACAGACTCCGCAGTGCCCTATGAAATACACTACAGTGCCTCTGTTTTGTGACTTTATTAAATGTTACTCTCCTGAAGATAGGTTTGTGATCTGCATGTACAGTTTGGTATTCAAGGGCAGAGGTGAGATTATGTTGGTCAGCGGTTGACTTGGCTGTGATAAGTGGTTTTAGGAAACATTCTTATACCACCAGTCCTGATTCACTTATCTGATCAAGTAGATAGGAGTTTCCTTTGTCTCTTAAACAGTGTGGCAATAACCAAATGCCAGGAGCACTCTTTGCTTTGACTAGGCAGGCATTCTCTCCTGGCTCAAATATATTTCAGAAGAAGTAGGGAATACCTTCCCTCACAAGGCTGAAGGGTTAACATCTACAGTACTGGCTCTTGGATTTCAAGATTTAGCATACCACCGCTTTTTTAAGCTTAAAAGTGTTTTAATATGAATACTTAAATCTGCATGAATTAAAACTATTGAATCTTTAAATAGCCCGTATATTGCCATTGGTACATCAACATGTAGAACAGTTGGTCTCTCTCCCAGGAAACTTGAGAACAGATGGTGGGCATCCTTCTAGCAGCTAACAGAAATAGGTCGGGAGGGGCACAATATCTTAGGAAAAGTGCACTGGGCTTCCCACTGGTGGTCAGGATATTGCCAAGTTGCCTGATATCCTCCATCTGGAGGATATAGTTTTTCTGGTGTCTGGCAGACTGAGTCCTGCTTAAGACATTTCTCTAGGAAAGGCAGTAAGGGTTATAGCCTATAAATACAGGTGTTCTCAAAAAGAAAACTGATCTGTACTGTAAGATAACTTTAGTACTATTATATGTTCAACAGACATGTGATGTTACCCAGAGAGCTTTCAAAGCAAGTACCAAAAACCCATCTAATGTCTGAAGAGGAATGGAGAAGACTTGGTGTCCAGCAAAGTCTTGGCTGGGTCCATTACATGATCCATGAGCCAGGTAAATAGAATGACTGTTCTGTTGCTATAATGGCACTTTTAACTGACTATGCAGGTACTTGTTGGGATTAAAAGGACACCCTGAATCTTCTCCTATTAGCAATACCCAACGTTACAGGAATCAAAAGATTGTCATAACTCTGTAGTTGCTTGGGAAAACTGTGGAGAAGCATTGGGGTCATTTTTGTGGGGGGAGAAAGGGAAGGGGTGGAGGGTGTGGCTTCAAATTTCCCTAACACTTACTTTTTAGATCCAGGGCAGGATTTCTCTGGGTCTAACTAGTGGGCATCTCATGTCTAGTTTGTAGCTGTCAAACTTTTCAAGCCCTGAACTAGAAAACTAACAAGTTGCTATCTGTGCTAGATTAAAGCTTAGACACTAAGGGCTACTCTACACTGGCAATGCTCAAGTACTGCCGTGGCAGCGCTTTAATGTGCCTTGTGTGGTTGTGGCATGCTTTTTTTTTTTTTTTTTTTTTTTTTAAAAACCACCTCAACGAGGAGCCGTAGGTCCCAGCACTGGGGCATTGTTTACACTGGCACTTTACAGCGCTGCAACTTGCTGTGCTCAGGGGGGTGTTTTTCACACCCTTGAGCAAGAAAGTTGCAGCGCTGTTAATTGCCAGTGTAGACAAGCCCTTAGATATAGGTAATTGTATAACTTGGTCTTCGTGAACCAAAATAAAACTGTCGTCCAAGTGGCTATATTATAGCTGATTTGCCAGAAACAACAAAAGTTAAAGATTAGAAGATCTTAACTGTAATATTATAATCTTTGTATCAAAGTACAAGTGACTCAATTTCAGACCCTACTTTGGTACTTATCATGAGTGTTTAAAACTAGTACAAACCTGACTGACAGTTATGTTAACTGTCAGTGGACAAACTGCAGGTGATCTCAGTGGTCTTCCAAGTTCGCTGTTTGGAAGAACCAGCAAGCAAATTCAACCAAAGGTACATTTAAATTTTCTGCAAGCATGGCCTTTCCTTCCAATGACTTACTGTATTTTACTCTCCTGCTAAAGGATGTGCATGCACCACTTGGCCTGAAGGTCTTGTTAATTGATTCAACTTCCTTGTTTAAACTAGACCTGCCTAGAAATCGGTCTAGTTAAATCAATGTACCCACTTGTGGAGACACTCTTGAGCCAGTTTAAAACCGACAAGCCAGCTCTCTACTAGAAAAGGTTGGCTGTATAGCCAACCTGTAGTGTTTATAATGGAGCATAAAGGTGCTCTTGCTAGTATAAGCCAATATAAACTGCATCTACATAGGAAGGTTTGGTATGGAAATGTTGCGAAAAATCAAACTCTACTGACTTTACGGTACTAGCAATAGTCTTCTGTTAAACTGATACAAATTCCTTACCGAAACATGATCAATGCTTATGCATTACAGTTACACACAGATATAATTTCACACTAAAATGTACTGATCAGTCATTTCCAAGTATTTGAAACTTGAGCATTCATGGAAATACTTAACTATTATAGTAATTCCCATCTTAATTTTGAGTGGCCTCTCTTGGCACCAAGGGTAAAACTTCTTAAAAGCACCTAATTGGCTTAAGATCCTAAGTCACTCAGGTGCTTCTAAAAGTTTTACCCCATATAGAAGGGCAAGCTTGAAGGCGCTAATAGGAATGGTCATTTTTCTTACACTCAGTGGGGAGACTTAACGTTTTGTCTATTAAATGTAGTAATTGAGTACTAAGCTGCTGTACACAAATGTGCAGGACTGGCAATGATAAATATTGCAGGATAACATTGAAATTTGCGTTCAATCTTATTTCCACAGAACCACACATCCTTCTCTTTAGAAGACCTCTTCCGAAAGACCAACAAAAATGAACTTTTTTTTCTGGAAATCTTCTATTAAATCTTCTGGAACTTTATGTATATGAGTGTATATATGTTGGTAGTATTCAGTGAATACTTGAAAAAAATGTACAAAACATACATCCGTATCTGTGCATGAGCTGTATTATTCACAGCAACAGAGCTCAGTCAAATGCAATTCCAAGTAGGCTGCTATGGTGTCTAAAGATTAATAAAAACATATCCCTTTACTGTAATATAAATGCCTATTTGACTTTTTATTAAATTACTTTTGTTTAATAAAGTGTTCATGTTGCATGTCTATGTCCTGACTATAGACTTTCACTTATTACATGTATTTTTTTCTTTAGAAACTTGAGTAACTCAGTATTGAAACAATGTACAGCATTGTAATTACATATGTTTGACTAGTTCAAAGCCCATGGCTTCCCAACTCTTCACAAGGGGTCTAAAGAAATAAACACTCTCTCTTAATTCTAGATATTTACTTTTGTGAAGTCTTTCTAAGAAATCTTATGTGTTAGCGGATCGGAATCAACTATGTAGAATTTAGGAGTTAAAGCTAAACTAGTGGAGGAGGAGGTACCTGTCCAACACTGATCATGAAATCACTGCATAGGTGGAAAAAAACCACAACCGTGGCTTCACAGGGACATAGTTCTCTATGACATAATGCCTGTCTCTGGGAAGACACAGTTGCTGGCTGACTACTCTGAATCAAGAATCTCTTCACAAAACAGGCTAATATAGGCTCTGCTGCCCCACAACAGAATGTGCCCCATCACTTTGCTGCGCTTAGGCTATTTGAGCCACCTCTCAAATCACTTTAGTATGATGCAGCTAGTCAGAAGATCACACTAAAACCAGCTGGAGAATGCAGTTGGCTGTCCTGGCTTTAAGATTATAAATATGCCTTGTGCTGCATGAGTTTGCATTCAGTGAATAGCAAAAATTCCAGGCTATTCAGGTATTAGTTGTATCTATGTCTGTCTTCTGACCACTCATTCCCTTCTGAAGAACTTCCTGCTATAATTTTATATCTAGGCCATCTCAAACCCAAGCCTGGCAATACACTTTCACAGCGTGTAGTGTAAATCCAAATCAAAGTTGCTACGGTAAGCTTACCCCGGCTATCTTAGCGGGGTGTATCAGCTCAGGCATCTGTATTTGTGGATTTCTAGGCAACGTGCAGGTATTTGACTCTCTACTATGCCATTATACATGAGTCAAAAGTAAACGACTGCTAACTGGGCCTTCTCCCTAAAGGTCTCTTGACATTAGTGCTTCCCTTTAGAAAGGCATAATTTGTCAAATCTAAGTATATGAGCAAGCCATGCTGTTTACTGGAGGTGTAGGAGGGGAAAATATATTAGCTGACAATAGTCTAGCTCATGAATCATGGTTAATACTTAATCACAGTGCAATAAGCTGTAGCCTGAGAATACATCCTTGAAAGGTGAATAGGATAGAGTAAGGGTTGTTCCACTGCAGTCAGTATATTCAGAACTGTATGTACTAAAAGCATTAGATTGTAGAATGGTATAGGTTGATAAGGCCATCGGGGCTAGAATCGTCTTATTGTTAGTACTTCGTAGAGCTGAATCTCAAAAATCATTAATGTAACTTCCTAATTATGTTGTAGCTGTATTTGGTCCCAGGACAAGAGAGACAAGGTGGGTGAGGTAATATTTTGGGATCAACTTCTGTTGGCAAGAGAGACAAGTTTTTGAGCTTACACTGAGCTCTTCGCTTCTAAATTAGTCACCTTAATTGTCTTAAAGTTCTATCCTTGCACTGGTCAATAGACATACCAAGTGCCTGTGGCTATATCGGATTTAACTTGGGGCTGGCTGTCTTTAGTAAATTACATGTTGGTATTTTATGTTCATGTTATACAAGCACATTGCTTTCTGATATGCTAAGCATGATGAAAGTTTAAACAATGAGATCCTTCTAAGAGTGAAAATGTTATCCTTGTTTTTTATTTTTCATACAAGTTAACTGATTTAGCTCAATGTAAATCAGACATTGGAAATATATTTCAGACATGTTACAAACATTGAGAATGGGCTCTCTACTAGTGCAGTTCTTCTATATCATTACTTCAGATTATTAAAAGATTTTGTGGAAGAAATAGAAATTTTACTTATGATCATAAACACACAGTTGCACACAACTGTCATAAAAATGGAACAGCCTCAGTAAAAAATGTGCTTGTGCATGCTTCTCACAATGGTGATGATAAACTCTCCTTGTTTCCTTGATGGAGTCATGTATCTGACCCACATGGCTTGCAGTGGAGGGCTGCAAAGACAACACATTCAGAGAACAGCAGCTATGAGTAAGTAATTTTTCCAAAACATATCTTCAGATGAGTGACTACTAACTTTTAAAGGAAATAAAGAGACAAATTGGATGAGGTAAAATCTTTTATTGGACCACTTCTGTTGGTGAGAGAGAGAGAAGCTTTCAAGCCACACCAAGCTCTACTTCAGATCTGGGAGAGGTACCTGAAGAAAAGCTCCATGTAGCTTGAAATCTCACCAACAGAAGTTGATCCAATAAAAGATTTTATTTCATCAACCTTGTCTCTAATATTCTGGAATCAAAATAGCTCTAACTACATGCCATAAAGGACATTTGCATGAAAAGTTTATGGGATGCCCTCACAATGTTTTGTTGCTGGTGCAAAATCATACACTTGTATCAATTTTTGAGTCTTTGCATTGTTATTGCTGAAATACAGGACAAAGAGGGTCCTGTATTGACTTGATGTGGAACTTTAGGCACTGCAATGTTTATCACCACTCAGTCATCAAGTTTTTTTAAGAGAGAAGACACCACACACATCAACTGGCAAGTACTTTGTTCAAGACTGCTCAGAAATATCATATGCGAAGGGGAGTACTGGGCACAAACTTCCATTCAAGAAATTGAATTTTGCATTGCTGATGTACTCATAGCACCACATTGATCCCTCTAAGACTTGCTTTCTTGATGGCCAAAGCTCTGTAGTTGGGAGTGGTGGTGTAAAGTATCCCCCCACACACACACTTTTTAAAATTATTATTTTAAATAGGAAGGAGGGAAGAAATTGAGAGGCCTTCAGTTGCCCCTACTCTAAGAAGTTCTCATTCTTTCTCACTATGTGTAAGAGCAGCCTTAGATGTTGTGTGCATGTGCCTATTAGCTGGCTCTAGATGCCTTGTTTTATTATTACTGCGCTGCTGTAGTACTGGGGAAACAAACAAGCAAATATAAATAGAAATGGTGAAAATGGAAAGAAAGGTGCCTGATTAATTTGTGCAGTGATTGATGGGAATAAAGTGTTCTCAGATGGTTGTAACAATCTTGGGGTTAAATAACAAACGAGTGAATGAAAAAGGCATGCAACTTTAATAAAATTGGAGAGTATCTGTGGTGAACTGAGGCACACAACTATGCCCTGTTACCAACCCTTGCCTCCAGGGCACATCACCAAATGCCTAGGTTCATAATGTTAGGGGGCTTATTCCTTTGCCCACTTACTTCCCTGGTCCCTCTCACATGAACAGAGAGCAACGATACCCAAAGTCCAAAAGTGCAAACAATTTGATGTTTATTGGGGTGAACTTCCAGCAAGCATGATCCCAGTTTCCTTCCTTAGTATCCACCTTCCCAGCTCTGACACCACAGAGCCTTACCTGTGTCCCTGTTCCCATTCCCTGCCCCTTAGCAAAACATGATTCCAATTTTCCCATTCCCATTTCTGCCCCTTAGCAAAACATGATTCCAATTCCCTCTTCCCATTTCCCCCCTTTACTTCCTGATTGACTGCAGACTATATAGTAAAACTTGAGTTCTGCTTAGCTATACCTTAACCAATCATTTCCTGAAATTTAACTAACCAATCCTAACATATTGTAACATGATTATTTATCATAGAATCATAGAAGGTTAGGGTTGGAAGGGACCTCAGGAGGTCATCTAGTCCAACCCCCTGCTTGAAGCAGGACCAATCCCCAATTTTTGCCCCAGATCCCTAAATGGCCCCCTCAAGGATTGAACTCACAACCCTGGGTTTAGCAGGCCAATGCTCAAACCACTGAGCTATCCCTCCCCCCTATAATTTAACCAATTATATCCTACTACCTTAATTAGTTTACACCCAGCAAAATTAATTATACAGCAGACAAACAATCACAGAACCAGAGAGAGATTATACAGACAAACAATAGGGAAATGGGGACTACAATGATAGAACAACACAGAAATGAAGATTTCACAACTACATCTATAAAGACATAAGGGTTTCCCAGCTGTGTCTATTGATAAGTGAGTTCTTGCCTGACAGGATGCTATCAAACTAAGTTTCCTTTTACATCTTCTAGGTGCTTCCCTTTCTCTGGAGGTGATAGGCATTATCAGGACAGGAGTGTATTCCTAACAGCCCAATAGCACCTTATTTCAATGTGACTAGTTTGGAATGTGAGGATGTGACCCTTTGCTTCTCAGCTTATGGCTGCCTCTGCTGCTTAGCCAAAGGCCTTAGCCTAAGAACAGGGCCTCAGACTGACACAGTAAGAGAAGGCCCTTACACTGACAGACAGTGATTTTGATTCTTTCTTATATACCTCTATAACTAGTGAAGTGATAAGAATACACTTAAATTCTTAGAGTATAGGCGTTTACAGACAGGCCTGAATATCTATATCCTAACACATAATACTATCCCACATAAGGGAGCATTTCTAAATTATAATAGTCTACAAAATACCACTATAGTGTTTACTTGGCCATGAACTGCAAGAGCCAGATAAGAAGGAAAACCCTGGAAAACTGACAAAAATACCATAATTCCAAATGGATTATTTTCACAAAATAACACAAGCAGCTCTCCGTGAGGCACACGCACAGGAGCGCGCCACCCAGAGGCTTCAGGGAGTACCACCCAGTCTTGCGCACCGCCTCCAAACTCTCGGGTGGCAGGTTGGGCAGTGCGGTCACGTGACCAGACCAACAGGCTCCTCGTCAGTCCCTCGCTGCTGCCCTGGATTGGAAGGTGACGTAGAACCAGCTGCGCCGCGGCCCTTCTGACGCACCTGGCGGGCGTCATCGGCCAGTCAGACTCGGGAGCTGGTTTGCGGGAGAGGCGGCGCGCGGTGCTGTTGCCCTTCCCGACCAGCCATGGCCACGGAGCGGGAGCCGGGCACGGCCAGCGAGGTAAGGGCGGGAAGGCGGCTCTGGGCCGCGCAGCCCCCCCCAGCCGTTACATAAGCGGGGGCCTGGTTGCACCGCTGGCCCCGAGGCGCCCTATGCCGTTCCCGAGTCCCTGACAGCGGCGTCGGGGGAGCCCCCGAGAGAGTCACTTACCATCCCCGCGGAGCAGCCGCCCGGACCTGCCCCCGGGGGTCCGTGTCCTGCACGGGGAGCCGGGTGGAAACTTCCCCCGGCGCTGGACTGCCCTGCGGACTCGTGTGCTCTGCAGCTCTGCCCTGGGTGGGGGTGGGGGGGTGGGGGGGAGCAGCGGCGGCCTCAGCCTTGGCCCTGCGTGGGACGGGTTAAGGGGCTCCGAACTGGCCTTTGAGTCCAGTGGCTTTCTTTTTAAAGGGATTATCAACTTGAAATGATACTTCTGGTCTGAAAATACTTTACCTGCTGGTGCTGCAAGTACTCCACCGGTATTACTGCAGCTGAAAGGGAGCCGGGTCAGGGAGATACCTTGTCTTTAAGTTTTTCTTGTGCTTTTAACAGTTGTTTAGCCTTGATCTTACAATCAGATCCGTGCAGGTGAGCTCTGTGTGCGTGCAGAGCCATGTCCAGGTGTAGGGATTTGCTTATATATGGCTCTGATTGCAGTGGGAGAGGCAGGTCCTTTGCCTGTCATAAGTTTCACACTTTCCT
This sequence comes from Caretta caretta, assembly GCF_965140235.1. NCBI lineage: Eukaryota > Metazoa > Chordata > Testudines > Cheloniidae > Caretta > Caretta caretta. The sequence continues at coordinate 86,236,510 of NC_134210.1, read as the reverse complement.
TGTGAAGTCTTAGAACTTGTCTATATGGGAAAGTTATACTGGTGTAAGCTAAAGTGTGCATATAGATCTACTGGTATAACCTCCTGTGTGAACAATCTTATTCTGGTGTAAAGAAATGGCTCTTTTCTGCGTAGCTGGTGTTGCTTGGGAATGGGTTTAATTGATTCTGCAAACACTCAAGCATGTATGACAGGTTTCAGAGTAGCAGCCGTGTTGTAATTTTACTCCCGATTAGTCCCAGTAGTGTTTGTCCCTGATTCTGCAGCTGGATCCATGCAACTGTTGACCTCTATGGCTCTCTGCATAGGCGTTGGGGTCTGCCTCCTCAGATCCAGTTGCAGGATTGAGATGTCAATCCTGCAAAAACTTAAATAAGTGCATAAGCCTTTACAGAATCAAGACTCTGTTGTTTGTGTGAGGCTTTCACGCAACATCAAGGAAGAGAGAAACTTTTATGAAAAGGAATATATGTTTATGAAACCACAAATAGTAGGAGAGTCAGGAGCTTATGTAGTAACTGAAACATCTCTTTAATTTTTAAAGATGGTGTTTGTTCTAATTATCCCAAAGAATTAAAAACCTTTTGTGAGTATTTTGTGCAGCATAGGAGACTAAATTGTACGTGCTGATCTATATGTGAAATATACTTTTCTCCCAAAGCCCTGAAATAGTTATTTTTGTCAGATACTTGTGGAGGAGAGAAGCAAGTAATTCAAAGAAGTATATACAATATTAAGAGCATACTTAAAGGAAACTGCTTTAGAATGCTTCAAGTTCTTTGACTAAAATCAGTCTTTTTACCATTACAGCGTTATCAGCAGGAAATGTATTTGAATAAGCATTCAGTGAATATATTGCACCAGTACCTTAAGAACCAAAATCTCATGTTAAGAGACTAAACACACTGTAGGCATGGTGAAGTGTGTGTGTGTGTGTGTGTGTGTGTGAGAGAGAGAGAGAATATGTATGAAAGGAACCCATTACTTTTAAGAGTCAGCTATGCTATGGGATAGTCTTCTATTACATTCATTCTGTGAATAATGCCCCCTAGGTTGTGTGTCAAATATAAAATGTACATATATAACCAATATGGCACTAGATTCCATAGAGATCTCCCAGTCAGACTGAGATGTTCTTAAAATTAATGATCAACCCAAATTAAAAGTATTTTTATGGTTGGTATTATTTATGCCTTATTCATTTGTCTGGTAACTAAGCTTTAACTCCAAAAATAACTTGGATTTGTTTTTATACTCGTGTGTACATATTTCATGTCCTGTTTCTCACCAATGCAATCTATATTTTGTATTTAAATGGCCAGGATACATTTGACAACAGTTGAAGTGGACACACTTCCTGACAAACCCATGAAGCCAAGAATCCATATTATCTGTTGGGTTGTAAAAGCCTTAATCCTCAAATTTCCAGGTGCACACTTAACCACAAGAGGGTGCTCATGTGCATTCTAAACACTGAAATTACTGTCAGTGAAACATTTATATAAACAAATCTCCATGTGCCCTTGCATGGATACAGCAGTTTATGAAGTTGACTTTGTTTTACTGCTTTAACAATGTGAACTAATAAAGCAAGTTATGCCACTGTCTTAGTTATGAAGACCTATATAATCAGCTTTAAAATGACTTACTGCATGTATTAGAATGAATAGAATTATGAAATAGTACTTTGTTCAAGCACAAACTATGAAGTGCAAGCAACAAGTAACATCAATAAATACATTCTGGTTTTAACTTTGGAGCCTCCTTTACATTCAGAAGGCCTCTTGAAGGCAGTAGTAGTCCAGCATGTGGAACACCTCCAAAATTGGGCATGTCAATATGAATATATTAGTGCTGTGACAATCTCATTAAAAAGATATAGAATTTAATGTTTGATCCATATTTTTTAAAAAGTATGCTTATAGTCAGTCACAATTACTGTACCTTTGGAGACAGCTTTTACAATAATACCAATAATCTGCTGAGATGATTAGTCACTTAATCAGTATAATCTGAAAAAGGAATATTCTTATTTTTGCATCTCACATGTTAAGCAGGATCCTAGCATTTTTGTAATGTAGCTTTCTTTTGTGTTTTTTCTGTTAAATGTAGGCATTATGTGGAAATAACTTTCCAAAGCAATCAAATCTTTGCTGTTTGTTGTTTTCCCCTTCACTTTCCTTCTGAGAATTTTGTTGTTTCACAGCTATTAGTATTATTATTAGAACAAGTGAACAAACTAGCTCTTTCTTGTGCAGTTTTGCTCTCCCAGAGAAAAGGTTGGTTCCCCTCCACCCCACTTACTTTTGGTTCATCTCAAAATGCATGTATCCAAAAAACATTTTGTTTCTCAGGGCTTCAAGTTCTCAGCAGATGTCAAACCGTTTGTCCCAAAATACACGACAGTCACTGTGGCATGGTCAGAACCCTCAGAAGCATGCGTCTTTCCTACTACATACTACCCATGTGTTCAGGAACAGTCTGTGGATAAGTATGTATTTTTCTGAATCTCATATGGGTAATTTTAACCTTCTAGTGCCTTGACTTTGACTACTTTTTCAAAATTGCAGTAGGAGCCTCTAATGCTTTAATTCTTCTAACTGTAGTAGTGCTTGCCCAATGGTTTAGACTTCTACATTGCTCTCTGAGTGATACAGATTTGGTACCTAGGTTGTTGATCCCAAAGACCTGGTATTGTGGAGTCACTAGAGAAGGACAAGGAAGAGTCGTGTTGCTCTGCAGTGCCTAATCTAGCTGATTCAGATGTGGTGTTTGGCTCTGGAAGGAATCACATTCAGTTCTGGGGTAGAAGAATGATAGCTATTGTTTCTCCCATCCATATAATAGTCTATGTATAGAAGGGGAAGGGAGGACCCTTGAGAATGGGGAAGGGGGAGCCTCTCCAAATGCCTTCATTCTAGATATAAGGAATCTTCACGGTCCTTCCTTGGTGCTCTCCCCCCCCCCACCCAAAAAAACCCAAACAAACAAAAAAACAACTTATTTTAAAAGGTAAATCTAGTAAGAATAAGATACACTTGCAAAAAACCCCCAAACAAATCTATTTTCAATGTAGCAGTTTTCAGGATTTCCAAAAGTAGATTTTACTAAATGGATTGTTAATGCTGTATATTAGGATAAGAAAAAAACAACAATTAGAAGGGTTGGGTTTGATATTCAGTAAGTGTCCTAACTTTTTTATTAGTTTCTCAGAATGGTAAGCATTGGTTTCATTTTAGGCATAATTGCAGTGTCCTGCAACTCATTTATTGCCTTAAAAAAACCCTAAAGATTGTGTTCTCTTTTTTTTTAATGCCTTAACTGACTTTTCCCACGGGCGATCTCAGAATTGTGACAACATTTTCTTTGTATGCAGCCTGTATTTTGGATTGTTCTGATCCATTTAATGATGAGCTGAATTGAAGTCTGATTTATGACAGAATATAATATAATTAAAGACATAGTGAGAAGCACCAATATTGTGATTAAGGTTGCATTGTTGGGGACTTAAGTCAGAAAATGAAGGTTAATGGTTGATACACTATTGTGCATATTTCTCCATATAAATTAGGATAGGCTGAAGTCAAAACAACTCTTACTACCAGAGAAAGAGCATTTCTTCTTTTGTATTGCATATCTGAAGTATCTGCTTATTACAGAATTGAACAGATATATGAAAATAGGAAAACATCAGGCTTATAAACTCTGGCCACACTAAACTGGTTTTTAAAATTGGATATGCATAAGCTAACATTTGTTTCTCAAATTGAGACTGTCACCGCTAGCTGTTCACTTTACATCTGTAAATGTAATTTCTGTGGGAAATGTGTCTTCACTTTCAGAGGCCCGCTTAGAATTTGGCATGATCTGGGTGGTGGAGCCCTTACTGATATCAATTTAGAAAATGTTTCCTTTTCCTCTTTTTTTTTTTTTTTTTTTTTTTTTTTAAAACTTTCAGATACGTTGAATTTGCAGAAGTTGTATTAAAGGCTTCCTTTAGCCACTAAGCACAACCCAAATATCTACCATCTAAGCCAGTGGTTCCCAAACTTGGGCAGGGAAAGCCCCTGCCGGGCCGAGCCAGTTTGTTTACCTGCCGCGTCCACAGGTTCGGCCGATCGCAGCTCCGAGTGGCCGCGGTTTGCTGCTCCAGGCCAATGGGAGTTGCTGGAAGTGGCGCGGGCTGAGAAACAAACTGGCTGAGAGACAAACAAGTGACGGAACAAGTTTGGGAACCACTGATCTAAGCACCTTTTACTATAGTGTTTTATTGGGATAAATTCTGTCCTACAGAGTACTATATTTATACTCCTGTTTTTAAACTGTATTTTAAAACCAGTTTCAGTACTTGATATTCCTTTTATTGTAGCGAAGTGCATTCGCACACATCTCTTAGTTGTATTACACTTTCAGTCCTCTCTGTCTTTTAGTTTAAGCTCACTCTTTACCACAAGGAAGTCTGGCAAAATAATAAAGAACTTTCCATCAACTGTTAAAGCTGAAATAGGGAAGTATAACTTTAAGTAAAGCAGAATAGTTTTGAAACTCAGTAACAAATATTTTATAGGTAGAATCATTGTGGTTTTTGAATTTTAAATAACCATTATGAAAGTTTAACTGTAAAAAGGAGAGAAACATTAATATTTTAATCATGTTTGAGGAAAAACTTGAATTTTATAGTTAAAACACTTATCTAGAAAGCAGTGAGTAAATACTTAATTGAAATTATGAACAATGCTTTTCTTGCAAAATATTATGCCTGCCTTGATATTGAACAAAATCTTCAACTAAGGAATGGTGTATTTATTTAGGCCACAGATGTGTGCAGAAGATGTGTCCTGGAATGGCGCTTCATCTCTTTCTCAATATATATCTGGTAGCGTTATGGGATATACTCCACTTGGTGAATACTCCAGCTCGCTGTCTTCATCCGATGCTGCACCAAATATGTACTCACTAGCCAGTGCACGGTGTAATTATAACAACTCTCAACACTACAGTCATTCCAGGATAGTTAATGAATGTGCCGAACAAATTTGTCCAGTCAGACAAGAGACTAGAAAGACTTCTAAGGTAGGTGAATAACTTCTTCTGTGAGCTTTAAAATGAATAATCACTATTTGTTCACTATTGCTACTACAACAGCATTTAGAGAGGTTTCAGAGTAACAGCTGTGTTAGTCTGTATTCACAAAAAGAAAAGGAGTACTTGTGGCACCTTAGAGACTAACCAATTTATTTGAGCATGAGCTTTCGTGAGCTACAGCTCACTTCATCAGATGCATACCGTGGAAACTGCAGCAGACATTATATACACACAGAGATCATGAAACAATACCTCCTCCCACCCCACTGTCCTGCTGGTAATAGCTTATCTAAAGTGATCATCAAGTTGGGCCATTTCCAGCACAAATCCAGGTTTTCTCACCCTCCATCCCCCCACACACAAACTCACTGTCCTGCTGGTAATAGCCCATCCAAAGTGACAACTCTCTTCACAGTGTGCATGATAATCAAGGTGGGCCATTTCCTGCACAAATCCAGGTTCTCTCACCCCCCTCCCCCCCTTTTTTTTTCCGGGGACACACACACACACAAACTCACTCTCCTGCTGGCAATAGCTCATCCAAACTGACCACTCTCCAAGTTTAAATCCAAGTTTAACCAGAACGTCTGGGGGGGGAGGGTTAGGAAAAAACAAGGGGAAATAGGCTATGCAGTTTCCACGGTATGCATCCGATGAAGTGAGCTGTAGCTCACGAAAGCTCATGCTCAAATAAATTGGTTAGTCTCTAAGGTGCCACAAGTACTCCTTTAGCATTTAGAGAGATGTTATAGGCAGTAATATAGACTAGATTTAGATTTTTGTAGCAGCAAGATTTTTTTTTTACAGAATCGAAGACCAGTAGAAGTATTTCTATGAAACTCTTACAATTCAAGTATGCACAATATTTTAAAATTCCACATCTTTTATTTGTCAAAATAACACAATATAATCAAGCCAGTTTCAATTAGTTTAATTAATTTCAAAATACCTGTCGTCAAGTACATCTAACAATACAGACCCCAAAAAGGATTCAGGAAATGTTTTCTGACAAATAGATTCCTTACTAGGCATACTAATACAGAACTGTGAGTAATAGTTCATTTAAACTGAGATACAGAAATGTATTTCCTGCACCCCTCAGAAGTAGTACAAAAGCTTGGGGGAGTCAGGGTAACGGAGGAGCTGAGTTGCTGGGAAAGAGGCAGGAAGTGAACCTGGAGCCTCGTTGGGTGTGGGTGGGAGAAGTATGGAACAGGTTTTTTTTTTCTTTGGTGGGTTTTGGGAGGGCGGGGGATTGTTAGGGAGCCTCCCCCATGCAGACCCTGGCGGACCCCTAGCCTCTCCCATTCAGTCAGGTACATCTGCCCTGTCCCAGTACCTCCATTTAGCCAGGCATATCTGCATATGGCCCCTCACCCCCACTCACATTCAGCTCCTGGTTCAATGTTGTTACCCCACTAGCTTCCGTGTCTCAACCCCAGTCTGTTCCCACCACTAGCCTTTCTGAATTCCAGTCTGAGTGAGCCTCCCAGCAGCCCTGTGTGCCCTGCTCTGCTCACCCTCCCTCATGCCTCATTACCTGGCTCTCTGCTGTGAGGAAGGCAGCCTCTGGCCTGTGAGCCAGTTGCTCTCTCTTCTGGCACCACATCAGACCCTGGTGGGTGAAAGGTTTAATTACAGTGCAACCCCTTTCATGGCTTCCCTTAGCCTCCTTGTCAGAATCAGTTCTTCTGCGGGAGGAAAAATCTGTGGTGGACATTAATTCTGCACTTGCGCGGTGGTGCAGAATTCCCCAAGGAGTAATATATATTTGAACAAATAAACACGTCTCTGAACTGAGTTGTCAATTCTCCCAGTATTTTTGTGAGTTGCCACTTCTTTTGTGGCATTAAAATTGTCCTCTTACCATATCGCCAGAAATTCTTGGTGGGTATCTCAAGGTTTCTGACTGAGGTTAGAGATACTGCAGTTCTTGCTGCATCCATCAAAGGCCACAGGTAGGAGACTAAATAGCGGGGTTTGGATTTCCGTTCCAGCTGCCACCAGCATAGGCTGCTGCTCTCTTTTTTTTGACCTGCAAAACGAATCTCTATTTCCTTACTTGTGCTCACTGTAACTAGAGCTAAGCAAATAATTGATTTTTCTGGTTTGGAGGCCAAACCAAAAAATCTGAAATGTTTTTCGACTGAGATTGAAATTTTTCTCACCCAAAAACTTGAAAAAATTTAGTTTCAGAAAATACCACCACACCGTGTTTCCAAAAAGAAACTTGCTTTCCAGCACGGGCAGTTGCTAAGTGAAATTAGCATTCTTTTCAATTTCAGCGACTGCAGCGGAGCAATAGCAGTGGTGAAAATGATAAGAATGTCATTTTCTCTCAGCAGCTGCTGGTGCTCCCTGGCTCCCAAACAGCCCCACCATGCATATTGCCTAGGGCTTCCAGATTCCCAGCCCTGCTTGGACAGTCCACATGGCACCACTGCCATAGACCCTGGGATGCTGACCCCGGGCATCTAGGCTTCTGGGTCTGAGGCAGCGAAGCTGGAAGCCCTAAGATCCCTGGCTTGAGTTGGAGTTCTCAGGCCTGCAGACTCCCTGCTGCAGAGCCAGGAGCTGAGTCCCAGGTCAAGATGGGGCTCCCATGGTAGGGTGGGCATTTGACCAGTCCAAAAATAACTCGTCAAATATTTAAAGCAGTAATTTATTGGAACAGTAACGAAAAGAGTAAGACTTTATGGTCTCCAGTAGGCCTAGACTTAGCCTTAGAGTCTTATCCCTAATTGCAAAAAACAAGTTACTTAAATGAGTTGTTTTAACTTGGAAAAATGCAAAACACAATGAAATCAAGTTCTAAAAAATGAAAGAATGGCACCAGATGCTAGGCCGCTGCCTACATCAAGGCATCACTGGAATATTTGACCATGGTTAATAAAAGCAGGTCAACTGACCAGCTTGCTAAGCCTGTCCCATAGTTTCCAGGCTCTCTGATGCAGAGCTGAGAGCCTAGAAGTCATGCAAACCCTGGCTCAGCTGGGTCTTCCAGGGCTGCCCTGGAGCTGCAGACTCTGGAAGCTCAAGCCACGACTCCAGGGGGTTGCGGACAGTTTTCTGGAGAGCTGCTGTGGACCCTGAAATGCTGACTCTAGATTCGGGGAAATGATTCAGACCAGAAAATCGACATTTTTCTGACCAACTCTCACTGTAACAAGCATGGAACATGTAATCTGTGAGACAAGTGGAGAAGCAGGTGAGCAAGGATAGTAAAGTGGGGGACCAAGAGGTGTAAAGGTGATCCAAAGAGTGTGTATGGTTCCCTTTCCCTGCAGGAAGTCAACCCTGCTGCACACTCTTAAGAATTGGCAAGGGAAATATTGAAGGGAGAAGAAGGTGGACTGCAGCAGTATCAAGAGTCTGGGGGACAGAGATTGGCAGGAGTCAGAGGTAGTGCTTTGGTAGAAGGAGAGCTGAGCAGAGCCACTCTCCATGGATGGTGAAAAAGGTGTTGAACAGGGGACTATGTCCTTCAGTGGAGCAGGACAGGGCAATGGCCAGCTGAAGTAGAGCGAGGTACCCATTGGAGGGAAGGGCCTACAGAAGGGAAGGCATAGAGGAGGGAGCTGAGATTAGTGTTTGGAGAAGGATGCCCCCATCAATGAAAGAAAAATGGAGGCAGTCTTCCAGTCTATGGAGATTTTTTATTTGTGCATTTTAAGATGAATTTCCTGAAATCCTGAGAAAGGAAGGCAAGTCCCCAAAAAAGTTTACACATGTTTTAAAAAACCAAAGAAAAACTGCCACAAAACAGCATGATGTTAAGCCATTCTCTTGATGATTTTGGTCTGTTGTGATTTTTGAACTTGTTAGGTTAGCAATTTTGCAGGCAGCATGCAACTCAGACTGCCTGTCCTGAAATTGCATCCACATAGCTTTCAGAGTAACAGCCGTGATAGTCTGTATTCGCAAAAAGAAAAGGAGTACTTGTGGCACCTTAGAGACTAACCAATTTATTTGAGCATGAGCTTCCACAGTATGCATCCGATGAAGTGAGCTGTAGCTCACGAAAGCTTATGCTCAAATAAATTGGTTAGTCTCTAAGGTGCCACAAGTACACCTTTTCTTTTTGCATCCACATAGCTGGCCTCTTGCGCTAGTGCTGAGCCCTGCTGACTCCAGTAAAACCCTGTCTTTGTGCGGTAGCCCACCCATGTAGATACAGTTGCAGGATCAGAGCCTAAGTATGCATTAGCATGAAGTGTCATGAGAACCTCAAGGTCCAATTGATTACAAATAAGTGGACTAATGTAGTTTTGTTGTCCAAACTGTGAGACATGCAAAAACTAAATAGCAGAAATAACAAAATGTAAATCAGATTTAATAATCTAAGAAGTTCCTCTGATTTTTATTGGTCCTCAAACTGTGTTGGTTATTTTAGTACTAATTTAAAGTCCAAACTCTTAAGGTTATTCTAGTTAAGTATAACTTAAGTTATGGTAATGCAAATATAGTGATCTGACCAAGTGTAACTAAAAAATCTTCTGGAAAGGTTTTCATTTATTCAATTGTTTCTTATTCAATTGCCAATTCATTGTTTCTTACAGAGGAGATCAAAAGGCGATGAGCAGAAATTGGACAATAAAAGGCTTGATGGAAGTGAGTCATCAGACAGAACAGCAAATAGAAGTTCACTTCATACTTCTGTGTACGGCAGAGATGCTTTGAAACCAGGTACAGGTGCTAATATGTGGCTTAGTTAAAATATATGCAGTAGAAATTATAATTGTTAATTATTTAGTAGTTTCTAGTTTAGTGTGACTATATGTTTCTGAATCTCGAGGTGCCAAGTCAAGGGGTATGGGGAGAATACTTCTTCGGGTGACTCCCTTTTTGAGAGAGGACCATGAATAACCTTATTTGCTGACTCCACAACATAAGGTAGATTGATATGAAGAACTTCCTAGGCAAGCAACTTCCTAGGTTCACTGTTAAATTATTCTTTCTGCATCTTTATTATAATGATTAGTGTACCAACATCTTCAAAATGAGATATCGTTGACCTAAAACTATTCTATTACAATCAGTGTGCTTGGATATCATGACATTTGAGGTGACATAAAAATCTGGGTATAATTTAGTGATAGTTGGCTTCTTTGACTTTACATGTTTTAATTAGACAGGTCTCATAAAGCCATGAACTGGAAATCAAAACAGATTCCAAAAACCGAGTCTCTTCCAAAACCTGCTTTTGAAGTTACCCTTTCGGATTTCCCTAAGTTGCAGAGTCTGGGAAACAATGATGTAGTGGACCTACAAAAACATAAATGGGGACCATTATGCTCAACTGAAGGCAATACTGCACTCTTGAGACAACCAGTGAGAACACAGACTTCTGCTTTGGTGACCACAGAGGTTAGTTGATGTTTGTACTTTGGAGCCTTGTAGAGTATTTCATAAAATGACTTGTTTAGTGATTCATGAAACCACTTGTGTCATCAGTAGGGTGATTAAGTTACAAATAGCTTGTAGGGGGAAAAGATAGGGCGGGGCAGGCTGCAGACTGTCACTGTAATAAAGTAGGTTTCAGAGGAACAGCCGTGTTAGTCTGTATTCGCAAAAAGAAAAGGAGTACTTGTGGCACCTTAGAGACTAACCAGTTTATTTGAGCATGAGCTTTCGTGAGCTACAGCTCACTTCATCAGATGTTTACCGTGGAAACTGCAGCAGACTTTATATACACACAGAGAATATGAAACAATACCTCCTCCCACCCCACTGTCCTGCTGGTAATAGCTTATCTAAAGTGATCAGCAGGTGGGCCATTTCCAGCACAAATCCAGGTTTTCTCACCCTCCACCCCCCCACACAAATTCACTCTCCTGCTGGTGCTAGCCCATCCAAAGTGACAACTCTTTACATAGTCAAGTCGGGCTATTTCCTGCATAGATCCAGGTTTTCTCACATCCCCCCCACCCCCATACACACACAAACTGGATCTATGCAGGAAATAGCCCGACTTGACTATGTAAAGAGTTGTCACTTTGGATGGGCTAGCACCAGCAGGAGAGTGAATTTGTGTGGGGGGGTGGAGGGTGAGAGAACCTGGATTTGTGCTGGAAATGGCCCACCTGCTGATCACTTTAGATAAGCTATTACCAGCAGGACAGTGGGGTGGGAGGAGGTATTGTTTCATATTCTCTGTGTGTATATAAAGTCTGCTGCAGTTTCCACGGTAAACATCTGATGAAGTGAGCTGTAGCTCACGAAAGCTCATGCTCAAATAAATTGGTTAGTCTCTAAGGTGCCACAAGTACTCCTTTTCTTTTTGTAATAAAGTAGGAGACAATTGCTTGAGAGTAGACTAGGAATTTAAACTATTACTCCTGGGGGAATTCTGCACCTAAAAATTCTGTGCACAATATTTTAAAATTCTGCATGTTTTATTTGTCAAAATAACACAATATAATCACTCCAGTTTCAATTATTTTGGTAACTTATTTCAAAATAGTTGCCAACAAGTATGTTAACACCCACAAAACAAAAGAGATCCCCCGGAGTAGAGTTACAGAAACCCCTTCAACTACCCAGCTCCAGTTGAGGGGTACTGGAAGGGGCTGTGTGGGGCCCCCAGGGTTTTTGTGAAATCTGCAGTGAAAGTGTTCTTAACATGAACAACATGTGCTGGGTCATCATCCAAGACTGTTATAGCATGAAATATATGGCAGAATGTGGGTAAAACAGAGTAGGGGACATATAATTAATAATTATAATAAAATCATGAGTGGTATAGTGGTATAGAGAAAATAAATAAGGAAGTGTTATTTACTCGTCCTCATAATACAAGAACAAGGAGCCGCCAAATGAAATTAATAGGTAGCAGTTTAAAAACAAACACAAAGTATTTTTTCACGCAATGCACTGTCAACCTCTGGAACTCCTTGCCAGAGGGTGTTTTGAAGGCCAGTACTATAACAGGGTTCAAAAGGGAGCTAGATAAATCCATGGAAGATAGGTCCATCGATGGCTATTAGCCAGGATGGGCAGGAATGGTGTCCCTAGCCTCTGTTTACCAGAAGCTGGGACTGGGTTACAAGGCATGGATCACTTGATGATAACCTGTCTGTTCATTCCGTTTGTGGCACCTGCCATTGGCCACTGTTAGAGGACAGGATACTGGGTTCGATGGACCTTTGGTCTGACCCAGTATGGCCGTTCTTATGTAATTCTCCCCCAAGGAGTTCGGTCACAAATTTAATTAATGCATTATTTTTTTAACGAGCGTTATCAGTATGGAAGCACGTCCTCTAGAATGGTGGCCGAAGCATGAAGGGGCATATGAATATTTAGCATATCTGCACGTAAATACCTTGCAATGCCACTACAAAAGTGCCAGGCAAATGCCTGTTCTCACTTTCTGGTGACATTGTAAATAAGAAGCGGGCAGCATTCTCTCCACTGTAAACAAACTTGTTTGTCTTAATGATTGGCTGAACAAGAAGTAGGACTGAGTTGACTTGTAAAACTTCAGCGCCTACATTGTTTTGTTTTTGACTGCAGTTATGTAACAGAAAAAAATCTACATTTGTAAGTTACACTTTCATGACAAAGATTGCACTACAGTACTTGTATGAGATGAATTGAAATACTATTTCTTTTGTTTATCATTTTTACACTGAAAATATTTTTAATAAAAAATAATATACACTTTGATTTCAGTTACAACACAGAATACAATATATGAAAATGTAAAAAAAAATCCAAAATATTTATTTAATAAATTTAAATTGGTATTCTGTTTAACAGTGCAATTAAAAGTGTGATTAATCATGATTAATTTTTTTAATCGCATATGATTTTTTTTAGTTAAGCTCATGAGTTAACAGCCATTAATTGACAGTCCTACTTATTAGCAACTGATGGATAACAGCAACCCCTCAGGTGCCAGCAAAAAGTTGCTAATAAGTTGAATCTATCATAGTAAGATGCTTCAGTAGCCCATCCCCTCCTTGTTTCCTCCAGCTACTTTCTTGGGGGGGGGGAAATAAGGCAACAACCACCACCTCTGTGCAAGGCATTGCCTGTCGATTAATGACTAACTGGCATCAGCTTCAGCCAGTCATTAATTACCAGGAAATGCTCTGCATCTCATTTTTATTGCTAAAGTAAAGTAAGTCTGTGTTCTGATTTGCATTTCGTTCACATAATTGCTGGAGCCTGAGAGCAGGAGTGTCATGGAACCTTTTATGCCAGATCTCCACTGGCAGGAGATATTCTCAGGGTGCCATTTCTACCCCCTTTTAAAGATGCTTTTTTACTAATTGAATGGTATAAAAGGGTCTTGGTATAGTTGCAGAATATAATCGGGCCCAGTGATTCTGTTCCAGATGAGTCTAAAAAGTTATGTACATTTGGGAGTCTTCTGTATTTAAGAATACAAAACAATATGTTGTTGCTTTGTAGAATGAAGCTTCCGTGGAAAAGAAAGCTGTATCAAAAATTTATACAGAAGCAGGTTCAGTTTCCTCTTCACTTGATACTAGAGGTAAGTGCTGGAGAAACCCCAAAATATCTGCCACTTATTGGGTTTGAATTGACTCTGCATCTCCTTAATATAAAAGTTACAGTAGTGCTGAATGCTTCTTGAGAATAAAATAAATGTGCACATTTAAAAATAAAAACCTACAATGTGAAAACTAACCAGTGAGAGATAATGAAGCAAACTTGAAACCAATTTCTCCTTCACTGAAGTGTCTGTGTGGCTTGAGGGGACACTTAACTTGAGTAATTGTTTTAATTGCTATGTAAATATCTTGACTTATCACAAACTACTTCCAAAATATATGTAAATAATGGATTTCTAATGCAGCGAGAGTTCTTAGTTTGTAGCAGATCTCTAGGTTTAAAGTTAAAAATTCACTTTTTAAAAACAAAAATGGCAAAAGTAAAATTGTTCTCAGCAAACCACTTTGCATTGAAAATGCATTCATTTTTCTTTTAGGGCTTAGGTCTCCTCAGATTTTATGTATAAGCTTATCTTGTAGGGTTAAGAATATTTTATGGTAATGTATCAGTTTTTATGTTTCAAAACTATATCCATTTGTATTGCAGCATAAATATCTGCTCTATCAATTAACCGCAAGTGGTTAACTGGTGTGTATAGAATTCACAAGCTAATTGTCCCATTTTTGTCTGTGATGTCATGGACGTTTAAAGAGTAGTGCTGATGTACTTATTCCTGTGCTGCTGCTTTTTTTTTTTTTTTTAATTTAAGAGAAATTATCAGGTATTGAAGTATTTGAAGTCTAGTGATTTTCGACTTCTGATGTTAAGAGTACTCCAAGTTTAGAGCTTTGCCTTCTATTAAAAAAAAGATCAGTAGCAAATTACAAGTACCCTTAACAACATTTAGTAAACCTTGATAAGCAAACTTGTTTTGAGTGGTTGACTACCTGGTTGTTAGTAGCTGTCTTCTTTCACTGGCTGGCTGAGTCCTTGCCATTACAAGTATATTTCATGCTGTTTTGCAGATAAAATGGATCCAATTCAGACTTCACTGTCTGTTTCTGTGGCTGCAGGGCAGTATCTTGAGAGGAGAAATGCAAGGTCTTCGCTGCTTGAATTTGGGACAGTCTCTCTCTCTCTTCCCTTCTTTTTCCCCCGCCCCACCCCAGATGGCAGAAGTGTTGTGAATACTTTTTTGTCATGAGCTGTGCTCTGGACTCGTGTTCCTTGCTGGCTGAAGGCCAGGATGAAAAATCTGGCTCAATTTATTGGCAGAGGTCATCAGTGTCTACTTTAGGGAGAATAGAATGCTAGCTTCTGCTAAAGAAATAGCCAACTATCAGCAGTATCATCCAGTATTGTGGCAAGACAGTTCTGAATATATGGCTGCCTCAGATCTCCTTGATGCAATCTCAGTACAGACTTGAGCACAGGAACTGGTAGCACTACTAGATGAACTCCTCATGCCTATGCTGATATTAAATCTATCTCTGCCTTTGATCCATTGATTGTGAGGTGTTGATGCCTTGTCTCTGAACCCCAGCAGGAGTAGATGGGTAATTTTGTTCTTATGGTCCATGTTGTCTCTCCTCTATTGAATAGGTAAGTGTTGCCTATTATGGAAGGCAGTTGAAGGGTTTGAGTTGCTCTCGCCCAGCCCAGCCAGTGCTGTCAAGATATCTGGTCAAATGTCTTGGTATAGTAGGGTAGACAAGGGAGGCAAGATGGTAATGTTTATTGGACCAATTTCTGTTGGTGAGAGAGAGAAGCTTTCGAACCACACAGAGCTGTGTGGCTTGAAAGCTTGGACTTGTCTACGCTTACATTTTATAGCGCTCTAACTTGCTGGCTCAGGGGTATGCAAAATCACCCCCCTGAGTGCAGCAAGTGTGAGCGCTTTAAAGCGCTAGTGTAGAGAGGCTTCAAGCACTGGCAGCCGCACTCCCAGCTCTCGGAGCTAATCTCCTTATGGAGGTGGATTACCAGGAGCGCTTGCAGTTGCGTGCGACCACACTCTCATTTCAAAGTGCTGCTGCGGGAGCCTTCCCGCAACAGCGCTTCGAAGTTTCCAGCGTAGCCATGCCCCTTGTCTCTCTCACCAACAGAAGTTGGTCCAATAAAGGATATTGCCTCACCCACCTTATCTCTCTAATATCCTGGGACTGACACAACTACATCAATACTGTATACAACATTGATATGGTTGGGACATGGATAAGAGCTAGCTGGCTGAAGTTCAGCCCAGATAAGACTGAGGTAGTATTGGTAGTTTGAGTGAGTGGGAGAAGGGAGCTGCTGGCAGGAGGCTCTTAGTGTGAGGATTCCTACTTCTCTTTGACTCTCAGGGCACTCTTGAACCTTATTTCTTTATCAGGGCTATTGTGGGGTAAGGGGTGATGAGGTGGTATTTAAAACAGAGTTATGTTGGGGTGTTCGGTTTCTCATTTTGGCTTTATGGTGGCTGTTTATAGATTTTTTTTTTTTTTTTTTTTTAAATCAAACACTTGAGCCTAGAATAGTTCGGAGGGGGGGTCCTCTTGCATTTAACTGCAGTTTTCCCAAAACTTAATTTTAAGTTCTCTTTTGCAAATAAAAATTAATGTCAAAGCCCACGAGCTGCATAACAACAAAGAAGTATGCATGCCCAGTGGAGGAAAAATGTAGTAAGGAAACACCTTGCTCTCTAGCTGCCAAGTAACTAATTTGAACAGCAGTCAAAGAAACTAAATTAAAAACATTCAGAATACCTTGTCACTAACTGTAGACGTGGTAGTATTTGATTAATTCCTAAACCTTTTAAATATTAAGTATCTTGTGAAATAATTTACCTTTAAATAGCTCTGAATATTTTTTTCTTTCCAGCAGCCCTTCCTCTGACATCTGCACCTTACTCCACGCAGTCACATTTATCACGGGCCACCATACTATCGCAGGCTCCAAAGAGAGTTGTTTCCTCACCAGCCTCTGAACTTATTTCCAATAACCATTCTTGCAGCAAAGAAAAACCAGATGTTCAGGCAAATAGTAAGGTATTCAGAGAATTGTCTGTTACACTCCATTGATCTAACAGTGGTTCTCAAACTGTGGGTCAGGAACCCAAAGTGGGTTGTAACCCTGTTTTAATGAGGTTGCCAGGGCTGGCATTAGACTTTCCGGGGGCCGGGGCTGAAGCCTGAGCCCCACCGACTGGGGCTAAAGCCCTTTAGGCTTTGACTTTGGCCCCCCCCACCTGGGACAGTGAGGCTCAGGCTTTGGCTTTGGTACCCCTGCCCAGAACGGCGGAGCTCAGGTGGGCTCAGGCTTCAGTCTGTCTTCTTGGTTCAGCGAAGTTTGAGAACCCCAATCATCCATTGACACATTAATGGCTTTTTTTTTATAGTATCTGTAAACCAAATGCCTCTTTGCTAAGGTAGTTTAGGTGTAATTTTACACTGTTTGTTAGAAGTGTTGTCCATAATTTTTAAATTACACTTCTTCCACATCTTGCTGTCTTCAAAAGTTAAAGTTGAAACATGTCCTCTTTTAGGAGAAATGTTTTCTGCCCAAATCACTGTATCCAAGGTATGCTGTGTTAATTGTGCAGTACGTTTACAGCAATATGTTTTCTGCTGTGCTCTAACTGCTGCTGGGTCTTAAATGATGATCAAACTCTGCCCATATGCTATCACAATGTAGATTGGTTAGGGCATACTTTGTTGTACATGTTTGATCATTTGCATAAGTTTGGTGGGTTTTTTTTAAAATATTTTTACTTGTATTCTGATACTAGTCGTCTGTAAATTGTTGATTTACTCCACTCGTGGTCTTTCAATAGACAAAAACAAGAAATGATGCTCGTGAAACCGAGCCTGAAGAAGGATCAGAAAAGAAGAAGAAAAAAAAGAAAAAGAAACCTAAATCAAATCCTGAAGTGGAAAAACCTCAAAATGACAGCTTTATAGTACAGGAACCACCGAGGATTGAGGTACAGTCGAAAGTTTTGGTAATGTGTGCACATTAAGGGGTTGGTATATGATTTCTAATTTGTAGAAACCTGGATTCAGGTCTGTGGTGTAGACTGATTCTGTATGTATATTTAAGAAGGTAATTTTCTCCCTAGTCCCAAAGTACAGTTGTGACCAGAATCCCAAGGGATCCAGCTGAGGTCACTCAATTAAGGTGAACTGCAAAGAATGGGGCAGACAATCCCCAAAGCTGGTGGATATTCCAATACTTATATTTACCAAGCCAGCACAAAACAGCTTCCATAATAACCTCACTGGTTACCGAGAAACCAACAACACAGTTTCCTTAAAGTAACCCAGCCTCAGGCCTCCACCGAGGCACCCACGTTAGATGTGATGAGGATTAACAAATCTTATTCATCATACAAAAAAAGGTCCTACCAGTCCCAAAGGCTCGGACATATTACTTCCCAAGTCAATGAATCTTCCAGATCTTACTTAAATACACGATAAGAATTACAGCCAATTCTTATTAACTAAACTAAAATGTATTTTAAAAAAAAGAAAAGGGAGAGAGGATTGGTTAAAAGATCAGTATACATACAGACATGAGTCAATCTTGAGATTCAGATTCATAGCAGAGACGGTGAGCTTGTAGATGCAAAGAGTTCTTTCAGAAGTAGTCCATAGGTTATAGTCCAATGTTTATATTTCAGGGTGGTCCAGTCAGAACTGGGATCTCAGTCCTTGTGGCTTAGGGTTCCCCTGCATGAAACCTCAAGCAGATCTGAGATAAACAGGATCAGGACCCAAGGGTCTTTTGATAGTTTTCTAGTAGCCACTTGACCATACAGTCCTGGGTAAACAATAGGCTTTTGATGTAACCTTCTGTTTCCTAAGCACCACCAGTAATTAGTTACACAAATTAACATAGACTGCCTAATGGATAAAGTGCTGTATCACAAACTTCAGAGACATATAGACATTGACATTATTTCACCCAAGATTCATCTAAATGTTAATACTCCCTTTTGATATCTGAATTAATAGTTCTAGTCACAGATGGCTAAACAGATCGTTCCTATGTAAAGTTTGAGTGCACACAGACAATTAGTATCACTTTTAATGTCTAACAATATAGGTTTGCATTTCAAAGTTCTAGCCAATCTAACATCGAATGGTCCTAATTACCATTTCTAATATGTCTCTATAGGTTGGCTCTGGGTTGGTTAGCCTGCAAGCTATTTAACCCTTTCTGGCTGCGTGTTACACTTTGTATAAGATTCGTTGCAATTATATAACAGTGGTAGCAATGATGATTTGCATGGTTATATTTTAATTAGACAATGTCACAACAGTATATTACAAAACCCTAACTGAGAAGTTAGGCAAATCAGACTCTGTATGTGACAATGGAGATCAGAGGGGAAAACAGGGTGTGGTAGCATGACACTTGCACATGTTAAGTCCCACTGAATTCCACACCAGTACTAGTAGATTCCTCTGTAGGATTTGCAGCCATAATGTGCATCATGACTACAAGCAACTAAAACCTTCAACTTGAGATTTCTTTTTGGTAGCAAAGGAAGCAATTAAAATCTGCTTCTTATTGCTTTGCTACACTGTACAGCTAACAGTGTGTCATGTGCAGAGCCTTCCTTACCCATATGCAAAGTACGCAGCTGCGTAGGGTACCAGGAAATTTGGGGCTCAAAATTTCCTGGTGCCCTGGGTAGCTGCATGCTGCTCCGGCTCTTCCCCAAGCCCCCGCCCCTGCTCTGCCCCAGCCCTGCCCGCACTCCCCTGAGGACTCTAGAAGCAGTCGGGCCTGCACTCACCGGTAAGTAGAGCTACCTAGCCCCAGCCTGCTCCGCTCCCGTGGCTCCCAGCTGCACCACTGGTGAGTGCTGAGGGACGGTTCCCCCCTCCCCCCAAGGCTGGGAGCCAGGGGAGCAGAGCAGGCTGGGGTTGGGTCACTCCACTTCCTGCAGGAAGTGGCCAGCCCTGCCGCTCCCCCCTGCGGAGGCCTGGGGTCGGGGGCCCCCCGCGGAGGCCTGGGGCCCCACACAGCCCCCCGTGAGGTGGCTGCGTAGGGCACCAAAATAGCTAGGGACAGCCCTAGTCATGTGCTTCAGATTAAGTATTATATTGGAGTGGGGGAAGATCCAGTTGATTTGTCCAATATAATTATTCAGGAGAAAATCAGGTATTCTGCTAGGTAAAGATTACACATGTACATTTTTGTGTATTAGATGTTTAAAAAAAAAAAAAAAACAGAGCCTTTTAATGGTAAGTAGTAACTCTGAACATTTTTCCCTAAGATTACGGAATTGTTCCTGTGTTTGTGCATTGGACAGGACTTTATATGTTAATTTTTGTTTCTCTAGTAAATGAAGCAGTTTCCATTTGTTTGTGTGTCTCTTTCCTCCTACAGCAGTGGGGAGAGAGGCTTTTTCAAAAATGTGTGGTAAAACGTTGAACTGACTGGGACTTGGAGGGCAGGACATGTGTAGGACCTCCGATTACCCTATTTTTTTGACATTGTCTAGATTTTAAATTGGTTTCCCTTTTAAGATTTTCATATTAACCTTAACTCTTCCACCTTACCTACATATAACCCAATTTGGTCTTCAGATTCATGCAACTCCTGCTGAAATTGATCAATATGAAGGCATAAGTACTCTATATAAATGGTATATGTTTACAACAGACCTATTTCAAAATATGTGTGTAATTTGGGCAATTTAAGGTTACTGTGAGAGTATTAATGTAAATTTGTTTTTCCTGCCTCCAGAAAAGAATAGTTCTAATCAGCATTATTTTTACTCTAAATTCCTATTGTAATTTAGCTATTGCACAAATAAAACTGAGAAGTAGTTTTCATAGATAACATTCAGTTTTACTTAGTGTAAGTTGCATTTTAAAGTACATTTTGATTGAAAACTGTTTTTTTAATATATTCAAAAATTCCATTAAGCATAGTGTTATGGTGCTAATTGGCTGAGCAAAGAAGTCTTTCACTCGGCTCAGAGATGTCAGTCTGTTCATTACAGATATTTGAACACCACGTCCTGTCAGTTCCAAAACTTGATGTTCTAAGCATCAGTGGGCAAAACTCCAATTGATCTGGGTAAAAATTGAAAAAACCTGAAGGGGGAAATAGGGGATTCATGGAGCTCCTTGAATCTTGTAGCAGCTTCAGCTACCTCTGTAATGGTCTTTAGATTGAAGAACTAGTTGATGGCAGCCATTAACACTTTCCAGTGTATCTATATCACCCATCTCAGATCTGCCTATCCTCCAAGTACAGTTTAAAATTGTTGACATCCTGAATTACTTACCTCCCAGTCAGAGAAAAAAAGAAAAGAAATGAGAATGTGGGGAGAGGGAATAGGGAGGAATGAGTAGGCAGGCCATTTGTCCTGCTTTTTGAAGGTTTGTTCCTATCTGATACAAAATTAGACGTGGCTTCCAGCGGAAGTGGAGACATGCCATTCCCAGAAGTACTGAAATGTCGTATTCTGGGAATATGTGAGTGGCCTTTTTAGGAATGAGGGCACATACAGAGGGGACCGCAGGGGTGGGGTGGGTGGGGAAAGCATGGAAAATGGTATGGGAAAGGGAACATGGGGGAGAGAGATGCCTACCATGTGGCAGAGTGGGGAAATGAGCAGGGACAAAACTCCTGGCATGGGAGGAGGAGAACAAATGGAACACAGAGCTCCTGGCATGTGGCAGCAGGAAATGGGGAGGGCACACAGAGCCCATGGCATGGAGAGAATGGAGGGCCATGCTATCTTTGGCCTGAGGTGGAGGGTGGGGTGGCTGCAAGGAGTCCCTGAAATTGTGGGAGATTGGAGCATGGCATACAAGGAGCTTGTGCGGAGAATGAAGGAAATCAAGGAGCCTGTAATGTGCTTTTTTTAATGCCCTCGGCCTACAGAAGCAACAAGAGTGTGGCCTTCTAGTTCGTTTAATATTGTATACTGCATACATGCATTCTCTGTGCTGTTGTTTCGCTGTAAACGTACATGGTCAGTTGTATCAAAACGTGCATATACTGATTTCTTTGAGTTCACAATTCCATAGTCCAAAACTTGTGGCACTCTGCTATTTTGTCCCCCTTCTCTCTCACCTACGCTTTAAGTCAGAACTACATAACTGGAGGCTAGAGTTGGAAATGGGGGCTTTGTAGTTCAGAATGCTTGTAAATCATCTAAAGAGTGGTTCCTAAAAGGAGCCATTTTGTTACTTTTAACTGTCCATACTAGTTGGCTGCAGTACTGACTGCACTCAGAGTACTAGAAAAGATTCAAGGTCTGGCATCTATTAATGCAAGCTTTTTTTTTTAAATAATCCCTTCATCTCTGAACTGTTTGCTGCCATATGCAAAATCTGTGCCTTCTGCAGCTTTTAATCATTAAGATGTTGTTAATAGTTGAAGGAGACGCACTCAGATCTGTGAACCTCTATACACCAAAACAGATGATGTATGTTTCTTTATGTGGAAGAGAGGGAGAGAATGTATATTTGATTTGTAGCTGGGAATTTGGAGCTGATTGTCTTCTTTAAAGATGATGGCTTGTATTTTATTTAGGATGCTGAAGAGTTTCCTGACCTGGCAGCTGCCGCTGACCGAAAAAACAGGGTGGGGACTCAGAAATCATCCTATACTCCTCCTGTTAGCAGAAGGCAGCCTGAAGTAAGAAATCTTGTCAGATGACTCCCATACACTTGCTTTGTATCTCCAAAAACCGAACAGAGAAAAATGGAAACTTTAAAATGTTGAATTTCCATAGTAGTTGTGCTTCTATTTGGTGAAGAGGCTTGCTCTTAGAACGAGTAAGGGAAAATGGACACAGGTGTCTACTGCAGTGTTGTAGCCATGTTGGTCCCAGGACATTAGAGAACAAGGTGGGTGTGATAATATCTTTTATAGGACCAACTTCTGTTGGTGTGAGACAATTTTCCAAGTTTACACAGAGCTCTTTTTCAGGTCATATGTAAGCTCGAAAGCTTGTCTCTCACCAACAGAAATTGGTCCGATAAAAGATATTACCTCACCCACCTAGACTCTCAGATGTCTGTTGCTGAGTATCTTCAGCTTCTGGCTCTGCAGCCTGATCAGTGTTAAATCTACTCAATTATATATCTAGGGCACCTGGAACACTACATTTCAGTGCCAGTCTGCAGCAAGGGTAAGAACTGTGCAGCTTTTTGGCAAAAGTAATCTACCTGCATATGCATTCCTTTCACTATTTTCCACTTCAAAATTATTCTATAGTGAAGGAGTAAATCTAAGGCTTGACCTGTACTATCAACTTATGTCAGCATAACTACATCGCTCAGGGGTGTGAAAAAGTGACATAGCTATACCAACCTAACCCCCAGTATAGACAGCGCTGTGTTGATAGGAGGGCAGCTGTCATGTCAGCATAGGTAGTGTCTTAGCTAAATGCTACAGTAGCACTGTGAGTGGGTAGACAAGCCCTAAGCCATTTCTGTGTTACACTGGAGTAGTGTTTATAAATCTTTGGGCTGTGATCTGCAGGGGGATAACAAAAGACAATCGGAGGGTGGGGTGTGTTCACAAAGTATTAAAAACTTTTATTCTAAAGCAAAAAATATAAAATTTCCAGAATAACTTGGAGGCAGCCCAAACCTTCAAAGTTTGTGAGATGAAGCATGGTCTCAAAACACACACACCCACCATATAGGTTTGTCATATTTTTTTTATTGTTGTAATAAATGTAGAGGGGTCGCAAAAATATTTTTCACCACCAACCAGAAAAGAATGAGACATTGCATTAGAAGAATCTAGGTACTATCATAGTAGGCAAACTAGAAATACTGAAGAAAGATAGAGGGCTTGGATGTAGTTGACTAATCTAGCAGCCAGTGAATGCTCACTGTTTCCTCACAGTGAGAGGAAACTCATTGCTTACTATTTCAGGTCTGGGTCACAGCTCCTGTTACTATAGGTAGACTTGACTACCACATGCTCCCTTTATTCCCCTGCAGATATTCATATTGCTTACATTTTGGTGTGTTAAGTCTATATGACTGGAGTCTAAACATTTTCTGTTCCTTCTTGGCTCTTTCTTTCTGTCTTTAAATTTCAAAGGTACATCTAACCAAAGAGTCCTGTGACCGTCATTATCAAAATGATATGTCGCACTTGGGAGCTGTTGTAACAGCAGGGAAAAAAACAGGGAAACAGGCTTCATCTGCTATGTTGGAAAGAAAAAAACCTCAGGTAAACCAGTTCCCATAGAAAGTAAGTGATCATAGGCTGAAAATGCAATAAGGACCAAAAGATTCAAGCTTAAATGCAGGTGTATCTTTTTTGTATCTACAGTAAGTGATTCTTTAGTTGGAAGCACTTGGCACCTGTGAAAATCAAGCCACTTTAGGTTATCAGATGTGAAGAAATTTGGCCAGTGTGTCTTCACTTGTTTTTGCAGTACATATGTTTTAAGTATTGGAGGTTGTCCCCTTAGCCCAGGGGTTCTCAAACTGGGGGTCGGGACCCCTTGGGGTCATGAGGTGGGGGGGTTGCGAGCTGTCAGCATCCACACCAAACCCCCCTTTGCCTCCAGCATTTAGAATGGTGTGAATATATTTAAGTGTTTTTCATTTATAAGGAGGGGGAGGGTTGCACTCAGAGGCTTGCTATGTGAAAGGGGTCACCAGTACAAAAGTTTGAGAACCACTGCCTTAGCCCATCTGACTTGATCATGACGTGCCCTATCCTAAACCAGTGTCTTAAGAATTCAGGAACAGTTTGTGCTGGAGTCTGAAGGATATTACACACCCAGAGATTATATTCTCCCTTCTACATCCAACCATAGGCTCATCATTTTTAAGCTGTGGAAGGAAAGCAACTTCTCTCTAGGGCTGCAGTGCTGCCCCAAGCTACCTTTTAAGACATAAGCTGCCTTATTCCAAAAAATTCTTGCTGGATCAAGCTTGACTTGGGTTTATTAGCATTCTACTGGGTCTATATTGTTCTCTCTAAACTTTGAGAAATGCTTTTACTGTTTTAGTGAGCTCTTCAAAATTATTTCTATCTTGATATCAAACAGGTGGTAGGGCAAGCTAGTAGTCAGCCATGCGGAGCTAGGTTGTAGCATAGCTCTGGTAATGGAAGTAAATCAGAATGCCCTAGTCTCCAGCTTCCTGGCTTGGCTTGTTATTGGGTTGGTACATTACTAAAATGATGATGGCTGGGACTATGAAGGAAGAAAGAGTTACAACAATTTAGGAAGGCAACCTTGGTTTGGATATATTGCTTACTCTGGCATGGTTTGTGTACAGAAATCAAGGAAGACCATGACCCTGCAGAGATCGTCTTGTGTCTTATTTAGGTAGCTATAAAATAACATTTTGTTAGTACTTTCTGCAACCTTAGGCCTGGCCTACACTTAAAAATTAGATTGACTTAGTCATGTTACTCAGGACTATGAAAAATTTTGCACCTGGAGTACTGTGGTAAGGTTGACCTCACCCTTGGTGTAGACACAGCTAGGTTGATAAAAAAAATTCTTCTGCTGACCTCACTACCACCTCTTGGAGTAGTGGATTAACTACATCAATGGAAAAACCATTTCTGGTGATGTAGGAAGTGTCTATGTTACAGTGGCACAGCTATAGTAAAGACATACCCTAAGTTTCATGTTTCTGCCTCTGTTAGGTTATTTATTTACAGTAATAAAAGCAAGTACATGGAGCTTCTGTAAATTTGGATCTAAAATTAATTTTGTCTCTGGACAGAAGAGGCTACTGAGAAGAATAGTGCCAGCCATGGAGAAGGCTACTTGCCCACCTTCTTGAATAGAGAGACAGGAATATAAGGCTATTTGTCAGATGACTGCACATAAAGTGGGAATCACTAGAGAATTCTTTTCAAAGAAAGGCCTGGGGAAGGGTGAAGTGTCTGCACCAGGCCCAGGTGTTGAAAAACAGCTGCCTAAAACAAAAATGCATCAACTATTTATCCTATATATTTCTGAAGTAAAATTAGTAACTCCAGTAAGCCTTTTTAGTAAAAGGTACCCTACATACTTCCCAAAGCAGAAGCTTGTTCAGTCGTGAAATGTCTGCTGAAGCTAGTGTAAAGAGGTCTTTGATGCTCCATTACAGTAGGTGTCAAAAAACATACATCATTAATCCAAAACAATCACTGTTCCAAAACATTAAGATTTGATGTGTTTTTTCCACTTTAACTTGTTTTAATCTTTGAACACAAATATTCCTGAATGAATGTGTCTATAGTATATTGTACGTCACAAGAAATGCAGCCTCTTAAGATCTGAAATGGGACAACCCCTGTTTTATTCCTGTCTTCCTTAGGAAGCTTCTAAGAGCAGTGGAAAGAAGAGTCAGATTCCAGTGAAGTTGGATTTGGGAGGCATGCTGGCTGTATTGGAGCAGAAGCAACATGCAGAGAAATCGAAACAGTCCTCAAAACCTGTGGTGCTTTCAGGTATTAGCTATGATTAATTTCCTTTTTTCATGTCAACTGTGTTGATTTCAAATATGGGAAATTTAAAATAGCCTCACTTTTAATATGTGGTAATTGGAGGAATATACTTCACATTTGTGATGGACAAGAAAATCAAAGTGAAGCAAAGTTCTATATGAAAAGTTAAGATAGATAACATGGGGTGGAGGTAGGGAAGAACTACAATTTAGCTGGATAATATCTATTCAGATGGGTCGGAAAGATGACTGAAAATTAACCTGAAAAGTTGGCAAGAGGGGGCCATATTTGGTCTCTTTTCTGCTTTATGATGTATGGGGATGGCCGAAGTCTGTTTTGGCTTTTGTTTTTAAAATTAAAACTGTCGGGTCTTGTTTGCTCTTCCTTTGCTTGAGGTCTTCCTTATTGACAATTGGGGAACTGATAAGATTATGACATTGCAAGTGGCAAGACTGGAACCTGAGCAAATGAAAGTGAAGAGAATTTCAGTCAGTTTCATTTTTTTTAACACTGATTTAACTGAAACTCCTGACTAACACTTGGGAGAAAAGCTCTCTGGTAAAGATTCAAACCTTTCCATCTCAGCCCTTTCAGCTGAGGGCTGAGAACTCCCACAGCAATTCCCTGGTTCATGGAAGAGTTATCTAGGCAAAAACAAAAGACAAGACTTAGTGTCTGTTAGTTGTAAGGTAAAAAATGAGCAAAAACCTGGCTATGGTGAGGGAAAGAAATGCTTTCAAGCTTTATTTGTATATCCTAAAGAAACAAAAATGGCACAACACATTGCATTGTAGATCACCTGTAAGGAAAACTTACATTTAACTACATTAGTTCAAGTAGAAAGGAAAAACTTAGTAATCCATATCACTCGGCAATGATTAAGAATTTCTCTCCTTATTTTGGTACTGTGGAAACAATATACTGACAATATACAAATGTTACCGAGCCCTTGTAACTCAGGGCTCAGTAACATTTGTACATTGTTACAAATAATTTAGTAACAATAAATTATTATATGGTAAAATTAATTTTACAGTAAGATTAATTTCATAACTTTTTTTTAATACCATGCCATTCTTGAGATTTCAAAGGAATAACTGGATATCAATTATCGGTGTTTTTTGTCTTTGTTCACTGTGAGAACTTGGAATACTTTGCGTATAATCTCTCTTCTAGCATTAAAGGCAGCCAAAATATAATATTGGAGAGATTCTAGCAACTACAGTTGTTAATCCTAAATCACAGAATAGTTTTTAAAAGTACTTACATGAGGATAATTTTAGGTGGGGACAGGGCGAGTGGTGTAGCAGGAAGTAAAGCATCATGAATCATAGCGTCTGCCCCTGTAGTAGTAATTACATTAGATTACTTGTGTCTGGCATTGTCTCGTAAGAGGGATGAGAATGTCTTGGTTGTACCGAGGAGGGATAAGACAGCTATTGCATTATTAAGAACTTTTTGAGACTCAAGTGTTCACAATAAATCACTTGAGACTGAGCCAAAATTTGAGTCTGGCTTATAGGTTGTGAAATACCTTTATGCTAACAGCTGATATAGCTGCAAAAAAGTAAAGAGAATAGGAAAAGCCACAGAAATCTAATAGTGTGACAAAGATAGCATTTATTCACATTATTGCCTTTCTACCTTGTGCTTCATTTTCAGAGTATGGTGAAAGTGAGAGAGTGGCTCAGTCATAGTAATTTAAACAACTTTACATTTTATAAAGGAGGTTTTTTTATATATATATATATATATATAGACATCTGTCATTTTAAAGAACTGGAAGGAGATCACATCTTAACTATGTTAAATTACTGACTTGTTTGACAGCTTCAGAGATTATTAAATGTCTGTTAATTGGTCCTAGAAACAACAAATAGTAATCTCTTAGGATCTGCCTTACATCATAGTTTAAATTCTAAATCATCAGCTGATTGGTTCTTGAGTATTTAAATTGAGCAATATCCTTATTTTGTTTTATTATAACTGTTAACCGTTAGAGGGCAAGACAAACACACTTGGATTTATTAATGTCTGAAGGTAAAATGTTTGACTCTAAGGGCTAATTTTCGAAATGCTATAACCATATACAAATGACTACAGTATTTACATTTTTTGCCTTCAGGAATGCTAGCAAGGGCTCAGTAAATGTACAACACTGAGTAATTTCTTAGGGCATGGCTACACTTGCAGATGTAGAGCCCTGTGAGTTAAACCCGCCTCCTTAGAGCGCAGTAGGGAAAGCGCTGCAGTCTATCCACACTGATAGCTGCAAGCGCACTGGCATGGCCACATTTGCGGCACTTGCAGTGGCATTGGGAGTGCTGCATTATGGGCAGCTATCCCACAGAGCACCTCTTCCCATTCTGGCACTGTGGCTTGTGGGAAGGGGGCGGGAAGTGTGGGGCATTCTGGGTCCTGTCCCAAAACCCCGTGATGCATTGTTTCGCATCCCAGCATTCCCTTTGCTTCCGTCCACATTTGGTGCCATCTTTCAACGTTTTTTGTACTGCGTGCTTTGTCTTCCCTTTCGGTCTGCGGGAATGGAGCCCGAACTGCTGAGGAGTGTGCTGACGAGTCTCGCCAGCGTGTCATGTTTAGCAGTCGAGTTATTCCTTATGATCTAAAGTGACAGTGAGGGCTCCGACGATGCTATTGACTCAAGTAACGCATATGACACGAGTTTGCTTGTGGCATTCACGGACATACCACCATGGAACGCTGCTTTTGGGCTCGGGAAACAAGCACTGAGTGGTGGGATCACATTGTCACGCAAGTCTGGGATGATGAGCAGTGGCTGCAGAACTTTCAGAAGAGAGAACCCACTTTCATAGGGCTATGTGAGGAGCTCGCCCCCACCCTGCGGTGCAAAGACATGAGATTGAGAGCTGCCCTGATGGTGGAGAAGCGGGTGGCTATTGCAATCTGGAAGCTGGCAACTCCAGACAGCTACCGATCAGTTGCTAACCAGTTTGGAGTGGGGAAGTCGACCGTTGGAATCGTGTTGATACAAGTTTGCAGGGCCATTAATTGCATCCTGCTCAGAAGAACTGTGTCTCTGGGTAATGTGCATGACATTTTGGCTGGCTTTGCACAAATGGGTTTCCCTAACTGCAGAGGGGCAATAGATGGCACGCATATTCCAATTCTGGCACCAGCCCACCTAGCCTCCGAGTACATTAATCGGAATTTTCTCAATGGTTCTCCAGGCGCTTGTGGATCACTGTGGGCGTTTCATTGACATTAACACAGGCTTGCCCGGAAAGGTGCATGAAGCACGCATCTTTCGGAACACTGGCCTGTTCAGGAAGCTGCAAGCTGGGACTTTTTTCCCAGATCAGAAGATCACCGTAGGGGAAGTCGAAATGCTCATTGTGATCCTTGGAGACCCCGCTTACCCTTTAATGCCGTGGCTCATGAAACCCTACACAGGGAGCCTTGACAGCAGCAAGGAGCGGTTCAACAACAGGCTGAGCCAGTGCAGAATGACTGTGGAGTGTGCCTTTGGCCATTGCAAGGGCCGCTGGTGCTCTCTGGGAAGCTGGACCTGGCCGATGACCGCATCCCCACGGTTATAGCCACGTGCTGTACCCTCCATAACATTTGTGAAGAGAAGGGTGAAAGATTCACTCAGGCATGGAACTCGGAGGTTCAACACCTGGAGGCTAAATTTGAACAGCCAGAGAACAGGGCTATTTGAGGGACCCAGCACGCGGCTGCAAGGATTTGGGATGCCTTGAGGGAGCAATTTGAGGCTGAAAGCCACCAGTAATGTCTGGTGCCCTGCACGGGAGTGAATTGCAGTGGTTCCATTGTTATTAGGAATCTGTGCTACGCTGACTTGCAGTTCCTGTTTCTTTCCTGGGCTAAGGTATCTTTTACTTTATGCAGTAATAAAGAATGTTTTCAAAGCCAAAAAATCCATTTATTGAAAAGAAACATAACTGCTTGGGAAACAGAAAGGGCAAGGGGGTGGGGTGGGGAACAGGACAATCACAGATTTGTGTATGTCTTGTTATCATGCTCGACCTTCTTGTCTGGAGTGCTGCGCAATGCGTGCTGCACTTCAGGATGGCTATACTGCATGGTGATGGGGGTTGAGTGCAGTGGGTAAGGGTCGTAGTTCTCAGGGCTGGGTGGTGAAGCTACAGGTGTTGGAGGCAGCTGGTGGCGATAAGAACCCAGATATTGGGGAAAGTGGGTTGGGGGTGACATGGGGGCACAAGGGGAAGAGTTTTGGGGCAAGGGCTGCAGGGGCGGGGTGGGCGCGGTAGTGCTCCGCCTGCATGGCTACAAACACCTGGATAGAGTCCACTTGGCGCTCCATTATGCTTATCAGCCAATCTGGGCTTTGCTGCCGGAGCACCACACTTTTGTGCCGGCTTTCCTCATTCTGCTGGCGGATCCTCCTTTCACTCTCCCGCCACTCCTACACTTTTCGATTTTCATTACTTGAATGCTGCATTACTTCATGCAACATGTCTTCCTTGCTTATACATGGCCTCTTTCTGATTCTTTGGAGTCTTTCGGCCGGTGATAACACGGACGGCTGAGATCTCAATGTTGCATCTGTAAAGGCAAAATGCAACACTTAACAGAGACAGCATTGTTTACACCAGACAGAGCAATGATTTCCCCTGTATTTAAGGGCAAGCACAATCTACACAATAGCATAATTTGCCCGTCCCAAAGCGAGTGCACATAACCCACAGGAGCCCCAAAATGGTGAGTAAGTACAGGGTCAAGCGTGACTGATTGTTTCACGACTGTACTATCCTCTGGATTTCTGTGCCTTGGGGAGAGCCAACAGCGGCAGGGGGCCCCTATACTGTACACTGTCCCCACATTTTCCACAGGAGTTCATCCTGGAAGATATCTCGCTGCTGAGGGTGACCTGGGAAGCAAGGGAGGGTCTTCTGCTGCAATGTGGATTCCGTCCTGGCCCATATGCAGCTTGCCTGTGTGCAGCAATGGTCCTCCCGCCTCTCACGGCACAGTGGCGTGGACAAGTTAGCCTGACTGGGACAAGGAACACAGTGGCTCTCCCAAGAAACCTGCGTAAGCACATTGCCCAAGTTCTGGATGAGACTTTTGAAGAGATTACTGAGGCCGATTACCATGATGTGAGAGAGCACATCAACACCCTATTCCGCATCTAGGCATGCGTGCAGCCCTAACCCTCCTCACCCCAGGAGCCTGCATCAAATAACTTCCTTCCCAAAATAAAAGCCGCTTACCGGGAACCTCCTCTGGTGTTTGGCCTTCCCCAAGCACTGGCTGCCACGACTGGCTACCTTCCTCCTGGCTTGAGAACAGCTCCTGGCTGCATGCATCTAGGGATTCCGGGGTGTCTTCCTCCGCCTGGGCACCCTCGCTCCCGCTTTGCTGCTCCTCCTTCTCCTCCCGCCTTGTTGAACTGGGCTCTGAAGTGTCCATGGTGGTCCTCAGAATGGAGGTGAGGTTGCCCCCAACTATCGTGTCCAGCTCTTTATAGAAACGGCAGGTTGCGGGGGCACCACCGGAATAGTTGTTTGCCTCATGGGCTTTGCGGTAAGTATTTCGCAGCTCCTTCACTTTAATCCTGCACTGCAGTGCATCCCAGTCATGGCCCCTTTCCATCATGTCCCTTGATATCTGCCCGAAGGTATTGTAATTCCTACAGCTGGAGCGCAGCTGGGACTGGACAGCTTCTTCCCACCAAACACTGAGGTCCAGCACCTCGCCATTGTTCCATACTGGGGCTCGCCTGGCACGTGGAGGCATGGTCACCTGGAAAGATTCACTGAGAGCACTCCACACCTGGCTGAGCAAACAGGAAGGGGATTTTCAGAATTCCCAGAGAATTTAAAGGGCAGGTCTGACGGTTGGTGACCTGAGGGCAGGGCAGTAGAATTCAAAAGTGATGACCGGAGTGGCTAGAACAGGTATTGTGGGACACTTCTGGAGACCGATCAGAGCTCACTATAGGACCAGGGCATCCACACTGGTGCTGCGGCGGTCCAGCGGGGGCGCAACAAACGTTATTCCACTCACCGAGGTGGAGTACCAGCAGCGCGGTAGCCATGGAGTCAGAGCGCTCTACGTGCCTTGCCATTGTGGATGGGTCATGAGCTAGGGCGCCCGGGGTTCCTTTATTGCTCTGTAACTCACAAGTATAGCCAAGCCCTTAATTATTTTTCTCCAGGCTGTGAATATGCAGGTGATATGCATAGTTTGACAGATGTATTGGAGCCTCAGGATTTTATGCATATTACTGGACATGAGCAGCACATAACCTTTAGCTCTACCTACACACACACCTTTATATTGCAGAACTTCCTTGGCTGTGTTCTCAACTCAGTTCTCGTTTACTAAGTCTAGCCTGAAAAGAGAAGCTGTCTTGTATCAGTTTTAAGTAATCTGAGTGCACAGTAGCTCTGAGTAACTTGCTTGATATTAGAAAGATACTATGCAAATTCCCTTGAAAGCTCTAAGTAGAGGTGGCTGGGAGATACAAAAAGTGACTTGCAATATTTTCAGGAACAAGTGTGGCAATTTCACTCTGCTGTTACTTCTGATATCTTATTCATTGAAGTACTAAGGTAAAATGATTTCTGTGCAGATCCTGAAAGTTTCATAGACTTAATGCATCTACAAATTCTAATTGGAAGCATGTTAGAGGAAAGATGGTCTAATGGTTAGTGTGCTAGCTTGGGACTTGGGAGATCCAGGTGCAGTCTGTGCTGTATCACAGACTTCCTGTGTGACCTTGGGCAAGTCACTTACTGTCTCTGTGCCTCAGTTCTCCATCTGTAATGGGGATAATACTTCCCTATCTCATGGGAGCATTGTGAGGATAAATACATTAAGGATTGAAGTGCTGAGATGATGATGGGAGCCATATAAGTACCTTAGATATCTCGTTGTTCATTTGTTACACTCCAGTAGAAATAGTGTGGTGTTGGCTTGCAAGCAGTTCACAAATAAGAGGGGTGGAGGAAGTTAGACACATTTAACTTATTCACAACAAATAATTCTAGAAGCTCTAGCACATCCTTGAAGCTACCGTAGAATCCGTTTGTGGAGGGGACGAAATCCCAAATGGCAAGTCTAGTAGAACTTTAGGTTTCCTAAAATATCCCAAATTGGATTGGTATGATATTGAATATAGCCTGCATTGCAATATTTAGCTTAATTTCTTCTCTCAATCTCAAAAACATGGAGATCAGAGCTAATTAATAGAGATGGGTGGGGTAATATTTTTTTGGGAAGGAGCCGAGATAAACTAAGGCTCTTCTTCCTCCCCAGCTCAATATTGCTTAAAAAACGTCTCTTTATATGGTAGGCGACCTGTTGCATATGACAGCCAAACACTAAATTTGCCTTAGATTTTGTTCAGATGTTAACATTGAGTTACAGCTGTCTGATTAAAACTCTCTTATCTCAGTTGGCGGTGCCATACCATTGCTTTCAAAGGAAACTGCAACGGTAACAAAAAATCAACAATTAAATCAAGGGAAGACACCACATAATCCATTGGACTCCAGCGCTCCTTTGGTAAAGAAAGGAAAGCAGAGAGAAGTCCCCAAAGCAAAGAAACCAACATCTCTTAAAAAGGTGCTCCAATTTATTACCTTTTATTAAATAGCTCTACTATCTTTTTAAGCAATCACCATCATCTGTTAAATGTATTAATCTGGATTTTAGCCTTCCTACAAATTCAGTTTTAAGTATCCTTGATTTTTTTTAAAAAAAAAATCTTTGTATATGATGAAGCTAAATATATTATTCAGTGTTCCAAATCAGCATTTTCTAGTCCTAACTCAAGCCACTTTATAGCACAAGGACTGTCTATATGAAAAAGTGCTCAACTCTTTGGGGTGGGGAAACGTATTAAGTACCAAGTTTTTTAGTTTAGCCAGACTGTGCTCAGTGCAGGTTTGGGCAGGATGGTCTGATCCCTAGTATAAATTAGAGCAGCCCGAAAGCTTCTCTAATTTCTGCCTGGTTGCCCATGGAGCTTTTATGGAAACTGAAAATATAAGGACATCCAGGCCCCTTCACATACCTCTTTGGCATCCCTTTTATGGTGTGGGCAGTGGCGTAGCATTAGTTCAGTTTCACCTGGGATTCCTTAGTACAAGGAGATCCTCATGGAGCCAGTTAGGATGGCTTAATAACTACTCTGTACTGCTGAAGTGCACCTGAAAATTGTACAATATAAAAACTATAGCAAACAAGCAGCAACAACGACATCACCCTTTGTTTATCAGTTTTCAGACTGTAAACTTAAGGGATGTGGACCATGTTTTGTGGGCTTTCTGGGGGGTTGGGGTCTGTACAGTGTTTAGTACATTTAGGAGCCATTGTAATAGGAGTATCTGATTTTGCTTTTTCTTGGTTTTCCCCTCTTAAACTGGGCCCTGTGGTGTGAGTGGTCACAAAGCTTGGACCAGTCAACTGAGCCAGTAGCCCCATACATGTTACCTGCTGCAATAGCAAGCTACGCTGGGGGCTGTTGCAAATGCAGGGAAGGATGACTGATTTCAAGAAGCGGTCCACTGCTCTAGCTATAGCAGTACACTTGGAATGAGTCATCAGACTGGATCCAGTGTTACACAGCTTTCCTCATCCCCAATACTCCCCTTTATCACCCTGTACCACCACTCTCCTTTCCTTTTTGTCGTCTCTGTACCCCTCAGATTTGTCTCTTTTCCCTCCCTCCCCCATGCCTCACCCCCACAGTTGAGGAACACTGATGTACTACAAACTGACTGGATTTTACATAGTAGGATGGGCGGGAATAAAGCGTCAATCCAGCAAAGTACCTTAAATGTGTATACAATTGGACTACTCCCATATTTTACGTTCATACTTAAGTGCTTTTATCTGCCCCTTTGTTTTGGGCCAACTTTTTGCTCTGACTCATCCCTAATCTTCAGCTTTTCTCTGAGTCCTTGTAGTTGGCCACTAGAAGTCTCTCTTCCAGTTATGATGGTATCCATTAGAGAGCATCAATGTTAATGTAGGTGCAGAAAATTCATCTTTTCCCCTTTGACACAGAGGCAGGCTAGGGCATATGTGGCTTTTGGCTTGAGTCTTTACACTTACTCTGACATCAGGCTGCTTAAACCTGGTGTGAGGGGATACACCTACAATGAAGCTCAAATGTTAGTGACATGGAGGAGTTGGTGTTTGTGTGTTTGATCTTGGTGTTAAAACTTGATTGTATTGGTGCCTGCCTGACACTGAACTGTTTAATGTTTAAGATTATTTTGAAAGAGAGAGAACAGCGAAAACAGCACCTGTTAGAACAGACAACAATTCCAAAAGATGATGGAGATACTGTTCATCAGTGTGAAGAATCCAAAACTGAAGATCAGACACTTACTCAGGATACCAAAACAGGTATTTTCTGATGCTGAATGTCTTATTTTTTTATTGGTATGGGGGAGGCTCTTTAATTTTTTTAAAGAGCTAACTAACTGGATACCACACCAGCAGTGTCACATTGCTGAGTAGACGATACAATGCGTAGGTGGCTGTGTGGGTGTAATTGCACTTGCTGCTTTAAAAAACTTTTACACAAGACTTGTGAAATGAAGATTAGTATAGAGCTCAGGTCTCCACTAGGGGTTTTCTAAAAGTTTTTTTTTGCAGAGAACAATTCCAGCCCAGCTAGAAGAGCATGTCCGAACTGATGTCTGTGCTGCTGGATAATTGCAAGTCTAGTTGTTGTTGCCTCCTTTCTACGCACATTGGATTTACTGTATTTGTAATGGTGTCACAGCCCTGGTAAAGCTCCTCCTGCTGGACGCTCACCATCCTCTGTGATTGGGTCCTACCACACTTGGCCTGTGTACTCTTAAGCTTCCCATTGTGTCTTTTCTTGACCCCTCTGGCACACTTATGGGCACTGGCTCTGTCACCACTTCATTGAAATGGGGTCCTGCCTTCCTGGGGGCCTAAGCCCAATAGCATTGACACTCCCACCCAGACTCCCTAGAAGCTTAAACATACCCTTTCCCAGAGCTCCAACCTTGTGGGCACTCTGGATTTATACTTCACTTCTTCAGGGATTATAGACTTTGTATGGGTTCCAGTCATTTTACTTTAGCTAGCACAAGAAACATGCAGATGTACAAAAAACAATAAAATATCTATACACACTTCCCTGCTCAGTTTCCGCGCTACTCTGGCGTAAGCCCAGAGAATGCTTCAGAGGCCTCTACAGTGTCAAGGATCCACTTCCTGCAGCCCATGACTTCTCTGAATCATGGAGTCTGTTTTGCTCCTGCAGCCAGCTTTCTGCTCCTGGTCTCTTCTCCCCCTTACTCTAACCCCTGCATACAGTGCTCTTCTGCTGTCTTGGACAAGCTTACTCTAAAATGGCTGGTGAGTGACCCTTTTTCATAAACTTCAGTCCCTTGTGTCAAGTAACCCCACTCTGCCCTTCCCTCCTCTCCCCATCCCCCCCACCCCTCATCTGCCTTGTCAAGTAAAGAAAGTCCCCAGGAAGTCCACGTACCACCACCCCTGGAATTCAGACTTGAAAAACAGGTTTGCCATGGGTGGTAGCTGTTTGTCCACGGGCGCTCCATATGAATGGATGATCAGCAAAGTTTAACAACCCTCCATTGTTATCCTTGTGTCAGGTGCAAGAATTTCTTCTGTCAGTTCCTGTGGGTTTTAGCTCAATATGGAGGCAAACAAGCCCCATGTTGAAAATGAAGTTGGAAGTTTGATATAGGCATGCAGAGTCTCCAATATCAAACAGAATTTGTAAATTGTACAAAGATTGCCCAAATTGTCAAACTGTAGTAGCCTCCCAGGGAAGTGTTACCTAGCGTGCATCTATGTCTTTAGAGAATCTCTGTCTCTCTTAGGTCATCTGATCTGTTGTTATACCAATAAAATAAAAACCAGCAGGATCTTATAAAGGGGATAAGGCAAAATGCCATGTTTATTGTGAATACAGAAAGAATCAGAGTAAGAAATCAGTTATAGCTGTAACATCTCATTCACTCTCATGCACATACACACACAAGTTCTGCAAAGTTGTTATAGTTACCAGCCTAGGAGTTGTTCGTGCCAAGTCACTGGCCAGGTGGCCTGGACACGAGGACGGAGCAGGGCCTTGTCAGATGCGTGTCAGATGCTCCTGGAGGTTGGTTTGCAGAATCAGACCCAAAGTCAAGGAGTACTTGTGGCACCTTGGAGACTAACCAATTTATTTGAGCATAAGCTTTCGTGAGCTACAGCTCACTTCATCAGATGCATACTGTGGAAAATACAGAAGATGTTTGTTTTTATACACACACATCATGAAAAAATAGGTGTTTATCACTACAAAAGGTTTTCTCTCCCCCCACCCCACTCTCCTGCTGGTAATAGCTTATGTAAAGTGATCACTCTCCTTACAATGTGTATGATAATCAAGATGGGTCATTTCCAGCACAAATCCAGGTTTTCTCCCCCCCGCCCCCCCCAAATCAGCGGCACTGCTATGGGTACCCGCATGACCCCACAGTATGTCAACATTTTTGTGGCTGACTTAGAACAACGCTTCCTC
Organism: Caretta caretta; assembly: GCF_965140235.1. Taxonomy (NCBI): domain Eukaryota; kingdom Metazoa; phylum Chordata; order Testudines; family Cheloniidae; genus Caretta; species Caretta caretta. The sequence continues at coordinate 86,198,992 of NC_134210.1, read as the reverse complement.
AGCTCTCGTCCCCTAACGCCCCTACTCGCGCTATATTGATGACATCTTCATCATCTGGACCCATGGAAAAGAAGCCCTTGAGGAATTCCACCATGATTTCAACAATTTCCATCCCACCATCAACCTCAGCCTGGTCCAGTCCACACAAGAGATCCACTTCCTGGACACTACAGTGCTAATAAACGATGGTCACATAAACACCACCCTATACCAGAAACCTACTGACCGCTATTCCTACCTACATGCCTCCGGCTTTCACCCTGACCACACCACACGATCCATTGTCTATAGCCAAACTCTGCAATACAACCGCATTTGCTCCAACCCCTCAGACAGAGACAAACACCTACAAGAGCTCTATCAAGCATTCTTACAACTACAATACCCACCCGCGGAAGTGAAGAAGCAGATTGATAGAGCCAGAAGAGTTCCCAGAAGTCACCTACTACAGGACAGGCCTAACAAAGAAAATAACAGAACGCCACTAGCTGTCACCTTCAGCCCCCAACTAAAACCCCTCCAACGCATTATCAAGGATCTACAACCTATCCTGAAGGATGACCCAATGCTTTCACAAATCTTGGGAGATAGGCCAGTCCTTGCCTACAGACAGCCCCCCAACCTGAAGCGAATACTCACCAGCAACCACATACCACACAACAGAACCACTAACCCAGGAACCTATCCTTGCAACAAAGCCCGTTGCCAACTGTGTCCACATATCTATTCAGGAGACACCATCATAGGGCCTCATCACATCAGCCACACTATCAGAGGCTCGTTCACCTGCACATCTACCAATGTGATATCCATCATGTGCCAGCAATGCCCCTCTGCCATGTACAATGGTCAAACTGGACAGTCTTTACGTAAAAGAATAAATGGACACAAAACAGATGTCAAGAATTATTCATAAACCAGTCGGAGAACACTTCAATCTCTCTGGTCACGCGATTACAGACATGAAAGTTGCGATATTACAACAGAAAAACTTCAAATCCAGACTCCAGCGAGAGACTGCTGAATTGGAATTCATTTGCAAATTGGATACAATTAACTTAAGCTTGACTAGAGACTGGGAGTGGCTAAGTCATTATGCAAGGTAACCTATTTCCCCTTGTTTTCCTACCCCATTCCCCTCCCCCTGCTCCTCAGAGGTTCTTGTTAAACCCTGGATTTGTGCTGGAAATGGCCCACCGTGATTATCATACACATTGTAAGGAGAGTGATCACTTTACATAAGCTATTACTAGCAGGAGAGTAGGGTGGGGGGAGAGAAAACCTTTTGTAGTGATAAACACCCATTTTTTCATGATTTGTGTGTATAAAAACAAACATCTTCTGTATTTTCCACAGCATGCATCCGATGAAGTGAGCTCTAGCTCACGTAAGCTTATGCTCAGATAAATTGGTTAGTCTCTAAGGTGCCATAAGTACTCCTTTTCCTTTTGCGAATACAGACTAACACAGCTGCTACTCTGAGGCCCAAAGTCCTCAGTCTTCAGGATCTGTTTTTATAGGGATTTATCCTCATACAAATTTATAGGGTTTGCTTCATCATGCTGTTCTCATGTTCGAGGTGATAGTCAATCATGCTGATGGCACAGCAATGACTAAATGATGTTGTTATCTTGTTCTTCAGTTCTTTGGCCCTCCTGTCCTTGGGGCACAGGGTTATCGGGCTATCTCGTCCACTGCTTTCTTCAGCCAAATGATCTAATTTTAAGGCTGGCACCTCAACCTTTAATCTTTCATTTCTCATTTAATCATATGTACATACAGTTACACTCACACTCCAACGTATATCCTGTCACATCTGCATTTTATCATCTACCAATCCTTTAACATAACCATTCTAAAATCAGTGGGACATGGCAGACTTTAATAAGTTTATTCATCCCACTTGTTACATCTAAAAGGAAACAAACAAGGTAAGCATGCAAGAGTGGGGGGTTCACAAATCTTATTCTGGAGTTTAGGAAAACAAAGTTGTACCATCCATAAAGAACAGCTGTTATCTTGTTACTTTTAGAACAATCTGTGTCTCTGGATGTGCTTCTGCATTTAACATTGATCTTGTAAAACTGACAGGCAATTTCAATTAACACAGACTCAGCAGGGTGGCTGAGAAACGTATTTCTTTCTAATGGTGAGGCCAAATTCTGGGGTCTGCTGTGGAATCACTTTCTTACATTTCCCATATCAGAAATATACCAGTTATTAATCTAGTCCAACGTTGTTCCTCTGCCAATATAGATGACTAACTCTTTTGTCTAGTCTGAGGTATTCAGCAGGGATTCCACTTCCACCATTTCCAAAAGGAAACTGCTCCACACAGGCTAATAAATCATATTGTTACTGAGGGTTTTAAAATATCAGCTACATTTCCCTTTCTTAACTGTATTCCATTATACCCAATTAAATCTGTACAGAATAATGCGGTATATGTTATGAATATACATACTTGAATATACTTCAATTTTTAAAGAATTTCTCTGAAAATCCTGAATACATGTAAAGAGAACTAAACTTCCCCTGCATTTGTAATTGTGTTTATCCATTATAATGAAGATTGAGACTACTGAACTGTTGAACAGCCAGTTTTCCAAGTGTTCCAAAATCCACATGCTTGCTTGAATTGTTTTGGAAATTGCTGTGCCCAATGGAGGCCTGAGATAGGGTTAGTTTTCCAGTTTAGAGGTTGTTTGAGCAACTGTTTCCAAAAGTACAGCCCGCCTAAAATCATATGACATCAAAATTGTATGGTGCTTACAACTTTTTTTGCATGCACCTGGGGCTCACACTATGGCTCTGATATCCATCCCAAGCAGGTGATCTCAGTGTTTGGCACCACTGTTTCTTTGGGAAATCAGTGTTTTAAGTTATACAGACTAAAAGTTGATCTACAGCGTTGCCCACACCAAGTTGACAAGCCACAGAAGGGCATTTGCATATGTGTAGCAGGAAGCACTCTGTTGAAGCCAAAGGCTTTCCAAGCAGCCTGATATAGTAAGTGGGTGGCTCATGGTGATGATGTGGCTACTGAACCTGAGTAGTACCCATGTGTTGTAAGTTTGAGTCCTGCCTTTGTCAGTCTCTTGATAATGTGGTGTGCACATTAGTTGCTGACTGTCTACTCTTGGCCAGGGTCCTTTTAGAAATTTTACCCTGAGAGCAAAATTTATAGTTTAACAGCTATATTTCAAACTATTCTAAAATCCATGTGCATACTTATATTTTTCTTTAGAAGTATTGTCATGGAAAATAGTATTAACAAGAAGGAAGATTGAAGACTCTGGTAAACAATAAGCTTGGGGCAATGTAATCATGCCACATGCTCATCACCCATTCCAAGAACAATAGAGTTAAGGCTAGATCTACTCTTAAAAAGTTAAGTTAACCTAGATATATTGTTCAGGGGTGTGAAAATCCACATCCCTGAACAATGTAGTTAAGCTGCCCTAACCCTGCTCTAGACGGTGCTTTGACAGAAGAATTCTTCCATTGTCTTAGCTACTGTATATCAGGTAAGGTCTACGCTACAAACACTGCATCGATGCAGCTGCAGCGCTTTGATGAACACGCTCTAAGCCGACGTCAGGTTAGTTACTCCACCTCCATGAGAGGTGGTAGCTATTTCAGTGGGAAAAGCTCTCCTGCTGACATAGGGCTGTCTGCGCAGGGGGTTATGGTCGGTATCACAATTGCTCAGGAGTGGATTTTTCACACCTTTAAGTGACTGTTATACTGAAGTAAGTGTGTCGTATAGACCTGACTTCAGGGAGCTGAATTAACTATAGTGATTGGAGAACCCCTCCTATTGCTGTAATGAGTGGCTATATTTTAAGTGCTGCAGCAGTGTAAGTGTAGCCGTAGTGTTACCCAGAGGTTTCTGAACCCAAAACTATGGTAACTAATCTTCATTTCCCAGATGGTTTCAGGAAATAAATCAATGGGGGACATAACTCTTCCTTCTGATAAATGATTGGTGCACACAAGAGGGCTTTCACTCAAAGATCTTTTTTTTTTTTTTTTTTTGCGCCTGAAGTGCACATCTGAAATAGTATAGAGCAACCCAGACATAGTTATCCAAAACCTGAGATGGTGTTGAATGGTCAGTGGCAGGTTTCTGGTGGCCAGCCTTCCTCCTAGTCGCTGGGGACTTAGATGTCAGCCTCCTAGCTTGTAGAAATCCTCTCCGAACTTCTCCAAATTACACACACTAACCTTTTAATAGGTTTGTTCAGAACAAAGGACATAACTCGTAGTAACCCCTAGTGGACTACCAATTTTCCTAGCATCAGCAAAAAACCTCAGAATTCTACTTGTCACCAAAGCAACTCTTAGTCATAACAGCACGAAACTCATGGTCATAGATACCCAGGTCCAAGGTCCGTAATCCACACTTCTCCCACTCTCATGAATCTGTCACTTACTCTGTCCTTATTAGCAAAGCTACCACTGCAGCTATTTCGCATGCTTATGCAAACCTCAAGTTATTCCTGACTTTGTGGTGTTCTCGCTTGCAGTTAATGGTGGCTAAGTGCACAAAATGGCTGTGGTTATGTCAAGTCCAGTTCTCTCGTAACAATAGCCTGAGTGCTCAAAGAAAAGAGAGTAGCTGCAACTCTCATCAGTGTCAGAATGATCAAAGTGGTTGCTGAGCGTTACGAAGTGAACCCATAATAGAAAGCTGTATTCTAATTGTTGGTGTAAAGTTTACATTTTCAAATGTAAAACCATGATCCTGGCATCAGTCAAAAGAGTATTTTTTATTTATCATGAAAACTTAACACAACAAATTTCAACTGATAATAATCAATCCCATCTCTGCCAACCAAGGGATCATGCCTATCAATTTTATTTCTTAGTGATGTGTAATTATCTAGAAAAAAGAAAAGGAGTACTTGTGGCACCTTAGAGACTAACCAATTTATTTGAGCATAAGCTTTCGTGAGCTACAGCTCACTTCATCGGATGCATCTGTAGCTCACGAAAGCTTATGCTCAAATAAATTGGTTAGTCTCTAAGGTGCCACAAGTCCTCCTTTTCTTTTTGCGAATACAGACTAACACGGCTGTTACTCTGAAACCTATCTAGAAAAAGGGATCGAAGGAAATGTCAGACATTAGAAAAATTTTAGTCACGTCCTCTTTAAAACAGTCACGGCAAACTTCAAATTGTATTTTCCCCCTGTAAATTGCTATAGAAAAATTGAGTAGTGCACAAACTATTTATTTATTTATTTTTTAAAATGGTGCTCTAACCCAAATGTGTGTAGAACTTTTTCACACCTATTAAAATGGAAATTCTGTGTAACCTTAACTGTGGTGGCACTGCCATCCATATATTACCGTGCCACATTAGGGTCAGGGATAGAGATAGTGGTGCAAGTTGGAATTACTTTGTCAAGGGATTCTCAGGTACAGCCGCCCCATGAAGAGCTCAAACACTTCTGAGCATAGTGAGATTATCTTGAAAATTGATGTACTTCAACAGGGGCTGGGGTAGATTTTGGGATAGTGTGGGAGGATAACACCCATTAAGATGAATAGGTTAATTCACACTTCTCAGAGTTAAGGTTGATTAACAGTGTCTTATACCCTTTCAGAATGTCTAATACAGCTAAACTTCTTAAAATCTGGAAATACAAAATTAAAGTACATACCAGCCCTGCACTGCCCTTCAACCTTAGCTGGTCTCTTTGAGTGACGCCCTGTGCAACATCTGACAGGTGCCGTAGCAGTCTATCTTTGCTGATGATATGGAGCACTGTGGGGATACAGCATGAGTACAATAGGAGAAATCGAGAATGGCGAAGTTGCATTTAGGTTGGCATAATGAACAGCAGTTGGCTATACCTGGTGTATATTCAACCACGTCATCTGCTCTTTCCAAGCAGCCAGTGTTGCCAGGTGTCACCACCCCCTTGAACCTTGTCCTGTAGATTCCCCCTGGAATATTACTTGCACTTACCTCTGCTCTGTATGCTAGCAGACTGCTACAAATCCCCATGGCAAGGATAGACTGTTGTGCTCCTTTACTTGCACAACTGACATAACTTAGCCCACAAAGCAGATGGACCTCTCCTCGTAACAGTGGTAACCTGCTGCAAGTAATCTCTGCACTGTACATTCAGCTGTCCCTGACGCAGTAAAGGGCAGTTGGGAGTGCATACAGGTGAATGAGAATACAATTCTGTGGGCAACACCACACCATGTAAAGTGGCATACTTAGTCATTCTTCAAATCTGTTTATTGTAGGGCAGCTGTGACTTATATTATATTGTATCTTGCGGGTCCAATGGGCAGACTTAAAGTGTTGGCACAGGGCTGGTGTGTACCATAACTCTATTTCCTTTCCTGGTTTTCAAGGAACTGCCAGTCAACCATAACTCTGCATTAACAATGTTTTTAGGATGTGAATTCTTATCTAATGCTGCGTCTTAGCCAAACCTATCTAAAATTGAAAGATCTGAATCTACAGGGAATAGATTCTAAAGCACTCTGGTCATATTTTAATAGTACTTGCTGAGTTATTCACTTCAGTAATAGAAATGATCCAAATAACCCTGAAACAAGTAAAAGCAGGGCTTGTAGGAACTATCTATCCTATTTCTGTGTAGGAGAGTCCTTGAGTTATATTCTCACTTATAGATCAGTTCAATTTTTCATCTGCCTTTTATAACACAAATACAACAGTTTATTTCTTTATGCTTAGATATAGCAGATGATGATCCCATAACCTCAGTTTCTGTGGCTCAGGGCAGTTCAGAAGTATTCCTGGAATGTAAAGACCTCAAGGATTCTACAGAAAGTTCCTCCAATCTAACACAACTAAACTCCAGCCTTCCAAAAATTCATAGCAGGAGATTTAGAGAGTAAGTATTTGTTAGTATTGGAACTTCCTTTATACTATGGTACCACAGGCAGGACCTTGCTTGAATAAGGTAAGTTACATCAGTAACATTCTGTGAAATGCTAACTGAATTTTAAACTCACAACTCTGAATTCTTATTTTCAGCTATCCTGCAGGTTTGCACCTAATAAGTGACATCCCAGTAAGCAGCAAGTGCAGTACTAATGTGTCATCAGTCAGGCTAGGAAGGCAAATCCAAGATCAGCAGAGGAGAGGAGGATAATAGGTTTAGTGACGGCAAAAGGAAGGAGCAGCAGATACTCTTAGAAACATAAACACCTTGCTTATAATGTGGAATAAATCACATAGTTATACAGTAAAAACTGTTATCTGGCCCTGTACAAACCGGAAAGCTCTCTAAACCAGCATTTCTAACAGTCATAGAAAGCCCGGTTTATAGTCCTGTTAGTGCGTGGCCGGCAGGCTCCCTACCTGGCTCCCTACCCGGTTCCCTGGAAGGGGTGATGTGTCCCTGCTGCTCCTAGGTGGAGGAACAGCCATGAGGGATTTGGAGTACAGGAGGGGATGCAGGGCTGGGGGTTTAGGTGTGGGATGGGGCGTGAGCTCAGGGATGGAGTTTGAGTGTAGGAGGGGGTGCAGGGCAGGGAGTTGAGGCACAGGATGAATTTCGGGGTGCTGGATCCAGAGGATGCTCACCTTGGGCGGCTCCCCACAAGTGGGGACCTGTCCCAGCTGCTCCTAGGCAGAGGCACGGCAGATAGTTCTTGGCCAATGGGAGCTGTGGAGCCAGCACTCGGGGCAGGGCGGGGGCAGCACGCAGAGCCGCCTTCTGCGCCTCCGCCTAGGAGCAGCTGGGATAGATCACTATTTGTGGGGAGCCGCCTCAGATGAGCCCCCCCCAGATCGGGCACCCCGAAACCTGTCCCCAGCCCTGCGCGCTCTCCCGCACCCAAACTCCCTCCCAGAGCCTGCACCCCCTTCTGCACCCAAACTCCCTTCCTCTTAGTTAACTGGCATTTTTCACTTACCAGCAGCCCCCCATACTCCAACATGCCAGATAAAAAATCTTTTACTGTACTGAGAGAGAGAATTAGGGCTCTTTCACCTTTCCGAAAACACTCTTATTATGGTTAGAATATTTCTTTGTTTTCTGCTGCCAGACAAAATGATAGAGAGGTACAAAGCAGAATGTGATTAGCAGGATGACATGTTTGTGTTGCATGGAAAAATCAAGGGGACAAGTTAGTTGCCCTCTTGTACAAACACTTTAAATGTTGTTATGATAGCAGCTGTGTGTACGTGTTTCCTTTTAACAAGAAACTTTGGTTATTGTGTTTTTGAACAGCAGGTCAAAGATCCACTATAGGAAAAATGAAACTCTGCCATTGACATAACTGTTTAATAAGTGTTGCTTTCATCTTCATTCTTCAGAAAGGCACCACAGCCTTTTTATGCGTCACAATTTAGTTAATGTAAAAAAAGTCACTGTTTTTGTATTCCCTCTATCCTAGGTAAAAGTAAAAGCAAACTTTTTAATTGCTTTTTTTAAAGTGAACAAATTTCTTGGGTCCACAGCAACCGAACATTATTGCACTGAAATGGCAGATAGGTCTGGATATGCTCAGGGCTACTCAACCAAAGAGATCTTCTATTGCTTGGCTTTCAGGGTGAAGGATTCTTTTATACAGCTAGATTACATTGTTTTGGATTTTAATGGGTTTGTCCATTAAACTGTACTGAGGTAAATCTGAAATAATAAATGAAGTTCTTCTACCAAAAAAATCCCACTGAAATATAAGACTAACCAATATGAAACCTAGTTTCACTTGTAAGATGAGTAATGGTTAGAAATAGGAGGCCAGATCTCACCCTTCATGGTAATACCTGGAGGAAAGGGCAAGAAACTCTTTGGCTCCCCTTGTGGATTATCCCTGCATTCTTCTGGTGTCAGGAGAGTTAGTGGGCTCCAGTATACCTCCAGAGCAAGAAAACAAGGGTCTGACTTGCAAAGTGCTGGGATCTGTGGGGATACAGGACCATCCATACAAAGGCCCTATGAATCTGTAGCCACTTACTTTCTGGTAGCCTGGCTTCGTGGTGCCAGGGATTCCCTTCACTACAGCTGTCCCCAAAACCCTTTTTTAGAGTGGTTACCAGTGTTGAGGAAGTCTGTGAGAAACTTCAGTGCAGCTGTCTAAGGCTACGTCTACACTAGCACTTTTGTGAATAAAATTTATGTTGCTCAGGGGTGTGGAAAACAGCCCCCCACACACCCTGACTGACATCGACAGAAGCTCCAGTGTGGACAGCACTATGTCAGTGAGAGATGCTCTCCAGCCAACGTAGAGCTGACGGGAGAGCTCTCCTTGTTGCCATAGAGAGCTACATGAGAGACCTCACAGTGGTGCAGCTGCATCAGTGCTGCTGTAAGGTCTCTAGTGTAAACAGCCTAACTTTCCACACTGATTTCCACTGGGTGCTAAGAGGAATGAGGTTCATCTACTCTTCCTGTGGATCCCCCTCCATGGGCAGATCACAAGGGGATCGGGCCCAGAGATAAGTAAAATAGTTGATTTTCTCCCTTGCCTTTGGCTCTTGCTCCAACTTTGACATTTCAATCTTGTTATAGGTGACAGTGCTATAAAAATCAACTAGTACTTCTACAATATGGTTGCTATCTCTTGATTCTTATGAGTGAAAATAGGCTGTGACATTGGGAGAACTTTTTCGTTAGCAAAACTTGTCCTTTTTCTTGATATGCATGTCTTGGTATAACTTGATACAGGAGCTGGAGTGTCAAGAAACAAACCTCCCTATACCTTTTTAATACACTGAAAAACCTGGAAAACTTTTTTTATTGTCCTGTACATAGAGCTTGTATTTGAGAGAGTGCAGTTATGTTTGTGATTGCAGAATATTTAACACTTAAACAACTGATTCTTTTTTTCCAGTTACTGTAGCCAGGTACTTAGTAAAGAAGTTGATAGTTGTGTGACAGATCTTCTAAAAGAACTGGTTCGTTTCCAAGATCGCTTGTATCAGAAAGATCCAGTGAAGGCCAAGACAAAACGCAGACTTGTTATGGGACTCAGAGAAGTTTTGAAACACCTGAAGTTGAAAAAATTGAAATGTGTCATCATCTCTCCAAACTGTGAAAAGATTCAGTCAAAGGGTAAATGTTTTACAAAAAATCAAGTTTTATTTTCAGAAGATAAATGTAGAACAGACTTGTTATATTGATGGTAGTACCCTTTGAGGGCCACATCTTACACTTGGAGAAAACTGGCATGGAAGACCAATGATTTATTGGTGCCTTCCTTGAAAAGTAAATCAGATTAAGGAATGTGAAAGCAAATGACTGGTTGGAGGACGTATCAACTTGTCATTGACGTATTATTGCAATGTTATAAGTACATCTCTATCCCAATATAACGCGGTCCTCGGGAGCCAAAAAATCTTACAGCGTTATCTGTGAAACCATGTTATATCGAACTTGCTATGGAGGGCCGAGTAGGGAAGGCTGTGCCTCCCCAAACAGCCTGGCCCCACCCCCATCCGACCCCCACCTACCTCCTGCCCCTTGACTGACCCCTCAGAACCCCCAACACATCCAACTCCCCCTGCTCCTTGTCCCCGGCCGCCCCCTGAGACCCTCTGCCACTTATTCCACCCCCCGCCCCCTTAACATGCCGCTCAGAGCAGCGTGTCCAAGCCAGACATGCTGCTACCATAGGCGCCGACTCCGTGGGTGCTCCAGGGCTGGAGTACCCACAGAGAAAAATTGGTGGGTGCAGAGCACCCACCGGCAGCTCCCAGCTCTCCTCCCTTCCGCCTCCTCCCCTGAGCACACTGCTGCTGCTCTGCTTCTCCCCTCTCCCTCTCAGGCTTGCTGTGAATCAGCTGTTTGGTGCGGCAAGCTTGGGAGGGAGAGGGGAGAAGCGGAGCGCTCTGGGGAGGAGGCAGAAGTGAGCTGGGGCGGGGAGCAGTTCCTCGTGGGCTCGCCCCCCCCCCCCCCGCCCACCATTACTTGCTGCTGCCCTCCCTGTGCCCCACCCGCTGCCTCCTCTCTTCCCTCCCAGGCTTATAGATTCATAAATACTAAGGTCAGAAGGGACCATTATGATCATCTAGTCCGACCTCCTGCACAATGCAGGCCACAAAATCTCACCCAACCACTCCTGCAAAAAACTTCTCACTTATGTCTGAGCTACTGAAGTCCTCAAATCGTGGTTTAAAGACTTCAAGGAGCAGAGAATCCTCCAGCAAGTGACCTGTGCCCCATGCTACAGAGGCAGGCGAAAAACCTCCAGGGCCTCTTCCAATCTGCCCTGGAGGAAAATTCCTTCCCGACCCCAAATATGGTGATCTAAACCCTGAGCATATGGGCAAGATTCACCAGCCAGATACTACAGAAAATTCTTTCCTGGGTAACTCAGATCCCATCCCATCACAGCCATTAGGCCTATTTACCATGAATATTTAAAGATCAATTAATTACCAAAATCATATTATCCCATCATACCATCTCCTCCATGAACTTATCGAGTTTAATCTTAAAGCCAGGTAGATCTTTTGCCCCCGCTGCTTCCCTTGGAAGGCTATTCCAAAACTTCACTCCTCTGATGGTTAGAAACCTTCATCTAATTTCAAGTCTAAACTTCCCAATGACCAGTTTATATCCATTTGTTCTTGTGTCCACATTGATACTGAGCTTAAATGATTTCTCTCCGTCTAGTATTTATCTTGCGCAAGCCTGGGGGGAAGGAAGGGAAATGCTTTACCGTGTTATATCGGATCGCCTTATATCAGGGTAGAGGTGTAACTACTGTTCAGATTACTGTCTTTGATCTGTGATCTTGAAGTGATTTTGCTTTTAAAAGTTTTCTTTTTTTGACAGCCATACTTTACCAACACTGCATTGTTTCATACTGTTTATAGTGGTGCTGGTGTGTCATCCAATCTTTGTTCTTCAAATGTAGTAAAATCTGGAATTTAGTAGCAGTGTTATCTGAGGATTCTTGTTGATTCAAAGGGAGAATTGTCAGATTAACCTTTTAGAAGAGTAGATCGTACAGTACACTATCGAGCTTCAAGTAATGTTTCTGTGCACTGCACATTCATAAGTATATTTTAACACATACATTCTGGCATTTCTAAACGCTGCATCTTAAACCCGTATCTTTTACTAAGGGACTTCTGGCAGTAATGCCTTTTAGTTATAACTGGATTGAATAAATGATACTTTTTGAATAGTCTCATTCTCAGTTCGCTGTCTGTTCCAGGTGGGTTGGATGAGACTCTACATACCATTATTGGCTGTGCCTGTGAACAGAATATCCCATTTGTCTTTGCTCTGAATCGCAAAGCTCTAGGACGCTGTGTGAACAAAGCAGTGCCTGTCAGCGTGGTCGGAATTTTCAGTTATGATGGTGCTCAGGTGAGTTGAACAAAGACACTGGTTCATAGCTTTAATTATTATTACTGTGTGTGTGTGTGTGTATATGTGTGTGTATATATATATATATGAGTACAATAAAGACCTGACTCTTAGGCAGCTAGACAGTCTCTCTCTGTCTCACTCCATTTTCTGTATTAATAGTCGACAGGTCAGTTGCTTTATAATGTTATACAGAATTAACATTTATTTCCACACCACCTTTCTCCTTTTTGCTTTGTTCACAGATGTATTTTTGGCCAGCTCTCCGCATCTTCTCTACCCAAATCTGCTGTTCAAAAAGCTTTTCTTGAGGATAACTGGTATTTTAAATACCTGATGAGATGTCTGGAGGGAGGAGCCTAGTGGCAGCTCTTTTTTAAAAAACAAAAACAAAAAAAAACCTTGTTGCAAATTGGGAGAACTACTAGGGACAGAGAGGGGGATACTGAATGTTTTTAAAAGAGACATTTGAAAATGTAAAATCTTCCTCTTCTAGCTGGTAGAATATTAGTTTGAATAACTTTGCAGGAAGGGGGACTAAATTTTCAAACTGGTACATAATAAAAATAGTATTTATAACCCATTAAGTTCAAAGCAATCTATAAAAATGCTATAGCAATACATGTCAGATGTGTGGCTAAAACCACACATTGCTTAAAAATGTACCTTTGAGTTCCTCACTGCATCAGAAAGTCTCTTGATGTATTTCCCTGTTTATCATTAACCAAAACAAGATAAAACAGTTACTAAACAAAATCCAGGTACATGGTTTATTCTGTTTTGCCTGCTCATGTGCTTATTTAATATTCGGAGTAGAAGGCGTGCAAAAACTGTACCCTACATCTTTACACACTTCAACAGAGAAATATGGTTTAAGCCATAATAGTGTTTCATGTTCTCTTATCACTGGTTTCTCTCTTACTTTTTTTCCCATGTTAGGACCACTTTCACAAAATGGTAGAACTGACAATGGAAGCCAGGCATGCATACAAAGATATGGTGGCAGCTTTAGAGGAAGAGGCTGCTGAAGGGGGAGAAAGTGAAAAGCACAGCACAATCTTAACCACTCAATATGAAGAGAAGAGCTTGTCCAAGACTGGTAAAACGCCCCATGTGGAATCTGATGAGGATGTACCAAATTACAGTGAGTGTTCAGTGGTTTATTCTTTGTGTTCAATCAGTTTTCCTTCCTTTGTACTAAAATTATCTGATCAGAATCTTCGTGAGGCAGTGCAGACTAAGGATGTCTGGTTAGGAAGGGCAAACATATCTCTTTGGCCCATGACCTTACCAGACTTCATGAATTGAAGTCCAACCTGGTTGCTGTTTGGATGGGAGACATCTAAGGAAAACCTAGTTTTTCATGAAGTTATATGGTTGACATATCTGGGTATGTCTGCACAGCAAAAGCTTTGCATGGGCTAGCCTACCTACGCTGGATTTAATCCAGCTAGCGCAGGTAGTAATAGCAGTGAAGTCAGCAGAGAGCAGGCTAGCAAGCCAAGTGTAGTCAGGCTCAGTGCTGGGCTTGTGCTACCTGCGCTGTTTACTAAGTTACCCATGCTAGCTGGGTTTAAGTTAGCTCAGGTAGGCTAACCTGTGCACAGCTTTTGCTGTGTAGGTGGACATATCCTTTGTAAATGGCACTCTTCCTTTAAGTAATTTCTGAAATAGTCCACCTGGTGGTAGATGGCATATGCTGCTCTTTCATATAAGACTTGTAACAGAGCTCCTGACTGTTTGTTTGTGGCTAAAATTCCACTGGTACTTCTTGTAAGATTAGTTGGCCCAAGCAGGCTGGCTAAATTCTGATTAGTTTGACAATTTGCTACTACAGCTTCAAATATTCTTCTTTCTGTCCTAAAATATTTCTATGCTGTATGAAGGCCTTCAACCCTGTAGGTAACTGCATTTGCAGTACTGAAGGAATGATCCCTTTTTGTGTATATCTCTGTGTGCATATTAGGATCTGTAAATAAAATGTGCTCCTGATAGAGCATTAGAAAGTTATTAGTCAGATCATTACTTTGAAACAGCAGTAGGCAAATGAGTCTGTATCCGTTCCTAAAATGCAGCAAGTAACATAGGGTTTAGATAGTCCCCCTGGAGAATTTTCAGATTATCTTCCAGCAGGTGCTTGCAAAGTATGTTGGTTTAAGAGTCCCTTACATGCTGATTTCTCCCTCAGTTCTTACATTGTCCTTCATACCGGGAGATTGAGCATTTCAGTGCTTAAGTAGGGTTGTCTGTGAATACTAAACTGGGGGGAAGAGAATCTGTGGGATACTCTAGGAGAAATTTAAAGTGACTTTCGTACTAATATTCTGTTCTTTGTTTATAGTCAAAATCTGGAAGAGAAAGCTTGAGGAGGAGTATAACCCTTATACCTTGGAATTAGAAAAGATTGCAACTACTGAAATGCTGACCTTGAATTTAGAAGAGCCTCAGTAAAGCTGGATCATATTTTATTGGGCCTTATTACTTTTTACATAGATATGTAAATATTGAATTATCTAAAATCAGTGGTCCATCTAAGCTGTGAGGTGTAGCAAATAAAGTAATCTAGGAAACGTTTAAAGTTGGCTAAGACGACTATTCTGATCTCACTTGAAATGCATTGGAATGCATGAAACATTGGCTGATTCTTACAGGTTTCTGTATACTTGACTGGCTACTAAAGCTGCTGCTGCTTCATTCTTTGTATTAGAGAATTAATTTGAAGGGAGGAGAAACTCGTTTTAACCCAGGACCACTTAGGAATGGGCTTGTTTTAATACATGCCATGTTTTTAAGGGTTGGTAAGGCTGATTACTGCTGGTGTCTGGTGCCACAAGTAGGGCTAGCCAGAAAACAAAATTTCAACATTGTTTGAGACACAAATTCTGAAAACCTTCATTTTGGGAGAATATTTCACGTTGCTGGTTATCTGCCTAGAAGGGTCTTGTTAATTTCACTTTCTCCCTGCAGGCAGAAAGTGAGATTGATAAGAACCTTCCAGGTGGGAGCAGTCACTTTAGTTTTTCCAATAGAAAATTTGAAATTTTCTTAGAAAAACTGGAAATTTTCTGAAGGGAAAATAGCCTCCTCCCCCTCCCCCCCCCAACAAAAATCAAAATTATCAACCAGCTCTAGCGTCAAGTCAACTAAAATCTCCCTTCCTTCACTTGAGGCATGCAGCAGCTGGGAGGGGGATGGGGTAATGAGTCAAGAAATTCCTGAGAGATGGGGAAGCTGGTAAAGTTAAAATGGACCACAAAGGAGATTCCTACCCTAAAGAGCTCTTAAGATCTGATGCAGATAGAGCCCTTCTGCTGGCAGAGCTTAGGAATGCTTCAGGGAAAGAGGTGGGCCAGCCTGTTCTGCCCCCTCTCTCCTCTTACAGAATTTCTTCTCTGCCTTAGGAGTACCACAGCTTGGAAGAAGCAGGGCTATAGCAGTGGTACTCAATTCTGCAGGGAAGGGCAACTGCTTTCTTCAGAATGCACCTGCTGCCTGCATTTTCTTTAGCTGTTGTCCTGCTGCCTCAGCCAAGCCCCAAGGGCAGCCATTTGTGTAGCACTGTTGCATAAGGGAGAATTATACAGCAATGTGCTTGGCTGCATAAACACAGTATGTGAGCTCTTAGCCCTTCCCTTCAGAAGAATTCGTCAGTCTTGTTGCTACTCTTTTTTTTAATGTACAATTGTGTATTTTGATTCAGATAATGAAGACTTAATTTGGGGAAAAAGAACTAATATGTTAGAGCCAAGACTGACTGTATATAATTGTGTATCAAATGTAGAGAAGTTTTCTGAAGACAAGCTTAATTTACTTTTGATATTGAGACTTTTTTTTAAACTGGACATGTACCTGGTGGTGGTAGAGCACTTTGTGGGAGGTTTCTTTTCTAAATAGCAATGCTTTATATATTTTTAAAATAAAGATGGCACACTTAATGGAGAGGGCCAAATAGTGTAGCAGAGTATTCAGATTTGTATAAGGGTGAAAACGAAAATTAGGATTTCTGATTTCAATGTGTGCAAAATAAAATGGGTGTAAATCCCAGATGCATCTAGTACCTCTGTGTCGTCCACTGTGCACTGCATCTAACTTCTCAGAGCAACTTTCATTTCAGCTTCTCTAGCACAATCCTCCTGAAAAGCAAGTGCCAGGAGGAATCACAGGTAAGCCAAAAGCGACAGAGGTAATATCAAGTCAACCTTGAAATGATTTTTAAAGTATAAAACTGATGTCATTTTATCGTATGTAAGACACAGTATATTATTTATATTGATTTCAGAAAATATGGTTGGGGTTGTCGTCTTTCTGACTTGCATAGCATCCTGTGGTTAGAGCGTAGCTAATGCTTGAGATTGATGTGTGAACCACAGTCTAATGCTCTGGGGAGTAGTCAGTAAAGGAGACAAAGCTCTGCTTTGACACTGAGCTGATCACTGGATAGGAGATTGTTCTACTTTTCCATAATTGCAGCTGACCTTAACTTGACTTTGGGAGTGGGGAAAAAGTTCAGTGCTGAAAGATGATTTGGGCTGGCAGTAGACATTCCTGGCCCAGTAGGAGGTTGCTGTGTACTCACAGCAATGCAAACTGTTGTGTATGAAGGTAGTTATGGTTGCACTCTGCTATTAGACTGTTTATTGCTGCAAATACCACTACAGGAGAGGTTTTGGTTTGTTTTGGCAGGGGGCGGGTGTTGGGCAGGTTCACTGCATCATGGACAGCTCTCCAGCAGCTGAAGAGGCAGCTAGGTTTTTGCTTTACACAACTTCCAGAAGGCAGAAGTGCAGATGATAGAGAATCTGTATGCTCTAGGGTTGCTACTCTGCACAGGTCATTTTGCACTCCATAGAAGTGCATAAACATGACTGTTAGCCAAGACTTAATGCTAGCATCCTTAGCAGTTTTCATTGTAACAAATTTAGGGAGTTACTCACCCATGTCCTCTCTAAGAAACCCACTGTGTGTATGGTGAGAGCCGTTGAAGGCAGAATTAGTGTGGAAGATGATTAAGCAGTGAATAGATATTTGTCCTTCAAAACAGCTTTTGAGGGGTTGAAGTGTTCAACCTCATTATCACTCAACCATCCCCTTTAAGACAGTAGTTCTGTGGGCAACACTGTAAGAGAATCTCTGCTGGATCCCCTCCCCTCCCCTCCCCCCCTTTCTAATCCTGTTGCTTAGTTTCCAAAGTGTTTTTACTTCGCATTGCCACAATGTGCTATGCTTCCCACAGTTTGAGATCTAGCTTAAGTTAAAGCCAGCCTTGCTGCCAACCAACCCCCTCTGCTGGGCCAGCAGTCAGTTATAACTTCTACACATTTCATTTTTCAGTATATAAAATCACCTGATAGTAGTTTCCTCCCCATAGCGTCCACTTTTTTGGGTGGTTGGGAGGGGGGCAGAAAGGCCTGTGGTGTGCTGAATTACAGCCTAGCCAATTGTAAAGGCTTCCTTTCTCCTTGAGACTTTGGGTCACTGGTGGGGGCAGTTCTTGCTGAGGTAGCACAGCAGTAGCACATATCTTTGTGCTCGCCCTCTTTCACTTTTTTTTAACAGGTAAAGCAGCAGTATTTTAAAAAACTGATTATCTTCCGTGCTACCGCAACAGACCTTAATAGCAAAAGGAAGTCAGGTCACTTGTAGTTTCGGGTAGGAAGAGGAATTGGCCTATTTGCTCAAATTATGCACAGGCAGGTGAAGTGTAAAGTAACCTAAACTGAGGGTAATGTTCTGAGAACAACTTACAATAATGTATGTCAAAGAAGCTATCAGTACTTCATAGTAGGCAGGTAACTTCATTTCTCTAAAGGCTGGGTGTATTTCAAGTGTTTCTCTTTGTTAGCCATTGCACCCCAGCATAGCAGTAGTCTTAGCAAAGCCTCTGATCACCGCTCCTTTAGGACTTCAATAGTGTAAAAAGGAAGGGTCTGATTTTGCCTTTGTTTTGCTTATTAGTGCATCCAACCTTTTGCTCCAGGAATGTCACTTAGTGTGTCAAACTTTTTGAAGTGGGAGGACTTTGGTCCTCTTTTTCACAACTGTCATTGAGGAAATGCAGCTGGCTTCTTCATCCTAAGATCCACACCTCTGTTAGAATGATACTTCAGCATTGGTCAGTCACTGGCAGGAGGGGAGTGTCCAGTCCCTGAAGTTCCCTTCAGTTTTTCCTGGCACGTTAACCAGGCCCCCCTGATTTGAGAATTCCAGCCTGTTAAGTCTAAACATTTGAAATGCAATGTGTCTCATTCCCAGCTGTGTCCGAGGGCAGCATTTGATTTTAGGGGTGATTGTCCCCTCATTTCTGCTTCCCCTTTTGATGCATTTGCAGATGCTGGTTCTCCTACAGGCTTGCTGGGAGCTGGGGAGGGGAGTAAGAAGAAGAGTGCTAGACTGAGAAAAGCCAGAGGCAAAAAGGAAGGCCTGTCTCTCCAGCTGCCCCCTCCCTCCTCCTTACCAGTTGTCTTGTGTGGGGCTCTGCCAGCTCTGTGGGTAGAGGGCATTTTTTCCTCACAGCTCAGGCCCGGTGAAGTTGGCTCGTCTCTTGCCTATGGAAGAAGAGGCAGGTGGGATTGGAAAAGAACAGGCTCTGGGGCAAGCAGTCCCATCTTCATGAGGGGAGCAAAGCCAGAAGGGCATTTGGAAGACCATGTTTGAGCTCCTACAGCCTGCACCAGCAGCCATGCCTCTGACTGCAGAGCTCAGCTACCTCATGGATGGAGGGCACAGGACACAGCACAGCTGCTACCAATTCCAGAAAGTGGTAAGGGGCCTTCAGACCCAGCTTCCTCCTGCTGCTGCCACCTCTAACACCCTTCTGCCCAAGGCAGTCAGGGGCTCAGCAATTCTAGCTGGTAAATTTTTACCTGAAATATTAACCTCTCTTACTCAACAGGCCCTTCACAGGCAGCCAAGCCTAGGCTGGCATCTCACAATGAAAACTCAGCCCAAAAAATTAAATATGAACTATCAAAGTGCCCCTGCATGCTTTCACAAGCAGTGCTAACATGAGTGGACAGTATTTCACATATGGTCCTTCTCAACCTAAAAATCACGTGGCCTCTCCTGAGGTAGGGAAAGGGGGGATTTAAATCTGTTTCAGGGAAACATATGGGACTTTGATCCTTGGGATTAGCTACTGTGACAAATCTGTGCATTGACAGCTGAAACTGAACTTAAAGTATGGACTTTGCACCAGCCAGTAGAATAACTACCATGTTAAATAAAACCCCGAAAGGTTTTATTGTAGGTATATTAAATGTCCAAAGAAAAAAGCCAAGTGGCTGGAGTGCGATGTGTTTAGCATGTTATGAATCTTCCTTTTTTTGATGATTCCCAACATGAAATGCTTCCTTAGGGCAACCAACTTATTCCAGTTTCATGATGTCATAGAACATGACCTTCTAACCTCATTCTGCTCCTCACTGTACTATCCAGATTGGACATGGGGAGCTTTCTCAAACAAGACCTAGTATTGTACTTCTAATTCAGAAGGTAGGTGTAAATTCTGTAAGTAAATTAGAAATGCTGTTCTTCGATTAGGCATTCAAGTTCAGTCCTTATGAGTACGGACAGTCTCAGGGCAGAATACTCATATCTTCTGTGCTGAGACTGCCTTCATCAAATTCTACATATTATGCATCCAGTCTTCTGCCAAAAAAAAGGAAATGGCATTGGCTAAGTCTTCTCCAAGGGCCGATGTCCATGTCCTGCTTCCCATCCTAGAGGCGAACTGCTACGAAAATCCCATTGTAATGGATCTGTGGACCCTAGAGTCAAGTGGATCACTGAGATGAAAATTAACATTCAGGGACTTAAATTTTACTTAATGAGGACAAGCCCACCATGCTTTGCTTGAAGAAATTGTTATTTTTCCTCAAAGTATATTTAACAATTTGAAGTATCCTGGCTGTGGAAGTGCTTAACAAAAGGGAACTTCAGGCATGGGGTATTCCCCTGCTGCCAGGTCTGGTCCCCAAGCTCCAGGCAGGCTGAAGTACCATTGTAAAAGATCTGTAGAGCTTGCTGCTTAAAGAAAGGAATTATTCAGGTAAGCGGGGAAAAGTTTTATTTCATATAAATTCAGGGTTATGGAGAGAATACAATACTTTTTGAATGACCATTCCCAGCACAATCAAGCCAAAGTTTTTATATAAAAAGTGAGGGATTTATGTGCAATGCTAACAGTGGAAATGTTGAGGACAAGAGAAGAACAAGTAAATGTCTCAAACTTTTTATTGATCCTTTGCAGAAAGATAAAACTTATTTTAAAACAGCACTGTGAAACAAGTAGGTTCCCAAAATTTGATTGACTACCTCACTGTTAAGTCTGCAAATGTTTACTAGGAATAATAAAAACAATCCTAGTATCACATGAGCCCTTTATCAGTTGCTGAATATTTGTTTAGAGATGTTTAGCATAAATCAGACTTGATCTTCCACAGTACCAAATATTATGCATATTTTGTAGCTCATTGTGTGCTGCGATTTACAGTATGCCAACTATTTTCAAGTCCTGTAAGTAAATATTTACTGTACCTTAAGTTGTCAAATTTTGTTTATACAAGTTTTCCTGTACCAATCAACAGAAATTTAACTTCAAAACAACCTTTGTACATTAATACTTTTCATGAATTAGTTTAATTTAAAGTCTCTCTATGTCCATGATGAATCACACAGTAGTTTCTTTTTGAAATACTATTGTAGCTTTGCTGCCTATTTATACAAACAAGGAAAGTGAATTTGCCCCCACCAAAAAGGAATGTTCTTTAAAATGCCAGAACAGACTTTCAAGGTAAATCTTACTCTCCCCCGTTACTTTTCTGAAAAATATAAGTGTTCCAAATCCTTGTTAAATCTCCACTGCTTTAATAATGTTAAAGAGCATCACAATCGAAGTTACCTCATCTGCATAAAACAGGATTTAGGGGTTGCATTACTATGTTTGAGCACCACAAGTCTCAGTAGGAACACTTAGTTCTTTTTCTGCTAGTTATTGAGGAACAGGTATCAGGTGGTTCAAAAGGGGTAGGGGAGTGTCTTGGTAGTAGATAAATCATTCTTCAGTGCAATGAGGAAATCCTGTTTTGCCTAAATTTTCAGCAGAGTCTCCTGAACAGCAAGCCCCCCTGCCAGCTACCATATCCGCTGAATCCTTTTTCAGATATGCTGGTTAGAGTACTGGAAGCCTCATTTTACAGACATTTCCTTGTCAGCCAACTCTTACTCCTGTCTCTGTCCATTAGGGGGTGTCTTTCTTCTTGCAACTCTCCTAAATGAACAAGACCATTTCATTTTACTTTAGAAATCTAGATTAAATAAAATCAGCTTGTTTAACATGAAAATATTAAAGCCAATCCTATGAGCTAGCAGTAGATCTATCAAGCTGAATTGTCATGCCCATAAGGGTATGTTATCTCTTGAATCTGCTTTTTCCTCAAGACCAGAAGCACTGGAAGTGGCTACATGGAACCAAGAATCTGGTCATCAGACTGGTGGTGCAGAGGGGCAATAATGGCAGCTTAAGGGACATACCCACAGTCTTTGGTGTTGGGGTAAAAGGGATCAGCCAGGAAGCAGCCCTGTGGCTCCAGCTTTGCTTAGCAGCTGTAACAGTCCCTGGGAGGCAGGAGCAGGTGGGCATTATTTACAATAGCCAAATAAGCCCCTGGTCTGTACACTTCTTAGAGAAAGGAATAGAGGTAGGAGTAGTGGAAAGCCACTTCAAATCCCCACCCCACATTGGTCCTACTGATAGTACCATCCATTTCATAGAATCAAAGGGGAGGAGGAAGGAGAAAAAATACGCTCACACTTCACTGATTTGTCTTGGTCCTAAGGTGGACTTTGAGTTGATGACAACATATCCAGGTATGATTCAACTGGCTGGAGACAGTTTGGTGTTATCTATAGGAACCTGGATTTCATTCCTAGCATCAACCCCCAAGGTACTAGATCTTAAAACACCAGAGGAAGGCAATTTTTGTCTAGAAGTAACTGAATGACAAGCAGGCAGTACTATATATGGACTACAGATGGAATCCCATCCTGTTCTCTCAGTCCAATATAGTGGTAAGTCAAAAATAAGGATTTTCAGGCTCCTCCCACTCGCTCACTTAAACAGCATAGCACAAGACAACATGCATGTCAAGAAACTTACCCAGGTCGTCTTCCAGCTTTGCATCATTGCATGATGTTCACTGACTGCACTTTTCCAGCTGTCATACCCCTTTACCCATCCAGCCTGACCAGCACTATCTGAAAATTGTAAGTCATGAAACAAGCTACATGAATAGGCTGTGATTAAATAGATGAGTATCTGCCATTGACTTCAGGGGAAGCTTTGAAAAACGTCTGAGTTAACATCAGTGGCGTTTGGAGAGAATGTTGGTGCTCTCTTGATCCCCAGAATCAGTAGGCACCAGAGCACTTGGCTAGATTTTCAAAAGTGCTGAGAATACAACAGCTCCTATTGCCTTCAGAGGGAGCTGATGGCTACACTCAGCCCCTTTGAAAATCAAGCTCCTTATTTAGGTATGTACAGAGGGATTTAGGAGCCTAATGTTAAGCACCTACTTTTGAAACCCTTCAGCAAGTGCTTATTCTGGAAATTTTAAGTGACTTCAGTAATATAAATGGCAGGGGGTTGAAGTAGCTACCAAACACAGTAAATCAGTACTGGAAATATAAAAAGCTGACAGCTGTATTCAATCAGGAAACTAAAAATCCAAGCTTGTCTAAATGAACATGTTTTATGGTTGTTTTGAAATTACCCGTCAGCAGACTGCCTGTTTTCATAACTCACCAACTATGTAGTCTAGAAATGAAATGACAACAGCAATCACATTAGTCAATATGGATATGCTACTTATTCCTTCCAGAAACAAGTGCAGCCCTCATGGGAATAAGCCAGCTTTTTAAATATTGTGAACTAGGAATCCCTTCTACAATAACATCTGAAGTGGACACTAAATTTACTTAGAAATTAGAGTGTTTTTTTTAATAGTGACAGTCTTCAAGCATGTATATGGTCTTTATAGGTGAGCTAATTTTAAAGCTGTTCTCCCTGCATCAGGGCCAGGATGAGCAGTGCATACCCACTGCAAGAGCCTACCTTTTCCTTCCACTGTGATGAGCACTTTTGATGTTTTATTTCCAGCTTTTGAGAGGACTGAACAATGGTATTCTGAGTTTTCTGCTACAGCATCTTTCACCCAGCTTAGAATATGCACTCTGCCATCAGCCAATGCATGGGATTGCTCACTGACACATGCTTCCACTTTCTGTCCATTCTTCTTCCAGACAAAACGTGCATCACTGGGACCTGTGAAAATGTTAGTTTAATTACTGAAGAAACCACTTGTAAGAAATTAAAAAAGAGAGTGTCAAATGTAGATTAAAGTGTGATGAAACATTAACATGAAACCCTGAAATTGTGATGATTAGACAGCACCAGATTCTGGATTTTAGAATATAAATAGCTGAAGATAAGAACTGTTCTGAGGGCTCTGTTTGTTTCTATGGTTCTTGAGTGCAGTGTGGTCAGAAGACTGGGACACCAGTGTTGATGAGCAGGTAAGAATAAAAACTTAGCACTCCAACAGAAGAGATTCTCAGGGAATTGTTAAGTGGGAAAGAAACACCTGGATTCTGACATTCTCAAAAGTAGAAGCCACCCCTGGAAGAAGTAACATGATTGTAGACTGGACAGTGAGGGAACCTAGGTAATCCCATGTGCAAGAGGTGCAGCACTCGTTTTCTTGAAAAGAAGACCAATACCAAGTACAAGCCAGTAGCAGAAAAAAGGCCAGAAACTCAGAGCCGTTGAAGATATTAGTGTAATGGAAGCAAAATCAGATGAAACAGAAGAGACATCACAAATGTCAGCAGGGTAGTCAGATAAAGGAGGTGAAAGAACTTGGCATCTTAGGGTAAGAGGAGCAGAGGGCAAATAGCTATCTAGCCTTTATGCCTAATCACCAATATTCATACCATCCGTGAGGAACAGAATGCAACCAAGCCAAAGATTGACATTGTTTTCTTGGGATAAAGTAAAATAGGGGCTATCAAAGACAGACAAATGCAATTCTGCTTGGTGTGTACAGTTAGGAATTTAGCTGAGACAGATATAGCCCAGATAAAGAAAACAGGGATGTATGCTGTCTTCGGCTTTCCATATCTAACAACTTTAAAAAAAAAATCCATTACCATTCTGAAGGCAAGTCCTGATGTGCCCATGTGACCTATAATCAAACACCCTTATTGAAGAATAGAGGAGGGAAGATAGCAGTGAGGCAGGTGGTCTTAGGCCTCTTTTTGTTGACAACGAAGGGAGGAGACACCATATTAGAGAGACTTACCTACATTGCAAGGGGTGGATTCACTGACCACTACTATGAACTGTATAATGAGTTGATTTGGATTAGTGATTGTCACATAAGAGGGACACTGACCTACGTTCAAACAGGCAGACCTTATTAGGTAGGCTTTGCATGGAAAATGGAGAACTTTCACATTAGTGTTCTACCACCACACCCGATGCAGTAGGCATTGTACACATACCAAAAAACCTTCGTCCTTAGCTCGGGTTTCAGTAGACAAAGTGGAGTGGTTTGGAAGTTAAAGGAATAAGAAAAGCTTCCTGTTTGTTAAAATACCTTACACAAATGCAAAGAAACAACAAAGTGGTAGTGAGGATGAATGATGGAGATTATGATCTAATTAAACCTTGATAGGACCATTCTGTAAGAGCAAGATAAAAGGGAAGAGATAGGAGATTGGCACAATATATTTAATAGTACTTAGATACCAGCTGATAATCAAGATGGGAGAGATTAAATTATTTGGGAAAAATATATAATGAACTGAAAATACCCAACCCTCAACATCTGCAACAGCCCAGGTGTGCAAGAAGACAATGGAAATGAAAGTTTGCTGGACTATTTGCAGGACACTGGTATTTTAGCTTCCCCAGTATCTGTACAGTAAACTATACACTCAAAAAACAACAAGGTCAGGATTAAAAAAAACAAAGGCCACACCAATTCTGTGATTTAGACTGATAATTAAAAGGACTCTTGTGGGAGTAATGCCCACAAGAAACTTGAATTCAGTATACTAGTGAATTGGGCAAGGATAGAGATTTTCTTGCTATTCTTTCTACTGATCCCAGATGTGTCATCAAAGTCCAAGGATATTTTAATTTCAGGAAATCAAATCTTGGAATTAAAAATTTAGATCCTGATTCTTCAAAGCCTTACGTAGTTTCCTACTGACTTTTCTAGGCGAGGAGAGTGTTTTCTTGCCTAGGTGCCATGCATACCTCTGGTATTGTATTGATAGTAATGTTGCAAGGGACTGCATTCTTCTTGCAAATAAAGAGTAACAAGTTAATGTAACTTTTACTATCCCTGGAAATGGAGAAGTGAGAAATGATCCACCACAAATATGGAAGATCAGTTTAAAAAGAAAAAGTTGATTCTAACTAAAAAGTTAGAAGACATAAAATGGACTTTTGCAAATGTCAAGATAAACGCTTGGAGAGAGAAAGTCCATTGATACAGTGGAAGGGATAAATTTAGTAATGACTTCAACAGCTGAGGAAATTAGTTGCTTTTCCAAAATTTCTGAGAGAAATTGAAATTTGACCCATTGAAAGTCTAGAAATACTTGTTTAAAAGAGCAAGCTAGAGAATACTGTGAAAGTTTGAAAAGAGAACAGCTACTAGGTAATTGGTTTACTAGTATAACACACTTCATTTTATGACATGTCCCATAAGAATTCATGTGACCTTATCTAATCTTATCTTCCCACTCAGTTGGCATCGTATCATATATATTACTAATCAACTAAATTTAACTATTTGTTGCTTTTAGCAGTGACCTAACCCAGAAGGGGGAAAAGAGATACTAAGCTATACTAAGCTAGTAATTTGCCTGGTTCACTATTCAAGCTTTTCAACAGTTGCAATATGCATTTTCTTTTAAATGAGCTAGTGTAAAACTATTCAGTGTACTCAAGTACCACAAAGGATAAGAATGCAGTGTATGACAAGCCATCCTAGATAATACTAACTCTTCTCAAGACCTTGCAAATATACCAGTGTCTGGATAAGTATATATATTTCCATGCAAAAGTAATTGTACAGCAGAATATCAAGATGACTGGCACTAGAAACAACATAAATGGCATACACAAGAAGATGAAGCAACTTATTCCCTTTCCCTCAAAATCCTAATTCTATTAAAAATACAGATCTTCACTCATCCTCTTGCTGTTTGGAAGAGAGGGTCCCGTGATTAGGCCCTTGCTTGGGACTTGGGCTATCGAGGTTCAGTTCCCTGCTTTATCAGACTTCCTGTGTGACTCTGGACAAGTCCCCTCTCTCTGTGTCTCCGTTCCCGATCTGTAAAATGGCTAAGATATTTCACTATCTCACAAGGTTTTTGTGAGCATAAATACGTTAAAGATTGGCAGGTGCCCAGACACCACATAAGCATTTAAGAGTGTCATTTTCAAACAAATGGATTCATAGTAGTTCAGCTACTAACTTTACCAAGTTTGATTTGAGCTACTTACTATCTTGACCTTCTAGAATGTCCCTTTTTCCTACAGTAGTGGGCGGGCCATATCATGAAACAGCACGTTTAATGCAGAAGACCATTTCCTGCAAACTTATTTTCAATTAATTAGAAATGCAAGTCAGTGTGATTTCATGCTATTTCCCATTTATACTGAAGTGCCAAAAGAGTTGCCAAGCGCCTGCTCTGTTTTCATTACCAAAACAATCTCAGTTCTTAAAAATCATAATGGTCTTGGAAAGGCTTCAGACACTTTAAAAAAGCTGTAGTTTCCAAAAACAAACTTGGGTTTGGCAATCCCTTTAGAAACTTCCTTGTTCTGGTTATCTCACAAGGAGTGTGATCCTGGGTCATCACTCTGGGGAGTCACTGAACAAGTGACTACTTTGCTGTCTTCCCACAAACATCCATCATATGCATAGTCAACAGTACTGGGATTTCCCACACACACTGCAAGATTTTTGCACATCAGACTTTTACAACCACCAACCAGGATGCAAACAACATGTTTGTGCCCTTTTTGGTCTGCTTGGGAAAGAAAGCTTTACTGGCCTTTCTGCACGTTTCACGGTAGTTCAGTCCTGATTCTCTAATCTAATCACATCTTCCACTATGGTACTTAGTTTCATTTGCTCAGCTTCCCAGAAGCATGCAAAAGGTTAAAAAAAAACAAAAAAAAACACAATTGCTAGGAAACATCTTGATCTCCCCAATCTTCTGGTTTACATTAAGTACTATATTATGATTTGCATAAATCTTGATTCAAACACCTGTTATGTGTAACTCAGCTTTAACTCTCCAGAATCCTCTGAGATACATTGTTTCTGTAAGTGATATTTAATAGATTCAATGAAAGAATGTCTGCTAAAGTTTCTTGCAGAGATGTGCTGGTGAATCCAATACAAAGGACTGTGCTTCTTTTTAAATTAAGTGATGATACCAGATGATAGAAGTATTGATACTGCTGAGAAATAGTTGGCAATCATATGTCATAACTAGAAAATTTATAGTTTCCTTTGTATTTATGAAGTGGATAGAACACAGATTGAATACAAGAGAATTGCTCACTGAGTGACCATAGAATTTCATATCTTGGGGTCTTCAAACATATTTAAACAAATACTTACATTCAGTTGTTATCCTCTCTTTGTGAGTGCTTGAGAGATTTAAAAAAAGGATTATAAAATGAAAGAAAAGGATCAAATTAATGCATAATAATAGGAGTGCAATATGCATCAGAAGCTATTCTGCACATGTAACCATCAATATAGTAAAACCAACCTTAGGAAATGGACTTTTCAGGGGTGTCATCTCAAAGCCACTGTTTCAAGCAAAGTCACTAGTTACAGAAAGCCATCAAAACTTGGACAACTATTTGGAGATTTACTTGAAAGGAGTAAAATTAATGGTCTGTCATATATTCACATAAAAAAGCCCCACGCACCACTCTCCCAACAAGCACTGATCTTGAGACTGAACTATTCTTTTCCTCTGGAAAGCTCCTCCCGGTCAGTATGGAGTGATTGTCTGGGTAGTGAAAAGAAGCTTGCATTACCTGTGTTATGCTTGTGTGCATATATACAAGGCTTCATTTTCCAGAGCTGCCACCCTAGTACATTTCACACAAAGCCAACATTTTTAGACTTAACACCTTTGAAAATCAGAAACTTAAAGTTCCCCAAGCTCCAGTTCACATCAATGGGAGCTGCAGATCCTCATCACCTCCAATTTGGGTCACTTTTTAGGTGCCTAATTAGGGATTTAGGTGCCTAACTTTAGTCACTGAAATTTGAAATGTTCTGAATTCCCTTAAAAAATTACAATTTTAAAAAGCAAAGTAAAAAACTCTCCAATGTATGAAGAATACAGCTGCAGATGTTCTACTGGCAATATGCAAGAATACACTTAGAATACTAAAATTCTACTACCAATTTACTGATTATTAAACGGTTCACTGTATACAAACCTAATCCTGAAACAGAGTGCAGACTGCTTCCAAAAAACCTCTGAGATGCTAATTTAAACAGCTCATTGGAATGAGCTGTTTCCTTGACAGGAGAAGCAGTAGTACAAGAAAGAAAGATTGCCTGAAGGAGAATATTGGAAAATCCTGGGTCCTGTGGCCAAAAGGCTTCCATGCCTTGCAAAAGAGGGGAAGAAAGTGAGCTTCCACCACTTAATGAGCCACTTAAAGATGCATTATGTAGAACACAAGAAATGCTGTCACACTGCCACTACACAATTTAATGTAGTATTTTTCCAGAATCATGCTATTCCTGGAGCTAAAATGAAGAAGCTTAGATCAGGTCTCCCTGAAGGTCACTCTAAGATTATCAAGGATGGAAATTAAATAGTAAAGGAATGTGACTAGTAATCAGGTAAAAGCAAAGAGTGAGCTGCTAGCAAGAATAAACAGCTTAGAGTTGTACCTAGCTAATCTCTAAAAGTCACCAGTGAATTGATATCCAATGAACTTTAGTGATTAATCAGCAATGGCTGCAAGGGAATCAGAGAACCTTCATCTCAGAATAGAAGGGCTTTTGTACTAGCCTAATGAAAATTTATTCTGGCATCTCAGGTGTGTGCTAAAGCAGGATAACAAGAAGGACTCTTTGTACTGATGGTTGGAATGATGAGAGAAAGGCACTATAAAGAGAGCCAATAGAAAAGGGTGTCATTAATGAATGGTGTACAGGTATGGAAGAACAGAAAATATATACAGATAGAAGATGTGGCTGGCAGCCATGGAGCTGGTTCAGAAAAGCCCATACAGGAATAGTGACATTTCTTAATCTCAAAAATGAGAGACATATGGAGTAACAGCTGGTCTACAGGTTTGGTTTGAACTGAATATACTGTACTGCAATAAAAAAAATTAAAACATCAGAACCATTTAGGAATCCCTCATCCAAAACTAGGATTAGGTTTAAACAAACTGTATAATCTGGTTGCAGAAAAAATGATCAGGAGCCACAGGACAGAAAAGTGAAAGGCAAGATTAGTCTTTTCAAAGCAGTGAACAGAAAAAAAGAGAGCATGCTTCAGGTGGAGCAATTCCTGTTACATTAGAAAGGCAACTACCAATACTATACTTTGAACAGTAGGCGAATGAAAACTGGGTGTTAGGCTGAGTGATTCTCTATTTGGAAACTGTAAGGGCTAGATGAGAAGCAGAACTCTTGAGGGCTTGTCTAAATTACCCGCTAGATCGATAGGCAGCGATCAATCTAGCAGGGGTCAATTTATCACGCCTAGTCTAGATGTGAGAAATCAACTGCTGAGCGCTCTCCCATCAACTCCAGTACTCCACCAGGGCGAGAGCCGTCGACTTACCACAGTGAAGACACCGCAGTGAGTAGATCTAAGTACACTGACTTCAGCTATGTTATTCACGTAGCTGAAGTTGCATAACTTAGATCAATTCCTCCCCTAGCGTAGACCAGGTCTGATTGAGTCACAGGCTAGCTGATAATGAACTGATACAACTGAAACAGACATAAGAGCTGTGACTCAGCAAACCCCTGTGAACAAGTAGTAAGAAAACAGGGCATTTGCTGAGGGAAAGGAAGTTTCTTGACATGAACAGATTGCAACAAGTCCACAGAGATATGACCTAAAGTGTGGTCTGCTGTTGCGCTTTCCAGATAATGACAAGGAAGATGTTTGTATGAAGGTACCAGCTCCTTACGCCTGTAGAAGAGAAAGTGGATTAGCTTCAATAGAAGCTAAAGTCACAAAGAGAAACATGGGAAAACAGATCTCTCCAACTCCTGGACAGAGGGTTCATTATGTATCATAAAATACTGTTTGTTTCAATTAGCAGCCAATTCATATCTAAAGAACACAACCTGCTGCTTGCACAAAACTGGATTGTTTGTTAAATTACTGCTAAATTTACAGAATAGCTACACTGAAAATGTGTTGATGTCAGCCTTATGGAAAAGATTAAATAGATTGCACATGAAATGCTGCACGTACAAACTAAAAACAATAGAATGTCTTTTGTGGGGAAAAATATCCAGTCACCACTGTGCAATACACATGTATGAATGTAAGACCAAGCATCTAACCTGAAGATGGTAAAAAATGCAAAGAGAACAAACCAGAGGACCGCTGACCTGTCTACAAGGCTGGAAAAGTCAGTCCACTTACGACCTATTGCTTCCAGTGTGTCAATAGTATGAATTTAGATATCAGCTAGGTGGGTCCAAGAAGGGACTCACAAAAGGAAACCTACGTAGTTGCCTGTAAAAGATAATACATGTTAGAAAGCTGAACACTAGGGATTAGTGGGATTACTTAGTTTCCAGATTATGGGTTTTCTAATTTAAAGTACTCTAACAGGTTGGTAGCCTCTTGCATCTAGTAGCAGGGATAAGATGTTCATTTCTTAGTTTAGAGGTAAGGCAAAATAAAGTTCAGCTTCCCAGACTGTTTACGGAGAGCATCTACGTAGCCACTGTCTGGGGGCAATGGGGAAGAAAAGCATGTACCAAAAAACCCTCTAACTGCGGTGCTCTAAAGTGAACAAGGGAATATGTCCCATCATTTTACCTTCATCTTTTGGAGGAGAGGGGATATGGTGTGAAGAAGGCTAGAGAAGGGCAGAAATTAAGTTTGATCCTTGCTGGGGTGTGGGGAGAGGTACATAAAACCTATATACAGCAGGTGAATGATTTCAGCAGGAACAGTAAAAGTTAATGGGATTTACTCAGGCTCCAGATAATGGAAATACCAGCAGTCTGAAAGGTAAGGATTTTTCATTAAAAGAGCTGATCCTAGCTGGAGGCAGAAAATTAGGTCCTCATTCATATTCGTGACCCAACACTAAGCAAGGACACCTAATCACCCCTTCTAAGAGAGAACATGGAAGCTGGCAAAACATATTCTGTTTATGGTCCTTGAATGTTCTTAATATAATGCCTCATTGCTGCAACATGGGTCCACGCATATCACTGATCAGTAATGCATTTTACAATCTAGGACTGTGAAATCCAAATTCTTACTGGTACCAAGGGCTTAGCAGTAAATCTTGGCTTGCTAGTCTGGTCTAAGGCACTACAGAACCTATGATATACACATTAGGCATGGGGGAGGAGATCAAAGAATGGTTTAAGAACTTTATCTGTATTATAAAATAAGAGAGAGGCTAAGATATGAAGTCTAGTAAAACCAATCTACAAAGAACCCCTCTCTCTTCTGAGAGTCTTGGAGTCCACTGCAAGAATCTACACACCATATTTGGGTCAAAAACATACCACAAGGTAACTCAGAGTGCAGACTTTACAAGCTAAATTCAGTATATCTAGATGCTTATGTCTTATCCTTCGTCACAGTGTAAGTTTACCACAGCTGATTTTGTAAACAATTTGTTCTTGTGTCTTGCATTGTATGCCAGCTCAAAATATCACTTCCTCCCCCACTTGGAATCTCTTATGAGAGAGACTGAATCACTGATTTTAAATAACATGTGTGAGTGCACTAGGTTGGCAGCGGGAACACTGGTATTTTAATAAACAGATCAACTTATGTAACTGAGACAAAGGCTATGGCTACACTACAGTTTAAGTTGACATAAATTGTGTCACTCATGGGTGTGAATTAGCCACCTTCCTGAGCAACATAGCATGCCAACTTAAACACCGGTGTGGACAGTGTTAAGTTGGCAAGAGAGCTTCTCCCACCAACAAAGCTACCGTCTCTTACGGGAGCTGGAGTAATTAAGCCAATGGGAGAGCTCTCTCCTGTCAGCTTAGAGCGGCTACACTAGAGACCTTACATCTTACCGATCCTAAGTACTGCACTAATCATTATGTAATGCACTAAGCAGCAAAGTGGTAGGTTCATACAGGTATCCAATGGTAAGTTTTCTACCCAAGTTAGAAGGTACACATCATCGGCTGTATATTTGAGTCTCAGGAGATTATTCACTTTCTATAATAGAACTCAACAGGGTACATTGCCAAAAGAGAGTAGAGATCTCCTTATTAATGTAACACATAGATACCACTCTAAAATTAATTTTAAAAATGTACTTCAGATCTTTGAAGTGTGATCAATAATGCAGTGATAAAATCCCACTGCAAAGAATCAGATTTCACATTGTCTTGATCTTAACTTCCTTGTTATTATTAGTTACAAAAACCCACCAGACTGATGTACCAACTTAAATCATCCAATCTCTTAACAGTGAATGTGCATAAAATTTATAAACAAAATTCACGGATACTTTGTCGAAAACTAAAATAAAAAATACCACTACTGTTTGTAAGGTGCATTTGAAAACATTACATACATGCTAAGAATAACTATTATAACTACAATACCAGTTCTAACTTGAGAAAAAAACCTCTCAAATTTTTAAGGGGAAAATGTTTTTTATAGCATTGCCATTTTCACTATGCTGGTTAAGGTAGTTGTTTGGAAAATATGAATGGTATACTAGAACAATGTAATCTACTGCTGTACCTAATGATTCAGTAGAAGGGGAAAATCTCATTGATCCTAGCCAATTGCACAATATTATACTATGGGGGAATACATTTCTCTCTGATCTCAGCTGCTGATTTATAATTAGGGCCTTACCAAATTCACAGCCATGAAAAATGCGTCACTGACCATGATACCTCGTCCCCCACCCGTGAAATCTGGTCTTTTGTGTGCTTTTACCCTATACTATACAGTTTTCATGGGAGAGACACGTGTTTCTCAAATTGGGGCTCCTGACCCAAAAGGGAGTTGCAGGGGGGTTGAAAGGTTATTTTAGGGGGTCGCGGTATTGCCACTCTTACTTCTGCGCTGCCTTCAGAGCTGGGTGGCCGGGGAGCGGCGGCTGTTGGCCAGGTGCCCAGCTTTGAAGGCAGCACCCCGCCAACAGCAGCACACAAGTAAGGGTGGGAATACCACACCCTGCCTCCCTTACTTCTGCACTGCTGCCTTCAGAGCTGGGCAGCCAGAGAGTGGCAGCTGTTTGACTGAGGGCTCAGCACAGCAGGCAGCAGCGCAGAAAGAAGGGTGGCAATACCATACCAGGCCATCCCTACTTCTGCGCTGCTGCTGGCAGCTGCTCTACCTTCAGAGCTGGGCTCCTGGCCAGCAGCCGCCGCTCTCCAGCCGCCCAGCTCTGAAAGCAGCGCCGCTGCCAGCAGCAGCGCAGAAGTAAGGGTAGCAGCACCGCAACCCCCTCCCCCACAACTCCTTTTTGGGTCAGGGCCCCTACAGTTATAACACCCTGAAATTTCACATTTAAATAGCTGAAATCATGAAATTTACAGTTTTTAAAATTCTGTGACTGTGAAATTGACCGAAATGGACCATGAATTTGGTAGGGCCCTATTTATGTCCCAAAGAGGAATGATATAACCCTTGTAATTCTTACCCCGTTGATTCAGAGTTTATACCATTTAGGCCTAACGTGCTCCAGGCTAAATTTGTAAACAACCATCTAGGGGCTGGAGGATGGTACAGACTTTCACTTAAAATGAACCAACAATGATAATTGTCCCCATTGCAGTTATTTCTTTTAGGGTTCCAGGTTATACTGCATTCAGTTTTGTCTTCAAATGTATCAATGTATAGCAACCGTCAGTCTAACAAGGGAGCTGTTTTCTGTTTGTTCAGATCTACCATTATCACCAAGAATTTAAAAACATTACATTAATTTCAAAGGTTTCCGTGAAGATGCTGTTAACTGACTAGATATTTTTCCAGAAAGGGGGAGGGAAAAAGAGGTGTGAAATAATATTGGCATTTAGAATTGTTTTGCATACAAGATAGGTGTGATCGGTCAAAGCAG
This sequence comes from Caretta caretta, assembly GCF_965140235.1. Taxonomy (NCBI): domain Eukaryota; kingdom Metazoa; phylum Chordata; order Testudines; family Cheloniidae; genus Caretta; species Caretta caretta. The sequence continues at coordinate 86,164,304 of NC_134210.1, read as the reverse complement.
GGTCACTGGTCTCTGAAACAGGAAGTGCTCAGTTAACAACATTATAATGAGTCAATAACAACTGTAGGCTCTCAACGAATTTGAGACATAAACCAACAAAAGCAAAGACATTCTTAGTCTAGTTTAACAGGACTACATGCTTTTGATGCAAGTCTTTCTTCAAAGGAATTTAGTTGGTTGTGTAAGCTTGAGTGACCAGCTTTCAGGCCCTGTCTGTTAATATCAATAGGGACAGTATTTTTCAGCCTTGCAGGTTACCTTTGATACTAAAAACAAAAAAGAAATAAGGGGACACAGATGTATATGTAAGGCATAAAGATATCTCAGTAAAGATCAAGCTCCATCAGATTACTATATCCACAGAGGCTGATATTAAATAGTCCTGGGCAGTCAGTTTCAGATTAGAAACAAAAGGTTTAGGGACAACCTAATACAAGAAAGAGGATATAAAACTGGTTAGCAAGTTCAAAAGCATCCCCGCATGAAGATAAAGATAAACCAAGCATGGATTAATAATGACTGTGCAGATTAAAGTCAAGGGTATGGGCTGTAGCAAAGAAAAAGCACCACATTATTTTATACTCAAAATTAATTTACTGTCCATAAAAATGTTACAGTAAAACCTCAGAGTTATGGACTGCTCTGGAATGGAGGTTGTTCGTAACTCTGAAATATTCATAACTCTGAACAAAACGTTATAGTTGTTCTTTTAAACATTTACAACTGAACATTGACAATACAGCTTTGAAACTTTACTATGCAGAAGCAAAATTCTGCTTTTAACCTTCTTAATTTAAATGAAACAAGCACAGAAACAGTTTCCTTACCTTATCAAATCTGTTTTTTAAACTTTCCCTTTATTTTTAATAGTTTACATTTAAACACTGTGAACACTGTGCTGTACTGTACGAGCTTTTTTTATTTGTCTCTGCTGCTGCTTGATTGCGTACTTCCAGTTCCAAATGAGCTGTGTGGTTGACCAGTCAGTTTGTAACTCTGGTGTTTGTGACTCCGAGGTTCTACTGTACAGATAAAACATTTTAGGAAGTATTCAAATACTTTTTTTCTAAGGGATTGGATGACTCTAGAAGACATGAGGCTTTTCACCTCTAAGTTATAAATTTGATTTAGGAACAGCTTGTTTATGAGCCATCTGACGGCTGGTCAGTATTCTCAAACTCTGATCTATGAACCACTACTATTGACCTTTCAACTGGTCCACAGAAGTAATAATTAAAAACCATGTACTGATGGGAGGTAAACTCCAGGAATAGCCACTCTCAGAGAAGGAGAAAGCTTGTGTGGAGGTGTATATTGTTTTATTCTTTTGGATTATCAATAAAACCAAACCTCAGGCATTTGTCTGAACACTAGCTCAGGCATGGCCTGTTGAGGACATGATAGATATGCATTCTCTCCAGAGTTATGGGTAACACAATCTGAAGTATTCTCAAAATAACTGTGAGGCTCATAGGGTAACGTCTACACAGACTGAGGTAACAAGCCTCCCGGCCCAGAGCAATGGACTTGGGCTAGTGGGACTCATACTAGTGCTCTAAAAATAGCTGCCTAGACAGCTCTCTGAAGTTGCAGGTGGGGCTGGAGCTGAGCCTTTGAAGCCCAGGGATAAGGGTGGGCTTTAGAACCCGAGCTCCAGCCTGAGCCACAACTTCAAAGTGCTGTCTATGCAACTGTCGACCTTGGCTGGGAGACTCGCTGCCGCGGCCTGTGGACACATACCCTAATGCAGAAGTTTAAAACAAGAAGCGTAGAAATGTTTGCAATGGTAATTCAGTGGAAGCAATATTTGTCCTGAGAAGTGAGAAAGAATAGCCTTCAGAAGTCATTTGTGATTTTAAAGAATTATGGGTCTTTTTTCCCAGTAATATTACAGTTGAGGTTTAAGGGAGGACGGGGGACTATTTGTTTGCACCATATTTTGATAAAGTAACCCTCAAATGGTGATGTGCCCAATCAGGGCAAAGTAATTAAAGGGCTTATTACCTGATTAAGGTATAAATAGCTCCTTTAAAATCTGCTTCTGAACTTAGGGAGCATTTATTGTCATTCACATGGGGTTGTCATTCAGGCTGGAGAGTTGGGAAAAAATAGTAATGGAAAACCTTCAACTTCAGAGAAAAACATCTGGGGAAGGCAGTTAGAGTCCCCAAAACAATGAAAAGCAATATTATCTGAACCTGAAAGCCAACACCACAAGGTTTCTCCCCATTACTGTTAGACCACTTAAACCTTCATTGACTCTGACCTGTTTTTATTCTTTTAGTAAAATGAGAGCAAACATAATATATAACTGTAATCACCATTAACAAAAGGAGCTGTATAGCTAGCTATCTGTACCCTCTAGTAGCTCAACCCCAAACAGAGATTAATGAGTCTGCTACTGCCTGTGAGCTAATGAGCCTGATCCCTTAGCTCAAAAAATACAGCCTCATGATTTTACATTCAGCAGTGTCCTGGGTCAGTCCTCACAAACAACCAATTATTACAGAAGGAAAACTTACAAAAGAGTATCCTTCCAATCCCATTTCTTAACCTCATTAAAACTTCCACTAATGCCAGCCACCAAGCTCTGGGAGGCTCCTGATAAATGTTGGTTTCCCAGATATGATGTCCAAAATCAAGAGAGAACTCTCTTATGGCATGATTATGAGAGTCTGTTCAGAGAGAACATTAGCTGATTCTTCCTGCCATTACAAATAATGTTAAATGTGGAACACATCACTCCATTGCTCTCTGGACTTTCTCCAGAAATGTTCAATGAAGCTGTGAAGTAAAGATTAAATTCCATTAAGGTAAATTATAACTACCTCGAGCGGGCAGACAAACTATAACCAGAAAACTCCCATTAATAAACAACAAACTTCATCAGTGTACATAGTGTTCCTGCTTGTTTTTTAAACATCTATTTTAGTCAGCTCATGCTGGAGTGATGGGATAGAGTAATATATTTATCTTTATATTCACCCTCCCTTGGTGACTGTTCCTAATGATAGAGGATTAAAACGGAGAAAATTGGCAGATCACTGTTACACCATCCATGACATACTACATTTTAACAAATAAATACTTATAATTTCTCCAAACTTAGGCCACAATCTTGCAATTGCAAGTGCAGATCTTAGCATCTCTATGAAGTCCTACTGACTACAATAGAACTCTGTAGCTGTGCATGTTGGCAGATCCTGACGCAGGCTAAGTGCCAGTTAAATGACAAATAACCCCTTCAATAGGTTGCACATCTCTGGGGCTGGTGTTTGCCTGGAGCAGCCTGCCATGACACACCACTGAATATTATGGAAAAGTTAATCATTTTGTGGTAGAGTGAGTGAGTGTGTGTGTGTGGGGGGGGGGGCTCAACCAGTGAAGGAGAAGGAACTATAATTGTCCCACCTATGAACTTACTTTACTATTTTTAAACAAAATTCTCTGTTGGTAATAGCCAAAACCCTTGTGTCCTAGACCTGAATTCTTCACCAGAAACCCCAGAATCATGTGGCACTCTGCCCCCTCCAGCCGATTCCCCCTAACAGGAGTATAGCATTCTTTTTGTTATTAAATTCAATTTATTTTAGTATGCGCCAAAGATTGTTTACACATGCTGCGAATTTCTAAATCCACAGAGAGTTGTTGCATTATAGAGATGATCAGGGGAAGCTGGAGATTTGGCAGGTGGGTGACCAACTGTTTGGTCTTCTAGGACCCTGGATAACATAGGAGATTTTGTTCTTTTGTAACCAGCAGGCAGTTTAGGCTTTTGGTAATGGGAAGAATTGCATCCTTTTGGACAGCAGAGGTGACTTTAATTTTGGGGTAGGAAGACAGGAATACTTTCCTCACCTCAGCACAATTTGACAACTAGCTCTCCCCCCTGTACCCATGCTGCTGCTAAAATGTTCAGCCGTGACCTCGTGAGCAATCTTTCCATTTAAGGTATATTATAGTAAGTCTTCAGTGTTAACAGGACCTTGAGATGAGTGGGAGAAGTTCATACCTTTTTAGAACTATTGCTTCAAGGTGTATGCAGACTTGGACAGACATCATTTACATTGAATTCACATTCAACTGTTTTCTTCCTAACTTAATTTTTTAAAAATAAAGCATAGATTCTGGAGTGCAGTTATGTGGTAGTTTATGTGGCTGCATTATACGTGGGCTCCTGCTTCTTCGAAACTATAGCATTTATTTCTCCACCTGGAAGACAGGATACTAGGCTAGATGGACCTTTGGTTCGACCCAGTATGGCTGTTCTTATGTTCACCCATGCCATGTTATTCTTCTCTGTGTAGCAAAACACCATATTTTATACTGCAGGTAGTACTGCAGGCAATATGACTCCTTTATGGTTATTTCTAAGTAAGATATCACCACTATTCTCTGCAAGAATGTAAACTGCTCTTAATAGAAAGCTTGTTAGATAACTAGTGCTGCTCAGCAGTAAAAGCAGCATACACCGTTTTCAGAAGGTCCTGCAAAGTTGTGGCCACTGCTTCAGTTTGGTGATTTTGTAATTTTTCAGCAGTGGGATGTGCCCATTCTGCCAGCTGAAGATTCGTAATGTTTCAGAGGAAAGCAAACAGCTCCAGCCTCTGCAAAAGGCCCAATAGTTCGATGCTCTCTTTTGAACCCCACAGGTGGCTAAGTTGACACCCTGAATAAAAACACATTTCGTTTTCCCGTATCATTGTTCTAGCCTGCAGAATTTCAAAAGTAAAAATTTATGATATTATCCAGTTCTTTTCAACTATTTGTCTCTACCTTCTGTGAATTCCATAGACTGGCTTTGAGAAACAATTCCTTTTGTTTTAAATTTACTGCCAATTTTTTTTTAATTATAATTTATATTTGAGAGAGAGAGAGCACATGAAAACAAGTTAGAACAGACATTTCCAAATACCAATTGAAGAGACACTACATTGGTTAAAAAACAATTTTTAAAAATAAACAAGTTTCCTACCTACATTACTAACATCAACTTAGATTATTGAAACAAAGAATATTTACACATTTTCTTTTTACTATTTATGCTGTTTGCTCTTTGCATTTCCTCATCTTGGACAATAACATAATTATTTTCACTTTAGTTTATAATAATCTTAAACTTGCTACAACATTTGTATCGCAAACACTGAAAGAAATGTTTGTTAAACAGTTTCCACTAACATTTTTTTTTAACTTATGGAAAAATGGCCTTCAATTTTGTAAAGGTTTATTTTATAAAACAAAATATTTTGATCAAGTTCAATCTGAAAGTTGTCCATTAAGAAACATATGCAGAGGCACAGCAAAATGAAAAAAATGCCTTACTTCTAGGGCTAACAGTCTACCAAACACTTCCAAGTCTATTCTTCAAATCAGAAGATAAAAGCGTTTAAGAACATATTTTCTACATGTTTCATTTCGTTTCACGCTCCAAAACCCCCAAAGTAAAATTCTTTTAACTCCAAACAGGACAAATTCTGTACCACATACCTGTTAAAGACAAACTATGAATTTCTGAAAAAATAATAGCTTTGGCCTCAGAGTTACAGCTTTCAGCTGACGTATACTGTGACATGAAAGATAGCAAAATAATAAGAATTTTACCAGACCAAAAAAATATGAAAAGTAATTGGTCAGGTCTAGGTAATGTTCAACTCAAATAAATGCAAGCCAGTAAAATTATATAATGAAAAAAAGATCATATAAACTATGAGACTGAAAATGTTTATTCATGTGAGTGAATTTACATATGGAAAGCCACTATTCAGCAAACTACTTAAGCACATGAATAATTTAATTAAAGGCAAGGGACTACTACATGCTTAATGATAAGGGCATGCTTAAGTATTTTGCTGGGCTAAGGCTGAAGCATTTACAGTACAGAATTCAGGCCTAACCCTGAAAGATACTAATCACCCTCTGCAGCCACTGATTTCAGGACAGATCCTTAGACTTCCACATGCCATTTATTAATCAGGACATGGGGATGGATACAAAATATGCAATGGAGAAAGTGTTGGTTTACAGAGGGTCTTCTTACTTACCAGTGGCTTGACAGAAGAGGTGAAAGGTCCCCTGGACACTAACATGCTGTGCCTGGTCACTTAGGAAAGGCGGTAACAACATGACCATTACAAGCTCTGTGCTAGCCCAAACATCAGGCATGGTATTGGTGGGTGAAGGAGGTGAATCACTTCCCACACAGGACAAAAAGGAGGTACCAGTAGGAGGGAAAGGTATAGAAGATGAGGCTGTGTGACAGAAGAGGACAGAAAAGAAAAAAGAGGGCACTAAGGAAAAAAGTTTTAAGAAATACATAACACACTGAAGAAATAATGCAAAAAGGACACATGAGTTTTAGAAGGATGACAAATAAAAATCACTAGATTCCTGGAAATGAGCTCTATTCACTATCTACCCCCTAGGAATTTGAAGCTGAAGAGAAAACCTCTGTGAAATTCATTACAGAAGTCTCATTAAAGAAAAGCACAACTTAAGGCTTTACAATATTTAAAGTGGTTTCACTATGTACACTGGATGAAAGTCAAGGATATAATACAACTTATTTTAATATTTATTCTGTTGCTTTTCATATGTACATGATTAAAAATAGAAAAATAAAACCAAACTGAATCTTATAAAATATAAACTGTTTACACTAAGATGATCTATGTTTGAATGAGAGGTCAACAAAAACAACAAAAACAACAAAAAGAAGCCTGGGCATACTGCTATTTACTCTGACAATTCTATTTCTAACATTTATAGAAAGACACGATGGAAGAAACAATTCTTCAGAACTGTACCACACAAAAAACTTTTACAGACAAATAGAGCCGCTGTGAACCAGGTTTAGAATGCTTGTACTTTTTCCACTTGCAGGCATGATTCATGTGACAATTCAGCTAACCAATTCTTTTGAGCAACTCCAGTTTCAGTCTCCAGTTGCATACGAGATTGGTGGAAGTTATCCAGAAATAGTGTAAAATTGCAAAGACTTCGTTTTTAAAGAGAAGTTCAGTTACTTTTGAGTATAAAAAAAACTGCAGCGTTGTCTTGTCTAGCTATCAACTGCAGCAAGTTTCCCCCATTCAATTATTACATCAAATTCTTCTAATAAATTCTGAATTGGTTCCACAGAGCAAAAACCTCTCAGAGAGGCATGGCTAAATGACAGCTGCTTCCTGTGCCATTTCACTTAAAAATAAAAATCTAGTTTTATATAGCAACAGAATGCAATGGTGTCCATCTTGTTGGTTTTTTTTTAAATCTTACCTATGTTCCTGCAATCCCGAAAAAATAACATTATCTATTCAAATGACTGTTGTACCTAAATTTCTAGAAAGCAAAAAGATAGCACTTAAAGCAAAGATTATCCCTGAGAATCTTAAGCAAATCAAACCAGCTCTTTCCCAATGCACATTTAAATCTAAAAGGTACACAAACAGCACTTTTTAAAAATTAATTCTGAAACCCATTAAAGCTACCCAACTTGCCAACAGATTCAAAACATTATACTAAGAATAAGAATCACTAGAAGCAAAGAAATGTCCCAATCTGGACAAAATGCTATAATTTACCAATCTGATAAACTAAACTTCATTTCCAATTTGGAATTAAAATGAAATTAGTTTTTTTTTTAAAATGGCAGCTAAAATATGTGCAGACTGGAAGTATTTTATTTAGTTGATTGCATTAGAGAGTCATTTTTATTGTATGGAAGGAAAGGGATTAAATAAAACAGTAATTGCATTTGCAACTGTTAAAAGTACTCTGAAAAATCCTGGAACAAACATGGTGATCTGCAACTGCCCATTTTTTAAAAACCATGAAATACGATTATCGGATACACCAGTACATTGTTTTCTACTCTAGCGAGGTCTGAAACTGGCGTGCTGAATCTTTTAAGCGCACATAACCCTCTATGGCTAAGTTGTCACATCCAAAGTATCCGTGCTCAAATAATTAACCGTAAGAACCACAGTTATTTTTATGCTTAATGTGGAGGAATTTCTCCTTCAGTCACCCTCTGCATCTGAGTCAGCATATTTTAGTTCACACTTAACATCAAAAGGTTTGTCCTTGACTTCTTTGTGAGCCTGCGAGGAAACATCATCATGTTGAACCTGGCCATTTCCACAATCTGGTTCAGTCTCATATCCAGTGTCATGAGCTGGCTTTGGATGCTCTCCAGTTTCATTCTGGATAATGCCTTGCTCCACTAGAGTTTCTTTTACACTTTGCTCACAATCAGAAAAATCTGATTTGGGTTTTTTCTTACCAAGTAACATAGCAGAGCGGAATTTTAAACACTGGCCTGGTAAATAGCCTTTGTAACAGTTGTAGGACAACAGGCTTAGGAAGAGAACAAAAAAGAACAGAAAGAGAAACATTAAAAGGAAATTATCATTTGATTTTAAGAACATTGTCTTTTCGGGGACTCCATCAGGAACAGAATTGAAGATTTCAGGGTTGGAGGCTGCGCTTGTTAGGATGGGGCTGATTGGCTTTGTAATTATCCTTCCTGTTGTTATTGATATAATCTGGGTGGTTGAAGTTTGAGCAGTAGACCCTTCTGTTGGTACAGTTGACATTTTTGGTACATCGGTATTACCTTCTGTCTGTGTTGCTGGTTGGATTGGACCCACAGTACTAGGCTGGATTTTTTTCAGTTTCAAGACATGTTTAGCCACCACTTGAGAAAATTTCTTATTCTTCACTTTTTCTTCTGACAAACACCGATAAATACCACTATCTTCTTCTGATAAATTGAAGATGAGCAATGCTTTCTCCAGAAGACGATACTTGGGGCTCTCAACTTTCAATACATCATCTTTGAATTTCCAAACTACCTGGGCCAGGTTGGATTTTTGAGAACATTTGAGCTCTGCTGTGCTCCCATGCTTGAATGTATGCTGCAGAGAATTCTCTCTTACTTTATCTGGAACATCAAAATAAATTTGCAAAGTATCAGCAATGATTTTTGATTGCATTAATCCCTATAGTTTCATGATTCTGATAGTTGTAATGGAAATATAAAGTTTACTCCATGAAGTCTACCTCTATTCCTCAGTTTGAAACAGGATTACATCACCACCAACTAGGTACTTTTTAGTTCACACCAGCAGGGTTTACACAGGACAGTTAGAGCGCAACACTTCAGAGTGCTCTCCAGATCAAACCCTCTTAGTCCAGACTGTGGTGATGGGTAGACAAGCCCCTAGGCCATGAAGACATTCAAAGTCTGAACAAACCACCAAACAACAGCTATGCCTGAGATAGTGAAGATACTGAGGGATATAAAACCTCAGACTTTAGGATTTACACTAACTTCTTAATTTAAGAATTAGGATTAGGCCTTTACGGGGTAGATTATCCCACATCTTCCTATTAAGGAGTGTCTTGCACCTTCCTCTGAAGGACCTGATGCTAGCCACTGTTAGAGACTGCCAGGATATTGGCCTAGATGGACCACAGGTCTAATCCCATATGGTAATTCTTATGTGTAAGTAGTACATTTTTGAGTATGTAAATATTGTAAGCATCTAAAATATGATATTGATATTACTCAGAAATATCACTTATCAGTTGTAACACACTAACCCCCCACACCAAAACAAAACAAAACACAATTAAAAAAAACAACATATACACAAAACCTATACAGCATGATAAAGCTAATCAATCAGCAAACAGCATTCTGAAAGTGATCCATACAGTGCTTGATTTAATAATAAACATGCTAAGTAAACCCTTTGAAAGCCTCAGCTACTGCAATGCAAGTCTCCTGGAATCCTAATTCTCCCCAAGGATTCCTTGATGTGGTGACAGCAGCAACACACACATTACAAAAAAGAAAAGCTGTGATTATTTGAGCTTTCAATACCCTGGAGCATCGTTTCAGCTACTCTAGATATCTGCTCAGTGGTATTCAGAACCTTTCTCCCAACCATAAATCAGTTTATCTGAAGATCATTTCCTTTGCTCTAACCATAATAATCAGTTATTTCTTAACACTGCCATTAAAATTCCCAAGTCAGCTAATAAGTATCAAGAATGTAATTAAGGACTCCAATGTAATTCCTTATGGCAAACATCATTCTCATTCATAAGCAGCAGCTGCAATGGTACACATTCACTGTATTATTGCACTGACTGTAACACTATGCAATGTATGTCTATCAATACAGACATTCTAAGATAATACACCTATTGTACAGATTCTCAAATACAATATATACAACTGAAGTTTAAACACATGAAATGGAAATGCACCTTGATAAATAAAAATATAAAACAAATGAATAAACATGACAATTTAAACGCACCACATATTTATTTTTTAAATCACTTTTATAAAAAAACAAAACTTACCAGGGCAGGAAGAGGCATCACCACCTATGTTCTGAATCCAATCCCTATACAAATTAATCAAGCATTAGAAGTTGTAATCATATATTCCTCACCACCACCCCATAATTAAAAGGATCACGATAATGATGATGCTTAAATTATGCAGACAATAGTCAACTAATAGGAAAATCAGAGTTTAAAGATACACCGCGTGCATGGACCATGAATATAAATAAATTGTTACAGCGTGCTTCTTGTTCATTAATGTCAACTGGACTTTTTAAAATTAAAAAAATTATAAATGATAAATAAGGTAACAAGTGTATCAATATTACATAATTTTGTCAGGGAATATTCACACTACAAATGTAGAGTTTCTTATTGCTAATCGCAGGACAGTCAACAAGTGCTATTACCTTTCAATTTCATCTTCTTTAAGAATATTAGTACAGGAGGCTTCATGTGATTTCCAAGCACAGTAGGGATCTCTAGCTAGAACACAGTCAACACAAGTGCTGTACTTGTCACAGAATGCAACAGGAGACTGAACCACACCAGAATTGGAACCTGCATAGAGATACCTTTTGCCCTGTGGATGTAACAGAGAGAGATCGTCCACAATCATCCTCTGGAAATCATGTAACAAACATATTACATTCATTAATTAACCACATTCTTAGGACTTGCAGGCAGAGAACAAGAGGACAGCCAAGAAAATGATGGATAGACCATCTACAGGAGGACAGAGTGGATATGGGGCAAGCATTGGACCAGCAAGCCTGGAAAATACTGATCCAGTGACCCAGCCCAGTTAGCTAAGGGAAAAAAAAAAAGGGGGGGGGGAACAGAAGAAGAAAATTAGGACTTGAGGGGGCATATTATAAAATACAGATATATGCTAGTAGAGGACTGGTGGGAGATGAGGGAAGGAGTACTTTGTTTTGAATAGTATTTTAAAAAGGCAAGGAAGCTGTCTCAGCGTGGGGGTGTGGATTAGATGATCCCTCAAGGTCCCTAGCAGCTAGGGTGACCAGATGACCCAATTTTATAGGGACTGTCCCGAGTTTTGGGTCTTTTTCTTATATAGGTTCCTATTACCCCCCACCCCCTCTCCCGATTTTTTCACATTTGCTATCTGGTCACCCTACTGGCAGCCCTACATTTCTATGATTCTATGATCTTGACAGTGTTCAATGACTGGAAAAATGAGGGGAAATTGTGAGCGTTATGAGCACTTGTAATAGGAGTAAATATTCAACTTTAAACCTAAGAGTCATCCATCGATTTAGAGCTGGGAAAACAACAGATTTTTCGGTTCACTGGCAATTCCAAAATAAAAAAATGTGTTTCAAGTCAACCACCACATTTTCTTTTGACAAAACTGAAATCTTTTATTTAAATTTCAACTGTTAAAAAAATCAAAAACATTTTAAAATAAAAGAAAATTGTAAAACTAAACATCATTTTGAACCAAAAAAAAAAAATCAAGAAGTTTTGTTTCAAAAAGGTCAAAACAAAATGTTCACATTTTTTCAGAATTTATATGAAGTTTTGTTGTTTTTTTAAAACCAAAACAATCTGGTAAAACTGACATGAATTAGCAGTATTGCTGAATCTGCCTTTCTGAAAAAAGTTTTAGATGAAAAAGTTCACTCAGAGCTGCGCATGCAAAGCCCATGCTGCTGAGGACTCCAAAAAACAGGAATGGATGGTGGGTTGTGGGATCCACACTGACACCAATATCTCAGAGACTCACAGTTACTACAGGGTAAGGTAACTTCTCTCTTCTGAGTGTGTCACAGTGCGAATCCCACTGCAGGTGACTGGCAAGCAGTATCCTTCCTGGACTGTGGGAGTGAGGAGTTTCAGTTGCATTAGACAAATAACTGAAGTACCACTCTCCTGAACTTGGCATCGGACCTGGTTGCTGTGTCACAAACATAATGTTTAACAAAGGTCAGTGGGTTCTTCCATGTTGCTGCCCTGCAGTTCTCGGATACAAACACATTCCTAAAGCAGGTCAAAGATGCTACTTGTGCACTGGTGGAGCATGCCTTGATATTTGGAGGGAGAGACTCAGCAAATATCTGACAGCAGGTAGAAGTGCACTGTGATCCACTTAGAGATCGTTTCAAATGAGATGGCTTGGCCTTTTGATGGGCTGGATATGCCCATAAGGAGGCAGGGAGACCAGCCTAAAAGGTTGGTTAAGCTCTGTTAAGGTAATATAACAAGGCTCCTGAAATGTCCAACATATGTAGCTTCTTCTCTCCTGGGGCTAAATGAGGTTTCAGGAAAGACTGGCAAGTTGACTACTTTAGGTGAAATTATGAGACCACTTAAGGATGAAGTTAGGTTGTGTTCTCAGAACGGTCCCTATGAAGAGGCATTCCTTCCTGTTCTGCAGAGCGCCACAGTGCAGATCCTGATGGACAACACATCTGTAATGCACTTACAAATAAGTAGTAAATAAGCTCACAGGCACTTGTTCATCCCCTCTCTGCCAGCAGGCCATCAGACTGCAGACTTGGTGTCATCACCATGAAGTAAACCCCACTGGCTCTGCACCTTTCAGGAGCCAGTAACAGTCTGGCAGACTTCTTAAGCAGACGTATACTGACATAAGCATGAGTGGTCACTGCAGAATTCCATCACAGAACTGATATTTCACCATTGGGGGACTTCTACAATAGATCTGTTCATTACAGAGGACACCACCAAATGTTTTAATTTCTGCTCTAGAGGGGGCATGAGGCTGACCACCTTATCAGACACCTGCCTGCTCCAGTGGTCTCCAGGCCTCCTGTATGCCTTTCCACCAATTCTCCTGAGCTTGAGAGTAATATCTAAGGCTACTCCAGACAGGCTATATTGATTGTGATAGCTTCCTACCAGCCTGATGGCTTGGACGTTGGCTGGCTGAGTACTAACCACAGGGACCATTCTTGACAGGTTTGAGAAATTCTCATGCTGCCCAGGAAGCCATCTGCTAGGAAGACTTACTCCTCCAAATGGAATGGTTCTCCGTATGAGCAGTCCAACATAATTTAGACCACATCAAAGATCCTCAAGTACGTGCAGCATTTGAAGCATTCTAGATTGGCATTTAGTTCTCACAAAGTCCACCTTCCTGCCATACTGGCATGTCACATTCTGATTCAGTCATATTTGGTTTCACATCTGATGGCATCAAGGTTCCTCAGAGGCCTCCTGATACTTACCCACCTGTCTCCTATGTGGGATCACAACATAATCCTCCTGAAATCAGTGAAGCCTCTGTTTGACAGATTACCTTACCCTCAAGGTTGCCTTTTTCTGGTGATTATCCTCTCAGCTTGAAAGGTTAGCAAACTCCAAGCCCTTATTGCTAGACCTCCTTACAATGGCCCTAGGCTCCAGGACGTTCATACGTACATTCAAATAGATCTGAGACCATGTCCCTTGCATCTGCAGATGGTTCTGATGAGTTCCCCAATCTATCCCCAAGGTGTCCATGATGAATGTCATAATCAAGAAGAGGGCAAAGAGGGGCACCCCCCTTTGTATATTTCCTGGGCCCAGCCACCAAGTGAGCTTTCGCAGGACGTAGGGTGAGACTGTGATTCTCTTGATCATACAGTACTTGGACAGGGAGTACACTGATCTCAGCCTTAGCTCTAAGGGTTGCAGGTGAAGTCTGGCAATTGGCATCACTTACATACTTGCCAACATGTGACCTTGTAGCCCCAGACATATCCAACATCACTGTTGGATTTGATTTTATTGGATTTATTTATTGTTGGATTTGATTATTTGCCATTGACTGGAGAGACTGCAACCTGTCCATTCTCTGGGAGATAGGGCAATCCTGGATAGCCCGGAAATTGTCAATATGTTGAATATATGAAATTTCTCTTATGACAGATGTCTCCTCTCTAGGAACTCTAAAATTCTCATAAATTCTTGAAACAACTTTAAACCATCCAGCACTGGCACCAGTGCAGAGACACTGCCTTGTTGGGTGATGAAGAGAGATTTTTTGGTCGTTGAGTGGGGCCAGAGCAGCAACAACGTCCTGAGTCCAGTTCTTGGTAGTCCTCTCTCTCCAGGTCTGGCCAGGGATACCGTTGGGGAGAGCATCCTCTTCTTAGAGTGCAGTGGAGATTGGCTCCTAGAAGCACGAGGGGGGACACGAGTAAGCCCACTAGGACTATGGCAGCATGCTGTAAGGCTACTGCTAGCTTGTTTGATATTGGCCAGTCCACAGCCATTCCTGATGGGGGCAGTGGTTGAGCCCTGTAGGAACAGCTGACTGGCCTTTTGGAGATACTGCCCTTGGATCTCAGAAGAGGGGATTCTCTGCTTAAAGGGGACCAGAAGACATGCCCCGGTGACAGGGAGAATGAGTAAATCTCTTCTAGAGACAATGCTAAGGTATAGGCACTCTCATTACACGGTCTGCAGTGGTACCAAAGATGGTCCTGCTTTCTTGCAGGGTCATGTCAGTTCGCTTTATTTCAATTGTAGGGGTCGGTATGGAAGGTTGTGTCACTGGGACTGGGATTGGTGTCGGAGAAGTTTTTTTCTCCATCACAGGCTACTCCTTATCAACAGCCTTCAGTGCTGTGGGGGATTTTGTGGGTCTCTCTCCCGAGGCTTTAAGAGGTCCATCTTTGTGCAAAGACAATAAGCTCCACCTGGATTCTCTGGCTTTGCGTTTGGAGAGGCCCCCTTGGAGCTGGGCTTCAATACCGGTGGTGTTGGAGTCAGTACACTCTGCTTTGGTGCTGGTGATGCTGATGCCAAAGCGGGTGCCAGTCTTTCCTTGACGTTATCTTTTTCTGAGCTGGTCTTAAGCACCACATGTCTACTAGATGAGGTGCTGGTAGAAGCTGCCTTTCTTCTTCAGCTCTGAAGACACAGTCATTGATTGTTCTAGTCGACAAAACTTCAACCGTGTGTCCCATGATTTACATGCCTTCACAGAGAACGAGAGGCATACTAAGTATCTGCTTAGCACATGGGACTCTCCTAGATAGAAGAAGCATCTGCTGTGCTTGTCTTTTAATGGAATTAGTCTATTGTGGGAAGGGCAGGCTCGCAGGTTTATAATCCACCATATTGCAGTACCCTGTACAGGAGAGGGGTGTTTATGGGGGTATGACCATACAAATTCAGTCCAGATGAGTCTAGGTCATTCACAGCAGTTCTGAAGAGTTTGGGCAAGGAGAGTTTTGAAGAAGTTTGGAAAATTTAGCTAGAGAGGGTTAGACAGTTGTCAGGTTTCATCTCGCTGCTCCAGGCGATATCAGGAACCTGGGAGAAGGTTGCAGTCACCCTGCACCTTATGCTCCTGCATAGGAGTCTGAGTAGACACAGTGCCCCTACATGACCCTAACAGACACTGCTGTTCAAGAGACTCCAATCTCATGGGCATGAAGCCCATGGGCATGCACATCTCCCGTGGGATCCACACTAACACATACTCAAAGAACCAAAAAGAAATTGGTGAGAAAGTTGTGGCGGAAAATGGAACAGGAGACATGACTACAAAGGAAACATTTAATATATATATTCTCCCTGTGTGCGCAATGGTTACCATCAAAAAAAATATCAAGGGTTGCTAACAGTTATTGCACATTGATGTTTGAGTTATTATTTTATTTCCCTTTACTTAGTGATTGAAATAAATACAGTATCTGTTGGTTAATACTGACAGACTGGCAATTAGTGTGTGTGTACGTGCGCATTTTCCATTGTGTCTGGTAAAATTAAACACAGAACAACCCACTTTTGAATATTAAAATATAATATTAAAATATTATTTTATATTAATTTACAAGTTTTATTTTAATAAAATAGTTTAATACAACATCGTAGCATATATTGAATTAGAACATAAGAACGGCCACACTGCATCAGACTAATGGACCATCTGACAGCGGCCAGTGCCAGATGCTTCAAGGGAAATGAACAGAACGGAGCAATTTAGAGTCATCCATCCCCTGCTGGCCAGTCCCAGCTTCTGGCAGTTGGAGGTTCAGGGACACCTGGAGCATGAGGCTGCATTACTGATCATCTTGGCTATTAGCCACTGATAGACCTATCCTCCATGAACTTATCTAATTTATTTTTTCAACCTAGTTATCTTTTGGCCTTCACAGCATCCCACAGCAACAAGTTCCACAGGTTGACTATGCATTGTGTGAAGAAGTACTTCCTTTTGTTTTAAACCTGCCGCCTATTAATTTCATCGGGTAACCCCTAGTTCTTGTACTATGTGAAAGGGTAAACAACACTTCCTCCATACCATTCATGATTTTATAGACCTCTATCAATTCCCCACCCTTAGTCATTTCTTTTCTAAATTGAACAGTCCCAGTCTTTTTAATCTCTCCTCATATGGAAGCTGTTTCATACCCCTAATCATTTTTGGTGCCCTTCTCTGCACCTTTTCCAATTATTTTTTGAGATGGAGTAACCAGAACTGCACACAGTTTTCAAGGTGTGAGCGTACCATGGATTTATATAGTAGCATTGTCATATATTCTGTTTTATTATCTATCCCTTTCCTAACAGTTTCTAACATTTTTAGCTTTTTTGACTGCCACTGTACAGTGAGTGGCTGCTTTCAGATAATTATTTAAATAATGCTGTTAAAATAGTTAACATCCCAACAAAAAGTCATAAAGGCAAAAGGGAAAAGGAAGGAATTTAAATAAGTGATTAAAACTTTTTTTAAATGATAGTTTCTTAATTATATGCCCCATATCATTAAACTAGCTCTTATCTCTCAAATAATTTGAGTGAAGAAAAGAAGAATTTTCATTACATTTCTTTTGAGAGTAGAAACCTTTTATTGCTTTTGAAATTCTACTTGCATAAGATTTTTCTGTGGTGCAGCACAAATACATGGAGGTCACTGGAAATTACCTAGGAATCTATGGACTGGGAATGCGTTATCACACTGCAAACCCATCCACTAAAACAAAAAGTGGGCTCTCTGCATTTACAAAGTTTCTCTTCATCTTCATGAAAAATAGGAAAGCTTTCCAGTGACAGGTGCTGGAAAAACTCACTGTGTAGGGCTCTATGAAAAAGAGGCAATACTGCTGACATGCAAAATGTATTTAAATATCAGACTCAGCACAACAAGGCATAGATTGCCTTTCAGATACAGTGGTAGCCTCCCCAGTCGCAAGCTTCACGGCATTTATTGATCACCACAAACTTGTAAAGGTTAGGATAACGATCTTACATTTATAAAAAGTCTTTCATTTCCAATGAGCCCAAAATGTTTACAAATGCAAGTAATTCCATTGACATTTATGGCACTACTACTGCGGGTAAAGATTACATGCATAAGTAAGGGTTTGCAGGGTCATGTCCCTAACTAGTGTACAAACTACATACAGAATGATCATCCACATCTTGTCAGAAAACCACCCAGCAATTGCTTGACAGTACAGCGCAAACTAGACTAGAGTTTAGGACATGCAGTGAAGAATCTCTTTTCCAATTGGAAAGCAGGGGAATTTCAGTAGGCAGAATGCAATGATCCATGCTGGAATGTGACCAGGACACTGGAATTAGACACACCTATTCTTATGAAAAGTACACTACAGAAAAATCTGGTAGAATTTATATTGAAATGAATCATATCAATAACATTTGCAGATGACATCCTTGCTATAGAACTCCATTTGTTGGTTTAAAAATTCCACAGAAAGGATACCATTCCCTTAAATTCTACAGAACTTTTCCATAAGGGGTAATGACTTCTACTTTATATTTAATCAGAAAACTGGTACCTCCAGCAGCAGCAGAGTAGTTCCTAATATCATGCTGGGGAACTGGTTCTAGTATAGACTTGGGGAGAAGAATGCCACCTACTGAAACACCAGTATCTCTTTCTTCCCCACCTATGCATTCACCCTTGGAAGCTTCCCATCCACGTACCAAATGACCCAGCCTGACTCTCCTTATCTGGTGATGTCAGACAGTATCACAACACAAGATGTTATCCTATATTCTGAGTATTATTTCAGAGATAGTCACATTTTCCAACAAGCCCTTTTCTCTTTCTTCACACTACTGGGGTTACCCTTTTTTTTTTTTTTTTTTTTTGGATCTTCCACAAAATGTCCTCAACACAGTCCTGTTTTTCACGCTTACCTTTTTTGGTGAAAGCAACAGTGTCTGAACTGGCTCAAAATTTTGGAAAAGCTGTATTTCTTCAATAATATGCATTCCATTTTCATAGCTAATAGCTTTATGCAGGGCTCCTTTATCTGAAATATCCAAGCAATACACCTAGTAAGGACCTCAAAGAAGAACTGTGTGTAAAATGTGTATGTTTGCTATAGCTCGCATCAATGATCTTCACTAGAAGACTTCATGAACGATAATACTTTGTGTTCCATCACACAATGTTGACGTGCACTGTAAACATTAACAAATTAGGTCCCAAGACAGCCAAGTAACATCAGTATTTCAGCCTCTATTTTACCAAGAGGGAAAATGATGCACGAAGAGGTTAATGGCCAGAGTATACTCCAACTTAAGTAACTGGTAGAACTTCTGTTCATTTTAACAGAAGAAGGATGAAATAAAACACTGGAAAATGTCCTTTTTTCCTGCCTGTCGAAATTCTTGACTTCTTGTCAAAAAACCAAAACCTGAAAAATTGTGGGGGTTTTTATGGAAAAAAATCAGAAGTTTTTAGACAAGCAGACACTTCTCACAAAAATTTCTGTTTAGTCAAAAACTCAAACTTCCATAAAAAAAATAAAAGTTTAAAATGGAAAATTTTCAACCAGACATAGGATTAAGGGCTAAGTGGCTTGCTCAAGGTCACACTTAGTAACCCAGTCCATGTCTAGAATACGAGGAGCTAGATCCAGAACTCAGACCTTTTCATATCCAAGTCACATGCTTTAATATTAGATTATGTTTCTTCTAGCATATTCCTATGATTCTACCATTAGACTAGATTAAAAGAACCATGCGTAAGAAAATTTTCTCTTTAGCAGTTACCCATCATATCCAGTCTATAAAATTTATGGTACAATTCTGTTGGAAGCATTTAATTGAGATTATATTAAATTTAAATAGAGATATTATGGCTATAAATGTGATTTTTTTTTTTACTCTTGTGCAGCCATTAAAATGTTCCATTAATTATGTTTTCTCATTTAATTCTTGGAACTTCAGTGTATTTTCAGTTTGAAACAAAATACTGCAAAATTTGTTAGTACCTAGTACAAAGTACAATTTGAGCAACTGAGCCAAACACAACTGCTGGACTTGGTAACTAAGTTTGTTCAGGACCATGTTATTGTAAATGTGAGAGAGGAAAAATGGTCCATTTAGCATAACTGTAGAAGGAAGTGCAGAAAATCTGGATGGGAAATAAAGGGAGAGACTTGATAACACTGACTGACCTGAGTCCATGCCAAAATGTGTTCAGGCCAATTTGGCAACTAAGTGATGACGTGTTGTGCTAACAACACAAAGGCTTTTCTCATTTTAAAATCCTGTTTTGTACCAGAAAGTCTACTGACTTGGCAAGTATGATCCACCTGCCCCAGTTTTTAAATCTTTGCAGTATCTGTTTGTGTATTTTAAAATTTCCATTCCCTACTGATTTTTAACCTTAAATCACTAATCTGTATTGCACATGTGAACTAGGCCAATCTCCTTGTGTGGTATATTCATTTCCTAATTGGATCTGCTTCACTAAAAGGAATTGCTTATTTTATTTTGTACTAGAGAAGGCAAGTTATTTGAAGACTATTCATGAATGTTTGGTTAGGTCAGGCGGATAGGAAGAAGGGAAGGACCCCTCTGAAATGGACATATACACAGATCAAACAGGGGAAGTTAAGCATTAAAGGAGACACACTTTTATCATGTCAATTTTCATATAATGCCAAGAAAAACATAATTTTGTATTCTCCTGAATTTCAAACGCAGGGACACCTTGATTAAAGAAACTAATATGCACTTAAACACAACCGTAAGAAATAAAAATATTTTGTAATTGTGAAACCTTTGCATCAAAGGTCAGAAGAGCTTTTTGTTGGTTTAAATTAAATATAGCATGAAAATATCCCAGGTGTCGTTATCAGGCACAACAGATTCTAAGTTGTAGAGACCTACTAGTATAGCTGTATCTATGTGGTGTGGCACTTTAAAGTCACCCTTTTTCAGTATTACAGAAGAGTTCTTCAGGGAAATTAACAGTAGAGAGGAGGAAGAAGAGTCTCTCAGACAAGTCAAACACAAAACTACACAAAAAAGTGAACTCACATTGTAGCTTTCTAGGAAACATTCAGATTTTTGTAAATTATGCAACTACCATTTCAGTTTCACCGATTTGCCAATGATCTTTTTTAAAACAAGGAATGCCCATTTTTGTGACATATACTGGACTGCCAAAAGCATGTCTGGGGTTTTTGTTTGTTTGTTGAAAGTGAGAGTCTCTCACTCTTTAAACTCACACTTTTTTTTTTTTTTTTCAATTAAGAGATGGTCAAGGTGAAGGAATGGCTAATCCTGGTCTTTTTAGTTATTTTGATGTTAGATTAAAATATTTATTGGTCCCTGGCCAATCCTCGCCTTTTTACAGGCAGACGCCCTTCCCTACATGTGTCTCTTACATAAGCAGATGGTAGAGCACTTGGCTCCCAAAGACAAAACTGATGTTTCATACAGCAGTTATTGGAGATGCCTGGGTAGAGGAGGACGAGGAATACATGTGACCTTCCCCTACCCCTGACCTATTTGTCTCCCTCCAGAGGTTGATCCCCTTCCTACAGAGCTACCTGCTCTCCTCCTTTCCATCTGCCACCAGGAAGACTTAGGGCCTGTTTGCTTCCCTGAGCCTCTTTCAATTCAATCCTTCTCACACTGCTTGTAGGGGCAGGGGCATACAGGTGCATTGTAGGCTGCTGCTGCTAACTGAAACAACAGCTGGCTATTACCTTTAGGCAAACAACACTGTCAAAGGATACTGTTATTGGCCTTTCCCCTCCTGCTGCTGATACAGGGAACTCTTCAGCAAGGAATGAAACTTCAGAAAAGACGACGGTCAGTTTCGAGGACCCTAACACATCTACAGTTAATTTTGTGGGGATATTTTTTTAAATGGACCAAGACTGGCCATCATGGCCCTTACTTTTTAAAAAGCATGGACACCAGTTGGTATGAAAGTATTGTTCATTCTGTTTGTTGACAATATATTTCACCCTACTGTACTAACAGAGACTTAAAATAGTGTAATGCAAACTCACCTGTACTAATAAACATAACATCATACACGCTGCCATTGAGTGCTGGGACTCTGTCTACCACGATCTGTGTATACCTCACATCTCGTTTAATTAATCTGGGTCTGTCCCCTATCGGGGCCACTGAGTCATCCATTAGAGGGTGATCTTTAACAAACTGTAGTGTTTTGTCCGGTAAATTTAGAGAACTCAGGTAGTTCACTGCTCTTGCCTCCTTGTTTATACACTGTCAAAAGAAAAATTGTATCATTTGTTTTTACCATATTGTACACTGTTGATAGCAGCAACACCTGCTTTTTACCAATCTTATTTTTAAAGTTATAAAACACTGTAGGAACATAGGCTCTGTTCTTTGTTATTTCTCTGTGCAGTGCTGAGTACAATGGGGCCCAAATCCTCACCTTGTATTCCCAGGCACAAATAAATACTTACATACATACTTGCTGTTTCAAAGGGATCGCTGTTTTTTAAAAGATCCTATTGACATAGTATGATTGGGCCATCTGTAAAATGGGTCATGTATTTAGTGTACACCTTTCAAAAAGAATGTTTAATATATCTTTGAAAGAAGCCTGATGGCTAAAACTGTGGAAGTGCACCTTTAAATAATAAAACTCAAACCAAACATACCTCTCAACAGTTTTTTCAGGTGCGTACTCATATTTTACAGCTTCCTGGTTTGCACAAATACCAGGTCTCAATTTGTAGCAGGATAAGTGAACAAATATATTAGGCATTGGACCCAACCAAAATATATATTTAAACACCTCCCCCGGGTCCCACACTTCTAAGCTACAATCAATTTACCATGCCCCTAAAACTAACTAATATGAAAGCAGAAAACATGTAAAAGCAGAAAAAGAACTGTAAGGACCCAATCCTATAAACACTAATTACTGTGAGTAGTGCTTCCTAGTGAGCAGTCCCACTGAAGTCAGTGAGATGACTTGAAAGAAAGGATTGCAGGATTATGCACTACTTTTGTTCCTATTGATCTAGAATACACTTTTACACTACCATAATGTGCTGTGCCATCTATTTAATTATAAGACAATTTGTTACCAAAAACTGAAAAAATGAATATGAAAATTGTGATATAAACCAACTCTGTGAACTATAAATAGAAACTACTTCATTGCTAGATACAAAACTTCAAGATCAATCAGTTGGCAATATGGCAGTGATTAAAAGAAAAAAAAGTTTTCTAAGGAAATAGTATCCATATCAGGGCACATATATTAACTAATATCCTTCTCTAATATTTTCCCTGAATTTTTTATAGGTTCTTTCGTATGTGCAAGAGAAAAGGAACTGCTGTCATCCAAGTTTATCCAAACTTACAGCTCCAGGTCGAGGTTTAGGAATCTCTCCATTGTATCGGACCCACTTTGTATGAGACTGTTCTACTGTGGCACTCTGCATATACTTTCCTTTGGAGAAAACTTCTTCCACAGTAGACAAGTTGTATGCACACACGGCTGACAGCCCCACATTATTCCTAAAATTAAACAGTGGAAAATGTTACCATCTTACTGTGTGGTGGTAACCAATTGAGATTAAATTCAATTTCTGGAAAAAGATTAAATGATACTCACAGTTGTGGGGTAAAAACTCCATAAATCACTGGTTCCTTCAAACTTGGAGACTTTAGAATAAAAACATCATTGATAATGTTGAAAATTAAATTCTTGTCAGGTGTGGTACAGATCAATCTGGCCTTGAGAAAGGAGGTCCATTTTTTCTGCAAAGTCCTTAATCCTCCTTGGTCCCTCTTTCAGAGGGGTTGAGGGAAAGAGAAGGAAAATGTAAGGTATATTTTCTTTCTTAAATAAAGGTTCAACACATACAACACTTACGTACTATCTAAAATTTAAACTGAATAGTCATGAATAAAAGCAAAAAAGCAACTAAAAGATACAACAACAAACAAATTAAACAATGCTGAAGAGGTTTTTTTGGATACAATAGAAACAATGTAGAATGGTTTCTCTCAGCACACACAGATAGTGTTATAGGGCCAAATTCTACTCCCAATTAAGTTGTGCAGCTCTGAAGTCAATGGAGTTACTTAGATATATGCTAATGAGTACAAAAAGAAAAGGAGTACTTGTGGCACCTTAGAAACCTGCTAATGAGTACAGATTTTCTGGAGGGAAGATGAAACTTACGACAGCTTCAAAGAACTGTATTACAATAATAGGCAGTAAATTGAGCTGAGCACAGAGCTTTAAAAAAAAAAACTGTACATGGGACAACAATTTAAAGTAAATAAAGCTGCATTATAACTGCACTTACAAAAGAAATAATACGATGTCTATTCTGTGATCATCTCAAAATGTTAGTAACTTAAGATCTAGTCTGGCAAACACATATGCACGTATTTAATTTTACTTCATGTGAATAGTTCCTAGGAGACAATGAGTATTAGGGCCCAATCCTTAAATTAGGGCAAGTACCATGAGTAAAGATTTGCAGGTTCAAGGCCTTAAAAATAAGAGAGATCATTCAACTACTGAGACTGTATACCCAGAAATATAATGAAATTAGTTGTGCAGTGACTATAAGAAATTTTACAATATTCGGGATCTCAAACTTCAGCTGTGCTACTAATCTTTAAAAGCAGGCATCTCAGACCCAAATCCTTGACAGAATTTCCTGCCCTTTCTTTAAGGCTGCTATGCAGAATATTGTATAAAATATGCTAATTCCAAAAAAGCAATCAAGTATTTATTTCCTCTTTTTAAGATAGTGTATGCGTATAGATGGGTAATCTGCAAGTGGTTCCAAATAGATAACAGTTAAAAAGCTATTCCAAATTTTATGGTTCTCTCACTTTAAAGCATTGACAAACTGTCAGCAGGCAAAGGACCATACTAACAAGACCAATCTAAATTTGCCTCAAGCTGCTGGAAGATAGAAGCCTCCAGGGAAACATTTGTTATTGGTGTTTTAAAATTAAATTAAATTAAATCAACGTAACAAAAGTTAAAACAATAAAATGTTCTGACCTTATAGAAATAAAATGTTTAGATAATTTCTCATTGCAATTTTGATTAAATCAATACATTCCAGCAAAACATTTTGTATTTGTATAATCAGCATCTTCTGTTCCATCAGAAAATTTTCACACCAGCTCTAATGAGTAGAGAATCAACTCAGCCTGCCATATCCAGGTTTAAACACATTAAATGTGACAGAATCAGGTTGCTGGTGATTGTTTCTTTCCAGGCTAGGACACCTCTCCATGAAAGTACTACCTGTCACACCACAGTGAAGAAACTAACCATCTCTACATAAAAAAAAAGCCTTATTTGGCTGGTCTGTAACCATTTAAAAATAACTCATAAAAGTCCACGACAATCACCCTATGGGCTCAGTTCTGCTTCTACTGAAGTCAGTGTAGCCTTTAATGCAAAAAAATCAAAGAATTGTTTCTGTGTTGTATAAAAGGGAAGGAAAGGGTAACCATCATCATTACTTTTTCAGCTGGGACACATGCTGAAATCTTACTCACTTCAGTTGTAGAGAGCTTAAAAAAATATTTGTTTTCACAGGCACCAACTAGACTGTCTGAGTAACTATATTTAGGTACAGAAGACTGATATGAATATTTGATTTGCTAAGAATAGATCTGACTACTTTTAATGTGTGTGTAAAACACAATATGAAATATCTTTCATATCTTGCGGATGTTGTCTCGATATTGGTTAAAGCAAATTATTAGATTGTGTCCCACCTTGCACACTCTACTTATTCTTGGAATCATCAACTTTCCAACAAATTCATATTCCACAGACATCTCAGTGAAAAAGAAGTACACTTTGTCATCTTCTTCTTCAGTGCTGTTTTGATCTGCTCTTATCACATCAGCAAAAACAAAACTGGGTTCTACGGATACAAATAAAGAGAAGCATTCTACATTAATAGCTACTTTTTCATTATTTCGTCATTTTCCTCTAGAGTTCTCTAGGACCATCCTTTCTCCCAAACCCCATGTTGTGGGCAACTGCACTCCATTTAGAAGGCCTGGAAGCGGCTCCTCCATGAGCCCATCAATATTGTTCCTATTTGGATAGGGCTGCTGGAGAGCACAGCTGTGTGAAATATTTGCATTCCGACTCAAACTGATTGGAATGGAGTTACAGGTTTGCGATCCCAAGATTTCACATGCCCACACTCAACAGCATGATCTGAAGCTGCTTGCTTATCTGATCATCTGTCTAGTCACCCTCCCTGGCCAGCCTCTACCTCCTGTACCAGCAAGCCCTAGGACCTGCTGGAAGAAATGCAAGGTAAGAAGGGGAAAGTGATGTACTACGGTTCATGCTCCTTTGAGGTTTGAGTTAACTAAATATGAACCTCAAAGCAAAGGTGCAGGGGTTGGTCAGTTTCCATTTTCTGAAAATCCTTTCATGAGTTGAACCCTATCTGCACAGCCCAATTGAAAATCCACCCAACACACTCGCAAATTCAGCTGGCTTGGAGTACAGGTCCTTAAACTGAACTTGAAAACATGCTGACAGGAGGGTAAGGACACTTTTTTCCTTATCATCTAATAGTCTGGCTAGTCATGCCAAAGCAAGGTGAAAGGTGAATGGAGACAGGATAGACTGTACTGCTTCTGGATCATGTCAAAACCTGAATGTCCTGATGATTTTCAGAGTCAAGGCCACTGAGACTCGAAGTCTCAAACTAAGTATTTTCTCTCTCACACACACTCAAACAATTAAAAAGTAAACAAAACACCTTTTTCTTCTAAAAACAAAACATAGCAAGAAACAGCACCTCAGAGCCATCACAAAATTGCCTTTTTTCTTTGAATATATCCATGGACTTCAAGTAACTATGCTCAGAGATCTGAACTTTTATAAGGGAAAAAAATATCCATTTTGGCCTTTTTTTATGTATTAGGAAGAGGTTTTAGTGGTAGTAAATAGGGAAATGTGGTAGGAAAAACCTTCAGTAAAGGAAATTGGCTTAGTTGCCTTCACATTTACTTACCATTAAGCCAAGGTATTGCATATTCTGTTCTCAACGGGCTCTGATGAGAGTTTCTAGAAATAATAGGCTCACTTCCCAAGAAGTTATAGGAAGTTCCTGAATAAAGCTCTCCATCTTTAACATAGAAAATAAAACACAATAAATACTTCAAGCCATACTACTTATTAAGTAACAAAAAGGTATAGAAATATTTCAAGACAAGTTTTCAAGAGAATATATGGTAATTTAAACCTCTCTTGAGGGAAGATGGCAAGAATTTCCTATATATTAAATTTGACATTTTTAGTGCTTATGTTTCCCCTCTGATCTTCTTTAAAGCTGATGTTTTTATATCTAATTTGTTACTGTTCTAATACAACTTTGATGGCAGAAAGTTACCAGGATTGCTCCTGCAGTAATTGTGAACGCATCTGCTTACAGCTGATTTATATTGTATACATAAAAATATAAATGAACTTAAAATATACCACTGAATTTTTGTAATTGAATAATTCTTTAGAAATTATTCAGAAAAAGTATAGGATATTCCTCCAAAAGTGAATCAAACTGAATTAATAAGAAGAATTTAAGGATCATAATCCAGTAAGTGTGTTCCTTCTGTTTCCCGTTTCATATTAATTTAAACTTTTCTTCCATGGTCTTGCTATATAAACATACAACCACAAACTTCACTGGTTTTCCCATATGAAGACTTAGTGTGGTTTAACCCTCTGATGATATGTTCATGATCACTGATTTCCCATTAATCTATTCTGTTTGGAGAAGAAGAAAGTATTCAGCCCACTTACTTTTTCACTTTTTAATTTACTGACACACGTTTTTAAATTACTTATATTTATACACAGATTCTTCTGCAGTGCAATTTTCTTTCACTGACAGTTTCATCAGATACTAAAGTGATGGGTGCTTTGGAAATACAATCTGGTGAATGAATGACTATATCAATAGCTATCATCTGCTTGAACTGAAAATCCTAAACATTATTCCCAAAAACCCAAAATGAAAAAAAGTCTAAAAACTATGAATTGCTGCAAGTTTTATGTTAAAAAAAATCACTTCAATTATAGAATACAAATATTTTGATGTGTGTCTAAAAAAACCAACATCACAAACCCTGGTATTATGTCCTAGTGAAAAGATTAGGGCATGATGGAGGAGAAAGAATCAATGATTTTGTATTGATGATGTCATTAAAGTTTGAACTTACCAACCATAACTGATGTGTAGCTTTGGGCAGGGTCAAATGGACATCTACCTTTACCATCTTCATTTTTACCTCGGAGTTCAAATGACGTTAAATTCTATACAGAATTAATTTTTAAGTTAAACCAAAAGAGTTACATTATTTACTTTCTAATTCAAACAATACATGTATGCAGTCAAAAATAGCTGTATAAAAATATAAAAATAAAGTTTTCTGTATTATTAATACTAAACATCAAAAGACACTTTAAGAGACCATATACTGAATTAAAAAAACAAACAAAAACCTTTAAGTAATAAAGAGAGGAAATAACCCAACAGCTTGGGAGCACAAAGGAAGGCGGAGGAAAGGGTAGTGGGAGGGGAGAAAAGAGTTCTAGACAAATGAGGACGCCCAACTGAAAAGGTGCAGGGAGAGAAGACAGTTACGAGGTGAAGAACAGAGAAGTGAAAAGAGAAGTCAGAGGAGGTGGTTACAAGGTGGGAGAATTAGTTTGAGAAATGACTATGCAGAGTTTTGAAAACCAGAGATGGACAGGAAGACTGTGAAGTTGTCAGATGATGGGTGTGATATGACCCTATTTTTGGAAGTGTGGGAGTAATCTGTCTGCAACTTTATGGACTTCCAGATATTAAGAGAATAGGAGTTTAGCAAGACCACTAAAATGGGAAAGGAGCAAAAAAAATGGGGGGACTGCATGAATAAGGACTTCAAAAGAGGCAGAGTCAAGGGATGTACGAATTCTGGCAATGTTCTGGAAGTGCTGATATACAGACTCAAAGACAAGCCACAGTCTAAAATAATTCCTAGATTTCTAGCCTTGGGAACACAAGTTAAGGGGAGCAATAGTGGAGTTAGAGACATGGAACAGAAAGGATATTTTGCTTTAACCTAGAAGAAGGACTTCACTCTGAAGTATTCAGTGATATGAAGCTCTGGAATACCCATGAGCTGATAGAGACAAGATAGGCAGAGACGGGAATCTGAGAGAGGTCAAGGAGAGACAGAAATGGGTATCATCCACACAGAGTGTCAATACCATTTAAAACTATGTATTTCGGCTACTGCAAATTTGCATCAATAGAACGTAATGAAAGCAAAGCCTTAAAGTAAATATGTTTCTGTTAATAACCAAGCTAAATCAATATTTTGTTAAAGGCTTTGTACAGGAAGAGTGAAATTAACCTCCAGACTCTGTGGTTATCATGAGACAGTATCACACCCGCTGGAAAACTATGACTGGCACTGGAATTCCAATTGCCTTAGGAAACAAAGATTAACTCATCAGGTACACTTTTCTCGAGTTCACCTTATTATTTAAATGAGCCGGTTTAGCTGGTTTTAAAGTTATTATTAAGAGAGAATGCATAGTCACACTTACCAGATGATCACAGATTGGCTGAAATGCATTTGTGCCACACACATAGAGAACATTATCATTCAGTGGTTGTAAGACACGCACATAGTTAAGGCACTCCGTCTGTAGTATGGAAGGAAAAAATAAATCCATTCTGATCAGCCACAACTTCAACATTATAATAGGAACACAGCTGACAACAAGCTATGTTGTCAATTCTTCCATTTCTACTCCTCATGTTCTATCACAAGCAGCATTTCATATGTTTAAAAACATACAGGG
Organism: Caretta caretta; assembly: GCF_965140235.1. Classification (NCBI taxonomy): domain Eukaryota; kingdom Metazoa; phylum Chordata; order Testudines; family Cheloniidae; genus Caretta; species Caretta caretta. Next base: position 86,134,837 of record NC_134210.1, on the reverse strand, counting down.
CTAGGTGATATGATCATTATTGAGACCAGAATCCACTCTAGCTGACTCCCTAAGAGCAGCATCCAGTGTTATATTTTTGGTGTACAATTGTTTCTAATATGCCCATTATCTCCTAAGTGACCAATTTTGCTTCAGAATTAATATGTTCGTATACAATAGCTAAAATTCGGATTCACTTGGATCTCAAAATTTTGTCTCAAGTCTAGTTCAGATAAAATGGCCTGTCATAATCCAGAAGTAAAGTCTTCAATCTGCCACACATAAATGTCACTTAGCTTCAGATTATCATTTCCTGGATTTTTGTATATACTACAACTCTGATGTGGGCAGCAATCATTATGACAGTTAACAGCTCCTAGTGTGTGAATTTGCCATGTCCACAGGGGTTTCCCACTACCTCGGATGGCATGCTGTAAACTTAGTGGTTTTTATAGCTTCCTGCAGCCTTTTGGGATGCTGGTGCTGGCAGCCCTCGCTTTACTCAAAAAATAAACATCCAATTACAGCAATTAATTCCTTTAGCTTTGGAATGAAACTGGCAGTTTGGACATAGCTTCGAATGTCAAGGGAAGAGTACAGATTCAAAATGCTGAAAACCAGTGAGAATGCTTGTTAACTCTGAACACCCATCTGTGTTTATTGACTTGATCAATAATCCCTATCTGTATTGTGAGCCTCATTTGGCAAGTTCCTGATGGAATACAGAAAGATACCACCATTGTTCAAAACATACTGGGAGCTAGAATAAATAAGCATGCACAACATAACAATGAATACACACAGAAAGTCCCAGAGAGAGCAACAGAAATTCAGTGAAAAGAATAAAGGATGAGACAACAGAAACCATATGAAATACCATTAGGTAAATTACATATAGCTAGCATAAAATACTCAAGAACCAAAGTAACCTATGTGAATTACGGCAGTGTTTCTCTAACAGTTGATCGGGACTCTCAGAGTAGTCACAAAAGGCAATCAGGGAGATCACAAGGTACTGAGAGTTTTATTACAGTTCTAAAGCAAATAAAATAAAATTTCCAGAATAATTTTAGGGCAGCCAAAACCTTCAAAATCTGTGAGGTCAAATGTAGGAGACAGGGTAGCAGTAGCAGCCCCACTCCTTTCATGTGAGCACAAGTGACTCTCTCGCAATACACTATCGCACTCTCCAGCTCCCTGCACACCTTTTCTATTCAAGTGCAAGTGTTCTCTATCACCACTCACAACGCACGCACACAGAGTATAGACTTATCCATATTATCATTGATACAATTACTATAAAAGTAAAAGTAACAAATTGAAGCAGGACATAAGGAAGTGACAGCCTGAAAACATTGCAAAAACTGTACCAGAGTAAGTAGTTAAAGTGCAAAATTAACTGCTGCAGTTTACAAAACCCACTGCAATTAACCATTTGCTGGAATTTTTTTTATAAATTATCACTCCTAAATAGTTACATTCAAAACACTGTTGAAAATGCTTTCCAGAAAACTAAATTCATAATGCTTTGCTGAAAGCTAAAGGACAAACAAATTCACCTGTTTGGATTTGCCCTTGTCTGCACATTTAGTTTTTTTGTCTTCAGTGACCTTCCAATACAACTGGGGAAAAAGAAGCGAAACAAAAACAAGTTCAGTGCACTTCACATTCACTTGAAAGCTATTATTAAGCGCAATGCATAATACAGAGAGCAGATCATGTTTAAAAGACAGTCCGCTGCAAATAAGTCATTCTGCAAGTAGCTGTCAGGGACCCCTCAGTGTTTGTCTTTATCCTCTGGGGAGGTGGCATTTCTGAATGCATGTGCAGTAATAGAGGTTTCAGCCACGGCCAGCACCTCTTAGAGTTCTGTACAAAGATATACTATGACGTTTCTTCTCGAATTATTAATGAAGTTCCCTGTGTTGTGTTTACTAGTGAGATAAGATTATGGTAGTTTTAGAGACTTCTACATTAAAAAAGCTGAGGGAAGAATACAATTTTTGGGGGGAAATGTCAATAATTCCTGGACCGTTATGCAGCTAAAAGGGCTTCAGTGGCTGTACGTGTCGCCATGGATACTGGACTGTGTCCAGTATATCTATCTCCTGGTGTTTTTCACTGAATATCAATGTGGTTCTAGAGTAGTTTTGCTTCTTAATATGTTTCAGATAGTTTAAATGAAAATGATCAACTGTTGAAGAGGGATCAGTTTTACGTGCAGCTGAAAATCAATATAATCACGGGTCATGAGTATTTCCTTACACAACTTTGTGAATTAAACTTAAGAATCAGAAGGAATTTTCTCAAGACCGTTCTAGGTGAGAAACTGTGCTCTCTCTCTTAAGGTACGTCACACTCCTTTCCGAAGACCCTAAAGTACATATACACACAACTCTAGCATGGATATAAACAGCAATGTAGATGGTGAAGCATTGCTTAGGCGAGTAAAAGATGTGCCTGAACCCCATAGGTATGTACTCAGATATATACCCTCCATGGCTCTCTCTGTTTGTTCAAGCAGTGCCTGCCCAGTACAGTTTTAGCAGTAGAGTGTCCCACTGCCTCTCCTGCAGCACGGAAAGGCTCCAACAGAGTGAAGTCAGTGGGGAAATGCTCTGGCAGCTCCCAGCTGCTGAGTCTTTCCTCTCTGCTTCCCCCGTGCCACAGCCTTTCATTGACATGTGTAGCTACACACCGCAGCATGGACGTAGTGTGCTTTTCACTGCGACTTTCAGCTACGCATACCATAAACACTACTGCAAGAGGTGTGCAGTGTAGATGTAACCTTAGAGACACATTGCAAAACTTATAGCCCAGGAGGAGACTGCTGGCTTTAAGGAACCTTTGCACTATCCATTTGGATAGTTATGGGGTGTGGAGAGGCCCCACTACAGGGTAATTCAGACAATGCTAGGGGTCGGTTAAAGTTATGGCAGCCTGTCCTATGGCCTAAAGTGCTGCCTAGAATCTCTACAGTGCTGTTTGTTGTAGTCCTGCTCCTGACGAGCCCTTTCTGCCTCCAGCATGCCCCCTACACCAGGACTTGAAAAAGGGTCCTTGAAGGCAACCTTGCAACTGTCTCCCACAGTGTCTGCACCAGATACGAGGCTTTTCAGACCCCCGTAAGCCATTCCAGCCCTTAATGCATCATAAAGGGACCATAGCAGGGATGAGGATCTCATCCTCTGGCTATTCAAAATCAAGATGGCCAACCTAAACTAAACCCTCACAAAGTTTTAAACACATGGAGGGGCAGCAAAACATTTATTTCCCCCCTGATTCTGCTCCACATTAGAAATGCAATCATGCAAGGAGCTCTGCACCTTACACACCCAGTCATAGCTTCATAAATGAATGATTTATCAAGGTGGCAGCAAGGTTACAGAAGCCTCTAACTCCACCTTCAAATTTATTTTACTTGACAGTAGCCAAGATACTGTAACAGGGAGGCCGTTGTACACCTCATTCATGGTTGCTGAAGATGGCTTGTTATTTTTCTTTTTAATTTTCAAAATTAGAGCTCAAAATTTCAGAATTTAGGAGGCAAAGCACAAGTTTTCTACAAAAATGTCACCAAAATGGCATTTATACAAGAATCTGTTTAACATTTCTAGGTAACATTGCTAGGTAACATGAAAAAAATACTTAGGAGTTTAGAATTAGAAAAAGCACAGTAACTAGTGCTTTCAGGGTGAATTTTCAGAGTAATGTGCATGGATGGAGCAAACTGTCAAATTCCCACTAATGCTCACGGGAATCACAAGGTGAAATCACCTATTTGGCAAACTGAAAATTAATCCATTAAAGAATAAAAAATACATTTTTAATTTCAAAAAAATCCAGTGTATTTAAAGCAGTTCCAGACATAAAATACCTCAGTGAATCTTTACTAGAATGTTTTAAAATTCACTATTTCCTTCTCACCTTTCCTGTTTTTCAATGACATTACAAAATTACCTGTAATTTTTTCTTCCTGAATAATATATATGTGCAACATAAACACAAATATATTTACTATAGTCTACACACTATAGCTACATGAAATATCCTACTATCTATAACATTAGAAAAACAAATCTACCCCAAAAAATTCTGGGATGCAATTTTTTTTTAAAGGTGGATAGGAAATTAAAAATGCATACCTACCTCATGATGTTTTTCAGCAATATTCACTGAATTTAATGCAAAGATCACTTCTCTAGCTCCTACATATAAAACGTCTTTGTCATCACTTAGTAATAAAGTTGAATAGTTAAACACTTCTGGCTCCTGAAAATGGACCAGTTGTACTTCTGTTAAAGTAAAACAAACAGTAATGAAAACCATTTGAGGACTTTTTTTTTCTAATCTATCTAACCAATATTGCAGTACTTTGACAACATCTTAAAAGCAGCAAAACTGAACATAGAACCCTATTATAATAAAAATATTGGGGTCATCAAAAAGAGTAGTTAAATCATGGGTTCAGTTAGTCAGGAGTTTGGGGCTGCAGCACTGACATACAATTGCTTTTTCCTGGATTTCAGTTTAAATTAATATCTGGGATTTGTGCTGCTGATCTCAGTTTAATTTACAACTGGGATTTCAAACTACTGCACATTTGTTGCATCTTTATTTCATATTGTGTACACATGCACACAACAGTATACAAAAAATGACATTAAAACTCTAGAGGTCTGCCTTAAACTTTAACCCTCTGCTTCATTCTTAACTAACCCTGTGCAAGACTGAACAAAGTGTTAGACTGCCCAACCAAGATGCACCTTGATAGGGGTAGGTAGCAAACTACATTTACCCCCATACACCAAACTTGCATTCACAAGTGCCACCCATCAGCACAGAGAATAGTATCATGCTCTCGCAGGAAACTGCTTTACTCTCAGCTCCATGTGCTGCAAGTGAAATGGATTAGGCTGTCATTCTCTGATCCTAAAGTGAGATGAGTACAAAAGAGCAATTCAAAATGGCCAAACTTTGCAACAAAACGCTTGATAAGGGAGTGAGGGGAAATAGAAGACACAGGCCACTCCCTTTACTTTGGGCTTTCTAGCTGCCCTCCTGAGGCCTGGAGCTTTCCTAATCAGTCACAAATGCCTCGGAAGGGAAACGAGGGCTGGCAGGAATTAGACAAATTATTGAGCAAACTTGTCAGAAAGCTGGAATTTTCTCAGAAAGCTCTGCTGCAAAGAGGCCTGGTTGAGCTGCCAGCTGCTTGGGAAGCAGGAAAAACTGGGGGAAACTTCAGAGACACAACATAAGAATGGCCATACCGGGTCATACCAAAGGTCCATCCAGCTGAGTATCCTGTCTACCGACAGTGGCCAATGCCAGGTGCCCCAGACCATGTGAACCGAACAGGTAATGATCTAGTGATCTCTCTCCTGCCATCCATCTCCACCCTCTGACAAACAGAGGCTAGGGACACCATTCCTTACCCATCCTGGCTCATAGCCATTAATGGACTTAACCTCCATGAATTTATCCAGACAGGGAGTTCCCCTACTGGACAGGTTTGGCCCACACCAAAGGTGCAAACAGCTGAAGTACCATTGTAATGGATTTGTGGACTAGAGCTAATTAGGAATTTTACGACAAGTTGCTTTTGCATCAAAACCAAAACAGTGAAACTGGATCGGATTAGTTGAATTTCCCAACTCGAAAAAGCATAGAGAAAACAGTTTTCATATTGTTAAATCATTTTGTTTTGACATTTTCTCAATGAAGATATTCTCATTTTCTGGTTCAAAATGACTTTTGGTTTCAAAATATAAGCTTATTAGACCAAAAAGTCAAAATCAAAATGAAACTTTTCAAAATTATTGAAACATTTTTGATCACCTAAATTGAGGGTGTGTGTGTGGGGGGGGGGGGCAACAGTTTTTCATTTGTGAATATTTTCAAGATTTTTACTTTTTGTCCCAATGCAAGATGGAAAACAAATAATCAAATACTCAAAAATATTCATGAGATGGGAAAACCATTTCCTCTGTGGGCCTTAGCACAAAGAAGAAATTTTCTCTGCGAGGAGAACTAATGACCAGCCAAGCTCATGTTTAATGCCTATCAATTAAATTTCTCACTCTCATTTCCTTTCCCTCTATCAATTCTTTCCCTCATTCTGTCTACCCTTTTGTTCATTTTTCTGCTCTACCCTTTATACCAGGAGTGAGCAACCTGTGGCCCATCAGGATAATCTGATTGCGGGCCGTGAGACATTTTGCTGACATTGACCGTCCGCAGGCACGGCCCCTCATAGCTCCCAGTGGCCGCAGGTTGCCCACCACTGCTTCATACTATACCCTATCTTCATTATCAGCTCCTTTCTCCTTTCTGCTATCCCCCAATCTTCCTCTTTTTCACTCTCATTGCATGTGTATTTGAAACAGAGAAAGTCGCCATATTCCCTACTAGTAGTGGGGCAGTTGCCCCACTTTGGCAGAGGAGGGGTTAAAGCAGGCTAAAGGGAGCCTGTGCAGAGAAGGGCAGAAAGTCGGCCAGGCTGGGCCCCCTATAAAGGCTGCAAAGCAGAGGAGGCAGCAGCCTCTTCCTGACAAGCAAGGGAGAAGGACTGTTACCTGCCAGGTGGCGGCTCCTAATGAAAAGGGCCAAGAAAGTGAAAGGGCCAAGGGGAAGTGGCCCAGGGTACACAGGGAGAATAGGAGATTGAAGGAGGGCAGTGGGAGGCTGCTGCTAGAGGGTCCCTGGGTCGGGACCCAGAGTAGAGGGCGGGCCTGGGTCCTCCCCTCTCCCCTTACACCACACCTTACCATGGAAGAGCATGACCGATGTACTGTGCCTTGTCCCTGGGGCAAGGGACTAGACTTTGGGGAGGCAGGTGGCCACGAAGGCAGGTGGCCACGAAGGCAGGTGCAGAATGAGGACTGCTGATATCCCTAGAAGCGGGTGCGGGGGGGGGGGGGGGAGGAGAATAGAGCAGGGGCACAGCCAGAAGGCTGTGTTCAGAAAAGGATGCCGCAAGCCAGGGAGTAACGCGGGTTCCAGACAGCACAGCTGAGCAGGCAACGGGTGGGACACCACCTGCAGAGGGCACTCCATGGCTAGGACATCGCTAATTCCCAAAGCAACCCACAGGAGGTGTCGCAGTGATGAGGGCCCGACATGTTACACTACTACATAAATCTTTTCCAAGAGAACTAATAGAAAATCCCGCACCCAATTAGAAGAGACTGCAGGCAACATGTTAATGTATAGCTGTTGTGTGAATTTAAATTGGGAGTTCAATTGGAAACATGCATAGTTTGGCTGGAGCCCTATGATTTTGGTGCATGTTTGTATTTAAACACACCCTAATTTAGCAATGTAGCAGAAAATTCCAGATTAATACTAGGTATGGACCTGTACATATTTTTGTATAAAATTTGTTTTCTCTATTGTCTTTAAAGAGTCTTTCATAATGCAGGAAACTGCATCTGATATTTCAAATATTTTTCCAAACAATGTCCCAGGGCCCCCCTCACAATATGCTAAAATTCCCCCTTCAGAGTGAAATATGAATGTAAGAACATATCTCCATATAACATGCCTAAGACTGACATGTAACATTAAAAGCTGTATGTGCCTAATGGAGAATAAGACATTGTGGTGCTGGACAGAGAACAAAGGAGCAGTTGTGTTCAGGGGCAGGGGTATACATCAGAGCTAAATCAAACCAAGAGAAACTACTGCTGTTAACTATAGTCACCGCTATTTGGGAGCTCCAAGATGCCCAAAGCTTACATACAACATTTTTTCTCCAAGGTAATAAATCTTATATTCCCATGTTTCCTGGCTCTTTATGCCCATTAACATGGGAAATATTTTCAGGGCCTTATGCCAGTATTTTATTGTGGTCCTAATGTCCATGTATATTTTCCTGCAATAAACTCATTTGTACTTGACATCTGTGCTTAAGGCTATTTCTTCACACTGGCCATAAGCTTGCTTCGCTACACACTGCAAGCCTCTCATTTCAGTTGCGGAGTCAGGAGGAGTCAAGGACTCAATGGTATCCTTCACTCAGGATTTTCTCCTTGCCCAGTAAAAACAACCTTTATGGTATCTAGAAAGAAACATCACAGACATTACATACAGTAGCTCAACATATTTTATTGCCTTATAATCCGTGTTCCAAAAATTATTCAAGTCCTGGGCTATACAGAGCATGTAGAATTCCATAGATTTACTTTTTCACCCCATATTTGTTCCATTTATGCTAATAGAAATCAGAATGGTTATGAGTACTAGGTGTGATAGTGGCCATGGGGGAAAAAAACGGCTCAGTGAAGAAGCTGGATTGTGTTCCAATTCCATGTCATCACATGGCAGATGGAGAAAGGATCAAATATTTATTTGCTCTTTATTTGGTAGTTTATACTGAGATGTGGATTTATACCTAAGCACACAAACCCATTGAGTTATAAGAATTTACATTTCTATCAAGCCTTCAGAATGGACTGAAGAATTTTAGCTTCAAGCAACAAAAGGGGTTGCACATCTAGGCACATGCAAAGTCCCCCTTACCCCACATCCCTACAAAGTTCTCCCCTTAATAGTAATTTAACTTTCTACATTTCTTTTTCATCAACAGTAACAAGAGAGATACAAAGGGAAGAACAGGGCTTCAATTAACAATGAACTGATCTCAGTGGCTTTGGGACTGATTAGGACCAATTGCAACTGTAAATGAAATGGCTACGCAAAGTACACAATACTGTACATTGACACACTCCAACAGTTGCTAAAAGGTTCTGAATGGTAAAATGACTGCACTGACAAGGTACTTCTACTCACAAAACATCATGTCTGCTATGGTATTATTTCAAATCCTATTGCAATCAATGGGACTTTGTCTTGTATTCACACTCCACTTAAAGCTCTACTATGTAATGTAAGTGTAAGTAAAAAAAAAAAAAAAATTACAACAATAGTTATTGTGCAAGTACAACAGCTGTGTTCCAGAGTTTTAAAAAGGCATGAACTGCTTAGCAAGAAACTGATTTCACAATTCCATCCACCCACCCAAACAGTACTGATAGGTCTTCTCTGAAAAATTTTGCCGCACATCTTTCTGACAGGATGTGATTTAGATCTAAAGAGACTTATTGGACATGATTGCGAATTAGCAGGAATGTAAATAATTCTGTTTTAAACTTTTGTCCAGATTTTATTTTATGCTAAGTAGCCTTGGGCTTCTGACTACCTCTCAGTTGTGGACAATTTCTCCTAAAGTTTGTCCATCATGAGACATGCTAGTCTCTTTTCTCTGTCAATCCTGCAAAAGGATTGAGCGTAGCTGGGGAAATGTACAGAGACCTTCAGTGACTCCACTCGCCAAAAAAGTGCTAAGATCCCCCTAAACTCAGTTTTTCCTATGTAGCAATACAAACAGCTTAGTGGCTATGATTAAGGCTAAGATTTTGTCTCAGATATTTTTAGTAAAAGTCACCGACAGGTCACGGGCAGTAAAGAAAAAATCATGGAAGCCTGTAACTTGACCCTGACTTTTATTAAAAATACCCCTGACAAAATGGGGAGCCTAGCTGTGGGGTCCTCATACTGTCTGCAGAGATTGGACAGCTGCCGGGGCAGGTAGGGGCTCATCGCTCCAGGGTCCTGTGTTCCCTGTAAGCTGTGCGCTTGGGCAGCGTGCAGGAGAGATTTAAGTGCCGTGCACAGCTGGCAGCATTTGTTCAGGTGCCCCTCCCCCATGTTGCTCTGTCCTGCAGTTGCTCCTGGGACCCTGCTGGCTGTGCAGGGAGGGAAAGGGGGGGGTGCTGATGTCAGGGTGTCCCCCTCCCCTGTACTCCATCTCCACAGAGCAGGACAGGGCAGAGGGGACAGCCTGGCTCAGGAGGACTCGGAGCTGCTGCCGTCTGAATGGTGAGTGTCTGAGTGCACTGTTTCTGAGATTTCCCCAGCAACCAGCTCACACAGTCTCTCTGTCTCACTCACAACACACCACACACTTGCTCTCCCCCCACCCTCGAAGTACCCCATTTCCACAGAGCCGGGGAGGGGAGACAACAGGACTCCGGACAGAGCAGGGGAGCTTTCAGTGAGTGTCTTAAAGAAACAGCGCACAGCTTTCCCCAGCAGCCAGCACACACACTGTGTGTGTGTCTCTCTCTCACACACACACACAGTCTCTGTCTCTTTCACACTCACCTCCCAACACATACTTGTATTATTGTTGTAGTTAGTTCTTGGTACTTCCTGTAATGCACATACTCTCTGAAATTTTATTCTTTCAAAGCGTACTGGTCTATGCAGTCCATAATTTTTATTTCTCTTACACTTAAATTTAATTGAGTCCTGAGTTCTAAAATGCCTAATCTGTCCTAGCTGGAGTAATTATCCCTATGGTAACTTTTTAAAAATATATGTTATATCTAGGTTTTTTGTTTCTACTGGTGGCACACATAGGCACATACCTCGGGTCACATATCAAAATGTATTCCACACATGAATGGAAAAAATTAGAGGGAACATTGCCGTGGTCCCCTGGCTCAGAGCTCTGGGGTACCCCCGCCACCTGCAGCGGCCAGAAGCTTTGAAGGATCCCCAGCACCCTCAGCGGCTTGGAACTCTGGGGGCCCCCGGCACCTGCAGCCACGGGGAGCTGCGGGATCCTCCTGCCACCACGGGTGGCGGGAGGACCCTGCAGCTCCCGGACGACAGGGCTGAATTCATGGAGGTCGCTGGAAGTCATAGGTCCTGTGACTTCTGCAAACTTCTTGAAAAAAATCGTAGCCTTAGCTATGACACGTGACAGATAAGGATTTACTCTTTCTTGAAAGGAGGCAGGCACTTTTCCGTAACTCAGTAAATCACATGAGAGAGAAATGACAATAAATTGAACAAAAAATTCCAAACTAGTAATATATTATAGATTTTTTTCAGCAAACAAAATCTGAATTAATAGGTTACTTATTAAATGCTCTAAGACACATTTTCCCCTGACTCTGACTTTCCAGAACTTTCTATTGCTGTAATGATGCTTGATAAAAGAAATACATGCAGGTGTCGCCTTATGTACCGTATGAAGACACATCCTAGGAATTTTTCAATTTTTTTCATATCAAGAAGCAAACCAAGAAGCTTTGGCATATTTTTCACAGCATAGAAACAGTCAATTAAACGAACATTTTTATATTGTTCTTTTTCCTCGTAGTGAAGGGTCTAGTCCATGCTTTTCAAAAGTGACTAGTGACTCTAGGTTTCTATTTAGGGTGCTGAAAATGGAACAAATTCAAGGGGCCTGGTGTTCACACATTAGCTCTTTCTGAAAATCAGGCCCCAGAATCACTAGTTACTTTTGAAAACGTTAGCCTTGATCATTCATTCAAGTTTCATAATAGCAACAGCTAAGCAAAGTCTCTGTTAAATTGGGGGTTGAGGAGTTAACAAAGAGACTGGCAGGGCCCATATCACATTAATAGTTTTCTGTTACAAAGTGATTAAAGAAATTACATAGAACACCCACACCCCATTTCACTACTTAAGTCATTGTTCTTACCTCTATGTTCCCAAGTGATCCTTGGTACTGGACCAAATGCTGCTGCTGCTCCGAACAATAAACCCAAAGCTGCATACAAACTAGAGAGAGCCATGGTAAGAGTCCTTGCTCTACGGAAGTTGGAGGATAACTGCAACAATTAATCTTCCTTTTGCGAGGAAATCTCCAGTTCCAAATAGTATGTTACAGGGTAGACATTGCCGAACTTAACGTTGCAATAAATGGGTTGGAAAGATGTTCCCAAGCCTATGCATCCAATAGATTACTTCTCGAAGGTAATACACATTTTCCAGGACGCAGAATACAGAGATTGTTCACACTTTCCACAGTGTTTCTCAGCAATTATTCTGCCTCTTGAGAACATTCTTCCGATTCATCTTAGTAGTAAATGAAACTGCATAGGGGAAATGGGGTGGAAAAAGAAAAGAGAAGGAAGTGGGTTGAGTTTTCAACAAGATCAATGACTTACAGCCACATGGTATTTTTGGCAAGTACTTCAATAGCATTATGCAGAGTTTATAAAAAGAGTAATTTTCACAAATTACATGATTATAAAATTATACTTTATATGATAACCACAGACAACTATTGACAACAGTAATTTCTATCTACTACCCACATTATAATTCATATTTGGAGGCACATAGTACTGCCATTTATGTAGAGCTGAAAGTCTACTCTGCTTTACATCTTTTCCTGCCTTTAAACGTGGTTGTTTTTTTTTTAAAAAAAACCCCTGCTTTTCTGAAATATAAAAAAATAAATACAATGGTGAGTTTAGCAAATTTATATTTCAACATGTTCTCTTCTGGAATCATGTTGAGACTAGAGCTGACAAAAATGTTTCACCAAACTGCGTTGAAAGAAAACATTCCAAAAAAGTCAAACCATTTTGTTTCAATGTTTTCAAAACACTGATTTTTCAGTTTGAAAACTTTTTTAAAAAATTTCCTTCAATTTTATTTTTTTAAAATTAAAATAATTGAAAATACTTTAATTTGAAATGAAATATTTTTGTTTGACCCAACACACAAAGAATTTAAACTTTTTAATTCACCAAAAATTTTGAAAAAATTTGTTTTCAGTATGAGGCAAATTTGTTTTCCCCATTTTTTCAGAGTTCACAACAAACCAAAAAAATCCATTATTTGCCCAAAATGAAATGTTTTTGCTCTTTCAACAACCTTAATTTTTTTATGGTCAGTCTACTTCCTACTCAAAAGCTCCAAATCAGTCATCAGAGATGTGTGGATCCAAGACACAAATACAGGGCTAAATTCTCATATCCTCACTCATGTAAGGGTATCATAATACCTTATGCCACAAGCGGTTTCACAGAAGTCAATGTGAGTAAGTGTAATAGGCTGGGCCTTTCTCTAAGATCACACTTGAGTGGTTTCAGAGGCTCTTCTCCCACAGTTCTTTTCCTGCTTTGGAACCGTATTCCAGCCTTTCCAGGATCTCCGGTCTGGGGGTCTTCCACTAACATTCAGTCTCTGAGTTTCCTGTAAAGGTCTGATTTATTTATAGCAGTCCAGTAAGGCTGGACCCCAGGTCAGGGTTTATCTTTGCCCCCTGCCCCACCGTGATCAGCTCTCGGGTCTGTTAAGTCCTTGTGGTCAATGGAGGCTTGTCAGCAACATTTTTAGGGTATTATTAATATTTGGAATCGAACAAACAGGCCAGCATGCCCTTAAGAGACCATCTTTCTAGCACAATAGTACTTAATAAACCACACATTTTAAAGGCGATTTGTAAAGGTTTTTCTGGTTTTGTTTTTAAATCCCCCTTCAAACGTTAGTTAGATTCCAGAAGAGGAACAAAGCAAATGTAGTTAGCATTTACCACCAGCAAAAAAATCCTGAGAAAATCCTAGCTACAAATATTCTCATTTCCCTGACACAGCAAATTACACTGCAACCAGAACAAAGATTTGAAAAACTCCTTTCCATTTTAAACCTGTATATTCATTCCCTATGTTTATGGTACAGTGGTTGTGATGTCATTCAGTCTGGCAAACAAATGAGTAAGTCTGCAGTTTAGACTTCATGGGATATCAGAGAGATAACTTTCTTAAAATACATCACTAGCTGTGTTTCTAATAAATTATATACTCCCCCTCTGCCTCCCATCCTTGGAATCGTACATGTTTAATTACTTACCCTACAGGAACTGCAGGTTTTCAGGATGATTTCCCATATGTATATTCCACGTTTGGTGTGTGTACACGCTATGTACTGGAGACTGATTCTTTTGGTCAGCAGTAACTGTTGTAGCTGTGCCTGAGCCCTGAGTGTCCTTGTGCCTCCAGCTGAGCACATAAAGGGCAGGGCTACCTCAACCATCTCTCAGTTCCTTTACCCCACAAAGTCTGGATGTTATCAGACTCTGTAACAGGAGGGATGGGGGGCAGGTCAGCGAATATATACGTATGGAGCACACATCTTGAAGAATTACAGTAATAGTAAGGTAAGTAATCATTTCTTCTTCTTCCAGAGCTTGCCTATGTAATATCCATTCCACTCGTGCCGATTCCTACGCGGTGATCTAGTCACAGGAGGTGGATACGATGTGCTGCAGTAGAAGTGTTTTAGGGCATTGCTATACTGAGTGGGAACCAGTTTAGTATTTTTATTTCATGTAATTTAGTAGAAGTGTAAAAAACAGAACAAATATTTTTGTAAAATGGCAAAACATTTTAGTTTCTTTTGGCTCCCCTTCCAGTTGAATGGTAATTTCTTCTTCTATTCTATCACTTAGCTTACTGAAGAGACTTGGTAGGTCCCCAGTCCACATTAATCGGTTTTCCTCTCTCCTCCTCTCTTGCTCTTTCTTTATAATTACATATCACCAATATCACAGGAGCATAGAGGCAATCATTTCTCTCTACCATTTATTTAATAAGCAGCTGAAAATGCAATGACCTATTAACCCTCCTATAATATGAGAGAGAGGTCTCCAGAGTGATACTGTTAGTGTCCTGTAAGCTTATGAGTCCCAAAATAGAATTATTTTAATCCTATGGCCCCATGATGGAAAAGTATTAATGCTTACTAGTTGCCATGGCTACTGTCTTGGGCTATTTCACCTTTCTTAGACTACGAAAAATGACAAGGAAAGTCTGGAACAAACAAACTACATTATCTTCTCAAACTGAGGAAGAATAAAAATTGTCTGGTTGGCTCATTAAGTGCTCATTTTTCAATGTTAACTGAAAAGCCTTCTGGATGCCCGGCAGAAATATGACATTTTATACTCCCTGTGTTGATCTGCAAATGAACCAATCTATAAAAAAAATTAAATTGGACTTACAGGACATAGTCTGTTCAGGGCCAACTTGTGACACAATTAAAAATATATATAGGTAGTTTGGTACAAAATATGCTGTACTGAGGGACACAATCCTACAAGGTGGTGTGTATGCTCATCCCCCATTAGTTTCAGTAAAAGCTGGAGCATGACAGGATCTGGCCAAATCCACCACAGCAAAAATTACAGTATATATTTATATACAATATACACAGAAAATGCCTAGGATTTACCATTTTTGCAGTGTTGAAAATTGTTTGTAGGGGCTAGTTCATTCATACTTGCAGGGAACTTATCCCGAGTGTGCAAGGTTTCAGTATGAGACTGCTTTGATGTAATTCAAGTGAGAGAAAGAAAACAATGCAGAATATACAAAACCAGTGGCCTGATTTTCAAAACTGCTGAGCTACTGCAACTCTCATTGACTTCAATGAGATTGATGAGTGCTCAGCACTTCTGAAAGTTAGGTAATTGTGAAGAGATTTAATCCCAAAAATGAGCCATAATTTGTCCAAAAACAAGTAAATATTAGAAAGAATACATAAAGCAACCTTGAAACCTTAAGTGTACTATCAACTTTAAATATTTAGGCTATGTTCTTCAGGGCAACGAATGTTTCTATGTTCTGTAACACATCTATAAGTTTTCAGTGGCAGATACATTTAAAATAATAATACATGATGTTAAAACATATACTCTGCTGCCAAGAATGTTTTCAGTCATCATTTGGCTGCAATTAATCACGATATAAAGGGCACACTGCCTGTATGATCTCTCCATAATGCTCTATATCAACAGTTGACTGAAATACCACCTTTATACAAGAAAGAAACAATTAACAGAGCACATGGCAGTTTGCCAGGGCACAGCTGGAATTCCAGAGCTGTGAACGTCCCTGTGTTCATCAATAATGCTAGTGCACAGACAGAGAAATAAGAGATGTCAATTTCTGATGCAGCAAAGGAAAAATAGTGAAGTAAAACACCTACTCAAGAGGGCATATGGAATTGGTAGACAAAGCCTCCATGGTTTGAAAATTTTATTACATAAACAATGGAGAGTAAAACAGTAAAGTCTAAAATACAAAAATGGGGAGCTAGATGGCTTAAAATACTGTTATAGAGACAAAGACACATTCACCTCTATGTCACCAGCTTGAACTTGCCACAGGTTAGTAGTGACTGAATGTTAGTATGCTTGGTGGACTGTATGGAATGATTTAGTCTCTCGGGCCATTTTCTGCCGGAGCCATATCCCTACCAAAAAACGAGCACTGCAACAGGCACTATTGTTGGCAGACTTAACAGAGAGACCAACGATGAAATGGGCCTGAAAGAAAAACTGCCTTCGTATCGCTCATGGTGGTCAGGATGGAGGCCCCCAGTAAAATTAAAAGCAGTCATAAACAGGATCTTATTAGTTAAATTTTCTAACAAGCTTAAACTATACCTGCACTGCCTATAAAATACACCCACACCCTACAACAATTCTAAGAGATGCATGATACAGACTATTCTCA
The DNA here is from genome assembly GCF_965140235.1 of Caretta caretta. Lineage (NCBI taxonomy): Eukaryota > Metazoa > Chordata > Testudines > Cheloniidae > Caretta > Caretta caretta. The sequence continues at coordinate 86,118,512 of NC_134210.1, read as the reverse complement.
GATTACTTTAAAAGATTCAATATTATAAAGTCCAGAACCTTCTATGCTATCTGTGCAATCCCAAAACATTATGATTTACTGTCATATATAAGGCAAGGAGGGCCTGGGAGCAGTCTTGTTGCAAAACTAGCCCAAGGTTCGTTTACTCTAGCATTTATCTTAGTATTTCTCACCAGTAGTGGGAGCAACAGTGGGAGCGCTGGTGCAAACAAGGTACCAGTGTGTTAAACGCTCATCTAGACCTTCTGTACACAACATGACGATTTAAACACAGCCAGCCAGACAGCCCACAATAGTGCCTCTTGATGGAATTGCAGCACTGAGTAATGCAACAGTGGAAACTGTTAAGGAAAAATACTAGTATGGTCACACTAAATGAGTGAAATGCTACTAGGTAGCATCTGTTAAAACAATGGGCCTCATGATTTTTGATTAAGAAAATACAAAGGGAAGCTTGTAATCCTGGGCCTCATGGAAGCACATCTTTTTTATTTTTATTCAAAGATTATATTACATTTTTGAATAAATAGAAATAAAAGAGGGAAGGAAGGCAAAAAATCTCTATTTGGCAGTGAAATGGGAAAAGAAGCTGGAAACCAAAGGGTGGCATTATCAGAAGTGGTAGAATTTGTATGCAACAACCAAGCTACAGTTTAACAAAAACAACAAAATCCAACACTCTACAAAGCTAATCAGAGGGTCCCAAATTTTGTGATGGGAGTTTAGAGTTCTCCAAACTCCCGGTACAGATATTTGGAAGTCAGGCAGATGGATATGGAACATTTGTTCCTTTTCTTATTTAAAAATATGTTTGACTTAATTATTGTGCTGTAGTTCAGGGGGAGCACCAATAGTTTTTATGTCTAGAGAAATTAGTATGTGCCACCCTAACATACAGCTGGTGGCAGCTGATAGTGCTAGGTAACTTTCATTGTCTGCAAGGGAGAAACATACAAGAAAGGAATGCTTATTTAAAATGTTCATAAGTGACTGGCTTCTCTACATAATACTGGGATTATTGGTTAATATAACATCCTTCAGAATGAAATTATTCTACGGATTGTTGAAACTGGCAGGTCACAAATAGTGAGATGTAAAGACATTCTCCACCCCATAATCAAATGAAGCATATCTTTTAAAAGGCTAGTTAAAAATCCTATTTATTCCCAAATGTAAAATATAACAAACAGGGAGCCTAGGATGATTAGATAATGATTTGTTAGATTCTTTAGTAAATGCTACTGACTCTATTCCATATTAAGTTGAAGAACAAACAAAGAACAAAAACTAAACCGAACAATCTTTGTAAACTATAGAAAAAAATAGGGACTTCTGTGATCCACTTGCTATGCCACAAATAATCTCCACGTAAATCCACCTCTCTCCTATCCATTCATCTGAAGTTCTCTCTCTTTGTTATGGCTAATGAAGGACCTATCTACACCATTTAAAGCATGATGGGCTTCCTATGTGAACCAACATAAAGCCACGTCACAATCTTAGAGAACTGCATTTTAATCCTGAAAGATTCCTAGTCTAAAACCCAATTCCCTAACATGGCTTCGAGTATTTCACAAGCATGCTGCCCCATTCTTATAGGTGAGAATCAGACATGAAACATGAGACAGAAACATGTTACAACACAATCTATGAACGTGGTTATTTTTGCAGTGTAATAGAGTACACTGAGCATTAGGCTTTAAGCGCATTCTGGGGTAGGTATCTATCCGTTGTCTATAAAACACCATGCATAACTGTGCCACACTATAAATAAATAATAATTTTGAAGTAGCATTCAATTCTGGCAGTTATTAAATTCAATTCTGCTTATTAAATCAACCCTCTGACAAATCTCCTGTGTCCAGAGTTTATTTAATGTGTTCTTCAGGGATAGAGAATATTTTTTCTCAGGTATCTGTATCAAATATTGTTGATATGATACAGGATTTGAGGCCAATAACATGTGCTTCAAATCCAATTCTACTTAGCTGCTATGGGGAATGTTTGCCAGCTACAGCTATGATAATTCAGGTTATAATGAATCTGGAAATGTTCCATCAAATTTTAAACAAGACTTAATTTATTTGTTGAAGACACCTTCCAGGAAAAATGATATGTCTAATATTAATCCAGCTTCTAATTTATGCTTTCTAATCAAGAAGTAACTTTTCCAATTACATATATTTAATTACAAACACAGCTTGCTCAACTCGATTTGCTTGAAAATTTCAATAAATTTTCAGAATGCATCATAGAAACTGAACTGTGAAAGAGTATACAATAGTTCTGTTAACTGCATCTGATTCACATTTCTTTCACATTTGATTACATCAGCCTTCACAACATCTGACACTGATGTACATAGTGGTTTTTTGTTTTGTTTAAACACAAATTTATTTTTTTACTATGCATACTGCACTGTGTGTTTCCTTTTCCACTTGAATAATCTTGGAGGATGGAAACAGAACAGTCAGGCTCATATTTGTTTCAGATCAATTTCACTTACAAGGTCTCCTAAACTAGAAAAATACTGAAATGTTTGTGTTGCAAACACTGGATTTAAAGAATCCCTTCAACAAATAAACAATTTCCATTACATTTTTTAATAACCATGAAACAACTTCTCCTTTCTATACTGCACCAAAGATGTGGTCCATTTTGTGACTGATTACTTAATGGAAAGACCATTACTATAAACAGAGTGTTGTAACGTACATGCCAATGTGTAGTTCAAAATTTAACCATCAACATTTAGTGCTACACGGTTGTTATCTCTAACATGGCCATGCAGGGTGTAAGAAAGACAGCAGCTCTAGGTCCCTCCACAGCAAGTGATCTAGGTCCCTCCACAGCAAGTGAGAGGAGAGGGGAGCAAAGCTATGACCGCTCTCCCCAACAGAGGCAAACAGAAGTGGTAGGCACCTTTTTCAGGGCTGCAGTTATTTACTTCTGCCCCTACTACCATCACCATAGACGGAGGGGAGCCACAATTCCCATATACTCTGGGCTGACCCTAAAGGATCACTCTAGCCCATGGGAAGATGATTAGTTTTTCCCTTTACATTTTTATATCTTCTACGTTTGCACCACTGACCTTCACATTGGGCATACGTAGGTAGTTGTTGGCCAGTGAGGTTAAGGGCCTCGAAGTGAGCATCTCCTCCAGCCCAACATTAGCTGCCAGGAAATCTTCTCCCAGTCAGCCAGAATGGAGTAAGTAAGTATGGTAGCTTTTGAAGACAACTGAATATAGCAGACTGTTCTTTTCATGATAATTGTTTAATTATATGATTTCATAGAGGCACATTATTGAGGTAAGGGTGAAAAAAATCTCACTAATAATGAAATAATATTTTAAATTAAGTCTATCAATTTAGAACAGTATTCTGAATGCAATGGAGCCGTGGTGAGGATTAATTCCACAGGAGCTTTCATGGACTTTTCTTGTCTAATCACATTTCTATTGGCTGCCTGCCTGTCCAGGAGACATTTGTAGTAATACCATACAAATAAACTGCTATTCATAGTTTGCCAATAGCTATGACACAGTTACACACATTAGCGCACTGGGACTTGAATATCAAATTGACATTCCCATCAATTCCAAAGATTCAAACAAATCCAGGCGTCCCCCTCAGGATCTACCATCTGTCCTAAAATTTTCACAAAAGCCTTAAAACCACAAGATGCAGGGAGTTCCACAGAGATTGTATTATATTTTCAACCTGTTGAAATATTAAATTATATTCTTCTATATCAGCTAAGATTTCAAAGCCCATACTGAAAAATTATTTATTTTGGTAAGTTATTTAAGTATGGTGACTTTTTTTTAAAAAACCCAAAAAGTTACAGTCTGAACAATCATTCTTTGTAAATTTTCAATAAAAACCTCCCAACTAATTATTTTGACAATTGTGACTAAATTATGAAAGGTTAAAGAAAACATCCACTGGATTACAGATGAATGAAAGAATGGAAACAAGTTAAATTCATTATATTCATCTTCAAGGAAACTTTAATTTTACTGTAATTCTTTTACATAAATTGAACATAAATCCTTCAGCATTATAAAAGGGAAAGTGCTCACACCTCTACTATAAAACAAACTGTATGAAACATTAACCTACTAAAGGTACTTCTGAGAATTTAGGATAACTGACTAAAAATAACTGCACTACCCTCCTCTTTAATATAATTTACCAGTAGAACCTATCACTCATGTGTACTCCTTCCTGTAACTAGCCTTTTGAAACGGCTGCTACTCTGAAACCAATCAAAAGGAAAGAAATTTAGAAGAAAGCCTCCAGACAAGCAGCAGCTCTCCCCATCTTTTATTATTTATTTATTTATTATTTTAAGGTCTGGAACGGTAGCATTCAAACAAAAACATCCACTTTTCTCACCAAAATATAGTTTCCATTCCAGAGGTCGGCTGCTGAAAAACACATATATACTCTTGCTGCTAATGCAAACACTTCACTCATACAAAAACCAGCCAAACCGCCTCAATATAGTTCAGTCTTATCAGTAAATTTACTTTAACACATACAGAAGCAAACCACAGGTTAAACAGCCAAATAGTAATGAACTACCACAACTGCATATGCTATCAACGATTGTTTTCAGAATGAATTCTCATGAATAGCCTGTGTGGTTCAAGAGTTCTAAAATAGAACAAGTCAGTATACAAAAAGGTGGGTTAGAGCTTCTGAACTGAAATATTGTAATACACATAATTAGCATTTTGTTTTAGTAATGTGGATATCTAACATATCAAAATAATATTTGCTGCTACATCAGTTTCCATCGTTCTACCCTTATGCTGGAATTCTATGACATCTCCTAATTTGGTGCATAACAGGAATGACCAAGAGGCAGAAAGAAAACAAGAATGGTAGAGCAGCAAATGAGCTAGGACTATAAATAAAGATCAATGCAAAAGTAATCTGCCCATTCACTGCTCCTGCAGCTTCTGTTTTCATGGCAGTATCTAGTACCATATCTGCTATGCTGGCTATATTTTAGCTCATATAACTATATCCTGGCCTGCAAAAAACTAAAAGGTAGCACTTTGGAGAGGAAATCAGTAGCATCACTCATGGACTTACAAACAACAACTTAAGGTTTTCACATCTACGACTTTCTGTGGACAGCCGTCAGCTTACAGAAATCCTGTGCTTCACCAGTGTTCTTATTAAAAAAAATAAAGATAAGTAAATGATTTGTTTCTGAAAAGGTATTGGGAGCTACTTTAGTCTACTACAATTCAGCAATTTATTTATAGTTCTCCAAACCATTCCTCAAATACTCTTTTTTTTTTTTAAGTCAAAAATTCAACTCTTAAACTGCATGTTGGTGCTCTCTTTTATTGTTCCCACACTGTCATAGATTCCAAGGCCAGAAAGGACCACTGTGGTTACCTAAGTCTGATCTCAAGTATAACACAGGCCACAGAACGGTACCAAAATAATTCCTGGAGCATATTTCTTAGAAAAACATCCAATCTTGTTTTAAAAATTTTCCATGATGGAGAATCCACCATGATTCTGGGTCAATTGTTCCAATGGTTAATTACTGTCGCTGTTAAAAATCTATGCCTTATTTCCAGTCTGAATTTGTCTAGCTTCAACTTCCAACCACTGTTATACCTTGCTCTTATAGACTGAAGAGCCTAATGCTAAATATTTGTTCCCCTTATAGGCACTTATAGACTGTGATCAAGTCACCCCTTAATCTTCTCTTTATTAAGCAAAATCGATTGAGCTCTTTGAGTTTATTGCTATAAGGCATGTTTTCTAATCCTTTAATCATTCTCATGGGTCTTCTCCAAATGCTCTCCAATTTATCAACATCTTTCTTGAATTGTGGGCACCAGAACTGGACACATTATTTAAGCAGTGGCTGCACCAGAGCAAAATATCAAGGTAACATAACCTCTTTACTCCTACTCTAGACACCCCAGTTTATGTACCCCAGGATTGCATTAGCCCTTTGGCCACAGCATCACACTGGGAGGTCATGTTCACCTAATTATCCACTATGACCCCTGAATCTTTTTCAGAGTCACTGCTTCAGAGGATAAAGTCCCCATCCCGTAAGTACTATCTACATGTACTTTATTCCTACAGGTATACATTTACATTTAACTTTATTGAAACACATATGGTTTGCTTGCACCCAGTTTACCAAGCAATCCAGATTGCTATGAATCAGTGACCTGCCATCTTCCTCATTTGCCACTAGCCCAATGTTTGTGTCATCTGCATATCAGTCATGATTTTATGTTTTTTTGCAGGCCATTGATCAAAATATTAAATAGCAGTGAGGCAAGAAGTGGTCCCTGTGAGATCCTATTGGAAACATACCTGCTCAATGATGATTCCTCATTTAGACCTATCAGTTGGCCAAGATAAGCTTAATACATAATGCAAAAGAACACACTATCACAACTAATTGCAGCAGAAAGTTCCTGCTCCTAACTAACAAACCACACTTTGTGTTTGGGAGACTGCATCTTCTCATGTGGCCTCAACAATTATCTTATCCTGGTGACTCACAATCATACCTTTCTATTCCCTCAGCCCTATTTTGCATCTCAGCCTGGCTCTGTGACACTTCCTCCTGGTGTCTTGCTCTCAATTTAAATTTAGCATGGCCAAAACTGAGCTCTTTCACTTTCCAGTCCCCATCAGTCCCCTGCCTCCCACAAACCTTGAGTAAAGGCTGGTCAGTGAGAGCCCGAAAAAGGACAAATCCTATTCCTGCACTCACACAAAAAACCTTAACTCCAACATTACGTATTTTACCACCACACATTTTTATATATATAAACTGTAATATGACGTTGGAGTTTATCTTGGACATTTGAGAGTTTGTGAGGAAAGGAACACATGCATTATGAATGGTGACCTGTTGGAATTGAAAGAGAGGTTACTGTGGAGCTGAAAAGTCTATGAATGTTCTAATTGCAATAACTGAGTGATAAAGCACGAATGCTGAAGTTGGTCTGGATATTAATTGTAGGCTTAACTCGTGATTTCCTTGATTTTTAGTGACTGTGTTGATAGAAAATGTATTTGAGCAACCTGAACTCTTTATTAACAGAGTGGTGTGTTTGGTGATATATATTTATTAAAAACTCCTCTGACAGGGGATTTCATCTTATTTTCTGCCTAAATGAGTGACTAGGATACTAATTAAATTTTAACATACAAGAGTAAATATTAATTCTAACTGTTCACTACAATTTCAGTTAAAGCATACTACTAAGTCTCTCATCACGAAGTCCAGCAAAGAACAAGGATTCCAAGATTACAACTGTCCGGGGGCGGGGGGGGAAACAGGTGTTGGGGATCCATCCAACACTGAGCAAATGAAAGACCAAATCCAACTTCGCTTCAGATTCCACTTTTAAAATAAAACTGTCATTTTCTGGCCTTATACAAATTGTTTCCCGAAAAACTATGATGAACTAGGGCATGGACACTTTAGAGCAGTCAGCAGATGCTCTTCCAGAAGCAATGTCAGAAAGCATTTTTGTGGTCACTAAGCAATGCACTTCATTAGGACAAAAGATACTGGAGTATCTGTGCACTCAACCACCTACATGTATGAATGCTCGAACAACATATCATCCGCACATTTTAAAAAAAATAATATTTCAATCAATACACAGAGAAATACTGTTTCCCTCACCATACACATGCTGTTTATTATTTTGGGAGGTCCTCTGAAGTGTAATCTCATCCTCTCCTTCTTCCAGAGGAAGGGCTTCAAAATAATTTGTTGGTGCTAGTAATAGCAGAGCTGAAAAGTATGTGGAATTCTTTTTCTTAAGATGAGGGGAGGGGAAAGATAAAGAATTTCCATGTAATTTTAAAGGTCCAATATTTTATCAAATACCAAGGGCAGAAAAACTGCTCTACTTCATTCGACAGCTAAGATTCCAGGTTTTTAAATGCTGTACGGTATTATGCCAGTGGTTCCTGAGTTAGTGGACCCTAAATTGTTCACATCCTTCACAGTACGCAAACACACAAACCATTTACTGTGTAGATCAGAGTGCTTTCAGTATCCCAGCATCCAAGACCAGTCTGCCCCGAAGACAACTCTACTGGTAAAGGACATTCTTTTTTGTATTAAAAAAAAATGCACATACCACAATAGCAATAATGAAAAGAAAACAAAAATCCACTTTGAATAAACTGCCTTCCCCCTCCAGGAAAAGCGATATGAAACCAATTTAAGTAGGGGTGGTGAGTAGGCAACAACAAAAAACAATTGGGGATTGGTTCTGGTTTGAACAGGGGGTTGGACTAGATGACCTCCTGAGGTCCCTTCCAACTCTGAGATTCTATGATTCTATGAAAAACAAAAATAATCCCACCAAGGAAAAGACCCTGATGAGCCCTCTCTGTTTGAAAAGGTGAAGAGACCTTGAAGTTTCTGATGACTTTTAGAACATGCCTGCAGTAGTGTCAAAAACTCCCTAAAGTCTGGAGTGCCCTCATGGCATTTGTGGAGAGTGAGGGAAGGAGGAGAGGTCAAAAAATAATTTCAACATGAAGTAAAGGAGTGAAGAGTTTTAGTTCCTCAAAGAAAGGACATGTCTCAGACCCAAGTTCAAGGATCCACTTAATATTTTAAAACAGACAACTTAAACCCATGAAGTCAAATTCTCTGCTGGTATAAGTTGGTGTAGCTCCACTGACTTCAAGGGATCCTTGCCATCTTACACTAGCAAAGGATTTAGTTCAGGTTCTTCAAAGAGGTAAGCAATATAACTTACTTTATTTGGCTATATGTAACGGACAAACCTTGCCCTCAGTTCAAAAAAGCTGAACCTTGAAGCAGTATTTTAAAAATGTGATTACAGTCCAAGGATGGAATTTACGTAAGTTCTGTAAGAAACAAACCTCTCACATCCCAAGAAACAAAAAACAAAGGATTGCCTCAAGCTCTAGTGAGTCATGAATGGTCATCCCTAATTCATAAACTTGAGCTAGGTTCATTTAGGCTTGTAAGTACACTGATCTTATACTGTAAGTATACCATCTTATACTGATCACTAAGCATATTTTCCACTATCGTGTATTTTCTTTTAAAATTTCTCTCTCATATACTCTATGTGTGTGTGCGCATGCATACACTCATTCATATATAATTCAATACTAAACTAAGTGAACACAATTGCAGACAACAAATGCTGAAATGCGTGTATACTTACAAGACTTAAAAACACAATGTTTTCTGTCATGTGTTAATGTATTTGTTCCATTAATGGTAAGTAACATAAATCACTAGAATTACAGAAGAATTATCTGTACCTTTGTGCAAGACTGTGTGTTGATATTAACAATGTGAAGGTCACTTTGTGACCTTCTCACTAATAACTGTGTATCAGAAATCTGTAGTGTGTTTGTACCATACTACCACCTCTCACTTTGTTAAAAAAACACAGGTGCAGATCTTTCAATGTAGGTACTTCAAATTTCAGTCAAATTATGTGAGCATATGGGATTAATAGAAGTTTTGGTTGCTGAACAGGATCCTAGTAATGCCAATGAGACTAACTCCAGCAAAGCCTAACACAGGCTTTTTTCTTATGCCAAATGAAGAGTTTATGCCAGAGAAGAGTCATTATTATAGTTGATGATTAACTTTTTAGAATTTGGCTGGTGCAGCGATCATCACATTATGAAAGGGGAAGGGTAGATGTGAAAGTCAGCTGCACTGGGGAGGTTTTGTCTCAGCAAGTCTGCAGGAAATGTTGACCACTTTAGTTGTAATTTTCTAGTCCATGCATGCCAAGAAAAGGAAGAGAAATAAGAACTTTTCAGCATTACAAAATGTCAGAAGAACCATGACAATATATGGAAACATTAATTGAAGGCACATTTGTGTTCATGTACTTCCTCACAGATATAAAATCGAACAGTGGGATATAAAAAGCTGAGAAGACATCAGAACTGTATACCGGCCACAACTTAGCTCAAATGAAAATACTGCAATTTGTCAAGTTTCGCTTTCAGGTTAAGAAAGCAGAAGTGTGACTAGGTGCATAACCAACCCATAAGCAAAAATAAATTGTGGTCTAGACAGACCTGTCAAAAAATTCAAATCCATTTACAAAAAATAAACCTATTTTAGTCAACCTGTGGAACTCATTGCCAAGGGAAGTTCTGAAGATCAAAACTATAATAGGGTTCAAAAAAGAACTAGCTAAAATCAGGTAAGATAGGTCCATCAAAGGTTATTAGCCAAGATGGTCAGGAACACAGCCCCATGCTCTGGGTGGCTCTAGTTTCTGACTGCCAGAAGCTGGGAGTGGACGAAAAGCGACAGATCACTCAATGACTGCCTATTCAGTTCATTCCATCTGAAGCACCAGGCACTGGCCACCCTCGGAAGACAGGATACTGGGCTAGATGGACCCACTGGTCTGACCCAGTATGCCCATTCTTATGTTGTTCAAGATTAATTTTTTTAATGGCAAATCAAAAAACTCCACACAATGTAGTGGGTAGATATCTAAAATTTTCAGGATTTATAAACCTTGTAATTTTTAAAACTTAAAGATGCAGCCAATATACCAAGGGTGGCCAAACTGCGACTCCTTTACACTTAAAGTGTGGCTCACGGAACCCCCCCTCTCTGCCGACCAGACTGTGGGGGGGAAGCTTGGGGCTTCTGCCCTGTGGGAATGGGGGGGGGTCTCAAGGCTTCAGCCCTGCAGGAAGCAACTGCTGGGGCTTGGGGCTTCAGCCTCACAGCAAGGTGGTGGGGCTTCAGCCCTGCAGCAGGGTGGGTGGGGCTCGGGGCTTCTGCCCTGCGGGAAGGGGTGGGGTCTCAGGGCTTCAGCCCCTAGCCTCACCACCCTGCTGCGGGGCTGAAGCCCCTAGCCCTGGCAGGCACCTCCCACTGTTGGATCATATTAAAGAAGTTCTGTATTAAAATCACAAATGAGTTTGATTCCCCAGAGTTTAAATTCCAGGGTAGTACTAATTAAGAGGTCTCTTGGGTTTTGGTACTGTTTCTCTCCCTCTGTGTGTGAAACTTGCAAGCTGCTAATTGCGTTAGTACATTCTAAGACAGAGTCTGTTCTCAAAGCAGTTCACACAGAGAGAGACTCAAAGCAATACTCTGTAACAATAGAAACAGCATCCAGAGACTCCCCGCCCTCTTGTTGTATTAACAACTGTGATTAAAATAGAGATAGAGGATGTATGTGGGTGGATGCTTGGTGTGGATAATAACTGAATGATCAGGGAGGTGCCAGCCTAAGAATCTAGTGTCCATCGGCTGAAGAAGGCGGCAAGTGGAAATAACCAGAGGACCCCCAGAGGGCAGACTGGAATCCACCCAACAGCCTCAAGAATGGGAGAACCAAAGAACAAGATAACATCTAGCAGCACAGAGCCGTCAGGAATGTGCTATTTGCTGATTGATTCAGCAACAGCATGATGAAGCAATTCCCACAGACTGGCATAGGAAGAAATTCCTATAAAAATAGACTCTAGAAAGTGAGAACTTTGGGGTCCGATTCTGCAAACCAACTTCCAGGAGTATCAGATGAGCATCTGACAAGGCCCTGCTCCCTCCTCATGTCCAGGCCACCTGGCCAGTGGCTTGGCATGAGCAACTCTAAGGCTGGTAACTATGATAACAACCTTGCAGAACCTGTGTGTGTGTGTGTGTGTGTGTGTGTGTGTGTGTGTGTGTGTGTGTGTGTGTGTGTGTGTGTGTGTGTGTGTGTGTGTGTGTGTGTGTGTGTGAGTGAATAGGAGATTGAATGGAATGTTATAGCGATTCACAATAAATGTGTTATTTTGCCTTTTCCCCTTTAATAAGATCCTGCTGGTTTTTACTTTATTGGTATAACACCACGGGGCAGAAGCCCTGAGCCCTACCACTCAGCCACAGGGCAGAAGCCCTGAGCCCTGGCAGGCTTGCCCAGCTCTCAAAATTCTGAAGATTTCTCAAACTTCAGAGAGTCAGTAAGTTTGGCCACCCCTACAACATACAATATTAATTTATTCCGCAAAAAATCGAATGCATCCATTTTTGTTCTGGAGAAGAGGCCCTACCAAAGTCCCTCACTTCTGATCCCCATTACAGCTTCAGGGCCAATTTAGTGGTCCCACCATTTTTGCCAGAGAAGGGACCATGGACATTCCTCATGGAGCTTATCGTGTTTCTGAAATAGCACTCAACACTGTTTGGTACTGTTCACACTTCCAGTTAAACAACTTTCTGCTGTTATCAGCAATGCATATATTGACGAGATTCCTATGGTTTCAACCCAAAACCATGTATGACCCAGGGCTTGCTTGAAACTTTCACAGACCTCGTGAGCATGTCAAAAGAATTAAGTCTCACAACCCTGTGACATAAGCAAGCATTGCCCTGTTTCTACGTTTGGGGAAATGGAAGAATAATGAGGTTTAGGTCAAAATTTTCAAGAAACTGTCCCCTAATTTTGAGTGCCTCAGTTTTTAGGTGCCTGATCTGAGACTTGTCCAAGATAACATAAAAAGCCTGTAGCAAAGCCCGGAACAGAACACAACTAATTTGAGTCTAACTCTTGTGCTTAAGCCACAGGCCACATTTCCTTTTCAATTCCTTCCTAGAGTTTTGAACTCAAAAGTTACAGAAATTGTATCCACATTTCAGCATCAAGAGATATGAAGGGGGAAAGGAACTCATGTTGTGTACAGCAAGGTTAGGACACACAGCAAAAAAACCCCCTAAAATAAAACTAGGGGATGGAAGACAAAGAAAATAAACAATGATACCCAATTGAGGTTACATTTTAGGAAACCTTTTTTCCTTCAAGTTCCTCAAGACACTGGAATATTACAGCAATACACTTCATGCTTTTTCCAAAAAAGCAATACTCACGTGCCACACATTTATCTTAGTACAGTGAAGAACAATTTGCAATCCCCAGATGGGTAGTAAAACTAGCAATGAGATACATACATCAAAATTTGTCACCTCACATTAATTCAAATCAATTTAAATTCTTGCCTTACAGACTCATATTTATTAAAGTTATATTTTATTTTATATAAAGGGTATATTTCTTTCACCAAGGCTAAATTTTATAGTGCTGTAGTTTGTTTTTTGAAACAGTTTCACAAGTTACCATGTCTTCAAATTCTCAAAAATGTAATTAGCTCTTAAACAGAGAGGCATAAAACAATAAATCTTATTAGCTCAATTACCTTCCCTTGCTTCTCCTCCCAACATATTTCCCCAGGTCACTGGAACAATTAGCTTTAATGATGACTAGTGTGCAGAATGCCAAAATAAAATAGTGTACATATATTAAATGTGGAGCTTGTAGAATCTGTCAGGGTTCCCTCCCTACTCTGAACTCTAGGGTACAGATGTGGGGACCCGCATGAAAGAACCCCTAAGGTTATTTCTACCAGCTTAGGTTAAAACTTCCCCCAGGCACAAATTCTTTGCCCTTGGACAGTATGCTGCCACCACCAAGTGATTTAATAAAGAATCAGGGAAAGGACCACTTGGAGTTCCTATTCCCCCAAAATATCTCCCCAAGCCCTTCCACCCCCTTTCCTGGGGAAGCTTGAGAATAATATCCTAACCAACTGGTTACAAAGTGATCACAGACCCAAACCCCTGGGTCTTAGGACAATATAGAAATCAGTCAGGTTCTTAAAAGAAGAATTTTATTTGAGAAAAAGGTAAAAATCACCTCTGTAAAATCAGGATGGAAAATAACTTTACAGGGTAACAAAAGATTCAAAAACACAGCAGAACTTCCTCTCGGCTTTGTTTCACAGTTACAAAAAACAGGAGTAAACCTCCCTCCAGCAAAGGAAAAACGTACAAGCAGAACAAAAGATAATCTAACATGCCTTGCCTGGCTTTTACTTACAATTTGTAATATGAGAGACTTTTAGGATGGTTTATAGGAGAAGGAGTTTTCTGACCTGATGCTTCTCTGCTTCCCAAGAGAACACACAAAACAAAGCCTTCCCCGCCCCCCCCAAGATTTGAAAGCATCTTCTTTCCCCATTGGTTCTTTTGGTCAGGTGCCAACCAGGTTATCTGAGCTTCTTAACCCCTTACAGGTAAGGAGAAATTCTAGGCTACCCTTAGCTGTATGGTTATGACAGAGTCAATCTTTGTTTTGCAGCTGTGGACATGTCGACTTCTCACATTCTCTCCGCTTCCTTTTGGCAGGACATTGATCATTCTTCTAGATGAACAATTGTGCTTCAATACCAATCTTGCTAACAGAATGTTGGGAATCATTAAGAAAGGGATAGATGGAATCTCCATCGTTAGAGACTGGGACTTTTCATAGAACCATAGAACATCAGGGTTGGAAGGGACCTCAGGAGGTCTAGTCCAACCCCCTTCTCAAAGCAGGACCGATCCCCAATTAAATCATCCCAGCAGGGCTTTGTCAAGCCTGACCTTAAAAACTTTTCATCTTGGAAAAGAGACAACTAAGGGAGGATATGATTGAGGTCTATAAAATAATGACTGGTGTGGAGAAAGTAAATAAGGAAGTGTTATTTACTCCTCTGCATAACACAAGAACAAGGTGTCACCAAATGAAGTTAATAGGCAGCCAACCAACAGGAAATATTTCTTCACACAGTGCACAGTCAACCTGTGGAATTCTTTGTCAAAGGATGTTGTGAAGGCCAAGACTACAATACGGTTCAAAAAAGAACTAGATAAATTCATGGTGGATAGGCCATCAATGGCTATTAGACAAGATGAGCAGGGATGGTGTCCCTAATCTCTGTATGCCAGAAGCTGGGAATGGGTGACAGGGGATGGATCACTTGATGATTACCTGTTTTGTTCATTCCCTCTGGGGCACCTGGCATTGGCCACTATCGGAAGTCAGGATACTGGACTAGATGGACCTTTGGTCTGACCCAGTATGGCCGTTCTTATGTTCATCCACACAAAAACAAATACCAGCCAAAACCAGGCTACCATTTTTCTACCACTTGTTGCTAGGTGACTCTTCATCCATTTGACTGTATGTTAATGGTCGTAATGTACTGGATAAAAGTATAAAACTTTTTAAAATGTAAGGTTCATTTGAGCTTTCTTGTTCTTTCCACTGGGAAAAGCTGTTTATCATCTTTGGTTCACCTTTAAGTCAGAAAAACATTTATATTACAGTATGTATGTAAGAGACTGAATAGCCTAGTAGCAAGGACAGTGGGTCCTAAGTATCGTAACGCACGAAGCAAGCTGCTCCTAATGAGCCCAACCCTGGAAGGTGTAGAAGGCTCTCAGATTCTCCGGGATCAGGCCCAAAATCAAACAAATTTTGAACAGGAAAGTCGATTGTCCATGTACTCATCACTTTTCCGTGCCAGAACTATGTGTTTTACCACCAGCTCTTCTGAGCAAGGACACTTTAAAAACATCAAAACTGACTATAATGTTTTACTATATAATATGCTTTGAAAGACTTGCAAGTCCATCCTAAAAACCATACATGTTAAATTGACAACTATTATGCAAGTGCACTTAAACAGACCCTACTCTCAAGACTTCTAGCAACCCTACTGTCAGATAGATGTATATCTGATCATGTCACTTGACATCAACTTGTTGGAAGCAATAAATATATAAATAAAAATTCTTTGCTTAAATATTCTTAGCAAGCTTATAGAGAGGAATTCAACTATCCACAACATTTCAGTATTTATTTTTTAAACTAAATATTATCAATGTACAAAACAGATTAGAGGAGCTAACAAGGTGATTTACAGTGCTTCAGCCTAATCAGGTATAAGCTGTTCTATCTGGTTTCTATGTTATTCTCATAATGAAAAAAAATTAATAACTAAAATAGTTAAAAATAAAAGAATATAAAAAAAAGTCTTACATAAGATGGCCAATACTGGAGGAGAAAAAAGAAATTTGAAGTTTCCACCAAAATCTAAATAAACTACTCTACATTTTGCCTAGGAGGACACTTCAATTCTTGTTGCTTCAATTGAGATACACTGGATAATTCCATTGAGAACAAGTTTTTCCACACATCTTAAACAATTTCTAGAACTTTAGTAAATGCATTGCCTAAATAGAGTGTTCTACTAACAATTCCAGAATATGAAATTTTTTAATAAGGTTAAAATCATTGCTAATTTCAAGAATTTGGGTGTCAGAGAGAGTGAGAGAAGGCTTTAATTTGTAGTTATATCACAGTGTTAACACCTCTTGCAATCTTATAAAAATTGCTAAACCCTCCTTTCAAGGATCCCATCCACAATTAACATCCTCAAATAAAGACAACATAATCAACACACAAAAGTTGTGTCAACAACCAGAAAATGCTCTACTACTAAAATAATTTTTTAACACAGAATTACACAGGAGAAGCCTAAAGCCACACAAAAATATTAATATACCACTGAAAATGCATAACATAACACACAACATATAATTGAAGATAGCTTTGAAGTGCTGTGTCCCCTTTTAAATCTCCCTTCCTAGCTTCCTGGACTTCTGGACACAGCTCAGACAGAAACTCTACTTTAACGTGTTGGGTCCAGTACAAGTAATAAACATTACTGGTCACCTTGTGATCTCGGCTGCTTGCCTTTTAATTCCTGATTCTGTCTAACACACAGCACATTTTTATTTGGCTTGTAGAGAAGGCAGAGAAGGCCAGCATGTCTATCATCTTCTGATCAAAAGTCCAAAACAAAAGATTACCAGTTGGGCCTAGGGAAGAAAGTTTATGTGGAAATCTATATACTGGCGCTTAGCAGTCATAGTAAGTGGATATAGCATAGCACAATATGAAAAATTAGGACATGACATATAGCAGCCATAATTAAACTTTAGTAACAGTGAGACTAAACTGCTTACTTTTGATGGTTAGAGTTTAAGTTGTGCTTCCATCTTATTCAACCAGTAATATTCCTGAACTGCAACCAGATCAAATTTTAATGAACACATTACATTAATATTTCTACAGTGAATATACGCTTGAAAAATTCTGGCTGCACCAGTCTCTCTTTTCCTGCTGTAAATCTCATGATTTTATCTTAGTCCCTTACACATTTAAATTAAATTAAATTAAATTATTTCTGTTTTCCACTACAGTTTTTTTTGGTCATTTTTAGGAACAATGCAGGTGATGTGTGCATTCTATGTTGTAATATTAACCAGCTAAATAAATTTACACCAATTTACTACAGAGAACCAACAAGAGATGGAAAAACTAATAGATCTGCTTATGTGTTTGTTTACTGAAAGGAGCGTTTGTGTGTATGTACTGATTTGTTAAACTTTCTTTCTAGATATTTTATGTTTTTTGCACAGTTTCAAAAATAAAAATGAAGAGTTACATACTGCGCTTAGGGTATGATCAATATATTTTCAATTCATAGAAAAAGTCCTCTTTAGAACATCAGCACTGGACTTTAAACATTTTACAAAAAGGCTAGAAAACAGTAAAATTTTAGGGATGATGGTCTTATACACACCCCATCTTCAAAACTGCAACATTCATATTTTAGTAATATTCATTGTTGTATCAGACCCTTAACTACTTATAGACACAAATCAAACTACGTGCAGCATAATATGGTTCAAAAATATACCTTAGTAGCATGAGATGAAATTATGCCTGAACACCTTGAGTGGGGGTCTCATTTATTTTCTCCTCAGCTGATCTGTACAACATACACATCTAAAGAGCGCAGCTAAAATGACAGGTTATCCACTTCCCAAAAGGCTATAGTTCAAAACAGAAATAACTAAATCACACAGTGCTGCAAATAAAACATCTCCACGCAGTTTAGATAAATGAGTGACACGGGTGCAAGCAAGGGCGCCACTCACTCCTTTCACTCACTCAGATCCAAAGGCTGACTAATGCCAGGTAACCAGCCATCTCCCACCGCTGTTCAGCATCTCATTTCCAAGTTTTGACTCCTGTTTTGATGATAAATTGCAGAGCTACTGACAAGCAGCAACAGCAGCAGCCACTGCTGCCCACTCATGCCAGCCTATTCAACTACAGCCTATTCAATCCTCCTGTATGCTATCATCAGGCGAAGAGACATGGCTTCCAAAATAACACAGAATGGTCATATGACTGTTCAGACCACCCAGATGTGTGTACACATGTACAAAGTCAGACATGCATTCCAAAAAACAAGGAGCAGGCCATCTTACTCTGAATACAGCCGTACACAATAAAAATCTCATTGTCCTTCAATTAGTGCCACACTGACCTTCTAAACAGAGCTAAATAACCAGATCATGAACCATTAAACTGATCCATTGGGGAAGACTGCATGAATATTTCAATGTATTATCAGAACAACTTAAATCCTGGGAGTTTACAGAACTTGGTTATTATTCCTGAACAGAGAAGTTATATTGTTAATCCGCAATGTAGAGAGAAGCTGTCTTTAAAATTTCTCCTCACTGATGCCCAAGACCCTAAAGTAAAAGCAGAGCAATGGGTTATTTCTTCTTTTAAATTATTCCATTTAAATTGAATACAAAATCATTACTGAGCTATTTGGGGAGTTTGCAAATACTTTATTTTCACTGCCTTGCAAATAGGCAGTTTTGAATGATCTAAGTATTACTCATGATGGTTATTTTATTGTGCTAGATTAACAGAAGTGGCATATCTTTTACAAAACCTCCCAGTTAAGGTTGTAGCCATAAGACAAGTAGGTGTATCTCTAGCAGAAGAAACTGAGTTGAGAAAAAATCTCCCCACTGTATTTTCCACTACATGCATCCGATGAAGTGAGCTGTAGCTCACGAAAGCTTATGCTCAAATAAATTTGTTAGTCTCTAAGGTGCCACAAGTATTCCTTTTCTTTTTGCGGATACAGACTAACACAGCTGCTACTCTGAAACCTGAGTTGAGATTGGAGAAGTGGTAGTTTTCAGCACCAAAAAGAGCACTGCAATATTAAAATACAGCAACAGTGGCTTATTGAGTCGGGTGGCAAACACTTTATACTCCGAACTACCATCGCTATGGGAAGAATAGTATCTATCTTTAGTTACTTCCATTTTCCTTCTTTATCATGGCAACAAATTGGTGAAGGAATGGGTAAGAGGTGTATTCATTCCCAGCCAGGTCTCACTATGTTCTGGCCACCTCCTCCTAGGAGAGCTTGCTATCCTCTGCCAAAAGATCTTCATTCACTCTGAAACTAAATTAAAATAAGGGACGCTCTTCTTCAATCACTAAGCAGTATCAAGCACACACACATAGCTCTTTAAAACACCATAAATCATTATTTTATCAGCATAGCATGTTCTAGAATTTAAAAAAAGGGAAAAGAAAACAACAAACCAAT
This sequence comes from Caretta caretta, assembly GCF_965140235.1. Lineage (NCBI taxonomy): Eukaryota > Metazoa > Chordata > Testudines > Cheloniidae > Caretta > Caretta caretta. Next base: position 86,099,166 of record NC_134210.1, on the reverse strand, counting down.
GAAAACACACCCACTGTTTGAATACTAGGACAAAGGAAACATACAATTCAGTGCATTTATTCAGAATTTCTGTGTAGGTATACTGAGCAGGCTTGGAAAATTTACTCAAACATCTACTAACCCAAAGGCTAAGCCTATCAGCTTAATACCTGTGAAAGAAAAATACCTGTGAGACAAAGTCCCTGAATGCCATGCCTCCTACCAGTTATAGGAATAAAGTAATTGTATACTGATTCTTCTGTACATGTATTTAATTGTAACATATTGCCAGTCAAACTTCTATTTAATTTTTTTTTTCAGTGTAACAATCTCCTTTTGCTGTTCTCATACATTCTTTCTCTTCCTGGAAAATAGATCATAGTTTGTCCTCTCCTACATTATTGTCAGTTTGTTTCCTCTTTACTTTCTCTCTCCCCACCCTACATTGTGCTATCTCCTCTATATTTTTAATTTCTCCTTTCTTTTCAGCCTCAACTCGCGCTCTCTCTCAATAGATGTTCACAAACACACAAAATGTTAAAAGAACAAAGTAAAGCACGTCTAAGTCAGGAAAATGCCAGAATTAAAGACTGGCCTGTACAAGCTTAATTTGGCCCGCTTGTACATATGCACTGATACAGTCTTTAAATATATGATCACATACTCTTTTCCCCACAGGACCCTAGTCTCATGCATTGCACGGAATGGATGATGCTCATCTAATGAGCAACTATTCAATATTTTGTTTTATCTTTTTTGTTCAGTGTGTGGCCCCATGCCTTGTTTATTTACTGGACACAATTACAATCCTGCTACAAAGACAGAATTACTCATTTCTCTGTGGACTTTTCTATGGTGCTCATCTCTAGAGTATCTGAATATTTCACAAATATTAATTTATCTTCAAAAAACCCTTGTGAGGTGAGGTGGAGGTACTATCCGCATTTTACAGATGGGGAGTGGAAACACAGAGTTATTACAGGTCAAAAGTATCCACTAATTTTGGACGCCCAATTTGAGACACCAAAGATCTGTTTTTTCATAGAACTTTCCATTTTCTAGTACTTCATATGTTCAAAGCACAGTTCCAACCAACTTCAGTTAGAGCTGTGAGTACTCAGCATTTCTACAAATCAGACCTCAGGGTTTCAAGTCAGGCCCCCAGAAGATGGAGCACATTTCGGGACCACTGTGAAAGGTATGGTTTAAGTGACTTGAACTCTGTGGCTCAGACAGGGGTAGAATCCAGTTCCCCAAACAGCATTCAGCTCCCTTAACCATGAGACCATCCTTTCCCTTCCTGCAATCCCCTGCCTCATTCACTACACACTTTCAATTACTGTAACAAATGACGCTGGAGTCCTAAAGAGCAGGTCTATCCTTTGCACTGAATGAGACAGGGGCTTGTAGAAAAAATTGTTTGGAACCATGTAATTTAGACAAACTTACGCACAGTGGGGCCAAATTAAAGTTGCATGACAATCAACCTTAATTCTGGCATTTCCTGACTTTTGAGTGCTTGAATTTGCATCCTTAATAATCTTCTTTTAACTAGCTACCAGCTCTACCCCAACCCACACGTGCACACCAGGCTACTCTTTTCTAATTCACCCCATCAATCTATTTCCTACACACACAAGCATGCCTATGTACACACGCCAACCAGAACCCACACTTACACACATCCCCTCATCCCAATCCACTGATAAGAATAATCCGAAAAATCTTACTAGACCTAATAGCCACAGAACTAAACTATTACCCAAGGACGGATAATGAGGATAGGAAGCTCCTGGCTGTTCAAGGGCCACACCAAGGCGAGAAGCCAAATTTCCTCAGCTGGGATTCCTACCAGAGTACTATCACTCTACACATGATAAATGTGGAGCTTTTCCTTATTTCCCCCAACCCCTTTTAGCTGCTGGGAGGAAAAAGGATCATTCTTTCTCTGTCCCAGTCCTCTTTGTCCCACTCAAGAGTCTACTGGCTGCTGCAAAGGAGTGCTCACCACCAATATACACCTCCATCCAGTCTTCTTTTTTGGGTTTTCTTTGCTTATGCATAACTCCCAGTTCCTCCCTCTGCTGCTGCTCACAGCTTCTATCAGCAGCAGAATGATACTGACCCAATTCTTCTAAGCTTCATTGCTGCCACTGGGTTATGAATTGCAGCAGTTACAAACAAACAAGATTCTGGTCAGTTTTTCTTTGCTGCACATTAGGAAAGCTATGAGCAGCAGGAGAGACACCAGAAATGTCAGCAGACACTTTACATTCAGGTAATACTGGGAACATTATATTTACAATTGTAAGGGCCAAAAACACTTTTTAATGAAAATTTAGATTCTGTGAAAGCTGATGGCATTTATCTGGAAGAGAAAAATAATTGCCACAGGCAAGCGGAATTTTCACGCCCTAGGTATTAATGTACAAGTGCTGACTGTATGTACAAAGAAGTGTCTGAGATATAGTACACACACATACGCACTAACCCCCTTCCCTCTATTCAAACATACAGATGCTATATTTCACAAATGCTCAACACAGCAATTGCAAAAATTAAAGATGTCTATGGGTCTTAATAATCACTTCTACACTTGTGAGCAGAAAAAAAATTAGAATAAGAAGAGTGATTTTTTTAATCATAACCATACTAAGCTGTTCAACTTTGTGGCAGAATGCAGCTGACTTTATAGCTAACATTTCACTATGTGAACTGACAGAAATATTTGCTCACATAAGCTGGTTAAATGTGATTCAGCTCAGACATCTCAATGGCTTAAACAGTCTTTGTTAGGAGATGTTTACAAAATATCAAAAAGTAAATACACACACCATCATATCACAAGGTTCCTACACAATGTACATATGGGGCTGTGAAAGGCCATATTTTTCATATTGGTGTTTCTTTATCTAGTATACAGTAATAATTATAGCATAGTAACATGATTAAAACAATGTTGCATTGAGTGTTTTTCTCACAGAAAAGACAAATAGAAGATAAGAGTTCTAAAATGGACCAGCATGGGGAGCAGTTCATTGCAGCTCTGTTGTATTAATTTAGATGGAATAAAGGCCCAAATAGTTAAAGGTGTTAACATTACTTTGTGAATAGTTAGTATTAAATAGTGTTAAACCAGGTTTGGGGCGTGGTATACAGAGACCGTAATTTGTTAGTTTTACGGCAAACATGTAAGAAACTTATGCCATGGTTTAGAAATTTGTTAACTAAGATATGTAAAAGAAAAGGAGTTAAAACAAGTTATAATGCAGTTTAAAACAGACACTGAATGATTATGCAAAACAATCAATCAATCAAAACCTTTTAAAGTTCCTTTTTAAGAGAGGATATCAGTCAGAATTCCTTATTGAGTTGGACAACCCTTTTTTGGGGTTAAGAGGGTAGCTCAAGCCTGGTCTATATCTATTTTTTGTACTGATATAGTTACATCACTTAGGAGTGTAATTTTACCAAAAAAATTATCCTGGTACATCTCCTAGAACAGACCCAGTTATACAAATATAACAGTGCTCATACCAGTATAACTTATTTCCATACAGGAAGGGGAATAAGCTATACCAGAATACGCACTTTTATACTGGTTTAACTGTCCACAAAGGGGAGGAGTGTGTGTTGCACCACTTATGTCAACTATACTGGTATAGTTAAAGTGGTACAACCTGTGTGTAGAGATAAGGCCTCTGTCTCCATACTCTCTTCAATCCTCAGTATCTCAGTTGATACCACAAATACATGTACCAATTAAAGCCAGTTGTGGTGGTAGCTTTTATTATATGAACACCTGTCTTTCAGCAATTAGTAATTAAGCAGCGTAATTGCCTTTACACGCCATTTATTGCCACTGTTTACTATTAATTTCCAAAATAAGAAGGAAAAAAATATTACAACATTTAGCAGGCAATCCTGTATGCAAATCTCTGATTCAGGTTATGACACTAATAAGCTACAATACAGAGACAACTCAATGCTCAAAAATGTCTAATTTCTCTCTCTTCCACAGACATAACAGTCTACTCAGTGTTCATCTCCAAAACCAACAGGGACTTCCAAAACCCAGCCCTACACCAAATGCTGATAGACCATAACTAAAGAAGGAGCTCTATTCTCAGTCTTCAGAGATAGGAACAAAGACAGAAAAGAAGTCCCAAAAAGAGAAGCAGGCAAGCACTAAAAACGTAGAGATTGATTTTCATTTACACTAAGGTCACTTTCAACCATTCTAGCAGTGTAAAGGGGCCTTAAAGTGGATGTGGACCCTTAGGATACATGTACATCACACACTAAGCCCAGACTCCAATTTGGGTTTGAGCGCAAACCCCCCTTCCATCCACATACATATCAGTCTGATTTAGGTCAGCAAGCACTCAGAACCCAGGTCCTAGTACCCTGGATGGGGCCGTGGGGTGGGGCGGCAATGTTCGGGGGAAGACCCATTGTGACCCAGGTCCAAGCCCTGTCATTTTTCAGTGAGGATGCAGGTCAAGCTGCAGACCTGAGTCTATATATTTTGTGCCATGTTTGGTCAAATTCACTTTGCAATCCAGATATGGGAAAGATTTTAAAGAATTTTATTTCTCAAAGTGCAAATAGCAATTTTTGCATACAAAATTTAATTCCTTTAACTTTTTTCTACATCAGCCAATTCTTTCTACCCTTAAAGTCAAATCTTAGCATCAAGCAAGATCATAGTAAAAATCCCACTGACTTCAACTGGACCATATTTGACTCTTACAACAATAATATTCTCTGTAAATCCACAGGAAACATCTACATTCTGTCCAGTTTAATGGATGAAACAACACTGATACAGTCTGTAACCATGTCAAATATATGTGGAATTGCACATAAATATAAGAATCAACTTAATTAAGATACACAATAACCAAGAGCTCCTGAAAAAATCATATTTGTTCTAGAAAGAGAAGGGAGAAAGTGATACACTACATACATTTTAATATAAAAAATTATTCATAATATTGGAAGTCTTTTTAGCATTTTGCGACACTTTTAATTCTACTATAATAATAAATCATAATACCACCACCCAGTTCTTAATGCTACTTATTACTGGAGCGCAAACAGGATAGCTTTCATTTAAAAGTTACAGTTTGCAACAAACTAAGTATCCATAAGACTTCTCAGAGAAAACTTGGGGGAAGGGGAGTGTTGGAATTCCCAGAATGAGATCAGTAATATCCTAGTAATTTATCCTTCAAACACAAGGTCATTTTCTTCTCTCAGATTGTGGAATGTATTGATTCTAATTAAGCACACAGTCTCCTGCAGCAACAGTAGTTAATGTAATGTCTGGGTCAAAGGGTTTCCGGAATTCATGCACACATTGCAAATTCATCCTTGAAAAACATTTTTTTTTAAATATTACTTTCTATGTAATACAAATGGCTTTTTTAAAAAAAAAAAATTTGGAAATTTCACAGATAAGTGCACCAGTAAAGCACATCTGGTTTGCCAGTTTTAGGTATAGTATACTATTTCAGCAGTACTTGCTGCAGAATTCTTATACAGTACTCAAGTATTCGATGCAACATTGTTATAGCTGGGTAGGCCCACAATTAGCTGGTATAAAGATTTCATATACAGCTATGTACATGATATTTGGTGCAACATTTACCTCCAACTGTTACTAGTGTTGGCCCCCTTTCACAGTTCACATTCAGATGATCTCCTTAAAATGCCCCAGGCATAACCCAACCCATTTAAACCCAAGCCCATGGCCCTGGGCAAGATACACCATGAGCCAACCATGGAGCCCCACCATAAGAGCTCAGTCCTCCCAGCAGCTCCAATCCTGTTTTCCACTAAAGGTGGGTTGATATCAAATTTGTAACAAAGGGGCATCGCCACCCATCCCCAGCCTCTTCAGCATCAGAAGAATCAAGCAACAGCTCCCATTCCATCCCTGCTGGAGGGAACCTAACCCCTGGTGCCAGGGCCAAAGAACTAATGTTGTATTTCTGTGAAACAAATTAAATGAACCATACAATCTGTGGAGAGTGGTGCAGGCAGGTGCCCACTTCCACCCACCAGTGGCCACCACTGGCCCATCTGCAAGGATGAGGCCCACCCATTCAAAGTCCTCTCAATCCAGCACCATCTGTAATGGACAGTGTTCCTTTCCTGGTTTCAGTGGGGTTAGGACCATTGAAATATTACAAGAAAGGCTGTTAGTACAACTCATTACTAGGCAGAATGATTGTTTGGTAGATACCTAAACATTACATCTGAGCCTCTCTTCATTTGTCCATCACTCTTTTCAAACATCAAACACAATATGACTACATAGTTCAGGGCGGAGGCTTGGCTCCAAGGGAAGCACATGCTTAACTTTCAAGTGCCTAAAATTAAACGTGTATTTCAATGCTTTGCTCATCGGAACTCAAGTCCGTAAGACCCCACCACTATGGAAATTTTTCATCAGCAGTCTGGATAAATACACTAGAGAATCATAGAGCAGGAATATAAAGGAGGAGGAGGAAAAACTACCCTTTGGATTCTGTCCTTGCTCTCATCCTCAGAAATTAAATTCTTACCATAACTAGAAGGGTACAGCACAGCGCTACTTGGTGTTTTCCAGAAAGGGAAGGCAATAGAAAAAACTTTACAGCATAAGATCAAAACAACCAGAAGAAAATACAGATAATTTGTCTCTCTGACTAATTATTCAGGGTTAAGGAGGCCAAAAATAAAACTGTCAGAATCTATTATCTCCTTTCAAGATATACAACACATGTACAGAAGTGAAATTAAAGAAATAGACAATCATCTTAGTGTGTTCATTTTAAATTACAAATCATAGCTTCCACAATCCTTCACTCCATATTTAATAAAACAAAAAACAAAAGGCATTTGTATTTCTGGCAGCTTTTATGAAAGAATTGCCATAAGACAAAAGTCTGCAACCTCCCACTCGTTCAGCCACAGAACACTAGTACAAAATAGTTTGATCTGGCCAGTTTTCTTCCCCAAGCAACAACTGCTGTCCTTATTCATGAAGAAAATTTAATGAAGCCATCTGCCCCACTGTTCAGAGAAAACTAAAAATATCCTGTATTCGGTTCTCTTTCACATTCCACTAGCTAACATCCCAAGGCTGCACTTCTCACAAACAGTACTCCAAGAAACAGAGTGAATATACATCAAACATTTTATACATTTAGTCTGTCACTGATCACAAGACTTGTACCCTCAATAATTTACTTTATTGCATATTACTGTTTCACAACAACCGCCTATTAAACAACCTCCTATAAAATAATGTGTCTCAGTATCTAGATGTTAAAAAAATTAGACTCTCACAACAATTTAAGCCTTTGTTGAAAGCACTAATTTCATTATAAGAAAAAATGTTTACGCAGCATGTTAAATAGATTCCTTAATTTCAACTGTTCCGGGTGTTTAAAATAATCATAGAAGCACAGAAATGTAGGACTGGAAGAGACCTTGAGTGTCATCTAGTCCAGTCCCCTGCACTCAAGGGCAAGATGGTACCATACACTATAATCATTAATTGTAATCAAGAATCAAAAGTCCATATTCTTTCAGTTTTCTCCAAAATAGTGAGTAGGAGATCCAAATTCTACTCCTGGGGGCAGGGACATCCCTAGGGGGGTGTAGGGCCCGGGACATAGGCACTGACTTTATATCTGCTAGGGGGTTTCTATCCGAGTTTCTATCTCTTCCCCCCCCCCCCCCCCCCCGACACCATGCAGGCCCTGCTCCCACTCCACCCCTTTTCCTTAGGCCCCACCCCCGCCCTGCCTCTTCCCATCCCTGCTCCCCACCCCCCATCCCTTCCAAGCCCAGTTCCGTCTGTGATGGATTCGGTCACAGAGATCCCCCTCGGACTGTCACCTGAGATGCTGGAATTACCTCTAAGCCTGTTTTCCACTGCCAGCTTGGGACTCCAGAACCCGGCCTTGTTGAGCCAGACATGCTAGTCTGCTACAACACAGACCCAAGTCTGGTCCATGCCCCTAAAGCTGAAGACTTTAACCAAAAACTGCTCAGCAAGTCACTTATCTCCAGCACCCAGATACCCAGCTCCCAATGGGATCCAAACCCCAAATAAATCAGTTTTATTCTGCATAAAGCTTATACAGAGTAAACTCAAATTGTCCACCCTCTATAATACTGATAGAGAGATATGCACAGCTGTTTGCCCACCCAGGTATTAATCACTTACTCTGGGTTCATTAATAAACAGAAGTGATTTTATTAAGTATAAAGAGTAGGATTTAAGTGGTTTCATGTAATAACAGACAGAACAGAGTAAGTTACCAAGCAAAATAAAATAAAACATGCAAGCCTAAGCCTAACACATTAAGAAACTGATTACAGATAAAATCTCACCCTCAGACATGTTCCAATAAGCTTCTTTCACAGACTAGACTCCTTCTTAGTCTGGGCCCAATCCTTTCCCCAGTACAGTTCTTGTTAGTTCCAGCTCAGGTGGTAACTAGGGGATTTCTCATGACTGGCAGCCCCCATTGTTCTGTTTCACCCTCTTTAATAACTTTTGTACAAGCAGGAATCTTTTGTCTCTCTGGGTCCCCACCTCACCCACCTTCTAAACGGAAAAGCACCAGGTTTAGGATGGATTCCAGTACAGGTGACATGGTCACATGTCTTGTGAGACCCCAAGCCTCCATTCTTTCCACCCTGACTCAGAAGGACACAGGAAGGCTTACAAGTAAACAGAGCCATTTACAACCAATTGTTCTAGTTAATGGGAGCCATCAAGATCCTAAGCCACCATTAATGGCCCACACTTTGCATAATTACAATAGGTCCTCAGAGTAATACTTCATAGTTCTAGTTTAGATACAAGACTGATACATTCACACAAATAGGATGAACACACTCAGTAATTACAAGCTTTGTAATAACACCTTACAAGAGACCTTTTGCATAAAGCATATTCCAGTTACATTATATTTACACTCATAAGCATATTTCTATAAACATATGGAGTGCAACGTCACACCACCCCCTCCCCTGAGCATGCTGCACCCTTCTCCTCTCCCCTCCCCCCAGTGCCTCCAGACACAGCAAAACAGTTGATCAGCGGGGGGGGGGGGGGGGAGGGGGGCGTGCTGATCTGCGGGGCCCACTGGCAGGCAGACAGCGCTGGAGGGAAGGGGGATTCCTCCTCGCCCCCCCACCTCACCTCCCCACCTGCCTCTTCACAAAGCGCAGGGCTCCAGGCGGTCACCCTGATTTCCCATAGCCTAGGGACAGTTCTGCCTGGGGGAATTCAGTCCAAATCACTAAAGCAACATAAGCATTTATAAAGCCATACTGTCCTTTACACCAGTGGTTCTTAACCAGAGGTATGTGTACCCTTGGGGATACGTAAAGGTCTTCCAGGGAGTACATCAACCCATCTAGATATTTGCCTAGTTTTACATGAGACTACATAAAAAGCATTAACAAAGTCAGTACAAACTAAAATTTCATGACTTGTTTACACTGCTCTATATTCTATACACTGAAATGTAAGCACAATATTTATATTCCGATTGATTTATTTTATAACTATATGATAAAAATGAGAAAGTATGAAACATTTCCTGTAATAGTGTGCAGTGACACTTGTATTTTTGTTTGATTTTGTCAGCAAGTACTTTTTAAGTGAGGTGAAACTTGTGGGTATGCAAGACAAATCAGACTCCTGAATGGGGTATAATAGTTTGGAAAGATTGAGAGCCACTGCTTTACACCATTCTAGCAATGTAAAGGAGGCTTAAAACTTTTACACCTGTTTTATACTCCTGGAGGAATTCTCAAAGACAATGAGAACAATTCACTAAGCAGGCAGGCTGCCACATTCTGCTCTGCCTGAGGGGACAGAGCCTGCCCCACACCTACATCCTCAGAAACACCCCAAACCCCTGCCCCTCCATGCCAAGAATGCCACAATAGCGAGTGAGAGGGACAGACTGTCTTTCTCACACACATATAACTGCCCAGCCCCCCTCCCCTCCTGGCGGTGATTTACATCTCTACCGGCTGCTCCGGGTGCCTGAACTGACCTGCCTGCGCTGCCAGGAAGGGGCATGTGACTGCTCTTGCAGCTTCCCTTTGCTCCCCCATCAGAAGTCATGTGCTGAAAGAAGCATCCATGGATGAAGCTTGAATGAAGGCATAATGCTGAGTAAAATATGTACAGAGCCCCATGTAGCCAACCTACAGATTTCTAAGAGGGGAATTCCTTGCAGAGTTGTCACTGAGGTACCTTGTGCTCTGGTTGAGTGGGCCTCACATCTTATTGGGGAGGGGTTTCCATTAATTCACAGCAAAGCAGAATGCAGCAAGAAATATATTTGGAGAGTCTTTGTGATGAAACTGCATCATTTGCTTGTGGATGGACACAAATATTCCCAAAAACTTCCTAAAGCTGGTTTCTCAGCCTTTTTGATACCAGGGACTGGCTTGCTGCTTTCCTAAACTGGGACAGTGAAATCTAAGGGATTGGCAAGGAGGCTGCCATGGATCAGTCTTTGAGAAGCACTGTCGTCTGCAAGTAAAAGGCCAAAGCTCTAAAAAACATCCAGCAAGTGAAGCTTCTTGTTGTCCCTGTTATCATGAGGTTTGTGGATAGAAGATAGGTAAATGTATACTTTGACTGAAGTGAAATCTGGAGGAGACCTTTGGGATGAACCTGGAGTGCAATATCAGAGACACTTTAATCCTTATTAAACACCTGTAGGAGGAGTTTACTACAAGAGCCCCGTGCTCACCCACTCTCCTGACAGAGGTGATTGCTGTTAGGAAGGCCACTTTCATGCAGAGGTATAAAAGGAGGCCGAAAACTTTAACAGTGGATTCATAAGCACTGACATCAATAGGTTCAAGTCCCAGGAAGAAGAAGACTGAGTAGCTCTCCACTACAGGACAGAAGATATTAAATGCTACTAGATGTACAACCAGCGAGCTAGTGGATAGATCCAGTGACTTTAGAGATAGAAGACAGTTCAAGATGAGAGTGATCCCAGAGTCCTCTGGAGGTATGTGAGGTTGCTGGCACCAAAGAGAAAACCACTTCCATTTGTGGCATAACATTTCCTTCTAGAGGTTTTTCTGCTATTATTGAGGATGAATTGGATCTCTTCTGAACATGTTCTCTCTCTACGTTTGTTGTCTGTCCAAGAATCATGCTGTCAGAAGGAGCGATACCGGGTTGGGACTATTGGTTCTGTCCCGATTCTGAGTTGGTAAATCCAGGAACAATTGTATGCATGCATGGATGGAAATGTCCTGCGGCACTGAGTAGTGGAGGTCCCACTTGTGATCCTTTTGGGCAGGGTTGGCCTTCCCATGAGGCGAAGTGAGGCAGCCGCCTCAGGTGCTAGACTATGGGGGGATGCCACTAGGACCCAGAGTGTAGAAAATTGTGTCTGCTGCTGGTGCATATGTATTCTCTCTGCTCTAGATGCACAGAGATGGTGGAGTGCTGTGCTGGAGGAAGGAGGGCACAAGAGACATAACAGGCAGGTAGGAGAAAAGGTGAGAGGGAACAACAGAAAGCAGCAGGAGCTGCAGGGAAGAGAGGAGGAGGAGCCTCGTATGTACCTCTCTAGCACCCCCAGGAGCCTGGACTGATTAACACCAGCGTCTCAGGGAGCTTCCTGTTTCCTGCTGCTTCCCTGAACCCACTTGAGGAGAACAGACAGTAAGTTGAAGTAGGAGGAGCCAATTAGGCCCTTAAGATGCTGATATCTTCCCTCACTCAGGCCCTGCTACCAGCCTGCTTATTTGTCCCCTTCAACTGAGTGTTGAGAGCCACTATAGCTGACACAGAACAGCAGTTATGAGTGAAAGAAAACACTCCTCTTGGGCAGCATTCAGAAAAAGCAAGCAAGCAAGCAAGCAAGCAAGCAAAGGAAGCTTTTCTATCTAAGCAGGAAGGAGCTCTTCTGAGATACATAGACACAAATGTTCACAGTGAGCCTTCCAGCCCCAGTGAGGATGTGAGTGGTGAGGAGATGCCTGAACTTCCAGTTAGTCAGAGTGCAGGTGACCAGGCAGCTACTGCAGCATCCATATCTCCATCTCAAATGGATGTAACCATGCACATTCCTGAAGAAAAGTGTAGATCAGAGAAGAGTGTGGTGGAGGTGCAAGAAACAACTGCTGCTGAGTTTAGTTCCTTAAGTCTAGATGATCCAGGACTGTGGACTCACTTGAGCAGTAACCTAGGGACTTCCTTGTACAGCATGGGCCACAGCAAGTGAAAAAAATCATGTTCCCCAAAGACAATGAAAATAGAAGTTTCCATCCAACACATTATTGGCATCAAATCCCCAATGGTGACAAAGTGGAGAGGCCATTGCTTATGTACTCAAAAATTCAGAAGGCTGCATACTGTTTTTGTTGCAAACTCTTCCAGTCTAATGTTCCAGCCACATTGGGTTCTACAGGAACAAAGGACTGGAAAAATCTGGCTAGAAATCTGGCATGCCATGAGAAGGCAGAAAATATCCAGAGAGCATTCCATAAGTGGAAGGAGCTTGAGATGAGACTAAGGTTAAAGGCCACCATAGATCATCAGCATCAAGAGAAGATTGCATCAGAGTCTCTTTACTGGCAAAATGTTCTGAAAAGGCTCATTGCCCTTGTGAGAATGCTTGCTACCCAAAACCTAGCACTGCATGGCACTTCAGATCAGCTGTATGTGCCAAACAATGGAAACTTCCTTAAAATTGTGGAGCTGATGGCTGAGCTTGATGCTGTACTCCAGGAGCATCTAAGAAGAGTCACCACACAAGAAATGTACACACACCACTACCTTGGAAAAACAATTCAAAATAAGACCATACAGCTACTGGCAATGAAAGTCAAACAGAAGACTGTGGCAGATCTGAAGTCAGCAAGATATTACTCGGTTATTCTGGACTGCACACCTGACATCAGCCATACTGAACAAATTACTTTAATGGTGCATTTTATAACAACAACAGAACCTAGTGAAAATGTCCCTGCAATGGTGACTGTCAGAGCATTTTCTAGAATTTATTGACTTTGATGATACTACAGGAGCTGGTATGACAAACGTGCTTCTTAAAAAAGCTGGAAGATACGGGAATTGTAATAGGTGACATGAGAGGTCAGGGCTACGATAATGGTGCCAACATGAGAGGAAAGAACAGAGGAGTGCAGACACGGATCCGAGAGTTAAACCCTCGAGCTTTTTTGTCCCATGCAGTTCTCATTCATTGAACTTGGTGGTCAGTGATGCAGCATCAGCTTCTAGTGAGGCTGCTGAATTTTTCAAATAATTCAAAGCATCTATTTATTTTACTCTGCATCAGCTCATCGATGGCAAATTTTGAAGCAACATCTGGTAACATCCTCTCTGACACTGAAACCACTGAGTGCCACACAATAGGAAAGTCGAGTGGAGGCGATAAAGCCTATCACACACCAAACTGGGAAGACAGATGATGCCATAGTTGCCATGATGGAGGATAATGCTATGACAGGAACTGTTCGTGGGAGAACGGTGGCAGAGGGAAATGGAATCACCAGAAACATACATAACTTCAAATTTCTCTGTGGCTTAGTGTTGTGGCATGACATACTGTTTGAAATAAATGTTCTAAGCAAGAGACTCCAAGGTGTTGACCTTGATATATCTAGAGCAATGGAACAACTGGACAAAGCAAAGTCATACCTACAGTCTTACTGGTCAGATGAGGGATTTCAAAACGTTCTGCAGAGTGCACAGAAGTTGGCAGAGGAACTTCACACTGAAGCTATTTTCCCACCCATTCAAGAATAAGAGAGTCACCGAAGAAGACAACGACATTTTGATTACAAGGCACGGGATAAACCCATAAGAGACCCCAAACAACAATTCAAAGTTGAATTCTTTAACCAGGTGCTAGATTATACAATACAGTCAGTTGAACATTTCATGCAGCTCAAGGAACACAGCAGTATATTTGAGATGTTGTATGTTATTCCAAAACTCCTCACTATACCTGAAGAAGGCCTACACCAGCAATGCAGGGCACTGGAGACAGTGTTGACACATGATGACATGCGCGATATTGATGCAAGCGATGTAGGTGATGAACTGAAAGCCCTTTCAAGATACATTTCAGCAGGATCAACTCCAAAGGCTGTTCTGGAATATATGTGCACAAATAAGATGACCACCCTCTTTCCAAATGCTTTTGTTGCTCTGCGCATACTTCTAACACTTCCTGTAACAGTTGCCAGTGGAGAAGGAAGGTTCTCCAAGCTGAAGTTAATAAAAACACATCTATGCTCCACAACAACACAGAAGAGGCTGGTCAGCCTTGCAACCATCTCAATAGAGCATGAGCTGGCCCAGACTGTGGACCTTCAGGAAGCAGTTCAAATCTTTGCAACCAAGAAGGCACGGAAAGCACCACTTTGATTATTCAAACAGATAAAAATGCCAGTGTTTACTATGCAGACGAGAAAAGTTACATTTGCTGTTCAGGCGTTTGAAAGTTAAGTGTTACTTAAAATTTTTGAACAAGGCATTTTAAGTGGTTAGTTCTCCTTTATTGGGGTAGGTAGTAGAGCAGTACCATGAGAGGAGTAGAACAAAAAGGTGGCAGAATAGGTAAAATCTTCCTGCAAGCTTCATACACTGCTAGTCTGAGAACACTGATGTTCTGTTTGGGCTCTCACAGAGTCTGAGAGCCCTGAGCGACATGGTCATCCAGGTGCACTCCCCAGCCCAGTATGGAGGCATCCAAAAGGAGCTTCTTTGTGGATCGTGGAGACACAAAGGGGACCCCAATGTGTGTTTCTTTGGTTTCCCACCAGGTGAGTGATGTTAGAATGCTCTGAGGAATCAAGATTCATTTGTCCTTTGTCTACTGTCTAGAGAGTAGACCTCCACAACCATGCATGGAGGATAGCACTCTGCAAAGGGAAGCTATACGGCCTAGAAGGAACAGACAGGACCAAATAGTTATCTGGGAGCTCAGTCAGAGTTGGGCAATGAGATCCCTCACTGCAAGAAATTTGTCCTGTGGTAAGCAAGCACTGGCTGAAATCAAGTTCAGATTCATTGCAATAAATTCCATAACTTGTGTGGGGAATAAAGTGGACTTTTCTAGATTGACCCAAAGTTCCAACGAGTGAAAGATGTTGAGTAAGGAGAGGGCTACGATCTGTACTTCCTGATATGACCATCCTGTGAACAGCCAGTTATTGCTGGAAATAAGGCATAATTTTTTTTAACAAGACAGTAGTTAACCATTGCAACAATTCACCAAGGTTCAGGGATGGATTCCCCATCACTGACAATATTTAAATCAAGATTGGATGTTTTTGAAAAAGATATGCTCTAGGTATTATTTTGGCAAAGTTCTATGGCCTGTGTTATACAGAAGTTCAGACTAAATGATCACAATGGCCTTGGAATCTATAAGGTAAGGATATACTGGGCTGCTCTGCCGATGCGGATACACTGCTACCATGGAGAACACCCTCCTGAAAACTCTAGGGTCCACTGAGAGTCCAAAGGGAAGAACTCCAAATTGACAATGTTCCAGACCCACTCTGAAGTGCAGGAATAGCCTGTGCACTGGATGAATATCTATATGAAAACAGACATCCTTCAATCAAGAACTGTAAACCAGTCACCTTTATTTAAAGGAGGAGATTATGGAGGCCAGGGTGGTCTTCCTGAATGGTATATGAAGATACTTAGATGTCTTAAGTCCAGGATGTGTCTCCAGTGTCCCTTCTTTGTGTGGATGAGGAAGTATTTGGAATAGAAATTCCTCCCTTTGTGTTGAGGAGGCAATAGCTCTATTGCCTGTAACTGGATCAAGGAGGCCACTTCCTGTTTTGAGAAAGGGGCTTTGGAAGGTGGGTTTTGGAGTAGGGGTGGAAAGAAATTGTGTCATGTAGCTGGTTAAGATGATTCTTGGCCCCATTTGTCCAAGGCGATATGCTGCCACATTGGTAGAAAATGGCCCAGGTGGCCACCGAAGGATGTGGGGACTACTGTAGAGGCTGGTTCGCGGTTCACAAGGGTGCCATCAAAATGACTGCAGGGTGGGAGGCTGGAGTTAAGGAAGGAATGACCGCAGGGCGTTATGACTGCTGCTTTGTATCCTTTTGTGCTTCTTGGGGGCTCATAGGCTCTTTGATGGTACAAGGGCTAGAGATCAGGATGGTGCCTATAAGGAGGCAGTTTGTAGTACTTACTCTGAGATGCCAAGGAGTATATTCCAAAGTAATGGAGAGTGGTGCGGGACCTTTTAAGAGTACGCAGTGACTTGTCTGTTTCCTCACTGAAAGGATTAATGTCCTCAAAAGGGAGATCTTCTACCACCTGGGAAACCCTAATGAATGACGCGTATCTCATAACAACCAAAGTCACCATATAGCAGGAAGCAGCCCCTTTTCTTAGAGGATTTGGGAGCGGATTTCTCCCCTTTCTTATAAGAGTGTTTGCCCTTACCCTGATCACATCTTTGTTTGGATGAGTCCTTGGGTCTGACCTCTGAAGATGCAGAGCAGGAACTCTAGCTGCGTTAGAGCAGGAATGCTAGCAAAGCCTGAGGACACTGAGTGGTTCCATCTCAGACCATGAGCAGCAGAAAAGAACTGGAGAAGTGGTCAGTCCATGCTGTGCCTTGTACCCTCAGTTTGGAGCATGAGGAGATGCAGAGCCCTGGCGCAGACCAACAGATTTGGCTAGTGAAAAACTTTTAATCTCAGGCACATGGAGCACATGTGCACCCACAATGAATACCTACAGAGACCATTACTCAGAGAATAATTTTGAAATATCAAGTCAAGTAGCCGTCGCCTCTGGCATGTCCTACATACAGAAGATTGTGAGGGCATCCTTGCAGGGCATTCTTATTGCTATCTGCTGCAGTTTCTGCGCTGGGAGAACCCTCCCTGGCTCGAACTGGGACTTTTATAGCCACTTTACAGTGCATAAAGGGCCAAAGTAGCATAAAGGGACAGGAGCAGGAGTGAGGATTTCAGTCAGGACAGGTAGACCCGATTCTCAGCAGGAAGGAGGGAAAAGAAAGACCCTGGGGCAGAGATAGTAACCTCAGAATAGAGGCGAAATCCTAACAAGTTAATTTTTTTGGCAATGTGGAAATTTAAGTGGATGGTGGACTCAAGATACTAAGATTAATAAATCTATACTCATTAGTCCCAGACTTTACTGGAGGGATGTGGTGTTAGCAAAGAGTGAGAATAATAAACAAAGTTATCACTTGTAAGCCATATGATTCCTGATGTATCAATGACAAAAGTTATAGGAACAAGTGATTAGAAAATGAGGGAAGGAGCTTTTTTGTGCTCTTATATTATCTTTGTTGCCTTCCCACTTCATTGACTTTAATGTTGTTAATCTTGATTTGAACTGCTGTAGGGTAAATGAGAACCAAGCCCTTGAACTACAGTTTTAGCAGGTAAAGTTTCTATCATTTTCATTCACATTTATCAGAAAATTTGGTACATCAGAAATCAGATAAAGCATAGAAAACATAATTTACATTCAGATGCTGGTTGAATTAAACATTTCACTTGCCTACCACAGTGCTGAAAACTATAAGAATGGGCAATAAAATCCCATGCGAAGAAATATAGGCACAAAATGACAGACATCAGCCAAAATTCTGTAACATAGTAGATTTACAAGGTTACATTTCATACAGTGTAATTATATTGTGAATTCCTTGAGGCAAACGACCCTATCTTCCTATGTATTTGTAATATATTAGCACAATGGGATCCTGATTGTAATTGGTCAATGGGGATGTTACCTCAGTTCAAATGAATAATAGAAGAAAAAGTAGTTAATATTTGATCAATTTAAAATTGATGTTTTTGACCTGAAGAAGAGCTCTGTGTAAGCTAGAAAGCTGGTCCAATAAAAGATATTACCTCACTTGCCTTGTCTTTCTAATATCCTAGGACCAACACAGCTACACCACTGCATATATCTTTGACCATCAATTTCACAATTCAAAAACAATCTCTTCCATGATAAGGCCATTTGCCAGTCAGTCTTCCCTCCACATTTGGATTATATAGCCTTTAAAGAAAGCTGTCCTGGATTGTTAGGAACTCTGAAAAGGAGCAAACTAAATCTAACGGGTTTTAGAAATGTCTCTCTTATTAATTGTTTACTGGGAGCCATTTTACAATACATGATACAACTGCAGAACCAGTGTAACAATCATATAATGAATAAGATTTATGCCACCTGCAGAACTGTGTAATTTCAGAAAACAAGTCTAAAATTAGAAGAATTTGCTGTCGAAGGCACTAGTGGAAGCTCTTAAACAAGAATTTAAAGAGTTCCCTTCCACTTCATCATTTAAACAACAGCTTTTTCCCACAAGCCAAGTGAGTAATTTGATGACAGCAGCAATAGTATTTAATACACATGCTAGAAAGAATAATTTTATTATCCTTCTATTTCTTTCTCAGTTGTCACATATAATATTCCTCAGCAAGTTTTCAAATTTAGTCTATCCTTTTCTAAAAGGCTATCCTTGTGAGCCATTCACTTGTTACAAAGTGTTTAGAATGTGTTTATAAAGAGTATCAAGTCAAGACTACAGTAGCATTATGGAAGACATTTTTATCAGAACAAGAAGCCCTGTAACAAGGGATTTGGGGGTTTTAATATGTAATGTTGCTCCATATATTTTGTATAATATGATGTTTGAACATCAATGGAATTATTTTTTTTAAATTCATCATCATCATGCTTAAAATATATAGAATATTAACAATACTAACTTCCAAACAATGGTCATGATTGTTGTAATGTACAACCCAATTAGGAATTTCAAAACCATCCCTACCTCCCTGTAGAAGGGAGTATCAAGGAAAAATATATGGAAGAAAAATAATGTCCAAACTATAGGGAGAGTCAAAGAACGAAGAAACAGAGAAAGAAACCGATCCTCCCCGCCCCCCACCCCAAGCCTAAGAATGTAACAGACCAAGATACAGAAGTGCTTCTAATGGTATTGATTTATTCTAGTACAGCCTGGGAGTGTCGGGTTACGTGAGGAGGCAGGTTGATGCATGACTGCACATGGGGGGAAACGTTTTTTAAATAATGATACTGATCTTGTTCTACTGATGTCAAGTGACAGTGTGTCTTAAGACAACAGATGAAATCTTTAACAGCTCCTTAGAATTTATTACATTTTTCTAACTTTCTTGAAGATCCTCTTTGCACTTACAAAGATTTACTCCTCTTCCCTCAAAACAGACTGAGAAGAAGACAAAAGAGATAAAAGTGGTTTTATTCAATAATATTTCATAGATACCATTATTCCTTTTGCCTTTCTCAATTGTTTTTCTTCTTCTTACACTTGTGCTTTCAAGAAGTCTTTGCCTTTCCAAGGCACAGATCAAATGCTGCATATGATTAGAGCATGTGGGATCATGCAGCAGCACCTCCATACTACAAAGAAAAACTGGCCCTGGGCAGTTGTTGAGCAGAGAAACAAAGTAATAGTAATAGTTCTTATACAGCACTTTACATCAACAAATCTCAAAGCACTTTTCTGAAGGAAGGAAAATTCTGGAGAGGCTTTTATGATGTGTGAAAACAACAGCCACTTTAGGCCAATCTTTTGGGATGCTGGGTGGCTAAACTGTGCCACACCGGTGATGGAATCTTCTTGTAAAACTGGACTAACATGTCCTGGGAGAATTACCCCAAGGTAGGGGAAATATGTAGTAGCATACAGCAAGCCTACTGACTCCTACACCACCACCACCCTTCTCTAACCTACAACACACCTGGCTGCTGGCAAAGAGAACCTGAACAGAGCTTCCCTACAGCCTACTGATCCTCCACTGCTGTTTCAGCACCCTGGGGTTTATTGGCAGGTGGAGCAAGTTTAGAGGGGCAAGGGGGGGATCAGCCCAGCACAAAGTGGTCTCAGGACTGGGGACACCCAAAGGTAAGTTTTATGACATCTTTGCATTCCATTGCTCCCAAGTTGTACTGCATATAGTTTGGCAGGATACCCAAGATCTAGCTTTTCATTTTGTCTCCCAGGGAAGAAATGTCTTTATCTGGATAAGAGATTATAATGAAAAACAACTATCTCTGCCAGAATGCACATGTACTGGACAGTTACTGAAGCATAACTACAGATTTTCCCAGTTATGCAACTCTGACCTTTGATTGTTACTGGGTGCTTGACTTGCATAATCATTTCTTTTCAATTATACTGAGAATATGCACATTTCTCTACTAGGACTGGCCTTAGTACTCTGAATTGTTAAGTTGTTTGACAGCAACAAAAACACTTCATCCTCATTCCCTTCAACTGAAGCAGTAAAATTTCAAAAATGTACATGACAAATTCCCAAAACAGAAAAGAAAACAGGGTTATGAAAAGCCCAAGAGACTAATAAAAAAAGTAAAACCTTGATTAATTTCTCTTTTTCCTCTCTTCCTCACCCTACAGATCAAAAAGGCTCTTACCTATACTTCCTAAAGTCAATGAACTATATTTTTGTTTACATTGCTTACACTATGAGAATCCCAATACCACCTTCTCAATTTCATTTCAAAACACAATGTAAACAAAAAATGATTCTGTTTCTATTGGACACAAGAGCCTTGCGAAGGAAAAGAGATAAAAGAAAGGCAGTAAGGAAAAGAAGAATAAAGAGAAAGCCAGTTTTGTTTTAAAGTTATCTTTCAGCAGTGTGACAGACCATTTTGATTTCTGTAAAAAAATTTGTTTAAAATTTGAATATTGTGTTAAATTTTTCATTACAGTAATTTGATTTTCTCTCTCAACTCAATAATAAATATACCATGAAGCTAAAGGCTCAGGAAATCTGAGGTGCTCACAGGAAAAAGATTTAAGTCTCTGAGTATATTCAGCTGAGGATCTGGCTACTACCCATATTCCAGAAAGTACTCAAGTTCTGACAGTAATACCTTACAAAAAGCTGTGGCATAAAAATTAATCTACATGATTTAAGGATGTTTTAGGATACTAAAGGGGAAAAAGTGAAACTAAGTATACTAACAAACTAATCTTAATTTAGCCCAAATGAAATTAATAGGCAGCAGGTTTAAAACGAACAAAAGGAAGTATTTCTTCACACAACACACAGGCAACCTGTGAAACTCTTTACCAGAGGATGTTGTGAAGACCAAGACTATAACAGGGTTCAAAAAAGAACTAGATAAGTTCATGGAGGATTGGTCCATCAATGGCTATTAGCCAGGATGAGCAGGGATGGTGTCTCTGGCCTCTGTTTGCCAGAAGCTGGGAGTGGGCAACAGGGGATGGATCACTTGGTGATTGATTACCTGTTCCATTCACTCCCTCTGAAGCACCTGGCCTTAGCCACTGTCTGAAGACAGGATACTGGGCCAGATGGACCTTTGGTCTAACCCAGTATGGCCATTATTATGTTCATTGGATTACAAGAGTAGGGTGGGAGGGAGGGACAACACAATTCCAGTATGAGAATAATCTGTGGAAAAAAAATATTAATGAACAAAGTCTGAACTAGTGACATCCCTTAGCCTCTTAAAGAGTAATTCCTTCGTTAACATCATTATTGTGAGAACAACTCTACTCTCCCCCGCCCCCTCCCTGTAACTGATCCCATCATTGCCTGGTTAGATATGAATGCACCGTATTTGTTAACCAGTACACTGACGATCAAAAGGGGAACAAAAATTAATGGTAATATCTGAACAGCCAGACTTCATGGCAATTAGAAATTCTTCAATAAAAACTAACAGGCATCATCTTAACTCAAGCTATAGTGACAGTTGCACAGCTAAACCCCACATGTGCAGCTGAAAAAAAATCCTCATAAGAGAAAAATAATGGCCTTGTAACTGGATTACACATTAACCTACTCTACACTATGCTTAGTATTGTGTCAATATTTGTAAATAAAGAATTCAACTTAACTAAATAATCCTGCGCAACTTCATATAAATCATTTCCAGAATAAAAGTGAAAGTAAGAAATTAAATGTGCGTCTTAAACATTTAGGGCCTGTTTGTGGCACTCTCACTAGTACCAAATAGTACCTTACTCCTCAAAAGTTCATAGCTCTTAGATCAGTAGTTCTCAAACTAGGGCCGCCGCTTGTTCAGGGAAAGCCCCTGGCAGGCCGGGCTGGTTTAACTGCCGCATCCGCAGGTTTGGCCGATCGCGGCTCGCGCTGGCCGCAGTTTCGCCACTCCAGGCCAATGGGGGCTGCAGGAAGGGCGGCCAGCACATCCCTCAGCCCGCGCCACTTCCCACAGCCCCCATTGGCCTGGAGCGGCGAACCACGGCCAGTGGGAGCCGCAATCAGTCAAACCTGTGGACGCGGCAGGTAAACAAACCGGCCCGACCAGCCAGGGGCTTTCCCTGAACAAGCGGGCGGCCCTAGTTTGAGAACCACTGTCTTAGATGACCTATGACAGGAAAAAAAAGTGGGAAGGAAGTGGCATTGTTGGCAGAAAACACAGTTTGATACAGACAAACTCAAACAAATAATTTTTACAGACCAATGCCCTTGTAGTAATGGAGGCAGGAAGGGCCTGAGAGCTAGGTATTATTATTACCTTTCTTCCGCCATAGCGATCGCAAAAATCACACCACACAAAACTTTTCCTGACTGTAAATCACTAAGTGGAATCCACACTGCTTTCACTCTTTCCCAGCAGCTCTCACTGCAAGGAATTCTCATATTTCACAGAAATCACCTGCACCTTGGATGGGCCATGAAGACCGAGAGGCCAAGCACACACCGGAAACATAATGGCTTTCTTCCAAGAATTCGCCTATTCACACAGTTAAAGTTATAGTCATGGAAGCAATGATGACAGTCTGCTTTTCCTGGATAGGCAAGACAGTAGACCTCTCAAACATCTCCTTTGTGGCCACCCACCCTAAACCACGCAGTAGTCCAACCAATCCTAAAAGGATCATCTCTTGACGCTAGGGACCTTGCAAACTACCACTTAGTGTTGAACCACCCTTTTTAAAGCAAGCTAACCAGAAAGCTAGCAAAAAGGAGCCTCTGCAACTCTGCCTATTCACCGCCCATAATGTATCCTGGTCTTTCCCAGTCAGGCTTCAGGTCAGAGCAGGTACCAAGACATCATTTGTAGCTCAGATGGATGACCTTTGTCCGCGCAAAGTACATCCATACTTATCCTCCTGGAACTCTCCAAAGCATTTGAAACTGTTGATCACCAAATGTACCTGTCCGGGAAACTGCCAGGGTTCACAGAAATACCTTGAAGTGACTTCTTAAACTAAACCCAGGTTGCCGTTATGAGCAATTGTTCCTTCAGTTTCAAAGACCTCACTTACAGAGTCCCATAGGGCTCAATCATATGTCTCCAGAGCATCATTCAACATTTATATGAAGCCATTGGGAGTGGTGGCTTGAGCTAGCACACTAAAAATAGCAATGAACTACACATAACTGGAGGCTGCATTAAGGTTTTTTTGAAAATGTGGCCTTCGTATTTTATATGCATTTGAATATTTAAATCAAATTATCTGTGTTTGTGTTACAGAGAATATTAAGGACATGGTGATACTGCCATAACATCTATTGAAATAACCACATAAACATTCTTTATGAATTTTTCTATATAAAAAGTAATGAAAGAAAGGTAATTATCATCATTACAGAGACCTTGCTGAAAAATCAAGGTGACACACAGGCTTAGCATCTATCATCCTACCATTAGGTAGCCACTAGAAATAATTTAATGCACAATTCTAGACAGCGTTATAATTTTAAGAAGTGCTGTCTTTGTTGAACATTAACTGTGTAACTGATTTATCTAAAACTTAAAAGCTATTTACCCGTGCTGAACACATTAAATGATCAATCTGTTTCACTTAAGGGTCAGCTCCTTTTTGCTCCAGACACACAAATCAAAGGCACAGCAAATAGAAAGTAGCACAATTTACTTAAAAATTCTATTATGTATAAAATATCTACATGCTGTACGCACAAGTTTCTCTAGAGTAGGTACAGTTTCTCTTTGCCCTTGCAACCAGTGCAATAAATCTGACAGAACAAGGAGTAATGGTCTCAAGTTGCAGTGGGGGAGGTTTAGGTTGGATATTAGGAAAAACTTTTTCACTAGTGAAGCACTGGAATGAGTTACCTAGGGAGGTGGTGGAATCTCCTTCCTTAGATATTTTTAAGGTCAGGCATGATGAAGCCCTGGCTGGGATGATTTAGTTGGGGATTGGTCCTGCTTTGAGCAGGGGGTTGACTAGATGACCTCCTGAGTTCCCTTCCAACCCTGATATTCTATGATCACACATTATACCATTATAGCTCAGAAAATGAACTGACCTGAGCTCATCTGACCGAAACATATAAAAGAAAATACTGTGTACCTATTTAAAAGAGAAAAGCTTCAAGAGTATACTCTTATAGACAATGTGAAACATTAAACAGAAATCTGAGTCTAAAACCACAGTCTTTCACAAAGGAATTCCTATTTATTTTCAGGCTTTTATTAATTAAATCAAAGTTCAAACTGGGTCAGATATATATAGTTTCATTTAAAAAAAAAATCAAATTATACATTTTACAGAGATTCATGCGCCAAATGAGCTACCACAAAAAACTCAAATGTGAACCCTCAAGTTGGAATCTAATCCTACAGGCATTATTTGTTCCTTAAACCTTGCTTTATTACACAGGTCATGCCACTTTAAACTTTTAAGTGCTGAAGAATCACATTCAATTTAATTATGTACATTTTATTCTTCAGGCATTCCTCATCACTTAGATTCAAGACCCATCATGCCTAAAATGTCCTCTCTGCCTCAGAAAAAAGATTAGAAACCAGATGCTCTGATCTGGCTCTGTAATGCAAAATGTTTAATACAGTGATGTTTGTCTGGTCTTATGAATGTCAGAACTCTCATTCAAAACCAGCCTTCCTAAGAGAACATCCCCATATATTTTCAAAATGAACAAGGCTTTTGTAGCTAGCAAAGCCCTTACATTCTTCATTGTCAAAATCCGGATATTGATTCTCAATGGAACTTCCAGTATCTTACATAAATATTTGATGAAAAATAATACAAATCTAAAGAAATTAAGTGCTGATCGGTGTAACAATTTTCATATTCAACTTATAAAATTAGTCTGTGTACTGCTTACCTAATAATGAGTTTATTTCAAGTCAGATGTACCAATACATGTAGGCGGGACTCTCCTTCCAAAGTGTGGGTTAATCACAAAAAAGACTGATAAAAGGCAAGTAGAATTCTGAAAAACACAAGCTCACCAACCAGCTGCTTCCTTCCAAGTCATTTCCAAAAGACAATCACTTGTTCACCAGGAAGGTCCTTCTCTAGATTGTTACATGGTGTAATAAAAATGCATTTTACAAGTAACACACTAACTTTTCTGTATACTGCATTTAATGATGGACAACAAATTACAAAAAACAAACCATCTAATTGGGACCAAAGAGATTAATCAAAGCCAACAGAGTGAGTTATAACTTTATTGTAAGAAATCCCCCCAAATCGCTAAGGGCCAGATTCTGCCACTTTTGCTCACTTTGAGTAACACCTTACTCCATGAAGTACTCCTTGATTTAAAATTGGGTTACCTGCAGAGTTAGGTGCTATTCAAGGCAAGAAAGAGCAGCAAAATTTGGACCTCAGTGACTGAGACCAATCACTTACACCAAGTCTTAAACTGAGCTGAAGATTCTATTACTGCCAGATGTCTGAGACAACATACCACACAAGAAACAGATTTTTAGGGACAGAAGGAACCATTACAGTCATTTAGCCTGACCTCTGCGATAGCACAGGTCTTAGACTTTCACCCAGCAGTTTGTGAATGAAGTCCAGTAACTTGTGGATGACCAACTGAATAACTTTTAGAAAATTATCCAGTCCCGATTTAAAGATTAAAGTAATGGAAATTCCACCAGATCCTTTGTCTTCCAGTGGTTAATTACTCTCATTGTTAAAAAATTGTCCCTTATTTCCAGATTGAATTTGTCTAGTTTTAGCTTTTGAGTCTTGTCATTGTCTTTGCTAGATTAGACCTGACTATCAAATATCTCTCTATCTTTACGCGCTGATATTATTTTTTTTTAAAAAAATGCATTACAAAGCTGAAAGATTTCAAAAGTTGCAAAATGAGATTATATAGAACAGCAAAGCATGTCAACCCATGTAGGCCATACTTACAGGATGGAGGACTCTATCCTGGGAAGCAGTGACTCTGAAAAAGATCTGGGAGTCATGATGAATAATCACCTGAACATGAGCTCCCAGTATGATGCTGTGGCCAAAAGAGCTAATACAGTCCTGGGATGCATAAACAAGGGAATCTGGAGAAGTGGAGAGGTTATTTTACTTCTGTATGTGGCACTGGTGTGACTGCTGCTGGAATACTGTGTCCACTTCTGATGCCCACAGTTCAAGAAGGATGTTGATAAATTAGAGAGGATTCAGAGGGACCCAAGAGAATGATTAAAGCAGGGGTAGTCAACCTGAGCCTGAGAAGGAGCCAGACTTTGCCAATGTACACTGCCAAAGAGCCACAGTAATACGTCAACAGTCCCCCCATCAGCTCCCCTCCACCCCGCTCCCAGCGCCTCCCCCTCCCTTCCCCGCACCTCCCAATCAGCTATTTCATGGCATGCAGGAGACTCTGGGGGGGAGACAGCAGGAGGAGCGAGGGCACTACAGGCTCAGGGGAAGGGGTGGAGTGGGGGCAGGGCCTGTGGCAAAGCCAGGGGTTGAATAGTGAGCACTCCCCGGCACATTGGAAAGTTGGCGCCTGTAGCTCCAGCTCTGGAGTCGGTGCCTATACAAGGAGCCGCATATTAACTTCTGAAGAGCCGCATGTAGCTCCAGAAGCACAGGTTGGCCACCCCTGGATTAAAGGGTTAGAAAACATGCCTTATAGTGATAGACTCAAAAAGCTCAATCTATTTAATTTAACAAAGAGAAGACTAAGGGGTGACTTGATTACAGTATAAGTGCCAATATGGGGAAGAGATATTTAATAATAGGCTCTTCAAGCAGAGAAAGGTATAACGTGATCCTATGGCTGGAAGTTGAAGCTAGACAAATGCACACTGGAAATAAGGCATACATTTTTAATGGTGACAGTAATTAGCCATTGGAACAATTTACTAAGGGTTGTGGTGGATTCTATATCATTTACAATTTTTAAATCAAGATTGGATATTTTTTCTAAAAGATACGTTCGAGGAATTATTTTGGGGACGTTCTATGGCCTCTGTTTTACAGGAGGTCAGAGTCCATGATCACAACGGTCCCTTCTGGCCTTGGAATCTATGAATCAAGACAATCCAGTAAAAGTTAAACCTGGAGATGGAGTTTTTTAAAAAACTCCAAGAAAAAAAGCAAACAAACTTGACTTACTAGAGCTTCTAAGTAAATACCAAGTACTTAGTCCTAAAAAGATAGACTTAATTATTTTCTCAACACAAAACTCTTTCTAGATGTGTTTTTAAACTTCTACAAGAGGATTGGATAGAGGGATGTGGGAGAGGGTTGGTGGTGAACTGTGATGGAATGAACTATTTAAATAACTAATATTTCTTTACTTTATAAAGTGTATTATGCTATAAACCCCTAGTATTCCCCCCCATCCCATGCAAAGGTCCAATGCATCATTAGCATGGTAAATTAAACATGAAAACAGTGCTTAAATAAAGGTAAGGTTGTAACTTGAGCCAATAAATGCAGTTATATTGAATTAAGCCTCTCACTCATCCTCCTTATGTGGGTCAGTGTGCACATGCTACATGAGTTCACTCACTAAAGGGAGGTCTTTGTAGTAATCTTACACCCAACTGCATGTCTTAAGGCTGAAATAACTTTTATTCTGAATTCCTTCTTATTTAAATAAACATGGTTAAGTGCGGAAGATATATGCATTTTTGATAATAAGAGTTTGTTATTTAAATGACTCCACCTCAAGCATGGGAACATTAGCATAGCAAACATTTTCTAATATGCTTCTTTAATCAAGTAGAGATGCACAACTTTAAAACGTTATAAAGACATGATCTGGAAATGAAATATAATTACTTTACAAGCCAATATGTTGTAGAACATCTGAAAATACATGACTTTGCTATTTTAGATACAGACAGGCAAAAATAGAAGATTAGTGTCTTTTTTGTGCCTCCCTATCTCTCTTCCTCATTCTTTTTTTTTTTTGACCTGGTAACATTTTGAACTTGATGGCTAAATTCTGATGATAGGTTTGATCTGTTGACTTTCAGAAAATAAACTGGTTGTTTTTTTTGTTTTGTTTTTTTTTAAGACGCTTCAGTCTTTAACCATTAATAAATCAATGGTGTAAAACTTGGTGAGTCAGGAATACACAATTTCTTGTGAACAGGATACCTACTGCTAACAATCATGAAGATGTCAGTTTAGATGATAATCAGTTACTGAAAAACTATATATTCTTGTATTTATGTTCTGAATACAAGAAATACTTCAGCACCATGAACCTAAATGTTAATCCTCATGAGACATGTGGAGTCTTAAGTATCCCCTTTCACAAGGGCTTTTGGTCAAATACATTGTGTACTTCAGTGCAATTTATCTTGACAATTACTAAAATACGCAGTTGTATTGAAAAAGAGATTTTAGCCATTTCATTAGCTTCACAAAAGAAATGAGTTTAATTGCTCAGGTTGAATTGCTTTTTCTAATTGTCAGTAGAATGTGTTAGTCTTTATACAGTAAAGACTCCTGATACATTTCCTTTTGCATTAGCCAGGCCTTCTGAGAAATACACGGAGAAACAGAAGATTTTTCTCTATACCCCTCTCCCACAGGAATGCATAGAAAATAAACTCCTAGGATCTGGTACACAGAGTAGAAAAGTAATAAAAAAAATCTATAGTCTTTGAGCACATGTTAAAGAGAAAGACCTAATCAAAATAAGATACAAACAAACACAGAATCTTAATGATTTTTTTTTAAATAATTTGTCTTTTATTTGTAATCCATATGTTGTGCTGGTGGTTGTTTCCAAAAAAAGATATTTAAAAACTATTTTAGCTCCATAACCTTTGCCTGCCCTTCATTTTTATCAGCAGTATGTGGCTAGTCAGCCAGAAAATAAAATTAAACACCTTTTGAGATTAACATAGTATTCTAAGGGTTTGTCTTCACTGTCAGTAAATGATAACTAACAGCCTGCTAGCTTTAGCTAACCCTCTGTAAAAGCCCAGTAGAGACAAGACACTGTAGTTTTTACCACAAGGTAGCTAGGTGAGGTCAACACTATACCTATACCCATGGTTCATCTCACCTAGCTACTGCGTGATGAAAACCACAGTGCCTTCTGTCTACTAGGATTTTGCAGTGGAGTAGCTAAAACATCAGCTATCCTACTTTAAAAAGCATAAGAGACAAAAAACCCATCTTTAGTTTAGTGAAGACAAAACCTAATATACGTTGTCGTGTAAGTGAGCAATAAATATTCATCCTCACTGAGCCATCCATGCACCGTTTGCAATCACTAGCCTTAGACTAACTAAACTCCTAGCATGCATGTGTGTACATCCCCAGGTCCATTAGTTTGGACTCATGGGTTATTCCTCCCTTTTGTTCAAGACAGACAACTTTCTCAGTTGCCTTCTCCGTTCTTTAACTCATTTCCCCTACTTCATCAGCAAATAAGCAGCCACAGCAGCTCTGTTCCTTGGAGTAATATTCCTTTATCTGCTGAGAGGAACCTTCATAAATGCTAGTTTTCCCTCTATTTTATCCAGTCTGCAACCGAAAGTCTTCCCTGCTGCCATTCAAACTAGAACTATGAAGAGGAAGATCATTCCTTCACCCAAGTTTTCACCAGAAGCAAAAGCTTTTAATCTTTGCATCTAACTGCATTCTGCTGAATCTGAGGGCCTTGTCTCCACTGGCACGTTTCTGCGCAGTAAAGCAGCTTTCTGCGGTGTAACTCCCGAGGTGCACACGCTGCCAAGCCGCTTAGTGCGCAGAAACTGCACAGTTGCAGCGCTGTAAAAAAACCCACCCCGATGAGAGGCGTCCAGCTGTCTGCGCCGGGGTACAGCGCCGCGGTGCCAGTGTAGACACAGTGGTCGATTACGGCCCTGCGACTGGCCTCTGAGAGAGGTCCCACAATGCCTGTTCTCGCCTCTCTGGTCATCGGTTTGAACTCTACTGCCCTGCCCTCAGGCGACCAACTGTCATCCCCAACCCTTAAATTCCTTGGGAATTTTCAAAGTCTCCTTCCTGTTTGCTCAGTAACGCGTGCAGTGGTCTCAGCACATCTTTCCAGGTGGCCAGGCCTGCTCCACACACAGAGCAATCCCCCACTTGGAACAACGCTGAGCTGCTGGACCTCATCAGCATTTGGGGAGAGGAGGCTGTCCAGTCCCAGCTGAGCTCCAGCCGTAGAAATTATGGTACCTATGGACAGATTTCACGATGCATGACAGAAAAGGGCCATGACCGGAACACAGTGCAGTACAGGGTCAAAGTGAAGGAGCTTTGGAATGTCTACCACAAGGCGCGGGAGGCAAACCACTGCTCCGGTGCTGCGCCCACGAGCTGTCAGTTCTATAAAGAGCTGAACACGATACTCGCTGGCGACCCCACCTCCACTGTGAAGGCCACTGTGGATACTTTGGTGGCTCGCGTGCCAGCTGAGAGTGGACAGAACCAGGAGGAGGAAATCTTGGACGAGGATATGGAGCGGGAGGGGGACCCAGAGGCAGAGGATGACTCGCAGGTCGGAGACGCATGCAGTCAGGAGCTTTTCTCTACCCCAGAGGGGGCTAGCCAGTCACAGCTGTTGGAGCTTGGCGAAGCACAAACAGGAGAGGAGGCCCCTGGTAAGTGGCTTTGATTTTGGGGGAGGGCATGGGAAAGGGAATCACTGAGGCGAGTTGTTGGGGGCAGGACAGTTGCAGAAAACAGGCTTGTGTCTGTATGATGCACATACCACCACATGCCTATTCTGAGCAGCGGAACAAGGTGTTGATTGACTCCTTCACTTCACGGGAATCTGCCTCAGAGATCTCCACAAAACTCTCATGGAGATACTGGCCAATCTGCTGCCGCAGGTTCTTTGGCAGAGCTGCTTTGTTTCTTGCCCCATTAAGGGTAACTTTCCCGCGCCACTCTGCCGTCACGGGGGGGACCATTGCTGCACACAGGCAAGCCACATAAGAGCCAGGGCAGAAGACCCTCCCTTAATTCCCTGCTCACCCTAAGCAGCAAGGTATCTTCCATAAGGAACAGAGCCTGTGGAAAATGTGGGGACAGTAATGATTGTAAGCCCCCCCCCGAACAGTGCTGGCTCTCCACAAGAATCACGTGTAAAGTACGGTCCTGGAATACTGATTTCCCCTGCCTCTTCAGTTACTCACCATTTTGGGGGTCCTGTGGCTCATGTGTGCTTGCCTGGGGTCAGCCAGCTAGTGACAAGTATGTGAATCGTGGCTGTGTTTTAAATCACTGAACCAGTGGTCTGTGTGTTGCAAACAATACTGCTTCTGTAAAATGTTACATTTTGGCTTCACAGATATAACCTTGGGAGCCCAGCCTCGCTCTTTGTTATCGCCAGTTGAATGGCTGCTCAGAATTAGAAAGCATCATGAAGAACTAAAGAGGACTTTCTACGTGATGTCATGATGCACTCAGCCACTTAGAAACAAGAATTGAAGGAGTGGCGGGACAGCGAGAAGAAGGACCAAAAGGAGAACGCGGTACGCCAGAACAAAGCCATGGAGCGGCTCTTAAACATTATGGAGCACCAAGTGGACATGCTCCAGGCACTATTAGCCCTGCAAACCGAACAGCTCCACACCCACTCTCCCCTGCAGCCACTGGCGAAAAATTCTTTCCCATGCCCTCCCCCAGACACTGCCAACACACTCTTATCAACCTTCTGGCTCCAGTCTGTACCCATTGCATTCCACTCCTCCCCCGTCACAGTCCAGCCCTGCGGACACCCAGTACCCACTGCACTCAACACCCATCCCTCTGCAATGTCACGCACGTTGCCCAGAGTCACAGTCTTTTGGAGCAGGATGTGATTAATCGCCCTGCACACTTCCGTCAACATGCGTCCAATGGTAGACTTTCCCACTCCGAACTGGTTAGTGACCGATTGGCAGTCTGGACTAGCCAGCTTACACAGTTCAATCGCCATTCACTTCTCCAACGGGAGGGCAGCTCTCATTCTCATGTCCTTGCGCCATAGGGCTGGGGCGAGTTCAGCACACAATCCCATGTATGTGGCTTTCCTCATCTGAAAGTTCAGCGGCAACTGCTCGTTATCCCAGACATGCATCACGATGTGATCCCATCACTCAGTGCTTGTTTCCTGAGCCCAAAAGCGGCGTTCCACTGTGGTCAGCACCTCCACGAATGCCACAAGCAATCTCATGTTGTAGCTACTACGCATGGTGAGATCAATGTCGAACTCCTCTGGCCTTTGTAGTTTAAGGAATAACTCCACTGCCACTCATGACGTGTTGGTCAGGGCGAGCAGCATACTGGTCAGCAGTTTGGGATCCATTCCTGCAGACCGGAGAGGCAGAGTGCGCAGTACACAACCTGTTGAAAGAGGACGCCGAATGCAGACAGAAACACAGGGATTGCTAGAATGCGAAGCAATTCATCACAGGGCATTGGGACTGGACCCAGTATGCCCCGCAACCCCCTCCCCCTTCCCACAACTCTTAGCGGCAGAAAAGGAAGAGATGCTCTGTGGGACAGCTGCCCAGAGTGCACCGAATACCACTGCAAGTGCTGCAAGTGTGAACACACTATTGCTCAGGCAGCTGACAGTGTGAAAACACAACAGCGGTTTCCCTTCAGCTCTCTCTGAGCGGTGCTGTAACTGCCAACGCTGTAACTGTGCCAGTGTAGACATATCCTGAGTCCTTTGAGTTCCTGACTGAATCAGGGAGGATGTTGCTTTTGAGATGTTTTGCCTTCTTCTAGGGTTTCATTCATAGTTGAGGGTTTTTCTCCACTCCCTTTGCAATAATCTATTTCATTTGAGTTCTTATAATGATGCTCATCATGGCAGTCTCTCATGATGTTGACTTCTTAAAGTGGATTGCATATCATTTTACTTTATCCAGAGTCAGTTAAAATGTCATGCTTGTGAAAGCAAACTGGCTTCCAGGATACCTGGCTGTCACTACAAGCCTTCCCCCACCTCTAATGCCCCTGCACAGTTTCTAAGCTGCAGAGCATAGCAAACAACGGGAGAGGCATGGTATGCTGAAGAGGGCATACTCCATAGGGTAGTCCAATGGGCACATCTCATGCTCTGGTGGCACCACAATCTCTCACAACCACCCCCATTGTAGGGAAAGCAAGACTTTTTGAACCCTGTCCCCACCCGCTTCTATACCCTCCCTCTGGCTCACACTTTTATTTGATAAAAACAAAAAAACACTGCCATCACACACCTTTACATGTGTTTTCTTGGACTAACAGTCTTTCCTCTATCAGTGGGTATCTTTCACAGTTCTCCACAGGCAGATTCTGCAGCACTGACCTGGCACCATGCACCTATGTCATCCTGCATCTAATTACTTAGGCATACCCTGGAATGGCCTAACTTTTTAGCAGTAACTTCTACTATGCTCTGTCAACCCACACAACATAAAATTTGAAAATCTATGCAGGCTGCTAACCCCATGGCCACACATCAGTGATCAAAGAATGAGCACTCTCTTCCCAAAGCACACATTTACCTTGTGCTCAGCCTATCTGAAAACTCCACTGGTACATAAATTCCCCTTAAAGGCCTGCTTAGGATTTAAGTCCCTATTTACCTGCATAAAC
The DNA here is from genome assembly GCF_965140235.1 of Caretta caretta. Classification (NCBI taxonomy): domain Eukaryota; kingdom Metazoa; phylum Chordata; order Testudines; family Cheloniidae; genus Caretta; species Caretta caretta. The sequence continues at coordinate 86,065,297 of NC_134210.1, read as the reverse complement.
TGCTTTGGAAATTTCATCCCAGATTTAATAAGAAGTTGTAAAGAAGAGTCTTAAAAATACACATATCCAATGCTGGCCTGACTTACAGTGTTTTAATACATTTCAATACAGCTTCTCTGTACCTAGTACTGTTCAGCATAATCATACAATGTTCTCTCTCTCTCTGAATGTTTTAGCAAGATGCATTTAAACATAATGTGCATAAACATTTTCATTGCATATCTGTTTCAACACTGTCCTTACACTGTGTCATGTCATTTATTTCTCAATTTGTAAAATGCACCTATAAACAACCATGAGCATATAAATGGCCATTATAAAATACAATATAAGTATTCAGATAGAAATGTCCACTGGAGGGAAACTTCCGACACTGCAGAAGAAAATTAAAAGCACCCAAGAAAATGCTGAATGGACAAAGACCTTTTAATATGTTAGGAAAGTGGAAAAAAAAATTTCTGACTGTCAAACCAATGTAAAAGCAAAGTTCAGAGTTGAGGGCTGTCCAGACATACACACCCTGAGCATGCTTATCACCAGCCCCCCAAACTTTTACTTGTCTTTGTGACAGTCTCCATAATACTTTGGCAGAACTCAGCTGCAGGAATGCAGCATAAGGAGAGGAGTATACAAGTCTTGCCACACTAACATTTTTGAGCAAATCTCTCCCCATTACTACATGAATCAGAAGTAGTACTAGCATAGCCTCAGCTCAGACATTTGTGCTCCCACCATTATTACACCTCGTGGAAATGCATGGGTAATACAATGCTAGCAGATTTCCCCCAAAAATGGTAGTGTAACCATGTAAGGTTTGGGAGATTAAAATCAACACCTTGAAATACACCCATCAACAAATAGGAAGCCAATGCAGTCTACTGGCATAATATTCAGTGTGAAAAGCCAGTTACATTCTGCAATAGATGAAATTTTCAAAAGGTCTTCAAGGATAGTACCCTGCATAGCACACCGTAGTAGTCCAATCTGGGGGTGACAAACGTCCAACAGCTGAGAAGAGGTCTGCATTCTAGAGGAGAGGTCGTAACCCACCTCTTTGCCACAAGATGATGAGAAATAATGCACATATAAATAGATTTTTCTTGTCTACTCCTTAGTATATATTCATGTTTGCTGTATGTGAAACTATGAGTAGTGGCGGACCTAAAAAGTAGGCATATTCTTCTCAAATCAAGTTAGCAGATACAACTTCCACTATGTACTCTGGAAGTTTTTCCTGGTCTCAATAATATCACTTCCCATATACAGCCAACTAGCTCTCGCCAAAGCCCCAGTCTCCACTAGATTCCCAGACAAAAAAAAAAAAAAACTATATTAAGCTGGAGTTACTTGTAAACACATTTTAGTAAAAATTAAAAAAAACCTTCAAGAATAGCGAACTAATCCTAAAAACCCATTCAAACCCATATGTTCGAAACCTACAGTCAGTTAAGTGATATCTAGATTTAAAGAGATTTTCAATAGGCACAAAGGAGAGTTAGACACCCAACTCATTGATTTTTAATGGGAGTTGTGGACCTAACTTCTTTTTTGTGCTTTTGAGGATTTTTCACCAACTCAACAGAATTTAAACCAACATATCTTGTGTAATTTAACTTAACAATATGTTGCAGCCCCTCAAGTTCCTGCAAAGCACTTAAACATCTTCCTCATTTTGTATCCAGCCATTCTGTAGTTTTCCCAGAGGGATGAACAAAAATGCAACATATATTTCCAAAAAAACTCTTCTCAGGACTCTTGATCATTTGCATCTCTAGAAGCTAACACAACTGGGTGACTATGTCAGCACTATTTTTATAAGCCATTTTAATTATTAAAGCCAGTATGCACCACTGGATCCTGCTTTGACATGCTGTGTTTTACATCCCCATCTGGTCCTTGTTCATACTGCTAAAGCAAAGACGGACTAATCCCAAACATTTGGGATTCTTTTAAGGACATTAGTTTCATGGCAGTTCTTGTGGATGTTATTTTATACTGATGAATGCAAACAGTGGGAATAACAATGTCTACCTTGTCTACAAAATAGAACAATACTAGCTGCCTGGACCATCTTAAATTACTGATTTTTAACCCCTTTTGTACATAAATTAAGTTCAATACAATGCAAAATTGTAGAACTAGTCCTAGATTTTTCCTTCATTTTCTTTTACTATCTTGTTATGATGCAGGTTAGAGTTATTGGGGGGTTGGGTCACACTGTATTTATGGAAACAGCACATATATTACCTTACCTAAGAAAAAGCTCTCTGCAGAGAGCTTACACAAATGTTCACATTTGGGTCAATCCCCTCATCATGGTAACTGTTAAAACTGATGAAGAGATTAAAAAAGATAGATCTACTTTGCATTTTTAAATATTTATCCCTCTGATCTCACAAATAACGTTTCCATGACTAGGCAAGAAGTCAAAAAACGTCAATACACGGTGTGATAAAATGCACAAGGAGAAAATGTAAAATCTTTCATAAAGGTGACTTATTTTCAGCAACAGGCTATACATTTGCTTTCTGTGAATAGAACAAACTAATTTAAGTGAACACAGGTGGAACATTAAAGCAGCAATAGTCTACTAAAATAACAAAGTAAGGGATGGAAATCCACACAATTTTTGTCCATGGAGACAGGAAAATCCCTCTGCAGCATCTGCAGAACACTTTAATTCTAATCGCTATCACCCAACATAGAGGTCAAATTGTGGACCAGGTTAACTAGCTTGTCAGCTAGGACTAAACTTGTCCCTCATCCTTAGTCACTTTTTCTATTAAAAATAGAATATAATAACTGAATCCCACTAGGACCTACTTTCCTACTTCTCCTTACTGCCACCCATACACGCCATGCCTGTTGGTGACAAGTGCAGCACAGCAAGCTTCTTACAGGGGCATAGCCCTTTTAAGGACAGAGTTTGGGGCATTTTAGTCACCAGAAGGTCACTTTATAAGCAAAGCTCTTGGCTCAGTATTAGAGCCTGGAGATGGTCCATTCAAGCCAGGCACAAGGCCCAGTGGAGCTCCCAGTGCAGAGAGAGATAGGGCAGCAGCAAGATTAGTAGGAGGCCTTGCTAGGGTGGCTCTATGAAGCTATGATACAAGAAAAGTACCACCTGTGGCACCTTAGAGACTAACAAATTTATTTGAGCATAAACTTTCATGAGCTACAGCTCACTTCATCGGATGCTGTAGCCCACAAAAGCTCATGCTCAAATAAATTTGTTAGTCTCTAAGGTGCCACAAGTACTCCTTTTCTTTCTGCGGATACAGACTAACACGGCTGCTACTCTGAAACATATGATACAAGAGTGACTGAAGCATGATGTAAGGATATCTATGAAGCCCAGGACAAAGGACAAGTCAGGATTTGAAACCTGGATACAGAGGTGAAGGTTAAATACTTTTTGTTGAATTATATTAATAAACCACCAGGTCCTAGAGGAGAAGGCTCTCACTTTTTACACAAGTCACGAGGCACTGATCAAAAGAAGGAAAACTGAGGCACAGCAGCATACTCAGACAGAGAGGACACAGTGACCTTGTGGCAACATCAAGAAGCATAATTGAAAGAAGAGTGATTTTTAAAACAGAGCATCGGGTTACCACCAATCAACTTAAAGCAAACTGATTATAAAATATCTCAGTGTCTAAAAATACTGCATTTTGCCATTTTCAATAATATGTATAATTATCAAGAAGCTGGGGCAAATATTCTCAAAGTACTCAGATGGAGCATTAAGCAAAATAATTCAATCTCTATTTAAAATAAGTCAGCCCACCCAGTTACCAAGTGCTTTAGTACACCACACAAACCAGGGGTATTACCAACTGGGAATATACCAGTCTGAAAGAAGAAAGAAAAAAAAAGCCTCTGGCTGCAGTGTAATATATGAGTAAGTGAGGATGACAAATTAGTAGACAGACATTTGCTTCAGACACAGTCAGATAAGAGTCATTCCTGTCTGCACATTTCCCGCTACTCATTGCATAGGATTCATAACTTTAAATTGTGAAACCCTTTTTTGCAAAAATCTGTTGTGAACAAATATAAGTTCTCTCAAGAGAGAAGTCTGACCTACCCTTTGTAGGGAATGTTTCATTACTTACCTGTTAATTTAGTTTCTCTAAATTGTTCCAGATTCTAAGGTTTTGTTTCTCTCTACCACCTGCTGATAACCCTAGAATATGAAGAGCTAAAAGAGAATGATAGAGCAAAAAAGGGAATTTTTAGTATCTCAAGATTTAACAGCACATTTTTTAGATCGCTATATTTACTGACCAAAGCTACCTCTGAAACACAAGCTTGTTTGTATGTCATTGTTTGTATTTTTGTTGTTACTGCTGACTGAATTTAAGGGTTGACCTAACAGAAAAGCCTAGTAAAAGTTAACAGCTGCATTCATATTTTGATCTGGGAACCATACACAAGTGGAAAAACTAAAATATTTTAAATTAGACAGTTGAGACTACACAGTTCAAATTTCAAGTTAAATTATTGAAAACATTTGTAAATTTTGTTTTATTTCCGTTTCCCCTGCACTGTGTGGGTGTGCAATATCATCAGCACTGACCACATGCATTAACATGATGACAAATCTAAAATATTAAAATTTTCTAATAGGTTCTCATTGCAAGGGAAGAAAAAGTCTTTTAGTAACATGGTAGAAGGTTCTGATGGCCCCTAAAATACAATTCTGAGCCTTACAAATTCCTCTAGCTAGAAGGCCAAATGACTAAAGTAGAGTTAATATTAGCATCACAGCTTGAAAGGGTGAGCTCCAGCACCACACTGATAACAGAGGTGTACTCAAATTAAAAACATTTAAAAATAGAAATACATATACTAGTTATTCAGTATCTATCTACAGTACAGTATGAGCAAATGCATCAACTTGCTACAATAACCACACACCCAAATAATATATTCTAAGCACAACCATAGCTAAGAGAAGGCTTTTCCACTTAACCTTTTAAAGCAAATGCTTAAGTGTGATGTTATTGACATGAACTGTGACCGTATAGACCATTGTTGGAACCAGTGTCATACAGTGGCACCAAATCTTGTACGGAGAGATCAAGTGAGGTGTCTACAACAAAGTTATGATTTGCTGATTACGATTATGCTATCTGTATGCATGTATCATTTTTGTATTTAAAGTTATAAGTACTGGCTCTATTTACTGAATGTTAAACTGTGTGGTCATGTAAAATAAATAAAAATGCATGTATAAAAGCCTCAGCTCAGCAAAGAATTTAAGCACATGCTTAAATGCGTTTCAGCAAAGCACTTAAACCCATGCTACACTTTAAGTGAATGTTTAAAGTACTCTGTTGAAGAGGGATGGACCTCTGAATAGAGACAATAGTACATAGATGAAAAGTGAAAGGAGGAAAAAGATCTCAGTCCAACACATGCACAAAGATAAAGTCAGAGTGCTTTACAATAGGCTGTAATTTGGAGAACTGAATCAATTTATAGTTTATTTGAAGAATCCAAGTTAGTGTAACAGATCCTAAATCTATTAAACAGATTAAACAACTCTATTTTAGTAGCTACCCTTTCCTATTTGCATATTGACTCAACTTTACTGAAACCGTTTAAGTGAGGGTGAAAGCAGTACACAGTTTCTCTTTAGCGAGGCCCAAATTATATGATGTTTTTACAAGACAACGGCCTAGTGCTGTCTCCTGAATTATTTCTTATTGTGCCAGATCTAACATGATAAAGCAGTTTCCTGTGATCTTTCAATTCATGTAGACTTATGCAGATGCCTAAAACTTAATTTCCCTCATATAACTTATGCTATATAGCTGTTCTCACATATCTTTTTCACACAGATGTAACCAAAAAGTCTCCCTCGCCTCTAGGCAATGTAGAGATTTGTTATCAAGTAGTAAGTCCTCCGAGACAAGAATGACAGCTCTGTGGAGGCCTGCTGCACTTAAACCCCTATGCAGCCTAAACTGGATTTAGGATCAATACTATATTCTTTAAAGCAAAACAAATCTGGGCAAAGTACAATCTGCATATAAGGGCATCTGCAATACATATATGATCCTCACGTTATAACTGTAAAATATGATGCAGCGTAACACTAGATTAATTTCTATTTAGTCAACTGTAGAAACAGAACATTTTTTATTTTATATCTGATCTTAACTTTGCTCAGTAAATCAATCATAAACTAAACAATTAGCTATGCAACCCAGAAAACCCTTTTGAATGGGATTGACTGCATTTCTGCTGGGGGAGGAAGAGAAATGTTAAAATATTTTCTTTGTCCTTCCCTTATATTTTTCCTGCAAGGCCCCATATCACAGTTAACATCTTTCTGGCTGAAAATGATTGGCTGGGACTCCCTTTGGAGACAGTCAACGTCACTCACTAATCAATAGAAGGATGGTTGAGTGATATAAGGCACTTCCAACTTCTCCCTGGGGGTAAGCACAGTGCCTCAGCAACACAGCACTATCTGTCAAGAATTAAAATGAACTTTTAAACACTGTATTCACCTCTATGAAGGAAGAGTCCAATATTTCAATAAGCCAAAAATAATAAAGCTATAATCATTAGACCACTCACAATTAAGACGCTTACATTTGTAAGTAATTTATTCCAAAGAATAAATGTTCTGATCCATATAAAAGATCAGAGAAAACTATTTGGAAAACAAAAAAAGAATGCCATTTCATGAAGATATGAAGAAATATGCACACACGTTGGTGACACTATTGATGACAGCAAAACACGTAGGAAAATGGATTGGTCTTCCATCGGGATAACAAGACAAAACAGTTACAAGGTCACATACCAGTGGTACCATACACCAGTAAAACTAAAACAGATTTATAAAATGAGACCCAATTTACAATGAAGGACATGGAAACATAAAATTACATTCCTATATACATGGTGAAAGTACTTCATAAAACAATTCTGGACAGATATTTGCTGGCTAACTGAGAAAAAAACAGGCAAGTGGTTACCAGTGGACTTTATGGTACTTTTATTTATCTACCAGGAAATGGAATATCTGAATCAAAGTGACAAGAATTAATCAGCCATCTACTAATAGCAGTCAGCACATACTGTGAAGTTATTCCAGATGGAAATGCCAACATCTAGAGATTATTCTGCAGGTATGTTTCTTCAAACAAATCCAATCACCTTTTTTTCTATTGTGCACACTGCTAAAAAAAATTTATCTTGGCCCTAATCAACCCCATTAAACCCAATCTTGATTATTGTAACATCATCTTTCCCGATACCAACATTCCCACTCCCATCCACACCAATATGCAGCTGTTGTGATCATCTTCCCTGATCATCCACTGTGACACATTTTAATCCTATATCTGACTCCCTTTTTTTCACTACATCAAATTCAAGTTTTGTCCATAATCCCTCCATACCTTGTTGCAGCCCCAATTCTCTATTCCCCATTTCCCCCGACCTGCTAATCCCCCTGCCCTCCCAGCAAGTATTCACATTTGTAATTTATTTCTTTTTGGGAATAGCTTGAACATCTTCTGAATTATCTGATGTATTCAGATTACATTTCCCCCCAAATAACACCCACTGCCCCGAACAGAGGAAGATTTTTGCAACAAGCCTAAAAATCTCTCTTCAGATTTCTGCCATGGGTAGGATTCAAATTGATACTGGCTGGGTGTAAGTCAGGTTCAATGGCCAAAGCATGTCCCCTTTAGCCCCAGAGATCCTGTTAATATTGGCTGGCTAGACACCCGTTTGGGTACCCTGCACATCCGCCATGTAATCCATCAGGATCAAGACTGATGGCCATGTTTCAATCTGTAGAGTTTAACTCTTTCTTGAATAACATTTTCAATATTGCTTCCCCAAAGAGGTAGTGGGTGCCATGCACTAGCTGGAGTAAATGTTGAGCGACTGAAACCCTTTGGGACCTGATCAGATCCATGGGAACCCTTTGGTCAAATAACTCCAAATCTGGATCACTAATCCTACCCCATACCCACACCAGGCACAATACATTTCAATGCATTTCAAAACAATGCAGATTTTAGAGCATTTAGAAGAGTCATCCTTTAAACGAAAGGGCTTCTCAACCAACTTTACTGATAGTGGAGCTGGCGCTCCCTTATAATTATTCCTGTACAGTGTAAGTATTTGGATAGCTACTTTAATGCACAAGAGAGCTGTTATACGATATATATTAAGAATCACCAGCATGTTTTCTATCCTGCAGGTGCCTGAAAAAGAAATGCTCAACTGCTGATCTTCCAACTCCACAGCTGCTTTTCTGCTCTTCCCCATTCGTCAAATAGACTTCTGACAGTACATGACCATCCTAGAAAAGGGATTTTTGAGTGAAGTCAGACTTTTTAGTACATTTATTTTCTCTTCTTGCCAGCGAGGCAGACAGAGCATTATGGTCAAAGTCCGTAATCATTCCAGTCTCTATAGAAAAAAAGTCTCTATATAGAGATAAACTGGAATTAATGAACTGTGATGTTTAAACAGTATGAGCCCGATCCTGCCAATACACACAAGTAATTTTACTCATGCGAGTAACCCCACTGATACTACAGGTACAGATGTGAGTTTGCAGGACTGTGCCTTAGGCTACATAATTTAAGAACATCCTGGCACTTTTTTTTTATTGACAAAGACAATTTAATACACGTACAGTAGAACCCTATTTATCCGATCCTCCATGATCCAGCTCTCCATATCAACTGAACCAGCGCACACAGGTAAAGAAGCTGGTGATCTCTCCTGTGGATGATAGATGGCGCTGCAGCCTTTCACCTTCCCATTCTCCAGATTATCCAAATTTTTGATTATCCAATCTGGTTCCAGTCCTAATTAGATCAGATTAATGGGGTTCTCCTGTAATATCACCATAAAATATAATAAATTGCACAAAGCCCTTGTAAAGACTAATATTTGGCTCAAGTAGAAAATATACATAACAAAACTCTCTTTATTTATCCCCCTGACACTGAGAGGAAGATTTTTTTTGGCACACATCCTAATGATAGCATACATTTTCCAGACCCACTACACTGCTCTGATGTGCATGTGGCAGATATGGCAATGTCCTGCAATATCCTGGACCCAACCTATTGAATTAAGTTTAAGTATCTTAGGTGTTCATTTTATTAAAAATGGAAATGCTTGTATATTATTGTGGAATTCTATGTAATGTCTCAAGGGGGAAGAGATGATTGATGTAAATCCTGGTAAGTATTATGAGCTTCAACGGACTCTCTTAAACAATGCACTTCCCCCTCCTCCAGTTATACAAAAACCCAATGTTTTAAAGATTTGCTCTGAGGAGGGGACCTTTGTCAGCTGAACACCTATTACATGAAGACAAGATCAGAGGCCCACAGTGTATAAAGGAGTGAGTCTCAGATTCATGGGTGTGCTTGTTCTGAGCCAAGGCAGTTATGAACTAGTAATCACAGAAAAACCCTTGCTTGGGGTTTGATGAAACGTTCACCTACCAGGATAATGCTTTTATCTTAAGAATAAATGTACTTGCTTAGAAACAGCTGTGTGGTAACTTAACTGTGGCCAATTACACTGTTTATACCCTCTGAGGAAAAGGCAAAGCAGGCCTGCAGAGACTGTCTGACTTGCTGGGGAATTCACAGTGTAAGCAAGGAACTGCAGCCTGAAATACCCTAGTCAGGAAGAAGAGAGACATGTCTGTGCCCAAAAGAGGTGACAGTTGGGGAGCTAGAAGCCTGCATGTTGGTGCCCATGCTGGACCCGGGAGTTGCCCTAAACTGTGACAATGCGTACCAGCACCAAGCACAGCGAATAATATGGTCTCTGTGTGTTTTGTTACTCCTAAATGATGTAACAGTTCCACCATTTAAGCCAACCTAAAATGTGCAACTTTTACATACAGTTCATCACTGTGATTAATAAGATCTGTGTACTCTTAATGGGAGTTATAAAGTACTACATTCAGACTTGTTTAAAAAGGAGGTTTATGTATTTCTGTAAATTAAAGAATATTATAGTTAAAACTCAAACAGGAATATAACTACAATAGTTAAATGAATGGCAACTAAAAATATTGACTGCCTGAATGACGTGTCTAAACAGCCTACCTAATATTAAACTTGTAACATAATTTCAAAAAAAAGTTTTAAAAATTTCCATGAAGTCCAAGCTCCACTTTATAAGGAAATACGCTTGTATGTTTTTATTAAGGAAAAAAAAAAAAAAAAACAGACCACCATCCAGTAGGCATTCCTCAATTATATAAAAATAAATAATGAATGAAGAAAGAAAAGCCATTCAAAATTAACCAAAAAAAAATTTTTTTTTTATTAAATGAAATTTCATCACTTGGTTTTAGCTCAGTTTTCTGCCTTTATATGCAATGGAAGCCATGAGACAATAAAGCTGCTGTTTTTCATTGTGAGCACTAGCCATGTGACAGCGTTCATGAACACAAGAGCAAAAATAGCCTCATAAATGTATTCCCAGAGCATGGCCTGCTGAAATTAACACAGCGGTACAAAATTATTTGCATTTTTCCACTTAAGTGCTGAACTCTGTAGACATTTACCTTTCTGGAATCTAAGCAATATAACAAATTACCTTAAGATTAAAAAAAAACAAAAAAACCCCAATTTTTGTCCCACATACTCCTAGAGATTTTTGTTAAGAGATTTTACAGCCTTACTTTCAGTACTTTGGTAACATTAGTACACCTCTTTGATGATGAAATATAACAGCTAACATAAATATTTTAAACAAGCAGCTTTTCCAACTTTCAATTTGCAAAGTCTTAAAATTCAAAATACACGGTCTTGTTCAGGTACATAGAATCAAAAAGGTATTTAGAGGTTACACAAGAATGGACTGATATCAAGCCCACTAAATTCTTATAGTTGATTACAATGAGCTTTGGATCAGCCCCGAAGAGCCTGATTCTGCAAAAACTTCTATGCAAACTTAACTTTATTAACATGAGTAGTCCCACTGGCTATAATGGAAATACTTATATAAGTTAAGGATTTGTGTAACACCTTGCAGGATCAGGGCCAAAGCTACTACACTATGATGTAACAGAGTCAACCTAACAACAAAAATGGAATTAAGGCTGCCATAACTCATGCCTGTTGTGCCATTGTCTTATTTGCGCATATTTGATTTCTGTAGTACTTTAAATGAGTACAGACTTGCTCCTGTGTGCCCATAAATCTTGCATAAAAGTCAGCTATTAGGAGCATGCAATGTAGCCCAAGCAGCCAATTCAACAAGAGCATGAAAGAACAATGGAGACACATGCAGAGACATGCATGAGGGGTCAGGAGTGCAAGGTAAAACAACGCCTAAAATTACTGTTTTACTCTAAATTATGAATTTGACTGTACAATCAGAGATTTTATAATATACTTAGTGAAAGATAATTAAAATTGTACAAATTTAAAATCCTAAAGAGCAAACAGATGATTTTTCCTTAGCATAGAGGGCAGAGAGAAACTTGCACACTTTTTTAATGAGTTCTGTCGAAGTTTATGAGAGAACAGAAAGCGGGATGGAAATCAAAAATTCTGGGAAAGTTCATAATGTAGATAGCTTGGTCATCAAGAGTGCTCAGGGCCAGATTTTCAGAGGTGCTGAGCTGCTTCCACTTTAACTGGAGTGCTGAGCACCTCTGAAATCAGAGCCTAGTTATCTAAATTGGGCACCTAAAAACTGAAACAGCCAGAACTAACCAACTAACCAAAATCTGACCCTTAATCTCTTGGCATCTCAGTTTTCCCATCTATATCTACCCACATGCAATTTTGGAAATTTTAAGTGAAGTATTTTCATTTCTTCAGATTTCACTTTATGGTAAAACTTGTGACCCTAACGGAGATGGGAATAGAACTTGGAACCTCTGGCTCACAGTCCTGCACCCAATCAAGAAATACATGGGCCTTCCACAGAGACACTATTACCACCACAAAACTGGATTTTTGAATACAGTGAAGCATGCAAACAGAGAGATTTCAGTCTCCTGAAATACTGAGAAAGTTTTTAATTTCAGGAGGTACAGAAAGCACAAAAGCTAGCTGGCAAAATAGCTCACTAAACTGTTTCCAGTTATTTTGACCAGTTCTACTTCTGATACTATTCACAAGATATACATCATAGATAAAAGCCCGTTTAGCCTCTAACCACAAGTTAGAGTATGCAAGATTTTTTCCAGTTCCACCCGCTATTACAGTACTTTGGTATAAATCTTGGTATCTATGTTCAAGAAGAACAATCCATTCCATCTCTTCCACCCCTTTAAGGAATCAATGAAATTCTGATGGCAAGCATCATTTCAGGCAATATTTCCCCTTTTCTGACGATTAACTTTTGGAACAAACTAACAAGGGAAGTGGTGGATTCTCCATCTCTTAATGTCTTCACATCAAGACTAGATGCCTTTCCGGAAGATATGCTTTAGTCAAACACAAGTTACTGGGCTCATTAGAAGTAACTGGATGAAAGCCTGTGATCAGTGTTATACAGGTGGTCATACAGATCTAATACTTCCTTCTAATCCTAAAATAAATGACTTTACTACCACATTAAACAGATCAGATACCCAGAAAGACCACCTCATATAAGAGCATCTTATACATACAACTCAAAAAAGCTGTTCTGGCAGAGAGATTTTCTTTTTTTTAGGGATTTAAGAGTCTTCAAATTCAGAGGCTTCTCTTTGGCCCAACTGCTGACCTATGACAAATTCTGCCCTCAGATTCAACTGCAAATGAAAACAAATGAGAGTTGCATGAGAACACTAACCGAGGGCAAAATTTCATTCTGAGTTATTTTAGGCTGTTCACTCTCAGATATATCTTTATTCTGATTAAAGTGCATCTCTTTCACATGTAGGTACTTACAGACCGTGATCAATCACCTTTTAGTTTTCTCTTGGATAAACTAAAGAGAGTAAGTTTCTTTAGTTTCTCACTGTAAAGGCATGCTGTCCAAACATTGAATTAGTCCTGTAGCTCTTCTCTGAACCCTTTCTAATTTGTCAACATGCTTTTTGAAATGTAGACACCAAAAAGAGACACAGTATTCCAGTAATGGTCTGACTAATGTTATCTTCAGAGGTAATACCACTCTCTACGTCTATTTGATATTTCCCTGCTTACCTATGCAAGGACCATTCGCCCTTTTAGCAACAGGAGCTCCCATTCAACTGGTTATCAGTAGACTTGGAAGGACAGATTTTTATCAGTAAATGCTGGTAAACATTGATTTCACCATACACACACAAACTGGAAAAAATATTTCCATAGATAATAACTGAAATTTGCAGACAAAGTACAAAAAAAGCTGCTTGAGAACTTATTATAGTTTGATTTAAGGATATTTACTTTGTACATTTTCATGTGATGTTAACAATTTGTGTTTTAACAGTTACAAAGATTTAACTTTTTGAATATCAACACCTACTGTCATTAAATTATTGTCTGACCCCCACATTGTCTGACCCCTCCTTTAATTTTCCACAATTATGAAACTTTTGATTTATAAAAATAGGAAAAAAATGCTTAAATAAACACTGATATTATCCATCAAAATTATAAAAAAAGTAAGAACTGAATTCTGCCAAGCCTAGTTATCTACCATTACACTTAAGTCATGTTCGTAGTCACTGCTTTCCAGGATACAGTTCCCATCTTGTAAATGGGACTTATGTTTTTGTTCATATTAAACAGAAATCAGTGAGTATAAAACCAACCAGATGCTAATTATTTCATAATCTCAGAACAAAGCAATTGTCAAAACACAGTAACAAAAACATCTTGCATTCTATTTCAGATGATATGGCAAGACTTTGAAAGGATATACAGGCAGACATAAAACCAGAAAGATATAAAGCTCATAAAAGCCAACAATTGAATTAAAGAACAGGAGACAGGCATTGAACAGAGATTACTTTCCCCCAGGGTCTGTCATTTCAAAAGCAGGAGAAAGAGGAGTTCCTAAATATCAACATGTATGATCAGCTGTGTGATCAAGCTACATACATAAGAGGCCCATTTAAAAAGCACAGGTGCAGGGAGAGCCTTCTAAAATTGAATCTAGATAGAAAAATTCAACCACATGTGAAGTCAGATATCAGTATCATCGAATTGGGAATGTTTAATACTGACTGGCTTTACAGTTAAAAGCACTTTTCATTTTCCTGTGTACCGAACACAATATTCCCCCAAAGTAAATATATGTGCATTAGAAATGAAAACACTACTATCTTCTCTACCTCACTTCAGTTTAGGAGACAGTCCACTTTCTCCACTTGTCATCTCACTGAATATCACTAATAATTCTGTTGGCACTCTCAGTAAAATCCTGGTCCCATTAACTGAGTGGTAAAACTCATATGGACTTCAGTGGGACCAAGGATTCCCCCTTCCTCTCCTTTTTAAGAGTTTTTTTTTGGATGGGTCTATATATACACAGAGGTGAATACATGCACCGTTCCCTTGTCTGTGCCTGAAAATAGGCTTAATTTTGACTGAAGTTAAAAAAGCATAAGGAGAAATATGTACTTTCTTCTCCTGAAGCTAGTGAAAATACTGTGAAAAATAAAGTAGTACTATCTTATGCAAAAACAAAACTAGACAGTTCTAATTAGCAGAGCTATCTATTCTCATTCACCTAATGATCCCTTCAATTTTTAAGCAATGTTTTCTTTTTATCACATCTACATTTCGGCCTTACAGAAGGGTTAAGTTTCTGATAAGTGGGCTCTCCAGTTACAGCTAAGTAAAGGAAAAGCTAATACATATGCATGAATTCTTAGCAAACCCTGAGCAGTTGTGCAACTACTGTGTGGAGATGGTTATGTAGAATTTTGCCTCCTGGGGATTTGTGCAACTACTCCTTCTCCCTCACTCTCATCAGGAGAAGGCCACGTGGGCATGTCCTACCAAGGTACATTAACCTATTTAGCTAATATTCCTGTTTCATAATGGATCTTCTCTCTCCCCCACACATTTCATACCCATTCTTCTGTTCCACCCTTTTTGGGATTATTTCACTGCTCCTGGAGCAACTTCCATTGGCGAAATCACAGCAATGACCTTGCATTAGGCCTCAATCCTACAAAATAATCCATGCAGTGGGTAGGTCAGTGTGGCTTAATGTGAGTGCAGAGATCTGCCCACGCTTGCAGGATCAGAGCCTATGTCTATCAATGTATGCAGTGTGAAGCTATGCAATCTTCCAATCTGTTCCTACAGGCTTTGCTGCAATAAAAATAGACTGTTCTTACCAAGCTTTATCAAAACAAAAAACAAACAAAATCTTTTTGAAATGTTGGCTACAAATTCTAGCAAGCTAAGCATACTTGTAGACTCTAATCTATCTCCACACAATCAATATGGTACATTTGCCACATTTTGGTAATGTTAAGATCCCAATTTAGCAAGATACTTGAGGATGTGTCCAATTTTATACACGTGAATAACCTCACTGATTTCAGTAGAACTACTTACATGAGCAACTGTTTGCAGGATCAGGATCTAAAAATGCCCACAATGAAAACTCAAGGCTGACTTGGTGAAGTCAATCTAAGAGACTATTTAAGCAGCCCACAATACTTATTCCTTTACATCACAAGTGAAACTATACTTCAGAATTGAAACAAAGTGTAACATTTAACTGCAATAGTGTTATGTATTTAATTTTTTAAGAATTTCCTGCAGATGCTGAGGATGCCAGGATGTTAATAAAACCACTTAAGGGGACAATTTCAAGTTAAATTTGACACAAACGGAGTGTTTTCTTCTTTTAACAAGTATTCCCCCTGCAGTGTTTGCAAACCAAATACTGTACTAGCACATAGAGAAACAATTATCCTGCTTTCACGAGCCAAAGGGTTAAAATTAGCAGAATCAAGTGACCTCTGTCATCAAACATATATTCAAAGATTGTGAGTAAGCACAGGCCTGTGAACCAAGGCTATTTGACTTCGTCCAGGTCTGCACTATAAATCTTTGCTGGCATAGTAATATTGGTTAGGGGTGCAATGAGATGTGATTTGTGACTGACATAGCTATGCCACCAAAAACCCCAAAAGTAGATACAGTTTTGCCAGTATATGCTGCATAAATTCTAGGAGCACTTACTGGTTCAGTATATCTATACTGGCAAAGCACTCCAACTGTCCACCTGGTCCTTGTTTATGTTCCTTTAGTTGTTTTCTTCCAAATCAATGCAAATCTGGCTGAACTGGACAAAACAACAGTGTCAATCCTTATTGCCAATTTGAGGATTGATTAAAATTAGGCTAGCAAGAGCCTGGAGCCTTCCCTCCTACACCATTTTCTTCAGGAGAATGGGAGAATGAAGTCGTCAGAAAGATGTGAACCATCAGAAGAGATATAGGTAAAGTTAGAAACCTGTAAGAAGTCAGAAAAGATCTAAGTGGAGAAGGAAGCATTAGAACTAAGGCAACATATAAGGAGAAAGGCTGAAACACAAATCTAGGACGAGTGACAAATATAGGCAGTCCTACTGAAAAGTTAAAATACTGCTAATTAAGACAACATACTTCTACATTTGTGACACATAGAAAATAGTTGATATAAAAAGGGAGATTCAACAGTCTTTCCTGCGAGAAGCTAGAAATTATATGACACTTTGGAGATAATAGACATTAAATAGCCTAATCCCACTTTTAAGGAAAATGTTCTGGCCCAAAGAAAATTTTCAAATCCTTAAAGAAGGAATGAAAGATTCACAATTCCTGAATGGCCAGACATAGTCAATGCGATGCTTCCCAGGGGGCACCCACCACCTGTGCTTAGTGTGAGGAAGCGTTGTCTGTGCCTGCCGTGGCTCTGCTCCCTGACTTCACTGGTCACAGGCAACTCAAGTTCTGAGCTTAGCCTACGCAGGCTCCACTGTAATGATAGGGCCGCTCAAACTCCTGAGCCTCCCAGCATCCCCCTGGACCGTCCAGTCCCTGTCCCAATCTCAGGACACTCCATATTTACAGAGTAACTGCTCCCAAAGGAACAGTACGCTTCAGCTTACCTGTTACACCTCAGATCCCAGCTCCCCTTAACACACAGCAATTAATAATGTTTACAGTAAAACAAGCAAAAGTTTATTTGTCAAAGAGTAGAGATTCTAGTGAAAGCAAGTAGAAGTACTGGAAACAAAATGGTTACCCATAAAATATAACATGCATTCTAGACTGACTTACTTAATTACTGCAAGTTCTTACAGAGCAAAAGCCCACTCCAAATCCTTACAGCACATTACAGCCAGGCTTGGCTGTGATCTTCCATTTGTGAGACAAGTCTTTTGCCTCTTCAGTGGGAAGGTTCACTGGGATACCTCTCCACCCTCCCCAATGCTCCAACAATCTGTTGTCTTCATTCATAAACCAGATCCCCTCCCGCTTTTATTTCTTCCTGTAAATTTCTTCTCTTGAAGATTTCACAATCTCTTAATGAGTATTTTGGCTCCAAATGCAAACTGACCTATATTGCTGAACGGACAATACACAGTGCCCAGCCAAGGAGAAAAGCTTCTACTGCCTGGAAAGAGCCAGTCTGAGTCATATCACCCCGTTTACCTGCCTTAATGCCAAGGCTTTGAAAACATAATTTCCAGTATAGATACATAACTCCTTAAATATTATCCATACATACATTTTGCAATGATTATGATGACTAGTGGGCTATTGGCTCTCAGTACAAACCTCACATGCACCCTTTGGAGAATTATTGCGCACGTATTTGAGCAAGAAGATCTCTATAAAACTTTGTTGTCCCCCCTCCCTCATGCCCTCTGCCAGATGGCACAAAAAGGTTCCTGGGTCACAGTCAGAAAATGCAATGAATTTTTCACAGAATTTATTGTGAAGAATATGTCCCCTTTCTCGTCCAAAATTTTCAACTGGCTCTAGCCCCCCCCCCCCCCCCCAAATTAACATATGGCTCCAAAATAGTGACCTCAGAGGAAAGTACCAAAAGGGCCTCCTATGAAGCAAGAACCTAGCTACGGAAGCAAACAAGCTTGGCCTAGCCAACAGTGACAAGACCAAACGCAAAGGAAGAGCCCGAAAGTTCTGCTGTACCCATGTCCATCAGTCATCCACAGTATCCAGTACACTAGGAATCAATCACACACTCATACTTCCAATCCAAGCCAAGATGTAGTTAAGCAGACACCTGACATTTAGCACAAACGAATGATGAATTTGATATGTTATATATTGTTCTTCAGTTGAAGAATTTAAAGATTAGACTTTCAAATGAAGTTTCTAACTGCACCATCACGTAACTTCATTTGCCAGTAGACTTACAGATAGTAAACTGCCAATACTAGAGGTAATTACTTAGTGTGTGTCACATAAGTACTTATGTTTAAAGTTGTCTTTGAAGTGATACACTCTGCTGAACTCCCTAAACATCATTGGGCTGTAATTTAATACCTATCTATTTCAGCATCTGGCCAGCGATAGTCACAGACAATATTTGTATTGATTTTAAAAGGTGTTTACCATTTTAATCCAAATATGTGTGTGTGTGTGTAACACACACACACACACATATATATAAACTTCCAGTTAGTTATATTTAACTTTCTATGTAATGTCACAATATTTTTACTTCCTCTGAAGTGTGAATGAATTGCAGATGAAAGCTATGTGGTTATTCTACACTGAAACGTACTATCAAATCTATTTTACTTCTTTATTGTTTTAGTTACTCATTCAATTTAAAAAAAAATGTAATTTATTAGACCTTAGAGCTTCAGGGCTTCCATTTATTCAGAGAGCAAAAGCAGTATCTTCTTCCATTTCAATACCAAGTCAGCCTTCCAATAGTTTGTCAACATCCATTTTAATATTATTTGGGTTTATCTATATTGACTGATTGCTTTTAGAGCATGAGAATCTGAAAGTGAACTCACTAGAAACTGACTAGCCTATTTTCATGAGGAAATTATTTCAGATTTTATAAATAAGTTATCTGTTACATAGGTAAAGATTTTTAAAAGATGTAACCTCACTGCTCATGAAACTATTATACTTTAACAAACTACAAGATGCTTGTTTCTCCATATAGTTATTGGGAAATATAAACCCTGCTGCAGCTCCAGCTTCACTATAAAAAAGTGATCCATCTGAAACTTTACAAGCTGATTTTATTATATTTTTCTGGAAAGGCAAATTAGCACGTGGTTTTGGGGAGATATGGGGATTCAAAAATAAAAATCATCTACCATTTTTATTTTGTTATACCGTGTTTTTTTTAGCAATCAAGTGTCAGATCAGGGAGCAGACTCATTTCTTATCCAGATTTATCTCAGGATTTCGGGCATGTTTTTGCTTGTGGTGAACTGAGAGCCTTTTTTTAATCACCACGCTATGACTAAACAAATGGGATCTCAACAAATTAGAACACTTATGCAAAGAGGTAGGAGCACACATTACCATGCATTCCTATGAATATGTACAAATACGAATACTGTAATATTGCATCACTTTTAGGTTTTATATGTATGAAACTCTCATAGAGCCATAGAATATCAGGGTTGGAAGGGACCTCAGGAGGTCATCTAGTCCAATCCCCTGCTCAAAGCAGGGCCAATCCCCAATATTTGCCCAAGATCCCTAAATGGCCCCCTCAAGGATTGAACTCACAACCCTAGGTTTAGCAGGCCAATGCTCAAACCACTGAGCTATCCCTCCCCCTGATCTCTCACCAGCATCTCCCTTTGGTTCCTCACCAAGCATGCTGGCTTTTATGGACTGCAGTCTAAGCTGCCTATCTCTCCCCATGCATTGTATAGGGAACCTAGGTGCCTAACTCAGGCTTTGTGCATTGCAGTGATCGTCCTGTGATTTTCTAGGTGCCTAAAAGTTAGATGTTACAATCTTCAGCGTTACAACACCTAAGTCCTTCGTGGATCCAAGCCAAAGTGATTTTCTTATGGTCACCCCACAGGCCAGTGGTAGAGCAGAAACAGAGCCCAGGTTGGTCTCTTAACTCACAGCCTAGTGCCCTGTCCAGACAGCCACACTTGCCTCCCCTATATGAGGTTATAAATTCTGCTTCAAGGATTTTCTTAACAGAGGCTTACAGGTAGCTGCATGTGTTTTTTGGTCAAAGATTCTGAGTTCTATTTTCCTTGACACTTGTATACAGCTAGCTGATGACTTCTTGCTTCTATAGATCATTGTTAAGAGTATACAATTATAGTAAAGCTTTCTAGTGTGTTAATTTAAAATTTACATGTGGAAAGGTAAGGGACTCTATATTGTAACTTGGCTTTCTTCAATTAGACAAAATTATAATTTACATTCTAACCAGCCTCTGATAATGTGGACAGATTGCTGAAAAAGCACCTTTAGGAGAATATGAGCATTTTGCCTAGACACACAAATTCTAGTGATTCTGAATGTACAAATACAAACTTTTTGTAGTCATAACTTATTCTTTAGGGTGGGAAGGGCAGTCATGGTGTATTTACTTAGGGATAACTAAGATGGGCACAAAGACTTTTAGTTTTCTGTGCAGTTGCATCTGGGAATGAAGCAACATGTAATCCATGTTCACGTTTTACAAAACGAACAGTGTTGCAATTCTGAGACCTCTTTAGAAATTCTTTATTCCAGAAGGACAGTAAAGATGACTTCTCCATGTTTTTCAGCAGGATGTTTTTTCTGTTCCTAACCAGAACAAAAGTACTGTTACTAAAAATTAGTTTTAGAACTATAACAGAGATGTAACATTCTAACCTCAAAACATAAATATTGATTCATAAAACTCACTGCACATCAAGATTATGCAATCATTCTTCAGTCACTAGACCACTTCCCACCCCCCACAAACATGCTTCCTCCCCTCTTTATGTGTACAGTGGTGAACTCATTGATATCTAATAGGCACCCTACACAGTGAGCTTCTTAAAAATTAGTATTAGCCTATACCTGAGCCAAATCCTGGCAGAACTGCACACACTGCAGCAAAATTAGAACATGTTGGCCTCATTACAGGAACAAGTAAAATCTCCAGGTTCAATTTCACTTGCTCGCTCACTCCAAATTATATCTGTGGGTATATAACATGGCATGGGCCTGATTTTAAGAAGTGTCCATGCATAATTTACCCTGGACCTAATCTACATGTTCATTTATATCAACTGCATGTGCAAACTAGATAATTATGCACATTGATGGCCAGTTAAACTAGGAAGTTGGTCACAAGTTGACTACCCCTTATAGGGAGATAGGGCCAGCCAAATCTGTGTCATAATTAATTAGCTGCTTCCCAGACTGAGGGGGTCCACTAAGAGGGACAGGTGATACCTTATAAAAGACCTGAGACAGATAAGTCTGGGAGTGGGCAGATTCCTGCAGAAGACCCTAAGCCAGCATCTGAGAATAGTACTCAGAGGAACCAACTTTTAGGGCCGAATATATGGGAACAGGTGCCAGAAGGTGGGTTGCAGAGAAGCTGTAAAGAACAAAGGAACCTTTTTTATTTGTTTGGACTTTTTTAGTTTGACTTTTGCTGGAAGAGGCTATGTTTGTTTGGGACTTAGCCAGAGAGCTAAGCCAATCTCTAGCACAGGTATGAGGAGAGCTTAAGGGACCTACTTCGGAGAGGGAAACTGAGGTAGGGAATGCTGCAGTGCCACACTTTGCCAGCAGGGACCACGAGGAGGCAACCATGCCCCTACATCAGGGTCACACATTTCCTAGCTTCTGTAGGCCAAGCGTATTGCACACATCAGGGGATCATTCCATCCTTTCATTTCCTCCTCCCCACCAGGTCCCTATGTGCATGTCTCCTTCCCTCCATACAAAAGGTTCTGTACGTCCCTCTCCCTTATACCACAGTCCCCCATTTTGCCTTCCATGCCAGGGCTGTATGCATGCATGCCCCTATTCCCTCCCCACCCCCATGTTATTTTCTCCCACCACTATTCTTCTTTATGTCTGATAGATAAGTCATTCCAGGTATCAACATATTAAACTACACTGGGAGGATAGGCAGAGATGAAAGAGGAGTACTCTTATGTTGGAGGGCATTAAACCAATTGTTAGATCTACAGATTATGACAGAAGTGCTTGAAGCTGCAGCTTTGCTAAAGAACTGGCTGGGAGGGACTTCATGTACTCCCAATTTTCCCACTTTTGGTTTTCCCTAAAATCAACAGGGTTGTGGTCACTGATATCTAGATCTTTTCCTGACATTTTGGAGTTGGCTGGATGCAGCATTCAACAATTGTCAGGTTAGACAGACACACACATGGAGAAATGCTGCCAAGTGTAAGGCCTTCGCCAGCTCAGCCAATTACTCCTGGGAGAATTCTGTACCACTGTGCACATGCAGAATTCATGTTCCCCGCACATTTCTTTGCTTCCTCACAGAAAATTATGGGGAAGCAAAGGGAAGCCACATGAGCAGTCAGGCACCCTTCCCCAGCAGCACAGGTGCCTACTTTTGGGTGCCCAGAACAGCCGGAGGAGAGGTAAATACTGCAGTGAGAACCAGGCTTGGATGCTCCCAGCTGGCAGCTCCTACCCTGCGCTGGGCTCAGCTGCTAGTCCTGGTTGTGCTGAAGGCAAGGAAGGAGAACAAGACTTCCTCTTCCCCTGCAACGAGTAGCGGGGTCAGACCCACACCCAGAAATCTTCCCAGCTGCAGGAAGCTCCGCACGCCCCCCAGCTGCTTCTTGCCCCCATCGCTCCCCAGCTGCAGGGAAGGGGTCACTGTATGGGGAGCTGCTCCCCTGTCCACCCAACCCCTGTGCATCTGGTGCCCCTCCCCCAGCCACCCACCCACCCAGAGGCAGATTAGTGTTTTATGGGGTCCTGGGCCAGAGCAACTGGGGGCCCATCCCCACCCCTTCCACCTACAGTCCTCTGCACTCCTCCCCTGGTGCTCTTGCCGGGGAGCAGGGTCAGGGCACAGGGGCTTGACCTGATTTCCAGCAGGAGTGCCGGGCAGAGTGGGGCAAGTCCCAACACCCCAACTCCACTTCCCAGGCAGACAGATCAGGGCAAACCACACTGGTTCCTAGGGTCCCCTACCTATTAGGGACCCTATTAGGTAGGTACTGCACAACAGAAGGATAGTCCCTGTCCCCAAAGCGCTTATAAGTATTTCAATAACCAATGACATGTTATTAATTTTGTTGTAGAAAAAAATGTTAAAGTGATACTTTCAAAAGTTTCCACTGAACCTGTAATGACAAGTAGAGAAATGGACACGAATGCTTAAATGTGAGAAAGGAGCTTTTTTTACTTAGGCTTGTGACCATTTTTTCTTCTACAGGATGGAAGAAGCAGGGTTTTGAGGTGTTTTAAGTTTTAATTTTCTTCCCTCTACCCACTCCCCACAGAAATATCAAAAATGCCTCATCCGGTCTCCTTTGGGTTTGCCAGTTGACTCACAGCATGTTTAATGTGTCCTGGCACAGCTTAAATGAAGGGGTATAAACTTTGAAATTTTAAGAGACTTTCTCCGAAACATTAATCAGACACTGAAGTTAAATAGGTGTTAAGAACAAAGGTCAAAGTGTTTTAAGTAATTTGACTAAAAATCCATTTCCCGCTCTGCTTTTACTCTTCATATTTCATATCACTAGTCTCCAGTCATTATAGTGCTTATTTACACTAAGAAAACAGACATTCAATTCACTCTCAGCACAGCTCTTCTGGTGGTAGCCACAGTAGAAATTGTTATATAAATGAGACTCTGTGATGGTGGTAAAAATGCTAGAAGTTACCAGAACCTTGTCTGCACTAGTGCAGCTGAAGCTGGCAGAAGCATAGGTGGGATTATTTCCCCCCACCCTCAACATAGACAACTCTCTAGAGTTTTCCAAGATAGAGAAGACCTGAATGTGAAACACGAACGGAAGTGTGCGTGTGTGTGTGTGTGTGTGTATATATATGTGTGTAAGAATACCTTAAAAGTCATTGATTACACCATAACATTACATACCAAGATGGATTTTCCAACACTGCCAATTTTTAAATCGAGATTGGATGTCTCTAAAAGATCTGCTCTAGGAATTATTTTGGGGAAGTTCTATGGCCTGTGTTACACAAGAGGTCAGACTACATAATCACGGTGGTCTCTTATGGCCTTAAAATCCATGAGTCCACAAAGTAACAAAATAGAACACAAATCCATACCTCTTTCCTTTAAGGCACCATCTCATTGTTATATATCATCTTATGCATTTACTACTTCTTGCATTCTCTAAAAATGAATCATGAAATATGAAATCAGTCACATGAATAAGTAACTAAGGTTTAATTTAAAACAAGAAAAAACCTACTAAGTTTACAAACAACACAAGTGACCTTGCACCTTGAAAAATCCCCTTTAGACTCATGTAAATCACAGAAAATTTTGGTTCTTATAATGATCTGCATTTAAGTTTCACTGTATAAATTATGTCAGTCAACTTTGATAAATACCACTCTCCGTCACTGTCACTTCTTATTTCAATATGTCTTTGCCCAACAAATACTGTTGAAAAAAGAACAGGAGTACTTGTGGCATCTTAGAGACTAACAAATTTATTAGAGCATAAGCTTTCATGGGCTACAGCCCACTTCATCAGATGCATAGAATAGAACATATAGTAAGAAGAGATATATATACATACAGAGAAGGTGGAAATTGCCATACAAACTGTAAGAGGCTAATTAATTAAGATGAGCTATTATCAGCATGAGAAAAACAATTTTGTAGTGATAATCAAAATGGCTCATTTAGACAGTTGACAAGAAGGTGTGAGGATACTTAACATGGGGAAATAGATTCAATATGTGTAATGACCCAGCCACTCCCAGACTCTATTCAAACCCAAGTTAATGGTATCTAGTTTGCATATTAATTCAAGCTCAGCAGTTTCTTGTTGGAGTCTGTTTTTGAAGCTTTTCTGGAGCAGAATTGCCACCCTTAAGTCTTTTACTGAGCGGCCAGAGAGGTTGAAGTGTTCTCCTACGAGTTTTTGAATGTTATGATTCTAACTATAGGTTCCATTCTATGCATCCGATGAAGTGGGCTGTAGCCCATGAAAGCTTATGGTCTAATAAATTTGTTAGTCTCTAAGGTGCCACAAGTACTCCTGTTCTTTTTGCAGATACAGACTAACACTCCTGCTACTCTGAAACCTGTTGAAAAAAGGATATTTTCCTTGAACATTTGAAATACTCTGTATTCTTTCATCAGAAAATGTTTCATTTCCTACATTAGACAAAAAAAGCAATGACAACAACTGCTTTTTGGAATTTCTTATTTTCTAAAGCCAACAAACAAATCATAAGATATCTATAAACATTACAGAATTTAAATTAGGGATGTAAAAGCTTAAACATTAACTGGTAAGTATTAGGTTCAGCGTTAACTGGACCTTAACTGTTAACCCCGGTGGCCGGCGGGACCCCATCCATGATGGGCAGGTGAGACCCCAGCCACAGCCGTACCGGAGCAGCTCCAGCCCCAATCCCATCCACAGCGGGCAGGCAGGACCACAGCCCTGGCCCGCAGCCCCTGCTGCTGGCCCACTGGAGTGACCTCGGTTAATGATTAACTGGTTAAATGATATAATTTTAATTGTGTAACCGCTTAACTTTAAGCAATATTTATATCCCTAATTTAAATAATATTCCAGAGTAATTCCCTTATAGCAGCACCATTCACATTGATCTAAAGAAGAAAAAGACTCTTTGGTTAAAGTATTTCCTAGAGACAATACATATCTGTTGATTTACACAGCACTTTCTGCAGACTATGTACGGCAAGTCTTAGATCTTACAGTAATTAACTCTTGGCTTTAAAACAAATAGACTATTTCAACACTGCATGTAATTCAAAGAACTCATTATTTTCACTAACATTTGTAACAAAATACAAGCTATGTTCTACTTTGTAAGACAAAAATTCTTACTACAACAAATGTTCAAGTAAACAGGTATTGTGCAGGTGGTATGTGAGAGAGTTGAAAGGAGCAGAGCAAAGAGAGCACATGCAGCCCGCTGCAACCTCACATCATGGCCAAGCGGCTCCACACAGCTGGTGGAGCCTACTCACCATGCCTCCACAGTCCTCCCTCACAGGATTCACACAGAGACAGCCACTGTAAAACAGTCTGTGCTATGGCAACTGGGGAGGGCTCCTTAGGGAAATGGAAATGGCAGGGCCAGGGCATCCAGGGGATTCATGTAACTCTCAGGCAGTCTTTATGGCAGGACTCATAAAAAGCCCCAGAAAAAGTTCAAAGCCATTCTCCTTTGGCAGAGGGCAGTTGTACTCATGCAACGTATTATTATGTCTGTATAATACAATAGTTGCTTAAGCATTTTTTTTTAAGTGACCCATCTATTACTAGGAAACAGAAAGCAGCAACAGCGTTGGTTAAATGAAAGTAAGTCTTCACACAAATCTTCCCTTGAATCCTTAGGATATGTCTACACTGCAAGAAGACACTTGCAGTTGGCCCATGTCAGCTGACAGGCTCGTGGGCCTCAGGCTGTGGGGCTATAAAATTGCAGTGTAGACGTTCTGGCTCAGGCTAGAGACCGGGCTCAGGGACATCTAGGTTATTAGGTCTGTTAGGCCTCTCGTTCCACAACTTCTGGCCCTTCATCAAAATAAATAAATAAATAAAATCAGAAGAATAGTGGAGTCTTGAAGTTTACACTACATTCTGCTGTTCCACTCAGCAATTTAGTTTTTTTCTATAGCAAGGCCACCATTTTCCAAAGTAACACTGATTTTGTGTTAACTTTTGAATGCCCAATTTGACACCTAACTAGACCTGTGTGAATAACTGATTTTTCTGTTTGCTAACAGTTCTTAAAATTGGATCAAATGAAATGTTTTGTTTGACTGGAAACTAAATGTTTTGTTTTGAAGCTTTTTTGATTATTTTAAATAATATTGAAGGAAATCTGAAAACAGTCTTCTTGAATTGAAAAATCAAAATATTTTATTTTGAAATTGTCAGAACAAAACATTGTGGTTTTTTTTTTTTTTCCTAAATGTGTAGGTTTTTTGTTTCGTTGGTTTTTTTAAAACTGAAACAATTTGGCAAAGTCGACACAAATTCTCAAAATGTTTCAGATGACCCAAATCCACATTTTTCAGTGGAAAAAAAGTTTCAGCTGAAAAATTTCATCCAGCTCTTCACCCAATACCCAAGTTTTCAGAGGCACTCAGGATTCATAGCTCTCATCAGCTGGAATGGTGGGTCCTCCATGCCTAATTTTTACAGGTACTAAGTGTCTGAGGTTGGGCATGCAAATTTAGTTACTGCCTCTTATAATCTGTCTGAAATACCTATTTTGTTAGCACTTTCCTAGAGAACTGTGTAAACATTTTTCCTGTTAGAAAATTGCAAACTTAAGGCCTGATTTTGCAGTTGTGTCTGAACACGCATATCCCTGCCCCTGTATGAAACCCACTGACTTCAGCGTTATTCTGCACGGGGTCCACCTGTGTGGATGCAGTTGCAGAATTGGAGCCATGGTTAGTAAATGCAGTGTAGAGAGTAGGGATGTAAAAGGTTAATTAGGCTTACCATTAACCGGACCTTAACCGTTAACCCTGGTGGCACGCCGGCCGCGCAGGGCCAGCCAGAGCAGCCCCAGCTGGGCAGGCAGGACCCCATCCACGCAGGGCAGGTGGGACCCCAGCCCATCCGTGCTGGGTGGGCAGGCAGGCTTTGGCGGGCTGGCCAGCCGGCGGAACCCCAGCTGCGGCGAGCTGGAGGACCCCAGCCCTGGCCGTGCCACCGGGACCCCAGCCCCACCAGGACCCCAGCCCCTACCTCCCAGCGCTGGCCCGCCACAGCGACCTCAGTTAATGGTTAACCAGTTAAACAATGTAATTTTAATCATCCCTAGTAGAGAGGGCCTTGAATGAAATATTTACGTCCCTAGTAGAGGGGGCCTTGACTGAGAACAAACCAACTATGGCAACAGCAGAAAACCCTTGTAGCACTCCAAGGGCAAAACTGGGCCCCTACCACATCCCCTGCATCAAAGGAGGACCCTAAACACAGTGGGTTCCACTTTGTGGAGTTAGCAGATTACAAATCTGCAGAGAGGTACTTTGAACTGCCTACAGGTATCAGAGGAGTGTACTCCGATTCCTGTAACTGCAGCAATGCATTGGAAGATTTGAAGGCAAGCGAGTAATCAAATTTGCCACTACACGTTGTCTGGTCAGAACGCCTCACTTGGTGGGAAAAAAAAACCAAAAAACAAGTGCTGAATAAGCTAGGGCCTCAGTAGTGGCTATTAAGCTTCTCTGCCTGAAGCAGAGAATTCTGGGTCTCCCAGGGCAAACCTATGCAAAGTTTGTTTGCTCAGATTTTGCAGAGTGGTCAAGGATTTGATCCAAAATATGGTTGCAGAAACCTGTACACAGTCAAAAGGTAAGTTCAGAAGAGTGGTTTTTGTGTTGCTTTGTTTTTTAAGAACAACTAAAGCCATGATAGTTATTTTAGCTGGGCAGGAAGGAAAATGGCTCCTTTCACAAAGAATGAGCTTTTCAGCTCTGCTGGACACTAAAGATATGTCTACATTGCAATAAAACACCAAGACCCAGGCGATGGGGCTTCGGCTTTCTACCCTGGTCCCCAGCAAGTCTAATGTCGGCTCTGCCAGGCAGACCCCCTGAAACCTGCTCGCAGCCCCCCAGTGGGCCCTAGACCTCTGGTTGAGAACCACTGACATAATCCATCCGCATGCTAGGGCAGGTACAGTCATCCCCCACAGGATGCATTATATATTAATATCAATACATTACATCTAAGCCAAAGTATGCACCATTGAAATTTATGATCACTGCATTATCTTTATGCAAAATAATTATAAACTGGAGATTGCCTGGTGTCTAAACCTCAGAACACATTACCAAATAACATATACCTTAGACTGAGAGCACAGAAGATTTTCATTTATAATTAGCTTGAGGGCAAATAAGAATTGACAAGAAACTCTGATGTCATTTCATGCATCTTTTGTAACCTCATCACCTCTGCAAAAAGCTGATATAAAATCTTACCACAGCTGAGAAATAAAAGAATACACAGTGGTTCTTTGAAAACATATGCAGCAAGTTTCCAAACATTAAGCATCAAATACAGGCTTGATTTCTGTTTCATGTAAGAATGAGATTTTAAACAGAAATCCTGACTTAAGCACCATGATACCACAAGTTCAGTGCCAAGCAATCTACACCTTTTGATTAGAGGTAAACAAGCCACTTTCCTGTTCAATGAAAATGTCTCAGATTGGTATTTACCAAAAAACAAGCAGCCAGCTCAAATATCCTTTACTTGTTGATCCTGGCAACACACCAAGAGGTTCAACTCAGTGCAGCCAATCTGCTACAACAGGTGCAGCTCAGACCAACAGCGTCCTCTTCTCTATTTGGAATAACAAAACCAAATAATAGGTTGTGACCAGAAGACAAACACAACACCACAAAACGTATTGCTTTACCCCACCCAAACTGCCTGAGGATAGGACTCCCAGTGCAAGCTTAAACCAAACGAGCAGCCTCGCCTTTTCGCTAGGCAGCTGGAGTGGAGCTGGTGAGAGAGAGAACCAGATTTGGACTGCAGGGCTGGAGCAAGGGGGACAACAGCCAGCGGGGGCAAACAGGGCTGGAAGGGGAAAAACGGATGAAGCTGTCAAGGAGAGACAGGAGGCGTCTCTTCCAAAGCATCTCACGCCAAGGCAGAAGTTTTGTAATGGGTCTGAGCAGAGCTTAAAGCTCGCTATTTCATTTTTCTCCAGCGCTCCCTCCTTCAGTTTGTCACTGCTGGAGAAAGCAGCAGCGCCTCGGCCTTCCCTTCACTTCTCTCCCAGACTCTCCCTCCTGGCTCCTTTAAACTGCTGCACAATCCGATTGGCGGGGGGGCGCAACCCCAGGGAGGATCAGCACTTTCACAGCTCTCCCCTTGTGACCGTGAAACGCAAGTAGAAACCTGCCTCTTTACATGAGACAGGGACCGGAAAAGAGCGGGTGTGGTTTGTCCCCAGGCTTCTGGGGGGCTCGTGTCCACGCAGGTTCCCCACTCAGGTCAGGTGTGTGTGTTCACACGCAACGCGAACGAAGCACCCCCCATCGCCCGCGAGGCACGGCGGCGGCGAAGGGGGGGTGTCACCCCACTATCCCACCCCTCCGTTTCCCCGCCAGGCTGGGGCGGCTGGCAGCGCGAGCTCTTGCTTGGGCAACAGCAGGGAGGGACGCGGCGGCGGCGGCTTTAGTGGGGAAACGCCGAGCCTAGCCCTGGGAGAACCGGAGCCGCGTTGCAAAAGGCGACCTGTGAAGCAACAAACCCACCCGAGAGAAGCGGTCCCTTCCCCTCACCCACCTCCCCAGCCCCCCGCTCCGGAGCGCCACTTCCCAGCCACCTACCATCCCCCTAGCCCTGCGCACAGATTCTGCCCCCCCCTCCCCTGCCAGCTGCCCCCACAAACACCCTCCCCGCCGCGGCAAGCCGAGACAATTCCTCCCGGGCCTCCGGCCAATCCACCCCTGAGCCGGCCGGCGCTCCCAGACACGGACCGCAACCCAAATCCTGGAACCGTAGATGCCACTCACTCAGCCCGCAGGCGGCGGCGGCTCCGCGTCCCCGCGCCGCTCCAAAGAGCTCGGCCAGGCAGCCGTCGGCGTGCAACGTGCACGGGCAAAAGCTCCTACCTGCCAGGCTGCAACTCCCCCGCTCGCGCTCCGCTTCCCGGGCCGCCTTCCCCTGCTCTGCGTGCCGCTGCTGAGGCGCCTGCAACAGGGGGCAGCAGCAGCAGCAGTTGGTGCCAGTGTGTAACAAGTTTGGGTTGCCCCGCAGTATGGCGGCGGCGGCTGGTGGAGGAGGGAGCTCAATGCAGCAGCCCGAGGGCTTGTTGCCCTGCCGAGAGCAGCTCCAGGGGGAGGGGATGCCGGGGGCTGTGACTTGGGGGGAGGGGAGCTGTAGGCAGCCCGGGCTCACGCTGTGACCAGCGAGGCAGATTTTGATAGTTGTTTTCAGAGGGAGATTTTGGTCAATAGCTCGGGGAAGCAGGCACAGAAAAACCTGCCAGCCTTGGGCTGGGGGAGGGGAGAGCACTTGCAAACCCGGCCTCAAAATGATGATGGAGTGTTAGCTGCACGTCTAGGGAGAGGGGGGGTTCTGACGTTTTTGTACACAGAAACCATGCTACATTTCCATACACTGCTGCTGGTAGCTGTAGGCACTGATAGACTAAAGGAGAGGAAGACCTTTCTCTTCAAAATACCAGGGCTGGACATGGAAACCTCCAGAACGGAGGGTTTTTCACCTGTAACCGACCTTATTTCTCATTTGTGTGCCATTTGATCCGGCCTTGAATCATAAACCTGGATGTCTTTCTTCTCACACACAGACACTGTATAATCACCTGACTAACCCAGGCAAGATTGCTCCTGCTGAATATTCACAAGTGCCCTGACTACTGTGTCATCTCCTGTATATAGAATGAAGTTATGTAGCTGAGACAGAAGGAAATGGAGAACTAGTGTGTGTGTGTGAGAGAGAGGAGGGGGGATACTAAACAAAAAACAGGAAAGGAACTGTCAAACACACTAAAGATTGCCTAGGTGTTGGGAGACCACAGAGACTAGATGTGATAGAAGAACCAGTAGCCAAGGCTTACTTTACACAGGTACTTTATGGATGTAATTTCATTTGGTGTCAAGGGGACTATTCGGGAAGCACACACATACATTGTTTTGTAGTTTTAAATTAATTCCCTTCACACATCATCTAGGCCAGTGGTTCTTAGCCTTTCCAGGCTGCTGTACTCCCTTCAGGAGTCTGATTTATCTTGCCTACCCCAAGTTTTATGTCACTTAAAAACTATTTGCTTACAAAAATCAGACAAACATACAATGTCACAGCACATTATTACTGAAAAATTGCCACTTTCTAATTTTTACCATATAATTATTAAATAAATCAACTGGAATATAATATTGTATGTACATTTCAGTGTATAGGATACAGAACAGTATAATAAAGTCATTTTATGTATGAAATTTTAGTTTTTACTGACTTCACTGGTGCTTTTTATGTAGCCTGTTCTAAAACTAGGCAAATATCTAGATGAGTTTATATGCCCCCTGAAAGACCTCTGATCTAGGCACTATAGCCTTTGACAGCTGGCCACCTAACCGACTGTGCAACACTGACTTTATCCCACAGTGACTTCACTCTCCTGCTCCCTTGTCAAAGGATACCACCACAATGGCAGGTTTAAAGTTGGTCTGACCAACAATAAGCTCCAGGCATGCTGTTCCCTGGTACTAGCATGACAGAGCAGCATTGAGTGGCTTTTGCTACCTTTTTAGCTATTTTCAATAGTCGTTTTTCTTTTTTCTACTTCTGTGCTTCCTTATATGCTATCAAAAGGAAAGGGGATATCCATTTTTCAACCAGAACGGAGCCACCCTTAATGAAAAAGATGGCAAGTGCATACAATAAATCAACCAATCATTGATTATTTGATTGTGTACCATTTGAGGGTACCTTAATGTATTTATATTGAAAAAATAGAGTTGGTACCTTCAGAAACCTATCAAGCTGTGCACTAGCTACCTATGTAATCAACTGATATTTCATTACTCTTGTCCCCCCCGCCCCCTTGCTCCTTTTTATTCTTCACACCCACCTTCTGCAACTTGTCTTAAGCTAGACTGCAAAATCCGGACTGGGACAGTATCAGTGCAAAACACAACAGGGCCCAAATCCTGATTGGGGGCTTGCAGCAATAGCACAATACAAATAAATAATAATTAATAAGCAAACATATACTGTGCAACAGCAATTTCAGTTAAGTGTAGATGACTTTATCTGTAATATGAGGGGAGCAGTAGCCTGGCAGAAGAAAGGAAATAGGCCAATGACTATGCAGATGTGACCCATGATGCTTCTGCTGAGTCACTGATGAGTTTTTGATTACAATCATATCCTATGCAAAGCTATGATAACTGTTGTTTTATTTACATTACAGTATAGGTGAATATGAACCGGCACTGCAGACACACAATTTCTTAATCACTGGGGCAGGGGTCAGCAACCTTCAGCATGCGGCCCATCAGGGTAATCTGCTGGCAGGCCGCGAGACATTTTATTTACGTTGACTATCCGCAGGCACAGCCCCCCGCAGCTCCCAGTGGTCGCGGTTCGCCATTCCCGGCCAATGAGAGCTGTGGGAAGCAGCGCAGGTCGCAGGGACGTGCTGGCCACCATTTCCCACAGCTCTGACTGGCTGGAAACTGCAGCCACTGGGAGCTGCGGGGGGACGTGCCTGCAGACAGTCAACGTAAACAAAATATCTCGCAGCTCACCAGTGAATTACCCTGGTGGGCCATGTGCTGAAGGTTGCCGACCCCTGCACGAGGGCCCTACCAAATTTACGGCCCTGAAAAACACATCACGGACTGTGAAATCTGGTCTTTTCTGTGTTTTTACCTTATACTATACAGATTTCACAGAGGAGACCAGCGTTTCTCAAATTGGGGGTCCTGACCCAAAAGGGATTTGCAGGGCGTCACAGTATTGCTACCCTTACTTCTACGCTGCCTTCAGAGTTGGGTGGCCAAAGAGCGGCGGCTGTTGGCCAGGTGCCCAGCTCTGGAGGCAGCGCCCCGCCAGCAGCAGCGCAGAAGTAAGGGTTGCAATACCAGACCATGACACCTTTACTTCTGTGCTGCTGCTTTACTTCAGAGCTGGGCAGCAGGAGACTGGCAGCTGCTGACCAAGGATCCAGCTCTGAAGGCATCAGCGCAGAAGTAAGGATGGCGATACCATACCAGGCCATCCTTACTTCTGTGACTCTGCCTTCAGGGCTGGGCTCCCGGCCAGCAGCCACCGCTCTCCAGACGCTCAGCTCTGAGGGCAGCGCCCCCACCGGCAGCAGCACATAAATAAGGGTAGAAGTACCGCAACACCCCCTCCCCCCCAACTCCTTTTTGGGTCAGGACCCGTGAAGTTACACCACCTTGAAATTTCAGATTTAAATATCTGAAATCATGAAATTTACAATTTTTAAGATAGCGACCTTCAGAACCTACAGAACCACTAACCCAGGAACTTATCCTTGCAACAAAGCCCGTTGCCAATTGTGCCCACATATCTATTCAGGGGACACCATCACAGGGCCTAATAACATCAGCCACACTATCAGAGGCTCGTTCACCTGCACATCCACCAATGTGATATATGCCATCATGTGCCAGCAATGCCCCTCTGCCATGTACATTGGTCAAACTGGACAGTCTCTACATAAAAGAATAAATGGACACAAATCAGATGTCAAGAATTATAACATTCATAAACCAGTAGGAGAACACTTCAATCTCTCTGGTCACGCAATCACAGACATGAAGGTCGCTACCTTAAAACAAAAAAACTTCAAATCCAGACTCCAGCGAGAAACTGCTGAATTGGAATTCATTTGCAAATTGGATACTATTAATTTAGGCTTAAATAGAGACTGGGAGTGGCTAAGTCATTATGCAAGGTAGCCTGTTTCCTCTTGTTTTTTCCTACCCCCACCCCAGATGTTCTGGTTTAACTTGGATTTAAACTTGGAGAGTGGTCAGTTTGGATGAGCTATTACCAGCAGGAGAGTGAGTTTGTGTGTGTATGGGGGTGGGGGGGATGTGAGAAAACCTGGATTTGTGCAGGAAATAGCCCGACTTGATTATGTAAAGAGTTGTCACTTTGGATGGGCTAGCACCAGCAGGAGAGTGAATTTGTGTGGGGGGGTGGAGGGTGAGAAAACCTGGATTTGTGCTGGAAATGGCCCACCTGTTGATCACTTTAGATAAGCTATTACCAGCAGGACAGTGGGGTGGGAGGAGGTATTGTTTCATATTCTCTGTGTATATATAAAGTCTGCTGCAGTTTCCACGGTATGCATCTGATGAAGTGAGCTGTAGCTCACGAAAGCTCATGCTCAAATAAATTGGTTAGTCTCTAAGGTGCCACAAGTACTCCTTTTCTTTTTGCGAATACAGATTAACACGGCTGTTCCTCTGAAACCTGACACTATAATGGATTTTGTCACACCTTTAACATCAAAAAGGGTCACAGACTCTAAAGAACTTCAATTTCAGGCAGCAAGAAGGGGCTGATGACACATGGTTTTAGAGCAGTTTCTGAAAGGCTGCCTGACAAAGGGTCTGAGAACAGGACGATATGGGGAGAAAGCATATGGGCTCTCGAAGTGTAAGGCCTGGTCTACACTTAAAAGTTTTGTGGCCGTTGCTGTATCTGTGAGGAATGTGGGGGGGGGGGGGAAATCACACCCCTAACCAACATAGCTATTCCAGAAAAAGTTTTGTCCGTTTGCTAGTATAATTTATTTTGTTTGGGGAAATGGTATAAGTTGTACCAGCAAAAGCATCTTTTCCCAGTACAGTGGCATCTCCACTAGGGGAGTGGAGTATATCAATACTGACAAACCCTTTCTACTTCAGACAAGGTCTTTGATTATGGGGGAAGCTGCTGCATCTCCTGAGGGGTCCAGTACAGATGGCACAGCCCAAGGGAAGAAAGACAAAGATGGCCTTTTCATCATACAGATTCTGGGTTGCTACAGGAGTTGAGATGGCCCTCAACATAAGGTAAAGCAACCATAGGGTCACTAAAAAGAAAAGGAGTACCTGTGGCACCTTAGAGACTAACCAATTTATTTGAGCATAAGCTTTCGTAGCTCACGAAAGCTTATGCTCAAATAAATTGGTTAGTCTCTAAGGTGCCACAGGTACTCCTTTTCTTTTTGCGAATACAGACTAACACGGCTGTTACTCTGAAATTAGTCAAAAGGGCACAGAAGAGATCCTCTCCCATGAAATTTGTCACTGTCAGAGATGTGGCCCTAATGATGCATGAGAAATGCCTAATAGCCAGTGATGAGAACTGAGTTTAAGGGACATAAGATAAGGGACAGTATCTGTGTCACTGTAAATTCCTGTTAAAGTTCCCACTACAAATAACATCTTTCAGAGGATTTTAAAAACAAGTGGCAGCATTGTGCTTAAGTGAATGTAGTGTTGGCAAAAGGTGCTGACTGACAGCCTGAGAAACTAAGGTCTGTTATTTATCCACTGAACAGATACAACACAGGTAGCAGGGCTGCTACTGTCATATCACCTTTCCAATATGCCCCAGGCCTAACATTCATGGCTCATTCAGTCCTGTGATTGGAAACAAGAGTACTATTAACATAATTTGTGATGAGGATACCTGCCTATTAACCTTGCCTAAAACTAATTTCACACAAAACTATCAGATACTTCTAATATCATTTTTATGAATGAATTTTGAAAGCAAAATTATTTTGACAATTAGTAAAGAGCAAAACAAAAATTTAGCACAGCAATGTGTTTCACTTTTTTTTATTTTTATTTTTTAAAGCTGTCACTTTCTTTTTTTAAATAAAATGTATTGCGGCAATGAGGTCATATAATGAACAACTATTAATACAGGACGACAGCAGTTGCTTCTAATGTGGATTCCAAAGTAATGCATGAAACATGACTTTAAATAACTCTGTTATAAATAAAGCATAATCTTCTAAACACACATTAATATATGCTACAAAGAAATTTTACACAAAGTCTGGCTCAGTCTTAACATAGCTACTGCTTTGGTATCATGTTCAGAGGAGTATTACACTCCATGGCATATCAAAAGAACATTTTAATTACACGGTAATCTGCACCTGATCCCAGAAAGAAAAGTAATTAACAATGAAAAACTAAGTTAAAATAATCTGTAGACTCTGACTGTACTCTCAGAAACAAAGATATAAATTTAATCATAGGAGAAATATACTGTAGTAGCAAAAGATCGCAGAGAGCTGTGGTGAGCAAGTAAGTGAATGCATAGCTGAACAGGTCAGACTATATTTTTATATAACTATATTGCTGTGATATTTCAATGTCAGTTAATCAGTGCTGTATCAATGCAAAAAAAAAATTACATGTATTTCTAACTAGCCATTTCAAATTGACCATCATGAAAAGGGAACCATAGTGAACATATTTTAATAAGTATTTAGTATTTAAGTGCACTTTAAAATTCTGAAACCAACAATAAAAATCCTTTTGGAAATCATAATTAAGGCTACGATTTTGTCACGCAGGTTGTCGAAGTCACGGAATCCATGACTTCCCATAACTGTGAATTCAGCCCCAGTGGCTGGGAGCTACAGGGTCCTACAGTGGCAGGGAGCTGTGTGGTACCCCCGCCGCGGCAGCGGCCCCCCAAGCTCCCAGCCAATATGGGCGGTGGGGGTACCCTGCAGCTTCCAGCTGCCACGGGCAGAGGAGGGTACTCCTCAGCTTCCAGCTGCTGTGGAGGACAAGGGGACCCCGGCAGCTCCCTGCCAGCCACAGCAGCAGGGAGATCCCTGCAGCTCCCTGCCACTGTGGGGCAAGGGGGCAGGCGGATCCCCGTGGCTCCCCAGCCACCACGGTGGGGCAGAGGGACCGCAGCAGCTCCCCACTGTGGAGGTGGCAGGGGAATTCACACAGCTCCTAGCCACTGGGGAGAGGGCAGGGGGACCCTGGAGCTCTGAGCCCCCATGGGTGGTGGGGACCCCGGAGCTCCCAGCCACCCTGCAACTGCCTAGTCCCTTCCCATTTTATCATGGATGTTTGTAGTAAAAGTTAGGGACAGGTCACGGGCTTCCGTGAATGTTTCTTTATTACCCATGACTTACCCATGACTTTTACTACAAATATCCATGACAAAATCTTAGCCTTAATCATAATGTACATTTAAGAAGTGGAGACATTTTTTTTAAATGCAAGCAGAGGTTTTCCACAGGCTTACACTGTTTAACAACAACTCCAAAGGCAATATTGCTACTACTAATAAATAATAATAATAATAGTACTGAGCACATTTCATCCATAGATCTCAAATTCATTTTCAAAGCTGGATATGTATATTATCCCCATTTTCCAGATGGATAAACTGAGGTACAAGGAGGTGAAGTGACTTATCAAGGTTACATAGTGATTCAGTGGCGGAACCAGGAACATATAGAACCAAGGACTTGTGCTACTGTGCCCTACCCACTAAACCACATAAAATGTTTTGTCACTTGCTCCATAAAACTAGAGCAGCTATATAACTATAAAATACTAGCCAAGGGTTGTACTTTCCCAGGGATGTGGGGATTTATCTAAACACTTCCTAAAGGTAGAATTCACTCTTTTGCAAATTCCAGGCCCTTATAATTGCCCCTTTACTAGACATGGTGTATGGGTGGTGGAGTAGCTGCTGCACAGGCCTCTGCCTAGCCTGTGGTTCTGTGCTGGCTCCAGATGAGATAACATGGAGGGGGTAGATCACTAGATTCTCATGTGCTTGATCTAGTGGCCAGTAATCCCTTACTGGGGGCAAAGAGGTGCAGTGTCCCCCATTCCAGCTCATAATCTAGATTAACAGACTCATAGGGGCTATAACAGGGGTAGGCAACCTATGGCATGCGGGCCAAAGGCGGCACACGAGCTGATTTTCAGTGGCACTCACACTGCCCAGGTCGTGGCCACCAGTCCCGGGGGCTCTGCTGCTGGGTATCGGCCCCCAGACCTCTGCCAGCTGGGGTTCCATCCGCCAGTCCTGCTCAGCCCGCTGCTGGCACCAGGTCCTGGCCACTGGTCTGGGGGGCTCTGCTGCCAGCCCGGGGTCCCAGCCGCCAGCCCGGGGCTCTGCAGCTGCCCCCAGCTATGGCCCACTGGCCCCAGCCTGGGGCACAGAGGGGTGCAAACAGGGGTAAGAGGGAGCGCAGCTCAGCACCCCCACCTTAAAAATTGTTCCAGCACCACTGTACTGGGATATTTCAAAGTCCTGATTTGCTGCTTACATTACTATCACGCCACGTGGAACAGCACACTGCATTTGACATTGAGATTAGAATGTACATGCAAGAACTGGAATCAGAATTTTCTGACAGATTTCAAGATTTCCAGCGATTTGGCCTAATGCCTTCTTTTCTAATTAAACCTGAAAAGTTCAATGAAAGTGACTTGGATTTCTCTGTATTTCAGTGGATGTGTGTTCAAGATTTCGAAATGCAGCTCATTCAGTTAAAAAGCTCAGAACTGTGGGCATCAAAGTTTGGAGTTCTGCGCAGTGCACTTGAAGCTACCAAGAAAGATCATGCGACCTGTATTCTGACCTGCTGGACGTCCCTGCCAGTGAAATTTAACTGTTTGAAGAAAATTGCGTTTGCAATGCTTTCAACATTTGGATCCACATACCTGTGTGAACAGGTATTTTCACACATGAAATCTGTCCCCTGTCCCTCTCAGAGCCGGTTAACAATTGATCGCTCAGAAGCCCGTGTGCAGCTTAAAATATCCAAATACATGCCAGACATGGAAAACTCAGCAAGGAAAAGCAAGGGCAAGGATCACACTAAACTGATAGGATCTGCATTTTAATGTAATTTTAAATGAAGCTTCTTAAACATTTTAAAAACCTTATTTACTTTTCATACAACAATAGTTATATATTATAGACATATAGAAAAAGGCCTTCTAAAAATGTTAAAATGTATTACAGGCCCGTGAAACCTTAAATTAGAGTGAGTAAATGAAGACTCGGCACACCACTTCTTAAAGGTTGCAGACCCCTGGGCTATACTGTAGTTCAGTGCCCAGCCAATGAGATAGGGAACAGAATTTCGCTCCATTCCAGCACCATTTAATCAATTTAAGGGCCATAGCCTTTGGCCCTTACTCATGTGAGTAACTTCACTTGAATTACATATGAGAGTTGCAGGCTCCAAATTCGGACACTAAAAAGCAGAGAGTATTAACTTTGAAACTTGTATTGCAGTTCCTGCTGCTGTTGTACTGGCTCCATGTCTCAAACTGTTTCAAGTAACACACAAACCACTGAATGCCGTAGTCACTCAGCCAACCAATGATCCCACAAATGGAGAAGTCATCATCTAAAATACCCCTGGAATGAAATGTGAAAGTAGACTCTTCCTCTTCTTCTGTTTCCTCATCATCATATTTTTTTTTAATGTTTTCTTGCCTGCAATCTTTGTCCTTCTAATTCTAAAAGAATGTAAAAACCTGATATAACTTGCTACCCGATAAACTGAATCTCTTTGCTGAAGCTAAACCAGGTCACGATTCCCTGAAGTGTGGTGTTATTTTCCTGTCCAGCTGTGAGGTTTTACTTTCCACCACTTGCTACTATTGAATTTCTGTTATTTCAAATGGAGAATAATAGCTCAGGATCCAATTGCTTCACAATTATACGTTAAATAAAAGGATACAAGGTAAAGGAAAGAATGGGATTTTCTAAGATGGTATGAGTAAATTCAGCAAACAAAGATCTGATGGGAACAGAGTTCTTTGTCCTCGAGAATAAGGAACAGGATCATAAAGAGCAGGGTAGAAGGGATAAAGATCAAGGACAGTCTTTGATAACAGACTATTATAGGCATAAAAGATCACTGTTAACAGCATGAAATAAAAAATGATATGTGTAGGCTTCATATACTTTACATAAGGGCCTCAGTGAGTTATAGTGCAAAATATCAAATATCACAACTGTGTCTCAGAAAAAACATTGAAAAATCACAGAGCAGTGCACTTCCTTTCAGTTACTGAAACTATTTGCAACCTCCCCCAAAAAGCACTTGATCCTATCATCAGCTGATCCTCCTGTGACCTGCAAAAATTATAGACTCAAACCTTTTAGCTGACAAATCCACCCACCCTTTACAGCTTCCCTACTAAACTCTCTGGAGAACCACCCAGACCCAGATAGATATGTTGCAAAAAGGGAGGAAAGTCAGGGAATGAGAAGAAACTAATTAATAATTAATGGTCCATCACAGTGTGAGATAGCAATGGAGATAAATTAGATTAGGCTAGAAACACAGACTCAGTCTGACTCTTCTGAGTCAGTACTTAAACACAGAGTTGGGGGGCATCATATGGCTGGAGCTGCTTCTTTTGTTCATTTATTAAATACGTCTTAATTTCTAACAATTTTAGAATAATAAAAGCAAGGAACTCCAAAGAAAAGAACCAAAGATATAGCCAATGACATCAACTAGTAATTACCAATGTGTTGCTCTGTAGTAAGAATGAAGATGGCTACAAAAGAGAAAGTTCTAGAGGACAGGAAGTGTGGCAAGCAGAGAAGGGTGCCTATACTGAGAATTCACAGGGGTGGAGTATGTGGAGAGGGCTAAGGGCTGGGGCAGGAGGCTGGGGTGCAGAAGAGAGTTTGGGTGCAGGCTCTGGGAGCTGCCCCCGCCTGCAGGCGCTGCCCCTGCAGCTCCCATTGGCCACAGTTGCTGGCCAATGGGAGCTGTGGAGCAGGCACTTGGGCAGGAGCAGTGCATGGAGCTCCCATGGCCAGCTGCTCCTATGCCTAGGAGCCGGAAGGTCATGCCGGCTGCTTCCCAGGAGCCACGCAGAGCCAGGTAGGGAGTCTGCCAGCCCCACACCAACCAGACTTTTAAGAGCCCGGTCAGCACTGGTCCCTTTTTGACCAGTTGAAAACCGGACACCTGGCAAACCTAGTGGACACAGGAGGAAATTGGGTAAACAGAATTAATTACCTGAACTAGAATTTGGCCAGGTAACAACCTTAGATTTTAAAAAATATCATTTTGGAACATTAGCTCAGTACATTTTTGTAATGCAACAAAAACACATGTAATACGATGCAGCTGCCCAAAACCTGTCTGTGATTTGTGGTATGACATGCCTAGAGCCAAACAATTTCAAGCCAAGGCCTTTTTGAGTCAGTGAATGACTGTGTGACCAGTCTACTTTAACTATTATATGTTTTTCTTTGTTGAAAGAAAGAAAATAAATGACCTTTCCAATAAAGGATAAAAATATGGTCATTATTTCTATCTATCCCCAGTTTTTCCATGACCTTGCACATGAACCAAAATCAAGGATGAATGAAGATTTAAGGATCTTCATCATATCAATCCCATTCAGCTTCTGCCACATGTCAGATGTCTGTGAACTCAACAGGAGGTGTAGGCAAGCAGCCTTCTTTAAAGCTGAAATTATGCTATGGCAGGGTCAATCTGCAAACAGTGTGTGAATTTGAGGCTGGCACACTATACATCTCTAGAGCCCGAACACATTACCTACGCAACATGGGTTATCTGCTGGCAGGAGATCCAAGATCAGGTCTCTTCTGAAACTCAGTTTTCCATGTCAGAACACGCAGGACTGCTGAAAATTTTGAAATGATAAAGGAACACATTTGTTAATTCATTCTCTATGAAGCAAACCACCCTCTCCACCAAACAAATAAATCCAAATGTGAAGATATGAAACACTAACAAGCCCTTAAACAAATGTTATGTGAGAAATGTTTTTAGAGAAAATAAGGTGCAACAGCAACTTTGAATGCAAATTTGTGTGGTATATTACTAAACTGTTATTACATCAAGAAAACAGCCCTGAGGCTGAAATGAATTTGAACAAGAGGCTACATTACCTGAGGCTCAGGAATGATGGATTGATGGAAAAATATTCACTTAGAGAGCTTTTATATTTCAGCATTATCTGATTGAAACCATTTAACGTTCTCAAAAACTGGACCATCTGGGTCTTTTGCAGACACCCAAGGTCTGCTAAAACAGATTTTAACATAATTGTTATTAAATTTTAGATTTATAGGCTGTCAGTATTTTGTCTCACAGGCCTGTACTGAGTCTTGGCTGAAATGTTGACTAACTGGTTAACCACGGAAAGGAACAAGGGCCAACTTGGCCCTTTCTAGGTTTCATAATTTCACAAGTGAATGGAAGGGAAAACTCATCCCACTGAATCAAAAAGTGTGTGGGACCAGTCAACCACCTCTGCAGCACTGTTTCACCAGCCTGAAGCCCTGCAAATAGCAATCTGTGCATCTGGAGATTTTGTATATGAGCATGGGTCAGCCCTAGGAGAATACATATTGCCCCATTAGACCTGAAAAATGATGGCCTCAGGCTATAACTACTTTCCTGTGGAGCCTCTCCATGTTGTAAAATCCCCTCTTCATGGAGGCTTTTGAGCAGCCGTCACTGGATGAAGGCCTAGCATCTCAATCCTATTCCAAAGGAACCCCAGGAGGATTCAGAGCTGGTACTGAAGCACAGGGCTTCACTGTAGGTCGCCCTTGTCTCCTGAAGTATTTAGATCATGCATAGATTCTGTGGGAGGAACCCCCTGTTCATTCTAGGAGAACCCCAACTTCTCAAAAAAGTGATTTTGCAAAAATTCTGCAAGGGTAACCTTCACATTTTTCCTCCCTGAGCAGAGACCCCTTCCTCAGGTTTTCTCACAGGAGAGGGCAATCTAGACAAATATTTCTTTTAGCTTGATTATTTAGATGGCTCATCTTTTTCCAGAATTTTTACATGTCTGCTGATCCCCTCCCTCTTTTTTGTTTACAGACGTTGCAAATTTTGTGCTCATTGGACCCCAGCCTACTCCCTTGGAAACCATAGAGTTGTCCTATTGACTTCATCAGGAATCCCGTCAGTCCCCTTAATGTCTTGCAAAATTCTGATGGGTAAAAAAAATCCCAGTATAGGTATATTTAAAGCAAAATGTGATACTGTTAAAATCCTCAGTTGGTGTCAATCAATATAAAATGCTGATTTACACCAGCTCAGAATCTGGCCCATGGTTTGAAGGGTATTTTTTCATGTTATAGAACCAATAAAGTAAATTAAACTAATAAACTGAAGAAGACACTTTTCAGTCTGATGCGCATTGAACTCTTGGGACTTAGTTATAGCAATTAGTGTATGTTACAAAAGAAATGTTAAAGGCAGCTTTGGAGTACTGGTTAAAAATATCCCTGAACCCCAAGTTAATTTAAGTAGGAAAAAATCTCAGTGTTTTTAAAAAAAATAAAATGGTCACCAACTGATATACTGAGGGCCAAATTCCATGAATGACAGTTCACTATGGTATAGGCCATTGCATAGTTGGGGTCCATGCTTGTTATGTCTTTCTCACAACCTACTGGAGGAAGGCAACTCCCCTGAAGTCAGAAGAGGCACCAAAGCCTGTCCACTGATATGTAAATCAGAAACAACACACTATATGATTTAATTAACAAAGTAAAAGCTAACAAAGAACTATGCTGAACATGGTTTGGTCTTGTCTATACTTGCAGTTAAACCATTTTCAGTACTGCTGTCTCCCATTATCAGAGCATGGTTTCATGAGGCAGTGCTGAAAATGCTTAAGTCTGGTATGCCAGCATTTACACCATCGCTAGCACTGGGATGTCTTTTATTTCAGTGAGCAGCTCACTCCTGTCTCTTTAGTCACAGATTCATAGATTTTAGTCCCTTATGGCCCTATTAGATCATCTAGTCTGATCTCCTGCATAACACAGGCCAAAAAATTTCATCCAATAATTTCTGCAGCTAACCTAATTTGAAGCCCTTATTACTTTTAATAGTTCTGTAAGGCATTTATTATACTTTAGGGAACAATATAAATAAATACAACTAACAAGAACCTTATTGCAGCCTGAACAGAGTTGCCAAAGACTGAATGGGTCTGGCTACTGAACTGCTGTGCCACCCCTATAAATGGTTCCTTCACATCATAACTGAGACAAAATGGCTGGGTAATGTAGGGAAGCTTTCACTGCTGCTGTGCAACACGTCAATACAAATTCTTAGCATTATAGTGATTTTGATGTTTGAAGTGCTTTTATAGACATTAACTGATTCTCACAATACCTCTGCAAGGCAAAGGACTTTGGTATTCATTGCTATCAATCCAGCACCTTTCAGAAGCGCAGTGACTTACAAATGTATACACAGGCACATTCACGCATACAGTATTATTATTCACCTCTGATACTAAAATCTGTTACTTTCAAAGTAT
This sequence comes from Caretta caretta, assembly GCF_965140235.1. NCBI lineage: Eukaryota > Metazoa > Chordata > Testudines > Cheloniidae > Caretta > Caretta caretta. Next base: position 86,020,346 of record NC_134210.1, on the reverse strand, counting down.
TAGAATACATGAGAAAACACGAACTAAAATATACAGCCTGATAGGCACAAAAGACTGCTTATCACAAAGCACAAGGGAACTATGTGTTTTTGCATGGATCCTGCAAGTCTGAAAGCCAAACATATGGGAACCAAATAGATTTTCTATATATATGTTAATTCTGCAAGAGCTTCCAAGGGGCAGCCTTGCCCCAAGTGATAATTAATGTATTTTCAGAATCACAGTAGCACATCATCTGTTTAAACTGAGGTGTGATTGACTAAAGAACAATTGGTATCTCTTTTATGGAGCATAAAAAAATTGCAATAACCCTCAAAGCTTTTCAAATTCTTTCACTGCAGTACCACAGTATTAAACTGGTTTGTTTTTGAGGCTACCAATAAACATAGGCAGTCTTGACCCAGTCAAAAGTAATGGAATTACTTGTCACAATTCTGTTTACTGTGGTCAGTGCCATCTACCTCCATTTGAAAAAATAATTTTCTTGAAAGCAACTGTGCTCTGTAGTATAGCAAAGCTTGATAAAACCAGCTCCTATCTCTGGCTAATCTTTGTCGTAATATAAAAAGCCTTATTTCCTTTTTCATTAAGTAAAGTGCCTTGCAAAGACAAAATGTCAGTGTATTAATGGTATCAGAATAGAGGGCCAATATATTTGATAATATATTGACTCTAACCTAGCAGACGGAAATAATCAGCCTTGAGAGTTCAGAAAAAGGAAGGAACTAAAATAAATCCTTTGGTAGAAAGCTATCAGAGGTACTGGATGGCCCACTGAGCTAAGATAACACAAACCTGTCTTTTCTGGAAATGTTATTACTATTATTAATTGTTTAGTGCCAACACTGTGTTCAGTACCTCATGGTACACAAAATAAAGTCTGTTTCTTCCCCAAAGAGGTTGTAATCAAAGGGACCAATCCTGCAAACACTTACATGTGCATAATTTTACTCTTGCATGTAGTTCTATTGCCTTCACAGGTAGATACATGGAAGATACTGGAAAGACCAGCATTGGGGCTCCGCTATAGTGCCCAATACCCTCCTGGCACTGCTAGACCTGGTGCTGCTGAGAGACTGTGGCAGTTGAAGGGGGTAGAGGAAGTCAAAAAGTAAACTGTGCTGAAGTTACTAGAATTCAGGAGCTGTGAAGACATGCAGCTCCTCACTTTCTGGGCACTCTTCAGGTTTCTGGAGGGTTTGGCTCTGCCTTGTGGGGTCCTGTTTCTTCTCCAGCCCCTATGCCTCCCTCCCCTCCCCCAACTCACCTCCTTATGTGTCTTTACCGTGCTTCAGTGGTCCTATGCTGCCTTTTTTAAAATGGTTTTGTCTATTTCAGAATTTAGTATTTCAGTCATTATTAATGGGAGAAGGGTCGGAATTTGGGAGGGAGCATGGGCTGTTATAGCAGCGATAAAGGAGAGACAAGACAGATCTGGGGGGGAATCAGATCAGTATCTTAGATGTTTGTATACTAATGTGAGAAGTATGGGGAATAAGCAGGAAGAACTCAAAATGCTAGTAAATAAACATAACTATGACATAGCTGGCATCACAGAGACCTGGTGGGATAATGCACGTGACTGGAATATTGGGTACAGCTTGCTCAGGAAGGACAGGCAGGGGAAAAAGGGAGGAGATGTTGCCTTATATATTAAAAATATAAATACTTGGACTAAGGTTGAGATGGAAATAGGAGACAGACTTGTTGAAAGTCTCTGGGTAAGGATAAAAGGGGTAAAAAACAAGGGTGATGTCATGGTAGGGGTCTACTACAGACCACCAAACCAGGAAGAAGAGGTGGATGAGGCTTTTTTTAAACAACTAACAAAATCATCCAAAGCACAGGACTTGGTGGTGATGGGGGACTTCAACTGCCCAGACATCTGTTGGCAAAATACCACAGCAAGACACAGATTATCCAACAAGTTCTTGGAATGTATTGGAAACATTTTTTTATTTCAGAAGGTGGAAAAGCTACTAGGAGAGAGGCTGTTCAAGATTTGATTTTGACAAATAGGGAGGAACTGGTTGAGAATTTGAAAGTGGAAGGCAGCTTGGGTGAAAGCGATCATGAAATGATACGCAAAGCACTTTACCCGTATGCAAGTTTCCTGGTGCCCTGCGCAGCCGTGTGCTGCTCCAGCCCCTGCTCCGGCTCTTGCCCAGGGCCCCCGCCCCAGCTCTCCTGAGGAGTGCAGTCGGGCTGGGCCTGCACTCACCGGCAGCGGGAGTGCAGCGACCCAGCCTCAGCCATGCTGCCGGTGAGTGCTGGGGGGTGGTCCCCTCCTGCCCCCCAGCCAGCCCCGCCCCACCCCCGCAGAGGCCTGGGGCCTGCCCCCCCCCCCCACAGGGAGGGGGAGGCTGCGTAGGGCCCCAGAATTGCTAGGGACAGCCCTGAGTTCAGGACTCTAAGGAATGGTAGGAGGGAGAACAGCAAAATAAAGACAATGGATTTCAAGAAGGCAGACTTTAGCAAACTAAGGTATTTGGTAGGTAAGATTCCATGGGAAGCAAGTCTAAGGGGAAAAACAATTGAAGACAGTTGGCAGTTTTTCAAAGAGACTTTATTAAGGGCACAAAAGCAAACTATCCCACTGCATAGGAAAGATAGGAAGTCTGGCAAGAGACCCCACCCTGGCTTAACTATCATCTTCAATGATCTAAAAATCAAGAAAGAGTCCTACAAAAAGTGGAAACTAGGTCAAATTACAAAGGATGAATATAAACAAACACCACAAGTATGTAGGGTTGCCAACTTTTTAATCCCACAAAACCAAACACCATAGCACCGCCCTGTCCTCAAGGTCCCTTCCCCGCCTTTTCCCCGAGGCCCTGCCCCAAGCTCACTACATTCCCCCCTTAATCAAGGTGTGGGAGGGGGCTGCAGTGTGGGAGGGGGTGAGGGCTCCAGCTGGGGGTGCGGGCTATGGGGTGAGACTGGGGATGAGGGGTTCAGGGTGTGGGAGGGGGCTGCGGGTTAGGCAGGGGTTGGGGTGCAGGGGGATTAGGGCTCCATCTGGGGGGGGTGGGGTCAGGGATGAAGGGTTTTGGGGGCAGGAGGGGCTCCAGGCTAGGGGGGGTGGAGCAGAGGGGTTCACGGTGTGGGAGGGGGCTCTGAGTTGGAGCGGGGGTTGGGGTGCAGGAGGGGTGAGGGCTCTGTCTGGGGGTGCAGGCTCTGGGGCAGGGCTGGGAATGAGGGGCTTGGGGTGCAGGAGGGGGCTCAGGGCTGTGGCCAGAAGGTTGGGGCTCTGGGTTGCGGCACGGGCTTACCTCCGACAGCTCCCGGTAAGCAGCGCAGGAGGGGGGCTAAGGCAGGTTTCCTGTCTGTCCTGGCACCACAGACTACACTGCACCCCGGAAATGGCCAGCAGGTCCGGCTCCTAGGCGGAGGTGCGGCAGGAGGCTCTGCACGCTGCTGTCACCCACAAACACAGCCCCTGCAGCTCCCATTGGCTGCAGTTTCTGGCCAGTGGGAGTGCAGAGCTGGTGCTTGGGACAGGGGCAGCATGCAGAGCCCCGTGGCAACCCCACCTAGGAGCCGGACCTGCTAGCCACTTCTGGGGCACAGTGCAGAGCCAGGACAGGTAGGGATTAGTCTGCCTTAGAGATCCACAGCATCGCTGACCAGACTTTTAATGGCCTGGTCAGCAGTGGTGACCAGAGACACCAGGGTCCCTTTTTGACCGGGTGTTCTGGTCGAAAACTGGACACCTGGTCACCCTACAATTATGTAGGGACAAAATTAGAAAGGCCAAGGCACAAAACAAGATCACACTAGCTAGAAACATAAAGAGTAACAAGAAAATTTTCTACAAATATATTAGAAGCAAGAGGAAGACCAAGAACAGGGTAGGCCCATTACTCAATGGGGATGGGAAATAATAACAGAAAATGTGGAAATAGCAGAGGTGCTTAATGACTTCTTTGCTTTGGTTTTCACCAAGAAGTTTGGTGGTCATTGGACATCTAACATAGTGAATGTCAGTGAAAATGAGGTAGGATCAGAGGCTAAAATAGGAAAAGAACAAGTTAAAAATTACGTAGACAAGTTAGATGTCTTCAAGTCGCCATGACCTGATGAAATGCATCCTAGAATACTCAAGGAGCTGACTGAGGAGATATCTGAGCCATTAGTGATTATCTTTGAAAAGTCATGGAAGACGGGAGAGATTCTAGAAGACTGGAAAAGAGCAAATATAGTACCAATGTATAAAAAAGGAAATAAGGACAACCCAGGAAATTACAGACCAGTCAGCTTAACTTCTGTACCCAGAGAGAAAAGGGAGCAAATAATTAAGCAATCAATTTGCAAACATCTAGAAGATAATAAGGTGATAAGTAACAGTCAGCATGTATTTGTCAAGATAATGTGATAGCTTTCTTTGACAAGGGTAACAAGCCTTGAGGATGGGGGGAAGTGGTTGACATGGTATATCTTGACTATAGTAAAGCTTTTGATACTGTCTCACATGACCTTCTCATAAACAAACTAGGGAAATGCAACCTAGATGGAGCTACTATATGGTGGGTGCAAAACTGGTTGGAAAACCATTCCCAGAGAGTAGTTATCAGTGGTTCACAGTCATGCTGGAAGGGCACAATGAGTGGGGTCCTGCAGGGGTCAGTTTTGTTCAATATCTTCATCAATGATTTAGATAATGGTATAGAGAGTACACTTATAAAGTTTGCGGATGATACCAAGCTGGGAAGGGTTGCAAGTGCTTTGGAGGATAGGATTAAAATTCAAAATGATCTGGACAAACTGGAGAAATGGTCTGAGTAAACAGGATGAAATTCAATAATGACAAATGCAAAGTACTCCATTTAGGAAGGAACAATCAGTTGCGCACATACTAAATGGGAAATGACTGCCTAGGAAGGAGTACTGTGGAAAGGCATCTGGGGGTTATAGTGGACCATAAGCTAAATATGAGTCAACAGTATAACACTGTTGCAAAAAAGCAAACATCCTTCTGGGCTGTATTAGCAGGAGTGTTGTAAGCAAGACATGAGAAGTAATTCTTCCGCTCTACTGTGCGCTGATTAGGCCTCAACTGGAGTATTGTGTCCAGTTCTGGGTGCCACATTTCAGGAAGGATATGGACAAATTGGAGAGAATCCAGGGAAGAGTGACGAAAATGATTAAAGAAAGGTCTAGAAAACCCTGTGAGGGAAGATTGAAAAAATTGGGGTTGTTTAGTCTGGAAAAGAGAAGACTGAGAGGGGACATGATAGCAGTTTTCAAGTACATAAAAGGTTGTTACAAGGAAGAGGGAGAAAAATTGTTCTTCTTAATCTCTGAGGATAGGACAAAAAGCTATGGGCTTAAATTGCAGCAAGGAAGGTTTAGGCTGGACATTAGGAAAATCTTCCCAACTGTCAGGGTGGTTAAGCACTGGAATACATTGCCTAGGGAGGTTGTGGAATCTCCATCATTGGAGATTTTTAAGAGCAGGTTAGATGAACACCTGTCAGGAATGGTAATACCTAGTCCTGCCATGAGTGCAGGGGACTGGACTAGACAACCTCTTGAGGTCCCTTCCAGTCCTATGATTCTATGAATTTTCTGTCTATGAATGGAGATGAACTCCCACATGAGAGAACTTTGTAAACAGACTGGCTGATGATTGAAGGAGAGTGTAAATTTTATACTGTTCCCCTTCCCGATAGCTGGTATGCTACACTGCAGTTCCTGCTTTCAAGAATGTTTTCATGTGTAAAATGAATGTGATAGAAGGAAGATACAAATTTCAGCATTGTGCACAGACAGTGGTTGAATCCACTGACAGCTAAATTGCTCTTTTATGGGTAATTGTTGGTATGAACCAGCACAAGGATATACTCAGGAGATGAAGTGAGATCAGCTTGTGCAGAAATCAGCCATATGATGATATTATTATTTTTGCAACACCATGACTGGTCCCTGCCCCAAGGATTATGGTCTAATCTAATTGTACCATACCATGCATATGTGAACAGTTACTTCTTGAACCATAATTAACATTACAGAATGCTCTACTGATTGCTATGGCAGAGGCTAAAATAATTGCTGAGGGGACTACAGACCATGACCCAGCAGTTAATTCACAATTTATGGTTTCTCCAGATGAAAAAGCACTGGAAATAAACAGAGTACAGTTCTTACATTTAATAAGCAGTATGCATCCCAGCACCTTTACTTTCAACAAAGGGTATGTCGACACAACCAAAAAAAAAAAAAAACGCACAAAACCAACACCCCACCCCCCAACTCTGTGCAGCGAGTCTCAGAGCCCCAGTCAACTGATTTGGACTCATGGGGCTCACACTGTAGAGCTAAAAATAGCAGTATAAGTTCCCCCACTTGGGCAGAAGTCCAGGCTCGAAGATCCATGCCTCTCGCCAGGTCTCAGAGCCTGGACTTCAGCCCATGCGGGGACATCTACCCTACTATAGTGCAGGCCCCACAAGGCCGAGTCAGTTGACCTGGGATCTGAGACTCTCTCCCGCACTCTTTTTTTTCTTTTTTTTGCAGTAAGTCATGCTTCCATGGTAGATATATGCTGCACATAGTGTAATATAGAGGCTAGAAAAGGTGCCCAGTGTCAGCAATGTGAAAAGGCAAGGAGGATGTTTTGCTAAAACATGCTTCACTTCTCACTTGACGAAGTAGGTACATAAAGTCAGTGTTCCTTATGTCATTTATTATTAATGAAAATAATTATTTTCATTTGTTAAATGCTGATAGCGTGACTAGTCCAGTGCAAGAAACAGAAGAAGACAGCCTCTGTTCCAAGGAGTTCACGTTCTCAAACAGTTGGATGCAATGAAAGATCCAGAAACTGCTAGTAAAATGATTTCTCGATTTAATCATTGTCAAGAAGGAAGAGTGACAAGGACACTATTCTCATTAAAAAAGGTTGCAACTTTTTTGTTGTAAACAGCTGTAATGTCAGCAGTTTGATGTAGGAACTTAAAGTCAGCAGTGAGATAGACCCTAAATCAGTGGTCTGGTGAAAAGCAGTTGTGCTTTATGAGTTATAAGGGCAAATAAAAAAAGACTTGGCACATATGCACTGAATTTTGTGCCTCATTCTCTTATTCTGCTAATATCGGTCTATTGATTCTGCACAGGTGTATAGCTTATGAAAATTTATAGGCACTCCTACATTTTTCCCGCCAAAAAGATAAACTGTGTCAGAACAGGTTTCAGAGTAACAGCCGTGTTAGTCTGTATTCACAAAAAGAAAAGGAGTACTTGTGGCACCTTAGAGACTAACCAATTTATTTGAGCATAAGCTTTCATGAGCTACAGCTCACTCCAGAGCCAAAGAGCTCAGGCCAGGTTAGGGTTTGGTAGGGATTTTGACTTAACATAGTCACTCCCATGATAAACAACTAACCTATGTCATCTTTGTAAGTCCAATTAATATACTTTCAGAGAAAGGGCTTTGTTAAAATGCCACACTTCTGATGGCTACAATGGATCATGATTTTCTGCTTGTCACTGATTTGGAGTCTACAACTTACATTTCCAATGTTATACGTATAGTGTGATGAACTGCAAACCATGCACTAAGAAAAGGAGTACTTGTGGCACCTTAGAGACTAACCAATTTATTTGAGCATGAGCTTTCGTGAGCTACAGCTCACTTCATCGGATGCATACCGTGGAAACTGCAGCAGACTTTATATACACACAGAGAATATGAAACAATACCTCCTCCCACCCCACTGTCCTGCTGGTAATAGCTTATCTAAAGTGATCATCAGGTTGGGCCATTTCCAGCACAAATCCAGGTTTTCTCACCCTCCACCCCCCCCCCCCACAAATTCACTCTCCTGCTGGTGATAGCCCATCCAAAGTGACAACTCTTTACACAATGTGCATGATAATCAAGTTGGGCCATTTCCTGCACAAATCCAGGTTCTCTCACCCCCTCACCCCCCTCTCAAAAACCACACACACAAACTCACTCTCCTGCTGGTAATAGCTCATCCAAACTGACCACTCTCCAAGTTTAAATCCAAGTTAAACCAGAACATCTGGGGGGGGGGGTAGGAAAAAACAAGGGGAAATAGGCTACCTTGCATAATGACTTAACTCCAGCGAGAAACTGCTGAATTGGAATTCATTTGCAAATTGGATACTATTAATTTAGGCTTAAATAGAGACTGGGAGTGGCTAAGTCATTATGCAAGGTAGCCTATTTCCCCTTGTTTTTTCCTATTCCCCCCCCCCCCCAGATGTTCTGGTTTAACTTGGATTTAAACTTGGAGAGTGGTCAGTTTGGATGAGCTATTACCAGCAGGAGAGTGAGTTTGTGTGTGTAGTTTTTGGGAGGGGCGTGAGAGAACCTGGATTTGTGCAGGAAATGGCCCAACTTGATTATCATGCACATTGTGTAAAGAGTTGTCACTTTGGATGGGCTATCACCAGCAGGAGAGTGAATTTGTGGGGGGGGGGTGGAGGGTGAGAAAACCTGGATTTGTGCTGGAAATGGCCCAACCTGATGATCACTTTAGATAAGCTATTACCAGCAGGAGAGTGGGGTGGGAGGAGGTATTGTTTCATATTCTCTGTGTGTATATAAAGTCTGCTGCAGTTTCCACGGTATGCATCCGATGAAGTGAGCTGTAGCTCACGAAAGCTCATGCTCAAATAAATTGGTTAGTCTCTAAGGTGCCACAAGTACTCCTTTTCTTTTTGTGTCAGAACAAACTTTCTTGGGAGATTTCTGATACTTCCTGTCTTTTGGATAGCCAGAACACTGTCAGAGCAGCTTGTCTTGATGCTTCATTTGTTTGGTTTTGGCACCTCTGCTTCTGGTCTTGGCTGGTAATCAGAAGGGAAAAAATATACATATATAAATTACAGCAAAAGTGTCCTGGTATGATCGGATTACTACTGTCTGGTTCTTGTGAGGTTTCCAGCCAGCTGTTACAGGACACTCAGGTACGGCCAAACCCCACAACCCAGAACCCAGTTTTCTCACTAGGTAGATAGCAGCACTATCAGGAGTTAAATGGTTGAAGAACTGACGCAACTGGGACTCATTTAAACTTCAGCACCCTTGGCTGCTGATGGTGAAATGCTAGTCTTAAAGTTGCCATTTTAACTAGCAATTTGCATGTGAAAATACACAATTTGTATGCATACTTGTGGTCAATGATCATGCAAATTCAACACAAATTTTTTAAGAAGTCAGGTTCTAAATTGTCTACATTTCAAGTTGAAAATATAATCCTCAGTCTACAAATTGATGAAAGCAGAGTTTGCTACCTTTCAGAAAGGCATCAGAACACGGAAAGGTGGGGGGAAGGGGAAGGGAGTTAATCTGCCATGCAGTGTTTTCTACCTGAATTATACAGCTGTAGGCAGACAACAACTGCAAGCCTCTGTTCTCCTCTGTTGTGCTTCCTTGATGCTTCACTCTAACCCCAGTTCAGGAAAGCACTCCCTACTCAGGAAAAAATATAAACGTGTCTGCTTGACTTAAGCATCTACCCAAATGCTTCCCCAAATAGGGATGGGCTTAAGCAAAGGCTTAATTGCTTTCCTGAACCGAAGAGACAAGATGGGTGAGGTAATATCTTCTTATTGGACCCACTTCTATTGATGAAGGAGACAGGCTTTCAAGCTTACACAGAGCCTAAAGAAGAGCGCCGTGAAAACTCAAAAGCTTCTTTCTCTCACCAACAGAAGTTGGTCCAATAAAAGATATTACCTCACCAACCTTGTCTCTCTAATATCCTGGGACTGACATGGCTACAACAACACAACATACAAGAAGTTTTTGTTTTGTGTGGGCTATCTGCAGATTGATTTCCAAAATCCCAGCATGGAGGACAAAATGGGAAGGAAACTGCACAGACTAGTTTGGAGGCTTGTGAGCATGTAGGAAAATACAGATGAGGGAAAGGAAAGACAGAAAGAGTGTAGCTCACGAAAGCTCATGCTCAAATAAATTGGTTAGTCTCTAAGGTGCCACAAGTACTCCTTTTCTTTTTGAGAAAGAGGAGAGTTCACTTGTATATTTGAACTATGCCTGTCTGCAATTTATTTTTACATGGTGGCCCAGCTGTCTCATTAGTTCTGTGGCGAGATAGGCTGAACCAATACAATAGCATCAAGAAAAGAGTAAGGTTTTCCCATTCATCTTGTTGGAGAGTTAATTTCAAAGTCTAGCTCTAGCCATTTAAATGCTTTCATTATGAAGCCAGTATCTATGTTACGAGAAAGCATCATGTTAGAAAACATGGTAACTGAAATGCTGTAACAAGTTGCCAAATACAATTTTGCCGTAATGTGAACAAAAGGGACAAAGGCAGTTTTGTTTAAATATGAGGTAGTTGGTCATGGTTATTCCTAGAAATGGATGGTAGGGTTAACCACAACCAGCCAATACCGTTTTTAATGCAACTGCCTCGTGATATATTTAATGCTGTTAATTTGAAAGCACTCTAGATTACATCTTTAACTGGTGAATTTTCTCCTAAAAAGTAACATTCTGCAGGGATTACTCCCCCATCCCTCAAAATCAACACAAATCTGCAGTAGGGCTTGGTGGCATGTTAGCTAGAAGCTGCATATTTCTTCCTCTTTGTTTTGAATTTCACCTGGCCTTTTGAATGCCGAAGAGGAGAGTCACAAAAAATACACATCTTCATTACAACCAAACAGTAATTCTAAGTTCTAAACACAACCATGACAAGCAGAAAATGGTTCACAAAAATTTGGAAAACTCCATGGAGATATCTTACACTTAACTATACAATCTAAATACCCCTGAGCTAGGGAAGGCTTTGCAATACTGAAGAATTATTAATTCATAAATATTGTAGCAAACACTGTATGAGCTTCTGGTACTGAATATAAACATAAGTATGATCACTGAGAAACTGAGTCTGTTTTAAAAAAAAAAAAAATCTTAAACATGAAGAAAGCTGCTCCTTTTGCAAGGCCAGTTATGACAGGCTGCAAAACCTGTGTTCACAGTTGCCCCCCACCCTCCCGGGGCAGCACAAAAAGAAAGTTCTGCTAGGGTTGCCAGTTTTGATTGGACATGTTCCTGAAGGGTTTCATCATATGACATCATCTCTTTAATTCCTGGATTCTCCAGGACGATCCTGGAAAGTTGGCAACTCTAAATTCTACTCTGTTCTTCACTCCTACACACAAGGAACAAGCATCAGGAAGCTGTACTGAGCCTCTGACCTTGAAGCTCTCTTGGCCTGGCCAAGGGTTTACATCTTATAAATGCCCCTTTTCCCTACACCCCCACCTGGTGACGCACAAGAGGAAAGGGGATACAGAGGGAGGATCAGTGTCTTTTTCTCCCTGTCTCCCACTTCCTGGTTGGTCTTTTCTTGTTCCTGAGCCACTCCAACAGTAACCAATGTCCTTTACTAGGCTCCCTGACACAGTGCTGCTCTTGTCCCCAACTGCTTCCAAAGATTTCTTCCCCTCCTTCCTGCTGGTGCTGCCCCCATGTTGGGACTGTCAGTGAGGCCCCATCTTCTGAGAGGCTGCTCCCCTGCCCCTAACAAGGGTTTCTTCTCTGGCTCTAACTCCCACCAAGTTACTCCCTGTCCTCAGCTGGGGCTTCCTCTTCATGGCTACTCTTGTTCTGAGCAGGCCTTCATCTGGTACCCTCTTACCCAGAATAGCTGTGTGTGCACACACAGCCCTACCTGTGAAGGACCTGATAAGATTCTTTTCTGTCTTCTTTAATTTCCTCTGTGCCAGGGCTATGAGAATGCTATTTCCTTCTTGTGTTAAACCTATCATAAATACTTTTATGGCTCAAGGTCACACAGGAAGTGAGTGGCAGAGCAGGGAATAGAATCTAGGTCTTCATATCCAAGGTTAGTTCCCTAACCCCTGGAGCATCCTGCCTCTCAGCTCATATAAAGTATTTTCCTTTTGGTGTGAATATACAAGTAACCTTAAATTTGCTTATCACAAGCATTTCCTTAAGAAAAACTCGACCATTCAAATTTTTGCAAAAAGCCAACTCCAAAGGGAGTGAGCACAAGTGAAGGGAAGTAATTTTTAAACTTCGGTGAACCCCTGTGGGAAATATTTTGCAATATTTTCCCAGGAGTAAGGAGTGGAGGATCAGGCCACACATTGTTCCTTAGCACCATGTACATTCATATTTTCATTCATGTACTGGCTCATGTTAGAGAAATAAAATGGTAGGCCTTTTGGCTTCTCCTGTACTAAAAACAGCTGATTTGTCAAGAAAATGGATATGAGAAAAATCAGTGGCCATCGGACTGTGACTATTGAAATTCAGAAGATTCTCAAGTTTCATTAACTCACTCATCGAAATTCTTCATCAGCAGAAGCTGGTCCTTTAAAAACCACATAAAAATTAATACAAAATGCAGAAGCCTCTTTCCAACTAAGTGAGGGCTTGGCAGGCCCTACATTGGGAATATGCAAACATTTCCCTTTCCACCTTTAAAAGAGAACATCACAAACAACAAAGAGTTTAAAAAGGAACTTGAAAAGCAATTGACAAAGGTTCTTTGAAGAATAAAACCCACAACCTGGTGAGGAAGTTATAAAAATGCTACCTTCAAAGCAAATGTAAATAAATACAACCTCACTGAAAGGTTTATATGGTACCAGGAACAGTAGGTGGCTTACACCTGATTGCAGTATATTTGTCCTTTTAATTTTAGTACATTTTGCATGAATTTGGTCAAAAAGCTGTGCTCTTTATAATTTTCTCTAATTCTATAGATGTTCAATGACTTCACTGGGACTACTGACAGCGCATAAAGTTAGGTATATGCAGGTTTGGGGCCTCAGTATACACATAAATTAAACCACTGCATAACTGGGTGGAATTTGTTGGAATATGCTTGCGGGGTTATTTAAAAAAAAACCCAACAATTCAGTTATTTAATATTACACATCAGCTAAACAAGATTATTATTCACTAAAACTATTTTATTAATTGCTCTGATCATTGCATTTAGTTAGAAATAAAACAAACTATGTGGTAGCTTAATGATCACCTAAATCCACAGTAGGGAATGTAACTCTATTAAATATCCATTTTCAGCAATACCCACTCTTAGATCTTTCTTTTACTTATCTGTAAAGCACATGCAGACCTCTTCATTTTAGTCATGGCTTGTAATTCAGTGGCACTGGCAAAGTGATCATGTTGTTTCTTTTATTATTGTATCTTGTCACAGTGATATCCATAAGGTCAATGCTGCAAAATGAAATTCCTTTATCTCCCTCCTTCCTCAGTATTATCTGAGTTAACAATCAAAATACCAATTATTTACCTTCAAGGAAATGTGAACACAAGCCAAGTTCCTTCAGTAAGTGGGGAAATGAGTTCAGTATTGTTAGCTCATCCCCTGTGGATTCAGCAGATGGCACCAGACAGCATAATTTGAAGTCTGTTCAAGTGTGAGACAGGAATAGGGCAGCATGAAGAGTGAGCCCTGGTTTTTTCCAGGGCTATAGTGGTTTGGGTGTTTTTTTAAGCTTGGTTATAATACACATGCAGGACCAAAACATGTTAAACAATCGTGCTTTAACAGTCTGTTTATTAATAATGTAGATTGGTCCTGAAATAGCCACTTTCCCCTAGAGAGGGTGCTCTCATTAGGTATGGGTTAAGGTCTTTCACAGGTCAGTATAGTGGAGGGAGATAGGGAATGAAGCATTCCAGCTGCTTGCACTAAGCTAGTTCAGTGTGTGAATTCACTAAATGGAGTTTAGTCTCTGTTCTTTAAATATCACAAGCATACATTATTCACTCAAAATACATTTATCTCAGAACAGAAGTGCTCGCAAATCAGAAATGGAATGTCTTAGTGGAGTCTGAAACAGCTAAAGCTAGACTGGCCAAAGCATAAAACAATTGATATAGCCAGTTCCAGGGGATGGATGAGATGGCCTAATAGTTCTTTTCCATCTCTATTTTCTATGATTTTATTATTCCAATAGTTTTTAGGACAGATACTCAAGTGTAATAAATTAGCATTTCTTCACTGAATGCAGCTACATTGATTTACAGCAAGCTGAGAATCTGGCCTTTAAGATCTGTTTTAACCTTTAGAAAACTGACCATTTTTCAGAGAAACAGGAAACTAGCCCCCTCATTATCCCTTCTTTGTTGTGCAGGGGTTGGGAGGTGCAGGGAATTGTGACAATGGGTGACCAAGGAGATGAAAAATTCACCAGCCTCTGATAATTAGGGTAAAAGGGGCCATGGCCTCAGGAAAAGCACACAGCTGGGGAAAAGTCACCTACACGCTATGCTTCACAGTGTTCCCATCTGTGCTTCTGTCAGTCAGGAACTGGCAATTGGAAGGAAGTACAAATGGACATCTAGGGGCTCTTAGACAGAGCTGGAGGGGAGGGAAGGAGAGGCATAGAGCGAGACCAACACCACACAAGGGATTCAGGTGGAGACTTCTGGAGGGTTCTTCAGGAAGGCAAGGCACCAAAGGAGGATAGCTGGCCTCTACTATGAGGCTGAGGACAGCACAAGGGTACTTTGGATGGTTCAGTAGTTGTGAGGAAGATGAGAGTGCTTCTTGTTAGGAAGGCAGAGATGAGGCTGGGTGTACTTATGACGTTTGTTTTACTGAGGACACTCAGCATTGGGGAAGTTATTTAAAATTCCTGGAAGCACAGATTTTACACTGACTTACACCTGTGCAAGCCACTGAAGTCAGCGAGGCTACATAAGGAGCCTCATTCAAACTCTACCCTATTGAGGTCAGTGGCAGCCTTTCCAGTGACTTCAATGGGTTTTGGGTCAAGCCTAAGGTGTGTACGTCAGGAAAAATCTCGCCCTTTGTTTTGGAGAGTTAACCCTGGTGCAGACCTTCCTTTCCTATAGCTTCTAACGGCACTGATACAAATATCTGTCCCAGTCACCCCTTCCCATAAGGGTGTGGTAGCAGTAGTGAGAACCTGAATAAAACACAAGGTTTACTTTAAAAGAAGGTCAATTGTGTATCTGCATTCTCCATGAGGAGAATTAATTGTGGGAGGAGGACACCATCACTATTTTATACCATCTGTGATTTTGTGGTGATATTAAGAATGTTACTAATTAATAATGCCCTGCTTAGAAAATCTACACTGGAAGGTAGAGCTGCTAATCCATCTACTGCACTTACCCCTTTTCTTGTCCCTGTTTCTTAAGCATTTCCTTTCATTATGAGATGGAAAAATGAAGCTTTTATTTGATGGTAATTCTGAGCTATCAGATAAACAATGATTGAAGGCTTATGATGGAAAAAATGAAATATTCTTAGGAAATGGTCTTTAGCACCGAATACTTATAGTTATTTCAATCTCTCTTCGGAACATCTATTTAGCTCATAGAAAATACATGTTTAGAGGTCAGTTCAGTAAATATTTCAGCATTCTGAAAAGTCTATTAGCTACCATGAAAAATACGTATGTTGGTCCCACACTACACATATGTTGATATCCAGTTTTACCTACCAGGCAGTAACAATGGAATCACTGGATCACAAAATCTGGAGATGGAAAAGACCTAGTAACCCATCTTCTCTATCCCTCGGTCAGTGTAGGATTGTTTCCAGTAGTATGTTATTGCCTCTCGTTTGAAATTACTCAAGCAACAGTGGTGGGACTGGGGGGACTCCATGTTCCTCACTATTCAGATTGCTTTCCTGATACCCAATCTAAATTTTCCTTTGCTGAATTCTATTCCTTTACTTCTAGTTATACCTGCTTAACTCACTTTATACTGTCCTACCCTTCCTCTTCTCCCTCCAATACTGTTCAAAGGCTCTGAATACTTGTAAATGGGTTTCATATATTCCCCTTAATTCTCATTTAGCAAGGCTGTAGATAGAACGATAAAGGTAGGACCTGCTTCTATTGAAGAAAATGGGAAAACTACAATGGACTTCCAACAGAGCAGGATAGGCCTTTTGTTCTTCTACTGTTGCCTCATACATCAGTCTCTCT
Source organism: Caretta caretta (assembly GCF_965140235.1). NCBI lineage: Eukaryota > Metazoa > Chordata > Testudines > Cheloniidae > Caretta > Caretta caretta. The sequence continues at coordinate 86,004,377 of NC_134210.1, read as the reverse complement.
AGTCCCTTCACCGTTTTTATTGGTTGCCTCTGAATTTTCTCCACTCTATCAACCTCTTTCTGGTGCTGGGGTGCCCAGAAACAAATGGAGGGGTCAGGTGGTGTAAATAGTTGTCCCATTGAAGTCAATGCTTAGACCCAACTTCCCCACTCAACTGTGCTGTGTCCAATGACCCCGCATACAGTGGGATGAAGGTGTTTGGGATGATACAGTCAATTGCTTCAATAAAGCTCTGTTGATTTATAGTAGCTGAGGGTCTAGCTCACCATTCTAGATGCAGTTTCACCACTATCATGGAGAGAAAACTAACTCTTCCTTGGTCATGATGCAATACCTCTGGATACATATCTTAAAATAGCATTTGCTTTCTTTCCTGCCACATTGCATTTCAAATTTAAGGTCCTCTCATTTTCTCTCCACTGTGATGTGACTGGGAGCTCCCTAAATCAGGTACCGAAGCTTATGCTTACATTCTGAATGGCATTCACACTGGAGCTGAAAAACGGTTCAAGCCCTCTGCATTATTTAGACTCCACTTAAACTCAACATTTCTCAGTGGTGTGAATAGTCAAGTGGCTAGGAGGTAGGCACTGGCCCACTGCATGGGAGTTTCAGAGTAGCAGCTGTGTTAGTCTGTATTTGCAAAAAGAAAAGGAGTACTTGTGGCACCTTAGAGACTAACCAATTTATTTGAGCATAAGCTTTCGTGAGCTACAGCTCACTTCATCGGATGCATTCAGTGGAAAATACAGTGGGGAGATTTATATACACACAGAACATGAAAAAATGGGTGTTTATCATGCACACTGTAAGGAGAGTAAACACTTAAGATGTGTAAAACTATTTCCCCTTGTTTATTTCCCCCCCCCCACCCCGTTCCTCAGATGTTCTTGTTAACTGCTAGAAATGGCCCACCTTGATTATCACTACAAAAGGTTTTCTCCCCCCCACCCACCCACTCTCCTGCTGGTAATAGCTCATCTTAAGTGATCACTCTCCTTACAGTGTGCATGATAAACATCCATTGTTTCATGTTCTGTGTGTATATAAATCTCCCCACTGTATTTTCCACTGAATGCATCCGATGAAGTGAGCCGTAGCTCACGAAAGCTTATGCTCAAATAAATTGGTTAGTCTCTAAGGTGCCACAAGTACTCCTTTTCTTTTTGCATGGGAGTGAATTTCACCCTCTGAATATTCTCCTAATGTATAGGGTCAGATCATAGAATCATAGAATATCAGGGTTGGAAGGGACCTCAGGAGGTCATCTAGTCCAACCCCCTGCTCAAAGCAGGACCAATCCCCAATTAAATCATCCCAGCCAGGACTTTGTCAAGCCTGACCTTAAAAACTTCTAAGGAAGGAGATTCTACCACCTCCCTAGGTAACGCATTCCAGTGTTTCACCATCCTCCTAGTGAAAAAGTTTTTCCTAATATCCAACCTAAACTTCCCCCACTGCAACTTGAGACCATTACTCCTTGTCCTGTCCTCTTCTACCACTGAGAATAGTCTAGAACCATCCTCTCTGGAACCACCTCTCAGGTAGTTGAAAGCAGCTATCAAATCCCCCCTCATTCTTCTCTTCTGCAGGCTAAACAATCCCAGCTCCCTCAGCCTCTCCTCATAAGTCATGTGTTCCAGACCCCTAATCATTTTTGTTGCCCTTCGCTGGACTCTCTCCAATTTATCCACATCCTTCTTGTAGTGTGAGGCCCAAAACTGGACATAGTACTCCAGATGAGGCCTCACCAATGTCGAATAGAGGGGGACGATCACGTTCCTCGATCTGCTCGCTATGCCCCTACTTATACATCCCAAAATGCCATTGGCCTTCTTTGCAACAAGGGCACACTGCTGACTCATATCCAGCTTCTCATCCACTGTCACCCCTAGGTCCTTTTCCACAGAACTGCTGCCTAGCCATTCGGTCCCTAGTCTGTAGCTGTGCATTGGGTTCTTCCGTCCTAAGTGCAGGACCCTGCACTTATCCTTATTGAACCTCATCAGATTTCTTTTGGCCCAATCCTCCAATTTGTCTAAGTCCCTCTATATCCTATCCCTCCCCTCCAGCATATCTACCACTCCTCCCAGTTTAGTATCATCCACAAATTTGCTGAGAGTGCAATCCACACCATCCTCCAGATCATTTATGAAGATATTGAACAAAACCGGCCCCAGGACCGACCCCTGGGGCACTCCACTTGACACTGGCTGCCAACTAGACATGGAGCCATTGATCACTACCCGTTGAGCCCGACAATCTAGCCAACTTTCTATCCACCTTATAGTGCATTCATCCAGCCCATACTTCTTTAATTTGCTGACAAGATCCTTAGCTGGTGTAAATCAGCATTGTTACATGGAAGTCAATGGAGTTACTACAACTTACACCAGCTGAGGATCCTAAAGTCCAGCCCTAGCAAGCCCCCAACTCAGTGTATTTAAAACGGAGAAGGACTCTCTGGGGGCAGTCTCTTCTTTGGTTTTCTGAATTCCTGGTTAAGAATCTGCAGCAATCTCTGGAGGACATTTTTTATTTATCTATATTTAGTCTCCCTTTTTTCACTATTGTTGCATTAAAATATCTCCATCCCATTGTTACCCTGGCCCACCATATACCATGTAGCTGGAGAGGAAGGAGGGGGCAGCTCTATGCCACCTTTCTGCACACCTGATACTCCTCTCTCTACCCCAACCTGCTCTCACCACAGAAGGGCCAGGAAAGCAGATAGTGTAGCTATAGCTGCCAAAGAATTCCCAGCTCCCTTTTCTGGGGAGCTTCCCAGAATTTTTGCACTGCCTGAGTAGTACAGAGTGCCTGGATCAAGGCCAAAGATCTGTCCTGGTACCCTCTTTTGGATTATTTTTCACCAGATTAATTTGCATTTAATCTCCTATTTCTAATTTGTCCAGGTCCTATGGTTTTATTTTTCTGTTCTCCTTGCTATCTACAATGCCTCCCAATTTCAGATCATCTGCAGTTTTTAATCAGAGTGCCATTTACCCTCACTAGCTGATCGTCAGCAAGCGTGTTAAATAAATCCAGGCCTGAAAGTGGAATGAGAAAACCAACCTTCTTGGGTCACTTTGGTGGCATCAAGATCAATTTGCTCATTTTGAGTCTGATCTGCAAGGTGCTGAACATCCTGAACTTCCATGAAAGTCAAGGGGAAGTGAAGATGCTTTACACCATTGAGCTCTAGAAACTAAAAGACATTTTCAATACAATTGTTCCAGTGTTAAGTTCAGCCCTGCAATAACTCTGTTGACTTCAGCTGTGGACGTGCAGCTGCTTACACCAGGGCTGAATGTGACCTCAAGACAGCAAACAAGGCAGCTTGTCAAGACAGCAAAATATCAACAGTGAGTATGAGAAAGACTAAAGTACAAGTTAAATCATATCCCCCTGGCTCCAAAGTGTACCATATAATTACTTAATAGAGCTGCAGTACAGAGCCTCACTGTAAACATCTGCTTCATTTTTTTACTTAGTAAGCATGACTCCCACATATTAATGTCATAAAACAAGGCCAGATGGTAAAAAATAAATCTGTTTCCTTTTAAACATTATAATATCCTTTGAATGTGTCAGATGTAATGATAGGGTCTTAAATTATGCCAGTGTAGCTATTGGACACTTTATTTCAGGGGTTCTTAGCCTCTCCAACTGTAACCCAATATACAGCTGTGCCTCTTCAGGTGTGCCCCAGACTCTCTGTTTGGGTATGCAGAGTGTTTCACAGGGGGTGCCGTGGAACTGAGCATAGTGGTTTAAAGGCCACTCCTAGTACCTGTGCAGGACCAGTTGCATGGGGCTGAATAACCATCTGCAATGGTGGAGTCATAGCCATGACTTCTGCAGTCTGTCATAGCACCACCTACCCACTCTGGCTGCAGGATAGCCGCTGCCTTAGTTTTCTTTTACAGAGGTTTTCCAGCCTTCCAGCACAGGTTGGTTGCTGAAGTGACTCAGCCCTCCAGCTAAAGAAACAGAACATTCCACCTTCCAGGATATTAAAGTCCAAACCAACACCAAACCCCTAAGAATCTTCTATCCCAGTCTGAAGCAGGGCACAGGCCGGCCTTCCTTCCTAAGACTCTGCTTTCTCTTTTAAAGAAGGCTTCCACATTCTACGCCCACCTCTGGGCTCTGCTCAGTCTTTCCACTAACATAGGAGGCTTCTGCAGGAGCCTCCCTACCCCTTGTAGCCACTGAGGACTGGTGACTGCAAGTAATCCAGACATTAGATTACCCATGGAGGACAAGTAAGGAACCTACTGCAAAGCTGAAGTGTGCACTGGTGGCTGAAGGACCTGCTCCTGGGGAGGGGTCATCTGGGAAGGTGGTGTCATGCTGTCTAGAGTGGCTCACCATTGCGAGTGCCTGCCTCAGGGAAGACACTCCAAATTGGTGGTGTGTTCTACCCTATATGACATTAGAAAGACCATTATTGCATTATTGGAATTCTGTGTCCAATTCTGGTGAAAAAACACATACCCTTGACCGACATAAGTTTCACTGACAAAAGTGTTGGTGTGGACAGCACTATGTTGGCAGGAGAGGCTCTCCTGCTAACATAGCTAACAGCGCCAGTTGAGGGTGGTTTAATTATGTTGGCAGCAGAGCTCTCTCATGCCAGCAAAGAGCAGCTAAAAAGGTAGTACATAGTGTAGACATAGCATAAAGTATTTAAATCAAGACTTTATATTTTTCTAAAAGACATGCTATAGTTTAAGCAGAAGTTATCGGCTTGATGCAGAGTTTACTGGATAAAGTTCTTTGGGCTGATATGCAGGAGGTCAGACTAGGTGATTAAGGCTAGAAGGGACCCTTCTAAACACTATGAATGCAGCTGCATTAGAGCTTATGTTTAGACTTTGGTTGCCCCAGAAGGGATGACTTTTGATTTGGTGCATTGAACACTTGGCCGTCCAGCCAAAATACCCAGTTGTGTGACCTGACCTTGGGTAAAGTAGATCAACCTTATCATACTTGGGCTACTCTTTCTACGCCTTAGATCATTAGGGCTGGCCTACACTAGAAAGCTAGGTTGACCCAGCTACCTCACTCAGGGGTCTTACAAATCGACACCCCGAGAGACAGAGTTAAGACAATCTGAGTGTAGCCAGTACTAGTAGCTGCTGACTCTTGGAGAGGTGGATTTACCCCAGCGACAAGAGAACCCTTTCTGTCACTAGTAAGTGTCTACACTGGTGTAGCAGCAGTAGTGTTTCTAGTGAGGATACAGCCTTCTAGTCTAAATAGATCGGATAAATGAGGTTGGGAAGGGCAACAGAGTTCCCAGCCCAGTGTTCTATCTACTGAACCATACTGCACCAAACAATGAATGCAAAACCACAAAGAATGTTTGATCAGAGTCTCTCCTGTAAAATTCCTTTCCTGGCTAACTTGGCTCCTCCATCGTTAAATTATCATTAAACTATTTTATATTCCGGTCCTGCATCATCTATTGACTGAAATAAGTTGTCTGTTGAGAAGGCAGGATTAACCTTTTGTGGGCCGGGCACCAAATGTATCTGTGGGCCCCCATGGGGCAATGGTGCATGGCGAGGGGAGGTCAGTCCCCAGAGCGAGGGGCTGGCTGGTGGCAATGGGGTGTGGCATGGCAGGGGCAGCCCCACTTTGCCCAGCCCAGTGCAAGGACACTGTTTACAAACCGGCACTTGCAAAACACACAGTGGCCTGCCCGGCCCTGTGCTGTCAGTGTGCCCCTTCCCCTTGGGGGCAGGCGCATGCTATGCCACACAGCCACCCTGCCCAACACTGCTCCCGACTCCCTCTGGCCAGAGCCCCCCCAGGCCTGCTGTGCCCAGCACCCCACAGACCCTTCCACAAATGCACAGCGCCCTGCACAACACCACCCCTGTCCAGCGTCCCCCTGCCCACAGCCCCACCACAGATGCCCAGTACCCCACACAGAACCCCCACTCCATAGTGCCCCCATACACACAGATCTCATCTCCCCCGCCCCGAGACCCTGCCTCCTGGCCACACTCACCAGCTCTTCTGGGAGGCAACTGTAGCTGCTGGGCTGAGCCAGCAATGCAGCCAGGACTGGTCCCAGCTGGGGCAGGGAATCGCCCTAGCCCCTCAGGAGTGGCGAGATCAGCCAGGCCAGAGCCTGCTCTGGATGAGCTCCCTCAGGACCCACCTGCCTGGAGGGGCCCAGCCAAGCCCCCCTACGCTGTTTCTCCCCCCCGCAACTGACTGAGACTGGCCAGGCTTCTGCACTGGTCCCAGGCGGCTCCGCTCCAGCGAGACAGATGGGGCCCCACAGGCAGCGGGAAGCAGAGACTGCCCAGAGCCAGAGGTATACTGGGATCTGGCCAGGGTGGGGCCAGAGGACGGAGAAGAGCCCTTGGCCAGCTGGCTGAGAGGAGCAAGTGGTGGGTGGGGGCAGGCTGGCGGGGTCTTGGGGAGCAGTGCAAGTGGAGGAGGCCGGGGCCCCTTCTGAGCATGGGCCTGCTTCATGGTGCTACTGTAAACCCAGTACTGCCTGGTGACTAATTGGCAATTAATTAAAAGTGCAGCAAAAGCTTTGTTTTTCATCTCCGTATGACTAGTAGCATTCATGTGGAAGTTTTACCATGCTAATAAAAGAATTTTAATAGAAATGGACCTGAACCAACATTAAAATACAGACACCCCCAAGTTCTGGAGAATTTCATGTCCAGTTCTGAACTTCGCCTGTCTCTAACATAGCCTGAACCCTGTAACAGACCATCCTCAAACTTTGGGAAAGTTCAGTCAGATCCTAACTCTGTGGTTTGGGATTGTTTCTAGATCTAGAAACTGGCTTCCGATAACATGGATTAAACACTATTATCTGGTCAGTGTGACCCAACTACAACAATTTTAAATAGGATTAGAAACTAATTTGCCTACTCCCATGTAGTTGGAGCTATTGCAGCAGATCTAAAAGCAGCAGCTAATTGGGGAGGGGGAGGGGGAGACTTTGTGTGACTCAGACAAGGTGTGGCTAATGCTACAGGCAGTTTATTTTTAATTGCATGCCACCTTATTGTGGAAGAATGAGTGATAGGAAATGCTTTTAATTCTCGAAGCTGGATCCTAGCTGGCTTGGTAATAAATATCTTTCTGTTCCCAATAAATTGCTTTTCTACGGCAGGCAGCTATGTTTCTTTTGTATGAAGCCATGAAGCTGGTGCAGCTACTGTCATTAAAGATGAGTCAGTTTTTGCATAAACTGTTATTTTCAGATTTAATATCTCCTATAAAATACCATTGGTCTGCAATTTTGTTTTAAAACAGTTATTTAAGACCATGGCACCATGAGTAGCAAAAAAACAAAAATGAATGTGTGCCAAGTTTTGTGTTCCATGAATGCTATATTGTTGTTAAGCCATAGAAACCAAGAGGCCTGGTCACAGGCCTATGATACCAGGGGCCAAACTTCTACTGCAAGCTGCTTAACATGGACTTTCAAAATATATGTGTGCTCTTATTTTGTGGCTGCAAAACCCACATATGTATATGCAGAATAATTACTTTGTGTGCATAAGTGCCCATTTTGCAGCCAAAAATCGTTAAGCACACAATTATGTAGGTATAATTTAGGTGGGCAGATTTGAAAAACTGTGCCAAGATCTCCATTAATTAAAACAAGGACTTTGCAGCAACAGATTAAAGGCTGTCCTGCAACATATTTATGCTGTGTGCAGCAGAGCTGAAGATTATCAGGGAGCTGATTACAGCTCCCTGAGTCTCTGCCCAGCCACAGCTGGCAACAGTCCCCAGGGACTGTCAGCTGAGCATAGCCAGACCATGCCACCTCACTAACCCTGACACATCATTCACTGCCCTCAACACTCCCTCTATTCTGGGTCAGCAGGGAGGGTGACAAAACAGCTTGATATGCCAATTCCATACAGACAGAACTCTCCTATGCCAGGAGAGTCCTCAATCCAGTAGTAAGGGTCAGTTTCCATTCCCTTTGTGTTGCTTGTGCAGTGCAAAAGAGACAGAATGGGTCAGAAAACTTGGCCTAAAGAGTGTATGATAATTTAATTATAAACTTCAGGATGGCCTTTTATGCCATAATGATGTGAGGCCACAATATATTTCAGTGCATTAATAATATTTTGCAACTGTAGGCCACAGTCCTTCAGTTGGATCTGCATGGATGGACAAGTCATTGAAGTCAGTGAGTCTCCACATGGACACAAGGATCTGCATGCGTGGAACAGATTGCAGGATCAGAACCATATCACGTTCTATGAGGGGTAGCGCTATTCTGCGAAACTGCAGATTCAAGTCTGCAAAAACAGAATCTAAAATGTTTTGATCTAGTTTGTCTGATTAAGACCCCTGGATGTTACATTAGTCTGCACAATTACTTACATCAAATGCCATTTTTCAAGTCAAGCCACAGCTGTTTTCTCAGTTTCCTGAATGCTGATATAAGGTCTGTTTCTTGCAAGTGGAGTGCCTACAGCATGTCAAGTTAGCTCTATACAGAGAACTAAATATGTGCTGGGGATGGAGGCTACCAAGGAAATCAAAAGGAAGAGGACTGTGCTGTCTCTCTAGGGAATGGGTTTCTCCAGTGAGAATATGGTGACATCTGAAACAGACTGGAGACAAGTGAAGAGGAGAAATGGCTACAATCAGAGCAGGAAGGAAGAGGAGGTGGCGACCAGAGGGAGTGTGTACGGGGAGGCATGAACCAAATGATATCTAGCTTCTCTTTTCTGTTGAAACTTTCCAAGATTATGGTCTCTCTTTTTCTGGCCACTTTGACCCTGGGAAAGGACAATGTATTAAATTCACATCTCTCTCTTTAAAAAAAAAAAAACAACACAAACAAAAAAACCCTCACTGTTGGGAGAGATTAGGAACACGTATCCAGCTCATTTATACTCTCTTACCATGGTATAAATTTACCCACACTTGTGGGTTTGCAAGAACAAATGAATGAAATCATAGAATTCTTCAGAGATTTTTATGAACATAAACTGGATGATAATATCTAATTGTAGGGATCTGAGACTTTCTGACTGCAGTTGGGATGCCATTAACCTGCTTATGTCTATGGATGGATGTGTCACAAACCAAAACATAATTTGAAAAAACTATGAGAAGGAACAAGGTCTTAGGTCTTGAGCGTGCAAGTACATAGACCTGTATTTAATTTTATGCATGGTGAGTATTCCCATTGCAGTTAATACTCACCGTGCATAAAGTTAAGCATGTGCGTAAGTCATTGCAGGATCAAGGTCCTATATTTTAACAGAAGTTTAAATATTTTAATAATTCTCTATAACAGTATATTCATTATTTCAGGAACCAGAATACTAAAAGTGTAATACTGAATACAGTCACTGTAGCAACACTGTACATGCAGTTCAGGCTGCTATCTATTTATGCCTCACTCATCACCATGGTATCTGATGCACTTTTTGTAAACCACTATTTTTTGGTCACATAACTTTCTGAAATAATTATTTTTAGGACTGAAGATGTCTTAGAATCATAGAATTGTAGGACTGGAAGGGACCTCAGTAGGTCCTCTAGTACTGTCCCCTGAACTGGGGCAGGAAGAAGTATTATCTAGACCAGTGAAACTCAGAGCTCAGTGGTTCAAGAGCCAAATTAGCATCAACATTACCCAAAAGAGCCACAGTAGTGTGAACTCATTGTTTCATTTACTATTTATATATAATATACACCAAAATGACTGAAGTATTATTATTTATAAACTATAATTGGTTAATAACTTAGACTGGTTAATAATTAAATCACACAGAGTTTTAGTATCATGTGCTGCAAAGAGCCACAGGAGAAATATTAAAGAGCCAACTTGCAGTTCCGAAAGCCTCAGTCTGAGTATCACTGTTCTAGACCATCTCTGACAAGGATTTGTCTAACTTGCTCTTAAAACCTCCAGTGATGGAGAGTCCACATCCTCTCTTGGTAATTTGTTCCAGTGCTTAACTACTGTGACAGTTAGGAACTTTTTCCTAATGTCTAACCTAAATCTCCCTTGCTGCAATTTAAGCCCATTACTACTTCTCCTGTATTCAGTGGTTATGGAGAACAATTTATCACCCTCCTCTTTTGTAACAACCTTTTATTTATTTGAACATTATTAACATGTCCACTCTCAGTCTTCTCTTCTCCAGACTAAACAAACCCATTTCTTCCCCCCCCCCCCCGCCCAATCTTTCCTTGTAGGTCATATTTTCAGACCTTTAATAATTTTTGTTTTTTTCCTCTGGAATTTCTCCATTTGTCCACATCTTTCCTGAAGAATGATGCCCAGAGCTGGACACAGTACTCCAGCTGAGGTCTTATCAGTGCTGAGTAGAGCGGAAGAATTACTTCTTGTCTTGCTTACAACACTCCTACTAATACATCCCAGAATGATGTTTGCTTTTGATGTTTGTTTGTTTTTTGCAACACTATTACACTGATGACTTGTATTTAGTTTTGTGATCCACTATAATCCCCAGATCCTCGTCTACAGATTTCTTCCTAGGCAGGCCTGGCTGGTCATAGCCTAGAAGTATGTTCAATGCTGGCCTAACTTTGTTCCTCTTGAAGTCACTGACAGTTTTATCAGAATTAGGCCAATCCGGTACATTTTTGAAAATCCCGCTCTGTCTCTTTTTGGGTTTGTGAAGCACCATGAATATCTGACTCTCTATAATGTAAAACCCATCCTATTTGGAGCTTTCCATGGATGCTAAGCATTTAAAATTATTCTATTCATATTTAAATTCAGAAAGTGGTGAGAAGATATATTGCTGAATGTTTTTTGTGTGCTTGATGTAATGGACAGTCATAAACCCATATTCATATAGTGTATGTTGTATAGCCATGCAATGTAAAAACTTGTTTCAGTGACTAGTATAATAGAGCCCTAATAGCTGAATGGGCCTTTTAGTTTCTACTGCAACACAAAACGTAATGTTAACAGAAATATTTTAGTAACTTTTAAAAGTTTGTTTAAAAACCATTTGTTTGGCTCTAAACATTCTGCTGCAATCCAAACACTGAAACATCCTACCAATGTGAAAACCAAAGTGAAAATGACTACAGACAAACAAACAGACAAGTCTGTTTTCATTGCCCATGGTGAATCAAATATAAAAAAGTAGACAATTGGCATAAATGGTGAAAAGTGAAAGAATATGAAACATTTAATTCAGTGTTAATATCCTTTCGTGGTGTTAGCAGAGCAGCTAATCTGACTCCATTTAATTTTTTAGGTCTGCGTACACACTGTACATTGTTTCACTCTGCTCGTGCTTCTTGGGAAGATGAACCCTGGGGCTATAGCACCACCTAATGGTTATTATATAGTTTCCTTCTTAAGAGCATTTTTTAAAAAAAAACCGTACAATGACTTATTCATCCATATTACAAATACAGCAATCAAGTCAGAATTTAGGCCCTGATGCTGCAATGAGCTTTGTGTGGGCAGATTCAAGTCCCACTGAAGTCAACAGGGCCCCATACAGGAGTCTGCAGGTTTGGGGCCGTAGACATGACTCGCTGTACAACAACAGTAGTGCATTTGATTTGGGCTTTGCTCAGTCTAAGGCCTAAATGGTGGCACAGCCTCCGAAGGGTACAGTGAGGAGGTGCATCATTCCAGCAGAAGCTCCAGAAAGAATTGCACCTCAGGCAAATGTAACCCACAGACCTTCTGGGTGTGGTGTTCTGGTCCATCTAGTGGCACCGAGACCATTTAGAGAGAGTTAAATGAGTCTGCTCTACAGCCTTAGCTAACAGCTGATTGCCTTTTAGCTCATGCAGTAGAGGCTCATGCACTAAGCTCCAAAGGCCCCAGGTTCGATCCTGCCTGCTGAGGACTGGGGTCTGTTGGTGTTACATAAGCACAGTGTTAATGGGAGCACAGGACGAGTGCAGTTGCAGTTGAAGTATATCAAGGAAGCATGGTGCACTCCTTCCTGCATAGGAGGAGCAGCGATGTGCAGGAGTGGGCATGGTTTTACGAATGTGCCCTACCACTCCCCGACCACTCTGGAGAAGCTAGCGTCACGGGTGGAAACTGGCCTGGCATGATCCTAGTGCTCAGGAGAATGCAAGGGCTGCCACGGTGCTTTGTGCAGGAATGCATGTGTGCGGAAACGTCCCACCTTGCACTCCTCTAGGGCTAGGCAGGATGGAAACCTCGTACAGCAGTTTCCTAATGCAGTAATCCTCTTTGTGTGCTGTTGCACCATCCCTTCCCATGCATTCCACTTTGGAATGGCCTAATCTGCTGTCTATTCACACTACTCCTCATTATCTCTGCCCCTTGAACTCCTACATGCAACTTACAGCAGGGTGTACGTCTGTCCATTTGCACACAGTGATAGTGATTCTTTCTTCTAGTGAAGCATTATACACCTGCTGGCAATGGACAGAGCCACTGCAGTAAATTCATCTGGTTTCCGTTCAGTAATAGACGTCCTACAGCTTTATCAAATGGAATCCAAACAAAACAGAAGCTCTGATGGGGGATGATCATCTGTTGTTGAGATATTCCCACTCATCCCTGGTGATCCCATTCATTACTGTATCACTGCAAGTCCATTTTTGAGTATAACAAAGCCTGTCTTTGTGTGAGACAGAATTATGCTCTGTTTTGCTGATGAATATGCATCTCTGTTCTGTTATTGAAACATCATTTTGCTACGCACAAGATAGCATCAGGCTGACAGTAATACTCAGCAAGAGCGATTTAGAATTAAAAATATATATCCTTGATTTTTTTTTAAAGCTCGATATTTTCCAGTATAGCTTATACTTTTTTATTGTCAATGAGAAAAGTTTTGAACATAATGAAATACTACAAAAATAGAGATTGGGTTGGTAGTGTCAGTTTCACATCATTGTGAGAGATGCTTTGAAAGATGAGGCTGATGGAATGAAATTTAAAAAGCATATTACTGTTGGTATCCGGTCTTCAACGTTTGCCAGTACTGAAAAATTTCTGATGAAATACAGAACAGGAGTACTTGTGGCACCTTGGAGACTAACAAATTTATTTGAGCATAAGCTTTCGCGGGCTACAGCCCACTTCATCGGATGCATAGAATGGAACATATAGTAAGAATATGTATATTCCCCCCTGCCCCGACTTCCCTAAAGATGGAGTAAATCCTCAGAATGTAGTGGCAACAAGTGATGGGGAACCTCTCCTCCCTAACGACATAATGGCATTGGCCTTTTCCCTTTGAGTCCCAGTTACTTAAAGAAAAAACATAATTCCAGCCCTGAGGTCAGGGCCGCCCCTAGGCATTTTGGTGCCCTATGCAGCCCACAAGGGGACTGTGTGGGGCCCCAGGCCTCCGCGGGGTGCGGGGCTGGCTACTGCCTGCAGGAAGTGGAGTGACTCAGCCCCAGCCTGCTCTGCTCCCCTGGCTCCCAGGCTTAAGTTGGGGGGCAGGGGGAAACCACCCCCCAGCACTCGCCGGCGGCACGGCTGGGAGCCAGGGGAGTGGAGTGGGCTGGGGCCAGGTTGCTCTACTTACCGCCACTGGTGAGTGCAGGGAGCCCAGCCCCTGCTGCAGTCCTCAGGGGAAGGGCTGGCTAGGGTGGGGCAGGGGCAGAGCAGGGGCTGGGGCTTTGGGGAAGGGGTGGAGTGGGTGCGGGGCTGGGGCAGATCAGGGGTGGGAAGAGGCAGGGCTGGGGCAGAGCAGGGGTGGGAGCCATGGGGAAGAGGCAGAGCAGGGGCTGGAGCAGCATGCAGCTGCGTAGTGCCCCAAATTTCCTGGTGCCTTACGCAGCTGCATATTTTGCGTTTGGGTAGGGAGAGCCTTGCCTGGGGTAGTTACTATAGCCTTACTGCCTGAGAGGAAGGGTTGTCTTCTGGTTATAGCAATGACCAGGACCTCAAGTATCATGGTTAAACTTCTGACTCTGCTATAGGTTTCCTATGTGATGTTGAGCAAGCCATTTAGGCCCAGATCCACAGAGGCACTTAGGCTTCTAAACCCCAGGTTTAGGAGCCTAAGTCCCAATTTTAGCTCCACTGACATCCACAAAACTCCCAGGGAACACTGTAGACACCTAAGTTTCTGCCTCTGGACATGCACACGGCTGTCTCACTCTAGGCATCTGGACACCTATCTCCTACCTATGCCCCAGAATGATTCACAAACTGGGAGAAGATAGGTTTTTGGCCACCTAAGTCACAAGCAGGGCCTGATCTGGTAGTTGGTCTCTGAGCACACCTACCAGATTTGGTCCCATTCAAAATCTCACCAAAGAAGAGGCCCCGCAGCTTTTAGCCCAGTGGCTAGTGTACTCACCTGGGAGAGCCAGGTTCAATTCCACACATACACACTCCAAGAGGGGAAAAGAGATATGTGAACAGGGGGTCTCCCACCTCTCAGGAGCAGGCATTTACCACTGAGCTATGAAATATGCCAACATGGGGCACCCTCAGTGTCTCCTGTTGAAGCTCTTTTACTGTGACAATAAAATGAGTCACTACCACAGGGAGACTGGACCCTGGGTCTCCCATGTGGGTGCCTTAATCATGGGACTATAGAATTGTTCTCTCTCTGCCCCTTCTTTCTCCCCTCCAAGATACACCTTAGGCATCTCAGCTTCCTGACTCAGGAGGCACATTTTCATTCATGGATCAGTCAGTAGAGATTGGTGTCTGCACCTATCTCAGAGAGGGGCAGGGTTTAGCGTGCATCCTGTCATCAGCATCTCCCGGTGACTACTTTAGGCAGCTCCCTGCCTAGCAAACTGACTTATGTGTATTGCATTCTAAGGCCTCTATCCTTCCCTCTTCATTGGCTAGGGAGACAAGGCACCTTACTCAGGCTATGTGGATTTCAGTGGAATTCCCGTGCGATTTTCTAGGCACCACGGTTCTCACCCCTGCAATGCCTAACTCCCTTTGTAGATCCAGGCCTTAATGTCTCTGTGCTTTAGTTTTCCACTTGTACAGAAGAAATGATAATACTTCCTTTGTCTGACTTCTTGATCAAGGTTATAAACTCTTTGAGGTGTTTGCAGCAGGCTGATCTGTCCTCTTAATAGGCATCCCATGCAATTTGAAACCTGCAGCTAGCCCATGCCAGTTAGGGTTGCCAACCCTCCAGGATTGTCCTGGAGACTCCAGGAATAAAAGATTAATCTTTAATTAAAGCTTATGTCATGATGAAACCTTCAGGAATACATCCAACCAAAACTGGCAACCCCAGTGCCAGCTGACTCAGGGTAATGGGCTGTTTAGCCCAAGTGTGAACTACATTTTCATTAGAGTCCTGACTCTAGGACCCTGAGAGGTGGGAGAGTCCCAGAGCTTGGGCTGAAACCCGATCCCAAATGTCTACACTGCAGTTTAACAGCCCCTTCGCCCAAGGCCCGCAAGCCAAGGTCAGCTGGCATGTGCCAGCCACAGGTATCTAATTGCAGTACAGACATACTCCCCATTATAGAGTTGGTCCCCCTGACATTCCTGGTTAGGCATGGCTCATGAGGCTATTGCTCTCTGTTACTAGGTCACCCCTTCAGTTAGCTGAAAGTTTCTCTGCAGCAGCTTTCAGAGGGCTGGGTTTATGTTTTCTTTTCACTATGTGATCTATCAGTTCTCACTGTAATTGTCATTTGCAGTCTGTGATCATAGCTGACTATACTTCCAAATCCTTGTGCTCAGAATGTAAATGCTAAATGTTAGCTCAGAATGATAAATGTTATTCCTTTGCTACAAAAATAACCCATTCACTGGTTCAATCATGCCTTATTTCAGAAGCTTGCTTTGTGAGAATACATATTGTCCAGACAGCTTTACTTGTCACCCACAGCCCTATGTTACAAAGCAGGGTAAAGGGACAGTTTCCTTCCCTTCAAAAAGGAAAATACTATTTATTATTTTTTTTAAAAAAAGCAGCCTCACATCTGTAAAATGTAAGTAGAAACTGGCAATTCTGCTACTTTACATGCAGAATAATGCAACCCTCCTGAACATTTTCACTGACAACTCAGAGATTGTCTATGATGCTCTGGCTGTGCCATGCCCGTAAGTCTGCAACTCTGACATCGGTCTTAGCAGATAACAAGAACTTGTATGTATAGTATATAGCATCTTTCACACCACTCTCTCCTGGTGTGGTATACAACTAGCTATAATCATTAGGAACAGTTCAAAGCTATGGAAGATGTACGCTTCTTTAGTCTTCTCTGAACTGAAGAGACAGGCTTTGCATCTCAAACTACACTAGGCAGAGGATTCCATAGCAATAATATATAAATATTATATAAATATAATAAATGCCTAAATAAAAAGTAGAGATACAGCCATGGCTAGGTTAAGGCAATCTGGGAGGTCGAAGCACACCCCTGCAGCCCTATGTCTCCACTAGTGTATCAGGGGCTTTCTCCTTTGCCAGAGAGGCAGTGGCGTGAGGGCTGTTCTTCCCCAGGAGTGGCAGCAGGTGGGGGCCCCTCTTTTTCCCTCATAGAGGAGCAGGAGTGGCAGCAGGTCTCCCCCTGAATTTACAGCAGCTACAGGAGTGTTGTATCTGCTTGGCTAAGGCAGTTAGGCACACTGCACTTTTCCTGCTGCCCCAGAGTCTTCTGCTGTAGGGGTGTTGGCAGGCCCCCTCACTGAAATGAACAAGGCAACATACACCTCTCAGTGGCCAGGGCCGGTGCAACCACTAGGCGAACTAGGCAGCTGCCTAGGGCGCCAAGTGGTTGGGGGCGGCCAAAAGCGCACTCCAGGTAGGCGGTGGAACGGAGGTGAGCTGGGGAAGGGGGGGCGCGGGGACGGCCACCTTCAGCAGGTAATGGGGGGAGGGGTGGCGTGCAGGGGAACCGCTCCCCGCCCCAGCTCACCTATGCTCCACCTTCTCGCTCTGCTTCTCCCGCCTCCCAGGCTTGTGGCGCCAAACAGCTGATTGGCGCTGCAAGCCTGGGAAGCGGGAGAAGCGGAGCAGCAGTGGCATGCTCGGGGAGGAGATGGAGCAGAGGTGAACTGGGGCGGGGAGCTGCCACACAGCTCCCCGTGCCGAGTGGGAGCGGCGGTGGGGAGCTGCCGCGGGCTGGCGCAAGGTGGAAGTTTTGCCTAGGGCATGAAACATCCTTGCACTGGCCCTGTCAGTGGCATTGTTTCAGGGTGGTAGCAGACCTCTCCACATCCCATTTTTCTTTGCAACCCTGAGAGCTAGAAAAGTAATTAATTTAAAAAAAGTAAACTGAGATTCTGATGCAATCGCATGACTAGGCCCGAGGCGCCTATGCCTTAATCTGGCCCTGAATGGACCATACCCCCAAATCTGCAAACCCTAAACTTTGTGTCTCCCATTGACTTCAACAAAAGATGGATTAGGTAAATTTCAATGTATACTTCTGAAGCCATGGGGGTAACAGGTACATTATTTTTTCTACTGTAAGCATATAAAAATCTCATCTAATTAGTTTTATTTCAAACACATCTTATGCTACTTTGGAATATTTGATTTAGATCTTGAATTGATGTCTGCTAGCAAAATAGGGGCTAGAAGGCCTTTTTGTGATTAAAAGTAATTTGATCTGTTGATGTCTCTTTCACAAGGCACAAAAATGACCAATACAGAACTCCAAGGATAGAACCCTTTCATATATGAACAAACCATTTGCACAAATATCTGAGCTATTTTACTTTAAATGACCTGTTTTAAGAGGACCTAGGGTGCAGGAGGTAGGCATATACCCTATGCAATTCAGTATACAACACTTAGTTTTCTGGTGTCACCATTTCTTCTATCAACTGGCAGATTTTGTTTTGTTCCTTATCTAGCTTCTTTTTAATAGACCACTCTGCCTAACTATACCTGCTATTAGAGAATTCATGTGTTATAACACATCTACCTTAGGAGGCTGTGGATGTATGGCACTTAGGAAAATAGATCAGTTTGTTTGCAGTACTCACGTTGCTAACACCACCCAGGCCCTAAAAAAAGTTAAAAAAAAATGAAATTATCCTGAAGGTTATCTTTTATGAATACTTACATCAGCTCTCCTTCTATCATTTGCTCAAGATACTAAGGTAAATGAACTTTCTAATGACCACTTTAATTCATATGAGATAAGGCTCAGGTCCATAAAAGGACTTGGGCACCTAAATCCAAAATTTAGGCCCACTGAGATCCTCAAAACCCGTGCTCATTTGCTACCTACCCCTGTAGACACCTAAAAGTCCTCACTGCCTAAATTTTCACTGTTATAGCCCTCCCTTCCTCATTCCTAAGTTTCTGTTGAATAAATATATACTGGGCATGTGCACGGCACCCCATTCTAGGTGTCTGGATACCTGTCTCACACCTAAGCCTCAGATCCCTCCCTATATTACCTGAAAGGTCTAATCTGCTAGGTGAGCTCTGAGCACACCTATCAGATTGGTGCGAGGCCCATACAAAATCCAAGGGAGCAGAGGAGCAGAGGTGGTGATGCTTCCCTCAAAACAGAGGTTTGAACACTCACCTAGGATGTGGAAAACCAAGGTTCACTTCACCTCTCTCCTTGATGGGGACAAAGGAGTTGAACAAGTGGCCTTCTATCTCTCAAGGAAATATTTGAAGTACTGGGCTATCAGGATATTCTGATGCAGGTTTCTCTCAATCTCTCCTATTAGAGCTGTTTCACTTTATATAAATAATTATACAGTAATTGGAGCAGGGGGTTTGGACCCTGGGTTTCCCATGTGAGTGCACCACCCACCAGAATATAGAATAATTCTCCCTCAGTTGGCTCAGTGATCCTTGTCAGTGCTAGGTCTCTCCTCTGCTATATTCTCTGGTTCTGATACTTTGGTTGTTTATTACATCTGTTGGATCACAGATAAACATATAAATACACCTACAATTCCAGTAACTGGCACAGTGTGGCCCAGATGCATGACAGGTTGCTCTACATGTTAGCACAATACAAATAATTAAAAATTAATAACAAATTCCAGTGAGATTATCATCACTCTCTAATCTATCTCCCCACATACCCACTAAGGTATGAATTTCTGCAACCTTGTAACCAATCTGAGTTTTCTCTCTGGAGCCTTATAATATTTATAGTCTGATTTGGTTTCTCTTAATCTAGGCATTTTATACTGCACTTACCAACATAGCATCTGAGCACATAATTAACGAGACTGAAGAGACACAGGAACTCATATTTCTAGGTGCAATCACAGTAACTTGATGTTTTCTTGCTGACGAATGAAGTAAATCAAAACATCTTCAGTTATTGTGGTTAGGTGAATGGAAATGGGGGAAGGGAAATATCCATTTCCCAGCTTTTAACAAGCTTTTATTTTAATACTGCAAAGGAAGGAAAGTAGAATGTTCTATTTATGTGTGGCCTATGAACAGAACAAAGTTAACTGCTGTGGTGTCCTTCTGATAATCAAGGCAACTCTTTATCCAATTTCTGTTTGAAAGAAATCAAATAAAAAGCATCTGATCTCATATTTTAATTTTAGCTATTCAGATGTAACACAATCTGAAGCACTAAAATACAAGGGCAACTCAGATATGAAGTACACTTAAGTTTCACACTGATCAGCTAGCAGTTCATTCTGAGATTGTCTGCTTTGTTGGACCTAAAACAGATGCCTCAAGATAAAGCTTGTGAGGAGGGGTCAGATTATTTTTGCTCAGTTTGGCACATCTCTGCTAATAAAAGTTCCATTAGAGAGCATCGCCCTGCGATATGAGAATAGTTTCAGATGGTGCAATACATCTGCTTTCTCTGTCGGTGTTGAGGGACAATACTTTCACCAGATGGGGTACAGAAGAAATGTATTCTTGTTTCATGATAGTCATAAGGGAGTGGTTCAGAAAACATGTCCTAGCAATGCTTTGAGACCTTCAAGTGTTTGGTTTTAGCTTTCAAACATACATAATAAAAAAATCAGATCCTTTATTTTACATAGAATGCTAGTCTAGTTATGCCATCTGTTAAAATCTTAGAGCCTTCCACACTGGGAAAACCCTCCACAATAGCCTACACCTCCATTCTAAGTACTCTTAAGAGGCCAATTGCAAGGCCTGAGAACTGACACGCCCTCCCACCCACAAAAAGGACATTTTTCTCACTAACCATGGTCTGAACAGCAAAAGAACCAACACAACAGATATCAAAGATATCAGAATATAGGTGAAGTTTGGGGGGGGGGGGGAGGAGGAAGCATGGGAGGGAATTCCCCCCCTCCCGCAAGCCTCAGACCAGCAGAGTCAGCCTGAGTGTGCAGTGTAAGGAGTTCTGCAGAGGAGACAAGAAGAAAAGGAGTACTTGTGGCACCTTAGAGACTAACCAATTTATTTGAGCATGAGCTTTCGTGAGCTACAGCTCACTTGCATCCGATGAAGTGAGCTGTAGCTCACGAAAGCTCATGCTCAAATAAATTGGTTGGTCTCTAAGGTGCCACAAGTACTCCTTTTCTTTTTGCGAATACAGACTAACGCGGCTGTTACTCTGAGAGGAGACAAAGAGACTGCTCCCAGCTTGCACCCTGAGGCAAGGAGTCAGAATTTTGTTTACGAACAGAGTGATTAACAGGTGATTTGAGATAAGAAAGGGCTGTTAGGCTGTTTCCTAAAGTTAAAGGATCTGTTCAAAGCTTGGTGAACTGCAAAAAATAAGTAGCCTAAATGATAGAAAGTAAATATAGATTTTTCCTACAACTGTTGTATCCAAGAGGTGGTAACAAATTTTCTAATATCTTTCTTTGAGAAGACAACTGATTTTTTTAGACAAAGGAAAGGCAGTAGATCTACTCTACATGGATGTCAGAAAGATATCTTATACAGTTCCACATGAGGAATTATTGGTTAAATTGGAGAAGATGTGGATTAAACAAACTTTGTATTTGTGGATAATCTAAGCACTATACCCAGATGTACAGACACTCTTTTCTCAACCTATGTATTATATAATGGTAACATTAGCTTTAATACATTTTTAAATATGAGAGCTGAAAGGTAGTCTTCCCTTTAACTCAGGGGTGCAGGTTCTGTGCGGTGCTTACATCAAGCAGCTCCCGGAAGCAGCAGCATGTCCCCTGCTTCTGGTGGCTCTGCTGCGTGCTGCCCCGTCTACAGGCGCCACCCCTGCAGTTCCCATTGGCCAGGGCTAGAATGAGCCTCACACTTTGCAGCACAGTGCATGGTTTGCAGTTCATCACACTATACGTATAACATTGGAAATGTAAGTTGTAGACTCCTGTCAAGGTTCCTCCCCCACTCTGAACTCTAGGGTACAGATGTGGGGACCTGCATGAAAAACCTCCTAAGCTTATCTTTACCAGCTTAGGTCAAAACTTCCCCAAGGTACAAAATATTCCACCCGTTGTCCTTGGACTGGCCGCTACCACCACCAAACTAATACTGGTTACTGGGGAAGAGCTGTTTGGATGTGTCCTTCCCCCCAAAATACTTCCCAAAACCTTGCACCCCACTTCCTGGACAAGGTTTGGTAAAAAGCCTCACCAATTTGCATAGGTGACCACAGACCCAAACCCTTGGATCTGAGAACAATGAAAAAGCATTCAGTTTCTTACAAGAAGACTTTTAATAAAAATAGAAGTAAATAGAAATGAAGAAATCCCCCCTGTAAAATCAGGATGGTAGATATCTTACAGGGTAATTAGCTTCAAAAACATAGAGAACCCCTCTAGGCAAAACCTTAAGTTACAAAAAAGATACACAGACAGAAATAGTTATTCTATTCAGCACAATTCTTTTCTCAGCCATTTAAAGAAATCATAATCTAACACATACCTAGCTAGATTACTTACTAAAAGTTCTAAGACTCCATTCCTGGTCTATCCCCAACAATGACCAGCATATAGACAGACACACAGACCCCTTTGTTTCTCTCCCTCCTCCCAGCTTTTGAAAGTATCTTGTCTCCTCATTGGTCATTTTGGTCAGGTGCCAGCAAGGTTACCTTTAGCTTCTTAACCCTTTACAGGTGAGAGGAGCTTTCCCCTGGCCAGGAAGGATTTCAAAGGGGTTTACCCTTCCCTTTATATTTATGACAACTCCAAATCAGTGAAAAGCAGAAAATCATGATCCACTGTAGCCATCAGAAGTGTGGCATTTTAACAAAGCCCTCTCTCTGAAAGTATATTAATTGGACTTACAAAGATGACATAGGTTAGTTGTTTATCATGGGAGTGACTATGTTAAGTCAAAATCCCTACCAAACCCTAACCTGGCCTGAGCTCTTTGGCTCTGGAGTGAGCTGTAGCTCATGAAAGCTTATGCTCAAATAAATTGGTTAGTCTCTAAGGTGCCACAAGTACTCCTTTTCTTTTTGCGAATACAGACTAACACGGCTGTTACTCTGAAACAACTCTATTATATCACCCTGCAGCTCATTTTGGTAGCAGCCAATCAGCCCCTCAACCTGTCCATTTTAAAAAAAGAATGTGTGTGTGTGTGTTTTTCTTGCTGTTGTGATAAGATTAACAAAACCCACAGAACAATTTTTCATTTCACATCAACAGCCAAAGATGTAAGTAAGAACAAAACATAACAAAAATCTCCTAATTACCACCACACATCAAAGTTGCAATGTTGCTTTCTTAGCACCAGATGGTGCTCTGTGAAGGTATAAACAGCACTAACAAGTCCATCACATGAGGAAAACCTGGACTTCATCAGTATTGCTAATGGATTCACTTGGCTCAAGGAGAAAATGCCCAGGCAAGAAGGTATTCCTCTAAGGTAAGAGTGCTCAGATTTCTCCTGTTTGTAGTATAAGAAAAGAAAGAAGTAGGAAGGAAGAAACTGGCTCTGCACTGTGTATGTTGTAGTTGGTTTGTCTTTCTTTTCGTCTGGGCTCTTCTTTAGCTTCAGTGAAGGCCTTTAATACAATACCTTTTAGATTAACCCTTTAAAAGTTCTGCTTCTTGGATCTGTATATTTTCAGTAGTGGAATTCTCTATTACACTATACTTTTCCTTCTCTTGGTGCAAAGGTGATGTAAAGCTAGCGATACTGGCTAGTCCAAGGGGAGTAGGAAGCAAGCCAGCCAGCCTATGGTCAAAATCCCTCTGCCCATGCTAACAGAGCAGCCTCCCCACACAGGGGAGCACAGGAAGGGGTGGTGCACTAGCTACATTGCACTTCCATGCTTGGGAGTGCAGGGAAGGGAGCCCTTGTTGGCTCTTTGCCAACTTCAGTCTGAGGCCTTGCCTTTAAGGAATAATCCAGCCCCAAGGAAGAAATGATAACTCGTGAATTTCTGTCTTTACAGTAAGCCAGAGCTTGATTTGAGTCACCTGGAGAACCTGAGTTCTACCTCTGCTACTGATTTGTTTGTGTGCTGGTAGGCAAATCACTTAAGTCAGCAATTTCACACTTGACTCCATATTGTGTGGGGTGGCAATGAAGTCAGGAAAACTCTATCTGCTCCAGTATTTCCCCTTTACTCAACCCACATATCACAAATAAAACAAGTCAGTTATTATTTATTTATCCGTTGAAACAAGTTACAACTCTTCCCTTCCAGAACATGGTTTTCTTTAATTGCTATTTCTTCATGCCCAGCTCACTTTCCATTCCATTGGCTTTTGCTGCTCTCTGAGTTTCCAGGCCTTAGAATCTATCCCCCTGTTAATTTACTTTCCCAGAGAGGTATGCCATATCAAGGCAACCTTAGGGCTATGTGCTGTGGTGGACTTTCACGCTGCAGAAGTTTCAAAGCTGGTGGTAAAAATGCTGCCTCCACCAACAACTAGCTGATGGGGAGGGAGAGGAGCATCACTTGGGTGCTGTATGTGAACTGTGGGCCAAATTGTCAATGTTATGTTTCATATGGGAAAATACTTGCATACTTTACTATATGCAGATATCAGATTCAGGCATGCCCATTGGCAGTTGATGCCTGACAGACAATATGTACACACCTAGTAGCTTCATGTACAATCTATAAAGAGGAGGAATTGCCTAAACCAGTCCACTGTCTGTGTTCAGCAGCCCGCTCAATGCAGATTTAGTGGGGAAAGTGGAAGATAGTTAGCCTACGCACGCACGCACACACACACACACACACAGACGAGAAGGGAGTGAAGGAGTTACTTCAACTGGCTGACACGAGGTCTTGTCACTGGGCTCCCTGTTCCGTTCTGTTAGCTGGATGCTACTCTCTGATGCACCATTAGCTTATGTCTCGTTACTACGTGAAACTGACAAAAGATGGCAATTTACAGCATCAGATAAAGATCATAATGCAGATGCTACAAAACACTGCAGTTGATGCCTATCCTGCTGGCCATGGGAGTCTCCACTGTATGCCATTTACTGCAGTGTTTTCTCACCTCCCCAGTAGCCTTTGCTATACTTGGCCACTCCCATGAAAAGAAACTGAAAGATCTCCTTCATTCTAGATCTTGGTTTTCAACATTGTCCTTTTTACAGGTGAGAGGTTTGAAAGAGAAACAAAGTGTTGCTAATTAATAGCCATCATCGTTCAAATCTTCAAGGAAATCATTTCTCATCTTAAAAGAGAGGTGCTCAGCTATTACCAGACCAATCACTGTGGTTTTTCTCTGTCCTCTTAAAAATAGTATCTTCAGGAAGAAGAACACAGCAACAGTATTGGTTCAGCAACACTTGAAGAAAACCTTTGTAGCCACTCCAAGTATTAGACTATGGCACTTGGCATGAATAGTTGAAACTGACGTTATGCAGGGGATACTTCTGCCCTTATAGGCCAAAGACAGGAAAGGGATGACTGAAACAAAGGCTCCATCTTTGTGCTCAGCTGCAGTGCAGCCCCTTATATTATATCTCATTAAAGCTATCCAACATTGTTTCAATTAAATACAAACCCATGATTTTGTATTTATGTAAGAATCCTATTTTTGGCAGGACAATGAAACATTTTTCAGAAGAACCCTTGCTTTTGTTTGCACAGCTTCTCTTTGAGTTTTATCTGGAGAAATATTACTTTTACTAAAGGAAGGTGATGCTAGAAAAAGTGTTTTTGCTTAACTTGAATCCTTTCTTATATTTGAGGGTCTACCTTCTGTCTGTATATCTTGGACCTTTGTTCTTGGTAATTGGCATTTGAACAGGTACAGTGCACTGTTGAAGGGTAAGCTTGCCCTTTAATGGGAGTGGGGCTCAGCTGCACCATGTCAGGCTTAGCCCATCCCCCCATGTGACAAAGAACCAGGTTGGTGGGAGACAAAAGGGTTGCTTGAGTTCCGTCAGACTTTGGGGAGGAAATTTAGTGGGGAAGGGGACAAGGCTCAGTTCTTTAGAGTTTTCATGCAGAAGATCTGGGGGTGAGAGGTTGGTAAGGAATAGGAACCTACTGAGGGATAAGCCTCAGTGAATGGCTTTGTAGGGAACAGGAACCTGCTATGTGAGAAGCCCCAGCTAGGAGGGCTGTAAAGGACTAGGGGCTGGGAAAGAGGAAGGGCTATAAAGGAGGAGGAGAGCCAGTTTCTTCCTTCCTACTTCTTTCTTTTTTAATACTACAAACAGGAGAACCCATGATTTCCACTTAGCAAAAATTAATTCCTAGATGGGGCCGAATTCTGTTCTAATTTACATTGGTATAAATCTGGAACAACTCAGTTAAAGTCAGTGGAGTTACATGTTGAGTGTGTGGATGAAGGAGAGAGTTTAGTTGAACAAACTTGAGGAGGAAAGCAGTACTTGTGGCACCTTAGAGACTAACCAATTTATTTGAGTATAAGCTTTCGTGAGCTACAGCTCACTTCATCAGATGCATACTATGGAAAGTGTAGAAGATCTTTTATACACACAAAGCATGAAAAAATACCTCCCCCCACCCCACTCTCCTGCTGGCAATAGCTTATCTAAAGTGATCACTCTCCTTACAATGTGTATGATAATCAAGTTGGGCCATTTCCAGCACAAATCCAGGTTTTCTCACCCCCCCACCCCCACACAGACAAACCCACTCTCCTGCTGGTAACTAAACAAGCCATTTACAACACACACTTTGCTTCTCTACAAAAGAAAAAGGATACTAAACTTTCTAAACTACTACATGCCACAAGGGGCCACAGCAATGGTTCCCTCAACCCACCCAGCAATATTGTTAACCTATCCAACTATACTCTCAGCCCAGCAGAAGCAGCTGTCCTATCTCGGGGCCTCTCCTTCTGCCCCTCCACCCCCACGAACATGATACAGTTCTGTGGTGACCTAGAATCCTATTTTCGACATCTCCGACTCAAGGAATATTTCCAACATACCTCTGAACAACATACTAATCCACAGATACCTCCCTACCAACACTACAAAAAGAAGGATTCTAGGTGGACTCCTCCTGAAGGTCGAAACAGCAGACTGGACTTCTACATAGAGTGCTTCCGCCGACGTGCACGGGCTGAAATTGTGGAAAAGCAGCATCACTTGCCCCATAACCTCAGCCGTGCGGAACACAATGCCATCTACAGCCTCAGAAACAACTCTGACATCATAATCAAAAAGGCTGACAAAGGAGGTGCTGTTGTCATCATGAATAGGTCGGAATATGAACAAGAGGCTGCTCGGCAGCTCTCCAACACCACTTTCTACAAGCCATTACCCTCTGATTCCACTGAGAGTTACCAAAAGAAACTACAGCATTTGCTCAAGAAACTCCCTGAAAAAGCACAAGATCAAATCCGCACAGACACACCCCTGGAACTCCGACCTGGGATATTCTATCTACTACCCAAGATCCATAAACCTGGAAATCCTGGGCGCCCCATCATCTCAGGCATTGGCACCCTGACAGCAGGATTGTCTGGCTATGTAGACTCCCTCCTCAGGCCCTACGCTACCAGCACTCCCAGCTACCTTCGAGACACCACTGACTTCCTGAGGAAACTACAATCCATCGGTGATCTTCCTGATAACACCATCCTGGCCATTATGGATGCAGAAGCCCTCTACACCAACATTCCACACAAAGATGGACTACAAGCCGTCAAGAACACTATCCCCGATAATGTCACGGCTAACCTGGTGGCTGAACTTTGTGACTTTGTCCTTACCCATAACTATTTTACATTTGGGGACAATGTATACCTTCAGATCAGCGGCACTGCTATGGGTACCCGCATGGCCCCACAGTATGCCAACATTTTTATGGCTGACTTAGAACAACGCTTCCTCAGCTCTCGTCCCCTAACGCCCCTACTCTACTTGCGCTATATTGATGACATCTTCATCATCTGGACCCATGGAAAAGAAGCCCTTGAGGAATTCCACCATGATTTCAACAATTTCCATCCCACCATCAACCTCAGCCTGGTCCAGTCCACACAAGAGATCCACTTCCTGGACACTACAGTGCTAATAAATGATGGTCACATAAACACCACCCTATACCGGAAACCTACTGACCGCTATTCCTACCTACATGCCTCCAGCTTTCACCCTGACCACACCACACGATCCATCATCTATAGCCAAGCTCTGCGATACAACCGCATTTGCTCCAACCCCTCAGACAGAGACAAACACCTACAAGAGCTCTATCAAGCATTCTTACAACTACAATACCCACCTGTGGAAGTGAAGAAACAGATTGATAGAGCCAGAAGAGTTCCCAGAAGTCATCTACTACAGGACAGGCCTAACAAAGAAAATAACAGAACGCCACTAGCCGTCACCTTCAGCCCCCAACTAAAACCCCTCCAACGCATTATTAAGGATCTACAACCTATCCTGAAGGATGACCCAACACTCTCACAAATCCTGGGAGACAGGCCAGTCCTTGCCTACAGACAGCCCTCCAACCTGAAGCAAATACTCACCAACAACCACATACCACACAACAGAACCACTAACCCAGGAACCTATCCTTGCAACAAAGCCCGTTGCCAACTGTGCCCACATATCTATTCAGGGGACACCATCACAGGGCCTAATAACATCAGCCACACTATCAGAGGCTCGTTCACTTGCACATCCACCAGTGTGATATATGCCATCATGTGCCAGCAATGCCCCTCTGCCACGTACATTGGTCAAACTGGACAGTCTCTACGTAAAAGAATAAATGGACACAAATCAGATGTCAAGAATTATAACATTCATAAACCAGTCGGAGAACACTTCAATCTCTCTGGTCACGCGATTACAGACATGAAAGTTGCAATTCTTCAACAAAACAACTTCAAATCCAGACTCCAGCGAGAAACTGTTGAATTGGAATTCATTTGCAAATTGGATACAATTAACTTACGCTTGAATAGAGACTGGGAGTGGCTAAGTCATTATGCAAGGTAACCTATTTCCCCTTGTTTTTTCCTAACCCCCTCCCCAGACATTCTTGTTAAACCCTGGATTTGTGCTGGAAATGGCCCACCTTGATTATCATACACATTGTAAGGAGAGTGATCACTTTAGATAAGCTATTGCCAGCAGGAGAGTGGGGTGGGGGGATGTATTTTTTCATGCTCTGTGTGTATAAAAGATCTTCTACGCTTTCCACAGTATGCATCCGATGAAGTGAGCTGTAGCTCACGAAAGCTTATACTCAAATAAATTGGTTAGTCTCTAAGGTGCCACAAGTACTCCTTTTCTTTTTGCGAATACAGACTAATACGGCTGTTACTGTGAAACTTGAGGAGGTTTGAAAGAAGAGCCTAACAAGTTGTGCCATGTAGGAGTCTAGCCAAAAGGTGAGAATTAGTATGATGGAGATATAGCAGAAATGGTGCTAGTAGGGGAAACAACTTCACTGTCATCTGTCAGCCATGCGAAGACACTTCATGAACTAATTTAGACATGTGAGACCCACAAAATGTTTTCATGTTTTACATTTGTGATTATTACTATACCTTTTCTGAACTTGGCCATTTACACCATGACAAGCTTCCCCATTCCCTTCAAATTCACCAGGACAGAATTACTGTCCTAGATATAGATTAGGAAGGGATGGGCAACATGATAGATCCAAGTCTTTACTCAACTTTGTATTATGAAATCCAAAAAATCTTGGCTTACTGTGGCTGTGTTTCTTTTGGGGGGGCACCAGGCACTTCCCACATTTGACTTGGGCCAGAACCATGTATTTAAAATTTTACTGCATCAGTTTGCAACCTGTGGCCTGCAAAAGCTATTGGAGGTGGGGTGGGTGAGGGGAAAATATGAATGTAACTAACTTCTAATCATGGTTGAAGTGATCACAACGTATTTCCCTCATCACAATGGATTTCTCTATAAATCATCAGTGTATTTTTTGTGTGTAGAATTAATTGGTTCTCTTGTTGTTTAGCGTTTTCTTCATGCAAGCAATAATTATGCTTATTTATATGTCTGTTTTTAATTTTAAAACTTGCAGTGTGTGAGAATAAGAACTGGATTTAAGTGTAGTAATTTTAGTTTGTTTTTGTTGTGTTGTACAAAAAAAATATTTTCTCTGTCCACAAGAGGTCTCCCTATAGTTTTGAACACAGCACTTCGACACAAGCAGTATTTAATAATGTAGGAAAGCTAGTAATCTGAACAAAGCTTTAACCAAATCATTCTTAGAATAACTAGCCTTTTATGCTGTTAAAATAACACTTTGGTGTGACTGGTTCTAAATTAACACTATTCAATGTAGTAAAATTAATATTGTTCAATTGTATTTATATTTGTAATTTTTGGTATCGGGGAAACAATTACCTCACAAATGCATTGAGAATTGTTTCCAAAGTGTTATGAAATTGAAAAGTGCTAGGTATTAGGTGCTAAGAGCGGTCAGTGCTACAGAAGACACAGAACTTATTCCCTGCCCAAAGAAATTTACAAATGCCCACAAAGATTACCTGGAGGATTTGACTTAAATTCATAAAAGTAAAAATTCTGATTCCTTGCTCAGTCCTTAACCCACACGGAGTTGATAATTCTGAAGTGTGAAAATGATGCACAATCTTGTATAGAGAGTTTCAGTAATGTAGGAGGGAAAAAATATTTTCTGAGAAAATGGTAGAATAATGAATGAGGGCTTGGGGGTAGGTCTCATTGAAGTTGGAATTTTTTCACTGTACATTAAAGGCATCGTGCCAGTAGTGCACATGCCCCTTCTAAAATTGTTTGACCTGAATAGGAATCCTAATGAGGCATAACCCTTTCGCCCTTCATTCGTATTGTCCCTCTTTCCTCATACCTTCTGTGTTGCCTTTCTTTCTCTGACCCTTTCATGCTGTTGCTCCTTTCCTCTCCATCTGGCTTTTCCACTGCACTTCCACATTGCTTTAGGCTTAGCACACGAGTTGGCTGTGGACGAAAAGTAGCTGGAATCCCGTGTCTCTTAACCACTGCCCAAATCCCTCATAACAAATACTCTTAGTTAGTTGCAGTTTACATCTGATACCACATAGACCAGTGTGGCAAGGAAACACAATGCAAAGTGTGGAGATCCTGGCTTTCACAGTTTCCTCTGATCACACAGGCAATGGAGGAGTCTGGTGATGTGCTTGGTCTTATGCACCATATGTGCTACAATTTCTGAGAACAATGGAATGAATTGAGAAGCCATGAGGGTAAGAATCCTTAACTCTGAAGTGCCTGGCTATCAAAATATAATGTTTTGACATTTTATCATATACGGTGAGATTCTTAAAAAGCCACAGAGTTGGAAGTTTGCATGACAAGAGATACTTAGATGATCCAGTATTTGCATCTATAATTTCAATAACTGTATAACAAATATGTGAACATATTTTGGTCCACTCTGGATCCTTCTTAAGTAATTTTCTTCTCTCCCCTACCCATACATAAATGGGTATGTGGAAGTTCATTATAATCAACAAATTGCAAGGCACTGAATCAGGTCAGGACTTTCATTCTATTTCATTACCCATGTAAATTGGAGCCTACTTATAGTGAATCCCAGAGTATAAATCTGAAAAGTGTTAGTGAGCATTGTTTATTTGCCCCATCCACATTAATTCAGTGTGAGACTTGCAGTGGCCATTCACATCATAGATTATTCTTCTAAACAGTGCATGCAGTCCTCTCTATGATTATGTATTCTTATGATAAGAGTATAGACAAATAACTAGCAGCACTTAGCAATGTATAGCACTTGACCTTTGGAAAGGATTGTATATACTAGGGTAAATTTGATCCTGTAAGCAGGCACTACTCTACTGGCTTAACTGGAATTCTCTGTTTACATTAGGACTGAATTTAGTCCATTAATTAATTCTCTCTCAATCTCTGTGAAGCAGGTATGATTATGTCCTTTTTACAAATAAGTAAACTAAGACAGAGATTATGATGTGCTCAGGCAAGTCCATGGCAGAGGCAGGATTATGATGCAGGCATTATGTATGGGGCTAGAAGCCAGCATTCTACTAGACTAAATGTGACTAAATATTTGAGAAAAATTCCGGGAAATCTCATCAGTGCTGAACTGTATCCCACACTAGATGTAATCTGAGAAATGCTCTCAGGAAACAGTTGGTTTATCTAATATGACAGGTTTCAGAGGAACAGCCGTGTTAGTCTGTATTCGCAAAAAGAAAAGGAGTACTTGTGGCACCTTTGAGACTAACCAATTTATTTGAGCATGAGCTTTCGTGAGCTCCAGCTCACTTCATCAGATGTAGTGATGAAGTGAGCTGGAGCTCACGAAAGCTCATGCTCAAATAAATTGGTTAGTCTCAAAGGTGCCACAAGTACTCCTTTTCTTTTTATCTAATATATTTCCCTGTACCCCCAAATTAAATGGAGATTCCTAGGAAAAAGAAAAGAAATACTTGTGGCACCTCAGAGACTAACCAATTTATTTGAGCATAAGCTTTGGTGAGCTCAAATAAATTGGTTAGTCTCTAAGGTGCCACAAGTACTCCTTTTCTTTTTGCAAATACAGACTCACATGGCTGCTACTCTGATTCCTAGGAAAGTGTTGCTGGGGCCTGAAGTTAAACAGCTCAAAACCTGAATATTTTGCAGCCATTAGATTTGAATTCTGATTCTGTCATGGTTATACTGACATTAGTGTTCATGAAGTAACTAGAAATAAACATAAGAGGAAATATTTCTAAGTATTAAATTGCAGGTCTGTCCAAACTGAATAGAAATTGCAGTACTTAAAAAGGCTGAAACTTTTCTTCAGATAAAATAATGCATTAATGTACATTGTTGGCATCACAACAGAGGCAGGAGTTTCTAGTCCAGATGCTGCTTGATCTAAGATTCCTAAATGAAGCGATGAAGTATTGAAAAGGACACTTTCAGTGTTCTGGACCTGAATTGCATTTAAAGGAGGACTGGGTGCCTCAGGGGATTTGGTAACAGGATACAGCCCTGGTCTACACTAGGACTTTAGGTCGAATTTAGCAGCGTTAAATTGATGTAAACCTGCACCCGTCCACACAATGAAGCCCTTTATTTCGACTTAAAGGGCTCTTAAAATCGATTTCCTTACTCCACCCCTGACAAGTGGATTAGCGCTTAAATCGACGTTGCCGGCTCGAATTTGTGGTACTGTGGACACAATTCGATGGTATTGGCCTCCGGGAGCTATCCCAGAGTGCTCCATTATGACCGCTTTGGACAGCACTCTCAACTCAGATGCACTGGCCAGGTAGACAGGAAAAGAACCACGAACTTTTGAATCTCATTTCCTGTTTGGCCAGTGTGGCAAGCTGCAGGTGACCATGCAGAGCTCATCAGCACAGGTGACCATGATGGAGTCCCAGAATCGCAAAAGAGCTCCAGCATGGACCGAACGGGAGGTACGGGATCTGATCGCTGTTTGGGGAGAGGAATCCGTGCTATCAGAACTCCGTTCCAGTTTTCGAAATGCCAAAACCTTTGTGAAAATCTCCCAGGGCATGAAGGACAGAGGCCATAACAGGGACCCGAAGCAGTGCCGCATGAAACTGAAGGAGCTGAGGCAAGCCTACCAGAAAACCAGAGAGGCGAACAGCCGCTCTGGGTCAGAGCCCCAAACATGCCGCTTCTATGATGAGCTGCATGCCATTTTAGGGGGTTCAGCCACCACTACCCCAGCTGTGTTGTTTGACTCCTTCAATGGAGATGGAGGCAATACGGAAGCAGGTTTTGGGGACGAAGAAGATGATGATGAGGAGGAGGTTGTAGATAGCTCACAGCAAGCAAGCGGAGAAACCGGTTTTCCTGACAGCCAGGAACTGTTTCTCACCCTAGACCTGGAGCCAGTACCTCCCGAACCCACCCAAGGCTGCCTCCTGGACCCAGCAGGCGGAGAAGGGACCTCTGGTGAGTGTACCTTTTAAAATACTATACATGGTTTAAAAGCAAGCATGTGAAGGGATTACTTTGCCCTGGCATTTGCGGTTCTCCTAGATGTAGTCCTAAAGCCTTTGCAAAAGGTTTCTGGGGAGGGCAGCCTTATTGCGTCCTTCATGGTAGGACACTTTACCACTCCAGGCCAGTAACACGTACTCGGGAATCATTGTAGAACAAAGCGGGAGGAAGCACAGGCAGGAATGTCTGTGAGGGGAGGGCTCCTGCCTCATACTGGGAATGAGGGGCGATCAACAGGTTATCTCAAGTGCTTATATACAAATGCACAAAGCCTTGGAAACAAGCAGGGAGAACTGGAGGTCCTGGTGATGTCAAGGAACTATGACGTGATTGGAATAACAGAGACTTGGTGGGATAACTCACATGACTGGAGTACTGTCATGGATGGTTATAAACTGTTCAGGAAGGACAGGCAGGGCAGAAAAGGTGGGGGAGTAGCACTGTATGTAAGGGAGCAGTATGACTGCTCAGAGCTCCGGTACGAAACTGCAGAAAAACCTGAGTGTCTCTGGATTAAGTTTAGAAGTGTGTGCAACAAGAGTGATGTAGTGGTGGGAGTCTGCTATAGACCACCGGACCAGGGGGATGAGGTAGATGAGGCTTTCTTCCGGCAGCTCACGGAAGCTACTGGATCGCATGCCCTGCTTCTCATGGGTGACTTTAATTTTCCTGATATCTGCTGGGAGAGCAATACAGCGGTGCATAGACAATCCAGGAAGTTTTTGGAAAGCGTAGGGGACAATTTCCTGGCGCAAGTGCTCGAGGAGCCAACTAGGGGGGGCGCTTTTCTTGACCTGCTGCTCACAAACCGGGTAGAATTAGTGGGGGAAGCAAAAGTGGATGGGAATCTGGGAGGCAGTGACCATGAGTTGGTTGAGTTCAGGATCCTGACACAGGGAAGAAAGGTAAGCAGCACGATACGGACCCTGGACTTCAGGAAAGCAGACTTCGACTCCCTCAGGGAACGGATGGCCAGGATCCCCTGGGGGACTAACTTGAAGGGGAAAGGAGTCCAGGAGAGCTGGCTGTATTTCAAGGAATCCCTGTTGAGGTTACAGGGACAAACCATCCCGATGAGTCGAAAGAATAGTAAATATGGCAGGCGACCAGCTTGGCTTAATGGTGAAATCTTAGCGGATCTTAAACATAAAAAAGAAGCTTACAAGAAGTGGAAGGTTGGACATATGACCAGGGAAGAGTATAAAAATATTGCTAGGGCATGTAGGAATGTTATCAGGAGGGCCAAATCGCACCTGGAGCTGCAGCTAGCCAGAGATGTCAAGAGTAACAAGAAGGGTTTCTTCAGGTATGTTGGCAACAAGAAGAAAGCCAAGGAATGTGTGGGCCCCTTACTGAATGAGGGAGGCAAACTAGTGACAGAGGATGTGGAAAAAGCTAATGTACTCAATGCTTTTTTTGCCTCTGTCTTCACTAATAAGGTCAGCTCCCAGACTGCTACGCTGGGCATCACAAAATGGGGAAGAGATGGCCAGCCCTCTGTGGAGATAGAGGTGGTTAGGGACTTTTTAGAAAAGCTGGACGTGCACAAGTCCATGGGGCCGGACGAGTTGCATCCGAGAGTGCTGAAGGAACTGGCGGCTGTGATTGCAGAGCCATTGGCCATTATCTTTGAAAACTCGTGGCGAACCGGGGAAGTCCCGGATGACTGGAAAAAGGCTAATGTAGTGCCAATCTTTAAAAAAGGGAAGAAGGAGGATCCTGGGAACTACAGGCCAGTCAGCCTCACTTCAGTCCCTGGAAAAATCATGGAGCAGGTCCTCAAAGAATCAATCCTGAAGCACTTGCATGAGAGGAAAGTGATCAGGAACAGCCAGCATGGATTCACCAAGGGAAGGTCATGCCTGACTAATCTAATTGCCTTCTATGATGAGATTACTGGTTCTGTGGATGAAGGGAAAGCAGTGGATGTATTGTTTCTTGACTTTAGCAAAGCTTTTGACACGGTCTCCCACAGTATTCTTGTCAGCAAGTTAAGGAAGTATGGGCTGGATGAATGCACTACAAGGTGGGTAGAAAGCTGGCTAGATTGTCGGGCTCAACGGGTAGTGATCAATGGCTCCATGTCTAGTTGGCAGCCGGTATCAAGTGGAGTGCCCCAAGGGTCGGTCCTGGGGCCGGTTTTGTTCAATATCTTCATAAATGATCTGGAGGATGGTGTGGATTGCACTCTCAGCAAATTTGCGGATGATACTAAACTGGGAGGAGTGGTAGATACGCTGGAGGGGAGGGATAGGATACAGAAGGACCTAGACAAATTGGAGGATTGGGCCAAAAGAAATCTGATGAGGTTCAATAAGGATAAGTGCAGGGTCCTGCACTTAGGACGGAAGAACCCAATGCACAGCTACAGACTAGGGACCGAATGGCTAGGCAGCAGTTCTGCGGAAAAGGACCTAGGGGTGACAGTGGACGAGAAGCTGGATATGAGTCAGCAGTGTGCCCTTGTTGCCAAGAAGGCCAGTGTCATTTTGGGATGTATAAGTAGGGGCATAGCGAGCAGATCGAGGGACGTGATCGTTCCCCTCTATTCGACATTGGTGAGGCCTCATCTGGAGTACTGTGTCCAGTTTTGGGCCCCACACTTCAAGAAGGATGTGGATAAATTGGAGAGAGTCCAGCGAAGGGCAACAAAAATGATTAGGGGTCTGGAACACATGAGTTATGAGGAGAGGCTGAGGGAGCTGGGATTGTTTAGCCTGCAGAAGAGAAGAATGAGGGGGGATTTGATAGCTGTTTTCAACTACCTGAAAGGGGGTTCCAAAGAGGATGGCTCTAGACTGTTCTCAATGGTATCAGATGACAGAACGAGGAGTAATGGTCTCAAGCTGCAGTGGGGGAGGTTTAGATTGGATATTAGGAAAAACTTTTTCACTATGAGGGTGGTGAAACACTGGAATGCGTTACCTAGGGAGGTGGTAGAATCTCCTTCCTTGGAGGTTTTTAAGGTCAGGCTTGACAAAGCCCTGGCTGGGATGATTTAACTGGGAATTGGTCCTGCTTTGAGCAGGGGGTTGGACTAGATGACCTTCTGGGGTCCCTTCCAACCCTTATATTCTATGATTCTATGATTCTATGATTCATTGCAGTGTATGTTTGCTGGCATTCAAACAACATCCGTTCTTTATCTCTCTGTGTTATCCTCAGGAGAGTGAGATATCATTCATGGTCACCTGGTTGAAATAGAGTGCTTTTCTTCAGGGGACACTCAGAGGAGCCCATTCCTGCTGGGCTGTTTGCCTGTGGCTAAACAGAAATGTTCCCCGCTGTTAGCCACAGGGAGGGGGGAAGGTTGAGGGGGTAGTCACGCGGTGGGAGGAGGCAAAATGCGACCCTGTAATGAAAGCACATGTGCTATGTATGTAATGTTAACAGCAAGGTTTACCCTGAAAGGGTGTAGCCACTGTTTTATAAAATGTGTCTTTTTAAATACCGCTGTCCCTTTTTTTTTCTCCACCAGCTGCATGTGTTTCAATGATCACAGGATCTTCTCCTTCCCAGAGGCTAGTGAAGCTTAGAAAGAAAAAAAAACGCACTCGCGATGAAATGTTCTCCGAGCTCATGCTGTCCTTCCACACTGACAGAGCACAGACGAATGCGTGGAGGCAAATAATTTCAGAGTGCAGGAAAGCACAAAATGACCGGGAGGAGAGGTGGCGGGCTGAAGAGAGTAAGTGGCGGGCTGAAGAGAGTAAGTGGTGGGCTGAAGACAGGGCTGAAGCTCACATGTGGCGGCAGCGTGATGAGAGGAGGCAGGATTCAATGCTGAGGCTGCTGCAGGACCAAACCAGTATGCTCCAGTGTATGGTTGAGCTGCAGCAAAGGCAGCTGGAGCACAGACTGCCACTGCAGCCCCTCTGTAACCAACCGCCCTCCTCCCCAAGTTCCATAGCCTCCACACCCAGACGCCCAAGAACACGGTGGGGGGGCCTCCGGCCAACCAGCCACTCCCCCACAGAGGATTGCCCAAAAAAAAGAAGGCTGTCATTCAATAAATTTTAAAGTTGTAAACTTTTAAAGTGCTGTGCTTAAAGTGCTGTGTGGCATTTTCCTTCCCTCCTCCACCACCCCTCCTGGGCTACCTTGGTAGTCATCCCCCTATTTGTGTGATGAATGAATAAAGAATGCATGAATGTGAAGCAACAATGACTTTATTGCCTCTGCAAGCGGTGATTGAAGGGAGGAGGGGCGGGTGGTTAGCTTACAGGGAAGTAGAGTGAACCAAGGGGCGGGGGTTTCATCAAGGAGAAACAAACAGAACTTTCACACCGTAGCCTGGCCAGTCATGAAACTGGTTTTCAAAGCTTCTCTGATGTGTACCGCACCCTTCTGTGCTCTTCTAACCGCCCTGGTGTCTGGCTGCGCGTAACCAGCAGCCAGACGATTTGCCTCAACCTCCCACCCCGCCATAAACGTCTCCCCCTTACTCTCACAGATATTGTGGAGCACACAGCAAGCAGTAATAACAGTGGGAATATTGGTTTCGCTGAGGTCTAAGCGAGTCAGTAAACTGCGCCAGCGCGCCTTTAAACATCCAAATGCACATTCTACCACCATTCTGCACTTGCTCAGCCTGTAGTTGAACAGCTCCTGACTACTGTCCAGGCTGCCTGTGTACGGCTTCATGAGCCATGGCATTAAGGGGTAGGCTGGGTCCCCAAGGATACATATAGGCATTTCAACATCCCCAACAGTTATTTTCTGGTCTGGGAATAAAGTCCCTTCCTGCAGCTTTTGAAACAGACCAGAGTTCCTGAAGATGCGAGCATCATGCACCTTTCCCGGCCATCCCACGTTGATGTTGGTGAAACGTCCCTTGTGATCCACCAGAGCTTGCAGCACTATCGAAAAGTACCCCTTGCGGTTTATGTACTCGGCGGCTTGGTGCTCCGGTGCCAAGATAGGGATATGGGTTCCGTCTATAGCCCCACCACAGTTAGGGAATCCCATTGCAGCAAAGCCATCCACTATGACCTGCACATTTCCCAGGGTCACTACCCTTGATATCAGCAGATCTTTGATTGCGTAGGCTACTTGCATCACAGCAGCCCCCACAGTAGATTTTCCCACTCCAAATTGATTCCCAACTGACCGGTAGCTGTCTGGCGTTGCAAGCTTCCACAGGGCTATCGCCACTCGCTTCTCAACTGTGAGGGCTGCTCTCATCTTGGTATTCATGCGCCTCAGGGCAGGGGAAAGCAAGTCACAAAGTTCCATGAAAATGTCCTTACGCATGTGAAAGTTTCGCAGCCACTGGGAATCGTCCCAGACCTGCAACACTATGCGGTCCCACCAGTCTGTGCTTGTTTCCCGAGCCCAGAATCGGCGTTCCACAGCATGAACCTGCCCCATTAGCACCATGATGCATGCATTGGCAGGGCCCATGCTTTCAGAGAAATCTGTGTCCATGTCCTGATCACTCACGTGACCGCGCTGACGTCGCCTTCTCGCCTGGTATCGCTTTGCCAGGTTCTGGTGCTGCATATACTGCTGGATAATGCGTGTGGTGTTTAATGTGCTCCTAATTGTCAAAGTGAGCTGAGCGGCCTCCATGCTTGCCTTGGTATGGCGTCCGCACAGAAAAAAGGCGCGGAACGATTGTTTGCCGTTGCTCTGACGGAGGGAGGGGCGACTAACGACACGGCTTACAGGGTTGGCTTCAGGGAGCTAAAATCAACAAAGGGGGTGCCTGTACATCAAGGAGTATTTCAGGCAGGACTTCACGGAGGGTTCCAATAAGAAATGGTGCACCTAAGTTATCGTTCTTATTGGAATAAGGAGGTTAGCCTGGCCTCTGATTGATACATGGCTAGATTTACCTCGCTGCACCTTCTCTGTGAGTGACTGCAGTGTGACCTAGAGGAATGAGTCCCCTAGACAGGGGAGGAGGCAAATGAGTACAAAACAAATCTGGTCTATTTCTTGTTTTGACCCACTCCATCTATCTTTTACATCTTTGGCTGGCAGCAGACGGTGCAGAAGGACTGCATGCCATCCACATCTCATGGCTGCTCGGCAGAAGATGGTACAGTACGACTGCTAGCCATCCTCATCTCTTGCCTGCCCGGCAGAAGATGGTACAGTACGACTGCTAGCAATCCGTATCGCCTGCCTGCTCACCATAAGACTGTTCAATAGGACTGACTGCAGGACTAAAGAGAATGACCTGGTCAAGTCACTCCAAATTTAGTCCCTGCGCCCATGTCTGCCCAGGCGCTCCCAGCCGACGTGGCCAGGAGCACCTCAGACACGACGAGGACGACTACCAGTCGTATTGCACCGTCTGCTGCCAGAAGGCAATGGGTTGCTGCTACTGTTTAGCAATGCCGTACCACATCTGCCAGCACCCAGGAGACATAGGGTGACGGTTACCTGAGCGGGCTCCATGCTTGCCGTGGTATGGCGTCTGCACAGGTAACTCAGGAAAAAAGGCGCGAAATGATTGTCTGCCCTTGCTTTCACGGAGGGAGGGAGGGAACGGGGGCCTGACGATACGTACCCAGAACCACCCGCGACAATGTTTTAGCCCCATCAGAGTGCTCCATTGTGACTGCTCTGGACAGCACTCTCAGATGCCCGATTGTTTGCCGTTGCTCTGACGCCGGGAGGGGCGACTGAGGACACGGCTTACAGGGTTGGATTCAGGGTGCTAAAATCAACAAAGGGGGTGTCTTTACATCAAGGAGTATTTCAGGCAGGACTTCACGGAGGGTTCCAATAAGAAATGTACACCTAAGTTATCGTTCTTATTGGAACAAGAAGGTTAGCCTGGCCTCTGATTGATACGTGGCTAGATTTACCTCGCTGCACCTTCTCTGTGAGTGACTGCAGTGTGACCTAGAAGAATGAGTCCCCTAGACAGGGGAGGGGGGGAAGCAAATGAGTACAAAACAAATCTGGTCTATTTCTTGTTTTGATCCACTCCATTTATCTTTTACATCTTTGGCTGGCAGCAGACGGTGCAGAAGGACTGCATGCCATCCACATCTCATGGCTGCTCGGCAGAAGATGGTGCAATAGGACTGCTAGCAGTCCGTATCGCCTGCCCGCTCACCATAAGACGGTTGAATAGGACTGACTGCAGGACTAAAGAGAATGACCTGGTCAAGTCACTCCAAATTTAGTCCCTGCGCCCATGTCTGCCCAGGCGCTCCTGATCGACCTCACAGAGGCGACCAGGAGCACCTCGGACATGACGATGACGGCTACCAGTCGTACTGTACCGTCTGCTACCACAAGGCAAGGGGTTGCTGCTACTGTGTAGCAATGCCGTACCGCGTCTGCCAGCACCCAGGAGTCATAGGGTGACGGTTACCTGAGCGGGCTCCATGCGTGCCGTGGTATGGTGTCTGCACAGGTAACTCAGGAAAAAAGGCGCGAAATGATTGTCTGCCCTTGCTTTCACGGAGGGAGGGAGGGAACGGGGGCCTGACGATATGTACCCAGAACCACCCGCGACAATGTTTTAGCCCCATCAGGCATTGGGATCTCAACCCAGAATTCCAATGGGCAGTGGAGACTGCGGGAACTGTGGGATAGCTACCCACAGTGCAACGCTCCGGAAGTCGACTCTAGCCTCGGTACTGTGGAAGCGCTCCGCCGAGTTAATGCACTTAATGCACTTAGAGCATTTTCTGTGGGGACACACACACTCGAATATATAAAACCGATTTCTAAAAAACCGACTTCTATAAATTCGACCTTATTCCGTAGTGTAGACATACCCACAGACTCCTTTGTCTATAGGAGGCTGGATTTGATCCAGCCCAAGTTTATATATGATTGCTACTATTACTTCATGATGGCTCTCTAGTGGCCTATAGGAAACAAGCTGGTGCTGGTCTCAACCCACTTCTTAGGGAACAGCTATCCATGTAACAAACACTAACGGGCAGCCTCAGCATTGGTGCCAGTTCATTGAATAGACATGGAAACTGAAACTACCCTCCTCATTGGACTGGGTTCATCTGGCACTGATGCCATCATTGTGGGGAAATCGGTACTACTCCTACCTGTTCTGGGGATAAACAGAAAACTTCAGTATTCAGATCATCAAATCCTGCTGCTTTCACACTACATTCGTTTCAAAGGGCACTGTCTGCTCAAATTTGACCCCCAAATTAGATTTTTCTAAAATCAAATTTCTACAAACCTTGGGCCAACTGGAACATTTCTGGTTTTCTGAAAAACAAGTTTTAAAAGCAAATTAGTTATTCCCTTCAGTGTTTTCAATCCAAATATTGCAACCCAGAGAACTTGACAAAGAAATGGATATAACTGATTTTTACTATCCTAGGTGAGAGAGATGCCAAAAACAGAATTACTCTATATAATATAATATAGAGTATTTTTAAGTCTACGGTGGTATTAGTGATGTATAGGCAACAAAATAGTGTGTGTGTGTGTGTGTGTGTGTGTAGGTAGAGAAATGTGTGTTGAACTCTGGAGTTGCACTCTGATTTAGGTGGAGACTTTTCTAAAATGTGTTTTGAAAAATCTAAATCAGACGTTGAATATAACTGACAATGATCCTAATGGCACAGTTAGTGTACACTTATTTTATAAATACTGTATATTGTGCATTTAATACTTGACCTCAGGGTTTTCTTCATTCTAAAGAAAATTTTGTATCCTTTATTTGTTAGGTAGCTTCTAAATCCTTAGGCTCACAAGGTGGTGCAATTTTATTTTAATACTGATTACCATTCTGCTAGAAAATGCAAACCTTTTTCTAAGTGTACAGATGCAGCAGTTTCTGTACTCTAGAATAAGTATAGGGAATTAAAATCAGGCTGTTGGAGAATTTGTACATGGATCACTGCTTAATACATGACCCTTTTTTGGTTTGCATGTATTGGCTCTTTTTTCCAGCAAATCCTTCTAGTGTTTCTGCACAGTAACTTGTAACTAGGGCAGGGAGAGAGAAGAGGAGGATACATTTTAGCAGCGGCTGTTTAAACATCCAGCAGATAGCGCTACTACTCCAGATTACAGTGTTTTTGAAGTGAAAGAAGGCAACAAGGTTTTCAGGAGAAACTGGTTACAGTGTATGCAGTACACTGATTTGGATACTTAGTAAAATGACAGGTGAAACTCTTGCTAGTTTTCAAGGTAAGTGAGTGCGTTGAATATACAATGAGTTCACAATACGCTACAACCTGTGTCAACTTTTTAGTTTCCACTAAAACTATTTCACACAGTTACACTTGTGAAAATAGAGGAAATAGATACATGTCTAGTGAATTGTTTTTTAAAAATAAATCACAAAGCAGGCTATAAATCATTCCAAATTTGCACTGAAATGTTGATTGCTTGCTTTGCCAAACTTGCATGTGTAATTTTCTGAAATGTATTAATTGTGTATGAAGGATTAAAACAAAGAACAATAATAAAGTCTTTAACTAGGAGATGATCGCGTGCTCAAAACATTCAATTGCACTCCAGAAGCGTGTGCAAATGGAGACATTCATCTGCAATAGCAGATTGGACGATACAAGAGAGTAATGCAATTGTCCTCTCTTGCCCTCCACCCCAGCAGCAAATCCCCACCCCAGTGGCAGGTGGACAGTGTTGCTATGAAGAAAAAGAATCAATTGTC
The DNA here is from genome assembly GCF_965140235.1 of Caretta caretta. Lineage (NCBI taxonomy): Eukaryota > Metazoa > Chordata > Testudines > Cheloniidae > Caretta > Caretta caretta. The sequence continues at coordinate 85,961,504 of NC_134210.1, read as the reverse complement.
TGAACTCCAGACTGCCACACGCCAGACCTCCACTATTGTGCGCTTTCTATAGAAATGCAAAGTAGCAGCGTGTGCCATCCACAATCTGCTCCACACACCGACTCATTATTCATACAGGGCTTGTGTCCTCATTTTGGTAAAGTTTGCAAGAACATTTCTGCAGCAACCTAAATTGGTAGTAAGTCTGCCAAGCAAAAATAACTAGTGTGCTTGGAAAGGAACTCAAAGCATGCAAAATTAGGGAGTACAATATGCAATGATCCACGTGTAAATGTAATTTGTCTGTAATGTAAAACACTCTCCTCACCCTTTAATTTTTATTGCGATTCTGCCCTACTTACTTGTATTGCACTCTAAATAAACCGGTAAGAGTTGCATTGTCTTTGTGTTCCCCAATGCAATATTTTAGTGCATTTTGCATAATTTTTATTAAGACGAGGTTCACAGGTTGCAATAGCACCAAACAACGCAACGTAATTTATACCCTTTTTCTGGTTTTTTGTTTAAAAAAAAAAAAGGAAAGAAAAAAAATTACATCTGCAGTGTCTGCCTGGCAACACCATAACAAAAGCAGCAGCACTAGCAGACTCGAGGCAATCTAATTCCCCCACCCCCCCACGTGGCCTCCTGGCACGAGCCGGCCCAGCCTACCGCCCGATTATCATAATAATACTCCCTTAGCCTGGCCAATGAGGGCTGCAGAGACTCCGCCAGCTGCCGGCACAGCAGCCAGGCTGCCTATAAATACGGCAGCTGCCGCCAGTCTCCACTTCGCAGTCGCCAGGACCCGCGCAGAGCTCGTCGGGGAACCAGAGCGTGGGATCTAAACGCCGAGCCGCCCCGTGTGGATACGGATACAGGCTGTGAGACGCGACATGACTCTGGAGGAGATTCACGGCCAGGAGCCAGTGCCCGAGAGCAGCGACAGGTACCTACCCCGCCGGGGCGTGCTGCGGGCGCTGCTGAGCCCGCGGGCTGCTGCCGGGGCGCGGGGCGGGCGGCGCGTGCAGGGGAGCGGCTCCCGGGGGTCTCGCGGCGGCGGGGGCGACATGGGGGGGGTCTCGCGCCGGGCCCCGGACTGAGCCGCCTCCCCGCTCTGTGTTGCAGGATGCAGGGCGCCGGCAAAGCCCTCCACGAGCTGCTGGTGGCGGCGCAGCGGCGCGGCGGCCTCACGGCCGGGGTCTACGAGTCGGCCAAGCTGATGAACGTGTGAGTATCCGTGCGGCGGCGGGGCCGGGGGGTGGCGGCGCGGGCTGTGGCCGGCGCGGGGTGCCCGGGCCCTGTGGCGCCGCCTCTAACCCCCGCTCTGCCCCGCAGCGACCCCGACAAGGTGGCGTTCTGCGTGCTGGCCGCGGCCGAGGAGGACGAGGGGGACATCGCCCTGCAGATCCACTTCACCCTCATCCAGGCCTTCTGCTGCGACAACGACATCGACATCGTCCGCCTGCACGACATCCCCAAGCTGGCCGACATCGTGGGGCCCAGCGAGGAGTCGGGGGAGCCGCGCGACCTGCACTGCATCCTCATCACGGTGAGTCCGGGGCCGCCGCCCAGGGCCCTCCGGCAGCCAGCCCAGACCTGCTCCTACCAGGGCTAAAGCGCCCTGTTGCCCCTGTGTGACCCAGGGAGTCCAAATCCCGTGCTCCATGCCGCCTCTGGGTGCAGCAATTAATGGATTGCTGGTGTTCAGCTAACACCACAGATTTCTTTCCCCCACCCCTTTCTTGCTCCATCCTGCCCATTTAAAGAGACTAGTTCACTTTCCCAAAGCCCCAATCTCTTGCTGATCTAGTTTAGTAATATGTACTCATAGAATGTGTTTTGTCTTGTCCATTCTTCTCACAGAATCCCAATGAGGATGCTTGGAAAGACCCAGCCCTGGAAAAGCTAAATCTCTTTTGTGAGGAAAGCCGAAATGTCAATGATTGGGTGCCCACGATCACCCTGCCTGAGTGATGAAGGTTCAGTGCACTGGAGAGGTTGAAACCTTTGTTGCATTCTCATCATGGTGTTGCACACCTGGGTGAACCAACAAGTTGCTGATTCTGTGGATTAGCCTGGTCAAGAGATCGGATTAAGCCGCTCAGACTGGCAAGCAGTGGGCTCGGGCTCTTGTGGAGAAGAAAGAAGTGAGGGAGAAGGGGGATGTCTCATGCCAGCAGTGAATCCCCACTGTGCTGCAGCAGTGGAATGGCTGGCATGCCATGGAGCTGAATGAGTATTGCAAGTTTACAGGAGCTGAAGAAATATTGCAAGTTTTCAGGTCAAGTGGAACTGTAAGAAGGCAGGACAGAAGGTTGGGGAATCTGACAAAAATGACTTGGAAAGATTGGACAAAATATTGTAACTATGAACTGTTGGCACTGTCTATAAAACTTTAAGAAGAAACATTTTGATGGCCTAATAGAGACTTATTACTGTGACAATTATACAAAGACTTTTCTACAAAGACTTATGCAGACCAATTTTATCCGAGGCCTTTGGGCTGCTTTGCAAAACTTGGTTTAATAATGCAATAATACTTTTTATTTATGCTGCTATTAAAGTTCTAATGTTTATAATAAACTTTTTTTGATAAATAACTCTGTTCTTTTGCTTACTGGGTGGGGAAAACCTTATTGTCATTTTTAAAGGTCTTGGGCTACCTCTTTCATATCCCTTTACTTCTATAAAGTTGTGCTATAATGAACCAACACATGGAAATTTGCCCTTACTTAAAAATACTTTTACCTCTAAGGGATAGCAGCTGATTGACTAGAAAGCATGGCTATTAAAACTGATCATTTGACCTTTCACTCCTTTGCTGCAGCAGCTGCTGATCACAACAGCTTGCAAGGCTGAGGAGCTGCATGCTTAATGAGCTGAGTTATTATCATAGGCAGCCTTTGTAGTCCACTAGAGAGGAATAGGTTTCAGACCTCAAGGGTTTTTTAAATATAAAAGGGTTAATTATAATTTAAGATACCAGTATTGGAATCTGTCAAAGTAACTATCTGACAGTAGCCATGAGTAAATTATACAGAAACATTTAAAATATGATGAAAGCCTACATGCCTTTCTGGTTGCATTTAATACTTTATTTAGATTACAAGTAAGTAAAGCTAAAACCTTGCAAACACAACGAACATTGCATACATATTTCTGAGGTAATAGCTTGCATCTACTTCAAGCAGTTGTCTGACTTGACTGACTGCCATGTTACCTAGAGCAATAGAAGCTGGGGTTCCCAAACCCAATTGCCTGAATAAAACAAAATCAAGTTCTGGGAGCTATCTAGGCAAAGATGCATGTTTAAAAAATTAACTTGTTACATTATTATATGGTGTAATATCACTACTTAGGTGTGCTGTTGTCTGAGCATTCAGCAGGGAGATTCTAAAATACAGTAAAAAGAAAAGATACTTGTAGCACCTTAGACTAACAAATTTATTTGAGCATAAGCTTTCGTGAGCTACAGCTCATTACAGTGAACGTCTAGTGGGCTGTACCTACTACATGCTTACAAAAGACAGTTGTGAAGTTGCTGAAAAATCTTTCTTAGGAGAAGAGCACAGGAGAATGACACACACAATCCATAGTCTTATTTTAATAGCATTTATGCAAAGTATGCTAATGCATCCTGTGACTGTAGGTGAAGAAGAGAACAAGCCTGAACTGTAGCATTAAGTATCTTTCAGGAAAATAACTTCACAGGTGTCAACATAGTTCCTCTATTAGTTGCTTTGCAAGTGACTAGCATTTCTAAGTAGAATAGTTCAGGTGTATGTGTATTTGAGGATTTCATTGCATCACGTGCTCCTGCTTCCATTGTTCTTGATAATGGAAGTTCACATTCTCTGTGGTTTCTCTATTCCTATGGTGGAATATGTTCCATGTACTCATTGCTGTGCTTTATTGTCATTGCCATTATGTGGTATGATAGAGCATCATAATGCAAATAGAGTAATTCATATTCCTGATACAAGTAACATAGCAAGAAATATCCTAAATAGTTTTATTCTGTGAGGAATTACTCTGGTGAAGTATACATTAGGCTTCTAAGTTTAATTAATTTATTTTATTTCTGTGCTACCCTTTCCTATGGATGGTTTTACATGTTTGTTTCCTATAATATGGAGTATTTTAAGATAAATAGAACAGCTATGGTTAGCAAAGCAGGCTGTTACATCTGTTATAGAACTTTAAGCATGTTACTCTTGGGACACAGTTGAAAATGTCTGGTATTTAAATACTGTAGTGCATTAAAAATACAAAAGATAAAAATAAGTGTTGAGGAGGTGGAAATTTTAAAATTTTATGCCTCCACTTGCACATGTTCTCACTTCAAAAATTACTTTTAAACTAAGGCTTTCTTAGTATTATTAAGAAGGAGTGATGTCTTTTCCATCAGTTAAGAAGAAAACCTACTCATACAGCACTAGTGCAAAGGAGCAAAGATTGCTTCTAAAGCAATTACCTTGACACATATGAAATATCAAGTCAGTTTTTCTGCATTAACAAATATATGCTCTTTTGTTTTTGAGACTCTTGCAGGTCTGTGGTAGATTTCTAAGAAATAGCACTCTTACATAATCAGTATGTGGCTCAGAACAGCTAAAAATGAACTGTCCTGACATCAACTTTTATGCAAAGTGTGAGCAGTAAATTATAGCCTTGAATGGTTTAACAAGCTGTTGAGCAGAGAAAACTGAACAAAGTTCTTACATTATAGACATTGCATTAAAATGAAGAAATAACTTGGCCTGGTTGGACTGTGTATATAAGCCATGGTACTTATTAGGAGAAAGGTTTAGTTTATTTTATTTTAAGTAGGAAAGCAAAACAACATTCCTAAAACTAATTTAATCTACAGTAACTGCTTTAGTAGCTATGGTGAAAATATATTGTGCTTCAGACAATAATGAAACAAGCCCAAATCAGCACTCTAATTTTGAAGTACACACTTGGAAAAGAAGGAGATGATTTTGCACTTACTTTCATTACAAGTTGAGAGGCTGCCCCGGCCTCTCTGTATGTCTTGAAAATTGCAATTTGTGCCTTGTGAAAAGTATATCAATTCATTTTTTTGACCCATATGCTACTGAAAATCTTTCTGGTTTAATGCATTTCGCTGGAGTGCAAATAGCGGTAAGCCCAATTTAGCTTGGGTTTGTTATTAAAATGGCCCGTAGTGATCAATATTTACTGCATAGCAATCAAATATATGCAGTTTATGAGATACATACTCTTGCAAATATTTCTAAGGATGGACATCACTTAACGTGGCAAAACTTCAGCAGCTGGTATCAATTAACCTGAGTAATCTTTACATACTCAAATATATTAATCTGTGAGAAAAAACTGTACAGTTGTTATAAAGGTACAATGTATGTGTGTCCTTAGGTGTTGGTGGGGCTAAGGCCCCTCAATAACACTCCATCTGTCAGCCACACTGTAGTATCCATAATGTGGCTTACTGTAGGGCAGCATTCAGTACCACTTACTGCCACTGGATAACTCCAGGAAGGACTGGAGCTGCTTCAGTCCTTGAAGACTCCAATACATCTGGCTGCCATAGAGAGACTCCCAATAAATTGGACAACCAGGAGCCCCTGCAAAACATGGGCAGCAGGTACTTTAGTCCCACAATGGCTGAATTTTGCATATGCTTCTTGGAGGTAAAATCAGTCCCTTGTTGCCTTTGATCCTTTGGTGTATCACTGGGGGCTGTGGGTGGGTTGGGGGAGTAGGCTGAGCTGGGAATAGAATGAAAAGGGGTTAATGAGGAGGGAGCATTTGGGACCGGTTTACTGAGTTTACTGGTTCAGTTGTGGGAGAAGAATAGGTTTTGGCACCAAAGATATCTTACCTGAGGGAGGTTCAGTAGGAAAAGGTTGGGGTTCTGAGTAGTGGGGAAGTTTTGAGCTAAGAGGTGAGGGGAGAGGAGAAAATCTCTCCTTGCACTTCTCTTTGTAATTTTCCTCCCATGGGTGCTGCATGATGGTCAGATCCATGTATTTTAATAATATTGTAAAATCATAAACATTAAAAGATAAGTATTATTACATCATTATGACTGTATTCACATCCTACATGCTACTGCAATAATATTTGTATGAAGTATGCCTTTTGAGGCATATGAAAACTAATAGCACTCTGGTTATTAATATCGTTGTAAAATGCCTATGTTAACATATGTGAAGTTTTGAATTCCCTTTGTATGATGTTACTGGCATATATTTAAGACCAGACAGCCTAACCTAGGTAAAGGTGATAAACAGGACTGCCCTAAACAAAGGATTAGGTGGGTTTACCTCAATTTACCTATTTTCTGTAAACACAGCTATTGAGCTAAACTAGTGGGGATTATTCTGAGCCTGAACTCAAGAGACAGAGAATTAATGTGGCTCCTACGCTCCAGAGAGAGACACATGCAGCTGAATCCCCGGAAGGCCTTCTTGACTTGTAAGACAAAGACATCTTTTTGGGAATATAAGGAGGAGAGAGAGTTTCCATCTTGTTCTTTCACATTATGAAGACAAAGAAACCAAATGATTTGATCTCTGTGATGGGTAGGCCAGCCAGTAAAAAGCTGGAAAGGAGACTGGGACTGAAAGAAACCGTCTTGAACAAAGACTGTAACTTCCTAGATTAAGTCTGACTTTTAGATCCATGTTTTCACTTTTATTTGCTTGTAACCATTTCTGCCTTTATTTCTTTTACTTGGTATCGCTTAATCCATGGTCTTCTGTTAATAGACTTGTTTTGTTTTTACTATAAACCTATTCACTTCAGTGTTTGAAGTTAAATTGATGGGCTGTGATGTACAGACTCTTTAAAAAAGCAGCAAGCAATGTTTTCTGTGGATGCATAGTGGCAGTGGCTCTGCATTGGAGAGAAATATCTCTGAGGAATTCAGGGGCTGGAGTTCACTGACTGTTACCAGCTATATGAAGTTTGGGTCAGGAGAGCCTTGAGGAGTTTGCTGGTGAGGAACACAGACTAGTGTGACAGGGAGCTGACACAGTCTAATCACCCCACCAGCAAAACTCTTGCTGAGGCAGAGAGATGTAACACAGTGACTCACAGTTCTGAGCATCCCCAACAGCATGCTTCAGTCATCTAGTCCATTTCTCTGCTAGTGCAATTGTGTACTTGATGCCTTGTTCAGTCTAGTTTTAAATTTCTCAAGCAATGGTGTTCCATTACTTCCTTTGGGTATCTATTCCTCGACCTAACAGTGCTTACTGTCAAGAAAATTTCCCTGATATTTTCTGTTTTCCTTAATTACATTCACTTATGCCTAGTTATACTCCTGTGTATCACTCTAAATAATTCTCTCTTTCTCTCTCTCTTTGGTGTTTACACTTTTCATTTCATTGTTGATGGTCATCCTCTTTCTTCTTAGATGCCCAACTGGTGTATATGGTCCTTAGCCCATGGTACTTCTGGTGTGTATGGTACTTTGTTCTTTTAACTACTTTTATATCCTAATCAAAATATAAAACATATACACATACATGCATATAGGACTAAGTTCCTGGAAGATAATGCTCCTAACTCCGCAATTGAATGGGCAGTGTTGGAGGGCGGAAGGGAAGTGTATCAAGAGAGATATACTTAGAGATCAGAATAGAATCACATTGCTGTGGAAGCGTAGTGTGCATAGTGTGCTGCTCGATCTGTGCAGATGCTTGCAGACCTGTAGGAAGGGGTATGCTTATGGCATAAAGATATGTAGTTAGGAGAAAAGACAGGGGCGGGTATCCTGCTGTCTTAAGTCTGTAAAACTGGTGTGGTGTTAAACTACTGTAGTTGGAGGCTATTTTTATTGACTTATGCTCTGAAGGGAGCCAGTCATTGTGGAAATGTTAAGTGCCGAAATGTTCCAAGGTCAGGACATGAAGACCAGATGCATTTCAGCAAATCCATTACCTGCCAATCCTCAAATCCTCCTGTCAAATGAAAACAGCAGAAAGTGGCAAGGTTACAGTGTCAGGTGTACAGAATATACATCATCGCTGGAAACAAGTGCAATCATGTGTCAGCAGGAATTAGTTTGGGGGGTAAGGGGAAGGCATGTGTGAGTATTGTACTCCTTGAACGGACATACAGTTACAGAGGTCAGCCATGCACATGACTATGCCAGGAGATCCCAAATCCACTGCATATGTTAAAGCAGGGGTGACAAAATCATAGACATACAGAGCTGGCATAATACCCAGGGAGGAGGCATAATTAATGCCATCCATTCTGCAGACTGTAATTAAAGATTGGCCTTTGAATCCTTCTCATTTCCCATCCACTCCATCATTACAGAAATGGTTTGCTTGCTTGTTTGCTAAAGTTTGGACAAGTGATGACAGGATATTGGAAGAGCTGGATAAATACTGTTACTATTTGCTAAATGTCCTGCAGCAAGATATATGTGCAAACATTGTTTGAGATATTAGGGATGTGTTGGTGTCTTTATCTGCATGGAAATCATGTTAATATAATTATATAAGCTCATAGACATAAAAAATATGCTGTGCTGAGAAATCCCAAACTTTCTTCCTGCACTGGCATTTGCCCACCCACATTTCTAGAATTTTGCTGGCAAGAAAAGGAATGAAATGCTCACCAGTGTGAGACAATGCCTCTTTGTAGAGCTGACTGAAGATCTACTTTCAGGATGTGATATAGGCACACTGGCAATTATAAACTATTTTGTATAACGCAGTTGGGCCACAATCTTCTTTCATGTTTAAGCATGGTTATCTTTGAAGTGTAGAGAGGGATTTAGAGATAACAACTGAGTTTTTATTAAAATAATTATAATATTATCTTCAGGGAGGACTGAAAAGAGTGTGAGGGGGAAAATACACTTTCTACATTATGGAGAGAACAAGTTCTATTTGGTTCTGGAGAAACTTCCACTTCCTAAATTCTAAAGCAGGATACCCAGTAAGTGAAACCCAAGATGGAAGCATTACGTTATCAGAAAAAAGTCTTATTGTTTGATCATATGCTGAAGTTAGGGTTTTGCTTCAAGCAGCTTAGGTCAGAATTTTCAGACTTGGGTGTCTAAAATTAGTCTCCTCAATCCACATTTAGGCACCTATGTGAAAATTACGTGATTTTCACAGGTGCTCAGTATCCACAATTCTCATTGAAGTTGGTGAGAACTAAGGATGCTCAGCATGTCTGAAAATCAGTCCAGGTGTTTAAATAAAGAATTAGGACCAATATTTCCAATAGTGGCCATCTCAAGTTGCACCTCCATCCACATTTAGACATGTGTATATATAAACACTTAAGAGTCCAAAACCTCTAAAAATTAGGTTAGCTGCCTACATATGGATTTATAGGCCCAAAGTTAGGTGTCCCAATTTGAAAATTTGTGCCATAAGCATTTCTTGGGTGTCATATATACTCCAATTATTTGCTGATTAAGAATAATTATGTAGAGGAAACACAACTTAAATTATGCTACAAAATCTGCATTATCTTTACTTTCCCCCTTACAATTTCTCAAGGTCTTTTCTGTGGGTTAAATGGTCCCACGGGTAACAGCAAATTCACATCTCACTATTGTTTTGATTTCTGTAATTACAAATCATTGTATTTTTTCTAAAAAGATAGAAAGTACTGTTGGTGGTTTTATGTCTCTAAATGTCTGATATTTACTAAATGACAGTAAGTAAATTTGGATGAGTTGGATACATTTGAAAGGGGAAGGATGCTAGAGTTTCATTTTTTCCAAAGGGTCAGTAGTAAGCGTCATTAATACAAATGTTCTCTGTCTTTCACACTGCTTCATTCTTGCAGCATTACAAAGTACTTCAAATAAAATACTGGGAAAAAAAAGGTAATAACTAGGGTTGCATGGTTTGTACTAAATTATTACGTTGCTGGAACATTACACTTTCTGGAATGCTGGAGAGAAATGATAGATCAACTATGCATAGTCTGCACCGAGTTAAGAATCAGTCACCTCGTTTCACTCCTTGGCTTAGCCTTACACAGGTTCACAGGCTGACTAAGTCAAACTGATGCCTCCCATGTTTTAAAACAGGCCTTTATTGTGCTTAGGTGGCCTGTTTAGCAGGAGGATGCTGTCTGGCTATTAAATGTGATTACAGAAGCTGTGCCAGGGTTCAGAACCACCTGGCTTACGAATGTGGCCAAAAAGAGGGGTTGGACCACATGGTTGTAGCCAGCGTTTGTGAAAGGGATCATCTTTCAACACAAAATCTGGTCTCTGTAACTGAAATAATTTTAGCAAAGTTCTGTTGTTGCCTGCTTGCTTTTGGAATTTCAAAAAGGCTTTGAAATGTATTGGATTTCCATGTGGCCTGGACTGGAGTGCAGGTGCAAACTTGATTGAAATGGTTAGGTACAACATTTTTAACATTGCTATCAGATGCACCCATTCCATTTTTACACCTCTTCTGAATTTTGTAGGGATTTCCTGGTTTCAGCTGGTATGTTCTGCAAAACTACCATGCAATTTGTTAAAAAAATCCCTACCTAATTTAGGGCCTGAGGCTGAGAAGTGAAAGAGAAATCTCTTTGTTAAAATGTTTTAACACAATAAATAATATTAACAATCATGACAGTAGCTCATATATAGCCCTTTATATTTTTAAATAATGGTAAACATATTTCAGACAAGTTTTCAGAGGGTGCAATGAGTTTGCCTAAACAAAACACATGTATCCCCATTGTGTATATAAAAATCAGCTTTTGTGAACATGAGCAGAGATTTGTACATGCATAATGGGTAACTGCATGTGCACATGGGAAGTAGATGCAGTATTACCCAGTTTGCACACAGACATGCATTTGGTGTTTTGCCAGTGCGTGTACTGCCCTGTCCTTTGACAGAAGAAAAATTACCAGTGAAAAACTGCTACAGAATGGAATTCCCTTTTGGAAATCTATCTTTTGCTAGATTAAGAAAAACATGAAATTGTGTTTTGATATGCTGGCTCTATAACTAATTCCCTCTTGAGCAAGTCATAATAAATTATAGTGGTACATAGAAAATCCAAGAAGGACTATTAAATCCTTGTACCTTCCCTTACCCCACTTTTATCTATGCTCATGGGATCTGGACTCCAGTTTAGAAGAAGAATTTATGTGTCATGCTGTGCTCCTCAATAATTTTTAATTTATTTGCAACTAGTGACCATGATTTAGTATTTGACATACTGCAACAGATGGGGTAGCAAAGAATTTACTCATGGGAGAAAGGAACTGTCCCAATTTCTGTTTCATGCAAGAATATTTCACGCAGAGCACTTAAAGGTACATTTTAGAGTAACATAATATATTTTTTGACTTCCTGAATTGCCACTGTATGGCTGAATATTGAGACTAAAAGGGTGCTAACATTTGCAGGGTGTCTTGTGTGCCTGAACAGCCGCAAGATCTAAATGGTGCTTTAGTTGGGCATGGCAGAATGTGGAAGCAACTATCTCCTTATGCCAAGCTCGTGTTATGTGGGAGTAGGAAAGATATTTGAAGAAGTTAGACCAAGTTATCTGCGGTTTTGGTTACAGTGGGAGGTGATATAGATCTAAAACGCAGCCAGCAACTGCTACAATGAAGATCTCTGATAGGCTCTCATATTTTTTACAAGTCAGCTGCAAATTCATGTAGGAAGCTCATGCCTATGGAACTGAAGTCTCTGTCTATCAAGATATTTTGCTTATTGTGGTAAATATTGATGGTCCCACTGTTCTTTTATCTTAATCACTAATAACCTACTAACTGCCTGAGCCTCTGGAGTGCCCTTTTAACTCGGTTGTGAAGGATTAATGCTGATAATAAAACTACATGTGCCAGACCCCACCAGGACCCTGCAGAGGAGATATGGTGCTTGAGTGCAATTGTCCATCAGAATTTAGTGTATTGCTATAGTGTTACTTCCAAGTCTTTATTGTTTAAGATATTTTGTGAGCACAGTTTTCCTTCCCTGGCTTCCTATAGGCAAAACTCCTAACTTGTCACCTTGGCTGCTGCAGAACCAAGTTCAATGGAACCAGTGGAGTTCCATCATGCAGGAAAAGCTGGGGGGAAGGTGTCTCAGGATTTCAGCAGCTTGCCAGGGAGTTGTGCACCCCCAGCTCTACTGAGGCTCCCTGCATGAATACATGCAATGGTTGTTTGAGAGGTGTCAAAAGAGAGAATGGCACAGGCTGGCAAATGCATCAACAGTCATTGCTCTTTGAAAAGCAGATATATAAGGGCACTGAAGGCTATTCCAGCCGTAAGGCTGCAGAAGTGGCCACAGATCTGATTTTCTCTCACTCCAGATCCTGAAGAGATCCTGTCCTGACCACATAGAAATCCCCAGCACCCCACCCCACCCCAGCTGATTTGTTTTTAGGTTAAGAACAGAATTTTCCCCTTAAAATGGTTGAATTTCCAAATACTCCCTGAAGCTATGCAGCACATCCGAAGAATAAGAGAAGGTTGAAAAGGATGCAGTTACTGCCATGAGTTGGCTATAAATTTGTTTTGCTGGGAAAGTGCTGGAGAAAGCAGCCACCTGATTCAGCTTTTGCTGTAATATTTTAATCTGCCAGAGGCACTTTGTTTACTGAAATGAAAAGTGAATATAGCTGCAATGGAAGTTAGCAAATACACTTACTTAAACCATTGGGAAAGCTTTTCAGTGCAATGTGCGTCAGCTGGGAGGGCTGGTACTAGAAACTAAGGTTTCTTTGTTTCTCAGCAGCAGATGATTTCCTCCCTTAGGGCAATTATGCAGCCTAATTGCCTGTAATAATCATCCCTGTTAAAAGTGTGCTGCTGCTGGTACTTATGATTTTTAGAAAAAGCATTTCCCTACCACCTTTCTGCTCCCAAGTACTAGATATGGGTGCACCAAATTTCAAGAAATCCAGATAACTTTGAACAAGATAGCAGTTGACTTACTCCAGCACCCATGATTGCTACTGTGATTATTGGAACCTATTTCCTGTGGTAGCAAATCCTTAAATAAAAGTCTTTTACAAATGACATTAGTTTCAGAAAAATGGATAATCTGATTTATGAAATGTGTCTGTTCCTAAAAGAGTCACCTGCTAGAATTTTATCACTCCAGTTAAGCATAGTTGTCTGACTGCATTATTATTTTATTTAATTATCTTTAATGTAAATAATTTTCTTTAGGCTAACAGATTAGATGTACCAATGGTATGCCTTGCGTTTAGAAATATTCAACACTAAACTGAACAAGTCAATGAAAAATATGGTGGGGTACAATTGTGCATGAGCAGGAGGCTGGATTAGATGAGCTAATAGGTATTTTCAATCTATAGTTTTTATGACCTTAGTTAAACTATAGCTGTCTTATCTTCAAAACAGTTGTGGTTCCAGCAGTATACCATCACAAATCTCTCAAAAGTATATGTCTTAGACATCCCTTGACTTTTGGGTGAGCAACCTGCAACATGGCAGCAAGCATGGGGAGGGATAGCTCAGTGGTTTGAGCATTGGCCTGTAAACCCAGGGTTGTGAGTTCAATCCTGAAGGGGGCCATTTAGGGATCTGGGGAAAAAATTGGGGATTGGTTCTGCTTTGAGATGACCTCCTGAGGTCCCTTCCAACCCTGATATTCTATTAAGTTAACACATCGGGACAAAATTCATCCTTTGTGTAACTCTGTTGACTTCAATTACAGCAGGGATTAATGCATCTTGTTGATTTTAAATAACATTGATCATTGGTATTTGGTGTTCTATTTGTACAGTAGCTTAAAGGGAAACAATCAACTCTCTTTCATTTACCTTTTGACTCAGTCATCGGATTCCTGCTCTGACTACAGATGGGAGTTGCCTGGGCTGTTTTTGTTTTTTTTCATAAATACTGACCAATTTTTAATGCTCAGTTTCCTGTTTTATTTAAAGCCAACCAATAATACTATGTGATTATTGTGAATAGACAAAAAGGGCCCAATTTCAGATGTTATGTGGCCCTATGGGGCCACTCAGGAAAGTTAATCTTTTACATCTGCTTCCAAAATAAAGGTTTCCTCCCAAGAATTCAAGGCCTTCAGATTAGTCTGATAAAGGTCACATTTTAGGAATCTAGGAGTTTATTATTGCTCATTCAGTAACAATGTTTGCATTTCAATATGTGTATTTTCATGGTAATAACTTTGACTAAATCCATAGCGTGTAATGCTTATTATTACCACTGAAGCAAACAAAGCTAAATTTAGCAGCCTTATTACTGCCCAGGATAAGTAGTGAGATTTGGTGCTCTCATCTTAAGCCAGTCACACTTTAATATTAACTTCAAATACAAAGTGCCACAGTAGAATACAACTTTAATTTGAATAGCATTTTCCATGCAAATAGAAATTGTGTCCTGAAACACTTTGCAGAATTAAACACTAAATACTGGCCAAGGGAGAGAGGAAATGAAGATGTCTGTGCAAGGGGAAAAAGAGATTGTTTCATGTAAGATTTGAAAATGGAAAGAACAGAGAGAGAACGAGAGAGAGAGAGAAAAATAGAAAGGGCATTCCAGGCCGGAGGCGCTGCATAAGACTAGGTTCTGCTATCATCAATGGCCAGAGTTGTGTAAATGGACAGAGAAGAGATGAGTTTTAATGCTAGTCAGAATTTTTTGAATTTTGAAATTTCAATGGGAAAATGAAGAAAAAAATGAATATTTTGGGGGTGAACTTTACTTTCTGTTCTTGGATCAGATCTAGTTTATTGCTTGATGAGTAGAGGGGTCAGGAAGGACATCAGAGTCAATAGCCCTGATACTGGGCTGTGACTGAGGAGTTCACAGAGCAGCTCAGAACAAGGTGATACAAATCAGGCATTAAAATACCTTTGCGGTCCCCCGGTCTTGGGAGGGTGATGTAAGTTATATCAGCCTGAGGGCTGTTATATTGGCTGCCAATACCCACATGGAGCTGTTAGATAACTTGGAATTTACTGGCCATCTTTTCCATCAGCCATGCCCTTATGCCAGCAGCCAGGATGGAGGAGATGGAGGTGTATAGGCTTTATACTCTTTACAGATCTCCTCCACTGGGGTAATTCTCCCATGGCCAGCTACAGTGGCTTTTTGACCATTTTGACTAGCGGAGTAGCCCTAACCCAGAGGAGGATCTAGACCTTGTTGTGTGAGGTGTGCTAAGTCTATGGTTGGTTTTAAAAGCAAGGAGAGCACTTTTTAACTAGATCCTGAATTGAATGGGTAGTTACTAATCAGTAGAGTTGTATGAGGATGGCTTGAGGTGGTTATTGTTCTTTGCATCTGTGAGAGGGTGTCCAGTGGAATATTGCCCATTGTGTCTCAAAAATAAAATAGTTCATTTGTCGAAATGTTTAATGGTGGAGGCCAATATGTGCTGATGTGTCATATGTACACAAATGTTCAGAATAGGTGCCATTGTCAGTTGTGCTGGGGGAGGAGAGGTACATTTACTGGAGTTCAACAGCTTCTTTCTCCCACTAAAATGTATAAGACAGTCAGGGTTATTCTGGGCCTTATCATTTTACAAATCTCCAGGAACACTAGAAACATTAGTCATCATCATGTGGTTCAAAGAGAGATGCAAACAAAACTACACAGAGTTAACTCTGAAGGGGCCCTTATTTTTTATATGTAGAAAACAAGTCTCTTATTATCAAAACTTTCCTCTAAGAAAAAGATCTCTTACTTTCTCTATGGTGGATTATTATTTTTCAACATAAACTGACTAGATCTACACGTTGAAAATACTGAGGAGCCACACACTCCCATGGAATGAACAGAAAAATCTAATGACTGGATTAGAAAACACTCAAGATCTGCTATCATTTATGGAGCTGCTAATTACTGAGAAGATAGAATGCTGTTGAAGAAATATTAAATTTTGCAGGAGTTGAAGGATTCTTGGAGCCTTGGTTAGAAATTCCTTCATGGCTGTATTTATATGATGGGACATTATTACAGAGTGAGACCTTGGGAAAAAGAAACTGTCACTGAATGAAGTTTTGCAAATTGTGACCCTTATGCAACGTATATAGTGAGCTGTGTTACTGAAAAAGAAAAGACATTGTACTTGGCCTTTATGGCTAACTGAAGATATTGGGCCAAATTCATCCTGGGTGCAATTTTACTGAAGTCAATGGAGTTACACCAGAATTAGGCTCATTGTGACTATTTCCCCTAGACGTCTGCAGGGATGGAATGCTTCTGAGCCCAGTAAGATTTATAGCTTCCATGGCTTTCTCCGCTATGTGTATGATGAGGAGTAAAACATTACTAACCCATGAAGAGGGTGACCTCTAAATTTCACTGTAAATGTAACTATTGTATCAATGCAGTCCATTGCACAGGAAGAGTTAAAACACTTGGCACCTAAGCATAGATGTGTTCCCTTTCCAGTGAATAGTAGCTATAAACTGAGACTTGTCCCTGTTTATCAAGTAGTATTAAAACATGGTTCACAGAATTTTATCTCATGGTTTAATTGCCTTTAGTTTTATCCAGCTGCTACTCCTCCCAGGAGCTGTCCGTTACCTTTTTTGTGTGCTTTTAATTAGAGACAGCACCTCTGTCTAGATATTGAAATATTATTAGATTTTTCCCTTGTTATATTTAGCTCAGCTTCAGAGGAACAAGATCATGGACACCTGCTGATAAAATTTTTCTTGGAATGAGTGATGGAAGGAAAGAGTGAAGGAAGGGGGCTTCCACTTGAAGCTATGTAGACATTTTTAAGGACAGGAAATTTTCTCCCTTTCAAAGGTAGGGCCTGACCTTTGAACACAGTGCATATTATTACAAGGAGTAGTAAGGGTTTGGGAGACTGAGCCCTTAGTGTGGCACCCATGCTGAAAACTCTACATTTTTACAGTTACCTTCATCACTGTTCTCCCTCACCTCATAATGGAAGATTAAGCAACAAGCATGTATAGCATGTTAGCATGCTAATGCTGCTCCAGCTGTGTACACCCACTCTCTCTTTCTCTCGTGTGCAGGCCAAAAAAGGACAAAAAAGTGGTCTGCTGGCTTGGCAATAGAGTAGCAAAAATTAAAAAATGAAACAGTTAAAATTAAAGACAAGTAGCTAATGTGCACGTAGCCCCAATCTGCTCATTTTCTTTGAGCGCTTGATGGGGCTAAAACGTTAAATATATTTGAAATCAGAATATCCGTTGCTACTAAAACTGCAGCTGGAGTCAGTATTGAGGAGTATGAAAAAATTCTACTTAAAATATAATAGGGAATATTTATCCTCCACACCTCTGGATCTTCATAAAGAGAAAAGAGCCCTTTTCTTCCAGACCCTGAATGAGTGGGCTAGTGAGTGTAAGAGGGGGTGGCAGAGGCACCACCACCTTCTCTTCCACCTCAGCTTTTGTTGAAAAAGGACTGCCCTGGCTTAGTCACCTAACTCTAGGAGAGGGCTCATGGCAGTGAATCCGGAGTGGAGGGAGGGAGGTGCCTGAGTACACTGGAGCGGTGGGGCTCAGGTCACGCCCCTCTCCTTTGCATTTCCTATTGGCTGGCTAAGGTGGCTCCCTGCTCAGTTTGCTGGTTATGGTGAATCCCATCCTTGGGTGCCTAACTCTCCCCATGCATTGTACAGGCCGTGTGCGCACCTAACTCAGGATTGTGAATTCCACTAAGTGAGAGGGCACCTAAAAGTTAGGTGCTGCAATGCTGAATATTTCAGTGCCTAAGCTCCCTTTGTGAATCCAACCCCTGGGCTTGTCTTCCTTCTCTTTCATATTTCTAAGGTGCCTGCCATTATGGCATCTAAGTGTTACCTCTGCTTTCCTTTCCACTTTATTATTCCCTTTCATGTTCTTTTCTTTCTTTCTCCAACTACTTTCTCTCACCTTCCTCTCATTTCTTGCACTCCTCTACTTCTTCTCTCACCACCTCTACCTTCTCTTTTCCCTCCCTTTTGCTCCCTTCACTATTCTTCTTTTTCTCATTTGTTCTGTTATTATTTTCCCTTTCTTTGTGCTAAGGGCACTCTCACTTGAAGCAGCAACAGATGAGATTGGGGGCTGGACTTTCTCTACACTGACCACTACCATGCTGCTTTTTTTTCAGCTGCAATGAACTCCTCTGGGATTTCCAAGTGCTCTTAGAATCATAGAATATCAGGGTTGGAAGGGACCTCAGGAGGTCATCTAGTCCAACCCCCTGCTCAAAGCAGGACCAATCCCCAACTAAATCATCCCAGCCAGGGCTTTGTCAAGCCTGACCTTAAAAATATCTAAGGAAGGAGATTCCACCACCTCCCTAGGTAACGCATTCCAGTGTTTCACCACCCTCCTAGTGAAAAAGTTTTTCCTAATATCCAACCTAAACCTCCCCCACTGCAACTTGAGACCATTACTCCTTGTTCTGTCATCAGCTACCACTGAGAACAGTCTAGATCCATCCTCTTTGGAACCCCCTTTCAGGTAGTTGAAAGCAGCTATCAAATCCTCCCTCATTCTTCTCTTCTGCAGACTAAACAATCCCAGTTCCCTCAGTCTCTCCTCATAAGTCATGTGTTCCACTCCCTTAATCATTTTTGTTGCCCTCTGCTGGACTCTTTCCAATTTTTGCACATCCTTCTTGTAGTGTGGAGCCCAAAACTGGACACAGTACTCCAGATGAGGCCTCACCAGTGTCGAATAGAGGGGAACGATCACGTCCCTCGATCTGCTGGTAATGCCCCTACATATACATCCCAAAATGCCATTGGCCTTCTTGGCAACAAGGGCACACTGTTGACTCATATCCAGCTTCTCGTCCACTGTAACCCCTAGGTCCTTTTCTGCAGAACTGCTGCCGAGCCATTCGGTCCCTAGTCTGTAGCGGTGCATGGGATTGTTCCGTCCTAAGTGCAGGACTCTGCACTTGTCCTTGTTGAACCTCTTGCTGATTTGTGTGTGGAGCAGATGGTAATTACTTTTTCTGACAGCAGGCACGAATCTGAAGCAGGTCAACATCACTAGAGCCCTACAAATCTGCGGATACCTGCATTCACGGACTATATTTGCAGGTATCCGCAGATTTGTGGATACAAATTTTGTATCCATGCAGCGCTCTAAGCATCACCACATAAAAGGTCATACCATTGGAAAAGTTAACAAGGAGGTGTGAGATAGTGTCACACTCTTCATTAGTGAAAATGGACAGCATTCCATAAGGACTCCAAGAAAAGGTAAAAGCTAGGATAGTTCTGCAATTCTTAGTCTGCTGTTGCAGTGTGAGTTCTATTTGTATTGTAGTAGGTTTGCAAATAGTCTTAGCCTTTTGACTGGCTCCTGGCATGTAAACATACAACCACATGCATGCAAACTACATTACATATAGAGGCAATGAAAATGATTGTCCTTTTGAATGAATATGATTTTGTCCATTGGTGACTTTTGGCAGCTTTCTGGATGTCTTCTGGTTTTGATACTTCCTCTCAGTTGTCACTGTAGTAACTCGTTTAAATGGCTGGAGGTCAGTCTACCTGTTTATCTATCTATATCCATTTTTCATTCATCACCAGGATATCCGAGTGACTTGGCAAGGAGATGGAGTCATCGAAAGAGAGGAACATTATAACATCTTTCCCCCACTCCATCTCTCAAAGCTGTTTTCTAGTAGGGAGTGCTACAGTTTCCAATACAATCTTTGACTACATTCTTCCAGAGAGACAATGCCATGTTTGACTCTCAGAATGCCACTGTACCCTCCTGCTTCCTTTTCCCTCCCCCTGCTCAGCCCTTTGGAGCACATGAACATGGGACATTAACCTGGCCCTGAAAACTGAGAAAAAGTTTCTCCTGACTAATGCTATTTTCTGGGTGCCAAAAATTGCTAAGGAGAAAAACTAAGGAATTAAAACAACAACAGGGGAACAAAATGATTTCCATTATATGATCTAAAAGATCGCTCTGGATACAGCTTGTCCTTCATAGAGATCTATTGCTAGTGGTTAGTTCTGTATAAGAAAGTGAAGCATGCTATGTTGTGAGGTATGAAGGAAAGCCATATTTATTTTCATGTGCATATTCCCAATACCATTCTCATTCCTATGTGCAACAACTGATCTGGGGGCTTACTGAAGGGAAATAACTTCAGAAATACAGAGTGCAAAGTTTAGTTCTCCTCAGTTCAGCAGATTGTTCAGGTTTGCTTTGAAAGCCAGAGTAAGAATAACATGACTGAATGTGATGTATATTCCTGGTTCTATATACCAAGAATATAAATTCTCAGCAATGCATTCCTAGGACGGAAGAGGAGGAATATATATGAGACTGATACAAAGAGAGACATTTATGTAAAGGGCTGTACAAGGTCCATGTACAAAAATGCATGCTGCTTACAATTGCTCATATAATCAGGTGATCCCATGTGCAGATGGTTATTTAGGTGCCTAACTTTCAGTATGCATGCACAATCACTAGATTTGCATATGCTGTCATAGTAAGTGAACACTCAAATCTGTAGGCCTCCCTTTCTGAAAATGTGGCACATGTCAGTCTGACACATACTACTCTTACTCCCTCCTGGGAATGCTTTGCTGAGTGTGACTTGCCCTGGAAACATACACAAAATACAGTAGCGTTTTTTCTTAGCTTAGCTTTCAAAACAAATGAGAGCAATCTGCTTAACTGAGCAGAAGTGGACTCTGCATTTGCGTTCTGTACTCTGCAGTCATTTCCCTTTAGAAAATATAGTCAAATGATCAGTGGGTCTTTTCCCCAGCATAGTTATAAAATAGCCATTTCACACGTTAATTCTCCAAATTTAGGTTAATTATCTGCCACCTGAACTACTGGGGCAGAACACACGGCAGTGGAATCTAAACTTGGAGCCTAATTAGCAAAGACATTGAGCATCTGCAACTCCTATAAAAATCAGCAGGAGTTTCTGGTAAGCACAGCAGTTGATGTTTTTGAGGATCAGGAGCCACATCTATAGGAAGGAGGCTCATCTGTGTTCACAGAATAAAAAATCCATGGTGGATCCAATCAGTGAGCTGTGCTGAAGGCCTGCAGAAATAAATGGGTCTGGACACACTGCAACTGGGATTGAGCCTCCCAGCCCCGGGTAGGCAGGCTCGTGCTAGTTGGTCTTGAGCTAGTGCACTAAAAATAGCAGTGTAGATGTTTTGGTTCCAGCTGAGACTCAGGCTAGCCACCCGAGCTCTGACCCATGGGACTGGGTGGGCTTGAAAACCATTGCACCACTCAGGCTGCAATGTCCACGCTGTTATTTTAGTGTGCTAGCTGAAGCCCCACAAGCATGGATTTGTCTACCTGAGCTGGGAGGCTTGCTCCAGCTACAGTGTAGACATACTCATTGACATTTAAATCTGATTTAAAACAAGACTCCAGGAGCTGGGCTCCTAGGCGTGGGCCTACAGTGTAAAAATTTAAGAAGTGCCTAAGGCCAGGTCTACACTAGTCAAGTGTATTGCCAGTGTATCTATACCAGTATAGTGATGCTGGCAAACTCTCTTCATGTGGACACAGCTACCAATAAATAATTGCTTCTGCTAGTGGAGCTTATATTGGTTTGGCAAGAGAAATAAACACTATCAGCTAAAGCATTTCTATGCCAGTATATCTGCATCTTTTTCATAGAAAAATCGCACCCTTGCTGAGATTGCTATACAGTCAAAAGTTTTTAGTGTAGGCCTGGATGAAGTCCCAAAAGTAACTTAGGCTTTTAGGAATCTAAGTCCCATTGACTTTGAGTGAGACAAAGGGTATGTTTACCAGCAAACGTTATGCACAGATTAGCCTACCCTAGCTAAGTTGAATCTAGCTAATGTGGATAACAATAGCAGTGAAGACAGTGTAGCGGCGGCTTCAGAGTGGGTTAATGAGCTGGGTACCTACTGAGGGTCCGTGATGGGCTAGTACTAACCAACCTGAAGCCTCCGTTCCGTTGTCTTCACTAGCTGGCTAGATTCAAGCTAGCTTGTGAATAGTTTTGCTATGTAGACATACCCTTAGTATTCTATATGTGTTTCTTTTGAAAATGGGACTTAGGTTTCCAGGTCATTTAGGCAGGTTAGAAAATTTTACCCATGGTACCTTTACCTTAACTTATCCTTGCCATTAGTCATTTCTGAAAATTTTAGGCAAATGAAATGCAGGACCAATTGTTCATATATAAATATACGTCAGATAAAAGTTTACAGCTTGGAATCTGAAAATGATGCATAAAACATAATGCAATAATTCAGTGATATTTATTTTCCTGCTATTTAGAACTCCTCCATTTGCTCCTTTGTATTCCCAAGATCTAAATTCCTGGCCGTAGTGTATTTATTAGCTGTATAGAATAAGAGAGAAATATGTTTTGACAGAGAGAGGATTTTGTTCTCCAAGAGCTTTAGAGGAACTGGCAAAAGGGACATCTTGGCAAGTGTGAATAAAATGTAGATAATTTTAATTCCAGCACTGTTTAACTAAGGAGATTTCTGTATTTTTTTCCTGCAAGAGACTGAACATGATGTATTCCCCAATGATACATGTGAAGCTTGCCTAAAAGTGAATAGGGTTGGAAGTAGGCTGGGAAATAGTTCTTCTGAGTCTAAGTTGACTTTGGCTTTGTGTACATTCTTGGCAAGTTCCTGGGTCACTACAACCTTTTCTGTGAAGCTGAGGTATTGTGGGCCCAAAACATTGGCAATGTTCTCTCTGGTCTGAAATGAAGCCAAAGCCAGCATGACCTTTCTCACAGAACTGGCTAGTTGAATCTGGGTAAATGTTGCTTGCTAGTGAAGGATTGTTCCTTCTGGAACATTTTGTCACCTCTCAATCTGGAAGCTGTGGAAGCAGCCACATTCAGAAAATCAAACTCTTTCAGAGCAAGCTGTTAGAGACTGATACCCCTCAGTGGTAAAGTCCAATAAATGTCAGACAAAGAATTAGAGGTCTGATCTAATAGGAGAATGTTGTGTCCGCAGATACTTTAAGGAAAACCAGTATTTAACTTCCCAGCTCCCTGATGTGCTCCCTGATGGTGGGGATGGCTGTTGGTTCGACTCCAGGCATAATCTAGAGTAGTCTTAGTTTCCAGCTGGCTTGTAAGGTTGCTTTGCACCACTAGCCTAATTAAAACTAGCTTTATCAGAAGCTAGAATCAAGTTCCTAAAGTATATTATACTGTGCCTGTTGATACACAGAAGTAGCTGGCCAGGCATATTAAAGCTAATTTAAAATATTTTCCTCCTTATGAAATGAGTGGGTTTCCTGTCCATTATAGTGATCTCCCCATTCACTTAGGAACTGGAGAGCTGTTTTTTAGTGAGAAACATACACCACTGCATTTGCACTGAGCATTCTGTACCTATTCCTGTGCTGTGACTCGTGTGTATGTAATCATCAAATCAGAGTGGAAAACTAAACCTCTCGTGCCTTGAGCTCTTCTGACTGTCTGATGATAGACTGCCTGACTTGGCCTCACTGGAAACCAGCATTCATTTGGCACTGATTTGGCCATACAATCCTCCTCCCTACCCATCATTGTTTCCTTGTCTTGGCTCCTGCTAATTCTTGTCCTGCTCTAGGATCCAAGGCACTTGGCAGTTCTACAAATTCAGATTCAGAGCTTTGGCAATTCATACACTCCACTTTTCTCTCTCCTTTGAGAGTAGCATGAAACAAGAAGTTATTCCTTCTTCCTACGAGTCTGGATCATGATGCTGACCTCCACCCAGTTGTACTGATCTGCTTTTATCGATGGGCTAACTACTAGCAAAGAGAGAAATGATTTCTGAGTGCCTGCTTTTTTGACAATAACACTTCCACAAGCAAGCTACTGCTGTCTCAATAAGAAAAAAGGCGATTTGTGTATATTTTTGTGAATAAAGGAGATGAGTTCATGTTACGCTCATTATTTGTTTGGGAGCATTTGGATGTCTGCTAAGTATTCATGAAAATGTTTGCTGCTCCCAAGTCTCACAAATTTTAGTGTGAACGATATTTGTCCGATAGCTCTTATCTGGGGTTTGTTATTCCATATTCATTATTTTTTGTCATTTTTTAATATCTTTCTCCTCTTTAAAAGTTGTAGTAATCCAATCAAAGAGAAGAGGAAAAACCCATGTGGCTTAAATGACTAGTAGCTCACAATGAATGGTGGATAATTGAAGTGAACAGTCCATGAACCAATGATATGCTGAGATTTGTTCACAGGAGCATGCTAAGCAAATTTTCACACGTTTAGCAAATACTTATGAATTACACAGAAAACAGGATCATTTCACGAACAGAATAAAAGGCTAAATTCACAAAGCTGTTATTGACAATGAATATAATTTGATCAGCTCTAGACAGGGGTGTTTGTAAGGCAGAAAATATGTGAAAAAATCATAGGTTTTCCTCTTTTTCCCTGTGATAGGACACCACATTTTGCTCTTGGTTGCTCCATGTCCATGTATCTCTTTGTTGTTCGGTTTGTAGTTTGGTGTCATCATATGCTATAGGACTGACTTCGTAAAGAGTTCAAGCTTTAGTGTTCTGGTTCATGATTCCTTCACCAGTGGCCTTCCAGGACTCCAAGGAGCTTTCCAGGTCTCCACTGCAGCCCCCTTCTTGTCTTGTTGACAACCTTGAAGTTCTGACTTCCTCCCCTGAGGTGCTGTTTAGGCTTTCTAGGGCATGTAAATTCCCACAGGTGCAATGAGATTTAAAGAAGCAAATGGTGGTGATGCCTCCATGTTGATAGAGAGGTGAGACTTTCTGCAGAAAATAGAGCACTTGTAGCATTGTGTGCACTCTCCATATAAACCCACATTCACTAGGCACCTACATCTTAAAGCGTCTAGGGAGTATTGTGAGCAGACACTATGATGCCAAGGCAAATAGGCATTAGTATAGGAAAAGAAAGGAATGTGTATTTTTATTAAAGGTGAGATTCCCCTTGCACAGAGGGTCAGCACAAGACCTGTCCACCACATAAATTCTACTTAAGCCCTCAAAATTGTGCTTAATTGGAACTTAACTGGTGCAAAGGCCTTAAACTGGTCTTTGGCAGAAGGGTGAATTTCATCCTAAAGATATGTCTACACAGCAATTAGACACTTGTGGCTAGCCTGTGCCAGCTGACTCTTGCCACTCTAGCCACGGACTACGTGGCTCTGGGAAGAAGGATAAAGGAGTTTGAGGCGCAAGTGGTGTTCTTGTCCATCCTCCCCGTGGAAGGAAAAGGCCTGGGTAGGAACTGTCGAATCATGGAATTCAACGAATGGCTACGCAGGTGGTGTCGGAGAGAAGGCTTTGGATTCTTTGACCATGGGATGGTGTTCCATGAAGGAGGAGTGCTGGGCAGAGACGGGATCCATCTTACGAAGAGAAAGAAGAGCATCTTTGCGAGCAGGCTGGCTAACCTAGTGAGGAGGGCTTTAAACTAGGTTCACCGGGGGAAGGAGACCAAAGCCCTGAGGAAAGTGGGAAAGCGGGATACCGGGAGGAAGCACAGGCAGGAACGTCTGTGAGGGGAGGGCTCCTGCCTCATACTGAGAATGAGGGGCGATCAGCAGGTTATCTCAAGTGCTTATATACGACTGCACAAAGCCTTGGAAACAAGCAGGGAGAACTGGAGGTCCTGGTGATGTCAAGGAATTATGACGTGATTAGAATAACAGAGACTTTGTGGGATAACTCACATGACTGGAGTACTGTCATGGATGGTTATAAACTGTTCAGGAAGGACAGGCAGGGCAGAAAAGGTGTGGGAGTAGCACTGTATGTAAGGGAGCAGTATGACTGCTCAGAGCTCCGGTACGAAACTGCAGAAAAACCTGAGTGTCTCTGGATTAAGTTTAGAAGTGTGAGCAACAAGAGTGGTGTAGTGGTGGGAGTCTGCTATAGACCACCGGACCAGGGGGATGAGGTGGATGAGGCTTTCTTCCGGTAACTCGCAGAAGCTACTAAATCGCACGCCCTGGTTCTCATGGGTGACTTTAATTTTCCTGATATCTGCTGGGAGAGCAATACAGCGGTGCATAGACAATCCAGGAAGTTTTTGGAAAGCATAGGGGACAATTTCCTGGTGCAAGTGCTAGAGGAGCCAACTAGGGGGGGAACTTTTCTTGACTTGCTGCTCACTAACCGGGAAGAATTAGTGGGGGAAGCAAAAGTGGATGGGAATCTGGGAGGCAGTGACCATGAGTTGGTTGAGTTCAGGATCCTGACACAGGGAAGAAAGGTAAGCAGCAGGATACGGACCCTGGACTTCAGGAAAGCAGACTTCGACTCCCTCAGGGAACGGATGGGTAGGATCCCCTGGGGGACTAACATGAAGGGGAAAGGAGTCCAGGAGAGCTGGCTGTATTTCAAGGAATCCCTGTTGAGGTTACAGGGACAAACCATCCCAATGAGTCGAAAGAATAGTAAATATGGCAGGCGACCAGCCTGGCTTAACGGTGAAATCTTAGAGGATCTTAAACATAAAAAAGAAGCTTACAAGAAGTGGAAGGTTGGACATATGACCAGGGAAGAGTATAAATATATTGCTCGGGCATGTAGGAATGAAATCAGGAGGGCCAAATCGCACCTGGAGCTGCAGCTAGCAAGAGATGTCAAGAGTAACAAGAAGGGTTTCTTCAGGTATGTTGGCAACAAGAAGAAAGCCAAGGAAAGTGTGGGCCCCTTACTGAATGAGGGAGGCAACCTAGTGACAGAGGATGTGTCTAATGTACTCAGTAAAAGCTAATGTACTCAATGCTTTTTTTGCCTCTGTCTTCACTAACAAGGTCAGCTCCCAGACTGCTGCGCTGGGCATCACAGCATGGGGAGTAGGTGGCCAGCCCTCTGTGGAGAAAGAGGTGGTTAGGGACTATTTAGAAAAGCTGGACGTGCACAAGTCCATGGGGCCGGATGAGTTGCATCCGAGAGTGCTAAAGGAATTGGTGGCTGTGATTGCAGAGCCATTGGCCATTATCTTTGAAAACTCGTGGTGAACAGGGGAAGTCCCGGATAACTGGAAAAAGGCTAATGTAGTGCCAATCTTTAAAAAAGGGAAGAAGGAGGATCCTGGGAACTACAGGCCAGTCAGCCTCACCTCAGTCCCCGGAAAAATCATGGAGCAGGTCCTCAAGGAAGCACTTACATGAGAGGAAAGTGATCAGGAACAGTCAGCATGGATTCACCAAGCAAAGGTCATGCCTGACTAATCTAATTGCCTTCTATGATGAGATTACTGGTTCTGTGGATGAAGGGAAAGCAGTGGATGTATTGTTTCTTGACGTTAGCAAAGCTTTTGACATGGTCTCCCACAGTATTCTTGTCAGCAAGTTAAAGAAGTATGGGCTGGATGAATGCACTATTAGGTGGGTAGAAAGTTGGCTAGATTGTCGGGCTCAATGGGTAATGATCAATGGCTCCATGTCTAGTTGGCAGCCGGTGTCAAGTGGAGTGCCCCAGGGGTTGGTCCTGGGGCCAGTTTTGTTCAATATCTTCATAAATGATCTGGAGGATGGTGTGGATTGCACTCTCAGCAAATTTGCGGATGATACTAAACTCGGAGGAGTGGTAGATACACTGGAGGGCAGGGATAGGATACAGAGGGACCTAGACAAATTGGAGGATTGGGCCAAAAGAAATCTGATGAGGTTCAATAAGGACAAGTGCAGAGTCCTGCACTTAGGACGGAAGAATCCAATGCACCGCTACAGACTAGGGACCGAATAGCTAGGCAGCAGTTCTGCGGAAAAGGACCTAGGGGTGACAGTGGACGAGAAGCTGGATATGAGTCAGCAGTGTGCCCTTGTTGCCAAGAAGACCAATGGCATTTTGGGATGTATAAGTAGGGGCATAGCGAGCAGATCGAGGGACGTGATCGTTCCCCTCTATTCGACATTGGTGAGGCCTCACCTGGAGTACTGTGTCCAGTTTTGGGCCCCACACTACAAGAAGGATGTGGATAAATTGGAGAGTCCAGCGAAGGGCAACAAAAATGATTAGGGGTCTGGAACACATGACTTATGAGGAGAGGCTGGGGGAACTGGGATTGTTTAGTCTGCAGAAGAGAAGAATGAGGGGGGATTTGATAGCTGCTTTCAACTACCTGAGAGGTGGTTCCAGAGAGGATGGTTCTAGACTATTCTCAGTGGTAGAAGAGGACAGGACAAGGAGTAATGGTCTCAAGTTGCAGTGGGGGAGGTTTAGGTTGGATATTAGGAAAAACTTTTTCACTAGGAGGGTGGTGAAACACTGGAATGCATTACCTAGGGAGGTGGTAGAATCTCCTTCCTTAGAAGTTTTTAAGGTCAGGCTTGACAAAGTCCTGGCTGGGATGATTTAATTGGGGATTGGTCCTGCTTTGAGCAGGGGGTTGGACTAGATGACCTCCTGAGGTCCCTTCCAACCCTGATATTCTATGATTCTATGACTCAGGCTCGGCCTAGGGAGCTGTTTCATTGCAGTGTAGATTTCCGGGTTCTGGCAGCAGCCTGAACTCTGATACCCTCCCACCTCGCAGGTTCCTAGAGCCTGGACTCCAGCCCAAGCCTGGAAGTCTACAGTGCAATTAAGCAACCCTTCAGCCTGAGCCCTGTGAGCCCGAGTCAGCTGGCATGGGGTTTTTTAATTGCAATGTAAACATACCCTAAGTGACTTTGTCAAAGAGAAGGATTCCCAGCAGTAATGTTGAAATGGCTTTTCTGTTTTGCATTAAGACACTACAGCTTAAAGGGTGTGTCAGCACTGATCTAGTTTTGGGCTACTGGTGAAAAGGTGCAGGGTGTGGCAAGAGATGCGGGAGAGGAAACTCCATCCTTTTTTCTGATGTCTGATGGGGCTTCCTGGGGAACAGGCAGAAACAAGTTTCCATATCCCAGCTGAGTTCACAGGTTGTCAAGGTATGGTAGCCTATTCCACTGCCTCAGGGTGGCTTCCCCAAATGTAGTCTCTGCATAACTTTTAATCTGTAGAAAGCTCTACACTCTTAAAAAGCTGCAACAGCAACACTGGATTTTCAGGCTGAGGGAAATGAGATCCTCTTATATGTATGGATCATTGTTATAGGCTCTAATGAGAATAAAACAACATCCAGCTGAGCAACTTCTTTATTCCAGGAACACAAGGACCATATTCCAAACGGTCACATGAATAGAGCAACACATGAGTAAGTTCTGTCATTATCTAGCTAACTCCCATCCCTATTGTTAGTCAGAAAAACATGTTAGCAAGAAACAGGAATGATAACTTTTCTTTTCCTAACCAAAGATTCAGTGGCAGTACAATTCTGGATCTGTGCTGAAACAAGCATTCCCATCATTCTGTCAATCAACCACCAGGCCGGCTTCCTGGAACAAGTGGTAAACTGAAGTAAGCTTGGTGGACACCAGCCAGTTTCTCTTCCTTGATGTTTTTATTTCAGCCCATGCTGTATTTGCTTAGGAATGTTCTCTTCAGATAGAAGCCTAAGACCTTGTCAGCCAAAATCTGGCCTGCTGCATGCTTAAGCAGTAAAACCCACACTGGTTTTCAGTCATTAGTGTCCATATAGGGTTTTATCTAGTGATATATAGTAAATATTTGCTAAAGTTATCCTGCTGTTATAAAAATTTCCAGGAGATGGGCTTTCCTCCGTTTCATTGTCAGATTTGCCTTCATGAAGGTAGCAATATCTGCTATCAGACTGTTTCATCTTGCTTTTTGATTACCTTGGCACAGGTTATAAACAGTACCCCCTTCTAGCTTCAGGTAAAGTTACATTTCAAAAAGCATGCCACGGCACACCTAGTGTAGTTTGAGATTTCCAGGAGATATTCTTGGTGAGGATATTGCTCAGTGGGATACTAATGCAAAAATTTTTGGATGAAATTCTGAGTCCCTTGCTCTAGGACAGATGCTGTACTCACAGAGTGCTAACTGAATCCTGAGAGGCCAGGCAACTGGACTGTTTGCTCCTTGACGCTAGCTACCAATGACAGCAGGATTTACAAGGAGTGGTGTGAATGGGAGACAGTGCTATGCTGGCATCCCTGTGTGGGGGATACAGTGGTGGAGGATACAGCAAAGGGACAAAATACCCCACCCCAAATGGAACTGTGCTTCGCTCAAAAATGAAATTGTCAGCCAGCAATGATTGGTTCCATCAGGCCAAAACAGTTCTCAGCCAGGGCATTTGGGGGCAGGCGAGCCATCAATGAGTCTTCCTAACCTACTCAGTTCTACTAGCACCTTTATACTAAAGGTTCTGAAAGATTCCTCCCACCCTCCACTAGGGTGGGGTGGATAGAGTAGACTCCACAGAGACTGTGTGGATGAGAAACTGGGATTAGGATCAGCAGAGGCCTAGTGGAGCAGGAGGGTATTTGCTTGAGTTCCCTGCTCCCTCCTGAGACCCCACTGGTCAGAACCATACAGTAGCTCATCTACCACTCTGTGCACCCTTCTGTGCTGGACCGATCAACCTGAGAATCTGTCAGGCCAGCACAGTGGTACCTGCATGGGGGTAGGGGACCTGTGCAGTCTTCAGGAATTGACTTTATAATGAGCAGACACAGAATTCTTTTGTTTTCCCTCAGTGCCCCCGCACCTATCTTCTCTTAGTCCTTCTCTCATCCTAAACAAGGGTCTCAGTATTTAAGGAGTGCCCACGTATGCATTAACTGGTACTTCAATTACACATATCTTTAGTTCTTCAGTACTGAACATTAATAATGCAGAAAAGTACAGATTAAAATAGTGTTACTAAAGTGTCCTGGGGCATTACTGCAGAGTACTAGAGTATTTTTTAAATAAGAATTCATGGACATATTTGCCTATAGTCTCTCTGTAGACCGTTTGCTATGGGAATAGCTCTATTTTTAAGCCATTCTCCTGCTAATTTTAAATTCTCAGATATGTCCCAGGAATTAATTTGTGTCCCTATTTCAAACCCACGGAGCTGTGCATGACATCTCTGACACATTCATAGTCTGTAATAGCTCACCAATGGAGGGTTCGGCCTTGCTTTCAGATTTCTGGGTGAGAATTACCACTTTTACCTTGTCAGATTGAATCCTGCACACAAGCAATAGCAAATTTAACCAGCTACTCTGTGATATTTACTTGCACACCTGAGAGGAGAACCAAGCACTTTGGGTCAGATTTTTCCTTGGTGGCACAGTGATGGTTATCAGAGACACAGCCAAGTGCTTCCTCTGTCACAGTGTTACAGGAATGCTGTTGGTTCAGGCAAGTTCAGTGTCGGGGGCGGGAGGCATTCCAGCAGAAGCAACGTGTATGCCCACCATCTATTGTCTAGCACTTGCTGTTGATAGGAACCTGCTCACTAGATACCCTTGGAGCGTGGGAAGACTGGACATACTTCCTAATCCACATTCAGTGCCCTCCTGGTGATACGTTACAGTGACTAGTCTTTTAGAGTCTGATTCAACACCCTTTGAAGCAAATGGAAAAGTAACTTTAATGTGCATGTCATTTTCTGAGCATACTTCTGTGCCCTATGGGTTTGATCCTGCAAGGTAGTGAGTGGGAACTGAGAAAACTCAGCACCTCTGTAAAATGCTCAGCACCTAACAGCACTGGCCCCATAGGAAAGATCCTGCTTTGCTGCTTGAATTGGACTGGAGTTCATAGTTCATATAACTTCTTCCCCACCTTGTGCATGGTTCACCAGAGGGCAGGAACTAACTCACAGAGTGCCAACCAGTCACAACAGGTTGGTCCACGTGACACCAACAATAGGATCTAGGAGTGGTGAAAGCCCTGGAAAGGTCACATCCAGTTTAAAAAAAAACAGACATGGGCTTTATACTTTCATTACAATATAAATATTGAATGAGTCACATATTGTATGAGTAAATATAGGAGATGAATGGCTGTTCGTTTCCTTGGTCAGTATGCACTTAACTGTTTATATCCCTGATTTTGAGGATTTGTGTTGGTGGGAACTTCGGCCATCTTAACTCTGTATTTTGTGTGGGAATATAAACAATATGTGAGTCGTGTAATCTATAAGTAAATAATGGGAGAGAAATGGCTATTCAGGTAACTGTCTTAAAGTTGATAGACTTCTTGCTTGTTTTCAATCTACCAGAGAGTGAAAGTATTTGCTACACATTTAGAGTTGTAATTAGTAAGATATGCTGTGTATCAGGTAGTGTTAAACTGGGTTAATCCATTTGGGGAAACCAAGCATTTTCACACTCTTGTATGTATATCATTTTGCATATCTATGTGTATAATATTTGAGAACTGTTATATACAGTAGTGAAGAGCTGGAATTATTACAACCAGCTGTTGGTGGAAAATGCAAAACTGTGTTAGGTCCTGAGACTGCAGATGACACCCACATGCCTAACTTTACACACATAAGGAGTCCCATTGACTTCACTGAGGCTTCTTACATGGGTAAGTATTTGGAGGACTGGGGCCTTAGGCAGTGATACTGCTATACATTGTGCATGGAGTCTCATCGGCTTCAATCAGTTGTACTACTCACAGACTTAAACATGTATATACTTTTTTTGTAGGATTGAGGCCTCTGTTTGTAAGTTGTTTGAGGTAGGGACTGTGTCTTACTGTATGTTCTGTAAAGAGCAGCATATAGCTACTGTGCTGGATCAATTATCCAACATTTGAATACGAAGCTGTGACCGTTGGTTTTGAATGGATAGATAGGTCATAGATATTACTTGTATTCTCTGGATAAGTGTAACTCTTAGGCTATGTCTACACTATATCTACAGGTGTGATTTGCTGATCATGTAGATGAACCCGTGCTAGCTTTAATCCAAATAGCTGGCTAAAAGTATGTTGTATCAACCAGGCATGGTACTAACAAGCTTCAACAGGACTTTATTTTCAAAGTGGAAACCTCTTTACCAAGCTGCTGCTGCACCTTCTGTAGCTTTCTCCCAGCCTCTCAACTCCTCCCCCTCCTTCCTGTTTCCTGTCCTTTCAGACTCCCAACAGCCAGTACTCCCAATTCTAATAATTACAAGCAACATCTAAACACCACATTCCCTCCTCTCTTAAGAAACTCTCCCAATTAAAATAACAGGAACAAATATGAAACAAGACACTGTACTGTTGGCAGAAATATTACACTGAAAACACTGTAGATACTACATAACATAGTCTCTAGTCCAGACAGGTGGTCGTCTGGGTCTGACAGGCCGTCTCTCAAGCCCCGGTTCCAGTGCAATGTCTTGTTGTGTTGGTACTACAGTGAAGTCATCCAATGCAGACTGGGTGTTGGCATAATCTCCTCTTGGTGCATAGGCAGCTGCAAGATAAGAAGCATTCCATACCCACCCATCAGAAAGTCAATAGGTGTAAGGTCCCTTCTTCTCTATGATTTTAAGAGGAGCTGTGAATTTATGGTCCCCTTTGTGTAAAATTCCAGGTTTTCACATTCTAACAAAGGAATCACACTCAAACGCTGGTTCTTTAGCACCCCACCGCTTGTCTGTGAAAGCCTTAGACTTTGCTTGGTTCTGTTTTACTGTTTTTCTCACATCATCCTTGTTTGGGGCATCCGGTTGTGCCTTTAACAATCCAACAATGTTCAGTTTAGTATTCATCTGTTTCCCATGCAGTAACTCTGCGGGTGATCTTTGCGTTGTGGCATGTCGTGTAGCCTGGTACGCTTGCAAGAAATCAGCAGTGAAGGGTATCCACAATCGCCCTTCCAGTTTAGCTGTTTGCAGATTCTCTTTCAAACTTCTGTTAAACCATTCGATTTCCCCATTGGTTTGAGGGGAATATAGGGATGACCTTCTGTGTAAAATGTTCCTCTGTGCTAGAAAAGTTTCAAACTCCAGGAAAGTAAATTGACTACCATTATCTGAAACCAGTTCTTTGGGGTTACCTTCCCTGCTGAAAACTGAAGAGAGGAACTTAATTACTGTAGCAGAAGAGATTTGCGATGTAATTTACTGAAATAGTCTATTAAAGTGATGGCATAAAGGCAATCAATTGGAGCGGTATCAAAGGGTCCTACAGTGTCAATTGCCACTTTTTCCCATGCAGATTCAGGAAGAGGAAGGCTGTAATGGAGGGGTACATGTCACTGCTGTCTTATCATGCATTTGGCAAGCGACACAGGATTTTATGAGTGCTTCAGTTTGAGAGTCCATCCCTGGCCACCAATACAGATCCCGTAGTCGTTGTTTGGTTCGGACAATTCCTTGATGAATATCGTGTGCCAGGTGTATGAGTTTTGATGGAATTCTTCTAGCACAAGGAGCCGGTGTGTACCTCGTAGCACACAGCCATCAAACAAAGAAAGTTCATCCCGAACTCTAAAATAAGGCAGCAAAACTGGGTCAAGGTTTTTAGGGTGACTGGGCCATCTCTTTGTCAGAAATTCCCATAGTTTTTGTTGAATTGGACACGCTGAACAAGCAGCTTGAAACTCTTCTCTTGTAACTGCAGTGAGAGTGCTTGTAATAAGCACATCCACTACATCCTCATCCTCCGTTGGACCATCTGGTGAAGGCAAAGGCAGGCGAGAAAGGCAATCCGCAACCACATTTTGGTTTCCAGGCTTACATTCCAGTTCATCATTGAAAGAGAGTAGCCTCGCAGACCATCGAGCAACACGGTATCCCGCTCTTCCCAGTCCTGTCGTGGTGAGCAACGTCGTCAAAGGGCTGTGGTCTGTGCACAACTCGAACGTGCGGCCCCACAGGTGAGTTCTCCATTTTTCAGTAGCCCAGACACCAGCAAGTGCTTCTTTTTCGACTGTAGGGTATTGTCTTTCAACATTACTCAGAGTCCTTGAAGCAAATGGAACAGTCCTCTCTGTGTTGTCCTCATGCAGTTGTGTGAGAACAGCCCCAAGTCCATAATCAGAAGCATCAGTAGTTACAACTGTGGGCAATGCAGGAGTGAATAGTGCAAGTACTGGACTATGTACGATCAAGTCTTTCACCGTTTCGAAACTAGCTTGTGCATGCATTGTCCACACTAAGGTTGAACTTCTCCGTAGTAATTCCCGTAACAGTTCAATGACAGAAGCATAATTGGGAATGAATTTTGCATACCAGGAGGTAAGACCCAAGAAGGAATGTAAGGTTTGCAAATCTGTTGGAGGAGGAGCATTTGAAATTGCCAGGATATGATCTGGATCAGGTTTTAGTCCAGCCTGTGAAATTGTATGCCCCAGAAAGGAGAGTTCAGTTTGTCTAAATTTGCATTTGGACCTATTGAGCTGGAGGCCCGCTGTGCTGATGCAGTTTAGTACAGACTGCAGGTTATTGTCATGCTCCTCAGAAGTATTTCCAAACATGATAATATCATCCAGATAGCACTGAACTCCATGTTGATTCTTCAGAATCAATTACATCATTTTTTGAAAAGCACTTGGGGCAGATGTGAGACCGTATGGAACATGTTTAAAACGAAATAGTCCCTCATGTGTCATAAATGCTGTGAGGTCTCTGCTATCTTCATGCAACGTAACCTGGTGGTATGCGCTCTGCAAATCAAGAGTAGAAAACATCTTTGCTCCACGGAGTTCTGCAAATACTTCTTCTGTGTGAGGAGGAGGATGGCTGTCAATCACAATAGCTTTATTTGGCTCCCTTAAGTCCACACAAAGGCGAATGCCTTCACCCTTCTTCTGCGTCACTACTATAGGTGAAACCCATTCCGAGGAGTCGATCTCTTCAATAATGTCCTTTTGAACAAGTTTTCTAAGTTCTTCTGAAACAGCTTCCCTGACTGAAAATGGTAAATGCCATAACTTCTGTCATACAGGCATCACATTATTCCGCATTTTAACTTTATGCAGAAACCCATAAGCACAGCCGAGTTTCTCCTCAACTTGGTGTTGGGTCCCAGCTGAAACTGGTGTGTGTACCACAAGAGTGCTTTGCTGAGGAAGATCAGTTCGTCCATTAACTACCCTGAGATTTAAAGCAGCCAATAAATCTCTGCCAAGGATAGGAGTGCCTTTGTGGACAATGTAGAACTCTGCAGTTACACAGCAATCACCAAAAGTAACTATTACTGGCAGGCAGCCATGTAGTGGAATACGGTTTTTCAAATAGCACACCAAGTGAAGTTTGGGTTCAGTAAGAGGCACATCTTTAAAGTAATGCAGATAGATGGAATCAGGTAGTATAGATACTGCTGAGCCAGTGTCCAACATCAGCTGAACAGAGTGTGGTCCGCCTGAGGGTATGGCGGAAACGTTTACAGTGCACTTTATCTGTTCTGGAATATGTACAGTAGTGATTTTGTCCACGCTCAGCACAGTAACATTTGGTATTGTAACTGCATACACCTGTTGATTGAACTGGCTACTGTGACATACTTTAGCAAACTGTCCAATCTTTTTGCAATGATTGCACTGAGCTACTTTTGCTGGACATCCTGTGTAGCTTGCAAGGTGTTGTGGGGATCCACAGCGAAAACATGCTTTTACTGTATTTTGAATGTGCTGATTCGGTGGTTTTTCATTAGTTTTCCTCTTGCAATTGTGTGTCTGCAGTGGTAGTGAACTTTTCTGCAAAGGAGTCACAGTCTGGACTGTGCCTCCTGTATCCATGCTCATTATTTTGGCTTCAGCTGTAGCTGACTCAATCTGAGTAGCAATGGTTATTGCTTTTTCTAGTGTAAGTTGTGGTTCTAGAAGTAAGCATTCTCTTACATGAAGCATGGTTGTTTTCTCAATGAG
The DNA here is from genome assembly GCF_965140235.1 of Caretta caretta. Taxonomy (NCBI): domain Eukaryota; kingdom Metazoa; phylum Chordata; order Testudines; family Cheloniidae; genus Caretta; species Caretta caretta. Next base: position 85,924,922 of record NC_134210.1, on the reverse strand, counting down.
CTGGTCTCTAATCATCTCGTCTGCCATATTCCCAAAGTCACAAATTACAATCAGACTCCTCAGGGAAGCAATATACTGCATTATATTTTCCCCTGGTTTCTGCTCACGTTGGCAAAATCTGTAGCGATTCGCTACTACATTCACTTTTGGCACAAAAAAATTCTTTAATGCAGTGAGTGCAGTCTCATATTTATCATCTGCAAGGGGAAAAGTGTAAAATATATGCTGCCCTTCTGCTGTAAGGCAGTGGATTAGCAGAGCACACTTTCTTACTTCAGAAATCTCTGTAGCACTGATTGCAATCAGATAAGTCTCAAACATATGGATCCAGATAGTAAAAGCAATTGGAGGCTCACCTGGGCTTTGCAGAAAGGGTGCAGATGGGTTCAGAGGCAGAAGATCCCATCTTCATCACCAAAATGTTGTATCAACCAGGCAAGGTACTAACAAGCTTCAGCAGGACTTTATTTTCAAAGTGGAAACCTCTTTACCAAGCTGCTGCTGCACCTCCTATAGCTTTCTCCCCGCCTCTCAACTCCTCCCTCCTCCTTCCTGTTTCCTGTCCTTTCAGACTCCCAACAGCCAATGCTCCCAGTTCTAATAATTGCAAGCAACATCTAAACACCACAAAGTAGCAGTGAGGATGTGATGCAGTGGGCTTCAGCGCAGGGAACACAAGCCTGCCTGGTTCCTCTGGGCATGTGTTCATATTTCTAGCCTGCACGGAAGTCTGTGCCACGGTGTTCTCACTGGTATTTTTAGCAAGTTAACTAAATTAAAGCTAGTGCAGGTATGTCTACATATGCTGCAGTGTAGCTGTACCCTTAGAATCAAGTTTCTAATTCAAATGACTTCTTCATCTCTAGCCTTAGTTGCAGCTGCTGTATATCTTTCCTCTCATCTCTGAATCACCAGAATTATTCAATGCTTACAATTACTGTAAAACCCTCATCTAAGACATGTGGATCAAAAAGCACGGAGCTCCAGAGGACTTGTTTGGCCTCAGTCCTAATATGAGGTAGGCAAGTACAGTATTCAGTGCACCGCATTTTGAAAAGTCCACTTCTGCATATATGTACTAGGTCAGTGATTCTCAAAGCTGGTCTGCTGCTTGTTCAGGGAAAGTCCGTGGTGGGCCGGACCGGTTTGTTTACCTGCTGCGTCCACAGGTTTGGCCGATCGTGGCTTCCACCGGCCGTGGTTCGCCACTCCAGGCCAATGGGGGCTGTGGGAAGTGCCACGGGCCCAGGGACATGCTAGCCGCCCTTCCCGCAGCCCGCATTGGCCTGGACTGGCGAACTGCAGCCAGTGGGAGCTGCGATCGGCCGAACCTGCAGACGCGGCAGGTAAACAAACCAGTCCGGCCCACCACGGGCTTTCCCTGAACAAGCGGCGGACCGGCTTTGAGAACCACTGTACTTGGTGATATTCCAAAGTGTGCTTTATAGCTAAGGTTACCCATATATATGAAATTAGCCTCTAGATCTTTGATTGCCAGAGATGGAGATGCACTTTTGTAACCCAACTACTTAAAGATTGTCTCAGAATAACTTTATTTTTGTGTTATGTAATAACCGTGACTATAATAACCTGAGCTGGAGAGATTTGATTGTACACCTTTTAAATTAATGTGCAGACTTGGTGAAATCCACAAAGCTTAGATGCCAGCTTTGCATCTTTTTTCTTAGATTATGTGACATTGTGTGCTTTTTTTCATGACTTTACCGTTCAGTTTGGAAACAGAGAAATAGACTGCCCACATTGGGGGGGGGGGGGGGGAAGCAGAATGTCATGAAATGGGAGAACCCCCTCCTGATAATTGTAAATTATTATGACCACATGTTTTAAAGAAACAAACTTAGAAACTTCTCAGCTGATATCAGATAACAGAAATCTGCAAGACGAAAGACTGTAATTCTCATAGTCAATAGTTTTGAGTTATACAAGAAGCCTTGTTGAAGTCAATGGGACCACTTGTGTGAATAAGGACTACTCAGCAAGGGTGCAAGTTGGAGCTTTCTGCTTTTTATATATATTATATCATTAGCCTCTTAAAAATGTTGGTGCAAGAAACAGATATAAAGTTTATTACATTTAATATGTTTTTCAAGCAATATCAATTTTTTTCATAATCTCTGCTTCTAGTGATCCACTCCATACAGCTTAGGCACCTACATGGTGTTAGGCTCCCTCCATGGGAACTGAAGGGGGAGACATTTAGTACTTCACAGGCTAAGGACCTAGAGTTCTTCAGCTTCTCGGTGGCCCTGAAACTTTCTTAGGAACATTACTGCAATTTACAACCAATGGGAGTTCATTGGTTGCCATGGAAAAAGGGTAACATTTTGTGAGTCGGAAATAGGAACAACTTCTCATTTTCCATGTGGAAGGGAGGGCCAGATGTAGGGCATGGGTGATGGGTTTGCACCTACACAGATCCGCTGATGAAATGTGCGCAGCAGCTCTGTAATTTCAATAGGGAATCCTTTCTAGAGAGAGAGAGTGTGTGTGTACACCACTATCCTCTACTGGATAGGATCAGAACTGTTCAGCTGTGTGTCATAAGACTTATATTGCTGCCAACTAACTAACAGTTATTATGGAGGACCTGAGTTCTATCTCTGTTGCTTCTGTGAAATTCCAAGTGCCATGATAGGCAGCCCAGAGACAAATGTGAAACTCCTAGTTGTTCACACATTTGTTACTATTGAGGAGAGAGGGTTGTTCCTTCCAGGGACGATGGAGAGTCAGATTATGGGCGGAGGAGAGATTCTCTTTCCACAGCTAGAAGGCTTCTTTATGCAGTGACTGGGGCATGGGTGGTCAGGCCTAGTGGTCGAAGCCCAGGGACAAAACCAATGACCGCGTCAGGTACCAACCTGAAGATCAGAGCTGGAGACTGTGCCAGGTGCCAAGCCGAGGGTCACAGCTGGAGATAAAGTCAGGTACCAGGTCAGGGGCCAGAGGTGCCAACAGCATTAGGGGTAAGGTGGAGGAGCAGAGACATGGAGTAGGACAGGACAGCAGGAACTGGGAGTAGACAGGAGTCTGGGATAGGAAGACAGAACTCAGGAGCAGGCAGGAATGCAGGGCTCAGGAGTCAGGTAAACAGGAGGGGTCCATAGTAGCAGCCTGCTAGGGATTCCTCTAGTTGCTTGGACAACTTCTTATAGTTACTTCATGTTATATATATATAGAGTCCCTCAGCCAACTGAGGGGCTCATTTCCCCTCAATCATGAGCTTTGGGTACGGGGATCTCTGTGAGCTAACCCTTTGCTGGATCCTTCCTTGGTTACTCAGGTAAGCTACTGGATGATGGTCATGACCTGGGCACTGCCTGGGGACTCATGGGCTCGAGTTTGAGGCATGTGATTTTTCAATCACCCTCTCCCCTCGTGTGCCCTCTGAGCAGTCATTGGTTTTTCAGGGTGGTTTTGGTGGAAGGCGTTTACCTTCCCCACCAGGTCCCAGGAGTGCTCTTCAGGACAGTAGCCTTCCCAGTCCACGCTATACCAGAGTTTTATCCCATCTAATTTTGGTATTAAGGATCTCAGGGATGATGTACTCATTGTGGTCTTGAACATGTACTAGTAGGTGAGTGGTCAGATGGGAGTGCTCAGGGTGCTGGTCTGGAAGGTGGGGTTTCAGGAGTGATATGTGGAAAATTGGGTGTACTTGGAGAGATGGGGCAAGTCGAGTTCAAAAGCCAGCAAATTCAATAGGGGCCAAGGAAATGGCAGTCTAATTTATGAGATGGCCTGTTCGTGTGTAGATGTTTTGTGGAGAGCCATACTTTCTGTCCTATCATCATCAATGGTTCACATATTGTTTGTAGCTCTTCTTGGCATCCTCCAGGTGAACTTTTAGGTCATCTTGGGTTTGGCATAGCTGTTCTATCCAGTCCAGGGCAGCTGGGTTGTGGGAAGCCAGTGGTAAGTCTGGATAGAATTGGGGAATGGAACCCATAATTTGAAAGAAAAGGGGCTTTGCCCCGTAGATGCGTGTTTTGTGGGGGGTTTTTTTGTACGCAAATTCTGCCTGAGGCAGCAGCAAGAACCAGTTGTTCTGGTCATAAGTCCTTTGTTCAAAGCTTCCTTCTTGTTAGAAAATCAAAGTCCAGAGAAATGGAGCAGGATTGAAGACAAAGAATGATATCACAGTCTGCAATTTATACCCCTTAGTTCAGGTGCATAGAAAGTTACTGGAACAAACATGGAGTCCCGGGTCACATGTGCCTTGCTGAGTCATTGCCTATGTGCTGCCTAAAGAGATCTTGCATGGTGTTGGAGCAGTGGTAAAGGCAAGTTTTAATTGTTTGAAGGCCTGCTGGGCCTTGGGATACCAGAGGTACCTAGTGTTTTTGTGGAGAGGGGCGATCTTCTCTTAGAATTTCAGGATGAACCGCTGACAGACGTTCACAAACCCCAAGAAGTGTTGTAGCTCATGAACGTTCCATGGCGTTGCCCACTAGAGGACTTCCTTTAACTTGCACGTGCCAATTTTGATACCAGCAGGAGATAGGATGAATCCTAGGAATTCTTCAGAGGACTGATCAAAAGCACATTTTTCTAGTTTGACAGAGAGGTCATGTTGGTGTTGTCTCTCCAGGACAGAATGGACATGCATGGTGTGCTGTTTGGCATTGTCCAAGAAAATAAGTATGTTGTCCAGGTATGCTGTCATGTATCGGTTCAGAATGTCCCAGAATACATCATGAATAAAATGCTGGAACATTGTAGGTGTGTTTGTCAACCTAAGGGGCAGATAGATATTCAAAGTGGCCATAATTTGAAAGGTGGTCTTCCATTTGTCCCCTGCTCTAACACGTACTCAGTTATAGGCCCCCAGGCGGTACTCACGCAGTTGGCATACACCTAGGTGGTACTCACACAGTCAGTTAGCTTGGGGATTAGTGGCAACAGGTACTGGTTTGTAATGGTGACCCGATTTAGGGCCCGATAGTCAATACACAGTCAAAGGCTCCCATCCTTTTTTTTAAACAAAGAGGACTGATGTCCCAGCAGACGATGTGGATTTACTAATAAAGCCCTTGTCTAGGTTTTCCTGAAGGTAGGTGTGCAGCGTATTCAGGCTTCAGCATGGTGTATATATGCCTGAAATGGAATGCTTGCCCCGGTTGTAGCTTGATTAGGCAGTCCTGGTCCCTGTGTGGAGGCAGGGTGTTGGCTTTGTTTTTTGCAAATACATCTTTATAATCACTGTATTTGAATGGAAGTTGAGGATCGGAGTCAGTGGGTAGCTCTCCTGGGCCCTCTACCCTGGTGTGAGACCGTTGGGGAACTACTGTGTGCCTTCCAATTCCTGGGTCAAGCACTGCTGTTGGCAGAATTCTGAAGGGAATTCAACTTTTAGCTCATGCCAGTGAATAAGGGGATTGTGGAGGGCCAGCCATGAGATACCCAGGATCAAAGAGAGGTGTGGGGAATGGATGGTGCTGAACTGTAGGGTGTCTTGATACCCCTTGATCATAACTTCTAGTGGAACAGTTTCTGTAAGCACTGGCCCAGATGATAAGAGGAACCTGTCAATCATCTCTTCTAGATCTGGAGCACTCTTGGGCCACAGGGGAATCTGTAGTGCCCGGGTTGCCTCTGCATTAATAAAATTGTCTTCCATGCATGAGTCATTGAGGGCCTGCTGTGGAGGGAGTGTTTGGGAATGCCCCAGGAATTGCAAAGTGACTGGGACTTATAAGCGCCGTGTGGTCAACAGTAACCAGCACGTGTCTCGGCTGTCAGGACCTCAGTTGGGTTTTCAGGGGGATATTCTGTCAGGATGCCCCAGCTAGTCCCCTTCACCAAGCCTGTGCTGGCTTGTTTCCCAGATTCCTTCTGGACTGGATTCCTCATGAGGCAATTGGAGATAGCATGGTCCTGCTCACGACAGTAGTAGCACAAGTTAAGGCATGGCCAGTGTGTTCTCTCTTTGAGAATGACTTGCTGGTGGGTTAGGTCTACCTGCATTGACTTGACTGGTAGGGTGGAGTCCTATAGTGGGGGGCCTTGTTGTGGCACCCCTCTTTCTTCCCATCAGTACAGGTGATGAGTTTTTTGAAGGTGTCCAGGCCTACTGGGATCTCAACTCCAGCTAGTTTGTCCTCACCCTCATCCTGCAAGCTCCATCAAAACGATATAACTGGGCCACCTCTTTCCATTCTGTGTCTGATATGAGATGGCAGAAATGAGCTACATAGGCAGTGGCTGGGCCCAACCCCTGTTGGAATTTCCACAGGGGGGCCTCAGTGGAGTGGGCATAATTAGGGTAATTGAAGATGGTCAATATCATCTACTGGAAGGCACCCCAATTAGATAAAACTAGAATGTTGACTTCCAACAGAGGAGAGGCCCAGTCCAACACCTCCCCTGTCAGCAGGCTGACTTCCAGGCCTACCTTGGTATGGTTGGAAATGTACACCTGTGGTCAAAGTAAGAACAAGAGGAGTGTCGAAGTGCTGATTTGGAGCATCAAAGTGCTTGGGCAGAGGGACATTTGGGAACAGCGCAGCTGGACAAGCGCAATGTTTTCTGTGTGGCATTGAGGGAATTGATCCCGCAATGTGTGATTCTCAGTGGCCAGCTGCACATTCTGCACTGGGAGGGCTCCGTTGTTTGCCTGTAGGTGGATCACTTGCTTGTGCAGTACAGATGACCCTTCCAGCAGGGAGCTCTGCTGGGTTCATCCTCAGCTGGGCCCACTCGGAGAGGTTAATAATAGTCTGAGCAAGCTGCAGTGACCAGGACGTGGGTGGTCAGCGACTGATAGGAGCTGGAGTCATGCTTAGTGGTCTGAGTCAGGAGTCAAAACTGAAGACAGCACCAGGTACCGAGCCAAAGGTCAGAGCGGGAGACAGTCAGGTGCCACGGGTGAGAGCCAGAGACAGCATCAGAGGTAAGGCAGAGGAACAGGACCTGGAGTAGGGCTGGACAGCAAGAACTTGGAGTAGACAGGAGTCTGGGATAGGAGGACAGGAACCAGGAGCAAGGGGGGAAGCTGGAATCAGGAGCAGGCAAGAATGCAGGGCTCAGGAGTCAAGTATCAGGAGGGGTCCATAGAAGCAGCCAGGGATTCCTCAGTTGCTCAGAAAACTTCCTGTTGTTACTTTGTGGTTTATGTAGAATCCATCAGCCAATTGGGGGGGGGCTGGATGTTCCCCCCAATTGGGAGCTTTGGGGGCAAGGCCCTCTCTGAGCCGACCCTTCCCTGGTTACTCAGGTGCGCTGCTGGGAGACATTTGAAGCCTGGGTACTGCCTGTGGACTCGTGGGCCCGGGTTTGAGGCCTGTGGTCCCTCACCCTTTATACACCCTCTTGAGAGCAAAGCAGCAGCATACTTTAGTGGAAATGATCTCCCTGCTTTCGGAATCCTGGTTTCAAGATTTCTGGTCATCCTGTATGCAGTGTTGAAGGAAAATAAATTTGAATTGATTCCTTGAGTGAATTGGCAAGGGCATACAAGCTTCAACTGATGTAAAAAGGCTATAATAGAAAAGGCAAAGAGCCTTTGTCAAATGATCCCCTCCCCCCCACATGAACGATATCAGATTAGGAGAGATTAGTCACACTGTTCCTACAAGCATAATTCTCGTCCTGCTGTGATACCAAGAATCCCATCACAGCCCTTCACTCTATACTCTGCATGTTAGTGCCCTTGCGATAACAGGGATGGTTAATGATGGGCCTTCCACCACCAGGTTCAGCCCTAGCCTCACATTCAATTCTTTAGGGCTTTTAGTGTTCCTTTAACCTGCTTATATAACTCTCATCACTGATATTAAAGAGACAAGGTGGGTGGGGTAATAAAAGCAAGCTTCTCTCTCACCAACAGAAGTTGGCCCAATAAAAGATATTACCACCCCCCTTGTCTCTCTAATATTCTGGGACTGACATGGCTCCAACTAGACTGCATACAGTAGTGATATTGTGAGTTATGTGCCTGTATCAAGGGCATAACAGACCCTTTTGTTTCTAATTGTGTCTTGTGCTCTGCTTCTAGGTGATACTCCAACAATCTAGCACAAAGTTTGCCACTAAGCCTGCTGTGCAGAAGCTGCATGTTGATGAAAGGAAAATACACGCTGTACAGTACAAGTTCTGAGTTCACGAGGGAGTATGATAAGTAATGGGAGTTGTTGGCAGCCAATTTCACCTCAAGGTTAGGAAGGTGAAACTTAGATGTGAGGGGTGCTGTCTTTACTCACTTGGAGTGTGTGGCCTAACAGAGCAAACCTCTTTCCTGTAGGTGAATGAACAAATCCGTTGCGACCCCTGTTTTGTGGGGGTTGGGGCAGAGGCTCATTTTTCTTGAAGAAACCATTGCTGCTGCTGCCTGACTATTCATAGAGGCTGTTTAACATTCTTTATGTGTACAGCATGTCCTCTGATAAATCTGATAAACAGTAATGTGACTACTTCCTGTAGGAGGTCCTGAGTTTTTTTTCCTAAGGCTTTTTTTTTTCTTTCTGTTATTGAGGGACAGATCATTGCTTGTAACTTAGAGTGTGTCAATTTAGAGCACGTTATTAAGTGGTGGAAGAGCTGCCAGTGCAATTGCCCTATGGGAAAGAAAGGCATTACTCAGAGTCCACCAAAGGAGGTGCAGTACATTTTTCATTATAACGTGTGCCATCTCCAGGGTCATATAAGCTCCTGTTCTTTAGCAAAGGTAGACTGAGATATATGTGTTAGACTTTGTAAAAAGTTATTTTGTATGGGATCGTTAATAATAATAATACAAAAGTCAGATTGCTTCACAGCCAGTTGCAGCCTGTACATATCTGGCCTGATTCCCCACTGCCCTGTACCTTGTGTAGCCATTTACAGCTGTGCAAAGTGCGTTACATCCTGACATTTTCACCCACATTACAGAGGTTTAATTGACCACACATGGTCAAATGCAAATTTTTATTTGCATTTGTGTCAAGGTTACAATAGGTCATTTTGCTAGGAAGGGCCTGACTGTTAGCAGAGTGGCCAAAGTAAATGTGACCCCATTTTGTGAGTTCTGTACAGGATGTGCATATTCAAATTGGTTAATTGCACATGAACAGGACTAAATAAGAGATCCCACAGCAGCGTGTGCTCAATTGCTGGCAGGGAAGGAAGAGTTATCGTTGTCGTTGTCGTTTTGGGGGGAGGCCCGTGAATACTGAAGCAATGGGTGTCAATGTAAGAACTGACCTAGATACACTGTGTGCAGAAAAATATTTTCAGGCCTGTGAGATGAAAAAAATGAGGAGTGAGAGAGAGCAAATGAGGGTCCTATATTAATTCAATAGACAGTATTGTCTCCTTTTTCATAGGTAAGTATAAAGTGAAAATATTCTCCAAAAATAACTAACACAGGGCAGAATAAAATGGCCCACAGCACCCCATTGAATCCAGGTTAGTTTGCAGTGTGAGCAGCAAGCAGTGGATGTGGTTTCAATGAGTGGAAATGGTCCAAACAAAGACAGTGCAATGCTTACCTAACTGCAGTAAAAACATGACTGTGCAGATCTATAGGACAAACTCCACAATCTTCCCTCCCAGCTTCATCCCTCTACTTGTAGTGGCTGGGAAGCAGTTCTGCATCTGAGGGTATGTTTGTATTTCCAGCTCAAGGAGACATACCCGTGTAGAGTATGTAATAGAACATAGCCATGGCAGTGTGAGAGGCTAGCCACCCCACAGAGTACCTATCACTCCGAGACGCTAGGCACGTACTTGGGGTGGCTAGCCTCTCCCATTGCTTGTGGCTACACTCTGTTTTTAGGATGCTAGCTCGATCAGCGTTCGCACACGTGTTTCTCCTTGAACTGGGAGTGACAGCCCCAGCTTGAAGTGTAGACGTACCCTATCCGACCTGAGGGGAGAACATTTTTTCCCCCTCCCACTGTCTGCAGCAGGCAGACCATTTATTCAGGCTGTGCACTGGAGAGACATGGAAGTAAGAGACTTAGGGCAGGTGGACACTTAAAATGCTGCAGTAGTGCAGCTCCACCAGCGCAGCTGTGCCGCTGTAGCACTTCAGTGAAGATGCGAGTTGAGAGCTTCTCCTGCCAGCGCAAGAAGCGGTGACTATGTTGATGGGAGAGTAGGGTGACCAGTTGTCCGGTTTTTGACCGGAACACCTGGTCAAAAAGGGACCCTGGTGGCTCTGGTTAGCACCGCCAACTGGGCCGTTAAAAGTCCGGTCAGTGGTGCTGTGGAGCTAAGGCAGGCTAGTCCCTGCCTATCCTGGCTCTGCGCTGTACCCGGGAAGCGGCCAGCAGGTGCAGCTTCTAGGCGCGGGTGGGGGGTATGGGGCTCTGCACGCTGCCCCCACCCTGAGCACTGGCTCCGCACTCCCATTGGCTGGGAACCATGGCCAATGGGAGCTGCGGGGACGGTGCCTGCGGGTGAGAGCAGCACACAGAGCCACCCGCTGTGCCTCTGCCTAGGTGCCAGACCTGCTGCTGGCCACTTCTGGGGCACAGCACGGAGTCAGGACAGGCAGGAAGCCTGCTTTTAGCGCCCCTGCTGTGCTGCTGACTGGGAGCGGCCAGAGGTAAGCCCCAGCCCCCTTCTGCACTCCAAATCCCTCATCCCACACCGCCCAGCCCAGAGCCAGTACCCCCTCTCACACCCCAACCCCCTGCCCCAGCCCAGAGCCCCCTCCCACAGCTTGAACCCCTCTGCCCCACCCCCCAGCGTGGAGCCCCCTCCTGCACCCCAAACCCTTCATCCCCAGCCCAGAGCCCCTTCATTTCTGGCCCCACCCTGGAGCCCACCCCCCAGTTAGAGCTCTCACCCCCTCCTGCACCCCAGCCCAGTGAAAGTCAGTGAAGGTGGAGGAGAGTGAGCCACTGAGGGAGGGGGAATGTAGTGAGTGGGGGGCAGGGACTCGGGGAAGGGGCAGGGCTAGGGTGTTCAGTTTTTTGCGATTTGAATGTTGGCAACCCTAGGGAGAAGCCCTCCCGTCAACATAGTGCTGTCTATATTGGGAGTTCGTTGGTATAACTACGTTGCTCAGGAGTGTAGATTTTTCTGACCCCTGAGCAACGTAATTATACCAAGATAAGTTTATTCTGTAGACCTGGCCTAGCACCGGTTACTAGTAGGCACCATCCTATGTACATTTTCCCATTCTAGTTCTGCCAGTGCACTTCTGCCCTCGGAGACAACTCTCTAGCTATTTCACTCCTCTGGGTCTTTGAGTAGAAAAGGCAATTTGGGCTCAATTGTCCTAAACTGTGTGGTGGTTTTGTACAGTAATATGCACTGTAACACGGTGATCGACCTCATGGCCCGAGGCTGCTCTCCAGGCAGGCACCCTACCCCAGTTTCCCTCCTTGGATGCCTCAAAAACTCCACCCCACAGTCCAAAAGGTAATTAAAACACTCCCCTTCTGGGGGCCCACTTTATTCAGGCCTCTGGGCACACAATGACTTTCCAGGCCCTAACCCCAGTGCAGCGTGTCTGTCTTCCCCTTTAGTAGGGAGTCCCCAGCCCTCCATTCCAGAGCTGGGACCCTTTCCTTCACCAATTCCATTCAGGCTGGCAACAGTCTGTCAGAAACAACTCAATATCTCTCCCCTGATAGTCCAAAATAAGTACAAAGTCTTTTTAAACTGGGCCCAGCCTTGCCATCTCTCCTTGGCTGGCACTCAGCCTTCTTATGCTGGCTTCCAGGCCCATGGGTCTCTAGCAGGAGGCTCCTGCTCACTACAGTTCCTCTCTACCACAACTAATTCCTTATTGCAGCTTCCTGCTGCTCTTATAATAGAAATCACCTGATCTCTCTCAGATGGGGCTCATTCAGTAATCATGTTGGCTAGCCCCAGGCCCTCCAGCCCTTAAGGGGCAAGCCACCCTGTTACCTGTACCAATGGGGACTAGGTCCCATTTTCACTTGGGGCCTGTTCAGGACTGGAACCCAGGCCTCAAAGTGCAAAGAGATGATACAGCAAGGCACTTCATCACTCAGTAATAATAATTTAAATGCAGAAAAGCTCAGATTCAGCACTATTCTAATATCTTGACAGATGTGGCCTGTTTCTGCTCTCACTTATACCAGGGGTGACTTTAATGAAATCCGTGGAGTTACACGAGTGTAAAACTGGTGTAAATGTGATCCGAATCAGGGCCTTATTCTAGTACCAATGGTCGCTTTGGGCCAAATCCAGCCCCCTCCTTTCTGGCCACAACTAAGACCCTGGCAGCAAAGCACTGTGCTTCCACTTCATGTGGATGAGGGTGGGAAAAGGATTGTGGCACTGGCTGGATATGTGCACTGTGCAGAGGTGGTATGGAGCCCAGAACTGGGTGGCAGGTGCAGTGAGGGTGGAGTATCTGTTGCTACACACATCCTGTCATCTTCTTACTTCCTCACAGAAGGCCCTGTGAGGAGAAAACAGGGCTATCTTCACCACTGGGCTGAAGTAGGAGTAGCTGTGGAACTGCCCCATAACCTTATGGGGAGGAAGATGCCACCTCTGTGATCCCTTCATGCATCTGCCCAGTGCCTAGCCCAGTTATGCAGGCTGAGCCCAGGATTTGTCCTTTGTGACAAGTTGTACTCTTTCTTTATTTTTTCTCTATCATCAAACCATAAAAGACAAGGCTTGTGAACTTTTTTCCCCTTTCCACTGGCTTCCTGCTCTGCCAGCACACGTGCGCTGCATTCTCTGCTGCTCCTGGCAGAACGTTATGTTACTACTACAGGAGATCAAATGCAAACCCTCTGACATGATCATTATTTATCGTTTAATCTCATTACGTTCAATGTTTGTTATCCAGTGAAGGGCCCTGAAAATCATATTTGCACATATTAAAGGTCTCTACTAATTTGGAAGAGACTTTGAGCTGAGCAGATCTGTTTCCATTTAGGAAAGTGACACCATTCTGTTTGACTCTTCTTAAATAGGCTCCCCCTGGGCTACTGCCAAACAAGCCCCAGGCAAAACTCTGGCGGCCAAAATAAAGGGGTGGAGTGGGAGAAAGCTAAGTTAGGAAAGTATCCTGACTGCTAGAAGACAGCAACAGTACATTCCAAGAGCAGCCTTTTCTTTCTCAGTACCAAATGCTTATAAACAAACTCATAAGAACAACAACACATACACAGAGAGGAAAACAACTTCCCACCTCATGTTAATTGACCACAAGAAAGGCATTTAGTTATGAAATTCAGGATGGTATCTGCACATCTTGGACTACACAGCCCTGTTTATGTACAAATTAGCACATGTTGCTGTCCTTTTTTGTATAGCAAAAGGGGTTTCAGGCAGCAGAGAAGAAATACTGTGAAAATTGCACAACTTGCACTGTTGTTTGTCCCTTTACTTGGGACCCTGTGAAAACAGCATCTGCTGATGGTCATGAGAGGAGAAAAAATAAATCTAGATTTCTGTCTTCTGGGGTTCATTTTGTAACACAGTCTCTTCAAAACAACCCTCTGCAATTACATAAGAACCTGGCTGCAGTAAATGTGCAGCTTTAGGACCTATGGCAATGTGGCAGCCATTATAGTAACTGCTCCCAATAATCATCCCCACAGCTCAAATATCAGGTGCACAATGCAGTTTAAGAGCAGACATCCTGAATACAAAGGGCTGCACCTGTGATTTTGTTTTCAGCATTGAATCTTTCTCTGTTTAGTACCCCTTTGTTGTTTACCAGGTCAGGAATCTATTATATAAGGGACATGATTACCATGTCCTTGTGAGTTATTTGTAAATCGGAACTTTGCAGTTAATCCCTCAACACTCACAGTAACACTGTGCCTGATACAGTCTTGTGAGGTTAACTGCAAAGTTGCCATTTTTTTCAAATGTGAAATTCTAGTGGGGTCCTTCAGCTGTTTTTGATGTGTACGATCACTCAGACCTTCATAAGCTGCTGAAATGGGGTACAGTGGAGAACAGGTGAGGTGCCTGCAGCTCAGCTAGCTCAGACACATTACATAATCTCTGGAAAAAAACAAAGGGTCATGAAAAATAGCAGAATCATTTCCAGTATGGATGATCTTGCCTTCTGGAAACTAGACAGGGTTTTACGTAATTCATATAAAATACATATATTCGTCAGATATATTTAGCTCGACAGAAGTTTATTGAATACAATCAAGTAGAGGAAAAGATCTAAACTGTGATCTAACTCTTTGAAGGCCATCGTCCACTTAGCCCCTGGGATGGAAGAGGTCAGAGAGGACCACAATAATTTCTTTTGGCCTACAAATATATGAACCTATTCATCTTTTACGTGCACAAAATTTGTGTGATGTATGCTTTCTCTTGCCTGTGAATGTAGTTTAACTGAAGTAGATTAACACGTAGTCTAACACAAGTGTATTGTGCTGGTTTTGCAGGTGGAAATTCTAAGATTTGCGTATTTACAGGTGTGAGGTATTTAAAGTGTGAAAGTGTGCCTGCAGATGTTTGCATGTGCAGAGAGGAGGCACAAGTATACACATAAACAATTTTGCACATACACACATGGAGGCCTGGCTGAAAATGTACTAAGTATTAATTGCATCAGGATTAAGTGCCAGACTCTGTACTCAGTTACACTGCTGCAAATTCAGAGCTCTTAATTGAGAGCAATGAAGTTACTCCGGATTTACACTTGTGTAAATGAGAACAGTTAGGCCTGCAATCTGTAGAATATATTTTATAAAGCATATGATTTATACATACAAGATTCATATAAAATAAACAGAAATAAAAAAAACTGGTTCAGTGTGGCTCTTAAAGATATATACATATTTCCACACTGTACATATTTCCTTCTGAAGGGTGGACTCTTATAACCTTTCCCCCATGAACAGCCTAGATACGTATGTTCTTATTGTCTAGAAAATGGGCTGGATTCATACAGTCTTTCTGGATCCATTTGGTCTTCCTCTCTAGGAAACTGGCTAGAGAAAGGCACTCTTGCCTTCTAGGAAATGGTCTGGGTATACTTGTGACTGTTCTGTCTAGATTAGAAGATGAGCTGGGTGCATTTGACCTTACTCTTCAGGAACTGAGGTAAGTACGTATGATCTCCACTTGGAAAATAAGCTGCCTATAGACAATAGTGATTCTTCAAATGAGTTGTGACTTGGAACCAAATTCTGTTTCATAAACCCAGAGAGCTGGAATACATCTACAGTAAGTAAGTATCACAGTTTCAGTAGGAATCTCAGTTAAAAGAGGTGAAAAATAATAGTATTGCAAAAATACTCAGAGAGAAGGTTGTAAGTAATAAGATTTTGCATTTTTGATACAGTTGTCTCATAACATCATTGTTGGTTGGAAGGAATTGAACTTGATGCACTCCAAAATTAGCCTCACGGGGAGCACACTAATACCAAAGCTTAAGCTGTTCTTATTGCCACCTTAACTTTCTGAAAATTGGATAGTTCACCAAAATAGCTCTAAACCTAGGAGCAAAAATGACTTGTTTTTCATCCTGTCAGTGACAGTGAAGGCTATATTTTCAAAACTGGAAGCTCAAAGTCCATACACAAAAATGTCTGAGCAACTGTGTACCTACATTTGCAGCCACAATTTCGCTTGAAAATTGTTTATAATCACAAATGGATAGTTAGGGCGCTAAATAACCATTTGTATGTGCAAATTCTCAGTTTTACATGTAATGGTAGCAAATTTAGACATGCAATTGCATGCAGACCAGGGGCCTCTGGTTTTGGAATTAATTCTTGAATATCATATCTGTCCCTGAGTCTTAAATAATTGTGGTCTGAGGGCTGATCTGTACTAGAAAATCTACATTGCTCAGGGGTGTGAAAAATCCACACCTCTGAGCGAAATAGTTAAGCCCACCTAAGTCCCTGTGTAGACAGCACTAGGTTGATGAAAGAATTCCTCTGTTGACCTAGCTACTGCCTCTGCCTGGGAACGTGGATTTACTACAGTGAGGGGAGAACCCCTCTTTTGTTGCTATAGTAAGGTCTGGTCTTAACCTAAAAAGTTAGGTTGATCCAGCTATGTCTCTCAGGGTGTAAAAAATATGCATCCCTGGAAGAATTCTTCCATCGACCTAGCCACAGGCGCCGGTTTTAATTTTTCTGGGTGGGTGCTCCACGTTGAGGCCTCACCCCCACTTCGCCCCTTCCCCCAAGGCTCCACCCTCGGTCTGCCTCTTCCTCCACCACCCCTTCCCTGAGCATGCTTTGCCCTCGCTCCACCTCTTCCTGCCCCCACTCTTCCCCCTCCCCCCCCACCGAATAGTTGATTGGTGGGTGGCTGGTGGGTGCTGAGCATCCATTATTTTTTTCCCGTGGCTGCTCCAGCCCCGGAGCACCCACAGAGTCAGCGCCTATGGACCTAGCTACCGCTTCTTGGGAAGAACCCCTCCCACTGGTGTAGGTAGTGTTTACACCAAAGTGCTTCTTGTGTCACTGTAGTATTTTAAGTTTAGACAGCCTGAGTCTTACTCTACATTTTACTTTCAAACGTTTCTTCATAAAGGGTATTGAATTTATTTCCTTTCACAAGCAACGGTATAAGGATTGGTTTAAAAAAGTTTTACTTACATTTTTGCATTGTAAATAAACATGAGTTTTTGGGACTCCATTGAGTGACAGTGTGGCTATTAAAGTGAGAGGATTGCAGATCTAAAGGAGGTTCTTTTTCTACCCAGCCTGAATTCTTGACCTCTGCACCCTGTAGAAGCAGTATACTGCAAAAACACATTCACTGACCTACGATCTCATAAAACTGTGGTTGGCTACATTTACATGGCAAAGGTGCACTTTCTTTCAAGCTGCCTCATGGAAGTATGCCAAGCACTTTACACGTGCTTTTACTTTGCCTCTTCTCCTGTGTGTTTGTTGGCATGTTTTGGAAATTCTCTGCAGGGTCAGAGAGCAAAACTGTTGTGTCATTGATTCCTGAACTCCACAGCAATGAAATACAGAGAACCTAGCCTTGAGAACACAGAGCCATGGTCAGATGGCAATTCTTTCTTTAATCCTTATGTGATGCAAGTTTCCACTGGAAGCTGAAATATTTGCTTTGTGGACTTTCCAATAGTGCTGTTCAAGGAATTCATGTTTACATTAAATGATAAGAAGGGAGAAAGTGAGTGTAAGGTCTTTTACTACGTGGTCTGCTTAAGAAGTCTGCTGCTCTTGGGGACTGTGTTTTGATCCCTGGGGTTATTATGGCTAGCAACAAATATCCTGGTTTCACAATAGAAAAGCAGAAGGACCTCAGAGTCACTTTTCAAAAGTGCTGGAAATTGACCAGTTGAATTACTGCAAATGTGCAGTCAAGAGATTCTCTGGTATGAAAGGTTTCAGAGTGGCAGCTGTGTTAGTCTGTATCTGCAAAAAGAAAAGGAGGACTTGTGGCACCTTAGAGACTAACACATTTATTTGAGCATAAGCTTTCATGAGCTACAGCTCACTTCATCGGATGAAGGTACCACAAGTACTCCTTTATGAAGTGAGCTGTAGCTCACGAAAGCTTATGCTCAAATAAATTTGTTAGTACTCCTTTTCTTTTTCTGGTATCAAAAAAGGTGCTGATTTCTAAGTCTCCATTTACTGAATGATCACAGCTTGCATGATCACCAAAGCAGATAATTTCCTCTGCCTGGTAGGTATTTGCAAGATTATTCTTTTATTTAGCAAATTGCAGAGCATTACATTTGTATCTCAACTCTGGATTATAGGAAAACTCTATTATTATTATTATTATTATTAATAATAATTTTACATCTTCTTTTCTGACAAGGGTGGGACTGGGGAGAATAATTTCACAACCATACGGATATGAAAGTGTCTGTGAGCTAAGGTAATGCCTTTGCAGAGGTATGTGTGAAAGCTTGTACCATGCCTGCCCCTGTTATGCCTGAGTTTGGAATTTGCTCTCTCTCTCTCTCTCTCTCTCTCTCTCAGCATTTATACCACACTCATTACCATGGCATCTGAGGAATGACTGGCCATTTCTACTTGAACCACTAGAACCACCTTCTGCCTAAGGTCCAGCGAGGTGTTACAACTGTTCAAAGCCCCAAACATGAGTAGGGTTCTAAGCTGTCAGAAGGGGGAACTGGGCCATGAACTTCCTCACTTTCTGCAGTTCTGCTGCTACAGGGGTAGATCAGGTTAGAATTACCATGGAACACATGAGTTATGAGGAGAGGCTGAGGGAGCTGGGATTGTTTAGCCTGCAGAAGAGAAGAATGAGGGGGGGATTTGATAGCTGCTTTCAACTACCTGAAAGGGGGTTCCAAAGAGGATGGCTCTAGACTGTTCTCAATGGTAGCAGATGACAGAACGAGGAGTAATGGTCTCAAGTTGCAGTGGGGGAGGTTTAGATTGGATAGTAGGAAAAACTTTTTCACTAAGAGGGTGGTGAAACACTGGAATGCGTTACCTAGGGAGGTGGTAGAATCTCCTTCCTTAGAGGTTTTTAAGGTCAGGCCTGACAAAGCCCTAGCTGGGATGATTTAACTGGGATTTGGTCCTGCTTCGAGCAGGGGGTTGGACTAGATGACCTTCTGGGGTCCCTTCCAACCCTTATATTCTATGATTCTATGATTCTATACCAGGTTAGAGCTGGATCAATGGTCTCCCCACACCTGTGCTAAAGCATAGGACTCCCGGAAGTTGCTTCTATGGCTTGTGCCTAAGGACTGCCTCTCTGAAGGGAAATCAGAAGTAGACATTTAAAAAATAAAGGAGGTGGTGTTTTAGGAGAAGTCTGATTAAGAAGTGTTTCTAAAGATATTCCTTCTTATCAAGAAAAGCCTAGTAGCCCACCAGAAGCTATGCAACTCATACCTATACATCAGGGGTGGCCAACCTGCACCTGAGAAGGAGCCAGAATTTACCAATGTGCATTGCCAAAGAGCCACAGTAACATGTCAGCAGCCTTCTGTCAGCTCCCTTCCCCGCCCCCAGTGTCTTCCACCCACCAGCAGCCCCGCCGATCAGCACCTAACCCTCCATCCTTGCGCCTCCCGCCTGTCACGATCAGGTGTTTTGTGATGTGCAGGAGGAGCAAGGGCGCAGCAGATTTAGGGAAAGGGGCGAGGGCCTTGGGGGAAGGAGTGGAGTTGGACTGGGGCCTGGGGCAGAGCCAGGAGTTGAGCAGTGAGCACCCTGTAGCACATTGGAAAGTTGCAAAAAGAAAAGGAGTACTTGTGGCACCTTAGAGACTAACCAATTTATTTGAGCATAAGCTTTCGTGAGCTACAGCTCACTTCATCAGATGCATAAAAGTGGAAAATGCAGTGAGGATGTTTTTATACACACAGTCCATGAAAAAATGGGTGTTTATCACTTCAAAAGGTTTTCTCCCCCCACCCCACTCTCCTGCTGGTAATAGCTTATCTAAAATGATCACTCTCCTTACAATGTGTATGATAATCAAGGTGGGCCATTTCCAGCACAAATCCAGGGTTTAACGAGAACGTCTGAGGAACAGGGAGAGGGGAAGGGGATAGGAAAAAACAAGGAGAAATAGGTTACCTTGCATAATGACTTAGCCACTCCCAGTCTTTATTCAAGCCTAAGTTAATTGTATCCAATTTGCAAATGAATTCCAATTCAGCAGTCTCTTGCTGGACTCTGGTTTTGAAGTTTTTCTGTTGTAATATCGCAACTTTCATGTCTGTAATCGCGTGACCAGAGAGATTGAAGTGTTCTCCGACTGGTTTATGAATGTTATAATTCTTGACATCTGATTTGTGTCCATTTATTCTTTTACGTAGAGACTGTCCAGTTTGATCAATGTACATGGCAGAGGGGCATTGCTTGCACATGATGGCATATATCACATTGGTAGATGTGCAGGTGAATGAGCCTCTGATAGTGTGGCTGATGTTATTAGGTCCTGTGATGGTGTCCCCTGAATAGATATGTGGGCACAGTTGGCAATGGGCTTTGTTGCAAGGATAGGTTCCTGGGTTAGAGGTTCTGTTGTGTGGTATGTGGTTGCTGGTGAGTATTTGCTTCAGGTTGGGGGGCTGTCTGTAGGCAAGGACTGACCTGTCTCCCACTTTAGATAAGCTATTACCAGCAGGAGAATGGGGTGTGGGGAGAAAACCTTTTGAAATGATAAACACCCATTTTTTCATGCTTTGTGTGTATATAAAAAGATCTTCTACACTTTCCACAGTATGCATCCAATGAAGTGAGCTGTAGCTCACGAAAGCTTATGCTCAAATAAATTGGTTAGTCTCTAAGGTGCCACAAGTACTCCTTTTCTTTTTGCGAATACAGACTAACACGGCTGTTACTCTGAAACCTGTCATTGGAAAGTTGGCACCTGTAGCTCCAGCCCCAGAGTTGGCGCTTATGCATTGGCGCTGCATATTAACCTCTGAAGAGCTGCATGTGGCCACAAGTTGGCCACCCTTGCTGTACATAGATCACAGTGCACTATTTTGGTGACAGAAACTTTTCTTATCACGTGCATCTTATGCAGTTGTATGAAATCCTGGGATTCTGTTACTTTGTTCTGTGAGGATTGGAAGCCCTATCAACTATTTAAGTTGTTACCCCTCTACTTCACTGGGCTTTTGAGGGTGCAAGGAATACAAGATAGGGCCCACTAGCATCAAAAAGTTAAAGGGGGGCAAATTCACTGCAGGTGAAGTCAGTTAAGTTATACCAGGGATGAATTTGAATCAGTATAATTTTACTTATTTAAGACTAGAATAAATAAAATAGAAAAAATAAGTTGCTTATCAACCAACAGAGAAAGAACGTGCACCAGAAAAAAAAATCTAGCACACTTTGACACACAACAGGAAAAGCTGTTGGAATAAAGAGGCCAAAAGGACCAAAACTATGGTGATCAGAATATAAAGATGTTAGAATTAGCCTTGAAGATGACCACAGTCCATTGTAATTGCAAGCTTCAATATTGCTGTGACTCCCAAAATGTGGTCATGGAGTACCAGTGATCGGCCTGATACTTGAGTTATTGGGGCTCTGTACAGAGCTAGCTAATCACATAAGGCTGGATCCCCTTCCTCCAGTTTTTTCCACCTAAGGTACATTAAAAAATAGCTAAAATATTTCCTAATACTATTTTTCTAGGAAAGCAATTGCAATTGACCAAGGGATGCAATGTGATTTGATGTGATTGTGCATGAGAGGAGAAGTGGTTAATGAGGCCCTGACTAAGCAGAGCATTTAGGCTGGGGCTTAACTTTATGCATATGTATAGTCTCATTAGAGTAAATGGGACTACAGAGGTGCTTAAAGTTAAGTGTCTGTAAATGTTCTGCCGAATAACGGTCTCTGTTAAGATGTGATCATGCTACAAAAAAGTTTGGGAACCTGGCCAAAGTATTTGCTTACAAACTCCTATTGTTTTATGTTTTCCAAATCATGGGCTGTCCCATTCCAAAGTGGGGGGCGGGGGAGAGAATATAGGATTACAAAAATGCATTGTAGTCATGTTTGAGAATACGACGTACTCACTACGTGGTTTTTTAAAAAATGTGACTTTTGTTAGAAAGTTCATTAGTCAGTATCTGACATGCCGAAGAGCTCCAGGGAAACTTTCCCTTCAAATCTGGACAAGGCTCATAGACAGTAATAGTTATGTGCCCCCTAGCTTTAGTCTAGGCCATGGCATGCTGTGTTTGAGGGGAAAGAGCAGAGTGCTCCCCCTAATGGTCAGTTGTTGGCATGGCACTGTGGGGTAAAACGTCGGAATTATTACCTCTCAGACTTCTGAGGAAGAGGTAATAAATCAATGAAGAGAATAAAACAATATTTGTACTACCTTGTTTTTTAACCTTTTTTAACCTTGGTTGCCTCACAATTCCTAACCATTTTCCAAGGCTTAGGGTTCTCTCTTGGGACAGTCCCATTTCAGGATGCTCAGCTCTTCACCAGGAAAGGAAAATTCTCCCTTTGTTCCCTTTGCCCACCACTTGCTCTGGGATGAGTTGCGTTATAGTGTTGAAAGCCTTGGAAACTTCTGATTCTAAGTTGGATTTGGGGAAACTACACTGTAGCAGTTAGAGAATAGGAGATCTTATTTAGGTGTTAGTTGAAATCTCACTTATTGCCTTGGTGTTATATTCTTCCTCCTCGAACATAATTTTTTAGAAGTTTAAGCATCAAATAAAAAGAAAATCTCTTTTATTATATTAAGTGGTGTTCCCCTTTAAGAGCTATAGACCATATGAACAGCGCTGCTGCCTTTTAGTTATGGTGCCTGAATAATAACAATAATAATACAGCACCTTTCATCAGAAGATTACAAAGCACTGTACAAAGGAAGTATTTTACAGATGGGAAAGTGAGACACTGAGTGTTATGTTTAAAGCATACACAGGAGAAATTATATCAAAACATAAAATACCCTTGTTGGAAGGTTGCAACAGAACACTACTTTACTTCTTAGAATTCAGAATGATAGCACACAAGAGCCCAGAAGGAGAGAAAGACAAAGCAGGCTGCTCCCTAAAACAGAGCAGTAGAACTTACCCCACTTTACTCTAGGCTGTCTGTCTGCTGACTGTCTTAATTGCATGCTTCCCTATAGAGCTCCCTAGTCTGCAAGCAGGTGCAGGAAAGCCTCCAACTCTCTAAGTAACAGCTTTCAATTCCAACACAGTCCTCAATACACTACCCAGAGAGGTGAAGCGACTTGCCCTAGGCCACGCAACAGGACAGTGGCAGAGCCTGGAATACAACCCAGCTTTCATGAGTCCCAGTCTGGTGTTCTATCTGCTAGTACACACTTCCTCCAAAATTGGGGCCCTCTATTGGGAATGTATCTGTAGCAAAAGAAGACAAAGGGCCGGAGGTATTTAGGCACCTAAAGATGCAGTCAGACACCTAGTGAGATTTTCAAAAGCACCTTTAAAAATCTGGTCCCCAAACAAAAAGACCTCCACAACCACCTTCGCTGTTACCAACATGTTTTATAAAAAGAAAAGGAGTACTTGTGGCACCTTAGAGACTAACCAATTTATTTGAGCATGAGCTTTCGTGAGCTACAGCTCACTTCGATGAAGTGAGCTGTAGCTCACAAAAGCTCATGCTCAAATAAATTGGTTAGTCTCTAAGGTGCCACAAGTACTCCTTTTCTTTTTGCGAATACAGACTAACACGGCTGTTCCTCTGAAACCTAACATATTTTATGTTTGTTTCCATAAGGATTCATTTCCATCTGTGTTAAAGCGGTTACACTAGCAGAGACTGACATGCTAAAAAACAAAAAAGGGTTGCCTCACAATTCCTAATTCCTGCATTTCCCCCTTCCTTAGCTTTTCTACTCAGATAAATTCAGATTTGATATAGAAAATGCTATAGCTAGGAAGGGATGAAGCTGTTGAGATATAACCTGACAGAGCACACCAAAGTGAGTCCTTGGCTGAGTATGAATGGATAAAATTAGAAAAAGGGAATTTTGTTGTGTTCTTGTTTTGTTGTTTTACAAGCAACTGGAATTGTATCAAGTAACTTGGTAATTTTTATTGCTCTCCTTACTGGCTAGTAGCATTATAAAGTGCTCTGTAACAAGAAGTCTGGGTCATTTGTTATCAAAGTGGTACTTTTAGGAATACCTCACCATCTCCAGGACTCCAGAATTCTGCCCAGCAACCAGGCCACACTCCATCTGCTGTCTCGCATAATGAGCTAACCCAGGATTTCTGGCACAAGCCAACTTTCATTCTTCTATTCACTCGGATTACCCTTTCAGCTTCCTATTGTTCTTTGCTAATGGCCTTACAATGGGCCTGCCTGTTGCCTTTGCAACCACAGTGAGGCCAAATGGGGAAAGCCTTAATCTCTGCTTCAAATTAAAGGGACTCCTCTCTGAATTAATAATACAGGAGTTAGGCTGGCAGGAATGCACTGACTGATATAAGAAGATGTATAGCACTCTCCAGCCATCAGCTGCTGTGATTAACTGGGGCTTCAAGTGTCATGTCACAATATTTCATTCTGATCCTCCCTTCTCCCCCTTCCCCTCAGTCTGCAGGGTTACCACATGGTCCATCTTGTGCTGTCTTTTCAAGCCCTGTGCCAATCATGCGGCAAAGATGCCCCAGATACTGTGACAGATGGGACTAGGTTAGTATAAGGCTAGACTGATACCTCCATTCACTATAGATTGCCATACAGAAAAGCAAGAGAGAGGGAGAGACATCTTAAGGCTCTGTTTGGACCTGACTACTTGTGAAACATAGGAGAACCCACCTGTCTGTGCAGTTTAACTGTTCTTGTGCCAGATACTCTAACTACAGACAAAGAAAGAAATCAATTTTAAATGTACCTGTTTTACTTGCTCACGTAACATTTAGATACAGCTAAATGAAGTTAAAAAGGAACATGTTTTATGACATGGAAAAAATTACTCAATAACTAGAAGTTCAAACTCGCTTCAGTAATGTTAAAAGAGCAATCTCAAATGTTAAAGTGATCTCTGTTACAGTGGATTCAGATTGTTTTTGCTTAGTCCAGGAAAAATCCGAGTCCTTATTTACAGGGACACTTTGGGTTGTCGCATTACTAAAGATCTGTAGGAGAGAAGAATGCATTTATGTAAAGGATGACAAATTGCTATGCATAAAAACAGATTTATCAAGAAATTGTCAAAGAATTTAGAGGGTAGGGTCAACATTAAAATCACGTTTCAGTCAGATTTTTTTCCCTTACAAGTAGCATGGAAGATCACTATAAATGAAAGAAGTTAGCGGATAAAAATATTTTACTTTGTTTTTTTGGTTGCTTACTTGTTGCATTTGGTAGACAGCACTTTGTGTACTGTCACTTTCACTGTTTCCACTGTATAGTAAGTCAGTTGAACAGTTTTTCAGTTGAACAGTTGAACGGTAAGTCAGTTGAACAGTTGCTGAATAGTTCCTTAAAAATATTAACAAGGGAGCAGAAAAATCCTTGTAAAATGTATTTAAAAAAGGAACTTTAAAAATAAATGATTCAGGACATACTATTTAAAGGAAACTTTAAATCTAAAACTGGAAATCTTTTAAATTAGTCAATTTCAAAATCAGTTTGACAGTCTCCCTTAAAAAATAAGCATTCTGTTACACCTAGCATTTTAACCCAGTCTGATTCTGTTCTCATTTCTGAATCTGAATCCTTCCTGTGCTGTCAAATGTTGCTTAAGGCACAAACAAAACTCCACCATCCTTGTCTATCCTGGGCCACTCTTTACATGTTTTCTATATTGTTAGTTCCATATGTTTTCCCCCTCTGAGTAGTGTTTGATGGATGGAATCTTTCAGTCAAACCCTTTTACGTGTTTTTCCAGCTGCCCGATGGCACGCCTGCCATGGGAGACATCCTGGCTTCATTCTTAACACGTCCAAAATATTTCCATCTTTTTTGGATAACTCTACGGATAAGCGGTTGTTGAATTCTCTGACAAATCTCAGCATTTGTTATAAATTCATTCTATTTAATACCTACTATTTTTCTAAGGCAGTTGCTTTCAAAGGCATTTAGACATCTGTCTGTACCTTTGGTGGAGTTCTCAGTTACATGGATGTAAATAGAGAGAAACTCCACTGAAGGATTTGACTGGCTTAACTGAAATCAGAAAGCATTACTTCGTAATTTTGCTGAGAGCAGTGTAGAAATAGGTTGACTGCACCTAGATGACTGATGCTGACATAACATTCCCAAAGCAAAAAGAAAAGGAGGACTTGTGCCACCTTAGAGACTAACAAATTTATTTATGCCCAAAGCAAGTTATTATTTATTGACATTTCTGGCTCCTAAATGCAATTTTATTAGAATAAGTAAGATCTGTGAGTGTGTGCGCGCGCGCGTGTTTGTGGATTGTATGTGTGTATGCCTATGTGCTGTGGAGTCTCTTTTGTTAGCTAAATCCATTGCTTTGTACAGATTTTGCTAATCTTGAAAGCACTGACATGCTGCTGTGTCAGATGTACCCCTAGATTAGACACGTGGCTGCAGCCCAGTATGCAAATAAGTGGAAATGCTTTTGCCCTCTGGCCCCTAATGCTATAGTAAGCAGCCTGACGCCCACAGCATAGTCAGCAGGTGCTAAGCATGGGACGGTGTACCATTCACCATATGTTCAGCTTAGTGTAGTGTTTCTTTAAAGTTCTTTCAATTACAAGCCAGGTGAGATAAAGCAAGTAAAAACATGTGCACATGTCAGGTACCTGGATATGCACACGTTACACACAAGGCATTATTTATCATGTAAAATGATTGAGGTTGACTCTTTGGTGTCCGTCTAGCAAAATAAACCCAAAAGATTTCTTTTCAACCACAGAATGGCTATATCATAAAGGTACTAGGGAAGCCTTGTTTATTGCATTGCCAAGAGAAGGAACTCTGCAACAGACCTCTAAAAAGTTAGCAAATGAGATTAAATGGTTAGTCTTCAGCAACTGTATCATGCAGGAATCAGTCAAATTCACATTTAAAGATCAGACAGGACATTGGTGAGTGAGCTGAGTGCAACCTGAACTTCTTTAAGAAATTTTGCCTTTCAGCTTTTGTACGGATCTTCTGCTGATGTCAATCTAGAGCAGGATATGGCCCTTTGAGGTCCAGATTTTCGGAAAGTTGCCCATACAATTGCACACACAAATATGCCTGCATATTTACATGATTAATTTGAGTCTGCAGCTACCATGTTTGCTTGTACACATGTGGCAATCACACTGGCAAATGACTGATTGCAGGTGCAAATTAGGTATGCAAATATGCATGTGTTTTTGCGGATGCAATTGCATGTATAATTTTCTGAAAATCTGGCTCTAAGTGAGCAGTTTTTTCTTTACCCTTATACAAAATGCAAAGGGGTGTCAGATGTATATTAACTTTGTAAAATAAGGAAGATAACCAGCTACGCTGCATATTCCTAATGTACTTGTCTATTGTATTTTAAAATAAAAGCACCTCTCTCTATTCAATTATACTGAAAGTGGAGAAATCTTGTTTTACGTGCCTTCCTCTTCCTCTCCAGACTATTGACTCCCTCCATTGTTTGTGAATAAAATATAAAGAGACTGGTGCATAAAATAAGGACATGTGGATTAGGCTACAGGCTGCTTGTCTTTTTCATACCCTATAATTTTACAGGTGATCGTTTGAGCACCAAAGGTATAATACAGCCAACCAGAGAATCCTGCCCTTTCAAGCTGAAAGTTTTGTTCTTAAATCAGCCAAAGTTCAAACTAATATGTGTGTGTAGTGGGAGGTGGGGGAAGGTAGGGGTGGATTTTCTGACAATGCAGCATTTCAGAGCACGTGCTGCCAACTGTTGCAAAATATACATATATGTATATATTGCTTCTACTCAGCTTCGCTCTTTCCTTCCTCATTGTTTTCTCTGAGTAGGCAGCAGGCCACAGCTGACAGCTGTGCTTTGCGTGTATCACTAACAGCTGCCTTTTCCTGGGGTGAAATTAAAAGATTAGGGGGATGTGGGCACGTGCTGGCTTCTGGAGACCTACACAATGCCTGATTTAGGGTGGAACTTGTCTGCAGTGGCTGACAAAAGAGGTAGGTTCGAGCCAGTCGAGGGGTCAAAGGGGAGCTTGCTTTGACAGAGACAAAAGAACAGAAGAGAGAGAGAAGGAGAAGTGAAAGGAGGGCTTCAGTGCAGCTCTGAAAAGCCTGCCTCAGCCCAGCAACAGCTGCTCCTGCATAAGAAATTTGAGACGGTCCTTTCACAAACACAAGGCTTGAAGAAGAATAGGGAGGCCGCACTTTGCTAAAATGAATCGTTTGCAATTGAAAAGGGGAATTGAGAGCTCCTAGTGCTTTTAAAGGTTTGCACCTAGAGGACTAAAAAATGATTAGTCAAAGTAAACCACACGACAGGAGAAAAGTGTGCCACAGACCAAATGGGGAAGTGATCCTCAGCTCTGCTATTACATGTTTATGAAACAATTATTTTCCACAATAAGGAACACAGAACAAAGGATCTATCTATCTATCGGTCTACCTATCTAATTGTGGCATTTTGCCAACCTGCTGGACAATGTAACTTGAGCCAAAACTTGGTTCGTTGGTACAGTTGGAGCAGTTAGGCTGAAATTATGATGACCTGCACCTGCTCAAGAAATGACAAGATTGTTCACATCAGGATGAAGTCAGCAGAGCAATAATAAATGTGCTGATTTGCTTCTGTTGATTTGCCCAAGAGACTGCTTGGGGAATGTGTTTAGTTTGCCCCACTAGAGGGGGTTAAACAGTGATTCTATTAACACAAATTATCTCCGAAAACACTTGTAACAGAAAGTGGAGATGAGATCATAGTATTTATGTCAAAGATCTTTGATCATCAAGTCCATTCCCTTTCAAGAGGAGAACACTGCCCCTTAATAGAGGACATAACAGATACTAAATTAATGTTAAAAAATAATATAATACACAGGTTAAGAAAAGAGTGTCTGTACATCTGGGCATAGTGCTTAGATTATCCGCGAATACAAAGTGATCATTTGAGCACCAAAGGTATAATACAGCCAACCAGGGAAACCTGTCCTTTGAAGCTGGATCTTTGCCAGCAAGCACTAAGTAGTTAGAAAAGTTGGATAGAATTAACATAGGTGATATACACTGTTACTCACCTATACTACCTATGAATATGTCTGGAACTTTAGTACCAATTTATACTAAATTGGATAGGTATGCTGTACTTGCTGTCTTTCTGTAGGTGACGTTGTTGTTTTGACTGTAGTCCAGGTTCTCAGCTGGTGTAAACTGATGTAACTCCATTGAAGTCTTCCACTATGCAGCCATCAGAGGGCACATAATTTAGCTAACAATAAACACTCTTCCAAGAACGATCTTGTTTGAGCAGCAGCATCTGCAGTGATTACAAGGTAGTAATTGAAACAATGGCATATTGGCTTCCATGCCTTATAAACATAGGATAAGGAATTTTAAATATTTTTATGCCAAATGGAAAAGGATAAAAATGGCAGGGAAATGAATTACACTTTAAGTAGCTAAAAAGCATTTGCAAACGGAGGAGTGTGGGACAAATTAAAACTATGAAAAAGTAACTGACAGTGTCCTTTTAAGCAACGATTAATTTAAGTCATTTAACTGATGAGGGCTAAGATGCTTCATACGTAAGGCCTATTTTGCAATGGATACTATTTTGTAGTATCATCAGACTTTGAAGTATTGTGGTATCTTCATGGGAGAAATTTGCTGCCATTATAACCATAGCTACTTAAAATGGGAAGATGGATGGTCTTGTGATTAAGATACTAGACTATGAGTCAGGACTGCTGCATTCCATTACTTGCTCCACCATAGGGTTCCTATGTGGCCCTATGTCACGTAAGCTTGCTGTGCCTCAGTTTCCCCACATGTACAACGGGGAAACTAAAATTCCTTTCTCTGATTCTTTGTCTGCTAAGACAGCAAGATCTTTGGGGTAGGACCTCTCTCTTACTACATGTGCGTACAGGCCCAATCTTGTCTGGGGCCTATAGGAACTATTATCATATACTTAATAATAATAATAATAAATAATTCTGTGTATTCTGGTTTGGTTATAAAATGGTCATTTTTATTTTATTGAGTTATTGATGAAGCACATTATTTATTACAATTTGCAACCCTTAGATCTGTTTCAAGGATACCCATATTTTAGATTTTCCCTCAGTGTTTTAGTAACCAAGTTTCAACACTGGTGATCTACATAATGGATATGCACATTTGTTTTTACTAGAAATAAGTGTTAGGTGACCTTTGTTTTGACTAATTCTGAACCCATCTCAACATGATGAGTTTAAAAGTGAGATTCACACTTGTATACTATTGGGTTTGTGTTCTACTTAGGAGTGATGGTAACTTCCATCCTTCACCCCCCTCAAAAGAGCAGATCGCTAGGGTTGCAAAATCCCGTGGAAAATGTATTAAAATGAAACACAGAGCAGAGAAAGAAAAATTCAAGAGATAAAAAAAATATATAAAGTGGAAAAAAATCTGCCTTGGTTTTTCTCTGTGCTATCGCATTGGCCAGAGTCAAGATGCATGTATTGAAGTCAATCTAGTTATCAAAAGATATTCTTTTATGCCTAGTAGTGTAGCCCAGGCTTCTCCTTAGCTTCTCTTTGGGCATATAAATCAGGAGTATTTCCACTGAAGTCAATGGAATAACTCCAGGTCAAAATTGGTATAAGATGGGAACCAGGAGCATTATCAGTGTACAAAAAATAAGAAACAACCCCCCCCCCCAAAAAAAAACCAAAACCCCCCCCAAAAAACAACCCCAATAAAACCCCCAACCATGAATCATTTTGGGGCTGAAAACATGTGGCAAATTCATCTCTGGTGCAACTTTACTGAAGTCAGAATAGTTACATCAGAGATTAATTGGCTTCCTAGGTTAAAATTAAAGGGGAGATAAAGGCACATGTACCTAAACTAGATTTGTGAACCCCCAAAATAGTTCATGAAGTTCATAAACCCCTCATCTTTGTAAGATTCATCTAGAAGAAATACTGAACATACTTGCTTCCTTAGTGCCCTGTTTAGTCTGCATGGTCAGAAGCTATACTGTGCTCTATCCTATGTTTACACAGTGGTTCAATGTATTAGGCCTGTTTCCAAAGTACAGACAGGGGCTTCTGAAAAGTTTCAAGTCAGTGCCAGTCTTATACTAAACATTAGGAATAGCAAAAAGAATTGCATAAACACTGCAAGCTGCAGAAGTACAGGGAGATTTTAGAAGACCGCTACTATGACATGTGAGTGCTGTATGATTTAGAGGTGATTACCAAAAATGTTGTTTATCTAATGACTAGTTCTGATTTAAAGGAAGACTCTTGTCTGGTATCTTGTCTCCCAGCCACATAAACTGTATTTGGTCAAAGAAAGAGAGTAAGTAAGGAATTTAATGAGAATAGGTCAAAGAATAGCAAACATTCCTCGTGTTTACTAGTTCTCTCTTTTATTCTTCAGATGAACAAAAATGGTAGTGTCATTGTTTCAAGATGTGGATGCTAGGTGATGAGTTGCATTAATAAAGTAGCACCCCTTCCTCTGTGCACTAACTGGATTTTATGATGTTTCATGGAAGCTGCTTTGTTGTTAACAAACTGTTCTCTTTGTATAATGCAGGACCTAATCAGTAACCCCACAGCCAAACACTTTTGAACTTCTTATTTTCATAGAATCATAGAATATCAGGGTTAGAAAGGACCTCTGGAGGTCATCTAGTCCAATCCCCTGCTCAAAGCAGGACCAATCCCCAATTTTTGCCCCAGATCTCTAAATGGCCCCCTCAAGGATTGAACTCACAATCCTGGGTTTTGGAACATCTAGATTTGAAAGTAGATCCAAATTTTATATTTAGGGCCCCTCTGTGCAATGGGTTGAACTGCAACCCTAAATCTTTATACCCCAGACTTTGGCAGGGGTTAGGGAGGGAAGTGAGGAGCACAACATCCAGTCTTGAACCCAGATCTGTGCTTCATGAGTGCTTATCTCTAGAGTGGGTTGAATCAAAACCCATATTTGAACCTCTATTCTGAACATTCTTGAACATTTTAAAATCCACTCCGGAAGATGGACCTGAATTTTGTTGCTTGTCATGATCTCTAACAATATTTGCTCACCGGGGGCTCCACCTACTTCAGCTCCACATACTTCTTAAAATTTAAGAAGTATGAGCTGCAAATTGCAAAGAGCATGCAAATTTTATTTCCATGTACTAGAAAGTGAAAAAGGTAGGCAGGCTCTATTTAATGTGAGGTTAATTGTCCCAATGAGCAGGTTTCTGGGGCAGCTGACATGATTGCATTACTGCTTCAAGAAGCCAAAGTCCTCCTGGTAATTAAGAACAGGCAGTTCTTTACATCAGGGGGAGGGACAGGAGCAATTCATCAGTGACATTTGCAAATTGTGACTCTGTGTGCTTCCAGCACAAAAGGCACAGCTGCCTGGTGATAACATCAGTATGGGGCTCTCATTTGTTTTCACCCCACCTCTCACTGTCTCACTTGGGAAGCAGGTGAGTATCAGCTGACTGAATATGCTTGACCTCCATGGCTTGTCGTCTGGGAGGCACAGTTCACAGGACAAAACAACAACGCACCTGTTTGCTGTCCAGATGTAGGTGAACTACACTCAGAAGGCACCCCTCCCTTCTTACATTTTTATTGGGATATGCTTCAAAGCATCTGGAGAAATAAAGCAATATTGCTTCACCCCTATTACCAGGCTCATTAATCTAAGGCATATTAGCCAAATAATTGCAGTTTGAAAGACCAGGGCATGCTTGTTCTTTTTCTTCTGTGTGCTTAAAGCACAAAACAGGAAAAGACAGAGGCCTCTCTGCGCAGATTTGCTCTGGTTACAGCCACTAATGTTACCCTGTAGTATACACAGTCAGAATAAACCCAATAAGCCTACAATTTGCATCAATGCAGTTTATGATAGTTTCAGGTTAGGGGGACATTGTGCTGATTGTGGTTAATAGCAGTTTTACATTGGTTACCAATGTAAGACTTCAGATTGAATAAAGGGAATATGTTAGTCAGCAAGAGAGAGTGTCATTTAAAACTATCCAATAAAAGCCTTAGGGCCTAGTTCTGTAAACCTTTATTCACATGTATAGTCCTTACAAGAGTAGTCACGTCAAGTCCAATGCATACTACTCAGGTGAGTAAACATTTGCAAGATGTTTGTTAGGATTAGCCACCATAACCAATAAGCATATACCAGTAAATCCAGAGTAACTATATTGACTTCAGTTCTGTTATTGTTGATTTACATTAATGAAACTGAGATCAGAACTGGCACCACATATAGTGGCTGCTTGAACTTGCCATAGGAAGACGTATCAGCACTTACTTAATAGTGGAGAAAAAAAAAAGAGAGAGACAGACAGTACTAACCAGTGCTTAGCTTGTGAAAAACAAACACTAGCTACACCATCTGCACAGCTACTGTGCATGGAAGTGATAAATCAATTGGGCTGTGAGAGGCTTAGGCTTTATATGATTTTAGCCACCAAAGCCAGGCTACTATATGATGAAGAAAAAAGGTGTATTTAATACAATGATTTAATCCATTACTTTTTCTTCTACTGCATCATAGCATAGACATATTTTATGACTATGTGAGAGTAACGTCTGGAGGTTCTGGCCTTTGACAGGAAAATATAGCATGCTCTGATTGGCTTATTGCACTGTATTGTTGAAAGTCACAAACACAGCAAATGCACAGTGAGAAGGGACGCATCCCTCCAAAAAGGGATGCAAATGGCATTTGTGACCTGAAGCTTTTCTAAGAGCTGCAACTAACAATGTGGACATAATTTTGCTTTGAAATCTCTGGCACTTCAAACACAGAAATGACGATTTCCTTGAACAGTTGCACCCAGGAGTTATAATTCTGGACATATTCCAGAGATGGGGAAAAATGAAGTTTTCACTGTGGATTTCAAGTCAAGTTCACAATCCTGTCATCCATACTCAGGCAAAATATTCATTTAGTCAGTGGAAGTTTTGCAAAAGCAAGGAGAGCAGAATAGGGTCCTTATTAATTCAGCCAGCTTTGAGATCTCCCATATTGCATTTAAGACTGAGGCAGACAGAGAGGACAGAGGTGCCCCAGTAGCAGGGGCAGTAGAGTGGGCTTACAAACATCTGATCATCTGTGTAAGGATGGGTACCCAGAAGCATAGGTGCTGACTCCCTGGGTGCTCTGGGGCTGGAGCACCCACGGGGAAAATTTGGTGGGTGCCCTGTACCCACCAGCAGCCAAGTTCCCTGCCCCAGCTCACCTCACCTTACCTCTACCTCCTCCCAAGAGTGTTATGCATCCCCGCTTCTCCTCCCAGCACTTGCTGCCGCAAAACAACTGTTTTGCAGTGTAACACGCTGTGTGTGTGTGTGGGGGGGGAGCGGGAACGCAGCGCGCTCAGGGGAGGAGGCAGGGAAGAGGCGGGGCCAGGGTGGGGATTTGGGGAAGGAGTCCAATAGGAGAAGGGAGGGGGCGGAGTTGGGCTGGGGACTTTGGGGAAGGGGTTGGAAGGGGCGGGGCAAGGGTGGAGTCGGGGTGAGGCCAGAGGCGGGGGGGGGGTCAAGTACCCACTGGCACCAGGAGAGGTTGGCGCCTATGCCCAGAAGAGGCGATGCATGGGGTCATATGCCCACCCAGAGCTTGCTCAGTAACATCTGCTGAAGCCCTGCCCTCACTCTGCCCCTCCCCCCCCTACTATTGGCAGGTACAGGTAATCTATAATACCTGGGCTGTAATGGTAAATCAAGAGCAGAAATACTTAAATAAAGTCCTAGTATCTCAAAGCCTAATAGAAGAATGGTGGGAAGAAGAAAGTTAGCTAGCTAAAAAGGCTCCCTATGGCTAATTCCTGCATATATGTTTTTTGTATGATATAAAATGATTGATTAACTTTAATGTATATTAATATGCAAAATAAAATAATTCCATAATTTAACCCAAACAAGAGCAATAAGTCACATGAAGGTCCATATATTATGTTAATTTGTGTGCTTTGTTATCTGTAGCTGTCAATATTTTTTATCTCTGCCTAACCTAAGAATCATTTTGGTTCATGTTTAAAACACCATGAAAAGCATGGGGAAAAAAGCATCATTTGTACTAATCTCCAGTCCCTCATGTGTTTCTTGATTTTATTTTTGAACTCTATTCTCACTGTATACTAATGTGTAAAAAGCTTTTTGACCCAGTAAAGCTCTTTATGTACATTAAAAAAACTCTTTGATCACAGAATAACTCTAAATCAAATGGAGAATTTTTCCTAAATCACCATTGTTGGAACTGTTAACGTTCTACCTTCTACAGTATTTACCAGTGCAGATCTTGATTAGAACTTCAGTGTGTGTGATGCTATTACACGGGAATTTGTAATAATCGATATGGTATTTGTTTCACGGAGGTAGATTATAGCCAGTCTTGCATACCAGGGTGCTGAGCATAATAGAAATAGACTGAAAAATAAATTGTATAGACCGTGACTTCTGAATGTGAACCCAGGTACATACTGAAAAATTGGCTGTGGCATTCTCTGCTATGTCAGACTGAATAAAAGGCTTTTGCCTCACACAGCTATTGATCCATTAGGGTTGGTTCTGTAAAACTCATTAGAATCCTTTTGCTTTATGAATTTGAATAAAGTGAGGTCTCCAGGAAAAATGTTCATACTGTGTCTGGCTAGTTAGTCAGCTTTGTATGAAACTACCAGTTTCTACTCTGGGTTAAATCCTAACCCTTGTGGGCAGCCTGAGTACTTGGGCTGTGCTCCAGGAACATCCAGTGGGGGAGGGAATTTCTGAACGGCTGCTGCTGTAGCCTCAGGGCTGCAACAGCCTTGGCAGCTGCCACAGTCTCTTCCATGTGGAGAAAGGGGAGGTTCAGCTTGCAGGATGACATATGGAACCACATAGTCCTGGATTCACCTGCCCCCTGTCTAACCTTCTCTCCCTATTGGGTTGGAGGGAGCATGGAGTTGTGGTGTACTAAAGGGGTGCAGACTGCCTGCGTAAGCCCTCTGAATCCTTCCTGTGGAGCAGAATCTTTGTTTCTGCCGTGTTCATATGCAGGGCCGGATTAACCTCTTGTGGGCCCAGTGCCAAACATATTTGTGGGTCCCCATGGAGGCAATGGAGCATAGCGCAGGGAGGTCAGTCCCCAGAACGAGGGGCCAGCCAGGGGCAATGGGGCATGGCATGGCAGGCAGGGCCCTGTTCCATCCAGCCCAGTGTGAGGGCACTACCTACACACTGGCAGTTGCCAGATGCACAGTGGCCTGCCCAGCCCTGTGCTGCCAGTATGCCCCTTCCCCTCAGGGGCGGACCCATGCCACACTACACACCTCCCCCCCACCCAACACCCCATAGGCACCAACTCCGTGTATGCTCCAGGGCTGGAGCACCCATCGAAAAAAAATAGTGTATACTGAGCACCCACCAGCTGCCTCACCGATCAGCTCCTCCCTCTTGCCCCCAGTGCCTCCCACCCGCTGCTGATCAGCTGTTCAGTGGCAGGCAGGAGGCGCTGGGGGCAAAGGGGAGGAGCAGGGGCAGGAAGAGGTGGAGTGAAGGCAGGGGTGCTTGGCGGAGGGTGTGGAATGGGGCAGGAAGAGGTGGGGTGGGGGTGGAGTGGGGGCAGGGTGGGGCTTTGGGAGAAAGGGTGGAGTGGGGGTTGGCCTGGGGCAAAGTGCGGGTCAAGTACCCCTGGGGAAATCAGAAAATTGGCACCTCTGCAACACCCCCCTCCAACTCCCTATGGCAAGAGCACTCCCAGACCCGCCCCACAAATGCAGAACGCCCTGCACAACTCCACCCCTTCCCTGTGCCCCCGTGCCACAGCCCCACCACAACTGCCCATCACCCCACACAGAGCCCCCACTCCCTAATGCCCCAACACACACATCTACCCTGCCCCCTCACTGCCCAGCACCCCACCCCCCCAGAGATCCATTCCCTCATTCCTCCTGGCCACATTCACTGACCCTGCTGGGAGGTGACTGTGTCTGCTGGGCTGAGCTGGCAGCACAGCCAAGGCTTGTTCCGGGGCCGGGAATCGCTCCAGTCCCTTGGGAGTGGTGTGATCAGCCAGGCTAGAGCCTGCCCCAGCTGGGCTCCCTCAGGACCCACTTGCCTGGAGGGGCCCAGCCGAGCCTGCCTCACTTTCCACCCCACCAACTTGACGAGACTGGCCAGACTTCTGTACCGGTCCCAGATGGCTCAGCTCCAGGGAGACAGGGGGGCCCACAGGTGGTGGGAAGCAGAGACTGCCTGGAGCTGGAGATGCACTGAGGTTCGGCCAGGGGGCAGCGAGGAGCTGGTGGGTGGGATCAGGGGGTGGAGAGGAGGTCTCGGGTGGCTGGCAGACTGGCTGAGAGGAGGAAGTGATGGGCAGGGGGAGCCAGCAGGCTGGTGGGGTCTCGGGCACAGTGCAAGCGGAGCAGGCCAGGGCCCCTTTTGAGCATGGGCCTGGCTTCATGGCATCACTGGGGCCACTGTAAACCCAGTACTGTTCATACCCATGGAGGGGCATGGCAGGAAATGCCTCTTTGTGAGTATTTCAGAATTTGACTTGATCCGAATCATTTTCTCTATGGAGACGCTGAAATATCACCATGAGCACAGAGATCCATATAAGGGGGAATGCCAGAACCATGAGAACAAAATTCTTAGCACTGACAAAACTAGTGAGCTTTGCAGCATCAGACATGTTGTGGGTTCACCATACATTTCTTGCTTGCTTCTGGAGAAACAAAAGCCAGTTTGGACAAAGCAAAACCTTCATTTATATATGTAGTTCCTGAATTTTCCCAGAGTGAAATTTGGCTCTTTTCAGATAGAGATATTAATAATACATTTTTAACTGCAAAATGAAGGTTTTGTACGAACTGACTTTTGTTTCCCCAGAAGCAAGCAAGAAATGTTTGGTGAACCCATAACATGTCTGATGCTTTCATGAAACCCTGGGAATGTGATTTCTTTCCTTGCTAGTTTTGTCAGTAGCAAGAATTTTTGTTCTCATAGTCCTAACCCTACATTGACATTTCTTTGTCAGTTCTTTTTCTCACTACAAAAGCTTGATCACAATTGGAACAGGGTCACATATGTCTACACTGCAGTAAAAGACCTGTGGCTGGCCGATGTCAGCTAACTTGGCCTTGTAGAGCATGGGCTGCCGGGCTATAAAACTGCAGTGCAGACATTTGGGCTCGGGCTGGAGCCCAGGCTCTGGGACCCTTTCCCGTTGTGGGATCCCAGAGCTGAGTCCAAACATCTACACTGCAGTTTTATAGCCCTGCAGCATGAGATATGTGAGCCCACGTCAACTGACATTGACCAACCATGTGTGTTTTATTGCAGTGTAGACATAGGTGAATGAATTTGTGGGGGGAAAGGAAACTCTGACCTGGCCTTTACCTGTGACAGT
The DNA here is from genome assembly GCF_965140235.1 of Caretta caretta. NCBI lineage: Eukaryota > Metazoa > Chordata > Testudines > Cheloniidae > Caretta > Caretta caretta. Next base: position 85,887,048 of record NC_134210.1, on the reverse strand, counting down.
CACAAATTATTTCATTAGTAATTCTTACCCAGTTATTCCTAGCAATCAGGCAGGCTGAGGGTGTCTCAGGTTGTACCCATCTGACACCTTTTCCAGTGAGGGGACAGCAACAATTCATCAGTGACACTTACAAATTGTGATGCTGTCTTCCTTTTGCACAAAAGGCACAGCTGCCTGCCTGGTGATAACATCAGCTTATCAGTGTTGGGGTCCCATTTGTTTTCACTCTGCCTCTTGCTGTCTCACTCAGGGAGCAGCTGAGTATCAGCTGACTGAATCTGCATGACCTCCATGACTGATCCTTTGGGAGACACAACTCGCAGGATTGAACAACAAAGCTCTTGTTTGCCATCCAGAAATGGCTGGCAGGCCAGGCCAGGACAAGGCAGGCAGGCAGGCAGAAAACCCATTGTTTCTGTAAACATTGCACTGAATCCACTGTGGACATTTCCTCCAAGTAATTGTAAGCCCTTCTTCATGTTCTACGTTCTAAGATATCTAATAAATCTGCAGTTGGTATATCAGAAGGATTATATTTGCTATGATCATTATTGTTTATATGTGTATTTATATATAATTTTATATCATTTGTACATACTGAAAGATTGAAGGATAAATGGTCTTGTAGTTAAGGCACTGGACTGAGATTTGTGAGATTTGAGTTTAGTTCCTGCCTATCTTTGGGCACGCCACCTAATCTTCCTGTCTCTTGATTCAGCAAAGTTCTTAAGGACACCCTTAACTTTAATTGCATGCTTACATGCATCCCTATTTAGCAAAGCACGTAAGCGTGTTCTGAAGGCTGACTAAATTCAATGCACATGCTTAAATGCTTTGCTGAATTGAGGCCTCTGTGTATCAGTTCCTCATCTGTGAAATGGGCTAATAATACTTCCCTACCTCATGGGGGAATTGTGAGGATAAGCTTATTAATGCTTATGAGATGTTCAGATCCTACGATGCTGCATGAATCCATTTCTGAGGAATGAGAAGGAAAGAACCCTGGAAAAGTGGGGAGAAGGAATTTTTGTATGTAATGTACTTTGTAAAGTGCTTTGGGAACCTATGGGATGAATGTTGCTAAGAATGATTAATTCACCACACCATAAATCAATGTTAGCAAAGATTAATGATTAATTTTCATTATAGATTGCTTAGCCTGTTTTATTTTAATTTAGATATAAAGATTCTTTGTTTTTAAAATGGCTCACTGTACATGCATTTTTTAAAAGCGTAAGATTTTCCATTCTGCAAAATGGAAACTTTTTTGTGTGTGTGCGCAAAATGTTGACCCTCCTCAATCATGAGTAATGCAAATTCTCATAAAGTTTTACTGGAATTTCCAGTTTCATGTTGGGTTGTTTCTCAAAGGTTGGAATTGAAGCTGTGCCCTTTGTCTTGGTTCTTGGGGGAAGGATTGTTAGTCTGAATCTTGTGTTAGTCACTTTATAGGAGCTAGTATTTAAACCAAGATCTGAACGCACCTGAACTATGGGAAAGTTCAGACCTGGGCCCAAACTTTGTGCTTGAGACAAACTCCAGTCACTTCAGTTAACAATGAATCATCCAAAAGCCCAGGCACAGCCATACACATTGTGGTGATGTTAAGCAGGCAGTAGTGCTTTGATATAGTGGGCCAGATCCTTGGCTCTGGGAAGGTCCCTTTGCACCATCAGAGCAGTGCAAAGGAACCATGAACTTGTCCTAAATGGGCAGGTAAGGATTTCCTGTCCATCTGGGCCCCATGCAGTAGGAGTGGGAGCTGGCATTCCAGAGGCGGAAGGTGTAGGGTCAGAGACTGGCAGGAAGGCTCTTAAATGGGGCCATTGCAAACTGATGCAGATTTAAGTACCAACTTTTGTCTCCCACAGCTTCACTAAGTGTGAGCAAGAGAGGATTGGGTCTAGGCAATCTATTGCTTAACCTTGGATTTCTTTGCTTTATGATGGCTTTTCACTAACATTCAGTTTTGTTGTAATTAAAACGTGGGTTCAAACTACAATAAATGGATCTGGATTTTAAACCTAGCTCGTGCATTACATGAACTATCCCCAACTCCCTCTTGTCATAGCCATTATTACTTGTACTATTACTAATTATTAGTAGGCATAAAAGTAGGAGTGATTTTAAGGAGAGATTTGAATAAGGAAGAGGTAGTAAGTGGCCAGCTCAGGAAGGGTATTCCAGGTGGATGGGCATGGAAGAAAGAGGGCAGAGACAGTTGTGACAAAAATGCTCAAATGGAGCAGTGAGGCTGCTATCACTGGCGGAGAGGAGGAATGGCAATAAGAGAGGAGGGGTAGACTATGGGGAGGGGCAGAGTACCTTGAAGGCAACACACATAAAGTTTGAACTTTAAATAGTAGAAAGGTGAGGCCTGTGGAGGATTACTAGGTGTTCCATAAGATAAAAGGATGTCACACAATCAGATTATGGACAAAGAAAATCGTAGCAGCTGCATTTTGTCAGTTAGAGGAAGGAGTAGATGATGTGGACGCCAGAGAGTTCAGGTAGGGGAGGTTGCAGCAATTGAAATGGGAGAGGGTGAGGTCCTGGTTTTAGCTGTAGAGAGACAAAGAAAAGGTCAGAAGCTTACTTTTAGCTGTTAAGTTTAAGATGATACTGGGACATTAAAGAGAGGTCGCAATGCAAGTTTGGATGGAGGAGACATATCAGGAGTGGAGAGGTAAATTAAAGAGTCATCAGCGTAGTGAGAGTAGATCACCACAAGACCTCCATAGCCCCACAGCTGTCTTCTGTCCTGACCTTGGGATTCTCCCTTTACATCAGGGCATTCTGGGTTGGTCAGTCCTGTTAGGAATCAGGATCTAGGCAGCAGTTTTCCTTCTTGGTATATTGTGGTGTGTACATGATTTATGCTGGGAAAAAGACCAACTATCCATCCTCACGGTATCTATACTAAAGTGCTACGTGCACATTATGCCTGTTGCTTTAGAGGCCTGAAGTAACACGTGCATGTGCCCTGGCTACAGTGGTGGCACCTTCATGTAATATGCACTTTTTTACATATTCCACATAGTCTCACCCCCCTGGTGGGACGCTGTAACACGCTGCTCCCTTACGCTGCAGTGACACCCAGGGTATGCTGCCTCACTTACCACATTGTCATCAAAGTCAAGAGGGAATGAAAAGTGAAACCACTTTTTATTTCCCCTAGAATGATTCATTGTAAAGGCAGAGTGGTAGATTTTCCCCTTACCATTTATGGAGAGATGTGCTTTAGACTTGCAGGAGAGTTTGATAATTTCAAGGCCTCTTATGGCCATATTTCGAATGCTTTAAATTGTTGCAAAATCAGAACAGTGAAAAGGGTTGGAGATAATGGGCTATTTTTATTTTGCTTTCAGAACCCCCAGCTAAAGCATTGTGTTAAGGTTCTGTTTATTTACCATTCATGGCCGCTCATCTGTTAATACCTACAACAATACTAAAGGTCAATAAGAATAAATATACCTAGTCTGTGGTCTAGAGACTGCTCTCCCAAGTGTTATGAGCTCAGAGACAGCAGACTGATGTGTCTGCCAGGCACAAGCCTCTCTGAGCTGATATATTATACATAGATTAACCAGGAGAAAGAGAGTTTGGTTTGCAAAGCACAGCTCCAGTCTTGTCACATCCCCATCTTATCAATTCATCAGAACATTAGCTGAGACGGTTATTCATAAAGCAGACAGGATCCTCTGTATTGTGCCTTGATATAATAGGACATCATGTGCATTTTTTAAAAGTAAGTGCCAGGTAAATCAGGTTTCCAATAGACAAACATTCATCATCATGGTTCACACTAGTGCCCCATTTATTGTAACCGGAAATGCTAGTGGTGCAATAAAAAATGTCCCAGTGATCAAATTCTAACAAGCACTGCAATTGTCTCTAGACTAGCTATGTGAAGTATTATTTTTGTCAACAGGAATCTACCTTTTTCAAAACTAGTGCATTTCTCTATCCTCTCTGTTTCTCTGTAATAAGCCTATAATAAATAAACACCTTAAGTGTAGGCGGGCTTACAGTCTTAGGCAATATTTAATGTACATCACCTATAGGCTTAGTATAGCAGCAAATGACCTTCTATTATAATGTAAACACCAGTCTTATGAAGCACATAAACTGTAATGAAATGCTGAAAACAATTTATTCTCAATACTGAAAAGTATCACTCCCTCTAAGAATTGATTTTAAGATCTAGTTTAGTATGTAATTATTTTAATAAGAGGAAATTATAGGTTCTAGTAAATATCTCTAGGCTTCTATCCACATTAGCCAACACTACACTATTGTCCTCAGTTTAAAGGGCATCCAATTCAATGATTCAAAGTATACAAGATGTGCTAAAGGTCATTTGAGGCAGCTTTGCTCAAGATTCGTGCTACTTTGAAATGTGCTTATCTAGGGGGCTTAGCTGTAACACTGAAAGCAAAACTAATAAAAATTCCTAAAGGAGTGCAGCTGAGGAGTGATGATTCTAAGAGGCTAATAAATATTTCCTTACTTTTAATAAAGGACATATCTTCCTATAGTGATAGAAGTAGCAAGCTGCAATGAACAGGATCATAAAGCTCCTTTAATTATTTATTACCATTGATAACTCCTGTTTATTTATTACCTTACACTGCACCTATAACAGATGAATCAAGGCACCATACAATATTGTTGAAACAAATATAAATATGATTTTAAAAAATTTATAAAAAAGCTATAAAAAAAATTCTTGTCCATGAGTGATGGCCCACAAATAGGCAGGTACAGGTATCAGAATGGGGGAAAGGAAAATTACTCTTCCAGCCTATGCCCACCACCAAGCTCCAGCAATATTTGATGCTTCTACAAAAGGACCCTAAAACAAGACTCCATTCACAATAGATTTTCATAACATGATTGTTCTTTTTTCTTCTGCATTTTGATCCTCAGTGAAATATTTAACAGTAGAGCTGATCAAAATATTTTGAATTTCAAAGTTTTGACAGAGTTTCTAATTTCAAAATTTAAAAAACTGATTAAAACTTATTTAAAAAATAATTTAAAATCCCATAAAGCTGGTTGAATTTTTTTCAAACTTTGTTTTTTTTTAATGTTTAAATTTTGAATGTCAAGAAAATATAGATAAAAGGTAGTCTCCAGAATAAAGTACAAATTTGCCAAACTGCTGTGAATCAACCCAGTTCAACCTCTGAGCACACATATATACTGCAGAAACAGACTTCACATGTGTCCTGTTTTGGCCAATAGCACCCTTTCCCAAAACATTTCAAAAGGTTTGAAATCAGGGTAAGTTGCACCAGTGTAAGCGCTGTTTAATACCTGATTTGTAGCTACTTCAGTATAGCTGCAAACATCCCCAAAGTAGACAAGCCCTAAGATTAGTGCCAGATTAAGGCATGATCGATCTGGGCATCATGCTGTGATGGGCGCCTCAATTTATTTTCCTTTGCACTCAGATTTTTTTTATAGCCATTCCCCTTCCCTTTCCCCTTCTCTTACATCCTCTGCAGATTTCAGAGTAACAGCCGTGTTAGTCTGTATTCGCAAAAAGAAAAGGAGTACTTGTGGCACCTTAGAGACTAACCAATTTATTTGAGCATAAGCTTTCGTGAGCTACAGCTCACTTCATCGGATGCATACTATGGAAACTGCAGAAGACATTATATACACAGAGACCATGAAACAATACCTCCTCCCACCCCACTCTCCTGCTGGTAATAGCTTATCTAAAGTGATCACTCTCCTTACAATGTGTATGATAATCAAGTTGGACCATTTCCAGCACAAATCCAGGTTTTCTCACCCTCCGCCCCCCCCACCCCCTGGACACAAACTCACTCTCCTGCTGGTAATAGCCCATCCAAAGTGACCACTCTCTTTACAATGTGTATGATAATCAAGGTGGGCCATTTCCAGCACAAATCCAGGTTTTCTCACCCCCCCCCTTTTTTCCAAAAACCACACATACAAACTCACTCTCCTGCTGGTAATAGCTTATCCAAAGTGACCACTCTCCAGGATAAGCTATTACCAGCAGGAGAGTGAGTTTGTGTGTGTGGTTTTTGGAAAAAAGGGGCGGGGGTGAGAAAACCTGGATTTGTGCTGGAAATGGCCCACCTTGATTATCATACACATTGTAAGGAGAGTGATCACTTTAGATAAGCTATTACCAGCAGGAGAGTGGGGTGGGAGGAGGTATTGTTTCATAGTCTCTGTGTATATAATGTCTTCTGCAGTTTCCACAGTATGCATCCGATGAAGTGAGCTGTAGCTCACGAAAGCTCATGCTCAAATAAATTGGTTAGTCTTTAAGGTGCCACAAGTACTCCTATCCTCTGCAGAGTCATTTGTAGCACCACATTTCCAGTGGAGGTAGGCCATACTGTATTTAGCCTTCATCTATCCCTGGTTATAGGTGCGATAAATCAACATGTCACAGAATCCCCAAATGAATATACTGTATAATTAACTCTAACTGCACATACAATTGTCACCACAAAATAATTGTCAGATTTTACAGCAGATTGTCAGTTGTTAGACTGTAAACAAATCCTGCCTGGCCAGAGTCCCTAATTCTGAATTCTTATTGTGACTAGGATCGTTATAGGTTCAATACCTGGGGGCTGATTCTGATCTGATCTCACAACAATATAAATCAGGATCAATTTAACTGATGTTAAAGTAGTTACAGTGCTACTTTACCAGTGTAAGTGAGATCAGGCCATTGTCTCCTACTCTTTATACATCCAGGGCCAAATTCTCCTTGAGTTTACACTGGTGTGATCATACTGAAAGCAGTGCATTTGCACTAGTGTAGTTGAGAGAGGAGCTCTTGGCTGGTTATTAATTTCTGAATTTTCCAGGTTCCAAAATGTGCATTTCTTATGCCCTAGGATCAGTACAGTAGCATTGTTTTCATCCCATTTTGTTCTCTATAGCCTATCCCTAGTGGAAATTCCAGCTGACTCTATTATTTATATATTTAGATTATATAGTACCAGTCTCTCTCTGAGCACTTGGCATAATTTAGAGTATTCAGGTGCATAATTCTAACCAGTCACATATTAATGAGTGTGTGAGCATCCCTATGGAACTCCAAGCTCAATCCTCTACATCTGTTTTATTCTCCTATTCTTCAGATGGTTTCTATTGTTTTTCATTGGTCTTTTCTGATTTCTGCTGGAGGACCAGTATTCCACACCTGGAATATCCACTTGGGATGGATTCATTCTTTATTGTAGCTAAAAGGGTGCACATGTTTTTCTCCCACTTTCTTGTGAAACCATTTGTGAGTGCATTTCTCTTTATTTTCAGAAATTGAGCCTGCATTGGAGATGAGCAGAAATACATTTCTTGTACATTCACATTGATCTGAGAAGATCAGAATAACCCGACAGATACACTATGTTATTGAAGCTTATTTTATTCATAATGAGCCAAATCCTGTTTTACACAGAAAAGCTGCCAATAACTTTAGAAGTTTGCCTCAGCAAGGACGGAATAAAATTGAGAGCCAGATTCTGTCACCCTGTATGGACTATATGTGGAGTAAGGAAGACATACTCAATGGCCTTTCTACTCCACTCTGTCTGTGCAGCTACAGGGAGCCAGTTGTGATTTCATGATTCATGGCCACCTGGCTCCAGTACAACTCAGTGATGCGCAGGGGCAGCCCTAACATATGCCACTGGTATAGGGACCCTTCGCAAGTAAAGAATCAGTCACAGTGGAGCTCTCCGCTCCATGCATTCCTCCGCCATGCCCCTTCTTCATTTGGAGAGGTGATGGAACAGCTGGAACAGGAAGCAGTAGAGCTGCCTCCACCAGCCTTCTACCTGTGGAGAGGTCCCCTGGACGGGGGGGGAGGGGCATTCTCTAGCAGGTGTCTCTGGATGAAGAATCATAGAAGATTAGGGTTGGAAGAGACCTCAGGAGCTCATCTACTCCAATCCCCTGCTCAAAGCAGGACCAACACCAACTAAATCATCCCAGCCAAGGCTTTGTCAAGTTGGGCCTTAAAAACCTCTAAGGATGGAGATTCCACCACCTCTCTTGGTAACCCATTCCAGTGCTTCACCACCCTCCTAGTGAAATAGTGTTTCCTAATATCCAACCTCCCCCACTGCAACTTGAGACCATTGCTTCTTGTTCTGTCATCTGCCACCACTGAGAACAGCCTAGCTCCATCCTCTTTGGACCCCCCTTCAGGTAATTGAAGGCTGCTATCAAATCTCCTCTCACTCTTCTTTTCTGCAGACTAAATAACCCCAGTTCTCTCAGCCTCTCCTTGTAAGTCATGTGCTCCAGCCCCCTAATCATTTTTGTTGCCCTCTGCTGGACTCTCTCCAATTGAACCTCATCAGATTTCTTTTGGCCCAATCCTCCAATTTGTCTAGGTCACTCTGGACCCTCTCCCTACCCTCCAGCATATCTACCTCTCACCACAGCTTAGTGTCATCTGCGAACTTGCTGAGGGTGCAATTCATCCCATCATCCAGATCATTGATAAAGATGTTGAACAAAACCGGCCCCAGGACCAACCCCTGGGGCACTCCGTTAGATACCAGCTGCCAACTAGCCATTGAGCCCAACAATCTAGCCAGCTTTTGTCCACCTTATACTCCATGCATCCAATCCATACTTTTTTAACTTGCTAGCAAGAATACTGGGGGAGACCGTATCAAAAGCTTTGCTAAAGTCAAGATCCACCGCTTTCCCCATATCCACAGAGCCAGTTATCTCATCATAGAAGGCAATCAGGTTGGTCAGGCATGACTTGTCCTTGGTGAATCCATGTTGACTGTTCCTGATCATCTTCCTCTCCTCCACGTGCTTCAAAATGGATTCCTTAAGGACCTGCTCCATGATTTTGCTGGGGACTGAAGTGAGGCCGACCAGTCTGTAGTTCCCTGGATTCTCCTCCTTCCCTTTTTAAAATATGAGCACTATATTTGCCTTTTTGTAATCGTCCAGGAGCTCCCCCGATCACCAAGAATTTTCAAAGATAATGGCCAATGGCTTTGCAATCACATCAGCCAACTCCCTCAGCATCCTTGGATGCATTAGATCTGGATCCATGGACTTGTGCACATCCAGCTTTTCTAAATAGTCCTTAACCTGTTCTTTCACCACTGAGGGCTCCTCACCTCCTCCCCATACTGTGCTGCCTAATGAGGCAGTCTGGGAGCTGACCTTGTCTGTGAAGACCGAGGCAAAAAAAGCATTGACTACTTCAGCTTTTTCCACATCTTCTGTCACTATGTTGCCTCCTCCATTCAGTAAGGATCCCACACTTTCCCTGACTACCTTCTTGTTGCTAACATATCTGTAGACACCCTTCTTGTTACCCTTCACAGCCCTTGCTAGCTGCAACTCCAGTTGTGCCTTGGCCTGCCTGATTACACCCTTGCATACTCTAGCAATATTTTTATACTCCTCCCTAGTCATCTTTCGAAATTTCCACTTCTTGTAAGTGGACAGATTAGGGCCACTGTATACCGCTTACATGCAGTGGCAGATCAGTCACTGGGCCGACGGGGAGGCCCTGGAAAAATGGGCTCCCCTGTGCCCCGACCCTGTTCCCTGGCAGGAGCGCTGGGCGGGTAAGCCCCAGTGCTTGGACCCTGGCTGCAGCCCCAGGACCGGAGGAGCTCTAGCTCCTTGCCATGGCCTCTTTTCACTCCCTGCTGTGGCCTTGGGGCCATGGCCGGGGGTGGGGCAGCAGAGCTTCTCCAGACTTAGGGCTGCAGTGGGGGGGTGGGGAGGACAGAAAGGAGCAAACCGGTTGTGAGGCCGCAGTGGCAGGTGGGATAGAGTAGGGTGGAATATGGGTGGCACAGGGTGGGGCCACGGGGGGAAGGGGCAGAATGGGATGAAGTCATGGGTGGGGCTGCAGATGAAAGGGGCAGAACAGGGGTGGGGCTGCAGACGAAAGGGGCGGAACAGGGGTGGGACTGCAGGCGGAAGGTGTGGGGAGGGGCTCCCAGTTGCTCTGGCCCAGGGCCCTCCAAAACCTGAATCCGCCTCTGCTTACATAGTGCAAAATGGCCTCAGCAGACAGGAAAATCTGGGAAGAAGGGTGGGAGAATCCTGACCTGAGTAAGGTCCACAGGGCTTGAATCATGGCTTCTTATCTAATGATACAAGGAACAATGCAAAGTACACATGGCTTATAACAAAAGATAGTAAGAGTGTGTGTGATGTTGCCTGTGGCTTTTGTTTTGTTCTGTGCAACCGACACCTAACAGTCACACTGTGAGGAAGACAATCGTGACCCCTTCAGTTATTTGAGCACATTTGCAGTTTAGACCCAGATTTTACAAAAATAAAGGGTCTTACCAATCTTGATGTGACTAATGCAGTAAACAAAGCAAACAAAACAAAACAAGCAAACAAATAAAAGCAACCAAGATTTTAAAATAATGCAAATGTTCCCCTGCAAGGTTGGAAACACAAACCCAGATCTGAAAGTGAAATGATGCACTGACTAAGAATAAAAGTGAAACAGAAAGTGTAATAATACAATTTATTATATAGAGCTTTACATCTTCAAAGCCCCATCTCAGGCAGTAGCTAATTAAGCCACACTATTCCCCACTTTGCACGATTCTATTGATGTGGAGACCAAAGCAAGGTGGTAAAGTGGCTGCTCTAGGTCAAGCTGCCACAGCTTGGATTAAAACTCTGGTCTGCTCTACTCCCAGGCCCAGTACCGTGCTCATTCCTCCAGAACACACTGCAGTTTTATTGCTCAAAATGAGTTAAGTGTAAAGCAGAAAGTAAATAACTAGCATGAACGGTGAAAAGTGACCCAAACTATTCTTTTGGCATTACAGCAGGTAACTTTATAATACTGCAAAAAGAAAAGGAGGACTTGTGGCACCTTAGAGACTAATCAATTTATTTGAGCATTCCTCCCTTTCTCCCTGGCTCCACAGCTGACTCCTTGGGTTTCACTCTAGTCACCTAAGAAATGGACTTCCTCCTCCCTCATGAATGCATCCATGAAGTGAGCTGTAGCTCACGAAAGCTTATGCTCAAATAAATTGGTTAGTCTCTAAGGTGCCACAAGTACTCCTTTTCTTTTTGCGAATACAGACTAACACGGCTGCTACTCTGAAACCTTTATAATACTGGTGACTCTGGTGGTTTAAACTCACCATTTGTTTTGTTTGTAAATGTTATTAAAGGTTTATTTATCATTATTGTTTCTTCCCAGCTTCAACCCAGGGGGAGGGAGTCATTGGCTGATGATATAGGGGCAGAAACTAAGCAAACAAAGTAGTAATGTTGTCCCAACAGTGGTTAATCCCCAAACACCCTACTCTCAGTGGGTCCCATTTAGGGAAATAGGGGAGGGAGGAACCAGACACCTGCTGTTGAAAGAGGATGAGGGAGCCAAAGTCCCCCAGGGGTTGAAGAGAAAGAGAGTTGGTTGGCAGCTGTTTTTGGAAAGCACCAGTGTGAGCAGCATAAGAGCAATCCTCCAAGGGCACCTCAGACTTGGAGCGCTTCCAGGAACTACCAGCTGCAACAGTAGCAGCATGCGGCTTTCACCTGCTCCACTTAGCTCTTTGCATGGGAGGTGTGGGTGACACTTTGAGTCCAAAGCAGAAGTACAGGATTGGTGAGATTCTCCTCCTGCATTTGCTACTGCTTAGAGAAGCAACTGTTTCTTCCCTCCCTTCCTCCCTGGCTCCACAGTGACTCCTTGGGTTTCACTCTAGTCACCTAAGAAATGGACTTCCTCCTCCCGCATGCACAAATCAGTGGCCAGTCCCCTTTCTATGAGTCCTTCACTCCTTGGCTAGGTCCTCTGCTTTGACCCTACCCTTCTTTTTCTCCAGGTCCCTCCAGCAGCTCAGGGGATTTCAGCTCACATAACTTTCTTTCCAATTAGCAGTAGGAGTCTGGCTGAAAATAGCCACGGCCAGTTTGGGATTATATGAAGTCTTATGTCACAAATATATAGAAGATCAGATCCTCAGTGTAGTTCAGCTGACTAAAATGAAGTGGTGCCAATCTACAGCAGCCGAAGATCTGGCCCAACATTTTCATTAACGCTGTGTGGCCCATCTAGTGATGTTAATAGGTGAATATTGTAATTAAGCTTCCAGAGATTTCACAATAAGTCTAGCAGAAATTGGCATCTGTCACAACAAAGAGGTCAATGAGAGAATGAGGGTGGAGGCTCAAGAACAAATTGTGTCAAACTAACCTAATAGCTTTATTTGACTGGGTAACAAGCCTTATGCACAGGGGGAAGTGGTAGACATGGTATATCTTGCCGTTAGTAAGGTTTTAGATACTTCTCACATGACCGTGTCATCAGCAAATTATGGAAATACAACCTAGATAAGCTACTATAAGGTGGGGTTAGAAAACCATTCCCAAATAGTAGTTATCAGTGGTTCACAGTCAAACTGGAAGGTCATACCAAGTGGGGTCCTGCAGGGCTCAGTCCTGGGTCCCGTTCTGTTCAATATCTTCATCAATGATTTAGATAATGGCACAGCGTGCACTTCTAACATTTACAGATGATACCCAGGTTGGAGGGGTTGCAGGTGCTTTGGAGGATAGTATTAAAATTCAAAATGATCTGGACAAACTGGAGAAATAGTCTGAAGTAAATAGGATGAAATTCAGTAAGGACAAATGAAAAGTACTCCACTAAGGAAGGAACAATCAGTTGCACAAATACAAAATGGGAAATGACTGCCTAGGAAGGAGTACTATGGAAAGGGATCTGGGGGTCATAGTGGATCACAACCTAAATATGAGTCAACAGTGTAACGCTGTTGCAAAAGAAGTGAACATCATTCTGGGATATATCAGCAGGAGCATTGTAAGCAAGACACAAGAAGTAATTCTTCCACTTTACTCCACGCTAATAAGGCCTCAGCTGGAGTATTGTGTCCAGTTCTGGGCATCACATTTCAGGAAAGAAGGGGACAAATTGGAGGAAATCCAGAGAAGAGCAACAAAAATGATTAAAGGTCTAGAAAACATGACCTATGGGGAAAGATTGAAACAACTGGGTTTAGTCTGGAGAACACTGGGGGGGGGGGGGGGGAAGGGAGACACATGATAACAGTTTTCAAGTTCATAAAAAGTTGTAACAAGGAGGAGGGGGGAGGATTGTTCTCATTAACCTCTGAGGACAGGACAAGAAGCAATGGGTTTAAATTGCAGCTAGGGCAGTTTAGGTTGGACATTAGTGAAAACTTCCTGTCAGGGTAGTTAAGCACTGGAATAAATTGTCTAAGGAGGCTGTGGAATCTCCATCACTGGAGGTTTTTAACAGCAGGTTAGACAAACACCTGTCAGGATGGTCTAGTTATTATATAGTCCTGTCTTGAGTGCAGGGGATTGGATTAGATGACTTCTCGAGATCCCTTCCAGTCCTACATTTCTATGATTCAACTACATTTCATTGTGAGAAGTAGTCTCGCTAGGTCCGGGTTTGAAGTATTTTGGTCAGGCAGTGTGGGGGAAGCCTGTATGTAGGAAGGAGTTGTCCTCCCTACAGTACCTGTTGCATGGATGAAAGAATTCAATTTTGAGGGCTGCGAACTGTGCACTTTATGTGACTGTTAAGTTCGCACACAAAAGGAAATATGGGAGTTGAAGAAACATCTATTTCAGGGCCTGGGGAAAGGCAAGGAGTGCCATTACTAGATGTCTGGTGAAAGATACGAAGCAGAAAATTAAAGTTGTACTGATACTGTTTGAAGTACACGTGAGCTGTGGTGGATTGTTTTAAATTTCCCCAAGGAAAGCTCTATTTTGCTATCTATCAAAGCATTATATTGTGCTCTTCATCATATCTGAGTGCCTAACTTGAGCCTTTCTTTGAAAATCTATATCAATTCTACAGGTAGGAGAGGGATAATTCTATTTTTATTTTTTTTATCATTTTGGTGGATAATATTGATGTTTTAAAGCATTATTTTAGATTTTCATCAATTTAAATGTTCAGTTTCATAAAATTATGGGTTTTAAGCATTTTTTCAATTTGTATCTATTTAAATTTTCACTGTTGTGGGAAATTATGGGAGGGTCAAACAATAACTATTTAATGACAGTAGACGATGAAATTCACAAAGTAAAAGTTTTATAACCATTAAAGCACAAATTGCCAAGAGCACGTCAACATATACACAGTAACTCTCCTTAAATCAAACTGTAATAAGTTCTCAAGCAGCATTTTTCTTACTTTGCCTGTAAATTTTGATTATTATTGGTGAAAATAATTTTAGTTGGTTTGGGTGTGTGATGAAATCGATGTTAACTGATATAAATATCTAATTCTTCCAAGCCTATTTATAGACTGAAAAACCTGTGGGCTTGGGAGATTCCCCTGCTGTGAAAAGGAGACTTGTACTATATGAACTGATGCTGACTGAATATGAAAGGAAATAAGAATGATAAATCTTTCAAGACTCCCTCATGTGGGCTTGGTGGCTGGTATATGCAAATCATAATGAAAAATGCTTCTGCAATAAGTTGTGCTGGTGATCAGTGATCGGTATTTTCCACCATCTTTCCATTATGTCCAATATGGCAGCATTTTGATAAGCCCTTTGGGGCAGAGCCCATCTTGTTGTACACTCCTAGGACAAGAGCTACTAGGCGCTACAGTCATACAAATAATAATAATAACTGACCTCCTCTGCAACTGGCCCCATGTACGTTTTGTACAGATCAAGTAGAAAGTGGTACCTTATGTTCATAGTTGAATTGTGTAACTGTAACTGGTTAGGTGATATTTTAAATCTGGCTAAACATAACTGTGACTATATTGAGACTGTAAACTCTTTCCCTCGGCCTTCTCTGCTCTGCAGAATCAATTCCTTTGCCTAATATCTCAACAGCTGTTAATAAGGCACTCTCTGCCACGTATACAGCAGTCTGCTTTTCTAAACCTCACCTACAGGACGGAGCACAGCTGCTTGAAGTTGTTGCAGATGAATGCTGTGTGTATGTGGAGGAGGATGGGAGAAGGGAATAAATAGGAGAAATTCCCTCACCAGCAACCTCCCTGCCTAGCCAGCCCCTCCAGTCACCTTGGCTCAGTACTGCCTGTGTACCAGCTCCACAGTCTCAAAATGTAGTGAAGATAATGCCAATCAGCCTTTCAGTGCACCTGGTTTCAAAGGAGCCACAATCTAGGAGAATTCAGAGTGTCTGTATAATCCATCAGCAGACTTTGATTCAACAGGATACTATTGCTCATTTAGACTACAATAAAACCAGGAGCATACCATAAATATATTAAGAGCTAGAGATGTATCTGACCCATGAAGTTCAGATCCATAAGTGAATCTTCCCAAAGTTTTGATTTGGGTCCATCTCTGCTAAGAACATGTGTAGATTTAAAAACAAAAACAAACAAACAAACAGGAACTGGTTTTCTCTTTATACTTGCAACCTATACTGGGCAGAACTCAAAAGGAACCTTCAGTATAAGGTGACATTTTCAGTTTGTCTAACTCATGACCTTGATTTCAACGAGTTAACACCCATCTGCCTTTGGATGGTTTGAAAACAAATTAAAACTAACTCAGTGCTAAATAAACACCTTGCCTCTCCAACTTGATTTCTCATATCTTTTTTATTCTTAACCCAAAACACTGAGTTGGTGATTACCAAATTACTCTGAGCATACCTGACAAACATAACCAATCACAGTGGTATAAACGGGCAGAGGAGGCCATCCATTAAACAAATCAGCCAGCCCTATGCGGTGTGCATTCAAATAAAAATGTTTAGAGAACTAAACATTTTGTTGTTAGTATAGAGTAAGTGTATGTTTTGTCCAAATGACATAAACAACATGAGTTAGGCACAAGTCCAAACTCTTCCATGTGCATCAGAAACAATAAATAACATTGTGTTCTGCAAACATTCATGGGTCCATTTCTTCCTCAGTTTCTTCATTGCACACATAGTTATTATGCTTGGCTGTACTTAACTAATGAGTAGCCGCCTTTATTTCCCTCAGGTATGTGTCTCCTTCCACTATGTATTTTGCAGCATTGTGCAAAGCATTGTGGATTCTATTCTTTTTCTTTTTAACTGGCCAAAATTTCTCTTTCTTGGCGTGAAAGGCTAGGCTCAGGCCTGGGAAGAAACTAAATAACTAACTGCTTCAACATCTATAAAACAATTTTGGGTTCAAGCAGCTTTTTCAAAGTCACTCCTGATTCCCAGAAGTGTAACAATTCAGGCAACACCTTGTTCACCTCTTCAACTGTGGACCTATTGGAATCTAGTGGCTTTTTTTTTTTTCATAACATGGATCATACCAAACACGAGGGCTAAATATTCAAGGGCCTTCTTTTTGTGCACACAAAGCCATTAGTGCTTGGAAAAGGGCATTTCTACTTGAAAATGAAGTAGTTAGGTATGCCACTGCCCTATCTGCATGCAAAAAGGTGGGTTTTGTGTGCAAAGAAGAGTCAGATTTTTGTAGAAGAAATATGCTGTAAGGGTTTTAGAGCACATGCCAAATGCCGCATTTAGCATTTAGCTCCAACTTTAACTTCTTCCCTCCTATCATGCCGATATTAGACATATACAATAACCCAAATCAAACATAAGACCGGATTGTGGCTAGCCCTTCCGTGAATGTGCAGGGATGATATAAGAAGATTTCTTCCTGTGTTTCTGGAGAATGCAAGCCCTGCTTCTTCATAGTGTGAGGCAAGGAGCAGATGATACTACATCTGTACCATTCTGACCTAGCAGCAGAGTTGAGGCATGCACAGGAGAACACCTGCTGCACATTTTCAATGGAGCTCCAGCCCTGGAGTGTGCTTCCCAGGAGTAATTCTGACTGAGTAAGCCAGGTGTCTACCTGCAGCTTGGTCTCTCTGCATCCTGCCCAGTGTGCCTGCGTCTGGAAAAGCTGTTAGTTGCCAATGCACAGTCATGTTTTGAGTGTGGTAGCTGCTAAAATTGCATCCGACACTCCCGTTCTTTCAAGTAGAGACTTCACTAGGAAAAAAATGCAAGGCACATGAAAAAAAAAAAAAAAGCCAGAATAGGGTAGTCCTAAATAGACTTTTGATGGTTAAGAAACAAAATTATTTGTGTTTGAAGGGTGCTGCTTTTTAATCTGGTTTATTTTCTTGGGGCACACAAATCCAAATTTTTGTTTTGATTTTAATTAGTTTTTCTTTATAACTGCATCTCCAAAGCACTTCACCAGCTATAGCCAGCTAACCCTCACACCCTGACAAGAAGTGCGATTAGCCCTGCTTTTATTTTACAGAGAGAGAGACTGCGACAAAGAGGTGAAGTGACTTGCCCAAGGCCAATGCCCAATCCTGCAATCACTTGATGCATGCATGCAACTTTGTTCACAAGGAAGTCCATGGGATGAATCAACTGATGAAAGTACACACATGCAGGTGTGTTTGCAGGGCTGGGATCAGAAGTCTGTTGTTTCTGATTTTGAGTCCCATGCTTATTTTCTATATCATGCTGCCTAGAACTACTTTTCCTTGCTAACATGACCCTCTTTGTTTATTGTGCATGACACATCTCTTTTAAATGAAAGGGGGAAGATGAATGGGATCCGTTTTATGACATTAAGGAGCCTGTAGTGAAGTCTTTTAATCTTGGCAGAAAATGCCCTGTACATCACATCTGTAAATGCTAAAGCAATTTAATTTTGCAGCCACATCAAGAGATCAGAGCAGCTGTTGTCTCACAAGAAACTTAATTACAGTATTTCACTCTGGGACCTAACAAGTAACCTTAAACTACCTTTATCTTTTGTTTTTCTTTTTGAGTTTGGAAAAATCAGCACCTCACTTGGTGTAAATTGCCATTGCTTCAGTGAAGTTAATGGAGCTATATTAATTTCCACCTTTTGAGAATTTGGCCCCTTATTTGATGAGCTACAGAGAAGCCCATGTCGCTGCTCAAAGAACTATTTGTCCTACTTTGGTCAGGTCTCAACTAGAGAAGGTTTGCTGGTACAGCTATACTAGCAAACCCTCCTAGTGAAGACGCAGCTTATACCGACAAAAACATGCATTTGGCACTAAAGCTTATGTGAGGGGTACGCAATAGGCAGATCGTGGGCCGAATCCAGACTGTCAGACGCCTTTGAACAGACCCTGCTGAAATCCTTTAATTTACTTATTATCATTATCATTATTGGTTTTTTAAATTATTTTCTTCTCTGGAGTCTGGACCTTGACTATACCTTGACCAAGAAATTTGGACCTTAACAAAAAAGAATTGACTACTAATGGCTTAAACCGATTCCGCAAGCAAAATAAGCTATTTTGATAAAAAATGGACTTTTATGCTGGTGTAACTGCATTTACATTAGGGCTTTTACTATGTAGAAATGTCATAAAAATCATACTCCTAGCTAACAATGCTATACCAGCAAAAGTTTCTAGTAAAGACCTGGCCTTCATCTCTCTCTCCCTCTCTTTAGTTGTGTGAAGCAGATTATCACATATCACAGCAAAGCTGGTCAGTTCCTAGCTTCAACGGCTGTCAGATTTCTTCACCATTACTGGATCCAGTTGACACTAGATAGTCAATTAATTACACTTAACTGGTGTAATGACAACCATAGTTATTGTCCCACCTGCTGCAGAATAAATTTTATGTTTCAGATGTATCAGGTCAAAATGTTTTTCCATACAGTATATGCAAATGATGGTATATGGAGCATTGCTGTACTGCACATGCCTCAGCAATCCTGACTGGAGTAATAGAGTGGTGAGAGAGGAGATGTCACCTTAAAACAAAAAGGACATGCCAAGACAGGGCAACTTATTTGACATTTTCAGCACTGGCATACAAAATTATATATGAAACCTGCCTTAAGCAAGGGGAATTTAGTGTTCATGGAAAGTGCCACACTGGCTGCCCAGAGACCAAATTTCTCTGCTTAGACACAGGTACAGACTATGGCAGCATGGGCAGTGTAGGCTTCCCCCGTCCTCTGACGTAATTCATTCATATTCTGCAAAGTCTTCCTTAGAGCAGGGAAATGGCTAGAGTGGATCTCATTTCTCTGAGACGAAACTCAGACATGCGTGTTGGAACAATTTGTATAGTGGGAGTGCTGAAAACCATTGAACCAAACTGTAAACCCTGTATATGATGGAAACCACTTCAAGCCAAGGGGTGTGGCAGGACCCCCAGCACCCCTTGTTCCAGCACCTATTCAGTCAGATGAATTCATTTCTGAGGAACAACCAGTGGCCTGTTAAATTAATCCTTCCCCAGAAATGAAATTATATAGGGCACACTCAGTCTACTTCTGCTTGAACTTAACATTCATTTAGTATTGGCTATCTATTGTATTTGGTTTCCCTGTAACACAGTTGTAGGAGCATTTATGAAGAAACCTTTGCTTTAGACCAGGTCAGGGCCATTACTTTTACTAACATTTGGCTAATGCGGTCCAGCACATTTTCTTTTAGTGTTCAGTTGATTTTCAGTGGGCAAGAGTAGACCTGTTCATTATGAAGAGCCCTACAATAACTAAGGAATGGCTTTTTAAAAGGCACTGACAGATATCATTTGCTCTGACCCTGCTTTGGGTATCAGGTTCAAGTATCTTCTTTCCATCTTCATTGCTCTCCTATCCTGAAGATAGAAGTTAATAAAGAATTCTACCCATTATAAAATTATAGAGGTGGTTAATACACACACACACATGTATAGAAAGGATTTCATTCTTTATTAAATTCAGTAGTTTTGTAGAGTAGTCTTTGTGGAACTCTATTGTTTGTATCCCTGGTAAATTCAGTAGGCCTATTCCTTAAGAGTATTTGCATTCCCAATGCAAATGCTTCACTCAAATTTGCTGTATCTCTGTCCCTTTTGTCTCCTTTATTTCTTCTCAGCTGTGTGCTTTCTTGTATACTACCCCATATTCCTAGATTAGCCTCCTAAAACATCACCTCTTCCATGAAATATTCCAGCTCTAACTGCTATTTTCCACCCTGTGCATGTTCTGTCTTGTTTGTTCTCTCTGTTTTGTCATGTGCTTTTAGGCTTAATTCTGAAAGGTGCTGAGTTATCCTAAAGGCGCTCTCTCTCTATCCATCCTAGGGTTTTCTACTGGTGCCTTTCACCATAGTATCTGAGTGCCTTCTATGTAAAATTGATTGACTGGCAATTCCAAAGTGCCTAATGGCTTTTATGAAGTCTCTGGCTCTTCTCCCTTTTTGGATCATAGAAAGTTCTACTTGGGAGGTAGGCTTTTTTTTGGGGGGGGGGAGTGGGGAGGAGAGGGAAGGGGGTGGTTATTGTTAATGTTATGGTACAAAAATGTTACTGAACAGAAAGGTCTTCTGAAAGTTCATTTTGCAGGCAGCTTCCCTCAGCTGAGAATACTTTGTTCCCAGCTCTCACATACTTCTTCTGGGCTTTTTGATCTACTTTGTTCCAGAGAAGCACAACTGTCTTGGCAACTGTGTCCTTAATTCTCACTGAAGTTAGTGGAAACTGAAGAGCCTCAGCTCCTGGCAGGACTGAGCTCTTCATTTATAAATCTTTAGGGGAAGAAGCCAAGGCCTGTTATATTTCTGGCATTGGCCTGTGATAAATGTAACGCTGTGGCTTAGATTGTGTCTGTGGGACCCAGCCTGTAGTAAAGGCCAATGTGCTGCTGCTTCACTCCAGGAGCGGCACAGGGAGGGAATGGCAGCACCTGCTGCCTCCTTGCTCCTAGGATCAGAGGAGGAAACACCTGGCATGGAGGTGGAATTTGTCAGCAGTAAATCACAGCTTTTGATATGCTGACTTAGCTGCACTGGCCTGTGCATTATGGGGCAGAGCCAATGCTCCAACCATTTCTCCTCAGCCAACCTACTGGTGTGGGGAAGTCAACAGGCGTGCAGTGTCCTTTACTCCTACATATCTGAACATAAGGTGTGGGTAGCCCACCCAGAGAGGTAAGATGGTGGTAGGGGAATGTTTTATACCCCCTAATCCCTTATGTGGGTACACAGTCCACTGCATAATGTAGCCCTTATGGTATATCTACACTGCAGCTAGGAGGGTACTTCTCAGTTTGAGGCGACAGACATGTGCTAGCTCTGTGTGAGCTAGTGCACTAAAAATAGCTGTTTAGCTGGAGGTAGCATGTGTGGCAGCTTGGGATAGCCATCTGCATATAAACCTGCCCAGGCCCCCTGGATACGTACTTGGGAGGCTAGCCCAGAATGCTGTCTATGCTGCCCCTGGGTATATTGCTATGTTTAATATGCTAGCTGAGAAGCGGAGCTAGTTCCTGTCTGTCTGCCTGCATTGCAAAGCCAGCTCCCAGCTGCAGTGTGCATATGCCCTTAGAGAAAGAAATGTAACTTTCCAATATAATCTGAAATAAACTGTACACCTAAACAGCAGCTCAGAGTAGAACAGCACAGATGGTCTCTCCCCTATGGATCTGAGTTTACCTATTACATCTTCAACCATTACAACTTGCCCTTTGTCACAGAAACCTGCTATCTGACAGAAGGCATATGACATTGCACAGGAAACCCTGAGATAGAGGTAGGAAATGCTTTGCTGATAAGCAAACATGTTACTCCTACATGGTGTAACACACTGACTGGCTTGCTTCTGAGAATGGAATGTTCCACCTATGGAGTTTGCCAGCAGAGTAGGAGTTTCTCATTTGTGTCAGTTAAATCAGAATGCAATGGCAATATTCAAGAATAGGAAGAAAATACAGAGGATAGGTACGTCATAAAGTGCTATTGAGATGATGAATATTCTTTTTATAACACAATAAGGTGAAATGTCAATCTCTGGGAGTTTTAACTACATCACCAGCATTATGAATATTTCCTATGACCATATTGCTATCCAACAAGGCTGACTTGTGAGGATGAACCTGCCATCCATGGTCTCTCTGACTTTGATAGTACCCTCAGCAATCTTTGTGGTATGTGCACCACACAATGAAATCATAGCAGTCCTATCTGCATTAATTAATATTGCTAGAGAACATTTTCCTTGTATCCTGGGCTGAATACATCAGTCGAATCCATTTCCCACAGAAGATTACAGGGGTTTCTTTTGTTCAGTGGAATAGGGAGGATCCTTGCAGATATCTTTCTACCAGTTTTTAAATGTCACATGTGTGAGGAATGTTGTGGAAATGCACAGCCTGGCAAAATTCACTTTATGTGGTTAAACAAAGTGCCTTTCTCAGGATTGAGGATTAGATTGTACAATCCTTCAGGTACAGACTGTGTCTCATATGGTACAGAGTGCATCGCTGGTGTAACAAAATAATAATCATAATCAATCAATCAATGGAGTTATATCAGCATAAAATTGGAGTCGTGTAGTATTGAATCAGGCCCCATGTGTTCAGGGTTTAACTCAGCCTTGAACTTTACAGTATTTGTGTTTCACTTAGGAGAGACTGTGAGAAAAGGATCAAAGGGGAGGTGGGGATTAAAACATCCAATTTAAAAAATAGGGAGAGAAAAGGAACAGAGGGCAGACAGGGTAGAATATCCTAATGAATAAAACCAAACCTATATACAGTAAAGAAACCCTATACAGGATACAGACTTGTGCCAGTCAAGCTTTTCAGGAAGGTGGTTCTTTCATCCCTTATATAAAGCACAAGTTTCCCTGTAACTAGATTTTTTTTTTTAAATCACCCTTCAGCAAAATCATGGCAATGGGTGTAAATGACAGGAGGAAAATGTCTCCAATTTTGGTTTAGTTTTGTAAAACCTGCAAACCCAAGCAATAGTTTGTGAGGCTTGCAAAAACTTCAAATTCTGTGAGGTTTGTCCTCCCTATTATAAATCCCTTTACAGAAAGATTATTAAAGGATTAATGATTATTTACTCTGTACTCTGTCACCTCATCCTTCTATTACCCTTAGAAATAAATGTGCTGTGTTTTAGGAGCACATCATTTAGTCATGATCAAGACGTATCTCTGCAATATTTTACCCAATGGTATATTGTGGTATAATTTTGGCGTGACCTCATTTTGTTCCCATGATAATCCAAACTCCTTTTGACTGATTTTGTTTCAGAAAAAATTCAAGTCAAATGAAACAATTTAATAGATATGTTAAAATATATTTTGGAATGTAGGCTTGTTTTTGCTGTGTCATTGTCATCCAGTCACCCCTATCCATACAGTTAAAAGTAAATTCTACTTCCTCTGTGTTTCTTCTGTTAGAAATAAAGGAGGTGAACAAGCGTTCCTCTTTCAAGGGTAAAGCCAAGGAAGAAACTCCCATAAAATGGATCATTATCTCCTATGCGGACTGAAACATGACAACTTCCTATTCCCGTATTGAATTAAATATTTCCACAAGGATTGAACTTCTTAAGAGTCCTTAATGGGCATAGAGTAATGCTTTTTTGATTTTTTTTTCATTTTGCAGACAGTTTTTTAAGAGACAGACCCCACTTCAGCACCCAATCAGCTCTATATGGTTTGGTTCTCAAAATATGTCACTGTGCAGACCGCCCAATAAAGGTATTCTGGCTCACTGATGTTCCATGGGCAGAGGTTGAGAAACTCTGACACAGAGCATCCCAAAGTACCATCCAAGTGGTACTCAGTACACATCACTTGTTTGTTATTTAGTAAGAGATAGTTATTTCTGTATTAATAAGCCTGGAGGTCCAATCAACCTGATCTAGTGAAGAGGAAAAGTTAACTTATCTTTATCAGCAGTCAAAATAATACAGAGTCAAAGCTAGATATAAATAGAAACTGAACAATGGTTTTCAGGTTCCAAATAGATAAGAGAAATCATGTTGCTCTTTTAAAAAAAAATGATTTAATTTGTTTGTCGGTAGCTACATAGTTAATTTTTTAAAAAAATGTAATTAATGTGTTAGACCAGTCTCCGGTAGGGGGCCTTATTCATAACTGGTTAAAAGCTTTTGACTGAAACCATAATAAGCTACAAAACATTTTTCTGAATTCTATTGTAGCATTTTTCTTGGTATTTTTCCTATAATTTTTCCCCTGTGCAAAAAGTTATTCAAAGAAATCTTCTTCATGTTATTCACTATTAATATGAAGAGATGGCTTCTTGAGCAGAGACCAACTCTCACCATATTTCAGCCATGTGGGAATTCTACCTCTTTCAAGGAGGCTTTGATGATGGCGCCATCCAGAAGGATAATGCCTCTCCCCTAGGTTTTACAGGCCATGTTGGATATAGATTCTCCATATAGCACATTTGGCTAATGCACAGGACCTTTTAACCATTGAGCGAAGAGATATAGACAAGACCAACAAGGATCAAGACTGAGCTCATGCCTTTTAACTCTAAAATATCCTCCTAACAGAGATACATAATGGTCAATATTCATCATGGTAAAAGCTAATATTAGAGCATATAATCTATCTATCTATCCACCATAGTATCAGACTTCCAGCCATGTAAATCCAATAGCAAAATCCCTGGTGGATTTCATGGAGTCTCTGGCACTTCTTGTTGTTTTTTGTTAGTGCTCACAAAAGGAGGTAAAAAGTGCAGTGGCAGATAAAATTCATTGTTGAGAAACACTAGGTAATGGACATTGAAAGGAATAATATGAAATACTCATACACATTGCAAATTAACTGTAACCACTCCGGAAAAAGACCTGGAGTTATTGAAAACAGCTCAGTGAAAATCTCTGCTCAATGTGCAGTTGTGGTAAAAAAAAAAAAAAAAAAAAAAAATGTTAGCATGTGTATAAACAGGAGGAAAGGAAAAAAGCATGAGTTGGAGAAAAACTGAGGCCAAAAAGAAATTTTTAAAAGGTAGCAGTTCCTGTTGTAAGTGATTGCAGTGTACACAACCCACTTAAAGGAGAAGTTTCATAGACTGGAAAAGGCTTTGGAGGAAACATTTTTTTAAAAAGTTTGTTTTCATTCTAGCCTCCAAGCAGTAACCACATCCTCTGTCTTTCTCCCCAGCTGCTTTTCTTCAACTGACTGACCAGTGCAGTTCCTATGGATAACATTAATATGCAAGAGTGAGAACCCTGTCACAGGGTGATGAGGAAGCACTTCCTACTGACCTTTCTCTTTGTGTGTTTTAGTAATTTATGGTTTTTGAAGTTTGTTCAGCTGTTAGCTTTGGGGCTGTGTGCCACCTTTTAGCTCAAAATATATCTAAAACAGGGCAGAACAAAACAGGGGAGCTGTATTTCACTGCAAACAGTCAACACTCTGTTTCTCCCTCACACATGTACACATCATTATTTGTGTAAATTTAAAAAATATCCCTTATGAGCTGGATTGTATGCGGCCCTGGATTGGCAGTGGAGGAACATGCAAGAAGCTCCCCATCACCTCCCCTCAACCATATCCCTGTGCCCTGGCAACTGCTCACTTCTGCTCCCCCAGTGGGAGTAAGGTGATGAGGAGGAGGCGTGGCCATGACCTTGCTCCCTGTCTACAGAGCAGGTCCATTATGGGGAGCTAATGGCTGGTGCAAATTCCTTTGTGGACAGGGATCTGTGCTGGGAAAGAATGTGCCTGCCTGAGGCAGAATCTCCCTAGCTCTATTCCAGGGTGGTGCAGCTCCATAGCACCCCATATTCAGGGCCAGTAGCTAAGAACCCTATATAGATTTATGTTTTCTTCTAGAGCCAGAACTCATAGGGCCAATGCATACCTCCTGTAGTCCCCACAATGGTAATTTACCACAGAAACATGCCCCAATACCCCAGTGCAGGAAAAGCTGCTGCCCTTTTTCACCGCTGCAACCTGGCTCTCAGCATCCCAGCAGGGTTTAGGCTAACAGAAGCCAGCTTCATTATATTGCCTTCCTGTCTGTGTCCCAGATTTAGTCTGGAAATCATCAGGAGATGATAAGGCACTGTAGCTGGATGGATAACACCATCTTCCCCCACCTCTTGCTCCACCCACCAGGAACAGAATTATTCACCCAGTCATGGCAGACCTTTCACTAGCATTATGCAAAAAAAAAAAAAGTTCCTGATTTGTTTTCTGTAGACAGTGTTGGTTTTAGTGTTGCTGAAGCAAATTATGAGTGAAACAGCTTGTGGTTTTCATAACTTTTTTTTCTGTTTCCTTGATTGGTTTTTCTCTTTACTTCATTGTAAAAAGGTATTAATTCCCATCGCTCTTACTGCCCTCTTTGCATCTGTCTGCACTGCTGCTGAAAGTGAGTCTCCCAGCCTGGATTGACAGATTTATGTAGCCAAGGCTCCCACTAGCATGCTAAAAATAGCTGTGTAGACCTTGCTGCTTGGACTGGAGCTCAGGCCCTCAAGCCTGGGGGGTGGGTGAGTTGGAGAGCATGAGCTCCAGCGTGAGTCTCAATCTCAAGGCAACATCTAGGCAGCAATTTTTATTACACTAGCATGAGCCCTGGTAGCACAAGTCTGTGGACTCAGCCTGGGAGACGTGCTTCCAGATGCAGTGTAGACATACTCATTGGCCCTGATACTCCTCTTACACCACTTTTATATTGAGGTAAATATACAGGAATTATTCATGAATTGAGCTAGTGTAAGTGAGAGAAGAACTAGGCTCTTAGGATAGATTATAAAGCGCATTTACACTGCAAAGAAAAATGCATTGCACTGAGTCTCAGAGCCTGGGTTAATTGGGGCTCCTGGGGCTCATGCTGCAGGGCTAAAAATAACAGTGTAGATGATTGGGCTCAGGGTGGAGCCTGGGCTCTGAGACCCTTTCCCCTCGCCAGCTTTCAAAGCCTGGGCTCCAGCCTTAGCCTGAATATCTATACTGCTATTTTTACCCCCGCAGCCTGAGCCCTGAGAGCCTGAGTCAATTGACCCAGGCTCTGAGACTTGGTGCCAAGGGTCTTTTAGTGTAGTGTAGACACACCTGAATATTGCTGACACTGGTTCATCTCCTCTGGTGTTAGCAACCTTGGGGGCCCTTGTATAGACAGGCTACCAGTATTTTTAAAACTGTGTCAAGTGTCCCTTCTCACAGCAGATCTATTGTATATCATGTCAAAAATACTAGCAGTCCATCTACACAAGGGCTCCCAACATTGCTAGCACCAGAGGGGCTATGTGGTTTGGAAATATTTAATTATTTGCCTTAATATAGGGCGTTGTTCAAAACCCACTGAAGTTGATGGAAGGATTCTGACAAAACTCTTATGAAACGTTGTGACCATCTTGACCCCAAGGATCTAATACTGTGGTGCTATAGCAGTGGGTAGTCCCGAGAGTACTGTGTCTGATGTAAAAGGCAGTCTGATCACATGTGATACACGGGTATTTGCAAAACATAAATGCTTTTCAAACAAATGTGGTGTGAGAACTGACCCACCCCGATTTCAAGTTTTTGAAAAAAGAAAAAAAAGTTATTTCATTTTATAAAATTTTGGAAATTAATATAAACTCTCAAAGTTCTTTCATACAGAAAAACAGACTGTAAATACAAATCTACAATGTGGCATTGTTTCCATTATAAAATCTTTGAATGCAAAGTGAAATCTTAGTTAAAAATGCAGATCTTAAGTGAGCTTTACCAATTGACAAGGCCCTACAAACTTTTGCTTCCCAGCTGAGTCACCTTCATCTCTTTTTTTTTTTTTATGCAGCAACCTCCTGCCCTCAAACTCTGCTAAAGTTATTTTGCAGAGCTGTCAAATCTTCTGAATAATCTCCCCACATGAGAGGGGAATTTATTTTTGTGGTTATTCAGTAGATATTCTGCCTGTTTTGGTTAAGCACCTCTGTAAGTTTTTTCTTTTAAGTTTGAGGCTTTTTCATGAGGTAGGTTAGAAAAATGTAACACTTTGCTTTTAACTTCATTTCTCCGGTCTGCGATAAAAGGAAATCTGAAATCTTTTCTAACTAGTTTTCTTGCAACTAAGAGGAGGGATTGTTTGAGAAAAAAAAAAACATCAAAGCCAAGAGGAAGTTAACTCAAGTGTATCATGGCAGATTTTCTTAAATGCTGTGCTACCAGTTGGAAATAATGTTCAGTTTCCCCATGGCTTCCTTAAAAATAAATAAAATGAAACTATTTAGTCGTGAAAAGGTTTGTCATGTAGTTAAACTGAGGTTTAAGTTAAAAGCTGAAGAAATCAGAATGGGTTCAGGAGTCAAATGAGCTGCAGATGCTCAGATTTGTTGGCTAATTATCCTCCAAAAAGCAACGGACTGTGCAATACCTTGGTAAGAAAACCTGGAACAAATATACAAAATGTCATAGAGCCCCACAGAAATTGCTATGTTGCCATCTTGATTTGTTTACTGTGCTTGCAGTTTCTGCTAACATATATTTGCATTTTTGTACACTTAAGAGATTTATTCCAGGTTCTTTAATACTGAGATGTGCTATTTAGTACACAGCATTATTTACAAAGCAAAGGCTTTAGCAAGGGCGCTCAAACTTTGATCGAGTTCAGGCCACATTTCCCCCTCTTAAACTGTTGTGCAACATTGCTGTGTGTTGATAAGAGATGGCTGAATTATTCCTTGCAAATTTAGCTCTTTTTTTTTTCCTTTCAAAATCACTCACAAGCTAGTGATCATTTCTGCAAGTATTTTATTTCTTTGTAAATTATATGAACACATGTAAACCTGTGGATTATTTGAGAAATGTTGTGTTTGAGTATTCCTGCTAGGTGTTTGGTTACACACGTTTCTGCTCCTGGATGGAATGACTGACATTTTTTAAGCAGGAAGATAATGAATAGTGAGAAATGGATATCTATTGTGAATTATCACACAAATAATCATTCAACCTGAAATTAGTGACAATTTTAGATTTTCTCCTTCTAGAACTCTCAAACATCTACTAATATGTCCCCCCTCAGGTCAGAGTAAGCTAAACTTGCTGCATATTTGGGAATCACTTCCACAGTGTTAGTGACCAGTTTCCTTTTCCTGACTTGAAGTATAGTGCATTTAAGAGGTAGGAGATTAGTCCCTATACTCTATGGCCCCAATTCTTCATTCTGGCTGAGGAGCAGTTGGTGCAAATCTGGGGACAGTGAAGATGGCTTGAAGCCACCTATATGTCCCTTTCTGATCGCAGGGTTATCGTGACACTAGTCCTGTGCCTTGCAACAATTTAGAGCAACTTAAAAGCTGCACTATTTTATGCCATCGGACTATAGCCCCTATGGACTGTTATGGCAGCTGGGGATTAGCTGAGCACAAGGACAGCCTGGCTGTCCCCCTTTTCTCAGGTCTCCTGCCTCATGCCACATTCAGGAAAGGACAATATTGGAGCCAGAACAACAGCTCTACACTACTGGAGGATTCCTCTTTGCAGGGAGCTCCTGCAGAAGCAAGTTAAGCTAAATTCAGGGCCACTTTGTGCCTATAGAACAGTACAAAAGGGCTCCGACTTACTGGCGAATCAGGCTCTCACTCCCTCTTCCTACCTTAATAGTGCATGTTTAGTCTTTAATTAATGTCCGTAAAGTGCTTTGAGATCCTAGTGAAAAGGTGCTAAGCAAGTCTACAGTATGGTCAGATTGCACCTTCCCAACACAGGAGCATGGCATGCTGGGTTCTGCAGTCTCCCAGACTGAACGTTTACATTTGCGATGCGGGCAGCCATAGGCCTCATTGTAGAAGTCCGCAGCCCATGCTTTGGTTACATAGGATCTACAGTGGCAAAGATAGTCTGCAACCACAGCTGAAATAGCCTGAGTTATTACAGGTGTAGAATGAAGCTCAATGGTACGATTGCATGAAGCATCTGCATGCAGTCTGTCTGGCTCCTAATAATGCTGTTAATCCCTTTCTTTTCATGAGCTCTATACTTAATTACATTCTTTAGAATAGTTTTACAGGGGTTTTAAACTGGAGAAAGATGTAGCTTTTCTTCACCTGCATAGTGCCATTCAGTTCAGGACTCAAACACTCACACTGAGCTTCAGAACAATGAATTATGCTTATAGATGGCAGATAGATAGCAGCAGCAGCTTTTAGTTGGGTCAGATCAGTAAGCAGCAGGGCAAATATGATAGATGCCTCTAAAGGAAAGCAGCTGCAAGAGAAAATGAACACGGGACATTTTTCAACTATTAGAAGAATGTCAGTGAGATGAAGCACTTGTTTTTCAGCTAATTTGTATAAAGGACATTTTTGGCATCCATCCAGTTCCAGCCTTTGCTGCATAAGCTAGTGGCTCCACGCAGCTTGCTGGCAGCTAGCCCTGGTCGTGAAATTTGACTTGGCTACTTTGATTCTGTGTTCAGGGGCAAGTGAGGTGGGACTTCTTGATTTTATACATCAGTAAACATGGTTTGGCCAACAGAAAAAAACATTGCTTTGCACTGGAAAATGAAAGGAAGTCTGGTCTAGCCGCTGCTGCCTTGGGGAATTGTGTATTTGCAGATCAACAGCAAAAAGGAATTTCCCTCCCCAACCTGTATACAGTAAGCAGAGTCATAATAAACTCCTTCTTGGTGACTTGTATTACTAAACCACTCAAATGAGGTGTTTGTAAAAATGAATGGTGTTTCCCAACATGTTCAAAAGAAAGACATTTTAAGATTAGGACTGTGCTTAACTCACCAAACTACTGTTGAGAGCACAAAGCATAATGTAATGTTATCTATCATATACTGTAGTTCTATAGGTTTCAGAGTAACAGCCGTGTTAGTCTGTATTCGCAAAAAGAAAAGGAGTACTTGTGGTTAGTCTCTAAGGTGCCACAAGTACTCCTTTTTTTTGTAGTTCTATACAGAGTCTGATTCAACCACCTTTACTTACAAGTCACACCTTACTCTTCCAGTAGATACACTTAAATCAATGGGGATAATTTATATCTAGTCCAGGGGAGAGTTGTGAGATTTAAATCATTAATTGATTGGGAGCACTTGGAGATCTTTGGGTGAAAGACTTTGGGGGTCTGATTCTGCCAGTCTTACTCATGTTGTTTTGTACCTTATTGACTCAGTCATTTCAGAGGATAAATTGTACCTCTTTCTTTTGTTCTTTTTTATGGTAGTTTATAAAACGGGTCACATTCTACTCTTGATAACACCTGTGCAGCTCCATTTACTTAAGTGGTGTGCAAGTTAGAGCAGATGTTGACTTAGACCAAAACTCTCTCATGCAAATTTATAATAATTAGCATATTTTCTTCCACCAAGCCACTGTCTATTGCAAAAATATGTATTTGAATATATTTTCTGCTAAAATGTATAGATCTGGGTTCTCTGTTCTCCTGAGTTCCTTCTTGGTGCAGCAAAGGATATGGAGGGGGGCTGGGAAGGGACTTCAAGGAGTGTGTTACTGATCCCTGATTCTCTGTCAGCTGTGGGCTGTATGCAGATTAGAGTGGTCTGCTCTAATATGCAGCAGCTGACAATGGTGCCCTGGGAAGATATCTGACTGCAGACTGCTCTGGCTATGCCTCCTCCCTGTTCCTAATATATACCCTGTGCCACAGGCTGTGAGGAGGATGCATAGGAGCCAGCTCTATGCCTGCAGGGATTTTTTCCCATGCTGGGAGAAATCCCCAGCAAAGGAGATGGGAGGGATTCTGTCCCCTTTGTGCCACCAGAGCAAGGGGATGGAATGTGAGTGAATCTGTCCCATACAGTGTGTCCAGAGAGTCATAGGGCTTGATCCATCAGTCCTTACTCATATGAGTAAATGGTAGCACTGACATGGGTAGATCTGCAGGACCAGGCCCTTCAGCTGTGGACAATGACACAGCATGATATAACTTCTCCTTTGGAGGATGCACAGATGCGCCTGTCAAATTTGCTTCTTTGTATGTGTTCTAAGGCTTTTGAGCCAAAATTTTCAAATTTGGATGCCTACACTGAAGCACCTATATCCGTATTTAGGCATCAAAATAAAAGTGGCCTGATTTTCAGAGGTGTTGAGATTCAGTTGCTTCTATTATTTATGCAATGGGGTATAGTGGCTCTTTAAGAATAGAGGGGGCCAGAAGACTCCATTGCAGGGAGTTGGATTGAACAAAGGCCCAGGAAATGTCCTGGTAGCAGAAGACAGAAAGTGGCCCTGGGCAATTTGGAGTTGGATGGGGGAAAACCCCAGGACACTGTTCCTTTAAGGGCCCAGGATCAGGAGCCCTAGAATATAGAGTAGGGCAGGTCTCCCCTCTCTTCCAGTCAATCAGGAGGAGCGCTCTGAAAGAGGGCATTATAAAAACTGCCTTTTCTTTCATAACAGGGCAGGCCCTGAAGGAGAAGGCAGTTAAGGCCACGGTTCTGGCCATAAAGGGGCTTTAGATGGAGCACACTGGGAGAGAGGAAGTGCTCTATATCTGGAAGACCCAGGGCTGAGTATGAACTTCTGTTTTATGGTGATGGGCTTTATTTTGTGGACTGTGAGGATTGTTTGAACCTTTTGTTGTTAAGGATTCTGAGGCCTATCTGTATCTTATCTATTATTAAACCAGCCCCAGGGGGGACACGGTGGGGGGGGGGTATGCTGTTAAGCATAAGAGAAACCGTGGTGTGCTTAAGGAGCCCTTAAGAGGGAGCTAACAGAGGTAGGGTGCCTGCAAAGCTACCCCTGTCCATGAGCATGTGCTCAGTAAGCAGCCACCTGGGTACAGGAGACAGTAGGAATTGTTGGTGCTCAGCACTACTGAAAGATATGAGAAGTGCTTTTAGCAATCCTTTGGGACATAGATGGAGGGAGAACTAGGCAAACAAAAAGATGAAACTTTGATTGGAAAAAGATTGGAACCCCTTAGTTCCACTGGTGAGTAGTTACTCACGTAAGTACTGTCACTGAAATCAATGAGGCCTTCATTCAGAAAAACACTTTTAGGCCAGTTGAGTGCAACACTATTCAGAAAAATGCTTGAGGGCATGTTTAAGTGCTTTCCTGAATAGGGATGCATGTAACTGTAACTGCTCACTAATAGGAGTAACAAGGCACAATCTGGCCGTGTTATAGCTTGAAGTGTACTGCGGCCCAGTGATTGCCTATAGACTCCTTGACTCCAAGGAGCATTTATGCCTATCCTACAACTTCAGTAGCCCAAGCGCAGAGCCACTGCTGCTCTTACAGAACCTTGCATATGTGGAAAGGAGGAGGAATCTTAAATTAGTTCACCGCATTGGCTGGTCAGTGCTTCACACAACCTTACTGAGTGGGGAGAGGAACTGTAAAGTCAAAAGGAGGAAAAAAGACCAACATAAAGCCTATTAATCACAAGGTGGATGGTGAGACCATCCAGAAAAGAGGTTAGCTAGGAACTATAGGCATGAGTGTGTGCAAGTGTTGTTGGACAAAATTCAGAGAAGGTGTGAGGGATATAATTTACATTGGTTTGGTTATTTTGTGGGTGTGCAAGGGTCACTTTTGTGTTGAAAGGGTGGTAGTAGAAGGAAATAGAGATGTGGCTGTCCAAAAAGAGGTGTGTTAAGGTAAAAATCCTGCAGAGATGCCAGTGACAGCACCTAGCCAAGGCCCAAATTCAAACCTGGAGGAAGTGACTGCAACTCAACTCCTCTTCAGTGAGTACACTGTGTGCCTTTGGCAAACTTTACTCAAGAGGTCAGATTAATTTTGTTAATCTCTCCTGTCATTCCAGTCTTTCTCCTCATGAGAATATTACCATGAAATAATGCTGGGGCTTTGCAGTGATACGTCTGATCTTCACAGTATTCTGAACTTTGATGACTTGCTCACTACTCCATATTTTCAGTTTTACTAATCTGTGAGGAGACCTTGGAATAACTAATGTGTAGGTTTTCGGTATAGGAGTCAGGGACAAGTTTCAGGGGGTCAGAACCCCTTCCCTTCTCTTTAAGGCTAGAGGCAAGCAGATTCTGAAAATTCCAGATGGGGCCTCCCAAAACTCTTCTGGTATAACATGGAGTCATGGTGTGGAAAAGGTTGAGAATCACTGGCAGTAGGCACCGAAAATGTCAAATCATGAAAGGACCAAAAGAAGATAATATGCCACTATGACAAAATATAACTTTATGAAAAAATATAGCACTTCACTGTTTGCTATTCATTATGCCACTGTTATAATGAAATGATACACAACCAGGTATTAATGGCATTGATACCATAGTTATTTATAAAGTTAAAGCTATACTAAAGTGCATTTGGAATAAATTATATAATAACAATATAATTGCAGAGCCACAAATATTAATATTGTCATAAAATCTATCGGAAAACAAGAGGTTGCTTATATCTGAATACCTGTCAACACTTGTTTGATGTTGGTATTAGAAGGTGTGAAGATCTGGATGGCAGCCATAAATCCTCCTACAGAAGTTTGTTTGTATCAGTAAATGGTCTCCATCTCTCCCAAACCCTAGTGTTATTTACACAGTGATCTGAAAAGCTGAACTGATGGCTAATATGTTCAACTGCTTCCCCAGCATTGTGAGTCAAGGGTGGATTATTGTAGAAACAAAATGCATATTGATATTGCATCAATCTGGACAAATGTTAATGACCTAGTTTCTGTTCATTCCATCATAGTGACCTACAGCAATTCTTATGTTTATGCAAGAGAAGGGCCCATTAATCACTATCATTAAATATGTGTGTGTTTTTAGTTTCATTTAAAAGGTCTACAAAAATGGTTCCCTTACAAAGAAGATTTTCATCAGAAACATTAGCTTTGTGAATACATTCACAGCTCTTACAGTTTTTGTTTTAAATGAAAACTAGAACACCTTGGCTGAATAAACAAGGTTGGTGTTCAGATGAAAACAAGAGAGAGAATTGTTTGCAAACAGCCCTTTCAAGAATTCCAGGAAATGTTGAAGATCCCAAATAACTCTGCAGTTACCGAGAGTGGAAATGAAGCTTTAAGTGTGCTAATATTGTTGGAGTTGATACTGTCTTCCTAGTCTCTAATTTCCTTTTGCTTTGCAAAACTTGTTACTCCTGTCACTAGGGTAGCTGGGGACTCTTGTGTTTTACTGAGATAGCGAAGTGCTGTTTAGTTTGTGTTCTACCAAGTGTTGCTTTTTAGGACTAAAACTAGTACACTTTAAATTAAAAAAGATGTAGCTAGAGGCATGGATAAAAGAAAAGGCAAAGTGGAAGGAGTATTGTCTAGTGATTAGAGCAGGGGACTGGAAGGATGATCTAGTGGTTAAAGAAAAGAACTGGACTGTGACTCAGAAGAGCTAGGTTTAGTTCCTAGTTCTGCTACTGACTCTCTGTGAAACTTCAGGAAAATCACTTCAGGTATGTCTATGCTGCAATTAGACACCAGCAGCTCATGAGAGCCCTAGATCTCTCTCGCCTTGAGGGGTCCCAAAGCTGAGGTTCCAGCCTGAGCCTGAATGTCTGCACTGCAATTTTGCAGCCTGAGCCCTGTGAGCCCAAGTCAACTGATGTGGGCCAGCCATGGGTGTTTAATTGCAGTGTAGACCTACCATGAGTGTAGGATTTTCAGAAAGTCTCCACGTTGGTCTAACTCTGCTTTCATTAAAATCTGAGGGGATTTTACCATTGACTTCAACAGGGAGTACAGTTAGGCCAATGCTGAATATTTTTGAAAATTCTACTTTAATTTCTCTGTGCTTCAGTTCCTTTGCAAAATGGGAATAATACTTCCTTTCTCCTACCCCTGGTCTCTCTTATCTATCTTAACTATAAACTCTTTAGGGGCAGGGACTGTCTTTTGCTAAGGGTTTATACAGAGCCCAGCACAGTGGGGCCTCAATCCTGGATTGGGTCTCTGGGTATTACATTAATAATTAATACTACTAAGAATAAATAAACTACTAAGAGCTAGGTTTGTGGTTTCTGTTCCCAGGGTTCTAGTCCCACTTTACTACCGACTTACTCAATGACCTTTTGTAAATCACTTAATTTTAGTTCATCTATTTAAAAATTGGTAATAATATTTACATACTTCAAAGGAACATTGTGAAGGTTAATTAATAGGGAGGTGGTCTTCCTATTCACTTGCTTCCCACCTCCCCATGAATACTTAGTAAACAATCTGGAAAAATGTCAAATTACCTTGAGGCACAATATTACAGTGACTCACTAAACACCAGTCTCAATAGGAATTCACTAGGCAGAATGATTTAGCAGTGATATAATTAGAGGAATTGTTTGGAAGATAATGTTGTACATACTGATGCAGAAGACACAAATAAAGAGGGGGAAAACAGCAAGAAAAATAAAGAATAGTAGACTCTGGTCAATCTGTACAAAAAGAAATTTCACTAAATTATTTGAAATTGGTGCCCCAATTATCATTTGCCTCACATCCAACTTTTTCACTATGACTTATCCATGTATGTCAAGGTTCCTCCCCCACTCTGAACTCTAGGGTACAGATGTGGGGACCTGCATGAAAAAACCCCCTAAGCTTATCTTTACCAGCTTAGGTCAAAACTTCCCCAAGGTACAAAATATTACACCCGTTATCCTTGGAATGGCCGCTACCACCACCAAACTAATACTGGTTACTGGGGAAGAGCTGTTTGGACGCGTCTTTCCCCCCAAAATACTTCCCAAAACCTTGCACCCCACTTCCTGGACAAGGTTTGGTAAAAAGCCTCACCAATTTGCCTAGGTGACTACAGACCCAGACCCTTGGATCTTAAGAACAATGAACAATCCTCCCAACACTTGCACCCCCCCTTTCCTGGGAAATGTTGGATAAAAAGCCTCACCAATTTGCATAGGTGACCACAGACCCAAACCCTTGGATCTGAGAACAATGAAAAAACATTCAGTTTTTACAAGAAGACTTTTAATAAAAAATAGAAGTAAATAGAAATAAAGAAATCCCCCCTGTAAAATCAGGATGGTAGATATCTTACAGGGTAATTAGATTCAAAACATAGAGAACCCCTCTAGGCAAAACCTTAAGTTACAAAAAAGATATACAGACAGAAATAGTTATTCTATTCAGCACAATTCTTTTCTCAGCCATTTAAAGAAATCATAATCTAACACATACCTAGCTAGATTACTTACTAAAAGTTCTAAGACTCCATTCCTGTTCTGTCTCTGGCAAGAGCAGCACACAGACCCTCTGTTTCTCTCCCTCCTCCCAGCTTTTGAAAGTATCTTGTCTCCTCATTGGTCATTTTGGTCAGGTGCCAGCGAGGTTACCTTTAGCTTCTTAACCCTTTACAGGTGAGAGGAGCTTTCCCCTGGCCAGGAGGGATTTCAAAGGGGTTTACCCTTCCCTTTATATTTATGACAATGTAGTTTAGCTGGGGTTTCAAATATAGTTTGGGATATGAAATCATGCAACTATCCAAGCGCACACAAATAATATGGTATGGAGAATAGGGGTGGAATGGGAGAAGAGACTTAACTGGAACCCTGATAAACAACTCAACTGCTTAATTGGGGACAATGTGAAGGAATCGATTCCATGCAATGTATTTTATTATTCTAAAAAATGAGTTGACAGGGCACTTAGTCTTGTCTTGTCTGCATTTAATTCACTGTAATTTAACAGGTACAAATAGATGTTTGCAAGCACAACTTACCCTTAGTGTGGCTCTGTTCACTCTATGCGGCTTCCCTGCTCTTGGATGACAAATGTGTCAAACCTACTTTCTGATAATTTTCAGACTTGGCTACCTCAAGTTAGACCTCTAAATAGAACAGTCTACTTTTTGAGATATTGGGACTATATCCTGATCAGTGAAACTGGAGACAGAAGGCCCAGGGTCTGTGGAGGAACAGTGGGGAGTTAGGCTGGAAGCAGCTCAGCCACATGGTACCACTTGTTCAACTTAACCTGCCTTCAGCTTCCCTCTGCAAATGAAACATGGTGGCTGGGAGTTTTCTGCAACGTTTGAGCTGGGAGTTTTCTGCAACGCAGCAGTTGGTACCATGAGCCATGGAACTTGGTCTGGAGGCAGAGTCCCCAAGAGCTCTGGATTTTGCAGACACAAACATTGGCCAGCAATGGACCTGGTGGAAGGAGGAGTTCGAGCTGTACTCAGACCTGGCCATGCAGGAGGACGGCAATAGCAGGAAAGTAAAACTGTTACTTTGCCTTATGGGGGAACAAGGCAGAAAGATCGGCACCACTCCATAACTCACTGCTGCCCCAAGCCTAAGGGCAGTGGAGTGACACAGGTTAGCTACTACAGACCAATTCAGAGGGCAGGAGATAGACCCCTATGGTACCGTTTTAAGCACACTGGCTACTACATGCAATTTTGGGGTCTTGACAGATGCACTAATTTGGGACAGGACAGTCTGCGGCACTTGGGATCTTCATCTGCGGAGTGGCTACTTCAGGAACGCAATCTCACCTTAGACAGATGCTTAGAAAGGATGAAAGCTCTACGCAACACAATGTCCCCAGAAGTACATGGAGTGAGACAATGGCAAAGGACAGCAGGTGGCCAGGGTTCAATACCCATAATGAGATATATTTATTTTGGGAGACAGCATGAGTGGGTGATGGGGAAATGCCCCCACACTAGGACAGCATTGCAAGGAGTGTGGCAAGTGGAAGCATTCTAGCAGTGTGTGCAAGAGCAGAGAAAGGCCCCAGAAAAATTAACTCAGACTTCTACAGGAGGGGAAGGGCACATCAGACAGCCATGACTCTCTCCTTGAATTTATTACTTTTAGACTGTCAGGACAGGAAAGCAACAGGGGACAACACCAATCTCCATGCATGCAACAGTGTTAGTATGGAAATTCCTGTCAAATTTCAGCTGGATTGTGGGGCCTCCTGCAATGTGATTTCTCAGGGTGAATTGGACTCAAATACACCCATTACAATAAGCAGGCCCAATCTAAACATGTACAGTAAGAGCATAATGCAACTGCAGGAAAATGTGACCTCACTGTAACTAACCTGAAAAACTAACAGAAACTGAAGTTTGTGGTGGTGGATGGGAAGCACCACAGCCCTTTCTTGGGAATACAGCCATAAAAGCCATGGATCTGATCAAGGTGCAGCATCAGAAGTTTTTAGCTGAAGCTCAGGAAGCAAAATAGGCAGTCCCACGGACTATGGAGATGATTTTTAGAGCATATGGCAATATGTGGTGTTTTTGGTTTTTTTGGCATTTTGTTTTCCCAGAGGCAGTGGGTGCTTTGAAGGAAAGCTGTGAATGGAAGTAGACCCCACAGTGGAACCTGTGTGCTTACCCAAAGGAAAATTCCAGTGGTACTATGTAACTGAGTACACAAGGGGCTCAAAAGTCCGCAGAAGAGTGGTACTGACAGAGCCAGAAGAGTACCCAGAAGTCACCTACTACAGGACAGGCCCAACAAAGAAAATAACGGAACTCCACTAGCTGTCCCTTCAGCCCCCAACTAAAACCTCTCCAGCACATCATCAAAGATTTACAACCTATCCTGAAAAATGATCCCTCACTCTCACAGATCTTGGGAGACAGACCAGTCCTTGCTTATAGAAAGCCCTCCAACCTGAAGCAAATACTCACCAGCAACCACACACCACACAACAAAACCACTGACCCAGGAACCTATCCTTGCAACAAAGCCCAATGCCAACTCTGTCCACATATTTATTCAAGTGATACCATCATAGGACCTAATCACATTAGCCACGCCATCAGGGGCTTGTTCACCTGCACATCTACCAATGTGATATATGCCATCATGTGCCAGCAATGCCCCTCTGCCATGTACTTTGGTCAAACCGGACAGTCTCTATGCAAAAGAATAAATGGACACAAATCTGACATCAGGAATCATAACATTCAAAAACCGGTAGGAGAACACTTCAACTTCTCTGGCCACTCA
Organism: Caretta caretta; assembly: GCF_965140235.1. Taxonomy (NCBI): domain Eukaryota; kingdom Metazoa; phylum Chordata; order Testudines; family Cheloniidae; genus Caretta; species Caretta caretta. The sequence continues at coordinate 85,847,383 of NC_134210.1, read as the reverse complement.
GTAAAAGATTTAAGGGTGGCAACTTGGAACAGAAAAGCTTCAAAAACAGACTCCAGTGAGAAACTGCTGAGCTTGAATTAATATGGAAACTAGATACCATTTAACTTGGGTTTGAATAGAGACTGGGAGTGGCTGGGTCATTACATATATTGAATCTATTTCCCTAAGATAAGTATCCTCACGCCTTCTTGTCAACTGTCTAAATGGGCCATCTTGATTATCATTACAAAAGTTTTTTTTCTTTCCTGCTGATAATAGCTCATCTTAATTAATTAGCCTCTCACAGTTTGTATGGTAACTTCCAACTTATCTGTATGTGTATATATCTATCTATCTATCTTACTATATATTCCATTCTATGCATCCGATGAAGTGAGCTGTAGCTCATGAAAGCTTATGCTCTAATAAATTTGTTAGGCTCTAAGGTGCCACAAGTACTCCTGTTCTTTTAGTGGTAGTGTAGTACCTATAGAGGCCAGAACAGTCTGGTAAGCAGTATAGTGGTGGTATAGAAGCCATCAGACATATTATGCAGCTGTATAGACCCAAAGCCATTGCAATGGGCATTGGAAAAAATGTCATTATCCACAGCTCACAATTCATGACCTCTTGCCAGAATTTTCCAAAGCCAAAATCCTTACTGTCTGTGATGTGATGAACAGGTATGGGGATAAGCTGGGATAAAGAGGCTAGCATGCTGACAACCTTTGCAACACCAGTTGATCACTGTAGATGGCTACATGTGCCTATGGGCATAAGTCCAGAATCCGCACCACAGGTGTTTCAGAGAAGACTCACCCAAGTGCTGGAAGGACTGCCTGGACTGAAAATAATTGCAAATGACACCCTCACTGTAGGGGAAAGGAGCAATGATACAGAAAGTGAATGAGACCATGACAGAAAACTACAATCTTTTCTACTGTGGTATCGGGGCAAGAACATAAAACTCAACCCAGAAAAAATGTGCTTCAAACATCATGAGGTGACCTACAGTGGACATCTGCTCACAGCAGAGGGACTGAAAGCAGATTCCCAACAAGGTCAGGGCAGTCATGCATGCCAGCTCCAGTGGATGGGAAAGGGGTACAGCGCTTCATAGGAATGATACATTTTCTGTCCACACCTGGCTGCAGTAGTGGAACCCACATGTCCATTCACAAGGCACGTCACTGAGTGGGACTTGGTAGGTCCCCCCAGCAAGCATGTGACATGCTGAAACAAGAATATCCCCATTCTGAAGTATTACCAAGCAGGAAAGCCACTGATACTCCATTGTGACACACCAGAGAAAGGATTGGGTGCAGCTTTTTTGAAGGAGCAGCCTGTTGCTAATGCCAGCAGAGCCCTGTCAGAGACAGAACAGGGGCATGCCCAAATAGAAAAAGAGCCTCTGACTGTGTGGTATTTGAAGTGCATTGTTTCCATCAGTACAGCTAGGGCCAGCCAGTAATAGCACAATCCGATCACAAACCCCTAGAGACAATCATGGTGAAGCCCCTGTGTAGTGCTCCAGAGATTACAGTGCATGTTGATGCACCCCCAGTGCCACCAGGTAGAGATCAGATGTTTTTCAGGACTATTACTGGTGTTAGCTGGTACCCCGATAAAGGCATATACACCCAGAATCGGCAAGCTGGGAGAAAGGGATCAGGACGCAGAATCCAGAAACATGTTGCAGCACCTACAAGTTTCAACAGTGAAGCTGATAGACATCCAAGAGGCTATAGAAAAGGGCATCCAACTCCAGGCTGTCAAGACAGCAGTAGTAGCAGGGTGGCCAGAAGACAAAAGCCAAGAACTGACTGGACAGAAACATATTTTCAGTTTAAAACTGAGGTGAGTATACAGGATGGAATCATAGTTTGGGGATAGAAAGCTGATATCCCCACCACAGTACATAAGGAAAAAAAATACATGCCTCATACCTGGGCATTGACAAATGTCTTAGTTAGGCTTGGGAGTGTGTTTGCTGGCTGAGAATGAATACTCAGCTCTGCTTCTTGATAGAAAGTTGAGACATCACCAGTCATATGATAAATGCCCGCAGAAAGAGACCACATGAGCTGCCCTCTAGGCCATGGAAAAAGGTATGAGCAGACTTATTTACCTTTAAGGCAATGTAGTAATACTTGCTTACATTGGACTCTACTCAAATCTGATTGGGAGGTTGTTGTCCTCAGCCCTGCTTGACACAAGAAGCAAGTTAGTGACTGGCAAATTATAGACCTACTTTGTGAGAGATGGCATTCCAGACACCTTATTCTCTGACAACAGATCGCAATTTGCCTTGGAAAAATTCAAGGAATTTGCATGCAAATTAGAGTTTGACCACCACTCCACCTTCCCAGCATACCCCACAGCAATGGTAAAATGAAACTAGCTGTGAAAACAGCTAAGACTGTTATACCAAGGTTATTTCTTTTGTTTCAGACCCCTTGTTGGCATTTTTGGCACACAGGAATATACCCCATCGCAGGGATGCCAAAACAGCTCAGTGCAGGCACTGAGATGAAGGACCAAAACCCTGCTACGAACGAGGGGAGATCTGTTGCAGACAGAAGGATGGAGACACTGCTGAGACGAGATGGCCAACAACCAGCGGATGTAGGCACTAGAGTATGACAGTCCAGCCAAGGACCTACTGGCCATGGAGACATGCATTCCTTTGAAGATCCAGACATAGAGAAACTCCAGAAGGAATGGTCCAAAGGAGTCATGAGGAGTGTGTTGGCACCCAGGTCATATGAGGTGGAAAAGACAGACAAGTGATCTACAGGAACAGAAGACACGAGCCAGCAGATACAACACACACAGTCTACACAGGCCATCAGAGAATGGAGAGAGAACCATCCACAAAGAGGGAGGAGACTCCAGAGAGAGAGAGTTTCCTAGACTCAGATTCATGACAGAGAGAGGTCACTCCTGTTGTGATCACAGGTTGAGGAGACCAAACTATGTAACCAGCTGAGTATGTGGTAAAGACAAATCTCCAACTCTGCTATGTGCTAGCAGTATCTGTTCAAAGGGACATAGGATGGGAGTGTGCTGGGGCATCTGCCCCACATTGGCAGAGAAGGGGTTAATATTACCCTGGGGAGGCTGCGTGGGAAGCAGTCAATAGAAGAGGGGCTGTGAAGAACAGCCAATCGGAGCCCAGCAGGCCCATATAAAAAGAGCCACCAGGCAGAGCAGAGTCAGTTGCTGCTGGGAGCCCAGAGAGTAAGGACTCTGTCCCTGGAGGACTGGAGAGAACTATAAGCACCTTGGACAGAGCTGTGGCTGGCTCCTGAGACTGAGCAGCTGAGACCCTAGATAAGGGTGAAGAAGTTCCTGGAGTCATGGGAAAGTGGCCCAGGGAAATAGAGCAGCATTGACTGAGGTTACAGAGGAGCGGCAGGAGGCTGCTATTTACAGGGTCCCTGGATTGGTGCTTGGAGTAGTGGGTGGGCCTGGCTTCCCCACACTTGTCACTGGGGAAGTGGCTGGACTGTTGGACAGAGTTTTCTATCCCTGGAATGGGGAAACACAGATGAAAACCTAGCCAGAGGGCTGAACTGGGAAGAGGACACTGCAGTTCTGGGAGCTGAGAGAGGAGCCGTAGGCAGGAGCAAAGACAGTGATGGTGTGCAAACTGTGGACTAGGGGGGTATTGGTCTTGAGCTAATCCCCAGAATAACAGGAGGAGGCACCAGTCTGGTGGTGAGTGCAGCCCGTGACAGGGATCTGGGTGTCAGTTATTTATTTTTAATAAGGAAGATGTCTCATGATCAATGAAACTAGTGTCAGAGGGCCAATGTTCTCTGGAGGGACTGTTGTTGATGGGTCACTAGGAAAATGGAATGTGGGGAGTTAGGCTGGAAGCAACTCAGCCACATGGACAGAGCAGTGGACAGAGTTTAATAAAGTTCAGCTTCACTCTTTTTGCTAACAAAACAGGGAGCTTCAGGATTCTGCCCACTCTCTTGGGCTCTGTCTTTTTCTCAGTGGGTGATGAGTTGCCTAGGTAATGCTATGAGGACTAATCGCTGGGAGTTGTGTGTGCTCAACACCTTTGAAAAACTGGCTACTTTTATTTTGGCACCTAAATATTGATGTAGGTGCTTAACTTTAGTAGCCTGTTTTGAAAATCTTGGCCTTAGTGTTTTGTGCAATGCCTATTTCTAAAGCAATCCATGAAATGAATATGAAAAATTCCCAGTACAGTGTCCCTTCCTTGAGCCTCTGTTAATCAGAAATATTGAATAATTTGACTTATTTGGTTTGCACCAGGCGGTGCAAATAAAGAGGTTCCAGTTGTAGAGTTTCTATCTAACCTATATCCTCATGGTGTGTTATGGTTTAATATGGTAGTACAGTAGAGTACACAAAATGATATACCATAACAAGCCAAGGTAGTGCATGGAAGAAGTAGAAGTGGTCTTGATCTCATTTACACTGGTTATTCAGGGCTTTGACTTCAGTGCAATTGCTTCTTATTTACACTGGTATTACTGAGAGTAGAATGGGGGGCCAATGGATGTGGCCTGTAGCCAAGTCCAGTTCTGAACTTGGCACAAACAACAGTGTTCAATCTCAGTAACAAGCATCCAGACTGGAAAACTGGATCAGCATGCCTTGGTAAAGCTTGTGTTCATTTTCAAGTCTAGATCTGGATTCTAACCAATCTCTAAGGCACTGCTCTCTCCTCAGTGAGGACAAGAGCTGCCTACATGATGCCTATGAGTACCAAGAAGAGAACAGACTATCATTACATCTGATCACTTTCAATGATAGAAAATAAATGAATTTCAAAGTGATTGGAAGTTCCATCTGAAAGACACAAAGTCAGGAAAAGTGCCTTTCCTTCGTCAGATGTCATGCAAAAAGAACTTCAAGCGCTGGGGTGGATGCTGTTTGAATGCCCTGCAACGCTTTTTGTAAACATGAGTTTAGCATTTAGTAATTTATATCAAGAAACAGATTACTGGTCCTTCCTTATAGACTCCAGTTTATTATGAACATTTGTGGCATCAGCATGAGTGAAAGAGGTGAATATGCTGCTGGTGCATGTTAAAAGAATGTTAATTTTGGGAAGATACATCCTTTGCATACTCTTGATCTTTTAATGGTAATTAGTTTGACATCCCCAGATGATAACATAATAGCTTCTGCCATTACTGCACATGAAGCGAGATTTATCAGCTCTTTAGAGAATCTCGGAGCCCACATGTTCTTGCTGGCTCTCTGCATACTGGTGATTTTAAGGTAGTTTTGGGTTGAGCCATGTGTGTTGTGCTGTTGCTTCTCTTGCAAAGACATTTGCTCTGCTTTTCCAGAGGGTTCTGCAAATTAAGCCTCAGGGTTGTTATCCTGGCAGGCTACATCTTTTGCAGGTGGATAGGAATGTCTGAGGATCTAGATATAGTCACATCTCTTTACTAAAAATGGTTTCCCGAAGGTACATATTGGGACTAGCAGAGGGCCTCACCCGTTGAAATTTGTAACCTGTTGGTGAGGTTACAGTGAAAAGTTGCTGCAACCTCCTTTTGTACCATAGCACCAGTACAGGCCCCAAAGTGGGCATGCTCATGGTAGCGAAGCATGACCATTCAGCTCCTCTTAGCAGTTCCTGCTGCAGATCCTCACTCAAGGGAGCTCCACAGAGGGTGGCAATGGAAAAACTGACCGCCATTTCTCAGGGTGACTTCTCCCATGTAAGCAGGGACCTCATAAGGGCAGGGAAGCATAACTTACACATACCTGTACCAGTCTCAGTGGATTTTGCCTAGTGAATTCAGTATCAGATATCCCTGAAGTTTTTCTCTCTCATAGAAGGAGAGAGTATTCAATGTAATAATGCCATATGTCTTCTGCACATGTAACGTTTGTTTGTTTCCTGTCTCATTTGTCTTCATGAAACATTTTAATAAGTTATTACAAAAAATGCAAATAACCCAATCAGAGAGCAGCACTTTCTCAGCTAGCATTCCATCAGGCTTCTAATGAGGGACTGGTTGTTTAAAATTGGATTTCTGGAACATCTCACAGCAGGAGAGGGAGAGCAGGATGTCGGATGTAATGATTAACCACTTCAGAATAAATGAAAAAAAAATACTTGAAAATTACTGACATAAGATTTACATGAAACTGCAGTTGTTACAGCATTCAGGGTCTTATGTCAGAGCTGGGAATTTTGATATGGTGGATAGGAAGATGGGCTTATATATATGAAATGACTGCATATCTATCTCACACTGGGAACGTGGCAGCAAGGAGAAGCGTGTTATATAACTGTGAGTGTAGCATCCTGCTGGGCTGTGTTGGACAGAGTGATCCTGTCGTCTTACGGCACAGGCTTATCGCAATTCTTTCCAGTCTGTTACACTAATTAGCAAAATGGCCAAAATGTAGCTCATCTATTTTGTTGTGAATTTATTATGCACAGCCAAGGGTAAAGCTGCAAGTGCCTGTCAAGAGGGTTAATTGTGACAGAGAGGCAATTCCATGAAACCGGGACTACTGGAAGGATGAGGTGGGGACCAGGATTACATTCTCTTTGTAGTAATTTGAACTTCCAAAATATTGTGTAATAGGTACCAAACCTTAAACATCTGTTTTGATCAGCCTTCCCAAGCTGTCTGCTTCCTTCCTTTCCCCCATTCTTCAAACAGTATGCACTCGTGCAATATGATTCCATTTTACAATTAAAACTAGAGCTGGTCAGGATTTTTCCAACCAAATGGTGTTTTTTCTTTCCATTGAAAAATGCAGATTCATCAAACTGGAAACTTTGCAGACACATTTCAGTTTTGGAGAACTTCTGTGGAAACACAGGTTAGGTTCTGATGGAACCCTGCTTCACAAGAAGGATTATGTTAGAAAACTGCCTGGTTTTCTGTCAGGTCAGCTGGTAGGCAATTGGGGATCCCATGGCTTTTTGGGCCTACAGCTATGGGGCACCTTTGCCATGGTGACGTCCTGGAGTTGGGGACCTGGGAGCTACCAGGCTCCCAGCAGCAGAGCAGGGAGCTTGGAAGTCTGGGGAGCCCCAGTTCCAGTAGGGGTTCTCAGGGCCTAGGTTCCTTGGTACATGACAGAGCCTGGAAACTCCGAGACCTGATCTTGAGATGGTGCTCTGGGGCTCCCTGCTTCATGGTGAGGGACTCGCCTGTCTCTGGGGGACTCCCAGGGCTGCCCTGAACAAATTCTGCTCCCCCCCACCAAACAAAAACCTTTCAGAACTTCATTTCGGCAGGATAGCTATAAATTTCAAGTTTTCTTTCTGAATTGGAACAAACACTTTCAACATGCCTGAATTTCCCAGGGAACAGAAATTCTGAGTTTCAGCCAGCTCCAAAGCCAGGAGTTGTTGATGTGGCTTCAGGTTTGATCCATTTTAATTTTCTTCAGATATTTGCAAAACGTTTACCAAAGGCCTCCCAGTCACCCCTGGCTTCTTAACGTAGGGGGTTTCTAATACCCTTACTCCTGTTGAGTAATACTTTACTCTATAGTAGTCCCATTGATTTCAAAGACTGTTTAGATGACACGACTCACTAAGTAGAGTACTACCCAAGGTAAGGATGGCACAGTTGAGCCCCATGATTGTATAAGGCATTTGTGGGATTGATATAGGGCTAAATTGTGGCTGGCTGTGATGAAGTACGGGGTGAAAAACCTCAATCTCCTCCTGCCCCTTCCTTGTGTCCTATATAAAGGCTACCCAGAATTACAGCCCCAGCAGGCCGAGCTATGGCTCTGCTCCTCTCCATGCTAGCCAGAAGAGGGTGTGTGTGTGTGTTCTACTGCACCCCTTAAAGGGTAGTCTGAGGTTGTTTCCCCTGTCCCTAGACACTACAGGCACAACCAGATTGCTGTGGGAGGCATTGTGCTTCCCTGAGGCTTCCCCTGGGGTGGGGTGGCTCTGCAACATCCCCAACATAGTAATGTGGCTAAATGTCACAGTTTAGCCCATAAGTAGAAGTCCAGCAGGATGAGACATAGTAGAGCACACCCTATAGTGTCAGAAAATATTACACTGAACATAAGAACAGAAGAAGGTGTTTCATATAGTCACGTGGTTCAGCTAAGCAGTTTTTTAAAAATAATATTGTGTATTTACTTGGCGCCTTCTTGTCCAAATAGTTAAGCACTTTAAAAATATTTCATTATCATGATGCTCCTGTGAGGTATGTCAGTATTGTGTCTATTTCATAAGTGGCTAAACCTGAGGTATTTAGAGGTAAAGTAACTTTCCCAGAGTTACACAGCAAATCGGTGTCATTAGCAGATATAGAATCTAGAAGTCTTGACTCCAAATCTACCCCTCTACCCATCAGACAACATTGCCTTCCTTAACTTACAAGTATGACAATATGATTTTAATATAAAGTCCACAAGCTGGCTTACAGAATACATTTATCATGGCCAGTCCTCTACCTGAAGCTATTGTGACTGAACTCTTGACCCAGAATGCACTTGTTCTTATGTTAACACTTGAGATGGATTCTTCAGGGGCTGGTTCTTTCACTTATTTCAAGGTCCTATTCTGTAACTGAGAGAGGATCACTATAAAAGGCAAAACTATTTGACTGATCCTATTCAAAAGGAGGGACCTTGAGGACGTCTCTTTATTGGAGATGATAGAGGATCAAGGCCCAGGTAGACAGCTGATGAAAGGGGAGAGACATGAGAAGTGGTGTCTAAAATCCAGAAAATTATGGAGTGTATATGGATGAACTATTGTTTAAACAAGTTGTTGTTCACTTTCTTTGCTGAACTGCTGTGTTGCTATATACTTTTAAATAGCTGCTACAATCCACCCCAGACATAGTTGCACTTCACTGCAGTTTGTAAAGTGCTTTGAGACTCTTTTGGAGGAAACATGCTACATAAATGTGAAAGATATTATTAATAATAGAACCAAAATGCAGATGTGATATTTAAAGAGGAAAAATACATTAAAATATCCCTAGAAATGGTACTGTAATTTGCACAACACGATAGCAGCCTCTTCTTCAGGAGCTCCAAGTTGCTTGCTGAATGAACCCTGTTACCTCTTCCCAGAGTACGGTTGCTGTCTCATAGACACCTTTTTCTTAAGGTGGTCTTGAAACTTAGATTCTAATTACATGTATGCAGTTACCATATTTGCCCATGCACTTGGATAATGGCTGTTTTGGCATGTAATTGTTCGCTTCTAATGCCCCAAATTTGCACATGCAATTACAGAATTGAGTGTACATGCATGCAATTAGAGGCCCTGCAGAAGCAAGTCAAAAATGGAGCCTGTCAGAAGTTCAGACTGATTGCTTTTACACACAAATTGTGTGTACCAAAATATACTTGCACATACTAATGAATGCACTTATCTATGTTGTGTGCTGACCTTAACCACAAATGCAGAAAATTGACCCTGAAAAACTAGAGATTGACAGTTTTCTCTCCCACTACAATAATGCATTATGTAGCTTACACACCGTTGCTTTAGCAGTAGAAAAAGCAACACTTTTTTCATCCAGAAAACTTCTTTATGTATTTAATTTACATGCCTTTACATGTGTTTAATTTACAGGCAGTGCTGATAAATTCACCCTTCTTCTGGCTTTATTACAAAATCTATTCCAAACAGATATGGAGCTGGGGAATGCTTTTATTTGAAACACAAAACACTTTCTTGAATTTCCTCTGGTTAAACAGGCTGAGTTGAAATCACAAACTTCAAATCTAGATTTCAAGCACACAAGTTTTGTGATGTTCAGATCTGGAATTTTCGTTCAGTTCAGGATAAAGGCCATTTGGATCCAGCTTTGAATTTTCAACATTTCCCATGCTGGAGAGTTTTTAGATTTGGGAATTTGATTTGGACCCATCCCTGCTCTAAACTGAATTTGACATTTGCATGTATTGGACTCACATTTCTGTAGCTTTCCAAAACATAAGCAGACTCTGAAATCTTTCCATTAATGTTTCAGCAGCCGGATGAAAGAAGGCCACTTTCTTATTTCATGCCAATTTTACACTGGGTTAATTGAATGGACTTCAGTGGATTTAATTCTGATTTACCTAAGCAGAATCAGGCCCATTGTATTCAAACCAATGAGGAAGAAATTATGAAATTTGTTACAGTGCATCTCCAGCATAATCACCCCACAGATAATTACAGAAGAGCTACTTTTGTTTGTTCAGACCAATTGCTTTGACTGGAAATGTTGCGAAGCCCCACGCAAAGTCATTTAAGAAAGAATGACAGTAGAGGGTGATTGGAACAGTCTCTTCTGCCATGGTTAATGAATATTTAGAATTCTGTGAAACTCCAGGAGTACAGACAAAACAGTCATGACTGAAAATGGGTTATAATTAGAAATCTGCAAGGTACACTGCCCAATTATCAACGGATTCTAGGTACTGGAAGTGAATGGGGAAAAATCAAAGGAATGGATTTCATTGAAATAACTGAATAGGGACAAACCTGCTCCGCAAGATTTTTCTGTAACTTTCTCCTATGCAACAACACGGTACTGCATGACAAACTCTTTTTGCACCTCTTAAAAACTTGACAAAATGTAAGGTGACAGTATAAGGGTTCCCAAGGATTAATGTGACAGTCCTCAAACACCCTCTTCCCTGCAATATATATTTCTTTTGGATTTTGAATCCTATCATCACTTTGCTCAGATATTTTATGGTCAAGAATTAGTTGGAGTGTTTCTTATATGTGCAATAATTTTATGTGTGTGAGATAACTTTCTCCTGCAGCATAAGCAGCTATTCCTTCCCTCACCATCCCTCCAGCTATAGCACAACCAATGCAGTACTGTTGTGCGGGTCTTGGTGGGAAGGGGCTGAGGGTGGTAGTGATGCCAGCAGGACACTGGGCTGTACTCCTGTAGGATGTCTACAATCTCTGCTGGTGAGGAACTATCGTCCAGTCCCAGATGTAGGAAAGGGTTGGGGCAGAAAGAAGCTGACATTGGCTGGTGGATCCATGTATTCACCTTGCCAAGGGAAAGCCCAGCCATGGAGTCTTTAGCAGCCCTGAGGTGGCTGAAGTGGTTCAGAGCACCTCGCTGCCGCTCTTCAGTCTATGCGGGAAGATTTGTTTTTCCCTTGATCCCCATAGAACTCCCCAGTACACAGTTTGGACGCTCAGGCTGGGAAGTGGGCATAAGATTTATCCCCACTTTGTTTAGGAGAGTTTTACCAATTTGTAACCACATAATGTAACTCTTAATTCCTAAATGGTCAGTAACATAAAGGAGGCAAAATTACAGGACTCAAAGGCACAGAATAATAATGCACTGGGTGGGTGATGCAGTTTGCAAACTGGAATGTCCGTATGTGTGATACTTACATGTCACCTTGCATCTTTCCCAAGATGCTTTATTGATGGACTATAAAGGCATCAATTCACCCACCATTGAAATCCACTGATCTTTGAAATGGAAATGCATTGTTCTGCGCCAGCACCACTATGCAGTGCTGGTATTTTGTGTAGCGGGAAGTGAACATGAAGAATAACAATCATCTGAGACTAAATGGGAATTTTGGTGGGCAGGATGTTACTGTCTGTACAACAATATGCCCCACCCAACAAAACTAAAACCCCCACTCCTGTGGAGAATTAAGGTCTCAATTTAACATGCCAACCAAAGAGCTCCTGTTTCTCCCTTTGGGTGTAGTGTATGTGTTTCCTTCAAAGTTTACTTTCTTTGCAATTAATCCTTTAATCCAGTGTTTCCCAAATTTGGGACACTGCTTGTGCAGGAAAAGCCCCTGCTGGGCCTGGCCGGTTTGTTTACCTGCCACGTCTGCAGGTTTGGCCGATCGCGGCTCCCAGTGGCCGCGGTTTGCTGTGCCTGGCCAATGGGGGCTGCGGGAAGTGGCGTGGGCTGAGGGACGCACTGGCCACCGCTTCCCGCAGCCCCCATTTCCGGGCACAGCGAACCGCAGCCAGTGGGAGCTGCAATCGGCCGAACCTGCGGATGCGGCAGGTAAACAAACCGGCCCGGCCCACCAAGGGCTTTCCCCGCACAAGCAGCGGAACAAGTTTGGGAAACACTGCTTTAATCTATTATACACAACTGTTTTAGAACACACACTGCTGTCAATTTCCTTGGTTCCTGATATCAGATGAAAGTGAGTCCAGCTTCCAGAATACATTTTTTTTCTCCTCCTTTGGTTAGAAATAAATTTGTTGATACTTACTTCTGCACAGGATTAAGAAAATATTGCAAATAATGATCATTCTGTGCTGTAGACAGTATACTCTTTCTGTACTTTCTTTAGGAAACTGGAACTGACTTGGTCCAAGAGTAAATTTCTTATAAAGAAGGATAAACCAAAACTGCAGAGCTGTATTCATAATTGAACATTTGTTTTCAGAAAGGGATACAAACAGTGCTTTCAACATTTCCTATCATCACTGTAACAAATCAGAAAGGTCAGACATGTTTTGTCTTTGATAATTGTACTGGATTATAGTGCCTTAGTAATGAAAATTCATTGCACTTAAATAACACCGTTCTCCCAAGGATCTGAATGTATTCTACAAACATGCATTAGTAGTAAGTTTCATGTCCTGGGTTTTAGGTAAGTATTATATCCTTTTGATAGCTGTGTGAAGTGAGGAGGTACAGTCATAGATTCTAAAACACCATTGTGATAATCTAATCTGATGTTTTATATTACAAAGGCTAGAGAACTTCCCCAAAAGAAGTCCTTTTGAACTGGAGCATATCTCTTAGGAAAGGTTTCAGAGGAACAGCCGTGCTAGTCTGTATTCGCAAAAAGAAAAGGAGTACTTGTGGCACCTTAGAGACTAACCAATTTATTTGAGCATGAGCTTTCGTGAGCTACAGCTCACTTCATCAGATGTTTACCGTGGAAACTGCAGCAGACTTTATATACACACAGAGAATATGAAACAATACCTCCTCCCACCCCACTGTCCTGCTGACAGTGGGGTGGGAGGAGGTATTGTTTCATATTCTCTGTGTGTATATAAAGTCTGCTGCAGTTTCCACGGTAAACATCTGATGAAGTGAGCTGTAGCTCACGAAAGCTCATGCTCAAATAAATTGGTTAGTCTCTAAGGTGCCACAAGTACTCCTTTTCTCTTAGGAAAAAAATTCAATCTTGGTTTTAAGAACTGTCAGCGATGGTGAATCCAATACAGTCCTTGGTAAATTGTTCTAATAATTAATTACCCTCACTGTTAAATTTACATCTTCTTCTTTCCAGTCTGACTTTTCCTATCTTTAACTTCCAGTCATTGAATCATGTTATACCCTTGTCTACTAGACTAAAGAGACCATTGTTAAATACTTTGTTCCCCATGTAGGTACTTAGATTGTAATCAAGTCACCCCTTAATCTTCTGTTTGTTAAAATAAATAGATTAAACTACTCAAGTCTGTCACTACATAGGGTGACCAGATGTCCCAATTTTATAGGGACAGTCCCGATATTTGGGGCTTTTTCTCATATAGGCTCCTATTATCCCTTACCCCCATCCTGATTTTTCACACTTGCTGTCTGGTCACCCTATAGCTACAAGACATATTTTCTAATCCTTTAACCATTCTTAGGGCTCTTTTCTGAACCCTCTACAATTTATCAGCATCTTTCTTGAATTGTGGGCACCAGAAGTGGACACAGTATTCCAGCACTGGCCACACCAGTGCCAAGTACAGAAGTTAAATAACATCTCTATTTTTCACTTGAGATTCTCCAGTTTATGGGTCCAAAGATCACTTTAGCTCTTTTGGCCATAGTATCATATTAAAATTTATGTTCAGCTGATTATCCACCCTGACCCCCAAATCTTTTTCAGAGTCATTGCTTCCCCAGATAGTCCCCTATACATAAATGTGGCCTACTTTCTTTGTTCCTAAGTTATAGATCTACATTTAGCTGTATGAAAATGGATGTTTGTTTGCTTGCACCCAGTTTACCAAGTGATCCAGATAGCTCAGTATCAGTGAGCTATCCTCTTCATTATTTACTACTCCTTAATTTTTGTGTAGTCTACACATTTTATCAGTGATTTTGTTTTCTGCCAGCTCATTGATACAACTGTTAAAAAGTGTAAGGCCAAAAATAATCCCTGCAGGACCCCACTTGATGATTCCCCATTTACAGTTTGAGACCCATCAATTAACCAGTTTTAATCCATTTAAGGTATGCCAGGTTAATTTTGTATTCTAATTTTTAATGCAGTACCAAGTCTGTCTGTCATTATTACCTTTATCAAACAAAGTATTTTATGTCAGTGCTACTACATTCATCAACCAAATTTGTAATCTCATCAGTTAGTCTGACAATCTATTTTCCATAAACCCATGTTGATTGGCATTTATTATATTACCCTCCCTTAATTTTTTTATTAATCAAGTCATGTATCAGCTGCTGGGCTGGATGTCAGACTGACCGGTCTATAAATTACCTGGGTCATCCCATTTGCCCTTTTTAAATATTGGCAGAACACTAGCTTTCTTCCAGTCTTCTGGAACTTCCCTAGTGTTCCAATCCAATTGTTTAAACCAGTGAGCTCTAAAGTTTAGATTTAGAAGAGGTAGAGGTAAGGGCACAGATCTCAGGATTTGTGGTGCCCAGAAGTGAATGCTGAGGTTCACAGCCTTTGTCCTTGCCCTGTGGGGTGGATTCTTTCATCAGGCACTTCAGAATTCTGTGTCATGGCCCTGATACAATAGTCCACTCCTATTTAGCCCAGTGCTTAAGCATGTGTTTACTTTAGGTAAAAGCTTAAGGTGAGTTGCTTTCAATTAAACATGTACTTAAGTGGTGGGCTGAATAGGGATGGACTTAAGCACATGTTTAAATACTTTGGTGAATTGAGACCATAGTGCCTGATCCAAGGCCCCATTACCCCTTTCCTACATTTTTATGATGTTAAAAGGTTTTTTTAATAGACATAACTGAGGCTGGAGTTTGTGCTTGGCTGAATTCAAGATATAAATCTCATATTTCACTGAAAAATACAGTGACACCTGTACTGATGATTCTTTGCTAACCATACCACCTGTGTCAGGTGCTCTTCGACTTCTGCTATGTTAATTGCACTGTTATGTAGCCAGACACGTAGCAGTTCCTTTGTTCCATCAACAGGTTCCACTGATCTAATATGAATGCATTTCTAGTTACCTGGTATAATGCAAGTAAGTGTTTAACTTTTAGACATGAGCAGAAAATAAAATTTAAAAAAAAGTTAGCACATCTCAAATTAATTTTTACAATTAATTTCTTACTTTCAAAAATAACCCAATTTCATGAAGAATCTGTGACATTTCATGTTTGTTCTTCAAACATTTCCGAGTGAAAAATAGGACCATTTTACAGTAAAATACATGACATTTTAAAATACAAAATTTCTTTCAGCTGAAAAGTAATTAAAAACATTTTTGTTTCTGATCTGACTGTAGCCCTTTTGTGGAAATTTTGATAAGAAAACATGGCTGAGTCTCAAAATAACAAGTTTTCAAAGCAATGTAATCAGCTGTTTTGCTTCCTTCTCAGAGCTCCTAGATGAATAATGGAATTCTCTGTGATCACAGCTGCATTACTGGGAGTTTCATGTTTTGTATAACTCAGAGGGCTAACTGTTATACAGTAAGTCAGTGAGGTGACTGAGAATGGACCAAATGCTTGCTGCAGTCTTTTGTATTTCAGAATGATTTTCCCCCTCCCCCAAAAGCCCAAGTCCAGTTATCACAGGACTTCTGCCTGATTTGTCACATGCATTTCTACCTTTAATCCTGCCCAGGGAGACAGACATGTCAGAGTTTACCTTGTGTTTTCTAGTCCTAAGTGGAAGGTATCCTATGTCAGTCTCCCTCCCTCTCT
Organism: Caretta caretta; assembly: GCF_965140235.1. Lineage (NCBI taxonomy): Eukaryota > Metazoa > Chordata > Testudines > Cheloniidae > Caretta > Caretta caretta. The sequence continues at coordinate 85,831,541 of NC_134210.1, read as the reverse complement.
CTGCCTCAGTCACGTTATTTTGTATAACATTCCAGTAACCTTTCCATAGTAACACCATGACACTGTAACACCTCGAAACAACCTTGGCCCGAACCAGGCTATGTGGTATCACGCTTTAACAGCAATTGGCAGCCTCCCAGATGCCCAGTGAACCACAGTCATCACCTGATTGTCAGTCAGTTTTTGGTTCCCACACTCGTTGCTCCTCTCCATTCCACTATTCATTCCAGGTCACTTATGCTATTAAACTGTAACTGATGCTTTCCTTGGTGTGGTTCCCAAATTTTGCTCCTGACCAGACAAGACACTACTCAAATCATCATAATCAAGCAAGAAAAGCTTCTTAATATACCTGGCTGATATTCAATACATAGTTATAAATATTTCAAATTAATTTAAAAAATACTCATAACTTGTTCTGTATTTTGGTTTTTCCTAAACTAATTATGGACTTGATTTTATTTTTCCAGCCCCTGCTTATCCTGAGTAGTATCTTACTCTGCAAGAAGTGCCACTGAATTCAAATGTGACTGAAAGTGGCAAAAATCTGGCCGTGTGTGTTTGTGATTTTTAAACTGTTAGGAAAAGTAATTGGTGAATATATAAACAGTGCTTTAACAGGTATTGTTTACAATGGAGCTATAGTCATACCATCATAATTAAAGTCCTGATCCTACAAACACTTATGTACCTGCTTAACTTTACTCACGTGAGTAGTTCTGTTGATTTCAGTGTGGATACTCACATGAGTAAAGCTAGGCATAGAGGAGTTTGCAGGACTGGGGCCTAACATTATTACAGTCCAGCCCCAATACAAGCCCTGTGTGCGTGCGCTCGTATTATTTCTCTCTAAGTTCAGATAAGAATATTGGTTTAGTCTGAAAATTGCCAGGCTTAGTCTGAATGCAAAAAGAAAATCTTTCTGCCAAGTTTAAAGAATGTTGGTCAGTTTGTTTTTAAACTTCTAGAAAGATATTATGGAATTTTCAGGAGTTGAAGTGAGGCTTGATGCTGGGGATGCCCTTCCTCCCCCTCTTATCAGAATACTGGATGAGGTAACAGTGTTTCTGGGCTGTATATGGAAAATGTGATGTGTATAGTCTCTTGACCATAGTGGGAAGCTAAAAACCGGGGAAAATAGAGCTTTGTTCTGTATAGGGGGTAAAAGAAAAACATTGGTAGCTTTGGCCCATAATAGCTGCGTGAACTAGAATATGGTATGGGGAACGTATTGGGTTCACAGTCCGTATTTGAAATGTATAAGATGTAGCTTGAGTTATAAGAAGGCTTCTGGTTTTTAGATGATGGCTGGGCAGGCACTGCAGATGGAGTTAAGATTGTCGGTGTTTGAATGTGATAGGTGTGTGTTTAGAGTACTGTGATACTTGAATTCTTGTCTACCTTCCCTTGCGTGGTGATTTGTAACCTTTTTCTAAATGTTCATGTTTTCTATTTCAACCTTAACATTCATCAATATGTATAATTGAGAAGTAGCTAATATTCTTCTATTACTTTGTTACTTTCCAGACTGACACATTTTTTTTATATGAGCATTTTTTTTTAAAGTGTACCCACTGTAACAGCAACAGTTACTACTGGTACATTGTTTTTATTTTGTGATGATAAAAAGCTGAACTAAAATCCACTAAATTCAGATGAGGGAGCACATGTCCATATCGGTCAGTTTCTATCCTCTGAACCATTTTAGTAGAATACTTAATTAGTGTTACAGCCTCTCAGGATGTGAGCCTAAATCCCTCCCCCACACCATTTTGTCTTTCTGATCTCCAGCTCGCAACAAAGACAAAACACCTATCTCTGCCACTGTCAGAACTGACATCAGAATGTGAAGCAGTAGCTTATCTCGCTACTTGTCTCATGGCCAGCATGTGACCCTGGCTGCAAAGCTCTCACTAGGGAAGACTGGCAGGCATCAAGAGACTTAGCTTTCACAGGCTCCAGAGATCTTGTTCTCCAGCCTTCAAATTTACAAGGAGCACTGCTGCACCTGTGCCATCCCATATGAGGGAAACACACCTAGTGAGGGTGATTTCAGCCACTGCTGTGTTTAAATTAGCCTCATTGTTGATTGCTGTGCAGGCTTGATGTGAACTTTACAAGCAAAGCATGGCCTTTCATGGGAGTTTGGGTTTGTAATTAGATTATTACATGTAACCAACGAAACAAAGCACTGCTGCCTGAACTGTATATCTTGTTCTGATCTACTATGTTATGGAACATTTTACAGTGTTAAAAGGGGGAATGGCTCAGATATACAACATTGTTTTAACAAGCTGTCTGTTATGAGGACTAGTTCATTAGTTTTAAATATAGTGAGCCAAATGGGTCTTAACCTTTATTTTACATTTTCAGCATATTTTGCCTGTACACAGCAATTCAGCAACTTCCCTGAAATTCAGGGTAAATATCTGGCCCCAAAATAATTTTGTAGAAATGTTATGAAAATTAAAAGAACAGCTTTTAAGGAATAGTAATGTCTCTAATAGTGCCAACTCCTTCCCTGCTTTTCTACATTGCACTTGTGGTTTAGCTGTGATGAGACAGCTCTGTCAGCTGTTGCTGGTCCTCATAGTTGCCTAAACCTATAGCTAAGCCTATAGAGCTGCTCCCCAGGATTTTTATTCAAATAACATTTCCCCCCCCCCATTCAAATGGGTTTTGAATCTTTTTTTTTTTTTTGTTAGTCACACCAGCTGTCTCCAAAAGGATATTGCTACTCAGCAAAGAGTTTCAGTTTTCCACACGACTGTGGAAATGGATACAATGCCACCATCCACAATGGAGTGATTAACTTAAGGCTACATGGTAACTGTATATAATCTTCCCTGAGTAAAGGGGCTCCACATAGGTTTATTGCCCCAGGAGCAGACCAACACATTCCCCATCCACCAGCCCAGGAGAGGAAGTAATGGCTGCTCACCCAGGTTGTGCCTTGTTCAGTGGAGTAGGGGGGCGTCTTACGCACCTTACTCCTTTGCCTGGACGTAAAGGGCAGATTGTCACTTGCCCATTGACTGTGAGCTCCTTAAGGTAGTAGTAATAGTACTAACTCACACTCCTCTAGCACTTTTTATCTGTAGATCTCAAAGCATCATGATGTCCATTTTACATATATCTGTATCTGTTGGAATAGTTATTAGTCCAGTGTGGCCTTTGGGAGATACCCAAATCCATATAATAAATATCCACACCGAAATGCAGAGTAGACATTACAGGAATAATTAAAGGGATGCATGACATGCCAAGCATGTATATTAAATAGAAGCCCAATATGACATGTCCAAACTGTCTTCATTCCATACAACCTGCCTCAGAAAAATCCTCCACATCTTTTGGCCCAGAACAATCTCAAACAAGGTCTGTTGACACAGTGCAGCCAAGAGGATATGACCAAATCATTGCCAAGAGGCGCTGGAGATGGATTGGCCATGTGCTTTGAAGGGAAACTGACTCCATCGCTAGAATAGCAATAAGATGGACACCTGAAAGTAAGTGGAAAAAGAGGCCGCCCAAAAACAACATGGCAAAGAGCTATGGAAGCTGAGCTGGAAAACGTGGGGCACAGCTGGGGAACCACTGAAAGACTTGCCAGAAACAGACAGGAGTGGAGGAGCTTCGTTGCTGCCCTAAATGCCAGAGGCGTAATGGGAATATGATGATGAGACTTGGGGAAAAGGTAGAAAACTCTACAACACTGAAGGGAAAATGGACTCTGCGTGGGTGTGGCCATGTTTGCGGTAAACAACCAGAGAATTGCTCCTGGATTAAAGTATAAAGTGAGACTGTCTAATCTCACCTCACCTAGAGGCAAGTAGGTTGCTGTCACCAGTCTGAGTTGTGGTGGGATTAATGTCACAACGAACACAATAGAATGTCGTCTTTGTGTTATAATGTTTCTTAGTAACAGTGTTCTCTTATCCTCCAATATCCACTCTTTTGTGGACAACTCCCCCACACCCTCATGTATTTAACTTCAATCATTCCAAGCTGTGGCTGGTCAACCACAGTAAATACAATCAGATTCTTTTATTGGTGAATTTCAGAATAGGTTCATCACCATGCAAAAATGGAGAACCATTAGATATTGGGTTGAACATCTGAGGAGAAACAATATACAACGTTGAACATTAAAATAGCAGTGCCTCAACCATGAGAAAAGCTGGTACTTAAGACTTTTTTTTATTTTTAAAAACTCTTAGAGCTGGTTGAAAACAGGGAAATCTTTCCACACATTTATCCCTTTTTTGGTTAAATACAATTATTTTCCAAAAAACTTTGCAAAAATATCATCCATCTTTTTATTGAAAAATTGAAGTTTGATAATGTGATCAGCTCTAAATAATTTTTCTATCACTCTGAGATAGTGTTTTAAGTGATTTTAACTATCCCTTACTTTTTAGGCTTTGCATCAAATCTACCAGTCTTGTGACATAGAAGGGCTTGGAAGGACAATTCTATACATGGTTGCTTTTCATGGAAATTGCTTAGATACTATGGTTTTGAATGACCTTATTAAAAACATGGACAAGTAAAATGCATATGTAGACAACAGTTAAGATGATATGGAAAATATAACTGTCTAGGTTGTCTTTAAAGCATGCGCCACAGAAGCGATGGGGGGGGGGAGAGCGATATATGCAGTGGGCAGATAGGAGACATAGCACATCAAGGGAGTTTCCAGCTGCAAACTACACAAAGGAGCCAGCTGCCAGAAAGACCACAGTGTTTTTGTGGCCCTTCTGTGTGGGTCACCCTCAGCGTAGCATTAAGTGCCATATTGCACTGAAAAAAAGACTCCTTGTTTATTCATGACAATGTGTACTGTAGATTAGATTTCCACATACATAAGGAGATATCCAGAAAGAGAAACTAAGATGCACATACAGGGCATACACATGCATATGGGATTTGAGTTCATCTTCCCATTTGAAAGCTATCACAGTGCCTCAGCTAGCCATGAAGACTTCCATCCACAAGCAGGGTGGAAGGAAATGGGGGGAGGGGGAAATGATTCTGAATCTCAGGGGAAGAGCTGAGGGAATTATATCATGAGTAATTTGAGTGTTGTCTTTTCTGTCCATGAGTAGGTTGCTAAACTCTTGAGTTTATTCAAAATGATTTGGAAATAATTTTCAAAAAATGCTCCCCTCCATGAATAGCTTGTGGCAAGTATACATTCCCCAGAATTTTAAATTCATGCTGATTACTTCTGTAAGCCCTCCAATCATGAATTAGAAACAGAACCACATGTCATATACAGTGGATCTCATCTATGCAGTGTGAATTTTCACTGTCAAATATATCATTCCAAAATTACTCTCAGTAAGTTTTCTCTTTAACATTCCCTTTTTTAAAAAAAAACAACTATTTTTCTAGTCAAGCTTGACTATTCAAATGATCTGGGAATGCAAGTATGCCAGGGTTGTGAAATACCATTTTTGAACTGGAATGAATATTAATTTTTTTTTTAGTGTTAGTTCTGAGATCCCCTGCAAGATATGGAGTAGGGTTGGAAATTGCCATTTATTTGTTTCACGTGCAGAATATGATTCACTGTCCTTTCCCTCTTATGAAGCCATACTGATAAGTGTTGCTTCCTCAGTGAAGGAGGCATGACAAGCAGCTGGGGTGGCTTTTGGGAGCTCATCGTTCATGGTACCACATACAGGATATCAGCAATTCACTAATGCTTCTACACACAATGTCCATTAGGGCATGTTGCCATTGCTGTTTCTATATGGGCTCCACAGCTTTGTTTGCTTGCTCTCTGTGTAAGAATGGAAAGGATCAGAGCCATGTGTTTGTACAGCTTCAGGAAAGTACCTGAATTAAGTGCAGAGAGATGCTTTTAAAATTGTTCTTTCCACCCAGGTTGATTGGCACCTTCCCCCATTCTGTGCATACATAGTGCCTTTCTCTAGTATTGTTTGACATTAATGGGGAAAAGCAAGTGGCAGCAGATGGTAGCCAAGGCCGGCTCTAGGTTTTTTGCTGTCCCAAGCTCTGAAAGCGCAATTGCCCAAGCCAAAAAAAAAAAAAAGGAGGCCGGAATGATGCCGTCCCCCTGGAATTGTGCTGCCCCAAGCATGTGCTTGCTTTGCTGGTGCCTAGAGCCGGTCCTGATGGTAGCAACTGGCCCAGTTCTGCTCTCATCAAAGCCCCTGACAATGCTTTCACTGATTTCAATGGGAACAGAGTTGAACATGTAGATTTCAGTGATTTTTTGTAGCATTTAAAAACTCTCACTTGTTAAATAAAATCTTACATTTTATTTTTCCTTTCTTTCCTTTTCATGGTTTGTGTGCTTACACAAGAACAGGACTAGCTGGGTCACCAGGCAGAAAGCAAAATTGCTTGTGTGCACACACATAAAAGGAACAGTCAAGGGATACAGAGCCAGGGAACAAAGTCAGAAGAGAAAGCTATCAAAGTGAGTGGCTTGGGGAGACTCACCTGCAATGTTTGATGTGGCTTGTTGAACATCAGTTGTTCCCTTTTGAGGCAGCAGGAAGAAAGCAAAGGAGAGCTGTGACTGACACAGTCTGCAACCTGATACCTGTAGAATGCACAGGTACAGGCCTCAACAGCTGGCTTTTTAGACCCAGCTCAGTTTCCCATCTGGTCAAAAGCTGCCACATAAAGCTCAACATGAAAGGCTGTTTGAAAACTTAAATTAACAGGTTTTATTTCTCACTCAAAGCAACGGAGGACCTGAAAAAAAATCTGAGCAGAGCAAGAGGTGAGATAATAGCACAAAGAGAACCTCAAAGCTGAAGAACTCCATCTCAGAATGTGTGCCATTAAGGAAGGTGCAAGAAATCCCCGCAAACAAAACAGGGTATTTTGACATGATTGAGGTTATTACCATTATCTGGACTATGCACCAGGCAGAAAAGTCTACTCTAAAAAGAAACAACACAACTACCGAGTGACACCTGCTATCGAGAACAGTGGCCCCATTTTAACTGCGCATGGCCTATTTTCAAAACAAAACTAACCACACATACTGTTTGCTTCTTTGGCTCCTTATACTTTTTTGGCTAATGCCATAACTAATGCTTAATAATGCCTATTTACTTACTCCATGGGGTTATAAGGTTTAAGGCCCTGATTCTGCAAATGTGTGTTTACTTACTAAGTGAAAATAAAGTGAAGCACATGTATAAGTGTTTGCAATGTGGCCTTTATTTTTAAATCTGTCAGCTTTATATCAACTGCCGATAGGCTAAAGCTACACAGATATCTTTCAGCAACTTTTTACAAATAGCAATGCTAGTATTTTGAGTTTCTAAGCAACATTTAATGAAACATTCTTTTTTTTGGGGGGGGGGGGAGGTCCGTAATTGAAAGACCATGATGCTCTAGCTTAGTCACAAGTTCTTAGGCTTTGATAGTGCTCCCTTAGGCAGTAGTGAAGAATTCCCTCTGTTGCAGGAATCTATTGGTGAAATTCTGTGGCATGTATGATACAGGAGGTCAAATTAGATAATAGTTTTCCCTTCTGGCTTTAAAATCAGTGAATCTACGACTCTTGCTATAGATATTCACATTCCGTCAAATTTCAGAAATGTATTGAGTCTAGTTCCTCTGTGGTAAAATGAATTGAATAGTTAGACCAGCAATTAAATTTTGTCCAATAGATGCCCATATATTACTAGCTGGGGCCAGTAAAAAATGAAAAAGTTTGTGGAACTGCAACGTACCCTTCTCCTTTTCCTTACTAAGTTAATCATTCCTTCCTCTTCCTTCTCTTCTCCTGCTGCTGCTGCCCTATGAACAACTCATTGTTAGGTAGTGGAATGTAGCACCAAAGACAAATCACTTCTCCCCCACCTTAGTTCCTTTCTACTTACCATCCTCTCATTTACCCAACTACCTTGTCTTCCTCTTCAAATAACTTGCATATAGTATTCCTATTGGTTGAAAAAGTAATGAGTCAGCAAATGTTACCTCACACAGACAGGACTTGCTCCTGGCAACATTTTACTCATACTATTGCAATAAAGCCAATAGGACAGTGACACAAAGAGGAGTAGGTCTGTCTTGCTGAAGCTTAGAATATTATGGAAATCTAATGAGAGCTTAATGAATAATTAGTAATGAATAACTTACTTACCTTTGTTTTCTACTTGAAAAATATCTTGACCACGAATATCAGAATTGAATCTTTTATTCTAACTATTGATAAAAATATTTCCTTAGTTATGATAGGGCAGAGAAGTCGCATGGTATTTCTGTCCCTTGACTGCAATAGTTTGCATGCATTTCTGGCCCGTAAGCTCGCATGTACAAACTTAAAATTCAGTTCATAGAATATCAGGGTTGGAAGGGACCTCGGGAGGTCATCTAGTCCAACCCCCTGCTCAAAGCAGGACCAATCCCCAACTAAATCAACCCAGCCAGGGCTTTGTCAAGCCTGACCTTAAAAACCTCTAAGGAAGGAGATTCCACCACCTCCCTAGGTAACCCATTCAAGTGCTTCACCACCCTCCTAGTGAAAAAGTTTTTCCTAAAATCCAACCTAAACCTCCCCCACTGCAACTTGAGACCATTACTCCTTGTTCTGTCATCTGCTACCACTGAGAACAGTCTAGATCCATCCTCTTTGGAACCCCCTTTCAGGAAGTTGAAAGCAGCTATCAAATCCCCCCTCATTCTTCTCTTCCGCAGACTAAACAATCCCAGTTCCCTCAGCCTCTCCTCATAAGTCATGTGGAGTTGCCTTTGCATACTCACATGCAGCTTTGAAATTTTTTATTTCCGTGAAAATTTGTGGCAGCAAAATTTGTTACCTTGAATGTTTGCAGAAAGCAAACACAAAGGGGCATAAATATATCAAGTAACTATTCAAATAATATTTGTGGGAAATAATTTACCCAGCTCTAGCTCTAATAATGCAGGTATAGTTATTAGTATGTTATAAATATCTGGTTTTAATCTTCTATGTTTATCTTTAAATATATACAAAAATTTACATTCCATTTTTTAAAATTACCAGAGCCTATTTATTCATCTTTCCATTCCATTGGCCTCCTGTTTTTTAAAATCTTACATTGCCTTTCCTCTTGCTTTACCTCTCTGGCTTCATCTCTTCCTATTATCTCTTCTGCTTCCTCAGGTCTTTGAATACTAGACTACTTTCTGCATCCTCCCTGCACCTATCTCTCCATAGTGGGAATATGCCCTTCATCATCGGGACTAGCTGCGCTGCCTCTAATTGGTTTAGGTTCTTCAAATTCTATCTCAGGACACAGCTCTCCTCCTATAGTATTTTAAAAATATCAAATCCTACCCTGGAACATTGTTAATCTGTGCTTCATAATTCTCTCTGTAATGGGACTGTTGCATCCCTCTAGAGGCCTCTCTAATATACCTTCTACCTGATCATTATAAGCTACAACTATGATGTATATTTGGCAAACACACACTGTAACCAACTGTAGAATGTATTGTGAAAGCTTGTACAAGAGATTAATTTGACTGCATTGCAGAAAATGATTGCTCTTTAAAGCTGATGCTTTGCATTAATAAATCGTAGTCTTAACTAGATTTACAATTTACTCTGTGATGATGAAAAATAGCTCCAAATAATTTGTAGCTTAAACTAAAAGAAGCTACTTTGAATAGAGTAGCAAAATAATTCCTTAGGCATTAACTGAAATTAGTTACCAGATTGTTTGTCTGCTTTGCCACTGCAAGTCTTTTGGCTTTAATTCATGGCAGAGAAGCATAATAATCTGCGTCTTACTACTAATTTACTAACATTGGCCACTGTACATGGGTCCTTGCTAGACTACTAATCTCCCCAGTCACCTGCCCACACCAAATGTATTAACCAAAGAACTCCATCCTATTGTAAAATGCTGGGTCAGAATATTAGTCCTAGGCTAAGACTCCTGTCAGGGTTTCTACATGATTAAGTGCTTCATTCCTTTTAATCATTTAACAGGAGCTATGGGTCTGTATAAAACATCTATAATAGCAAGGTGCTTTCAGTGTGTGATTTAGACATCTGTGTAACCTGCAGCTGTCAGAATCTCTTTCTTGAGAGGGGGCCCCATTTGAGGAAAAGTTAAGCCATTTAGTATTCAGTCATTCTGCAAAGAATTTGGATGCTTGGTTTGAAGTGTAAGGACTTCTAGTCTGAGCTGCAGCAATATTTTCTCATTTAAATGAATCCATGAAAGATTAACCGTTTCTGAGGAGAAGGTGGACAAAGGTATGATCACAGAAACTCTGAGATCTGGAGTCCCTCTGGACTTCTTTGTTACTTTGCTGGTAAATAAGCAGGGTAGAATGGAGTCAAGGGACACCCACAGCATCATTTTAAATATGTACCTCAAAAACAGACATGTTACTTTCTTTTCCAATGAGGTATAAGGTTATGTTGCAAACCCAGAAATGTATGGTCTCCCCCGAGAGCTGTGTTTAGCATCATGGTATCTAAGCCCCAATCATGTAAAATGGTTATGTTCAGGTGTGACAGATTGCTGGGAACCAACACCTATTGAATTCCAGGGGCAGGTGGGTGGGTGCAAGCCTGCCACAGCTAAAGGTCCCCCAGCCTAAGGGGACGAGCTACTGAACCCAGGGCTCAAGCAATTTCAGGGGACAACTAATGAAAAACAGGGACCAGCATGAGGTCAAAGGGGGAACCAACAACAGAGACAGCACTCTAATCACTTAAACATCAATTAATTGCCCTGGGATGGATATGATTGTGCCTAATTAGCAGATTAGGCTGGGGAGGGCTAAATAGCTAATTATCCCATTAACACAGGGCACAGAAGAAGGCACTAGAGGGAAAAGGGGTCGGGGGCGCTAGTGGAGTGAGAACCAAGAAGGATCTCTGGGTGGACAGATCTCTTCCCTCTCCTTGGCAGAGAAGAAACTGATATTGTAAATTCTGTGGTATATGGATCAGTAAAAGTGGTGGGAAGATCATGTAAATAAACACTACCATGTAGTTTAATAACTGAAGGTTTCTGAACAGTTTTGTGTCCTAGCAGGCATAGTTATTCCTTTTTTTTTTTGAGTCCTTTTTCTAGGTCAGGGCGCAGGTTGGCCTACTTTTACAGGATAAGGAAAAACAGTTCAAATTGATATCTTGATAAATTGTCTTAAATACTTCAAAAATAGTTTTCTGTAAAACATGGCACATAAGGAATGCATAATGATGTGGCATTGGGAAGTGTGTGTGCATGCATGTATGTGTATATACAAACTCTATAGTTATAGTGTTTTTATTTATATGTGTAAGAAAAAAATTAGGGGTACAAAGTCAAGCACTCAATAGTTGGGAAATGTGAGGATTTTAAGTTGCCCTTTACAACCTTTCATTTGGGCCACTTATACAGCTTCTTATCAAAACTGGTCAAACATTTTCAGTCAAAACTGATGAAATTTTTGATTCACACGCACAAATTTTAAAAAAGTAAAAACAACCTCCGATTAAATTCTGATTTGAACATCTATGAAACTGCAGTGACTCTCATAACCATGGTATTTTTTCTGCTTAAATGGCCAAATATTCGTAAAGGCAGCCTCTTATTTTGGGTACAGTTTACACCTGTAAACTTGTACACACATTTTATGTCCATGCAATTGAGTTGCAGGAGAAAATCTGGGTGCTAGTCCCATTGACTTCAGCAGAAAGTTCAGACTCATTACATAGGGATCAATTGACCTAACAATTAAATGTAACCATTTCCGAAGCTAGAAGATGGCAGTTATTAAATTAACCTTGGTGGGTCTTGATAATACTGGCATATAGTGCACAGCTATATTACACAACAATCGAACACGCCAGTCCTGCAAAAAGATCTGCCCTTATGCATCCTTGCATCTGTGTGAAGTCCCATTGACCTCATAAGAACTTCATGAAAATATAGGCATCTCTATGAGCAGATCTTTTTGCAGGATCTAGGCATTGAGCCAGAAGTGAAGATATTGACTGCATCCAGTTGAATCTGAAGGAAGAATAGGCAACTTTTGTTGTTCAAACTGGAATTTGGCAGAGCACTGGAGTTAGCAATCTTATGATAGTAAAAGAGGTAAAACAAACATAGCTTTGGGATATTTTTATAAAGTTTTTAGTCATTAATTGTTCTTAAAGTCTCATGCTCCTGAAGGACACCAGATAGTAGCACTGAAGAAAGACACTTTCTGATTTACCTGCAGAACAGGTCCTGCATGGGCAGTGTGACCTCAGACAGAGCATGTTTATACAGCAAAAGCTGTGTGTGATGCTTATAATCAAGTGCCAGCTCTTGTCAAGGCTGTAGGCGGTAACTAAGAACTGACAAACTTCTAGCTGGAAACCAAACCAGCTCGCCTATATGCTAGTTTTGTTCAAAATAGGTGTTAGTCTTATAAGAATGTATTTGGTGTTTGGACTCTATGAAATGCTTGTAAGTCGCTGCATGCATTACTCACTTGTAATGTCTGTATTCCATGCTATAAGGTAAAATGTATGTTTGTTTTATAACTGTAAAAATGCTTGCTCTGAACTTGTGAACTCAGATAGGAAGAGTGGCTCTCTTCCCCCACCCCAGCCCAGCCAGGAGGACTATAAAAAATTAAGTGGGCCATCCTAGGACAAAAGCTTTAATTGCCCCATCCCCTATGGAGAAGTACATTCAGAAGGCCTTGTCCCATCAGTTTGGATGTTAGAAGAGGGAAGTAAAAATAGCTGACATGAAGATTTTTCATCTCTTTGCTGTTTAGACTCTCTCAAAGGGCTGGAGCTAAGAAACATAAAAAAGCAAAGATTCCTGAGGGTCAACCTGGGATTAGCCCTAAAAAGCCATTCAGTGTTGACAGATTACATCTCACTTTTTAAATCACAGATTGAAATTCATCGGAGATACATGCTTGCTTTAACCTGTAAATAACTTAGATCTTTTTCCTAGTTAATAAACCTTCAGTTTAGTTAGTTTTTATTACAGGATTGGCTATAGGTGTTGTCTGTGGTGTGAGATCTGGGTTAAGGTACAAATTGATCTGGGTTAAGTGACTGGTCTCTGGGACTGGAATCAACCTGAATATTTTTGTGTGTGTAAGTGATCACTTATCACTAAGTCCAGCTTGCGGCGCGTGGCAAGATAGACAGTCCCCTTGGGCACTCCAGTCTGTGAGTCCATGGTAACACTGTTACAGTGATCTAGGATTTCACATTTGATGCTGGGTTAGTGAAATCTAATTATAGAACATGCCACCAGTTTGGGGTGTCTGCCCTGCTTTTGACAGTCTGCCCTGAGGTTGGCACGCTTGGTGGTGAGCCACTCGAGACCGTGTGACACTGTGCATGAGCTAGCCTATCCAATTGAAATGGGTAATAGTAGTAGTGAAGAAGTGTAGCACAGCCTTCAGTGCAGATAGTACAGCCCAACACAGACCCTGGGTATGTGCTTGGCTCACTAGCCTGTGCTGAATCCCATGCGGCATTGTCTTAACTATGATTGTTACCCACACTAGCTGGATTGAAGCTAGCTCACGTAGGCTAGCCCATACCCAGCTTTTAGTGTGTAGACAAACCCCCAGAATGCCCCAGGTACAGTATGGGCAGTGTATCCCAGTTACACAGTGCATCCCAGATCTGAATTACAAGAAGATGTGCCCATCTAACTCTTCTCTCTGCTGATGGAGCTACAAAGGGTGCTAAATGATGCCGTGTGTGGTGGAAGTTTCTGCAACCTGGGCACCTAACTGGAGTAAGACTGTTAAACTCATTTTAGAGGGACAACAGCTAATATGGGACCTTTAATGACCATGCATCTCATCTCAAAGGTAGTGCTCCCTAAAGACTCTGCTGAGCCATTAGTTCGGTACCAATGTAGAAAAGTGTCCCTTACTGAATCAACCTCACATTTTGCAGAACTTGAATCTCTCTCACCTGAATAATCAATCTCTACTCTGCTTAACTTGTAAAATAGTAGTTCCAGGTGGAATGGCTGCAAGCCGAAGTGCCCTTATTTATTTAAGTATTTGGAATTTAGTAACCGTTCTATTTACAATTAATCTGAAACAGAATGAAAATATTAATGCATCAGAATGACTATTAAGGCTAAAAATATGATTTCATAAAAGTAGTATCCTCAGTCTCACAAAATTCAATTAGAAGTGCAAGAGTGATTCATTACATAAACAGATGTCCATATATATTTGAAGTAAAGTGGCTAAATAAATAAATTCACTTTAGTTGGAGTCTGAACTAAATATGACAAGTTTCACCTGTTGTTGGAAATTGATTTTTCTCTGGGAGATCCACATTAACATTTTTATTATAACTGGCCTGCACATGTCCTAAAATTTATCATCTAGATCAATTATCAATCAGTTTTTTTTTAACATGACCTCTCCTTCTTTCCCCGTTTCCACCCTCCCCCCCCGAAAACTGGAGTAATTCAATGCTTTCTCATCACTGGCCAAAAAATGACCACCTTTTAAACCTAAGAAAAATGCCTAATTATGAATACTTTCCCTTGAAGTCTTACCACAGCATTTGTAATTTGCAATTTCTGTTGCCACAGCTTTATTTTACGGTTTGCTGGGAGGTAAGAGCTCTCAATTTGCTTTTTTTAAGAAGGGCACTAGGGCTGTTCCTAAACTCTGTTTGATGTCTGTTTATCTCAAGAAAGCATAATCCGCTTCAATTGGACTGAGATTTGCAAATGAAAACTCACTTTGCAATGCCAGGCCTGTTTCCAATAGAGTAATGCTTTAAAGACCTAGTTAGTCACAAGACACAACTTTAAAGCCCTTAACCACATCAAAAGGAAAGACAAGTACACAGGCTCACAGTTACAGCAGATACGTAGGTTTTAATACTGTAGATTACCTTGAATTTTACACTTCAGTGTACCAGCCTATCCCACAGTTATGTAGAAAAATGACCAAGTACTGCAAGTTCATATATCTGAAGCTTCTAATCACATATGATGTGCCAAATTCTGCTTTCCTTATGACCGTTCCACCCCTACTGGTCCATTATTGCTGGCATTATTCCCATTTTGATTTGACTTACACCAGTGTAAAGACATTAACCCCAATATTGGTGTAAAACAGTAAACTTTGGTCACTGGAATTGACAGATGATAATGGCTGGAAAAAAAGATTGTGGACCAAATTTGGCCCACATACACTGTGCTTTTCTAGGGTGACCATATGTCCTGTTTTGGCCGGGACAGTCTCTTCTTTAAGCCCTGTCCCAGTTGTTCCGACTTTTTTTGGAAAAATTGGGCATTTGTCCGGTTTGCTCTTGCCAGTTGCAAATGCCCACTTTTGCCAAAAAAGTGGGGTGTGGAGGAACGTTGGGGGAGGAGGGGGATATGGAGGAGCAGTGATGCCAGCCCTGTGCAGGGGGGATGCAGGGCTCATGTGGGGGTAGGAAGGGCTCAGAAAAGCAGCGACTCCAGCTCCAGCCTTGTGTGGGGTGGCAGGGGCTCGAGGTAGCTCTATGCAGTGTCTCGTTTCCCCTTTGGGAAATATGATCACCCTAGCTTCTTTGGAACTGCCCTGCTGTGACTGGGAGGAGAGTTTTGCACTACAAATCTTTTGTTTAAAAAAAAAATCACTTGGTATGAAATAAAACAGCATAAAAACTGCCAGTTTAAAACAAAGTACAATCTAAAGCCATCTTCAGCATGCCATGAACTACTATTTTGTATTTGTTCACTGCTTCGGTTCTGATCCTGCATGTTACCTAATTAAAATAAAAAGGAATACAGTGAAGGATGAACGGTGATTTTAGGTGCTAGTTTGTCCCACTCCCCAGGACAGATTCTGTGCTGTGCCTCACAGGAAGTGCAGCATGGAAGATGCCATCTTGGGGACTGAAGAAGAAAGGTGGTTTAAAACCTGTCCAAGGCCTGGATTCTGGGGTAGCTAGCCTGGGGGCTGATGTGGCCACAAGAATAAATTAGAGTAGCTGGGTTGTTGCTGTAATTCGCAGCAGCCTTACCTAGGCTGCTTGTGAGCTAGTCCACAGCCCAAAGCCTGTCAGAATCCCCACTCGTAAACTGAGCCTTCACTCAGCTTGTCCCTACCCTGGGATCTGCAAAGTGGGCAATGTAGGCCCACATATAAAGTTCCTTTCCTGTTCCTACATTGGGGGAATTCTCCCTCAACCCATTGCAGATCTTTAATAGTCCCTAATCACTGCTTGAGTAATGTTGGGGGCCAGGCAGGGGCAAGAATTGGTGCCCGTCAATCTTGTCATCCCTTTGCTTGAGAACCCACAGGTAGATTTAGAGTATCCTCCCCTGGAACTCATGTAGCAATAATGGAGATGAGCAGAAAGGGATTAGATACTACAATGTCTGGGTGCTTCCTAGATAGGTAGGTAATTGGTTTTGAGTGTGTTGTTTGGTATTGCCATTGCATGAGCTGTAAACTGTCTCATACAATTTGTAATCTGATGTATAAAAAGAACCCAGAGATTTCACAACACTTTTTTTATAAGCTTTATGAAAATCAGAAGCTAAATAGAAACAGGTTGAAGTCTGAGCAAAAGTCATAAGTGACAGTGAGTGGTGCAGGTATAAAAGACAGCAGAAGTTGGCCCATTGACTTTCTAAAATTTATTTTTTAAAACATTTTAAAAAAACATGATTCTCATTTCTTCAGCCAGCAGTGTCACCAAAATCAGCATCTGAAAAATGCATGGTTGAAACCATGATGGTTGGAAATCCTAGGATGAAATGACCGCTTCTCTTTCACAGGTCAGAGAACCTGCTTCTGGAACTAGTCAGGTTGCTTAACTTATTTAATTTGTATAGCTTTTGGCTGCAATACTGTTGAAGATTTGCTATAGAGGAGGCAGCTGGTTAAATTTATTTTGATTTGTAACAGGACAAAATGCTGAGACTGAATTCAGTCACTGTGCCAAGAGATACTGCACCTCCAATGCCTTCTTTTTTTCTCTTTGGCTCTTGTATTATCAGATGTATCTACTGGACCTGGGACAGCTATTTATATTGGCTTTAAACACTCACTTGCTTCCACTTGCAAAGACCTACTAACAAGTTCCTGCCTGTCCTATGATGGCTGTATTTGCTGCTTTTCTCTCTCTTCTTAAGAGGTAGCCAGGGCTTTATTGTCAAGTAACTCCATGAAGATGAATTCCTCCTGACTTTTACCCTAGGCAAGTAAGTCTCCATAAGCAACGACGAATGTGATTTCTCCTGAGTTGCGTCATATGCATCCTGAGTTCAACTGACAACTTGGCTAAGGTCACTGCCAAAGTCCCAGTGGGGTTGCTCAGAGGAAATCTCTGCTGTGATAATACTTTTATGAGCAGCTACAGATTTAATTAGACAGTGTGGAAGAGAATTAGTACTTCCAGACCAAAGTGCAGCTAATTAGCCCTAGACAGACTATTGTCAAGGAAAATCTTGCTGAAGGTAGTTTACCTGTCAGCCAGTCACAAGAAAGGATGACTCAGAAACATTTAATCTTCTTGAACTGACTATAGGATCATTGACAAACTGTCACATGACATAAAATATAGATACAGAGTTTGGAATATTGCCATTACTATGATTCCATTTAAACAACAGTTGAACTGAGTTACAATTCCAAAATAAGGATATTATATAAGTGAAGCAATATTTAGTTAGAGCCAACTTTTACCCTGAGGCACAAGTATAATTTAGGGTAGAATTCAATCGTAATTCAGGTGTTACTCACTAGACTGCCCCATTGGACAAACCCTCCTTATTTTGTTCCTGGGTAATCCCATTGATTTCAATGGACCTAATCACATGTGACTAGATTATAAAGCCAGAAGGGGACACACTGTGATCATCAGTTCTGACCCTCTGCATAACACAGGCCATAGGATTTCCCCAAATTAATTTCTGCTTGAACCACAGCATATATTAGAAAAAAATGTCCAATCTTGATTTTAAAAATTGCCAATGATGGATAATCCAACACAACAATCCTTTGTAAATTTCTTCCAACAGTTAAATTACCCTCACTGTTAAAACATTATGCCTTATTTCCAGTATGAATTTGTCTAGCTTCAACTTTCTGTCTGCTAAATTGAAGAGCTCATTTCAAATGTTTGTTACCCATGTATATACTTGGACTCCTATTTATGTCAGTGGGCTTTGGATCAGATCCATAGAAAGCAAGGACAAGGGGTTTGAGCACTAGTGAAGGGAATACATTTTTAACTGGAGCAAATATGAGTAGAAATTCTTTTGCAGTATTTGCTCTGTTCTATTGATTTTTGGGAAGATCCTAAAGGGATAGTCACTATCCATTCCACTACAATTCAGTACTGTGCAAACAACTAGTACAGAATGTGCTATGTAAAAAATAGCACACAGTAACATTAAACAATTACATAGCAGCCCATTTTACATCAACAAATTAAAAAAAATAACAGTTAACAACTTCTTAAAACCAAACCTTAGTATCTATGAAATCATATAGCCTACCATGCACAATACTACTGTCCAGTTAAAATTATAGTTGCCCCCAGAAATGCATAGATGGTGAGCTGAAAAACTGCTGCTCTGCCTTGGATCTGTGTATTGTTTTTCTCTGTTACTTCACCTAGGTGCCAGATGTTGCAAGATATCACCGTGATATAATATATGATGTAATGCTGATTGCATCAGAATCATCTGGTTCAGCATCTGACTCTTAACAAATGTTTGCAGTTGTAACCATACCATCTTAAAAGTCATAGAATTTCTGCTCAGTTATTCTATTCAATATTTGGGGCATCCATATGAGAGTGGGGAGGAATTGCCACTTCAGAGTCCACATATAAAAGTTAATCTCCAATTTAGTCGCCCCAAACTTGTGCAGTTGGGATGCCAGTCACCTCTACAGCTTCCATCTCACTCCCTGCACTCAACTCTTCCCAGAATCCAGTGGGTCTGGGCTAGAAGTGTGTGTGTGTGTACACACTTCATTTCACTCCACCACCAGAGATAAATCTACACAAAAGTTCATGCATACTAACTGAGGACTGCGGGCTTGTTAAAAGGGATGGATGCGATGGAAACAAACTTGAGACTCCCTGAGATATTTTGTTCTTTTTTATTTTTAGGTTGTCTTCCATATTCTCGGCAAGATTTAAGATGGTCATCAGAAAGAAATGTGAATTAGAATGAAACTGTGGAAGGAATAGACTGACTGCAAACCGAAGGGAGCAATAGTGAACCTGTGCCTGAGAAAGAGTTTAAAAAGGGAAATAAAAGGAAGTTTGAAATCTTCAGTTGAAATGGAAATCATAATTCTATAAGAACTTAGGGAAACATGCAGTTTAAAAGAATAATCCAGAAATCTATTTCTAATTTGTTATTAATTCATTATTAAATGTACTACTTTGTAATGCTCAGCACTGTACAGATGACACAGACATGAACGTTACCCCAAAGAGCTTAAAATCTGAAGTTTTTAGCTGCCATTTACCAAGTGGAGGTGGCAAATAATTGAGAAGGGAGGAAAGCTGTTAGTTGTAACACAATGCTCAGACAGTTACTTAGTTTAGGCATGTGTACGTACTGGCAGCTCATTCTTCTCTTGGATTTCAAAGATGTAGCTGTAATTTTTCAAGAGGGATTTAAACGAGGAGAGGGTCATAGCTTGCCAGACCAGAATAGGGTGTCCTGAAAAATGGGCATGGTGATGTTTATGAAAGAAATAGATGAAGGGGACTTCAAGATTGGCATCACTGTTGGGTAAGAGACAAGGTTGGATAAGGATGATGTTATGCAGAGCCTTAAAAGTAAGCGCTAGAGTTTAAATTTAATGCAATGAATGGGGGAGCCAGTGGCGAGGTTCAAAGAGGAGAGTCACACATTTAATTTAACAAGAAGAAAGCATATTTCAGCAGATGCATTTTGGATGGACTGGAGAGACAAATTAGGTGGCAGGAGGCCAAAGCTAGGGGATTTGCAGTAATCAAGCTGGGCCATAACCAGGGCATTCAGGGATGAGGTTTTTGGAAAGATAGACTCAGATTGTCAAAATGTCGTAGAGGAGGAAGCAGCAAGATTTGTGTATAGTTTGGGTGTCTGAGGAAAATGATGTGTGTCAAAAATGACTCCTGGAGTATAGGAAAGCCAGGGAAGTTGGTGACTTTACCTATGGTACTAGAGAAAGGAAGAGGAGAGGCCTCAAATGGAAAAATAAGGAGCTAACTTTTAGCTATGGTGAACTATACACAAAATCTATGAGAAATGTAGGCAAAAAGCCTGGTAACAATCCTAATACTTCAGGGAATAAACCAATCGCTAGTTGACTGGGGAAAACTATCCCTAAGGGTAGCGTGTTCCAGATGTGTCAGTTATGGGAATTCTTGCACCTTCTTTTGAAGCAACTGGTATGGGGCCACCAACAGACACAGGACACTGGAACAGATTGACAGCTGCTATGGTCTGGCGTAGGGCAATTTTTATGTTCCCAGCACTCAGTGAAAAGCCACATAGGAGATCAAGAGAGGAGATATATAGAGTGAAACCCACCCTCTACACACACCTCAAATGTAATAGTTACAAGAAGCACGGAATCAAGTGGAGTATTGGGATAACTTAACCATTCAGCCTTGGCCTCCCACATGAACGTTGACTCTCTTGAGTCCTTGTGTGGTCTTTGGCGATTTGCTGCCTGACTATGTACATTTTTCATGATTAACTTGGAAATCATCTCATATAATATAGTACATTAACATCAGCCCGAGGAGAAGTACTATTTCAAGGAGAAGCCTTGGAAGTGGTTCATATTTCACATACAGTACACTGGTGCCAATATGCTCTGTGCATGGAATGACATCAAACAAACAAGGGATTTCCTTGGAGTGTGTCCTGGAAACTTGAGGAGTCCTTGGTGGCATCTGACATCCCATTTGCCTTGAAGTTAACGTTTTCCTGACATCTTGCCTGTCTGTACCTTTATATAGTTATAAGCCATGGATTTTAAGCTGCCTGAAAGAGATTAAACTGTTCTTCAACCAGCTGCTGCAGACTGGTGCTTGGCATATGGATATTGGATAGAGTTACCAACTTGGAAACGTGCTGGAAAATTAGCAAATATCTTTTGAGAATATGAGTACAGGGAGAGTGGCTCAATGACTAGGTCATGCATTAAGAAGGGATATTAGGAAGACTATAAGCAAAAATTCCCTGTGTTCTGGCATCCATGGAAAATTCACAAGAGGAAGATCTGCCTGTATTTTGTTTTCAGTTTCATCCATATGCACATATCATCTGGCATACTCACCATTTGTAATGGAAATGAGAAATTGCTTCTCCTCAGCTGGTATAAACTGACATTTCTTTTTAAGTCAATGGAGCTACACCAGTTTACACCAGCTGAGGATCTGGGACATAGTGAAGAATTGTCACTAATCTCAGAACAGGTTCATAGTTGAAGAATGTGTGTTAAAGATATTTTAAATATTAATGTGTATCTGTTTGTAGATAAAAACACTAGACAGATAGTGAAAATATTCTAATGGATGTCAGACCTTATTATCTATTGTTTTGCATCTTCTGTACCTATTGACATCTGTGCAAAATGTATGCAATGTAGATGTAAAGTGCTAGCCCATTTTACACTCAAGTTGTAATAATTTTGCACAGGTAAATGATGGCACAAGGTGCAAATCAGTGGAAGATCAGGTCTAGTAGCTATTAATGGAGAGTAAAAACTATAACCCGTGACCAGCAAAGTAATATATGGGAATTGGTATATAGTAGCAGCTAATACTCCAGCCTAAACCTAAATGGTCAAAACCAGGAATTAGCTTGGTTTACTGCACTTAATACAACAAATTAGTCTGGAAGCTTATTCCACAGCCTGCCAAATGGGAACCATGAAAGTGGTGCTGTATGTGAGTCAGAGCCAAATTAATCCTTGGTGTAACAACAATTACTTTAGTGTACTAGCTTAAATGTCAGTAGACTTCTTTAGTCTCCATAAGTTTCTACTGGAGGAATAGTGCCCATAGAAATCAGTAGCCAATGGATCATTGCTTTGTTCCAAAATCTAGCAACCAACCAGAAGCACCATTTGAAAATGTTGGGAATTTTCACAAGGATGGAGTTATAGCAGGGATATATTTGGTCCATTATGAAAAGATTTAGGTGAGTGATCTGAGCTGGGCTTTGGTATGTGTCTAGGCTTTGTAGGTGACCAGTACAATTATACAGAATGCATTATTTAAGTTGGTACACCACTCTCAGTGGTACTTGCCTCTAGCCAGGGTAACTATTTATGTACATAAACACTGGCAACACTTATTTCCTCCAGCTAAAAATGAGATCATGATAACCAGCACTTCAGTGGCTCTATACCTCTTCAAACTAAAATATAAATATCAACTAGTTAATAACATCTCGGGAAGTAACTAAGTATTATTATCCCTCCCTCACAAAGAGGTGAAATGACTTGGCCATGGCCACATAGGAAGTCAGGGCTTCATTTCTTGTTTCTTACTCCAAGGAGAATACCAGGCTTTGGCTATGTATACACTACAAGCCAGGGCTGTGAGGCCCTTGCTTATGAATTTGCACTCATTGAGGTAGTCTGGGTATAAATAGCAATGTAGCTATGGTAGCATTGGTACTAGCAGCGAAGGCATGGATGAGCCATAGTGAGAACAAACCCACCCAACTGGTGGGTACCATGAGCTACCCTATCTATGCTACTATTTATACTCGTCGCTTAATGAGAGCTAGCATATGCGTAGATGAGCAGGGGAATCTCTCCCCTAGTTCATAATGCAGATGTAGCCTGTGAGTGATATTCTCTCTCTCTCTCTCTCTTTTTTTTTTTACTGTTGTGACCATTCATAGTAGAGGTGGGTCTAAATCATAACCCTAGATTTGAGCACACCTGAGATTTAGGAAAATCCAAACAATATCATAGGTGGAAGGGGACATCCCTAATCAGTGTTTCCTTTTTCTTCAAAGGCCCTGGAAGGATTAAAAAAAAAGTGCATAAAATAAAGAATATAATATGCTCCAGCTCTCTTGTCTGAGGAGTATGGGGGGATAGTTCTGAAGAAGTTTTTAGCCTAGCGACCCCCACTATATCAATGAATTGGTATGTCTGCCCAATGAGCCCTGAAAATCCCACCCAAGGTGCATGGCTCATGCAAACGGAAAGGATATTAATATTAGAAATTTAGGAGTTGCCTCAGCAGTTACAAATGTTGTATTTGAGACACTGAATATGAATGTACTCTGTGTAGGTTGAGATAATGACACCCACATTGTACTGGGGGACGGGAAGTAATGGGATTTATTTTCAACAGACATTGTTGAAAGGGATCAAGAATGAATAGAGATAATGTTTTCCTTTTTAACAGTTTCAAAGCTATAATAAGCTAAACTTAGACAACCAGGATATTGTTTTTGTTCTGAGGGTGTTCAGAATCCTCCATCATTAAGGTTAACAATAAGAAAGTAATATCAGAAAATTTCTTAGGGTCCAATTCTGCTTCCCTGGGTGTTTTGCTATTGACTTCAGTGGGAAAAGGAACAGGCCCTTAAAAACGATGTGATGTCAAGAAAACATGCTTAATAAAAGTCTTTTGAAATCAGTTTTTAAAATTCCTATTGTCAAGATGGTGGATGACAAAGTGAAAGAAAAACCAACAGGGTGAAGAAGTGGGGAAAGACTCATTAGGGAAACCTGAACTGAAGCGAGAGGGACAGAGAAAGAGGAAAAGATTATTTGAATTGTTCATTCATTACATGAAACTATTTTAAAGGTATATACTGCTCATCTTACCAGTGGATAGGATCTTACTGAAATCCATGAGACTAATGCTTGTGAGCAAGAACCCTAACGTTAAAATTCCATCCCAGTGAGGGTTCTACTGAGTAATGCTTTGGTTTCATGGGGCCTGATTCTAATTTTCCTTATACTGATGTACTGTAAATCAAGAGTATCTCCAGTGACTTCAGTTATTTTAACTTGTGTAAAACTGGTATGATAGCAGAATCAGGCCTATGATTTCAGCTGTTACCAGAATCTCTTGATGGAATTACTGCTTTATTGTATTTAATCGGGGTCTGATTCACCACAGTTACTGTAGTTTTATGCCATGGTGAATCAGACCCTTATGAGTGTGTGTGTCTGTACTTACGTACTTCTATTCAGCTTCTTATCCGACTCTTATCACTATAGTACTGTAGGCATGGCACGGCTGCGTCTGGCCCAGGTCAGCTGATTTGGGCTTGGGCTGTGGGCTTCTAAAATTGCAGTGTAGACATTTGGGCTCTGGCAGGAGCCTTCCCCCTTGCAAGCCCTAGTAAACTGACCCAGGCTGTGAGATTCAGGGCCAAGAGTTTTTTTTTTTTTTAATTTTTTTTATGGCAGTGTAAACATACCTGAGCATTTTCTAGTAGTACTATTAAGCAATGTGACTAACAGCTGTCACATGGGTTAAGGGGAAAATGGAATTACACATAATTTATGTATTGGTTAGTCGGTGCATTATCTGTAGTTATTTGAATCAGACTTACAGCAGCTTTCATAGAAAATTAGCCCCTTTGGACATACTACTAGACAGGGCAGACACTGTTTCCTCTGCAACCTTCCCTTGGGGTTTCAAGGAGGGAAGGCTTTAGTTTCTGCTGGTTGTTCCACAGAAGCTGTGGAGGTAGAGGCTGCAATAAAGTTGTGCATATTGAGTGCATCATCCGGCCATATCTTCCACCTGGCCAGTACTGCCCACTTTTGGGGCTGTATGCTCATCCTGAAAGAGGAAAGAATGCAGCCACAGTTTACTGTCAGAATTTCCCCCTCTACTCAATGTTCCCCAGTCTGGGAGTCACCCCAATATATGCTGACAGAGCCCATCATAAATCAGAGGTGAATCTAGCCCAGGATATTACACTATATAAACATATTTAGGAGAAAGCTGTATTCATGATATCTGGAAACTCTTCTAACCTCTCTATTTTGTGCATATAAGGGTCCACCTTTCCAAAGCTGGCAGCTGCATAAATTATTCCATAACATTTTGAATTGCTGTATAACTGCAGAAATTGTGGATTATCAGACTTTTTATCTGGAACTTTTTCTTTGCACTTTAAAATAATCATTATCACTATTATTATTTGAATTGACATTTTATTAAATATGCAAGTACAAAACAGCTAACTTGAGAGAATCTCAAGGCACAAAATAGAAAAAATGGAGCATAATTAGCCTGCATTCTTAGTATAAATCTGCATAGCTCCATTGACTTCAATGGAGCTATGTTGATTTACAGCATTCTTAGAGAATATACTAAGCTGTTATGAATCGGTCAAAGATGAACAAAAATGGAATATGAATCCCTATTGTGTTACAAACTCCAGGCTATAAAAACATGACAGAACTTCTAGGGCAGGTCATGTTTGTTTGGTTTTCTGGCATCTGGTGACTCCAGAGGTTGTGATTTAAATCTCTTTACTTCTGCCACCAGTGCAAAAATCTCTTGCAGATGAACAGAGTGTTATTCGGCATTGAGCCTATGCTCTCCCTACTGTATATCTGCAGCCTTGAGAGGAGAATTTTGTCATGAGACAGTATTCTTGATATCTAGATAAAGTGGATTGAGGCTACAGTCCTACAGAGGGATCCACATGGATGGTCCTTTCTACAATATGGAGTTCCACTGAAACTAGTGGGACTCTGTGAGGAGTAAAGGTTCACCTATACAGATCCCTTTCCTGGACTGGGACCTCAGTGAGAAATTAAGAATCTTTTCAGGGGAAGATCAATGAGCATAGAGAGAATGGGGAAGATGAATCTGTGGGTGGGTGGAATGGCATTCAGTGGCCTGAGATTTTGTCTGTACTAGCATTGAAGGTGTGCTGTTAGATTGGGTTTTCTAGCTTGATCTAATAGAGTCTCTAGAACTCTCATCAAAAGAGCCTTTGCATTTTAGCATGTGATAAGTCAGTTGAGTTAAAGCCTAGGGAGTTAACTATATTTCAGTGTTATTAACATTCACAACTTTATCATGAGTATCACAGTATTTGGTGCTTTTAATAAAACCATAGCTTCTAGGGGAAAAAAACCCCTATATCTCAGTTATAATTATCTTAAAATGCCCCAGTTTCTAGCCCTTATGGTTGAGGAGAAAAGCTTTTAAATGTGAACCAAGAGCACTTGAAAGGCTCAGAAACTCCAAGGCAAATAAAAAGAATCCAAAATGTTTTGACGTTCCAATGCATGGCCCTGGAACCAGCCATCCTACTACAATGTCATATTTTAGAAAGAAATATACAATGTGTATTAAAGAAGTGAAATCTAGGTAGATATAAGCTGGTAAAAAACCTGAGAGTGCAGTATTATTTTAAGCTTTGAAAATGTTTAGAAAATCCTAAAATGAAATATTTAAGTGAACTGCTATGTCAAAAAGTCTCGAGATTATGATCTAAATTATGCATAAGAAAGATACACTTGAGTCTTTGTGTGTGTTTGTTTTTTATTTTTATCTAGCAGCAGGTGATTCTGAAACAGTGTGATGCTGATGGAATATGTTGACTGGATGGACAGAGGGGATTGCAAACACACACATTATCTGTTTTACTAAATTAAATTATTGTGGGTTACAAAACAGATATATATGGCTGAGAAACGAGCATGCAAGGATTTGAATAGCTGTTAGTGTGTTGTCTGACTGTTCCCAAGATAATCTAATTAACACATTTGATTTCAAATTTAGGTGTTTGCCTTCTTAAGCATGGTGATGGAAAGAGTCTGGGGTCCTTGCTTTGGGAGGTCATTCTGATAAATTATTTCAGTACTGATTTTTTTCTGACCCCAGGTGATTATGTAACATTTTCAAAACTTGCCTGATTTTAACAATGTTTTTGTTAGCTAATATTTTGGAATTAAAAAAAAAAGTTGGAAAATTGTTATTTTAGGCCAAAATTCTGCAGTCAGTTCCACTAATATAGATCTGGAATGACCCTAGTTAAGTCAATTAAGTTATATTAGAGTAAAACCACTGCAAGTGAGAGGAGAATCAAGACCAACGAATGAAATCAAAGAACCGAATTGCCCTTAATGATTTTTAGTTCCCCTGATCAGAATTCTGTTCTTTGAGTTCCATTTTATTCTCTCTGGGGCCTACAAAAAGTCAAAATGTGGTGTCTTTGCAGTAATGCCAATGGCACACATTCAAAAATGATGAGTCAGAGTCTCAAATATCATAAGATTGGCTTAAAAATCATGAGATTTTCTAAAATAATGTGTGTTTTTTCTATTTGTCTTCTGATTTTTGAAGCTTTAGGGGGAAGCCACTTGCCCCCAATGTGTATGAGCTTCTTAGGGCCAAACTCCAGCCTTTAATATGTATGCAAATATGTGTCCTCCTCTCTGGCGGCTTGGAGGGGGAGTCCCCTTACTCTCTCTTAACCCCAGTGTAGGAGAGCCACCATTCTATCCTTTCCATCTCCCACCCCCATCACTATCCTCTTTTACAGTATCTACACTCCTTCTCACAGACCTTGTGTCTTAACAGTATCCTTTCTGCCCCCCAATCCATAGTGGTAGCCATTTTGCCCATTGAATCTGGCTTCAGTCTAACTGAAAACAGTGGGAGGTGGCAAACATCTTCATTAAGAATAGACGCACTTCCATATGCAGATAGACTGTGGGCAAATGGTGGCCATCTTGCTGTCTTCAGCTCCATTGACAGTAATGGAACATTGGGGCCATTTTTAATATGATAAAATTCTTGAGTGGGCAGCCTCTCATTGTGTTTTCATGAGACAGGTTAAAAAAAAAAGTTAGACTAGCAATAAAATTGTGAAAGTCGGCAACACTGTATTTGGTTAGATGTGAGCATTATGTACCCTGTCATACTCCGGCCACATTTTTCACTTGTGTTCTTAAAAGCCTCATCCAAAGCCTAATAAAGTAAATGGAAGATTCCCACTGACTTCCGTGGGCTTTGGAGCCGGCTCTTAGATAGCTAGGACATTAGGGACTGCTCCATCTTCCACTAAGGTCATTGGGAGGCTTTCCATTGAGTTTAAAAAGAGTTGGACTGGGCCCTTTAGGCATTTAAAAAGTGCTGTTCTGTCCCATCCTCTATTGTCTTGTGTCTCCCTTCCTTCAGTGCTAGAAATGTGCAATATGGAGAATTTTCTCTAATTTTAGGTTCAAGCACTATGTGAGACAGACACTGAAAATATGATATCTTGCATCTCATATCAGGCCTTTACAATGAGCCCAATCCAATGTTCCTTCCACAAGAAAATCTCCAATTGAAGACAATGGCAGATTGTACAATGACTACCAAACTGGTCCCTATTGCATTCTGGATCTTTGTTTACTAATAAAATAAATTATGATGAGGCAATACAATGATTCCCTAGTAATAATAGGTTTTTTTCTTAGGCTGAAGATAGGCAGTTCACATTCCTCAGTAGAATTGTTAAACTAAAAGGTGCTGTGGCTTAGTGGTTAGAGCATCATTGGGACTGGGTTCTGTTTCTCAACTTTATCACTGACTCATTGCATGCCCATGTCAGACAATGTCACTTAACTTCTGTGTCCCACTTTGTCCCTCTCTAAAATGGGGATAATAATCCTTACCTCTGTGGTATTTCACCGGAGAAACATGAGGCTTAATTTTTATGAAGTAGCCTCAAATTAAAGGTACTGCACCAATGTTACAGCATTTTCATTTCATCTATACTTAACCCTTTTGTTTCTGCTGCAGCATATCATATTGTACGGTCAATTTGATATGACAAATGGCTGCAAGTAGTTTCTTTTCCAAGAGGAAATGCGTTCAG
Organism: Caretta caretta; assembly: GCF_965140235.1. NCBI lineage: Eukaryota > Metazoa > Chordata > Testudines > Cheloniidae > Caretta > Caretta caretta. The sequence goes on along the minus strand of NC_134210.1, from coordinate 85,802,748 downwards.
TTTTTACTATCCCCTTTTACTCATCAAAAGCTTTCCCTTAAATTTCTAGAAACCTTAATAGTTCCTAACATTTACAGAGCCTTGCTAGGTAGTTTAAGAGAAATAGATATTTTTATGTAGAGAGTAAATAGTGGTTCCTGGAAACATAGGGCAGTCCCTTTAATGTCTGCTCTGATTCAATAATCACGGCATGCAAGCCTTGCCTTGGTCTCAGTAATTCTTCATGAATCCGCTGTATAAGTGTTAGTGCTTGCCTCAACAGCTTATCTAGTTACATGTGCAAAAGCAAGATAATGAAGTTCAAGTGTTAAGAAAATATGACTAGGGTACACTTTTAATTTCATGTTATCCAAAGGCCTTGCTGTTTCATGTGACATCCAGTGTCAAGTAACATTATTTAGCTGTTTGCGCGGAGGGTGATTGTGTCTTGCAATGAGAATGGCATCTATATGTAACTGAAGTGTCATCAAAACACTAGTTATATCATCCACTACTTGACAAGATCTTGTAAATTTGCCTAAAATGTTCTCCCTAACTTATTGTGATTAGCTTATACTTTTTGCAAGATTTAAATGAAACTTATAAGAACGGAAGCTAAAATTCCCTAACTACATTTCCACATGTATATTCCTCACTGTTTGTTGTGGTTGCCTATATTTGGAAAGTAGTTTTTGTATACACTCGCACAAGAACATATCGATTAACAGAAAATCAATGACAGAGGCATATAGCTGCTCCCTTATTTTATTTTTAAACTTTGTAATGAATTGAAAACGCCCATTTTAAATGGTCATTGAGACAGAAATCCATCATTTATCCATGTAGCGTGTACAGTAGAGGCTACACAAACTTCCCCCATCCTTGCTGCCAAAGCTCATCAATCCAGACCTGGAAGGACCTTCTGTAGCAGGAGTGACCAACCTGCACCTGAGAAGGAGCCAGAATTTACCTATGTACATTGCCAAAGAGCCACAGTAATACATCAGCAGCCCCTCATCAGTTCTCTGTCGCCTGCCAGCAGCCCTGCTGATCAGCACCTCCCTGTCCTTCCCCATGCCTCGTGCAGCGTGCAGGAGGCTCTGAGGGGAGGAGGAGGAGCGAGGGTGTGGCAGGCTCAGGGAAGGAGGCAGGAAGGAGAGGGGCCTTGGACGAAGGGGTGAAGTAGGGGCAGGGCCTGTGGCAGAGTCAGGGTCCCTCCCCATCCCCACCCTCCTGGCACATTGGAAAGCTGGTGCATGTAGCTCCAGCCCTGAAGTTGGTGCCTATGCAAGGAGCTGTATATTAACTTCTGAAGAGCCGCATGTGGCTCTGGAGCCACAGTTTGGCCTCCCCTGTTCTACAGGATGAGATGTGGGAGGCCTTGCCTGGTGTCTGCCTTTAAAAATTGAATCCTTAGGTCAAATTCACAAATAAGCTTGGCTGCTTTGTGTCACTCCTACAGTGCAAATCAGATGTAAACTTGGTTAATCCGGCTGCATTGCCAAGCAGACTTCAGTGAATCGGCAATGGCAAGGGCCTATATGAAGGGCAATGGGTGTGCCGATATGAAGATTGTATGAGCTGTCTGTTCCGCCCACGCACCATCATCATCATGTTCCCATTACACCTCTGGCGTTTAGGGCAGCAATGAAGCTCCTCCACTCCTGTCTGTTTCTGGCAAGTCTTTCAGTGGTTCCCCAGCTTTTCCCCAGGTTTTTCAGTTCATGCAGGAGAGGCTAATTCTGAGGAGCTATTTTTTATCATCTTTCAGCCAAATTTTTACATTATGTTGGTATTATAGCAAGAAGTACTCTGCCTCCTTCAGTGGGGTTAATGACTTTGCTCAGAAGTCTGAAAGCTTCATTTCAAAAATACTGTAAGGTCATTCATAGAAGTGCATCAGTGATGCCAGGATCTACACAATGATAACACCATTCAAGATGACAAATGGCTACCCATTAATTTGTAAATATAACTATGTAGTCACTTATGCGATACCCATTACCTCCAGAGACAGCATACACCTTTAGTGCTGACAAATTCACAAAATGTGGCCTACACAAACAACTCTCTTGTCTTAGGGCTGTTGATTAATCACAGTTAACTCATGTGATTAACTAAAAAAATTAATTGTGATTAAAAAATGTAATCGCAGATTTAATCATAGTGTTAAACAATAAAATGCCAATTGAAATGCATTAAATATTTGTGGATGTTTTTCTACATTTTCAAATATATTAATTTCAAATACTAACACAGAATACAAAGTGTACAGTGCTCACTTTATATTATCATTTTTATTACATATATTTGCACTGTAAAAATGATAAATAAAAGAAATAGTATTTTTCAGTTCAGCTCATATAAGTACTGTAGTGCAATCTCTATTGTGAAAATGCAACTTACAAATGTAGATTTTTTTGCTACATAACTGTTTTGTTTTTGAGTGCAATGTAAAACTTGAACGCCTACAAGTCCACTCAGTCTTACTTCTTGTTCAGCCAATCGCTAAGACAAACAAGTTTGTTTATATTTATGGGAAATAATGGTGCCCATTTTTTATTTACAATGTCACGTGACAGTGAGAACAGGTGTTCACATGGCACTTTTGTAGCCAGCATTGCAAGGTATTTGCATGCCAGATATGCTAAACATTCATATGCCCCTTTATGCTTCAGCCACCATTCCAGAGGACATGCTTCTATGCTGATGATGCTCATTAAAAAAATAATGCATTAATTAAATTTGTGACTGAACTCCTCGGGGGGGAGGGGTATTGTATGTCTCCTGCTCTGTTTTACCTGCATTCTGCCATATATTGCACGTTACAGCAGTCTCGGATGATGATCCAGCAGATGTTGTTCGTTTTAAGAACACTTTCACAGCAGATTTGACAAAACACAAAGAAGGTACCAATGTGAGATTTCAAAAGATAGCTACATCACTTGACACAAGGTTTAAGAATCTGAAGTGCCTTCCAAAATTTGAGAGGGATAAGATGTGGAGCATGCTTTCAGGAGTCTTAAAAGAGCAACACTCTGATGTGGAAACTACAGAACCCAAACCACCAAAAAAGAGAATCAACCATCTACTGGTGGCATCTGACTCAGATGAAAAAAATGAACATCCGTCGCTCTGCACTGCTTTGGATCATTATCGAGCAGAACCCATCATCAGCATGGATGCATGTCCTCTGGAATGGTGCTCAAAGCATGAAGGGACATATGAATTTTTACCACATCTGGCACCTAAATATCTTGCAACACCGGCTACAACAGTGCCATGCGAATGCCTGTTCTCACTTTCAGGTGACATTGTAAACTAGAAGTGGGCAACATTATCTCCTGCAAATGTAAACAAACTTGTTTGTATGAGCGACTGGCTGAACAAGAAGTAGGACTGATTGGACTTATAGGCTCTAAAGTTTCACATTGTTTTATTTTTGAATGCAGGTTTTTTTGGTATATAATTCTACATGTGTAAGTTCAACTTTCTTGATAAAGAAATTACACTACAGTATTTGTATTAGGTGAATTGAAAAATACTATTTCTTTTAGTTTTTACAATGCAAGTATTTGCAATAAAAATAAATATAAAGTGAGCTCTGTACACTTTGTATTCTGTGTTGTAATCAATATATTTGAAAATGTAGAAAACATCCAAAATATTTAAATAAATGGTATTCTATTATTGATTAACAGTGCGATTAATCGCATGATTAGTCACAATTAATTTTTTTAATCGCACAATAAAGTTTTTTAATTGCTTGACAGCTCTATTTAGGTATCTTTTCAATCTCTAAGCATGTGGTATTACATAATGTTGGCTAAAGCCTACAAATCCTGAGATGAGACCAAGTGTTTAACAGAGTGCATCCTTCATCATGCATATTTTCACTTGTAGAGGTCCCTTCAGCTTCTCTTGTTCAGAATAGGTTGAGGCAAACAAAGCCAATATAACCCTTGACAGCTGATTCAGAAATGACTCTTTGGCTCAGAAGCTACTTTAATTCACCAGGCTTATTGTGCGATCCCTCTCAGCACCTGCGTGAGATTAATTTGAAATAAAATACCCAGTATGACATATGTTGATTTTCTTCATTCAGATAAGCTCAAACATTACTGTAGGTGCATCTGGTCTCTTCAGCATTTTCTGTCCCCATTACATAAATCAATAAGTTGTCCTTTCATAGTGCAAGCGGTGCACGGGGGGGGGGGGGAAGATGGACAGAAAGTGCACTTGGGAGGAAGCAATGTTTGAACTCCTGAGGAGCTGGAAGTTGTATTAGTTTATAATATGTTGTCTTTGTAACTGTTAATGAGGTGGCAGAGTGTAATTGAAAGGAGAGAAGTAAAGACAATCTCTTTTGGCTCCGCAACATTTTATAACTGACTGGGGAATGACTGGAGGCTAATGGCTATGTAACTACTGTCCAGTCTTTTTCAAATATACTGTATTTATTGCTAGTTATATATTAACATTTTAATGTAAGTACATAATGAATGGAAAGTGAAGCTAATAGCGACATGACAGGTTTATTATTCCACTGAATGCTTTGCACCAGGATAACCCAGACATTGGATATAGGGCATAAGGAATGTCGTCATTGCTAAGCTAAAAGACAGCATGCAAGTGACATGTGGAAGTTTCGCTTGGAGTGGTCATTCACCTGTAACAATGTGATAAGGTACCTTTCAGATCAAATCTAGACAAAAATGAGGTAAATAGCTTAGAGTAGCCCCAACTTAAATAGCCACCTTACTTCAACCAAACCCTTGCTGGATCTATTTGTTGTCTGGGAATTCCTTTCCTTTGCAGGTAGAAGGAATTCTAAACGGACCTAACATCCATCTGGTTCTAAGGGGCAACACATATAATAAAAGAACAACAAACAATGTACAAACAAAATAACAAAGAATTAGAGTTAAGGAGATGTAATTATGAAGAAAGTGGATTTAGGGATCCCAGTTTAAAATTCTCTTATCTAGCATGAATTTGTCTTCGGAGACTAGATCTCCAAAATCTCCCCTTCAAGCTGACAAAGAGCCAGAAAGGAATCCTATATTATACGTTGCCCCAGGGCCCTCCTCCTGTCTAGCCAGCCTTGATACCTCTCGTAGATCTCTAACACTCTCTAACATACTACGGAACTACAGTACCTAAAATCATTTGCAAGAAAACTATGGATTCCATATTCCCTCATAGAACTGAAAGGGACCTCAAGAGGTCATTTAGTCCAGTCCCCTGCACTTGTGGCAGGACTAAATATTATCTAGACCATTCCTGACAGGTGTTTGTCTAACTTGCTCTTAAAAATCTCCAATGATGGAGATTCCACAACCTTCCTAGGCAATTTATTCCAGTGCTTAACCACCCTGACAGTTAGGAATTTTTTCCTAATGTCCAACCTAAACCTCCCTTGCTGCAATTTAAGCCCATTGCTTCTTGTCCTATCTTCAGAGGTTAAGAAAAACAATTTTTCTTCCTCCTCCTTGTAACAACCTTTTGCATACTTGAAAACTGTTATCATGTCCCCTCTCAGGGTACATCTACGCTAAGAAATTAGGTCAATTTTATAGAAGTCGATTTTTAGAAATTGATTTTATACAGTTGATTGTGTATGTCCCCACTAAGTGCATTAAGTCAGCAGAGTGTGTCCTCAATACCGTGGCTAGCATCGACTTACGGAGCGGTGCACTGTGGGTAGCTGTCCCACAATTCCCGCAGTCTCCCCTGTCCATTGGAATTCTGGGTTAAGCTCCCAATGCCTGATGGGGCAAAAACATTGTCGAGGGTGGTTTGGGTACATGTTGTCAGTCGCCCCTCCCTCCCTCCGTGAAAGCAATGGCAGACAATCGTTTCACACCTTTTTTCCTAGGTTACCTGTGCAGATGCCATACCATGGCAAGCATGGAGCCCGCTCAGCTCACTGCTGCTGTTGTGAGCATTGTAAACACCTCGCACATTATCCAGGAGTATGTGCAGAACCGGGCTAAGAGACGCCAGCATGAGGATGATTGTGATGAGGACATGGACACAGACATTCCTGAAAGCATGGGCTGTGGCAATTGGGACATTATGGCGGCAGTGGGGCTGGTTGATAAAGTGGAACGCTGATTCTGGGCCCGGCAAACAAACACAGACTGGTGAGACCGCATAGTGTTGCGGGTATGGGATGATTCACAGTGGCTGCGAAACTTTCACATGAGTAAGGTCACTTTCCTTGAACTTTGAGATGCTTTCCCCCACCCTGAAGTGCAGGAATACCAAAATGAGAGCTGCCTTGGCAGTTGAGAAGTGAGTGGTGATAGCCCTGTGGAAGCTTGCAACGCCTGACTGCTACCAGTCAGTCGGGAATCAATTTGGAGTGGGCAAGCCTACTGTGGTGACTGCTGTGATCCAAGTAGCCAATGCCATCACTGATGTTCTGCTATCAATGGTAGTGACTCTGGGAAATGTGCAGGTCATACTGGATGGCTTTGCTGCAATGGGGTTCCATAACTGTGGTGGGGTGATAGACGGAATACATATCCCTATCTTGGCACCGGACCACCTTGCCAACCAGTACGTAAACTGCAAGGGGTACTTCTCAATGGTGCTGCAAGCACTGGTGGATCGCAAGGGAAGCTTCACCGACATCAACGTGGGATGGCTGGGAAAGGTGCATGACGCTTGCATCCTTAGGAACTCCGGGCTGTTCGAGCAGTTGCAAGAAGGGACTTAATTTCCACACCAGAAAATTACCATTGGGGATGTTGAAATGCCAGTAGTTATCCTTGGGGACCCAGTCTAACCCTTGCTTCCATGGCTTATGAAGCCGTACACAGGCAGCCTGGAGAGTAGTAAGCAGCAGTTCAACAATAGGCCTAGCAATTGCAGAATGGTCGTAGAATGTGCCTTTGGGCATTTAAAAGCTCGCTGGTGCTGTTTGCTGACGAGGTTAGACCTCAGCTCAACCAACGTTCCCATTGTTATTGCTGTTTGCTGTGTGCTCCATAATATCTGTGAGAGTAAGGGGGAGATATTTATGGCAGGGTGGAAGGTTGAGACAAATCACTTGGCAGACGATTTTGAGCAGCCAGACACCAGGGCAATTAGAAGAGCACAGCTAGGCCGCTGCGCATCAGAGAGGCTTTGAAAATCAGTTTCATCACTGGCCAGGCTACGGTGTGACAGTTGTGTGTGTTTCTCCTTGCTGCAAACCCGCCCCCTTTGTTGATTTTAATTCCCTGTAGCCAACCACCCTCCCCCCTTTGATTACAGCTGGCAAAGGAAATAAAGTAACTATTGTTTTGAAACCATGCATTCTTTCTTTATTAATTAAAAAAAAGTGAAATAACTGACAAGGTAGCCTGGGTGGGGTGGGGAAGGAGGGAAGGACAAGGCCATATTGCTTATTGTATCCACACTACAAATCAAAACTGTTTGAATGACAGCCTTCTGTTGCTTGGGCCATCCTCTGGAGTGGAGTGGGTGGGTGCCTGGAGCCTTCCCCTTCTCCCCCCACATTCTTGGGCATCTGGGTGAGAAGGATATGGAACTTGGGGAGGAGGGCAGGCAGTTATACAATGGATGCAGCGGGGGTCTGTACTCTTGTTGGCTTTCCTGCAACTCCAACAAATGCTTCATCATCATGTCCGTTTGCTCCCCCATTAGCCTTAGCATCACTTCCTGCCTCTGCTCTTCTTGCTCACTTAATGCTTTCCTGGCCTCTGCCACTGAATGCCTCCATGCATTAAGCTGTGCCCTATCAGTGTGGGAGGACTGCATAAGCTCAGAACACATGTCATTGCAAGTGCAGTTTTTTTCACCTTCTAATCTGTGATAACCTCGGGGATGGAGATGATACGGGGAGCACAGAAACATTTGCACTGGGGGGAGATAAAAAGGGAGAGTAAAATTTAAGATGATACATTTATGAGAATAAAAGGGAGACTCTTTCATAGTGAATCAAACAATTCACAGCAGACAGCACATGTGCTTTAGGTACAAGGTCGCATTTTGCCTTTTATATTGAGTGCCTTCCAGTATGGTGACACATCACACGCGGCTGGGTAACAGAATTCGGTTTCCAAGCAGCCATGGTAAGCCTTTTGGTATGTGGGGTTGGCTTCTTACATGTTCATAACATGTGGGAGTGTTTTCAAACTGCAGCGCCATCCTTTCCCATAGCAAGCAATGCCGGTTGGGTTTCACATTTAAAAGGAGGGGCTGCGGTTTTTGGGTGGATATGCAGCACACACCTCCCCCCCACCCCACCGCATGGCTATTCTCTGGGCTGATCCCTTCACCCCTCCCTGCGCCATGTGGCTATTCTCCGGGATGATCTCTTTTAGCCAAGCGCAAACAGCCCAGCATGAACGGGGTCCTTTTACTGTTCCCTTACAAAAATGTATCTATTTCAACCAGGTTATCATAAATGATATCACTCTCCTGAGGCTAAAACAGACAGATAAAGACCGAATGTTGCTTGAATGCAACTAAAACCCAGGACCATTTGCTGCCATGCTTTGTGCTGCAATGATTCCAGACTGCTTGCTACTGGCTTGGCATGGTAAAGTGTCCTACCGTGGAGAATGAAATAATGAATAACCTTCTGCAAAGGCTTTCACAGTACCTCAAGGAGAGCTTCATGGAGATGTCCCTGGAGGATTCCTGCTCCATCCCCAGACACGTTAACAGACTTTTCCAGTAGCTGTACTGGCCACGAATGCATCCCAAATCTTCAGGGCAAATCAAACATTAAACACTATTGCTTTTAAATGCTGTACTGTAGTTACAAATGTGCACTCACCAGAGCTGCCTTCTCTGGCTTCAGGGTCGGGGATCCCGCCTTGGGAGGGTATTGGCTCCAGGGTGATAAAAAGGTCCTGGCTGCCAGGGAGAATGGATTCACCGCTTGCCTGCTGCGCATTCTCCTCCTCCTCCTCCAGTTGTGAGAGACTCCCCCCTTGCAGGTGTCCACGGACAGTGGTGGGGTAGCAGTAGGGCCCCCCCTCCCAAGAATGCCATGCAGCTGATCTAGAAGCAGCATGTATGGGGCTATGACCCGGAGTGACAGTTTGCCTCCTTTGTCTTTTGGTAGGCTTGCCTGAGCTCCTTGACTTTCATGAAGCACTGCTGTGTGTCCCTGTTGCAGCCTCTCTCCACTATACCCTGTGCGATTTTGGCATATATATATTAGCATTTCTTCTTTTTGATCGGAGTTTGGCTTGCACAGATTCTTCTCCCCATACAGCAATCAGATCCAGTGTTTCCCTTTCAGTCCATGCTGGAGCTTGTTTGTGATTCTGGGGGGACTGCTTGGTCACCTGTGCTGCTGAGCTCACCACGCTGACCAAACAAGAAATGAAATTCAAAATTTCCCAGGGCTTTTCCTGTGTACCTGGCTAGTGCATCAGAATTGAAAGTGCTGTCCAGAGCAGTCACATTGGAGCACTCTGGGATAGCTCCCGGAGGCCAATACTGTCAAATTGCATTTGCACTACCACAAATTTGACCCAGCAAGGTCAATTTTAGCGCTACTCCCCTCGCCGGGGAGAAGTACAGAAGTTGATTTTAAGAGCCCTTTAGGTCGACGGAACGGGGTTGGTTGTGTAGACGCATTCATTTTAAAATAGACCTAATGCATCTAAATTCAACCTAACCCCGTAGTGTAGACCAGGGCTCAGTCTTCTCTTTTCCAAACTAAACAAACTCAATTTTTTCAATCTTCCCTCATAGGTCATGTTTTCTAGACCTTTCTTTAATCATTTCAGTTGCTCTTCTCTGGACCCTCTCCGATTTGTCCACATCCTTCCTGAAATATGGCGCCCAGAACTGGACACAATACTCCAGTTGAGACCTAATCAGCGCAGAGTAGAGCGGAAGAATTACTTCTTGTGTCTTGCTTACAGAACTCCTGCTAATACACCCTAGAAGGATGTTTGCTATTTTTGCAACAGTATTACACTGTTGACTCATATTTAGCTTGTGGTCCACTATGACCCCCAGTTCCCTTTCCGCAGTACTCCTTCCTAGGCAGTCATTTTCCATTTAGTATGTGTGCAACTGATTGTTCCTTCCTAAGTGGAGTACTTTGCATTTGTCCTTATTGAATTTCATCCTGTTTACTTCAGACTGTTTCTACAATTTGTCCAGATCATTTTGAATTTTAATCCTGTCCTCCAAAGCACTAGCAACCCCTCCTAGCTTGGTATTGTCCGCAGACTTTATAAGTGTACTCTGTATGCCATTATCTAAATCATTGATGAAGATATTGAACAGAACTGGTCCCTTCCAGCATGACTGTAACCACTGATAACTACTCTCTGGGAATGGTTTTCCAACCAATTTTGCTCCCACCTTATAGTAGCTCCATCTCCCTAGTTTGTTTATGAGAAGGTCATGCGAGACAGTATCAAAAGCTTTACTAAAGTCAAGATATACCACGTCTACTGCTTCCTCCCGCATCCACAAGGTTTGTTACTCTGTCAAAGAAAGCTATCAGGTTGGTTTGACATGATTTGTTTTTGACAAATCCATGCTGTTACTTATCACCTTATTGTCTTGTAGATGTTTGCAAATTGATTTCTTATTTATTTGTTCCATTATCTTTCCGGGTACAGAAGTTAAACTGACTGGTCTGTAATTCCCCGGGTTGTCCTTATTTCCCTTTTTATAGATGGGCAAATATAGTGCCATTTTCCAGTCTTCTGGAGTCTCCCCCATCTTCCATGACTTTTCAAAGATAATCGCTAATGGCTCAGATATCTCCTCAGTTAGCTCCTTGAGTATTCTGGGATGCATTTCATCAGGCCCTGGTGACTTGAAGACATCTAATTTGTCCAAGTAATTTTTAACTCGTTCTTTCCCTATTTTAGCCTCTCTTGATCCTACCTCATTTTCATAACCTTCTTGGTGTCTGATTCCATATAAGAATGGCTCCAGGCTCTAGACCTTCCTTTTTATGTAGTGAACTGGATAGAGACCCAAAACTCTTCTACTGGGATATGCACTGCCGAGAGGCTGATCTCTTTCTTACAGCTCCCCCTGTACATTTTCTCAGAGTGTCTGAGTGCAAGGCTCACAAGTTAGTAAGCACACATATATTTAGATATTTTTTTTCCATTTGCTCGTAATGAAATTCTAGGCACTTTCATGCATTTAAAAGCACAGACTTTGACATCATCCTGCCACTGTCCTACAGCAATTCCACAACTGTCCTTTCTCCAGATGGGTGAATGTCTGTAAATTGGCAACCTGATAACTATACACCAATATTGTGTAAGACAAGAGGAAACAAATGAAAATGACAATTAAGTCCTCTTCTTTATTCCTATTTCCTTCTGGGTACAGGCATTTTAAATGGCATCTTACCAGGAAAATCTCCTTTCAAACAGCAGTTGCCGTTCCTGTAAATGTTACTTGATTCCAATTCAGGCACAGCAAAGACTTGAACCTGGGTGTCCTGCCACACTCCATCCTGGACCTGAGAAACCTTCCTTGTGAAAGCTCAGACAAAACCAGTATGTTTCCAGGAAAAGTTTCAGTTTCAAGGAACCAACATTTTCTGACAAATATTTTGTCAAAAAATTCTCAACTAGCACTAAGCGTTACAGAAGGTTGTCACAGGGCAGGGGTCAATATCTTAACCACAGATGAGGGTCAGGCCTGTGGGCAGATTGAAACAAAAGCTACTATTAAATTATTCTTTTCCCCCTGAAAATCAAATACAAATGAAACATCAACCCAAAATAACATTTAAGAAGTAATATAACCAATTAGTAAAAAATACAAATACGGACATCTAGAAAAGAGGTCAGGGTAGATGACCTTGACCTTGGGAGAGATGAGAGGATTATCAGGAACTACTCTCATGGAATCTCTATGGCTTTTTGATCACATGTTCGTCACTTCTTCAAACATTTCTTTCTGCGGTGGTTTGTTCAGCTGGTGGTGGAGTCTAGTGATTTTACAGCCAGTGACTGGGTGACCATGTATTTTTCTGTCAGTACATGAGTATATGGCTAATAACCTACCTAATGGCCTCAATAAAAAAAAGTCAATACCCTCCTTGGTTTTGTTTAATTCTGCCTTCAGGACAGATCCTCAGGGATGATAAAGATATGTAACCCCAGTGCTGGAGCACCTCTAATCCCCCAATTGCCATGGAGCCCTTTATTTTCCCCTCTTCAGGATATAATCCATGAAGATACTTAAATGCCTAAGTCCTGTTTTTAGGCACCACCATGACCCACAAAGCTCCCGCTCAGCTGCTGCCTAACTCTGTAGGTGTCTAAACACACTCAGCATTTAAGTTTTTGCCCCTGGGTATGCACGCTTCAGCATCACTCTATGCATCTGAATGCCTTACTCCTGACTAACACTAGAGTGATTCACAGACTGGGGAAGAAGTTGCATGCAAGGGCCTGATCCAGGAGCTCTGCCTATTGGGCAGGTGTGTTCACAAAATCAGCCAAGCGGGGGAGGGAGCGAAGGAAGAGTTCCCTTTAGCCCCTTGGTGGTTAGGGTACTTACACAGGATGTGGGATATCCCTGGTTCAAGTCCCTCCTCTGTCTGATGAGGAAAAGAGATTTTGTCTAGACATCTGCTATCGCTCAGGTCAGTGCCCTGACTATGGAATATGCTGATATGGGGCTCTCTCAGCCTCACCTATTGAAGTTGGTCCACTTTAACAGAATAATTAAAAGTTAGTTGAGCCAGTGAGAGTTAGAACCACAGTATAGAGCCCTGTAGGTAGGGCACTCACCTGAGAGATGGCCGATTCCTGTTCAAATCCCTTCTCCTGAACTTGAGGTCTTCCATATCTTGGGTGAGTACCTATCCACTAGGCTAAAGATTATAAAGGAGCTCACCCTCCCCCAAGCTGTTTTGTGTGAACTCACGTGAGGGGCCTAATCTGCCATGCCAACCAGATTGGACTCCCAGACATGACTTAGGTGGCTGAATGCCTATCTTCCTGTGGTTCATGAATCGCAAGTAAATATAGGTGCTTTCCTGCAGCCCAGACTTAGCCACCAAACTCTGAAAGAGGGGTACACGCTCCTGTCATCAGCTTCTCCCATCAGCTAGCTTAGGCAGCTTACTACCAGTGTGCTGGCTTTGGAAATCACATCCTAAGGACCCCCCCCCCCCACACACACACACTTTCTCCCCATTCATTGGATAGGAGACAATGTACCTAACTCAGGTTTTGTGAATTGCAGTGTTGTTTTTGTGTGTGTGTTGGGGGGGCGGGGGGAAGGGGGGCATGGGGAGGTGCCTAAAAGTTAAATGTGGCAACGCTCAATATCAGAATGCTTAAGTGCCTTTTGGGATCTGATCCCTGCTGACCCCCCTTTCCTCTGCCTTAGGACCTGTGGACTATGGGTTCTTAGCACTCAGTATCTAGTGACCAGGTGCATACACCAGTAACAAACTTTGTGACATCTGGGATATTACAGTTCACAGGTACATAAATCCATGGCCAACATTAAGGTAAACATTTTATTCCCAGAAAGGATAGGGGCAAATTAAAAGAAGGGGAAGGGAATGGGCAAGGGAAACAAAGCTTTTTAAATAAATGAGGTTGCAACTAATGCTACAACAGATAAATGCCCACTAACTAAAACAACAGTATGAGAAAGTCCCTCCCTCCCAAAAGTTCACCACAGGCCTTATTTGGGTGTTGATGGAAGTGGAATTGGATGTGAAATGCTGGTATCCCTTGCTAGAAGGCCAACAGCTCTGGCTTTCAGCTAGATGGAGTCCTTAGTGGCCTTGAACCCTCTCCATGCCCTGGCCTTATAGTGCAAAGGAGGTGTACCAAGCTCAGGTGCCTTTCATTTCTCATGGGTGAAGCAGAATCTTAGAGCTCAGTCTCTCTCCATTGTGGAGCTGGGGACTCTGGGTCAGTCTCAGGCCTTCTGACAGGAAGAGACAAAATGGCTGTCTTACCTTCTACTGCACAAAATCACTCTGAGGCTACTTATTTTCCGTTCCAATCTGACTTCCTGCAGCTCTCTCTCTTCTTGGTCATAGGATCTCCTCCAGGCTCTGCTAACATGGCCTACCCATGTGCGTGGTCTCTGGGGCCTGTAGTTGGTTGCCCAGACATACCAATCAAGTTGCTGGTCCAGTCCCCACAGACTGCCTCAATCATGAGTGAGACAGGCAGTCTCAATGGCAGTTCCAGTCTCTGTTTCTGTCCTCCTCTCTGTGGGAGTTGTGTCTAAAGCCCCACACCAGAAAGAGGATACAGATAGATAGCATTGATGCAGATGGTATTTAGCTGTTACCTTGCTAGCCACTAATTTCTGTTTGAAATTTAGTGTTCTCTCACTTCCAATGGGACAGCTGTTTGACATTCATGTCACAGAATTTCTTCTGCTCTAGTTTCTGGTTACGTGTTTTTGTATAATTATTTCAGTGTTAACTGTCTTTGTTTCAAGATGCTTGTTGGATTTTAGCGTGAAGATTTTTTTATTCATCTGGCCTTTTGTCTTTGAACTGGTGATCCCAATAAAGCATTGTGAGCTGTGTTGTGTGATATTCAAATAGTGCTATGTATGATCCTTTGAATCTCACGGTGAGCAAACTGTAGCTTACAATGCATTATACTACTGCTATTCATTGTGTTGTGCAATTTGAGTAGTACTCCATTTATGAGAGGTAATTTTTCATGTTTAATACAAATAGATTTGCCCAAGCCTAGTCAAGAAGAATCTCATGTGGGTTCAGTGGTTCTCTTACACACTGTTTCCTGTAACTATTGCAGATTTATTTGTGATGACAGAATTCATGCCTGGCCAGAATAGGAAATCTTGGCTCACCAGAGTACTAAAAAGTGTAAGAACAGGGCTATACCAGGTCAGAAATGCTAAACATTTATGCTGCAGACTGTTATGACACAATGTCCTTTTTGCAGAATCCCATGATAAGTAGCTATAATCACACTCTTGTCCCAATAAATTTTTATGCTTGAAGGTACCTAGGCAGCTTGTTGGCCTTCATTTAGAATTACTCTCTCAGGACGCAGTGAATGGGTCATTTGTGTTTTTTCATTGGAGCCATAGAGAATTTTTTCCTAGGCGGATAATACTAGACTCGTATTTACTTCAAAGTCCTCTTCCTGCAGTTCCTTGCTTTCCCAACTTCTGTGCAATGGGGTGGGATGGGAGGATTCTGTTGCAGGGTGATATTATCCCATTAAGAGGGAGCAGGGCCATTGCTGTGAGTCATTATCTGACCCTAATTGGGCTTAAAGCAGGGCACCTGGCCCCTGGAGGGAAGAGAGATCCGGTGAGTGAGAGCTAGGAGGCTAGTTAGGAAAAAGTGCAGGTGGGAGCTGCCTGGGACAGAAGACTTGGGAGGGAGTAAGGTATGCTCCCCTGGTGAAGATGAACTCCCAGAAGAGAAGCTGGGAAGTTACTGGGAAGAGCAAGGTTGTACTTTAGCTGGAAGGAATGGGGTGGTGTCCTGGTAAAAGGACAGACATGGGCTGTAGAAGAGCCCAGTTGTGGTGGAAGATGCTGGAGCATAGTGGGTGGTATGTTCATGAACAAGAGGATGTGTGATTTTGAGGACTACATAAACAGGGGGTGTTAAATGGACTATGTCCAGGAACTTCTGTTATGGGCTATTTTGCACAAAGTTTTTGTAATGAACCCCTAAGGAGGGGTATTATTGAGGCAAGAGAGCCTGGCATGGAATTATTGGGGACCCTGAAGGAGAAACTGAGGTGGGGGCACCTGTTACAGTATGGCCTGCTGCAGCAGGGCAGGGACCACCTTATGATAGACTCCTTATACTCTTTCCCCCACCCTACCCATCTGCACAGCAACCAGGCACAATGTCTAAATGGAGTGGGCAAGACCCTAATCCAAAGCCTACTTGTGTCAATGGGCTTTGGATCAGGCCCTCAGTACTCTGTTGTACCTGGGATTAGAATTGGGAGAAACTCTGTTGATGATAGTGGATTTATGCTGGTTTTATGCTAGTGTGAGTGAGATGAGAATCGGGCCTAAACATGGGAGCAGTTGCCCTGAAGTTAGCAAGACTGCTTGTGAGTATGGGTTGCAGGATTGCTCTCCTAGCTCTTTTCCGTGGGTGGGAGGGGAGTTAAACAAATGTTATCTACAGTTTTGCAAGCCTTTATATGAGACAAACTATAATTGTGCATTTATTTTTAAAAACAAAAATCCTTTTAATCACCAAATGCTCTTTGGGGCAGAGTAACTTTTGGGTCTGTGTTTGTACAGTGCATAGCCAAGGGGAAATGCAGCATAAAATATAACTGTACTTCTTAAATTTGAGCCCCACAGAATTTCAATGAGCTAAAAATCCTTTTTTTATTTTTTTTATTTTTTAAACTAAAATGTCATCTGTAGTGCTGGGTTTTCAGTTGAAAATATAATTGCATTTCCCATGTTACATATATTTCAGTACACATACACCCTTGTAATGAGATGCTCTTTAGTGCCTTATATTTCAAAAGTTGACTTGGTTGCAAAAAGGAAAGAGCAGCATTTTAGGAATGAGATCATATATTAGAACGGGATGAAAGTAATAAAGAGTAAGCTGCAGCTAAATAAGATGGAGCTCAGGAGTTAAATGGGACTGAACAAAAGGATATTTTAAAGGCTACTTTACCCTAAAACTTGTTTGGGAAACCTCAGATGATCCTGTGCAAAGGTGACCTGGAAAGCCTGAGAATCATAACAGTAGCAGACTGCTGCTCATGCTATCACCTACCCCTCTTTCTCTGTTGTCTTGTCTCTGGCTTCTGGTATTTCCAGGGAATAACACAGATGTTCCTAGAACTTGGGCTAACCCCTCTATCTGTGATAATTTATTAAGTCTAATGGGCCAAAAAAAACCCTAGTGATCATAATAGAGTACATATTTATACTTGCAGATATGTTGTTTTGGAAGACTCCTAAGGATATCAGAAATGCCACTCTACCAACTTCAACTGAGCCTCACAAGAACCCAAACAGGTACTATAGCTAACTGGTATTATACCTATTTTACAGATACACAAACTTGGTTTAAGTGATTTGCTGAAAGCCATCTAGCAAGTCAGAATTCTGACAGTGTCCTCAGGTCTAACCTGACATGCAAGACACACACTGACAAAACAATTTTTCAGCTAGACAAAGCAACACATTTGATTTCCTGGGAGAAAGATGTTATTTATGACTATTCTTTAACAATAATAATGCTTTCTATTTAAAGTGTTTCAGGATGGTGTCGGTACTCTTGCAAATGAATGTATGATCTATCATACTAGGGAATGTGCTTTTCAGGAAATCTTCAGTGGTCTGTGTACTAGTGGTATGGTTTAGGCCCCAGTCTTGCAATGAACTCTGTGCAGATAGTCACCTTGACTTCATGCATAGGTCCCCTTATGTGAAGCCCCCTGCACAATTGGAGCCTTAGTCTTTTAAACTTGGAAAGAATTTTACTGATGTAGACCTTAAAATATTTAATAAATGGTTACTTAACTGGATCTCTTTATGACTCCCTTTCTGCTAGAGTGAAGAGCCCTCTATTATAAGACATCTCTTCCGTATATAGGTACTTGTAGACCATGATCAAATCACCTCTTGGCCTTCTCATGGATAATATAAATAGATTTAGTGAGAGACTAAAGCTCAAAGGCATGTTTTCCAGCCCTCATATTGTTTTGGTAGCTCTTTCCTGTATCTTTTCCAGTTTGTCCACATCTTTTCGACACAATATTCCAGTAATGGTCCTACTAGTGCTGTGTCCAGAATTAATGCCACCTTCCTAATCCTTCTTGATATTTCCTTGTTTATATGTCCAAGGATCGCATTAGTCCTCCTAGCTACAGCATTGCCTTCAGAGCTTCTGTTCACTTGGTTATTTATATTGACTCCTAAATTCTTTTCAGTGTCACTACATTCCAGGATGCAGTCCCCTGTCTTGTAAGTACTTTCTTTGTTCTTAAATTATGACCTTACATTTGGCTCTATTTAAACACACATTGTTTAAATGAGCCCACCTTACCACGTGATCCAGTTTGATCTGTATAACAAACCTGTCCCGATCATTTATCACTCCACCAATTTTTTGTGTCCTCTGCAAATTTCACCAGTAATGATTTTATGTTTTCTTCCAGATAATTGATAAAGGTATTGAATAGCACTGAGCCAAGAACAGAAACACCCCCATTGGATGATATTTCCCTATTTACAATTTCTTGTCGAGATCTATCAGATAACCAGTTTTAATCAGTTGAACATGGACTACATTGATTTTTGTGTAGGGTTTTTCAAATGTCACGTGGGACTAAGTCAGTAGCCTGAGAGAAGTCACATGACCTTGGAAGACATGAAAGAAGCATGATCTTGTGGTTTAAACGAAGCTCTGCCTTGGCTCAGCACTCACATCTGTGCCCTGAATCACAAGGCCAGATTTTTCTCTTATACCAGTTTTGGAGGAATGTAATTCCATTAACTTCAAATCAAGAGTGACTCATATGAAGTGAATGGAGTTACATGCTCACTAAGGCTATGTCTACACTTAACGGCAGTGTGCAGAGTACGTACACAGCACGCCCCCTAGCTGGGATATAAATAGCAGTGTAGATGGTGAGGTGAATAAATACCCTACGGTTCTGGCATGTATGTAACTAACATTGCTCTCATCGTGCGCAAACAGTGCCTCCCATGACTACGCTACTATTTTTATCAGCACAGTGTCCTGGTGCCTCCTTGCTGCCTGAGTCTTTCCCTGCTGCAGGGAAGAGCTGCTTGAGCCTTTCGCTGCTTCCCCTCTCCCACTGCCTGGGACTTTCACTGCTGAGTGTAGCTATGCAGCCTGTCTTTTGCTGTGGAGTATAGCTACACATTCTCTGCACGCTGTCGCTAGTGTTGGCAAGGCCTAAGAGGTATCATGTAGGGTAGGATGGCAACATTATTGACAGACAGAGGGGTGGTCCCTGAGATGATATAGTACTTACTCAGCCTGCTGTCATTTTCACCTGGTCAGCTGAGTAGAGGCTCCTTCAGTTGGCTGGAGTTTAGTTGGGGGTGGAGTAGAAAATCCCTCTACTTTCTGTAAAAGTGACAGGGACAACCCTGAAAACAGGGACACGTTCAGCATTCAGGGGTGTGTTTGCCCTATTTATTCACAGAAATTGAGGCTTGTGCTGCTTGTTCACAGTAATGCAGAGTGGAGTATGATGATAGTGGGCAAGAATCAGTTAATACATTTTCTTTTCAGAGTGGGTGGGAGGAGTTGGTATAAAAATGTTTCACAGGTCTGGTTAAAAAAATTGTCAAGGCTGACCTTGCCTGCAGCTCTGGAAACCAAAGTCCTTTTTTTTTTTTTCCTTTCTTCCCTTAATCTAGTTGCCAGGTGCAGTGAGTGGAAGCAGCTGCACTTCATGTTTTTTCCATATTGCCCTGGCAATGACTTCAGCCTTAACCTACAGCAGAAGGACCCGTATCTCTGCTCTGCCGTTACTCAGCTCAAAGTCTCTTTCAAACACTGGCCTAATCTTTGACAGTTTTTATAGTGCTAGTATGGTATCCTAACATGAGCGATTACCTGAGATTTTAAACTTATTTTATTTCACATACCACTCTGGCTGGACTCAGTCTGAGGGCCCAGAAGGGAAGAGACAGGTCTAAAGTACTCAGTTCCAGTGACACACAAAAGGAGTAATTTTCTTGCCTCAAAAAGGGTGCTTTCCAGGGCCGGCTCCAGGCACCAGCTTTCCAAGCAGGTGCTTGGGGCGGCAATTAGAATGGGGCGGCAATTTGGGGGCAGCTCTGCCGCTTTTCCCGCCGCAGTGGCTTTTGGGCGGCATTTTGGCGGCAGCTCTGCGGCTGTTGTGGCAGCAGCAACTGCTTGGGGCGGCAAAATTGGTAATACTGCCCCTGATGCTTTCAAAGCCCCTTTCAAATAATTTCTGTAGCACCAGAGACTTTATAAATAAATACATCCGGTAAACTGTTTCCTTACTAAAATTTTCACTTCTGCATTTTTTTCCTCTCTCTCATACTGCCATGTTTTCTTTTGCTTGCTTATTTGAGGCCCCATGAACAGTCTCAGCTCAGGGATTTTCTCCATGGGAGTTTGGGGTATTAGGAAATGTAACTCAGTCACTGCTACCCCTGGTACAGAAGTTTTGGCTGATAGATGATAGATTGCCTGGTCATGAATCCATCAGCTCTTCCATTTAATCCTCCCTTCAGAACTTTGGACACAGTATGTGGATGCTCTTCATGAGATCCAAGAGTCTTGCTCCCATATGGAGGAGACCTTCACTGTTTCTGCTCTGTCTAGGGCTCATCATGCCTCGACAGAAGAAGGTAGATTTTTCCCACAGGGAAATACACGCGCTTCTCGAACATATAAGAAAAAAGGTGGTAGGCCTCTTGGAACTACCAATCTTGAAATGTCCCCTGGAATATGTGAGTATACAGAGCTCTAGTGGCAGTGACTGGTCTGGAAGGTGATGCTTTGCTGAGCAAATCCCTAGAAGTTGTGTCCTCTGCTTCATTAGTACGACTGCATAGGGGCAAAGAAAGAAACAGGAGGGAGAGAGACATCTGATATGTTAGGAAATTATGCACCTGAGCTGGTCAAAATGATTTGGAAGCTTCAAAATTTCAGTGTAAATTTTTCATGAGAAACTTCTCAAGAAAAATAGTTGCTCGTGTTGGACTAGGTATGGGGTTCACCTTTCACAATGAAAAAAAGTATAAATATTCTGAGCAGCAATATTACAAAAAGAAATGTCTCTGTTCCTGAGTACTTTGGTAAATGCAGGAATAAAATTCAGTAGCCAAAATAGACCGACCCTACTTTAATTTAGTTTAGACTGTCACCGTGACAGTTAATGGGGCTTCTTGAAATGCTGAGACTCTGTCCTTGTGTACCCTGGCATAATGCCAATTTGGGATGGTCTATGCATGTGGGAAGAAACAAGTTGGGTTACTTGTTCCTATTCAAATATGTTCTTTGCTAGTTACTGAGCAGTTTTAGGAGCTCCTGTGTGTGTCTGGGCAGGGACCAGGGGATGATTGATTGATAGATAGTGAATCCCCAAAGATTCAGAGTATTGATTTGACCTATTTTTTCTTAATTGACTGCAAACAGTTTGATATATTTGATATTCATAGGGTGCCCAGATAGCAAGTGTGAAAAATCGGGATGGGGGGGAGGGCAGGGGGTAATAGGACCCGATGTAAGAAAAAGCTCCAACTATCAGGACTGTCCCTAGAAAATCGGGACATCTGGTCACCCTAGATATTCAGTACCTGAATCTTGATCTATGAAGGGTCAGATAAGTCTGTTTAAGTCTGTTGTTTCTGTTCTCAAACTGGGCAAGCTTGCAAACACTCGTAGCCTGTGCCCTCATAGGTATGAATCTAAAACTTGGCTTCTGTGACTATTCATGCCATAGTCACTCATCAGGTCACTTTGAACTTAGCTCTTTTCAAGTATTCATGCTCAGAAAAATCACTCTCCTATGCTCATGGAAAGCAAACATAGTAGGAGTGTGAATTCATCTGAAGTTTAAATTAGTCTTAAAAAACTGAGTGAATATTTGTGGAAAACTGTTTGCAGTATTTCCCCACTATTAATCCTTGATATTCCTGTTTGTAAGTTTGCCCTTTCCTTGCATTCACATCTTTCTGCCACATGTCCTTAAACATACACATCATTTCTTTAATTCACCCGTGTGCGCATCTCCCACCATACTCCCTCCCCAACCCCCCCCCTCCCCCACAAATAGGCTCTGTAGAGCACCTGGTTACAGTATTGAACTCCCAGGTTTAGTTTCCAAGTATGTCATCTCTGCATCGGATTCAGAAGTAAGCCAGCAACTAAGTCAGAGTATGCCGATTGCTTCCTGGAGACTTTCCGTTATTTTTATTAATGATTCTTGTTTATGGCGCTCAGCCTAGTTTCCTTGTTAACTGGAACAGAGGCAGAAAGTCTTGTTGTTGATCACTTTTAATGTGATCCTCACCATAGCTCCAGTAACTCTACCCTATTTATTCTGTGCAAATTAGGACACTGAGCCAAAGAATTGAGGCTGTTGCCTCAGGCGTGAAATCTGTTTGAGTGGGGGTGAGCACTAACTGTAACTCTTGTTTCCTATAATCACAACTGCAGTTTCAGGATGTGCTAGGTAACAGTGAAGTGCTTTGAATGCTGGAAGCAGAAGAATACCCAGTTTCAAATTTGCAGTGAGGTTAAGGCAGCCACAGGTGCCTGAATACAATCTGACACACACATATGGCAGCACATCAGGACAGACTGTTGGAGGCTGGGTGATCTTTGGCGGGATACAGCACGCTATTGTACTTGCATTGCTGGTAGGAGTTACATGTTAGATATGCAAAGAGTGACTTGCAGCTGAGACCAGATTAGCATACTTATTTCATCTGCTTGACTATTTGGCTGAGATTCCATTTAGGTTTACCTGGTCTAGCTGCTGTCTAATGACCGGGAGGTCCCCAACTTGAGTCTTAGCTAGTGGGCAGGATGCCCACACAGTAAGCTCCATTAATCAGATTCATCCACCTCTATTTCTGGCCACCATTTGGCAAGCACAGCTTAAGAGTAGCATTTGTGTTCACGAGGAGAAATTCTGAAGCAAAAGAATAGGGATGGGCCTAAGCCACAACATTCAGATCCAGATCTGAGTTGTCCCGAGTTTAGAATGCTTAAACCCAGTTCAGACTCATGTGTAGTAAAGAGTGACTTCCTTTAGAGATGACCAAAGAGTGGTTCAGTAAGGAGATCCTCCCATTTTGGCTCCTCTTGTAAGACTGCTGGTGATGAGCTGTACTAATATTTAGAATGCACACACAGTATGTCCTGCCACTAAATGGGGGACTCTGCTGATTAGTCTGGTCCAGCACCTGGCTACCAGTTATAGACACAACAGTAGGCAATTTAGACTTGCCCAGGAGTCAGGTGCTTTTTTGATTTAGTACCAACCCTGAAACCGAATGTGGAGTCAGACCAGCTGAGGTTCTGCTAAACAGATTTCTAGGCCAAGAATCGAGACATGATCAGACAAGACTACTGTTCCCACCCCCATGGTATATATTGTAACTAGCAGAGACTATATGGGATACAGGTACTAGATTTATGAATATAGTGATTGGAACACTTTGCATATAAATTAGGGAACTGGGCAGAAAAAAACAGGAATGAAAGAAAGAAGTGCAGAACATATTTCTGGAGGTGAGGCTGGCCCAGTGGGTATGGCATTATGCTGGGACTTGAAATACTTAAGTTCAAGTCCCTGTTCTGTTTCAGATGTCCTGTGTGACTTTGGGCCCGTCACTTAGTCTTTCTGGGCCTAAATTCCCAATCTGTAGACGGGAAGTGCTATTATCCCCAATCTCACAAGAAGTGGTGTGAGGATAAATGTATTCAAGATTGCATGGTGCTCAAATAATATGGTCATGGGGTGGGGGAATTAAAATATTGAGAGAGTTAAAAGCCCCTAGTATTTCCAACTGTTTCCCTCAGATTACATCAATATTTATTTTCCTTTTTCATTATGTTCCTTTAGAAAGGAAGATGGTGGCCAAATGCAGTTCTTTAGGCTCCCCCAATTCTTTTTACTGCCCCTTCCCTAGATAAGAGTTAAAGGGCACTCTGACAATTTTTAATTTGCTTGCAACTACCCCCATGCTAATGATGTAAATGAAACTAAGCAGGGCCCTTGAGTCTGGCAGTGTTTGGTTCTCCGTTCGTTCACTACATGCTGAAATAACTGATATTCCCCTTTTTTTCTTTTGGGGTGTCTTTGCTCTCTGACAGGTTGTTGGGAAACCAGAAAGGGGTAATGTACTAGGCATGAACAACATTTGTGTTTTCTTCTTTATTTAATAAAAAGGAGAGAAGAGAAACATCCTCTGATGGGAAGA
Organism: Caretta caretta; assembly: GCF_965140235.1. Lineage (NCBI taxonomy): Eukaryota > Metazoa > Chordata > Testudines > Cheloniidae > Caretta > Caretta caretta. The sequence continues at coordinate 85,778,859 of NC_134210.1, read as the reverse complement.
ACTCCGTCATTTCCAATAATCTTTTTTTTTTTAAACTTGCATAGGAAGACAATATAAAGTATCCTACTCTATTAGAACATAAGAACAGTCATACTGGGTCAGACCAAAGGTCCATCTAGCCCAGTATCCTGTCTTCGGACAGTGGCCAATGCCAGGTGCCCCAGAGGGAATGGACAGAACAGATAATCACCAAGTGATCCATCCCCTGTTGCCCATTCCCAGCTTATTTTACTGTAAGATTTTTTTTTAAAACAAACAAACAAAAACAAAAAAAGCAGGGCCAAATCTTCTTCTGGTGCAAATCGCTACAGATCCATTGACTAAAATAGAATTTTGTCCATTTACACCATTAGGTAATTTTGCCTTAATTGCACATGGATTAAGTATGAGAAGTGCTAAAGTTCTGAATAAGCATTGTTTAATCCTAATAACATCCCCGTGAGATAGCAGAGTAAGCATTATCCTCATTTTACAGATAGGGAAATTGAGGGCAAGAGGGTAAGTGATTGGTCTAAAGTTACATTATGGTTCAGTGACAGAACCAAGATTAGAACTCAGGATTTCCTGACACTCAACTTGTGCTCAGTCCTGCAGACCATCGGTTGTCTGATTGCATGTGGTAAATAGACCGTGGATAACCATCATAATATGAGACTCATGCTGAACCTTTTTTTAAGGTTCTAGAACAGTGGTTCTCAACTGTCGTCCACTGATTGTTCAGGGAAAGCCCCTGGTGCGCGGGGCTGGTTTGTTTACCTGTCGCATCCATGTGTTCGGCGGATCGTGGCTCTCATTGGCTGCAGTTCGCTGCTCCAGACCAATGGGGGCTGCGGGAAGGGCGGCCAGCACATCCCTTAGCCTGTTCATTCCCTTTGAAACATCTGGCACTGGCCACTGTCAGAAGACAGAATACTGGGCTAAATGGACCATTGTCCTTACCCAGTATGGCCATTCTTATGTTCTTATGCTGTATAACTGTGATTGATTAACACAGCATGATGTGTGGGAGGACTTTCCTTCTTGCTTTATCATGTCACTGTTGTGTTTATTGGAAGTCTTCCTGCAACAGAAAATAGACTGTCATTCGCAGAAACATCATGTCTCCATACTACTTGTATCTTGAATAGTCAGGATAGGTAATGCAAAAGAGAGCCAGATGAAGTAATTTGGAACCACTACTGGCTATGAATGGCTATGTTGTATTATTGCAATGTGTACGTATGGTTATGATGTAGTAACATCTTACACCCACCCACCCATCCACCCACATTATATGTGTGTGTGTATTATATGGGTAGATTCACAAAAGAATTTCAAGTGGCCGTTAGGCACCTTTGTGCCTAAATTCCAGAATCAGGCCCCACTGTTTTTTCTAAAATATATGCTATAAGAATTATTTTGGAGAAGTTCTATGATCTCTAGTACACAGGAGGTCACACTAGATGCTCATAATTGTCCCTTCTCGCCTTGGAATATATGAAGTTAGGCATGTGGTGCTGAGCATTGGCACTAGCTCTGACTGATTGATGGGGAACTACAGTGGAGCTGCGCCAGACTGCGAATATTATTTTTTTGGCATGTTTCTTCTGTTTTGAAAAACAAAACTAGATTTCACTAGTCTGGGAGAAAAAAGTCCATGGACACATAACACAGCACGACAAGTAACTCCACTTTACGGCTATAACTCTGAAAAGGATATTTTAATTCTACTTAGATATGTGTGCAGAGATTGATGCTGCAGTGAGTCTTCTCCTGAGAATGCTCTTTATGTGGCCAGCAGAGGCTTATCCTATTGCAAATCTGGAAAAACAAGGTGAATGGATGTTAAGCCTGTGTTAGAAGTGGATATATCTGACCTTTCACAGGACAATCTTGTATTATGTGACATCACTACAGTTGTACTTGTGCTGTGATTCCTGCTGCTTCAGAGCTGTTCCGAATACTGCCATTCTTTGTGGTTATGCAGGAATAGAGTGTGTGTGTCTGTGTATATATGTGCACATATATATTTATATGTGCAGTGTCCAGAATTCTGAGCACGGACCTCTGAAGTAAGCATCTTCCATTAATAAGTCCTACTTTTCTTACCACTGAAGCTGGTAACCCAATTATGAACACATTATTTATTATCCAATAAGTTCTTTGTACTTATAGTGGGCTTGTCATCCACAGAGCTCCAGGTATATTACAAAGATATGTAAACTTTATTATTCCTCGTTTTGAAGATAGGGGCACTGAAGCACTGAGGTTAAGGCCTTAATTTTCAAATGTGGGTAACTCAGTTAGGTGCTTCAAACTATACTTGTGACCTGATTTTCAAAGATGTTGTGTAGATCCCACTGACTTCAGTGGCAGTTGCAGGTGCTCAGCACTTACTTAGGTGTCTAATTTTAGGCACCCAAGTTTGAATATTGGCCATAGCGATATACCCTAAGTCAACAGCAGAGATGGGAGCACAATCTTCTAGGCCTCCTGAAGCCTAGTCAGGTTCCCTACTTATTCAACCACCCTGCCTCCACTTTAAGCTCCTATTCAGCTATGCCCTTCTGAGGTGGTCCGAATGTTTGAGGGCGAAGAAAGTTTTTTTAAAAAAAAACAAACAAAAAACTAATTTCACACTGTCTGTATGAAAGAGAATTTTGAAGTCTAGCCTAGTATTTGTAATTGCTTGAAATAGTTCAGTTTCTGAGTAGCTGTAACCTAAGAGTTTATATCCACACCAAGAATGCTATAGAATCCATGCTTTCGACTACTTAATGTTTCAGGCCAGGCTGCAAGCCTGGGCAGGTGTGGCAGTGAGTGACCTCACACATGCATGCCCCTTGACATCAGCCCAGCTATCTAGAAGTGCTGTTGAGCTAGGTAGCATAGCAGTTTATAACATGGGTCTAGCTATGAATGTTCAAATACAGTCCTTGTCCATATTGATCATGGTTTTAATTCTGCAGTCATGTTACCTACAGATATGGTTATGTATTGATATTATCTTTGTTACTGTTTGTGCCTCTACACAGAGCTCTATTGTGCTACTATGACACGAAGACCCATTGGTGTTAGCTGGCAAAACTTCATTACTCACTTTGTTAGCAATTCCTAACAGGCCTGACAAACTCACTACACCCAACACATTGCTGTCATAGTATTTATCTATAAAGAATGTTATGAGATCTTAAAGGAGAGTCGGGATCATGCTAATGAATGTTGTCATGAAATGTATGTATGTATACTTAAAAAATTGTGTGTATACTGAAAATATCTGGAAAGCCTGTATCAAGGTGTGAGTCACCAGCAGAGGCAGGTTTTCTCTCAGAGCAGCACTATTTGGCTATCTAACTGACACGTAAATGTAAGCATTGTATTGTTTCACAGTGGGCATCCCATCACTGTTTGAACTGAATGCTGATGAAGAACAGAGAGACATGAAATCAACAGGAAAAACAAGCAAAGAGAAAGAAGAGTCTGATCTGTGGGGTACACTTCAAAGGTTTACTGTACTTGTCCCTCAGTTATAGTAAGACTTTTAATCCATTCACTTAATAAACCCCTTGAAAGGTGTGGGGTGATCACGAACACTTGGCTCCTGGTTTTGACTGGAAACTAGTGGCTCTGTCAAAGACTATATCCTTGGGAGAAAATCTACTTTATTAGATAGAACCGTAACCATTCATAAGTATTTACCTAGGATTGCCTTTTTATATGTGTAACCATTTCTGCCCACTTGTTACCCTTACTCACTGTCTCTTAGAACTTAACCTTTAACAATAAACATATGATTATTTCACTGTAAATATAGTTCAGGGCTGAGATGTTAGAGAACTGACCCAGAGTTGTGCCAGTCAAGTTGTGTGTACACTGACTCTTTTGGGGACAGCTTACCTGGTAATTTCTGAGAATGTCCAGTGACAAGTGCTGAATACTGCAGAGAGTGCTCTGAGGGCCTGAGGATTGGTGAGTGTCTGTCTTTCACTAGCCTGCACTGAGAGGGTGAGATCCACAGTGACCTGGAAGATGTCAGTGCTTGGGTGTAGCCAGAAGCTCAAGGAGCTGAGCTAGAGCACGCACAGACAAGACCACTTTGTGCTACGGGCAGGTGGAGCTGAAGTATCTTACAACCCTGGGTACCCCTGGAAAAAACAGCACAGCTAGGGGTTGTACAAACACAGAACAAAATGATGGTCCCTGTCCCTAAGAGCTTACATCCTAAGTGTAAGATAAAAGACAACAGGTGGATACAACAAATTGGTGGGAATGAGGGGGAGAAGATAAAACTTTTTTTTTTTAAATGTCCAGAAACTGTGCTTGCTAACTATTTTCCTTTATGGTCATAGCGCGCACCGGTCAAACTGTAGTGAGGTGAGTCCCAAACTATGCTTGATTTCAAGCAGAGTTAACTTTGTAACCCACGTTCTCTATTACCGAGCATATTTTTTTTGTTATAGAAAGCTCCCATGACTCCTGAGCACAAGAGCTTGTACTAAATATTCTGTTACATTGTTCTTCCTTGTCAGTTTATTTTAAACAAGTTTTCACTGGATTTGTGTTCATGCTGAGATCTCAGCATGCTTACAATGAGGCAACAGAGGTTTCAAATTGAGTAATTCTGTAGTTTTATAAAGAACGTCACTGTAGAATAAAATCCAAAGATAATTCATCCACCCACTGGCGAGCTTTGTCCTGGTTCTGCAAGGCAAGGCAGATTTTGCACATGATCTCAATAGGAAATATGCCATATTTTAATGGCCCTTTTACGACATCAGCAAAGTGAGTTTGTTCCAGTGTATTTGTTTCATGTGATTCTATCGTGTCTGATTTTTTTTCTCCATTTTAAATTTTCCTTGGTATGTTCAAGGTGATATAACACTGGTGAAAGATGTTGGTCTAACCACAGGGCATAGAAGCAGACAGAGCCCCTGAAAAGGCTTCAAGGCTAGCAATGACCCATCTCTTCCATTACAGTGGAGTTTCAAAAAACATATCAGGTCAACAGAAATCAAGAGTGTGACATTGTGAACAGGATCATAGGGACCTGAGCAGAGAACCATGGATGAAACCCCCTCTCCAAATGTTGCTGGTCTATTTGATCTGACATGGGGAAACAGGGCCCCTGAAAGGGCGCACTCAGAGTAAGGAGAAGGGCTTTCCCGCAGAAGACGAGAGGGACCAAAAGGAAACTTGAGTCACCAGATTAGGGTGTACAAATCAAACATGTAGAATATGGGGGTGGGCATGAAAGGACTAATCAAGGAGTGCGGGAGATCACTGAATAGAGAAGCCCAGGTGTCACCCACAGTGTAAAAGATGCTCGGTTGAGATCTTTGAAGCCAAAGTCTTCTATTTTTCCATAGTACAATTCAGACAGGGATAGTGCAAGCTGTCTTACACCACTATTGTGCCTCAACTCTGACCTGAAGAGAGCATGCCTAAAGGGGAGTCTTCATGTTCGTTCAGCCCTTGGCATGTGATCGTTCTCAGGGTACCCAGGACTGAGAGTCACCTTGTTACCCCACTGCCTCCAGCACGAGGGAGCCTTGCCTGTACCTGGCTGGTTGTCAATTCCCTCGCACCACCAGGCTTTCAGCCACTCGAGCACTCTCCTCTGCGCTATGCCCAGCCCTGTCTTCACCATGCAGGATAACAATAGGTGCACCCGAGTCCCTTTGAATCGTCCCCTGTGATATCTAGCCCCTGAAACTGGCTGCTCACAGAAATCCCAGATCCTCTGCCCCAAAGGTGATTTATCGTAAACCACCATTCCTGTAATACACACAGCACTTGTCATGAAACAAAAGAGAGTTTATTTAAGAAGGAATAGAGATGCCACTGGAATTGTGAGAGTGGTGGAAACAAATTGGGTACAATGCACAATAAAATCGAAACCTGGGTTAATACTTATCAGGGTGGATTTATGTAAATCAAATTGATTTAAAACATGATTTAAATCACTAGTCAGGAAGACTCTATTTAATCATGGATTTCTACATAAAAGTGCATTCTTGTGAAGAATATGTATTAAGGTTATAACAATCAACTCAGATAATGTCGGTTTCATTTTTAGGAGGTACACACTATACATTTTTTAAGTGATTTATTTTGAAAACTTTTCAGATTTAGTTTTACAGCTATATCAGAAAATGAATGATTGTTTGGTTATTTCATTTACCAACGGTAATTGAAGCAGATATTTATGAAATCATTGGGAGGTGAACTATCTCCAATTCAACAGGTTAAAAAAGCAGGAAAGCTTTTTTAATATTTGGAGGATTTTCTTGCCATGCTGTATTAGGAGGAGAACATCACCAGACAGACATTTAAATTGTTTTGTTTAACTAAAACAACAATGTTATGTGTTCTGATTTTTTTTCTTCAACAGCAAACATATAATATTTTAACAAAACAAGCATATGACTTGAATGTAGTTTAACATTCAAGTTTTTTAAAATCAGGTTTGTTTTTGTTAAAATTGTTTTTAACTAAAATAGTTAAATGAAATATTTAAAAAAACCCACAAAAATTAAATCGACTATGTCAACCAGGTCAACATGAGAAACTTAAAATATTGCCTTCTGCAGCCAACTCTGTCATCTTCACCTTCATTTTCCGGTTTGTTCATAATCAGGAAAAGAAAAGCAAGCTTTCCTGCTTTTTTAGGTCCCAAATTATTTTGAATGAATTAGTTCAAAGGAAGGAAATATTCTTTCTACACTGGCAGAAGAAGCTACTGCTGTTAAAAGTGAGATTATCACTTCAACAGTCTCTGGATCTAAGTGCGTAAGTGACTTCCACCCAGTTCACTGGTGTGACTTTCTTTACAACATCATCAACAAACATAATTTCTTGAATGGTTCTTCTTCCCAAACTGAGTCTCTTTTAGGGCCTGCTGCCATTATAGGTTTTCTCTTCTAGTGAGAGAATGGTATGGTAGATCTCAACTCAATGAAGGCTACGCTCAGAAAGACCTCAAGACTTCTGGAATATGCTGCTCAAACAGTTTCACTTTTGTTTCTATTGTCTGTCCCTCCCTTCTCACATTTATCTCCAGACTTCTTCTCCTTGTCCAGATCTATTCCGCCCGCAACAATCTTCTATTCATTGAACTTTTGAAACTTTTCACTTTTAGAGAGGTAAGGGATTGACTCTGTGTACACAAATTTGCAGAGGAACAACAGGGTTGAGGTCTGTTATTTCTCACCTCTACATATTATTTATTTAAAAACATTTTTGCAGTTAACAAGCATGTAATCTCTGGAGAGACAAATCCTCAATTTGAGAACTGCAAAACTAAGCATCTCTGATGATATCTTCTAGACTGAGCACTGAGTCCCATTGGGTAGATAGAAAGATTAACCAAAATAATCTATACAGAAGCCCCTGGAACCCCATAAGATTGGGTCCCTAATCCATGAACTATTGGAACTCATTTATAAAACTTTTCTTAAACATTACATGAATATATTGTCTCATACTATAGAATTAGAATTTATAATCCCTATTCCATGATGAGATATCTTTGAGCTATAATGTATCTTTATCTTTAGATAGTTTTTTCCCTCAAAAAGCATTTTATCAAAAAAAAATCCAATTTAAATAAAAATCCATTTTATTTTTTTTTAAATCATTGATTTTTATCCACCCTGATACTTATTAATAGTTATGTTTCCTATCTAATAAAAATTAGCTCCCCCTCCCCCAAGTTGAGTCTGCTGCAGAGCTGGCTGTATTCATAGGAACCAGGATCCAATTTTTCATGACCGTGAGATAGCTTCTCAGTGAAGGGATAAAGAACATCTTTTCCCAGGCTCTATTATAGTGAAATAGTTTTTTGTTTTTATTCATAGGCAGTGTGATTCTCTGTTGTAATATTTCTTTTTGATCTCTAAGTGGCTTTGATCATTTGCAGCTGTCTCTGATAGCTTTCCATTGAAAGTCTTGGGAAGGAACAGGGCTAGACAACTGAGCCTGGCATTACATCACCAGCTAACCAGGGCAAGGTGACAACTCCCTCCTGCTTAAATGGGCCAGCACCAAGACATACTGTTCCCTGGTGACTAACTTTTACTCCAAGACCATAAAGCACACTTTCAATGGAATTACTTCATTCCTTAAATAAAAAGAAAAGGAGTACTTGTAGCACCTTAGAGACTAACCAATTTATTTGAGCATGAGCTTTCGTGAGCTACAGCTCACTTCATCGGATGCATACCATGGAAACTGCAGAAGACATTATATACACACAGAGACCATGAAACAATACCTCCTCCCACCCCACTGTCCTGCTGGTAATAGCTTATCTAAAGTGATCATCAAGTTGGGCCATTTCCAGCACAAATCCAGGTTTTCTCACCCTCCGCCCCCCCCCCCCACAAACTCACTCTCCTGCTGGTAATAGCCCATCCAAAGTGACCACTCTCTTCACAATGTGCATGATAATCAAGGTGGGCCATTTCCAGCACAAATCCAGGTTCTCTCACCCCCTCACCCCCCTCCAAAAACCACACACACAAACTCACTCTCCTGCTGGTAATAACTCATCCAAAGTGACCACTCTCCCTACAATGTGCATGGTAATCAAGGTGTGCCATTTCCAGCACAAATCCAGGCTTTCTCACCCCCCCCCCCCCGGAAACACACACACACACACACTCAATAGCTATTGCCAGCTATTGCCAGCTATTGTCATGCTCAAATAAATTGGTTAGTCTCTAAGGTGCCACAAGTACTCCTTTTCTTTTTGCAAAGACAGACTAACACGGCTGTTACTCTGAAACCTGTCATTCCTTAAATGTTATCTGTACTTACATCTCACAATGAGTATGAACCTTCACAAGTTACAAGCTTTCTGTAAATACCTTATATGATATCTCTTCTGGATGAACAGCCCACAAGACACATGGTGTTTGCAAAGAACAGGGGACCTTTTGTCAAGCCATCTCTCTGTCACAGCACTTGTGCTAAGACTGATGAAAAGCTGCCATTGTGGATGGTGGTTTTGGTGATATAGAAAGCTGTCTGCTCACAAAAGGACTGAAACCACTGAGGGTATGTTTATACTGTGGCTGGGAGGTGTGAATCCCAATGTGGGGAGCTAGACTCACATTAGCTTGAAATAGCAGCGTGGATGCTGAGGCAAGGACAGCAGCTTTGGTTAGCTGCCCGATTCAAATCCCACCCAATCTCCTGGGTCCAAGCTCAGGGGGCTAGCGTGGGCCGCAATGTCCACATTGCTGTTTTTAGGGTGCTAGGTCAAGCACGGTTTAGCGCAAGGCCACCTGTACTGAGAATTGCAGCTCCCAGCTGCCGTGTAGACAGACCTGGAATTACCTCACTCAGGCCACTTGACAGCCTGTTTTCTTTCTGTGCTTGTGCTATATCACCTTAAGCAAGCAACTTTTCTGTTACATAAGAACGGTGGCCTGATCTGAGTACAAAGTGGGCACATAGCAATGTTTTCCCCTCTAAGAACTCTTCAGGCCCACTTTATTTGTTAGTTGCAAACTGCACTGTGAGAAATGGGGACATTTTTTCTTTTCAGTTCATCCCTATGCAGAGACCAACAATAAAACCAAATCTTGGTCTTGTTTGAAAGGACAGTAAGGGGGCAAGTAAGCCCCATGCAACAGCAGAAGTTGCGTAAGAGGGTTCCATGTCTGCTTGGGTATAGACACTATATAAAACAAAGTTCCCAGCTAAATTGCCCCTTGGGAATCTTAGTTCTCTCTCTCTCTCTCTCTCTCTCTCTCTGCATCATGTTCTCAGAAATTGCAATAGCCTCCAGGGGATTGAAACCCCTAGCATGTAATTGTTATGCTGGAAGGTGTTAATGGCTGTCAAAACCATGAACGAGGTTATAGCTGATGATTTTGCTTAGTGCCTTTTTAATTCAGACTAAATGAGGGAGCAGTTAAATGTCTTTTGTAATGATAGCTGAAATGAAAGAAGCCATTGGCCAGCATGGAAGGCTGAATAGCAACTAAGCTATGTGGGGGCAGGGGTTGCTGTGATGTGAGAAGGAAGCTGCCCCACAGCCAGAGAAGCAGGTGTGAATGTGGCCTTGAAAAGGAGAAGAGACCGATCTTGAGGCACAGGGCTGGCCAGAACGGCAGACTTGGAAATTGGCAGCAAGGAACCTGCCTGCAGTTTTATTTCTACTGTGTTCAGGGAAACAAGGCTTTCTCTGTACATTGTTTGTAAATACACAGGAATGCACCAAACAACATACTTAACTCATATCCTCAACTACTTCTTCCAATGGAAATAACCTGGCTCTGAATATTGGCTAACTACTCGCTTCAAGGAGCAACCCTTATATATAATGGGTTTCAGAGTAGCAGCCGTGTTAGTCTGTATTCACAAAAAGAAAAGGAGTACTAGTGGCACCTTAGAGACTAACCAATTTATTTGAGCATAAGCTTTCATGAGCTACAGCTCACTTCATCGGATGCATTCAGTGGAAAAATTCCTTTTCTTTTTCCTTATATATAATGGTTACCTTTCAGGTGCATGTCTCTCCATCTTTCTCCCCACATCTCTGTGATGACAGTATATTTGCTCTGATCAGTTGATTTTTCTCTCGGATTGCAGCTTGTTTCAGGGTTATTTGCTGGGGATTTGCTTTTTGGGCCTTCCACCCTATTAGTCTCCCCTGTCCAGCTGTCAATCAGCTAGTGAGGAACTGGCCCCCTTTCCGGCAGCTGTGGGGTAAAGATACTGGCTTCACTGACAATCCCCAAGTGCTCCAACTGCCTTATAGGCAGATGTGTGGATGCTACTTGGTCTCTTCTGAGACAGTGTCTATACTACAATTATGGGGTGTTGTTTGCAGCTCGGGTAGACTTTCCTGAGCTAGCTTTAGCCCAGTTAGCTTGGGACCAAAGCAGTGAAGCAACAGCTGCATGAGCTAGCCACCTGGGTAGTTACTCTGGGTCCTGGGTGGATTTGTTCAGCCAGTGCTGAAACCTGGGCTGCTGTAACTTCACTGCTTCCTGAACTAGCTAGGTTAAAGCTAGCTTGGGTATGACTGCACAACCTGCACTCACATCCCATGACTGCAGTGCATACATACCCTGCATGGAGGAACCACCGTTAGTCTCCAAATGGGGCTCCACGGCTGTGCCACAGAGGAGAATAGGGCAAGGGTTAGGTCCTTTCTGATAGCCAGTTCTTTCCAGTGTAATCACACTGCAGAGAAATGAATATCAAAATATTAGAGATCTTGTACATTTAATATTTCTTAAACAGCAAGTACTACAGTAAAACATATGTAACTTTAGCGCCCTTGTGGCCAAGATGGAGCCTGCTCTGCAGACAGCTCTGGCCAAGAGAAGGTGCGCGGCGTGCAGGAACACAGCAGGGAAAGTCCTTTCCACCCCAGGGGAGCCTGTTCTAAACCCCCCCCCCCCGAGTGAACACACACACACACACAGTCTGGAAGAGTACAATGAATATAGGAAAAGGAAATGTTTATTCACAGGGGGATGAAAGGAGAAAAACAACAGGGGGAAATGTAGGGAGAGTGGTAAAACAGGGTTGCATTCAACTCAAGGTTCTACAGGCCTAGTGGTACCACAGTCTGAAGGGGCGGACACCGAGCAATGTGTCTGCACAAAGAGTTCAGGAGTCCTGGGCAAAGTTCCAGTCCAGTAGTGAGCCTTGGGTGCTTCTGGTCGTCTTCGGTGCCAGTAAACATCCCCCAGCAAACCCCTCCAGTGCCCTCTTCTGCGGCTCTCTGCAAAGCCACACAGAGTGACAATGTCCCCACTTAACTAGCTAAAGCCTCCCTCCTTATTCGCAATGCAAAGTCACAAGTCCCAGTACTCACAGCCCCATGCTGTTCTGGGCAGCACTGATACTGGGTCCAGCTCCAGTCTGTCCTTCTCGGGCAATTCCTCCCTGGCACAGTGCTCCTCCTGAGTCCTGTCCTGGGGTGTCCCTGATCTGTCCCTCCCAGGCTTCAGGCAGGTTCTTGACTGCTTCACTCTGTGAGGGCCTGTTTGCGGCAGCCCTTCTGTCTGGAGCTCCAACCAGACACACACACCCTGTTGCTCTTTCCTCCTCCCCCGCACTCCCCCTTGCTCCCCTTCTCACCAATAGCACTTCCTCCTTCTGGAACAATCAGCACTTACCCCCTCAGGAAAAATATGTAAAGGGGCCATGCTCTCTAAACCCCAGAGGGGTTACACTTAAGGTGGAAAATACTGTTGGTGCACATTAAACACAGTTGTGACATGTTTGTGCAATTTACTGTATTGGCAAGAGCATCATGCAATGCGTTGATGGCCCCGTGTTGCGCTCAAATATCAATAGGATTACTCATGCAGAAAGGTACTACTCAGTGTGAGTAAGAGTGACAGAATCAGTCTCCTAGTGAGGCAAAGCTTCTGGCTGGGGAAAATGCTACTTGTTACAGCAGAGCTGCTGCTTTGCAGAAATGAGTCATGTGAAAAAAAAGAGATGTGACACTTAGCTTTTATAATGATGATGCACAAGATATGGGGGATGAATACTTGATTCAAAAGCCTGTTTCAAGTGCAATTTAGTTTCTTGACTTAATATTTTAAAGTACATTTAACACCATGGAAAAAACAAACCAGATTATTTTCTTCTGAGTTCCTGAATGATGCATCAAGTTGCATCAGATATTTTGTCTTACGTAACTTCATGTAACCTTATGTAAAGTTATATCACTGCCACATCCTGAGTGGAATGAAGGTTTATACTGGAAACTAAGAGGAGGAAACACATGGTACGGATTGGCAAAATACATAATAGAAATCCTGTTTCTGTTTGGTGTGTTATTCAGTTCTACTGTTTGGGGGAAGCAAAGATTCGGATATGAGGATGGTGAAGTCTTACAAAGTGAAAGCTGATGACATGTGGGTAGACAAAACTATGTAGGGATACTCACCATGACATGGTGAGACTTTTAACCCCTTAGCAATTGGAGATCATTATTATCTGGGGCTACTGCTAACTTCCATTCAGTGAAAAGATTGGAAAGGTGCAATCTCCCAGTGCCTCGGTTTGGCCATGGGATCAGATCATGAGATTAGTGATCATAGAAGTTCAGAAATTGGTTGGTGCAGATACTTACCCCACTTCTGAAGATAAAACCAGAGTCCATAGCTGCTTCCATATCCACCTGATCTGGTCTATTGCTATATATTATATGCATGTGACTATTTATCTCTCCATGCTTTTCTTCACAAGCCAAAATTGCCAGATGGCAGCTGGGTTACTTGCTTGCAAAATCTGATAAGTGCGCCAGTCTTCCAGCACCATCTTTACCAAGGGACACTTTCCAAACACACCGGGCTACCCCTCAAGCCTTCACCAAAACACTCCCCTCCAAATCTATTAGACATGGAAGCTTGGTCTAGCAGAAAGAGACTATATCAGAATCAGCTTAAGTTGATTGTTCGGCTAACGAGGCACAATGTATACAAGACATCCAAGCAAAAAATGTGTATATTCACTAGAGGCGATTAATGTAAAATATTCAAATGTTTAAATGAATTCAGTTCAGACATAATCATGCATCTTTGGTTTTTAGCTTCAGTAATTCTTGATGCAAATACTGGGGTAAGCAAACTCCAATGTTCTTGGTAGAAGATGCTCATTTTAGGTATGCTCATCCAATCAAGGAAGGGAGTTTGAAGGCTACCATCCTTACAGGGGTTAAGGTTGTGGTGTATGGTCTATGCTGTATATTGGTTGTGGTAGTGTTTTTCTGGGGGTAGACAAACAAGGTATGGAGTCATAGAGGTTAAGGCCAAAGGAGATCAGCAGATCTTCTAGTCTGACCTCCTCTACTACAGGCCACTAAACACCACTTAGCCATCTTCACACCAAATCCAACAACTGAATTAGATCAAAGTATTCCAGAGCTTAGGGGACTAAACTATTATGTGCCATAGGCAGAGAACAGGAAGGACTGTAGTGCACCAATGCCTAGGTTCCTGGCAATAGCAGGGAAATGATTCGGTGAGATATGCCCCATTAATCCTGGCAAGTAACCCACATCCCATGCTACAGAGGAAGGTGGCATGACCCCCAACCCCTGCAAATTCCCTGTAAGATGACCTGTGGCGGCAGATTTCTTCCCATCCCCAAATAGAGTTATCAGTTAGAACCTGAGCATGTGGAGAAGACCTATCAGCCAAGCCCTGAGAGACAATTTTCAGTACCACCTCAGAGGAATGACTCCACTGTCCAGCATCCCATCTTCATCCATGGCCATCTCTGGTGCTTCAGAGGATGCGTACAACCCTCCCACCCCCACCCCCCGTGAATACATCAGGGAAACAAAAAATTACTTCCTGACCCCTGCCAGTGACTGGCTAAAGCTCTGAAGCCTGAGATTGTAGGAACATAAGACATGAAATATAAGGGACCCCCTGGGCTGAGAAGCCCAGTCCTCCACCCCCACAGGTAAACCTGTCATACAACCCACTCATAAAACTAGAGAACTTTATCTTAAAACTAATTTGGTTGTTTGCCCCCAGAATTTCTATTGGGAGTCTGTTCCAGAACCTCACTCTTCTGAGGGTTAGAAATCATCTTCTAATTTCCTGTCTAAATTTGTTCATGGTTAGTTTATACACGTTTGTTCTTGTGCTGTATGTTGCTTAACCTTTCATTTACTTGATTCTGTGATTTTGTGTCAGATATGTTGTGTGTGGCAACCTTAATTTGCAGAACCAATTTTTTTGAGTATATATATCTAAATTACACCTGCTTTGTACTACGTTTGAGGATGAGACAGATGCATAGAGCTGCTGTGGGCATATGTTGTCCACATTGTTCAGTACTGAAATGGTTAATGTAGCTGAATGTGAATCACAGCACTCCCTCATGCTAGCCAAAGTCCAGGTACTCTATATATAGCCCAAACTTTGACTTAATCGTGTGGGACTTACCATCATTTGTTGGCTTGCGTCAAATAAATGTAAAAAGATATATTAATAACTCTACAGAGTGCTTTAATAGCTCAGCTCTAGAGAATGTGTCTGCCTCTGCTAATGCACACATGCTAACTTGACTTGATTTTGATTTAAAAAAAAAACTTTTCTACCTTATAACACTTCTCAAAAATATGTAGAAATAAACCTGTACAGAGCAAAACAGTTCATCTTTCTTTCTTTCTTTCTTTCTTTCTTTCTTTCTTTCTTTCTTTCTTTCTTTCTTTCTTTCAGAAAGCCATGATTAGACCTGTGCAAAATGAGATTTTTTTTTTTTGGCTTTTGCTAGCAAGTCTAAAAAAACCCAAACCCAACCATTTTGGGTTGAATGAAATGTTTTGTTCTGACAAAATTGAAATATTTAGTTTTTGATTTTGACCATTTTAAAATAGATTGATTGGTTTTTAACTAAAATTAAAGGAAATTTTGAAACAAAAAAAAATTGTTTTGAATCAAAAACTTGAAATGTTTAAACAATTCAGCTTTTTCAGATTTTGTTGGTTTTTTTTTAAATCTAGATAATTCTGCAAAACTGACATAAATTTGTGAAGTATTCCAGTGTCACTGAAGGTGCATTTTTTTCAGTAGAAAAAGTTTGCCCAATTCTAGAAATAATGCAGTTACTGAAGTGCGTTTGAGGCATCTCTATATTACTGTATTTTATGCATGCAGTATCCTCCAAGTAGCCTGCAGTTTTAATCCCAGAGTTAGGTTCCCAGATATCTGCTAAAATCTTAGTGCATGAAACTGGCATACAAAATGTGTGACAGAGGCTCCAAAGGAAGGACGTTGTCTGAAAGAGGACTCTAATCCATGTAGGATTCATATTTTTAATATTATAATGGTTTTCTAGTATAAATTTTTTTGATGTATATATATTTTCTCTCTAATCAGTTTTAAAATGTCAGCATTGCTCATGTGATTGAGCAGGGCCATCTCTCCCCTAAACCTATGAGCAGGACCATGGACTTCCGGGCTGTACTTTCAAATTGCGGCCAGTAGGTTGGAACAGTGAGCTTTATCAATAATTCTCTAGGAAGGAGTCTCCTTTCAGTTATGGTCTCTGTGGCTGAATAAAGGAGGAATTAAAGCCCCATGATTGACCAAGTGTGAATTCTCATGGAGCAGGCATTGCAAAGGGAGAGACCTGTAGAGGAGGCTTATGGGAGGTGCTACTGCCATAAGTTAGGGCAACCCCTTGACTTGTTTACAGTATGCATTGTTCATTCTGGCTCCCAGAGCATCCTGGAATCAGGAGGATGCAAAGGTGGCAAAAAAGCTCCTGCTTTTGGGCTGGGAGTTCTGGGCTCCATCTCCAAGAGGCACAGCACTTGAGCTCACCCTCATTGTTTAACCTGTGGTATTCTGGATGTCTTTAGACTCTTTTCCAAAATAAACTATTTCCTTCTCCTTCTCTCTTTTGTAAAGCAAGAAACCAGAGAGTTATTAACTCTGTCCATGAGCATAGCTCAGGGGTGGGCAAACTACGGTCTGGGGGCCGCATCTGGTCCCCCAGATGTCTTAATCCGGTCCTTGAGCTCCCGCTGGGGAGTGGGGTCTGGAGCTTACCCCGCTCCGGTGCTCCAGTCGGGGAGTGGGGTCTGGGGCTTGCCCTACTCCATGCGTATCCCGGAAGCAGCGGCATGTCCCCCTTTTGGCTCCTATGCAAAGGGGCAGCCAGGGGGCTCCGTACTCTGCCTCCACCCCAAGCGCCACCCCTGCAGCTACCACTGGCCATGCAGGCAGCACGCAGAGCTGTCTGGATGTGCCTCTGGGTAGGAGCTGAACGGGAGACATCTGCTGCTTCTGGGAGCTGCTTGAGGTAAGCGCTGCCCAGAGCCTGCACCCCGACCCCCTCCTGTGCCCCAACCTCCTGCCCTGATCCCCCTCCTGCCCTGCGAACCCCTTGCTCCCAGCCTGGAGCACCCTCCTGGACCGCCAACCCCTCACCTCCCGCAACCTGACCCTCAATTTTGTGAGCATTCGTGGCTCACCATACAATTGCCATACCCAGATGTGGCCCACCCCTGGCATAGCTGGTGATCCATGAAGGGATTCACTGCAGTCACATTTGGTTGGGGGATATGGGTAAAATTATTGCTTCTGTTTGTCATAAATCTCTGACAAGTTTAGGGTTTATCTAGGAGGTGTCTGTGTTTTTTCTTTCTTCAGAGGAGCATATGGAAATTGTTACACTCCCTGTATGTGAATGACTCCCAGATACTCTCTAACTATTCATAGCTTCCCTCAAGGTTATTTTTAGGATTCTGCTTTTGCCAGCAATGGAAGTTAACACTTAATTCATTATCTAATTGAGAAAGTGCTCTGCCCTTGAATAATCTGCAATTAATTCTGCCCTGTGTGATATCATACAAAAATCATATTTCTCATCCCTCTCTGCCAAAGCCTGAATAAAGTCCAACACATGACCTTCTCGATAGATATTTATTTTACAGTTAAATAAATCAGGTGGATTTAATTTTCAGTTCACGTTTATCCAGCCTGATATCTGCCTGCATATTTCTGTGGCTTCTTCTGTCTCCCCCAACAGGTTCGTGTGAAGTGATTTCGGTGGGAGAGGAGGACATTTAGACTGTTAGTCAGCAAAACACATGAGCACATGCCTATGATTTTCATGAACTGGGGCCCAGCACTTTGCAGGGAAAGGTCCTTTCCAGATGTAAGCAGAGTCAGGAAGAGCTCCACCCTGACATCTGGTGGTGAGGTGTGGCAAGTTGTGGAAAAGAACTTCAGGGGCTGTTCTCATTTGCATAGGCACACCCACCCCGCCTAGAATGAGCCCATAGCTGCCCAAATGGTCACTTTGGCTGCTGTGGGATCCCCAGTGTCTCTGTTATTGGGGCAGAAAGAATAAATTGTTATTATCCTGGTTGTGGAAATCGAGGACAGCGGAACTGTACTTGGCCTTTTGTTATGATAGAGGGACTCTCCATCAACTAAGTAGCACTAACTGGGCAAGGTACCTGGGTTCCAAACTCTGTGAATTGAGAGAGGCTGGAGACAGGTATTAGTATGTTGTGGTGTGGGCCCCCTTTGTAACATCAATTGCACCTCCATCTCTCTCCACTGTAGAACATCAGAGCTAATTTTGGGTCTATTAGGAGTCTGGCTACAGGTGCTGAGCTGAATTCACTTTGGCCTTATGGTGCACCAGCCCTGAGGCTCCCACTACTACAAGCTGAAATCACCAAAGAGCTAAAATTAGTAAGAGCTGAAATCACTGAGCACTGTGTTAAGTAGTGGGGAGCCTGAAGATCTATTGTGGAGTGGAGCAGTTCGTGGAGCGGCTTGTGGACCGGCTGGCGGAGCAGTTCATGGGATGGTGGAAGCTGCTTGCAGAGCAGAGCGGAGCAGTTCATGGGACGGCTAGAGAGGCTTGTGGACCGGCTGGCGGAGCAGTTCGTGGGACGGCGGGAGCTGCTTGCGGAGCGGAGCAGTTTGTGGGACGGCTGATGGAGCGGCTCGTGGGGCGGATCGGAGTGAAGCTCTATGGAGCTGCGGGGCAGTCAGCTTCAGACTATGTAAGGTGCCCCTTACCCCTTCCACCCCCCCTCCCCATTTTTCACCCAGACTAGGGAGTAACACTCTGCAGATGAACTTTTGAACTTTGGGGCTGGACTTTTGGGATGTTGGACTTCTTGGACTTTGAGTGATTTTTGGGTTGCTGGACTCGAGACGTTTGGGTTGTTGGACTCAAGAACCCGAGGGAAAGGACATGGCCCAATTTGCTGGGGTGGATCTTTGCTCATGGTTTGGTTGATGAACCCTAGTTGTGGTGTTTTCCCAATTTAATGCTGATGTCGTTTACCTCATGTTATTAAAGATTCTCTGCTACACTGAGACTCTGTGCTTGTGAGAGGGGAAGTATTGCCTCTTTGAGGTGCCTAGGGGTGTGTGTAAGATTTTCCCAGGTCACTGGGTGAGGGCTCGAGCTAGTTTTGCATTTGCTTTGATGAGAGGGAACCCCTGTGTACTGAACCCGGCCCTTGCTGCTATCAACTCGGCCTGGCAGAAGGGTTACACTTACAAAGAAAGGTTTCAAAGTAACAGCCGTGTTAGTCTGTATTCGCAAAAAGAAAAGGAGTACTTGTGGCACCTTAGAGACTAACCAATTTATTTGAGCATGAGCTTTCGTGAGCTACAGCTCACTTCGTCAGATGCATTCAGTGGAAAGTCGATGCATCCGATGAAGTGAGCTGTAGCTCATGAAAGCTTATGCGCAAATAAATTGGTTAGTCTCTAAGGTGCCACAAGTCCTCCTTTTCTACATACAAAGAAATTCATTGCCATACGTAAAGTGAACCACCACTTCTAAACATGTTTATATTTCGAAAACAAATACCACAATATTGCCACTTTCTGTTATTGCAGCGAAAGCTGCAGCAACACTCCTTGTTTACAGCCAGCACCCTACTGTTTTTATCCCTAGAAGGAAAAGTCCAGAAATAATCCAACATTATGTTTAAAATACTCAGATTTAAACATACAAGCAATATCGACCAAATACATGATTCCCCCTCCCAGTTTTGAAATGACTCATCTGACTTGAGCTGATTTTGAACTATGCCTCTCCTCCCTGTACACAGCTTGCGGTGGCTGGGCATCACCTTCTCCTGCATCATCTTCTTTCAACTAGCAGTATCCAGGAACTCTGGAGAATGGGAGAAGGGAGAGCTTCGAAATAGGTGTGTGTTATCAGGAGAATAGGTAACAATTACATATACATTTTATTAATAATATCTTGAACTTGGAGATGTGCATTAGCCTCCCAGGTGACTATATAACTATAATGTTCATTTCCCCCCAAGAACTGTCTTATTCTTTGCTTTTTTTTTTTTTTTTTTTACTCCTTCACTGGATTGTCACTTCCTTCTGTAATTTCTGTGGGGCGGGATGTGTCTATATGTATTTCAGTACACTGTACACATTTTACTGTGCCATGTAAGTACAACTTAGTAATATTACTGTTTCAGGATGTGAAGATGCTAAAAGGGGTGTGTGTGTATTTGATTCAGTTCATCTACCATTCTGAACTTTGCTCCTGCAAAATAAACATCTTCTTAAATTCACATTTAAGTCACGGCAGAGGAGGTACAAAGCACCTTTCATGATAAGGCCCAGAGGAAATTGCTGGGGTGGGAAGGGAAGGGAAGGGGAAACCACAGAAATAAGCAGGTAGATATCGTTGGTACCAATGAAAAGTAAAACATATTTTGCCTCTAAACCGTATATTTCAATGTAGTCACAGCACAACATTGTCTGGCAGCTAATGCCGAGGTGTACCCAAGACCTTTCTTTTACACGCAGAAAGCTTTTTTTCCTGTCACCACTTTATTTTATGATAATGTAGCTTCAATTGTATTGTCTTATGTATTGTAGTGGAACAAAGCAACAGTTCTCTATAGTGGCAGTTTGAATAGATTACTGAAGATAATCTAGAAGTCAATACATGTTGGCTTTAGCCAGTTAGAGAGTTGCTCATCTAGAAATTGTCAGTTCATTTAGAGTATACTGTACATTTATGACTAAGCTGGATTCTGAGTAGCTGAGTAATTTTTAAACGTAATTACTATCTAGCCGCTATAAAAGTTATGATTAATTCCCTCCCTCCCCAGCACATAGGAGATGAACTACCAAAACACTTATCAACAGGCACTCTCCTAGCCTAGAATTCAACTGTATTGACAAGTTGCAATTACACAAGAATTGCCATAATGGGTCAGAACAATGGTCCATCTAGTAGTAATGTTTACTTGATGCTATGGGATGGGATTCATCCACAAGGTAAATGATAGCATATTGCCAAGCCCCACAAAGTTTGATGCATAATATTTGCCATTACAGAATTCACTTTTAAATAACCTGAATGTGTGTTCCCTGTCTACCTTCTTTCTAAGATGTTTGTTGCTGTTTGGAGAGGAGAAGGGACAAGAGCAGTGAGATAGAACCTATAAACCTGTGCTTTAGGGTCTTCTCCCATCTTCCTTCTCCCAATCTCTCCTAATTTAAATTAGTTTCATTTTGTGGCACAGTCCAGATTTTAACATAGGTCCATTGTTCACTATGCCCATTGATGGGAATCCGAGGAAACTGATAGGTTAATTCTGCCAAATGATAGAGAATGAGGGGGCAACAATAACCTCTTTGGAGTCCCTTTACAGAGACAGAGTAAGTATAATGAGTGCTTGCAAAATAATCAGAGGAGAAAAATAAACCTGTGTTGGATAATCAGTTACTTATGGAGGAGGCAAAACATGTGATTGTTAGAGACTTAGCAGCAGTAATGTGAATTTCGTGTTCTTGAAGGCAGAAACAAATGCTTTAAAGAAAAAAATGTTCTTTGACTTTCTGCTGTAGACAACATGTGGTGTCAGGCCAGATAGCCCAGTTCATGTTGCAGCCCAGTTCATGTTGCATGTTCATGTCATATGAAATAACTGATTAATCTGACAAGTTCTTAGGGGACGAATTCAAACTGCATCAGAATGTCACCTCTCACTTTCTGAAACAGCTCAAGCAGATAGGGCTAATAATAACCAGATGCACCTTGGTTTCATCACTACCAAATGCAGTAAACTCTTTTCCTACCTAAAGAGGGAATTAACTTAAAGCATTGTGTGGAAAATATAGATTTATCTGAACAAGTCCATTTTTCATTCCCCACATTGCCAAATCTGGTCCAAGAAATTCAGCTTATGCTCACAAAGAAGATTTGAACAGTCACCGCACACCCATGATATCTTCTATTTTTTGTTCATGATTTTACATCTATTTTATTCTTTCTCATATTATAAAAATTGAACCAAATGTTTGGTAAGAAGGCACAGAATTTTTATTTAGGAATCATTTGATAAGCACTTCACACAAACCAAAATAGAAAATGTATGCACGTCCCACTGGATCCTCGGTTTTCTTCTACATCTCTGATACAGTTGTTTTCCAATAGAGCACATCAGTGAAGCCTTCAGCTTAAAAATGCCCATGTGGCAAGGAAATCATAAAGCAACATGTCACCTGTTGGAGTCTTATGGTAACATAAGACTCACTAAAATGATGCACAATGGAGTAAAATGTCAAAGTAATATTTTTATATGTAATAGGAGGACAAACATTTTAATATTTATAATCATTAGAAATACATCAACCAACCAGCAAACGAAGGGAGAGCTGATATCCAATATTTGAAATATACCCATTAACTTTCTTCTAGGCTACACCACCTTGTACTACTTGTTTGGTGTTCCTGTCAGAGCTCACAAACTAAGCATCCGATGACGTGAGCTGTAGCTTATGAAAGCTTATGTTCAGATAAATTGGTTAGTCTCTAAGGTGCCACAAGCCCTCCTTTTCTTTCTGCGGATACAGACTAACCCGGCTGCTGCTCTGAAATTGAGTAGGGTTTGGCAGGGTCAAGTCTTGGACGACACCCATTCACTCAAGGACTGTGTGCCACTGGAAGTGGAGTATATGATCTAGCAGGTGGCACTCTTCCCTCCAAATCAATGCTGACCGAGTACCTCAGCCTCCACATCTGTAAAATGAGAATAACATTTGGAATTACCTATCTCACAAGGCTAAAAGTGACACCTGTTGCAGTTGCAGTCTTTCAGGTGAACAGAGGTAATCAGGGCAGAGGTCACTTAAAGATCTTACAGCTCTTTTCAGAAAAAGACTTGGGGTGTTGCTTGGTGTCATGGCCAAATTCCAGGTCAGGTAACAACTTGCTGTTCAATTAAATTCTCTGTGCTGTCTCAGTAAGAAAAGGAAGTGAATACTCTTTCCAAAGTGCATAGTATTGGCATGATGTGAACTGTTAAACAGTTTCTTATTCTGCCCTTTTCCACAGAAGCAGTTGCATGTCAAAGGTAGACGCAAGGATCCTTGTGTGTAAGTTTGTAAAGTGGGAGGGAATACTTTGGGATGTAAGATGCCACATCAAATGTACTATCACTGCATTATTCAAACTTACAACTGACGTCCCATGGGGTTATTTCTAATTCTTACTGGATTACTTTGATCAGAGTAAGGGCCAGGTTAGGGAGTCAGAAACTCCTGAGTACTAATTCTGGCTTTGCACTGACTAATTGTCTGACCTTGGGCAAATGACTGTACCTTCTCTGTGCCTCATTATCCTCATCTGTAAACTGGAGCTAATACCTGCCATAAAGGGGTGTTGGATAGCCTCTGTGTAATGCACCCGCACCAGTATGCAGCCTAGTGCTTGCCTTAAGAGAGATCAGCAGGGATATGCCTAGAGCAGTGAGTATGTCAGTGTAAAAGGTATTTTTCTTTTGCTCTCATGTTGAGACTCTGCTGTATTCTAGAAAACTACAAATACCCAATGGACCGAGAATTGCGTGGGATATTGTCATTTTAACTTTTAAAAAACCAACCCCAACAAAATACAACCCATGGCTTTTGATTCTTCTCTCCCCTGTGGCTAGGCCCCTGGCAGGTTAACTGGCACACAGGTCACAGCATTTATACTGATATGTTAAACAAGCCAAATAATGACAAGTCTATTTTTGGAAAGCTTTGAGAAGAAATGACATAGCTTGATAAGCAGTATAAAGTTTAGCTCACAGTCACTATAGTTAAAAGTGAAGCTAAAGCAAACAGACAAGAGAACCTATACTATATATTTAGCAATGAAGTGCTGCTACACTTCAAGTAGTTGTCACAACAAAGTTTTGTTGATAAACGGTAGCCCTGCACAACTGCCAAATTAAACTCGGGTGCTTGCCTGGATTTGGAGTTGACTCATTACTCAGATAAAATTCTTAAGTTTTCTGAATAAAATCATTCAGAGCACGTAGTAAGAGCTGCCAAATAGGAGTCTTATTGATTTTTCAACAGTTATTCACCATGGTAAGCGGATTTGTGTTTGCATGCAAACTTTTTTTTTATCCAATGTAAAATGTCTACAAATCCTAACATCTGATTACTTTCAGATTATATGCCCAAGAATGCATGCCCACATCCGTATTGTGTATAGCAACAAGGAAAGGAGTGCTAATTCAGCAGCACCGGGGCTGTGAATGGTACAGACATGTTATAAATACACCTAACATATAAAGAATAAAGCAAGCAACGGTATTCTGAACATGATGCCTTTGGGAATTATGTGTAAAGGAGAACTTGCATACATGTGTGAGCACATCTCTGTGTGTGTGTGTGTTAATATATTTTGTTACGCTGGGAGTTGGGTGAAACCTCGTTGAAGCTGGTGGGCCTAACTATCGCCCTTAATTCAGGATAAATTTAGAAAGTAATTAAGCTCCCTTATGGAATAGATAGCTGAAGCAATAGGAGCCACTGTTGAAAACATAGGCCACATGTAAGGCTGGAGTAAGAGTGGAGCCATGTGTTCTGAGAGTTTTCCCTGGCGTCTGAATGCAAGCACAAGGAGCTGGGTATTGTTTAATGGAGGCCAGAGAACCACTTGAGGCCACTAGAAGCTGACTTTCAGAGGAACTGAGCATCCATGCTTCCATTTGAAGTCCGTGGGAGTAGTGGATGTTCAGCACTTCTAGACACATCAGGCCATAGGTGTCTTAAATTGGGCACTCTAGAGATGCGCCGTCAAAAATTTGTGGATTCTTGCAAGTGTGTGTCTGCATGATTTACCTCAGGTCACAGAGGAAGAATACAGCAGAGCTAGGTATAGAAGCCATGTGTCCTGATTTCCAGCTCAGTAACTTAACCACAAGACAATCCTTCCTGTGAAACTGTTCACCAGAGGGAAAATATTTCAACCTTCCTAGTAGATCATTAGATCCCAATGGATCATTTGTTAGCATTTGTTTTTGTACACTGAACCGCTGTTATATTGTGAGCCTTTCATAAAGGCTTGCGTGCTGAGCTAATCAGAAGGGATTTTAACAGGTGAATGTTAAGATAAAAAACTGTAACCACAATTAATTAGTTTTTCCCTTCAGAAAGATTCTGGTTCCCTTTCTCTAGCAGCCTTGATGCACTAAACTGACGACTTGGCAGAGAGGTATTTCATGTTTAATCTCAACATTGTAAGCAATGCAGGGTGAGGGTGAAACGCACAAATCAAGCAGGAGGTGAGTTAATCGGACTTGAGACCATCTCTTTAACATGGATGAGTACAGCAATTTAAACACAATGGCATTTTTCAGACTGCTAACCAAACACATGCTTTGGAGGACTGTGCATATTCTATGTGTCTTGCAGTCGATAAAAGGGTAAAGCTGCTGGAGTCGTACCAGTGCCCAAAGGCAGTCCCGAGAGTCTTTAGAGTAAAACAAAACGTTCCCATGATCTGAAGTGAACTTAATGCTTATGCTGGTGTGCTTCTGGGCAGAGGGTTTGATTCAAAGACTGCTGCTGCACTAGCTGTGTACTTAGCAAGAAGACTGGTAATCTCAGAGACATGTGTTAGCAGCCTGAGCCAGAACATGATGTGAGGTTCATTATTTGAAACGTTCACCTCAGCTTCAGTGAATGCGGTGATAACAGCAGCACATGGTTCTAGTCTTACGTGAAGTTCACTCCAGTGCAAGTGAACGAACACATCCTCAGACAGTGTAACCGTAAGACAGCATGAACATGAAGCAGGATGTTTTCATGTATTACCTGAAAGTGAACTTTCGGTTCACATTCTGTATTAAAGAGTTATTCCTCCAACTGTCGAACACAGCTGCTGAAAACGCTGTAACGAGATTTTGGACCTCCAGGTTTGTTAGCTCTCTAGTATTTGTGGTCATAAACAGATGAAAATGAATCAGCATGTTCAGGCATAGACTTGAGTTCTTTCAAAGAATTAAAAGGTGACGAATCTTCCCAACCTGAAAGTAATTAGGTTCCCTGTTGTTTTGTAAAATATTCAGCAGCCCATGTGATATTGACTACCAGAAGATTTTTTTTTTTAAAGCATGCTATTGTGTGCTATAATGGCAGAAAACTAATTTCTTCCCTTTATCCAGTGTCCTGGGTGTCTTTGTGTGTGTGTGTGCAGAAGATACGTAATACATAGAATAAAGGTACATAATACACACGGACATACAGATAAATGTAATTAATAAACTAATAAAATAAATGAAAGCTGAATTAGAACAATGAATTTTAATGAAGTTTGTGTGGAATGTAGAACGAAGTTATGTGAGTGATTAGACATAAAATAATCATTTTGTTTTGCAAGATCCCGTAGCAGGTAAAGCTGCCATTGATGCTTTACAATAATGCTCACATTTAGGGATGGACAAACTTCTCATATTCTTCATGAATTTTTCCCTTCTTGGGCTAGATTATCATCTGAAGGCCACTTATGGTTTCTGTAAATGTATTCATTATTTGTAATTATTCCCTGAATAGTTTAGATGAATAACTTCCAAATCTAAGGGTTGTCTATGCATTGCTATTCAGAATTCAGTGTGTATGATTTTTGTGGTAGCTGATTAGATGACTGAAACCTCTTAAATAGGGCAGTGATGGAAGATGAACTTCTGGTTCTGGTTTTCAGACAAAGATGTGTCTGTGATCAAATTCTTGAAATGTTCAGGATTTTCAAATACATAACAGTTGCCCAAATACTTGTGGAGGGCAATATTCTCGCATGTATGTTTTCCTCTTAAGATTAACTTAACTGGCTTTCAACTGGATTTTTTTTTATAATTCAAAAAAATATAAAGTTAAGAATCATTCTGACATAGCTCTGAGCAGGAGGTGACAGGGTGTTGTATGTTGTCTGAGATACATTCTCCTGGCAGAAAGGAGTGTGGCATCTTGTAAACTGCTAGATTTCACTCTGTCCAGGTACTTATATGCCTGTTATTATCATAGTGTCCAAGCCCATCATATTATCACCTCTGAAATGGGGAAACATTATTGTTCCATTCATGGAGTAGGAATTGAGGCGTAGAGCAATTAAGTGACTTGCCCAAGGTAACACAGGAAGTTTATGGCAAAGGCAGGAATTGAACCTAAGAGAGGTCTACATATACCACTTGCACAGATTTAACTAAGTTGTCTTTTTAAATTGATTTAGTTAAGTGGGTGCAACTCCCTGTGTGGAAATACTTAAATCAGTTTTCATTTGTTTAATATGCTGACTTTATTTTGTGGACAAATCATAAGCCTTCTGAGTCCCAGTCCGTTGCCATAAAGACAAGATTTCTCCCTTTATCCTTGCTTTGGTTAAAAATCTTCCCTGGCTTGCATGAGCACTAACATTTGGCCAATTTGTCTGTAATTGAAAGTAGAGTAATACTGTGTACTGGACATGACTGTTAGTTCAAAGGACTCACCCACTAGCTTGCCAAACATGACTATTTCAGCAATTCCAGGCTCTCGCTGCTCAAGTAGCAATATCCACTGGTGAGAGAGGTAAAAAGCCAGTTCTAGTGTTGTAAAGCCAATTTTTGTTGTTGTTACTCTTACTCTTTCAGGAAGTTCTAGTTTTACTCAAACTGTTTGGGCAAAGTTGGTGTCACTATTTCAATTCGATCAAAAATGTTTTCATGTATGTTTTTCAAAAATGCCCCACAGGACACACCGATATAAATATCCCTAAGTTTTACTGTGCTTACCTGCTCTTTGGGACACTGACATTCCACACAGTCATGTTTTGCTGCTGTGCTGCTACGCCAAGAATTTCTGGGAGCTGGCTTTTTGTTTGCTCTTGATCTCAGGGCAGTTACAAAGTGTAAGCATTGCCAACTCTTGATTTTTTTGTTGTTGGTTTTTTGTTCATTGTGAATCTTGTGACATTTGGTGTTTTCCTTAAAGCCCCAGTTCCTGGAACTATGCAAATCTCACCTTTCATTTTTTCAAAAACGAGGAAATAGAACCCTAAATTAATTATTTTTAATTATTTTTTAAAATTCTAATTTTTAAACCAATCCCATGATTTTTGAATACTTGGGGTTGGCAATGCTGTGTACAGTCTGTGCTCTATGTTCTGCATCTATTTTCCTAATGACCACTGCTGTACTAATCTGTTCTTTTTTCCTCTTGAAAATTATTTGCATGTATACTGTATATCTATCTGAAGGTCTTGTCGACAAGCACTCTGTCACAGGGTGAACTAGGCCTTCAAGAGGGGTTCAGGGCCCAGCTCTGTTGTATTCCTAGTTTCCTCCCAGATCCAGGGGATTCTGGCCAGGGACCCTTGGATTTGTAGTCCTAAAAGCAAGGCCTACTGGGAAAGCAAGTAGTATAAAGGCAAGCTACTTTTTGCAGTATAGAGAAAGACCTGGAGAAAGCAGTAGTTGCTGGTAGGGCTCTTCAGTGACTGGAGACTGGGCCAAGAGGGTTCACAGCTGAGAGGGAGTTGGGGAAAGGTGCTTGGGGAGGGGCTGTGTTGAAGAAGCCTGGAGAAGAGGCAGGACTGGAGCCCTAAGAGACGAGCATTCATGTAAACATGCCCACATAGCAGAGGGAAGGCCAGGTTTCTCTATGACTCAAGAGTGCCACCTTGAACTGGTGTGTTGAAACTCCTGCAACCATGGATGGGAAGGACTGTTTGTGGATCCCTGACAAGATCACACAGACTCTGTGACCCAGGGCGGGTGAATGACGGCCGAATCCCTCACTGAGAAATGTTTTCTCTTGTACTTTAGTTTACCACACAAGGGGAAGCCCTTTAATTTGGCCTGAGAGGTTAACTACCTATCCTACCAGGAGAAGGAAAGACAGGCAGCACCGCACCCAGTGTCGGAGGTAAGTAATCCTCTCGCATGCACAAAAGTTAGCTGATCTGAATAAACAAACAAGCTAGTTTATTATGATAGTAATAGTGCACATGCAGACTCTGCCTAAGAGAAGATTACTCCAGTGAGCTCAGTTGAGTTGTCTGATTATGCCTGGGCTAAATTTGGTGAAATCATAGAGAGATGATTTAAGATGCAAAATTTGGATCTGGATTGGGATTTCTAGTACTTCAGAGTTCAGGGATGTTTGGATCTGGGGTTTTGGTTAAATCCATTTGTAAAATCAGGATCTGCGTTTTTAGTTTGAATCCCAAAGTGTGGGGCATTTAGATGTGACATTTCGATTCAAGCCAAGCTATAAATGATAGTAAGTAGAGCTAACTGAAATTTTTTCAGTGAATCCCTTTACAATGAAAAATGCCTATATTTTTGGCGGTACAAATGTTTGGGCTTTTCTTTTTTTGTAAATTGAACACTTACTGAAAACTTTTTTTTTAACAATCAAAAATGGTTTATGAAAACCAAATATTTTTTCAGGTTTTGCTTTTCACTTAAAATATTATTAAATTATATTATTATATATTAATATTAAACATTTTAATTTTTGTTTAAATGTCCTATGAAAATTATTTGCATTTTCCTTCCAGCTCTAATATTAAGTCAGGACCCTGGAGAGATAGTGAGCTTGATTCTAAGCTCTTTGGGGGCAGGGGCTGTCTTTTCTTCTGTTTGTTCTGCATCTAGTACAATGGGGTCCTGGGCCATAATTAGGACTCTTAGGCAGGATGGTAATACAAATAGTAAATATTACAGTGACTGATTCTATGTACAAGGCCCATTATTTTGTTTGAGCACACGGGGAACAAGTTAACAGTAACAGGACAAAGTGGCACTCTAGTTTGTGTGAAGCGTGTACCAGCACTGCGACAGGACAAGTTAGTATTTTCCATTGAAAACTTCTTCATTTTTGGAACGTATCCTGTCTCTCTCCCCTCCCCCCCCATTTCTTGAAATTTGACATATATAGATGGGTAAATTATATCAGATGAAATTAGAAAACTCTTTGAACTTTCTCCCATTCTGAAACCCACTTCCATGGTTCTGAAACGAGGTGCCTAGATATCACAGTGGAGAACAACCTTATAAAAACATGGATAAATGATGGAAGAACTGCTCCCCCTGCTACCATTTTTGCTTGCCTTTGTGCTTCCAGTATCCAGCAAAAGCAGGAAATTAAAATGTTGATATAGAAGTAGTCGTATTGTTCTTATGATATTGCATTCAACAGAGTAGGCAGAGTTTTGGAAATATTGTATAACAACCTGTTGAGAGATTTCAAGCCAAACTTTGTAGGTTCGTTAGGATTTGGGAAAGGTTGAATAGGCTTTGGCTAAATCTTGAATTTTGGATGCTCATCCATTCTTAACCCAATCTCTGATTTTTTTCACTGATAAAGGGAGCCTCCTACAATGCTCCCTGAACTCAGTAAAAAGATTCTCATGGACTTGAATGGATGTTGGAACAGGGCCAAAATGTGGATTTAATTTATAAAGCAGTGCAACTTAGATGAACAGCTTTTCAGACACAGCAGTTAGAAAAAGGTCAGTGGTTTTAGTTCCCTTTTTTGAAAAATCTGCTTTTATCTAAAATAGCATCTTAAGCTGACATTTTACAGGCCCCTCACTTGAAGCCATAGTGTATCATTGGATGCCTCTGTGGGCTGGAGCTGATATTAACAGCCCAATGAGAGCTTTTTGCTGAAACATGTCTGGGGTGGTTGAAATTACTAACTCATATTTTAGATAATGAGTTTTAATAGGGATGGCGGCCTACCTCAGTATTCTGATCTGAGTGCTGATGGGTCCTGCTATTTGGTGATATCTGGTCTCCATCCCCCCCCGCAATACAAACATGTGATCAGAATTGGCTATTCCCACCTCACATGGCACTCGGAATTAAATACAAAGAAGTATGATAAAATAATGCAGCTAGTTATTCATGCACACAAGTCACCAGGTCCACACAGTTCTGCTTACTGCTCAAAATCTCCAAACAACAGGCTTGTGCTTTGTTGCTGGACTAAAACATATGACATGGAGCCCACAAGCTGTCCCATGTGCTGAAATCCATGATGCAACAGGTATTCAGAGACTCCAGGTCAAATCAGATAAGATTAGATGGAGGCAGGATGACAAACACACAGCTTACTACACTTATCCTCCCTTGCTCCCATTTCCTGAATGCGAGAATTGCCTCTGAGTGTCTGAAAACCTGTGTCCCCTATGTATTTCCATTTTATACCCACCTCTGCCAACAAAGCCATGCATAAAATATCCTCACGCAGTTTGGAAGATGTCATCTATTATCAGCTAAAGTGGGAGAGGCACTTTAGATTAAATTAAATGAATGATTTGAGCAAGGAAAGCAGCATGATTTGTATTCATGATATTGAGAGGATAGCTATCATAGAACATGCATATTAAAGAAAAATAATAGGAATAACAAATAAAACTGCTTATTATACTAGTAAGATAAAACATTTTGACTTAGTAGTTGATGCAAACTTTGGGTAACTGCTCTGTATTTAATAAATAGATGTTAATTTTCAAGGAACTAGCCAGACAGTATGTAACTCTTCTAATACTGGTGAGTTCCTCCCTGGACAGGAGATCTCATGATTTATTAAACCACATATTAATGGAAATGTTGCAGGGAGAAAACTATTCAGTTATACTGTGTGTTTAATAATAATCACCTATAAAGTGGACTAAGATGGGCTCCAATTTTTTTTTAGTACTTTCCTTCAGAAATTTTAAGGGTATCTTGATGAGGAAAGCCAACAAGGAGTGACAGAGGTATGCTTTTGTACGTTATAGTGTGTCTGGGGAGAGAATAAGGGCTATGACTAGAGCTGGGTGTAAACCTTTTACAGCAAAATATGCAGATTCGGTGACACCAAAACATGTTGCGAATTTGCGTCAATTTTGCCAAATTGTTTCTTTTTACTGAAACAAACACAAAACAATTTTTTTTAAAAAAAAGTCAACAGTGTTTTTGATCATCATTACCATGAAGCTGACACTTAGATGGACAGCAACATAACTCTTCCTGTACGCTGGTTGAATAGCTGGGCCATGGTTCTGCTTGCTCATAGCCAGGCAAGGTGATTAAATTAGGAGAAAGATTCTTCATATGCTTGGATTGTGAAACAGCAAATTTTGCTGGTGCAGTTCCCCTTCAGACCTTTAGCTAAGAGAAGGCAAAGCTGAATACATACCCTTAAGATTTTGACATATACCTCAAATGGGCTCCTCACAACTAACCTCTAACCAATAATGGGTCCATTAAACTCCTTTGTGGATCAGTCTTGGGGAAAACTGGACCATCATGGAAGAACATGCTGCATCACCTACACTCTTCATTAACAGCTCCCCGAGGTCTGCCACTGATTGCTTGAATGCCTTCTTCAAGAACTACCAGCTGCCTGGAAGGAAAGTTGTGATAATACATTAAATGCTCTGTTACAAACCCATGAAAATAAGCAAAGGAAGGTGACAAATATGACCAGAAACTTAAACAGCTTACCAAGCACAGTGCTGAAACTGCCTGGAAAAAATATCCCAGATAGTCCAGTCAAACCCTTCTCCAGCCTCCTAATTTATCCAGCATGTAGATGTTAAGGACACAGTGAGTTACCACTTGAGTTGTGTGAGATTGAGTAATACAAATAGCATCAGTCCAGGTCAGCAAACTGTTCAAGAACCTGGGCTGAGGTTTGTGAGCTGGACTAGAACCAGATTATACTCTTGTTTCATGTGGGTTCAGGGTTGAGCTGAACTGTTCTCACAGCCCAGCTGCCAAGCTTTGAATGCACATTGCATGTGACTCACTCTCTCTGATGTTAGTTATGTGCTTAATAGCATTTATCATGTATCTTTGACCACATCATCTTTGCTCTGCCCACTAATTTATTAGTGTCAGGCCCTATTTTAAGATTTCAAACTTCTTGGCAGCTTTAAACATCTTGTTGTTATTTGTTTTTTTTACAACTCTTTCCACCAAAATGTTTCCCCCTCCCCACCCAATATTGAATTCCCCTTCACCATTTGTTAGCAGGCTGGCCATTCCAAATTAAAGCTGTCAAATCGTCTACCCTGTTGTACATCATACACATTATTTTTACTTCACTTATTTGGCATGGGTCTCCTTTTGTGTGTGTGATTCTTCAGCATCAAAACTAAAATTGAATAGAGCTGTGCTGGTTTGTCGCCACCACTGCTACTGGAATGTGTGTACCAGTGTGTTCCCACGGCAATTTCTTGGGAATGTTCCTGCAAATGATCAGAATGCGTGGGTGTGCCGGCCGGAACATCTGACAGCACCTAATAAGTAATTAACACTGTTGGATTTTCAGAGATTGTAATTTTTATAGGCTACACAGCTAACACATCACAAAAATAAAGGGTGCTACTGAGCAGAATTATAGACCTGCCTAGCATGATCTGACAAAGGAACAGAGTTTTCTCCTTTTAGGGACAAACAAGGTGAGAAGCTTCATCCTGATCGTTTTAAACCAGAAGCTCTCAAAACCTTTTCACTGTGCGCTTCATGTGATTGAACAGTTGCTTTGTGGACTACCTCCTCTCATATTCACAACAGCATAGCATCTGTGTAGCTGCAATAGTACAGGCTTACTTGGAAAAATATATCTTCACCCCATTTTGAGAGGCCCAAACTGTCTGTAGATATCAGATTCTGTAATGTGTAGATATCAGTAAGTTTGGTGTGTAGTAAATACCAGGAGAGCGTGTGAGGATGAGGGCTGACGAAAAACTTTTGATAAAACTTTTTTCTGTTTGAAAATGGTGTTTCATCTAAACCAAAATGTTTTTTTTGCAGAAATGTGTCAGTTTTGACAAGAGGATAAGAAAAGAGTTAAGATTCCCACAATTGCCAGTAGGATGGTGGTTAGGGAACTTGCTTTGGATATGAAAGACTGAGGGTTGTCTCTGCTCTGCCTGATCCAGAATTCCCCATGCTGCTGGCTGTTCTGTGATGGATCTCTCTCTCTCGCTCATGTTTTTTCATGACAAAATTTGACAGGTCTCATTTTCATTTTGCATTGGAACCAAAACTGAAACCTCAATTTTTGCTGAAGTGGAATTATTATTGTTTTCCAGCCAGCCCTAGTATGGATGTGTCAAGCTAAGGGATTCTCATAAAAATATGTGGAATAATGTTAAAGGAAGATACTGTATAGCCATATTAAAAAGTAGATTTCCACTTTGTTAAAAAATCCCTTTACTAATTATCCTACTCCTTCCATTTGATTGAAATGCTGACTTAAATGACTTTTCTTTGAGTAGCTATTGGAATATGGAGAAATACCTGCACAATGTTCATGGACCTAGTGCTCAATTGAAATAGGATTTATCTATTGCAGCTCTGCATGCTAAAGCAGCCCCTCATTTCTGAGAATAAAAATTTGGGGCTGCAAAATTGACGATCTGCATCTCTTCTCCCCCTTTCCTTCTACTTGGGACGCTCTGTGTTAGGTTAAAAGGTATGTTTAGACTTAATCTGTCCTGACATGCATCTACAATACCACTGCAATGTGATGCAATACTCAGTACTTCTCTCAAGGGTATAATTTCTGGGAATTGTGTCACAGTGTCACATATGCTAATTGGTTGCTATGAGTAACATCTGGGAAGAACTATTATTTATTCTCATAGTGCAAAGCACCATAAAAAGTCACTTGACAATGAACAGTAAACACAACGTATGAGAGTCATTGGCCAGCAATCTTCTTCCACATTATGTGGTCTTCATACAGCTTGAGAAGTGCACCATGCTGCATTCTGTCAAGTCAGCCATATCATCGAACCACACTCACTGCAGATGCCCCTACCCCTGGCACTTAGTACCAGTCCCTGCAAAACTTCCTTCAGCAATCTTCCTCTGCTCCTCTAATCCAGATGTCCCACAAATTCAAGTTTTCTTGTTTTTATCATCTTGATGATGTCAGGTATCACTCTGATTCTGTTGTACATTTGGGTGATTACCTCTTTGTTAGGTGTGTGAGATATCACTAGCTAACATGCAGCAATTGCTTGTAGCATTTCAATTTGAAGGCCAAAAGCCTCCTAATGCCTGTATTCTTGGAATCCACATCTCTCATACACATATCAAGATGCTGAAGAGAAGGAAACAATTTCATTTTACATTTCATGGTAATACCTTTGCTGTTAAGAATAGTATCCATAAAACTTTGCAGCACTACTCCGGGAGTGCTGTCTATTCGTTAGAGCTAGAGGGACTAGGAGTCAGGACTGTGGGGATCATGTCCAGCTTTTCCACAAAATGATTCTGCCATGGTGTAAACTATGTCAAATGGAGTAATCTCTATACTACAGTTTATCAAACCATAAAATTATCATAAAGGTTGTTGAGGACCAACTATTGTTTGCAAAGCATTTTGAGATTCTCAGATGAAAGTTGTGGAAGTGTCCAATATTATGGAAGACTCTGGCAGTAAATTTTACCATCCTTTCTGTTTGGGATACATAACTATTTCCAAACATGCTGTTAGAAATGGGGGATAATTGAAATTGCTTCCAAAGAGCATTTCACAGAAAAATTCTCAGCACAGTTCTAGGGGGAGAAGCATTCCACCTTATTCTTGTCTTCCTTCCCCTAGAAGTGATTTTGTGCTGACATCCTGCCCATCATCTGTTCAGTTCCTAAGGTGCATGTTGTATACAACAGAGAGCTGAAATGGTCAAATAAAATCTGTCCAGCGTGGGTGATTAACTTCTTTGCCTTACTGTTTATCTGGAACACTTTGTATACATTCATTTGCAATGCCTTCACATGCTTCCTTCACACTTTATAGTCCAGTACTTGTCACTTGCACAATATCCTATCCCTACTCACTACTAATATATTAATCAATTAATTTTTCTATTCAATGAAAATGACAAGTATGATAGCTAGTCCACCTACCTAGATGAATATTTATACCATGCCTATCACTGTGGTATTGGAGCTGAGCATCCTCTTCTCAAACACTCAAGAAGATTATCCATCTTTATCTCTGAGATGTTGCATTCCATATGTTTATGGAAATATGTTTATAAGTGTAAATATGATGTAACTTGAATATGCTTTATGCAAAAGGTCTCTTGTGAGGTATCATTACAAAGCATATAATCTACTGAGTGTGTTCATCCTATTTGTAACAATGTATCATTATTGTATCTGAAATTAGGAATATGAAATATAATTCTGAGGTCCTGTTGTAGTTATGCAAAGTGTGGGCCATTAATGGTGGTTTGGAATCTTGATGGCCTCCATTAACTAGGACAATTGGTTGTAGATGGCTCTGTTTACTTGTAAGCCTTCCTGTATATGTGTGTGCCAGCGAGTGGGCAACAAAGTCTCACAGGACATGTGAACGTGTCACATAATACTGGAATCCATCTTTAACCTGGTGCTTTCCCATTTAGAAGGAGGAGTAGGAACCCGGACAGAGACAAAGGATTCCCCCCTTGTTCTAAAGCTATTAAAGGGGGTGGAACAGAACAAAGGAGGTCCTAGTCATGTGGAATCAGCTGCTTTTCACCTCAGATACCTGCTGGAACTAACAAGGTCTGTACTAGGGCAAAGGATTGGGCCCAGACTAGGAAGGAGTCTAGTCTGTGAAAGAAACTTATTGGAACATCTCTGAGGGTGAGATTTACCTGTATTCAGTTTCTAAATATATTAGGCTTAGACTTGTGTGTTTTGTTTTATTTTGGTTATTAACTTACTTTGTTCTGTCTGTTATTACTTTAAACCACTTAAATCCTACTTTTTATACTTAATAAAATCACTTTTGTTTATTAATTAACCCAGAGTAAGTAATTAATACCTGAGGGAGCAAACAGCTGTGCATATCTCTCTATCAGTGTTATAGAGGGTGGACAATTTATGAGTTTACCCTCTATAGGCTTTATACAGAGTAAAACAGATTTATTTGGGGTTTGGATCCCATTGGGATCTGGGTGCTGGAGACAGGAGCACTTCTTAAGCTGTTTTCAGTTACGTCTGCAGCTTTGGGGGCGTGGTTCAGACCCTGGGTCTGTGTTGTAGCAGGCTTGCATGTCTGACTCAACAAGGCAGGGTTCTGGAGGCCCAAACTGGCAGAGAAAACAGGCTCAGAGATAGTCTTAGCACCTCAGGTGACAGTCCCAGGGGGTCTCTGTGATCGAACCCATCACAATCTCCACATGCTTCATCAGCATCATCTGTTAACCTCATTTTAAAAAAAAGTTTTTATTATCAGTACTGTAATGGGAAAAAAGATCCTACTCCTTATTAAATGAGAAACAATCAACAATGTCTTAGGAAGGAAAGGGCATGTGTCTCTGATAGACTGACCATTATTTTTTATTATGGCAAGCATAGCATGGAACAGGAAATATTGATTGAATTTACTGTTGTAGGAAGATGCCGGGGAACCATGAATGAAAGGAACAGAGGGAATGAAAAGGCATCAAGCTGTGGGGATAGAGGGACAGCTGTGGCAGAAGGTTAGAGACATCCACTTCTTGGACACCCAAATAAGAGGCAAGTACCCATTTAATTGAGGACATAAAAAGTTACTGTTGGTGAGATCCTCACCCTGCTCTGTCCCCTATTTGCCAAATAAAAAGGCTGGTGCTAGGTGAAGGGACCTTACAAGCCCTGTTTCTGCATGGGGAAGCCAGACACAGACACTGTGGTAGACAGCCGTAATGCTGTCCTCTGAGGACCTTTCACAAGCCTTGGTAGATCATAGAAGGGAGGGTGTATGTTATAGGTGATGGTGGGTTTTTTGGGGTTAGAGCTGCATCACACATAACTGTGGAGATTCTAAGCAACATTGTAGCTGATGGGACTGCCCAGGGAGGCTGCCTGGACTTAGACAGGCCCCCTAGGCTGTCTAAATTACACCCTTGCCTCTCTAAAGCTCCAATTAGCCCAGGATCAGGAGGGTGCAAAGTTGGCTGGAAGCCACCTTGGCCCCCGTACTCACCCTGGGCTATTATGTCTGTGCTGCACCTGTTGGGGACACAGCACAAAATCTCACTCCATACATCTTTATTTCTGATGTATTTTAATTTGGACTTTGATTATGGTGTGGGGTGATGTCATTCCCCCAATGTCGATCCACACATTAGCACTACAGGCCAACGGAAAGGATCCCAGCTCTCAGTGGCTCGAATTGTGGGCCACTTTTAACATCCTAAACAAAGATCTGATTGAAGATCCAATGAACGAATTCTCTGGATTCTGCCTTCCCAGTAGGCAGTGGGCTGCACTCAACCACGTTCGGATAACACACACAGAAGATGTAGATATCTCCGCCACAAATGGAAAATCGAAGAATTGCCCAGTTGTTGACTGTGGTGAGCCATGCAACACATCATGGACAACTGCCCCATTCAGTTTACAGTTGTGGCCAATGGAGCGTACACCTAGCTACCCCAGAAGCATTAGAATGGTTTTCAAATCTTGAAATTCAATTATAATCCTATCCTTTTCAAACAAAAGAAGAAGACCTCCCCCAACCTCATCCCCAGAACAATTTTACTATAAGTGTAAGTTAATGACAACTGAAATTGCAGTTTGCTCATTTGCATTTGAAATAATTTGGGACTTCCATTCTTCTTCAGTGAACACATTTTTAAAAATGGACTTAGAATGCATTGTCTGTTCTACACTGTGCAGGCATGGAATACATTGTAGGCTGAACCCATTTTAACACCAATTTCAGCTAACCCTGTTGTTAAGCATGAGGTCTATATGAGGTCACAATAGGAAGGTTTCAGTGAGATGTTCATATGTTGCTGCCTTGGCTATCCATGTTTACTACTCCCCCACATATTGGAACAACACCAAACTAAAACCTATCACCATCCTGGCCACTATGGATGTAGAAGCCCTCTACACCAACATTCCACACAAAGATGGACTACAAACTATCAGGAACAGTATCCCCGATAATGCCACGGCAAACCTGGTGGCTGACCTTTGTGACTTTGTCCTCACCCACAACTATTTCACATTTGGGGACAATGTATACCTTCAAGTCAGCGGCACAGCTATGGGTACCCGCATGGCCCCACAGTATGCCAACATTTTTATGGCTGGCTTAGAACAACACTTCCTCAGCTCTTGTCCCCTAATGCCCCTACTCTACTTGCTCTACATTACACATATTGAATCTATTTCCCCATGTTAAGTATCCTCACACCTTCTTGTCAACTGTCTAAATGGACCATCTTGATTATCACTACAGAAGTTTTTTTCTCCTGCTGATAATAGCTCATCTTAATGAATTAGGTCTTAAAGTTGGTATGGCTACTTCCTTTTGGTATGGCTACTTCCCTTCCTACTACCTTTTCACGTTCTCTGTATGTATATATAAATCTTCTTACTATATGTTCCATTCTATGCATCTGATGAAGTGGGCTGTAGCCCATGAAAGCTTATGCTCTAATAAATTTGTTAGTCTCTAAGGTGCCACAAGTACTCCTGTTCTTATGGCCTTTATTGTATTTTTTTCTTTCAACTTTAGGAATAAATACACCCATAACTGTAAGACAGCTGGGCTAAATCAATTGAAAATGACAGAGGTGCCTGCCCTAAGATGTTGCAGTCCTACCTTTCCAGATATTAGTAGAAAGTGTTCAACAAGTTAAAAAGCAATTGAGGCAATTCTACAATAAGCACTCACACAACAGTCAGTTTCACTCCTGGTATAACTCCACTGGCTTACACCATGGATATTTCTTGGCCCCAGAAGCTTTTCAAGGGCACTGTACAAAAATTAAGATTCAAGTAAACCGAGTATGAAGATTTTCTTGGAAAGAACATTAGTCCATAAGAAACATCCTTGTGATTGATAATTTGTTACTGGAAATTGCACTACATTCTAATCTCATTCTGCTGCAGAGCTTTCCCTCTCCCTTCACCGTTTTGTAGCTGCTTCCCGTAATTGAAGGCTTTGCAGTGTTTCAACTAGAATACAAAAAAGATTCAGTATTTCATGAAATTAATTAGTTCCTCAGTCAGACCTCATCAGTGTCCCAGATGAATAAGTTACATGTTTTGTCTGTGGGAATCTATCAGCTAATTTATACTGTCTGGTATATAGAAACTGTAAAAAGAGAAAAAAAACCCAAAAGCTTTCAATGGCAGAAAAAGAAATGGCATGTCCATGTGCACGTATGTATGAGAGCAAGAGACTTGCCAGTTTTTAATAAGGTTACCAATTCATTAGTACACTGCACCTTCCATATTGCTCACTACTTTTAGGTCCCAACTACGCTACAGAATTAGGGCCAGATTCTGCCTTGTCATGCACGCTTATGCAGGAGAGTAGGTGACATAAGACATAATCTTATTCCCATATACTGACTATCCATACATCATTATATGTGAGCGGGAAGGGGTGGAGAATTGGTGAACAGTTGGGTCCACCCCTCCAACCAACTGGCTACTGCAGCTGTGTGAGAGGAGACACAGTGTCAGGTATAGGCTTGTCACAGAGTACATCTCACCAGAGAAGTGTGAACCAGGAGGCAGACTGTAGCTCTCAGATGCAATCTGCTTCTTGGTCTGCTCCTGGGGAAGTGCAAAATGGGTCTTGTGGCAAAGCCATGATTGAGCTCTGAACTGTGATTAGCTACCCAAAGGTTTAGTACAATGTAAAATATGGTTAAAACAACGTTCAGTATCCTCTACACTTAACTTTGTCATGGGTCAAGCATGTTGTATCTGGGTCCCAACATATAGTTAATTTTATAGCATATATAGGACTTTAAGCATGGGGCCAAGTTCTAGTGATGGGTGCCTGTGTGTACATGGCTCCCATTGACTTCAGTGGGAGCTGTGTGTGATATTGAAAAGTGGAATTTAGTCGAGGGGGTAGGAAGTCTTGCTACACTGTCTGTGGCACCTCACAGCTGTTTAACACTTTATTATACGGGCTAAAAGTGCAGGATGGGAAGGAAAGATTCCCAGCTGCTTAAATAGTTCTCAGGCAAATACTAAGTTCTATGAGAGCCAAAAGTATCCATCTTGGGATCCATGCATCATGGTGTGACTGGGTGCCCAGGATAGACCAAACTGAGAATGCCACACTAAGGGCAGACTGTAAGAAATAGGGCAGACAATCCCCCCCAAACTGGTGGTTTATTTTATAGTTAGATTCACTAAGCCAGTAAGAAAAGAGATTCTGCAGTACCGCACTGGCTAACCAGAAGCCAAACACATTCCCCTTTAGGCTTTCCAGCCCTTGGCCCCTACCCAGACAAACAGGTCTAATACAGAAATCCTAATTCACCATATGTGAAGTTCCGCTAATCCCAAAGGATCAGACCCTTACCCCCAGGTCAGTATGTATCTCAGATTTTACCAAATTGTATGCTGTCAGCCAATCCTTAATAAACAAACTAAAGATTTTATTAAGAAAAGAAAAGAGTTAAAATGGTTAATAGATCATATACATACAAATGATTGCAAAGTCCTTTTATCAGGTTTGTAGCAGTAATGGAATAGACTGCAGGAAATAGAGGCAAAATGGAGGTGTTTCAGGTGTCATAGAATCATAGAATCATAGAATCATAGAATATCAGGGTTGGAAGGGACCCCAGAAGGTCATCTAGTCCAACCCCCTGCTCGAAGCAGGACCAATTCCCAGTTAAATCATCCCAGCCAGGGCTTTGTCAAGCCTGACCTTAAAAACCTCTAAGGAAGGAGATTCTACCACCTCCCTAGGTAACGCATTCCAGTGTTTCACCACCCTCTTAGTGAAAAAGTTTTTCCTAATATCCAATCTAAACCTCCCCCACTGCAACTTGAGACCATTACTCCTCGTTCTGTCATCTGCTACCATTGAGAACAGTCTAGAGCCATCCTCTTTGGAACCCCCTTTCAGGTAGTTGAAAGCAGCTATCAGATCCCCCCTCATTCTTCTCTTCTGCAGGCTAAACAATCCCAGCTCTGCTGAATCACAAGGGGTGGTCTTTGGCTCCTTGCTGGGTGGGATGAGATTCTTCAATGGCCTATTGTGCGAGCCATTGTCCTTAATGGGGCATCAATACATAGCTGTGTAGGCCTGATGTAAATCGATCTGGTGCAGGGGTGGGCAAACTTTTTGGCCCAAGGGCCACATTGGGGTTGTAAAACTGTATGGAGGGCTGGGTAGGGAAGCCTGTGCCGCCCCAAAGAGCCTGGCCCTGCCCCCTATCTGAACGCTCCCACTTCCTGCCCCCTAACTGCCCTCCTCAGAACCCCCCACCCATCCAACCTCCCCTGCTCCTTGTCCCCTGACCACCCCCTCCCGGACCCCCCACCCCATCCAACCCCCCCGCTCCCTGACCGCCCCGACCTCTATCCACACCCCCGCTCCCTGACAGGCACCCCGGGACTCTCAGGCCTATCCAACCCTTCCCTGTTTCCTATCCCCTGACTGCCCCCCAGAACCTCCTCCCCATCCAACTGCCCCCTGACAGGCCCCCCAGGATTCCCACACCTATCCAACTGCTCCCTGTCCTCTGACTGCCCCCCGGGACCCGCCGGCCCCAGCCCACTAACCATGCTGCTCAGAGTGGCATGTCTGGCAGCTGCGCCGCCCAGCCGGAGCCACATATGCTGCTGCGCTGCTCTGCAGGAGCATGCAGCCCCACCGCCCAGAGCACTGCCCGCGCGGCGGCATGACTGCAGGGGAGGGGGGACAGCAGAGGAAGGGCCGGGGGCTAGCCTCCTTGGCCAGGAGCTCAAGGGCTGGGCAGGACGGTCCGGTGGGCCATAGTTTGCCCACCTCTGATCTGATGGGTGTCACTCAGGAGTACAACACATAGAATCATAGAATTGTAGGACTGGAAGGGACCCCGAGAGGTCATCTAGTCCAGTCCCCTGCTTGTTTAAGATACAAGAACATAGCCAATATTCATGACTTCAGATACAAAGATGAGATATGGATTTAACCATGTTAATAATACATGATACATTGTAACTTTTCCATTGACACCTTTCATGATACACTTTGTATAAAATTTGTTGTAATTGTACAACAGTGGTAGCAACACTGATGCAAATGGTCATTTTTAGTCATACAGCATCACCCATGGGATGATGGATGCCCCTTTTTTGATATTCCATTTGTGATGTCAAAGACCACATGTGAAAGAAGCTTCAATAGTATTCACAGTGTGATGGGGTGCCTGCCCGACACTGGGCTCTAAGGGGTTAATAGGGTGGTTGTGCAGGAGGCAGCCAATTGGAGAAGGACTGAGAGGAGCAGCCAATCAGGATGTGGGCAGACCCATATAAGATGGGCTGCAAGGTAGAGTAGCTTCAGTAGCTGACTGGAGCTTGAGGAAGGAAAATCTGGCTCCTAGCGGGAGGAAGGAGTGCTAGCACCCTGGACAGAGCAGTGCTGCCAGTAGTGACCGGGGAAGCTAGAGAGAGCTCCTAGCTAGTTGCTAAGACTGGCAGGCTGAAGCCCTGATGTAAGGGCAAAGAAGGTGTTGGGGGCCCTGGGGAAGTGGTCCAGGGAAAGGTACTGAGAGGTTAGAGGGGATGCAGCACGTGGCTGCCATCTTCAGGGTCCCTGGGCTGGGACCTGGAGTAGTGGGTGGGCCTAGGTTCCCCCCACCCCACTTGCCATTGAGAAAGTGGCCAGACAATGGGCTGCAGTTGCCACTGAGGGAAGTGACTGGACAGCGGACTGCAGTTCCCCTGGAAGGGAGGAGCATAGAGTATGGCACAGCTGGAGGGATGTGTCCTGAAGAGGAAACCACAGTCCTGGGAGTGATGTGGTTCCTGGTGCAGAATTGATGGTGGTGAGACATCACCAGAAGAAGGTGCACTGGCTAGTAGAGCTAATCCCCTGGACAGCCAGCAGGAGGTGTAGCAGTGGTGAGTCCCACCCCATCACACATGGGAACTATTCACATTTGTTAAGGGAGCTACTCAACAGAAAAATGCTTACTTGGGTTTTTTGTAACAATAATTGCTTGATTTTGTAGGATGTATGATCAGGAGCGGCGAGTTATATCTCCACGTGGTGCCTTAGCACCAGCAATATTCAGAGCCCAGGGGCCCAGCTCCACCAATATTTGGGGCTGGGTGTCCGTCCCCCCCAGCCCCACCTGCCACCCCCCCCTGCGCCTCCCCCGAGTGTCCCCCGGCCTCCTCTTGCTGCCCCTGAGCCCGGAGCAGAGCGTCCATGCTGCCTCCCTGCAGCAACTGCTGTCTCATGGTGAAATGAACCTATGGAGAGTTCTGTGCTGCAAAGAAATTTTGAATAGGATTCAGAGAGAGTCTGTGGAATTGACAGGATGCAAGTGATATGGTCTTAAGATA
This sequence comes from Caretta caretta, assembly GCF_965140235.1. Lineage (NCBI taxonomy): Eukaryota > Metazoa > Chordata > Testudines > Cheloniidae > Caretta > Caretta caretta. The sequence goes on along the minus strand of NC_134210.1, from coordinate 85,734,809 downwards.
TATTGTTTTAAAAAAAGTTTGGGCTCACATCAGTTCAACAGATTTGTGCCAAAGTGCAACTGGTTCTTATGTTTTCTGAACTAGTTTATCCATCCCTGGTATGAAGAGTGGTTGTAGAGCAAAGCAAGGAAAAAATAATTCTAGCCTTCATTAAAAAATACTTTCCTCCCAACAATCTTGGTGTTAACCTTGCTCAGTGCCCTACACTAGTGTGAAGCTGATACCTCCATAACTTTTTTTATTGGAAGACTCCTTAGTGATCCAACAGCAGAATTAGTTTAGTGCAGATGGTGACAGTTTGGAGGAAAGAGTGATGGAAACATTTGTTTTGGGGATATAATGTCTGGAAAGATTCACAAACAGAGACCTTTAAAATAATCTTGAAACAATACCTTATTGCAGTTTCATGTCACTCTTTCATGGCTCACATTTATTTTGCATCAGTCTGGCTACCATTGGATTGCTCTAATAAGCGTAGCTTAAATGACAGACTCTCTGTCAATTGAGTCCATGACAATCAGTCAATTATGCCTCTGCAGGTCATTCACATCTAGTGTTTTGTGGTAGAAGCTTTCCATTTTCATAATAATTGAAAGGTTGGTTTGTCTGATTTCTTTGTGAACATGGTGGCTTCCATGTGAAGGGTTGTCTTCCTTGTGAACATGGTGGAAAATGGAAATATACTACCTGAAATGAACTGCTCTGCTAGTTGAAAAGCTATTAAGAGTACAGTAAATTTTCATAAAGGAGACAAAGATGCTGCTCTGAAGAGTTTACAATCCTAGACCAAATATAATAAGCTCCACAAGATGCAAGAAGTGGAGGGAGATGAGCATACAGTAGTTTTCATGAGAAAGGCTGGGTAAATTAATGGATTTTTTTTTTTGGTTTGCTGGTGTCTGAAAAATTGGTAAAATATTTCAGGTCAAACTACAATGCAACTTTTCAGCAAATGAAAAAGTTAAAAAAAAATGGCGGTGAATCAACTGTTCTGTTTGACCCCAAATCAAACATTTCAAACAAAAAGCTGTTTTAAATCAAAATGTTTTAATTAAAAATGTCATAATAAAATATTGTGGGTTTTTTGTTTCAAAATGACTTTTTAAGGTTTTTGACAGAAAAAAAAGTTGACATCAATATGAATTCATGAAATGTTTGTCACCAAATCTGCATTTTTTTCCCCCTTAAAAGGGTTTTGGTTGAAAAATTTTGCTCAGCTCCATTCATGAGAGAAGTGAATTTTAAGGAGAGATGACTGGTGCACAGGAAGTGGGATCCCCTTCCAAATACAAGGGTTCATATGAAAGAAGGTGTGAGGCTGAGGGCCGGAGGAGATGAACGGTGCAGTTTGGAGAGGGGAAACTGGAGAGTATAAACAACAAGAAGGGGCTGCAGAGCAATTCTTAAATGGTGCAACTATACCAGCCTTTTTTAACATTTTGTTCTGTAAGTAGAAGTATCCGAGTTTATGTTTACACTACACAGCTTTTAGCGACGTGTCTTTGTCGCTACAGCTGAGACGCTAAAATCGTGCAGTGTAGACGCTGTTTGTTGGCTCTCCTGACGACAGAAAACTTCCACTCCCAACGATCGGTGTTTAGGTTGTCACTAGGAGAGTGCTCCTGCCGACAACACGCTGTTCACGCTGGTGCTTGTCGCGACAAAACTTTTGTCTTTTGGGCGAGGAGAAGGGGGTTTAACACCTCTGAAAGACAAAAGTTTTGTCATTCAATTGCCAGTGTAGACATAGCCTGAGATAAATGATGGGACTGATGTCGTTCTATGTGAACTCAGGAATTTTATTTCTCTGGTAGCACTGCAGAAATGATCTTCTGTCATCTGCTTACAGTGAGGTTACACTTAATTGCAATTAGGCCTTTCAGTGCTTGCTGGGATAGGAGTGGGAGGGATGGTGAGCATTTTATCTGTCATGTGTTCTGTGTATCTCCAAGTATGATAACTATGATCTGTGCTGTGGAACGTGAGGGAGATGAGGGCTAAGAGGTTGTTCTGAGAAGAAAGGCAGACCGGAATGACAAGGGCAGTAAAAAAATCTTTTTACATCCTAAAATCCTTGTTGCTTATTCATGGCCGGAATAAGTTGGTGAAGACAGTTGGTGAAGGATATCAGACTTGCTCAGAGCAGCTCTGTTGTCTAAAGCTAAAAAAAAAGTATAGGAAATCAAAGGACGTTTTGTGCCCACTGACACAGTAACCTGTGAATATATATACTATGTGCCCAATTCTCTGCTGCAGCTCTATTGACTTCAGCAGTTTCACCCATTTCACCCAGTTACACCCACAGAGAATTTGGCACTGTGCCTTTTGCAGCAAATGTCATTATTTTGAAGCGTTCTGCATACATGAAGCTTTTGACAGTTCATCTTTCTACAGAAATCGTTGTAAGTCCTGACAATCTCTCTTGATTCACTGAAGACATCAGCTAGTTTTGGATCAGTTTATGCAGAAACCAACACAGTCAAGAAAATGCACAGCACAACATAAGTGTGAAGGTAAATCTGCTGTGGTCTGTTCTTTGCAGTAACAGCCTGATTAATTTTTCTAGTGGTGACAAAGGTATTGGCTATATTAACAGTACAGCAAGAGCTGATAATTCCTCTTTCATTCCCTAACAATCAAAACCAGAATGATTATTTTCTTCATCAGTATTTCTTTCAGGGCACTGCACCAGAGCCAGTGTTGGGATCTTTGGGGGGGGCCTCTCAAACAATATTTTGCCACCCCCACAACTGTAAAGAATCCCGGTTGGCTATGATGACACCAATATACACAGGCCCAGTCTTAAGAGTTTTTTTTTTTTTTGGGGGGGGGGGTATTGAGATGATTTTTTGCTGCACTAACATATATACACCCCCTTAACTGACCCATATTTTGAAATGTATGTGATCCCTAGGTCTCATTGCCTTGGCCTCACACAGGAGAAGCAGGGCCTAGTGTTTTGTGCTGGGATCCATGAATACTGGTAGTTGCCAGATTTTAGAAAAGTCTTGCAAGGGACAATTGTCCATTTAAGCTGAAGTTCTGGGGCCAATATGTGGGGAAATGGGGGCTATGTGTGATTCTGGTGACTTTCAGGATTTATATACACGAGCATTTAATTAAATATGTAATTCCCTGAGTGTTTTAGGTGAACATATTTCCCATTTTAAAGATACGGAAACTGATGCAAGACGCTTAAAGGGAAAATTTGTAAACTTATGTTTACAATGTCATACAGCCATGTCTAGATTTCGGCACTTAGGCCCAGATCCCCAAAGGTATTTAGCAGCTTAACTCCTGTTGATTTCAAATGAGTTAGGCATCTAAATAGCTTTTGTGGATTTCTGAGCATTCGATAAAAGTGGAAATGGACACAAATAAAGGTCAATGGGACTTTTGGGTGCTCTGCTTCTATGATTTTTTTGGTATCTAACTTTAGGCCTCTCCATTTGGAAATATGGGTCTATGTGACCTGACAAAGGACACAGAGGGAATAGCATGGCAAGGGATTAGTTAGTTCTCTAGACCATGCTGCCTGTCATGCTATTGACTGGCTCCTCCTTGTAGCCCAGAGGTTCCCAAACTCCTTACCCCTGTCCGCGCCCTCCCCGCCAGGAGCTGGGGCCAGGAGCAGGGCTGTGGCTGCCATGCTTCCTGAACACTCCTTTGCGTCCCCGTAAGGGGGCATGCCCCACGGTTCGGGGACCACTGTTTAGGCCAGAGGTCAGGCTGGTTGCTTAGCATAGGACATGGCTCAGCTGGAGGCAGCTTATGGTGGCTCTATTGTCACAAGTAGCAGCCTGGGCAGCACTGCTCCCTGCATTTGGGAACTGAGCTTGGTTCGTCAAGGAACAGACGGCTATGGTTTTTATGGACCCTAAAAGCCAGCCTTTGGTGGCTGTGAGGGGACCGTGAATAAATAACTTGTGACCTTTGGGGAAAAATCAGCGGCAAGTTTTCAGTCCTAGTTATCAGTTTGTATTTTAAGGTCTCTCCCCATTCTGGGAAGGGATTAACCTTTTTTTAAAAACAAAGACAGAAAGCTGAGATTTTCATTACATTTCTAGGTCATTCAAAGTAAGACTGAGCTTTGGCTGTTGTGCTTTGCGAGCCTCCAGAGGCCAGCTTGGTCTCCTATGCTATATGCTGAAAGACATCACTCTTTCCTATACAACAATATTAATGAAGTGCCCTCAGAACAATCAGTAGACCTGGACTGGTTTCAGTAATGTGCTAGTACAAAATGTTACTTTATTAGCAACAGCAATGCAAGCCACTTGTAACAAATACTTGTTCTGGCTCAGCTGCAATTTGCTATGATTGTTAGTGTTTTTTTGTGCTGGAGCTAATAAAAAGCCTTGATAATCATAAAGTTCTCTTTTATGTGATTGGAAGTCAAATTATGATTATTGACAGGTACCCAGAAGCATAAAGGAGCACTTCCAAGAAAGATTTTGTAGGGGATGGCTTGCGGGGAAAAAACATCTGCTAGGTTCCAGTAAAACCAGATATGAGTCTATCAAAGAGTCACATTCATTGTAATAGGATTTAAGAAGCATGGTTAAAGTACACATGGAGGACATTCTATTGCCGTGCAACACCCTACAATTAGAGCTTACCTTTATGGATGGTGGTTAGCTTCCTGCCAGTGCTTGGAACACTCCTGTGCACAGAAATGCACCATCTATCATCCTGAGAAAAAGCTATCCAAGGGCTACATTACTGCTGCGTGATCTGTCCTGAGCAAGGGGTAGTGAGTAGTTGTGCTGCCCCAGGAGCAGGCTGGGAAATAAATTGTGACTCGGAGAGTCAAAATCTGCCTGCCCATCTCCCCCATGGTTCTGGGAAAAAGTAAACTGAGGGCTGGTCTATGCTAAAAACTTCCATCGGCATAGCTACGTCTCTCAGGGGTGTGAAAAATCCACACTCCCGAGAAACGCAGCTATGCCAACTTAACTCCTGGTGTAGACAGTGCTAGGGCAACAGAAGAATTCATTTTGACTAGCTACCACCTCTCAGGGAGGTGGATAAACTACAGTGATGAGAGAACCCCTCCCATTGCTGTGGTGAGTGTCTATATTGAAGTGCTGCAGTTGTGCTGTTGGAGCCTTTTAAGTGTAGATTTACCCTGTTTCAGGCTTATATGTCATGCTCTGTATGTAATCTGGGATATTGGGGGTGCAGACAGGGTTCCACCCATTCTCAGCCCTGTCCTATCCACCAGTGTGGTGGGGAAGTCATGGCTCTGAAGAACCTGCTTCCTCTCCTGAGCTGAATCCCATGGGCTAGCCCACTCATGGGAGCAAGGAGGTGCTTTTACACTCCCGTTACACCCTTCATAGAATCATAGAATCATAGAATATCAGGGTTGGAAGGGACCCCTGAAGGTCATCTAGTCCAACCCCCTGCTCGAAGCAGGACCAATTCCCAGTTAAATCATCCCAGCCAGGGCTTTGTCAAGCCTGACCTTAAAAACCTCTAAGGAAGGAGATTCTACCACTTCCCTAGGTAACGCATTCCAGTGTTTCACCACCCTCTTAGTGAAAAAGTTTTTCCTAATATCCAATCTAAACCTCCCCCACTGCAACTTGAGACCATTACTCCTCGTTCTGTCATCTGCTACCATTGAGAACAGTCTAGAGCCATCCTCTTTGGAACCCCCTTTCAGGTAGTTGAAAGCAGCTATCAAATCCCCCCTCATTCTTCTCTTCTGCAGGCTAAACAATCCCAGCTCCCTCAGCCTCTCCTCATAAGTCATGTGTTCTAGACCCCGAATCATTTTTGTTGCCCTTCGCTGGACTCTCTCCAATTTATCCACATCCTTCTTGTAGTGTGGGGCCCAAAACTGGACACAGTACTCCAGATGAGGCCTCACCAATGTCGAATAGAGGGGAATGATCACGTCCCTCGATCTGCTCGCTATGCCCCTACTTATACATCCCAAAATGCCATTGGCCTTCTTGGCAACAAGGGCACACTGCTGACTCATATCCAGCTTCTCGTCCACTGTCACCCCTAGGTCCTTTTCCGCAGAACTGCTGCCTAGCCATTCGGTCCCTAGTCTGTAGCGGTGCATTGGGTTCTTCCGTCCTAAGTGCAGGACCCTGCACTTATCCTTATTGAACCTCATCAGATTTCTTTTGGCCCAATCCTCCAATTTGTCTAGGTCCTTCTGTATCCTATCCCTCCCCTCCAGCGTATCTACCACTCCTCCCAGTTTAGTATCATCCGCAAATTTGCTGAGAGTGCAATCCACACCATCCTCCAGATCATTTATGAAGATATTGAACAAAACCGGCCCCAGGACCGACCCTTGGGGCACTCCACTTGATACCGGCTGCCAACTAGACATGGAGCCATTGATCACTACCCGTTGAGCCCGACAATCTAGCCAGCTTTCTACCCACCTTATAGTGCATTCATCCAGCCCATACTTCCTTAACTTGCTGACAAGAATACTGTGGGAGACCGTGTCAAAAGCTTTGCTAAAGTCAAGAAACAATACATCCACTGCTTTCCCTTCATCCACAGAACCAGTAATCTCATCATAAAAGGCGATTAGATTAGTCAGGCATGACCTTCCCTTGGTGAATCCATGCTGGCTGTTCCTGATCACCTTCCTCTCATGCAAGTGCTTCAGGATTGATTCTTTGAGGACCTGCTCCATGATTTTTCCAGGGACTGAGGTGAGGCTGACTGGCCTGTAGTTTCCAGGATCCTCCTTCTTCCCTTTTTTAAAGATTGGCACTACATTAGCCTTTTTCCAGTCATCCGGGACTTCCCCGGTTCGCCACGAGTTTTCAAAGATAATGGCCAATGGCTCTGCAATCACAGCCGCCAATTCCTTCAGCACTCTCGGATGCAACTCGTCCGGCCCCATGGACTTGTGCACATCCAGCTTTTCTAAATAGTCCCTAACCACCTCTATTTCCACAGAGGGCTGGCCATCTCTTCCCCATTTTGTGATGCCCAGCGCAGCAGTCTGGGAGCTGACCTTGTTAGTGAAGACAGAGGCAAAAAAAGCATTGAGTACATTAGCTTTTTCCACATCCTCTGTCACTAGGTTGCCTCCCTCATTCAGTAAGGGGCCCACACTTTCCTTGGCTTTCTTCTTGTTGCCAACATACCTGAAGAAACTCTTCTTGTTACTCTTGACATCTCTCGCTAGCTGCAGCTCCAGGTGAGATTTGGCCCTCCTGATTTCATTCCTACATGCCCGAGCAATATTTTTATACTCTTCCCTGGTCATATGTCCAACCTTACACTTTTTGTAAGCTTCTTTTTTATGTTTAAGATCCGCTAGGATTTCACTATTAAGCCAAGCTGGTCGCCTGCCATATTTACTATTCTTTCGACTCATCGGGATGGTTTGTCCCTGTAACCTCAACAGGGATTCCTTGAAATACAGCCAGCTCTCCTGGACTCCTTTCCCCTTCAAGTTAGTCCCCCAGGGGATCCTGGCCATCCATTCCCTGAGGGAGTCGAAGTCTGCTTTCCTGAAGTCCAGGGTCCGTATCCTGCTGCTTACCTTTCTTCCCTGCGTGAGGATCCTGAACTCAACCAACTCATGGTCACTGCCTCCCAGATTCCCATCCACTTTTGCTTCCCCCACTAATTCTACCCGGTTTGTGAGCAGCAGGTCAAGAAAAGCGCCCCCCCAGTTGGCTCCTCTAGCACTTGCACCAGGAAATTGTCCCCTACGCTTTCCAAAAACTTCCTGGATTGTCTATGCACCGCTGTATTGCTCTCCCAGCAGATATCAGGAAAATTAAAGTCACCCATGAGAATCAGGGCATGCGATCTAGTAGCTTCTGTGAGTTGCTGGAAGAAAGCCTCATCTACCTCATCCCCCTGGTCCGGTGGTCTATAGCAGACTCCCACCACTACATCACTCTTGTTGCACACACTTCTAAACTTAATCCAGAGACACTCAGGTTTTTCTACAGTTTCGTACTGGAGCTCTGAGCAGTCATACTGCTCCCTTACATACAGTGCTACTCCCCCACCTTTTCTGCCCTGCCTGTCCTTCCTGAACAGTTTATATCCATCCATGACAGTACTCCAGTCATGTGAGTTATCCCACCAAGTCTCTGTTATTCCAATCACGTCATAGTTCCTTGACATCACCAGGACCTCCAGTTCTCCCTGCTTGTTTCCAAGGCTTTGTGCATTCGTATATAAGCACTTGAGATAACCTGTTGATCGCCCCTCATTCCCAGTATGAGGCAGGAGCCCTCCCCTCACAGACATTCCTGCCTGTGCTTCCTCCCGGTATCCCGCTTTCCCACTTACCTCAGGGCTTTGGTCTCCTTCCCCCGGTGAACCTAGTTTAAAGCCCTCCTCACTAGGTTAGCCAGCCTCGCAAAGATGCTCTTCCCTCTCTTCGTAAGATGGAGCCCGTCTCTGCCCAGCACTCCTCCTTCATGGAACACCATCCCATGGTCAAAGAATCCAAAGCCTTCTCTCCGACACCACCTGCGTAGCCATTCGTTGACTTCCACGATTCGACGGTCCCTACCCAGGCCTTTTCCTTCCACGGGGAGGATGGACGAGAACACCACTTGCGCCTCCAACTCCTTTATCCTTCTTCCCAGAGCCACGTAGTCCGCAGTGATCCGCTCAAGGTCATTCTTGGCAGTATCATTGGTGCCCACGTGGAGAAGCAGGAAGGGGTAGCGATCCGAGGGCTTGATGAGTCTCGGCAGTCTCTCCGTCACATCGCGAATCTTAGCCCCCAGCAAGCAGCAGACTTCTCGGTTTTCCCGGTCAGGGCGGCAGATAGATGACTCAGTCCCCCGGAGGAGAGAGTCCCCGACCACCACCACCCGCCTTCTCCTCTTGGGAGTGGTGGTCGTGGAACCCCCAACCTCAGGACATCGCATCTCATGCCTTCCAACCAGCGGAGTCTCCTTCTGCTTTCTCGCCCCAGACATATCATCTGGTCCACTCTCCGCAACGGTACCTGTGGAGAGAACATGAAAGCGGTTAGTTACCTGTGTCTGTGTTACTGGAACCCGGACATTCCGCTTACCTCTTCTGGAGGTCACATGTTGCCAGTCTTCCTCACTGGCCTCTTGGCTCCTCTGTGCAACCTGCTCTATATCTTTAGAGCTTTGTGCCCCTAGAAGCCTATCCTGAGTTTTGTCTAGAAAATCCTCAGTTTCTCGTGTGCAACGCAGGGTCGTTATCTGTTGCTCCCGACCTTCAATCTTCTCTTCCAATATCTTCTACCCTTGCATGCCCACGTAAGGCTATCGACAGTCTAGCCCAAGTGAAGGGGGAAAGGGCCCTGAAGTTGAAGGGAAAGTAAAAATTTCATCTACATCTTGGAGCTACTCACCTAGTGCTAGATACAAGGCCTTACCCTGGTCTCTGTTTTGGCAGGGAGTTTTGTGTCTGCAAATTATTGGGTATGAAATTTATTTGTGGGCACAAATAGGCAGCTACATGCAATGAAGTATGGATGCAGGCACAACAGCCAAAGTTCAAAAAAGCTGGGGGGGGGGGAGAAGAGGAGGAGGGAGAGGGCAAGAAAAAAAGGACAGTGATGAAAATCTGGCCCATGAAATAAAATTCTGCCTTCAAAAACAAAAAACAACAAAAACGAACCACAAAAAAAGTGCAACTCCCATTGAAGTCAAGGGCAGGTATGCTTGTGTGTGTGTGTGAGACCTAGGAACCACTTAATGCCAACTAGGAAAAAGTATAGAGGGGGTGCATAAGAGTTAAATAGAAGCAAGTAATAGTTCACCAAGAGGGGATGAAGGAGTTTTCCAAAGAGGACGGAGCTAGGCTGTTCTCAGTGGTGGCAGATGACAGAACAAGGAGCAATGGTCTCAAGTTGCAGTGCAGGAGGTTTAGGTTGGATATTAGGAAAAACTATTTCACTAGGAGGGTGGTGAAGCACTGGAATGGGTTACCGAGTGAGGTGGTGGAATCTCCATCCTTAGAGGTTTTTAAGGCCCGGTTTGACAACACCCTAGCTGGGACGATTTAGTTGGGGATTGGCCCTACTTTGAGCAGAAGGCTGGACTAGATAACCTCCTGAGGTCTCTTCCAACCCTAATGTTCTATGATTCTATGACATGTAAAGTTTCTAATAAAACCTGTATCACACCGGTCATCATACTGATTGTGAAATGTACGTACAGATATTATGTAAGGAGTTATAGACATACTGAATTATATTCTTAAGGTATGCAGCTTGGGGGTTGGTCACCAGGAAAGGTGAAAAGTTATTTTTGCAGGGAAGAGGTGTTCATCCATCTATCTATGTACATGTAAACTGAATAGTGTCAGCTTCACAATGGATAATCCTTTTCAGTCTGAACCAAATGCTAATGAAGGATTGTGAAATCTCAGAGCAGAAATTTACAGGAAGAAGTGAGCCAGCAGTGGAGTCCCATTTACAAGTAAAGACAATGAACTTTTGGACTATAACTGTAGATAGAGACTCAGCCCTGGTCTACACTAGAAAATTAGGTCCCTTTAGTTATGTTGGTCGGGGTGTGACAATTCACATCCCTGAGTGATGTAGTTAAGCTGACCTAAGTCCCTGTGTAGACAGTGCCAGGTCAACAGAGGAATTCTTCTGTTAGCCTAGCTACCACCTGTTGGGGAGGTTGATTACCTATGCTGACAGGAGACTCCCTCCCGTCAGTGTAGGCAGTGTCTACACTGAAGCACTACAGTGGTGAAGCAGTGCTGCTGTAGTGTTTTAAGTGTAGACAAACCCTAAGGTTGTATCTTTCATGGATTAGCAAGCTGCAGGGTGGCTTGGTTCATGAGAAGAAGATCACAGCCCATCCTGCCTGAAATACACTGGAAGGACTTTGGGCGAGGAAAACTTCTTTAGACTCGGAGTTATCTTGTTAGTTAACTTTAGTCTATAGAAAGAGTGTTATGATTTTGTTGTATATGTAACCATTTGTTTTCAATATTCTTACTCACTATCACTTGAATCTTGTTCTTTGATGATAAACTTATTCTTGTTTTCACTATACATATATTGAAGCATTGTATTCAGCAGAGCTGTGTTCTAAGGTATAGCTAGTGAACTGTGCTGTGTTGTACCCTTGGGCGCTGCAGGCTTGGTAATTCTGTGCATATTCAGTAGATAAGGGGATGGAAACTACAGGAAATGCTAGGTGGCACAGACAAGACTTCCTCATGCTAAGAGCAGGTGGTGGTGAGGTGCCTCCTAACCTCGGGAACCCCTGGGAAACATCACAGTATGTACATTGTACTTGAGGGCAGAATTTGCCACAGAGTCAAGTAGTTTATATTAAGGTGTATTTATCATTTATATTTCTTCTCTCTCTATAAAGCAATCAAGTGGCCTAATCTGGAATACTGTGTGCAGTACTTGTCACGCCATCTAGAAAAGGCTGTTACAGAATTAGACGGGGCTCAGAGAAGGGAAACAAGAATGATCAAGGGCCTGGAAAAACTCACATAAAGGGAGATTGAAAAGATTGTAACTGTTAACTTAAGCAAAAAGATGAATAAGAAGGTACGTGATTAAAGTATATAAAATAACGAATGGGATAGTGAAGGTAGACTGGGAGCTTCTTTTCTCCCTATCCCATAACACAAGAATGAAGGGACACTAAATGAGCTTAAAAGGTGGTAAATTCAAAACTGATTAAAGGAAATACTTTTTCACACAATGTGTTGTTAGGCTGTGGAACTCTCTGCCACTGGAATTTGTTGAAGCCAAGAACTTTGTGAGATCCAAAAAGTGACTGGACATTTGTATGGATAACAAAAATATCTGGAGACATCTTATTAAATGATAACAAAAATCAGGATACTGGACTAGATGGAACTCTGTCTGATCCAGTATGGTTGTTCCTATGTTTCTAGCTAAACTGCCCCTGGAGACACCACTGCACCAGTTGCAGAATTTAAATTTGCTGGCATCTACTTAACCCTCCTCTCTGAGTTGACACTTCCATTCCATTCTATTCCACTTGCTGTTAAATAACAAGAATAACATCCTGGTCTCACTGAAGTCAATGGGACTTTTGTCATTCACTTTGAGGGATCCAGAATTTCACCACAGGACTCTGACCTGAGCCTTTCTTATCTGTCTCACACACTCCCACATCAAATCCCACCCCTGAAATTCCTGTTTCTCTCCTTTCACCTTTTGACCCACCAATAATTTCATTTTCATTTCCCATTTCCCCACAACTCTAAATTCCAGTTTGTCCTCCCCCATACAATTCCCCAAGCCCTTTCCAATTCTGTGTCTCCCCTCGGTTTCCTCTGAACCACTAATCAAACTTGGCAAAGACTCATATATCTTGGTGGGAACTGAAAAGGTTGCCATTTCATCAAAATGTACTACATGGTTTCATACTTTGACAGTCCCTGCAGCCTAGCTCAGTGAGCTCATACCCAGGAACTAGTGTTCTGATCCTCACTCTGCCACCAATTTGCTACATGTTAAATCATGGGTCTGTGGCTCAGTCTGAGAGTGGTAAATTTCCACAGGTTCTGGATGACATTATGGAGAATATATCCACATGTTCATTGTCTCTAAGACTTTGTAAGTTCCTGCATTGCAAGAATGACCCAAACTAAACAGAATCTTTTGTTTATTCAAGTAATATATTATGCAGTGGTTACAAGCTGAGCTGCTGATAATAGATATTTAAGCTTCAGCAATATTTTTCCTTAAGTCTCCCGGCGATTTGTACCAAATAGCATGAATGATGAAGTGAGAGAGTTTACCAGTAATCCATCATAAGTGTCACCATTTAACAGAATTTATCTAAAAGTCTCAAAAAGGTTGCTCACTTACAAATATATCATTAGTTTGATAAAACTACCAAGCACTTGCTTAGTATGTTCAAAATAATAATGGGCTGATCTTTTCTGAGAATGTGCCATTACTGGCATTGTACATTTCTGAATTGTATCTGATGCTTAGATTTCCCCGCCTCTCCCCCACTCTGTGTTGGGCTGTAATTTCTGAAGAGGAAAGCAGACAGTACTGTGCATGAAGGATAATGTTCTCAAGGCTTTATCTTGACCTGCATGTTCATGTTGACCCAAATGATGCAAAACTTAACTAATTAATTTACCTTTGACAAAATGACCATTGGGGTCAATGAAATATACCAGTGTAAATATTGTGATCACCTCATAGGGATCGCCTGTGGTTTCATGTGGCTTCATTTTTCTCTGAAGTGTCACAAGGGTTGCAAATGATTTGTTCTCAATAGGTCAAAGTAGGAGATGCATTTGGACTTTAAAAAATGTAAACAACTGCTTGGGAATCTAGGAGGAAGAAGCCATTACTGATATTCTTCTTGTGCTGTGCCCTTTAACATTCTCTCTGTATTTGGGGAGGTGGAAAGGGACTAATTTCTAAAAGAACTATGAGGATGAAAACTAGGGATGGGAAAAGTCAATTTGATAAAAACAAATGACCCAAACCTTAAACTTCAGAGGCTTGTAAATGTTCACAAACGTCTCCCTCACCATTTTCATACCCCTTTCTTTTTTCCCCCCAGGGGTGCAAATGGATGTAGTGCACTTTGGGGGGGGGGCAGGGAAAGGCTTTTTGCTGGATAATGTTTGCTAGAACCCGGAAGTGTTGGGAATTGTGAACTGGGACTTCCAAACCAATTTCCAGCTCCAAATATTTGCATAAACATCTGGATTTTGACTGCAGACAGACTCCCTTCAATCCTGACATTCCTCAGTTTTCAGGTCACATGGTTTTGCAAAACAAGTTTGGGTTATCAGCATTACTATCCACTGAAGTTCACCTGGAATTTCATATTAATCTGAAATGCCAAGAAAAATTGGCACTTTTCATCATCCCATCCATCTTCATAAGCCTCCTCCCCACAACGAACTTGGACTAACTCTGCACACCAGCTATTGGAGTATTTTCTGGGGCACTGAGGCATCCTCTTAAACACATCTCCCTTGAATCTGCTCTTCAAGAGGCAGTAGGCTGTTTTCTAACCCCCATCCTGCCTCTTGAGATGACAGTAGGATAGATGTACTCATTGCATATCACCGGTATATTCTGGGGGTTGTGAGCAGCAAATGTATTGCTTCTCTTCCTCATACTACACACACCTGCTGCTCTTGGACCTGCCCTTTTAATCTAGGGGTGAGAGATACCCCAGAATATACTGAGCCTGAAGAAATCTCCATTGTGGGGCATTGTTTGGTCTAAGAGTTAAAGGGACACTCTAGTAACAAGGTTTGTAGTCCCCTTTCTAACAAAGGGAACCATCCACTCCCTAAATAGTTGTAAGGGGGCATGTGTCAGCTGACTGGCTTCTGAATATGATAGCAGGTGAGGAGTTTTTCATCCTATGCCTCCAAGAAGATAGCACTACCTTAGATGGAGGAGCCTGGGTTTGTTGGGGAGATGGCATATTAACTGGGGATGAGCTGAAGGGTCTCTGGGGAAACTGAAGTACACTTCAAGATTAGCATGATCCTCTGGGTCTCTACACTGCAGTGTAAGCCCTGGGTTTGAACACAGGCTCAAATCTAACCTCCCTTCCCTCTAAGCACAAATCATGCTAACTCAAGGCTCAAACTCAGGATCTCAGGACCCCATGGGCATGGAGAATCTGAGTCAAACTGAGACCCAGGTCAAGCTCTATTGATTTGCAGTGCAGATGCAGTCCCGCTGGACTCATGCTCTCAGACCACCAAAAGTATTCCACAATCTCAAGGGCCAACTTTCTTTGTCCTCTGGACAGTCACATTTCCCCACACTGCACTATGGACAAAGGTAGATGTACATGTAGAGCATCTACATTTTGGGAGGGTGCTAGGATAAGGGTGGTTGGACTTAGGCCCACATAATGCTGCGTAAATGTTGAAGCCCCATGTTGAGACCTAGGGTTCAACAATTCCTAACCTGGGGTTACAAATTAATGTAGAAGCTCAAACCCTAGGTTAACAAACCCAGGGTCTGCTAATTTGAGTTCTCCTACCTCTGGGCTTACTCACTTACCCTGTGAGTTTTCCGTTCCTACTGAAACCTAAAAACCAGGCAAATTAACACAGCTCTACCATAAACCTTTTTAAGATCACCCATCCCACTTTTAAAACTTCAAATATCTTCTCTGTCATCAGTATATTTTGACCACTTGTTAGTCAAATGTCTGATTAGACTTGTATATATTGTGACAGGGTCGGGCCAGATGGCTATAGGAGAGTAATAGAAGGCAGATATATTAGCCCCAGGCTAAGTAGGTCCCTTTCCCCTGGGTAAGGTAACAGGGAAGGTTCCAGAACAATCAGGAACCTTCTGGAGACAATTAAGACAGGCTGATTAGAACACCTGCAGCCAATCAAGAAGCTGCTAGAATCAATTAAGGAAGGCTAATCAGGGCACCTCGGTTTTAAAAAGGAGCTCACTTCAGTTTGTGCTGTGCGTGCGAGGAGCTGGGAGCAAGAGGCACTAGGAGCTGAGAGTGAGAAGACGGACTGTGGGAGGACTGAGGTGTACAAGCATTATCAGACACCAGGAGGAAGGTCCTGTGGTGAGGATAAAGAAGGCGTTGGGAGGAGGCCATGGGAAAGTAGCCCAGGGAGTTGTAGCTGTCACACAGCTATTCCAGGAGGCACTCTAGACAGCTGCATTCCACAGGGCCCTGGGCTGGAACCTGGAGTAGAGGGCGGGCCCGGGTTCCCCCCAAATCCTCCCAACTCCTGGTCAGACACAGGAGGAGTCGACCTGGACTGTGGGTTCAGAAAAACGGCCAAGCTGAGGGCTGCTGTGAAACTCCAAGGCGAGCAAATCCGCCAATAAGCGCAAGACCCACCAAGGTAGAGCAGGAACTTTGTCACAATGTGCTTTTCCTTTGCACAGGGAAGTCAGGTAATTTTCTATAGCAGCTGGCTATTTCGTGTTCCCTGTGTGCAGGCCTTAATAATTAGTAAATTATATGAGTCTGCAAAGTAGGAGGGATTGAAAAATGGAGAAAGTAAGTGTATGCCAGCATAATTTTGTTTCCATGCCAGCTACCTCAGATTCTGCTTAACTCCCTTCTCCACCCCGTTCCCTTTCCTCTGGGATCTGTACATTGCAGCTCAGAAACCCTCCAGCTGTCTGACCAGGAGGTTAGTGTCCTGACCGTGATGTGACCAGGACACATAAACAACATTAAATATTTAGCAGGGTGACAAGAGCCCTGAGAGTTGGCCTCTGGAAAAATGTTTTGAGTTCATAACTGGGTTCTTATTAAATAAAACCTGGCAATAGATTATCGATTTCAGCAGCTGGGGAATATTGTGGAATATGTTTGTCCTGCCCACCCTACAAGATCAGAGGGTCCTATGATTCTATGGCACAAGAGGAAAGTAACTCAGTGTGAAGAATCGGATGTTTTGGATGATAGTGTTGGTAACATGGAGGAGCAAAGGGAATTGCTGTTTGATCTGTTACTAGGCGGATCTTGATCAACCAAATTACCTACTCCTCTCTCTCCCCCGCTGCGGAAGGTGGGAGGAGGTGCATAGTAACTATGAATGCTACTGCAGGCTAAGATGGAGAATGCCTTGCCTTTTCCTCTTGATTTTCGTAGTGTTGCCAACTCACAATTGTATTGTGAATCTCAAGCTCTTGGTGTGTTTCTTGCAGCCCCAGTTCCTGGAGTGATGCAATTACTTGAGACTCTCAGCTTTCATTAAAAAGTGTGGGTTTTTTTTTGCTCTTATAGCTGCAGAGGAATACAAATGAAAATGTGAACCCTAAAGTTATTAAAAATCAGAGGTCAATAAAAGGATCCATTTTTAAAAGGGTCTCATGATGATGGGGGCGGGATGGGGGACTTGACTCATAAGGGTGCTTGTAGTTGGCCATAGTGTGTGTGCTGGATGTGGATCAGCCTCTGTGGCCTTACCTATTCCAGGGAATTTCTCTGGTGTTAAAAGAACGAGGAGTACTTGTGGCACCTTAGAGACTAACAAATTTTATTTGCATAAGCATAAGCTTTCGTGGGCTAAAACCCACTTCATCGGATGCATGCAGTGGAAAATACAGTAGGAAGAGAGATATACACAGAGAACATGAAACAATGGGTGTTGCCATACCCACTGTAATGAGAGTGATCAGTTAAGGTGAGCTATTATCAGCAGGAGGAAAAAAAACAAAACAAACCTTTTGTAGTGATAATCAGGATGGCCCATTTCCAACAGTTGACAAGAAGGTGTGAGCAACAGTAGGGGGGGAAATAGTTTTACTTTGTGTAATGACCCATCCACTCCCAGTCTTTATTCAAGCCTAATTTAATGGTGTTCAGTTTGCAAATTAATTCCAATTCAGCAGTTTCTCATTGGAGTCTATTTTTGAAGTTTTTTTCTTGTAATCGCATGACCAGGGAGATTGAAGTGTTCTCCGACTGGTTTTTGAATGTTATAATTCTTGACATCTGATTTGTGTCCATTTATTCTTTTATGTAGAGACTGTTCAGTTAGGCCAATGTACATGGCAGAGGGGCATTGCTGGCACACGATGACATATATCACATTGGTGGATGTGCAGGTGAATGAGCCTCTGATAGTGTGGCTGATGTGATTAATTCCTATGATAGTGTCCCCTGAATAGATATGTGGACAGAGTTGGCAACAGGCTTTGTTGCAAGGATAGGTTCCTGGGTTAGTGTTTTTGTTGTGGCGTGTGGTTGCTGGTGAGTATTTGCTTCAGGTTGGAGGGCTGTCTGTAAGCAAGGACTGGGCTGTGCTAATTATACCTTTACCATGATGGTGAAAATACCAGAAGCTGCTGGAGCATTGTTTGCACTAAAGCTTCCAACAGTGCTAATGTAATCCACACAAGGAAAATGCAGTTCTTTGTCCTTCTTGTGGTTGATCTGCCAGAGGTTAATAAATCACCTGGCTGGATGTCTAGCTCCCTAATTCTAATTTAATTCAATGGGATTGAGATGCCTAAATACATTTGAGGATATGGACCTCAGTCCTTTAGATCAAGTAGTAAAGCTCATGATTGTTTAGTGTGAAAGACCCGCTGCAGGACTAGTAACACTGTTGTGAATAAATGTGAGGTAGAACCAGTGGGTTTTTTTTGAGTAAAGTTTCCTGATGAAGACTTGGCCAATGTGAACTCACAGTGAGACTCAGTTTACAGTAAAGTAGAATGGAAGTCCTAAATCACTTCAGTGCATGAAATGCATGAGTTGCAATTCCAGTTATAGCTAACTTTCTTTCTGTGAAGAAAAATGACTATACTGAGTTGTTGATTTGCTGTTACATCCTATTTCAAAGAATTTCTTCCAGAGCAAAAGAAGATAGCATTAAAAAGGAAATAAGCAGTTCAGTGAAAATACCCATTTAAAAAAAAAGCCCTAGGAAATGATTGACATCTCAATTTATCACTTAGAATAAATTGTTAGTCATCTTTTGATACTTTGTTGTGAACAAGAGCGACACTCACTTTGGAATGCAGTCAGTGAATTTTATCAGTGAGTCATCATCAAAGGCTAGTACTACTGGTAAAAGATCACAGGTAAAATCCAATCATGTGTAAAAAAGAATAGAAGACAAAATCCCCAGGAGACAGAAGATAAGGTCACTCCTCTGTGTAGCTTCCAGTAGCACTAACCTAGTTTCTGCATAGAGCCATAGCTTTTCTGAGAACATTGCTTCTGGTTTGGAGGTGTGTGGGTGGGTGCTTCCACCCATTAAGGGCCAGCAATGGACTAATACAGTTAGAAGTTTGATGTATGATAGTATAACACTTAAAGAATTGTATAGATAAGATCATGTTCCGCAACCCTTATCCATGTGGAGTAATACACATGCGAGCACTCCCACTGACTCAATAGGGGATTACTCATGTGAATAATGGTTTGGATATTACCCTGATGAGGGCCATATAAGGACCTAGAAAGGTTGCAGAATGAGGCCAACACAGAGGAAATACTATACATTTAATCACACACTGTTAAATTTTCAAGCATAGGCATCTAAGTTAGGGTGCCAGTGAGCATCTGGGTATATAAATATTCTTATAGACTCCTGTTGCTTTTCCTGCTACTTCTGTCTCTTCCTGCCCTTTGCGAAGAAGTTATAACCACTCAGACTTCCTTGCACCCGTTACTGACATGAACTTACCTCACTCTGCACGTCACCCCTAAATTTGGCCTGTAGTTTCTGTTAGGTTGCATCTTAATAGAGAAGGAGGAAGCATCACCATGGAGCAGTTTTATGTGAAGTGAAAAGAAGGATGGAGTGGAGGCTGTGAGAATAACCTGCAGTCCCCTGACCTCTATTCTGCTTGATTATATAGGGACAACAAATGGCTTTGTGAAGTCATAGGAAAAAGTTTTCAATGTCTTAAATGTAATCCAGGAAGCTCAAGACTGAAATCTGTTTCAGCATTCTATCTGGGAATAATGCCCTGACAAATATGGTCTCTGGTCTGCCCAGATTTATGCCCATCTATTTGGATAATACAAGATGATCAGCTCCTTAGAGTAGGATGCAACTGCCAGCTGAAGAGGTGTGTTTATGAGCAGCCAGCATGCTGAATGTGACATCTCTTCTGGGTCTTGCACTAGTGACACAAGCTTTTGTTGACTTTTGACTATGCCACAGGGGGAAGGATGTTCACAGGCATTTCTAGTTGCCAGTAATGCTGGTTGTTTTGCAGTGAGTGCTTTGGGCACTTCAAAGAACCCTTAGGCTTCTGGTGCCAAAATGTATGCCATAGAAAAATACTGCCTACAAAACCTGTTGTGTTCAAGCAATGGGGTTCACGCAATGGGGACAAAATAAATCACAAAAGGAGAGATGCAGCTGATAAGATAAGTGCACAAGGCTTGCCAACCAGGTATTTGGATAACCTTGAATAGTTATTTGTGCCTTTTCATGTGGAGTAGAAGGGAAAGGAAATATTCTGGATCAGTTTTGCCTTTGCCTGGAGAGAACAAAAAACAAACTCTGAGACACGATGGAGGATCAAAGTAGAGTAAGCCCATGTGTAGAAATGGGCAAACAATACTGAGTTTTTAGATTTTTGGATGAAAAAAAATGGACATGTTTCATGAAAACTCTTGCCAAAAAAAAAGTGCCTCTTTTCTTTTTCTTTTTTACCAGTTCTGTCCATGAAAATGAGCATGCTAGCAGTGGAAGTGTAACTGTTATGGGACAAATCTTCAAGTGTCAGTACAGTGCAATAAAGCTTAAATCACAACTATGTATGTTCCCGAGGTAGATGTGACTCAATAAGGTTATCAGACAGTCTCTGTTAGCCTTATCCACGGAGCTCACTATTGTCTCAGCTGTTCCTGTTATGCTAGAAGCGTCAGTCACAAACCTGGTTAAAGCTGATGGGAGTACTAACGTGCAGGGCTTGTCTACACATGAAAGGTAATTCAGATTAATGTAGGGAGTGACAGACACACACACACACACACACACACAGAGCTGTTCCTGAATGACTCCACTCTTATTTTGGCATAAGTGTTCACAGTTGAAGTTTATTCTGGAAACAACAAAAATTGTGGTTTTGTTTTTGGTAGAAAACTATAGGATATATTTTTCAACCCAACTTCTATTTTTCCAGACACAATTTGCTTCCACAAAAAAATCAGTGGCAGTGGGAGCTGATGGGTGCTCATCACTGTTGAAGACCAGGCCACTCAGGCTATGTCTATACGACAGTGCCACACCAGCATAGCTGCAACTCCTCTGTTGTAGTGCTTCAGTGTAGACTCACTGTAGTGACAGGAAGGGTTCTCCCATCATTGTAGTTAATCCACCATCAAGAGATGCAGAAGCTTGGTCAGTGCAAGAATTCTTCCATTGATTTAGCACTGCATATACTGGGGATTAAGTCAGCGTAATTACATCGCTCAGGGGTGTGGATTTTTCAGACCCCAGATGATGGATGTAACTGGGTCAGTTTACCTTTTTAATGGCCTTAGTTAGCCACCTAAGTAAGGATGTAGGATCCTAGCATTTTAGGCACCCATTTAAAAAAAAATCTTGGTCTCAGTGTTTGGAGGGTTTTGTACAGTTCACTATTATGTTTCCACTCAGCAAATTAAAAAAAATAATCTGGATGAATTTCTAGCCTGAAGAAACAGCTGCATTTCTTCTTTATTATAGCAGAGCTAAGCAAAATACCAGAAGGCACCAGGTAATTTAATAAGGCAATTGCATATAAGACTCAAGCTGACTCTACCATAGATATATGAATGATGCTATTGTGTTATACTGCTGCTTTGCTAAGAAAGGATCCTTTAAAAGACTACGGAATTTAATGAAACAATCTTAAAACAAAAAGATTATTATGATTTGATTTACAGAATTTAATATATTTTTCCAGACAAAATTGGCTAATTCTTAAAAGCAAATAAGCAAAATTCATCCTTTTGGAATGAGCATCCTCCTCACCTTCTCGGAGGGGTTTTACTTAGTTCATTGAGCCATAAACATTGCATTATCACTCTAATTTGTGGCATTTTGGACAAATTCCATAGATTTTTTTTGGGGTAGTTCTTTTAAGAAGAGAGGAAGTAAAGGAGGTGAGTTCTGGATTTAACTCCCACACTTGTCTTCACAGTGGATGTTAGTGAAAAGATAATTCACAGATACATTCTGTAGAACACAAGAACCCTCAACTTAGTTTTTTTGCAATTGGGAAAAAAAAAGCATAAAGAAAATCCAAAAGGACTAACTTGGTTTAGTCAGAGGAAAAACGACAGATATAGAAACATTAAAATCTGTCAGGTTGGACACTGTGCTGTTGGTGTCGCTCCTAAACCTCTTAATACCCATGTCCCTTACTTACAGTGGATTAAAGGCAGCAAATGTTTGTGAATGCCAGGGTTGGCAATAATGGATGTAATCTTTACAGATAAACAAGTTTTTGAGAGCCTCATGAGTGATCTGATTCACTTTCAGGGCATTGTAATGTGGTCTCCAACAGGATGTCCAGCTGCTACATCACAGAGTAACTATTGCAGCTTAGTCACATTTCCACAGATTTAACATTTTATATAATATAGATAAAGGGCAAGGAGGCTGACTCTGATTTCACACCAGTGTGATTGGATTGATTTTTCAGTTGACGTACTCCTGTGTCTGTGAGAAGAGAATCAGGCTTGATACTTCTGTGCAATCCTATTCAGATAAACTCCCCACATGAAAAGGAGTTAAACTCTTATATGCTTATGACTTCTTTAAGACAACATTTGAAAATGCATCACCAACTTTATACCACCTCTCTTTGTGTGTCTGTATAGTATCTTTACTAAAATAACAGACTGATTCTTCAGTATGGAAAAACCAGACACTGGTAGCACAAGCCTCATCAAGGTTTCAAGGTGTGGGACAGAAAATGGCCTTGTTATTTTGCTTGCTGTCTGCTAGCGAATACAGTAGCAGCCTCACATGCTTTCTCTGGCTAAGATCTAACTTTAGCATCTTAGCCCAAAGAAAATAAATACCAATCTGTTGGAAAAATAAGTTGTATTCCACTGGAAACTCATTGTGGAAACTTTTGAATATGAAAACAGTAACATGTACCACATGCAGCATATGCCTCAGGTTTGCAAGAGATATAAAAGAACAAAAGAAACCATCA
The DNA here is from genome assembly GCF_965140235.1 of Caretta caretta. Lineage (NCBI taxonomy): Eukaryota > Metazoa > Chordata > Testudines > Cheloniidae > Caretta > Caretta caretta. Next base: position 85,712,212 of record NC_134210.1, on the reverse strand, counting down.
ACTCAGACTAACAGCCGTGTTAGTCTGTATTCGCAAAAAGAAAAGGAGTACTTGTGGCACCTTAGAGACTAACCAATTTATTTGAGCATGAGCTAAATGACTGTTTGCTATTGGCATTCCAGGTTTCACCATGTCTCTATTTAACAGGATGAGTTGACATACTATACAGATGAAGTGTGAAATGATTTATGTGCTACCCAGTGTATAGTCCTAAAATCATAAACACAGTATTGTCAATTCCAAATACGCAAAAATCATGAGGTAAGCCCCTGAAAATCATGAGATATTTTAAAAATAATACATTCTGTGGGCACACTGCTAGGAATGCTAAGCTTCAGCTAACACAGTGCTGTAACTCGCACTTTAATAAAGCAGCCAGTTTAGTTTTATAAGAAAGGTGTCCAGGCATATTATTGCCCAGCAAATGACATATGAAACAGCCATGCTCCCACTCAGAGAGGCTGTAGGTGTAGGCAAAGCAGCACACATTTCTAACATGACGTGTGAGAGAGAGAGAGTACAGCCCTCTAGCTAGAACTGAGACCTCTGTTGCAAATCTGGCTTTCTATTTGCTGTTAAAACCTATTGCCCTGTCCCTTTGGACTAGGACACTTTCAGGTTGAATGAGGTTCAGATTTTAGATGTTTGGTTTGTTTCATTCTTTTATTTTAACAATGTTTGGAAAAACCTAACATGAAGGGAAATGTTTTCCTTTTAATTCCATACAAAACACAAAGTTAAACATTGGGGGTTCAAAGTGAAACATTCAAACTTCAGAAAATGCCAAAGTAACGGTAATCCTCACAAACTGAAGTCTTCGGCCTTGTGCATACAAATTACAGTGCAGTCCATTAACATGTTTGGATGCTATTATTTCTGTGCCCTTTCCCCCACCAGGCTGATCAAGCGTGCAGCCCGGGTGGTGTACAGTTAATGAGGAAGGAGGAGCAACGTTTATTTCTAAGTGACTTACTAAAATAGAAGTGCAGAGAAACTACAACACATAGCACTGCTTTGCCTAGCAAGATTTTTTTTTCATAAAATTCAATTAAAGGCTAAGTTTTAAAATTAAAGTATTAAATTCAGTTATTTGTAAATATATTCTGTATTAATAACTGTACCCTTACTGTACACTGAATGAGGCAGAAAGCTTGCAGAAGTCATATTTGACCACATAGTTAAAGAGTGTATTTGTGTAAATTAAAAATATGTAACAGAAGAGCAATGAAAGGATCAATCCCTCATGGTGTTCTGGACGACATGTCTTTAAAACACACAATATTGCACAGAAACTTTTTTAAAATAGGAAATGCTTGTTAGGTGAGAGAATCACTATCTGTATTCCCATGAGGACCAGTAATGAGCAGCATGGCCTTGGGAACATCAGCCTCACAAGAAACCCAGATCTTCTCTCTGCTACCAAAGATACATGCTAAACATGACAACTTGTAGGGAGATCTGACCTATTTAAATAGTTATTTTGAGAAACTGGCCTCAGAAATTCATAGTATTGTGGATAAGGAGATTGAACAGAAGACATGCACACTTTACACGTAATCACACACTGCAAACTCACAGGGAAATATCAGACATGGAAATATATCCACTAGAAAGTCTAAGAGAACACACATCTGAATTATTGGGCTGAATTTCAAGAGACCCAGATTTGAGTTTGAGAAATACCTTAGTCTATCTGAGGTTACTGGAACAAGGGGGAAAGACGGTCACTTTCTTTGAACAACAGATCTCATCATTATTAGATTGAGGAGGGCCCCAAGGAGTTCACTCCTAGAAATGTGATTGCAAGAATCGCTAGGATAAAGTCTAGATTTGACCAACAGCAGGTTAAAAACAAAGCAAAACACTTCTTCCTAAAGTTCTATTTACCTCAGAATTAGGACAGTATTCAGGCAAGTAACATACTCTTGTTCTTCTGAACTAGGCCTTCAAAAGTCTGACAGAGATGCCAGTTTGCTTTTCCAGCAGTTACATGTGTTGCCTGAAGATAAAGCAGATTAGTGGGGCCTGTAGTGATTCTATTGTTATTGTTCCATGGCATTTTTTCCCAGTTAATGTGCGGACTATAAATAGTTTTTGTTAGGCATGAAAGAAGAAGGCAAAAACACCTCATAAGCAGGAAGTATTTATACAGGACAACCCCATATATCATGGGGCTGGAGGGTTGTGTGAGAATTATTTTCTGATCTCAACTGGTGATTGTTTTATGCATGAAGCTTGCTTGCACTTACTCCTGCAGCTGAAGCACATTCAAGCCAGTCACAAAATTAGCTTCTGATCAAACACTAATTCACCCATGCAGTTTAACAGGATAAACCACTGAGCCTGAAACTTCTGAGACTGTGTCCTGGAACAGAACATGTGGGTAGGTCCTTGCAACCTACTGAACAAAGAAAGGTGTTGTAAATTCCTCTGCAACGTACTTTGATTTATTTATTAATTTATTTTGCACTTTGTTGCAATGGTTTTTTTCTCTAGCTATTGTTTTTTGCAACAAACACCAACAGACATTCTTGGAGAGAGTATGTTATTTGCCACTGGTAATCTCTACAAATACTAATTATTAGGCCAGCATTTCTGTGCTCTCCTCTCCCCACCCCCCTTTCCCCCCCCATTTACATATCATGCTTTCGGTTTGGTTTTTAAAATATGTCTGAGTCAATGTTGTTTGTGAAAGGCTTATTAGGCCTTGCCAGCCGTTCTCAAACAATACCCTGCCAGTGCTTCTCAAACCTGAGCTATAGTACTTGTAACGTATTTATTCTCATAGTACAAAGCACCATAAAGTCACATCACAATGAACAGTAAATACAACAAACAGGAAACATTGGTCAGCAATCTTCCTCCACATGTCATGGTCTTCCCACAACCTTGAGAAGTGGGCCATACTGCATCCAGTCAGTCACATCGTCAAACCACACTCAGCACAGGTTTCCCCTGTCCCTGGCATCAGTGCCTGCAAAAACTTGCTTTGGCAATCTGCCTTAGATTTATATACTGTCCCTGTCATCATGTCTGACCCAACAGGTGGGCATGGTGTTGCAAATGAGACCTTCCTTGATTTCCCCCCCCCCCCCCATGGCTAGGGTATCAGCAAGTCCAAAAAGACTGTTAGATGCTTAAGAGCACCTCCTTGTGGAGGGTCTCTTTTATTAACACACAAGCCAACACAGAACATAAACAAAACTTTTACCCAAAATCTCAGTTGGGTGACTAGGTTGTTCTTAGTCCATCTACCCCCCCCCACCTGAGTCCACTGCTCATTTCTACTCAGGCTCTTCCCCCAGGGTTTTTTCAGTTCCAGCCTTTGCCCCTACTGGAGTAAAATCCTTCTCTGGAGTCAGGAATCCAGGGAGGTCTGTCTACTGCGACTGTTCTCCAGGGACAGCAGGTGATCCCTGCCAGGTTGGGCTTCTGTCCAGTGTCTGTGAGACTCCTGGCTCAGACCAGGCCCCCTTGGATGCCTGCTGACTACAGCAGTCCATCTAGGAGGCTCTCCTCTCAAGGTACCCCACTCTGGTTAGTTCCTAAGAGACCTCACCTTCTAGGCCAGTGGAGGGTAAACTACAGCCCGCAGGCCAGATCCGGCCCATCAGGGATTTCAATCCGTCCTGCGGGATTGCCAGTCCCAGGGTGGAGCGGTGCTAAGGCAGGCTTCCTGCCTGCCCTGGCCCTGCGCCGCTCCCGGAAGCGGCCGGCACCACATCCCTGCAGCCCCTAGAGGACGAGGGGCAGAGATCTCTGTGTGCTGCCCTCACCTGCAGGCACCGCCCCCTGCAGCTCCCATTGGCTGAGAACAGGGAACCATGGCCAATGGGAGCTTCGGGGGTGGTACCCACAGGTGAGGGCTGCCTGCTCCACCCCACCCCCACGAGCCACTGTCAGACATGATGGCCACTTCTGGGAGTGGCACGGGGCCAGGGCAGGCAGGGAGCCTATCTTAGCCCTGCTACACGCCGCTGCCACCCCGGAGCTGCTTCATCCGGCAGTCATGGGCAGACTGGGCTCAAACTCCCAGTAAAGGGCAGCTGTCCTATGACCATCCCTCCGTACAGGTGGATTCGAAAACTCTTTGACTGCCCAGACAATGGGATAAATCTTGAAGTCCCTATTCAGTTTTTATTTCTATCTAACTCAGGCAAAACAATGCGGACTACATGGTGACAAGACCCAATCCCACACTCCATGCAGTGTGAAAGTGCAACACACCTTCAAGGGGAGCTCTTGAAAGTATTGTTCCTTAGAAAGGCAGAATACACACTAGAACTTCCAGAGAACACAGCAACTGCACCTTCCTTATAAAAGTAAGGACTTGAGATTTGGCCCTATCTCCTTTCTACTCTCACTGAAGTTCCCTCAGCTAGACAGTAGCTGGTAACAGAAAGAGAAGGATTCCACAGCAACTGAACTTACAGGGTTAATTTAGGTAGTCAGAAATGTAATTATCCAAGTTGGAATTCATCCAGTACACCAGACTAACCCTCTATTCTTTATAAAAGTACCATGCACACTTTAATTACCAGAAGAGGCCAAGGTCTCAGCTTTTTCGCATCTGAAAAATAACCTGGCCTATAGCCCAAAGGTCCTAACACTGTACTAAGGCACTGATTCAATATTGACTCAGATGGAAGACTGCCACCTACTGAATTGCCAACACAACCATTTCCTGCAGGGGTCTCCCATCTAAATGCTAACTCAACCTAATCCTGCCCAGATTCTGCAACCTGGTTAGAACACAGCTTCAGGTATTTTGACTGAGAGTTTAGTACAATGAAATACTTGAAGGCAACATGTAATGAAATACCCTGCTCCTACGTGCAGGACATGTACAGTATCTGTGCTAAAGAGACAGAAAGGGGAAAAGAGCCTAATGATTTAGAGGAGAACTTGATATTAGCAAACTTAATCTTTTCTGTATGGTCAGCATCTAATGTACTTTGCCCAACCCAAAATGCTCCAGTTTCTTGCTATATTTCAACATCCAGCAAATCTTATCTGACCCTTGGTGGGTCCCAGCCAGCCTGACTGAGGCATAGCACATCAGCACCAAGATGACTTGGTACAAATGCAAGAGTGCCAGAAGGAACAGACTTGGACTGTTTCCCACTGGCCTCCACTGTAATACACTGTGTGTGTTTGTGTGTGAATGAATTTAACGCTTCATAATTTCAACCAAGTGGAAGTACCAAATAGCTATTCTTATGGTAACAACCAGGAAGTAGAAGAGATCTGACAAGAACTTCTTCTTTTCAGACTTCCAATCTAATCTCTCTAGTCCAAAGAGATTTGGTTTATTTTTGAATAAGAATCTGAGTACTTCCCTACATTTAACCTTTGAATCTTCTGTAGTTCTTACATCCCTGCTTTAAATATTGGTTACTTCTAGATGACATTACTATATACAAGTGCTCTGGGCAGCAAATGGAGGAAAGGGCAGTTTTGTGGTTAAAGCACAAGACTGAGGCCTGGTCTACAGCTAAAACTTACATCAATATAGCTAAAATCTATACTGCTGAGTGCTATAGTTATGTCGACCTAAACCCCAGTGAGGATACAGTTAGGTTGATGGAAGGATGCTTCCGTTGGCCTAGCTACTATCGCTCATGGAGGGGGAGTTCTTACAATGGCAGAAAACCCACTTCTGTTGATGTAGTCTGCATCTGTGCTGCATGGTTACAGTGATAGAGCTATAATGCCATAGGCATGCCGCTGTAGCACCCATAGTGTAGACATGGCCTGACTAGAGTCTGGAGATTTGGACTTTATTCCCAGCTTTAGCAGACACTTTCTATGACATTTTCAAAGTTATTTAGAGGGATAATTTCAAGGAAACAAACTTTCAGTGGGAGTTGGGTGCTCATTCTCCTTTGTGCCTTTGAAAAGCTCCCAATGAACGTAATTTTTCCCATCTGTTAAATGGGGATGGTTAGCACTCTTGCATAACTTGTGGATGCTGTGAGGTTTAATTCATTAGGGCCTAGATTTTCAAAAGAGATCTTGAATATATTTTTAAGTTCTCAGCACCCATAATAGGAGTGAATTTTTCAAAAGAGTTTGCCATCCCACATGCTGAAGTTATTTGAAAATCTGGCCTTGTTTGTTCATGCTAAATTCTTTTGAAAAATCTGCCCTTAGTTGTTTGTGAAGTGTACAGATACTATGGTGATGAGTGCTGATAAATAAAACAATGAATAACTGAATCTGATAGCTTCCCATATCCTTTAACAACAAAGCAAGTAATAGGGCTTTGGAGAATCAACTTGGTGTTGAAAAGCTTTAAATCATTTTTTCCTGCAGAAATAGAATAACCCTCTCTATACATACTACTTTGGTGCTTCAGCTTTCCATTTTCACATGTGGGAGATACCAGAGAATGAATTTTTCACAAGTAACATCCAACTGGCTAAGTTTATGGAATCCACTTCAAACTTTTCAGATATCTTGGAATGGGACTTGAAACACCATCATATTTTACTAGTTGAATCCCCTGCTTTGTCTATATCAACCAGAGTCCTATAATGACTGACAGTTCTTTATCAGAATGTCTAACTCACTCTGACTTCAAACCAGTAATTATACAAGGATGGAGTCCCAGTAGTTCAAGGATGAGTCCTGAGACCACTCAGGCCAAGTGAAATTAATCACCCTCTCGTATCCCCTTTTTCAGGCATCTACATTTTGACATTGCTCCAATCTTTTGCTGTTACTGATACAATGAGATTTTTGTCAAGCAACTGTTATAGTTGAAAATTAGAGGCACAAAGCCAAACCACAACTGAATGAAGTTTAATTAAACTGGAATAAGTAACAAACTTCTGACTGCAAGAAAAACATCTTATATTTCAATTTATGATGAGGAGACCTATTTTTGCCAACTAATAGCATGAACTCAAATTTCAAGGGAATATTTGGAACAATTCCTGTGTCCTAAAAATGTAGAACATAGTTCAGCTGTCTTTCACTGTCCCACCCTCCACCCCAAAGATTTAATTCCTCAAACTAAAACCACTTTTTCTTTCTATCTCATTCTAGCTAAGACTGCAAAATGTAAGGATTTTGCTAAGCCAAATCATTTGAATTTAACAAACTACCATTCAATTACTTGATGCCACCTCATTGCTTTCCCTAAACTTTAGTAATTTGTCCTAAAAATAAAAAATTTGATCACAATTACAAACCTGCAAATCAGTTGATTGCACATACGGATTGAAATTTAGATCAGAGAACTTTCTCCCATTAAGTTCTGTTACAACTTCTGGTTCCAGTCATGACTGGAAACCAAAGTGGGAGAGTATGTAGGTCAAGCCCCCTACACTAAAATAAATCCATCACTCACACACACACACACACACACACACACACACACATGCCACAGTCCTGCCAAAATTTAAACATGCACATAATTTTATACACACAGGTATTCCCATTGACTCCAATGGGAGTATTCATATACATAGTTACAAACATGCCTAAGTCTTTACAGAATTGGGCACCTGGCCACCACTGTCTCATAACTGGTAGCTGACCTTCCTCCAAAAGCAGGAGGAACAGTGGGGGTTGAGACTGGGATTAGAAAAAAGGGGTGGTTAAAGAGATTTCCGTGTAATACTAATGACCTGAGGTACTTCCTATTAACCTGGTTAAGTATAGCATATCCTGAGCTAATTGACTTATAAACAGGAAGTTTCTTCAAGTTATCTAATTATTTTACTGTTTTACTTCTAGCTGTACCTACTATGCAGTATGACAGGGATAATAAATAGAACTACAGTATAACTTGGCAAGGATGCAGTCCAGTTGTGGACCTAATCACTGTGGATGCATCAACCATGTTAGCTTATTTGCTTGTAAAACTCAATGCTGTGCATTAGTCCTTATAAGGCCAACACACTCTGTGCCATGTTGCTTAAATATCTACCGCACGGTCCAGGACTCATAGGCACAATAACCACCACAGAGATGTTTTTGGTACAAAGAAAATCTCTGTTTCAAACCGACTCAGTGTTTACTCAAAAAACTAATCTGCTTTTAGGCTTAAAAAGCTAAGACAGTATTTCTTCTTGCTTCCCCTCCTACCCAACTGAAACACCTCTAATGAAACATCACTACAGGAAAAAAGCCCCCTTTAAACAGACAAATACACCCAAAAGGATTTATTAACCATCAACTCAAATCTGCACAAAAACTACATTGAAATCCTACTCCCCTAGACTTCTTCCTGGGAATTCCAGCCGTATTAATTATACTGCACTTGGCTTTGCAGCTGAGAATTCTGAATAATAGCAGTGGAGGCTGCTAGGTTGGATCACTGTAGCTTACACTTTGTTCCCTTGGGAGCACAATTAATTAATATAGCATTTATGCTCAACAAACATGTCAACATTACCCTCATAGAGTCCTTGATGGCTGGCCCTGCTTCCTTTATATCAGTGATGGAGATATTGTTTGTTGGTTTTATGTAAATAAAGTCTTGTAATTGTGCCAAGTTCAGATGTGGGACTTCAATAGGAATGACAAAACATCAAGAAACACTGGCAAGTTGGTGAGATGCAAAATGTGACCTATTTTTGTTTCTTTTGTCTGTTTGCAAAGCCAGGTCCCTATGGGATGATAGTCTTCTAGATTGTTAAGAATGATGGGCTTTACAGAAATTACTCTAAAAATTAGTGCTGGTTGGAGAATGAAAATTCAATTTCAAAACAATTTAAAGTTTTGCCATTTATTTTCATTCTGTTTTTGGTTCAAAACTGTGACTTCTCCCTCCTCCCCCCACATGACAGTCCAAGCTGGACCAAAGAAACTGTCCAATCAAAACCTTTGTTGAAATTAATATATTTTCACTAAATGTTTTGATGTAAACAAAATGGCATATTTTGACCAAAAACATTTAGCCAAAACATTTCTAACCAGCTCTACAAAAATCCTATAACATTTAAAAAAGAAATACAGCCTTTCTACAAGTTATTTGAAGTCACCCCGTAGAACTCTATAACAGGGCCATAATTCTCTATTTAATTATAAAGATTTTTTTAAAGAATTATTTTTAAAGACAAGTTATGACTTACTTTTAAATTCTACATAACTCTTTTTTATAAAGATCAGTTATTTAAAGGCCAAATGCTCAAAAGCAGTCTCTAAAATTGTGCCCTGATTTTTTTGCATTCCCAGAAATTTAGCTGTGTATGTAAATTATATTTCTGCATAAAAGTTGATTATTAATCATGATGTCCACCTTTGTGTGAACAAATGTATGAAAAGCCACATTCTTTGAAACCCACAAACTTGCAGGCATAACATTATGTGTACAAAGGTAGGGGCCATGTTACAAACATTTTGAAAATTTGTCCCGTGTATTTTTTCTCTCCCTCTCTAAACCAAACTAAATTAGGGGTAAAAACCCAAGAAGCTGTTCAGTGATGCAGGTAAGAGGTTTAGGTATAAGTTATGAAAACCATAACATATAAGGTGATTGGAAGAAGATGAGGGGGAACCCAAAGGTTTAGAAAACACAATCTCCTGGACCAATGAAGTGGATCAATGATATTCAGATGATGAAACAAATGTTAGTGCATTGCAATTCTGTCTCTGCGAAAACTTGGGCTCTTTTTGGCTGCACTTAGATGGTACAGAGTCTGGCCCACACAATGTTTGAGCAGTTTTTGATGTTGGGCTCAGCTTGAGGGCAATGTGTCTTTCACCAGCAGCGAAGTGAAGAGGTTCCTGTGTAAATTCACTTCTAGAAGTGAGAGTAACATTATATTCCCTATTCTTTATGAAAATATGCTTGTGGTAGGAATATGACATAACTGAAATATGCTCTATGCAAGATAACTCTTGTAAGAAACCTCCTGACCGCTATACTTACCTACATGCCTCCAGCGTCCATCCAGGACACACCACACGATCCATTGTATACAGCCAAGCTCTACGATACAACCGCATTTGCTCCAATCCCTCAGATAGAGACAAACACCTACAAGATCTCTATCAAGCATTCTTAAAACTACAAGACCCACCTGCTGAAGTGAGAAAACAGATTGACAGAGCCAGAAGAGTACCCAGAAGTCCCCTACTACAGGACAGGCTCAACAAAGAAAATAACAGAATGCCACTAGCTGTCACCTTCAGCCCCCAACTAAAACCTCTCCAGTGTATCATCACAGATTTACAACCTATCCTGAAAAATGATCCCTCACTCTCACAGATCTTGGGAGACAGACCAGTCCTTGCTTACAGACAGCCCCCCAACCTGAAGCAAATACTCTCCAGCAACCATATACCACACAACAAAAACACTGACCCAGGAACCTATCCTTGCAACAAAGTCCGATGCCAACTCTATCCACATATTTATTCAAGTGACACCATCATAGTACCTAATCACATTAGCCACGCCATCGGGCTCATTCACCTGCACATCTACCAATGTGATTTATGTCATCATGTGCCAGCAATGCCCCTCAGCCATGTACATTGGCCAAACCGGACAGTCTCTACGCAAAAGAATAAATGGACACAAATCTGACATCAGGAATCATAACATTCAAAAACCGGTAGGAGAACACTTCAACTTCTCTGGCCACTCAGTAAAAGATTTAAGGGTGGCAATTTTTCAACAGAAATGTTTCAAAAACAGACTCCAACGAGAAACTGCTGAGCTTAAATTAATATGCAAACTAGATACCATTAACTTGGGTTTGAATAGAGACTGGGAGTGGCTGGGTCATTACACATATTGAATCTATCTCGCTAAGTGAAGTATCCTCACACTTTGTTGTCAATGGTCTAAATGGGCCATCTTGATTATCACTACAAAAGTTTTTTTCTCCTGCTGATAATAGCTCGTCTTAACTAATTAGCCTCTCACAGGTTTGTATGGCAACTTCCACTTTCTCTGTATGTGTATATATATAATCTTCTTACTATATGTTCCATTCTATGCATCCAATGAAGTGTGCTGTAGCCCACAAAAGCTTATGCTCTAATAAATTTCTTAGTCTCTAAGGTGCCACAAGTACTCCTGCTCTTTTTGCGGATACAGACTAACACTGCTGCTACTCTGAAACCTGTCATTGGAAAGATTACAATTTACTGAATATGATTATCCTATTTGTATGCATGTATCATTTCTGTATCTGAAATTAGGAATATTGACTATGTATCTATATTTCAATTATGTTACTTTGGGTGACACCCCCTGCTAACGATTCAGGTACAACAATGAAAAAGTCCGACAGTGCTGATAGCCCATCAGCAAGAGACAATGGACTGTAAAGGAGCTTAGTCTTCCTGTGAACGTGTGGGTCAGCCTGTGAAGAATGGCTACAAAGGCCCTACAGAGGCATGTGACCATGTCACCTGATACTGGAACCCATCTTGAATTCTGTACTTTTCCAGGAGAAGCGCAGGGTGGGAGTGAGGAGTTGGTAGGTTGTGTCAAACTAGGAAACAAAGGACTCCCACCTTATGGAAATTCTATTTAAGGGTGGGGATTGAGGCAATCCAGGTCCTCAGTTCTTCCCTGCTACCCCACCCAAGATGACTGCTGTAAACAACTAATACTGGACCCAGGCTGGAAGGGCATCTGGCCTGTGAAGAAGATTGTTAGAACCACATTTAGAGTGAGAACTTACATGTAACCAGTTTCTTTAGTGTATTAAGCTTAGTTTGCGTACTCTGTTTTATTTTCTTAGTAATCTGCCTTGTTCTGTCTGCTACCTTCTTAACTATTTAAAATACATCTTTTATAGTAAAATTTATTTCTGATTTATAATATAACCCAGTTTATATGATTTCTAACGGGGGGGGGGAGGGGAAGGGGAGGAGTTGTGCATACCCTCCTCCACATTGAGGGAAGAGGCAAATTTCATATAATTTTGGGTTTGTACTCCAAGCGGGGCATAGGGTGGTGGTAGGGGTGGACATGTGGATGCTGTGGCAAGCCCCTTAAGCTGAGCCTTCCCAGAGTGGATCTCTGTCTCTCTGTGCAACAAGAAGAAAGCCAAGGAATGTGTGGGCCCCTTACTGAATGAGGGAGGCAAACTAGTGACAGAGGATGTGGAAAAAGCTAATGTACTCAATGCTTTTTTTGCCTCTGTTTTCACTAACAAGGTCAGCTCCCAGACTGCTATGCTGGGCATCACAAAATGGGGAAGAGATGGCCAGCCCTCTGTGGAGATAGAGGTGGTTAGGGACTATTTAGAAAAGCTGGACGTGCACAAGTCCATGGGGTCGGACGAGTTGCATCCGAGAGTGCTGAAGGAATTGGCGGCTGTGATTGCAGAGCCATTGGCCATTATCTTTGAAAACTCGTGGCGAACCGGGGAAGTCCCAGATGACTGGAAAAAGGCTAATGTAGTGCCAATCTTTAAAAAAGGGAAGAAGGAGGATCCTGGGAACTACAGGCCAGTCAGCCTCACTTCAGTCCCTGGAAAAATCATGGAGCAGGTCCTCAAAGAATCAATCCTGAAGCACTTGCATGAGAGGAAAGTGATCAGGAACAGCCAGCATGGATTCACCAAGGGAAGGTCATGCCTGACTAATCTAATCGCCTTTTATGATGAGATTACTGGTTCTGTGGATGAAGGGAAAGCAGTGGATGTATTTTTTCTTGACTTTAGCAAAGCTTTTGACACGGTCTCCCACAGTATTCTTGTCAGCAAGTTAAGGAAGTATGGGCTGGATGAATGCACTACAAGGTGGGTAGAAAGCTGGCTAGATTGTCGGGCTCAACGGGTAGTGATAAATGGCTCCATATCTAGCCGGTATCAAGTGGAGTACCCCAAGGGTCGGTCCTGGGGCCGGTTTTGTTCAATATCTTCATAAATGATCTGGAGGATGGTGTGGATTGCACTCTCAGCAAATTTGCGGATGATACTAAACTGGGAGGAGTGGTAGATATGCTGGAGGGGAGGGATAGGATACAGAAAGACCTAGACAAATTGGAGGATTGGGCCAAAAGAAATCTGATGAGGTTCAATAAGGATAAGTGCAGGGTCCTGCACTTAGGACGGAAGAACCCAATGCACAGCTACAGACTAGGGACCGAATGGCTAGACAGCAGTTCTGCGGAAAAGGACCTAGGGGTGACAGTGGACGAGAAGCTGGATATGAGTCAGCAGTGTGCCCTTGTTGCCAAGAAGGCCAATGGCATTTTGGGATGTATAAGTAGGGTCATAGCGAGCAGATCGAGGGACGTGATCGTTCCCCTCTATTCGACATTGGTGAGGCCTCATCTGGAGTACTGTGTCCAGTTTTGGGCCCCACACTTCAAGAAGGATGTGGATAAATTGGAGAAGGGCAACAGCGAAGGGCAACAAAAATGATTAGGGGACTGGAACACATGAGTTATGAGGAGAGGCTGAGGGAGCTGGGATTGTTTAGCCTGCAGAAGAGAAGAATGAGGGGGGATTTGATAGCTGCTTTCAACTACCTGAAAGGGGGTTCCAAAGAGGATGGCTCTAGACTGTTCTCAATGGTAGCAGATGACAGAACGAGGAGTAATGGTCTCAAGTTGCAGTGGGGGAGGTTTAGATTGGATATTAGGAAAAACTTTTTCACTAAGAGGGTGGTGAAACACTGGAATGCGTTACCTAGGGAGGTGGTAGAATCTCCTTCCTTAGAGGTTTTTAAGGTCAGGCTTGACAAAGCCCTGGCTGGGATGATTTAACTGGGAATTGGTCCTGCTTCGAGCAGGGGGTTGGACTAGATGACCTTCTGGGGTCCCTTCCAACCCTGATATTCTATGATTCTATGATTCTATGATTCTGTCTCTCTGTGCAGCTGGGTGTGGCCCTGCCTCAGTGCTTGGCTGGAAAAGGCCGGGGAGCCTAACCCAGCAAGACCAGGTAAAAGGGGATCCAGGCTGGCAGAATAGTCTGACTCAGTGGTGTCCCAGCCCACCAGATGACATCCGAGGGGGTCCAACCTATCACCGTGTGATACAGCTACTATGGCTAAATGGTTTTCCTGTAAAATGAGAACAATGTGGCAAGGGAGTTCACTTGTACAGCTGTGGTGGGCTTAGGTCTATGCAGCTACATAGGGCACCACTTTTCAAGGGACTTCCCAGCACATGCATATACCTGATTGACCATCCATAGCATTACTGCTGATTTACCCTCTATAGTTCTGTCTGGCTCCATTGCCAGTAGGCCCTAATTACTTTCACCTCAGTTGAAATATTGCTTTTTGGCTTCACTGCCTGGTTTCTCTGATTACACAGAGGGCTCACCAGTGCCTGTGGAGACTCACAAACAGCTGAAGGGAATTCACCGCAGCCTGGCAGGGAGGGGAAGGGACACAGGCAGGCATATAACACTGATTGGGATCTTATATAGATAAGCAGTGCTAGGGGGAAATGTGATGGACAAAAAACAGAGCAGTGGTGGGCAATCTGTGGCCCATGGGCCGCACGTGGCCCATCAGGGTAATCTGCTGGTGGGCCATGAGACAGAGTTTACATTGACCGTCCACAGGCATGGCTGCCCGCAACTCCCAGTGGCTGCCGTTCGCCATTCCTGCATGTGTCATTTTTATTAGGACCTTCATAAAGTAGAGCCATTATGCTATGCAGTTATGCTGGACACCTGCAGAGTTTGGACCCTCATTGACTAACTTATTTTATATTGTTTTCCCTCGGATTTTTAATGTGTATATGGTATACTCATGAATGGTTCCTAATCTGTGGATACATTATAATGTAGTAAAGAACATGCTGAGGTACTTCTACCAAAATATAGTGCTGTGACCCCTCCACCTCCAGAGAGTGCATAGTTGGGTTAATGCATTAGCCTTTCACCTCTGGAGACCTGGCTGGGTCACATCACACGTACAGTTGATTTGTAGCCTGTTTTCATGCTTCTATATTCCAAAACACACAACAAACCTTGCCACAGGTAGCCTTGGTTGCTCAACAGAAGTTCTGCCAAACAAAATTAAGAGTTATTGTAGGCAGAATTTAGCAGTTTAAGTATGTACCCAGGTTCTGTAACTTGGACAGCCCATGCTGAAGCCATGCTGAGGCATCTATACTGCTATTTTTAGCAACGTTTGCACTAGCATATGTACGTCGATCTGAGCTGTAATCACACCTTGGAGTGCAGTTTGGACATTGATCACGGGTAGTGATCAATGGCTCCATGTCTAGTTGGAAGCTGGTATCAGGTGAAGTGCCCCAAGGGTCGGTCCTGGGGCCGGTTTTGTTCAATATCTTCATAAATGATCCGGAGGATGGTGTGGATTGCACTCTCAGCAAATTTGCGGATGATACTAAACTAGGAGGAGTGGTAGATACGGTGGCAGGTAGGGATAGGATACAGAGGGAACTAGACAAATTGGAGGATTGGGCCAAAAGAAATCTGATGGGGTTCAACAAGGGTAAGTGCAGAGTCCTGCACTTAGGACGGAAGAATCCAATGCACCGCTACAGACTAGGGACCGAATGGCTAGGCAGCAGTTCTGCGGAAAAGGACCTAGGGGTGACAGTGGACGAAAAGCTGGATATAAGTCAACAGTGTGCCCTTGTTGCCAAGAAGGCCAATGGCCTTTTGGGATGTATAAGTAGGGGCATAGCCAGCAGATCGAGGGACGTGATCGTTCCCCTCTATTCGACATTGGTGAGGCCTCATCTGGAGTACTGTGTCCAGTTTTGGGCCCCACACTACAAGAAGGATGTGGATAAATTGGAGAGAGTCCAGCGAAGGGCAACAAAAATGATTCGGGGTCTGGAACACATGACTTATGAGGAGAGGCTGAGGGAACTGGGATTGTTTAGTCTGCAGAAGAGAAGAATGAGGGGGGATTTGATAGCTGCTTTCAACTACCTGAGAGGTGGTTCCAAAGAGGATGGTTCTAGACTATTCTCAGTGGTAGAAGATGACAGGACAAGGAGTAATGGTCTCAAGTTGCAATGGGGGAGGTTTAGGTTGGATATTAGGAAAAACTTTTTCACTAGGAGGGTGGTGAAACACTGGAATGAGTTACCTAGGGAGGTGGTAGAATCTCCTTCCTTAGAGGTTTTTAAGGTCAGGCTTGACAAAGCCCTGGCTGGGATGATTTAATTGGGGATTGGTCCTGCCTTGAGCAGGGGGTTGGACTAGATGACCTCCTGAGGTCCCTTCCAACCCTGATATTCTATGATTCTATGATACCCAAGTGTTTATATTCATTTCACTTGGGAGCAAACACAATACCATGTGACCTATGTATAATGAAATCTAACCAAGTAAGATTGAATTTTGAATATCAAATACCTGGCAAGGAACTAGCTGTGCACAATCTATTCACCAAGAATTATTCCTGTCAAGTCATGAGACAGCTGCAAAGATTTATGTAATAAAGAATTAATCTGGAAAAATTATAAACTGCTCCTGGTTAACTAGAGACTGAGAAGATGCTAAATTAATCGAATATGTTATTTGCTATGTATTATTCTTTCAATTCTCATTATAGTTAGGTTCTGAGCTAGCTTCCCCTACCGTTTTTCCAGTACACCTCAACACTATCAGCCCTATGCCTGCTCAAGATAGCACTATTCTTCCCTTCTTAGGAACAAAATTAGCCTACAAAATTAAGAGGAAAATAATCCTTTGCTGCAATCTCTGTTATACATCTCAGAGGTCTTTTCTGATAAGTCCTTGAAATGCACACCTCTGCTTCAGCCTCTGCAAATATCAGCAGTATTATCAGAATGTTTTCGGTACACATGTAACGATGTACTCTGGAAAAATCTTGCTGCAACAAGTATTACCTTGAACTATAAAACTCACAGTGTATCATCCAAACTGCAGAGTTTAGGGCTAGAGTTTGAAATGGGAGTCTTGTTTTGTGCAAATCAGATATATTTAAATTGTTTTTATAGATGCCTGTTTTTGTTCTTCTGACAGTAATTATTTAACTAAACTTCATTAAGGCAGTTGCAGCAAGTTCCAGGCATAGAGAACAATTTAGTTGGCCCCATGCCTCCATTATGTCAGCTTCATTGTGTGTGGACTAGTTCTTTGATATCTTCAACCCTTATTTTAAAGCAGGTTTGTCATTTTTTGTAAGCTAGCTACTTTAAAGGAAACCCACAATGCCTATTTATATTATCTCAAATAGCTAAATATATATTTGCTAAATAAAAATAGATGCAGTGTTTTAAATTAATTTTCAAAGGAGCTTTGAGAATTACCTGTGTCTGGTCAACTGCCTCTATAACAGTTAATAAAACTGGATTCCCTCTTGCTGGGTAGATATTTTGCTGGCCATCTTGTTGATTTTTACCTCTGTTAAAATAACCATATTAAAAAGAACCACACACAAACAAAAAACAACATACAACCCACTTACCCTACAACTGAGTCAGATTCTCAACAGGTTGCAAAATATATGCCCTTTAGATTGCTTCCCTTCACACAGGCAAAATCCTGTGTTTATATCTGAAAATAGGTAATTAATTAGATATGCAATTACCATGTTGCATATGCAAACTGATACAACTGTTACTAATAATTCAAATAACACTTGAATATCATAATCCTTTTTCATCTGCAGAGCTCAAATAGATCCTTTAAAAATGTAGCCCATACAATATACTACTTTTTCTATGTAGTATTTAGTTTCCTGTCTCCTCATCTGGCTTTACCAAAAAATCAATTTCCTAACTGATATTTTAAAAATTATATTTAGGACACACTTTATTTTATGTAATGATTTAGGATAACATTTTCAAAAGCAGCAGTTTTCAGACTGTGGGACATGCCCTGTCAGGGGGGCGTTGGAACATTTGTGGGGGTGAGCGGTGACGCCAGGCAGCTCATGCGAGTCCTGTGGGACCTGGGCCAGCCCCCACTGGGGGTGGGGAGGGAGTGCCACCTCCACCCTTTGATTCACCTCAGCAGGCCCCCCAGCCTGTAGGTCAGTGTGAACATCCAACATGGCCATGCCGATATTCCACTCCTGGCAGCCTCTGCGCCTAGCGCTGGTCCTGCCTCAGATACCATCGTACCCACTTTCCACCACCCTGAAAATCTGAGGGGGTGGGCAAGAGGCAGACATTGGCCCTGCCCTAATGGAGCAGTCTGGCTGCAAGGTAGGAGCAGTCTGGCTGCAAGGTAGAAGCAGCCCGCTGCTGAGGAAACCTTGGCTGTGCCATTGGTAAGTATCTGTGTATTTGCAACTTATAGGTGTAGGTAATTTAATTAAAGTTCTATTAAGGTCTCTGTCAGGTTTACGAGAAAGCTATCAAGCATACTTTTGCATTTGTCTATTTTTGTTTGTTTGCAGGGGGACACAACAAAAATTGTAAGTCAAAAGGGGGGGGCTCTCAGCTCAAAAAATTTGCAAACCGCTGTCCTAAAGACACTTGACAATGAGATTTAGGGACCTAAATCATTTAAGCACTTCTGACAATGCTTATCCTTATTGCTGTAATTACTCCATAATTTATTGCAGTGATTGGCTTTGAAAGTTTCCTTGAAATCTTTTCAAAGGGAAAAACAAGTGTCTTAAATTATATAGTGATTATAGAGAGATAGTGGAACTCCACTTCCCCCACAAGGGCAAATAAAAGAAGTAGATCAATTCTACAATAGCAGCAGTTGTAATAATCTTACTATTACCAGCGTGAACATGTGTATTCTCTATATTTTCATAATGGTGTTCCCTATAGAATCATGCCCATTATTTAACAGCTCTGTTTTTTTTGTATTCGCAAACCTTATTCCTATTTCTGTAACCCTTGCACATCTGTGCAACCTATTTTAAGGCATTATTTCTCAAAGTGTGGGGGCACAAAGGACTAGCTGGGGGATGTGAATAGGCCCCAAATTGTTCTTCACATTGCCAACTTTTTTTTTTAATTCCCTAGCTGCTATGGTTGTGAAGAAAACCTTGTAAACATGATCTGAGCATAACTAAGGCATCAAAATCTGCTTGAGTTTGCAGAGGCCTGAAACAATAGTGCTGACAGGTGAGCTATCCTAGTCTTTTCAGTGGATGTTAGCTCAGATGCCAGTGATGATATTTTTAAGGTCAACATTATTAACTATTTCACTGCTGATCAAAGCATGTAAGAAAGCAGAGGAACTACCCTGTTATGAAGTTTTATGCAAGCTGAGTGACCACTTATTTTGGCACCATGACTGGATGGGCTTGGGAGATATAACCATTTATTTTTTCCTCAGTGAAGAAGAAGCCAGACACAAAGATCGTAGCAGAGCATCTGAGCTTCATGGAAGGGAAGCCAAGTCTGAGGACTCCAGCAGAGTCCTTGTGTATGAGCTGTTTGGATCTAGAAAAAATGTATGTTGGTACTTAGAATAATAATTTTTAAAACCCTGTTACATAAAGTTACTACAAACTGGAAAAGTAATGTTCCATTTCAGTTTTAAATAACAAAACCATGTGCATGATCCATCATGTCTTAACATCCAGTATTCAATATACATTGTTCTGTAATATGAAAATTTAAGTATGCGTTTAATATACAATTTTAAATTTCATTTAATGAAAATTCTGAAGTATAGATAGGCTGTTAGCAACACAAGGTGGGATGAAGGGAAGCACTATTGGGATTAATTTTTCTTAAAGGAACTTTTCCTTTCAAACATTTGGGAAACACTGTTTAAAATATTAGCATGCTAATCAGTAGTCTGGGTTGGTGGAAGTATTGTGCATTCAGTGATGAAAAATGTGCCCTTCATAGCAGTCCAAGAATTACAATTTCAACTTCTAAGGAAAGAAACTTTTTCAGTCCTGGTTCCTTCATATTCAGTTGCTATTTCATTTTTATATCCGCTCTGTTTGCTTATAGAATCACAGCTCTATGAGACTGGAAGTGACCTCAAGAAGTCATCAAGTCCAGCCCCCGATGCTGAGGCAGGACCAAGTAAGCATAGACTATACTTGGTAGGTACTTGTCCAACCTGTTCTTAGAAATCTCCAAAGATGGGGATTCTACAACCTTTCTTAGTAGCCTATTCCAGAGCATAACCACCCCTGTAGTTAGAAAGTTTTTCCTAATATCTAGCCTAAATCTTCCTTGCAGCAGATTAAGCACATTACTACTTG
The DNA here is from genome assembly GCF_965140235.1 of Caretta caretta. Taxonomy (NCBI): domain Eukaryota; kingdom Metazoa; phylum Chordata; order Testudines; family Cheloniidae; genus Caretta; species Caretta caretta. The sequence goes on along the minus strand of NC_134210.1, from coordinate 85,692,142 downwards.
TCCTGATGCTGATGTTGCTTTAAATCCAAATAAGTGAAAAAAGCAAAGACCCTTTCAAAACCCAGAGTGAATACCACAGTGTGAGATGAAGAGAACAATTATGTTTCAGTGCCTTAAGCATTGGACTGGGAGTCAGGAGATTTGGGTTCAGTTCCCACTGCTGCCACTGACGTGCTGTGTGACCTTGGATAAGTCATATCAATAATTTAAGAAGAAAATACTTAAACATTAACGTTTTAAAAAATTGCAAAAGCAGGAAATTCTTAATGGAAACGGTAGAAACTGGTAAGTGTGGTCAAGCAACCTTAATTCTGCCCCAGTAGTGTTGCCATCTTGTATTGCTTAACAAAATGTGCACATTTTTTTTAAACCGTTCCACTTTGAATTAGATTTTTGCTCCTAAAAATTCTTTATTATGCTGCAGAATTAAGCAAGATTAGAGAAAGGTGTGTGGAACCTTTAATTGTTTCATCCCCAAGCATACAGTAAAATGCTTGTGAGGACCCAAACTCATCACAAACCTGGATGGGCACAATAGCATGCTTTTTTGCAGTCAGTGTAGAGCAACAGAAACCCTTTGCTGTAGAGTTATTTGGAATTTTTCTGTCAGAAAATGAATGGTTGAAATAGAAATATCTGGTAATATGATTTTGACAACTCTTTCAATGGAAATCAACCCTCAAATGATTTTGCAGCACTCACTAACATCAGTGACCGCAGCAAAGGATTGGCACTTAGTAAACACGGGACAGAGACAGTGGGCAGGGGCTACTGGAACTATTAATTGAGTCAGAGAGCTTTAAGCTATATATTTAGGACTGGGAAATTGTATTATTGCTGAGAAACATGGATATGTAACTTGCCTCAGGAGTCTCCTCTTGGTATTACCCCCTGAAATGGGCTAAGGGCTTGCCCTGCTTGGATAAAAGCATTGTTTTATTGCGGAGGGCCATGTCCATTCCTGGGGTCACCTCCTGCCTCCTCAGAGGAGGTTGATGCTGATCAGAAGCAAGGGGGTTGTCTCAGGTACGTGGGCTAGGACCCAAGATCCCCTCCACCAATCCCTGGGCCCCCTATTGACAGTGACATTCTCTGATTTCTCACCAGTGTTCTGTGACGTGACAAATCTCCTGTGTGCCTCAGTCTGGGTGACTGTCAAGAATTATAACCTTTGCTTACCTTACTTCACACTATTTTATTTTCTCACTCCCCAAATTCTTTTATTTGTTGATGTTTGCACTCTCTAAGAAGCAGAATCTTGACAGACTTGTGGGAATGGGTGGGGGAAGGGTCTTCTCTGCTGGAGCCCTGAGGAGCCCCCATTTTCTCCCTCAAGATTCTGCACAGAAATCATCATTAAGGCACAGGACTCCCTTCAGAGTCCATCACCTGCACTCCAGTAACTGGGGAGAGGGTTTGCTGTTTAGCTCTGTGAGGCTTTTCCTGCTGGGGCTGAGCATGCTGCCTTCACAGTGCTCTTGGCTCCTGTCCTGATTAAATACTGGCATTTGAGTGATGTCTGTCTTTCCTGAATTTCACAGGGGAAAGAAATTAGTCAGCATTCTGCTGCCACAGCTAGTCCTTCCCCTACCGAATGGTACTTGAAGCTGAATTTAACGTCTTGCAACTTCCTCTCTTACCATTATGCCACATACTCAGAGGTTTTTTCCTTTTTGCAGGCTGACAGGCCTTCTGTCACTGGCAGAAACTGATTCTGAATTCCTAGAATGTACATAGGAGGAGCCTTTACATCTTGAGACTGATCATCTTGAGACTGATCACCATGCACTTCAGGGAAAAAGCATTTGCTCTGCAAAGAAATTTCATCCTCTACCTCACCACATGATTCTGCCCAGACTGCAGCAGCATTGGGGACTCCTCCTACCTGTGTTTTCCCCCACCCCCGCAAAGTCTTTCCAGTAAGGGTAACCTCTAACAGGCTGAGGAAACCTCAGGGCCGTTTCCTGTGCATGAAGCTTCTGGTAAGCAAACGATTTGCGTTCCCTTCCTTGTCTGCATCAAAGCTGGAGGGACAGCAGTGTTTGAGGAACGCACGGCCGCTGAGACCAACATGCTTCTATTTGCCTTGCACTTAGGAAACAAAAAATATTTTGAAAGCTCCCATGATTGCCTGCTATAAAGCTCAGCAAGGAAGTGCTTTGGCTGTGGTGCTTGATTCATGTGTGTGTGGGTGAGACAGCAAAATTACCCTCTGAAAACCCCTCGTCTGCTCACAGAATAGAGGCTGCAGGCTAATTTACAAGTACTTGTGGTACAAGAACTCTTTGTATTTAAAATACATTGTGGAAGGTAACATAACCTAAGTAAAACAAGTTAACACATTTACCTGCAGTCCTAAAACGCTCATTATTGTGAAACACAATTAATTTGTCATGACTTGTATACACAAGAGCCAGGGTCACAATAATTTAAGCTTCTCTTTAATTGAGCTAGTGTTTGAAGATCTTTCCTGCTATGACTAGACAATTGTCCAATGATTCTGGTTATAATATTTTGGTTTGCTCTATATTTTTTGTCTACCCTTGAATGGCAATCCAAGGTAAAATTACTTTTCATTGTCTTGCTGTACTGACTTTGGGCCTAACTGTTCTCACTTACATCACTTTTACACCATTTTACTCCTTTCATTTCCATGGAGTTGCTCCTTTTTTTACGCCAGTTTAAGTGAGATGAGAATCAAACTGCTTTGTTATTTTTCCTGTTTAAATTGTGCAAACTAATGTGCAAAACTGGTACAAAGTTGTATTACAATTGTGACATATTGGCATGATAATCCATTGTAAAGAACTGGGAGCAACATTTTGATTGAATAACACAGCTGTTACGCTGACTTGCTACCAAATTTCAATAACTTTACTAATATGTACTAAACTTCCCTCTTTAATTATGCATAGGAAGTTAGGAGTAAAATAACACACTATCTGAAATCTATTCTCTTTTAGGTCATATGATACCCAACCAGGGGTGAAAGTAATATGAAACACTTACCGGTACGGGGGCCTGGCTCCTGGCCCTGGAAGGGGCGGAGCCTCAGACAGAAGGGACGGGGCTGGGGGTCAGCCTCCTCCAGCCAGCCCATCTGCACTGCCTGGCCTGCGCTTCCCAGGGCTCTGGCAATGATTTAAAAGGGCCCGTCAGTGGCCCGGGGTAGGGGAAAAGGGGCAACAACATTAAAGCGCTGTCACGGCAGCACTTTAAGGAGGGTCCGTTGCTGTGGCGGCTCTTTAAGGAGAGTCCTTAAAGTGCTGTCCTGGCAGCACTTTAATGTTGCTGTCCCTTTTGCCCCCCTCCTCCCCCCCAATCGGTGGCCCTGCCGGTAGTGTGGGGCAAAAGGGGCAGCGACGTTAAAGTGCTTTAAAGTTGACTGCATGCAGGCTGATACTGGCTTCTTACCGGCCTGTACTGGCCTACTTTCACCCCTGTACCCAACCCATGAAAGCCATCCATCTCTTGTTTCACTGTGACCACTCCCCTCCATGGTAGCTGTGCATCCTATCTACCATTGAGCCTTCTTGAAATATGGATCCACCCTGTTAGAGGGTGGATTGGCCTTTTAAGTCATAGGCTTGCCACACCTATGACTAAGGCTGCGATTTTGGTCACAGAAGTCATGGAATCCGTGACTTCCAAAGACCTCCGTGACCCCAGCCAGCGTGGGCTCGGAGCTGCAGGGTCCCCTGCTGCCTCCAGAGGCAGGGAGCTGTGGGCTACCCCTGCTGCCCTGGGCGGCGGGAGCTCCCTGCCGCTCCCGGCTGCTGTGGGAGGTAGGGGGGACCCTCACAGCTCAGAGCCGCCAGCGGAGCTCCCAGCTCCCATGGGTGATAGGGGCCCCTGGAGCTCCCAGCCCTGGCCCAGTTGTCCAGGTTCCTCATTTTGTCATGGATATTTTTAGTAAAACTCAGGGACAGGTCATGGACTTCTCTGAATTTTTCATTATTTCCTGTGACCTGTCTGTGACTTTTACTAAAAATATCTGACAAAATCGTAGCCTTACCTAATTAACTACATCCCAGGTGATTGGTTTGAGGCCAGGGATCAGATGAGAGCATGCAAGTCACCTGATCCTTAAAAAACCCAACAAACCAACCAAAAAACCACCCCCAACAAGCTGCTTAGTGGGAAGCGAGAGCTACTGGGGGCCAGATTGGTCTTATGCAGGATCCTATCCAGGACAAAAGAAAAAGGCCTAGTTGAACTGTTTGATTTATGTTGGACAGTTCTGGTGTTGAGAAATAAACCCATCACTGAAGAAAGCAAGAGATTTTATTCCGCCACAGCTGGGAGCTGTATTTGATGCACTGGCCAGTGAGATGGCCTACTGGTTTATACACTCTATAAAAGGTTTGGCTTAAAAATTGTCAGCGCTCTGAAACATTTTATAATTCGGCTGTGAAATGTTAGAAATAGAAATGTTTGTTCCTTTCTGGGTTCACAGAGGCCAGATCTTATGTGTGCATCACTGAACTTGGGTTTTATGGGGATGTGTTGGCCCTATTCTAGCAAATGCTTTAAGCCTGTGCATAAAGTTTAGAAGCGTGAATAGTTCTATTGTGGCCAATGGGACTACTCCATGTGCTTAAAGTTGAGCATGGGTTTAAATTGCTTTGCTGGATTAGAGCCATATACATGTATGTCTGGATTTTCTACACCTAGATTGACCTCACTGCTCCTATATGTCAAGCAGCTCCCCTCTTTTCTTTCAAATCCCTTCTTATGTCTCCCCTTTTGGCTGTCTCCACTGCCACTCAAGGCAAATCTCATTCAGATGTATATATACATATTTAAAAAAAGTTGATTAAAAAAAGTTTATATGCTGAATAAGATGAAAACACAAGTTAATAATAATTGGCTGAAATGTAGTTGTTAGGGTCATTGGCAAGTATTTCAAAAGGCTACTTTATCTGTGTCCCTTTATGCTAACTTCTTGCCTACCAGCAGGTTTTAGAACGTAAGAGTGGCCATACTGGGACAGACCAAAGGTCCATTTAGCCCAGTATCCTGTCTTCCGACAGTGGCCAATTCCAGGTGCCCCAGAGGGAATGAACAGGTAATCATCAAGTGATCCATTCCCCATCACTCATTCCCAGCTTCTGGCAACAAAGGCTAGGGACACCATCCCTGCCCATCCTAGCTAATAGCCACTGATGGACCTATCCTCCATGAATGTATCTAGTTCTTATTTAACCCTTTTACAGTCTTGGCCTTCACAACATCCTCTTGCAAAGAGTTCCACAGGTTGACTGTGTGTTGTGTGAAGAAATACTTCCTTTTGTTTGTTTTAAATCTGCTACCTATTAATTTCATTTGGTGACCCCTAGTTCTTGTGTTATGAGAAGGAGTAAATAACACTTCCTTATTTATTTTCTCCATACCAGTCATGATTTTATAGACCTCAATCATATCCCTTCTTAGTCGTCTCTTTTCCAAGCTGAGAAGTCCCAATCTTATTAATCTCGCCTCATACGGAAGCCATTCCATACCCCTAATAATTTTTGTTGCCCTTTTCTGAACCTTTCCCCAATTCCAGTATATCTTTTTTGAGATGGGGTGACCACATCTGCATGCAGTATTCAAGATGTTTAAAAAAGCTGGACGTGCACAAGTCCATGGGGCCGGACGAGTTGCATCCGAGAGTGCTGAAGGAATTGGCGGCTGTGATTGCAGAGCCATTGGCCATTATCTTTGAAAACTCGTGGCGAATGGGGGAAGTCCCGGATGACTGGAAAAAGGCTAATGTAGTGCCAATCTTTAAAAAAGGGAAGAAGGAGGATCCAGGGAACTACAAGCCAGTCAGCCTCACCTCAGTCCCTGGAAAAATCATGGAGCAGGTCCTCAAAGAATCAATCCTGAAGCACTTGCATGAGAGGAAAGTGATCAGGAACAGCCAGCATGGATTCACCAAGGGAAGGTCATGCCTGACTAATCTAATCGCCTTTTATGATGAGATTACTGGTTCTGTGGATGAAGGGAAAGCAGTGGATGTATTTTTTCTTGACTTTAGCAAAGCTTTTGACACGGTCTCCCACAGTATTCTTGTCAGCAAGTTAAGGAAGTATGGGCTGGATGAATGCACTACAAGGTGGGTAGAAAGCTGGCTAGATTGTCGGGCTCAACGGGTAGTGATAAATGGCTCCATATCTAGCCGGTATCAAGTGGAGTACCCCAAGGGTCGGTCCTGGGGCCGGTTTTGTTCAATATCTTCATAAATGATCTGGAGGATGGTGTGGATTGCACTCTCAGCAAATTTGCGGATGATACTAAACTGGGAGGAGTGGTAGATACGCTGGAGGGGAGGGATAGGATACAGAAGGACCTAGACAAATTGGAGGATTGGGCCAAAAGAAATCTGATGAGGTTCAATAAGGATAAGTGCAGGGTCCTGCACTTAGGACGGAAGAACCCAATGCACAGCTACAGACTAGGGACCGAATGGCTAGGCAGCAGTTCTGCGGAAAAGGACCTAGGGGTGACAGTGGACGAGAAGCTGGATATGAGTCAGCAGTGTGCCCTTGTTGCGAAGAAGGCCAATGGCATTTTGGGATGTATAAATAGGGGCATAGCGAGCAGATCGAGGGACATGATCGTTCCCCTCTATTCGACATTGGTGAGGCCTCATCTGGAGTACTGTGTCCAGTTTTGGGCCCCACACTACAAGAAGGATGTGGATAAATTGGAGAGAGTCCAGCGAAGGGCAACAAAAATGATTCGGGGTCTGGAACACATGAGTTATGAGGAGAGGCTGAGGGAGCTGGGATTGTTTAGCCTGCAGAAGAGAAGAATGAGGGGGGATTTGATAGCTGCTTTCAACTACCTGAAAGGGGGTTCCAAAGAGGATGGCTCTAGACTGTTCTCAATGGTAGCAGATGACAGAACGAGGAATAATGGTCTCAAGTTGCAGTGGGGGAGGTTTAGATTGGATATTAGGAAAAACTTTTTCACTAAGAGGGTGGTGAAACACTGGAATGCGTTACCTAGGGAGGTGGTAGAATCTCCTTCCTTAGAGGTTTTTAAGGTCAGGCTTGACAAAGCCCTGGCTGGGATGATTTAACTGGGAATTGGTCCTGCTTTGAGCAGGGGGTTGGACTAGATGACCTTCAGGGGTGCCTTCCAACCCTGATATTCTATGATTCTGTGATTCTATGTGGGCATACCATGGATTTATATAGAGGCAATATGATATTTTCTGTCTTATTATCTATCCCTTTCTTAATGATGCCCAACATTCTGTTTGCTTTTTTGACTATCACTGCACATTGAGTGGATGTTTTCAGAGAACTATCCACAATGACTCCAAGATCTCTTTCTTGAGTGGCAACAGCTAATTTAGACCGTCATTTTATATGTATACAGACGCTCCCTGGGTTACACAAGACCCGACTTATGCAAATCCGCACTTACGGAAAAAGTTCTGTAAGTTAGAAATAGCAGGGTGGTGGGTTTTTTGGGTTTTTTTGCGTAATGGTCGGGTATATGTTTCCGACTTACACAAAATTTGAGTTACGGAAGGCGTTCCGGAACGGAACTATTGAGTAAATCGGGGAGCATCTGTAATTGGGATGATGTTTTTCAATGTGCATTACTTTGCATTTATCAACATTGAATTTCATCTGCCATTTTGTTGCTAAGTCACCCAGTTTTGTAGCTCTTCGCCATCTGCCTGGGATTTAACTATCTGGAGTAGTTTTGTATCATCTGCAAATTTTGCCACTTCGCTGTTAACCCTCTTCCAGATCATTTATGAATATGTTGAATGGAACTGGTCCCAGTACACACTCCAGGGGGACAACACTATTTACCTCTCTCCAGCCTGAAAACTGACCATTTATTCTTACCCTTTGTTTCCTATCTTTTAACCAGTTACCGAGCTATGTGAAGACCTTCCCTCTTATCCCATGAGAACTTACTTTGCTTAAGAGTCCTTGGTGAGGGACCTTGTCAATGGCTTTCTGAAAGTCTAAGTATACTATATCCACTGGGTCCCCTTTGTCCACATGCTTGTTGACCCTCTCAAAAATTCTAACAGATTGGTGAGTGATAATTTCCCTTTACAAAAACCATCTTGACTCTTCCCCAACAAATTATGTTAATCTATGTCTGACAATTTTATTCTTTACTATAGTTTCAACCAGTTTGCCTGGTACTGTAATTGCCAGGATCACCTCTGGAGCCCTTTTTAAAAAATTGATGTCACATTCACTATCTTCTAGTCATTTGGTACAGAAGCTGATTTAAATGATAGGTTACAGACTACAGTTAGTTCAATTTGAGTTCCTTCAGAACTCTTGGGTGAATACCATCTGGGCCTGGTGACTTATTACCTGTTTAGTTTATCAGTTTGTTCCAAAACCTCCTCCAATGACACCTCAGTCTGGGACAGTTCCTCAGATTTGTCACCTAAAAAGAATGGCTCAGGTTTGGGAATCTCCCTCACATCCTTAGCTGTGAAGACCAATGCAAAGAATTTATTTAGTTTCTCCACAATGGCCTGATTGTCCTGAGTGCTCCTTTAGCATCTCAATCGTCCAGTGGCCCTACTGGTTGTTTAGCAGGCTTGCTGCTTCTGATGTACTTAACGTTTTTTTTTTGCTATTACTTTTTGAGTCTTTGGGTTGCTGTTCTTCAAATTCTTTTTTGGCCTTCCTAATTATATTTTTTACACTTCATTTGCCAGAGTTTATGCTCCTTTCTATTTTCCTCACTAGGACTTAGGCATCCTTTAAAAAGTGGAAGTTTTTTGCCTCTCACTTAGTTCAATGAACTGATTTAATATTACTGTTTGAAAATACTGCCTGCTAATATTATCCCCAGGAAATAATTTTGTCCTCTGCACAGATAATACAAATTGGAGATGCCCACAGAATTCCTAATCTCCTTCTCTTGCAATGAGTTAAACTCCCTTTCCTGATCTACTCCCTCAGTCAATATTTAAAGATACATTAATTTAAGCATTAAAAACAAAACCTGGCTAGCATAGCAAACTTGACCCAAAGTTGTACCATGCTGGCAACATTTGTCCTATGTAACAAAGCTCAATAATAAATATCCTGGAACATACTCATGCAAAACAATGCAGATAAATGAAGCACGTCAGTCTAGCCTGTTTTTGATTGCATGTGTATAGATCTGACCTGCAAGCAAACATTGGTTTAAAAAAGAATCATCTAACAACTCTTCTGTCTCATAGTAATTGTTAGAAGACACTGCACCATGAAAGGAATGATAACAAATCAATTCTAAAAACTGCCTGTTTGTATTTTAGCTCCTCCCTTACTATAGTGCACCAGCACAGTTGGAATTTTCTCTAGGGTTGTTCACCTTTTGTTTTTACAATTCATGGCACTTAGAATGACTTGTCAAACAAAAGAATAGGCCTGATTCTAAGAAGAGCAGAGAAATTCAGGTCCCACTGAAGTCCATGGTAACTGTGTGTGTTCAACAACTTAAACAAGTAAGCAGGGCCACAAAAATGTGCCTGAATGTATTTTCTTGCAATATTTATATTTATACATGGAAATGGGAATTTAGATAACACTCTTCTTCATTTTGTGCGCACAAATATGCGGTTTACATGTCCAAAGTGTGCACATGCAATTTTTTTTTGAGACTACCAAGACACCCTTATCTAAAACTTTGGTTCACAGAGTGGATTTCTTTTGTTAATTTTTTAAAAAAAGGGAATTTAGTGTTTCTGAAAGCAACTGGATTGTGAGACCTGGTGAAGAATAAAGTCATATTTATATAATGTCATTTGTACAATGTCAAGGAATATATTTAATTTCATGTAATCAAATAATACGCACACTTGTATGTGTAAGACATACATACACATGAAAATGAGAGACTTTATTTACCAGCCATCATAATATTGTTTTGCTGAAAAGTGTTAATAGCTGCCATCAAGTGCGTCTTTGATCATTAGAAAATCACAGACCTGGTTAATTTTGATGGGTGGGATAAGCACCCTTCATTCAGATAAAGGGAAGAAGCAGTTAAGTCCCTTTTTATGCCAAGGCACTGAGCTGCATGGGAAGAACTAACCTAGGGAGAATACGAGGAGTTTCCCAGGGGCTGGTTGCAAATGCAAGGACTAAGGGATTGTTTGACTGTGTCTAGGGCCTGGTCTACACTTGGGGGGGAGTGGGATCGATCTAAGATATGCAACTTCAGCTACGAGAATAGCGTAAAAGTCGACGTATCTTAGATCAACTTAAAATCACTTACTTCACGTCCTCGCGGTGCGGGATCGACAGCTGCCACTCCCCCGTCAACTCCGCTTCTGCCTCTCGCTGTGGAGGAGTGGGCAGAAAACAAGAGAAACAGACTCAGTTGTTAGTGTGGTGGGGGGACACAGAGCTCCTCGGGGCCGGGAGTTCACTGGAAAGACAAGCTTGTGAGGAAGGAAACTGCCTGCTGTTGTCTGTTTTTATTGTGTTCAGGGAAACTGGACTTTGTGAATGTTCTGTGTAAACAAACAGAATTGTTAGGGGGCTTATTCCTTCAGCCACTTACTTCCCTGGTCCTTCTCGCATGAACAGAGAGCAACGATACTCAAAGTCCAAAGTGCAAACAATTCGATGTTTATTGGGGTGAACTTCCAGCAAGCATGATTCCAATTTCCTTCCTTAGTGTCCCCCTTCCCAGCTCTGACACCACAGAGCCTTACAACTGTGTCCATGTTACCATTCCCCACCCCTTAGCAAAACATGATTCCAATTTCCCCACCCCCATCATGAGATTTTCTGTTCATTAAAACACAGTAATGCTAGCAACAAGACAAACACCACAGACAAACACAAAACACAGATCCATGGTATTGTGGGTTATTTTTCCCGCTGGCGCCAGCTCGCTTGTAGAGTGTCTGAAAAACAAAAGAAACAATTTCCACCCCCCTGGTGGGGACAGATTATAGCTTAATAATAATACTTTCTTTTACAAATTTCCTTGCTAATTGCAGGGAAAACAGAAGAATTACCTCCAGGCTGTCCTTATTTTGTTCTATTGTCAGGCTAGTGAATTACCCCACTCACTAGTCATTTATGAAATTCATGAGGTGGTGTACCTCAGTTTCCCCTCTTGTACAACAGACCATGTCTGCAATAGTTTCTCTGCTGTACCAAGCTTTAAGTTTGCAGATGATGCAAAGCTGGGAGGTATTGCCAATTTAGAGAAGGACAGGGATATCATACAGGAGGATCTGGATGACTTTGTAAACTGGAGTAATAGTAATAGGATGAAATTTAATAGTGAGAAGTGTAAGGTCATGCATTTAGGGATTAATAAAAAGAATTTCAGTTATAAGCTAGGGACGCATCAATTAGAAGTAACGGAGGAGGATAAGGACCTTTGGAGTACTGCTTGATCATAGGATGACTATGAGCTGCCAATGTGATATGGCCGTGAAAAAAGCTAATGCGGTCTTGGGATGCATCAGGCGAGGTATTTCCAGTAGGGATATGGAGGTTTTAGTACTGTTATACAAGGCACTGGTGAGACCTCACCTGGAATACTGTGTGCAGTTCTGGTCTCCCATGTTTAAGAAGGATGAATTCAAACTGGAACAGGTACAGAGAAGGGCTACTAGGATGATCCGAGGAATGGAAAACTTGCCTTATGAAAGGAGACTCAAGGAGCTTGGCTTGTTTAGCCTAACTAAAAGAAAGTTGAGGGGAGATATGATTCCTCTCTATAAGTATATCAGAGGGATAAATACCAGAGAGAGAGAGGAATTATTTCAGCTCAGTACCAATGTGGACACAAGAACAAATGGATATAAACTGGCCACCAGGAAATTTAGACTAGAAATTAGATGAAGGTTTCTAATCATCAGAGGAGTGAAGTTTTGGAATAGCCTTCCAAGGGAAGCAGTGGGGGCAAAAGACCTATCTGACTTTAAGATTATACTTGATAAGTTTATGGAGGAGATGGTATGATGGGATAACATGGTTTTGTTAATTAAATATTCATGGTAAATAGGCCCAATGGCCTGTGATGGGATATTAGATTGGGTGGGATTGGAGTTACCCAGGAAAGAATTTTCTGTAGTATCTGGCTGATGAATCTTGCCCATATGCTCAGGATTTAGCTGATCGCCATATTTGGGGTCGGGAGGGAATTTTCCTCCAGGGCAGATTGGAAGAGGCCCTGGAGGTTTTTCGCCTTCCTCTGTAGCATGGGGCACAGGTCACTTGCTGGAGGATTCTCTGCTCCTTGAAGTCTTTAAACTACAATTTGAGGACTTCAGTAGCACAGATATAGGTGTGAGGTTTTTTGCAGGAGTGGTGGGTGAAATTCTGTGGCCTGCGTTGTGCAGGAGGTCAGACTAGATGATCATTATGGTCCCTTCTGACCTAAATATCTATGAATCTAAGTTTATTCTCAGGTAATAGCTGAGACACAGCTTCAGATTTTAGCACTGTACACACACGCACACCCTTAAGGTTAACCTGTCCCCCTTATTTTCAGGCTTGACTTGTTTTTTCACCTCCCTTTCCTGTAGGGCCATAATCTGAGTCTTCTAGTAGCTTGTTTGCTGACCAGATGTATTCATTATTTGCAGTTCCTTTGTGCCCATCAGCTAGGTAATTTGCATTTACACAGAGGCTTACTAGCGTGCTTTTCAGAGTATGTCAAGGTTCCTCCCCCACTCTGAACTCTAGGGTACAGGTGTGGGGACCTGCATGAAAAACCTCCTAAGCTTATCTTTACCAGCTTAGGTCAAAACTTCCCCAAGGTACAAAATATTCCACCCGTCGTCCTTGGATTGGCCGCTACCACCACCAAACTAATACTGGTTACTGGGGAAGAGCTGTTTGGACGCGTCTTTCCCCCCAAAATACTTCCCAAAACCTTGCACCCCACTTCCTGGACAAGGTTTGGTAAAAAGCCTCACCAATTTGCCTAGGTGACTACAGACCCAGACCCTTGGATCTTAAGAACAATGAACAATCCTCCCAACACTTGCACCCCCCCTTTCCTGGGAAATGTTGGATAAAAAGCCTCACCAATTTGCATAGGTGACCACAGACCCAAACCCTTGGATCTGAGAACAATGAAAAAGCATTCAGTTTTCTTACAAGAAGACTTTTAATAAAAATAGAAGTAAATAGAAATAAGGAAATCCCCCCTGTAAAATCAGGATGGTAGATACCTTACAGGATAATTAGATTCAAAAACATAGAGAACCCCTCTAGGCAAAACCTTAAGTTACAAAAAAGATACACAGACAGAAATAGTTATTCTATTCAGCACAGTTCTTTTCTCAGCCATTTAAAGAAATCATAATCTAACACGTACCTAGCTAGATTACTTGCTAAAAGTTCTAAGACTCCATTCCTGGTCTATCCCCGGCCAAGACAGAATATAGACAGACACACAGACCCTTTTGTTTCTCTCCCTCCTCCCAGCTTTTGAAAGTATCTTGTCTCCACATTGGTCATTTTGGTCAGGTGCCAGTGAGGTTACCTTTAGCTTCTTAACCCTTTACAGGTGAGAGGATTTTTTTTCCTCTGGCCAGGAGGGATTTTAAAGGGGTTTACCCTTCCCTTTATATTTATGACAGAGTAGCAGCCATGTTAACCCCGGTCTACACTAGGACTTTAGGTCGAATTTAGGAGCGTTAAATCAATGTAAACCTGCACCCGTCCACACAATGAAGCCCTTTATTTCGACTTAAAGGGCTCTTAAAATCGATTTCCTTACTCCACCCCTGACAAGTGGATTAGCGCTTAAATCGGCGTTGCCGGCTCGAATTTGGGGTACTGTGCACACAATTCGATGGTATTGGCCTCCGGGAGCTATCCCAGAGTGCTCCATTGTGACCGCTCTGGACAGCACTCTCAACTCAGATGCACTGGCCAGGTAGACAGGAAAAGAACCGCGAACTTTTGAATCTCATTTCCTGTTTGGCCAGCGTGGCAAGCTGCAGGTGACCATGCAGAGCTCATCAGCACAGGTGACCATGATGGAGTCCCAAAATCGCAAAAGAGCTCCAGCATGGACCGAACAGGAGGTACGGGATCTGATCGCTGTTTGGGGAGACGAATCCGTGCTATCAGAACTCCGTTCCAGTTTTCGAAATGCCAAAACCTTTGTGAAAATCTCCCAGGGCATGAAGGACAGAGGCCATAACAGGGACCCGAAGCAGTGCCGCGTGAAACTGAAGGAGCTGAGGCAAGCCTACCAGAAAACCAGAGAGGCGAACAGCCGCTCTGGGTCAGAGCCCCAAACATGCCGCTTCTATGATGAGCTGCATGCCATTTTAGGGGGTTCAGCCACCACTACCCCAGCCGTGTTGTTTGACTCCTTCAATGGAGATGGAGGCAATACGGAAGCAGGTTTTGGGGACGAAGAAGATGATGATGATGAGGAGGTTGTAGATAGCTCACAGCAAGCAAGCGGAGAAACCGGTTTTCCCGACAGCCAGGAACTGTTTCTCACCCTAGACCTGGAGCCAGTACCCCCCGAACCCACCCAAGGCTGCCTCCTGGACCCAGCAGGCGGAGAAGGGACCTCTGGTGAGTGTACCTTTTAAAATACTATACATGGTTTAGAAGCAAGCATGTGAAAGGATTACTTTGCCCTGGCATTTGCGGTTCTCCTAGATGTAGTCCTAAAGCCTTTGCAAAAGGTTTCTGGGGAGGGCAGCCTTATTGCGTCCTTCATGGTAGGACACTTTATCACTCCAGGCCAGTAACACGTACTCGGGAATCATTGTAGAACAAAGCATTGCAGTGTATGTTTGCTGGCATTCAAACAACATCCGTTCTTTATCTCTCTGTGTTATCCTCAGGAGAGTGAGATATAATTCATGGTCACCTGGTTGAAATAGAGTGCTTTTCTTCAGGGGACACTCAGAGGAGCCCATTCCTGCTGGGCTGTTTGCCTGTGGCTAAACAGAAATGTTCCCCGCTGTTAGCCACAGGGAGGGGGGAAGGTTGAGGGGGTAGTCACGTGGTGGGGGGAGGCAAAATGCGACCTTGTAACGAAAGCACATGTGCTATGTATGTAATGTTAACAGCAAGGTTTACCCTGAAAGAGTGTAGCCACTGTTTTATAAAATGTGTCTTTTTAAATACCGCTGTCCCTTTTTTTTTCTCCACCAGCTGCATGTGTTTCAATGATCACAGGATCTTCTCCTTCCCAGAGGCTAGTGAAGCTTAGAAAGAAAAAAAAACGCACTCGCGATGAAATGTTCTCCGAGCTCATGCTGTCCTCCCACACTGACAGAGCACAGACGAATGCGTGGAGGCATATAATGTCAGAGTGCAGGAAAGCACAAAATGACCGGGAGGAGAGGTGGCGGGCTGAAGAGAGTAAGTGGCGGGCTGAAGACAGGGCTGAAGCTCAAATGTGGCGGCAGCGTGATGAGAGGAGGCAGGATTCAATGCTGAGGCTGCTGCAGGACCAAACCAGTATGCTCCAGTGTATGGTTGAGCTGCAGCAAAGGCAGCTGGAGCACAGACTGCCACTGCAGCCCCTCTGTAACCAACCACCCTCCTCCCCAAGTTCCATAGCCTCCACACCCAGACGCCCAAGAACGCGGTGGGGGGGCCTCCGGCCAACCAGCCACTCCACCACAGAGGATTGCCCAAAAAAAAGAAGGCTGTCATTCAATAAATTTTAAAGTTGTAAACTTTTAAAGTGCTGTGTGGCATTTTCCTTCCCTCCTCCACCACCCCTCCTGGGCTACCTTGGTAGTCATCCCCCTATTTGTGTGATGAATGAATAACGAATGCATGAATGTGAAGCAACAATGACTTTATTGCCTCTGCAGGCGGTGATTGAAGGGAGGAGGGGCGGGTGGTTAGCTTACAGGGAAGTAGAGTGAACCAAGGGGCGGGGGGTTTCATCAAGGAGAAACAAACAGAACTTTCACACCGTAGCCTGGCCAGTCATGAAACTGGTTTTCAAAGCTTCTCTGATGCGTACCGCGCCCTCCTGTGCTCTTCTAACCGCCCTGGTGTCTGGCTGCGCGTAACCAGCAGCCAGGCGATTTGCCTCAGCCTCCCACCCCGCCATAAACGTCTCCCCCTTACTCTCAAAGATATTGTGGAGCACACAGCAAGCAGTAATAACAGTGGGAATATTGGTTTCGCTGAGGTCTAAGCGAGTCAGTAAACTGCGCCAGCGCACCTTTAAACGTCCAAATGCATATTCTACCACCATTCTGCACTTGCTCAGCCTGTAGTTGAACAGCTCCTGACTACTGTCCAGGCTGCCTGTGTACGGCTTCATGAGCCATGGCATTAAGGGGTAGGCTGGGTCCCCAAGGATACATATAGGCATTTCAACATCCCCAACAGTTATTTTCTGGTCTGGGAATAAAGTCCCTTCCTGCAGCTTTTGAAACAGACCAGAGTTCCTGAAGATACGAGCATCATGCACCTTTCCCGGCCATCCCACGTTAATGTTGGTGAAACGTCCCTTGTGATCCACCAGAGCTTGCAGCACTATCGAAAAGTACCCCTTGCGGTTTATGTACTCGGCGGCTTGGTGCTCCGGTGCCAAGATAGGGATATGGGTTCCGTCTATAGCCCCACCACAGTTAGGGAATCCCATTGTAGCAAAGCCATCCACTATGACCTGCACATTTCCCAGGGTCACTACCCTTGATATCAGCAGATCTTTGATTGCGTGGGCTACTTGCATCACAGCAGCCCCCACAGTAGATTTGCCCACTCCAAATTGATTCCCAACTGACCGGTAGCTGTCTGGCATTGCAAGCTTCCACAGGGCTATCACCACTCGCTTCTCAACTGTGAGGGCTGCTCTCATCTTGGTATTCATGCGCCTCAGGGCAGGGGAAAGCAAGTCACAAAGTTCCATGAAAGTGCCCTTACGCATGCGAAAGTTTCGCAGCCACTGGGAATCGTCCCAGACCTGCAACACTATGCGGTCCCACCAGTCTGTGCTTGTTTCCCGAGCCCAGAATCGGCGTTCCACAGCATGAACCTGCCCCATTTGCACCATGATGCATGCATTGGCAGGGCCCATGCTTTCAGAGAAATCTGTGTCCATGTCCTGATCACTCACGTGACCGCGCTGACGTCGCCTCCTCACCCGGTATCGCTTTGCCAGGTTCTGGTGCTGCATATACTGCTGGATAATGCGTGTGGTGTTTAATGTGCTCCTAATTGCCAAAGTGAGCTGAGCGGCCTCCATGCTTGCCTTGGTATGGCGTCCGCACAGAAAAAAGGCGCGAAACGATTGTCTGCCGTTGCTCTGACGGAGGGAGGGGCGACTGACGACACGGCTTACAGGGTTGGCTTCAGGGAGCTAAAATCAACAAAGGGGGTGCCTGTACATCAAGGAGTATTTCAGGCAGGACTTCACGGAGGGGTTCCAATAAGAAATGGTGCACCTAAGTTATCGTTCTTATTGGAACAAGGAGGTTAGCCTGGCCTCTGATTGATACATGGCTAGATTTACCTCGCTGCACCTTCTCTGTGAGTGACTCCAGTGTGACCTAGAGGAATGAGTCCCCTAGACAGGGGAGGAGGCAAATGAGTACAAAACAAATCTGGTCTATTTCTTGTTTTGACCCACTCCATCTATCTTTTACATCTTTGGCTGGCAGCAGATGGTGCAGAAGGACTGCATGCCATCCACATCTCATGGCTGCTCGGCAGAAGATGGTACAGTACGACTGCTAGCCATCCCCATCTCTTGCCTGCCTGGCAGAAGATGGTACAATACGACTGCTAGCAATCCTCATCTCTTGCCTGCCTGGCAGAAGATGGTACAGTACAACTGCTAGCAGTCCGTATCGCCTGCCTGCTCACCATAAGACGGTTCAATAAGACTGACTGCAGGACTAAAGAGAATGACCTGGTCAAGTCACTCCAAATTTAGTCCCTGCGCCCATGTCTGCCCAGGCGCTCCCAGCCGACGTGGCCAGGAGCACCTCGGACACGACGAGGACGACTACCAATCGTATTGCACCGTCTGCTGCCAGAAGGCAATGGGTTGCTGCTACTGTTTAGCAATGCCGTACCGCGTCTGCCAGCACCCAGGAGACATAGGGTGACGGTTACCTGAGCGGGCCCCATGCTTGCCGTGGTATGGCGTCTGCACAGGTAACTCAGGAAAAAAGGCGCGAAATGATTGTCTGCCCTTGCTTTCACGGAGGGAGGGAGGGAACGGGGGCCTGACGATACGTACCCAGAACCACCCACGACAATGTTTTAGCCCCATCAGAGTGCTCCATTGTGACTGCTCTGGACAGCACTCTCAGATGCCCGATTGTTTGCCGTTGCTCTGATGCTGGGAGGGGCGCTTACAGGGTTGGCTTCAGGGAGCTAAAATCAACAAAGGGGGTGGCTTTACATCTAGGAGTATTTCAGGCAGGACTTCACGGAGGGTTCCAATAAGAAATGGCGCACCTAAGTTATTGTCCTTATTGTAACAAGAAGGTTAGCCTGGCCTCTGATTGATACATGGCTAGATTTACCTCGCTGCACCTTCTCTGTGAGTGACTGCAGTGTGATCTAGAAGAATGAGTCCCCTAGACAAGGGAGGGGGGGAAGCAAATGAGTACAAAACAAATCTGGTCTATTTCTTGTTTTGATCCACTCCATTTATCTTTTACATCTTTGGCTGGCAGCAGACGGTGCAGAAGGACTGCATGCCATCCACATCTCATGGCTGCTCGGCAGAAGATGGTACAGTACGACTGCTAGCAGTCCGTATCGCCTGCCCGCTCACCATAAGACGGTTCAATAGGACTGACTGCAGGCAGGACTAAAGAGAATGACCTGGTCAAGTCACTCCAAATTTAGTCCCTGCACCCATGTCTGCCCAGGCGCTCCCAGCCGACGTGGCCAGGAGCACCTCGGACATGACGATGACGGCTACCAGTCGTACTGTACCGTCTGCTGCCACAAGGCAAGGGGTTGCTGCTACTGTGTAGCAATGCTGTACCGCGTCTGCCAGCACCCAGGAGACATAGGGTGACAGTTACCTGAGCAGGCTCCATGCTTGCAGTGGTATGGCGTCTGCACAGGTAACTCAGGAAAAAAGGCGCAAAATGATTGTCTGCCCTTGCTTTCACGGAGGGAGGGAGGGAACGGGGGCCTGACGATATGTACCCAGAACCACCCGCAACAATGTTTTAGCCCCATCAGGCATTGGGATCTCAACCCAGAATTCCAATGGGCAGCGGAGACTGCGGGAACTGTGGGATAGCTACCCACAGTGCAACGCTCCAGAAGTCGACTCTAGCCTCGGTACTGTGGAAGCGCTCCGCCGAGTTAATGCACTTAATGCACTTAGAGCGTTTTCTGTGGGGACACACACACTCGAATATATAAAACCGATTTCTAAAAAACCGACTTCTATAAATTCGACCTTATTCCGTAGTGTAGACATACCCTTAGTCTTTATTCACAAAAAGAAAAGGAGTACTTATGGCACCTTAGAAACTAACACATTTATTTGAGCATAAGCTTTCATGAGCTACAGCTCACTTCATCAGATGCGTTCAGTGGAAAATACAGTGGGGAGATTTGGATCCAAAGCTATTAGCAGCTCAGAGACTTAAAAGGGAAACATTCTACTTCCACTAGAGTTCTGATTACTTTCCACTTTCATCTCCTGCTCCAAAACACACAGAGATCTGAAAAAGAAAGCACAACCTATTGTGGCCCCTTTTGGAGCCCTAATAGGATTTTAATTAAGCACCATGTTTTGTTTGCATTTCTTTTACCCCTTTTCCAATATACACTGCACACGTCCTGGGAAAATGCACATTCCTTCCATAGTTTAACCTCCATAACATTATATTAGCCATATTCATTTTACACAAGGTGTAACTGCCTCCCATGCCCACAGAGTTTTTATGCACACCCACCAAAGCAACAATCTGATCCCCCAGAGCCACCTCAAGGCTCAGTGTTCCCATCAAGGATTATACCACACAATATACCCGACACATATAATTAACTCCTCTTAATGAAAATAACAGGGCAAAACCTTGAATATTGCCTAACTGTTCAGCCAAGGGGCAATAGTATGTATAGTGCAACTTTCAGGGAGTGAGGCTTCTAGCTGCCCTTTGTGTCTTCTGAAAATCTCCCACATGTGAGTATATGGATAACCTGTGTACTGAATAGGGCAGGGGTTTGTGCAGCACTTAGCACAATAGGGCTCTGATCCTGAGGGGGCCCCTGGGTGCTACTGTAATAAAAATGGCTGACTTCAACCAGATTTGGACAAGTGCCTTATATAGACCGCCTTGAACTGTCAACAAGCCCTTTAAAAATGCTTCTAGAGCATGCGGCAAGTACAGATTCAACTGTTCCTAGAAATAACAAGATCTCAGGTCAATCTGAACTGAAAACTCGAAAAGACACAATAGCTTGCTGTTTGTCAAAGTCAAATCCTGCTGGATCTGGTTGTTTTGAGGGAAGCAAGAATGGGTTTCCAGCAGCTGACAACTGTTTAGTGACTTATGTGCAAATGTGTTTGTGATCTCCATCGTTCCTAGTGGAAAAGCATTCACATCCCAAACACAGTGACGGTTGGTATCAACAGCCACTATTGCTAATAGTTTTGGCATGAAAAATGTACTCCCATTTTTCTTGTGGTCATGGTTCCTTTGTGTCAGGGTTGGGGGATATTGGCAGATGATGAAGGGGGAACTTGTACTGCTATTGTCTGTGCTTTACCTGTCAGTAATTAGGGCCCCCGTCTGGCAAAGCACTTAAACATAACTTTAAGCATGTGAACAATCTTATTAATTAAATAACTGGGTCTACTCATGAGCTTAGAGTGAAGCATGTACTTAAGCACTTTGCTGGATCAGGGCCTAGGGGGAATTTATTTTTCAGTGGTGTCAGTTTGACAGCTTTCTCAAGCACCAAAATCACTTTATAAAAATCAACTGTAGGTGTGGTAAAAATTGAACGTGGCAGAAACCAGCTTTCCAGCAACCAGTACTTGTGTTGCAGTTCTACTGCTGCAACGGGTGTTATTTTGTTAAGACCTAGGGATCAATAACTACATTTATAGAAAAGCCAGCTTCTTAATGGTTAGTGGTTGGTTGTAATATGTAGAACATTTACTGCTCTAGGTATTCAGTGAACCTATGGAATGTTATCACCCCATGTCCGCTTATATCCGTCTTCTTTTTCTGCTATCCCGGAAACAAAAGGGAGAAAAATCTGCAAAGTAGCTTCACTAATGTTAAAGAGGCAAATATGACATGCTCTTTGCATGTATGAAAACTGACATTTGTGGACTGCAGTTTTCATTTCAGATACCACCATAGTATAATGTAAAATCTGGGACAAGTACGATGTGTAGCACTTCTTTGCGTGATGTGGGGGACAATGCTGGGGACATGTCAGTCAAGAGTGGGTGAAGAGCAGCTGGAACAAAGAATACAATCATGCAGGTATAATTTAAGACAAACAATGCTTCCCTCTTCCCCCACCCCCACCGCCATTGGGAGAGGAATGAAAACTTCAGCTAAATGAAGTGATGTAGAAATGGCAACAGCAATGTTCTCATCTCATCCAGGAGTTGCACTAAGAAAAAAGTAGGGTGCACCCAGTCTCAGAAGCATAGAAATGTCCCTTGCGGCAAACTGATGAACAAAAATATGACCGGGTTTGCTTTTTGGACAACGCAGACAAAGAAACCAAAACCTTCATAATGCACCTCTGTAAGCACTGGACCGTTAAAACACTCAGGAGCTCCCAAGTGATTGAAATATATGGAGAAAGTGCAGAACTGCAGATGATTCCTGCTAAATTGTATAAAGACAGATTCAGGCTATGAAAGGAGAACATAACTATTCTACTCTTTTAAGTTCTTTTAAGGTTAGGTGTTATGAACATGACTTGATATCTGAACTTTTTTACTTATCCTATATTTCGGAGGAGGGGTAGCTCAGTGGTCTGAGCATTGGCTTGCTAAACCCAGGGTTGTGAGTTCAATCCTTGAGGGGGCCATTTAGGGATCTGGGGCAAAAATTGGGGATTGGTCCTGCTTTGAGCAGGGGGTTGGACCAGATGACCTCCTGAGGTCCCATCCAACCGTGATATTCTGTGAACTATAAAATGAGTCACCTTAACATGCCCAGAACTGAGAAACAAGGGTTTGAAAGTAAAGTGTGGTAAATTAGGCCCAAAATAGAGTTATTTTTTGTTTGTAGTTTTTATAAAGTTTAGCACAATAGAGAACTCTTTTTAAAAGGAATTAAAAATTATACAGTGAAATCAGTGTTTTTGTTGGGAATTGAACAGAGGCAACCCAAACACTGAACCATTGCACTGGGCCCATGAGAATCAGAGAAGGAAACTGAGTCATAAAAACAATTAAAACTGAATAGTGTGGGGTTGGTACTACAGTGTCTCAGATCACAGTACAAATAATCTGATTTCAGTGCCTGTACTAAGAACCAGATTGTGCTCTTACTCTGTGGTTGCACAGAAGAGGTGGAGAGAGAGCAAATTGCACTCCTCGCCTGTTTTTTTGAGCTCCTGAACAGTCTGTGTTTCCCTGGACTTCAGGGTCTGTTCCTTCCTTACATCTCCCAGGGTGCAAGGCACTCAAAAAAGGTTAGAGAGGAGGTGGGGCCATCAATACACCCTCACCTTACACACAAGTCAGCATTGTTGGCTAGCAACAATAGGGAATCAGCTGCAGCAGCTTGCATTCTATCATAGCTTTCCCTGGGGTGAGTGTCTCTGCACTGCTCCAATGTGGTGCTCTATCTTAAGTGCCTGATACAATGCCCATTAAAATCAATGGAAAGACATCTATTGCCTTTGATGGGTGCTGGATCAGATCCTGAAGGCACATCTGAACCCTGAATGAAATGCAAAATGGTGAAAAGTGAATGAAACCTCAAACAAATCTTTCCCTTTCATTGCTCTAAGAGATGTAAGTAAAGCAGGTAAAGGCCCTTTTTAGGAAACATTTTTTTTAACCTAATGAACATCCATTCTGAATTTCAGCATAAGTGGATTCATGCTGCCAGTTGGTTTAGTAATCTGAAGAGATGTGAGAAATGACATGTTCCTAGCATGCTTTGGACTTTGGGCTCCAGAGGGTTTTTGCCAGATTGCATGTGCCTTAAGAAAAAAACGTTTGTGGGCAAAAAAAATTCCTGCCTGAAATACCTTCTCTTGGGATCCCTCCTAAAAAACTAACAAAGAGTTTGGGTGGTTTTCGCTGGGAGTTACATAATGTTGTTTTCTCAACACCATAATCATATGCCATTATTTGCAGACCTGAGCTGGTTTAATAGTTGCATTACTTTTCTTCATTTTCTGTTCAGCGACCTTGTGCACCTGAGGGATTTCAGTCTCGACATGTCATTAAGTTCGATGAGCAAATGCTTAGTTGTCTCTTTTTCGAACAGGAAAAAAAATATAATAAAACTGCCTGATTTAAAAAGTAGAAGTTTTTTTTTTCTTCAAAAGTTACTATCTGTTAAAACAATTTCTGTAAACTCTAGTCATGATTTATTCATTCCATCTCAGTAGATAGTTCTGCACACTTTTCCCAATTGTTAGCTTATTAGAGGCTCTTTTACCACAGCAATTTAAAGCTGAACTGCAAAGCTATTATGAAAATCTTGCTAACATTTAAAGCCTCACTCACTAAGAATGTACATGTAGACTGGAACCTTCTAAATACATTTGCATTTGGAACAGCCCACTCTTGAGTTCAGAATTTTCTCTTTCCATTTTAATGGTTGATGGCAAACCCTTAAATTGAATCTCTTGCCAGGTCTGATGCTGTCAGCTGTTGCAGTGGAAGAAAAAAAATCCTGAACTCAGAATTTAAGGCAAGTCACTCAAGAAAAACTAAATTGACAAATATTCTAGTATAAAGTTCATGTGCCCCTGATTTAAAATGTAGCACTTTCTCCCAATGGCTGATTTCAATACTACAGTCCCTTTGCCTTCTCTTCCCATAACCTAAAGAAAACAAATGGAAGAACTCTGTCAATGCTCCAGTCATTTCTAACTACAGTATTTAATAATGACCATCTCACTTATTACTTCCTGTTTTAACTGCTACTGTCATAGGACCTTATCCAAGTCACAGGATACAGAATGTGGCCTTCTGGAGTTTACATATCAAGCCAAACTAATCAGGAGAATGTCAGCTCAGTATGCAAGGCCACTTCCTGAGCCAAACTCCACAGCTGCTTGAGGAGCAGCATATTCACCTAAATGACCTCTCCACCCCTTAAAGTGCTACTACAGCACCTCTTCAGTATTTTCTGCTGACATTGAGCCCCCAGCAGCTTGCTCTTTTCTTTGGTATATCTCTAAGACTGCTTTAACTGTCTCCCCGCCCTGAGCAGCCCCAGGTTGGTGTGAAGAAAAGCAAAGTCTCCTCTTCCACGGGGCTCTGATTTTAAAAAATGCACATGTTGATGTGATGGCTTCTTTCTCCCCCACTATTCCTGCTAGAGCTAGTGGGAGGGTGATCCTACCCCCGAACACTTGTCTGATGGTCAGGGCACCTGCTCTATTATGGGGGTTCTGTATTCCTCTTTGCTTCCCTATCTCTATAGAGGAGGGGCACAATCATTAGTCTGATGGGCCTTTCCTCTGCTGGATTATAACTTTCCAGCCAGTAAATTTTTCATGACCTCTTTAAGAACTTTCCTCTGCTGATTGAACATTCACAAAAAGAAAAGGAGTACTTGTGGCACCTTAGAGACTAACCAATTTATTTGAGCATAAGCTTTCGTGAGCTACAGCTCACTTCATCGGATGCATACTGTGGAAAGTGTAGAAGATCTTTTTATATACACACAAAGCATGAAAAAATACCTCCCCACTCTCCTGCTGCTAATAGCTTATCTAAAGTGATCACTCTCCTTACAATGTGTATGATAATCAAGTTGGGCCATTTCCAGCACAAATCCAGGTTTTCTCACCCCCCTCCCCACACATATAAACCCACTCTCCTGCTGGTAATAGCTTATCTAAAGTGACCACTCTCCTTACAATGTGTATGATAATCAAGGTGGGCCATTTCCAGCACAAATCCAGGGTTTAACAAGAATGTCTTGGGGGGGGGGTAGGAAAAAACAAGGTTGAAATAGGTTATCTTGCATAATGACTTAGCCACTCCCAGTCTCTATTCAAGCCTAAGTTAATTGTATCAAATTTGCAAATGAATTCCAATTCAACAGTTTCTCGCTGGAGTCTGGATTTGAAGTTTTTTTGTTGTAATATCACAACTTTCATGTCTGTAATCGCGTGACCAGAGAGATTGAAGTGTTCTCCGACTGGTTTATGAATATTATAATTCTTGACATCCGATTTGTGTCCATTTATTCTTTTACGTAGAGACTGTCCAGTCTGACCAATGTACATGGCAGAGGGGCATTGCTGGCACATGATGGCATATATCACATTGGTGGATGTGCAGGTGAACGAGCCTCTGATAGTGTGGCTGATGTTATTAGGCCCTGTGATGGTGTCCCTTGAATAGATATGTGGGCACAGTTGGCAACTGGCTTTGTTGCAAGGATAGGTTCCTGGTTTAGTGGTTCTGTTGTGTGGTATGTGGTTGCTGGTGAGTATTTGCTTCAGGTTGGGGGGCTGTCTATAGGCAAGGACTGGCCTGTCTCCCAAGATTTGTGAGAGTGTTGGGTCATCCTTCAGGATAGGTTGTAGATCCTTAATAATGCGTTGGAGGGGTGTTAGTTGGGGGCTGAAGGTGACGGCTAGTGGCATTCTGTTATTTTCTTTGTTAGGCCTGTCCTGTAGTAGATGACTTCTGGGAACTCTTCTGGCTCTATCAATCTGTTTCTTCACTTCCGCGGGTGGGTATTGTAGTTGTACGAATGCTTGATAGAGATCTTGTAGGTGTTTGTCTCTGTCTGAGGGGTTGGAGCAAATGCGGTTGTATCGCAGAGCTTGGCTGTAGACAATGGATCGTGTGGTGTGGTCAGGGTGAAAGCTGGAGGCATGTAGGTAGGAATAGCGGTTAGTATGTTTCCGGTATAGGGTGGTGTTTATGTGACCATCGTTTATTAGCACTGTAGTGTCCAGGAAGTGGATCTCTTGTGTGGACTGGACCAGGCTGAGGTTGATGGTGGGATGGAAATTGTTGAAATCATGGTGGAATTCCTCAAGGGCTTCTTTTCCATGGGTCCAGATGATGAAGATGTCATCAATATAGCGCAAGTAGAGTAGGGGCGTTAGGGGACGAGAGCTGAGGAAGCGTTGTTCTAAGTCAGCCATAAAAATGTTGGCATACTGTGGGGCCATGCGGGTACCCATAGCAGTGCTGCTGATCTGAAGGTATACATTGTCCCCAAATGTAAAATAGTTATGGGTAAGGACAAAGTCACAAAGTTCAGCGACCAGGTTAGCCGTGACATTATCGGGGATAGTGTTCTTGACGGCTTGTAGTCCATCTTTGTGTGGAATGTTGGTGTAGAGGGCTTCCACATCCAGAGTGGCCAGGATGGTGTTATCAGGAAGATCACCGGTGGATTGTAGTTTCCTCAGGAAGTCAGTGGTGTCTCGAAGGTACCTGGGAGTGCTGGGAGTATAGGGCCTGAGGAGGGAGTCTACATAGCCAGACAATCCTGCTGTCAGGGTGCCAATGCCTGAGATGATGGGGCGCCCATGATTTCCAGGTTTATGGATCTTGGGTAGTAGATAGAATATCCCAGGTCGGGGTTCCAGGGGTGTGTCTGTGCGGATTTGATCTTGTGCTTTTTCAGGGAGTTTCTTGAGCAAATGCTGTAGTTTCTTTTGGTAACTCTCAGTGGGATCAGAGGGTAATGGCTTGTAGAAAGTGGTGTTGGAGAGCTGCCGAGCAGCCTCTTGTTCATATTCCGACCTATTCATGATGACAACAGCACCTCCTTTGTCAGCCTTTTTGATTATGATGTCAGAATTGTTTCTGAGGCTGTGGTTGGCATTGTGTTCCGCACGGCTGAGGTTATGGGGCAAGTGATGCTGCTTTTCCACAATTTCAGCCCGTGCACGTCGGCAGAAGCACTCTATGTAGAAGTCCAGTCTGCTGTTTCGACCTTCAGGAGGAGTCCACCTAGAATCCTTCTTCTTGTAGTGTTGGTAGGGAGGTCTCTGTGGATTAGTATGTTGTTCAGAGGTATGTTGGAAATATTTCTTGAGTCGGAGATGTCGAAAATAGGATTCTAGGTCACCACAGAACTGTATCATGTTCGTGGGGTGGAGGGGCAGAAGGAGAGGCCCAAAGATAGGACAGCTGCTTCTGCTGGGCTGAGAGTATAGTTGGATAGGTTAACAATATTGCTGGGTGGGTTGAGGGAACCATTGCTGTGGCCCCTTGTGGCAGTAGTAGTTTAGATAGTTTAGTGTCCTTTTTCTTTTGTAGAGAAGCAAAATGTGTGTTGTAAATGGCTTGTCTAGTTTTAGTAAAGTCCAGCCACGAGGAAGTTTGTGTGGAAGGTTGGTTTTTTATGCGAGTATCCATTTTTGAGAGCTCATTCTTAATCTTTCCCTGTTTGCTGTAGAGGATGTTGATCAGGTGGTTCCGCAGTTTCTTTGAGAGCGTGTGGCACAAGCTGTCAGCATAGTCTGTGTGGTATGTAGATTGTAATGGATTTTTTACCTTCAGTCCTTTTGGTACGATGTCCATCTGTTTGCATTTGGAAAGGAAGATGATGTCTGTCTGTATCTGTACAAGTTTTTTCATGCAGTTGATAGATTTCCACTCCATACGGCTAAATGCAGTGCCTTGCATAATGACAGGTTTCAGAGTAACAGCCGTGTTAGTCTGTATTCGCAAAAAGAAAAGGAGTACTTGTGGCACCTTAGAGACTAATCAATGTATTTGAGCATAAGCTTTCGTGAGCTACAGCTCACTTCATCATAGAATCATAGAATATCAGGGTTGGAAGGGACCCCTGAAGGTCATCTAGTTCAACCCCCTGCTCGAAGCAGGACCAATTCCCAGTTAAATCATCCCAGCCAGGGCTTTGTCAAGCCTGACCTTAAAAACCTCTAAGGAAGGAGATTCTACCACCTCCCTAGGTAATGCATTCCATTGTTTCACCACCCTCTTAGTGAAAAAGTTTTTCCTAATATCCAATCTAAACCTCCCCCACTGCAACTTGAGACCATTACTCCTCGTTCTGTCATCTGCTACCATTGAGAACAGTCTAGAGCCATCCTCTTTGGAACCCCCTTTCAGGTAGTTGAAAGCAGCTATCAAATCCCCCCTCATTCTTCTCTTCTGCAGGCTAAACAATCCCAGCTCCCTCAGCCTCTCCTCATAAGTCATGTGTTCTAGACTCCTAATCATTTTTGTTGCCCTTCACTGGACTCTCTCCAATTTATCCACATCCTTCTTGTAGTGTGGGGCCCAAAACTGGACACAGTACTCCAGATGAGGCCTCACCAATGTCGAATAGAGGGGAATGATCACGTCCCTCGATCTGCTCGCTATGCCCCTACTTATACATCCCAAAATGCCATTGGCCTTCTTGGCAACAAGGGCACACTGCTGACTCATATTCAGCTTCTCATCCACTGTCACCCCTAGGTCCTTTTCCGCAGAACTGCTGCCTAGCCATTCGGTCCCTAGTCTGTAGCGGTGCATTGGATTCTTCCATCCTAAGTGCAGGACCCTGCACTTATCCTTATTGAACCTCATCAGATTTCTTTTGGCCCAATCCTCCAATTTGTCTAGGTCCTTCTGTATCCTATCCCTCCCCTCCAGCGTATCTACCACTCCTCCCAGTTTAGTATCATCCGCAAATTTGCTGAGAGTGCAATCCACACCATCCTCCAGATCATTTATGAAGATATTGAACAAAACCGGCCCCAGGACCGACCCTTGGGGCACTCCACTTGATACCGGCTGCCAACTAGACATGGAGCCATTGATCACTACCCGTTGAGCCCGACAATCTAGCCAGCTTTCTACCCACCTTATAGTGCATTCATCCAGCCCATACTTCCTTAACTTGCTGACAAGAATACTGTGGGAGACAGTGTCAAAAGCTTTGCTAAAGTCAAGAAACAATACATCCACATCAGATGCATACTGTGGAAATTGTAGAAGATCTTTTTATATACACACAAAGCATGAAAAAATACCTCCTCCCACCCCACTCTCCTGCTGCTAATAGCTTATCTAAAGTGATCACTCTCCTTACAATGTGTATGATAATCAAGGTGGGCCATTTCCAGCACAAATCCAGGGTTTAACATGAACGTCTGGGGGGGGGTAGGAAAAAACAAGGGGAAATAGGTTATGCATCCGATGAAGTGAGCTGTAGCTCATGAAAGCTTATGCTCAAATAAATTGGTTAGTCTCTAAGGTGCCACAAGTACTCCTTTTCTTTTTGCGAATACAGACTAACATGGCTGTTACTCTGAAACCTGATTGAACATTGAGCTTGTTCCTCTGACACCATTCCTTAGGGCAAGTAAGAGAGAGTTACAAGCTTATTGTCTGGGAAGGGGAAGTCATGACTGGTCACATTAAGTCTTATGTGGCTGCTTCAGAGTGGGAATTTTCCACTCGGAATTAGCAGCTGAAATCTGTGTTGCAGAAAAGAGGACGGTTATGGAGCCAGAGGCTCTGTTGCCATCTGTTTAGGATGACACATTTTAAGAGGTGTGCCATGGCTGTGGGAACGGTATGAGGAAGAGAGTCGTGATGACTCCGTCAGAAGAAGCCAACTGGCCAAAACATCCCATATTCTGAAGTCCTTTTCCTAGTACACAAGTGTCAGAAGAGAGTATCCTAGAGAGAAGGCAAGTTCCTTGCCTAGAAAAGAGAAACCAAACAGAGGCTCGGAGGAAAGACAGAACAATGTAAAATGACTTAGGGAAAGGGGATCTTCTTTGATTTATGGGTGGAACACAAAATAATCGGTTGCTTGAAATGCCAAAACAGCTAGCGCTGACCTACCAAAAATCTCTGCAGAGTTGCAGAAACACAGGCAACTGTATGCAAAATAGATCCCTCAGTTCAGAAGGGCAGCTATCATGCCTTAAACCACACCTCCTGAAGCAGTCTTTCAGCTTTGATGACACCAGAACACTACAGTAAGTTCAGCTATACAGAAACTGTGTACTTCATCACCCTAGCTTGATTTCTCCCCTAGATTTCTCTAATTCCTGACATACTAGGAACTGCATGCACTTCCTTTTTGTATAAAATGACTTAGATTGCTTTATACTCTCTCCCCTATTTTAGTCAAGGCAAGTTCAAACAACAAAGGACAAGATCCTTAATTAAGCTCCTGTGAGAAGTCAGTCACAGTTCATGACAGGCCTCAGGAATCTGCTGGAAATTAATAGGAACATTCTACATATATTTATATCCTATTAATGAATTTTATGACACCTATTTTTCAAGGAAGGGATGGGTCGTGGGTTTAAAAAGAATCAAGCGACTATAAATGAATATAACACTCCATCTTGTAGTGCTAACAGTGATATTGCCAGCTCTAAATGTGGTTTCTGAGCGTTTGGAATCTGGTAGATAAGTGACATCCGCAGTGCAGAATGCAAAAATTCTTGGCCCTGGAGTACAGCTGTGTCATCATGAGGCTGGAATGTACAGTATATGCTGTCCATGAGCACAGCTCTAAGCAGAGAAATGTGTATACGATCAACAGCACCTGCCTCCTAATGGAACAGTTCAGCTGTTGTGATAGCTGATGATCTAAATTTAAGGTTTGCACATGCTTGATTCTATTTAATACCAAGCAAAATAACTGTACAGGAAAAAAAAGAACAGCTTTGGGGCTTGCACTTTGTAAATGAAGTATACACAAAGTATTGAAATATTTTTTCTCCTTTATGCTTAAATTTTTAATTGGCATGATCTGAAGACAAACCTTTCCTTTTAAGCGTATATCATGCTGTGGGGTGCCCTAACTCTCCTGAGATATTGCTGGAGAAGTCACACTTATTAGTAATAGCTGGGTCTGTTTTGTTCTCCTTGGAATTCACAAGATCTCCTGTCACCCCTACACAATTCCTCAAACTGCTCCCCCCCCCAACCTAGAATGCAGCTCATTCTCATTCTTGTTGAATTTAAGATGTACATTAGGAGGGTTTTTGTTGGCATTAATTTCTACATTACTTCCAAAGGGGAAGAGAGAAGGAGGGGAGCATTATGGATGATATTCAAAGAGATATTCAAAGCAGCAGAGACCTGTGCTAAATGTGGTTTGTTAATCATGGAGAGTATTGAGACACTGCATATAAGCAACATGCTTTCAACCTGAATATGGGCCAAAAAAGCCTTCTTTGCATTCTTCTCTGGCTCGGGCAAAGCACAGCAAACCATCCCACCACAGACATTTCATGGGCATTTGTTGAGTACTGATTGCAATAACAGAGAACTTGAAGGAGCCTTAAAGGTGAAGTACATATACTTTTTGGAATTTGCTAACAGAATAAATGCTATCCTCCACATACAGAAATATGACAATATGCCATGGTGCTGTCCACCCACAAATACTGAAGGACATTTGGATTACAAGAAAATCAAGCTTCATATTACAAGCCATATTGCCATATTTTTCATAACTTTCTGGTACTGTATATAATAAAATCATACTGGATAGCGATCAGAGGTTACCTCAGGTCAACTAGAGATACCTGAGTCCAATTAAGTGCTGCCTGTGACCTTTAAAAACCTCTGTTCTGATGTGAGAGAGAAAGAAGAGATGAGAGAGAGAGACATTGACTGACTGCAGTAGAGAGAAAAGGCTTCTTCTAGGTGGAAGGCTTCTCTCCACCCCATAGGGGAAGCAGGCAAGCTAACTGTGTTTGGGTAAGGGCTGGCACTCAGAAGCCAGCATAATAAGGCAACACCCTGGAGAGAAGGCAGGGAAAGTTATTCCTTTTTTGTGTAGGAGTCTCTGTTTTGTATAGGAGTCTTTGTTTGGTTGAAGATTACTGTATGGGTCTACCCCAAGACCCACTTTGAAAGTACCAAAAAATAAAGCAGACTGAGGGGGATAAAACCCCTCTGGAGTAAGACTGATTTACTCTAGGCCCCGTACCCACTAGACAGGGGAGATGCTGAGGCTGACAAGTTGAAAAGACTGCCTTGCCATAATATAATATCCTTTAGAGACTATTGTTCAGAAGTGAAATTCTGGCCCATTGAAATCAATGCCAGAATACCCATGGAATTCAATAGAGCCAAGATTTCACGGCAGGTATTCAAGTTACTTCAAGTTCCCTTCACCTTCTGGTATATATGTATGTTTGGGGGTGTGTGTGCACACAAACATATACACACATTCTCAAATCACTGAAAGAGGATAGCAAAGGGATACAGAAGTAAAATGTGCATGTCTTGTTTTATCTATATGCAGAGCAGAATGCAGAAAATCATGGCTGGAATGGTCCTTGAACTCTAACAGCTTACAATAAAAACCTTAAAATGCAAAATTTGCCACTACTTTAAAAAATAAAATAAAACTGACATTTATTTTCAATCCACATAGTAATTATGTTCTGAAAATGGTACAGTGTGTTTCACTCTTGGCATGCATCTCCTGAGAAACTGATTCTAGTGGGATTTTTGTTTTTTATAACCAAAGAGAGAGAGAGAGAAGAAAACGCTGCACAACAGTGTGTTTGGGCAAGCAAATGTTTGCAGCAGGCTGAATCCTGCCCTGCATTTATCGTAAACAAGCAGGAGAAGGGATGGTGCCATGATGACTAGCTGGTTTACAGGATCAGGTATTGTATGTCAACAGCACTGCAGTGTCAGAGCCAAGTTACAGTTGCAAAAATTTAGCACCTTGCAAACTCGTGACCCTGAAAAGGCCACGCCTGCATGTCACAAATGTATCACAATTGATTTTGTGGGGTGAGCAAGGGTAGAAGTCCCTATACATACTGGGGATCATTTCATCATAGATATGTGGTTATAGGTCTTTGATTTATGCTCTTAGGACTGGATAGCTCAGAGTTATCAGTGATTTTGTGTTTTGAATTGAATAGCTAGATTGCTTTTCTATTTACTTGATTTAGAGAGATTTAAAGTGAACAGCTCTTCCGTTAAAGCTTAAGAAAAAAGGGTGTAAACAAAATTATATGTGCTGATCTGAGAAAGGTAATGAGTCTTTTGTGTTTTGTAAGTAAAAATGATGAGAATTTTACAGGGCTGTAAAAATGGATGGATTGCTTTCGAGGAATAATTGGTTAGCACAATACAAAGTGAGTTATTCATAATTAATATATGTTATAATACAAGTCACAATGTTAGTGGTGATTTTTTAAATGCAAAATGGAGTTGCCTGTCTAATCTGGCATGGGTGCTACTGAAAGGTTAGCTGGCTCTTTCACACACATTTCTGCTCATTTCAGTGGGAATTTTTTTAAAATGAGGTTTTGAGTAAGTAAACTTAAACCAGCACTCTTCTGCTTCTTAGATGTTTTGAATTATCTGCATGTATTTTGGTGACTACTAGGGAGAAGGAGGAAGTTGGCATGTAGTTTGATGATATCTAGGGAGTACTCATCATTGTGTGTAACAGCACAATATGAAGTGTTTTATACAAGTTGTCATTGTCAACCTCCAGTCACATTTCAGAATTTATCTGAACACCATCTCACATATTCAGTCTTACCAGCATGATACACAGTGTACAAGGACTGGTCGGACAGTTTAAATGAATGCACTGGTTTTTTCACTATACTAACATGTGCCACAAGTCTTGAATCCTTTTTGGCGAGTTAGGTATTTGAGAGAAACCAACTGTCAACAACAATTAAATAAACATAGTATGTTTACTCACATTCAGGTGTTGGAGTGATGCAGCAATTATGGAAATATTGCAAATGTTAATCGGGCTACTGGCAGGAGTTTTGAACTGTGTAACAAATATTCTGATGACTGGCCAAGTATTCCCTTTCATAATGTGCTTTTTCTCTTTGCACTCTTTGCTCTTCTACTTTTCACATGCATCTGCTGAAGATTATAGATGAGAACATAGGAAATGTACTATATGTAACAAATAATTTCAGGTTTATGAGTATGAAAAAGACACTTCTCATTAATCTGCCTCACTCATTAATATATATTTATGCCTCTACTACGTAAGAAGGGTGAATGGTCCTAATGTGATTTTAAAACTGTTCTCCAAGAACTATGCTGGGAAGGCTCTTGAGATAATGTGGAATGTTGCTAATGTGATAACTTCACCTCTTGCTTGCTGATTAAAATATGGCCTAATATTCAGTTCTACTGTGGGCCCAGCCCAGCAAGTTGGGGAGCATCCTCAACTTCCCTTTAATTCAGGGGGAGTGCTGCATGTTGCAGGAGCGGGTGCATCATTCCTCTTTGATAGCTCTTCTGTGGCCTCTATGAAATGAGTTGATGGCCTCACTACCCTTGAACAGGTGCCCACACAACCATAACATCACCCTTCTTGGTAGTATCAGCAAAGAGATCAAAGACAGAATGGACACAGGGAATAAACTATTTTCTACCCAAAAGCTGGTGCATCCAGTAGAAGGGTATGGAGGACAGTGATACAAACTTATTAAATCAACTTCTGTGCACCTCCTACTAAGCGATGCTGTGGAATTTTACGATAAATCTAGAATTTCCCATAGTCTTAAGGTGAACAGTGCTTTGGTATGGACTTTGGTCAGAACTGTGGAGCTCAGCCCATTCCTTATTACTGTCCTGCCTGGCACATCATCTCATACTAAGCAGGGTGACTGAGTAGATGGCACAGCGAAGAAGGCAAAGAAACAGAGTAGCACACCACTATGGTGGGCCTTGAACAAATAGAGAAGTAGAGTGTCATCACTGGAATCAAAGTAAACTGCCTTGCATCCAGAAACTAAAAGATTGTAGGGGAAGGTACACTGAAAAAAGCTTTGCCCAAATAAGAAATAGTTAAATGAAGCCATTTTCCTTAAATAAAAGGAAACCTGTACCACTCTCTCTTGGTGGGTTTAGAATTCATTGGCTGCTACGGGATAGTAATGGGCCCAGGAATAAATATTATATAATTAAATATGTATCAGTAAAACTATGTACTGCTGACAGGGTGATTCTTTTACCTCTAAATGTGGAAATTGCTTTGGGTACTTGAGTTCAATGAAGGTAACATTAGTTTGGTATTTATTATGTTTCCACTCTGTTGCATTATTTGTGCCATGCTCCTTAACTTGAATGACCCAACACCTCACCTAATATAACGTAGGAGATGGACAGTCCTATTGTCACCCGTTTAAGGAGATACCAGTTTTTAAAAGCAGTGCAGAACCTGTATTTATCTGCTGCAGCTGCTTCTGAGGATTTTGTTATTCCCTGTGAATAAAATCAGTGTCATTTATCCTAATAATCTCTCTCTGGTGACTCCAAATGAGAGGTGTTTCTCCTCCCTTTTCCCTTGGCCCCAGGAAGCAAGTTGGCTTAAAAAAGAACACAAAACTACTTAAAAACCCCACAGAATATAAACTCCATTTTCAAATAGGCCCTACTTATTATTATATCATAGTAGCCTCCAGTGCTCCAATCAAACCCTTATGGAGTTAGGGGCTATTTAAACTTAAAGGTAGACATGGTCCCTGCCTCAAAAAGCTTACAAGCTAACTTTTATCATACAGAACAGACAAAAAAGGTTAATAATTGATAGTGATAGTGGTTTTAAGAAGTTGATCCCTAGTAAGAGCCGGGATCCATTATCTGCTGTTTAAACATACCATGTTTGTCTAGGTACAATAGAATCAGGCGTGTCTTAACTTTTTTTTGGTTTATTTCACTCTTCCCATTTGATTGCCTGATACATTTTTATGTTTCATATTTACAGTGATAAGACATAGCCTGATCACAATTTTCTTTAATGTATGTATGTGCTATATAAGATGAAGAAAATATTTTTTTTTACCTTGATTTTTCCCTCTGTCATTGTGCAGTGTACAAGCTCATGTATCGAGTGATACGTCAATGCCCTCAGCTGGACGGATTATCAGATCAATTCAAGTGCTGATCAGTTTGCTAAACTATACAACGATGGAGCCCTGAGAAGAGGTTTAAGAACTAATACTACTGATAAGTAATGGAGAGTCATCATCTTCCTTTTTTAAAATTTTTTTCTTTTTTCTTTTCCATTTTTTACTGCTTGAGAATGGTACTGGATACTCAACATTGGTGATATTGAAGTCTTAATTATCTGCAGGACGGATGCAGAAGATGGAAAGCTCCATTACACTACCCCACCAATGCTAAACGGAGGTTGAAGGGAAAATAAAATCTCCATGCCCTCTGTTCAGACTTTGGCTGCTCTTCTGAGTTTGAAAATGAGGGTGCTAATGTCAATGCTGAGTTTTGTGATATGGATACCTATCTTCTGGAAACTGGACTGAACCCCTCCACCCCCAAAATAATGTCACATAGGTGTTAAAACAGCCAATGGAAAAGTAACAATTCTTGGTCACTAATGTTCTGGGCTGGATTACAGCTGGCAATATACATGTCACATTGTCATTCCTTTTTAATATTCACCTAACTCAAATTATATTCTTGTCTTGTTACAGCTAAAATCATTAGTTTAATTTATGCACTCTGGAGGGAGGAAACATGTCTACCTCTCTATCTGCACATCACTTGGCACAACAGGCTCCTGATGCTGACTATAGATAAATAATGTAGCAATATTAATAATTAATGGAGAAGGGCTTTCTATTGCCCCAATCCTGCAAAAATATGTGCCACCCAGACACTTGGTCCCAGGTATAGTTTCCCTGACGTCAGTGGAACTCCGCGTAGGCAGAGTCCAAATATTTAGGCCACCCCATATCATGAAATGGTATTATCTTTAACTGTAATTTGCACAATCCCTTATGAAAACTGCAGTTAAGCAACGAGACCCCCTAGGCATGAATCCTGCAGAGACAACAGCATGTTTGTGTAAGACAAAAAGATGCAGATAGGGTGCCACAAGCAGCTAAGGATATACCAGGGGAACACACAGACTCCTGAGTGTGTTGATTATTCCAGAATGACATGTGAAATGATATCTATTAATGTGATTATAAAATAGCCCTAAATGATTTAATGATTTTTGTTTTATTTTTTAAAAAATATAAGGGATTGGGGTGGGTGGGAAAGCTGATTTTACTACGTATTCCAATTGATCTATTTTTTAAAAAAAAAAAATCAAAAACATTGTATAGCAGCTCTTCCCCCTCCATCCTACATTCTCCCTCCTCTCTCTCTATTTATA
The DNA here is from genome assembly GCF_965140235.1 of Caretta caretta. Classification (NCBI taxonomy): domain Eukaryota; kingdom Metazoa; phylum Chordata; order Testudines; family Cheloniidae; genus Caretta; species Caretta caretta. The sequence goes on along the minus strand of NC_134210.1, from coordinate 85,654,929 downwards.
ATTTCCAGGGGTTTTAATACATCTCCTAGTAAGGTTCCAGTAATGGTGGTGGAATGTCAGGACTATCAGGAATGTCACCACTCTATCAAAATGGCAAAACAGGGTTTATTAACTCCATCTGGCAATTCAGTTCACAAAGGGAGACACTGTGGGTAAAATCTTGACCTCACTGAAGTAATCTGCATTCTCTTCAATAAAGGAAAGATTTTACCCTTTATTTGCAACCATTATATATTTTATAAAATACCTTGCATGAATGAACCTTCTACCACACCGGTGCTACTCCACGCCATACGTATTATCATTTAAAATAGTTTTTAAATGAAAGTTATACTAATAACAATATAGCATTAATAATGGGCTAGATCCTCAACAGTTTTATTGACATTCAATGTAGTGACACCAATTTACACCTTCTGAGGATATGGTATAGTATATGTAATACTACATTGTTGTGGCCTAATATGTGACTTTGAAAGAACAGTTCTGTTTCAAAATATCAGCTTGGTTCCAATGAGATGTTAGCTGAAATGTAAGGCTCAGTTTAGATCATAAAAATAATTTTGTGAATTCTAGAAGTAAATGTTTTGGTTTTGCAGGCAAGGTTATTTTTTAGTATCTAAATGTTGAGGGGTGGAAGTTTTTTGTCCAAGCCTTTTTTCCACTGAAAAATGCAGACTCAGGTTGATTCCAACTGATTTCAACAAATGGTTTCAATCTAAAAAACAAAACAAAATGGAAATGGTGAAACAGTTAATTTCAGCATTTCCAAAATGCAAAAATTTGACTTCTCATTTCAGAACAAAGTTTTGTTTTGGAATTTCCCTCATTTTTTTTTCAAAAAATTAAACCATATCTATTCTTAAAAAACAAAAGAACCACCAGCCCTCAAGATCTAAATGAAACATTTTGTTCCCAGTTGACCAAAAACAGTATTTGGGGTGTGAGAGTGAGGAAAGGGGTTTGCACCCAAACTGAATATTTATTCACATAGCCCTCTCCAACAATGCAATGTGGCTGATGCGTGCTGCTGAATTTTGAGCCAACTGCCTCCATCTATACCCTGGACCTAGATTACCTTTCCCTACTAAGAAGTTGATGCTAGGGGTTGTTTTGTTTGTTTTCTACTGACGTTATTCTGATTTTTTAAAATAGCTCCATATTTAGCAAGGAAAATTAATATGCAGTCATGAAAAATATCCTGTTTAATTATCTATGATTATGGCTTCAGAAGGTGTGCGGTCTGTTTCCAGAACAAGTAGTGAAGTTTCATTTGTTGTGAGTGAAAAATGTAGTAGTAGGTTCTACAGGTTTCAGAGTCATCCACACTTCAATTTGCACCAGGAATTTGTGATTGATCCTCTTAAAGTTGTCATCTTGATGGGCCATGTTGTATGTCTAATATACTACTAAGCACCACCAAGTTCATTTTCCATCTTTTGAGAAGATTCTTTGCTATTCACAGGTAAAATCTTAACTAACAACCTTCTTGAGTTTGAGGCACTTTTCTCAATTTGCAAATAATGAACTATGACTAACAAATGATATCATTACTCATTTTACTAAAAACTGTAATAAATAAATATGGGAACCAGATACTACATCAATAGCAATAAACATTTAACTTGTCTTCACTGAACACCAAACAAAAAATATTAAAATGTGTAAAATAGAAAGTGTCCAGTATAATGTTGGCTTTACATAATTTAAAAACATAAAATGAACAAGGAATTTGATCCTGGCTTCATCTTTCCTTACCTGCCTGCCTGTTTCAGATAATTGAATTGGATTTAATTCAGGTTTTCCACTAAGGATGGCATCAATGATGTTCCACAAATTGCCCTGCTAGAAATGCTGAAGAGCAGTGCTGTCTGCATGTCACTTTCTCATGTTGGACTAAATGCATTACCCCTGGGGTAAGCTTTATGTCTACCAGGATGAGAAGGGAAATCCCCAGCTGGCTGCCAGACCCAGGCACATATGACCCAGTGCTGTCAAGGCACCTAATAAAGCAATGCCTTTGTTTTCTTCCCAAATCTCTACCAGCCTTTATTCCTGTCCCAGATGTCCTTCTGCAGCTGCCCAATCCCACCCAATTCCTGTTTGCAATGCTCTCAATTAAAAAATTAGTAATTAAAATGAAGTATTCTTTGCACATATTACCGCCAGCCTTTACAGTGTTCCATCTGCCCATTCCCAGTCCTATCCTTATTTTGAGAAGACTCATTTGTATGTGATCTAATCTCTGCCAGGAATTCCCTAGGCCCATCTGCTCCCTTTCTGGATGATCAGTCCCACCCAGACAACTATTTACCCTATTCTCAGCTCCAACAAATAATTTTTAAAAAATGGTTTTTTTTTGAGAAGTACTTTATAATTCTCTACCAAAATCAACTCCCATCAATCCCTTTCCACATCGTCTAGAGGCCACATTGATGACAATATGTCTCAGATGGGCCAATATACTACCAGCTACGGGAGGAGGCATTATCTAAATAACATATCAGTTTTTCACAGATTGTGCAGTTGCATTCTACCCACTTATTAGTCTAGGGATGGAGAGTTTCCCAAATTCAGTATTCTGCTTTTGGGAACACAGTTGTGGTCACCATTAAGCCTCACTCGCAGCCAACATTTGAATTAAAACATTTAGCATTTTAAATAATGCTGTGTAAAGGTAAAACAAAGCAGATTCTCCATTTAAAGATACAAAATCAAATTATTTTACATTTTCTTTTAAATTTGACAGTTATTGTTTCTTCCATCTTTCAGGCTTCCCACTGTCTCATTGATTTCTTCTTCAGCTGTAGATGTACATTTTAGAAAAGAGTGATCTACCCGATGCTATGGCACCCAGACACTGGGCTAGAAAATTAGGTTGTGTTAAAACACAGCCTAGAGGAGTTGTGCCAATTACATGATGTTAAACATGACTTAACAGTTGGTGTACACACGGGCAAGATGTGTTTAACATTGTTAGCTAGTCATGGTTAACCCTATGGTTCCAGGCAATTGGAATGTTTGTCTGCTGAAGAGGCCAATCTCAATTTCCTCTTCTTCCTGATCAGAGAAAAATCTTCCTAATATGAGGGCTGGACATCCAATGGAAAAATCCAGTCCCTTAGGAGATGATTTGACATGCAGTCCAATTTATACCTATTCATATTCTCATCCAAGTGCTAAATATCCTTGGTATTAAAACCAGGGCCATGACCCAATTCAGGTAGATATTATTGTTGCTTAGTGGAATTGCAAACTCCTGTACTTGTTTATCCTTTCAACTCTACCCCATTGTGTGTTCTACATAAATGTAGTGTTCTACATAAATACCGTGATTTAATGTATGCAGTGTTCTACATAAATACAGTGATTTAATGGACAGTCTCATCTTTTCTCTATGAACTGACTTTCTATTTAATTAATGAGACCTTTTAAATCAGCATTTCTTTGGAAGGCATGCTCTGGATGTTAAAGAGCTCTATAATTCTGAGAAGGAGTATTTGCTTTTGGTCTTCTGATCATCATTAACCTCTTTCTTATGGGAAAGGCCAAGAAGGGGAGTCATTGGGTGAATTCCTGCCTCTATCATTTACTTCAGTGGGGCTAATATTTCACCCAAGACCTCTGAAGTTACAATTGCTTGCTGAACTAAAGCATTTATTGCGCTGAGGTGGCATCAACTCCTCTTTAATGTTAGGGACCACTCCACTCTAGACATAGCCACGTGCTTGCTGAAAAGAGTTGAAGGCTTGGTGAAAGATACATAAAGTTACATTTTGTTACCTTCTTTGTTCTTTTACCAGGACTTGGATTGAGATGTACAGTAGAACTTCAGCGTTACAAACACCTTGGGAATGGAGGTTGTTTGTAACTCTGAACAAAATATTATGGTTGTTCTTTCAAAAATTTACAGCTGAACATTGACTTAGTACAGCTTTGAAACTTTACTATGCAGAAGAAAAATGTTGCTCTTAACCATCTTAATTTAAATGAAACAAACACAGAAGCAGCTTCCTTACCTTGTCAACATTTTTTATATACTTTCCCTTTTTTAGTAGTTTACATTTAACACAGTGCTGTACTGTACTTGCTTTATCTCTTTTTTGGTCTTTTTTGTCTTTGCTGCTACCTGCTTGAGTACATCTAGTTCCAAATGAGATGTGTGATTGACTGGTCAGTTTGTAACTCTGGTGTTCATAACTCTGAGGTTCTACTGTACACACAGTGACCATACACTGATATTCCAGTGTCTCAGTGACTTCCTCCGGGACTCTTGAAATATCCTATTTTTCATTTAATCAATCAGACTGTCTAGTTTTCTTTTATAACAGTACAGTCATTCAAGACGCATTGCTAAAGTAGAATTTGCCAAGAACAAACAGACCAGTAGGGACAAGTGTTCAGTGTGAAGAATCATAATTGGAGTGAAGAGAAACATCTTATAGGATGTAGACTCTCTCAAAGCTGTTCTTTTGCTCAAAGTGAATACTAGTAACACCTATTCACTATTTCATGCTAAACTCACTCAGAACACTAAAGTTACTGGAATAACTCTTCCACTCCAAGAAATGTTGAGTCAGAAGTTGTTAGTAACAACTTTAATAAGGCTAAAGAGAATCTTAGGGATAATGGTAGCATGACAAATGGGAATGAGGATATGGAGGTAAATATTACCATATCTGAGGTAGAAGCGAAACTCAAACAGCTTAATGGGACTAAATCGGGGGGCCCAGATAATCTTCATCCAAGAATATTAAAGGAATTGGCACCCGAAATTGCAAGCCCATTAGGAAGAATTTTTAATGAATCTGTAAACTCAGGGGTTGTTCTGTATGATTGGAGAATTGCTAACATAGTTCCTATTTTTAAGAAAGGGAAAAAAAGTGATCCGGGAAACCTTAGGCCTGTTAGTTTGACATCTGTAGTATGCAAGGTCTTGGAAAAAATTTCAAAGGCGAAAGTAGTTAAGGACATTGAAGTCAATGGTAAATGGGACAAAATACAACATGGTTTTACAAAAGGTAGATCGTGCCAAACCAACCTGATCCCCTTCTTTGAGGAAGTAACAGATTTTTTAGACAAAGGAAACGCAGTGGATCTAATTTACCTGGATTTCAGTAAGGCGTTTGATACCGTGTCACATGGGGAATTATTAGTTAAATTGGAAAAGATGGGGATCAATATGAAAATTGAAAGGTGGATAAGGAATTGGTTAAGGGGGAGACTACAACTGGTCCTACTGAAAGGTGAACTGTCAGGCTGGAGGGAGGTTACCAGTGGAGCTCCTCAAGGATCGGTTTTGGGACCAATCTTATTTAATCTTTTTATTACTGACCTTGGCACAAAAAGTGGGAGTGTGCTAATAAAGTTTGCGGATGATACAAAGCTGGGAGGTATTGCCAATTTAGAGAAGGACAGGGATATCATACAGGAGGATCTGGATGACCTTGTAAACTGGAGTAATAGTAATAGGATGAAATTTAATAGCGAGAAGTGTAAGGTCATGCATTTAGGGATTAATAACAAGAATTTTAGTTATAAGCTGGGGACGCATCAATTAGAAGTAACGGAGGAGGAGAAGGACCTTGGAGTATTGGTTGATCATAGGATGACTATGAGCCGCCAATGTGATATGGCTGTGAAAAAAGCTAATGCAGTGTTGGGATGCATCAGGAGAAGTATTTTCAGTAGGGATAAGGAGGTCTAAGTACTGTTTTACAAGGCACTGGTGAGACCTCACCTGGAATACTGTGTGTAGTTCTGGTCTCCCATGTTTAAGAAGGATGAATTCAAACTGGAACAGGTACAGAGAAGGGCTACTCGGATGATCCGAGGAATGGAAAATTTGTCTTATGAAAGGAGACTCAAGGAGCTTGGCTTGTTTAGCCTAATGAAAAGAAGGTTGAGGGGAGATATGATTTCTCTCTATAAATATATCAGAGGGACAAATACCGGAGAGGGAGAGGAATTATTTAAGCTCCGTACCAATGTGGACACAAGAACAAATGGATATAAACTGGCCACAGGAAGTTTAGACTTGAAATTAGACGAAGGTTTCTAATCATCAGAGGAGTGAAGTTTTGGAATAGCCTTCCAAGGGAAGCAGTGGGGGCAAAAGACCTATCTGGCTTTAAGATTAAACTCGATAAGTTTATGGAGGAGATGGTATGATGGGATAACATGATTTTGGTAATTAAGTATTCATGGTAAATAGGCCTAATGGCCTGTGATGGGATGTTAGATGGGGTGGGATTGGAGTTACCCAGGAAAGAATTTTCTGTAGTATCTGGCTGATGAATCTTGCCCATATGCTCAGAGTTTAGCTGATCGCCATATTTGGGGTCGGGAAGGAATTTTCCTCCAGAGCAGATTGGAAGAGCCCTGGAGGTTTTTCACCTTCCTCTGTAGCATAAGACACAGGTCACTTGCTGGAGGATTCTCTGCTCCTTGAAGTCTTTAAACCACGATTTGAGGACTTCAATAGCTCAGACATAGGTGAGAGGTTTTTCGCAGCAGTGGGTGGGTGAAATTCTGTGGCCTGCGTTGTGCAGGAGGTCAGACTAGGTGATCATAATGGTCCCTTCCGATCTTAGTATCTATGAATCAGCACAGATTTTTTTCAAAGGTGTACTTTTGTCTGTTCTATGACTCCTTACTGACTGTAAAATACATCACCACAAAAGTGTCTAGTTTTTTATTTTGAAAATGTTTGCTTTACCTTAGCAGATGCAGCCTTTGACCCTGCAGAAGCTGAGAGGTTGTTTTCCCTGAAACCTTCTCTCCCCACAAATGATTTGTAGGAGTCTATAAGACCAATATCAACTGAAGAAATCTTACCTCAGATTTGAGTATCTTCACTGCAGCCATCACTTGTTAGCCTCCTTAATATTGCTGTTATTGACAGTAATGCATAGTTCATAGTGTTCATGTTACTGTTAAACCTTATTGAACTTGGTAAATATTGTCCCTTCTGCTCTCTAATCAAACCTAATTTATATTATAATTAAATATTTTTAAACCATCCCCTACCCTTCTTCAATAGTCTTTGCTATTATTGAACTCGCACTCCTTTTTACTAGTTTGAACTGAAAGGAGAGGTTATGTCATTGACATGTAATCCTTCTCCTCCTACCATGTTTCAGGGAATGGATTCACAATCATTTCCCACCCTGGAAACCAAAACCTGGGATCCCCAAATTCATTTGAGTCTGTGCCACACAGTCTTTTGCACTGTTTCAGAAGAAATGATAGTGCCGTATGGTAATACATAATAAATAGGCTGTTGAGTTTTCTTAAGGTTCATTGCACTATATATAGCCAAAGTAGGCATTAGATTCAGTGCATATAAATTTGGAAATTTCACATTTAAGTAATGTCTATGCATTCTTACAGGAAAAATCCATACAATGCATATTCCCCAAAGAATATACTAAATTAGGCCAATTATTGCAGAAATTTATATGTGGAAGGTTATTGCTGCAACCATAAAACCTAGGAACATAAATTTAAAAAAAAAGGAAATCTTAGATTCAGAAAATGCATAAAACCACAGAAAATAACTTTGTGATCCACCTTGGAGTTATGGTATCAAGGCTGAAAACCACTGCTACGCAGTGATTCAGAAGGGCGTTACTTTTTTTAACGTAAGGGTTTTTTTTAGACATTTCAAAAACAAGCTGTTGTGATTCTTTTTAAAAAAGTTTACATACATCTCCAGAGTTAATGACAAGGGATCTGGTGTATCATCTTATCTGAAGTACAGTGTGTAGCTGCATTCCAAAAAAAAAAAAAAGCAGATTGACAAAAAGTTAACAAAAGATAAGGTTCATATGTTTCAATGGACTCTTGCCAACACTCTTAACAATATTAGATTTTCTTTACATAAATTCTATACCTGAAAGAAACTGCCAAATTCTAAAAAGTCTGAAAGTGTGAATTGTTAAGGGATCCAAGCCATTTGCCCATTACCACAGTCCTTCATTACTTAATATCATTGCACCCAGAAAAATTCCTAGTAAAATTCTACCCTGGGATGATATGTGATGTGATATTTCAAACAGATTAGTTTCTTTATGGAAGTTTGGAATGTAGGAAATCAGGTTTAAAATCCATGACAGATACAATTATAAGATAGTGGTGGCCATTCAAACATCTCCTTTCTTTCTTCCAGACTGCCCCTTAGGAGTGGAAGAAACTTCCTTGAAAGAACCTAATAATGTCAAAGTCTTTGCCTTACCTTCCATCTAATGTCTTCTTTAAATTCACCTGCGCAGTGATGCCTACAAAGCACTGCCACCCTGACAACTGCAGACAGAGAGGTCTCATCTCACCTTAAGATAACAGAACTTGCTCACTTTACTGTTTCCTCCTCATCCCTTTCCCCTTTGCCTATCTGTTTGTCTCTTCTACCTGTTTTACTTTGTCCTAATCCAGATTGTGAACTCCCTGTGGCAGGGACTGACTTTATACCACGTGGCTGTAGAGCGACTACCACAGTGATCCTTGACTGGTGCCTCTAGGTGCAATTGCAATCCAAATAATTAACTAACGATAATGTTATGGGTAAGTTATGCTTCCTATAATGACACAGCTTTCAGTCTTTGCCCATCTCAACAAAGGAGCCCTGCACTCCTATTCAGAGTCCTTGAAACTGCTTTTCTGTTACACAGTGACACAAATGGAGCTATCTAACATTGCAAGAAGTCTGTGTCCTTGCCTTTCCTAAGAATGCTACCTGCACCAGCTGTTGCACATACATGCCTATGTATCACATTCCTTATGGTTAAATGTGAGCTAGCCTGGTTTTGGAAGGCCTGCATACTTGGCCTATGGCTTACAAACCTCATAGAATGTGATCTTAGAGGAAAATGTGATATTATGGCTCACAAGGTCAGGCTGCAATCTTTTAGTTCATACAAGACCCTTACTATCAAGATTACAAAAAATTTTTCAGAAAATGACAACTCTTTCATTATCCCATTTTCCCAAAGCTCATACGAGATATGCATTTCTCTCATATACAGACTACATCCCCTAATAAAGTGGAGTGACTGCTCCCTTCTTTTTTTCCTCTTTTATATCATCTCCTTAGAAACATTGTGAGCCCATTTTTGAAAGATGTGTACATAACGTACGGTGCCTAGTTCTGCATTTCAGCGCTCAAATCAGCATTTAAGCACTTAGAAAAGATATTCTGGTGCCTAAGCTCTGATCCGAGTGCCCGAATGCAGAACTGAGTACTGATACTTTAACGTGGCTCTCAAGGTTGAAAACTTAGCCCTATATTGCTAAAACTGTGTTTAGTATTGACCATGAATAGTGTGAAGATATTCGGCAGTTTTAATCTCTGGAGTAACTCCATCTATTTCAATTATGTCATGTTATATGATAGGCCTGCTCCTGCTTCCACTGAGCTCAGTGGAAGTCTTGCTAAGGCCATTTGTCTTTAAAAGCCTAGACTACTTTAAGGTTAGCTAGTATAGAGGCAGGGGGTGAAATTCACTCCTGTGCAGGGGTACAGCATTCAGGTTCTCAAAAGAGATGTTACATATCTTTATATATTTTATATAACAGATATATACATAGATATGTATATATGCAACTGTATCTTACTTTTCACTATGGATTGGACTCTAGTTCTGATACTTTGCCTGCACACTGTACTATTTCATTATGAACATGATGCAACATTGTCTGCTTCAGCGGCTTACAGTAACAATCCTTTATCCACAGCAGTGATTCTTGGTGACGGGATGTTCTGTATCTGCACAAGGTCACTGCACTGAGTCTTCTGCTCAGTTAAAGTTTAATTGATAGCACAGCAGCAAAAGCTGAAAGTTCAGTTGGGAAGTCCTGCAGTGTATTACAAAATCAATAGTCACCGCATAGTGTTTGCCTGTATTGAAGGATCATATAAGAGTGTCTTGCATTTCTCTGCAATATCATTTGGATTATTTGCACCCTTTGAGAACTGACATTTTTAAAGTTTTGTGGATTTATTCTCCTAATCTAGTGGTTTTAACTTTTTTGGGGCAACTGCACCGGTTCTAAGACTATTCTAGGGCCATGGCCATATTAGCCAGTGTCAGCTGGTTCCCATTTATTTGAGTATGCTGCCATCTGCCCTGGATTCTGGGTTGCTCTGAATCCGAGGTTGGAGTTTGTATCCTAGGATGCATCCTGGTAAAGGTTTCTACATAGAAGATGATCAGTATAAAAGGAAAAGGGAGGCTAGAATTCTAAGTAGTCCATCCAAGGAGAGTAATGTACCAATATATGAAGCAATTGCTGGGAACAATGGTCCTAATTTATTGACATGGTTAATTCACCAGCATAATTGCTGGCAAATAAAAATTAAAAGCATAGTCTCACCTCCTGATCTATAGGAGACTAGGATAATTTAAGGTTATTTGGTACAAACAGAAATGTATAAGTAGCTAAACACAAAAATCCAGTGCAAATTACAGTTTCATCATTAATAGGATAATGAAAAGAAGAGGAAGGAATGGAAATGATGGAAAAAGGAGTGAAAGCTTCTAAAAAGAGGGGTAAATTGAAACCAAGAGAATATGTAATACAATGAAAGAGAGACAGTAATTGCAGGGAACTTTAATGTACTTGCCGGCTCCGCACACTGGTGACTAACTGTACCATGATTTACTGTGCAGCCTCGAGCACGAAGGGCAAATTGAATTAATCACCTACCTGCTGCTGTCATAATAATTTCTCGGTGTCTCAGAGAAAGGCGGGAAAGTGATTCATTGGGAAGCTGCTCAGTAAGCTGTGGGAGTGCACAAATAACTTCATTGACCACAGAGGCAGCATTATCAAAATATATTACAAAAACAATAATACAGATGTACTCCACTAAAGAAAAAATACATTAGGAGAACAGTAAGGCTTTGTCATACCCAATTCACAATTAAAATACAAACACCCTGTGCTTTGGAACAACAGACACAACAGATGTGTATTAAGGTTACCCATTTTGCATACTTTTAAAGCCATTTTATGCTGAATACCAGGCTTTATTCCTCTGTTTTTCTTTAAAGACAGAAACTTCGTGAGCCTTCAATGAAGTTTTCATGGGCTTTCTGTAGGTTATTTAGATTATTAAAATCAAAAGTGAATTTAATGCTTGTAGAGTGAACATAGGGGAGACTGGTTTCAGAGTAGCAGCCGTGTTAGTCTGTATTCGCAAAAAGAAAAGGAGGACTTGTGGCACCTTAGAGACTAACCAAGTTATTAGAGCATGAGCTTTCGTGAGCTACAGCTCACTTCATCAGATGCAAGACTGGATGGAGACTGAAGTCCTCTGCTTGTCCACAGAGCAGGTACTACACAGGTAGCTGCTCTACGAGCTTTTTTACATTGTCTCATCAATGTGCCTCAGCCCTCTCTCTGCAAGAATCGTTTTAGGGGTAATAGGACAGTTCAACCTTCGGCCACCACACTTGACAGCAAACTGCCATCGCATAGTAAGAGCTTTTGAAAACATAACCATTGTTAGAATTAGATGATGTAGAACTATTTCAACTAAAGGTGGTTGTGGCTCATGCAGGTCTGAAGAAAATGTTTTGTGCCACATGTGCAAGACATCTACATAGAGCTGGACAGTGAGGACTTATCCATAAATATTTCCACCACCACCAGCAAAGGGGGTGGGGGGACTGTGTGAAGGATGTGTGAGCAAATATCAAACCTCTGTGCTAAAATCAATATGTCCAGTTCTACATTTGGGCACTGAGTTGAATAACAGCAGAATTCGGTGCTTTGATCTGAGGGCTCAGATTTAAAAATTAGGCTGTATAAGCTTGGATTCTGCAGATGCAGATGTTTATTGTTTAGATTTCTGCATTGCAACATTGTGATGTTGCATCATACTCCTGTGATTAGAACTTGATGAACTACTTGCAGTGAACAATTTATTCCGTGATTTTAGCCCTGTTTTCTGTTTATGAATTGCCCATGAATAAACTGTGATTTTTACATTTCTTTGCTGTTTGCCATTGTTCAATGCAAGGGTCAAATTCATTCCTGTGCACAGGGAGCCAGCAAAGCATAAGGCCCATGCACCATTTAAACCCTATTTTGAGGACTTAAGTGGGACTTCAATAGTGCTGGTCCTCTGCACAGAGGCGAATTTTATCCAGAATGGAGCTCTGGTGTGGCCTGATCAGTAATGAGACCAGCCAGGCCAGCCTAATAAAGAGCAGAGCATGTCTTCATAGCCCTTCCATAATCAGATCATGTGGGAGCCCAGAGGAGCTCTCTGTCTTCTTCTCAGAGCTCTGCAAATCCTGATTTCCCCCATGCAGGGGCTATGCAATTAATTACCCTCCAGGGGTAGCAGACCTGCCTGTGGACCTATCTATTCAGGAGAAACTGATGGGGAGCTGGGGACCCATTGTCAGCTCCCAAGAACACATTCAGAGGGGAGGTCCCATGAATCTCTGCTTCTGCGCCTGCTACTTCCTGTTTACATCCTCTTATCAGCGTTGACCCTCCAATTGTCAGCCAGCTCTGGTGCTGGGAATAGAGATGGGGAAGGGCTTTCTTGGCTCCTTACTGTCTCCTTGGCTGTAGATCATCAAGCTACGCCCTTCTCCCATCTTTATTGAGTTGTACTAAAAAATTAACCTAGCTGCTAGGTATTTTTAAACTCAATTTTTCATTTTTGAAGTTCATGCCATACAATCCTATATATATATATATATATATATATATAAAGTAGACATCTGACTATCTTTGAAACTGCTGGCTAACAATCAACAGTAATAGTCAATTGCAGTGCTTACATCTCACATTTACATTATATCATTTCCTTCTATTTATAGATTTTTGCATCCTTTGAGCTTTTTGATCACACACACAGACACCCAAAACAATCAGGGGAAATTGAACTTGCTTCTATTCTATATAGTTTTTTTTTTACCATGCTCATCAATGTAGTTTCCAAGTGCCTTCCAGTGGTACATTAAGTAACATGACCACACAGCTGTCACATGTTGTTTGCTCTCTTATCTTCTCCCCTGATGTCGAAGTGTGTGTATTGCAGTGTCTTGTTTTGGTAGGGTGTGGGATTTTTTAAATATAGATATACCCGTTGCTATGGGTTTCTGTAAGAGAAAGCAAGATCAAAGAAATTGCCCTGATGCTCTAGTCCCCTCTCCTTCTCTTCTGCACAGGTAGGTCCACAGACAGGTCTGCCCCTCTGGGACATAAATTGACTACAGAGCTCCTGAATGGGGGGATCAGAGTTTGGAGAAAGAAAAAACCCAATACCACTCCTCATGCTGGCAAATAAATGTGCAACTAAACCAATTTATTCTCAACAGCATCTAATAGTAGAGTCGGGGAAACCCAGGTCTTAAGATGCCACATTTAAAGCATGATCCCATATTGCCTGTGCATTTGAATTTGTGTTGATCTCCATGGGAATCATTTGTGTGCAAGGGATGCAGATTAGGGCCCTCATCATAACTGTGTGGGTTGTTTTCAATCAAAGGAATAAATGCTGATAAAGTTAAGGACAAACCCACAGTGTAGTAAGTAGTTTCCTACATGCACATCTTTGATTGTTGAAAGTGTCTTTATATTCCTTTTCTCTGCAGGACATTGTAGACTTCTTCTGTGCAGGGGAAGACTGGGCCCAACACTCTATGGATGTTCAAGAGGGCATGAAAAGGTGCAAGAAATCTTCCCTCTTTAGCCCTAGAGCAGGGACTGGGCACCATGACAGTCCTTGTTCTTAGGGAGATAAGAAACAGTGCACAGCTAGTGAAGACAGCAGTGCTAGACTCTCCAAAGAGATAAGAGGAGGGGGTAGGATTGAGTGGAGACTGGTTTCAGAGTAGCAGCCGTGTTAGTCTGTATTCGCAAAAAGAAAAGGAGTACTTGTGGTACCTTAGAGACTAACCAAGTTATTAGAGCTTAAGCTTTCGTGAGCTAAAGCTCACGTCATTGGATGCAAGACTGGATGGAGACTGAAGTCCTCTGCTTGGTCCCACACCAAGTTTACACTGGCCAGGTCATATGGCCTCACGTAGAAGAGACCTTATCCTGGACCCTTTTCAAAGCTACTCCTATCTGCACCTTCCCTAACATAGAGCTATGCCTGTGTGAATCCTCTGTATCAGTGCACTTTTATTTACATTTACCTCCAGGTTTAAACTTGGATAAAGGAATCGTAATTCCTGATTTAACAGGAATAAATGCACAGGTTACCACTGATTACCAAGTTAGATAGAGACTCTGTGCATATGTAGATCAGGGCACAGGGGCAAAATACATAACCTGAGTATGAAGGTGAAGAGAGTCTGGTGACTCTTATCCATAACTGAGTGCTACAGATAGTAATTGGACTGGAGGAGAGGTTTATATGTGTGGATAATGTGCTCTGCTCACAGTTTGAAGAAGGTATCGGACATTAATGTAGCTGTAATGTAGGCAGTTCACGGAGAAACTGCCTAGACATGACTTTTACTGTCAGCTTGATAGGACATGATTCAGATTGCACAAATCCATGAGATAATTTCTCTTTTAATGTACATTCATTGCAAACAACATGTTGGATGCTAGTGCATATGAGTGTAACATACAGATTCCTAATGAATTACTTAGGGAGGTTGACTCGGCACTGTTTTCTTGTTACGCAACATCTACACCAGCACATGCTGTAGCCATTATTTAGCTCCAGTGCAGCTACACAATGCTGTAGTGTAAACTGGCTTTGGTTATCTTTACCACCATAAGCAGGGTTAAATGACACAGTGGTAAAAAATGCCTGAGGCCTGTCTACGTATAGTTCCCAGTTCCTAGATTATACTGCTGCCACTTAAGGCTCTACTGAAAATCAGAAACCTCACTGACAGCGTAGTTTGCAATGTGCTGTGCCTAACCTTAAATAGGGGCACAAAAGAGAGAAGGTGTGAAGACCCTTCCCTTCCCTACTACCATGCACTGGGGCTGGCTGCAAGCAGAGTGCTTAAACCTGGAGACTGAAAGGACTGTGTGAGTGAGGAAAGGTCTTAAAGTGATGCTAGCTCCTGCAATGGCATGGCTGTTTATTGAGCTCTAATTCCACGGATTTTTGGAGGTAGCTTGAAATACAGTATTTTAAATGAATTTCAAGGACTTTTCCATGTAATTAAAGCCCCTAATTAAAGACTGTCAGATAGTATTAAGAATTCAAGGCACTACTTCCATAAGGCTCAAGACAAGGGGGAGAATCAGGCCCTTTGTGTATTTGGCAGCACTTGTGAACAATCAGTTCCCCTGTATGATGACCTAGTCATTTTTCCCCTGTTGTGGGTCTTTCACACACCCACAAGGGGAGACAAAAATATTTTTTTTAAAAATAATCCTAAAACAGTAAAACTTGCTTAGAGAAGGATAAAAATTTGCAGTGAGGAGAAAGGAGCAGGTTAACTTCAGCAAAATCAAATTGGTTCCTTCTGGTAAAGTTGACCACATTTGAATGGACTGTGCCCCTTTAAATATATTAGTGGTGTTTTGGCTGTTTCTTACCACATACATTTCATATGAAATCCCCAAAACCTCCACCCCTGCAGACTAAGCCTATAGCCTGGCACTGAAAGAAGCAGTTCATTGGTAGAGTTTCCCAGTAGGCCAGTATTAAAGGCATAAAAGTAGTAGACTATTGGGAATAGCGGAAAACTTGGCAGGTCTGCCTGTGAAAAGTGTTCTACTTGTGGTATTTCTGGTCTAACCAGAAGTAGGAAGGAAAATAAATTACACAAAAGAGCATACACGTATTTTCAAGCTAGTTTTGTAAGTCAAAGACATTTGGAAGAGTTTCTGATAGGCACCAGAAGATCATATGCTTTTCTGAACGTCACCTCTGACACTCTGGAGGTTCCCTTCGCTATCATAGTTGTGTAACTCACATTGCTGAATGAACTGTTTTTGTGTGATTTTAGAGTTCTGCTTCACTGATAAGGAGATAGCTCATGACTATGTCACAGAGTTCAAGCTGTGGTGTACAAGCCATATAACCTCTTCACTGCTTGTCAAGTTCTGTTTTACAGAAATAATACTTAGCACTTCTATAGTGTTTTATAGCCCAAACTTGCTGTGAACTCCATGTATTAGGAGTTTTGTGCCCAGGCGGAGCTCACTGCAGGATCAGGGCCTTTGAATATTGGGGTGGGGATATCCTCTGTGTAATAGAGCAGAAAGAGCATGCCTAGGGCATGGCAAATAGGAGGTTAACTTCCTCAGGTAAGGAGGATCACAGCTGCTTGCACTGAGTGCAGGATTTTTTTTGAAGCAGGATTGACCCAGCTGTGGAAAATAAGAGGGATATGCCGAAGAAAGCTGCTGGATGAGCCTGAATCAAAGCAGACAGGCTTATAGGAAGGCTGATGGGGATGAAAAGGGAGCTAGTGTTTTCCTCCTAATCCTTTTCTTCTTCACAAAGTCAAGTAGGTGACTTCTGCTGGATATTGTTGTGTTAGGGACTGTAGTTGTATAAATCTGCTCTTTAATGCTTGCTTTTTGGACTCTGTTTGAGGAATGCTTAGGTCTATTTATGTCTGGCTTTTAAAAGGGGGGAATGGCTTTTATTTTACGTGGGGTTCTCTAAATTTTCATCTGGCTGATGTCCAGTCTCGTGCACAAGCTTTTCAGTGGACTGCTGATGGCCCTTATGGAAAGGCTTTGTTTCACCTCTTTACTTAGCGGGGGCTAGGCTGTGAGGGAGCCTTATAAATGTGTGTGTGTGGGGGGGAGTTGAGCTTCCTAAGGCTTCCATGTCCCCCCTGTAGCCCCTCAAAGGTGTGGTTATGCTAGGAGTCCCTATGCTAGAGGGTTGCAGTGATGGGTATGCTATATGTCCCCCAGAGCAAAGGATTAGATCATTCCCACAGCTTCCCGTGGGACAATGTGGTTCCATGTCATTTCCTATTTGGGTCAGTGGCTAAATGCTTACCTTGTAGGCTCTTTGAGGCAGGCTCAGTTGCCTTGCTTTGTTGTGCAACCTGCTGGTGGATGAGTGTTTATAAGTTCTCCTTTATGCCAATCTACAGAGGGTATGAGTTTGTTTATAGCCCCAACATACAGAGCTTCAGCTCAAACTGTAGTAGCTTGTGCCGTTGGCTCTGGCGCCTAGTTCAATCCTTAGCATGTCAGCCAAAAGTCAGACTTGTGCAGTGCCTGCTATAATGGGGTCCTGAGCCACTGGAACCTGATTATGCTACTGTAATACAACTAGTAAAAGCTACACTTCAGCCTTTAGAATTTGAGAGACAAGGTAGGTAAGGTAATATCTATTACAGGGCCAACTTCCATTGGTGGAAGGTACAAGCTTTGGAACTAAAGTGTTCTGTGCAGTTCCAGAGCTTGTATCTTCCACCAACAGAAGCTGGTCCTGTAAAAGATATTACCGCACCTACCTTGTCTTTCTCTCATCCCGGGACCAACATGGCTGCAACAGCACTGCAAACAACTTCAGAATATAATGCATGGAGAAAGAACTGTTGGCTTGAATACTCTGGAAATGGAAGTTCTGTACCTTCAGAATATGAGCAGGATTTAATCAAGAACTTTGGAAAAGATATTGCTCTGTTTAAAATAACACAAAGCTGGCATATCTTAATGCACTTTGTTTTCATGGTATTGAGATGTCCTAGTTCAGTCTCCCATTTTCCAAGTAAAGAGAACTGAATTTCCTTGTCTGTTCCCACCCCCAGGAAATCACCTAAAACTTTTTTTCAAGTAGCTATCTCTAAGTCCACTCTCTTGGAATGTTTCACTTTTATTTATAGCTGGTCCAAACTGCTTTATGAGCCAAAATCTTTGTCCAGATTAAACATTTTATAAATGTTTAGTAAGTTTCAGACAATGAATATCCCAAGGTGGATAATGTGAGCTCTGTTAAAGCAGAAAAAAAGGTCTTAGTTCATGCCACTGGAAACATCATATCTAGTTCCTAAACTTGTCCTAATTTTTTAAAATGGAATAGCTACTTCCCACCTAGTAATTGGTGTAACTCACAAATAAAGTAGTATGTGCCTGCTAAAATCAGAGAGTATTTATCTTCACCAGAATGCTCATAAAATCAAAAGCGTGGACCTGATGATGCTACTGTAAATTGCCATACTAAGCATAATCCTTTCAATAGCATGTTTCTCATTGTTTAGAACACTTACAGCTATCTGAGTTTAATACACACACATACACACACACCCAGCTGGGTTTGGCCTATAGCTGAGGCATGATTCTATGTAGTGCTGGGTGCCCCAGATTTAATAGGGCCTTACCATTCTTACATTGATGCTGAGGAGAATTGAGAATGCTCGGCAGTGAACCATTATCTGGAAAATCCAGTGTCTTCCCCTCCTCCACTAAGGCTGCATAGGAGGAGAGCATGCTCCATCCAAAGGATAGCAGATTGGTCATGTCTTCTCCTTACCACCAAACATGCACTTCTGTGGGTTTTCAGGGTTGTTGTAGGTTATCTTCAAAAGAGCTCAGCAACTCAAACTGTGACAATCACAGTCCGATTTTTTCCCCCCCAAACTAGTTTGGTATGCAACATGCTGAACTCTTCTGAAAGTCTTGAGACCTTAATTAAAGCAAAACAAAACCCTGAACTAAAACCCTTTTCTCTTCTGTCCTGCAGAGCTCTATAAGGGAAGCATACGGTGACCGTCTTGCATCAAAAACAAGATTTTATTTATTTTAGTTCTGTTTCTCTCAGTGAAATATTGATGAGGTATACATGCTTTGGATCATTCCCTCCTCCCCACACCTGTACTGGCTTACATTTTTCCAAGCAAAATCTTGTTTTATTTTCTGCCAGTTTCTGTCCTGTTTAGGTTCCTTTGTGATATTTTTCTGGCCATGCTAGTGTTTTCAACTCTTTCCTATTTAGTATCCTCAGCAAATGTCATTAGCGTAGTGTTCACTCTCACTTTCAGATCCCCAAGTGGTGATCCTGCTAAAGAATGAAGATGGGGACAATGCAGTGGGTCACCTCACAAATATCTTGAGGGAAGAGCAGTTGAAACAGTGGTGGGCAACCTACAGCCTGCGGGCCACACACAGCCCATCAGGGTAATCTGCTGGCGGCCCGCCAGACAGTTTGTTTACATTGACCATCTGCAGGCACGGCTGCCCGCAGCTCCCAGTGGCCGTGGTTCACTGTTCCCGGCCAATGGGATCTTTGGGAAGCGGCGGCCAGCACATCCCTGGGCCCGCGCCGCTTCCCGCAGCCCCCATTGGCTTGGAGCGGTGAACCACGGCCAGTGTGAGCTGCAGTTGGCCAAACCTGCAGACGTGGCAGGTAAACAAACTGGCCCGGCCCGCCAGGGGTCTTGCCCCGGTGGGCCACATGCCAAAGGTTGCCGATCCCTGGCCTAGCCTCTTCTTCCCATTAATGCTGAGAGCATTAGTACGTGGACAGGAGAAGTAACTCCTGCTTGGATCCCTTCATCTCTTCTCTTGGTCTCCCAGGGAAAGGGTTACTACTCCTTCAATCCAGGACATGAGGTCTGCCACTGGCTACTGCCCTCTACCCAAGAAGTTGACAATGGACAGGGATCCCTGGCTTATGGGTGCTTTTTATACATAGTTGGACAGGGATCCCTGGCTCATGGGTGCTTTTTATACATAGTGTTGCAATGTCGATGGTGGGTTGTGGCATGCTCTGATGTGAAATTTTGCTGCAGTATGTTGGGGCTGGTTTACTTCTGAGCTTAATTTTTTGCTGTGTTTAGGCAATTTTCTTGCATACCTTTAGATGTATCTACATGCTAGATTGGTTTCTTTCGTGCTGGTACAAAATCTGTATATTGACAATGCTGGGGGATGGCTTTCAGAAGTTTGCTCCTATGTTTATTTTGGAAGTCTATAAAGATGGGATGACTTTGCTGTATTTTTGTATATTTGTATTTATTGAGTTTAGCCCACTGAGGGGGAGACTTGCAATGCTACCAATGGTATGTGTTCAGAAACTGAATCAGGCCCCAAATCTTGACTTCTATTTATTTGCCTTCTGGTGTCAGAGCATTTATGGCTCATGTCCTCAAGCTGTGCTCCACAAAACGGAGGGATAGACACTTAACTCTTTTTAATGAAAGTTGAGGTTTTTCACATAATCCCAACACTCCAGCAACTGGAGCTTTTAGAAAAATGCCATATTGTGAGATTCTCCATGAAATCATGTGAGCTGGGAACACTAAATTGTTGTGTCACTTCTTCACAAAAACAAAGTTGGGCTTTCTTGTACTGTTAATCTGGCACCGTTGGTGAGGGGCAGAGAGGCTGATATTTGGATTAGATGATATTCAGATCCCTGACTCAACACACCAGCCCACCATATGTTGCCCACAGCCGGTTTCAGGTACCCCTTCACTTACCAGGTGTGTGCAAATGTGCGCGGGCCTGCTGATCTTGTATCTATCCCTTATGGAGTGGCCCCTTTACTCATCTCCATATTTAGGGCATGGTAATGAACCTCTCTGTCCTGACCCCAAATCCATAGAAAGTAGTCATATGAGTGGGATGGTTGTCACCCCCTCCCACAACTTTGAAACATGGTGGGGGCAAGGAAGGCTACTGCTTTTGCCACTACTTGAAGGACCTTAAATTTCCTCACAGAAAGAGACTGTTGGATACAACAACACTCACACTGTGCAGTAACTTTCTTTCGTTAAACTTCTCTAAGCAGAGTTCACACTAAGCCACACTGCAATTTGCCTAAGGGGAAACAATTTGTCATTTTACTTGACTGTAAGAGTTTCTGGGTTCATCAGAAGCAGGTACCTCTATCTCTTTACTTGCAGTAGTAATCTTTACAGTTCATTCTGCATTTCAATCTATTTTAGCTTCTTTGGCCGCACTCTCAAGTTGAGGTAGATATAAAAACGTATCACACTACTTGCCTTATGTATGTTGAGAGAGGTGGTAGAACACTTGAACTTGGTATCAAACTCAAATTGAGTTAAAAGGTTAAAAAGGCAGTAATTACACTAACTCTTTATAATTGTATAACAAGGAAGAATAACCCTTCAAGACCATGACTGTTCAGGTGGAGCTCTTTAGCCTACAACAAAATGGAAGAGACCCTTAAAAACTGTTCTTAGTTGTATCTCAGATGTTCCACATTCGATACCGAAGTTTTAAAAATTCCCAGGATTGTCCAAAACTTGAATTAATCATGAAAGGGTCTTACTTGCTCTCTGGGAACATGGTGCTACTCCATTGCCATCTGCAACTTTTTGCTTTATGCTGCTGAAAGTTTTTAATATAGGGTTAGTTCCCCACCCACCCGATACCCACTTTTGCCAGAGAAATACTCTTCTTTACTTGGGACAACTGTACCTTTACATAGTGGAGAAGTGAGAGGTTAAATCACACATCTTAACTTAACACATCTCTCTTACACTAGTCATCACAGTAGATTATTCCTATAACCAAGTATATACTGTATGAAATACATAGATTTTGAGAGCTTACACCAGATACATCTATGACTTCTGCTGTTTTGCTTACAGTATTGAGGAGGTGAGCCTGATAGTGATTACATATCTTTGCATTTCTCTGGGGCTTACGCATTTACCAGATCAGTCTTTTGGGACATTAGTTCTTTTGTTTAAGAGAATTGGTAAAGACTAGTTGCCAAATGTTCTCTTGTACCAGTTGTTCATTTTGGGGACCTTCCTTGGCAAAATGGGGGATGGGGTGGGGGGAGGGGAAGCAATCAGCCTCCACATTGATAATTGAAAAAACATCCTGGGATAATTTATCCTGAGCATCACCACTGTAAAAATGGAGTGTTTCGAATGAATATTGGCTCTCCTGTTTCCTAAGAATTAAGCAGAATTGCACTGAACACAGAATAAATAAGGATGGAGCACATGCAGCAAAGAAGGAGAGACTCTTAATTTTCTGTGTAGTTAAAAAAAATAATTCTCATTACTAGCACTAAAGCCAAAAGTTGGGTCCATCATTTCTCTACCTCCTCCTTAGAATGGCTGTCCTGTTAGTCTGAGAAAAATCAATCAACTCCCTGAAACTGTGGTGCAGTGCCATCTGTTTCTCCCTGCTTTGTGTCTAAACACAGCATCTATATCTCTTCATGGTGGGACAGAATGTTTTAGCATAAAACATCTCAAATCCAAACAGTCTGGGCCTAAACATACATTCCAAGCCAGGCACTATGTGCTTAACATCTGCTAGCATCCACTTAAGTTATTATTGCCCATATGGTATGGGCATGAAAGAATGACATATCAGTGATGTAAGTGCCTGCAATAGCTGCTGATGCTTGCAGACGGCTTGGTAACTGAATGCAAGAGATAAATGATTATTCAGAATCATGTTACCGAGAAGAAATCTCTTCAGTGAGCACTAGGTTAATTTTCAAGTGTATTAATTATGTAGCTTTGCATGTGGTATCTGCTGTAATTCAGTGCAAGCTGTCTCCTGAATGCAGCAGGCAAAGAGAATTCAGTAAGGGATCAAACCATTTTTATACAAGCATAGAACTCCAATTTGTGAGGCAGGAAGAATGCTCAAATTACAAACCTCTGATGCCACACTGCTCAATAAAGACATGTTAGGATTGCAGCTCTCTTTGGTTTGCATTAGAGATGAAGAGGAAAAGTTGGTAGCAGCTTCACATATTCTGGGGACCTATAGAGTTTACAATCTAAAGATATAATCTCTTGCTTTCTTGTGGTCGACAAAACATTAACACTTTACATTTTAGGGCTTGCTTATATTGTGGGCTTTTCCATTGGTTCCACCCTGCACAGTATAGATATGCTGTGTTGGTGTAAAGCAGGGGAGGCATTGATGCAATTTTTCCTGACACAAATGTTGTTTTACACTGGCATAGCTACATCAAGAGGAAAAATGCCCAGGATAGGCCAGCCCTGAGTTTTGATTTCTTTACATGTATTATTCTTTTTCCTAGCTGGAAAGGCACTCATTTTTCTTCCCAGGGATGATATTCTTTTCTCCACTCTCAGCTGACACATACTTCTTGGATTAGGGGCTCAACTTCTCAAAATGTTGTTAGTGGCCTCAAACTAATAATGTGGTGTAATCAGATGATTTTGGTTGCAGTTATTTGGGCCTATAAAAACTAAATACACAACAACAGGGCTTGGTTTAGGCTAGGCTGACATTAATACTGTGACCAGCACTGGAAAATGGAGCATACCTGTGAGACTAATTGTTATTTTGAAAACCTAGTTCCTGGTCCTGGGAACACTTGGGCATGTTCTTAATTTTACTTCTGTGGGTAATCCCATTGATTAAAGTTAAGCATATGAATTTGAAGGACAAATTCAGTGTTAGTTGTCATCCTGGTTCATATCAGTAATTTGGCCAGTCCAGTATCCTGCATATGACAGTGACCAGTGCCAGGTATTTAAGAGGAAGTGTGTAAGAAGCCTTATAGTGGACAATTATGAAAATTCCTGCCCACAGGGGAAGAATCTTCCTAATCCCTTCAAACAATGGTTGGTTTATGCCCAGAAGCATGAGGGTTTATATAATTTCTATCTGATTTTTCAAATATAATCTTTTTAGTGTCTTGCTAAGCTCTTGGTTTTAGTGATATTTTCTGGTAATTAATTCCACAGGCTATGCTGAAGTACGTGACTTTTCTAAGCCAGGCATGGAGAAGTGGTGAGCACTATTCATCATCCTCCCCAGACTCAAGGGACTGGTTTCTGGAATGCAGGGCTCTTCTGACCACTCCATCTAATGTAGCAGGATGTAATGATGGCTGCATTCGATGCAAGATCATGATATGATGCTGCGGATTCCAGGCATCACAGCACAAAATTCTAACCCTCCGTCTGAAACAAACTTCCCATATTCAGATTTATTTCTGCATATACAAATATGTCTGTCTGGTTTTAAAAATCCGTCTGAACCATTCTCCTGTTCCTACTCTGGAAAACTTAGGGTGTGTCTACACAAGTGGGGGAGGTATTAATTCCAAACTTTTTTAATGCACTTCAGATAACTTGCACTATGCTAGTTGCACCAACTGTGTGCACATGAACACCTGTTTTTCAGTTTTCTATCATGTGAACACGTGGTAGCAGTTCGCTGCAGATTCAGGGCATAACATTCTCTGGGGGTATCCCATTGTCTCTCATTGCGCTGCTGAGCAGTGTGTATCCAGGGAATGTTTTAGCTGTGAATTGGGGGAAGGCAGGTGGCTCTGAATTTTTTTTGTTGAATCCCATGTTTCTGCTGTCTCTGCTTCAGGCTTTTCTGGGCTGGCTCACATCACTTCCAAACTGCTGTCAGCCAGCATGCTGCTATGGTGACAAGTGAAAATATGCACAGGGTGCTTGGACTGTGTTACAGCACTGAGCTGGATGAATTCGGCTCTGGATTTTGCCCCTCGCACCACTGAGCAAATGTTACTGGTCTATAGTCAACCAATTCAACATGAGGAGAGCTACTGGGGCCATTTCCAAGCAGATCTGCTAGGCCATTGGTACGGTGCTATCTAACTGGGTCACAAAGCGAGGTAATGCTCAGAATATTGACGGCTCTGCATACATAGGGTTCCCAAAATTTATTGGAGCAATTCATGGAACCCATCTGCTTATTGTTTGTGCTCTCCCTGCTGCTGCTAGGACACAGAATTTATAAACAAAAGGGTTTTTCTCCATTGTGCTCCAAGGATTGGTGGCCCACCATTGCAGGTTTCCTGGCACAAATAAGTGTGTGGAGGGGTGGGGGCAGGAGGGTCCTCAATGCTAGGATCTTTGGGAACTTGGTGCCATTTAAATGAATGGAGAGAAAACTGTCTCCACGGGCACTGAGGACACTAATGGTATGGAGGTTGGTCCAGTTATTCTGGGAGACCCAGCTTATCTGCTAGTGCCCTGGTTATTGAAGCCACACACAGGCTGCTTGGACAGAAGGAAAGAGCATTTTAATGATCACCTCAGCAGTTGCAGAATGGTAGCTGAGTGCATTTAGCTGTTTGAAAGCCACATGGCGCTGTTTGGGGACTAGGTTGGAAGCAGCAGAAAAAAATGTTCCAACCATTTTAACTGCAGGTTGTCTTGCACAACATTTGCGAGAGCAAGGGGGAAAGCCTTGCCAATGGGTACGAGGCCAAGGTGCAGAGACTTGCTGTGGGGTTTGAACAGCTCTTTCCACAGAGAAAACAAACAGCTGGGGGAATGCTGTCAGGGATGTCTACTGTTCACATTTTGAGTTGAATGCCTGAACATGTTAGCCTGTGGGGAGGATGTTGGGATCCAGACAATGTGAGCACTGGGGCATTGTGTGGGTGGTTGAAGTGTAATGTTCCCTATGTGCTTTTGTCAAAACCTATGAATTATTTTAGTTTTAACACAGAGAATCCTTTAAATAAATGCAACAAAGACCCATAATGGAAGTATTGTAAACAGTTTTATTATGAAACAACAATAAAAAATAAGGCATCACTAAAAGCAATGGAAAAATGTCTTTGTATTTGGAAATACATGTAATGAATCAAACTTCTTAAGCAACCAATTATAGACATTTAATTACCGCAAGAATGCAAACAAAACTCAAAGTACAACAGTAACAGCATTCTAAGAACAACAAAATGGGAGTGGGGGGAGCAGGAGAAGGGAGTTAAAGGCAAATATATTCCTCACCTCTGGCTTTTCTTGTTCACATGAGTTCTGGGTTGAGTGCCTCACCTCAAAATTTTCAGTGACATTTTGGCTCTAGATCGCACCCAAGAGTTGCCTCTGAATCTCTTTTTCTGTGATCTCTTTTGCATTTGTGATGCTGTCCTTGGTCACTGCCGTGATCTTCTGAGAGAGCTGCATTTCTTTTTCCCTCTGGGGCCTCATGTACAGCCTTTCAGCCAGCCTGGGTATCCTCTGACTCGGCCATGTGTTTGGCCAACCTGAGGAGATGTTTGCCATTCTGTCAGCAGCACATAGAGGCCCTTTCCTTGATGGTCTGACTGTTGTAGGTGCTGTGGCTGTAGGAGTACGGGGGTGTGTGCGGGGGGAACAGTTGCTTATTATTCATATCATGGGCAAGTCATGATAGCTTTTCTTTTTTTTTTCTTTCTTTCTTTTTTTTTACTGTGTACATGGGTATGTCTACACTGCAATTAGACCCCTTTGACTGGCTTGGGCTGTAGGGCTGTTTAATTGCACGTTGGAGTGGACTTCTGGGTTAGGGCTGGAACCCAGGCTCTGGGACCCTGCAAGGTGGGAGGGTCCCAGAGTTAGGGCTGCAGCCCAAGTCCAGAAGTCCACACTGTGATTAAACAACCCCTTAGCCCAAGTCAGCTAGCACAGGTCAGTAGCAGGTTTTTAATTGCAGTGTAGAAGACACACCCTTAGCGGTCTTTCCTCCTTGAGACTTCCCATTCTTGAGGAAAGATCAGAGGTTGTGTGCGTGGAGGGTGCTGGGTGCATTTAGATATCAATCACCTATGTCTGCTTTCATGCTGTTAGCTCCAATCAACCACCCCACCTGACCCCAGGTTCCAGGTTGGCTTGTGCAGTTTTGTTTTGTGTGCTAGAGGCACTATTATAGTGTTGGAGGTGTAAAGGAGGAGTCATGGAGGGGTGGTGAGCTGGATAGTGATCTTCTTGACAGCCTAAAGTGGATACACTCACTCTCAGTGACATTATGCTGAGGTGGGTGGTTAGGAGGCAGAGAATGGCTTTATTCCAAAAGGTAAAGGGCAGACCTGTGAGATATGCTGTGAAATATTTCATCAGGATGGTCCCCTCCAACCCCTGAGAAGCACTGCGGGAGTGAAGAGGCTTGCAAGCTATACTGGGGGTAGAGGGCATGTGACTCCTCCCTAAAATATGCAAAACTGAGCTATTTCTCAGTCTTAAGTTCTGCTATATTTCACTGCAGACATAGAGAAAGTGCAGAGAGAAATAGATAGGATCCTACAAGGTATGCTACAGAGCATTTGTACCTCAGCGAGGTATTGTTTGTGCCTTGACTGGGTGTGCAAAGTGCACTCATACCTCATGTAACCTACAAAAACTAACCAAACTTCCTTTCCTGTAAGCAATGTCTCCATGGATTCTTTAATTTTGTACAAAAAATGCTTCAGTTCAAATCTGCTACAGGAAGAAGGACAGAGAGGAGGCGGAGTATAGAATGTGACGGTACCATGCTGGGGATGCCATTTTGAAGCAGCACAAGATGAAGTATAGAAGGGGATGGGAACTCCTAGCTCACATCCTGCTCCACCTCCACCACCAATAATACCAAGTTGTGAAGATGGGTATGTACATGACCAAGTTCTGTCTGGGGGATTTGACTCTTCTGTGCCAGCCTGGGTTTCTGCTTGGGGCTCAGCTGATGCAGGGTTGAAATTGCAGTCTGCTATAGCAGGGTAGGCCTGGGGCTGGCTTTCCAGCTGGCTGTCATCAGGGTCCTGCATCACAAAAAGATCCTGCCTCTCAGGGGGAAGTTCCTCTCTGGCATCTTTCTGCTCATCCTACGATGGGTCTAGCCAGTTGTCCTTGGTGTGGGGAAGAGTGCAGGCAGCAGGCTCCGATAGTGCCTGGAACAGGTTATACTATAATTGTGTAGAATCCTGTCCAGTTCATCAAAAAATGAACAGATCACATGGCCCTTACCAGGTTGTCTCTTTATCTCTTATTTCAATGTACTTTCTCCTGAGTGGCTTGCTCCTTAGCTGGCACCGGTTGGTGTCCTGGTCATGACCCCTTGCGGACCTCTGTTTTACAATGTCCACAAAAAGGTCCTTATTTCTGTGGCTGGCTATAATAGTTTCCTGAATCAACATTTCTTCCCAGATGGCAATGCGATTCAGCACGACTCCATGCAGCTGCACAAGCTTTGCTGTGGGGTTTCTGGAGCACTATTGCAGTTGTATTGCCAGATTAACGATACACTGGGATCTGGGAGCAAATGGGCAATATCTGTCTCTAGGCACCTTTTAAAGGGGAGAAGGATCATCCTGAACACTTGACGCTAGGACAGAGAGAGAGGGCACACAGGTAAATGGATAGGTCAGTAATGATCAACCTGCAAAGCTTTGTGGGATAGTCATTGGCAGAATGTACAAAGTGGTATGCAGCAATTGTATGTACATGAACAAAAGACCAAACATAGTCCACTTTACAAGAGGACTCCAGAGTTCCTGATAAACATGGAGTTGGTGCGCAATGATGGGTTGCGTTGTGCGTCCACAAGCATTTTCAAAATGGATTAACTTAAGTAGATCTAGTTTGAAAACACCCGTGTAGACAAGCCCTTAGAAAGGTCCCTCTTCCGTCTTCTCTCTGACTCTCACTTCTATAGAGCAACACTGTAACTTGTATTTACTTACACAGAATCACAGATCTTCTTCACCTCTGCCTTCTGTCAGGTCACTTAGGCCCTGACACTGCTAGATTGTTCCCTATGGTACATTTAACAGTATTAGTTTAAAATGTCTCAAGCAGTGGAGCTTATGCTAACTCTCTTTAGGAGGCCTATAAAATGTCTGAAATAGACGACCAGGAGAGTTTTTGATGAACCATCCATCTTAACATTTCCTTTTAATATCCTCCCATTACCACTACTTATACTCGCTTGTATTTAAACAGTCGTTTCCCTCCTCCCCCCAAAACTGAGTGTTTACACCCTTCTGATGGCTTCTAGTTTGACTCCTGCGTGTCTTATTTTGTACACAGTTTATTGGGTTATATTTGTGCCTAACAAATTGTGAAAGGTGCTTTCTCATTGTCAACTCTCATGGTATGTATTAATGTGATTCTGAGTGTCTGTTGGTGTTGGCATGGAATGCCTACTGCCACCTCAGAAGAGGGCTTGTAGCAGGACCAGATTATAACAATCTGAGGCCCTAAACTATGTCAAATGTAAGAGGCCCCATACCATTAAAAAATGAATTTATTATTTTCACAGAAAGGACACTGAATATATAAACACGAAAGCTTTATATTTGCGCATATATATATATATATGGTGAAGTTGTAAAAATAGAATAATAATAATTTTCAGCAGCCCCCGTTGTAACAATGACATCATGACAAATAAATTTTAGACCAATTCTTTGAACTAATTGTGTATGTAAAGTAGAAGCAAACAAAACAATATAAAAAAATAGAAAATAAAAAAATACAGTAAATAATACAATTTACTAGATGAGTTCTCAGGAAATTTTTCTTCTGTGTTGGGGCATCTAAATTGTGGAATTCCTTTTCTGAATATGCAGTGAGACTCTTGGCAATCAAGGATATAAGAGGCAATAGAGGATATAGGATGTGGATAACCCACAAGCTTCAAGCTCAACTATTAGTTATATTTATCTGAATTACACTCAGGTAATAACAGATTTCAGAGTAGCAGCTGTGTTAGTCTGTGTCCGCAAAAAGAACAGGAGTACTTGTGGCACCTTAGAGACTAACACATTTAATCTGAGCATAAGCTTTCGTGGGCTACAGCCCACTTCATCGGATGCATAGAATGGAACATATAGTAAGGAGAGAGAGAGATCACATATACAGAGACTATAAGGTGGCAATTTTGCAACAGAAAAGCTTCAAAAACAGACTCCAAAGAGAAACTGCTGAGCTTGAATTAATACGCAAACTAGATACCATTAACTTGGGTTTGAATAGAGACTGGGAGTGGCTGGGTCATTCCACATATTGAATCTATTTTCCCCATGTTAAGTATCCTCACACCTTCTTGTCAACTGTCTAATTGGGCCATCTTGATTATCACTACAAAAGTTTTTTTTTTCTCCTGCTGATAATAGCTCATCTTAATTAATTCGCCTCTTACTTCACCTTTTCATATTGTGTGTGTGTGTGTATCTATATCTATCTGTATCTATATCTATATCTCCTTACTATATGTTCCATTCTATGGATCCGATGAAGTGGGTGTAGCTCTCAAAAGCTTATGCTCAAATAAATTTGTTAGTCTCTAAGGTGCCACAAGTACTCCTGTTGTTTTTACTCAGGTAATAAGCCAACCGTCAAAAATTGTATGCGGGTTGTATTTTTCCAATAAATTGTATTATTTTGTAGAAGGTTATACCGAATTACCTAATATTAGTACTAAAATGAGTAGCAGAAAGCTTTTTATTGAAACAACTAAAAAATTTAATTTTAATAATAAATATTGAGATGTATATATCTATGCAACAACAAATATTTTTATTAATATATATATATATATATTGAAAGCCTCTGTTATATTAGCAGGATATTTCTGTGAAAGTTAGTGCTACTTTATCTATGTTCTCACAGGAAAACGAGAGGCTATATAATCTTTTTTACACCATGAATAACGAAAATTCTCCTTTTCATATGAATAAATGAAAAAAAGTTAAATTTTGTTTGGAAAATACAAAATTTATCCAGACTATATATAAAATATATTTACAAATGTTTATTCTGATTTAATTTTCACTATGAAATAATGAATTGTTGGGATTTTTATTTTGCTATACTATAAAAGTACAATGTATTATGCACATGATATGTGATTTATAAATCTATATAGGAATTTTTACATAGCATACTACCTGTAATAAAATATTATCTTGCGTGCTCCAAACCCGGTGAGCAGAAAATCCCAGTCTTTTTTTCTAGGCAGACATCTCTTTGCATTTGCTTCTCTATCCTCTGTCTCCCCCAGAACCACTGATTAATCTCAAGTAAACACCTTGGACACACACAGAGTGACAACAAGCTATATGCGCAGAAAAAAGACTACTAATCTCTATACAGGCATTGAGATAGTGAGAAAAACTAGCCTATATTCAAACAAATATAATGAATATTATAGGCTTTAATAGCCTATAAATCATATATGCACATCGTTTGAAATAACTTGCTCACCAAGTACTCAGAATATTTGATATATATCTACCTCTTCCTTCACTTCTCTCAAAACCCTCTATTCTTTCATCAGCACTCAGTGCTGAGCACTTACTGATCTGGTGTACAATAATTAACTGAAATCCAGGATAAAGTTATGTAGCATGGTCTAGTGGCTTGTGTGTAATACCAGGAGCCAGGAATTCTTACCCTGGTTCTGACTTTGCTGTGCCTTTGCCTCTAGCTATTGATTTACCTTCTCTGACCCTTGCCCTATCTATATAGTGGAGGATAACAACTTAACTACCTTTTGAATGTTGTGAAGAATAATTACAAACATTAACTAAGGTGTCTTAAAGAAGAGAAGCATGAAGGACAAACCAACCTCTAGTTTTACATGCAACAGTACACTTTTCTGGGATTTAGGAAAGAACATTCAAAAAGAGACAGAGGCAGTGGGTATAATAGGCTAGGGGAGGCTAAGCCTCCCCTCATGCAGTCACCACCGAATGCCAGGGCCACCACGGCCCAGGTGTCCAGCCTGTGCTCTGCCTTTTCCAATATCTGCTCCAAACCTTCCTTGAGGCCCACACTGCCCGCTGCTGCGTGAGTCTCTCGTCTCGTCTCATCTCATCTTCTTCGCTTCACACCCCTCCACCATGTCCCTCCTCTCCTCACCTCGCCATGAGGTTGCTTGCTGCATCTCTGCGAGTGGTGGAGGCCTCGTGGGGAGGGAGAGTGGACAGGAGGGACATAGGAAGCGGTGGTCATGGAGGGGAGCAGGCCTACGACTGAGCGAGGATGGAGTGTGGGAGAGGCCATGGGTGGAAGAGGTGGGACAGGGAGCTAGCCTCCCCCTGGGGAAGCTTCACCTGCCATCCATGAAAAGAGGCCCCAAAGCTTAGGACCCTTCATTTTATACAAAATACACGGAGTTATTTTTTTGGCGTTAGTGTAACGTGATGTAACAGGAATTGGGAATAATTTTTTTCAAAACACCATTACGAAAAGTTTCAGTAGATACTCAACAATCTCCAGAAGCAGTTCTCTTCCTTGTTCTGGAGGCTAGCTTTCCATTACAGCAGTCAAAATCAATCTGTCCCTACATGTGACACTTAACTTAAACATAAAATATGGGAACTTTGAAAAATTGATCTCTTTATGCCTCTAACATTCCTAGGTGGCTTGAAATGACAACCAGTGTATTTGTACATCTCTGTTTCTCATTAAAGACAGGTTCATGTTGAAATATTTATTAACCAGAGGGGCTAGAGAAATGCCCGCAGACAAGCTAGATAACAGACCTGTTTAGTAGCAGTAATAGTTACTCGTATGTAGAACTTCATCTTCAGAATGCTTTACAAAAAGAAATAGGCCCAAACCAGACCTTCAATTGAACTTTAGCATTTTGGATAATAAAAGGAAACTTGGAGCTGAACTACTCCTGGATTTTCTGTTTTGTTTTCACAAAATCAAGTTCAAGTCTTGCAAGACCATGATGTGGTCTATGCGTACTGACAGTTTTTTGTCCTGGCTCATATATGGAAATACTCATGGAAACTTAAGCTGTCAGTCATGATAAGGGCTGGTCAGAAAGCAAGAATTCTGTTTTGTGAAAAATTGAGGTTTTCAAACTTTCATTCCTTACTGGGGCAAAAATGAGGCATTTGAAATTTTTCAAGAAAATACACGACACTCTCTCACCCTAGAATAGCCAACAGTAGGAATTTGAGACCTTGGCTCTCCCACATTCCCAGGTGAGTTCTCTTACTACCAAGCTATTAACTATTCTTGTGTCTGTCTGTCTGTTTCTCTCTCTCTCTCTCTCTGCAAAATTTCTGTTGAAATGGATACATTTCTGCCAAAAAATTCAGTTTTGCTGAAACAGCTTTTTCCAACAGAAAGTTTTATCAATTTTTTCGATCAGCTCTAGGCATGATCACTCAGTGTCACAGTAGTTTTGTACATTTTTAGCAGTAGCCTTAATTATTACAACATTCTGGTTTTTGTTTGGGACTGTGCCAGTAAACTGTGTTAAGGACCATACAAAGGAGGACTGTTCTGTTTGAAAAGCTGAATTCATGGATGAGAGACTTACAAGGTTGCTCATAGTTCCAAATTGGTGCTGCAACTTGCAGAAAGTTGACCTGTGTGGGGTGGGAGGGAGATACAATCTTTGGAAGAGGCTCACACTCAATTTGTAGATGATGCTGGTTGCTGGTTTTTACTGTTTTCATTGGGTTGAAACTGTGGTCAGAAATATCATTCTTAGTGTATATACGACTGGAGGATGCAAAATATTAATTGAGCTTCTGAATCTTAAAAGATTTGACTCATGTTTTGTTTGAACTTTTAATAATGATGTTGAATAAAGTTAGTCTGGAGAGTGCTTGGGAGGGCTTGTGGACCCTAGCTCTAAACATTGTATCCCATGCTGCTTTCTTCCCCTCTTTAGAGACGGGCAGTCGAGTTCCAAAAAGGGGGAGGAGGGAGAACAAACCTGAACCTCCTGCAAATTTGGAACAAAAATTAACCTTAACCTTTTTTGAAGTAGTTCAAGTAGATACCGTCCCACCCCCTAACTTTGCTGAAAGCCATTTTTTGCTTGTTGCTGTCTGGTTACCTTCTGTCTTCAGATTACGGGCTGGGGATCTAAAAAGGCAGTATGGAAAGTTTCTAACCATGGGAATCTTCAGTGCACACAACAACTGAACAAAGCAGAATGTGACACAGTTGGGTTTGAAGACTCTAAAGGGAGGCAGTGAGAGGGACTGGGAGGTTGAGGGTCAGCTGGAGATTGGGGAGCCTGATTTTGGTCAGGGAGAGGGAGCTGAGCTGTAGGTGTGGTCTCGTTGGGTATGACTACACTGCAGTTAGACACCCACAGCTGGCCCATGCCAGCTAATTCCCAGGCTCAGGGGGGCTCAGGCTAAGGGGCAGTTTAATTGCAGTGTAGACATTTGAGCTCTGTCTGGAGCCTGGGCTCTAGAACCCTGTGAGGTGGGAGGGTCCCAGGGCCCTAATATCTATGATGCAGCCCATGAGCCACAGTCAGCTGGTTCGGGGTAGCTACGGGTCTTTAACTGTAGTGTAGACATATCCTATGAGGTCAACGAGATCGTTGATACCCCTGGGAGCTGTGATTATGGCCGGCTCGGACAACAAGAGGAGGAAGTCAGGCATCCAAAATTTTGGGAGTCAAGCAAATCTTTAGTGATAGCTGAATATCCAGGTCCCTAATCTGTAACATATTGCTTTATCATTTCAGATACCTTAAAATCCAGCCAGCATTCAGGAGCCTGATTTCTAAACTGAATAATGTCATGCTGTCTTTAATGCAAAGATGTATTTTTAATCTTTAATTGAATGAAAACATTTATTTCCTTCTCTAGCTCTTCCCTCTGACCTATCCCCCAACTCACCCCTCCCCCCAAAAAAAAAGATAGTGGATACCTTATCAGTAGGGCTCCAGTAAAGTGCGGACCACCAAAGCAGACACAGCAGAGCTACTAATCAAGAAATACTTGAGAATAATAATGGCCTGAGCAACAATGTGACAGCAGAATTACCTTCCTAGGTCTTTTTTTCCTTTCTCATTCATCTACCTGCAATCTCATTCATCAGGAAGGAAGCTTATAAGTTTAATATTAAAGAGAGAACCCACAGTGAACAGTTTACAAAGACTATCAAGTGTGATTCCATGTGCTTGTATTATCAGCTTTGAGCTTCCAAATGCAGACAGAGTGTGGAGTAACATGTGTTAAATCATAGTAAGCCACAGAGCAGACTACAGCTAGTGGGGGGGGGGGGAGATTCAGTTTATTGTTCAATGGAATGAATGCTATTCTACAGCGACAGCTGGTGCTCTGAGTGACACACAGTGACTGCTTCACTGACTCACAACAATAATACCTGACGAGCTTTGCACATTAGTATGTCTCAGGGGAACGTAGAGAGAAGGATTCTGAAAAAGATCTACTCTCTCTTTTATGAGTGTGGGCACCACTTGATGAGCAATATGCTTCTGATAGTGCAATATCTTGTTTAAAACAGTAAAATCTGTTTGCTATTACAGACTTTCTCTCTAACTTCTATAGAGTCCTTTAATTATTTACCCCAGTATTGTTAAATATCCCCTCCCCTTCCTCCTTGATCTCTGAAGATCCAGTACTGGAGTTTTTGAATCAGTAAATTAATTGGTATATGTCAGATTACCGCACTTTCTCTTCTTTCAGACCTGAAATTCTACCTTTTTCTTAAGCTGGCTGTGATATATATCTGGGAGGTTACTGTACGACATTTAGGGCGTCTTAATCCAGTGTCTCCTGAAATTTACACCTAATTTACTGCTCACCCATTATTCCCGTTAATTGCTAATAATTAATCATCAATCACTTGTAAACACACAGAAATGAGATCTACTGGGTTTTAAAAACTGCTTGTATTAGTATAGCTTCATCCATGCCAGGGGCTCGCACCAGTTCACCTATCTGGATTTCTAAATCAATGAATTAAAATCAGTACACAAGCTGTGCTGGCAAGCCCTAAGCAGCATTGCGTTCCCCAGTCTCTCAACATTGCTGTAATATGGGCAATTTTAAATACAAGTCCCCTTTTTAAAAGCACAACTAATATCCTTCCACCCTACCTCATAAATATCATAGGAAGAAAATTGTTCAAATTGGACTTTTTCTGTAAATAGCAAATTTTTAAGGATAATTGAGCTAAAATGAACCACTTTATCTGCCATTAGCTGTGTGAGGATTAAATAGAGAGATTGAGTGGGCTAATTTTTAGAGTATGTTCTGCAAGTATGCCAAGAATTGGGCTGGTAGACAGAGCTTTTTAGTTCCCATTGCTACTGACCAGAGTGACACTGCTTGCTTCTTACGAAGATGTAACAGCTGTATGGGTGATGGGTGGTATTTTGCATCCGGCATCTGATTGGAGTTGTCAGATTCTTTAAGGGAAACCATCTCCTAACCAGAAATGAACTAGAATCCTTCATGATATCTGTCTCCACATAGCCAAAATATGAATGGTTTTCCCACCACCTCACATTTGCAACTTTAACTTTTCAAAACATTCAAACTTTGAATATTCATGATTGGACAATGCAACAAACACCAGATTGGTCTGGGTTGCAATGACTGGATTAGTACTATGTAAAACACTTGTCAAGCAATGATTATAATATCCACCAACTTATCCTGCTCTTAGCAACACCATTGTGAATGAGGAATAACTCTTGTGAAGGCAAAGGTGTTACTCTCAATTCATGCTTGTGCAGATGAATACAGTGTTTAACCCAACATTACTGAACTGCAAAAGCATGAAGTAAAAAATGTCAGCCCTCTGGTCTTTTGTTTGACTTTTATAATTTCCAAACAAGTGCTGTTTTGTGGTGGTCATGATCTGTGTCCAATTCCACCTGACTGTGCATGACAATAAGAGCTTCACAGGTCTCCACCCAGACTGTCTGTCTGGGAAGCTCAGCCCTCAAAGGCACAGCCCTCACTGCCATAATGTTGATTCTTCTGGTACAAGGTAGAGCATATTTGCCTCAGAGACTGATTCTCCTTCTTTGGTCTGTGAACTTAGATAAAGTCTAACTTTTATGCAGGGAGAAAAAATTCCAGCACAAGTGTCCATTTGTTCTGACACTCTCATAGCTCCAGCTTCTTTTGGAACTTAATATTGACAGTCCTTCAGGGCAAGTACACTTTCTTCCCAGATAACCACTGCGTCCCAGTGATGTCATAAAGAAATGCTTCTAATGGGTTTGGCTTGAACATTTGAGGGAAGATTTCATCTCTATTCTTTCATCTCCATCTGCTCCAGTTTTAAATACTGCAGCCACAATGTGACAATGATGTTCAGCTACATAAACACAATGCAGAGAGGGAACAAAATAAGGCAAGTATCTTCTTTATTTAATTATAAGAGCAAACTATTCCACAGGGGCATACATAGCCTATGCTGTAATAAGCACTGTAAATTACCTATATAGTAGTTTGATAAATGTCTGATACACACCTCTATAAAAAATTACAAACAAACCCCTACTTTAAAAATGGATAGATGGTGGAAAGTATGTTTCAGTGGAGTCCAGCCAAAACCCCAAAACAATGCAATTATTGACCAATTTCTGTACCTTCAAAAAACCAAACTTAGTGTTTCTGGAAATCATCAGTAATCTGCTCCTCGTGGCCAATACTCCTTCCTTTTCTCATTTCACCTCATCCAATTTAACTGCTCACTCCCCCTTAATGTTGGATGGTAAAGCATGCAAACCATCTACAAGGTTCCAAATAACCAATTACTAGATGTGACACTCTAGCCCCTTTACTCCCCTGCCTCAGCAAGTAACAGGGAAACTAACTCTGTTCCCCCTTACCACTTTAGTCCCCTTCTTAAGTGAATAAGACCTCTTCAGATAGAGCAGGCAGGGACTGCTCATCCTATGTATGCTACTTGTGGGCAGGGTGGGTACAGATTGGGGAAGGGAGAGGAAGAAGTCTTGGCTCTACTCTGCCCCCACCCTCCTAAGTTGCTGGCCAAAGTGTCTACTAGTTGCACAGGGAGAATAAGCTACACCATAAAAAGCATCAAGGTAATCTTGCCCTCTCTCTCGGACCAGGGGAAGAAGTGAGATTGAGTCACAATTCTCTTTTGTGGTCTGTTCCTGGGGAGTGAAAAGCTATGACTGTCCCTTCTCAAGGCAGACTGTAATGTACAGTCGATCCAAAGGAGAATATAAAATCCCATTTTGTACTCTAGAGATCAGTTTCCCAAAATCTCCTAGTAACTTGCTATTTTCATCTTTTCACAAATTTTAGGTGGATGCATTAAGGTTGGATGGGTGGTTGTGAATGCTTACCAACAACATTTATAAAACCCAAAATAGTTAGTTCCCTGTTTATTCCAGCCTCCCTTGAAAATCTTTGAAGTATCTTCCAGTGCTTTGTTTCTCCATGGCAGAAGGGGAGGTATAATGCTGATAGAAGAAAATACTACTTCCAAAGTACAGCCCGTTCCTGATCCCATTGAAGTTAACAGGAATGTTACCGGATAATTTTCAAAGGGTGCTGAATCAGGCCCATAGTATCCAATAAGGAATTGTGCTGAAGGGCTCAGGGTATTTGTAATGGGTATGCTGGAGACTTTCACCTCTGTGTCATCATTTTAAAATCCCACCTTGACAGATACTGTTACCAAGCAGCTGTTTATTGGGCCATGTGACGTGAACATGTTCTCAGACCAACTTCCAGTGGATACTGCTATTTCTGAGAGATACCTAACTAGCACTCTTGTTTGCAGTCTTAACAGTGGCTGAAGACTACATGGGAATGGAGACCTTGGTCCTCGGGTGGTACCTATCAATCCTGAGCTGATGCAGACTGTTGGAACCATGTGAGGAAACCTGCACTTTTGTGTTTGCTTCCTGTTCAGAACCTATTCTGCACATCAACAAATGGCTGCAGTATCAGGGTACCAGGCTGGGACCTATCAGGAGAATGAAATATCTTTTTTAAATCTGATTATATTAGAGTATTCAGCAGTAAGCAAATGAAAGAATGATGATACATCAATATGATATGCCACAATTCTGTCGGTCATCGCCACACCAACCTGCTGCAACTCCAAACACCTGTCAGACTCATGTCACTGTTTGCTGGAGTGACACAAGATAAGATAGTGTGTGCATATGTGTTAAAGGCCAGAGCACACAGTCTAGGACTAAATTGTGGCTAGGATCGAGTGATGGGATATCTCTCCTCTAGCCACAAACTGCTTGGAGAGCACCACCTGGCCAAACACCTTTACAATTCACATAGCGTTATTTCCCATCATCTTCACAAACTTGTGCAGCTCCATATTTACAACAGCATACAATTCTTAGCTCACTCAGACAAGAGGGGGAGAAACAGAAGGCAACTTCCCTCTGCGAGATCTCTCTTGGCTCTGACTGTGAAAAGCCTACTAGTCTCCCCACACCCACTCTCAGAGAGCTTTCTTTCTGTGCCTTTCTACTTTCTGGGCTAATCGGTTAATTAGCCTTGTAGCTGTCTCCAGCCCATTCCCAATCTCTGAGGCACGGCTTTTGTCCCTCAGGTTTACCCTGGGGGTAGGTGGGATTTATGTGATGATCCAGTGATCAGAGTGATGGCACAGCTGCTATTGGCCATAAGTCAGTGACAGACAATCTAAAAAGTGGGGAAAAAACTCAGCCAGTAACTAAGCAGTCTCCACAGTTTTGCTGAGTAGGCCCCTCTGATATTTTCACTATGATTTTTTTGGGAGGCCGGGGTGGTGGAACATCAGAACACTAGTAGAAGACATTTTATTGGGAGAATTAACAATGAAGAGGTTCAATGGAAGCTAAAGCTATATTTCTATTAAAAAAATAATTTCCCCGAGCATGCTCACCGCCTATGGGGAGAGTGCCTCAGGTTGTTCTCAGGTGACCCTTTAAGACTAGTGCATACAAATAGGATCACCTTACTAATGGTTGACTTGGTGAATGCTTGATATGTGAATATTCCAATAACTTTGTTTGTTTTAATCTTTTTACATGCATGCATTTGCTCACTTGAGTGTTTGCTTTCAGTAAATATTAGTGAGCAAGCTTTGCTAGCATGAATGCTCATGGAAAATTAACTTTGAGTCTAAATAATCACAGCTAAATAGTCACCAAAAGCAAACTTGAAATTTCATAGTCAAGTGTAAAATTTGCAATTCAAACTTCACAGTTGATTGATAGAAGTTCTCCAGTCAGGGAACACAAACAAGCTCATGTGACACAATGTGACCTTTTGAATATTCACAATGACCTGGTCATGAATAATCAAATAACTTAAAATCATTCACTAAATACACTTGTGAATAACTGCAAATTAAGAAAATAGAGACTTTTGTATCTGTTCATGACCAGAAAAGAGGTAAAAATTGTAGAACAAACTGTATTTTATGAATTGTTTGCCCAGTTCTACTTTATGATAATATTTTATTAATAGTATTTGATGGTTCCCAGAACTTAAAAGTATCTAGTATACATCTCTCTCTCTTCCCCCATAACTCTGCTTTCCATTGAGTTACCAGCCAAAGCATTGTCCTGTCTTCCTATTGATAGTTACATCTAATTGTCGCACTGGCGAGCTACCTCTGCTCCGTACTCTTAAATGTTGCTCTCTGGCTCCATTTTCTGGGTTTCCAGCCCACATATGGGGTTTGTCAATATCTGCAGATTGTAACCACAGCCTGATAGGTTTGCAGGCAGACAGGAGTTAGCAAGGGGCCATTGTGATTACATGAACATGACCATAGGGTAAGTGAATCTGACTGGGACCCCAATCAAATCAAGTTCCTTCATGTAGGGCTCCACAAAACCTAGGGCCTGTCCTGCTTTTCTATACACCACCTGGAGAACTGAAATAAGAGGGGAACGTTTTCTTTAGTGATATTAGGAGATGTAATTTTAAGATTCATTCATAAATGTTTATGGTCAAACACTTCTTCATTTGTGCAAATGTTAATATCAGAGGGTGTCTGGATCGTTGCTGCTAAAGTGTTTTGGTTATTACATATATACCTTCTCTCATAGTGCAAAGCACCATAAAGTCACAATCACAATGAACAGTAAACAGCACATGGAAGTCATTGGTCAGCAATCTTCCTCTACATTTCAGTCTTCACCTAGCCTTGAGAAGCACAGTGTACCATATCCCATCCAGTCAGCCACAGCATCAAACCACACTTGCAGCATCAAACCACACACACTGGTGCCTTGC
Source organism: Caretta caretta (assembly GCF_965140235.1). Taxonomy (NCBI): domain Eukaryota; kingdom Metazoa; phylum Chordata; order Testudines; family Cheloniidae; genus Caretta; species Caretta caretta. Next base: position 85,614,299 of record NC_134210.1, on the reverse strand, counting down.
ACAAGTCCCTGGAAAACCTTTCTTCAACAATCTTCCTCCATCCATCTGACCCATGCATCCCACAAACTCAAGTTTTCTTTATCTGATTATCTTAATATTACTTCCTTGTTAGTAATGTGTGAGGTATCTAATGCACAGCAATCACTGTAACATTTGAATTCAAAGGCAGAAAGCCTTTTAGGCAGTGGTTTTGCACTCTGTTACCCTGGAAGGGATGTACTAAAATGTGAGCTGGCCCTAGGACCAAATTGCGGGAAGAGACCCCCACTGCAGCAAGAGAGGGACTATCGGAAGGGGCGCCATATAGGGAGATGGCTGTGATGCCAGGCCTGGCCATGAGGAGGTGATCTTGCAATGAATGAATCCCTTCACAGGCAGTAGCACATACAAATATAAGAATGGGCCCTCCTATGTCAGACTAAAGGTCCATCTAGCCAAGTATCCTGCCTTCCAACAGTGGCCAGTGCCAGGTGCCCCAGAGGGAATGAACAGAACAGGTAATCATCGAGTGATCCATCCCCTGTCGCTCATTCCCAGCTTCTAGCAAACAGAGGCTAGGGACACCATCCCTGCCCATCCTGGCTAATAGCCATTGATGAACCTATCCACCATGAATTTATCTAGTTCTTTTTTGAACCGTTATGGTCTTGGTCTTCACAATATCCTCTGGCAAGGAGTTCCACAGGTTGACTGTGCGTTGTTTGAAGAAATATTTCCTTTTGTTTTAACTTGCTGCCTATTAATTTCATTTGGTGACCCCTAGCTCTTGTCTTATAAGAAGTAGTAAACAACATTTCCTTATCTACTTTCTCTACACCAGTCATGACTTTATAGACCTCAATCATATATTCCCTTAGCTGTCTCTTTTCCAAGCTGAAAAGTCCCAGTCTTATTAAACTCTCCTCATACGGAAGCCATTCCATACCCCTAATAATTTTTGTTGCCATTTTATGAACCTTTTCCAATTCCAATATATCTTTTTTGAGATGGGGCGACCACATCTGCACACAGTATTCTTTCCACGCAGCTTGCAGAGATTTCATATAATATATAATACTGTCTCTCTTGAAGTTACGTAGCACTGAGGATAATAGGTCCATCTGAGTGTAACACAACACTAGATATTGGAATTTTTCAGTTGTTCCATGGAACTACCCACTTTACTGTTTAGCTGCTCTTTCCTTCAAACCCCCTTTCCCCTCAATATCATTGCCAGTGACAGGTGTTCTTCTTTTTTTTTAATCTAAATAAAGTGGAAGTTGAAACTCATGGATTTATTCTCTGGATTTATCTGCTTTGTTTGAGTAAGATTACTATCCATTTGCATGCAAGTAGAAAAGAAGTACACTACATTTTATATGCAATGTGTTATTTTATGCGTATCTTCTGTGGTAAGACTTACAGCAAATGACTGTGAAATTAACAGTGGGATTCTTCTGCCATCCAGTGGAGAGACTGTTACACAAACAAAAGGCAGTCAGCAAAGAGAGTGTCCATTTTTGCTAACTAAAAGACATGGGATGATAAACTGTAGTCGAGTCTACATCTTGGACCAATAGGGACTACTACTCCCTAGTCCTAGTCCCTAGTTATAAATTAATTCTTCAGTGAAACTTTTCTTCAAAAATTTAACTAACCTGACACGAGGGGAATAAAATCCTGGGATTCTCAATTGGTTCAATTTCTTTTTTTCTCATCTGCGTGCAACTTGAAGCATTAGGGAACCCTTTGTTGTGACCTGGGAGAACAAATCCTGCTGGTCAAAGGTACTGAGCACCTGCTTACTAGCATTTGATGCCACTAGGAGTTGCACATACTCAGTACTTCCCAGGCTGTGGCCCATCGAGTTTTAGGTTTCTTTTAACATTTGATAGCTGTCGTTTGTAGTGTTTAAAAAAATGCTTAGTGTTTTTCTAGCATTTTGCTCTTTCAGAACACTGTAACATGATTTAGTTGTACTCTAATTAGTAACATACACATAGAATCATAGAATCATAGAATATCAGGGTTGGAAGGGACCCCAGAAGGTCATCTAGTCCAACCCCCTGCTCAAAGCAGGACCAATTCCCAGTTAAATCATCCCAGCCAGGGCTTTGTCAAGCCTGACCTTAAAAACCTCTAAGGAAGGAGATTCTACCACCTCCCTAGGTAACGCATTCCAGTGTTTCACCACCCTCTTAGTGAAAAAGTTTTTCCTAATATCCAATCTAAACCTCCCCCACTGCAACTTGAGACCATTACTCCTCGTTCTGTCATCTGCTACAATTGAGAACAGTCTAGAGCCATCCTCTTTGGAACCCCCTTTCAGGTAGTTGAAAGCAGCTATCAAATCCCCCCTCATTCTTCTCTTCTGCAGGCTAAACAATCCCAGCTCCCTCAGCCTCTCCTCATAACTCATGTGTTCCAGTCCCCTAATCATTTTTGTTGCCCTTCGCTGGACTCTCTCCAATTTATCCACATCCTTCTTGAAGTGTGGGGCCCAAAACTGGACACAGTACTCCAGATGAGGCCTCACCAATGTCGAATAGAGGGGAACGATCACGTCCCTCGATCTGCTCGCTATGCCCCTACTTATACATCCCAAAATGCCATTGGCCTTCTTGGCAACAAGGGCACACTGCTGACTCATATCCAGCTTCTCGTCCACTGTCACCCCTAGGTCCTTTTCCGCAGAACTGCTGCCTAGCCATTCGGTCCCTAGTCTGTAGCTGTGCATTGGGTTCTTCCGTCCTAAGTGCAGGACCCTGCACTTATCCTTATTGAACCTCATCAGATTTCTTTTGGCCCAATCCTCCAATTTGTCTAGGTCTTTCTGTATCCTATCCCTCCCCTCCAGCGTATCTACCACTCCTCCCAGTTTAGTATCATCCGCAAATTTGCTGAGAGTGCAATCCACACCATCCTCCAGATCATTTATGAAGATATTGAACAAAACCGGCCCCAGGACCGACCCTTGGGGCACTCCACTTGATACCGGCTGCCAACTAGACATGGAGCCATTGATCACTACCCGTTGAGCCCGACAATCTAGCCAGCTTTCTACCCACCTTGTAGTGCATTCATCCAGCCCATACTTCCTTAACTTGCTGACAAGAATACTGTGGGAGACCGTGTCAAAAGCTTTGCTACATGTGTATAGGCCCATATTTTCGGAAGTGTTTACTAATTTTGGGTGCCTAAGTTAAGGCAGTTGAGACCTGACTTTTGTGAGGTACTAACTTGTAGCTCCAACAGACAGGCATGGGAGCACTTCTGGAAAAAACAGATAGGGTCTGGGTTTTTTTTGTTTTTATCTCCAAATAAGAGTGAACACTTCTGAAAATGAGACTGCTGTAACTCAGGTTTGTTTCTCCAATGCTAGGAATTTGTAAATGGGAGGAGAAAATACTGGTAAGCCCCATGTCTGCCCTCGGTCACAGTCCTTTGAAGAGCCCCTTCATTCCCACCAGTCAGGCTATAATTTTCCCTCCTCCTTTTGGACTTAAAGGTGACATCTTTACCTCCTTTCAGCAATCCCCTTTCTGCTGGAGAAATTAAAACAAACAAACAAACAAATCTGCAAGAACATTTAATCCTGCCATGAGAAGGTACAGAAAAAGATAGCAGGGTAGGGTGAGGTCTTTTTTACAGTCTGGGAAAGTTCATCCTAAATGAGTTTTTGTAACATAAAAGCATGACTAGTGAGCATTCTTTTTCTCTAAATACTGTGGTTTTTTCCCTTGAGGGTCCTGTAAAGTAAAAAACTCACGGGCTGAGACGAAGTTCAATTCTTATCATTCTGATGTTGTTTTAATAAACATTTTCTGTTAGTATAAGCCTCTCAAAGTTGAAACAGTGGTACCCCTCTGGCAACGTTTAGTGTAAACTGGTCTTGCCACTCCTCCATATTAGTCTCCATTCCCTCCTGATTCATAGCTGCCATTTCAGCATTTTCAAAGATGCCAGGCTCTGCTGAGGAATCTCTTTCTGCAAAAGCAGCTTCAGCATCTTTTGTATGGACGTGCCTCTGATATAGGTCTGCCTGATTGGTCATTAGTCCTATGATGAGATGGATAATCCCACACTTGGGAGATAGGGGTAGAGAAACAACTTTTGGTTCAGGAAGCCCTGCCTAAGCAGGCCTACTGAGCGTGCTCCAGTTGAAGGAGGGGGCGTGAAAGGGAGGCATCACAGCACAGCTGGGTGATTGGTGGAAGAAGGCAGACCTGTGCTCAGTGCTACGGTGGGACCACACCTGGAGGGTGCATCTCCAGGAATAGGACTACTGCATGAAACATGGATTTTCTAACTTGCGGAGGCCCATGTGTTGGGTTGCAAGGGACATTTGCAAGCTGCAATGCATCTCATGGAGGGACAGAATGGTAGGAAAAGACCTGGGGTTCACTAGCCAGATCACAGGTAGCAAACGCTGTGCTTATGGTGCTCAAGAGGGCAGAGGCCAAATATCTGGCTATGAGCCCTTAATGAAGCATCTTGGGTTTAATTGTGCATGACACTTCTGTTGCTCTTAAGTCACCCTCTCTAGATGCTGTGGGGGGGAATGTCTGATGATGAAACAATCTGAAGAAATGAGGCTATTAACAAATGATTAAGCAGTTCTGCCTTGCCAGTGTGGAGAGTGGTTGCACCTCTGTGCTGATGTCTCTCAACTAATGGTGCCAGTTGTCATGATGTCTCTTGTAATACAATTACCCAGCAATGGATAGAGATGAATGAACTCATTTCATGTAGGCAGCCAGAAAGCCTGTCAAATTATTAACAACTGTTGATTGCCATTCACTATGAGTTTGGGATTAAATCAGGGCTGTGACATGGAAGTGAGGGACTCTGCATCCCATCACGAATCCCTTGGAACATTTGGTCCTTTCTACCTGTACTCCTCTCACAAAAATATAGCTTCATCTTTATGTTCACCATTAGTCATTGTGTTGACTAACCTTTTTATTAAATTGAACATGTCGTTCACGTTTACTGAAAACCTTACCTAGTAATGAACGCCAGTAGAGCACAGTGTGAGCTTACTGGATTTTGGGTGGCTTCCAGCAAACGCCTACTTTCCTCTTGACTGATTCCTGAAATTATAATATATGCATTAGTGCTCCAGGAAGATGACTCTACTTCTGAGCTGACAATACTTGATGCAGCACTCAACTCTTCCTCCCTGTTCTTAGCAAGCTCTCTGAAAGAACACTGACTGAACAGTTGTGACTCAGGTTCCCAGCACAAACACATCTTCCCAGCAGCAATTACATTTCTAGGCACTGCCAGATATTACAGGACTGATGTTAGAGGAATGGGGGGGAAGGGAAGAGCATTTTTCCTCTGCTTTACACAGTATTTCCAGCTGCATCATTTTTTAGCATCTCTTCCAGCAGCACTGTTTGCCATATCTAACAGTACTTCACAGGAATGTCTTTTTAAAGGCAACAAAATTACTTTCCTACTTATACTTTTTAAAATCAGATTTAGTAAATAATGATCGTATAGATCTTTCCCCAACTTTTAGGTCACTATTCTATTAATTAAAGAGCAAACAGGTTTTTAAAATAAACCAGCTTTTGGTCGGCTTTGCATTTTAGGTTAGAAAGGTGGAATGAAATCTGACTTTGTTCTGTGTCACAGAGATGAGGTACTTCTATTTGATTGCTTCAGAAGCTTCTCTCACATTTTAGATGAAAGAATCCATTCCCAAAGGTATTATGTCACGTAAGGTGACACCCCTTTTCCAGAGCTGGAGTTTGACTCTGCCCTGCTCTTTGACTATACATGGCAATAAGATTGCTCATGGGAATGAGTAAGTCCCTTGATGTTTCAGCTTGGAGATTGGGTTTGTCCCCAGATGACTGAAGTAGTAGACCAAAGCTGTGGCTGTGTTTGGAGACAATCAAAAGGGCCAGATGAACAGAAGACTATAGTACACCCTGCCAAATAGTGTGGGGAAAACAGGAGGTTCCTTAATGGCTCTCAACAAAACTGGATATGGGGAAATGGAGTCTCCCCCCCACCCCACAAAGCTCTTTGGAAGTAGAACTCTTCCTTCCCTCACCTGACAAAGTATGCTCCCCACCATCTCTCTCATGCACTTGGGGTCTGCAGAGCAACATGCTATAGATGTGGTTGTAGGTTCATAAGTCATTTAAGGCCTCCTGTGATGTTCTGTACCTCCATTTCACCTTTGAATCTATATTTGGGGCATTGCTGTATGATGTGTTCAATGGTCTGGATGTTCTCACCACAGTTGCATAAAGGGAAATGTTTGATTTTCTACTTGTACATTGAGTAGCAGGATCTTCAATGGTTTGTTCAGATGTAGTTTGTTCAGCCTGGTCCAAAGTCTGCGTGGTGGGTCAAAACTGGGAGGGCAGCTTGTTGAGTCAGTGATAATGTGCTTGTTTGCCATTTCCCGCCAGGATTCAGGGACATGAAGTGGTTTAGTGCCTTTCGCAATTTCAGGCATTATTGAGGTATATTATCCATAACCACCAGATGGGAAGTTTGGGTAGTCTTCAGCACATTTAAGCTCTCATGCTGTGGCTCTATCTTGATGGATAGCTGGAGGTTCAATGTTTGTTAATACAGAAAGCCCCTGTAGAGGTGTTCAGTTTTAAAGTTTCTGTGATGATTTGTGTTGTGCTGTATGGAATCTGGGGGACACCTGAGGATATTATGAATATTAATATCGTAAAATGACAATGAGTTGTGCCAGATAGGCCATGTAAGATATCTGCAAAAATGTTATGATTTGCCAAATATGATGATCTTATTTATATGTCTGTATCACTTCTGTATTCTGAGTTATAGATATGTATGTATGTATGTATGTCTGTATTACAAAAGTTGTGCTATGCTTCTGGGTGACACCACTAGACAGTTTGGCAGCAGCACTGCCTAGCCTGTTTGATGGCCCTGTAAGAACAATCAGCTATACGATTGACCCATTGAGAGAAGGCAGAGGATACACTTCATGACTCAGTAAGGCATGCATGGGCAGAAAAGGCTTCCAAGCCATGTGCTGGGAAGCTTGTGTTTGAAACAAAGGGAGTACAGGCCACATGGCAAAAGACTATAAAAAGCATCCGATGAAGTGAGCTGAAGCTCACGAAAGCTTATGCTCAAATAAATTGGTTAGTCTCTAAGGTTTCACTAGTACTCCTTTTCTTTTTATAAAAAGCAGCATCTTCTCCATTTTGTCTTCAATCCTGCTTCTTACCTCTGGAGGAACTTTGCTACAAACTGTAGCTCTGAACAAAGGATGGAATGACCCATCCAAGCTGTGGATGTGTTCCAGAGGGATTTTCAAGCCAGAAAACCCACCAATACTGTGAGGAACCTGATATATGGACTTTTGAAGTCTTTGTATGTATGTGACTGTTTTACCATTTAACATCTCTCTTCTTGTTCTTTCTTTTTTCTTTATTATAAACGTTTAATTTTAGACACTAAAGGATTGGCTGGCAGCATGGTATTTTGGGTAAGATCCAAACCTATGCTGACCTGGTAACATGTCTGACCCTTTCAGGTCAGAAAAACATTTTGTATATGTGAGTAGTTTTAAAATAACTTCTCACTGTACTGGATCTAGGTGCATGTCTGGGAGCCAGAGAACTGGAATGCAAAAAGGAGGCTGTGTGGTTTTTTCTTCTTGATAACCAGTGTGGTGAAACACACTGCTGTCAAGAATGATACTGAAGTGTTTTTCAATACTCGCCCATAAGCTGAGCCCTGAAATATTCATTAGAACTGGCTGTAAACTTTCCCTTTAAACATTTTTGATTAAAAAAAAATTCTGCAATAGATTGTGGATTTCTCAGCTAGCTCTATTATCCATCACTCCTCCTCAAGGGCTGCAGGTGCAGGCTGGTGGTGTTGAGGGGTGAAGGTTGTTTTCCCACCCTAGGGCTGTGGTGAGTCCAACAAGAATTGTGGTCCCAGTGAATATTCTTACATCCCCAGACCTATTAAGTTTCCTGTTTTCCCCAGGAGATGTCGTTTTGAGAGCCTGCTCATGGTCAGAAGCCTCAGCCTCCCAGGAAAATGGCAAGAGTAGGGTTGAGGTGTTTTTTTCCATACAGTTCTAGTAGGGCTGTGGGAATAGAGGGGGGTGTTCATATTGTGAGCATCTCTTCTGGTGGAAAGGCTTTCTCTAAGAGGAAGGTTTTGCAACATTTCCTAAAGATAGTCAAACTCTGGATTTGACTGATCTCCTCTGGAGGACGTTCCATAGTTGTTTCCCTTGACTGAGAATGGTTTGTCTCCACCTCTCTCTAATAGTGTGGTGCTTACCAGGGCATTGTGAGGCACCTCGCTACCACCTGCCCTTAGTGTGAGGAAGCCTTGTCTGTGCCTGCCGTGGGTCAGCTCTCTGACTCCGCTGGCCATGGGCGAGACAGGCACTCCTCTCTAGGCTTACAAAGACTGCTCTTTCTCACCAGGTTAGCGATAGGCACACCACAAGCCCTCTGAGCATCTTCCTGGTGTGTCCAACCCCTGTTCTACTGGATGCTCAGGGCTTGTCTACACTTAAATGCTTCAGCAGTGCAGCTGCCCCACTGCAGCACTTAAGTGAAGACTACCTACGCTGATGGGAGGGCTTCTCCTGTTGTTGTAAGGAATCCACCTCCCTGAGAGGTGGCAGCTAGGTCGATGGGAGAATTCTCCCACTGACCGAGTGCTGTCGACACCAGGGGTTAGGTCAGTTTAACTGTGTCACTCAGGGGTGTAAAAAAACCAAACAAACCCAACTTAATTTCCTAACATAGACTAGACCTCACAGTAGTCACAGATTCACTGCTTCCAAAGAAGCAATACACCCCAGCGTATCAGTTACACCTCAGATCACCACTCCGCCTAACACACAGCACTTGGATATGTTTATAGTGAAAACAAGTAAAAGTTTATCTAACAAAGTATAGTGATTCGAGTGATAGCAAGTAGAATTATTGAAAACAAATGGTTACATGCAAAATAATATCATAACACACATTCTAGAACCATGACTTACTTAACTACATATCTTCCTGTCTTATAGAGCAACTCACCCAAAGTCCTACCAGCATTTTACAGTCAGATTGGCTGTGACCCTCCGTTCATAAGACAAACCTATCTTTGCCATTCCTCCTCAGAGAAGGATTCAGGGAGTACCTTTGCACCACAAAATATAAACCAACAATCCATGTGTAAGGGGACTGTTGCCCCCTTACTAACATTCAGTGGGGGTGTTTTAGTTTCTAGCTCCCAGTACTAAAAAGGGGAAAGGGTCGATGGGGAATCATGACCCTGAGACTGACAGTCCCCAGGAACAATGGGGAGAGGCCAATGCTCCAGGTCAGCCTGAATGACAGGGCGGGCAGGCTAGTCAGGGAGTCAGGAGGCCAGAGAGCTCCCGTCCTCTGTGTGAGCTGGAATTGCAGGGTCAGACAGAGTGGGGCTGAGCTAAGGAGAAAGCAGGGGCCCAAGCTGAGCAGGGGAGCAGAGCTGTGCCAGATCCAGAGGGATCAGAAAGCACCCCAGAGAGAGCAGCCCCTGTCCTGGGAGCAGAGCTGCAGCCCCAAAGCCAGAGGCACAGCCCAGAGAGAGGCAACTTGCCCTGGGAGCAGAGCTGCAGCAACCAGAGCCAGAGGGGCCAGAAAAGCAGCCCAGGAAGCAGGTCAGTGCTGGGAGCAGAATCACAGAAGCAGCCTGCAGAGCAGACCTGTCCTGGGAGCAGAGCTGTAGCAACCAGAGCCAGAGGGGCCAGAAAAGCAGCCCAGGAAGCAGGTCAGTGCTGGGAGCAGAGTCACAGAAGCAGCCTGCAGAGCAGACCTGTCCTGGGAGCAGAGCTGTAGCAACCAGAGGCCGAGCGGCCAGAGAAGCAGCCCAGGGAGCTGGAGGCAGAGCAGCAGCCGTGCTGAGGTAGAGTGGAGCTGGAGCTAAGACAGAGTGGAGCTGGGGCTGGAGCAGTCTGGAGCCGGGTGTGGTGAGCAGCTGGGGGAGAGCGAGGAGGACCCTGAGCAGTGGGCCCAACACAGGGAGATGCCTCAGCCAGGAGGCTCTGCAGGCCAGACTCGAAGGAGGATTGGTAACCCTGACAGGGCGGGGGCAACGCTGGGGAAGAAGGGCCCTGCCACCTAGAGCCTGTAGCCACCACCAGAGCGAGTGTCCAACCCACAGCATCCCTGCAGCATAGCCAGAGCCTGAGAAGGCGGCCTGGGACTTACAAGGAACAGACTGTGAACTGCCCTGATGTTCCAGAGACACGGTTTGTGATGTTCCCTGCCACAAGTGGGTTGATGTGTTTCCTTTAACCTTTCCCATTTCCCCTTATTCTTTTTAAAATTAATTGTTGATTAAATAACTTGCATTTGCTTCAAATTGTATGTAATAATCAGTGGGTCAGAGAAGTGCCCAGTGCAGAGAGAGTACCCTGGAGTGGGGACACCCTAGCCCCTGTCCTAGGTGACTGCAGCAGGGTTGGGGGTCGAGCCCCCCTAGGAATCCTGGGCCCAGCCTTGTTGGGGTTACGAGGACTCCGCCAGACAGGAGAGTGGAAGGGTAGTCCTCAAGGGCAGGGAGGCCACTGGGTAAAGGAAGTGGGAGCTAGGACTCAGATCCTTTCGCTAGCCCACTTCACCGGGGTAGTGCAGAAGCCAGGAAAGTTCCCCACAATAGCAGGACTATTCCCCCGCTTATACATGGTTTTTAGTCATAAACAGGATCCCCTTCTTCTCTTTTTTTTTCCTGTAAACTTCCTCTCCTGAAGATTTCACAATCTCTTGATTAACACAGTATGCAAACAGGCATCCATGGTGAGACATACAATGCCCAAAACACATGTGACCAAATATAAAGAGAAGAATATATGACCACCCTGACTGAAAGGAGCCTTCCTACAGTATGTTCCCTCCTGGTGACCTGCTTTAATCTCAAAATTTTACAAATATACTTTTCAGGATAAATAAATAATTCCTTAAATATTATCCATGTGTACCTTTCGCAAAGATTGACAACCAGTGGGCTACTGGCTTTTGTTAGAGATCTCACGTGCCACTCTTTGATGGATTATTATGCATATATGTATGAACCAGGGGATCCCACTATGAATCCCATGTGTCCTCTGCCAGTTGGGATCAAGAAGTTCCTGGACCACATACACTACTCTGCCATGTAAGGAATTGCTGTAGTTGACCCAGATGTTGTGATTGTTCAGTTAACCTCCCACTTCATTCACAATAGCAAATGGGAGGGGAAGCACCTATAAGAATCTCTCTCTACTGGCATATAACTCACACCAGGAGAAGAACTGGGAATTCTTGACTTGACTTCTGTTTCATTATCTGTAAAGATGGGACTAATAATGCTTTCCCAGGCTTGTAAAATGCTTTAAAATCCATAGATGAAAATGCTGTATAAGTGCAATGTGCGAACAAAATCTGAAAATGAAAGTTCTAGGTGTTAGGTATAAGATGTCTCTCGGGCTATCCCACCTTCATGAACATCTGGTGCTCACGTTCACTACCCACTGTGAGGATCCATGGACTAGAACTCAGATCTGCAATGGCTGACGTTCCCACTGTGCTCCCAGAAGGCCACGTAGAGCCACACCCAGAGCGCACTGTGGAAAGGCACCGTAGGAAGTACCACCCAAGGGGAGCTAGAGTGACATTATCCTGCAGCCCTCTGATTGGCCAAGCACCCTATTTAACCCTGTAGGGCACGCCAGGAAGTTGTCTGGGCAACCACACAGACTTCTGGCCCACTGCAACTCAAGACATCACCTTGTCTCCTGATTCCAGCCTGGTACACCTCTGATCACCAGTCTCCAACTCCAGCCTGATTTTTTACCCCAACTCTTGCTTCCTGAACACAACTCTAGCAATTCCTCTGATCCCTGCTCACCAACTACCAACCCTGATGTGTGGACCCCAGCCCAGCTGTGATCAGTAGGCCAGACTGCCTATGCCCCAGTCCCTTATACCCAGAAACAAAGGAACTACTATATTCAAAGATGTTTTCTGGTCCCCAATTCAGATCTCAGACAAGTATGTGACAGTTGACGGGAGATCACCAGTTCTTTGCAAAACCAAAAAAACTCTGTGGGTTCAACCATGAAGCTCAGTGGACACAAGATTACAAAAACAGAGAACAGATTTCATGCAAATCTAGTATCAGAATTCATTAACCCAGAATAGATATATAATATTGTCCTCCACATTTGAATGACTTTATATTTTGGCTCTGACCGCATTCTCCAAGCAATGCACATCTTCCTCTGGGGAGCAAATGCTATGTAACAAAAATGAAATACACACCTAGGTTTTAGATGAATGTATTCTCTTATGTAGGTCACATTTAATCCAGAGGTGTCTCAACTTCTTTACCAAAGGTTAATGTGTTACCAATGTGTTAATTAACAGTTTACCTTTGTTGGGTAATCTTCAAATGATGATAGATATACAGACAGCTTGCAGTACATATCTTTACTGAAGATTATTACCATCTTTCTCATGATCTAACTGCTCAATTTATTTCAGACGTGTGTGTGTGTGACATTGCCTACAACAACCCACTTGGTTTTTATTGTTTAACCCACTTGAAGAAGCCTGGATTAATTTTTCCATTCATAATTGTCTCTTCCACTTGTAGTGAGTCTTCAGTTCGTTAAAGATCTCATACTGGCCTCTCTCCCATATCTCATAAATGGGAACTATATGGACAAATCAAAAGCATGTTAATGTTTAGCCAGAAAAATCAGCACAGAACAAAAGAGGGCTATGTACAAAAAAAAATATCACTATGAAGTGGCATTGCATAGATTTCCAGACTGTGCTGGATGTAGGGGCATATAATGAATGTTGCTTGTAAAATTCTTCCTAGAAATCACTGCTGACAAATCTGCTAGTTTCTCATGATCATGGTGGTGGCATCACAGATCCCAGTGTAAGCTTCTTCACACTGTCCTGCTAATGTAGCTACAGTAATGTCCTGGGGGTACCAATTACGGGGGGGGGGGGGGGGGGGGAAGGTGGGTTAGATCTTCATAGTCTTTCCAAATTGGGCCTCTGTGCTAAAACAAGGATCGATGTAGTTCTAATTATTGTGTCTAAAATGTGGACTTTGTTTCGCTGTTAATGTAACTGAGGCTATCAAACTCATTTCACAAAGGCCACAAAACAGTGATCTGGGAAACCCATGAACCAATTATCTCGTCTTGAAAGGCTTTCCGTCATCCTTGAATAATCCTAACGAATCACTAAGACTTCCAGTTTCTCTCCCTTCTCCCATTTTAAAATGTCAATAGGCCTAGGTTTCACAAAATATTTTAAACCAAAATTTGCCTCCAATTTCATAAGAGCACAATTGCACATGCAAATGTTTGGGCGATACAGTTTTGTGCTTAATCAAATAAACTGAGTAACAAGGTACGCACCTGCACATGCAAAAACTGATATGCATGCACTAATGTGTCTAACATGCATGCAGGTGATTTAGTGGAAACAACCAGTAGGTGTAATTTTAGAAGCTAGGTCAGGCATCTTTGAAAAATTGGCTTTTTAACTCTGAGTTACATGAGTATGTTTTGGTGGTTAGTTTGTCTCCCTAGGGCTTGTATTATATCACCATGCTTCCCAAAAACTATAACTCTATTTATATGAACTAGTTCTTACAGACTAATAGATGAGGTACATGTGAAACTCAGTGTAGCTGAATCCCAAACTATGTCCAGAAGCCTATGCAAAAATGTTTTATTAAGAAACATCATTTATTTAAACTCTTCCATCTTGTTGTTCTGCATAAGGCCACTAGGCGTCAGCAAAGAACACAACTATGTTACAGTCACCTCAGTTAGAAATGGCAGTAGTAGAATATGCAACACTTGCAAAATAGGAAAAAAATCAAGTAAACCCTAAGACTTTAGGGTTCTCTAGCAGAAATTTCACTGTTAACTTTGCATTGTTTAGAGACCAGATGCTGCTGCTATTGAACTTCCAGGCCATAGTCTATCAAAGTGACAACCATAAGTATGTCTCTGACTTTGGCCTGTTAGCATTATTTGGATTCAGAGGTGCATCAGTCACTTATTTGTTGGCTTTCCTCTGGCACTCATCTCAGTAGCTCCCAAACATGAATGATTTTATCCTCCTGGCATTCCTGCCTGGTAAGGAAGTACACATCACAGATGCTAAAAGACTTGCACAAATGTATAAGAATTCTGTGGTGGAGATTTGAACAGAAGGCAGATCTCCAGATTCCCAGTGAAGTGCATTAATCAGAAGACTATTCTTCCTGGATAGCCTTTTTCCCTTAGAGAAGGAGGCTGTTTTTCTCATTTAAGCTAACTGATAGTTTGAATATACAATTAAGGTGCTCAAGCATTTCTCTCTCATTTAAACTATCCACCAGTCCCACTACTACATATTGTATAGTGGGGAGTAGTTTACTTTTAAGCCCCCTTCGCTCATTTCCAATGTGGCTAACGTTGGAGTCATTTACTAGTATGAAGGTGGAATCTGGTAAAGAGGGCTTCTCTTGCAATGGTCGGTATTTGGGGTGGTTGTTTTTTATCCTGTCTTTCAATTTAAAAAAAGGTAGAGGAGTTTTAAATCCTATAAACATAGTAGCCAGTGGTGCAATGCAGTTATTATGTGGAAAAAACACATGCATGGAACTGCCTTGAATGCCACTTTTTCATGTTTAAAGGGAAGGTGTTTGATTTAGGGATGTGTAAAGGCAACGATGGGTCAACTTTAAAAGGTTTACAAGTTGTTTGCACCCAAAATTATGGGGTTAAAGAGTTTCATCCAAAACCTGTTTAATTTAGAAAACTGGGCTAGAAATCTTGGGTTGCAGTTCACTAGTTAGGTGTGGGGGTTTGTTAGGCCATAGCTGTGCAGAGCTTAAATGTGCTTTATATAACATTCATTGTATCTGTGTTTTTAAGTGACCGTTACATCTGTTTGTTCTGTTCCATTCTGAGAAACTATTTACATCATGATCAGCTGAAATGGACTCAGAGGGCACATGTTCCCTAGCAGTACAGTTCTTGATGGGACATCACTGTCTCCAAGTCTAGCAAAATCTTTCTGTGGAGTCTTCTCCATTCCTGTGGGTTTTTCCCCCCATCACTGTGGGAACTTCTCTTCCACGATCAACAGTAGCTAGGTTGGTGGAAGCATTGTTCCATTGACTTAACCCCCGATGTAGACACAGCTATGTTGGTGTACACATGATTCGGGTATGGATTTTTCACACCCCTGAGTTGTGTAGGTACATCGACCTAACTTTTTAAAGAGTGGGCCAGCCCTGAGTCCATGGTAAACACAAGACTGCAAATTGGCTACATACTAGTAACCGACACAGGGTGGGGTTTGCTCATCAATTCTTTGATTTTAATGTTTACATTAAAATGTTTGTAAAATAGAAAAGATATATCATGATCAGTTGGATTGGAGTCAGGAGGCCTATGTTCCCTAGAGGCACTGTTATTGAGGGGACACTAGTGGAACAGGGAACACAGGGAATTAGGCTGGAAACAGCTCGGACACCTGGCCAGAGCAGCACACAGGGTTAAGTGCCATTAGTTCAACTTAGACTGCATTCAGCTTCACTCTTCAAATGAAACACTGTTGTTGTAAGTTCCATGTATATATCTTGTTTTATGATAATGCCCTAGGGTTCTTGAATGAAAGTGATTGTTAAAGGAATATAAGCTTATACTTAGTGTAGGAAGTGAAAAATGTAAACCCTCCAGGAAAAAGATCTTTACTATGATATTAACATTAGAGAAGAAATGAATTAAGTATTGCATATATATAAAGTAGTGTTTTAATTTTAAATGTAGCTTAGGATTGGTCAATATCATCTTGCATCAGCACAGTGACCACATTATATTGGCTGTTATGGTTAATAACTCTTCTTTTGTACTAATTGTGGGGGCAGCTTTCAGTCATGGGCTCGTTACAAAGCATCCAAATTTCACCCTGAGATCTCAACAGGTAAGTATGCAAAATGGTAACTTACTCCTCTGACAACTGGCTTCTCCAGGTGTGGGAATTGAATTTCCATTGTGAGCTGCCCACATTTTGATAGTTGGGCTAATTTTTGGATTTGGAAAAATTATTATTAATTGGAATATTATGGAAAAAACTGGGGCTGTCAAATTAACACTTTCTGCCAAAACAAATCTCAAGAAATGTAAAAAGGGAAGTGACAGCAGATGGCACTCCAGTAGCAATAAAAGCAATAAATAAGTCTAACTAGGATTCTTTCTTACCAATACCTTGAACTCTGTCAGATCCTTATCTGTGCTGGAGCGCTAATGGGTAGAGATGGAGGAAGGGGGCAGATGTGGCTTTAAGTCATTTTTGTGCTTACCTGAGGGATTGTCAGGGGACAGCTCAGCTTGTGTCCTATCTTTGAACAGCTTCAGGGAAAACTGTTAGAAGTACTAGGATGTATGTAAAAACTTCACCAAATACAAGAGAGGGATAAAAGGTCTGATTGTTTGGCTTATAAAGGAGAAAAGCAAGAAGAGAGATGATATTTAAGGCCTGTTGAAGGCTATCTTTTTAATTTTCTCTTAACTTCATTTGACGACCAGAACTTTCAATGAAATTAAAGATAAATTTAAAATTGGTTAAATATTTTGGCTAGGACTTTAAACAGCATGTAAAGTTGGCCTCCTGCTCCATTAAGGATCCAATATTCAAAAGTGCTGGGCACCCAGGAGCTGCCACACGTTCAGCACTCTTGAAAATCAGGCCATTTAGGAGCCCAACACTGAGTACCAGTTTCTTTTTAAATGTTGGCAGAAGTATTCATCATTTTATAGAACTCCCTATTATGGAATATTAATGAAGCAAATAAGTGCATCTAACAAATAGCATAGATTTATTTGTATAGCTGCATCAAAGTCATGCACAGCAGTCAATATGGATATTAAGAAGTTACTGGAGTATACAGATGATGTAGCTCATTTCAGGTGGTGTCAACTGGAGAAGAAAACCAAAAGTAGTACAGGAAATCAGATGTGAAATTACCATAACTAGTGTAAACCTGTGCTTAGATGGGTAAAAAGGAGTCTGGAAAACTATGTTCCCAGGAAATAAGATATTATACAAATAGTCATAACATCTGCAGCTATAGCAGAGATGAATTTCAAGAGCTATTCAACCTTTTACCTATCTAACTTCACCAACTGATATCAGAGAGAATTTTCCCTGTTCCCTTCAATCCTGATTTATAGTATAATGTTGCACAAATAGGCACATTATGCTTCTTTAGTAGCCTCCACCGGAGGCTGTTCCAGTGTGGCATATCCTGAGTTCCTGAGGATTTGAACTTCAGTTCAACAGACCATGACCCATTGCTTTGCCCATGTCATGATGGATTTTGTTTGCTGTGTTTTCTTAGCTCGTCCTTGAGGGACCCGTGAAGTGCATTTGCCAGAACTGTGTTATGAAAATGGGAAATATAGCTTACATACTGTCATAAATCAACATTTCATATGGAACTTAAGTAAGAGCCTCTTGTGCTCGAAAGGAGACAATAATAAATATCAGCATTTCATTTAAATCTGAGTGCCAAGTGATAAAATACTTTTCTAATATGGAGTAAAGGGTACACATGATCCCAGCAATGCTGCAAATCAGTTGAAATCAACAGGCCAGCCTTCAAACAACTGAGATTGAGGGCTTTACTAGCATTTTTGTCCTTACAAGTCCACATCACATATAATTTACAGACACAAACAGAAATATTTTGCAACTCAGGATGTGTGAAATAGATGATGAGGTGAAAAACAATTGGAACCTTGGCCAAAATTCAAGCTGGATCTGAACGAAACCTATTATGTCGTTTGAAAAAGTTTGGATAATTTCTTTTGTACTCTCAGTATTATTTCCTACCCTTCTGTCTTTTCTGGTTCTGGCTGTTCTCTCAGGATTTCTGCCTTTTATGGGAGCAGAAAGTATCTGTAGCCTGAAAAAAACTTCCCCAAACATACAAAAACCCTGTTCCTATAATATGTCTGTCGAAAAGATATTTATTCTTTTTGTGACCCTTTCCAGATTCCTTGGAGGTATGTTGGATGTCATGATTGGGCCTCCAGAACCTCTCTGAATTCACATGTACAGCTAAAACTAAGGACAACGCCTTTAAGGTTTGAAGTGCCACATTCTGAAGTTGACTGGAGCCCAGATTGCAGATTCAGGACCTCTTGGATCCCCTTGGTTCCTTCTGTGTTAAAGAGAAGTGATGGATCCACTAAGGAACCTACATTGCAAACCATTTTGGCACAAGGCAGTTACGTGCCCCCAATAAGTGATGTTGACATCACTCCTTTTAGATACTTCACAAGTATCCCTTCCATCTCATCAGGATTGAGTCACAATCGGTTAGCCTTCATCCAGCAACCTAATTTAGCCAAGCAAAAAGCACTAATGACTCCATAGAACCTTGAGAAATACAATTAACAGAAATTTTGTATATAAAGCTGTGTACACACGTTTAATGTATTTACTTTGGAAAGAATTTGGGAAACTGAAGCATCCAGATAGTCTCAAAACCCCCTCATCTTTCCTGGAACTTGTACATGTGACATCCAAAAATGTGCGGTTTCTGGGTAGAAGGATCAGCCACATAGGAAACTTAAAAACTGCAGTTTATACCCAGAAAGCTAGAATTTTCTGGAGTGAAATATATGGCAAACCTAGAGAGCACAGGAACCCAAATCAATGACCAGAGGCATCTGAAAACCTCCACGTGAAGAGTTGGTACCCTTTTACTGGCAAAGCTTTATGGCCCTGCTCTATTTGTAAATCCTTGGATATTCCATAAAAAACAATACAGATCTTAAATGTGTCTCTTCCTGCTGCTTTCTTGGCATTTTGCCAAGGGACTCAGATGTGAAAAAGCATAGGTGGTGCTAAGAAAATAACGTGCCTGGACTTCAGCTCACAGTAGTAGCATGACTAAGCTTAAGTTTCAGTACAGCTAGAAAGCTCCTGGACACATAACAATTACGTATAATCTGGACAGGCACCACCCAAATGCATTTGTCATGTACTCTTGGAATTAAACTGAAGAACATTGCCATATCTTTATACTATGGTCGGCAGTGTTTCCGTCGGGTAGTGGAAAGGTGGTCACCTCTTTGCAGCTGAGGATGCAGCAACATTCTTGTTTACATACTGGATTTCTGATCCCTTCTTAGACCTTCAGAAAAAGTCTTTTCTGAGTTTAAATTGACTAGCGAGGAGCTCTCTCACACTCACCAAAAACCAGCCCCATTGATCCTGAGAAATGGGAATTTTGAAAGAGTAGGTGGGTTTTGTTCTCTTGGCAATTTCCTCTAATGCTTTTTGTCACCTCAGTCTCCTAAATAATGGTGGCCAGGAACTTCAAATGTGGCTTGTCATGCAGGGTTTGCAGAGCATTAGCAACTGCTCCCATTTGCAAATGCCTATTTGGGAAGTTATTTAATGGTGAATTAGGAACAGAATGTAAAGACCCTTCAAATTTCACTTACAGAACTAGCAAGGTTCTAAAAACATCTCATGGTTTGTTGTCAAGTAACCAAAAGGTTCAGTTCTATCAGACTCTTCCTGAGAGTTCATCTGATTTTATTTATTTAGATTTATTTATAGAGGGGCTTATTTTTAGGCAGAGTCATCTGAGTAAAGGACTTGAAATCCACAGGTACAGCCTGGATGAAATTTTTCTGCAGAACTAGCAAGTAGGAGGCCTGGTTATAATTAACAAAGGTGTCAAGTAGGATGTGCTCTAGTCTATATATTTGGTGATGAATTAATACTTCCATATAGTGAGGGCACAAGATTTTTTTTCCTTAATGTGTTTATATGAAGGATATGTGTGGGATAGGAACATCCTTAAGGATGGAGTTATGATGGTAAAGACGTGACAGCTACTTACTGGGCTGAAGAAGGGGTTAGAGTTCTTCTAGGCACAATCAGCCTCACCCAAGCAGGACTGTGAGACCTGTCAGTTCCTGGAGATGGTGGGCCCTGGGAGGTGTAAGATGGCACTCTGAAGAAGTAGGTCTGCAACTGAGAGCTAACAAAATAACAATGTCTTACCTGAGTGTGGCTTTGCATTACTTTCTGTTGTTGAAACAATACAGAAATCGCATCAAAAATCAACTAGTCATTTGAAATAAGGAAGCCCAATCGCAGCCTATTTAAAATACAACAGCCATAAAGGTCTTATAAACAATTCCTTTTTCAGACAGTCTCAATTCATCCCTATTTTAAAAGCACAGCTCACTTTGCCCATGAGTGGATGTGCACCCCCCCCTTTTTTTTGGCAAAAACAATTAAGGCAGATGTCCTGTTTTCCATGCTGTATGTGCAAAAATGGCTGCACAGTCACTGTTGTGTGAGAAATGCAAAATCAGAGGCTAGCGCTGGGAAAATATGGAAAACTGATTGAGAAGACAAGAATGCAAAGAAAACAAAAAGTAAATTCAATGACTACTTTCTAGTTTCCAGGAAAAAAAAGTCCCATCTCTTCATCACCCTCTCTCCACCTTCACCTCTTCCAGAAAATGACATTTGATTGCTGGAATTTCTCAATAAACCCATCTTCATTCATTAAAACTTCTGCAGTCAGTGTGAGGGGGGTGGAGGGATAGACACTACCTATGGGCTTAAACCATGGCTCAGTTATACTTCAACTTCTGAAGAGTTTGGAATCCAAATTGAAGCTTGACATATCGGTCTCAATCTCTATAACGGGTTAAACTTTGTGGTTGGGGGGGAGATGAGACGGATTCAATTTTGCAGCTCAAAATTGAACACCTTGTGCCCTCTGAAACATAAAACAAGGAATGAGGGGCTTGTCTCTGCATAAGTGAATCCAATGGAAGTGTTGCTGGAAGCAGAATCTGGCCCAAAATGAACAAAGGATGCATAGACCCCCCCAACACTTATGTCCATCCATCTAGGGTGTCTGCACCCCGGGGTACTCTCTGTGCACTGGGCACTTCTCTGACCCACTGATTATTACATACAATTTGAAGCAAATGCAAGTTATTTAATCAACAATTAATTTTAAAAAGAATAAGGGGAAATGGGAAAGGTTAAAGGAAACACATCACCCCGCTCTGTGGCAGGGAACATCACAAACAGTGTCTCTGGAACATCAGGGCAGTTCACAGTCTGTTCCTTGTAAGTCCCAAGCCTTCTTCTCAGGCCCTGGCTGTGCTGTAGGGATGCTGTGGGTTGGACACTTACTCTGGTGGAGGCCACACACTCTCAGGCTCTAAGTGGTAGGACCCTTCTTCCAAGTGTCGCCCCTCCCCTGTCGGGGTTATGATCCAAGCCTGGCCTGCAGAGCCTCTTGGCTGAGGCGTCTCCCTGTGCTGGGCCCGCTGCCCAGGGTCCCCCTCGCTCTCCCCAGCTGCTCACCACACCCAGCTCCGGACTGCTCCAGCCCCAGCTCCACCACTCTGTCTCAGCACTGCTGCTGCTGCTCTGCGTCCAGCTCCCTGGGCTGCTTCTTTGGCCCCTCTCGCTCTAGTTGCTACAGCTCTGCTCCCAGGACAGGTCTGCTCTGCAGGCTGCTTCTGTGACTCTGCTCCCAGCACTGACCTGCTTCCTGGGCTGCTTTTCTGGCCCCTCTGGCTCTGGTTGCGGCAGCTCTGCTCCCAGGACAGGGTCTGCTCTCTCTGGGCTGCTTTTCTGGTCCCTCTGGATCTGGCACAGCTCTGCTCCGCAGCTCAGCTTGGGCCCCTGCTTTCTCCTTAGCTCGGCCCCACTCTGTCTGACCCACACAAATCCAGCTCACACAGAGGACGGGAGCTCCCTGGCCTCCTGACTCCCTGATTAGCCTGCTCACCCTGTCATTCAGGCTGACCTGGAGCATTGGCCTCTCCCCATTGTTCCTGAGGACTGTCAGTCTCAGGGTCCTGATTCCCCATCAACCCTTTCCCCTTTTTAGTACTGGGAGCTAGAAACTAAAACACCCCCACTGAATGTTAGTAAGGGGGCAACAGTCCCCTTACATATGGGTTTAATTGTAGACTTTTTCAAGCTTTTTTTTTTTTTTTTTTTTTGTCCTTTGTGAAACTTATTTGGGGAATGCTGACATGGCGAAATCCATATCTGCTGTAATTCCTTCCTGGAGCCTGTTCTTAGTAGACACAATCTACCCAGAACACTTGGCAGCAGTTAAGAGAAAACTGAGCCAAAATGTGGCTGACTCTTTTTAAAAGTGTTTTTGGCCCTTGTGATGTTTTGCAGTGGAGATGAGCTGTACTTTCAATTTCATCAAATTTTGAATACAGTGTCCCAGTTCAGGCCAATGCCTGCTTGTAAATACTGTATATTATGTACACTTGATGCCAGATACTGCCCTAGGATGTGTAATGCAATGACACTGGTGTAACTGAGAGCAGAATCTTGCCATTTAACTGAGGCATGCTTCATAAGTCTTTTTCTCTGTGCATGGCCTGCAGTAAGAGAAACACACTCAGCCTTCCTAAATCCATCCCTAATTGAGAACCTTCACTTTTTATTTGTGCATGATTCATTTTGTCTTAAATGCCTTTTATTTTTGTTCTGAGGTACCCAATATATCATTGTAATTAAAGGAATCCATGGCTCTAGGTTTACACAAAGCTGTTTCTTACTATCAATAATACAATGTCAATTGCTGAGTGTTTCTAGTAAAATCTGTGGTGAAATTTTTAATGGTTTATTTATTGAACATACACAACCACAGAATGGTACATTAAACAACCCAAAAAATCAGTTTTTTGCTAAAAATTTGTTTTTACTTATCTCCAAATATACAGTCCAGAGAATACAAAATGGATTGTGAAATGAGTTTTTTTTTCTTTTAATGCACTTTAGAAATGTGTACTTATCTTCTTTGGTCTGAATATATTGGGGCCCACTTTGTCCCTTCTGCAAGTAACTTTGCTGATGTCAGAGCAGTTACAACAGGAATAAATATGCTCCACTGACAGACTTACCTCAGATTTCAGAGTAGCAGCCGTGTTAGTCTGTATTCGCAAAAAGAAAAGGAGTACTTATGGCACCTTAGAGAGTAACAAATTTATTTGAGCATAAGCTTTCGTGAGCTACAGCTCACTTCATCGGATGCATTCAGATTAAATGTCTAATAAAATAGGATGTACCTGTGAGCATATTGGTTTATGTTCTTAGTCGTGCTAATTAAATCACAGGCTTGTTCAAACTGGTATCTTTTACAGTAGTTATGCAAGGTGAAGGAAGGGATTTTTAATTCGTAAAAGTGGAGGAAACAGCTAAAAGAGCCTTGGGAGAAGGGAGGCTAATCTTGTTCACTGAATAGAATTATACAAAACCCTTGCTAGAGTTGTGGAGCAGAAAAACTACAAGGACAACCATCATTTGATCACTTCAAAAAGTAATTTTTATTCTTACCTCCTAGCTTTGAAAGCCTGAGCCCCAATGTCTATACTGCAATTTTTAATGCTCTGGCTTAAACCCCCAACACAAATCTGTCTGTCCAGGTAGGGAGTCTCACTCTGGATTGCAGAGAAGACATATCCTAAGAGAGTGAGGTGCTGGTGAGAATGGTCACAAAACTATACTAAAGTTACTGTTCGGTACTAGGAGTATCTTGAAAGGGATAGTAACCCTTGGGTCTTCAGTTATTGGGAAGTCCTTCAGGAAAGTTATTGAGATTACATGATGAGATACAGAACTGCTTTTATTTACCATATCAGCACAGCATGAGTATTCACACAATACTGAAAAATACCTAATTGCATGTTCTGGGACTGGTTCTTTGGGGGCCTCCAGTTTGGTCCAAATCCTGGACCTGGATCTGCCATATACTCAGGGCATTTGAGCATATTCTAAGATCTTGGCTAATATCATGTCAGTGTGCTGTAACTTAAATGGAATATTTCCTAAAATATTTTTCTTTGTAAAGTACATAAAAATTGAGCATAAATGATTAACCAATAGAACCATTAGGGTCTACTGCTAGGTAATAAACATTTTTTGT
The DNA here is from genome assembly GCF_965140235.1 of Caretta caretta. Classification (NCBI taxonomy): domain Eukaryota; kingdom Metazoa; phylum Chordata; order Testudines; family Cheloniidae; genus Caretta; species Caretta caretta. Next base: position 85,590,308 of record NC_134210.1, on the reverse strand, counting down.
TGGTAATATTTCCATCCATAAAGAGCAATTACTTGTGTGCAGGCATAACCAAGTCTACTATGCACTAGGATAAAACTGTCAATTGAGGTAGTCTGTCAGGATGATTTCATATATGATAAAGTATATGACCTACAGGAAATTTTCTGCTGTGCATGTCTACATTACAGCTGCTGTTGATTTTACAAGGTGATATAGTGTAATATTACACTATCACTGTACACCCTATTGCCGCTTTGGTGTAGGCATCTAGCTACCATTAAAGTTAATCAAACTGACACAGAGAATTGAAAGAAAAATTATCCCCAAGGGTCTACTTCTCAGGAACAGACTCTAATTTTACATATGCTCTCACACCATGATGCACGTATTATCAATTGTGAATGCAAATGTTACCTGACTTGCAGGTGCAACTAATATTTGTATCTACAACTAAGAAATCTTAACTCTGTCATTTGTACCTTCTGTTGATTGCTTTCATAAAATTTGAAGATGGCAAATTAGAGATCAGGTTTGAGGGCCCTTCAAAAATGAGATGCTAAAGGTCTAAGTGGAAGCTGGGATATTTGTTAAAAAGAGCAAAAGTATATCAAGGTCAACATTCACATTCTCTTGTAAAAAGAGCTTTACAGTCCAACATGATGACCCAACTATTATTAAGAGCGTTGTTTGTAGTACTAGGTTAACTGACCAACCAAAAACTACATTAAAAGACCACTACTGAGGATGCAAAGTCAAGCTCTCAGGAAATGCCAGCATTAGGGTTGCCACTGAAACCTTAATTCAGTCCCCTTATGCATTTGCATTATGATACAGTCTTTAATTACATGATCCACAAGATTCCTGCCTTATTCAGTGCACTTAAAATATTGAATTGCTGATCATTATTTTCTCCTTGTTGTTCAGTGGATGTCCCAATACCTTATTTACTGCACACTATTCAAACTCTGCTTTGAAGACAGAAATTTGAATGTTCTCATGGGCTTTTCTGTGGGATTCATCACTATAGCATCTGTGTACTTCACAAATATTAATGAATGTATTTTCACAACACCCTTGTGAGGTAAGAGGGGAGTATTAGCCCCATTTTACAGAAGGGAAACTGAGGCACAGAGCTCAAGGTCAGAAGTGTTCACTAATTTTGGGTGTCCAATTTGAGACACTTTGAGACCTGATGTTTCAGAGTAATTTGTATGCTCAGAGCACAGCTTCCATTGGCTTCAGTTGCAGCTGTGAGTACTCAGCACTTCTGCAAATCAGACTCAAGGTTCTCAAGTTGGACACCCGGAAAATGAGGAACACACATTTCATGACCAGCTGTGAAGAGTTTGGTTTAAGTCACTTACCCAGCATCACACAGGAACTCTGTGGCAGTGGCAGGGATAGAATCCAGTTCCCTCGGACAGCATTCAACTGGCTTAATTCTGAGACCCTCACTTCTCTTCCTGAAATCTTCATTCATAACACACCTTCCAACTTCTGTAGCAAATCAGGCAGGGGTGCTCAAGACAACTACCTCCTTTACTATACAACTAAGATTCATTCACAGTGCAGGTCCAGCCTATGCACTGAAAGAGGCAGGGCTCCTGTGCAAAAATCATATGTGATCATATAATTGCAGACTGTCATAATGCTTACTCACAAAGGGCTGAATAAAGACAGTTTTATGTCTGGCATTTCCTAAATTATGAGTTCTTGACTTTGCAGCCTTAATGTTCTTTTAATGTAATTGTGTGTGTAATAGGATGGGCCAAATTCAGCCAATTTTGTTTTACAGAAAAAAATGATTTTACATCATGTCTAACTTATTTGCTACTGTTACTATCTAAATTGGACATAGTTTTATATCTGGCAACTACTGGGAAACACTAAAACAAGGAGCTTTAACAGTTTTAAAAGATATGAGTTCTTGGAGAAGAAGGAAGTGTAAAGATATATGGGCGAGTCAGGAAACTGAAATGACAAGTAAGGGAAAAGAGCCAGCTTGAAGGGCAGGTGAATTTTTAATGCTCTTCCTTAAAAAGGGATTTGATGCTGAGGGCATTCTCTTATTAACTATGACTCACCACTTGACGCAGCCAAATATAGACTGATAGTATCTTAGTCTTTATTCTTATTTGTCCATTCCTCTGTCTTCTTTAAACAATCAATGTTTTGAAGCCTTCTTTTGTGCCTGCAACCTTTGCCTTATGGCTGATGTCACTGCCAAAAGCTGCTTGCTTTTTTTCTTTCTTTCTTTTTTTTAAATCTGGTGCAGGTCAACATGCTCTCTGCTCTGCAGGAGTGGAGAGAGTGAGAGAGCGTGCATCTGAGGCAAGAGGAGATATGAGTGACTACTTCTGAATGCTCTGAAAGTAAACTATCACATTCCAAAAATGCAAGGATTTAAAACACTAATAAAGATATGGCAAGGGGTTGAAAAGCTCATCTTATAACAATACACTGCTCCTTGTCTATCACTTTCTCTGCTGTAAGCTGTTTTCTGTCCACTCTCCCTACATAGAAACCTGCTGTACTGTTAACCCTGTAAAAACATTAGCATACTATCTGTGTAACTTTTTATAATCTGGTTCCTCCATGATAAATCTGTCCTCCTAAGGGATTTTTACTGTGCTTGCATTAACTCTCTCTTGCCCTCCCACTCCTCAGTTATATGGTGTCCTAAGAGAATAAAGCAGCCGGCTTCTCTTGTCTAGCCCAGTTTAAAATCAGAATGGGGATTTAATGAGGCGCTCCCAAGGAGTTCCACAGGTGCCAATCAACTGTGTGAATTTGCATATTTTTCCTTCTAGCTAAATTCCTCTAACGGAGCACAGATAAAAATGTGTCACCTGTTTTGAAATGTGGTAGGACTTTAGTAGGAAACTGCATGTATACTATATCACCTATCCCTTAAATATTCAATAATAATACTTTGTACCTTTACAAATGGATGCCATTAACATGTCAATATTTATTCTGAGTAATTAGCATTATTAGGCTATTACAGGTATTATTTCTATTATCTACTCCACTGTGGGCTACAGAACTACGTATTTCCTTTATTGTGCTATAGTAGTAAACAAGTCTAGAGAACCTGTAACACTAATTACTTTCAAATAGTACATATAACCATTTTAACAATGTCTGCTGTATTATATTTGTATTTGTATTTTAGTAATGCCCAAAGGTCTCAGTAGGAGTTGGGCTAGGTTCTTACATACCCAGAACCTAATCCTGCAAACTGATGCTCTTCAATGAGGCTGTCCATGAGAACCAGGGTCTTCTATTTCTGGAACAGCTTGCAGGATCAGGGTGCCCCCCCAGACTTTGTAATATAAATACACAAGACAGGAGGGGGCAGGTATGGCGCATGTGAGCAGAGTGATGGTTAACACATGTCATGTTCCCCTTTTTTTGGTGGTGTTACATAGTGTACACCACAGAGCACGTACCACAACTCTAATTCCCTGAGGATGCCTCATTTCCCGACACAACTGAGTACGAGTGTTGGGGCTGAGAGATTGTGAGGAAAAACTGGTACGTGTGTGTGTCGAGGGCAACAGTGGGGCAGAGTTAAGTGTATGGTGTGAGGTCTGTGGTGTTCAATAGATGTGGTAATGGTTTAGGGTGTGCTTGTTGGTGAAGGAGTAGAGGATATGTACTGCTCGGGGGCTTAACTTTTCATTTCCTTATTGCTGTGGGTTTGTGAGAGGCATATTGTGTAGCAAACTGAACTGCTTCACAAGGAAGTTTTTGTGTGTTAATATAGTGGAGCTTGGAGGAATGGCAAAGGAGCTCAGTTAATAGGAGTGTGGCCATATTGAGCAGAGGAGGAGTGATAGGAAGAGGAAAAGAATGGGGAGGAGAGGTGCAAGGATTGTGAGGCTGCAGTGTTCCAACATCTCCCCTCACAATCAGTTAGTCAGCAGAGATAGCATGTCAGGTATCAAAGCTGAAAGACTGAAGTTTGACGACCACCCATTGGAGGGCTCAGAATGAGTGCTCCCGTTACATACATGTATGCGTGTGGGTGCATTTGCTTACTCGCTCCCGGGCTGACTCAGGAGTTTCTTCCTCCTTCAGCCTATGTGGTGGGAAATGTGGATATATGCAACCTACTGCCCTGGATGTGGAGATTGACCTCCAATGGAGGGGTCAACCATGCTGGTTCCAGAGCAGGGGAACGAGGGGCCAGCCATCCCTCAGCTGCACCCCACTCCTCCATCCTGTGTTGTTCCTCAGCTCCATCCTCTCAGTATCCCCTGTGGGTCAGGTACCACTAAGTAAGAAGTCCACTTCCTAAATGAGTACACTGAGGCACAGAGGGGTTTAGTGACTTGCCCAAAGTCACACAGTGAGTTAGTGGCAGAGGTGAGAATAAAACACAGGAATCCTCTTTCCCACTTCCTCACTGTAACCTCTAGACCAACTATAAATGTTCTCTGTAACCGTGTCCTAATTTATTGCCTGTGTTATCTAGAATTGTAGTGCAGTAATGTCTGCAAAAATGAGCATGCTCTTCCTATAGACAAGAAAAATCTTATCACAGAGCACTTACCAACCGTAGACTCTCTCTAAGAAAAGATAAGATTTTATCATCTCATCGTGGACATTTATGCTTTCTTTAGCATTCCTCACTGGATCTGTTATACAGAGTGTGATTTCAACATTAGAGAAAACAACCATAACTGTTGCTTTTTTAAGCAAAAAAACAAAGTTAGCAAAAATAAGCTCCAGATTAAATTTAGTGATTGTGCCTTCACTAGTCACAAGTTCCTCAATCACTGAAAGGTTGCTGTTCAGTGGAAAAATACTTTTGCCAAATCTTAATCCTCTGGATTTTGCAATAAAATGCAGCTAGCCTGTGCTACCTATGGTTGGGGATGGACTCTTCCACCTCTAACCTCTTTCCATGAGAACCCTCTGATTGACTTATTAACCTATAGGCCAGTTGTTTTTCCCTGATTTTACAAGAAGAAATAAGCAAAAACAAATGAAATCACTAGAGTACTCTACGCTAGTGGTATAGAATACCATATTGTAATATGTAGGTGCTAGCAGTTTATCCACACAAAATACTGACTTAAGCTTTCATTTCTCAGTCATCGTCCCAGGGTGCCATACACTGAGTGATCAGTGTCAGAATGAATCTTGAGCCATTAAGATCAATACACTCTGGTTAATCCATCAAGGTCAAATTAATAAAAGGGGAAATTCACTCGTTAGAAAACCGTTTGTGCAAGGCTCTCTGCACTTTGGCAGTCCTACAGTACCCTTGCTCGGGATGATACTGGCAATGGCCAGGAAGGGTACCCTGTTTGCCATTTCCATGCTAAAGAGGTGGGTTCTGGTTTGGCTCTGAGTATGCTTCTGCAGAGGGTAGTTCCACAGTCAGTTGGGAGGAAAGATCACTTGATTTACACATAGGTGAATCCAATAACTTAAATCCTCCTCCGCAGGGAGTGAAGAGCAGTAACCACTATATTAGCCCATAAGCTAAAGTGGAGGTCATAGAAGGAGAAAGGTGCATATCTGAGTGAATTTTCTTTCTCCTGCAACTCTTATGCTGGATAGCCTAATCTGGTTTTATGCAGTTTCCTGCCTCATGTTTTCCTATAGGCTCTTTGTGTTATTGAAATCCTGCACACTTCCAATACATAGTAATGAAGGACTGAATTTGAGTCCTAGATTCTTGCTTGCATATATTCTTCCCGCTTACCATACACACTTTAAAGTGCTCTGCTGATGTGCACCCTGCACTGCAGAGGACCGAGAGAAGCTGTTCTAGGAAATAGTGCCACTCTCAGAAGGTCTGTGTTGATAACGCAGCCTTGTCAGATGATGTGAACTTTATTCTTACAGATATATTGGTACATCTAGGAGGCGTTTGGCAGTCTGAATGAGAATAAAGTAAACTAAAAGATGTTAGCTACACTTCTAATAACTCCTGGAAGGGCCAACCGATCCACATAGAGTGAAAGTCTATAGATGGAACTGTCCATGAACAGTGGTCATGCAGTTACCACCAGGTGAATGTTTTGTGGTCTATGCAAAATAAGTTGGGGTGTCTCATTCCAGTTCATGGGCACGTTGGGGGATGGGGAGGGAAAGACCACCATCACAGATCACGGGTGGCACTTCGTTTTGCTATCTCAATAGAAAGCCTAAGGATTTAATAAACATGGTGAATAAAGAGCCAAATCTGCATAGTGCCAAGCACTCCTAGCTCCTACTGAAGTCTGTGGAGTCTGAGGGTTGGAAGATGTTCCGTTTCAAATTGCTAGAAGTAGTTGCATCAGAATAAACTTTTGAGGCACATGCATGATCAATATGGGTGTGATGTCACCTGTGCTACAGCAGTGTCCAAGGCAGTCAATCCAGCTCCTTTCATGAGTTTAAATGTATACAGGACCTGAGTCTGAATTCACTTTGAAATGGAAGAGTTAGCTATTTACTACCCCTCCCCTTCCACACTGCTATGCTTTCTGTTTCTATTAGCACTGAAAGTACTGTAATGTTGTGGAAAAGGCTATTGTGCCATGATATATTTCTTTGGGAATCTCACGGGAGAGACCAGTGTTGCAAAATTTACAGCATAATTTCCAGGACAAAGAGATTGATATTGGTGCTGGTTGTAAATTTTCAAATGTTTTCCAACAAAAACACAGGGGAAAAAAAAGTTCATGGAAAACTATCCAATTTTTTGACATTTTAGTTGATATGCATTGCAAAGTCAGTGGTGTACATCTGAACTCCTAAACCTTGGACCTGGTGCTGGGAAATGATGAGCTCCCTCAAATGAGGCCAAGTACAGGGTGTGTTGCACCTCTCAAGAGCTCATCTCTTGCAGGTTTGGGCTCCTCTTTGACTTTGGATCATTAATTTTCTCCCTCATGTGACATTTTCCGGTAGAAGTATTCTATTTTGAGATTTGAAGCCTATAGTAAATTAAATTCATTCACTTGAGACAACTAGCACCATTTAAAATTTAACTATACAAAGATTCAATCAGCCCCATGAAAGTGCAGTTGCAGATCAGCAATTATGGTAGAAAACAGCCTATCTGTGCTTCATGGCAGCGCACTAAAACATTGTCCAGGATGCGCACACTCATCTACTGCATGACAAACATCACTAATAAGAATCTGTTTCCAATATAAATTGGATTTTTACGTGTCACTTTGTTAATGCCTTTGGTAGCTTCCATAGCTGCAACAGTGACTGAAGTGTGCATCAGGGAGTCTGCCACTTTGTACAGCTGCCACTTCTAGCCAGAGATGTTTTCCCAGCTGGATCACCACAGATGATTTTACATTGGAGGCTCTGTATTCACACATCTTGCTTTGGCATCTATCCTGCATTAATCACGGACGGGACAGGCAGCAAGAAAGAATGTTATGCTCTTCAGCATTTAGAAAAATCATCTTTTCTGCAGTAATACAAGTCTAATAGGTCTTGATTGCACACAACAGAAATGAATAATGCAGTTGAGACTCACTAACACTTCTAGGTCAAGAGGGCAGCGTGTGAGTACAGTATGTGTTCAGTAACCAGTTTTGGTTAAATGTATTAATGTATTTCCTCCAACTGCATTGTTTATAAAAGTTCTTCACTTTTCTTAATATGGGAGTGAGGTTGGAGAGGTGGTACTGAGCCTCACCCTCTTTTTACAGCATTCCACGGAGCAAAGGAGAAACATGTTTACATGACTGTTCTTGTAATGTGCGCTGGGTTATAACATAATACCTCCATGCTTCTCAAAGTAAACTGGTTCTTTATTAAGATATCTATATACAGAGAAATTGCAGCTAGGATTCTATCCATGCATATACAGACTGACTTTCTGGTACCTCCTCCAAACGCTTTTGTCCTGTAAACTTTGCTCCTTCCTGTTCTTCTCTATCACTTATACCATTCCAGGAGCACATTAGAACAGAATGGAGCAATATGTCTCATTGGGGTCCATCTAGTTCTGTTTCATATTCTTTTCTTATTTTCAGCTTTCCTTATTCAAGGACTAAAATGTTGAATGAGAGGGAAACCTATGACCATCCATGTCTTAAATGCTGCCAAACAAACATAAGCTCTTTTTTCACCCACCTTGGAGCCCCTGCATCTCTAGCGACACTGTCCTCATCCATCTGCTGAAAACAAAAGGGAAATTGGATTTGATCACAACTTCTAGCTTAGTTTATTAACTTGCAAAGTGTACATGAGTGCAGGGAACTTGTATTTCACATTTCATAATCCAAAATATTACATTTTAACAAGGAAAGAGAGCAAGATCATACATAATGCACATATTTATAAAAGCATGCAGACAAACTCAGTAGTCCTTGATTCTAGCAAAGTTTCCACTGAAATAAATGGAAGTTTTGCCTGAGTTAGGATTGCAGAATTTGGTGCATCATAAATAACTGGGAAGAATATAAGGACAGAAGCAATGAGACTGAAGTAAGGAAGTTGAGATGTATGCATATATGTATTAAATTAAAACATACTGTAGCTATGAGAGGTGTGTCTTGATATGAACTTCAAATATTGGATGTTGTTGAGTTTGTGATATTCAGGACCAAATCTCCAGATTTCATCAGTAGGGTTCTTTCAAGTTAATATGTGTGATCTCTGCAAAACGTTTTTTGTGGACAGAATGGGCTAGGACCAATTTCTAAATATAATATAATGTAATCTATGCTTGATTTAAAGTCAGATGGCATAATCTGGGCCCAGCAACACAATATCAGAGCAAAGAGGAGAGACTGCCCAAAAGGCCAGCTAGAATTCCACCCATGAGCCTTTGCTCTCCTTTCCTGTGCGTTGTATGGTATCATGTGGACCTGGATTTCTGTTTGGGACTGACTGAGGGAAACAATTAAAGGAAAAGAGGGGCACTAAAAACCTCTTCTCTTTGCTCAGTGATCTTTCTTTGGCATAACAAACCTGATAGGCCTTACTCAGCTATGCTTCTAAATAGAAATGAGCCTGAGTTGTGGAGTTAGAATCTGAACTCCCCAGTATTCTTGGGCATTCAGATCTGTTGCCCATGTCCAAGCCTACCTTTGCTCATTCATCCTTTTCAATGTTGCTCAACTTTTATCCTATACGTTCTACTTGTGTCCCCCCCCCCCCTTTTTTTTTCCCCAGGGAAACAACATGTACTGCATTGTTTGTGCTTTTTAGCTACACATTGTTGCTGCATCCTCAGGTTTGTCAGCCTAGATTTAACAGGGAAGCTTATGATGGGATCTTGCTTAACTTGTTGAAGTTCTTGGCCATTGTTCCTGCCAGAGAAAACAAAGGGCCCAGTTCTTGTTGTAGTACAAGTCATATTAAGTTAATGACAGTAAATGTTTTATGCAGGCTAAGCATAGAATATGACCCTATGTATACTCCTTTGACATTTGATGAAATGCCACATCAAAATTCATTTAGGAAAAAAGCTTATTTTATAGAAAACTGACCGCAACATGTCAGTGGGAGGGGGGGAAGATTGAGGTACACTGTCTATCTGCATAGATCAGAGGAAAGGGAGAGAAGTAGGCTTATATGTAAAAGAAAGTTAGTAATATCCAACAAAGCACTTAAGTACATATGTTGTCTCCTTAAAGTCAATGGACTACTTTAGTGCTTTGAGTTATATACGTGCTTATATGTGTTGCTGGATCAGGGCCTTAGTATGATTTTAAAAACCTTTGGAGACTTTTTAAGTGATTAAAAACATAATGACTCAAAATCGATCTGGTAAAAGGAATTTCTTATAGATTGGTTGAACAGAAAGGACAACATAGCGAACTGATGCTAACTGAAGCCAAGCAAGATTATGAAAAGACCACATTGGCAGTAGTGGGAGATTTCAGCTAAAGCTGCAGTGAATTGTCCCTTGAATAATAGGTTCATTCATCAGCACATGCTTTGATGCGCCCATAAGGTTTGCAATAAGGAGCTTCACCTTCCCAGAATTAAAGCATGAAAAATCATACCATGCAGCAGGTGGGAAATGATGAACACGTGGCAGCCAACATAGTGGCTGAAATGAAAGTTAAGTCTTGTTTTTATCATGTGTTTTTTCATGTATTTCTTTGTTTATTTTGTCTAATGAACATTGTACCAACACATTTCAAAATGAGCATTCTCAGGTTTGTATACATACTCTGGAAGCAGTGAGATCAATATAAAAATGTGCTTGTGAATTTAGATTAATCAGCTGATTGATTTTCTAGACAGTAGAAATAAGAGAAGAGAAAAATATTACTTCATTAGTTCTAATAAATGGGCATCCTTGCAAACCTCATTTAATATTGACATTTTATATATGTAGACACACGAGATATTAGGATTGCTTTCCTACATACCCAAGACAGACCACGTGGAATCTCACAGAGTAATGAGTTCTAGAATCATCACTGACAGCAAGGTCTATGGCTGTGCTGATCCTTAAAATAAATGAAAATGTAATGGGTTTTCCTCATCATATATTCCACATTGCAAATAGATATTGTCTTCCAGGAGCATAGTTTAGACAAGTTGTTCAAACGATTTTAAAAATGCCTATATGCTGCAATAATGTACTTGGCAGAAAGTCAGTAAATAACAAATGATCTTTTAGCTATCATTTATTTTTTGTTTTTGTTTCAGGATCTTGTATCAACAGTGTGGTTTAAGGTAGCATCTTGTCTCCCACACCCACACTCCAACACTTTTGTGTCTTTTCATTCATACTTTATGTTCTTAAGAATCTTTTTTTTTTTAAACTCCAAACCAATTGCTTGGTCTGTTAATTTTTCATTTATGCTCACCTCTGCCTTTCTGGGTTCCAGTCAGGAGAGAAACAAAATTGAAGAGAGGCTACTGGAAAGCCATTCTTCTGGATTTCTGGTTTGATTACAGATAGGAAGCATCAGAAATCTGATGAGAGAACCTGTTGTGAGACAGAGGTCCAAAACATTCAGGAGCGTCCTATGCAAATGTCTCCTCGAATCTAGTAGAAATTCTGTTGCATTTCAAGGATTTTTAAATTTCTACAGAAAGGAGTTTATTCTCTATTAACTTCTATGCATTTTTGAGATCAATTGGTGTTATCACTATAAAATTCAATAAGACTTTTTCATATAGGAAACATCTGGACTTTTTGGTGCTGAACTGAATCAAGCCCAAACTCTAAAACTTTTGAGGTTCACCTATTACTAAAAGTGACTTTGGAGACCTTCTCCTGTAACTTACTCTTATGAGTAACCTGGAATCCTAGTCCTGAGAGTAGTCTATTGAGATTACTTCCATGATAAGGATAGCAGTTTTTCCATTGCTGAAAACAAATGTATTAAAGGGGTGTCTCTTGTAGGATTAGACCTATTGAAAAAACTAAACTGATATCCCACCCCCTGCAGCAATATTTTACAGACTTCTATTATATTCTCAAATGTCTTAAATTCCGCAGTAGATAGAGGTTATATTAACTAACCATAGATCTCTTTATGAAAGGCATCTACCAACTGTTTATAAATGACATCCCCCCTCTGAAAGCAACGTATTATCTTTGTGCTCTGTTTAATAATAAAAATAAAAACACAAAGCTGATATGATGCCCCATGTTCTTGCAAAGGAGAACTGTAAATAACTGGAGGGAAACAGAGATGAACACCTGTCATGCATTCTCAGCCACTGACTTTCATTGGCACAGCTTGCTGCAGACCTATAATAAATATACCTTCACATCCAACAAAAATAAACTTATAATAGTCAGTTTGGTTTCTGGCAGTAAATCTGTCATGTGCTGCTTTATCTTGCATTCCCTTAGATAATGTGCTTCAGATTAGGAGTCTCACTTGATTTGAAATTGAGTAAAACTATCATTTTATTAAATATTACATTTTTGTAATTTAATATATTACTGGAAATGAATTTACTCTTTAAATTTCTTTTTTTTGAGATGTCAAATCTGGATGATAAACGAAAAAGGAAATTCCTATTTCTTATTCTTTTCTTCATGTTAGATCATAAGATTTAGCTGAAACATCTAGTTTTGATTTTTTCCAACAGTCATTTCAGTTTACCAAAGGTCATAGCAAATATTGAAGTATATTATAGTCTCATAATGAACCAAATTAAACTCTGCTGTAACTACCCTGAATCCAGTAGATTTGATTCCAAAGCTAAATTTGGCCTGCTGAACTTCATACTTGTTCTGCCTTATTAGTTTTTCAACGTTTTAAGTGCCACACAACACCAGAACTGTACATAAGATATGTTTGGCTCCCACTTCAGAAGATCCAGGTTCAAATCTTGGTTGGTCAGAAATGACATGTCATTGTTTTAGGTTAATGGATAGTACAGTCCAAAATGCATGTACTATGATAACGGTTCTGAATGATTTGCAATGTTCTGGGGAAGCCCTGTACTAACAATTATGGCTTCATCCTGACTTGCACTGAGTCATGCAGAGAAGCTTTGTACAGTGTGGGTCAGCAATATGTGGCTTTCTCTTCAACACATCTCCTGCATTTGAGGGAAGTCCCTTGTGTGTGATGCCTAATTTTACATGACCTCTAATCAATAAGGAATGATTGAAAAATGTGATCAGATGAACAGTGTGTTTTCACACAATCATGCAAAGGACCATACCAGTGTTTTTTGTCCCAGGAAGAAACCAGTGAGGGGGATGGTCCTTAAACGTAAGCTTTGTTCTGAATTTTTCAAAAAAGTGCCCTCTATTTCCTTCCAGAAAATGCTAGCCAGTTCAATTAGCTTATCAATTTCATTAACACCAAAATTAAGATGAGAACTTAAGTGTTGGGTTGTATGACAGAAAGTATAATGCAGAAAGTCACAGTGCATCCTTGGTTCCATCTGCAGCAGAATACAGGCATTGCAATATTCTTGCAAGAAATCTGTTTCGAGTTTTCTCAACCATTTGATAGTGTTTCACATAGGTATACATTTGGCTTACTCGCTTAGGCTGCATGTACAGCCATCCTGCACTTTTGGAGCTCCACAAGCTGTGGGGAGAGAAACCAAATAAATATAGCATCCTTTTAGTGATCATGAAAAGTAAACTAAACTGATAAGAAACAGATTACTGTGCTTGATGCTTAATCAAATGACTGAGCGATATTTCCATAAGCCTGGAAAGAATTTTGTAATTGAAGCAGCAGAGATTTCATAGCCTGTGCATGCCTCAGGCAACATCGGCACAGTTATTGCCTTTTTAAATGAAATGCTGCCTTCACTCCTTGTTTCAGCAGCAAAATAACACTTCCATTTAACAAACTAAATTAGCATAGCAATTCTACTATAAGTGAGATCAGCACTGGATATTTAAAAGACTTGATACAGATTCATAATGTTGTGTAGTTTATTTTCATGCATTTTAAGTGTCACAACAGAAAAATTCAAGGACCTGATTCTAAATCTTTTGTCATTGCTTTGGAGGAAATTTGACAGCTCTGGTAATCAATTTTTAATTACCCTTTCTGGCACTGTAATAACATGGTGATTAGTTTTCCTGACAGGAAGATAATTATGCAACCTGAATTATTCAGTAAAGTGAAGTTACTGCTGGGGAAACCAGTAATAGATCCAGCATCTTTTCTCACCTAAAGGTATCTTGAGGGAATCCCTGAGCTAGCATGTTCTGTGACACACAAAGATTTTTACTGCAATCTCCTTGGATATCAAACATTGCACATGAGATTTCAAATAATAGATAATTTGAAGAGAATAATGTGAAAAGACACTTCTTAGAGAAATATTTTAGACACCTCTTTAATAATTAACCCATTGTCTTTTTTTAATTTATAATTTATTGCAAATGTTCCCCAAAAAATAAGGGGAGGAGAAAAAGAACAAAAAAGTAAAGGAATCGAAAGGAAGGAAAAGGTAAGGAAGAAAGGGGGTAGAAAGGAGACAGGAGAGTGACATCTTGGTTACCATCCACTAGGAATTAATCAAAGATTTCTAAAATGTTGGATCAAATCTCTTCAAATTTGTCTGAGGTCTCTCCTCTCCAAAATGTTACCCAATCTTTAACTGCCAGATCAGCCAAGTGGCTATGCCAACCTTGTGTCCTTGGAGGCAGTCTACTCTTCCCTCCATTCAATATGGGTTTCTTGGCTAGAGAATCAAGCTTTCCACGAGCTTTTCAAGCTGATGGGATACATCCCAAGACACAGGTCTAGGCAGTAATTTTTAAAAGGGGGGTATACAGTATCATGATGATCTTCCTGCCTATGTCTAGGCAAAGGAATTGGATTCTGGGGCAGTCCCAAAACCCATGAGACAGAGTGGCTCTGGGGAGACCCATATTTCCAGCAGCAGTTTGCTTTGGGAAGGTCCATGCACTGTAACCTATGTGCGTACTAGTGTGAAAGAAATATAATTTTCTGCCGAATCAGCTTTAGCCACAAATCAGTAGTAGAATTTTTAATTTTTTTGGCAAGGTGCTTTCCCTTTACCTAGGGTTCAAGGATATACACACATCTTTGTTCCAGGGCTGGCACAGGCTATCAATGTTAACGACGGTCTTTTGGGCCATGGCATCATAACAGGCTACCGCGGGTTGGGTGAACCTATGGAGCACTCTCCACATCAACAACAATTCTAGTGTGTGTGGTGCTCCCAGCACATCAGATCCAAATATGTCCTTCAAGAGATGTTTAAGCTGCAGCTAATGCCATGCAGCTAGTCCAGGTAGGCTGTACTGTTTGAGTGCTTATACTGGCAGAAACTGCTCCTCTGGGATCAATTGAGAGATCCAGATTATCTCCTTGTGCATCCTCTCTTTTCTCATTAATGATTTATTGTCAATTTTCAACAATGGGTTGCTCCAAAGTACAGCATTAATGTGTGAGAGGGGATGGAATTTAAATTTTATAGCCAGTGTCTGGTAGCCAATATTGTATGGGACGTTTTATGATCCAAACGGTTATAATCTGAACCCAGTATTCCTGCCAATGGAAGGAGATGGACCAACTGCCGTTCCACCAGCAGCCAGGTCCTGTTATGTTCTGGAGGCACAGGGCTGCCTGGTTAAGGATAAAGGCTGTATGATAATGCTGCAAGTTGGGGAAACAGGAGTTGTAATTTACACAAAGCCAATCTTGGCCTCCCAGCTCCCCACAGAGAAATATTTTAAAAAATTCATTAATTTTGCTAAAATCAAACTGAAGAATAGTAATTGAGGGACCACTCAGTATATACAATATTTGGGGAAGCACATTCATTTTGATACTATTAATTTTGCCCCAAAGGGTAAAGGTTCTCTCTGTCCACATCTCTCAGTATCTGGGGTAAAATGAGCTCTAGATTAATTTTGAACAGATTTTCTAACTCACTGGGTGATGAGTATCCCTAAATGTTGGAATTGTAGGTGGCAACCCAAAAAATTACTATAGATATCCCTCTGAGCATGTTTGGTTATGCCCGGGATTCCCAACTTTTCTCAATTGATTTTTGGAGAGGGGTCCAGATTCATTAATTAGATTGAATAGGTTTGGAACAGAATCTTGAGGTTTAGACATATGAACAAGAGTGTCATCAGTATATCACATGAACTTGTGCTCTCTTTGGCCTGTCTTGTTGCCATTTATATGTTGATTTGTACAAATAAAAATAATTACAGGTTCTAGGGCTGGGTCAAACAGCACAGGCGGAGGGTGGGGAACAGCAATTCAGTCTCGTAACCCTCTGAAGTGGCAATGGTTCTGAAATGATGCGCCTGGTGATGATCCTGGAAGAGGGGTTCATATAAAAAAGTTTAATCCAAGAAATAAATTGACTACCAAATCTGAGTTTAGCAAGAACGTAAAAAAGGTAATCCTAGGATACACAGTCAAAGCCCTTCTGAATATCCAAGGAGATAGTGACAGGAGGCTCCTTTGACTCCCTCAAAGTTGCAGGGATGTCAGTCAGTTGCCATAAATTGTCAGATTCATGTCAGTGAGAAAGCCCCCACCTGATTGACATTAATAATTTGGGACAGGATTTTATTCCAGCTTTTTGTTCTAATTCAGAACTAACTTTTTTTCAAAACTGCAGATTTTTCCATGGAATGGAAATTCCAGTTCCTGCTCAATTTTAATGACAACCCACCTCTGCAAAAGGTCATGAGTTTTGGTGCAGCCTGCTAAAAAGAAGAGCCAGCTGTACAATTCAGATCCAGGTTTCTCTGTTCAGATCATCACTAATATAAATACACGAGTCCTAGACCCCCATCTGTACTAATTCAGGCTGAAAATGTTTTGAGTTCCTAGCATGGACAGGACAAATATTTTACTATTGTTGTGTAAAGCAACCTTGACACTTGGTGTGGCCAAGAACACTTTCTGAAATGATGCTTCATAATGCTCTGTGAGCTCTGCTTATTACACTGATCATACTTGTCTCAGCATTATGCTGTGCTTCTCCTGTATCCATCTGCTTATGTGCCTACCTACTCTGTGGGAATGTTTTGATGCAAAGTTAATATTTGTATAATCCTTTGAAAGGGTAAAGCACTATATTGGTTTTGGTGGCGTTAAACATCTAGACTAGAACACCCAATGTTAGAAAAAAAAATCTGTTTTCATAAATGTTGGGGGTTTCTTCAAAATGTTAGTAACCCAAAAATTAAGCATTTTTGGTGTTTTGGCAACCAAACATTTTTGTAGGGGGAAAAATTACCCACCAGCTCCAACAAATGTATTTAGGTATTATATTTAGAAATATAAAATAGGACATTACTAAAGTATTACATACACAAATGTACTTCCCACTGCTTCTCTTGCATTACTCAGCCTAGAGCACGAGCATCCTAGGAAATAATCTAAATCCTGTTGATGCTGCTGCCCTGATTGTAATAACTGTGAGATGGCATCAAAGTCCTTACTTATAGTACCCTGAATAAATCATTTACCATAACATGGGATAATTTGACAACAGGAAACCAGACAAGCCCCAGGAATAGGAAGTATGTCTCTCATTTGGTTATAATGGTAGATCTGGAAGGGGTGGCTATTTTCTTGACCATCAGTTTAAGTAAAATTTTAAATTTCTTTATAAGTAAAACTAAAGAGCTTGATCCTTAGTGGTGGGTGGAGGTATGCAGAGGCCCAACTTCTGCTTAGTTACTTTCTCTGCCAGGTGAGCCAGAGAATCTAAAAATTTGGCTTAACATCTTGACAGTATCTCTTTAACCAAATCATTATTTCAGCTTTGAACATTGTTGTTCACAGAATAACTGCTTGTTTCGCTAACAAGGTAACTGACTTTGTTTATGGATATGGACAGATTGTGAATGTTGCAGCAAAATGAGGCCTTGGCTGTTTAGTTGACAAATATAATTGATAGGTCAAAGATGAAGGAAAGAATTACACGCACTGATAGTTGTATACTGGATCAAGGGTAAGGGGGAACCTCTCAATGGCATATTACAGATGAAACACACATTGTTTTAGATTTTAACATTTCACATCAAGTGGGGAAGAGAAATAATAGCAGTATAATATCTTCTCAATATTCATGTATTAAAAAAGTAGATGACACAATTTGTGTATGACACACAAACCCAGTGATTAGAGGCTATTGCATGTGACTTTATTAATTCTGAAATAGCATGCAGAGATCAGAACAAACACACTTTTAATACATCACCTAGTGGTGGGGTTTATGGTTTGGTTTGGTTTTCATAAACTGAGGTCTTGATGGCACTGTGTTCACAGGTGAAACAGAGAAACATAGGACCACTCTCAATTTTGAAGGCCAGCTGACTTTTCTGAAAAAGTAAGCACTTATTTTTAGGGGTGCTGTCTAAAGCTTGAGTTGACAGTTAATTTCCTTGTTCACTTTTTGTTCACTGCTTCATAGGGGGAAAAACATAATTTCTAACACCACATAATAAGCACTGAATACTATACTAATACTAGAGGCATTCCTCCATAAAAAAATAACTTTTCTGGTTTCAACAATTACTTAAACAACTCCCAAGAAAAAGTGTGTGTATGTGTGTAGGGGGGGTCTGCTCCCTCTCTCTGCCCTTAATGGCTAATGTGCTCTTAGCTGATTGAGAGGTAATTTACCCAGCCCGGACCTACCGAGCAGGAAGGGGCAAGCTGGCAGTAGACTGGTCTGGGTGCAGCCTGGGAGAGCTAAGGGGAATGAACTACTGTAGCTGTTTTGTGGCTTAATTAAAACAAAAAAAATCAACTCTCCCACAACCTCAGAGTGTGGGTCACCAGGCCCTGATGCAACTGCAATTTCAACTTCAGGTAATTTTATGACACAATTCAACTTACAAAGCCCCCTTAACATGTGTATAAAGATTCTAAACCCCAATGACTAGTCAATAATACCCAATGAGGATGCCCTTGGAGTGCAATGGGGGATCCTTACACAATTTCCATGGAAATCTAACATTGGGAGACAGATGGTCACCCACAAGGCATGCCAAGTTAGTCTGATGGTCAAGACCATGAGCGCTTTTTTGGGTGGTGTTTGTGTTTGTGTCTGTGTCTGTCTTCTGTTTTCCCCTGGAGGGCATATCCCTCCCTCTATTGCAAAGTTAATCAGTTAAGAAAAGTAGAAGTAGTATACCAGAGACAAAGAAACAAAAGAGAAACAGCTGAGGAAAAAGAGGAAGTCCCTGGTGAGTTGTAGCATTTCTGACTGGCACCAAATTCTGACTGATTAGTCAGATTTCAATTTAGATTTTACTGAAAGTGAGTTCCTATCCTGGATAGGGAAGTTGGCTTTGTGTGTTTCTCAGTGTCCCATCTGGGGTGCCAATCTGTAGCCTGATCTATAGATTATGTATTAACTATAATGATTACTTAAGAATCCCCAATCATCACTTTGAGGGTTGACAGGTTCCTGTTCCAAGATCAGGCCCAGTATTATTCAAATTATTATATAGTTAAGAACCCCGATGTGCACTGTTGCAACATTCACACTATAGGAACACTTCCATATTTACAAATAGTTTATTAATACATTTAGCACAGTCACAAACACCCCAACTCAGTAAGGTAGATAGAGATACTACAGAATGTATATTTGCACATCCATATACTCACACCATCCCTTGTAGAACAATCTGAAATGTTAGCCATCATCTTCCTCACCACCATCACCGTCCCCCTTCATCATCAGTGATCATCATTCTGGCACCTCCTAAGGACTACATCTCTTTCTCCTACCACCCCATGTCTGGGATGCAACTTTTTTATATGATACGCTGACGCCCCTATGTTTGATGCATATTCAGTATGGGTTTTTCCCCTTTTCCTTATTTGCATATCTTCACCTAACTAATGTTGGAATGTCTTTCTCCTATAGGTTAGCGTATCAGTGATCTCAACTTATCATATATGTCAATTCGTTACCCTGGCCCTCTTCTGGTTAAATATCCGTGGCTGTAGCTCATGTACTTGTTACGTACATTAGTTTGTTATCATTCCACTCTTGTGGTTGGGTCATATTTCTGTTGTCAGAAATTCCCCTTAAACACTCTATTTTCAGGTCCCCAGTACATGGGATTTCTGTTGGGCCGTTTATCTGTTCAAAGGTCATAGGCCTCAAGCTTTATGCTAACTTGCTGAAGCTAATGTCTTATAGGATACAGGCCTGTAGGTTCCTTGTATTGCGGCTGAATATAATGCAAAACAGTGAATATAATAAAGGCAAGCTAGCCTTACGGGCTACAATGGTGATGGTCATTTACATCCACACCTGTAGATATTGTAAGTGACCACAATTTTACAGTGGGGAAGATCAAAAGCTTAATCTAATTCTGCTCCAATTTAAAACTAATGGGAGCACAATTGGGCGAGGAGAGTATTTTGACACTTATAAATCTGAAATAGATTTATATTAAAACAAAAATTCTAGGATGGCATCTGGCAAGCAACAAAAGAAATTGACGATTAAGACCTCCCCCTAGAATTGTGCTATTGGCCTTCCCAAACAAAAAGGCCTTTGAGTGAACTCATAAATGCAAAACAGATAATGCGTTTCTTGCTAGCATCTGGATATATGATAGCTGTTAATTGCAAAAAAGAAGGAAGTTATCTCTTTCTTTCACATCTGCATTTGGGACCTGTTAATGGAAACATTCACAGATGCAAAGAAGATTTCAGAAGGGGTATTGTGTGCTCCTCATTCTTAACACATGTCAGAAGCAGTTTAAACCAGACAGCTTTTTAACAAAGAAACAATCATGTATTTTGTACTCCCATTGCTCTAAATACAGAATTTTCATAATAACCATAGTAACAATTTTAGATTTGTAGGATGTGGGTTCAAACAGAAAAATGAAAGAAATAAGGACTGTCCGGTATGGTTTTGTGAGATAGCATCCAGCTGCAAAATTCAGAGCTGGATCTCATTTTGGGTTCTGAGCCCCTTTCCTAAATGTGGGAGGATTCAGATTTGGGGATTCATTTCAGGGACTATATGTTTCCTACAGTCATCTCCTAGCCCCTGAGAAACTTTAGGGGAATTCTAGAGACAATGAAGACCCAGTGAGAAGTGGATGGCATGTGGAAATGGTGGTAGGCTTGAAGTTGATTGATTGGTTTTTAAATAACATTTCAGTCCTTTATAGAAGGGTGAGAACTGTATTCAGAATGCTAGAGGAATTGGTTTTTGACTTACAAGCTTAAAAGAACCAAATATGTATAACTTTGCTTAGCAGTAACATGGTAAAGACATTATGAGAGTCTGAAGAATCAGAGCTTAAATTCCCAGTCATCTGCACCCTTTAAAATATTCGCAAAAACTTATGCACATGTTTAACTTTACATACTGTCAGTAATCCCATTTAAATCAATGGAACTATTTCATAAGTAAAATTAGGCCTATTCATAAGTCTTAAGACTGGAGACTTAGCTCTGGTTTACAATACAGGTGTATGTTGGTATAACTATGTTGCTCAGGGGTGCGGAAAATCCACACCCCCTAAGTGATGTAGTTACACTGACCTAACCCTAGGTGTAGACAGCACTATGTCGATGAGAGGGCTTCTCCCATTGACATAGCTGCCACCTCTCAGGGTGGTGGAGTACCTACGCAGAGAGGAGCAGCTTTCCTGTTGGCATAGGTAACATTTTCCCTCATCACTATAGTGGCGCAGCTGTGCAGCTGCAGCACTGTAAGTGTAGACAAGCCATGAGTGTGGTACATGGATGCAGAACATTAATTAGAATGGAATGAAATAAAGAAAAATAAAATCCAGGTTAAATATCAGGAAGACTTTTCTGACAGTCTGAGACTTCTCTGAGATCTCTTAGTTGTGGAATTGTTTCCCAAGTTAACAATCTGGCATTGATAAGGATGGTCTTTTGGCTGAGTCCCATCCATCTTTATAGAATCTAACAACTTTTTAAAATATTTGTTTCTTTGCTGTCATGTTCTCATTTAAAATATCAGTGATGTCTGATGATCTCCTGGGTCTCTTTACAGTAAATTGAAAATATATGCAAGAACATTTTTTCTAGGATTTTGAAAAGTATCTGAAATCAAATTTAAGTGAAACTCCATAGTACAGTGGTTCTCTAAGGGCTGTTCCTTATTGTGAAAATTATTGCTAGTGTAAAGTCTCATCATTTCTGCCAATGGGTTATAAAATTTCACCACAGAAGTTCTGCATGATACAAATGCAAAATGATTGATTCCATAGAACTTAATGCCCTACTGTATATTGCAAGGAGGAAAATAAATAGCAGTGCAGGCTCTGGGCAGCGCTTACCGCAAGCAGCTCCCAGAAGCAGCGGCATGTTTCCCCTCTGGCTTCTATGTGGAGGCACGGCCAGGCAGCTCTGCATGCTGCCTGCATGGCCAATGGGAGCTGCGGGGCCAGCGTGCAGAGCCCCCTGGCTGCCCCTACGCATAGGAGCTGGAGGAGGGACATGCTGCTGCGTCTGGGAGCTGCACGGAGTGGGGCAAGCCCCAGACCCCACTCCCCAACTGCTGCACTAGAGCGGGGTAAGCCCTGGACCCCACTCCCCAGGGGAGCTCAAGGGCCGGATTAAATGTTTGGGGGGTCAGATGTGGCCCCCGGGCCATAGTTTGCCTAACCCTGGGGTAGAATATAGGGTGTGAATGGGCAAGTAAGATAAGAGATTTGAAAGAAGGAAGCAAGTAAGAACTGTGTGTGAAAAGAATAAATTTGTTAGTCTCTAAGGTTCCACAAGTACTCCTTTTTGCGGATACAGACTAACACGGCTGCTACTCCAAAAGCAAAAAAAGTGATTTTTGGCTAAAATGAAGAGGGGGATGATGGTAGAAGAGAGGAGACCAGGAAGGAGGAAAACCGATAAATTGATAGAATCCAGGCATGAATCAGGGTTTTAGCAGGCAGGATGGAGAGGAAAGGATAGGCTTTACAGATGTTACAAAGGAAGAAGTGATAAGATTTGGTGAAATCTGGGTGTGGTGGGGAAGGAAAAGGAATGGTTAAAGATGACCACGAGTCTGGGGGACATAGGGCAAAGCAGTGTTATGGATAGCAAAAAAGGAAAAAGGGCAGATGAGGGATGATTCAAACAATTACAATGTTGTCCATTATCAACAATCCAGTCTAACAGAGACTCACAGAGTGAGAAATTTCACATAAAACAGATCATGACTCAATTTACCAATCTTAGAACCAAATCTTTCTGTCAGATGCTTCTCCCTTTAGATATCACAAATGATTGTAATTGCTGTTTACCAAGCCATTCAGTTCAGAATATTTATTTTGTTTTGTTTGCTTCTCTACAAATAAATGATTGAGGACCGTGGCTTGAAATATTTCAAACAAGGAGGAAACCACTACATTGTCTTCTAAAATGAACTAATGCAGGAATTACTAGAATTGTCTGTTGTAACTAGCTGTAAATAACTCCCCTCCATATTTTCCTCCTCCTCCCACAAAAACCACCTCCATCAGGGCAAATTGGCTTAGCAATATTATTATTAATAATATTCAGACATGCCCCATGTAGCCTGTCAAGGTTCCTTCCCCACTCTGAACTCTAGGGTACAGATGTGGGGACCTGCATGAAAACCTCCTCAGTTTACTTTTACCAGCTTAGGTTAAAACTTCCCCAAGGTACAGACTATTTTACTCTTTGCCCTTGGACTTCCAGTGCCACCACCAAACGTTTATCTGGGTTTATTTATTAGGAAAGCATTGTTTGGAAACGTCTTTTCCCCCATAATCCTCCCAACCCTTGCACCCCACTTTCTGGGGAAGGTTTGGTAAAAATCCTCACCAATTTGCATAGGTGACCACAGACCCAAACTCTTGGATCTTAAGAACAATGAAAAAGCATTCAGTTTCTGAAAAGAAGGATTTTAATAGAAGTAAAAAGTAAAAAAGAATCACCATCTGTAAAATCAGGATGGTAAATACCTTACAGGGTAATTAGATTCAAAACATAGAGAATCCCTCTAGGCAAAACCTTAAGTTACAAAAAGACACACAGACAGAAATATCCATTCTATTCAGCACAGCTTAATTTCTCAGCCATTTAAAGAAATCATAATCTAACTCGTATCTAGCTAGATTATTTACTAAATTCTAAGACTCCATTCCTGTTCTGTCCCCGGCAAAAACATCACACAGACAGACTCTTTGTTTTTCCCTCCCACCAGCTTTTGAAAGTATCTTGTCTGTTCATTGGTCATTTTGGTCAGGTGCCAGCGAGGTTATCCTAGCTTCTTAACCCTTTACAGGTGAGAGGATTTTTCCTCTGGCCAGGAGGGATTTTAAAGGGGTTTACCCTTCCCTTTATATTTATGACATAGCCCAAGGTCGATGGCCCACAGAACAAGGGGCATTGCCTGAGGTCCTCATGGGGATGGAGGAGGAGGTAGCATTAGTTCAAATTTATATTGAAAGCTCTGGTGGGGGAGAAGGAGGAACTCTGCCTCTACTTTCTGAAGAGTATGGGGAGCTGTGCTTCCTCTTTCTTTAATCCCTGGTTGAGAGTTGGGTGGGGGTGGGTAGGTGTGATCGTGGGTCTAGTAAATATCTTGGTGCTTGTGTTTTTTTTTGTGTTAAGAAGATGTTCCATAATAAAGAAAATATAGAAACCTTCTTTTACACCATTGATTCTATTATTTTGTGAAGAATTTGAATAATAAAGGGACTTAGTTTCTTTTATTCTATTGCAGTAGAATTCACTTCTCTCCACTGGGCAAGCATTAGGCCTATGTGTCACTTAAATGCTTGTCCCTTCCTCAGATTAGCTAGTGCCAGTTTATTTGCCTATTTTTCTCATTACTTTTTTTTTTAAAAAAAATCCTCTTTAGTCTGAGGGTTTAAGTGACTCCTGTGCCTTGTGCTAGCCGTCTGCATGGGGATGAATTTCACCCTGATGGCCCAAACCTGCTCCTGTAGAAGTGAATGAGATTCTTACCACTGGGCTGAAGACTGTAAGCCTAGCTTTATACCTCTTTTGCAAAGTCTTCTGTTAAGCCAGGTGTTTTCAACCTCAACAAGGGCTGTGTTCAAATAGCTTTATGAGGGACCCCTAGCTAACAAACACCACCAGCTTGAACACCTGCCCAGAATTTCTGAGCTCATTAAATACTTCCCTGCGTGGCATTAATAAGTAATAACTTCCTCACTCACAAGCACTAAGTCTGTGAATGAAATAAGAAAAAAATATTAGGGGAAGAGAGAACACAGTATTAGCCAGAAAAACACACCGAGGATATGCCCATATCAGTTACTGCTTTATCTTGTGATTGGGTAGATGGTGTCTTACCAGAGTTCAATCAGGGCTAGCATTCTTATCTGTCTCTTCTAGACATGAATGTAGTTTCCCCAAGGCTAATCAAAACTGAACATACAATGAAGAAACTCTTGCTTGCTAAACAGAAGCTGAGAGTAGGTTACCACTTGCATACCTACGCTGCAAGCAGAACTGTTTCAGAACTATAGTTTGAGGTAGTGTCAGATCACACTGTTGATTCCTAGGAACCTTCTATCATAAACCTTCATTAGCAGGAAAAAGTCTTTCTTGGGCAACAAATTGTCTACAATAATTACCCTGTAGTATTTTTTGTTATAGGCTAATGGTTTATATTTTGAATAGTTTCCATTAGATTTACAGTTCACAAAATGAATGGTAGTCCTGTCAGATTGATCTGGTGATACCTAGCCTTGTAGTTTTTCAAGTCAGCATCAGACATAAAGGATGCTTGAAAAAGCTTTAAAAAACCCCAAACCCTGCTGACTTTTATTCCAGATATATCCTACTTAAATTTTTGTGGG
This sequence comes from Caretta caretta, assembly GCF_965140235.1. Classification (NCBI taxonomy): domain Eukaryota; kingdom Metazoa; phylum Chordata; order Testudines; family Cheloniidae; genus Caretta; species Caretta caretta. The sequence goes on along the minus strand of NC_134210.1, from coordinate 85,565,101 downwards.
GACAGAATAAAATGTATCTGAGTAAAAGGGATAGATTTTGAAAGTCACAGCTAGTCTCATCTCTTCTGTTTTAACTTCTATTTTATTTTCTCCTCTATTTTCTTTATTCATAATATCCTCTTTCCTCTTTATAAACTTTAGTGTTCCTTCGATGGAGGATCTCTTTGCAGTAACCCATTATGCATGTAACCTTCATAAATAAGAACATTTTTTATGAAGGTGCTCACATGTCTCCTTATCCCATTTCCAAAGCTCTATTTTGTTCCAAATTCCTTCCTAAAAGGAATATTCAGGCAGATCTCTAGTCCTTGAGGCACTAGACTAAAATTCCTCCAAACCAAGTGGATATCTGAAATATCTGGTTCAAGTAAGTGGTGTATCCATAAACCAAGTTGAGAGTACTTAACATCAGAATGAAAAAGCGGACAAAACTCTCTCTTGCCTGTGTTAATCAGAGGCCCTGTTCCTTGTGACTTGGGCTGGAGCTCAGGTTATGAAGCCCCCACTGCCCTCCCAGGGCTTTAGAGCCCAGGCTCCAGCCCTAGCCACAACTTCAAAGTGCTGTCTATGCTGCCGGTTTTAGGGTTCTAGTGTGAGCCCTGTTATCTCACGTCTGTCAAGCTGCACAGGGGGATCGCACCTGTTTGCTCCAAAGCGCTATAAAGACACACCCTTTATTGCTCAGATGGTTAAAAGAAGTTATTTAGACCCTGCACCTCCAATATTTGTCCTCAGACATTAGTATTCCAGGTTTCAGAGTAGCAGCCGTGTTAGTCTGTATCCGCAAAAAGAACAGGAGGACTTGTGGCACCTTAGAGACTAACCAATTTATTTGAGCATGAGCTTTCATGAGCCACAGCTCACTTCATCGGATGCATACCGTGGAAAATACAGTGGGGAGATTTATATACATAGAGAACATGAAACAATGGGTGTTACCATACACACTGTAAGGAGAGTGATCACTTAAGATGAGCTAATACCAGCAGGAGAGCAGGGCGGCGGGTGGGGGCGGAGGGAAGAAAACCTTTTCTAGTGATGATCAAGGTGGGCCATTTCCAGCAGTTGACAAGAATGTCTGAGGAACAGTGGGGGGGGGGGGGTATAAACATGGGCAAATAGTTTTACTCTGTGTAATGACCCATCCACTCCCAGTCTCTATCCAAGCCTAAGTTAATTGTATCCAGTTTGCAAATTAATTCCAATTCAGCAGTCTCTCGTTGGAGTCTGTTTTTGAAGTCTTTTTGTTGTAATATTGCAACTTTTAGGTCTGTAATCGAGTGACCAGAGAGATTGAAGTGTTCTCAGACTGGTTTATAAATGTTATCCAGTGTTCTCATCCTACACGACCCGTTGTGAAGAGTCCAGTCTCTTGCTGCTACCAGACTTTAGGGAATTCACATCACTTTAACAGTGTTAGTCATGCATAGGTCACAGTGTTCTCTATTAAGGTTTCATGAAACTTAGGAGAAGATCAAAAGTAAAATAAAAAACCAAGGAAGTCAAAGAAAATAATAAAGCTATTCTGTAATTAAGACTTTAAATTGCCACTTTAAATACGCAATCTGAGTAGCCAGGAAAATCCCATTACAAATACTTAACTAGGACCATTAATTCAACCTAAAATTACATAAAGAGAGGGGATAATTTGGTAACCCATGCATCAGATTTAATATACTTAAGATCTTCAGAATGGTCAGGAAGTGATACTGTATGTCTCTTATAATTTATACTGACACTCACCACCCAGTAGCTGAGCACCTTCCACATTAATTAAATTGGAAAAGCAAGGCTCTTGGTGAACTTTTTGGAGTCTCCAGCTCTTCTTCTGCCTCTTTCTGCTGGGGATAAGGTGTGAGGGGGTGAGGTAGGGAAAGGAGTTTGTCGTTTTTATTGGGAAAGGGAGGAAGGTAAATAGCAGCAAAAGAGGGGAAACATTTTCTATGCCCTCTGCCCCTGTCAGTACAATTACTGCTTTGCTAAGCAGCAGAGACAGTACAGTCCCAATAGACTAAGTGAGCAAATAAGGACGCTATCTTTAGAAGGGTCAGCCTGTCCTCAGAAGTTAATAGGAGGTTGATCAAACCACCTTGCTCTCCTCCCTCAACGGAATTAGCAAAGGTATGTAGGGGCAGTCCCTGGAAGTCTTGGGGTACCACTTAGAGCAGTGGTGGGCAATTTGTGGCCCGGAGGCCACACGCAGCCCATCAGGATAATCCGCTGGCAGGCCGCAAGACAGTTTGTTTACATTTGCATGGCCACCCGCAGCTCCCAGTGGCTGTGATTCACCAATCCCAGCCAATGGGAGCTGTGGGAAGCGGCGGCCAGCATGTCCCTGCAGCCCATGGTTGCCCACCACTGACTTAGAGGCTCACGTTCCAGAAGCCAAATCTGCAGGGTTAACGTAGATTCAGAAGGCAATCCTTGTGAATGGACTCAGGAAAAGCCAGACTCTGGGGTGTTCACTCAGCACTTTCTCAGAGATAGCATGCGCATGTGAGGGCTCTCACCCACCCAAATGGATTCAGAAAATAGCAGATTCAGCTGATATGGGATACAGGCACTTCTTTGCTATTGACTTCTCATTGTCCACAACTTTAACTTTCATTTAAACGAAAAAGAAAGAAAGTCAGGCCTTGTCCATGTGGGGAAGTTTTTTCTGGAATGTTTTTCTACCATAAGGAAAGCAGTGGGAGGATGGCCAGAAGCAGAATATGTAATCTGAAATACGAATGCCTCCACACAAACCTTATTCAGATGTAACTCATTCTGGAGTTATTTCCCTTTCAAAGTGGATTATTTAAAGTGAGATAAAATGCCAGATAAATATAAAATAATAATAATTGTGTGTGAGCTTTAGGCAATTTAGGCTAAGACCCACCTCCCCCTCCAAATCATATCAAACCAACTTTCCCACGTGGACGAGTCCTAAGCCTCTAGCTGTTTTGGTTGCTGAGAGAGATTTGAAAGCATAAGCACAGTGTAGCCAATGTACCGACATCTGCTTGCCTTTGCAGAACCTGAAACAACAATTTAGAGAAGTGTGAGCAGTCCCGTTCATCTCAGTGAAAGCTAATTCAGATGCCTAGTGATGTTGATGTTTAAGATGTAAACTATTTCAGTGCTCATCACGTAAGAAATGGGGAAGATCATATAAATAAGATCTATATAATTTACGTGAGTGGCATCTTGTGAGTGGAGCTTGGTAGAATACCATCACCTTCCTCCCTCATTCCTCCCCTCACAAACTGACCCCCATGGGAAATGATTGCAGTAGTTTCCTGATCACCATCATTTTTCTCTTTCTCTAAAGAATATAGGCTGTTGGTAATTTAATTTTAGTGAAACAAACATGCATGTCTCTTTCACCAACAGGACAGATTTAAAGTGTTAACATCAGAATTTGCTGTTAAAATTGGCAGGTGATAGCAATGCCAAGATATATTTTTCTTACTCAAATGGGCTATTGATTCCCTTTATCTTCAGATAGTATTTGATGCATTGACAATGGCCAGCTGTCCTCTGTGCTTTTAGAGGTTGTAGGCACGTGCTCCAGGAAAACAGACATCAAAAATGAGAACCACTTTTCTCAAGCATGGCATTTTTATTAATTGAATTCATGAGTCACTACTGCCAAAGGGCTTTTGGATAGCAGTAACACTTTTAATCTACCAGAAGTACACATACTAGAAACATAATAGATTGTACCTTCAGCAGACAGAGGTTAAATAGAGAGGCTGCATAGCACCTCGAGTCTCCAGTCTTCCCAGAATTCCTTCTGGGGCTCCTGAAAAGCTTCCACTTGCCAACCTAGACCTATCAAAAATGGGACCCCCCCCTTTACTGTCCAGCCTCCCAGTAAGTTAAGTCTTAGACTGAAAACTGACTGAACCGAATTCAACTATAAATGTTGCACATGCTTGGCATGGCATTTGATGCATCGTGAGAAAGGGTGTTAAACTGTGGGCTTCTAAGGCCTGGTCTACACTGCGGTGGGAGGGAGGGATTGATCTAAGTTACGCAACTTCAGCTACATGAATAACGTAGCTGAAGTCAACGTACTTAGATCTACTTACCATGGTGTCTTCACTGCAGTAAGTTGACGGCTGACGCTCTGCTGTCGACTCCGCCTGCACCTCTCGCCGTGGTGGAGTACCAGAGTTGATGGGAGAGTGCTCGGCAGTTGAGATGCTATAAATCAACCCCCGCTGGATCGATTGCTGCCCGTCGATCCAGTGGGTAATATAGACAAGCCCTAAGGTAATGACAACACTTCTAGGTATTGACCTGTAGGTGGGGGTATTCACATACTTTTGATTAATCAGAAAAACAGAATTCCTTTTCTGGGATCTGAAACTTTATTGTCATAGTCACCTTTTGTAGACCTCTTAGGCATAATCTGTGGACCCCCCCACAGGGACAGAGGTTGAAAACCACTGATCTACAATGATGACAGCACAACAAAGTGCCAAGGAAGAGTATTAGCAGGAAAGGTGCAACATAGGGCACTTTCACTGTATTCTACTCGATTGACTAATCTGTGAAGATCCCAGCAGTGTTAATGGTGCTCTGTAGCTATTTCCTTGTGTATCACACTATGAAACTAGTCTTGTGTCAAAGTTTTTATTGATGGCATTGAAAAATTCAAGCAACATTTCCATCTGAATAAGAGAGATTTATGTAGCTAATCAGGCCTCCTTGTGAAAGCAGGCGATGGAATCTAGAGAGTGACACTCATTCAGGAATCAAAAAGCTGGATGACTGCATTCAGACACAATACTCTTACATTTCAGAGCCTGCCATACAAGTATATATATAATGATCAGAGGCTCTTCATAAATGCTGAATATAATGAAATGCAAAATCATAATTGCTGCTGGTTGTGCTATCATTAAATCCAGTTTATATTTAGAGAGAAGCCATTTTAAGAATGCAGAGAAGAATAACAGATCATTTACATGCCTGAAAGGAGTTTACTTAACACACAGCTGAACTGGCATTCAGTGAGCAGCACACAGCCTAAGACAATTGCACAAACCAAAAACCTAGAGGCACATGGACAAGCTGACTGGCAGCGCATACATATGACTGGCATTTAGAAGCTGGGACATAAAAGTAGTCTAAAAGCAAGTCATTCTAGGGAGCACAGCAAAATAAATGCATTATCAGAAAGCAAGATTCCAGAGTGTGTGTTCAGGTTAAATTTAATCCATTACATGCCTTGAGGTGGCATTTGCTTCAGAGGCCATGCCACTTTATTTTGGCATTATTACTGTTCGTTGTTTGTTTCTTGTATGTTACAGGCTGAGGGAAGCACTCTAAACTTTCAAACAAGCACCATCATGCTCTTCCTCCAGGTTGTCCTTCAAAAATGTCCACTAAGTCACCTCTGTCTTCCTTCAGATCCATCCTGTTTATACCTACTTGACAATCGTTAGTCAGTTGGTGGCTGAAACCACAGCCTATAATGCTGACCAATATTATCCTATTGTTTCCTTGTGCTCTCCTGTACCTGTTTTTTCTCTCATCTTATACTTAGTTTGTGAGCTCTTTGGGGTAGCAGCTGTCTACAGCTCTTTGTTTGTGCAGCACCTCGCACAATGGGGTTACTGGTCCATGACTAAGTTCCTAAGTGCTGCTGTAATACAAAATGAACAGTAAAAGAAGAACACAGAAAAACAGCTCCTGTAGGAAGAAATGCAGTATGCAAACTTTACAACAGTGTGCTACATGAACTGCAGGGTTTTCCATAGGAATTGCCAAAGTGGTAAGGCCAGTGATCCACCTCCTCACAGGTTCCACCTGCAGCAGTAGCCAGCACAAGGTGCTGCAGTAGAATAACAGGGGAATTTTTTCCTGTTGGCAGACAATTAGTAATTTGCTTCTGCCCTGAAGCAAGAATGTTACATCCCTTATACATTTTTATCCTATGTCTTCAGCCCAGCATAAAAAGACTTGATGTGTTTTGGTTACTAGGAAAAGGCCTTTTTCAGACCAGGAAGAAATAATTTGAAGATTATACACCACATAGGAAAACTAAACACCCTTGTGTGTTTAAAGTGGTGTCAATTTCTGATTATACCTCTATTACCAGTGTAATTGCCTGCCATGAATACTCAATTAAGAAAGGTAGGTGCTTTGGCTCAAGACTACGTGCATTTTATTTTAAATGCTATTTATCAGTGTGTTGGGGAGACACGGCTAAAACAATACTGCGTTTATCAATGTAGTGAAACAAAGTAGATGAGATCCCTTTTATTGGACCAACTTCTGTTTTGTGAAAGATACAAGCTTTTGAGCTACACAGAGCTCTTCTTCAGGTCTGGGGAAGGAAGCAGGGTATCTGAGATAAATACAAGTTGGGACAGATTAAGAAGAAGGGGTAACACATTCATTTGAGGGGTAACTAGGTGCCCAGATATCTATTTGTTTTGTCTAATTGGTTGTGTTATAATTAATTTGAACAGAACGCCAGGATACACATTGACAGAGCCATATGGGTGGCACTTTGGTGGGCAGTAACCAGATCTGTAACTCTTGAGCAGTTACTATGGTTATGGATTTTGTTTTCTGTTAATAGAATTATTTTATTGTTTCTATCTTCCCCTCCCTGCACCTTTACTCCCACTCATATAGGAAAGAATATGTGTCAAGTCTTGTCCTTTGGCCAGTAGACATATATTTTAGAATATTGTTTCTAAACAGGGTTATAATCACTGTTCACACAGGAAATTTGGGGCTTAGACTGAAAGCTACTCTGATATCTGTGTTATTTAGTGTCACATCACACCTACCATAAGCAAGCTGGCTCTGAGTGATACTGCCATGAACAACAATGTAAAGTGGCAAGACAAACAGTAACCTTGACAGAACTTCCAATGCAATCAGAATTGATGTTCTCTTTTTCTTAACTCCTTGTGCATTTGTAATTTCTCAGTATCTTTTGGACAGCTAAGGGCACCTTTGTGAAGACAGCAGATCCCATCATAAAACAAATTCCAGTCATATAAACAATATTCAGTGTTGCACGTGTGCCATTCCAGCTCCAATGGTAACAGTGCTGCTCGTATTTGTTATTCACTAGACATGCCGCCTATTTCCCTATGTGTGACTTTGTTAGGTAGCTCTCTATCTTCTTGCGTATTAATATTCAGCGGTAGCACTATTTAAGCTGCTTTGTAAGTGCTCTGCTTTATTATGTATCCTCTTTCAAATGGCTATGCATAACAAGAACGTCACCACACTCCGTTCAGACTCTCTGTCTGGGAAGCTCAGGCCTTGAAGGTATAATCCCAGTACAACACAATGAACCCTCTGGCTTTGCCGATCTAACCTTTTCCCCTAACATTTCTTACAGTTTCTCCCACTGATGCAGTTCCACCGTGATAGCAGTGGCGAAAGTGCAAGTGCAGAGGAGGTGCTGGTGGCCCTTTACATTTTAACCACTAGTTGTCTAAACCTTCTCTGAGCACAGGGGTTAGTCTGCAATGCTGGCTGAAAATCAGAATTTCCATTCCATGGGAAATTCCAATATTTTAACTTATTTTCATCCCAAATCTGAAAGAGAAATTAAAATATCATTTTTTTTTTTTTGGTAACGGAAAGTTCTGATAAATTTCCAATTCTGAAATGCTGAAACGTTTTGGAACAGTTTGACTTTGAACAGCACCCATGTGAGCTGTTGCAATACCTCACGACAGCTGTAGTTCAGATGCCTCAATGCCTCCATGCAAATGATGCAATTGAATGCACACATCAGGCATTTTAACACAGAAATTGGATTTAAAGCATTCATTTATGAAAATGCCTGATTTGAATGTGTAGTTGTGGTATTTGTGTGTGGAAAAAGTACATACACAAACATGCTCTAAATATAGTGGCATTAAGTCCTTTAGACATACCTACCATAAATGTACCAACAGGTGCACAGATCTTGAGCTGTAAGAGCTTGAAAGTATGGGCCTACCATAAATGAAAGAGAACGAGCACGTTTATTTTTTTTACCACACATTATCTCACTCCCAAACTTCCCACCCTCCAAGTTAAAAGAACATTAAGCTTGCAAATTTTAGCCTTCAGAAGTTAGGAAATACCAGACTTATATAAGGTCAGGGGGGTCCTACAAAAGCCTCTTTCTTTATTGAACAGTCTTGATGATTGCCATCAGGTGCACTGAATGAGTCCTGTGGAAAAAAGATTGTGAGATAATGTACATAAAGACTTTTCATAAAGCATGTGCAGAAGGGGGACATATTAAGTTTCTTACCAGCCAAGGAAGGAAGGAGGGTAGGTCAACCCATTTGGTAGATAAGGCTTAAGCCGAATACTGGTTAATGTTCTTTGAGTGGCAGAGCAGCTACAAAAGAGTTGATAACAGAGTACAGTGGCTGTTTCCACACTTGAGTATATTCTCAATTTCTCCCACCCTAGCTGTAGCACAGGTACTAGAGAACACTGCAGTAGTCCAGTCTTGAAATAACAAAAGCATGGATCATTGTGGCCAGGTCGTCTTCTGTGAGGAGAGGGCACAATTTTCTTGCCAGTTAGGGGTAGAGGTAAGGTGTTTCTGTGTAGAGACAAAAAACAAGGAAAGATTTAAGTCTTTGAAGAAATCTGTCTGGAGAAGGAAATTGGACTGTTTTCAAATCCTGGTCCAATTTGAAGTCAAATGGGAACTTTTGTCATGAGTTTCCCTGGGATCAGGATTTGGCCCTTTGTTCCCCACCTGGAACTGGTTATAGTGTGAGCAGATCCAAGATTAAAAATGATAAAAGTTGCAAAAGATAACATGCAATTTCAGTCTGCTGCAATCCTTTATAATTTTTGGTTTCCTCTGTTTCAAATTTCAGTTTCTTCTGCAATTATAAACCACATAATTTTTGCATAGAATTTTTGTCCTTGATGGTAGTGAATGTATTTTAATCTACAGCTGACATGGGAGTGGGGGAGACAATTTTATCTGTAACAGACCCCGTGCAGGGGAGATATCCCTGTATTGCTTCAGAAATGAAAAGGTGATCGTTTTGCCGCAATGAACCCTTCATTTATGCTGGAAAGTCATTTTTTATTTCCTTGTTCTTTTTAGCTTCTTGGTGTAACTGATGGATATCTCAGAATATTTAACCTCCTTTAATATGCCTCTTCTGGGTGTTTCTGTACAGAACTCCTAGGGAAATAATCAAAAAGATTATACTGGTATAATAGAATGAAGCGCACAAACAAGATTACAAAAAGAGTACCTTTGATTTCTGCTTTGATAAAAGTGTGGTCAGGGTTACAAAAATGACTGTTCAAGTATATGCTGGTGCTGCATATTAGCCATCTGTGACCTCCACATCAAATCAGTTTTAGAGATAAGTAAATAATTCACAGCAAATAATTCACTAACAAATGTAACCTCCTTTTCTGCTCACAATATTCATGAGCAGAATGTGGTTTCTTCAAATTTATTAATTATTAGTAAATGTGGTATGAACATATTGTTTTTAATTTCCCCTCACCCTTTGATAGCTTATTAATAGCATGCTGCCTGTAATTATTCTAGGTATTAATTTTGAAATTCAAACTGGTTGGTAACCTAAGTCACATCATAAATTTTCTGTTCACTGATTGGAAGAGCATCTCTCTCTTCATAATCAGGAGGGCTTGAGGAAGCCAAATTCAGAGATGACTTTAATGGTGGTGGTGCAAGTTACAGGTTGGGATGCTGGTATAACCTGAAGCAAATACTCACCAGCAACCACACAACGAAAGCACTAACCCAGGAACCTATCCTTGCAACAAAGCCCATCACCAACTGTGTCCACATATCTATTCAGGGGACACCATCATAGGGCCTAATCACATTAGCCACACTATCAGAGGCTCGTTCACCTGCGCATCTACCAATGTGATATGTGCCATCATGTGCCAGCAATGCCCCTCTGCCATGTACATTGGCCAAACTGGACAGTCTCTACGTAAAAGAATAAATGGACACAAATCAGATGTCAAGAATTATAACATTCAAAAACCAGTCGGAGAACACTTCAATCTCCTTGGTCACTCGATTACAGACCTAAAAGTGGCAATTCTTCAACAAAAAAACTTCAAAAACAGACTCCAAAGAGAGACTGCTGAATTGGAATTAATTTGCAAACTGGATACAATTAACAGGCTTGAATAAAGACTGGGAATGGATGGGTCATTACACAAAGTAAAACTATTTCCCCTTGTTTATTCCCCCCCTACTGTTCTTGTCAACTACTGGAAATGGCCCACCTTGATTATTACTACAAAAGGTCCCCCCCTCACTGCCCCCAGCTATCCTGCTGTTAATAGCTCACCTTTCCTGATCACTCTTGTTACAGTCTGTATGGTAACACCCATTGTTTCATGTTCTCTGTGTATATAAAATCTCCCCACTATATTTTCCAATGTATGCATCCGATGAAGTGAGTTGTAGCTCACGAAAGCTTATGCTCAAATTTGTTAGTCTCTAAGGTGCCACAAGTACTCCTTTTCTTTTTGTGGTATAAATTAGTGTAAGCTGGACCAGTTTACACGCTGCCAGAGTGAAAGAGGAGTGTTATACCTGGAAAAGTGATAAAGGGGAGTGGAGCAGGGCAAGAAGAGTATTGCTGTTTGCTTTTTTCTTGGTTGTGTCTTGGTCTGAGCTATATGCCAATGTGTGCCCAGATACCGGGACAGATGGAACATCGCAGTCCAACTTCCTTCCCTTATTTTACCTCCTCAATGACAAGAGGCCTGCTCCCCACACCCTTCTTTGCTGTCTGATGCCCTTTTATTGGAAATGAGGAAGAAAGAATGAGCAGCTGAGTCCGCACTGGTGGATTATGCATTACTCTCCCTTCCCCCCAGTTATTATGATCTTTAATATCATCTAAAAGACTGTTAAACAGGGATTTCCTGCTAAAAACATTTTACAGTGAAAGGGGACAGGCAATAAGAAATATTGTTAAAATGAAAGCCATTCTTAATATTTTACATTTCTAATGCTAGAACTTTATTTTCCTTTTTCTGTATCTTTAATTAAAAAAAGAAGGAAATGGGAGCAGGATCAAGGCCTTAGTATAGTTTTATCTGATCCAGAGAGGCTTTTTAGAGCAGTACATCTCACTGCAAACGCTGATGCAAACTGATTCCTGGTTTGGAATGTGTCTCAAAAGAAGTAGCTAGCGATCCCAGGTTATTTCCTAATTCATAACTACCTCCCTATGTCTGTGAATGTGTAAATAATATTGTATGTGCACACAGCTGTATAATTTAAAACCCATGTATCTAGTCATAATGGTGATTTACTATTAAAATATAACGCAAAAAAAAAATTAATGGTAGAGACCTGAGAGGTATCTAACTGTTTTCACTGTATTGTGTGGTGTATGATTCATCCCTCAATACAAGAGGAACCTTGAAACAAAATTACTCAAAGTAGATAAAAGCTATAAAATGATATATGGACCATGGGAATATGCTTCTCCACTAAACCTGTAAAGCGTCTCTGCCTTATGTAGATAGCTGATTGCACTCCCACATTTAATATTTGTTGGGAATAAAAATTGTTCTCTTGGAAGAAAAGTAGTTTGGAAGACAAAACAACACACAGTGGGTGGGAAATAGAGGGTTGGTCTGTCTACACTAGCAATTTATGTTGATATAATTATGTCACTCGGGAGTGGTGGATTACCTACACTGGTGGGAGAAGCCCTCCTGTCAGTGTAGGTAGTATCTTCAGTGAAGCGCTACAGATGCAGCTGCACCTCTGCAGCCTGTTAAGTGTAGACAAGCCCAAATCTTTTAATGAGCTCTTCTGCCTCTGTTATGAAATGTGCTGATATTTCTTCTACTTTGTTTTATTGCCACATTTGCAAAGAAAAACAAAACAAAAAACAGTAAGGACATAAGGCCCAGTGATTGGGGAGCCTCAACTTTTGGGTACCTAATTTGGAACACCTTAAACAGGCCTGCTCACTTTTAGCCCCTCAGAGGCAGGAACAGAATCCAGGAATAATGACACCCAATATTCTAGTACTGTCTTGCAGACTACCTCTACAAACTGGTTCACACAGGGTCCCAGTTTGCTTTTGTCACCAGTTGGTCTTACAGCTGAATTGGAAGTGGCCCATAGCCTCAGACCCTACTGATAACTGACGTGGGAGACAGAATTATATAATCAGCCTCTTTAATTAGTGTGAGGATCTTGAATAGTTGGAATGATCTTACCTTACAGCACATTGTATTGAAAGTGAATTTGATCATTGTGTTAATATTTGTTGTATTTTTAGTGTGTTTGTGTGTGTGTGTGTGTTGCTTAATGAGAGCTGTTCCTTTAAGAATGGGGTGGAGCACTTAATTAGGAGTGTTTTCACTGAGCAGTGTGTGAGAGTTTTGACCTTTGTAGTCAGAGAGGGAGGATGCTCCCTGTGTAAACTCAACAGGTCAGAACCTGATTTAATCAACTTTTGGAACGGAGGCTGGCACTTAGTAGGAGACTGGATACCTAAAGATATTGCTAATGAGCTTCAGACTCTTTTGCCTGTAGATCACCAGTCTAAGGCCATGTCTACACTACCTCTTATGTCTGCAAAACTTACGTTGCTCAGGGGTGTGAAACCCCCCGCCCCCAAGCTACATACATTTCATTGGCATAAGTGGTAGTGTGCACAGCACTATGTCGGTGGGAGAGCTTCTCCAGCCAACATAGCTACCGCCGTTCATTGCAGGTGGTTTAATTATGTCGATGGGACAGCTCTCTCCTGTTGGCATAGAGCAGTTACATGAGAGATCTTACAGCGGTGCAGCTGCATCACTACAGCCATGCAGCTGTAAAGTCTCTAGTGTAGACATAGCCTCAATCTAACCCATGCCAGTAGGGATGAAAAGTTGTTCCCATCTAATGGATCTTTGATGGCCTATATGAGATTCATTTTGGTCTGTTTTCCAGCTCCCATGGTGTAAACTCACCCCCATACTTTACACTAGCTGGCAATCTTAGTAGAAAGGCCAAGAACTGCAAGGGCCATGGTGACCGAAGTGCCCCATTCACCCCGCAGTGCAGTTGAAGAACATGCTGTGTGCATGAGAAGTTTTGCCGTACTGCTGCTGATGAATCAAGGATGTCCTTTACCAGGACAGAGCCAATGCCTTTTGCCAGTATTAATTTGCACTTTTATAAAAATATTAATTCATTCGCTTTGCATAATATCATGCCTGGTGAAAACTTGGCAGTTCTACAGATGGTATTTTTAATACCTAATAATGTTTTAACCTGTTATGATTTTCCATACACAATGGCCATGCATGTAGGTTCAGTTTCAATTTTTATTTTAAGTTGGAGCACCCGATAAAACATAACAAAGGTCTTTGTGAGACAGCACAGTGTTTTGTCTCCTCGTGTTACATCAACTGTGTGTCAGAAAATAACAACTGCTCCTACAAACACCTTAGAAACTTAAAGGTGCAGTACAGGGGAATAATGGTGTAGCTGCAACTACCGCACTTGATTATCCAGAATATGAAAACAAACAAACAAAAAGGCTGAAGGGATCAGCTATTCAACTTCAATGAGGCACAAGGTAAATGACGTAATATCTCTTAGTGGCCCTCACCCACCTGGTTTGTCTAATATCTTGGGACCAACACAACAACAATGCAAATGACTTCAGTGAGGTCATTTACATTATATAACTTGTTTACAACTCCGGTAAGGCACATATTCTTCACAAAAGCAGAATTAATAGGATTGCTCTGGCTACATTTTTCAAAGGGCTTCTGAAACTTTTTCATTCACACATGAGAAGTGCCACCTCTCATTTGCACAGAAATCGAATCTTAAGTGCAGTTACCTGACTTGACTGCACACACATGTGTAAATTTTATATGAATATATGTTTCAGAAGCCCTTTGATAGTAAAATTAAATGAAGTAAAAGTGTCTGAGATCTCTGTGAATCTCTGGAAATGTAGTGTGTAAAAAGGTGATGATTATGTGTCCTTTATCTGGACTGCTTAGTTGTAAAAAAACAAAATGATCATGAGCAGGGTTTTTAAGTGGCAGAATTTCCTTTTGAATTGATTAGACTCATTCATCCTATGGGAGAGCTGGGCATACAAAAATGTCAATACTTGATCCTGCAGTTTTCATGGGGAGCACAAAAATATTTTAAATAAAGACCTGGATACAGCAGCGGCAACAAGATATTGCTTTGTCTAATCCCTTACCATATTTAAAGTTTAGCCATCAGTGTGTGACTCTGTATGTCAGCAAAGAAAGCTTTTGAAATTATAGTAAATCTGAATGGATGGGAAATAGGTTGACCCTGGAAATCTCTACTTAATCTTTTCTCAGCTTCCATCAACAAATGACATTCATCATTACGCAACAAGCCTCAAAAGCTATCAACTAGGATTTCAGTCAGCAGCAGCATATATGCAATTTGGGGATAAAGAATTATTCAGTACGTGATGCTTAGTTATTATTGTATTCTGGAAGTTCCATATTCTATTTTGTACATTGTATTTACATGTAGTACATGCATTCTAGATTCTTCTTGTCAATCTTTGCTGGAAATTTCCTTTTGGACTTACTCCCTGAATATTATTTCAGCCTTTGAACAAACCAGGGGGAAGTTTCTACACAGATTTACATTTTTTTTTGGATAAGGTAATCTTGTTTTTACTATTTGACAGCATCCTACAGCACTCCCCTTCTATGCTGTTATGTATGTATGTCCCTTCAACCTTTAGAGCAATGCCTTCCATAATCAGACCCTCAGATGCATAAGAAGAAACTTTACATTTACAAGATGAAGTGGGGGAAACACAAGGCAATAGTTAATCAGTGAAGGGAACACAGCATGTGATCTGATGGACTATGCTTTCACAGAAGAAAGAATAGATGTAAAATATTCTTGAGATAAAATATTCTCAAGATAAAAAAAAAACATAGTTGTGAAAGCATACCTGAAGTCCCATTCCCCTGCCCCAAGAGATATTATTTAGAATCATGATATCAAGCACCTCTCTTTCCTCTCTGACAATTTGTTAATTATTGCTCGTAAAATGGGTACTAATTATAAAATAGTATACTTGGTCAATTTGTGGTCCAAATAACCATAGTCCTAAAACAGGCATATTCCTTGTAAGAACAGACAAATTTACTGCACACTAGATGAAGAAATACTGAGCTGGGGCAAGATCCTGCACACTGAACTCAGTGGCAAAACTCTATTGACTTTAGTGATGCAGGGTCAGGTGCCCTGGTATAGAACCCCTTGTGTATCAAAATGTATAGTTCTTATGCACAGAGAAACTTTAAACAGGGTCTCCATAGCTGCTTTTGTTGTTTATTAACATTTCACTAATGCCCTAGAAGGCTCCAACCAGGAACAGGCAATGAAACAGGATATTTGGCAGTGTGGTCTAGAAGATTGAGCACTGGACTCGGACTTCAGAGTGCTAGGTTCAAATCGTGGCTCTGCTGGTGATCTTGGGCAACACACTGCACCACTCAGTACCTCAGTTTCCCCATATGTAAAATGGGGATAATGCTACTGGCCTCCTTTGTAAAGCCCTTTGAGATCTGTTGATGAAAAGTGTGGTGTAAGAGCTAGGTACTAGTAGTACTTTATTATATTTGAGTGTGTGTGTAAGGTTAGGTTAAAAAGTTACTGTACTCTTTTAATATTATATGGAAGAGTCTGTTCAAGTGATGAAGGGTCAAATGACTGCATATAGTGGCTAGTCTTTGTCATCTTGACACAAAACAGGTTCTGTCAAAGTGTAGAATCTATATTATGGATGACCCTGGGCAAGAATACTGTCCAACATCTAGACAACTCTGTCAGTGGTCTAGTGGGACATGGTAATCTCTTGTCCTTGATTTGCTTCCTAAACATCCTCTCCTACCTTCCCTATACCCTGGTGATCTGCAAGGGTGAAGATTTGAAATGGAATTGCACCTGCAGTTGTTTCTGGGTTCAAAATTTCTAAACACTTTTCCAAATTGGGGCTCACAAACAGCCAAAAATTCAGTATAGTTTTGGAAAAATATATACTGCATATACCATAAATAAGAGTGTAATGCACACTCATTTAATAATACTTTAAATTGCTCTCACTTGCCTTTTCCTCCTCACTGTTGCAAGCCTCTCCATAAAGAACTCTCACTGTGATGTCACAATTAGGATAGCAACAACTGCTGGTTGCCGAGAATATGTGAGAGATGAAGAAAGGCAGCCAGAGAAGGTGAGACTAAACAGCTTGTGCTGACATATTCTGTTTACATTAATTGATCATATATTAACCATTGTAATATATATGTGAACACTTCATTCATCCTGTTTAAGTGCCTCCCTTGTTCTCCAAGTATATGTCTACACTGCAGCTGGGAATGTGCCTCCCAGCCCAGGTAGACAGACATGCACTAGCTCTGCTTAAGCTAGTGCACTAAAAATAGCAGGGTGGATGTTGCAACATGGGCAGCAGCACTGGCTAGTTGCCCAAGCTTGGACCCAGCGGGTTGAGTAGCCTTGTACTCAGATGTCACCAGGGAGTAAGAGGTAGCATCACCAGCTACCTCAGGGTCGTGCCACCAGAATTTGGAGGAGAGAAAAGTGAGGGATGGACAGGCTGAGGAAACAGTCAGAACTGGTTCAAGGGGGAACCAACTGGGGACAGAGCTCAAGGGAAAACAGACTGGGGAGTGATTTGGGGGTTCAAATGGGAAACAGGAAGCAGCGATGGAATGACTGAAGCTGTCCCTTGATACGTCCCTCAAACAACCCCAAGTCCCAGGTTCCCACTGCTCCCCCACCCAAGCTGCCTTGATTCCCTCCAGTACTCTGCTCTCCCAACCCTACTCTTCTTGTGCTGGTGCCAGAAACAGACTCCTGCCTCACTGGTGGGGGCCCTGTGAAGGAAAAAATCTGTGTGTGAGAAAGTGTGTTTGTGATCTGGGAGGACAAACTTGTGCTCTTAATCATGCAGAGCCGGGACTTGAACCTGGATCTCCCAAATCCCAGGCCAGCTTGCTAACCACTGAGTTGTCTCACTCTCAGTTTGGCCAGAAATGACTTCCTAATTAAATTTTTCTCTAAACCAATATGTTTCTTCAAAACATTTCAGTTTCCACAAAAAGGCCTTTTTCAACAGAAAAAGGTTCAATTAGCTCTAGTTAGTACCATATCTTAAATCTAAACTACTTTTCTCTTTATATTATAGATCCTTGTAGTTCCTTATCTCTTGGCTTCCTGGTAAGATTGTGTTCCAATTTTAAACTCCAAATTTGAACAAAAACACATTGTTCTATTTAAGATATTTCTACTGTTTTACATAATACAACTATGCAGGCAATGTAACCACACACACAACACATCAAGGCCTCACATGGAATGCAGAGTTATTCCATATACAGTGCGATATCAACTGACTGAAGAAAGGGTGACTCCTCCAAAGAGAACATCTCACCAGGTACTGATCCCCAAATCTCCTGAAATGGAATACAATATGTAGTAAAACATTAGGTGATCTAGCATGGAGCTCACTTTCAGTAGATTGGAACCTGACAGAAAAGACGTGAAACCTCACAGAGAATGCAATGTGACTTCACACAAACAACACCAGCCTGCACACAACACATCCTGTTTCACTGAATACAACACTCAGCATTATTACCATATGTATACATATGTACATTATATTAGCTGACACTGGAAACTGATGTCACCTCTCACAAGCCAGTGTCACAGAACATACTGTTGTCTGACATAGACTACAATGTGACCCGTAACTGTGGTCACTGAACATGTTTCATGGTACGTAGGAAACAAAAGTGAGAAAAGACTTCTTGTAAAGTTTATTTTCTTTCTTTCATAAACAGTCTTGTCATCATATTTCATTTATTTTTTTCAGTCATGTGTCTAAAATCAGTAAGCACTGTGACATCCTGGAGACAGGGACCCTGCATGTGTACATTGGTTATGCTATCAACACTGAGCACAGGAATTGCGTTGCTTTGGTGTTGTGTCTTCCTTCCCACATGTATGTGAGTGTGACATATTAACACTGGATAATATTATAAGCAATTCTCAGTGGTGTGCCCGTTTACTGCACTTGCAGTATAGCTGCTATGATACTAGCATTAGCGTAGGTGCACTCTTTCTGTCCCCGCTGTTTATGGGTCGGGTTTGTCAGTAGCTCTGTGGCATGGGGGATTAGCATAGCAGCACTTTTGACAGTACAACAGTTAGTTCATTTCCTACTTGGGGTAAGCTTTTCCTTTCTAAGGTTTAGAGGTTATTTACTCTTTTATTTTGTTGACAGATCTCTGGGTTTCAGAGGCAAACAGTATATTCCATTTCATAGACTGATAGAGTTTAGGGTCAGAAGAGATCATCGTGATCATCTAGTCCAGTGGTTTTCAAACTGCGGGTCGCAACCCAATACTGGGTCATGGAATTTAAGGCACTCGGTCTTGATGGCTCTGGTCAGCACCACCGACTGGGCCATTAAAAGTCCCATCAGCAGTGCTGCCCAGCTAAGGCAGGTTAGTCCCTATCTGTTCTGACACTGTGCTGTGCCCCGGAAGCGGCCAGCAGCAGGACCAGCTCCTAGGCGGCAGGGTGGAGGGGGGCGGCACAGGGCTCCGTGTGCTGCCCCTTCCCCGAGCACCAGCTCTGCACTCCCACTAACCGGGAACCTGCAAATGGGAGCTGAGGGGGTGGTGCCTATGGGCGAGAACCGCATGGAGCCACTTCCGTGCCTCCGCCTAGGAGCCAGACCCGCTGCTGGGCGCTCCCGGGGTGCATTGCAGTCCGCGGTGTCAGGACAGGCAGGAAGCCTGCCTTAGCACCCCTGCTGCACCACTGACTGGAAGCCGCCCAAGGTAAGCCAGTGCCACAATCCCCTGCCCCAGCCCTGAGCCCCGTCCCAAACCTGGAGCCCCTTTCTGAACCCCAAACCCTTCACCCCTGGCCCCACCCCAGAGTCTGCACCCCCAGCCCAGAGCCCTGGCCCCCTCCCGCACCCCAACCCCCAACCCCATCCCATAGCCCTCAAACCTGAACCCCAACCCTCTGCCCCAGTCCTGAGCCCCTCCCAAACTCCAAACCCCTTATCCCCAGCTCCATTGGGTCATGGGCATCAAGAATTTTCTTCAACTGGGTTGCCTGAAAAAAGTTTGAAAACCACTGATCTAGTCTGACTTCCTCCATGACACAGGCCATACAACCTCACACAATAATTTCTCCGCAAATCCAAATCTTTTGTTTGAGCTATAACATATCTTTAGAAAAAATCCAATTATGTACTCTCCTGTATTTTAACATAGTGATTAGAATCTTAATAGAATCTTTTGAATGTACTTAATAGAATCTGTTCTACTCTTACTGAGCACCAGATAACTCAGGGAGAATTTCTGTTACCAGTTAGCTGAACTCCTTTGTTTCAAGAACCAGTAACCAAACTGGAAAACTTAGTTACTACAGTCAATTTTTGTATTAGGGTTCCATCCATCCATGATTTAGAAAAGATTAATAAAAATATAACAGATGATTTAATAAATTGATTTTAATAGATTGCTTTAGAGTCCAACTGTTCAATAGATTGTTTATAACTATAGATTGTAACCATTTATAAAAGCTTCCATTGATGTGTTTACAATCATATAGAACATATTCTGTTCATGTCTGTAATCTGCTTATAACATTCATTGACCATCTAGTAACCCTTTGCAAACCATTAATGAAGAGAACCCTAATATAAAATAAGAGCACCACAAAAGCACTTGTTTCCTTCAGAACTTCAGACAATTTGTGTTTTTTTTTCTCTTGGAATCACAGTTATTATTATCACTAACTTCTACATATGAAACCCAACAAAAGTGTTTTAAGGAGACCCAAACATTTATCAGTTTCCTAATTATTCAAGAATTTTAGGGGAGATTTTTAAAAGTGTGTAGAGGGCTTAGCAGTAGAAGCCCTATTTAAGATCAATGGGACTTGTGTTCCTAAATCCCTTGCATGCTTTTGAAAATGCCCCCTTGAACATATTCATGAACAGTAACATTTTGTTTCAGCTTGTCAAGAATTCACCTAATCAATTTTGATCAAGTGGTTTTGAAACACCTTCATGATAAAGTATTTTTTATTTCACTTCCTTCAAGAAGAATTTTTAACAGCAATAGAATGTTAATGTAGATTTTGGAAAGAGTCTTATTATTTCTATTTCAAAACACTAAAGAAAAAGAGATCATGAAGCATTCAGAGTTATTTTGGTGCCTCTTTACTCCCTCTGGTTAAATCAGAATTAAATATGTAATTTCAGGATACACAACAAGACAAACAATATTACCCATTTCAAAATTACAATTTCAATTGCAACCAAGATACATCCTACTTAAGTAACATTCAAAACATACCACAAAAATGATTTTTTTAGTCATGCCCAACAAAACAAGACAGAATAGCCCCCTTTCCATCCTCCTCAATATCTTTCCCTCACTAGTTTTAAGATTAATCTTCAAAGTGTTCCTATAAGTATTATGTAATCTAAAATAAACTAGCTAGACTGCTCCATGTGACATCTTAGAGCCTGATTCTGCTTTCATTTACAATAGTGCAAACCAGCAGTTGCACCGATTGAGCCAGTCCAGATACACTGTTGTGGATCAGAATCAGAACCTCAGCTCTTAAATTATGTAATGTTTTCCCTTTTATGTTTGCATTGCTACCCTCCCTGGAATGGGATAATCCCACATAAAACTACAACAGCATTTGATCCCTCCTGGAAAAGTCCTACCTAATTTAATAAAGAATGAGAGCTTTTCTTTGGTTATCTTTTTGAATATCCTATAAAATGTAATTGAAAATCAAATTGCTGCCATGGAATTCTGTCAGCTAGTTTAAATAATAATAAACCTCTCTAGAAAGGATGTAATCAGTTAAACCATATGGATTTCAGTGTGATCTCTGTAGAGTCCTATTGGTTTAATCTCTCTAAGTGAATGTCTACACTGGAGGCTGGGGGCGTAATTCCCAGATCGAGGAGAAATACATGCCTGCACTAGTGCTGACTGAGCTGGCATGCTATAGGTAGAGTGTAGCCACAGTGGTGCAAATGGCCCTGAGTGTGTGCCTAACATCTGGATGGATACATACTTGGGGTGGCTAGCCCCTCTGCAGTAGTGGCTATGCTCTTTAGCAAGCTGTCTTCCCAAGCTGTAAATTACGCCCTCATACATACCCTAAGAATGAGTGGTCTTCCTAGAGTAGGACAGTGTTCTGTAAAGGTTTGTCTGATCCTCTATGTTCTGATGTTGTCTGAAAATTTACTATTTTAAAAAATTTCATTTAACTTCTCCAGCCACCATCACCTGCGTAGCTGGCAATAACATTGCCACACCGGCCGGCACCACCACAGCTAATAAGCCTACTGCAGCTGGAGCCGCCAGTTCAGCCACCACCGCGGGCAATTCACAAGCCACAACCGCAAGAGCTACCAAAGTCAGGACAGCAGCCATCCCTACTGTCGCAGCCACCACTATCAGTCCTTCCAGAGCTGCCACTGTTACCACCGTAATCACCAGAAGGACAAACAAAGCCTAAGCAGGCAGTGAATGATAAAAGCTCCCAGACATGCCCTCCCTGATGCATGCAATTTAATTGTAAGCTTCTTTAATGAATATAAATTTTAGTGTGCATTTCATTAATTTTTGTCTCTTCATCTCTTTGAAATTCAAGCTAAGAAAAAAGTCTTCATCTGGAAAGGTTTAACAACACCTTTTCAGTCACTAAGGCAATCTAAATGTTTTAGTGGTGACCCATTGTATTTCCATTAAAGAAAGAAGGACGAAATCGAGAACCCAGGGCACAGATTGCACTTCATTTTTTCACAGCATCTGCATTGCAATAACCTTTTATAGAATAATTTTATTCCCAATCCAGAATAACCCACTTGCAACACTGTGGCATGCTGTCCCCTTTCCAAGGTATAGGAACATTAGATTTCTATGTCTCCTCTTATCTGTTCCACAATGTGGTCTTCTAAGACCTCTTTCTCCACACAATCATGTCCCTTGATGTCACCACTTCCTTCTGTACTTCCTATTCTTTACATCAAGCTCCCCTTCCCAGTGGATTGAGATTTTTCCAACATCCCTTTACTCTGCCAACCCCATCAGGGCTTCCTCAAGAGATTCTGTGAATGAATTTCCTTCTTTTTCACAGCCCATCCACTCTGATTTCACAAGCTGCCTAATGCCAGCCAGTGATAGTACGGTGCTAATTGGTTTACTCAACAGTACATCCCATGATTTGCTAAAACTAAGCAGTGTTTTCACCAGCCATGGCATTAATCTTTCACTGACCTGTGCCCCAGCCATAGCTATTTTGGCCATTGCCATCTCTGCCAACTTAGTGATGGGTACTGTCGTGTCTACTACCTTTTCCTTGTAGTAGCAGTTCATATAAGGTGTTCATGTATGGATCCTTTTTTTAAAATGGTGCTTTGTGCTCCTGGCACCAGATTGTGAGCTGCAGGGCAGACAGCTTGGCATAGCTCATGAAGGGTGTGTGGTCAAAGATGCCTTTTGTGTCCCACCATTCTTCATCTAGCTCAGGTTATGGTGGTTCCTCCAGCAGAGATCAGAGCAGGCTGAAGGATACAGCAAACTGCAATGGCTGTCAGTGACCCCCAGAGTATTAAATGTATAACACTTCCAAGTGGGTGCTTCCCCACAGTCCCCACTGCCAGCTTTTAAGAGTTTCCAAGCCTCTAAGTAGTTCAAACTGGTATTTTTTTAAGGCCTGTAGTCTGATGGTCACTGGTTTAAAAAGATATGCAAAAAATAAGGGTATGTCTACACTATGAAATTAGGTTGAATTTATAGAAGTCGACTTTTTAGACATTGTTTTTATATAGTCGATTGTGTGTGTCCCCACACAAAATGCTCTAAGTGCATTAAGTGCATTAACTCGGTGGAGTGCTTCCACAGTACCGAGGCTAGCATCAACTTCCAGAGTGTCGCACTGTGGGTAGCTATCCCACAGTTCCCCGCAGTCTCCGCTGCCCGTTGGAATTCTGGGTTGAGATCCCAATGCCTGATGGGGCAAAAAACATTGTCGCGGGTGGTTCTGGGTACATGTCGTCAGGCCCTCCCTACCTACCTCCCTCTGTAAAAGCAACGGCAGACAATCATTTCGAGCCTTTTTTCTTGAGTTACCTGTGCAGATGCAATACCACGGCAAGCATGGAGCCTGCTCAGCTCACTGTCACCGTATGTCTCCTGGGTGCTGGCAGACGTGGTACTGATTGCTACACAGCAGCTGCAGCAACCCATTGCCATGTGGCAGCAGACGGTGCAATAGGCCTGAAAACCATCCTCATCGTGTCCGAGGTGCTCCTGGCTGCTCGGTAAGGTCGGTCAGAAGCGCCTGGGCTTAATTAGGACATAAATTAGGAGTGACTCGACCAGGTCATTCTCTTTAGTCCTGCAGGCAGTCCTATTGTACCATCTTAGAATCATAGAATCATAGAATATCAGGGTTGGAAGGGACCCCAGAAGGTCATCTAGTCCAACCCCCTGCTCAAAGCAGGACCAATTCCCAGTTAAATCATCCCAGCCAGGGCTTTGTCAAGCCTGACCTTAAAAACCTCTAAGGAAGGAGATTCTACCACCTCCCTAGGTAACGCATTCCAGTGTTTCACCACCCTCTTAGTGAAAAAGTTTTTCCTAATATCCAATCTAAACCTCCCCCACTGCAACTTGAGACCATTACTCCTCATTCTGTCATCTGCTACCATTGAGAACAGTCTAGAGCCATCCTCTTTGGAACCCCCTTTCAGGTAGTTGAAAGCAGCTATCAAATCCCCCCTCATTCTTCTCTTCTGCAGGCTAAACAATCCCAGCTCCCTCAGCCTCTCCTCATAACTCATGTGTTCCAGACCCCGAATCATTTTTGTTGCCCTTCGCTGGACTCTCTCCAATTTTTCCACATCCTTCTTGTAGTGTGGGGCCCAAAACTGGACACAGTACTCCAGATGAGGCCTCACCAATGTCGAATAGAGGGGAACAATCACGTCCCTCGATCTGCTCGCTATGCCCCTACTTATACATCCCAAAATGCCATTGGCCTTCTTGGCAACAAGGGCACACTGCTGACTCATATCCAGCTTCTCGTCCACTGTCACCCCTAGGTCCTTTTCCACAGAACTGCTGCCTAGCCATTCGGTCCCTAGTCTGTAGCGGTGCATTGGATTCTTCCGTCCTAAGTGCAGGACCCTGCACTTATCCTTATTGAACCTCATCAGATTTCTTTTGGCCCAATCCTCCAATTTGTCTAGGTCTTTCTGTATCCTATCCCTCCCCTCCAGCATATCTACCACTCCTCCCAGTTTAGTATCATCCGCAAATTTGCTGAGAGTG
Source organism: Caretta caretta (assembly GCF_965140235.1). NCBI lineage: Eukaryota > Metazoa > Chordata > Testudines > Cheloniidae > Caretta > Caretta caretta. The sequence continues at coordinate 85,540,681 of NC_134210.1, read as the reverse complement.
CAATCCACACCATCCTCCAGATCATTTATGAAGATATTGAACAAAACCGGCCCCAGGACCGACCCTTGGGGTACTCCACTTGATACCGGCTGCCAACTAGATATGGAGCCATTGATCACTACCCGTTGAGCCCGACAATCTAGCCAGCTTTCTACCCACCTTATAGTGCATTCATCCAGCCCATACTTCCTTAACTTGCTGACAAGAATACTGTGGGAGACCGTGTCAAAAGCTTTGCTAAAGTCAAGAAACAATACATCCACTGCTTTTCCTTCATCCACAGAACCAGTAATCTCATCATAAAAGGCGATTAGATTAGTCAGGCATGACCTTCCCTTGGTGAATCCATGCTGGCTGTTCCTGATCACTTTCCTCTCATGCAAGTGCTTCAGGATTGATTCTTTGAGGACCTGCTCCATGATTTTTCCAGGGACTGAAGTGAGGCTGACTGGCCTGTAGTTCCCAGGATCCTCCTTCTTCCCTTTTTAAAAGATTGGCACTACATTAGCCTTTTTCCAGTCATCCGGGACTTCCCCCGTTCGCCACGAGTTTTCAAAGATAATGGCCAATGGCTCTGCAATCACAGCCGCCAATTCCTTCAGCACTCTCGGATGCAACTCATCCGGCCCCATGGACTTGTGCACGTCCAGCTTTTCTAAATAGTCCCTAACCACCTCTATCTCCACAGAGGGCTGGCCATCTCTTCCCCATTTTGTGATGCCCAGCGTAGCAGTCTGGGAGCTGACCTTGTTAGTGAAGACAGAGGCAAAAAAAGCATTGAGTACATTAGCTTTCTCCACATCCTCTGTCACTAGTTTGCCTCCCTTATTCAGTAAGGGGCCCACACATTCCTTGGCTTTCTTCTTGTTGCCAACATACCTGAAGAAACCCTTCTTGTTACTCTTGACATCTCTGGCTAGCTGCAGCTCCAGGTGCGATTTGGCCCTCCTGATAACATTCCTACATGCCCGAGCAATATTTTTATACTCTTCCCTGGTCATATGTCCAACCTTCCACTTCTTATAAGCTTCTTTTTTATGTTTAAGATCCGCTAAGATTTCACCATTAAGCCAAGCTGGTCGCCTGCCATATTTACTATTCTTTCGACTCATCGGGATGGTTTGTCCCTGTAACCTCAACAGGGATTCCTTGAAATACAGCCAGCTCTCCTGGACTCCTTTCCCCTTCAAGTTAGTCCCCCAGGGGATCCTGGCCATCCGTTCCCTGAGGGAGTCGAAGTCTGCTTTCCTGAAGTCCAGGGTCCGTATCGTGCTGCTTACCTTTCTTCCCTGTGTCAGGATCCTGAACTCAACCAACTCATGGTCACTGCCTCCCAGATTCCCATCCACTTTTGCTTCCCCCACTAATTCTACCCGGTTTGTGAGCAGCAGGTCAAGAAAAGCGCCCCCCCTAGTTGGCTCCTCTAGCACTTGCGCCAGAAAATTGTCCCCTACGCTTTCCAAAAACTTCCTGGATTGTCTATGCACCGCTGTATTGCTCTCCCAGCAGATACCAGGAAAATTAAAGTCACCCATGAGAATCAGGGCATGCGATCTAGTAGCTTCCGTGAGCTGCCGGAAGAAAGCCTCATCTACCTCATCCCCCTGGTCCGGTGGTCTATAGCAGACTCTCACCACTACATCACTCTTTGCTCACACTTCTAAACTTAATCCAGAGACACTCAGGTTTTTCTGCAGTTTCGTACCGGAGCTCTGAGCAGTCATACTGCTCCCTTACATACAGTGCTACTCCCCCACCTTTTCTGCCCTGCCTGTCCTTCCTGAACAGTTTATAACCATCCATGACAGTACTCCAGTCATGTGAGTTATCCCACCAAGTCTCTGTTATTCCGATCACGTCATAGTTCCTTGACATCACCAGGACCTCCAGTTCTCCCTGCTTGTTTCCAAGGCTTTGTGCATTTGTATATAAGCACTTGAGATAACCTGTTGATCGCCCCTCATTCCCAGTATGAGGCAGGAGCCCTCCCCTCACAGACATTCCTGCCTGTGCTTCCTCCCGGTATCCCGCTTTCCCACTTACCTCAGGGCTTTGGTCTCCTTCCCCCGGTGAACCTAGTTTAAAGCCCTCCTCACTAGGTTAGCCAGCCTGCTCGCGAAGATGCTCTTCCCTCTCTTCGTTAAGTGGAGCCCGTCTCTGCCTAGCACTCCTCCTTCTTGGAACACCATCCCATGGTCGAAGAATCCAAAGCCTTCTCTCCGACACCACCTGCGTAGCCATTCGTTGACTTCCACGATTCGACGCTCCCTACCTAGGCCTTTTCCTTCCACAGGGAGGATGGACGAGAACACCACTTGCGCCTCCAACTCCTTTATCCTTCTTCCTTATCTTATGGTGAGCAGGCAGGAGATGAGGATGGCTAGCAGTCCTATTGCACCGTCTGCTGCCAGCCAAAGATGTAAAAGATAGATGGAGTGGATCAAAACAAGAAATAGACCAGATTGCTCCCCCCCGCACCGTGAAATCAACGGCCGACAATCATTTTGGTGAGGTCTGTCAGGGGCACCTTGAAAACTTTAATGGAGATTCAGTCCTGCCTGAAATACCAGAGGGAGGGATAGCTTAGTGGGTTGAGCATTGGCCTGCTAAACCCAGGGTTTTGAGTTCAATCCTTGAGGGGGCCATTCTGTGTGACAGTTGTTTTTGTTTCTCCTTGATGTAAAGCCACCCCCTTTGCTGATTTTAATTCCCTGTAAGCCAACCCTGTAAGCCATGTCATCAGTCGCCCCTCCCTCCATCAGAGCAACGGCAGACAATCATTCTGCACCTTTTTTCTGTGCAGACGTCATACCACGGCAAGCATGGAGCCCACTCAGATCACTTTGGCAGTTAGGAGCACATTAAACACCAAGTGCATTATCCAGTAGTATATGCAGCACCAGAACCTGGCAGAGCGAAACCGGGCGAGTAGGTGACATCAGCACGGTGACGAGAGTGATAAGGACATGGACACAGACTTCTCTCAAAGCACGGGCCCTGGCAATGTGGGTATCATAGTGCTAATGGGGCAAGTTCATGCAGTGGAACGCTGATTCCGGGCCCGGGAAACAAACACAGACTGGTGGGACCGCATAGTGTTGCAGGTCTGGGACAATTCCCAGTAGCTGTGAAACTTTCGCATGCGTAAGGGCACTTTCATGGAGCTTTGTGACTTGCTTTCCCCTGCCCTGAAGCGCATGAATACCAAGATGAGAGCAGCCCTCAAGCAAGTGGCAATAGCCCTGTGGAAGCTTGCGATGCCAGACAGCTACCAGTCAGTCGGGAATCAATTTGGAGTGGGCAAATCTACTGTGGGAGCTGCTGTGATGCAAGTAGCCAACGCAATCAAAGATCTGCTGATATCAAGGGTAGTGACCCTGGGAAATGTGCAGGTCATAGTGGATGGCTTTGCTGCAATGGGATTCCCTAACTGTGGTGGGGCCATAGACGGAACCCATATCCCTATCTTGGCACCAGAGCACCAAACCGGCGAGTACATAAACCGCAAGGGGTATTTTTCAATAGTGCTGCAAGCACTGGTGGATCACAAGGGATGTTTCACCAACATCAACGTGGGTTTGCCAGGAAAGGTACATTACGCTCGCATCTTCAGGAACTCTGGTCTGTTTCAAAAGCTGCAGGAAGGGACTTTATTCCCAGACCAGAAAATAACTGTTGGGGATGTTGAAATGCCTATAGTTATCCTTGGGGACCCAGCCTACCCCTTAATGCCATGGCTCATAAAGCCATACACAGGCAGCCTGGACAGTAGTAGCCTCAACTACAGGCTGAGCAAGTGCAGAATGGTGGTAGAATGTGCATTTGGATGTTTAAAAGCGCGCTGACGCAGTTTACTGATTCGGTTAGACCTCAGCAAAACCAATATTCCCACTGTTATTACTGCTTGCTGTGCCCTCCACAATATCTGTGAGAGTAAGGGGGAGACATTTATGGTGGGGTGGGAGGTTGAGGCAAATCGCCTGGCAGCTGGTTACGCGCAGCCAGGCACCAGGGCGGTTAGAAGAGCACAGGAGGGTGCGGTGCGCATCAGAGAAGGTTTGAAAACCAGTTTCATGACTGGACAGGCTATGGTGTGAAAGTTCTATTTGTTTCTCCTTGATGAAACCCCCTGCCCGTTGGTTCAATCTACTTCCCTCCCCTTCCCTCCTCCCTTCAATCACCGCTTGCAGAGGCAATAAAGTCATTGTTGCTTCACATTCATGCATTCTTTATTAATTCATCACACAAATAGGGGGATAACTACCAAGGTAGCCCAGGAGGGGTGGTGGAGGAGAGAAGCACCAGGAGGGGTGGTGGAGGAGGGAAGGACAAGACCACACAGCACTTTAAAAGTTTAAAACTTTAAAACTTATTGAATGCCAGCCTTCTGTTGCTTGGGCAATCCTCTGGGGGTGGAGTGGCTGCGTGGCCGGAGGCCCCCCCACCACGTTCTTGGGCGTCTGGGTGAGGAGGCTATGGAACTTGGGGAGGAGGGCGGTTGGTTACACAGGGGCTGTAGCAGCAGTCTGTGCTCCAGCTGCCTTTCCTGCAGCTCAACCATATGCTGGAGCATATTAGTTTGATCCTCCAGCAGCCTCAGCATTGAATCCTGCCTCCTCTCATCATGCTGCTGCCACCTTTCAGCTTCAGCCCTCTCTTCAGCCCACCACCTCTCCTCCCTGTCATTTTGTGTTTTCCTGCACTCTGACATTGTCTGCCTCCACACATTTGTCTGTGCTCTGTCAGTGTGGGAGGACAGCATGAGCTCAGAGAACATTTCATCGCGAGTGCATTTTTTTCACCTTCTAATCTTCACTAGCCTCTGGGAAGGAGAAGATCCTGTGATCCTTGAAACACATGCAGCTGGTGGAGAAAAAAAAGGGACATTGGTATTTAAAAGGATACATTTTATAGAACAATGGGTACACTCTTTCACAGTAAACTTTGCTGTTAATATTACATACATACATGTGCTTTCATTCCAAGGTCGCATTTTGCCTCCCCCCCACCACGTGGCTAGCCCCTCCCTCCACCCCTTCCCTGTGGCTGACAGTGAGGAACATTTCTGTTCAGCCACAGGCAAACAGCCCAGCAGGAATGGGCACCTCTGAATGTCCCCTTAAGAAAAGCACCCTATTTCAACCAGGTGACCATGAATGATATCACTCTCCTGATATCTATCAACTGCATGAAAAAACTTGTACAGATACAGACAGACATCATCTTCCTTTCCAAATGCAAACAGATGGACATCGTACCAAAAGGACTGAAGGTCAAAAATCCATTACAATCTACATAATTGGTTAGTCTCTAAGGTGCCACAAGTACTCCTTTTCTTTTTGCGAATACAGACTAACACGGCTGTTCCTCTGAAACTCTCCTGAGGATAACACAGAGAGATAAAGAACGGATGTTGTTTGAACGCCAGCAAACATACACTGCAATGCTTTGTTCTACGATTCCTGAGTATGTGCTGTTAGCCTGGAGTGGTAAAGTGTCCTACCATGGTGAGCAGAATAAGGCTGCCCTCCCCAGAAACCTGTTGCAAAGGCTTTGGGAGTATATCCAGGAGAGCCGCAAATGCCAGGACAAATTACTCGTTAAACATGCTTGCTTTCAAACCATGTATACTATTTTAAAATGTACACTCACCAGAGGTCCCTACTCCGCCTGGCAGGTCTGGAAGGCAGCCTTGGGTGGGTTCGGGGGGTACTGGATCCAGGTCCAGGGTGAGAAACAGTTCCTGGCTATCGGGAAAACTGGTTTCTCTGCTTGCTTGCTCTGAGCTATCTACAACCTCATCATCATCATCTTCCTCATCCCCAAAACCTGCTTCCGTGTTGCCTCCATCTCCATTGAAGGAGTCAAACAACACGACTGGGGTAGTGGTGGCTGAACCCCCTAAAATGGCATGCAGCTCATCATAGAAGCAGCATGTTTGGGGCTCTGACCCGGAGCGGCCATTTGCCTCTCTGGTTTTCTGGTAGGCTTGCCCCAGCTCCTTAAGTTTCTCACGGTGCTGCTTCGGGTCCCTGTTATGGCCTCTGTCCTTCATGCCCTGGGAGATTTTGACAAATACTTTGGCATTTTGAAAACTGGAACGGAGTTCTGATAGCATGGATTCTTCTCCCTATACAGCGATGAGATCCCGTACCTCCCGTTCAGTACATGCTGGAGCTCTTTTGCGATTCTAGGACTCCATCATGGTCACCTCTGCTGATGAGCTCTACACTCACCTACAGCTTGCCACTCTGGCCAAACGAGAAATTGAAATTCAAAAGTTTGCGGACCTTTTCCTGTCTACCTGGCCAGTGCATCTGAGTTGAGAGTGCTGTCCACAGTGGTCACAGTGGAGCACTCTGGGATGGCTCCCGGAGGCCAATACCATCTAATTGCATCCACATTCCCCCAAATTCGACCTGGCAAGGCCGATTTCAGCGCTAATCCCCTTGTCGTGGGTGGAGTAAGGAAATCAATTTTAAGAGCCCTTTAAGAAGAAAACAAGGGCTTCGTCATGTGGACAGATGCAGGGTTAAATCGATTTAACGTTGCTAAATTTGACCTCAACTCCTAGTGTAGACCAGGGCTAACTCTGCAAAGGTCCTAGTTTTCTGCAGCACATCAGATTTTTCCGAGATTTCAGTGTGCCACTACATAACAAGATGTCTCATGGGTTTGTATGATGAGAGTCCCTCCATTATCTCCTTTTAATAACTGTAGACATCAAATGGGATATTAAATAATAAAGTGGGATAAACAATGGGCTTGTTTAACAAAATATAGAACACATTTAGATACTGTATGCTGCCTTATCTTTCAAATGAAAGGTCACCAAACAAGCAAAGTCTTTTAAAATCTGAGTGAAACTCAAAGTTGGGATAAAATGAATTAAGAAACCAACCAACCAAACAAAAATGGACATGAATAAACTGATAAATCTCCTTTTGAGGTTTGTTTAGGTTTATACAGAAAAATCATCAATTTTTTTCTCCTTTACTTTTACAATTTTTTAACTCAGGAGTTATTGTTTTTCCTGCATGTAATAAGATTTTTTTTGTACATTGCTTCAGTGGGTGATACAAGTGTTGAAGTAAGTCAACTTAAATTAGTTTCATTCAGTACTTCTAGGCTCATAGGACCAGATCCCATTTTTCATGCTAACATCTTACTCCAGACTGGTAGAGTAAGTTACTCAATTGTAAGCTTCTTGGGGCAGGAACTGTCCTTTTGTTCAGTGTTTGTACAGCATCTAGTATAGAAGTGTCCTGGTCCATGACTAGGTGCTAGGGCAATACAAATAATAAATGATGATAGTAGCAAATGTTCATAAGGGTATTGGCATCTTGTTCTATTCTGGCTAAATTTTAGCAAACCCCTACTGACTGAAAACTATGAATTTGTGTTTTTTTAAAAAAAATATGAATAGTATCTTGAAATATGTTATTTTAGCTGGAATTATCAGCAGTTTGTTTGTAAGAAAAGTGTACTTTTATTATGGAATTACATACTTTAAAAAGAGTTTATGAAGGACTATAGAGGTGCTTAATCCTGCTATCCTAGTGTAAATCCAGTTTAGCCAGGATGCAATAACTCAGCCAAAATTTCACCAGCAGTTTCAACCATAGCATTTATTCTTCACTTGTAACAACAATAACAGTTATTGTTGAGTAACGCAGCTGCAGCAGAGTGGCTGATGTGGGTGACCATGGGTTTCAGCATTTCAAACGTACCCCATGTACACAAGTATGACAAATTCAGCCTTCCAAGCATAGAGGCTGTTGTGATGTTGACAGGCCAGGTGCCAGCTCTTGCCCAGGTTGCACACATTAGCTAAGAACTGACAGACTCATAGCTCGAAACCAGACCAGGTCATCTGTATGTTGATTTTGCTCAATATAGGTATTAGTTTTATAAGAATGTATTCAGTGTTTAGACTCTATGAAATGCTTGTAAGTTGCTGCATGCATTAATCTCACTTGTAACGTCTGCATGCCATGCTATAAGAAAATATGTAAATTTTGCTTTATAACTTTGAAAATGTTTGCTCTGAACTTGTGAACTTGGGCACTGGAATCATCCCCTCTGCCCATCCAGAAGGACTGTCAAAATCAGATGGGCCATCAACGATCAGTGCAATACAGAGGATTGGTTAATGGCCCTATCGCACCCATGAAGGAGTATGGGCTAGTCTATACTAGAAGCACTACAATGGCACAGCTGCACGGCTATAGCACAACTGGAGAAGGATGCTCTCTGCTGACGGGGGAAAGCTCTCCTGTTAGCATAATAAAACCACCTCCCCGAGAGGTGGTAGCTATTTTGGTGGGAGAAGCTCTCCAATTGACATAGTGCTGTCCACACTAGCACTTAGGTTGCTGTAACCTATGTTGCTTGGAGTAGGGGATGGCTTATTCACACCCCTAAGCATGACCTAAGTTATGCTGACATAACCTGTAGTGTAGACAAGCTCTAGGTGCAGAAGGCCTTATCCCATCCCTTTGAAGGCTGGAAAAGGGAAATAAACATAGTTGATGTGAACATTTTTCATCTTTTTGGCTGTTTGAACTCTGAAGGGCAAGAGACTCTAAATGGAAGCCAGAGATCCCCAGGGGTGCCTCCTGGGTCTGCCCTGAAAGACATTTTGAACTGACATATCTCTACAATACTGTCACTCTTAGAATTTAGATGGTAACTCGTTTGTGTGTAGCTGTTTGCTTGCTTTAACCTGTAAATAACTTATTCCTTTTTCCTAGTTAATACATCTTTTAGATAGTGTATTACAGGATTGGCTACAGGTGTTGTCTTTGGTAGAAGATCTAGGGTACCATCAGCTGATCTGGGGTAAGTGACTGGTTTCAGCCAGATAGGTGTCGTATGAATTTCCTGCTTCAGTTTCACTCCTGGAATGGATGGAAGAAGGAGGTGCTTTCCAGGAGTGCTGGAAGAATTTGTACAGTGGGGGTGCTTAGAGTCATTGAACCAAGCTGTATACTCTGTATGTAATGGAAACCACTTCAAGCCAGGGAGTTCTGCAGCACCCCCAGTACCCCTAGTTCCAGCACCTATGGTGCTTTCTCCTTTCCTTTGGAAGCTCCCAAACTGCTTCATTTGCCATTCTAAATAACTGTATTGATAAATCTCTCTCTCTGGCATTCTCACCAAGAACATTTTCCAGGCCAGACTAAATCTTCTGCCTGATTCCCTTGGAGCAAGGTTATCCTTTTCTCTGACTTACTGTGGGGCCTGAAGTGTCTCAAGTGGGTAGAGCACTGGATTTGGATTTGGTGGACTGGCTTTAATTCCCAGCTGTGCCTCTGACTTGTGCATGATATTGGGCAAGTCAGCTCATCTCTCAGTCTTGCCTATTTAAATTGTAATCTTTTTTGGCTGGGCCTCTCTTCCTATGTGTTGTATAGTGCCTAGCACAGTCGAGCTTCTAGGAGCTATTATAATGCAATCAATAATACCCTCCAACACAGTTGTCCATACACCTGTTTAACCATGTACATCCAGCATACCTATAACTATTCATCCTTCATGTGGTCACTCTCCTGGTAGAAATGTATACCATTCTTTTTGTACCCTGCCTTAATCTACTCACTTTTACTCCTGGGGAATTCTGTGCCACTGCGTGTGTGCAGAATTCATGTACCCCACAGATTTCTTTGCTCCCTGCAGAAAAATGACTTTCTGGCAGGGAAGCAAAGGGAAGCTGCAAGAGTGATCATGCACCACTCCCTAGCAGCACAGGTACATTGTTTCAGGCATCCGGAGTAGCCAGCAGAGAGGTAAATCACAACGGGACTGGGGACAGCCAGTGGCTCCTACCCTGCACTGGGATCAGCTGCTAGTCCCAGCTGGGGAGAGCAGGACTTCCTCTTCCCCTGCAAGGAGCGACCGGGGCTGGGTCAGACTCACACTCACACCCAGAAACCTCCCCCAGCTGGAGGAAGCTCAGCATCCTCCCCTGTTTCCTGCCCCCATCGCTCCTCAGCCACAGGGAGAGGGATCACTGTATGGGGAGCTGCTCCCCCATCCGTCCAACCTCCTGCATCCAGACCCTCTATACCCACAAATACCCAGAACCCACACCCATCCAACCCTCCATACCCAAACCCCAACCCACTGAACCTCAACCCCTGCACCCAGATGTCCTGTCTCTGGACCACCACCTCTGCACCCAGTCCACACCCTGCACCTGGACCAACCCAAAGACCCCCACCCCATTGAGCCCCAGCTAGCACCACCTGGACACCCACCCCAAGCCCCACAACCCCAGCACCCAGACCCCCCTGCTGAGCCCTAACCACCTTCACCTGGAACCCCCTGCAGAGTCCCATTTCCCCTATACTTGGAACCCCTCAACAAGCCTCTGTGCACCCAGATTGCTCCCCTGCACCTGAACTCCCTCACTGAGCTCTCTGCACCCAGATTTCCCCACACAGAACCCTCTCACCTCACACCTGGATCCCCCCACACTGAGCCCCTCCACACTTGTATCCTGTTTGGTTAAGCCTGCCTGTCCTGGTGTGCCTGGCATGGAAGGGGAGGGCCCCGGGGTGTTTGTGGGAGCAAGCCCAGCCCTTGGGCTGTGTCAGGGTCAGGTGCAGCCTCACTGCCGAGTCAGTGTCTCAGGAGGGTGGAGGGGAGGCTGTAGGGTGATCTCCCACCTCTGTGCAGCCAGCAGCCTGTGGTCCTCACTGCTGTGCTGGAGCCTCCATATTTATTTGTTGACACATAAAACTTGTAGAATTTTGCAGAATTTTTAACTTTTTGATGCAGAATTCACTCAGGAGTGTCACTTTGTTTTTATGAATGTATCTATCACTCTGAAAGCTTTCAGTAAATAGGGGTTGTATTGTGTTTATTTTCTCATCCTCTTGTAGGTACGTGATGCACGATACTGCTTTATTTAGCTTAATAATTAAAACTAAGAAAGGTTATAAAATGAACTATATGTAGGATGACCCAACTATAATTCAGCTGCCATTGTTTTCATTTCTGTATTTACTGTCAGTGCTTATTAAAATATCAGATAAGCTTAGTAAGGTAAACAGCCCTGAGTATTTTGTAATGGCTCTTTATAGAAAAATGACATACAATATTATAATCACCTTCTCCTCTAATAAACATCCTAGTTCATATTACGAGTGTCAGAGTGACATTGATCAAAGTGACCCATTGTAACTGGAATTCATGGAGCTTGCCAAATGGTGGCTTTCTAAACACAGAAGTGTTGAGGTTTTCCTAGTGAAGTTTTGCTGCAATAAGAAAATTAAATGCATTAATTTTAGGTAACTGTGACTGACAATTTCTTAGACAATATTTCATATTTATTAGCCGAGATCTTTAACATGATACCATATTGACAATAAAATGAAAGTAGTGGAATTCTCTACCCATTTCCGCAAAGGATATAAAACAAAGGTATTCCTTCTTTTCACTTGATTAATTTATGAAACAGAGAGAATGGTAAGTTTTCACTAAACACTTGATAACTTCGAATTCCTCAGTCAAATCCCTTCTAATGTTTGGCTAAATCTAATTTTTCAAAAGTCATATGCAAATCCGAGGATACCATTGACTTTTTCTGTCTGTCTGTGGACATTTACAGTCTCCCTCTTATTTTCCAGGGAATTTAATATATGTTTGTGAAAGGTTTAGGTTAGAGTCAGAATGAAAGAGAATTAAAATGGGGTTGGGTTGTTTCTTGATCAAGGAAAGAGGAATTGAAAGAGGGGTTTTGTTTGTTTTTTAGTATAGGGATGACTTGGTGGTTTGCAAAATTCAAACTCCAGGGTATTCATCCAGCTCTACCAAACTTCTCATATTAATTTCAGAGTTTGCCAAGCTAGGCAGAGTTGAAAACCTTCACTCCTTTCATCCCAATTCAGAAACTAGATCTATGGGTCCTCAACCCCTCCAGAAACAAAATATCTCTGATATTTGTGTTCTGAAGCAAAGCTCCAAATTACCACTATATTTTTCATATTCTTTCTTTGAACATGTCCCTCGGCCTGCGCCGCTTCCAGCGGCTCCCATTGGCCTGGAGCAGCGAACTGCGGCCACTGGGAGCCGCGATCGGCCGAACCTGTGGACATAACAGGTAAACAAATCGGCCTGGCCCGCCAGGGGCTTTCCCTGCAGAAGCAGTGGAACAAGTTTGGGAACCACTGTTGTAGAAAACCATTGATTTAATCTCCATTCTAATTTAAATTACATAGGAGTGTTCTATAAGGGTAGGCCTAGAAGTGAAAGGTTTGGTATCCCCTTATTATTCCACTGAGCCCCCTCCATTCCCCTAGTTAGCTATTTTTAACTCTGTATTTTTGTTTAAATACTATAGATGCAAAGATGCAAAGGAAGCACAGATTAGCTGACAGCATTTATTCCCAGGAAGGAGGAAGATGACAACAAGAAGGAAACAAGATAACTTACTCAGATGTCATCACAATAAGTTTAACAAAATAGACAGCAATTTATTTACTGTAATAAAGAAGTTAAGACTAATCAATTACTTTATTTACTATACTAATATTATGAAAAAATGAGATTAATATGACTGCTTACTGATTAGTAGAGCTGGTCAGGAATTTTTCCTTGAAATGATTTTTTCAACAGAAAATGCAGTTTTCACAAAATTTAAAATTTCCCTAGGAAAAAGTTCAGTTTTGCTGAGTTTTTGATTTTCTGTCAGGAAAACCAAATGAAATACTTTGGTTTGAATTATTCAACCTGAATAGCAATATTTCAGTTTGTTGAATTGACCTGAAACATTTTGGTAAGAACCAGTTCAACATTAAACTGCATCACATCTTGGGAGTTGATGTTTGGGTGTCTCACACTCCTATTCTCTACTATGGCCAGGGCTCACTGGCTAGACTATATCTCCTAGGAGGCAATGCAGTCTACCCTCTGACCGAGCCTTTTGGTGCATCATGGGAATCATGTGACTGTCATAACTTCATGGAAGATGTAATCTGACCCTGAAGGTGGAAGCCAGGGACTCTGAGATGCTGGAGGACGCCCCAGGAGTGGTGGAGCAGTTGGGAGCCATCCCAACTGAGGAGCCCAGAGCCCACAAAGATGCCAGAACCCCAGCATCAGGAACTGGGTAGGAAGTAGTTCCAGGAGACTAGATGGGGTGCCGAGTGGGGTCAGTGTGTTTAGAGTGGATTCCCTGCTGACCTGGTGGCAGGCATACTAGCCACGCAGCCCCACAGAAGGGGAAGCTATATTGATTTTGGGCACTAGGCCGCGCAGTCCTGAGAAATGGCAGCCCTACTGACTCTGACCACTAGGCCACAGGGCCCTTAGAGAAGGTGACCCTATTGACTCTGTCCATTGGGACATAAAGTGCTGAGAGCATCCCTGAGAGACGGTGGCCCTACTGACTGTTGCCGCTAGGCCATACTACTTGGCTGAGCCAGGCGGCTACACTGACTCTGAACACTGGGCAAAAAACTGGCCAAACTGGAAAGCCAAATTGATTTGGGCCGTTGGGTCCCACAGCCCTGTGGGAAGGGGCCAACACCCTGACGAGGCCATGGGGCCACACAACCTTGAAAGAGAGGGCAGCCATATTGACTTTTACCAGTAGTCCACACTACCCCCAAGACAAGGAGTAGTCATAAGGATGCAACCGAAGGGAAGTCATTACCCCTCCCCCACCCAAAGAGGAGATAGGGCGCACTTGCCTCAGGACAATTACATTAATATAACTTGGTAAAATAAATAGCAAGCTGAAATAATCTCTTAAAAGACCTACAGATACTCCAGAGATAGACAGACGTCTTGGAGTAAATTCTGCTTACTCATATTGCATTGCTACATTGGTAAGAAGAGTCAGCTCTGTATATTTCCTTCCATATTACTGGTGTCACCGTAGTAGGGGAAACTGATTTTGGTCCTAACTAGAACAGGTCAGAAATTTTGACTGAACAGTATTCCATAAGAATTTGCAGTTCTGTTGAATGCTAATTGCTTCAAGAAATTGGATTGATTTTGCCTGAATTTTGTTTTGAAAGGTAGCCAGAAAAATATTTGGACAATAGCAAAACATGTATGCAACTTAACCATCTTTGTCCCAGGATATTAGAAAGACAAGGTGGGTGAGGTAATATCTTTCATTGGACCTACTTCTGTTGCTGAGAGAGATAAGCTTTCAAGATTCTTCAGGTCTGGGAAAGGTACTCCCAGGATCACAGCAAAAAACAGACACTGGATTTATGGCTTATTGCAACAATCTGTATCCCACTAAACCCCCCTTTTTGTTCTATGGCTATAGGAGTGGGCCACTTCACCATGAGTGGCCATTTACAATGTATACTATTTATCCTAAATTATCTGTTCCATCTTGCATTTTGCTGTGATGCTGACTGTACCTTTCCCAGGCCCAGAGAAGAGCTCTGTGTGGCTCGAAAGCTTCTCTCTCTCATCAAAAGAAGTTGGTCCAATGGATGGGTGTTGGTCCTGCTTTGAGCAGGGGATTGGACGAGATCAGGGGTGGGCAAACTTTTTGGCCTGAAGGCCACATCAGGGTTGTGCAACAGTATGGAGGGCCTGGTAGGGAAGGCTGTGCCTCCCCAAACAGCCTGGCCCCCACGCCCTATCCACCCCCTCCCACTTCCCACCCCCCTCAGAACCCTGACCCATCCAACTCCCCTGCTCCTTGATCCCTGACTGCCCCCTCCCAGGACCCCCCCATCCAACCCCTCCCCCATCCCCAGACTGCCACGACCCCTATCCACACCCCCACCCCAATCGCCCTCTGGGACCCCACCCCCTATCCAACTCCCCCTGTCCCCTGACTGCCCCCCAAAGAACCTCCGCCCCATCCAACCGTCCCCTTCTCCCTGTCCCCTGACTGCCCCTGGGGACCCCCTGCCCCTTATCCAACCCCCCCCATTCCCCACCCCCTTACCATGCCAGAGTCAGCCATGCCGCCATGCTGCCCAAAAGGAATAATAGAATCATAGAATATCAGGGTTGGAAGGGACCCCAGAAGGTCATCTAGTCCAACCCCCTGCTTGAAGCAGGACCAATTCCCAGTTAAATCATCCCAGCCAGGGCTTTGTCAAGCCTGACCTTAAAAACCTCTAAGGAAGGAGATTCTACCACCTCCCTAGGTAACGCGTTCCAGTGTTTCACCACCCTCTTAGTGAAAAAGTTTTTCCTAATATCCAATCTAAACCTCCCCCACTGCAACTTGAGACCATTACTCCTCGTTCTGTCATCTGCTACCATTGAGAACAGTCTAGAGCCATCCTCTTTGGAACCCCCTTTCAGGTAGTTGAAAGCAGCTATCAAATCCCCCCTCATTCTTCTCTTCTGCAGGCTCAACAATCCCAGCTCCCTCAGCCTCTCCTCATAACTCATGTGTTCCAGACCCCTAATCATTTTTGTTGCCCTTCGCTGGACTCTCTCCAATTTATCCACATCCTTCTTGAAGTGTGGGGCCCAAAACTGGACACAGTACTCCAGATGAGGCCTCACCAATGTCGAATAGAGGGAAACGATCACGTCCCTCGATCTGCTCGCTATGCCCCTACTTATACATCCCAAAAGGCCATTGGCCTTCTTGGCAACAAGGGCACACTGCTGACTCATATCCAGCTTCTCGTCCACTGTCACCCCTAGGTCCTTTTCCGCAGAACTGCTGCCTAGCCATTCGGTCCCTAGTCTGTAGCTGTGCATTGGGTTCTTCCGTCTTAAGTGCAGGACCCTGCACTTATCCTTATTGAACCTCATCAGATTTCTTTTGGCCCAATCCTCCAATTTGTCTAGGTCCTTCTGTGTCCTATCCCTCCCCTCCAGCATATCTACCACTCCTCCCAGTTTAGTGTCATCTGCAAATTTGCTGAGAGTGCAATCCACACCATCCTCCAGATCATTTATGAAGATATTGAACAAAACCGGCCCCAGGACCGACCCTTGGGGCACTCCACTTGATACCGGCTGCCAACTAGATATGGAGCCATTGATCACTACCCGTTGAGCCTGACAATCTAGCCAGCTTTCTACCCACCTTATAGTGCATTCATCCAGCCCATACTTCCTTAACTTGCTGACAAGAATACTGTGGGAGACCGTGACAAAAGCTTTGCTAAAGTCAAGAAACAATACATCCACTGCTTTCCCTTCATCCACAGAACCAGTAATCTCATCATAAAAGGCGATTAGATTAGTCAGGCATGACCTTCCCTTGGTGAATCCATGCTGGCTGTTCCTGATCACTTTCCTCTTATGCAAGTGCTTCAGGATTGATTCTTTGAGGACCTGCTCCATGATTTTTCCAGGGACTGAGGTGAGGCTGACTGGCCTGTAGTTCCCAGGATCCTCCTTCTTCCCTTTTTTAAAGATTGGCACTACATTAGCCTTTTTCCAGTCATCCGGGACTTCTCCCGTTCGCCACGAGTTTTCAGAGATAATGGCCAATGGCTCTGCAATCACAGCCGCCAATTCCTTCAGCACTCTCGGATTCAACTCATCCGGCCCCATGGACTTGTGCACGTCCAGCTTTTCTAAATAGTCCCTAACCACCTCTATCTCCACAGAGGGCTGGCCATCTCTTCCCCATTTTGTGATGCCCAGCGCAGCAGTCTGGGAGCTGACCTTGTAAGTGAAAACAGAGGCAAAAAAAGCATTGAGTACATTAGCTTTTTCCACATCCTCTGTCACTAGGTTGCCTCCCTCATTCAGTAAGGGGCCCACACTTTCCTTGGCTTTCTTCTTGTTGCCAACATACCTGAAGAAACCCTTCTTGTTACTCTTGACATCTCTGGCTAGCTGCAGCTCCAGGTGCGATTTGGCCCTCCTGATATCATTCCTACATGCCCGAGCAATATTTTTATACTCTTCTCTGGTCATATGTCCAACCTTCCATGCTTTCTTCCAGGCCAGAGCGCTGCCCGTGCGGCGGTGTGGCTGTGGGGGAGGGTGGACAGCAGGGGAGGGGCCGGGGACTAGCCTTCCCAGCTGGGAGCTCGGGCTGGGCAGGAAGGTCCCGCGGGCCGTAGTTTTCCCACCTCTGGAATAGATGACCTCCTGAGGTCTTTTCCAACCCTATGATTCAATGAACGATATTACCTCACCCACCTTGTCTCTCTAATGGCCAAACATCTCATTCTGACATTTTTCAGAATGAAATGTTTTGACTTTTCATTTTCAAATGACTTTCATTTTGAATTTTTTGAATGTTGTAAATATAATTTTGTAATATAATACAAAATAAAAGAAAATCAAAATGAAACATTTTGATTGTCCTTTAATGTGTGTGTGTGGGGGGGGGTTGGGTGAGATTTTCCCTTCATGGAGTATTTCAAAACTTTGGGGTTTTGTTCCCAGTTGGAACAAAGCCAAATTTCAGAATTCTTTGCAAAATGGAACTTTCATCATCTACATAGCTCTTGTCCTAATAATCTTTTCATCATGCTATTGCTGTTTATCCATCGTTTTCCCAACCCCGAGTTATCCTTTATTTTCTCTCTCTCTCCATTTATCTTTTTAAGTTCTCATCATGAAATCTCTCTAAATCAAATCAATAAGATTTGTTTAATCTGAACTCGCAAAGACCATAGGCCCTTCTTGAATTGATTAGAGTGAATGTTACTTCAGTCCCTAGAACTGAAATTATAATGGTGAGACTTTATTCTCATCTTTAAAAAAATATAGGATCATTAAAAGGCAATATGGGCCCTGATCCTGCAAACACTTACTCATGTGAATAACTTTATGCATGTAAATAGTGTCACTGATTTTAATGATCAGAGGGGTAGCCGTGTTAGTCTGTATCCACAAAAACAACGAGGAGTCCGGTGGCACTTTAAAGACTAACAGATTTATTTCGGCATAAGATTTTCTGTGTAAAAACCACATTTCTTCAGATGATTTTAATGAGTGCCACTGAGTTTAATGCAGTTGTGCATGTGCTTAAGTTCAAAGATCTAGGATTAGTAAAATGATGGGAATGCCCATATTTTAAAGGACTTTGAGCTCCCTAGAAGAAAGGCGCTAGTACTAGGTGTTATTTGTCCACACTTCATGGATGTGATGGCACAGATACATTTGGTAATTTACCCAAGATTAATAGAGTAAGTCTACTGCAGATTCAGGACTAGAACCCAGACCTCCTGATTCTTACTAGCAGCATGGGAAAATGTCAGTATTTGAGGACAACTGCATGGCATAACTTTGAGCAATCCAGTTTTAGCAGAGTGAAAAACTTCTTTGTATCCACCCTTGTTAGAAACAATAGTGTAGCAGTCAATAATTTCCAACACAAAACAAAATTTACCATGAAAGGTTGAAAGATGAACTGACAGTTTGAATGAACAGAAATGGCATTTTCAGCCTTCAGAAACCTAAAGGGAGAAAAAGCCAGTATGATAGCATTTCAGAATAGAAAAAATATCACCATGGTAACACAATGTTTTCTCCAAGGGCTTTTTTCTCTAAGAAATGTTGTATATGTGCACACAACAAAATTGCTTGAGCTCTTTATGTGTGTACAGGGTAAGTTCTAGGGACAGGCAAACAAGGTGGCCATTTCTCCATCCTCCCTCCACTGTGATTGGCCACTCAGGAGGGTGGGAAGAACTGTGTGTGCATGTGCGTGAGAGAGAGATTAATTTGAATCACGATTCACAAAGAAAACTTCCTGCACCAAAACAATCTTAGCACATGTGGGTGGCTTCAGAATTGTTGCCTAAATTTCTAATGAAACAAACATCAGAAGGGATTCCTTTTTAAGCTTTCAAAGGGGCCACCCCATCTAATCTTAAGAACTGTGGTCTTATTTTGCAATGTGTATATAATCACTTCTTTCCTCTGGCTCAAGAGGACTGTTGTTGGTTGTAATCTAAATAGAGGGTGATTAGGGTTTTTTGCTTTTCTGGATAATGCTGGGGGGATACTATTTCTTATGAATACGGAAAAACAGAAAGGACCACAACAATAAAGACATCCTTCCAAAACATACCACTGGTTTCACATATGCTGCAAAATGTGAGTTGAGCACTAATGGCATTAGGGCAAACACACAGTAACAAAACTGTAGAGACAAAAATGAGTGCTAAGCTAAAGAGGTTAATGGCAATACAAAGAAGTGTTACCTATATTCACACACACACACACACAAAGCATAAATCTGTATGTATCTATATTTACAGATATATACACACACAAACATTGTCAAGGTTCCTCCCCCACTCTGAACTCTAGGGTACAGATGTGGGGACCTGCATGAAAAACCTCCTAAGCTTATCTTTACCAGCTTAGGTCAAAACTTCCCCAAGGTACAAAATATTCCACCCGTTGTCCTTGGACTGGCCGCTACCACCACCAAACTAATACTGGTTACTGGGGAAGAGCTGTTTGGACGCGTCTTTCCCCCCAAAATACTTCCCAAAACCCTGCACCCCACTTCCTGGACAAGGTTTGGTAAAAAGCCTCACCAATTTGCCTAGGTGACTACAGACCCAGACCCTTGGATCTTAAGAACAATGAACAATCCTCCCAACACTTGCACCCCCCCTTTCCTGGGAAATGTTGGATAAAAAGCCTCACCAATTTGCATAGGTGACCACAGACCCAAACCCTTGGATCTGAGAACAATGAAAAAGCATTCAGTTTTCTTACAAGAAGACTTTTAATAAAAATAGAAGTAAATAGAAATAAAGAAATCCCCCCTGTAAAATCAGGATGGTAGATATCTTACAGGGTAATTAGATTCAAAAACATAGAGAACCCCTCTAGGCAAAACCTTAAGTTACAAAAAAGATACACAGACAGAAATAGTTATTCTATTCAGCACAATTCTTTTCTCAGCCATTTAAAGAAATCATAATCTAACACATACCTAGCTAGATTACTTACTAAAAGTTCTAAGACTCCATTCCTGGTCTATCCCCGGCAGAAACCAGCATACAGACAGACCCACAGACCCTTTGTTTCTCTCCCTCCTCCCAGCTTTTGAAAGTATCTTGTCTCCTCATTGGTCATTTTGGTCAGGTGCCAGCGAGGTTACCTTTAGCTTCTTAACCCTTTACAGGTGAGAGGAGCTTTCCCCTGGCCAGGAGGGATTTCAAAGGGGTTTACCCTTCCCTTTATATTTATGACAAGGGCAAACACACAGTAACAAAACTGGAGAGACAAAAATGAGTGCTAAGCTAAAGAGGTTAATGGCAATACAAAGAAGTGTTACCTATATTCACACACACACACACACACACAAAGCATAAATCTGTATGTATCTATATTTACAGATATATACACACACAAACATAGACAGCTAGATATTCTATCAAGGTGGGAATCTTATATTAATATAATCAGTTGACTAGAATACTTGGTAACAATGGCACTTTGCCTTTGTCTTTCACAAAAATGTACAGTCCAAGAATTCTTAAATAAATGTACACTCCAAGAAATGTAAATGTAAAGGACATTGTAAATGTACAATCCAAGATTTCCTAAGTAGCTATGAAAGGAACATAAGAACAACCACATTGGATCAGACCTGAGGTCTGTCTAGTCTAGTATCCTCTCTCTGAGACTGGGCAGTACTAGGTGCTTCAGGAGGAAACAGGGTGGATTCATTTAAATCAAAGTCATTTAAATCACAGCATTAATTAGTTCAATTGTTTCTGGTCACTGTCCTTCAAGATTTTAGACCTAGTAGATCTCATCCTCTCACACCTAGTTTCTATTAATAGACTGGAAGAAGTTTTCCTGTTTTTTCAACTCCCCATAGGTTTATTAACTAGTCATTGAACTGAACTAATTGAATAAATTGAAATGAAGAAACTATTCTCTCCATAGCTGCAGAAGAGGCTACTGCTGTTAAAAACTGTTTAATACAGCAACAGGCTCTAGTTCCAGGTGCTTGACCAGTGACTTCCACTAGTTCAGTTGTTTCACTTTCTTTAAAATTTGGTAGCAAACATGTAATGCTTAATAAAATTTTTATAGTTAATTTAAATGATTTTTATAGATTATAAGTATCTTATTACTTAACATAGTTTGTCAATTACAAATTTAATTTTAATTAGGTTTATTTTTTTAAAAGTCATTTTACAGAGGAGATTTTCCTGACAACTGGAAATAAGCTGTTGTTTAAATACTCTTTACTTGTAGGAATTCCTAAAACACTGACATTCCTGAGGGTATCTGCATGAGATGTGTGGAATCTCCATCCATGGAAGAAGGTGCATCCAGGCGTAGTATCACAGCAACCAATCTGAGTTTCTGAAACTGCAGGGATACATCACCTTTGGGGACATACTTCAGGAAAGTATGTCAGAAACATATTTTGAAAGGGTGGTGCCTTAGTAAAATGTATGCCCTCTGTACAGACCTAATACAGACCTAATACCCTGGTGTTTTTTGCATATGAAAGGTACTTTCAAGACAATGTAGGGAGTCAGTATTCTGTATGATGATGGAGGGATGAACACTGTTTCCATCAGTACTGAATGACTCTTAATTTGTAAAATTCAGTTCTTCCGAGATAAATAAAAAACTTTTTAGAGTAAAAGTAACACCCAAATTGTCTCAGACAGTGCCAGTACACAGTTGGCTTTTCACAAATAACTAATAATAATGGATTGTCATTTAAGTCTCCAAAATTTGAAATTAATGGCTGCGATGAAACACGTGTGAATTATGGAAATGTACTGGTCACTGTTTCATGTTTAGCAATGTGAAATCTCTTCCACTATGTAAGAACAGCACTTATAAATCTTCTACCTACTACTGGGAAGAGCCATTAAAAGGGAATGCTGCTGGATTTTAAACACAAAAGCTACAGTGTTAGCCACACAGTACCCTGTGGTTTCTGATACTTCATGGAAATACCAGTAAACAGCCAAATCAATCTGCTTTTCGTTAAATATAATTGGCTTTCCAAAAAAAAAAAAATTCTATGTGGCTTTTTTTGTAAAATACACCCACAGCTAATCAAGCAATATTACAATCTAAGTGTCCCTCTCTCAGTTCTGTACTATAGTGGTTGTGAGTAGGTTGCATGTATAATTAACCATTTATTTTCTCAAGCAGCTGAATTATAAATCAGACTATTTTCATCATAATGTTGTTGGGATAAGAATAATTGTCATTTCAGACTGTTTTCTCAGAGGATCACCTACTGCTCCTGACTTCCTTTCAGTAGTGGACAAACTAGTTCACAATATGAGGGCAATCTTGCCAGTTTTGGAGTTTGTGGTTCTGGGTCTCAGTCTTATTTTCTGATGTAGCATTGCATCATCTCCTGGTGATGAGACCTAGTAAAAGGAAGAGACTGGGAAAATAGAAGAAATGCATCTGAAAGGATTTCATGTCCTCAGGGAGACTTCTAGAATAGCCAGGTTAGCAATAGCATGTGAGTATGTGGCACTTGGAGCTGAGTGGAGTACATCCCAGGTGCGCATCACCAACATTCTTATAAACACTGTTATTTAGGATTGACCAGAATGGATGCTCTTTATTAATCTAAAAAAATGAATGAATGAAAAATGAAAAAAGGGATTCTTTTCTGAAAGATTGATTCCATTTTCCTTCTGTTTAGAAGATACACTTTGCATATATTTTGATATTTTATTTGTTTTGTACTATTTAAATCTTTCCTCCAGAGAAGAGGGGTAGCTAGCCACTGCAGTTTGCGTTTCCTTCTTCCCCTGTAGGGGAAGGGGATCTAGCGATAGGACAGATCTTCCTTTATAGGAGAGAAGATAGAGAAATCCTGCCTGGGACACTTTTTTCTCTTCCTGTGTTAGATGGTTCTGGTGGTGTTTATTCCATGGCATAAACAAAAACATCACAGAAAGATAACTTCTGTATATAATACAGAAAACACAAAAAAGGCCTCCTGCCAAACTCCTTTCTAATACAGCTGTGGTTATAACAAAATAAAATAATGTCTAAACTCCAGCAAGAGAGAAAATACTCATATAAAAGTATGTCTGCTGACAACAAGAATACATCAGTGAAGAGAGGGCCTAGCATTTCCGTACAGTCACATTCATTAGTCTTAATTAAGCCGAGTGTGCTGCCAGGCTATTATTAGTGTTGGTAGGAGATTTACTGAACTTTAATCCCCAAACAGCATTAGATTCTAGAAGCAAAAAGACTTCAAATTCAACTAATAGTGAAATATTTAATCCTCAGAATCAAAGTTGTAGTAGGTTTCAGAGTAGCAGCCATATTAATTTGGATCCGCAAAAAGAAAAGGAGTACTTGTGGCACCTTAGAGACTAACAAATTTATTTGAGCATAAGCTTTTGTGAGCTACAGCTCACTACATCGGATGCATTCAGCGGAAAATACAGTGGGGAGATTTATATACACAGAGAACATGAAACAATGGGTGTTACCATACACCCTGTAACAAGAGTGATCAGGTAAGGTGAGCTATTACCAGCAAGGTGGGGGGGGGGGGGCGGGGCGGGGAGAGTTGTAGTATTTTTGCTTTCTTTTTCCTTTCATCCAGTTAACAAGCACATTTGGACTTTGACACATTAACAATATTACATTATCATTTATACTTTGCAGATCTATAATCTGTATTTGTACTGATATTATGTGGAATGACTCCAGTTTTTGTTAGGTTGGTTTAGCTTTTGGTTTGGTCCAAGTTCAAAGGAATAATCCTAATGTAGGTCATGGCAGCATTAGCCCATCCACTCATATCACTCTAAATCTGAACACAAAAATAACATTACTTGACCATGAAAATAATCAAAATGGAGGCCAATTGCAATTAATAGTAATTTGCCAGAGTATGTGATTAGAATTAATTTTCACTTGTGACCGATAGTCTTGTGATTAAGCGGACATTATCTGGCATTTTAGGGTCAAAATTTAGGTTTGTGTGATTCTGGTCCATCACATGTTGTGTCATAAATAACTTTTGCTACCAAAGAAGGCTATCTGTGAACTTTCTCCCTCACATTGACATGCCGTGTCAGAGTTGTATCACTGCCTGCTTGCTTTTACAGGTTTTGTTGTTGTTGTTATTGGCCATTTCTGAGCCAGCATTATGGAATTTAAAGCTGATTCCAGATTCATATGATGAGCATCCCAAAATCTGGATGTATTCAGATACAGGTACTGTTGTAAAAGTGGGAGCTAACTGTAAAATTAAGGGTTTCAGAGTAACAGCCGTGTTAGTCTGTATTCGCAAAAAGAAAAGGAGTACTTGTGGCACCTTAGAGACTAACTCAATTTGAATTCCAAGTCCTTCTCCCTGACCCACCCCAGAGCCCCCAAGCTTCAAAATGTAAATGTGTTCCAAGATTTTGACTCTAGCTACTTTTAAAATTTTTATTTTCACTCTCAGGAAAATATATATTAATAGAGGAAGAGCTTTATGAAGGGATGTCTTTCTCTTCCTTTCTTTGCATCCTTGTGTCCTTGCTGGAATACCCTAAAAATCAAAACAGTGTTAGCTACATTTGTGAACTAGAATAATTATTAATAATACTTTTCCCTTATATAATGTCTTTCAACCAATAATCTCAAGGTCTTTTTCAAATTAGGCAAGTAGTGCATGATCATTTCCATTTTAAAGATGGAGAAACTGAGGCACAGAGGTTAAGTGACTTGCTGAAGTTCTCTCAGTGAGTCAAATACAAGGATGAGAGCAGAATCCGTAACTCCTCATTTCTAGTCCCATGCACTAACCACCAGAACATACTATATCTCATTTTTAGTGAACTTTATCTGCAAAATGACGGAACTCCACCCAGTTTGCCACAGAAGGCTATGGACATACTACATAGGTGAAATTTACCACACTGCAGAAGGGCAGCACCTACAAGGTCCACGTACTTCTTAAATCCTTCTTAAGCCCTTGTGCTGGCCCGCTGCATGGAGCTATGTAGCTCCAAGGAATTACTCATGAGGGTAAAGTTACTCACATACATACGTATTAGCAAGATCAGAGCCTTTGTACAGAAAAGCTGATGTTTTGCT
The DNA here is from genome assembly GCF_965140235.1 of Caretta caretta. Lineage (NCBI taxonomy): Eukaryota > Metazoa > Chordata > Testudines > Cheloniidae > Caretta > Caretta caretta. Next base: position 85,515,712 of record NC_134210.1, on the reverse strand, counting down.
AGATGTAGTAAGATTCTGCATGGTGTTCCTTGGAAAAGTATTTAAGGGATACCCCGGTGATAGGTGTATATTTGGATGTATGTTTGGAGGTTCTGTTGTCCTCACTCAGAGGCTAAAACAGCCGGGAGATGCAAGCAAGTTGCACTGCACCTGTTTTTCTCAGATTTTTCAGGAAGCATCTGACAGCCAGGAAAGTTTTCTGATTGACATGAAAAAGTGCTAAACAGCGTGTAGCAAAGGTAAATCTATTTTTTTTTCAAAGTTGGATACAAGGTGAGTAATAAGAATGTAAACAGGAATCTGGCATGCCTTTTACTTATTTATATGGAGTAGGTGAAGATGGCATGAATGATAGCATTAAAAAACAATTTGTAAATCTTTTATGGGATGATAAGCTGGGGAAGTATCAGTGAACCAACAATAGAATAAAGAACAGACCATCTACCCATTGTACCTCAATCAGTGCATCCCAAATAAGGCCTAATGTATGTAACTGCAGACTGTTGTAAAAGATAAGGGTTTATAGAAAAAATTGCAGTCCTTTAATCCACTGCAAAGATACAATGAAAGTTAATATGGTTTGGACTGTAGAATGAATACAGAGTAAATAAATGGATTTTCTTCTCTAATTATATTAAACATTACTGAGATTCAGATATGAAGATTTGGCAACCACATAGCCTATTTCGGACATTGGAAGCAGCACTCCAGACGCAGAAAAGTTTCACAGACTTAGTGGTTGGGGGAGTAGGATACTGGAATAAAAATAATTTTGTTGGCTGCCACTACTACACCAGCATAAGCAAGAAATAGTACTTTGTGGACACCACAAACTGAACATTATTCAACATCATTGCAGAGCATTTATATAGTGCTTTGTATTTTCACTGTTCCAATATAAAACCTCATAATATGCCTCTGGGGTTGACAATGTAAATAATAGAACTGTCTGGAAAAATTGGAATAATTCAAAAGTTTGATTAAAAACTTTTTTTTCCTGGCAATTGTTTGGTTGTTTTCTAACCAGCTGTGTAGCTACTTGGAATTTTTTCTGAGAAATCTTTAAGCAGCTTTATTATCTATTAATAACAATAATTAATAATAGTAATAGTAGTTTTGGGGCCTCTCTACTCAAGAAATACCATCTTCCTCATTTTTCACATGGGAGACCTGAAACATAGAAATGCTGTGACAGAATGCATAGGTGGGAGAGCTAGGTATGGCTTGGGTTCAGTTAGATCTCTCTGAATGAGAAATAGACATGGGACAGAAGACAGTGTGTCTTAATCAAGTTTCCAAAATAAATAATAAAATTACCTACAATTATTGCATACTTCTATTAATAAACTGTAATTTCCTTCTTAATTAACACTTTAGGAAAGAAGACATAATCTAAAGCAGCAGGAATCAAACTGTGTTTTCAGTCTTAAACTAATGCTGAAGTAGGACAGAGTAAATTGCTATTTACAAATGAATAACTGAACAAAGAAATACATGAATTGCAACAGCTGTGACATGGCTATAAGGGTCCTTACGAAATATCTCGGGCGACGTTAGTGTTTTTCTGTCGTGCAATGGTAGTCCAGGTGGACAGTTAGGAAAACAATGACATCTTTTGTCAAGATCTTAAACCACACTTTTTCCTCAGGTCCACATTGTGTCTTTGTTACTTGGTGCAGCAACACCCACTGCAACTATTAAAAACATAAATCTATTTTGGAGCTGAGTTACTTGTACTATATCCAGTAGGCATGTTTATAATCAACTTTGCTATGACAGCCTGGCAGAAAAATCTTATTTGTGACTGAATTGAGCTGCATTTGTAAATGCTTTTACATTTGTTCATTTAAAAGTGAACAGGATTTTTTTATGGTGAGTCATTCCTACATGCTGATAAAATTGAGTATGAAAATACTCTACCTTACCTCTGCCAGGCATGATTACTAAATGGACAGCCAGTAGAATGTGAACCTCCACTTACAGCACATATCAACGTTTCTTTTAGCGTCCCAGATGTAGCTTTTGAAGTACAAGTTCCATTTCTCCTGGAACAAGAGACAGGTACTGAGAACATGAGTCCACATGCCAGATTTTTTTGCATTTAGCTGATGAATTTGGGGCAGTTATTGGATTTGTGTAATTTCTCCATGTACAGTACTACTTAGTCTCAGTCTTTGATCTTTTAGAGCTGCCTATTCAAACCGACCACTTATATAGTGTCTGTAAAGGGCCCGATCCACTCCATTGAAGTCAATGGCATAACTCTCATTAACTTCAGTGCTGATGGATCTAGCTCATATAAGCCCCAATTCTTCAGTATGAGCCAGAAAAGGTAGACCCTTCCACCTATGTAGAGCCTGATTAACTTCAATGTATAAGTATATGCTTAATATTAGGCATGTGCTTAAGCTCTTTGCTGTGTCACGTACAAGCTATAGGCATGATTTTCTGTTAATTACACCAGGGCTAACTTGAAGTGATTGCACTGACATTGGCAGAATTCACATGAGAGTCCGTGAAAGGAGAATCAGAGCCAAAGTACATAAGCACTAAAAAGGTTGCTTGTCTGTATAATATCCTAAACACTTTTGTAAATTTGGAAATGCATATTTTTGTGTGTGCATTTTTGGGCTTTTCCATATAACACCTGGCTCTGTGAAGCGTTAAACACCTTCAACGTCGGTGTTATGCCCAGTTAGTGACCTTGCAAGATGAAGCCCACATGTTGTTGCAAGAGTAATTTAGAAGTTTAATTTTGAAAATGTTAGGATCTGATTTAGCAAAACACTTAAGCACATGCTTATCTTTAAGTCAGTTGGGCTAGTCACATGTCCGGAGCTGAGCACATGCTTAAGTGCAAAAGAGCTTGTGGTGGGGCAGCTGCCCTACACAGGCAGAAGAAGGGTTAAAGCAGCCTTGGGGAGGCTGTGCAGAACCCAGACAATTAGAAGAGGGCTTATTGAGCTAGCCAATAGGGAGAAGGCTTAGTGGAGCAGCCAATCAGGGCCAGGCTGGCCCATATAAGAAGGATTGCTGAGCAGAACAGAGGCAGTCTCTCCCTGGAGGCCAAGGGAGGAGGACTGACTGCCCTGTAGGAGGGTTGAGCAGGACAGCTCCACAGACAGAGCAGTGCTGGGCATCATCAGGGGAGCAAGAGGGAGCTCCAACCTGATGGCTGCCAGACTGAGGTCCTGGTACAAGGGTGGAGAAGATGCTAGGGCTGCAGGGAAGTGGTCCAGGGAAACAGATGTCGGACTAGGAGGAGGGACAGGAGTATGTGGCTGCCGGCTAAAGGGTCCCTGGGCCGGAACCCAGAATAGCGGGTTGGCCCAGGTCCCCCTCCCCATTTGCCCCCCACTTGCCACTGAAGAGAGGGGCCAGTGCATTGACTGCAGTTTGCCGCTGAGGTGAGTGGCTGGACTGAGGACTATCAGGTCCTCCAGAAGGAGGGAGAGAACCAAGTGGGGCACAGCCCGAGGGCTGTGTCCAGAAAAGGATGCCATGGTCCAGGGAGCGATGTGGGTCCTAGAGGTGGAGGCGAGAGTGACGACGGGCAAGACACCACTAGATGAGGGCGAAATGAGAGCTAATTCCCAGGAAGGCTAGCAGGAGGCGCTATGGTGGTGAGTCCCGCCCCATTACACAGTTCAGTACCTTAGAGGTTGTAATTCTGCAAGTACCTTGATGAATTGGGGCCTTACATAGCAAGACGTGATGCATGACAAGCCACAGCAGTTTCCATTAGATTCAGTGGAAGTTGCAGGGTCTCATCAGGTCTTAGATCAGGATCTTGAACCTGTATATGAGCAGACCCATTCAAGATTGGGCAAGTGAGGTGTCAAGGTTCCTCCCCCACTCTGAACTCTAGGGTACAGATGTGGGGACCTGCATGAAAAACCTCCTAAGCTTATCTTTACCAGCTTAGGTCAAAACTTCCCCAAGGTACAAAATATTCCACCCGTCGTCCTTGGATTGGCCGCTACCACCACCAAACTAATACAGGTTACTGGGGAAGAGCTGTTTGGACGCGTCTTTCCCCCCAAAATACTTCCCAAAACCTTGCACCCCACTTCCTGGACAAGGTTTGGTAAAAAGCCTCACCAATTTGCCTAGGTGACTACAGACCCAGACCCTTGGATCTTAAGAACAATGAACAATCCTCCCAACACTTGCACCCCCCCTTTCCTGGGAAATGTTGGATAAAAAGCCTCACCAATTTGCATAGGTGACCACAGACCCAAACCCTTGGATCTGAGAACAATGAAAAAGCATTCAGTTTTCTTACAAGAAGACTTTTAATAAAAATAGAAGTAAATAGAAATAAAGAAATCCCCCCTGTAAAATCAGGATGGTAGATATCTTACAGGGTAATTAGATTCAAAAACATAGAGAACCCCTCTAGGCAAAACCTTAAGTTACAAAAAAGATGCACAAACAGAAATAGTTATTCTATTCAGCACAATTCTTTTCTCAGCCATTTAAAGAAATCATAATCTAACACATACTTAGCTAGATTACTTACTAAAAGTTCTAAGACTCCATTCCTGGTCTATCCCCGGCAGAAACCAGCATACAGACAGACCCACAGACCCTTTGTTTCTCTCCCTCCTCCCAGCTTTTGAAAGTATCTTGTCTCCTCATTGGTCATTTTGGTCAGGTGCCAGCGAGGTTACCTTTAGCTTCTTAACCCTTTACAGGTGAGAGGAGCTTTCCCCTGGCCAGGAGGGATTTCAAAGGGGTTTACCCTTCCCTTTATATTTATGACATGAGGGTTTTTAGGATCAGGCCTAACACCCTGGATGTCCTTCTTTCATAAATTGCACTGTAAAATCTTTTGGAAAGCTGCATAGTTCCAGGACTGCAGTAGTCTCAGAATCTTGTCCCTCTCCTGCCCTGCACCCAGTACAAAATGAACCAAACAACCCAGTGTCTTAAACAACTAAGAAATAAACAGTGGAGTTTGTCAGACTCATCTGGACACATTGCACTATTATACTGCTTTTTAATATGTATGACTTACAATTATTCTGACAGCTCCAGGACAATATAGAACAACTGGCAGTCTTCATTAATTAGTTTTAGCAAGGCCCAAAGGACCACCTGTTAAGAATATATTATGACACTCACCTTTATCTCCTGGTTATGCGTAGTAGAGTAAATTTCAGAAGAAGAGTTGGGACATGTCAATCCGGCAACTGCGGAAGTGAAAAAATGGTTCATATATCACTAAGATGTAGGCAGGGCCAGCTCTACAGTTTTTGCCACCCCAAGCAGAGAAAAAAAATGCCATCGTGGACAGCAAAAGAGAGAAGCTGCCTCCGCAGAAAAACAGCCGTCCCTTTCAAACTGCCACCCCACGCACCTACTTGGAACGCTGGTGCCTAGAGCCGGCCCTGGATGTAGGAACAGTCATTTCACACTCCAGAGAATAGAAAAAATATATTATAAGTAGAGGCCAAAATTTTCAAATGTTTGAGCCCCTAAATTTGTAATTACACTCCTTGGTATATGTATACATGTCACCTTAACAACTCAGCTGCTTGTTATAGTGCTTTACTCAACCTGCTTCACTTTTCAGTGTTGTGGCAAAGGCACCTGTTTATTATGAACTAAATCAAGACCAGTTATTTACTTCATTCATGCCACTGAACAGCCAACTTGTTAATGATGTTTAGTCAGGCAGGCATCTAAATGTGATCTGATCTGACTGAGAGGTGAAAGGAGCATTTCATGAATGTCCCCTAAGCCATCCAGTCATTAAAAATCCTCTTTTATTATATAGTTAGTCTTTTTTTCTAAAATAATTTAATTGGAATTATTAATGGATTGCTTAAATCTGCAAATAATTTAGTCTTCTTCCATCTGTAATGAAAATGCCTTTCCTAACACACATCTCTTCCACAATAGTCCGTAATGTAAACTTTAATTGAACCTAGTCTCTGGACTAATTAGGTACTGACTTTTTTTACTTGCTTAGTCCTTTCTGCAACTGTGTCTTTTCATGATCCACTGCACTTCTCTATCCTCTTCACAGCCTTTCATATTTCCCTGCCTCGAAGGTCACTGCCTTTGCAGATTAGACACAAAATAAACAGTTATTATAGCTGGGATGTTTAAAGGGGCCTAAAGAAGTTAGGTTCCTGATCCCTATTGACATTCAGTGGCAATTGGGCACCTAATTCATTTAGGCCTTTTGAAAACCCCAGCTGAAATCTCACTATATATATATGCATAGATATAAAATGTAATAGCCAGCAAAAGCTGTGAGAATAATGACGGGACAACAATGCTATTTAAAAAGCCTTCATAAAAGTGACAGAAATTGTATCCCACACAAACTAATATGATGACTGAACAGTTCATTTAAAAAAGAAAATCCAGAATACAAGAGGTGAAATCCTGGCTCCATGGCAGTCAACATGAGTGTTGCCATTGATTTCAATGGGGCAATGATTTTATCCCCTATATTGGATAAGCATTTTTTTGCACTGCAGAGTGAGACGTCTCCATTCTCATTTCACCAGGATTACTGTGCTAGGATGCTAAACTCCTTTGGAGGAATATCATGAGCATTTCATAGTTTGCTGATTTGCTGGCATTGTTAGTATGAAACCCCATCCTAGGAAAATGAGAGGTAAGAAAACTGATTTCTAGGCTAAATAGCACTAATGCTTTTTGAATAGCATGAGCCAGGTACTTAAATAACAAAGTTTCCTCCTGTAATTTGTGTTTTAAAAAATTACTTTTTTCAATAAAAGAGAAGCTGCCCTGGCTCTTGAAGAGTCATTGTGAAAAAAGCAAAGAATTTCTAGGGGTGAGGCAAACACCTTGAACATTGTGTGAATTATTTGAGAAATAAGAGTCGCATCAAATGTTTTCAAGTGCAAATCTTAGATGGTTGCTATGTTGCCAAGTGACTGCAGTAGGAGGACATGTTAATAATGTGTCATATACTGCTCTAGTAATTCACATCTAAGCATGCAATCCCATTTTAGTTTTGCAAGCAGAAGAAACACAATTATCTTGGAAAGTATGATATTAGAAACTTTCAGAACCCCTTAGGCACTTATTCCCTTTTAAAAACTCATTTGATATCATACCCATTATGTGAATTAGATCCATACTTCACGAAGATAGCAATGCAAAGTAAGAAAGGACACACACGCTCAGCTTCTCTAAAACTTAATGAGATGACAGATAAAATAACCATAAAATCCTTGGGAATCATCTTGGTTTATTAGGGAATAAAAACAAACCGAAAGCTGCAACTCTAGTTCTTATATCGCCTACAAAGGCTCCCAAGAACTTTCAACAGCTCAGTGTTTGATGGATGGAAGTAATTTTTACATCTGTCCAAGTCTGTTTTAGCATTTTTGGGACAGGGGCTGTGAAGCAATCCTTCCCCCTGTGCCCACAGACAAGTCCTGTCTATTGTGATCACTGCTATGCCAGGGGCCAGCCTCGGGGATTTGTGGGAGAGCTAAGTATTCGAGTCTTTGGGGAAGCTCAATGCCATCACTGGTTTCCTGCTTCAGGTTATGTGTAGCCCAGCTGTTTATGCCAGAAACTCAGCATATTTGATCTGGGAGCCTGAGGACCACTAGTTTACTCATCACCCCTGGAGCATTTTGGTGTATTTTAAGGTGTACCTATATGTAGCACTCAAGCTGAAGAGGGATAGAGAAAGAGCAGGCTGTAGGCTTACACTGTGCCTGACTGGAATTGAGGGTTCTGAAGGAAACAAGCTATAACTTGGTATCACCTGTTCTCTCTGGCTACCAAGGCTAAGTTATGTCACCCGAAGGGCTTGAGGGGAATGCCAATGTCTCTGTTATTTTTAAATCCACATCTCTAAATTCTATGTACCTCTTGGATAAAATAAATCATACTTTTGTGACACTGCATCCCATATTCTTCATAGCTATATTATTATGATAGGATTATGGCATATTTATGATGCATTTTGTACAAGATAAGTCATGTGAGGTGTCACTGAAAAAGTTATGATTTGCATCATAATTATACCATAATCCTATCATAATAATATAACTATGAAGAATATGGGGTGCAGTGTCACAACTCTGTGGAAGAAACTGCTCCCGTGTCACTGCATAGTATTACTGTCCACAGATTCCTGAAGGAGAATCCTTGCAGGGTCAAGCGCAGTTGGACCTGCTGAATTAATCATGGTTGGCACTAGGGAGCTGTAACCAAGGCCCTGGTCTGAGAGTCGGGCTATTGCAGAATTCCACCCCAGGAGAAGTAAAGGCCTGTGGCTTGACACCTGTAGGAGTGCCCTTGATGAGACCCCATAAAGGGACAGTGGTGCAGCTAGCCTGGTAACTGTGACACTTCTACACCCCATCTGTAAAATAGGAATAGCAGCACTTTCCCTACCTCTCAGAGATGGTGTTGTGAGGATACATACATTGTTTCAGATACTACAGTAACGGGGACCATATAAGTACCTCAGATAGAATCTGACTATACCCTTGTAGCTTATACCCTACTAGCTGTGTAGTCTCACTCCCTGTGTCTTCCTTTGTTTCCTTGTTTCCTGTCAGATAGGATATGTCTACACTGCCATTGAACACCCCTGGCTGGCCCATATCAGCTGACTTGGGCTCATGGGGCTCAGGCTACAGGGCTGTTTAATTGTGGTGTACCTGGTCTGGGCTCGGACTGGAGCCCAGGCTCTGGACTGCATGAAGGCCAGGCTCCAGCTCAAGTCCAAACCTCTACACCACAATTAAACACCTGCATAGCCCAAGTCCCACAAGCCCAAATCAGCTGACATGGGCCAGCTACAGGTGTTAAACTGCAGCATAGACATACTGCAAGAGCATGCCTCCATTATGGCTCTAGCTTTTCTTCTGGAGAGTGGTATGGGTGTGTTTGTGTGGAGGGGGTTGTTTGGGAAACCATGGATAAAAACATGACTGACACTAGGTACCATACCAAATGACAGTGCCCCTTTTACAGTAATGGGGTCCATTAAGCAGCTAAATCTTTGTCATGTACTGTATTCTAGGGTATGTCTACACTACGAAATTAGGTCGAATTTATAGAAGTCGGTTTTTTAGAAATCGGTTTTATATATTCGAGTGTGTGGGTCCCCACAGAAAATGCTCTAAGTGCATTAAGTGCATTAACTCAGTGGAGTGCTTCCACAGTACCGAGGCAAGCGTCGACTTCCGGAGTGTTGCACTGTGGGTAGCTATCCCACAGTTCCCGCAGTCTCCGGAAATGAGATTCAAAAGTTCACGGTTCTTTTCCGGTCTACCTGGCCAGTGCATCTGAGTTGAGAGTGCTGTCCAGAGCGGTTACAATAGAGCACTCAGAGTAGCTTTGCTGTACGTCAAATAAAGGAATCTGAGTGGTAAGATTGACTTGAAATGAGTTCTTGGGGAACTAAGTGGAAGAGGTCTCAGGGCAACCCCAACAACAAGGAAATACATTTGAGGCCAGGCAGATTCTTATGAAAATACTGACAGAAATCTCAAAAATGGCCCCACAAATTCAGAGGTTCCTCTTTGGACTTGAATGTGCTAAGATTCGTCACAGTTAAAGATTGGGTCTATGAAGATCTCCAATCAATATAAAATAATTGTATCATTGTGCAATAGTATTTATACTCACAATGGCTTGCTAGGAAGCTTGAAATATAATATAATATAGATAATCCTATTCAAATTGTGATTCATGCCTCTTTTGTGGTTTTAAAATAAAATGTTTGAACTGTAAAAATGTGCTGCTTTAACCCAGTTAAAGACTACACCGCTGAGCAGTAATAGAGTTTACACTTTGTAAATATAAATCCTGTTTTATTTACAAACTATTTTTAAAATTCTTGTATTAATGAGCCCCTCTTTAGGTATCTTTAAATATCTCCCTGGTATTATAGTGAATCTTCCTGCAACAGATCGTGTTTGTTGAGATGAGAAGAGCAAAGTTTTTACAGTACCTCTGAGAATGGGTAAAAACATATTGCCCAATGATATCCATCTCCCCCGCCACCCCCCATACATGCTTTGATTGACAAACAAGTAGTAGGTACCAATATTATGGCTAAATGGCTGCAGAGGTTTGTTTTTATTAAAAAAAAAAACGTTATTCCACAATCTTTTGGGGCTTGATTCTCATTTGCACAAGGGCACTGCTCCAGTGGTGCCTTAGTGCAGTGGTTCTCAACCAAGGGTACACGTACCCCCACAGGCTACACAGAGATCTTCCGGGGGCGGGATACATCAACTCATCTAGATGTTTGCCTAATTTTACAACAGGCTATGTAAAAAGCAGTAGCAAAGTCAGTACAAACTGAAATTTCATACAATGACTTGTTTATACTGCTGTAAATTTTATACACTGAAATGTAAGAACAATATTTATATTCCAATAGATTTATTTAATAATTATATGGTAAAAATGAGAAAGTACGCAATTTTTCAGTAACAGTGTGCTGTGACACTTTGGTATTTTTTGTCTGATTTTGTAAGCAAGTAGTTTTTAAATGAGGTGAAACTTGGGGGGTACACAAGACTAATCAGACTCCTGAAAGGCGTACAGTAGTCTGGAAAGGCTGAGAACCACTGCCTTAGTGTAGCTAAGAAGAAAGAAACCTTGAAGTTTATCCATTGCAAGAGACTACAGTTCTGACACAAGTAGTCCCTTTGAAATCAATGGGGCTACTTTTATAAGTGAAGGTCTCAGGATTGTGAACCCAAAAGGACAACAAAACCCGGGTCAGATTTTCTGGCAGCTTTTCACTGCATCTGCAATGCAAAGCAGCCATAAACCCAATTTAGTGGGCCTATTAAGCTGTTTTTTTCTGCTGCGTTACATCACCAGACTGGCTCAAAGCAGCCAGTGCATACCAACAAATCTGGCCCAGTAATTTTGTGTGTTCAATTTTTAAAGAATTTTTAAAATGCAAGTGCATTAATCAATGGACTAGCAATTGGAACTAAGAACTGATGTACTAGTAAGAGCACTTGGTTAATAGCATGAGAAATCTAATGCAGAATTACTTTTAAAAATGTGGGAACAACACGTAAAATCTGCAGTCTGTTTATCTGTGCAGTATTTGTATGGCAAACAAACATTGTTCCTTCCTGTACATAAAAGACTATTAAAGGGAATTAAAAATATGCATTTATAATAGTCTGGAGCTTGTAATTGTAGGAAAACAAATTTTCTTCTTTGTACAGTGGCATCTCAGAAAACATAAAGCTAAAATACATGTCTAATCCTGTTCCATATTGCTTTTAAATATGTCAGCTGGCAATATGCTGAATTGGTTAAATTCACAGATACCTTCAGTAATTCTATTTTAAGGTCACTGGAAGACCATTGAAATGTAGAGTGAAAGTAATTAGTGCTGTTTTTGCTCTTCCTAATTGCTGTGATCATAGAATTCTTTATAAATAGTGCTTAATCAACACTGTCTCATCACTTGCAACTAACAATGTGTCAGTGAATGTGTGAATCCATTTTGTCACCATTTCTAGCAAGTACAGGTAGGTGTTTGTGTTTATCAAAAATACACTGCAGTGTGAAGTGCATGGGAATTAATCTCACATCTATTTTTGTTATACTGTGTAAGTTAAATTCATTATATTGCCTTTTATGTGTACTTTTCAGTTAAAAATAGCACTAATGTTTTCCTCAATTTCAGCACAGGTTCTGTTTACCGTTTAGGTACTTAGTTACCACAGTGATTAACGTGGTATAAGAACCTAGCTACAGAGAGAGCTGTCACATGTGTTTTATTTGTTGAGAAGCAGTATTCTATATCTCTAGTACAGAGCATTTCTATATAAGCTAGTCATTGTTCCCCAGGGAGGCCAGAGAATGTGTGTGTGTTCAGCTCAACCTCTCAGCAGCTTCCACTAGCATGGCTCCTGTTAAAATTTAAGTCTGCTCCAGCCTGGTGGAAAATCCCAAGGGAGGGTTGGAAGTAGCAATACCACCTGCCCCTCCCTTGGGGTATATCTCCTGCCAGCACAAACAGCCAGGCTGGTGCAGGGAGGCATAAACCACACATCCCTGCACCAGCTTCAAACAACCTATCATAAGAGTGGTCCATCTCAATGCTTAGAAATCAATTCTGCATCCAGTGATCTGATTTAATCTAACTTAATCATGAATCTGGTGCAGCTAACTAGTGCATTTATGTCATATAAGGGATTCGAGGCCAACAACTCTCTTTGACTTCAATGAAAGGCCAAGGATGAGTACCACAATGTAACCTGATACCAGTAACTCCTTGAAACTTTGCTGTTTCCATCATACAAGGTAACAACAATTTACAGAAACATTTTTTTTGAAATAGGCTGTGATGGTTCGACAAACCCTGCACCAATCAGGCAAAGGTTAAGGAACTGATATGGGCTCAAACAGCCCTACCTCACCAAACCTGCAAGGCATGTCAGGTGTGGAAGAAGGGCTTAAAAGACAGGAAGCCGTAGTTATAGAGTCAGTCTTCGTCACCCTCTCTGGTCCAATAAATATTTAAATATTTTATACAAAGAGAGAGAGACTAAGTGACTGACTCTATAGCCCAATGATTAGGGCACTTCTCTAGGAGAAACATCACCTGGCTTCTTGTTACAATGAATATTTAAATATTTTATACAAAGTGGAACAGTTTCAACGGGGGTGACTGAACGACACACACCCTAGAGTACCCTATGGCCTGGTGGTTAGGGCACTGACATGAGAGAGGGGATACTGGGATTCAAGTCGCTCTTCCGGAGCAAGGATTCACAGTGGGGTCTCCCCCAAGCCAGGTGACTGCCTTAACCACTGAGCTATAGGATATAAGTGTGGCACCATCACCTGTTGTGTAGTTTTATGAATGCCAGTGGTGCCTAAGTCTCCTTGTGACTTTAACCTGAAAAATCAAAAAGGTTCATTTCTACATTTCTGAATTTTCTTTTCCTTTTTGCCCAAAACAGTTCACCCAAATCAACACAAATTCAAGATGTGTTTTGGTCAACCCATATCTGCATTTTTTGGCAAAGAAGTTTCAGCAGAACAATGTCATTCGGCTCTAATTGTCAATTGCTCTTCATCCACCTGCTCTTCCTCACCAGGCATGAGGCTATGCTGGTGATAGTGGGGAGGATGCTTTGGAAGAAAAGGATCTGTACAATTCAGTGACATTCATATACCAGCACAAGGTAAAAGTATTGAGCCTGTAGGATTCCATTTGATAGGGTGACAAGGTGGGTGAGAGATGGGGAATGAGGCACAGGTGCACATCAGATCTCTTTGGGATATGTCTGACCAGAATAGTGGATCCAGCTCAGTGCTGCCCCGTTTACTCCTGCAAGATCTCATATGTATATCACCATCACTGCTTTGAAGAGACAGTGTTTTCTACCTAAAGCCAGATATAAATTATTCATTAGCACCAGCAAGGCTCTTTCTGAGCCTTGTTCTTGTCTGAAACCTGATAAATGCTGTGGATTTTGGGTGCAACCATCTTCTCAATATCTTTGCCAAGAAAAGGGAGGATGGGAACAGAGTCGTAATTGGTGATGTTAAATTAAGCTAAATATAGACTCTTTCCAGGTTGGCCAGATTACTGCATTTTTCCGCATGCTTTCTTCAGAGGAAGCTTTAGTGATCTCTGCTAACACAGTAGCCAGATGTTTTTCAATGGACTTCATTAGCCACAACAGGCAGTGGCAGTTTCTGAGGATGTGGGACAGACTGTCTATAAAGCCTCAGACTTCTGTTTGGGTGATTGATCCAAATTCCACCAGACCGATGGGGTGAGTGTCATTCTTGGTTCTGGCACATTTACTTGTCTTTCTGATTTTGTTCAATTTTTGTTGGCGAAGTAGGATGATCTCTCTTAGCAATGGATAAGGCTCAGATCTGTCCGTCTTTCTGTGGGCCTTCCAGACTGATTATCTGGATTAGTGTAAGGGGCAATTCTGTTGGCTTTGATTTGGCAGGCATAACTGTGTTCGAAAAGAAAGTTCTTTTCAAGATTCTTTGTGGGAGCAGCATGTGGTAGCAACATATGTCTGCGTTCGAGCCTTGAGCTATTAACAGACTGTGGCTGAGTGGGTTTTGTGCTATGGGCACTCCAGTCTTCTGCCACCTTGTTTCATTTTACCTAGTTAGTTGGAGAACTTTGACCTGTGAGAATGGTGGGAAGTCAAGAGTCATCTGAGAGCTAGTTCAATAGTGGCTTTGCTAAGCAGTTGTAGTGTTCCACTAGAAAAGCATCCCATCAATTTAGAACCACAAATGAGCACACTGTTCTATTTACAGCTGCTTACAGTCTGAACTTCACTTGGTTGTGAACTTACTGTTTTAGTTTTAGAACACACAGCATACCCTGTCAGGAAAATTAGCTCATGAAATGCAAATAGTGACACTCATTTATCTGGAATAATCCTTTACAGAATATTCCTGGAAATGGGATATTGAGTTTGTAAACATGTGACTGTGAACCCTGCGTCTGAGAGTTGCAGGCATCCAGTAAGTAAACTGAAATAATACCCATGAAAACTAACGAACCAGCTAACTAGCTTGAATTCTGACAATCATATACTATCAATGAACTACTCTTGAGTGATCTACAGACTGAAAATTATTTGAATAATGAATACATTCAAGGAATTTACATGCTGTTTATGGACAATTCATAAATGTCTCTAGAAGCCAAATCCCTCAAACTATTTGCTAGAAAATACTCAATGAGTTCTATGGGTCAGATTCTTTTCTCAACATCAGGTAGTATTTTTTCCAAAATAAATTAACTAACTATGGAATCCAATTTTAGTACACAGTTGTAGATGTATTGTTCATTTATTAGATACTTAATACCAAGTAATTCTACAAAGAGGAAACAAGGAGGGAAAAAAAGTAAATTAGCTCTTTAAATGCACCATTTCTCCCTATGAAAAGGGCTCTTGCCTTACACATACTTATGCATATGTTTCAATACAGAGGAAACCTGCCTTTTCCCAAACCATAAGTGTATCTTTGTCTTGGGAGGAATGACCCTCTACTCTCAGAGATGCCAAATTGTGATCCTGTCACTCGCATTGGGTTTTCAAATGAATTGTCCTATTGACTCCAATAGGACAATTCCTGTAAGAAAATACTAATATAATTAAGGGGGTCATTATTCTGGTCCTTTCAGAATACACAAAGCAGCAACCAAAATTTATATTAACGTTTTAAATTTTCTTAAAATGCATCTGTTTTTGACAAAGTTTTTTCTTTATTTAGAAATACAGAGGATGGTGTCCTCACTTTATTTGGATGAATCACGTGGATGTTCAATAGTAGAGATCCATCTCAAACGGTATTTGAATAGCATATATCTTCAAATTCTGTCCTTTCTCTGTCCCCTTGCTAGTTTTTAAATTTTCTAGTTACTGGAATCCTTGCCATTTCATTTTTTCCTTTTATGACTCTCCCCTGTGAAGTTGGTTGTCAAGTGAATTTTTAAGGCATGGGATTGAATAGGGCTGATTTGGCCATCCCTTAGGTAAACTGCTCTCTTAATAATTAGCATTCAAAGAAGTCTGTTAAACTCACATGTCTGTATGCTGCAGAGTTCTCTATGCATGGAGAATAAGATAGCTCTAATATGAAATTCTAATATATATCTATACACATCTATATATCTATACATATATACATCTAGATCTAGATCTCTTTCTATATATATACATATCTTTCTTTCAATATGAATGTATAGGCTGATCTCTCCATGCATATCTATCTATATAGTTATTTACTTATTTTAGAGAGTTCTTGCATTGAATTTTATTTTCACTCCTTAAGTTTGAAACGAGCCTGTAGTAGCTACACTGACAGCTAAGCAGTGTGCAGAGGAGATCCATATGGAAATTGCACAAAGTGGGGGGTCCTGGATTCAAACTTTAACAAACAAACTGGCAGTCTGTTTGTTTTTGTTTTAAGCATGTTTATCCCCCTGTTCATCCTTTTAATTCAAGTTTGGCTCATGTTAGTTCTTGAGCTACCAGCTCTCCATCATATCTGTAAAAAACAATCCAAGTATGAGAAATCTTAATTAACATCACTAGCTTGCCTTTACATAAAAGGCTTCCATCTCAGTGCTACTGCATCTACCAACATTTCTGATCCAATACAGTGGCCACCATTTTTCTCTTGAACAGAATTTGAGGTGTGAGAGCATTTTGAGAGAAAGTCAGATTACAAAATGCCTCTGTTTGTTTCAGCCATGAAAATAAGTACTGATTCATCTAAGCATTTCTACTCATGCTTACCTTTAAACATGAGTGGTACTATCTGTTTCAGTTTGACGACTCTCATGCTTGAAGTTATACAGGTGCTTAAGTACCTTGCAGAATTAGGGACGTAATGTTTTTATTTCAAATACCAATGAACTTTAGGCCTTTTGTTTTAATATATTCTCATCCTCTTCACTGCTGCTTTTGTTGCAGGGATTTCTAAAAGTACACTCAAAGCGGGGTTGTAGATGTTCTGAGCTTTGATGTTTTAAGTTATCTTTTTTTTCAAAGGACACAATCCAATGGTGAGGCATTCTGTAGCATCCACTCCTACTCAAGAAACTGTAAACCCAATGTTCATACTCAGAAAAATATTCCTTTGCTGAAAAGAGACTTCTGTTGGAGGTGGCTTCAATGTGCATACTTGTGTGAATTAAATTAAACTTTATATTCTGCAGAGAGATTAAAATCCATGGCAAAAAATCATGGAATTCCCAGAATTTGGAGGCACATGAATTTACAGTCTGGTGTTTATAATGATAGAATTTTATTCATTTTGACAGAAGCAAAAAATGACACAAATATGAATCAGTGAAATTATTATGGGCTAGATTGTCCCACTGTTACTCAGGTTGATTTCCCTGGGACTGCTAGAGTGTGAGCAAAGATGGCACAATCTGGCCCTATATATTGCAGGGCTAGGGGTTAGTGGAGTACACTTCTCTTGTTCATTGTGTTAATGCAGTGACATTGCAATGTCGAGCTTTTTAAATTTGCCCAGTGCTGAAACTTGGTATCTGAGACCCTCAAATGCATAAATAGGTCTGAGTGTAAATTTAATTTTTTCAGATTTTCACAAATAGGAAGGCCCTTTCCCCTCCAAAAATAATCTAATTAAAATGTAAGCGGCAAGTGCACAACCTTTAATAGGGCTGGACAGTACATTACGCAATCAGAAGTTTTTTAAAATAGAAAAGCTAGCTAGGCAGTTGGCTGGTTAATATTCTTCTTTGTTTAATTGAAATCACATGCTGCTTTGTGCTGTTAGCAAGAATTGGGTTCCTCTAAGTGAGGTTCAAACTCAGACTCACTATAACAGGACAATAGACCTTGTATTACAATCCTGTAAATATTATTATGCTTGGGCATGTCTGGAACTATTGATCACAGATGCAACACATATGCCACTTTTGTTTTTTCTATCCTATAGAGCTTTCACTACCAGTATTTAAATAAAAGAAGTCTGATCCTCAGACTCATCCCCAAAATACAAATCTCCTTTCTGTTAAAATTTAGAAGCTCCACTATATGGAAGATTGAACAATAATGTGTCCTGGGAACTAGTCTTCAAGCATTTTGAAGTCTTCTGTATCAACACTTGATCAATACAGGAGGGTGCTGATTTTCCTGGACCTTTAGCAGTATAGCCTGTGCCTCAAGGGCATAGAATGAAAATAGTTGTAACTGGCAAACCCAAATTCCCACCTAGGATTAATGTTACTATTTAGAAGAAGGACATATTGAAATACTTGCTTAATTTCCCCCCCTAAAAATGTGGTTTCAGCACAAATGAATCTCATTTATTCTCAGTTTACGATGTTCTGAGAAATTTATCAATAGAAAACTCTGCAGTCTATGAGGTCTCTAGAAGCTGACAATCTGAAATCATAGTGACATGAGCCTAATAAGTGATCCTCCCTCTCAGCAGGGTTGCCAATTTTTGCCAGCACAACAGCAGACACCGTTCTGACAGAAACTCAGCATTGTATCTACAAAGGGCCTTTTCTTTGTTACTTGGTATAGTCATTGAGTATCCTGTTGTTGTTCCCCAGAGCTCCCAGTATCAAAATGGCAGAGAGGAAAAAACAGGATACACTTCTTGTTCTGTCTTATTATTCATTTCCATTTTGGAGTGTCTTGAAGCCTCAGTTATTGACCAGGACCCCATTGTGCCAGGTGCTGTACAAACACAGGAGAAAAAAGATCTATGTATAAATAAGAGACAACAGGTGGATGCCGAGATACAGCTGATAAAGCATTAGGAATTAATGAGACACAATTGGTCAGCATGATAGGCAGTAGTCACAGAACACCAGCTGCCTAACCATTGTCAAGCTTTTGCTTTGCTAACTTAAGTGGACTAATATGACTAACAGCTGTCTGTATAACAAAAAATGTGTTTTGCAAATAGAGACTCTGATTCAGGAACACATGTTTGCTTAAACCCGCCTATACTCAGGAAAGCATTTAAGAACAGGGACTTAAGTCTCAGTGTGAGTTCAGTGGGAATTAACAATGTATTTAAGGGTCATTCTGGATTTGGCCATAAGCAGCAAGTTCTGCTTGCTTTTATTAGCAAGGTCATGTTAATTCTCTTTTGTGAGTATTCAGACAGTGTCAGGTATTCATGAAAATGTTCAAGAATCCCCCAAATTATTTTTAGAATGAATTTGAAAATTTATATGCCAAGGGCATTGTTCATCAGTCATTGGTCTTTTTTTTTAAATAAAAGCATCAGTCATCCAGTCGGGGCATACATAAATCTTATTTGATGTGAGTGACCAACCATACGCAACCAATAATGAAGAGTGAACAGATCAGCTCATTAATCATTAGAAATGGAGAGAAGAGTTACATTTGTAGCAAATAATTCAGTCAGGTCTAATAACTACTTTTACATTTAGAACAATATGAATTAATAGAAAATAAGCTTTCTGAAGAGCAAAGTAAAGAAATCTGGAGATTTGGATATATTTTAAGACAGGAAGAATTAGGAGCTGAAATGAAGGAGGAGACTCAGGATTTACATGCTTCTAGAGACAGGATTTTTTTTTCCAGAGACTTCATCCTAGCCTCTTGCTTGGCTACTATATTCAGCTGTGAAGACAGACGCAAACACTTTACATATCTAACTACTTGATTTAGAGCTACAAGTATCTTGTCCACAAATCAGGGAGATAGATATCTAAATTCTATTAGTTTCAGCCCCAAATAATTGTGCCCATGCAATTCTAGGGTTGAATTAGAGGTTACTTTAAAAAAAATGTGATCCTAAAAGGCTTTTTTAGCCATTTATTTTTTTAAATTAAATGACACACATGATAACGGATGCATTAAAATCCTGATGGGTGAAGGCAACACTTAGTTTCTACTATAGCAAACTTCTGAGTCTGGCTATAAAACCATGAGGCTGGAATTCAGCTCTGCAGAGTCAAGAGCCCATATACTGAGAAGAACTTTCATTGTGACTCTTGGAAAATTAGACGTGAGTTTTCAGTGGGATGGAAGTAGTATATGTTCATTCCCTTACCTAAAAAGTTAACTGTATCATTCCCTTTCTTCTCACTCATTCCTTTTCTCCCCATTCCTGATAGGCATATGTAGATTTTTGCTCATTTTAGGGTGACGTAACCTTATGTAGTCATAGGGATTGCCGCACATATGAGCTTCGCCATATGACTTGTTATACAATGTTGTAGATGAGCTCCTGATGAAGATGTTTAAATGGAGAATGCAGAGATTGCCAGCTGAGATTGCTTTCCCTGTGATTGCAATAGACCGGGGGCATATTGGTATTTCCCACACTCTGATGCAGGCTTCTTCAGGAGCCTCCTTATTTTTTCCTCAGTCATCAGTTTTCCCAGCAATGCTGGTTCTTCCTGTTGCTACTCAGATGAGGGGGTGGGGATTCAGTGGATGGATGTGCCTGGAACTTGCTGCAGTAGCTGGGTGGGTGGCTGCGCCTGGCTTGTTGCTGGGGCAGCGAGCTGAGTGGGGAAATGATTACCTCTGCTTTGCCTCATCTACTGCATATAGTGGCTGCAACCCAGGAAGGAGAGAAGGGAGCAGGGGGAGGGATGCAATGAAAGAGTGCTGTTGAATCGGAGGTTTAGGGGATTGTTGGGTGTCTTCCTTTTTAACGGGGGGTATGAGGTCATTGTCTGCCAAGTCTGTGTCCCTGGGATATCCTTTGCATTAATCCCAATTTTCAGCCCATAAAATCTCTCTAAATCTGGGGGAGTGAAGAGGTTATTTACCTTTCTCTGAATCTTTGAATTCATCTCTGCAACTTCAGTAATCACTTGTCATTCAGATGCTTTATTGTGAAGACTTATAACTGAATACTCTCTCATACCCACCACAAAGGCATTACATAGCATAAACCGTGACTCGACTCATTGTACTTTGCAAGTCTGAAATCTGGTTCCCTTTGAGATCATTGGGAGCTGTCTGACATCTGTGGGAGAAGATATTCTGCTGGATGACACATCAATGCAGTGAGCCATCGTTCTGCTAGAGAGTTTATAAAGAGAGGCTTTTACATTCAGCAGCTGTAGCCCCGACACCAGTTTTTCTCCCCAGCAGATGTATCAGCTATGTATCTATTTTCTATACATTCCAATTGAACTTAGTGTTTGCTGCCTTTGATATGGCTTAGAAAGTTAAAAAGGATATTGTTAACTTGAAATCACATTTCTGTCTGAACTTTAACACCTACAGTAGTTACAAACAACACCTAGTATTACTATAGGCCAAAGAAGTTATGGGGGAAATTCTCTAATTGGATCAGCTGGAGAATTGGACCAGTTGGAGAAAGTTTTGTTTACTTTGTTTTCTAGTTAGTTTGTTTACTTTGTGCATTTGATAGCACTTTGTGTTTCAATGGCTAAGATTTTCAAAAATAGGAGCCTAACATTTGACTCTTAAGTGCATAATTAGGCTCCTACATAAGTGACCTGATTTTCAAAAGTGCCAAACAAACTGAATGGGAGCTGGTGGGTGTTCCACACTTTTGAAAATCAGGTCACTTATGTTGGAGCCTGTGTAAGGTTTAGGAGAATAATTTCAGGCACCCCATTCTGAAACTCCTGGCCACTGTTGGTGTTGTACAGTCAGTCAGGGCTCAGTCCTGCAAACACTTAAGCATGAGTGTAACTTACTTGTTTAAACATTTGTAGGATCTGGCCTGTAGACAGTTTCTCTCTTGATAAAAGGATCCTTTATAAATATCAATAGTGGAGTGTGAAAATCCCTTCCAAAAATATTTTTAAAGATTTCTTTTTTAATGAAAAATGTCAAGTCACATCATTTAGAGAGAGCTCTGTCAAACTGGATTTTTTTCAAAAGAATTAGTTCATTTAAAAAAAAATTAAGTTGACAGAATACCTTCAAAATACAGTGAGTACATCATCTTTTATTCTATTGGCTTATTCTGGTACAGTGCGAAAGCTAAACATTTTGTGTTGCCACAGCACACTTGAGATAAAATATTTGTAGGATGTATTTAAGTAGTCTCCATGTTCAAATAGTGAGCGTGTTGATTTTTGACAAATCCCTTGTCATCCTGCCCATGACCCTTCCATATGCTTCTGAGAGGAGAGCCAACTAGAGACTGCTCTGTGACATGCTAGGCTTATAGGTTCCCCTTGCCTCATCCAGAACTGCAGCACCTTGTTATATTTTGGGTCCTTTGTATCCATGCAAGGAGACAGCAGGATTTCCCTCAGAGAAGATATATTAGCAACAATAGGGAAGACCACAAACAAAATCTTACTATCTCTGACAGTGTGTGCTTATGTAAGAAGTCTAAAACAAACCCCAAGTAATCATGTAAATTTTATCACGCTTAAATAAATTGCATTTATCAGAATGAAAGCCCTGTTTTTTTTTCAATAAAGCTGTTTGTCAGAATAAGAAAGCAACAATAATCTGCACTTTCCATCTGACAATAAGTTTTTATAAGGATTTAATTCTTATGGATCAAAATACAACAAAATAGATGAATGGAAATACAAAATGATCCATTTATATTTGTATAGTGCCAGCAGGTTGGAAGACACTTCACAGAGAGATCTGAGGACAAGTACCTTGCCCCAAAGAGCTTACATTCTGAACAGATGGACATTGTATACATGAACAAAGAGTCAATGTGTTGTAATGAAAAGCAATGCAATTAAATGGCCAACTTTAGCATGTGATTTTACAGTTCCACATGTTTTGTTTGTGCTTTTTGAGTTCTTTGGATTTTTGGTCATCCCAACTAGTTGGTGCTTCTCTGCAGGGAGGACGAGTGTCTGAGACAATTGGAGGAGGTACGCTTGAAGGAGGTGAGGGTAGATACACAGTCAGCTAGGTCAGCGCCAGGAGGAGAGAGAAGAAGATGACAATGGAAATTTCACTTTTTGTAATCTTGTTTTCTTCATATGCATCTATCAAGCATCTAGGACATAAGCCCCTGTAGGATTCATACAGGGTTCATGCACTTGGCAACATTCAGGGCACACCCGGAGTGTTGTGTAGGAGCAGTGCACACACGGCTCCTCTCAAGGGCATGAACCTTGGAATCTCACCCAGATGACATGAACCGTGGGAAGCCTCCCAGGACTGGGCTCAAGGCCCGAGAGCAAGGAATGTGGTAGATAGAAATTGGTAAATAAGAATGTTAAACAAAGCCAGTGTATTCCTTTTATCTGTTGGAGAATGTAATGCGCGGGGGGAGAGAAAGAATAAAGGAGAGGGTGGAAAACTGACAGGAGCAGCCCGATGGCAGACCAGCCTGCTTGCTTTCTTAAAGCTTTGTGCTGTCTTGTATTTGAACCGCAACAAGCCCCTTACCCTGCAAACTATTCCATACAGTTGTGCCCTTGCACCTGTATGGAGCCTCATTGACTTCAGATGGGCGCTGTGCAGAGGCAGAGGTCTGTCTGTCTGGACCAATTTGCAGGATCTTGGCCTGTGGTTCTGATTCAGCCATGTACTTAAACACACGCCTAACTTTAAGCATATGGGTAGTCAGTCATTGAAGTCAATGAGACTAATCACATAAATTTGTCATATATTTAATTACTTTTCTGAATCAGGACCTAGGTCAACTATTGCCAATAAACATCTAATTGAGTTAGGAGACACCATTAAAATGTCATCATTTGAAAACAGTTATCACACATTTACTATAACTATCCTGTGTCTAAAAACTGTGTCCTCACAGATAAGACTATGTGGCAACTGATGTCAAATTCAGGCTGTTTCATGGCAGGCATAGTTTAAATGAAGAAGAGATATCAGTTTCAAACACTAAGTAATTATTTAAAAAATCATGTATTTTATATCAAACATTAATTTTCCAAAATGAAGGCTTCCCTTTCAGCTGTTAAAATCTGTCACCATTTGTACCCACAACAAAGAGAGAGAGAGAATGATGCAACAAAGTGAGACAAAATATAACACATACCTAAACATTTACAATCAAAAAGAATTGGAGAAAATACGATCAGTTGCCGTTGTCCCAGAGAATATGCTATATACATCATTTGATATCTGCTCATTATAATGTGTTGCAGCTGTGACAGAAGGTTTTCACAGGGTGAATGGCAGCCTGTGAAATCTAGAAACTGGTTGACGCATAGGTTGCCTCCTATCAAACCCTCTTGAATATCATTGGTTTGAAAGTTTGATTCTGGCTCAAATGTTTTTGAGTTTGTGTTCCACCTAGGTAAGGTTGTGAAAAAGTAACAAAGAAGGAAATAGATGAAAGAAAGAAATGCTATGGACCCAATTCAGGGATGGGAAAACAGCTGAATATCCCTTGCTGGCATAGTCCACTGGCATACCAACCTTGTCCTTGTTGACAGGGTATGTCCTAGAGTCATGAATATGTGTGGCCTGAGTGCCACACTGACATGGCGATTATTGGCTTCCAGTTCCACATGGTCCCTAAATTATGCCAAGGCTGGTGCAGTACTGACCCCAGAATCATGGAGCTGGAACTAGCTCCTGTATAGTCTCCACTCTGAGCTTAGTTTGATATGGCTACAAAAATAAGATGAATGCACTCTTGGTTATTACATGCAATTGTATCATGTCACAAAACTAAACGCTGGCTCAGATGTAATCACCACCTGGAATACTTTATGCAGTTCTGGGCACCTTCTTACTAGATAGATATAGACAAATTGGAGGAAATTCAGAGGTGAGTATCACAATTATCAGGACGCTGAAGACAATGACTTATTACAAAAAAAGATTACAAGAACAAAATTTGTCTTGGCTTGGGGATGGGGAGACATAATAACTAGTGCTTGGCAGGCAATGTATTTTTTTCTGTCCTGTGAGAATTTTCAGGCTTTTGAAATTATTTCCTGTCCCCAATCTGGGTAAAAATTCAAAATCTTAAATTTTTGCAAACCATTTTTTTAATCTGGTCAGTTGAAGTGCTTTGTGTTGATGACTTCAAAATGTTTCTATTTCAATGTTGACCTTTTAATTTTTCTTACTTTTTTATACTAAAAAAAAATCTGACTACATCTAATAATGATCCATAGCATGTTGCTCTAGCCCCTTTGTGCTACTACAGAAGGCAAAGGGCCTCTATTGCCATCTTGGCCGGTTCCCTGAAGAGTCCCACAGTGTAGGCAAGATCCTTGGATGGCATAGAGCCAGCAGTGTGTCTACACCACCTCTCCTCTTGTCCCCCAAAATGGGTTTTTAGAGAAAAGCAGGGATGGGCAGTGATGGCTGTACACTGGCTGAATGGAATGGCCCCTTAAGGGGCCAGGGACACCTAGTTACAACTTGAAACAGCTCACACTGAACTGACTTTTGAGTGTCCCACAGATCCACTGTGTGTAAAGGTGGTTTGGTGCCACCTTTGCCACCACATCCAATCTTGCACTGAGTTCAGCTTGGCTCACCTTGAGCCTACAAATATTTGAAGGATGTAAGCACCACGGTGGAAGACGAATTATTTTGGGTGGTCTGAAGAGAAATTACTAAAACTGATAAAATTACAGGGAAAATTTAGGCTGACTGTCAGGAGAAACATCCTGATAATGAGATACATTATGCTGCAGAATATTTGCCCCATCATTTGACATTTAAAACTAGACTGAACAAAAATAGAAAATATTGTAGGGAACAATTCTGCACTAATCTGGGATGGATTAGATGATCTAATATGTCTCTTCCCTTTATATTTTCCATGGTGTATAAATGTGTATGGAACCTTTTTTGCTCCATTTTCTTTTGGGGAAAAATCTGATTAAATCCTTTGACTATAGAGCCATTATAGACTGCTGGTTATCAATAGCAGAATACAGCATTTGATAATTCTGATGACTCTTGAAGACAAACACATACTTAATGCATAAAAGTAGCACACTGGCACATTAAAATACCTCCTCTGGAATTTGTTTGTCTTCGTTATGCTGAAATGAATAACGCAATGAGATTCATATTTAACACTGAGTCTTGCAGAAACTAAGTGAGATTAGATGTTGTGTTTGAGTGTCGAAGATAAGGAAATCTACAATAAAATGAAGACCTAGTGGAGAAATCAGCAAGTTCAACTAGTTGTAAGTAAGGTGTCATTTTGTCAGATAATAAAAATTAAGCGGGATTAAGCCTGGTGAGTAGTTGGACGCATATTGTCCAACGGACAGCTCAAGTCTTGCTGATCCAGTAGTTGTCACTCTGGGTCAGTACGGATGTAATTCATCTGCAAGGTATTAATGGATACTGTGCTAACGGAGGTATTGTCTGTCCAGTGAAACATAAAACTGAGATTCTGAGCTTTGTGGTCGTGAAAACTTCATATTAACTGAAATATACTTATGTATGTATCTTTCGACCTGTCAAGACTAAAATCTAGAGGGACAAGAGAAATTGTGCAAAAAAATTGGCATTCTTATCTTTTTAGCATAAATGTTTTTTATTACTACAGATTCTGCTTTTTAGATTTTAAATAATTCAAAACTATCATGAGATAACAGCAGAATCCTTGTGTGGTAGATACATATTTGGGTCTAAAATGAGGACAGCTGGAGGTGTGAGGCAGAAGCTTGCTGTAATTTACTTATTGCCTAGAACTTTGACTATACAAGCAAAAATCCCTATCCAGTTCTTTCCTTTCTTTTAGCTGCTGATTTTTTTTAAGTCTTTCAGGAGGGCCTGTTTTGAGACTCTATGATAATTCTAGTCTAAAATCTTTGTCTTCAGGGACAGATCTGTAATGATAATGTAGTGCATTAACATTTCTCTCAGTTCATTATCACTAAAAAGCTGTTTTTCAGAGCCATATTTTATCCTACCTTATGAAGATGTTAATTAATTTTGACTAAAATTCCCAGTTAATTAGTAGGAAGGGCAGTTACATCTGTTGTGCCATTCAGGTTTCTACTCTCACCAGAAAACATTTAAATGATGATCCTTTGCTATTTGTTTTTAAAATGAATAATATTCAGGTAACTTTCTCCTTCCACTAAGAAGCCTTACCTAAACTGGCTAGACCATTCACTCTGTGCTTATCTCAGACAGTGATCTGGTGAATAGGACTGTGAACTATAAGTCAGGAGATTTGTTTTCTGTCATCAGCCACTGACACCGTTGCCTGTCAGGCTGGGTAATCTTGCTCAAATCATTTCCTTTGCTTTCCTTTCCAATCCTTTGCCTATTTGGAATCTAAGATCTTCTGGGCAGGTTCTACCTTTTATTATATGTTCGTACATAAGCACATAACATAAAAACAGACATAGTGGGTCAGACGAATGGTCCATCTGGCCCAGTATCCTGTCTTTAGACAGTGGCCAGTGCCAGGTGCTTCAGTGAGAATGAACAGAACAGATAATCAAGTGATCCATCACCTATCACTGATTCCCAGCTTCTGGCAAACAGAGGTTAGGGACACTTCCGAGCATGACACACAGCACAGTGGGGCCCTGATCTCAGCTGGGGCACTTAAGGGTGTTTTCACAATACAAATAATTAAAAATAAATATTTTTGACTGAAATGAAGCTGAGTGTACTATTAGCATAGTGTGGTCTGTATCTGATCCCTGGACAGTTTGTGCTTTCATTATTGTCTTATCATCCTAATAGGATTACTAACGTATTATGTAGGTCGTTATAAGACTGCAGGTGATAGAAAGGTTGCTCTGATGGCAAGCTCCTGCTGACCAAGGCAGACACTAACTTTTAGAAGTTTAATTCAATGAAGTGTGTCACCAGATAACACCCGTTTTGTTTGTATATTGTGCTCACAGGCACAGGTTACCTCACTGATTCCCCAGATGTTGTTACAGTAGAGTAACAAGGGGAATCGGAGATGTAGTTTGACCAGACAGCCCAGCCTACAGGGGAGAATGAGAGCATGTGGCACTGAATAGCAACGGAGGAACTGCAGCAGCATTTCCAAATTGCATAATTAGGTATTTCAATGTTTATGAAAAAAAATTTTCTGATGCCTCTTCTGATGACTCTTTCAGGCAACTTCCAATTTTCCCATGTTAATCATTCCCATAGTGTTAGGATGAAAAGGTTTCACTAATGACTCCAACTTCTCTCTGGCTATTGAGTATCTTCCAGTTTAGCTGTAATCTCTCTCTTCACCACACTGTAAGAGTGGTAAATACATACCTTTCCTCTCCCAACTACACAAGACATACCAATCAACTTTACCTTCCATCTGACTTGCTCCTTGAAAAGCTCATAAAGTCCAGACTTAATATATAAATAAATCCAATGAGATTGACCTCCAAAAAACTAAAAATTAAAGAAGAGAAAAAAATTAATGTAAATAGCTTATTTTCTAGGTTTTTATGTGGCATGTATTGTAATTATGAATAATTTTGTATGCTTTGATGATTAAGCACCAATACATGACTGTTCCAAATCTGCTGATTCAATTTTTCAGCCTATGACTTTGGTTTTTACCAGTTTGAAGGAGAATTTTATTGCCCCATAGTCTGAAAAAGTTTGTTTGCAAAATGGTCTACCTAGCTTGAAAATGAATAGAGGTTTGTTTCATGTTGTTAGACTGTCTCTTCTTTATTATTATTTCATTAAATTGTGTGATTTTCGTAAGTTCTGAGTACATTTATAAAATATGACAAACGTACACTTATCAAAACAAATAAGTATCACACTGGAAAATTTTTATGTGTAGAACATGTATGTTAGTTCTGATTTAGTAGTATTATTAATTATAGTTTTTCTCACCCTCTGAGCTCTGTGCAGATGGACTTCTGTGGTATTTAGTCATTGGCCAGAGTAGGGGGCAGTGTGGAGCTGCCCTGCCACATCGGGATCTTGAAAGGGGGTAGTGCTTCATGAAGGTATTGTAGGTTGATGATGATAAAATGATGAAGGAGCCTGTCAGGGCTCCATTGCCCTTCCACCCCTTTAGGGCCACTACTATGGGTGCTCTGAGAACAGACCAAATGTGTTCAGGGTGAAACTGAAACTGTGTGGAGGGCTGGTGCAAGACTCTAGTACTACTTAAGATGTGCACATAGGGACTGCGTGGGAAGTCTGCCCACTGAATAGCTGCCTAGTAGTGTCTGTGCACCTCAGCACACCTTGGGAAGGGTCTCTTTATGGCCCCACGTAGGCTGGTGTGGAAAGAGTCCAGGGTCAGCCCATGGGAACGGCCACAAATCTGTGTTTTTGTGGATCCAGTGGCCACAAGTGACCATCTTACCTGCGCAAAGGGACTGTGGCCACTATTCCTGCCCGTACATTAGAATAGCAACTGACAGAGAGGAAAGAACTGTGCTACCACTGTACACCTTGGTCCTGGGCTAGGAATGGATTTTTCCCTTCTCAGCTACCCTGCACAGAGCTGGAGAGGCTGGAATCTGAGTGAAGGGAGTGAATTTCACCTCAAAGGGAGCTACATGTTAAACACCTTTTAGTCTCTCTTGAATGCATCTTTCAGGAGAAAGGCCTGGCTTCCCACACCTCACTCTGGGAGGCACCTCACAAGCCCACCGCTGTTACTGGACCTCTAGGCTGTAGTCCCCTTCTTTTATCAACCATGTTAATCTAACAGGCCCAACTGTGTTTGGCACCTGTAAACTCCTTTCCTTTGGAAGCCTGTGACAACAGCTGTATGAAGTGTTGCTGCAGTCTTTTCGTCATTTTGTTAGTATGGCACTCAGCCACAGCCTGCTAATAACGCTCTCAGCCCCCAGCCTTTTCCGGGACCGGCATCCTCTAATGTTTGGTATCCACCTTTTGATTTTAGGCTTAGCCTTGGGAGAAGAGTAAACCAATCTCAGCTTGCCTGGTAGTGGATATTCCCAAATAGATAGCTTTTCCATTGTTTCCTCCAGGGCTCTGATCTGTGGTGGTGGTCTTAATTTTCCTGCTTGGTCCCTTTAACAATCCCTTTGGCTCGAACTCGATAGTGGGTGAGCAAATACACAGAGGCATACATAAAAAATAATACCCATTTTTCCCAGTTCATCACACCCTCAATAGTGTTTTTGGCTTTGCAAAATTTTGGTTGGGGCTTTGGTTTTCGAAACAATAATCAGACAGAGTTCAGATCCATTTCCTATTAGATCTGAATCCTCAGAGCTCTAAAGGTGAGAGAGGGCTCAGATCAATAGCTCTGAACTTTTCTTGCCTTCACCTGCAACCCTAGTTGATATCATGATATTGATTAAGCCTAGTGCATTTGCCAAGCAAGGCTGGAGGCAATGGGGAAAGAAGGCAGCTTTCCATTGGATGTTTTCCTTTTACTTCATATTTGCCGAGGAAAATAAACAGTTTTGTACATTTCTGAAAGGCATTAAAGCAAATATTTTTGCATATCAATAATAAGTGATGTTGAAAAAAAGAATATTCGCTTGCTTACTGATTGCAATATTTACAAAGCTTTCATTGTGTAACCGTCATTACAGGTAGAGTGCATTTTTAGTTCCTAAGATGGGTAATAAAAATAAAATACAGTCAAAGCCATCTCTGCAGTGATGGTTTTCCATTAGCAAAAATGCTACAATTCCATTAATTATGAATAGTAATAAAATATATAATTCCAAGAATACATTTCATTTAAAAGGCTCTTTTAGCTAACTGGGCCGCATGTTTTCAAAATACAGTTTTCACTCATTGCTGATGAGCAGAATGTCTTTAATGTTGCTGGGCCGGGGGTTGGGGGACAGAGAAATCCAGTACATTTTTACAATTCAGAATGAGATGTGTGGGTGTTTTACTAGCTGCTGCAAATATTAGGTAACACCCCTAGCCTCCCTGATACTGAATCTCTGTGCTCTGGTTATTTCCAGCTACTGGAATGGCTCCCTAGGGACATAGATAGCTAGACATAAGTTAGAACAGTTATGAAGGTACTCTGTCTTATTCTGGGGGACAAAGTGCATGAAGTTGGCATGGGGAGTTACATTGGGGAGCATGAAGTTGGCATAAAGTTACATTTTTCTCACTTCTCCCCATTCAGGTACTGTGCTGACTATAGCTAGGCCAGATGTGCAAACAGGACATAGTGAGTATAGATGTAGTGACAACAGACCATTACAAATAACAATTAATTCTAACATACTGGAATGATAAGCACTATTACATTCATAAGCAAAAGATAATTCGACACAACAGACAGTATACTACACTGACTGTGTTTGCTATTGCTGTTTGGTAGGTGACCTAAATTGGTCCCTGAAGTTTAAGGGAGAGTTCCCTTAGGTAAGAAGAAAGGAGAACGACAAAGAGGAGAGTTGACAAACAGGAATGTATGGATGTCTGGGCACAGAGGTGATGTAGCTGTATATTGGTAGGAGATATTTATGTTGTGTTCTGTTCTATCATGTAGAAGCTTCTGCTAGAAAAAATAATTCAGCCAGAAGGTGATTGTCTCTGCCTTGGGACATCATCTGCATCTAATGATATAACAAGCCAGGGTCTTGGTCTTCTCTAATTATGTAGTAAAGTTCTTTCAAAGGCCTTATTGGTGCTAAGCTTGATTTTCTAATATCATTTAGGCCTAACAAGCATGGCTTGATCAATGAAGTGATGGTGAAATTTGGAGCTTGAAAAGTACATTTACAGATGTCATGCTACAGGGCATGAAGAAATTCAAATAACAAAAACAACAAATGTGAAGTTCAGTAAACTTTGATTCCCTTGTATCTGCATTCCTTTTGTATTCAAATACTCTAGTGTTACAATCAAGAATACTTGAAATAAATATTAGGTGGGATTTTCAAAGCACTCAGTGTTGGCCTAACTCTGCTCCCCTTGAAGTAAATGAAGTTAGGCCAACAGTGAGTGCTTTAGAAAATCCTGCTCAAATATCTGTGACTTTCACAGATAATCCTTTCTAGTATTCACTAAATCCTATTTGAAAGGTCAATTCCAATCCAAAACAGACACCAGTTTTCTTTCCTGTGGCTTCTGGTGTGATTATATTGTCCTCAAAAATAAAATAAAAAACTGTATGGCCCCATTAAATGGATGATGCGATCCAGTCATATGCATCTCTATTTTCTTATTAGGGTATGTCTACACAACAAAAGCTACACATGGGGTAGCCTACCTGAGTTAGCTTCAATCCAGCTAGTGTGAGTTACAATAATAGCAGTAAAGACAGTGCAGTGTGGGTTTCAGTGCAAGTAACATAAGTCTACGTTGTACTGACTTCACTGCTATTGTTGTTATCCATGCTAGCTGGATTCAAGCTAGCCCAGGTAGGGTAGCCTATTTGCAACTTTTGCTGTGTAGACATACTCTTAGAGTTGAATTAAAGAAGGTTTGGAGTCATTCAAACATTTATGTCCCATTGCCAGTCATCAGAACTATTGTAGCTGGATTTAAATTCGTTAGCTTTACATAATGGTAGATCTGCATATTGTTAGCATAAATATATTAAACTTGAGGCCATGCCAACAAAATGAATTGTGTAAGGGCATTATATAAATATTAAACAACTATGAACCTAAGGTGAATCTTGAGAGTCCCCCGAAGTAAATATTCTCTTTTAGAAGCAATGGCTGCAAAAAGTGACAAAATAGATATGACAATTAACTCTATATAATGTGGCCCCATTTTTATCTGGACTGAGCCTTGTTTCTTTAAAAAAGGAATGTCTTTTAATTAACTAAATTGTATGATAAAACATGTTAACATTGTTTGTCTTTGATCCAATAATCGGCAAATCAGTGTGAGGAGAGAAGCAAGGCACCATATTTGGTGGTGGTTGCACACATCATAGAAATGTAGGTCTGGAAGGACCCTCAAGTGGTTATCTAATCCAGTCCCCTGTGCTGAGGCAAGGTTAAATGTTATCTAGACCATCTGTGATAGGTGTTTGTCTTATCTGTACTTAAAAACCTCCAAGGACATGGATTCCACAACCTCCCTAGGTAACCTGTTCCAGTGCTTTACTATCCTTACAGTTAGAAAAATGTTACTAATATCCAACCTAAATTTCCCTTGCTGCAATCTGAACTGATTATTTTTGTCCTATCCTTGGTGGACATGAAGAATAATTGATCATTGTCCTCTTTATACCACCCTTTTATGTATTTGAAGAGTGTTATCATGTCTCCCCCATCAGCTGTCTCTCTGTCTTAGGGAGCAGCCTGTTTTTCCCCTCTCCTCTCTTTCTGGGTTCTCATGTGTTATAGTTCTGAATTCTAAGAAATAAAATAGCGTAACTCTGCTTGGAAGGTTGCAACATATATTTTTTCTTGTTTCTCTTGGTGTATTCTGTGGACTTAACGCTGCCTGGAGGGTGTAACTTTCACATTGGTGTAGTTCATTGGCAGAAATTGCTTACAGCTCCTTTAGTTGAACAGATCTTCCAGGATGGATCCGTTGAAGATATTTCCTACTCTTGAATCTTGGACTTTCTGTCCCTTTATTCTCTTCCTCAGCAGTCAATCCCCCCCCACCCCTTTTGCTGCCACATTATTTCTCTCTGGAAGACACGAAGGGTTTAGGAGTAGACTATAGTATACTGCAAGGCATAATCTTTCTTGGCTGGGGAGTGTCCTATTTGGGCAATAGATCTGTGCCTTCTGTAATTTCTATCAGTCCTATCATCACCTCTGCTGCACATAATGAAGGGGATCACAGGAATGGAATTGGACAGCTCTAAGAGAGCACAGGAAGGAGAAAGGTGCCAATGAGTCAACTGACCACTCCCTTCTCCAAACACCATGCATTATCAGCTCTGCAGGGTTTTAGCTGAGGGATGGGCTGAAGGAGAGAAGAGGTGGGGAATGTCAGGATGGAAAGGGTAAAGCCATGGTACAGCTATTGAAAGCAATAATTCCTCTTGGGGCATCCATGCTATTTGTGGTGGATTTTTCACTCAGGACCTAACGCTGCTCGGTGTAGCACTCTGCAGCCCCATCAGAGTATCTGTGTCAGGACAGCTCAGGGTGAGCTATGTTGCTGGGGAGAGGGAATACATGAGAGCAGAGCAAAGGGTTTAGTTTTCCATTCAGATGCACCCAAATCAACAGGTTTTCCTGGGGGTCTCTAGGAGAGCTAGAGGGACATGGTCCCTGATCCTTCCTCATGGCCACCAACCTTGTCCTCTGGAAAGATGATGTGTCAAACTCCATATGATGATTTCCTAGTAAACTTTCTGTTCAGCACAGGTAAATTGTGAACCATCAACACAAGGAACCCAAATTTAGGAATGCATTTTCCAATATATGCATATGCACATTTGTTTGTAAAAACGTGGCCCTTAATGAACTTAACTGAAATATAAATGATGAGTCCCTAAGCAACAGGCTAATATAATATATTCAATCAGTTTGTCCCAGTTAACATTAGAATAAAATAGGCTGATAGACCATAACAGTAGGTGAAATGTCTTGAGAAACCTACCAAATTACACAGTTCAGTTACTGAACCATGCAATTCCATGTTGTTTATTTCTCTTTTAGTAGAGGACAATAAAAACACCTTTACAAGTTCTCAGTGCCCTGTCATGTCTAAAATCACAAAACCAAATACATATTTCAACTGACTTACCCTTCTGCCAAGCAACAGCTCTTTTAGTACTACTTCAGATATCAAAGAGTAAACTCCTTGTTAAGGTTTCCTAAAAGCTTAGCACCAGATGTTGCCACACCTTGTCACACAAAGTAATATCTTACACTATGAGCAGTCACAGTGGAAGTGTTGATAGGGCTAATCAGAGTCTCTGTTCATAAAGTAAAATAGTACTTAATCTGAGAGAGGATTTGTGATGCTCCCCAGGATTGTAGGGCACCTCAACACCACCACCTCCCCTTAGCATAAGTCTGTGCAAGCTGTGGGTCAGCTCCCTAAAACCAGTGGTGAGCTGGTTCGCACCGATTCGCGCGAACCGGTTGTTAAATTTTGAAGCCAGTTTAGAACCGGTTGTTAAAGGGGTTCGGCAAACTCCGGCCCGCGGGCCACATGCATCCCGCGGGACCGTCCAGTCTGTCCTGCCTGAGCTCTCGGCTGGGGAGGCTCACCTGAGAATTTCTACTCATCCGGCGGCCCTGCGCGGTCCTTCGGTGGCTCTTCGGCGGCGGGTCCTTCAGTCGCTCTGGGTCTTCGGCAGCACTTTGGCAGCAGGCCCTTCAATGCCGCTGAAGACCCGGAGTGACTGAAGGAACCGGTTCTTCAGCTTCTGGCAGCTCATCACTACCTAAAACCATCAGCCTCTGACAACACAAGTGCTACCATACAGGCCTTTGCAGGCCTTGCTTTCTCTGTAGTGTCCAACCCCTTATCCACTGAACACTCACAGAATTGCCAGGCCTGCCATCCCAAAGGAACAGTGAACTACAGCTTATTATTGATACCAGGGGTAGGCAACCTATGGCACATGTGCCAAAGGCGGCATGCGAGCTGATTTTCAGTGGCACTCACACTGCCCAGGTCCTGGCCACCGGTCCAGGCCGGGAGACTCTGCATTTTAATTTAATTTTAAATGAAGCTTCTTAAACATTTAAAAAATCTTATTTACTCTACATACAACAATAGTTTAGTATTTATATTATAGACTTATAGAAAGAGACCTGCTAAATACATTAAAATGTATTACTGGCACACGAAACCTTAAATTAGAGTGAATAAATGAAGACTCGGCACACCACTTCTGGAAGGTTGCTGACTCCTGATTTATACCTTAGATCACAGTTCAGTTAAACCACAACAC
The DNA here is from genome assembly GCF_965140235.1 of Caretta caretta. Taxonomy (NCBI): domain Eukaryota; kingdom Metazoa; phylum Chordata; order Testudines; family Cheloniidae; genus Caretta; species Caretta caretta. Next base: position 85,480,531 of record NC_134210.1, on the reverse strand, counting down.
TAAAGATATATTTATAGTGAAACACAAGTAAGTTTATTAATGAAGAGATTCAAGAGCTAGTGAGTAAGAATAATGTAAACAAATGGTTACATATAAAACAAAATCATAACATGCTTTCTTGAGACTACACTTAACGAACACGTTAACGTTCTGTTTGAAGAAGCTTATGTCACCCAAAGTTCGCTCAGTATTTTCAACCCCACCTGGTTGAGAGCCCTCTTTCATGAAGCTAAATTGCTGTCCGTTTACTTCCTAGAAGAAGGATGAGAGGTTGTCTTCTTTGTCCTCAAATATAATCAAACACACCTTTGATGTATAGCTTAAGACAGGGTTGTCCCGTTGCCCGCTGTTTGTAACTTTTCTTTCTTTGAAGTATTCACAGTGCTTCATTAGCATTTGGTTCAGACTGATGAGGCCCATTGTGAACTGTACAATACTTAATATGAGTGTAAATAGAGAGAGAGGTTTTCTGTCATGCAAGAAATGTTTATCTGTTTTCACCTTTGCTGGTGACTAGTCCCTAGACACAGATCTTAAGAAGATATTTTCAATGTATATAGACAGGTTTCAGAGTAACAGCCGTGTTAGTCTGTATTCGCAAAAAGAAAAGGAGTACTTGTGGCACCTTAGAGACTAACCAATTTATTTGAGCATGAGCTTAGCTGTAGCTCACGAAAGCTCATGCTCAAATAAATTGGTTAGTCTCTAAGGTGCCACAAGTACTCCTTTTCTTTCAATGTATATAATAACTCATTACATAGCTGTAGATGAATTTCACAATGATAATGATGATTCATGTAACACTGGCTTTTATTAGAGACTTGCATGACACTCTTTTGGTGAACTAGGATGTAAGTAACAGACCGAGGAGCTCCCTATAGCCTCTTTGCACTCCCTCTGTGCCCCTTGCCAGTTGGCACTAAGAGGTTACCAGGCTTAATCACAGCTTAATATTTTCTGAACTAATTTCCTTGAGATTATTCTTCAGAACAATTTTCATCTTGCTCTAGGGTTCCTGTGATATGGGTTGATAAAGGCTGCAGGTACATGAATGCAGTATTTATCCTAAAAAAAAAAAATGCTCTGAAGAGCAAGACAGCAAGTGTTAAACATCAGCAGTTTTCATTTTCAAAACTACAGCTTTCACCTAGGCTTTCAGGGTATTCTTCATTGCAGTAGAAGATGCATTTCCTCAAGCAGTTGCAAAAAGGGAAGCAGAGAGGATGAATTGATTAGAGATTCCAGGTCAAGCTGCTTGTGTATGCCAGTAAGTGGATCACAGAGAAATTAGCTCATGAAATCTAATACTAGGCTGCAAATTTTTGTGTAATGAGAGGCCCTTTCTGAGCACCAGCAGGCAGGAGATGCTCTTCCTGTTCAACTTTCCGGTGGACTGGGGGGAGGGATAAAGATGAGGCAGGATTTAGGACTATAGACACTGTCAGGGAAGCCAGAAAACTCTATACTAATGATTCCTTATGACCTAGGAGTTAAAGGTTTGGTCGTATCCTAACATGAGGATTTATTTTCTGAACCTTTTGTTTCTGCTGGACCAGTGGCCCACTCTGATGTGTTTTATTTAGTCTTGTTTCCTGTAGATACTAATTTCTTTTTGTAATTAAGAGTAAATATGTTTCATGCAAGAGTTTGCCACTGTGCAAGCAAGTCACCTGTGATGGTAGGGTTTATTTTTGCATCTCTTAAACTGAACACATACTAAAGAGTGGAAGCCCCTGTAAATAAATGGCTTCTCCCATGAGCTGACCTGTTGTGTCCCTGACATTCATATCTCTGCCTACGGATATGAACATAATGTAGGACCTGATTCTCACTGTCTTGAACCTAGTGATATCATTTACACCTGTGCCAAGTGTAGACAAAGTGTATGTACAATGCTGCCTTTCTGAAATGGAAGTATTTCATACTCACTCTGCACTGTCATTATGCAAGTGTAAATTGTTATCTACAGTACAAGGAAATGGACAATCAGGGTCTAAATTATATTCTTCAACGGGAGTAATTTGTTAGTTGAAAGCTGCATGTTAATGAATGAGACGTACTGGATAATTACAATGCTGTGGTATGGTTTGGTCATATTTTGGACCAGAAACACTTTAGAAATGATCCTTCAACCAAGTAACCAGATTTGTTTTTTACACTTGAAAGAACATGACGAATCACTACTGATGTATGGGTTTTTTTAGTTCAGATCAGTGGTATAGTTGCTCTAAACACCCTGTACTCCAATGATAGTGAATCACATTCAGGGCCTCACAGGATTGGAGTGGAAGAGTTGAGTCTTACTGAGGTCTTTGGGATTTACTATGCAAGTGCAACTCCCAGTTGTGGTCATATGTAAATATAGACATCACAAATTGATGAGAAGATACCCCCGCACCTTACACCCTGAAAAAAATATGTTAGCTGTTTTACTGCAGACATTGTTACTGTACAAACCTGAGGTCACATTTTTAGATACAACCTCCTATGTTGCACAAGCAAAAATGTGCCTATGCTTTTTGTGTATGTAACACCTGCAAGGAATTTTCTGGTACCAACTGGGTAATTGTTTGTGAAAATGGGCCAAATCTGCCAAAATTTGTATCTCTGAGAAGCAAATGATGTCTTATTGCACTGTTCCTGGGGTCTTGGTCCATATTCCCTTCGGCATTGGAGGCTTCATGCCCATCCTATTGACCCGTTCTTTGCTTTAAAAAATTAACCTAAAAATAAAGCTTTCTCTTCCTTCATGACATTTAGTTAAATAGAACTGTTAGGTGCTTGCAAGCTGCTTAAAACCCACGGAATCTTTTTCATCATTCATGGGTATGATCGATCAGACCCAGACCAGGCTGGCTTCTGTTGTGTTGGCAGATACATGTCTGATTGGGAAAATGCGATGCCATCTTTGGATAATTTCCAGTAGGATTTTCTCGCTGGGATTCTGGAGGTACTGTGGGAGCTTTATCCTGTATGCTGGGAGTCCAGACTACTAGCAACACTCAGATGAGTGATTGTTTGGCCCTTAATGAAGAAACCATCTTCAGGCTGACAATGCCTTCTTTCTAACTTTTTTTTCTTTTTTTGGTAAAAGATTGAGATGGCTGTGACAAGACAACTCTGGAGCAATCTAGAATCTTCAGATTTCTTTGCTCTTTTCAGTCTTGCTTTTGTTCTGTGTATAGCATGAAAAAGTTGCTAGTCCTATTGGTGATTGATTTACTAGTGAAGGACAGTTATCAAGTGTGCATGCTGATTCTTGGGAATACAATAGTTTCAATTATTTTTACTAACAGGGTAACAAAGAGGAAACAGAATGCACATACAGTGCTGGCATTTGCATTCTGATTTTTTTTTTTTGAGATCTTTAAGCAATTTTGGATACTGCTGACACAAAAGCTAGTTAAGCTACCTTCAGACCGGGGTTGCAATAGGTGATTCTGTTCTCCAATAGTTCAATCTTTTTTGCTGTAAGATGTTGCAGAGGATGTTTTGGGACATTTACAAATCCACCTTGGCATCTTTCCTATTCAACATATATAAAGGCTACTGGGGAAGATTTGGAGGGGAGTTGTGCTACAGTACTCTCCGTATGGAACTGAATGAATGTTTTCCATCAGACACACACACAGTGCGTTATCAGTTTTTTTCAGTGCCTAAGTGAGGCTGGCAGGTGGATGGGAGCCAGATGACTGAAACTCTCTCCAGAAAAGATGGAGGTGATGCTGCAGAACTGGGGGAAGAATGTCGAGGATATGGCAGGGGCAGTTGCCACCCAAACTGCTGAGGTCATATTTCATCCAAGAAATCTGTAATTCTGGGTCCTTCCAGATCCTTGATTGCTCCCAGAATCCTAGGGGGCATCAGTGGATGAGAACTTTTTTTCTACCTGCATCTGGCTAATTCTTTGACTTCACCCCATAACCCAGCATAATTTTAAATCACAAGCCATTCTTCAGGCTTGTGTGGTCACTAATCTCTGGTACAGAACATCATATTAGAAAACAATATCTTTGGGCTGCTGTCCCCTTAAATGTCTTCCCTATCTGACTTCTGCTCAGTCATCTGAGGAATAACCTGCCTCATGTTTTAGGGCCTTTGGTGGCAGTGGTGGTGTGGTGGTATCTTCTGAATACAGTTGAAGGATATCTTTCTCCTGCACCCCACCGTAAAAGTCAGAGGCTAAGCCTCAGGAAGGAGTGACATGGCATGTCACATTGCCACACTCTTTAGTTACTATACACCCTGTGCAGCTGCTGAGCCTGGGAGAAGTTCTGGAGCAGGACGTATGACACATAGCCTGAAAAAGCTATAAATTGTCATGTGTGTGGGTATCACATTCAAGTGCTGTAGAATTCTGACACATAAATACATAAGGTCATACACATGCCACTTGTATGGCCAAATACCCGTCAGGCACTGAAAGGGTTAGAGCTAAAAATCAGTCCTTATGTCAACTTGATGTACTGAGATATTTCAGCTGGCTGCCTACAGTATGAAAGTTCCCATGAGAAAAGACAGTATTAGCTGAAATATTTACGTGCTACAAAGCTAAGGGAAAAAAAATCTCAGCCTTAAATGCAACTTTCTTGCCTTTTGGCAGTTTATATCAGGCTCAGTTTTATTTAATGTAGCTTTTTCATTTAATTTTTGCAAAGGAAGGGACTGAAAGAGAAATTCTTGTTAATTTACCTTGAGACTTTGCAAGGTTCCCACATACCTCAGTGAGGAGCTTGGTGTAAATAAATAGGTTAGATTGAACAGGCAAGTCCTTGTTTAAAATGAAGAAAAGAATATGGGTCAGTATGATAAGGCTTATACACTGTGAAGTCAGAAAGGGATCAATGAAGATGCTAAGACACAGGAAACTCCCCAGCTGGAGTTGATTACAGACACTATAAAGGCTGTCTCCAGAAATGCAAAGAATAGGAGGCTGGAGAAGATCTTGTCTTTGGAAGAAGCAGTTTTGACCTGAGCAACCACATGGCCTTTCTGGGAGCAGAGTTCCTGGTCAGTAAATAGAGCCAGTGAGAACTTCGTAGAAACGACCTGGCCCTGTGATCTTCTTACTGTTTGAGGTTGGGCTGCACTCTTCTAGCTATTAGACATTTCTTTAGTCTCTTCAAGGGATGATGTGGACTGGGCCACAGCCACTGGAGTTGGAATGTCCAAAGGAAGAGTCACTAAAGCTGACACAGGGAGATGTAAATTATACCTCCTCACACCAGCAAGGTGCCTCTTACATCACACACAGTACAACAGGCCATTACCACCACCTCATATGAGACCCAATTGCACCATGACACCTAAACAAAAACCAGTCAAGAATAACAATTCTATATTAAAAGTTTTAAATATATAGAACTTGAGTATCCATGTAATCTATTGCTTCCACTACAATTCCCCACCCTCGTAGTGCAAGAAGAGGCAGCAACTGCTTGCTGCTACTGCAAATTCCTCCCAACAGACTATCAATCATAGAGTACCTGTACCAGGATTTACATTGGTATAGGCTGGTGTAAACCCTTCAGAGACGTGGCCTAAGATGCATTGGTGAACAGATGTTAAAAATCTAACCCATGATCCAAGGGCCCCAAAAAGTTGTTTTAATACAGAACCCATTGGGTTTTATCTGGTAAATGCATATAAGTATAGAAAGTCTTTTTAAAAATGTGTGTTTTACCAAAGAGGTGCGACCAAACTTCCATGCAAATCCTTTGCCATTGCAAAGTATTGTCTCTCTGTAGAGACACCTATTATTTGCTGGCAAAGGGCTTGACCCTGAAAGGTGTTGCAATTCCCTTTGAAATTGAGGGCAATTTCAGGTGTTCCTTATCTCTTGGGATCAGACTGTAATTATTGCTTAATGTACCGGGCACAAGGGATCTCCTTGCAGCAATACCGTTCCATAAGATCAATGCTTTAAAAGAACACAGTATCAAAATGATTGATTAAATACTCTTTCTAGTAATTATTTCATATTGATCCTAATAGTTATATTGGCATGCTATACCTTGCATATGAAAAAAGTAGTGATTAATATGTATATATATTTACTCATGTTTTTAAAGCGATAAAAACCTAGCTAAATAATTAACAGGATTGGCCTCCTTGGCACTTGGTAAGACTCTACTCCTGCAAACTGATTTGCACAAGTGGACACTTATGCCTACCTTGAGCCCCATTGAAGTTGAAGGTTCACTGTCTGAGCCCAGGGATTTGCTTGCGCAGATCAGTTTGCAGGATCAAGGCCTTAGTTTGCTTCTGCAAACAGGAATACTTCGGGCATTTTGTGCTCTTTTTTTAGATCAATAACTTCTTTCAGAATAGGCCAACAGGCTGCAAAATTTATTTTAAACAACCAGACATTTTTGAATTATGAAAGTACAAAATAAAGCTCCCAAACAAGCTTTTTAAAAAATCTGTTCCTGTTTTTCTTCAAATGATTTGGATTGAAAATGTATCATCTCTATATAGCTCTGATAATTATTTTAACAGTTGCAGCATGCTATGTGGCCAGATTTCAGCTTGCAAAATTGGGACAGTCGCCTGGGGTTATGAATCATCCTTGGGGGATTTGTGGATGTATATCCAGCTGCTCCTGTTTCATATGCATGCCAAAGAATGTAAGTATTGAGAATGAGCTCTGTGAAGCAGCATCCTGTTAGTTCTTCATATTCGCAAATGGTGAGTAATATGTAGAAAAAACGTAATGTGATACATATAAAACTGAGTTATGAGTGTACAATTTGAGCCTGATCTTTTTCTTATTTCTAAGAGTGAAGTTCCTGGTGTCATAATTCAGTGTTCATTTTTAAAAGAAAAGGAGTACCTGTGGCACCTTAGAGACTAACAAATTTATCTGAGCATAAACTTTCATGACCTACAGCTGTAGCTCACGAAAGCTTATGCTCAAATCAATTTGTTAGTCTCACGAAAGCTTATGCTCAAATAAATTGGTTAGTCTCTAAGGTGCCACAAGTACTCCTTTTCTTTTTGCGAATACAGGCTAACATGGCTGCTGCTCTGAAACCATTTTTAAAAGAGTTATTCTACAGAAAATTGTTCTGTTACCACATATAATTAAACTACCTTAGCTAGAAATAGAAAGAAATGACACTTTTGACCTGCTGCTCTATAAATTAACAGCCATGTTGGGCCAGAGTCTGCATTCCACAGGGGCCCCTTCACACCATTACAGTGATATATGGGTGCCATATAACCAAGAGAACCAATCCCAAGGGATTACCTATGGTACAAAGGGGGTGGAAAAAGCCGGTACAGCTTTGTGTGGCTCTTCTCTACACCATAGACCTCTGGGGCATGTACGATTGTTCTCAAGCTATTCCCAGTTAGTATAATGGCTTACTAGCAGGTGCAACTTGGAATAGTCGTAAGGCTGCTCTAAGTTACACCAGAGTCTATATTGACCCCTGGAAAACCTTAGGATATGGGGAGTGCTGTGTAAGTACGAGTATTATTAACTGATGTTGATAATAATATGTTAAGACTTTTAGTAATGTTTGATGGGGTTTGTTTGTTTGTTTGTTTGTTTTTACATTTTAGGTAAATGTAAAATGTATTGAAGTAGCTCGAGCTAGCCACAACACAGCAGCTTCCCCACATGTTGGCCAGTCCATGCAACACCCTTGCAATTTCAGACTTTGGCCTTCTTGGATCAGGCTCTGTCAATTGTGCTGAATTTTGCGTGTATGGATCTGAGGCTCAGTTTCGCAAATTTTGCTTGCATGAGTAGTCCTATTGACTTCAAAGGGAATGCAGTACTCACTTGAGTAAAAGTTTAAGGGACTGATTCCTTCACTTGTACACAGACAAAATACAGTGATTTGAAATGTGGTCTGCAAAGGTGAGTACAGTCACCCGCTGGATCAATGCCATGGAATTTGGCCACTGCTCTTTTTGCTCAATGGTTAACACATTATAAACAGAACCTCACTAACACATGTAAATGTTAGCTTCTCCAAAATGCAAGCTATGCCTAGGATATCACTTTAATTATAGCTGCTATATTGCTGTAAGTCAGGTACGTTATTGGTTACCAATAGAAAATCCTTATATGCCATGCCATTTTCAGTTAAGATGATTTACTATGGATGTCCTTTCATAACCATCTTAAATATTCTCAACATGGGCCAAAATATACCTGGCCTTTCCAAGCCTTTTTTCTTTAAGTTGGTATTTTTGCACTGATCATGTTGCCACTCGATATGCCTACTCAGGAATATTTTGATCCAAGCTGGGGACTCTGGAGTATAATACACTACACTTGATGTGATGAATAGGCTACTGAACTATTAGCTCTGCTGAATATCCTCTTTCAGCCTGAATCAGACAATATTAGCAGGGGGTTAGTGAGCACTCTTTAGTATGTTACCTTTGTGAGACATACATCATAGTGACAAATGCTTTATATTAGGAAGGGAATCCCTAAAGCACTTAAATTGTTGTTGTCTGCTGTGCAGTGTCTCCTGAAGTGAGCCCTCACAGCCATCATGTAGGGGATGATTGTCGAAATCATACAGTGTTATGCAGGTGTGATATTGGGTTTAAATCCCAACACTATTTCCAGACCAGTTCAGCAAATGAAATTCAAGCACATTAGTAGTCACACTGAAGAGCTTTGCTTCAGTGATTTGCTGATTGGTAACTTAGAGCTTGGCAGTAGGGGCTCATGGTGCTTATAAATAAAAATACATAGGTCCCCGCCCTCAAGAGCTTAAAATTTAACTTAGACATAAAGCAAGGTGTGGCTACAGCAAAAGTTCATGAAACATGCTTATTATTTGTTCTGTGTTGTCAACGGGTCTATTCATGTGCTTAAGTTGGGAACGTATTTAAGTGCTTTGCTGACTTGTGGCTTAACTAAATGTTAATGAGCAGTTGTGGTGGCATATTGAATCCTGTTTCCTTTAGGTAACTAGACTATCAGTGAGTGTGCTGTTTTTGAAGTCTGTGTGAGTTATTTGGCTTCCCTTCATTCTAGAGTTAACTCATGCCAAATTAAATTGAGAAGAGGAGATGGCATCTTTGCTTTATATCCCTATACAGGAAAATATACTGTTTGTCTACAGAATTGGAGAGGCCACTACGTGATATATTTAGGTGATGAATCTTCCTAAGAAAAATTTGCTAGGACAGCAAGTATATAGGTCCATTCAGCAGGACTGAATGCCTTTTTATCATTTGAGAGGGTACCAGTTGATGCATATAACAGCTGGCCTTTATTGCATGAGAAAAATAGCTTTTAAGATGTTGTTTAAGATCATCAGTTCATGCACAAAGCTCAACTGATACATTTGAACAATACTATCAAAATAAAGTCTAGTGGATTAGCTTTTTTGCAGTGAATTTGCTGTCAATGTTCTACAAGCAAATGAATTGGAAATAAGAAAAATGGAGGCCTGATATTTTCTTTTTAAGGAGAACTGAGATAATGGCTCCCTTTCTTTTCCTTTAAAAGCTTTGCTTTCTACAAATATCTGCATCTGAACTTGTCTATGTTGGTCTAAATATCCTGAAATGTCTTGAAGATCTCCATGTATGATGGCTTCTGCAGAAAGATTTGCCCAAACTAGTAGTACACAAAATGGAGTCATAAAGTGGTGGCATGCTACCTCCTGGAATCCCCAATCAGCCTGAAGGATCTCTTCCCACTGCCTTCCACAAATTTAAAGTACACTATTCTCCCACACCTTCATGAAGAAGAGACAAAAAAAATCTAGGCACATAGGCAATAATGGCAAAGAAATGAATTTTATAACCTTTCTTTATTCTCCTCTCTCTCTTTTCTCCAAGCCATTTATTTGTCTCTTCCATCTGACGTTTATTTCTCTCTTTTTCACTGTTTCCCTCCCCACGCATCATCTGGTGGAATGCCAGTCTTTTAGGTCTTCTAGCTACCCGCCTTCCCCTTTTGAAGCAGTTCATAGTATTTAAGACCAGAAAGCACAACCAGATCATCCAGTCTGACCTCCCGCACATCACAGGTCCCTAAACCCCACCCAGTTACTCCTGCATTGAGCCCCATAAACTGGATTAGGCTAAAGTATTACAGCCCTCTGAAGAATAAAATTTTGGGTGCCACACGCAGTGAATAGGAGGGACCTCTCGTTCATGTGCTCTAGGAGGGGGTCTGAAGGGCAGAAAAGCTGTTTGTTTGTTTTTGTTTTTTTTCTTTGGAGCTGGTGGGCTCTTAAAATATAGGACATGAAACGGTGAACTCTGAAATTCACAGCTGAATTCTTTACTGGTCCTTCTGCTGCTTCAACGAAGAATTAGTTAATGATTCTTATTGCAGGCCTTGATATGGATTTTGCCATGCCCTCTTGATGTGATTGTGGATCCTTTTCATATGATCTATGTTCAAATGTATTGAAGTGTTTCTCTTTTACTGAAGAATTATGGTTGCCTATAACAACCACCCATTAGAGTGAATAGCTGGAAACTATTTCCGTTTATTAATAAGACAAAACTAATTGTAATTGATAACTTAATGAAAAATGGCTCTGTGTATTAGTACTGATCTTAATTCGTTTTCTGCCAGTGACTCTCACACACTTCGTTAAATCTGTGAGGCATGTGTTAGTTTCCATTTTCTGTCACAAGTTCTGAGTCATGTCTTATAATGAAAGGCATGGTGCTTCTTTGACCCCTTTGGCTAACTTAATGCCAGCTTTCTCATCCTCCTTCACAGCAGTCATCCACGTCTACTGATGGTAAACTCTGTTCTGTAAAAATATTACATTGATATTTTACTAATGTCACATTTGTGCCCATGAGGGACTACACCGTCATTTCTATCCTGCATGTCTTGGCTGCTCAGGCCTGCATGGGGGCAATGGTGATAGAACTCTGACCCTCTGTTCTAAGGCCCAGATTTTGCACCATAGAAATCAAAGGAAGGAGTTTTGCTGTTAGCTTCAATGGTGCATAAGACTTTACCATTGAAATGAAAGAAGAAATATAGTTTGCAGTGCAGGGCCTGACAAACAGTTATGCCATTCTGATTCCATGTCCAATAGCCATACTACCAAAAGTTTTTGTTCTTTTAAGAAGGTAAGCACATTGTTTTATTAAAAAGTAATTGCTTCATCAATCTAATCTGAGCAGTATTATCCGTTGTAGCTGAGAACAGTGATGTAGAACAAATTTCTTTAGCAAATCAAATAATGATACTTTGTAGAATAGTCCCTTTTAAAATTTCTCTGTCTTTTGTGTGAATTCAGTACTTGGGAAAGGGGTTGGATTTTCAATCCCAGATGCTAGAGTCCTCTCCTTTGCCACAAAACAGGTGTGGCACAAATAGCAGAAGTCCCAGCTTCTTCCTTGCCATTGTGCAATAGATAGCTTTACCCTGGAGAGATCATTAATTGTGTTTGTGTCCCAGTCTAAGCAGTCATTGGCCTCTGCTGAGATGGCCAATAAGGGGATTTAGCTGCCAATTCATTTAAAGTATGGCTGTTTTTCTGGTCACTACACAGAAAAATCCATTTTCAGTTTGTGAAATCAAGACTAAAAATGTTCTTATTTCCTGGCACCCCCATTCTATATTTTAATACTATTTAAATCAAATTTCTTCTTTTCATGTAGTGGCAGTTCATACAATAAGCACCACAGAAATGAGAACAGCCAGCACACAGGCATTTGACACTATTTTCATTATTGTGGGCTTGATCCTTCTCTCACTGGAGTTAATGGTCACACTGCTCCCATTGAAATCAACAGCAGACTTGGGCTCTGTGTAATAAACAAGCAGTACAGTCCAAGCACAATCAGTGGAATTCCAGGTGGATTGTCCTCCCTTAGGACCTAGAACGTGTTATGTTTGGGTAGCTAAGAAGAGAGTTACCTTACAGCTTACACCTTTTGTCTGCTGTTCATTATCATAATGTGAACAAAGCTGTGAAAAGCCAGGTTTAAAAAAGAAAAAGAAACACAAAACCCCCACCCTGCTGCCACCCTGCACTCTGAATGCAGCCACAGTTTCAACTGTACCCATCTAATTTCTGTGCATTGCTATTGTAGTGCCTCATTATTTTTTTAAAATGAAACAACTGATTATTTTCTAGGAAACACAATGGTCTTTAAAAACCACCATGATTTAGTTAATTAGTCCCTCACCACATCCCATGGAGTAAACAAATTAAATAGCAGTTCCCCCCCACTGAAACCTGCATTTTTTCCTGTTTCTTTGATCACTGTAATTTCCAGAAGGCCTAAATGCTTTCAATGTTGTCAGTTTGCCTATTTTCAAAGCACCCACACATGGCCCAGAAGGTCATTATAGTTGTTCATTTGTTGCATAGATTAAATCACATTCAGTGGTACTGGTTTTAAACACACTTTCTGTTTTGGAGGTCAACGGTTTTTTCCTTTAGCCTCATGTTTAACCTCCTTGCCACATCTCAGATCCATGGTCTCAGTAGCTCTTCGTGCCTATTTATATTTGTGTGTGTTTCTATAATCTATTCAGTGACACATTTTCCACCCGGAGAACACTGCAATTACCAGTGTATTGTTGCACCAGAATAATGTTCAAAAAGATCTTGTATTAATCTACAAGCATAGATAGCAGGAGTTAAATAACAGATCTTTGAACTTGTCGACCTTGTGACACAAAATCCTTTTAAGACAATATTGCTGCAACCATCGTAATCTATTGATGGAAAGTGGTAGCTTCCTTGTTTTTTCTGCCGCTCTAGAATATCTGTTTTATTTCAGTGTTCATAAACGTAATTTGTTCTAGTTTGATGCTACTGCAACCAACGTAAGACGACTCATCAGCGGAGGATCCTCTGTTCTAGTAGTGGGCTAGACTGAAAATGCTCACAGAATCTTGAGACTAGATTACCACAATGCACTGTACATAGGGCTACATATTTGAGATCATTTGGTTATCAAAGCTATTGCCACTCACTCATTAAGGGGTGGGTAACATCAAGAGCATATAAGAGTAGTGCTCTGAAATTTGCACTGCTATCAATAGGTTTTGGGGTGGAATCCAAGCTGTTGGCTTTAAAACTAATACTATTCTTCAAAATTTCAATGAGCAAGATGCCTTTTAATTAGCCAAAATGATTTTAAAGGGATGAGAAGAGCAAGAAAATAAAATAACCAAAATGAATCCAGGTAGCACAGTGAAGGAGTCCATATTTATTGTAAAAGCTACTGTCAGCCTTCATTCTTGACTTGCCCCTATCTAACATCAGCTGAAACGGTTAGCAAGTTCCAAGTCTTCTGAACTATTCCACTGCACATTTATTACTCTGCTAGATATACACTTAAAGCTTCATCTACTGCACATAAATGGGCAGGGATCTGATCACCCAAGGAACCATCTCTCTCTCCTTAAAATATGAACACAAAGTTGTGAGTGGCAGATGCTCAAGCTAGTGTCTTATTACTTTACAAGAGAGTAGGCAGTGGGCAGGACATTCCCGGTGAGTGGGCCTTGCACTCTGCTGTCACTCCCAACTTGGCCCACCGCACCCCAAGTTTGTCATCCTTTTCCAGGCACACTGCAAACTCTTGGATGTCTGGGCCCTAATCCAACTCTCCTTATGTCAAAAGGAGACCTACTGATTTCACTGGGAGCTGAATCAGGCCCTGGGAAGATGGTTGCCTGAAAGAGATGTTTCGTTTGGGTGCTATTGTGATGGGTATTGTATAGGCAATTCACTGAGCAAGTGTATATAGTTAATTTTATATTGCTTCAAAATTATCACTGATATTGTCAAGCATATTCTGGATAGACACTGAAAAAATAAAATAAAATAAAATAAAGACAGTTAAATGAATAGCCAACAGACTGAAAAATATAAATAACAGCAACTCCCTGATGCACGACAATCTTGTAACACGCACTACCCATGCTGTCTGCTCAAACAGATATTTTTTCTTGTTCCCATTTTTTGAACAGCTGTAGAGCTGGGACTGTAATGATGAAATTTAGCAAATAAATAGTAGCCCTTAGTGTAGCACAGTGCCTTTCATTGTTCCAAGAGAAATTGATTTTGATTGACTGACTTACGAGCCTTTGAAAATTATGTGTTCAGCATATGCAGTACACTTTTTCTATGAATTGTGTAACATGCACTATTCTCAGAAGGAGGAGTCACTTAATGTGCATGTGTAGCTTATATGGCTACCTAGTAAAAAATCTAGTCCCTGCAGACTTTCTAAAGTGGGGACAACAGGGTTGAAAATAAAATCAGTGGGGCCAGGATTTCACCCCTCATCTCAGTTTTTGTAATCCTTTTAAGCTGTGAAGGGGCTGAGATGGGCTTTGTGGCCTTTGTACAGTGCGCAGTAAGGAGGCCAACGTGGCTTCCTAAGGTGCAGAAAAATGTGATATTATATTGTATTAGAAAAATAGTATGAGACATATTTAAATATAATCAGAATGTATAGACAGAGGGGGGTCAGAGTTAAGGTTGTATATGCAGCTCCCACATTAGCATTTCCTGCTTTTTACATATTTAACTATGTAAACTTTATACTGTAGAGCTAACATACAGTATGTGGAAAAGTGAAATGGGCTAGGTGGGCCGAGAAAAAACATTAGTAGGTTTGCTTTGGTTGCTCTTAAACAGACCTATTCCCTCCTGCTTCCTAAGATGCAAGACTGTACTGACCCCCATAACACTGGGGGCTGATGAGGAAAAACACAACTGCCAAACACTATACATATAATGAAGAGGAGTCATGGTTCTGTTTACAATACTACAGAATAAACAGACCAGAGAAGAGACTTCAGCTCTCATTTTCTTTTTTATTTAAACTCTACTAGTTCAAGAATGCAGCATTTTAGCATTTAAAAATAAGTATCTTAAACAAGAGCTGGAAAAACACTTTTTATCTTCAGCAGCTGTTCTCTGCAACTTAACACACCAGCATTTCACCAGACAAAATTCAAGCTGATTGCTTTGGATAGTCTGCCTGGGGTTTATGTAGTAGAAGTCACATGACTAGTTTCCTTTATGATGCAATGTGTATTCTTCATTCGGCAGTGCTGTAATACGTACATGTCAGTGTGCAGTAGCCGCGACTGGAAGGATAATCCAATGGTTAGGGGACTAGCCTAGGACTGGGAAAACCCAAGTTCAATTCCCTGTTCTCTCACAGTGTTCCTGTGTGACTATGGGCAAGTCATCTAACACTAGGGGAATTTGCACATACACAATTTCCTACTTGTTGGAATCTCAAGCACTGGGCAATCATCACTGATTTACTTTCCTCAGAGACAGATGCAATGTCAAGTTTGCACTGAATACTACATGCATCTCAAAAACCTCAGGTTTTAGAATCATACAAATGTAGCCTTATATTCTTGATTGGATCCTCCTTCTTTAACAGCCTATTTAAATATTGCTTAGCATCAATTTCGACAGCATGATGATGATGTTGCCCTTTTATGTTTTTAGTATGATGGCAATACAACAAAATGCATCAATTCTTTATTTTTAAAATGTAATAGCAAACAGGATTAATAACCCCTACAAAAGCCAATAACTCCTAAAGGCCTTTTTAGGGCAACTCAGCAGATGGAGAGAGATTAAGCTGAAGAGGGTTGATCTGAATACTTAATCACAAAGATCTGAGGTTGCCATTGCATACAAGACACCAGATACTCGCTACTGTACTCACGCATGACAGACCTGACTCTTTAAAATACAAGATCATACCTTTGAAGGTGACTATTGACTATATATTCCATAAGAAATTTTAAAATTTCACCTACAATACTTTATTGTAGAAGGATTCTCAAGATGTCTTTGTAGAGTTGAACAAGCAGATGGAAGTAAAATCTCAGTGCCTCCTCTCTGGATACATTCAAGTAACCTGAGCTAAACCCAAATATGAGCTTGGATTAAATAGATTTAGCATCCTAGTTTAATGATATTTGCATTTATGCCACTAATGACCTGAGAAGAAGTAAAAGAGAGGAACTCAAAAGTAGGAGGAGTAAGAGGCTGGATTGAGGCAGATTGTGTTTGTGTGGGGCCTGTGCTTTGGAGGGGTTTCTGTTCAGATTTGGACAGAATCTGCTTTGTGCTGGTTCATTCTGAGAGACCAAGTTAATGAGCCTGGGCATGTAATTTATAATAGCAACAAAAAAGCAAAAATAAACACAACACCAACCCCTCCGCCCCACCCCCCCAAAACAGCAAACAAACAAAAACCCAACCCCAAATAATTTCTTGGGATACTGCTGAGTAGTCCCCAAACCATTCAAAATAATGCTTGTATGCAAACCAAACAGTGAAATCCTAAAACAGAACAGATCAATTACCTGTAGTCACTTAGATATACTTTTTTTTGTACTTATAACAAATAAAATGTCAGTGGCATCTGTCCTGCTTCTCATTTAGAGGCTACCACATTCATTAATTAAGGAAAGATGCCCATGGTACATCACCCCTGCCTCTGTTCCTTGAGGCATCTCTAGTCTCCTGTGTGGTCTGCCTTCTGTGCTTCTTGTTAAAGATTGTTTTTTCCACCTGTTTCTTTTAACCAATAACTAAATAAAATTAATTACAAACACAGTAAAGCTGACTCTAATTTGTGGGGACCACCATTAAGATTTCGGATAAATCTGATCTATCAGAGCCGTCAAGACAGAAATACAAAGGAAGTTTCTGAGACAGCACAGTCGGGAGCAGCATGTCACGCAAATCAAGATGGAGGTTCAAAGATACAAAGTTAGCATGATCTATAGCCAGGAATCAGATCTCATTCAATTTTAACTGTAATTATGAAAATTAGTTATCATTTCATCTTTTTAATTGGTCTTCTTTTACATTCACATATTGCCACTGTGCCAAAAAAAGGCCAGATACTGCATTCTTGAGTGCTTTTTCTCCACCTAGATAATGATTTGTGGTAAATAAAATTCAGTCACTTCCCATGAGAGATCTCACTGTTAAATATTTTCTAGTATTCATTCTTAGATCAAATTTTGACACTTAATCTTTCCGCATAACTAAGTCAATCCTTCCAGATCCCACTCAAAAACTCTGACAAATCTTTTCCAATCCTGTTAAGATGAAATAGCTTGGCTCTGGGCAGTGCCAGAGTCTGTCCTCTCTCCGTTTATTTTACAAACTTTCATTCCTCAGAGTTTATTGCTTTGATTTGCTTTTTCTACAAAATTTTCTCGATGTATGGAAATGATGAGCTGTTGGGGAAGGAGCATTTCCAATTCTGCAAGGATCTATAGGTTTGTACTTGTATGTAGAGGGAATGTTAGAGCTGGCTGGAGAAATTTTTCAGCAGAACCATTTTCTGTCAGAGAGTGCAGGTGTATCAAAATGGAAACACTTTCCAAAACTGGGTAATTTTCACTGGAATGTCATTTCAGAAGAAAACCAGGAAGAAATTCCGACAATGTAAAAAAAAATAATTTTTCATTTTGAAATGAAAAGTCATTTTAAAAAATCAGTCTGCATGATATTAAATAGACTGTAAAATTAAAAAAGAAGAAAAGAAAGCAAAATGGAGTCTGTCAAAACAAAATGTTTAAATCAACAGGAAAATTTCAGGGGAAGTAGCCCCAACTGCAGACTCTGTGCTTGGAAGAAATGGAGCTTGGCGAGTGGCACTAGGTCTGCCTGTGAGTTATTTGTTTGACTGTTTATTTTGTTGTTCTCTGTGTATGGGTATTATAGCTGGGCCCTGAGTAAGCCCTTGGAGTTTTGATCAGTGCCTTGCTAAAGACCACAAGGCTTTAACCCTTGGACTTGGATTAGCCTCATTGTTTGAAGTCTCTGAGTGGTTAATTGCTTCCTGGTGGTGAGGGGTGGGGTTGAACTGAGCTAAGTAGGGAAGACTTCATATAAAAAATCACTTGGTAGGCAAACTCAAGAGCCACAAACAAAAAAAGCTAACAGAAAAGTTTCAGGTGGAGTTTGGAGAGGGAGTGTCAGAGGCTCAATACTACGTGTGATATCAAGATGGCCAGCGTTGGAATAGTGGTGGTGACCTGCAAGAGGGGTGCCATGTTCTTTCCTGCCTGAAGCCACAAGGGATTTCTTATGCATGAAATGCTGGTTGGTGACTGTGCTAGAGGAACTGATTCTTGGATTGGAGGGGCAAGTTGGGAAACTACAAAGAATCCAAGAAGCTGAAGAGTGCCTAGACAACTAGGTTCAGGAAACACAAGTACCCTAGGTTCAAGGAAGAATAGAGATGGCCACAAAGGAATTGATGAGAGAGGAAGGCAAAGAGGAGACCTGGCAGTTCTTAACCACTAGAGGCAAGAGATTACAGCAATATTCTACACAGTTGGAGATAGCTGAGGATAGGCAGACTGTGGCCACCAGAGAAAAGAGAAGCAGGAGGAATTCCACACAGCTAGAAGGCCCTCAATGGGGAAACTATGGAATAAACCTCTTGAAATCCAGCAGGTCCAAGGGAACAAAGAGATGTACAGGACATGTGTGTGGATGGCAGCTTTGCCCAACCTGAAGGAAAATCACATTTACTCTCACAGAGTTCTCCAACCAGCCAAGGTAGACAGACAATTCCTGTTGGAGATTCAATACTCAGAAGAATCAATGGAAAAACCTGCAAGGGACAGGCAGACAACAGGACATTGTGTTGCTTTCCTGCAGCCAAGTCATGAGACATCACTCTAAGATTGGATAGGCTTCTGAAGTTGACAGGATCCACTGGTGATGGTTCGTATCATTACACATGACACTGCACAAAGGGATATCTTGCAGATAGTAGATGACTTCAGGGAACTGAAGAAGAAGAAAGTCCAAGTGACCTTCTATGAGATCCTTCCTGTCCCTCGAGTAAAGGGAGATACAAGTCAAATGCTTCTGGAAGTGAATTGCTGGTTAGATAATAGGTGAAGGGCTTTGGTTTTCTGGGATATTGGTCCTCCTTCTACTAAGGTGGAGGGCATCCAATCTATACAGCCCCCTCTCCCCACAAAAGTTGGTCAATCATTTTGGGAACAGGGTGGTTAGAATAGTTAGGAGGGAGTTAAACTAATAGCAAAAAAGGAGGGTAAAATGGATGATATCAGCACTCAACAAAAAATCAAGATGTTGAGAACAAAATTAATCAAGGAACGAAAGGATGTGAAGAAATTCTTTATTTGCCTATACACCAATGCTAGGGGCCTGGGTAATAAACAAGACAAATTGGAACTGATCATTAATAAGTATAAATTCAATATATTACTGAAACTTGGTGGGATGGTTTGCATAATTGGAAAGTTAAATGTTTATACTTAGGAAGGATTGAGTCAGCAAAAATGGAGTAGGAGTGGCACTTTGTCAAAAACCTGTTTCTGAGTCACTGATAACTTGGAAGAAAATGATTTTGAATGCTGGTGGATCAATGTGCTAACAGATAAAGCACAAGATGGGATACTAATTAGTGTCTTCTACAGACCACCAAATCACACTACGGAACAGGATGACTGCTTCTTTACGCACACATCTACAATGTGCAGGAAAAAAATGCGGTGTGATCGTAGGGGACTTCAATCTGAGTGACATGTGCTGGCAGTCTCATACTGCCAGTATTGAAACATTTTTAGAATTTCTAAACATAATAGATGACAATTTCCTAACTCAAAAAGTGTTGCAGCCAAAATGGGGGAATTCTATATTAGACTGTGTCCTAACAGATAAAGAGGAACTGTTCGCGGAACTAAAATTAATGGTACCTTACAAGTGATCATGAGTTGGTAACATTTATAATGTGCAAGCAGAATAAAATCCAGCTCAATGAAGAATAATATATCTACTTCGTGCTTTAAAATGTCCAGTTTCAAATATCTGAGAACAATTTTATAAGCCAAATCAGCTGAGAGAAATTATCTTAATTTCAAAAAATGTGAATGATAATTGGGAATCACTTAAGAACACCTTCCTGCATGCCCCAAAGGCTACAATCCCACAACAAAGAAAAAAGGTTGAGGGCGGTTAAAAAAAGGCCTGGTTGAGAACAGAAGTGAAGGCATCTGTAAAAAAAAGTGTGTGTGTGTGTGTGTATTTATCTATCTATCGATAGATATAACAAAACACAAATGGAAGAAAGGGAAATTTGATAGTAATGAAAATAAATCAGAATTTCGGAATGGTAGAAAAATGATCGTGTAAGCAAAGGGACACAAAGAGAAATCTGTGGCCAGCACAGTTAAGGACAATAAGGAGTATTTAAAAACTATATTAGGAATAAAAAGAATCCTGACAAAGGTACTGGTCCATTACTAGATGAGAATGGCAGCATTACCAACCGTAATGCACAAAGGCAGAAGTGTTCAATAAATATATCTGTTCTGTATTTGGGGGAAAAAAAAGTATGTGGTCTCATTATATGTTGATAACATTCTTTCCAATCCACTAATATCTCTGGAGGATGTTAAACATAAGTTACTAAAGTTAGACATTTTTAAATCAGCAAGTCCACATAACTTGTATCCAAGAGTTTTAATCAGCTGGCTGAGGAGCTTGCTGGACCATGAATGTTGATTTTCAAAACGTCTCAGAGCACTGGGGAAGTTCCAGAAGACTGGAAGAAAGCTAATGTTGTGTCAATTTTTAAAAAGGGTAAAACGGGATGACCAGGGTAATTATAAGCCTGTCATTGAACCCAGGCAAGAGAATAGAGTGGCTGATACAAACTAGATTAATACAAAATTAAAAGAGGGTAATATTATTACCAATCAACATGGGTTTATGAAAATAGATTTTGTCAAACTAACTAGATTTTTTTGGGGTGGGATTACAAATTTGGCTGACCAAGGTAAAAGTGTTGATATCATATACTTAGACTTGACTTGGTACAGCACAACATTTTGATTAAAAAACTAGAAAAATATAAAATTAATGTGGCTCACATTAAAAACTGATGAACTGATAGGTCTCAAAATGTAACTGTAAATGGGGAATTGTCATTTTGCAGGTCTTTTCCCAGTGGGGTCCTGCAAGGATCAGCCCTTGGCTATATGCTATTTAGCATATTTATCAAGGACCTGGATGAAAACATAAAATCATCACTGATAAAGTTTGCAGATGACGCAACTTGGGGGAGTTGTAAATAATAAAGAGGACAGGTCACTCATCCAAAGTGATCTGGATCACTTGGTAAACTGGGTGCAAGCAAAGAATGTGGATTTTAATACAGATAAATGTATACATCTAGGACCAAATAATGTAGGTCCTACTTACAGAGGGGGGACTCTATTCTGGGAAACAGTGACTGAAAAAGATTTGGGGATGGGATGGATAATCAGCTGTATTTGAGCTACAGTGCAATGCTGTGGCCAAAAGAGCTAATGCAATCCTGGGATGCATAAACAGGGAAATCTCAAGTAGGAGTGGAAAAGTTATTTTACCTCTGTTTTTGGCACTGGTGCGACTGCTGCTGGAATACTGTGTCCAGTTCTGGTTCCCACAATTCAAGAAGATTGCTCATAGAATGGAGAGGGTTTGGTGAAGATTCATGAGGAAGATTAAAGGATTAGAAAATACACCTTTTAGGGACAGATTCAAGGAGCTAAGTCTATTTAGCTTAACAAAGAAAAGGCTAAGTGATGACTTTATTACAGTCTGTAAATAACTACCCGGGGAACAAATAGTTATAATGTGATCTTCAAGCTAGCAGAGAAAGATGATCCAATGGCTGGCAGTTGAAACTAGACAAATTCAGACTGGAAATAAGGCATAAATTGTTAACAGTAAGAGTAATTAACCATCAGAACAATTTACCAAAGGTTGTGGTGGATTCTCCATCATTGTTAGTTTTAAAATCAAGATTGGATATTTTTCTAAAAGATCTGCTCTAGGAATTATTTTGGGGAAGTTCTATGGTCTGTGTGGTACTTGGATGCTGTGATGAATAGTGCTATGGAAATGTACATAATAGATTTACTTACTTATCCGATGAAGTGAGCTGTAGCTCACAAAAGCTTAGGCTCAAATAAATTGGTTAGTCTCTAAGGTGCCACAAGTCCTCCTTTTCTTTTTACCTATATAAGGTAATTCTAGTGCATACATCACCATAGTATCTATGATTCAGGGGTGAAGGTGCTGGGTCCAGTTGTACTTTTCAGCCACAAAGTTATAGCATGTGGGAATGTGAAATAGTGTTGCAGCCAAAAGGGCTGATGGAGTGTAGAATAGGTTCATATGCAACGTGAGGCACAGAACAAAAAGGCGAGGCAGATAGATTGTACAAATAGCTTAATGTAATTGCTGAAGTATGTCTGCTTTGGTGGGAAAAATCTAACATTTAAGAAACGTTATATTTTTTTGTAGGCTGATTGTTTATTTCTCTTTCTGCTGCTGAATTTATAAATAATTTGAACAAAAAGATGTTTCCCTCCAATATCATACCAAGTTTCACAAGCAATATATAAGCAAATATTTGATTATATCACATGCTTTGTTCATTTATACAGTGAGCTAATGATGGCTACAGGAAATGAGTTTACTCAGTCAATAGGCAGCTGAGCAAAATGATAATTTTCTCAAATGTAAATCTATGCAATCTGTCTGATTCAGCTTATCTCCAACTGACAACACATGCCAATCAGGGCTGCCACAGTTGATATTAGTATGTGATGTAACCCTCTTTTTTTTTTCTTTTTACAGTATATTCTTCGTGTTTGAGGAAAAACCCTAGTGGACCCAGTACTAATTGGTTATGCTTCAGGGAGGGGAGACTTACCTTTAATTACAGGTTTCAGAGTAGCAGCTGTGTTAGTCTGTATTCGCAAAAAGAAAAGGAGTACTTGTGGCACCTTAGAGACTAACAAATTTATTTGAGCATAAGCTTTCGTGAGCTACAGCTCACTTCATCAGATGCATTCAGTGCATTTTTTTTCCCCACTGAATGCATCCGATGAAGTGAGCTGTAGTTCACGAAAGCTTAGGCTCAAATAAATTTGTTAGTCTCTAAGGTGCCACAAGTACTCCTGTTCTTTTTACCTTTAATTGTAACCAGCCAGTGGACAGAAAATGATGCTAGAGTTCATATTAAAAAACAGTCTGCTGGTCATACTAGTATGCAGGTGCTGGACAGTGTTTGGCTGAAGCTTTGCCTTCTCCACTGTTTCTAACTGTTGTTGGGGAAGTCCTTGCTGCTCCTTGGGACAGGCAATAACCCTGGGAGGCCCTGCTCTTATTCTTTCATTCCTTGTTGCTGGTACACCTGGACAGGAGGTCCTGAGGTAAGGGGCTCTTCCCTGCTAGCGTCTGGTTTGGGAAGGATGGTGGGATCCTACTGGCACCTAACCTGAACTAACTCACTAAGGGGCTGCCAAGTAGTTAATGAGCTCCTGATTCCACCTCCATTTACCAAATATTACTCACTTCACCTTTTTTTATTCTTTGGTTTGAAGAAAGGGGAAGAAAGGGGTCGGGGGCATTGAAAACTATATGGCCCCTTAGCATTCTCATGTCAGAAGGAATCAAGGGACTACCAGCACCATCTAGCAACAAGGAGAGAGTCAAGAGAAGAAACAGATTGTCCCATCACAGGGTTCTTCAGTAATTTGTACAGCACACTGATTGTTTATTCATTTGTTCTTAATCTTGTCTGGTATAACAGCCATCCTTCAGGAAAGTGTGATGTTGAAAGAGGTTGCAGAAAACATGAGTTTCATGTAGAAATTATCAGATCAGTTTGGACTCTGAATCTAAGAACTTACTTTTTAGCTGTCACTTTCAGTCTTTTTGTTGTTACAGCTGGGTGGAATATCTTCTAGCACTTCACTTTAGGTTTAATTATTTAGTACCTGGCTTTAGCTGGTCTATCTGGTTTTGAGTTCTTGATGAGTTAAGTGTTTTAGCTCCAGGCTTTTAAAAATTGTACTTGCAAAAATTCAGGCACAATTAACATGATTGCACATGCAATAAAGGTAATAATGCATGCAAGTTGTTCTCATACACTTTTGCATGTGCATTGAAAAATCTGGGAAGAACCTGGTTGCAAAATGTGCATGTTTTGGTAATGTGACACGTTTTCCCAGAAATGCATGTTAGAGCATTCATTTATTTGTATTCCAGTAGCCTTTTGAGTCCCTTCCTGAGATCAGGACTCCTCTGTGCCAGAAGCTGTTCCTACACACATAGTAAAATATTCCCTTCCCCAAGAGTTACAGTCTCTAAATAGACAAGACATGCAGCGAGTGGAAGAGAGAAGTGTTATCATTATTTTGCAGATGAGAAACAGAATCACAGTGAGATTAGGGCCCTAATTCAGCAAGTTACTTAAGGCCATTATTAACTTTAGGCACACAAGAAGTCCCCCTGAAGTCAGTGACTGCTGACTTACCCAAGACTGCAAAGGAAGTCACTGACATAGCCAGAAACACAAGTCCCTATCTCTTGGGTTCCAGTCCAGTGCTTTAACCACAGGATTATCCTGCCTTTCATTTAATAGTGAAAAGGATCTATAGTGACATCTTGCTGAGCTTCAACTATTTATACAATATTTTTGTAATAAAGAATATAAACTAAAAATCCTGCCGTGTGGACCTACTCTCTTCTATTTGGAGGAACCGTAATACTGGTTTCTTTAGGGACAAATCTCCTATATTTGGGATAGTGGTACAGGCACAGTAGTAACAAAGAGTAAGGCACAACTAATATAATGTATCCTAATAAAGTTGTTAAACTTTTGTCATGCTGTCATAATCTTGACCATGAGTCCCATAGAGCTACATTCATTACTGACATAATTATGTGCAGGTAGACTTCATTGTTTGCCTGATCCTGGATACAACATGGATAACATTCATTATGGAAGTGCCTCTTCTAGTTCCAAGGTTAAAGTTGAGTTGAGCTATTTTTGTATATTGACATACACAGTTGAGGAGCCTAAATATCATGAAATAAAATGGTCATGATTTAGATATTTAATGTTTGTGGTTCCAGACAAGATTAAACTGATTTTTAAAGAGACATTCATATTTATCCATATTTTCCCCCTTACCCATATTACCCCTGAACAAGTTACGGTTGTTTGAGGTCCTTAACTGAGCATTGCTTACCTTAACAAATTTTTATTTCTTTGAAGTATAACCATCACTTTGCACCGCTGTAGCAAGGATAACGTACAATTAAATACTGTAAAAGGAAGAGCTGAGTAGAACCAATTGAAATTTTTGTCAAAACTTATTTAACCAAAAATGGCTTTTTAACAAAATGGACATTTTCATAAGAAAAACTTAGAAAACTGAAATCCAAAAATGTTTTCACTTCCAGGTTTTTAGTTTTTTTACAAAAACATGAAAAATTCTGATGAAAATGACATGTGTTTTGGGAAAGAAAAGATGGTTAGAGAGGAAAAGAAGGAATGCTTTAGAATATGAAATATGATTCAAGTTAATTGGATCACAGCGAAAAACCCCTCTGCAACTCTACCAGTTTCCTATGTTGATCCGAGTCTAATAATAAGCAGAAGAAGCTAATCATTTTAAGGACTTAGGAGAAATTCTGAAAGCTGTTGAACTAAGCCACTGCCAAAACAATGAAGACTCTCCTACTTGATACTAAGTATCAGAGGGGTAGCCATGTTAGTCTGTATCCACAAAAACAAGGAAGAGTCTGGCTGCACCTTAAAGACTAAGATTTATTTGGGCATAAGCTATCAAGTATCTACTTGATACTGTGTCTTTTACAGGTGAATTATCTCTACTGTTAGAAATATAAGTATCCAACATTATTCTACAGGAAATGTGGAAAAGGTCTTTCAAACTGAGATATAATTTCCTCCATCCTTTTCTCTTAAGGTCCTCCCAACACAGAAGAAAAGATGGGAAGTGTTGTGCCATGCTGGTTCATAAAAGCTGATTTTTACCAGGATGCAAGAGAAAGCTCCAAGGAATGTCACAAGATCACACTCCAACCTTTGTGTGTGGCTCTCACTAGTCAGTGTGTACTGAAGAAATAGTGATTGAGCTACATACTACACATAATATAGCAAAAGAAAATGTAATAATGGAAGCAAAAATGTGTCTCAGGTCATTTCTTTAAGTCTGTTACAGTCAGGTTATTGCCATCCTTAAATTACAGAAGAAATAGTGTACTAAACTGATATAACAGAAATAAGGCCATTGTGACTTGCCAGCTATGTGAAAAATGAAATGACAGCAAGGTCAGAGGTGAACTATAAAGACCAGACTATTAACCTTTATTATCCTTTCAGTTGTTCTGGCTCTGCCTCCAGGCTGAAATCCGAGACACATTAAGTGCAAGACAATCCCTCAGGGTTCAACAATAGTAGAATTCAGCAGTTGGCTTTATTGGTTTTGTTTCTGTAAGCATAGAAAGAAAATTCAATGACTATAAACTGTAAGCTGCAACACTGGAAAAAAACCTTTTTTTGGTGCCATGCCCTCTTATTCCACACCTCTTTTAATAGGCATTTGTAATTCTTCAAGTCTGCAAATTATAGCCTATTTTCGGAACTATTAAATTCAAACCAACTTAAAAAAACCCCTTCATTTGGACGTAGACTCATTTGCTGCTTTATGGTACTCACATGCAATAGGAATTGTATGGTAAACACATTGAAGATAGGTCTCTACCCTGAAGAGTCCAGGTTGTAAATGGTGGACTGGATAAGCAAAGTTATACTGCGGTGATATCCAGTCGCACTGGAATCAGTGACAAAAATCTCATTGACTTCAGTGGAGGCAGGATTTCATATCAAGAATGGAGAACAGAAAGCATGTTGTGTTAAAAAAATAAGATGACATTATTTCAGTTTAACCATTGTTGAGGTTTTTTTGTTTTTTGTTTTTTTGCAAATGTGCTCTTTATTTTTTGTAGATGCTGCTGCAGAAGTGAGCTGCAGAATGAGGTGAATGTGGGAACTTGCTAAAGGCATTTTAGAGGTGCAACATGGTAAGCTTTTGAAATGTTAATAAGTTTTTAACAGAAACATTCGTATTCATTCCCAAAATGTATTATGGGAACACAAAATAAAGGTCATTTATGGGCAAATCAGGTCATTTGGTTCTACTTCCACAATTTGCGCAAAAATTGCAGGTGTAAACTTGTGCATGTGATTTTTGAATCTCGGAAGAACCTCCTTTGAAAATTTGGTCGCAAAATGTTAAGCTCCGCCCACCCCTCAAAACAGATATATTTAAAATTCTTAGACCTTTTTTAAAACTGTGAGGAAGATAGTATGAACCAAAAATCTGTATGGATTATAAACATGAAATTGACTCCTGATGACACAACTGTGTGATATGTTCATGCCAGTTACATTGACCTATAATACATCAAGTACATTGTGGGCATTCAGGACACAATGAATATTTCAGTGGAGAGTAAACTCAAGATACTTTGTTCCTCAGAACAATAAATGAGGCATGTGGTAGCTGGTGTTTGAAGTACAAAGGAAAACAGAACCATGACAAAATAGATCAGAAACATTGAAATTATGTTGTTAGAAGTGCTGATCACACCATATGTTCAAATAACTGAGTGTGAATTCAGCACGTTCCTTAATTCCTTTTTGGTGAAATAGTATCCTATGCTATAATCCAGTCCGAATGTCTTTAATAATCTCCTTTGTCTATCTCCTCCTCTTGAGAGAGATACTTCCCAAGCCAATTAAATCTCAGTGATGCTGCTGAACCATACTTAACTTCACAGTAATAGCTGGCTCTAGGATAAGTCATATTGTTTAGTCTAGTAGCTGCTTTATGCTCACTATTGACATCTTTCAAAACTCTTTTTTTTATGCTACCATAGGCCTTACTACAGCATATCAATATACTGTATAAATTACAACGCATGAAGTCTCTAATTTCAAAGATTTCCTGATAAACAGCACACCTTCTCCTTTGGGATTTGACAGATAAGTATCTGCAACCCTACTGTACTTCTGCTAACAAATACTAACCTCAAAAAACTACTGACTGTTCTAAGTAAATGCCTCTTTATGGGACTAGATCTAAATCCACTGAAGTCAGTGGAAAGACTCCCATTGACTTCAATGGGATTTGGATCAGGCCCTGTTGTTCTATGTGTTGCTAATCCCACTTTCTGTGCATGTTACAAGCCTTATGGCAGTAATTAAAAAACAATATAGGGGCCTATTGTAAATGGGTTGGATTAGAAATAAGATCAGGATCTCGTGAGTGGAGCTGATTGGGAAATTTTTGATGAAATGATTTTCATTGGAAAATGCCAGTTTGTTGAAACCCAAGCTCTCAGGGCTGAATCCCCACTCTGTCACTCCGAGTGCAGGAAGTGGGGGCCTGCAAGGATTTTTAAAATTAATACTTGGCACTCTAGGCTTGTATTACACTCCCAAGGTTACAGCTTTACTCTGACCTTGGCTTGGTAAATGCTGCCACCATCCAAATGCCAAAACCCCCCTTGGACCCAGGAAGGAGCACTTGGGAATTCCTCCCTGTGGGTACCCTCAAGCCCTTTCACCTCCCTCCCTCCCCTCCCCCCCCCCGGGGGGGAAGAGCTGAGAGAGAAACCAAAGGAAATTAGCTGTTTCCATCAGCTAATCAAACAGCATATGCACAAACCTCTTAGGACACCAAAAATCCAATCCTGTTCTTAAAAAAGGTAAATTTTATTAAAAACAAAAAGATAGAAAATACATCTGGAATTTAGGCTTTTGCCAGATTTTAAAAGAGCAATTCCAAAAACCAAGCACCCAAAATAGCTTTCTTGGGGGTTCAGTTTAAAGGTTACAAGCAAAGAAAAGCATCTGGATTTAGCACAGAGGAGTCCACAAGCCAATAAGAAATAAAAGAAATAACCCTAATCACATCTTTTTAGACATTCCCTAATTTTACTTACATATCTGAGACTCCGGATAGGTAGGTTCAAGGTATGAATTGACAATTTATAATCATACCTGGCTTAAAGCTGGTTACAGCATTACTGCTCCGTGTCCTTGCAGCCCAGAGAACAACAGAAAAAGGGAAAATTTCTTTCCCAATTTTAAAAAGTTCTACCTTCTCATTGGCTCTTTTGGTCAGGTGCCCACTCCTTTTCTTTTACCTGTGGGCTTGTTAACCCTTTACAGGTAAAGCAAGCAGAGAACAGACCAAGTGGGATTTTATAGCTAACTGGCTGGCTGGGTGTCCATCAAAGGGAGCTACTCTGCCCCCCCTCCCCCACCGCAACCCCTTCATGTATCACATAAGCTTTGTAGGAACATATCAGTTTTGACAAAACTTTTGTTGGGATGGTTTTCAGCCTTATCAGAATTATCTAGGTCTGAAAAATTGTGCCAAAAATTGCATGAGAAAAAGCCTTTTTTTGCTGTATGGGATGAGGGGAACAAAACTTGTTTACCATTCAAGCAAGAGATACTGTAAGAAGGAGTCTGTCAGGGTATTTCATTTTCAGGCCTGGCCAAAACCAGCCAAGGGTCTTTTTCATATAATGAGCAAGTTTGGTTAATTGTCTAGGCTTGGAGAGTTGTATGATGAGGGTTTACATGAGGAAGTATGGAGTTTATGGATCAAGCCCACAGCATATCCAATAACTGTGCAGGAAATAAAAGGAAGTCCCATTGGAATGAATGCTGTGTACAGACTGTAAAAATTTGGAAGCCATGGAATCTGGGTATAGAAGTATTCAGTATTCATCGGATTGTAAGTGAGCAGCTGTGGCATTTATGAAACTTCATAAAGTTTAGAGTCTGTACATAGTAATGTTAATAAAACAAGGAGACCAATAATAAGGCTTTGGTGTATCAAAGCTGTGATTTCAATGGATTAATCCTATTAGAATCTGTAGCTGAGATGTGAATTTATGTGACAATTTTCTGTATGACCTGGTCTTTGATATTGTGCTCTGTTTTACCCCTTATCAAATTGGTATATCCTGAATGTGAATTAAACAAGTTTAAACTGTTCAGTTGGCCAGATTAGTGCAGTTTGACACAAAAAGCCTAATTAGCTGTGCCAAACCGACGGAGGCGATGACAACTTTTAAAAATGGTAGCTGACAGTGGTATATACATTGTCACCAAGCATAATAGCATGAGGAACAATCTCCTTTTAAAGTGCTGATTTGTGTGTGAGCAGGAGAAGGATTGCGGGGGAAGATAAAACAAAGAGGATCGCTCACATTTCATGTCTTACATCGTACAGAGTCTCTATGAAGCAGCTTTAAGGAGGCCCTTTCTGTAAGAACAAAGCAATTAGAAGAATTTGTAATGCATTACAGTATCAGCAGTCTGATGTATGGTTCATGGCTTGGGCCAGTGCTCGTTTACTCACAAAGAAAGTTTTATCCTTTAGCAATATCTGGCATTTTGTTTCATGCCCCTCTAAAAGTTCATCTTCCCGAATATAGGAAATTGGGCTGTGCAAATGTTTTAAGGTCAGCTGGATTTTATGCAAAATAGATTAGTGACGTCTGAAGGGAATTACCTCAATGCACAGCTGATTATTTTTGCTCTCCACATATTATCATTATTTTAGATTTTCCAATTTAGATTTTGATATTTTATCATAATAAAATATTAGATATACTATTTTACAGAAGTATGTACTCCAGCAAAATCTGTCCTAAGGAGCAATGCCATTAGGCAACCCCTTTTATTATTTATTATTGGATGGGCTATTACCAGCAGGAGAGTGAGTTTGTGTGTAGGGGGGTGGAGGGTGAGAAAACCTGGATTTGTGCTGGAAATGGCCCAACTTGATGATCACTTTAGATAAGCTATTACCAGCAGGACAGTGGGGTGGGAGGAGGTATTGTTTCATGATCTCTGTGTGTATATAATATCTGCTGCAGTTTCCACGGTATGCATCTGATGAAGTGAGCTGTAGCTCATGAAAGCTCATGCTCAAATAAATTGGTTAGTCTCTAAGGTGCCACAAGTACTCCTTTTCTTTTTGCGAATACAGACTAACACGGCTGTTACTCTGAAACCTTTTATTAAACTGTCTCTTTTGAAGCAACATCAAAATTATGAACCATTACAATTTTACTTGACTGTTAAAACAACTGCCTTTCGCTGGCGTGCTGGGTGGCCCACTTAAGACAGATGCCAACATTAATACATCCTGTGGCCAAGGAGGATTGGGTGGAAACCAGGTACAACACTTTTTTAGACAAGTTTTCTTCATTGATGCTGTGAAAATTTACACCAGGAAGATCTGTCTGTGAGCTTTGTCTCTGTTTAAGCTGTCTTAATATAACCTTGTAGATAAAAACCTTTTATACAGCATATTGTCTAACATGTATAACTTAACAACTAGGGCTCTCAAGCAATTAAAAAAATTAATCGCAATTAATCGCACTGTTAAAGAATAATAGAATACCATTTATTTAAATATTTTTGGATGTTATCTACATTTTCAAATATATTGATTTCAATTACAACACAGAGTACAAAGTGTACAGTGCTCGCTTTATATTTATTTTTGATTACGACTATTTGCACTGTAAAAAACAAAAAATAGTATATTTCAATTTTTTTAATCGCAGTTAATTTTTTTGAGTTAATTGCGTGAGTTAACTGTGATTGATCGACAGCCCTACTAATAACACAATCGCCAGAAAGGGCTTCACTACTCTGGTATTCACACTGATATTTCTTTGTTTACCTTCTAAGGCTGAAAGTCCATCAAGACACATATTCTGCTATAGAATTAAAAAGGAATGGCTGTCTGTCTTTCTGTGCAAATGACTTATGATTATTTTGTCAGAGGTAGAAGTAGGCAAAAATGAATAAACAAATTGATTTGACAAATGTATCCTCCTCCTCCATTTTCAAACTATCCACAATTTCCCTACATTTATTTGCTTGGTCATAATTCTTCACCAAATAATTCTTCAAACAAATGCCAGTTTATAGCTTATCGACCAGTTGAGTGCTATAGTTATTCATTAATCTTTGTGGTAATTGTTCACCTTAGTTGCAGATATTATTTCTGTTCTTTAATTAGAGGATAATGTAAGCTTTATATAGTAAAGAAGAACCATAACAAATCAATTGGAGCTTTGAATATCTCAGGAAGAAGGAGAGGAAGGAGCACCTCAGGGGAAAAGACTTCAAGCCCAGGAATTTTAGGACTTTTGAAATTCATTCTGTTCTTTGTCATGCAAGGAACAGCATTTATTTGCCTGTCTATATGAAGAGAAGCCACATTTTAAAATTGATTCCTTCCCCCTTCTGAGAGAAAGATATAAGCTACATTCACTGGCTGTCTAGCAGACTTTACATTCAATTTGTTCTCGTTACAGTCACGCCATGTAATTATTGTGACCCTTGGTTTCTCTCTCTAACTAGTGCTGCTTTCTTAAACCTCATCCTCCCCATTTTCTCCTTAGTAATGGAACTGATGACTCTGGAACATCATACTGACATGTCGCTGACCCTAGTACTATTCTTTCTACTGTACCTAATGATCACGTAGTGTTTGCAGCCTTGGACATTAGCAATGGCTTTTGGTCTGTTCCTGTGCACCCTGACAGTCAATTTTGGTTTGCATTTACTGTTAAAGGGAAGCAATATACCTTTACTCGCCTAAGCCAGGGTTTTCATAACTCACCTACTTTGTTTCGTAGAGCATTAGCTGATGCGCTGCCAAAGCTGCCAGACATGGCTTCTTGTGTTGTACAGTATGTTGGTGGTCTTCTTATCTCCTCACTAGATCGCCAAACGCACATGAAAGGCTTAGAAGTGATCCTGCAGCACTTGGCAGACAGTGGGGTAAAATGTAATGGTAGAAAGGCTCAGATCGCAAAGAAGGAAGTATCATATCTGGGGTATTTAATATCCAAAGGGTACAAGTGTTTAACTGTTGACCGCATTGAGGCTATTAATACATGCCCACGACCAATTACTGTCAGGGAACTTAAGAAAATGTTGGGGCTATTCAATTTCTGCCGAACTCAAATCCTAAATTATTCAAGGATTGTCCAGCCCCTTAATCTCCTGAAGGGTGCTGGTGGACCACATGATGCAATTGAACGGACACTTGAATGTGAACAGTTACTTACCACATTGAAACAGAGGCTAAGTACTGCCTCAGGGTTGGGACTTCCTAATCCATTAATGCCTTTTACATTGTACACATGTCAGGGAGGGACATATGGCAGCAGTGTTAATGCAAAAACACGGGAACAAACAGCGCCCAGTAGCACACTACTCTTCTAAACTAGATGCTGTCACTCAAGCAATGCCACCATGCCTCCAGGCAGTGGAAGGAGCTTCTATGGCCCTAAGTCAGGCGTCACCACTTACTGGTGCGCAGAATGTAAATATTGTCATGCCTCATGCTGCCCTTGCTATTTTATCAGGAAAGAAATCTTCAGCAGTCCATATGGCAAGATGGACTCGATGGGAAATGAGCTTGCTAATGCCTTCGGTACATCTGCAAAGAGCATCATCGCTAAACCTTGCCACCCTCATGCCTACCCCAGATGAGGGACACCCGCATCATTGTTGCCATAAAGAAGAGCCCATGGACCTTCCATTGGTAAAAGAAACTGAAATACCTGGTGCCCCTTGCCTATATGTGGATGGTTCTTCCTTCAATGTGGACGGCAAGCGACACGCAGGACGGGCCATTAGTACTCAGGATGGGCAGCTGGTGGCACATGGCAGTTCACCTGGGGCATCTGCACAGGTCGCAGAACTACAGGCATTCGTTGCAGCATGCGAAGCTGCGAAAGGTCACCCTGTAAACATATACACTGAGTCTAGATATGCGTTTGGGGTTGTACATGATTATATTAACTTGTGGGTAAATTGGGGATTCCTGACAAGTACAGGATCCCCAGTACAAAATGGGGGGTGTCAAGGTTCCTTCCCCACTCTGAACTCTAGGGTACAGATGTGGGGACCTGCATGAAAAACCTCCTAAGCTTATCTTTACCAGCTTAGGTCAAAACTTCCCCAAAGTATAAAATATTCCACCCTTTGTCCTTGGATTGGCCGCTACCACCACCAAACTAATACTGGTTACTGGGGAAGAGCTGTTTGGACGCGTCTTCCCCCCCAAAATACTTCCCAAAACCTTGCACCCCACTTCCTGGACAAGGTTTGGTAAAAAGCCTCACCAATTTGCCTAGGTGACTACAGACCCAGACCCTTGGATCTTAAGAACAATGAACAATCCTCCCAACACTTGCACCCCCCCTTTCCTGGGAAATGTTGGATAAAAAGCCTCACCAATTTGCATAGGTGACCACAGACCCAAACCCTTGGATCTGAGAACAATGAAAAAGCATTCAGTTTTCTTACAAGAAGACTTTTAATAAAAATAGTAGTAAATAGAAATAAAGAAATCCCCCCTGTAAAATCAGGATGGTAGATACCTTACAGGATAATTAGATTCAAAAACATAGAGAACCCCTCTAGGCAAAACCTTAAGTTACAAAAAAGATACACAGACAGAAATAGTTATTCTATTCAGCACAGTTCTTTTCTCAGCCATTTAAAGAAATCATAATCTAACACGTACCTAGCTAGATTACTTACTAAAAGTTCTAAGACTCCATTCCTGGTCTATCCCCAGCCAAGACAGAATATAGATAGACCCACAGACCCTTTGTTTCTCTCCCTCCTCCCAGCTTTTGAAAGTATCTTGTCTCCTCATTGGTCATTTTGGTCAGGTGCCAGCGAGGTTAACTTTAGCTTCTTAACCCTTTACAGGTGAGAGGAGCTTTCCCCTGGCCAGGAGGGATTTCAAAGAGGTTTACCCTTCTCTTTATATTTATGACAGGGGGATAGTGGAGAAACTGCTTGCAGCCATGCAGAAACCTACCAAAGTAGCAGTGATAAAAGTGAGGGCCCACACAAAAGGGACAGACCCTCATAGCAAGGGGACTGAAGGGCAGACGAACTACCTAAACAAGCAGCAGTGGAAGGTAATGAGGCACAATTGATTGCTGCAACACAGCGTCTCATAAAACCCCCCAATTTTTTTGAATTACAGGACATCCAACACGCTTCACTAAGGGCAAAGAAGTGGTTATGGATGGATAATGGGGGCAAACGATAACACTTGGAGGGGTCCAGGGAACACATTAGTGTTACCAAATGTGTTGATGGGAACTATGATACAAGGGTATCACATGTTGGGACATGATGGAGCATGGAGGGGGATCCACCGGATGTCGAACACCTGGTGGCATCCTAAGCTTAATGCAAACGTGCCTGATTATGTGAGGAGGTGTGTAATGTGTGTTCAATGGAATTCTGATCCCACAGTGAAAGTGAGAATGCGACATCAGCCAAGACCAACACAGCCCTTCATGCAGTTACAAATAGGTTTCATTGGGCCCCGCTAAGGTGCAGAGGGAAAGAATATGTTCTGGTGATCGTGGATCACTTTACTATGTGGGTACAAGCTTTCCCAGTGGCCAAGGCCCTGCGTCTGATGTTGGGTTCCTGAATCGGAGGCTCAGCCCGTCCACCCACTCCCATTCTTATGTCACAGACACCTGTGTAGCATCAAGAATTCTGGGTATGTAATAAGAGCCGGAGATAACTATATAGCTTTCCCATGGGACCAATGTTCCATCCTGGGAGGACGGGTTTTGTGTATGGGAAACCTGGAGTCAGGACAAGACTTATCTCAAATGTTGGGATGTGACTTAATGGTGCATGTAATGTTTAATTTAATGGATGATATAACAGTGAGGAAGGACTCCACTACCTGGTGTGGATTTGGGTGATTAACTTTGGCAGGCAAGCCTTGCTTAACTATCTCGTTCTTCCTATTATGTTAAGCCTATTAGAAGATATTACGAAAGAAGTGGTAGGGCAATTACAGTGATTCAGTGGATAGAAGGGTTTGCTATTGTGGGAACAGAGAATCCATGGGGATGGATTTGGGTTGTGTTCTTGCAATGGGTATGCGGACTTATTATTATTATTTATTTTTATTGTAGATATCATTATGTATTATTTAATTTTGTTACCAAAATTGCAGTTAATTAAGTGTTGATAAGGTCAATTATTGCTCCTAATAAATACAAGGAAGTGGTGTTAGTAGGGTTGAAGAATTGTTCTTAGTCCCAGAACCGAAGGGGGGAGTTGAAGGGTATGCTTGTGTTCATTTTAAACAAAATGTGATTTAGAAGGTATGTATGCATAAAGAAGCATGCTGTGGCTCACCACCCTAGGAACATTCTAGAAAAGGCCAAGTGGAGGGGGGGTGAGCTCAACATGTGGAGTGGAGAAGTATAAGCATGTGATGAACAAATCCATATATGGAAAGGTTAAATATTATTGGCTAGAGGTTTGTGTTATGTAACTTGTTATGTAACTACCATGTGCTATAAAATAGCAATGGGAGGGGCTCTTTGCTGGAGGGACTCTGGCTGATTTTTGTACCAGGGGCTTTCCCTTTGTGCACATTGAATAAAGTCTTATTGAATTGAATAAAGTATTGAAGACCCTTGATTCTGCCCGGCATCTGACTTTTTTGGTTATTATTGGGAACCACAAAATCCCGACACCACCTTAAGTCAGATTTACGTGACCAATAAAGAAGCTGTAACCTTATCATTTTACTTGGTATAAAAACCCTTCCTACCAAGGTCTTGTTTTAGCTACATCCACTCAACATATTTTAAGTAGTAAACAGAACTCCTATGGAGCCAAACTTCTAAAGGATTTCCAGTTCAAAACTTCTGTTATTAATTTAAACTCTACTTGAAGATATCAACAGATATAGATATTTCGGTACATTCAGATACCATTTCTGAGCTTCCGTTAATTGACAAATAGATATAAAGAGTGGTTTAATGGTTTAATGGAGCTATGTGCATCTTTAAACGTTATGTAAGTTGAAACAGAAATGTATTGAATTATTCGAGTTCCCTGAGATAGTTGGTCAGCTGTATCTACTAGGTCACAGGTAAACTATTCCATTTCTCACAGTGCTTCTTTCCTACATTCTGGGTACCGTACAGTCTGTCTGATATATATGTTGCATATAATTATGGTATATGTCAGCATAGTAAATGAATTAGTTATATTTCACTCCAATACTTCTGGAAAAATGATCCATGCCCTAATTAACTTTAAACAGTCATAACTCCTAACAGTATATTTTATATGATGATCATGCTATGAAAATGAAAATTTTAAATAATAAAACACCATTGTTACTCAAGTTAAAATGAAAATTTGCATCAGAGTGACTGCAGATAAGTTCATTCAGACTCAAGCATGTGTGAGGATATTGCATGTTGATAGAGCGGTGTTTGTTCTTTCTAAAACAAAGTATAATTATGATTCATAGTGTAGGGTAGGTTTGCAACATAAGGAAGGAACATGGAATGATCAAAGCTTCAGCTACAATGCTATATTACTTTGTGAAAGTCCCCCCAAGATATGAGAAAAAGATTGAAATTAATGAGGTGGAATAATTACCTTTCATCTAATTCTGCTCTAAAAGCAATGCATCCACTCAGCAGAAGCTGTTTTATTTACTTTAAATGAATGCTCTCAGGGCTATATCCTCTATCGTAAGGATTCGGGCAACTTTTTCATAAAGCGTATCCAAAATGCAAAACATGGTTATCATGAGATTTGCCTGTTATTCAAAGTTCACTGAAATCTATGAATCATAAATTGAGCTACAGTGATTGGCACCATATTAAAACCTAAATATCAGTTTATAGATATAGGCAAAGATAAAAAGGGGAAGGGTAAAAAATCAGAGGAAAATCATGACCAATTTTTAAAAATTTGCAGTCATTTTAATTCAGTAGGTTTCAGAAAGGAATGATTGTTTTAGTTTCGCCAACATTTTTGCGTAAAATTATATCTGAAATGTTTTTTTAGAAATGTTTAATTTTTTTGTTTATATTTTCAGTTCTATTTATGTTTATCCACCTATTTCCTGCTCTTTCCACCTCTTTTTTCCATTTTCCATTTTTGCTTGAAAAAATGACTGCATTTTGTTTTTCCAATTTTATAAAAAAAACCAATTGGGTGGGGACGGAAATTGTGCACATTTCTGAAGTAAGGAAAAGGCCATTTTTCAACAGAGAAAATAAATGTTAAAAAAAAAAATAAAGCCTGCTGTAGCCAGAAGACTTGGCCTTCTAGTCTCAGCTCTGCTACTGACTTACTATGTGAACTTGGACACATCTTTTGATTTTACTTGGTTTTGAAGTTCAGATATTTTATCATTTCTGTTTGGTTTCATTTCCTTGTTTGTTTACTAAATGTTAAATAATGTTTAAGATGTAGTTGCTGAGGTTAAAGAAAAAAGGAAGTCTCTTTAAAAATAATAAAGCCCCCACCAACCAAAATTTACTGTTTTAATTCTGTAATGGAGAGGTCCAATAAGACTTTTTACCCTACTCTTCTCTTCTCACAAGATAGATCTCTTTGGTTCAAGGTTTGAAAATTCATTTGAGAATCTGATTCTTAACAATGAGGCTTATCATTCACCTAATTATGAATTGATAGTGAAGTAAAAAGAAGTGAACTCAAATTGGAACACTTCGACTCAAGTGGGAAATGGATTATTACCCCATTCGTATACCCACATACACAGAGACAGATCCCACCTTATTCATCAAATGGCAAACGTAAGAGCCCTAAGAATACTCCTAGTAAGTGTTGATTTGGTCAAGCAAAAATTTACCAAAGGAGTTTATTTTTGGCTTTATCTGAAGGAAATTGTTAATTAGCTGATGACCCTTATTGCTATGGTTGCAAGGTTTCTCAGCCACTCCAGTTAAAAATGATCAGTCGACCTACAATTGAGGCTATTTAAATGACTTTGCCTTGCCATAGTAGCCATGGCAGAACCAATTCTTCACATTAGAGATTTCAGTCACCTGTGTGGCTGCCACTGCACCGAAACATCTCTTTTAATCAGCTTTAATGCTATATGAAAGGAAAGAATAAAACCTTGCCATGCTGTCTAAATATTTTAGAGAAGGAATGGAAACCTTGGATATTTTGGTACCAGCTATACTACCATCATTTTCAACAGACCTGAAAGTGACATGGAAAACCATGGATTTTTTGTTGTGTTTTGTTTTTGTGTGTGTGGTCGTAATATCAAAATGAATTCAATTGATATAATTAGATTTAGTAAAAAGTGTAGTGCCACCATACTGCAGAAGTCACACACATTAAGTATTATGTGGTCAGTGTATCATCTGAGACACTTGTCCTTTTCCCCCTTTGGAATAAAGTAAAAGATTTTTAGGAAGAAAAATAGAAGAGTGTATTAAAACAGAATCTTGATGATACCATTTAACATGGAGGCCCAAGGCAGATTTTTATATTGCATGCAAAAATTTTTTTATCAATACTGAAGGCAAGATTTATTGGGAAAAAATAAGCACAAGATTGGCCTTAGTTTAAAAACAAATCTGAAACTCAGATTTTATATGGGAAGAAAAGCCTATGGAATTCACTGTATTTAGTAGGTTCATATATGAGTATATAATTTGTTTTTAGAGTGGGGTTGTTCTTTTTCTTCTTTTACTTATTTATTTGATGCTCATCACTTTAAGGAATTTGCTAGTTTTTGCTTTGATTTCAGCAAAGCGGCACATTGAGTGTTTCTTGCAGTGTCAGCAATCACAGCACAAACTGGGGTTTATTTTAGTGGATGATGACTGGATGATGTCTTTTTTTAGATGTATAGGGAAGGCTATTCTACATTGCGGTACAAGCTTAGTTTTGCAGCTAGGTGTTCTTCGCCTCACTCAAAGGCAGTTAGTAATGATATACTGGCAAGATACCATGACTGCTCTGCTCCATTCTGTATGTCAGTGGCCAAGCAGTAACTGTTGCCATTTCAGAAATGGAGCAAGAGGGGAAGCAGCACAGAACTGAAGAAGCATAAGACTAGCAACAAAAAATGGAAAAGACTGGGCCAGATTCTCAGGTGCATGTATAAACCAAGCACAGGAGCAGAGGGAGTACTGAATAAAGCAGGTGTGATGACATGACATATGCCACAGTGAGTCTTAAATCAATTTCTGTCATTCTAAGCCAACATTATGTCCCTTTCAAGGGAGACTTTCTATGTATGTCCCTTTCAGTCTGTCATGGAGGAAGATACATTCCACAACCACAGCCCTTCAGCCTCCCATGCTACATCATCCCAAGAGAAAGGTCCCTGTTCTAAGATAAACCATGTACTCTCTCTGGACCCAAATGATACATCAGAGTTCCTTTTAGAGGGTGGCTGGAGAGATTGCCATAGTACACCTGATGGCTCCACACCCCCTACTACTGATTCCTGCATAACCCCTCTCCACTTCGGCCCTCCATAGTGCAAAACACTTTACCAGCTTTGGGTCAGATCAGTCATTGGTATATTCATGCAGCTCCAATTCTGTAGTCAGAATATTACTCCCTATGTTAGTTTGCCCATCATGGGAATGGGAAAGTTATTGAGGTGGAATGTAGTGTCTCTTTAATAGCACACGTCAGCAGCTGAGGACGGGAAATGAAGCATACCATGTTCAAATGAAATACAGGGACAACTGAAGGAGGCAGATGTAATTACCCAGACTGGAATTTGGCCAGCTTTACGGAGTTAACGTTTTTATAATAACAATATGACTTAAAATAAGATGTGTCCTGGTTGTGCACTGCTCTTCAATAGCTCTTTTTCTTCCTCATTCCTTTTGATAATGCAGCTGTTGAAACCATTGTGACTTTTTAAAAAAGTATATACATTTGTAGAAGCTGGGTGAATAACAGGAGTATATGACATTTGATTTGAAAATTTCATCAAACAATTTGAATACTATTTAACCAGCATTAATATTTCTACCTATTCAATATTTCTTCCTTTTTTATGGAGATATATGGTATGGTTCTCACAGACTTTAATAGTCTTATCCCATTGTATTTGCATTAATTTATGTACAGTTTAGGCCAAGAGACTGGCATTTCTTGAAAGAACTGGGATGTATAAAAATAGCAGCATTTATCTGCATAGTGACAGATATATGGAGCTACAACTGTAATTTGGCACTACATCTTCTGATTGATTGTAGTATTCAGTTACACCCATTCGCCTTTCTTCTTAATCTGTTCCTGCTTTGGATTTGGCTGGTTGTGGTCACATATTTGCGAGGTTTGCAGTATAGATGCCAGTGCTCGTTATACCATTCATTGAAATTTTTTCCAGTATCAGCTTGTCTTCCTGTTCTTGTCTCCAGTAAGGGGTGTGGTTTTTTGGCAGATCCAGTCATGGCTATTAAGCTATTGCAGACAGAGTTGCTGACTCTTACTTCATTGCTGATGCAGACTTTAAATATCATATATTTTGATGACTACATACAAAAGAAAAACCTAAGTGGA
Organism: Caretta caretta; assembly: GCF_965140235.1. Lineage (NCBI taxonomy): Eukaryota > Metazoa > Chordata > Testudines > Cheloniidae > Caretta > Caretta caretta. Next base: position 85,439,242 of record NC_134210.1, on the reverse strand, counting down.
AAAATAAGCCACTAGTCATATTCCCTATAAAATGCAAATATTTTACAACTTTCATTTTATAAAAGGAATGCTTTCTTGTGTCTCATCATTATTTTCTTTTTTAAAAAAATCATCCTGCCTTTACATATTCTGTTTGTTTCAGTTTACTATTTTACTGTGTGCCCCATTCTCAAAAGACACCTTAAGAGGATGGCCGGGGCCCATATTTGGATGCTCAAATAAGCACTTAAGCATGTAATCGGTAGACACTGAGGTAGATACAAGTTAAATTGTCATAATAAACAAAAAGTGCATTAGTTATCTGTTAGTCTGAGCATACAAGTATGAGATCTGTCTGTCTTAGATTTTTATTATTTTTCACTATGTGTATTACTTTAGCTCCTAGAGAGCCCTCTGTGGTACCGAACATCTTGGGAACTAAGCACGGTCCTAATAAATAACCCATGTTTGTAAGTTGGATTCTCTGTGTTTACGTGCGTGGTGTGCACAAGCACAGTGTCATTTGTAATGTTGCATTGAGAAGATTTGGAAGTTCTGTTTAAAAATCTCTGTAAAGTTCAGCTGTTTATCCAAAACTTCTCTGAACACTTTTAAACCTCTCTTTTCTGGAGATGAAGCTGGAAATCTTGTAAAACGTGGCTTCCCAGTGATTTTTCTAGTACTACCTGGTTTCAGCTGTGTTGGAAACACCCCAAGAATAACCCTTTTTGTGGGATTTTGTTTCACTGCTACAGTCCTGGCTGAAACCAGGAAGTGCAATTATGTGAAAAAGAAAATAAAAATGGCCTCTAGCAGCAGTGATCTGAAAGATAGGTGTTGGTTGATGGTAGTGGAGAGGGACCCTCATGGAGAATTATAGAGCTTACTGTACGGAACTGTCTTGAATCCTGCAAGAGAAGGCAAGGAACTAGGCACAGAGAAAGAAGACAACCACTGGGGGACAGACACTCATAGTTGATAAAAAGAGGGAAAGGGGTCCTGGGTGTGGTGAGGGAGAGAGAGAAATTCTTGGCTGGGCCTGAGAAGCATATAGCACAACTTAGAGTTTGGAAAAGTTGTTTTAAACCATCTTTGAATTCCTTCAGTCCTGGGCTGGGTGTGCATCAGGCCAACCCCCTTATGTAATGCTTCTGTTTTCACTTACACTGGCTGCCAGTGGCCCCCAAAGGTATCTGGGGATCAATAGGATGCAGAGAGCCTGGCCAAGAGGAGCCAGTGCATCATCTCTATGCCACCAAAGGATTCCCCTACATAGGAGCAATTTCTGCGGCTAGCTACACTGGCTTTGGGGCCAGTATGCATTAAGGGAGTTGTATGAGGCAGTCTTCACATTGGGGACAGTCTGGTTCAGAGTAACACAAAATGGACTTTCATGCAGCAGGACAGTGGGGTGGGAGGAGGTATTGTTTCATATTCTCTGTGTATATATAAAGTCTGCTGCAGTTTCCACGGTATGCATCTGATGAAGTGAGCTGTAGCTCACGAAAGCTCATGCTCAAATAAATTGGTTAGTCTCTAAGGTGCCACAAGTACTCCTTTTCTTTTTACAAAATGGACTAAAAATGTGGGAGAGATATTTAGCTGTAAGAGCAACAGTCTGAGATCTTTATTTTCTGTTTTCATGCCACTATTTTCTTGGCTGTCCCATCCCTAGATAAAATTAAGTTTCCACTTTTCTCTTTCCAGTGAGCTGTAACACATTCTAAGTAGAAAGAATCATCCTCTGTTTAACAATGACAGCCATTAATCCTGAATAACATTGTTGCCTAATTATTCAAATAAGTAACGCCTTATATGTAAGTGCCTCCAGCACAGTCCAATCAGGTAAAATCTTGTAAATAATTCTGTAATTGAACTGAGGGCAGTAATAGCCCACATTTAAAATAATAAAATGTTAGGGGAAGCTATTCAGCTCTCAGTAAGTGAGTGAAAGCTAACATTACTGAGACAGTCAAAAGAAGCTGTGTTTTGAAATGTGATCTTGGAAAAATCTATACTTTCTGGCTATGGGCAGGGATCCAATTGTACTTTAAAAAAGTCTCAGAAAGATTATATGCTTTGTGGATATTGCTTTAATCTATACTGTGTATCTTGTTCTGAATTCTGTGCTGAAAATAAACCACACAGCAGTCAGGGGGCCTAAAAAGTAACACTTACAGGATGTGTGATCACTTTAGTTGTTATGAAAGATCCACATATATATGAGTAGCATAAAAATAATGTACAATACAAAGCAATTGATATGACACAAGATGTGAGCATCTCAGAGCAAACTTCTGTACATTATAATGAAAGACGAATGCACGTAGTTTGCCACATTTAAAGGGAAAGATTAAACTAAAAGTCCAAGCAGCTTCCATAATATGGCCCAAATCCATTTGCATCATCCAGATGAAGTAACTTGGCTGGGTGAGTCCATCAGATAAAAGGAACAAATCCTTTCTTGTAGGTTAGTGGTTCTAGAAGCCACTGTGGCCCTAGCATCCCCTTCACAAAGGGATTAGGAAAAGAACTAGTGGAGCCTCCAGCCCCATCACAACTCAGCCCACCTCACACAGCTGCTACTTGTTAGATCGTGAGAAGGTCTGACAAAGGGTTAATTCCTTACAAATCACTTGTGTTTCTTCCTCTAGAGGGCAGGTGTTGCTTTGTGCCCCTAAAACTCTGTCCTCATCAGTAGCCATTAGGCATTACTTAGCATCTAAGCTCTTTTGAGCAGAGACGTTTTAGTTGTATGCTTGTTCAATACCTAGCACAGTTGTGTCCTAATTCCTGATTGGTGGCTTCTATGTGCTAATGTGTTAATGAATATAATTAATAATGGCTCACAGTTCTGTAGGCAATACAATTTATGGGAGAGGATTTATGGGAGAGGACTCCTTCAACTGCCCTTTTGACTGAAATTTGCAAACGTAGCAGACTCCAGGCAACCCTTCCTATACTACCTCTTGTTAGAGGTTGAAAGTCCTTTCATCTCTCCAGGCATTCATATGCTATGGGAATGGGTGGTATCATTATTGTATCATTAGAACTGATGCTCATGAGAAAGATGCTCAGTATGCTGAAATGGTCTGCTAGTTTGTTTGTTTTAGTTTCTTTTCCTGGAACATTTTGCACTCGCCCCCCCTCCCCGCCCCCCCCCTCTCTGTTTTCTAATAACATTTGTATAAATTTTTATTCTTCTTCCTTATTTACTCCCTTCAGAACTTACCTGGAAGCCTGGACATTTTTTCCCCCAGGTTAACTCTTTGATGCCTGGTCTAACAGACATTTAAAATAAAATTTTACAGTATGGAACATCAACATCTACTAATTGGTAAACATGCAATCTTCCCCATAAGGTAGGGAAAAAAAGCCCTAAAAATCATCTCCTTGTGGCATCCTGTTTCTACAATACTTTTAAAAAAATGTATTTGGTTGCTTATATAACTTTAGCATGACGCCTAGTATATAGTGAGTGACTAAATGTCCGATTGCCATTGGCAAGATTTAATGGAATACTTCCAAATATAATATTAGAATTGCAACGTTTTAGTAAGGGGTTATCAAAGACCCTGTCCCCCCCTTCTACCTCACCCCCCCGTCCCCCACCGCCAGTCACCAGCGTACAATTTGCTGATGAGTTGCTCCAGCACATATACCAACATCTTAGTGTCCAGTCTTCAGGCAATTCTAAAGAGAAATATTGACCCAACTTTTATCTATTTAAAAAAACTCCCTACTGAATCTTTAATTCATTGGCTTATTTTAGAAAATAGCAAGATCTCTCCAGTAATCTTATGCATGTGGAAGTGAAGTTATTTTGAAATGTAGTGAAAATCTCACCTAAGCTTATCTTAGAATCTGTGAATTCTCAGCTAGGTTGATAATTTTGATAAAGAAACTTGTTAAATGAATTACTAAAATGCTTTTTGCAAGTGTAATGCTAACAATTTATTGGAGAGTAATAAATTGATTAAAAACACATGAACTTGGTATCTCTTAGTCTTCTGTGTAATAAGCACTTTTTTACAGCTTTATCAGCATTAGAGAATGACACTATTACTCCACCATTTCTCTCCTGTGTGCCTCCTTTCATGCACAATCCTGCAATCTAACATCTCTAACTCTCTGGGATTATATGGATGTTTGCTTAATAGGTTAATTGGTGATGGTAATGAATTCTACTATGAAATATTTGTTTTCTCATTTACAATGAGGCTGCGTAACGGCTTTAAAGGGGAGCACTTAGGTTGATTACCATCACAGAATGAATGGAAGCTGCATTTGCCTATGAATGAACACTACTGCATGGTTAAAAATTGAAAGCTTGAAGTCAAATGCATTCAAGAGGACAAGAGCAGTGCATATCTGACTGAATTTTTATTGACTATGGATTCTTTTTTTCTTTTTCTTTCATAAATTGAGAAATGGGTGGGAAGACATTTTTAAAAAAGAACATACATCTCTGGGTCAGCCCACTCATTCGCTCCTTTTTTGTATAAAAATTCTCTTAGTAACCATAAGATGAATAATATGGAAGAAAATATTCATTCACTTTTGCATTTCATCAACTTTTGGGTGTGTTTATGCTTCTAAAAATTACACCAGATGGAACAAAAGTCAAGATTTCAAAGGAAAGGCATTATACCAACATATTCCACCCTTTAGAAAACAAATCAAACCTTCTTTTTCCATAACCATGTTTGCAAAAGGAGTCCTATTAGCAGGTTGCTGGCTGTTCCAGTTAAAAGGGAAAAAAAAATTGGGAGAAAGTCATGGAAATGAGTTAAATTAGTCATCTCCAGCTGAGCTAACTTATTAAGAAATAAGGGCCCAATCCAGTGTCCACTGAAATCAGTGAAAAGATAGCTATTGACTTTAATGAGCAGTAGATCAGGACATACTTTTTCAGTGCATGTCAAATGAGTCGGATGACAAGGTGGGTGAGGTAATATCTTTTACTGGACTAACTTCTGTTGGTGAGAGACACAAGTTTTTGAGCTTACACAGGGTTCTCAGGTCATGGAAATTTGTACATGGAAAGCTTGTACATTATTGTTTCTGAAAATAGTTTTAAATGTTTGCATTTACAGTCCCCCAACTCTTTTGAATATGTAAATTTATTTTGAATATGTAAACTAGGAGCAAATATTGCACCTTGGTGATATATGTTGAATGATTAAATAGATTTACCCATTGGGGTGCATCAGAAGTTGGTTGTGCCTTTCAGAACAAAACAATAATTACAACCAAACAAACATACACTCTTTATTCCATTTTCAGGTGCAACAACACATTTTGTGTGTAAATAAGTTCAAGTTTTTGAAAATTTAGACCCAAATGTCCAAATCTGTATACCTGTTTTCTGTAATATTGTGTCATCCTCCCTGATGCAGTGGTGGTGTACTTTAATGGTCAACAGCAGAACAGTGGATATGAAAGTTGTAGACTACTATATTTTGTATCATCATCTGTGTTTCCATTCATAGTGAGTTTGTGGCAAATGAAACATTTAAAAATGCATGCCTGATTTGCTGTGTAGTGTGGCTCTTGGTTTTCTTTAAAGAACTACACAAACATAGGGTTGCCCCCCATCCAGGTTTTACCCAGACAGTCTGGTTTTTGGCTTCTGTGTCCGGGTGCCATCAGCTGTTTTGATTTTGACACGACAAATCAAATTATAGGAGAGGTATTATTACTAGTAGTTTTATTCTGTCAGATCACCATAATGCATCTAAAAATGTTTTGGAGAAACCAAACTAAAAATATATGGGTAACAGTTATGTTCTTGTGATATACTTGCTAATCCTTTAAAAATAGTTGATTGGCTAATTTTTGATGCAATATTGGATTTCTTTGTGATACAACAAATCTCTGATGGATCACATCTTTTGACTGACATTTAGCATTATATGCTGTTGCTCACAACCCTCTGCATACGTCAGATTGTATCAGATTTGCCCATGACAGGATGCCATATAATTGAGTATGGCATGTCTTAAAGTGATGTTATTTTTCAGCCAACATTTGAAAAAATGTATTCCCTCATCTGTCAGCAACAGGCTCATGGAAAAATCACAAGTGATATCGAGTCATGGATTACATGATTTTCAAACCTTACTTTAATTTAGTATTATTTGTATTACACTAGCAATGAGAGATTACAATTTAGATAATGGTCCCATTGTTCTAGGTGCTGTACATAATTAGAATAAGAGACAGTCCCTATGCCAATGTGCTTCACACAGCCTTGAAGGCAAGGATCCTTTGTTTGGCAAGTGGGAAGAAAGGGGTCATGGCCTGTCCTTTAAAGGTTCCCCCCTTAGGTTAGGAAGGGAAATGTGTTTCACCTGAGCTAGGGGCTGACCGGAAGGGGCTCAGGTAGGCTACTGGCCACCAACATCTCTTCACCACGGGGAGAGAGATGCAGCTTCAATAGGAGGAGACTGAGAGAGCACCACCCCAGAATACCTTATTACCCAGTGGTCAAGGCACTCATCTGCAATCTGGGAACAGACATTTAAGTCCCTGCTCATATTAGGCAGAGGGTGGATTTGAACTGAGATCTTCTAATCCAGAGTGAGTGCTCTGCTCACTGGGCAGCACCACCATAACCTCTTTCAGCTGTACTTTGTGCTGGGCCCAATCTGTCAGGTAGCCTCTGAGAATGCCTACTAGACTGGGCCCTGCAAGTGAGATAGATAGGGCAATGCGTAGTTTGAGGATCCCACCAGGCTTAGGTATGAGCTAGTTGCCTAGGTGTCAGAATTTAAGGGGCTGAGGGTATGCCCAGTGGTAAGCACCTAATGGATTTTATCAGTGGAAATGTAGGCACTGAGGGAATTTAGGCACCTACAGTTTTAGGTGGGGTTTTGAAGATCTAAATTTTGCATTTGGCCACTTAGAGTGGAAGTTAGGCACCTAAATCCCTTTGTTAATCCAGCCCACAGAGACTAAGGCCATGTCTACACTACAGCCTATGTCGGCATAATTTGTGTCACTCAGGTGTGAAAAAACCACTACCCTGAGCAACATAAGTTACACCGACATAGGCACTTGTGTGCACAGCACTATGTTGGTGGGAGAGTTTCTCCTGTTGAGATAGCGTCTGTTGTTCGCGGCGGTTTTATTATGCTGACGGGGAGCTCTCTCTTGCTGGCATAGAGTGTCTTCACCAGATACCCTGCAGTGGTGCAGCTGCATCGGTACAGCTGCACCACTGCAGTGCTGTACGTGTAGACATGCCCCAAGTGACTTGCCCCAGGTGTCATACAGAGTCTGTGGTAGATCTGGGAATTGAACGGAATCTCCTGAGTCCATGTCTAGTGCTTTAGAAGGCCATGCTTCCTCTCTAACTTAGTCCGTGTCTGTGTTCTGGTTTCTACTAAAATACCAGCCCCTGTTGCACTGTATCAGTGCTTCAGAAAGCAACATCATTTTCAAGATTTAAAATCACTGTTCATATGCTGAGATAATAAGGTTGTGTTTTGTTTTGTGTGTGTGCGTGTGTGCGTCAGATCAGTACAGTAACAGAGAATAGCCCAGTTGTTGTGAGCAGTTGGATGCCAAAACTGAATCTTGGCAACAATGAGAGAGGAAGAGCAGAAAGGGGATAGAAGAAGAGAATTCTTATGCCTTTTAATGTGGTCTGTGTCTTCTGATTTATGTTGCCAGAAAAGACAAAGCAGTTCAGACAGAAGCCATTATGACTAGGAAGGTGGATGTATGTGGGCTGTGGGCAGTGGCAGGGAGGTAGCTGAGATTGGGAAGGGGAGCTGATGATTGAAGCATAGCTGAGCAATTGAATAATGTAACTATTTATTTCCTTGCTTTTTACAGTTTGCGTTGGTGGACTATGCACTGTAGCAATCCTAACTCAAACTCACAGTGTTTTCTGTGTGAGAATAAATGTTCAAACTGGCACTTTAAAAGATGTTGTTAACTCACAATTCTTTCAGTAATGATGATCATTAATAATGTGTATTTGTAGATCATCTTTCATCTAAAATGATTCCAAAGACTATCACTTTTATGCAGATGGTTCACTATACCTGCTATTGAAATTCCTTCCCTGGGGTCTAAAAGTCAGCTACTTACTGTGCAGAGCACCTGCAGAGCAGAAGTGAATTTAGATAGACAGGTATAATTACTCCAGCTGCAATTTGTCTAGAATGCCAGGGCTACTCTTGCAAAAAGTCCCATAGGCTTTTCAATGCCAAAGTACGCTGTATGCTTACTCCATCTGTAGAAGAAGGCACTGCTAGCAGCAGCGCTATTTAGCACCAGTGCTGAAGCATTGGTTCCGTACTAATTAAATGGCCACCTAATGCATCATCGACATTGTGCCTTGATTTTTAAGTCTTTAGAAACATATTAATGAAAGAGCATCTAATAGTGGAATGTTGATCAATATTTACAGTTGTCTTTCTTTAAGACCAGTACTGTTCTCAGAGTGCTGTATGTGATATTTGGTATTTAAATGGTATTTTACAAAATATTGCTCTGCTGTCTGACTCACTAACCAAAACCACTGAATTAAAAGCACAGGTCTGATTTATATGAGGTATTCCAAGAAAGTCAGATATTATTGTGTCAGGTTGGATCACAGAAAACCCCTTGGGAACTGCCAACTGATGTGCCGAGACTACTTCTGCCCCTGCTTTCCTGCCCTGGCAGCTTGAGACTTCAGTGCCCTGCCTGGTTTGAGTCAGACCCGCTAGCCTGCTGCAAACCCAGACCCAGGTCTGACCCATGTCCCCTAACAGCTGTAGGCCTAATTGAAAGCAGCTTAAGAAGTGTTCCTGTCTTTAACACTCATATGCTCAACTCCCAATGGGACCCAAACCCCAAATAAATCCGTTTTACCCTGTATAAAGCTTATACAGGGTAAACTCATAAATTGTTCTCTATAACACTGACAGAGAGATATGCACAGTTGTTTCCCCACCCAAGTATTAATACATACTCTGGGTTAATTAATAAGTAAAAAGTGACTTTATTAAATACAGAAAGTAGGATTTAAGTGGTTCCAAGTAGTAACAGATAGAACAAAGTGAATTACCAAGCAAAATAAAATAGAACACGCAAGTCTATGTCTAATACAGTACAAAAACTGAAGACAGATAAAACCTCACCCTCGGAGGTGTTCCAGTAAGCTTCCTTTTACAGACTAGTCTCCTTCCAGCCTGGGTCCAGCAATCACTCACATCTCCTGTGTTTACTGTCCTTTGTTCCAGTTTCTTTCAGGTATCCTTTGGGGGCAGAGAGGCTATCTCTTGAGCCACCTGAAGACAAAATGGAGGGGTCTCCCAGGGGTTTAAATAGACTTTCTCTTCTGAGATTTAAATAGACTCCCTCCCCCTGGGTAGAATTCCAACAGCTACAACTTCTGTGGAATAGGGTATATTTGGAAAGTGAGTACCCATGATAATCAGAAGAGTAAGACTTGTGGCACCTTAGAGACTAACCAATTTATTTGAAAGTGCTGTACAACTGTAAAAGGCATATAGCCTGAAATTATATGGTTAATTATATAATGATCCATTGTCTAGAAACAGATTAAATTTGTAGCTCACATGTAGCTCACGAAGGCTCATGCTCAAATAAATTGGTTAGTCTCTAAGGTGCCACAAGTACTCCTTTTCTTTTTGCGAATACAGACTAACACGGCTGTTCCTCTGAAAAGAGTAAGACTGTATCAGAATGCAACCCCTTCCTTCACACCAAACTGTTTTCCACTTCAACCTTGCTTTTTCAAGAGTTTTCCTTTTAAAGCTTGGTTTGTGGTAGAATTAATAAAACCAACTATTTGACTCAAATCCTTAATTTTCCAATTAACAAACAAAAATATTAACTCTTGATGCCCTCCAGCTTTCCTGGTGTGTTTCCCATAGATATAGCTACGTTTTAAAAAATGTTAAACTACTGGCAAGGAACAGTGGTGCAATTTATCAACTGTCAATATAAATTACCTTTTACAATTGAAGCAGCAGACCTCTGGAATGAAAGACATGAGTTTTTCTTTTTTATCAGGCAAGGCACAGTGCTTACTCTTCCCTCTGAATCCTACCTATAATAATTATATTGTCAGTATGACATTCATGTAATGTATAGAATGCTGAGGTATTCCTTCATTTGATCATGCACTGTGTTTCAGGAAAAACAGCTCTTCTATCCATTTAATTGTGTAACAGATTTGTATTAAATAAGATGTCCAAAGCCAGCTTATTTGCCCCGTAAGTAGCAGTACGGGAGATAACAAAAAGGCCTGAAAGGTAATCCTAGGCCAGATGCAGTTCCTCTGTGGAGATGATGAACTCAAGCATTAAAAATACAATGAATCACAGTTCCTCCTGCCCGCACTGTTATCGCCATGGCAACTAATGTTGCCAGGTGGAGATTTTTCTCATACATCATAGTCACTATGTCCAGTTTAAGTAGGTCAGAAATATGTCCCTAATGAAAGTCTGAACTATTTTTTTTCCAGAAACGACTTCTAGTGTTAATTATATAATATGCTATCATTGTTTTATATAAAAAAAGAGATCACATCCTGTAGAGTACCATATATATATGAAGCTTTTGCCTTTTTAAGACCATATTTTGGAAGGTAACCTTTATAATAAGAAGTGCTATAGCAATGGTTCAATACACTACATCTTCCAATAATGATACTGCAGTGTTAAGGGCTAATGCTGTAGGATGCTATGGTACTTAAAGAAAATAATATTCAGGGTGTCCTAGATAGAACTGTGCAAATAACTTATTTTTTGGTGAAACAAAAGTTAAAAAAATTGTTTCAGGTTGAATTAAATGTTTTGTTCACCCAAAACTAAACATTTTATTTTATTTTATTAAAAAATCTTTAATAAAATCAGGGTAATTGTGAAACAAAAAGGCATTTCAAACTGAAATATTTTCATTATGTCCCAATGAAACATTTCTATTTTTTGGAATATTTTGTTGTCTTTTCAGCCGGAAGAATTCAGTGAATTTGAGTTGACTTTAAGTTGAGTTGAGTTGACTTGCATTTGTTTGGTGAAAAAATTTCATCTTGAAAAATTTCACCCAGCTTTAGTTATAAGGTGTTAATCTTTTTAGGGAAATATCAGGAAATTTGGTAGAACGGTATGATAGAAAATAACTATTGACTGTGCGCAATCTCAGGTACAAGATAAGTGAAGCTGGCCAAGTCTATTGTACTTGAAATTTGTCTTGTATTCATTTCTTAGGATCAAATTTTCAAAGGTTGACTTCCAGTATGTCCTTATAATTTTGTATGTACAGTTTTTGAGTACTGGTATTGGTATAATCCCTCACTGTTTTGCAGCCTCCAGAAATCACTGTTTTATCCATCTGTTGTCTATAGCCTTACACTTCGATTATAACCTCTTCAAAACAGGGCAGGGGCAGCTTGTTAGCCCAGGTGAGTGAGGCATGGCCTAACCAAGAATTCCCAAAAGCCACAAACTACATTTTGCATATTCTTTGTTATTTCATTGCTAAATATATACAGATTTAGGGAAAACTGGGATTTGATTTGAATGTCACAATTCACTCTCTCCACTAGTGAAAGACAACACCAGGAAGTTTGAAGAATGTAGTGCTGCGTGAGGCTCAAATCTTGGTACAGCTAAGAGTGCCTCAAGACCCTGCTTTGTTACTCTGGCAATTTACCACACCCAAGAGCCACTTTATAAAGGCGTTGCTGTGGTAACCCCTGCTTGGTGAGGCCATGGCAGGATTTTAGCAAAGCCTACACTGCAGAGGGATTACAGGGGACACAGGGGTCCCACCTTCCACCCCACTATTGGTGCCGGCATGGGTAGCAGTAGCAGTCGTGGAAGCCCCAGCTCCCAGGTCTGTCTGCTGTTTCTTCGCTGTAAATAAGATTAGCTTTTAATAGCTATTCAATTATTCAGTGGGCTGGGGCAGCAATAACTAATTTGTGCTTTGCACGTCACCTGTCAAAAAAGTAATGAGCTGCCACTGGGAGAGAGACTGTCTCTTTGTTCTAGGTCTATCTTCTGTCTAGCACAATGGAGTCCTGGCCATTAGGCACTACTGTTAAACATACAAATGACAATCAAGTGGGAGAAAATATAATTTTCCTCTAATCACATTGTTATAACAATCTTAAGTGTTATTTAAATAATAAATAGAAAATTTTAAGTTATGAGCATGATTTTTAATTTGTTCTGACTATTTTTCAAGTGTAAAATTTCTTTACATTTTGCTGTATGCTGGAGGGCAAATTTAAGACCTAAGCTCAGTAACTAACTGAGCAAGAAACTGACGGGGGAAAAAAAAATTCATTGCAATGCATTTTGCAGTGCATTTAGCAAAGGAAATTAAGCATAATTATCACCACTGATTTCACTCCAGTTCAAGTTAAGACAAGCAAAAAAATACATCTCAAAGAACTACATCAAAATAAAGGGGAATAAAATACAAATCAATGAACCGATTTTTCAGAATGTACTTATATCACTTTTACACGCAGAAATTGATTTTTTTTCAGTTACTTTTTATGATGTATCTTAGGATCGCTCATTTCTTGGTCATATTCCTTACTGTTCATTGTTAGCATTTCTCCTTTTAAAATAGATTGACACACTGTGTTATCTTGCTTTGACAAGCACCATCTCTTCAAATCAATGACTGAAAAAAAAAAAAGTTCAATGCACAGTATGTTTTGTTCCATTGCCATAGATCAATTATCATTAACATATTAGGGTGTAGGTTTATAGCACCGTGGTTAAGGAAATATTTTTCCCCCACTCTCAGTTATGCCATCACAATCTGTTTTAAATTTGCAACTGCTTCCCTTTGTAATCTATAAATTTGCACCTGCTTTGTCACTTATCAGTTGGCATTGATCAATGGCAAATGTATTTGCTATCATCATCTGGTTCTACACTAAGTGGGCCATTCTGTAGCATTGTTTGTTCTGGATTCCGTTGGATTCATAATTCTGGCCTCAAATGGATTTTACAGAATTATTTTAAAACTAATGTTCTTGGATGAATTTTCTGATCAGTGAGAAAGAGGTCTGATTATGAAATTCAGCTCCTTGAAATAAAAAGTCAATTCTCAATGCCAGACAAACGTATGTTCTCCCACGTATTCCAGATGAATTTGCCTACCTGATCTGTGGAAGTAAGGTTTCCAAAGTGTAAGACGGAGAGAGAAGAAGAAAGGCTTTTTAAACAATATCATACACATTTTATTTAAACTCCTATGAGATACTGAAATAACTGAAATAAGTCTTAAGTTTTTGAAAGAGAGACACAGAAATGTATGTTTGGCATCACAGATTATCAAGTACAATTTTAAATGCCAGCTATTGCTCAGAAATGCAAGAATCAATATGGATCTAGGAGTTTCAGCTCATCTAAGCTGCAGTGCACATAACAGCACACCTACCAATACACTGGTAAAATCAGGCAAATGGTAGAAGCCATAAAACTTTATGAAAGTGACACATTTTCTGTATTTTTTCCAAAATGCTGATTATAGGTGTCATAAATATAAAGGGAAGGGTAAACCCCTTTGAAATCCCTCCTGGCCAGGGGAAAGCTCCTCTCACCTGTAAAGGGTTAAGAAGCTAAAGGTAACCTCGCTGGCACCTGACCAAAATGACCAATGAGGAGACAAGATAAAGGGTCTCTGTCTGTCTATATGCTATTTCTGACGGGGATAGACCAGGAATGGAGTCTTAGAACTTTTAGTAAGTAATCTAGCTAGGTACGTGTTAGATTATGATTTCTTTAAATGGCTGAGAAAAGAACTGTGCTGAATAGAATAACTATTTCTGTGTATCTTTTTTGTAACTTAAGGTTTTGCCTAGAGGGGTTCTCTATGTTTTTGAATCTAATTACCCTGTAAGGTATCTACCATCCTGATTTTACAGGGGGGATTTCTTTATTTCTATTTACTACTATTTTTATTAAAAGTCTTCTTGTAAGAAAACTGAATGCTTTTTCATTGTTCTCAGATCCAAGGGTTTGGGTCTGTGGTCACCTATGCAAATTGGTGAGGCTTTTTATCCAACATTTCCCAGGAAAGGGGGGGTGCAAGTGTTGGGAGGATTGTTCATTGTTCTTAAGATCCAAGGGTCTGGGTCTGTAGTCACCTAGGCAAATTGGTGAGGCTTTTTACCAAACCTTGTCCAGGAAGTGGGTGCAAGGGTTTTGGGAAGTATTTTGGGGGGAAAGACGCGTCCAAACAGCTCTTCCCCAGTAACCAGTATTAGTTTGGTGGTGGTAGCGGCCAATCCAAGGACAAAGGGTGGAATATTTTGTACCTTGGGGAAGTTTTGACCTAAGCTGGAAAAGATAAGCTTAGGAGGTTTTTCATGCAGGTCCCCACATCTGTACCCTAGAGTTCAGAGTGGGGGAGGAACCTTGACAATAGGAATGGGTGAATCAATGCAGATAAGTTAAGAACCATCATAAACCTCCTCCCAGGGAAGGAATATATAAAAACTTCTCTTTAGTGGAGAGCAATCCCAAAGGCAAAAATAAACAACAACAACCCAGGTTAATCTACAGACGAGAGCATTAAAAATACTGGTCTTGTGCTTGCTGGTAGACCTGGCTGTTAGGATATAGATATACAGGCCTGTATGTAAAGGCCTATCCTCTAAGAATTTAGGTGTATTCTTATCACTTCGTTAGTTATAGAGGTATAAAAGAAAGAATCAAAATCACTGTCTGCCGGTGTAAGGTTCTTCTCTTACTGTGACAGTCTGAGGCCCTGTTCTTGGGCTAAGGCCTTTGGCTAAGCAGCAGAGGCAGCCATAAGCTGGGAAGCGACCGGTCACCTCCTCACATTCCAAACTAGTCACATTGAAAGAAGGTGCTATTGGGCTGTTAGGAATACAATCCTGTCCTGATAATGCCTATCACCTCCAGAGAAAGGGAAGTGCCTAGAAGATGTAAACGGAAACTTAGTTTGATAGCATCCTGTCTGGCAAGAACTCATTTATCAATAGCTGGGATGTGAAATCCTCATGTCTGTATTGTTTTGTCATTATAGTTCCCACTTTGCTATTGTTAGTCTGTATAATCTCTGTCTGGTTCTGTGATTTTTCCTGTCTGCTGTATAATTAATTTTGCTGGGTGTAAACTAATTAAGGTGGTAGGATATAATTGGTTACATAATCATGTTACAATATGTTAGGACTGGTTAGTTAAATTTCAGGAAAATGATTGGTTAAGGTATAGCTAAGCAGAACTCAAGTTTTACTATATAGTCTGCAGTCAATCAGGAAGTGGGTGGGAAATGAGAACAGGGAATGGGGGTGGGGAAATTGGAATCATGTTTAGCTAAAGGGGGAAATGGGAACAGGGATACAGGTAAGCCTCTGTGGTGTCAGAGCTGGGAAGGGGGACACTGAGGAAGGAAACTGGAATCATGCTTGCTGGAAGTTCACCCCAATAAACATAGAATTGTTTGCACCTTTGGACTTCGGGTATTGTTGTTCTCTGTTCATGCGAGAAGGACCAGGGAAGTAAGTGGGTGAAGGAATAAGCCCCCTAACACTGGCTTTCTGCCTGTTGCTATCTTACCTTTAGCAAAGCCCAAATTCTACTAGAAGAGGATGTCCTTGGAAGTTGAAATGAGCTTGCATTATAGGATTATGTAAATAATAAACCCAACTCATCTGCTCAAGCATAATAATTATAGTCTTCCTCTTTGTTACAACAATCAGTATAATTTATCTCATATATGCCACAAACAATTGAGATAACTCACCACCACTCTTTAATACAAAAATTGCGTTAAAAAAACATTAGCTAATGTAACCAATGATCACTGCAAACAACACCTGCCACTTACTCGTCCACCAGTTACAAAGCTATATTCCCCTGAAGGCTCTGGATCCTCTGGTCCCTCTACTCCACCTGCTGGTCCTCAGCCAGTGTCTCTGCTGTTCTGGATCTGAACTCTACTGGAAACCATATTGCATTGCAAGTATTGTACATATATAATAAATTACCATAGTTTAATCATAGTGGTGAAATGCATTTTTTTCTGGAGATTAGAGTGTCAGAGTTATATATGCCTTGTGGGAAAAGTTGTACGCTAATGGTCCAGTACTTTCTGATTATGGCTGTGCCAGGCAGATCCTGAAGTGCCATGAGTCATCAGTGATGCCTATGGAGTATACTGCAGTCCTATCACTTTACAGTTTAAATAATAGCTGTCTTTTCCAAAAGCAATAACTTCTTTATGTGTATTGATGGTCTTTTAAAGATGTTACTGCTTCAATAAAAAATTAACACTTGTTCACTTTCAAAACACTGCCTGTTACAATAATTCTGGCATGAGGACAAGCTTTAATTCTGTTATAAATCAACACATCTTAAAGCTCATGGGATAAATGTTATAGGAAGTGATTTGAAATCTATTATTCAAAATCTCTACTAAAATATTTCATTGCAAAGGGAGAGACATTTTGCAAACAGTACCTGGCATGGGAGATGTGTAGGCCCCAATCCATTGCATGGGAGAAGCAGGGAGGACCCTATAATTTTATGTTTGGGAGGGGAAGGAGTTGAAAGGGGGGAAATGGCTAGTTTTTGAGGTGATCGCTGTAAATGTAGGCTTTAGGATCAATAAAATATAGACAAGAGGTTAAACAAAGAACCAACAAAGGAATTCAGTCCTTTCCCCACATCCTTTAATCTATATCTATTTAGATCGTAAATGTTATAGAAGGGACTTATCTTTATCATACAGCTTTGAGGTGTCCAACACACTTATGCACTAGATAAAAATAAATAATAGTAATAATTTGGGTTTTCTAATCATGCTACTTTTGCAACAAAATATAATATTTACTATGTATCTCTTCTCCTAAACTTCAGACGAACTCAGTTTGATTTCCTTAAATTATCCATAGTAAAATGAGCTCGCATGTCAGATAAAACTATTAATATCTGCTCTGCAGACAGTTGTATTTTTTGCTAGGTGGGATATATATAGCTTCCCTGGTGTTCAAAACCTGAACTGGACAAGAATGTTGCTGACTATCAAAAACTAGAGGTTGTAATAGTTCTGGAGATGTGGACATCCATCCACTATGAACTTAACTGAGACCACTAACTCAGTTCATGTAAGTTACTGAATAGCCATCAGACGGTATATGTTTTTAGTCTCCAGGGCAAGGTGACTTGGAGATGAAAGGCACTTTGTTCCATATCTAATCCCTTTAGCCAGCCTGATCTGCTTTATTAGTTCACTTTCACTGAATTCACTATAAGATTTCATATTCAGAAGACATTACGGTACATTTTAATCCAAATTTCACGAAGCATTTTTGGGTCTGTTCAAAATATTTCTCAAAGTAACAAGAAGCACAAACATCTTTGCTCAATACCGAATGTGTTTCTATCTCTGGTACTCCCTGGGCCGGATTCTGGTTTCATTTAGCCACTGTAAATCCAGAATAACCCCATTGACTTTACAGAGAACAACAACTTCTCCTCACATTCACCAAACTTTAGGTGTTTATTAATCACTGTTTCAGTCTCTGCATGTTTCTGTATTCCTTTGTGTGTGTAAAACAATCCCTCTGACAGTGCACTTTGTCTCACTGGCATTTCTTACACTATGTAAATACGCTCTGTTGCAAAGGCTTTCCTCATGGTGATATTCCATATGTGTATCTTTATGTGTTTTCCACCTAATGGAAATGAACATGAATACAAGCATTTGGAGCTGAAATTTTGAATGATAAACTCCCTGTTGGGCAAGATGTCTAAGATGAACATGTAGTCATGAAAATCAAAAGTGCTCATTGTTTGATCAGAATTGTCTGAATGATTGAGGTACAGTATTTTTCTGCTGCACATCCTTCCAACCTAACCGCATTCTAATGTGGGTGAATGTCTATAATAAATATTGCAAAGTAGATTTTTAAATATCAAGGTATTTTCAAAGAAAAACAGTCTTTTTACATTTCTTTGGCTGTTTTGTTCTATAAAAGGTATAGGAGATCTAACCAGACACTTGATGTGGCTTTATCTGTTTAGGCACTGAGACAGCAGGGCATTCAAGTACATTCTTCATTTTAACTTCAAGTCAATGGGATTTAAGCATGTGCTTAAGTGCTTTGCGATAGCCTTGTGTGTACACATACTGAGCCTAATACTCCTCTCGCATGGATTGTGTATAGTTGTAGCAATTGACTTCTGTGAAGATGCACTGATTTATTAATGTGGATGAGAGGAGAATCAGGTCCATCATTCCCTGTGAGGTGTCTAGAAGCTCAGCAATCACAATGTTAACATGAGCATATTTCATTATATTCAAGCAGTATAAGGCAGGAAATCTTTAGAGCAAGTTGTGGAGTCACACTGTTGTACATGGACTCCTTTAAAATAATGAATTAAAACTTTCTTAAAACCAAACAAGCCATGTTCCTGTTTCAATTGAAAAGATGGAGTGTAATTAACCCAAATATCTAGACAAAATGTTCATGAAATAGCAGTGTCGCAAAAAGGTCAAAGACCACAAAGGCTGGCAGGACATTCTGGAGAAACATTAAAAACTTTTTAGAAGTTTAGATTTTCTTACTACCTACAGAATATTAATATTTGGTGTTTGATACTTGATATGCCATTTGAGTAAAAAGTAAGCACCTGAGCATGGGATGCAGCCATGTGATTCCTGATATTAAAGGGGGGAAACTTGCAACTCTGTCCACATGTACCATGTGGAAAATCTTCAAAAGCCTGCAGCTGGAAATCCTTAGCTGCTTTTTATATGAACACTTTCCACGTACAGACCCCAACACCTACACTTTTTGAAAAAGTAGAGCAAGTCAATACATAAAATATATGTTCACAAATGTACATCACGATTGTGATTAGAGTTACTATGAGTGCAGGAGCAAATTGGGAAACTGCTGCCCAAATACTGTATCTAGTTTGGCAATAAGAATCTCAGGCTTCGATCTTTACAAATTTTGTTCCAAATATTTGTATTATGTGGGTAGAAGTAGTTCAGTAGAAGCCAGTTCAGCTATAAAGAAAGTTTTTTTAAAAAAGTATTTTTAAATCTATTAAAGGAATCCATTAACACCAATCTTGCTATTTTTATTATAATAGGATCTAGAGACCCCGACAGAAACTGGAGACCATTTGGGCCAGGTGCTGAGCATACACATAGTTCCTAAACAGATTACAGTTTAGTACACAAGAAAGGCGCTGGGTGGGAAAAGGGAGTATTGTTATCCCTTTCTTTACAGATGAGGACCTGAGGTACAGACATGTAAATGATATGTACAAGTTCACAATGGGAGTCTGCAGCAGAGCTGGGAATAACCAACATCTCCTGAGTTCCAGTGCAATGTCTAATTCAGAAGAACAATCCTCCCTGTCTTGGCCTTGTCTTGTTTTCCAAAATGTGCCATGTTTACATAACTCTTAAACCAGGTCAGTATGTACCAAAGAATGTTCATTAGCAATTCAATTGTTTTAGAGTTGCAATTCCATGTTTTGTTGCTTTTAAAAAGCAGTGATTATGTTTGTTGATCTTCAGGATAAAAAGGCTTCTTAGGATATTTGTGTCAAAAAAAGATTGCAAATTTCCTGTTTCTGATTCTCTTTTCTTTCAAAAAAGAAAATAGGAAAGTAAAGGGCAAAGGGAAAAGTGCTATATATTGTTGAGCTCTGTAGAATTTTTACATGAAGTTCATTATCAACTTTTATTTTTTAATTAGAGCTTTTGAGCATTTTTGCTCCTTCTTAAGAACATAGGAACATAAGATCGGCCATACTGGGTCAGACCAAAGGTCCATCTAGCCCAGTGTCCTGTCTTCCAACTGTGGCCAATGTCAGGTGCTACAGAGGGAATGAACAGAACAGATAATCATCAAGTGATCCATCCTGTCGCAGATTCCCAGCTTCTGGCAAACGGTAAGTATTTGTCAATGTTACTGGGTCAACATGATCACCATAGTTTGTGCTCCACTTCTCTCATGGGAGGACCAATTCCCATCACTGTGATCTGCTGATATCCTTTTGTTTCCTTTCACCTTATATCACATTTGACTCAGCAATTATAGGAAAGAAATTGTCTTCAGTCAATCAGCAGAATGTTTGAGTACTCTCCTGTTGCCTTTTTATTTCTGTTCTACTTATGGCAGTTCCTATGACATGTGTTTTGATTACTTAACAGTGAACGTGTTAAAAAATAAAAACCAAACAATCCTCCCCCACCCACCCAACAGCTGTATGAATGCCACAAGATTCAGAGGCCTAGGTTTGTTCGGACAAAGATTCACATATCTGGATTCTTGTTAGGTATGCAAACTATCTATGGTCATTTCCAGTAAGTCTGGTTCCACAGCCTGTGTTGGCCTTGATTCACCACTATCTTGTACCTGACATATACATACAGTGATGCATTGTGCTGGTAAAATATTGTTAAATGAGAATGTTGAAGTTTTCAGCTCACTTTGCGCTCCTTAGGCAAATATGTAAATGATCCACCAAGTGCATAACGGTACAGAATCAGTCCCTTTGTCTGCTTGCACAGACAATCTGTTGTCTCTTTGCCAGCAGGCTTCTTTTCTACTTAGGGTATGGGAAGTGCATGATGATGGAGAAATCAGTGGGACTGTTAGTGGCTCATGGGGATCATAGGAAAGAGCAGGGACCAAGTTATAACATCCCACATCTCCCTTCCTAGATGGAGCGTTCTTATCCAAACTTTTTTGACCTTAATAAAAAGATTTTGGTTTGGAGTTCAGTTCAATGGATAGGCAAAGAGTTCGGTCAGTTCTTGTTTTAACCAACTACTTGGCCTAACCCTAATTATTTAGTATAAGATAGGTGTTAAGCCTTCCTCAAATACTTTCAAATTAATAATGTACAGACTCTGACATTACCTGGGATGCTTAATTTTTGATTATGCAGCAGCACAATTTTGGGCATAAGTTCATTTTAACTCCTTTTCTGCATAGATATTAAATGCAACATACTATATATAGTAATAAAGGGATTCCTCTCTAGCCATATGAACACGTGCACCTGGTAGTATTTGTGCAGAATAATACAGACTTTTGAACTGAAGGGACTAGTATATTAAATGTTTTGCTAGTGATGGGTAAATGTCAAATAGATCATTGGTTCACTTAAGGTCCCTAAAATTTCTCTTTATGCTGGCTGGAAGTCTCAAAGAACACTGACATCTTTCTCATTAGATTTCTAGGCATTGTTCTTTTCATCACAGTTGGAAATATGGTACTGCAAAACAAATGAGCAAACACCCAAGAAACTAGTTGTTCCCACTGCATTTCTCTATTTCCATTATTGATCTTGACCAAAACCAAGAAATACAGAGGAGTGGAGAAACTTAAAAAAAAGTTTTTTAGCCTTTGTCAAAGCTCAGAAGAGCTCATATTTATATTTGAGGTGAAGGTCCTAACCAATGTGAGCCTGATCAAAAGCCCACTGAACTCAATGGAAGTCTTTTCGTTTATTTCAGTTGGCTTTGGCTTGGACCCTATTTCGTCCAAACCAGTCTGCTTATCTCTCTCTGGTATCACTCTGATTTACAACGTCACTATAGTGGGGCGGCTGCCCCACTCCAGGAGAGCAGGGGTTAAAAGCAGCCCTTGGAGAAGGCTGTGGCTGGGACCCAATTAGAAAAGGGGTTAAGAGCAGCCAAAGCTGTGGCCACATGCAATCAGGGCTAAGGGAGGAGCTGGGAGAGTCTCACTCCAGCCTTGGAGTGGGAAGGACCTAGCTGCCTGAAGGAGCACAGGGTACCTGAAGCAGAGCAGTGCTGGGGAAGGGCTGGCAGGGCTGGGGAGCTCTAGCCTGGTGAGTCCCCAGGCTGAGGCCTTATTGCAAAGGCCTAAGGAGGTACTGGGGCTTCAGGGAGACAGCTGGGCCAAAAAAGGAAGCAGGTCCAATCCTCTTGCCAATGATGAGTGGCCATTACAGACTGCAGTCTGTCTCAGAAGAAGGGGACTAGATGATGACTGGCAATAGCCACTGAGGCAAGGTGGGTTTAAAGAGTTGGGGGTTCCCCTGGGAGGGGAGACCCAGAGTGTGGGGACTGCTGCGGGGCAGAACCCAAGGGTAAAGGGCACCGGGGTCTGGGAGGGACATGGGGGCCTGAGGCAGAAAAGACACTAGCCAGCAGGAGGCGCTCCAAGTGCTGGTATCAAGCTAATTCCCAGAGTGACCAACAGGAGGCGTTGCGGCAGTGAGTCAGCAATCTGCTACAGTCACTCTAATTAATTATGGATTTTTCCCTAAATTCTCTTATGGAATTAACATTTATACTCCTGAATGCAAAGAGACAAATATGAACATTTTTCTTTTTGTCTGCTGCTTGAAGATAAAGGCAAAATCAATAGAAATGCCACCATTCCCTGCAGCTACCCTTTAGCCTTGACTTGGATCCTACTTTTCTCATGCTGAGAAGCAATTGAGTACTTTTGTCAGCTTAGTGCTGTTCCCACTGAGCAAAGTTGAACAAGTCAGTGAAAGTAAGGGGTGTATTTTTATGGTGTTGAATTACTGCTTCTCTAGGGACTGAGGTGAAACTGCCAAATTTACTTTGCAGTCATGCAAGAAAAGCTGGTCCTAAACTAACACTCCAGCTTTCATCTATCAAGGACCTCCTGTGTGAAAGTCATAATATAAAACCAACAACTGCAGAGTTTTGTGAAATAGAAAGAATCCCCGGTAAAACTGAGATCTTTTTACACTGCAAATAATAATCAACCATCTTTGTCACATCTTACACATGATAAAAAACCTACAAATCCCCCAGAAAAGAGATTTCTTGAAAGAGGTTCTGTAACAATATATATAGTATATTGTATATAGTGTAGTGAGGAGGCCCAAACTCCTTGTCCCTGTTGTTTGTGTACAGTAGATCCTAGAGGCCTCAACCAAGGTTGGGGCTACATTTTGCTCGGTGCTGTAGTTCACATAGCAACAGACTGTCCTTTCCCCAAATATAGGGGCAGCTGGTTTTAGAGTTAATGGGGCTAAGCCCCACCAATAATGCCACTGCTGTGTAGTGTGGCTGATGTACAGGTAAGCCAGTACCACCTGTAGTCACCAGAAACTCTGGGCCAGGCTGAAACTGCTTTACCCCAGCAGAATGCAGTGCATCTGGCTGTCACCAGGGAGTCTTGCTGAGGATGGAGCACATAAAGCCTATTGCAGATGAGGAAGGGGGCATACAGCAAGCAATACAAGCTTTCATGGAACTAATTGAGATCTGAGGCAGAGTTACATGGCTGTCTGCACATGCTTCCTGCCCAGGTCCTAGAATTCTTGCAGCATGTGAGCTACAAAAAGCAAAAGAAAGAGGCATGGAGTGGGGAATGCAGGTTTCTGTTGGGTAACATCAGAATGTAGGGTTCTGTTGCCATAGGGTTCCCTGCTGCTTCTCCTCCTGCTTCTTCAGGCCCAACAATAAGTAAGGGGATGGGGGCTCCGATCTTGGTGTGGTGATGGTGGATGTCAGGCAGGAGTGGAAAGGGTTCAATTTGTGTCACAGTGTGAGGATGGGGGGTGCTATTTTGAGCCTGGATGTGTCTGATGGAAAAGGATTCAAAAGGGAGGGTGTTGGTTTCTGAGGTGTGGAGAGGTTACCTAGGAAGAGTGTGGATTCTCAGCCTGGCATATAGTTATATGGTAAGGGTGGGGAGAGATTTCTGAGAATTTGGGGGTTGGGGAGGTTCTAGGCTGGAAGGGGAGAGCTTTGTACGAGCAGGGTTGAGTGCAGGCAGAATGGAGTCAATTACTGAACAAGGGTGTGGCTGAAATGGTGGCATTGGACAGGGGATGGCAGGGTTAGTGCTAGATTGAGTGGGTAGACCAGGGATCGGCAACCTTTGGCGTGTGGCCCATCAGGGAAATCCGCTGGTGGGCCGGGACGGTTTGTTTACCTGCAGCGTCCGCAGATTCGGCCGATCACAGCTCCCACTGTCCACGGTTCGCCATTCCAGGTGGCCAGCAGATCCCTTGGCCCTCACTGCTTCCCGCATCCCCCATTGTCCTGGAGAGGCAAACCACAGCCAGTGGGAGCTGCGATTGGCCGAACCTGCAGACGCTGCAGGTAAACAAACCGTCCCGGCACGCCAGCAGATTTCCCTGATGGGCCACGTGCCAAAGGTTGCTGATCCCTGGGGTAGACTATGAGACAACAGTGAGGGTGCTACAGAGAGATAAATGCAGTCATCTCCAGCCTTGTCCTGCATTATGCAACCCAGTGAGTGGGGATGGCATGGGTGGGGGTACCCTCCTTTTCCTACTTGGCCAACAAGCTCCTTTACCTCCCACCCAAATAATTCTCTGAACAGTGTTCCAGGTTTTCCACTTTGAAAATAAGTTCACCTTGCAGGAGAGAGTAGGAATTTGGGAGGGTTACCTGCAGCACCACCAGTTATTCTGGTAACTGTTCAAGGAGCATTCATTTTAAATAGACAAGACAAAAGGAGTATTATTTTTATCTCAGTTTTTCACATGAGGAACAGAGAGATTGTGATTTGCTCAAGGTCACACACAGGTTGTGGCAGAACTCAGAAATTAACCTTGTTCATAGAGTGCCAGTCCAGTGACTTAAACACAAGGTCATCCTTCCTCTGGTTTAGTTTGATGTACCTACTCTTAAGCATATGTATCCATTCTTGAGAAGTTAAGTACTTGTTTTGGAGAAATAATGTATTTTAAAATCAAAAGACTATTATTTATTATAAAACCAAGTAAAGGAATATATATGCATCATTTCTCTAAGCCAAAGCAAGAAACTTAGGGACAAATTTATTTGGAGTTACCCCTTGGATGAATTTTGTCTATGGGATTTTAAAAAAATATTTAAAAAGTTAAAATATAAGCAGCTCAGGATGTTCCTATTCAAATGCACACTTTGTGTGCTATTAAATACATATTTTAATTATATTTCAAAGCATAAAATATATTCACGAGGGAAATGGATGAGTAATACTATCTATTTATCAAATGACTGAGTTGCCTATTTTCTGTTCAACTTCCAATTTTAATTGCCATTGAATGTGCTTTAGAACTATTTTCAGCAAGAGATTTTAATGTTAAAGTTTTCTCTCTTAAGCTAATTCAACTTGTAAGATGCAATAAAACAACACTGATTTCTAGGTTCTAAGGAATCATAATTGAATCTAAAGAAATTACACTGATAAAAGACAGCTGTAACCATATATATACACCTCTTAAATCTGTTTATTTCATGCTTTCTTGATGGTAATGGAATGTGCAGTTCTCTTTTTATTAAATAGTCTAACTTTGATTAAAAGCTTTAGGAAGCATTCTATAATTGGAGCACCTTATTTGTCTAGGGCTGCAGTAGCTTATACATTAAGGGGATGGAACTGCAGGATTGTAGGAGAAAAAGCAGCCAGCCCAGGGTATAAGGTAAAGCTTGTACTCTTATGTTGGTTGCTTTTCACTCCAGCTTTCCAGTCTAGTAAAGTTTACCTGTTTTCCCCCACACGCATTTTATCCCACTTTACTAATATATATCATTTACATCTTCATTTGCTATCAGATTTTGACCCATTCTGTACATCCCTAGGCTAAATCCATCACTGATTAGTGGAGTTATGTCTCCTTAAAAGTCATTGTAATTCTGTTTGTAATAGTGCTAAATGTGACTTATGTATGAAGAAAACCAACATTTCATCTAAGATATGTTCCCTCTGTCCCTGTTGATTGTTTACCTGATAGATTCTTGTTCTTCATGTAATTTGTTCTTACTAATAGCTACTACATCACTGCCATCACTGACAATTTTATTTGAAACTGTCAGTTTCCATTACAAACTATATTTTTCATGGGTTTTTTTTATGACTGAGCTGTGAAAATTCACTGCAGGCTTAAATTCTTATTGCTGTTCCTCTTATTAACATCATGACATACAGAATCTGCCTGAGAGGAAAGTTAGGTACTTGTTTTCAAAGTAATCATCTTTTTGTTACTTAAGAGCTGATGAATTTTTGAAGATAATGCAAACCAGATACTATACTATAAATACCAAGAAATTAATTGTTTTTGTTACTTTCTACACTGGAAAAATACAACACAATTATTTTTTCTATAGGCTACATCATATTGTACACCCATCCTTGTAGGTGCACAGACCAAGCATCTGCACCAGTGAAGTCCCACTTATACCTTCAAAACAAGACCAAAACCAAAATCAGATTTGAATTTTAAAGAAAGAAATTTGGAAAGCAATTGATGCCAAAGACAGTTATAGAATTGGAAGGGGTGGGACTCTAAAATTATTTACTCCACCTTCCTCTCTTTGCAGGATTGTTCTCTATTGCATATTTACTAGTGCTTGCCTCAATCTAGTTTTGAAGGTGCCAATGATGGGATTTCACCACTTCCCTTGGGTGTCTTTCATAACCTAATTTTTTTTTGTCAAGACAACAAAAGATCATGGTGTTCTGTTCAATTGTTTCTCCTTTTTTTATTTTATCCCTTTACTACAGGTTATTCCCCCTTGCACTACACTAAATAATTAATCTCCCTTCTCCCTGGTGAATATCCTTCCAGTAGTTGCAGACTGCCATCGTGTAACTCTTTGAATCTTTCTTCCTAAATCCATTTTTTCTCCAGTTTGTCAACACTTCTTTGGTAAAGAGGTGCCCAGAACTGAATGCAGCTTCCAGTACAGCCTAATGTGAGTCATACAGAAAGACATTACTATTTTGCCACTAAGGATATATCTACACTGCAGGTTTCAGAGTAGCAGCCATGTTAGTCTGTATTCGCAAAGAGAAAAGGAGGACTTGTGGCACCTTAGAGACTAACAAATTTATTTGAGCATAAGCTTTCGTGAGCATCTGATGAAGAGGGCTGTAGCTCATGAAAGCTTATGCTCAGATAAATTGGTTAGTCTCTAAGGTGCCACAAGTACTCCTTTTCTATCTACACTGCAGTTCGTGTAGATATACCCAAGCTATCTTTAATCTAGCCAGCTCAGGTTTCAGAGCAGTGAAGCTGTGGCAATGCAGATTTCAGCCTGGGTTGTACAAGCCCACCCAAAACCATGGGTAATTACTTAGATGGCTCCATTACACTGCTGCTGCTGTGGCTCCCCTGCTGTGTTACCCAAGCTAGCTGGGTGAAAGCTATTTCGGTATGTCTACAGGAGCTGCCATCACACTCCATGCTGCAGTTCCAGTCTCAACGAGTGATGCTTCTACTTGTCAAGCCCCAAACGGCTTGGTCTCTTTTGCTATCATGTCACAGTGCAAATCACTGTCTCTATCGCTCCTATAGCTCATTGAGCATTACATCTCCCCAGGTTTCTCCCTCCCATTTAATAGCTAGCACTGGATTGAATGAAGAAGAGAGGAATTTCATTCTGTTGTACTCCACTAATGTTTTGAATATCTCTAGATCTGTATTATTTCTCTGTCCCAGTGTTTTCCCAGCTTCTCTCAGATTATGGTTGTGTCCTCAGAGTATTTCATCGGTGTACCATATGCTTTCTTTTCTCAGTCATTAGGGTTCTATTATGACTCTCTGGTCCAGGGGTGCCTCTGATCCCCCCTCCTTAAATAGCACCACCTGACTAGGGCTCCCAGCAGCGATTTATAATTGTTTTGTGGCCGAGCAGGCAATAACGGAGGGATGGGGGTTGGGGAGAGTGCTGAGGGAGAACAATTGCTAAAGCTGTTCTGTAGGTGTAGTCTGCACCCTTCCAGTGCCGCTCTGTGGAGGGCATGGCTAGGCTGTGAACTTTCAGTTGTACTGTATTACAAAGTACATTGCACACAGTGTCTCCTTCTGCCTCCCTGTTTTGCTCCACTGGCAGCTCTTGGCCTTCTTGCTCCTCTCTCTCTTTCCCCTCCAAGAAGCAGAGAGGCCTCTGAGGAAGTGACCCCAGGAATTTAGAGTAGTTTTTAGTTAGGGGACAAGTGAGAAGGAAAGCAGCAGGCTCAGCTACTACATTGTTCACAAGAGGGCAGTGGGGAGATGGGAGAGAGCTGTCGCACTCTTCACAGGCTGGGAGGTTGTATTCCCTCTCACCACAAACCCCTCCTGTCAATTAAAAAAAAGTAGCAGCTTAATCTGCTACCTCTCTCCAACTCCCCTCCTCTTGGAAAACAAACTTCAGCTCCTGGGCTGCTGAGCTCCCTTACTAGCTTCTCTTGGTTCTTACAGAAGAAGAAGGGGTCCTAGAGCTATTGCAGGGGGAAGAAGAGCATCACCAACGATCTCCATTGGGTAGTAGTACCGGAGCGCTGCAGTTATGATGCAGTGGGTAACAGAACTCAGATGTTCCTCATTCCGCCATCTGTTACACATTTCAATAGCTTATGTCCATTGAAAGGTACAGCTATGCCACTGCCTCACTCCAGCATGCAGAGTTGCCAGCTGGCTTCCCACTTCCATGCATTGTTCTCAGAGCAACCAAATCATTCCTTTTTTCTCCATGGGTGCATAGTGGGGACAGACGCTTTCTATAGCCCCTTCTCATTTGGCAGATCTGTGCATGGTGGCCATAACTTAGCCCTTAACAATTGTATCAGAATTTAACCCTTAATGAGCCAGTGCAGAATCAACAATTGTTCTATTGCGTCAAAGGGCTCCACTGATGACCTCATCAATTTGCAGAGGCGCCTCCAAGCATTCAACTGATAACATCTATGCATCCACTCAGCATCCCCTATCCCTCATTCCTAAGTCAACTAGTGTTGGGGAAGGACATCCCAGGGAAATGGTGCCAGTAGTGCAAGGGGCCTACCATCAATCAAACATTGGCCCCTCCCCTGACCTGTCAGGCTCTGCCCACCTGTCACCCTAAGACCTGCTCCTCTGGGGTATTACGTCCAGGGTCAAGATGGACACATGACCGGAAGCAAGGGTTGGCATGTGACCCCCTCTAAGAACTCCTCCCACCATCCTCTATCAATCGGTGTGGATCTTTCCCCAGTAGGACCACCCCAAGGGGAGATTTGACCAATTGGGAGAAGTTCTGGGGTCATGTGACCAGTCTAAGAATCCCCCACACACACACCCTCTACCAATTAGAGCACAACACCCCTCCCCCCCCCCCATAAGTCCCAGTGCCATATGAAAGAGGCCATCTCATTCCAAGAACATGTGTTTTAGAAATTGTGGAAATGCTCATAGGAAACATGGACTTCTTCACCACCTCCATGAGAACTTCAGAATTTGTTTTAGCTCTGAGGGCCTTCGACTGCCTGCAGGGAAATCGGTACAGAGGAAGAGGGAGCGGCCAAGGGGAGCCCTTTGGCTCAGGCATTGATGGATACACCAGAACCCAACCCTGAAACCCAACCACTTGTAAGGAAGACCGATGAGCATGATGGCCTCTTGTCATCCACCCCCTGGAGGAGGAAGGCGACTGCAGCTCGTGGGAGTCACCAGCAGACAAGGTGAACAGAAAAGATGTTGCTTAAGTAAATGAATGATTAAGAAGTGACTGTCGAGAATGTGGTGTAATGGGGTAGGAACCGAGCTGGGGTTGCGTAAATCTAAAAAAACAGGCGTGGGTGTACAGTTGTTTCTTTTCTGAAAATCTCTCGACAGCTCAACAATGGCTACTGGTACCACCATGAAATCTGAGCAAGCTACAGTGGATGACCAGTTCCTTGCTGGTATAGTGACAGCGACAGAGTGATCCTGGGAACCGGTACAAAATCAAGTTCTGTCAGTGTGGGAAATAAAGCCAAATTTTTAGCACCCCCCCCCCAAATCACCTGCCCCTTAGTTAATCAGCTTCCCAGGAAATAAATAATCAATACTTTCAAAAGAGTTAGTATTTTCAGCTACGTTATCTATCTTATTTTTCTCTACCTTGCTCCTATTTAAGTTACTGATTTGAATCAGACTAAGACTGGTCCCTTAATGATAATCAGTCAGTTATGGTGGGGATGTGAGGGGGGTTCCAATTCCATTCTTCTCTCTTCTATAATTTCTAACTAGTTGATAATTGATGCCTCCAATTATAATTGGAAGGTAGGCAGTTTTCATGTTGAATTTTGCCAAAGTTTTGTTGCTGTCAGACCACATGCATATTACTTTTATCTTTTCAAAATTAAATAGATTCTATATAAATGGCTTCATGTGGATGAGTGCTTTACAGAAATAGCAATAAATAAATTGGGTGGCTGGCCCTTTAAGAGATGTTGGGTCTAGCTGTGACTCATCAGCTGCATCCCAGCTGAGGCCAGGGGTCAGGTTGTCACAATATAACTGCCCCCGCAGGGGGTCCCCTGGGGAAGCACCAGCGTTATATATTGCTAATGCTGTTATATGTAGTGGAAAGGATCTCAGGAGGGGTGAAGGTATGAGTGTGGAGTGAAAGATTTCTTTGCAGGCTGCAAGAGGCTGAAGGGGGAGGAAAGGAGGAAGGAATGGGTTAACTCGATGTTCCAGATAAACCCGAAGATAAGAAGTTGACTCCTGCCCAAGGTCACGGCACACTCTGCTACCTCCCAAGAAAGACGGGGGCCGAGATTCTAACCCCGACCAGCCGTGAGAAAGGAGCGTTGCTGAACAAAATTGTAGGGGCTGTGAAAATGAGTGAGATGGCGA
Organism: Caretta caretta; assembly: GCF_965140235.1. NCBI lineage: Eukaryota > Metazoa > Chordata > Testudines > Cheloniidae > Caretta > Caretta caretta. The sequence goes on along the minus strand of NC_134210.1, from coordinate 85,408,667 downwards.
AGGTCAGCGAGTGAAAAATAACTCACGTCCTTGAAGCCGGTGTGTTTTGGGAAAGCTGAGGAAGCCACGGAAAGCCGGTTCAGACTGGTACAAAGAGCACGGGGGACAGAGGTCCCTGAACGGAATGCCCCCAAAAGAACCAAGGGCTTAAAAATCCTCCCAAGAGCCAAGGCAGGTAGGAGATCAACAGCGGACCCCTGGATGACCCCAGTCCTGTCTACACTTCCCCCTCTTCTTCTTACATTAAACCCAGGCTTGGCCAGCCTTGGGTAGTAAGTGTGTGAGTATGAAAGTGGGTTAGGGCTTGGGGCACTAATGCTTTCTTCCTTCCTCTGAGTGATGTGGGGAACCCCCAGCACTCTCCGCTGTTATTTATTTATTTTATTTTATTATTAAAGCTTTAAACTCAGTTACTTGGTGTGCACCATCATCTCCTCCCCTAACAATCCTGCGGCCTCAGCCTGATCACTGATGCCTCAGGCAGGTTGGTAACATAAATCTGTCATGGGGTGAGAGCTTGAAGATTGCCTGGTCCTCATAAAAGACAGCAAGTAAATCAGCTGAGTGGTGAGAATTAATTAACTAGCCCACCAACTTTTTCCTGAAAAGAAAGGGACTAAATCCTGTGGCTGTAGAGTGTGGGTTTTGTGCATGGGCTGGTGAATTGGCCCAATGGCTTACAGTCCCGCTTTGTAATCATTTTTGTTTGCTGACTATAACTCCCTGAGTAAATAACCCTTTCTTTTACCTATAATATCACATATGATATGTTCTTATCAACAGCAAACATTAGTGCAGTTTGGTCTGATGACTGACTATTGATTTTCCACCCTTGTAAATAAAGTCAGCATCTTGATCTGTTCTCGGTGCTTCCTGAGGAAATAGTCATTGAAAGAAAAATCTTTAACTGAGGGCACTGACCTATTCTACTTATTTATATCCTTCTGCTATCCCAGTCCCTGTCATATTATGGGCTGGTGGTTGGGAACCAGAGGGCTACTAGGGGCTGGATTTTAAAAGGTGCCTAAAGATACAGGTGGGTGCCTAGTGCAATTTACAAAAGCCCCTAAGCAGGTTAAGCACCACTGAGCTAGGCAACTATATACTTAAATACCTTTGAAAATCTCACTTCGGGTGACTAGCAGAAGGCATCACCCCAAATGAGGAAAGGAAGCGACAGTGGTGGCCAGTAATAATGACAAAAAACTTGCAGGTTGCCTGTGCTGCTGTTGTCAATCTAATTATAGTACTGGATGGGGTGCTGTAAAGACCAGGGGAGCAAAATGCTGAGCTGTGAGGTACTTGGGAGCTCATGTAAAAGCTAGAGAGAGAAGACCAGGTGCAGATGGAGCTCATGCGTATGTTGTAGTGAGTGGTACTGTGGTATGATCTTAGTCTTTCTCAGGATAATCTAGCTGTGAGTCATCTGCAGAGGAAGCCCTCTCCTCTAGATCCTCCTATGTATGCACAAGAACATTTGCCACATCCTCTGCACTCAAAATGGCACCTTCAGTTCCTGACTTCCTGCTTTTTCCAGTCAAACTGTGAAAATTAGATGGAATTTTTTGTGTAGCAGTTTTCTGTAATCTTTCATTCTATGAAGTGCCAGGTTGTGAAGCAAAAGCTGTGTTGGTGAGGGGTGTGTTAGACCTGTCCTGCAGCATCCGAATGAGGCCTAAATATATCTTACTGGAAGGCAAGAAATCTTTTTACTTCCACTTCTACTATGAGTTCTTCATTTGTTCATTTTATGTGGTGACAGACCAGTGCAAACACTGCTTAATACAGCAGGGGCACGGTGGTCTTTCAGAAAACCCTTTTGTACATAGGCTGTTATAGATATCTGGCTGCACCCTTAACAGCTTGGCATTTAGATATTGTGTTGATGGATTGGATAGATACATAGCTAATAAGGTGCTGCTGACATATCTAATGTTAATAATGATAGATAATGACAAGAAAAAATAGAAAACCATGTATTAAATAAATGCACTTGACAGATTAGAAAATAGCATGCTTATGTATATGGAATGTCAGTGGGACTCAGTTACGACAGCAATTAATTAAATGAGACATTTAAATATAAATGTTCATGTCCTTTTCAATGAGGGTAGAGCATGGTGGATTGATTTAAAACAAAGCAATTTAAGTCACCAATTTTAATCATGATTTAAATCAACAAGCAGGAAATCTTGATTTAAATAATTGATTTAAATGTGTTTTGTATTTGTACTTTTTAGTATTTTCCTAAAAAGAGGTTGCTTCTCATTGGTTGGTAACAATTTAAAACATGTTAATTTTGCAATTAAATATAGCCTTTACCCTAAATTTGGTGCTGCTTTTTGCTAACCAGAAAGACACACTACATCTACACACATTTATTTAAGCAATTATATAGCTTAACTCACATTTATCGAGATTCTTAAATGTTTACATTTTTTGTATTAGAAAACGGTGACTCGTGTATAGATGGTCATTAATGTTTTACTTGTGATTGGGGCCAAGCTCTGTTTGAATGGAACTTCAAAATCAATTATAAATGCACAAACCAGCATTTTAATGTTATTAAATAAAATTACAATAAATGTGCTTGATACATAAGAAAAAAAGTTTAGCAAAACATATTTGGTATCTAAAGCTAACTAATTTACAAAGGAAGTATTAACTGTAGTTAGTGAATTGAACAGATTGTTCCCAGTGAGTATGTCATTCAAGATTTTAGAACTAATAGATCTCATCCTCTCACACCTAGTTTTAGTCATAGATTGGAAGAGGAAAATAAGCTTTCTTGATTTTTCAACTCCCAATCAGTTTCTTAACTTTTCAGCTAGTCAGTGAACCAAATTAGTTGAATCAAATGAAATGAATAAAATATTCTCTCTGCTTCTGCAGAAGAGGTTACTGCTGTCAAAAGCTGGTGTAGTTCTTCAAAAAACTCTGGTTCCAGGTGGTTAGCCAGTGACTTCTACCAGTTCAGTGGTTTGACTTTCTTTAAAATGTGGCAGCAAACATGTACTGATTGCTGCTTATTATTTTATATTTAATGTAGACGATTTTCATACATTTAGCCCTTAAGTTGAAAATTTCAAATTTAATTTTAAATAGATTTTTTTTAAATGAACTTGTATTTAATTGAAATTTTAAAATTGATTTTTTTAAAATTGGATTTTATCCATCCTGGGGCAGTGTTTATGCACACAAGGAGTATATGACTTGACAGGAAATTAGAGTGATAAATGGTGATAGAAAGGAGAGATTGGTAGTATATGAACTATGATTGTGCATGGAAACACTGTGGAACAAGACTACAACATTGTGCGTATCAGAAGCAAATGTTAATAAGTAAGAATTTTAGGGATGATCCTTTCCTAAGGATAAAATCATCTTAGTTTCCTTTCAAAATTAATGCACAGTGGTGTGATTTTTGCTTCAAAACTCAGCCGTTGAACAACACAACAACTGTGCATTTATGTTTACTGTTTTAAAATTGACACCTATACTTTAATTCTTTTGTGTACTAATGAACACCTGTTTAGAAACAACATTTGCTCATGTAAATAATAAATATCTCTCATGAGGTAACTTAAGTGTTAGACTTCAAAGCAAGCATATTACTCTAATAAAATAAGAAAATGCTGCAAATGCACTGTACTGCAATTCATGCCACTAAAAAGTGATGTGGTTATATTTTCTTTGCCATGCCACATTTCTTGGCACAGATGGGGAGCACCATTACGTAGGAGGGGAGGAGTAATAGTAACATCCATATTTTATGTCTCAAAATTTTACACAGTCACTGGACACATGACTGATATTATGCAGGAGAGCCTTTTGAGATGATTGAATGTAAAGAAGTTTACAGAATTGCTCTGCTTTTAGATGACCTGGAGAGTGGCTCATTGAAGTCCACACAACCTGGTTGGAGTATATGGAGGAAGTAAGTTGCTTAGAAATTATAGATCTGTTTGTCTTACTGTCATTGTAAGAGGGAAAACTTTGGGGCAAATACCAGAGAGGCAGGGGATGTTAGGGAAGAGATCAGGGAGGGAGGTAAGACAGCAGTCACATGGTCATTGGCACATAATGCACATAAAATAATTCCTCTTAGTCAGACATTTTCCAGGAGTCTGATTTATACAGCTACAGATGTGGGGAAATTGCCAAATATTTGTATAAATGAATTTTGCATTAGGGAATTTCACCACTGCCCAGTCGCAAGAAAAATTCATTCAAACTACAAATGAACCAAATCTATTACAGTTAATAAAGAAGGCTATTTTCCAAGCATGTATTTGTAATTTAAAACTTTATTTTGTCTGGTTTAATATTCAGAACATCACTGGAAACATAGAAACTTGTAGGTTCAAATGACTTTATATTGGTAGTTTTGAATAAAATATATTAGATAATGAAATGGCAATAAATACATTTGGATGATAACTATATATCTTAATATCTCACATACATATATAAAATTCATGCTTTGTGAATAGTTGACTTGTCCATATCATGTTTGCATGGTGCTGAAATTCACTGTAGATCTTACAGGTCTTCAATATTCTCAGGGTGGGTGAGATAATATCTCTTATTGGACCAGCTTCTGTTAGAGTGAGAGACAAGTTTGAGATTACACAGAACTCTTCTTCAGGTCTGGGAAAGGTACTCAGAGTGTCACAGCTAAATACAAGATGGAACAGATTGTTTAGCATAAGTAAACAACACACATTTAAAAGGGACCATTCAAGGTGAAATGGCCCATTAATACCTCTCCAGTCATAGGGCAGAGGGTTAAATGGGTTATATGGAACTCATATGGAGTATCATCAGACGGTTACATCCCATAATCTATAGGGATCACATCCTGAAAGAAATCTTTCCTGAACACACTCTTCTGGCCTTCAAACAACCCTGCAAACTCTCCAAGCTCATCATCAGAAGCAAACTCCCCAAAGACCAGGACACACCAATTCAAAGCAGCACCAGATCCTGACAGAACATATGCAAAACCTATAGAGCTCTCTCCACTGTTATGATGATCAACACTCTCCACAACACACCTTTCAAGATCCATGGGTCCTACACAAGCTTATCACAATATGCGCTGTACCTAATCCAGTGCACTAAGACAATCACTATGCTGTAGAATTAACTCACACAGAAAAATAAGACAAAAACACCATAGCAACTGTGAGCGAACACTTTTCACAAAGCGATCACTGTATATCTGACTTCTTAGTCCTCATCCTCAAATGAAACCTGCACAACTCCTTCAAAAGATGAGCCTGGGAATTCATAAATTCGTAAGTTTGCTAGATACCAAAAATCATGAAATAAGTATGAGACACTGACTTCATGGCTTATTACAACAATCTATAACCCACTTAGCCCTCCCCCCCCCACTCCCACAGCTTTTTTTCTTTCCCACCTAAGACTGGAGAGGTGTTAAGAGGCCATTTCACCTTGAATGGTCCCTTGAAATGTATGTTTACTACTTATGCTAAATAATCTGTTCCACCTTGTATATAGCTGGGTTATACGTCCCAGACCTGAAGAAGAGCTCTGTATAAGCTTGAAAGCTTGTCTCTCTCACCAACAGAAACTGGTCCAGTCAAAGATATTACCTCACCCACCTTGTCTCTCTCATATCCTGGGACCAGCACAGCTACAATACTGCATTCAGTATGCAATGTTGTTCATGTACATTTTCAGAGAACTTATGTATATTGGTATCACATTTCAAAGGAAAACACAAAATATAACAAAACTGTATTTTCTCTTTATTTCTTGTTTTTTTTGTTAGTTGTTCTATAAAGAAAAAGAACATCTGTATCAGTAATAGCAAAACAAATATTTTTGACCAGCTCACAGATATGAACATTTTAGTATTATAAACTGCAATGGCAATGCAAGGGTATAAAATACATTAGAGTCAGTGGTCCATGAATAATATTGCTTCTATACTGACCTTGCTTTAATACATGCAAGTGCATGAAATAAATCATGGCTTATTATATTGTTGGAGAGGAATCCACTGGGAGTCAAAGGAAATGGTCCTTAACCCTAACAGAAACAGGTTTTACTTGTTTTATTTCTACTCTCACTGCAGAACTGCTAATCTCTGTCCACCACTGAAGTCCAGGATGGTATTTGGTCCAATAATATTGATAAAGTCATGCTCTTTGAGCCTGATTGAGATCTCATTTACAAGTGTAAATCATGAATAACTTCATCAAAGTAAAAGCAAGTAAGTAATATTGTAATAAGGCTCTTTGTCTTTAAGGTGACTTTTTAGTTTGTTTCTATACAGCTATCATATAAATGTAGCATACCAAAAAAAGTTCTCAGACACAAGTCAAACACAATCGTGCCTTTGACACATATTCACAATGACTAGTAGCATCAATTGGAGTTCAATTGCCATACAGTTGAGCTCTGTCTATGGCTCATTTTTTTAATTTGTTGCTGGCTGCAACAATATTTCTTAAACATAGTCATTCTTTTATTTTCCATTTTGTTAATGGGGTCCAAAAGTAGGAAGATGAGGATCTTTAACCACTTTAACCATTAGCTTACAAACAGAGGAAACACCTATGTAATTCCCACTAAATATACCACTGATAAATGTGTCACATCACTGTTCTTCCAATACTGTTTGTTTTTTCAATAGCCTGTCTGAGAGAAAATCACTCAGCATTATAAAACAATTCCAGAATCCTTCATACATTTAAGAATTGTTTTAGACGGTCAATTGACTAGAGAAATCCTGAATTTCATTTTAATGTGAATATCAAAAGGTGAAGGAAGAGTTTAAGCCTGTTTGTTATACTCACTTCAATTTTCTCATTTCTTTTCGTTATTCAGTCGTATGTGATTATTTTAAGGATTAAAAGGAAAAACTGGCTCAGTAGCTCTTGCAGCTGGGAATTAGCGGCAGAGTTACAATTCTCTAGATCTACTGTAATTAGGTCAGAGGGTGAAATCCTGGCCCCACTAAAGTCGGTGAGAATTTTGCCATTGACTTCGGTGGAGCCAGGATTTTGCCCAGAGAGAATTATGACAGTTAAGTTCTTCTCTCTTTTGAGAACAGCAGTGCTGGCAGCTGGCCTGCTACAATCCTTTTCTACCATGCTATCCAGTAACTAACTGGTTGCATTTCTGTTTGGAAGTTGGAAGGTAAACAAGAAATCACTTTAAGAACAAGGTAATTATTTCTAAAGTGAATACTGCATTTAAACTGCTCTTATAAGACATTTATAATGTAACATGCATGCAAAATTTTCCTTGTATCTGACTGCATTTTACAATAATATGCTTTTGACATGCACGTTTGCGAAAAATACCTTTTGTTTTAAAGCAGAAAGGTGCAAACTGTAGAATATACAATTTCATAGCTGTTAAAAAAATTAATGTGCTTTTTCATCTTTGATGGTCTTCACTTTGCTGTTAGTTGTAGAATATAGAGCAAACCATTCATGTTGTGTATTTTAAAAAAAAAAAAAAAACTTTGGAGAGATTTCAGAATAACTCACATTAAATATACTTATTCTCCATCTCGGACTGCAAAAAAGCAGTTTTCCTTAAAAAAAAAGTCTTAACCTGTTTTTTCTATTGTGAACCTAGTATTGCATTGTAACTCACTTTTTGACTGAACTGTTAATGTGCCAAATCCTGTAGTCTTTACTTAGGCAAGTCTTCTATTAATGCCACTAGAGATGGGGCCAATAAAAGTTTTCTCTAAGTAAAGACAGCCAGCTATGGTTCCCTGAATAGTCTCAGTTGTTCAGACCACAAATTTAAATAATAAATATAACTCCCATTTGCCAATTTAAAGACAATAAATCTAATAGTTTAGTGTATGTTTATCATGAGATGCAGGCAAAATCCTAATTCAGATGCAGTAATTATACAGAAGTTTGATTTGGCAAATCTGGCAATATGAGCAAAATCATTCTCTCTCTCTCTCACAGACACACACCTGCCTGCAATTCTATAGACAATCTGTTCATTAACCAATCATATTGTGCTCTTATCAGAAATGTTTGAACTGAATAATTTCCACAGAGGCCTTTGTAGAGGGAGTCCAGAGTATGTCCTCCTGTGGGAAAATTCTCCCCCATCTGTACACCATATGATATAACCTGACATGCTCCAAAGGCAAATATTTGCTCTTCGGAAATATCTTGGGCCAGAAGTTCAGGCCATCCCTGGAAATGATGGTTTAGCTGGGTCCAGAGAGCAGGGGATGATCTCCCGCTGACCCAAGGAGATTTTCCCCCCTCCCCATCATTCAGTTCAAACACTGCTCATCAGCATAATACTAAGGAGGGACATAATATGGTAAGTGGAGAATCAATATCACATTTCGCTGCATAACCCCTTTACTTCCCTCAAATGTACAATAGTTTATAAATTGGTAGCTCCAGGGTTATTTTCTTCCCCACACCCTTCAACCATGAACAGTCAGCACCAAGACTTGTACAGAAAAATATTTGTGTTATCTCCAGCATTCTTGAAGGCTATGATAAATTAATCCTACATGCATTTATACATTCTAGATTTCTTCATTGGCATTTCCTTCTCTTCTAAATCTGCATTATGTAGATATATGACCTTCCTTTACAGTTATATGCAAACAGCATAATAAACATAAGTAATTGACTTCCAGTCCTTCCATAGTGCAGTATATTGTTAATAAGGAATTAAATTTTCTTCTATTTGCTTTAAAATTAGAAATCCTTTCCTACTTTTTTCATTCTTGATTTTATTTTCTAACTATAATTTGAGTTGCTGGGAGTTTTTTTTCATAGCAAATAAACTCCTCTTTTAAAAAAATCTAGTGTATTTCTTTCATAACAGCTACTAATAAATAGGATTTTACATGGTTCCTCATTGTCTATAGGTTTCATGTTGGGTTCTGTCAGAAAGAATGAGACTACATGGTTGCTTTATAACTATGCAATTTTCACATGAGCACACATTTGCCTTTCAGCTTCTCTTTCCTTTTCTGCTGTTTGCTTTTTTTACCATCAATTTGTAAACTCACAGTCCTGCGTTTCTCTAGGTTTAGCAGCTCTTGGAACAGCTCTTTCACATTGTGGTTCAACTTGGCAGAAGTCTCCATAAAGGCACACTTCCACTTCTTGGCCATGGCTTCTCCGTCACTGCTCTCCACCTCTCGGTTTTGGTTTTCATCACTTTTATTCCCCACTAACATAATTGGAATGCTTTCCACATCCCCTTTAATCTGACATATTTGTTCATAGATGGGTTTGAGTTCCTCCAAGGACTGTCGGCTGGTGATTGAAAAAACCAATATGAAAGCATGTCCTTTGGAAATAGACAGACGTTGCATGGCTGGAAACTGATGGCTCCCAGTAGTGTCGGTAATCTGCAAAGTGCATATGCTCTTATCACAGCTGATCACCTGCCTGTAGGTGTCTTCAATGGTGGGAATGTAGCTCTCTTTGAAAGTGCCTTTGACGAACCTCAAGACCAAGGAACTTTTGCCAACTCCTCCAGCTCCAAACACCACCACCCTGTAATCATTGCTTTGCTCAGGCATGCTTTTCACTGTATCTGATGCTCAACTAGGGGGGAAACCTATAAAGGAAAATGCAACAAAATATTAATTCAGCTTTCCATGGGGAAAATGCTTTATAACTTATATGGTAAAAAGACTTGAGAAAATGACTGAAGTAATGGCACATTAATAATACATAATGACTCAAAAGGACTGATCAAGGGCTATAGAGCAATTCATCTCAGCACTGTTTCTGGATTCCAACCCAGTGCAGGTTGATAATGGATGAAAATTGCTGCTATTTTGTGCTTATCTGGTGGCCTTTGTAAATTGAATGTGTAACTTTAAGTCCAGTTACTAGTGGGCAAAGGTACATAGCCCAAAACATACCCATCCATTTAACATCCTTATTGACAGTCTGTCTACCAAGAGACTGAATGTGCTATGGAGATGGAGTTACACTCTCACCCATAGAAGACTTACTACAGGTCATTGTTGAGGCATATTGATGGGGAGACCAGTGTGTGTGAACTTATCCTTCTGCCCATGCTACACCTCTTCTGTGAATAGAGAATTTGTCTCCAATGTTGTACAATTCATACCTTTCAGAAGCAAAACTTAAAACTAATGGATAAGTGCTAATATTTCATTGGTAGCACTAAGTGTTTCATAGTCTGCCTTTGGGGGTTTTCACCACTTTGGCTTTACCTCAAAAATATTGTTTTATTTCCTAAATGAGCATGCTCATTTATAATTCAAGAGGGAAACTATAGCTTTTGATTCTGATTTTATTTATTGCACATTATAATTTTTGCATGCTAATATTGGTCTATATTTACGAGAAAAGAGATATCTGCATCTTCATAAGACTTTGAAAAGAATCATACTGTCAACTCTATTAAAGGAATGATACTGCACGGCATACTTGGTAGTGAGTTCTCTGTCAACCTTGAAGTTCAGTAGGTTCAGCAAGATTACCTGTCACCAAAAATCTCTCCCTAAGCAACTAACTATAAATCTGGTCATAATAACAATAATGTATTCCATGTGTAAAAAAGTATCCAAGGTTCTGTTAACTATGGTAGTTCCAGAATTAGAGAAACTTTGGCTATAACCATGGTTTTATCTAAGGGCTAATCCTGCTGACTTTGGGACTGACACAGTACCCATTTATAAAAAATGGAAAAATTCCCATTCACTTCAGTGGGTGTTTGTCAGGCCCTGAATGATACAAAACTTCTCTGAATTTCAGTGAGACTTATGCAGGCATAAGGGCAGGCAAATTGGACCTTAAAAGGGGAAGCAGAGAATAAAGGAAGGATAGTTCATAGTTTAATTGAGTTTAAGGCCAGAAAGGGACCCTTAGATCATGTAGTCTGACATTCTGTGTATCACAGGCCATTAAATTTCACCCAGTTACCTCTGTGTGGAGCCCAATAACTTGTTTGACTAAAGCATATCATCCAGAAAGGCATGTCTCTAAGACATCAAGAGATGGAGAAGTTACTCCTTATTTCCAATTTGAATGTTTGGCTTCAGTTTCCATCATTTGTTTTTGTTATCCCTTTGATCAAAAAATTGAAGAGCTCTTTGTTACTTGGTATTTTCTCCCAGGAAAGTACTTACACACTGTAGTTAAGTCACCTCTTGGTCTTCTCTTTGATAATAGGGTGACCGGACAGCAAATGTGAAAAATCGTGGGGGGTAATAGAAGCCTATATAAGAAAAAGACCCCAAAATCAGAATTGTCCCTATAAAATTCGGACATCGGGTCACCCTATTTGATAAACTAAACAGATGGAGCTCCTTAAGCCTCTCACTGTCAGGTACTTTCTCCAGCTCTCAAATCATGTTGGAGAGTTTTTTTCACCCTCTCCAATTTTTCAACATCATTTTAAAAAATATATGCTGTTTTGGTATCCCCAGTATTCTAGTATTGATCTCACCAATTTCACACACAGAAGTAAAATCGCCTCCCTATTCCTACTCACTACTCCCCTGTCTATACATCCAAAGATTGCATTAGCCCTGTTTGCCACAGCACTGCACTGGGAGCTCATGTTGAATTGCTTGCCCACTATGACCTATAACTCTTTTTCAGAGTCACGGCTTTCCCAGATACAGTCCCCCGTTCTGGCCTGCATTCTTTGTTCCTAGATCACTGAACCTATTACAGTCCCTCTGGAACACTAGAACCTCCACTCCCATTTGATGAGGATTCTCCATTGGCAACTATTTTTTTGATATCTGTCAGCTATCCAGTTCTTAATCCATTTAACATGTGCTTTATTGATATTTTATCATTTGAATTTTAAAATCAGAATGTTGCGTGGTCCTAAGTCGAATGTATTTTAAAAAGTATGTTTATTACATCTACAGTTACCTTTATCAATCAAATTTGTAATCTCAAAGAATGAAACCAGGTTTGTTTAAAAAGACCTATTTTTATAAAACCAGGTTGACTGGCATTAATTATATTCCTCTCCTTTAATTCTTTATTAGTCAAAATCCCAAATCAGCTTTTCTACTGATGTTAGACTAACAAGCTTATAGGTATTCAAGCCTATTTTTTTTTAATAGTGGCAGAATGACAGCACTCTTCCAGTCCTCTGGAATTTCCCCATGTTAATTTTTAATAAAATACATCAGTGGGCCAGGGACCTCCTTAGCCAGTTCTTTTAGGACTCTGGGGTGCAAATTATCTGGGTCTGCTGATTTTTAAAATGTTTATCCCTAGTAGATATTGTTGTTTAACATCTTCCTTGGTTACTAATAGACTGGAAAGTACAGATGTGATCCAACCACATTATCCTCCTGCTTTCCAAATACAGAACAGAAATATTTATTGAACACTTCTTCTGTCTCTGGATCATTAACAACAATTATACAATCTCCATTTAGTAATGGACCTATACTATTTCTAAGATTTCTTGTGTTCCTAATATACTTTAAAAATCTCCTTATGTTCTTACTCCTGTTAGCCATGGATTTTTCCCTGATTAAAAAAATTGGGTTTGTTTAGTCTGGAAAAGAGAAGACTGAGAGGGGACATGATAACAGTTTTCAAATACATAAAAGGTTGTTACAAGGAGGAGGGAGAAAAATTATTCTTCTTAACCACTGAGGATAGGACAAGAAGCAATGGGCTTCAATTTCAGCAAGGAAGGTTTAGGTTGGACATTAGGAAAAACTTCCTAACTGTCAGAGTGGTTAAGCACTGGAATAAATTGCCTAGGGAGGTTGTGGAATCTTCATCATTGGAGATTTTTAAGAGCAGGTTGGACAAACACCTGTCAGGAATGGTCTAGATAATACTTAGTCCTGCTTTGAGTGCAGGATACTAGACTAGATGAGCTCTCCAAATCCCTCCTATGATTCTATGTCTTCATCCTATTTTATCAATTATCTATACTTTATAACTTCTCACTTACATTGATTGCTATTCATTTCCCTTTTTTCTCTTTGTTATATATTGCTTTTTTTATTTCTAATTACTGCCTTCACATTGCCACTGAACCAGGATGGGCTTTCAGTCAATGTTGTCTTCTTTCTTGATTGTGGAATTGTGCATTTTGGGCCATCTAGAACTCATGTTTTCAATTTTCATTCATATTTTCCTCCTAGTCAGTTTTCGTCATCTTTTTTGTCAGCTTTGGGAAATTAGCCCCTTTGGAGCTTTGTGTGTGTGTATACAATATATATATAAATGCACGTGTGTGTGTGTGTGTTACTGGTTGGAAATGTCCTCTGTTTGCCCATATTGAATGTAATCAGGTGATGATCACTGGGTCCTAGGCAACCATAAACTTTCAGTGCAGTGATTAATTCACTTACCTCTGTCATAATGAGTTTAGCCCTATTCATCAGTTTCCAAACAGAATTTTAGAGATGGAATTATATAAAAGGTGTGCTTAGTGAATAACTATGCTTTCATAGTCTTTCTGATCTAGATGGAGACTAGAGAAGACATGGAAATTTTGCCTCAGTGGTAGGACAACCATGGAGTGGTTGCATGTTTGAGGAATAGGCAGCCCAGAAAGTACAAGATGATTACAAGGATTGTTCTTGACCATGAAATAAAGTGTAAATAACACACTAGTCAGACATGCAGATACACTTGCTGAGATACAAATGCAGGTAGCTGAGAGAGAGAGCAAAGCCCATGCTGGATATACATCTGTCATATTGAGTTGCATGCCTGAAACAAGCACATACGTCACTAATCGGGCAGGCACTTCCGCTTTCCAGCACCTGAATATTTTCAGAAGGTGGCACTTCAGTAGATGTAAATAAGTAACCAGATTCTGAAAGCACTCTGCAAATGGAATTCCTATTGTCTTCTCCAGTTCTGCAGTCTGCACTCACATGAGTCATCCCATAATCAATGAAGGCAAAGGTACTATTGACTCCCTTTTAGTGCCTAAGAATCTAAACAAAACTAAACACCTACCTTGGAGCACTAACATATGGGTGGATCTGAAGAGTATGGCCTTTTTCGTACTAGAGAAAATAGATCTACATATTTGTGCATGTAATTATCTGCTTCATTGCGCCTGTACATTTATTTAATATAACCATATCTGGATAGTGTCTTTTTGCTGCATTAAAATTCAATAGAAAAAAGTCTAGCTGACCGGTTAAGGCAGACAGGTAAAGAAAAGATAGAGCAAATGGCCAAAATTATTTTAAAGTGGACCTCACTTGTGAGCAGTCATAAGCAGAGGTTTTCATGACCATTTGGTTGTTAAATAATAGGCAAAATTTCATCATATTTATTAGTGAACAAAAATTTTCATGACAAAAATGATATTTTTTGTTCCTGTTTTCATGGCAAAATAGTGAATTTTTAAAAAATTTTTTGCCCCAGGTGGAAACATGACACTTTTAAAGGGAAAATGTAACAGCTAAAAGTTTTTTTTTTCTTGCAACCCAAAGATTCTGTGCCTGTCAAAAGCGTCTTTAATTCTAGTGGTGAATAAAAAAAATACTTTGTAAATATACGGGCCTGATCCTCAGTGGGTGTAAATCGTCATAGCGCCACTGAAGTCAAATCACAGCTCCACTGCCAAGTCACACCAGCTGAGGGTCTGACAGAGGGATTGTTCATGCCATTTTTATCAGCAGAACGAATATTTTCACAGTGCTAATTGCAATGTAGTTGTAGGTTAGAGCAGAAACTCACCCAGGAGAAAATATTAACTCAAAATAACTTCTGTCTTTCTTCAGAGCATTTAAGTATAATACAAAGCTACTAGGCAAGTCACATAGGTTGAGACATGGTGTATAGAGTGCAAGACCTAATGAAAGTAATTAAAATTATCTCATGCATTCAGTTTGTCTGAAAAGACAGAAAACAAAATTGTTGTCTGAGTGTTTTGTCATATTCAGCCTCTGCTTTGATAAGCTACTATAGCAAATTGCCTTGTTTTTAGTTAATCCATATATTGATAACTACCATATTTTAAAGTTTTTCTGCACGATGGCAACTCCATGCTCTCCAGGAGGCTATTGGACAATGGACGTTAAGGTTTTTAAAAAGGTTTTTTATTTATTATTAATATACCTTTGCAAAGTGTAGGTTTCGTATGTATTTCAACTGTTTTGGAGCTAACCTTCTCTGTAGTAAAGGAGGGGAATCTCCTGGTGTCTGACATTAAATGTAACAAAATCCTTCATGTCGTGATGTGAAGAGGGACTTCAAAGCTGTGGTACGATTGTGCTTTGGTCAGATCATTTAAGTGGTGCAAAAAGTCATTAAGCCAATTGACCTGTGATCTCTTTGGGTTTTCTTAATGCCTGCTATACAATATAGAATTTAGAATGAAGTATATTCCAGGAACCTCTTAACGGTGTTGCTGTGCATTCCCTTTGCCCACAGCCATTCTACCTTATGCTGTCAGATCTCACAAGCTAGTAAGCAGGATCAGCAAGAGGATTGAAAACCTCTAAGGAACACCTAGATGAAGCAGGAAAGGGAGCGGGTGACTTGTTAGGTGTCCTTTGAGTCAGTAGAGAATGACAATGTGGTGAGAGGGACACAATTTTTGGAGATGTCGTCTTTCAGATGAGATGTAAAACAAAGACCCTGGTCATTAAAGATCCCCTGGTACTTTTCATAAGTACAGTTGTCAACCCCTGTATTCTCACCAATTCCAGCTTGAGTAATTACATTCTTTTGAGATATATTAATGCATGATTGGGACAACCACCGCAGCAGTGCTGAAGTTTGGGTGAAAAGAGCATGTGGTTAGGCAACCTGGGAATGGGAGGATTAGTATCTTTAAAAAATGCATTTGGCTTTAGAGTTTTGCCATTGGTCAATATTTGTTAATTTTTATTAGAACAAGTGATAAAAGATCTCCCAAGCACATTTGTTCATGCAGGCACTCCTATGTATTTTTCAATGAGCTAGGAATCACGCCCAGTGCTAGCGTTCAACTAAATTAAAGCCAGATAATAATGTAGAATTCTCTATAAGAATAATGCGCATGTTGTATGATCAATTAATACCAAATCTTCTTTGTGTGTCCCAGAATTTAATAGCCTTTGATATGCTTGTTGGTGTATAATGGAGAGGGGGTAATGGTCAGATGGTTGGTGCCCACAAAGTATTGGGTTATAGAAATAAAGGAAGTCTGTTCAAGTGATTTAGGTCCCCGTTCAGCAAAGCATTTAAGCAGTTGCAAAAGTGCTTTGCTGCACAGAGATGGAGGTGAGTATGTGTTTACAAGTACTTTGTGAAATCAGAGCTATAACTTAGTCCGATTGAACATTGTTTCTGAATACTGCATATAAGGCATGCATGTAGCAAAAAAGCTCTTGACAGTGAAAAAAATATAATTAAAAAGGAAATCAGTGATTTTTGTCTAGGTCATTGGGTGCAGCGATTAGAAATTATGTGATTATTTCTGAATATGCTGGGTCATGTTGACCGAATGATGTTCTATTATTGGACACTGGAAAGATGATTATTTATTTGGGTTTAGAATTGCTTTGAAGTAATCACTGGAAAAGTTACTGTGTGTGGGATGAGGAAGGGAGTTACTAACTGGATCAGTGATTCAGTGGAGGCTTGTAGACTTCAAGAGTTTTGTTCAGGGACCATGAGCAAAAGCGGGATTAGCCTTGGCCAGGGTTCATGATGAAAGGTAGTCACAATCAAATTGCGGTAAATGGGAGAGGCAATACTGACTAATTGGCTTGCGTGTGAATCCAGTCAGGAGGTAGTAGAATAATGTGGTTTCACAGTGGACAGCATTAGTTTCTGAACAGGGAAATCAAAATAAGGCTCTGGGCCCTCACACTCCATCTTCTGTCTGGGATGCGCTCTTCAATAATTTTTGCTTGTTTTTTGAGAATAAGGATGTCTTCTACTCCACGTATTTTGTAAGATGCACAAACTCAAACTACTCAGAAGGGTTACCTATGTTCCGAACTGTACACAATGCAAATTGACTGGAAGGGGGTACAAAAGTTGCTAAAAGCTCACTTGTGAACTTCACTGATTTATGCGGGATTGATCCCCCTGTATTAAGTTAGAGCAGCCAAAGGGTTGATAACAGCACTATGGGGTCAAAACCACAGGTAGGAATGTGTGTATTTTGCAGGAGATTGGACTAGATGAGCATAATCGCTTTAAATAAAACCTATGAATTGGAGTGGCCACACACACTCTTGTTCAGCTACCACCCATCTTCCTTTCTCTGATACCAGCAACGAAGGGGAGAGCATAAAGCCTGTCCAAGCCACCAGAGCATCTCTCTTGAACTGGGATGATCTTTTCAGGCTGGATACACTGGCTTCATAGCAGATTTCATCCACAATGCAAAATACAGTGGTTATACTGCAATGGAGAATCTGTCCCAAAATATGCAAATAAAACAGTGACTTTAATATTGAAAGTTTTTTTTTTTAAGAACAAGAGCCCTACACTTCTGTCTCAAAGACAAATGAGCATTTAAAGGAGGCAGAACCCAGCAGCTATATCATTCATTGATTACAGAAGCTATGCTCTGATTTTGCAAAGTAACTGGCATATTTTCAATGAGCAGTCATTAATTTCTATGTTTTTTCAAAGATAAAATATCCATAGAACAATCAGTTCCAATGCATGCCATTTCTCCTGAGGTTAGTTTAATTGTGTAGAATTAAAAAGTTTGCACCTGTATGGTTAAAAGAGGTTCAAATAATATTCCAAATGAGTGTCCTTTAAAACTGTTTGAACACCTATGAAATATTGTACAGAAGACATTTTCTAGGAAGACATTTCCCTCAGTAAAGTGAAAAAAGTATTCTATATTGATATCATATTAATAATAAAATCTTGACTAGTTTTTAACCCAGGACAATGTTATTTGTATTACCATAGTATGTAGGAGCCGTAGTCATGGACCAGGACCTCACTGTGCTAGGAACTGTAAAACTGCAGAATGAAAAGAAAGTCCCTTCCCCAAAGAGCTTACAATCTAAGTGTAAGACAAGAGACAACAGATGGAGAAAGATGGAAATACAAGAAACAAAGATGACGATGGTCAGCATGATAGGCTGTGGTCTCGGCATACTAGCAGCCTATTTGTTGTCAATTTTTTACAGGTATTAAGGCAGAGGAGAGTTTTGAGGGAGGATAATGAGGTAGCTTTATGGATGTTTATGGGGAGCGCCTCTTAAGCATGAGGGGAAGCATGAGAGAAAGTATGAAGGTGATTGTTTGAAAGTGGGCAATAGAGGCTGGTCCTGTGGGCTGACCAGAGGTGGGAATCAACATCTTGATGGTGAATCAGAGATGATAGGTAGGGTGGGGTGAGGCCACGCAGGGTCTTGAAAGTGAAGACAAGCAGCTTTTGGTTAATGTGATGGAAAAAGGAGAGCTAATGGAGGGATTCAAAGAGAGGTGTGACATGGTCAAAGCAACGGGGTAGGGAAATGATTTTTGCTCCAACATTCTGGATGAATGTGAGTGGGGCAAGATTATGTTTGTCAAGGCCAGAGAGAAACATGTATCAGTAACTGAGACATGATTATAGCCTGGACAAGAGTTTAAGCTGTGTACATGGATACGAAAGGCCATATCTTACAGATCTTATGCTGAAAGAATTGTTAAGATTTAGACATAGTCTGGATGTAAGGACCAAGAGAAACATCCAAGTCAAGGATGATACCCATATTATGAGCATGAGACTTAAAGATAAGGACATGTTTAAGTGCTTTGTTAGATTGTGACCAGAGTGCATCATGCATTGGAGGACTGAGCACTAGAGAAATGCATATGTAAATATGAACGGATTTCATAAAATGACAAAACCAAAAGGCAAACTATTATCCAGTATAATGAGTACCAGTCCAATATCTGTTTAACAAACCCCATGTTAATTTTTAGTTTCTGATGCTGGTAAATTAAAAAAAAATCTTTAATAGTTTTGGCTCTAATTTAGCAAGGTAGTTAAAATCAGGCTTAACTTTAAGCACATGAGAAGTCCTATTGATTTAATGGAACTACTCCTATTCTTAAAGTTACACACATATTTAAGTACCATAATGAATCAGCACTTTAGTCCATTAAATACTTAGGGCCAAATCCTGCTTGCCTTTTTCTCAGGAGTAGTTCCAATTAAACTGAAATTGAGGTAAGTGAGCAGGATTTGGCCCTCACAAAATAAAATACAATGCTGTTAAATTTATTTATTCTATGCCAGTCTGTCAAATCCTAGAATCCTTATTCAGTGGAAGTTTTGTCAGCGTAAGGACTGCAGGATCAGATTTTAGGCCTTGATCCTGCAAACACTTATGAATATGTGTAACTTTATGCATTTAGACAAATTGATTAGAGTGGGATAAACACCAAATATTGTGAAACTCATGATAAAAAGCACAAGAATTGGCAACTATGTACTGATACACTATGTATATAAAGATATATACATACTTCAGACTACTTTCTTTTCGCTAGAGGGAATAACAGAAAAACTACAAATGTTTTGTTTATTCTAACCGCACAGTACTTTAGTCCTGAAAAGCTTAATTTTACTGTTCTGACAAAAAGCTATTGGTCCAGATCTTCAATGGAAGCAGAACAGTTAGAGATTGAGCCAAATCCTGTAGTCCTTTCTTATGAAAAACCATAACAAATTTTATTTTCTATTGCTAGGAAGATCGTGATGACTATCATGAACACTGGGCCAGATTCTGATACCTTTACTCATGTTGAATAGAATCTTACTCCAGAATAGTCCCATTAAAGTCAATTATATTATCTGTGGCATAAAGCATTACTCAGCCTGAGTAAAGGTATTGGAACCTGGCCCGTTGTCTTAATATCTCAATTTCACAAGATAAAACCCCTAGACAAAATACCAAACAATCAATGCAGTGATTTAAACTATATTTTGAAGCTGTTTGTAAAACAAAGATTTAAGATAAGATCTGGGTATAATTTGTATACTGTTGTATAGCAATAATGGGTTTCTAAAGGGGTTTCTAATTGTTCATACGAATCTATTCGCTGCCAAACTGCAGGAGTGAACAGGCAAAGTTGAATTTGTTTTATAAGTTTATATTTTTGATTTACTTTAAAGTAAACAATTTCAACATTTATTTTCAAAACCCACATCTCTTCCTTTTGGAATCTCCTGAATTTCAGAAGACTGAAGACTGTTTACTAAAAATAAAAGAATAATACAAACTTGTTTGTTAGTTTAGACTTTCAGTAGTTGCTCTGTGTTTGAGGTAAATATACCTTTGTTTCATTATATTCCCTCATTTCTCGTTTCAGCCAATGTTACCAAGAAAGAAGACACATGAATTAAGAACAAAATAGTATCATTAAGACTAAATGATAAGTAAATATAAATAAGTAAATTAAATACAATGAAACATACTTATATATAAAAAAATCTTTTCCCAGTTATTCTCTATTGAAGTTTGCAATGTTTGGTTGAAGGAATTTGGCAGATTTTAAGGAGACCATCTTTCTCCATTGGGGCTTATTTTTAATACTCAATATTTCAATTATCAGCTGTAGCTGATATTTGACTGTTGAAATTACCGACTTTTTCAAATAAGATAAAAACCTAGTTAGACTTGTTTGGAGAAGAAAAACATACAATTATATTATTTTATTTTATTTTTATCTCAACTGTGCATGACATTGATTTTAAGTCAGAGTTACTGGACATTAAATTGAAGCACCTTGTACAACCCAGAAATGGATTTGCCTTTTGTATGCTGTTGCCTTGCTGCACTGCACGTCCATCTTAAAGCAGGAATACGAAAGTATGCAAGCACTTCAGTGCCACCAATCCAGTCTCAACCAGAAACTATCCCATTAGCTGCAATAACTATTAGGTAGGCTGCATTTCACTGCTACAGGGTTTGGCAGCACTCCCACCCTTTAGGAAATCTGGGAGATTGATCTCTGTTACATCAGTTTTCCTCTGGCATTAAATTCATTTGCTCCAGGGAAGCTGCTGCTGACTTTCATTGTGAGAGAGGAAAATTAGAGTCTTCATGTCACTAGTATAAGTCTCTTCTTCCTCATTTTAAGGTGCTGACAAACTTTGCTCTTCTCTTTTTCTTTACATCCTATTCAAGTGCGGTACAAGATCTGGGAAAGGACTTATTGTTTGAATTTTTTTTTTAAATAATCTCAAACAGAAAATAGGTTGAGGTTCAATTTAGATTTAAAGACATGTTCTCACCTGGAAGTTCTTATTTGCTGTCTTTCCAGCAATTAGAGTAAGATAATTTAATTGGTCCCTAGTTCCATGTGAAACTTCGATATAACCCCAGAAAACAGATAGAATATCAGAGTTGGAAGGGACCTCAGGAGATCATCTAGTCCAGCCCCCTGCTCAAAGCAGGACCAATCCCCAAATTTTTTTTGCCTCAGATCCCTAAATGGCCCCCTCAAGGATTGAACTCACAACCCTGGGTTTAGCAGGCCAATGCTCAGATGATCCTATATAATATTTTTTCTTGCTATGCTGAAACTGAAGATAACCAAATAGACTGATTTTTTTTTAAAGGTGACATTTTGCTGTGGACAAAGTGCCTTTTACTAGAATGTGTGTTTAAAAAGGAGGGGTGGGGGGGTCCATATTTGTAACATCATGTAACAGCCTTCACAAATGCACAGTGGTTGTTTTTCCTTGTGGATCTAGTCTGTAACACTGATGCTTGCTTGATTAAAGATGAAAAGTATTAAAAGAAAAAAAATCTGGAGAACTGAATAGCATGTCAATATACGGTAAAGGCAGTAAACTATTGGATCAAAGCTTTTGATGTGAGTGCAGTTCCAACTAAGGTGTGGAAATGCTTGGATGCTCATATGCAAATTGGGGGTGAAGTGCACAAATGTGTACATTGATTTTAGAAGTTTCGCCACTACTGCAAAAACATTCATGGAGATGCACAGCAAAACACAAACAAATACAGTATAATAAAATGATGCCCCTTTTGAATTATAACACACACACGCTGAAGAGTCTTATTAAAAAAGGGAAAGAGACTGTTGGGGAGCAAATAGAGACCCTCAAATAGTCATTGTAAAAATCACATTTGAACAAGAAAATAGTGAGGTGCTTTTTAAAAGGGTGCTGGGAGGAAAATGAGAGAGATTTCAGTGGGGGGATGCATTTCACATCATACCACAACAAAATTGTGCTCATCTGCTAGCTTTGGACACAATGGTTGGACCTTCAAATGGTCAGATGTGTCTGAGTACAAATATTTCTCAGCAGAAAGCTCAGTGAGCAGACAGGTCTTGAATGTATGGCCACAGCCAACACCAACAAAAGCTTTAAAAACAAGCAGTACCAATTCATATTTGAATCCACCACTTTAAAGAATAGAAACGAAGAGAATACAGGTCAGATGTAATATAATCATTATGACTCAAACTGGTGAGCAGTCATGTTACTGAACAAGTGCCAAATGTTGGTGCAACTTAGCTGAGAGGTCTTTGAAGAGGTTATTACAGTGAGCCTCAGGGTCACAAAGGCATGCATTTCTGCTATTAGACCATCTTGGAATAAACAAAAGTGTGGCATAACTGGGGGAAAATCACTTCGGTTCTTGGCTTTCAATGCAGAGGGCATGGTCAAAAGTGATACCAAGGTTCCTAATCTTTGTGGCCACATGCCTACACAAATAGGGACACAAAGAAGAGACCTCCTGCTGTTGAAAACATCTACTGAACAGTAAGACTTCTGTCTTCCCAGGGTTGAGAACGAAATAGCTGGACATATCATTCAAATGTTTTCCCAGACTTTAGGATTCTATAGGGCAATAGATTTACAGCTGAACAGCTGAAATTCTCCTGTGGTTAGAAATGATTACATACAATTGGAGATAGGACGGAATCTTGTGGTATCACTCATTTTACAAACCTTAGCAATGAGACACCTAACGGTCCCCAAGGACTGACTAATAAAATGCACAGTAAATGTAACTGGAACCCTGGGTGGCAGTTCCCTACACCCCAGAAAAAGCCGTCAGTCAGTGAAGAAACACCGAAATGGCCAGTTGACCCAAATCTAAAAACTGTAGGATCTGTAAATACTTTTGATTCAGTTGAATCTGTAAACCCTGGCAAAGGTAGCGATAAAGATCAACCATAAAAGTTCCATTTATATTGAGAGGTGTGTTTGTGTGTGTGTGTGTGTGTGTATGTATATAGTGCATACATGCACTATATATATATAGTTTGTACATACAGGCAAATAAATATTTAGTGCATATAATTATGTGTGTATTTTAAAAAATACTTTTAAGGATATTACTTAAATCTTGTTGCTCTATCCTCAACTTTCACATCATTGTGACTGTGTACTTCACCATATATAACAGCCCACATTTTACAGAGAAAACAGCAATAAGAGTAAGGTGAGACTTTGAGTAAAAATAAAAATAGTGAGCCTGCAAGAGGAATACTCAAGAGTTGTCTAAAATTTAGTTCTATTGCTTTAGAAAAAGAGAAAATCTTTTTAATTTGATTCATACCCAACATTTCCCCCTCCCATTTTCCATCATATACAGTTAAATATCTTCATTTAAACTAGAACAACATCTTTTTAACCAATGGGTTGCACTGGTGTAAATGAGGGCAGAATTTAGCCCATCGTATTTGAATGAAAATATTTTTCAAATGTTGTTACAAAGCTATTACTGATATCCCAGTAAACTAAGAAACATTTTTCCACATATAGCCAGTACTCTTGTCACCAGCTCCAGTCTTTCTTTCCAACCATTACTTATAAACATAACATTTCATCTGCATGAGATATGCAGTTAGGACCAAATCTTGCAATCTTCACTCATGCAAAATTCCCATTGACTTCAGTAGGACTTTTGCCTGAGGAAAGAGTGCTGGATTTGGCTAAGAAAAAGAAATTCACCTACTTTTAATACATAGCTAATGTTTCTTATACAATGCTGAGTAGAAAAATGATTTAAGAAGATTACCTGAGAAGGAACACAACTCTGCGAAATGCTCTTCAATTCTTGCCTGTCATAGTACCAGCAGTAGAGCCTTTCTGTTGTGGGTTTTCTCGAGAGAAACCTCAGCTATCTGTTTTTAAATAAAGGAGCTGTAACTCAGCCGGCTGCTTCTCTCTTGTGTCTTGTTGGTTGCTGCTGTCTGATCCTTGTTCTGTTACCTGTGCTCTTGCTGTTCTGGTCCTACTCTAGTGTGTGTGTGTCTCTCTCTGTCTCTCTCTCTCTCTGGGTGCCTGGGCCGTGGTTAATGCTTTTGTTGGCTTGGTTGCAATCTCCCTCCAGACACACACACTCTCTGCTCTCAGAGATGGACTGACTTCAGCTTCAGCTGCTGCTGGTACTTAAATGGCGACTGCAAAGCTCATCTAAGCTTTTAAGTGCCACCTACTGAGTAACTGTGGAACATATATATGTTTTTAAGGGCTGGAATTTTCTGGTCACTTTATCAACTGCCATGTTATCTGTACAATTAGTCTTACATTTAATTATTTTAGGTCCTCCAAACATTTAGTATTTTGTAATTTTAAGACTGCTGTATGTATTCATCTATGTACACACATCTCCCTTCTCTAAGTAGCTAAATATGGAGCAAGCACTTTCCTTTTAGCTTTATAAAGCTCGCCAAGATATGCTTGGACTTGTCCTCAGCTGGTGTAAATTAGTGTAGCACCACTCAGGTCACTTGAGCTGTGCTAATCTACATCAGGTGAGGAACTGGCCCCTTCTGGCAAAGATTTATTGGAAAAATGAAATAAAATAATTTATTGTAAATGAAATAAAAATCACTTTTTGGTCTAATGGTCTAACTCAGCCTTGCAAAATTCCACTCACCTAAAGCAAGTGAGGTTTTTTGCTTGTTTGCTTTTGGTATTTTGGGGGGACAAGTAAAATAGTTTCCTTTTTCTTTATGAATAGTCACCATATTAAAATGAATGAATAGATTTTATACCTGCACTGGTAAATATTCATGATTAGTTGTGAAAATCTGATCTAAAGGCTGTCACTCCCTTTCTCTTCTATACTAATGCCCATTTTAACATTCAGAAGAGTTTTTTGTTCAGGGCCAAATCCCAGGACCCATTGCAAAAGCCACCAAAAAAATAGGCTGTCTGTGCAGTTGGGGGGTGGGGGTGGGGGGGGGAGTAACCACTCCATAACCCAGCGGCAGGGCTTGGAGCACCAGTATCTTCTACCCTCAACCCTTCATTCAGAGCCTGTGGTATGTAGGCGTGTGAAGTCTTGAAAGAACTGGCCTTGTGCTCATCCCTCCAATAAATGATGCCTCTGAATGTGCCGCTATGGAGCACTGGTTCTGCAGGGTGCAGGTGGTGCTAAGTCCCCTAGAGCAGCCTTTCTATGCTATGTCTGCCCCTCACAATGGGTCTGCAGGTGGTCAGTTTTCAGGCCTTGCATGGCTGCTGAAGGAGGCAAGTGGTAAACTCACCATGGCTGCACTGGCTGGTCTGATGTTTGGAATTCAATGACACACTTATTTCATGAGGTTTTGTTTTGCTTATTTTCAGCATGACTCCATTATTAATCTTAATGGGCACCAGCTGAACACATATATGAAAGGTTTTTCCAGTAGATGTATGTGTCACAGTAGAAATTTAACCAGATTATGACTATTTTAGTGTGCCTAGAGGAAGCAATCTGCACCTAGGGTTGGTACAGATAACTTCCTACCTCCTTACCCCACGTGCTTCCCAACAAGAGATCATGACTCTGAGCCCCAGTGGTATTACAGAATTGTAACCAGCTCAGCAATAAGCACCCTTCCATAGCTAAGTGTCATACTCTAGGAACTTTGTAATACAGCAAGTCAACTTGGACTCTCAGATCCACTGGTGCAATTCCCCCATAGTGTGAGAGTGGAATTTGGCCCCGTATGCTTGAATCAGACAGAGAAGAGTACAAGTACTTCTCCAGATTCAGCTTGGCTATTTCTGTATTGGCATGCAGGCACAGCCTGTAATGAATAATTTTCCAGTTTACATATCTGAATTGTGACCCTGCTGTCATTGAAATCAATGAGAATTTGGCCATTCACTTCAAAGGGAGAAAGAGCAGGAGGAAGCCCTTCATGAGCCATGTCTTTCTGTGAGTTTTTTGCACATTCAAACTTCATTCATGGCTTGGAGATTTAACTGTTGAACTACATTTCAGTGGAATTTTTTTCTAATCAGAGTTATCTGCTTTTAAGAAAAAGTCCTTTTGAGATTCCCATTCTTTTCAATTTATTTCCTGTCCAAAATATTCCTTTGGTCAATGTGTGTGATTCTCCCCTACCCAAAAAATTAATTTTTCCTTTGGAGATGATTGATAAGTCCCTATACTGACATGCATGAGTTCTTGTCCTGGAATCCTTACTCGGCTATATCCCTATTGAAATTACCAGGAGATTTGCCTGTATATACGTGGGCCATTAATCTTTGTATTGAAAGGGATACCATGTGTGACAAGGTGTCCATCCCACATAAACCCTGAGTGTATTAATGTCGACCAGAAGGGGCCAATTAATTTTATATGATGTACTTGGAGGGAAGCCAGGGATTGATAAGCACTAATTGCACGTGAAACCCAGCTGCGGGAGGAGCTGGGATAGGGAATATAAAAGCCAGGAAGTGACAGTAGAAAGAGCTACTGGTAAAACAATATGTAGCTTACGGCAGGAAAGATAATATAAGGGGAATAGATGAAAATGTAGTGCTTATAGGCAAAAATAAATTTACAGCATTTATGAAAGAATTGATTAAATGCACTTTACAGACAGGGAAGAAGATTGAAAAAATAAAATTTATAACAAAAGCAGCAGAAAAGTATTGGCATATAGGCAATCTCTCAATAGACCGCATTCATCACAATTTTAAATGAAAGTAATAGTGTCATTTAAACATCATAGTTCTAACATTTTTTTTGCTAGAATGCACATAGTTTAATAAGACATGGTCAGGAACTAAAGAAAACTGTTTTTGAAGTGGAAGACAAACCTGACATTATGTGTACAAGAAACATGATTAGTGAGAAAATATAGTTTAGACTTCCAGAATATGATGTAATCAGATGTGATAGAGAAATAACAAGTGGAGGAGGGCTCTGTATATTTATAAAGAGAAGGTCTTAATTACATTGAAATAGATGTATAGAATTTAAGTGTTGAGTACAACACTGTTGAGATTCTTCAGCAGCATAACAGTACCTTTATACCCATCTATATTGTTTACAACCCATGTGGAAAAACTAGACAATCCAGAATTGGAGGAGTTAGTTAAGGATGTCAAAGGCCCATGTATTATTTGTGGAGACCTTAATAACCATAATGAATTGTAAGAAAATTGGAAAACTGATTATAATGGCAAACAGTTCATTGACATGCATAAGCTGGTAATGCTCAATAGTGGAGCACCTACTAGCTTTAATTAGGTGGATGGATGGAATCTTTTCATGTTTAGATCTGAGAATTGCGACAAGCAATATAGCAAGCAAATACAGCTGGGAAATCTATAAAGAAAATGGAATGGGAAGTGATCACTTCTCTATGCCACTTACATATCACGACCACGGTAATGTTGAAAACGCTGAAGGAATTCATACCTTGGGCCTTAGAAAAGCCAACTGGGGACTCTTAAGAGTAAGTGTGCTGAGTATCTGAGTACCAATTGTATAAGTGATAATTTAGAAGAATTTCATGATAATATAATAAAGGGAGTTGTAGCAGCAGTCAACCTAACGATAAGCAAGATGTCAAATTGCCACAAACTCAGAAATCCAGTTTCTGCATGGAATGAATATTGTAAAGCAGCAAGTAAAGAAAGAAATAAGGCATACAAACAATCAAAAAGTACAATGAATAGCAAGGACTTAATGAGCTATAAAAGATGTAAAGCAGTGGCACAAAGAACTATTAAAAAGGCAAAGAAGGAGAGTTGGAGGAAGTACTGTGGGAAAATGAACAAAGCTTTCAACACTTCAGATATATATAAAGAAGTGAAAAGAATGAAATGGTACATGGAGTAAAAACAAATTTATACCTGGTCTTATAGTAAATGATAAAGTTGAAAACTCTTAACTTAGTAAAAGCAGACATTTTAGCAAAAGTCCCAGAAAGATAGTAGCGACACAAATCAAAGTAAAGAGTTTTGTGAACAAAAAAAGTATGTTTGCTGAAGAAACCTGTGAGCTCTTACAAGGCTGGGTAGAATATAAGATGATGTACTCAATGAAAATTTCGGCATGCAAGAACTCAGAAAAGCTATAGACAAAAGTAAAAATACAGCCCCAGGTAAAGAGAGCATAGGTAATGCAATGCTTAAGCACCTACCAGCATTTTAATAAAATTATATAATTATGTATAGGGAAAAGCATACTACCCACAGAATGTGCAAGACAGGATGCATATAGACCTATTGCCCTCACACAATATGTGGGCAAATTTATGGAAAGAGTGATAAATGAGAGATAAGTAGCACAGTAGGAAAAAATGAAATTATAAACTGTACAAAATGGTTTCAGGAAAGGAAAATGCACAGTTGATCATATTGTAAGAGTAGAAACAGAAATACAAAAAGCCACGAGGAACAGAGAGTTTATGATAGCTATCTTTTTGGATGTTGAAAAAGCATATATGTCATGGTATGGAGGGAAGGCTTGCTGTACAAACTAGCTGCAACTTGAATAAGAGGAAGAATGTTCTGGTGTGTAAGAGACTTCTGAAGTGATAGAACCATAGAAGACAGGGTGGGGGCAAGTTTGTCGAATATTTATAAACTTACCAGTGGCACTCCATGGGGGAGTGTTATCAGCCCAATCCTGTTTAACAAGATTAATTGTGTCCCAGAGAACACATGGGCAGGAACAGGTATTACCCTATTTGCAGATGTTTGGTATGCAGGCCAATGAGCCACTCAGGAGGAATTCAGAATAGGAAAATACTCAGGGATTGATATTCTCACTGGCTAAAACAAAGGGAATTATCTTCACAAAAAGGAAGATTGGGAAAGAAAACAACCTATATCTTTATACAAAAAAAGGCAGGTATTTCAAAATTTTACATTCTTAGGAATTGTTTGATAACAAACTACCATGGAAGGGTCATATAGATACTATCAAGACTAAGTGTAAAGATAGGATGAATCTGCTTAAACGTACTGCAGGAAGAATTGGAGTGCACATAAGAACATGTTGCTGATGCTGTGTAGAACATTAAAAACCAGCTATAAATTATGGATGCCAAGCCTTTAATTCAGCTTCTAAATCAACACTTAAAAAATCAGAGCCAATCCAAGCCCAAGCTCTGCAAATCACATATGGAATGAGTATTATGACACCATTTTGTGTGCTGCAGGTAGCAACTGGAGAAATGGCTATAAATTGAAGGATGAAAGTGTTAGATTTAACCTTTTGAGCTATGATTAATAGAAATAGTGAAGATAAGAGCACTAATGAATATACAAGGACTGTTGGGAATTAAATAAACAAGAAGTAACTGGGTGCCACAAACTCCCCCATGCTAACACAGTCAACAGGTGGGTAAAATACTTGGGTGAAAATGAAGGTCTGGAAGAAATTAAAATCTTTAGTAAGGGGAAATCAAACTACAGCTAGTTGTCTCTCTCGTTGTGGATTTCAAATAATGTGATTAAACAAAGGGAAGACCAGGACTGTCAAATATGATTTAGATTTATGAGCTTATACATGGCAAATGGGGTCAGCATTGTTAAAACTACAGTGACGGCTCTAGAGGTGATGACATAAGTATCCCTGAATTTGGAATTAAGAGATCTAATTTTGTGGTCATTATGATGGCTGAATTGATGGGCATACTGTTGGTACTGACCCGGATAAGGTACGTCCAACTGTGACTGCTATCCTATCTGACTCTTTATTAGGTATAGTGGTAATCAGAAAGGGACCCTCAGAAAGCCAGAATGACTTAATCAATGAAATACTGTTCTTAACTGCGGAGATAGTACAATTAGGTGTACATATTGTAACAGTGTAGATTCCGGCACGTCAGGATACTAGGCCATGAAATGGCAGATGCAAACAGTGCCTTAAAAATTGAGGGTGCTGATTTAGAGATCCTTCTTCTGAGTAAGTAGAACGTAAGAAGAAATGCCAAGAACTTTGGACCAAGGTTTTATGAATTATGTCCTAAACTGGAGGATAATGCTATACTTAATAGATGTGAGAAAGGAAGTGAAGTAACTATATTTAGAGTGCTTACAGTGAAAGAGTACAGCCTGAAAGTATTGATGAGAGTACTGGGAAAGTGGGGTAGCCTTTAAAAAGCATTGTGGCACTTTAAGGATCCAGGCCTGCATGAGAGGATGTAGATTTTTACATATGCAAAAACTGCAGTAGGTGGTGGTCATAGCATCGCCGTCATATGATAGGAAAGGAAAAAGAAGAGGCTGCAGGAGGACATCTGCAGTTCCGCGGTAGTGGGAAACGGAGTTGGCTAGATCAAGGAGGAGATTCAGGAGGAGAGTAAGCCCTGGGGCCCTGCCTTGGATTAGGGAGTCTTACAGGAAAGCTAGAGCAGTGAAGTAGCCAGGGGAATAGAAGAAGCTCTGGGGGTAAACCCAGTGATAGGCAAAAAGAGAGAGAGAGAGGTGGGGTAGGAAGGAGCTCAGGCAACAGCAACAGGATCGGAGACTGAGCGTACCTAGCTTGCTAGTCATAGGGTCCCAGGGCTGGAACCTGGAATAGCAGGAGGGCCTGGGTTGTCCTACCAGCAACATCAAAAATGGCACAGGACCTGGAGACATGCAATGGAAGACCATGTGAGGAAGCATCCGGACAGTTTGTCCAATGGAACTTTATTATCATGGAAGGGTGGGACTCTATATTGACTTGGCCAGAGGGTCATGTCATGAAGAGGGAGTGTCCCAATCCATGGACAGAGAGAAGGGCCACAACACGAGCAACCAATGGCTGGGGAGCACCGTAGGAGGTGAAATCTAATTTGCAGACCCAGGCACAAGAAGGCGCACCTGCAGTGAGTGCACACCTGTGTACTATGTGATAACATTTATCTATTGATTCCTTGTAGGGGAGTAAGGAGTCACAATGGACCAAATTCTGCTCTCAGTGATAGTCATGCAGTCCCACTGAGTTTGGGGGAGGTGGGGTGGTTGCTGGGGTGTGTAGGAGGGCAGAACTTGCTCAGCGTTTGTAAAGAATATTCTGAATCTCAGGCACACATCACCACATAATAATTAAAAATACTTCATTAGTATAAATGTCCTACAGCAAATGTCACAGACCTAAATCCTGGTCAGCAGCACACAAGCTGGTCGTCAGGGTGGAGGGTAGGAATTCTTCCTCTAGCTTGTGGTGCAGGCTGGACTGGTCTGACAGGCTCCACATGCCCTTTGTGTGGACAGGGAAGACCAGGTCTGCACAGCTACAAAGAGAGCCTGTGTGGTCACAGTGGCTGGATTTGCTCCTTAATGCCTATCCTAAAGCCTTTTTTTTCAATTTACCAAGACTACAGGGATGGCAAAGGGAACAGCTGCCTTTTTCACTCTAGTGCACAGTGTTGGGTTTTTTTAATTCATGCTTCATATAACACTGACCTAGTTCTGTTACTCATTTTAAAGAATGCCCCAAAAGGCACCAAGCAATATTGCTGTGAAATTTTAAAATATGTACATGTACATCTCATTCATTTCCAATTGACAGGGAGGCTTTAGGAGGCAGAGGCACAAAGCCCTGGGAGAATCTTACTATTAAAAGCCTCATACACAGAGGAAAGTCTTACGCAATCTGTGTGATCACTGTGCTGCTGAAAGCATAAACATTGTACTCCTGATTTAGAGAGAGAACTCAGAGAACAAGTGATCTGCTTAGGAAAATGTGGACTGTCTAAAGTCTGTGCACACATTTAGAGAGTCAAACGTGCAAGGTCCTAATAAAAGACAGAGCTTCTTGGTCAACACTGAATCCATGTTACGTGTACGCTATGTAAAAATGAGCATATCTCCAGCTGTCTCTTGGGATCACAGTAGATAGAGATTGGAAACACCCATTAAATTGTTTGTCCGCCTAGTAAGGCAGGACAAAATTCCCACATAGAAGCGGCATCAGATATCAAATGTTACATTCAGTTTTGTCTTGGGTGAGTGCATGAGGGAGAGGAATAGGGTACAGAAAGCTACACCACCCTCATCAGCTCTATGCTGCTAGCCCAACTCCACAGGAGCTGACCGGGTTGCCATTGGTGCTCAGAGCACTAGTAAATACACCGAGCAATACTCCACTGGGGCTTGATTTAAATCCCATTGAAGTCAATAGAAATGCTCTATTGACTTTGAGGGACTTTGGATCAGTCCCATGAGTTCCTAGGCAGGCTTCATTTTCTCCCCAATTCATTCCTGCTGATATCCAGTACCAGACTTTGGGGAGTGTGTATATTGTTCATTATTACTATTGCTGTTTTACTTTATTATGTATCTGTATAGCTCACAGAGTTTTAGACCTTTCACAGACAAGAAGGAAGACCGTAGCCCTGATTCTCTGATTTGGCTAATCTGCCTTTGGCCCAGGCCCTAAGAAGATGTTGGGATTTTGTGGCCCCTTTGTGGCTTGCCAGTTTTGGGGCTGGCCCATGTGCAAGAAATCAGTATCTGCCATTTGTAAGGCATTTTTTTTCTGTCCTTTTGTATTTGCACTTGCTGTGATTTATGGAAAACAAAAGCCACTTAGATCTTAGTACTCTAAATCTTGAAAGTAAAATCATTATTAAGCAGATTATTAGCCATGCTGCTGATACGGTGACGTGAAGCTGCTGCAACCCTACTAAATCTAGTCTCTGGCAGCATAGGGCTGCCATAGCTTCTCTTACACCCCCCGCCCCCTTGACCATTGGTGTAAGGAGCATGCCTAAAGAAAAGAAGGCATCTCCAAGCCAACTCTGCACTCCAGTGGTCAATACCTGTTGGAAAGATCTTTGGGGGCTTTGGGTAGCCATATACTGTAGAACAGTCCTGAGGCTGCCTTACTTTATATCATGGACCAGATGCACAAGAATTGGGGAGGGGATGTGTAAAGATGGCTTAATGCTACTTCCTTTCCCCCTGCTCTGGTCTGAGTGAAGCTTGAACCAAAATCGAGGAGCTGGCCCAAGGCGGGTAATAGGTTAAGGATGCTAAGAAATAACGACAGAGATTGACTTTCCAGAAACATTTACTAGGGTTTTCTTCAGATATATTTCAACCTTCTCCATCAGATGTGCAGGAGGCTGGAAGGAAGAGTGCTTATCTATGATAGCAGGGTGTCTCTGCTGGTGGTCTGTAGTGAAGGAAGATTCTCTGCAGACCTGCACATTGTGCAGTCATTTATGCAAGTACATGATGAGTGCAAAGTGGCCATACAATGCTATCAAATCATATATTGTGTTGGTGTAAGTGACTGCACAAAGTGTACTGGCAGAAACTGAGCCCGAGGATTTTTTTTAAAATGCAGCTGCACCTACCCAACTGAGATCTATTTTTAGGCAGTTGGAAGATGAGGTGTGTGTAAGAAATCAGCAATGTGCTAATGCATGTGTGATCTGAAGAACTGTAGATGGGGTTGGTGCATGACCTGAGTGGAAGTTGACTTCTAATCCTTGCTTTATATCAGTTTTCCCATCTATAAAACATGGATAATACCTGCTTTACAGGATTGTTTAGTCTGATCCTGCAAGGTGATGAGTTATCTCAACTTTTTCTTAAGTGAACAGGAGTTGAGGGACACTCTTAGACAAAGTCCAGCATTTTGTCAATCAGGCGAGGAGTTTGTACATTCTTTTTATTGTTTATACAGTGCTTTGAACATGTAAAGCCCTACATAAGTGTGAAATGTTAAGCCACTACTACTTCTACTTTAAAAAATGTCATTTTCCAAAATGTAATACTTTTAACTCAGATCAGACTGCATTATAATATAATAAAATGCATTAGAACAGTGGATTGCTTATTACTGAAATACAACACTACATCAGAGGTATTAAACAGGTCTGACTACAAATTCATATTTGGGTGCGTATCGAGCATTATAACAAGACACTTGAAAAATGTATAAAAATGCCATAGAATGACAGACCAAATTCATCTTAGGTATAACTCAAGGGCGCTAGATTCAGTTCTCATTTGCATTAGCATTTATTCCAGAATAACTACTGACTGGAGTTCCAGGGATAGATTTTATCGAATGTGTTTTATATACAGTATAACAACCTGATATGCATTTCAGCAAGTATTTGGTTGTCAATGTCTCTTTGGAAGAGATAGATAGACAACATCTATGTCAGAGAAATGACACATTAATACTTCATTAATAAAATTTTAATAACTATTACTAATAAACATACAGGCTCTTTAATTCACCAACCATGCAGCAACCAATTCTAACTCCCTTCCATTGAATAGTATCTTACTCTGCAAATAGTCCCATTGAAGTCAGAGGGTGTGCTCATGGAAGAAAGTACCACTCAATGTGAATAGGGCTGTCAGCACCTGGCCCTAAATAAGTAGACTTACACATGGCATATTACCAACAGGTACATTTTCAAAACAAAGTGGCTGTTCCTGAAAACTGACCATGTGTGAAACTCCCATGGAAATTAGTGGGAGTTAGTAGATCAGAGGCCTTAAAGGATCAAATTCAAAATAACTGAGAATTTTCTCCTCCTGATCCAAATCTCATTTAAGTAAATGGAAAGACTCCCTTTGATTTCAGTGGGCTTTTGATCAGGAGGACAAAATTCTGTTACTTTATACTACTCGCGCTACTTGCCCAGACCTGTAATATGATACTTGTGTTGCAGTTGTGACTGGTATGAATTGATGACTAGTAATTGGAGAACTTGTTGGTTGACTGTTTCATTGACTGTGCTGGTCAGAACCAAAAACCTCCAAATTTTGGGGCAGATCATACATGGCTCTTGAAGAAATGGGCAGGCACAAGGAGCATTTTTATCACTAATCTCCCACACAAGAGCTGGCCACAATCACAGGGCCTGATTCTGCACCATTGAGGGTTACCGGAGCATTGCTATTGAGTTCAGTGGAAGCAGGATTAGGGCTGTGGGGGGAAAGTATTGTTGACCTGACCCCATCCCACCCTGTGACAAGATCTATGCACTTGCATCTGATGAAGTGAGCTGTAGCTCACGAAAGCTTATGCTCAAATAAATTGGTTAGTCTCTAAGGTGCCACAAGTACTCCTTTTCTTTTTGCACTATATGCAGCATAGGCAAGAGCGGTAATGCAAGAGGCCTACAGGCCTGCATCCTGTAAGACTTAGCTTAAGCTAAGAGCATTTGCATATGCTGGGCCGTGGTATTTTGACCCAGATAACAAACTAGGCCAATCTCTAGCCTCGCTCAAGTCCCTAGCTCTCCATTATATGCAACCCCCCCCAAACCTGCAAAAGCCCCTAGACAAAACGCTGCCACAAGCAAACCGCAGACCTTGATAATAATGAAGTACATTAGCACAGTGCTAATTATGATACTGTTTCCTTTGGCTCCTTATAAGGCTTTATTAACAATGTTTGAGTGATAAAAAATTAAGGAAATGTATCATTTGACTTGAATGAAAAAAAAATATATAAGACTGGTATTATAGGGCAGGACAGAGAGAGACCAGGGTGGCACCTGCGTGTGACCATCTCTGTCTCCTTCTCCCTGCATGCTTGTATTCAAATAAAAGGACCTCAGACTGGTTTAAATCAAAGAGATGGTGTGAATCATTTTCCACAACAGGGCTATCATCCACTCTTGAGTGTGGGGACTGCTCCCTGCATATACCCTCTGGGGCATTAGATACTACAAAGGCGATGACGAAGAGACAGAGCCATGGCTCAGTCCCCACTACACTGGCCTGCAGAGCGGGCCAGATGCACAGGAGAAAGCCTGCTGCCTCCCTGAAGAGATGTGGCAGTGGGAATACTCCCCTTGTGGAAACTCTGCCGGCCTGTAGCCCAGTGTCTCCTAGTGCCCTTGCTGGGATGTGGAGGCTTTACACAACCATCACCACAGGGTGATAGCTAAAAATCACAATAGAACCCTTTAGGTATATATGGAAAAGAATCAGCAGTTGGATTTCTATTTTGACAAAACCCACATATTGTCTTTGTTCCTAACCCTTAGTCAAATTTGTGCCAATACAGAAATAAAATAAGGTATTTCTTGCTGAGCTTTGTATTCATTACATTTTACTGTGAAGTGAGGAGAAGTTTCTGAATAGAGTGTACTGCCATTTTTTTAACATACAGATTTCAGAACTTATAATAAACAGTAACCAAGCCAGATTATAAAGCAGCTCATTTTGTACGGAGCCCACAAAGAACTGATTTGTGTTCCTTTCATCTCCTGAGGTCTGCATTATTAAAGAAAGATGACTGTTTGATATTAGTAGATTATTAGAAAGAGGCCATTTAAATTAGCTTACTTTGCTATAAGACCTGAACTTCACTGCTGTTTTACACAGTGGCTCACCATAACTATAAGGATATTGTAAATATCTGATCCACTAGGAGCCCTCTTTTACCAATATTTCTTAATTTATACAAGCACTCATGCATTCGGCAGTGGATAATATTTTGAAAATAGTATAATAGAATAGGAGCATGAGCAGGCTCCTAATTTGCAAACCAAATATTCTGTATGAAAAGGCTTGTGCAGCACTCAACAATTTCTAAAGCATAATCACCGAGTCAGGCAAAAGTCTGAGAGAAGCCACACCAGTGGACTTTACAGCTGGAAGGTTAATTAACTTGAGGCCTGATCCAGGAAACACATGTGGATAATATTAAGCATTTAAATAGTTCCACGGGGCTTAATGAGACTACTTGTGTGAGCAAATCTATGTGCAGAAATGTATTTGTGCACAAGGTGTTAGATGTTGGTAGAAAATAGGAGGAGCAAATTTCAGAGTTGAAGGTTCTAAAATTGCTCTATCCCTCAACATTTAAGGACTATGAGTAAAAGCAGTTCCTCTAGCTACAAATGTCATGGCTCACATTGGGAGAGACAGAGAGGTTCTCTCTCAAGTAGTCAGGAAACAAACTTTAAGTTCTTTAACAATCAGTGTGAACTCCTTCTATTCCATAGGAATGCACTAGCCTCTCGTTGCTGTCTTCAGGGAACTGCTGTAATATAGTCCCTTCATCTCACACCTCCAAGGAAGTGGGCAGCTACATTCTAGAGCAGCTGTAACTTCCAGGTGGTTTTCAAGGACAGCTCCACAAAGAAGATGTTGCAATAATCCAGTTTAGAGGTCACAAAGACAAGGTCTAGGTCAAACACAGAAATAGTTGTAATTACTTTACCAGGTGCAGTTAAAAATGAGCTTTCATCCACCAGTGCCACCTGGGAATTCAGAAGCAATACTGGATCCAAAACCATAATTTGCTATATTTTATTTTTTACTTTATTATTTGAATAGCACCAGAAGTATCTGAGGTGTTCTACACAGTCTGGTTGATCTGTGTGACAACAGAACTGTCTCTGCATCAGTCAGCTGCTCTGTTGCATGCTCCACTTGTGCAGTGACCACGTCATATGACCTAGGAGCCACTGTACAAGTAACTACTGTCTTTTGTTCCCATCAGTTTCCATCATATATACAATGGTATCCTGAGGCTGCAAAGTTCTAGTCGTAATACAGTTTTTG
This sequence comes from Caretta caretta, assembly GCF_965140235.1. Lineage (NCBI taxonomy): Eukaryota > Metazoa > Chordata > Testudines > Cheloniidae > Caretta > Caretta caretta. Next base: position 85,370,993 of record NC_134210.1, on the reverse strand, counting down.
TTTTTCTTGATCAGTTTTCTTCAACCATTTTACATCATGTTCATTCTTAAGATCATTTCTACAAAATGAGGCAGTCAGTTTTTAGTTTGCTGTTAAACAGAATCTCTGCAGAAGACAACCCGTCTCAAGGATGCTGTCCTATAGTTAATAAATGCCAAGGTTCTGGGTTAGATTCTTTTGCTTTCTCCAGTAGCCTTCTTATTAATTTTACACTATTCTCTACTAGACCATTTGACTCACTGTAATATGCTTGAACTACTAGTCTATCGCACATTTTTTGAATGTGCAAATATGCAAATTGTGGACTGTCATCTGACATTACCACTGCCGGAATACCATGTCAAGTAGATATTGATTTAATGCACATTCTTACATGCTTTGCTGTGATATTTTCCATTCAAGCAATCTCTGGAAAGTGTGAGTAACAGTCTAAAATCAAAACATAATCTTTGCCAGCATAATAGAATAAATCAATACCAACTTTATATCAGGCTTCTAAAGCTTCCTGATGTACCAGCATAGGTTCTTTTGCAGACTTAGGGTGGAATTTTTGCCATGTTTTACATTTCTTAACTGTTTTTTTTTCCATATCCTCATTTATTTGAGGTCAATACAACCTATCTCTGACCCTTCTTTTCCATTTTTCAATTCCTAAATGTCCTCCATGAATTCTAATAAGCATGTCAGGCTGTAACACTTTGGGAACAATTGATCTTTTCCTGCTAAGCAAAATGCCATCAATCACAGAAAGTTCTTTGCAGTGAAAATATGGACTAGGAATATTGGTGTCTAGGCCAACCGACAGTTATAAATTTGATCCCTCTTTGCAAGGTCTCACCTTGTGCTGTGGCTGCTGCAAACTAAGTCCACGTTTTGTCAGAGACTGGGTAGTTTTTCTTTATAAGGTTCACAGGCACGAAAGCAGATTCTGAATAATTTTCTGCTACAGTATTATGAAAAGCTGTAGCCAGAGTATCTGCAACCCCTTCCTGGTTTATATTCTATTTTCAAATCCATATAACTGCAACAAATAAAAAGTCTCTCTATTGAGATGGATATTAAAGGCATATGGCCTGTTTCAGCAATAACTGGTTGCCTGAAGGCAAACACATGAAATTTTGCAACCATGCACCAAAGCTAAGTCTCCTACTCAAGTTGTGCATATTGACACTCAGTTTTAGTGAGTGCCCTGCAAGCATATGCCACTGGTTTCCAGTGTACATCATATATTTGCAGTAAAGTTGCCCCTATGCCTTCCTTTGAGGCATTTGTAGACACCTTAGGCTGCCTCTTGCAGTCGTAAAATCTAAGGACAGGAGCCCACTTAATTAGCTATTTCAGGTTTTCAAATTCCTTTTGTCGATTGGCATCCCATGTCCATTGATAATCTTTGTGCCAGAGTGCTCTAAGATTGCTGGTTTTAGCAGCCAAATTAGGTACAAACTTTCTCACAAAGCTGATTATTCCTAAGAATCTTTGCACTCCTCCTTTGACTACTGGGAGGTGACGTGTCTGTAATTGTCTTAACTCTGTTGGGATTTATTTGGACTCCCTGTTCTGTAAGTTTTTCTCCCAGGTATGTGATATCTTGGACCGAAAAGTTTCATTTCTTCTTTTTTTAAAGTTTAATCTTAGCCCTATCCCTTTCCAATGCTCTCTGTAACCTGCAGTCATATTCTTCTATTGTTATCAAAATACCTTAGCTCCTTCTATATCTTCAACTATGTGTTGCACTATCCTATGAAATACCTCTGGTGCAGTCTGGAAAAGCAGTATCTATCAGATGGTGTATTAAAATTACATAAACTTGTGCTATTCTCATCTAAGGGATTTTGCCAAAATTCTGCTGATGCATCCAATGTGGAGAAATATTCAGCACCGGACATTTCTCCAAAAATGTCTTCCCTAGTGGACATGGAAAAATGCTTAGTTCTTTCAAGTCTAAGTCTAAGTGTTCCATCTTTCTTTTCTACAATTACTAATGAATAAACCCATTCTGTAGGTGCTTCTACTTTCTTGACTATCTTTAGTGCCACTAATCTATGTAGTTCATCTTTTGAGCTTTTTTCAGAGCTAAAGGAACATTTTTAGGACAATTAGGCTCTGACAATTCACTTTGATATTCTGTTGGCAGTATTCCTATGACCTTATAGACATCCTGAAGCTGCTCCTCAATACCTGAGTCCCCTTATCCCTCTAATGAGTATAGTCTCTGTATATACCTAGAGTTTGACCTGTTTTCAAGCCCAGTATAGGCACGTTTTTTTCCCCTGGCATAATTACAGAATTGTTATTTCAATCTTATCTTTTAACTGCAGCTTTAGTTCACATGTACCCAGAGTAGAAAGGAGCTCTCCACTGTGAGCCCTTAGCTTTACCTGTCTATTGTCAGTCTATCCAGTTTTTTTCATTAGACCCTTTAAAATATATTCTGTTACCACATTTGCTTGAAGTGTCCATGGTCCCAAAAGTTCCATTCATTCCAAACATTTGATATAGCTGCTTCATTCAAAGCTCCTTAACACAATGCTAACACTGTTCTCCCGCTACACAGCATGCATACATTGTTTCTTTTTGTCCACCTGCAGTTCCTACTTGCACAGTCTTGCAAAATGACTTCATTGCCCTTGTTGCAACATTGTCCAAAGCCTGGCCAATGATGAAGTCTGTTTGCTTCCACACCTTGTGCAATTCTTTATGTTGTCCTCAACAAACTCCTTTTTTGTAAACTCACTTTTTGCATATCTGCTCTGCACTGCCTTTGTGCTTTCTCTTTGCATTCAGGGTTTGTGAGTCTATCCATCAAAGCAGTGTCTTGTTTTCCATCCATAAGTGTCAATCTGTTCTGGATAACCTCTGCTGCTTGGCATGTTCTTACTGCCTTGCCAGGTTCAAATCTGAATCTTCCAACAGTCTTTCTTTTTCTAATCTTTGGATCTTGAATACCCAGCACAATTTGATCTCTGATTATTGAATCTGTGAGCTGTACTTAATTACATGTTTGGTTCAGCAGTGTGAGATCCAACATAAATTCTTCAAATGACTCTCCTCACTGAGTTCTCATGTGAAATTTGCATCTTTCAAAAGTTTCAATCATCTTTGGTGTTTAGTAGTCTTCAAACTTGTGCATTACCATCTTTTAGCATGCCTTGCTCTGTCTGACACAGCTGCATCCTATAATAAACATCTACTGCTTCCTGCTCTGCAGTAATTTAGAAAAGATAGCTACCTTCTGCTTATCTTCTTATTCATCTAAGCCACTCGCTTGCATGTACAGGCTGAATCTCTGTTGAAATGTCTTCTGGTTATCTGCTTCATTCCCAGATAACTTCAACGCCAGTGGAGCTCTCAGCTGCTCGACTTTCTTTATCCCTGTTGTCTGTCTGTCTGTCTGCAATCACTCTTATCGGTCTACTCCTGGCACCATGTAGTGTTTGTGGGGTCTGCATAAGGAGACTCAGAGTATATTGTTTATTATAGATTCAGCTCAGCAGTGACGTTACTACCTAGATGGCTGTATCAGAACCACTCACAGCTGCTCCTCCTAATGTGTCTATTCAGCTAAGTAGGGTACTCTCAGTCTCAGTCCTTGGGCTGACTCCCCAAATCCTGCCCCCTCAGCTCTGCAATGAAATCACACCAATTCCATAGTAGGCAAGGAGGGCAGGATTTGATCTTGTGTGCGAATATGTTGCTACCAGCGTGTAATCATAACCCAGTTGCTGAATTAGGAATCAAATGCAAAATTGACTTAAAAACATGTCCTTCCCTTGTTCACTGTCATCCATTATAGTGCTGAAATCATCTACTTCACCCTCCACAGCCCGTTTTGTCAACCTTTCACTTTATCCGTTCAAACCTCCTCAGCAGTTTTGCAGACGGAGGTCTTGCATCTCGCTGGCAGTGTTTTAACAAGTAGTACTCCATCACCTTGCTAAGAATAGCCCAGGATTTAACATTCTTTTGCTGCTGCTGCTGCTGCTGCGAGAAACACCTACCTTTTTTTTTTTTAGCTGATTAACACTCAGATTCTGCATTAGCAGCCACATTTTAAATAGCAGAACAGAGTGCAATAACCAGCTGCACGCTTTTTTAGCAATTCTGGCTGACTCAGCTAGAATTTCCCCAGGGACCCTGGTGATGCAAAGGCTGGCATGGCAGCTCTGCTGTTTTTGTGTGGGATGAACTGCACGCTCACCCTCTCCCTCCCCTATGTCAGCCTGTTCAACCTAGCTCTGCTTGTCAATGTGAAGGTTAAGCAGATCAGTATTCCAGCCTTGTCTGAGGAGGCTAGCACTAGCAATGGCAACAACCAACAGCTATCCTTGGTTCCAGGGCCTCAAGGAGTCTTTCTCCAGTCGTTGGAGCTCCTGTGAAGGGACCAACCACAATCTGGTCCAAAATGTGTTAACTGCATATGGTACATGTGATTAACAAGAACAAGCTGGTAAATAATTGATGGATAGGAAAAGGCCTGCCTGCTAACTATGCTAGGTCCCTTTTGGGCCATATCTTGCTGCCATTTATTTTTATGCAAAATTTCCATGTGCTTCGCAATGGCAGGATAGGGCCCTTTGAGTGTAACACTTCAGCTATTGCCATTACAGTATTTTTCAGTCTGTTAAACTCACTGATATTTTTCTCTTTGAAGGCCTTTTCTGGCAACCTACATCATTTAAATCCTTCAGGTCAGATGCTCCCTTCCATTCAGAAGTAAGAGAGATGAAGCATATTAGTCATATAAAAACAGACATGTGTCATGATGGAGGGAGAAGTCCTTTATTGCTTTATTGCCTTTTCCCAAATTGTTCCCTGCACCATCTAACACCTCTTGGGCACTAATTATTTTATAGGCCGGGGGTGCAGTTAAAACCTTCATTATGGTTGCAGAGATATTTTAGGCATATGGAATCTTTCTGAAAACATCAGAAGTCAATGCAAGTCCTTTGCAGCTTGTAATCATCATATGGCAGGAGAGGTCAAACTTGCTGACTCCACGAGCCACATACTACAGTCTTCAGAAGTTTGAGAGCTGGGGCTCGGGGCTTCAGCCCTGTGGGGAGAGGTTTTCAGGGCTTCAGCCCCATGGGAAGCACCTTCCTGGGCTCAGGGCTTCAGCCCCACTCCTGCTGAAGTGTCGAGCTCCAGCTTAAGCCCTGAGACCTCCCCTGCTCCAGGCAGAGGGGATGCATGGCGGGGTCATGTGGGGTCACATCCCCCCCCCCCCCCGAGAGTTTTGACAGGGTTTGCTGGCCCTGCTCAGTCACATAGTGCCGCCAAGTCCCTTCCCTTCATGGCAACTGCTGGGGCCGGCAAGCTGGGAGTTGTGACCGTGGGGAGAGGCAATGGCAAACAGCGGGGAGCTGCAGGGAGGGGCCCCGGAGGGAAAGGTGGGGGGGCATGACACCTTTAAATTATGCACACACACACCCCTCCGCCCCACTCTCAGCAGGCACCAGTCATCTCTGGCAGACGCCCCTAGTCCCACCACAAGGCAGAAGCCCTGAGCTCTCCCCCGCCCCCCCGAGTCTAGTAGGCAGAGAATAGGGGAGGCCTGGGGGGCTCCACGAGTCACATTTTAACTGTAAAAGAGCCGCATGTGGCTCATGAGCCACAGTTTGGCCACCCCTGTCATATGCACTCTGTCCAATGTGTCTATCCATCATGTAATTCACACAACTTGACTTCCTGTTTTGCTGTCTCTCTGGCTGAGTCTAAAGTCATGCGCAATCAACAAACCTCTTATGTTCACTGATCTTCCTGAGAACATCAACCAGTCTCACTAATTATGATATCTGATCCCAGTCCCAAAACTAAATGGCAACGCTCACAAATGTGTCCTAATGAGCTAAGCATGCAGCAATAAAAGAGTAGAATGTTTAGTGTGCTTTACACAATTCAAAACCACTCAAGGGTGCTTTTATTTTCCTAAATGATTCTAGGAGACGTGCATGAAAAGCAATTTTCTGAAGGGCATTTTTAAGATAAGTATGGCTTCTTGTTGGCAGCAGCAGCACCTCTGTTTTGCATACTCATTTGGATGAGGGTGGAAACCACCATTTACCCTTCTGAAAAACATTCTGGGTAGCTGACAGTATCCATCTCTTTCTGGAATATTGCTCAAACTTGCATAGATTGTGGGGCAAAGTTGCAGGTACCCCATAAAGAGGAATTTATCACCAAATAATAATAATAATACCTCCTATAAAGCACTGTTCAAACTAAGGTAAGTGTCTGAATCCTTATTTTACAAACGGGAGACGCTGAAGCACAAACGTGAAGTGACTGGCTCTGCAATTTGTTAGCGCACAGTACTTATAGAACAGTGCTGCATGGAGTGATGCTGAGGTTGTGAGTTCAAACCTCACCTGAAGCATCCACTTTCTTTAAGCAAATGGATTCTGCCATTCATCTTGCCCTGTGGCAAATACAATTCCAGCTCAGAAGACACCAAAGTGCCCTTCTTACAGAGTGCAGGGCAGATTCCACAGATCTACGAGGCTCTGCTCTCCACCAGCAGCCTGTCAGGATGGTTCAAGCAGATCCCAGAGTGCTGCCCATCCTGTGATTCTTCATCCCCTGACTCCCCCTCAATCTTTGCAGGGGAGAGGGATAGTTCTGTGGTTTGAGCATTGGCCTGCTAAACCGAGGGTTGTGAGCTCAATCCTTGAGGGGGCCATTTAGGGATCTGGGGCAAAAATTGGGGATTGGCCCTGCTTTAAGCAGGGGGTTGGACTAGATGACCTCCTGAGGTCCCGTCCAACCCTGATATTCTATGATTCTAAGGTCACCCAGCAGGCCAATGGCAGAGCCAGGAATTGAAGCTAGCTCTCCTGAATGCCAGTCTAGTGCTCTATTCACAAAGCCACACTGCATAGCTATTCACTATGACTGTAAAACCTGGGGTGGGATATTAAAAAGTACCTAAGTGCACAGGTCCCATTTAATCTCATTAGGATTTTTGCCACTCAGTTACTTAGGGCCAGATTTACAAAGGTATTCAGGTGTCTAAAAATGCAGATAGGCATCTAGAGGGATTTACAAAAAACAGAGATATTTTTGTAAGTCACAATAGGTTCCTACCTGCATCTTTAGACACCAGATTATATTTGAAAATCTGGACCCAGACACTTCTGAAAATCCCACCTTTATTGCCCACAACCACATTCTATTTTCATAGATTCCAAGGGCAAAAGGAGCCACTGTGATCATCTAGTCAGATCTCCTGCATAACACAGTCCATAGAACTTCCCCAAAATAATCTTAGAAAAACATCTGAACTAGATGTAAAAATTGTCAGTGACGGAGACTCCATCAGGACCCTTGGAAATTGTTCTAATGGTTAATAACTTTCACCGCTAAGAAGTTATGCCTTGCTTCCAGTCTGAATTTGTCCAGCTTCAACCTCCAGGCTCTGCATTGTGTTATATATTTCTCTGCTAGATTGAAGAGCCCATTATTAAATATTTATTTACCATGTAGGTACTTGTAGACTGTATCAAGTCACTCCTTAACCTTCTCTTTGTTAGACTCAAGGAGCTCAATCTATTTATTTTATCAGTATCAAGCATGTTTTCTATCCCTGTAACCAGTCTTGTGGCTCTTCACTTAGCCCTCTCCACTCTGTCAACATCTTTCTTGAATTGAGGCTGCAGAACTGGACACACTATTCCAGCTTTAAACTAGGAATTTGGGGGAGATGGTTGGGAGATGTCCAGGTAATCTCCACGCCAAATTTTAGCATTGAGAGGGAAGAAAACAAAGTAAGAAAGGATACAGCCGTGGGTAGGATAATGGATATAAGGAGGAAGGGCAGTGTGGATACCAGTCTAATAGGTTATACTGGCTGTAGAATGACCGTGCCTAATTGGGTACAGACTGTGAGCAAGGCCAAACAGCAAAAATTAAGATGTTTGTACACCAATGCAAGGAGCTTAGGTAACAAAATGGAGGAACTAGAGCTACTGGTGCAGAAAGTGAAACCAGATATTATAGGGATAACAGAAACATGGTGGAATAGTAGTCATGACTGGACTACGGGTATTGAAGGGTATGTGCTGTTTAGGAAAGACCGAAATAAAGGTAAAGGTGGTGGGGTAGCATTGTATATCAATGATGAGGTAGAATGTAAAGAAATAAGAAGCGATGGAATGGATAAGACAGAGTCCATCTGGGCAAAAATTACATTGGGGAAGAAAACTACTAGAGCCTCCCCTGGGATAGTGCTTGGGGTGTGCTATAGACTGCCAGGATCTAATTTGGATATGGATAGAGCCCTCTTTAATGTTTTTCATGAAGTAAATACTAATGGAAACTGCGTGATCATGGGAGACTTTAACTTCCCAGATATAGACTGGAGGACGAGAGCTAGTAATAATAATAGCGCTCAGATTTTCCTAGATGAGATAGCTGATGGATTCCTTCATCAAGTAGTTGCTGAACTGACTAGAGGTCTGACTGAACTGACTGAACCATTTTAGATTTGGTTTTGGTGAGTAGTGAGGACCTCATAGAAGAAATGGTTGTAGGGGACAATCTTGGTTCAAGTGATCATGAGCTAATTCAGTTCAAACTGAATGGAAGGATTAACAAAAATAAATCTGCAACTAGGGTTTTTGATTTCAAAAGGGCTTACTTTCAAAAATTAAGGAAATTAGTTAGGGAAGTGGATTGGACTGAAGAACTTATGGATCTAAAGGTGGTGGAGGCCTGGGATTACTTCAAGTCAAGGCTGCAGAAGCTATCAGAAGCCTGCATCCCAAGAAAGGAGAAAAAATTCATAGGCAGGAGTTGCAGACCAAGCTGGATGAGCAAGCATCTCAGAGAGGTGATTAAGAAAAAGCAGAAAGTATACAGGGAGTGGAAGATAGGAGGGATCAGCAAGGAAAGCTACCTTATTGAAGTCAGAACATGTAGGGATAAAGTGAGACAGGCTAAAAGTCAAGTAGAGTTGGACCTTGCCAAGGGAATTAAAACCAATAGTAAAAGGTTCTATAGCCATATAAATAAGAAGAAAACAAAGAAAGAAGTGGGACTGCTAAACACCGAGGATGGAGTGAAGGTCAAGGATAATCTAGGCATGGCCCAATATCTAAACAAATACTTTGCCTCAGTCTTTAATAAGACTAAAGAGGATCTTAGGGATAATGGTAGCATGATAAATGGGAATGAGGATATGGAGGTAGATATTACCATATCTGAGGTAGAAGCGAAACTCAAACAGCTTAATGGGACTAAATCAGAGGGCCCAGATAATCTTCATCCAAGAATATTAAAGGAATTGGCACATGAAATTGCAAGCCCATTGGCAAGAATTTTTAATGAATCTGTAAACTCAGGGGTTGTACTGTATGATTGGAGAATTGATAACATCGTTCCTATTTTTAAGAAAGGGAAAAAACGTGATCCGGGTGACTATGGGCCTGTTAGTTTGACATCTGTAGTATGCAAGGTCTTGGAAAAAATTTTGAAGGAGAAGGTAGTTAAGGACATTGAGGTCAATGGTAAATGGGACAAAATACAACATGGTTTTAAAAAAGGTAGATCATACCAAACCAACCTGCTCTCCTTCTTTGAGAAACTAACAGATTTTTTAGACAAAGGAAATGTAGTGGATCTAATTTACCTGGATTTCAGTGAGGCGTTTGATACCGTGCCACATGGGGAATGATTAGTTAAATTGGAAAAGATGGGGATCAATATGAAAATTGAAAGGTGGATAAGGAAATGGTTAACAGGGAGACTACAGCAGGTCATACTGAAAGGTGAACTGTCAGGCTGGGGGGAGGTTAACAGTGGCGTTCCTCAGGGATCAGTTTTGGGACCAATCTTATTTATTCTTTTTATTACTGACCTTGCCACAAAAAGTAGAAATGTGCTAATAAAGTGTGCGGATGACACGAAGCTGGGAGGTATTGTCAATTTAGAGAGAGACCGGGATATCATACAAGAAGATTTGGATGACCTTGTAAACTGCAGTAATAGTAATAGGATGAAATTTAATAGTGAGAAGTGTAAGGTCATGCATTTAGGGATTAATAACAAGAATTTTAGTTATAAGCTGGGGACGCATCAATTAGAAGTAACAGAGGAGGGGAAGGACCTTGGAGTATTGGTTGATCACAGGATGACTATGAGCCGCCAATGTGATATGGCTGTGAAAAAGCTAATGTGGTCTTCGGATGCATCAGGCAAGGTATTTCCAGTAGAGATAAGGAGGTTTTAGTACCATTATACAAGGCACTGGTGAGACCTCACCTGGAATACTGTGTGCAGTTCTGGTCTCCCATGTTTAAGAAGAATGAATTCAAACTGGAACAGGTACAGAGAAAGGCTACTAGGATGATCCAAGGAATGGAAAACCTGTCTTATGAAAGGAGACTCAAGGAGCTTGGTTTGTTTAGCCTAACCAAAAGAAGGTTGAGGGGAGGTCTGATTGCTCTCTATAAATATATCAGAGGGATAAATACCAGAGAGGGCGAGAAATTATTTAAGCTCAGTACCAATGTGGACACAAGAACAAATGGATATAAACTGGTCATTGGGAACTTTCCTGGGTATCTAGGTGGAGAATCTTGCCCATATGCTCAGGGTTTAGCTGATCGCCATATTTGGGGTCGGGAAGGAATTTTCCTCCAAGGCAGATTGGAAGAGGCCCTGGAGGTTTTTCGCCTTCCTCTGTAGCATGGGGCACAGGTCACTTGCTGGAGGATTCTCTGCTCCTTGAAGTCTTTAAACCATGATTTGAGGACTTCAGTATCTCAGACATAAGGTGAGAGGTTTTTCGCAGGAGTGGGTGGATGAGATTCTGTGGCCTGCGTTGTGCAGGCGGTCGGACTGGATGATCATAATGGTCCCTTCCGACCTTAATATCTGTGAATCTATGAATCTATAATACGCGTGCCAAATACAAACATTAAATAACTTCTCCACTCCTACTCAAGATTCCCTTTTTATGCATCCAAGGATTGCATTAGCCCTTTTAGCTACACCACTGAAGTGGGAGCTTAGGATCAGCTGATTACCCACCCTGTCCCCCAAATCTTTTTCAGTCATTGCATCCCATGATACCGTCCCTCATCCTGTGAGTATGACCCACATTCTTTGTTCTTAGATGTATACATTCACATTTAGCCATATTAAAATGAAGATAGTTTGCTTGCAACCAGCTTACTAAGTGATCCAGATCACCCTTTATCAGTGACCTGGCCTCTTCATTATTTACCACTCCTCCAACTTTTATGTCATCTGCAAACTTTATAAATGATGATTTTATGTTTTCTTCACTATCATTAATGAAAATGTTGAATAGGGTAGGGCCTAGAACTGACCGCTGTGGGATCCCCGATAAACATACCCACTCAATGATGGCTCCCCATTTACAGTTACATTTTGAGACTTGTCAGTTAGCCATCTTTTAATCCATTTAACTTGTGTTGTGTTAACTTTATATCTTTCTAGTTTTTTTAATCAAAATGTCATAGAATCATAGATTTTAAGGTCAGAAGGGACCATTATGATTGTCTAGTCTGACCTCCTGCACAATGCAGGCCACAGAATCTCACCCACCCACTCCTGTAACAAACCCCTAACCTATGTCTGAGCTATTGAAATCCTCAAATCATGGTTTAAAGACTTCAAGATGCAGAGAATCCTCCAGCAGGTGACCCGTGCCCCACGCTGTAGAGGAAGGTGAAAAACCCCCAGGGCCTCTACCAATCTGCCCTGGAGGAAAATTCCTTCCCGACCCCAAATATGGCGATCAGCTAAACCCTGAGCATATGGGCAAGACTCACCAACCAAGGATTGCAAAACCCAGGAAAGAATTCTCTGTAGTAACTCAGATCCCACCCAATCTAACATCCCATCACAGGCCATTGGGCATATTTACCGCTAATAGTCAAAGATCAATCCCATCATACCATCCCCTTATCAAGCTTAGTCTTGAAGCCAGATATATCTTTTGCCTCCACTGCTCCCCTTGGAAGGCTGTTCCAGAACTTCACTCCTCTGATGGTTAGAAACCTTTGTCTAATTTCAAGTCTAAACTTCCTAATGACCAGTTTATATCCATTTGTTCTTGTGTCCACATTGGTACTGAGCTTAAATAATTCCTCTCCCTCCCTGGTATTTATCCCTCTGATATATTTATAGAGAGCAATCAGACCTCCCCTCAACCTTCTTTTGGTTAGGCTAAACAAACCAAGCTCCTTGAGTCTCCTTTCATAAGACAGGTTTTCCATTCCTTGGATCATCCTAGTAGCCTTTCTCTGTACCTGTTCCAGTTTGAATTCATCCTTCTTAAACATGGGAGACCAGAACTTCACACAATATTCCAGATGAGGTCTCACCAGTGCCTTGTATAACGGTACTGAAACCTCCTGATCACTACTGGAAATACCTCGCCTGATGCATCCCAAGACCGCATTAGCTTTTCCACGGCCATATCACATTGGCGGCTCATAGTCATCCTGTGAGCAACCAATACTCCAAGGTCCTTCTCCTCCTCTGTTACTTCCAAGTGATGTGTCCCCAGCTTATAACAAAAATTCTTGTTATTAATCCCTAAATGCATGACCTTGCAATTTTTACTATTAAATTTCATCCTATCACTATTACTCCAGTTTACAAAGTCATCCAGATATTCCTGTATGATATCCTGGTCCGTCTCTGTATTAGCAATACCTCCCAGCTTCGTGTCATCCGCACACTTTATTAGCACATTTCTACTTTTTGTGGCAAGGTCAGTAATAAAAAGATTAAATAAGATTGGTCCCCAAACTGATCCCCGAGGAACTCCACTAGTAACCTCCTTTCAGCCTGACAGTTCACCTTTCAGTAGGACCCGTTGTAGTCTCCCCTTTAACCTGTTCCTTATCCACCTTTCAATTTTCATATTGATCCCCATCTTTTCCAATTTAGCTAAAAATTCCCCATGTTGAACCGTATCAAATGCCTTACTGAAATCGAGGTAAATTAGATCCACTGTGTTTCCTTTGTCTAAAAAAATCTGTTACCTTCTCAAAGTAGGTACCAAGTCAAATGCCTTACAGTAGTCTGTTACATCAACACTGTTATCTTTATCACCCAAATTTGATATCTTTTTTGAATGAGATTACAAGTTAATTTGACAGGTCTATTTTCCAGAAAGCCATGTTGTTTGGCATTAATTATATTACCTTCACTTAATTCTTTATTAATCAAGTCCCATATCAGCCACTCCATTATCTTGCCAAGGACTGATATCAGACTGATATACCTATAATTACCAGTGTCATCTCTTTTAAAATATTTGCACAACGTTAGTTTTCTTCTAGTCTTCTGGAACTTCCACAGTGTTCTAAGACTTATTGAAAATCAACATTAGCAGTCCAGTGCGCTCCTCAGCCAGCTCTTTTAAAACTTTTGGATGGTATTTGGGTCCTTTCTTTTTAGTGCTATCACACTCATACACTGAACCTCAATGGTGGTCAGCTGGGACCACATAACTGAAAAAAATGTAATCCCTATGACCTTTATAATGAATAGGTGGTGGTGATGGGGAGGAAGGAGGTTAGATGTGAGAAAGTTAACAGAGGTAAGTGAACAATATCAGGCCTCTTATATGCAATTCAAGCTGTGGCTCTTGAGTTCAAAATGTTTTTTTCTTGATGTACACTAAAAGTATATCAGCAATAGAAAGTTGAGATACCCAGGAGCAGTTCATGAATACAGATATCTCAGAGACACACACACAGCTAGTTGCCTCACTTGTTTAAGCTGGAAACAAAGTTTTTCTATCTACTGTAGCATGTTAGGGATGTGATTGTAATAAAAATGTTCCCTGTTTGAAATGTAATTGCCCTTTTCTGTTTAATTTGATTGTCCACTGTTCATTTAAATTACCCACTGTGCGGGCTGTGGGCTATAATACTGTGCAAACACAACAGGAATATATACTATTTGCTTTTCCTACCGTGTTACAGAAAATAATGTAATTTTAAAAAGAAAATTCACTGACAAAGACCCACTATACCACTAATGAAATACAGGCTCGTTACACAAAGGATACTACAATTTTTACTGTATAGTAAAATACTAACATGTAACAACATGGATATTTTAATGGACTTAAATGACCACTAGGAAGTGGACTGTGTGCACTAAGTTATTTTGTATAGATAGCCAAACAACCAGTTTGCTCAATCAAAACTCATAATGTCATTGAAAGTTTTTCTTGAAAAATAATTCTAGGATTAAGTCCCAGGCATCATCAATGTTTGGTCATTCAGAATCCAAGTTGCAGGCATGACATAGATATTCCCAGGTCCTGGCATTTTTACAATGTAAGAGTTTAAAGCACTGGATTTGCTATGCTAAAAGCTGCTCATTTACACTGGTGTAAATTTGGCATAACTGCACTGGAATCAATGGAATCACTCCAGAATTAAACAGTGATATCTGAGAGTAGAAGTTGGCCCACCAAGTCTACATAATTACTATAAAATCATAAACATGTTAATCTAAACTATTCTTCTAGGGTCAAATTCTGCTCTTGTTTGTACCCACATGCCATTGACTTCAAATACAACAATACTTGGCACACAGTGTAATAACACCAGGGGTGAAGTGAAAATAAGAGCAGTTTTCCACCTTGTTGTTGTTCTAAGCATGAACTGAAGCACCAGTAGTTTTATTTAAGATGACAACACTTTTATGCCTCAGTGAGACATTTTATTTCCAATCTTATAGAACATCCTAAAATTGTCTCATAGTCCACACCTTTCCAGCACAGCTTTTGTACAGGAGGTAAGGCTGGAGACTTGGGGCCAATACTCAGCAGGTATAAATCGGCATAACTCCATTGAAGTCAAAGTTGGAGCTGGGCCAGTGCACACCAGCTGAGAATCTGTCCCTTTCTGTTTGTGTGTGTTCTAACTAAATGGGAACATTCCAATCTGTAAAGTGTTGATTTCCTGCAACAAGGATGAGTGCTGGTATATTGCACCTGAATCAGTTTTGTTGGCATAGGCAGAGAGAATTAACTTGCATTAACTGCTGCCACTTCATCCTTCTTCAAGTACATGATCTCACTAAATCTAACAAACGTTCTTCCTCTGCTGAATTTGCTGAAGTTTCCCAGATAAACCTGACAACCCTATTCCATTTCTGTAGGGAAGTTAAATGTTTCCTTTTATAAAATACTCTCAATATAACATAAATAACAAGAAGAACTATGTTGATGCATAAAAACTGGAAACAGGCAAACTGTTTATTGACTTAAATTTTGAATGGAAAAAGAATGGCTGAAAAAGACATGTTTAGAATTGTTTTCATGACAACCTGGCCTTGTTGCCTGTTGTCAGCGCCTCTGATGCTGTGTCATTCCCCCACCACCACCCACATCCTTGGTCTTTGTCCAGCCTCCTGCTGTGAAGTCTGAGAGATATCAGGTTTTAGGCATGCTCAGAGCATATCTACAGAATTGGGCCCTGCTAGCAAGATAGTGGTTCTCCTGCCTAGTTTAAAAATTCTGCTTAGGAGACTTCTGAGTTTTAGCTTGAGCTATGGCTCTGAGCCACTTGTTAGCTGTGGGGCATCAGCAGCACTTAGGCAGCTTTAAAAATGCCAATCAGTGAAAATTTAGGCACATAGTGGACTTAAGACATGGGCCCAGAGCACAGAAAGTGGCATAAACTTCCCTGTGCACCTCGTCTCTTTAGTGAAAAATATTACTCAAAACTAGCACAACAGACTTAGCATTTATCTTGTCAAGCTGTTGCCTTTCCTTCCCAGACCGTACAGACTGAATCTGAGTGATTTTTATCTATCAAATAACAAAATTTCCTCAATCGGAGGGACTTGACCCTGTGGCTAAGTAAAGACAATAAAGTTACCCCTTTGTTTTCAATACAATCTTTGTTTTCCTTTTATTTAAAGATAAAGTCTGGCCAGTTTTGCTGAGTTTTTGTGTGTGTCACTTTAGGTAGGTTTCACTGTACATCAAAGTTAATTATAAGTCAGTTCTACTGTATCTAGAGTAAAACTTGTACCAAGCCTTTCTGTAGTCTTCGGGCCAGATGCTCAGCTCCTTTCACCTTTTCTTCAGAGTCTATGTTGTAAGCATTTTTAATAAGTAGAATGTACAGTTCCACTTCTAACAAAGGAGAAAAGCAACTATTTCTCATCGGTTGCTTTAGACCATATTTTCTTTGTGGGAATCAGCATTTTTTGGAAATTCATCACAGAAAGCTAAGAACACTGTTACCAGAATAGGTTTTCCTCTCATCTGGCCTACTAAGAATGTTGCAAAGGGAAGTTCGTGCCACGTCTGAGAAGTTGCCTTCTTAGAAGTGTGAAAAAAACAAACTTTTTTTGTCTGTTCCCTTTTCTGCAGCTTTTCACAGTTTAACTAGCCAATAATAGCAATCCAGAATGTCCTCTGTTGTGGCAACTCTGAAATCTTAAAAAAACCACCCTACAACATGGCAAGTTTAGGGGGAAATAAACTAAAATGTAACTGACAAATTAGAAGTGAAAACACTCATTCTAGTTGCTTCCTCTAATTCTTCAAGGAAGGATTAGAGATAGAGAGCAACATTCAGAAGAGGTGTAAACCAATAAAACTCCCTTGAAATCAATGGAATTCAAATGACTTACACGAGGAAAGAATTTGGCCCAAAGGTGACATTTCACAGATTATTTTAAACTATAACATAATCATGTGGGGTGATGTAGTGATTCTTTAGCCATAATTAACAAAGAATTAGTAAGGAGAATCTGGACCCTTTACACACTACCATCTCAGCAATCCTGGAAGATGTTCTCAAGTTAGACTCCAAAGTGTATTTCAGAATAGCCTTCAACCTTACACTCACTCTCTCTTGCTCTCTCTGACACTGTCATAAAAATCAAGCTGGTAAAAAAGCACATCAGGAAACGGACTTTAACCCAGAAAAGCATGGAAATTCAGTGCTAGTGCTGAAGTCCCACTATTGTAAGACTCAGTAACATCAGGATCTGCAAACTTGTCCGTGGGTCTTTCACATCGAAAGTGATACAATCCCTGTGCATGACAGGATGAATTCATAATGGAGTTATAAGTAATAGCCAGCATGGATTTATCGAGAACAAGTCATGCCAGACCAACCTACTTTCCTTCTTTGACAGGGTTACTGGCTTGTTGGATAGGGGAGAAGCAGTAGATGTAATATACCTTGATTTTAGTAAGGCTTTTGACACAGTCCCACATGACATGCTTTTTTTGCCTCTGTCTTCACTAACAAGGTCAGCTCCCAGACTGCTGCGCTGGGCATCACAAAATGGGGAAGAGATGGCCAGCCCTCTGTGGAGATAGAGGTGGTTAGGGACTATTTAGAAAAGCTGGACGTGCACAAGTCCATGGGGCCGGACGAGTTGCATCCGAGAGTGCTGAAGGAATTGGCGGCTGTGATTGCAGAGCCATTGGCCATTATCTTTGAAAACTCGTGGCGAACCGGGGAAGTCCCGGATGACTGGAAAAAGGCTAATGTAGTGCCAATCTTTAAAAAAGGGAAGGAGGAGGATCCTGGGAACTACAGGCCAGTCAGCCTCACCTCAGTCCCTGGAAAAATCATGGAGCAGGTCCTCAAAGAATCAATCCTGATGCACTTGCATGAGAGGAAAGTGATCAGGAACAGCCAGCATGGATTCACCAAGGGAAGGTCATGCCTGACTAATCTAATCGCCTTTTATGATGAGATTACTGGTTCTGTGGATGAAGGGAAAGCAGTAGATGTATTGTTTCTTGACTTTAGCAAAGCTTTTGACACGGTCTCCCACAGTATTCTTGTCAGCAAGTTAAGGAAGTATGGGCTGGATGAATGCACTATAAGGTGGGTAAAAAGCTGGCTAGATTGTCGGGCTCAACGGGTAGTGATCAATGGCTCCATGTCTAGTTGGCAGCCGGTGTCAAGTGGAGTGCCCCAAGGGTCGGTCCTGGGGCCGGTTTTGTTCAATATCTTCATAAATGATCTGGAGGATGGTGTGGATTGCACTCTCAGCAAATTTGCGGATGATACTAAACTGGGAGGAGTGGTAGATACGCTGGAGGGGAGGGATAGGATACAGAAGGACCTAGACAAATTGGAGGATTGGGCCAAAAGAAATCTGATGAGGTTCAATAAGGATAAGTGCAGGGTCCTGCACTTAGGATGGAAGAATCCAATGCACCGCTACAGACTAGGGACCGAATGGCTAGGCAGCAGTTCTGCGGAAAAGGACCTAGGGGTGACAGTGGACGAGAAGCTGGATATGAGTCAGCAGTGTGCCCTTGTTGCCAAGAAGGCCAATGGCATTTTGGGATGTATAAGTAGGGGCATAGCGAGCAGATCGAGGGACGTGATCGTTCCCCTCTATTCGACATTGGTGAGGCCTCATCTGGAGTACTGTGTCCAGTTTTGGGCCCCACACTACAAGAAGAATGTGGATAAATTGGAGAGAGTCCAGCGAAGGGCAACAAAAATGATTAGGGGTCTAGAACACATGACTTATGAGGAGAGGCTGAGGGAGCTGGGATTGTTTAGCCTGCAGAAGAGAAGAATGAGGGGGGATTTGATAGCTGCTTTCAACTACCTGAAAGGGGGTTCCAAAGAGGATGGCTCTAGACTGTTCTCAATGGTAGCAGATGACAGAACGAGGAGTAATGGTCTCAAGTTGCAGTGGGGGAGGTTTAGATTGAATATTAGGAAAAACTTTTTCACTAAGAGGGTGGTGAAACACTGGAATGCGTTACCTAGGGAGGTGGTAGAATCTCCTTCCTTAGAGGTTTTTAAGGTCAGGCTTGACAAAGCCCTGGCTGGGATGATTTAACTGGGAATTGGTCCTGCTTCGAGCAGGGGTTGGACTAGATGACCTTCAGGGGTCCCTTCCAACCCTGATATTCTATGATTCTGTGATTCTATGATTCTATGACAGTCTCATAAGCAAGCTAGGGAAATGCAGTCTAATAAAATTATTATAAAGTGAGTGCAAAATTTGTTGAAAGACCATGCTGAAAGAGTAGTTATGGTTTACTATCAAAATGGGAGGATGTATCTAGTGGGTCCAGTACTATTCAATATTTTCATTAATGACTTAGACAATGGAGTAGACAGTATGCATATAAAATTTGCAGATGACTCCAAGCTGGGAGGGATTGCAAGCACTTTGGAGTTCAGGATTAGAATTCAAAGGACTTTGACAAATTGTAGAATAGGTCTGAAATCACCGAGATGACAAGTGCAAAGTACTTCACTTAGGAAGGAAAAATCAAATGCGCAACTCCAAAATGGGGAATAACTGGCTAGGCAGTAATACAGCTAAAAAGGATTTAGAGATTATAATTGATCACAAAGTGAATATGCGTCAGAGATGTGATACAGTTGCAGAAACAGCTAATATAATTCTGGGGTGTAATGACCGGAGTGTTGTTTGTAAGACACTGGAAGTAAGTGTCTGCTCTAATCAGCCCTGGTGAGGCGTTAGATGGAGTACTATGTCCAGTTCTGGGTCTCACACTTTAGGAAAGATGTGGACAATTGGTGAGCATCAAGAGGAGAGCAACAAAAATGATAGAAGGTTTAGGAGACCTGGTATTTGGGGCATGTTTAATCTTGAGAAAAGAAGACTTAAATGGAGTCTTGGGACCTGATAACCGTTGTCAAATATAGTAATGGCTTTAATATAGAAGACCACAAGCAATTGTTCTCCATGTCCACTGATGATAGGACAAGAAGTAATGGATGAATGTGCAGCAAGGGAGATTTCAATTAGATGTTAGGAAAATCTTTCTAACTATATGGATAGTTAAGCATGGGAACTCATTATCTAGAGAGGCTGTAGAATCCCTGTCAGTGGCAGATTTTAAGAACAGGCTGGACAAACACCTGTCAGAGATGGCTTAATTTACTTGGTCCTGCTTCAGTGCAGGGGGCTAGACATTATGACTTCTCAAAGTCCTGTCCAGCCCTGCATTTCTATGATTCTATGAATTTCAGCTTCATCTTTGAGTTTCTTGGTATTTAAGAATTAGTCAAACAACTGATAACATGATAACTTCATTAGAATATTCATATGTTGTATGGGCCTGGTTCTCCTTTTATTTACTCAAGAGTAAATCAGGAGTAACTCCATTTAAGTCAATAGAATTATATGGGCCCTGATTCAGATCTCAGTTACATTAGGATAAATGAGGAAGCGCTCCTGTGTAAAGCCCAGGTGTAAGCGAGTGCTGAATCAGATTCACTGTATATACAACCAGCATGAGAGGAGAATGAGTTCCCATGTGTCTTTTATTTGGAAGACTGAGGCCTCTTGATTCTAGCTGAGTTCTACTAACATCACAGGGCCCAGAAGGGTGCAAAGGAGATTTTATGTCATCTTTGCATGCCTCCAGTTCTGGGGCCACTGGAAGCTGAATCAGCACCCAGAGCAACTTCAATAGACCCGGCAGTGGTACACACCAGGAAGTAAACCAGCTGAATCCCATTGTGTTGCAGGCCTCAGAACCTCAGAGAAGATGTAAGAAGAGTCTGTTTGTGTGAACCTCCTGGACTGTGTCTGATATCTAACTGGGGACATGACTAGTATCAGTTCTGCTGCCAATTGCGTCTAGCTGCTCACAGACCCTATAAGCTATTCCAGCAGTTGTGGACTGCCAGGGCACAGCAGTACTATAGCGCCTCCCCATTTTCCCTGTCCGTGCCCCTGTACACAGTGAGGGGCAAAACAGGGACATTGTGGAGCTGACTATACTGGCTTTTTATCACCTGGGGATTCCCCTATGACATGAGACTCCTTAAGAGACTGCTTAAACCAGCTTTATGGCCCCTTTGTGCCACCAGACTGACACAAAAGGGCTGGACCAAGGTCAAGTATATGGTCCTTAGTCTCTAGTACTGTTTTTTTGGATTCTCCAACATGTTCCTCAGTTAATTTTCTAATACCTTCCATTTCATCGGTACTAGAGCTATGAAGGAAATGGCTTTTCTCTGTGCACTGGGTTCATGTTTTGATTTTATTTCTCATTTGTCTGAACTAGAAATAGAGATGTGCTATATTGGAATCTGCTAGGTTATTGCAGGCAGTCAAAAACAGGTTTGCCACGAATTCAAAAATAGTGCAGGGTTGGTTTGTTTGTTTGAATCATTGGTGGCAATAAATTGAATCAGCCAGTTCATCTTTGCGTTAAGAATAATTATCTGACATGTATGATTTTTGTTTGTTTCTTTTGACATACTGTGGCTTGTTTCACTATAACTGTTTCTTTTACTGTGTAAAGCAAAAAATATGTGGCATGACAGAATACTACAATATGTATGGAGCAGTGCTGGAAATTCAAACTAAAGTATATTGTACTATGACTCCGTGTTTTGTTTTGTGTCTTGGCAGGTAATTGAGAGCAGAAGCAGCTGAGGAAAGTGGGTCGTTATTAAGCTAAGGGCAATGGATAATTTACTACATATGCTCTTGTTTAAATTAAATGGTTTACATCTATAAACAGTGCTGTAGTTCATGTTGTGAAAGCTACAAGCATAATTGACAAACAGAAAGATCTTTCGAACTTCAGGCCTTTGACTGTTTATTAATAACCTTACACATTTCAGGAAACATTCTGACAGCACAGTATCAACCAGGTACAGTGACACTGTAACTATTATTTTTGTTTTGGTGTTTTCATCCTATCCCTACCATAGTTGATTGAACCTAGTATTGTTTTCAGTGTTGTAGCCATGGGTCCCAGAATACCAGAAAGAGAAGGTGGAGAGGGTAATATCTTTTATTGGACTAACTTCTGGAAGGGCAACCTTTCAAACTTTGCAGGTCTGAAGAAGAGCTCTATGAAGCTTGAAAGCTTGTCCCTTGCACCAACAAAAGTTGGTCCAATAAAAGATATTACCTGACCTACCATGTCTCCCTAATGTTGTTGATAGTCTCAGTTTCCCAATTGTCCCTTCATATGCTGCCTTATTATACAGCACTCTACCTTGATCAACAAACTAGAAACCAGGACAAAGCAAACAAATTAGGCCTGCACTTCATTTACCTGTGGGAATAAGTTGCAGTTACAACCATTTTAAAGCCCATTTATATTGTCAGAGTATTGTAAAGGGGTCTAATTGTAAATGGGGCCCTTTTTATTTCCACCTGGATAACATGTAATTCCTGGGTAACACATGCAATTACTTCTAGGACCAAATTCTTCTTTCACTTCTACCAATTAACCCCTGTTGAATGATCCAAAGTTATTCAGGGTGGAGCATGTCCAATTTTCCTGTTTGTATATGAAGTCTGGGTACATATAAACAGAAGTGTACGTGAACATGAATTCATGTACGTATGAATTAAGTGCAGATGGGTTTCTGCTCTAGAGGTCAAGGCAGAGGGGCTAGAAGGCAGTTGAAATCATTGAAGCCAAAGTAGAGCTAGCAGGTGCTTCCAGCTGCATAGGAACATTAGCCTAAAGGTAATATTTAATAGTGTTTCCACTATTAGATGGGATAGAAGACCTAATTATTCATCTTTATCTAGATTCTCTTCAGTTATTGTCTGGGTTGCCTGCCTATAATTGAAGACAGAATTTAACCCAATGGGATTATGCTAAACCAGAAATCAGTGATTTCCCCCATAGATTTATTTTTGTGTTAGTGATTTTTAATGTTTATCAAATATGGGAAAATAATTTCACATATGCCTTTGCCCTTTTACAGATTTATTTATTTCATGTTTAAAAATAATCTCAGGCCCCTTCCCCCCATAAATCTTATAAAACAAGGATATTTTACTGAGATACCAATAAATATGACAGAACTGTACTGCCCCAAAACAATAGTCACTCCCACAAATTCTAATTTAACTATCTTTCATTATTGCAGATATCCAAAGCATGATATTGAGCTGCTAATAATTAGCACTTCACATGCTCAAAACTATGTACATTCACTGATTACTTAATCCTCACAGCCACCCTATCCCCATTTTATATTCAAGGGAAACTGAGACAGTTCAATTAAGAGATTTAGCCAACATTTCCGATGCCTTGTTTATTCATTGAATGCATATTGACCCATGGCTCTTTGAGAACCTCAACCACAATAATGATCACTGAGGCTGTGTTAACTACTGGTTCCACATCAATGCTGCTTATCTCTGTACTGTGTTTTTACATATTCAATCCCCACAGGTCAGTCAGCAAAAAAGCAACATTTTGAAAGGCTGGTTCATCCAGCATTTGAAAATTATCAAGAAAATACAATTAGCACAGATCCTATAGCCTGTTTATCCTGTTAGAGTATGGTGATAGAGTGAATAAAAATGCCTTGCAAAGCTTTTTAGGCTTAAGAAGGTGTGACAAAATTGATATAACTGAATTTGAACCAAGTCAACACTTGCCAACCATGTACTACTGAAATCTATTCACATGAGAGTGCTTTTAGGAACTGAAACCTACGTAAACTAACAGAGATGTTTAATTTCCTGATGGTCTCGAAATCTGTTTGACAAAAAGAGCTGAAATGTTAATGAACCCTGATTATAATGTTAATGAACCCTCACTTCCTCAATTATTATTAGCTGTATGGGGAAAGTGCCTAGTTTGTAAAGGCATTTCTCTGTTTTTGACCTCCAGATCAGTAGCCTTGCTTGATTCTACCCCATTGCTCTATGATTTTAAGAGGAAGTTCTGCTGCTCCTATTTCACTGGTCTTCTTGCTGGTTCAGTCCCAGTGAGTCTTCAAATCTTTGTTCCAGTGAATGTGGTAATATCCCAGGAGACTAAGCTATATTCAGTGGCATACCTTCAGAGAGGGCTGCCACAGATTAATGTTCAATTCCTGGTCCTGCTTTTGCCTAGGCCTTGGGCTCAAATGTATTAGAGGACAAGCACAAAGATGAATGTGTGTGTCTTTGTAGCACAGTTATACAGCACAGCAGAAGTTGTGGAGGTTGTAAAATAATTGTGCTCTGATCTTCTCTCAGTGAACTGAATGAGCCAAATGCTTTACTCAGTTACATAAGCACAACTTCCTCATTCTGTAGGGATTGCATTACATCAGGACAACCAGCTAACCACTCTGGTGGAAGTTGCATTGCTGACCTTTACATATGAATACTCTCTATTATCTAAATAAATTGTTTTAATCACTTTTCATACCATCTATTTTGTAAAGTTCAAATGGATTAATTTTGTATCAAACCATGATGTTGACCTTTCAATCAAAATTGTTTTAAAAATCAAGGAGAACACACAAGGAGAATTTCAATTAGACATACAGAGTAGGTGCTGTAAAGAGTATTATTGCCTCAGACTTTAGAGACAAATTGAGGGTTTGTTCTCTAATTAAGTTTAGTGTTAAGAAATGACTTTTATTAATGCCCTGGCACGTTTTGTTTGCTTGCTTGTTTGTTTTCACTGCTGAAAGGTGGAGTTATTTATCCACATGGTCTTAAAATAATTGGAATGAATGAAATGGCTGAAAAATATGCTTAAGTAGTCAATGAATCATGGACCTCTCTGAATTTGAGGGCATTGCATTACCATTTATGTCTCAATATAGTTAGATACATAGGATAGTAGTTACCAAAAAAAAAAAAATATCCACATTTCTCTCCCCTTTTATATTTGGCTGAATTTGGGTATTTGTGGTATTTACTGCTGCAAGAACAGTAAAGTTGTAAAATTAAAAAAAAAAAAAAAACCCAGCACACTACAACAGGAAAGTAGCAACTGGGAACAGAGGGGGAAAACTGGCCAGATCATAGGCGCCGACTTCTGCTTGCACCAGTGGGTGCTCAACCCCAATCTGCCTCTGCCCTGACTCCACCCCTGCCCCACCCCCATTCCAACCCCTTCCCCAAATCCCTGCCCGGCCCCGCCTCTATCTCTGAGCATACCATGTTCCCGCTTCTCGCCCTCCTTCCTGGAGCTTGCTACAGCTGTTTGGCAGCGGCAAGCACTGGGGAGTAGCCGGAGGAGCGGGGACCCAGCGTGCTCAGGGGAGGAGGCAGAGGCGGAGCAGAGGTGAGTTGGGGTGGGGGGGGGCTGCTGGTGGGTGCAGAGCACCCACTCATTTTTCCCCGTAGGTGCTCCAGCCCCGGAACACCCACGGAATCAGCGCCTACGGGCCAGATAGCAACCCTAGACCACTGCCAATAGTAAGTAGTGTGCGTAACATGTAGGGCTGCAAGTGCCACTGGGTATACAGGTCTGAGGAACAGCGGGGGGGAGGGGGAGAGGAATAAACATGGGGAAATAGTTACACAAAGTAAAACTATTTCCCCATGACAGGTTTCAGAGGAACAGCCGTGTTAGTCTGTATTTGCAAAAAGAAAAGGAGTACTTGTGGCACCTTAGAGACTAACCAATTTATTTGAGCATGAGCTTTCGTGAGCTACAGTAGCTCACGAAAGCTCATGCTCAAATAAATTGGTTAGTCTCTAAGGTGCCACAAGTACTCCTTTTCTATTTCCCCATGTTTATTCCTCGCCTTCCCCCCCTCTCTCGCCCTCCCCCCCCTCCCCCGCCGCTGTTCCTTAGAGGTTCTTGTCAACTGCTGGAAATGGCCCATCTTGATTATCACTACAAAAGGTCGTGTGTCTCCCCCCCACCCCCGCTCTCCTGCATGTAATAGCTCACCTTACCTGATCACTCTCGTTACAGTGTGTATGGTAACACCCGTTGTTTCATATTCTGTGTATATAAATCTCCTCACTGTATTTTCCCCTGAATGCATCCAATGAAGTGAGCTGTAGCTCACGAAAGCTTATGCTCAAATAAATTTGTTAGTCTCTAAGGTGCCACAAGTCCTCCTGTTCTTTTTTCATAGGTATTGTAGATGACATAGTCCTAGAAATGTATATTTTGCTGTCACTTGTGTATGAAGCAGACAGTGAGTAAATATGGGGGTGGGGAAGTGTTACTACAGTGTTTGGAACCTTTGTGGTAGAATACTAGTGTGTTTTATAAATGTGCTTGCCTTGTCGTTTATTGTCTGGCCATTGTTGGATAGCTGTTGAAAGAGCACATATTAAGCATGTATAGACATGCAAAAACCGCAACCCCAAAATCTTGGGGTTATTTTCAGCAGTGTAGCCAAACTGCCTATGCCAACTGTTAAATCATCAGACCTGGTCAGGAACCAGAATTTTCATGCCGGGGGAATTCTGACGTTTCAAATATTTTTTTCATTATGAAGCAGAACAAAATGCTGAAATTTCAAAATTTCCTATGATAAAAAAAATCTGAAAAATTTTGATTAGGGACTATGGAAATGTTTAATTTCAGCAGTGCTGAACAACATTGCCATTTCAATTAATTTCATTTTGACTATTATATTAAAATATTAATTTGAAGATTACATTATATTTATATATTGTAGTTGACTTAATATTATGTACCTATAATATATACAGCATTTAATTTAATGCAATATAAAAGTCAAAACAAAATGAATCGAAACAACACTATTGAAATTAATTTTTGACATTGTTGGAACAAAATGTTTTGACTCTTGCCCATCTAAAAATATTGTCAAAATCCACATGTTCCCGCAAAACATTTCAATTTTGATGAAACTATTTTTTGACAGAAAACTGTTCTCTTAACAATTTTTCAACAAGCTCTATTAAGAATGCCATGATTATGTGCTATTTTGCATCCTCATGGGCACTTTGGAAACTTATCCCTTAGTTCCATGTCCCTTCCTCCCACTGAGAGCAAGGAGCCCCAGAGTAGGTTACATCCCATTCCCTACCACACTTTTGGGACAGAAGAAAGGATTTAACAACAAGGCAATGTTACAATGTATTGATATTATATCAGGATTTGACGAGATGTTTCCTTTGTGCCTGTGTGCTGTTCCATCTAATTATAAAAGGGCTTTTAAGTGTTGGGGACTAAGTATCAATGAGACAGAGTTCTTTAGAAATGATCATCTATTTTGTGATTCTGAAATAACTGTGTTGTTCAGTAAGCCTGACTTGAACTTCCTTGATTAGGAAAAACTTGATGAAAATTAGAATGCAAATCCATTTAAATCAACATCTACATAATGAGACTCATCTACAGTAATTGTCTCAGATTAATCATTTAATAATATTTTTAATGAACCACCAATGAAAATCTTATTCTTTCTTTTATTTTGTAGTGGAGACGTGCAAAATATGTTGATTCTGAGTAAATTAACCTTGGATGCCTTTATATGCTCATGTAAGAAGGCAAGTGTCTGTAACTAAATCAGTAACAGTCAGGGTTCCTGTGATGGGGTATATAAACCCCACACTGGGATAGCAGGGTCCACGTGCCTCTGTCCTGCTGCACCTGCAGAGCCTGTGCCAGCTGGAGGAGGAGCTTAAAAGGGAGCGAGACAGCTCAGAAGGGGGCAGAAAGGATAGTAGCAGAGACTTATATTGGGAGTTCCTGAATAAGGGTCCAGCTAGACTCCTAGCTGCACTGGAAAGGGCTACAAGCAGCAGCTAACCCAAGCCCTAGAAGAGGAACTATCCCTTTCCTAGAACTAGGGAACCATTCACTCCATCTTCTGGTGGATCATCTGTGAGACTTTTGACCACACCCTGAACTGGGTGGGTAAATGGTAGAAAGTGGCTTAGGGAGGCAGCCCTGAAGAGCCTGTAAGTGTCTGAAATTGCTGCCTCTTGGAGGACTCTGGACCAGAGCTCAGTGGTGAGGTTGGGCCTTGGCTCTTCTATCAATTCCCCATCCTGCAAAGGGGGCACAAATCCCTTCCCTCCTGGAGCTAAGGGGGACAGATACACTGTAAGACCTGAGGTTAGGCCACACTGCCCCCCGAGATCTGGACATGGGCTGAAGACTTTTGTGTGGAACATTGGACTTACCTGTATATTTTTTGGACTCCTTTATTCCTGCGCCCTCAGAAGGGGGAAGACTGAACTGGGGACTTGGCCAGAGAATCAAATCAGTATCTACTAGAAAGAAGTTCACCATTGCAATGGAGTGACCATCAGCAACGGACGCTAGAGACGGCGGAGAATCATGACCCATGCACCTAATCAGTATGTGGAATGGTTGTTAAGCACAGCCTGTCACTGCTTCAATGAATATTTCCTCCAAGATTTTCTTATAGCAACAACTTTCTTGGCAAGCGTTTTTCAATAAATTGAAACAGTTAGACACAGGTTAGAGTTAGATGAAGGCAAATAATATCAAAACAGGTACTTGAAGCCATGGACTACAGTAGTTGCTCATGTGTTAATTTTGGACTATACTCTGCATACAGATCAAGGAAAATGAATTGTATAGGTTCAAAAAAATAGCTTGGTTCAGATAAATAGACCATCTGACCCTGTGCTCCTTTTCAATGTTGTAGTTAACAATTGGTATAGTATGTGGAGGGAATAAGAGTCAGATTAGAGTTAAAGGAGAAGAGAGACACAGTATGAACGATCAGATTGTTTTGGTACGCAACATCAGGGACCTAACGAAGATACTTGAATAGACAGGAGAGACATGGCATTTGGTCTCTGGGTCCAAATCGCAGATGCAGCAGTTAAAACAGACAGGGAAGATGAGGAAAGTCAAAAGTTACAAAGGGGATTCTGGCTGGTGAGAGAAGGGGAATAACAATAATGGAATTTCTTGCTGGTATTTCCTACTGCAGATCTTCTCTAATATTTTAGGCTCATTTTTTATTGTAAACCAAATGTGCACTTGTTCTCCACCCACAAAACTTCGTGTGTGATTTTTGTTGCTCACGAAAATCAAAGACTAGTTGCATAGCCTGGTGCATAAGCTGTCCCCACACAGCTCTGCCAGTACATCTCAGTCCCAAATACAACACCTCCACTGTTCCTATCCTGAGCCTCTTGAGCAGAAACTGTTAGTCATGTCATATTGCGTGGGGAATTCGTGATGTGAGAAAACCCTGCTATAGACTAGAATGTTGATCAAATGCATTTTCACTTGTGAGCTCTGAACTCAGGACTTTAGAGGTATAAGACTAGGGTGTGAATACACTGCCCTGCCTGGAATCCCTTACCTCTTTTATTTTCAGCCACTTAACAAGCTTGTTGATATCTTGCCATCAACTTATTTCAAGGTGTCATAAATATAAAGGGAAGGGTAAAAACCCCTTTGAAATCCCTCCTGGCCAGGGGAAAGCTCCTCTCACCTGTAAAGGGTTAAGAAGCTGAAGGTAACCTCGCTGGCACCTGACCAAAATGACCAATGAGGAGACAAGATACTTTCAAAAGCTGGGAGGAGGGAGAGAAACAAAGGGTCTGTGTGTCTGTCTATATGCTGGTCTTTACCGGGGATAGACCAGGAATGGAGTCTTAGAACTTTTAGTAAGTAATCTAGCTAGGTATGTGTTAGATTATGATTTCTTTAAATGGCTGAGAAAAGGATTGTGCTGAATAGAATAACTATTTCTGTCTGTGTATCTTTTTTGTAACTTAAGGTTTTGCCTAGAGGGGTTCTCTATGTTTTTGAATCTAATTACCCTGTAAGATATCTACCATCCTGATTTTACAGGGGGGATTTCTTTATTTCTATTTACTTCTATTTTTATTAAAAGTCTTCTTGTAAGAAACTGAATGCTTTTTCATTGTTCTCAGATCCAAGGGTTTGGGTCTGTGGTCACCTATGCAAATTGGTGAGGCTTTTTATCCAACATTTCCCAGGAAAGGGGGGGTGCAAGTGTTGGGAGGATTGTTCATTGTTCTTAAGATCCAAGGGTCTGGGTCTGTAGTCACCTAGGCAAATTGGTGAGGCTTTTTACCAAACCTTGTCCAGGAAGTGGGGTGCAAGGTTTTGGGAAGTATTTTGGGGGGAAGGACGCGTCCAAACAGCTCTTCCCCAGTAACCAGTATTAGTTTGGTGGTGGTAGCGGCCAGTCCAAGGACAACGGGTGGAATATTTTGTACCTTGGGGAAGTTTTGACCTAAGCTGGTAAAGATAAGCTTAGGAGGTTTTTCATGCAGGTCCCCACATCTGTACCCTAGAGTTCAGAGTGGGGGAGGAACTTTGACACAAGGGCTCAATTCTCAAGTGAGTTATGACCCCTCTACTCCGGGTGGCAGAAGTGGCTGTAATCTATCTACATATTCTCAGCAGAGAATTCCTCTGGCAGAACTCCCTAGTGTAACTGTGTTAGATCTGGCACCCACCAGTGCAGGGATATGTTGAGGGGATAAAGGGTAGATGATGGTGGAGAGTTCTGCTATGCCAATCCTCCGCTATTATGACAAGAACCATCCGTCAGTGGCAAAAATTAGAGTTGCTGGGCAACTCTAAGGGGAGACTGAGTATGAGAGAGATGTAACCTTCTCCCTTATTGTCCTTCTTCATCTCCCTAAGAGCTGACTGGAGTTCTGGTGCAAGACAGGATCTTGCCTAACATAGCTAAAACTGAACAATCTATTTGCCTGATCTATCTAGGTACTTATAAAGCCCTCTTCAACTTGGTATCTGGGTGTCTGAGATTCCAACTTCCTCCACTCCCCCATTCTCTCTCACTATAGCTAACTCCACCACCATCAACTCTGTCTGTCAAGTCTGTACAGATCTTTGATTTCTCCCTTCTCCTTGGTTCCTCACATCCAGATTGTATCCAGATCATATTGCGTCTTACCCACAACATCTTCAAAATCTGACCTTTTCATTACTCCACACCAGCAAAAATTCTCATCCAATGCCCTTATTTCACATCTTGAAAACTGCGGCCTCCTTTCTAGTCTCCCTGATACCAGCATTTCCCTCTTCAGTCCATTCAAAATGTTGCCATTAAGATCTTGTTGTTTGCCCCTTGATCTGACAACCTTTGAATTACTCCAGAGCCAATGCCAACTTTGCTGTACCAAGTTTAAGCTTCCCCTCATTTTCAAGAACTTACATAATTGTCCTCCCCCTAGTATTATTTGGATTACTTATGGCACTGCTGTGCAAGGCACTGTACAAACAAATAAGAGAAATGGACCCCCAAAGACTTTTCAGTCTAAGAAATCTTACTCTTAGCTGATTTTGTTTTTTCACATTGCCCTTTTGGAAATACTGGTGGAGCAGAAGGAATATTCTTGATAAATATTAATGATGGGACACTAAGTGGGGAGGACTTTGAGTTAATACACAGAATTCTTTCCCAATTGTCTGGCTGGTGGGTCTCACCCACGTGCTCAGGGTCTAACTGATCACCATATTTGGAGTCATGAAGAAATTTTCCCCCAGGTCAGATTGGCAGAGACCCTGTTTTGTTGTTGTTTTTTTTTGCATTCCTCCGCATTAGGGGGCACAGGTCACTTGCAGCTTTAAACTAGTGTAAATAGTGGATTCTCTGTTACTTGAAGCCTTTAGTGACTTAGCCAGAGTTTATGAGTCTATTACAGGAGTGTGTGGGCAAGGTTCTGTGGCCTGCAATGTGCAGGAGGTCAGACTAGATCGGGGTAGGCAATTTATGGCACGCGAGCTGATTTTCAGTAGCACTCACACTGCCCAGGTCCTGGCCACTGGTCTCGGGGGCTCCGCTGCTGGCCTGGAGTACCGGCCGCCAGCCCCCTACCAGCTGGGGTTCCGTCCGCTAGCCCCACTCAGCCCGCTAACTGTCCCGGGTCCTGGCCACCGGTCCGGGGGCCTCTGTTGCTGGCCTGGGGTCCTGGCCGTCAGCCCGGGGCTCTGCAGCTGCCTCCAGCTGTGACCCACTGGCCTCAACCTGGGGCAGTGAGGGGTGCAGAGAGGGACAAGAGGGGGCACAGTTCAGCACCCCCACCTTAAAAATTGTTCCAGCACCACTGTACTGGGATATTTTTAAGTCCTGATTTGCTGTGTACATCACTATCATGCCACGTGGAACAGCGTACTGAGTTTGACATTGAGATTAGAATGTACATGCAAGAACTGGAATCAGAATTTTCTGACAGATTTCAAGATTTCAAGCGATTTGGCCCAATGCTTCCTTTTCAAATTAAGCCTGAAAAGTTCAACGGAAGCGACTTGGATTTGTCTGTATTTCAGTGGATGGGTGTTGAAGATTTTGAAATGCAGCTCATTCAGTTAAAAAGCTCAGACCTGAGGACCATAGAGGAGACATGAATTTTAGGGTCTCAAACAAGCTCAGACAACAACAGTAGTCTTGTATTCTCCTACTGGACTTCTTCCTAGAGGGTCTGATCAGTATTACATTAATGTATCAGAAAACATAGTACTAACTAAGTCTTTGTACCGAGGATATTTATGCTCCTTTTTCCAACTCGTGCTATGTGTGTGAAACTGTTTACTAGGAAGGCAAGATCTTATAGGGCCTAGTGTTTTTGACCATTACAATGCAAACATTTCAGCTTATAGTCCACACAGGACTCTATCAGGTATTTGAAAGGATTTGATGTACCATACCACTCATGGGAACACTGTGCAGAGCAGTCTATTACAACATTAGCAACAACAGTAATTCTTTACGCGATGTTGTCAAGGTGCTAGGCCTGCTTAAAACTAGATTTGCCTCTTGCTTGCCCCTTCTACTCTACTGGTTAAATCCTGGCCCCATTAAAGTCAATGGGAGTTTCCCTACTGATATCCATGGGAACAGAATTTAACCTTATGCGCTCTGCTCTAATGATCAGGGTATTGAAGTGCATGAGTGCATTTCCAGTATTTCATGAGAGAGAACTCCGAACGCTCATAAAAACAGAACAGGCAGGCAGAATGAAGAATTAGCATGCTGTGGCACTCATAAAGAAACCGGGTTGGTTCTTGGTGATCATCCTAGTTGAGAAGCTAGACTTATATCACGGTCGTAATCCTGGGGTCTAACTCTGCTCTGCAACACCTACACTGCCTTCCTCTGGGTTTCAGGAGCAGAATTTTCAGGAGCAGAATTTGAGCTCTTGCTTTTAGGCAACCTCGGGACGTTTAGGGGTCAATAGAATAATTTGTGTCATTTTAAAAATAGGCTGCATACTTGGCTTGACACTCCATGACAATATTTCTCTAAATAAATCCTAGGCACATTTTTAATATGACACTCTGGTAACCCTTAACCCTGGTTTATTATGAGAGATTTTCTAGACATTTAGAAAATGAACATGGTCATAGACCGTTAATCCCTGGAAAACATCCCCAGCACTTCACAGAGATGAAGGAACACATTCTGTTCTCACATCTGTGAAACCCACTGACTTCACTGGGCTAAAGCCTGTCAAATGATCTATTCTTGCTCGCTCTTTTGCCTTAACAAGTCTGTCTGCAAAAATTTAGCCAAAAATTCTTTCTGAGGAAATCATGTATGAAGTACAAGGAATCTCATTGTCTTGATCAAAGAGATATTTACCTGCATCTTGTGAACCAAAGTATGAAAAGCTGATTTTTACATCTGATATCTGTTGGTTTTGCTTGTCTTGTTTTTGCTTAGACATCTGCATTGCACGTGGAGGAGGAGTGCTTTGTATTCTAAAAATCTGAGTGAATGTTGGACCTGTTTTTCAAAACCCAAGACGCAAAATGTATGACATTTCTTATCTTCACGTGTAATTTACCACGCATATAAATGAGATGTACGTGCACATAAATGATAGGCTTTTAATCTGCTGATTGCACATAAATATGTGTTTTGTTCAGAGAGTAGTGCTAATTAGGCATGGAGTGATGTGCATTTTTACATGCAATTGCGCACACACTTTTGCATACAGTCCTAGTTTATTGATGGTTTGAAAAGCAGGCTTCAGTGCTGGGATAAAAGGATTTAAAGAACATGCTTGAACTAGGCATAATATTGCTTGGTCTTCAGTTGCCACAGCAATGGGGTAAATTCTTATACCTAAAGATAGAGGTCAAATAGATTGGCAGGTTTTTCCACAAGAATTCTGTCAATTTACTCTAGTCTTTACCTGCAGCACCTTTTTTCCCAATCTTTGGCCTTTCGAGGGCAGAGGCTGCCAGTCACGTGGTGGTTTAGTGATGAACACAATTGTGGACTAAGGCGAAACAGGAACATTAATGTTCACTTATTATAACCTATGAGTAAACTGGGATTTGAATTCAGGTCTCTTGTGTGTCAGGCTAATGCACTAACCTGTTCATCTGCTCCATTAGTCTTCCTCTCTAGAAAGCTGTTAAAACTGTATAGCAAACAAAGCGCAGGCTTTCTACTGTTAGTATTTAGATATATGCATTTAGGAGTTACCATGCAGTTCACTTTGCTAGGGCAGTATCATTCTACAATGAACATACAGCTTTGCACAGGAAGAAAAAGGTGCTTTCGTAGTCAGTGACAGACAAAATCATTCAAAGGGTTTAGAAGTGAGTAACTTGTTCTGTGCCTGTGCATTCAGCTTTGCAGCCATTTACACTAATTTAACTAATTTTATTTTTTAGTTTTAAGTTCTCTCTATTTCGGGGCACTAATGACAATGGAATTCATTAGCATATGTAATATAGAATGCAAACGTATGTATATGTGTGCATAATTTCTGGGGCAACTGAATGGTATAATAATTGGTATAATAAATGGAATTTATAGCCTCACCAATTTGTATCCAACCCAGTTTGGTACCAAAATTAAAGCAGTATTGACTCTTAGAAGAAAGACCAAGTAAGGAATGGTGTATGGAGAACACATTATCCTGTCATATCAGCAGTGCTCCTTCTAGAACAGGGTTGAGCCTTATCGTGTCTTCCACACATGGCATTGGAACTCCGTGAATGGAACTTGTTTTTAAATCCACACTGGCCAGGTAAACTATGTTTAAACTATATTAGCCATAGACTACCAAGATGAGTGGGAAGGAGATGCGATAAACTGATTCTCAGATCTCAGTGAAGCTGGGATACTGTTCTCACATACATTGGAGTTTGAGGTAAAGTAAAACAAAAGATTTTTGTTTGCTTTCCAAGAAAGATTCAGCCTGAAAGGGGCATGCTCGGTTCTAGAGCCCATGAGTAAGGCTAGCTGTGCATTCTCTCTATACATATTTAGTTAGGGATTATTCTGTGTGAACTCCTGTAATTAAGACTTTGACCTTGGGTATCTGGACCCTTTCCTTTCTTCCAGCTGTAATAAAAATCTCCTAATATACTGGATAAGAGTGCAAGTGGGTAAGAACATATCCGGTGCTAGGTACTTTTGCATTTAACGTCTGTAATGCTTTCGTGCTGGCCTTTAATATTATCTCACACTAGGTACTCTACAAGGTAAAACAGGGGAAACTGGAAACGTTCATTGATATTTTGAATGCTAAATGGTTATCAGACTTTGAATGTTACTGTCATTCAGCAATATGGCTTCACTGTTACAATGTGGTTGCAGTTCTTTAAAATCAAGGTTCAGTAAGTTTCAGACAAAGAACTCTGTACTACTACTGTGATAAACTCTGATAAAAGTAACATACTACCTATGAAAAAGACAAAGGTTTATTTGATTTGTTTTGTGCATTGAGATAATTTTATAAGAAATGGTTATTAAAAACTGTTTGAAAGTATTGCACAGCTTGTACATTGGAATGAACAGTATGTGGCTTGTATTTCAGAAGCTGGGACAACCCAAAAGCTCATTCCAGGTGAAATCAACAAAATCTGAGAATCATAACCATTTTGCGAATCTGTATTTAATATTTCCTGCAACACACCATGCCACCTGCTGGAAACAGAAAATAAGGAGCATGGAATTGCACTACCCTCTACAGGACATAGAGGGTAAATCAAAATGCACACACAGTTTTATGACCATTAGCTGTACATTTTCTAACAATATGGTAAAGCCTAAAGTTAGGTAAAACTCAATGGAAATTCACTTTATGTAAAGATTGCAGGATTTAGCCCAGTATCTTTGTAGTGGTGGCATGGGCGTTTAAAAAAAATACAAAACCAAAGATATAAATTGAAAATTGCTAAAACAGTTTTTGGTGGATTTTAAGTGGAAACTTTTGTTTGTCAAAACAAACAAATAACCAACTCATACTTACAGTAATAGGCATGGACTGAAGTCTAATGACTGTGTATACCAATCTGGGGGGGGGGTGTCACTCAGCATGGGGGCTAAGCTACAGAGGCAGAGCCTTGGTTGGAGTGGGGCCTGTAGTCTAGGGCCCCAGGCTGCCATAATCCATTTCTGCCTTGAACAGCATTTGCAGAGCTTAGCTGGTGGATACAGAAATAGTACTAGCTGGGCTGCTACCAAAAAATCAGCATTGAGAGACCTCAGAGAGCAATTCTCAAGGCTTCCTCTTAAAGGGAAAGTTCCCCTCCAGACTTATGGAGACAGCTGAGAGTGAGACCAGGTGATGAAAGTATAGTCTTTAACGGTGGGACTCTCAGCCATCCTTAAAGGGGCAATAGATTTCAGGGGGGATATCATTAGTCTATGGTGAGACCACAGAGGGTCAGAAGTGGATAAGCCCAGTGACACAGGATTGGTGCTCAGAAAGGTTGTGGCTGACAGGGTCTTTCATGGTGCTATCAGAAATAGCTGTCAAAGGAGAGCCCCAGTTGGAAGCAGACATTGCTAGAATACCAGATGTCCACTCAAGTTTGGCCTGTAAGGTCAGAAACACACATATGTGTGAATATGTGTATTCACACTTACAGGAGATTAGACTTTGATAAGTAGCAGGCGTCAGAAGTGATAGTTTCCTGTCAAATATATGAACTATGCTGTTAGGGGTGAACAACTGACACAAGCTGTGTAGCTTAAAGTTTCTAATGGGAAGATGTTGGTTAACAATAGATAATGGGATTTTCTTGGCTGTTTGGACAGTCACCTTTCCAAGTTCACCCATCTCTCTGCTGGAAGAAACATACAAACTAGGGAGGCTATAGGGATATGTATAAGGGGATGGGGGAGGGAAGGAAATGTATACTTGCACTGAATTATGATGTTGGCTGTGCTTCATCTTTATGATCTTGTAGAATTCCATAAATATTGGGAGCATCCTCCATCTATGTTTGTTGCAACTGCTGTGTCAATATACAGCACTTATAACTGACAATTACAGGCTGAGTTGCCTAAACGTCTACCATGTAGCAAGATGTGACTGTTTCAGAATTTCTTGTTTGTACAGAATAGCTTTATCTTATTTTGTCCAAACTGTTTCTTTCTCAGTCCAAGCTGCCACATTTGATTGATAAAACAATAACTTATAGAGGTTTACTAAGGAGAACTGCACTACTGTGTCATAAAAGCTCTCAGCCTCATTGGCATTTCCAAGGCAATCTCGATCACACCACAGCATACTTAAAGAATGGTGTGCTGCAGTGAAAGGACAGGTCAGAGCCTCTTGTAATGATCCTACAGAATAGGCGGAAGTGTCAGCAGGGTGTGAGTTTGTGTGTGTGGTTTTTGGGAGGGGGGTGAGGGGGTGAGAAAACCTGGATTTGTGCAGGAAATGGCCCAACTTGATTATCATGCACATTGTGTAAAGAGTTGTCACTTTGGATGGGCTATCACCAGCAGGAGAGTGAATTTGTGTGGGGGGGGTGGAGGGTGAGAAAACCTGGATTTGTGCTGGAAATGGCCCAACCTGATGATCACTTTAGATAAGCTATTACCAGCAGGACAGTGGGGTGGGAGGAGGTATTGTTTCATATTCTCTGTGTGTATATAAAGTATGCTGCAGTTTCCACGGTATGCATCCGATGAAGTGAGCTGTAGCTCACGAAAGCTCATGCTCAAATAAATTGGTTAGTCTCTAAGGTGCCACAAGTACTCCTTTTCTTTTTGCGAATACAGACTAACACGGCTGTTACTCTGAAACTAGTCTGAAAAGGAATCCTGCTTGTCACAGCAGCTGACTCTGTGCTCCTATACTTTCAAAATTAATGAACGTTTGTGTAGGTGACTATTGTACCCTGCCATCTTGTGTTGACTAAATGCAAACCTCTTTTAGCAAATACAAAGGAAAGGAGAGCATGGTGTTCTGTCCAAACTTCCCTCAGCTGTTTCAAAACATTTCCCCTGAGCTTCTCTCTGAATAAACTCGGACTGCAGTCCATTTGAAAAAAATGTGTATGAATGTATTGGTCTTGAATGGTGCTAGGCTGGCAGTCCCAGAGAATTAAGTCTTCCATTTATTCACAGATCTGTACAGCATGGGCTATGACAAATTAAAGCTTCTCAGTACTTTTCTGCTACTGTTTCTCATTCCATCTCTGGAGGTCAAAATAATTTAGTCCCACTGCCCCTCAGTCTTTGGTCTCTCTGCTGAGACTGCCAACAAAGGAAACAACTAAAACCGATTGCGGAGGTATTGGCTTTCATTTTGTAGATACTCGGCCATTGGTAAGTGGACTAAGAACTCCACATAAGCCATCAAACAGCAATCAGATAGTACCAGTGTTTTGCCATCCACCTATTTAGACTGAATTTGAACAAATGTCCTTGGGATGTTGGCCTCCTTTTCAAGTTAGACATGTCTATGTTTAAGCAGTACATACAAATCAATGAGACACTAAATTAATATAATAAAAAATGTGTTTCTTACTTGAGATATATGTACATTGTCGCTGCTGTAGCTTGAATTTCTGGGACTGAATTGTTCATATAATGGTATGCAACTGAACCACTTTGGTGCTAGAACTGTTTTTATTTGGCATCAAGTAGATGAAGAGAAGGTGCACTGACTACTTAAGAACAGTCTTATAAGAGGTGTGGCAAGACAGCCCTTCTGCCTCACTGGACTTAGTGCTCCCTCCTCTGGCAGGGCCTGGGGTAAATCAGCCCCCTACGCTGGAGCGTGTCTGTCTTCCCTCTTTGGGGTTTGTTTCTCAGAGCCTTCCTGGTAGGCCTTGGGGCAGGCCTGAGGAGTGCTCCTCTGCCAAACAAAGGGAAAAAGTCTATAATGCACCGAAACAAAAGGGGAATACATTTCCCTGGCCCCCTCACTGGGGCAGGTGTTGTCCGATCGCTGGCCCCAGGGTGTCAGTCCTTCCCCTAAATGGGCACTGGGTCTTGCGTGTCTCCCCTATGGGGAGGAGAGCACTCTCTCACACTGGAGAAAACGTATCTCTCTGCTGCCTCCAGCCTTGCAACAGTTTGTCTCCTCCCCCCAGGAGAGATATTATAACAGGTTTCAGGCAGCCCTTAATTGCACTGAGGTGTCTCTAATTGACCTGAAGTAACCCCTTCCCAGTTTGTAGGAAAAAGGGCCTTTAGCAATCTAGAGCTAACATACCTGTTTTCCTGGACCCTCCTGCAGCCATCCGGCCTGACTTTGTCACAGAGGAAAAAGGTTACAAAACTTGTTAATGAAAGAAATTAATGTAATAAGTTATCTCGCTTTTCAACTCTGTCAGTTACTTAAAACTTTACTAAACTGTAATCATTCAGGCTGAATTTTTTGGCTGTCTCACACTGTCATTTTTTAAAAATATATATAATTTAAACTTCAGCTAAAATGGTTTGTCCATTCCCAAAGAGGATAATAGGGGGAAATGTTTTGCCCATCTGAGAGGGTGAAGGAAAACTTTTATAACCTTTCATTGATGAGCTCAGGTGCCATCGTGCTTTGGAACAAAACCTTGGAACTCTGTAGAGGGATTGCCCTTGTGTCAGAGATGTGTCATTTGCTGTGAAAATTTCCCCCAAAATTTGGCTTCTAAAAAAACCCCTCAGTTGGCACATGCTCAGTAGAGATTTGTTAGACTTAGGCAGCAAAACTTGCTAAAGATGCCACCTCTGCTGAGCAGGAATTGTTGCAACTGCTGCTCCAGGTTGCTGTGCTGCTAGACACCAGAGTTGACAGTGGGAAACTATCTGCCCTGTAGTCTCCAGCTGCTGTGCAGAGGCAGTTTGGAGGATCTGAGTTTTAGAAAAGACAAGAGCTCCAACTATGGAGGGAGATAGCAGAAAGAGTAAATTGGGACAAAGACTGGGGAAGACTGGGACAGGGTGGGCAAGGACACTGAGGGTAGGTCTACACTTAAAATGCTGCAGCTGTGCCACTGTATATATCTTGATTTTAATATGGTTTTTGACATAGTCACACATGACATTCTCTTAAACTAGGGAAATGTGGTCTAAAAAATTATTATAAGATGGGTGCGTAATTGGTTGAAAGACCATACTCAACGAGTAGTCATCAATGGTTTGCTGTCAAAATGGGAAGGTGTATCCAGTAGGATCCCACAGAGGTTTGTTCTGGGTATGGTATTAGTCAATATTTTCATTAATGACTTGGATAATGGAGTGGGGACTACGTTTATCAAATTTGCAAATGACACCAAGCAGGGAGAGGTTGCAAGCAGGTTGGAGGACAGAATTCCTCCAATTCAAAATGACTTTGCGAAACTGGAGACTTTGGTCTGAATTCAAGATGAAATTCAATAAAGACGAGTGCAAAATACTTCACAAAGGAAGGAAGGAAGAATTGGAATTTCAGTCACAGGAGGTTTTTAACAAAAGGTTAGACAAACTCCTGTCAGGGAAGTTCTAGGTCTACTTGGTCCTGCTTCAGTGCAGCGGGCTGAACTTGATGACTTCTTGAGGTCCCTTCCAGCCCTACATTTCTATGATCACATACTTTTTTCCAGAGGACCCTTCAGTGTACAGTATCGATAGTGCTCACTTACTGCTTAGTCATTCAATATTTTATTTTCTCCTGGTTCAGTGTGTGGCCTATGACCTTATTTACTGACCACCATTCAAATCCTGCTCTAAAGACAGAATTAACAACTTCTTCAGGACTTTTTTTTTTAATGGTGCACATCTCTGTGCTATCTGTGTGCTCCACAATCATTAATTTATTTTCACAACATTCCTGCAAATGAGGGGAAATCATTATCCGCATTTGATTAGATTGGGAACTGAGGCACAGAGAAATGGTGTCCACTAATTTTGGGTGTCCATTTGAACTCACTAAGATCTTTTTTTTTGGCGTACTTAGCATTATTTAGCACTTGCTGTGTTCAAAGTATAAATCCCATTAACGTCAGTGGCAGTTGTGAGTTCTCAGCACATCTGCAAATCCTGCTGGAGGGTCTCAAGTAGGGCATCCAGAAAATGAACTCACAATGACCACCTGTGAAAAGTTTGGGTTTAGTGACTTGTCTAGCATCACATAGGAATTTTGTGGCAGAAATAGAGAAAGGATCAAGTTCTCCAGTGTGTCATTCAACTGTAATCATGAGATCCTTTTTACTTCATGAATGAGGCAAGAGATTTCAGGATGACACACCTTCCAGCTCCTACACAGGCAACCTTACTTAGGAAATGCCCAAATGTTTGAGTGCTAGACATTGCAACTTTAATATTGTGTGTGTATGTGTATGCAACTTGTATTCCTTTACAGAACAATATTCTCCCAAGAACAATACTGTGTTTTTGTGGGTGTACTATATACTATTATAAATATAACCTTTTAAAATTCAGAGCAATCTATTCTCCTTTAGATGTGAGTGGCGACGTAGGAGCTAGTGAGTCTTGGAGCTATGTAGTCTAGTTGTTAGAACACTGAACAGAGTGTTAAAAATGGGCTCTAGGCTTGTCAAAGCCTGGCTGTGAGACCTTGGACAAGTGACTTAGGCTAGCAGTTTTAAAGGACCCTAAGGGAGTTAGGCATCCAACTCATTTGTAAATCATGAGATTTGGGCACCTAGACCCAGTTTTTGAGAAGTATTCAAGTGCCTAAAGATGCAGATAAGTGCCTAGTGGGATTTTCAAACACACCTAGGCACTTGAGTCTGAGTTAAATGCCTAGACATTTTTGAAAAT
The DNA here is from genome assembly GCF_965140235.1 of Caretta caretta. Taxonomy (NCBI): domain Eukaryota; kingdom Metazoa; phylum Chordata; order Testudines; family Cheloniidae; genus Caretta; species Caretta caretta. Next base: position 85,329,333 of record NC_134210.1, on the reverse strand, counting down.
TCCACTAGGCACCTAAATACTTCTAAAAATTTAGCCTCTTGTTCCCCTAAACTCCTTTGAAAATCCTTGCCTCTCTGCATCTGTTTCCCTATTTCTAAAATGGGAATAATAAAAATAACACTTATTAACAAAAACAGGTGTTGAAGCATTTGGAGGTTCTCTCTCTTGCAGGTTTGTAGCAGTGCTGTGGTGAGGATCCAAGCACACAGGAAAGGATATTCCTCACATGTGGTTAAGCTAGCTGGACATACCATAGACTGTGTTACTTCCATTCTCCTCAGGGCCTTCTGCAGTATAGTGTCCATCAGCCATATGACTTTTTTTAACCTAGACAGATATTTTTTCTTGGATTTGCATAATCCCTTTTATTGCTTATCTGTGCCAACAAAACACAAATTGCATCTTTTGGTACATTTCCCTTTATCATACATAGCAAAGAAAGCGATTCTGTGTGTCTCAGGTACTTATATGATCCTCATGACTAAGCACCTCATAATCTTCAATGTATTTATCTCACAGCTCCCTGTGAAGTAGGAAAGTAGTAGTTTCCTCATTTTATAGAGGAGGAACTGACACACACTCCACTGAAGTCACAGTAGGTACACTTGTATAAAACCAATGTAAGTGAGATCAGAATCAGGCCTACTTTTGTTTCCTATTCAAGGGACACAGTAGTGGAGCTATGAGACTCTCAGCAGTTTTGGTTCTTAGGGAGTTAAGGAGATGTTTTATATATGGGTTTGCACTTCGAGTGAAGCTCTTCTGCAGTTTCAGCTTTTAATCAATTTCTCCAATGCTCATGCAGTGAATAAAGAGAGAATTCACCCAGTACCTGACTCCAGTTCAAGGTTCACTGAAAATGTTTTTTGACTTTGTCATATTTGGTTCATGTTTTGAGCTTGAAATGACTCTTTCCTAGCTCCATTCTGGAGCCCTGTAGAGATAGCTTTGCATGACTTTGACTCTTGGGGTATGTCTACACTACGGAATAAGGTCGAATTTATAGAAGTCGGTTTTTTAGAAATCGGTTTTATATATTCGAGTGTGTGTGTCCCCACAGAAAATGCTCTAAGTGCATTAAGTGCATTAACTCGGCGGAGCGCTTCCACAGTACCGAGGCTAGAGTCGACTTCCGGAGCGTTGCACTGTGGGTAGCTATCCCACAGTTCCCGCAGTCTCCGCTGCCCATTGGAATTCTGGGTTGAGATCCCAATGCCTGATGGGGCTAAAACATTGTCGCGGGTGGTTCTGGGTACATATCGTCAGGCCCCCGTTCCCTCCCTCCCTCCGTGAAAGCAAGGGCAGACAATCATTTCGCGCCTTTTTTCCTGAGTTACCTGTGCAGACGCCATACCACGGCAAGCATGGAGCCCGCTCAGGTAACCGTCACCCTATGGCTCCTGGGTGCTGGCAGACGCGGTACGGCATTGCTACACAGTAGCAGCAACCCCTTGCCTTGTGGCAGCAGACGGTACAGTACGACTGGTAGCTGTCATCGTCATGTCCGAGGTGCTCCTAGCTACGTCGGCTGGGAGTGCCTGGGCAGACATGGGTGCAGGGACTAAATTTGGAGTGACTTGACCAGGTCATTCTCTTTAGTCCTGCCTGCAGTCAGTCCTATTGAACCGTCTTATGCTGAGCGGGCAGGCGATACGGACTGCTAGCAGTCGTACTGTACCATCTTCTGCCGAGCAGCCATGAGATGTGGATGGCATGCAGTCCTTCTGCACCGTCTGCTGCCAGCCAAAGATGTAAAAGATAGATGGAGTGGATCAAAACAAGAAATAGACCAGATTTGTTTTGTACTCATTTGCTTCCCCCCCTCCCCTGTCTAGGGGACTCACTCTTCTAGATCACACTGTAGTCACTCACAGAGAAGGTGCAGCGAGGTAAATCTAGCCATGTATCAATCAGAGGCCAGGCTAACCTTCTTGTTCCAATAAGGACAATAACTTAGGTGCACCATTTCTTATTGGAACCCTCCGTGAAGTCCTGCCTGAAATACTCCTAGATGTAAAGCCACCCCCTTTGTTGATTTTAGCTCCCTGAAGCCAACCCTGTAAGCGCCCCTCCCGGCGTCAGATCAACGGCAAACAATCGGGCATCTGAGAGTGCTGTCCAGAGCAGTCACAATGGAGCACTCTGATGGGGCTAAAACATTGTCGCGGGTGGTTCTGGGTACGTATCGTCAGGCCCCCGTTCCCTCCCTCCCTCCGTGAAAGCAAGGGCAGACAATCATTTCGCGCCTTTTTTCCTGAGTTGCCTGTGCAGACGCCATACCACGGCAAGCATGGAGCCCGCTCAGGTAACCGTCACCCTATGTCTCCTGGGTGCTGGCAGACGCGGTACGGCTTTGCTGCACAGTAGCAGCAACCCATTGCCTTCTGGCAGCAGACGGTGCAATACGATTGGTAGTCGTCCTCGTCGTGTCCGAGGTGCTCCTGGCCACGTCGGCTGGGAGCGCCTGGGCAGACATGGGCGCAGGGACTAAATTTGGAGTGACTTGACCAGGTCATTCTCTTTAGTCCTTCAGTCAGTCCTATTGAACCGTCTTATGGTGAGCGGGCAGGCGATACGGACTGCTAGCAGTCGTACTGTACCATCTTCTGCCAGGCAGGCAAGAGATGAGGATTGCTAGCAGTCGTATTGTACCATCTTCTGCCAGGCAGGCAAGAGATGGGGATGGCTAGCAGTCGTACTGTACCATCTTCTGCCGAGCAGCCATGAGATGTGGATGGCATGCAGTCCTTCTGCACCGTCTGCTGCCAGCCAAAGATGTAAAAGATAGATGGAGTGGGTCAAAACAAGAAATAGACCAGATTTGTTTTGTACTCATTTGCCTTCTCCCCTGTCTAGGGGACTCATTCCTCTAGGTCACACTGCAGTCACTCACAGAGAAGGTGCAGCGAGGTAAATCTAGCCATGTATCAGTCAGAGGCCAGGCTAACCTCCTTGTTCCAATAAGAACAATAACTTAGGTGCACCATTTCTTATTGGAACCCTCCGTGAAGTCCTGCCTGAAATACTCCTTGATGTACAGGCACCCCCTTTGTTGATTTTAGCTCCCTGAAGCCAACCCTGTAAGCCGTGTCGTCAGTCGCCCCTCCCTCCGTCAGAGCAACGGCAGACAATCGTTCCGCGCCTTTTTTCTGTGCGGACGCCATACCAAGGCAAGCATGGAGGCCGCTCAGCTCACTTTGGCAATTAGGAGCACATTAAACACCACACGCATTATCCAGCAGTGTATGCAGCACCAGAACCTGGCAAAGCGATACCGGGCGAGGAGGCGACGTCAGCGTTGTCACGTGAGTGATCAGGACATGGACACAGATTTCTCTGAAAGCATGGGCCCTGCCAATGCATGCATCATGGTGCTAATGGGGCAGGTTCATGCTGTGGAACGCCGATTCTGGGCTCGGGAAACAAGCACAGACTGGTGGGACCGCATAGTGTTGCAGGTCTGGGACGATTCCCAGTGGCTGCGAAACTTTCGCATGCGTAAGGGCACTTTCATGGAACTTTGTGACTTGCTTTCCCCTGCCCTGAAGCGCATGAATACCAAGATGAGAGCAGCCCTCACAGTTGAGAAGCGAGTGGCGATAGCCCTGTGGAAGCTTGCAACGCCAGACAGCTACCGGTCAGTTGGGAATCAATTTGGAGTGGGCAAATCTACTGTGGGGGCTGCTGTGATGCAAGTAGCCCACGCAATCAAAGATCTGCTGATATTAAGGGTAGTGACCCTGGGAAATGTGCAGGTCATAGTGGATGGCTTTGCTGCAATGGGATTCCCTAACTCTGGTGCGGCTATAGACGGAACCCATATCCCTATCTTGGCACCGGAGCACCAAGCCGCCGAGTACATAAACCGCAAGGGGTACTTTTCGATAGTGCTGCAAGCTCTGGTGGATCACAAGGGACGTTTCACCAACATTAACGTGGGATGGCCGGGAAAGGTGCATGATGCTCGCATCTTCAGGAACTCTGGTCTGTTTCAAAAGCTGCAGGAAGGGACTTTATTCCCAGACCAGAAAATAACTGTTGGGGATGTTGAAATGCCTATATGTATCCTTGGGGACCCAGCCTACCCCTTAATGCCATGGCTCATTAAGCCATACACAGGCAGCCTGGACAGTAGTCAGGAGCTGTTCAACTACAGGCTGAGCAAGTGCAGAATGGTGGTAGAACGTGCATTTGGACGTTTAAAGGCGCGCTGGTGCAGTTTACTGACTCGCTTAGACCTCAGCGAAACCAATATTCCCACTGTTATTACTGCTTGCTGTGTGCTCCACAATATCTGTGAGAGTAAGGGGGAGACGTTTATGGCGGGGTGGGAGGTTGAGGCAAATCGCCTGGCTGCTGGTTACGCGCAGCCAGACACCAGGGCGGTTAGAAGAGCACAGGAGGGCGCGGTACGCATCAGAGAAGCTTTGAAAACCAGTTTCATGACTGGCCAGGCTACGGTGTGAAAGTTCTGTTTGTTTCTCCTTGATGAAACCCCCGCCCCTTGGTTCACTCTACTTCCCTGTAAGCTAACCACCCGACCCTCCTCCCTTCAATCACCGTTTGCAGAAGCAATAAAGTCATTGTTGCTTCACATTCATGCATTCTTTATTCATTCATCACACAAATAGGGGGATGACTACCAAGGTAGCCCAGGAGGGGTGGTGAAGGAGGGAAGGAAAATGCCACACAGCACTTTAAGCACAGCACTTTAAAAGTTTACAACTTTAAAATTTATTGAATGACAGCCTTCTTTTTTTTGGGCAATCCTCTGTGGTGGAGTGGCTGGTTGGCCGGAGGCCCCCCCACCGCGTTCTTGGGCGTCTGGGTGTGGAGGCTATGGAACTTGGGGAGGAGGGCGGTTGGTTACAGAGGGGCTGCAGTGGCAGTCTGTGCTCCAGCTGCCTTTGCTGCAGCTCAACCATACACTGGAGCATACTGGTTTGGTCCTGCAGCAGCCTCAGCATTGAATCCTGCCTCCTCTCATCACGCTGCCGCCACATTTGAGCTTCAGCCCTCTCTTCAGCCCGCCACTTACTCTCTTCAGCCCGCCACCTCTCCTCCCGGTCATTTTGTGCTTTCCTGCACTCTGACATTATTTGCCTCCACGCATTCGTCTGTGCTCTGTCAGTGTGGGAGGACAGCATGAGCTCGGAGAACATTTCATCGCGAGTGCGTTTTTTTTTCTTTCTAAGCTTCACTAGCCTCTGGGAAGGAGAAGATCCTGTGATCATTGAAACACATGCAGCTGGTGGAGAAAAAAAAAGGGACAGCGGTATTTAAAAAGACACATTTTATAAAACAGTGGCTACACTCTTTCAGGGTAAACCTTGCTGTTAACATTACATACATAGCACATGTGCTTTCGTTACAAGGTCGCATTTTGCCTCCTCCCACCGCGTGACTACCCCCTCAACCTTCCCCCCTCCCTGTGGCTAACAGCGGGGAACATTTCTGTTTAGCCACAGGCAAACAGCCCAGCAGGAATGGGCTCCTCTGAGTGTCCCCTGAAGAAAAGCACTCTATTTTAACCAGGTGACCATGAATTATATCTCACTCTCCTGAGGATAACACAGAGAGATAAAGAACGGATGTTGTTTGAATGCCAGCAAACATACACTGCAATGCTTTGTTCTACAATGATTCCCGAGTATGTGTTACTGGCCTGGAGTGGTAAAGTGTCCTACCATGAAGGACGCAATAAGGCTGCCCTCCCCAGAAACCTTTTGCAAAGGCTTTAGGACTACATCTAGGAGAACCGCAAATGCCAGGGCAAAGTAATCCTTTCACATGCTTGCTTTTAAACCATGTATAGTATTTTAAAAGGTACACTCACCAGAGGTCCCTTCTCCGCCTGCTGGGTCCAGGAGGCAGCCTTGGGTGGGTTCGGGGGGTACTGGCTCCAGGTCTAGGGTGAGAAACAGTTCCTGGCTGTCGGGAAAACCGGTTTCTCCGCTTGCTTGCTGTGAGCTATCATCTTCTTCGTCCCCAAAACCTGCTTCCGTATTGCCTCCATCTCCATTGAAGGAGTCAAACAACACGGCTGGGGTAGTGGTGGCTGAACCCCCTAAAATGGCATGCAGCTCATCATAGAAGCGGCATGTTTGGGGCTCTGACCCAGAGCGGCTGTTCGCCTCTCTGGTTTTCTGGTAGGCTTGCCTCAACTCCTTCAGTTTCAGGCGGCACTGCTTCGGGTCCCTGTTATGGCATCTGTCCTTCATGCCCTGGGAGATTTTCACAAAGGTTTTGGCATTTCGAAAACTGGAACGGAGTTCTGATAGCACGGATTCCTCTCCCCAAACAGCGATCAGATCCCGTACCTCCCGTTCGGTCCATGCTGGAGCTCTTTTGCGATTCTGGGACTCCATCATGGTCACCTGTGCTGATGAGCTCTGCATGGTCACCTGCAGCTTGCCACGCTGGCCAAACAGGAAATGAGATTCAAAAGTTCGCGGTTCTTTTCCTGTCTACCTGGCCAGTGCATCTGAGTTGAGAGTGCTGTCCAGAGCGGTCACAATGGAGCACTCTGGGATAGCTCCCGGAGGCCAATACCATCGAATTGTGTCCACAGTACCCCAAATTCGAGCCGGCAACGTTGATTTAAGCGCTAATCCACTTGTCAGGGGTGGAGTAAGGAAATCGATTTTAAGAGCCCTTTAAGTCGAAATAAAGGGCTTCATTGTGTGGACGGGTGCAGGTTTACATCGATTTCACGCTGCTAAATTCGACCTAAAGTCCTAGTGTAGACCAGGGCTTGCTCTTCCTCCATTGCTGTTCATAATCACACAAGCAAGTCAGCCCTAATTTCTAGTGCCAAAGACGAAGGAAAAGCACCATCTTTCTAACTCCAGCTCTTTCCATCTCTCATATGCACCAAACAGTTGAGTTGGCTGGCTGTACAGGGGGAATAATTCCTCCCAAAGCTCCCCTACCCCACTGCCAACAGCAAGCTATGCCTTAAAGGCACACTGAGCCCTAAATTATTTAGTCAGATAAAAGCTTAGTGTGTGCACATACACACAGAGAAAAGCATGTTATAATTTACCATTTTTCTGTCCTTCTGTCTTTTCTCTGTCACTTGCTTTTATGGTGTTGAACAAAAAGCAAGCAGTTAAATGGACTAAAATTTCAGAGATGGTAACATTTGACTGGAATTAAAGTTAGGCCTTCTTTAAGACATCCCTTTTTTTAAATACACACTGTACACATAGTCCCTTTGGGAAGAATCCCAGTGACTCATCAAATGTGACTAAATGAATGACTCTGTATAATCAACATACTCACCAGAACAGGCTTCTGAAAGATTAACAGTGTACATTTTTCTGTCTCCCGTTCCCCAAATTGTAGGCATGTGTGGATTCATATACAGTATTTAATGGCAGGGGAAACCCAACAAACCAGTTCCACTACAAGAAAGAGATTATAGTATTTAAACCACTCTTAATAGTAAGAAAGAAATTTATTGTTAAATAAAATTTAATATAACGGTGTGTGTGTGTGTATATATAAACTTTAACAGTTATAACTTAACTGTTTTTGAAAACTTCTGAGACTAGCTGTGAAGAACCAAATCAGTTGTTGTTCTTTCAGTACTGAATCAAGCCTCAGAAACCAAAATGCAGAAGAAAACTGCTATTTAATCACCTAAAAGACATAAATAGCAGTTCATGTCTCAAGATCACAACATTTCAGGTAACCATGCCTTCGGTTACCTGACAGCAACAAGCAAACAAACCAAAACTGACAATGAAACCTTGAAATGATCTGTCTGGACTCTTACTATTATGAAAAACCCTATGCTGAATGTAAAAAGAAAACTAGGTCATGATGTTGGATTGACAATATTTAAGTCAGTTTGAAATAAACTCAGTGTGTGTGGCATTTTAAAGCCTACTTCATATTTATGAATTAGTCAAGCCAGCCATGTTTCACTTGAAAGTAAAAATAAGGATAAGAAGCTCCACATGTCATTAGTTATTTTCGATTGTGAAAATCATTGGTTGCGTCCTTAGCTTACCTACTTCCTCTTGGGTGGCTGTAGTTTTCTTCTAGCTAGACTAATATTCACTGACTTCCTGACCCCAACCTAACTGTGCATATTCTCATTATCCATATAAATATCTAATCATTTTTGGAATCCTGCTAAAGTTTTGGCCTCAATGATACCTTGTGGCAATTAGTTCCATGGGCTAATACATTTTCCCCCCATAATGCATTTCCTTTTATCAATGTATGTCTTTCAGTTGCATTGGATGTCCTCTTGTTCCTATATTATAAGGCTGCGTAAATAGGATTGCCTAATTTATTGCTATGGTCCAGATTCAGCCTCATGCATTGACTTCAGGGCTTAAAGTTAGGTCAGTGCTTAATAAGAATATTGCTGAATCAAGGCCTATACCATTCATTATTATCAATACAGCTCTCATCTCCTCTCATTCATCTTCTCTCAAACTTAAGCAGTTCTAATCTTTTCACTGCTTCCAAGTCTCTAATCATTTTTATTACCAATCTCTGAACTTCTGCTGTTTCTGCAACTTTTTTCTTTCAGAGATAGTCATCAGATCTGAAAATAGTATTTGCAGTGAAGGTATATTGTTGAATTATATAATGGGGCTAGTGCTATTCTTAGTGTTATTTCTTTTCTCATTCTTCATGCATCCTAATAGTTTGCTTGCTTGACTTCTGCTGCTTATTTAGTAAAAGTTTTCATTGGGTAGTCCACGATGACACCTAGGTTTCACCATTACAGAACATGCTCGTTTAAAGCTGTGCAATGCTCCGCTATAACGTCATTTGGCCGCCTGCTTTGTCCACAGCTGGCATCCCCCCTATGCGCCTCCCGCCCGCTGCTGGACCCCGCAGATCAGTGCCGTCCCCCTGCTTCCCCTTCCTCCTGCCCGCGGCAATCAGCGATCTTGCAGCGTTCAGGAGGCTTGGGGGAGGAGCGAGGATGTGGCACGCAGCCTCCTCCTGCTTGCGGTAATCAGCTGGTTTGCGGTGTTCAGGAGGATCGGGGGACGGAGGGGGGAGGCTGCGCGCCACGTCCTCGCTCCTCCCCCCAGCCTCCTGACCGCCACAAACCAGCTGATTGCCACGGGCAGGAGGTGGGGGGAGCAGGGGGAAGGCGCTGATCCGCGGGAGCACAGGGGAGCTGATAGGGGGGCTGCCAACCTGTTTAATACCTATTTTAAATTGCTTGCTTAAAATTGTTTAAAATGTATATAATGCCTTTTGTCTGGCAAAAAAAATTTCCCTGAAACCTAACCCCCCTATTTATATTAATTCTTATGGGGAAATTGGATTCACTTAACATCATTTAGCTTAAAGTCGCATTTTTCAGGAACATAACTACAACGTTAAGTGAGAAGTTACTGTAGAAAATATGGGATATTATACAGCAAGCGATACTGTCTGTTGTGTTTTCCCCCACACTATCAAATCACATTAGCAAATCTATATAAACCCAAATTGCCTATGTATCTTAGCAGGCTGGCGGATTCATTTTTTGTTTTTCCTCACTTTAATTCTTGTTTAACGGCATTTCATTTTCCCTATAGACTGCCGCCATTGTAGTCCCCTCACATCCAACTATATGTAGGTGAAATCCCAATAGCAACATAAAAAGTTAGTACTTGTACTGTATGGAATCTCTTAGGGCCTGATACTTATTAATAGTTAGACTCTTTTATACTGCTCAGGCAGCATAAAGAAACCTTAGTGTAAATGAGAATCCGACCCTTACTCTTTGCTGCTTGTGATCCAAGTCCAAAACTCAGTTCATTCTGACTCTAATACTTGTTTTTGTGTGACAATGTCCCTTTCAGGCTATCAGCTTTTAATTTTCTCCAATGTTGTTTACTGTTGTTGTACTAACAGTGAATTACTGCTTCTTTCAGTAGTTAATAACTCTCAACTGATATATATCTAGTACACGATGTGATTGAATTCAATAAATTTGATTTAATTTTTCTTTTCCTTATCAAAATTTGTCGCTTCTCTCTTCCTCTGTACACTCAATGGAGCCCAATCCTGCTGACATTTTCTATTGGCATAGAGCTTCCTCCCATGAGTTGTTCCTTTGACTTAAATGGAGCTAGTCACTGCAGTAAGTGCTACACCAGGTATGTTCACTTTCAAAATGAAATATTTCAAGGTTTCATTTCAAAATTTGCCTAATTTCTTTAAAAAAAAATTTTTTTAAACACCCCAAACCAAATTGTCTTGTTTCAGGTTGAACAAATAGCTTTGGCTCACCCAAAACAAACTTTGGTTTTGGTTTTGCCAGAGAGCCAAAAAATCAATTATTTGCACAGCTCTAGTGAAAGGGCAGGAAAGTGTTGAGGGTGGAGGAAGCCCCTGTACTGGAGCAGCAGGAACGAGCTGCAAAGAAAAATGAGGAGCAGTCCTTTACTGGGGGGCGGTGTCCAAAGGAAACCCTGCTTGTGTGCAGTAGCAACTCCAAGGGAAGCAGAGGAACCTTACTTTGGAGTAGGAGAAGCCATGGGGAGCAGGAGCAACTCGAGAGAAATGGGAAGAACAGAAGATCAGCTCAAGGCAAGTGCTAGAAGGTGGGGTCTGCTACAGTGGGCAAATGAGGACACTGATGTCACTTCCATTATACCTGTATGTTTTGAAGACAGGATCTCTTCTCTAAGGCTTATGTGGCTTTGGCTGCTCGAAGTAGCAAATGCGGCTCAGCTCAGTTTGCTGAAAGTTATCTCAAAGTGAAGAGCTGAGCAGGTGTTCTCTGAACTGTCTCTGCATTCCTGTGGGGGCATCTCCCAAGCTGGGGCCCACTGCAATCACAAGTGGTACAGCCTGATGGAATCAGCCCTGAGTGCTATGGTCTAAATGGATCAGATTGCAAAGACAAAGGATTTTTGGGACTTCCTCCTGCAGATGAAATGTAATGAGAAATACAAAATTAATTACTGATTATGTTACACTGGTGTCCCCTTTGTGCATTCACACTGAAGTAGCTGGTCACAGATTCCTAACATCTATCAAATACTTTCAGAAGCACCATGCATACTGTGTTTTCTTTAGCCAGCTACACACTTCCACAAAAAGATGAATGATTTGAATTGACTGATAGCTGGCATCCTTTGCACAGAGTATAATAGTACATAGTAGAAAGAGTTTGTTGGTTAACAAACTTGAAGATTTTCCCCTCCACCCACAAAAAAGTCAATATATTTGTATTTGAGGTACATCTTTACATTTACTTGCATTAAGTCTCATGTGAAATGCTAACCATGATTTTAAAAAAATTGAGGGGGAAAAATGTAGACAGCCTCATGGAATTCCAATTTCCTTTGCTTGAATCCTCCTATATTGCTTATACATAACCTGGGATCATTCTGTACCATATATTTCAATGGTGATTTCTGCTTAAAAGTTAATGGTACAATATGCCCCCTGATCTTGATAATGGTTTTCAAAAGACATTTTAACCAGATTATGTTCCATTCAGAGAGGGAGGGTGGGACTGTCCCATTCAAAATTATAATCAGGTTTTTTAAATGGTTTCTTGGAATAGTGTTTTTTTGTTTTGTTTTGTTTTTGCATAGTTTAGGCAGGGCCTATGGGCAATGGGCCTACAGCACAATGAGTGCCAGGAAGATTGCAAAATAGGAAAGAACTAGAAACAGAGGTATACTGCTCAGATAAATACCCTCCTTTAGTATAGTCAGGAGATGCCAGAATTTAGAACTTTCAGGCTCTAATGTTTGTAAGGTTTTTCTTCCATGTTGTGATAAGAAAAGAATAAGTAGATTCCTATACAGAAAATAAGATCCTGTTCCCTCCATTAGCAAGTGTGAAAGGTTGAAGAAACCTCTGAGCTTCCCAAGGAGCTTTCACTAGCGGGCAGGTTACTATTAGAGAGTGATCTGAATAGCCTAGTTAAATGGTCACCGCTAAATGCAAGGTAATACATCTGGGAACAAGGAACACAGGCTACATTTACAGGTGGGGAGGCTGTCTTGGAAAGCAGTGACTCAGAAAAGGAATTTGCAGGTCATTGTACACAATGTCTGAGCATGAACTCAGTATAACACTGTGGCAAAAAAAACTAATGCAATCCTTAGAGGTATAAAAAGTGGGATGAAGTAGGGGAACGATCTTGCTCTATATACAGCATTGGTAAACCACTACTGGAAAACTGTGTCCAGTTCTGGTACCCCCATTTCAGGAAGGATATGGAAACACTGGAGAGAGTTCAAAGGAAGGCCACAAAAGAAATCTAAAGGTTGGAAATCAAGCCTCACATTACAAAGCTTGAAGAGTTCAACCTATTCAGCTTATCAAAGAGGAGGTTGAGAGGTGACTTGATCAATGTGTCGAGGCACTCACACATGAAACATAGCTAATAGCAGGGGCGTTTCATTCTTGTTGACAAAGGCGTAACAAATTCAAGGGCTAGAAGCTGAAGTTAGACAAATTCAGCCTCGAAATAAGGTACAGTTTTCTAGCTCTGAGGATAATTAAACATTGGAATAGCTCACCCAAAGAGGTGGTGGACTCACCATTGCTTGGAGTCTTCAAGACAAGAGTAGACATTTTTAAAAGATATGATTTAATCCAGTTCTGCAATACCATTGCCTAGCCAGTTATTCACCATTTCCTATTGGGCTTTTTTTTTCCCCCTTAGTGCAGTACTTTGAACTTGTCTTTATTAAATCTCATTGATTTCAGACCAATTCTCCAATGTATCAAGGTCATTTTGAATTCTAATCCTGCAAAATATTTACAATTCCTCCCACCTTTGTCATTTGCAAATTTTATAAGTGTACTCTCAACTTCATTATCCAAGTTGTTAATACAAATATTGAATAGTAACAGACAGCTCCCATTGTACCCCTTAACTACTCTTTGGGTACACTTTTCCAACTAGCTGTGCACCCACGTTATAACTATTTAATGTAGACCACATACAACACACATTGAATATGAATCAACAATATGATACAGTTGGAAAAAAGGCTAATATCATTCTGGGATGTCAGGATAGGAGTGTCATTTGTAAGGCCCAGGAGGTAATTGTTTCAGTCTACTTGGCACTAGTGAAGCCTCAGTTGGTGTATCATATCCAGTTTTTGGCACCACACCTTCAGATGTGAACACTCTGGAGAGAGTCCAGAGGAAAGTAAAAAAAAGGATCAGAGGTTTGGAAAACAGGAAAGACCAAAAGAAGTGTTTCTTCTAGAGAAGAAGAGGCTGGGGATGGACACCTGCTAACAGTCTTCAAATACATTAAGGGCAGTTATGAAGAGGCTGGTTATCAACTGTTCTCCATGTCCACTGAAGGTAAGATGAGGTAATGGGCTGGATGTCCAGTAAAAGAGAGTTAAGTTGGATATTAGGAAAGACTTTCTAAGGATAAGGCTAGGTAAGCACAGAAAAAAGTTAGCCCAAGAGGTGGTGGAATCCCTCTCACTGGAAGTTTTTAAGAACAGGTTAGAAAACAAAGAGCTGTCAGGGATGGTCTAGGTTTACTTGACCCTGCCTCAGCCAGTGGGGGCTGGACTTGATAACCTCTCCAAGCCCCTTCCAGTCCTACATTTTTTTTTTCCTTTTTGATTCTATGAAACCCAGTGTGGGCGGGTTCCCTTGAACTCTTTTGGTCCAGAAAGGAAAGTGGGAAGGATTATGTTGCAGATGAAACTGGCCTGGGGGAAAGGCAAGAGAGGGAGGTGTGGAATTAGGGGAAGTGTTTCACAGGGACGGATTAGAGGCTGCAGACAGGAAAGGGAGAAGAAGACAGCTGAGGCAAAGCCACCCAGCGCCGAGCTGGTGCATCCTGGCTGGGGAAGCCGCGGGCCTCCCTCGAAGTGTCAAGGCTGTTAAGCAAATGGAGGGGGGAGCAGCTGCGGTCCTGCCCAATGAGGAAGTATGTGAGCTGAAACCAGGCTGGGAGGAAGTAGCCGGGGCTACCACAGAAAATGAGGAAGCGAAGGTTTCGCTCACCCTGAACGCAGGTCTGGGAAGCAGCGCGCTGGGGTCGAGCCGGGACCCCGGCAGCAAGGCACAGCGGCTGCTGCCTCCGCTTCCCGTTGTGCTGCTCCTGGGCTGGGGGCGTCCCCCCGGGGGGAACCCGCCCCGCTGAGGTGTGGACGCTCCGGCAGCCTCGCCGGGGGGCTCAGCTGCAGCTTGCCCGCGGCCACCGCCTGCCTCGCTCAGCCGGGGAAGGGCGCCGTTTCCCGCCCCGCGGCCAGGATCCCGGCGGATCGCCAGCCCGCGGCACTCCCCGTGCGCCGTGCCTAGGTAAGAGGCGCTGCCTGCTCCGGCGGGGGCGGGGGGTGGGGCGCGCTGGCAGGGGCACGCTCGGGAGTCCGGCTGGCTGCGAAGGCAAGGACACGGGTTGTCGCTTTCGTGGCCCTGCATCTAGCCCGTCGCTAGCGGATCGGAGAGCGGGGGAAGCTTCGCGGCTGGACTGGGCTGCCGTTGTCAGGCTCACGTTAGGAAAGGGGCGCGCACGGGATGAGCGTGGATCGATTTCTTCCGCGTTCGCCTTCAAGGTGCTTTATACCGAACTGCCCGTCGCAGCGTCTTCCACCCTTCAAATACAGCCTGGGAGGATGTTTTGCCCCGTTCCTAGTACGTTGGGTTGCATCAAGTAACAAAACATTTAGTAGAGGGCCCCAAGTTGCAAAATTCACACACTCCCTCACACACACCCCCCCGCGCCAAGTTCTGAGGTGTTCAAATCTGCAGTTTTTGTTTGGGCCCATCCCTAAGATAACATTTAAATTTCCTTCACACCTAAAAGCCAAAAGTTTCCCCAACTAGGTTTCTTTGTTGCATCCTATGCTTACTTTTCATGTATAATTTGAAAAACGGTGGAGTAAATGATACAGGGAAAAATACACACCATACCCATGGCAAATCAAAAATACGAATTAGTCAGTCAAACAAAATTATTACGGACACTTTTTAAAAATACTTAATAAAGTCATAAGGAAAAAAATAACACCAAAAAGCAATTTAAGGAGGCATATTCCACTAAACTGCTTACTTTGAAAACAAATAAAATATACCAGTTTGAAAGCAAACAAAAACCTCTGTAAATTACAGCTGTCTTTAAAATCAACACAAACCAGTATTCAAGTAAATGAGCCTACTTAGATACATGAATGTGAGACTGATTTGTTCTGTAAACATAACAAACAATGCTCACAGTTTGCATGGGATGAAGTTATTACAGGGATTCTAAATACAATGTACTAATTCAGGGGTTTGAAGCCTGACCATTTTTTTTGGTCAAATGTCTTTGATGATTTTTTCTAAGGAAAAAAATGACAGACTAGCATTAGACACACTGAAATGAGTTGGATGCTGTCACCACTATTTATTTCAGTTTTACACCAGTGAAACTCCATTGACTTTAATAGAGTCACAGGTACGTAAAACTGGAGGAGTATAGCAAGTGGTGTGTCAGGCCAATTTTTGGGCCAATCCAACATTCTTTTCTTAGCCACAAATACCACTGACTTCAGTGGAGCAGGATCAAGCCCCAAATTCCCTAATTTGGCTTAATTATAAAGTAGTTTTGGAAAGCATCTCCCTCTTATGACAATTTTTTTTTCCATAATTCAACAAGCCATTCACATTCTCACTTATAATTTTTGTTAATATCCTTTATTTTGGGCTTTGTCTTGCAAAGTATACTTTGTACAAAGTATTTTCATTTTCTGGACCTTTGGACCCAAATGTGCAGTCTGATCCACATGCATTGACCCTGCACAGATCTGATAAGAAGATCAGGGCCATAAACTGTTACAGCCTGAGAGCACTTGAAGGGGGTACTTTTACAGGAACTATGACTCTTTCCTTTCTCAGCCATTTGTTAAGCTTAAGACTGATAAATGCAGAAAGAAGGAAGCTTGAGACATGAGTGTTTTTATTTTCTGACAGTTTTTTGTGGAGAGGAAGGTTATGAAGAAGGCCTCATCTTGAATAGATAAAACAACTTGGAATAAATGTTTTTAAACCATTTTAGGAAGATCAGAATGACTAAACTAATGACTAATATTTGCTCTTATTTTCATGTTCAGTTGAAGGAATCATTAAAATCCATAACAGTATTTTATAAAGCTTTCAGGTTTTGTTTCTACTGAAAAATATTAACGCCCAGTAAAATGAAAGTTGTAAATTTTACTCGGTTACATTTCTACTTTCAAGTCATCATGGTTGTACTTATGTAATTGAGAGCGAATTTGACCTAAAGTCGGGGGGCAAGTTATTTTTGGAAGAGGTTAATAAGTGTCTTTTAAAAAATACTAGGAGCACAAAAAAAAAAAAACCTGTTAAAAGAGTAGTATTAATGTTATAATGTTTTCAACTTTAGTAAAAACAAGGAGGAGTCTTTGTGGCTACCTTAGAGACTAACAAATTTATCTGGGTACAAGCTTTCGTGGGCTAGAACCCACTACATTGGATGCATGGAGTGAAAATCCATGCATCCGATGAAGTGGGTTCTAGCCCATGGAAGCTTATGCCAGATAAATTTGTTAGTTGATTCCTTTTTTCTCTTTCCATTTGCTGTGTAAGTGCCTACTCTTGTTCCCACTAAAGTCAATGGTAAAACTGCTGTTGAAGTCAGAGGATGCAAGTTTTAGATTTTTTTAAGGCAAATTACATTTTTCTTTTCCTTTCCAAATGCTGATATGATATACTGCATTGAGATAAAACTTGGCAATAGTATTCATGTTGTATGAGTCTGATGCTGTTTGAGAATGTTATTTATGTTAATTTCGATTTTGTAAGTGTGCCTAATTAGTTGATCTACAGACTGATTCAAAACCTACTAAAGTTATTAGAAAGACTCCCACTGATGTCACCGGGCTTTGGATCAGGCCCTAGAGGCAGAGGAGGATAGGGAGTGACTAAGCCAAATACTTCCTCCATTTGCATTTGGTTAAATTCAGAGTAACCCCAGCGAAGTAAAGGAAATGAATGTAGCTACTATAGTAACTGAGAGAGCAAAATTTGGCCCTTAGAAAATATGTGAATGTTAATGGAATATTATAGATCCATTTCTCTCATTTGAGTGAGGTAACTCCACCGATAGCAGTGGAATATTCCATATTTACACACTGGTGAAACTGAGCAAAGAACTGAGCCCTGCATAATTAGTTAGCCAGGGATTTCAATTAGGCTACTCAAGTACTTTGTGAATTGGGGCCAAAGTGCTTAAAACCTCTCAGGATCAGGCCCTAGACAGTTATCTCATCAGGTCTAGCTCAAATGATCGTTTATTCAGTTTTGGCCTGATCCTGTAATATCTTATCAGTGAGAGCTGTTGATCCCACATAAGTCAATGGATCCAGTCGCGTGAGTAAAGACTTCTCTCACATGGACAAGGGTTTGCAGAGTCAGGTCCTTTAATTGCAAACTGAACAATATTGTTTTATTATAAGAAAAGAAATTTCACATTACAAATCCTATTTTCATTTGAAATAACAAGAACATCTTTTTAAATGTCTCACCTTACAGTTACTGAAAATCCTCTCTTCTCTTTTGGTATATGAGTAGTCTCACTGATTACTCCCATAAGTAAAGACAAATCATGTGATTAAGTTTTGCAGGATCAGACCTTGCACACTATCTGCATAGTGGAACACCTAAGGAATACACTGAGCAATTATTACTGGTTTTGTTAGTATTATAATTTTGGAAATGCAAAAAGATATTTTGTTGCAAAGTTATAGTTAAAATTACAGAAATAAAATGCTGAAGTTAAGCTTCCAACAACAATATTAACTTGCTCATATGGTATACGTGTTTATGATTTACATCTTACAAAGAATGACAGCTAAAGATATGCATTTAACCAGAAAAAAACAAAGACAAAGTACTATGTGTGATTTATAGCTGAATTAATGTTGCACTTGGACCTCTCATTTTTGCATTCCCAGAATTTTTGTAATTTTAAGTGAGCAATTGCAACGCTTCATTACCGTGATGTTTTAACCTTAGTGGAAACTAAAGTTCCCCTCCTTGGGGGTGAATCCACTAAGAGTGTACGAGGCATTGTTGTTGCAGGGAGGTGCAAATTGTGCTTCTGTAGGGCAGAGAGATCAATCCAGACCTCACTGTAGTATAAGATTATGGAGAAATATACATACATTTGATACAAAATATCACCTACTGCAGTGGAATGAAGTTATGTTATAAAGTTTTTAGCCTCTCTTTTGATTATTGTTCACATTCCAAAGTTAAAAATAGGTTATAACTTCCTGTCCATATAGTCAAATTGACTAGGTGAGCACTGCAAGAAAAAGCATTTTAACTTTATGGTTTGCGTTTTTGTATAACTGCACGTGATTTCATTTGGCTTGCACTTTTGCTGCTGTGTGTTTTTATCCTTTTGCAAAGCGGTGAGATTTGTAAATTTGCAATATGAAAATTCAGCCTGTTGTAGTGAAGCAGCTCTTACGTTGGTAATGCAGCTTACCCTGTCACGAACCCCCAGTGTGGGTGGAGATAGGTTGGGGAAGCAGGTGCAATAATGGCAGGAAATGTAAGAATAAAAACTGTACCAGGGAAATAAGTATTATAGAATTATACAAATACTTAAGGATTATAGAGCACAGAAGCATTTCCTAAATCTTTTTAAAAACTGCATTAAAATCCTTACCTCATAGTACAGATTCATCACAATTAGCAGTGCTTTCTTTCCCCCACATATACACATTCTTTTTTAAACCCCTTGGTTATGTGTTGTTTTAAGTTGCTGGGGTAAGTGAGATAAGACTACGTTCAAGATCCATATTCTGACCTCATCTACACAGTCGTATGGAAGTCAGTGGAGTTCCTCTCCCTTTAAAATTATGTAACTGAGAGCAGAATCAGACTTTAAGGTAGTTAATTTAAAATTTACACCACTGAACTAGAAGTGATCAAATTCTGCTCTCAGTTACACAAATTTTAAATCAAGAGGGACTCCATGGACTTCGATGGAATTACTTGCAATTTAAAATGTCACAGAGGGAAACTGACTCTCTAGAGTTACTTTTAATTTAAATTAGTGAATTGAGAGTAGAATTTGGTCCAAAGCACAGATAGTTTTTCAAAGTTGTACTATATTCTGATACACCAACATTTACATTAAAAATCTAGTGTGGGAGTTTTATATGTAAAGATCAGGAAAATGCACAGTAGTCTGATTTGCACTCAACCAGTTCAGGTACATGCTCTTAGAGCTCTTGTGTATTGCAGTACTCCCACTTTTGAAAATGTGGCCTGTATCATTTATGTGTGAACTCAGACTGTTTATTTCACTCAGTCAAATCGATGATTTTGACATGGTGGAAAGAACTTTTGAATATAAAATCTCCTCCAACATCTAAGCCTTGTTACATATGATACATTTAAAAGAAGATGATGGACAATTAATGCAGTATATGCCTGAGTTAAAAGGGGAAAATTTACTGCACATCAAAGCAGATATGTGAATTCAATAGGATACCTTTTGCTAGGAGGGCTGTAAAACAGATAGTAGCATGTGGCAATTATTTTTGTAAATGAGATGACTGGGTTAGCTGCCTTTTAGATCAAGAGGATGTCCAATAAATTGACAAGAAATATGTTATTTTTATCCAAACTATGACCATTTTTTGTTTAAAATAGAGTCCCTGGTCTGAGGTTGTCAGGGTGCCAGGAAGCCATATATGGAAAAAGTGATTGGTAAAGAGGGAACTCTTTTGGAGTGACAGGTAAATCTTTGCAAAAAGAAAAGGAGTACTTGTGGCACCTTAGAGACTAACCAATTTATTTATAAATTTATAAATTGGTTAGTCTCTAAGGTGCCACAAGTACTCCTTTTCTTTTTGCAAATACAGACTAACACGGCTGTTCCTCTGAAACAGGTAAATCTTTCATTCTCAGTTCTGATGGGGGCTTTGTGTGTCATGCAATGCCTGGGTAAACTGGATTTGATGAGTGGACAGAAAGAATAGTACGGATCTGATGGACATAAAAATCCCCAGAGAAGTGATACAGAAAAAAGTGCCAAAAGAGGAGGGCACAGTTTCCACCATAATATCCACTGGATATTTTTATGTGTAGTAGCAACAGTAGGCGTGGCTACTGTTTAGTAGATGCATCCCATGCCCAAACAAAGGAAAAGGGCCACAACATCAGTACTCTAGAAGCAAATTCCTATATTGCCTTTTTTCTGGCAAGTGTCGAGCTGCACTGACCAGGGAGTCAGCAAGTAACCTGACTTGGTGTTCCAGCAACTCTCAGTGACCTCAAGGGTAGTCAAACCATCATAAGCCCAGGAGAAAGAAAAAGTAAGTGACCAGCCAATCAGTGGTGAAGATGTTCTGAGCGGGATTGATTAGAGGATGAGGGAACAAGAGCAGCTTGGAAAACAAGAGCAGATATTAGAGAATATTTTAGAAGCTTTAGGGATATGGAGATCTAACAGGTGCCAGGTAATCATAATACTCTGATCCAGATCCAGCAGCTAGGATAGAATGAACCTCAGTGGTACCAGTATTGGTCATTGTTTCATACCTGATGTAGTGGGCACTATACAGTCATTTACAATTTGCAACACAATAGCTAATATTGCTCAGAAGACAGCACAAGAGAACACTTTTGGCTACCAAATATTTTCCCCGCCTGGCAGCTTCTTATAGTGGCAGCAATGCAAAAACTAGAAACATATTGCCTATTGGCCCAGAACGCTCTGGGGCCAGGTGCATCCTCTTTCTGCCAAGAATGAGAAAGGGGCCTTTATCAAGAGAAATTTTCCTCCCATTGTGAAACTATTTTTGATTGCCTCATAAAGTAAAACAAATAAATTTCAGCAGTTTTAGCTGAACTGTTTGTTCTGTGGATACAGAATAGTGTCCACAGGACACAAAGCTAGATCTTCTCTAGAATAGTTTAGACTGGTGACACACTGAAGTACTAGGAGTGGTTAGAAGCCTTTCATTCCACAACATGTCCTCCAGATACGTGTCTTGGTTGGTTGAAGGCCAGGCAGGAAGAACTGGCTCCACTGCTGGAGGAAAGTGTAAATGCCTCTTTTAGGGAGACAGGTTGATGGCTTCTCTTACAGAAGCCATTATCTGGGCTTTGCTTAAGAAACCAACCCTTGATGTTCACAATCTGACTAACCGTTAGCCATAACATCCTCTATTAGCAACATTTTTATTTTTTCTTTGGCTCTTTCTTGGTGGAACCCTTTCCTTTGGGACTGAACTTGTCTGCCAGCATGGCTGTCTGCATGGACACGGGGAAATGTAAATTGTACCCTTTCTACACCAGTGAGGGTTAATTTCACCTGTTTCCTGTTGATACCTTAATCTTAGAAAAATTAGACTAACTCAGTATACTTCAGCAAAGTTTACCAGGAACATTGCTGAATAAGCTTTTCGGTGTACTGTAATCCTTTCTGTCCTAGGAGATGAGAAGGCAGACTAACTTGTTTGTGCAAGTCCCATCTTAGTTTCGCACTTAACACACTTTTAAATAAGATACTGCAAATTTATCAGTAAAGATCTTGTGTCAGGTGACATCTCTCTGAATGAGGAAAGGGCCTGATTCTGCCACTTGTATTTTCATTGAGTTGAATCTTAGTCGAATATGACTATTCACAGAGCAAGGTAATTCTCAGGCAAGGTAAGGACAGTAAATTGGCCTAAAGTGAGCAAAGTGCCCATTCAGATACCTGTCTAGTTTAGTATTAATCTGACTTGATGTGATCTGAGAGACAACCCAAAGAAGAAAAATACCTGGAGAGACTCAACACTAGAAAATAGTTTAACAGCAAGTTTCAGTGCAATGAATGAATTAGCCTGTGATTTAAGCCTTCTTACTTTAAGAATACATGGTTATGGTGGTTGATAATACCTCTTTATTTAAGGAGAACACTATTATTTATATGTAGGGTTTTTAGAACTGAATTTAAGGCTGAGATGTTCAAAGCTGAGTAGGGGAATGGGAGTCAAAATTCTTTAGGCAACTTTGAACATCTCAGCCTGAAACTACTGGTTTAAAAGATGCTGTGAAATCCTTTGCTGGGCCAGATAGGACAGTGTATTATTATAAGGAATGTGATCATTATTCCAATCAAATTTTTCTAAATGACCCTTGTAGCACTGATTAATTTAAAAAATGCACCACTAATTTTGCCCTCGGCCTACATTTAAATAAGGCTGTGCATGCATGTCACCCACTGTAATGCCCTTGCACAATTCTTTTTCAAGTAAGCAGATGTTCAGCTTTTGCTGAAGCACCTCTCATTTTGAGGGAGGGCTTGTATTTTCTCCCATCTCCTGTTTTGTTTCTGGTGAGATCCTCCTTTACTAGGCAGCCTCAGCTTCCAGAGTTGATACACTTGAGTTCAGAGGGGTAGCTAGTCTCCTGGAGCCCATGCTAGAATGTCATAAACAAGGATGAGTCAAACCCAGGGTTTGAAGGGATGGTGTGCACACACATCCAGATTTAGGGCCTGAGCCTGCAAGGTGCTGAGTCGATCCTGAATGAGGCCAAGCAGCCACACAACCAGTTGCAATCTGTGGGAGTTAAGGATGCACACCACTATAAGGAGGTGCTCAGCATTGTTGCTATTTCTTTTGTTTGGCAATCAGGCTGAAAATCTCCAAGGTTAGCCTTTCTGGAAATTGAGTGTTCCTCTCCTACAGCATTCCAGTACTTCAGTTTCTTCTCCCGCATGAACCCAGGAAGCACAGGGGTACATCAAACAATTTTCTTTAAAGTTAACCTCCATAAAAGAGTTGGGTGAAAGTTTGATTTGTATTTTATCCTTCCTTACTGGTTTGTCATAATGGCCTCGGGATTACAATTCTGATCTCCTCTAAAAGGAGAATAAGCTCCATCTGGAAATGTGCTTCACTGCCATATTTACTGCCACTGCCTCACTGGTCCTGAAAATATCCAGGGCATTGGATAGACAGTTATGGTTATTTTTAGTGTTTCTCCTTGCAAATGTACTGAGAAAGTTCTTGTTTAATTCCTAAACTGCTTTTCCCAATTCTGCAAGTTCAGTTTGCAGTTCACCCCACTCTGCTGTAATGGTTTCTTTTGGTTTCTATGTTTAGCATCCCAACTATGTTGTTTTATTTTCACTTTTTATGTGTTAGCATTTCTCTTTATTTGTATCCTTTTCAGTTGCTGCTTTTTTTTTTCTTTTCTGTGCTACTGTACTTTACATTTTTGATAAATTGTGCCTAAACATAAGGCATAGAAAACAGCAGAGGACAAACTTCACTTTATACCAAAGTATGACCAGAAATCAAGTGGGTTCAAACATGGCAAACTAGGCATCATTAAGCATACTAGAAGGGGTGCAAAGAGGCCATACAGCAGCCAGAGCATCCAGGATAAAATCTAGTCAGCCAGATTTCTTCCTGAGGGTTCTCAGGGAGCGCACACCAGTGGGGCAGCGACCTCACCCTTGAAAATGATGCAACATACTTCCGTCTCTATATGTAGATGGGTCTCCTGGACAGTGCAATGATGGAGCTGTGGTCCTACCTCTTTTCAAGTGACCAGGGCATGAGAATGGATAAGGGACTATGCTTCCCCATGGAATTCTGATAGCCCCTTAGTAAGAGGCAGAAAAGCTCCTTGCATTGTCTCCTCCTATCATGTGCAACTTCATCGAGGCTATATCTGGTCCATGCAAAGTAATGCACATTGGAAAACATAATCCCAACTATACATATAAAATGATGGGGTCTAAATTACCTGTTACCACTCAAGAAAAAGATCTTGGAGTCACTGTGAATAGTTCTCTGAAAACATCCACTCAATGTTTAGGGGCACTAAAAAACAAACAGAATGTTGGGAATCATTAAGAAAGAGATAGATAATAAGACAGAAAATATCATATTGCCACTATATAAATTCATGGTATGTCCACATCTTGAATACTGCATGTAGATGTGGTCACCCCATCTCAAAAAAGATATATTGGAAAAGGTTCAGAAAAGGGCAAAAAAAGATGATTAGGGATATGGAATGGCTGCTATATGAGGAGAGATTAATAAGACTGGGACTTTTCCACTTGGAAAAGAGACGACTAAGGGAGGATATGGTAGCGGTCTGTAAAATTATGACTGGTGTGGAGAAAGTAAATAAGGAAGTGTTGTTTACTTCTTCTCATAACACAAGAGCTAGGGCAGCCAAATGAAATTAATAGGCAGTGGATTTAAAATAAACAAAAGGAAGTCACACTTAGTCAACCTGTGGAACTCCTTGCCAGAGGATGTTGTGAAGGCCAAGACTATGGCAGGGTTCAAAAAAGAACTAGATAAGTTCATGGAGGATAGGTCCATCAATGGCTATTAGTCAGGATGGGCAGGAATGGTGTTCCTAGCCTCTGTTTGCCAGAAGCTGGGAATGGGTGACGGGATAGATCACTTGTCTGTTCATTCTCTCTGGGATACCTGGCTTTGGCCACTGTCGGAAGATGGGATACTGGGCTAGATGGACCTTTGGTCTGACCCAGTATGGCCATTCTTATGTTTTTATCTTCTTATTGTTTTTGTACAGTTCTCTGCAGTGTTCTGCCTCCAAGTGCTTGCTGTATCATAGAATTAATTGTTTTAAACTAAACTTGGCTTGAAAAGTTCTCTCTGGGACTACAGTATATTATATATTCAGATTCAGCCTTGGGCAAACATTTATGTCTTTGTTATTTAAAATCTCAAAATATGAGTTTATGCCTCTAATACTCATTATGGGTTTAAATGAAGTCAATGGAAAGTCTTCCATTGGGCCTGATCCAAAGCTCGAGATCAATCAGCCTGAACCTGCTCTATTTGAAGTCAGTGGTAGCTCTGCCTCTGTCTTTGACAAGAGCAAAATTGGGCCCATAATTGTATATATATATATATATATATATATATTCTCAGACTTTACAATACACACGTAATTATGCTTATTACATTATATAGTATTATTATTCAGTGTATGACAATACACTGTATGATAGTGTAACAATTTTAGAAAACAAGTGTTTTGCCTACAGTGGAACTGAATTCATAACAAAAAATGGACACAAGGTATCATAAAAAGTCTTGCTTGCATATACTGTAATTTAGTTCAATAATTCTTTAAGAATTAAGGTTGGCTGTTGGTTCCATGAACTGATTATATTACTGTGCTCCCCAATACAGGCTTTGTCAGTATTGTCAGCTTGATCGTAGAATAAGAGTTAATGAACATTATTACAATGTAATCATTGTGAACACACAACATCAGTTGGAGTCAATGAGAGTTCTGTGTGTGCAACTAGAGGCAAATCCTGCTCCTTTTCCACCCCATTTACTCAAGCTGTGCACTGGGTCTAGTGTCAAACCCATTACACATCTTTGTGGTGCTGGCATATTCGGTATGCTTGTTTAATTGTCAATGCACAGGAAAATCTCATTCATGTGCAAGTATTGAGGAGTAGCCAGGCTACAGGACAGTCCACCAGAAATAACTGAAATGCTTTCCATTCAGCATTAGCAAATCCCCATCAGGTCCTAATTTTGGCAGCTGGCAGAGTGGATACCATGCATTGAAAATCATTTTGCCTATAAGGGATCATTCTTCTATCCAAATGTTGCAATTTGGGTCCCAGATGAAATGTTTGCTTTCATAGAGGGCATCTTTCTGCCAGAGGCACTGGATGCTTCATGTCAGCATAAGTATTCTCTAGGCAGGTAGCAAAAGGATGATTTAATAACCACTAAATATGTGATTTGTTTTTAAAAAAGCAGAAGTAATATTTTAAACTAAATGTAAAAGGAAATAGTAGGGCCCTACTCTTGCCCCACTGAAAAAAGATATAATCAAGGGGACACTCACTATGTGAGGCACAAATGCCAGGCAATTTTTCAATAACTTGCTTTATTTAAAGGACCTGATTAGGATGACATGATTTTCAAAACAACACCTGTCAAAGGGTTGTGGGAGAGGGGAGAGTCCACCAGTCATGGTCTTGTTGGGGAGGTGAAGATTCAAGTGGGAGAATTTTGGGATCAAAAGGGGGGGGTTGAGGTGAGGTGAGGTTCTGCTCCTCTCTCTCCTCTCCCCAGCCTCAGCACAGAAGCACTAGGAGTAGCACTGAAACAGCTTTATAAATGTCAAAACCAGTCCCATTTTTTTATAACCCAAAGCCAGGAGAGCTCTCAAAAAAATCAGGAAATTCTTGTTTTTTTTCCAGGTATCATAGAATATCAGGGTTGGAAGGGACCTCAGGTGGTCATCTAGTCTAACCCCCTGCTCAAAGCAGGACCAATCCCGAATTTTTGTCCCAGATCCCTAAATGGTCCCGTCAAGGATTGAACTCACAACCCTGGGTTTAGCAGGCCAACGCTCAAACCACTGAGCTATCTGTCCCCCAGGGTATCTACTCACCCTATTGGTGGGAGGTACAGTGTTGCCAACTCTTGTGATATCTGCTATTTCTTTTTAAATCCCCATCTCCTGGAGTCATCTGATTACATGAGAATCTCAACTTTCACTTAAAATAAAAAGGAAGTTTCTAGTCCATGTGCTTGCAGAGAAAAGCTTGACAATGTGAACCCAAAAGGCTCAAAGACCAGAAGGCAAATACAAAATGTTTTTTCTTTAACATATCATTATTTTTAACCAATTTAATGGTATTTTGGACCCGTTCATGATTTTTGAATGCTTGGGGTTGGCAATATGTGAAAGGCCAGGAGAAGGGCTGTCCATGATGTGTCACAAAAAAACCAGGAAAAAACACTGTTTTCTGTATAGCTGAGAAAATACACTGGGACAGGTGCTGAACACAAGGACATTCCCAAATTTCAGAGACATGAGATTACCTTAAACCCATTCCTGCTCCCAATGATGTCAACGGCAAAGCTCCCATTGACTTCAGTAAAGAGGAACTTTGGGTCCAAGATATGACTAGTGGTTCAAAGATCTTCTTCTGTATAAGAGTCAGCATATAGTATGTCCTGTTCCCAGACCAAAACTTAATTAAATTGGAGTTATGTTTAAGAATACACGTCACTATCCTAAATTATTTTTTTTAAAGGCTTACAGGAACATTTACAGCTTAGAAGCAACCACAAGAAATTCAGGCAATTCAAAGTTAAGGGTGAATGTAACTGAAACTCAACTACTTTAAAGTATGAGTATGCACAGGAAGGGTATCCCTCAAACAAGATGATTTTTATCTCAAAAGTATGGAAGCAGAGTAAGTGTTGAGGCAGTGGTAAAAATGGAACTTGCTATTAGGGTTGTCAATAGACTTTCAGAATGTAACAATCAGAGGTGCAAAGGACAGCATGCTATGCAATGAGGAAAGTTTTTGGTACCCAAGAAAGGAGTATCTTAGAGTTTGAATTACAATCAACAGCAGAGACAAATAAAGAGTAATTGAACATTTGCAATAGAAGTTAGGTGATACTGGAGTCAGAAACAACAGCCTAGTACTTAAAGCGATCAAAGAGGATGGAAGTGGTCGGAACTACTTTGGGTCAAGAGTAAGATCGCTATCTACCAGTTGCTTTATTGCCACTGAGAGCAGGGAAACCAAATGTTGGGCGGTTGGGGTGGGGGAAAGGGTGAAGGTGACTGCAGGCTTTGAGGTGGGTGGAGAAGCACTGGGTGAAGTCTGCAAACATACTGCCTTAGGCTTTCATACATAATGCAGTCAGCCCTCCAAGGAAACCCCAGTGTGCTACATGAAATTTATTGTGGATTCCATGGAGGTCACTCTTTCCCCTGAATCAGTATTGAACTATGTTTCAGCATGATGTTCAGGGGCATTGTGAGGAAGTGCCATCTATTGGATGAGATATAAAATCTAACTCTTGACCGCTTGTGATCATTAAGGATCCCAGGGATTTTGTGTAATAAATAGAAAAAGTAGTCATTCCAGTTTGCATGGCTGAGTTTGTTACTCTCCTAAACTGCATATTATTAAACAGCTACTAAGTTCCTCAACTTCTGGATAATTTTCCCTTTTTCCTTTCCTTGGGCTTAATGTGAATAAAAACTCACTTTTATAGTAGACAGTGAAAACAAAAAGAAAAGGAGTACTTGTGGCACCTTAGAGACTAACCAATTTATTTGAGCATGAGCTTTCTTGAGCTACAGCTCACTTCATCAGATGTATACCGTGGAAACTGCAGCAGACTTTATATACACACAGAGAATATGAAACAATACCTCCTCCCACCCCACTGTCCTGCTGGTAATAGCTTATCTAAAGTGATCAACAGGTGGGCCATTTCCAGCACAAATCCAGGTTTTCTCACCCTCCACCCCCCCACACAAATTCACTCTCCTGCTGGTGCTAGCCCATCTAAAGTGACAACTATTTACATAATCAAGTCGGGCTATTTCCTGCATAGATCCAGGTTTTCTCACATCCCCCCCCACCCCCATACACACACAAACTCACTCTCCTGCTGGTAATAGCTCATCTAAACTGACCACTCTCCAAGTTTAAATCCAAGTTAAACCAGAACATCTGGGGGAGGGGGGGGTAGGAAAAAACAAGAGGAAACAGGCTACCTTGCATAATGACTTAGCCACTCCCAGTCTCTATTTAAGCCTAAATTAATAGTATCCAATTTGCAAATGAATTCCAATTCAGCAGTTTCTCGCTGGAGTCTGGATTTGAAGTTTTTTTGTTTTAAGATAGCGACCTTCATGTCTGTGATTGCGTGACCAGAGAGATTGAAGTGTTCTCCGACTGGTTTATGAATGTTATAATTCTTGACATCTGATTTGTGTCCATTTATTCTTTTACGTAGAGACTGTCCAGTTTGACCAATGTACATGGCAGAGGGGCATTGCTGGCACATGATGGCATATATCACATTGGTGGATGTGCAGGTGAACGAGCCTCTGATAGTGTGGCTGATGTTATTAGGCCCTGTGATGGTGTCCCCTGAATAGATATGTGGGCACAATTGGCAACGGGCTTTGTTGCAAGGATAAGTTCCTGGGTTAGTGGTTCTGTTGTGTGGTATGTGGTTGTTGGTGAGTATTTGCTTCAGGTTGCGGGGCTGTCTGTAGGCAAGGACTGGCCTGTCTCCCAAGACTTGTGAGAGTGTTGGGTCATCCTTTAGGATAGGTTGTAGATCCTTAATAATGCGTTGGAGGGGTTTTAGTTGGGGGCTGAAGGTGACCGCTAGTGGCGTTCTGTTATTTTCTTTGTTGGGCCTGTCCTGTAGTAGGTAACTTCTGGGAACTCTTCTGGCTCTATCAATCTGTTTCTTTACTTCTGCAGGTGGGTATTGTAGTTGTAAGAAATTTGTAAGGATTTGTGCTGGAAATGGCCCACCTGTTGATCACTTTAGATAAGCTATTACCAGCAGGACAGTGGGGTGGGAGGAGGTATTGTTTCATATTCTCTGTGTGTATATAAAGTCTGCTGCAGTTTCCACGGTATACATCTGATGAAGTGAGCTGTAGCTCACGAAAGCTCATGCTCAAATAAATTGGTTAGTCTCTAAGGTGCCACAAGTACTCCTTTTCTTTTTGCGAATACAGACTAACACGGCTGTTCCTCTGAAACCAGTGAAAACAAAGGTAATCCTGAACCAAATTAACAATATAATCTAAACAATATAATCTAGGCACAGGAAAGTTACTAGCAATCATAATATGTCATGTGTGAAAAATATGAAGATGAGAAATGAGAATTGACTTACTGATATTTTAAGTCCATCATACTTGTTAAAAATACTGTAAAAATGTAAGTTTCTGCTTTCAAAGTGGAAAAAAATAAGTATGGATTTATAGCACCTCTGTAACTACCCCAATTTACAACAGCATCAAAGGTAGTATTAAAGAATTCTATGGACTATATATTAACCTCAATCCACACACAATTCACAGATATAGATAGCTAATGGTGAGAAATATTTGGATGTTATCCTTGTGTGTTATAAATGTTATATTGCGGGTGTTCCCTTGCATGCTAATCCTACTACACTTTTTCTGTCCATGGATCAAGGGCAGTTTATGGACTTTAATGCATTAACCAGGTTGTTCTGATGTGAGGCCAGAGTGATGTGTAATATACTGTATATTTCATCTTGGTCCAGATCTTCAGCTGGTCTCTGTTGACATACCTTTATTGATTTCAACAGAGCTATTAATTTACAGTAGCTGAGGATCGGGCTCCTTTTACTTACAAATAGCAAAGTGCTATCGCTTCGTGTTTTTAATAATCTGTCACACCAGTTCACTACAGAATAGAGGCTGATGCAGAGCAGGTATGAAATGCTCACAGCTGGATCGGCTAGTGTTGAAACTGCCACCAAATATATATTCTCCTTTAGAAGCATGTTTAACTCCTTTAAGTATTAATGGGTGTTATA
Organism: Caretta caretta; assembly: GCF_965140235.1. NCBI lineage: Eukaryota > Metazoa > Chordata > Testudines > Cheloniidae > Caretta > Caretta caretta. The sequence continues at coordinate 85,298,992 of NC_134210.1, read as the reverse complement.
TAAGGAGAAAATATACACCTAGTTGTTAGACCAAAAATTGGAGTACTGTTTGCAAATTAGCTAATTTTGCTTGAAAGAATATTAACTAGGCCAAAATCCTACATATACTGACTTATCATTTTGAGTACAAAGGAATTCCTCAAAATCAGTATCTAATTCGTTTGGAAGAGTAATATAGGAAGCAGTCGTGCATAAAATATTTTAGGAAAAAGTTGTACACTAATGCTGTTCAAATTTCTCTTCAATATGTAATCAGATAATTGTGAAAGTTAAAGTTGTAAAAGATCTGTTGAATGATGTTTTTGCTAAGAGAGGCTTGTCCCTGTCAGCATATATTCATTTTGTGCAGTCTAGTTTTAAATGTTCCAAACTATAAGAGTTCCCACTACTTCCTTGGAAGTCCACTGCAGCATGCTACATCTTGTTGGTAGAAAGTTTTTGTTTTTGTTAAAGATATTCAGCCTACATCTTCTTTTTTCTTAATTTCATCCTATTACTCCCAGCTGTATCCTTGTGCATTACACTAATTCCTCTACACCCTTGTTTTTCACGCTGTTCAAATATGTACAGATTTTAACAAGCAAAACCCCACTTTATTGCCAGTTAGCCACGTTTTTAATATTCCCTCACAATTCAGTTCCTTTACTTCTGAGATTATGGCTGCAAGAGCAGACTCACTTGCTGTCCCCAGGTTTCTTTCAGTATTATTGTTTCTTCTCCTTACTGATTTTCTTATTATTTTTATTCTGGTAGCATCTATAGGTGCCAGATCTGTTGTGCTGGGTACTATATAAATGTATCACAGAAAGATGGTCCCTAAGTAGAAGAGGCAATAGGTGGACATAATGGATGTCATAATGGGGAGGGAACACAGACATAGCTCCTCTGTAACTTCTTCCAAATTAGTATTATCTGTGACTGTAATTAATGTGCCACTAAACTCTAGTATAATTTATGTTTTGTATTTCTGTTTTTTGGATGTGTATATATGATCTCAGTCTGTGTGGAAAGACCTACTTCCCTGATGTTATGCTGTTTGCCATACGGCAGGGGTACGCAACACTGACTGCCTTATTGGTAACTTAGCCAGCCACCCATCCATGGTGGCACCTAATTTGCTTATATATTTACATATATATATTTAAATTTAAACCAACCATAATATTTGCTTATAGTTCTATCTTCTTTGATAGATTATTGTCACAATTACAGGGCAAGGTGTATACTTAGACCCCTTTGCTGTCCCTCTTAAACTCAGACCTCTGGTTAACAGACTTTGTTTCCTGATTCAATCAGTCTTAGACTGAATCTTAGGGCTGCAGTCCCCTATTTCCCAACTGTGTTAACCTGACAGACCTAACTGTATTTGGCAGCTGCAAGAAATTTTCTTGCAGAGCCTATGACCAGCAGCTGATTAAAGTGACTCACAATAGCTTTTTCAAAATCAGTGTATTGTTTGTTCACCCAAACGATAAAACAAACCAACAAAGTTAAAATAACAAAAGGTCTATATGCCTGGATCTTTTCATTTCCTTGCACATTTTGGTAAGTGCTACTTAGCCCAGGTACCCACACTTCTGGGCTGGAGGTGTGGGGGCAGACTGCCCTGCTGCAGTTTCTCTATCCTAGTGTCTCTCCTGCAGTGTCTGCTCTGAGTAGCTGCTGCTCACTTACAAATCCCCTTTTTTACAGTTCGGTTTCCTGTGGATCTTGGGCCCCAGCCTGGAAATATAAGCCTGCTAATCTTAAGGGAGCCAGGCCTGGGGTAGGTAGGCACTTTCCACTTAATAGCCCACTCATTTTTTTCTTAAGGGCCTTTGAATTATTTTTCCTGCTTCACCCCCCCCCCCCCCCCCAGTATCTTATTTATAATCATTGTTTTGTTTCCCAACAGGCCCATACTGACTACTGAATTGAACCAGTCTAGTCACATATTCCAATAGCCAATGCAGAGCCAGATGGGGTTATCTTAATAGCTAGGTCACACATTTATAAAATTGTTACAGATTAACTCCGTTCTTCACAATAATCGACACTGCTTGTTGTCGGAGTGACCATAAGTAAAACACCACACTTGATAGCTTGGTCCTCACTATCCTGTTTCACAGGTAGGGCAGTTTAAGGTTCATGGACTGCAGCTAGCTCTAAAGTCACACATTATGTATTCCTGCCCTCTGTTATGGTACTTTTTTTCCCTTCTCACTTTGGCCCAAATACTTTCCCCTGTGAAAAGACTAAGGATAAGATTATGACACTCTTACTCATGCTGAGTAGTGCCTAATGCCATGAGTAGATCATTGAAATAAATGAGACTACTTGCGGATTAAGGTGCTACTCCATGTGAGTAAGAGTTCTAGAATCTGTCCCGAAGTAAATGGGCTTTGCACAGTATAGTTCCCTGAGGACTGGGGGAGACAGATCTTCTCTAGCTCTCCTCCACATTTGCATGTGCACCTCTGCATGGAGTTCTGGTCTGCACTGTTATGCATCCCTTGGCTATTCCCTCACACCTCTCCTACCCTGTCCTGGCATTGTCCATTACCCCCCACTCCACATTAGTCTGGATGGAATCTTGGTAGGGTGCCAAGTGATGATTTTGAGGGAAACACACTGGGCTCCTACGGTGGTTTAGGAGGAGGGGTAAGATTTGTGCCATAATCAACTTCTCTTAGTTGCGTCTGGATTGTTGATCCTATCATTGTATTTGAATCCCAGAAAGAAAGGCAAGTCAGTTATGTAGGAAACCACTGTAAAAGGAACAACTCCAGAGAGAGAAGTTGTCTAGTGCGTTTCATGTGTGTTTTTGTACCGGTGCATATCTATGTGCCATTATATCAAACATTTAAACACTGTCACTTGACCTGAATATACCTAACAATTCTTGAAGAAGAATTCAGGCATACCGAAGAAACTCTTACTGAACTCTATCAAAGTTACTATATCACCTTGCAAACTCATGTCTAATTTGTGATTCTCTGCTATAGTTATGAATAAATGGATTATAAATATTAAAGAGGCCTATAAGGATTCTTGCTGTTGTTATTTCTGTTATGACTGAGAAATCTTCAGCTTTTGTTAAATGGAACTTCTTATTTTTGTGTGCTGTAACAATCTTTATTTCATCTTCTAAAAAATTAAGAACTAATGCTATGTCCCTGAGGCCAGTCCTAGCATTCTGTCTTCAGCCATTCACAGTGCAGCTGTGCAGAGTGTGTAGCTGTCTCTTGGTTAAACTATGTGGCTTTTGTGTGTCCACTAGCTGCAGTGAGAAATGGAAAAGTCTGTGAGATTGTTACATGTATGGACAGATAAACATCTAAATGCAGAAAAGCAATGCACTGGTGACATTATGAGAGTAACCAACCAAATCTCAATGGGGTATTTCACAGAAACGGTTATAAGAAACTTCCTGTTTCAACTATTATCTACATTAAACTTATGCATTTACTCATATAGAAAGCCTATCCAGAATGTAATTTGCATGGCTTTCCAAGCTATCCAGGTTTTAGAAGGTTAAGGATACGGGATCCACATTGGACCACCTTATTTAGGGGAAATACTAGCTTGCTGGAGAGAAGTGGCTGTAGAGCTGCCTGGGAGGAGAAGAGAGCTCCTGTGAATGAGCTCCTTGTCTCTTGTACTTTTCACCTCCTAACCTGTGAGTGGCCTGTCTTCCTCATTCTGTGACCATGAAATCCCTAGGAGTTTCCACAGAGCAGAGCCATAATTGAATGGGGAGACAGATCATCACATCTTGGCTTAACGGATGCGACATAATTTTTACCTAGGAAGGGGGTTCTCCCTGCCCCAGTCGCCATTGTATAGTATTAATAATCCTCATTCTTTCCTGGCTGTACTTCTGGACAGAGCTGTCACTGAGGAGATCTAGAGCAAGACCCTCATCTGATGTAAATTGGCATAGCTCTATTATAGTCAGTGGAGCTATATGAATATTTAGTAGCTGAGAATCTGGCCTGTAAACCTGCAACCAATTCATAATTCTTCCGTGCCTCACTGATGCTCTCTCACACTACTGGGGGAGATACACAGAGCTAAACTTTAACTCAAAGCCACATTCCTGCCTGGATGGCATGTGAGGGACTCCTCAAGGGGAATTCTGGTAGACATTCACATAATTCACCCTTGTCCCAACTCTGACACCCCAAGGGAGGGTTGAGCATGTGCTCATTTCCATGCCCAGCATCTGCGCGAACTAGTACGGAGGGAGGTGCAGGGGCACTGCCTCTTGGTGAGTCCTGTGCCACAGATGAGGTTAGCTCTGCACATTGCCTATTCTCTCTAGCCATGCAATGACTGGCTCTTGCACAGCTACACAAAGCTGGGAGGAAGGCTTCTTGCATCCTCTTTTTCTCCTTGAACACCTGCACTGGGCCAGTCACAGTCTGATCCTAAGTATTCACTTAGAGGTTGCAAGAGGAAAGACAAACCAAAAACATTCAGTGCATCCTTCAACACCATTCCCCTAAGCTCAGTTAGCTCAGTTGCAATATGATATTTGAGCCAGCTCGAATTCATGACTCTGTGCTGGGAATGGGGATGCCACAGGCCCTTTTATAATACTTAATGTGCATGCTAAAAATGCTATATAAGGACTAGGTAATATTATTCCAAGATCAGTGCCCAGGCGGAAGTACCCCTTTAGAAGTAGCATATAGCTGCATAGCCCAAGAGCTTCTGTTCTCCAGTAGATGTGAAGCCTGTTTGATGGCTCTTGTGAGTTGCTCTTCTTCCAGAGCAAGTAGAAGAATGTTTCCTTTCTCACCTCCTTTGAAAGATGCTGCTTGATGGAATGATATAGGTTTAAATCGAACTTAAAATATTCCCTCCACCCCTGCAAAAAAACCCAACAAGCTAGCAAAGTCTTCTGTTTTGTTTGTAGGTGTAGCAGTAGGGATGAGTCCTGGTTCTGAACTTAGTTTCCTTTTGGTTCATACTTTTCCCCCTTCATTTGAATTCCAACTCAGTCTTTTGCTTTATCTTGGGCTTTAACCACACTGGTGAAAGTGACCTGGAGAATCTCACATTCTTCGATTTTTATGTTGAAAATGCACCTATTACTAAATTGTATTAAACACACGTACTTCATTTTCTAAAAAGAAACCAATTCAGTGACTAATTTAGACGAGGAACTATACTGTGGTTGTACAGCCAATCACTTCCTTTGCCAACAACAGTTCTCATCCTCATGGCATATAGCATTTTCACTGAAAGGAGGTCTCTCTTTTACAAGATACTAAAATCAGACAGGTAAGCTTTGACTAAATCCTTGGAAAACTACCAGAGATGAATTTTCATAGAGATGGGGTTTCATAAATTCAAATACTCACTCCTACCTTATAGCTAAAAGTCCTAGAAACTAAGAAATGTCAGTAACTGAAATACTGCAACACTAATAGATTTGTTTATTAATCCTGTGTGTTATCTGAAATTTCTGATGGATACCAAGAAAATACTGCCTTTATTTTTATTTCATTTTAGAACACCTTTATTGATTTTAAAACAGTAACATGGTAATGGCAAATGCAAAATAAATAAAACAAGCTGCAGTTACTTTCATCAAATAATTCTGTATACCATTCTGTATCTATGACAATTATATGAGAGAATAAATAGCAGATATTTTCTGTGTTCTGGATGTGTTTTAGTAGCCAGGCGACACTTGGACATGTTTAGCTTTCCCTGAGACACTGTGAAAGTTATCACTTAAAAGTGCCTGTGTGAAATCCACTGCTTTGGGATTACATGTTTTAGTTTTTGCTGAACCTAAAATGGCAGAATTTATTTAACTAGGTTCATATTTCTTAAAGTTTACTTGGAGTTTTCAGGTCCATATGAACACAGGAATTCCAAATGAACCTCAAGCAAATTCCAGTGAAACATATCAGTTTATTAAGAGAGTATATTTGGGGGGCTCACTGGCCCCAGAATAAAGTAAAGAGCATTTCACAAATAGCAGCAGAACAAAGGGACCATTTCCTAGTGCTTGTGGAAATGGGCACGCTGCCAGCTCTATACTTAGAGATATTTCTTATGCCAGTAGATAGCACAAGGCAGATGGCTGATAGTGTCTGCTGGATCAGAGTCCAGGTAGATTGAGAGAAGGTTCTGGGTCTGCCCATGACTTTAATAATGTTCCCCAAACCTTAGTGAATTTCAAAGTCATGTGAAATCCCAAACCATGTACATTTCAGCTGGTTTGTTGTTTCAAAGAGATAGTTCTTGCCTTCCTTTTTGACCCTTGGCTTTGGTTCCTAATGCCCACCCTGACAACTAAACTAGACTGCTCACATCCCGGTCTGCTGACACTCTAGCCGGTCAGCTGACACTCAGTTTGTCTTAGATGGGGACATGTGATTAACCTAGACTTAGTTAGTTAATTGAAGGGTGAGTTCAGAGCAATCGAGAGGTCTCCTATTCATCCAGTCATTAGTACCTCTCAGTTTAACGGTACAAGGCAGCAAAAGGAAACTAGGGCTTTTAGGGTGGGCTGTAACTTGAGAACCCCTTGGTGAAATTACCCAAAATTTGGATGTCTAGCACTCCCCCATGAGGCACATCAAATTTCATAGCAGTCCGGTTAACTATTTGGATTTCAGAGCACTTCCAAGAGTTGGGTTTTAAAGCATATACAGTGGTGGGAATGGAAACCCTCTAGCTGTTTTTCTGTATTGGTACAGGTGCAATATAAAAAAACTGTACGTTTTCTTAAATACTGTTTTCAGCTGTAATAATTTGTCAACCTTTTATACAAAAGTGCACAAAATTAATGGAAGTTACAGCACATATTACCTAGTTGTGTTTGGAAGCTATGTTGAAGAAGGTTTTAGACACATGGTCTGGTATGTTTTCTTGTGTAATGCAGAAGACAGTGTTCTGAAATGAAAGAATGCAGAAATAAAGCTGTACACAGGAAGATGCAGCCTTAAATGCTGATTATGCCCTGTGGTATCCCTTCCCTCTCAATTGTTTTACCTTCTACAAAGTTATATGTTCATTAATCTTTGAATAACTTGCATTCCAAATCTTCTAGGAATGATGTATTTAAACAGCTAGTACAATTATATGTAATTTAATTGCCCACAATGGTAGATGAAATTCTTTGCAGCTTGTTTCACATGTCATTTTGCTTGGTTTTAATTATGTTGATATAATCCCCCATGTTGCCTGAGAGATTTCTTTAAAAGTCTTGAACTTTTGTTTGAATTATAAAGCTGATGAATTTGGGCCTCCATTTCCTTCTGATGAGCAGACATTATACCAGTCCTTACAGTCAATTAAATTACTTTCCCCCTTCTTTGTAGAAGAAAAGACAAGAAAAGGAGGCATCTATCTCCTTCTTAATTAATGAATTTTTTTTATATCCACTTGTATAGAGTGATATTATCTGTTCACTGCAAAATACTAAGCAGCATTTCCTCTGGTTCTTGTTTCTTAGATTCAGAGTACCCAATAGAAATGCAGGGTGTATAATTTTTTTTTTTGCAGTAGAGACTAGTTAAACTGGATGAATAAGAGTTTATTTTGTTGAAAGACCCAGGACTGAGCATGAGTAGTTCCAGGACCCAGACAGGGGTGCTGGAACAATATGTATTGCAGGGGTGCTGAAAGCCATTGAACCAAACTGTAAATCCTGTAAATCAGTGTTTCCCAAACTTGGGACACCGCTTGTTCAGGGAAAGCCCCTGGCGGGCCCAGTTCGTTTGTTTACCTGCCGCGTCCGCAGGTTCAGCTGATTGCGACTCCCACTGGCCGCGGTTCACCGCTGCAGGCCGATGGGGGCTGCTGGAAGCAGCATGGGCCGAAGGACGTACCGGCCGCCGCTTCCCGCAGCCCCCATTGGCCTGCAGCGGCGAACCGTGGCCAGTGGGAGTCGTAAGCAGCTGAACCTGCGGACGCGGCTTGTAAACAAACCGGCCCGGCCCGCCAGGGGCTTTCCCTGAACAAGCAGCATCCCAAGTTTGGGAAACACTGCTGTAAATGATGGAAACCACTTCAAGCCAGTGATGCACCCCTAGTTCCAGCACCTATGGGCCCAGTATACCATCTGGCCTTATCTACAGAAGCACTTGTGCTTAACTTTATGCAGGTGAGTTGTTCTATGGATTTCAGTAGAACTATTCCTGGGCATATTTGCGGGACTGACTCCACTGGGAGTTGCTCTTGTGCCCCTGATCCAGCAAAGCACTTATACACAAACTTACCTTTAAGCATGGGATTAATCTCATTTATAGTACTTTGGTATTCCTCATTTGCTTAAAATTGAGTATGTGCATATGTACTTTGCAGGGTCATGGTCAGGCAGTGACTGGAGAGTTGAACCATAGTTTGTATGAGTATATAGTGGTATGTCATTTAACTTGTACTGGGATGAAACTGAAAGTGTGACATTTTGTATCTGAACTTTACACCGTGGTTCAAAAAGTGATATAAGGACTAGTTTGAATGTTTAATTGGAAAACTTCATTACATTTAAATAAGGTAAATTATTCTATATACAACATAAATGGTTGAGTGTATTAATGTTAAAATTTTAAAATTTACCTTATGGTGTATCGGCAGCTAATTTAGATTTTGGTGGGCAGGTGTAAATAAATCCTTCATTCCTATTCTAAGATGTATGGCCCCAGTTTGGCAAAGTATACAAACAAGTGCTTAAGTCCATCCCTCTTCATCAAAGCACCTCAGCACATGCTCTAGTCTTCTTAATGGGACCTAAGCACATGCCTGAAGTTAATGACCTACATACGTGCTTTGCTGAATAGTGATGGCCTGCTGACGAAGGGCCTTGAGAAATAAGTGAGCTGCTGTATTCTGCAACTGTTGTAGACCATTTTATCAATTTCAAGGAAAGCCCAGTTAGGAACACATGACAATAGCCTACCTTGGATAAAATAGAGAGATAAATGACTGGTGAGATGTGCATCAGAGAGAAGCAGGTGGACCTTCTGGTTAAGCAATACAAGGCAATAAGCATTCTTGACCATTACTGCAGCACTGGCCTCCATTCTGAGAAAGGTAGTCAAGGGTGACCCGTAAATTCAGGCAGTCTCAAAAGCAACGTCTGTACTTCCTGAATAATAAGCATGCACAAGCCACCTGCTAGATTCTCAAAATATTTTCTTCTACCCACAAGCAGCACCTCTGTCATCTTTGAGTTGAGTCTTAACTAGCTATTTCTCATTCAGATAATAAAATGTCTAGCTAGGCAGTCCATAATGGGCTTATTAAAAAGGAAGCTAATGGTGTCATGTGTCATCAGTACTGAAGGGAGAACAGACAACAGCAAATTTATATTTTTAGTGAACTCAAAGTAACAGTTCCTTAAGCGTTTGTTGAACAAAGTTCCAAGATCTTTTTCTGCTTTCTCCTTTAGTAGAAAATTGCTTTTACAAATTGTACTATATGTTCTTTGATTGCAGAATGAATTTAAATAAGCTTACATATATATGGATATTAAAACATACTTGCTAGGCAGAATATTGAATCCCTATAATTTTTCCATATACAAAAAATTCCTTTGGACTTTGATACCAGAAATCTATTCAGGCAGCTAATATAAAAAGCCATAATTTATATCCATTGTTTTTACTGAAAAAAATTGGATTTTTAATCATTCTAGAACTGGGATCAGCAACTTTTGGCACACGGCCCATCAGGGAAATCCACTGACAGGCCAGGACAGTTTGTTTACTTGCGGCGTCCCCAGGTTTGGCCGATCGCCGCTCCCACTGGCTGCGGTTCGCCATTCCAGGCTAATGGGGGCTGCGGATAGCGGCGGCCAGCACATCCCTCAGCCCGCGCCACTTCCCACAGCCCCCATTGGCGTGGAACCTACATTTCTGTATCTAGATATCTGAAGGCAGTGTCTGTTGTAACCAGCATATTGTATTTGCATTTAGCATTGACTTTCACTGAGACTTAGGCCTCTAAATCACTTAGGCGTTCTTGAAAATTTTGGCCCTGTGACTGCTACACACTTAATGTGACTGACTTCAGAATCCTTTACTACTTTTTAAGAATAAAATGAGTTTTCTGAAACTTTGTTTTCATTAGGTTTCTGAATTAACAGCAACATAGAAACTTGACATCAGAATGTCAGGGAGGGTTATTAAACTGGCTAAAAACCTGAGGGCTCTGAAGAGGGTCTGACTCTGGGTGATTGCTCGTGAGGGGGAAATGACATGTCTGAATCTGAAATAATGCTCCCCAGTTACAGCTTCATCTAAAGCTCATTGAAGTGAAAGGAAGCCTTGACCTCTGTAGCCATTGGATCATGCCCTTAATTAACCAGGAAGCTCAGCATTGTCCATTCCCACGCTAGGGAAAGTAGAGATAGAGCTGGTGCTAGGGCCAGAGCTAGAAAATTCTAGAAACTAGTAGCTGAGAGTCCAGTTCATATTCCAGAACAATTTCCAAAAAGAGAAACAATTTTTAGGTTTTTCCGGATCATGCAGATTGTTCAAGCCCTTAGTAGAGAGTCGAAGTATATAGGATTCTGAGGTGAAGTGTTTTGAATTTGGCTAAGTCTAAGGGAATGCTGTGGGACTGTAGCTGCTGCTCAGTGGTTAGCTGAGAAAGGGACAGAGTGGTGATGTAGCAGAATCTGACATGGTACTTCCCCACTGCCAAATAGCGGTACTACTAACTCCAAGCATTCACAAATCAGAAGACTAACCAAAATAGGCCCATGTGATTCCCTTGTTAAGAATGGTGTGGTGTTCTGCAGTGATAGCTCAAAACACTGCAGTAACATTATTGTCAGCTGTAGCGTTTGGGGACAATTACAGCAGAATACTCGAGTATATTTTATAAGGATTTATTTCCAAGCTGAAATATACATAACCCTTCCTCCCCCCTCCACCCCCCCCATTGTTCCTTAGACGTTCCTTTTAACTGCTGGAAATGGCCCACCTTGATTATCACTACAAAAGGTTTTCTTCTCTCCCCTGCCCCCCCCCCCCCAGCTCTCCTGCTGGTAATAGCTCATCTTAAGTGGTCACTCTCCTTACAGTGTGTATGATAACACCCATTTTTTTCATGTTCTGTGTGTATGTAAATCTCCTCACTGTATTTTCCACTGAATGCATCCGATGAAGTGAGCTGTAGCTCACGAAAGCTTATGCTCAAATAAATTGGTTAGTCTCTAAGGTGCCACAAGTCCTCCTTTTCTTTTTGCGAATACAGACTAACATGGCTGCTACTCTGAATCTTGTTTCCGGTGTCTTTGCCTCACCTTACAGCATCATTACAGCACCATTTCTAGTAGCATGATGCATTACAGCACCATTACATAAATTACAAACATGATGCTACTAAAAATGGTGCTGTAATGCATGTAATGGTGCTGTAATGCATCATGCTACTAGAAATGGTGCTGTAATGATGCTGTAAGAAGAGGCAAAGACACTAGAAACAAGGTTTATGTATATTTCAGCTTGGAAATAAACCCTGGAGTGGGGCCATGCCGTGGCACCCCGGCGCCCTGGCTGGAGCGCTGGAGTGGAGCCGAGCCACGTGGTGCGGCCCCCGAACCTGGCGCCCCGGCTGGAGCGCCATAGCAGGGCCAAGCTGCTTGGTGTGACCCCTGACCCAGCACCCCGTCTGGAGCTCAGGGGCCGGCTTAAAATGGTTCTGCAGGCTGTAGTTTGCCCACCCCTGCCCTAGGTCCTTGAATGATTGCCCCTTGCCTTACCTAACAGCCTGCTAATTATGGTCTGCTTATTTTGTTGCCTGTAGGCAGTGACAAGGGTCACTCAAGGGTCTTTGGCAGAACCAGCTCTTGGAGGACTCCATTGCTGGCTGCCTTACCTCTGTTAGTTCTATTTAGTTCAGTAGATTTATATCTGACACCTTCTGGGGGCACTTCCCTTTTGGTTTTCTCATTCCTCTGACAAGTCTGTAACTCACTGTTTTGGGAGTGTGGTCTGTTTTTGATGCTATTACTATTCTTTTATTATTATTGTATATGGTTGATTGGCTTCTCTTCAGATTTTGTATTTAGTTTAATCATATAAACAGATGAAATAAATATTATGAGCAGGAGTTATTCCTGGAAACTCTTATTAGTGCTAGTGGAAGTGTGAATGGGTGTTCATCCAATTTTGCAGTTTAGAGCATTTTTAATGTAAAATAGTTAGTTTTGTTTTAGATAATTATTTTTAAGAAATGAAATTTTGCCCTTCAACACTTCAGAATAGTAATAAGTTTTAGTGTGTTTATTGTAACACAAAATTCTTTGTAACAAGCAAATAATGGATTAAATATGTGTGTGTGGCTTATTTTTGTCTGCTGTAGGCTGTTATAACTGAAACAACGATGTCTGTGGATCAGAGACCACCTAAGACAACCTGGTGCCCCAGCAGTTCAGAGCCACCCCCAGTCCAGAGAGCCTTTATTGTGCAACCGAGGGCGATGACCGCTACAGCATTCACCAGCAGTGTGGGAGGTTGGGGGTGGAGGGTGTCTGGGAGAAGCAGGGAGTGCATGATGGGTGCTTGCAGGAGACTAGGGGGATTGTGTGGGAGGTTGGGGGGTATTTGGAGGAAGAACATGGTGTATGGTGGGTGTTTATAGGAGGTTGTGGGGGAGTTGCGTGGGAGGTGGAGAAGCAGAGTTATCCCTGATTCACTCTCACCCCCTCCCCCGCACACATCCCTGTCAGGAGCAAGTACCAGGTGCCCACGTGCCCCCCGCCTCATAGCTGCTGAGCCCAGAAAAATGGGAGGCGCTTCCCCATTTCTGCTTCCCACCCTCAAATCGAGCACTCTTCCGTGTGTGCGCGCAGGGGCCTTTCCAGCTGGTCTGACGTGAACAGACTACACCACTGCAGTTCCAGGAGGGTCCACACGGGGCAATTAAAGCACTATGTGTTAAGGTGCTCTGCGATTCATATCTCCATAGACCGGTTTGTGGTACCCCGTAAAATCACTTCTCCCAGAAATCTGTTATGTGAGGTTGCTGCCTAGTTTGCCTATAGCTAGAGTGGTCTCTGCGGTAGATAGCAAGAAAGAAACTCTTCATATACTTCAAAGCACAAGATAAAATTCAAATTTACTTTCACTCTATTTTATTTACCCTACATTTCCTTTCACTTTTTCATCCTAATTTGTGTTGTTATTTTTCCATGTTGTGTATATCATGTATCCCAGAACATAACTGTATTTTAATAACTGCACAGTAAATTCAGAAAGCAGGCTCTGACACTGGTCTAATGAGTCCAAAGTATAACAAATACGGCAAGAGTGGAAAGCAAATATATTGTTGAAATAATAAACCACATAAGAAGATCAACTTTTAAGCATCTATTAACCTAAATGTCTCTTTACTGAATGTATTATGTGAGAGTGACTTCACATATTCACTCTTAAGAGCTTTGGGTCTATCATTAGATGCCCAATGGATTCAATTCATTGAAGAAAAGCCTTCATAGATTTCATCTTGTGCAGACAGTCTCAGCCTTGTGAATAGTTATTTTGTATGAAATCAATATTTGATATCCCTTATACATCACCATTTATCTTGTTCTTAAATCAATTCTCAATTTTCATTGGTGATTTTATGCCTTTTTAATTTTTTTAAATTTATTCTTTCATATTTAATGCATAAAAACTGTATTAATAGATTCTTAAGGTTAAGAACATAAATGTCCAAACATCAGGCTATTCAGAAGTATAGGGAACCTGTCATCACTGTGGGTGACGAAAAATCCCAGGCAAGGTATAAGTAGAAGTGTGTAGCAAGTGACTCTCTTAAACCACAGATTTTTGTTTCAGACCAATCAGGGTAGTAAATACTGCACTGCATATCACTATGCTGTGTGGGGCTGCAGTAGCTCTGTAGCTCCAACGTGTCCCTTTCCCGGCACAAAGTGAAGACAAGAAGATTCACATAGCAATAGATCTCCTGGCCCTGGTCCCAGTCCCATATGTGTCCTGAACCCTGTTATGCAAGGGTTGCAGATCCCCTGAATAGACTCCCTAGAATCCTACCCCTTCCCTTTGACACTGAAACCACACTAAGTTCTGCTGCTGGGGATCCTGCACAGCAACAGAGTCAGGAATTGCCCTTCTCTGAGGCCTGGTCTAAATGTAAAAATTAGATTGACCTAGCGACATCACTCAGGACTGTGAAAAATGTTGTGCCCTGACCACATAGTTAGGTCAACCTAATCCCCCGGTATATACGTGGCTAGGTCAACAGGAGAATTCATCTGTCAACCTAGCTACTGGCTCTTGGAGAGCTGGATTAACGACACTGACAGAAAAACACTTTCTATCGTGTAGACGTAGGAAGCACCTACACTGCGGCACTATAACAGCACAGATTCAGTGCTGTAGCTGTGATGCTGTAGTGGTTGTACTATAAACACGGCACGGCCTAAAGAAAAGGATATACTGCATTCATGCCGCACACTATCACCAGTAAATTGTAACCGCTTCACTTCACAGCTGGTTTTTTCAGACTTAACAAAACATCCCTTCTTCACTGAGGCTGTAGTCTCTCCAAAAAAAAAATCATTTTCTTATTAAGGAATGTGGGAAAATATGTGGGAAAAAATTTCTTAAATGTTCCTCTCTCCATGCTGGGCTATCTCAGAAGCAGCCACACTACATTTCTGTATCTCACATTTGAGCTGAAAATAAGTATATAAAAATTAGCCGAAAGGATATATATTATCTGAAAATTGTAAGCACCTGCCAATAGGAACTTGGATGAAAGAATCTCATGAAATCATAACCACAGCTGCAGTGCTATAAAAAGACATATTTGGTCATGTCATATATAGTCTACTGCTAGTTTGAAAAGTGAAACACCTATTTTTTGGTCCCCCATAGTGGAACAAAGTGGAAGTGAAAAGTGGGAGGTGTCTTTCTGCATCTGTAATCTTGAATATTCTTCTGTAGATGTCACAGTCCAGTGGGATCCACAGATGGTATCTTTGAACTGGCCAGAAATAACCTGGCACAGCAGGGTCCAAAGTAATGCAATAAGCTGGTCTAGCTTAGCCTATAAAATCCATTGTTTTTTTGTAGACAGACTAGTAAACTTGTAAAACAGCATCCCAGTGTAAGTACTATGGATTAAACATGGAGTCAGATTCTTAGTTGGTGTACGTTTGTCAGCATTTCTCCATTAACTTCAGCAAGGCCCATTGTTTCTACTTCTAACAAAACACTAGCTTTTTAAAACTGAAACATTGTATCAAGTGAATACTATTAATGAATTGTTTAAACTGCAAGAAACAAAATCTGCCCTCAGTGACATACATACAACACCAGTTTACAACTATGGGGGGTCACACAAATATGTCTGAGGACAGAATTTGGTCCTTTGTTATTATGAGTGTCCTTTCTTATTTTGAGAAAAAATTATTACTGCTTTAATTAAAAAACAAATAAATCATGATTCTGTCAATACAGATGTGAAGTATCTGGATGTGCAAAAGGGAAACAGTTATTCAAATGTAATGTGTAATGTCTGTATGTTACTATATATAAACACATGCTGTCCCCCATATTCGGTAATCTTGTACTCTCAAACTCAAAGTGCTCAGCTTTCTTTCAGATGGTGAATTCATGATGCACATGCAAGACTTAGCAGTTTCAATGCAGTCACCTTATTAGAAAAAAACAAAAAACTAAATATACAAAATAGCATCCTTCATGCAAGTTCAGGAGCCAGACAAAATTGTTCTGAGGGCCTAGCCGCTCCCAGGGCATACATGGCATGCACTCCACATATGCAATTGATTCTAGGGTATGTTCTGCCATCATCCCATATGCAGACTGCCCTTTCAGTTCAATGGGAGGTTTGCATGAAACATTGCAGGAAATGGCCTTATGCCTTTTTGGTCCCAAAAATAGTAATCTCATGTCTGTGTTGTAGAGTGACAAAACAGTTAGGACCCTATCTTGCTCCTGTTGAAGCTAATGGCAAAACTCCCTTTGACTTAAATGGGGGAGGATTATTACCAAATTCCTCAAAGTATTGTCTTTTGTTTTTTCCAGTGGATGCTTATTTTTCCTTCGTTCCTTTCAGGTACAAAACATTAATCCTTGCTGATCAAAAGGAAAAGCCATGGCCGCCAACATGGCTAACAGTGCTAATCATCTGCCCTACTTCTTTGGCAATATTACACGTGAAGAAGCAGAAGATTACCTGATGCAAGGAGGGCTGAGTGATGGACTATATCTGTTGCGCCAGAGTCGAAACTACCTGGGTGGCTTTGCTTTGTCCCTGGCACATGGAAGGAAGGTTCATCACTACACAATTGAAAGAGAGCTGAGTGGCTTTTATGCCATTGCAGGAGGGAAGTCACATCTGAGTCCTGCTGAACTCATTAACTATCACTCCGATGAAGCTGATGGTCTTGCTTGTCCACTGAGGAGACCTTGCAACCGGCCACCAGGTGTTGAGCCAAAAACAGGGCCATTTGAGGATTTAAAAGAGACCCTTATCAGGGAATATGTCAAACAAACTTGGAACCTACAGGTAAATGCAATCCCATTTCTGCAATAGAGATGCTTCACTCTGAATTTTTACAAAGTCAATATTATATGGGTTCCAACCCATTGCTACTGTTGTGTAGTGGTTAGGTTTGTGTTTTGTGTTTTATGAGCCTTTATTTTTCAGTACATTGTATTAATTTGGCCATAAATGTATTCTTTCCTGAAATGTGGCACAGTTTATCATTTATTTTTTAAGTTTATAAGACCAAATCTCTCTATGCCAATCAGGATTGAAAACAAACCAAAAAAAGGAAAATAGGTAATTGTTAAACACACACATTTTTGTAAAGGAAGCTGTTGTATACAGAGTGTATGTTTGTGCTTGGCGCACAGTTATTTTGTGTTGTATCCTCCCCTCCTGGCCTGCTTTGTTTGTATGTCTATTTAGATTATATACAGTTTAGAACAGGAACTTTTCTTGCTACATGACTGAGAGTTTAAACACAGCATTTTTATACCAAAAGCCTTAGTCTGTTGGTCTGTGAAAACCCATTTGAACCAGTATAGGCACGCAACCTGAAGGGGCAGTACACCACTGGAGTTGTTTGCAGGTTCAGTGACTAGTCTTACCACCTACTGGAGTTCCAAAGAATTCCTAGCCCAAAATGATATGTAACCATTCATAAACTTATACAATATGACAGGTTTCAGAGTAGCAGCCCTGTTAGTCTGTATTCGCAGAAAAGAAAAGGAGTACTTGTGGCACCTTAGAGACTAACCAATTTATTTGAGCATAAGCTTTTGTGAGCTACACGAAAGCTTATGCTCAAATAAATTGGTTAGTCTCTAAGGTGCCACAAGTACTCCTTTTCTTTATACAATATGGTCTCCCAAAGATACCCATTGCAATATCTATCACAAACATAAACTCCAGATGTCTGAATTTCGGATTGTCTGTTTGAATTTAGTTTCTGCCCTATGAGTCCAAAACTTGAATAGTAACCAGATTAATTTGATCTAAAACTCTGATTATCCACAGACTTTGGATGTGTCTCACACAGTCCAGTAATTGGCATTTACTATGATGTTGTGTTTGTTGGGTTTTGTTTTGTTTTTTGCACTGTAACAGAAAACAGTACAACTGACCCTTCTGTGCTTTTCCCACTCTGCAGGGTAATGCCCTCGAACAAGCTATTATTAGTCAAAAACCACAGCTGGAGAAACTGATTGCCACTACTGCCCATGAGAAGATGCCTTGGTTCCATGAGAAGATCTCTCGGGAAGAATCAGAGCACCGCGTTCTTTTAGGGTCAAGGACCAATGGAAAATTTTTGTGAGTACTTTCATCTCTGGTAGTGGCAGTTGCCACCATGGTTGCTGCACCTCTTCCATAACTAAATCATGAATGAGACTGTGAGAAAGGAGTTGAGTGTTCACTGTGGGAAAGCCCAATGCAGTGTGACATTCATTGCTGCTAACCATTCCAAAGCTAAGCAGATGTCTTCGAGATTAGTTTTTCACCTTTACTCAAATGAAAATATACAGTGAAAGCAAGGGTCATGTTTTGTTCAAGCAGACATTGAGGTTAAATCTGTATGAAGCAGCAGAGGAATTCAGAGTGTCAAGAAAATTCCATTCAGCTTTATATTATGACTGAGGGTATAGTACTGAATGTGATATCAAAGAAATACAAAATACTAGTAAACTATGTTATCATTTAGTGTCCATAATTATTATTTGTTTTTCAAGGAGTCAATGACAATACTTTGTTCTGCAACTAAGTGGCAGCAAGAATTTAATTAAATAATGCTCCTTTCACTTTATCATTCCATTCTGTGTCTATTTCTCTATCCACTCATATGACCCCTCTACTGTTTACCTGATCACAAACAAGACATTTGGGATAATGATTAATCAGAGCTAGTTTGTCAGGAGAAGAGGTGGGCTGAAAATTTTCCAATGGGACAGTTTTCTCTTGGAAAATGCTAATTTGACTCAATCAAAACATTTTGTGGGTTGAATTCAATCCGGAATTACAAATTGTTCTGGTGCCTCAGAAAATGCATTTTCGGATTAATTTACTATTCACCAAACAAATTTTGCCTAGCTGTAGTCACAGTTCCCTCCCTGGTCTGCTCCTGGACCAATGCAGCTACACACTGTAAACTGGATAGGGGGCAAAGTGACAATCTAGCCCTGAGTCATTTTCCTGGTTTCTGTAATAATTTGCCCAATATGTGTTTTCCACGGTAGAAGTTGAGAAATAAACCACTCCTTTATTAAACAGGAACAGGAACTCCAACACTTCTGTGAGTGATAGAAAGGAAACAAAGCTTTAGGTTACAAGTCACACACATCACATAAATATTCCTTCCCAAACAACAATATATAGCAATGTGTATAAGAATCTACCTTGTATTTATAGACTAAGCACTGTATACACTTATTTCTGTGACAGTAGCTGCTCTAAAACAGATTATGTGGTTTTTTTCTCTTGCTGGTACAGACAGGCAAGCTTGGCAGCTACATGGAGTGTAGAATTTCTGTGCCTTCTCAATAGGTGTTCTCATCTTCTTCCTGCTATTTCTTGGAATTTACTTTGTATGTGGTCTGAGTTAAGACACGCAACTGAGCAACTCCGGCAGCCTGCTTGTGGCAGCTGTCTTTATTTTCCGGAATCTGTACACACATCATGGAAGCAGCTTCCAAAGCAGAAGAAGCCTAACAACAAACAGAAGAAGGTGCAAGGGCTGTCCTTCCTGAAACACTTCTTTGCCTTCAGTGGAGATAAGTGCTTTCTGGTCACTTTGAACATCTGCTGTTCCCAGTAGGGGTTGGGCAGTTATGGCTTCAGCTTGCTTGAGATGATTCTCAGCAGCTTTATTGGAGAACCTGGACTCAGCACACAGCTTAGTGTAATGAGGTTCACTCACCACTCTGGTGCCTTCGGACGTCTATCATGTGAATTAGCTCTGCATGTCAGTGCACCCTTTTGGGTGGTGCCTCACCACCATCACTCCTGCTCTAGGGCCCATGTCTCTCCAAGGACTGCAGTGTCCTCTTCAGCGACACAGTCCTCCGGCCATGCCACACACTGTGCTCCCCCCACCCTTCTGGGGGACCTGCAGTCCACTGTTCAGCCACTTCCCTTACTGGCTACTGCAGTGAATTGTCTGGCCACTTCCTCATGGCCCCAGCATCCTTTTTGCCTTTGCCTCAAGGCCTCAGCCTGCAAACCCCAACAGCCAGCCAGGAGCTGTCTCTTGCTCCCCAGGTCCCTGCTTACAGCACTGCTCTGTCCAGGGTACTGGCAGTTCTCTCAGCCCTCCAGAGACACAGTCCTTCCTCCCTGGGCTCCCAGCAGAGAACTGCCTTCCTCTGCCCTGCAGCTCCCTTTTTATATTGGCCTTCTTGCCCCTGATTGGCTGCTTCCTTCAGCCCTTCTCTGATTGGCTGCCTCCTGCGCAGCCTCCCTAGGACTCTATTAATCCCTTAGACCCGAGTGTGGGGCAAGCACCCCATCACACTTAGCAATGAGGGAGCTCACTTGGTGTGGCAGAGACCAGAAGTCAACATGAAATTAGAAGAGAAGGAGGTTGAGGAAAGCTAGGACTTAGTAGAAGGAAGGTATGTCAAGGGTTTTCAGCACACTATCCGACTCAGTAGTAGGCTTCCGTCAATTGCTGTCATCTGATTTCTTGAACCATTCTGCCTTTCCCTTTAGAAAAAATGTAGCTAAGATTGGAGGATTCCTAGTGCTGCTATATGCTCTTCTGCAACCATCTCTAGAGCTTATACACCCAAGAAATCTGTCAGAGTCCTGACCAACTTTGCACTTCCTACTTTTCCTACTTCTCTTGATTCGGTGTCCAATAAAAGGGTCTGAGTCTGAATATGTCTAACGTCTAGATCCCTTCAGGAGTATCTCATGGGAGAACTGGTGTTATCAAACCTGGAAAGTTTTCACTGCTATGAAATATGAAGATAATCCAGAAAGAAGACTTTTCAAGGGCTCCCCTTATTATTGAGGAATGGCAGGTGAGAGAAGGCTCTCCTATCCCGTTTAAATTCAGAAGATTACAGATACCACCAGAACTCAAGTACTCTGCCCCCAGAACAAGCAGATAAGTATATAAATAGCTGTAGGTAGTTCGGGTTAGGAATTCTCAAAGGTCGTTTTATGCTCCTATCTGTTCAGAAAATGTAATCACATACTGAAGTGCACAGATACTGCAGGCTTTGTCTTCAGAAGCTGAGTGGAAGAAGATTCTTATGCTCTGGAAAAGAAACAGTCTGTCCAGTGATTTGTTGCTGGAGTAGTTTAGTGCTATTCTGGTTCTTTCTGTGTATTTTGCAGTCAAGGTTCCTGCTTCCCTGATGGACAGAACAGAATTAACCATGGTGAGAAAATTTCCGAGTGGATGAGACTTCCTCTCACAGGTCTGCTCTTCTTCTATACCTTGGGACACTTTGGTCTGATGGCAGAATATTGAGTAGTGCTGGTTCAGAGATGAGAGTTTCTTGAAAGAGTTTGCTGACTGTCACACAGAGGATTGCACTTGACTTCCCTTGCCTATTCCTGGATTAGCAATACCTTTTCCAGTGAGAAGTTCTGAGTGTGACTGGATGTGTATTCCTGCTCCCCCCAGAATGTTCTTGGTTTTTTTCATGGCTGGTTTCTAAAGAGGTCTCTGAATCAAGTTTGTGCAAGTCCACCTCAGCCATTTCATCTTTATATGGTCCCATCAAGACAGAGAAATCGATTCTTCTCCCTATATCCAAATGCTTCTTTGTCCTCTTCTTTTGAGGAGACCTAGGCATTGACCATTTGTTCTTCAGTAGATCCTACGATTGGTTTTCCAGGTACTTGTAGAACCCATTCAAAGCTTTAGGAGCCATATCTTTAGAAACTGTAGGAAACTAAGAGTGACACATAAGAACTTCTTTCTCTTTAGGGAGAATTTTCAGTTACTATCAATGTAGCTTGCAGAATGGGGGAAGAGGTGTCCTGCTCATTTCTTTCCTTCAGTTCTGAGGTTGGGCGGGGGGGGGGGTTCCCCCTCCATCCTCTACCCCAAAACAATCCATTTAGTGTCAATTAACCTCTTGTTTTAAATATGTTATGTTGCAATGTCTCTTTGCAGCAGAGATGAGTGAGATCAGAAGTTTTACATAAATCATGCTCATAATTTATAAAAAGTTAACAATTAATTTTTTTGAGATTATAACAAGGGAAAGAAGGCTACTAGTGGATTAACAATTATTTCCCATTACCTTAAGGCCAGGCCGAACAGCTACATCCAAAATTGTGAAGTCCCACATAAGTATAGTGATTTTATGGGCTCAGTGGACAGGAGGTTCTGCCTCTGGAATTTGTAAAGTGACTACCCAGCATCTCTGGTTTTTTTCAGTGTACTTTTTGGCTGTGTTTACACTAGAGACCCTACAATAGCACGGGTCTCCCATGAGCCGCTATAAGGTCTCCTGTGTAGCCGCTCTATGCCAACGGGAGAGAGCTCTCTCACTTTGGTATGATTAAACAACTCACAATGAGCAGCAGTAGCTATATCAGTGGGAGATGGTCTCCCGCCAACATAGTGCTGTCCACACCAGTGCTTCTGTCAGTGTAATTTATGTCGCTCAGGGGTGTGTGTTTTTCACATCCCTCACCGACAAAAGTGCTAGTGTAGACATAGCCTTAGTTGACTTTGTCATTCCCTTCTGAAACTTATTGGCCATTAAGTACTCCAAATGCCATTAGGTATACTTACATTCTTTGGCTCATTGCTTGTAGCATCCACTGTCTATAAATTCTGTTACTGGATAGGAGGGTGGAAGAGAACTATAACAAACAGAATTACTAGTGAGTAATTTTCTGATGCTTACGTGATGTTTATGTGCAGTAAAATAGTTTCACTAAAAGTGGTAATTTCTGGGAACTTGCTGTGAATGACTTCTGTGAGGTTCTTCATGATTTATGAGGAGAGGCTGAGGGAACTGGGATTGTTGTCTGCGGAAGAGAGGAATGAGGGAGGATTTGATAGCTGCTTTCAACTACCTGAAAGAGGGTTCCAAAGAGGATGGATCTAGACTGTTCTCAGTGGTAGCAGATGACAGAACGAGGTAGCAGATGACAGCACTGTCTCAAGTTGCAGTGGGGGAGGTTTAGGTTGGATATTAGGAAAAATCTTTTCACTAGGAGGGTGGTGAAGCACTGGAATGAGTTACCTAGGGAGGTGGTGGAATCTCCTTCCTTTGAGGTTTTTAAGGTCAGGCTTGACAAAGCCCTGGCTGGGATGATTTAGTTGGGGAATGGTCCTGCTTTGAGCAAGGGGTTGGACTAGATGACCTCCTGAGGTCCCTTCCAACCCTGAGATTCTATGATTCTATGATTTGAAACCCTCCCTGACTGACTGATCTGCCTGTTCTTAAAAAAAAAAAAAACTGAGTTAGGTATATAATGTGATGTAGTCACTAGAAAACTGCTTCATTACTCCCTCAGCTTCATGCAGATCATTTTTCAGTTTCTAACAGCGTGGCTGGTTGTGTTAGCACTTTGCCCCAGATGCAGAGAGATCTAGTTTCTACTCCTAGATGATGTACTAGCATTTGAGGAGTAGAAGATCAAATCAAGGTTTTTTCTCATTTTATTGCAGAAATAGCCTTACTAGTTAGCATTTTTAAGAACTAGAGAAAGCATTTTCTCCATTTCAGAACATGGAAACATGTTTTCTTTGCAACAAAAGAGGTCTGGGAAATTTTACGGCCTCATCACCACCCCAACAGGTGGCATTCATTAAATGAAGAATAGACTGAAAGTTCATTGCGATATTGTTGTAAAATACTTGTCAACTTTCTTATTATTTCATTCTTCTCTCTGCGGGGCTCTAAAATTTGATCAGAAGTCTATCAATTTTCAAATACAGGTTTGTGCGTGGTCACAGTAAATTCCCATTAAGAAATACAATAAACGTTTGCCAACAAGTACAAACCAGCCATATCAAAAATGCCAGTTTTCTCCTGCACTTTCAATGGAAAATACCTGTGGTATCTGTTTGTCTGTGCTGCTGTTGTTAGTGGTGGCCAGCAGTGCTTAATTAGTGGTTTGGCAGTTCATGGCCCCAGTACCTCTGGGCTTTCCGCATCAGTTATGAATGTGCAAAAATTGCTTGAGCTCCAGCACCTAACTAAGCAATAGTAGCCAGTATACACCTGACTTTGAATTTGTAAATTTAGTTTTATAAGCATGTGTTTAGAAGATGAACTCCTACAAGACATAAAGGCTAGATTTAGAAATTTAGCCGTACAGCTTCAAATCTTTCGGTTTGAAATGAGATATGTAATTTCTAACACATTTATAAACTTTTAAATTCAGCATTCAGTACAAACACATACAGCTTCTTTAATTATTGTAATTACATAAGATCGTGTACATGTTATCAGAAGGTTCACAGCCACATATAGTTTGTATATTGCTTGAACATCCATGTAGAAGTACCAGGAAGGAACCAAAACATAATTTTAATATCACAAGGATGCCTACAGTATCTTTTGAGCTTGCCAAGGCCGAGCAAAGCTAGTCTAGTCCATTAAAATGACTAATGGCATCCTGCCCAGCATTATTTGATGTGATATTATACCTGATGACACTAAATGCTTTTCTCATGTACTGGAACAATTGACGCTGTTTTTTTAAGTGGGAATCTAGTCTCAGCAGTCTGCTTTTCTTTTGAAATACTGCCTGACCAAACTACATGGTGCTGAATTGTGTAATGCACATTTGCATTATTTTTATTAGCTCTGTATCTATAAATAGGACTGGGAACTGCTGACATCGGCTATCATGAAAATAAAAATATCTATGATACTTTAATTAGGGAACTGGAAAATTCTACCCAACTATTCCACTGATAAAGGTATTACAGGATCATGTTAGTTGTTGACTGTGGGCCAGATAGCTCTCTCTATTCTATGGCCTGGGGGTAGGACACACATACACATGAGCATGAAAAGAGGATGCGTAACTACACTATATGTTTCCTCTTCTCTTCTCACTTTCCACCAGACTTACTGTCAGCCTTTTTTTGGCTACACTTTCATGGGTGTTGGACCCAATGGAAAGTAGGGAGCACTTGTCCCCACCAATATTTAACTGGGAGGAGGGACTTTCCTCCCCCACAAAATTACCAGCCCCTTTTAGTGCTAAATATAGCCTTCAAAATGTAAACTGATTACTAGGGTTGGAAGTTGGTGTCAGTGATTTTTTTTGTATAAATTATAGCTTGCTTACAGTCCCTGTAATGGCTTCACGTGGTTGCTCTTTAGGGGTCTGCAAAGACCCAAGCAGGAACCCAATATTTTGAAAGGGCCTCCAATCAATTCACAGTTGTGATTCTTCAAGCATCCTTGAGTTCCACAACATTCCAAAACCAAGTCTTTTGTCACTAACTTCTTCCAAACTTCCCCAACGGTAGAAGGTCATGAATTTTCCACATTATATATACAATATTTTTCCCCCAAGTTTTTTTTATTTTTTTACAGAGGGGATCATTTGGCTTTGTTTGGAAGCAAAAGGTACTGAGATAAAATCGAGACTTTATCCAAGAAAATGTTTAAATGAGCCTACAGGATTTACATTTATCCTTGAAATAGCTATCAATTGTCACTTAACCTTACAGTCGTAAGGACCTAAGAAATCCAAGGGACAGATTGAGTGGAAGAATTCCAACCAATGGAATGAATAAATTCTGTTTTTACTGCACCACTCAATACTTAATTTTTGGTTGCAAATTCATTGTAACCTTGGTGTTTAAAATATAACTAGTACAAAACATTTGGATACCAGTGTGATTCCACCTGTTATTGCTATCTATGAGAGCTGACTTCAGTAGGAATAGGAGCAATCTTTTGTTTCCAGGCATTAAATGTTATATTTTACTTCTCTGGGTGTATGTAAGTGTTGGGATGGAGGAGCAGGTAGTATTCTACTACTGGTTTCTTTAATTGATCTTGATTTTTAAAAAAGTTTAAAAATGTACAATGCCTACAGAAAACCATTTTGGCAAGGGATTTATTATTGTATCATCTGAACTCCTGCATGGGAATTTATTGAAGATTCATAAATGCTGTGGTGCAGGGGGGGATAGGATAGCTCAGTGGTTTGAGCATTGGCCTGCTAAACCCAGGGTTGAGAATTCAATCCTTGAGGGGGCCATTTAGGGATCTGGGGCAAAAATTGGGGATTGGTCCTGCTTTGAGAAGGGGGTTGGATTAGATGACCTCCTGAGGTCCCTTCCAACCCTGATATTCTATGATTCTATGATTGTACAACCCGGTTACAACACACAGTCTAATCAGTTACATTGTTTTTGCAGTTCTGAAAATTACTAAACAGAAACTTCTGTGTATGCAAAATAATGTAGGTGAACCCCAAATCCAACATGGCGACACTGATGCGGCATTGCCAGTATCACCCTGCCACAATGAGAGCTGTGCAAAACTTGCTGATTTCACTTATCCAGCTGTTCAGAAAATGTTATCATTTTCAATTTAGGTAGTTCTCTCTTTGTTAGTTTCACTTTAATTTTTAAGTTTGTTCAAACTCCATGGGCAAAGGAGACACACTAAGTGGTGAATTTTATTAAGTGCTAAGCAGTATATACTTAGCAAGAGTTCCTTGGGATTAGCTTAACCTAGAAAACCATGATCAGTTTCACAAGTTACCATTACAAAACCAAAATGAAATTGTGAAACCCAGCTTCTAAGAGCACTTCACACTGTCTTGCAAAGGCAGCAAGCATTTAGTTTTGAGCTGTGACAACACGTTTGAAGGCCATCTGAAAGTGTGCAGGCTCTTAATTGCATCATAGTGCTAGCATCTTAACATCACAATGCTATGTGATATAGTAACAATGGATGTGATATGATGTTTTGATTTGATTCATTGAATTCAAATGGGACTTGTTTGAGCTTGTTCATGGGTTGTTCTGAACTGCTCATTCAGCCATTTTGCATGCAAAGTTATATTTGTTGGTTAAAATGTAAATGTACAGAACATAAATGTGATTGGAACACTGACTTGCCAAAAGGGGAAATAGAATAAGATTTTTTTTTCTGAAACAAAAATAGCTTGCCTACCACTTTAAAAGAAACCTGAACCATATTGTTTGTGGTTTTTCTTAACATATAGGTACTTAGCACACTGACTTCCTGTACTGACTGACCAGTCAAGAGCAGCCAGGTCTCTGCTAAAATGGAGAATGACTTGCAGTTTGTTGTCCTGTGTATTGCTGTTAATAATTAAAAGAACTAGAAATAAATGTTCAGAGTGGAGAGCATTGTCTCCAGAATAGATATGCAATTTTGCATTACATTCCATAGAATTCAGACCTCCATTCAGAAAATAACTTGCACCATATTAAGAAATATAATCTATTATCTCCCAATAACATGTAAAGCAATCCTGTATCCAGTATATTGATCTGCTCTACTGAGGCTGACATTTTACATGTGCAGAGATTATTACTGTTAATGAGTTACCTTCATACAGTCTGTCAGGACCAGATATCAACGAGAGACTAGACTCTGATTACAGTAAGTTTTTTAAGGATCACAGATGAAAAGGAAAATATTCTGAAGTAGGATACAGCTTTTCAGGGACCAACATGTGCCTCTTACTTGGTCTCCTGACCTGGCTTACACTTTGCTGCTTCTACATGAAATGAAGGCAGAGAGAAAAAAGAGAGAATCACACAACTGTGGCTCAGGCATTTCAAAGTGTGCTGGACAAACTCATCCATATAAATGCCACTGGAAACCTGGTATTTTCTGTGCAGGCATGAGGAGGAGAGAAAGGTACTGGGACTCCTACCTGCCAAGAGATGGTGGGTGCGAGGAAAGGAGAGACTCCTTCCATCTTACGTATAAGAGAAGAGGGGAAACAAACACACACATCAGGAACCAGGAAAGGGGAAGAGAATTAAACCCCTTTCCTTCACAGCAACCAGGAAAGCATTACAAAGCCCAATGGAGTTACAGGAACGTGACCTAATTATGTATTAATAAATACAACACCAACAAAAGCCTCTCAGTACCATGTCTGGGTGTGACAGATTTCTGTTACCAATCTGCCTGAAGCGTCAGGTGATCAGGCTGAGGCCACAGGATCGTTAAGGGAAGAGATGACCGAACACACCAAGTGTCTAAGTTTTAAAGCTTTATTGATAAAATAATAAAATAACAGCAGAGAGTGATGGGTGCTCCCCACGTCACTCAGAGGAAGGAAGAAAGCATTAGTACCCGAAGCCCTAACCCACTTTCATACTCACACCTGCACTACCCAAGGCTGGACAGGCCTGGGTGTAATGTAAGAAGAAGAGGGGCAGAGGTGGACAGGAGTTCTGTCCTGTGCGCACAGGTCGTCCAGGGTCCGCTGCCAATCTCCAATTTGCTTCAGCTCTCGGGAGGGTTTTAAACCTTAGGGTCCTTTGGGGGCATCTTAGTCTGGGATTTCTGCCTCCCCCCCCCCACTCCCTCCCCATGTTCTTTGTACTGGTCCAAGCCGGCCTTTCATGGCTTCTTCAGTTTTCCCAAAACATCCTGGCTTTAGGGACACTACATTAGTTGTTTTCCCCCTTGTCAGCCTTCACTGTCTTGCTCAGTTTTGCAGCTGCTGCAGATTTATGCAGTTGAATCTTCTTTTCTCGCGGCTGGTCGGAGTTGGAATCCAGGCCCCTCACCCCTGTCTTTCTTGGCAGGCCGCCGAGCGTCAGTTGTGTGCTTTGGCCTTGAGCTGGAGCCAGCGTCTTATCTTCAGACTGAGCTAGCCAAAGTGTTGAGTTAACTTGTTCTCTGCTCTCTCCCTTCTTCCCCCTTTAGCCTCTCGCAGCCTGCAAAGGAATCTTCCACTCCCCACTCACACCTTTGACCCTCCCCAAAATGCTTTGTGATGCTTGCAACAGTGTTAGCAACATGCAGTGCTGATCTGCCTTCCCAGGGAACCCCTTGTGGGGGGGGGGGAATGGGGTGTGACATAGGTTTCATGCCATATATTTACCTCTAAGTTCTTTGAGAAACTAGTTGACAATGATTAAGTATAAGATTATGTCACAGAGGTCACAGAACTCACAGATTCCATGACTTTCAGAGACCTTTGTGACATTTTCTGCTTCACCCCCAGTGTGGAGGGACTGGAGCTGTCAGCCGGTGGTGACCCAGAGCTCTTAGCCACCATTGGTTTTGGGGAGACCTGTAATTCCCTGCCATCATGGGTCGTGGTGGGGCCTTGGAGCTGTTAGCTGCAGTGGTATTGGAAGCTGCTGGACCCCTCCCACCCCCATTGGAGCTCGGGCTTCAGTCACCCCTCTATCAGCCCATTATTTTTAGTAAAAGTCACAGACAGGTCACAGGCTTCCAGGAATTTTTGTTTATTGCCTGCGACCTGTCCGTGACTTTTACTAAAAATAATCATGGCAAAATCTTAACCTTAACAATGATTCAGCTTTTCAGTTCTTTAATACTGTGAACTCATTTCAATATCATTTAAACTCTGAAAGCTGTTTGACATATAGACCTGGCTGAGAAACAATTTTTCCCACCCATGAAAAATTTTGAATTTTGGGGGTGAGGAGGTGGACAACCAAAAAACTCTTTGTCTCGAATTGGGAGAAAACGGTCAAAACACTGCAATTTTTCACAGGCAGGAGAACCAAAAATGGAATTTTTGGCATGTTTTCTTGGCTGCCTGACTCCCTATACAGGCAATTGCCCTGGGAGTTGGGCCACTTGCCTGAGTCGGGCAGCCTGGCCAGCCAAGGAACCTAGGGAGCCTGGCAGTCTGACAAATGGGCTGCTCAGGAGTCCAGGAAGGCATGTAGGTGAGGTGGCAGGAAACCAGGCAGGTTTCAGTCTAAAGTTTAGTCAGAATTGACACGTCCCCTCAGAATGTTTCAATGTAGTTGAAGCTGCATTTTCCAGTGGGAAGACTTTACATCAGAAAACGTACTGACCAATTCAGTTGACAGCCTCCTACCAGCAGTGTTTGAACCTGGATCTAAATTTAAAAGTCTACTTTTTCTGATAAAGGACCAGTGTGACAGCATAGAGGCAGTAGCATGCTCAAACCATTTCCTGGGGTCAGCCACTGAAGGGAGACAAACCCATACTGGATTAATGTGACTACAACGTGCAGTATGGTTTTAAAAGCAGTACTACTGAATGCAGGTGCTTCATATATTGTTTTAAGACCTCCTGTTTAGCCAGTATCCTGGCTGAATGTGAATAGTACACATTTTTTTGCACTACATTCCATGGTCTCCTAGGTAACTTTTGATTGTCCTTATCTTACCAATGAAGATAATGGGGAGAGAACATGGATCATCTTCATAACCTAGTATTATGTAAAATAAATAAGAATTGCACTTGAATTCCAAACACATAAGGACACAGAACCAGGATTTGACTTTTTGCCACAGGACCATTAAGATGAGCACTCTGTCTGGGGCAGTAGCTATAAAGAGATACTTCAGAGAGAGAAAATCATTGTTGCGTGCATAACCAACAGTGCAATGCTTTATGTATCCACTGCAGACTTTGCATCCGGAAGCATAAAATCTAATTTGCTTAACAAATATTAACATAATTAATAAAATTAAACTGCTTTTTAAAATCCTGCTCTGTTGTTTGAACATGACTTATAGTTAAGGTAAACTTTTTTCACAGTTATTTTTAGAAAAAGTCATGGACAGGTCACAGGCAATAAACAAAAATTAACAGAACCTCCTGACCCATCTGTGACTTCTACTAAAAATTAAGGGGAGGTTTGATGGGGGGACAACTGAAGTCCGAGCCCTGCTGTGTGCGGGGCAGGGTCCAGCAACCACCGCCACTGCTGAGAGCTCTGGGGCTCCCTCACCACCCGCAGCAGCAGACAGCTCCATGGCACTCCTGCCACCCACAGTCGCTCAGAACTCCGTGGTCCCCATCCCAAGGCTGAAGTGGAAAATGTCACAGAGGTCTCTGAAAGTCACAGAATCCATTACCTCCATGACATAATCCTTACTTATAGTAGTAAACACCACAAGCTAATTCAATGTTTCTCTTTTTATTTATACTTATCTTAACCTGCTATTAATTTCAGATAACCCCCGCCCCCCAATCTTTGTATTAGGATATAGGATAAAAGAATGAATAATCAGTTTTCACTGTATCTACCTATCTGCTGTTGTCCACTTTATTTGAGGTACTAGAGAGACGTAAATACAACTGTTATGTACAAGAGCTCTGTCTCTGACTTCACTAGGCTTTGGATCAGGCCGGCAAGTGCACAAAAGTGCATGCATTCAGAGCCCTTGACTCACTGAGGGAAGGTCTACACTACTGTTTAATTTGATCTAACTTACTTTGCTCAGAGGTGTGAAAAAGACACCCGCTCTGAGCAAGGCAAGTTATAATGACCTAAGTGCTATCCACACTGGCGTTATGTCGGTGGGAGACACCCACCCGCTGACATAGCTTCCACCTCTTGCGGAGGTGGAGTAATTATGCTGACAGGAAAGCACTCTCCTGTTGCCATAGAGCGTCTTCACCAGAAGTGCTACAGCAGCCAGCTGCATCAGTGCAGCTTTGCCGATGTAGCACTTCTCGTGTAGACCTGCCCATAGTATGCCTGTTGGGCACAACACAGGATTCTGCTGCTCCCTAGCAAATAGCGCCACATGTTGGAATTTCCTTCTCCCCCATCCCCCCCCCCCCCCCCCCCGAAAGGAAAATGACTTCAGAAAATTCAAAACAAACTTTAGAAAATTCCATTTTATAAAATTTACACTAAAAGTACATGAGAGTTTTAAGGGAAGTCCTCAAAAGCTGGGATGCAGATTTAGCCCTATTTCCTTTTGGAAAGCTTGTAGAAAATATGATTTTTTTTCCAAAATACAGATGCTTGCTACTAGTTGAGAATAACCTTTGATATTTCTCTTGTCATTTCAGAATCAGGGAAAGGGACAACAATGGATCCTATGCTCTCTGTCTGCTCAGTGAAGGAAAAGTACTGCATTATCGTATTGACAGAGACAAGACAGGAAAGCTCTCTATACCAGATGGAAAAAAGTTTGATACACTCTGGCAGGTCTGCTAAATTAGTCAGTTGGGTAACTCTCATCATGTTTTTATAGCACCAAATAAGGCAGTTTCTGTTTTACTTTACTGCACATCTGCAATCTTTAGCTAATTGGCCACATATTTCTAACTTAATTTTTAGTGATTTTCATCCTTTAGGGGAAAAGGGGGAAGTAGTTTTTAGTATAGAAGGCTATGTAAGTGGTACAGGTAGTTGTTGTTTTTTTTTAAATATTTTGACTTAATTTAAAATTGCTCTCGTTATATTTAAAGAATTGTACATTTCCTTGAATGAAAAGGCATTTTCATTTGTAAAAACAAGATTAAATAATAGCTCTATGGCATTTCTGCAACATCCTTTGTGACAAGCAAAAGGCAGAACTCTGGTATGGTAACCACAAAGGGAATAGTTTAGGATGCTAGGCACACATAATCCTCTTTAGCTCTGTGACTCGCTAGCTGGCAAACTGAGAGATACAGCCTGCCCAGCATTACCAACACTGTCTGTCTAAATCCTGGCCCAGATTAAGTAATCATGGAATGGATTGCTGATTATACTATAGTCTGTAATAAAGATGAGGCACTGCAAGGAATAAATATGGGTAAATTGAAAGCACTAAAGAAAATGAAACAGTAGCAGATTTCTGCTGCCGCCTATTGTTTAAAAGTATATTAACACAAATTGTTATAACTGTATGTGTATAATGTAAGTCTATAGTTGTATATAGTAGTTAGCCTTTCCCTTAACTATGCATATCCTTCCTGCTTAATGAAAAGCTGACAAAAATGCTGATTTACTAGTGTTCTCCACTATTGATGAGGAGACCTGTATGGGCAAAGCAAATTCTTCCACCACAGACAGATACGGGTGGGAGGCAGGATTTGCCTGTGATCCTAGAGCTGTGTAAAATAAATAAATGCATACACAGACTCCTTCCCCCCCCCCCCTCGCATAATGAATATGCACTATAGATGCTATGCACACACAGGCACAATTTAGAAAGATAGGATTGAGAGAAAGTACTGTGGTGGTCTGAACAGAGCTGCAAATCCTGCCTGCATTCCCCCATCCTACCCCACAATAGAGAGTAGAATGACTGTGATTCCACTGTCTGTGTGCAGGGAAAGCCACCCCAAAATGCGAAGGCCAGTTCTAATAACAATACATGTCTTATTAACATCACAGTAGTGTCTACAGGCCCAGCCAAGGGACTGTACAGGCATACAGTGAGAAGCAGTGCCTGCCCTGAAGCATGTGGGCATGACAGACAAAGAGTAGGACGGGAAGCAGAGGCACAGAAAGGTGAAATGACTTGTCAAGAACAAACAGCAGGTATTACTGCCCATTATTTTCTTTCCTCCATTACCTTCTGACATTCTCTCTTCTTTTTTGCCCTGGTAGTTAGTTGAACATTATTCATACAAACCAGATGGGCTGCAAAGGGTCCTCACAATTCCATGTGCACGTCTTGGCTCAGAAAATGGTAAGTTATTCAGATGATTGTAAAACTCTAATGTTCCTGCTACAGATAAGAAGAGGTGTGTGCATTTTCTTCATTACAGGAATAGGAACATGCAGAATATTATAAAGAATTGCTCAGGGATAATAGTGATATAAGGTATAGTAAGTAGTGTGAGAAGGTGTGGGGAGATTCTATATTATATAGAGCCATATTCTTGCCTCCAATGAATGCTAATCCTGATGGCAATTAGTCACAGAATCATAGTTGGAAGGGACCTCAAGAGGTCATCTACTCCAATCCCCTACTCAAAGCAGGACCAATCCCCAACTAAATCATCCCTTGCTATCCGCAAATATTTTAATTCTTCTTGGGATGGTTTCTCTTTCTCAGGAGGTGAAGTATTGTCTGCAAGCTTTTCAAGGTCAGTAGGCCTGGCAAGTATTCTGTCTAGTCCAGAAAGCAGAAAAAAATTCTGGGCCAGGTTCTTAAGGCTAGTTTATATAGCAATAGGGGGTGAAAGTCTCAACAGGTCATAAAAATGGCTTTTTCTTCACTTGAAAATTAGTTCTCATCAGAATACAATATTGTAGCATGGTGATAACTAACATGGTGTTGAACATGACTTACCAATCAGTGTAGACAGTGATTGTTGTGTTCAATATCTCGTCAGTTGGTCATAAGTAAAACCTATTGGAACCATAGTATGTAAAATCAGTAGTTTGGTAAGAGGCCATCCACCTGCTATTTTTCACTGCTATATTCCCCACTATTGGTAACAATGGCAGCAATCTGTATGCTTACAAAGTCATTCTTATGTGTGATTTCCTTATAGCTAACATCATTTTTGACACCCGTCCGCCTCCACTTCCTGGAACGCATCCTAAGGTAAGAGTAAGCAGTAGCAGTAATGCTTATGTTTAAGAAAAGCAAGTGAGATCCTTAGTATTTCTTAGCATTTTAGGAACTTTAATGAATGCATGCTCAGTTATATGCAGCACATAATTTCCTGGGCTTGTTTTATAGGCACAAGATTCAAATATTATGATCTATCATATGAAAAAGCTACACTATGGCAACATTACTGGCTAGATCCTGCACTAACTATAACAGCAGAGGGGGAGCTGAGATACTGCACAGTGCATCTTCTGTTTCAGGAACCTGCTGGCTCAAACAGAATCACTTTGCTGAATAAGTACAAACTATTTCCACAGTTAACACTTGTTGCTGACATCTGGTTTTGCAAAGTCTGATCCAACATGCGCTGAAATCAGTAGGATTTTTTCCACTGACTTCAGTGAGTGTTGGATTGGGCTATAGCTGACTGGGAGGCTAGAAGCACCCTTGTTTGACCACAAACTATGTACCCTTTAGGATGTGGTTTGCAGACAGAGATGACAGCCAGGCCCATGTGCTGGGCTGTCTGGAAATATTCTGCCCTGCTGCTTCTGCAAAAGATGAAGAGGCAGTCAAAGATTATCTAGACTTTCTTCTTTTTTCTCCTCACTGCTGCAGGGGGCAGGATTTGGCCCCAAACTTGAAATTTTAATTATACAAAGCACAAGAAATTCGTAATTGAGGTTCACACCAAACAGAACTGCCCTGCTTGCCCATATGGACTGCAAAAGAGTCTTTAATTACATGATCGCCAAACATATGAAATCATATCACTTGTTATATTTTAGGAAAATACAGGGATACTTTCAGAGGCACAAACCTATATGCCACTAGTTTTTAAAAATATCTAAAACGTGAATCTTGTACCTTTGACACTTATGAATGTTTGACTCAGGTTTAGGATTCCAGTTAGGGAAACATCAGATACAGAAAAACAATACAGGAAGAGTCTGAAATTGTTGAGCTCTTGTGAAACTCTTTCTGGGGAAGAATGAGAGAGCCAATGTACCCAAACTAAGACTGTGTTTTAGGCCTACAGGGGCCCATACCAGCCAGAGCTTGATAAGTGGGCAGTAGTTAGGTAAACTGTCCTGGTTCTCCATGAGCGATGATCAGCTAAAAACGAAATGTCACATAAACAGGCGAGCATACAATACATGAGCCTGTGGTGAGGTGTGGGCTGGTGATAGCATTTAGGTAAACAACAGCACGGTACCCTATGTTCAGCCTTTTAGTGTTTGATCAGTAACAACAGAACATGAAAGGCAGTGGTGCCAGAGAGGAAAATGTAATATTTAAAATAATAATAATAATGTAATACCTTTGCCAAGCAACACACAAAATGTGACAATAGCATTTCTGCCTGATGCATGCATGTACATAGGCTGCTTGAATACTCACACCGGCCTCAGGGACAACTTTGACTTAGTCACATACTAAGGGCCAAGTCCCGGACTAGCTCACACAACCCAGTTAGAGGGGTGACTGCTCCACAGCCATTACTGGAGCCTCGGAGGGTCAGGGAGATTGACGTAGTAATTTTTAAAAAACAAAATAAACACTTTTTCTCATATAAACAAGAGCTGTGCATCTTCACCTTGATCACAAGCTTTGGGTGAAATCCTGGCCCCGCTGAAATCAGTGGGAGTTTTGCTATTGACTTCAATGGAGCCAGGGCTTCACCCTGTGTTTTTAAAGAAGAAAAATTCCTGGCTCTCAAAAGTGCTGCTTCCCTGCCCCACTGGCTCAGATTAGCTCTAGTTTTTGTGCTGATGCTATGACTGCTCAAACTAATGACTGTGGCCTGCCATCCATTCCCTTCATCACAAAACACATCCACCTCTTACTGCAACGGTAGATTGTTCAATGGCTTTTTCCACAGAGAAGTAACCCCAGGAAATACTTCCATGAGCCTGAGAGAGATTTTTGTGAGAATACTGTCCCAATCTGCTATATTATCATACAATATCTGGATTTGGGCCAATATTTGAAAAAGTGGCCCATAGTATTGGATGCCTGAATTTTTGCGTGCCAACTGAAGACACCTTAAAGTGGCTTGATTTTCAGAGACTAGGAGGCTAATGCTTTCTGAAAATCAGGTCTCTTTGACATATGCGTCCAAAACCATTAGCCACTTTTGAAAATCTTGGTCTTGAGGTTTGGCTCATACAACATATGTGTAACTAAAATTCTATTCAAATGTGAAGTTTAAATATGTCAGTGATACACAAGTCATCTTATTTACACAATCTTAGTGGAGGCAAAATGTTAAAATTCAGCTTATGCAAGAACAGAAAATACTACTTATATGCTTGCAAGTTTATAAAGGAAAAGTAAACACCTGAAACTCTATAAAGTGTTATCTTAGAAAAAACGGTAGTTCTATTTTTTTTATACTCTTAGCTGAATAGTAGGTTAAATTGACCAATGTTGTGTGATCATATAATGAAAGAACACAGGCCCAACTCTTCTTTCCACTTCATCAGTGAAATTGCAGTGCAACTCTAATTCTAGTTGTATCATTATAATTTAACGTTATTTATATCTCCATAGTTTTTCATGATTTTTTACATACTAAGGACCTGGTCCTGCAAACACTTAAATGTGTGTTTTTACTCATGTGAATAGTCCCATTGAATTTAAAAGGCATGAGTAGAATTATACATGAGTAGAATTATTCACATGAATTATACATGAGTAGAATTGTTCACATGAGTAGAATTATACACATTCTTAGTGTTTTCAGCACTGGGGCTCAAAACACTAAAACTTCAAGGGACTTACAGGTATAGACCTGAGTCTTCTGCCATGGAAGTGAATAGAAATTTTGCTATTGACCTAATTTGAAATAGTTTTGAGCCCTTTCTTAGACATATGGTAAAACAGCAAGGAGGGTTGGGGAGAACAAAGAGTTCAATGTTGTTATGTGCATACCTTGTTAGTTCCTTTTCTAAAATTATTGCTGTAAAGAGAATATATTCTCAGTAATATATAATTTATAGACTTTTCTGTAATTAACATCTGAACATTGGTATTGCATTAACAGAGTTCCTTGTATGTCATTTCTATGCTTTTTTAATATAAAAGGAAAAAATAGAAAATTACAGGGAATCGTTTTATCTACAGAGCTCGAAAGGTTTACTTACTGTAGTTGAATTCCACATGGACATCCTTGTGGAGAAACGGTAACTCTTGAACTGTTCAGCTGACCACTTATGCAGCAGTTCTTGTATACAGGGCTTAAATGAAAAATTAATTCAAACGTCACAGATAGAAATGCATCCTCAGAAGAATCAATAACAATTGCAAACACTGATGTAGACCATGTAGAATTCGCAGTTAACCATCTACTTGATTCCAATACACCATTTTCATAGCATGCTAGGTCTGTTCTACGATCAGAGTTTTCAGAAATCCTGGAGCATTATATCCCTTTAATTTTACAAAGCTGGATAGCAAGGAGCTCCTCCCCTTACCTGCCTCTTTCTCTTTAACTATGGCAGCCAAATCCACTCCCCTCCTCCCACAGACCAGATTCTTCCTGCCTGCCAACCAGCATATAGCCCAAGTCCTTCCTCCATCTCCATGAAGCAGAGAGTCAACAGGGTCTCCTCACCTAAGCAGATTTCCCTCTGCCTCTCCACCTTCCCTCATACTCCTTATTCCATATAGTTCTGCCTTCCTCTCCCTGTCCTGCTCCAACAAGCCCCTGTCACCTACCTATCTTTGTCCTGGCTCCCTTCTTCCTACCTTACCCTGCTGCTGCTGCTTCCCTTAGTCTCTGGTCTCTTGTTACTCCTCATCTGGCCCCATGTTACTACTCATCCCCTCAATCATCTTCTCTCCCACTTGCTAGTCTGATCCTCCTTTACCCCTATTCATAAACAAGCCCGCCATGCCACTAGCCCCTCTCGGTTACTATCACTTTCCCACTCCTCGCTCTGTTCTTGAATTCTCTAGATACAAAAACCAGCAATGAGGAAGTTACCAAAAGGAGTGGTATATTTTGTGTGAGAGATGTATTTAATCATGAAGTAGAATGGGGAGGTTTGGATCTGAAAATAGCTAGGCAGCCAACTGAGCTGCAGAAGAAGCTGACATTTTCCTTTCCATGATACTCCTATTTTAAACTTGCAAGCACATATTTCTTTGGCCCATATTTTTAAATAACAACACTAGCCTCTACTTTGAAAGAGAGAAAGCTACAAAGAATGCAGGACTCAATTTAGCATAAATACCAATGGTGACCTATAAAACAAAGAGGAGGTGCTCAGAGCAGGAGATTTAATGTGCTACAGGAGAATATTACATAAAGAGACCCCTATTTAGTGCCTGCTATTCCACAAAAAACATTCACAGTCAGTAGACACATCTGCATGGAATTCTTCCCAGATTCATGCATCAATGAGTACCCTAAACAGGACTCTACAGTCAGAGATATCATCCTTTGCTTCTTAGACTTGGCTATTGCCTGAGCTAGACTGATTAGGGGTAGAGTGGGAAAAACTTTTCAACTGAAACTATTTTCAGCCAAAATAGGCAGATTTGGATCCACTAAAAACACTTAATGAATTTGCATCCATTTTGCAAATTGTTTCAGTGAAAAAACAAAATAAATCAAAACAAAGAACTGGAAAAAAATCTGTTTTGTCAAATGTTTTATTTTGACGTTTTCAAAATTAAATTCTTTCACTTTTCAATTTTTAAATGACTTTTCATTTTATTTAAAAAAAATTAAAAAGGAAAAAAACTCATTTGATCCAAAATGAAGTTTCATTTTAGATCAAACAAAATGTTGTTTAGTTTGACCCAAAATGGTTTTTTTGACTTTTTGAAAACTTCCAAAAAAATTGTTTTCATGTCAACCCAAAAAAATATTTTTATTGCCAGTGAACCAAAAAAATATATTATTCAAACATTTCTGATTAAGAGGCCCCAGCTTGTCTTGGAAAAGGCACCCAGAAATAAAGTTGTGTGGAATGTAAGGCGATAGATAAGCAGTGCAGGAAGAAAAGATCATAGAATCATAGAATATCAGGGCTGGAAGGGACCTCAGGAGGTCATCTAGTCCAATCCCCTGCTCAAAGCAGGACCAATCCCCAATTAAATCATCCCAGCCAGGGCTTTGTCAAGCCTGACCTTAAAAACTTCTAAGGAAGGAGATTCTACCACCTCCCTAGGTAACGCATTCCAGTGTTTTACCACCCTCCTAGTGGAAAAGTTTTTCCTAATATCCAACCTAAACCTCCCCCACTGCAACTTGAGACCATTACTCCTTGTCCTGTCCTCTTCTACCACTGAGAATAGTCTAGAACCATCCTCTCTGGAACCACCTCTCAGGTAGTTGAAAGCAGCTATGAAATCCCCCCTCATTCTTCTCTTCTGCAGACTAAACAATCCCAGTTCCCTCAGCCTCTCCTCATAAGTCATGTGTTCCAGACCCCTAATCAATTTTGTTGCCCTTCGCTGGACTCTCTCCAATTTATCCACATCCTTCTTGTAGTGTGGGGCCCAAAACTGGACACAGTACTCCAGATGAGGCCTCACCAATGTCGAATAGAGGGGGACGATCACGTCCCTCGATCTACTCGCTATGCCCCTACTTATACATCCCAAAATGCCATTGGCCTTCTTGGCAACAAGGGCACACTGCTGACTCATATCCAGCTTCTCGTCCACTGTCACCCCTAGGTCCTTTTCCGCAGAACTGCTGCCTAGCCATTCGGTCCCTAGTCTGTAGCTGTGCATTGGGTTCTTCCGTCCTAAGTGCAGGACCCCGCACTTATCCTTATTGAACCTCATCAGATTTCTTTTGGCCCAATCCTCCAATTTGTCTAGGTCCCTTTGTATCCTATCCCTGCCCTCCAGTGTATCTACCACTCCTCCCAGTTTAGTATCATCCGCAAATTTGCTGAGAGTGCAATCTACACCATCCTCCAGATCATTTATGAAGATATTGAACAAAACCGGCCCCAGGACCGACCCCTGGGGCACTCCACTTGACACCAACTAGACATGGAGCCATTGATCACTACCCATTGAGCCCGACAATCTAGCCAACTTTCTACCCACCTTATAGTGCATTCATCCAGCCCGTACTTCTTTAACTTGCTGACAAGAATACTGTCATAGACTTTGCTATGTTTGCAAGACAAGCCTCTAGTAGTTCCAATATTTCTTAGCTCATGAGAGTGAAGATCACAATTTATGGCTTCGGAGAAGCTCCTTGTGTTCATCCTCTGGAGCATCAATGACTAACAGAGCAGTAGGGTCTCCTGTAATATTATCACTAAGCCACCAGACAAGATGTCAAAATCCAGTTCCCTCTTCTGCCACACTGAGGTCTCCTTTGCAGTGAAACCAGAGCAGAAAGGGGAGACAGGGTGTTGGAAGGCTGTACAAGCGGTGCATACACCACAGAGAGCATGAAGCCCTGCTCATCATCCCCATATATAGCAGTACTCCACTGAAGAGTTGGGCAGGGTAGAGACAGTTTCCTTCCCATCATGTAAAGGGACCCTAAGTAAACTTCTTCAGACACTGGCTCTACCACCTTGGGGATGATTCCTTCACCCTGAGCATCTTCCTAAAACCTTGATTGGATTTAGGCCAGGAAATGAGTTTAGGATTTGAGCCTGAGATCAGTCACTAACAATACAGAGAAGCAACAAGTCTAGAGCACCCAGATTTCAGTAATGGTCATCTGTCCAAGTATTGTTATATTAATATATTTATATAGTAGTTACTATGAACTAGGCATGTAAGTCCTAGGCCCAAACCTAATTAGTTTTTAACTTTTTATGAGTGCCAGCTTATTTAGACTGGTACTGCCATCCTCCTTCAACTTCTACCAAATATTCATCTTAGGATGCATTTTTATGTCTGCAATACTGTCATGTGAGTTAGCCATTATTAGCTTTAAAGCCTTACAAACAGCTGTACAGGGGTCGGGTCAAAAGTTAAGGAGTGACTGTTACAGGAAAAGTGTGATGAACAGTGCTCACCCTACACAAAAACACTAAACGTTTTAGAAGAATGTTTCCCAAACTTGGGACGCCGCTTGCTCAGGGAAAGACCCTGGCGGGCTGGGCCAGTTTGTTTACCTGCCACGTCCGCAGGTTCAGCCGATCGCAGCTCCCACTTCACTGCGGCAGGCCAATGGGGGCTGCGGGAAGCGGTGCGGGCCAAGGGACACACCGGCCGCCGCTTCCCGCAGCCCCCATTGGCCTGGAGCGGCAAACTGCAGCCAGTGGGAGCCGTGATTGGCCAAACCTGTGGACACGGCAGGTAAACAAACTGGCTCGGCCCACCAGGGGCTTTCCCTGAACAAGCAGCATGCCAAGTTTGGGAAACACTGCTTTAGAAGATATGTTCATTTGTTGCAAGATAACTAGAAAGTTCCCAAAGGTTTTTGATCCCATATGGAAAGAGAACATTGTCAGATTAAGGAAAATAACCAATTCAAATATGCAATTTTTAAAATCTTGGAACTTTGATATTTCAGTCCTAAAATTTATCTCACACAGCACCCATTCCTGAAACAGGAATATGTACATGTTGGCCAAGTTTGATGTTTTAAAACAAAGCTGCTTTTTTAGTTGTCTGAAAGCAAATGGTCC
Organism: Caretta caretta; assembly: GCF_965140235.1. NCBI lineage: Eukaryota > Metazoa > Chordata > Testudines > Cheloniidae > Caretta > Caretta caretta. Next base: position 85,257,433 of record NC_134210.1, on the reverse strand, counting down.
TTTTAAAAAGAAAGCTTTGGGGAAAATACAGCTGATAGACTCTTTTTAAATAATAAGATAATTCAAAATAATGTCCAAATTAATTATTTGAAAAGTTCTAAACCTTCAACCTCAAAAGTAAGTTCTGAGACTGTTTTACGTGACTGAAAAGAGGAGTCAAAGTGCCATCTCAACTGTAAGTGTGTAATCGTTAGGCCAACACAATACTATTTCAAAAATTTAAATGTGTGCTCTTTGTACCTGTTTATTTCTTAGAGAAAGCCATTTAGGGCTAATCAGTCGCATTAGGCTAATCAACTCATATAACATACTTGCTGAACAACATATTTGCTTTTGTTTTCAATTAATTTATATAGACACGACTGCATTTGTGGAAATCAAAATCTATTGTTGTTGTTGTTTTTCAAAATACTGTTTTGCGTTCAATTCAGCTTATGTAGTTTTTTAAAAAATAACCAAATATCCATCTTATGTTAACTCTAAAACCAAGGTGGACTTCAAATGGATAGCTGTATTAACCTTAATACATTATAGGTGGAGTATTATTTGCTTCACATTAGTAAATCCTGTTTATTTAGGGAGTAAGAATTTCACAGTAGTAGTGGAAGAAGTTTACTGTGTGAATGACTGGGAGAAAAGCCTAACTGTCTTTGATTTATAACTGTAGTCAAATTTGCCTTTTGTATTTCTGCAAAGTATGGTGTATTTTCCAACTTTGGAAATTCTATACAATATGAAGGACTACATTTTGCTCTACACACATGGAACCTCACTAAAATTAGTGGGATTGCAAGAGTGTAACTGGAAGCAGAAATTATCCAGTGATGCTAGTCAACATGTAACAGTTGTGTTTTTCTCCTTTATGTTGGGATATAATGATTTCTAAAGGAGAGATTTGAAGGGGGAGGGAGTGATATGGTTTAAGGAAGATCTGTTGGAGATTTTACATGCTACTTTTGCATACTTTTTGATACAGTGTAATAATTTAAAAGTATACTTAAAGACAGAGTAGAGAAAATAACAGGAGTGTTTTGGAAGATTGTTCTTGTAAAAATACATCTGTTTATAAATTACCGTTAGATATTTTCCTGACACATTAACTGTTCCTCTTTGACATTATGGTTTCTAGACTTGGTCAACAGGTGGAATTATCTCAAGACTCAAATCGTACACCTTTCCAAAGCCTGGCAGCAAAAAGGTGCATAATACAGTCTTAGTACGTTTTTGAATGAGTGAAAAGATTTACCCACACTTGGCTAACCTCACTTCTTTTTCAGCTTGCTGATACTAAGCATGTGTCTGGCTACTAACAATTTGGTCGTGTAGATTTGATAATCTTTTTGCTTCTAATCCTTGTTTTATCTAATCACAAATCATATGCACAGATGTGGTCTTGGTTAATTGAATTAAACCAGTGCCTGATCCTTAGCAATGGTAGAAGATTTGTTTTGTATTTTTAGATAACTTATTCCTCACATCCAGAAATGTTAGCACTGTTTTCAGTATGCCTGAGATACAATATAAGGGACATACTTTTAAAAATAATAAATTATACCAGTACAAAATTATATTTCTAATGTAAACAATTACTAGCCATCAGAAAATTGGCTTGTTTTATGTATTAGTGAGTACATTTAGGGTCAAATATTCAAACAACAACTAAAATGCTTCTGCAGAACTTATGGGCACAGATCTTGTCGTTATGTCTTGGGGTTGATCATGCGTTGTGCAAGTGCAGTGTTGCAAGAATAAGCACAATTAAGTAGGTAGTGGGTGCCAGAGAACTCAATCCAGCATTAAAGAGAATATTCCTACATGGCCAATAAATTATCGCTGCACAGTGATAGGTATAGAGGCAAAATCTCAAGCACATACCTAACAGCTTCATTGCATATTGAGAATAACACTTATGTCCTTTCTTCACCCATACCTCACCCTTTTTTTACCCTATGTTCTTGAAAGTAAAGAAGCAGACACAAAAGATGCTTGAGCTTTACTCCTGGTTAGTGTGGAGCACTATGCTTAGTGCTTATGCTTACCTTATTTGTCATGCTGGAGCACGAACAACCTTTGCTCTCTGCTGGGCACCATGTGAGGACTTGCAGAAGAAGGCCTTGTTGTAAGTGCTCCATTTGCATGCACATGTGCTTGTTTGTGGGCACAATACTTATGGACACAGATTTTAAAGCCCATCTGAAAATTTGCCCATGATTTTGAATGTGAGGAGTGTAGGTGTTTTTGTTTGATTACATTGTTGTTGGTTAATAAGTTCCTTGGAGTCTGAATTCTTTCTAGGCATAGATGGGGGAAAAAGCCATCTTGGTTACTGGTGCTATCTAATCAATGCCATTTATCCTCAGTACTTACCACCCAACTCCCATCCACCTTCCCAGTAGGCTCACATGCACACTGGATCACAGGCGACATGGAATGGAACTCTGTGGCGAGCACCATCAGGAACAAAAAGTAGTTTCTGGACAGCACCATGTCTATAAGCACTCAGCAACAAAATACTATAGACAACCAACAACACCCTTATCTGTTCCTTCTTCAGCAAGTCGATACACCTCCTAATCAGTGGTATTGCAGGTGACTTGCACTACCATCATTGACTCCTGACCGTCATTCAGTTTTAGGTGACTATCAACCATCCTAACCGATGCATTCATAGTGTTTCATAAGACAAAGTATTGTTGTATTATCTTATGTTTCATAGCAAAGTCTGTGTCCAAGAATTTAAGAAGGAGATTTTCAAAGGCAGAAATGGGAGTTAGATGCGCCTAACTCCTGTTGGCTTTCAGTGGAAGTTGGGCATATAACTTTCATTTCTGCCTTTGAAAATTTCTCCTTGAAAAATTTCCTTCAACATGCAGTCCCTTAAGAGGCTAGCGACATTCTTGTTTTGCCACATTTATTCTTTCAGAACTAAACTTCTAGCACGAATGGCTAATACACAACTGTTCAGGATTTCTTCTCACTCCTTCAGAAACAAATGTGCGTGTGGTTATCAGGCGGGATCTCGCCGGTTACAGATTGACAGCCCAGAATCAAACTACCTTGTGAGATTTGGGCTGAAAATGTGGACTGTTTCAGGGAAACTACAACTCTGTTTCCTGTGGCAATATAATGCACATTAAAAGCTTTGGGGGATCATAGAAATTACAGATAGAGAAAACCTCTCCTCTAAACTACCTGCCTTTCAGTGCTATTACATATTTACTAGTGTTTTCTCTACCCTACTGTTAAAAGTTCTAAGTGATCGTGCTTCCACTGTTTCCCTTGGAGGACTGTTCCCTCAGTGGGATACATCTATTGTGAGAAAGCTTTTCCTTACGGCTAAATTTTCCCTTTCTCAGTTTCATGCCATAACTCCCAGTGATCCCAGTAAGAACCCAGCATTTGATGGAAGATTATGGAATCCTAGTGGTATGACCATACGTTGATCTAAGGTTCCAGAAGCTGCCACACAACAGCTACAACCATATTAATTACTGTAGTCCAGTCTCTCTCATGCACTTTGTGACAGCGGAAGGTAAAAATTGTGGGAAAAATGAGGTAGAGTGAAATAATAAGACTTCTGTTGCTTTCAAAGGGTGCAGGACATGGGCCCCAAATGCGCAAAGTGAATGGATCTCAAGTTAGTGCTAGGAAAGGCAGCCTTGTCTTCTGACACATGGATTTCAGAATCACATTTTGAAAGTCTGTTGTGCAGCAAAATAATGTCTGGTGGCTGCAGTATAATAGCACCCTAACAAATAATAGCACCCTAACAAATAAAATAGGTGCTTTTGTGTGGCTGTTGTGAAGACAACTGCAGTCCTGGAGAGCAGTTTCTGTTATTATGCACATATTTGTAAGGGAAGCCGGATATTTTTAGGAAATGGGAGGTAGCTTCTGAACCCTGATTTGATAGCCATTCAACAGTACATGTCTATGAGTACTCAACAATAATGCAGGTTTTATGATAATGCAAAATTACAACCCATGCTCAAAAATTAACGTACTGAGCTGGACGTCAAAGTTTATTTAGACTTGATTAATTAGGAAGATTATTATTTCTCCTTAATTACAGCCAGTAGTTTCTAGAATGTGCATTTTAAAAAGTTTAAAAATAGATCATGTTTGATTTTATATCTTAATGTCAAATCAAAATGTTTCCTGGCAGCTCCTTCAGTGACTCAAAATAGACAGTTCACACATTCCTTTAAACAAAGGAAGTTCAAGTCACCTGGCAAAAAAGAAAATTTAAATCAACTAGTGCCATCTAGTGGGGGCTAAAATGTCTTAGCCAGTGTCTGGTCTTTGCTTAGCTAGTAAGGTCTGAGTGCTAACTTATTGGATTTTGGTTATGAATATTAGTAAATGAAAGAGGTAGAATACTTCCATATATAAATTTGGATCAGGTACAAATCAAAATATCTTACTAATTATCAAAATGCAAAACTAATTACTTTTTGGTCTTTCATAACTTTAAATCTTTATGATTCAGGCTCCAGGTTTGTATTACTATCAAGCATGTATTTGGCTCATAGTTTCAATCAGCAAGTTCCAGTCCACTAGAAATTCTGAGCTTGTCATTTTTAAGCCCTTTCCCCATTTATGTCCTCATTTCTCCTGAGCTTCTGTTTGAGGGGAAAAAATTGTGCACTCCAGCCATATTCACTCCCTACAACAAAGTTTGCAGTGCGGGTGGCATAACTGGCTCTACATCTGCTGGAGATTCCCCCATGCTGGAGAGGTAGGGTGAGTTTCTGGCCCCTTTGTGAAATGAGACAACCATAAAGGGGACTGAGTAGGGCACAGAATCTGGCCCATAATCTTTGATTGCCTAAAAGTATTAAAGTCATCTCTATCTACCTTTGTTTTCCTCAAAATAGTGGAACTGGAGCCATTTCTACAATATGTGCATTGACAATAGATAGATATATTTTTGTGCTCAGAATTTCTGTATGGCCTGGGTTTGAAGAGACTTAATCAGGGCGTAAAAAAATTAAAGAAAAATACTGAGGACTTCTAGTGTTACACTGAAATAGGATTTGAAAACTGCATGCAAATTAAAATGACCACAGGATAAGATTTGTGCATGAACCATTAAAGTTAATTATCTCACAACCAATGCTCTGAATTATTTGCAGTACCTTGTTCTGCTTTAGCAGCATATGCTTTATTTGGCCTGCATATTTACTCAAGCAATAACCTGAAGAATGAGATAAGCTTGGTTTGACCCCTTTCTTATGCTCTAATTCTCCACCTACATCTTTCTAGCATACATTATGCCATAATCCCCTGAAATAAACTGCTTTCAAGGGCACCATTTCTTAAGCAAACTGAAAAATTCTATTTGTGTGCTGCAGTTCCATCCATCCGTTCCTCTTGATGATTCAGCATCTTTTAATCCTTATGTGCTGCAGAGGACGAGAGCTCTAATGGGAGCTGAACAAGGTAGGCAGAGATATGTTATGTCAGTACCAAAACCTTTACCTCTCCCTGCCAATAGTAATCACTACCAAGCCCAGACATACAGAGGAGGATCCTTCTCTCCCTTTCCCATGGCTCCTTGACACAGAGTCTAAGGTTGTATGGAACCCCACTACATTCTCGGCTCTCTTCCTGTGAGCAGCAACACGTGGAAACAGCATCCTGGTCAGAGGAGTTGGTACAATATGAATAACAGCATGGGGGTGATTTATGGATAGCCTGTTTTTCCCCTTTGGGCAGTAATAGCACAGGGCTCAGTGCTGGCATAATGCCCTTTACGTATGGATAAGAGCTCAGACAGATAATTCAGTGTTTGTTCAGTAACAGCAATGCTGTCAACTTTTAAAATATGTGACCGTTTCAACAAAGGAAGACATTTCAAACCATTTAAAAATGATTACTACTTGTGGGCTAGAGTCTACCACATGCATCTTCGGGCATGTTAGATGGATGAAGAGGGGCTCTGCAATATCTGGAACCTGCAGGGAAGGTGCAGGTACACATGGTACCTGGTACACATGCCTGCTGTACCACCCTTGAAGAAGGGTGCAGAATATTCCCACCACCACTAAACACACACACACACAAAATTTTGAGACCTCAGGTTGTAGAGGTACAAGTGGTCACCTAATTTGGTTTCCAGAACCTTCATCACCCGTCATGATGTAAGAGAAGGAAAGAACCCAACTTGGACTTTTGGATGCCAGGTTGATCAGGGCTGGCAGTTAGTAAAACATCATGTTCCTTTTAAACAGAGAAAATTAGATCTGGAAATCATTCTGACAGTAAACACAGTAGTTCATGATGCCAGTTTTACCAGAGTCACTTTTCAGAAAAGCACTGTGTTTTTAAGTTGATGACTGTGGATATTTATGCGGAATGGAAAGGGTAAGGGCATACAAATAAGATGTCACCATATAAATGAACTTTTTCCCAAGATTAAACAATGGATCAGACTATAAGCACAGGCTAACATTTACAATGACACACACAGTAGAGTACATCCACAAACATTGTCTCGGAAAGACTTCACTTATTTATAACAGTCTATTTATTTTCCATGTATACAAGGCTGCAAAAAAAATGGCACATCAGTGTACCAGCAAGGACAATGCAGGTAGTGATGACAAATGCTACACTTTCCACTGCTGGTGGTAGTAGAAAGGAAAATAAGTTGATAAAAAGATGAGGTAGCTCACCATTCTTACCCCCAATGCCCCCCCAATGTGAGAAATGCCACATGTGTATGAAGCTATCAGTAGCTAAGCTTTTTTTAAGCAAATACTCATACAGCTAATCGGTATGAGTGACAATTCTGATCACCTACGTTGTGAATACAGTAGGTGTGAAGGCAGGAACTACCATAAGTAACGGACATACTTCCTGTAATTTGATAACTTGTTCATTGGTTGAAATGCAGGAGATCAGAAGGATGCCTTGCCCATGGACACAGAAGTCTATGAAAGTCCATATGCAGATCCAGAGGAGATAAAACCAAAAAATGTCTCCCTAGACAGAAAACTGCTGTCTCTGGAGGAAGGAGAACTTGGCTCTGGTAACTTTGGTACTGTAAAGAAAGGGCTCTATATGATGAAAAAGTAAGTTTTTACTACCATTTCATTTAGTGTCACAAAATGTTTTACATACAGTAACTGAGGGTGAAATTCACACACGTTTCTCCCTCTGTGTCCAAATATATAAGCTTCATGTACTCCCCAGCCATTATTTTAGCCCATATGGTGTAAATGTGCCCAGTACATCGATGTAGTGAAATCTGGTCTGTCCCATGAAATCTGGCTGGGGGGGAGGGTAGGGGGTGCGGTCACAGTGTTGCCACCCTTACTTCTGTGCTGCCTTCAGAGCTGGGCAGCTGGGGAGGGGCAGCTGCTGGCCAGGCGCCCGACTCTGAAGGCAGCGCCAGTGTCAGAAGCAGCACAGACGTGAGGGTGGCATGGTATGAGGTGGCGTCATCGCTTTTTGCAGGGGGCCAGGGCCGGCCTTATGGGTGGGTGGTGGCCCAGGCTGCCATGGTCAGGTGAGTGACGTGGTCATTACACACACACACACACACACACACGCAGCCACTGCAAGGCCCCTTTAACCCCCTTGTGCTGGGTTAGAGCCAGGGAGGGGCAGGGCTGGGCTGGGGGCATCCCGTCTGGGAGCTCCCACCTTGTGCCGGACTCCAGCTGCTAGTCCTAGCTGCGCTGAGCAGGGACAGCGCTTCCTCTTCCCCTGCACAGGCTGCTCCTGGGGCCGGGTCAGACCCAACTCCAGGAAACTCTGCAGCTGCTGGCTGGGAGCCCAGCTCTGAAGGCAGAGCTGCCACCGGCAGCAGCAGCGCAGAAACGAGGGTGGCAAAAGCGCATCCCCCCACAGTAGCCTTGTGACTGCCCCCCACAACCCTCTTTTGGGTCAGGACCAGTGTTCCCTCTGATTTTTCCCACCCGTGTGTGGAATGCATTTTGTTATGTGCACCAAGATGGAGGTAATGTGACACATGCCCTTCATATTGGTGCACATAACAAAATTCATGTGGTGTGGGCGGGGCCGAGGGGTTCAGAGTGTGGGAGGGGGCTCAGGGCTGGGGTAGAGGGTTGGGGTGCAGGGGTGTGAGGGCTTCAGCTGGGGGTGTGGACTCTGGGGTCGGGCTGGGCATGAAGGGTTTGGGGTGCAGGAGGGTGCTCCAGGGCTATGGCGGGGAGAGAGGACTCCCCCCAGCTCTCTCTCCGTGCAGCAGCTCCGGGGCTGGGGCTTGCAGGATAGGTGTCTCTCCCCTGGCAGGCCAGGTCGGGGCTGCATTCAGGCCGGGGGAAGGGTGCTGCAGCAGGTCCAGGCTGGGGCTGAGTTCGGCCTGGGAGAGGGGCACCACGGCAGATTGGGGGCCAGGCTAGGTTGGGGCCAGGGGAGAGGCGCCCCTCCCCTGGCCACAGCAGGTCCCCGCGTGGGTTCTCTGAGTGCCTGTGTGGTGCTAAGAAGACTGCTGTGCAACCGCACAGATTACAGGGAACTTAGGTCGGGACCCCAGTTGTTACAACACTGTGACATTTCAGATTTAAACATCTGGAACTGGTGAAATTTACGATTTTAAAAATCCTATGATTGTGAAATTGACCAAAATTGGCTGTGAATTTGTTGGGCCCAAATTATGACCATTCACCACTGTTCTCCAGACAATGACTTTCCCATTCAGTTGCACATTCTCTAAGTTACAGCAGCCTTCCCTGGCTGCCCTATCTGCCAGTGTGCTGACTAGAGTCTCTGGAGTGCTACATACTCCTGATTTGCCCCCAACACACCAGTCCCACCCACCCAGAACACCATATCAACCTGCCCCTTTACCAGGGCTTATGAAGTGGTCCTTAGATGGCAACCTTATAGCTATTTTCCATGTGCCTGCACCAGGGAAATCCTCCCCCAGCCAGACACAGGGCTTTCAGGGCCCCTTCATACTGCTTCAGGCCTTTTATCCAATGTAAAGGGGCCAGAGTGGGGATGAGGATCTTGCGGTTGTTTACAAGACCCTTCTCTTGGATGTGTGTGCATTGTTTCTATGATTCCTTCAATTCTATCTTTCATTCAGCTGTCTTCACCCATTGTAAGAGATACTCTTGTTACACTTTTTTGCCTTTCAGTGCCAAAAAGAATTCAAACATGCCAATTGTATCACCACTTCTAATCTCTGCTATAAACCTAGAAGTGTCAATGTCGGTGTACGGTAACACTTGAGAAATTTGTGTGTATGTGCAAGTTAGAATTTTTGTTACAGGTAATCCCACAACTGGACTTTCTTTTATAGGGGTGCCAAGCCAGTAGCTGTAAAAATTCTTAAGAATGAGAATAATGATCCAGCCGTAAAGGATGAATTACTGAGAGAAGCTAATGTAATGCAGCAACTGGATAACCCATACATTGTCCGAATGATAGGCATATGTGAAGCTGAGTCCTGGATGTTAGTAATGGAGATGGCAGAACTTGGACCGTTGAACAAATTTTTGCAGAAAAACCGGTATGCTGGCTTTGAGTATGTTTTATATTGTTTTATCAAAAAAGGAAACGAGATTGGTATGTTCTTTTTTAAAAAAAAAATTGAATACCAATGAAAATGGGCTCTTTTCTTAAATCTACAGTGTGGAAAGCTACTGTAAGACTCCTATGTATCAAACATTTTCTGATGAAACTGCCACATTTTTGAATAAATGAAACATTTCCAAATGCCCCACTGTCAATTGCCTGTTGATCTGAGAATACAACTCTTATTTTTGTTCAGGAACCACTTCTGTCATCAGTTCTAATTAAAGTTTATTAAAACATAAATGAACACGATGACCCATATGATGCAAGGAAGGTCATTTAATGAATTTGTACAGTAGCTCCATTAAAAGTCATGAAAATGAACTACTGACCTCTTACAGACCCAATTATGACTTTCAGACATGTCAAGGAAAAGAATATAACAGAGCTGGTGCATCAGGTTTCCATGGGAATGAAATACTTGGAGGAAAACAATTTTGTACACAGGGATTTGGCTGCAAGAAATGTGTTGCTAGTTACCCAACATTATGCCAAAATTAGTGACTTTGGACTTTCCAAAGCTCTTGCTTCTGATGAGAATTATTACAAGGTAAGATTAGTACAAGGTATATGACTTTGATAGTGATGTGATTTTGTTTTTTATGGAATGATTTTCAGTGGAAGTAGTTATTCTAAAAGTTGAAATACAGAACACATTTTATTATTTTGTTGCCTGTTAGTAGGTAATTAAAACAAAGGAATGGCCTTACTGAACTGTATAGAGCTGGTTGGGAAAAAAAATTCAATGGAAATTTTTTTTACTATTTTCCACACACAAAAAAAGGGGGCTCGGGGAATTTTCAGCCAAAAAGATTGGTTTTGGCCTAACGGCAAAGACTTTTCAGATATTGTTTTTTGATTACAAGTCAAAGTTTTCTACGGAAAGCAGACACTTTCCCTGAAAATTTTTGTTCAGTCCAAAGCCCAATTTACTGTTGAAAAACAGTTTCAATTAAAAACATTTGCCCAGCCCTAGAAATGGATTCTACTACAGAATAGTGTCAATCCATTTGCATATATTTTGAATCCAAACTCTTTCAACATCATCAACCAAAACTAAACCTAACACTGTTGTTATTGAAATATGATGATTCATTTTGGGAGGAGGTTGAATGAAAACAGTTTGGTTAAATGATGGCTAAATAAATCCTTGTATAGAGGGACTGTTCAGTTCAGTTTTAAGTGAATTATGCTGCCTGCATCCAAAGGAAAGGAAATGACTGCCAAGTTTCATAAAAATATAACAGTCCTTGAGAGTCAAGAGAGACCTTTGGGCCCATCATATCTTCTTTTAATTCCCTTATCTTATATTCTGATTTTGCTCCCCCTGTTCCCAACACAAGAAGGTTTTGTCCTTTTTAAGCTGGAGCTGGTCTGTTGTATTTCCTGAAGAGCAGAATATCTAGGGCTAAAATGAGATCCAAGTCCTCTGTGGAAGCATTTTTGGATGAACTTATGATACCAGCCTCTCCTCATGTTTTTCACTGCTCTGTCTTTCTTGTCAAAACATCTCCAAGGCTAGGTGAATAGCCAGATATGCATGTGAGGCTTTGCAATTCAAATCATTCCTTGCCCCTGTCCTCTCCTCCTCTTCGTCCTACTCAATCGATTTATCATCATAGGTAAGTTAGGGCCAACCTGCATGAATGCTACATGAGCAGTAGCATTGAGGGCAATGCTACATGAGCGGTAGCATTAAGAAAAGTGTGAGGATGCTCATTACAATTGGTGTTGGGGAGCCACAAACAGTAGAAATATGTTTTTAATTACAAGTAAAATGTTTGGGATCAGGATGAGCTCTTTAAAAGCACAGTTTGTTTCAAGTGAAGAGGGCCTTCACTGAGGGCATGTCTACACTACCCCACTACATCAGCATAATTACTCCACCTCTGCAAGAGGCCACCATGGCAAGGTGTGGATAGCACTTTAAGCCGATGTAACTTATATCGCTCAGGGGGGTGTTGTTTTCACACCCCTGTGTGACATAAGTTACATCAACTTATGCAGTAGTGTAGACCAGCCCTGAGAGTCGATGACAAAGGTGCATTCCTCTTTCCCACTGAAAAGCAGAGTGGAGTTTCACAGTGACATTGCCTTGTGATAACTTGGTATTGCCACAGAATAGTGTTAAGAAATAACTTAATTAGATTGCAACTCAGTATCATAATGCAATGCTGTCAGTCCCTATGCTGTTTGAGGCAAAAGGGAATCTCTGCTTGAGACCGAGTTCTGCCTTGAAGCAAGTATGAGCCTCAGGTTAATTGGGTATGTCTCAGGTTGTGCAACCGAGACTTGATATGAAAACCTTTATTTTTAAAAAAGTGTCAAAACGATTGAGTATTAAATTAAACAATAGCATGCAGCAGATGCCATTAAAAACATGACCAAAAATAATTTGCAGATAAATTTACCTTTACTGTGGTATTCCTGGTATTCCTATGCTAGAACATAGAGTGTGGAATACTGTGAATAGCAGAGTAATAACTCCTCTGTGTGTGTGTGCATGTGTAAGCAATTTGATGGCATTGCTTTACATTTCTTCAGTTAACATGGCATATTTGAATGTTGATGATAACTGTAATTGTTTCCACTGCCTGCTTTTTCTTTTGTGACTCATTTTTAGGCACAAAGCCATGGGAAATGGCCAGTCAAGTGGTATGCTCCAGAATGCATGAACTTCTACAAATTTTCTAGCAAGAGTGATGTTTGGAGCTTTGGGGTTCTAATGTGGGAAGCTTTTTCCTTTGGGCAAAAGCCATATAAGGTGAGTATTTTTTTTCAATTATGTTTTTGTCGAAGTTAGTGAAAAGTAATAACCTCACACATGTATATGTGCACATGCGTGCGCGCACACATATCTGATAGATCCATTCTGCTGCAACAAGTGATTCTCCCATGCCAGGGCAATCCCCAGCTACCCATTTGTGGAAGCTTGATGAAGCACATGGGCTATAGTGTGGCTCCAAAGTTTGCTGTGTCTACACCTTTCATATTCTAAGTGACAGCATGGATGATGTACTCTAGCTGCGACTGAGGCTTTATCATTCTGTTTTAGGGAATGAAAGGAAGTGAGGTTGCCCAGATGATTGAAAGAGGAGAGCGAATGGAATCTCCTGAGGCTTGTCCAAGTGAGGTCTATGACTTGATGAAACTGTGTTGGACATACAAGTAAGTGTAATGTGACATTTTACCTCCTGTTGATATTTCTTAGGCAGCTTAGCTTATATGTAGAAAGAAAACAAGAGACATTTGAAAACATATACTTTCAGCTGATGTTTTAATTAGAAACAATGAGCTATAATCTTCAGGCAGTCCATCATGCTTTCAAATAACCACAAGTTGCTGTGGAACTATATGCCCTTACTATCTACCTATCAAACAAAAAATGTATCTGATTTCAAATGTGATATTTTCCACACTGCTTAAACAAGAATAAGGCATAAAAATGTTCTGGCCAAAAAATAGGGTTTCATCAAAATCAAAATTGTTCAGAGGCAAATGTCACTTTTGATGATATTTTTAACAGAGTTTTTGTTCCATTTCAGTTTTTGAAAACAAGAAAATTTCCAATTATCAGATATTTTCCCACTCCCTTCCCCCTTGAATGCAATAGAATCACTGAAGTCTAGATTTTTTTCTACATTATATTCTCTCTCTCTCTTTCTCCCCCCCACCCATCTTTTCAAAACATCCATAACTTTGGAAAAGTTATTAAGAGGCAAAAGGTGGGGGGAAACTAACTTTTTTAAGACTGAAGTTTTGAAAAGTTACAGAATGGCTAAGTTAATGTTATTTTTCCACTCTATAGTTTTTCCAAATTTGAAGAAATTTTGAAAACGTAAAGCACAAAAACCCACCCTAACCTGGACATTCCTTTTATTGCACTGTGTGATAAATATTCAAAAATTTGACATGTGAAATATTTTTACTTTGAAAAAACGTTTTTTAAAAAGTTCTTTATTTAGAACTCTGTAAAATAGAAACAACTTGCAAAATATTTCAAAATTCTGATTTTTCCTCCCTATATTTTGTCTACCTCCTATAAAATAAATATCAGACTGTATGGGGACTACTCTTTTGGTGTCTTCAAATTTAAACTCAAATTATTTAAATTTATGCTTTTTACACTTCAAAATCAGCCATGGTGAGAAGACGGGTTCTTAAACAACTACTACAAATTCAGTGTTCCTGCAAGACAAGACAAAAATCATATTGTATGCATCACAGGTACATTTCAAAAAGAAACAGTCTTCTACATATGAAAGCAGTGGGCCAAACTCTGCTTTCAGTTACATTGGCATAAATTGGGAGAAGTTCCTTTCAATTTACATCAGTAAATAACTGAAAGCGGAATTTGGTGGATGGTATGTCATGGCAGGAATACAGTCCTCGTGAGCACAGTGCTTCTAGAAATAACAACAAACATAATGAGCTTCACAGAAATATAATTTCTTTCTTATAATCAGCCTGACTTTCTTCCCTGATTAATTCAATGAATGCCATAAACAATTGTTGATCACATCAGAATCACTTCTGTCAGGATTAATTGCAAAGTCTTAAACACTTAATTATGACATCATTGAATAAATATATTATGAGAAAACTAATTATTATATCCGTGAAATAAATGTACCAGGGCAAATGCTAAGGACAGTGCACCTGTGCTTGAAAAGGAATTCTATACCCATATGAAGTAAATGGATCCATGTATAATGTAAATTTCATAAGGACTTGTTCTCAATTTAATCAGTTGCCTGAATTAATAGTGGGTAAAAGAAACTCATTCTAGCCATGTATCCAGGACCACGTTCAGAGATGAGCAGAAGCAACTCCAGGGCTGTGGTCATAGCTCTCATTATGAGTCAGATGGTGCACTGTATGGACTATCTTCCACACCTTACGTCTGAAATAAATGAGGTAGAAGGTAAAGGGGAGCAGTTTTATCCTTTCGTGCACTGGTGTATCACTGACTCTGGCTACATATAGTAATAGGTAATATATTGCATTGTCTAGATGAATGATGGGTTAGTTGATCTGGATGTACTTTAGTGTGACCATCACCGTTTGGTGTTCTCTCTGGTGGTAATTCTAATAATATCTTCACCATTTACATGAACCTTCAGCAAAGTCTGGGGGTATAAGGAGATGGAACAGTGGTCCAAAAGTCATTCCTTTTACAGCTTTCCAATTACTATACCGTCATATCTCTCTTCCTCTTACAGGATTGATGACCGACCAGGATTTTCTGCTGTTGAACTCAGACTACGTAACTACTATTATGACATTTCACATTAACAATGTGGATACTATGGACCTTATGCTCACTTTGGTCTGCTGAAAGCTCCCTTCTGAAAATGAAATCCAAAAGTTTTAGCTTTAGAAAACATCATGACTTCAGTGTCGACAACATAAAGAGCTTCAGCAGTACCAATGTTCAAAGCAAAGCCCTTTGTAATAAACGCCTTTACTTGCTTTCAGTGCAATTTCCGGCCCTGAAATATCTTTTCAAAAGCAGACATTGCTACACTGTGTGCAGCAAAGACAGCATAATAGATCTTTAGAATTCTACTAAATTAAGTTTGTTTTATTTTACATACAGCCTTCTTGTCTTTGGAGGGAGGGATGTATATTGCAAATTCCATTTTCTCTCTTTCATCTCTCTTCCTCTCATGCATATATTTGAATACAGAGCCAGCATAAAAGCCTTGCCACTAATTTTCTCACTACTGTTATTTACGCTAAAAATTGCTCAGAAGTCCCCAAGCTTTGATAAAGCTTTTTCTCCCAGGGAGAGGAAGGTATTGATCTTTGACTGTTTAATTCTTAGTTTATATCCTAATGTACTCTACCTGGACCACTGAAATCCTCTCAAGTAAAAAGCCCTACACTCCCCTGCAGTAATGCAAGGAGAGAGGAAACAGAATTTGTGAATCCCTACAGTGTGGCAAGGAAGCATCCATTCCCCTCTGAATTCTCCTCTTCCCCCGACCTGCCCCCATTTCTATTCAGGACTCTCCAGCTTGTATAGGGGAATAGTCATATATACAAGAGGAGTCCTTGGGGCATGCTTCCTTCTAGAAGAGGGAGTAACAATGCCTCAGTTAACGTTGCTCAGTATTAAACTTATTGTCTGTGCCTGCATTAGCTGAGAGA
This sequence comes from Caretta caretta, assembly GCF_965140235.1. Classification (NCBI taxonomy): domain Eukaryota; kingdom Metazoa; phylum Chordata; order Testudines; family Cheloniidae; genus Caretta; species Caretta caretta. Next base: position 85,241,728 of record NC_134210.1, on the reverse strand, counting down.
GCATTGGTTGGCCAGTGGAAGCATCTCCTTTTCTGTCTTACCTTTGTCCTCTTCCTCCGATGTCTTTTATGGATTATGTCTTTTAACAGACTTCCTGATGTTGTATGCCAAACAGCTACCACCTCCTCTTTCAAATTCCTTCTCTTCCACAACGCGCTTCCACAGATTCCAAGGCCAGAAGGGACCATTGTGAGCATCTAGTCAGAGCTCCAACACGGGCCATACAACTTCCCCAAAATTCCTAGGGCATACCTTTTACAGAGATCCAGTCTTGATTTAAAAATTGTCCGTGATTAGCGGGTCCACCATGACCATTGGTAAAGTGTTCGAATGGCTAATTACTCCCGCTGTCAAAAAGTGACACCTTATTTCCAGTCTGAATTTGTCTATCTTTAACTTCCAGCCATTAGATTGTGTTACACCTTCCTCTGCTGGATTGACAAGCACATTATTAAATATTTGTTCCCTCTCTAGATACTTAATCGAGTCACCTCTTAATCTTCTCTTTGTTAAACTAAATAGATTGAGCTAGATGGCATGTTTTCTATCCTTGAATCATTCTCATGGTTCTTCTCTGAACCCCCTTCAATTTATCAATGTCTTCCTTGAAATGTGGGCACCAGCACTCTAATATTTTATAATAACGTCATTGCATAAAAAGGGAACTCTCAAGACATTTGAAGTGCAACCAGTTTTTCACTTCTCACTCTGCAGGAATCAGAGCATCCCCCAGCCCCAATCCCTTTATCCCAAGGGATCCATCTGCCTCAATTTCATTACTTTGCCCTTCCCATAATGTTAGTGTTTGTGCTACCATTATAGCTTTCATCTTGCATTAGACTGTAAACCCTTCAGGAAGGAGTCTTTGTCTTTCTGTTTGTTTGCAATGCACCAAACTCTCTCTGGCAGTGTATAAAGATAACAAATCATTCAGTTCCCCTGATTGTTCCCTATTGCCACTTTTCTCCAGTCTCATTTTAAATATTCCAAGTTTATCCTGATATGTAGCCTAAATTTTCATTCCCTTTCTTAATTACAGCCCCATACTCCAATACTGTTTTTGAGCCCTGTATTCAATCCTAAATAATTATTGGTGTTTACACCTTCCAAATATATGTAGACTATTCTTATAAGATAACTAGTTCCCAAAATTAATTTATTGGCATGCACATAAATGGATGCACATTTTTTTACTACATGAAATACGGGTATGCAAAGAAGAATAATGTTTAAGGTTTGATATATTTATTTCTATGTATTTTCAGAACATATGTATTTTACCATGGCATTAACTGGGTATTTTAAAAGTTAATTTAGATGGTATTTTTGTCCTTTGAAAAAGAAATTGATTACACAGGGCCAATGTTTCAAACATAGAAGAGGGTTATAGAAGTTTGGTTTCCATTGTGAAATATTTGTAGGTACTGTAGATCTAATGTAAGAGATCATTTGTTTCTTTTTACTAAATTAAAGATAAATGGCCTATGTTTTCAAAAGTGACTAGTGATTTTTCAATGCCTTAGTTTTGAGGTGTCCAATGGAGGACATTGTAAAGGTACCTGATATTTAAAGACACTCAAAACCATGAGTTGCTTTTGAAAATGAAGGCTATTTATCTTTATCCAAGTGGGACCAGTATATAAATTGGTTGGTTTGAAAAGCTAGATATCTCAGCATCTGTTTTTCTGCATGGCCATGTTGTCCGGAAGTGGCCTCTATTTGATTTTTGAGCACTCACTTTTGCACAGACAATTTAGAATCTCCATGTGCGGTAATCCACCTGTGCATGAAACTGGATGTAAATCAAGCACAAGTGAGATTAGAGTATAAAATCTCATCACCAAGAAGGGCTACAATTCCACATGCTCTCGGACTCTCTGAGAGCATGGCCTAATGTGACAAAGTTGGGGAGGCCCAACCTCCTCCCATTTCTTTTTTAAAACATTTTTAAAAGTGAAGAAAGATCCTGATTAGTATTATTTTATTGTTTTTTAGCTTTGCTCTAAAAGCCTACAGCGTATGAATATAAAGTTTTGTGACCTAAATGAATATATTATTAAACTGAAATTAAAGGTATTCTTTTGTAAAAGGTTTGGTTGTAATAAGAATCCTTTTTAAAAATATATTTGACTGTGATATAGTTATGTTTTATTTACTGTCTTCTAACCATTACTGATACAAGGTAGTGAATATGTATTTGTCAAATTACTGTGATTGTTTATTTTGAGCCTGATTGTGATTCCCTTACTCAGGCCTGGTCTACACCTAAAATTTAGGTTGACCTAGCTGCATTGCTCAGGGCCAAAATTTTGCACCCTGAGAGACATAGTTAGGTCAGCCTAACGCCCATTGTACATGCAGATAGGTTGCTGGAGGAATTCTTCCGTGCACTTAGTTACCACCTCTCGAAGAGATGTATTTATTACATTGAAGGAAAAGTATAATCTCTTAAGATTATGATTTATGTAAAGCATTCAATATCATGTCAGTTGCCATCTGTTTTAATCATTTGCATCTTGGTACTTAGTTGTATTGTAGTCCCACTCACTCATCCCCACTCATTGCTTACTTAAAGAAACTGAAAAGAACCAGTGTGTCGATAAACCCTAAATATACCAAGAAATATACCAAGTGAAGATTTTTTTAAACTTGGAACCAAAAATAATACCCATAAATTTCATGAACTAAAATAATTACAGCTAGAACTGGTAACAGGTTCAGGCTAAACGCCTGAAACTGTCTGTTTTTATTTTTAAAAGGTCAATAATGATATTCCTCAATCCATTAGTCACTTAGAATTGTGCTGATCCAGCTGTAAGAAACACATCTTGCCAGCAGATGGCAGTGATTGAATAGATTTAATGCTGTTAATACTCTCTCATTCTCTAAACACCTTACCTCTTATTTTCTGTAACTACCTTTAATTTAATTTGCATTTTCACTTTGATTATATATTTAGAAAAAAATAAGTAATTAAATAAATCCATCACTTCCCCTACCATTGAAGTGCAGCCAACTCTGGGATAAAACATGACAGCTATTGAAGAGCACACAGTAACACACTGCACAAGTTAGGGCAAGAAGAAAAGGATATTGTAACCAAATGAATGAGAGTGGAAATCTTAGGCTAACTGTATGTAATTTCCTGCAATAAATTTTGTCCAGGAAAATGCACCTCTAATTCTTGAAAAAAGTATCCTGGGGTATTTTAATGACCACAGTGAAGGAAAGCACCTCAAGGATTACAGCTAGCCTTCAGGGCTTGAGTACTGACTCAGAGGGATGCATGTCACCTATTAAATCAATACCTCCCTGCTTGGAGCATCCAGTTGTTCCATGGAAGTCTCCCATCCCATCCAAGCACTATCCAATGTTGCTTCGCTCATGAATTTTAACAGTGCTGTGGCCTGTCAGTCTCGGGTAGCTTAGCTTGCCTCTAGAAACATAAATGAAAGCAACGGTATTAAATATCTATACTAAATTGATAGAATGTTATCTCAGGTTAGGGTAATAGTTATAGCAATCACCCACATTTCCCCTGTGCCTTAGCCCTACCTATTAGTTCAGGTGAAAAGCAGCTAGACACCTTAACATACACTGAAATATTCACTGAGCCTAGTCATTACCTTTTTGAATGGCTGAGAGATTGGCACATTCACCATTTCCCTTCAGTCACCTCAGCTTTTCCACAGAGCGCAATGCCTTGATGGATCATCACACTCATAGCTCTCATTTCAATGAACTCTTTTACAGCCAGCTGGTATAAATATACAGATACCAAAGACTGCCCATCATAATAAATGCTTTACATTGCCATACGAGTAACCAACTTCAGTGGCAACTTGTCCCTGCAAGAATGAGAATGGGTGCAAGACTCCCTCAGCCTGGCATCTCTGCACAAAGGCCAGCCACATTCACTCTCCTTGAATGTCCCTCAGGGCTAGAGGAACACCCTGGAGAGGATGCAGCACTAGCCTCCCAGTGCTTCTGCCCAGCGCCAGATGGTGGGGAAGGGACATGGAAGAGGTGTTGCAATGGCTGCCTTCCCCTTTTCAAAATAAAGGTTTAAAAGCACCACAAGTAATTTGGCACACAGACAAAAACTACAATATTAGGAGTGCAGTTGCTTCTCTGAATGCACATTTACATGTCTGTTTTGAAGACATGACTGCACTACTGTGTGTGCACATAAATGGTTTTCTTTTCCACATTTGGAATAATGTGGTAGTTTGTGCAATATTCCTTCTCTACAACAGCAGTATCACTAAAACCATTACGCTCATGCTGAATGGAAAACCAGGTAAAAGGAAACTTTTGAATTGTGCCCACTGTGTATCTGAAAAGTTTGCCCCACCCCAAAAAAAAAAAAACCCAAAAGCTTGCCCTTCTATTTTGCCCTCTTTCATTTAGCAACCACTTTTTAAAAAATCAGGTAGGGGTTCTGCACACTGCAATACACAGCGACTGTACGACACTTGGCAATGTAATTGTAAAAATCCAGGCCAAACAAGATATTGTATATTGCATGGCTGCTCCTGTCTTTCAGAATGCTAGGACAGCCCCTTTCTTCTTTATATATTCAATTGTAGGCTCTATCCTTGCTGTGCTATTGCAGAACCCTGCCTGGCTCCGGTACTATTTTTAAATTCTTCAATAGACTCTGACTCTGTCCATCCACTCACAGAGAGTGAAAGGGCTTAGACACTAGGGATTGTGAGTCTGGCATTCTTGACCCATTCATAGTTTTTGCATATATTGAGCAAGTAGAACAAGTACTGATTCTTCTTAGTGATACAGTGCGGCACAATTTAGGTTAAAGGATGGATGAAGTATGGAGTAAGTCATGCCTCAGAAAGTCACCCTCAATTGTCTGATTGTATCCATTTTAATGCCAAACAGAACTTGCAGTACACACAAACACAAGAACAAAGTTCACAATTTGTTCCCAAAGCTCCCACAGCTGCTTCTGTGCAAGCTTTTTTTACAAAAAAAAAAAAAAAAAAACCCTCTTGAATTTGTTTACATAACTTTATACCAGGAAATTATTGTGCAATTCTTTTTTGTTGCATCCAAACTGTTCCCTTCAAAAATCTGACTATTGTATACCTGTATATTAAATTCCTAACTGTTCAATTTGTTCAGCAGATACTTTGTGACAGTATCTACTGTATACAATGCATACAGGCTATAAAGTAATCCTGAAATCAAACCTCTGATTTATATTTCTGGAAATTTAATAGCTGATGTGAACTCCATCTGTTTTGTACTTGCTGTGTTCAGCAGAACTGCGGGGGGGGGGAGTTAAATGTTTTCTGTAGGAGTCAAAATTTGTAGCTTTCTTCTGCTTTGAGACAAAAGAAGATGCCGTTTCTTATGATCAGCTTTTTTATTCACAAGTTTATTTCAGGGCCTTGAGGGCCATTGCCACTGTAAGCCAAGGCAAAAAGAGACTTTTCTGTGATGTGTGGAAGAAAGAGTTAAATCTTAGTTACCAACAACACTAGAATATGAAGATTATCCTCAGAATACTATTTTGGGGTTTTTTTCTGTAAGAGCAGAGTTTTTGCATGGTCATCCTTTAAGAAATCCAGAAGAGCTGGAACAGCTGGGGTTCTAGTGTTTCCCTTTCCCCTTGACATTAGTAGAATTTTGTCCAAATGGTTTTACCAGTCCAGCTGGTAGAAGGTCTGTGTGATGCTAGAAGAGTCTCTATCACTTGGGAAGAGTGACAGTTCACGGGCAAGGAGCAATTATGACAGAGGTTCCCTCTGTAGTTCCTGAAGGGATCTCCTCACAGATTGGCTCCACCATAATGGGGAAAGAGAGCACAAACTGAGAGGTCGTTTGTAAAGGCCCCCATACACAGAACACTCTGCTGGAGTGTCAGGAGGGCGTATTCACCCATAGTTCTCTGCTTGTATTCTGTGGGGAGTGGGGGGTTGAGGCCTCTCTCCTCTGGGATGGCTCGCAGCCCATTGGAAGAAAGGAAGCACTGGGCTGGAAAGGAAGGAGGCCCTAGCCTTCCCAAAGAGCACTGAGGGTATGCCCAATGGGGATGGCTTCTACCATTACCACCCAGAATGGGGCAATGGTGAGAGTGGGGCAATGGGTCTCTATGTGGGGGAATGCTATTACCCTTATTAGTCCCACAGCCTCTGAGTCACATTGACTCCTGAACACTAAGTACAATATTAGGGAAGCAGAGCTGTTTCTGGAAGCAAATAAGAGAGCCAACAAAGTAGCTATGAAATATTATACTTGTTGCAGTTGCCTGCTGACTGTATAAACAAAACACTGGTTTGCCCTGGAAAACAAAGTGACAAGAGAATGTTCTATGATTGTTTCATCTGGTGCAATAGCTTTTTTGGATAATGTCCTCATCTCTCTTAACGTACATGTACTTTGCTTGCAGTATTGTACAGGACATAACGTACTAAAACAAGCAGCGCTGAGGACAGATGCTGTGTGCTGACTATTCAGAGTTCTGCCATAAAATGCAAGGATGAGGCTTGTATTTTCCTCCATATGTTCTTAGTTTATTTCCCCTACTATTTTGAAATATTGTTCGTGTTTCTCTCTACTACATATTTTCTCCAAGAAAAATACATGGGTCTTCTCATCTTTGCACTCGGGGATCTCAAAGCACTTTACAACTGTATGTTAATTAACCCTAACTACATAGGTTAGGATTATAGTAACTAGGTAATGTTTCTACCATGGCTGAAAATGTAACTGATAAGTATTTAATATAATTATACATATAAAATATTTAAAATTCAGATTCTATTTGCAGACAAATACTATGTAAAGATGGAGTTAAGGTTGAGAGCATATAAGCTCTTCAGGAAGGGGCGGTTTTTTGTTCAGTTTGTGAAGGGTCTAGCACAATGACGTCCTGTGACTAGGGGTGTTACAGTAATATAAATTAATAATAATAGGTATCAGTCATGTAGGCTAAAATCTGTTACAGAGCTGTGGCAATTATTTCTAAACCAAACATTATAAACCTGTGAAATTTGGAGTTAAGCTTTGGCATTAAAAGATATCCAAATGTGTTAAGGTATGGAAATACAGTTATGGCACCTAAACAACCTTAACTCTGCCCTGTAGTGACACCATGCACTAACCATATGATTATGATTAAGGCCTTTTAGTGATTGTGGTTACAGAGTTGATTAAATTTATTTTTAATGAGACACACACCCATTTTGTTTTGTCACTACAGGACAGGTTAAGGTTGTTTAGGTATTTCTGTGCATTTCCGTATCTTAACATATTGCCCCAGGCCTCCCACCTACACTAACCAGGAGTCCCCAGTTCCCTCCTCACGCATGCCAAAGGGGAGACCCTCCATGACTGCTCCTTCCCGCAAAATGGAGTCCCCTGCATTTAATGTTTCTTTGCTCCACAGCAGGATACAATTGGATACATGCAGAGGACCAGACCAGGCAGGGGCTAGAGGGCAGAGAGCAATGACAGCCCCAGGGGAAATCTTCCCCTCAAATCCTTCAGGACTCCACTGCCTCCTTAACTAAAGTGTGACCCCTCCCCTTATAAATTAAAAACACTTTTTAATATATTTAACACCATTATAAATGATGGATGCAGAGCAGGGTTTGGGGTGCAGGCTGACCGCTTGCACCCCCCCCCATATAATACCCTCATGACCCCCCCAGTTTGAGAACCCCTGCTGTATCCCATATCCTAGCTGAAGTATTTGAAGCCTGTAAAGTTGCCTGCACTGAGGGACAGGAAAAAAATGGCAATAAGCCTCCTTTGTCCCCTGGTCATGCCCTGTCTCACCAGCCTGGCTGTGAAGGGACACTATGTAGCTGGGCATGCCACCACCCTGGCTGTGCCCTGTCACCACAGCCTAACACAAGGGGGCATTGTGAAGCTACAGGTGCCACCCTCATTACCTTGGCAGTGCGCCATCTGTCAAACCTCGTACCAGGAGCACTGTGCTGCATGCATTACTCCCCTCTCCACCCACTCCTGTTGCTTCTCCCCAGACAGATGCTAAGGGGGTGCTGTGATTCCTCGAGTGCATCACTTCATACCCTGGTCATCCCTGCCTTCCTAGATTACTAATAGGGGATTCTGTGTTGCTGGGACTGCTGCTCTTCATAGCCCAGCTGTGATTTGGCTCGCCCACATGGGTGGCAGGTAGCATAGGCAGGGGAAGACTGTGCCTCCGCAAACAGCCTGGTGTGGCTCCACCCACGCTCCACGTCCCCCATGCTCCCTTCTGCCTGCTTCAGTTCCCTTCCCATTCTTCTGTGGCTGAGAGGCTGGGGCCGGTGCACACAAGGCCCAGGCCTGGGCTCTGGGACCGTGCCACCCATCCCGCACTCTGGGTTGGGGGTGCTCCCACCACACCATCTGTCTGGGACTGGAGGGTGCTCCGGCATGCCATCTGCCTGCCTACCACTGGGGGCATGCGCGGGGGGCCAGCAGGCATGGAGGAGTGTGTGTTCTGGGCTTCAGCGGGGATAGGTGGCAGGGGCAGGCCCTTGGCCAGAAGGGGAGGCCAGGGGCTAGCCTTTCCCAACAGCATGTTAACCCACTGCCAATACTCTCTCTTCTTGTTCTAAGGCACTGGTTCTCAAACTGTGGGTTAGACCCTCAAAGCGGGTCACAAACACGTTTGAATGGCGTCACCAGGGTTGTCATTGGACTTGCTGGGGCCCTGAATGGTGGGGCTCAGGTTATAGGCCCTTGGTCTTTAGCTCCACACACACACACACCTAGGGCATTGGGGCTCAGGGTTTGGCACCCTCACCCAGGGCCGCAGGACTTGGGAGGGCTCAGGCTTCAGTCCCCTCTCTTGGGGGTCGTATAGTAATTTTTGTTGTCAGAAGGGGGTTGTGGTGTAAGGACATTTGAGAACCCTTGTTCTACAGCGTGCATAGGTAGGTGTGGGAGGAATGCATTCATAATCTAAATAGACATGGTAGATTAAGGGCTATCTTTTCTGGTCAATTACTGATATGTAAACTTGGAGTAATGCCATTAACTTGACTGGAGTTACCGCACATTTACACTGGTATAACTAAGCTTGGATTTGGTCTATTGGGTGGGAGAAAATAAGATTAGCCCAATTTTACACATGGGGAAACTGAGGCACAAAGCCTCAGTTTGTGAGCCTTGCTTCCTTAGCCTTGCTTCCCTCCTGTTCTAACTACTAAATCACACCAAAGAGTGGAATCAGGACTAAACATTCATGTTTCATAAGCCCTATATTGCTACTGGATTGAAAAACTCTAGCAAACCCTCCCCTCTCTTTCCTCTATGAACAGAACCCATCTGTATTGACAACCCAGATCAGCATCTCCTCACATTGGCTTTCTGCCATTCTCTGCAGCACTCTAGAGCTAGCTTCATTCCTGCTCCTGCTAATATCTATAACTAGTGGGAGCTTTGATAAACATGATCCTGAAAATAGAGCTGAGGATTCCACCAGACAGCAGCCAAAACAGCATGGTGTCAGGATCCTGCACTGAGCTGGGCTGGACCTGTTAATATTTGGATGGGACTCTTCCAGTCCCGCATCCAGGTATTTTACCTGTTTAGCTGTTCTGGCCCCTTGTAATCCTAGACTTGGGAGTAAGGTTGCCAACTTTCTAATTGCAGAAAACCGAACACCCTTGCCCCACGCCTTGCCCCAAGGTCCTTCCCATTCTCCAAGGCCCTGTCCCCGATCACTCCATCCCTTGCTCTTACCCCCCCCCCCGGCTCACTTGCTCCTTTTCACCAGGCTGGGGTAGGGGGAGCTGAGGGCTCTGACTGGGGGTGCAGACTCTGGGGTGGGGCTGGGGATGAGGAGTTAGAGGGGTCTGGGCTGGGGCCAAGGGGTTTGGAGTGTGGGAGGGGGCTCCAGGCTGTGGCAGGGGGTTGGGTGTGGGAGGGGATGAGGGCTCCAGCTGGGGTGCAGGTTCTGGGGTGGTGCTGAGGGGTTTGGGGTGCAGGAGGGGGGTTTGGGCTGGGGCCAAGTGTGAGAGGGAGATCAGGGTTGGGTCTGGGAGGGGGGTGCTGAGTTGTGGCAGGGGCATGGGAGGGGGTTTGGGGTGCAGGCTCCAGGCGGCTCTGGCTGGGTCAGTTCGCAGGGGCCCCTTAAATAGCAGCCACATCAGCACTGCTCTGGCATTTCCAGGGGCTCAGAGGCCGCTCTGTCTGCCATGAATCCTGGACACATGGCTTGGCCAGTGCACCAAGGACAAAAGTTTATCTTGTTCTCTGAAATGCGGGAGGTGGGAGGGGAGAAGGGGAGTGAATTCCCCACAAGTGACACACACACACACACACACCTCACTGCTGCCCCTGGCTTGCTGTGACCCCAATGTAGCCCAAATCACAGCAGCTCCAGGGAGAGAGTTGCTGCAGATTCCCTCCTCATCCCCACACCCTTTGCAGTGATCCCCAGCCCCTCTCCTTTCTCCCCCCCCCACTCCAGCCACTGGCTCGGGCATCCATGCCCAGCTGCTGCCCGGCTCTGCTCGGACCCGTTCCCAGGGAGAGCAGCCCAACTTTAGTCCCATGCTTCTGGGCAGCCCATTCGGGAGGAGACTGATAAGCCTACAGCCCCTTACCTGCTGGTTGCATGATCCCGAAACAAGCCCGGCACAGCAGCCTCTGGGAACAGGCTATGGGACAGCCAGCGACAGCTCGCCCTGGCCCCCTGCCCTCATGCCGGCTTCATGTAATCCATGGGGAGCTGGGCTGTCTCTTCTTTCTGCTCCCGTTAGCCAGGGGGCATTCTGCGGGTCAGGGAGGGGGCTGAAAGCAGTTCCTAAAGGCCACAGTGCCCGATCCTGAGGCAGTTACTGTCCACTGCGGCAGCTACTGTCCCGGATTAACACTGCTGGCCCCAGCCTGCAGCCAAATGCCTTTCCCAGCCCTTCTGCTGGGATACGTGCCCGCCAGGGCTCGCACCACGCCTGAGCTCCACAGAGAGAGCTGCTGCAGGTCCCGTCCTCATACTCCCACCACCAACTGGACTTTTAACAGCCTAGTCAGCAGTGCTGACTGGAGCTGCCAGGGTCACTTTTTTGACCGGACGTTCCAGTCAAAAACCGGACACGAGGCAACCTTATTTGGGAGTCAAACACCCACACATACACTATTCCTGAGGGAATTCTGTGCCTAAAAATTCTGCAGACAATATTTTAAAATTCTGCATATTTTATTTGTCAATAAATAAATGTGGAGGCTCCAGCATTGCAGTGGGATGGGAGATCACCCTGAAGCCACCCCCAACACGGAGTTGGCGGTGAGGCTGCACCCAACCCAGATAAAGCGCAAGGCCTGGCCTGTCCCAGAAACACCCCAACCCAACCAGAACTAGCAGCTGAGCTCAGCACAGGGTACGAGCCTCCAGCCAGGTCAACCCCAGCCTCCCGCACCCCCACAGTAATTTACCTCTCTGCCTATTGTTCCGGGTGCCTGAATCAACACACCTGCAGTGCTGGGGAGGGGCACATGACTGCTCTTGAGGCTTCCCTTTGCTTCCCTGTCAGAAGCCATTTTTTCTGCAGATAAGCAAAGAAATCGGTGAGGGACATGAATTCTGTGTGCATGGAGTGGCGCAGTATTCCCCCAGGAGTAACACACACAAAGAATCCAAGGTGCACTGAGCATGAGATGTTTAATGGCCTCCCTCCTAGCCTACAGGAGATGACAGGGTGTAGGGCTTCCTAAGGTGCAGTGCCAACTCTAGTGTTTCTTGTCATAGGTGCCAGCTCCCTTGTAGGCCCCAACATAGCCACTGCTATCGGTCACGTCCTCACGTCCAGCTATCCCTTTCCCTTTGCCGCTCTCATCAAACCGTTCCTTGTGGGAGCCTGTGTATTTGCTGGTGTCTGTCAGTCTATCAACCCCACCAGCTGTGGTGGTTTTCTGCAAGAGACAGCAAAAGTCAGCGGAATTGAGGGTGGAGTTCACAATAGTTTCAGGCCTATCCCAAAGGTTGGGGCCTGTGTGGGGGTTGTACTGGGCTCATTCCTGCCTCCGGGGAATGTAATATCTCCATGAAGCTCACATTAGGTTAGTTCCTGCCCTGAGTGGGGTGTTATCTCTCTGTGGTGGGATGCCTCACATTATGCTCATTCTTTTCCTGAGTGAAGTGGGATCTTGGGCAGGTGGAAGGAAAGAAGAGCCCTCAGAGCGGGTTCATTCCTGCCCCAAGTAGGGTCTGTACAGAGGGCAGGGAGATCTGGTACTGGGGCAGGGAAGTGAGGGGGTGCCAGGTTAGGGACACCTTAGGGAGAGCTGGTAACTCACCGTTACACCCACGTTGGCTGGCTCCTTGCCCTCCATCAGTGCGTACACAGCCTGCAGGGCCTCCTCAGGAGACTTGCCCTTGAACCGCTTGCCACACAGTTCCTTCATGGCCTGCTGGAATTCAGCAAAGTTGATGGTGCGAGCGCCTTTGGTCCTGCAGTGAGAGGGAAGAGAGACATGGGAAGTTACCACTGGGCCAGGGAGCTGCAGTGGCAGCAAAAGGTCCAGAACATCCCCACTACACTCATCACACTGGGGAACGAGCTCTTCACCTCTCTTTGTTTTTCCCTTCCCTCCCTTATCTGTTGCTCCCATCTCTTCTCCATTGCCCACTCACTTGACTTTGTTGAATACAATATCGACATCGGTGCTGGTCACGGCCTTCCCGTCCATTACGCCACAATCCTTCAACATCTTGGAGAAGTTCTTGCCCGTCATATCATTGCCAGTGGCAGCCGTGTCACCATACGTGGCAAATTTACGGAAGGCTTTCTCCAACTCCGACATCCTCCAGCTAGGGAAAGAGGGAGACTGTTAGGCTGGGCCTCCCCACCAAGACATCACCACTACAACCCCTTCACCCTGAGACTACGTTGTTGGGGTCATAATGATATTTACATAAAGACAACTGGAATTTAGGAGTGGGGTGTCTGGGGAGAGAAGAGAAATGGGTGGGTGTTATTTCTAGAGAGTTGGGATTTGTGGAGAGGGAGTGTGTCAGTCTTATTCTATTAAAATGTATAGAAATTGGGCAGCCTAAATCCTCTGGACAGCTTTGGAAACCACAACCATAGTCAGAGCTCCAGCTCTTTGGATTCTACCCAAAGATTCCTGCATGGTCTGCTTTCTCCCCGCAGTGAATGAAGTTGGTAGGTCAGACCATAGCTCCCTATTTAGGCCCCTCTTACCATAGTATCTGAGCCTCACCACATCCCTAAATTTAGCCTCTGAGGAAGGGAATTATTCCCATTTTATTGATGGGGAACTAAGGGCTGGAGAAATGAAGTCTGAGATTTTGAATGCTGTCTAAGCAATTAGGACATCCAATTCCCATTAAAATTAAATGGAGACTGGTTGTCAAATCCCCTTAGGCAGATCTGAAAATCCTAGTTTAAGTCTTTGGCTGAGCTTAAAATCAAACCCAGATCAATCAAACTCTCCCTCTCACTAATTCCCATAGCTCTATAGCCTCTTCTGACCGTTTGTCAATATTCCATTAATTGTCAATTGATTCAGACGAAGGACTATTGGATTTAGGCTTGAGAGAGAAAATGCCAGGATTTTCAAAGCAATACAAGGGAGCTGGGCACTCCAATTCTGTTGATTTTTAAAGGGATTTGAGTGTCTAAACTCCTTAGGCTTCTTGGAAATTTCCATCATGTCCTATTAACACCCACGTCCCTTCACCCACTGGTTCTGTCCTTCAAGTTTCTTTGGGGCTGATAGGGTTTTTAAAGCACTCCCAGTGCTTCCAGAACTCTAAGGAAGAACCAGATTGCTCACCTGGGTATATCCAGAGACACTCATCTGAAATCCCAAAAGAATTTACTGAATGTAGTGTCTCTGGATTTAGTCCAAGGGATAACTTGGACTAATAAAATAATTGGATTCAAATAAAATCAGAACTGATCCCTTTCCCCTCTAATACTGACTCCTTATCCAGAGGCTGGGCTAACCTGAGTGGGCAGATATTCCTGGCCCTTTGTCTGCCTGTTGCGTGTTTCTCTTGGGAGGAGGTCAACTACTTTAAGCCATCAGCACCAGAGACTGGGGTTTCAGGCTGAGCCACCTATTGTAACCTCATCAGTTGTTTGTGATGTCATCACTTGCCCACCCACCTGAGTGCTGACATCAGTGGTGGTATTTGGGGAATTGGGTTGAAGGATGAGAAATTTTTATACTCAACTACATATTATTTTACAACATTATTTGGGAAAAAATTAGGAAATGGATTCCCTGCCCAGGAGCATCCCCTAATGCCAAAACCCTCTTCAAACCCACCATCACTCATTCCTAAACACACAGAAAGCTTATCACTGCTCTTCACAGCCCAAACAGTTGGTAGAAATCAATCAAGAGGTGGCTTTCCTTGTGCTTCTGATCCAGCACTTACTGTCCTCGAAAGAGTTAGGTGAATTTCCAGAACGGTAACTTTGTAGAATAAGGCAGCTCTCTAAGTCAAAAGAGTAAAAAACAAGAGACGGATTTTTTTCCCTTCTGAAGTCACATGCACATGACGACTCATTTCGCCCATCTATGCTTGTGTATTATTCCTACTAATGTTAATGGAAATAATTTGTGTGTAACAAGAGGAGAATCAATCCATTAAAGTTTATTATACTCTGAAAAAGGAATTTATACTAAAACTGAAAATAACAAATTGTTTGGTTCATTGGCAATTTTGAAAAGTAAACAAAAACAAATTTCAGGTTGGACCAAAAATGTAAATTATCTACAGCTCAAAAAGAAAAAAAAAAATCATTTCAGGTTTTGTTTTGACAAAATTGAAACCTAATGCTGAATTTTGACCAGCTTTAGACATTTTTTTATTTTTGTGAAAGATAAAATTACAGGAAAATTTGAAATGAAAAGTTATTACAAACCATAAAATGAAATGTTTCAAAAATGTCAAAATGAAAAGTTTAGATTTTTTCAGAATTTGTTTCCCTCCCAAAATGAAATATTTGGCAAAACTGACACAAATTTGCAAAACATTTTTGTGTCACAAAAATCTGAATTTTTCTTCCCAAAAAGTTTCTACCAAAAATATTTCACCTGGATGTAATCAATACAATAAGTCCTGGGATTCCATGTTTATTATCTCTCAGTGATTCCAAATCAAATGTATTCACTTTACAAGTCAAAAGATTGCAAACTCAGCCTGGGATGTGAAAGTCAAGCGGGTTCTTTCCTTCTGCTGCATGTTCTGTAAGAATGGAAAATTTGCAGGCCAAACTCCATCCTCCATAAAACACATGCAATCCCATTGTCTCTAAAATATCAGTTATAATAAAGTTATTACTGAAGATATATTTGAACCTATGCCTAAAGAAAGAAAGAAAGAAAGAAAGAAAGAAACCAACTGCAGTTTGAAGGAGATCTTTTGACTGATAAATTGGGCAAAGTTGCTTTAGAAGTCATTGACAGAATATGAAATCCCCACAATGCTATTGTTATTCATGTTTCAGAGCAGTACTGCACCTCAACATGTACGTTGGGGGGTTGCTTCATACTACAAGGAGAGTATAATCTGTACTTCAATGTAATGTAGTCAGCAGTCCTCTCCATGCCAGTTTAATCCAGGCTAGGATAGCCTGTGTGGTAATATTAGTTAGCACAAGTGACCGTTATTTAGTCCAGGAGCTAGAATATCAGAGAGAAACCATTACACAAGGTTTCTGTTCCCCTCAGCATGCATGCGCAGAACTGGCAATTTCTAGATAAGCATTTCTGACAAATTTAGTCCATGTTTATGTAGCATAATACATGGGGCCTTTGTTATTAAAACACATATAAGTTTAACTTTCTGGATGGGGAGGAATATTATAAGGCATAAACAGTGCTCCTCTAAAATGGGAAACTCCAGACAGTTCACCCAACAACATAACCGTTTCCTATCTCAACCATGACCACCACTAGCACAGTGTACACTGAGCCAAACAGTACAATACTCCTCACTATCACTTATGTGGAAACAGTTTTTATAAAAGCATTCCATTAGTGGCAGCCCCACACTCACATACAAGAGCAGAATGTGTCTGGAGTTGTTTTAGCTCTACAACTGGAAGCTGTATCCATTTTTTACTCGGCTCAGAGGTCTGGAAACTCACAGATAAGACCCACTTCTTAGTAAGAATAAACGGTGAGATGTCTCTGAGATTATAGTTGTGGCGTCAGGGAGTTTCACAAATCCACCTGACTTTGGTATTATTATTTATTAGGATTACAATAGTGCTCAGAGGCCATAGTCAGGATTGGGGTTCCACTGTGTTGAGCATTGTATTCCTTGGGTGTTTGATTTTATCTTTCCAGCAATGTTAACTGAACTGTTTGAAACCTTGTACAACCAGAAAGCTTCCTATTGGCTAAACATCTGAGGAGGCACAAGTGGATAAGTAAATTAACTGTAATTTACCCAGAGAAAATGCCTGATCATGTTCCCAGTTAAGCCAATGGTAAAACCGATACTGATTTCAGTGGTGCAGGATCAGACCTTAAATTTAAACAAGTGCTTAGATAGTACCATGTAATGAATTTAGTAATATATTTGGGTCAACCTACACCTGATTGCTTAGATCTAGTGTCACCAGCATTCATCCATTTTAAGGCCAGAAGGGACCATTAGATCACCTAGTCTGACCTCCTATGTAACACTGAGCAGAGATTTTCACCCACTTTACCCTGTATTGAGCCCAATAACTTGTGTTTGACCAACACACATTTTCCAGAAAGAGATCCAGTCTTGCTTTGAAGATAGCGAGAGGTAGAGAACCCACCATTCCCCTTGGTAGTTTGTCCAATAGTTAATCCCCCTGACCGTTAAAAATGTTGCCTTGTTTTTTTATTTGAATTTGTCTGAATTTAACTTCCAGCCATTGCTTTTTATTTTGTTTTGTTTGGCCTTTCTCTGCTAAATTAGATTAATGAGTTCCTTGTATTTTCTCCCTACTAAGCTACTTACACACAGTAATCAAGCGAGCTCTCATTCTTCTTTTTGATAAACTATGTAGATTGAGCTCCTTAATTTTCTCAATGTAAGGCATTTTTTTCAACCCTTCAAACCATTTTTATGCCTCTTTTCTGCGTCCTCTCCAATTTTTCAATATCATTTTTAAAATGTGGACACCAGAACAGTCACAGTATTCCAGTATTGCTCTCACTTCTCAGTTCCTAGTCACACTTTCCCTGTTCATACTTCCAAGGATCATATTAGCTCTTTTTGTCACAGCGTCACACTGGGAGCTCGTGTTCTGTTGTTTGTCTGCTATGAGCCTAAAATCTTTTTTGGAATCACTGCTTTCCAAGATACAGTTGTCTATTCTGTAGGTATAGCCTGCATTCTTTGTTCCGAAATGTATAGCCTTGCATTTGGATGTATTAAAACTCATTTTGTTTGACTAGGGCCAGCTTACTAAGCAATCCAAATTACTCTGTATAACTGCCCTCCTCTCCTCATTATTTACCACTCCCCCAATCTTTGTGTCATCTGTAAATTTTTATCAGCATTGGTTTTATATTTACTTCCACCTCATTGATCAAAATGTTAACTAGTACCTGGTCTACTCCCAATCCCTACAGAAACCCACTAGCAACACACCCAACGTAATGATGATTCCGCATTGACAACTATTTTTCACACCTGTCAGTCAGTCTGTTCTTAATCCATTTAACATGGAGGACCTACCTGTAAAGAGCATCTTTTCTTGTCTAAAGTAGACAGATCACATGGCAAAATAATTTTCAAAATGTTCCAGTTACATTGCTTCAGTGAAGTTACAGCAGATCCAGGGCTTTCAACAAAGTCTATACAAGAGAGTGCAAAATTTGGTACCATGTAACTAGTTAAGTATTGAGCTGCTGCCAGCCTCTTACAAACTCCGTTTAGTGAGGTTTGAGATGAGAATCTCATGTGGACAGACACTGAAGACACGAGGCTGAGAACAAGTTAATGCTCTATTTCTGCCACTGAGAAGGATCACAAAAAAAGGCCCTCCTTTGTGACTTCTTTAAAGAAGTCCCACAATGTCCACATCTCCGCTTTCCAGAGCAAAAAAAACAACTTTTTCAAAACTTTACAAATTATGAAGGATGCAGTAGGTTGCCCAACCTTCAGCCCTAGGTAAGGGGATGAATCTGCACTAGTAAAATGCTTAGCCACTAAAGAAACAGTATAATTCAGGATTCTGTTCAAACACACAATTATTCAGGAAAGTTGGAGGACAGCTTTGATATCATTGTGAGGATTCTGATAATCTATTTAAAGGAGACCCAAACATTTTGTAGAGCCTAAAAAAGAAAATAGTTAGGGCACTTACAATGCTAAAATAATGCATACATGTTATACAGAACACCAGAAATTCAGGAAAAGAGAAAGATTAAAGTATCAAAATCTTTAATATGCAAGAAGAATGTTTTTCTGCTGTTATGAATAAATTAATTCCAAATTACTATGTAGCTTCTATATTTTATGAATTATGACCATAATCACATAAACCTCTCTTTTCACATGCAGCTGTTTATAGCATAAATTCTTTTTAGTGCCATGATCAGAGAAATTGTTTGAATGAAGGTATTAACATATTGACAATCCCAAGAACTGTATTAAACATTTGAAATCAATCAAAATGAGCTGTTCAAAGTTCAGATGGACCAAAATCAAAAATGCAGATCCAAGAACCTTTGAACTATGGAGAAGTTTGAAATCATGACGCAGACGTGGATGTATGTTTTGTGTCTTGAGCCTGTCCCTTGTTGAGGTCAACAGTACTGTATTTTGAGGTTGAACCTTAGCCTTTTTAAACTCTAAACAGAAACACCATTTACATAGTGTTTTACTTTTAATCAAAGTGAAGTACAGTGGAGTGATATGCTGTCCTATCTAGAAAGTCAATGATCATGTCTGCCTAGGTAAACAAATATACTATGTTTGATGCAAATTTATAGGAGTAAAAGCAAGATCATGAGCAGGGCATGATTACCCATTTTTATAGGAAAGGGTTTACGGAGTTTTAGGAAGAGAAAATCCGAGTCTTAGAAAAGTGACAAACAGCTTGTCAGAAATTAAGATAAGGCAAAATAGATTAAACACTTAGTTGCTCCTAATATTATTTTATTTTATGGTTTAGAATTTAATTCTCATAATGAATTTTCCATTTATGTTACAGAAAATGAATCCTTTCTTAGGCTCAGAGGTTAAATTTTAATTCAGAGGGGAAATTTATCATCACAGGGTTTGTAGTCCCTAAACATATGGGATTATAATGACAGTGTTTTAGTAGAAATTTTAAATCTGGGTATAGCCCTTCTTCATGGGCCAATCCCCTGGCAAAACTCTTAAAGACAGTCTTTCCTCGTGCTCTTTCTGGGTAGGAAAGCACTCCTCTGCCCTCGACGTAATGATACAGTGTAAATGCCACAAGGTAGCTCATAGTGAGCAAAGAAGCCCCAGACCAGCATTCGAAAACCAGTGTGTGGTATATGACCTTCTCTTACTGTCCTTGGGTCCTGGAGGTGCCCATTCCAATTAACTTTCAGAAATAAATCAGAAATTGTCCATTCTAACCTGTGTATTAAGGACACTGACCATAGTATGTGCATTCCCCTCCATAAAAAATAAAAATATTTTTTCCAATGACCAATTTCCTGAGACTAGCACCCCTACAAGTCTATTAAAATCACTGATCTATAGTATCAGACATTGAGAACATAGAGAGGTGGCTGATTTTTGCTTTGAGTTTTGGTCAAACAGAATCTGTAAAGGACTCTGCAGTTCGCTTCAGAGAGAATACTCTTTAACTGGCCACAAATAGGCTGAACTTTCATACAGGGCACTCAGTTTTATTTAAAGTGAGACTCTGCTTACCTCTGGTAAGGGGAAAGATTTTTTTTATTAAAAAGAACATTTCATCATTTATAACTCGGGCCCCATGTCTGTCACACAGGTTGCAGAAGTCACGGATTTCATGTCTTTCCACGACCTCCATGACTTCTCCATGGACCAGGGTGGCTGACCCCAGGGCTCTGGGGCCACCTGCTCAGGTGGCCCCGGGACAGCCACACCAGCCGCTGGAGGAGCCCCAGGGACAGCCATACCACCCGCTGCTCCTGTAGCCCCTGCAATGGTCCCCAGGCAGCCAGCCAGAGCAGCCGCAATCCGTGACCCCAGGCAGCAGTCCCCAGGTGGCCGGCCAGAGCAGCTGCAGTCCGCGGCCCCAGGCAGCAGTCCCTGGCCAGCTGGAGCAGCCGCAGTCCATGGCCCCAGGAGTGGTCCCCCACCAACCAGCAGCTGATGCTGCTGGCCATGGGCACCCCCCCTTGCAGGGGTCCTCCCATGCTCCTCCAGCATTCCCCCTCCCCCCACCAAATTTAATCACAGGTATTTTTAGTATAAGTCATGAACAGGTCACGGGCCGTGAATTTCCCGTGACCTGTCCATGACTTACACTAAAAATACCCATAGCCTTATTTATAAACTGTAAAAAAAAAAATATTTGATGATCCCAGTACAAAGAGGAGTGCAAATATTAATTATTCAAGCTTCCACTTTGTGAACTAGTGTGACTAAAAACATAATCAATATTCATTAAATATGAATCAGGATCCAATGAAAAATAATTCAGAAAATATTCTAGTGGCCAGGGTCTGTAAAGTGTGCTCTTAGTACCAATAAATGAAAAACATTAGATGTGTTTAACAGTATCAGAAAGTTAGACTTCTCTGATCAAAAAGGAACCAGATGATCTGTGAGTGCTGGAATGAAGGCTAATGTTAACTACATGCCGTGTGAAGATGTATTTGCATTTTTTTTTTTTTTTTGTTTCACAGACATCAATGTCAACAAGTACTCTTGTACTGTTATTACGGAACATGACCAAAAGAAAACAATATTCAGTTTTCACTGTACAGTTCTTAATTCTGAACACTTAAATGAAGTTTCCCCCTTTTATTTTTCCCTTATTTTTAGCAGTAGTAGTCTTACTATGATACCCCCTAGAGGCCCTAAAGAAGACCAGGGCCTGACTGTGCTGGACAGCAACGGAAACGTAGTAAGTGAAATTGTTCTTAAGAACCTTGGTTTTACAAGTTTCAAACTGTGTAGATGCTACAATACTTCTCAAAGTGTCTTTACTGCCCTTGTCTCAATGCAGCCTGGAGGCCTCGGGCCTAACAAACTCAGCCTAGGGTTAGCAGCCCTCACGTACTTATCGACACTCCTTATATTGCTTCCTTCTCTTCCTACTCACTTGAATGGAATACTGGTTTTGGTTTGCATTGGTTGTATTGGGGAGCAGGAAGAATTCTTTTCCCCAGGAACCCGCCCACAAGGGAAAAAAGATAAAAGTTTCTCTCAGGCTGAGGGGCCCATAGTAAATATTTTGCAGCCGGATGATAGATCCTTAAGACACAGGATGAGAAGACAGGACAATATCTGCACCCTGCATCCCTATTGTTTTGAATGGGATAGCATGGGCATAAATCAGAGTCGAACTTGGTCTACAGTGTCTAATCAATATGCTGGCATGGCCATTAACTACCCAAGTGCTAAGTGGACATGCCTTTTGTTGAAAATCTACTGAGGTACAGAGAAACTATTAAATAATTCCAGACTGGCCTTCACAAGGCTGTAGCTAACCTCTTAAGAAAGATGGCATACAATAATTTATCACAATAATAAAAAAACATGCTATGATGTTAGTAAAATTCATCCGTAGTGTAATCCTGCTTCCCTGGAGTTAAATCACAGAAGCGGAAGGGATAGCTCAGTGGTTTGAGCATGGGCCTGCTAAACCCAGGGTTGTGAGTTTAATCCTTGAGGGGGCCATCTGGGGCAAAAAAGTTGGGGAGTGGTCCTGCTTTGAGCAGGGGGTTTTGGACTAGATGCCCTTCCAACCCTAATATTCTATGAATTAATTTAGCTCCTGAAGTCTATTTTCTTGTTTTGATATATTAGCTCCCTCCATAATCAAAACTGCACTAGCCTCAGACTTGATTGGATGAAATCATCTGGTAATGAGTGATTTGGTTTGGACATGTTTCAACAAGTCCAGTCATGTGGATGTTGTTCCAACAGCATTTTTCTGTATGCACAAGACCCTTGGCAGTTTTTCAACACTAATCTAAAAGACGCATATCTTAAATTCTTCATGCCTTTTGTACTGTACTTACCGTACTAGTACAGACACTGATGTTTTATCAGCTGTCATTGAAGCTTGGTTTTCATGTACAAGAAAGATTATGTTAATATTGTTTTAATGCTTACATTCTTGTTTACAAAAACAAGCACTTTAACAAAAATTATAAGAGGTAAAAATTACAGAAGTGCCTAAGGAGCCCAGGTCCAATTGACTTTCAGTGGGATTTTGCAGTTTAGACCCAACACTTAAGCCTATGGAAAATTTAGATGCTTTCAAGCTTTTGGAAACCTATCTGTAGTGTGAACAGGTTGCCACCCAATGTCCTTACAGGCAAATATGCGGGACCCCTAACAGAGATACACCCACATGACATGAAACTGGTCCTTAATGTCCCTTCTATAGCTATTGTTTTTTCTCCTTTTCCCATTGATTGGACTGACATGTTTGAACCCTGAAGAATGTTATTTCAAGCTTCTTAGGATGTGTTTCAGGTAATGGGAGGAAAGAAAAATGGCAAACTATAAAATAATTAATGGACAGCATTCTGTTAACTTTTCCTCTTTAATCTATGAAATAACAACAACATTCTCTAATGTCAATGCATAAAGATCAAAGCTCAATTACTACATGAAAACAGAGCTTTGACCTTGCTTAGGTAGCTATTAAACAAAGTTACTGTAAAAGTTTATATCTGCAGTCTGTATTACATTATCCTTTTGCTATATCATCTCACCTCGCACTCCGTGAAAAGTAAAAAAACTACTTACAACATCCCAGTTAATAAGCCTTGAGCATAGCATGACTTACACAACACAAGACGATTTAGCTCGCATTTTAGAACTCCCTGTTTGCAGTGTGTAGACTCCTTGCACTGTGTGTAGGAAATAATATTACTTTGTTAACAATCTGTTGTGAGTTCCAAAAGCAGAAGTAATGCTTGTTTAGCCATTTGGGGGATTTTAAAACACTAATATGTTTCCATCAAGGAATATCAATGAAAAAATAAAACAGAGATTTCGTTATGTTTCCATCAGTGGTAGGAAATATAATGACTCATTTTAAAATAAACTGTGTTTTGCAAATGAAAAGGCTGCAGCTGCCATCAAACAGAGACTGAGATTGTAAACTTTTCAGAAAGAGAGCAAGATATGAATGAGCATAGAGTCTGAAATCTCCCTCCTGTAGGGGGACCCAATGTTGAAGCAAACTGGTGCGCAAATGGAGGGAACCTTGCATTGTTACTACCATTCTGCACTGGGACTGTATTAGCAGAAAGCTTCAGTCTTCACAGCTGTCAATCCAGTACCTTCCATGAATACCACATGCACAGAAAATTCTTTATACAAATCACTAAAGGGGAAGACAAGAAGGAAATCATTGTCTCATGGCTGCCTTTGGTCCCCTGTCTGTTTGCTGAATCCACTTGTTGTCTCTCATTGAATACTTGAATTGTAAGCTCCCTGGGGCAGAGACTGTCTTTTCATTATGTGTGTACAGCACCAAGCAAAATGTGGGCCACATTTTGGTTGTGGCCTCAGAGCAATAAAATTAATAACTACTATTAAAAACTAATAACTTATTTGTGCTTGTACACAAATGCTAGAAGTTTAAATAATAAGATGGGTGAACTAGAGTGCCTCGTGTTAAAGGATGATATTGATATAATAGGCATTGCAGAAACCTGGTGGAGTGAGGACAATCAATGGGACACAATCATTCCGGGGTACAAAATATACCGGAAGGACAGAACAGATCGTGCGGTGCGGGGAGTGGCATTACATGTGAAAGAAAATGTAGAATCAAATGAAATAAAAATCTTAAATGAATCCACATGTTCCATAGAATCTCTATGGATAGTAATTCCTTGCTCTAATAAGAATATAACAGTAGGGATCTATTATCGACCAACTGACCAGGACAGTGATAGTGACGATGAAATGCTAAGGGAGAATAGCGAGGCTATCAAAATAAAAAACTCAGTAATAGTAGGGGATTTCAATTATCCCCATATTGATTGGGTATATGTCACCTCAGGATGAAACGCAGAGGCAAAATTTCTCGATACTTTAAATGACTGCTTCTTGGAGCAGTTGGTACAGGAACCCACAAGGGGAGAGGCAACTCTCCATCTAGTCCTGAGTGGAGCGCAGGATCTGGTCCAAGAGGTAAATATAACAGGACCGCTTGGAAATAGTGACCATAATATAATAACATTTAACATTCCTATGGTGGGAAGAACACCTCAACAGCCCAACACTGTGGCATTCAATTTCAGAAAGGGGAACTATGCAAAAATGAGGAGGTTAGTTAAACAGAAATTAAAAGGTACAGTGACATCCAGACCACACCACACAATCCATTGTCTACAGCCAAGCTCTACGATACAACCGCATTTGCTACAATTCCTCAGACAGAGATAAACACCTACAAGATCTCTATCAAGCGTTCTTACAACTACTATACCCACCTGCTGAAGTGAAGAAACAGATTGTCAGAGCCAGAAGAGTACCCAGAAGTTACCAACTACAGGACAGGCCCAACAAAGAAAATAACAGAACGCCACTAGCCATCACCTTCAGCCCCCAACTAAAACCTCTCCAATGCATCATCAAGGATCTACAACATAACCTGAAGGACGACCCATCACCCTCACAGATCTTGGGAGACAGGCCAGTCCTTGCTTACAGACAGCCCCCCAACCTGAAGCAAATACTCACCAGCAACTACACACCACACAACAGAACCACTAACCCAGGAATCTATCCTTGCAACAAAGCCCGTTGCCAACTGTGCCCACATATCTACTCAGGGGACACCATCATAGGGCCTAATCACATCAGCCACAATATCAGAGGCTCGTTCACCTGCACATCTACCAATGTGATATATGTCATCATGTGCCAGCAATGCCCCTCTGCCAAAAGTACATTGGTCAAACTGGACAGTCTCTATGTAAAAGAATAAATGGACACAAATCAGACGTCAAGAATTATAACATTCAAAAACCAGTCTGAGAACACTTCAATCTCTTTGGTCACTTGATTACAGACCTAAAAATGGCAATTCTTCAGCAAAAAGACTTTAAAAACAGACTCCAACAAGAGACTGCTGAATTGGAATTAATTTGCAAACTGGATACAATTAACTTAGGCTTGAATAAAGACTGGGAGTGGATGGGTCATTACACAAAGTAAAACTATTTCCCCATGTTTATTCCCCCCTCCCTCCCCCCCCCCCCACTGTTCCTCAGATGTTCTTGTCAACTGCTGGAAACGGCCCACCTTGATTATCACTACAAAAGGTTCCCCCTCCCCGCTCTCCTGCTGGTAATAGCTCACCTTACCTGATCACTCTCCTTACAGTGTGTATGGTAACACCCATTGTTTCATGTTCTCTGTGTATATAAATCTCCCCACTGTATTTTCCACTGAATGCATTCTGATGAAGTGAGCTGTAGCTCACGAAAGCTTATGCTCAAATAAATTTGTTAATCTCTAAATCTAATCTCCACAAGTCCTCCTTTTCTTTTTGCAGATACAGACTAACACAGCTGCTACTCTGAAAAGTGACTAGAGTGAAATCCCTGCAAGCTGCATGGACACTTTTCAAAGGCACCATAATAGAGGCTCAACTTAAACGTATACTCCAAATTAAAAAACACAGTAAAAGAACTAAAAAAGAGTCACCGTGGCTTAACAACCATGTAAAAGAAGCAGTGAGAGATAAAAAGGCATCTTTTAAAAAGTGGAAGTCAAATCCTAGTGAGGTAAATAGAAAGGAGCATAAACACTGCCAAATTAAATGTAAAAATGTAATAAGAAAAGCCAAAAAGAATTTTGAAGAACAGCTAGCCAAAAAGTCTAAAGGTAATAACAAAATGTTTTTTAAGTACATCAGAAGCAGGAAGCCTGCTAAACAACCAGTGCGGCCCCGAGACGATCAAGATACAAAAGGAGCACGTAAAGACAATAAAGTCATCACGGAAAAACTAAATAAATTCTTTTCTTCAGTCTTCATGGCTGAGGATGTTAGGGAGATTCCCAAACCTGAGCTGTCATTTGTAGGTGACAAATCTGAGGAATTGTCACAGATTGAAGTGTCACTAGAGGAGGTTTTGGAATTAATTGAGAAACTTAAGAGTAACAAGTCACCGGGACCAGATGGCATTCACCCAAGAGTTCTGAAAGAACTCTAATGTGAAATTGCGGAACTATTAACTATGGTTTGTAACCTGTCCTTTAAATCAGTTACTGTACCCAATGACTAGAAGATAGTTAATGTAATGCCAGTATTTAAGAAGGGCTATAGAGGTGATCCTGGCAATTACAGTCTAACATCAGTACCAGGCAAATCAGTTGAAACAATAGTAAAGAATAAAATTGTCAGACACATAGAAGAACATAAATTGTTGTGCAAAAGTCAACATGGTTTCTGTAAAGGGAGATCATGTCTTACTAATCTATTAGAGTTCTTTGAGGGGGTCAACAAACACGTGGACAAGGGGGATCCAGTGGACATAGTGTACTTAGATTTCCAGAAAGCCTTTGACAAGGTCCCTCACCAAAGGCTTGTATGTAAATTAAGTTGTTGTGGGATAAGAGGGAAGATCCTTTCATGGATTGAGAACTGGTTAAAAGACAGGGAACATAGGGAGGAATAAATGGTAAATTTTCAGAATGGAGAGGGGTAACTAGTGGTGTTCCCCAAGGGTCAGTCCTAGGACCAATTCTATTCAACTTATTCATAAATGATCTGGAGAAAGGGGTAAATAGTGAGGTGGCAAAGTTTGCAGATGATACTAAACTGCTCAAGATAGTTAAGACCAAAGCAGACTGTGAAGAACTTCAAAAAGATCTCACAAAACTAAGTGATTGGGCAACAAAATGTCAAATGAAATTTAATGTGGATAAATGTAAAGTAATGCACATTGGAAAAAATAACCCCAACTATACATACAATATGATGGGGGCTAATTTAGCTACAACTAATCTGGAGAAAGATCTGGGAGTCATCGTGGATAGTTCTCTGAAGACTTCCACGCAGTGTGAAGCGGCAGTCAAAAAAGCAAACGGGATGTTAGGAATCATTAAAAAAGGGATAGAGAATAAGATGGAGAATATCTTAGTGCCCTTATAAAAACCCATGGTACGCCCACATCTTGAATACTGCATACAGATGTGGTCCCCTTATTTCAAAAAAGATATACTGGCATTAGAAAAGGTTCAGAAAAGGGCAACTAAAATGATTAGGGGTTTGGAACGGGTCCAATATGAGGAGAGATTAAAGAGGCTAGGACTTTTCAGCTTGGAAAAGAGGAGACTAAGGGGGGATATAATAGAGGTCTATAAAATCATGAGTGGTGTGGAGAAAGTGAATAAGGAAAAGTTATTTACTTGTTCCCATAATATAAGAACTAGGGGCCACCAAATGAAATTAATGGGTAGCAGGTTTAAAACAAATAAAAGGAAGTTCTTCTTCACTCAGAGCACAGTCAACCTGTGGAACTCCTTGCCTGAGGAGGTTGTGAAGGCTAGGACTATAACAGGGTTTAAAAGAGAACTGGATAAATTCATGGAGGTTAAGTCCATCAGTGGCTATTAGCCAGGATGGGTAAGGAATGGTGTCCCCAGCCTCTATTTGTCAGAGGGTGGAGATGGATGGCAGGAGAGAGATCACTAGATCATTACCTGTTAGGTTTACTCCCTCTGGGGAACCTGGCATTGGCCACTGTCAGCAGACAGGATACTGGGCTGGATGGACCTTTGTCTGACCCAGTATGGCCATTCTTATGTTCTTATGTAATAATAATAATAATTTCCAAAAACTTGATTACTGATATAGATACAGCTGGATTATACAACTATTTCCCCACCCTCACCCCCCAATCCATCCCTGTGCATAGGATTGAGGCCAATATTAAATTTATTGCAGTATCACAGTCAGCTCTCCTTCACCCATCCTCACAGCCCCCAGCATAGCAGGAACAGGTGGTTGGACCTTTGCAGCAGAGTGAGAAGTTAGAGCATACCAATGATATTCTATTTTACACTAATAGTCAAATTGACCCACAGATTGCCTAAGAATATGGGGAGATGGCAAGATATGACAAAATCCCCTCTACACTCCTGCCCCGCTCCACTCCTGAACCAAGTACAACTCAGGCAAAATTGAGACTCACCCCCAGTTTGAGATGTCCTGAGAGAAAAGAGCTTGAGCTCTGCGTAGTGCTCTCTGTTTAAGGTTGGCTGGAGTAAGGCACTTTAAAAAACAATGCACTTCCACAGACAGGGAGCCAAATCAGCTCCAACTGGAATTTGGCCCATGGAAAGAGATGAGCTTAACCACATGGAGAAAGATTAGCATAGTTCTGGAAATATGAGAGCAAGAGAGGAAGATGGGAGGAAATAAGCCTTGTATCCCGTGGAGTCATTCATACTTTGTGCAGTCTAATTTGCACCTATGTAAATGACATCATATGGTGCAAGGCAGTGGTGAATGAGACCTTAGGCAACAGGGATGAGTTCTGAAATTCAGATAAAGTAAGATGAAATCCAGCAAGCAGAATGGAAAGCCTTGTCCACATTAGGAGCAGAATATTTGTAGAAAAGCTGGGGTCTTGTACATTTTCACTGACCAATGTGAATAAGGATTTTTCTGTGCATTTGGGGATAATTGGTAGCATGATTTGGACAGAAAGGTACTCAGAGTTCCTCGGAAATCCATGTTAGTCTAACACAGTCCCTGCTCCCAGCAAAGACCAGACAAAGAGGCATAAGATTAGAAACAGGGCAGTGAAGAAAAAAAAGCAATGTTAAAGAGAATCAGCCGTCTTCTAGCCCCAAGAAATCAGTCCAGCTCAAGTGGCTGAATCTTTGCTATTACTTCTTATCTCCTCCTTATTTCATGACATAAAATACAAAATACTCTGCTTCATTTTAAAAATTCTTCGTGGGCCAGATCCTCAGAGGGTGAAAATCAGCACAGCTGCACAGAAGTCACTGGCGCTATGCCAGTTTACACCAGCTGAGAATCTGCCTCTCTGTTCTAATTTTCCTGAAGACATTGCAACAGTCCCAAAATGTACCAGAAACACAAATTCCCTGGCTCCTTCCTCCTTTCTTCTATCCCTTCTGGCAACCAACATAAAAAGTGTCAATTAGGAACACAAACCCGAATTTTTTAAAGTTTAACATTAAAAGGGGCCAGGGAACCACACATCCTCTCCCTTTCTCATTCTAACAGATAGGCATTTTGCTGCACCATGAAGAGAGGTTTACTGGACACAAGCCACAGCTCATTCTGGATATTTCCACAAGCCCAGTTAAGCAGAACAGTCCCATCACTGTCAGGTCAGAGAGAACACACAATATTTTACGCAACTATTTTTGTGGTGGAATTGAATGGCCTGGTATCTGGGACATCTGCCGGAAGCAAGACACCCTTTGTGGGAGTCTACACAACTCAGCTGGCCTCACTCTGCCGGTTGCTGAAGCCACAGCCTGGGACTGCTTTACAGGTCTGGTTAAGGGGGGGGGGGTGGAAAAAACCAAAACCCAGCTTGTTTAAAGCTGATATCAATCAAGCCCTGTGTTTCCATCTTAGGTGAATCGTGTGCAAAAACAGAGAACCTGAGGCAAAATATATATATATACATACACACACATATATATATATATATATATATATTCCTATTTTTGTGAAAGGAACAGGTATGAACCCATGCTTGTGGTACACAATGCTCAGGATCTCACCATCTGCTACTCCTAATTATAGGGGAATGCTGGTTTTATTAGCAGAAATACACACACACACACACTCACATGCTCTACGTGAGCACAACGGTTCAACTGTCAATTTCAGCCGCTGGTTCCTTCATGGAAACAGGATATAAATATAAACTTCTCTGCCCCTGAAGTATCTTTTGCTTCTTTGACACTTGGATTTTTAGTATCAATTTCAAGATAAATAATTCAGTATTTAGCACCACCTTTGATCCAGGCCTTCAGTCCTCTTAGCAACAATGGGAATATCAGGTATGGCGGGAGGGCAGCGGATTTTAGGGATAGGGATTATATCAACTCCTCCATCCCAAATTAAATTAAAAACCTCATTGTGGTGCTAACATCATCTCCTAATTGGTAGGAGAAAACACCTGGCATTTTGGGAAAACAGGACCTCTTTTCCACACACAGCCATTTTATACTCTTAACTGCACATGGCTTGAAAGCATAAAAATATATATGAACTGGGGTCAAGATTTATAAATGGGGCCAAATCCTTGCTTTATTCATGGTACGCATTCAAACTTGATGTCAATGGGACTATTTGTATGAATAAAGGACAGCAGAGGTTAGCCCCAAACTATGTGGGTACCTATGCATGTATAAACACTATAGAGATTAATGGGAGATATGTACACACGTGGAAGACAGAACAGCTTTAAAAACTTTAATGCTCTAGAATATTTTTTCCCTGAAGAATTTCAGAAATCTCAATACAAAAGAATTGTACTTGATGAATACCTCTGGCTTGTATAATGCATGGCAGACTGGATGATCATAATGGTCCCTTCCAGCCTTAAAAACCTATGGAAGAACCTCTTTAAACTGTATTAATGAAGGGAAGACTCATGCAGGTGACCAAATGTTGTGGTTTACAAACTATATAAACACATAATCACTAAGTCCTCCGTTCCCTCACTCATCTGCCCACTGAGGATTTGTACAGTATGCAGATTAGTGAGCACTGGAAATGGGGAGGAGTTCCAGTACTTCTGGCCTATTATTAATACCCTGGTCATGTTCCAAGACATTACTGAGTGTCACAGGTGGTGGCTTGGTGCTCTCCCATCTGCATAAGATTAAGCACACTACCTCTTTCCCTGGTACAGCAGCAGAATATCATCAGTTTGGTCTTTGCCAATCTCCAAATCCAAAAACGGATTCTAAATTCTGATTTTGGATTACAAACTACATATTAAATAGTTTCCTTGGATCCAAATTCAGCCTTGTGTATGTGAAGCTGGCAGAGCCCTCTGCTTCATCACATGCACAAAAAGTGCCACTGACAGTGAACCCCTGACAGGACGGGCAGTAACATCTAGAATTCCCTTCAGGTTCCACCACATGGGCTATCTGTTGCTGCTGGAGGCTCTGAGTCAGCAGGGCTTGTCTTGGTAATATACTCAGCCCCTCCAATCCTCACAGTGTTCTAGTCACCTTACTTAAAAACTCAGCCTTAAAAGACTTCAGATCATTACAGACATAGAAAATCATATCCAAATATAAAACTAAATCACAACAACTGAAAATCACTTATTACTTAAAAAATAACCTGCAAAATGATTTTAAGACTCTCTTTGAAAAGTTAAAGGGCCAGCTCCTCAGGTATATGCACTGACATGATGATGCACAAAAATGTGGCTGCAGGCAGGGGCAGTAATCGATGTAATCTCTGCATCTGTGGATTTGGGATGGCTGGGCAGCAGAAATATCTAAGAGCCATACAGACCCTGCATGCTCCTATATAGTGCTGATATAAATGGAGGCTTCTGAAGCAATGAGGTCTGAATCAGACCGACCTCTCTGTCATGAGCATTTATACTATTGCTTCAATGCAGGGGCACCCTGCCATCATCCCCTGCTGGTTCCATCACAGATCTCCCACTGAGGCCCACTGAAGGAATTCTTCCCATACCTCCTATCTCCACTGGCAGAGTGAAAAAAGGAGGCCTGAGAAAAGTGGCCCTGACACATTTACTATCGGGCCTATTCTGTAAATACTTGTACGTCTGCATGACTTTGCTATTTTGAGCAGGCTCATTGAAGTTAACAGGTCTGCTTACGTGAGCAACCTTCTGTCTGTGCTTTATTGCGTGCAAGATCAGTTATATTTTTCTTGCTTGTAAATGGAATAAGTCAGTCACCTGCAGTGCACAATATTTCCCATGAACTGAAGGGTAGAAGTGTAAAACTACAGAAATGCTGCAACTGCAGCAACCATTCCAGCCATGTGCACAAAGACAGATTTCCTGTTGCTTCCTTCAAACTCTTCCCCCTCCTGCAAGCTGTCCTCCTCCCTCCAAATTCCATGCAAGTTGCTAGACTCTGGAAACACAAATACTTTATCCAGATCAACAAGGCTGCACTGAAGTGAATAAGCCTTTCACCACCATGACATACCACTCCCAAATCTCAGCCAACTGTCTCAGATGTCAGCATAATGTACTGCTGCCATGTTACTTTGCAAACTACAGTGACCTTGTGTTAAATTACCTTTCATTTGCTACTGGGGTTATCAGACATTTTCCAAATGTAATCAGTGCTCTCTTCAAAAGAGTGAAATTAATTAGGCTCACTATTAATGTAAGAAGTTTTCTAATTAACCTACCGTGTTGCATGATAAAACACCTTCCACATTCAATGCTTGCCACCCTTGCTCAGTAGAACACAGACAGCATTTTAAACTGTTACAGTAGGGTAAAGACATCAACTGGCTCATTATAAAAATGACAGTTGAATTGGAGATCTCTGCCTAATAGCATTAGCCATACCACTCAGAACAACAACTACATGAAGGAACAGCATAAAGTCTGGCCCAGGAAAATATTTCTTTTTAAATAATGTCACCTATTTACTGAGCAGAGGCAGAATTTGAGGGCTTCAAGATCAGTTTCCTGTTTGGAAGAGAAATCAGTGATGTGGCGTCACGTGTTTTCTTAGTGTCATTCATTAATTTACAAAAGTGCACAAATCCTGTGCCCTGGAACGGGGTGATAACAGATGGCAAATGGGAAATTCCCTTCTACACTACAGACTTATATTGGTATAACTACGTCACTCGGGGATGTGAAAAATATACCCCCCTAAGCCATGTAGTTATCCACTAATGCCCAGTGTAGACAGTGCTATGTTGACGGGAGAGCTTCTCCCATAGACATGGGTACCATCTCTTGGGGAAGTAGATTAACTACACTGAATGTGCCGCTGTAATGTTGTACATGAAGACAAGCCCTTTGGCAAGGCACCTCTGCCCTGTCCCCTGAAGCAGTTATCTTGCACCTCTGTCTCTGCCTTCCACAAGGCCCACTACTTAACACACAGTGTCCTCTTTCTTATTCAGTCCCCTGAGTTTTACACAAGGGAAACCCTTAGGGCTGATCTATACTGACAAGTTATATCAGCATAGCTGTGTCTCTGAGGAGTGTGAAAAACTCACACCCTTGGGGGGCATAGTTAAACCAACCTAAATCCCCATGTAGACAGCAGTAGGTCGACAGAAGAATTTTTCTGTTGACCTAGCTACAGCCTGTTGGTGTAGGTAGTGTCTACACTGAAGCACTATAGTGATGCAGCAGTGCCATTGTAGCGTTTTAACTGTAGACATACCCGTAGTCTTAGTCCAAGGTTACTCATGAAGATAACATAGTCTGGAAAGGTCAACCTGGACATATATCCTCCCTTAATGAAGCTGCTCTACAACCAAAGGAATCTCAGAGCTTCAGCTGCCATACAAAGAAGAGTGATTTACCCTAAATAATATCCTTAACAACTCTGGATGTGGCTACTGTATAGGGTCTTTAATTATGTCTATGGGGAGTTCAACACTTAATACTTATACATCAATGATCCCAATGGTTTAAACCATAAGCACTTTTTGCCATAACAGTAATTCGGAAGTGCACTTGGTTTCAAAACAATTGAGAAAATAAGTTTCTTCCTTATCGTTATGTAGAGAACAAGAGAAACAAGGCTAATCTGGGCAC
This sequence comes from Caretta caretta, assembly GCF_965140235.1. Classification (NCBI taxonomy): domain Eukaryota; kingdom Metazoa; phylum Chordata; order Testudines; family Cheloniidae; genus Caretta; species Caretta caretta. Next base: position 85,207,831 of record NC_134210.1, on the reverse strand, counting down.
ATTTTTAATGATATTTTTGATACTTTACCACAGATGTTTGTAACATTAAAAAAAGATCAGACAATTTTGCTCTCAGTTACACCAATGCAAATCCAAAGCAATTTAGCTGAAGTCTGGATTTATATCAGTGCTGATGAGGGTAGACATTTTCCCTTTACTTCTGATTTTTTAAAATTTTGTTTTGCAAAAATCTGTGGCTGGAAACTGTACCAGAAATTATATTACCTGCCTATTAAGTAATCTTAAAAAATAAAATCAGTAACCTATGTGGTTGAAGTTTAATGGTATTATGCACTGAAGCAGCTGTTACATCAAACCACTGGAAATTTATTGGAAGTCTTTGTCTCCTTCCATGGGTCCTGCGTGGTTTGTCTGCGGTCAGCCTTAGTAACTTAGACTTCAATAGTTGCATAGGGGGTTCAGGGCTGTTTGTATGAGAAGATTAGCCCTTGTGATAGGAGGATTCTACCATATACTACAGTGTATCGTCTTTCAGCTCTGTTGAGGAAGGGATTACGGGTGCACTTTGTTCAGAATGTTTTTGGGTCAGCAAATCCTAAAAAAAAAATGTACCTGCGGGGGGTGGGGGAGGAGAGGAATAATGCTAAAGAACTGACATTTTTACAGTGCCTTGCTAGACTCCTCTGTGCACATACATACCAGTTACATTTTTCCACCCATCTATTTGCAGCAGTAGACAAAACAGAGCTCACCTCATGTGAACCATACATCACCTCAACAATGCATTTCAGGCTAGTACTGCAGTCCGCATGTGGTTATTTCAATTTAGAATTCCTCTTCTCTATTATTTACAAATTCTTTTTCTCATTAAATCTTCGGTTTGTGGCTCTGCTCACCCTTTATTACAAACAAAAGAAACAGCTAGTTCTCCTTCCTGCTGTGGTATTTGTAACTGACGACAATTAACGCCTTTTTGGAACATACTTTGTTCATATCCAAAACTGTAAATACCACGCGGAATGAAGAAGAAACAGGTTTTGTTTTTCATGCTGCTTTAGGGCCTATTTGAGTTCACATTTTGTGGTCAGAAAGGAATCAGAAAGTAGGAAGATTACCCAGCTAATATTGATATAGACAGCCTAAGTCTTCCCGGTGGCCAAAGTGAACAGTTCATTCTTAAGTTGGAAGATTGAATAGAAAGAAACATTTGAAATAGAAATGAATATTTTCATCCCCTTTCTAAAGCAATGTTATTTTGAAAATAAGATTAACCAATGAATAAGTAACGTACTAAAACTTCTTACATACCTATGGAAGCAATGTGATATAATATATGGGACACCTCACGAGGAGTCAGAAAACCTGGGTTATATACCTTGCTGTGCTATTGGCTTGGTGTGTAACCTTGGGCAAAATATCTCACGGTTGTTCCTCAGTTTCCCCATCTATAATATAGGGACCATAATGGTTACCCACTTTTGTCAAGTGCTTTAAGATCTCTGGATGAAAAGAACTGTATGAGGGTTAAGCATTATTTTAGATATATCACTTTAGTGTTCGATTTTTAGCTGAACAGTCCAATCCTACACATAGCTTTGACAATGTAGTTCAGCCTTAACCTCTGTAATACTCCTTCAGCTTCTTTCCTGAGTAGACTGCCAGTCCTAAACCTAGTTTCTGTGCATTAATGTCACAAGTCAGGTTTTATGCAGGCTCAATATTTCCCTGAAAACCAAACATGGTCACAACTGGAGTCTCTAGCACAACTGTAGGTGCAATGTTTTTCATTAAACTGCATTTGTCACTATTTGTAAGGCTAGAATGTTGGAAGGAACAGTAAAGATAGTTTGCACAGGTTTACATGTTACTGCATGAACTCCCATTTTTACTTCATGTGTTACCTATATAAATGAAGTGATGTGTGTGTGTGTGCATATTATCCCATATGATATGACTAAAGCCATTAGTGTGTCCTCAAGAAAATTATATATTCTGCTGTGTATTGACTTAGCTGAGTTATGTTGCAGAGCAAAAAGATCCCAGGACTGAAATTAATCCTTTTCTTTAGTTAGGATACGTATTGTGAGTGGCTCAACTACACATTCCTGGTTTCTGACCTAAGAATTGGATGAGAATTGTATTTAATCCTTGACGAAGGAAACCACTTTAATTGATATTACAGTAAATAAATTGTTCTAAAACCTGACTATGTAGGGTGTGGCACTGATCTTTCTGACAGAGAACAGCTACAATAAGCATGTGACTTTGCAATTTCTAACAGATATTGAGTTATGTGCTTTTCAGGGATTTTATGATAGTCACTCAGCTTCCTTTGAGGACCATTGAAATTCAGCATGCACTCATTCTTGGCTAAAGCTCTATACAGGTTACACACATTAATGTGAATCACTTGAAGAGCTAGGATGGAATGCAAACTGGATGGAGGAGGAAAATGAATTCCCAGAGATAGAGGGTTTCTAGGGCAGTGGTTCCCAAACTTTTTTCTCAGGCAACCCACCAAATGCAGAGTGTCTTTTTTTGTGATCCACCATTACATATATGCACCCTCCACCCCAACACCATAACCCTAATCCCGTCCAGTGCAGAGGCCAGGTTCTGAGGGGGATGGACCTTGGAGAGCAAGCCCACCCTACACTTACTCTGCAACAGCATCTCCTGTCCTGCAGGGCTGGGCCCTTCTCCCCACTCCAGGCATTGCAACCCTGATGCAAGGGTTCACAGCATCACTCAGGTCAGGCCCAGCTACCCCTCTGTCATGATGGAGGGGGGCCAGGCTGAATTTAACTGAGTTGCATGGTGACCTGGCGCATGGGGTTCAATGCTACTCACTCAGATCTGGTGGAAAGGCAGCCATGCTAAACCTGAGTGACACTGCGACTCTGCACACCAGGTCACAACACTCGGAGCAGGAAGGATGGGACATGCCACTGCAGGGTGACTGCATGGCAGACTTCCTCTCTACTCCCACCCCACCCTGCCTGGAGCATCCCCTCTGCACTGGGCCAGGAGAATTGTATGTATGCTAGGCCAGGGCTCAGATTCATCAGGCCCTGGATGTGGCAACCTATCTAGAACCTTCCTGTGACACATTGGTAGGTTGGGACCCACCATTTGGTAAACAGCTGTTCTAGGGTCTTCAAATAAAAAACAGCACTTGAAGGCAAAAGAGAAGGTCCTTAATATATCACCTCAGAGAACTTTACTTCCCTTTACTATCATACCTGCATACAAAATATAGAAAAAAATTAGTCCTGATCCTCCTTGGACTAAAACACATTTGATTTCTTCACAATCACAATAAACCCCTAGAATTGTAATGGTCTCTGTGGCAGAAAGCCCACAGAGCTAATCTTCAACATCCCACACAACAAGAGTGTCGGGAGTAAGGTATATACCCAACAGGGAGAAACACTGCGAGTGTGAGAAAAAGACTAAGAGCTACAGTATTTGTAGAAAGGCACCTCTCAAATTACTGATGTAAATTAAGGGAGCAATTGCAACATATAAAAATAAATATGCATACAAATTAGCACTATACAACTTAATTTATACCAGTGATGCTTTCAATAACTAAATATTTAGTGCTAGATTCTGCCACCCTTACACACATTGAGGAGTATCTCACTGCATGAGTAGGGACATTAGTAATGAGCTATGGAATTAGGTCACTGGTTCAGATTTGATCCAGAGTGCTAGGGAACCATGGTGAAAGTGATCTGGGGCCAATTTGAACTTGTGACCTATGATGGCTTCTCTTTGACATTCCAAATGCACCCTAATGCATATTAGTATCTAGGCATCAAAATCGAAAACTGGAGGTGAAATTCTGGCCCACTGAAATCTGTGGGAGTTTTGTGTAGCCAGGATTTCACCCCAAGGGTAGGAGGACGGGGGAGAAGGATCCACACTTTTAACATGGAAAAACAGCATTGCGTGCCCCATAACCTCAGTTGTGCAGAACACAACGCCATCCACAGCCTCAGGAACAACTCTGACATCATAATCAAAAAGGCTGACAAAGAAGGTGCTGTCATCATCCTGAATAGGTCGGAATATGAACGAGAGGCTGCTAGGCAGCTCTCTAACTCCACATTCTACAGGCCATTACCCTCTGATCCCACTGAGGGTTACCAAAAGAAACTACACCATCGGCTCAAGAAACTCACTGAAAAAGCACAAGAACAAATTTGCACAGACACACCCCTAGAACCCCGACCAGGGGTATTCTATCTGCTACCCAAGATCCATAAACCTGGAAATCCTGGAAACCCCATCATGTTAGGCATTGGCATCCTGACAGCAGGATTGTCTGGCTATGTAGACTCCCTCCTCAGGCCCTATGCTACCAGCACTACCAGCTATCTTCGAGACACCACTGACTTCCTGAGGAAACTACAATCCATTGGTGATCTTCCACAAAACACCATCCTGGCCACTATGGATGTAGAAGCCCTCTACACCAACATTCCACACAAAGATGGACTACAAGCCATCAGGAACAGTATCCCCAATAATGTCATGGCAAACCTGGTGGCTGAACTTTGTGACTTTGTCCTCACCCACAATTATTTCACATTTGGGAGCAATGTATATCTTCAAGTCAGTGGTACTGCTATGGGTACCCGCATGGCCCCATAGTATGCCAACAGGCTTGAATAAAGACGGGGAGTGGATGGGTCATTACACAAATTAAAAACTATTTTCCCAGGCTAATTTTCCCCCTATTGTTACTCACACCTTCTTGTCAACTGTTTGAAATGGGCCATCCTGATTATCACTACAAAAGTTTTTTTTCTCCTGCTGATAATAGCCCACCTTAATTGATTTGTCTCGTTAGAGTTGGTATGGCAACCCCCATCTTTTCATGTTCTCTGTATAGATATATCTTCCTACTGTATTTTCCACTTCATGCATCTGATGAAGTTGGGTTTAGCCCACGAAAGCTTTTGACCAGGTCAGGCTTGACAAAGCCCTGGCTGGGATGATTTAACTGGGAATTGGTCCTGCTTTGAGCAGGGGGTTGGACTAGATGACCTTCTGGGGTCCCTTCCAACCCTGATATTCTATGATTCTATGACCAGATAAATTTGTTAGTCTCGAAGGTGCCACTAGTACTCCTCGTTCTTTTTGCTGATACAGACTAACACAGCTACCACTCTGAAACTTTTAACATGTGTAGTCTATTACTCCTCCCTCAATACAACCACAAGTTGCTCCTTCATAGCACCCATTTCTATGGCCTTTCTATATAAAGTACAATGCTGCTCCTAATCACAAGAACACATGCTGGAAAAGAGATGGGGATGGGGTTTTAAATGGGCATCTGAGGAGAGACAGAATGAAGTATGATCCCCAGCATGAAAGCAAGGTGCTTAGCTACATGTACCCTTTGGCCTTCGTCCTCCTACCAGTCAGGAAAAACTTAGCAGTTACACAGTAGTACAGTCATTTATCCAGGGCTGGGTTGCCCTGATCTCTCTGCCTTGCTCATCCCATTTCCTCACATGTACATGTGCAACACTGGTGTTATGCAAGAACACACCCATAGTGCATGTGGATACACTCACACTTACTACTTTGATTAGCTACACTGTTCAAAAAGCCCTCTGCTTTCCCAAGTATTATACATAAATTAAATATTCTGATCCCTTAAAAAGCAATTAAATTTTACTGTCAAGTAATTTGCAAATCCAAACAGCAAATGTACAAAAAATAATTAGCATAGTAAGAAATCAGTTATTTCTAAGCTCATAAGCCCTTTTAATTAAAATCACAATATTTTTAATTGCCAATGGGGATATTTTGTTTACAATAGAGAACATTTCTAAGTTTTAATTTAAGATTCACTCTAATATTGCGATAATTGAGAATTTCCCTCCAGGGGGCAACAGTATCCATCAAACAAAATAATGGGCTCCCCATCTCCACCACAGGATTATCATCCATGGAAACATACCTTCCTGGAATACAGGCAAGGAAAATTAACCTGCATCAGCTCTGACAAGTCTCCTGAGGACACACACTGAGAGAAACATTGCCATTCATTTTGAAAGGAGAATTTTTAAAATAATCTATTTAAAATAATTGTACTCATACAAACAATACATCACTTCTAATCTAGTATATACAATTGCTGCACATTGTAAACCTTTAGATATATCAGGGTTTTATAATCTAACAAATATCTTAAAATTGTACCTCGTTCATGGCTAAATGTACTACAAACTCATCCAGCAATATCTAAATGATTTAAGAATACTACTTAATTGGGGGAATGGATGACTCAAAGTCATGGCAATGGGTATAGAGCCTTCCACAACTAGCTTGCCAGTATGAAGTTGTCCAGATGTAAAACTATAGAATGTGCATATATGATGTAGGCATTTTTGAAAATAGGACTTGTTTAGTGACCTTGGGGAAATGAGTTTTGGTCTTGATCCAGTTATGAATGGATAAGTGTCCTCACTTTTGCCACAGTGGAAAATCTTATAAGAGAAGCTAGTTATTATTAATTATTATTATGAAATATTTGTATTACAATTACACCCAGGGGCATCAGCCAGGATCAGGGTCCCATTTCCCTAAAATCTAAAAAGACAAATGACACAAGAAAGGGTTAGAAATACTATCAAATATATACAATTTCATATAGATATACGTTTGGAATTTTTAAAAAATCTTATGATAGTTAAAAGAAAAGGGGTACTTGTGGCACCTTAGAGACTAACCAATTTATTTGAGCATGAGCTTTCGTGAGCTACAGCTCACTTCATCGGATGCATACTGTGGAAACTGCAGAAGACATTATATACACAGAGACCATGAAACAATACCCTCTCCCACCCCACTGTCCTGCTGGTAATAGTTTATCTAAAGTGATCATCAAGTTGGGCCATTTCCAGCACAATTCCAGGTTTTCTCACCCTCCTCCCCCCCACACACACAAACTCACTCTCCTGCTGGTAATAGCCCATCCAAAGTGACCACTCTCTTTATTTCCAGGAGAAAGGAAGAGAGGAGAAGAAACAGTCTGTGAGGTAGAAGCAGGGGCGTAGCCATGAGAGGGACTGGGAGGGCCGTGGCCCACCCACTTATCATCCATGCCCAGCACCCCAGCCCCAGATCTGCTCTGGCCCCAGCACTTGCCCCAGTCTACCCAACTGCCAGGCGCTCCTGCTGGGAAGTGGGGTTGGGATACGGAGGCTTTCACCCCGCCCGCCCGGCGCTCCTGACAGGGAGTGGAGTTGAGGTGAAGGGGCTGCCCAGTGCTCCAGTCGGGAAGTGGGATTGGGGTGTGGGGGCTTGCTCCGCTCCGCCTACCTGGCACTCCTTCTGGGGCTGGGCAGACAGAGAAGGGCAAGCCCCCATGCCCTAACCGCATGCCCCGGCTGGAGCGCCAGGTGGGCAGGCGGACTGGAGCAAGCCCCCATGCCCTGACCCCACTTCCAGGCTGGAACACCGGTGGGGCAGGTGGAGTGGAGCAAGCCCCCATGGGAGCGCCAGGCAGGCAGAGCGAGAGAAGGTGCAGGAGTGCCAATTTTTTCTGGGGCCGTAGATTAGCCCAGTGGCTAATTCACCACTGGGAGGAGGGTGAGTGAGTGGACAGATGGTGGCGGTAGAGGAGATCTTCAAAAAAGGTAGGCCTGCCACCTGGGGGAGCCAGGACGGGTGTGGTGCAGTGGGATCTGGAAGGGAGCCGAGAGCCATGCACGGTGGAGAGCAGCTAGGTGCATGCCTGGGACCCCGAGGAGCCTCTGGCCAGAGGGTCCATCCGTCGCCCCCACAAGGCTGGCTGCAGGGGATGGGGGAGGCCAGCCCCCTGTCCTTCCTTCCCTCCTGTAATTGCCCACCCACCTGAGGTTGGGGCCCAACCAAATATCCCGTGCTGGCTACACCACTGGATAGAAGAAGATCCAAGAGAGGATGCACTCATAGAAGCCAAGGATTAAATCTTCTCAGAAACTTAACTGTGCTCTTCTCTGTAAATATGATCCGTACAGAACCAGACTGAGGCACATTGGAATCAAAACCATATTGGCCACTTATTCTGTGAAATGTTCTACTCTGCTAAATCATGCCTGATTATCTTTATTCCAGTTCATTTAATTGTTGACAGGTTAAGTTCCCTGGATCCAGAGATGATAAATAGACTGGCCAAGTTTTCATAAAAAGAAGTATTTGGGAATCAAATATTAAAAAACTGGCTTGTAGCATTTCTGAACTTCTATACCCTAAGATTAAAACAGTTTTTGAAACCTACTTAAATTAGATGATTAAGAAACAAGGTAAAGTCACAGTCAGCAACTGATTGCCATATTTAGGAATACAACTCAGTAGAATTTTGGAAAGGATAATGGAAACAAATAAGTCATCTGAAATTGTATGGATTAAGAAATACATATTTGGGATTAGCTAAAAGCTTTGAGGTAGCTTTTTTGCACCAATTTAAACTACTTGAGTTGGAAGAGGAGAATATAATTTGCTATAAACAACAGGGATTGACTTAGCTCTGTCCTGTCCTGCAGTGCATGCCTGCATATATCACACATCAGTTGTCATAACAGCATGAATTCTTCTTGCCTCAAAGTGGACTGTTAATGTGGGTTTTCCACCTGATGTTCATCAATACAACTTGCCCAATCATCTTTGCAGCTTGTTTAAGTGATTCTCTGCTGAATCTATAACAGTGGAAGATTTGTTGAAAGTTCAGAGCCCTGTCTCCTCCAGAGCTGTCCAGTTATATCATTGTTTATAAATTCTTATTCTTATTTATTATTAACAGGATTTAATCCTGATTACTCAGACTTCCTTATTCAATAATAATATGATTGTTTCATCTGATAATAAAAAATTTCTTACCTGATCATTTCCTTCTGGGTGTGTCTCCTTCATAGAATCAGGAAGTATCTGAAATCTGTTTCTTAGCAACCTTCTTCAGTAGGCCATACCTCTTTCTTCAGCTCCCTGGTGAGTGCTTCCAAAGCTGTACTCATGAGTTCTTCAGACACAGCTGTTCATTATCGTCCATCTTTTTGGACAGAAACAATGGGAACATGTCAGATTTTCACAGCCTTAGATATATATTCTTAAATATATTAACAATTGTGACATCATTAAAATGATAAATCATAGAAGATGGCACAAAATTTGTTGAGGAATTTATGGATTGTGTCTGAAAGTCAAATGCATCCTAAGTACAGAATACTGGATGATATTGACAACGACTTATGGGCTGCAGTTTTGCTACAGATTAATGATGGTGATGGGCAAACCTCAGAAGTTTTTGAAGGTTTACTTTGGTAAAAGGTTCTCAAAGTGTACTTACTTCTCTGAACCTACAGGGACCCTTCTCACCGGGATGCACAAAGTTAACACACTGCCCTATTGAATCACTCATGCATGTTGATGCAATTGTTTTCAGTAATTGTGATCTGTTGATCAGCTCCATGCATCAATTAAAAAATGTGTTGTATATTTGCAAATAATGTATGTGTTTTACATATTGCATGAATTATATCAAGAAACTGGCCCCTTTCAAATGCTATAGTTCACACACAAAGAAGACATATGACACTGTATCACAAATATGAAACATACCTGTCCTTTCCACACAGTTCTGGAACACTACAATAGTTCATGCCTCGCACCATGAACACCTCTCTGGTCTCCAGCTCTCACTTAAATTTAAAAATGAGTCGCACCGTGTTTTAAAAGTAAGCATTTTACAAAACACTAAATATTAGTAAAGCTGACTCATTTAGTGAATTTATAGCAGGGCAGGAAACCAGTCTGAACTGAACAAAGGACTTTCCACAGGAAATTTATGCTAGTAAAGGTCCATTCACTCATTACCTCCTGTAAAAAGGCTTTAAGATAGACAATAGGCTGCTCATTAAACAGACCAAGTGTGCATTTCATTGTTTGTATAGTCATTGAAATGCACTGCACTCACTCTGTTCACTGGCACTTCTCCCTATTAAGCGGGTGTGCTATTTACCAGCTGATCAGTTCATCTAGATATAACTATATTCCACTAGAAATGTCAAAATTCTGCATACATCTTTCAACATACTTTGTTAACTAACACGTTTACACCCCCTCTGAGTAGTTGCACCACCCAGCATGCTCAAAAGTAGTTTTTTAGGCCCTCATCCCAGTCTAACTCCAAGTTTTCATAGATTCCAAGGCCAAAAGGGACCACTGGGATCCTCTAGTCTGATCTCCTGTGTTACACAGGCCATAGAACCTCCCACAAAAAACTTGTCAGACATATCTTTTGGTTTTGCTGTTCCAGAGGAAGAAGGAGGACTTAAAGGGACACCTGGAATTCCTCTGCCACAGGAGAATCCCCCAAGTAAAGCTTGTTCTGTGCCCCCACTCCTCAGCAACTCTGTGTAGTGTGGATGTTGGGGCAGGCAGAGACATGGGTTTGTGTGGCTGGAATGCACTATACTTTGGCAGTCCTGAATGGCTGAAATGGCTCCTAAGCGGCTATTACAAATCAGAGTAACTTAAAGCAGCCCAGTGCTAGAGGCTGCCCCCAAGGTTGGGGACAGAAAAGTCCCAGTGGAGTTTTAGAGCACCTGAGGATTCAGTTCTTAGCGTCATCTGATTTTCAGCGAGTGGTAAAGATTAGAGATATATTGATGTAAAATCTTCCTACTTCTAATAGCACTTCTGTACTTTGCCTTAATAGAAAACACACATATCTGTGGGAAGCATTTAACTTGTGTGTGGCTTGGGGAGAAGCAAACATGAAAAACCTGTCCTTTCTAATCAGGCTGTACAGCTGAAAACAATCATTATACTGGTTTCAGAGGGGTAGCCATGTCAGTCTGTACCATCTTTTCATGTTCTGTATATTTCTACCTGCTTACTGTATTTTTCACTCCATGCATCTGATAAAGTGGGTTATAGCCCACTAAAGCTTTTGCCCAAATAAATTTGTGAGTCTGTAAGGTGCGACAAGGACTCTCTTGTTGTTTTAATCATTATATTGTGTTTGCTTCTGTATACTAGTCCTACTCCCACTAAACATCCAGTCCTACTTCCACTAAAGTCCCTGATGAAACTCTCGCTGAGTTGAATAGAAGCAGAAGCAAGTCCCAAGTGAATAGGTGAAGTGCGTCCAAAAATGTCATTTATTTGATCTGGTATGCCTCGTGATACACGTCTGCTGTGCTCTTGATCTAGTAAAAGATACTTCCTTACCAACCTTGTCCTGGGATAATATCAGGTTACATCATCCCATCACATGACATGATGTAACACAGTAATACATGACACACTATAAACAGATGCTGTGTCAATCAGTTAAAGGAAACACCATCTTGTTTGGAAAACAGATGGCTGGCCATGTGTACTTGCACCTACAGAGAGGACAGCAGATATTTCACAACTGGAAGATCTCCAGAGAGCGATATTGACTTGTAGTGGGACGTTAATTACAAGTCTGTCACTCTCACAGCATTTACTTTCTCTGTGATGCCCCTTTCAAAATTACAGATCTTTGTGATCAAGTATTAATTTCCTCCACTTACAGTGTTTCTGACTCCAAGCCGTGAGAGGAGGGTTTTGAGGAGTTATTTGGCTCTCAAATACAGCAAAAGAACACTTGGTGGCACTCATTCAACATCATTTTTGCCTCTCCCCCCACCATTGAGGCTTCTGTGGGAATCTGAGAATTAGTTTTTATTTGATGATTCCAGATAGTTGAGACATGTAAATCATTCTCCTTAAATTAAATTAATGCCAGTATTTCGTCACTGTGGACCAAATCCTGAAGTCTCTACTCAGCTTTCAATCAACTCTTATTCAAGTCAGCTTAAACAGAAGGAATTTTGCCCCTGTATTGAGTAAAAGATGAGTAAGGACTTCAGGATTTGGCCATATAATAATGATATAGTAAAGTAATATTTGGCTAGTGCTTGCAAATTGTGTAGAACAACATTAAACATTTCCATGCATAAAATGCTTTGAAATCTCTTTTAATATTGCACCTGGTATTTCATGCCCCCCTTCCATCACTCCATTTAATTGTTTTGTTGCCCTCCGTCAGTTCCACACTTCTCTTTGCCTAGACTCCATCCTGTCTTGACCACAGTTGCAACATGAACCCTGATGCTGAAGGAGCAATTAAGATTGACTTCCAAAATTTCACACCACCAATGGCCATATTTCCTAAATAATAGTTGTATCCCAACCAACATCATGCATCTCAGAGTGCTTCTCCCTACGCAGGAATACCATACCCTGATAAAAACATAGGATAGCAAGTAAACGCCAAGGCACTACTCACACTGGAACAATTGAAAAGGAGGAAGAGAATTGTGCCTCATCGATATACTGAGGATATCCCAAGCTATGCCTGTGGGTGACTCCCCTTTGTGGGCTTGTATGCATATTGAACTATTTGGAAAACAAATGAGATTCAGCATCCTATAGGGATTTGATGAGCATTTGCCCATAACTACTCCAAAAACCCTCTTATTCCAGGAATGAGTACAGCCACTCATGAACTAAGACCCCCACCAAGGACCATAGCTTCATCATGTCAGAGACTGTTCAAAGATCTCACAATCAGCAAGGAAATTCTTTACTGACCTTTACAAGCAGGACACCATCACATTAGCAAGGCATGATATGATGCCATGAGATAGTCTAAAATCAGATTGAAGAGGGTGGGGTTTAAAGCTCAAGTCCAGATGTCCCTGGAACTCTTCATTTATTATATTCTCAATATAACACATAGCGCACAAAACAAGGAAGTTTGAAACAGATCAGTAGTTACTAGGAGGTGTTCATATTGAGAAAGGGTTTCAGGTAATTGAGCGAAGCTAAGCATAGAAGGCATCCTGCCTTCAGAAAACTGATCCACATGTGATCTGAAGTCACTTCACTTCATGTAACTTGGTCACTGTGTGGCTCACCACTGGCTCTGCATCTATTAAGCATTTATTCCTTTCTCAACAGTTATTGCCCTTGTTCACCTTAAAAATCGTCACGAGCTGCCCACTGGAGCTTGTAGGTTCTTTGAACCAAGAGCACATTTAGCTTGCTGTGTATTTGACTAGCTATGCCTGCATGCACTCTGCATCTATGTTTAGATGTAAACCCATAGACTTAAGGAAATGTTCCACTGCAGATGTTCACTATACTGTTTTAAAATAGCCAATTTCTTTTCAAACCAAACGATACAGTGGTTCTCCAAGAGACAGTGTCCTATGCCCAAACCAAGTTTCAAACGTCAGAGATTTTTGCAGACACCACAAAGAAAATTTTAGCCAAAACTGTGAATGTCTTGGAAAGTTAAAAGTGTGTGACAGCAGACTTTCCAATAATGGAAATTGTTTTAAGAGCTTAAATATAGCGAGTGCTGTAAAGCACCTGCTACATAGCAATAAAAAGAAAAGAGACAAATATAATGTATTGAAAGGCACAATGTATATTTTACTACAACTATGGAGACAAATATTATGAAAATGTGCTTCCCATATCAACAGAATACACAGTTACACCTGTATTGTACACAGTTCACTTGCAATAATCAAATAACCTTTCACAAAAAAGGACTAAACCATGAGTCATGAAGGGCAGTGCCTCAATGAACAGCTTTGATGAGCTTTCCCCTCACAAGAAGGTGGGGCCATTTTGTACATGAGCTCCCATTGTCATCAGCGGTTTGTACAAAGAATTTAAATTACATCATGCTTTATTGTGGATGTTATGAATTTTGCTAAAGATTAATGACTGAGGGATGATGGCCAGATGCAAACCAATACCACAGTAGCTAAAAGATTTTCTTAATATTAAGGAGGCAGGTAACTGCAATGAGCTCCCCGATAGATGGCACTGCTGGGATAAGTTATTTTGTGACCCAGTGTGCAAATCAGCTCCAAGAACAGACTGTTAGGACATACCTTGTATATAGTTATAGACTTCACCATCAGAATGCTGGCATTTTCCAGACTCTCAGCCAAACAATTGCTTAGTGAGATATACACAGTTTATGTCTCCACAATTTCCAAAGGGTTAAAAAGGGCTTAATAACTTGGAGCGTGGGATGCGTTTGTGCTATATTTGGGGAAAGTGCTGAAAAGTAGGTCAGGTGCCACAAGAGTAGCCAGACAGGCTACTGGAAGGGGGAAATCAGCTGTTCTAGGCATTGTAAGTTTAGGCCTGGGCAGTTGCTATGTAATTAGGAACCCTAAGCCTTCAAACAGAGTAGACCCTCTTACTGTAACTTAATGAGTCTTTTTCATAATTTGCTCTTTGTCATTAGTAGACGCTGACATAGCAGTGACAATTTGGTAGATCTACCTCTCTATACACATCTGGACTTTTACGGAGACCCACTCAAGGAATTGGAAAAACAGGCACTTAAAATGACAAGTGAAGCACAGTTTAAAGCCCTACACGCACCACAACTTTTAACTGGTTTTATAACCAGCTCATGACGTGGTTGGCTCTACACACTGTTTATGTCAACAAACAGCTCAGTTAATAGCAGGTTAGTAACTGTGGCTGCCAGCCACGTGCATAGGTTGGCACATGGGTATCTTCCTTTAACTAGTCAAGCACAAGGCAAGGCCAGCTCAAGCACATTTAATTGGCACTAGTTTAATTGGAGCCCCCTCCGAAGCAGCATTCAGTGTCCCCAATGCAGGAAAGATGGGGGAAAGCCAGAAAGCAAGAAGAGACCTTTTCCATCTGAGACACCAACAAGTTTCACAGACGGTCTAAATCAGATCTAAAGTTTGGGATCCCTTACTTCTGCCTGTATAACTAATTTGGCCAGTCCTCCTTCCTCCGATCTCTCTGTGCAGTAGAACATCCCCGTATGTTTTTCCCCACCTGCTGCTTGCTGTGTTTATTTTCCACACTATCTCATCTGCTGAAACCCTGTGGGATTGCCGTCCAGATGACCCCCAGACACACTTACATAAACATGATTAGGCAGTGTGGCAAGTGCAGATATGTAAACATGACTGACAAATGGGTGTGTTCTGCAAAAAGCTTCTGTTTGGACACAACTTAATCATGTTGCAGTGGAGTCAGATGAGAGTGTCATTAACTGGTTACAAAACCACGGCTATACTGGCAGGGCATGAATTGAGTTTTTAAGTGTTATTTGTATAAAGTTCAAAAGCTCGATAAATTGTTTTGGACGAGAGCCCCAGGTTTCCTTGAATAACCAGAGAGAGAGCAAACCCTGGGGGACACATTTTGGAACATTGGTACCTCTATTGTGCCTTAAGATCCCGTGTCTGCACCCACCAGGGTTGACATTAGAGTGGCCACTCATCCATCCCAGAATACTGGACATTCCAGTTCTTCTGGGAACAGTGTGCATTCGCCCCCACCTACGTGACCCCACCCCTGCCAGTCTTGTATGCACAATGTGTGCAAGATCACAGCACAGGAGGAAGCCACTATGAAGAGTACCCTGTCCTGCCCTCTTCAGCATGATGATGCGAGGTCAAATCCTGGGAGATGCCATTTTGAAGAGTGCACCACCCCACCCCTAACAGCATGACCTCACATGCATGGTCATGCCAGCTGAGCCAAGGCAGCGCACTCTTCAAAATGGCATCCTCCAGCTGATACTGTACAAAATCATATCTGGTTTTGTCTCAGTACCAGATGGGGGACAAATCTTAAAAAAGCAGGACTTGTCCCATTTAAAACCAGGCGAATGGCCTGCCTAGATGATGCACAACTCACTAACAGAATTACCAAATGGAATTTCAGAGTAACAGCCGTGTTAGTCTGTCTTTGCAAAAAGAAAAGGAGTACTTGTGGCACCTTAGAGACTAACCAATTTATTTGAGCATGAGCTTTCGTGAGCTACAGCTCACTTCATCGGATGCATACCGTGGAAACTGCAGTAGACATTATATACACACAGAGACCATGAAACAATACCCCCTCCCACCCCACTGTCCCGCTGGTAATAGCTTATCTAAAGTGATCATCAAGTTGGGCCATTTCCAGCAGAAATCCAGGTTTTCTCACCCTCCGCCCCCAGCAGGACAGTGGGGTGGGAGGGGGTATTGTTTCATGGTCTCTGTGTGTATATAATGTCTACTGCAGTTTCCACGGTATGCATCCGATGAAGTGAGCTGTAGCTCACGAAAGCTCATGCTCAAATAAATTGGTTAGTCTCTAAGGTGCCACAAGTACTCCTTTTCTTTTTGCAAATGGAATTTAGTACACAGGGCAAGCCAAATCACATCATAACATAACAGTCTATTTTTGTTCTAGTCTATTTAGCTTCTTATATTATGATCCATACTTCAGTATCTGAGCACCTTCCAGGAGTACATTAGGCAACATGATAACATTTACAATGTGACAACTTGATCACGTATAATGTGCAATCAGAATAAAGTCCAGACCAGTAACTATATATATATATAGTTGATGCTTTAATAGGGACAGTTTCACAAAGCTGCAAACAATTATGAGTCATATCAGCTGGGAGGAAGAATTTAATCAAACAATGTGAATAATAAATGGGAATCATTTAAGAACACCTTACTGGAGGCTGAAAAAGCTACCATCCCACAATTGAGGAAGATGATCATATTGGTTAAAAAAACTGACCTGGTTTAGAGGGGAAGTAAAGACAGCTAACATAAACAAATAAAATAATATAAAACCAATAAAACATATAAAGGGAAAGTGGATAGAAATCAAAAGTTAGGAATTGTAGAAAATTGATAAGGGAAGCAAAGAGGCACAAGGAGAATTCTATGGCCTTCCAAATTAAGGACAATAAGAAGGAGTTTTAAAAATATATTAGGATAAAAAGAATCCTGACAGTGGTATTGGTCCATTACTAAATAGAAATGGTAGAATTATCAATAATAATGCAGAAAAGGCAGAAGTGCTTAATAAATATTTCTGTTTTGGGGGAAAAACAGATGATACTGTCTCACCATATGGTAATGATTCCAGACTTTCCATTCCATTAGTATCTCTGGAGAATGTTAAGCAGAAGCTACTAAAGTTAAATCAGCAAGATTTAAAGCTCAAGGATTTAAAGCTCAAGTTTAGAGCTCAAGCTACTAAAGTTAAATCAGCAAGTCTAAATAATTTGCACCAAGAGTTTTAAAGGAGCTGTCTGAGGAGCTTATTAACATTGATTTCCAATAGGGCTTGGAACACTGGGGGTGTTCAATAAGAATGGAACAAAGCTAATGTTATGCTATTTTTTAAAAAGGATAAATGTGATGACCTGGGTCATTATAGGCCTGTCACGCCTGATATCAATCCTAGGCAAGATAGTGGACTGGCTGATATATGATTGGATTAATAAAGAAGTAAAGTAGGGTAATGTAAGTAATGCAAATCAATATGGGTTTATGGAAAATAGAATTCTGTCCAAGTAATGATATATTTTTGATAAGATTACAAATTTAGTTGACAAAGGTGTTGATGTAATAGACTTAGACATCTGTAAGCCATTCAACTTGATACTGCATGACATTTTAATTAAAAAACTAGAACAAAATACACATTAAATATACTAGAAACTGGTTAACTGATAGGACTCAAAACGTAATGGTAAATGGGGAATCACAATTGAGTAGCTGTGTTGCCGTGCAGTCCCACAGGTATCAGTTCTTGGCCCAAAGCCATTTAATATTTTTATCAATTACCTGGAAGAAAACATAAAATTGTCACTGACAAATTTTTTGGATGACACAAAAATTGGGGGAATTGATAAATAATGAAAAGGACAGGTCACTGGTTCAGAGCAAGCTGGACCACAAGATAAACTGAGCACAAGCAAACAATACGTGTTTTAACATGGCTAAATGTAAATCTATACAGCTAGGCACAAAGCATGTAGACCATACTTACAGGATGGGGGACTCTATCCTGATAAGCAGTGACTCTGAAAAAGATTTGGGGGTCCTGGTGGATAATCAGCTGAGCATTAGCTCCCTCACTGATTCTGTGGCGAAAAGAGGTATTATGATCCTGGGATGCATGAACAGTGGAAGCTCCAGTTATTTTACTTCTGTATTTGGCACTGCTGCAATCACTGCTGGAATACTATGTCCAGTTCTGGTGCCCACAACTAAAGAAAGATGTTGATAAATTGGAGGGGGTTCAGAGAAGAGCCACAAGAATGATTAAAGGCTTAGAAAAAATGATAAACTCCAAGAGCTCAATCTATTTATTATAACAAAGAGAAGGTTAAGGAGTTGTTTGATTACAGTCTATAAGTATCTCCCTGTGGAACAAGTATTTAATAATGGGCTCTTCAATCTAGCAGAGAAAGGTGTAACATGATCTAATGGCTGGAAGCTCAAGCTAGACAAATTCCGACTGGAAATAAGTCATAAATTTTTGAGAGAGAGTAACTAAACACTGGAACAATTTACCAAGGGTTGTGGTGGATTCTCCATCACTGACAATTTTTAAATCAAATTTGGATGTTTTTCTAAAAGACCTGTTCATGGAATTAGTTCCATGGCCTGTATTACAGAGGTGGTCTGGATAGATAATCATAGTGGTCCCTTTTAGCCTTGGAATCTATGAATCTACACAACATCTGTCACATGTTCTCTCACCTTCTCCCCAGGGGGAAAAGCACGTAATGGAATGTCTTGTTTTGGAACTTTTAAAAAAATTATACACACGCACATGTTGATATATGTTTATGTTAGAGAAGTCAAGATCAAAGAAATGAGCCTTGCACTTAGAACAGAAGGTGGTCCTTTAGTTCCTGGGAGAGTTCATTCCATAGTCTCAGACTAGCCCTCAATAAAGTCCTGCCTCCTGCACAGATGAGCGTTACCTTTATTGTAGAGAGTTCTATTGGGACAGAGGAGCAAAGTTGTCAACCTCAGCTTCCATCCCAGAGCTTTCATCAATCTTTAGATACCCTGGGAGGGACTGTCATGTTCAGCCATGTCGATCCTCCCTCTTCATGAAGGGATAAGCTGTCTTTCTACCTACTTAGAAAACTTACAGGAGCCAACATATTGTGGGTGCAGGGAGGGAAAAGATACAGCTTTCTGTATGTTAAATCCCTTCATACTCCTTTGTCTAATTCCATTCAGGCACACCTGTACTTGATATATTGCTTTTTCATCCACTGTCAGCCATTAGCAAGAGGGTAGAAATATATTTTGACATGTACTTAAAAAGGCCTCTCTCTCTCTTTCTTTTCCCTTCCTCTTCTGTTTCAAAATTTTAGAAGCATTTTTGACATTAAATTTTCCAAATTTGTAAGGTTCAAAGAGGTGGCTTTTATAAAAAAATGAAATCAATTACCTATCTCTGTTGAAAATGATTCTCAATTTAAGCATTTTTCACTTTAGCCTGATTAAATACCAATGAATGAACACGTTGTACGCATAACAAAAGGGTCACACATTCACCAGCAACTGAGAAAATCACCTAGCAATGGAAAAATGTAAGCGTATGGAAGAGGATTGTGCCCAAACAATGGGAGGATTATCAGAAAATAAACTTCAAAAGCTAGCAAAGGGAAAATGCATTCTATCCATGGTGCAATATCTGGATGTATTACAGCACCATCTGTCTAGCTGTCTCTATGAATGCTGCAGCAGGGTAACTATTCCTGTCCCCATCTCTATTAAGGGAAGTACCCGTCTCCTTTTCCATCATCTCCAGATCATATTTGTGAAATGTGGGAGAAGGAAAAGGATAGAGTCCCCCCCCCCACCCCCATCTCTTTTGGCTTGCTGAACTTCACTTGAGAAGTCAACAAGGGAGACAAAGGGTGAGCCCCTCCTCCCTGTCCACACCTTTAAAAATGTCTTCTCTAGCCAATTGACAATCAAGCAGAGTCTGGATTCATTAGTATTCCAGACACACTGCAAAGATTTGCTTTTCCTGATTATTTGAGGAGGAGATGGGCTGAAGGCATTTTATTGAGATGTATACTATAGAGGGAATTTTATTTATAGGTTGATATTTATTAGACCCAGATGAGTTGTTCATTGTGTGACATTATCAAATGCAAGTGATGTAAAATCACCCCGCATGTAACGTGGATGTGCATTGTGTGAGGTTTTAGCAACCAAATTACTAACTGTGTTAGCGAGACAAGGTGTGTGAAGTAATATCTTTTACTGGACCAACTTCTGTAAGTGAGAGGGACAAGCTTTTGTGCCACACATCGCTCTTCTTCAGGTCCGAGAAAGGTACGCCAAGCTTCACAGCTAAATGCAAGATGGAACAGATTGTTTAGCATAAGTAGCTAGAATCTGTGCTAAGGGAACATTCAAGGTAGAGTGTGTCAATATCGTTACAGTACTAATGGGGACACTCAACTTTGCTCCATTATCTGCAGTTTGGTGGCCACTGGTTCTAGGTGGCATCACCTGGAAAGATTCCATGTGGAAGAAAATACATGATAAACCCAATTTCCATCATACCTCAACACACTGTTTAACAGGATTGAAATAATGGTAATCAAATAGCAACAATGTTATTTTAATTTGTAATGGAACCTGGAAGTCAGTCAGTAGCACATATTTGCTTATTCAAAAGTGAAACATTTCTCTTTGCTCTAGTGAATGTAAATAAGATGCTTCACTCTCTAACAGCTAGTTCAGGAAGTGTCACTGATGGAGAGGCTAAGATAAAGAACTGGTGTACACTGACAATCATAAAATAGGGAGAATCCACCGTGAAGGATAACAACATTAGCACACACCGTCTGATTACACAAATGTTGGTATAGGAGCTGCTTCAGGGAGGTGAGTGAGGACTCTTTCTGAAGTCAGTTAGGAGAATAAGTACCCAAGGCCAACTACTTGCTGTCAAAATAGCAAAAACAGAGAAAAAAGTATTTTAGCACATCAGCCATTTTAAACCCACTGAAAAAAACAGAGTTTCTTATAGCTGTAAGTATGCATAGCTCAATTAGCTAGTCATATCACTGGCCATCACCGCACACTGTGTGGTGTAAAGCTTACTGCAGTGTTTCCTCCCATGATTTGTTGGCCGACACAATGTTCATGATCAACTGATCTAAGTTCCAGCGCAAATGTTTTCGGTATTGCTGTTGCATCAGTGTCAGAGGGCAAAATATTTTGAGTTTTTCTACTCTGCTTTAATATCTTTCTGGAAGGCACCAACATGAAATGTTCCATACACATCCAGCGTGGAAAGAAACGGCTTCTTCTAAAACAAAGACACATCTGTCACTGTTATACAGTATATGCATTTCCACAGTCTGCAGAGTGGAAAAAGCTCTTTTGGAAAGTAGTTTAAGTTGAGGGAGGCAATAAAAGAACAGCATGAAGCACTCTATAAAATGTCAACAATAATTAACAGAGCGTTTTAAAGTCTGCCAGTGCTTCCCAACAGAAGGCACTATCAGGTGCTGGTTCAGAACCTTCTGACTTGACATTCTCAAGCCCCTGACTTCTAGTGCCGTATGCATATGCCTTTAACACACAGGCTATAAATAATTCCCTTACATTATGGACATTAAGAAAACTTTTCCCTCAGTGTGATTTCCTATCAATAGAAAAATGGAGGGGGGAGAGAAAGGAAGCATAGGAGGTGAAATGAAACATGGATGCAGGAAGACTGGGCTTTGCTACAGACTTGCTGGGTTACAACGGGAAAATCCCATATGTCTTGATTTTCGGGGGCGGTGAGCATCCACTGAGCCCATTGGCTTCAGCAGAGTGGTTGGTGCTTAGCATCCCTGAAAAAACACCACATTAAGCTCTGTGCCTCAGCTTCCCCATGGGTGAAATGGCAATAGCTTGCCTCCTTATCTCACCGGGGTATTCCGAAGCTTTATGCATGCCTGAAAAGCTATTTGAAACCCTATTATGGAAGATGCTGTAGGAGTGCCCAGGGGATGAGCTGATGACATTTTCCCTTCCTCTTGTGTTCACAAAACCCAGAAGTGAATTCAGCCCATTACTGCTATGGATCTTCACTCTAAGGATCTCAGACAGCTATATAAGCATTAATGAATTAAGTCTACCAATATTCCTGAGAAGCAGGAAAATATTGTACTCCCCTTTTCACAGGTGGCAAAACTGTAGCCTGGTCTACAGCAGAGAAATCTCCACTGATTGAAAAGCACCTTGTAGCAAAGTACTTCAAATGGTTCTCAGGAGGCAACAACTGGTGCAACTTATCATTGAAATCTGTGGGGTTAAGCCTGGAGTCTCAGTTAGCTGAGTGTCAATGACTTGCATGCAAATGCAGATGCAGTGCACTGGCAATCACTGTACTGTCAACACTGATAGCTCCTTCTGCCAGTGAATCTCCTTCATTCACTAGCTAAGAGATCCCTCTCTGCTGCCCACATCCCCAACAACATTCCCCCTCAGCCCACAAATCCCCCTAGCTATAGTTCCTCCTACTAGCTATGCCCCCACCTACATTATCCCACCTTAGAAATTCCTTCTTCTTCAGCTTTGCAGGCCCTTGGCTAATGATCCCGATGAAATATAGATCAAGGAGGACCACCACCCCATCTGAATTGGTGTAAGGTTGGCCCTATGGCAGATGCAAGGGCAAACCTTACACCAACTGGGGTTTTTGGAGCATATGCCATTAACTGTTTTACTTAATCTATGCAAAATAGCTGCTAGAAGCACAAATGGCTGAGTGCTCTTGTGTAGACAAGGCTGGAGGCACAGAGCAGTTAAGTGACTAGCCCAGTATGCCAATGGCAGAGGTCAGAATAGAACTCAGAGTCCTATCTCTAGACCACATTGTGAGCTCCTTTTAACAGCAGAGAGTAAAACCACTCTGTGCAAGATATATGTAATCATGGAAATTACTCTTGAGTCACAGGCTCCGCATTATCACATCACAGCACAATCAAATGAAAAGGAGATGATGAGCACTAAGGGAAAAAGAATGGTTAGTTTGTGTCATTTACTTCTATGGTCTGCTAGACAAAGTCACAAAGGGCAAACACTTTTTTCAGGCAGATGCCCTTTACCCAGACATCAAACACTTCTCATGGGTGTCTGTCACAGACATCTTCCTATCAAAGGCTTGGCATTTGTTAGATGTTTGTCTGGATTTTCCATTACAAAGTTCAAGATGATCGTACTGGGCCACACCAGAATAGCAGCAGAAGCAAGCCAAAGTAGCCAAAATCCAAAATGGTTTAGTGAAACTAATCCAATAGGGTAATGGGATCCCTGACTAACACAAAGGGAGAGTAGAGTTTCTGCAGCCTCAGCAGACATCACGAAGGGAGGAACCACAGATCACTTTCAGGCAGCCTAGCTCTGATACTATGAACTGTAGGAAAACCAGTGCTAGGAAGTGGGTGCATTCTCTAATGGATTTTACTGTTTGTAAAAGCTACGTGTCCCACGAACAAGGCGTGTAGGAGAATACCTTTTCATCTTTACTATTTATTCACTGTGTCCTGTGTATCTATTTTGACATGTATACAAAATGTTCAAATGTGTTTAAATATAAACATATTTTATAAGGAGCCAAAGGAGCAGGGACAATAATGAAAAACACCTGGAAGTTAATAAACTTAACATCCTGTTACATGCTACCTCCACCCCTAGAGCAATGTCCATAATGAAGTCACATATTTTTTCCCTCTGTGCACCACATTTGTCAAGGTTCCTTCCCCACTCTGAACTCTAGGGTACAGATGTGGGGACCTGCATGAAAAACCCCCTAAGCTTATTTTTACCAGCTTAGGTTAAAACTTCCCCAAGGTACAAACTATTTTTCCTTTTGCCCCTGGACTTTATTGCTGCCACCACCAAGCATCTAACAAATATATAACAGGGAAAGAGCCCACTTGGAAACGTCTTTCCCCCCCAAATCCTCCCAAGACCTACATCCTCTTTCCTGGGGAAGGCTTGATAAAAATCCTTACCAATTTGCATAGGTGAACACAGACCCAAACCCTTGGATCTTAAGAACAATGAAAAAGCAATCAGATTCTTAAAAGAAGAATTTTAATTGAAGAAAAAGTAAAAGAATCACCTCTGTAAAATCAGGATGGTAAATACCTTACAGGTTAATCAGATTCAAAACACAGAGAATCCCTCTAGGCAAAACCTTAAGTTACAAAAAAACACAAAAACAGGAATATACATTCCATTCAGCACAACTTATTTTATCAACCATTTAAACAAAACAGAATCTAATGCATATCTAACTAGATTTCTTATTAGCGCTTTACAGAAGTTCTGACCTGTATTCCTGCTCTGGTCTCGGCAAAAGCGACACACAGAGAGAACTTTTGTTTCTCCCCTGCTGCAGCTTTGAAAGTATCTTATCTCCTCATTGGTCATTTTGGTCAAGTGCCAGCAAGGTTATCCTAGCTTCTTAACCCTTTACGTGTGAAAGGGTTTTTCCTCTGGCCAGGAGGGATTTAAAGGTGTTTACCCTTCCCTTTATATTTATGACAACATTTGAGACCCAACACCCAAAGTACTCTGGCTGGTCTCCTCATTGCCTGAAACATTTTCCTTTCTTCGGCCACAAGCAAATGGCCGTGGACTAGGAAAGTGCTTCCAGCATCTACCAAGGCCACAGTCCATGGTAAGGAGAGAGATACATCCACTGAGAGTTAACCTCCACAGAAAGTTAGGCTATCTGATTCTCTTTCTCATAGGGAGAGGGAAGCCAAAGGTTATGTTATAGGAGTAGGTCAGCTTTCCAGAGCTCTCCAGTGCTAACACTTGGGAGCATCCAAGTCACCTAGGCAGATACCACCACCCCTTCTATTTGAGCTGGCACAGAACATCCCTTCGGAGCTCAGTAAGCCCAAATATTTCCCTTCAGTCACATTCCATCAGGAGACAGGAAGATTTAACATATCCCTATCCGCAACAATGGAAACAGATGATAGGTGAAGCTGGTAGAGCCTTCCTGGATTCTGAATGGGCATCCTTGTCCTTTCTGCTTCCTCCTTTGTGTCCCAAAGTGTCTTCATTCTTCGTTGTGATGGCTCTTCCATCTGTCCAAATAGAGTCTCGTCATGGTGGTTTCTCATGTGACTGAGCCTCCAGATTCTCATCCAGTAATTTCATGGCCTTTACCAGTTTATTCTGATGATGCTGGCACACCCAAGTCTGCACTCTCCCAGGCAGACTTTTCAAGTATCCTTCCAGCATCAGTATGTCCATTAGTTCCTCTACTATTTCAATCTTGAGTTTGAGTCTATAAATTGCCCAGTCGATCAGCACCAACAAAGAAGTGTAGTACATGCCCACAGACATTTCAAAACCCCCACCAGTACTTCTTCTAACACCATGAATCAGTCCAAACTAACAGTATCCTCACTCAGGCCCCAGTTCAGGGCTGCCAAATGGGTAACTCAGGATACCACTACTCACTGAGCTGCAGTAGCTGCCTGCATGAAAACGATCAAGTAAAGCTATGGTTCATTTTCCAGTTCCAGTGTGGATAGGAAACAGCTACATACAAACTAGAGTTTGCTGGCAAATTTCTGAGTCTCTAAAAACTGTTGCTCCTCCTTTTTCATATATTGCAATAAGCCTGGTCAGCAACAGCCTGGGTTTGATGCTGCTGTTGTCTCTGCTGTCCCATTCTAATTTCAGGACCAATTCAGTTTTACCCACTTTGAGCAGAAAGTGTTCAGTTCCACCTCAACATCATCTGTAAGCAGGTGCAGTTCTACCTGTTCTTAACACAGTATGCACACTGGCTAGCTTTCACATTTACCCCTTCCATCTGTCTTTGTCCCTAATTTTAAACCACACCAACCCTCTTTCCCCTCCTGCCCGCCCCCCTTAAAAATTTCTCGTGAATCTGACTGTCCTATTTCCTTTCAGGGCCCTTCTACCCATGCCCCTGCTTCTCTCTGTCTCTGCCTCAAGAGAACTCACACACTTTTACATTCTCGGGTTCGAGCTAATAGGACCAATTTAATCTGACATCAGGTTGAATCAGAAAAGAGCTCTGTATTTCTATGCAGCGTCCTAAAATCTGATTCCCTACAGGTAGTTACACTAATATTTAATTATGGCTTTGTACAGATGTTTTCCACTGTGAGGAAGTCACTGTTACACAGGTTTTACAATTTACCATTGAACATTTAGTACAATGTATATCCCAAACCACTCTCTGCTCCAAACAGTGATGCATATTAAACGCTTGGCTTCTATCCTCCATTGTAATGATTCTGACCTGCATGTTACAGAAATAAAGAAACTCAGCACAAACTCTCCTTACTTTACCTGGGGAAAGCAAAAGAAAGAAAAAAATCTTTTTCCAAGAGATTCCAAAAGGAAAGATCAAGATAGCTGGAAAGAATGTGTGGCATGCTGGGAAAATTAGTTTATCCCATCATAAGATCATTAAACTCTGCTGGATTTTTTCTGAGAGTTTTTTGTTTGTCAGTTTTGTTTTTTATCTTTTCCACATAATCTGCTTGTTAGTTGGCATATTTTCAGAAAGAACTTTCACATTTAAAAGTGCTATAGTTGTGACTGAAATAAGAGCTTGTTATGCTCAGAAAACCCCTTGGCAAAGTGCCTTTTCAATGATAGAAAATCCAGCTCATTACAGAAGTAACAGTAATGGGAAACTAGTGTAAAGGAGAAAAAGAAAAAAATAGATAAGCATTTCATTCTGGATGTTTTTTCCCTGTGGGACAATATGGCCTCTTGGACCTGTGATGTCACCCCGATCTTTAAGTAATCTAGGGCTCGTCTACACTAAAGGGCTACAACCGCTGTAGTGTGTCTGGTGAAGATGTTCTAAGCCGATGGGAGAGAACTTGCCCATCGATTTAATTACTCCACCTCCACGAGAAGCGGTAGCTATGTCACATCACTTTGTCTACACTGGAATTTAGGTTGGTGTAATTTACGTCATTCAGAGGTGTGTGAATTATTCACCCCGAATGATGTAACTTTTACCAAAGTAAGTGGTAGTGTAGCCAAACCCCTAATCTCCAAACAAACGAGCGTAAAAAGATTTGAAGAAAATATGTTAATAATTAATGGTAGAGATTGGAAGAAACCCAACAATGAAAGCAATTCTTGTTTTCTAACCTGGAGAACAAGTTTTCTATAAACACACACAAGGAAAGAGATTACCACATAATGTAGCAAAGCAATGAAGTGAAACAGGATACACATCCTATACTTGAAAAGGTTTCAGCATTTCAGCTATTCTCAGCCAAGATGCAAGCTGTCTAACAGAGATATATTTGGGATGTAATGTCACAGTAAGTCTGTGGAGATTCATAGATTCCAAGGCCAGAAGGGACTATTGTGATCATCTAGTCTGACCTCCAGTATAACAGGCCAGAGAACTTCCCCAAAATAATTCCTAGATCCCTGCCATTTGATTGTTATAATCTGACAGCATGTGCTTCCAAAATAGGCCTGTTTGTTTCCATAGCTATTCCTGAATGGAAACATCTATCTCATTTGTATTATCTTTCTAGTGTCTTATAAGTCAGCAGTTGCATAATGTTACCATATCAAACCTAATCTTTTTTTTTTTAACTGGATACTTGAATTGCATCGGTACTTTTTAAAGTATGTTGTTTTTGCACTTTCACTTCTAGTTCTCTGACTGAGCCTTTAGTTTAGATATGAGGGTGATGGGTGGAAGTGTGGTTTGGGTTTACATTCAGGTCCAATTTTTTTCTGAACCCTAAAACTTAAAGGCTGGGTGGTTTGGATAAATGGTTCCCATTTTTGGTCCACATCTATATAAAATATGAGGCAGGGGTTTATTTTAAGAAGCTAAAACCAGGATGGTTTGGATATAGGTCTCCAAACAGAAAGTTTGAATCGGAGGATTCAAATACACAGTTTCAGTTTTTCCTCATTCTATTTCTGGGTAGTTTTTATCCTACCTTTTCTGTGATTTTCTATTCTCAGCCATTGTTTACTTCCCTGTGTTTTCAATGGAGCTTAAAATTAAATTAGATTAGTTTTACTTCTGCGTTTGCAAACAAAGGTCCGAAGTCCCATATCCAGGTGTAGTTCAACTCCCAGGCTGAGTCAATGAAGTTAGTCTACATCTGTGTATATGTACTACTTTACACCTATGTACCTGCTATCAGAATCAGGACCACTGGCTTCATTTCTCTTTGGAGAGACATAAACAGTACTATGTGGAATAAATTCTGAACTCAGACTGGTGTGTAGCTATTTGATTTTAATGGATTTATTCTGGATTTATGACAGTGTAACTAGAAACAGAATTTGGCCCACAGTGTCTCTCTCTCTCTCTCTCTCTCTGCAAAGTCTTCATGGTCAAAATACAGAATTTCATCAAGAGGCAAGTTGGAAATCTGCAAGCTAGCAGCAATACTTCTTAAAATTACTGCAAACTTTGTTTCCATTGTGTATGTTGATACTGGCAAAATGCTTGTTTTGGTTTTCGGCAGTCATTTGTGCAAGACAGTGCAGCCACTCTGAGCAGATATACATTTGAGAAGGTCATTTTTATTCAAGTGACTCTGGACTGGAAACCTAAACAAATGAATTAAATATGTCAGTGGGCCCATTCTTCCATCCATGCCAAATTATGAATTGTATAGCACTTGCCATTTCAATTAGAGGAAAGAGTCAAACCATGAGTATCTCAGTTGGAGGAAAGAGGATATTGCATTTTCTTCTTAATGGGGAAGACATGGAATGCTGCTGCCTTATAATGGCCAAACACATCCTTGAACTTCAAGATATTCAAAGGCAAGATAGAAAATGGACACAACAAAAGCAGCTCTGAATATTAGATTCACTTTTGCACTTCATACCCAGGCAAAATGCCTATTAATTACACTGGGAGTTTTGCATGAGTAGGGCATGCAGGATCAGGCCCATTATATTGTGGAAGATAGAAATTCATAACTACTTAGAGTGTGCCTTATTACTTTTCATAAAGTAGAGTATGACTACATGCTGCACTCAAAAGTGATATTACAGGGTAAGAAAGTGTGTTTTTAATTTGGCAGGTTTGTAATGTAAAAAGTTACAAAACAAGTCACTTTTGTGAAGTACTTGTCTTTTACACTCATTAGATTGCAATCCAGTGATGACTGAACATGATATTTAAACAGTGGTGATTTGCCAATGAGTTACATGATCAACAAGAACTGTTAATGTTTTTTTATTCTAAACCTTCTCAAAATGTCAAGTGTTCTTGTCAGCTGCGTGGAAGTGGCATAAAAGTAACTTTTGAAGATGCTGTTGATGAGTTACACTGGGGAACACACTATATAGACACTAAAATCATATTCACAATATGTTCTAATCTCTTACTGATGCAAAAGGATTTATGCACTTAATTCACATTCCCATTGATGGCAGTGCAGTATAGCCTGAGTTTTTCCTTACATAAAGACACTGAACACTCTTAGTTAACACTAAATCCTACCTACTTCTTGTATCTATTCAGGCCCTAAGAAAATAAAAAAATAGGACACACCAAGGACATCTCTCTCTAGGACCCTGGTCC
Source organism: Caretta caretta (assembly GCF_965140235.1). Taxonomy (NCBI): domain Eukaryota; kingdom Metazoa; phylum Chordata; order Testudines; family Cheloniidae; genus Caretta; species Caretta caretta. The sequence continues at coordinate 85,178,404 of NC_134210.1, read as the reverse complement.
TGGTGATTCTGACACAGTCCTCATAATAGCACCATTTTTAAAATCTTCTCTGCGCAATTCCAGGGAGCTCCTTCCTATAGAAGTTCACCATATAGTCCCTTATGGGTTAATTCAGAGGAAGGATGATACAGTGGTTTACGGCATTGGTATAGGACTCAGGAGATGTGGATTCAATTCTCTGCCCACCACAGAATTTCTGTGTGACCTTAGGTAAGTCACTTAGTGACTCTGTTCCCCATCTGTAAGATGAGGATAATAGTGCTTCTCTACCTCCCAGGGTGTTGTAAAGATACCCACATTAAAAAGTCAGAGGTTTTAGAAATATCTAAGACATAGACTTACCTAAGACAGAGCAAGAGCCACCACCCAAGCAAACCCTGTTGTTTAATCCCTACAGGTCCTGGTCCACCAGCAGTAGATACAGGGGGTAGGCAAAGTGTTGTTGGCCCAGAAGGATCCCTCCTGAAGCCCTATGATCCAGTATACCCAGTCACAGGAGTTTGTGTTTGTCCTCATCTATCCCTCCACAAATGTGAGTCAACGCCACACCATTCCATTTTGTTGCAAGCACGTTCTTTCCATTTCCAGCCACAATGTTTTGTCATGGGATTGGCCCAGCATGTTTTCAGGCTACTCAGTGGTCGTTTGTGGTCTCTGGGATCCAGTGACTGATGTGGGTTGTCCACCTATTGTCTTGCCTGTGGACTACATGACGTGCCCATCTCCGCTTTGCGTCGTACATCGCCTGCACTACATCGGTCACCTCTGATCTTCTGATTCGCCTTCTGATCTTCTCATTTGGTATTTGATCACAGGAGTTTAGGCACATAAATCTCCCATGCCTACTATAAACATGTAAACAGAACCCTAGAGACTCCATTTTTCACTCAGTCTTTCCTCAAGCTGCTATTTAAATCGATGGGTGCTTGTTAATGGGAGTAAAAACGGAACAAGAACTCAGAGCTAGATCATACCTCTATATAAAAATAGGGGCAGGAAACACCACAAGGTTCTCCACAGAGTTTCTTCTCCATTCTTCCTTTGATACAGTGGGGTTTCTCCCCCACATCCTGTGGAAGAAAGTAGTGGTCTACCCCACAAATGCTATAGACCTCAGGCATCCACAAGGAAACAGTGCTATCCTTGTGAAAGTCCTGTGGTTCCTTGGCAGAACTGTGCTCCATGCTGGACTCACATTTCCAGGAATTCCTGGGTCATAGGTGCCCCTGAAAGTCCCATGTGCAGAGGTGCTCAAGGGAAAGTCAGTACACCTGCTGGCTATATTTACTTTCCTTCCTGATCTCGAAGGCTGAGGGAAGACAGGGAAAATGCACATGCTCCTCCTTGGTCTGCACATTGCATCTTGAGTCCTTCTGCTCCTCTGCTCCATCCACACGGGCCCCTGGACCCACTAGGAACCAGGAGAAAAGGAAAAGCTGCCACAAAGGCAGCTGTCCCCATTTCTGTGCAGAGCAAGAGAGGTCCATGTGAAGATCCAAAAAGCATGAACAGGCCCTGTGAAAGTTATTCAGGATACAGCCTCTAATGAAACAATGAAATACCTATTTTTTCTTAGAAAGAAACAAAGTTTTTCACTGAATGACACTTCAGTAGACATTGAAATATAGATTTCATAATTCAAAATAAACTCAAATCAAAACCCCAGATTCAAACACTCCTAAATTCTGGGGAGGGATGTGAAAAACCATATCTGGAGCCAGTCCTGAAATCTGCAAATACATCTTCCCTATCATGGTACTAGGCTGAATCAGGACCTTGGCTTAAAAACACACAGGAGCTTTGGTGTATTAACAATCCAGATCTGGAACTGAACTTTGCTGCTTAGATGTATCTCTAATCAAAATAGATTAGGTCCGATTCTGTAGCATGCCTCCAGAAGGACCTTCACCTCTGAGCTGCTCTAAGGGTTCCAATGGTTCCATTGTATTTCTTACAGCAGCTTCCACCCCTGAACTACATTCATAGAATCATAGAATATCAGGGTTGGAAGGGACCTCAGGAGATCATCTAGTCCAAACCCCTGCTCAAAGCAGGACCAATCCCCAATTTTTGCCTCAGATCCCTAAATGGCCCCCTCAAGGATTGAACTCACAACCCTGGGTTTAGCAGGCCAATGCTCAAACCACTGAGCTATCCCTCCCCCCCGCATTGCCATGTGTCCTATCCCAGGGCTTGTGAGGGGGGTAGTGGCAGGGCAATTTACAGTGACCTTGGTGGGGGAATTTTCCCCTCTCACCACCTGTAGCTCTTTTATGGCAGCAGAGAGGGGCTGGAGTGGGGAACAGAATCTGCCACAGTACATGTGCAGAAGTATGTACTGCAAATGCAAATGCTCTAGATACAAAAGTTCTACGGCATAAGGAGGAAAGATAACGCTGGGTGACCACACTGAATTTTCAGGTTTCAGAGTAACAGCCGTGTTAGTCTGTATTCGCAAAAAGAAAAGGAGTACTTGTGGCACCTTAGAGACTAACCAATTTATTTGAGCATAAGCTTTCGTGAGCTACAGCTCACACTGAATTTTAATTTCTAAATCCTATTGATTTCATTTTTTCCAAGCATCATCATCATTTTTATTTTATTTTATTTATTTATTTGCTGGTGTAACACCATTAACCTCAGTGGATATATTTCTGATTTATACAAGTGCAAACAGAGCAGGAAAAAAATCCTGTCTTTGCAGCATGGTTGTCCTGTGTCAGCCTCCCTGTGGCCAGGGGCATCAAGACATTTGGTTGAGCCCATTTACAAAAGTGAAATATGCTGTGGTGGTGGTGTGCATTGGGCTGCTGAAAGCTACAGTCAGAAGACAAGAACCTGCTTCTGAAGTCTTACAAGATAACACCCGCACTGATGTCGTGGTCCAAGCATTAGAGCTACAGCCTTAGGCCAGAAGGGCAAGATAAGGATTCCACCAGACCCTATTAAAATATCTTTCTTGACTAACGAGCAAGGTTTTTTCCTCAGAGTTTCCCAAAGATTCCAGACACGTGGCGATATGGTTGCGTGCCAGAGATCCGAATTTGACAGTTTTGTCACACATCACTAGATCCATCCCTTATAAAGAAACGTGTTTGAGCCCAAAATGTCTGCCTGCCTCTGGGCACTACCAGCAGAACTACTGTTTGAGGCTGCCCTTTCGCAAACAAAGATCTGGTTGTGGGAGCGGTTTGTGTATCTACACTTTAGACATATACGGGGCCAAATTCATCCTTCGGTTATACCACCAGCCATCCAGAGTAACTCCACAGACACACAGATTTGGCCACAATTTGGCCCAGAGCATATGTGCCAGAGTGTTCACAGAGATGAGCTTTATACATAACTGCACTTCAAGGATATTCTGCAAACAAGCATAAAAATCTAGCTGCAATGTGAGATTTTATGTCTATTTTTAGTATATGTAATTTTGTGTCTACATCTTTTCATGTGACCTGTAGCAAATATTACTGCAGGTATTGTTTCCATTAAGTAAGTCTTTCAGAATATGATTATTTTCAAGTAGCTAACAACTCCTTTGAAATCAGTTAGCAACACTGGTAGCTTCTCCAGAGCAAGGAATCCATGGCCAAACTACTTATCGTTATTTAATCTAAACATAAAGACAGTTACACAAATATAGCAAATATTTTCATAAACATTGGAAGAACCAGTAAGCCACCGATATTTGCTGTGCTCCAAGGTCATTATGTATATTTGATGACTTCTGCTTTTGTAAACATGATGTGCATTATTTGGTTTAAAACCAAATGTGCCATCAGTTAGTTATGATACTTTATAGAATTACAGATTCATTTACAGATATAGATATATACAGCACATGGATTGACAGACATACAAGGATATGCAGCATCTAGGTGAACCCACCTCCAAGAGTACACAGTGTCTGGATTAAATATAAGTGAAACAGTTAGAGCTGCCACATCAAGGTTAATGAGATGCTTTTAGGTTCCCAGTCCATCATCACTTCTTCTGGCTTCTCGTGTAAATGGGGCAACTGAGCCAGTTAGTGAGGTTGCGTAGCAGCATACTGTACAGCAGACCATGGCCACCATGCACATTTTCCCGTCCTGTCAGCCACACCTAACTAATGCTATCCAGACAATAATAATTTTGGGCAGTTTGGCTCTTCAACTAATTAACTAGAGGGATTGAAATATTCCTCTACAGCATTAAAACAAAGCAGCACCACTCTACCGTCATAATAGGGTTCACAATAAACTTCATGAACGACCAAGCCACTTACCCCGCAAAAAGAAAACCCAACAACAGGACATGTTAGCTGATTTGAGCAGAGTTATTTCCTTTGACTGAGGACAGGTCAGAAGCAAGAAGCTTCTACCAATGATGAAGAATACTTACTTATCATTCATACCTTTATCTTCAGATACTTTAATTAATCCTCACATGCACTGTGGCAGAGAGAATAACTAACTTGGCCAAAGCTACAGACGACGTTAATGTCAAAACTGGGATTAAAATTCAGGAATGTCTAGCTCCCAATCCCGTGCTGAGACTACACCTCTCTCTTTATCATGATAACTGGCTGTCACATGCCAATCACATTTGTTTTCTGGTGCTTTTAAAGGACTCAGTCCTGCTCCCACTAAAGTCAATGCCCAAAATCTGTTGACTCCAGCCTCACGGACAGGGACGGTGCACAGTCTCTATGCACAGTGTCTAGCACAATGGGCTCCCAGTCTCAACTGGGGCTTCTATACTCTACAGTAATGCAAGCAAAATAATAATGTGGCAGCCAGCATAAAACTGATGTCTGGAAGAGGCCATCTTGCAACCTACAATTATCTGGGTTGTTAATATTTAAAGCTCAAGCATCTGCCAGTTAATAATGTGGTCAATTCAATCATAAAGTAAACTAAAATAAATATTACAGTTTAATAGTATTTTGAATGTAAATGCAAACTTTAAAAAATAAGACTCTTGAAGATAATTATCAATTTCAACTGTTGCCTGACTGACTAGTTCCTGGAGATTTTGTCATGAAGGGCCCAGTTTTCAAAAGAGAGCACAAGTGCAAATGCAGAAATCCACAATTGTACATAATGGGCAGTTGTGCATTACAATTTGGGATGTGCATGTTTAACATACACATATGTGCTATTACCCAATTTCTGTGTGAAAAATCTGGGATTGTTAATGGCCTAGTTTGCGAAAGGGCTGATCTCATGCAGCTCTCATTTACTTCATCTGGAGTATGAAAAACAAGCCCTAAGTGACTTGCCCAAGCCCATATAGTGAGTCACTGTCAGTGCCAGGAAGGAAACCCAGAAATTCTCCCAGTCCCTGAGTCCAAACACTAAACACTCTCATCTGTACAATAGGTTGACTCCTCCCTTATTCCTACCTTTATGTATTTTACTCATAAAGTTAAAAAAAATAGGGCATACAAACAGCTCCATCATCTTTAATGAATAGCAAATAATGCCAACTAGGGCAAGTAAATATGTGTGAAGCACCACTCGTACACCCAGTAACTTGCATGTGTGTCACAGATGGTTTTATTGAAGAGCCAAAAGAGAGAGAGAGAGAGAGAGAGAGAAAAGAAAAAACAAGTTACAAGCCACATGAAAAGAGGCAAAAAGAATTTTGTGGTATAAGAAATTAAAAGAAAAATTCAAAGCCTTTCCCTCTCCTTGAGAACATATAGACTAATCTCTCCATAAGTAGAAATAACAGCTCTTTGAAATGGCAATGATTTGCTTGGAAAACATTCATTAAAAACGTCCTGCAATTATTGACTCTATCATTATTTCTTGGCAACATCTGAGTCTTGATGCATCTTGTGTTTTCCATGAAAGGCAAAGCATTGTTTCGGGGAGGAGGAGGAGCCAAGGACACTATATTTGAAATATGCGCTTGGTGACATGAAACTGATTGCCCAAAGGAATCAGGATAATATATATTTGTGTTATTGTACACGTGAGTAGCTTGAATCATGTACTGCTCTCTCTCTTTGTTTGGATTATGCAGCTCGCCTGGGCAGCCATCCAAAAGATTCACATTAAATTCTAGCTATATTCAGCACAAAAGTCATCTAGCATCAGAGGATCAAAGTTACATCAACCAACAAGCACTAAGGAATTGATAAGCTGCTAAAATTAGGTCATCTCCTAGCAGCTGCTTTTGATGGATGAAGTGGAATTTAGCCTCAGGTTTTCTATTTAAAGATCTGTTACAGCATCTTTTCCTGCAGCTACAATGAGAACACAACAAAGTATAAAGCTTCTGATTAAATGTTTAATCATTTCTATTTACTCTTCTGATTGTTTCTGCCATGCCACAGATTTACAGCAGTCTGTATTTGGAGTTTTGCTAGACATTTTAAACCCACACTGCAATATTTAGAAAGCTTTATATTCCTATCAGGAAAGGCTAACAGGGGATATTTTTCTTCTATTTGGAGTAAATTTTGCAAACATGTTTACTTATTTTAAAGGAGTATATTGGCAAATAATGGGCTTAAAATGAACCTATCTTCAATTGTCTTAATATTGTGTTCCATTACAAAAAAATCTATCACTTCATCATTAGGAAATTTTTAAAATACTAATTTATAAGGACCTACAGGAATCTTTTTGTGTGGTTTTATGCTCTTTTTGTGATCCCTTCAGAAGTTAGCTAATAAAATCTTATTGCGAAAACTGGTTACCTTATCAGTGAGGGTGATTTTCAGACAAAATGGATTCATGCTGACTTCTGCCCCATTACAAAAAAGAAGAAAATCTGAATTGCTAATAGGGACTGATTATAGGATCTAGTGCTAGCCATTCTCTAGAGCAGTGATTCTCAAACTTTTGTACTGGTGACCCGTTTCACACAACAAGCCTCTGAATGTGACCCCATCCTCCTTATAAAGTAAAAACACTTTTTTTATATTTAACACTATTAGAAAAGCAGGAGGTGAAACAGGGTCTGGGCTGGAGGCTGACAGCTTACAACCCCCTATGTAATAACCTCGCAACCCCCTGAGGGGTCACGACCCCCAGTTTGAGAACCCCTGCTCTAGAGCACTGGTTCAAAGAGGAGCCTAAACAGTTAGTGGCTGAAAATTGTTAACATGACAACATAGTGTCCTACGTGAATTAGTGGTTTCAATCTAGTACCAAGACCTCACTATAACCTCAGCCTGCAATTGGCTCCATCATTAGTGTCTTAGCAGAGAGATCAGGGATAAAATGACCATGAAAACTGAAAAAGTCACTTATCAGTAAGAAAAGAAAGCTATGATTACTTGACCTACTAAGACAGGAGGATCTGCTTCATTTCGACTTCCTTTTCTACATGAGAGTAATTGGACTGTCATGCTCATGTCTTCTCTGAAGAGCAGTCTGTCTCATTTCTCTCATTTAAGTGTGCTGAGGGTTTGGCAGGGAATGTTCTGCTCTTCTAAGAGAGAACAAATGCCATTGCAAGACCATTGACAATATTTCATTAGATTGTATGCTTCTCTACTTGTCAGTTTAAAAATCTAAACCAGATCATCACCATTTCCTGGTTATGATTGTGAGTTTATATGACCCCATTCATTAGGCAATTTGTATTACAGAATACCATCCGATTATAAAAATCAAGTAATGAAGGAACAAAGGTGTCTGCAAGACTGTTTGGTTTATGGCAGTGTGCTTTGTGGAATCAACATTATTTGCTGGTCTTTGAGAAAACAGCTACAGTACTTTAAACTAAAAAAAAAAAAAAAAAAACCAGATGAAAAGAACATTAAGGTTACAAAAGTCAAGCACCCAAGAGTTGGGAAATGCCAGAACTAAGGTTGCCTGTGCAACTTGAATCCACCCCCTCGCGCATACGCATTCTGACACAGGTTTTAAGGCTACATGATCACACACTTTTTTTTGGTAGGATCTCCTGCCTCATTCAGTGAGAGGGAAGCTATTAAATATTTATTTTTACCCTCATCATTCAGTGTGTGCCCCCGGGCTTTATTTACTGTACACCATTCAAAGCCTGTACTGAATGCAGAATTGTTATTATTATTATTTGACTTTTCTATGGTTCTTTCATCATAGTATCTTGTTCTTTACAAACATTAATGAATTTATTTTCACAATACGCAGGCAAGGTATCTCATTTTCAACACACGGGGATCTGAGGCACAGAGCAATTAAGGCCAGAGTTGTCAAAAATGTAAACTAATTTTGAGTGCTTAATTTGAGATGCTTGTGTTCTGATTTTACAGAGAGTTTAGTGTCTTATAGAACTTTATATATGAGAGCCGAGCTCCCATTGAACTCACTCGCCACGGTGAGGGCTCAGCACTTCTGCAAATCAGACAGACCCCAGGGTTTCAAGTTGGATACCCATAGAATGAGGAACGTTACACTGGTCATCCATCCATATAAAAACTTTGGTTGATATAACTTGCCCAGCATCACACGGAAACTTTGTGGCAGTGTCAGGGATAGAATCCAATTCAGCTGCCTTAACCATGAGACCATCCCTTCTCTTCTTGCAATCCCCTGCCTCATTCACAACACACCTTCCAATTTCTGCAACAAATGAGAAGGGTCCTACAGACAACAGTCTCCTTCACTACACAATCCTGATTCATACCCAGAGCAGGTCCCTCTTGCGCACTGAAAGAGGCAGGGGTCCTGTGGGAAAGCTAATATGTGATCATGTAATTAAAGACTATCATAATACATACACACAGGGGAATCTAATTAAGGGCACAAGCAATGTCAATTCTGGCATTTCCTAACTTTTAAGTACTTGCCTTTGCAACCTTAATGTTCTTAGAACATATTTATTTTTATGAAAATTCCTATGCTTAAAAATATATATGTAAAAAAATTCTATCATATGGAACCATATTGACACCCTACATGGGTCATCATCAGGGTTGGGACCTTTAAATCCATAGCACAGTCCTCTACCACTCAAGCTAACAGAGTAACTGGCAGTAGAAAGCTATTAACTTGTGTGTGGATCTGCCACCATAGGGGGATGGAGAGACAGACGTTGCTAGGCAGAAAAGGACTGTCAAGACATGGGAATAAGGGGTTCAATATCAGGTTTTGTAGGTGAATCTGCTCAGTGATAATTGACCAGTGTATCTTTGTCTTCCCCAGCCTCTCCTTCTACTCTAATCCACAGCCTCTCCCAATCTCCTGTCCCCTTTGTTTCCATCTCGTCTTCTACCCCCTCTCCTCTTGCCCCTGTCCCCTAAATGACCCCCTCAAGGAGTGAACTCACAGCCCTGGCTTTAGCAGGCAAATGCTCAAACCACTGAGCTATGCCTCCCCCCCCAAGACCCATAATATAGAGAAAATGGCTGAATACGAAGGGGAAAAATCTTACTGTCAGGAAGTTATTAGATTTTGGACCAGACTTCCAAGTGAAATGGTAAAAGCCCCCTTGCTTGACAACCTTGAAACTAGACTGGACAAAACACTGATCCTGCAAGGGCTCCCAGGGGCTGGCCTAGAAAGATGTATCCTAACAGAACTTTTCCAACTCAGATTTCTGGATTCAAACCGGTCTTGTATAGCACAGTTGGCAACATTACAATGATCAGTTATGCCTGGCCATACTGGTCAAAGAACAGAAAATGCACAGCTACCACTGTGGTGCCTTTCACACCTCTTTGCAATGGTAATAGCAGAATATGTGAAGTATCTCACACCCCCCTCCCTTGCCATAGATAGGAGTTATTCAATCATTTATCAAATGTACACAAATTCCTTTTCATATGCAAATATACCATTTGCCTCAGAGCTCTAGCCAAACAGTTGTGCAGTGCTTTGTCATGAAGATAATATCTTTAATCACAGAGTCCCTTGTTTCCATTCTCTTGAACAGGTGTTGCATAATGTCAAAGCTATTGTAACATCATATTTATTTGTTAACGGAGTGTAATGAATATGTTGTAAGGACATGAATGTGTCAGTCTCATGGTTAGGGTTAGTGGTTTCATGTGATGTGGTATGTGTAGGATAATGGCATAGACTCAGAGATGCAGGAGTACATTACAGCAAATTTAACTGATGTGGCCTGTTTTAGCTCTTCTCATTTTTGGAAAGAAGAGAATACATGAAAGACTTCATTGAAAATGAATACGTTGTTCAATGTGGTTAACTCTACACTTTGGCTCCACTCCCATCTCCTTTATAGGTGGAGTCTGTGTGTGACACTTTTCAAAATAGCATCATCTAAGTACAACAGATTTATGTCATATCAGAACAGATATATGGGTCCACCTTATCTGGTATCTTGTTTCACACAATGGTCTATCATCAGATGTAGCAGAGAAAGTTGACTATCTCGCATCCTCAGAATCTAATTTTTAAAATGTGGGTATTTATGGGGAAAGTTAAAAAAGCCTAGCATCTGTAATTACACTAGCAAAGGCAAGCATTGCAAGATCAATCTGTTCTTATGCTTCATGGCATAAGCTGCTCCCAGGCCAGGGACAGTCACCTTCCTCTGAAAGATCTGATGATAGACCATTGTGTGAAACAGGATACCTTACTAGCTGGACCATGTACTTTTTCTGATATGTCATGTATGCACCTACAGCTGAAAGCACTATAACCAGCGCTGTTTTCACGGTCCACTTCACCCCTTTCACACACTCAACAATGCCAGCCTAAAGGTCTCTTTCATTTCCTTCTCTCTCCCTGCTATATTCATGTCTTCTCCTATGAAGTCACCCCCTAACCTGGTGTATGAAATGACCTCCAAAAACCCAGAGCAGCAGACCCTACCCTCTCTCATCATTTAAATTCCATCTAAAGACCTACTTCTTCCATAAGACTCATAGATAACAGAACTATGATAAATATTCATTATTATCCATTATTTTATTTATTCTTCCAAATAATTCCAACAGGTTAGAGAGGCATGGGGAAAAGTCATGCAGGTTTGGTTTATATCGTACTTGGCTCATCTACTATAGGTGCTGTATAACTAGAGTTTATAACAATATTGATATTATAGTAGTGCATAAAGGCTCCAACCCAGATCAAGACCTCATTGTGCTGTGGAAACACACTCTGAGCTAGTCCCTGCCCATAGCTATTAGTCAAAAACATCAAAGGGGAGGTCATTTGCCCAGCATCCCACAGCAGCTCATTGATGACAGAGCCAGGACTAGAACTCAGGTCTCCTAGCTTCTAGTCCAGTGCCCTCTCCTCTAGACCATGCTACCTCCCCAGCTGTCTCTCTCCATCTCTCTACCAAACTATTTATCAGCCTTGATAATTGGCCATCATCTAGTTCTCCAGCACAATAAATGCAATGATAAACTAAACATTTTTGTTGTTTGTTTAACTATTGATAATTAGTACCCACAGAATGTGTGAATGAATGTTCTTAGGATCTAATGCAATTTAATTGTATAAGTCATTACCTTTTTCTCTGATAATGCCTCAGGTTTATTACCTGTAAAGAGTAACCTCAGGATAGATATTTAAAGTATGTCAGTTACATAAGTCACATGAAAAAATCTCATTACGAAGTGTGCAACTAACAGCAGAATCAGGCTAAAGCTGAAGAACAAATGAAATGCAACCCTTGCTTCAAAGGTAGGGATTCCATGGGTTGCTTAGTGAATACATGGCCTTGAGCAGACTTGGATCTTGGCTATAGCACATGGAGGCTAATTAAAGCCCATTTTCTACCAGAGGTATATCGACAAGCAGGACAAAGGCGGGTCTCAAACCTCTCCCTTCCTAAAGAAAGTGAAAAACACTACACAGAGTCCGCCAAACTGATAGTCCTGTTGAACTCATACACAACCCAAGTTTTTCCATTACATACAATTTTGAGACGTGAAGTATCTGTGGTCAATAATCATTTTCTATCAGATTGTCCAGCTCACCCAAACCATTAAATGGTCGTATTAGCAGCTCCAAGAGAAGTCACTGATAATTGGTGGGCAAAAATGCTTTGACAACAGCTCATAGCAGGGGAGCAATACCGATTGTATGTGTAAACACAAAACAAAAATATAGACAGATTGATAGAAAGGGGGCAAATTCTATTCCCAATTATATGTGTGTAGATTACTCCAGTTGAATTATCCTGGATCTACACCAGTGTAACTGAGACCAAAATTTGCCCAGTAAGTATAGTGTATTTATCTTATTATAAATAGTCAATAACATGCTTACTGATATCCAATGACTATTAAATTAAAATAGTATAGCAGCTAGAAGGCTAGGAGGCTTTGCTGATGTAGGTTTTCCAGAAACATTTTCCCCTGCAGAAATAGACTGAACAACATGTTCTAATAGTAAAATCAATATCCTCCCTCTATTAATTTAGAAACAATATTTTTCATTCATGGGATTAACCTATTAGGATTGCACTGCATCATTTAAGTGATGATGGGAGCAACATCCCATTTTATGAGGCAATAACACAGGTCCAAAGCCAACCTGTCTTTTATCCTTAATTGGAAAGAAAAACTGGAAATATTACTGGAGAGAAAAAGACCGGGCCCTTCTTTTTCAGCTCTTTCACTAGAAGCCTTTTAATATTTGTTTTCAAATAAAATGATTAAGATTAAAGTCAGTCTAAGTAAATCTGCAGTGGAACAAGAAGCCGTATAGCAGGAGAAGGCACAGAAAGCTCAGCCAATGTAACTCTGGCTTTATGAAAATTCAAATATGTCTGAAGGTTTGGGAATCTACATGTACAGAATGCAACTATGGAAGGTCCCTGGCCTTTTAAAGTGAGGAGACATTAAAATTATTAGAATGCTGAAATGATGTGACCCGCACACACAGATAACAAATTACTTTAAGGAGTCTTAACATCAAGGAAGAATCTTACTGGCAACAAGTGACTGGATTGGTTGAGAGAGTCTAACTGCAGTGTAATTCAGGGCAGAGACACTCTAGCCATTGTGTATAACCCTTAAAATAAGCAGAAATAGAGCCAGGATTCCAAAATTATTTTTTAAAAGAGTTCCATAACAACAGTCTCCACCAAGCCAGCTATTAACTGCTCCATAACACTCAGTGATAACTCTTAAGGTTTTGCTACCATGATCTCATCCTCAATTTTCATTATAGAATAGACTAAGAGTCAGTTTATAATGCTGAAAAAACTGAGGCCCTAAGTTCAAACAGCACAAAGATATTAGCTGTTGTGTTTCCTTCCATTATGTCCCCAAAGCTGTGTTTACTTGCTAAGAAATCTTGGAGCTTTCTCTTTTCTTCTATAGAGAAGTCTTGGGTACCTACAGGTTAAAATCAGACTGAATGTAATAACTAGCACGATGAGAATCTCCACATTTGTAAGGCACTATTACTCCTGAAATGCTCAGCAATGACACTTAGAGCAGTGTAATGTGCTGTGTTCACATGCAAGACAGACTTGGTAAGAGATAGGATTCAAGAAACAGGACCCCAAAGCCGAGTTGTTTGTTTGAAACATCTGTTGTTACCTGAGGCTGGCTTAACTAACATGTCATTCATGAAAAAGTGTTAAAATGACTCTAAAGAAGTTTCTTTAATGATATTTACCCATCAGGTTTTATTTATCCATCCTCAGTCAAACACTCCCCAAACTTGTAGCTGACAAGCTATTATTTCACTCAAATTATGCAGTGTTTCCGCAAGAGCTTTCAGATTATAAATGGATTTTGTCCAAACAGGATACTGCCATGTGTCCCCAAATTATCAACTGACCTGTATTAATCCAGAATTTGTGAAAAGTTATTTGGCAAAGCAGCAACAGAGCTATGGAAGCAGAAGCTACACATATTACTGCACCCCAAGCAGAAGTGACAGCACTAAATTTGCATTACGGAGGTATTTCAAAAGGCTATACCTACTGGGTGTAAGTAAAGAACCCAGAGGAAGTGTTAATTGAAAGTCAGAGAGGTAACAAGCTATGAAAATAAGATTAGAAGAGTTCCAAAGAAAAAGACAGGCTCAACACATGACAGAGAAATTATTCATAAGACCAACCACTGTACTTGGAAAAATTCCATAAGCAACTGATTATACCTTAATATATTTATGCTAAATTCAGAACTGTGAAAGACAATTATTGAAGATGCTAAATCCACATACTGTAGAAGCCACATGGGGACAGATTGACCCTGCCTGAAATTCAGGATAAAGTCCAGAGAGGTTCTACTATTTCCTTTTACTTGCCCACTATGCTCCATTTTGACGAGTGGTAGTATGGTCAGTGCCAGCAGAAAGACTTACTGCAACTTGAGACACCCTAAGTAGCAGTTGTTTGAGTGCCATTATGCAAGGCAGGCTTATCTAACTTATAGGTTTTCAGTTTTATTTTTATTTAGTGCTTCTAGTGGTCATGTGATAAAAGAATCTAAAAACCAGCAAACAGATGAAGAACTTTACATCATCTTCAAACATGCTTAGTCTAGTGAGGACCGTTGTGCCTGCCAGAGTGACCACGGTTGATGGCATCGCGCCAGATATTGTGTAGTGAAGTTCCCAGATCTGGCTCGCTCCTGCGAATTCATGAATCTCTGGGGCAGCCCTGCAAGTGACACCAGATAGGGTCACATGGTATGACCTTTGCACATGGATGTAGAGCTTGAGAGCACAGTATGCTGGGGTAATTTTGTCCATCCTGGTGACATGGCTGAAGAACATGCAATGCTGCTTTTGAAAATAATGAGTGATTGAAGGAGGCCAGATCTTTGTAAGATTGCCCTTGTACAGAGATACTATGACACCATCTTTCCATTTTGCTGGTACTTTTCCTGATGCACACACTATTAATAGATGATGCAGGCTGATGTTCACTGGTTCCAAGGCACCTTTGAGCTACTAAGGTGGAATACCATCAGATTTCATAGAATATCAGGGTTGGAAGGGACCTTAGGGGATCATCTAGTCCAACCCCCTGCTCAAAGCAGGACCAATCCCCAATTTTTGGCCCAGGTCCCTAAATGGCCCCCTCAAGGAGATGCAGCAGCATGTCCATTCTATAGCTTTTGGATGGTTTTGGTACTTACTCGAGTGATGGAGGACATTACAGAAGCAGCAAATACATGATGATAATAAATTTCTATATAATAAATTGTTCTATTTGTTGTAAGTTTTTTTGATAGTGCCCATCACAGGTGTATCTAAATAGTGACTGCTGACATTTATATCCCCTGCTCATTCAGAGAAGAACTAATTTGATATATTATTAGTGTGTCTCACTGGAGGATTTGTTGTGACTGGAATTCACAATACTAAATACGGCACCATCCATTTGCATAGTGCTATCGCATTAAATACGTCCAGTGCTGCCATGGGGTTGAGAATATTCTTTGCTCTTTTTCTCCCCTCCCCGTATTACCAACACTGGGATTCTGGTGGCCCCTTCTTGCCCTCCCCATTAGTTTTGCTGGAGCAGTAAGATTAACAACAGTTCTGCAGCACTAGGGGTGGAATCCTATCCCCATTGAAATCAATATAAAAACTCCCATTGACTTCCCAGCAGCCAGGATTTCACTCCACTGCTATTATGTAGTGCAGCAGCCTTTTGTACATCTAGGTGGACTGTTCAAGCCCTATTTCAAATATATTTTAGTTGTAAACCTACCCCAGAAACTGTGGAAGGCCCTGACACCCAAGAGGCTGTGTGGTGGTTGGACCTGCTGCCACCAAACGCAAAAGTGTCAGGCTCCAAGAACTGCCTCCTTACCTTTGTCCTTGATTTGCCTTTAGGAGAGGGACAAGGCAAGAAGTAGTGAGGGCAACATATGAGAGCAGTGGCCAGCAGAGGTGGGGAAAAGCTGCCAAATCCCAGTCTCATTGTAGGTATCTCCTCTTCTTTCTGGGAAGAGGTGAAAACAGCTAGTGGTTTCCTGCAAACTCTTTGTTTGTCTGCCCCCAAACTCCTGTGGTGGCCCTCTGGAGTGGCACTTATGGCAGACAGACACTCACCCAGGGGATGATCAGGCAATGTTCTCTTTTGGCTGCCACCAGGAAAAATGGGCAAAAGGCACTGAAGAGTGATCAAGGGTCTGAGAATGGGGAGTGGTATTGGAAAACATCAGCGGGTCAGGGCCACCAAGGACTTGTGCCTTGAGAGGGTGGTGTGGGTTACAGTGAACATGTTGGGTGGGTAGCACAAAGGAAAGGGCATGGGAACAGTGCATTTCAAAGGTATCTGTGGGTGCCCTACTTAAGTATGGCCTTGGGGTACAATCTGAATATCATTACACCCAACTGGTCTTCAGTTAGTTAGTGGTTTTAAGCAAATCAATTAAACTGTCTGTGTCTCAGTTCCTCCACTTATAAAATGGGGATAATATTTACTTATCTGCCTCACAGAAGTGTTATGAGGTTTCCTTAATTAAATATCTTCACAGTTCTTTGAAGATGTAAGGCACTATAAAAGTATCATTTGACTATGCACAGTCACATAAGGTGTGCTTTCACTTTTCCCTTCTTCTCTCATTTTATACGCACAATGGTCAGGAAATTCAGTTATGCTCCCCAAAGCATGTGTCATTTAGCCACAAAACACACATATAATAGGAAATGCTACATGTGAGCAAGGAGGACTGAATTATAGTTGATGTGGGAATCATAATCTTGTATATTTGTCTTGTGGGTTTATACAACTTCTCAAGCATAATATTGTAGGGAGTTCTCAGCAGTTAAGAACCATGCAGTCTTGTAGCTAGCAATCTCATAATTTTGATATATCCTCCCCTGGTTAAGAAGTCAATTGAGTCATGCTGATTTACACCAGCCAAGATTCTGGCCCAGTTAGCACAGCTGCTTAATTTGAAGACTGATTCTTATAAGCTGTATTTTCATTTTACTTGCACACACACAGTTATGTTAAGGTGATACTCCTAAATTGAAGGCTCTGTAGTACAGTCCTCATGAATTTACCATGTATTTAGCAACAGCAAATACACTAGATGGAAATGGAGTTGCACATTCTATTTGTTGTTGTTATCAAAGTACTTAACCTTGTATAAAAGCCCAGCTTTACTTAGCATGGAATAGTTGCCTTCCAGTATTGAAGCCTATGTATTTCTGTGGACCTGTATCCAGCCATTTTAAGTCAACAAACATGTCTTTTCCCTGACCCTTTTGAGCTTTTGTTCAAAAGTCTGAAGGCTGCTTACTGACAAGTGATTTGTTTCCATTAGAACATGCCTCATTCCAGCCATCCGTGACCATTTTGTACTTAGGGCTTTATAAGCAGCACGTCTCAAAATTCCTAAAATCCCAGAGAGGATCTGAAAATAGAATAAGAAATGAGCATTTAAATTAAAAGCAACAGCCCTTGCATGAAGCTGCCAGGTTTTTATGGTAGATAGTGTCTTTCTGCCCCCCTTCTTCACAGGATCGTAAGCCGTATTTTCCATAATATTTTGCAATGCCATGGAGGTTTGCATTCACTCATCTATTTATAGGAGTCTGTTTTAAAGTGAAACAGGTGTCAAGTTGAATGAGGTTGTTGCCTGCATACATGTCCTTTCTGGAGAGGGTTGAGGGGAGTTTTACTACTTTCTGCACTTGGGGGATTTACAGTTCTATTGCTAATCTCTCGGTGAAATAGAAAGCAGGGGAAGGGGAACCTAGTTTTCTACTAAGGAGATGAAACGGTCTCACTCCTCACACCATAGGGCCTTTGCTTTTATTTCTTAATTTGTTTAAAGTGAATTTAGTAATTGAGAAAGATGCCAGATGGCCCATCCTGAGGAATTAAATCCTCTATACAGCCACAGAACAGGTTTACCACAGATAGTGGGAATACATGTTCCCACCCAATCCTTGTGCCACTCAACCTTGTCCTAAGAGGATCATCTCTAAGACACAAATGTTAGTCCAATCACCATGCATCTTCAATCCATGGCCTCTCTTATGTTACATTACTCATGTCAAGCCAAGACTACAACTCTGCATTTTTTTATGGACATCTAAGATGTTGAGCTGATTCTCCCACTATTTCCCCTCTTATTGCTCTATTACCCTATTGTAATTTTCCATCTAATGCTCTGTTGAGGTTACTTTTAAATACTTACCTGTGGGCTTTTGTCACCTATCCCCTTTGAATCCATTTTTAAAGCCCTCCTCACTAGGTTGGGAAGTCTGTGTCCAAAGAAGAAGTGGACCCCATCTCTTTCCAGCAGTACTTTTTCCCAGAGCAGCATCCCATTGACACCATTGGTGCAGCCATGCATTCATCGCCAGGATGTGTGTGTTCCTGCATGGGCTCTGATGCTCAACTGGGAGGTTGGACAAGAAAACCACCTGCACCCGAATCCTTCATCCTTACTCCCAGAGTGCTAAAGTCACTGCTGGTCTGCTCAGGGTCAAATCTGGCAGTATTATTAGAACCCACGTGTATGAACAACATGAGGTAGTGGTCAGAGGGACACATGAGCCTTAGCAACCCATCTTTCTCTAACAACTTGGATGCAGACTTTAGACAGGCAGCACATCCTGGGACATCAGATCAGATCAGCAGAAGAATGTCTCCATCTACCTCAGGAGGGAGTCCCCAAGCACCACCACCCTACCTTTCCTCCTCTTGGGTGTGATAGCCATGAACCTCCCAGCCTCGGGGGAAGGTGGTTCCTCTTCTTCAGCTACTGGGGGTCTCCTGTTGCCAGTACAGCATACTGTTTTTTGGCCTCAATAGATGGGTGGAAGATGGAGTACTGTCTACTGCCTAAGGTAGCCAGAACCCAGTTTCCTCCCCCAGTTCCCTCCCTGGTCAAAACCAGGATCTGCGTTGAAGCCTTCAGGGTCAGGATGACTGTTTGACCAGGGCTCCTAAAGGTGCAGACAAAGGAAGAGCTAGCAGCATCAACAACTATCCCAAGCTTCAAACTGGATAGGGACTCAATCCTCAGTTGTAGCTAAAGGAATCATTTCCCAGGACAGCAACAGACAGTCTGTGCCACCACTCCTATGCAATATTTCCATCCGCTCATATCCAAGCAAACTCCTCTAGCTTGGATAAAATGAATTGGAACAGAAACAAATATAGCCCCTGGTGGCTGTAACGTTACTGCTGCCCATTTTTAGGGCTTCATCCTTGACACCCTCTCAACCTGACAATTAAAAACCAAGCCCCAAAAGGATCAATTTCTTTGTCACTAATTGCACCTACTGGTCCCTATCTAGGGCTTTCCCCCCATCATCTACTCCCCAGCTCCTACTCACAGTGGTGCCTCTTATACTGGCTCATCCCATCCTACACTTCTATTCAGATTACAGAGATTCTGCCTGTTAACCTCTGCCAAATTTCCTCACCACCTTAAGCTTGAGCGTGACGTATGTCTACGCTGTTCTTTCCATCCATGATGTATTTTCAGTGTCTGAAGAACAATGTGTCTCAAGGGTGGCAGAACTAGACTGAGAGTTCCTTGACACTGGGGCAGTAGTTTGAACAGTGCTGAGCACACTGTCGGTGCTCAATAAATAACAAAATAATAAGTACAATAAAAGCAAGTAACATGCTGCTAAGGCTGCACGCTCACCTTTCAAAGACGTGTCACCCTTAGGGAGTTCATTTACATTAACATAAATATTCCATTAGTAGAACCATTTATAACATACTTCTCTCTCAAGAGGCATTTTGCAACGTGATTCTTCAACCACTTATGATTGACTAATGTATATCACATTTGAATAATATAATAAGACAACTGAGTTAAGTGATTGACTGCCTGGTGAAAAACAGTGCTAATTTTCATTAAAAGCAAGCAGCAGTCTCTTAATTTTCTAGAAAATTTACTGCAGTATTTGGCTTACAAATAAAAATATTTCAAGAAAAAATTCAAATGCTATATTTGTTTTTTAATGAAAATCTTTGGAATTACCACTTCTGTACCGTTTCCAAGTTATTTCCATGATCCAGAGCCAAGAATAGCCAAGTTCTACATGTTTGATCATTACCATTAACATTACCTAGCAGCAGTTGTGAATGGGACAGTTTTTACACCTGAGGTTAAATCCACCTCTAAAAAAAATTAGAAAAATATATTGGGAAAAACGTTCTTCCTCATGAAATCCTGCACCGATCTCTAAGGGTTGGAAGAGACTTGTTAAGAGAGAGTGAGTAGAATATTAGAGATGGGCTGAGACAAAGTATCTGTTCTGTCTGGGCTACTTGCTGGTGTGATACTTCAGAAACCATTAGTAATAAAGATAGTAACAAGCTGTGGCTATCTGGTTAGATCAAAAATATACCATGACTAATAAGAAACTCTGCCCACCAGTACCCAAAATAGAATATCTTCCTCCAAATAGAATGTCATCATAAAAAAATCCCACCAAAATGAACAAGGTGGTAGGGGAACAACACTAAGTAAAGAATATATTACAATTTAAGTTTAACAAGCCTGCTAGGCCAAGCCTCCTACAGAGAAGCTTCGAACACACTCAGCTAGTTTAAAGTGGCAAAGCTCCACTGACTTCCATAAAGCTATGTCAATTCATTACATCTGAGGACCCGGCCCTTGAGATGCACCACTACTCTGATGTTTTACATTACAGCTCACTGAACTAGTGACACCAGATTTCCACTCCAGGCAGATGGAAATCTGACATAAGGGTCATTTAAAGTGTAATTATTCCCACTGTATCACAGTTGCAGAACATTTATTTGTTCTCTGCTGATTTACTGTGAAAATTCAAAAGCTTGACTTCTGCTAAAAATTTAGTGAGGTTCCAGCAATTATATGGAGATGAAATTATATATATATATATATATATAAATATATATGGAGCCTTGAATTAATGTTCCTATATCCTATAGGAACATTAATTCAAGGTTCCACAAAGAAGTGTTTGCTCTTTTCTTAAGGCTTGCTACCTGTAAATATATCTTCATTTCTTTTCTCATCAGCGTAAGTCTTTGCTTTTGCATAAATTAATTTTTAAAATCCCTAAAATGAAAAAACTTGGAAGAGACATTTTCATTTTAAATCAAATTTAACAATTACTCCTCTACTGTAATAGCTTTAAAGCCACAAAGTGTTTTTACTGAATAAATCACCTAATTTCTTATGCTTACAGCAGATGATGTTTCCACAGAATTTCTCCATTGTATTCAGAAAGGTAAACCTCAGAAAAATGACCTGTTTTTAATTAGTTTCTTGGACAGTCATGTAATCTCACTAGAGAACCTTCTTTTAATACAATTAGGCCTTCCGATACTAATGGAGAGCCTTTTTTTTTTTTTTTTTTACAACACACTTATAGCTGGCTTTTTTTTTTTGAAGAGGGGCCCATTCACTTCTCATATCCCTATTTGTGATCACAATTACTGCAACTGGGTGAACAACCTGAGTGTTCATTCATGCTAATGGCCATTTGACATTTGTTCTGTCCAATCTGTGCATGTGCATATAAATGCACAATTGCATGTAAAAGGGGACATCCACTTAAAAAAAAGGAAAAAAAAAAGATTTGGCTCTTAAAAGTTACACACAAGGCAAAAAACAAGTTAGGAGTATATATGTATGAGATTTTTCTATGTATAGAGCCTTATAAGTTAAGTGATCTCTACTATCTCCGAGAGTCACGCCAATTACAATCTATTGAGAGTAGGAGTTTTCTTGGCAACAGCTGCTGCAGGAAATTATTTTAGTTTATGTGACCAAGGGTCCAATATTTTCAACTGTGTGTATATAAATTCCCTTTGTTGGCTGAACTACCGGAGCTGCTCTTTCAGGCACTGCTTCAGCAAAGTACCTATGCATACACCTAACTTTAAGTATGCAAGTATGTCACATCCTTAAAGTTAGGCAAATGCTTAAGCTTCTTATTGAATCAGGGCCCTAGTAAAGATAGGTTTACCTACCTTACAATGACTGGAGATCTTTGAAATGCTTTTGTCCATTAGATCCCACTGCAGGTATGTGCACAAGGCCAGAATGGTTTAGCCAGCAATGTCCTTTGGGCTGAGCATGTACCATATGCTCCCTCACACCCCCTTCAGTGATAGTAATAAAGGTAGAGTAGCCCCAGCTACCACTCAGTTCCTTCTCTAATATAGAATATCTAAATAAGGACTCTGTGTCAGTGGGACAGGTGAGCAGGTCGTGGGATCAATGTGGAGAAAGTCATCTCCAGGAACTCCAGTTACTCTAAGTTAAGTAACCTCTCTTTCATCTTTGAACATTTTTCCACATGGCTCCCACTGTAGGTGAATGACTAGCAATTACCTTTCCAGGAGCAGGGAGACAGGAGTCCTATTGAAATAATAATTTTAGGACACCCCCACCAAGTTGGGCATCTGATCCAAAAGCTGGCACACTGGAATAGAGACTGGTAAACATATGGACAGAACTCCAAGTAGCTGCCCTACAAAGCTCAGAAAGAGGGTCTCCCCTGAAACAAGCTACAGCTGTTAACTGAGCCCTAACTCGAGGGGTGTGTGTGTGTGTGTGTGGAGTATGTAATTTTTATTAAGTATAGAAAATGTTAACGCAATCTGTTTCCTGCTTAGAGAGGTTTTGAGAGGAAGCAGCCTGCCCTTTAGACTTATCACTAAAGCCTACAAAAAGTTCGGATGATTTATGAAATGGCTTTGTTGTAGACAGGTAGAAGAAAATAAAGCCTGTGGTGTTTAGCCCCAGGAGGGTCAGGAAACCCTACGGTAAGTGGATTTTCACATCAATAAATTTATACAAAATCATATTTTGGTAAACATTTTTCATGTGGCCTGAACATAATTCTGTCTTCATGACATACAGCCTATGGAGGGCCAACCACCAAAGGCTGAATATCGCTCACCCCGTGAACAGAGTTGATAGTTACCAAAAATGTGGTAGTAACAGAGAAGTGATATAATGAACATGATGACATGAGTACAAAGGAAAGGACCATCAAAGACCACATTCAAGTTCCAGGAAGGAAATGGCTCCTTAACTAGTGGTTCCTTAACCATGAATTGGGCCCTTTAAAAATTCAGAGCTGGGAGAAGTGCGTGAGGGAGAGGAATGGTCCTCAGCAGGTGGGTCATATGCAGATATAGCAGCCAGATGAACTCTAACAATGCTGATAAAGAGTCCTGAATGTATCAAAGACAGCAAGAAGTCCAAGATAGTCGCAATCTAAGAGTCCAAGGGCTGAATGTGTCTCTGAATGGAACACAATGAAAGAAACTTCCATTTAGCTTTATATGTCCTCTAGCAGAGGCCTTTCTGCTCTGAATCAATCTCTTATACAGCCAGTGAATAGTTTCTGTCCACAAAACGTAGCCAGTTACCCTCCATGCTGTCAGATGTAGACACGCCAGGTCCAGACTTAGCACCAGGCTTTAGTTCTGTGAAATGACACCTGGGAGGTTCAGAAGTAGAAAAGGTGGTCTGATTAACAGATGCATTTGGATGGAGTACCAGAACTAATGTGCCCAAGCAGGAACTATCATTACCTAGGCTTTGTCCTGACTTACCTTTCTGAGGCCTCTGGGAATTAGCAGAATGGGAAGAAAGGCATAAAGCCTTCTTTTCCCAACAAAATCTATCTGCCAGAGATCCTGGACTTACTCCTCCTTTATAGCTGAACGCTATAATGTTCACATTGGTAGCAAACAGGTCCATTGAGGAAACCTTCCAATTTAGGAAGGCTTGATCTAGAACCAAGTCTCATAAATGATGGAGCTTTTTCTGCTTAGTTCATCTGCCAAATGGTTTGGGGTACGCAGAAGATGGAGGGCTATCAGGCTGATCTGATGCAGGTGTACCACCTCGTGACATAAAAGGGAGATGATCTCACTCACCCTTATTTACTAGATGAGGAATAATTATTACTCATAATTTGTGTCAGACTGCATTTGGATTGAAATTGGAATTCAATTAAAAGTACAAAAAACAGCATTTTAAAACGTTTCTATTAGTTAAATAAAATACTTTAAAGGTGCAGGATGTGACAGAGAGGGCAATTTCCTCCAGTATGCCGGACAAATCTTATTGAATTAAGTTAAAGCTTATTGAATTAAGCTTAAGTATTTTAGGAACTCATTGAATTAAAACACAATGTTTATGTGTTATTGTGGTATTGTATGTAACTTGTCTAGGATTCATAACTAATGTAAATGTTGGGAAGTGTTATGAACTTCAGTGGACTGTTTAAAACAATAGTTTAAACCAATGGGTTAAGAACAAGAATGAACTGTTAGTTGAGTAGGTTTCCTGGGACATATTTAGGAGGAGGGGGATGCAAATCCTCTAGATCCATCCTTGTGAAGCTGTGCCTTGAGCAGGAACCCATTGTCTGGCTGACTACCTATTCAGGGTCTCTTCAAACACCCAAACTGGATAAAAGAGTGACTCTCAGTTCAGAAGGGTGCCTGTTCTGAGCTAACAGATGGTATGGACTTGTGATCATGGAAAAACTTCAGGGTGGGAACTGAAGGACTTTCTACTAGCTAGAGCCCCTTGTTGGAATCAGGGGGTGATTCTCTGGTAAGCTTATTGGCATGTGTGTCCATGGTAGCCAACAGAGGGACAGGAGGAAGGGGATGATTGCTATTGATTTCAGTGGAAACAGGATTAAGCCCTATTGCAAAAGAAGAGGATTTGGATCTGGTTTAGAAAAATAACTGGCAATAGGGAGGGGTGCAGAGAAAAACTGCCATGGGAAGCTTCATGTAAAGGCAAGGGCTTGTGGAATAACCACAGGAAGTGGCTCATGGGACAGTGTGAAACACAGGAAAGATGAAGGGAAATGGATTGACAGGCATGGGGGCAGAGTGTCAATATGCACAGAAGGTAAAGGATCTGGTCCAAACCATCCCTTGCATGCTATAAACATTTCTAAGAGCAACACTGGGCTCCCTGTGGCAGACAGTTCCAGAAACATCCTGGAGCACTAAGAGTTAATATGCAAGACGCTGTTTAAGCTTGACGTGTCAAGAGAAAAGCAGCTGAAACATATAAAAAACAAAACAAAACAGAAATTCCAGCTCTTAAACCATACAGACACTTAATGCCTGCAACCTGGTTTAAAACAACAAACTCCAAACAGCTGAACGTTCAGGGGACATTTGATCACATACAGTTATGAAACTGTGTCAGAAAATATGAAGCTTTCCAGAGAACTTAGCTTGCAAACTTGCCTGGGGGAAGATGCTCACCAGTTACGTCTGCTAACTACACAAAGTACTTATGCTAAGCAGTGTTTGTAGTAATGGGCTGAGCCACTTTACAATCCTGCAGGTGCTGCTGAACATGGGCAAGCTGGGCAGCCTGTGGGGAGGTCAGGTGCCTTTTCCTGAACATGCCTGGAGAGAGCTGCACTAACTTTTTACGAGGTTCCAATGCAGCTATGTAATACCGATGAGTAATAAACAAAAGCCTTTACTGCAACTACAGTGAGCTCTTATCTGAAGATAATTAAATCCAGCATCCTGCTAAACGGAATTCGAACAAGGAAGAACTTTTAGTGCAAAAACATTCTTCATGAACATTCATTCCATTTACAAATGGCTGCTCAGTTTAACCATATTTGTGCTTCTTTTTATTTGCTAGTCATGTTCTCAGAAATATGCAGGAAATGAGCTGTTCTTGTACAAGTACCCTTATTCATATGCAAACAAGGCTGTTTGTGCACGAATAAGCATGTTCACTTTTATTATTCCTGCAGAAAACATTTTAGCCATCCTGTCAAGAAGCAGAAATACCATGTGACTTAGGTGACCTATTACATTACAAAATTAGGTCATGTCTACACTACATCTTCTTCCCTAACAATTCTCAGTATCGTTATCAACATAGCAACAACGGTGGGATCTCTCGTGTAAACAGGGGGACACCAGCTGCCAGTGTTTTAACCACCATATCTAAATTAGCTGTGAACAGGGTTAGACAACACAGCAGTAACGATTGGTGCTACAAGTTAGTAGGACGGGTGGTAGCACCTTTAGACAACTTTTCCTAAAGTTTCCCAGCATAGTCACAGTCATAGTGATTCCATAAAGTGAACAGTTAGCAAACGGCCCATAGGCTGAAAATTAATTGTCCATACTGTCACAGATACCAGGCTAACTGCACGGCTTACCTCTCCTGGTCTCTTCGAGTACACCCTTGCTGTGGTCTCAGGCCTCTGGCCATCAACTTTCTCAGGATGAAATCATGCCATTCTCGTACTCTCCGACTCGTTGCTAAGTTGCAGTCCCCTGTTTATCAACCATGATTTACCTCAGCAGGCCTGGCTTAGGCTCAGACTCTGCAGTTCTGGTCCCTTCTCTGAGAGCAATGACAATGGTACCCAGTGACCAGACAGACTCCTTCAAGCAGAGTATTATTTATTAGAACAAAAGCTATCCGAGAAAACTATCTTAAAAACAAATAAACCAGCCTATACTCATGCCTGCTTTTCCCTAAGGATTACCATTCCCTGGAGCTGGGATGGACCAGTTCCTTCAAACTCCCTCTGCAGAGCCTTTCCCTGTGTCAGTTTGTCTCCCTGGATAGCTTCTGACAATTGACCCTCCTTCTTTTCCTGAGAAGGGTGTTTTAACTATTTAGTGTTCTTTTGATCTCCAGGCTCTCAGCTTCCACAAAACAATGCTTGCAATTTGTTGGAGACAGGATCCTTAAAGCTAACAGTTTGTCCGATTGTCTTTCAATTCTGTGCCTGAGTGTTCTTATCAGGAAAGCGATTGTGTTGCTTTCATGCATAGACCTCACTCAGATACAGTATTATAGGCATATAATAAATATTCCACTACTCCCAATGTAAGTTAGATCAATACAGTCATAAAGGAAATTTTAACAACCCACTCTAATTATACAGTGCCTTTACTTCCCTGACCAGGTCACACAGCGTTCATAAAATTATTATATCTCAGTCTTCTTGGATTGTATAGCAGTTCCACAACCATGACACACGCTATTCGGAGATTACTAATGAATATCTGTGAAAATATTAAGATGATTTGTGCACTGCAAGAATTATCGATTGCATAATTTATTCACAATGAATAATTCAAACATCAGGAGATGCAAATACTATAATCAGGTAGCATAGGTCCAGCACAACTGCATGTCAAGCAATTATGGCATGCATACATAAAAAGTGTAAACTTTTTCCTGATCTTTAGCTTGTAATCGCAATAATAAGTTTAGGAGTACAATGTTTTCAAAGGACTAACCTCTTCTCCCCTAGCTAGTCATTAGTCCCATTAGTATCATTTTTTCAATGGTTGCTTATTTAATTTCCTTAAAAATTAGTTTGACGAGGTCTTTATTTTTAAGTCACTTTTAACTGACCTCTTTAGTCATTTTTACTCATGGTGAGCATGGCTTAGCATCCTTGATCATGTTACCTCATAGATCCTCCTTAATTTATAGGACTTGATTCTCAGAAATGCAGAGTTGCCGCTCCCATTGAAGTCAACAGGAACTGAGTGCACTCTGTACTTTTGAAGTTAGGGTTCATTCTCATTTAGGTAGAGATGATTACATTTCATATTAGTGTGCTAATGTACAATTCAGAAACCTCTCTCCACTATTGTGGTAGTTTCAGTTGACTGCAATGATTTTGCTGCCTGACTTGAATTCCTGATGCGGAGTCCCTCATCTTAGTAGAGGGTTCTTGACTCTGGAATTCACTCTCTCTTGCACTGTGCAAGAACCTGAGTTTCGTAACCTATGGGCCTGGTGCTAGACACACACTTTCACCTTGCCCTTTGATTTGAGGTGGTAACTGGGTAAACATTAGTCCACAAAGGAGTGGAAAAAGTAGTATGGCATGTGATCTGCTTAAATTGCAACAGTTCTTTTACAAATTTTATATGCACCCAGATAGTGACCGATATTGCACGCATCAAACAAAACATTAAACTATTTTTTTTCCTTTTTTTTAAACATTACATGAATCTATTTTTGCTGATGGGTAGCTCTCAAGATTGATCTCTATTTAGGAACAGAACACCTATAGCACAGTCAGCAGCAGTGTGACTTTCTCCACAGTATCTCCCCAATGGACACAAGCCTGACAGCCTCTCAGGGTCAGCGCTGGTAAGTCCCCAGCAGTGATGGTGTGATTAAAATAAAAATTACTCAAATCCAAATAGTTTTGAAGTTCAAAAAAGTCCCACTCACCCCTTAATGGTAAAATCCTGAACTAATACCCCAGGCACCATAATCTAAAAACCAGAGCATGCCTAAAAAATCTCTTAAATTTCATTTATTGCCGGGGTTCCCCATGTATTCTGTACATTCAAACAACGCTACTGGGCAGCCCCAAAGCCTGTGTAAAATCAAAGCAGTGGGATGGAACCCTTTACCCCTGCTGCTGCTGGCCGTGTGTTGGAGTTCCCCACTGCCGTGAATGCTAGGAGTGCAGGGTAGGGCTACTACTCCTTCCTCTTACAGATTTGACTCCAGTGTGAGTTTGGTCTGTGTAAGGCCTGCAGGACTGAAGCCCCAGTGAAAATCAGCAAAATTAAACTCTGGTGTAAGCCTGGGGAGTTGTACCTGGACCTAATACGTGGGATGATCTGTTTAGCAGCCACCTTTAAAAAATATTATTATACAGACAAAATATGTTTATCATTCCATGTTCAATCAAAGATGGGGGTTATGTAAAGTGATATAACACACACACACACCAAAGAGGTGGATGACTCACTGCCCTTATGCAAACTAAGTTGTATAAGCCTGTTTTTCACAGCAGTTTAAAAAAACCCCATAAACAATGCGTTGAAGTTCTCAGTTATGAAAGTTAAAAATGTTTAATAAAAGCAGAACTCACTCAGCTTTTTCAGGGTCCTTCACACCCACGTCTGGTGCAGTGTTTACTAACTGCTTAAAATAGAAAGTTGGAACTTAATACACCCTTACATTTATCATAGTATTTGAGAATCTATCCAAACACCAAGCATCACGGAATTGGAATTCACTTCAAACAGAATAGCCCTGTAAATAGTCAGATCATCAGTTTTACATTTGCAGAGAATGTAATTGTATCCACTGAGATTCCACACCTACTCCAGCTAACAGAGGCAGGGTGGAAAGAGAGAGAGAGAGAGCAAGAGAAAGAAAATTTCACTTTATAGAATATTCCATCCAAACTATTAAGTTCAGGCCAGTTTTAAGATGACAGTTATCATGGGGGTTGTTTCTTTGTAACAAAGATAAAGTGTTTTTCTGTACTTTTTATTTATTATTATTAAACACATTTCTAAGGGACTGATCCCCATAGTATCTGGTTGGCCAAACTTAAGGAGATTAATTCAGCAGTTAATGAATGTGTAACACAAATTGGGCTTCCCAGTAGGTTGTCAGTAGTGTGATCTACAGTAATTAAACAGAGATTCAAGAAAGATGATTACAAATAAGGTAAATGATTTTTTTAATTGCAGTGATTACTACTGAATTTACAAAATCAATAGGATGGCATCAGACCAAAAAATTACAAGAGTCAATCAACCTGCTATCATAGGATCCAATTCTAACTCCCTTACGTCCATGAATAGTCCCATTGATTTGAAATCAGGCCCTACAGGTGCAGGTTCTTTGAATGAAATGTGAAATCAATGGAACTGCTCATAGAGTACGTTTCTGCTCAGCATGACCAAGGGACATAGATCTGTGCTCATCACAAGCATCACTATTCCGGTGACATTGAGCAAACAGCCAAAGCATAGGAACCAGAACAATATGTAAAGTTCCTCTGATCATGCTTATCACAGAGCTGTTCTTGTGGTAAGTAAAGTGGCATTGGAAACAAGGGGGAGTAAGAGAGTATGGCAAGCAAGAACACCAAGGAAAAGGGTAGAGGAGGGGGGCAACAGGAACCTTGAGAGCCTGCGGAAAGGAACAGGGAACTTGAGGGGAGAAGAAAACATGTTTTAAAGACTCAGCTCTATGGATTATATAAAATAAAACAGGCACATTTTGAATTACTAGCTACAATTCTGTCTCAGGGTTCTCGTGCTTATGTATGCCTTGTTGAGGTTTGTTTCTGGTTTTTGACATCAGAAGAACCCACTGATGAAATTCTAGCCCCATACTTCAAAGGCTGCCTGTTTTGTTTTATATAATATACAGACATGAATTCTGGTTCCGTGCCCACTGCCTGTTATTTATTCAACATGACAGCCACACAGAAAGAAGTACAGAATATATTTAGAGGGAATAAAAGCCTAGACACCAATGCCACAAGCCACAGCTCTATGGGTGTAGGAGATATTTTTAGCAAAGCAGTGTTCAATGTTGTGGTAAATCAACATTCTTGATTTGAATAAAAGCATTGGTTTGTGAGCAGCAGAGTTCAAGTCACAGACTGTAAAAACCAAGATCTTGCTCTCTGTCAGTACAGGAGAGTTGGATCAAAATTCGTTTCCAGAGATTTCATTGCTAACCAGACTTCAGGTTTCAGCTCATCTCAGTTTATCACCTTTGAAGAATAGGTTTAGAGTACACTAATAACCTGACAGCATGACTACATTTCCAGCTGCAGACACTGAGAGCTGGTTTGCTATAATTCAGGGACCACTTCTGATCTCACCACCGCTGATTCTACACCGCAGTAACTCAATCGGCTGCAATATTTTATTCCTGATTACTACCAGAGCAACAGAGAGGAATCAGGCCCTCAGATGCTGAAAAAATTCTAAGCACAGGTCTCTGTTTGCCCCTTAACCTTACGTCAGGCTCATTTAATCCTAGATTGGGAGAAAAAAATCCTTCAGAATTCAAGAACACCCTAGGTTTGACCTCAATGAGCAATGAAATGCCTAATAGTATGTATAGTCACAGAAGATCTTTACCCTCACTTTTAAGTATACATCAGTGCAGGACATGACTGAACAGGAAAAAGTACACTAGATAGCAAGAACAACAAGAAAATGTCTCTGAAGAGCTAATGCCAATCAAAAAAACAAAGCAGCTTGGTGAAAAGTGTTCCAATAAGAGAAATAACACTAAAAATTTAGCCAATTAATTTTAGTCACCCAAAAATTTTCAGGAAATTTATAAAGTCCAATTGTATAATCAGATATAAAATCAACTTGGCTGACAAAAAAACCAGCATGGCTGAGGAGGACACAAAGGGCCTGGAAGAAACCACAAGATGGAATAAGTCTAAGGTCTAGCGTTAACTTAATCCTTTCACTAGTTGTGCAAAGTAAGTCCAATATCTACACCTACTTTGCAAAAAGCAGTGAAAGGACCAGGTTGTATGTAAAATATTTCTTAGGCCCAGATCCTGTGAAGGCTTTCACATGCTTAACTTTACAGAAGAGTAGTACCAATGAAGCCATGTAAGGTTGGGCACACATACAAGTCTTTGAAAGTAGTGACCTTAGATTATAAACTCTTTGGGACAGGGAATGTGTCTTTCCTGAATGTGTGAATGCTCAGTATAGTATGTGTGATACCAGAGTATGAATAATAATACTATTTCAACATATTAAATTTTTCATTGGAATACTGTCATTTGGAGGAACATCTGATAAAATATCTTCATGCATTCCATTCTTTCTGAGGTAAACTGGAAATGCTAAGTCAGAAATGTTTGACATTTCATTTTTGTGATGATTTCATTTTACTAAAATTAATTTTGCTAAGAAGAGATATAAAAAAAAGTCCTTGTGACTGTAGTTTTAAGGCCTGAAAAAGCAAGAGGAGTTTCAGGTGCTCAGCATGTCTCAGGATAATGTTCTCCATGATGATATTCCTGATAAGCATATTTGCTGCTTATACTTATCTTTAGAAAGAACAGAATCTAGGCTCTCTGTTACCCCAGACTTGAGGTACTATTTCAAGTATATAAGTACTTGTATATATTTATTTCAAGCTTATAAGTACATTCAAGTACTATTTCAAGGATATAAGAATTAAAATAGAATTCAATTATTTAATGAACACAAAGTTGCATTAGATGATTTATCTCTGAACTCTTCACTGATTCTTAAAATCTGTTATGCTGTAAATGTCTTACTGTTTGGTGACTAGAGTATATAGGGCAAAACTGTTACTCTACTCACACTCTGTGTGTGTGTGTGAGAGAGAGACAGAAGTTGACCAGAAAAAGGAAGGAGGGAGTGAGCATGGGTTTTTCTGTTAACTCTGTTGACAGTACAACTAAGGACATGAATGTGTGTTCTGCAGACATGGTGGTCCAAATACCAAACTACACAGAACCCTGCTAGGATGATATCATGATACTTTTTTAAATAGATGTTTTCTGCGTGCTCTTGCTCAGAAAATGAACATGTAGGTCTTACAAGACACCAGGCATTCACCGTCTGAAGTTGGATGTCCCTGATATGGTGACTTTTCTACACAAGCAATGGATTATGGCTGGGGAAACGAATTAGCTGAGTTTTTGGTTGTTATTTTTTTTCCAATCTCAGGAGTGATGGCTGTATGGTGACACATGCAAAATGAGTTTGTGATGTTAATGCAGTCATAGTGGACAAGTGACCACATCATTAAAAACCATCATTATGGACATCCATTTTCAGCAGAATAGCCAAAAGATGAGGATCATGGAGACTGAACCAGCCTTTCAACCCTAGAGGTCTTTCCTGCATAAATGTTGCTTGGCAGCATCCATTTGAACTATACGTGAATAGAAATAGTATGCAAGCAGCATGGTCCTGTACCAGTCTTTCCAAACAGGGCTTTGTAAACTAGAGCTCCTTTTGCTGGCTCAGTTTAAAGAGCACATGCTATACTTTTAATTGATATTATTCCATTCCAGACATTAAAATCATGTTGAGTCCATGTAACTGATAATGAATTTATTCCACATCTAAAACCAGAGCCTTCAACTAAAGAAGGGAACATTAACAACAAACCTCAGGTCACCTGAGTCAGGTGTGCATTGTGCATGATGCTGCTTTTGAGGACACTGCTAATGTCAACAATTCAAGCAGCCCTCTGTGAACATTTTAAAAATATTAATAAAGGAAAAGTTAGGGCCTGATCCAAAATCTATGGAAGTCTTTCTAGAGATTTCAGTGAGATTTGGATCAGGCACTCAAGGAGAAAGGGATGCCTCTCCCCCAGAATGGATGGATAATCCTAATGGTAATATTACTGGTAATGGGGAATACAAGGCTTATAAATAAGTTGACTGGAGCACTGATGAGAACTGAGAAGAGAGCTGCAGTTTAATGGAACGCTTCGCTGACCCAGTGTTTGCTTTGTTGAATCCTGAGAATGGACATTTGTTAATTTTAGCATGTGCCTTTAGCAAGTACGCATAGGGGTTTACATTTTTGCTGAGCCAGCCTAGATCGGTAATAAAAACGTAGTCACGTACAGCAGTGAACTGGCATTTGAGCAACTCAACCCATTTCGTAATCTTTGGACACAACTGAAGCTGTGAGTTCATTTGAATTCAAATATAAAATGATTTGGTGAGCGAGACAACACTACTCTGCAATTTTCTACTTTACATACTTATTAGATAGATATATTTGAACTGCTACTGTATATTGCTGGTGCTGATAAAAATTGTCACACGTGCATACAACACCTCTTTTATCCTCATTTCTGAGGGTAACTGCAAACTCTCATCATCCACATAGTTGGAAGCATAAGCAACAGAATATCTCACTACTGACATATGCAAGACTTGCAGCCCTACAAGTAGGTCCAATGGATATTTAAGAGAACGCTGATGTGAAAAAGGTAATAAAGGGGGAAGAATGGATAATCATGGCTGTCAAGTCACACATGCTGTGTGGGTAAGACCTGCCCATCAGCGGCTTCATCTACAGATCCCATTAGCCATCTACAATCTAAGCCCAGATGGTTGTTGGCTGGAGTTGGAGATGAGTTTCTTATCAAGGTTTAGGCATACTTCTATCACCATCTAAGGGAGTCCTGACCACAGAACTCTGCCTTCCTCTTAGCCTAAAGCCCTAAGATAACATTAGGGAAGAGAAGAGGGAGAGATGGGATAACATATCTCCAAATATACATTGCAACAAGCCCATTTAATGTGCTGTAGAAATATGGCACCAGGGTAGAAATGGACTATTTCATACCTCTGGCCAATTGCAGTAGAACTACTACTACGCTTTTCAGAAGATCTCAAAGAGATTTAAAATCATTAAACCTTTCACATCACCCTTCTGAAAAGCGTATTATCTCCATTTACATATGGGGAAAATGAGGCACAGAGCAATTAAGTGACTTACTCAAATTTACACAGCAGCTCAGTGGCAAATTCAGAAGTAGAGCCCAAGAGTCCTTACTGCCAGGCCTACTCTCCAAACCACTAGGCCACATTCTTTCCCCACAGGACACGTGTATGTCTGGCTGACCCCTCCATTATTCCTGTTAATAAAAAGACACTCTTCTAGCAGGAAAGGTGGAATTTTAAGGGCCCCAGACTGTATAAAGCAGGTCAGAGACAGGCAATGAGATGGGGAAATTAGCTCTTTCCATCTGCACAACCCAAGACTGGCTTTTGCCCTGCAGAACCTTAATTGCTGGTGATGATGTACAAGAAGGAAAAATAAACTCTGTAATCTGGGTTTACGTTCATAGAGCTGCTTGTTAGAAACGAAATATCTTTTTGCTTGGAGTTTGAGCATAGTTGCGCTGGAATCACTGAGACAAGAAATAAGGAGCCCCACAAAGCCATTTATGTTTTTATTTTTCAAGGTCAGAACCACATTTTAACTCAAAACAGCTATTAGAGGCTACATTAGATGAGTGCTCCCAACATCCTCCTGAGGGAGAGTGCTCTGCACCTCACAGGATCAGGCCTAGAATTTCCAGCCTCATGTGCACTGAAAAGTTGAGAAATATGCCCTTTATCCAGGAGTCAATTAGGGCTAAATGTTTTGCATGTACCAAAACTGAGCACATTTCTGGCCTATGTTACCTCTGGCAAACACTTACAATCTCCCCCTGGGATAGGCTCCTCAGCCCAGTTCTCTCCCCCACCCCACCCCCGCCAAGATGGCCAGGTTATCCGCTCAAGTAAGGTGGCCCATCTCACCCCAATAAGCACACAGCAACCAGCTGTGATGATATGTTTATTTAGCCTTTGACACACTCTTCTGTTAAAGCCCATCTGACCATGGGGGCCTAGATGTTTTTACACACACACACACTCACTCACTCACACTCTTCTCTGTGTTTATAATAATTAGCAGTTTTCCCTTAAGGGTAAAATGTTCTGTAGAACAACTGCTCCTTATTATGAAATAATGTAAACGCTGTTGGTGTGGTAACCTTTTGTAACAGTGTTGCATTGTGCAATTAAGGCTGTGTGGTTCACATAGATTACAATGCACCTGGAGACACCAGTAATGTCCTGAAGGCTTGGAACAGTAAATAATATATTTACTTATAAAAAACGATCCAACCCCTAGCACCTGCCTACGTCCTTTTACAAGGAGTAATTAATTAGGAAAATGGAGCTCCATGGAGTTTCCCTAACTATAATTATCCACCTGGCTCCACAAACATACTTTTCCCTTTTATTTCCCATTGTTCCCTTCCCCCTATTACCTTGTAAATATTAAAAAATAAAATTAGGACAAAAGACAGTTGTTCCTCTTCCCCCCTTTTCCTTTAAGGAAGTGGGGCTGGATTCTCCAACCTTCACATGTGCTAAGAAGTACTTGCTTACACAAGCAATCCAGACTGTACACATGAATAAGTGCTACTCAGGACAAGGGTCATAGAACTGGGCTCTGTTCTTTCAGGCTCCTTTGCTTTGCGTTAGCATCTCTTCCTCAGCCCTGCAGCTGAAAATGTAGAAACTTGCCAAATGCTTATGTTAGCAAAATGAGTCCTATTGCCAGGCACATTATATTTTATTTATTTAACAAGGGGGTATTTTTAAGGCAGTCATTGGGATAAACCTGGGCAGCAGCATGAATGAAATAATTCTACAGTATAGAACATTTTTTCGCCTCTTCGTTTAATTCCAACAAAGAGCAGAACTGTTCATGGCTAATTTTACAATCTCTGCATAACCAAAGCTTCCATTAAGCACACTGCAGACCACACGGCTGTGCCTGCACGAACACAGCTGGCTCTAGGCTGCAGCCTATCCCATCCCATCAAATATTGGCACTATGGCTGCCTGAGGATCCCATCTCCAGACAGAATAACGGCTTCAATCCCACAGTCACCACACCTCCATCTGGGAGAAGTATAGCCAGTTGTTCAGCTACCTCAGTGTGCCTCCAGGTTTCTTAGTGTCAGAAGGCAAAAAGGGATAATTAGATCATCTAGTCTAACCTCCTGTAGTCTCACAGGCCAGAGGATTTCACCCAGATACTCCTATATTAAGCCCAAAGATTTTAGTAGACCAAAGCATTTCAGTCCTCAGGAGATTTAATTGGGTGCCACAGGCAGAGAGGAGGAGACTGCAGTGCCACCAATGCCCATGACCCCTGCAATGGCAGGGAATTCATTAGGTGAGATATGCCTAGGAGATCCAAGAAGGTGAATCACACCCCATGCTACAGAAGGCAAAAAAAATCCAGAGGTGCTTGCCAATCTGACCTGGGCAAAAATTCCTTCCTGACCCCAAATCTGATTATCAGTTTGACCCTGAGCAAGTGAACAAGACGCTCCAGTCAGGCATCTAGAAAAAGGATTCTCTGAACCATCTGAGAGCCAGGGCCGGCTCCAGGCACCAGCGAACCAAGCAGGTGCCTGGGGCGGCAAACGTAAAGGGGCGGCAAGACGTCGGGCGCTGGGGCGGCAATCCGCCCTCAGCAGCAGTGGGAATTTGGCAGCCGCTCCGTCAGAGCACGTTTCGCACTCGGCAGCAATTCGGCGACAGGGATGTGACTCTTCTTCGGTCGCCGGCAGCAATTCAGCGGCCGTACCATCACTCCGCCTCCATGTTCGGCGGCAAGGTTTTGGGTTTTTTTTGTTTTTTTTGTTTTGCTGCTTGGGGCTGCAAAAACGCTGGAGCCGGCCCTGCTGACAGCACTAGTCCATCCCACCCAATGACGCATCTCCAATGGTGGCCAATCTCTGATGCTTCAGAGCAGGGTGAAACCCCCCTCCCTCCCTCAGAATATATCTCATGAAATGTACATGGGTGGGGATTCCTCCCTGACCACCCCAAGTGATTGACTGAAACCATGAAGCATGAGATTTGATTATAGTCATTATCTTAATGCAAAGCTGCAAGTGTTACAAGAATGCTGTGGGTTATGTTGCCAATCCTGTTCTCCCCACAGCCTATGAAGGAAGGAATGAACTGGAGACTCAGATTCACAGATTCCAAGGCCAGAGAGGACCATTATGACCCCCCAGCCTGTCCTCCCCTTTCCCCTCACACACACTCACAGACCATAGGATTTCTCCCAGAAGCTAGATTAAAGCATATTGTTCAAAAAGATATACACTCTTGTCTTAAAGACTCCAAGCAATGGTCTACCACTTCCCCTGTTTCAATGCTTAACCGCTCTCACAGCTAAGAAACTACATTGTATTTCAAGATTGGATTTATCTAACATTAACTTCAACTGTCTCGGCTAGGGAGTTCCATTACCAGGTCCTTCTTATCTCAGGGTTTGGGGCTAGTGACATCACTGCAGTATCAAAGTGCTCCTACCAGAAAAACCTGCAGCTAGTGGGAGAGTAGTTTGGAGGCTCTCCTGACAACCGTGCATTACTGCAGGGTTCCAGGGCAATCAGTGCTCGGAGAGTAAAAGTGGTGCAGGTTGGAGCAGGAGCAGGTTTTACAAAGGAGATAAGTCAGGGATAGATGAAACCTGTGGTAGGAAAGAATGAGGCATATGTGGAGTTGGCAGGCTAACAAAAGTTTTTTGTTTGTTTGTTTTTTGATAGAAAACTCTACTAACACCTCACCCTTGAAATACAAAACTGGAATCTTTGTAAATCAAATTATTTTAATACTGTACTTCTTTTCTTTGCTACTTTTTGTGAAAATGAAGATTGTTCTATGCCATCTTGTCACTTCCTTAATCACATGGAACCACCTAACCCGCCTATGCTTTCTCCTTCCACTCTCTAAAGAGCAATGGAAAAGATCAGAACTGCCTGAATCACCTTCAGAAAGATGTTAAGGAATACTATTTTCTTCATTCTCAGACTGAATACTCTAAAAATAATCTATGTTTCTTTGGCTTAAAAAAAGCAACAGTTTTTATCCTCAATTATCTAACTGGTACACTGGTAACAGTGTGATGTGTCCCAGTTTTCCCTCCTCCTGCCTCACTGCTACTGCTGTGAAAGCTGTTGGTTACTCCCATATATATCATTGTCCCTTCCTCAAGCTAATGTCTGGCCTGCATCCTTCCCTTATTATTATTTATTTGTATTACAAATGCAATAGGCACCCTATTGCGCTTGGAGCTGTACAAACATTACAAAACAATCCTGCCTCTGAAGATTTCATAGTCTGCTGCTGCTGCCATCGTCTGTCTTCTGTCCATATTCATTTCCTCTTCTGATCCCAGCTTTGCTTCGTGCTTCACATCAGAACCCAAATCCACTATCACTTTGACTGCCCCTCCTTGATTACTTCCATGGCCCTTACTACTGGATCATCTTCCCCCAGGACCCAGGAACACCAGGTGAGGGAAAGGAGAGCTGACAGAGTCAGCAGGGGGAGTCAAAGCTTACTAGTATTGTTATGTGGCTGTAGCCCCTGGCAGAGCCATCAATGAGTTGCGCTAGGCACACAGCTTCCAAAGTTTAGTTATGCAGCTGGATTAGGTTTGCAGTAGCTAGTGCAAATGTGCAAGCCTACAGCCATATACCCAACGCTTGTGTGGCTTACTGAGGGCTCAGAATTACTAACAAAATTCTCTCTCTCTCTCTCTCTCTCTCTCACTCTCACACACACTTGAAAAACAAAGGATGCTGAATAGAAATCAGATTCTTTAAAGGAATTATGTTTTGGAGCATAACATGTTGAACTCTTTTCTTTAAAATAGCTTTTAAATGATGAGACAAAATAAATTCCTGATCCTGACAACTGCTGAGCTCCCTAGACTCCAGTACAGATGCTCTGCACTTACAAGATCTGGCCTTGAGGAATTGAGGTCTGTTGATATAATACTGCCTGATTATATAACTTTCAGTATATTTATATTTTTTACTACAATAGCAACACCCTACCCCAAGGTGACCCAAGAACCTGTTATATGTTCAGCACCCTGCACCTACTGTTCAGGGCTATCTTCACCAATGGTGCCACATAGATAACAATACTTATTCATTTCTTTTACTTGAAAGGCTTACGTTTGATTCCTCTCTGCACAGGAGCTGCCCAGAGTGACAATCATCAAGAACTGAGGTAATAGTGCTACACAGTTGACTTATAGGTACTTCTGAAAAATATTATATTTTCTTATTGTTATGTAAGCTGACTAAAAGCACAGTCAACCTCCCCCACTTCTCTGTCATCCAGTAGCTACTTCATCAAACCACAGATCTACTCCAACAAATGATTTTAAAAGAGAAGTAAAAGCCCTAGTTGAATAAAACCTATTATGAAGGCTTTTCCCACACATATAATTCACACTCCCATTTTAGTTTTCATAGTTACACAAAACTGGGTGTGTCTGAATATCTGTTCAGCGGAGCTGAAGCTGTTGATTTCAGGCTCATTCAGAGTTTAAAGTGTAATTCATGCAGTTGCTCCACAACATTAATGGAAGAGAAGGTCTCATCAATCTGATAAAGTGTCTTTACAACAACAGATGGTAATTTGTTGACACTTAAAGCTTTAAATGGACTCTCTTACAAAAGCACTTAAAAAGCTTTCTTTTTTAAAAAAAAAAAAAAAAATCACAAGTGTACATATACTTTAACCCAAAGAAATTGCTGACAGATTTGTTTTCAGCCCAGCAGAGTAAAGAGCTGACAACATATTTTTGCAGGGTCTGGTAACTTGGGTCTATTTTTAGGCTTTTTTCTTTAAAAAACATACACCAAAATAGCAGTGGGTTTAAAAATCACCATCTGCTTCTAGCAGTGAAATAATTCTCAGAGGAATGGATAGGAGGCATAAAAAATAAACTGATATTCCCCGCAGTAAGTCACAATTTTGTATTTCTAAATGGTGTTTATCTAATTACACAATAAAGGAGAGTCTTAGTTCTATTAGCATTTAAGAAGTCTATTGAGCTATTAATTCTTCACCATTATATAAGCTGTTTACAATTCTGTTGCAAATCTCTGACTGGCAAAAGCCACTGTTATTATTTTATAAGTTCAAATAGCCTTTAGGGCACACAGCTGAGTCCATCTATTCTCCCTGGCTTTAACAGAGGTGGTGAGCGGTGGTGATTTTTTTTTTTTATTGTCTATGTTCTTCCAATATTCTTTTGGTTCTGGGGTTTGGGTGAAACTGATAGAGTTGTAATTTGTAATAATTGTATCTTTAAATAATTTCCAGGGCATAGAACCATAGTTAGGCACTCTTTTTTGTATAAATTAAAATGAAATGTCAATAATAAGATATACATTTTCTTCTACTGTACCTCATGAAAGATCAATCTATTTTTTCAGGTATTAACATTAATGATTTTAAACTTTGGAAAACTCAGAAAACTACAATGAACTGTTTTAAACATTATACTGCACGGTTTAAAAACTAACCACCTTTTTTAACCTAATGAACATCAGGAAGAAGCATTTCTGTTTATCTAGCTTGTAGCATCATTTAGGTTAAACTTCTCACTCCAGTGCAAAGAGATGGCACAAGCATAGGCCCAGAGGTCCATATAATTTAGTATCCTATCTGATGGTGGCAAGTACCAGATTCTTCAGAGGAATGTACATGAAAACAATTATGGAATAAACTGCCTATAGGGAAAGTTTCTTAATCTTTGTCAATCTGTGATTGACTAACATCCCGAGGCATAAGATTATATCTCTCCTAAAAAATAAACTTAAATGTTACAGTCAACACGGCTTTTGTAAAAGGAAACCATGCTTCTCCAATCTATTAGAATTCTTTGAGGAGGTGGCGGGGGGCCAACAAACAAGTGGACAAAGGTGATCCAGTGGATATAGTGTACTTGGACTTTCAGAAAGCTTTTGACAAGCTCCCTTATCAAAGACTCTTAAGCAAAGTAGGCAGTCATGGGATAAGAAAGAAGGCCTTCTTATGGATTAGGAACTGGTTAAAAGATATCAAGGACCTATACGGGGACCAATGCCGGTCCACACATTTATAAATGATCAGGAAAAGGGGGTAAACAATGAGGTAGCAAAGTTTGCTGTTCTGGGTCCAGTTCTTTTCAATATCTTCATCAATTATTTAGATAATGGCATTGAGAGTACACTTATAAAGTTTGTGACCAATGCCAAGTTGAGAGGAGTTGCAAGTGCTTTGAGGGATAGGATTGAAATTCAAAATGATCTGGACAAATTGGAGAAATGATCTGAAGTAAATAGGATGAAATTCAATAAAGACAAATTCAAAGTACTCCAGTTAGGAAGGAACAATTAGTTGCAGACATACAGAATGGGAAATGACTGCCTAGGAAGGAGTACTGCAGAAGGGATCTGGGGGTCAGAGTGAATCATAAGCTAAATGAGAGTCAACAGTGTAACACTGTTGTAAAAAAGCAAACATCATTCTGGGATGTATTAGCAGGAGTGTTGTAAGCAAGACAGGAGAAGTAATTCTTCTGCTCTACTCCACACTGATTAGGTCTGAACTGGAGTACTGTGTCCAGTTCTGGGTGCCACATTTCAGGAAAGATGTGGACACACTGGAGAAAGTCCAGAAAAGACCAACAAAAATGATCTAGAATATATGATCTAGGTCTAGAAAATATGACCTATAAGAGAAGATTGAAAAACTTGGGTTTGTTTAGTTTGGAGAAGAGAAGACAGAGGGGACATGACAACAGTTTTCAAGTACATGAAAAGTTGTTACAAAAAGGAGGGAGGAAAATTGCTCTTGTTAACCTCTGAGAATAGAACAAGAAGCAATGGGCTTAAATTGCAACAAGGGCGGTTTAGGTTGGACATTAGGAAAAACTTCATAACTATCAGGTTGGTTAAGCACTGGAATAAATTGCCTACGGAGGTTGTGGAATCTCCATCATAGGAGATTAAGAGCAGGCTAGACAAACACCCATCAGGGATGCTCTAGATAATACTTGTCCTGCCATGAGTGCAGGGGACTGGACTAGATGACCTCTTGAGGTCCCTTCCAGTCCTATGATTCTATGAAAATTACTCAAGTTAAAGAGTTATAAAGGGATCTTACAAAACTTGGTGAGTGGGTGACAAAATGGCAGATGAGAAACAATATTAGTATGTGCAAAGTAATGCAGTTGGAAAACATAATCCCAACTATACATACAAAATGATCGGGTCTAAATTATTTGTTACCACTGAAGAAAGAGATCTTGGAGTCATTGTGGACAGGTCTCTAAAAACATCTGCTCAATGTGCAGCAGTCAAAAAAGCTAACAGAATGTTAAGAGCCATTGGGAAAGGGATAGACAGTAAAACAGAAAATGTCATACTTTTACTATATAAAAGTATATATATATAACTTTAAATACTATATATGTAACTTTTACCATGGTGCGCCCACACCTTGAATATTGTGTGCAATTCTGGTGACCACATCTCAAAAAAGAGACAGAACTGGAAAAATACAGAGAAGGGCAAAAAAATGACTAGAGGGATGGAACACCTTTCATATGAGGAGAGATTAAAAAGAATGGGACTGTTCAACTTAGAAAAGAGACGACTAAGGAGGGATACGATAGAGGTCTGTAAAATCATGAATGGTGTGGAGAAAATGAATAAGGGAGTGTTATTCACCCCTTTCGATAACACAAGAATCAGGGGTCACCCAATGAAATTAAAAAGCAGTCGGTTCAAAACAAACATAAGGAAGTAC
This sequence comes from Caretta caretta, assembly GCF_965140235.1. Classification (NCBI taxonomy): domain Eukaryota; kingdom Metazoa; phylum Chordata; order Testudines; family Cheloniidae; genus Caretta; species Caretta caretta. The sequence goes on along the minus strand of NC_134210.1, from coordinate 85,135,601 downwards.
TTCTGCATGCAACGCACAGTCAAGCTATTGAACTCATTGTCAGGTTATATTGTGAAGAGTAACTGGGTTCAAAAAATAATTAGATACATTAGCCACAATGATCAGGCACGCAACTTCATGCTCTGGATGTGTCTAAACCTCTGACTTCCAGAAGCTGAGACTGGATGACAGGGGATGGATCACTCAATAAATTGCTGTGTTCTGTTCATTCCCTCTGAAGTCTCTGGTACTGGCCACTGTGGAAAGACAGGATACGGAGTTAATAGAACCTTGTTCTGACCCAGCATGGCCATTCTTGTGTTCTTATGTTAGCTTAAATGGTACATAGGGCCTTCTGTGGGATCTCTGCAGAGGGGTCAACTTCACTCTAAGTTCACTAAGAGTTTCAGAAAAAAGAATCCGTCCTTTACAGCCAAGATTCCCAGTGACCTCACTGGGGATTGCATATGCATTAAGAATGCAAGACCAGAATAATATTAGAGATGCTAAGTGTGATCCAGCTCCCATTATGTGAATGGAAAAAAACTCCTACTGGCTTGAATGGGAATTAGATTGAACTCTTAGTTTTAAATATTCACAGGTTATATGATATTAATTACTAAGGATAATTTGACTTTTTATGTATGTATTTATTTATTTAGCATATTCACCATTAATGAATGGAGTGAAAATCAAGTCACATCAGAGATTAAAGATAATGTCTATAAAATGGAAGAAAAAAAACACCCTGAAAACCAACCACGAATGAAAACACACCCAAGTACTCTGCTCTAGTCATACAGATCAGTGGTTCTCAAATTTTTTTTTCGCTGACCACTTGAAAATTGCTGAGGGTCTCGGCGGACCACTTAAAGATCTTTCCAAATGTTGTTTGTACCATTAGCTAACTATTGTAAAGCGCTTTGCATAAAAGCGCTAAATAAAAAAAACCTTAATAATAATAATAAAGTTTTTTTTCTACAAATAAAAGCAGCCAACTCATATTTTAATATCTGTAGTCTTACCTTTCTAATGTGATGGATGTGCCCTCTCTCCCCTGCCACAGTAGCCCCCAAGCTGGGGCTGGGATGGAGGGGGTCTGTCCCTCTCTCCCCCACTGCAGCAGCCCCGGAGCTGGGGCTGGGAAGGAGGGGGGTCTCTCCCTCGCCACAGAGTTGAGGCTGGGAAGGAGGCCCATCTCTCCCTAGCAGCCGCAGCCCTGGAACTGAGGAAAGTCGCCATTCTCTGGCCGCTGCAGCCCTGCACATTCCAAATTCCCCCCACCCCCTCTTCTCACCCCACTGCCTGCTCCCACCTACCCCCTATTCCCCCCAAGGCCAGCACCTCAGCTTACATGTGCATCTTCTCCAGGTCCAGGCAACTAATTAGTGGAGCCACACCTGCATGGTTCCACTAATTAGGTGGGTGGCCCTTCATTATCTCGTTTGCAGCCACCCAGGCACGCACCTTAGAGGGAAATATCCGTGGACCACCTGAATGGAGCTCCCACAGACCACAGTTTGAGAACCTCTGATATAGATTATTCCAGGTAATAAATCGACTACCCCCAAATTATGTAAAACATCATTACTAATTGCAGTGCTTCTCTTTGAAACAATATATCATGCAGTAATAGTACTCTCCCCTCCTCTTACTCTATATTATAAGATTTTGTTATTTAAATGTGATGCTTCCGATTTTGTTAATTACATGGGATCACAGAATGAGATCCCGATTCTGCAATCTGATCCTCACAAGCAGAACCTTACACCCACATGGGGTTCCACTGAAATCAGCTGGATTCTGCACAGGTACTTGTAGCCTGAACCAAACTGCAAGAACCCTCTGTTGAACTTAGTGGGTGTTCAGGGCACTCAGCTACGCACGGGAGTTGATCAGCAACTTGCACAATTGGACCTTTATAATGGCACATCAGAGCCATAAGATTTCCTTCATCATCCATGGATTATAAATAATATGGACTTCATGATGTGAACAAATCTGTTTTGATCTTTTTTTAAAAAAATTAGTACATGTAGGCTATGTATAAATTGACTCTCCATAGTAATTTCCTGCAAGGGTTTAAACAGTGAAATCCCAAGGATAAATAAACTAACATTTCTTCCCTTTTTATCTTAAAAGTGTCTAAAATGAATTGGTTGCTAAAGAAACCTGATAGACTTGTGACACACTGTTTTGAAATCCTTAGTGGAGTTCATCTGAAACCTCAGCATAATTGGCATCTTATCTGCGTACTATTCCAGGAAGAAATGCATGGCATTTCGTCATCACAGCTGAAAAACTAGCTGGCTCTGCACGTAGGCTCAGGGAGAACAAGGGCCCTTAGCTATAATGAGACCATGCTGGTAGCTAATGCTTAGTCAGAGTCTGCTTTCTTGAGCATTTGCTACTGCTTGTAGTAATTGGAATGCAGGAAAAGGCACAAATTAGAGAACACACGCAAAAAGTCAATGTTTAACTTCTTTATTTGCTTTCAGTTAAGATTATATTCTAAGGAATAGAACACAAGTAGTAATATGGTAATATTCCTAAACCATCCCTCCTAGTAGAATATTAGTCCTAGAGCCCTTACTCATGCATGCAGTTCTATTTAATGTAACTGGACTATTTGCAAGAGTAAGGATTACTCACATAACTGAAACAATGAGGAGTCCGATGGCACCTTAAAGACTAACAGATTTATTTGGGCATAAGCTTTTGTGGGTAAAAACCCCACTTCTTCAGATCAAGGAGTCTCCATGCATCTGAAGAAGTGGGTTTTTACCCACGAAAGCTTATGCCCAAATAAATCTATTAGTCTTTAAGGTGCCACTGGACTCCTCGTTGTTTTTGTGGATACAGACTAACATGGCTACCCCTCTGATACCTGTCACATAACTGAGAGTGTCAAGAGCAGACAATTTTCAGGCTGGCATTTAATATGACTGAATAAAGGGATTATAATAAACAGTGCTCTCCTTGTGATGGAAAATACAGCATTTCAAAGAAATTCAAAGAGCAAGTTGATGATGTGGGCTGAATTTCTAAGCACGCAAAACAACTTTTTTCCTTAACAAAGCTATGAAATAGTCTGAACACATAGCAATCAATACCAGGTGTAGAAAATAAGGTATTTTGGATGGATCTTCAGGTTTGAGGGAAAGTGGGAAAGGGACAAAATATTTATTTGTATAAGTTTTTGACCTATAGAAAAAGGGAATGGAAAGCCATGGTCATTCAAGGATTAAACATTCACAGCCTCTGCTTGGTAATGAAAACAGCAGGAAAAGCATGGAGTATCATTTAGGAGACCTAATTAGTATTGCCATTAACAGAGTAGAAAACAATGCCCTGCCTATATAGCTGCTTAGAAATATCACATTGATAGGGAAATGGTGAGAGAAGGGGACTGAGAAATTATGGAGATTTTTTTTAAAGTGATCAGTTTTAGCTATGAAAATTTCAGGAATAAAATAATGTAATATTTTATGTAATATTTGTAATGATGTAATATTTAGGAAGAGTCAACTAATTTGTGGCCAAATCCTCAATGCCTTGCTGAGTAAAAACTGAGTCTATACTCTGAATCATAGAATATCAGGGCTGGAAGGGACCTCAGGAGGTCAGCTAGTTCAACCCCCTGCTCAAAGCAGGACCAATCCCCAATTTTTGCCCCACATTCCTAAATGGCTCCTTCAAAGATTGAACGCACAACCTTGGGTTTAGCAGGCCAACGCTCAAACCACTGAGCTATCCCTCCCTCTGAATTTTTTTTTACCCCCTTCCCCCTGCAACTCTGGATGTTTGCCTGAGTAAAAAGTTACCTCAGCATATTGCCTCTAGACTCAGAACATGTTCTTTTTATTTGTATGTATTTGTGAACTATAATCTTATGTAGGGGAGTAGAACCCATGAATTAACACCAGAGTTGCTTCATTTAGGACCAGTGTTCTCTCATAGCAGAATAAATACAGAGCAACTTCAGCATCTTCAGTGGGGCTATTATAGGTTTACCCTGCTATAACTGAGAGCTGAATTAGGCACACACTGGACCAAATGCTGACCTCATTTATATCTGTTTAGCTGCAATGATTTAAATGGGGCTTCACAGAGCTAATACGGGCAGCTTAGCTCATTTGCTGAACACTGGAAAGAGTTGGCCAAGATTTTCTCAGGAAATTCAAACTTACACAAGCAAAAGAAAAACACTGTGAATGAGATGCTGCTGTGTGCAAAAATTAATCTTGGGTGAAACTTTAACCCCTAAAAATAAATCGTGTTTTCAGTTTCCCCAAACACGCTTCTCTAGTCCACTCTGAAGCTTTAAAGCAGTAGTTAATCATGTACAGTACACAATATTAAGCAAAGAGTTCAGTTATTCCTGAAACATATTATTTTGAGGCTATGTTTGAGTCTTCCATATTTCTGTGATGAGAGTTATGTCACAAAGTTAATCATTCCCAGGACACTAGCATTCAGGGTAATGAAAAACTTCTTGTGCAAGCAGTCATTAATCAGGGAGTATAACATTGCATAATGTTTCCGAAGCATGTGTTATGTGATCAGAGTACAAGGCTGCATAATACAGCAAAGTGTTTGTGCCATATGCTGACCTTTTCTAAAACAGAAATGGAGCCATGTGATGAGTCGCTCTTGCCAGCAGTCATTTATTGCCAATAATTAAGTTTGATGATATGAAGAAACACAAACTTCTATTTCTTTGGAGTTCTGAAAGGAAGAAGCTTTGAAGTTCCTGGTTTCTGGCACAGAGTGGAGTATAAATATGGCCAAGTTGGCTTGGATATATTACTGTTGTCCATTATGAACACCACCCCGTTAAACTGGAATCATACACTCAATTCAAGTGGTTACTGGCATTTACGTTAGAGAAAACACATGCCACTTTGCTTTGTGATCCAGAAAAGCATAAAGGTTGTAGGAACAAAACAGCCAAATGTATGAATGCTACCTCAAATCTCAATACATCACAGTAACATTTGATGTTCTTGAGCAATAATTTAGTAAGAATCTATTACTTAATCTCCCCTACCAGTATTACACAAAAGAACACTTGTGAAACACTCTAAACAAATATGCTGTAATTACAAGAAATAAAAAAAAAGCTTGTGTAGTACAAGATGTTTTTGTTACCCGGAATACACATATCTGTGGAGGTACAGTTTTAATTAGCTATGGAAACAATGCTTTATAAGCTTCAATGAGCAATCTTAAACCTAAGCGTAGCAGATATAGTGTGCATATATACATATATATCATAGATACATGTACGCATTACACAAAATGATCCAGATCCTCAGGTATGCTGCAACTGCTTTGTGCTTCACTGCTGGTGAAATCTGGCTATGGTGCTGGAATAACCATCTCCAAATGATCACCCTAGCAAAGAGCTATCCTTAGATTGTGTTAGCACAGCATGGAATCTCCCTATGCAATTTCCTGCCCCCAGTATAGGCGGTGTATGGTTGAGGCTTCCTTGCACCTCACTGATCCCCAGGTCCTGTTTTGGCCCTTTAGGACTGTTGGCAGCGGAGACGCTGACTCCAGGGCTGGAGCACCCATGGAAAAAAAATAGTGGGTGCTCAGCCTCCACTGGCAGCCCCCCCAATCAGCCATCCCCCCCCACCTCCAGTGCCTCCTGCCCACCAGCAGGCTATGCTGATCAGCTCCTTCCCCTCCACCACCACCCCCAGCTCCTCCCGACTACCAGTGATCAATGGCATGGAGGAGGTGCTGGGGGGAAGGGGAAAGAGTAGGGGTGGGGGGCGCTCTGGGGAAGTGGCGGGGCGCGGGCTCGGGGGGGGTTGGAGTGGGGGCAGAGCTTGGGGCACAGCGGGGGTCGAGCACCCCCCCCCAGCAAATCATAAAGTCGGTGCCTCTGGTTGGCAGCTGGTGTAACTAGGGAGACCAGATCAGCACTTCCAGTCTGTAGGCATTAATATGTGTTAAATAGCTCCTATTCTATTCTATTCTAGTTCTTATGCTGTGATCATCACCATAGTATTTGAACACCTTCCAGCAGTGCATGTTCCATCCCAGAGCTGACTGCATTTCAGTGATCGGGGAATTGCTTTTTGATATATCTTACCTGTGGCAGAGTTGTTTTGAAGCTAAATTAACATTTCTAAGATGTAAGAAACTCCAAAATTACAAAGCATTCTAAATTCAGGCACACAGACTGGTATCTAGTGAAAATATTAAAAGGGGATCTGTAGAAGTGTATTAAAAGTGTAGGAGCTAGAAACTTTGTATAACCCCAAAAATAAATGGGTTATTTGAAACTTCTGCTTAGATCCACTTCTCCACTCCGGCTTGCAAGACATATGTGCTACTGGGTTTCTACTGCTCCTTCCACTGGGCTGGAGATGAAGTTGTGCCAGGAAAGCAAGACCAAAGGTTTCATACAAGTTGCTCTTTGTGTTCCATGCTCCCATGACATCAGACATTGGGGAACTTTTCATTTTTACTTATTTAATTAAATTTATTATTTATTTATAGTTCATTGATTAAAACAAAAAATAAAATAAAATAAAAATAAAAATGTGGACCTCATAACTAGCACTAATGCTCATCTCACATCTGTATTGTGGAGTGGAAGGCACTGGATTCACAAAGGTACTTAGGTGCCCTGTTACCCAGTGAAATTCTGAGCCATAAGTTAGGCACCCAGATGCCCCATGCATTGTATGGGGAGAGTTAGGCACCTAAGACAGACATTTTTAAAAGTCAGCAGGCTGAGTGAGAGCAGCCTAAGCTAGCCAGAGGAAAGAGGCAGGGCATAGGGGTTGCAGCCTCACAGGTATTCAGGTGTCAAACTGATGGGCTGGAGGAAGGAGACTGTCTCTGTTTGGTATCCTCAGATATGAACCTTCCCCTGGAGTTAGGCACGTGCCTAACTCTATGGGAAGGTTTCTTGTGGCAAACCAGACACAAAGAGAGAGATATCCCCACTCCATTATAGCCAATACCTCTCTGGTCAGAGCACTCATCTGGGGGGTGGAAATTCCAGATTCAATTCCTAGCTCTGCCTGATTTGAAGCAGGGAAGTGAACCTAGGTCTCCCACATGCCAGATGAGCGCCTTACCTACCAGGCTATTGGGTATTCTACTCAGCGAACACCTATGGGATCAGGCCCCACAGGCAAGATAGGTGTGAGAATGCCAAGTTTGAGAATCCCACTTTGGGGCCACAGGCACTTGGGCTTCCACTATGGCTCCAAGCTGCTTGTTAGCTGTGGGGGGGCATCAGGACTTAGGTGACTGTGCACAAGCCAAGCAGTGGAAACTTAACCATCTATGGGGTTAGGTGGCAGCTGAGTAGAGGTTTTGAGAATGTCAGTGTCACCTAAAGAGGCAGTTAGTGGCCTAAGTACCATTGTGAATCTAGCCCCCGGAACCTATGACACGTCAGGTGCAACTGTATGCTGCGACTCTAAGAGGTGCAGCACACAGACAGTTCAGGGTGGGGGGGCTAAGATGGCCTGGTTCTGGCTATTTCGGGGGCCAGCAGTATATGAGGGCCAGACTTAGGTGCAAGGAAATTCCCTCCCTCATCTACTCTAGACTCTGCCTATAGCTCTGACAATTAGCATGGTAACTCAGCTAATCAGATTCGATTTAGAGCCCTATTAGAGTAAATAACAGCTATAGGACACTGGTTCCACAGAACGTTTTAAAAAATTCCTACTTTCCTAGCATTTCTACTTTTTAGAATGATGGACTTGCAATTCTTACATACCTGGAAAATACAAGTAACAACATTGCGTAACACGAAACACAGCCCCTACCTTATTAAAGATTCTGATACTGCAGACACTACTGGGAACAGTACTTGCTACTGTGAATAATTCCATCAGAGTCAATGGGGCTGTTCTTTTAAGTGCTATCCAACATGACTAAGGATTGGGCCAAAAGTAGCTCCAATCTTGCAGTTTTTACAATGAATTATACCAATTTACAGAAATAGTTCGACAAGTGTTCAATTTTAGGAAGCCAGTGGAACTACTCCTTGGAGCAAGAACTCATCACATGAGTAAGGGATGCAGAACAACACTCTATCTACAAGAGCACTCGCATATGTTTATTTATATTCAGCTGTAACGAAAGCACGGCAAACTTTTCCCATACTATTTAAATATTAAACTTTGTCTTCCTGAGATATACTATGCAGAAGATCCAGAAATAGTTTTTTGCAGAACTTGTACCACTGGCATTTGATTTTTTTAAATATGTTATGAAAATTTGAGCCAAAGATGATATCACAAAGTTCCTTATGTTTAAAGGAAAATGTTAAATCAATTAGAGATAGCTGAAATAAAGGAACGATAATTTTTTGTTTCACACCAGTTTGCAGTGTAAGTTCTTTAAATATAAAACAAAACTTGTTCACGTTCTTTTGAAAGTGATTGTATTATGGAGTGTGAAAGCTGGAATGTACTCATTTCTTTAACACAAATATGATGTTATAAACGTTTTACTAATTAACACACGCTTTAGAAATGATAAACAGAGTTGGAATCACTAATCAGGACTTTGAAGTCTTTTGTGCACACACACAAAAGCAATAAAACTTATAACATTCAAAACACAAACTTGCACAGGGAATTCTTTACCAAGTCAAAGGTTTTTCATTTGAGTGCTTTACGTGGAAACCCAACAGAAACTTATTACAACACAAATTGCAGTCAAGTTCAGGGTATTGAAAGGAACTGCTCCAGTCTGACAGGCCAAACAATTTGTATGTATGCATAATGAATTCTGTAAGATTAACAAAAACTACATTGAATTCTATTCAGAAGCTGAACTGAATGTGATTTGAAGCTATAATATATAAAATAAAATGATAGTTTCAGATTCAGTCTTTCTGTAGAAAATACACAAACCATTTTTATGAACTTGTTAAAACTGTCCTATTAACACTTATTTAAAGTTTTGTGTTCATGGTGATTAAACTAATCTATTCAGGTTCTCATATCGTATCCATCACCATGGTACCTGTGCATGTAGAAGAGAATACATGTCCCATGAAATAAAACCAAAAAATAGTAAAATGTACAGGAGGAAAAATGAGTCCTTTAAGAGAGCATGCATGGAGGAGACTCATGACTTTTTCCTTTTCGTTACTGTTTAGCTAAACATACCTCTCATTTGGTTTATCTGCTTATTATTCTATCTCTTCTGATTGTTTAGGGGTAGCTGTCTCTTTTAAAAATTATTGGTAAAAGTATGTATGACAAGCACACCTTGGAACAAACATATCATCACTCCCCCCCCCCCCCCCATAGTAACTGCATCATTCCCATTATATGGTGTACATCTGTGTCTTGTTGATGGTGTTATTAGTTGTAATGCTTGAGAGATTCAGGCTTTTGGCCCAAAAGAAAGAAATGAAAGCACAATAAATCTGATCATGGGTGAGTGTACAGCAAAGAAACATCTTACAAACAAAAATAAGAAGTGGCTGTGCATGATGTATACTAGTGCTTATTATTTTGAATGCAGTTGGTTAAGAGAGCTGCTGGACAGCTACAGTAAGAATCATGGAGCAGAACTATGAACAAATATCATTGCTTGCAGACTGACTGACTTTACTGATTTGACAGAAACACAGACCAAACCGAAATGCTCCATAAACCAACACATTCAAAGTGATCTTTAACTAGCTCAATAACCTCAACAGAGTCTGAAACATTTTGACAGTGGGGAAAAAATTGTCAAGCGACAGAGTGACTTACCGTATATAGTCGTTCATAAGCCGAATATTTGTGGTAAAAACGTGATGCATCAAAGAGCGGGGGTCAGCTTATTAACAGGTCAACACCAAAATTTGATGATTTAAAAAACTTTATGAAATCATTGAATTGAATATCTAATACATTGTCGTTTTGTTTACCTGGAGCATCTGCAGGCACGGAGCCCCTCAGTTCCCTGTGGCCGCTGTTTGCTGTTCCCAGCCAATGGGAGCTGCGGGAACTGGCACCACTTCCCGCAGCTCCCATTGGCTGGGAATGGCAAACCGTGGCCACTGGGAACTGAGGGGCTCCATGCCTGCAGGTGCTCCAGGTAAACAAAACGTCCCGACTCGCCAGAGGCTTACCCTGACGGGCCGGGAGCCAAAGTTTGCCAACCGTTGAAATATAGGGTTGGCTTATGAAAGGGTCATACGGTTTTTACCATTTTTACTTATCCATCTTGGGGAGGGGGGGTCAGCTTATAAACAAACTGGCTTATAATCGAGTATATACGGTAAGTCATTTAGACACTTTTGAAATTTTTACCCAGAGAGTCAATAAGGGTTATTTACAAAATATGTTAGTATAATAGTAATTGAGAAAAGTCAGTGCTTTAAGATTAATTCATTCATGGATTTTAAGGCTAGAATGGACCATTATGATTATCTAGTAAGATCAGCAGCAAACTAGGGTATGTCCACACTGCAGCTGGGAGCAGGCCTCCCAGCCCAGGCAGACAGATTCATGCTAGTAGGATTGGAACTAACATGCTAAAAATAGCTGTGTGAACATTGCAGCTCTGGTGGAGACTCAAGCTAGCCACCCAAGCGCAAACCTGCTTCTGAAGTATTATAAATATGAGTTTGTTAAGAGAGGGGATGAAAGATGCTTATGCCCCACACCCCTGCCACAGAACAATCTTTCAGGAAAGCTAAAGAGAGCATATAAGGCACTTATACTGCAGCTAAAAAAGGAGAGACAGAGTGTATGTAATGGAAAACAGAATTCTGCCAGAAACTGACATGGCTGAGCCCCAGTGTTTGAAGGAGTGACAGATAGCAGGTATAATGAGCAGAGGTCAGATTTAGTGAGAGAATTTTTTTCCCCAGTACCCCAATTCAGGAAGCAGAATTCTAATATTGACATTAATTAATCAAGATGAAGTCATCATGATGTTATTTCACTTACAATTTATACATACACAGAGGTCTCTCATATATCTTTTGCTGAATAGTTTTCCCTCAAAACTATTCCAGGATCATGACTTACAAGAACTTTGGAAAAAAGTCTCCATCTTATACTCACTTTGCAATATTATTCAAACTGCTGACTTCAAGAGAAGGACCTCAAAATGCCACAGCATGGCCACATTTTTCCCTGAGAAAAAGGAATGTTGTAACTATTATGACAGCAAAATATTTTACTTAAATCAAACCTCCTAGCCTAAGTCAAGAATTTACACTGGGTTGAGCAGACTATTTTTTCTGCCATTGTATTTCAAGTCAATAAAATGTTTTCATATACATGTACTGAAGTTATTTAATCAGTGCTTGTTAGAAAACTAAAGGAAGCTCAATAACCAGACCGTATATCATAGTTATGAGACACAAACCATTCAGCATAGCCTTAATATTTTTTCTCCCATTTACATAATTATTTCCTACTCAGTAAAAATGAAAATGACATTTTAGCATTTTGAAAATAGGAGAAAATGACCTCAAAGGCTTTATATGACTATCAAAACACGCACCAGTGCTTTATTTGCAAATTATCATGCATGAAATGGTCAACTCAGCAAGTTTATCACTCAGCAAATTGCGTGGTCCACAAGATATAATCAATTTACATGTAAAGATATGGCTAGATATGAATTTTAATGAGTTCTTGTCATTTCATGTTGATCAGCTGCTATATCACCATAGTTCTGGAGAGTGACCATAGCTAATGTTGCAGAAACAGCAGTACATGCAGAAGTTTCACAAAGACAATGCAAATCAAACATAAAGGAGGTTTTTCCGTATAAGTAAGTTAACATCTGATTGCTAAGCCACATTTACTTACCAGTAAAGTTAACAGAATATTTTAAAGAGGCCATTTTCCATGGCACATATACACATATAGTACACTTCGAAGTCCAGAGGTTTATGTTCCAACAGAGGAAAAGAGCATTTCAATTCAGAGCAGGTGTTTATTAATACAGTATTATTAGAACCTGAAAAATGGTCACACACAAGATCCAGCATTTTGGGGCATAAGGAAACTTTCTAGCTTTAAGAATGTGTTTAACCACAGCTCCACAATAAAAAGTTTAATACAGCCTGGAAATAAAAAAACCAAAACAAATGGGACAAGTGAATTAAAAGTTACTCACTAGTAGACAGTGTTGGTGAGATGATGTTTTGGAGGAATCTGGGATGAGAGGCAAGGTTTACCATATAGCCATGTGTGACTGAAGGCTGAACATGAATATAGAGTAACACAGAACACCACTGAATAGTAGTCTCAAAATGAAGTTTATCTTACTTATTACAGTATGAGACAAGTAAATACAGTTTATAATCTTTCAAACAATCATTCTTCTGATTTCCACCAACTTTATTAATAATTTACATATTCAGCTAGAATAGACAGTGAACCATGATTTTTGGTTGATATACAGAATCATTTAGAAATCAGATTTGGTATAATTTCACATTTTTGGTGTGTAGAAATCACTTATTTTGATAAAGTGGTACAACAGACAAACATTCCATATTACTTTATAGGCTTTGTCTACTAAAAGAATTTACTTTTTCTTTTTTTTTTTTAATTGTGGAATGGTTAGTTTCATACATATGAAATAAAAGAAATGCTTATGAACCTGTGACCTTGCAAATATACAGAGCAACCTTCATAACCAATGCTGAGTATGACTTGATACATATTATTGGGCCAGGCACGTCTGGACACATTCCAGATGTTGTAATGTAGGTAGGGTTTGCTTTTACTTTGGTGGTTGTGATATTCCATGCGCTGAGGCAAAGAGCAGCTGAAAGGTCCTTCCAGCCATGTTTATCTCATTTGTATTTTCAAGGCATCAGTTTCTCCTATTCTCCCTTGTAGCGAGGGGGCCTCTTTTCTTTAAAAGCAAGAAGACCTTCAATTCTGTCTTTTGTTGGAATAGTCTACAAAGAACAGATTAACTTTGTATTATCAATACCAAAATTTAAAAAATAATGTATATTGTCACCTTTCTTTAATGGACGCAATCTGCAGACTAAAGTGTAATACAGAAATTACAAAAAAGTGTGAAAACACTCTACACACAACTGATTTACAGACTGTGAGCCAGATCTTCAGTTGGTATAAATCAGTATCACTCCACAGAAGTTACTTCAGCCATGCTGACTTACACTAGTTGAAGATCTGGCCTTCTGCGTTTTAGGATAATTATTAAACACACTTCTTTCAGTGCTGAAAGAATATTATAGCTCATTAAAGCTATAAAATAAGAAGACCAAAAAAACTTAATTATTTTAAACCCACAGTTATACTTTCCCAGGCGGTTTAACACTGCTGACAGTAGATGCACGCAGAACTATTGGTGAGAGGTGGGCGGGGGGAAGAGTTAAAATTCTCACAAGTTCTTGAATGATCAACTACAGTGCCTGCAATATTTCCTTATGTAACATGTAAATACCACCTTTGGAGGGGATATGGCAATGGTTTGAAGAGACTAAAAAGATGCTGAAGTGATGGGCATATTAACAATTCCTCAGATAGAGTAGCCAGATAACAAAACAGGCTCTTGTTCTACTGTCTAAATGATCAAGCCTCATATCACTTTAGGTCGTCATCAAAAGTTTACTCTTTAGTTTGAAACCCTGCTCACACCTATAAAATTAAAACTACATAAAACTAACCATGCACTGTACGCTTACTTCTAACCATGCAATTCTACTCACACATTTTATAGTCTGACCTCCTGCATAATAGAGCAAAAGGACTTCCAAGTATAAATTCCTACTTCAACTCAATAGCTGTACTTGATCTAAAGCAGCCAATCCTGATTTTAAAATTTCCAGTGATGAAGAATCCATCACAACACTCTGTACATTTTTTCAATGATTAATTACCCTCCTGTTAAACAACTGCATCATATTTTTAGTTTGCATTTGTCTAGCTTCAACTTCTAGCCACGGGTTCTTATTATACTTAGATTGAAGAGCCCTCTATTATCAAATTTCAGTTCCCACTGAGGTACTTACAGACTTGGATCAAGTCACCCCTTTATCTTATACACTAAACAGATTGAGCTCCTAAAATCTTCCACTGTAAGACATCTTTTCCAATAATTTAATCATTCTTGTGGCTCTTATCTGAACCCCCTCCAATTGTTCAACATCATTCTTGAAGTGTGGAAACTAGAACTGAACACAGTATTACAGTAGGGGTCATACCAATGCCAAATACAGAAGTAATATAATGACTCTACTCTTACTTAATTACTTACTACTCTTTTTAAGGGGTTGGGGTAAAACATGCAGGGAATCTCTTCCCTCTGTGTAGGCATCAAGGCAGAATCTCTCTAGTTTATGGATGAGATTATGGACCAGATCCTCAGGCATTATATATCAGCATATCTCCACTGAAGTCAACAAGGATATATCAATTTACACCATCTGAAGATTAGGCTCTACGTCCAACTTCCGCTTCCTAAATAGCCCCTTTATACAAAGGGCTTGATTTTGTCTTGAACTCCACTTCCTTCTTTAAGATTTCCATGTAAAAAAAACCGAAATGGCTAAGAGGAAGGGTTAAATTTCATATCCAAAATGCTGCTGGGAGAAAATATAAATTATTTTCAAGCTGCATTTCTGTATGATTTTCAATGCAGGCTTTAACTGAGGGGTTTTGTTTTGTTTTTTGGGATTTTTTGCATAATTGTGTTACATACCTGAGCATAACAGGCTTCTTCAATTGCTAAGCCTGTTACTAAATCCACCTGGGAAACAAAAATTAAATATTGTAAGAGTGAATAACTTTCTGTACATAGCACACACTTTATTCTCTGACAGCTAACTCAAATACTATATTCCTATATCCCAAACATTAAAGCAGTCCAGCAAAGTCCCTCTTCACAGTATCTTTATGCAGAAATTCTTCACTGTCCTGTGGTTATGGTGTAGGGGCAAGATTGCGGAAGATTGGCGAGGAGCTAAGTGGTGGACTGAGTACGTGACTGGATGTAAGTGGAAGATGCAGGCAGTTTCAATGAACTTTGTCCGACAGACCCTGCTAAAAGATATTGTAGCATAGCTCAGCATATTTTTCCCTGTAAACAAGTCAGTTTATGTAATAAGCATAAATCATACATATAAGAATGTAACCAGCTGTTGACCCCATGTAACCTCAAGAAAAGCACGGAGAATATAGCGCTGCAGAGGACTCCCCCTAGGCGGAGTCCTGCCTGGTCAGCTGTCACGAATGGCCAGAGTCCCTGGCAGCCCCTCCGCACGATCTAGGGGCTCCCCACGCAGTTTGAAGCATAAGTTCTTCCTTCCTTCCTTCCTTCCTTCCTTCCTTCCTTCCTTCAATAAAGCATAGTTTACTATTCTTAGGCCCGAGTGTCCTCCTTTCGCTGGTATCTCCCCCTCGGTCCTTGCGGGCACATATGGGTTGGTCAGTATTTCTGTAATCAGTTTCCTTATTCTGTGATGTAATCACTATTTAATAGACTGTCCGAAATAATAGGTGAATGCACAATGCATTGTCTTACTACAAATTGTCTTTGGCTAAAACCCATTAATTAGCTGCATATTTTAATTGTTTCAGCTATTACTGGGCAGAAACCTAGACTGCACGTAAATCAGTCATTAATTATGTTTTAACAAACAAGTTTTGAAACAGTTATCTTCCAGGATGAGACTTTCAGTATGTAAGGAAAGCACCTAGAACATGATGAGTACTACTGAAATACAAATAATAAGTTGAGATACTTAATTTGAAAAACTAATTATACCTAAGAAGAAGTTACCACCATACAGTATAAAGAGTTATACCTCCTGAAAAGCAGGCCAGATGCTATTTATGTTAATGTTTATTATGGAACTTTATCTTACATTTGCATCAGAGAAGTGCTCATAAAGCCAACCCATTGTTTTGAGAAAACATGTTTGACCCAACTGCAATTTCAACACTTAAAAAAGGGATAATTTCATGATCTTTTCATACTTCAATATATAGTACATAGAGAAAAAACAGCAATCATATACTCAGACATATTTTTGTGAAATATGGTAATACATTGATAAGGTACATATATTCCTGATGTGATATAATATTTCTTCTTCCATTATTTTATTACATAATCTTATTAATACATTTTACTTATATAAATTGTATCATTTTTACATGTCCTTTATTTGCTGTATCAATAATATGCATTGATATATATAAATATTTATTGTCAAGTTTATATATATATTGATATATATATATATATAAATTTGACAATAAATACATTTACATCCATGCATTTTACCTATTATGATTCCAATGTTGTACAATTTAAAATATACTTCAATTTTAACAAACTATTTTAATGAATTGACTGATATATATATATAAATATGGATGGAAGTCCAATAAATTACAAAGTGTGTTTCTCTCAAGAAATGCTATTACACAGTCAGCAATCACATGGTCAACAAAAGCTTTGGTGGTGCAATAAGACTGCCAATAACGGACAGATTGAATACCCACGCAGACCATCTTAAGGACCTAGCTAGAGACTGATCTGTAGGAGCTTGATCTGCCAGGAACCTATATCTCTTAAGGATTTGTCTTGATGAAAATATATTTCTCCCACATATAAGGATGAAACCAATTGTGATCTTGGACTGCCTCTGGGACCCTCTGAGATTTCTTTGTGTGGTGGCCTGAACAGCTGGCTTTTTTTCCTCCTCCATTATTTCCTCTTCATTTAGCTATCTCCTTTCATAAGTGCCATCTATTACATCAGCAAGCAGTTTTTCTACTAGTGTCTGAAAGCTGGGACCTTGTGTACCACATGGGGTTTGTCAACAAGGTCATTCTGACTCACCTACCTACTGTGCCTGGGACTTAGAATTTTTCTTTCAAAAGTTTCTCCCTTGTGTACCACTGAATTCAACCTTGGATTTATACCCTTAAAACACTAATTTGTATGTGTGAGCTTAATTTATACCCTTTGTGTACTTTTCAAATTCATCATTAATGTAACCCTACTGAACTCATTTGTTTGACTAGTTGTATGTCAACCTTTAAAACAAACAAACAAAAAACCTAAAACAGAATACATCCTTAACTTATCCTGTTATATTGAGGTTTTACATTGCAAATGAGCTGTGATCACACTCTTCTCTGGGTCAGACTGTACTCTAACTTGTGATGCTGCAAAGATTCATGCCTGTGCTTAACTTTAAGTATCTGAGTCGTCCCATTGAGTTCAGCAGGAGACTCATAGACTTAAACTTAAGCACAAAAGTGTGAGTCTGCTCAGATCTTAATGAACTCTAGAGCTAGATCAATAGAGACCACTCAGGAGTGGTTACTTGGCATGTCTTTTTGCATTTAAATCAGATTCCTGATATTATGTTAATACTATTCTATTCTATACTAAATTATTATAAGCAGTAATGTCCTTTTTGGCCTTCAGTTTTACTGGAAAACATTTATCCTGTTGATGATGGGATGGATTTTCATATCATTTAGTTTTAAAACAACGATAGTTTTTACAGCATCCTGCACATGAATTTAGGAAAGCTTTCTTCCTCACCCTTTGACATGAACTAGTATTCAACAAGTTGTATGTTTACTTTCTAACATTAATAATTAGCACATTGTATCAGTTATAGCAGAGGTGGAATTACCAAGTTTTGGTACTGTAGTGCCCAGTCAGCATCAACCATATCTTCAGGAGCAGGATGAAATCAATATGAAGTCACAAAAATAAGAACCATTGCTTTACTATAGACTGGATTCAACCAACTAGGTTTTGAAAGACTATATGGTTTGTAATTTAAAACAAGTCTAGAAAAAACATTAATTAATTTTTAACTCTCTATTTTAGGAACTGTTCCCTGCCCTCTAGGCTTCCACTCACTGTTACCAACAAATATATATCCTTACCTCCATCCCTTGATTGATTGCCAATTTTGCAACTCTTATTGCTAGAGGTCCCTAAAATTAAAAATAAATTAGATAGATTTACATGTCAGCAGATACAGCAAAATTATGACGTAAAGTGTCTACATATGAATGCTATCATATTAGCACTCTGTAAACTTTGTCTACACTTTTGAATAAGTAATATGACCATGATACACACTTTCTTCCAAATATATGTTTCTAGAACTAAAAAATCTAAAAGCAGCATATAATTTTCAAAAACGATATGGTACCAAAACAACATAAAAAGTCTAAATTTTAGAGGTGCTGAACACCAGCAGCTCCAATGGACTTAAACTTGAGTTGTGGGTGCTCAACACCTTTAGAAATTAGGTTCAAAGTAACCAAATAATGACTGTACTATAGGACTCTATATGATCTACTATATTATGTCCTCATGAGCACATAATAAAAAGACATGGAAGCACCTCAACAAAAAGAAAATAAATCAAAGCTAGCCTCAAAACTAAAATGCATGAGCTGCAAAACCATGCCAGCAGTCAGATTATGGTTGACCTCTCTCAGACCGTGCAAGGGAGCAAGGGAGACAATGCAAGAAGCTCAGTCTCCCACAGAAGGGCCAGGAATGATAGGAATCCTTTCATTCAGGGGGTGCAGGGCCAGCTCTAGGTTTTTTGCCGCCCCATGCAAAAAAAGTTTTGGCCGCCCCCCTCCGCCCCTTTTTTTTGGCTTTTACACGTTTGCACTTCGCAATGTTTTTGTTTTGTTTTGACTGTTTAAAATTTAAAAAAAATGAAAACAGAATTTGTAGTTAGTGAAATAAAACAATTTCCTACTCGTGTAGTCATTTAATTTTAACAAAATCACAATTACAAACAATTTGGGTTCAACTATACACTGTAATGGAAAACATTAGTGTCTTCCGGTTACTCATAAATTAAAAGAATTTATATGAACTGAATTTTTCTGGTTTTTATACATGCGTAGTCTTTTAATAATTCAGTGAAATCTAAATTTTTTGCAATGGTACTTTCAATGAAATTAATGCGAGTCTTGACAAACGATTTTGACACATGGTGGACCTCAAATAATTTTTTTAGTAATTTCAGTTTTGAGAAACTGTGCTCACCAGAAGCCACTGATACTGGTAATGTTAAAAGAATGCATAATGCTACAGCAGTGTTTATAGTGAAAAAATCATTTCTTGCTATAAATTCTAATACTTTTAGAGGAGAAGTTTTAGGACTTATTAGCTCAGATAAAGGTATTAATTCATCATACATTCTACTCCATCAATGTCAGCAGCGTTATCAGTACTGAGCGCTAAATGTAGGTCTTGGCAGTGCTTCATGAGGTCTTCTTTGGGAAACTGATTTTTAATATTTACAATATCGTATAAAAATTCAAAAGTTTCACAATGACCATGCAACCGATAAAATCATTCTTCAATAGAAGTTATAGCTACATCCAAAATACAATAGAAACATTCAACTTTAAACCTTTCTTTTGGATCGAGAATAGGATCATCATGAGCCTCGTAACAAAACTGTCTTGTTTTTTTTCGAGGACGAATGAATGGTTGAGGTGCAAACGCCGGTTCAAAATCAAGATCCTCTATTATTGTTGTTGCTTCTTTGACAGTTTCTTCAAATCCTTCATCTGAATGGTACTTTTTAAAATATTCCAGCATTTTATTCAAAATCATCTTTGCCTCGCATATGTCTATGGTTATGTTTTGTAGGCAAATTAATTTGATTTCGAATATTATGCCAAATAACTGCAACATGAAAATGGAAACTGCATCATTTTCTGAGCCAACGTTTCAGCTTCATGTCGAAATGAAGGATCATATAACAAGTCCTGGCTTATTTCCAATAGTACATTGTAAATCTCTCCTGATGAATATCGGAATGGACTAATAGCATCCTACTTTCCCATCTAGTTTGACTTAGAGGTTTAAGTGTGAGTTTTTGTTCAAGATGCTTCTTCAAGACTGCCCAACGGTGTGTGAAAGCACTAAAAAAGTTGTAAATTGCTTGCACTGTGGTAAAATATGAAACGGCATTTTTAGATGATTTGGTGGCATCACTGACAACCAGACTGAATGAATGCGCATGGCAAGGAATGAAAAAAGCTTTATTATTTAAATTCAATATTCTTTGCTGTTTTCCTGCATGTTGTCCTTGCATGTTTGAGCCGTTATTGTACCCTGGGACATCTGTGAGGGCTTTCCCAGTAGTTTTGTTCACTTGTATAAATTCTAGAAAGTGTTCACAAATTTTCACTTCTGCATTTTCATCAGTTTTCACAAATCGTAAAACTATTGATGTTTGCTTGGTTTTGCTCAGATCTTGAGTACAATCAACTATAACTGAATAATATTTGGCATGTTTCAAATTTGATAAAATTTCATTATGTACTCCATTAGAAATTAATTGTATTATCTCATGTCATAACCATACAGCTAAGGGTAGCCTAGAATTCCTCCTTGCCTGTGAGGGGTTAAGAAGCTCAAATAACCTGGTTGGCATCTGACCAAAAGGACGAATGGAGAAAGAAGATACTTTCAAATATTGTGGGGGGGGGGAAGAGGGGGGAAGATTTTGTTTTGTGTGTTCTCTTGGGAAGCAGAGAAGCATCAGGTCAGAAAACTCCTTCTCCTATAAACCATCCTAAAAGTCTCTCATATTACAAAAATTGTAAGTAAAAGCCAGGCAAGGCATGTTAGATTATCTTTTGTTTTGCTTGTGAATTTTTCCTCTGCTGGAGGGAGGTTTATTCCTGTGTTTTGTAACTTTGAAACTAAGCCTAGAGGAAGTTCTGCTGTGTTTTTGAATCTTTTGTTATCCTGTAAAGTTATTTTCCATCCTGATTTTACAGAGGTGATTTTTACCTTTTTTTTTTAAATAAAATCCTTCTTTTAAGAACCTGACTGATTTCTCTGTTGTCCTAAGACCCAGGGGTTTGGGTCTTTGATCACTTTGTAACCAATTGGTTAGGATATTATTCTCAAGGGCTTGGGGGAATATTTTGGGGGAATCGGAACTCCAAGTGGTCCTTTCCCTGATTCTTTGTTAAATCACTTGGTGGTGGCAGCATACCCTCCAAGAGCAAAGAATTTGTGCCTAGGGGAAGTTTTAACCTAAGCTGGTAGAAATAAGCTTAGGGGGTCTTTCATGTGGGTCCCCACATCTGTACCCTAGAGTTCAGAGTGGGGAGGGAAACCCTGACATGGTGGCAGTGCGCTGGGATCATTCTGAACCAAAACCATAGTAGGATTTTTAAAAGGACATTTCCCCCCCCTTTTGGCTGCTTGGAAAGCAGGGAGGTTTTTTTTTTTTTTAAGGATTTTTTTTTAAAGCTGGGAGCACCTGGAGTTCTTTTTTCTCTACCTGAGGGCAGGGTAGTTAACCTCCCACAGGGGAATTCACAAGTGGTTTTTTTTTTTCGTTCTAGCTCTCGGGTTAGGCTACATTAAACACAGAAAGGCTAGGATGACTGACAGTGACTTCCAAAAGAAATTAGAATTAGCCAGATTTGAAGCTGATAAGAGACAAAAAGAACATGATAGATGGATGGAGGCAGAAAAAGCTGCCCATGAGAGAGCTATGGAGGCCCAGAGGGAGGCCCAGAAGCATGCTCAGGAGAAGAGGGAAAGAGAGAGGAAGCATGAACTGGAGTTAGAGATGGCAAGGGCTAAGCAAAATATACCAGACAACCCTAGCAATCTTTCTCCAGGTACCCCGCTTCCCATTCCAGAAAGCTCCCCACCTGCAAGGTAGGCGATGATACAGAGGCCTTCATAGAAAATTTTGAAAGGGCCTGCCTTGGGTACAGCATCTCTGTAGACCAGTACATGGTAGAGCTGAGGCCGCAGCTCAGTGGACCCTTAGCAGACGTGGCGACTGAAATGCCTAAGGAACACATGAACAGTTATGAACTTTTTAAAAAACAGGCTAGAATCAGAATGGAGTAACACCTAAGCATGCCCGTCGGCCATTCAGAGCCCTAAAATGGAAACTGGACATGGCGACATCTCATTTTGTGTATTTTTACCCAAATAATGGGTGTGAATCTCTCCATCTTTCACTCTTCAAACATGCTCAGCCATAACACTGTCAAATTTTTCCAATAACTCAACCTATTTCAAGAAATTTCCATTGTTATTCTCATATAAAATATCCGAGGATCCATGGAATGCGAGGCACTGTTCGGCTAGGAAATTAATGATTGCCAGTAAACGTTCCAACACAGCTTCCCAACATAGAATTTCTGAATTTAGTAGACCTTGCTGTACCGCATCCATTGTTGTACTGGAACGTAATCGGTTTGACAGCTCAATACAATTTGTCAACGAGTGTAAATGATTTTTTGATGTTTCATATTCTTTCAAATGCTGATGCAAATTTTGCCAGTTGCCATAAAACCTGCAGTTGCCATAAGAATGTCCGAGTTACAGAACAGTTTGCAGCAAAAACAAAAAACTACATCTTTGGTCTGTGAATACACTAACCACAATCTATTAATTTGTTCCACATTTTTCTCTTCATACTGGATGGCATAAATTGATGATTTGACTCATTAAATGGATATTCAAATGTAGGATCTAGTTTTGGAGGACCTTTTTTCACAATAATCATTAGCATTGTATCAGTAATTATTGTCGGTCCAGTACTTGGATTCCATCCTATGTCAGTCTCTCCACCTTCCAATAATTGTTCTTCAGTTTTAGATTTGGATAACAGTTCTTCGTTTCTGGACTCTTCAGCTGAAGAAGTAAATCTTTGGATGGATTGTGATTGTTCGTCTTTATCAGTTAGCTAAGATAATCTTTGGTAGGATTGTTGTTCATCTTTATCAGTTGAAAAAGATAATCTTTGGTTCGATTGGTCTTCATCATGAATAATCACTTTCAATGCATTGCTTACAGATTTCTCTTGATTGTTGACTTTTTAAAAATACTTATTTGACATACGAGATAGTTTTTCTAATTCTTTTTGCCATTTCTCTCTTTGTTCCCGGTAGGCAGCACTGGAAAGCAGTTTTCGTTTTTGTCCTGGCATTTTAGCCCTATAATCACTGGCACCGACGCAACATGGAAATTGGAGCAAATGGCGCCGATAGGGAGGCACAGTACACACAAGTAATCGTGATTCCTGATTTAATTAATCAATAACCGTTAACGTTTACACATTTACGCACGTTCACATTATGAGTGACCGTATCACGACGTGATACTTTTCACGTCACACTCCTATCACACTACTGGAGATTTTTTTGATCTTCATGTATTATTTTCTTTTTTGTACATTTGTGGATTTTTCCGAAAAAAGAAGGATGGCCAGAATGCTGTCCCTGGAAATGTGCCGCCCCAAGCACATACTTGCTTTGCTGGTGCCTAGAGCTGGTCCAGAGGGGGTACAAGTACTTTGCATAGCTAGGGCCACCACAGGCACTAGCTTCTACAAACACATGTATTGGCCAAAAGAGCTGGTAGGATGCAGAGGGGAGAGGCTAGTGCATTCTCTTCAATGGTTATTTAGAATTGTATACGAGACACAACGCCATCAGAGCTCCTATTAGAGCAGTTAACCTCTGCACTGTCTCCAGTGTGAGTCTGTGGATACAAATAATAATCCAGGTCCTCTTTCTTTTAAAATGCATTTTTTCATATGTTTGATAATAGGGTTTTAAAAACAAAAAACAATACTTATTTTCAACGGTAGTTAAATTTACTGTATAATTTGCAGTATTTTCCACCCAAAAAGAGGGATTTCTGCAGTTACTGTGGCAAGCCAAATAAAGTGGTGAAGTAAATGAGAATTTTATTTTAAATGAAGCTCAATATAGACCAGGATCTGGATGGGATTAGTCTTCCCGCAGAGCCTTCAACAGGGAAGAGGATTTATCAATAGCTCCCCAAAAACTCAATCATATTCTGGACACACTGGTGATTCCCCCAAAAATCTTCTCTACTGCCCATGTGGAGAGTCTCCTGAAATGTTCCCCTGAAGATATTCCATTTCTGTTGTGAGCTCAGTATCAACCTGCAGTGCTCAAGGACTGTTCATTTCTCAAGGGCTGTAAAGCACATCAAAAGATTATAAATTTGTTATATCAAATAAATATCAAAACAGTTCCTAACCCAAAGAATTTATAGTCTACAGATAGATAAAGAAAAACAAGATACATCTGGGAGATCCAATGGAGTAAGTGTTGTGTACTTAAAATACATATGTGTATGATTATATATATTTTCATTTTAAAAAATTAAAACATCTAGAATCTCAGACATCTGAGATCAAAGAGAAGAAGTGGCATCTTTTGTGGATTGATGGGACGAAGAAGAAAGATACAGATTAGGCCATGATCAGTTTTCTCATGGATACTGGGGTGGGGAGGAGGGAGAGGAGATTGGTGAAGACTGATGTCTAGGGCAGAAAGGGGGCATGTCACAATCAATCATCACCAAGGTTCTTGCAGCTTTTTCCAGAAGGTCACACTGATTTCTTCCTAGAGTTCTGGTGTTTTGGGGATGGAAATCAGTCTAGTTCCCTCACGTTTGCACCCCACAGTGAGGGAGGATGACATGTTGGTGTATTGGTTGATGGTTCAGAAGAGAACAACTATTGGATGCACTGCAAGCAGAAACACTGATATGTGTGTACTTTATTGTGATTGAGAGACAGAGTGGTCAGCTACATAAACAGAGATGGATTAAGAGTTATCGAGGCCCTGGGCACAAAGAACATTTGGGCCCCCCACACCTTGCAGGCCCAGGGGTGCCGGAACCAGAGGGATTCAGGGAGACCATGCCCACTCACTTTTTAACATGGGCATAGTAGCCTCGGGCATGTGCTGAATGGTGGTGGCAGAGGCTGCACTTCGAGGTGGGAGAGCTGATAAGACTTGCCTAGGACAAGGTGGAGGGTCTGGGGCTCCCCACAGTGTCCTTGGCTCCTTGGGCAGTTCTTACCATGGCCCAGCTCCAGTTTCCAGCTTGGCAGTAGGTGGGGCCTCGGGGGAAGAGGTGGAGGAGGGGGTGGATCCCAAGAGGGAAGAATAGGAGCAGGGGTGGAGCCACAGTTCCAGCGGCAGTGGCCCCCCACTTTTACATTGGTTCCGGTGCTCCTGTGCGGGCCCCAAATTGGCTAGGGCCCCTGGGCACAGGCCCCATGGATTAATCCTCCACTGTTCAGAAAAGTTCCCCCACCATGCTCCCTGACTGATTGCCATGAAAAATCAGATAGCAGGTTCTCTAGTCAAGGAGAAGCCAATAGTGACATTTCAAAGTAAGGCAACCCATAATTAACTTATATGAAGTTCTCTAATGCTGAATATTTGGAGTATGGCTGTCTGAAAGTAGTCATATTTCAGGTCTCTCTGCCACTGTTACATCAAGTGAAAGGAAAAGAGGGCACGTAACCGTAAGCGGTGCATGAGAATGATGACATCACTGTGCTGGTGTATGTAGTCCAGAAAGCAAATAAATAATGAGCCTTCCAGTAAAAACAATATGTTGCATAAATGGAAAAGACATTAATTTTGGAAATAAATTTTACTGTTAAGTTTCCAAGGGGATGTTAGTAACACATGTAAATATGAAAAAGAATGAGGATTTCAACAGTCACAGTGTTCACTTAATGGATTTTGTACAAGCAGAAAATCTGTACATTTTACTATGGCAAATATATTGAGAAATCTAGACTCCCTGAGCCAAAGGATTAAGAGAAAACTTAATATGGCTAGAATAGTAAGGAAGAGGACAGGCCTCTCTTTTCACTTGACCCTTTTGTCTTTCTCCTATCCTCAACTGTTTCCCAAAGTGTTCAATGTTATTTCAATAGTAATATTGTAGTCTCCAGAATTTTTTAATTTGGTAAAAAAAAATCTACAATGTTAATTTGAAAGTAAATAGGAACACAAAACTTAACAGTGCAGACATTAAATCGAGAGAATGGTAATTTTCTTCTTGGTTTACCTGGTTCCTTTTCATATTTACTATTTAACCATTGTACTATACTACTGTGAACTAACCCACTCCAAAACAAAATCAAAACACATCTCCATTATGTTGTACCTGAGGTAAAAATTCTTGTGCTAGGGCTAAAGCTCTTCTGTAGGCAGCATCCCCTGATTCATTCTGTTCCACCACATGACTGACCAATCCTATTGATTTTGCTTCTTCGCCATCTACAATACGTGCAGAGAAGATGAGTTCTTTTGCTAGAGATACACCAATCATACGAGGTAACCTCTGTGTCCCGCCTGTAGTTTGTAGAAAACAGAAAATGCAAGCATAAGTTTTATGGAAGTTTAGTCGAAACACTAGATGCTATGCTTTAAATTGCCTGATTTAAACATTGCCATGTTTAAATACATTACAGTTTATTTTGTGTACACACACACAATTTGTACTAAACTATGATATATGTGAACATAGTAAGATTTTGCTATGTGCCTGAATCACTTTTGAAAATGGGGTCTAGGCTCCTAAGTCGCTTAGGCACTTTTGAAACTTTAACCGTATAAAATCTTAGAAAGAGGTTTCTTATTTACTGATAACAGTTAATATAAATACAGTTTCCATTAATCAGAAGCTCATTTATTCATAATAAACCATAACTTAAAAGGACAGCTACTTACTAGTAACTGGTTTTCTACAAGCATTTTTCCTATTTAATCTGTGTATTTATATGGCATCCATAACCACAGTACAACCACTTTTGCAGATCTATCTCTAGGTAACATGCCACAAGACTCCATACTGCGTCCACTGTGGCCAGACATCGATTCTACCCACAGACTCAAGCACAGTAGGCAACATCTATAAAAAGACTATGTCTAGTGTTGCCACCTGGTCGGTTTTGTACTGCCTTGCTGGTGAAAAGATTAATATACCTTTTTTATTTTCTCACTTGGCACACATTAGCGTGCTCTACAATTGACAACCCTGGTAGCCTGGACCGCAGTACCATGTTAGGATAAGGTAAGAAAAGTGATAAAATAACATATAAATACACATATTGTGTTACTGGTTTGGTCTGGTTTTTAAATGAGTCTCTAAAACATTTTTGTAATAACTAGCTCTAGTCAACACAAGGACCCTATCGGTTGTTGGTGATGGTGTGGCCAGTGGCCAGTTTTTGTTGGTAGGGCTGTAGCCAGTGGCCATTTTGTCTGCGTCTTGGAGATGGCAACCTTATCCATGGCCCACACTTTTCCACTTCCATCCTGCTGTTTGAAATCTAGCACAGGACTACAAAGCAACAAGGACATAGTGTGACAAGCATGGATCTGTAGAAATAATATTCTCAGAGAGCTTTAGTTAGTGGTAGTTAGCTTTCCTTTCTACTTCAGGAATTACTTCTGTGAATTCCCACTTTCGGGTGATTAACAAGCAGAAACAATTTCCAGAGAGTGGCTGAAGAGTGCTTAATTGTTCAGAGAATAACCAATTTCCCCAAACAATCATGCAATATGAATGAGAGAGTAACACTGAGTACAGCTCTGAACAGAACTCCACATGGAAGCCTTCAACATCTTACAAATAGATATGTCTTTGAAGGCTAACTGTAGAAGTTACCTTTGCTCTAGTAGAATGGGCTCTAAAACTATCTGGGATTGGGACTCTTGCTTTGACATGGCAGGTCTGAATCAAGTATCTAAGACATTTAGGCAAATTTTAAGTAGAGATTCTTCCCATCCAGGATTATTTCCACAAACACATGAGAGCACAGGGCAAGAGAGAAAAAGTATGTGTGATGGGGTACTTATGGGGGAAATCCAGGGAGGCAAGTCTGCACCAACTGAATTAACAGGTGTTCAACCAATATAAAATGGATGTAATTTCAATTTTAAAAATGGCAGACTAAATCAATATTTAATTAAAGCCAATCTGTTTCTTTTACTGTTGTTTTCAAAAGTATTTAAATATGTCTCTGGGAGAAAATAAGCTAATTGGAAATAAATCAAGAGCTTTTATGATTCAACTTTCATTTATTTTTATTATGTGCAACCAGCTTTAGCACTACTGTGTTCATTTTCCTAAAAACATACCTGGTTTTCAGTGCAACATTACCCAGTACTAAGATGTGGTTGGCAGATTAAAAAATAGTGGCTTGTAACAAAAATTGAGATATGGGCTTTGGCAAAGGGTGGCTATAGCTGCAATAAACATTTTTACATTAATGAAAGTTAAAATAAAATGTCTACAATAGCAGCGAAAGTGGTTGACATCCCACCTTTTCAAAACAATGGACTTGCTAACACAAGAGAATTTTAATCAAATGACCCCAGTGGTAACCCTAGTCTAGATAAAGGTCCAGCAGCTTTCTGAGCTTTTACCACTACATCAGTTAAACCTGATCAGAGCAGCCATTCTATGTTTGTAATTCCAATTTAAGTCAGGGGGAGTTTTTATACAAAAAGAATATAATATCACAGCAGGTTTAACTGACACAGTGGTAAAAATGCTAGCAGCTGCTGGAGTACACTAGATATCCTACTAGAGTTACCAAAGGTGCAGCTGAATTTTTTTGCTAAAATTATTTTATAACAGCAGGAGAGAAAAATCAAAATAAAGTCCCTCTCCTGAGGTAAGGTTTATTAACAAAAGGTACTTCCACAATCCTTTGAGGGGGTCAACAAGCATGTGGACAAGGGTGATCCAGTGCATATAGTGTACTTAGGTTTTCAGAAAGCCTTTGACAAAGTCCATCACCAAAGGCTCTTAAGCAAAGTAAGCTGTCATGGGATAAGAGGGAAGGTCCTTGCCTTGATCAGTAACTGTTTAAAAGATAGGAAACAAAGAGTATGAATAAATGGTCAGTTTTCAGAATGGAAAGAGGAAAATAGTGGTTTCCCTCAGGGGTCTGTACTTGGACCAGTCCTATTTAACATATTCATAAATGATCTGGAAAAAGGGATAAACAGTGAGGTGGCAAAATTGGCAGATAATACAAAACTACTCAAGATAGTTAAGTCCAAAGCAGATTCCAGAGAGTTACAAAGGGATCTCACAAAACGGGGTGACTGAACAACAAAAGGGCAGATGAAATTCAATGTAGATAAATTGAAAGTAATGCACAATGGAAAACATAATCCCAACTAAACATATAAAATGATTGGGTCTAAATTATGTTACCACTCAAAAAAGAGATCTTGGAGTCATTGTGGATAGTTCTCTGAAAACATCCTCATGAAAACTCAATGGAGTCATTGTGGATAGTTCTCTGAAAACATTCTCATGAAAACTCAATGTGCAGCGGCAGTCAAAAAAGCAAACACAATGCTGGGAATCATTAGGAAAGGGATAGAACAGAAAATATCATATTGCCTCTATATAAATCCATGGTACGCCCACATCTTGATATTGCATGCTGATGTGGTCACTCCATCTCAAACAAGATATATTGGAATTGGAAAAGGTGCAGAAAAGGGCAACAAATATTATTAGTGGTATGAGACAGCTTCCATATGAGGAGAGATTAATAAAACTGGGAATTTTCAGCTTGTAAAAGAGATGACTGAGGGAGGATATGATAATGGTCTATAACAAGGCTAAAAAAAGAAATAGATAAGTTCATGGAGGATAGGTCCACCAATGGCTATTAGCCAGGATTGGCAGGGATGCAAAACCCGGCTCTGAAGTGTCCCTAGTCTCTGTTTGCCAGAAGCTGGGAATGGGCAACAGGGGATGGATCACTTGATGAATGCTTGTTCTGCTCATTCCCTCTGAAGCACCTGGCATTGGCCACTGTCAGAAGACAGGATACTGGACCATTGATGGACCACTGATCTGACCCAATATGGCTGTTCTTACTTTCTTATGTATGTATATTCCAAAATAATACAAACCTCAAGACTAAGCCATCCAGAGCACATGACTTATGAGGAGAGGCTGTTGGAACTGGGAATGTTCAGTCTGCAGAAGAGAAGAATGAGGGGGCATTTGATAGCTGCTTTCAACTACCTGAAAGGGGGTTCCAAAGAGGATGGACCCAGGCTGTTCTCAGTGGTACCAGATGACAGAACGAGGAGTAGTGGTCTCAAGTTGCAGTGGGGGAGGTTTAGGTTGGATGTTAGGAAAAACTTTTTCACTAGGAAGGTGGTGAACCACTGGAATGGGTTACCTAGGGAGGTGGTGGAATCTCCTTCCTTAGAGGTTTTTAAGGTCAGGCTTGACAAAGCCCTGGCTGGGATGATTTGGTTGGGGATTGGTCCTGCTTTGAGCAGGGGGTTGGACTAGATGACCTCCTGAGGTCCCTTCCAAGTCTGATATTCTATGATCTCATCTTCAGTGGGAGTTACAGACATTGAATATACGCAGGATCAGGCTCAAGATGAGTTAGCATGTCTCTCTCTAAACCTCATCTCTGTGCCAAAAAATGTGAAGATGCTCTTTCAAAAGGATTGCTTAATACACTGCTGTTCTACCATCATCTTGTAAGTTAAATAACATTTTTGCATTCCTACTGTATGTATCTTTTCATTTTTCATCTGAAGAAACTGTCACACTTTAATCAACGTCTATCCTTGTGAACAATCTAAGTGTGCATCAGTACAGAGCTGATGTCTTTTAGAGAAGAACAGGTTCCTCAGAAGTCAAGCTTTTTACCACAGCCTGTATCAGAAATACAATCTTGAAATACATCAGATTCAGCTTTTGATAAAAAACAAACTCTTTGTCCAAATCCGAAGGTCAGGATTCTTATATCTACTGACTGCACTTCTTCTGTTCCTTCCTTGGTCACTCGTGCTTAATATATTTTCCTACTTATCTATCTTTTCTTCCTTTATTGTTTTATCTTCTCTGTTACTGCCTCTACCAGGAAATGTTGAAAACAAAATTTAATTGAGCAACAATATTTCATAACTTTGACCAAACAATGGATATGTTTAAGCATGAAACAATGCTTATGGATGAAAAATGTTCTCTTGCCAGTATCTTGCACAATAAGGATTAAAGAGCAAAACAACAGTACACACTGCAAGGCTGTTAAGCAAACGAGCATGTTCTCTGGTTAACACTCACAGAACATTAGCCAACAGTTCAGTGCATCATTCACATACTCAGCAGTAAACACGGCATATATTCAAAAAAGTATCAAATTCGATCAAAGATGTACATAAGTTACATAAATTTGCAGGGGAAACAGCAAGAGTATACTGTAGAAAGATGTTCTTTTTTGATAATACATACAAAACATATAGTTCCTGCCAACCTCAATCAGAACTAAAGGAAGTAACACCCAATTTTCAAAGGCCCTACTTAAACTAGTCATTTCATCTAAAAGTAGAACGCTACTTGATGGAAGAGTATTGTTGTA
Organism: Caretta caretta; assembly: GCF_965140235.1. NCBI lineage: Eukaryota > Metazoa > Chordata > Testudines > Cheloniidae > Caretta > Caretta caretta. The sequence goes on along the minus strand of NC_134210.1, from coordinate 85,104,391 downwards.
TTTTTTCAAATTTATTGCCACATTATTTCATGGACTAGTATTCTGGTATTTACTGACTGTGCTGATACAAAATAATTGATCTGCAGCTGCACTATAAATGCATTCTTACCAGAGGTACTGCCACTTAATGCAACTGTAAACATCAGGTTTAGATGACACTCCAGCTGATGTGAAAATCAACACTGGAAAAGACATTTAACTACTGGTATGAAAATTATTAAACAATGGCATTATTTAACAAAATCTTGATTTTCTAGAGAGATATATTTAGTGTCAGTAATTTATCAATTAAAAAATATAAAAATATAGTACACAACTGGTTTGGACTAACGGAATTACATGAACAGTTCCCAAAAGCATATCCAGAATGATGAAGTAACTAGCTTACTGGAAATAGATTAATCATTCTGGCAAAAGATATCTAAAACCAGAAGTTTCTCAAAGTTCAAGGCTCCATCACAACATATTGAGAAAAATCCTGGGGTGAGAAAAAGTCCAATATTTAATTCAATCATACTGTCATTCATTAAACCACGTAAAAATAATGTTATCTTAGTTACACCAACTTTTTTGATTTACATTAGGCTGGCTTAATTGTGATGCATTTCATTTTTTCTTTTAAAAAGGCCACTAAATATTTATAATATTTTATTAATAACTAACGGTGAGCCAAAGTTCATCAGCCACAGACTTCCCAGTTATTCAGGTCAGCCAAGAAATGTCTGGAATCTCTACTTCATGGTTCCCATACAAAAGGAAAGGGGAGTAACAGACTTTCTCCTACTCATTAAGACTGTTATAACAGTGTGAAATACATATATCTACTGTAAATTATTTTCCATCTTCCCTCAACACACAACTATCTGAACTCATAAGTAAGCTACATAGATAAAAGTATGATAGATAAGATAGAAATATACCACCATTTTCAACCATGTTGCTTGTTTTGTTATATAAACACACACATAATTTTTTTTTTATTTTTATTTAAATGTATCTGCCATCTATTCACAATTCAAGATACCTCTCCAAATTTAAACATTAAAAATCTAAAATGTATCAATAGAATATTTAGGTTCAAATTTCCCATTACACAACTACCAGTTTACGCCTTGATCCTGCAAAGATGTATGCACATTATTTAAGCTTCTGTTTAAGTCTTTGCAGGATCAGAGCTCTCCCACAAAAGAAAAACTAAAGATCCAACTCAAGTTATATAGCCTAGATCCCAGAAACAGGCCCCACTGGGATTCAAAACTCCTCCTGCTCAAAGGTCGCTGAAACCTGTGGACACCTAAACTCACTTGGTGCCTAAATTTCTGTTGTAGCTGTTCCCTAGGCACCTATGTTTCTAACTCTGGGAATGTGCATTGCTGTCCCACTGTTGGAATCCAGACACCTAAGCTGCAGTATACTTTTTATGCAGGTTGCCCACCACTGCTCTATGGGTATGTCTACACTGCAATTAGACACCTGTGGTTGGCATGTGCCAGCTGACTTGGGCTTGTGGAGCTGTTTAATTGCAGCATACATGTTTGGACTTGGGCTAGAACCAAGCTCTAAGACCCTTTGCCCCCTCCCCACAGGGTCCCAAAGGCTGCGCCCAAAAGCCTACACTGCAATAAAAAAGGCCCTCAGCCTGAGCCTCATGAGTATGAGTCAGGTGGCATAGGCCAGCTGCAAGTTTTTAATTGCTCTGTAGATATATCCTGTAACATTTTGTAGCAGTCTTTCATTGCAAACTCTATTCTTGCTAAAAGACCAGGCAGTTTAATTTACAAATCAGACCTTGACTGTCACACACAGTTTTAATCACATATATGTAACTATTACATAGACTTGGTTGATTTAAACATCCTAGAACACTTCAAATCTTCCCCCTTGCTTTTGGTTTTTTGGGGGGGGGAGGGAAGGGGGTTGAAGGGGTGGGAAGGGGGAGGAAGGGCTTAAAAAAAAAAAAAGCCAGGAGATTGAATCAGTAGAGGGCCTAAGAATGTGAGAAAGCTTACAAAATGACAAAAGCTTATGTGACTTATTAACATGAGAAACTCAGATGTAAACATGTAAATACACTTTTTAGAATTCATTGGAAGTTAAATATTCATAGGCTTCATATCAGACAGATTAAATGTTTTGAGTAATTTGTAAAAAAAAGATGAGACTTTTTGATAAAAGCAATCACTTTTTTAAGGGGGTATAAGACTAAGAATGGATTCCCTATATGCAGACATCTGCCCATGTGAAATGCATGAAAACAGAAAATGAATCTGAAAGCTTGTATTTAGAGATAGCAGATTTGAAGGAGTAAAAATGTCTTTGGGGTAAATGAGTCTTCAAAGTTATAGCTGGGGAACAATCAGATCTATTTGCCTGACATTATTAAACATCTGATTCATCAGCTACAGTAGCCACCATTCATATAGTTTGAAATACTTTGACTCCAGGTAGTGACCTAGTGATACAATAATAATTAGCTCATCATGACAATGTAGAAATTGACAATGCAAGACCACTTTACAAAGAAATTGAGTGAGGAGGAAAATTATACTTAAATATATTTAAATATAACAAATGAGAGTGCCCATGCATATTTCAAAAGCTACCTGCCCTACAATACAATAGCCCTTGGTGGAAATATTGTTTATATTGTTCTGAAATACTACAGTAATAGAAATTAAAAGAAGCCCCACCACACACACACACACACACACACACACACACACTAAAGCAAAATCCCCAACTTGGTGCAGATATAAGTGAATGGCCCAAGAGAAAGTGCTATCTAGCCTTATTAGAGCTGTGCCCACATATTTGTGAACAGAATCAGCTCTTGGCAGCAATAGTAAGATGGCCTAATGGATTCTACTGTTATTTTGTATGATTTCCAATCACAGGGACTTTAGCCCTAATATTATTTAAGTATTAGAATTTTTACCTGAATTTTAAATAACTGATTTCATACCTTCTATTATCTCAGTCTCGGACTGGTGGTGCTAATAACAAAAACAAGAGAATAGAAATGCGAAAGTCTTGCACAATAATTTAAAATAGAACAAGCAAAATGCATTTAGATTATCACAGGTGGAAAGGGTATTTCATTTTGGTTTACCTGAGAGGATGAACCCACAACCCAAAACTGGGGCATTGTTTTAAAATCAGATAATCTGAAGTCTTAGCTGTCTGTGAACAAGTAGTCAGAAATTTTTCCCTTCCTCAGCTGACCTCCTCCTCAGGGAAATCTATCACTTTTCTCCCACCTGCCATACAAAGAAATTAATCATTTTGCTGAACCCCACAAAAATACAAAAAGTTAATCAGTTTCTTCTACCCCAAGTTTCATCAAATCCATCTGCTCTCAACCCTCCCCACTGAGAAGTCCATCTGCTCCCAGTCCTCCAAAATTAATCTATAAATGCCCACCCCTGAAATTCTCTGACTCATGTGGGGCTACAGAAGGAGGATTTGCTGACCCTTCTGACTACTGATAGTAGAAGTCCAGGGAAAAAGTAAAGCAGCAGGCTGTAGCTAGGACTAAAGCTGCACGCTTCAGCAGCCAAGTACCTTGAGCAGCAGCAAATCTGTGGAGAAGGAGAAGTTCTGTAGCTAAGACAATCAGCACAAATGAATGAAGAGGGAACAGACCAGACCAGTATTCCAAAGAAGGGACCACCAGGCAGGTCAGTCAAAGCCCATGTCCAACTACAGAGTAACTCTACTCATGCTGCTAAAGACAAATAATTATTATGGAGAGACTAGCTGCATCACTCACAATAGTTCAGGCTGAAACAAGACTTGTGTTACAAGGGCATTTCTGACTACCACCTCCTCCAGTCTCTCTAACTTAGTAAAACTACAAACTTTGTGGTAAATCAGAAAACTGGATTTTGAGAAACCACGTCTGATATTTTTAACTAATCCGTTGTTTTGAAATCCTAACTTTATTTTGTTTGCTCTATTTCACTTATTACTGTATCTAAAAACTCCAGAATGACCTTCTGTTCTTTGTCTCTATGAAGAGTGGTCCTCTTATTGTTATTTTGCAGATGGTTGATACCTGACGAGATATTCACAGCTGCAATTAAGTACATACAATCTGTAGACCACCATGCATACATATTTTATACATTATTTTTGTATGCATATTTTAATTTGTATCTAGAAAGTGGCATTACTTGCCATTTGTGGTAAGGATATCTCTATGCAAGAATAATTACAGGACATATTTGAAATTCTTTATCAATTAAACAAGAAGTCAATATAAACACAAAATACACACAGCTACCGCATGTATTTTATATGACATATTTCATATACCAATTTTATGTGCTTCACTGATTGTGTATGTAACTTAACACAGTTCAGGCCTGAATTTTCAGAGGTAGCAGGGCTTAAATTCTCATAGGTTCCGAAAGCTCCCCCACCCTCCACTCAACAGGCTATAAAAACTCTCAAACTCTGCACCAAAGTAACAGAAATACACCTTCAAAAATGCTATGTAAGGGACTTGCCAAGCATCGCATATGAATTTTATGGCACAGCCAGGGATTGAACCTAGTTTTCCCAAGTCAGTCAATTGTCTTAACCACAAACCACATCTTCTCCTTTCCTTTTCCTCCTAGGTCTAACAGACAACACCTTTATTCACTACACAAATATGAATCATTCGCCCATCTAATGCACTAAATGAATCAGAGCACCTGTGGAAAATAGAATATGATCATTTTTCAGAGTAGCAGCCATGTTAGTATGTATCCGCAAAAAGAACAGAAGTACTTGTGGCACCTTAGAGACTAACAAATTTATTAGAGCATAAGCTTTCGTGGGCTACAGCCCACTTCATCGGATGCATAGAATGGAACATATAGTAAGAAGATATATATATACATTCAGAGAAGGTGGAAGTTGCCATACAAACTGTAAGAGGCTAATTAATTAAGATGAGCTATTATCAGCATGAGAAAAACACTTTTGTAGTGATAATCAAGATGGCCCATTTAGACAGTTGACAAGAAGGTGTGAGGATACTTAACATGGGGAAATAGATTCAATATGTGTAATGACACAGCCACTCCCAGTCTCTATTCAAACTCAAGTTAATGGCATCTAGTTTGCATATTAATTCAAGCTCAGCAGTTTCTTGTTGGGAGTCTGTTTTTGAAGCTTTTCTGTTGCAAAATTGCCAACCTTAAGTCTTTTACTGAGTGGCCAGAGAGGTTGAAGTGTTCTCCTACCGGTTTTTGAATGTTATGATTCCGTGTGGCCTACTAAACCCAGGGTTGTGAGTTCAATCCTTGAGGGGGCCATTTCGGAACTGGGGCAAAAATTAGGGATTGGTCCTGCTTTGAGCAGGGGGTTGGACTAGATGACCTCCTGAGGTCCTTCCAACCCTGATATTCTATGATTCTGATGTCAGATTTGTGTCCATTTATTCTTTTGCGTAGAGACTGTCCGGTTTGGCCAATGTACATGGCAGAGGGGCATTGCTGGCACATTGATGGCATATATCACATTGGTAGCTGTGCAGATGAACGAGCCCCTGATGGTGTGGCTAATGTGACTAGCTGTTATGATGGTGTCACTTGAATAAATATGTGGACAGAGTTGGCATCGGGCTTTGTTGCAAGGATAGGCTCCTGGGTTAGTGTTTTTGTTGTGTGATGTGTGGTTGCTGGACAGTATTTGCTTCAGGTTGGGCGCTGTATGTAAGTGAGGACTGGTCTGTCTCCCAAGACCTGTGAGAGTGACGGATCATTTTTCAGGATAGGTTGTAAATCTTTGATGATACTCTGAGGTTTTAGTTGGGGGCTGAAGGTGACAGCTAGTGACATTCTGTTATTTTCTTTGTTGGGCCTGTCCTGTAGTAGGTGACTTCTGGGTTCTCTTCTGGCTCTGTCAATCTGTTTTTTCCCTTCAGCAGGTGGGTATTGTAGTTTTAAGAATGCTTGATAGAGATCTTGTAGGTGTTTGTCTCTGTCTGAGGGATTGGAGCAAATGCGGTCGTATCTTAGAGCTTGGCTGTAGACAATGGATCGTGTGGTGTGTCCTGGATGGAAGCTGGAGGCACGCAGGTAAGTACAGCGGTCAGTAGGGTTTCCGGTATAGGGTGGTGTTTATGTGACCATTGCTTATTAGCACAGTAGTGTCCAGGAAATGGACCGCTTGTGTGGACTGGTCCAGGCTGAGGTTGATGGAAATTGTTGAAATCATGGTGGAATTCCTCAAGGGCTTCTTTTCCAGGGGTCTAGATGATGAAGATGTCATCAATGTATTGCAAGTGGAGTAGGGGAGTTAGGGGACGAGAGGTAAGGAAGCGTTGTTCTAAGTCAGCCATAAAAATGTTGGCATACTGTGGGGCCATGCAGGTACCCATAAAGCCTGGAAGAAAGAGAAACAGCAGCCGAAGAGCCATTTTGCCTGTGTTCTGACAGGAGGGTCAGTTCTATGTAGCTGCTTCAGAGTGATGCAGGATGGTCAGTGAGTTAAAGAGTGTACTCAAGACAAACAGAATGTTCCAAGAATTTAGGAGCAAAACTGTAAAAAGTTCTATTGTGCATGCCATAATGGTGATGTTTGCAGTTTATAACTTAGACACATCTGGAACAGAGAAGGCACCACTCTGATCCCAGGAGTATCCCCCTGCTGAATTTTAAGTTCCTGAACCAAGCTCCTAAGATGCAAGAGCTCTTCAAAAATACAGAAAAATTAACTAACATCAGTAAAACTGCTTATATATTTCACATTTCTCATTCTCAGAAACCACAGCACCAGTTCCGTGGAAATTTTTTTTATAAGATCAACCCAAGGCAGACAACAGCATGGTAAATTTCAGCGCAACTTGTTATAGTCTGGTAAAGTTATAAGAAAATGAAAAGGGGGGTGGAGTTGAATGGTAAATGTTAGGCAAACTTAATATACAGGTGGTACCAACATCTACTAAATAAAGCATGAATACTGCCTGTTTTGATTACTACAAATGAAGCCACTTCGTGGCATATTTTTTTATTTACTTACACATTCTGTTGAGGTATAATACGATAATAAGGGTTTAGTACATTTGGTGCATTTAAAATGGTCTCCTTTGTCCTGTACTCATTCTGGTGAAATAGTCTGTTATTTTACTTTATTCACATTGGTAACACATGTTTTAAGAAATGGATTTCATTGATTTCACTGTTTTCCAATTAAAATATTTAAAAGGTCTCACTTGAAATTATATAAACAGTTTTTTAATTGTATCCTCAGCAGGCACAAAGCAGTATAGTTCTATTGACTTCAACGGAGCTAAGCCAATTTACACAAACTGAGACTCTGTCCCTACTGTTTATTGCTTCAGAACACTGACATGGTTTTCCTCAATAGTACTGCTCTTCCACTGTCTTCCTTAGTCTATGTCACCTTCTATCCAATTTATAACATCTACAAAAAATAAAGTTGTCCACTTATAGGAAATCAAAAAGAAAGAGCTGAAACAAGCAATTGTTTCTAGGCAGTTGCTGTCCAGCTGTTGGGGTGCAAAGGGGAAAGTGACATCACTAAGAAGGGACCTCTGTTACTCATCCTACCTGCTACTGTGACATAATAATGGAGAGTTAAAGTCAGTGACTAGTTCATAAAATAGAATCCAAGAGGTATGTAGATAATGAAAATTTCCCCTCCTGAACCCTCCGAAAGGGAGAAGTGTCAGGATCTGCTTGGTGAGACTGGGGGTAGGGTTGCCATGCAGATGCCCTTGTCATGTCTTCTCCAGAACAGGAGGGTGGGCACCTTTAGACACTTAGAACATTAACGTTCCATTAACATATATTTTATTTTTTCTTTAAACCCTAGATCCATGATACAAGAGAGGTGTTATTTGGAAGTACACAAGCCAGGCGTCAAAAAGTGGTGAATTTATGTCAGTTAAGCACAAAGAGCTAGCATGGTAATTGGGAACAAATTAATATTAAATAAATAATTAAATATTTTAAAAGATCTGTTAGACAGTAGATGCCACTGGGGATAGTTTATATAAAACAAACAGGAACCCACACAGCACATGCCTATCACAACACTGATCAATTTGCATGTATGTTGTAACCTTTTCCATTATAACCTGACTCTAGCACCTCATCCCCCTCTCTAGATGAATACCACCAATCTGTTGGGAGTTGACTTCCTAAGCTTCCAATCCCCCTGAGTATGGATAGTGACTCATCAATGTTCCTAGCTCTAGGTCTCTGAAGCACTCCCCAGAATACAGACCCTGTGTCTGACATCTTACTTGGACAGTGGGACACTGCAGTCTGGCCGCCTTAGACTCTGGAACAAGTCAGCCCTCCGGAGCTCCCTGTTGCTTTAGACACATTCCCCCTCTATTCACTTGATTGTGGGAGCTCTGGTTTCTAGTTAAATCCTTCAGGGATAACATGGCAGTTCCTCATGGAATACAGATTTAGGAAAGGAATTTCTTAATCACAATTACTTTACTTTTGAAGGCACACTAAAGAGTTATAGATATTTGGAAAACAACAGAGTTATGAATGCAGCCCCCTTGAGTCTGATCACATCCCTCTCGCAAATTCTGGATTTAGTCAGCAAACTTATGCCAGGAAGCTTGTCCTGCCTTCTTGGACTGGTCTGCTCACATGTTGGTCAGCACCAGTTCAGAGAAGCAGTCACCTTTTAAAAATGTGTATTTCCCCTTCTTCGTTATGTGCTCCAGGTTGAGGAACAGCAGCACATTTTCTCAGCCCGCCTTCTCTGTAGAGTGTTCTTGTGGGTTACTATTATTAATTAGGATTACTTTTGTGCTTGCTAGTCACGGACCAGGACCCCATTATGCTAGGCACTGTACAAACACAAAACAAAAAGATGGGAGGTGGTAGTAGAGAGAGAATCAGAGCTGATGTCTCTCTCATTGTCAGCCCGCGCTGAAGAGTTCCACACGGAAGCATGAACACAATGTCCAGAACAGATTGACCATGGGTATTTAATCCAACATGAAGGTTACAATGTAAAGTGAAGTTTGCAATGAAGGTTACAATCACAAAATGGCATTCACAAAACAAAATGCAATTCACAATTGGACACAGACATCTCCCCAATCTGTCATATCACCCTTAAATTGTCTGTCTTTTTAGATGCAAACTCATCAGAATAGGGATCATGCCTTTCTCTTTGTTTGGAAAGCACCTTAGATGCAAAGGGTGTTACTGCAATATAAATATTAATAATAAAGATATGTATTTTGTGGGTTACTTCATTCCCAGCTGACTTCAATGAAGATAGACTTGGTATGAATTTTGCCCAATATATTGATAGCCAAAAGGCTGGATCCTTAGGTACATCAGAGTTCCACTTGGTACTAATGAGATGGAAAGGGTGGGTAGAGACATAAGAGACCTTTATTTTCTCTGATCCTGGGAGCAGCCAGGAACTAATTAAGACCACCTGCAAGTTACTACAGCTGCAAGTCTGCTTCAAATTTATGACAGAATAGGTCCCAGCAGTCAAGATGGACAACCGGAGTGCAGTGTGTTCCTGCCATGCCTCCTCCCAGGTCCTACGTAGATAGGGGTAATTTTAGGTCCCTTATCTGCTGCTGGAGCAGCACAAATGGCATTACCCTGCATCAAGGATTTGGACTTTTTTATATAAAAGATGCACATAATTCTGTACATCTGCAAACACTATACTTCAATGTTTCAGTATACATCAACATTTCAGACATACCAAAATTTTAAGGTATATCAAGTCACTTTTTCTCTAAATCTCACCTGAAGTCCTTCTTCTCTTTAGCTGATGTTTAACTTTTGCTGTAAAATATTTTGTAATTCTATGAATAAAGACTATTGTACAAAAATAAATTGTATTGCACTGAGCATATAGTACATGACAGTTTACAAGCAGTTTTTGAGGTTACAATGGACCTTTGCTAGCAGGTCTCATTATTAGTGTAACAAGGACTGAAACTTTTAGACTAGCATCAGCTGTACTTAAAGGTCACTCAGATGGACAATTTTGGTTATCAGCATACTGTAATTCTTTAAAACTTGAAGTTAATATTGATAAGGACATTGACTAGGACTAAGGAACACTAACCAACTTCTTAATCTGCATTAATGATTTAACTTTAAAAAGAAAAAAAAAGACCAAAAGAGTAATTTTAATTGGAAAAAGTATACATACTTTAGACACACAAGCAGAAAATACTGCCTTTTTGAGCATCTTTAGCACTAAAATACCTAAATATGTTTAGCACTACATTTTAGATAATATACTGGATACTTATGACCTAATCTGGTACTCATTCCTAAATTTATATTGTGAATAGTGAAATATGTGCGATCAGGCCATCTGCCTTAGATGCTTTTATGTCTGCATAAGGTTGGATCAAGGGATAAATGGTTCTTTCATTTTTCATTGTGTATTACCGTGTAGGAATACCCAGAAATCTAAATAGATTAAATACCAATATTATAGCAACCAACAGTGCATGTATTCTGATAAAAAAAGATTTTTCAAAAACACCAGACTATGGACCAGATTTTCAAAGAGCTTCAAACTGGATTCTAAATTTTATACATCCAAATGCCAATTGCATGAGCAAGTTTTAAACATTTGTACATATAAAAACTATGTTTAAAATAAAATACAAAATAGTAAAATAAAACAGACATTTTACTTTTGCTGGGATTTCAGCTTCTCTCTCAACACATAAATTACATGCTTTAAATTTCATATCAACACCATATTCATTCAAACAATACTACAATATAAAAATCATGGACAATGGGGCATAAAATAGGGTGTTAAAATGTTTGATGTAATATTGAATAACAAAAAAACATTTTATTGGTGATTATATTAATAGTAATTATAATTAGGGCTGTCAAGTGATTAAAAATTAATCGTGATTCATTGCACTGTTAAACAATAATAGAATACCATTAATTTAAATATTTTTGGATGTTTTCTACATTTTTAAATATATTGATTTCAATTACAACATAGAATACAAAGTGTACAGTGCTCACTTTATATTTATTTTTGATTACAAATATTTGCCCTGTAAAAAACCAAAAGAAATAGTATTTTTCAATTCACCTAATACAAGTACTGTAGTGCAATCTCTTTATCATTTGAAAGTTGAACTTACAAATGTAGAATTATGTGCAAAAAAAGCCTACATTCAAAAATATTTTTTTTAAAAAATTTTGGAGCCTGCATGTCCACTCAGTCCTTTTTCTTGTTCAGCCAATCACTCAGACAAACAAGTTTGTTTACATTTGCAGGAGATAATGCCCACTTCTTGTTTACAATGTCACCTGAAAGTGAGAACAGGTGTTCTCATGGCACTGTTGTAGCTGGTGTCGCAAGATATTTATGTTCCAGATGCGCTAATGATTCATATGTCCCTTCATCCTTCAACCACCATTCCATGGGACATGCTCAATAACAATCCAAAGCAGTGCAGACCGATGCATGTTCATTTTCATCATCTGAGTCAGATGCCACCAGCAGAAGGTTGATTTTCTTTTTTCGTGGTTTGGGTTCTGTAGTTTCTGCATCAGAGTGTTGGTCTTTTAGGACTTCTGAAAGCATGCTCCACACCTCATCCCTGCCAGATTTTGGAAGGTACTTCAGATTCTTAAACCTTGGGTCAAGCGCTGTAGCTCTCTTTAGAAATCTCACATTGGTACCTTCTTTGTGTTTTGTGAAATCTGCAGTGAAAGTGTTCCTAAAATAAATAATGTGCTGGGTCATCATCTCAGATTGCAATAACATGAAATATATGGAAGAATGTGGGTAAAACACAGAGCTGGAAACATACAATTTTCCCCCAAGGAGTTCAGTCACAAATTTAATTAACACATTTTTTTCCATCAGCATGGAAGCATGTCCTCTGGAATGGTAGCCAAAGCTACAAAAGTGCCATGCAAATGCCTGTTCTCACTTTCTGGTGACATTGTAAATAAGAAGAGGACAGCATTATCTTCTGTAAATGTAAACAAATTTGTTTGTCTTAGCAATTGGCTGAACAAGAAGTAGGACTGAATGGACTTGGAGGCTCTGAAGTTTTACATTGTTTTGTTTTTGAGTGCAGTTATGTAACAAAAAAAATCTACAATCTAGCATGGAGGATAGGTCCATCAATGGCTATTAGCCAGGATAGACAGGGATGGTGTCCCTAGTCTCTGTTTGCTAGAAACTGGGAATGGGCCACAGGGGATGGATCACTTGATGATTACCTGTTCTGTTCATTACCTCTGGGGCACCTGGCATTGGCCACTGTCGGAAGACAGGATACTGTGCTAGATGGACCTTTGGTCTGACCCATTATGGCCATTCTTATGTTCTCATTTGCAAATTGCACTTTCATGACAAAGAGATTGCACTACAGTGCTTGTATGAAGTGAATCGAAAAATACTATTTCTTTTATTTATCATTTTTACAGTGCAAATATTTGTAATAAAAATAATATACACTTTGATTTCAATTACAACACAGAATACAATATATATGAAAATGTAGAAAATATCTAAAATATTTAATAAATTTCAGTCAGTATTCTATTGTTTAACAGTGTGATTACAACAGCAATTAATCACAATTAATTATTTTAATCGCGATTAATTTTTGAGTTAATCGTATGAGTTAACTGTGATTAATCAACAGCACTAATTGTCATTACTCAGTTAATAATAACAGTAATGGACGACTGGCCTGGACAGCTTGCAAGCTAAAAGACATATACACAGAAGATGAGAAACTGGATTGTGCTTGTTTCCCTCCTACACAAAAATTATAAACTCACTTCTTGTGTGCCTCACAGAAGTGGGTTTTTAAGAAGCATGTGAATTAGAAGAATGTAGACTTGGTGTTCAGAGGTAAGTTAACTGTGGCACAAAGAGGATAAGTGAATTGCCCAAAGACTCAAACGATCTTGCCTTTTCTCTATTCCTCCCTGCCTCTTCCACTCTCATCTGTGCCTTCTTCTATGTAAACCTATAAGTCTGAAACACTCTCTTTGACCTTGTTTTCTTTGATTCCTTCCTCAAGGCTTTCTGTGGGCATGTGGAATGCTGACACAGAAAAGCAAAGACTACTTCAGCTACTTTGTAACCATTTTAAGAATAAAAAAAGTACTTAAACTTGAAAAAAAAATAGCAAAAGCAAAACAACCTATGCAATTCAATCTTATCGATTGAGCATTTTCTCTCACCGGCTACTTACCTTCTCTACTACTGAAGTCATACTCTGAAGCTGCTAAGGCATTTTTTAGCTAACACAACTTCTACCTACCCTTGAAGTAGAAAACTGAGGATTCAGCCCGCCCCAGCCAGTACATAGTGCTGCTTCAAGAGCAGCATTCAGGCCAGGCAGCAGCAAACTGAGGCTCCAGCATAAACTACATTCACACAAATAAAGCAAAAACGTAAAGTTCTGTCCACTTCCAACTACCACACCCTCTTTGAAAGAGTCTGCTTGTTCCCTGATGCCTTTAGAACACAGTCCTCTCCTATCAATCAACAACAAAAATCAACCCCCCACCAAGGGATATGTATTAAACATCACTGCCCAATATATTTGCTTTTTTCTTATATCCCATTATTATTTTTCACCTACATACTGTCTACGTACATCCCAATTCTGCAGACTTATGCACGTGGTGAACTTTAAGCAAGTGAGTAGTTCCATTGACTGGGAATGCTGAGTTGTGTCAATCTTTGCAGGGCCCTACTAATAAACTCTTTTGGGCAGAGATAGATGTTCTTTATATTTCTCTGTAAAGGTCACTGCTCATGTTTGATACTAAGTAAATAATTTCTATTATATTGATTGTTATGCAATAGAGCTTAGGTGTCCTAACTGTCTCTCATGTGTGTTAGCCAGAAACTCATCTGACCTCCCACTATACAAACAGTGAAGTCGAATAGTGAATAATATAAATTAATGTATTTTATGGAGTTGCAGAAATATTCAGAATTTCATTTGCTACATTTTTCAATCTATTTGGATTTCAAAAGTTTGCAGTTGTGAAATGTTATACTAACAATTCTTACTGTGTAAATAAAAATTAAATAAAATAAATAACAAGCACAGCCATATTGTGACAGCGATCCTATCTCCTATTAGTATGGTACACAATGTGTATTAATTCATGGGGCTGGCCATGACAGCAGTGTTGTTCCTCCTGGCAGGACAGCCCTGAGTATTATTCTACCCCAAATCCAAAATGCATTTCACACACTTGTCCCTGTACTTCTTGCCCTTCCTTATCAGACCATGGAAGAATAAAGCAGCTTAAAGTGGTAGGTTCAAATAACACAGGAGACCTTTTTTCTATTTCTGAGAATGAAGACAGTTGTGGCTCTCCTTCAACATTCTGTTCTGGATTTGTTCCTCCACTTTTACCTACCATTGGGACCAGAGAATGATGTGGTTTTATTTAACTGTGTGGTATCACAAGGATGTAAGTACTTCCCCCCGTCTAAGACTGAAGCAGCATTTCCTGTAAGTGAAAGTTGTATGTGCATGGTATGCTATGCCTGAACAAATACAGGCTGGGTAATGACAGTCTCTCTCCCTTAATTAACTGGAGAAAAATAAGATGGCTGTAGACCGGGCAAAAAGCTAAAACTTTTGTGTAGGGAACCATCCTGCTTTGGTCAGAGCTTTTCAAGTGACTCACCATGTTGGCAGATGTCAGAACCCTGCATAAAGCTGAAGTTCTGCTCACTCTGTGGTAACTGCATCTCCAACCTTTACATAAGGGACGTGAGAGAGGCTTTCTAGAGAGGGAACTAGGACAGAGCAGGAATTTAGACCATTCACAATGAGCTATTAGGCCTCTTCCTTTTATAACTGTATTAACTATACACTTATCCCATTACAGCAAAAAGATCCAAATTAACTGAATGCTCTGCCCTCCTCTTTTAGTTTAGATGATTTAAACTTCAAAACCATTTCTTAATCTTCAAATGCAAAATAGACCTGCTTTTTTGTTGAAGCAGCATCAGGATAAGAATATTACTTATCAAAAAACATTTAAGAATATTTAAGTCATCCACCAAATACACACATTTATATCATGTAATTAGTGTGTGCTCCTATTTTTCTTTACAGGCACTCAAACCTTTAGGAGTAAGACTTAGTTGTCAACAGAAAACTCAGACAAAAAAGCATATCAGCCATCTGAATAAAGTTGATTTGCCTACTTTCACAGATCAAAATGTAGACAACAGTAAGATAAACTCTTGCACAGCTAGGCATTGATATCTCTTTTGGCAATCTTTACTTTTAAAAATAAGTTTGTTTTTGATTATGGTTGACAACTGAAAAATAAATCCTTTGTTGTGGATACCAGAATATAGATGATGAAAGAGGGAGGCAAGGAAAGAAGGGAAGCTAATGTTTCTGAATACTGACACAGAGTTTTGTAAGAGCTGGCTCAAATAAGTCTCTGGAGCCACAATGGTTCTGTGACATAACTCAGGAAACAATATTTCATAAATCGTTTTGTCAAACTTCTTTTTACTGTGAGCTGACTAACCCATGTAGCTGTTCTTTTAAGGTGGACTACATAAATGCCAGTTAATTTATTGAAATTTCCAGAAGCTTAAGAAAAACACACACACACAGATGAGGATGAGTTAACAGTGGCTATGGGAAGCTATTTTACTTCCTGTCTTATTACACTTATAACTGAGTATGAAAAAAAGTGAATAGCAACTATTACATATTGATGGCAGATCTCAAAATGGGTAAACTATTACACCAAATTAGCTAAACTAGATTTCATAAGATTTAATTTTTTAATGTATTTTATTTGTATTTTAATGTATTTCAGGTTTAGTGCTGGAGATAAAAAGAATAGATTTTATATTTGTATATTATGTTGGTCTAATGGAGAGCTCCCGAATACTCCCAGCTCCTCTACTAACTATGAGCAAAAACCAGAAGCCCAGCAAAGTACCAACACTTCAATTTTGGAAAAGGGAAGTGTAGGGTGCCTAACTCCTCCTAGCCTCCAACCTTCATGAAAGTTCAGGAGTAGGATCGATGAGCTGTGGTGAGAACCCCACCAGAGCTCTTCAGCTGGAACATGGTGACCATTCAATATAATTAAGATAATGAAGGTGAACTGAGGTTCATTTGTCATTTGTGGCATAAATCAGAGGCTCTATTATCTTCTATGACTATCCTACCTTATATCACTAATTTCTGGAGAAATTCCTCTTTATTTAATTTGTCCTTCTTGGCAAAAGTACCGTATATACTCGTTCATTAGCCCGTTCGTTTATAAGCGGACCCCCCAAGATGGATAGGTACAAATAGTAAAAACTGTTGGCAAACTTTGGCTCCCGACCCATCAGGGTAAGCCACTGGCGGATTGGGACGTTTTGTTTACCTGGAGCATCTGCAGGCATGGAGCCCCTCAGCTACCTGTGGCTGCAGTTTGCCGTTTCCAGCCAATGGGAGCTGCTGGAAGTGGCACGCTCCAGGTAAACAAAATGACAATGTGTTAGATATTCAATTCAATGATTTCATAGAGTTTAAAATGATCAAATTTTGGTGTAGACCCATTTATAAGCCAACCCCTGCTCTTTGATGTGTTATTTTTTTACCAAAAATATTCAGCTTATGAACGACTATATACGGTACTTAAAAGTTGTTTTGTTGTTTTGTTTTTCCTGCTCCGCTGCAATTTTATCTTCATAATACTAAGTTTCAATCAAGATTATGGTACAGTCTTACCTCCTGTAATGGCACTGGTTTAGGTGACCACAAATTTTAATTTGATTGGAATTGAGTCTAACAGAGTTCAATTAGTAATGAAAGAGGTGCCGGGGCTCAAGCAATTTTTTTACTTTCATAACTGATGCAGCAAGCCCAGAGGTGCCAGGGCTATGAACTATCATGCCTAGGGGTGCTGGGGCTCAGCCCTGGCAATTAGGGTTGCCAACTTTCTAATCACACAAAACTGAACACCCCTGGCCTGCCCCTTCCCCAAGGCCCTGCCCCTCCCCTGCTCCGGCTGGGGGTGCGGGCTCTGGGGTGGAGCCGGGGATGAGGGGTTTGGGGTGTGGGAGAAGGCTCTGGGCTGGGACAGGGGGTTGGGGTGTAGGGGGGTATGGGCTCCAGGTGGGAATGAGAAGTTCAGTGTGCAGGAGAGGGCTTTGGGATGGGACAGGGGGTTCGGGTGCGGGGGGGGGAGGAGGGCTCTGGTTGGGGGTGTGGGCTCTGGGGTGGAGCTGGTGATAAGGGGTTTGGGGTGCAAGAGGGGGCTCAGGGCTAGGGCAGGGTGTTGGGGGAGTACAGGTTTTGGGAGGCAGGTTGGGTGTGGGAGGGGACTCTGAGCTGGGGCATGGGGTTAGGGTGAGGGAGAGGGTTCAGGGTGTGGGGTCAGAACAGCACTTACCGCGACTCCAGGGACCTGGTGGCCACTCCCAAGAGTCGTGCAAAGCTAGGGAAGGCAGGGAGCCTGCCTTAGCCCCAGGACCCCGCTACTCCATCGACCACACTTTAACAGCCCAGTCAATCCCTTTTCGACCGGGCATTCTAGTTGAAAACCAGATGCCTGGCAACCCTACTGGCAAGCTAGGGCACAAATTAAGCACTGGAGTCTAAAGAGTTGTGTTAGATGCTTCATTTTTTGATACTATTGCTTCTCATTTTGTTCCAGTACTGTCAGTTTACAGCCATCAGCAGCTGTACGTGATCATTAGGCCCCATCCCACTTACTTACAGGCCTTCTTAGAGTTCAGTTTGGGACCCCATGCTTTTAAGAATTGACATTTTCAGATTGGTGTTAATTATTAATTATTATTATACATTATCTGTACCTATTATTTTTATTATTCTGAAGACCAATGCTCCCCTACTTCCAATCTCCATTTATAGCTCCCCGGTTCTGTGCCGGCATTGATACTGCATGAGTTACAGTAGCCTAGAGCAGGGGTTTATCTAACTTATGTTACTGGCATTAAGCTGAGTACTAACATAGTTAAGCAGAGCTCCATCTGCCCTCTGGTACAACCCTCCGCCCCTTGGGATGCTCTCTAAGTTATAGGGAACTGGAGAACTCTCTGCTGGCCATTTACAGCCACTATTTGGCCCCTTTATTTCACCTGACAAGTACAAAGAAGCTGGTATACAAAGAATCACATTGTAATCGTTGACCTGATGCAGCTCAGGAAATCTTGGTTTGTGGCTTCCAGTGGAAGCTACTCTGCGCATACAGGATTGACGTTGCATATCCTATTTGGACCTAAATATAGTATGATCTTTATTCTGTAATATAAATTGGCTAGGAACACAATTTTGACTACCTACTTTAAGAATTCACCAGCCTTCCCAGTTGTCATCATAACTTACTACTTTGCAATTACGGATATTACAAATCTATTTAAAAATTAACACCAATAAAACTAAAATTTTGATAATTCCTTTTTGTAATTTGATTCTGGACTAAGTCTGATGATCATCAGACTCTCCTCTTTCCTAAATGACTAGGGGTTTGGAGTGTTAATGGATTTAGCTCAAGGCTCATGTTTGCTCTTCCTTTTCCAAAATGTTTGATTTTTACCCATGTCATTTAACACTGTCAAATGTTCATGCATATTTTTGTAAAATATACATAAAATATAGGTCTGATTATTGTAAACATTGGTCTTCTTACTGTTAAGTCTTTCACCACTGTTCATTTAACCTATTATGGATATTTGAGAATATAATATTGCATTTATTTCACTGGGATCCTGATAAACAACATTTAAACTATGAGGCTGCATTACAGACTAAAAAGTTATTGCAAGCTTTCCTCCTCCTATTAAACTTTCACATTTTCACCATATAATATTGATCAATCTGAGAATGGCAACTACTGGACTTCTATTTTATTTTTACAAAACTTAATGTGAATGTTAGCAGACCTGGTAGTAACACTGGTGGGATTTTTTTTTGGTAAAATTCAATAGTGTAGACAAAAGCCACATACACTAATAATGGTAGGCTGTGCGCCCAAATGCTTACATAAGTAACAGTAATGGTTTGGACTTAGTGTTTTTCATCTGTAGATTTCTAAGTGCATTACACAGATTGGTAGGTATTACCACTTCACAGAATTCACAACTAAGCACAGAAATCTGAAGCAATTTGTTTGGGGTCACTATAATCTATTGTATGCATCTAGCAGGCTGGAGATCTGGACTCTGTTTCCCAGCTCTGCCACAACTTTATACGTGACTTCAGGAAAACTGATTAATCTCTCTGTGTCTCAGTTAGCCCATCTGTAAAATGGAGATGATAATATTTGACTGTCCCATGGGGTGGGTATGAGGCCTTACTAAATAAGGTTTGAAAAATGTAAAGCATTAACATGGCCATATAGGAAAAACAGACAATGAAACTTCAGGTTTCGAGCACTCTGTTCCTTTCTGCAGGTCAAAGTGGACATTTTGGTGAGCTGGTAACAGCAGATTTCCTAAAACTCTGACCTGTCCTGGGAGGACACTGTGTCCAGGTCAGTTTGGAATCAGGGCTAGGAGAGATATGGGCAGGCAGTAACAAACAGCAAGGGCAAAGTAAGGGGCAACCAACAGTAAAGGGGATAAAGGTAGTAAACAGTGAAGGGTGGTGGGCAGGTGAAGCAGGCAGCAAACAGTGATGGGGGACTCAGGCAGGGCAGGAGAGGCAGGCAGCAAAATGTGGGAGAGAGGAGATCCACAAGGGGGACATGCACTGCAAGGGGGAGTGGATCATGCAAGACAATGGTGGTGGGGATCTAACTCGTCTCTTTCCCAGTCTGGCTCCTCATCCCAAACCCAGTCTTCTCACCCAGACTGTCCTAGTTTCCAATTCCATCTTCTCATCTCAGTGCCAGCCTCCTTGTCCAGTCAGTCACAGTCTCCCTCTTCCCCCGGTTCTTCATCCGATCTCTCTCTCCCTCAACCCTGGCCCCCAGTTGCTTCCTATACACACACATTCCCCATTCCCACTGGCTCCCAATCCTAGTTTCCCTCCCTGGGATCTTCATCCAATCTCAGTGCCCCCGCTTCTCCCCCTGACTCCTTTTTCCAGTCTTTCTGGGCAGAAAAGTCCAGTTCTCTCTTCATAACCTGGCTCATCATCACATATCTCCCCACTCCTCACCTCCTTCACCCTGTCTCACTGCTTCTCAGTACCATTCTCCTTGCCCAAATAATCCCAATCTCCACCCCCACCATCCACTCATAACCACCCCCTCATTTACTGGCTCCCAATTCTCCCCATTTCCCTTCCCAATTCCCAGTCACAGTCTCCTTGCCCAGCCAGTCACAGTGCTCCCACCCTGGGTTTGAGTCCGCATTGCACTGCCCAGCCAATGGGTCCCACATAGCTCCCTGGGGGAGGGATAGCTCAGTGGTTTGAGCATTGGCCTGCTAAACCCAGGGTAGTGAGTTCAATCCTTGAGGGGGCCATTTAGGGATCCGGGGCAAAAATTGGGGATTGGTCCTGCTTTGAGAAGGGGGTTGGACTAGATGACCTCCTGAGGTCCCTTCCAACCCTGATATTCTATGATACCCTGCCCTAGTCTTCTTGTTCAGGCAATTCCAGTCAGCCCCTCTCACCTCAACTCCTAGTTTCTACCGACCCCCCAGGCTCTTTGTCCCAATCTACTCATCCCGCAAGACCAGCTCTTGTCCCCTTGAATCAGGCAGCTTCCTCCTCCATGCTGCCTGGGCCCAGCATGTCACTGAGAGAACAGGGGAGACAGGCTCCCTGTTCTCAGTTCAGATGTCTAGGTCTGGCATGGCCCACAACAGTCCAGAACTCCACCTGCAGGGAAATTTCTGCTCACTCCTGGACTGCAGCATGCTTAGTGAAGATGGACTTTAGCTGCTAAAATTGAACTCTGTATTGAACATGTGCAAACTGTGATTTTGCAAAAGCTTATAACTTGGACAAAACTGGGAAGATTTTCATGGTGATGACCAAAGGCCCATTCCTGACACAGAGGTCATTCCACACCAAATTTCAAATTCCTGCTCCAAAGCATGGGGGTCCTTGACCTTCTCAAAGGAAGGTCAACATAATTTTTTTAATATGGGCCAAACAACATATTTTTCCCTTCCTTTGTTCTCAGAAATGGCTGAACTGGTTTGGCTGCATTTTTATTTTTTTATTTTTTATTTTTTTGAACATTTCAGCCTGAGGCAGATACTCGGTCATGAAAATTTTAGCTCAAATGATTAAAGTTTGCCAAAGTTATAAGTAACCAAAAACAGGGTCTTATAATGGAAAGGCAACCTTAATAACAGACAGTGCTAACAAACCCCGCTATAAATAAGCATAAATTTGTTTAGCATAGCTGGAATAGCACAAATTAATTTCAATGAAGAAATAATATTATGTTACAAAAGTAATGTGAATTTTGAAATGTGTTTCTAAAAATGATAGGAATTTAGTTTCCTATATATATCACCTTTGATTTGAGAAAAAACGGTTATAGGAGGCACAGAAGAAGAGATATGTCAAAACCATTAAAATTAGAATGATCTACCATATTACAAAAACAATTTAATGTGTTTACACTGCCATGTCATGTAACACAATGTGATATGGATACATCATCAGAACTCATTACAATGTCATATGAAGTGCAACAAGATTATTATGAGATGCTCTAAGAATGAAATGAAATGTAACAAAGTAATGCAGTGCGTTGATGAAATTTCATCTCCACTTTAAATATTTTAGAGATTTTTCTTTTTACATCCCCAGTTGTCATCATGAAGTTATTTTGTATCTTATCTTAAATACTTCAGTGCTCCAGTTTATCCTCATGACCACAATGGTACAAGGAGGTCAGGACAACCTGCTCTGGATGACAGGAAGCACAAAAATAACTCTGATGGCTAAATATAATATCAACAATAATAATAGATACTGTGGTAATCTCAACAAGATACTATCAGTTTGCTGAAAGTTAAGTGTTGGGGTGGAATCTATTCAGAAATCCCTTTGGTATTCTCTTCACACAGAAGCCTAGAAACTATTTTATTAAATATTAATAACAACATAAAAGACATTTGGGCTTATTTTCATTTTAATTAGCCATAATATATATGCCATTCACTTTGAAACCAAATGCTGTTCCTTTGAATTAACCTGCAGGGGGTACTGGAAAAGTGAGGCAACCAGCATTTAGATATTTCTCCTCTCTCCAAGAGATAATTAACATCTAATCTTTGTAAACCATCCTAACATTACCTGATCCCCATATATGAATCTTATATTGATTCCAAAAATTTAAGCACTATGGGTCTATTATAGCACCAGGTCAGGCATGTCTTATAATCCAGCAGAACTCAGTAATTGAATAAAGATACTAACACTGCATCTAACTGCTGACTCTGCAGAGGGAACAAGAATTCATACTGGATGAGACAAAACTTACAGTAATCACTGAGGGAGGAAACCAAACAAGCATATATAGAGCCAGTTAAATTTTTCAGGGAAAGATCAGGGTGACCAAAGCACAATGACCTAATGCTAGCCAAAGCAGCCCAGAGGAATAAGAAGGGTTTTGGAAAATAATACTGGGATAAAGAATGAGAAAGTTAGATAATCAAAACACAGAAGACGAAATCAGTGATAATTATAAAGAGGCTGAGATACTTATTTGAATCAATCTTTAATAAGAAAAATAAAGAAAAGCAGATATAAACTATTACCAAGTAATGAAGACTTTTCATTATAACTTATGAGCAAAACAACAATTTTTTCACTAGCCTTATTCTCAAACATCTGAAACATTTTGGCTTAACTGCCCCTCTCCCCACCCCACAAAAAAATCAGTCTGAGACAGACTTGGCATAGAGAATTTCAGTCCAAATTGTTGAAGGTTGGCAAAGTTATAAGCAACTGAAAACAGAATCTTATAATGGGAAGTGTCAAGCAAAGGCAGTGCTATGATCCCTCCCTATAACTTTGCTACGAGCCCTGCCTATAACTAAATACAGATATACACATATATATATATACACACACACACACATACGCACATATATACACATACACACAGGGACAGTGGAAGAGTTTTTCACCTCCGCTCTGGCCCCTGGGCTGCAAGGCCTGTGCTATGCCTAATAAAGGAGCAGAGCAGAATCTCACCCATGGTTCTCAATACCATATGCAAGCCAAAAACCAAACTGACTGAGATCAAAGAAATCTAACGCTTTTGTTGTCTTGTCACAAACTTCCCTAAAAACATGTTCAATCCAGTGCTTATGATGCAGAATTTTAAGTGTTTCATAACCTATCATACGTAAGAAAAATGGGTAAGACCTGACAAGTTGAAATTGACAAATGAGAGTCTGGGTTGTTCATATGGCAGTCAAGGACTAATCAGTTTGTAGGTTTGGATACAAGTAAGTTACTGGCAACAAGTAAGTAATTTTGAGAACCTTTTCCATCCACTCTCACTACAATTTTAGTTAATGGAAAACAGCAATTCAATATGAAAGACTATTAGTAACACCGCGAAAAAGATTTCATAAGATCTAATTACAAAGAATCTATTTTTACAAGTTAAAGCACAGTAAACATAATAAAAAGGAAAAATTAACAAAAGACAATTAACAGAGAGCAGCCATCTTGCAGTCTGGTGATGTAGGTTAGGACAAAGGAAACAGCTCACCATTGAAATAAATGAAACATCGGACAATTTCAAAGTTGTTGTAAGGCGATTACTGTTTTTTAAAAATTTGGTTAATTTAACAGTAGTTAAACCCTTTAATAATAATAATAAAAAAGCATTAAAAACTTACAACAACTTTGAAAAAATCTGATTTCCCATTCATTCCACTGCAATGGTGAAATGCATTTCTTTATCTCAACCTACTTAACTGGAATAGACTTCTTGCTGCGAAGTATCAGAAAAACATCAGCCCCCACAGAGAATGACTCCATCACTATTCACTGAATGGAGATATGGAAAATGATAAGTATTTCTAAAATCTTTTGAAAAATATTTTTGATATATACAACCTTACGTAGCATGTACTCAATTTAAGTATGCATCACAGTTTTCCTTTAATAAAAACATTGCTTGGATCTCTGTAGGCCAAACATTAAAAAAACAACTAAGAAAAAAATGCATCACAGGACTTATGAATACTTTTAAGTAATACATTTATTTAAAGGTTTAGGCAAAAAGAGAATGTCTCTTTATTGTAACATATGGCCTTTTAATACTGATTCATAGAATACTAAAATTATCACACAGCTATCAGACCTAAATGAGCACGAGAGTTTGAAACAGATGAGAACCTGAGAACACTTTCCTCTGTTACAATAAAAGACAGTTATCTAACAGTTCTACATATAAGAAGAAATTCACCTCACTGAAGAAGGCCTGCCCTCAGAACTTGACACCACCTAAACCTACTTAAAACCTCAATATAGTGCTTAATTGGGGCTTAAGTGGATGCACAAGGATTTTGCAGGCCACCTGTGCTAGAATGAATTTCATCCAAAGGGCTCTGGTGGTGACAAGGGGCATGCAAAACAGCCCTAGGCACGGAGGTGAATTTCACCCTTTTCAGTATTTCAGTGTATCTGCTGATTAGAGCGGTGTTCTGAACAGCCTAAACTCTTAACTTTGTTCCTGCAACACATTATTTCTCAAATTAAACGTATTATACATGCAAAACTCTCAGACAAGAGCATTTCTAATACACACACTCTCTCCCCCCCCCCCCCCCCCCACATACACACACTTAATGCTTCCAAACTACAGAACCATTTAAAGCATTTTAACAATCAAATAAATTTGGTTATAATTAATCTTGTATGTTTATTATACACATAAGTGTATTATATGAACTGCAAATCAAGCCTATTTTAAATATAGTCTTGTTAAAACTACAATGATGAAATTAGGGGGATTTGTTTTTGTTTGTTTTTTTTGGTTAAATACAAAATCCAGTTTAATAGTCAACCAAGACAGTAAATAATTTTTAAATGACTGGTGATTATATTATTGGTTAATAAAGTCAAAACAGCATATAAGACCTAGATGTACAAAACTAACATTAAAAGTTTCATGAAAACACAAAAATGTTTAATACAGTAAATGCACCATCATTTTAAACATTAGCAAAGAGCTTGGACTAAACATTCAATAATCTTCAAGTAGTATGTTACTGGCTTCCCATTGACTTCAATGGACTCTGGATCAGGCCCCAAATGGCTCTCTCCATAGACATACAGCAGACAGATGACATTTTAAAACAGAAAATACTCAGAAAGTGACCTAGCATCTCAAACCACTTTGAGGAAACCTTAATTCAAACTATCACAAAAGCAAAATACCAGATAAAAGAAAGCCGATGAACCGGCTATTGATTGTCTATGTCAGAATTCTCTATAGAAATACGAGCTTTCTTTTTTTCCATCTTGTGTTTCTCTTCTAGTTTTTCTTTATGGGATGAACTATATGTTTTCTATATGTTTTGATGTGCTAGGGTGCCTTCTGAACATTTGCCATTTGAGCTTTTTCTTCTTCTTCTTCTTCTTTTTAAGTACCCAAGAAGCAGGCTGGTTACCCAAATTATTAAAACAGTTTGCCTATCAAGCCACTTCTTTTTACTGGATTTGTTTTAAAAATTAAACTGCTGAGGTTTACTCTCATTTGCATTGATCATAGAAGTATGACATTTCACATTTCTTTTAATTGTTTTTTTTTAAATGTGCCTATACAGAAGTCACCTCCTGCAAATGCTTGGCTCATAAGGGAAGTTCCATAAAATATTTAAAAGAACACAGTATCTGTTTCTAGTAGATGTGCTTACAATGACTA
The DNA here is from genome assembly GCF_965140235.1 of Caretta caretta. Taxonomy (NCBI): domain Eukaryota; kingdom Metazoa; phylum Chordata; order Testudines; family Cheloniidae; genus Caretta; species Caretta caretta. The sequence goes on along the minus strand of NC_134210.1, from coordinate 85,078,562 downwards.
AAAGTTTCTATAGTGACACGTTATCTTCATATTTTTACTTAAAGTTCTGACACCATTTCTATTATAAGCACCTATGATTTCAAGGGTCTAGGAAACAATTATGAACATTTATGCTGAAATTTGATGTAGAAAATCTAAGGCTAATAGTAATTGTTTTTAAATCAACTTTTTGATCCCAAATACACAGGGTGGGGGAGGTAAAAAAAAGTATATTCAAGTTTATTGCAGAAAGGAAAGGAAAGGAGAAAAGACCTCGATGGTAGCACTCTCTGAAATGCTCCCATTCCATGTCTGTGGCCAGTTAAACATGCAGTACTGCAGGGCCTGAACGCGTGGACAAGATGATGGTGCTTTGAGGAGGGATTGTGTGGTTTATTAGTAACTGGAAAACCTTTTGGGAAAGGAGGCGCCTACACAGGATGGGGGGGCTCCACCTAAACCAAAATGAGCAGACTCTGACCAGCAGAGGAGTTTTTGAACTAATGACTGGGGGAAAGCCGACAAGTGTGGAGGAACACACACTTCAGACAGAGAAATCCTTTACGGGAGGCTTTATTAAAGTGAATAATCTATATCCTAGTAAAGGGGCATAAAAGCTTATGAAGTACCGGTAGGAACTAAAGAGAAACAGTCAAATGAAAAAGAGTCCCATTCAGTTACATCACATGAAGGCAGACAACTAAATGTTGACAAATTTTATAAATACTTCTATACAAATTCTAGAAGTCTAAATAATAAGATGGGTGAACTTTTGTAACTGGTATTAAATGAGGATACTGATATAATAAGCATTCCAGAAACTGGTAGAATGATGATAATCAGTGGGACATGGTAACACCAGCATACAAAATATACAGGAATGACAAAGTAGGTCATGCTAGTGAGGGAGTGGCGCTATAGGTGAAATACAGTAAAAATCTTAAATGAATCAAACTGTACCATAAAATATCTACGGATAGAAATTTCATGCTTGAATAATAAGAGTATAACAGAATGAATATACTACTGACCACCTAACCAGAATGGCGATGGTGAGTTTGAAATGCTCAGGGAGATTAGAGAGGCTACATAAAGAGACAACAGATTAATAATGGAGGAGTTCAACTATCCCCATATTGACTGGGTATATGTCACCTCAGGATGGGATGCAGAGATAAAATTTCTAGGCACCATTATGACTGCTTCTTGGAGCTGCTAGCCCTGAAACCCACAAGGGAAGAAGTAATTACTGTCGATACTTATTGTATCCTAAGTGGAGCACAGGATCTGGTCCAAGAGAAGCATATAGCTGAACTGCACAGTAGTAGTGACCATAACATAATTAAATTTAACCTACTAGAGAGGGGAAAATACCAAAGAAACCAACCACAATAGCATTTAACTTCAAAAGGGGGAATTACACAAAAATGAGGAAGCCAGCTAAATGGAAATAAAAAGGAACAGTCACAAGAATGAAATGCCTGCAAGCTGCATGGAAACTATTTTAAAACATCATAGTAGGGACTCAAATTGTATGTATAGCCCAAGTTCAAAAAACAGTTAGAGGACAAAAAAATGACACCATGGCTAAACAACAGAGTAAAGGAGGTAGTTAGAAGCAAAAAGACATCTTTTAAAAATTGGAAGTCAAATGCTACTGAAGAAAACAGAAAGGAGCATAAACTCTGGCAAATCAAGTGTAAAAATATAATTAGGCAGGCCAAAAAAGAATTTGAAGAGCAATTAGCAAAAATCACAAAAACTAACAGAAAAATTTTCTGAAGTACATCAGAAGCAGGAAGTCTGCCAAACAATCAATGGGGCCACTGGATGATCTAGGTGTTAAAGGAGCACTCAAAGATGACCAAGGCCATTGCACAGAAGCTAATGAATTCTTTGCATCAGTCTTCACTGCAGAGGATCTGAGGGTGATTACCACACTCGAGCCATTCTTCTCAAGAGACAGAATGTGGGACTGTCCCACGCTGAAGTGTCAATACAGGGGGTTTTGGAACAAACTGAAAAATTAAACAGTATAAGTCACCAGGATCAGATGGAATTCACCCCAAAATTCTGAAGAAACTCAGATATGAAACTGCAGAAGTACTAACTGTGGTTATGTAATCTATTGCTTAAAAATCAGCCTCCGTTCCATATGACTGGAGGATAGCTAATGTAATGCTGGTTTTGAAAAAGGCTCGAGAGGAGATCCTGGCAATTACAGGCTAGTAAACCTAACTTCAGTACCAGGCAAATTGGTTGAAACCATAGCAAAGACCAGAATTATCAGACACATAGATGAACACGGTATGTTGGGGAAGAGTCAACTTGACTTTTGTCAAGGGAAATCATGCTTCACCAATCTAAGAGAATTCTATGAGGGGGTCAAAAAGCATATGGACAAGGGTGATCCAGTATCAGTAACTGGTTAAAAGATAGGAAACAAAGGGTAAGAATGAATGGTCAGTTTTCATGGTGGAGAGAAGTAAATAGAGGGTCCCCCAAGGATCTATACTAGGACCAGTGCTGTTCCAAATATTAATAAATGATCTGGAAAAAGAGGTAAACGGTAGGGTTGGCAAAGTTTGCAGGGGATACAAAATTACTCAAGATAGTTAAGTCCAATGTTGACTGTGAAGAGTTACAAAGGGATCTCACAAAATTGGGTAAGTGGGTGACAAAAATGGCAGATGAAATTCAATGTTGGTAAGTACAAAATAATATACATTGGAAAACATAATCCCAACTGTACATACGAAATGATGGGGTCTAAATTACCTGTTACCATTCAAGAAAGAGTGTCATTGTGGCTCAGTGTGGCAGTGGCAGTCAAAAATGCTAACCAATTTATTTGAGCATAAGCTTTCGTGAGCTACAGCTCACTTCATCGGATAAGCTCATGAAAGCTCATGCTCAAATAAATTGGTTAGTCTCTAAGGTGCCACAAGTACTCCTTTTCTTTTTGCGAATACAGACTAACACGGCTGTTACTCTGAAATCTAGTACATAGTATCTGTTTTTTAAAATTCAGAATATATATTTGGACATAATGATCTCAAATGAATATATCTCCACTTGTATTCCATGGAATATTTTTCCTCTTGCATCTTTAGCAACTTTATTGGAAACTGAATTTAAGTGGATCTTAAAATATAGTCCTCGTTCTTAGCCAGGGAGCACTGAGTCTAGCATATACAGTATGAAAGCCATCATGCACTATTCTGAAAAACATGGAGAATTCAAAGACAAACTGAAGATGAAAATTTCTATTTTTAGTACAACCAATCACAATACCACAACATAAATAAAACAAATTATATCCCCAGCTCTGGTTCCTTTGCATCACACCAGCTATCCAAGAGCTGGCATAGGTGGCTCTACTCTCCCTTGCTTGACGTAAGGGGCATATCAGAAGGCAAAGGGACTGGGACTAGGATTTAGAGTGTTCAGTACCCAGCAGATTCCTGCCCCATCTACAGCTGTGCCAAACAAGCTCTGGCATGGCTGAGGATCTGGAACAACATCTCAAACATAAATCCACAAAATAAATTAAGGCTAACAGAAAACCTTAGTATTTTTCGAGCATGGTCTAGGAAGCACTTCCCAGATAATTTTCCCCACCCCACTAATGAGAATTATTCTCCAAGGATGAAATCCTACTCACCCTGAAAACAAAGCTGAAGAAGAGGCAAAATGCAATTGTTCCACTGTATGGGCGTGAGGATAATGGTAAGTGTTGATGTAATATACTTAGACTTCTGTAAAGTATTGGACTTGGCATTTTGATTTAAAAACTTGGAAGATATAAAAATAACATGGCACACATTAAAAGGATTAAAAACTAGCTAACTGATAGGTTTCAAAATGTAATTGTAAACAGGGAATCATCATCAAACAAGTGTGTTTCTAGTAAAGTCCCACAGGGATCAGTTCTTGCTCTATGCTATTTAACATTTGTATTAATGACTAGGGAGAAAACATTAAATCACCACAGATAAAATTTGCAGGTGACACAAACTGTCAACCATCATACCAAAGTGGAAAAATGCACCATCCGCAGAAAGCAAGGAGAAGTGGAGAGGGTTTTGAATGGGCTAGGGGAGGAACATGGGCATAGCCAGTGGGTCTGTGAACTGCATGGATCCACTCGTCATTGACTTAAGTAGGAAACAAGGAAGCAGGTTTAGACTTTTGGAATATCCTATGGGCTGTATCAGAACCTGCAGAATGATTGCACAGGTATCCTGTATATAGGTTAGTGGAAAGGATTGCATACCCCTAGCCTTGGTATAATCATGTACACAAAATCTACTTGCTTAGGCTTTGCATAGGTCTTGGGAATTTCTCTTTACATATTTTATAAAGTCTGCTTTTTAGCTCCAGCTCCTGTAGAGACAATGCCTTAACAACTTCGCTCAGTAAATTATTTTACTGTCTAACCTCACATATGACTTTTGCACAATTGCACCGGTGTACACATTACCCTACAAATCTGAACTTCACTGAACAAACTAAAGGACCCTGTCCCAAAGAGCTCAATATAAAACCACATAAGTAAAAAGAAGTACCAATCTTTTTATAGTGACATGTAACATGGCCACTGGGATGTACATGTCTTAACTCTGCCCTCTCCTTCCCTCCAAACAGGATATCATCCTTCCAGCATCTCCTTTTCCAAACTACCCTCTCTCAAACCCACACCTTTGCACCAACCATGTACAATTAATCACGTTGAAAGGCAGTAATTTGGTAATGGGGTGTGTGGAGAAGCGAAAGTTGATGGGGACAGAATTAAGATTGCAGTACATGTTCTATGGTGTATGGTAGCTGGGTAATGATAAGGTGTGAGTCTGAGTCAAGGAGTAAAAGGTTTTTACTATTAGGTATCTTAAATTTTCATTTCCTTGTTCTTGTGGGTGACAACAAGGAATGTTACCATGGGTGTAGCAACTCTAACTGCTTCATTACCAAGGTTTTTGTATGTTATGATAATAGCAGTAATAAATGCTTCATTTTTTATATAATGCTTCTCATTTGCAGATCACAGACTTTACACAGAACGGTATCACCGACCCTTTTTTACACCTGGGTAAACTGAAACACAGACTGATGAAGTGACTTGCCCAAGGTCACCCAGCAGGTCAGTGGCAGAGCTGGGAACAGAACTCAAAGTCCTGTGGTTTATCCACTGGAGACACCCTCAGACCGGTTGTAAGTATTCTAAAATATCATTAAAATACTTGTAGATATTAAAAAATTGAACAGGACTGAATATTTATACACATTACTTCTTAAATTGGTTAAATATGCAACAAAATGTTGCTGTTTAATGAACTATAAAATATAAAAGGGACAGTGCAACAGATATGTTACAAATTCTTTTATTTTCTACCTATATAAAGTCAGATTTTCAAAGACAGGCAGAACTGCCCACATATACTAGTGTGTACATAATTTATGTGCCAGATAGGGGCTTAATGTGCAAATGCAGTACCTGATTTGTATAAAATGTGACCCCTAATATGATTTTGCATTACAGGTTTTAGTGGCAATACATGCAGTCCTTCCCATTTCCATGAAGTCAAAAATCAGATTCTTGAGATACATCATGAGTTATTTTCTTCACAATTGCTACTCCCTCTCACTGAGTCTATGACTTATGCTTAAAGCACCCAGAGTCATCACACAGAAAAATTACTGATCCTATTTTGCTGGCTGGGAATGTACGCTTGTCCATTAACCCCCTGATTCATCGAACACTTTAAATATGTGCTTAAGTTCCACTGAAGTCAATGGGAGTCAAACACTTGTGTAAGTGATTTCCTGAACTGAGATCTTAAGAATAAACATAGATCAAGCCACTGGTATGATACTGCTGTATATATTAGTTAGGATGACCTCTTTTTTTTGCTTAAATTAGATACTTGTCACAGAAGCCCAGAGTTTTCAGCATGGGGGCTTTCCAGGTTATTAAAACTAACGGAAATAGAAAGCATTTTAAAAGGGCAAGCTCAAGATGACTCTTGGCACAATGACATATTGTATTATTGAAATATTTTTCAAAAATCTACTAGAACAGGCAATACAGATGTTTTACTTATTAAATGCAAACTCTGCAGTAATAAAATTTGATGGTAAAAATATGTCAACTTCTACTGTGTAGTGCAAATCCTTTGTCAAACACCATCATGTACCCAGAACTCTGAACTGCTGCTGACACTTCATGAGAGAAAATTCTGAAAACAATTTTGTTTTGAGACTGCTTTTACAATCCTCCATAGGTTTTAGAAATGAAGGCGTTTACATTCCATCTTCTCCATCTCATTTAATATTGCCCTGACTGAGCTAAGTATGGGCCCCAACAGACACTCCTTGAATGCCAATTAACTTTAGTGAGAATTCTGGATGATCAAGAAATGCAGGCGAGGTCCCTAATGTAAGTGGCCAGGGCTATGGAGTACACTTCTCAGATTGCAGAAGCTAGTGGAGGCTTTACCATGCCGCATATGGAAAATATGAGTCATATTTGAGTTAGTTCAAAAGCAGCAGCTATTTTCTTCCTTCTGACTGCTAGCTCATAATCAGTATTAGGGAAAGCTTAGTGTTCCTGAAAGCATTTGGAATCATCTGGCAAAGCGTTTCTATCCATGGAGGGTCAGAATATTGGACCATCCTATTTAGTCTCCCACTTCCAGTCCAATATGATTTCAGCAACCTATAGCTCACTAACAAGATGAGGGGGGGAGAGAGAGAGAGACTAAGGGCTTGTCTACACTTACAGTGCTGCTGTAGTGCTTTTTGAAGATGCCACCTATGCTAACGGAATAGATTCTCTCGTTGGTGTAGGTACTCCAGCTCCCCGAGAGGCAGTAGCTATGTCAATGGGAGAAGCCCTCTTATCGACATTGTGCTATCTACACCAGGAGTTTGGTCGCTGTAAGTGGGTCACTCAGGAGTGTAGATATTCCAGAGCCCTGAATGATGTAGTTATACCAATGTAAGTTCATAGTGTAAACCAGGGCTTAGGTATAGATTGTCACAAGCCTTTCCTGAAAACATGGGGGATTGTGGGAGAGAGAGAATAAGAGGAAGAAGCTTCTCCTTTTATATCCCTGTGCAAAAGCTAGCAACAATCAGGATAGGCAACACAAGCTCTCTACTAAGCCAATGCTGCTGCTAAATCTAGCTACCCCAAAAGGAACTGGAAGACTGTGGCCATCTTTCACCTTCCTTGCTCCCCGCATTGGCTAACCGAGTCAACTAGGCATGCTGGACACAAGCAGCATATGCTGTATAGTTTCAAAGAGTTGCAAATCTGATTCATGGGTCACACTCTAAGGAGGAATTCAGGTCAAATCTTCAGGAAGTTCTCCAGTGGCACTTGCTGAAGTGTGACCCTACTCACACTCTGTCTTTCAAACCTCAGTCTGACCCTGACGCTCCATAAAGCTTGGAAGCTGGGATTCCAGGCTACTCTCAGGTCATAAAATGGTATTAAGCATTTCGAGCTCTGACAGTTTGAAAAGACAGAGCATATTTGAATTAGGCTGGAAGACAAGCAAGCTAGGAATTAGAATATTAGGATCACATATCTGAGAACCTGCTAGGGCTAGAAACCATACCATAGCCTCATACATTCAAAAAATGACAATCTGAATCCATTTGCATAATCAATAGTATCCAACCCTGATTATTTTTGAGATATCTGATATTAAGATTTATTATTGGCCCCTAAATCTAACAGCACTGACTATAGCAAGTCCCAGACCTCAGACCAGCGTAACTTTTATTCCTTCACTGAAGTCTGCTTTATGAAAAAGAGAGGACAAGGACTAAAAAAGCACCTTCCATGACTAAACCAGTTATCCAAGCATCATTAGGAGACATGGATGGTGCATTAAGGCATTTTTCTAATCTGTTGTGAAGTTTATTTCTCTTTAGGGAAGTGAGGACTTTTATAGTATTTCACATGGGAGTTAAGCTTCTGCTGCTGCTAAACCACATGTTCCCTTAGGAGAACCCTACAGGTAGAATGCTACTTATAAAAACCTGAGTGGGGAAACAGTATTAAAGAGCTTATTTACTGGGACACCTTGGGGCTGCCCACTGTAACCCTGTAAATTAGGGAGCCTGCACAGGTGGTTTGTGTTATTATGGAATTGAGCTGGCTGAGAATGGTGTAAATTGGAATTCATATCCAGTGCTTTCTGAAACAACATCACTGGCAGACACAAAAAAATAAAGACCTAAGATCCTGAGAAGTACAAAAAAAAGTCAGAAAAAGAGAGTTCCTAAAAAAAATATTTTGCAGTCAGAATTTCTTTACTAAAGTTTCACCTTTCTTACCTAACTATATAAATACACTGATATGTCCTGAAATAATTTTTTATCATTATTATTTGTATTACTGTAGCACCTAAAGGCCCCAGAGCTGGAACCGGGAGCGGGGAGGCAAGCAGCCAGGGATAAAGGGTCCGAGGCTGGGGCCACAGCCGGGAGTGGAAGCCATGGTGGGGGGCCAAGGCTGGGGCTGGGAGTGGAACCGCAGCTGGGACTGAGGCAGAGCTGGGGATGGAGTGGAGCTGGGTGGTGCTCCCTCCCCACCCACCCATGGGAACTGGACCAGGCCCTGCCACACCCCACAAATGTTCTTCCCTGCCTCCCTAGAGGGCGTACCCCACAGTTTAGCTGTTCTATACAGACAAGTTGTATGTGACTGTAGGACATCTTGATGTCAACTGCCAAAAGGCACAAGGTACATAGGGGTACAGGATCCCCTGGGTTCACCAGAAGAATGTCAAGTAAAGACTCAAATAAAAGCCTGCGTCACACTGGTCATCATAATCATTGTAAAATGTATGTAAAGAAAATAATACACACACACAAAATTATGTTCTCTAGGTATGTGAGTTGACTCCGGTCACCAAAAGGTTTTCCACATACTTCTGGCAGTCAAGGGGGAAGAGAGGCTTATCTCACTCTGCCCATCATATGCAAACTGCATACTGTATCATTCGCAATGAATGCACATTTACAGTCTGAGCAAAATGCTAATCAACAGATTACAAGGGCTGGAGGGAAAAACAAAAACAGCAGAAGTTATCCTGTTTAGGAGTAAGACAATGAACTTTTAAAAGTATATCTGTGGTACAGATGAACCTTAGATATTCCTTCAGTCTATGAGGACAAGCTGCCAGCAGGTTTGATCTTTTGAGAAGGGGTCTCAACCAAAGTGGTTGAAAACGCTGGGGAAAGAACTTGGGATACACTATCATGTAGGAGATAGGGAAAATGTCTTGTTAGTTTACTCTCTAGGAGATGTGTTGTGATTTTGTTTTATATGTAATCATTTGTTTCCCATATTCCTACTCTCTATCACTTGAATCTCTGTTCTTTGGAAATAAACTTATACTTGTTTTCACTGTATTTATATCTATATCAAAGTGTTGTGTGTCACGCAAAGTGGCGATCCTGAGTTGAATCTTATAAGCTGGTGTGTCAATACTTTGGGAATAGCTGATCTAAGAGTTCTGTGAGTGTTCAGTGGAACAGGGGCTGAGCACTCCAGAGGGATACCTGGAGGACTCGGGGGCTGTTGTGTGCCTAAGAGTAACCTATACAGAGAGAGCAAGGCCTGAGGAAGCCTGGAAGATAGTGCTTATGTTGCCAGAGGCTGGTAGTTTCAGGACGTTAATCCACAGCAGACACAGAAAAGGTTCCCTCAGGCTAAGGGCAAGTGCTTATGTTGCCAGAGGCTGGTAGTTTCAGGGCATTAATCCACAACAGACACAGAAAAGGTTCCCTCAGGCCAAGGGCAGGTTGTGGTAAGGTGCCTCACAACCCAGGTACCCATGGGAAGCACCACAGAGTACAGACGGTGAATGTTCTGCCATGTATCAGGGGGTAGCCGTGTTAGTCTGTATCCACAAAAACAACAAGGAGTCTGGTGGCACCTTAAAGACTAACAGATTTATTTGGGCATAAGCTTTTGTGGGTTAAAAACCACTTCTTCAGATGCATGGAGTGAAAATTACAGATGCAGGCATTATATAATGACACACAAAGAGAAGGGAGTTACCTCACAAGTGGAGAACCAGTGTTGACAGGGCCAATTCAATCAGGGTGGCTGTAGTCCACTCCCAATAACAGATGAGGAGGTGTCAATTCCAGGAGAGGCAAAGCTGCTTTCGTAATGAGCCAGCCACTCCCAGTCCCTATTCAAGTCCAAATTAATGGTATTAAAATTTGCAAATGAATTTTAGTTCTGCAGTTTCTCTTTGAAGTCTGCTTTTGAAGTTTTTTTGTTGAAGGATGGCTACTTTTATATCTGTTATTGAATGTCCAGGGAGATTGAAGTGTTATCCTACTGGCTTCTGTATGTTACCATTCCTGATGTCTGATTTGTGTCCATTTATTCTTTTATGTAGAGACTGTCCGATTTGGCCAATGTACATGGCAGAGGGGCATTGCTGGCACATGATGGCATATATCACATTCGTAGACATGCAGGTGAATGAGCCTCTGATGGTGTGGCTGATGTAGTTGGGTCCTCTGATGGTGTCGCTAGAACCATCCATCCTGATCGAATTAGCTCTACATCCACCCTGATCGAATTGGCCCCGTCAACACTGGTTCTCCACTTGTGAGGTAACTCCCTTCTCTTCATGTGTCATTATATAATGCCTGCATCTGTAATTTTCACTCCATGCATCTGAAGAAGTTGTTTTTTATCCACAAAAGCTTATGCCCAAATACATCTGTTAGTCTTTAAGGTGCCACTGGACTCCTTAATGTTCTGTAATATAATCTTCAGTATTAACTTTCCAGGGGAGGGGGGTCCTTCTGATATTAGGACAAAAACTATTTCTTTGATTTTTCTCTAGTTCTCGGAGAGCCATATACCAAGTTGCTTAATAGCAAATGAAATAAGAGTAAAAGCAATATGGTCCATCTTAAAACATAGGTATTCTCCAGCTGAAAACCAGCTGAATCTATGCGTACTATAAACCTTCCATTCTACACAAGCCTATCCTTTATATCTTACCTCCCTGGTATAGTTACCTAACTGAATCAAAGAAACAACTAAATCAGATATACAACAAGAAAAATCTACTAACCAGAAAGTCTGGGAAGATTCACAAAAGTTACAAGAATTAGGCCCCAAAAAAATGAGTGCTTGGAGTTAGGCTCCTAAGTGCTGTTTTGAACACTCAAATAAGGAGCTTAAAGCCTAACTTTAGTTACCCGTTTTTGAAAATCTTGGTCATCAATACATAGAATCAGCTAGTTTTTACCTAAGGCATAAGTGTCAAAATTATTTAATACTGTTTTTTTCAAATCTTTATACAAACACTTTTAATAAATTGTGAGCATTTTTAGCACAAACCTGATTGCAATGACTTTTTGGTATACCATCAGGATTGATTTCCTCAAATATAGGCATCACACATATAAATCTAGTATTTACAGCCAACAGAACATTAAAGTGATATTTTGGATAGCTGTGTACTACAACCTGTTCCTTTGTCCTTCAAAAGAGCTTTAATTATGTCTAAGAATTTTTTCCAGTCACTACAATCACTGCTGCAGTATATTTTACAAGTCTGAGAAGAATCATTAAAATCCTTCCTTTAAGTCGCTGACAATCAGATTGCTGAGGCTTATGAATAGGTCTTGAAAAATGTCAAGATTTTCAATGTTAAAGCACCAATAAGACTTCAGTTCAGGTTGACATCAGCAGTCTGCAATTTAGTTACCTACCATTGCCAAAGTCATGGAGAGGTTAACAGAATATTGGGATTTTGACCATCAATCTCTTTATAGGCTCATCTCAGAAGTTAACCTGTCAAAAAGCCAAGCCTAGCTTCATCAGAATGGCTTGGCACAATATTTTTTTTTAAATCAAAACTCCAAAATAAAAGGGAAATTTCATCAGACATACAAATGATTTATTTTAGATTCATGCACAGAAACCACATTTTAGAAATGGTGATAGAATACTCACGTTGTTCTTCCCCCTTTTCATAATACTGTGAAGTGTTATTTACTATATAACATTGAAATGATGACACTTTGTTCCCCTTCCACCAAAGAACATCAGAAATGGTTTAATCATAAAATACTTTTGAGTAAAAATACATGTTCCTTTTGCTTCCATTATTTTCTTCCCCATTTCAATAATTAATCTCATAAACATGTATGTGCTTTGGCTTGGCTACAGAAGAATGCAGACTAAAAACACAAAACTTAGCACAGCTGCTAGCAATAAAACATAAAATGCTTCTCAGTGTGGGCTGATTAGGATAAAGGTAAATATAGAAATAATAACATGCATATGTCTGAATTGGGGCTCTGGAATAAAGTTGTTTCATTTATTCCCATAGACTTCCTGACATTCAACAGCCTTCCACAGTGAGATAAGTTACTTACGGTCATTCTCTGAACCACAACTGAATCATACACAACTGAAGTTCCATCCACTGAGATCAAAGCAAAAAATCTTACTTTGCTAAGCATTAAATCATTAAAGTCTAAAACTCACTTTACTTCATCACCTAAGACCTGAAACCTTCAAACAACATTCTAGACTGTCCTCAACCTTAATTCAAAATGCTTCAGGTGCTAACACCTACACAATCTGTGCCTATAAATTGACTTATCATACCAACAGAGCAATTCGTCTCTTTAGACAAATGCTCATGTGATAAAGCAATATCAGGTAAGCAGTCTCTATTTAGGAACTTCATGATTAAATGGCTTTGGGTTATTTATTAGAATCATAGAATATCAGGGTTGGCAGGGACCTCAGGAGGTCATCTAGTCCAACCCCCTGCTCAAAGCAGGACCAAGCCCCAATTTTTTTGCTCTAGATCCCTAAATGGCCCCCTCAAGGGCTGAACTCACAACCCTGGGTTTAGCAGGCCAATGCTGGGTTCCAGTATTTTAAATTTCTTATTTAAAAAATATTAAAGTTGTCTAATTTAAGACGTCAGCTAAAAAAAAATCAGAGCTTTTTCATATAATGTGCAAGATGAAAAATACAAAATAACTGTCTGCAGTAAGTGAAACAAACATAGTCAGTGTTACGATAGGAATTTTGACTAGCTCATTAATTTGGTTAGTGAGGCTTAAATTGTGTTAAACATATGTCTATTGCATCTATCCAGACTGCTGTAATTAAACTTGCTAGGGTTTATTGCCATAAAATAACTCCACATGAACAGTGCAATATTTTTTAATTTCCTTATATTGAAATTAAATATACATTTAATAATAAAACTAATAAAAGTACCATAAAAAAGACATGAACTGCTATTTTTACAATTCTTCTCTGAATTAGTGTTAGATACAAATTTAATCACCAGAGTTCATAATTCACTGATAAAAATGTTAGCCATCAGTCATGTATTCAGCAGTTTGGTTTTTTGAATGCAATGTTTCCTATACAAAAAGAAAATCCTAATTAAAAATTCTAAAACTATTTGTGTACATTTTAAAAACATCTCAGTGCCACTCAATGTTTTTAAGCTATGACAACGGAAAAATTAACTAGCATTCTGCAGTTTCATACACAGAGAAAGGCAGAGACAACCATTTTTAATTTAGAAACAAGTCAATTACATTTTCATGTAAACTCTTAGAACATATGTAACCAATAAGAATTATAATGGAGCTGAACTGTAGCCTTGCCAAAGTGTTCTACATATACCAGGCAAGATTTAGTTCTAGACCCAGTCTCTTAGAGCTTGAGATAGCAGGAGCTAAGACTATGGAACAAGGAGCATATTGAAATGCCTGTGAGCAGGGACTTCAGGCTGCTGAACGCAAGCCATGTGGTCAGAGCAGGATACTACTCCAACTGAAAGCTATGGGAATTCTTGCAGTAACTTCCACAAAAAAGAATTGGGTCTGAAGAAGGCATATTGATAAGTTCCTTCTGCAGCTAGGAGGACAGTGAATGCAATATAGAGCCTCAAAGGAAAACAAGTAATAGTAGGGAGAAAATGGTAGAGTCTTATGGTAAAAGTCTACAACAGAGAAATAAATCATTTGTACTTTAACCAGTTAAATATAACCAATTAAATTCAAACAATTCAGTGCACCCATATTGACCATGTGGAGCTGGTTTAAGCAGCATTAATGACTGCCCCACATCCATACTATTATCGTCTAAATCAATTCAGGTGCAATACATCCTAGGTACCTATTCAACAATGCACTGGCCAGCCTAGGAATGGAAGGTTGCAGAGTCAGGGGGAGTGTGAAGACCAGAGCCCTCAGCTCCACTTAACTGGCAGCTGCTTTCAGTGAACCACCTATAGTTCATCTACTGAGGATCTCCTTTCAGTATACCTCATCCACACACCTTCTATGCTCCCACATAATCTCTTTCTATCTCACACAAGCACACAGATGACATCTCCACTAATGCTCTGGTTCAAAATGTCCTCCGCTGGTGAACTAAAGTTGGTTTACTACAGGTGCTCTCTACATATCATCCCCTCTCCTTTGTGTTTCCCCATCCATACTGCCCCCTGCCCCCTTTGCTTCAATTCAACCCCAGGCCCAGGGAAAGTATTTATACCTTCTGCACCTTCAGACCAGGACTTGCAGCCAACAAAGCAACTGTAGTGTGTCAGCCACACGTAGAGTCAAATGAATTAATGGTGGATGAAATGAGGGTATGAAGGGCACAGACTGTGGACCCTCAACTGGCACAATATGGAAATTTGATCAACTGAACCAGTTGCTTCACAGCCCTTTCCCTGCCCCCATTGCGCCCAGAGAGGCTACATCTACATTAACTGGTACACTGTGAATGATTCTTGGAAGATTACACTCTCCATCCACTCTGGCATCTGAACAGTTCAAACCGAACTACTTAGGCTTTAACCAATTTGTCAACTTGCCAAGAGGTAGTCCATTCAAACCATTTGGGCATCTGCATTGGAAATGAATCATTTTACACATGTTCAGAGGGTTTTAACCAGCCATGGAACACTGAATTACTCTGGAGAAGATAAGGCAATTCCTTCTGTCAGGAATATAAAGAAAAACTAACACACATACTGGGGGCAATGGAGGGTGGTGAGAAACAACTACATAGCCTATAAAAATTAAAGGCCTGATTTTCAGAAGTGCCCATAACACACTGAAATTGAAGGTGGAGCTAGATAGGAAACTGCTTTCCTGTCCCAGGAAAAATTTTGAGGATTTAACATTTTTTTTTCTCATCCTCAATCACCATAAGATGTTTAAATCTAGAAATTCTTTGTAAACTGTTCAGGTGAATAAAAATGTTTAATTTAGATAATTTTAAAATGTTTCAATTTGATTTTGAACTTTTCTTTTATAAATATTTTACTAAAAATTACATTTTAAAATAAAAAGTCATTTTGAACTGAAAAACAGAACTTTTCATTTAGAAAATGTTTTGATTATTTTGAAACTTTTTTCCAAACAAATTTAAGAGGGAAATTTGTCAAAAATGACCTCTCATGAAAAGTTTCCATTTTGAATCAGTATCTTCTACAGAAAAAATGTTTCATTGAAAAATGTCTGAATCTCCAGTTGTAGGTAGTTCGCATTCAGGCCCTAACTACAATTAGTGCTGATAGGAAAAATTGGTATGAAAAGTTGCATGACTGCAAGTTTTAAGCAACAACATACTGACAGGGTACACAGTTAGGTAATCCCCGCACACCTTGGGTGTGTTGAGACACAAGGCTGTTTAAGCTTCACTTAAGAAGCCTGCCTGTCCTGTTAGTGCTGTTTTTTCTTCAAAGAGTTATTTTGTTATCACAGCTTCTCATTTCTATGACAGACTGTGAAACAGAGTTACAACAATTTCAAAGGGTTCTGCTTCCATCAGAGTTACCAGCAATTCTTAAAGCACTTGTTTGTTAAAATGAATTCTACAGTCTTAAACCCACCTAATTATTTATAGCTTTGCTAAATGCTCTTTGCAGAGCAACTTCAATTTCAAAATCTTCCTCTACCTGTGCAGAGTAGAGAGTAACGAAACACGGAATTACTCTCCTGTGAACAGTAGTGTTTGTTGGGGGATAGTGAGACAGAAGTGTATTGAGAGAAGATCATGAGTCATGAAGTCCTCAGTTCTAATCCTAAAATATGAACACAATTCAAAGGCCCCAACTGATGTAAAATGTATCTGCCCACCTCCATGGCTCAGGCCAACTTTAGTACATCAAATTTATGCTCTATTCCCTTCACTGGCTCTTCTTCTAATGCTGCTCCAAGTTCAAGGCCTTGGTCCTAATCTTCATAGCCATACTGTAGCAGGTCCCAACTACATTAGAGACTGCATATTCATCTAGGAAGCTTCAAAATAGCTGTGCTTCAGTGGAATAATGCAGATCACAAAGCCCTAAACAGAGTGCATGAGTGCTTGAGAAAATTAATTATTAGTCAAGATATCCCAATTGTGGATACATTTCCATAATAATTTAGAGGATTCCAGATTCTGATCACTTGTAGAAAATACTGCAAAACTTGCCTCTTCAACACACCTTTTCCACCAGAAACAGAATGATTTTCAAAACAATAGCAAAAACAAACCCCACATACAATTCTGCCCTCTATATAAGATGCATAAAACATCTTAATGTAGTTCGTGTAATTATATACCTAGTCCATTGCTTTCACTGAGCATTCACCGAAATACTGCACTACTGTCCCTGTTTAAAGAAACCGAAACCTGCAAGCACAGTAAACGATATGGTGTAATATATATATATATATATATATATATATATATATATATATATATATATATATATATATATATGCGCCCCCAAGCAAAGATTTCTCTAACAGAAAAAGGGAGAAGAACCAGAGACTCCCTAAAGACCACTACGTATGTTCAGGACCGGCTCTAGGCACCAGCAAAGCAAGCATGTGCTTGGGGCGGCACATTTCCAGGGACGGCATTCCGGCCATCCTTTTTTTTCGGGGCAGTTGCGCTCTCGAAACTGCGCCACTTAGACGGGGCGAGGGCACCGCGCCCCCGGCCGCAGCGGAAAGGGGAAGCCCCAGCCCCGGGATGCTGAGCTGCCAGGGCCCAGCCTCTACCTGGGGAGGAGAGGGCGCGTCCTGCTGGGGAGCCGGCGCTGCGCCGTCTCATCTGTGCACTGGCTGCTGTGCTGCCTTGTGCCATCCCTTACATTGGGGCTTCTCTGCGTGGCCGGGTGGAGGAGGGGGTAAAGCCCCTGCAGGCACTGGGAGAACGTGACATCACTCCCCCACTTCCAGCGCCACCTGCGAGCCCCAGCCCCACCTGAGCTTGGGGCGGCAAAAAACCTAGAGCCGGCCCTGGGTATGTTGCTACTGCAAGTATACTTAATGTGCTCAGATACACAGTGGGATTCCACTGGTAGCTTGGAAAATGTGGTCCTTCTTCTGCTATGACAGCTGCAGAACAGTTACATCCTCCAAAGCTTCTCCAACTTGAAATAATGTTGAAAGCAATACTGGTAAAAGGCATTATTACTACTGCTATTACCAGGCTGGAGATCTTCAATCAGATCATAGCTTCCATCCAACCCATTTTATAAAAGTGAAGGAAGATCTACACCAATAAGATGAACAATGTATATATTTATTTTTATACAAACTGGATTTATCTGTGCACATTTTATAGTAATGGAAAACTGAATATTCACTTATTACTATTAAAGTGTTTATATTCCAGCTGTTAAAACTTATAACATTGCTTTTCTTATAGTGTTAATACACCAAAAAGCTCAGCAGGTAATGAAAAGCTAACAATTAAAATTGTATGTTTAAAGATCTTCTGCAAAGGATATTATACAAACTGGGCTTGTGCCCTCATTTGTTTCCTTATGATGTACAATGAAGGACTGAAAAGTTTCCCACACTGCTTCCTCCCCCCCTCCCCCCCAAAAAAATAAATAAAGAGGGCAGGATCTATGTTATAAACATGTTTCCCTCTGATTTTTCACCTTGGATATATCGGGAATGTCAACTGTGTTTTCCCCTATTTTTTGTTGAAGGACTTGTTGAGCGCCTCAAATGATGTATACTGTTAACTTTCCCACCTTCATAAAAGGGGTGGCATATTGAATCTTCAACAAAGGCTTCCTTTCTCCAAAATACCAATTAGTCATTGAAGTAAATAAATGTTAACATAACCAAACAAAAAACAGGTTGTAACAAATCCCTTTCCCTCTCAACTGCTCAGCTTTTAGTCTCTTGCCTCTTGTGATGTTATCATTGCACTAGTTTCTACAGCAAAGAAAACTCATAAAATCAACCCCTACAGGACTTCTTTATACTTCAAAGAAGTAAAATAATGCACAAGCTCAATTTTGCTTTTCTTGAAAGTCACCTTTAAAATTGTAGCATAAGTCCCAACTTAGAAGTGCATATGCTAGCTGGAAAACTATTAATTTTTTTTAAATTACTTCTGTAACTTCATTACAAACCAGTTTTTCAAGTACAGATATATCATATTTTCCTACACATAACAAAATTGCCAAGTTCTACTGCACTGTTAAGTATGTTAATATATAATACCCAAGTGCTGATTCGCAAGGCTATAAAACAGGAGGCTGATGCTGAGGACCACAGTTCAACCAGTCTTTATCCCAGTGAGACAATGTGATTCATATAATAGACATTTTCTAAATGTCTGAGAAACTATTCCACATAAACTCACCCATAAAAGAAGGATTAAAGTACAATACAAAACCTTCACTGGCCAGAAGGCCTGACGCCCAGAGACCTGAGAGTTGATGGGGTCAAGCAAACAGTGATCTAATACCAAAACTATTTAGTTACAGAGACCTATATGTGAACGCTAAAATGTCCGTCTTATTTGCACATGAACACTGAGTAGAATCGCAATAGAAGAGTTATTTTAGTATGTTGTATACGGGTATTCTCATTTTATGATTAATTTATTAATCTATTTATTTTGTATTAATTCCACTTGTAGTTCCAACAGACTCCAGGAAACGTGCTTTCATTTCAGAAATTTGGGTTCTGCTGAACTCAACGCACTGGAAAGGCCACAAGATATCACAAATTTTAACTCTGTCACCCATGTTTTTTGGTTTTTCCAGAATAGCAGGTATCCAGCAGTAGCTAAATCAGCTGTATTAAAATGCCTTGTAATTGAGCTATTTCTAAAACTTTTACATAACCAGTGATAACTAAAATATCAGAGATTCTGTAACAGCAACCAGCAATACTAAGCAAATGTTGATACAACTATTTGCTCTTCAAAGTGAATCTCTACTTTATATATCTTAATACATTATGTGCTGCTTAGATGCACAAAACATCTGAATGTAGTTCATGTAATTATATACCTAGTCTATTGCTTTCACTGAGCATTCATTGCAGTACTGTCCCTGTTTAAAGAAATTCAAATCTGCCAGTACAGTAGATGATGCTGTGTAAAAAGAGCCACATGTCCTTCGTTAGGTACTTGCAGTTTTAGTAGAAATGATGGAAATACTTTTCCCTCTAGACTAAATGCATGTACTATATAAAAGCACACAAATATTTCAGATGCAATATGGCATTATTCAATCTCTACTATATGGTCATCTAGTCTATTCTTAGTCTAATCTATACTACCTCAACTACCTAGCTTCAGTAAAGCATTCACAAACATCACTACTGTACCAGCTTACATGAATTTAACCCATGTTATGGACCTCACTAAGTTACATTTCCAAGCATATGGTAAAGCTGTGTGAAATTCCAGTCTAATCATCCTGAATCAATCATGTCTACCAACCATCATGCAAAAGTTCAAGCAACTGAAGCTCTCTGATATAGAGTAGAAATACACAGTAGGGACTCAAGGCAAGGGACATTATCCTTGATCTTAATGTCTCCAAAACTTTTCTGGCAAACTACATTCAAACTAGACGTACTGAAATATGAGAAAGGTAAAGATTGAGTAGATTACAGAAAATGTTGTTTTTAGTTATCTTTTTTTTTTTAATTCTGAAAGTTAAAAAAGTATGATTAGATAGAAAGAAAGTTTCAACATCTCTCTGGTATCTTGGCACTGCTTATTGAGGATTATTATAATTTTGGTAATTTGCTTCTATCATCTTAAACTATATTTACCAAAACATGACATTGTAAGATTGCCTTTCAAAGACATGTTACATTGGAGTTCACATACTCATAGACTACAAGGCAAGAAGGGACCATTATGATTATCTAGTAGTCTGACCTTCTGCACATTGCAGGCCACAGAACCTAACCCACCCACTCCTGTAATAGACACATCACATCTGGTTGAGTTACTGAAGTTCTCAAATCATGATTTAAAGACTTCAAGTTACATAAAATCCACCATTTACTCTAGTTTAAACCTGAAAGTGACCTGTACCCCATGCTGCAGGGGAAGGCAAAAAAAACCCCCAGCGTCTCTGCCAATCTGACCTGGGGGAAAATTCCTTCCCGATTCCATATATGGAGAGCAGTTGGACCCTGAATATGTCGGCAAGACCCACTGCACAGACATCTGGGAAACAATTCTCTGTAGTAACTCAGAGCCCTCCCATCTAGTGTCTTATCTTCAGCCACTGAAAATATTTGCTACTAGCATTTGCAAATAGGCCACATGCCATTTTTGGCAATCTCATCATACCATACACTTATCAAGCTCAGTCTTGAAGCCAGTTAGGTTTTTTTGCCCCCCACTGCTTTCTGTGGAAGGTTATTCCAGAACTGCACTCCTCTGATGGTTAGAATGCTTTGTCTAATTTCAAGCTTAAACTTGTTGATGAACAGTTTATACCCATTTGTTCTTATGTCCACATTGGCGCTTAACTTGAATAACTCCTCTCCCTCCCTGGTATTTATCCCCCTGATATATTTATAGAAATCAATCATATCTCCTCTCAGTCTTCGTTTTGTTAGGCTAGACAATCCAAGCTGCTTAGGTCTCCTCTCATAAGGTTGGTTTTCCATTCCTTGTGTCATCCTAGTAGCCCTTCTCTGCACTTGTTCCAGTCTGAATTCATTTTTCTTAAAACACGGGAGATCAGAATTGCACACAGTATTCCAGATGAGCTCTCACCAGTGCCTTGTATAATGATACTAACACTGCCCTGTTTCTACTGGAAATACCTCACCCAATGCATCCTAGGACTGTGTTAGCCTTTTTCACGGCCACATCACATTAGCAGCTCATAGTCATCCTTTGACCAACCAATACACCCAGCTCTTTCTCCTCCTCCTGTCTCTTCCAACTGGTAAGTAGCCAGTTTATAGCAAAAATTCTTGCTGTGAGTCCCTAAGTGCATGACCTTGCAATTTGCACTATTAAATTTCATCCCATTTCTATTACTTCAGTTTTCAAAGTCCTTCGAATCTTCTTGTATGGTATTCTGGTCTCCCTATATATTGGCAATACCTCCCAAGTGTGTGTCATCTGCAAATTTTATTGGCACACTCCCACTTTTTGGGCAAGGTCATTAATTAAACTGTTAAATAAGATTGGTCCCAAGACAGATCCCTGAAGAACTCCACTAGTAACCTCCCTCCAGCCTGCAGCCTTTCAGTATGACCTGTTGTAGTCTCCCCTTTAACCAATTCCTTATCCACATTTCAATCTTCATATTAATCCCTATCTTCTCCAATTTAACTGTATCAAATGCCTTACTGAAATCCAGATAGATTAGATCTGCTGCATTTCCTTTGTCTAAAAAAAGACTTATCAAAGAAAGTGTTCAGATTGGTCTGGCACCATCTAACCTTTTGTAAAACCATATTGTACTTTATCCCAATTACCGTTTATCTCTATGTCCTTAACTACTTTCTCTTTCAAAATTTGTTCCAATACCTTGCATACAATTGATGTCAAACTAACAGGTCTATAGTTTCCTGGATCATTTTTTCCCCTTTCTTAAAAATAGGTACTATATTAGCAATTTTCCAGTCATAGGGTATGACACCCAGGTTTATGGATTCATTAAAAATCCTTGCTATTGGGCTTGCAAGTTCACGTGATAATTCCTTTAATATTATTGGATAAAGATTATCTGGGCCCCCAGATTAGGTCCTATTAAACTTTTTGAGTTTGACTTCCACCTTGGATGGTAGTTTCTGCTTCCACATCCTCATTTGCATTAGTCACTTTGCTACTACCCCTAAACTCCTCATTATCCTTATTAAAAACTGAGGAAAAGTATTCATTTGGGTATTGGCCCACACCTAGATTATCTTTAACCTCTTCCCCCTCCTCAGTGTTTAGCGGCCCCACTTCTTCTTTCCTTGTTTTCTTTTTATTTCTATGGCTATAGAACCTTTTACTATTGGTTTTAATTTGATTTGCAAGGTCCAACTCTGCTTGGCTTTTGGCAGTTCTCACTTTATCCCTACACTTTCTGACCTTCAAGAGATAGCTTTCCTTGCTGATCCATCCCATCTTCCTTACCTCGTAGGCTTTCTGCTTTTTCTTAATCACCTGTCTGAGATGCTTGCTCATCCTGTTTGGTCTGCAACCCTTCCCTATGAATTTTTTTCCCCTTGCTTAGGGTGCAAGTTCAGATATCTTCTGCAACTTTGATGTAACCTAATTCCAAGCCTCTTCAACATTCAGATCCTTGAGTTCTTCAATTTAATCCACTTCCCTAACTAATGCCTTTAATTTCATAAAATTTGCCCTTTTGAAATCAAGGAACCTAGTTGCAGACCTATTTTTGTTTATCCTTCTGTGACGTTGCACTCTATATGATTTTATGAAAATATGCTAATGAGTGTTAACATAATGTAACTGGAATATGCTTCATGCAAAAGGTCTCTTGTAAGGTATCGTTACAAAGCTTATAATCTACTGAGTGTGGTATAAATATATCACTGTTGTATCTAAAAGTAGAAATATGAAATATAACTCTGAGGTCCTATTGTAATTATGCAAAGTGTGGGCCATTAATGGTGGTTTGGAATTTTGATGGCTCCCATTAACTATGTCAATTGACTGTAGATGGCTTTGTTTACTTGTAAGTCTTCCTGTATACTTGTGTGCTAGCAAGTGGGCAATGAAGTCTTACAGTGACCTGTGATCATGTCACCTGAACTGGAATTCATCTTTAACCTGGTGCTTTTCCATTTAGAAGGAGGGGTAGGAACCCAGAAAGGGACAAAGGATTCCCGCCTTGTGCAAAAGATATTTAAGGGGGTGGAACAGAACAAAGGGGGCTGCAGTCATGAGAAATCCCCTAGCTACCAACTGAGCTCGAACAAGGGCTATACCAGGGGAAAGAATTGTGCCCAGACTAGGAAGGCATCCAGTCTGTGTTAGAAGCTTATTGAAACATCTCAGAGGGTGAGATTTTATCTGTATTCAGTTTTCTTACTGTATTAGGCTTAGACTTGCGTGTTTTATTTTATTTTGCTTGTTAATTCACTTTGTTCTTTCTGTTATTACTTGGAAACACTTAAACCCTACTTTTTGTATTTAATAAAATCACTTTTTACTTATTAATTAACCCAGAGTATGTATTAATACCGGGGGGGGAGGGGGGGGAGGGAGGAACAGCTGTGCATATCTCTCTGTCAGTGTTATAGAGGGCGAACAATTTATGAGTTTACCCTGTATAAGCTTTATACAGGGTAAAACAGATTTATTTGGGTTTGGACCCCGTTGGGAGCTGGGCATCTGAGTGCTGGAGACAGGAACACTTCTCAAGCTGTTTTCAGTTAAGCCTGCAGCTTTTGGGGGATGTTGTTCAGATCTGGGTCTGCGTTTGTAGCAGGCTAGTGTGTCTGGCTCGAACCACGCAGGGCACTGAAGTCCCAAGTTGCCAAGGAAAACGGGCTCAGAGGTAGTCTCAGCACATTAGTTGGCAGTTCCCAAACGGTTTTTTGTGATCCAACCCGTCACACCTTCAATCTAGTTTAACCTAAATTAGCTCACGATCACTCACACCAAAGCTGTCTTCTGCAACCAGTTCTTCAGTGAGGTCCTCATTAATTACCAATACAAAATCTAACATGGTACCACATTTTGTTGGTTCGGTGACTATTTAGTAAAGAAATCTATCGGCTATACTGTATCAGACCAGTGGTCTGTCTAGCACAGTTTTGTGTGGCTAACAGTGCTCAGTACCAGAAGCGTCAGAGGAATGTGAGACAAATTCTTCAGTAGGCAGTTTTGGAATAATCTGCCTATAGGGCAAGTTTTTCCTTAACTCCATTTAGTTAGTGTTTGGCTTATGAAGTATAGGGGTTTATTTCCTTTCCATTTGTTTAATTTTTTTTTGTAGTCCTTACTATAACAACTTGATATTTTTGTTATATAAATGTCCAATCTTTAATTAATCTTGCTAACCTCTTAGCCTTAAAATCTATCTATCTGGAAAGAATGAGTTCCTCAGCTAATTGTGAGTTGTGTTACAAATCATTTTTAATCATTTTTAAAGTTGCTGAGTTTCAATATCATTTATTATATTAAATCAACCAACTATTTGATTTTGCTGCAAAGCAATATGTCTAATGGCCCTTCTCACAAGGAAAGTGGCTGAGTAAATGGCACTAAAAATTGAGGTAAAAGAAGGGAGATTGATAACCACTAAAGAAATTTGTTTGACTGTTTGGTGGAATATGCAATTTGAAGAGCAGAGTGTGATATATATAGATATAAAATTTTTTACAAGTTAAGTTTTGTTTCTATAAATGAAAGTAAGGCAAGTTTTCACAACACTAATAAAAACCACAAGTAACTTCTGACAAAAAGTGTCTCAATCATTACTAAAAATGAAAATATTAGTCATATGAATGTGTCTAGCATTTAGATGAACTGATATTCTAATGTAGTTCTTGGAAAACATTTTTCTCCTACACACATTCTTATAGCTGATTTTTTTTCATTATGGAAATGATTACTACTATAATACCACTGCTATATTTCTGCATACTACTACACCACTTCCACATTTCTGTAATGGTTGATATAATTTACTTAAATCAGATGCTCGCACAGATGAAGCTGCATTGCAAATGACAAATATCCCAGTGTCACTATTCCCATAGTTACATAGAATTAGTTCATGGATTATTTTGGATTTGTAAAACATTTAGAAATTTCCTTACTGTTAATCTATTTTATATATGACTAGGTGTTACAAATCATAGAACTTTATTTTTATAGTATCTTTCATGCAAAACTGAATATCCAAACTCTTTTTCACAATACACAACAGTCTATGTCTGACTCCAAATTATATTCACTTCCAAAATCTTCATTAATGCAGAGTTAAAGTTCACCTCATATCCTTCCAGAATGTTGAGTGCACGTAATATTGAAAGCTCTAAAATGAGGAAGGGAAAGTACAACAAACATTTATGAAAACTGGAAAATGCAAAGGTAAGGTACATATCACTTTGACTTCACAACCTTAACTCTTTCCTCTGCATGGCACCCCGCTTCACCGCAACACACATCATAAAACACTATCCTTCCAAATGATTTGGAGCACTGCAGAAAAGAGCCTAAATAAAGTAGAAGAAACTTGTTTTCACTAAGGTAAAAGTTGTGTTTAGGCAGGTTGAGGAAACACCAGCTAGCTACTACGCCTGTCCTATATATACCTGATCACCACTTCGTGTACTTCACAAAAACCACACCAGTACTGCCAGATGTTACCCACCCTTAATCATTGTCTCATTAATTCCCTCTGGAATATCACCTGTACTTACCTGTGAATAAGCCCTGTAATACATCACAGTGCACATGCAGAATGCTAGACACTGGATTTATGGCTTATTACAACAATCTGTATCTCACTAACCCCCACTTTTTGTCCTATGACTGCAGAGGTGTTAACAGGACACTCTACCTTGAATGGTCTGTGAGAATATGTGCTACCTGCTTATGTCCCATCTTGCATTTAGCTGTGACACTCAGAGTACCTTTCCCAGACCTCAAAAGCTTTCCTCTCACCAACAGAAGTTGGCCCAATAAAAGATATTATCTCACCCATTTTGTCTTTCTAATAGCCTGAGACTGATGCAGCTACAACTACACTGAATACAGAAATCCCAATGGGAGGAACAGACTATTGTGCACCTCTACTTGCACTATCAACATAATTAAGCACAGAGAAGATGGTTCCATGATCTCTCTGGGTGTAGAAAACCCTCTCCTCATATTGCTGAGAGTGCTGTGGCTATGTGCCGCAGGTAACCCCTGTAACCAGTCAATACAGCTATCCCTAACACAGTGAACAGCAGCTGAGAATATAATTCTGTGGGACACAACACACAAAATAGGACATTTTGTTAGTCATTCTTCATGTATGCTTATTATTGGACATCACTGGCTGGACCATTTTATTCCCAGTGACTATTGTCACTTCATAGTTCAGAGATATCCCACCCTCATCCAGCAGCCTTACCTTTGTGTTGCCTTGTTTTCAGAGGTTTTGGTTTGTTTTACTGCAACTCTATTTCCTGCATTTTAAATGTTTAAACACTGGTGCACTTGGCATCACATAGACTTGGTTGGATAAACCATATGACTGCAATATTGGTACAGAGGGGCATAGCTTGTTCAGTAAGGATAGGCAGGGTAAACAAGGAGGAGGTGTTGCATTATACATCATGAATATACACACGATTCACAAAGAGGTGAAAGGCAGAACACTTGAAAGTCTTTGGGTGAAGATAAAAAGGGAAAACACAGGGGCAATATCACGGTAGGGGTCTATTATAGACCACGATACCAGGAGTAGGAGGTGGATGAGCCACTTCTAGAACAAACAACAGAAGTATTCAAAACAGAAGTCCTGGTAGTAATAGGGGACTTTACCCAGACATCTGTTGGAAAAATAAAACGGAAAAAACACAATAAATTATTGGATTGCATAGAATACAACTTCTTGTTTCAAAAAGTGGAGGTAGTAACCAAAGGTAGAGCATTTTAGATATGATTCTGACGAACAGGGAGTAATTGGTTGCAAATCTGAAGGTAGAAGGCAATTTTGGTTAAATTGGTCATGAAATGATAAGACTTCATGATGCTAAGGAAAGGAAGGAGTGAGAGCAGCAGAATAGGGACAAAAGATTTCAAAAAAGCAGACTTTAACAAATTCAGAGAACTGGTAGGTAAGGTCCCATGGGAAGGAAATCTAAGGGGAAAAGGAGCCCAGGATAGCTGCTAGTTTCTCAAAGAGACAATATTAAAGGCAAAACAGCAAACCATCCTGATGTGAAGGAAAGATAGGAAAAATAAGAAGAAGCCAATATGTCTTCACCAGGAGCTCTTTAATTATCTGTAAATCAAAAAGGAATCCCACAAAAGAGGAAACATGGACAAATTGCTAAGGATGAGTACAAAAGAAAAGCACAAGCCTGTAGGGACAAAAATAAAAAAAGCTAGGGCACAAAATGAGTTACATCTAGCAAGGGACATAAAAGGCAATATGAAGAGGTTTGATAAAAACATTAGGAGCAAGAGAAAGACAAAGGGGTAGGTCCTCTACTTAGCAGGTAAGGAGAGCTAATAATGGATTATATTAAAAAATGCTGAGGTGGTTAATGCCAGTTTTCCTTCAGTCTTCACTAAAAGAATAAATTGTGACCAGATACTTAAACACAATCAATATTAACAACAAGGGGAAGGAGTGCAATCTAAAAAAGGGAAAGAATAGGTTAAATAATATTTCCATAATTTCTATGTATTCAACTCATCAGGGCCTGATGAAATTCACCCAAGAGTACTTAAAGAACTAGCGGAAGTAAACTTGGAACAGCGAGTGATTTTCTTTGAGAACTCCTGGAGGAAGGATGAGGTTCCAGAGGACTGGAGAAGGGAAAACATAGTACCTATCTTTAAAAAGGGGAACAAAGAGGATCTGAGAATTATAGACCAGTCAGTCTAACTTGGATACCTGGAAAGATACTGGAACGCATTATTAAACAATCAATTTGTAAGTACCTACAGGATAATAAGGTTATAAGTAACAGCCAACATGCATTTGTCAAGAACAAATCATGCCAGACCTACTTTCCTTCTCTGATGGGGTTACTGGTCTAGTAGATGGGGCGGTGGGAGCTGTAGATGTGATGATATATCTTGATATTAGTAAGGATTTTGACACAGTCTCACATAACATTTTCCCAAGCAAACTAGGGAAATGTGGTCTAGATTAAACTGCTATAAGGTGGATGCAAAACTGATTGAAAGACCAGGCTCAGAGCACAGTTATCAATGGTTTGCTGTCAGTCTGGGGGGATTTTTCTAGGGGAGGTCTCACAGGGGGTCTATCGTGTGTCTGGTACCATTCAATATTTTCATTGTCACTTAGATAAGGAGTAGAGAGTATGCTTATAAAATCTGAGGATGACACCACGCTAGGAGTAGTTGCTGGCACTATGAAGGACAGGATTAGAATTCAAAAGGACCTTGACAAATTGGAGAATTGGTCTGAAATCAGCAAGATTAAATTCAATAAAGACAAGTGCAAAATACTACCCTTAGGAAGGAAAAATCAAATGCACCACAACAAAATGAGGAATAACTGGTTAGGCAGTAGTACCATTGAAAAGGATCTGGGGGTTACAGTGGATCACAAATTGAATATGTGGTATATTAACAGAAGTGTCATATGTAAGACATGGGAGGTAATTGTTCCACTCTACTTAGCACTAGTAAGGCCTCAGCTGGAGTATTATGTCCAGTTCTTGGCACTGCACTTTCAAAAAGTTGTGGACAAATTGGAGTGTGTTCAGAGGAGAGCAACAAAAATTATAAAAGGTTTAGAACCTCACCTATGATGAAAGGTTAAAAAAACTGGGCATGTTTAGTCTTGAGAAAAGAAGACTGAGAGGTGACCTGATAAGAGAGTCTTCAAATATGTTAAGGGCTGTTATAAAGAGGATGGTGATGAATTGTTCTCCGTGTCCACTGAAAACAGGACAAGAAATAATGGGCTTAATCTGCTGCAAAGGAGATTTAGATTAGATATTAGGAAAAACTTTCTAATTATAAGAATAATTAAGCTCTGGAATACGCTTCCAAGGGAAGTTGTGGAATCCCCATCACTGGAAATTTTTAAGAACATCTTAGACAAACTCCTTTCAGGAATGGTCTAGGAATACTTGGTACTGTCTCAGCACAGGGGGCTGGACTAGATGACCTCTTGAGGTGCCTTCCAGACCTACATTTCTATGATTCTATGACATTCTGGAAAGGTAAGAGGCATTGCTGGTCCCTAACTCGATATTAATTGTGGTTCTGATAGTCAATTTCCCTTGTTTAAGAACGTGATGGTAGGGAGGGGCATGATTTTAGAGCCCTTGTTGTGAGGATGGGACACAAGGGGTCTTAATAAACACAGGTTAACTGTGTTATCTATATTTTGTCTTGATTTATGGTGGATTGAAGCAAAACGAGAAAAGGAGTACTTGTGGCACCTTAGAGACTAACCAATTTATTTGAGCATGAGCTTTCGTGAGCTACAGCTCACTTCATCAGATGTATACCGTGGAAACTGCAGCAGACTTTATATACACACAGAGAATATGAAACAATACCTCCTCCCACCCCACTGTCCTGCTGGTAATAGCTTATCTAAAGTGATCAGCAGGTGGGCCATTTCCAGCACAAAGCCAGGTTTTCTCACCCTCCACCCCCCCACACAAATTCACTCTCCTGCTGGTGCTAGCCCATCCAAAGTGACAACTCTTTACATAATCAAGTCGGGCTATTTCCTGCATAGATCCAGGTTTTCTCACATCCCCCCCACCCCCATACACACACAAACTCACTCTCCTGCTGGCAATAGCTCATCTAAACTGACCACTCTCCAAGTTTAAATCCAAGTTAAACCAGAACATCTGGGGGGGGGGGGGGTAGGAAAAAACAAGAGGAAACAGGCTACCTTGCATAATGACTTAGCCACTCCCAGTCTCTATTTAAGCCTAAATTAATAGTATCCAATTTGCAAATGAATTCCAATTCAGCAGTTTCTTGCTGGAGTCTGGATTTGAAGTTTTTTTGTTTTAAGATAGCGACCTTCATGTCTGTGATTGCGTGACCAGAGAGATTGAAGTGTTCTCCGACTGGTTTATGAATGTTATAATTCTTGACATCTGATTTGTGTCCATTTATTCTTTTACGTAGAGACTGTCCAGTTTGACCAATGTACATGGCAGAGGGGCATTGCTGGCACATGATGGCATATATCACATTGGTGGATGTGCAGGTGAACGAGCCTCTGATAGTGTGGCTGATGTTATTAGGCCCTGTGATGGTGTCCCCTGAATAGATATGTGGGCACAATTGGCAATGGCCTTTGTTGCAAGGATAAGTTCCTGGGTTAGTGGTTCTGTTGTGTGGTATGTGGTTGTTGGTGAGTATTTGCTTCAGGTTGCAGGGCTGTCTGTAGGCAAGGACTGGCCTGTCTCCCAAGACTTGTGAGAGTGTTGGGTCATCCTTTAGGATAGGTTGTAGATCCTTAATAATGCGTTGGAGGGGTTTTAGTTGGGGGCTGAAGGTGACGGCTAGTGGCGTTCTGTTATTTTCTTTGTTAGGCCTGTCCTGTAGTAGGTAACTTCTGGGAACTCTTCTGGCTCTATCAATCTGTTTCTTTACTTCTGCAGGTGGGTATTGTAGTTGTAAGAAAGCTTGACAGAGATCTTGTAGGTGTTTGTCTCTGTCTGAGGGGTTGGAGCAAATGCGGTTGTATCGCAGAGCTTGGCTGTAGACGATGGATCGTGTGGTGTGGTCAGGGTGAAAGCTGGAGGCATGCAGGTAGGAATAGCGGTCAGTAGGTTTCCGGTATAGGGTGGTGTTTATGTGGCCATTGTTTATTAGCACTGTAGTGTCCAGGAAGTGGATCTCTTGTGTGGACTGGACCAGGCTGAGGTTGGTGGTGGGATGGAAATTGTTGAAATCATGGTGGAATTCCTCAAGCAAAACAGGCGTTAGAAACCTCACATCAAGAAGGCTTAGGTTGACAGGTTTTGGGAGCCCACATCAGAAGTCCAACAGTTCCTTACACTAATTGTGGACACTACTTGGCACTATGATAGTTCTGGGATACAGTAACTCCTCACTTAAAGTCATCCCGGTTAACGTTTTTTTGTTATTAGGTTGCTGATATATTAGAGAACATACTTGTTTGAAGTCGTGCAATGTTCCATTATAATGTTGTTTGGCTTGCCCCGTTCTGCCTACCCGGCTTTCCAGCCGGGGAGCAGACAAGCCCCCAACCTCGCTCCCTGGCAGGAGTGCTGGGTGGGCAGAATGTGGCAAGCCCCCACGCCCTGACCCTGCTACGCCCCTGTCTCAACCAAGCTTCACAACCATCATTGGTGAGTACAGGATTAAATTGTTTGCTTAAAATTATTTAAAACTTATACTGTATATGTATATAATGTCTTTTGTCTGGCAAAAAATTCTTCCCTGGAACCTAACCTCCCCTATTTACATTAATTCTTGTGGAGAAATTGGATTCACTTAACATCATTTCACTTAAAGTAGCATTTTTCAGGAACATAACTACAACATTAAGCAAGGAGTTACTGTACATGAAATTTTCCTTCGTTCATGGTTTTTCCTTCAGAATGTACTTGAAAGAGCAAGACAGTTCCCTCATAAGAATGTACATAAGAATGGCCATACTGGGTCAGACCAAAGGTCCATCTAGCCCAGCATCCTGTCTTCTGACAGTGCCAATGCCAATGCTTCAGAGGGAATGAACAGAACAGGTAATTATCAAGTGATCTTATAGTGTATTTATTAACTTGTTATTCTTTGCTCTCTGAGTGCTGAGCAACATGCAGCTTTGTGGCCACAGCTTTATGTACTAGGTGATCTAGCATTCCAAGGAACAGAGTAACAGCTGGCAGGACATTTGGCACTTTCAAGTCCATAGTGTAACTGTCCAAGGGGCTTTCTACTGCATAAGTGGCAATAAACCTGGCTGGGAATAAGTTTCAGGGCTGCAACCACTCCAGCAAAAATTCTGACCCATAATTCTTCACTTGTGGTAACAAGTGGGAGCTCCATTGTGGATAGGGTGCTAGTATTTTTACCACTGTGGATCCAGTTCTGTAAAAGACTGACTGGTTTTAGGCCCCGTGTATTTAGGTCTAGTGTAGGGTGCCCTAGTGTGTATTGTTTGCTCATTCTATAAAATCTGCAGCAAATTTGACCTACAAGCCATGTGTCATCTTATTCATAGCCAACTTTTCAGCAATTAATTTATGCATCTGGTGTCAAACTTCAGTAGATTTTAATCAACGCCCGACAGCTACCAGTGCTTTTTCAGACAGAGTAATTATAGAAAACAGCATTTAGTCTTAATCTTTCTGCATTTTTTTCTATCCAGAATGCAATCAACAGGATCTTAAATAAGTTCTGGTTTGTTCTCCTCCTTTGATTTTTCTTTTGTATTAAGCAAAATTAAAGTTCAATAAGAACACACAATTTAAATTCAGAAGATAAGGATGGAAATTCACTTTGTTTTTATATTTTATTTCCTATTATAACAAGTGTTGCTCTGATCCCTGCTGTGGCTTTTCTCAGACAAACTTTTTTGGAAATTGCTAGCTAAGTCCACAGAATTTCCATTTGCTGAATTTTATTTCTCCACCACAATATTTTTCTTTATCCTCAAATTTTCTGTGTAACGTTAATGATTGCTCATATCAAAAAAGATGAAGCTACTGCATACACTTCTATGCTATATGTTCTTGGCCAGATTTTTAGAATTGCACTCAGATTTATTGTGACGGTGCATCCAATCTGGGTTATTGCATAAACAAATGGCCAGGTGATCAACTGTTTCTTTGTGTACACAAAAAATATGACTGCATAAGCTTGTTATTACCAGCATAAATTACACACATACAAGTATAAAAATATCTTGCCATGTTTGTTTTCTTTTACTCGAAAAATAAGGGAGTTCAGCAAAAAAGCAGGCAGTTCCTTCTGAAACAATATGACATTAGGAGCATGAGCTATGCTGTTATATTTTGTATCTGTACAAAAAGTACATTTATATAAATTCCTCCTTTTTCATTCAAGAACACTGAAACATTCTATAGACTATAAGGCTTATAACACAGATTATGTCTTCTAACTGAAGCATGAAAGTAGGGGATCCTAGAGACAATGGGTGACCCTTGGCTCCACTGTGTCATCTAGGTGCCAATGTCAACATTTACATCTGAGTCCAGGTCTGGGAGGAAGAGTCCCCTTGCCAGAGTGTCTGGAGGGAATTGAAGTTGTCCTAGCAAGCTCCTGGAGTCCACAGGAAGATTATAGTCGTCCAGTTCAGAGCCACTCTTGCCCACCTTTGGGCCTGGATGTGGCAGTATTGCGTAATACTGTGGCAGGAAGTGGGTTGAAGAAAATGGTTGGTAGAATAGATCAGTTACCAAAAGTTCTAGGGGAGAGGCACGAGAGAAGCATTTTTTGCTATCCTTCCCCAGCTCCTTCTGAGACGAAGCTTCCCCTGTGCACCCAAATCCTCATCCATGTCATTCTGTAGCTTTGAGGAGGCCTGGAAAAAAAGATGGTTCCTGAAAAACGTTACAGCTTTTTCTAGGAAGGCAAGAAAATATCTAGGGAAGTCTGTACATTTGGAGTTGGAAAAAGCGAATATGAAAATTGTGCATTTGGCTCACCAACACAGGCCTGACTTAAGAGATGAAGAAGGCTCACATATTCATTCATCTATGCTGGCAGAACCTATATCACAATGTTTTTTTTTTCCAGTTTAGACAACATATAAACCCACTCCAATTTTAGCTGTATTTGAGTCTGAGGCAGCAAGGTTGCCCAAGGGAACATCAGATTGATCCTATGACACCATAACTTGTTTCTGCTACAAAGGCTGTGGAGCAGAGAAAGCTTTGGATTTTTGAGCTCTCAGAATCAATAGGGCTGAGGTGGATATAGTATCCTCACCATCCTAAGGGTTACCTCTGCAACTAACTTGAAACCCTAAGGGAACCTATGATCCAGGCATCAGTTCTTAGCCTGTCAGATCCTCATCAGCTATAGTCTTGTGAACCGAACCCTGGATGCCTGAATTTCTGTTACACAATTTAGCCCAAAGGCATATGATGGAAGCCCAAGAGAACCTCAACAGTATGCAGGATCAAGGGAACAGAGAGCTCTGGAACCATGCAAATTGGCTTCTAAGATTTCTAATAGTAAAAGAGTCTATGAATGGTTCTACCCCTTTCTACTCACCTACAAGGCGAGAGTCCGATAGATAGAGCTTTGGAAGGAAGGAAAACCCTCTCCCAAAAGCAGGGTGTCAAGTTTTTGCATCTGAAAATGCAAACAGGAAGCACAATGTAAAAACACCATCCTGGAACAAAGAATCACAATCCCAGATCTGATCAAAAGCTTGTAATAGAAAATACATTACATTTCAGTGTTCTGAGGACCTCCACACCAGATCTGTTTGCTCAGACCCCTAAGTTGGGCACAGAAGCAGTAAGGCAAGAGGTTCTGCAAAGATCATGGTAATGGAAGTAGAGTACTGGACTTCATTGATCTGGGTGGATCTGGGGCCTCAGTGGTACAGAACCACAAGACAAGTGACTTAACAATTAAAGGTGCTAGATCCTCACGTTGGCTGGATCCCTTCTTGGCAGTTGTACTTGGTAATCCTTCATGTTGAGCTGTCAAATCTGGATTCAGGTTCTCACCCTAGATCCATGTTTGGCTGCTAGCGCCCAAAGCAGGCTTGATTTCTGGCTCCAGATCCATACTTGTCGGCTACAGATACATGCTCAGTTTGCTTTTGAGGCTTCTTCTTTTTTTTTTTTTTTTGGTAGCTCTGTATCTGTGCCCTTTTGTGGCTGCCAAATCCATGCTTCATTGTTTCATCTGGATTTTGCAGTCCCAGATCTATGTTTGGCTGCCAGATCCAGATCAAGACTTTGCCACCTCGGATACATGCTCAGCTGCCAGATCCAGATCCAGGCTGTGCAGCCCAAGTTCTGTGCTTGTCTGCAGGTTCTGATCTGTGTGGCTCTAGATCCCTTGGAAACCAGCTCCAACAACCATAAAACCATTTTAGGCACACAGATAGGTCTCCAAGATCAACCTGGACAGAGCCAGGAACCTTGACAGTAAACAGATTGAGGAGCCTCCCTCACCAGCAGAATTGTGTGAGATAGCCAAACCCTGACCTAGAGCAGTGGTTCTCAAAGCTGGTCCACCGCTTGTTCAGGGAAAGCTCCTGGCGGGCCGGACCGGTTTGTTTACCTGCCGCGTCCGCAGGTTCGGCCAATCACAGCTCCCACTGGCTGCGGTTCGCCGCTCCAGGCCAATGGGGGCTGCGGGAAACTGCGCAGGCCAAGGGATGTGCTGGCCGCCCTTCCCGCAGCCCCCATTGGCCTGGATTGGCGAACCACGGCCAGTGGGAGCCGCGATCGGCCGAACCTGCGGACGCAGCAGGTAAACAAACCGGTCCGGCCCGCCAGGGGCTTTCCCTGAAGAAGCGGTGGACCGGCTTTGAGAACCACTGGCCTAGAGGACTATCTTTGAAGCCAATGCTGGATTTATTCACTGATAGTTTAGCTGACTGGGCCTAAGGAGCTTCCTATATTAGCAGGGATGTTTGAGGCAGCCCTCCCACTCTTGCTGGTTCAGACAAAGTCTGTGCTGGACAGACATCTCTTTTCTTTTAAACAAAAAACCTGACTAACTAACTGACAAGCTATAAACAACATTTGCCCCCAAAGGGTAGAATGAGAGGAAAAAAAAGAAAAAACAAATGAGGAAAGTGTTGAGGATGCTGTGAACAATCCAAGCTTGCCTCACCTTTGGCAGTTCAAAGGAACTGAGGGGCAGATTGGGGCCGCTCCCCCACCCCCGCTCCCGCTTTTATACCTTCAGAACCTCCAGGATGTGAACGGGAGGAGGGGAAAGTGGCCCTAGTGGACACTGCTGTCCAGAAGCTCGCAGCGCAGGTATCTTGGATGCACAAGTGGGAACATGCAAAGGCTACTCACAGAAGAAACCCAAATACCATGAGACTTGTGATAAAAATCACAAGAGTTGGCAACTCCACCACTGAAGAAGAGATAGGTCAGCACTCAGCACTTTGAAAATCCCACCACTGGCACATTAAGATATTCTTTAATGTTATCTGGCCTGCCTTCATTCCATAGACCAAGAACTATGCAGAGACTAGGCCAGGGGTCTGCAACCTATGCCACTCGTGCCAAAGACGGCATGCGAGCCAATTTTTAACGGCACGCTGCTGTCTGCCGGGGACCCCAGCAGACAGCAGCGTGCCACTAAAAATCCTGCCCGGCCCGGCCCGCTCTTCTCCACCTCCTGCCCACCACTCTCTCCTTGCAGGGCAGGCAAGCTTCTCCCTTCCCCCAGCCTCTTCCCCCCAGCATGCTGGGTTCCTGCCCCTCCTTCTTTCCCTCCCTGCGGCCAATCAGCTGATGGCCCTTGCTACGGAGGGGGAGGGGGAGAGGGAAAAGCAGATCTCGCGCTCTCTGCTCTGGGGACCTTGGGGAAGGGGGTGGAATCGGCATATCCCCTCCAGCCCCCTGCTGTGAGCCACTGAGGGCAGGGGGCTGGGAGCACCCCCACAACCCCAGCCCACACCCCCAGCCCTCTGCCCTGACCCCTGCACCCCCCTCACACACCCCCAGCCCTCTGCCCTCACCCCTGAACCCCCCCCCACACCCCCAGCCCTCTGCCCTGACCCCTGCATCCCCCACACATCCTAGCCCATGCCGACCCCTGCACCCCCCCCAGACCTGACTCCTGCACCCTACTCACACACCCCCAGCCCCCTGCCCTGACTCCTGCACCCCCCACACATACCCAGCCCCCCCACACCCCATGCCCTGACTCTTGCACCCCTCACATCCCCATCCTGAGCACCAAACAGGAGCTCCTGCACATACACATACACACATTCCCACCTGCACCCCTCCCACCAAATGGGAGCTGCCCAGGTAAGCGCTCCACACCCAAACTTCCTGCCCCAACCCTAAGCCCCCTCCCTCATTCTAGCTCCTGGCCAAACCCTGCACCCCAACCCCCAGCCTGCTCCTTCACTCCCATCCCTGTACTCAGCGCACTCCCACCCTCATTTCAGTGCAGAGAGAGGAAGAGAATGGCTAGAACCAGGGAGAAGGTAGGTACCCACTCTATGTGGACAGGGCCAGGACCCCAGATTGGCAGCGGGGCTGAGTGGGGCTGGCCGTCGGGACCCTGGCTGGCAGGAGCCGGCGGCCGGACCCCCAGACAGGCAGCAGGCTGAGCGGCAGCAGGCTGAGCCGCTCAGCCCACTGCTAGTCTGGGGTTCCGGCCGCCGGCCCCGCTCAGCCCGCTGCCAGTCTGGAGTTCTGGCTGCCGGCCCCTTGCCAGCCGGGGTCCCAGCCTCAGGCCCCGTTCAGCCCGCTGCTGGCCTAGGTAAATAGAACCCCAGGCGGGTAGCGGGCTGAGCGAGCCGGCGGTGTAAGATCAGCATTTTAATTTGTTTTTAAATGAAGCTTCTTAAACATTTTGAAAACCTTGTTTACATACAATAGTTTAGTTATATAATATATAGACTTATAGCGAGAGACCTTCTAAAAAATGTTAAAATGTATTATTGGCATGCGAAACCTTAAATTAAAGTGAATAAATGAAGACTCGACACATCACTTCTATAAGGTTGCCAACCCCTGGACTAGGCAAAGAAAATCACAAGTCTTCACATTAAGATGGAATAATATACTTCCCCTCATAAACCTAACCCCTGATTAGTAGTTTTACCACAAGAACCAATAGTGCATGACACAAATGAACATATACTGTACATAAACCATACTTTATATAACTGTACTCTAAAAAGTGCCTTGAAAAAAATTCTGCTGTGTAAGACAAAATAATTCTAGCAACTATATTTTTATTTTATTTGATAAGTTCACAATAGTAAAACTATAATGCATTTTTAACACATTAGATTCTTAAAATAATCTTAGATGCCCTAAAAATACTGCTTCAGATTTTTTCCTCAAAGTTATCCAGAATGTGTGACTAAGATATCCACCAGCAAAAAGTTCTATAAAGCAATCACTTGAGGTTGCTTATCCCCTCAAGATATTTATCAACTACAAATATTTTTCTCTGTTTAAGTAGCTAGTTGGTTTTCGTAAGCAGCTAGGCTCTTCAACATGATCAAAACCAAAATACTACAGTGTATGAAAATCCTGTAACTAATCATCTAATAGAGTGACCATGACTATTGCCAGACGTTTCCTCTGCCTTTGTAAACTAGCGACGGATTGCAGTTATTAACAGGTCAGTGAATAAATTAATTCCAGGGCACTGGAAATTATGTTCGTGAAATGAAAAGTGGCCTTGCTGACATTGCATCGCTATTTCTAGACAGTGTGCTTGAACACAAAATAAATCTCACAACTTGGATGAGTGCCAAAATCCAGTGACCTAGTTTCATTAGGGTGGGAAAAGAATAGCAAGTGGTCCTATGAGGGGAGATTATCAGAATAACTCTATATAGGAGAAGAGTTACATTCCCTAATTTTATTTTATTTTATTTTTACATCACAAATGATCCATTCTGACAGATCACTGAGAATCCCCTCCCACACAAAAAAGGCATGGACTTCGTGAGATCTCTTAGAATTAAAGTTACTTTAACATTACATTACTCACACTGACATCCCTGTATTGCATTCACATGCACTATATTAGAAGATTTTTTAGAATTACTTTTACTTCTCATTCATAATATCTTAATATTGTTTTAAATCAGATTGTTTTTTTATTTTCCAGTGAAAAATGTAACACTTCATCCTTAAACCAAAGAGAGCTTTACTAATAAAAGTATGTCTATTTTTAAATATTCAGCATACAGTAATCTGCTCAGTAATCTTTCTTGATTAAAAATTCCTTGGCTTCTCTTCAAAAAACACACGGAGTGTGGATGAGCTCAACAGCTGCCAACATAATTTTTTCAAGAACTCACCAAGCATTACTGCCTCTATAAAAGGCCCCATTTATAGAATGAAGCATATACTATAGAAATCACCTCCCCTCTCCCATCCCACCACCACCATTTATATTGAGATGAAGACATATTGGTGAGAAGTATCATAACAATAGTATGTAGCAAAAATCACTACATCTTAGATTGATCATCTTTTGAAAACCTCTTACTGTCCTCTGCAAATTGCTTTCCATTCACTAGCAAAGTAAAGTACAGAAGATAAATTGGTGTATTATGTAAAAAAGACTGTTCTTGAAAAACTAAAACATTTGCAGGACTTTTTTACTAACCAATTTGGGACTATGACATAATTAACACAAGGTATTGCTTTCAAAGAGGTGTCACTTGCAGCCCAATCCAGCAAATCCTACTCACGCAAGAGGTCCTTAATTACATGAGTATGCCATTGCCTAAAGTGTAACTATTCTCTCATTGCATAAGATTTACTTGTGTGAAGAAAAGACCACATGACGGGTCCAAATTTTGAAAAACAGAAGCATACGATTCTTATTAACCCACTATGATTTACATTACCAGATACACTGCTACTGGACAAAAATCAAAAAAATTTCTCAATTTTTACACAGCCTTTACTCAGGCAAGTTCTCATGGACTTTTATGTGAATTTTTACTGAGTAATGACTTCAGGATTTGTGCCCAATTTTAGAGGGACATTTTGGTACTCAGTGATGTATTTTGGGATTCTGAAAAAGAAGTAACCCTATATTATGTATAAATTTATAACTACTTTTTTTAAAGCTTTTTTAAAGGAAATTAAATTGGAAAGTTTTAGCATTTTGTCTTTGTTCCTTTTATCTATATCTGAGACAACACAGGTTGATAAGACAAGCACAATTTGTCCACATATTGACAACTTTCTGAATAACAAATGTAAGTTTCCTCACTCTTTCTCCTTTACCTCTTGGATCTTCCATGTTATAGTTTCATGTCTGTGCTAAAGAACGCCAATATTGATTAGTAAAATATTTAATTATCCATAACTTTGCAATAAAAACATTGAAGACAGACAGACAGACAGACAAACAAAAACCCTACAAAATAACAAGGCATCTCCCCAAAAACCCTGCATGGGATTCACCTTAGAATCACAGAATCATAGAATATCAGGGTTGGAAGGGACCTCAGGAGGTTATCTAGTCCAACCCCCTGCTCAAAGCAGGACCAATCCCCAACTAAATCATCATAGCCAGGGCTTTGTCAAGCCTGACCTTGAAAACCTCTAAGGAAGGAGATTCTACCACCTCCCTAGGTAACCCATTCTAGTCCTTCACGACCCTCCTACTGAAAAGGTTTTTCCTAACATCCAACCTAAACCTCCCTCACTGCAACTTGAGACCATTACTCCTCTTTCTGTCATCTGGTACCACTGAGAACAGTCTAGACCCATCCTCTTTGGAACCCTCCTTCAGGGAGCTGAAAACAGCTATCAAATCCCCCCTCATTCTTCTCTTCTGCAGACTAAACAATCCCAGTTCCCTCAGCCTCTCCTCATAAGTTATGTGCTCCAGCCCCCTAATCATTTTTGTTGCCCTCTGCTGGACTCTTTCCAATGTTTCCACATGCCTCTTTTAGTGTGGGGCCCAAAACTGGACACAATACTCCAGATGAGGCCTCACCAATGCCGATTAGAGGGGAATGATCACGTCCCTCGATCTGCTAGCAATGCTCCTACTTATAGAGCCCAAAATGCTGTTAGCCTTCTTGGCAACAAAGGCACACTATTGACTCATATCCAGCTTCTCGTCCACTGTAACCCGTAGGTCCTTTTCTGCAGAACTGCTGCCTAGCCATTCAGTCCCTAGTCTGTAGCAGTGCATGGGATTCTTCCGTCCTAAGTGCAGGACTCTGCACTTGTTCTTGTAGAACCTCATCAGATTTCTTTGGGCCCAATCCTCTAATTTGTCTAGGTCCCTCTGTATCCTATCCCTACCCTCTAGCGTATCTACCACTCCTCCCAGTTTAGTGTCATCTGCAAACTTGCTGAGAGAGCAATCCACACCATCCTCCAGATCATTAATGAAGTTATTGAACAAAACCGCCCCCCAGGACCGACCCTTGGGGCACTCCGTTTGATACCGGCTGCCAACTAGACATGAAGCGATTGATCACTACCCGTTGAGCCTGACGATCTATCCAGCTTTCTATCCACCTTATAGTCCATTCATCCAGCCCATACTTCTTTAACTTGCTGGCAAGAATACTGTGGGAGACCGTATCAAAACCTTCCAATTGTGGGGTCTAACAAACTAATAAGAAACTAGCAGAAAGGACATTCGGTCCTATTGCCAAGTGTTAATAGCTAGCCTTGAAAGAGTAATTTAAAAAACTTTTAATATGTGCAGGACCAGCTTTTTTTTTTTTTTTTTTAAAGTAAGACTTGTCCACACTATTTGCTAAGTTGTGTTTAACACTGTGTGCATTAAGACATTTTATAACCCTATGCGTTTTTCCAGTGTAGACAAGGCCTAAGGACTGGTGGTTGGCAACAACAAATTTCTGCTAGCTTCTGTTTGTACAACAAAGGTGGGTTCAAGCCTTCCCCTGGTCATCTCAGTGGACGAGGAGAAGTAAACATTTCCCATCTTGGTAGATCCACTCCTGGCTTTTCATCTTCATAGGGATTAATCAGTATCTCTACCAGACACTCTCTTCAACCCGCCTGCATTCTCTCTGTCTGTCCTGCCACTAATAAGCACAGCTCTCTCTCTTTTGTGCTTCTGTTACCATAGAGACAAGAAGAATTAAACAGAGCTGCGTTCACTAGCAATCAGTCTGCCAGGGAAACAGAAAGGGAGGGTTGTGGGGAAAAGGGCATTGCAGGGATAATGCTTAATCCTTGCAAGGCTGGTGAACAGGGAATGAACCTCTTCATAAAGATATGGAACCAGAATGGAAAGATGATTTTAAATCTTCATGAGCTAAAGAGTAAAGGATGCTACGGCTGACAATACTTGAACCTGTATTTTTCTGTATTTTCTTTATTGTGTCCTGAACCATTTCACTGGAGAGGGGTCTTGAGTGCCCCAAAAGCATAAGAAATGTATTAAGCCGATTGTGAATTGTCTCCACATAGTTTGCACTCTTCCTAAACTTGGATTTCTATTCAATGTCCCACAGACACTCCTATGCTTCATTATAGAATTGAATTATAAATACAAAAGTTTGGCGTTGCTTAATTTTTCAAACATTCTCCCTTTAGTCATCAGTGTCATGGAAAACTACAATGAAACAATCTCAAAAAGAAACCAGTGACATGGTGCAACCCACACTCACTGAGGCAGAACTTGAATGGGACCTAATGCTGTAGGTGTTATGGAGGAGGGAACAGGTCACACCTTCTATCAGTTATTCATGTAAAGTGAGCAACACATTAGTTTCAAACTGACCAATACAATTTTTGAAAGATATGAGGAGAACTGTGTGAAGAAGAAACAGCTAATGACAACACTACCAAAGGGAAATGAGCTCACCTCTTTTTAACGTATGTTGGGAAAGGAAGAGATTGTAACACAATGGATTCAAGACCCCAAACTTTTGGGTTTAAAATTCTAGCTCAGGTCACAAAAAACAACACTTTGGAGTTCTAATCCTAACCCTGAAGGTACACAGCAAAAAAAATAAAAATAAAAAGAGTTGTGGCAGCAAGCCTCAGAGCCTGAGTCAACTGAGTTGGACTTGTGGGTCTAAAAATCAGACACTGACTCCGTGGATGCTCTGGGGTGGGAGCATCCATGAGGAAAAAAATAGTAGGTGCTCAGCACCCACCAGCCACAGCTGTTCAGCCAGGGAGCACCCCCCAAGACAACTAGACGTTGGCACCTATGCAAAAAATAGCAGCTTGGGCTCTGAGCTCTGAAACCCAGCAAGGGGGAAATGTCCCTGACCCTAGACTCTAGCCCCAGACCAAACATCTATACCACTATTTTAGCCCTGCAGAGTGAGCCTGAGTCAGTTGACCCAGGGTCTAAAACTAACTGCATGTTTTTTTTCCTGTGTAGATGTACCCTATCTGAACATAGCACCCTGAACTCTGATTCTCTATAAGGAGCAGGATAGGGTACATCTACCAGTAGTTTGGTGAAACATTCTCAGTTTATACATAAAGATGTTGCTATTGTACAATTGTATTTAAAATTTGGTAAACCGATTTTGAATATTAGCATTGTGTGACATTTTAAAACTCTGCCTCCACACCAACATCGTTAGAACTGCTCAGAAAGCCAAGTATAAAATGACTCATTTGGTGAAAGTCAGCTTATTTTTATTTAAGAAAAAAGACCAAATCATATGAACCATAATTCTCCATAACCTACTGAGGTAGAACTAATTTACCTCCCGCTATTAGCATTCTACATATTTTGTTTAATTACTTTGAGACAAGAGTGGATGTTCAAAACATCTGTTTTCAACACTATTAGCATTTTTTTTTATTTGAGGCCATTTATTTAACTTGATAAAAAATAAATATTACAAAATATTAACATGCAAATAAGGCTCAATAGATTTACGTTGATTGAAGAAAAAGCCAATAGATGTTCACATACCAAGTTACTTGTCTTATTACAATACCAAATCATGATAGCTATCATGAATGCTCAACATTGGGACAAGAGACAAAGTGGGTGAAGTAATATCTTTTATCGGACCAACTTCTGTTGGTGCAAGGTACAAACATTCGAGCTTCACAGAACTCTTCTTCAGGTTAGCTCTGTGAAACTCCAAAGCCACTTCCTTCCCCCAGAAAATGAATCTAAAGCAAAACAGATCCACCTTCTATTTATATGTTTTGTTTTCTCGTAGTATATACTAAGGACAGAATACAATACTTTAAACAACAACTTCTAATCCGGCTCTTCTTCTTCTTCTTCTTCTTCAACAATTTCTAATCCGGGAGGATTAAGATGTTAAATTTCTATTTTAGAAATTTGAAAGTTTTTCCCCTAAAAGTTTTCCTTTTCTTCTCACATTTAGCCTGTCATTGTATCATAGAAATTAGAGGTGGAAAAGAGCAATCAAGTCTTCTGTTACATCAGCCTGCCAATGCAGGAGGAGTCTCGGCAGTAAATAAATGATATTTTTCATTATCTGGAAGGCAAAATGTTCTATTTTATTTCAAATATTTTTAAATTAGCATCTGAGCAGAGAAAAATTACAAATTGTTTTTGATGTTGAGAGTCCTGTTTCCCTCCCCTCTCTGCCATTACCAAGTTGTACAATACTTTT
Organism: Caretta caretta; assembly: GCF_965140235.1. Classification (NCBI taxonomy): domain Eukaryota; kingdom Metazoa; phylum Chordata; order Testudines; family Cheloniidae; genus Caretta; species Caretta caretta. Next base: position 85,034,340 of record NC_134210.1, on the reverse strand, counting down.
CTACTTTAGCAGAAGCTACAGTATTTATAGCTAGAAGATACTCTACCATAAAAATGTGGGTCAAATTTCAGGCTCAAAATACAACAGTCTTTCTTTAACCTTTTACACCTGCATAGTTAGTACAACTGCTGTTTGCATGAATGCATTTTGCATGAGTGTCACATCTGGAAATTCCCCTCGTATCTTACTCATCACAAAAGGAATGCTTTTCAATTTTAAGGCAAATCCATTAATACAGAACTTTATTCTGGTTTTAACTGCGAAAAGGGAATAATTTAAGGGATGCTGAAGATTCACAAAGATCCACTAAGACCAATTAGCACACTTTCCTTCATTTTCTTTTCATACAAAGAATAAAACTACCCATGTTCTTCCTCTATATTCTTAGAATCCACAATCTGATAGCTCTGACTTTCTACAACAGGTTGTCAAATCAGCAAAAATGGTCAAAAATAAGAAAAAAATGAACTGTAAAGTTTTCTGAGGTGACAGTTACCAAACTGGAGAGAAACAAATAACCTTTAAAAGCTTCAATTAATTCTTCACTTGCTCGAAATCTGCACCACACATTCAAGAGACAATAAGTCCTATGTATCTAGGTACATATGCTGTATACAGTTGCATCGCTGGAAAAATTTGAGACTTGTTGAGAAGATGACAAATGATATTTATAGGGTTAAATAAAGCCTTTAGGGTGAAATATTTATCATAATTGCAAAAAATGTCAAGAGTTAATGTACAGAGGAATTTTTTTAAGACACCACTGTTCTTCAAGACTTTGTGGCAGACAGCTGCATAATGAAATAATCCTATTTGAACTAAAGGAAACAATGGTAAAATTTGATCTTTGATGAAATATTGCAAATTAAAATGCCTTTTTAAAGGGTTTAGAAAGCTGTAAGTATGCAACTCCAGTACTAGGATTTCATCTAGTTTGGTCACATTTTCTGTTGACATAACTCTACTGACTTTACTGGTGTTATGCAAGAGCATAGTTTGTGTCTATCGCTGTCAATTTTTCCAAAGAACTCAACACCCCATATGCAATCACACCAAGAATATTCGGTTAGTACCAGAAAGTACCTCCTGTTTTTATCATAACAGTATCCTTACTCTGTCATTTCCTATTAGCTCAGTAAAGTATTTGTGAGTCTACCAGAATTACAAACTAACCAACCACACATTGTTACTCATGTTATGTTCCCACAGTTATGTTCTTTATTAGCACTTTCATGTTCTCATGACACAGCTAAAATCCAGAGCCTCTTAAATAATGTACTACACAAATGGAGGCAGTTCTGCTGACAAGGAACCCTCTGAACATTACAGCTCCCAAAATAAGTTTACAATGCTAACCAAGAGAGAAATAATAGCAATAAACTATAAATCAAAATAATTCAAAACAGCAACAAACTAGAAAAGGGAGAAGTGTTCATATACATGTTCTGAGAAGAAAATTTCCAGATAAGAACAAAATTACCCTATTTTCATATATAGTTTCTGCCTAAGTCAAGAGGTACTACTGGAAACGACATCCAGATACTGAAAGTGTATTTTTCTGTGCTTTAGTTTAGGGCATAGCCATAGGACAGAGATGACTTATGTGGAAAGGAGAGATGAGTTTTATAGGAAATCTAAATCCATGAAGAGTACAACTTTTTCTTGATAAAGCTGAAAAATGGCTTTGAGACAGAGAGGCCAAAAAGCTCCTCAGTCCTCTGAGCAGCAGTAAGACTTGAGAAAGGTTACATTCACTGATACAAAGTGACGTTATCTCATGAGATTCAAAAAGGGGGATTTCATAGGGGTATAGACCAACTAAGTTCAAGTTCCAGCTCATTATAGGTTGTCAGGTGGCAAGTCAAAGTCTGGTGATTGCCTGAGGAAAATCTTGCACTGTGGTAATCGCAGACTAGATTCCCTTGCCAATGTAAGACCTTAAAAGCCCTTAACATTGTGATATGGACCTGGAGAGAGATCAGGTCCAAACCCTTGTGAAGTCACCCAAATTAAATTTTAGATAGTCCCCCTTTCTAGGAGCTGGGGTTTAAACTAGCAAAGAGTTTTTAAATACATGAAGAATACTAGAGACAGATCTTGACTGCACAAGACTGTCCGCCAGTAGAGATGAGTAGCCAAAACCCAAACATTTTAGCCTTCCACAGTGTCTGTTTCACCAATGAAAATATCCCTGGGTCAGAACACAAGATTGGCCCCTGTAACAGAAAGACCTTGTGTGACTGACTGACAATAATCTGTAATATCCCAAATGAAATTTACCAAATTAAGTTAAATCTTATTGAATTGGGTTAGATGCCTTAGGGGTCAATCATATTGAAAATGAAATTGTTTCTGTGTTATTGGAGGACTGCATGTAACTTTTCTAAGGTCTTGACTAATGTAACTGTTAGGAACTTCAAAGTACTTTGGGGGACTATGTGTGTATAGTGGATTTCCTAGGAAGTACCTGGGGGATAAGGGGAATGCAAATGACGCATTTCAAATACATCCTGTAAAAGTTATGCCCTGGGGAAGAAATCCCATTGTCTACTAATTACCTGCTCCTGGAGTTACCCCTGAACTGTGTAAAGGGTGAACTAAATATGTTATGAGTGTGCTAGTTCTAAGCTGAGGCTGTGATGAACTTGTGACCACAAAGGAAATTCCAAAGGACTGCTACTGACGGAGCCCATGCTGGAGTTGGGGTGATGTCTAATTAGCTTGCATGTAGGTTCTTTTATTGTTTTTAATGTTTTCTCAGTAATCCCTTTTACCTTAAGAATAAAGTAGGTTTGCATAGGAAGTGCTGTGTGGTACCAGCTGGTGTCCTTGGGCAACCTGTCTGTGCTGCAAATAACACAATAAAGGCAGGGAACTGCGCAGCCTGGAAATGCCCCAGTCAGACACACGAGCTTCCACCCACGAAAGGCAACGGCGCTGGGGTGCTGGAAGCCTGAGAGCGGGTGCCTTTGCTGGACCACTGAAGGGAAAAACAGGTACAGTGCCAGTTGCCCTGAACTGTGCCACCTTACACGTGGGCAGTATCCATGTAAACAGAGGAATATCTCTACTATATGGTAAACCATGTCCTGCTAGGCTAATATGGAGCTATGGACACTATGAAGATTTGTCATTCTGATCTTTATGGCTGCCTTGAAAGGACAGAGACAAGGCATAAAGGGCCTGATTCTCAATTACAGGAAGGCCCATTTACAACTGCCAGACCAGTGTAAACAAGAATCAGGCCCCAAAAAGAGTTCTCATACTCAAAGGAGAATGCATCCACCTTACATGTCTTGTTTTCCAGGTATCTAAAGCAGACGAAGCTTATTGTTGATGAAAGATGGAAAGAGGCCAATCATCTGGCATTCCCATTTGAAAGGACAAAGTGCAAAACTTGTTGATTCTTTTTACATTCAGAGATATTCACATGAGTTTTCTTGTCATCTTAAGTACTTAGCTTTCCTTAGGTAGAAGGAGCCAAATTCACCAAATGGAGTTACACAATGAATCTGACCAGGAAGTTGGGACTGTCAGCTTATTATCTCCATGCAGTGAAGAATTCGCAGTACTTTTGACCTAAAAGAGGGACTCTGTTCCTCTTCACTTCTTTATGTAAGTGAGGAATGTACAGTTGCCACTTTGTATTAACAGAGAGTTGGATTCAGAAGCATTGTGAACATCCTAAGGGTATTTCCTGTGATTCTGAGTTCCAGTCAGTTACTACTGTGTGCTCTTGTGAGGACCATTAGCTCTGATGTGTGGTGGGTCACATAAGCTCCACAGACCTGATGGGTGTCTATTCTGACTTGTTTTAGTACTGGTTCAGTCATTCATCTTCCACCTGATATTCATGTTGAGAACCCACCACTTTATGAATCATGAATCTCTGGGGACGAGCAGTCCAGGAATTAATTGCATCCTTTTGGTAATCCTAGACAAAAGGAGAATAAGAATAAGAAGGGTCTCAGGTGGATGACAGCTCATCATATACAGCCATTAGAATAGCTTGTTGGAGGATCTGACAAATAGTAATGTTTCTGTGGGAAGGAATAGATATTTGGCCAGAGACTTGATACTGGATACTTCCTTTTGAAAAAAGAAGCCATGTATAGGGCTATGCGGAACCTGGAACATAGGTCAGAAGAGATCTTATCCCTATTCATCACAAATCCACAAGTCTAAAAAACAAGAGGAGGCCTGAAATGTGTTACTTTGATCCATGGCGATTAACTGTTGTTAATCTCCCATGTATATTTTTGTGAAACACCTGACACACTAATTGGTGCTTAAACAATAAGGTTGTCCAAATAATGGAAGACATGAAGTCTCTCTTCTCTCATAGAAACCACCATGGCTGACAATGAGCATGGAGAACATATGTGAGGCTGATGAAAGATGAAATGGCAAGGCAACAGATTGGTAGCAAAGACAATCCATTGAGAAGCAGAGGATTCTGAAATGTACCTGTGAGAGGGCAGGGAACATGAAGATACAAATCCATGAAGTCAACTGAACATAGAAAATATTTCATCCCACAATAAATCTTGTATAGGGAGATTTTCCCACATGGAAGAACCTGGTTCATTTGACATATAAATATCCCGAAATGGTCAAATACCCTATTCTTCACTGGAACTAGGAAGAACCAAATACAGATCCCTGAAACCTTCGCCTAAATTGGGGATAGCTCTCATACAGCATAGTTTCTGTGTTTGTTCCCAAATACTGTATCTTGTGTTGTTTGAACTATTCTCATAAAAAAGAAGAGAATATTGGTGGGGGCGTTAAGTTTATTAGGTGATCTCATTTTGTGTTTTCAAAGTTGAGAATCCCCTGCGGGATATATGTACTCTTTCAGCCTGTCCCCTCTTAGGCTACGGTCTGAAATACCATGCCCTGCTTCTGTCTGCTGGTGGAGGGACCAGCCCTGATCATTTAATGACTTTTGAGAGCTGAAGAGAGACAATAATATTTTTGGGCTTAGTGGCATGAAAGATTGATTCCTGCTTTTTCACTGAAGTATTTCTCTTCTGGCATGAGCAACTTATCACAGTCCATTGCCTTCTGAACACCAGTATCCAAGGCTCTTCTAGATATCTTTTGCCCATCAAAGGCAGTATGAACCAATTGAGACCTGAAGACGGACTCTATGTGCTAGAAACCAAGCCAATCCATAGATGGCAGAGCATAGAAGAGAGCAAGTTAGGAACCTAACTGATGTTTTAGGTATATAAGAATGAAACGAAAACAATTCTAGATGGTTCAGACTCTCTGATATGGACTGTATGCAGGGTTTATACCCTGAACCAAACAGCAGTGTGGCTGAGCTGATAAGACTTGGGTCTACATATGAGATACCAGGATTCTATTTCCAGCTCTTCCTGAAGTGACTTTTTACCTTTTTTGTAATTAACTTGCCAAAAACTTTATTAACATAGAAAGAAAAGGAGTACTTGTGGCACCTTAGAGACTAACCAATTTTGGAGATCTTCGAGGTGCTGCAGAGCCTGGATGTGCAGCTGGCGGAGCTGTACCATATGCATCCAATGAAGTGAGCTGTAGCTCACAAAAGCTTATGCTCAAATAAATTGGTTAGTCTCTAAGGTGCCACAAGTACTCCTTTTCTTTTTGCGAATACAGACTAACACAGCTGTTACTCTGAAACCTATTACCACAGAGTTAAGGTTGCCCAGTGCTGCCTCAGGACCATCCAGAATGTGGAAAGCTGGCTCCACTTCTCTTCCCCAACCAGTATATCGCTGGATGAAAAGGTGTCCAACCTTCCCCCTCCCTGGCTCCCCTTATCATTCTGCTCTATCAGCGCATCTGAGCTCCCAGAAAGCAAAGGTCCCTCTGATGACAATCCCTTATTCATCAAAGGATCTTAGGAAAAACTGCTTTTGGAAAGTCAGTTGTACCTCAAAGCTCATGTCAATGGACCGGGTTTTCAGAACCAATGTATGAATGGTCATTTACACCCCCGCCCCTGACACTGCTCCAACCACTCCAACATTCCCTCTAGCATTCCCATTACTCTGAGCCCCTCCCATACCCCCACTACACTAAGTCCAGTTCTACCCCCCCCACACACACACACAGACCAGCTCCACCCTCCTCCTTCCCACTCCATGCACCTGTTAACCTGGAGGAGAAGGGAAGGTGGTTGGGTTGTGAAGAATGCATGTACCAGTTGGAGGCAGGAAAGGGAAGGAAAGTAGAGATACAGTGTCCCTGTCTGGGCAGAGTGTATGAGGAAGGGACTCTGTGCATTTATCTGAAGTATAGAAGGCTCAGAGAGGTGTGAAGTGCACCATTCAACTCAATAAGATGTTCTCAACTGAATGAGAATACACCACAGAGATGAATACACTCTGGAATGATAACACTGAGATATGTGAACTGCTCCACTCATCTCATCCCCACCCCATCTCTGCAGTTTCAGCACTTGTGCGCGTAATGTGCATAGCACACAAATCACCTAAGCAGAGGATTCAACCTCACTGTCCTTGGGATAGCACTTGTACCCTTAAACTACCAAGGGATTACGCTGATCAGTGTGTGTCACTCACAAAAGTTTCAGAGGAAACAACAGCTTGCACAGATGTTTTAAGCAGAGGTAGTAAATGTTTTGTAGTGCAATAATATTTGAAATATTTCTAAACTGGTCTTTAGTCCCATTTAATAGCTGATCTCAGGGACAGTCCATGCTATAAACTAAATGAAGGTGGCCTTAGGATTTTCCCTTAGTCTACACTAAAAAAAAGTGATAAGAATCTTAAAGTGTTATCAGCAGTTCATTTTAGGGGGGCTGACTCAACAACTCGCTTTTCTTTAATCGTATTCAGTCCCACTGTTAAGGAAATGGTTGAGGAGCACAAGTCATGATTACATTACCCTAACTGCTTCCTAGAGTCTCATCTTCCCTCTATTTAATTAATGCTAATTTTCTTGACAATATTTCTCAAGTAAAATCAGAATGTGTGTGTGGATCTTAGAACACTTTGAAATATCAGCTGTTAAAGCAGATTTTGGGCAGGGAGCAAGGAACATGAACAATATACATTCTCTACCAAGGGAAGGATGTGAACTCAGAGTACATGGGTGTTGCTTAGGTTCAATGGGCACTGCATGTCACCTTGAGCCACGCTGTTACTCTGACATTGGGCTGCCTGCAAAGCTTCCGACTTGCAACAGAGCCCTAGTCTTGATGCACACGTACATTTCCCTTTCTGTGGCATTTCAGTTTAGCTTGAACCAATCTGCAGTTACAATTTAACCCTCAATATCTTACTCAATATTGCTTCTTCAAAAGGGCAGTGGGTGCCATGAACTCACTGAAACCAATCTTGAGCATGTGATATCAGGTTGCAGAAGATGAATACAATAATTTGAGCCACAGGAGTACACAAACCAGATGATTTTGTAAACACATGATTTATTTCAGGGGCCTATGTCTCAGGAACCACCCCCTTGTTTAAATTACTCAAAATAAATCTAATAAATCTTGGTATCTAATAATACAACACACACATACACTTTATAGATAGATAAATTACACATAAAAACACTACTTTAAAAGATAAAAAAACATTATTAAAGTGCAAACTCAAAGAGTAGGAAATGTCAGAATTAGGATTCACTGTGCAACCTTAACTCACCCTCCTTGCATTATGATACCATCATTAATTACACGATCACATACTATTTTTATCCATTCAGTGTACAGGATGGATGGTGCTTGATATTTTTGTTTTCTCCTCATTATTCAGTGTGGCCCCATGCTTTATTTACAATATACAATTCTAACCCTGCTTTCAAGATAGACATATTAAACTTCCTCATGAGTTTTCCTATTGGGCTCATCACGATAGTATCTGAGTGCTTCACAAACATTAATCAATCTATTTTCACAACACTTCTGTGAGGTGAGGCCATGATATTTATTCCCATTTTACAGATGAGGAGCTGAGGGACAGAGAAATTAAGATCAAAAGTTTTTGCTAATTTTGTGTGCCTAATTTGATATGCCTAGGACCTGATTTTTCAGAGTCATCATTTTCTTTGATTCCCATCCATCAGTTCAGCAGCTATGATGGGACTGAATGAAGTCTTTCCACCATAGAATCATAGAATATAAGGGTTGGAAGGGACCCCAGAAGGTCATCTAGTCCAACCCCCTGCTCGAAGCAGGACCAAATCCCAGTTAAATCATCCCAGCCAGGGCTTTGTCAAGCCTGACCTTAAAAACCTCTAAGGAAGGAGATTCTACCACCTCCCTAGGTAACGCATTCCAGTGTTTCACCACCCTCTTAGTGAAAAAGTTTTTCCTAATATCCAATCTAAACCTCCCCCACTGCAACTTGAGACCATTACTCCTCGTTCTGTCATCTGCTACCATCGAGAACAGTCTAGAGCCATCCTCTTTGGAACCCCCTTTCAGGTAGTTGAAAGCCACTTTCTATCTTCAGCAGCTTCCTTTATCTTTAAATCTTTTTGCTTTATCTCCATTCTTCACCATGTCTATTGATGCATACTTGGTCTTCCTCTATTTTTAGTTCCTTGCACTCTGGTATTTATTGCCATGTATGGTATCCTTTTCAAGTCCATTCCTGACACATGTCCAAATCATCATAGTTGTCTTTCTTGAATTTTCTCGAACAGTGTTGTTTGTTGCCCTACCCATTTTCTTATCAACTTCATTTTTTATTTTCTGCAGTCTTGGAACTCTTAATATTGGCCTTAGCAAATATCTTTCATTCACGGACTTTCCTCACTCCAGTATTCTGACCCATACGGCAGTATTGACACAACAGTTGTCTCATATATGTTGATTTTCATTTTAATCAAAATGTCTTTAGACTTCCAGATCTTGCAGGGTTTTTTTGAATGCCATAGTGGCTAGTCTGATTCTTCTTTTTATGTCATTTTCACGATTCCCATTCTTCAGTACTAGTCCTCCAAAGTACACAAATTCTCCCACTTGTTCTAGTTCTTTGAAGTTGAAGTTCTTTGTCTTCAACTTTAATCTTTACCTCTTCCTTTTGTCTTCCAATTGCCATAAATTTTGTCTTCTCCATGCTGATCTTCAGTCTGAATTTTCTGATTTCTTGGTCTATCTTGTCAGTTGTTCTCTGTAAATCCTCCTTAGTCAATGCTATGAGGCCAGTATCATTTGCAAATCTAAAGTTATTTACTGTCCTCCCACATAACATGACTCCTCCCATTTTATCTCGGAGTGTTACCGCCATTACTGCTTCCAGTACCAAGTTGAACAAAGCTGGCAATAGTGTGAATCCTTGCATCACTCCTATGGTCATCCTGAACCATTCCATCAGCTTCTTGTCTATTCTCACTGCTCTCATCAACTTGCCATAGATATTCTCTATCAGCTTGATCAATTTCTTGGGGTGCCAAACATTCTCAAAACTTGCCAAAGCCCTTTCTGCCAAATGCTATCAAAAGCCTTTATGAAGTTTATAAAGTTGTTATAGGTTTGGTTGTGTTTGATGTACTTCTGATACCTATCTTATCACAAATACTGATCTACTGTAACAGATCCTGGTCTAAATGTAGCCTGCTCCTCTGCAAGCACCAATTTCACACACTTCATTCTCTGCAATGTGTTGATAAATGATTTTCTGGGCACACTCAATAAGCTAATTCCTCTGTATAAAAAAAGTCATCTAATATATAAACAGTACTATTATCACTTTTCCCCATTCACTAATTTAATAGCTTTTCTCCTCAATTATTTTTGCACCAGGATCGAACGAAAGAGGATTTTTCAGAGTACTTAGCATAATACAGTACTTTATATGTTTAAAGCACCGCTCCCGTTGACTTCAGTTGTAGCAGTAAGTGATCAGCACTTCTGCAAATCAGATCCCAGCGTGATCATGTAATTAAAGATCATCATAATGTATATACACAATGGGGCTGAATTTAAGGTTGCACAGGCAGTATTAATTCTGGCATTTCCTAACTTTTCAAGACTTGACTATTCAATCTTAATCTTGTTTTTTCAGTTTACTTTGTGTGGGTGTCTTTAATTTCCTAGGTTTTAAAAAAAGCTGACTGGAAATAAAGAAGTCTCACCATGTGTCACCAACTACATCTTGGTCATCAGCAAGGTTAGAACCTTTATATTAATCACACAAACCTCTGCTACTTGAGCTAACTCAGTAACTAATAGCAATAGTATGTTTTCCTCCTCTATTTGGAGCAGCTCTAGAGGGAAGATGAGACACTCACTTTGCCAGTGGGTTTCACAGCTACTTGCTGACAGCAAAGGAATGGTGAGACTCGGGAATCTTGGTTCTATTCCAAGCTCTGTAGGGGTGTGAGTCCTAGTGGGCTAGGCTCCCTATTCTCAGTTACAGCCCCACCCTGTCCTGAAGCAACTAGAAGCAGCCATTACTGGGAAAAGTCTGGCTTTGCCCCTGTAGCATGTAGACTCACAGACTTCAAGGCCAGAAGGGACCATCATGATCATCTAGTCTGACTGCCTGCATGCTGCAGGCAACAGAGTCCTGTAAAAGACCCATAATCTCTGGCTGAGTTACTGAAGTCCTCAAATCATAATTTAAAGACTTCAAGTTATAAGAGAATTTATCATTTACTCTAGTTTAAACTTGCAAGTGTCCTGTACCCCATGCTGCATAGGAAGGCAAAAAGCTCCCAGGGTCTCTGCCAATGTTCCCTCTAATTTTTTCCATCTATGTATGGAATGAATTTTGTTATGTGCACCAATATTAAGGTAATGTGAGGATGTGCGCCACCAGTAGACAAAAAACCCTAGATATAATATATATTTTTGAAAAGTTGCCATAGGGATAATTACTCCAGGCAGGACAGGTTAGGCATTTTAGAACTCACTACTCAAAGAATTAAATTTAAGTGTAAGAGAGAAATAAAAATTATGAAATGCATAGACCAGTCAAAAAACTAAAACAGCAGCACTTTGAAAGAATAAAATTACAGAGAATATACGTGCATTGCAGGAAGTATCACGAAGTAACAACAACAATAACACAAGTATGTGCTGGGAGGTAAGTGTGTGAGAGACAGAGAGAGAATGTGCATGTGTGCACACACACACAAACAAACACACACAGACAGTGTGTGAATTAGAGACAGAGTGTGTGTGTGCTGGCCGCTGGGGAAGTATATGAGAGACAGTGCGCTGTCTCTTGAAGCGCAGCCACACTCACCAGTCTGAAGGCTCGTTCGGACTGCAGCAGACACAAGTTGCCGGATGTGCGCAGCTATACCAATCAAATGCATGGCACTCAATTTACTTTTGTGCAGCCACGCAGGCATGCAGCTTAGAGGGAACACTGTTCTCTGCCAATCTGACCCAGGAGAAAATCAGTTAGACTCTAAGCATGTGGGCAAGTCCTACCAGCCAGACACCTGGGAAAGAATTCTCTGTAGTAACTCAGAACCCTCCCCTTCTTGTGTCCCATCACTGGCCATTGAAGATATTTGCTGCTACCAGTCGCACATCAGCTATATACCATTGTATGCAGTCTCATCATAATGTCCCTCCACAAACTTATCAAGCCTAGTCTTGAAGCCAGTTAGGATTTTTTGTCCCCACTGCTCCCCTTGGAAGGCCGTTCCGCAACTCCACTCCCCTAATGGTTAGAAACCTTTGTCTAATTTCAAGCTTAAATTTGTTGATGACCAGTTTATATCCATTTGTTCTTGTGTCCACGTTGGTGCTTAACTTAAATAACTCCTCTACCTCCCTGGTATTTATCCCTCTGATGTATTTATGGAGAGCAATCATATCTCCCTCTCAGCCTTCTTTTGGTTAAGCTAAATAAGCCAAACTCTTTGATTCCCCTCTCATAAAGTAGGTTTTCCATTCCTTTGATCATCCTAGTAATCCTTCTCTGCAACTGTTCCAGTTTAAATTCATTTTTGTTAAACATGGGAGCCCAGAACTACACACACTATTCCAGATGAGGTCTCACCAGTGCCTTGTATAATGGTACTAACACTTCCCTGTCTCTATTGGAAATACCTTGCCTGATGCATTCTAGGACTGTATTAGTCTTTTTCACAGCCACATCACATTAGCAGCTCATAGTAATCCTGTGACCAACCAATATACCCAGGTCTTTCTCCTCCTCTGTTGCTTCCAACTGGTAAGTCCCCAGCTTATAGCAAAACGTCTTGTTGATAGTCCCTTTGCACTACTAAATTTCATCTCATTTCTGTTACTCCAGTTTTCAAGGTCCTCCAGAACTTCTCATATGATATTCCAATCCTCCTCCGTATTGGCAATGCCTCCCAACTTTGTGTCATCTGCAAATTTTATTAGTACACTCCCATTTTTTGTGCCAAGGTCATTAATGAAACTGTTAAATAAAATTGGTCCCAAGACCAATTCCTGAGGAACTGCACTAGTTACCTCCTTCCAGCCTGGCAGCCTTTCAGTATGACCTGTCTCCCCTTTAACCAATTCCTTATCCACCTTTCAACCCTTATATTAATTCCCACCTTCTCCAATTTAATTGTATCAGATGCCTGATGGAAATCCAGGTAGACTAGATCTACTGCATTTCCTTTGTCTAAAAAGGCAGGTATCTTATCAAAGAAGGAGATCAATATATCTTTTATAAAACCATGTTATATTTTATCCCAATTACCATTTACCTCTATGTCATTAACTACTTTCTCTTCCAACATTTGTTCTAAGACCTTGCATACAACTGAGGTGAAACTAACAGGCTTGTCATCTCCTGGATCACTTATTTTCCCTTTCTTAAAAATAGGATCTTTATTAGTAATTCTCCAATCATAGGGTATAACCCCCGAGTTTACAGATTCATTAAAAATCATGGCTAATGGGCTTGCAATTTCATGTGCCAGTTCCTTTAATATTCTTGGATGGAGATTATCCAGGCCCCCTGATTTAATCCTATTAAACTGTTGGAGTTTGACTTCCAACTTGGATGTCGTAATTTCTACTTCCATATCCTTGTTCTCATTAGCCACCCTGCCACAACCCCTAAACTTGTCATTACCCTTATTAAAAACTGAGGCAAAGTATTTGTTGTGGTGTTGGGCCATGCCTAGATTATCTTTAATCTCCACCCCATCCTCAGTGCTTAGTGATCCCACTTTTTCTTTCCGTGTTTTCTTTTTATTTATATGGCTATCAAATCTTTTAAAATTGGTTTTAATTTTCTTTGCAAGGTCTAACTCTGTTTGGCTTATGGCAGTTCTCACTTTATCCCCACATTCCAAGAGGCAGCTCTCCTTGCTGATCTGTCCCATCCTCCATTCCTCGTAGGCTTTCTGCTTTCTCTTAATCACTGTTTGAAATGTTTGCTCATCCAACTTGGTCTGCAATCCTTCCCTACAGTCACAGTCCAATCACAAGTAGGAGCAGAGAACATATGGAGCATGCTCAGTCACTCTGTAGGGGTGGTGTAAGTGCAGTGTGGTCAACACTAGGAATTGTGAGAGGTTTGAGCAAGCTCAATGAGGATGGAATCTTCGGAGATTTTAGCTGGTAAAATGAAAGAAGTCTCTACCGAGCATGCACAAACTACAATTTTTCAAAGGCTTACAACTCAAGACAGATTTGGGACAGAATCCACGTCTTCATTACAGACACATCCCTGACAGAAAGGCATGGGGGCACTGGAGCTGTTCAAAGAAAAGCTCACTAGAATTTAACATGGCCAAAACAACATGTTTTTCCCTAGTCTCATTCTTGAAATGACTGAATATCAACCAGCCACTGCTATACTAACTTTGGTTTTCTGCGTCTAGGATGCCATCATCCTCAACACCACCCTGTGGGAGCTCTCTGAAAGAAAAGAACACAGGTAATCAACACCTCCTTCACCTACTCCCACTAAGATCCACTGGTAAGGCAATAATATATCATGATCAACAGCACCACAGACAACTGATAGACCTAAAAATATGTGTATGAATACCTCATCTTCACGCACGGCTAAGAGGGGATCAAACATCAGGATAGCCCAGTGCTGTACCTATGACAAACAAAGGTCTGAACTCAAACTGAGAATAAACTAGGAGATCTGAAACACCTAATTAAGCTATTGTGAGATGTCTCATCACAACTTCCTCAATAATCTTAACCAATAATGGAAAATTTGAAACAGGACAAAAAGCATCCAGACTGTCAAATTCAAGTGGTTGTTTCTTATCCAGAGGTTGCACCAATGTTTCCTTAAGGACAGTTGGCACCCTGCTCTCCCTGCTACAAGCATTGACAATTTCCATTAGCAACAGACCTAGTATTTCCCCAACAGCCAGAAAGAACATTACTCCAAAGCTGAAGTAAAAAATTCTCAAAATACTTCCAGCAACATTGGCTAAAGCCCTAGCAGAGAAGTTTTGTTTTCTCAAGATATTGTTCTTCTAGGCAAATAGGACAAAGGCAAATAGCTTGGTTCAAATCAGGGCGCTTTTATCTAGAAAACAAAAATAAATGCCGTTCACAGTAGAAGGGACTCAAATCAAACATCATTATTATCCTTTTATTCTTTTCAACCACCCTGAATCCTGAGTAGGGCCAAGTGTCCTTCCAAGTGGAAGAGGGTGTTAAAATAAAATAGTAATCTCTGTCCTCTGAAGATAAAAAAAAAATCTGAATGAGATAGAGTGATACATACACCACACTTTCACAGTCAGTATCTTCATATAACTGATTAAAAAGCAGTACAAAAGTTGAATTAGTGTCCTAAAGGAACAGATTTAGGAATAGATTGATTTAGTTAGGGTTGGTCCTGCTTTGAGCAGGGCGTTGGATTAGATGACCTCCTGAGGTCTCTTCCAACCCTAATCTTCTATGATGCTAAGACAGTATACAGTGTTGGATCATCAAATTAAATTACCATTTCCGCTATACTAATAGTTACAAATTAATGTTTTTGCACATGCCCCTACACAAATGACATCAGCCTTCAAAGACATTAATCCTATTTACATAACCGTTAAGGCAGGCATCCATTAAAAAAAAAAAAAAGCCTACATAACTCATTTCTTTAAAGACATCACAAAATCTTTTTACTAATTTTCAGTAGGAATTATGGTTTGAAACTATGTTAATAACACTTAATAAAAAATGCAAAGTTAAACCTAAAATGCATAACCAACAATGCAAAATCACAAGCACCAAGACCACTGGTTAGCAGTTGGGTTATCGTCAGTATTGTACAAGACATAAATTCATACCTGCACCTGGAATGATTGCCAGCTTTGTTTCAACTAGACCCATTTTAGCAGAAGATGCTTGAAAAGAAGCATAAAATGTAATGAGTTCTTGATATAATCTATAGTAAATAATAATTTGAAAAAGTTTATACAAAAGAAGATTCTTTACAACAATCAGTTAATTTATTAAACTTGTCTTCCAAACAACAAACCATCACTTAAAAAAGCATTTGCCTATGGAAATACAGAAAGACACCAAATTGATTTGCATTTATTAAAAGAACTAAGAAGCTATTCCCATCAAGACAGGCTCTGTACCTCATTAATTTTCACACAGGAAGATTGCTGATGCAAGTAAATTATTTAGATCCAATAATGCAGAGAATTATTTGTAGATTTTAAAGCACTAAAAGAAAGTGGCAATGTTATTATTTAACAACTTGAAATGGTGGGGAAGTCTGTTTCTGACGATTATGAATTCTTTAGCTGACTGACTACTCCCTCAGGGTCAAACAGCTTAATATACTATGAGTATGCTGGCAACTGCTCAAGAGCAAGTTTCCATTTACTTTCCAACAAATGGTTTTGCAGTTCTGACAGCTGGATAGATCAAGGTTCCTCTTTTCATGTGCTGTTGTCACTTTTATTTTATAAGAGCTTAATTGCTTGTTTAATAATACACTCACAAACTAGTTTGGCCTATTTCCTGCAACCTATTTGTATAGTAACAAATTTTGACGACAAGAGCATTTTAATTATAAAAAAAATTCTCAACCTCTGCCCTAGCCTTCTGGGATCACTGCTAATGATATAGTGAAGACTGCTAACAATAAAATGAAGATCATAAGAATAAATTAAAACAGGCAACAAAAATGCTCTAGCTATCAACAGTAAGTGGTATGAAATTAAACATCAGCAATGATTTCAGTCAAGTTTCTGCTAAATCACATAGAAATAATTGAGCATATGCAATGTCAGAATATAAAACCAGTTTTATAAGGACTGTTGCCAAGGCAAGGATTAGTCAAGCCTTCTGTAATGCTAATAATCTCCTGTTCATTTAATAGGATTCAGTCTTACCTGCCACTCTTATGTCACAGGCTAATGCCAGTTCTAGGCCACCACCTAATGCAGTCCCATCTATCGCAGCAATTGTTGGTACTGGAAGATTAGCTGCAAGAGAAAGTATCACTTAATACCTGCTCACAATGAACATTTGTGAGTCATTCCTGTATTATCTCTTGTTCAAATTACAATCAGATGAGGAAAAACAGTAACATATCTTCTTCAATGACGATGCTGATCTTAAAACCAATTGTCCAGAATGATTGTTCAGTGAACATATGACACTCAATCTTTCTGCAACTAAATTGTGTTGCAAACTTTCCCTTCAGCAGCTGCTCAGTTCTGCTCTTAATTTATATTGTAAACTCCGAAAGCACAGTCCCTGGCATTACAGAAATAACAAAACATTTAAAATTGTTGTATCTGTAGATTTCAGAGTAGCAGCCGTGTTATTCTGTATTCGCAAAAAGAAAAGGAGGACGTGTGGCACCTTAGAGACTAACAAATTTATTTGAGCATAAGCTTTTGTGAGCTACAGCTCACTTCATTGGATGCATTCAGTGGAAAATACAGTGGGGAGATTTATATACATAGAGAACATGAAACAATGGGTGTTACCATACACACTGTAACCAGAGTGATCACTTAAGGTGAGCATTACCAGCAGGAGAGCGGGTGGGGAGGAGGAAGAGAAGAACTTTTGAAGTGATAATCAAGGTAGGCCATTTCAAGCAGTTGACAAGAATGTCCGAGGAACAGTGGGGGGTGGCGGTGGGGGGCATAAACATGGGGAAATAGTTTTACTTTGTGTAATGACCCATCCACTCCCAGTCTCTATTCAAGCCTAAGTTAATTGTATCCAGTTTGCAAATTAATTCCAATTCAGCAGTTTCTCGTTGGAGTCTGTTTTTGAAGTTTTTTTGTTGAGGTATTGCCACTTTTAGGTCTGTAATCGAGTGACCAGAGAGATTGAAGTCTACAGCCAAGCTCTACCACACAACAGCATTTGCTCCAACCCCTCAGACAGAGACAAACACCTACAAGATCTCTATTAAGCATTCTTACAACTACAGTACCCACCTGCGGAAGTGAAGAAACAGATTGACAGAGCCAGAAGAGTACCCAGAAGTCACCTACTACAGGACAGGCCCAACAAAGAAAATAACAGAACGCCACTAGCCATCACCTTCAGCCCCCAACTAAAACCTCTCCAATGCACCATCAAGGATCTACAACCTATCCTGAAGGACGACCCATCACTCTCACAGATCTTGGGAGACAGGCCAGTCCTTGCTTACAGACAGCTCCCCAACCTGAAGCAAATACTCACCGGCAACCACACACCACACAACAGAACTACTAACCCAGGAACCTATCCTTGCAACAAAGCCCGTTGCCAACTGTGTCCACGTATCTATTCAGGGGACACCATCATAGGGCCTAATCACATCAGCCACAATATCAGAGGCTCGTTCACCTGCACATCAACCAATGTGATATATGCCATCATGTGCCAGCAATGCCCCTCTGCCATGTACATTGGTCAAACTGGACAGTCTCTACGTAAAAGAATAAATGGACACAAATCAGACATCAAGAATTATAACGTTCAAAAACCAGTTGGAGAACACTTCAATCTCTCTGGTCACTCGATTACAGACCTAAAAGTGGCAATACCTCAACAAAAAAACTTCAAAAACAGACTCCAACAAGAGACTGCTGAATTGGAATTAATTTGCAAACTGGATACAATTAACTTAGGCTTGAATAGAGACTGGGAGTGGATGGGTCATTACACAAAGTAAAACTATTTCTCCATGTTTATCCCCCCAACCCCCACCGTTCCTCAGACATTCTTGTCAACTGCTGGAAATGGCCCACCTTGATTATCACTACAAAAGGTTCTCCCCTCCCCCATCCCCCTGCTCTCCTGCTGGTAATAGCTCACCTTAAGTGATCACTCTGGTTACAGTGTGTATGGTAACACCCATTGTTTCATGTTCTCTGTGTATATAAATCTCCCCACTGTATTTTCCACTGAATGCATCTGATGAAGTGAGCTGTAGCTCACGAAAGCTTATGCTCAAATAAATTTATTAGTCTCTAAGGCACCACAAGTACTCCTTTTCTTTTTGTATCTGTAGCCTTGCCAGAGCACAGTTGAAACATACATGTAATTAGCAGCAACTGTAATCAGGTTAGAGCTGGCAGCTCTGTGCATCTGAGCATTGCCAAGTATGGTATCCCCACATCATGATGGGTCTTTTCCCATGTACTTGACCATGGGGGAGCAGCTACTAGATGGCTGAGTAGGGTGAAGTACGGGAAGGAATTCTCAGTCTAGTGATACTAATCTCACCAAACATATCTAACAGGTTGTGTGGTCACCAGGGAACTGTGAAATCATGATATTGTTTGCATATCATTTTTATTATAATATATGCATATATAATTGTGATAAAAATATAAGCATCCATCCTCATCTTTATTGATTTTAGGTTCTTTCCTTTCATGTTCACGGTGCGCTAAATGAAGACTGGAGGAGAATGCTATTCTAGGGTTTCCTACTTTCTTCAGTGTGTGGATCACAATTTAACAAAGAGATAGTTGAGAAGGCAACCTCTGACCAGCTCCCCTCCTATTCATGAGCACATAATATCTCTTTGGAAAATACAGCAATTGGTTACAGAGAAAAGTATCAGGAAACTAATTCATTTTTAGGTGTCTTTATTGCAAAAATAACAGAAACAAAAAGGAAAGCCAGCACAATTTGTACAGCCAGCAGTCTTTAGACCACCAATAAGCAGTCCATAGATCACCTCTAGTTCAGGACCAAGAGTTTTGAAAGTTCTGCATTATTCTATATTACATCTATGCTATTACAGCAATAATTGACTCGTTGAAATTATCTGTGAGTAGTCTTTTACTGCCAATAAAAACTGGCACCAATAAAGCACCCTAAAAAATATTTGTCACTCCAGGCATCAGAAGTTATTTGCAAGGCTCCAAAATAGCTATTACACACACCAGCTACCAGATAGCATATAGGGAGTAAAGGATCAGGAACCAGGCCTACCCAGGTCCTATCTTTGTTCGTCCACTTTTCCCATATATTGTACGTGAAGATAGAAAGGACAGACTTCTCTAATTCCGTTCAGGAACTGAGCTGCCAGCATGATAATCAGGAACCCATATCTATGCCCTTGTATACTAAGCATGACAGAATCTGGCTTCAAAAGTTAAAAGTTGCCATAGATCAACTAACAGAGATAGATAACTGAAAAATAACTCCTGGACCATTGAAAGCTTAATTGCCAGTAATCACAATTTTTAGTGATTATTACCTACATTACTCCTGCGGGAATTCTGTGCCACTGTGCATGCACATAATTTATGAGCCTTGCACATTTTTATTTTTGCGCAGAAAAAGCTTCTGCTGAAAAGTTGCTGCAGTTCCGCCTTTTGCCCACTAGAGGGTGCTGTGACAACAGCCCACAGCAGCAGCTCCCATCAGAAAATAACTTCTGCAGGTCTGCCTTTTGCCCACTAGAGGGCACTGTGGCAATAGAACACAGCAGCTGCTCCCAGCCCAGCTAGGGAAGAGAAAGAGCCTGCAGAGCCTTCTTCACAGTACCTGTAGGGCCAGGTCAGGAGACCAGGGCTATGGAGAGATAGACTGTGTGGGGATGCGGGGGGGGGGGGGGTCAGACAGGGGCTCATAAGGGCTAGTCGGGGAGGGCAGACTGGGGCAGGGGCTCAATGGGAGATGAGGCTTAGGGCCAAAGCGGGAAGAGGTGCAGGGCCACATAGGGATGGGGGAATGGCTGAGTAGGGGCACAGAGACACATAGGGATGGGGGACAGGGTGCAGGGCCACATAGGGACAGGGGGTGCTTGAGTGGGAGCACATGGGGACAGAAGGAGGGGGTGCAGGGCCACATGGGGATGCAGAAGTGGGTGTCTGAGCGGAGATGGAGTGACACATATGGACAGGGGGTGCAAGGATACATGGGGATGGGGAGTGAGTGTCTGACTGGGGGTGGAGGGACACATGTGCCTGACTGAATGGGAGAGGCTAGGGGTCAGCCAGGGTCTGCATGGGGGGAGCTCCCTAACAGTCCTTCCCTTCCCCCGCCCCCATACCCAACAACCCTCCAAGTTCACCCCCAGGCTCCTTCCCTCTAACTCAGCTCCTCTGTTACCTGACTCCACCCAGCCTTTGCACTGCTTCTGGGGTGTGTGGGAAATATGGTTCTGTACTGTAGTTTAAATGAATTATTGCTCAGAGTTCTGCATTAATATGCCTACTAAGGAATCTACTTGTCAAAAAACATTTTCTGATGTTGTTGTTGTCTGTATTGTTACAGACATACTTGCTGACAAGTATTTTGAAATAAAGGACCAAAAATACTTGAAACTGGTGTGATTATATTTGAATTATTTATTTTAACAAATAAAATATGCAGAATTTTGCAGAATTTGAAAATACTGTGCACAGATTTTTTTCATTTTTTGTTGCAGAATTTTTTATTTTGGGGGGCAGAATTCCCCCAGGAGTACTAAGAGGATTCTCTTGAGAGGATAGCAAATAATCACAGCCTCCATGGATAATGTTCTGAGTACTAACTAAATAATGACTGGAGGACTCAAAGCTAGGCTGCTTCATTTGGTGGTAAAATAGATTAGTCATTTAGAATGTTAGCTACAGTGCAAACCAAACACACCATCCCACAAGGAAATGAAGACTCAGGAGTAGAAAAATATTATAAAATCAACTTGTTTTAAAGAATTACAGCTAAAGTTCCTAATAAGCAGTTCTAAAATTCAAAACTCAGAAATAAAAAGGAGTTTGGTTTTCTTTACCTCGTGTTAGCATGCTATGCCATCACTTCACAATGAGTTTAATTCTAAAGAGCCAATTGCAAACTGGCAGTTGACTGAGTGACACTTGAAAGGTAGTCTCTGAATTCTCCATAGCTGCTCTGTGCTAATCTGTGACATGCACATATCAAAAGAACAGTAGAATTATCCATTTTAACATCCTTTCACATAACAGAAAAAAATAAACATAAATGTAAAACTGTAATTGTTTTGGATAAAAAAAATTGCGTTCCAAAGTAGTAAAAATTAACATCAAGGGTACAGCCTGTTGGAATATTCACAGATTGCTTGTGTTATCTTCATTTTTGAAATACTGTATGCATAAAACAGTCCAGTTCAAAGCAATTCTGATCAAACATTTGAAGATCAAGTCCTGCAGATTCAGTTGATTTGGATGCACTCAGATTTGAAGAATGCTAAATTGAGCAGATAGTCATGTCAGTCTCAACAATGATTTTACATGGCATGACTCAGTTGCCAAATGGTGAGTGACAGACAAAATCTATTTAAAGCCTTTTCCAGCAGCTTGTTTTATTCCAGAACATTCCACAATTTCAGTCACTCTCTGGAATGGTTTTGACACACTGTAAATAAAGGCACACCACATTAAGGCATGTTTTGCATATCCTAGTCAGCAGCTGGGCAATAGGAATAGATTTCAAATGTGATTAGTATTTATCAATGCAGAATCACAAGGTGCAAGTCTACAGAAGGAATTAAAAGTATGGTTGGGTGGGCAGATTAATGAATAATTTAACAGAAAAATAGAGAGTGCAAAATACAGACCAGATAGGTAAAGTAATCTATTCTAGTATAGAGCTGAAAGTTGTCTGTAGAGGGAGAAGTAGTAAAAACTTTAAAAAAAGGTCTAGGTAATAAGGTAACACATTAAAATATATACAGAAGTTAGGGTTGTGTCAAAGTATAGCAGAGCATCAGAATAAGGAATCAAAGGCAAAATAAGGCAGGTCATATAATGAATTTCTGAAGGATTATTTCACATATCACATACACTGTGAGTCACGAAGCAAAAAGGCCAAGGACCTTAAGTCATCTAAGAGAAACAATAATTCACCAAAAATACAATTCAACTACAATTTCTAAACAAAAACTTGATGGGAGAGGTAATTCCCTGCATTTATTTTGTATTACTGGCAAAGGTACAACATTAAGGAACTCAGACACCACAGTGGTGGATACAATATAAAAACCTAGGTAGGTAGATCACACAGTCAATCAGAAAACTTCAAAAGCTGTGTCCAGAATTGAGGATTCATAACACTGCAGATTGTTATAACAACACTGGTAGGTATATGGACCTTCTAGTGTATGGTAGCAGGGTCACACAGCCAGTTAACACATGGCAAGCTAGTGCGCTGTAGATTTACACCCTGGCTTTCCACCCAAAAAGCGTCCACGTAAACAAGCCCTAAAATAACTGTCTGATTGGAGGTGGGTAGCAGGAGTCCTAACAATAACTGCAGAACAGTCCTACTAAAGTTGGCATCTGGTCTGGAAGCCTCTACTTAAGAGCAGTGTCTTGTAAATGTGTGGACCAAGCTCCACTTAGCAAATTTCAGAAATGGGGCCTCTCATCAAACAGGGCGCATAGGCTGCGTGAGCTCTAGTGCAGCAGTTTTCAAACTGTGAATTGGGACCCCAAAGTGGGTCGTGATCACATTTTAATGGGGTCACCAGGGTTGGCTTAGACTTGCTGAGGCCCGGGGCCAAAGTCCAAGCCTCACCAGCAACGAGAATCAGGTTACAGGCCCAGGCTTCGGTCCCACCCTGGAATCGTGTACTAATTTTTGCTGTCAGAAGAGGGTTGCAGTGCAATGAAGTTTGAGAACCCCAGCTCTAACGGAATGAGCTCCAATGTGACTCTAACCAGGCTAACTTGTAACATGCCTTTAAACAGCTGAAGACCCATTTAGATAATTTCCATGAGACTATTGCCTTCCCCTTAAACTTTTCTGCAAAAACCACAAACAGTCTAGGTGTGTTCCTGAATAGTTTTGTCCTGTCAATGTAAAAAATGATAGTGCCCTTACCACATCAAGTGTTTGCAGGTTAACTTCCCCAGAGATGGAGTGAGGCATGGGGATGAAAATTGGGAGATAATTAAACTGGTTCACATGGAATTCTGAAAAAAACTTTGGGCAGGAACTTGGATGAGGACTAAGTGACTCTGTCTTTATGAAACACTGTATAAGAGGGACCCATCATTAGGGCTTGAATTTCCCTTACCCTTCAAGATGATGTAATGGCCAATAAAAAGGCAGTCTTTGTAGATCTATGGTAAAGGAAAAAGGCCTCTAGGGGATTAAAGGCAGAACCCACCAACCCTGCTAATACTATACTGAGGTTCCAAGAAGGACGGGGATCCTAAACTGGGAGAATATATGAATAAGGTCCTTAAGGAACACGACCATTGCACAGTGGGAAATACAGTATGACCCTGGATAGGAGGATGATGTGCACATACTGCTGCAAGATGGATCGTTATGGTCCACCAGCTGTTAGAAAGTCCATTTTGTTTCAGAGCTAGTAAATAGTCCAATATTGCTGAAACTGGTAATGTCAAGGGTGACAACTGGTGCTGAAATGCCTAACTAGAAAACCTCTTCTGTTTAGCTTTATAAGTCAGTTAGTCTGGCTGAGGATTCCTGCTTTGGAGCAGAACATTCTGAACTTCAATTAAACAGCTTCTTTCAGTGGATGTCATCAAGACAGCTTCCAGGCTAACAAATGTAATAAAGGTGGGTATGGATCTGATGGTTGTTCCACAAGACTAGAGCAGGTACAGTCATGTCAGCTAGAGCAGGTACAGTCATGGGGGGCTGTGTTGAGTGATTCATCAGATCTGAATACCAGAACTACCTGGCCCATGCTGAGGTTATTATAATCATCAGTCCAGAGTCTTGCCTCAATTTCCTCAGAACCTTCAGTATCATGGGATGGGCAGAAAAAGCATATATTAGTCCCAGTGACCAAAGGATGAGAAAAGTGTCTGCCAGGAGCCCAAACTCAACACTTCTCTGGAACAAAATGTTTGAAACTTGTAGTTTTGGCTTGTAATAACCAAGTCTATTTCTAGGAATCCTCACTTGCAAAAGATGTTCTGAATATTTGACAAACTACTCAGGGTTGTTTGAGAATTACTGCTGAATTTGTCTGGTAAGGTGTTCCAAAGATCAATAAGATTTTGAGCCACTGATGTGATTTGATTTGGAATGCACCATGTCCAGAGCCAGATGGATTCCAGACAAGAGTCGAGATGACTTGGTTCCTCCTTCTCTGTTCATGTAATGCACAGCTGTGTTGTTGTCTGTCAGCACCTGGATTGTAGCTCTTCAGAGTAAAGGCAGAAATACATTGCATGCCAAGTGGAAGGCTCTGCGTTCCAGGATATTTATATGCAGATGAGCTCCCTGAGGGGACAACATGCCTTGAGTTATTAAGTAATCTAGATGAGCTCACCATCTCCATTGTGAGTGTAGACATACATCATTAGTGCCTTAGTAGGTAGAAGTGCAGAGAAACTTATTCCCTTGCATACCTGAAGAGGGGCTTTCCACCAGTTTAACATGACAGCTTCTTGACCAACATGTCCATGTGGTTTCTCCTGGATATATACACTGTTTTCAATCATCCTTGCGTGGAACATAGGTGAAGTCTTACAAACTGCATCATACAGGTGCATGAGGCCATGTGTCCCAGATATCTAAAGTATGCTCTTACTGATGGTTTTGGGTGAGCCTGAAGTTGGTTAATGAGGTTTACTGTCACCTGGAATGATTCCTACGGAAGATCAGATCTCACTGACCTGGAATCTAACTCACAGTACTCTAGTGAATTCTATGCTTTGTTCTACAATGAACAAGTTTGGATTTCTCTGTTGACTTTGAGTTCCAGGTTGTGAAGAGCTTTAATGGTCACCTGTTGGAGTGATCTTCCTCAAATCAGCCAGTTGCTGAGGTATATATAGCTTTGGACTTCTTTTCTCCTTAGATCATCCTCATAACTTGTCATTCCAAAACTGCAGCCAAGACCTGGTGTTGTCACTTGTCTCAAATAGTTCCTCAGGGGTAGGATGTTGACGGGGACACAGGATCAGGCAGTGTTCAAGTGTTTGCTTTGGCTCTTCACTTTTGGGGTTATTCCTCAGCTTCTACTTGATCATATTGTCTACAGTCTTTGTCATCCTAACTTGCACTCAATTTAAGGTACAGCAGTATTTTCATTCAAGATCAGTGCTTGGGGAGGGAATTGTTCTGAAGACAGGTTCTCCAGGATCATTGGAATATCTTGCCATTTTGTTACTCTGTAGCCTTGCACAGAGGTATTTTGGGGTAAAGGATTTTCAGAGGCAAAGTTTTTTGTGGACTTTAGCCTCTTGCATGGTCAAATGTGCCCATATAGTCTCAAATTTTATGCACCTGGTTTTTGTCCCTCCTTTCTACTGAAGGCATCCTGCCTCACTGATGATGGTGTAATCCCTGTGAGGCAGTGTAGAGACAGCATCCAGGTCGGTTTCAAAGTACCTGTGATGATCCTATAGGCTTGACTGAGTTCAGTATCAATTGTGTGTGCATGGCTTGAACACAACCATACCAGAACACAGTACTCTACAGCTGAGTAACACAAGTCAAGACTGGTTGCTCTGTGTATTTTGAGGTCAGCTCCCCATTTTGTACTGTGTACTCCTGAGCTAGTGCAAGTCTGTCAACCAACATTGGGAATCACACCTCCCAGCTGCAGTGTAGACATACCCTTTGTGTCTTTCTCCCAAGGTGTTGATTTGGGAGGCCCTGACTGCTGCAACCTCTCAGACAGCAGCTACCACAAATAAACCTGGTAACTACATGGAAAAAGTATTCAAATCCCTTGGAAGAGACTTTGTACCTCCTGTCAGCTCACTTGGACATGGCCAGAATAGATGCTGGTACGTGCCACAGGCCTTTCACAGGCTCCAGCAGTCCCTCATTTATAAGTATGATGAGCCCCTCCCCAGGCATGGAAAGGCGCAAGATGTTCAGAAGTTTGTGAGGATGTTCCTGCACCACTTCCAGAGGCATATCTAGAGTCGTTGCCATTAGCTTAATGAAATTATCAACTAAAGGAACAATTGAGGGATTTACTGCTTCACTGGGATACGAGGAGGAGACTGGAGCAGGAATAAATTGATCTTCCCATACAGATGTAATTCCTCATCACTTTCTCCTGCCTTTGCAGGATCTGAGGCTGCACTAGCTAATCTGGCTATGTGGGTTTATAGTGCCTCTTTGGGAAAGGTGATCTAGGCCTAGAATGGTTTGAAGATGCAGGCCATGAATTGTGAATTTGGCTGTTCCACGAGGGCATTCAGTAGGGCCAAAGCTGATATAGGTATTGGTACTGGGATAGGGGACACATGAGGGGAGGGGGGAGTACAAAAAAGAATGCTCCCTATGAGCCCTGGGTTCTTTCCTGCTCTCCCTTACAGATCCGTCCTCAAAAATCTCTTCCTGACTCCCACTTTGCCACCCTAGGAGAAGGAGGAGGCTGCTGCTATGTAGGAGATGAGTCCCAAGTACATACCTTGGAATGAAGGTGAACAAGTACACCATTTTCAAGACAGGCACCGTCCTGTGAGGAATTCTCTGTTTCTGCTGGGCTCTCACTAACAAGGTAGGGCATGAAGTCTGTATCAGAGATATCTCCTTTACCTACCATGTCAATAGACTTAATAGCCAGTGGCTTAGTTATCACCTCTTTCATTCAGGAAACCCCAGTACAGGGACCACTGTTAAATCACTTGGTACCATACATGTGCTGGGTACTAAAACACTAGGTACCAATGCGCTGGGCACAAAGGAACAGAATTCCAATGTTGCCTGTACAGAAACACCATTTGCCAGCATGCTGGGTTGAAGAACCAGTACTGAGGTTAGTGGGTGCCATCAGTGCTCTCTTAACAGTTGGAACCAGGGCACCAGAGGGATTCTTCCCAGGCCATTGGCTGCCTTGACTGCTGAGCCCCAGTCAACATGACTTGTGTCATAAATATAAAGGGAAGGGTAAACCCCTTAAAAATCCCTCCTGGCCAGAGGAAAAATCCTCTTACCTGTAAAGGGTTAAGAAGCTAAAGGTAACCTTGCTGGCACCTGACCAAAATGACCAATGAGGAGACAAGATACTTTCAAAAGCTGGGAGGAGGGAGAAAAACAAAGGGTCTGGGTCTATCTGTATGCTGCTTTTGCTGGGGACAGAACAAGAATGGAGTCTTAGAATTTAGTAAGTAATCTAGCTAGGTATGTGTTAGATTATGATTTCTTTAAATGGCTGAGAAAATAGCTGTGCTGAATAGAATGAATATTCCTGTCTGTGTGTCTTTTTTGTAACTTAAGGTTTTACCTAGAGGGACTCTCTATGTTTTGAATCTAATTACCCTGTAAGGTATTTACCATCCTGATTTTACAGAGGTAATTCTTTTCTTTTTACTTCTATTAAAAGTCTTCTTGTAAGGAAACTGAATGCTTTTTCATTGTTCTAAGATCCAAGGGTTTGGGTCTGTGGTCACCTATTCCAATTGGTGAGGATTTTTACCAAACCTTCCCCAGGAAGTGGGGTACAAGGGTTGGGAGGATTTTGGGGGGGAAAGACGTGTCCAAACTCCGTTTTTTCAGGAACCCAGATAAAGTTTGATGGTGGCAGTGGAAATCCAAGGGCAAAGGGTAAAATAATTTGTACCTTGGGGAAGTTTTAATCTAAGCTGGTAAAAGTAAGCTCAGGAGGTTTTCATGCAGGTCCCCACATCTGTACCCTAGAGTTCAGAGTGGGGAAGGAACCTTGACAACTTGTGAATCCTATACCTCAATTTAGTAGACACCAGACCGAGTGATCTATGGCTTAGTTCAACTCTGGAGTATTGCTCCTTCCTAACCTTGCCAGAGGTCAAAACTGGAATGGAAATGGATGACAGGGACTTCTTGGTTGAGGTAGCCAGGGAGCTCAGGATGGAATCTCAACTCATTAGAGAGCTCAAGGACAGGGACTGACAGAGGACTGAGGGACCAGCTGCATTGTTCCTTTTGATGTCCAAGGTAGCTTGCATAAAAAGATCCAGGAGGAACAATTTTAAGTGAGCTTGTCCACCTTTCTAAATCCATTTAGAGAAGGAATGACATATGGTAAATTGCTAAGGAACATGTCCTTCTCCTAAATGAAACTTGTATCTAGAGTATTCAACATTAAAGTACTGAAGATTAACAGAAGGAGCATGTTTTAAACCCCACAGATTTTGCTTCTACTATTGAAGTAGTAGAGTTCGTGTGTGGGGAGAAAGGATAGCGGTCCTAGCCTAAAAAACAGAACCTGACTAAAATGGTTGCTTGGGTTTGTGTTGGTAACAGACAACAAAACTAACAACTAGCACACTGAACAGAGAAGCAGGCAGACACTGCAAGAGTTCCATCTTGCTGCCATGGACAGTAAGAAGGAAGTGAGGGGTGGCTGGGCCCTCTTTACCCTTTATGCTTTCAGGTGGGGGACAGGAAGACAGAATGCAGGCATGGTCCCAGCAGACACTGCTGGCTAAGAGAATCTGATTAAGCATACAAGGCGCATACGCACAGGAGTGGACTCCACATGGATAATCACTTGAAGAAGAACACTATAGATATTTGTTCTATGCAAGGGTATGTCTACACAGCAAATAAAAAGCCATGGCTGGCCCGTGCCAACTAACTCGGGCTCACAGGGCTCAGGCTGCAGGGCTGTTTCACTGCTGTGTAGACTTCTGGGCTTGGACTGGAGCCCGGGCTCTATGACCCTGCAGGGTTGGAGATTCCAGAGCTCTGGCTGCAGCCTGAGCCCAGAAGTTTACATAGCAATGTAATAGGTCCGCAGCCTGAGTAGGCTGGCATGGGCCAACTGCCAGTTTTTCTTTGCTGTGTAGAAATACTCCAAGAGGACAATTTATGAAGTCCACTCATCTTCAGAATGTTGGAAGCTATCCCCGGTGAGCTTCAGAAATTTCTGAAGAATTTAAGTTTTCACTGATGACCAAGATTTTCAAAATTAACTAGTGATTTTTGGTACCTCAATTTATGAATGCTCATCTTCAGACACCCACCGAGGCTTGATTTTCAGAATGTGCTGAGCTCCCACCTCCCAGAAAATTCACTAGGATTGACCATGAACACCTTTAAAAATGTGCTAGCTGATAAGTCTATAACAGGTGCTAAGTGGTGTTTAAAATATGTTAATTAAAACATGCTAGCTACAATACAAGCAAATTTCCTAATCTATACAGGCCCATGATCTCACAGGTATTTTTCACTTTGGTTCAAAGACTTAGGCCATGTCTATATTAGCACTTACATTGGAAAAACTTCTGTCGCTCAAGGGTGTGAAAAAACATAAGCCTTGTGCGCACAGCGCTACGTCAGCAGGCTACCACCATAGCTACCGCTGCTCGCTGAGATGGTTTTATTATGTCAATGGGAGAGCTATCCCCCATTGGCATAACATGGCTACACAAGTGCTCTTACAGTGGCACAGCTGTATTGGCACAGCTGTTCTGCTGTAAGCTTGTAAGTGTAGACATGGCCTTAGTTCTCATGCTAGCACGTGTCAAGTAAATGTTTTCAGGCTTAATAATAAACTCTCTACACCAGAAAATTGTACTGACTTAACTAAAAGCTGGTCCACACAGAGTGAAATTGATACAAACACTATATTAATTTAGAAACAGATTGATATAGTTAAATTGGTGCAACCCCCTAGTGCGGTCACAGTTATACTGGTATAAAGGGGATTATATCGATATGGTTTATTTCTGTAAATTTACAAAAGTGTAAAAATATTGTGTGTAGACAAGTCCCTAAGTCAACTGAGAAACCAATTTAGTTAAATTGGTGCAACCTCTTTGTGGAGACATTCTTAAAACCAAACTAAATTCTCACAGAGATATGGCGTATGTTTCTGAGGACTGTAGTCAGACATTGCTCTGATCTTTGTTTTGCAGGATGAGTTTGCTGAGGAGTGACAAATACATGCTGCAGTAATCACTGCTACTTGACAGAGTTTATGTTGCTAATAGCCTTGCAAAGGAAAAATTATAAAGTCAATAAAACACAATAAATGCAGATGCAGATCAGGAAGTACTGTAAAGTATTTTGAATATGGATTCACAAGGATTTCAGTTATTCAAATACAGACTGGAATAACAATGGTGAAAAATCACTGAATGGATATACATGACATGGCAGTGCACAACAATTTCCTTACACAGTCTGTTGAGCAACTAACAATATCAGACGGTATTTCTGACTTTATAGTGGCAATTAAAGTAAGTATGACAAATAATATAGCACTCTTAAAGCCTCGCTGTTTCTACAGCTACTAATAACACTGCATTTTAAATACTTTTGAGACTATATTAAACAGCAATTATCAACAGTTGAAAGAAAACATTTCAAAACAATGTGCAATGAGTTTTTCTTTAAAACAAAACAAAAAATGGTGTTATCTGTTGTCTGGATCAATGGCTACACTTAAGTTAATCAGACTGACATAGAAGGTGCAAATCTAAGGTCATCATGATAGCATCTAGTTCAGAGAGATGGGCAGAAGAAGAATATAACAAATCTCACAATACAACATTGTCCTGGCTCTAAAATTGCAAATGTTCTGGCTCCATTTCTGAAAAACGGGTGGCTGGCATAGTTTCCGACTGAGATACTAGGGGCAACTGACTTCAGTATTGGTGACACTACAACTGGGTACTAATCTGAAGAATGGAGTGTGGATCAGAATAGGGACAAAATACTTTTCTAGTGTACTGTTTAGTTGAACACTAGTCCCAGAAGAACTAGGAGGATATAATCCTACTAATTCCATACCTACTCTTCTGGTCATGTGAATCATCTTTTATATATTGTACACAGTGAAAAGAGAGAAAGGAATGTTGCAGCTGGAATGCATTTGCAGCTTGTTTCCTATCTCGAATAATGGATTTTGAACTATGTAAAGACACCAGGGTCATCTGATTAAAAATGGGTTGCATCTGTCAATGATCTATGCAGTACTGGAGAGTCATGCACTGTAGACTGAGAGATATATAGAAAGTGCTGCAATTCATTATGAGTGTAAAGACATACGGAAACAGTGACAGATGTACTACATACGTATGCCTGAGGCACTAGTGAAGAGGGAGAGCCTTCTAATATTACCATACTCAAAAGACATCTCCCTCTCTAATATCTTTCCTAGTATATTTATCAAGAAGGCCTAAGGAACAGTGGTGCTCTCTAGATAACTAAGTGATTGCCCAAAAGATGATTAAGTAGAGCTAGTCATTGTGTCACAGTAAATTATACAAAGTGATGGTCTTATCACTGGGAGAATGAGAAGAAAGAGATAAAAATTACAATATCCAGTAAAAATGTCAAATTATGACTTTCTTCAAATGTTATTTTATTTATTAATATGTTAAAAGGCATGTTTATCAATATAATTTATTTCATACTGAAGACTTCTTGTAACCACTTAACATTTAAATATAGCTTAAAACTGCAACTTCCACCCTGCAGGCTCATTCCTACAATAGTGGCAGTGAAGAAAGATAAGGAGAAGAGGCTGCTTCTTTAGTGCTGATTTACTACTTCAACCTCTGCAAATCATCTGGATGCAATTAGCAAAATATTTTCAATAGGCCATAGATTTACATAAGAGTTTTGACTCTAGACTGGTGATGATTTAAAACCAAATATTAAATTAATGTAAAATTGCTATAACCACTAGGGTTTTGGCTTTACGATAATTTAGTTTGTGTCTAAATATTCATATTCCACCATTCACGGTTACTTGCATGAAGAGGCTTCTCTTAAATATGTTCATTAAACAAGTCTACGCACTCAGGAGCAACAGCTCAATAAGAGGTTACCTTAAACTGAGATTTTAGTCTCACAAAATATAATCTACTTTAGTGAGTGGCAAGCACAGTCAGTTAAAACAACTTAAATGGTCCTTATATTAGGAACATTTTTCTGATTTCCTGTAAAAAGATTAAAAACAAAAATAATTTTAAATCTTTTTACAGGAAATCAGAAAAATTAAAATATCACAAGAGACAGAATTTTAGCCATTAATTCATTTTCTTTATTCTCAAAAATAACAATATCAAATGCCAATGCACTGCTTTTTCAGATTAAGACCCCACATATGTTCAGGTTTTGTTTGAAATGAAGAATTAGATGTTGTGTATATATGGTTATCAAAAAATGAAAGGTAAATTTACAAATCTAATAAGGGCTTAACAACACTAAAATGCATATAACTTCATAAAAAGGATATGCTGGATTCTCATTCCTGGAGAGTAAGAAGGTCAAGGGATATCTCAAAAAAAAAAAGAATAGCGCTGCAAATAGTACAATAACAAGGCTAATGCCAACAGCGTAAATAGGGAATGAGTTTGTGATTCTCCTGTTGTTATACATAGCATAAACATAAATAGGAGAAATCTATCTTTTACCAGTCCAAAAGCAAACACGACATTCAAGTCTACAGAGAATTCACTCACTGGCCAATTAAAAATAACGGACATCCTGAAATAAACAAGAACTTCTTTTCAGAATGGGAAAGTTAGTTTCTTCTTCCCTTAACTTGAAAACAAGTTCTGTAATGAAAGTCTGAAAAAGATTCACTCCTGGAGGTCCAATCCAAGTAAGAATGCTCTTAAAATGCTAGAGAGAGAAGAAAATATAGCTACTTTGCAGAAGTCTGTGATGCAAACATCTGGGAAGTGGACCCATAGTAGCAATCTTCCCACAAATCCAGCAAACCTATTCTCAGGTTAGCCAGGCTATAACAATGCAAAGTGCAACCAGATATCCATTTAACACAGTCCGCATTGCTCAGCAAACTGATGCTAAAAGAAACAAGAACTTGAAAAGAAGGGAAAAAAGCTTTATATTAAGGGCTTAGTCCATTCCAAATAGAACTCTCATAATATTTGACACCGAGACTATGGAAAGGAGCTTAGTATAGGTATTGCAGGGATGAGAAGAATATTGGCAAGCCAATTTAAGGCAGCACACCAACCCCAACTTAGAGAAGAACGTCACCTGAGTTTGCCGCACCACCTTCACCTTGTAAAACCTGGTATAAAGCTCAGTCAGTCACTAAAGAGTGAAGCTTTACTCAGATTCTGAGCTGCAGCCACCAGGAAAAGGACTTTCTGCATAAGAAACTTAAGCTCATAGGAACTGAGTGCTTCAAAAAAGTGCTTTCACCAGTTTTTATCAGGACCTACAAGACAATGGGCTCCCTGCTCCCAAAATTTCAAAAGTGTCAAGCCACGCAAGAACCTCACTACATGGGCTAAAGAGATGCTAGTTCAACATTTAGTTTACGATAAGGTGAAATAGCTGTCAGGTTTATCTATATGGACTTAGTTTTTAAGTTAAAACAAGACAGATGAAAGTTGGTCAAACCATTTTTGTGCAGGGCAAGCGAAGGAGATCATTTGTGCCTGACTTCATCCCACAAACCTTTTCCTGTTGGTGTTGAGAATCTTTTTGGTAGGTGGCTTCAAAGATGTCAGAGACACTTTGCCAATGGATCTCTACACTGTCAGGAACCAAGCTGTCAGGAAAAGAGCTCTCAGCTTGGTAAGGACAAAGGTGCCTTGGTTTTTAATGATGATCTGAGACCAGGCTCTTAGCCTGATAGGATCTGCTTTGACCACATGCAACAGAGTTGATAACCTCACCCATCTGAGCATGGGGTTGTTAGAAGATAATGAGCCCTCATCTGTACTGAGCTTTGCCAGAACCTTTACTAGTAGAAAGGTATATAGGAGTCACCTTTTTCAGTGAATAGAGAAAATGTTACTTGCTGATACAGACTTTTCTTATTACTAGGAGCAGATTATTGCCAGTATCTTGTTCAGGTGAGTTAAGAAGAGAGCTACCTCTGGTGTCTCCCCAACTGGAAGATCTGGTCTCCTAATCTCCAATCCATAGACCATGTGTTAGATCAAATTAGTTTGCCTGTGATTGTGTTTTTCTTCCCTGTTAAATGTGTGGTAATTAGGAATAGCCTAATACAGGAGATGCAACTTTCTGCTTGTTTCTGTACTATACTGTGGCCCACCTCTGTCTGACTCAGGACCACCAGGTATCTGAAGGTCATCAGTGCAAGTAGAACATTTATAAGAAACTACTCTTCCTAGAGAGACATTTCCCCAGAAGTGAAGACTTTCAGCATGGGCTTCCCATCCTAGGTTGGTTATGTCCATGGTCACTACAAGGTGGTGTTTGGAAGTTCTTTCATAATTGCTAATTGTCACTGCACTGCCACCAGGTCAGAAAGACTTGTTAGAAAACTGTGTAAAAATTGTGTTACTCAAATAAACATACTAAATAATGTTAGAGAAATGATTATATATATTCTTATCATATATATATATTACACACTATATGTATATATAGTAATATAAGAAAATATAAAAAGGAAGTTTTGCTTTTGTATGTGTCTCTGCTGACGTAGCATTTCAGAATTTAGCTGAAATTGCTTCAGGGTTGTGTAAACCATGAAAGCTGGTTTGTGTGCCTTAGCTGTAAAACCTTGTCCTGTGTAAACAGCAGAGTGAAAAAGTGTCCTGAAGCAATTGTTAACTTCAGGTTCCCCCCAAGACAAGCTAACCAGCAAAAAACCAAGGCCACAAAACCAGACCAATAAGATAAGGCCTGGATGAAGCCAGTGAGGTTAACAACAAAGAATAGGTGGTATAAGTAGACAGATAAAAGTAACTTAAAAAAGCAGGATAAGCAAAAATGTATTAATTTAGGTTACTGGGATTTATGCATGAGTGTTTTAATTAGGGGGTTAGAATAGATAGGTACATAGATGAAATAACTGAGTAAACAGCCTGTGCAAAGTTACAGAACAGGGGATAAAAGATAGGTGATTGACAGCAGGAGAGTGGAAAAGACAGAGGGAAGAACATAGAGACCAGAGATTTGAAAAGAATCACCCTGTCCCCAGGAAAGGTAACTTGTTCAATTATCTTTCTTGTATTATCTATTTTTGCATTTTTATGTAATTCATAGGTGTTAACAGTACTGTTTTAAAATGAACAAAAATAAAGGCTAAAAAAAATGTTTAAGACTGAATTGAAGTGGATCTCATTTGTCATCCAACAGATTTGAGATTATCCACTACTCATGTACAATGCGAGAGCAGAATTATTCCCCCTATTAAAAACAGCACAAATCTTTCATATCTTCTCCATTAAAAAGAGATACATATCTTGAGAGTTTTAACATCATGATACTTGGACTTGACACTTTTAGAAACAGTAAGCATCCTTTGGGTATATCTACATTGCAATTAAAAAACACAGCTGGACCATGCCAATTGACTCAGGCTTGCGGGGCTGGTTCATTACAGTGTACACTTCCAGGCTCAGGCTGGAGCTCGGGCGCTAGGACCCTGTGAGATGACACAGGCCAGCAGTGGGTCTTTAACTGCAACGTAGACATATCCTTAGTCAATTTATAAGCCTAACGGCACAGAGATCCCACTTATTTTTTTAAATGTAGGGAGAAGATATACATACATATGCCCATATAAGTCCTTTTTACTACCCATTATTGTACTTGGAATCACTAGAATCTTGTCAATCTTCATTTTTCTGTATTGATACCTATGAAAATTATGTCCATGGACTTGCATTCATATAGACTCTGATACAGATACATCAAGAGTCAAGAGCAGTATACATTTCTATTGCTGAGCAACTCAGATTACAAAAGATGTAGCACGGCAAGAAGATCAAGATATGCAGCACCAAGCCAGAACAAGATGGTACACAACTCTAAGGAAGAGTCTCCATGGATGACTGAAGAAACTTCAGTTACTGGTAACTAAAGCAACCTCCATTTTTTCCCATGTACTATATATATCTTCCTACTGTATTTTCCACTCCATGGATCTGATGAAGTGGGTTTTAGCCCATGAAAGCTTATGCACAAATAAATTTATTAGTCTCTAAGGTGTCACAACTACTCCTCGTTGTTTATACCAAAATAGAATCTAAGTTAATCAGATCATCTGGATGCTGTACAGTAGGCAAAAACCTGCACTTCCTTTTGTGCTCACTACTTGCCATGTGCTGACAAAGATGGCTGTTTCAACTTCTTGATTCACTAGATGACAGAAGAAAAGATAATTCAAATATATCTCAAAAAGTAGATATTTACTATGATAATTTGAGGGCTCTTCCTCTTAACTCTATAATATGCATATCTTGGGCTAACACACCTTGGCCTTATGATCTAATCTAGTTCAGTGTATGTTCCCGCTCAGAATCAATAAGCTCCCTCAAATACCGAAATAACCTTTTCAAAGAGGGCTCTGTCAGAAGTCTCACTATTTAAAAAAGCAAAAGAAAGGCTATTCGTGCAAGATGTTAAATATCTTAAATTAAAAACTAAGTTCTTGCCAAATACACAAAGAGAACTCCGTGCATCCAAAAGCATGCCCAGGCAAATAACCTGCAATGAGTCAGAGTATGCACATACACAGTTTTTATTTTCTCTGTAAATGATAAAGAGAGAAGCCTTGCTGTTTGATGAAGAAAGTAGATACTGTAGATTGTTTCTCGCTGAGAGAATATCAGACAAACTATTACCCAGTTAGGTTTCTCCTCTATGCATCAGAAGCTACTAGTGAAAGAGGATGTCCTCAAGATACAGTGTTTTTCCTTCTCTTCTACAAATTTCTATCATCAATGGAATGAATACAGATTATTCTATAAGCAGCTTTTTAACGTTACAAATCAGTGTTTTCTATACCAATGTAGAAACATTCATACAGACCATGTATGAGAATGAATTAATCAAAATAGAAAATCAAGGAATTGATGGAATTAAGATGGATGTTTAAAGAAGACCCTCTAACTACAAATATTGAACATATATTCCCTGATTTCCTTACATCTTTTTGTACTAGGGACAAATGTTTACTTTTCATTTAACCTGGCTGACATGTTGCAGTCTCTTTATGCAAGAACCCGATGTGCATCCATATTTACTAACCTGGGGCTCCAATTCCTAGCTATTGATTTTTGTTCTAACTCCTGTTCCTGACTCCTGATCAGGCTACCTTGCATGACAGCCCACATCTGGGTCACATGATAGTGGGGTTCCTGAACTGTGGTAGAGCAATAACAGGAACACTTATCCCTATTCCGGCACCATCCAGTGAATACATAAAACAAAAGGGGTACTTTTCCATGATTATGCAAGTGCTAGTGGATCACCAGACATGCTTCACTGACATCAATGTAGGCTGGTCTGGGACATAGATTCTGGAACAATAGGTGATGGGTGTGCAGCAGCATCCCTTGGCTTGAATTGGTTTCCATGATATGGAAGGTTTAGAGTTTGGTTCCATGGTTCTCAGCAACCCCATTATACAAATTGTTCCAGCATCCCATGTGAGGAAAGGTGCATGCTGCTTGCATCTTTAAGAACATGGGACTTTTTCCAAAAAATGCAAGCAGGAACATTCTTCCCTGA
Organism: Caretta caretta; assembly: GCF_965140235.1. Taxonomy (NCBI): domain Eukaryota; kingdom Metazoa; phylum Chordata; order Testudines; family Cheloniidae; genus Caretta; species Caretta caretta. The sequence continues at coordinate 84,996,620 of NC_134210.1, read as the reverse complement.
CTAGCACATTCTCATTAATGTTGTTGAAATGTCAACTGATTCTGGGGGACCCAATTTATGCCTTGCTCCCCTGCTCATGAAACTGTACACTTGCCACCTCAACAGAACGAAGGAAAGATTCAACTAACAGCTGAGCAGGTGCAAGATGACTGCTGAATATGCTTTTGGTCGATTAAAATCTCATTTGTGATTTTTAGAGATTAGGTTGGATCTCAGCAAGGCAAACATTCCTATCGATTTTGCTGCATGTTGTGTATTATATAATATTTGTGAGGTGAAGGGGGAAAGACTACTGTAAGATCGAAGGGTGAGGTGGACTGGCTATCTGCTGAATTTGAACAGCCACACACAAGGGCTATTAGAAGAGAGAACTGTGGAAGTACGTACAGCAGAGGGAGGCTTTAAAAGAATATTTTAAGCAGTTAGACATCAGATTATTATGTTATGCTTTTGAACTTGTGTGCCTTCATGTGCATAGACTTTAAATATGGGTGGGTTACTGACTCCCATTATGGATTTTATAATGTGGCATACATGCTTGCTGCAAATCTATAAATATACTCTGAGTTTCACAAAATACAACTTTATTGTGTACAAATAAACAGGAAACAAAGTGAAAATAAATATTTTAAAATATTTTAGTAGTGCTGTAAGAGGGTAACCCAAACTTATAAAAAACACAAACAATAAACATACATGCCTACATATTAAAACATATAACAAAGTTTTATTCATGATAAAAACTAGTGCACTTTACTTGCAGGCTCATCCTGTAGTTATTGCAGGTCAGTGAGTGTAGGTATAGTCAAGGTTCTCCTTGTTTTCCCTTGACATGGAGTGACAGAAGTAAGAGTTCATGCCATGCTGTCACCTCTTATGCTGGGGTGGGGTTAATAAGAGGCAGCAACCATGAGTCTTCCATGGGCTGGAAAGTCTGCTGTGCATGAGGCCTTTGGGCATTCAGCTCAAACATATTCTCCAACATCTGTTTGTTTCCTGAGCCATAATATCCTGGTGCACTTCCCATGCACTTCTCTGTCCTTTTCCCTCTCCTCCAGCAACTGCCCTCCCCCTACTCCTCCAAAACATCATTAGATTTACAATCACAATGGAAAGATAAGTCCCAAAACTCCCTTATTAAAGGTCTTATGGGAATAATGTAAGAAATTCTAATTGCAACTTTAGTTTTGGAGCACCTCATTACACAACTGTTTTGCAACTCAAGCCATGGTGAGCATGGGACTAGCCGGGACAAAGCAGGGGTGGGGACTGTTGCATGAGAGGTTTAGAAGCTGGGTGCCTCTGAATCTGAGTATAGGGAAAGTGCAGTGAATATTGCCAATATTTTCACAGGCAGTGTGATTTTGGCTGATCTCTCACTCATGAGGGTGACAGAGGCCCACAGAACACAGCTGTTACTCGCATCTTGATGCTGCCCGGGCCTATATGCTGCTGCCGATTTACTGCAGTGGTGCCGGTGGAAATCATAGCAGGCGCATTGGAATGTCTGCTATTATGGGGGAAGACATAAAGCAGCCATCCCTAGAAATGTTTGGGAAACAACTGTAGAGTACCTCCATGAAAATTTCACTGAGATTGTTCAAGAGGATAAAAGGGATGTCCCTGTTCCGATAAAAAAAAGTATTCTGTTTGGGATAGAACTGTGGACTCCTTCCCCTCCGCCCCACCCAGTCCAACAAGCCAAAGAAAGGAAAAGCAAACTCCACTTTTACTTTTTTCTTCTAACCTCTACCAGATCACAGGGCAATGATCTGATGAGGACTGTGTAATTTGGCTGGCCATACTAATTTTTTTAAATTTATTTTCTAACATATATTAGTTGATTGAAGTGGCAACTGCATAAGCACTCCGAAGCATTAACTTTAATTATATTCCCAGGGGTGGTTTTACAAGTAAAATGAGGAATCAAAAGTTGACACCTTTGCTCTCTGAACACATGGATGGGATGGTCGCCATTTTTAAATAAGGAAGAAGGGAGGGAGAGACAGGAGGTATCAGACAACAAAAAGAGGGGAAAATGCTTATAAGGAATTATGTATCCACACACTTACCTGAGCTTCCCTTCCCCTCCCCATCTGTAATTGCCTGGCAGGACTGGCTTGACTCCAACTGATGAATACCTCCTGGTTCACTGCATGGTTTGCATGCCCCCTGTCTCCACCCACCACCTGCCCCATGCACTGCAGCGGTTTCAACATCCATCTCTCACCAAGTGTCCACAGTCATGGTGCTGGTGTGGTCCCCGCCAAGTAAAGCAGCAGAAGCAGCAGGTCTGCAGGGGACAGCTCCAGATTTGTTGCTGCTCTCCCTTGCCTTATGATGGGCCTGCTAAAGTTTCTTGGCTTTCACCAAGAATTGCTGCTCATCCCTGTTGTGCCTCAGATTTAGCAACCCCTGCACAATTTGGAAGTAGCTGTCTATATTTCTTTGGGTGCACCTTAGGGTTAAGGTTAGGGCAAAGGAGATCAGTGACTTCTTTCCCGCTCCAGGCAAGAGCACATCTACTAGCTTTCTGTCTGCGTGGATCTTGCATGGTTGGATGCTTGCAATGGTGGACAATCAGCAAAAGGCATTTCAAAAAGAAGCTGGAGGATTTAAGGTGTAGGCAGACTTAAGGTATCAGTGACCCCTGGGCAGTGGCCTTCAAAACTGTGACCTGAGTGACCATTTTTGCAGCAACAGGGGCATTGTGGGACAGCTCCTGGAGAACAGTTAGGGTCGACACAGGTAATGCCGTGTCTACACTTGCACTACGTCAGCAGAAGTAGGTCAACTTTAGCTATGTGTCATCTGAGGAGGTCGTGTTATTACAACAATGAAACAGGGAACTTATGTCAGTGAAAGGCAAATTAAGATGTGGACCCATGCAAAGTTATAGAGAATCATGTTAGGTCAACCTAACTTTGTAATGTAGACCAGGCCTTAGATCCTACCTGGATCTGGAAGATTTGGGACATTAGTATCCACATTTCCTTACCCATCCTTACAACAAATTTTAGAGTCTTATTAAGAAAGGGAAAAAAAGTATAACAAAAATCCTGTAAGCAATGTTGTTATGTAAATGGATAACAAACAGCTTGGATGGAGAAGTTTAATGATGCATTCATTGGCATGATCAAACTTTATCACTGCATTTTTTAATTAAAAACAATCCAATGAAATTTGACAAAGCACATAATTTCAGCTCCGCAGGGACAGCACTGCCTACTTAGTTAACTGACAATACTTAGTTATTTCTTATATAAAGAGTAATTTAAATTAATTCAACATTAAAAGAAGCAGTAAATCAAAGCTACTGCTGGAAAACAACCAAGAACTCAGAAATGTGTTTCAGCCTACTAGCAATTCTGACTACATTAGCCTTGCTCTATACTTCTGCTGAACAGGCACTGAACTATCTACAGCTGGAAACACACTGGGCAAAACCCTCCCCCCTTAACATTGAGCAGAAATGAGAGGGATGGTGAGCCAGGGTAGGGTCAGATATGAGCCTGTTATGGTTCGGGGTGAGCGTACCTATCTTCATTCTTTCTGTGGGTACTCTTTAAGTAATAGGCCTACACCTGCACTTGAAAGAGTGCCCACAGAAACAGTGGAACCCTGCAATTCGCTCCACTTTAGACTGGATCACCAGGCTACCCCCTGTTTACCAACCATGTTTCACCTCTCTGGAACTGTGATCAGCTGATAAAAGCAATGGCCCCCTGCAGTGTTTAGCCATTAATCATGTTTTTAGCCAGCACAATATAAGCACAGATACATATTTAACATTCATAGAAATTAATGCAGATTATTCCCATGTTCTTCACAGTGCCCCAAACTAGATAAACAACATTCTGATAGGATAATGTATTATAGTGTTTAATATTTTATTTATTTTCTTAGCATTGGTCATATCAAAATTGTGTTATTTACCAGCAAGAGAGACTGGAGGGTGGGAGGGAGGAGGTGGGGGGGGGAGGGACACAACAGATTTATAGCATGACTATTATAGAATTCACTTTGCTAGGTTTAATTATATATTAAAATTTACTTCAAGGTCTTGACGTGGAACCAATTTTACATCCCTCTTTGAGAGATATTCTATGCCCTTGATTAAAACCTATGGATCATTTCTCATACCTCACCCACTTTCCACACAAAAACCTACAATCTTCCAGCTGATTGGAACAGATCTCTGAATATATTAACAGCTTTTAATCATCCAGATAGATCCTTGCTAGGCAAAGGAAAGTAAGCCCTCAGGTCTGGGTCACTGCCTCCACAGTTACACTATGTATTATAAAAGTAGCATCAGTAGATGTACTACAGCCAACATGAAGGATGTACAGTACAATGGTTACGTTTCAGGCAGAATGACTGTCGTTAAACAGGTTTCAGAGTAGCAGCCGTGTTAGTCTGTATTCGCAAAAAGAAAAGGAGGACTTGTGGCACCTTAGAGACTAACCAATTTATTTGAGCATAAGCTTTCGTGAGCTACAGTTGTAAGGTGCCACAAGTACTCCTTTTCTTTTTGCAGTTAAACAGAGTCTCAAAAAGCATAATTTAATTGATTTTCGTCTATTCTAGTACTGCTCTGACAATGTAACTCCCTTCTTCACATTCTTTCACTGGCTTCCTCTTGCCTCCTCCTTCAAGGCACTTCACCAACACCCAATCTCTGTGTGTATTACCTCTTACTTCTCCTTCTACTGCCTACACTATCAAACCCATTTTGCATAACCCTTTATTGCCTTCTTCTCCCATTCCCGTTTTTGTGGTTTCTATGTTTGGAACTCTCTTCCTCTCCATGCTGCAGCAGGTGATGTTCTCTTCATTCAAATCATTCCTTTCAAAAAGGAAAGAAAAAAACCCACTTTTACGGAGTCTTTCAGCAATAATCCCACAAGGATTATCTTCATTGTTTCAAGACTGAATGTTATTCACATTATTTTATGTGTCTGAAACTACTGTACCATCTAAGTTAAAACAGTACATTCCTTGAAACAGAGACCATTTATTTTTGTTTCCTCAGTATCAAGCACACTATAGGCACCCAAAGACATTGTCAAAGATATTTACAAACAATAATCCACAAAACACCAGCAGTATTGCCACTATCCTCTCCTGGAGGGTTCCATCACCACAGAAGCTGGTTAGGGCATCACCTGGCCAGGCTGAACTTGACCCTACCCAGGTTGGCTCTGCCTACTTTTGAGGCTGCGCCAGCCAGTTTTATAAATTGAGAAGTGGTGATCGATGGCTGGTAAAGCAGGGGTCAGGGCAATTTATGTGGTTGTGCATTCTTGGGGGCTAAGGGACCAAATTCTGCTGGCCAGTGCAAATAAGAATTTATGGCATTAATTTGGCATAGTACCTCTTTCTAGGCAGGAGGATGTAGAAGATTAGGAAAAGAAGATTTCAGAGGATGAGTGATTCTTTCCAAAGTCTGAGCAAGAACTTAAAGTTTGGAGGTGACACTTGGCAAATCCTTAAAGAAAAAGGGATGATAGACGGAAATTAAGAGAGAATAAAAGTGTGCCTTTCAGGAAGTTCTCTAGAAGCAACTATTTGCTTAGGCTTTGAATATTGATACCCCAATAACTAGTGCCGTTGTTCAGGGAAAGCAAATGAAAATAACCAAATGTATGGCCTTTTGATCTGGGAAGGTCATAGTCAAAGAATAAATTAAAAAATAATTGAGGAATGTGAAAGCTATCTCCAAACAAAATAACTGCATATAACCCACTGCCATAGCAACCACCTCAAGGTAAAAATTAACTAGCGCTTATAAGCCAAACAGAGTATGGCTTATTTGGTATTTAGATGGAAGATGTAAAACAAAAACAAAAAACCACCAGTTACTTGCAGTAATACAAAAAATTTGGTAGCTCTCTTCGTTGAGTTGCTACTGAATCACTGATCCAGCATGGTGCCAGGAAGCAATGTGCTGCTGTAACCTAAACACCTCCTGGGTGCGGTGCTCTGTCCCATGTAGTAGCACTGAGACTACTTAGAGCAAGGGTAGGCACACTTTTTGGCCCGAGGGCCACATCGAGGTTGCGAAACTGTATGGGGGGCCGGGTAGAGAAGGCTGTGCCTCCCCAAACAGCCTGGCCCCTGCCCCCTATCTGCCCCCTCCCACTTCCCGCCCCCTGACTGCCCCCCTCAGAACTCCTGACCCATCCAACCCCCGCTGCTCCTTGTCTCCTGACTGCCCCCTCCTGGGACCCCCGCCCCTAACCACCCCCTCCTGGGATCCCACCCCCATCCAACGCCCCCTGCTTCCTGTCCCCTGACTGCTCCGACCCCTATCCACATCCTCGTCCCCTGACAGACGCCCCGGGAATCCCACACCTATCCAATCCCCCTGATTCCCGTCCCCAACCGCCCCCCCAGAACCCCCAACCCATCCAACCCCCCCTGCTCCTTGTCCCCTTACAGCCCCCTCTCGGGACCCCCCCACCCTAACTGCCCCCCCCTGGAATCCCACCTACTTCCTGTCCCCTGACTGCCCCAGCCCCTATCCACACCCCCATCCCCTGACAGGCCCCCTGGGACTTCCACACCTATCCAACCACTCCCTGCTTCCCGTCCCTGACCGCCCCGCCCCATCCAACCGCCCCCTGCTCCCTGTCCCCTGACTGCCCCCCGGAATCCAGCCCCCCCCCCCCCCCAGCTCCAGAGGTCCCAGGTTTGATCCTGCCCGACGACGCCCGGGTTCTGTCAGTGTTACACTGCCTTCAGACAGAATATAAAATCAAGGCTGACCACTCTTGGGCTGGGCTTTTCAAAGGCATATAAGAGAGTTAGACATCCAAATACCACTGAAATTCAATGGGATTTGACTCCCAATCCTTAGGGATTTTTGCACATTTATAAAGGTTGTGGCCAAACTCCAACTGGAGTAATTACATATAATACTGCCAATTTTTCATTCTCCCTTCTAAACAAAGTGTTTTGCTGGCACAGAATGGCTACCATGTTCCACCCCACAAGGAGTTACATGTTATTTTATAATTAGAATCTCACTGGATGAACTGCACTGTGTAGATATAAAGGGACAGATCCACAGTTGGCATACGCAGACATAGCACCATTGACTTCGTTGTAACTATTTCAGTTTACACCAGCTGAGGATCTGGCACAAGGTATTATTTATTTCCAAAGCATCAAAAAAGGGATGCATGTGTGTGTGCCAATGAGACTTTGCTTTAGTTTAGCCAGAAACCCTTTTGAAACTATATACAACTAGGCAGATCTACTTATGTTTTCCCCTCTGAGAACTTTCAGGGTAAAAGCAGCCTTATGTCAGTAATGCAGAATCTCAAGGCAGAATATAGTAATGGACAAGTAGTCTTACGTTCCTGCTCTATAAAAACAACCCACACAACTCTGATATAATTTTAGCAAAAGCAACTAGTGCTAAAAATAGCGGCATGCTTTGATTCCCCCGTCCCCAACTTTAAGTATTCAGAGCTACAACTAAGAGCTCAGTACAGTTTCTTCTGCTCTTTTTTCAAATGCTTATTTTTATACCAAGTGATATTTAATGTAATCTTAATACTTCCCCCAAATTTAGCATGAAGTCATAAATTAATCCCATCTACAATTCTATTTAAAAACTGTAGCAAACAAGTGCAGTATGATTTTAATTTATAGAAAATACTTTCTGTTGTTACATTCCTAATTAATGATGCTGCATCTTTAAAAAAAAAAAAAAAGAACTGATACAAGAACAAAAAATATAATCAAATTGTCAATAACTACAAAAAGCTAAGACCTACCAATTCAAAAGGCTGATTTTAATAGTTATTAAAGTCTTAAGCAATATTTATCTTTCATCTATTTTGGCTATACAGTTAAATAAGTTATTTTTCTTAAGGGCTCTGAAGACACACTTTGCTTTAAATGTATCTCCTTACTAGGTCAAACGTCTGAATATAAACACTGTTTTCATAATGTGTTCTATTTCTGAAGAGCAGAAAGTAGTGCATATTTTAAACTGGTTTTCATTATTAACGTTGCATAGTAAAGGGACAAAAACAGGAAATTGAAAATATGTTGCTACAGCATTTGTACAATGACAAATAAATAATTGTCGGAAGATATTTTCCCCTTCGTGAAGTGTCTCTTGACATTAGGGTTGCTTCTGGGCAGAAAAAAAAATCTTCATCTGCTTGTTTTCAGTATACTGATTCATTGCCAGGAATCCAATGCAAATACACTGTCCCACTTGCTCTACTAAAATTAGTTTTTGTAATGCTAGACTACTCCTTCAGAAGAAAAAAAAGAAGAACTGAAAACCTGACTTGTTAAAAGATTAATGTTCACTTCCATTTGTAAAGGCATCATACACCTCACACCACACTGATCTCCAATTTCTGAGGTATACTTTTTATATATATATTTTTCCATCAGCTTCATGATGGAGAAGACAAGTTGCAAACTATTTTGCAGAAATGTTTCAGAATAAAAGTTATATTTATACTGTCATGGCATGTACTGTTGACATTGAACATTCAAAACAATAATGCCCATAATATGTAATGAATATATTACTTGAAATAATTAAACAAAAAAAAATTGTCAAAAACACAGAACATAAAAATAAGTGAATAGCATTATGTGTGGATGGTTTCCTGGTATAACCCTGGAACAATCTATTCCCATTACCTTTCAGGTATATAAAATTAGTCTTTAAAAAGTAATTGGCTCCTCTAGAGCAATTTTGAAGTATTAATAATTCATCATTTTAAAGGTGAAATGAAGATCTAGCCCTAGCTCCCCATGATAAAACCTAAAATCTTACAGATCAACCTTTGGTATGGTTTATACTTCATTGGAGTCCACTGATTTCAACCAGGTTATGCAGAGTGTTACATCATGGCATACTTTGGCTCACAGGGTCTACATTTTGCTCCCATTCTTACCCGTGTAAATTGGGAACAACTCCATTGTCTTCAACGGCTCTCTGACTTTTGGGCTAGATAACACCTTCCCAAACTTCTTAATATTTAAAATAAACAACACACACAGTCCTATAATTTAAGATGTTTATGCTCCAACATTTATTTTCTTTAAAAGGAATGTAAATCCCACACAGTAACCCTGGAGGAATACACATTTAGTTTTTAAAAGAGTAATACTTTAAAAAATGTTGCTTGGGTCATCAGGCACTGTCAAAACTGCATATGATTGGATTCTTTAACCCCATAATAGTAATTTTTGTAGGTTAAATTTATAAAGGGGATTGCTCCAGAGATGCTATGTTAGATTGACCTTCTTTTAATAAAAATACATTAACAATATCCTGTCAAAACCAAACAGATTAAAATCTACAGAAATGTCACTTTTGGATGGAAATTTCATATTCCAAAATGCACAGGCAAATTATTAAGCCCTTAAAAGGAGTACTTACCACAAAATGGAATTTAAAACCAAAACTATCATTACTAAAAGGCACCATTATAACAAAGTAGATACAGATTTAACAATATTTTGCAGTGCCATAAAACCACATTTTCCATCAACAGCACATGTTTAAAACATTTATATGATATAAATTTAAAACAGCATTTGCTACATCCAATAGAAGAAGGGGATAATATAAACAAACCCCACGCCACCGAGGGGGCACAGAACTACAATTCTTCCTCCACAAAAATATGATTCCAAACCACTTGGCTATATTGTTAATCAGTCTGTGAAACAGCACCTTAATTTATTCTATAAGAAGTCAAACACTATTGTGCACATTTTAAAACACAATGTGCCAGTGACTCATAATTATCTCATTGACATAAGTAATTTGGATATCCACCGCGTAGCAAGAATTAATCATACATGTTTATATCACTTCTTTGATCTGACCTTTAGAGGTTAAAGAAGTCTGAGCTGTGCAACTGTTCAACAGTGAGTTTATTTTACTTACCCATTTCATTAATAGTTGCTCTTGCTTTTGAGACAAAAGAACTAACTTCACTGGAGTGCATTTTGGCTCTTTCCTGAAGGTCAGCACCTGTAAGTGACATTTCATACACAAATTAGTAAACGGTAAATAGCATTCAAAGCTGTGCCAATAAGATTCAAGTGGACTTTGAAATACTGCTTGTTCAAATTAATCAGTTATTCTCAGTCTTCTCATAGTTCAAGGAAAATATAGTATTGAATGTTTACAGTGAAAACAGTGAAATACAGACTATCCACTTTGATCAATTTTGCTCCAACTGAGACTTCTCCCGCAACTTAAGGGCTTAATGACAAATCTTGATAGACAACACAGCCTCAATACATTAATGCAACTGTCATGCTTGTGTTCACTTTTTTCAACTGTGTCCCAAAGCCAGGACTCTATTTTTTCATGTTACTAAACACATGAATAGAAATTCTTTGTTTCTTTCATAAAGTATATACTAAAACACTTCTAGCAGCTTACTTATACAATATTGTGATCATTACAATGTGTGTTATAAAATGTAAATGTCCTTTGAAGCTTGCTCCATGAAAAATGCCTTTTTTTCCCTTATGGAAAAGAAAGATATAGACAAAATCACAGTATCTAGATATGGAAGAAACCTATCAAATAGAGTCCATCCCCCTGCAACAGTAGAATATCGTATAAATGGAACAGACACAAGCAGTCAACACATGCGCATGTATTCTCCAGACAACATGTATGTCATTCCCACTAGGATGAATGGAATATTTTTCTCTGATTTGTAAAAATGCTACTATCAAATTAGTATTTTGGCACATGTACAAAGAGGTTAAAAACAAGATATACGACTAACGATACAAACTGAACACATTTGCATCCCAAAAATAAAAACTATTCCCCACAATCAGCACCTCGCTCATTCAGGAAAAAGCTTCAGACTCTGATCCAGCAAAGCTCTTAAAACACATGCTTGAATACTTTACTGGATCAGATGTTCTTACTGGGCTCTATTCTTGGCCTCCTTCTCTCCTCCTCCTATACCCTCTCTCTAGGGTCTTTCATACAAGAGCACGGCTTTAGCTATCATTTTTATACTAACAAATCACAGGTTTACCTCTTCCCTCTCTGATAGTGTCTCTTTCAATGCAAACTCAAATCTCAAACAATCTGGTGTATCCTTGTGGATATGCAGCCATCATCAAATTCAACGTGGCCAAAAATTAGCTCTAATCTTCATCTCCCACTTCCACTGTACCATGGGGGCTTTTGCCCCCAACAATCAAATTTCCCCTCAAGGTACTTCACATTTTCTCCCATGCTCCTGTTATGCACTGGGGAGAGAGAGTGCGGGTATCTCTCTGTAAAAAAACAAAAAAGCCACTACATTACTGTCCTCTAAACCTATTCTTAAAGTCCACCTATGCCATGAGGCATAGAACACTCAACAGCTGCAGTAATGCAACTACTGCTTATAATAATAATCATAATTGTCTCACTGTTTCTTTGACCTCCATCTGTTCACTCTATTTATTTGTTGCGCCTAGTCAGACTTGTGCTGTAACCTTTTGGGGCAGGAACTGTCTTTTCATTATCTGCATGTTCAGTGCCAAACACAATGGGGCATCAATCCTGACTACTGCCTCTACATAATACAAAATAAATAATAATATAATATTGTCTACAGCTAGCACTGTTAAGTTTAAGTAGCGCTATTAGATACAGGCCAGGTTTCCAAGTTTAAGGATAGCTCCATATTGACAACAGTGAAATAAACTAATTGGGTAGTCATGAAAAGTGGGGATTACTGTGGTCAAAACTGTATTGGAAAGGAACGGCTCCAATCATCTACCCCAGTAATACACAGACTTTTCATACCAAAAACTTACCAGGAACCTGAAAATCAAACAAAATTTGCATGTGAATGCGCATAAATTTGGGTATGATTTAAATCATAGACAAATGCACCCAACTATTCTTTTTATTTATAAAGCTCTAACTGAAGAGAGTGCTTTATAAGACACCAAAAGGAAAAATATATTTTAAAAGCTGAAGAGGAAATGGTGTGAATAAAAACAGTAGCACTGTTGCTTTGACACCAACTTATTAATGTTTGGCTTTAACTCTATAACTGTATCTAAAAGCAAATTACAATCGTCACTTAAGAAAAACAATCCTATACTTTACAGACTGAAAAAAGCATATGATTACTTAGTTAAAAATCTGACTCAAAACTTTCATCTACCATACAAACTGAAATATACTATTTACTTCACACACGCTTGAAAAATGCATAGAGCCAACTTTAAAATGAGCACAACCAGTGACCCTATGAATGCATCAGACATTATAGAATATAGTGTCATTATGCGTCTGAGAGGCAATTGTAGGGTTTTGTTGTTGTTGTTGCTGTTAAGATTTATAGCAGAAATGGTTTCCAGCATAAATATAAGTACTTTGAAAGAGACCTGCATGAATTGCAAGCTTCTTACTTCACATAGAATATTTGTCTTTTGGGACAGATAAGGGGGATGAGGTAATCTCTTTTATTGGACCAACTTCTGTTGGTGAAAGAGACAAGGTTTCGAGCTTGCACGTAGCTCTTCTCCAGGTCCTTTGGGAGACATTCATAGAAATTCAATCAATTTTCTTCGTAAAACTTGGATAAGAGCAGATCAAAGGATTGTAAGTGTATTAAAAGGGCCACTGTCAACCTGAAATGTAATTGCTAAAAAAAATAGTTCAAAGTCCATTTCAGGTACTATATTTGCTCTTGAGTACCCTGGCCAATTTCTGTGGTTTTACAATTACATTTTCCTATTTTTAAAAATGTCTCTGCCCTGTTCACACAAAATGGTGTCAAATTCCCACAGCAAACAAACTGAAAAAATAGTGTGTTTTTTTCTAGTCTCTTCCTTTTTTAGTAATCTTAGATGTTGTAACAATAATAACTAAAAAATTTTCAGAGAGAAGTGCAGGTTTTAAGTAGACGGTGTTCTTTTAACTTCAGCTTCAGCATCTTTTAGTTCAGGAGAGAGTTGGATTGCCAACAATTTAATATATTTGTCCTCTTTAAAAGAATCAGCCATTGATCAAACAATTATTAAAGTATCTTGATCCATTTTGCAAAGGAACTACTCAGAGATATTTCTCAGCCATTTGTTCACAAGTCAGAAAGTGGCAAAGGCTATGTTACCAAAGGCAGCCATGAAAAAGATTGCAGCTACAAGCAAAGGCCTCCATTCCCTTAAAAGATTAATATTTTAAAGCATCTGAAAATAATACTTTGTCAACTGCTCAGAATCAAGAAGTAGCTTCAGATTTTCAGACAACAGACAGCCTTGCAGAATGAGACTTCATAAGTTTCCTCAGTGGACTGCAGCTGACGCCCCACGTTCTGTTCAGCCTAATCCTTCCCAACACCCACTCTCAACATACCTCCAGAGGTTGCAGATTGTGAGATAGACTAGAGGTCATGGGCAGCGGGTATCGTAGGCAGGGGAAGGCTGTGCCTCCTCAAACAGCCTAGTGTGTCCCCACCCACGCTCCACCCCCAGACTCCCTCCTGTCTGCTGTTCTCTTCTGTGGTCCAGAAGCTGCGGGGCCACGGTGTGTACAAGACCACTGGGATAGGGCCACGCTGTGCTGCACTGCGCTGCCCATCCTCCAAGCACTGGGACTGCGCTGCCCACCCAGTGCTCTGGACATGCCACCCACCTGCCCAGCGTTCCAGGGCTGTGGACGCTCCGGACATGCCATCTGCCCGCCCAGCACTGGGAGCATTCTGACCGTGCCACCTGCCCATCCGTACTGCGCTGGGGTTGGGGGCGCTCTGGCCATGTCTTCTGTCTGCTCACCCAGCGCTGGGAGCACATGGGGAAGGGGCCGGCGGCCGCAAGCAGGGGGTGCTCTGGGCTCCAGCAGGGGAGGCAGGGCAAAAGGGGCAGGGCCTCAGGCAGAGTGGGAGGGGCCAGGGACTAGCCTCCCCCAAGGGTGTGTTCACCCGCTGCCCATGCTAGAGCTCATACATCATACTCTGAATAGGCCTTTTCCTTCTCTTATTTATGATACCAAACTACAACAGAGAAGCACAAGACCAACTTTAATGTTTAGGATAGAGCTATAACTGTATTAAACACACCTCGCAGTTCCCCTGTAAATATCTTTGCCCTCAGATACACGTACAACTCCCACTAAAGTAAATGGGTGAAATCTTGGCTCCACTGAAGTCAATGGCAAAACTCCCATTGATTTCAACAGGGTCAGGATTTCACCCAATTGGAGTTATCCATACATATTTAAGGGGAAAATGTATAGCCTGCATAAAATCAAACTTGGGAAACAAACATTTAGTAATAACTTCTTCCTCACTTTGACAGTAATTTTTTATATTTTCTAATATCTAGGTCTTATACAAGTTCAGTCAAAACCAAGCTTCTTCTGCTTCATCCTGCAATGAATTCAGAACCTTGCACAGAAACTACACTCTTGTAATGTAACATACACATTTTACTGAAAGATCAAGAAAAAATAGATAGACTGTGGAGGAATAAAGCCTTGTTTGAACAGAAGTAGCATGTTTGTTAATTATACAAGTCACAAAAATAAAAATTATGATAATTATTCTACAAAGTAAACAGATTGTGCTTCGATTTAAATCCCATAAAAGTTTCCCTCAGTAAAAAAATTCTCATTTAAAGCTGCTGTTAGTTATTTCATCAAGCAGTCTTCTATATGGACAGCCATTTGCTTGACAAACCACCATAGAAATCAAAGCCATCTAAATCTTTACCATTGTGTCTAAAACCACTTGCAGGAATGAAAGGAAAAACTCTTATGCTTTGTAGACCAAATATACGTGTTTGCATAATTAAAATGTGACTCTAAACTTTCAGATACCACACAGAACATCCCACTCGCTTTACAGAAATAGCTAATTTATACATTCAGAATAAACCTTAAAAGGACAATAAATCAGTAAGGTACAGAATATACTTACCAAAAGTAAAATTAAAGTAAAATCAAAATAACCTAGTTTTATGTTGAATTCAAAGTGAAAAAAAATGTAAAGAGGACTTCACTGGTTGTCACTTATATACTGCACAAAATTCCATTTAAAGAAAAGTGACCAGTGGCAGGTAAAGTAAAAATAAAGGTTACTTTTATACCTGTTAAAAAGCATATATACAAGAAATATTAAATAGAGGGACAGACTGAAGTAATTTCTAAAAACTATTACCATTTAACTCCATGGCTACCAAAACAGTAGTTGAATAAACCTTTCATATATAAAATGTATTTTTTTTCCAGTCAGAAAATGGAAGTCACCAATAAGATCAAATGAATAATGACAGTAGTTGTAGCTTAATATTTATCAACAGAATTTTCTATAGTATTTCAGGATTAGTAACACATTTTGTTTTTAATATTCTATGTGTGTTTTGTTGTAATGTTTAGAAATACACAGGTAAATATTTACCCCTTCTTAACATTTCAGTAATGTGTAACCATTTCATCTCCAACTTCTGTCACACAAAAAATGTTTCTAGTACAGAAAATCGTAGTTGTTAAATCCTGTGTGTTAAATTGAAGGTCAATTTTCATTCTTACTAATATTAGGAAACAACATCAAGAGTTCACTTAAAGTGCAGTTTTACTCTCAAAAGTAACTGTTTGAACCCCATAATGCTATTTTTTAGAGTTGACTGTCCATCAGTGATTTCAGATCAATTATGACTAATATACTAGTAAAAAAAAAAAAAAGATGGTTTTGCTAATTGCTAGCTTTGCAAATTCAACATATGATCTAAACGGCAAATTGTGTTCTTTCTAATACTAGTGATGATGCGTGAGCAAATCAGGTTCTCTGGCCATGCCTACAGTATAGAGACTATAGCCACATAGCTGCAGCAGGTATAACTCTGTAGCGTAGACACAGCCTATAGCAATGGAAATGGTTTTTCAGAAATCAAATACCAAGATCTGCTGAGTAAAAAACGTTACTTAACTTTACAGTAACTGGAGTTCTTTGAGATGCATTGTCCAGAGAGAGAGAAAGAGCACGCACACTTTTAATGCGCATGTGCACCTCGTGCCCGCAAGTCAGAGTCTTTGGGCAAGTAGCATCAGTTGGGAGCACACACATGCCTTGACTGTCTTTGTGCTCCTGTACCAAGGGCATAAAGAGCAGTGCAGACCCAACTGCCACTCAGTTCCTTTGCCACCACAGAATGCTAATGTAATAGGACTCCATAGTAACAGGAAAAAAGGGTGGTTTGTGGAATTTATGTACATGCACAACACATTTCAAAGAATCCTATGATGATATGGGAATCTATATGTATAATTTATTAATTCTTTGTGAAATTATAAACTATCTGTATGTACCTTTACCAAGATGCAAACTCCATTTTGAATGTGAAGCTTGTTCGTCTTTTCTGTGGGGTCTCTTTCTCCATTTTGGATTGAGAGTCCAACAGGGGTAGTGACCAAGGCCTAACAACAGAGTAATTAAACTTTGACAATTGTGCTTATAAATTACAAAGAGATGGCTGCTGCCCAAGGCAAGCCCGGTTTTCAAGTCTGAAGTGGGGTGGGGGGTTGCCGTGGTAATAAAGTCACTTGGTAGGGGTCTCTGATCACCTGTGGAGGCTGAGCAGGACATCACCTGACAAAGAGGGCTACAAGCTATAAGCAGGCAGGGGCTGCTCTACTCAAGGGGCCTTTTTTCTCCAGCTCAAGATGAGGGAGAAGCAACCCAGCATGTAGAAGCCTGATGAGGCAGAAGATCCTGCCTACCTTCCTGAACAGATGGTCCCTCAAGGACTCCCAAGGGTAAGAGTGAGCTAGTGAAGGGCACTACAGTCAGGATGTTTATTGCTTTCTAAATGATCTGTACTTTCATGGGCTTTATCTGTAAAAGAGAAATGGTGTTAGAATCTGTGCAAAGTATTGGGAGTTATATGCTTTACACTTACTATGTGCCTACTGAGAGAGTTAAACTGTAATCTAGAAAGCTCACACCTTTGAGTGGAATTGCGGAAGATGTTATGTTTAAGCAACAGGTCACCTAAAGGGTTAGCACTGACCACAGGGACTAAGCAGCTGCACAGCAAGTTTCAGCTCGGCTAGAAGGAGTGTCAGACAGACGGCCTGCACCCCAAGAGTGTGCCTAGGGACTCCAAAGACTTGGGCAGTGACTGGGCTCCAGTCACACATGAAGGCTTGAAACCCCCAGGGACCCAAGGGCTGGGTTTCCCACACACACCCATCCCAATATAGTAAGTAGCAAATAGGGGGCACTCAACTGAGGCCTGTGACAAACCCCAATTATTATGAAGATAAATAACCTTCCTTTTTTAAGTGTTTGTCACTTATCTATTCCCCTGTTGGTGATTCCCAACTAGTGATCTAATAATAAGGAGGTGGGTACTCAGGATCTACTTAAAGATTACAGCACTGCTCTGCCAAAAGAAGCATCAGACCTAGATGTTTACACTATGGAAAAGTGCTTAGCAAAAGTATGCATTGACAATTGGAAATTTCCAAACAATTTCCTTACAGATGACCAAAATGGGAATGCTTTACAAGGAAGCAACAGAGGAGGTCTGTGCCCGATAGAGTTGGCTCTAATAATAGCTGGGGGTTCTGAACTACCTAACTCACCACAAAGTTTAATACATCCAACAATGCATTTAGCTAATCTCTGGGATGAAACCAGTTGACCCTTCATTCTTTCAGTAAAATATTGCAACTGATTTTGGGGAAGCTCTGAAGGGTTTGGTACTTTGCAGTAAAATAAAAAGTCAAAGCCTTACAACCACCTAGGGTATGCAATTTAGCATCTCCTTGATTAGAATGAGACATTGACAGCATTTCTCTTTAAAAGCCAGACCTTTGGAGCCAGGATGCCTGTCTCAACTACCGAGTTGTCATAGACCGTGAAATTATATACTCAGTGTCTAGAGCTTCCTGTAAAGACATTCTAGTGATCAATGGTCCCTTTTTATAACTAAAGATTTAAATCCACTCTGCTTTCCTAAGATAATTTATAAATAAGATCGAAACATTTCATGCAATTCAAGAAATCATAACAGGCCAACAATGCTTCAGTTTAAAAATTCTGAATTACGAACTGGCAGAGGAATAACATTACAACCGAGTAAGTCAAGACATTTTGGTTCCCTTTCACCTGGAGTCGTTCTTGGTTAATGCTGTGGTTTTTTCATGAGCTGCCAATAGTACCAACATGTCATATACTGGATCTATATAAAAATATTCTGGGCCAGTAGATGGCACCTGGTATCTTTTATTTGCTCTCAGAGATGGGACGACCATCACAGAACTTTGCCAAATGTGTGTGGCAGAGTCCAAAAAAGCCTCATTAATGGGGAATGCCACATGCCCAGGAATCCAAGCCTGGAGCTTGTATGGAGTTTCCTGCTATGCATGTGAGCAGCTCTTGGATCTATTATAGTCACTTGGGTGAGACAATGCAGCTGTGATTACTGCCTCATCCAGGGATGAGGCCAATATAGTTACAAGCAGTGGTGAGCTGGAGCTGGTTCGCACCAGTTCACGTGAACCGGTTGTTAAATTTTGAAGCCAGTTTAGAACTGGTTGTTAAAGGGTGGGCAAACTCCGGCCCGCGGGCCACATCCAGCTGGGGAGGCTCCCCTGGCTGAGAATCCCTTTTTAATTTTCACTCACCTGGCAGCACTCCGGGTCTTCGACGGCACTTTGGCGGCGGGTCATTTACTCGCTCCAGGTCTTCGGTGGCATGCACTTCAGGGCCGCCGAAGACCCGGAGCGAGTGAAGGACCCACCGCCGAAGTGCCACCGAAGATCCGGAACGACTGAAGGAACCGGTTCTTCAGATTTTGGCAGCTCATCACTGGTTACAAGTATCTGTAAATCTTCAGTCTGAGGGTGTTCATCCTCCAAATTTTTCTCCATTGACTGAGGATCATGTGTTGCCAAGTAAGGCGCCGTAGATTTTTGGTTTGGAATAGGGGATGAGGTATGCAGCCTAGGAGGTAATCAGGGGAATGATGCCTTGCTCCCTATGGACCCCAGGGTTCCAATATGACAACGCTGGCAGATTATAAGGACCCAGGGGGCACTGAGAAAGGGAGGGTATGTCCTCATCCTCATAATTCCTATGAGAACTAGATCAATGTGAATTTCTTGACACCCTCCAAGAGTCACATTATTCATAACAGGAGTCCTTGGGGAATAAGTAAAGGGGCCTCCTCAGTGTGTTGAGATTCAGATGATGAGATATGAGCATTCTATCACTAAGGAAGGGGCTGCTGATGCTGGACAACCAGGTTGTAAGGTACATCTAGAGATAGCCAGTCCTGAGAAGGCACTCAGTACTGGAGAAACAGAATTGGCCATCTGTACTGTGGACTGGATGTTCAGCCCTAACAAAAGTAGATTCCAGCTCCTAACATCCAGTGCCAGACACTTCCCCATTACTGAGGCCAGTGCCACGAATGTAGGTGAAGGAGTACAGTGCACTGAGGTTTATAGAACAGAACGTAAGAGCAGCCATACTGGGTCAGACCAAAGGTCCATCTAGCCCAGTGTCCTGTCTTCCGACAGTGGCCAGTGCCAGGTGTCCCAGAGGGAATGAACAGAACAGGTAATCTCACCAAGTGATCCATCCCCTGTCACCCATTCCCAGCTTCTGGCAAACTGATAGTGCTGACATGCACTGTATTGATTCACTCTGAGCCAAGGACCAAGCTTCAGAAGTGCCAAGGAAGCTGGCACTCTAATAGTCAGTGCCAAAGCACTCTGTGCCAAACTAAGCCCCACCAGGGCTCTAGCCTTTGTACTGGAGGCAGCGAGCTTTGGATCTCAAGGTCTTAGTACTGTACTGTTACTGGATGTGCCCGTTACTTTGGGGTATGCTCATTTATTAGGTTTACTCTTCTGGGGGAGGAGAGGGGGGGTTCTGTAATCCTATTAATGTACTGCTTATGTCACTTATGTGTTCATATGGAGCTCTACTCCTTCCTTCTGCAAGTCCCCTCCCAATGGAGCTATCCTGCAGGACCTAGGTTCCCCAGAGCTGGGTTCCTCCAGCCCTAGAACTAGATGAACACACGCACACACTAACAGAGCAAGTCTGAGCGGACCGGGTCAATAAGCACTCTCAAACGGATACCCTCATATGTCCCTGTACTCAATCGGCTGGGCTGAGCAGCACTTTCAGCTGCCTCCGCCCCCCCCCTTACGTGCCACAGGCTTAGCACGTCCCTAGCCCACTTTCACGTCACAATTGTACTGGCAGTAACCCACTTGATGAGCAAACCCCACCGTATTTTTGAGCCCTATCGGGATCTTTAGCTTAGGTAAAAGAAGCATTGTTGCAGAGTAAAAAGGGGAAGCTAAAAACACAAAAGAGTAAAGTTCAGAGAGAGAGAGAGAGAGAGAAGCAACCAGCTTAACCATAAAAGTTATTTACTGAATAATAGTGATAACTACACAAGGAGGGCTAAACCAACATAACATACATTATCAAAGGTTAATACCTAAGGTAGAAAGGAAAATAGAGAGAGAGAAAGAGGGGGATCTCACCCACTTCATGAGGCTTGAACTGGCCGGGGTTCCCAGGTGATGGTGGTAGCTCAGGGTCCTGAGTGCTGGAGACTAGCAGAGCCCCCAGCACGATCAGTCAGAAGATGGATTCCCAGTGGAACTGATGCATAGCTTGGATCTAAGCATCAGAACACTTACTTGGTCATAGGTAGGGGTTTTTGTAGAGAAAATACAATGGTTCAAGGGAGAACACTAGATTTGTTTATGGGTAAACTGATGATTTAAGGCTAGACAATAGGAGCTGATCACTCTTGGCTATGGGTGGTGTTTTCTTCCAGGGAGCTCACAATGCAACTAGGCTGCTTCAAGAAAAGTGCCACAAGTACTCCTTTTCTTTTTGCGAATACAGACTAACACAGCTGCTACTCTGATAGGCTGCTTCAGTATTTTGGATATCAATCAAGGATATATTACTAGAATTGGTCTGATAATTGCTGAGCTGGGTGTGTGCAGGCATAGGTTCATTAACATCTGGAGCAGAGATTCCCATGATGCTGTGCTTCCCTGCCTTTCTGATTCCAGAGTTCAGTGCGGTTCTCTGTTCTCCATTCTGTATGCAAATTGAGATGTCTCCCTGTCCCATCTTTCATGCAGGTGAGGCTAGGGGAGTTGTCTCTGTTTTCCATTCTGTATGCTAATGGAGATGTCTTAATCTTGTCATCGTTGTCAGGAGGGGTCTAGGTGTGTCTCCCAACGCCCTTCACTGCTCTCTGCAAGCCTTTTCTCTGATCGGTTTTGGTTCAAGAAGAGCCTGGTGGGGGGGAGAGGTCTTTCATGTGTCAGAAGGCTAGATACTGCGTCCTGGTTCCCCAAAAACACAGAGCTGACAGGCATCAGTACTCCCAGGGTACACAATCCATCCCACGGTGTCTCTTTTCAATGGGGGTGATAAGGTGACTTAGACCCCCTTTTAACAGAAGTTCCCCTCAGGGATCTGCACCTCACTTTAGCAGAGGAGTGATGCTCCTTTTCTTCTGAGGACTAACATTACCCAACTTATCAGATTCTAAAGCTAGAGCTTTCACAGATGAAGTCCAGGAGCTAACAGAACCAGATCTCACATGGGGACTTCTGGAGTCAGGCAAAACTTCCCCAGGGGGGTCTGCCATGCCCAGATCAGAGGGCAGCCACATGGGGCAGCCTAATAAACACATTTTGAGGCGCACCTCCCTAACTTCTAAGGTCCCTTTTTTAAAGAACTTGCACACTGAGCATTTACTGGAGATATGGGATTCCCCAAAACAAAAAAGACATCTAGGGTGCCCAACATTGATAGGAATTGTCATTTCGCAAGAGGGTCAGTATTTCAAACCAGGTGATTTAGGATGAGACATCCTAAGCTCTGGTACAAGAAAAGATCCTAATGCAGGGAAGGGGGGGGCAGGAAAAAAAATCACACAGAAAATAATGAAGGAAGGTAAAAACATGCTACATTATCAAAAAAGGAATCTATTAAAAATAGACAACTAGCAACTCTCTAATGCAAACATATATAGTATTAAGCTTAAAGCTTGGGAAAAAAGTGCTGTGACTAGACATGGACACTGGAAGCTTTGTCTTCCAGGCTCGGGAGATAAGAAAGAACTGAGTGGCAGTAGGGCTTCTACCTCCCTTTTTGTCCTCTGTACAACAGCACACAGACACTCAAGGCACATGTACAGCTTCAATGGACAATGCTGGCCACAAAATTCTGATTTTGAGTGCATGGGGAATCTGCGCACAACAAATGGAATATATAAACTCAAAGAAGGTACCATTTTTACATTTCACCTTTCAGAGAGAATCTACATTTTAAACTATAAGCCACAACAGGCTGTTCATTCTTGAGTTACTTGAGTCACTGATGAACAATCACACAAAAAATCAAACCATAAGTTAAATAAAATATAAGAGGAGGGAACAAAGAAAATTTTTGTGTAACATTCTTTCACTATGAAAGGAAGGATTTGTTGAAGGATAAAATTAAAGGAGAAGGTATTTATCTTCTCTTTTTTTAATTATTTATAAATTTTAAAAAATTGGCAGGGGAGAGCATGGTCTTTAGGCATCTTCTTCTTCCTTAGTCCCCTTTTGGTCTAACCACCCTCTCAGTAATAGGGCCCAACAGCTCATTTTGAAACTTACTTTCTATTCCAAAATCTACATTTGAAGTGTTAACCTGGCGCTACATCTTCCTCCAGCTCCTGTTCTCCCCCCACTCACTGCTACCTCAGGCTTGCCTCTTTGGTTCCTTTTTCATCCCCACCAGCTAGCATGCAACTGCATAGCTCCTCCCCCAGGGCAGGAGGGCCAGCCAACTATACTCAGTCTACCGACTCTCATGTCCCCATAATGAGGGAGCAGGGGTGGGGGTGAGGGAGAGAGACTTACCCTACAGTAACTGTGGTTGTTCAAGAAGTGTCCACGTGGATTCCAGCCTTGGTGTACATATTTCCCAGCCTGCCTCTTCCACTACCTTACTGCACTGGAGATGTTCTGCCACGGCTACCACAAAACTCACTTGACTCTCACGCCACTAACACTCAACACTAATACCAATTCCTAATTTAAAAAACAAAAATCACGTTGTTAAGCAGATTCATATTTAGCTTTTATAACAGAAAATGAGATTTAAAAGTGGCTTATGAGCTACAAACCCCTCCTCTTGAAAGGCAGACAGTGGGCACTTTTAAGAATTTAATTTTACTCAAAAAACTCGTTTGGAAATCTGAAATAAGCCCTCAATTCAGGATTTTATTAAATGTTAGCTTTTAAATCCCAACTACGTAAAACCGTGCATGAAAATTAGAAAGAAAAAAAGCAGTCTTTCTCTGAAGTAAATCTTTTCAAGGGCAAGCAGAACATCACAGCAACCTAGTGGTATGTCACACATGATACTCTAGCTGAGGAAGTGGGAAAACATACTCCAGCTGCTTTCTTTGAAGTTTGGCCACCAGCACTACTCAATGATCAGACAGAGTTGCTATTTTGGATTTCAAATATAGTTTCTTTTCATTTCCACTTCAGCCCACACAAATTCTAACCATCCCACTTTGGGGCAGATAAGAAAATCAATTTCACTTTTGAAGGAACACAAGAAGTACTATGCTAGACAAGAGTATTGGACAATTTGGCCTGGTATCTTGCTTGCAACAGTAACTCATCCCTTCAAAGACAGCAAAAATATCACTCCCAAAATGTACTTCAACAATTGTGCATTGCTGTACATGGTGACAAACTCCTTCTTATCCCCTGCTGGGGATTTTACACCTCTAACATGGGATGAGATTTCCCTTATTGTTTTGGTGTACATAGCTAAAAGTGACACTAAGGATCATAAAATCAAACAGTCCTTTTTTAAATCCAGCCACAATATTTGCCTTGACAACCTCCTGAGCCAGTGCATTTCACTGGTTAACTATATGTCATGTAAAATAGCATTTCCTATTATTGGTTCTAAATTTATTGCTCTAATTTAATGTAGTTCCTCTTCTACCATGACCACACACTGAATTTCTTCTTGTTTGATATATGACCTGGTAAACAAAACAAAAACCACAATGGCCTTTACAAACATTTAGTCAACTGTTTGTCACTTGCTCTCTCTCGGCTCCATACAATGTCTGGGAGGAACCCTCTTCAGTGCGACAGCCCTTCTCAGGGGTCCACTCTCGGGATGTAAGCCGTAGACCCCTTCACCTCCTGGAACCGTATGTCCCAGAGACTTCAGCATCCCTGTCTCTCACCATGGGCCCACTCAGGAAGTCCACTCGCTCTGGACCCCCAGCACCTCCACGCACAGAGGGAATAATGCAATCCTGATCTCTAGATTGGAGTGACTCTCAGTCAGCATAACGCAGAATGGTTTACTCAGCATCTGAACTCAACACAGAAAACTCTCTAGGCCCTCAAGCCTAGCATCCCTCAGCACAGTGCATCTAGGTCTCTCTTGCATCCAGAGGGGCTTCTGAACTGCTCAATTTAGTGTCTCCTCTTTGGACAACATAATCATAGTTCCTATAATTTCCTATCCCACTAAACATTAATCACTTCTCTCTGTTGATCTCCTTTTCATCTCAGCTACATTTTTAATACAAAGAAAAAAAATCTTACTTATCCTACAGTAACTATAGTTGTTCAAGAAGTGTCCACATTGATTCTGCTCTTGGTGTACATACTCCCCATGCATCCAAGATCAGAGTCTTTTGGCCAGCAAAGTCCGTTGACGCTGCAGCTTCACCCTAGATATCCTCACCATATATGCCCTGGCTAGTGGTGGGGAGATAAAGAGTGGAGCAGGCACAACAATCCTTCAGGTCTTTTACCAATACAGAATCCCAGAGGAGCAGGACTCCTTGGTAACGGGAAAAGAGGTCAGGTCACAGAATCCATGGAGCCAACACATCTCAAAAGAACCAGTTACTCTAGGGTGATTGTTCACATGGATTCCACTCTTGGTTACTACCAAACAATTGTCTGTTTGCTTCCCCAAAGATTGATGAGGCTTGGGGGAAAAGACTGAGAGATGAACAAACAGGTTGATATGAATTTCCAAAACAACTTTTGGCAGGAATGTGGGATGAAGCCTGAGAATGAGCCAGTTCTTCTATAACACTGTATAAAGGGGAATATGACCTTCCATAAGGGCCTGAATGTCCCCTACCCTTCGCGCTGATAAAACGGTTAATAAAAAGTCTTCATTGACAAGTGGTATGGGTGCAGGTTGTTAAGGACTCAAAGGGGGGCACTCATCAACCCTGCTAATACTACATCGAGGTCCCAAGAAGGAGGGTGATCCTGAACTGGGGGAAAAACATGAATAAAGTCCTGAAGGAATCTTCACTGTAGGATGGAAAAACATAGTGTGGTCCTGAAAAGGAGGATGGTGTGCAGATATTGCTGCAAGATAGACCCTTGTGGAACTGATAGAAGATCTAGATTGTTTTAGGACTAGTCAATAGTCTATTATTATTGAAATTTGTGTTACAAAAGGGAGACAGCTGGTACCAAGATGCTTAAACAGAAAAATTGTGTACATTTAGCATAATAAGTCAGTCTGGTTGAGGTTATCCTGCTTTGGAGCAAAATGTGCTGATCTTCAGCAGAACATCATCTTCTGATGGATTTCAGCATACAGGCTGTCAGATGTTACGAGCTGGGGTCCAGGTGTAGGATCTGACCGTTCGAAACTATGTCAAAGCAGGCAAAATGATTGAGGACTACATTAAGAGGTTCACCAAATCAGAGTTCTAGAACTGACTGGCCCATGGCGGGGCTATCAATCCAGCATCTTGCCTCAGTTTCCTCAAAACCTTCAGTGTCGGGGGATCAATGGAAGGCATACCTTATTCCTGGAGTCTAGGGGATGCGAAAGACATGCAACAGGAAACCCAGAGTGGAGCCCCCTCTGGAAAAGAACACTTGGCATTTCTTTTTCTAGTCTGTGGCAAATGGGAATACCTGTCAATAGACCTATTTGCGAAAGATGGTCTGCAACAGTGGGACCTAGATCAACTTGGCTAGTAGAGGTGCAGAGAAGAGTACTCCCTCCCACACCCAAAGTGGGTCTTTCTGCCAGTTTAATGAGGAGAAGACTTCCTGTGGATCAGTGATCAACAGGACCACGCAGTCTGCTGGTTAACCACATGGAGCACTGGTGAAGTCTGGCAAACTGTATCACATAGGTTCATGAGGCCATATGTCCCAGAATTCTGAGGCAGGCTCTTAGTGATGTCTTTGGGTGATCTTGAAGTTAGCTGATGAGGTCCACTATAGTTTAGAATCTTTCTTGTGGAACATAAACACTCACTGACCTGAAATTTAAGATGGTCCCTATGAACTCTATGCTAAGAGTAAGAATAAGTGTGGATTCTCTTTGTTGACTTTGAGGTCCAATGTGGTGAAGAATTTCAAGGTTATGATCTTTGCTAGATCCCAAGAAGAGGATATGGGAGACTCAACTGAGCTACTACTGAGAAGAGTCAGTTCCCAAGGAAAGGAAGTTAGCAGATTTAGCTGGTACAGCATGCACTGTTTTCAAAGCAATATAGAGGAGGCACCAGAAAAATCCAACTAAGGCCATTAGCTGTCCTTAGGCTTCAGAGCTTGAGACAAGTCTAACATGTCAACTCTTCTGCCTCGGTTGCAAAGGTCCCAGAGCAAAAAACCTACGTCTCAGCTCATCTCTGGAGTGATACTCCTTCCTACCCTTTCTTGAAGGGATTGACAAATGATCGAAGTCAACCACTGGGGTCTCCTTAGACCTCTTAGCCTTGGAATCACAGCTCACTGGGGCACTAGCCTAGAGAGAATAGAGGGAGGACTAACAGAGCATTAGCTATGTTTCTTCTTCGTATCCAAGGAGGTTTTCACAAAGCACACAAGAGGAAATAACTTTAACCCGTTATTCCTAGCCTTCTGAGTCTACTTACAAAAAGAGTGACACATGCCGCAACGGTCAGGGATATGCCTTTCACCTAAACCAAAAAGGCGCTTAGAGGGCCCATCACTGAGTGGCATAGTGAGAGGTGGAGGGGGACACCAAGTCTACTAACAATTAAAAGTTAGTAAAAAAAATTCTTTTAAAAATTCTTTTTTTAAAAAAAGCCAACAAACAACCTAAATTTTACTACCTACCTAACAACTACACTAACTGCATCAGAGTCGCAGAGAAGCAGGCAGACACTGCCAGGTTCTGTTTCACTGCCACAGGAAGTAAGAAGGATGGTTAGGTCCCCTCCACCCTATACGCCCTCAAGAGGGAGGGCATAAGGTCATCTAGGTACAGACTTACCCCAAACAGACACTGCTGGCTAAAAGAACCTGATTTCACATCTATGGATGGAAATCATGTGGGCAATCATTTGAATAGAAAACCAAAATTAGACTAAGATTATAAAATTATACCTCAGATAAGGAATACCATTGTGATTTATAGTCACATATTCCAGTCTTAACAATTCATTCAAGTACCTCTTCTTTAAAAACAGAAAAACAAAAAACCCCTCTTGTTGTGTGCCAGGCAGACATCTACTTTGAGCTATCCACTATAGTTTCTAAGTCAACATGTGATAGTAAATTTAGAGAAGTCTGTATTTCTATTTGCAAACAGTTATATTTTCAAGGGGTAAAGAACAAATTAAATCACAAGAATCTCCTAAACATGTGATAGCAGCACAAATTTAAACAGGTGTAACAGACTGAATCTGGGCCCAGAACATTATTTGATACCAACAATTTACAGAAAGTTTTAGATGAGGCATCCCCCTATCCAGCTGAAATTTAGACAGGCTCTGGAAGCACTTCTCATTGTGTGCCAAAAGGACATCTTAAATTCGAATATCAACAGTTTTTGAATGGTCACAATAGTTTTATTTTATATTTCAAATTAATTTAACTTGTATGGAAGGTACGGGTAGACCACTGGAGTAATGTGTCATTTGAGAAAATAGGTCTCCCAATGTGATTCGACCACCAAAGCAGCACTAACAGATATAACAAAGCAGCACTAACAGATATAACAAAGAAGCACACTTATTTTGTTCTCAGCCAACCTCTTCCAGTTCCCTTCATGAAATAAACAATTAACTAAATAATTCTGAAACAGGATCAAGGTACAAAGTTATTCAAACACAGTGTGAAATGTTGGCTATAAACCATTTAGCATCAGACTGATAAATAACTACAGTAAATTTGGGTTCCAGTTGAGCCAAAGGTTCAGTTAGATATTCTAAGGTACAGTTATCAAGTAACGTAAATCAGTTATATAAATTTTAATTTTCCTTCACTATTGAAACAATTTTAAAAATATCTGGAAAATTGGAACTACACTGTAGTTTTATAGACAGAAGGGTAACTACAATCAAATGATGAAATCCCAGCCCCACTAGCGTCAGTGGAAATATTGCCACTAACTTTAAGCAGGCCAGAATTTCACCCCAAATAAACATTCTTCCTAGACTCACCATTCCACTCCATTCCAGACATTTCAATTACAAATACTGGACAAAGTGCATCTGGAAATGAAAATAAATTAAGGATTTTTTTATATACAAAAAACAAAACCCCAGTATGAACTTCAATGTTCTTTAGAGACCCATTAAATTGGAAAGGGTAGCAGGTCTAAACATTAAAGTTTCTTGTCAATCAGCATCTTATATAAGGCACCCCCACATGCGGGTATAACTCAGACAGGCTCCGGAAGAAACTGTTACATATTTTATATTGATTTACTTTGAAATGAGTCTTCAAGATGGTCTGTGCATGTGGATCCCACATATGGTGGGTTGGTGCCCCTGCACAGGAACTTGGAAGTTTTTCTCTACTAGTTTCCTTTAAGGGTCATGCATGTGTGTCTCATGTTCTCACAGTCCTTCACCTGAGAGCTTAAGGGGCAGAGTGATCCCAACCCAGTTCCTCGGCTACCCAGAGCATTAGTGACAAGGCTCCAAGCTATGAGAATGGAAGGCAAGTCATGGGATCCACATGCACAAATCATGTAAAAGAATCAGTTACTGTAAGATAAGCAACCATTTTTTCTTTTTCAACTTCATGTGCATTTGGATCCCACTCATGGTGGCTACCAAGCACTGTAATTCCTTCAAGGTGAGAGAGAGGAATTTATCAGAACAAAGATTATAGAATTGCTCTTCCAACTTGAGCATCTGCTCATGAGGAAGCCTCTAACGAGTAGTTCCTAATGAACATATTAACTGAAGACCATGCAGCAGTTCTACATATTTCTATCAGATGGATCTTGCTGAAATATGCTGTTGAATAGGCCAGTGCCTGGTAGAATGAGCTGAAATGTTTGATGGAGGGTTTATCTTATTACTCTCATAGGCTGTACTAATGTAGCTCACAATCTACTTAGTCTTTGGGACTACACAGATGTACACTTAGCTCTGCCACTAAATGCTACAAACAATCTAAAAGTTTTTCCTAAAAGGTCTCATTCTGTTCAAGTTCTTTTAACATCTGAGGTAAGAAGTTTTGATTATGCTGGAAAACTATGGGATCTAGGGAAGAAAACTGGTAGGTGCACATACTGGTTAATATAAAAATCCTAAACCATCTTTGGTGGAACTTAGGTTGTGACCCCATCAGCATGAAAAACAGTGCATGGAGGGTGAGACAGGAGTGCTTGGATTTTACTAACTCTATGGGCAAAAGTAATAGCTACTAAAAACACAGCCTTCATTCATAAATAGTGAATAGTGCAGCATGATCAACAGTTCAAGGGTGGTTCCATTATACCCAAAAGCACTAAATTCAAGTCTCATGAAGGAGAATTTTGCTAAGTGGAGAAAACATGAGATTTAATTTTTTTAAAAATCTGATGATCGTTTGATAGCAGGTTTCTCAGCTTTTCCCTGTTGGTGGGTAATAAGCCGAAACTGCCACCAAATGAATTTTAATACAGCTTAAAGACAACCCAAGTGTTTTAAAAATAAAAGGTAACCTAAAATAAGTGGAACAGAAGAGGAGGTAGGAACACATCCTTTTATTTTCACCCAAATTAAAAATCCCTTCTATTTTCTCATGCATGTTTTCCTAATGGAGGGTTTTCTACTCTAACAATACAGAATGTACTTCAAACAAGCATTCCTTATCCATTCGTGTTAGCCAAAATTCTTCCATGCTGTCAAATTCAGAGACATAGGGTCTGGATGAAGCACTAGACCCAAGTTTCAAGAACTGATGTCCTTTTGAGGAGGAAGGATTATTAGTTGATTCCTTGGAGCTTGAGAAGATCTAAAAACCAGAACTGACAAGGCCATGCTGGAGCTATGTGGATGACCTGAGCTCTGTCTTGCCTCACTTTCCTTAATACGCTTGGGTTTAGAGCAGTGGTTCCCAGACTTGTTCCGCCGCTTGTGCAGGGAAAGCCCTTGGTGGGCCACGCCGATTTGTTTACCTGCCACGTCCGCAGGTTTGGCGGATCCGATGGATGTACTGGCTGCCGCTTCCAGCAGCTCCCCTGTCGCCCATTCCCAGTTTCTGGCAAAAAGAGGCTAGGGGCATCATCTCTGCCCATCCTGGTTAATAGCCATTGATGGAACTATCCTCCATGAATTTATCTAGTTCTTTTTTTGAATCCTGTTGTCATCTTGGCCTTCAAAACATCCTCTGGCAAGGAGTTCCGCGTTGTGTGGAAAAAATACTTCTTTTTGTTTGTTTTAAACCTGCTGCCTATTAATTTCATTGGGTGACCCCTAGTTCTTGTGTTATGAGAAGGAGTGAATAACACTTCCTTATTTACTTTCTCAATACCAGTCATGATTTTATAGACCTCTATCATATCCCCCGTTAGTCATCTCTTTTCCAGGCTGAAAAGTCCCAGTCTTACTAATCTCTCCTCATAACGCAGCTGTTCCACACCCCTAATAATTTTTGTTGCCCTTTTCTGCACCTTTTCCAATTCCAATATATCTTGTTTGAGATGGAGTGAACACATCAGCATGCAATATCAAGATGTGGGCGTACCTTGGATTTATATAGAGGCAATATGATGTTTTCTGTTTTATGATCTATCCCTTTCCTAATGATTCCCAACATTCTGTTCACTTTTTTGACTGCCACCGCACATTGGGTGGATGTTTTCAGAGAACTATCCACAATGACTCGAAAATCCAAGTGAGTGATAACAGCTAATTTAGACCCCATCATTTTATATGTATAGTTGGGATTATGTTTTCCAATATGCATTACTTTGCATTTATCAACATTGAAAAAAGTGGACTTTCTGTTTTGTTTTGTGTTTCCAATGCTGTTGAGCACATCTAACCTTCCATAAACTTCAGTGGGCTTCGTGGGTGCTGCTCACTTCTGAAATAAAGCCATTTATTTTTTGTTTCCTAAAATATAGATTTAGGAGCTTAACTTCAGGCACTCAGTTATGAAAATATGGCTATGAAATTTCAGCTTCATAAGAATGAATGCATACAGCTATGTTAGCATACTTGAAAGTAGCACAGTTACATGTGATCTTGAGCAGCTGGACTGTTAGTACAGCTTTTTGGAATACCTGAAATTAACATTATGCAAATTATCTTTAAAAGATTATCAGTGATAAGTGATATATGTCCTGGGCAAAATTTTATAGTGACTTGGGGTATGTGAACTTGCCTTGAGCAGCCAGGATTTATACAGAGAAATGACATCTGGTCAAGATGACCTGGAGCAGTGGAGGGCAGATAGTTAACAAGACAGCTTCATCCAGATGTGAAGCAATACAGCGTAGAATAGCAGTGGAAGGACTGCCTGAAGCAGTATACTGAATTCAGAAACAGGAAGCATTCACTTATAGTGGTATAATTCATTACAAAATAAGAGTCATGTCACTACCAAAGCATATTGATTAAAGTGGGATACAACACCAGAGAAATAGAAAAAAGAAATTTTGTGCATGTGGACATAAGGCAGCTTATGCTGTAAAAGCTAAAGGCATACCAGAAAACCTTTCCCATACAGGCAAGCCCTTAAACAGTGGTGTAAGTTGCTGCATACAAGATGATCTGAAAACAGATGTAAGTATTAAAGTAGTAATTTGAACATGTTAAATCTACTTCATTCACAGAGGATAGGAGAGCTGAGTGGAGCAAAAAATGGCTGGCTTGAAAAAGAAGTGTGTACAGCAGGAGAAAGTATCTCATTCATCTACGTGAGGTGATGCAGGCAACTTACACGTGGACATTCATGCTTTGAACACTGACGTCACCACATTAGACTTCCCAAAGCTTTGCTCCCCTTTCATGTTACAGGCCTATATGGCAGAAACATAGTTTTACTATACATTAGCTAATCTTTGAAAATGTATTTTCAGTACATCAAGATCATATGTTTATACTACTGATTATAATCATATATACATATGATGCTATAATTTACTTTGATATATAACTGTCAAATTTATTTTTATCAGGTTTATATATGATTAATGTCTCAGAAGCGTGGCTGGATATATGATTCACTGAGTTGGTCCATGTATTTGTCATCTCTGCAACATGTATTATGTCGTGGTGACCCTATAGGCAATTGGAAGCTGTTGCTAGTAGGGTGTGCAGTGGTTCACCTCCTAAACACAGTGAACTGATATGAATGAATCATACTTTGCAAAGGTTTCAGTGAATTAGGGCCCAGCTGTCTCAGTGACTCTGCTCTTTTCCGAGGCTCCTGTGCTGTCAATGTTTTTAGCTGATAGAACCAAGATTTGATCTTTGGATGCTCAGAACAAAGTATTTTTAGTGGAGAGCTCATGACTATAGGATTCATTTTTGTAGGAGATAAGACTGAGCCTGAATTTCACTTCCTTAAGAATACAATGCAAGATGCACCTTTTTGAAAGGACATTGTTTGTTTACAATGTATGTTTGAGTTGACAAATTCTTTTACCTCTTCTATTAAAAACTCCTTACCATATACACATTTTAAAAATATATAAGAACACAAGAACAGCCATACTAGGTCAGATCATAGGTCCATCTAGCCCAGTATTCTGTCTTCCGACACTGGCCAACACAAGGTGCCCCAGAGGGAATGAACAGAACAGGTAATCCATCCAGTGATCTATCTCCTGTTGCCCATTCCCAGCTTCTGGCAAACAGAGGGTAGGGACGCCACCCCTGCCCATCCTGGCTAATAGCCATTGATGGACCTATCCTCCATGAACTTGTCTAGTTCTTTTTTTGAACAGTTTACATATTTATTGTCTTTATTGTCTGTATTTCTCTTATTGGACAATATAAATAAATTGTCACACTTAACTTTAGCTAGTTACACTTTCATTTTCTTAGAGCTTCTGTTTCAGACATTTCAGGGGAATGTTTCTTTACAAACTGTTTTTACACTGTGACACTTAAAGTTGTGGAAACATTTCTCTTGGCCTTAAGTTTTATAAAAAGCTTATTTTTACAAAATTGTAAATTTGGGCTTTAAAGCTAATGTTTCCCCAAATAGCATCCTAAGATGCATAACTCACCTCTCTGGAAGTCAAACACTGACACCTGATTGTTGAAAAAAATCTGCTAAGGAGGAGGAGGAAGAAAGAAAATTATTTCTTGAGAGAGAGTGACTGGTTCATCTTTCATATCGTATGATGCCAATTGCTACACTGGTGGTAGCATATAAAATACATTTTCCATATCCTCTCTATATTATAGGAGTTCCACCTTTATTATAATTGCATTTTTAAGGCTTCCACCACCCTAGCATCAGGCACAAAATAAAGAAGGCATGTGTCTGGCTGAGGACCATGCTCTTAACTTTTTTTTATTGTGCAGTCACTACTGTTGTGCGAAAGCTTGTGCAATTATGAGTCTTGCATTCTGCCATAAAGGTTGAAAGATTTGGGCATAAGCTTCTCTCTTGTGGTAGATAATCATACAGGCAAAGGAATTCTCCAGTGAATGTCATGTCCCTGACCTTTGAGAGTTTTCTCCTGGGCTCTGTGAGAGACCATCTCCGTATTGTTTGCATCTGTTGTGATAAGTAAAAGACATAGTGTTCTATGCAGTGGTGGCTTGAGGCCATTTTTATTGTGGGCACTAACTTGATTTGGCTTGACTCGTGTTCATTATTTTAAGGACACTTTTGAGACCTCCTCTCCAATGAAATCCTTCTCCTATTTGAAGCCTCTTACAGGAATATATGCATATGTACTATAAAACGTGACGCACTGGAACAGCTGTCCCACTGGTATCCTTCATCTGAAGGAGCTATTCCATCAAGTAACAGCTATAATAGTATAGACTGGGATCAACATACATTTATTTTACTTTCAATTTATTTTCTCCTTTTTCCAAGGTGGTTAGTGCCTTGGGCCACAATGGGAGAACCTCCACTGGGTCTATGCAATAACTAGGCACTAAGCTGTTGTAGACTGTAAATATTAGAACCAATATCTGAAAATTAATCCATAATTGTAAAAGGAGCCAGTGTCATATGAAATCACTGATAAGATGTGCAACTTGTTTATTTTTTTTACAGAATAGGTGAGCTGATATGTGCTGAACCCAACCTGTGCTTCCAGGAGTCACAGAGTTCTTCTCCAAAGAGGGCCTTATAGGAGTCAGCTCTGCAGGGCATGATTGCTTGGATATATCTAGATATGGGGTGGGCAAACTTTTTGGCCCAAGGGCTACATCCGGGTTGCAAAACTGTATGAAGGGCCGGGTAGGGAAGGCTGTGCCTCCCCAAACAGCCTGGCTTCCGTCCCCTCCCACTTCCAACCCCCGACTGCCCCAACCCCTATCCTTACCCCTGCCCCCTGACAGGCCCCCCGGGACTCCCACGCTTATACAACCCTCCCTGCTCCCTGTCCCCTGATACAGATCAGGTTTAAAAACTATTGGAAACTTTTTTATTGTTTTAGTTTAAAAACAAATTTTTAATTAAAAAAAAAACCATCATGACTAGTAGTCAAATCCTGCTGGTTTTACTCAGTGTGTAGTTCCATTGCTTTCAAGGAGATTATTTGCATGATTAACATGTACAGAATGTAGTTTTCTGTAATTTCGGTTTCAGGATTTCTCATTTCTGCTGTCAGTAGTTTACATACATTTTGAAGTACCAGAAGGTTTTTGTGGGATGGAAGTACATTTCGGTCTAGAATAAGATCTCATGCATATCCTGGCATCTTATGAATGTCTTGCTGTCTACTGAAACTTAACATGACCAAAGCTGAGCTCCTGATCTTTTTCCTAAAGCCTTGCCTTTATCTATCCTGCGTCACCCACAAATGTCTGTGTGCTTTCTCACGTTGTCAGTTATACGTTGGAAAACTTCCCAGTCAAAATCTCGAAAGCTAATACTTTACAGTATTTCTCAAGCCTTTCCTCAAAGCTCACCCTTGCCATAATGTATACAGAAAACAGCTATCTGATATGTATAGTGAAGTGATGAGTTGTATTTACTGATTGGCTAAGAAATAGGCACACAGTCTGTGCTAAAGCATCATATTATTGCTGTTGCCTCTGTACTTCTCATGACCACTTGTTTGTTTAACTCTCTCTTATGTCTTGTCTTCTTTAGATGGTAAGGTTATTTGTACAGAGGCTGTCATTTGGTATGTCTTTGTACGGTGCCTAGCACATTGGGGCCTGGACCTGCTTGAGGCCTCTAGACACTACCACAATATCAATTGCAAATTATAATAGTATTAAATAAATGGGGTAAGCAGGAACCCAGTGATATTCTCTCCAAGGCAGGGGGCCAGTTTAGGAGGGGGCATCGCTTTTAACATACCTATTCCTTCTAGCCTTCTTGTTTTTGGGTAAATTGGAGAGTGTTCAGTGTGAATGTTTGCACTGTAGTGTTTTAAGTTGCAAAAATCAGTGAGAGAATTAACTTTTTTTTTTTAATGTAAAAAGAAACAAAATGGTGGTTTTAACTTATCCCTTCAACATCTTATCATTATCACTTTTCAGCAGACTAAATGTTTCAGAACCAAATTATGCAGACTTAATTCAATCAAAGCTTCTTTGGGATTTGTGACTGAATAAAGATTTTAGGATTTTGCTAGGAGAGATTTTAACTTTCCTTTTTGTACCCCATAACTTCTTCCTCTGTGAGTGCAGCTCATAATCTGATTTTAAAAAACAAACCAAACATGCTATTTGTTAATTTTTTTGTAGTTATTACTAATCCAAAATAGGTATACCAAGAATTATTAATTCCTAGTAACAATATATTGTTTTTAAACTCACTTTTGCAGTAGCTAAATGTACAGTATGTGCAAAACACTTGAAACAATCATCTGCATCATTTCAGTGAAAGGTCTGTTTGTAGTAATTACATGATTTACTAGAAATCAAAGAGGAACGAACCCACTGAGTTACACAGAATTTTAAATGAACTCATTTCTCTGAATTGCAGGGTTTCAGTACCAGTTATTAAGAACACATATTCTGAATACTACCTTGCAGTCTTACACAAATTTTAATGTTAAAAAGGGGAAGGGAAAGAACCTCATCGCTGGTAAACTTTAGGAATGTTGACTCTAATTAAAATCAGAAAATTATGTCTGCAGTCCTGTCACTATGTGGAGCAGCAAAAACAGTGCAAGTACTATAACTGAAAGGCAGTGTTACATTAATGCTGTTTATTCAGTAAGATAGTGTTAAAATAATTATATATAGTTAATATATTGTGTCATGTCTTTCTTTAGGTCTAAATTTAAGGCACTGGAACAGCCAGGGTTAGATTTTCTTGAGAATTGAGACATCCAGATTATAGGATAAACAAAAATCATATTTTTCCATAGTAGGAGAACTTAACTGTCCAGTTAGTAGGGAAAATGCCTATTTTAAATGTATAGTCTAAACAAGATTACTCTATCAAAGAAATGATAAGGATAGAAAATATCATTCCTGTTTTCATCGAATGAAACAATATTATGCCTAATATTACAGTAATTTTGTAAGAGTTTTTTTCTCAGTGAGGAGTGAATTTGAAAATTAAAAATGATATAAAGGAAGCTGGGTTTTTAATCCAGTCATTGCAGTACTTTAAAGAAATACTTCCTTAATACAGCTCATTGTGCAAATAAATTTAAAATATAAATACTGTAGGAACTGGCTCAACATTTTTTATCCCTTTAACATACAGTACTTGCACAATATACCGTGTTCCATTAAATGTCAACATTTACCCACAGCTACCACAGAGTGACATGAAGTATAATCCTCAAAACACATGTCAATGCACTACCCAAAAAGTTGGGTTGTTAGCTGGAGATGGCAGGATTTGCATTATTGGATCATACTGGTGATTCAGATATCCCAGTACCTTGTCATGAGCAGTGGCCAGGACCAGATGCTCCAGAGTAATGTGCAAGAAACCCTACAGTTGGAAGTTATGAAAGAACCTGTCTCCAGAGAAACAGTAGTTATAGGTAACTTAGGCGCTGAAAGAACCTGTCTCCTAATTCTCAGTAGTTATAGGTAACTTAAAGAAAAGGAGTACTTGTGGCACCTTAGAGACTAACAAATAAATTGGTTAGTCTCTAAGGTGCCACAAGTACTCCTTTTCTTTTTGCGAATACAGACTAACACGGCTGTTACTCTGAAATAGGTAACTTAGGCTCTGTTTAGATCCCTTCCAAACTCTTGTTTGTTTTTTGCTGTTTGAGTGTGTGCAGGAGCTTATCTTTATGACACAGAGAGGATGCCCATGCCATGTGCAAGTGTCCAAATTATCCCTGTGACCCAGTGCAAGAGAACCACATCTATTGTGAGCAATATGAATAGGATTCGGGTCAGGTTTCTGTGGTTGAGCAAAGCCAAAAGTCTGACTGTCTTAATATATCCATGTTGAGATACCTTCCCTTTTGAAGTAATAATTTAGAGTTCTTTTCTGAGTGGTACTCGAATGCTTAGCCTGAATTGGACTTAATGATTATTGTCTTAAATAAAAACCAGATTTACTAGAGAAAGTAAAGACAAAGTAACTAACAAGTTATGCTAGACAGATACTTAGGGTAAAACACTGTGATAAGCATTGCTGGTTAGGCCTGACCCTTGCTTAGGCAAATTAAAACCTCACATAACAAAGTCCGTGTGTCTCTCCCGCCCCCGCCCAACAGCCATACCTTCTTTGTGTCTCAGTATCTCTGTCTGGAAATTTGTGACATGACGCAACAAACTAGGCCCAGGGTCAAGATCTCCCTGTTTAACCAGTGATCTTTTGTTTATAGCGCTCTTGGGCTTAATGAATCCAGGTTTTAAGTCTTTATTAACATGTTGAATATTAACTCATTCTTCACCTCAGACTTAAAACATGAATACCATAAATGTGCATTTAAGTTCCCTTAGCCTATGCCTCCGGATACATAACACTTCCTCCTAATTTTCATGAATGCATATACAATTATTTTTACTCATTTCAAAGCACTATGAACCTGTGTAAGTATTAGTTTGTAAATTGAATTTAGAAACCTTACATACACACAACCAATTAAGGAATACAGAATACTTACAAATACCTTTCAAAATGTCTCCTCCACTTAATGTTTGAGAAAATATTTTGCTTTTGGAAGCATCTTTTAGTATGTTAATGATTTCTTCATCCTAATGGTCTGTTTTCCATTTAATTTGTCTGATAGCATATTTATACATACAGTAGTACATGCACTAAAATTTGTTTTGCAAATAAAATTCATACTAGACTCTCAAGGAGCACTGATAATCTCTAACATCAAATTAAATGTAAACAAATAGGACAAAGTAAGTTATAATAGTAATTCAGAACCCTGGCTTGAACTTCATGGTGGGGAGTGAGACAAAATTGAGATCCCCTGGAACCCTTTTTCAGCTTAAAAAAGAAGAAAAGCTCTAAGATATTCTTGAGACTATGTGTGCATGTTTGTCTGTTAACAGAAACCTTGAGTTCATAACTCCTTTTTAAGGAATAAAAAAGTGAAAATCACTAAGGAATAGGAGGTCACTTGTGGTATGTAGTGTTTTAAGTGTAGACAACTGCACTGACAGGAGGGGTTCTCCTGTTGGGATAGGTAATCCACCTTCCCGGCGTTTTATGTGAGCTTAACAATGCTGCTTAGCAGTGTGGATTTTTCACATCCCTGACCAACACAGTTAAACTGACCTAATTTTCTAGTGTAGACCAGAATTTAAGGTGAAGAAAAAAAGTGAAACAAATCCATTGAACATCAAGTACTGGTCTAGGTGCTTGTTTTGCCAACAAGGTATTATTGTCACAGTGCCATAACTCATCTCTCAGAACAAGCTATTTTTCATGTAAACTTCATCCTTTATTTGGACACACATGCCCACAAGTTGACAATATGTTGTCTTTCTGATTTACTATTTATGTCACATTGGATGGATCACTTGATGATTACCTGTTCTGTTTATTTCCTCTAGGGCACCTGGCATTGTCGGAAGACAGGATACTTTGGTTTGACCCAGTTTAGCTGTTCTTATGGTGCTTAACTTAAATTTAAGAACATAACTTTAGGCATTCATGTATGAAAATTTTGGTCTACTTTTGCAATAATTAACTTTTTTTAAAAAACAAACCCAAAATCTATATATAAACAGGTCATATAATCAAACAAATAATAGATGGTATGTGTTTTACATTTAGGAAAGAAGGGTACAAGTTCTTGTTTACAGACGGATATTGTCCAATTAGCTACAAAAAGAAGATTGTTGGGTTTGGAGGTTTTGGTTTTGTTTTACTCATCAAAGTAATTATAGTACTATGGAATGATAACATGAAAAATATTAAACGGTGAAAACACACTTTTTTAGTATTTTATCAGCAATTCAATCTTTTTATAACTATCATGGTATTATTCAATAGCCAAAGGATATAAAGTATATGTCTTTTCAAAAATTCCGTTCTCAGAAGATCCAGTGTAACTCACAGAAGCTAATGAAAATTCACTCGTGTTAACATACGTTATCAGGTGGGTTCATGGTTCAGCATGAAGTGAGAAAGGATTAGGAAAGTGGTGTGTCTGAGCTATTTGCATTCAGTCTTAAATTTAGGACTCTTCCCACTCCAAAGCTAGACCTGAAAAAGTATGTCCATTATATGTACAAAATGGAAATATGACTGTACTATAAACCAATACTAATCCTACCCATTGCACTGCAGAGTTTACCCTTGAGCTAAGAATTCCATCATGCATTGGTACAGGAGTCACCAAGCCTGACTGTTCTTGGTAAGTTAAATGTCCGTACAGATGTACACTGTTCTAGATTTGCTCACTTTTTTTATGGTCATCATGACAACAATAGAATCATTCCAGGTGATTTCTGGCTCAACTTGGCAACAGCCGGGATCTCACGTCTGAGTTAAAAGAAGGGGAGAGAAAGGTCATTCTTTTGTGATGGATCAACCATTGTCTTCTCCAGCCTGAGGGTCAGGGCACATGTTTCTCACAAGGGAAGTGATGAATAATGAGTCTATTTAAACAGGTCTGCACTCGAAGACTAAGACAGACAGTGTAATTTTAAGACTGTTGAGGGAAAATATTGTCAAGCCAAGAGATCACTCTATAGGTCATCTGGTAGAACTCCATAATTTATCTTTAACCTTGATTAAAAATAGGCTGACCCCTAAATTCCCTATTCACCAGTTTTGCCCTCAAGTCACCATGAACCATGGTATACAACTCGCCTGAGACAGATGAAGCAAGAAGGAAAACTGCACAAGATATCCACCATTGTCACTCTACCCAATCCAACGATTAACAAAAGCGCATTTTTGAAGCTTTATGCCAGGGCTATAAAAGGAATGAAAACAGATTTTTTTTACTTCTACAACAGCCTATGGGAAGCTCTAAATGAGGAGGGAAGTTCAACGTAGTGGGCAATGTTGTTAATTCAGCGGTCTTCAAAACAGTTTCAGTGTGGAGTTTCTCTGCATGATACTAATACTTTTTCCCA
Organism: Caretta caretta; assembly: GCF_965140235.1. Lineage (NCBI taxonomy): Eukaryota > Metazoa > Chordata > Testudines > Cheloniidae > Caretta > Caretta caretta. Next base: position 84,955,685 of record NC_134210.1, on the reverse strand, counting down.
GTGGATCTTAGAACATCTTGTATACTAGTTCTTGTGAGATGTTGAAAAACTTTATATACCCAATGCAATTTTCAATTTCATAATTGTTTACAGGCCATAATCTGATTTCAGTTACACTGGTGAAAATCCACAACAATTCCATTAAATTTGCCTCAATTACTACATGACATGAGCTGAAAAATATACAAATGCTTTCTTAAGATTACATTCCCATGTAAACAGTTTTTGTTTCCCACAAGAATATTATGTAATCACACGTGAAAAAGCAGATAGACAAAGAGAATCTCTCTTTAAGATATGGCTCAGGTTATGAAAAAAAGTTTAGAAGCCCTAGTGTGAGCAGTCCAGAATATAGTTGGAACAATTCCATCTGCCTCCTGAGTAAGCAGAGTCTCTTCTGTTGTATCAGAGTTGAAAAAAAAAAAAAAAGGAATGTTTGCTCTTGATGGTAGGAACCTTGTATTCTAAACACTGCCTCATCCAAGGATTCCCTATACAATTTACCTCTTGTGTATTTTATGTAGCTAGCAGATAATTTACATGGTTACTGCACTGGCAGGCACTGATCTGGCTAAAGACAGGGTATCCATTGACTTACTTCAAGGAACTAGCTGCTGGGCCAACAGACAATTATGAAACTTACTATTAGTGATACCTTGTCAGAAGGTTGTCAAAGTAAACATGACCAAGATATACACACTGCTATACATCATTTGGTAATGGGGGCTCATTTTAATAAAACAAAATGCAAAGCCACACATACACCTAGGATCAAAGAATGAAGATACATTAGGTGGAGGTCTGAATCCTGGAATGCAGCAACACTGAAAAGGACTTACAGGTCATGGTAAAAAATGAACAGAACATCAGCTCCTAGTGCAATGATGTAGCGAGAGTAGCTAATGTAATCTGGCATGTATCAACAGAATATCAACAAGTAGGAGTAAAAAGATGACAATACATCTGTCTGCGACATTAATGAGACCGTTACTGGAATACTGCATCCAGTCCTGGAGCTCCCACTTCAAAAAGGAGATTGACAAATTGGAAAAGGTTCAAAAACCATACACCAAAATGATCTGAGGTCTGGAAAACGTGCCTTATAGCAAGAGATTTAAGAAGCTTCATCTATTTAGTTTATACAAGAGAACGATAAGAGGTGACTTAATCATGGTCTACAAGTATCTTCATTGGGAAAAGGTTTCTGATAGATGACTCTTTAATCTATCAGAAAAAGACATAATTGTGATCCAACGGCTGTATCATGAAGCTAAAATTCAGACTAGAAATAAGATGCAAATTTTTAAACAGTGAGTGTAACTAAATTAACCATAGAAATAACTTATGCAGGGACCTAACAATTATCCATCCTCTGAAGTCTTTAAATCAAGACCTGACATATTCTAAACTTCTTCTACAGCTCAAACAGAACTTTGATCTTGAATTTGATGCAAAACTACTGGAGGAGATTCTATGTCTTGTGTCACGCGGGAGTCAGACTACAGGATCATAAATGGTCTTAAATATTTATGAATCTTTTTATCCCATCTTCATCCCACAACGCTACTGTGCTACACCACAAAATGCTGCAACAAGGCTCCTTAAACACAAGATTTTTGCACACACACACACACACACACACACACACACTTAGGGACAAAAGTTTTTAACAAACAACAAAAATCCTTAAGATCTATGCACAAAAATGTGCATGCATGCACTCACCGCAACAATCTATCAATCTACATAATTAGGCTTGAGAGAATTTAAATTTTATATCATTTTGACAAAATAGCAATGTTTATTTTTAAGCTTTTTTTTTAAAATCAATTTAAGTTCACTATTGTGCAAAATTATGGGATTTATTTATTTTGATTTAAATTTTCAGTTGGGATAATTGGGGGGGGGTCAGACTTATGTAATGACAGCAGATATTGAGATTCCAAAGATAAAGCTTTATAATGGTCAAAACAAATTGTCAACATCACATCATATATACAAAGTAAATATCCTTAAATCAAATTCTAATACGGTCTCATGCAGCATTTTTCTTATTTTGTCTTTCTGTAAATTTCAGTCATCAATGGAAATACTTTTCATCCACTTGTGTGTGTACAGTGAAACCGACATTTACCAATAAAAATCTAATCCTTCCAACCCTATATAAAAATAGTATTACAAAACAAAATATTAAGGTTACAAATTCAAGCACTCAAATTTGGATATGGCAGAATTAAGGTTGCTTGGACAATCTTAATTTTCCCTCCTTGTGCATATGCATTATAATCCAGTATTTAATTACACAGTCATGTACTTTTTCCACAGAATCCCTGCCTCTTTCAATCCCCAATAGGGACGTGCTCTGAATATGATTCAGAGTTGTGTAGTGAAGAAAGCTGTTGTCTGTAGGACCCTTGTTTTACTTGTTGCAGAAGTTGAAAGGTGTATAGTGAATGTGGCAGGTGATTGCAGGAAGAGAAAGGAGGGTCTCATTATTAAAGTAGTTGAATGCTGCCCTCCAGAACTGGATTCTATCCCTGAATCTGCCATAGAGTTCCTAGAAGGCTAAGCAAGTCACTAAACTATTGAGAGGTGGTCTTTAATTGTGCATTCCCCATTTTCTGGGTCCCTGACTTGTGAGACTGGAGTGGGATTTGTAGAAGTGTTGAGCACTCACAGCTGCAACTCAAGTCGATGGGAGCTCTGCTTTGAACACAACATGCTAAGTCCTCTGAAAAACAAGATCTTGGGCATTTCAAACTGGGCACTCAAAATTAGTGGATTTTTTTTTTAACCTTAATCTCTCAGTGCTCAGTTCCCGGTCTGTAAAATGGAGATAATGCCTTTACAGACCCATCTCTCAGAGGTTGTGTGAAAGTAAAATTAATGCTTGTGAAACATTCAGGTACTATAATGATGAGTGCCACAGGAAAAAAAAACAGAAGGAAATTAATAATTCTATCTTCAGAGCAGGGTCTGAACAGCATGCACTAAATAACATATGGGCTAGGCTTTGAAAAATTAGAAGAAAACAAAATATTAATAGCTGTTCATTAAGCGAGTACCATCCATTGTGTGCAGTGACTATCATAATGCATATGCATAAATGGGCCCAATTAAAGTTGCACAGGCAACTTTCTGGTATTTCCTAACTTTCCAGTGCTTGACTATTCAACCTTAAAATTGATATTTTAATTTAGTTTGTGTGTAATTTTCCAGGTTTTTTTAAAAAGAGCAAACTGAAAAACAGGAATTCCACCTTGTGGCAGGTAGACACCCATGTGGGTTATCAGCAGGCCTGGACCCTTTAGATCCACACCAGAGACCTCTGTCACTTGAGCTAACAGAGTAAGTGACAGCAGCAGTAAATATGCATCCTCTATGTGGACCAGCACTAGAGGGAGACTGGACATGTTGCCAGTGGGTTTCACAGATATTTGCTGAAAGCAAAGGAATGGCAAGACTCAGGAATCTTGGGTCCCATTCCAGGCTCTGCAGAGAAGCGTGCTCTAGTGGGCACAAAACTCTTCTGACCAATTCCCCCAATCATGACCACTTCTGCCCAGTCCCCTCCAACCTGCCCCATCCCAGTCCTATCTCTCCTGTCCTCCCCAGCGCCTCAATGCAGTCAGGCCCAGTTTCCACACAGGCTTTTCATCCCATCTCCTTGCTCTGAAGTCCTACCCTCATCTCTCTGGACACAGCATCCCATTCTCAGTCCCCCCCATCAACCCACTAGCTCTTTTGACCTGTTCATTTGCCCTGGCAGTCCCTCCCCACCAGCATTCAGTTGCCACTCCTTCCCATATTCCCTAGTCCCACCTGCTCCTAGTCCTACTATTGCCTCTTTTTATCCCTGGTTCCCAGTCTCCTTGCTCAGCCAGTCCCAGTATTGCCACCACCAGCCTGCCTCCAGTTTCCCTCTCCCAGGTCTGGCTCTTGTCCCCTCTACACTTGAATCAAGTAGCTTCCTCTTCCACATTGTCTAGGCCCAAAGGGAGGAGTGGGATGTCACTGAAAGCACAGGAGAGACACCTGCTCTCAATTCACGTGCCTGGCTCTGGACTTCACACAGCTCAGAGCTACAACTGTAGGGAAAGTCCTGCTCAGTCTGGGCTGAAGCATGCCCAACATGGATGGAACTTCAGGGAATTTTACCAAGAAGGTCTAGCAAGTCTGACCACATACAAACTGACATTTTCCAAAGACCAAAATAACTTGGCCAAATCTGACCCAATTTGCACAGGGGATGTGCCAAAAGGCACATTTGATACAAAAATCCACTCCCCAGCTAAGTTTCAAGTCCCTACTCCAAGGCATGAGAGGAGGGCAGACCTTTTCAGGAAAAAGGTCACCAGATTTTTTTTTTTATATATAAACAGGTAAAAACCATTTTCCTCTAGCCTTTTTCTCAGAAACAGCTCAACAGTTTTCACTGAAATTTTTAAAAAAGTAATTCAACCTGAGGCAGAGACCCAGTTACAATCTGGCAAAGTTATAAGCACCTGGAAACAGGGTCTTAGTATGGGAAGTGTTGTAATTTTAATAGGTTGTGCTGTCAGCCCCACCTACAATAAAAATGACATCTGGGATAATCTCTATCCTAAACTACTGAATAGAAACAAGGGAGCTAAAATGAATCATGAATAAGTGTAAACCCCAGGTCCTAACAAGCCTAAAGACAAACAAGATTACTGGTGTATATAATCAACCTCCCATTATATCACTCAAGTTTGGAAACGATGGTTATTATTGGATCTTTAGCAAATTCTGTAAGTCCAGATAGCAACAATGGCCCAGGCAGCCTATTTTACCACCTTCACCTATCTCATATCACATGATCTTTTCTCTGAGAAGTAAGCCTGGATACAGTTCTTTGTACCTTTCTCACCTCCATACTGGATTATATGCAGTGCCATTTACTTGACAGTACCCTTGAAAGCTACTCAATTTTTAGCTACTGCAAGATGTGCCTGCTGCCTTAGTAATGCATCTCATATGGAAATACATTAATTTGAGTAACATAAACTGTACTTACTTTCCAGCTATTTTCAAGGGTGATTTGAGGTTTATCACCTAACTCCTTTTGGTTTGGGGCCTCTATTTCAAAGAGAGTGAGAGAGAGAGAGATGATACCTCCTTATACATATTCTTACCCAGCAGTCAAAGTCAAGGGGGACAAATCAGCTGACAATGTCATTATTTTCATGGCTATGGAAAGGACATTTCTGAGCTTTAGAATCTAAGCTCCCTCCCTAGCCCAAATTTGTTAGCCCTTGAGGGCACCAAAAACTTATCCACAGGTTTTCCTGAAAATTTTTCTGGGGGTGAAAGAGAAGCAAGGAAGAGTCGTCATATTTCTGAAATTGTTGACATATCAACATGGACTTAGGACTGTTCTATGTAGTTTTAAAAACTGAGCTGAGACATTACTATTGGTGCATTATATACACTACAATAAAATATGCAGTAGCAATTTAGGTATCGATCAACGGGATTTTATTACTATAATACACAGATTTAAGGACTCATGTTTTAGCATTCTTTTAAAAGTAGATTTCCTTTTTGTTTTAAAGGTAAAATGCCCACGATCTATACACACAGCCCCTCCTCCAGAAATATAAGCAGTGCTTCTCTTTAGATATTTTATAGCACCTGAGGGTGTGCTACACACTTTATAGCAAAGCATGATCCCTGCCTTGAATAGCTTACAATCTAATTTTACACTTCATGCAGTTAGTGGGAGGTAACAGTATAAGGAGAGGGAAGGGAGTGATGAAAGATTAGGGTTAAAGCAATGAGATCACTTGGGTTTCTCACCTTTTAGACGTGCACATTTTGGTGGTTCTGTTAGGCATACATACAAAAGAATAGCCTCATTTCCTGTAGTCATTGCAAAATAAGAGACCTGAGATTTGAACTAAGTTTAAGAAATAGCTTGGTGGATCTCACCTCTCCTGGGTTCTGACCCAAACAGCGTATCAGTGTTACCCATAGTGGTCTCACTATTCTGAGATGAACTTACTCCTGTTCTCTCTCCACTGTCATCACTGACCTACTTTTCCAGCAAGGAGGACAGGCAAGAAGCCTATTCAAAGTCAGAGACCAATGCAGCTCTCTAAACTTGCCAACAAGGGGTACTGGCACAGCGAATAGAACCAGGTGTCCTTGAAGCCACATCGATTCAATAACATATCTGGGGCTTTTTCTGGGAGTAAGACAACTGATATTTGTCACCTCATGTTTCTCATATCACAGCCATCAAGATAGCCACTTAAAATGTGTCACTTTAGAAAAATATGCTTTTGAAAACCTTGATTTGGTAACCAATCCCACCTAATGGCTTCATATACCCAAATCACCCATCCCACACATTACAATGCATTTGTATGTATTACTAGTGAAGGCACAGGATCACATTCTTTAATAAATTACCCACATTTAAGGGAATAGCCAGTTAAAGTTTGCTATCTGTTTTTAATGCTATATAGTTTGCCTAATTCCACAAATTGTTTTAATGGATTTTATACCTCCAAGTTGAAAGTGAAGACAGCATCCTTCTCTATTTACCATTCATACTCTACCAGTCCCATTAACCACTTAGCAATATTAGGCTCTCATTCCAGAGTATAAGCAAGTCTTAAGAATTCAACAGAATGCATTTATCCACTACTTTGAAAAAATCTACTACATATTGTGAAATGTTCTTTATGATGCAGAAAGAAGAAAACAGAATGAAACATGTTTCTTTCTTGTTAAAAATCAAGGAAAATCATATGAAGAGGTTTTGCTTACAACTGAGATGAATGTGACAAGATACAATGCTTCCTTGGAATTTGGGCCATTTCTGCTACAATGTTAGATTACAGATATCCAACTTCATAGTAAAATTAAGTTTGCATACCAGCACAGAATATCCCAGGGACTTCACTTCGGAATATAACAGTTCGTACTTTCTTATCAGATTTCAGAGCATCCACAGCTTTTGACATCTACAAAAAAAGGAGGGGGAGGGGAAATTTCTTTTTCAAATATTTAATTCCAATACATTGCCTTCAAATTAGAAGCAGTTAGTTTTTCCCCCTTACCATTTTTATAAGATTTTTATTAAGTGCATTTTTGGCACGAGATCTGTTTAATCCAAGTACCACAATTCCTAGAGGAAAAAAGAAGAGTTTGAATCAGTGTCATATTAAAAATATAAATTAAGTACATACTTGTGTACATGTTATTTTGACTCTAAACAGATATTAAATTAGGACTGTAAGAAAATTGACTCGTGTAATTATTTTGACTGATTTGTTTTGTTTGCTTCCTTTTTCAGAGTGTTTCAATAGCCATTAGAAATGACAATCGCTTTAAGGACAGACTCAGAACTCATGACCTGATACACATGAAATTACCACATCTGTGCATGCAGCCTGACTAGGCCAAATTTGCGAAAGCAAATAATCATAATATTTTCCTGAACAATTAAGCATGTACTTTAAGTACTTGGTACTTAAATGTAGTCTTCAGATATTTCTTCATAAAGCATTTTTTAAAAAAAGTTTTTATTTAAAAAAGAAAAAAACCACAAAGGCACTGCCAGGCCCAAAATGTATGTATGTATGTGTGTGTGAGAGATGCATATTTTAGCATAGCACCCTCTTGGGCTTGACAACTCATTTCACTACACAAAAAAGCCGGGTTCATGTTAGTTACAACAACAACAAAAAACCCACCACCAGCAAGGTACTGGTACTTTGCATGTAGCACTTTTCCTTAGCTGTATCCCAATTTATTCCTTATGTCAAAATTATTTCAAACAAATATTCAGCTTGGTCATAGAATCATAGGATTGGAAGGAACCTCGAGAGACCATCTAGTCCAGTCTCCTACACGGATGGCAGGATTAAGTATTATCTAAACCGGGGTAGGCAACCTATGGCACGCGTGCCAAATGCGGCACGCGAGCTGATTTTCAGTGGCACTCACACTGCCCAAGTCCTGGCCACCGGTCTGGGGGGCTCTGCATTTTAATTTAATTTTAAATGAAGCTTCTTAAACATTTTTAAAACCTTATTTACTTTACATACAACAATAGTTTAGTTATATATTATGGACTTATAGAATGAGGCCTTCTAAAAACGTTTAAATGTATTACTGGCCCGTGAAACCTTAAATTAGAGTGAATAAATGAAGACTCAGCACACCACTTCTGAAAGGTTGCCAACCCCTGATCTAGACCATCCCTGATAGGTGTTTGTCTAACCTGCTCTTAAAAATCTCCAATGATGGAGATTCCACAATCTCCCTTGGCAATTTATTCCAGTGCTCAACAACTCTGACAGTTAGGAAATTTTTCCCAATGTCCAACCTAAACAACTCTTGCTGCAATTTAAGCCCGTTGCTTCTTGTCCTATCCTCAGAGATTAAGGAGAGCAGATTAAACATACACAACTGTGTGTACATGTAGTGAACAGAGTGGGCCTAGAGCTCTGATTTTAGGTTTAAAGCTATGCTGCAATTCTTGTTATGGAAAGGTTTAAGGATTTGGATGACACTATAAAAAAAAATTCTGAAATTGTGTGACCTTTTCACCCTTTGTGACATCTTTTTTAAGTAAAACATGTACTTATCATCTCCAAATAAGGATGATCATTGTTTCCTAAATTCAGTAATAGTAATACAATACTGGAAAAGATCCCCTAAATAGCCATAATGAAGCACTTCTACTCTGCCATGTCATGCACACACGTCAGTAAAGCAGCTACAGTTCTTGTGGACAGCTGAATTTTCCCTGTGTGTTTTTCTGTGTTTGTCATTGGATATACGTCTCACTAGGAACTACATAGTTAACACTGACAACATCCACTCCAACAGAATCAGAAAATTCTCTAAGATGTTCACATCAGCCTTCTTTCTTCCTTTTGTTTATTTACAATTGGTTTTGATATAGTGCCTGAGAAGCAAGAAAAAGCCCTAGAGACAGAAAAACGTGAGATTTTTTCAGGTATGCCGTGTACTCTAGTTCTAGTATGTGTTACTAACAAGGCACCATAATAAATTTCATCACTTAGCACAAAAGTATAGGAAAGAGTTGACAAATATGGTTCAGAACCTTACAAAAGGTTTTTTGTTTGTATTGGTTGTACCGAATATTTTGACTGCACTGAATTGCCCATCTCGTCCATGATAGACACAGACTAGGGAGAAAATTAATATTCATGTTAGCACCTTAATTAAGAATGTTCCGACATAAGGATTAAAGTCGTTAAACACAAAATATAACAAGTTCTCTGCAAGGGGAAAATCCCTAAAGAGAAAAAAACAAGTGTACAAGCCAATTCCTCCTACTACTCCCACCAATTTCACAAGTCATAACCCTACCACTTTCTTCTCCCACTCAAAAAAGTGACAAATGCTCAGCAGCCCTCCACCCAACTTTCCAACCTTCCTATTTATGGAAAAAAGTGATGTGAGAATTGTAATCAGAAATGTGTGAAAAGATTAACATAGCAGGCATAGAATGTGCAGTCAGGTGCATAGAGACATCTTCCATGGATTCACCACCCCACCCCTTTTTCTTTTTTTAAATATAGCCATATCACCGTAGTATCAGATCACCTCTGACGATAAATTGTCAGGTTTATCTTTATAGTGGCAGTGTAAGATAAGGAATGTATTAAATTGGTGTCTGAAGTACAGAAAGTCAAATGATTTGCCTGAGGTTGCATAGGATGTCTGTGGCAAACCAGGAATTAAATATAGTCCTCCTGAGTCCCAGGCCAGTGATTTAACCATAAGATGATCCTTTCTCCTTTTTTCCTCTCTTGAATAGCTCCTACTCAAATACCAAAGAGCAAATGTTGACAGTTTTAGGAATTTGAGAAGATTATAGCCATTGGCAATATGGATACAATGTAGCCATTTTATCTGCTGTCAAAATTGTGAGATCAGGAGCAGAAATAACTGGGTTTCCCTCATACCACTATACGCAACACTATTAAGCTACAAGGCGGGGGGGGAGGGTAACACTACAGTAAAATCTGACAAGAATGACCACTCATAAAAGTGGCAATGTTAGGGAGCTGATGCCCAGCAAAGCACACTGGAGGCAGGGGGTAACTGGGTGACTCACTGTCGTGATATCCCAATAACTGTCACAATAAGGTAAAACTGTTTCCTGTGTTTTAGTTATGGCCAAAACAAACTTGGGCTCTTGGCTTCAGGGCCCAACAAATTAAATTCTGCATATTAAAATAACATATGGTGAATGTTGTAGTAAAGCAGTGTCTATAAACGCCATAGGGAATGAGGCTTGGGAGTGGAGGAGTCAGCTTTCCTGCCACACTCCACATCCTGCATGCACTGGTGGAGAATAAGAGAAATCTTTTGTCCTGCTGGATGAACTGGTAAAGAATATAGCAGTGTTGATTTTGTCATCATTAGACTTCAGGATTAGTATTTCTTGGACATGAATAGGACCCTACAAAATTCATAGCCATGAAAAACACATCACAGACCATGAAATCTGGTCTTGTGAGTGCTTTTACCCTATACCATACACATTTCATGAGGGGAGACCAGCATTTCTGAAGTTGGGGGCCCTGACCCAAAAGGAAGTTGCAGGGGGGTCGCCAGGTTATTTTAGGGGGTCATAGTATGTTGCCACCCTTAGTTCTGCGCTGCCTTCAGAGCTAGGCAGCTGGAGAGCAGCAGGTGTTGGCCGGGCCCCAGCTCTGAAGGCAGCACCCCGCCAACAGCAGTGCAGAAGTAAGGGTAGCAGTAACGCAACCACCTCCAGCACCTACAATAAACTTGCGGCCCCTTTTCAACTTCTTTTGGGTCAGGACTTCTACAATTACAAAACTGAAATTTCAGTTTTAAATAGCTAAAACCTATGACCATGAAATTGACAAAAATGGACATGAAGAAGGCAAGTCATTCCCTGTTTGGGTTATTTCAGGGTATTTGCAGGCTGAAGAAGACTGGTTCATATCCAGAAGGCTGCATATTAACAAGTAATTATTTGCACACCACCATATTCAGAAGGCCTTCTTTGCAACCATAAAAGAGTAGAAACATAACTTCCTGATTTTTAAATGAGAACTTAAATTCTGAAGAAACAGAGCAGCTCATTAGAGAGGTGTTGGAATGAGGTTCCAATTCTCCTTGAGCCCAGTTGGAAGTCCAGGACACAAATCTCTATATGCTAGAATAAGACTACATTAGAAATGAAATGCAACAGTAGTGTCTTGAAATCTTTTTAGATTAAAAAAGATTCTCTCACTTCTAGAAGCCATTTTAACTCGAATTTGTCAAGAATAAAAATAGCATTATTTGCTTTAATTCCTGCAAAATACTGGAGAGAGAGAATTGTGAGGAAAGTGGTCATATGATACAGTGTGGTTGTTATTCATAGTGTGATCATCATAGAATATCAGGGTTGGAAGGGACCTCAGGAGGTCATCTAGTCCAATCCCCAACTAAATCATCCCAGCCAGGGCTTTGTCAAGCCAGACCTTAAAAACCTCTAAGGAAGGAGATTCCACCACCTCCCTAGGTAACCCATTCAAGTGCTTCACCACCCTCCTAGTGAAAAAGGTTTTCCTAATATCCAACCTAAACCTCCCCCGCTGCAACTTGAGACCATTACTCCTTGTTTATCATCTGCTATCACTGAGAACAGCCTAGAACCATCCTCTTTGAAACCCCCTTTCAGGTAGTTGAAAGCAGCTATCAAATCCCCCCTCATTCTTCTCTTCTGTAGACTAAATAATCCCAGTTCCCGCAGCCTCACCTCATAAATCATGTGCTCCAGACCCCTAATCATTTTTGTTGCCCTCCGCTGGACGTTTTCCAATTTTTTTCACATCCTTCTTGTAGTGTGAGGCCCAAACTGGACACAGTACTCCAGATGAGGCCTCACCAATGCCAAATAGAGGGGAATGATCACATCCCTTGATCCGCTGGCAATGCTCCTACTTATAGAGCCCAAAATGCTGTTAGCCTTCTTGGCAACAAGGGCATAGTGTTGACTCATATCCAGCTTCTCATCCACTGTAACCCCTAGGTCCTTTTCCGCAGAACTGCTCCCTAGCCGCTCGGTCCCTAGTCTGTAGCAGCGCATAGGATTCTTTCGTCCTAAGTGCAGGACTCTGCACTTCTCCTTATTGAACCTCATCAGATTTCTTTTGGCCCAATCCTCTAATTTGTCTAGGTCCCTCTGTATCCTATCCCTACCCTCCAGCATATATACCACTCCTCCCAGTTTAGTGTCATCTGCAAATTTGCTGAGGGGGCAATCTACACCATCCTCCAGATCATTTATGAAGATATTGAACAAAACCGGCCCAAGGACCGAGCCCTGGGGCACTGTAGCTCCACACCGCGTTTTACATCGGAGTCGTCTTACTACTTGATAGGAAACGTGATCTGCACTCTAACAGAAATTTTAAAAAGTGGAAAAAGAAACTGCAAGGGCCAGTCTATTTGAATTCCTACTTTTAATCCTTTATAATTTCACTCAAGCTTAGGCCATATCTACACTGGGAGCACTTTCCCCGGACAGGTATATTATACTGGCAAAGTGCTCCTACTGTGGATGTACCTACATTGGCAAAGCTATACTTCATGCAGGAACGGTAAACTGCACCTCCCCATCACTTTGCAGGTGATTGAAACAAACTATTTCAACAAAACTGCTTTTACTGGTGTAACTGTGTCTGTATTAGGGATGTATGTCAGTGCAGCTATATTAGTCAGTGATCACATCCCTGACTAACACAGTTATGCTGACAGAAGTCCGTAGTGAAGACATAAAACATACATTAAAGCTAAGGTAAGATTTTGGTTTTTTGGAAGCTTGCAAGAGAGTTTCAAGTTATCTTTTAATTATATGGCTGAGGCATATTTTTCATGTTTCAGTTTTTCTAAAGTGACTTTTTTTAATTATTTAAAATACTTTTCTGAGAGCTGTCTAAGGGCTGGTCTACACTTAAAAGTTAGGTCAACATAGCTACAGAGCTCAGGGATGTGAAAAATCCACCCCCCTGGATGCCGTAGCTATGCTGGCCTAACCCCTGGCATAGACGTGGCTATGTTGATTGAAGAATGCAACCATCATTTGGAGAGGTGGATTAACTACGGGGATGGAAAACCCCATTCCATCCCTGTAGGAAGCATCTACACAGCTGTTAGGACTGTAGCTGTAGCACCTGTAGTTAGACATGGCCCAAAGGTCTGAATGCTACAGAAACCCACTTTAACCCCTGATGTTCACTGGAAACTTGATGTTCCTAAGGACATAGCACTACCCCAACTGGATGCTGTTTGATGACCCTCTCACCTACACTGTTGTATCTTTAAACCCAACAGCACATTTACATCAATTATACATCTTGCTATGTAACAAACATTAACTGAAGTCACCAGACAAGCACAATAAAAGCCCAAAACATCTCATTTATATCATTCTTAGTTGTAGTTTTAAGTTAGCTTTACTCAAAATAGAGTATACCTAATGAAGACCTTTCTTTCATAACGTTGGTCCAACCATCACTTTCTCCCTACTGACTATTCTTACTCCTGAAACATTAGGCATTGTAACATAAGATACAGCACTGATTTCCGCTAATGGCACCTGTCCTTCTCTTGGCCCTACCCCAAATCCTTTGCCCTTCTTTACTAACAGAACAAGACTTGCTCCTGTGTGAAGATGGGCTCTTCTGGTCAAAGGCAAGTGCAGAAAAGATCTCTTCCTCAAATACAGTCCAAAAATTAGAAAGATATTTCAGTAGAATTGCTTCCATATGATGTCTACAGCATACTCGTTGCCCCAAAATGCCAATTCCCCCACTCAGACATTATTTGTTCTTTGATCCTTGATCACCGTTCCCTTGTGTGTTAACGAGAGGATATGGCTGATATAGAAGAGATAGTCTTAAAAGCTAGAGGCGAAGCAACCAAGGGAGTTTGAGAAGGAGATCCCCTACTGAAGGAGCAAGCACTACTTCTTGTGGTGAGTGAGCTCATACATCTGTTTGGTTCTTCTTTTGGCTTGCTTAAAGTTCATAATGTGGTCTGTTGGGGATTACGTTGGAGTGGGAGCCAGAGGCCTATCGGCCGCTAGCTCAGTGTGCACTAGCAAGGCTCTACCCTGCTGTTTATCTCCTGTGTGTTAGAGGGGGTAGGGCTGACCCAGAAGAGAAGAGTTTAAAAGCCAGACACTAAGCAACCAAGGGGAGCTAGTGAACGGAGGCGTTTGTAGGATGGAGAAAGAATAAAAATCACCATGGTTTGAGACGGCTGCAACACCAGTGCCAACACTGTTCCTCCACCTGTGTCCAGACAGAGAATCCAACCATGGGTGCCCCTACCCAGTGTTGGTGTGTCTTTGCAGAGACTGTGGCCTGCATTTCCCTGTCACGGAAAGGCAGGCTGGGAAGACCATCAGCGTGAGAGGTGCTTACTGGTAGAACCTCTCAGAAAGCAGGTGAAGGCCTCAGGAGGAGGTGGCTAGGCTGAGGAGGATCCATTGAAAATACACATATGGAGAGCTCCAAGATTGAAGAAGCAATCCAGCTGGAGAGGACTGCAGTAGCACCATCAGGGAAGGGTGAAATGGCTCTTTCACAGGAAAGAAGATGCCTGCTGACTACTACTGGCAGCGCTCCACCCCTGCTCCCAACTTACAGTCCATAGAGATTAAAAAATGGTACACTGCCCTTGCATCAAGGGATGAGGAATCTCCCCCAAATGTAAGGGAAGAGAAGCCAGGTACCCCAAGGCTGGGAGGATCATGGCTATAACTTCTAAGAGGAAAGGAATGGTGGTGGTGGCCAGTGACTCTCTAAGCAGGGACAGAGGCACCCCTCTGCTAGCCTGACTTGGCATCCTGGGAGGTGTGTTGCCTGCCAGGGACCCATATACAAGACATTACGGAAGGACTGCCAAGGATCATTTGACCCTCTGACTACTACCCCACAGTGGTCTTCCATGTGAGTACTAATAATTCTGCAAGACGTGACTGAGTAGATCAGAAGTGACTACACAGTTCTGGAGTGAGTGTGAGGGAATTGGGGCACAGTTGGTGTTTTCATTGGTCCTTCCAATCAAGGGTAGGGCCCAGGCAGAGAAAGATATCCATGGCTGCATGGATGATGTTGCCAGGAGGGCTTCCGCTTCCTCAACCATGGGACACTGTTCTGAGAAGATGGACTGCTGAGCAAAGATGGCAAAGAGTCTCTTCAGATACAGACTGGCAAACCTACTGAGGCAGGCTTCAAATTAGGTTTGACAAGAGCAGGAGACATATGCCCACAGGTGAAGGGATGGAACCTGGGGCGGGAACATGGGCAATCATAACAGGGACAAAGGAGAGTCAAGAAGAAATATAGAAGGGAAATCTAACAAACATCTTAGCTGTCTGTCTAATCTCCATTCTTTTTGCATTAGAAAATAGAAAGAACTAGAAATATTAGTGACTAATCAAAATTACAACATAATTGGCATCACAGATCTGACTTGGTGTGATAATTCGGATGACTGGAATATTGGTAGAGAAGGGTATAGCTTGTTCAGGAAGGACAGGCTAGGGAAAAAGGGAGGAGCAGTTGCCTTGTACATGCATACATTTGCACTGAAGTCACAATAGAAGGGGAAGGTAGACCAGTTGAACATCTCCAGGTACGGCTAAAAGGGATAAAAGAGAAGCAAGATATTATGGCAATATTACTATTGACCACCTAACCAGGAAGAGAGGTGAATGAGGCTTTTTTTAAACAACTAACAATATCATCCAAAGCACAGGACTTGGTGATAATGGGGGACTTCAACTCCCCAGATGTCTGTTGGGAAAATAAAACAGAACACAGATTAAACAAAAAAGTTCTTGAAATGCATTGAAGGCAACTTTTTATTACAAGAAGGTGGAGACAGCAACTGGGGATAGCTTGTTCTAGATTTGATTTGCACAAACGGTAAGGAACTGATTGAGATTTTGAAAGTGGAAGGAAGTTTGGGTAACAGTGACCATGAAAGGATAGAATTCATTATTCTAAGGAATGAAGGAAGGAAAACAGCAGAATAAAGACAACAGACTTCAGGAAGGCAGACTTTAGCAAATTCAGAGAACTGACTGCGAAGATCCCATGGGAAACAAGAGAGGTGGCAGTTTTTTAGAGAGAAAAATTATTAAGGGCACAAGAGCAAACTATCCCAATGTGTAGGAAAGCCAGGACATATGGTAAGAGACCATACTGACTTAACCAGGAGATCTCCAGTGACCTGAAACAAAAACAAACCCCCCCAAAAAATCACACAAATAACGGAAACTAGGATAAATTATGAAGGATGAATATTAAAAACAAAAAAACAAAAAACGAACAAGCATGTAGGGACAAAATTAGAAAGGCCAAGGCACAAAATGAGATTAAACTAGCTAATAAATAAATGGTAACAAGAAAACATTTTCCAAACACATTTAAAGAAAGAGGAAGACCAGGGACAGAGCAGGACTATTACCCATGGAGGAGGGAAAGACAACAAGAGAAAACGCAGCAGTGGCTGAAGTGTTAAATGCCGTTTATTGTTCCGGTTTTCACCAAAAAGCTTAGCAGCGATCAGACAACTAACATAGTGAACATCAGTGTAAATGGGGTAGGATCTGAGGCTAAAATAAGGAAAGAACAAGGTAAGAATTACTTAGACAAGTTAGATGTCTTCAAGTTGGTAGGGCATGACAAAATACATCCTAGAATTATTAAGGAACTGGCTAAAGAGATCTCCGAGCCATCAGCAATTCCCAGAGGACTGGAAAGGGAAAATATAGTACCTATCTATAAAAAGGGGAATTAGACCAGTCAGCTTAACTTCAGTATCCAGAAAGATAATGAAACAAATAATCAACGAACCAATTTGGAAGCACCTAGAAGAAAAGAAAAGTAAGTAAGTCAACATGGATTTTCCCAAAACAAATCACATCAACACAATCTAAAAATCTTTCTCTGACAGGGTAATAATATCTCTCTGCTTTAGAAAGGTTTTGGATGATGTCTCACATGACCTTCTCATAAGCAAACTGAGGAAATATAGCCTAGACGACCTACTACATCGTGGGTGCAGAACTGGTGGGGGAAATCATACTCAGAGAGTAGTTATCAATCGTTCACAGTCAAGCTGGAAGTGTACACTGATGTAATAGTGTTGCAAAAAACAAAAAACCAAACAAACAACCAACATTCTGGAATGTATTAGCTAAAGCTGGGGTAGGCAACCTGCAGCATGCGAGCTGATTTTCAGTGGCACTCACACTGCCAGGGTCCTGGCCACCAGTCCGGGGGGCTCTGCATTTTAATTTAATTTTAAATGAGGTTCTTAAACATTTTTAAAACCTTATTTACTTTACATACAACACTAGTTTAGTTATATATTATAGACTTATAGACAGAGACCTTCTAAAAACGTTAAAATGTATCACTGGCACGCGAAACCTTAAATTAGAGTGAATAAATGAAGTCTCGACACACCACTTCTGAAAGGTTGCCGACCCCTTGAGCTAAAGTGTTGTACACAAAACACAAGAAGTAATTCTTCCATTCTACTCAGCACTTAGAAGGCCTGATTTAGAGTACTATGTCCAGTTCTGGGCACCAAACTTCAGGAAAGATATGGACAAATTGGAAAGAAACAAAAATTATTAAGGGTCTAGAAAACATGACCTATGAGAAAAGATTGAAAAAATTGGGTTTGTTCAGTCTAGAGAAGAGAAGACCGAGGGAGGATGTGATAAGTTTTCAAAAGGAGGGCAATAAACTGTTCTCTTTAACCACTGAGGACAGACAAGAAGTAATGGGTTTAAATTGCAGCCAGGGAGATTTAGGTTAGACATTAGAAAGAGCTTCCTAAGTGTAAGAGTAAGTGGAGCAAATTACCAAGAGAGATTGTGGAATCTCCATCGTCTAACCTGTTCTTAAAAACCTTCAAACACCTGTCAGGGATCATCTAGATAATATTTAGTCCTGCCTCAGTGCAAGGAACTAGACTAGATGACATATTGAGGTCCCTTCCAATCCTTCATTTCTATGATTCTATTTTGTTTTGACTAACAGGGATGGGTATATGCTGGGAAGGAGGAAAGCATTTAAAAACAAAAACACCCAACACTCTTCAACCCCCTGTATAATGCAATCTACAGTACACCATCACATGCATTCAAGAATAAACTGAAGGTAAATGCAGTACTGTATGTCTTGTATCTTTGATCACCTGACTCACACTCTAACTAGTAATCCATCTTCGCTGAAAGTACAGGACTCTGTTAACATCGTCAGCCCCTGAGCAGCTTCAAATAGTCACTATTTCAAGCACTATTCAATCATGTGCCAGTGAACAATTTAAGGTCAAATATTTCACAACCCCACAAGACTAAATATGGGTGTTTTATAACATTTAAAAGAGGGATTCTCAGTTTCCCAACAGGGCACAGGATGTACTTCTAGCAATGCACTGTCACAATATACTATATATTAAAATCATAACCTTTTGTAGGCATAGTTATTATATAATGTTTACAGCTGGTTAGACAGGAAACATTTCACCAACACTTTGCCAAGATCTTTACCCCTTTCTTCCCCATAATTCAAAATGTCACTGAAATTTTTAAATTTGAAAAATTTCAACACTTTTATAGCTGGTTGCAAAATGTGGACTGTAGCAGCAGGATCATCATGGTATTGGAAGAAGATGAGAGCAGGTGTATCAGTGGTGCAGGGACGAATTCCAAGGCGAGATTAAGCCACTGGCACAAGAGGCCCATACCTAGGGCCACAACACCTGAAGTCTGGTGATGAGGTCAGAATCTTAGCTTTCATTTAAGGAAAAAATGTTTCTAATGCTCGTGGTTAAGAAAAGCATGAAAAAACAACCCATGCATAACTACTGTAGTGATCAAGTATCAGAGGGGTAGCTGTGTTAGGTCTGGATCTGTAAAAGCGGCAAAGAGTCCTGTGGCACCTTGTACACTAACAGACATATTGGAGCATAAGCTTTCGTGGGTGAATACCCGACACGAAAGCTTATGCTCCAATAAGTCTGTTAGTCTAAAAGGTACCACAGG
This sequence comes from Caretta caretta, assembly GCF_965140235.1. Taxonomy (NCBI): domain Eukaryota; kingdom Metazoa; phylum Chordata; order Testudines; family Cheloniidae; genus Caretta; species Caretta caretta. The sequence goes on along the minus strand of NC_134210.1, from coordinate 84,936,583 downwards.
ACTCTTTGCCGCTAATGTAGTGATGTTTGCCTGAGCCTACAGAAAGCTTGAAACAACTGGTGAGAGATGTAGATTGCACCGGAAATCTCAGTATAACCAACTCCAAGACCTACTGCTCTAGCGATCTTTGCCAACCCTATCCCAGCAAAGGGCTTCATCTGTGGCAGAAAAAGAGTATAGCAGACTAGGATCACCACTCAGTGTAGACACACCCCTGCTACGGAAGGGTATAGCAGGGCCCCTACTTGCATGCCTGCTGCTCCCAGGGTGTGAGCGCTCCTGAGACTTCTCAGACGCTCCAGGAAGAGGGTGGGGATGATAAAGTGCCCCACGACCACTGTAGGTGCGGAAGGCACTATGTTATGGCACACAGGGGGGGCCCAGATTCATGCCCTCAGAGCAGCAAGGCCTGGGAGCGCGGACGGGCTAATTCAGAGGGGGCTGGCAGCCTACGGGGTTGCTGCAGCACTGCGGTGTAAGTGCAAAAAACAGCTGCTCCCACTCCACCGCCCATCCGCGCCCCCCCTCCCCAGGGGACGCACTGCGTATGGGCAGCGTGTGGAGGCGGAGCAGCCACTCGTCTCCCCCCTCACCGCCATGCATTTAAAGGGCCAGCCCCATCCATCAGCTGCCCCGAGATCAGCGCGCTGCGCCGGGCGGCTGACACCACGGGCCTCCGGCGGATCGCACTGATGCACCAAGCGAATGGGGGCGGGGGGTGACACCAGTCCCAGGGCTCTCTCTGCAGCGTCCAGCGCGCAGTGATGGGCAGCTGCACCCCTGGCCCGCAGTTCTCGGCGGAGCAGCCTCCCCCCGGCCCGGGCTGCCGTTACCTTGGTTCTCCTCATCCAGGTACCGGACCCGCAGCTCCTCCTCCCCCTTGGCCTCGGAGCTGTAGCCCCTCCCGGTCGTAGAACAAGCGGCCCCTCCCCGCACCAGCCCCTGCGGGCCCGGCCGGCTGAGAGACGAGGCGGCAGCGGCTGCCGCAGCCAATCTGACTCTGCCCTGCAGGAGGCCCAGGCCGCCCAGGGATGCCGCCATGCTGCTCCCTCTTCGTGCCGCGGAGCCACCCCTCCCCCCAACGTTCACACACACCACGTGACCCGACGGCACGCACCGCTCCCTCCCACGCGCGACCCCAGACAGCGGAAGGCACGGTAACGGTCACCCTGGGAGCGCGAGCGCCCCGCCCACCAGTCGCCACGCGCAGAGTCAGCCACGCCTCGCGATCTGGGCCCCGGCCCCCTGCCTCCCCCCCTCATGCCAGGAGCCTTCCAGCCATGCCCCCTGTGGCTGAGCCTGTGTGACCAGGCACCCAGGGCCAGTGAGCGGGGACCAATCCCCGGTGACCCCTTGGCTGCTTGGGGGAACCCTGCCCCTATCATTGCTCCTCCCCACTGGCACACGGCGCAAGACCCAGCCCCCCTGCAGTCACCCCCTTCATAGCCCCTCTGAAGCACCGCGAGTTTGGTTTCTGGTCCCAGAGGCACAATGCTGGGGCCGCGGCTTGGCTCAGATAATAATTGGACCTAGATTTTGTAGAGCATTTTTCATCAGTAACAGTCAATGCACTTCGCAATCCTTAATGGAGTTAGCCTCGCAACACCGCTCCCCCCAGGCAGGGAAGTATTCTATTGCCATTTTTTAGATGGCGAAATGACTTGTCCCAGGTCGTTAAGAGAGACAAGGTGGGTGAGGTAAAACTGTTGGTGAGAGAGACAAGCTTTTGAGCTACGCAGAGCTCTTCTTCATGTCTGGGAAACTAACTCAGGCCTGGTCTACACTACAGAGTTAGGTTGATATAAGACAGCTTATGTCAACCTAACTCTGTTAGTATCTACACTACAATGGTGCTCATGCTGATGTAAATCACCCACTACACCAACTTAATAACTCCACCTGCGCGGGAGGCATAGCGCTTAGGTCAAAGTAGTTAGGACAATGCAGTGTCTGTGTAGACACTGAGTTACTTACATCACCTGTTGGCTGTCACCCCTGCCGGGAGCTCACAGCTGTAGCCCTCCCAGCCCCAGGACTGACAGCCAGAGTGGAAATGAGAAATAATAGCAGCCATGAAACTGACAAGAATATCAATTTCCCTGCTGTGAAATTGAGCCCTGTGCTGGGCTCAGGCTATCAGCCTGCAGGGTTGTCAGCCCCCTGTACAGCTGTCAGTGCCCCACTTCAGTGCAAGTGCCCCTGGTGAGGATGCGCAATACCAGCAGAAAGAGGGTAGTGTGGACACCAACAGCTGATTCAGTGATGGCGGTGGCCTAATTTAAGTCATCCTAATTTTGTAGTGTAGACAAGCTCTCTGAGCATCACTGCTAAATACAGAGTGAAACAGATTTTTTAGCACACATAGTTAACACATTTCAAGATACCATTCAAGGTGAATTGTCCAAGGCCCCACAGGGGACTTGTGGCAGAACTGGGAATTCAACTTGTGTTTCCGGAGTTCTAAGTGTAGGGTCCCGACTGCTGAACCATCCTTCCCCTCCAGCGATGCCATGTTAAAATGCTTTTGAACCAGTTTTTAGTGTGTTATTCCACTAGTACAGACAGAGCCTTTGACAGTACACCTCATTTCTATGTCTGATTTTCCTCTTGTCTCCTAAACTTTGTTTGAGTGACTTAGAAATTTGTCTGTTTTTTCATGTGAATGATTAAACTAAAAGATTTATAATCAAGTTGTAGTCAAACCTCTGGCTTGCCTGATGCATTATGTCTCTTTTGTCTGTCTTCTAGGTCCTGATCTTGTAACTTGTTCCATACAGTTCTAGCCACATGGAACAAGTTGAAGGATATGAGCCTGAGAATGTAAGCTCTGCAGACACAAACCATCTTGTACAGTGCCAAGCACTTTGCTGACACTTTATAAATCAATCATTACAATCAAATCACTGTAGATAGGGGCTATTTTTGCAGTGGTTTCTAACCACATCTCTCTAGGTAAATAGAGAAGGAGGCTCAACCTTCTTTGATTCTAATGCAAATTTATAATTTTATAGGTTTTAAGGACAGAAGGGACCATTATGATAATTTAATCTGACCTCCTATATAACACTGGCTAGAGAATTTCATCAAGTGATTCCTGCATCAAGCCCATAACTTCGCTAGAGCATATCTTTTTAGATCTGAAAAAAATAAATTCAATTCAGAATTGTTTCATACTCATAGGAGCTAAGGAAAGTTGTTAGAGCTGTAATTAGTGTACAGTGGTGTGGCCCTCAAGGGGGATTTAAGAAGAAAATTAGTATTTGATTATGGATTTAAAGTGTATCCCCAAAGCCACAATATGTGATTTTTAAACTGAAATGTTTTAATCAGATCCCCCCTCCCTGTATGGAGGAAGTAAGTAGTACCACCACCCACTGCGGTCCTGATACAAGGAGTAGTCTTGGTATGAACCAGAAGCTCTTGGAGCAGCTGCAGTCCTTTCCCTGATGCAGATGCTCAGTAGTGCCCCTGCTGACTGCTTTCTGATGAAGGGAAACCTCTGTAAAATAGTGCAGTTGTTTTCTATCTTTTTTCATGTATGTACCCTTAAAAAGTTTCAAATGGAGGTGCAGACCCCTTTGAGAATTGTAGACTTATATCTTTCTGATATAATAAAATCTGTAAGATTGATTTTTCAATACTTTGTGTAAAGTTAAAAAACAAGAGAAACTAAGCATATATGCTTCTTAAAGTAGGTCATTCCCCTCTTTGTATTATGTCACCTTTTACCAACCGTGTGACATTCATATAACTGTTTTGTTTTTGTGCCACAATGCAGTTTGCAGTATAACCAATTCCTTTCTTTAGACTGGCATTTTAAGCATGAGTCAGAAGATTTGGATGGAAACACACTTTTCCATGTATTCTAGTTCCCTGATATTTCACTGTGGTTTAGTTCTTCCCACACAGTGTTAAAGTAAGAGTAGCAAATGGAAGACAAGCTTAGTTCCAAAAGGGTTAAAAAAACACTTTTATTTGTAAAGATTTTCTGAAAATATAGACACTGATGCTCCTCATTAGTGAAATAATTTCTTTATATAAACTCCAATTGTGGAGGAAGAAGTTATAGCACATGGAAAATCTCTCCAAGAGCTTCACTAATGAGTTAACACTACATAAAGCTCAAGTGTTCCTGTTAACTGGACTCCATCCACACACCAAAACCCAAACATTTCTGTGTGTTGGTGGTAGTAACAGATACTGAGTGACACAAGTCAACTGAGCCTCTCTCATTCGCTATTAACATGACCAACCTGTAAGCGTGGACATAGGTTAGCACTGCTACACAACAATCAAGAGCAACTTGCCTGCCAGTGACTTCTCACAATCCCCCAGGGTGTCCCGCCTCCTATTCTTTTATTGCCATGATCTGTTTCCTGACTAGAAGTCACTTACCTCTGCATATAGTTCTGCTCAGCCTTAGTTCCACATGTTCATATCTGGCTTCCACTACCAGCAACTTCACTCATACATCTATGATACAGAGATCCTTTTTTTGAGGCCAGCCCCCAAGAAGACATCATCTTAGCAGGCTGCCACCTGGCCAGAGGCCTCTACCAAAGTACTGGTGGATTTCTGGTATGTTTCTGGCACGGCCTACAATTTCAGGAGCTGAAGCATGGGTCTGAGCATGGAATTCAGCAAACAGGACCTCGGTGCTGGGAGAAAAAGCAAAGAGATTAAAATGTTCTACTGGAAGATCAAGAACCATATTTTCCATTCTGGTAATTATCTGATAACATGCTCATATGACAATGAGATGGATCACATTATTAGCAGCACTACAGTCATGGACCCTGCTTTCACAATGGACAGTTTAAGGGCTTCAGGCAGGGTCATTGGGAAAGGAGGAAACATACAGACCCAGAAGACAGTGGGTTGGACCAAGACGAGCTGGAATCTGGTCTTTCTGTGCCTAGCCTGTCAGAGTTCAGTTGGAGTCTCAGGACCTGTTTGGGGATGAGACCAAGGTGATAGAATAGCCCAAGACAGACACATCAGAAAACTGGCATTGAAGCCTGGTAAAAAACACACCACCACGCTCATTTGCTATTGAGAAAATTATGCCATGTTGGTGGGGAAGGGGGAGGTTTATCTGTTAATGGCCACTCTTATAGTTATTTTTGCAGTAGTGGTAGTTTCTTCCTCTTTTCTCTGCCACCCCCTTTACTCCCTATGACCGCCACCCTTCCTAGATGCATTGATCAAACTCAGGGGGGTGAAGGCATCATCCATTTCTGAAATCAGAAAACAATAACAAAATCTTTAACATGTTTTCATGTGTATTTCTATTGATATTAGAGTTTTCAGGAATCCAGCTGCAAAATTATGAATTACCTGTACAACAGGGTGGGGAGTGGGAAGGAGGACCTACTGTAGCCCTTGAGTCTCACAGATTTTTCTACATCACTCAGCAATTCAAGTTGTAGTTGTCACAACCCTCACCAGGCTGCTGTGTTTGGAGCCTAACACTGGATGTGTGCTTTTAAGCTCCCCTTTGGTCTTGGTAGTCTCAAAGCACAGTCTCCTTGGTCTCTAGGCTTGCTCCGTGGGCATAGATTCTGTCTAGTAGCCTTGCTCAGAAGTGGGACCCCATGACCTAACCACCTTTGCCCCCAACCCTGTTGCTTAACCACACCCTTTCACCAAGTTCCACCCTTGCAGGCACTGTAGGATCCAGTGCAGTCTTCTGTCCAGGACTGCACTGAGTCTCTGCGGGTGTCCTGAGCCTCCCACTGGAGGAGGATGGACAGGGTCTGCTCTGCTTTGCAGTCTGGTCCCTGTCTTCTGCCTCTAGGCCCTGCAGAGACTCCTTTATGGCACACACCTTCCTCCACTGCCTCAGAGGGCTCTGATATGACCAGCAGCTTTTCTATCTCCACCCAAGGGGTCTCCCACAAGACCTCTCTGAGCTGCTCGTCTTTTACCAGGACCACCTCCAGACCTGGAAGCTAGTCTTGGCAACCAGCTCTGTGGAGGGCACTAAGGGGAGGGCCTCCTTGCAGAGCACCTGCTACACAACCGCCATCTAGGTGTGCAGGTGGCTAAGTTCCCCTTGGTGCATCGGAGGCTGGTCCTGGCTAGTAGTATCAGGATTGGCGACTTCCTGGACTACAGTCGGGGGGACTCTGTAGCACTCAGCCAGCGCATGGGGTTCTCCACCCTTTGTGTTCCCCATCACATACGCCAGGAGTGCGGTCTCGCCCTCCTACCCTCCTCTCATGTTTTCCTCAAGCGGGTCTTGTGGGAGGATGCTCCCTGCCCTCCCTTTACTCCTGACCCTCCTGACCTTGCCATCTCCACCACTCCCCAAGCCTCTCCAGGCACTCCGTGATGTACCATCTGAGTTGGCGGGGAAACATGCAGCCGGTCCGTCTCCGAACTGCCCCCAGGAAACAGCTGTGCAGCTACCGCTTTGTTCTGCCTGTACATCTGGCTTACAAACTTGCTGATAGTCCTTAATGACTGTCTGCCTCTGAATGAGACATTCAGGCACACCTTCCTGTCTCTTTAGCACAAAGAGTGTCTCTGGAAAAAAGTTAACTTCAGATCAAGTAGGTGGCAATACAACAGTGAGTAGGTAAACTGAATCACACAATTTCCCACATTCTCCTCTGTAGTTAAGTAGTCTGATCCTTCTGTGGATGAGTACATGTGAAGTTAATGGCAGTTGTTCACTAAGGAGAGAAGGGACTTCAAAAACGTTTATAGCAAAATGCATATTCCTTCTGAGTCAGTTCTTGCTTTTTAGGGTAAACCACTTGTGCATTTCTCACAAGGTGTAAATTAATTGTCTTTGTAAAAGGTCTGTTCTGTTAGGGCCTTTATCCTTCTGGCTGTCAAGTTGTCTGGAGTGGCTCATGAATGTGGGTGTCAACCTCAGGGTAGAGTTTTACAAACCAGGGCACAAACCCCAAATTGGTTGTGTGTTCTATCATTAGATTTCACCAACCATCAAGTGTGTACTCCTCAAACACTATAACAGCTTTTATATGGAGTCTTGGGCAGTCAAGTCTATCTTGCCATCCAGGCAAGCCTGCTTTGTGATAGATGGTCCCTTACATAAAAAATCACAGTAATATTCAGGTTATTGCCATTCTCAAAGGACAGTCACTTACCCCAGGTCAATTTTACCTAAGATCTCTCACCAAAGACAGTGCTTATAGCCAACCCTGTAATAAACTAACTAAAAGATTTATTAACTAGGAAATAGATGAGAGCTCTTTAAAAGGTTAAAGCAGGTAATCATACACACAAATGAATTACAGTCTTAAGCTTCAAAAGTAATACAAGCTGCTGTAATGTACAAGCACTATATGTCCTTTTAGGGCTAACCCAAGCTAAGTATATTGAGGATCCCTTGTTTATGCTTAGAAATATTGAACTTTCCAAATTCCAAGCAGCATAGTGATAGTTAACATAAGAACAGCCATACTGGGTCAGACCAAAGGTCCATCTATCCCAGTATCCTGTCTTCTGACAGTGGCCAATGCCAGGTGCCCCACAGGGAATGAATAGAACAGGTAATCAAGTGATCTATCCTCTGTCGCCCATTCCCAGCTTCTGGAAAACAGAGGCTAGAGACACCATCCCTGCCCATCCTGGCTAATAGCCATTGATGGACCTATCCTCAATTAATTTTATCTAGTTCTTTTTTGAAGTCTTGGCCTTCATAACATCACCTGGCAAGGAGTTCCACAGGTTGACTCCGCATTGTGTGAAAAAATACTTCCTTTTGTTTGTTTTAAACCTGCTGCCTATTAATTTCATTTAGTGACCCCCTAGTTCTGGTGTTATGAGAAGGAGTAAATAACACTTCCTTATTTACTTTCTTCACACCAGTCATAATTTTATAGACCTCTATTGTATCCCCCCTTAGTCATCTCTTTTCCAAGCTGAAAAGTCCCAGTATTATTAATCGCTCCTCGTATGGCAGTCATTCCATACCCCGAATCATTTTTGTGGCCCTTTTCTGAACCTTTTCCAATTCCAGTATATCTTTCTGAGATGGGGTGACCATATCTGCACACAGTATTCAAGATGTGGATTTATATAGAGGCAATATGATATTTTCTGTGTTATTATCTATCCGTTTCTTAATGATTCCCAACATTCTGTTCACTTTTTTGGCTGCCGCTGCACATTGAGTGAATGTTTTCAGAGAACTATCCACAATGACTCCAAGATCTCTTTCTTGAATGGTAACAGCTAATCTAGACCCCATCATTTTACATGTATTGTTGGGATTATGTTTTCCAATGTGCATTACTTTGCATTTATCAACATTGAATTTCATCTGCCATTTTGTTGCCCATTCACCCAGTTTTGAGAGATCCTTTTGTAGCTCTCTGCAGTCTGCCTGGGATTTAACTATCTTGAGTAGTTTTATATCGTCTGCAAATTTTGCCACTTTGCTGTTTACCCCTTTTTCCAGATCATTTATGAGTATGTTGAATAGGACTGTTCCCAGTACAGACCCCTGTGAGACACCACTATTTACCTCTCTCCATTCTGAAAACTGACCAGTGATCCTTCTGGTCAGGAATTTTTATTCCCTTCCCCCAGAGTTCACATTGTGATGGGACAAGTAGGGTTGCCAACTTTCTGATTGCAGAAAACTGAACACCCTTGCCCTGAGGCCCCACCCCCGCTCACTCCATCCCTCCCTCCGTTGCTCACTTTCCCTCCCCCCTCACTCACTTGTTTATTTTCACTGGGCTGGGGCAGGAGATTGGAGTGCAGAAGGGGGTAAGCGCTCCAGTTGGGGGTGCAGGCTCAGGGGTGGGCCCACAAATGAGGGGTTCAGGTTGTGGGAGGGGGTTGGGCTCCAGCTGGGTGTGGGGGCTCTTTTGTGGGGCCAGGGATGGTGGGTTTGGGGTACAGGAGGGGGCTCCGGACTGGGGCCAAAGGGTTTGGAGTATGGGAGGGGGTACTTGTTCTGGGAGGGAGTTTGGGTGCAGGAGGGGGCTCAGGGCTGGGGAAGAAGGTTTGGAGTGCTGGCTCCAGGTGGCGCTTACCTCAGGCGGCTCCCAGAAGAAGCCGGCATGTCCCTGTGGCCCCTAGGCACAGGGGCAGCCAGGGGGCTCCATGCACTGCCCTCACCCACAGGCACTGGCCCCACCGCTCCCATTGGCCACAGTTCCCAGCCAATGGGAGCTGCAGAGCCAACGCTTGGGGTAGGGGCAGCATGCAGAGCCTCCTTGGCTACTCCTGCACCTCAGGGCCGCAGGCAGAGGTGGGCGAGTTATATGGGCCCCGTGGTGCCTGGGCTTCAGCAAATTCAGGGCCCAGGGGGCCCAGCTCTACCAATCTTTGGGGCCGGGTCTCTCCCCAGGCCCCGCCTGCCACCCCCATGCACCTCCCCCAAGCTGGCTGCTGCCAGCGGGGAGAAGGATGCGGGGAGTCCTCCTCTCTGGCCCCCCACCTCAGCTCCAGGGTAGCCTCCCTGCTGTTTCCCAAACTCCTCATCCCCGGCCCAGCCCCGCACCCCGTGCTGCACCCCAACCGTCTGTCCCAGCCCAGAGCCCGCACCCAGCACCCAAACCCACTCCCATACCCAGCACCCCAACTCCCCTCGCACACCCTCTCCTGCACCCCAACCCCATCCTAGCCCAGAGCCCACACCTACCACCCAAATGCCCTCCCAGAGCCCACAACCCTCCCGCACCCAAATTCTCTCCCAGAGCCTGCACCCCACACCCTCTCCTGCACCCAAACTCCCTCCCAGAGCCCACACCCCCTCCTGCACTCCAGCCCTCTGCTCCAGCCCAGAGTCTGCACCCAGCACCCAAACTCTTCCCCAGAGCCTGCACCCCAACCACCCCCCCATCCCTCCCAGAGTCTTAGGCAGGTGTGGGGGAGGTGGGGACTTGGACCCGTTCTGGGCACCACCAAAAATTATACAAGCCTGCTGCCCCTGGCTTCAGGGACATACTGGCCGTTTCCAGGAGCTGCACTGAGCCAGGGTAGGCATGGAGCCTGTCTTAGCCCCGCTGCACCTCCAACAAGACTTTTAACGGCCCGGTCAGCAGTGCTGATCAGAGCTGCCAGGGTCGCTTTTTGACCGAAAACCGGACACCTGGCAACCCTAAACAAGGGTTTGTTCATATCCTCTCTTCATGGGTGTGGGGGTTTCCAGTTTCATAGCAAGCACTTTTATAGTTACAAAGCAAACACTTAAATATTATCTTCTAACATGGCACAGAGATATAATAAGTGAGAGTAATGCATGCAGAAACTGACAAGTATTTCATAAGGTCCAAACACTGAACACATTTCTTATAAACTTAACATCTATTTTAACAATACTAACACACAGGTGAAACTGACTTATTTCCAGCTAGGCATTTGTCAGTGTTCAGTGAGGCTTAGGAGTCTTAGGGGTCTGCCAGCACCACATTGGCAATGAGCTCTATTAGATGTTGTCTCTGACAAAGATTGTCTTAATTTCACAACACCTAGTTGGATGTTTTGTCTCTTGCACTCTTTAACATGTTGCTGTTAAAGTAATGAGTGACAAAGTTTTGCTGCCCACTGGGTCCAAGCTTGGATGGTTGGCCTGAGCCTTTTCCAGAGCTCCAGTGTCTATGATGCTATTTTTAACACACTCATTGAAGCTGAGCTAGCACAAGTCTGTGTACCAGTGCTGGGAATCACATCTTCCAGTTGCAGTACTGACAGGCCTATAGGCTCTTTTGAAAATTTTACCCATACACCATGGGTAAAATCAACCATGCCACTACATAGCTATCGATGTTGTTAAATGTAGTTTATACAAGACCTTAAAGTCTTACTAACAGAAGAAATCTGTTTTCTTACTACAGAAAAATCTGTAGGAAAGTTCCAATAGGTTATGCAATAAGACTTTCTCCTCACTATTGTACAGGAATATGGGAGTTCAGCATGGGGTAAGATATGAGCAGGGATAAGGGAGTTAGGTGTGTGAAGCCCCTGCTGCCAGGGAAACAAAACAAACATTCAAGCAAACAATGAAAATTCCTAAAAATTGAGATATTTATATCTAATTACAGCTCCAAGGCCTTGAATACTTATATGCCTCTTTCTCCTGCTGGTGCTGGTAAAAGGCCTGGCATGTTTAGAGCAGCTCAGCAGAGAGGACATTTAACTAGTTACACACATTGGCACACGATAACTCTGTTGAAGAATTTGATCTAACAGCTGTTTCTGATTTTGGATGTACCATGTACTCCACTTAGGAAGGAACAATCAGTTACACACATACAAAATGGGAAATGACTGTCTGGGAAGGAGTACTGTGGAAAGGGATCTGGGGGTCATAGTGGATCACAAGCTAAATATGAGTCAACAGTGTAACACTGTTGCAAAAAAACCAAACATCATTCTGGGATGTATTAGCTGGAGTGTTGTAAGCAAGACACGAGAAGTAATTCTTCCGCTCTACTCCACGTAGATTAGGCCTCAACTGGAGTATTGTGTCCAGTTCTGGGTGCCACATTTCAGGAAAGATGTGGACAAATTGGAAGAAGTCCAGAAAAGACCAACAAAAATGATTAAAGGTCTAGAAAACATGACCTATGAGGGAAGATTGAAAAAATTGGGTTTGTTTAGTCTGGAGAAGAGAAGACAGAGGGGACATGATAACAGTTTTCAAGTACATAAAAGGTTGTTACAAGGAGGAAGGAGAAAAATTGTTCTTCTTAACCTCTGAGGATAGGACAAGGAGCAATGTGCTTAAATTGCAGCAAGGGAGTTTTAGGTTGGACATTAGGAAAAACTTCCTAACTGTCAAGGTGGTTAAGCACTGGAATAAATTGCCTAGGGAGGTTGTAGAATCTCTATAATTGGGGATTTTTAAGAGCAGGTTGGACAAACACCTTTCAGGGATGGTCTAGATAATATTTAGTCCTGCTTTGAGTGCAGGGGACTGGATTAGATGACCTCTCGAGGTCCCTTTCAGTTCTATGACTCTCTGGTGTATTTTCAAACATTTACAGTTTTTGTATTTAGAAACCAAACATTTCTAAGTTTGCACATATAATACTAATTACTGTGTTACATTTTGTGGGTTGGGATACTGGACTGGGACACAGGAGATCAGTGCTGAGTTCTTGGCTCTGCCATAGTCTCCTTTGGTGACCTAAAACAAGTAATTTAATCTCATTGCCTCAGTTTCAGATCTGTAAAATGGCGATAATAATTCCCTGCCTCAGAGAGGGGTTGTGAGGATAATTAATACATACAGTGCTCAGACTTATTTTATAGCCCTCATCACTACAATAAGTATCGAAATAGTCCTGGCCGTGTACCATACATACATCTATGTAACATAATCCCAGTAAATTACCTCTATTGATCTGGCACATTTCCTGATCACCAGGTAAAGGAGGAAGTTGAATGAAAGGAGGACAGCAAATAGCAGAAATTAATTCAGCTACATGGATGTGTGGTGTGGATGGTCTACCATATCCATCTTTGTTTAAAATTTCCTTTAGTTACCTGGTGTTAAAGTGGCATGTTTCCCTGGGATTAGAATTCCAGAACAGATGAGTGTTGTCACCCATCTTCATATAACTCTGGTCCTTTTCTCTGTTGATACCAGTGATGGTCATCCTTTTGAAGAGCTCCATCCAGGGAAAGCTTTGGCAAAGTTCCTATTAATCATATACTTGAGGTCCTACGCTTTGCTAGCTGAGAAAGTCTCCTCTTGACTGCAGGTGGAGAGTACCTTCCAGGAGCAGAAGCTGCACAGTACACAATAACTGAGGCAGAGCACTGTGTTTGATGTGATAGCATGGTAGAATGGGGATGTTGTTACCAGATGGCTTTTACCCCAAGCACACACAATCTGGGCCACTGCTTGGCAGGCAACAAAACTTTCCTCTTTCCATGGAAAAGCATATAATGGATGGACCAGAATTATGACATGAGCCCAAAAAAGCAGGCATCCAAAAAAGAACCTCAGTCCAAAAGGTGGAAATTTCCTCCAATCTGGCATTCAGTTAAAATGATTCACTTTAATCACATGCTTATAAGAAAACGGTTTCTTTGCACAATGATCAGGGATATCTTACTAGAACCCTCAATAACACTGTTTAAATATCATTAGCATGGTTTCAACCATAGTGTGCACAGGGCCTACGATACAAGATCTGACAATACAAACATTGTTGGGGGCACCAGCTTGTCCAAGAAACTGCTGCACTGGGCGAAGGCAATATATTTATCTTGAGATTCAGGTTCAGACTAGGAGTTAGGAGAAATGTGGTCTTTTATGATTAGGTTATAAAATGTTATAGAAAATCTCCTGCGCTTTATAGACTGTTTGTTGGACATAATTCTTTATTACTGCTCATGAGCAAGCCAGTAGTTACGCTGTATGTTAAACAGTTGAATGACATAATTATATTTCCCTTCTGTTCAGCTAATTTTTTTCTTGATTTTAAGGTGGCTTATGCCTAAAGACATTTGCTAAGCTCACAGTGGATGGATGGGTTGTAGATGATATGTGATGTTTAAGACATTATTTACCCTTTTGCTAAAGCTGTTGTATTTTTAAACGAAATCAGCTGCACAGTTACCGTTTAATTAATGTTATGTTATTATGCACAAATCACTGAGAAGATAAATTTTAAGTTGTTATAATATAAAAAGTACCTATGCTCATCTCTTTTCCTTTTAGGTCTATTGTGATACACAGTTTGTAATGCAAAGAAGCTCAGGGCTTCTGCCCTCTCGTGGGGCTCAGGCCTTCAGGTCTGTGGGGTGCACCTGCTGGGGCCCCGAGCCTTGGCAAGTGCCTCCCATGGGGCAGAAGCCTCAAGTCCCACCACACTGCTGCAGGGCAGAAGCCCCAAGCCCTGGCAGGTGACCTCCACAGGACTGAAGCCACGAGCCCCTGCAGGCACACCCGGCTCTTCAAGTTACGAAGATTATTGTATGCAGCTCAGAGGGTCAGTAAATTTGACCACCCTACTCTATATCATATCCAGATGTAAAACTAGATTGACTTGATCTAGGAAAACTAAGGACTCCAGGTATTGCTAGAGCTATATGACCACGATCTTTTCTCTAATCATCCCCCCCACCCCAAAGGAAGAGACTGTCCATGTGGAAGGAAAAAACATTTCTTGAACAGTCATCAAACAGCCAATTCTTTAAGAAATGGGGGCACTGCTTCCCTCGGGGTAATATTTGCAGTCTCCTCCAGTGATGAACCCAGTGCCTCAACATCCAAGAGGCTCATAGCTTTGGGGACCATCACCTTGTTGTGATGGTCCAATAATCCTCAGAGCTAAGTTATTGGGAGCTTCATATTTCTGGTAGGGTCTCCCAAGGTGAACAGGTCTGAGGGGAGGTCCAAGACAAAGTTCAGTCCAATTCTCCAAGTCCTCAATGGTGAATCAGGTGGAAGAGTGTCCTCGGATCTCAACGGCTTCATCTCAACGGATGAAGGCTGCAGCAAGTGGAGATCTCCAGTCGTCTCAGACTTTCCCTGCCACTGGGCCCCAGACCTCTAACTTGTCATGATCATGTGGTTGCTGTAGGCACACGAGCTTCCCCACATTAAAAGAAATCATGCGCAGGCTTCTACCACAGGAATAACATCTTTCCAATCTTCCAAGCCCTGTGGCGATGGACTAGTGGTGATAGGGACAGTATTAGTGAATCTGGCAGTCCCTAGCCATGAATCTGCATGTAGGCGGCAGTACTTAGATGGTTGTCTGGCACCTGGACTGAGACAGGGGTGCAATTTGGCAGCTACTATCACGACTGAGCAGTCCTCTTTAGGATCCTCTCTGCTCACCCTGCATGGGGAGAGGGCAAGAAAAGGTGCCCTAAACCTAGGCTGTCTCATATATTCCTGGCTGGATTACCGCATCCGGTGGGATCACTCTGCCTGCGGTTGAAGCTATAAAAAGACAGTGACTTTTGCTACATGGAATGTTCGCACCCTGATGGATAACAAAGCTAATGTACTGCTGGAAAGAAGAACTGCTATTGTCGCTCGGGAACATGTGAGATATAACATCGATGTCGCTGCCCTGATTGAGACAAGGTGCCCAGATGAAGGTCAACTGAGAGAAAAAGGGGGAGGCTACACCTTTTTCTGGAAAGGAAAATCTGCAGAGGACAGGCACATTCATGGTGTCGATTTTGCAATTAGGAATAAGTTTGTCAGTCAGTCTACAGAATTTCCTGTAGGAATCAATGAATGTCTTATGACTCTTTGTCTTGAGTTCTGCAACAAGCAGTCTGCTACTGTCATCAGTGCGTATGCCCCAACACTTGATTCTATCAAGGATATCAAGGAACAATTCTTAACAGATCTTGACCAAAATTCCCAAGGAGGACAAGATCATTCTCCTCTTGAGATTTTAACATTAGAGTCGGGCGGGAGTCAGATCTCTAGAATGGCACTATCGGAAAAGAAGGAGAAGGAAAGGCTAATTCCAATGCCATCTTCCTCCTGAGCAAATGCGTAGAACATGGCGTGATCATCATGAACACCCTCTTTAGACAAAGTGAGAAGTAGAAGACCACCTGGAGAAACGCCCGCTCCAGGCATTGAAACCTTCTTGAGTATGTTATTGTTAGAGCTCGAGATCGGAAGGATGTCCGCATCTTGAGGGCCATGCATGGAACCGATGACTGTTGGACTGACCATCACCTTCTTAGATCAATCATGAATTTCCAGCTTGCCTCAAGGCATCACAAGCAGGCAAAATCAGTATGAAAGAAATTCAGCATCAAGTCCCTTGAAGATATAGTGACTTGGGAGAAACTTCAGCAGTGTCTCCAAGAGAAGTTTGCCGCTATATCTACAGCTGATGATGATAATGAAAATCTCTAGAAGGGATTAAAAACTGCTATTCTCTCGATATGTGCTGAGTCCATTGGCTATGTCACCCACCATCACCAAGATTGGTTTGATGAGAACGATGCTGAGATTCAGGGCCTGCTTTACAGAAAAAAAGAGCTCATCACATGTGGCAAAACAACATATCACACCAGCAGAAGAAAGAGTCATATAAGCAACTCAAGGCTTAAGGAAGCCCAAAGGAAAATCTGTGACATCAAAAATAAGTGGTGGTGAGAAAAGGCCAAGGAGATTGAGCTTTATGCTGATAAACATGACATGAGGAGTTTCTTTCAGGCAATAAGGACCATTTACAGCCCATGCTCCCATGGATCCACACCACTCCAAGCCCAAAACGGTTCAACATATTTTAAGGACAATGAAGCCATCAAAGCCAGATGGAAGGAGCATTTTGAGTTACTCCTGAACCATGAGTCAACTGTCTCTGATGCCACCATCGAATTTGTACCTCAATGACATGAAAGAGAATCTCTTGCTGACCCTCCCATGAGCCATTATGCAAACTAAGAACAACAAGGCAGCAGGACCACATGAATACCAGCTGAAATCTGTAAGTTTGGAGGTGAAGAACTGATAGGGAAGCTTCACAAAGTTTTTCTTTATATCTGGTATAATGAGAAGATTCCAGAAGACTTGAGAAACACTAACACTGTTACAATCTTTAAGAAAGGAGATAAGTCGGAATGTGGAAACTATCGAGGCATTGCCTTGCTATCTATAGCAGGGAAAATTCTTGCCCATATCCTCTTAAACCAATTACTTCCCCTTGCTGAGGAAATATTGTCGGAATCTCAATGCAGTTTTAGATCATCCCATGGGACAACCGACATGATCTTCATGGCCCGCCAAATCCAGGAAAAATCTCGGGAGAAAAATCAGTACCTGTACATGGCTTTCATTGATTTGACAAAGGCCTTTGACTCTGTCAATCACGAAGTCCTGTGGAAGATGCTGGCCAGATTTGGCTGCCCTCCAATATTTATTAAGGTCCTAAGTCTTCTCCATGATCAGATGACTGCCACGGTTCTCTGTAATGGCCTTGGGACAGAACTGTTTGTCATCAAAACTGGGGTTAATCACGGATGTGTTGTTGCCCGAACCCTGTTTTCCATCTACTTAGCAGTCATTTTGGTCCTCATTAAAGATCACCTCTCCAATGGAGTTGACATTCAATATAGAATGGATGGGAGGCTCTTTAATCTTCAACATCTCCACTCCAAGTGTAAAGTCTTCAGGGCATCAATTACTGATATTCAGTATGCTGATGATTGTGTCATCCTTGTGCACACTGAGAATGACCTTTAGTCCATACTGGATTTTCTTGCACAAGCTTATCAAAGCCGAGGACTCTCACTCAATATTGAGATGACTAAAGTGCTCTCTCAACCTGCTTCAGGCCTTGCATATGACCTACTGCAAATCACCATCAAGAGTCAGACTTTGGAGATAGTTGAGCACTTTTGCTACCTCAGTAGCCAACTTTCTCAAAATGCAAAAATCAACAGTGAGATACAGCACAGGATCCAGTGAGCAAGTGCTTTCCTGACACATTTTTACAGACTGCGACGTATGGCAGGACACCAAGATCCAGGTCTATAAGACAATTGTTGTTCCTACGCTCCTCTATGGATGCGAAACCTGGGTGACCTATCGACAGCACCTCAAGAGTTTGGAAAGGTATCACCAACGATGCCTCTGAAAGATCCTTTGTGTCAAGTGGCAAGATTGCCACACTAATGCCAGCATCCTCGCTGAAGCCAATGTCACCAACATTAAAGCAATGAACTTCATGCACCAACTCTGCTGGGCTGGACATTGTGTGTGGATGCCAGGCTCTTGCCTCCCAAAATAAATCCTCTACTCTCAGCTCATCCATGGTCAGAGATCCCATGGTGGTCAGAGGAAATGCTACAAAGACACACTGAAAGTGTATCTTAAGAAAACTGATGTGGGCATCACAAGCTGGGAAGAGCAAGCCACCAACCGACCCCAATGGCGCCACATCATCCATCAGGCAGTGGCCTGCTTTGAGGAGAAGTACTTTGCCCTCGAAGCTGAAAAGAGAAAGAGAGGAGTAAGGAAAAAGAAATAACTTTCTCCCAGAAAGCTGCTGGCCCGCCACAAATGTCTGTATCTACTGTGGGCAGATTTGTGGTTCCAGGATCAGACTCCTGAGTCATCTCAGGACCCATATGTAAATCCGTGGTAGAGATCATCCTCAAATCGAGGGATTGCCAGTCAATCAGCTCGTAACTCTCACAGCACCTCAGTGAAAAACATTGTCTGGAACTCATGCAGGCAAGACCTCATATTTATCCTCACTACATATGATTTGCTACTGTGGCAGCAATAGTTCAGTCCAAATCCACATGATTTTTATCTGTGAAGTAGCTTGAAAACTGCATAGCTGAACTGTTTTACCAAATGGAGACAGTAAAGATCAACCAGACTGTGTACCACCAGAAATGCTTCAGTTGACTGGAACTTCACAGAGGTTATAATGATGGGGAGGTGGGAAGCAAAAACAAACAAAACCCCCATCTCCCTCACAACTCCATTTACTTAGTCTCCGGCTCAGCCACAGTATAAATTTTCAAGGAATTTTCATGCAGCAGTTGGTTAGACACCGAATGAGACCACCAGTAGAAGCTCTACAAGTTTTTCATCCTACTTCAGCTATTGCAGGTAATTGTATACCATGATGACTTGGATGACAAAGCCAAGGAACAGAGTCTAAACAGAGTGATCTCTTGGCTGAATAATATTGTTTCCTTAGAGTCGTCTCAAATCTAACTGGTTCCAAGAACAGACCGATTATATAGGTAACTTTCCCAGACAAAGAGTCGTCTCAAATCTAACTGGTTCCAAGAACAGACCGATTATATAGGTAACTTTCCCAGACAAAAAAAAGGCTCACCCCAGGATCAGAAACAAAAGAGCTAATAGTTATATAATTTGTATATGAAAAAAAATCAGGAAAAAAATACAAAATGGCGAGCCATTTATCTGCCTAATTTCCCAATTTGCATGAACAGTTATATGCTAATTATATGTATTGGTGCACATTTTGTCCAGGGCCTTCAACTTTTGGGTGCTCATCACTCTTAAAATCGGGCTATTTATTTAGATCCCCAAAGTTAGGCTCCTGTATCCTTATTTAGGCACCAATTTTTAAAAATCTTGGCCGGTATTATGTATCAACTCAGGAAAAATACACAGATTGTTTGAGAAATCACTTTACTTGCATGTTTTAATGTCTGAGGCCCTAATCCAATGTCCATTGAAGCCAGTGGAAAGACTGCTATTGACTTTATTGGGCGTTGGTTAACTCCTGAATGATTAAAAAATGTTACAGAAAAGAAAGTCCTAATCAGGGTAAATGAAAACAGTCTTGTGCTTCTTTTTTTTTTTTTTTGTTAAGCACAGTTTTACCTGCTCTTAGGTTATACGCTGCCAACCTGTTCCATCTCATTCCTTAACTAACAAGAAACGGCTCTATGCTACCTGACTGAGATCAGCTTTTTAATACCTAATTTGAGGCCAGGCATGTGTCCCGTTCTTTCAGTCAGGAGTCTTAATTACATATACAAGCATTCCTAAACATTCAAGTGCGGAAAACAGAATAGATTAGACAGAATTAACTACTTTCCGAATGATTTTGGCACAGAGCTGTTCACCCTGCCCCAATAATGTCTTGTATATCTGAACAACAAAGGGAGAAAAGCATTTTATATTTTATGTGGGTGCCACCTATAGTTAAGGTTATCCAACACTTTACATTATAAGACAGTGTTTTCAGTTGATTATAACTTTAATAAATCTTACGTTTGGGCTAAAATTTCCCATGCCAGGTATCTGCCTCCGGGTGAAATTTTGGGGTAAATTTAAACTTAAATGACTAGCCATTTCTGAGAATGAGTTTATGGGAAAATACACTGTTTCGTCCATGATTAAACCATTCTTTCAACCATTTCACTGTAGGTTCCAGTGCCTCCACAGTTGGTGCAGGGACTTGAAATTTAGCAGAGAAGCCCCATCCCTGGTGCCAGCGTTGGGCCTTTTGCCACCCGTGTGAAAATTCACCCAAATTGGGCCAAGGTCTACGCCTCTGAAAAAAAAATCTAAGTTTGCACATTCTCTGTAGAGACTTGTTAGAATTTAGCAGCTAAAATTTCCAAAGATTCTGTCTGCACTGAGCATAGTCCAGCCAAGAGTTGCACGTATTGTTGAGCTGGACTTTCCCTGCAATTGCTACTTTCAGCTGCTGGGGGTTGCTGTTGCCACACTGTGATTCTCAACCTGTGGCCCGGGGAACACACTGTGGGTCACATATGAGGCCCACAATGATAAATAGGTTGAGAACCACTGCTGTAAAATAAGAGAAAAACTCCTAATAGCAGTGCCAATTGGACGGGGATGGGGGTGGGGGGTGGGGACGGGACGACACTCCTTCCCAAACCCACAGTCCAATGATCAGTTAGACCCTCAGCATGTGAGCAAGAACCAGCCAGTCAAACACCTGAGAAAGAGAATGCTCTGTGCCCTGACCCACCCCACCCAGTATCAAATCTCCAGCCATGGCCATCCCTGATGTTTCAGAGGGAAGGAGAAAAATACAGACTGCATTGCGAGTGGGGGAGATCCCTTCCTGACCCTTGCAGGTGACCAGCAAAAGCCTTGAAGCATGAGATTTTTTTTGGACTTGAACTAGAAGGAACCCACAGGGCTGTCGAGCCCTGACCCCCACCATCCCAAGCAGCTTGTCCAATCCCACTCATAAATTTGTCCAGCTCTCTCTTAAAACCAATTAAGTGAGGAGGAGGAAGCAGCCTGATTTGGATGCAAAGGGGTGAGCAATAAAAGGGAAAGGAGGGTGGTGGAGAGCAGGAGCCAGGGTGAATGGAGTGTGGATAGGAGTAGAGAGGGAAGGGGTCAAGAGCTGGGTGAGTGGGAGTATGAATAGGAGCAGAACAGGAGGGACACACTCTAGGGCTAATCACTGAATGAGGAGGGAAAAAAAGAAATAATGAATAACTATCCATTCATTGAATGAGACAGCGGTCCTGTGGAAAAAACTACTGTGTGATAGTTAAAAAGGCTGTGATAATGGATATGCACAAAGGGGTTGAATTAAGGTTGCATAGGAAAACTTAATTCTGACATTTCCTTATTTTTGAGTACTTAACTTTAAAATCTTAACATTTTTTAACATGTTGTTTAGGCTGGTGAATTTCCAGGCCACTGTGTAGGGACCAAAGTGTTGGAAGCAGAACATGGGGTAAGACAGCGTTTTCTAAATAAAAATAGTGCTAGATGCAGCAGTGTTGTAGCTTGGGTTTGTAAGTGCAATTACCTGTGTGAAGCTTTGCTGTGATGTTTACAATCACCATTCAAGGTGAAGAAGACTTGTGCACATAGTGTGGATAAAATAGACTATATCTAGCTGTCTGTCTATCTATAGCTCCTGAGTATGAGCATGGCACTAATTTCTCATTGAATGAGGAACTCACCCTTTCTAAAGTTACACCCCTTCTTATGACTACACAGGATTTGGAAGATTAGGATGAAATGTACTGTATGATCCATTAGAGTCAACTCAGATTCTGTAGATGATATAAACTGAGGTCACGTCCCTCCATGGAAAAGCCTATGAAAGGCACAAAGTTTGGTGAAAAAAAACATATAGCTTTGAAGTAGCATAACTTTGTTCACATCATAGAGTTTGGGCGGGGTGAGGGCGGGAAGAGAGGAAATCTTCCTAACTTGCAGCTGATGGGCATTCAATGAGGGCCAGAGCATCTTAATCCAGATCTCCTGCAGTCCTCCCACATATGTCACCACATGTCCCAGGGTAGCACAACTGCTCCAGGCTTCTCCATTTGGACTTGTCCAAGTTCTCTTTGCCAGAGTTTTGATGATCCCATAATTGAATGCATTAAATGTCTTGTGAAATCCCTCAGGGAATTCTAAGAGACATTTCTCTCTCCCTCTCTACCCAACTATCGGTATGTCTAAACTATAAGTGCTACAGCAGCATAGCAACGGACGGGGGTTTTCTGTTGCTGTAGTAAATCCACTTTTCCATTACCTGTGTCTACAATGCAAGTTAGATCAATCTAACTATGTTAGACAGGACATGTAGACCAAGCCTAAATCTCTACAAAACCCTGTAGAAGCCCCACTCCGTGAATTCGTATGCAAAGGGGCTTCCATAGGGTCAAAATATGCCACATTGTCTCAACATCACCACCACCACTGAAAGACTTTAGGACAAAAGAGATGTTATTCCTTTCATCCCTTCCAGAGAAATACCAGAAGGAATGACAAGTCCCATAGTTTTTCCTTACATTAAGTGCCAAAAATGCTGAAAAGTACATTTTTGTTAAGTTAAACTTTAACCTCTGTCCTTGAGATGGATTTTTATTTTTTCCTCTTCATGATAAATTGTACAAGCAAAATTACATGCTTTCATAGTTCAATTTTTTCCCTTAAATGGCTTCCTTCCATGCTTTCATTCTATTCCCCACTTATGCCTGGATTTTTATTTTTTTTTTGCCAGAGTTCTGATCGTGCTGTAATGCAACTAGATCATTTTCTCCTATTCACTCATAAGTTTCTAGAGCTTTCCAAAAGAATGTTACTATTTCAATAAGAAGAAGATGAAAAAGGTAATGCAATTGTGGCAAAAATCTGCTTCTCAGACTGACTAGTCAGAAAATGTATATTCAACTTTTGCATACACTGAAGTTCATACTTTAGCATAGATCGCCATTCAAATTAAAACTACTAATTAATTTTGGATATTAAGTTTAAAGTCAATCAAAACAAGGAAGTTATGTACATGAGTAAATAAACTCAAACTATTGGGATTAAATTATTTATCAGAAACCACCTCATATGTGGTTAAAACAGTCCTTTTTGTTCATCCAGCCCAACTCCCCATGTCAAAGTAGGAAGAAATTGGCACTATACTTTCAGGCAGACATATCTAGTCTGAACTTCAATGTCTTTAAGCTTGTTAAAACTACCTCACCAGATAAACTGCTTATTCTTACGATCACAATGTTCCAAATATCCAAATTGCATTTTTACTTTAACTTAATCCTACTTCTCCTTTTATTTAAAAAAAAACAAACAGATGGTGTTTAGTGTAAATTTCTCTTTTGCGTACATTATTCCCTGGAAGTATTTATTATGTCTCCCTATAAACATCCTAGGTGAAAGTCTGGCCCATTAAAATCAATAAGAAAACTCCAATTGACTTCAATGGAGCCAGAATTTCACTCAAGTTCTTTAGAAAATCTGTTTCCTTACTTTTCCTTGTATTAGTTTGGCTGGACTTCTGTGAACCTTTTCTTCCTTCTTAATCTGTTAGATTAAGTAATAATTTAAAAAAAATAAATTACTAGAAGTAGACAAAAATAGTCACCATGGCCTAAATTTTCAACATGACTAGTGATTTTTGATGCCTTCATTTTTGAGTACCCAAATGACACCTAAAAGAAGCCTGATTTTCAGAAAATACTGATTACCTATTCTCTGAAAACTAGGCCCATGCAAGGTGTCTCAAATTGGGCAACCAAAAACAGTCACCCAAAATCACTAGTCACTTTGAAAATGTAGGCAAACATTTTTAAAATTAGAAACCAGTTAACTCCTATAATGTTTTAAATGGCAAAAAATCAAACAAAAAAAAGATGTTCAATCCTATTTTATTTTCTTAAACAGATTGCATTCATAGGATACCACAGAAAGTATTGTTATGTTTAGCCATATTTTAAAGTTTGTATTAAGGGCCTTATCCAAAGCCCATTGAAGTCAATGGAAGGCTGCCATTTGCTTCAATGGAATTTGAACCAGACCCCTAATTTCTCTTAAAAGGTAATATGCAGTAAGAGCCAAATTCCCCTCCATTGCTACTCCATTCCAACTCCAACAAGGAAGTTATTCAAGGGGTTAGTTGTTCCCATAATAAATTATATTTAAAGATAATATCAAATTGTGTCAGGTGTTGCAAAGTGGGAAGGAAAATTATACAAAGGGAATGAGAAGTATGAATGAAAATAAATTTAAATTCAGCTGGGAAAAACATATAATAATACATCTGAGGGACAATAATCCGAAACACAGATGTTGAATGGGACAAAAAAAACTTGAAGACAATGATGCTGCCAGAGTCCTAAGGGTCATAGTGGCCAGCAAATTTCACATGAACATGCAATACAATACTCACACCTTGGCAGAAGGTGCCCTTACCTTTCCCCTTCCTTCCTTCCATGGAGAGGAGAAATGGCTGGTGAATCCATCTACCAGTAAATCATCCCCTCCTCAGTGGAATAAAGAGTGTGCTGACCCGCTCTGACATTGCTTCTGCTGAATCTGGGGCTCTCCGTGGTTATAAATGAGGGGGCTGAATTTGGCCCTTGACAGTTGCATTCAGTTCTAGGCATTTCAATACAATGGCTGAAACCCTGACTCGACTGAAGTCAATAGGAGTTTTGTCATTGACTTTAATGGGGGTAGGATTTCACCACATACATATTCCAACTGGAGGGAAGAGTAACAAAAATTATTAATCAACTGGAGAGAATAACTGATGAAAAAATGACTAAAAGCTAAATATGTATAGCTAAATAATGGCTTAGGAAGTGAAAGAGGAGTTGAGATATGCACACACATATGCACATACATAAACAAACATACAAATATAAGTGTACGTGGTTAACACCAAGAAGCGGGAGGAATTGTTTAGGATGGTTTAACGAGGCATAATTTTGCCCCATTATGGCTAGTTAAGAAAACATCAGTTTAATTTGACTATCGGGGAAAAAAAACAAACTAATTTCTAGGATTCATTCTGTGAAATCTCAACTATTTGGCAGAGATAGACTCCTATCAAAACAGAAAAGGAATGAACTCATAAAATCTCATATGTTTAGACAAAGAATGAAAAAAAAATATTTTTAACTGAACGTCCATCCCAGTTTAAGAATATGAGATAATTCCCATATTATTACAACTGTGGTTCAGTAATCTCTTTTAAAAAACATTGCCAGGCTATTCAGCTTTTCCACATTATAGATCTCTCTTAAAACTATCAAATTCATAGGCATAATGTAAATGACCAGATGATAGGGCCCTTGGTCTATGACTATTTTAAGATATACATTATTTTTAATACATTCATGCAGGGTGGATTTGATTTAAATCACTAGTCCAGAAGACTCGATTTAATCATGGATTTCTATATAAAGTGCATTCTTGTTGGTTGTTATAACCTTAATACATATTCTTCACAACTCAGAGATATATGTAGATTTCATTTTTAGAAGGTACATACTATTCATTTTTAAGTGATCTATTTTGAAAAATTTTCAGATTAGCTATATCAGAAAATGAATGGTTGTTTGGTTATTTCATTTACCAAAGGCAATTGAAGCAGATATTTATGAAGTCATTGGGAGGTGAATGATCATTAATATTTGGAGGAATTTATTGCCATGCTCTTTAGGAGGAGAACATCATCAGACAGACATTTAAATTGTTTTATTTAACTAAAACAACAACATTATGTATTCTGGATTTTTTTCTTCAACAGCAAACATATAATATTTTAACAAAACAGGCATATGAATTTTTGAATTTAGTTAAATATTCAAGTTTTTTAAAATCAGGTTTGTTTTCGTTAAAATTGTTTTTAATTAAAATAGTTAAATGAAATATTTAAAAAAAAAAACCAAAAATTAAATCGACTATGTCAGCCAGGTCAACATGAGAAACTTAAAATATTGGCTTCTGCAACTAACTCAGTCGTCTTCACCTTCATTTTCCTGTTTGTTCATAATCTGGAAAAGAAAAACAAGCTTTCCTGCTTTTTCAGGTCTCAAACAATTTCTCAATTTGGAATGAATTAGTCCAAAGGAAGAAAATATTCTTTTACACAGGCAGAAGAAGCTACTGCTGTTAAAAGTGAGATTATCACTTCAACAGTCTCTGAATCCAAGTGCTTAAGTGACTTCCACCAGTTCACTGGTGTGACTTTCTTTAAAACTTCATCAGCAAACATATTTCTTGAATGGTTCTTGTTCCCAAACTGAGTCTCTTTTACGGCCTGCTGCCATTATAGGTTTGCTCTTCTAGTGAGAGAATGGTATGGTAGCTCTCAAATCAATGAAGGCTACACTCAGAAAGACCGCAAGACTTCTGGAATATGCTGCTCAAACAGTTTCACTTTTGTTTCTACTGCCTGTCCCTCCCTTCTCACATTTATCTCCAGACTTCTTCTCCTTGTCCAGATCAATTCCACCCCCAACAATCTTCTATTCACTGAACTTTTTGAAACTTTGCACTTTTAGAGAGAGGTAAGGGATTGACTCTGTGTACACAAATTTGCAGAGGGACAGTAGGGTTGAGGTCTGTTATTTCTCACCTCTATATATTATTTTATTTCTTTATTTATTTTTTGCTGTTAACAAGCATGTTATCTCTGGGGACATAAATCCACAGTTTGAGAACTGCAAAACTAAGCATCTCTGATGGTATCTTCTAGACCAGTGTTCCCAAACTTGGGATGCCGCTTGTTCAGGAAAAGCCCCTGGCGGGCCAGGCTGGTTTGTTTACCTGCCGCATCCGCAGGTTCGGCTGATTGCTCCTACTGGCCGCGGTTCGCTGCTGCAGGCCAATGGGGGCCAGTGGGAGCCGTGATCGGCCAAACCTGCGGACGCGGCAATTAAATAAACCGGCCCGGCCCGCCAGGGGCTTTCCCTGAACAAGCGACATCCCAAGTTTGGGAAACACTGTTCTAGACTGAGCACTGAGTCCCATTGGGTAGATAGAAAGATTAACCTAAATAATCTATACAGAAGCCCCTGGAACCCCATAAGATTGGGTCCCTAATCCATGAACTATTAGAACTCATTTACAAAACTTTTCTTAAACATTACATGAATATATTGTCTCATACTATAGAATTAGAATTTATAATCCCTATTCCATGATGAGATAGTTTTAATTAAGATACATTATAGCTCAAAGATATCTTTAGATAGGTTTTATCAAAAAAATCTGATTTAAATAAAAAAAATCCGATTTTTTTTATTTTTTAAAAAAATCATTGATTTTTATCCACTCTGCATTCAGGCTTAAAATTTAAGCTTGCGTTTTTGATGGACAAATGAGTGAGCCAAACCCTCTAGTGAAATACGACCTTATTTTATTACATACATTTAGTGATTCCTGAATATTTACAGTATGATTAAAATGCTTCTTGATAATAATACATGCTGTTCTATCTAATTTCCTTCTCTTCCAGCAACATCTGTGAAGCATAAGGAATGAGACTCTCTCTTAAAGATTGTGGGAACAAATAAAATATACAGTACACTTCCTGTTTTAGAAGGTTATTTATTAGTTTAAATATTTGTGCAATATTTGGCAGATGATCAAAACCAGTTTCTCCTGATGTGTTTACAATGTTCTAAATTAAAAGCAAAGCCCATTTTCAAGTGACATTCGTCATACAAAGCTAAATTTTTTTCTCATAATGCATATGGTTGTGGTTTCTTCTAGCTGGTTTCAGCTCCAAATGTTGCATACAAAAGTTTATAACAAAGTTTTCTTGTGAGAATTAAAACTGATGTCTAATAATTCTTACATAAAAGAGCCTTTTTCCTCAGTCTAGAATTTTTTTTCTATGACTTTATATTTACTTAATTGTCAGCCTTATGCTGTAGTTAATCTCTACACTGAAAGAAATTCTTTTGATTTCACTCTGTATTCTGTTGCTCTTTAACATTAGTTCCCATAACCTTTGAGTAGTAAAATGGTCAAACACAAGAATGAGGAGCTCCCATTTCTCTAGTGAATGCTATAGAAAAGTGTTAGGGCAAGGATTCTCAAACTTCATTGCACCACAACCCCCTTCTGATAACAAAGTTACTATATGACCCAAGGGCAGGTGGGGGCAGAGGTGAAGCCTAAGCTCCACCACCCTGGGTGGGGGGAGAGGGACCATAGCCCAAGTCCTGCTGCCTTGGGTGGGGGGTGGAGCCTGGGCTTCAGTTTCAGTCCTGGGTCCCAACAAGTCTAATGCTGGTCCTGGCAACCCCATTAAAATGGGGTTGCAATCCACTTTGGGGTCCTGACCCACAGTTTGAGAACCGCTGTATTAGGGCAAAAAACTGCTGAAAGTTTTAAACAGTGAATGTGTTGTGTATTTTGCTGGGACAAAATAGCTTGCAGTGCTAGAGAAATACACTTCAAGCATTATCCATTGGCTCATCTATAAAACATTTTACATCCAGTGCATAAAAAACATTATGTAAATGCATGTTCATTAACTAAGATAATCATTAGGATTTCCTAAAGATTCTTTATAAGTCTTAAAAAAAAGTGTTTGGATCTTTTATTCATGTTTAATTACCATCATCTTAAAATGTTAAATAGCTGCTTTTAAGCACATTTTACAGTTATATATATATTCACAGTCCAAATGACACTTCCCATGTTCAGCAAGAAAAACTTGCTTCCGTCATGTTTCTTGTTATAAATAGACAGATACGCAAACATGTACACTGTATCATTTCCAAGAAAAACACTTCATATTCCAGTAAACTGTCCCTCTTCTCACATCTCACACTTTGTATTCTCTTTACTGAGTCGCACACAGTCCATCCCTTAGTCATCATGGCTTTTAAACAGTAATTACTAGCATCTGCAATTTTGTTTCATTTTTACTTTACCCAAACACTTTAATAATCACTCTGTATACTAACAGTGAATGGTCCTCATTGAAATTCAGTTGTGAGAGTCTGCTGTTGTTCAGGAAAACCACTGCTCACCACATGCAAGCAACCACATTGTGGATGTTTTAGTACCATCTGTAGGAGCTGAGTCTGGGATATTAGGGAAGGGTGGATAAAAATGTGCTCATGTGCATTTTTTGAAAAAGTGGATTGCCTTGTATCGCAACATTTGTCTACATCTAAGGAGCATAGTTTGCTTCCTGTTTTGCAACTGTCCAAATCACAAGAAAAAAGTTTTTAAGTCCTATTTTTCTCCAAGCAGGAAGAATAATTACCACATCTTTGGGAGCCAACCATTTATAGTGACAATGAAGGAAGGTGTTCAATGTAGCTGAGAATGTAGATGAATTGACATTGTATCAGAAAGCAGTTATCATAGAACATCCTGTAAAGAGGGAGGAGACGAGTATAATAAACAATAAACATTGGCTGAGCTATCAAAACTGCAGAGTGAACAAGAATTCACTAACTGCTGTTGCTTTTCCTTTTCATACCCTCCCCATTGCTAGCCTCAGCACATACATTACAATAGTGTAGCCAAAAAATATTGTCATACTCAAATCAGATCTTTGATAAGGACCAGATTCTGCTCTCTTGCACTGGTGTAAATCTGAAGTAGCTCCTATGTCTTCAGGAGAGTTACTCCATATTTACATCAGTGTAAGAGACCAGAATATGGCCTGCAGTGTTTATAATGCTATACTACAAATGTAGTGAAAGAAAGAAAGAAAGAATCATGCCATGCAAGAAGAACATATCATAATACTCAAAATATATATCAAAGGTCATATTCTAGAGAATAGTATTACACTGTTTAGAGGGCCAGGTTTCTTTAGGCTCAACTAACTAATTTTGACTTTTTTTTTCTGTGCATTTTCAGTTAGGTTTGCCAATTTATGCTGCAATATTTGCAAAAACCTTTCCTAAGAAGACATATTTCCTAACATTCAAAAACCAGTCAGAGAACATTTCAATCTCTTTGGTCACTCGATTACAGACCTAAAAGTGGCAATTCTTCAACAAAAAAACTTCAAAAACAGACTCCAACAAGAGACTGCTGAATTGGAATTAATTTGCAAACTGGATACAATTAACTTAGGCTTGAATAAAGACTGGGAGTGGATGGGTCATTACACAAAGTAAAACTATTTCTCCATGTTTATTCTCCCCCCCCCCCCCCCATCCCACCCCACTCTTCTTAGACATTCTTGTCAACTGCTGGAAATGGCCCACTTTGATTAACACTACAAAAGATTCCTCTCCACCTCCACTGCTCTCCTGCTGGTAATAGCTCACCTTACCTGATCACTCTTGTTACAGTGTGTATGGTAACACCCATTGTTTCATGTTCTCTGTGTATATAAATCTCACCACTGTATTTTCCACTGAATGCATCCGATGAAGTGAGCTGTAGCCCATGAAAGCTTATGCTCAAATAAATTTGTGAGTCTCGAAGGTGCCACAAGTACTCCTTTTCTTTTTTCAAAGAGGATACAGTACATTAAAACAAGACACTTATGGTTGCAGCCTCATTGGTCAAGACTGTTTTCAGTTCAAACAATCTTGACCAGTGATGCTGCAGCCATCAGCAATGGCCTTGGTTGCTTTGGGGTTTCAGAGACTTTGGGACATGGTTGTTCATGGGACTGAAATAATGACCCTGCAATTTCCTTATTTTAGCAGTTAACTTCAGCTGTTTAGAGAAAGTTTAAACATCTGGGATCTAAACTAACAGTGATGCACTGAAAAATAGAACATGCTGAACTCATAGTGGAAGGCCATGTTAAATGAATCCTGGGGGAGGGTGTCCCTGATCTGTATAAAGAAAAGGAGTACTTGTGGCACCTTAGAGACTAACCAATTTATTTGAGCATGAGCTTTCGTGAGCTACAGCTCACTTCATCGGATGCTCACGAAAGCTTATGCTCAAATAACTTGGTTAGTTTCTAAGGTGCCACAAGTACTCCTTTTCTTTTTGCGAATACAGACTAACACGGCTGCTACTCTGTAACCAACATACGTTAATCAGATTGGGATAGTTTCTTTATAAAAAAATGGGTACTGGAGGCTCTGGGAGTTTCCACACTGCTAGACTTTATTGTTTCATGTCCTACATATAATAGCAAACTTGAAAGCCAGCTGGGTTGGTTTTATTTGTTTTATTTTATTTTATTTTTTTGGATAGTCTGACATACTACTTAACTCTTCAGCCCATTTATATGAACAAGATCATAAGATTCCAAGAACTCTAAGGAGAGTATGATTTTTTTTTTAATGACAGTGAAGAAATCAGATTCATTATTAACTGTTTGTTAAAAAATGAGAGCTTTCCAGCAAAATAAAGTGGTCTTTTAGGAACTTACAACATGAATACAGGTTTTGTTCCCTCAGGATGTCATCTGTAGGCCACACTTACATTTTTGCCATACCTGAAGAGGCCACTGTCCCTGTTTCAAAAGCCAGCATACCAGGAATGCAGATAAAGACACAGAAAGTTCCAAATAAGTTTGGTAGTGTGCTTTGATGGACTGCTGGTTCAAACAGCTGTTTCAAACAATAGTACATCAAAGCACACTATGGAACTTTCACTGTGCTGTAGCAATGTCCACACGGGACATTATTGCGTGGCTAGCCGGTGCACTGTAGATTTACACACTGGCTAGCCACGCAATAACATCCGATGTAGACAAGCTCACATCAGCCTATGGGTAACATGGTGGTGGTGTCAGTCTCACAACAGGCATAGTGGACTGATTTATTTTTTTAAAAAAGCATATTTTCTTTGACATCTCTCAATATTTTGATATGATTTACAATAAAGTTTTTTAGTCTGGGGTGTTGTCTAGAAATTGAGGTGGATTAATGAGGAGTCACTCTTGAGAGAGAATCTTTTGCTCTTTTCTATGACAGTCAATATGCCCTTGAGCACCATAAAGTCATGGTCACCTCTCTTAGAAGTCTATTCCCCTCATCTTATACCTTTCACCATCTGATATCTTTCCTGATATTTAGCCTTAATATTTTCTTTTTAAATTTGTCATGTTATTCCCAATTACACTCCATTTTACCGTGCTCAGTAATTCCCTTCCCTCCTCACAGCCCTCAAATATTTACAGATGATTATCATATTCCCTTTAATTGTCTCTTAGTCAAGCAATCTATATTTAGCTCTTTTAATCTTTATTCATTCATGAGTCAACTCTCCAGCTCTTAATTTATTTTTGTTGCTCTCATCTGAACTTCTAGTTTATCAGCATCTTTCTGGTAACAAAGTACCCAGAACTGTGTATGCTTTGTTCTGCTGCTATGACTCTCAATGTATTTTTTCACATTTTCAGTTATTTTATATGATACAGTATGCTGAGGTGTTTTCAGTTGGATTGTTATATAGGCCATTAATAGCTTGATTTTCAGAGGCACTGAATATAGCTCCCATGGAAATCAATGGGAGTTGTCATGCTTAGCAATTCTGAAAATGAGGCTATAAGTATATTTATATACTAGATTGAGGAAAGTTTTTAGGGGACCAGATAGTTAGAGATGGAGGTTCAAGGTCCACTCTCAAAAATGCACATATTATTGTGTGCCTAAATGAGCACACACAGCAACCAAGACTGCATGCACATATTTAGAAATGTTTATTTAGATGCCTAATTAGCCATCAGCACACCCAAGTATTTGATTAATATAGAAAAGTGCAGC
This sequence comes from Caretta caretta, assembly GCF_965140235.1. Lineage (NCBI taxonomy): Eukaryota > Metazoa > Chordata > Testudines > Cheloniidae > Caretta > Caretta caretta. The sequence continues at coordinate 84,904,219 of NC_134210.1, read as the reverse complement.
AACCGTGCATGCAGAGATAAGCACATGCATTTTTTCACAGAGGCTTCTCTCTGACCCCCAAGCTCCCTCATTTTCCAACCCCCACTTCCCCTGGTCCTCAACCCCCCTGGCTTGCCTGACTTCTGACCCTCTTTCCTGACTCTCTCCCCAGCACATCTGCAGAGGTGTGGGCAGGACTAGATGCAGCAGGACTGAGCTGATCTCTGTTGAGAAGGTGGCTAGGCTGCCGGAGAGTGCTTCTTCCTTCCTTCCGGGATGAAGATGTTTCTCCAGAGCCAGGCATTGGAGCCTGGGATCCACCAGGGAAGCACCAAGCCATGCAGTAGCACCTGCTGTGGTCAGGGGACCAATCCCGCAGTAAAGCAACAGCACCAGAGTCCCGATTACTCCTGGCAACCTCCCCCTCTCTCTGCAGTCCATCCTCTCATGGCACCCTGGCTCCCCATTACCCTGGGGTGGTGGCTCTTCCTGTACCTCCTGAGCCTGCTGCTGGCCATGTAGGTGGAAGCCTCAGGCAAGGGCGTTTGGATCCAGGGGGCAGTGACATCCCAGCGGACCCCTGAGCTAGTCAAAGAGTGCAACCACCTCAGTTTCTGCATTCACATAGGTTCAGATTTCACCTTCTGTGTGGCTACCTCCTGCTGTGTGTTCCAGCCTTTCTACCAACTTACTTCCCTCTCACCCTCTGTACATCAGAAATTACCTACTAGTTTACATACACATACGTGTCATTTAACCTTTCATTTCCAGGTGGCCTGCTTCAGTTTCTGTGGAGCTCAGCCCAGCTCTCCCAAACAACAAGGTGCTCACCATTCAGTGTGCTGCCAACTGGCTGGAGGAGCACTCCAGGGTGCTGGCTTATCTCTTGTGTGAGTACAGCAGAGATAATGATTTTGGGAAAAGCACCCGAAATATCCACTTATATGAAACGATCTTGAAAAGGTGGGCATCAACCATATTGGTGTGCAGTTCAGGGAGTGCATCAAGCACCTAAAGACCTTCAACCACAAGGCTAAGGATGGCAACAGCAGGTTTGGCAACTTCTCATCTACATGCCCCTTCTACAAGGAGTTTGACCAAGCACTTACCACTGCCCCAAGACTACATACAGCCTGCTGTTTTCCATGACATAGTTCTGAACACAGTCACATATTCAGACCAGATGGAGAAGGGACAGCAACAGCACTGTAGAAGACCATGCCGGAGCAGGGGCTGGTGTCCCAGGAACAGGCTGCAAAGATGGAAACCCAGAATCAACCCACACAGCCACATGGGCTAGAAGGTGTCATATGTGTAAGCCACTGTAATGAGCACCTCACAAACCTCCACTACCACAGCACCAACAGTTGATTTGCCAACATAAAACTGGAAAGCCATCTGGGGTAGTCAGCTTCCAGAGGCACTTGCAACCCAGTTTCGGACAGGTATGGACTCCCTCATTTGTCATCAGTGTCCTGGCACTGGATGATCAGGCAAACTCCTCACATAGCTCCATAAAGGCACTTCCTCATGAGGAAGTTCTGGAGCCACTGCTAGTCATCCCAGGTCTGCATGTTGATATAATTCCACCATGCTGTGTTAGTTGTCCTTTTACGGGCTATCTATGGGGAAGCCTCAGCAATTGCTGCAAACCTCATGTCTTTCCAGGCTTCCATGTATGAAACCCCCTCTGAGTCCCAGTGCCACCTTCTGCAGTTCAGAAACAACTGCTGAAATGTCATCCAGAATCTCACAAGAGGTCTACCCTTTACTACATAAAAACTTCATCCAACACTGACAGAGCCATGTCCCCTGTCTGGAATGAAGGGAAGCAAGGAGAATGCAGAGCCAGCCATGCCTCAGCTAAGTCTGATCATGGGATAAAACCCAGCAGAAGAGTCCAGGAAGGACAGATAAGATCTCCCACAACACACCATGAACCAATTCCTTGAGCAGCTCAAGCTCATGAAGTGCTAAAGAACCCTGGGACAAACCCCCAGAAACATATGTCAACTAGTGTCAATCATATGTAACTGCAGCACTGGTGTGTACAAGGATACACCGGCGTGGGCATGTTCGACTCTCCAGTGTAGACCTTTGGAGGCAGGCTTGGATAGCATGTGCCCCATATGCGCACAAGCCAGGACACTGGTGAACACTGTGGACATACCGTGTGTGTCTGCTAGATGGCCAGTTGATGTCCTCATTAACATTGAGGTTGCTTAAGGATTCCCCCTGATTAGCCCCATTTATCTTTAGTCCCTTAACCAGGGCCAGAGTCTGCCTGTTCCTTTAGTGGAGTGCAGTGAGGGAAGGGAAGGGTGAAAGAGGCCTTTACATCTCTTTGCACGACCTATATAAAATCCCGGCAGAATTGCAGACCCTGTGTGCAGAGCATCACACAGATTTCTCCATCTGTATTCTCCTGGGGGTGCATAGTGCCCCAAGGGGAGTGGTGGAGAGAAGACAGTACCATCCTTTTATACTAGTCTGTGGAGTGAGACTGGCATGCGGGTGGCAGCTGGCTGAATCATAAAGGATGTAGTAGCAAAAGCACGTCCCTTCCAAACCTTGGAGCTCAAAGACAAAATATCTCTTTCCTTGGCATGGAGAAAGGGTGGCTTCACTCGACCTTGTACTCTGAGCTATATAGCTCATGTTTTACTCAGTACTCTTACAGCTTCCAGTGAAGAAATAATAATAGCAAGCCTGCTTCTCCTCTCACATACATGGTTGTAAATGATGTGTAGTTCTAGTGCAGTCAATTTAGTTACTCTGTTATAAATTTGGTGTCAGAGGAGACTAAGCTCTAGAGTTTCTGAGGATCTATGGGAGTTTGCCTGAGTAAGGAATGAGTCAACGATGAGGACCAGATTCTGCTATTGTTACTCAGAAAGATAAAATTGCTTATTCCACGCATGAGTGGTCCTACTGAGTAAGGATAGCAGAATCTGGCACTGAGTAAGGAACCCAGGGTTTCGCCTAGTATTTTTATCTTTGGACTTGGCATTCTGTACTGAACACGTGTTATTTACTCTTTTGCAATTCATCCTGAAAGTTGTTTGGTTGTATTCATGTGGTTACCAAGTTTATGTTGTGCAATAAACTGTAAACATATTTTTAAAACAATATGGTGTTAATAAAAGCCATACTTTAACAGGGTTTTCTGTAGATGTTCTACTCAGTTCATTGGGTGTTTCCTGTTTTCAAATGCATATTCACTTATCAGCAATTAGAAATGATTTGTAGCATTTTGAATTTTAGTGCACTTTCAGCAATGGTCACTAGGAAAAATACCTTCTAAGGCTAAGGTACAATTGTAAGTTTATATTCAGGATAAGTTCAATGGAAGATGCTTGCTGTGCTTTTAAGACCACCACCTGTGGACTCACTTATTTTCACAGAAGACAAGTAAGAGGGGACATGACAGATACAAAAAAAAAAATGGTATAGAGAAGATACATCAGGCATTCCCTATTAATTCAAGAACAAGGGAATGTTCAATTACACTGAAAGGCAACAAGTTTAGAACTAATGAAAGAAACTACATGTTTACACAATATATAATGAACTGATGGAACTCCTAACCCTCATTGAGGACAAAAGTTTATGAGGATTCAGAAAAGGATTAGATAAGTATATGGGTAATGAATACAGCTACAGTTACTTTAGAAGGAGATGTTTCAGAGTAACAGCCGTGTTAGTCTGTATTCGCAAAAAGAAAAGGAGTACTTGTGGCACCTTAGAGACTAACCAATTTATTTGAGCATGAGCTTTCATGAGCCACAGCTCACTTCATCGGATGCATACCGTGGAAACTGCAGCAGACTTTATATATACACAGAGAATATGAAACAATACCTCCTCCCACCCCACTGTCCTGCTGGTAATAGCTTATCTAAAGTGATCATCAGGTTGGGCCATTTCCAGCACAAATCCAGGTTTTCTCACCCTCCACCCCCCCACACACAAATTCACTCTCCTGCTGGTGATAGCCCATCCAAAGTGACAACTCTTTACACAATGTGCATGATAATCAAGTTGGGCCATTTCCTGCACAAATCCAGGTTCTCTCACCCCCTTTTTGGGAGGGGGGTGAGGGGGTGAGAGAACCTGGATTTGTGCAGGAAATGGCCCAACTTGATTAACATGCACATTGTGTAAAGAGTTGTCACTTTGGATGGGCTATCACCAGCAGGAGAGTGAATTTGTGTGTGGGGGGGTGGAGGGTGAGAAAACCTGGATTTGTGCTGGAAATGGCCCAACCTGATGATCACTTTAGATAAGCTATTACCAGCAGGACAGTGGGGTGGGAGGAGGTATTGTTTCATATTCTCTGTGTATATATAAAGTCTGCTGCAGTTTCCACGGTATGCATCCGATGAAGTGAGCTGTAGCTCATGAAAGCTCATGCTCAAATAAATTGGTTAGTCTCTAAGGTGCCACAAGTACTCCTTTTCTTTTTTAGAAGGAGAGAGATAGAGATGTTTCAGGGCATCAGTCAACCATTAACTGATGGGTTTAAGAAGAAACTTACCCTCTGCAGGTATTCCACAATTATGCTCCACAAGCATCTGGTACCGACAACTATCAGAGTCTGAACTAGATTGTCTCCTTTGGTGTGGCATTTCCAATGTAAAATAAGGATTCTTCTGTTGATAATACTATTATGTTTCTAGTTTTCAAATGTGAATTTTCTTAAATTTCTTATTTTAAAGCATACAAATAATTTTCTATGGTATTTTCAGTTACTCTATATCAGTTTATGTCAATTCAACCAAAATAAGGATTTGCATCAGCTTCTAGGATGCAAATATTTTCCACTGGATTTGATAGTATACAAGAGCACACATGCTGTGTTCTGTTTCCGAACTTAGCATCCTCTCCTCCCCTCCCCCACATAAATGCTCAATTATCCTTTTTTATTATTTTATTTTAAGATTTTGGCCATACAAAAACCCTTATCTGTTCTTTTTATGTCATGCAGTATATCCTGATAGAATAACAGTGTAAATCTTCACATGACCACACCCCTCAATAAGAGGTTTCAGTAGGTCTGTATATTTATCGTGTGTTTTATGTTTATGACCTGTTTTACTCATTATTACGGCAACTGTGTATATTTCCACTTATGAGTTTCAAATGCCACTGTACATCAATAAATCCTATTTTTTCAGTGGTCATGTTCAGTTGTGACTCAAAAGCTTAACAGCTTAAATTCCATTGTTCTCAGGACCTTAGGATACAAAACTAATTGCCATGTATTGCTACACAAATTCCTAATATTACCTGGCTGAGCTATTTGCCTACAAATAAAAGTTGGCCATGGACAGCTATATTAGTTCTTGTTTTTTTAAATGAGTCAGCTTTTGAAAAGTACTGTATGCACATTTGAACAATCCATTTATTCCTTAACAAAACCTGTCCTCACAGTGACCTTCTTTCCCTTTATCTGAGCAGGGATCCATCTTCAGCATACATTAATATCACTCTTTGAGTTGATCACAGAGGTCACTAGAGAGCACTCCTCCCTCCCCACCCTTCTTACTCTGTCATGAGTGTAAAACCAAGCTCAAAACCAAACTCAGGGCTTGTCTACTCACAGGATTGCACTGTTTCAACTAATGGCGTGATTTTAAGTTGATATAGTTAAACTGGTGCAAAAGATTGCATGGGACACTCTCATTTCTATTTAAACCAAGATTATTCAGTTTAGTTTAAGTTGATTTGGAACTTAAGACAAACCAAAATAAGCCACTCAAATTGAAAAAAGGGTATCCATACAAGGATTTGCACAGCTTTAGTTGAAGTGTGTTTATGTACAAACAAAGCCTCAGATCCCCAATATGGGGATTAATGGACCAGCTATTGCAACTCTTTTAATGTGGGTCAAATTTTCTCCTGTGCCAAGAAACACTCAGTGCAGGAAAGGGGATGTGGGATTAGAGCCGTCAGGGACATGGTTAAGACTCCCTGATTCTCAAATATTCCCAGCTGTGATATAAGGGACCATATGCCAGCTGCAAATTTCTGTATGGGAGTGGAGTTCCACTCCTCCCTTCTCCTGTCCAAGTTAACCCCCTCCCTCCCCTGACATGCTCCTGTGTTGGGGAAGGGAAGTTGGTGTAGAAGTCAGCTATGCTTTATATCAGTTAAGAGTTCTCAGCTGGCCAGTTTTGGCCAGATTCTGGTGCAAAAGGGACAGAACTGTGGTTGAGAACCTGGTCCTGTACGTGCAACCTCCTTCCTGCCCCTTATAATGTAATTTTATGTGAGATGCACAACATTACTCACATGAAAAAAAATCTTTCTGTCATCACCGTCAGAGCTGATGAGATAATGCCTATAGACTAGACTGGTATAATGCATGTATTCATAGTGATTTTAGCAAACAACATATTTCTTTTAAAGAAAGCAAAAAGCTAAGATGCATGGGAGAGTACATATAACACAAGATCCTGTTTTTAAGCCAGGTACTACTGTTGATTTCCGGTAAGACTCCCCAACAACCATTGCTATCAGACAGTAGTTGCACAAAATAGAGACATACAAACCAGTGCAAAAATATAACCATCTAGAAAGGAGGGCAGAATTTATCCATTACAACAGACAACCATAAGTAACAAGAGCTAAAATAACCAAACAGATGAACAGCTAAAGACGTAGGTCAGCTTACACAGATGTCAATAATCATCGTTTTAAATCATCCCACTGAACACATTTTGTTACACGAGGAGATAAATAATATCTAAAATATTTTAAAGAATTCTGTGGTTTCTTACAGAAGATGTTTTTCAAGCAAACATCTCATAGCAATCATCTTCTAGTGTTTCCAATCCTGTTCATTCACTTGCAGTTCCCTTAGTTATATTTGGTAATCCTGGACTCATTTTTAGAAAAGTTAAGGTGTGTTCCCTCTATTACTTGCCAAATGTACACAAATCCCAACTATAGTGTCTATTGCATTATTAGGACATGAAATAAGAGTGGGTGATTTAAGAGAATGGTGTACTTCCGTTAGCAACTCTGAATGCTATGGTTGCAGTTCAGCAATTAACAGGCTTTGTGAATGCAAAGAAATGTGAAAAATCACCAGTTGCTTCTATTACAAGGCCCACACACAGAACACAACCATGGTTCATCAGCCACAGAAAAGACAGGGTGTTTTGCCATTGACTTTAGTAGGCACAGGATTTCACCCAGGTTCCACAGCTACAGAAAGTTGCTTCAGATGTTCTTCTTCACCCAACATTCCCCCCACCACCATCTAATTTAAATCTGCCTCTCACTCTTAGGGAAGTATGAAATTAATATCACTGACTCCAGTTTTTCTAAATCAATGCTGGCTTAAAGGAGGGTGAACTATGGATCATGGCAATTAATCGTGATTTTCTCCAGAAAACCGTAAGGTGTTTATGAATATTATTTTTTTTAAATTATGATAAATTATCTAAAAAAAGAACCCTGCCAAATGCAGATACTATTTTAAAAACTATTTAGTGTTTAAAAATGTGAGAATTTGACCAGCCAAAGTGATAGGAGGAGTTTTCATGCCCTAATGGCTCCTCACAAAGAGAAAAAATACTACTCTAGCCCAGCCAAACATAGTGTGAAACATTTGTTGCCTGTGCAAAGATAAAGGGGAGCTGAACTGCACAGAAGGTTTGAGTCTCTTATTTTGTCTTCTTTACACTTAAAACTCTTGATGCATCGTACAGGGACATTTGTTGTCAGCGCACTAAAGCAGATCAGAAAATTTCAACAGAATTTTTTTTTTTTTTGGACAAAAAATGGAAATTATATTTGTTTTAGAACTTCCCCCCACACACCCCTCTTTTCCATCCAGATCTAGAGCTAACCACTTCCAGGGATCTCATATAAACCTTATTTCATTCCTATAACTGGACCCTGCAACCCCACTAGTGATACCATAGTGTGCTTTGTAAGGGTTTTCAACCTGTGGCTATGGAGAGAACTACTACATCCAGGAGATGCAGAGTCGTTTTGCGTGGCCTGTCTGTAGATAGCCTACCCCATGCCTACACAGTGGAAATGATGCAGATCCCCTGTATTTCAGGCCTGGAACACTGATTAAGGGCAGGGGGGCTGCAGCAGGATTTACTTATTACTCCAGCATCATGGTTCTGTGAATTACAAAGATCCACAATCTTAATTTTATATGAAGAATCAAGCTATACAAGATAAATGTCTCAGTATCTGTCTCAAGAAGCTGCACTGAAAGCCAGATATTCTTTCATTTGAGACCATAGTAGAAACATTTCCTTAATATTATTATTTTGGTATATCTACTGTAATAAATAAGGTAAGAAAGCTTGATCTTCAAATTTACATCTCTTTTAATCCATCAATCCAGTTTCTATTCTCCTATAAAAGGGCTGTAAGAAAAAAATGTGACCGAGGATTTTTTCCAAGCATGTATGTCATAAATTTCAATTTGGTTTATTTAGGCTGTAAACCTCAAGGATACGAGTGAACTGAAATACATTTTGGAAGACTTCTTATTTAATAATTAACAAAATATCTACATACTTATAGAAATCAATTGAACTGGAGTAGATGTTCTGTGTTTGTCACCAATATTTTATTGTAACTGGTAACTTGCACACTTTATAATAGAACAACAACAACAACAAGGGGAAAAAAAGGTTCACTATATACAGCCCCCATACAGGCTACTTGACTATACACAAGGCATAGTGATCATAACACAACCTAGTCTTCATAATAATTTGTGCACAAAAAGACACCATCAATCAGACATTATGTGAACATTACAGTGAAATGACATCACAAGTCCAGTGAAAATTCAGCATAATACAAAACATATTGATCTACTGCAAATGACATCCTTTAAAACAATAAGCCTTTATTCAGTAGTAACTTAACCAGAGTCTGAAGCAGAGATTTGTTGTGTAGATATAAGTCTTTTAAGTGAAGCAACCTCTGCAGATAAGTTTGCTATGCCCTGCTTCAAATACAAGTTCTCTGACTCAGATACTTTGTAGACATTGTCTTTAATTTCAACAACTCCAGTTTTGCAACCACTCTGAATTTTTACATTGAGTTCCTTTGGGTGCCAGTGTTCTGGTTTGAGAGACCAGTCTTGAATATTAGTCACTTGAACAGAGAAAGGAGTGTGAGAAGAATGTACCAAATTTTGTGCATTGTGCTTTTCAAGCTCAAAATGTCTTTTAGATGTCATCTCAACTGGTGATGATAGTTTCTGTGTGGCATCATAGTCACTATCCATTGCTTCCACTTTGATTTGCATGGCTTTGGCCTTAATTCGAAGCTTGTGAGGCAGTGCAGAAGAGTTCACCTCTGGAACTTTAACTGTTGCGTGAACATTTTTAAGTTCAACTGGGGAATGAATTGGACCTTTAGGGACCTGCTGCTCATCTTCTCCATCAGATGACTTTCCTATGATCACATCATCAGCTTCTGAAGTTCTTGGAGAATTACTGGAGGACCTATTAACTTGCAGCAGAGGAGGGGAATGTGAGTACCCATTAAAGGTATTTACTATGTAGTTTGGAAACATGGATGCTGTATAGGAGCCTCTATCATCTCTTGACTCTCTTGCATAGTTCTCCAATTCCATTGGCTCCTGCTTTATAACTTGAAACTTATTTTCAGAACTTCTGCAATTATTCTGTATAGGACTTGCTTGAGTATGCTCTACTGAGGATACTTCAGACACATCAGACAAAGAGCTTTGTGGAGAGTGTTTGATGACAGAAATACAACTACTACCTACCATAGATGGTTCATGTTCATCCACAAATGAGTTAATATTTGATTTGGAAGTTTGATAATCCTGGAAATACACAGCTGTTGAATTACTGAGCTTCTGTATCTCTTGGGCATATGCTGCAGAGCTAATTAAACCAAACTTTAGCTTCAGTGAAAGCAGCTCAGCCTTTAACGTGGCATTCTCCTCTCCTAATGCAATTAGTTTGTTCTCTAAGACAAGGTCATTCAGTCGTCGTTTTTCACGAGATCTTTTGGCAGCTTCGTTATTTTTTCGTCTTTTTTCCCAATACATAGCATCTTTCTTTTCATCTGGAATGAATTCCCGCTTTCTCCGACATGATGAAGATTTGTTTTTTCCACTATTTCCTTCATTAAGTATTATGTCTTCATTTGTAGCCAAGTCTTCAGACACTTCTGTTAAAGTAGAATTAAGCACCATGATTTTGTCCGTATTGCTACTTGCATCAACAGGTGCCTGTTCCTTTTTAATGGTCTGCATTTTTCTCAGCTGCATCAGAAGCAATTTTTAGTAGATCTATGATGAGTAACAGAGTGAGCTGTTTTCCCAGTGCTTCTCAAACCATAACTACCTAATAAATACAGTAATTCTAAATCCATATGCATTATTCCTTTTGTTTCATATTATTAAACAGAAGAATGTTCAGATCCAATTTACTTCTTGAGAGATGTAACGGGAACTTGCTAAGTAACCTGTAACAAATAAAAAGCACCAATTATTAGTTGATTATTGCTGATTTTCTGTTTTAAAATGCTACTTTCAAAATACATAATTTACAATAATGATTGATTCATTAAACCTACTAGACTACAAAAGAAACTCAACACTTACAATGATCCAGTTCACTTTATGTAACCAGCTAGCAGCTTTTCTCCCTCCCCCATGCAATTAAAAAACTTTAAAATAATGGTTCCTGTTTTCAAAACAAGTAAAGTCTGATCCAAAGAAATGCAGTAAAAATAACATTTGGTTTTGATTCAACAATAATGTTGTCACAGAACTTCCCATTACATCGTTGACCAACGTAAGCCTCTACACTAACAGATGACTAGACATGTTGATTAGCAGCACTGGAAAATATCTTATCCCTCCATATAAAGATCTCTCTTCCAAAAGCAGCTGTGGTGTGTGATTCAGAAATGTTATATATTTGGGTCCATTACAGATTAAAAATAACCCACGCTGATTTAAAGAGGTTAGAATGTTTTTTTCTTTGCCTTAAAATAATGACAGAGAACACATTCCAGCTACACAGCACATAAAAATAATTAACTTTTAAAACATATATTATTTTTACATTTAGTATAGAGATCACATGACATTTAAGAACCCTTTTTGCCTGGTCATATCAATATAATTTAGTTTAAGCACAAGTTATATAATTCTGACACGCCACTTTTTTTCAAAAATCAACAACAAAGAAAAAAAATATTACATAAGGTTGATCTCTCGTATCTAAAAGAAAAAGCTATTGAGTAATTAGTGAAATTACATTAAGATAACAACATTTACTAACATAATTCTCATTTGAAAAATGTTTTTACTATACCACAGTACAATTTAGCAACATTTAAGGATACACAGCTGCAGCAAAATACTGCACAAATTAGAATAGAAGTTTAAATCTGAAATGGGATCATCAACTAAAGAAAACTAGCTTAACCTTTAACTCAAGACATTTTGTCATTAAAATTTGACGTAGCATTTAAGCTGGCATTTTGTATTATTTAATTCATATCAATACAAAAATACTTTGTTCTCATAACAAAATTTCTTTTTGATCCTAGACATAGTTTCCCTCCGTACCAAATTTTCCATGGTTAGTCATGTTCCCGATAAAATAAATTTAGCAAGACAACTGCTTTTACAGACTATCTGTATGCTGCCTGCATATTTAAAAAAATAAATATATCAGTGACTTTAGCTTAATATCACTATTTATTGGGCATGTGTTTACAATGACTAATGAAACTAATTTTAACTTTATCAGCTGGGAAAGTTACAAAAAAATTAATGAATTGTATTCTGCCAGTTTCTCTTGTCTTTTTCAGAAGGCAAAGTGGAGTGAGTGATGTAATAACAATTAATCAGGGATCATAAAGACTTGGGTTTCAAGTTGGGTTCTGTTTCATCAAACCGTGCCAACTCCTCTGTCATGAACAATTAACACGTTTAATAGAACAGCTAAGCAGACTTTCCTAAAATCCATGGTTAATTACTGGCTTATAACTATTTGTCTTTGGTAATGAAACCTTAATGGAAAATGAAGTCAAGAGCTAACCACTCCATAGACAACATTAACTATTTACAGCAACAGCACCACCCCAAATTACTGTGCTTGCAAAGCAGAAATATAACTAATATACAAATAACTACACAATTAGGCCTGATCTAAAGCCCATGGTGAAGTCAATGGGAGTCACTCCATTAAGTTAAACATGCTTTGCATCAGGCCTTTATAGAAAGAAACTCCCCAACACATATCCCCACTCTTCATATAAAATTCTCTATAGTTTGTTTTCCTAAAATACCATTACAGCAATTCTGCTTATTACAATGCAATATTTTAGCATTAGTATAACTGAATGCAGTATAATACTGTTAAAAATTCAGTGTTGAACATATGGATCTTAATGTACATTTCTTTAAATGAGTCAGAACGCTTGCAATACAGGTAAAATGTTTAAATGCATCACATAATGTTGTGTTACAGTAACAAAAAATATAATCAATCTGGTCAACTGGAAATTGAAATCATTTCCAGAATGTTCATCCTTTGACTTATGTCATATAAAATACAACGCACAGGTTACATTTACATTATTCTGTTGCACTGGGATTACTGGATCAAAAGAATTCTGACCAGTAACTATCTTGGTATATTATGAACACTGGCAATCATATTTATTCAAGTCATTAAATAATTTTTGGCTTTCCAATGAGGAAATGTATCCACTTTCTAAAGTACATAATGTGAAACAGTACACCTCTTCTATCAAATATCAATGAAAACATATCTTTACCAGAAGTTATGTATTTATTCTTTTAGACTCTGATCCAATTCTTATTGAGGTCAGTGGGATACAGTGGGCCTTCAGTGGGAGTTGGATCAGACCCGAATGACACAGAGATTTGAGTAAAATATAAAATGTAGTAGATAACTGAAATCAAAATCAGATACCAGTCATTGATACTCCTAGAAGAGGGGATACTTATATACATACAAGCTTATATCCTATACATTAATGTGCTGTGCTGTACAAGCTGGAACTTCAAGGTCTTTTTAAAGTTATTAGTCACTGAAAATACTCAACAGTGATAGGGATTTGATGATAATTAGTTATTTGTACGTATTTTTAAAATATTTACATTATTTGAAACCTTCAAGCTATATACAAGCCAGCTTAAGTAGCAACATGATCTTATCACAATTATTCTCATCTTCCTTCCCCTTTCATTCTTATTGTGGGAGTGTGGTGTTTTGTCTTTCAATTAGATTGTGTTTCAAGGCAAGAATCGTGTCTTTATATGTTTTTGTACAACATTCAGCATGAGACCCCAGTCCATCCTGAATGAAGCTTTGGGGCACTACCATTTACATATAATTAGGAACAATAATAATAAAATAATATTAATAGTAATAAAAATAATAACAGATAATTGGCAGGATCAGAATTATTACAAACCCATCCAAACACCAAATACTCAAAATTCAGTTCTTTACCACCAATCTTTTCTCAGTCACTGGGAGTTTTGAGTATGCAATGATTCCAAATTCATATGTACTTTCACAGGGCAATATTCAGGCCTCAGGTTGCACTTAAGCAAAAAAATACAACCAGGGTGGGCTGTAATATTTCGCTTACTGCAGAGTTCATACGCCACAGGACTTCTGCAGATTGGGGTATTCCAAGGAGGCATGGTCTGCTTGTTTCAACAAACATATCTCCTGTTTTGGCCATGCTCCATCTTGTGCATATTACTGGTGCCCTTGGCATGAATAACCTGAATGAGGGAGGGACTGTACACAAGTCCATGGCTCATCTAAATATGTGTTCAAAACAACAGTGCTTTGCAGGCAACATTCATATGCGTCCCCGGCCTGTATCCATGTGAGAAGTTCATAAGGTCTAAATTTGGCCAATGATTTTTATGTCAACCTTATATAATTGCCACTTATGTCAAAAGCTTTGACATTATGCTTTTGGTAAATCATTAAAGCACCAGCAAATTATTAGTTCTATCAGTATCTTCCTTGAACATTTGTATCATCTTATTGAAAACTGCCATTATACAAACGGAGAACTAAAATCCTTTGTCTGTTAATGGTTTTCTTTGTGGATCAGCCCAATACAGAGTCTGTAAACAAATTAAATTCCATCTGATGATAATGGCAAAATGCCTTCAATAAAAACAGCCATTTCACTTCAATTGTATTTTATAATTCCACTGGAAAACATGAGTATTTACACATAAACTAATGAACTGTAATGATTCCTCTGACTACATTTCAAATTCCAATATTTTCCCTTATGATTAATTTTGCAATTACTTTATCACTCCCTCAAAGTATTCTAAAACCAACATTTAATACTGCTGTACATTAATCACTGCTGATGGTTTTTATTTATTTAATTATTTATTGGGTTGGTTGACGTTAATGGCATTGAGTGCCAATTCAACAGTGTAATAGCATTCAACCCTATTAACTTAATTACAGACCCAATCCTGCTCCACTGCAATTTTGCCATTGACTTCAATCCGAGCAGAGTCCGACCTCAGATTCAAGAGCTAATATGACTGTTCTCTAAAATTCATACTAATGAAACAAGAAATGATGTACACAGAAGCCATGAGATGTTAATTTATCCATGGATTTTAAAATATTGAAGCACTCAGATATTCTCAAGATATTATAAAAGTCCTGATCATGCAGCTCTTACTCACATTCATATTATATACTTAAATAAGCACAACAGTTACAGGACTGGGCCATAATTTTGACTCTCTTTGTTCTTTCTAATGTAATCATGTAGGTCAATTGTGCATTGAAATACACACATGTGGTTCCCATACACATGTGTTTCCCAAGCCAAAATATGACCCATATTGTTTTACTGAACAAGATTTACGTTCCTTAGCAAAGAATGATTCTATATTTATCAAAAATAATTTGCATTATATCCATGATTACATTCTTCAAAAATGTTTTATGCAACTCTTTCTACAGTGTTGTTTTAACATTGGTTGTTATCAGGGCCACCGAGAGGATTTTGGGGACCTAAGGCAAAACCTAAAACTGAACCTCCCCACTTGCATCCTTCCAAGAAAATTATCATGGAAACAAAAGAATTTAAGAAGAGAAGAGGGGATAGGGTGTCAGAGAGACCCCAGGCCTGTGGGATCACTGCCCTCCCTGTGGAGATAGTGGGGAGGGGCTCTGCCCAGTGTGAGGCCAGGGGGCTGCTCCCAGTCCCACCTCTCCCTGAGTTCCAGCCCTACTACTGGTGGGAGTGGTATACCTAATTCCACTCCCACCTCCGGGCTCTCGGCCTGGTGGGTGGCCTTGGGCCCAGTGTGATGATGCCAGTGGCGGTGCTGGTGGGATGTGGGCCCCGCTGGGGTGAGCAAGTCACTCCCCACACTATTGATGGTGGCCCCAAACCTGCGCCCAGATCCAACACCTCTCACTCAGACTTGGCCCAGTTGCCCCTCCATCATTTTGGGGTGACTGGGAGAAACTCTCCCCTCTTCTCCGACTCCGGCAGCCCTGGTAATTATTTCTGTTCCCTCAACATTCTGGTGATGACTGCGCTGGACCAAATGAAATACAGTTTCAAGACTTTTTTTGAATCACTCTGCAATTTTCTAAAATCAAAAGTCTACAAATCTTAGAGTCCTCCCAAGAGCAAGACTACTGCAAAATATTCATTTCTAATATTTCTAAAGTGAGAACCATGTATTCTGTCACTGTGACTTCTTAGCACCTATTTAAATAAACACTGTCAAGTATAATATAAACAATTTGCTAAACCAACCAGCCAAGCAAACTAAATTTAAGTATATATATTTATATTTCCAATTGTTGTTTTCAATGTTTTGCATAGTTATCATTAGATATGTTATCGTTAGCATCCTGTCATGGGGCAACTATTTTAAAGTCTCTTCATGAACCAGAAACACTGGCATTCCTAGGCACCCAACCCAACAACCATTTTGCACTCAACAATTCTAAAAAATTAAGAATATACTTAGTATTTTCCATCTTCAAAGCACTTTACAAATATTTGCTGACTAAATGACCCCAACACCTTAATAAGTGAAGATGTATTATCATCCCCATTTTCCAGCTGGGGAAACTGAGGGTGCAATTTTGAAAGTGAGCATGCAGCCAAATACTACATCTAGACTAAGAGCTAGGGATGTGATTCTCCTGTTCATGTACTCATAATCCTGCCAGCTCTCATAGAGGTAGTACAAATATAAATAGCAGTTTAGCAGTGGTAGAACAGGTCATGGCAGCAGTGGCACAGCTGAGCCATGCTGAGTACGAATATGCCTGAACCTGGTGAATATGTACTTGACTCAGCTCAGCCATGCCTCCACTGACGCCATCAAGGCTACACTGCTATTTATACTCATGCTAACTCCATGAGAGCTAGCCCGAGTATATGTCCTCAAGCAGGGGGAATCACAGCCTTAGCTTGTAGCGTAGATGTAACCTAAATTAACAGGTGAGTCTGAGGAACCAAATCTCCTCCACAATTTGGAGCCTGTCTACAACTACTCTTTGCAGATTATAGGCAAATGTAGTACCAGGAATTTCTACTGCCCTGGGAATAGATCTTCACCTTGTGTAAACTGTCATAGTTCCATTTCTGAAGTTAATTCAGTTATGACACACTAAAGTTAATGAAGCTATGACAATTTACCCCAGCTGAGGATCTGGCCGCTATGGTCTGAGCCAAACCCCACTGAAGGCATTCAAAATAATCCCATTTTGAAGGCATTCAAAACAATCCAAAATAATCGCCACTGGCTTGAGTGGATCCAGAATGCCAGCCCTCATGCAGGTTTGTGGGTCAGCCAACCCATGCAGTTTAGATCAGATGAAGTTTAGCCTTTCTGGGACCACACTGGTGAACAGGATTACATGGTACGACTGAGTGGCTGCTCAAAGTTACAGAGGAAACATGATAAAATTAGGATTAGAATTCTGATATTATCTACTATTTTTAATCCTGTGCACATAACACACCTCTCTCAAATCAATGAGCATCTTAAGCGTTTAAAGACTGAAGGATCAATCCATAATTAAATTACAGATCAGTGTGATACTCATTATGATGTTTTCACACAAGATGAAACATTTTGGATAAAACTTCTGTATTTTACTTTTTTAAAGGTAATAAAAAGAGGAATCTACTTGATTCTCTTACATTCACATTAAGTGTATTGTTAATGTATTAGATTCTCCACAGTCGCACAAATACAGTAAAGCTTATCAAGGCCATTGAAATACTATATTACTTCCATATTGTCAAACTTGAAGCTGTACCCAGCAGGTTGAAGTCTTATGAAAGGCCTTCAGCGTTAGGAAACACACTTCTGTTACTGTTTATCTTAATAATTACAGATTAACTCATTAAAGTATAGTTTGCTTCTCAAAGGTTAATAACACAAATTATGCAAATAAAATCATCTGGAGAGAACTGAATGTGTGTTAAAAATAGCTGTTGCTCAAAAGGTCAGTCAAGGTTAGTAGCCCACATTTGACCTATATTTTCTTCCTATTTGTTTGGAAAGCCTGTGTAATTCTCTATTGATTTTTTTTTATTTTTCCAAAACAAATGCTTCAGTGCTTTGTTTTAGAAGAAATCAGTGTCATTAATTCAGAGTACTTAGGAGCAATCTTAATGATAAGCTGGTAGTGTAAAGGTGCACAGAACGACATACTCGGGTAAAGAAACATATTTCATTATTATGGTTCTAATGGGTTTTTATAAAAAATACTAAATTGAGCTAAAAATAATTTGTAAAATTATGAAGACTATAACAGGAAGATTTTTCCTATGTCACTTGCTGCTTCATAATAAACATTTTAGATTATGCAAGATCACTATTTTCATATTAAAAGGTTTCTAAAAACAAAATCACAACCTAGCTAATTTCAAACACTGAAAAAAATTCTTTTGTTTTGTTTTCCCCTCAATTAAAGGCCATAAGACAAAAATACAAAAATGATTATGGAATGTTGTTTCAATTATACCTAAAACAAATAACATTTTTATGTATTAATTGTATTGTATTCTCACCAATCCAAAATATGAGCCAGATCCTCAGCTGGTGTAAACTAGTGTTGTTCTATTGAAGGCAGTGGTACTATGTCAATGTACATCACCTGATGATTTGGTCCTTTTTCTCTGCCATAAGAAATGACGTGCAAAAAAGTGAAACATCATGATGTAACAGACAATATGTGTAATAATTTCTAACACACATTGCAAATGAAACAGAAATAGCAATATATGTAGGCCCCAATCCTGCAAGATGATCCAGATGCATGGACCACTGTGGACTTTGCTTGGACTCCATGCAAATGTAGGGGTGAGTCCATCCCCACAGAGCCAGTTGCAGGACTGGGGCCTACATTGAACTGCTTGTGATGCAAACTCCATGGGAGGTTGAGTTTGGTTATTCAGTCAGAAACCCTTATCATGAAACTCAGCAACAGAACAGAAAACTGAGTCAAAGCTGTATGATAACCCTGCAAGATGGTAACTAAAACAGGATACATGCAAAAAACCAGAAAATATTCCAGCACAGAATGACAAGGAGTGAAAGCTTTAAAAGCACATTCCATTTAATCTTCTATTTACTACCACTGGGATGTGAACATTTCTTCCTAAACTTGTTAAAACAATGAAGAGTCTATGCTCTGATGAGTGTGCGCTTCCTTGACAAAACATATTATCAACAAACACAAAATAGAAGACTCTAAGCATGTGTTAATAATAAACAATATATGCTAAAAATATGAACTTCATTTTATTATAACAGTATTTTTACTCCATAATCAAATTATATAATTTTCCTACAGACAGCTCATTGCCACTGTTTTTATATTGTAAATCCACAGCAGAGAAAACTAAAAAAAAGTTGTAAAAAGGGTATTTCTTTCCAATCAAAAAGAAAATCTCTTATGTAATATCCATGCTCACAATTTACAAAGTCTTTCAGTATTCCTATGTTATGCTAATTTGGACAAGCACCAACTCAAGTGTAAGTTAGGCAGGAAAAAACACAGGATATCAAACAATATATTAATGCTAATAAATTTCAGGCACACTTTTTTAAAAATAGAGAAACAAAGAAGGAGTTCTCAAGGGCATTGTTTCTATCACATTTTGAATCAAATTCAATATGTCTTCATTTTTCAAGTCTTTACTTTTGACAGTCAAGCTCCCCCCACCACTGTCAGTTAAAATTACCAATATTTGAATGAAAATGTTTACCTAAATGGGTTTTTAACTCTGAAAAATAGTTTAACATTTAAATTAATTGATATTTTGCCTGGGAAGGGACCGCAGGATTTGGGCATATATTTGCATCTTTTTTTATTACATATCCTAAGCACATTTATATCTCATAACTGGCTGTAATTATCATGGCAAGGTCACCTGGAAGAATCTATTAAGCTGATGACTCAGACACATTACTTAACTGTGTGTAGTAAGACTCAAACAAAGAATTTTATTGTTCAAGTTATTGCATCACAGTGATGTTATAACTGCAGCTCACAAAAATATGGCAACAGGGTTGCTGTCTGGAAAAAAAAACTGCATAAATGTTGTTTGCATAACCATTTGCTAAAGTAAGTCAGCTTAAAATGAGCAAAAGATATCTTGAAATAAAAAAAGACAAGTGCTTGAACAAGTAGAACAGTGACTGATATATTCTGTTGACTATATAATCATGCTAAAATCAGCAAAAGCAATATCTGCGTGTTCCACAATTTTCAGCAAAAGTTTGGCAAATACCATTTCTTCATAGGCTAAGAAAAGCTGTGAGGAGGTCGCAGAAGTTCATATTGCTTGTGGGAAGACTGTAAGCTTTTTGACACCTTTTAAATCATTTCCTTAGAAAATCAATTCAAACAGAAACGTGAAGCTTTGAGGGCAAATCCAGGAAGCTGGATATTTTGAAAGCTAGTTAACAATTCTTTAGAGAATAAGTCAAGCTAAAAATAGAAGATAACTAAAAATGGAAAGTGAAGGCAGATAATTCTGAAAAATGTTAAAACATTAAAAGTCAAATAAAGATATCTATAATGTAACAACTTTTATAGTAGTTTCTGCTAGTGCCAATAATGTGAAGGAGCATTGCTCAGTGTTCCTTGATTTTGCTGGTTTAAATCATGTCTTGGGACAAACCTGCAGACCTTATTCAGTGAAAATTCCTATTGAAGTCAGTGTTTTGACTGACGACAATAAGAATAATGCCCTTAGCATTATATTAATGTAGGCTTTGTGTTGCATGAATTACTGAGTGTGGTAAGGTAAATTCAAAATAGATTTTATATACAGATAATTGGAGCTCAAATAAATTTGTTAGTCTCTAAGATGCCACAAGTACTCCTTTTCTTTATACTTGAATTTGATCATTCAAGATGCAAGGATAAGGAGTAATCACAGGATATTTTCTTTAAAAAAAAAGGAGTACTTGTGGCACTTTAGAGACTAACAAATTTATCTGAGCATAAGCTTTCGTGAGCTACAGCTCACTTCATCGGATGCAGACTAACACAGCTGCTAGTCTGAAACAGGATATTTTTGAACATATTTGTCAATAACGCCAAATAGATACATTGTCACATTGTTTTGAGTCAAATTCAGCAAAAGGCATAAACCCACTTAAATAATAAAAATGTGCACGGCTGTGTCTCAGTTTCCACTTCTGTAAAACGAGGATCTTACCTGCAGCACAAGGTGTTGTAGGAGTAAACTACTTAATAGTGTAGTGTTTGGAACAAGTGAAGTTCTAATTGTTATTACCAGGCTCAGGAGTGCAAGTGTGTGGGGGGCTGGCGAGGGGGAGGGCACAGTCCTGCTCTGTAGCGCGCTTGTCTCTAACGTCCAACAGAAGTAAAATTCTCTCTCTGTGTAAAATTCAAAGACATGAGCAGGCGACTAAACTGTGCGAGCCGCCCTAGAAAGCCCAATATCGTACGCGTGGCTGCCAAGCCTAGGCACAAAGGCTGCTGAAGCAGGGCGCTCTGGTTGGTGCAGCAGAGAACGTGGGAGCGGGCTGAATTGCTTAACATGTTTCCATTCTCAACACAGAGGGAGAGACGCTTCCTTTCCCCTCCTTCCCTCCCCCCTTCGGCTGCGTGTTAATGAACAGCGAGTACACACACTACGTGACTGGAGACGCATCCCTCCCACTGCCGAGCCTGTTCTTCTCTCGCTCGCTCCCTGTCAGTACAAAACAACCGAGTATTATTATCTTGCCTTATTTACTCCGCTTTCCTTAACACTCGTGCTCAGCCCAGGCTGCCCTCCCCAAGCACTCGCCTCCTCCCGCCCTTCCCGGGGCTCAGGGCTGCCTCCCATCCGCCCCCAGCTCCAGAACAAAGGAATGCGGAGCAGCAGCAGCGCCATCCGCCTCCCCAGTCACAATAACCAACGCCTAGTTCTGCGGCCCCTCCCCATGCAAACCCCTCCCCGGGTAAGACAGCTACTTTGGGAAGGGGCTGCTGCTCTCCTCCAAGCAGTAGGAGGTCCTCAGACCTGCACCAGCACTCCCGCCCAATGGACTAAGCCCACAGCCCTTAAGCCTACCCTTCCCTCCCTCCCCCCACAAAAAATTACACATCCACCCACCCTCCTACCTATGCACCAGCTACATTGACTCCACATGGGCAGCAGGGAATAATGTGCAACAACAATAATACACACTGTAAACTGGGGGCCGTGGCTAAAATCAGGTTCGGTTCCTGGAAAGAGCTTGACCTCCTTAATTATCTTACTTATTTAATTCACCTAAGAAAGGAGTCCAGTCTTCTCAATAAGGGCACATTTAAAGACCCTGCCCCCGATTTTGCATCCCCGGCTTCAGCCGTTGAAACCAGTGGCAGTTCTGGCTCCACAAGGAATTCAGGTTCGGGGCCATTAATAGTTTTCAACATATAAAGGAAATATTCTTATTTTCTCATTGAGCATCATCGTCATTATTCTAAGCTTTGCCTGTGTACACTTTATTGTGATCATAGGCAGAGGATAATCAAAAACTGGTTTAATATAAAATGTAATACTGACCTACATCAGCTTTTCTCATGTGACATTCTAAACCACCAATATTTAACGTGAATGGGATACCCCTTCCCCCAGGCCTCCCCCCCTGTCCCCCGCGTTTTACTTCGCCCGGGTTCATTACGATCACGAAGGGAGGTGACAGACTATCTTGCTTCTTCGGTGCTGTTGGCATGATCTAAAATTTGTATCAATCCCTTTAATATTTTTTTTAAATGAAAGCCAATTCCTAGCAAAATGCTTAGCGTCTGGGAGAAATACCTTCCTAAAAATACAGCCTTATCAAAGCGTGGGGTTAAAAACTCAGCCAAATGGCCTTGAACGTCTATTTGTCCAGCTCTGGAGAAAAGACCGAAATAGCACATGAAGCCACAAGCGCTAAACTGTGATAGGGCTAAATATAGATTAACACAAATTTCATTATAAGGGTATATACCACATTCAGCAACCACGAGTTACCTCCCTACTTACCATTTGACTACTTTCCTTGTTAAACACATCTTTTAAAAAATCTGTTACAGTGGCATTTTTTTTAGCCTGGGATTGTCCTAGTTTCTTTGTATCGAGATTATAAAATCGCGTAATTAGCTCCCTCTTTCTACCCTGACTGCCAGCAAATTCTGTGGTTACATAATGCAACATTTCCAGGAACTATTAAATGATCAGTATTGTAGTGTCTGAAAAACAGTGAGCAAAGTGAGGGAAAAGGCACAGACAAATACAAACTAATATAATTTGAGAGAACTGAATGCTACATGTACTCTTTTCCATGTATAAAAACCAGATCCCTGAGCGCAAAGTGAATATGTAAACTCGCCGACAGTCACTGACAATCGGCATAAAAACTCCTTATTTGGTGTGAAATACACAAAAAATTAGTGCATTTAATGATCTAATTCCCTAAATCTGCACCAAAATTACCAAAAGTATTGCACACGCAACACACACACATCACATCCAAATGCTTGCCAGTACACAGTGAACAGATTATGCAATGTGCGAAAGAACAAGACCCACAAACCTTACCTCGGGCTTGTTACACAGTCAGAGGGTAAAAAGGGTCTGAGGTATGTTGTTTTTTTTAATCTAAAATAGGTAAATTTTTAAACAGACATTTTCTAAATTCCTTCTCGTGTTATTATTCCTTTAACTAACCTTCTTTTCGCAGGCAAAACCAGTATTTTTAATCAGCTATTTCCCCACTCCTCCAGATATACCCTTTCCCCACCCAGAGGGAGATGGATCAGCGTCAGATCAAATCTCCCTGGCGCTTTTCTCCATGAAAACATCAATTTTCCTCAAACAAGAAGACATATTATGCAACAACAATGTAGCCAAAGCCAGCAAACAAGCAGCAGCAGCTCCAAGTCTACGTGCTGTCCAGAGGGCGCTGCAATCAAAGCGGCCACCTTAAGGTGGCGAGTCCCAGTACTGACATGCTAGCAAAAGTTTTTAATATAGATATACATAATACACACACGCACGCACACATACACATCGCCAACACGCGTCTCTATCCAGCTACGTGGAGCTATCGAGAGAGATTTACACACGCACCCACCGATAAGTGTGTAAGACAAGCGAGGGGAGCACCACACCGAGGGATCCAGTGTAGACTACAAGCCATTACAATGTTACCTTACCTTCATAATCGCCACTGGTAGAATGGAATAAGCTGTAGCCTCCCAGCAAAGCGCTAGCTTTTGCCTCTGTTCTTCTCCCGATCGCTCTGGGGAGCGGGACGGGAGAACTCGGTGTGAGGGGCTGTGAAGCCCCGGAAGCCCCTTGCACCAGTCCTGCGCGGGGAGCAGCTTCGGTATCAGCCAGGGCGCGAGCGCGTCTGCTGCTGCTACTGCCGCCGCCGTTGGCGAGGGATCTGTGTTAGTAGGTCAGTCCTGCACACTCCTCACAACGCACAGTCCTCATGCCAGCCTTTGCTGTGACTGGCAGCGGCCCGTCCCCAATCAGAGCTCGGCGCTCACGGGGTGCAGCCAATGGATGCCTCCCGGAGGGGAGTAATAGGGGCAGGCCCAGACTTGAATTGAACCCCCTTTCCTCCTCCCTCAGCACTCCCCCCCCCCCCCCGCCCTATGGGAGCGGTGTGTGGTACAGTAGATATATGCGCTGGGTATTGCATAACCAGCCGAGGGGCGGGAGGGAGGCTGCTGACATTTACGTAATTACCCAAAGGATAGCCAGAGGCCAGAGTTAAGGTGGAGACTTTCTCGGTGTCTTTTGCTTATTGACTCTGGAACACTTTCCGCCGCAATTTAGTTACCCTGTAGCTTTTACAGAACTCCAGTGCAAACAGATGCTGTTGCGGCGCAGGCGTGAAGGGGCCCAGAGAAGAGGCGAAATATGCCCTGCTGGCTGTCGGCATGGGACAGCACAAATAAACACGCCGCCTGCTTGTCCTACCCCAGCGGCCCCGGGAGAAGCGGGGAGCGGGGGGGGGGGGGGCAGAAGCTACACCCCCCCACACCGCAACAAGCCTGTCAAGCACGCAACACGCGGGGGACAGGGAGCCCCGAGTCCCTTCCCCGCGAGTGGAGGCTGTGGTCCGTGCAGTGGCAGCGAGGTGAAGAACTTTGAAGGCTTTGTAGGAAATTAAAGAGAAAGATGCGCGGGGGAATGAGGCCTGTGAGTATGGGTAGAACTGGGGGGAAGGACAGTCTTTGTATGGAAGTGTCTGTTTGCAGTGTGAAGGTTCCTCCTGTGTGTGTTTGTGAGGGTGTGGAGTGAGCAAGTGTGTGTGTAAGGGGAGTGATGCGTGCGTCTAGAGAGTGCAGCTCGGTGTGGCTGTGTATTTATGGTGACAGAGCGTGTCTGGGGCGGGGAGGGGGAGGGAAGATGAGGGGAGCTGACTTTTTGCTGTGTGGGGGACTGAGAACCTCTATGTGTAGGGAGGAGTCATCTGAACAAAAACAAAGCCCTTGTTCTTATAGTCAGTGATAAAAATGTCAAATAGAACATAAAAAACACTGCACCTTTATAGGTTGTTTGATCTGAAGTGTGATTAGGCAGAGTGTAGCTGTTAAGAAATTAAAAATAAAAACTCTCGCAAGTGGCTAGAAGTATTATAGTTTCGAAGTCATTGCACAACTGTTTTTAGGTACATATCTGTCACCTAGTCCCAGTACGGGTAATCCTCCAATGAATTACAGTTAATCGTTGGTTAGCAAAAAGCCTGCTGAAGCTACCCTGATTCCTTAATGGGTGTGTTCCCTGCTGTTAGCCAGTTGGCATTTTGTGCTACAGAGCATCTACTGTATGCATGAGAGTAGAGCTAGTGTTTTCTTTCCCTGAACTTCAAGGACAATGTAAGTATTTCTTCTACTGACTTAAATTTCTCCTCTCATCCCAGTCATAAAATCCTCAAAAATAAGGAAATATTTTATAGCACCAATCATCACACATTTATTTATTTTCTAGTTGAATGGCCCTTTCTCACTCTTTAAGAACAGCTCACAAAGGTTCAGAAGGGGTGCTTGCCTACAGTCTAACGTTTGTCATACCTTTGCTTCTCTTCCCAGGGTACTAAAACAAAAAGAACACTAAATAAATTAGGCCATATCTACAATAGCACTTATGTCAGCAAAACTTTTGTCACTGGGGGTGTGAAAAAACACCCCTAAGTGATATAAGTTTTGCTGGCTTGAGCATTCAAGTATCACAGTGCTGTCAGCCAGAGATGCTCTCCTGCCAACATAACTACTGCTGTTCATTGAGCTGGTTCTATTATATCCATGGGAGAGAATCACAGAATATCAGGGTTGGAAGGGACCTCAGAAGATCATCTAGTCCAACCCCCTGCTCAAAGCAAGGCCAATCCCCAATGTTTGCCCCAGATCCCTAAATGGTCCCCTCAAGGATTGAACTCACAACTCTGGGTTCAGCAGGCCAATGCTCAACCCACTGAGCTATCCCTCCCCAGCTCTCTCTCATCAGCGTAACGTAGCTACACAAGCACTCTTACAGCGTTACAGCTCTGCTGCTGTAAGCTTGTAAGTATAGACAAGGCCTTAGTTTGGTGTTGGTATGACTTTTGTTTATCATCTATGTTAGAAAATGACACGTGGGCAGCTAGAAATCCAGTTCTCCTCTCAGAACGTGTTTGAATTTACAGAGACAAGATGGAACAGATTGTTTAGCACATATTTCAAGGGACCGTGCAAGGTGAAGTGACATTTGACCGTCTGACATGTGAGAGATAAGGTGAGTGAGCTGATATCTTTTATTGGACTGACTTCTGTTGGTGGAAGAGACTGAGGCCTGGTCTACACTAGATAATTAGGTTCATTTAACTACATCATTCCCCATGTAGACAACACTAGGTTAATGGAAGAATTTTTCTGATAACCTAGCTACCACCTTTCGGGGAGGTGGATTACATACACCAATGGAAGAACTCCTCCTGTCAGTGTAGGTAGTGCCTATACTGAAGTGCTGTGCTGCTGTAGCATTTTAAGTATAGACATACCGAGGCCTTGGCTACACTTGTGAGTTGGAGCACATTAAATCAGCCCTAACTCCTGAGGTGTCCACACTGGCAAGGCACATAGAGCGCCTGGATTCCATGGCTGGAGCGCCCCTGGTACTCCACCTCTATGAGAAGCGAGAAGCATAAACCTTGCTGTGCCCCAGCTGGAGCGCCGCAGTGCCAGTGTGGACGCCCTGGTCTATTAATGCACTCTGCTCGGCCTCCATGAAGTGTCCCACAATGCCTGTTCTAGCCACTCTGGTCATCACTTTGGTCTACTGCCCTGCCCTCAGGTGACCAACCATCAGACCCACCCTTTAAATTCTCCAGGAATTTTGAAATTTCCCTTCCTGTTTGCTCAGCAAGGCATAGAGTGCTCTCAGCAAATCTTCCCAGGTGACCATGCCTCCACGTGCCAGGTGATCCCCAGTATGGAGCAATGGCGAGGTGCTGGACCTCATCAGTGTTTTGGGGGAGGAAGCTGCCTAGTCCCAGCTGCACTTTCGCTGTAGGAATTATGATACCTATGGGCAGATATCAAGGGCTATGATAGAAAGGGGCCATGACTGGGATGCAGTGCAGTGCAGCATTAAAGTGAAGGAGCTTTAGAATGCCTACCACAAAGTGCGGGAGGCAAACCGCCACTATGGTGCTGCCCCCACGACCTGCCGTTTCTACAAAGAGCTGGACGCGATACTTGGGGGCGACCCCACCTCCACTGCGAAGAGCGCTCAAAGGCCGTAGCAGCCCAGAGTTCAACAAGGCAGGAGGAGGAGGGCCCAGAGCCAGAGGACGGCCCGGCATCCCTGAATGCATGCAGCCAGGAGCTGTTTTCAAGCCAGGAGCAAGATAGCCAGTCGCAGCGGATGGTGCTTGTGGAAGAACAAACAGCAGAGGTGGTGCCCGGTAAGCAACTTTTACTTTGGGAAGGTAGTTGTTCGGTGCAGGCTCTTGGGGCAAGGAGGGTTGCAGAAAAAAGGGTTAGGGCCGCGTGCATGCCTAGATGTGGAATAGGGGGCGTTGATGTGCTCTCACATTGCGGTAATTGGCCTCGTTGATCTCATCAAAGGTCTCATGCAGAAGCTGGGCAATCTGCTTGCACAGATTCCTTGGCAGAGCTACTGTGCTCTTTGTCCCAGTCAGGCTAACATGTCCACGCCACTGTGCCGTGAGGGGACCATTGCTGCACGCAGGCAAGTGGGATAAGGCCCAGCGCAGAAGCCTCATTGTAGTAGAAGACCCTCCCTTGCTTCCCAGGTCACCTTCTGCAGCGAGATATCTTCCAGGACAAACTCATCCTATGGAAAATGTGGGGACAGTGTTCAGTATAGGGGCCCCCTGCAGTTCTCCCCAAGCCACAGAACCCCAGAGGACAGTATAGCCCTGAAACAATCAGTCCCCCTTGCCCCTGTGCTCACTCACAATTTTGGGGCTCTCGTGGATTATGTGCACTTTGGGACGGGCACTTTCTGTTATTGTGTGCACTCTGCTTGTCTTTAAGTTCAGCCGAATCATTGCTCTGTCTAGTGTGAACAATGCTGCCTCTTAAGTGTTGCATTTTGGCTTTACAGATGCAACCTTGAGATCCCAGCTGTCCTTGTTATCAAAGGCTGAAAGGCTGTGAAGAACCAAGGAGGACCTTCTGCATGAAGTCATGCAGCAGTCCCTTACTGAAAATCAAAAAGTACGGGAGTGGTGGGAGACCGAAAGGAGGCTCCGCCAGCAGAATACGGATCACTGGCATCAAAGCATGGAGTGGTTCCTAAGCATTATGGAGTGACAAGCGGACTCGATGCAGGTGCTCATAGCACTACAGACGAAGCAGATCCACACCCATCCTCACCCCACTGGCACCCCTTGTCCCAAAACTCTTTCCCTTGTGCCCCCATGTCACTGCCAACCTACTTTCCCCAACATCCAGGTTCTTACCACCACCAGCTGCCTCCAACACCTGTAGCTTCACCACCCAGTCCTGAAAACTACGACCCTTACCCACTGTACTCAACCCCCATCACCATATATTTTAGCCAGCCTGAAGTGCAGCACTCACTGCACAGCACTCCAGACAGGAAGGCTAAATATGATAACAGGACATCCGCAAATCTGTGATTGTCCTGTTCCCCACTCTTCCCTCCTCCCACACAGCACAGATGTGTCATGCCATGTGTGGTTTCCCAGCAATTGTATATCTTTTCAGTAAATGAATTTTTTGGCTTTGGAAACATTCTTTATTGCATTAAGTAAACGATACCTTAGCCCAGGAAAGAAACAGGCACTGCAAGTCAGTGTAGCACACACAGATGCCTACTAGCATTGGAACCACTGCACTTTGCTCCTGTGCAGGGCACCAAACATCACTGGTGGCTTTCAGCATCAAATTGCTCCCTCAAGGTATCCCTAATCCTTATAGCCCTGTGTAGGGGCAAGGTTGCGGAAGATTGGCGAGGAGCTAAGTGGTGGACTGAGTACGTGACTGGATGTAAGTGGAGGATGCAGGCAGTTTCAATGAACTTTATCCGACAGACCCGGCCAAAAGATATTATAGCATAGCTCAGCATATTTTTGCCTGTAAACAAGTCAGTTTATGTAATAAGCATAAATCATACATGTAAGAATGTAACCGGCTGTTGACCCCATGTAACCCCGAGATAAGCGCGGAGAATATAGCACCGCAGAGGACTCCCCCGCGGTGGAGTCCTGCCTGGTCAGCTGTCCCGAATGGCCAGAGTCCCCTGCAGTCCCTCCGCACGTCCTAGGGGTTCCCCGCGCAGATTGGAGCGTAAGTTCTTCCTTCCTTCAATAAAGCACAGTTTACTCTTCTTAGGCCTGAGTGTCCTTCTTTCGCTGGTATCTTTTTCCCCCCTCAGCCCTTGTGGGCACACCCTGCACTGGGCCCCTCTAATAGCCCTGGTCTCTGACTGTTCAAATTCAGCCTCCAGGTGTTGAACCTCCAAGTTCCATGCCTGAGTGAAGCTTTCACCCTTCCCTTCACAAATGTTATGGAGGGTACAGCACGCGGCTATAACCATGGGGATGTTGTCATCAGCCACATCCAGCTTCTCATACAGACAGTGCCAGCGGCCCTTTAAACAGCCAAAAGCACACTCAACAGTCATTCTGCACTAACTCAGCCTGTTGTTGAACCGCTCCTTGCTGCTGTCAAGGCTCCCTGTGTAGGGTTTCATGAGCCATGGCATTAAAAAGGGTAAGCAGGGTCTCCAAGGATCACAATGGGCATTTCAACTTCCCCTACGGTGATCTTCTGGTCTGGGAAGAAAGTCCTGGCTTGCAGCTTCCTGAACAGACCTGTGTTCCGAAAGATACGTGCGTCATGCACCTTTCCGGACCAGCCTGCGTTAATGTCCATGAAACGCCCCCAGTGATCCACAAGCATCTGGAAAACCATTGAGAAATACCCTCTTTTGATTTATGTACTTGGAGACTAGGTGATCTGGTGTCAGAATTGAAATATGCATCCCATCTATCGCCCCTTCGCAGTTAGGGAAACCCATTTGTGCAAAGCCAACCACAATGTCACGCACATTGCCCAGAGTCACGGTTCTTCTGAGCAGGATGCGATTAATGGCCCTGCACACTTGCATCAACATGATTCCAGCAGTCGACTTTCCCACTCCGAACTGGTTAGCGAGCTATCGATAGCTGTTTGGAATTGCCAGCTTCCAGACTGCAATAGCCACGTGCTTCTCCACCGGCAGGGCAGCTCTAAATCTCGTGTCCTCGTGCCGCAGGGTGGGGCGAGCTCAGCACACAGTCCCATGAAAGTGGCTTTCCTCATCCGAAAGTTCTGCAGCCACTGCTCATCATCCCAGACTTGCATGACAATGCAATCCCACCACTCAGTGCTTGTTTCCCGAGCCCAAAAGCGGCATTCCACTGTGGTGAGCATGTCCGTGAATGCCACAAGCCATCTTGTGTCATATGCATTATTCAAGTCGACATCATCATCGGACTCCTCACTGTCACTTTGTAGCTTCAGGAGTAACTCGACTGCAATTCATGATGTGCTGTCGAGACCCATCAGCATATTCCTCACAAGTTCGGGATCCATTTCTGCAGACCAAAAGGGAAGACAGAGCACGCAGTACAAGAACCATTGAAAGATGGGACCAGATATGGACGGAAGCACAGGGATTGCTGGGTTGCAAAGCGATGCATCATGGGGCATTGGGACAGGACCCAAGATGCCCCGCACCCTCTGCCTACAAACCACAGTGCCAGAATGGGAAGAGGTGCTCTGTGGGATAGCTGCCCATAATGCACCACTCCCAATGCCGCTGCAAGTGCTGCAAATGTGGCTATGCCACAGCGCTTGCAGCAGACAGTGTGAACACATGGCAGCGCTTTCCCTGCTGCGGTCTACAAGGGCTGGTTTACCTCCTGGCGCTCTACATCTGCAAGTGTAGCCATGCCCCCAGAGACAAACTTTCGACCTACACAGAGCTAGGTGGAACAGAATGTTAAGCATAGGAGTTAACACGTTGCGAGGCACCATTCAAAATTAACTGGGCCATTGGCACCTCTGCAAGACATAGGACAAAGGACCATTAGTGGGTTACACATTGTTGTAAAGAGACATAAAACCAGTATCTCTATTAAGTGCATGATTTTTAGGCTATGTCTACACTGTGCACTTTACCACGGTCCTCTCCCGGTGACAAAATAAAACCACCCCCAATGAGGGGCGGTAGCTTCTCTCCTGTTGATGAAGCGCCATCCACCCTGGCGCTTTTCATCGCTAAAACTTTTGTTGTTCAAGGGAGTGTTTTTTCACACCCCTGAGTTACACAAGTTTTAGCAACGAAAGTGCCAGTGTAGACGTAGTCTTAGTATCTAGCAACAGGGTAAATTTAAGCTTCCACGGTCATCTTTTGAAGGTATTGTCAGGTGTTATATGACATGTTTTCCCTTCTTTTACTCACAATGGGCTTGAAACACTTTTTGCCTTTTTCCCCAACAAAAGCTAAATTCCCCCAAGACAGCAAAGACAAGATTATTTTAAAAATTCTGTGTCCAGAGTAAAAATGATTTTTGATTTCATTCTGTTAAGATTCTTATTAAAATATTCGCAAAAAGAAAAGGAGTACTTGTGGCACCTTAGAGACTAACCAATTTATTTGAGCATGAGCTTTCGTGAGCCACAGCTCACTTCATCAGATGTGTACCGTGGAAACTGCAGCAGACTTTATATATACACAGAGAATATGAAATAATACCTCCTCCCACCCCACTGTCCTGCTGGTAATAGCTTATCTAAAGTGATCAGCAGGTGGGCCATTTCCAGCACAAATCCAGGTTTTCTCACCCTCCACCCCCCCCACACAAATTCACTCTCCTGCTGGTGCTAGCCCATCCAAAGTGACAACTCTTTACATAATCAAGTCAGGCTATTTCCTGCATAGATCCAGGCTGACAAAGGAGGTGCTGTTGTCATCATGAATAGGTCGGAATATGAACAAGAGGCTGCTAGGCAGCTCTCCAACACGAGTTTCTACAAGCCATTACCCTATGATCCCACTGAGAGTTACCAAAAGCAACTACAGCATTTGCTCAAGAAACTTCCTGAAAAAGCACAAGATCAAATCCGCACAGACACACCCCTGGAACCCCGACCTGGGATATTCTATCTACTACCCAAGATCCATAAACCTGGAAATCCTGGGCGCCCCATCATCTCAGGCATTGGCACCCTGACAGCAGGATTGTCTGGCTATGTAGACTCCCTCCTCAGGCCCTACGCTACCAGCACTCCCAGCTACCTTCGAGACACCACTGACTTCCTGAGGAAACTTCAATCCATCGGTGATCTTCCTGATAACACCATCCTGGCTACTATGGATGTAGAAGCCCTCTACACCAACATTCCACACAAAGATGGACTACAGGCCGTCAGGAACACTATCCCCGATAATGTCACGGCTAACCTGGTGGCTGAACTTTGTGACTTTGTCCTTACCCATAACTATTTCACATTTGGGGACAATGTATACCTTCAGATCAGCGGCACTGCTATGGGTACCCGCATGGCCCCACAGTATGCCAACATTTTTATGGCTGATTTAGAACAACGCTTCCTCAGCTCTCGTCCCCTAAAGCCCCTACTCTACTTGCGCTATATTGATGACATCTTCATCATCTGGACCCATGGAAAAGAAGCCCTTGAGGAATTCCACCATGATTTCAACAATTTCCATCCCACCACCAACCTCAGCCTGGTCCAGTCCACACAAGAGATCCACTTCCTGGACACTACAGTGCTAATAAACAATGGCCACATAAACACCACCCTATACCGGAAACCTACTGACCGCTATTCCTACCTGCATGCCTCCAGCTTTCACCCTGACCACACCACACGATCCATCGTCTACAGCCAAGCTCTGCGATACAACCGCATTTGCTCCAACCCCTCAGACAGAGACAAACACCTACAAGATCTCTGTCAAGCTTTCTTACAACTACAATACCCACCTGCAGAAGTAAAGAAACAGATTGATAGAGCCAGAAGAGTTCCCAGAAGTTACCTACTACAGGACAGGCCTAACAAAGAAAATAACAGAACGCCACTAGCGGTCACCTTCAGCCCCCAACTAAAACCCCTCCAACGCATTATTAAGGATCTACAACCTATCCTAAAGGATGACCCAACACTCTCACAAGTCTTGGGAGACAGGCCAGTCCTTGCCTACAGACAGCCCCGCAACCTGAAGCAAATACTCACCAACAACCACATACCACACAACAGAACCACTAACCCAGGAACTTATCCTTGCAACAAAGCCCGTTGCCAATTGTGCCCACATATCTATTCAGGGGACACCATCACAGGGCCTAATAACATCAGCCACACTATCAGAGGCTCGTTCACCTGCACATCCACCAATGTGATATATGCCATCATGTGCCAGCAATGCCCCTCTGCCATGTACATTGGTCAAACTGGACAGTCTCTACGTAAAAGAATAAATGGACACAAATCAGATGTCAAGAATTATAACATTCATAAACCAGTCGGAGAACACTTCAATCTCTCTGGTCACGCAATCACAGACATGAAGGTCGCTATCTTAAAACAAAAAAACTTCAAATCCAGACTCCAGCGAGAAACTGCTGAATTGGAATTCATTTGCAAATTGGATACTATTAATTTAGGCTTAAATAGAGACTGGGAGTGGCTAAGTCATTATGCAAGGTAGCCTGTTTCCTCTTGTTTTTTCCTACCCCCTCCCCTCCCAGATATTCTGGTTTAACTTGGATTTAAACTTGGAGAGTGGTCAGTTTAGATGAGCTATTACCAGCAGGAGAGTGAGTTTGTGTGTGTTTGGGGGTGGGGGGGAAGTGAGAAAACCTGGATCTATGCAGGAAATAGCCCGACTTGATTATGTAAAGAGTTGTCACTTTGGATGGGCTAGCACCAGCAGGAGAGTGAATTTGTGTGGGGGGGTGGAGGGTGAGAAAACCTGGCTTTGTGCTGGAAATGGCCCACCTGCTGATCACTTTAGATAAGCTATTACCAGCAGGACAGTGGGGTGGGAGGAGGTATTGTTTCATATTCTCTGTGTGTATATAAAGTCTGCTGCAGTTTCCACGGTACACATCTGATGAAGTGAGCTGTGGCTCACGAAAGCTCATGCTCAAATAAATTGGTTAGTCTCTAAGGTGCCACAAGTACTCCTTTTCTTTTTGCGAATACAGACTAACACGGCTGTTCCTCTGAAACCTGTTATTAAAATATTATAATCCTGACTAGATTCCTGTTATCTTATTCTGCCATCTTAAATTAGTATTTGTCAGCAGAGTTAGGTCCAATGCAAAACACTCTTAACATTGTGCAAATTTAGGAAAGTGAATTGTGAATCAGCATTTTATCTTAATTCCACCTCTCATCATATTCATTCATGCCCTCCCTCAGAAGTGAAACAAGGTATCTTGAGTTCTTTTACATTTATCATAGAATCATAGAATATCAGGGTTGGAAGGGACCTCAGGAGGTCATCTAGTCCAACCCCCTGCTCAAAACAGGACCAGTCCCCAATTTTTGTCCCAGATCCCTAAATGGCCCCCTCAAGGATTGAACTCACAACCCTGGGTTTAGCAGGCCAATGCTCAAACCACTGAGCTATCCCTCCCCCCAATTTACATCCCCAGTAATTTATTTCACATGCTTATTAATCTTTGTGCTAACTGTTTTTGTTCAAGTTTCTTTTATTCCCAGTTTTCTAACTTCTAGGGTCTGTGGTCAGGGTGTTGGAATTAAATATAAAGCCTTCCCATTTCTAGACAACCAGTTTACAAACAGCCAAGGCCAATGGTGACCGAACATTGCTATCACCTGGTGGCCGTATAAAAAGTTTGATTGTTTCAGGTCCAATTGCCAGTGGATCACAAAAACCACCAAGATAATTGACACCCTGTTGGAAGTCTCAGAAGAGAGATCTAACATTGAACATGAAGATGGAACTACTCATATGTAGAGTTGGTTTGTCTAGGTCAAGTCTGGGGCACTGTGGTAGAGCTTTGTGGGGAAGTTATTACTTTCCATGCTATGCATGTTGTGCAGATAAGAAATAGTTGAGCTTCAGGACTGTGAAATCCAGCATCTTCCACAAAACCGAAAACTACACAGAGCTTTTTGCTAAAAAGGATAGCCCTTTTTCCACTGTGAAAAAAATGTATCCCTATGAATCCTGGACATTTCATAGTTTTAACTACTTAAGATCTTCTCCTTTCTAAGGAGGATGAACCCAGTGCTTTAATCTTCCTTCGTAATTTAGATTCTTGACATCTGGAGATCAGTCTCCAAGGCAATAATATCCTTCTCTGTGGGTGGGAAATACTGGATATAGTATTCCGAATGGAGTTTAGTTTCCTATTTCCTCATCTTTTTTTATCACTAGTTATAATCATCTACCAATCTGGACCTGGATCTTTCCCCAAGATCCACACACAAAGAGGAGCCTCTGTATGTAGAGCTCAACCCTCTTGCTTGAAAAGGGGGCCACTTCCACAGCACCTTGCCCTTCTACAAACCCTGTGAAGGGTACTCTGTGGGTCTGGAGTCCATACAAGGGGAAGAAGTTGACAGAATGGGGCTATGATTGAGGAGACACACACATCATCTCCCCTCCTTTCAAGACCCATAGAGCATAAACAAAACAAACTGAATACAATATGAAGCTGTAGTAAATGTACTGTACAAACCTCCCTCTCCTCAGAGGAGCCTAAACACTACTATGGTTTTAGGGGAGGACCTGACTTTGGAACTTCAAAGGAGCCATGATGCTAGGGACTGCGTGAGCCAGGGACAGTAGGAATTAGAATTGGTACAGAGGTACCAGGCCACTGAATAGATGTCTCTGTTTTTTTACAGATGCCTCAAGATCCACCAGGCTTGGGGTGAACACCACAACAAATCCCTTGGGCGCAGGCAAAAACACACGCATGCGCGCCCTCTCCCCCCATTGGAATGATTGGTGAGGAACTCTATGAAGTGAACCTTGCCGAGATTATCTCTCAGATTTTTCTATGGGAAGAGATGAACTGAGTCAGGAAATCTTAAGCTAAATTCACAAGTGACTCTAAGTTATATGACCTACATGCTCTTCTGGACATCTTTAGTGTGTAAATTATACCAACTTTGATTCCCACTTACCAGCATGTAACTTATACCCCTTTATATATTACTTCTGAATTTGGCCTAAAGAGTTTAACTGAACTAAATTGATGTAACTTACCCAGAGAGAGGCCGGAAGAGAGGAGGTGTAGCCTAAAATGCAATTAACAAGAGGATATAAGATGTTAATTTACACTTTCTGGCACCATCTTAAACTTCCTTTGACACCTTTACACCCACTTGCAGACATGTAATTTACACCTCCTCTCATTTAACCTCCAAATATGACTTTCTAGGGGACATCCTGACTCCATTGACGTCAATGGCAAAATTCCTGTGGACTTCAACAGGGGCAGGATTTCATCCTTTGCCTTTAATTGTACCCATTAAACAGTACAAAATAATATTACAAATATTGATTAGCTTGGAGGGCAATAGTAGTAAAATAATTCTCAGGATTGTGAAATATGGTAAAATTGAATGAATTATTTTAAATTAAGGGCTATATTTTTAGAAAATTAATAAAATCTGGGGATATAGCTACTCGTTGTTTTACTATCACCTTTGCTTTCTATTCACTACAGTCTTTGTATCCATAAGAGTGTAAATGCATAAAGATCCATACACAGAAAAAAAACCCTGTATGTGCTGATATTCTTGATGCCTGAGGAGTTCAGTGCATAAAAATGGTTCATGCTGACCAGCTGTTTCAATGTCTCTTGCTCAAGACGAGCAGTTACTGCAGGTTCCAGAGCATATATAATTGTAAGTAATATTATAAAGTTCAAAGAACTAAGCCAAAAAAAAAAGTATATTAAAGAAAGCAGCAAATCATTTGACTGAAAGAACTGTGATTCAAAGTATTAATCAAAATAGTTCCCTGCATCTGGAGATATTTGTGGGAACTGCACTGGAAAAACATTTGTTCTGTAACATACTCTAGTTAAGTGAAAACTCAAGGAATAGATGTTCACATTGTAGCTGAGGCAAACATAAATGAGGCAATGTTTATTGGAGCTGTTGAGTGTGAAGAAAAAACAAAAGTTGCACAATAACTGCACAGAATGAAGAAGGAAAATTTGCATGATACTATTTACACAGCAGCAGCCATCTTAGGTTAATGGATCATTCATAACCTTTACATTGCACAGAAGTGCAAAAGCAAATTTGACAACTGTGAATGACTTTCAAAGCCTGAAGTACAGATAAAAGGCAAAAAATAAGCTTGTACTGTAGGCATGTATTAGTTGAGCCAATGAAACAAAAAGAGGTGCGTAGAATGGACCAAAACTATTAGTGATCTACCACCAGAGCAACTTACGGTACTACCCTACTCAGAAAATAATGAGAAAGTAAAATCAGAGTAAAAGAAATCTACCTTCCTCTGATTTTGTGTGTTACTCACAGATGCTAATTTATTCAAAATCTCTCTTCAATATGAAGGCCTCATGTAGTGCACATTTCATTAGGGTTCTGCAAAACAGCAGAACTTTAGTGAGGTATCTGTATTTCACTGAATAGTTTGATAACCACAGTAAAGGACTGAAGTATTTTCAAAGGCTCCAAATTGATGAGCACATGTGCAGCTAATTCAAATAACACTGTACCACCTGAGATTTTGACCTACTACTGCCAGTGCCACTGAAAGCAGAAACATGTTTTACTGTTTATTGTTAATATCAGACAGAATAATCTCTGGAAGGCGGTGAAGCATGTGAAAATGTGCCAAATTAAAGAGTGCATAAACATATAGACACAAGCTGTGACACTTAGCCAGCTATGAATGCCTCCACAGCTACGAAAATACTAACAGCATCTCCCATACATATTATTGAGCAGGAGGAATGACAAGATGGAGCCCTGTGGAATACTAAATAAAAACTCCTTTGGGAAAAATGATTCACAAAACTACCCTCAGAGAGAAAGAGATAAATCACCTGTGGACATCTCCTTCCACTCCTCCAAGAGTTCACAGGTGAATCAGATACCTCATGATCAACAGTACAGAAGGCAGCAAATTGATCTGATAATATCATAATGGATACCTGATATTCATCCATTGTCAGGAAGAAATCATCAACTAAGGCAACAAGTACAGTCTTCCTACCCTTTTATCTGACCCTGATCTGTGTACAGCCTGACAAGGCTCAAGGAGATTTGAAGCATCTAGTTAGAGTTGTCTCACTTCAACCCTCTGAATGATGTTAACTTTTTAATCCCTGACCACTGAAATAAGGCAGAGAGACAGCTTGTCTAACAACATTATATTCTGGGAAGTATTGGTTAGAGCCAATATTTTCTAGTGCATTGGTACATCAGTCATACCAACTAAGAAAAGTAAAACAGGTATTAAAATATCAAGACGTTTGAATTTCTACTACAGTAATTATTGATGAGTCATTTGTTGAAGCCTCTGTACTTTGCAAAATAGTTTGTAAATGTGTTCCAATGAAGTGAAAATTTAGTAGTAACCTTAAAGACATTAAGAGCTATAAAAAGGTTGTCACGGCAGCAACAATTAACAGAAAGACAAGAAGCTGTTGTTTTGTGCAGCACATCTCTGTGATACTGTTTCATTGTTATTGTGTGTTAAAGCTTTATGTGAATATTGGCCAGCCTAGTTAAAGCCTTGTGAAATATCTGACTCTCTTGCATTGTGGACTGTCTAGAATATTACTGGCAGACAGTCCCTAGAGTGGTAGATATTGGAAGGAATGCTTTCTATTGCTCAACAGTAACCTCTCTTATTAAGGAAATCCCACTGAGTCAAGGTCACAAGTATGCAAAAATTAGGGGCCCCAAACCTCTAAACTCTTTCACCTTTTACTGTTCTCCCTCCCACCGCCCATCCAACACAAGCATTGGGTCAGATTCCCCTCCAATTTTTTCAATTCAGTTCAACTCAATGAGACTTTACTGCCATGACAAGTGTTGCCAAAGTGTAAGAAAAAGGCAGCTCTCTCAGTTATCTGACTCACCCCAGGCTACCAAACTCTCTTGAAATGCACCCTGGCTTGTCTAGGTGAACACGTAGCTATCATATATTTGTTCAATAACATACTCAATTTGTTCACTGTGTCCCAAGCAGACCTGCTCCATACACACACAGTACTATAACCTAAAATGTACCCAATAGTAATTATTAGCTAAACCACAGAAAGGAGCTCTAGAAAAATAATCACTACAGGGACTTACTTGAGAATTTATCCATTGTTCTTCCACTAAATGTCACTCAAGAGACAAATGACAAACACATAAGAGATTTGCACACGGCCAGGGAGTGAGAATGAGACTATGTAGGGCAATGTAGTAAGTTATCCTCAGTACTCTGTATTCAAAGGTACTTTAGAAGCATCCTATTTATTCAGACTTCTTCCTTTCTTTCAGTGAGGAGACAAAATACAAGACTAGGAGGAAAAGTCTCTGAGAAAGATTAGGGATGGATGAACCAAGGTTCCCGAACAGGTCTTCCAATCTGAGATATTCTAACTTGTCTTCACTGCAAAGTTAACTCAGGTTTTTACTTGAGTGTTGCCCTTAATTCATGTCTCAACCCCACACAAAATCCCTTAACTCAAGTGTGGTGGTGTTTTTAATTTAAGTTGTTTGGCACATCAGGGGGTATAGACTGAATTTCAAGTTAGGATAATTCATCAGCTGCTAACATGTCCACTTTTTGGAATATATGTAGGCTAACTCTACTCAAGTCCTCCAATGCCTTCTCATAATCCCCCCCCCCCCCCCCCATGTGCACAGAAAGGAAAGACAAGTTCTCCTGCAATTCACAGGGGAAGAATGCATCAAGCAGCTCAGCTTACTGAAGTGCAAAGTACCATGGGATATGCTCCCAGAAGCCCTAGTGCCACACATGCTTGAGTGCAGCACCACTGTGTACATAGCAGCTTGAGTGAAAAGTGCAGCATGGCCACTATCATTCAAGTTAGGCTAAATTGAAAGAAGTAACCCAAGTGTCAATAACTTGGGTTAACTCTCTAATGAGGGCATGCCCGACAAGAAAACATGATGTTGAGTTGTCTAGGTATGCCACAAGGATGCATTTCCTAAAATTTAAACTGAAGAGGAGAAGTCAGCTGGAGAGAAGGATTCATCTGAGAGTTGTTTGCTTGTTGCTGAAGGCCAGGGAGGTGTCACAGTGGGATTGTGTTTTGAGATAAGGGACTCAAAGATAGACCTTCTTGGAGAGTGGTGGGAGGGGGAACAATAATGTTGTACGGTGAAATCCTCGCTACTTTGAACTCAATGGGAATTTTGCCATGGACTTCAGTGGAGCCACAATTTCACCCCTGGTGTTCATTAATCCTAAAAAGACCTAGAAAGGGCATATTCTCCCAAATACAAGACCAAGAGGAAAAGTCTGTCAGAAAGATAAGGAATGGATGAACCAAGATTCCCTGAGACACGTTTAACATGGCATAAATGTGGAAGGAATAAGAACTGAGTTTATTTCTTATTAAAGGGCTTATCCAAGTTAAACCAGAACATCTGGTTTTTCCTACCCGCCCCCCCCAGATGTTCTGGTTTAACTTGGATTTAAACTTGGAGAGTGGTCAGTTTGGATGAGCTATTACCAGCAGGAGAGTGAGTTTGTGTGTGTATGGGGGTGGGGGGGATGTGAGAAAACCTGGATCTATGCAGGAAATAGCCCGACTTGATTATCATGCACATTGTGTAAAGAGTTGTCACTTTGGATGGGCTATCACCAGCAGGAGAGTGAATTTGTGTGGGGGTGTGGAGGGTGAGAAAACCTGGATTTGTGCTGGAAATGGCCCACCTGATGATCACTTTAGATAAGCTATTACCAGCAGGACAGTGGGGTGGGAGGAGGTATTGTTTCATATTCTCTGTGTATATATAAAGTCTGCTGCAGTTTCCACGGTATGCATCCGATGAAGTGAGCTGTAGCTCACGAAAGCTCATGCTCAAATAAATTGGTTAGTCTCTAAGGTGCCACAAGTACTCCTTTTCTTTTTGCGAATACAGACTAACACGGCTGTTACTCTGAAACCTGTCTTAATGAGAAAAGTTCACTTTATAGATACAGAGAGAACTTAATTAAATGTGAGCCTTTTTCAGTGTAACTGGTAGGAAGTTGTCAAGTGTTATAAGATTTGGGATAAAGAATCCTTTACATAAGAGGGGTTGTATTATTTTCAGTCTGCCCTGAACAAACTGAAACTCAAGGAGTGAGCAGAGGCTGTATAAACTATTATCAAAACCTACTCAGAATCTGTCTCAT
Organism: Caretta caretta; assembly: GCF_965140235.1. Taxonomy (NCBI): domain Eukaryota; kingdom Metazoa; phylum Chordata; order Testudines; family Cheloniidae; genus Caretta; species Caretta caretta. The sequence continues at coordinate 84,862,768 of NC_134210.1, read as the reverse complement.
CACAGATGGATTCTCCTGTTGAAGAGATTCCCTGATACATGCACACATTCCATAGATGCCTTCTTTTAAGCAATAATGCACATTGTAATTGGGTATCATGAGATAATGGACCATATTGTGAGTTATTTGTTCTAGGCCTGGAGCAATGATTCCTCCAGATCAATTTCCTCCCGTTAGGCCCAGAATAAAAGGAAAATAATTAACCTGATATGTTGTCATAAATATAACGGGAAGGGAAACCACCTTTCTGTATACACTGCTATAAAATCCCTCCTGGCCAGAGGCAATATCTTACCACCTGTAAAGGGTTAAGAAGTTCAGCTAACCTGGCTGGCACCTGACCCAAAGGACCAATAAGGGGACAAGATACTTTCAAATCTTGGGGGGGGGGAGGCTTTTGTTTTGTGCTCTTTGTTTACGTGGTTGTTCTCTCTTGGGACTGAGAGAGGCCAGACAGAAATCCATCTGCTCCAACCCATCCTAATCCAAGTCTCCAATATTGCAACCAGTATAGGTAAACCAGGCAAGGCAGATTAGTTTATCTTTTGTTTTATGTGAATTTTCCCTGTGTTAAGAGGGAGGTTTATTCCTGTTTTCTGTAACTCTAAGGTTTTGCCCAGAGGGGGATCCTCTGTGTTTTGAATCTGAATACGCTGTAAAGTATTTTCCATCCTGATTTTACAGAGATGATTTTTACCTTTCTTTTTTTTTAATAAAATCCTTCTTTTAAGAACCTGACTGATTTTCCCATTGTTCCAAGATCCAGGGGTTTGAGTATTTGATGATTTTGTAACAAATTGGTTAGGATATTATTCTCAAGCCTCCCCAGGAAAGGGGGTATGTAGGTCTTGGGGGGATATTTCGGGGGGGACGGGGACGGACACGCCTCCAAGTGGTCTCTTTCCCTGTTCTTTGTTTAAAACGCTTGGTGGTGGCAGCATACTGTTCAAGGACAAGCCAAAGTTTGTACCTTGGGGAAGTTTTTAACCTAAGCTGGTAAGAATAGGCTTAGGGGGTCTTTCATGCGGGTCTCCATATCTGTACCCTAGAATTCAGAGTGGGGAAGGAACCCTGACATATGTTAAAATAAAATTCAGAAATATTTAATAGGGCTAAATTCTGGCTGTGACAGCCAGAGCTGCATAGGGGTGTGGAGGTTAAGGAACAAAGTGGTAATGACTAGAGCCTTCATGCCTGCAAGAGGCAAAGATAGGCAACAATACTTCTGGGATGCTGCAAATAATGCACCTTAGAAAGGAACAGCATGCTCCACTGCTATTTCCCTTGTGATGACCATGAGTGTACAGCGTTCTGGTCATGTTCCCCATTTGCCAGACCAATCTCCCTTTGTGGTGCTGAGTACTGCCTATTGTGCTAGCCACTCCTCCTTGTGATCAGGGATCACAAGCAGTTCCACTGTGGCTGTCTCCTGAGCAAAACTCCGGTTGAGTTTTTCCTGAGTGAGGACCAAGTAAAAACTGAGTAAGGATTTCAGGATTTGGCCCATTACTTATGAAGTCGTTCAGGAAATAACGGATAGAAAATGTCACAGTTAAAATGGACCATATTGCATCATCTTCAATGAGACCTCAGTGTTTCAAATTCAAAAGGCATGCACAGATGGAAGAATGATTGATACTGATTCCTGCCACCAAAGTGTTGGTTTTGTGGTGGTGGTGGTGGTGGTTTTTTGCTACCTCACCTGATTTCCAAAATACAAAATTCCAGTGAGTTTCTTGAATGTAAGGACTGAATATAACCTGATTAAAAAATTGAGGACTAGGACCATTGATGATAGATGAATATATTAGAGACACACACACAGAGTGGGCTGTGCCATACACCTAAAGTGCCTTGCAGATGTTCATGATAATGAGTTGCATCATTCATTTTAGTCCACTCATATTAGACCTATCATCAGGCCACTGATTATTAATAGTATGACTTGCTGATATAAAAAATCAGTAATTAGGAAAACATTATACATGCTGAAGAACTGAAATTCATACCATTCTAAGCTTCCTTCTCTGCTCTTGGGTGTTTGTCTTTTTTTTTTTTTTTTAAGTCTTTGTCATTTTAAAAACCAGCATTTAATCCCTGTCAAGTTGAGAGCAACAATAAGGTTCTGCTAACCCTGACAAACTGAACTTATTCATGGGCATTGTATTTCAAAACAAGATTTGGTAAACTGGAAACCCAGCAGAGAAGTCTCTCATGCTTTTTTTAACCGATTCATTTAATTTCTTCCAAGATTTCAAAGGCAATGTAATGACTCTTCACTTGAATTTTATTATTACTGTTAATCATGTCAGTTATGGTATTGCCTCATCATCAACCACAAACAGGCTCCCACTGTGCTAGGCACTGTACAAACACAGAGTAGTAGATGGTGCCTGCCAAAAGAGCATGCAATCTAAATAGACAGGAGACACACAGGTGGGGAAAGGGGTAGAACACACAAGCAAAGCGAATAATGTGATGGCAGCAAGCAGCACGCTCATTCCAAATTTTTATATATATATAAATGTTTCACACACACACACACAGAGTGCAAAAAGAAAAGGAGTACTTGTGGCACCTTAGAGACTAACCAATTTATTTGAGCATGAGCTTTCGTGAGCTACAGCTCACTGCATCTGATGAAGTGAGCTGTAGCTCACGAAAGCTCATGCTCAAATAAATTGGTTAGTCTCTAAGGTGCCACAAGTACTCCTTTTCTTTTTGCGAATACAGACTAACACGGCTGTTCCTCTGAAACACACAGAGTGGGGTCAGTTAGCAGGGTATCACCTAAATGGAAAGAAAAGTGAAAGGCAGGGGGCTGAGGTGGACAGGGCATGGAAGAAAAGGCTAAGAGGGGCAAGTGTGCAGCGAAGCTGAGTTGAAGAGACTGTGAAGGAGGGAGATGGTTGGTGCAAACAGCCAATCAGCATAGGCCAGAGAAATTTCAATCAACCGTAGAAAGTGCCCTCCTTTGGCTGCTTCTGCCCCTACTGGCCGGAATCTCAGACTGGGCTCTTCTCTGCAATTCTCCCCTGGTCCACATGGCAGGAGGGCACTACCTCAGCTCTACTGCCCCTAGAGTGAGAGAGGGGTCCCCACTGCACAGTTCTGGGTCCAGGGGAGTGTGGAGGGGAGGGGTGGACCCATCCCGGTGTAGAGATCCCTGCATTGGCTACTTCTGGATAGGCAGGGAATTAGAGATAGTCCTAAATCACAAAGTTCACATACAAGTTAATATTTTCCAGGGTCTGAGGGAGTTCAGATATCAGGTTTTGGTTCTTTCCCATTTTTATTGGGAATATAGATTAGTTTTCTCTTCCATCTAAGTCATTTGATATAGTTCTCTCTCTTTCTCTCTCCCTTCTCTGTCATTATTTTGGATTATATATCCAGTTGCTGGAGTTGTTTGTGACTAATTCACTGGAAAAGCAGCACTGTTTTATGGACTCTTAGATGAGGGGGCAGAGATCTTCCACGGCTATCTATCTATTTTTGGATTTTATACTGCTGCCCATCACTGTTGTATCTGAGTGCCTGCCATGTAAAAACAATAGCAATGGCAAAGTACCTAACAGACTTCATGGACTCTCTGGCACTTCTCACTTTTCAGGGTCAAAACTCTGGTTGGAGTTCGTGGTTTTATTTTATACTCTATTTACATGTGTCCATATGGAGTTTGTAGGAGTATGAGAATAATGGCTCAAAATGTGATAATCACCTATAGTGAAAAGGATCTCTCAAAGTTGAAGACCTTGCAATGTTTCCAAAAGAAGGCCAGACTCTAGTTTTACCTGTTGTTCTCCTCTGGAAGATTGTTCCCCAGCCAGATAACTCAACAGAGAATGCTTTGTTCTTCACTATCACATGTTTCATCCTGGGCTTGGAGATCCGCATTGTCCCACAGAAGCACAGCTGTTGTAGTGTTTTATAGATCTAATCTGACATAGTGGACCACAACTACGACCATGCTTACATGTCACAGCAGGAGTACAGTGGCTCCAATCATTCCTCCCCAGCAGAACTCTGAAAATGGGGACGGATAACTACTGCTCTCCAGTGATGAGCTGCCAAAATCTTAACAACCGGTTCCCTCCTCACCCCACGAGGGGGTTGTTGCCCACCCCAGCCCCCCCAGGACTCCTGCCCCATCCAAACCCCCATGTTCCTTGACCCCCCCCGGACCCCTCCCCTGTCCCCTGACTGTCCCCAGAACTGGGCAGGAGGGTCTCGTGGGCCACCGTAGTGGGTGCCCACCCCAACCCTAAGAGACAGAGGGACCTGCTGGGGAGTGAGGTGGGGAGTCCCGGCAGTGCTTACCTGGGGCAGATCCCAGGAAGCATCCGGCAGGTCCCTCTGGCTCCTAGGGCGGGGTAGCAGCCGCTCCCCGCACTGATCACATCAAAAGTGGCACCGACTCCATGGGCGCTCCAGGGCTGGAGCACCCACGGGGAAAATTTGGTGGGTGCAGAGCACCCACCGGCAGCTCGCCACCCCGTGCCCGGCCTCAGCTCACCTCCGCCTCCTCCCCTGAATGCGCCGCCCCCGCTCTGCTTCTCCAAGCCTCCCAGCCCTGCCCCGGCTTCCCTCGAATCAGCTGTTCGACAGGAAGCCTGGGCAGGCTGAGAAGCAAGTGGCGGCTTCACACTCAGGCCCAGGGTGGCGGAGGTGAGCTGGGGCGGGGAGCGGTTCCCCTGCGCGCCCCCTGGGTTCCCTCCTCACGCCCCCCCTGCCCCAGCTCACCTCCGCCTCCCTGGGCCTGAGTGCGAAGCCGCCGCTTGCTTCTCAGCCTGCCCCGGGTTCCCGCGTGAACAGCTGATTCACAGGAAGCCTGGGGGGGTGGAGAAGCAGAGAGGGGCAGCGCATTTAGGGGAGGAGGTGGAGGTGGTGGCAGAGCGGAGGTGAGGTGAGCTGGGGCCGGGGAGCTGCCAGTGGGTGCTCTGCACCCACCAAATTTTCCCCTTGGGTGCTCCAGACCTTTTAGAACCGGCTGACCCTCGCAGAACAACCGGTTCTAAAAGGGCTTCTAAATTTAACAACCAGTTCCAGCGGACCGGTGCGAACCAGCTCCAGCTCACCACTGCTGCTCTCCAAAGACCCTCCTCACTTGTGGAGGCCTGCCGGGATCCATTCTATATCCTTTTCTCTTCAATAGCTACATGAGACCAGTGGGGGAGATAGGGAAATAAGCTCTTGGATGAGGAGCAGTTGGCTCCACCTGAACCCAGGTAAGACCAAAGTGATGCTGGTCAGAAAGGGAAAACACTTCAAAGAGTTAGCCAGTATGCTGTCTCCAGCATCCACTGAAGGCATACACCTCCCATTTATCAAAGCAGTGCAAAGTCCTAGGGTCCTGTTTAACTCCTTAGTAAGGCTGGATGACCAGTTAGCATCAGTTTCAAAAATGCCTTCTTTCACTTCCAACTTGCTAGGAAATTTTGTCCCTTCCTCCCAGAAGAGACCTGGCCACAGTATTCCATGCCTTATCTCACCTCCAGGCTAGATTACTGTAATTAATTGTATATGAAGCTGACAGTGAAGACAATGCACAGGCTCCAATTGGTACAGAATGTGGCTGCCCATCTACTCCATGGCTCAGGCCATCAGATCTGTGCTCAAGTCTCTCCACTGGCTCCCAGTCAACTTTTGACTCCAGTTTGTTCCTAATTTTCAAAGCAATTAATGGATCAAGCTCCATCTACTTCAAAGACCGAATTTCGATCTATGACTAAATCCCTTCTGCTTCTTCCCAAATTTAGTTATGTTGTGCAATAAGAATACAGAATCATAAGTCATTGTTTTGTGTGCAGCTGGTCTTTCACTCCTCTCTTTCATTATCATAGAATCATAAGACTAGAAGGGACCTCAAGAGGTCATCTAGTCCAGTCCCCTGCACTCATGGCAGGACTAAGTGCAGTAGAACCTCAGAGTTACAAACTGGCCAGTCAACCACATACCTCATTTGGAATCAGAAGTACGCAATCAGGCAGCAGCAGAGACACACACACAAAAAAGGCAAATATAGTACAGTGTTAAACGTAGACTACTAAAAATATAAAGGGAAAGTTAAAAAGATTTGACAAGGTAAGGAAATTGCTTCTGTGCTTGTTTCATTTAAATCAAGATAGTTAAAAGCAGCATTTTTCTTCTTCATATTAAAGTTTAAAAGCTGCATTAAGTCAATGATTAGTTGTAAACTTTTGAAAGAACAACCACAATATTTCGTTCAGAGTTATGTACATTTCAGAGTTACGAGCAACCTCCATTCCAGAGGTGTTCATAACTCTGAGATTCTATTGTATGTTCTAGCTCCATAATCTCCTAACCAATCAATTTTCCCTACTAGTAATATGTTTGCAAGTATTCTTTGTACAATTGAATTGATCTTCTATGGAATTAGTATTGTAAAAAAGGACAAATTTTGAGGAATAGCTAGTTTTCCAAGACTAGATGGACATTTCCCCATCCTCCAATTTTTGTATTAATTTTTCATAGCTGTGCTTCATGACTTGTCCCCATTAAATTCAGTCAGTTTATTCCAGTCATAAATCTTACTTGTACTCTTCTGTAATTTGAAAAGAATTAGCCACAGGCAATTCTGAAAGAAAAAAAATCTAGTAATAAAGCACAACACTAGATGTAGAAATACCATTTGTCGTATGATTATACCGATGCTTAAAGATCAACAGATTTCTTTTCCCAGTTTTATTTCCTCTTCTTCTTCACTTTTTAAAAATATTTGCAGTAAATAAAAATAAAGCTATTTTAGTAAACAAGTGTGATGTTTGTCACTGGATAGTTTTGTTATTTCGTTTTTTTAAAATGTCAACAAGCCAAATATACCTGGCTTATGCTAGGAGTGAATCTGGCCCAGTCTGTCTAGTGTTTGTTAGGTAAATATGCATATTTTTTTCACATGCCCTGAGGTGTGTCAGGTGCATTGGAGTAAAGAAAAGATACAGGGCATTTCTCCTACTACACAATGCACCCACCCAGAAACAGGTCAGAATCCATTTCTAGTGCTCAAGAGTGCACTTTACATGGAACTTCGTTACCATGCCCACTGTGGTCAGCTGGTTAGGGGTATCACCAGGTACCCAGCTGACTGACTTGTACTCTGCATTGTGCGGCACCTGCTAGCCTGTGCTATACTCCACCACATTGCAAAGCAGAAAATAAGTGTCCCCCACCACATCATCCTACTGTGCAGGATATCTTTAGTGTCAGACATGCAGTTGTCCCTGCTATCCTGACCTCCCAAGAGTAAGAGCAGGAATTTCCCTTGTGAGAGGACTGAAATACCTCTGTCATGGTTCACAGGAAGGTATAATTCCATTAACACATCAGGGGGTTAACAGAAAAGGATGCTCTTTTTCAGGTTCAGATATTACTTCTTCACAGCTTAGTCCAATAACAGTGATAGTTATTTGTGTGTTGATGAGGTACAGTTTAAGGTCCTGACCACTCTACATCTTGAAGAATGTTTGGTTTAAGGCCTTCTCCACACTATATTTTGAAACTTGTTTGCAACACCCAAGGTGACAAAATCTTGTCAGCGTGGTGCTATCATAGTTTCTCAATCTAGTGTTAATAGGGATTTTTGGAGGGAAAAGTGTGCTAGCCCACATGGTGCTATAGGCTACAAGTTGTAGTCATGCTAGAGATGAATACAAACTGTTATCATAGTGCTAATTCATACCGATGTTTGAAAATAGTTACCACTCACAGTATGGACAAGGTCTTGCCTACTTCAAAAATGTGTGTTTAATACTCTTTGGGTGTAACAGTGGGTGTTTCACATTTGAAGGGAATGAGCTCCAGTTTTTCTTTGAGAAACCTAGCACCAAAGTTTTTATTATGGACTCCTGAGAGCAGATGTTACATGGGTTGGGCAGTCATAAACTGTTTCTTGATTATTGTTACCTCATTGTTTGTTCATTTGGGATTCTTCTTATTCTTATTTACTGTAAACTGAACTTTGAACCAGGGCCAATTCAGTATTCAAATATTTCTTCCAACTAATTACCCTTTTTTCTCTACCTCTTTTCCTGGTGCTCCTGTCACCAACTCAGCACATATTGATCTTTTTTAGACATGGATTTCTTTCACCAGGAAGACCACATGAGATTGCCAGTCACCTACAGGTTTGATATTTCTCTTGTACATCATTAAAAAAACACCACCACCACCACATTACCCCAGATTTCAGGGAACTACACCTATATCCAGCTTCCTAGAATTTTCACAACAAACCTCTTCAGGCTCTTACAATCATTGAAGTCAGTAGGACCCATTCTGTTGGCTTTAGTGGGCATTGGACCAAGTCACCTACACAAAAACCTATGTAGCACTGTACCCAGCTTAGTCCAACAGCATATCTCTGGCTATCTCTGCTCTGGTAACATGAAATATTTCTATGTCCTGTTCATTTGTACCACACATACGTTCCTATAGATGACAGGCGTTTATATTTCTGAATGTAAAAACTGTTAAGGGTTCTTCCTACCATTGTCTCACAGATATTTTCATTTTCTCACTTGAAATCAATTTTAAAATTATAGCTATTACCCATATATGAATTTTGAAGTTTTCTATTTCCTTTTGCATGATGTGTCCAAGACATACATTTGTACAGCTGAGTCTAGGTTTGTTTGTTATTGAAACTGCAACAAGTTGTGCTAAAACAATTTTACATTACTGGCTCAAGAAATCTTTAGAAATTGGCCCCTCCTTGTCAAGAACTGATTACAAACTTCTTAAAATCATGTGGGATTCCCTCTCTAAATAATAGTGTGTATGACAGGTTTCAGAGTAACAGCCGTGTTAGTCTGTATTCGCAAAAAGAAAAGGAGTACTTGTGGCACCTTAGAGACTAACCAATTTATTTGAGCATGAGCTTTCGTGAGCTACAGCTCACTTCATCAGATGTATACCGTGGAAACTGCGGCAGACTTTACATATACACAGAGAATATGAAACAATACCTCCTCCCACCCCACTGTCCTGCTGGTAATAGCTTATCTAAAGTGATCATCAGGTGGGCCATTTCCAGCACAAATCCAGGTTTTCTCACCCTCCACCCCCCCACACAAATTCACTCTCCTGCTGGTGCTAGCCCATCCAAAGTGACAACTCTTTACATAATCAAGTCGGGCTATTTCCTGCATAAATCCAGGTTCTCTCACATCCCCCCCACCCCCATACACACACAAACTCACTCTCCTGCTGGTACCAGCAGGAGAGTGAGTTTGTGTGTGTATGGGGGTGGGGGGGATGTGAGAGAACCTGGATTTATGCAGGAAATAGCCCGACTTGATTATGTAAAGAGTTGTCACTTTGGATGGGCTAGCACCAGCAGGAGAGTGAATTTGTGTGGGGGGGTGGAGGGTGAGAAAACCTGGATTTGTGCTGGAAATGGCCCACCTGATGATCACTTTAGATAAGCTATTACCAGCAGGACAGTGGGGTGGGAGGAGGTATTGTTTCATATTCTCTGTGTATATGTAAAGTCTGCCGCAGTTTCCACGGTATACATCTGATGAAGTGAGCTGTAGCTCACGAAAGCTCATGCTCAAATAAATTGGTTAGTCTCTAAGGTGCCACAAGTACTCCTTTTCTTAGTGTGTATGACAGCAGACATCAGAGCTGCTATTGAGTGGGCAACCACAGACATTGTTCTCTGCCTGGACTTACTAGGAGGTCTTAACTGCCTGGCAAATGTAAGATGAACTAGCCAGAATATAATCTATTTATTTATTTATATATAATTTTAAAAATTGAGCTACTTACAGTCTTTGACTCATATATGCAGTATCAGGAGTCACATGGCTTTCTGTTCTATGCCACATCAGAAATCTAGGGCAATATGATGCTGCCATGCAGTACCTCTTATACAGTACATTTTTAGTACAGCACATCAGAGTGAGTGTGGAGCACTATGGTGAGACTCTTAGCTGGGAAAAGACAACATTTGCTCAGTACCTTTGGTTTCAGGTGGCTGGATCCAGAAGGGTCACTTCTAGACCTTGTTGCTCGCCTCTCCTTCCTGCTGTCCCTAACTCAGTGCCTCACCTGTCTGATCTGTTTCCCCCGGTTCTGTCATCTTCCCTGGAGATCCCCAAGTGAATACCTGATGAATAACAACAATAAAAAATCAGTGTTACTTCTTACAGAATGGCTACAAAGTAAAGTAAAAATTAATTTTTTAAAAAAAAATAAACAAGTTGGTGAAAAATAGAGGAGGCTGGAGAGCGGGTGAGAAAGAAAATGATGATGGAGGGAAAAAAGACAGAAGGGGAGGGTTTTTTTTTCTACATCTGGTTGCAAGGCATATAAATCCTGATTACAGCCAGGCAGACCTATGCCTTGTCTACACTAGATAAGTTTATCATTCTATCAAAACTTTGGCTCCCTAGCACACTTGTAAAACACCTCATGTCTACACAGAAAAGAACTCCAAACAGTCTAGATACATGCCAAATACCATTCAGCCTATACTATTTTAGTTCCAGTGTGTATGGAGGCCACTGGTGTAATGGTACCAATGGTTCATGAACTCCTTGCAGTGTGAAATTTGTATATTTTGTACATCTCCAATTATAAGCTGGGCACAGTAGTGTAAAATGACAGAAATGAAGCCTGAAATCTGCGTGAATATTATAGAAAGCATTGTTTCATGACAGAGCAATGTCACAATGTACTACAGACACAGAATGTTCTACCATCTCCACAACAAAGAACATGTCAATAATCTTGACCTTCAGCACCACATGCTAGTTAGTGTTTCTAGGTGTCTGTTTCTTAATCATAGCCTCATTGCTGATCATAGTTTCCTATGAACATTGCTCTATTAGTAGAGTAACAAGATATAGTATGTGCAGAGTTACTGTAGCTGTTTAAGAGAGTGACAACAAAGCAAATAATTTTTACTCACCCACACAGACCAAACAAAGACTTTAAATTGTCTTGTGATTCCTGTAGTTTTACTTTTCTTTAAACATGCATTTAGAGTAACTGCTTCCCTAAGAAATTTAATTGAATTGCCATTAGAAAAACAAGCTGAATTTTCCTTTGCCAGTTTGGCAGAAAATGTTTTGTCTGTATAACTCTCAGTTTTTAATGTTCTAAACAGTAGGAAGTTAGAAAAAATAAAGTAATAAAAGAAAATGATTAAAACACTAATCATAAAGCTGACAACTGTCTTTTTATGATTATATTAAGAGTTACAAAGATAGGGTTTAAAAAAAGAATTCAGCCTGAAATTGGGGCATAAAAAACATATTGGTTAAAGACAGGAAAGGTCATGATTGTATCTACAGTGCTCTGCTTTCCCAATCTACAGAATATGCCGTCAAGAAGTGATGATTCAGTGCTGGAGAAAAAAATCCATGTGTCTGATTGGGGAGTATACTCGCCCCATATATGAAATCATCTACATTGCGTGGCTGGGTGAACATCTGCTGTATAAACTCAGAACTGGTTTCAGTTGCCACAAAACAGTTTTTCCTTTCCTTTTTGTCTGAGGAAAGGCAGGGGAAGGATGCGTGCTCCACACAGGTAGCTAATATTATAGCATTTAATAACACCTGTGAGCAAGCAATGCTAATATAGTTGAGTATCTATCTGAAATGTGTTGTTAATCCAACATGATTCATAAATGGATGAAGGAGGGTGGGAGAGTAATCAAGCATACTTGTTTACATTATTCCCTCTTTTATTCTTTATCAAGGACGCTAAATGCCAGCATGCAATCAGCTGACTAACTCCAGAATGCAGACTGTTTGCAAGAGTTGTTTTAACAAACTGTTGAACTGACAGCAGCATGATAAAGACCATCCAATAAATGCAGTATGTACATGTAATATAAATCAAGCCCGTATTTCTCAGTGACTGATAGAGACAAAGAGAGTAGATCATCCAATAAGTACAAAACACTACACGCGCCAGATCCTCAGCTGGTATAAATCAGTGAAGTTTCAATGAAGTAATACTCATACAGTAGTAGCATAGGTGCTGTGTTTGATGCAGGTTCACGTGTAACATTTTATGACCATTATTTAATAAGCTGATTTGCATATAACCACATACTCTTTAAATAAAAGAAAAGGAGTACTTGTGGCACCTTAGAGACTAACCAATTTATTTGAGCATGAGCTTTCGTGAGCTACAGCTCACTTCATCAGATGTATACCGTGGAAACTGCAGCAGACTTTATATACACACAGAGAATATGAAACAATACCTCCTCCCACCCCACTGTCCTGCTGGTAATAGCTTATCTAAAGTGATCAACAGGTGGGCCATTTCCAGCACAAAGCCAGGTTTTCTCACCCTCCACCCCCCCACACAAATTCACTCTCCTGCTGGTGCTAGCCCATCCAAAGTGACAACTCTTTACATAATCAAGTCGGGCTATTTCCTGCATAGATCCAGGTTTTCTCACATCCCCCCCACCCCCATACACACACAAACTCACTCTCCTGCTGGTAATAGCTCATCTAAACTGACCACTCTCCAAGTTTAAATCCAAGTTAAACCAGAATATCTGGGGGGGGGGGTAGGAAAAAACAAGAGGAAACAGGCTACCTTGCATAATGACTTAGCCACTCCCAGTCTCTATTTAAGCCTAAATTAATAGTATCCAATTTGCAAATGAATTCCAATTCAGCAGTTTCTCGCTGGAGTCTGGATTTGAAGTTTTTTTGTTTTAAGATAGCGACCTTCATGTCTGTGATTGCGTGACCAGAGAGATTGAAGTGTTCTCCGACTGGTTTATGAATGTTATAATTCTTGACATCTGATTTGTGTCCATTTATTCTTTTACGTAGAGACTGTCCAGTTTGACCAATGTACATGGCAGAGGGGCATTGCTGGCACATGATGGCATATATCACATTGGTGGATGTGCAGGTGAACGAGCCTCTGATAGTGTGGCTGATGTTATTAGGCCCTGTGATGGTGTCCCCTGAATAGATATGTGGGCACAATTGGCAACGGGCTTTGTTGCAAGGATAAATTGTTGAAATCATGGTGGAATTCCTCAAGGGCTTCTTTTCCATGGGTCCAGATGATGAAGATGTCATCAATATAGCGCAAGTAGAGTAGGGGCTTTAGGGGACGAGAGCTGAGAAGTGTTGTTCTAAATCAGCCATAAAAATGTTGGCATACTGTGGGGCCATGCGGGTACCCATAGCAGTGCCGCTGATCTGAAGGTATACATTGTCCCCAAATGTGAAATAGTTATGGGTAAGGACAAAGTCACAAAGTTCAGCCACCAGGTTAGCCGTGACATTATCGGGGATAGTGTTCTTGACGGCTTGTAGTCCATCTTTGTGTGGAATGTTGGTGTAGAGGGCTTCTACATCCATAGTAGCCAGGATGGTGTTATCATCAACCCCTTCAACGCATTATTAAGGATCTACAACCTATCCTAAAGGATGACCCAACACTCTCACAAGTCTTGGGAGACAGGCCAGTCCTTGCCTACAGACAGCCCCGCAACCTGAAGCAAATACTCACCAACAACCACATACCACACAACAGAACCACTAACCCAGGAACTTATCCTTGCAACAAAGCCCGTTGCCAATTGTGCCCACATATCTATTCAGGGGACACCATCACAGGGCCTAATAACATCAGCCACACTATCAGAGGCTCGTTCACCTGCACATCCACCAATGTGATATATGCCATCATGTGCCAGCAATGCCCCTCTGCCATGTACATTGGTCAAACTGGACAGTCTCTACGTAAAAGAATAAATGGACACAAATCAGATGTCAAGAATTATAACATTCATAAACCAGTCGGAGAACACTTCAATCTCTCTGGTCACGCAATCACAGACATGAAGGTCGCTATCTTAAAACAAAAAAACTTCAAATCCAGACTCCAGCAAGAAACTGCTGAATTGGAATTCATTTGCAAATTGGATACTATTAATTTAGGCTTAAATAGAGACTGGGGGTGGCTAAGTCATTATGCAAGGTAGCCTGTTTCCTCTTGTTTTTTCCTACCCCCCCCCCCCCCAGATGTTCTGGTTTAACTTGGATTTAAACTTGGAGAGTGGTCAGTTTAGATGAGCTATTACCAGCAGGAGAGTGAGTTTGTGTGTGTATGGGGGTGGGGGGGATGTGAGAAAACCTGGATCTATGCAGGAAATAGCCCGACTTGATTATGTAAAGAGTTGTCACTTTGGATGGGCTAGCACCAGCAGGAGAGTGAATTTGTGGGGGGGGGTGGAGGGTGAGAAAACCTGGCTTTGTGCTGGAAATGGCCCACCTGTTGATCACTTTAGATAAGCTTCAGAGGAACAGCCGTGTTAGTCTGTATTCGCAAAAAGAAAAGGAGTACTTGTGGCACCTTAGAGACTAACCAATTTATTTGAGCATGAGCTTTCGTGAGCTACAGCTCACTTCATCAGATGTTTACCGTGGAAACTGCAGCAGACTTTATATACACACAGAGAATATGAAACAATACCTCCTCCCACCCCACTGTCCTGCTGGTAATAGCTTATCTAAAGAAAACCTTGATCTATGCAGGAAATAGCCCGACTTGATTATGCAAAGAGTTGTCACTTTGGATGGGCTAGCACCAGCAGGAGAGTGAATTTGTGTGGGGGGTGGAGGGTGAGAAAACCTGGATTTGTGCTGGAAATGGCCCACCTGTTGATCACTTTAGATAAGCTATTACCAGCAGGACAGTGGGGTGGGAGGAGGTATTGTTTCATATTCTCTGTGTGTATATAAAGTCTGCTGCAGTTTCCACGGTATACATCTGATGAAGTGAGCTGTAGCTCACGAAAGCTCATGCTCAAATAAATTGGTTAGTCTCTAAGGTGCCACAAGTACTCCTTTTCTTTTTGCGAATACAGACTAACACGGCTGTTCCTCTGAAACCTTTAAATAAAAGCTGCATGTAGATTTCACGCTGGTGAAAGGCAGCCATGGTGAATGGAGCCCCCAGTTTATCTACAGGGAAGCAGCAGGGCAAGCTTCTCATACACGCTGTCTGCAGGCATCAGCTCTGATCTGGAAAGGAACTATTTTTAGGAGTAACAGATAGTTCAGTCTACATGGGCCATCATGTGTTGGCCTCTCTGCTGAATCTGCCCATTAGTGCAAAGCATGGTGCTGAATTTACAATGTGGAAGCTGGAACTGAGACCCACCAAACTCATGTCATATAGTGGCTACCAAATATCCATGAGATGGGAACAACTTTTAAACCCTACTGACTTCATATTGGCAACCTACAGGCAAAAGACTCTGAAGCTCATTAGCAATGTCCTAAGGCATCTAATCCTCCAATAAGTGCTAATGTTACACCTTTAAGGGTGACATTTGTTTTCTGGAAAGTTAAGTTTGTTCAAACAAGTTCTGACCTTTTGGAGCTGTCACAGGAGCTTTACGCTATCTCGACATACAGACAAAATCTCCCCAAAATTGCACTCTGTCTCCAGCACACTCAGACTCTGCCATTCTGGAGGGACAGCTCCCATTCACTAAAATATAAACTAAATCAAATATTAACACTACAGAGAGGGTGACACTATTTGTGAATGAGTATTAGAAAGTTGGGTATCAGGATTCATAGCTCTGGGAGCAGAGTATTGTCTAGTGGTTAGAGAAACTACAGCCAAAAGAAACAACCCTGTTTGGGTTGTCTGCAAGGACTGAACTCCAGATCTATGAGCACAAGGTTCTACCACTTGAAATACAAGATTACGCACATTGAGAGATAGTAGCAGGCTTATGAACCTCTATATGTGGTCTAACCATTATAGGGACAAAGTCCCACATTGTGTTAGCATGGGTTAGACATGCATAATTTTGACCTTTTCCTTCAAAAGACAGTATGGCAAAAGTAAAGGAGTACTTGTGGCACCTTAGAGGCTAACAAATTTATTTTGAGTTAGTCTCTAAGGTTCCACAAGTCCTCCTTTTCTTTTTGCGAATACAGACTAACCCGGCTGCTACTCTGAAATATGGCAAAGGTGAATGAGATTTAGAGAAATAAATTCTATTCCCAAATCTGCCCACAGTGCTCTTTCCAACATCTCTTTATAAAACAGATGACTGACAGTTGCCTCCCCCAAAGGTTGGGGTAGGAAGCCTTGCTTAACAAGGTCATGAAATACACAGAAATATCAGAACAGTGCGTAGAAAACCTGAGTTTAAAAACCATACGTATGCTCTTGGCTTGTAGCTCAGTGCACCTTCCCTAGGCTACAGGGCACTGTGTCGGGAAAGAGTCAGTGCAAACGAAGGGACATTTTACCACTTGCACAGAAACATGGGACAGGCCTGTGAAATGTGCAAGTGACATGAGAGCTGTGTGACATTTGGCAGGCCCATATTATGGACTAGAGTGTGACGTGCTACTCCGGAAGTAAGGGTGTCACAGTCTGGCCTAGAAAAAAGGCCGGTCTGGAGAGCATAGAAAAGCGGTGGTGAAATCCCAGTACAATTTATTACAGCCACAGACACACCATATTGTAATCTGCAGCATCTTTCGTGAAGCTTCTTTTTTTTTTGTAATGGCTCTGAAGAAAGCAGGGACTTATCAAGCCTGATGTTAGGCACGTCTGCTGCCTTAGTTTCTGCCTCTTAGACGCCATAAATTCACATAAGTTTTCATGTGTCAAATAATTCCCCTTCTTGGGGTCTGGGTTCATTATTTCATTCTCTCTTAGTTTTCCCTCATTCTGGATCTTCACTCATTTCAAAGGCCAATATCAAGACTTTTCAGTTCTTGACTATGCAAATAAGTGCACAAAGTGCATTCAACTTTGCACTGGAATTCCCAGCACCAACATTGCCAGTATCATTCACAGTGATCAAAGAACTTAAAAACAAACTACACTATACACAACCTTAATGACAACTTGCTAATTGGTTATTTCATTATACAACATATTATTCCCAGAAAAAAGTATGTTAAATTGAATTAAGATTGAGGGTATGTTGAGAAATTTAGAAAAGATAAATATTACAAGGATGTTGTAATTATCCCCCAAACAAGCATTATAAACCTAGGAAATTCAGAGTTATACTTAAAGAAACCCAAACAGGTTAAGACAAGGAAATTCACTGTTGGGGCACCCAGACAACCTTAATTCTGGTGGTGATACCATGCAACAATTATGCAATTTTGCTTAATGCATGATAGCATTTGTAGTCTCAGATAAGATTAAACTGATTTTTAAAGACAGATTTTTTCCTTTTTCAACACCATATAAATGTACATAAGAAATGTAAATGTGTATGGTTTTTATTGTATTGTAGAGATGATTTGATTATTTTAAAATCATAAGGTAAATATAGAAAGGACACTTGGCTATGTTCTTGAGACAGAAAAATATTTTGAATATGTAATCAATTTTGAACCAAACCACAGATCTCAATACCATGAAACTGTTAGTGAAGTTCAGTCCTGGATTCAGATTTGGTTTAAAACTTTGCTTCTTCGGTCCACTTTGACTTAAAAAACCCAGCTGAAATATAATTGGATCACCTGTTTGTACACTGTATATGTAATCCTGGAATCACAGATATTATGGTTATAAAATGACACGTCTTCAGAACATAATTACATGATATAAATGCCTAAGGTGTAAATAATACACCCTTTAAAACAGTTATGAATGTATAATTAACGAATGAAATTATTCAAGTATGTTGCCTACATACCAGTAATAGTCATTACAGAATAGCCTACGTACAAGTTTAACCTGTTTACAGCTCTTTTTATTTACATTATTTGTCATCCTAATATTTGTATCTGTTCTAGGAAAACAAACGTCCCCCAACCCACCAAAAACATAATACAAAATAAAGAGAAATAATTGACACTAAAGGCAAAACACAGGCTTTGTTTCGTTAGCCAAGTGAGGTTATGAGGGAAGAGAGTGTAGCAGGTCCAGCTGTAGGGAAGGTCCTTGAGCAATCTTGACCGTACAAACCAGGTTGGCTTGGAGGAAGCTGTGGGGGGGAACACATTCTGTAACACGCCTTGTAACACAGCTATTTTAAAAGGGAGCTACATGCTCTCGCTCCCCCTTTTAGTCCTTCTGTAAAAGGCAGTATACGCAGAAGGGGACTAGGAGTCTGACTTCATCCCAAGGAACATTAGCATTCCCCATAGCCTAGCACTTGAGGGAGTACTAGGTTGGAATCTTGCACAGTTGCTGTGTGTGCTGCCCTCTTTCAAAATTAAGGCTGGTATTTCTTTCTTCATTAACACCCAAGTCTCAGCAATGTGAGTTCAGCCCTAAGACTGAATTTCCTTTGTTTACATCAGTTTAAGTAATCTCTTGGCATAATTTAAACACATTGTAATAGTACAAAAATGGGTGTGACATCACTGACATCAGTGGATTTGAATTTACTTACACCAGGGCCGAATTTGTTCCAGTATTTTTGCATTTAAAGGCAATGTGTAATATCAGAGCAATGCACACTTTCTGGCACTGTATCACTGTTATTGGCACAGATGCAATTGTTTGATATTGAGTATTTCTGAGTGATTTTTTCTTGCCAGCTTTCTATCTGTAACTTTGGACTCCAGGTGATATTTAGTGGATGCATCTGCCCAGCAGCTTTTAAGCTTCATTCTAAATGTAGGTCAGTGGTTAAAATTTATCAAAATAAGAAATGTTAGTGTCTACTATAACAGGTATCAACGTCAACTGGTGATATGGTTTTGTGTTATCTTAAGATGACAATTTGTGCCATAATAAACTGTATATTTTGTGTGTTTACACACACACACACAAAGAGAAAGAGAGAGAGAGAGAAAACCTGGTGGTTAGGGCACTCATCGGGGGGGGGGGGGGGGGGAACACCCCTGTTTCAGTCTCTACGCCAATGAATATTTAAATATTTATACAAAGTTGAACAACTTCAATAGGAGAGATTGAGAGAGCCAGACCCCAGAATAACCTATTGTCCAGTGTTTAGGGCATTCAAGTACAATGTGTGAAATCTAAATTCAAATCCCTGCTCTGAATCAGACACACTGGGGGCTTGAATCCCAGTCTCCCACATCATAGAATCATGGAATATCAGGGTTGGAAGGGACCTCAGGAGGTCATCTAGTCCAACCCCCTGCTCAAAGCAGGACCAATCCCCAACTAAATCATCCCAGGTGATGCCCTAACCATTGGGCTAAAAGATATAAGGGGGGCAGTGGCACTCCTCCTCCTGCTATTTTGTGAATGGTGTTTCCAGGTTTCCTTGCTTGTAATAAAATGACTGAAAACAAAGTGAACTAATTTTTTCAAGGGTGGGGGAGGAGGAGGCCATTGTTGTTTGGTTGTTTTTTCTCCCTCATCAAACAAGCAAACATTCATTTGGGGTCAATCCAAAACTTTTATTTTATTTTATTTTTCAGTTTGGCCACTGAACTGAAAAATTAATTATTTGCACAGCTCTGCTTGCCAGCTGCAAATTATGCTCTATGAAAACATTAAACAAACATGAACTGGAGTGTGGATTTAAAACCAAAACAGCTAATCTCCTCCCCTTATATGTGGAAATACCAAGATCCTTTGCTTATCTCCCATCCACAACCAGGTCTCTCAACCTCCCTTCCTCCTGCACACTTGTGCCCGCAAGGGCTGCGGGAGAGATACCAGCGAAAGGAGAACATTCAGGCCTAAGAACAGTAAACTGTGCTTTATTGAAGGAAGGAAGAACTTATGCTCCAATCTGCACGGGGAGCCCCCAGGACGCGCAGAGCGGCTGCAGGGGACTCTGGCCGTTCGGGACAGCTGACCAGGCAGGACTCCACCGGGTGGGGGAGGTCATCTGTGGCGCTATATTCTCCGCACTTGTCTCGGGGTTGCGTGGGGTCAACAGCTGGCTACATTCTTATATATATAATTTATGCTTATTACATAAACTGACTCAATTACAAGCAAAAATATGCTGAGCTACGCTACAATATCTTTTGGCAGAGTCTGTCGGACAAAGTTCATTGAAACTGCCTGCATCCTCCACTTACATCCAGTCATGTAGCTCCTCGCCAATCTTCCGCAACCTTGCCCCTACACTCCACCCCTTGGCAGACTGAGGTGTATTAGTTACTGCCTCCAGCGCACTTTGAGCGTGCGCACTGGTTTGGGGGTTGCCAGTCGGGGCAGGAGGGCGGAGGAGCAATTCACACAGCATTGAAGAATGACAAACACACATACAAAGCCCAGTAGTCCAATCAATAACAAGAGCCCGATGCGTCTCCCCCAGGCCCCGAGATCCAGAAGCCAGGAGGTTAGCCACCGTCAAGGGTCATCCCATACAGAAGACTCAGAGCCCACATCATGTAACACCTTCAAGCACTCCATCATATTATGAACATCAGTCTTGATGCGCTTATCCTGATTTGAGTAAAAACAATAACTTTCATTAATCAAGGCACAAATGCCACCTTGAGCGGCTAATAAGTAGTCCAACGCCATACGATTCTGTAATACAACCTGCGACAAAGAAGCTACTTCTAATTGCAGGGCTTGGATTGCATCTATGGTATTGTTCTCTATAATCTCCAATATGGCTGAAATATTTACAATAGCCCGCACCAGTTCGGCCACCCTTACCCAGGGGAGGAAAGCGCAGACAAACTGATGGAAGCCTGTGGGTCTCTGCACAATGGGATTTGGGCTCCTTTGCGGACGTGCTACCAATATGTAATTATGCACTGCATGAGCATGCATGGTTTGCATTCCATACATATAGGAGAGGCGCCGTCCCAATGTGCACCGTCCACACCATTGGTTGGGTAGGGTTTTATATGCCCAATGGCCCAATAGCCAGTATAGCCCTGGTACTCCTGCTGTGGGAAGCCATGCGTTATCTGAGGCATTGCAACACCAACTATCAGAGCTTTGGTTACACTGAGACCAGTAATGTGCACGCGGGGTTTGCCCGCGCCTAATTATGCTGTGGGGCGTTCTCCATACGGGGGCACCGGCATTGTAGGAATACAGAAAACCATGGGTATGTAGTCCCCACTCGCCCCAACGCCACCACCAATGGCAGAGGGTGGTGCCATTGGTATAAGGCAAATTGGTTTCAGAGGAACAGGAGCAATTGTCACTCGAGACCCACGCCTCTCCGGCCATCCACTTACTGTGCATTTCCGGTGGGCCAAGAGTAACGTTAAACTGCCCAGTGTCTGGCAGGTATTCTGCTACCACTGCGCACGAGGAAAGGGGAAGTTTTCCAACGGGACGAGCGGTGTCCGTCGCTGAAGGCCGCTGAACACACCAATACGCGTCCCCCCGTATCACTACCGGTGTCCCTTGGCGCCGGTAAGGGGGCGTTTCATTATACTTAGTGAGAAAGGTGGTGTCGTTAAGGGCCCAGGATTCATTCCATGGCACTGCGGCCCATGGAATACCGGTGCTTGCCAATTGGGGGGCATGTGCGCAGTACTAACAGTCAGACTTGTTACCTGCTAGTGCCACCGATTGCATCCACTGGTCGGCTGAGTTCTGGTGCCATGTGGCTTGGGCACCTATTGCAGCTAAAGTTAGTTCGAGGCTCATGCCATAGAGAACACACCGTAGGGCCATCGCAGGCGTTGGCCTTCAGGTGGCACGACCAGGACGTTCCACGGACCCGCCCAACTGCAGTGCAGCAGTTATGGTTGCCTGGAAGAAAGACGCTTAGAGGGCACATAGATTGGGGCGTCTTCCCCTTTTAGCAGTACGAGGTGAGTGTCCCTGGGACCATCAGCTAGGATTTCCCCTTCGAGAAATGTTATGGTGGGGTTATGTTTGGTGGGGTCATGCACCCAAACTGCACGTCCAGTCGAGCCGAACCCTCCTGCTCAAGTAGTGGGTGCAAGCGCATCCACCTCCTGGATGTCAGGCAACCCAATGAGCTCGCAAATCAACTTCACAATACATTCACCTTGGGGGAGGGTTACTGCCTGTGGGCCATTGTGAACCAATAGCACCTTAACCTCCCTGGTATTGTTAGCGTCAATTACTCCTGCCACAACATCTATGCCTTAAGGGCCAGACTGCTGCGTGGGGCAATGTGCCCTTAATAGCTTTGTGGGAGCCCCATGGCTAAGCCAGTACTTCCAAGGTTCCGGCTATTGGGCTGTAGAGTGAGGCCCTCTTGAGGGACCCGCAGATCAAGACCAGCACTTCCCAGGGTGGCCCGAATGGGGAGGCGGGCTTGCGGATGCAGGCATTGTACTCGCAACACACGGGGCCGCTTGATGACCTCCCACTTGAATCTAGCGTACGGGGTGGAGCCGTATAGAGGGCGGTCACTGAGCACAGCCGTGGCCTGGCGGAGATTACGGCTCCACTCGGCCAGGGACTCAGTGGGAGATGCTTAAAGAACAGTTACGTAAACTAAGCCGTTCATGCATTCGATGTGCCTGGCGCCCTGTGGGTGGTATGCGATGTGGAACACCCATGCAATCCCCCGTCCCTTTGCCCATTCTCTTACTTCCATTCCCATAAAATGGGTTCCCTGGTCACTTTGCACCTCAAGGGGGGATCCGTAGTAGCAGATCAGTTCTTCCAACCCCTTTATAGTCTGCTCCTTTGTGGTGCTTGCACATGGGTATACAAAGAGCAGACCTGAATATGTGTCTACTGCAGTTAGCACGTATTTATGTCGCTGACTTCCGGGCAGCAGACCGATGTAGTCCACCTGCCATACTTCCCCAGGTTTCTGACCTTGCTTCAGGTACCCCTTCTCTGCTTTTAAGCGCTGGGGGGAGAGCCTGGTACACTGTAGGCAGTGCTGACGGGCATCCCGCTGCACACCGATCGTGGTCTGCAAGCCACAATCAATGGCCCGTTGCATTACTTTTTCCCCTCCCGGATGACCACTCTTTTGATGTATCCACTCTGCCAGGCCGGGGGCAGCTGCTACATATATTGTGACTATGTCATCTACCTCACTGTTGAACCGGGCCTCCTCTGATTTCCCTGTCAGGTGGGTGTCTACATGACAAACAGCAATGGGCCTCTGGCTACAGGCATCCCAAATGGCAGGCCACATGTTGTAACCCCAAAGGGGCTTGTCATACACCTTCCAGCCAGCCGCATGCCAGATGGCCATCCACTGTGTCATTCCTTTGTAGACTGCCCAGCTATCTGTATACAGATAAAGGGGCCCTGGGTTCTCTGTGATGGTCATGAACGCTGCCCGTAGCTCAGCCCACTGGCTAGACAAGCCAGGGCTGGTTTTGAACAGTATTTCCTCAAGGCAGGGATTATATGCGGCCGCTCGCCACCATCGTTCTGCCCCCCGTACGAGGCTGATCCATCAGTAAACCACACGACCTCTCGTTGTTGTTCGGTTAAGGAGGCATAGGGAGGGGCCTCCGTACAGGGGGGGTTGAGGCACTCCGACCGTGCGGGCATAAGTGTGCTGGCCCCCAAAGGGCAGTTCCTCAAAGGTGACAGCGCCCGAAAGCCATGCGTGCACATTGGTAATGCTTGCCTGGGTCATTTGCATATGCAGCTGCAGGTAGTGTTTCCACTTCCATAGGGTCTGAGTCTGGGCTTTCGTCCCAGATCCAACCCATAATTGGAAGTGGGGTACGCACCTTTACAGGCTCCGCGCCGGTTATGGACTCAGTTTGCTGCAGGGCCCACACTACTGCAAGCAGCTGCTGTTCAAGGGGTGTATAACACTCAGCCGAGCCTCATAGGGATCGCGACCAAAAGCCTATGGGCTCCTTTCAAGACAAAGCTTGCTGCCACAGCCCCCACGAGGCCACGTGGTCAACCACCGTTACCTCGAGTTCGAAGGGGGTGCCTCGTCTGCCTGGGCTCAGCACTGCGTGTTGGCTGAGCGTCTCTTTAGCCTGCTGGAAAGCAGCATGCTGCTTGACCCCCCAACTAAACGTGGCTTTCTTCCGGACTATTGCTTGTATGGGCTGCAAGATGTACCCTAGATGGGGAATAAATGTGTGCCAATACCCAAGGAGGCCCAGGAAAGTTTGGGCTTGGCTTACGCTAGTGAGCTCTGGGAAGTGGGTAATAGTTTCGATGTTTTTTTGTGGGATCTTACGTTGAGGCCCCAACCAAAGTATTCCCAAGATCACCACCTCCTGGCTGGGCTCCCGGATTTTACTAGGGTTGACAGCCCATCCCCTGGCTGCCAGAGCCTGCAACACATTGTTCTTGGCCTCGGCGAGTGCCGCCTCATGGGGCCCGCTCAGCAGGCCATCATCAATATAGTGCTCTAGTACCACTCCCTCCGGAAGAGTCACCTGCTCCAGGTCTCGACTAACCAACCGGTGGCAGATGGTAGGGCTATGCTTGTAGCCCTGAGGCAGCACAGTGAACATGTACTGCCGATCCTCCCATGTAAAGGCAAATTGATCCTGGCTCTGTGGGGCAATGGCAATGGAGAAGAAGGCATTTGCCAAGTCCACCATGACATGCCACTGCCCTACCCAGGTCGCAAGGCGCTCCATGATGGAGACCATGTCGGGAACTGCCGCTGTCAGGATTGGGGTGACCCTATTCAGGTTGCGGTAGTCTACTGTCATGCACTAGGTTCTGTCCTTTTTACAGACTGGCCAAATTGGGCTGTTAAGTGCATTCATGGGGGGGCGAATGATATCTGCCTGGAGCAGACCTTTAACGGGAATGGCTATTTCCTCATGCCCACCAGGTATCTGATACTGTTTGGTGTTGACCACTGTGGTGGGGGTTGGAAGCACCACGGGGTCCCACCATGGATGCCCCCGCAGCATGGTTACAACCGCTCAGACATACAGCGGGCGCCCAAAGGAAAGGATCCCCATCGGGTATTTAGGGTCTGTCCTCAGAGGAGGTCTATACCCAATATATATTCATGAATGGGGGCAAATAAAACAGTGACTCGTATGGGGGGGGCCTTCCCGATGGCCAGCCGTAACTGCATCGGCGCGGCCCAAATGTCCGCCCCTCTGAGGCCGCTCACTGTTACTGCATTATAATCACCTCTGCTCCCGTGTCCACAAGGGCCATTACTTGTTGTCGCCCCCCACTAGACCAGTAGATCTCTACTGGGACATGAGGGCGGTGGTCCCCCACTACATACCACCTTATCTCCAGGGCGGGGGGCGAGGGGGACCCACCACCCCGTCAATACTGGGTGGGCAGCTTCCATTCAACATAGTCTGCCAGCGGGGCAGAGGGTTGGGGCCGCTGGGAGGTGCCATCTACCTTGTTTTGGGGTCCCCTTGTCGTCGGGGCCCCTACCCTCTCCTTGGTACGCTGTTCCAGCTTCAGCTGTAACCAGCATTTTAACAGCTCAGCATTGGTTCTCCCATTCACTTCCCCCAGGGGTATCCCTGCTTTCAGTAGGTCTTTAAACATAGTATGGCGGCTAACCCTCTCCTTTTGCTTCACATTCATCTGCCGCAGCTTTGTGGTTTTCGTCATACTGTCAATTTCCATTAATTGCATCATGAGCTGCGCCGCATCCCCCACCGACCCTACGGCCCCGCCAACCATCGGCAGGATCATCGCCTTGAGGTGGGGGGGGGCGTTCCGCAGAAGCTGGGTGTGGATGGTACGGGTTAGCTCCACGACGTCAGGCCCTTCGAAATGCTCAGCAAAGATGCCGGTGATCATGCCTAGCTGCCGGAGCTGACTAACCCCCTCTGGGATGGAGGGCCACTGTTCCAACCCATCGTCCATGTCTGTGGGCGAGCTCCAGATGGTTTTTGACAGCCATGGTCAACCATGCCATGACGGAGGGATACAGATAATTCGCCTCGAAGTTGGTCCCTATCTTGAGACTCCTACGAAGGAGGGGGTCTGTGGTGAGCAAGCCCACCCTGCCTAGCTCAGCGGGGGTAAGGGTAATCGCATCCGCTCCGTCATCCCACAACCGTAGCAGCCAGGCCAGCAGCGACTCCTTGGGATGCTGCTTGAAATGCTGCACGAAATCCTGTATCTCGGAGGATTTATATTCCCAGATAAAATCCCTTCCTACCATTTGATCGTTCTCCCCGTGCGGTCCCTCGTATCGTGTCTCGACAATGGGCCGCAGTTGTGAGTACAATCCCGCCTTCTCACCTTCCCCCTCCACGGGGGACTCATCCTCGCTCGTCTCCCAAATGTCCCCATCCCAGGTCTCTGGATCCCAGTCGATTTTGCGTACCAGTGCGCGTACGGCAAGGGAACACACATCTTGCCATCCTCCCTTTTGCTGCCGGCGGTTCGCAATGCAAGCCGCCATAACAGCACAGCGCTGCTCTAACCAATCGGCCCGTTCGGCCGTACTAGTAATGACTTCTTGGGTTAGTGAACGGGCCTTGTTTGCTTGCTGCAAATCAGCCTCTAATCTTCCTATCCTCTGGTGCTGAACCAGCAGTGCCTCATCCACCGCGTGGAACGCAGTCAGGAAGACCCATCCCAGGTCCCCCGCTGCTTTTTGCTCCGTGGGTCCTACTTTGTCCAGCCGGACCTTGGATATCAGTTCCTCCAGCCTAACTGGGATAACCCCCGGCTCCTGCTCTAGCTCTGGCCATGCGGCAGGGGCAATCAACCCCACCAGCTTGCGAGCCACCAGTGCCCACTGTCCTGTGGAGGGCCACCCGGGGATGCGGCTCTCTCCCTCCCCCTTATCCTTCCTTCCCCAAAGAGGCATCCCTCCGCTGGTATCCTGTTCGTGATGCCAATTGTGCCCGCCAGGGCTGGGTGGGGGTGGGGGAGATATCAGCGAAAGGAGGACACTCAGGCCTAAGAATAGTAAACTGTGCTTTATTGAAGGAAGGAAGGAAGAACTTACGCTCCAATCTGCGCGGGGAGCCCCTAGGACGCGCGGAGGTGCTGCCGGGGACTCTGGCCATTTGGGACAGCTGACCAGGCAGGACTCCACCAGGGGGGAGTCCTCTGCGGTGCTATATTCTCCGCATTTATCTTGGTGTTACATGGGGTCAACAGCTGGCTACATTCTTATATATATAATTTATGCTTATTACATAAACTGACTTGTTTACAGGCAAAAATATGCTGAGCTTTTGGCAGGGTCTGTCGAACAAAGTTAATTGAAACTGCCTGCATCCTCCGCTTACATCTAGTCACATACTCAGTCCACCACTTAGCTCCTCGCCAATCTTCCGCAACCTTGCCCCTACAACACTCATGTTCTAAATCTAGCATTAATGTGCAGGACTTTCTACAGTATGCAACAAATAACAAGGCCTTCTCAAGCTTGCCAGCACACAGTACGAGGGTTGGTGCTACACCACCATAACAATAGTGCAGCATGTGCCCCTCTCTATAGCTGGCCAACATCTGGCACGGTGGATGGGAGTAGGGGAGGGAGGCAGGATCTTGTTCCATCTCCTCGGGCTAGGGACATTACTTCCCCCAGACCTTGTGCTCGGCTCTGGCAGAGGACCACAGATGGGAAAACTCCTTGTACCTTATATCCCCCATGAGCACCTTTGCAGACCCAGGGCACAATCTCATCCACAATGTTTATAAAGCTCTTTGAAGAAATAGAGAGCTACATAAGTGCTAAGTTTTATTATGATTTGTTGCTGTAATTGGCACCTACATTAGCAAAGAGGCCAGGGAGGCTGAACAACCCTTTAACCTTTTGAGGTGGTCATTCAAATTTAGAGCTAAAAAACACTGGCAAGGTGGGGTAGGGAAACTTGCATTGCTGCTGACCACACTGTACCCTATCTAAGGAGAAAGAGCAGACTCAGCTCTGCAGGGCTGTCAATCCAGCACCTTTCCCCAGCCAACATTAAATTCACTTAAGATAAAATCCACGATGACTAATTTTGTAATTACAAAGTGATGCGGTAAATGCTTCACCTGGGTGAGGCTATTTTTTGAATGACTGCATTTCTCTTCAGCCTGCCCTACTTAAAGTTTGTTGATATGCTATAATAAAAAAGGTGTAAATATTTTATAATAAAAAACAACTAAATAAATAAATGTTTCATGATTTTTTAAAATTGTCAGTACTCACTCACAGCCTGATCTTGTGATCTCAGCACTTCAATGGTTTGGGGCTTTAAGACAGGCCCAGGAATGTTGGTGTTTTTCCCCCCTTTCACCTACTTGTTTGTCCTGTATTTTCTGAGTCCAGAATGTTCTTTGTGTGTGAGATTGTAATCTTGGATGAATTGCTGCGTACCTGGACAAGTCTGTGAAGATACATGGTAATGCTTGCTGCATGCCTGAGATTAGAATTTGGCTCAATACCAGAAATGAAGAAACCAAACCCTACTCCAGCAGTTAAGAAACTTGGTCACATTTATTGTGAACGACAGTATAAGAATAAAGACAAAAACACTCTTCATTGATCCTTATTGATATGGAAAATCACACTAAGATACTTATTTGTGTTTCTCAATGTTTAAAAGTATACATAACTTTAAAATGAAAAGGTGGATGAGGTAATATCTTTGGTCTAATAAAAGATATTACCTCGCCCACCTTGTCTCTGTAATATCCTGGGGCTGTCACAGCTACAACTACACCACACACTTTAAAATGACAGTCACACAAGACAGTGCACTGAAGATTTATAAGGACTACTGTAAACTCACGTTCTCAGCTGCTAAATGAACTCATGCCTCTATCACATTTACCACATCAGGTTCATCTAGAACACTAAAATTTTCTGGGATATTGCTCCTACTGTGCTTATTATTATTGTTCAGAAAAATTATACACATCAAGTAAAGACTGACCATCATTATAAGTAAAGGGGACTAAGTTTTATAACCCTTTTTGTTAAGACACTAAGGCCCAAAGTCCTGATCCAACTCCCTTTGAAGTGATTGGGACAGGGAATCTTCCTGTTGACTTCAGTGTGAGGTGGAGGAGGCCTCCAATTTCTAAAAGTGGTCTTTAAATTCGAGTGCTCAACTTTAGGGAGATTTTCAAAGGCATATAGGGCAGTTAGCTCCCGAACTCCTATTAAAAGTCAAAGGAACTTGGGCACCTGACTGTCATTTATGTCTTTGAAACCCTATTCTCTGAAATAGGGTCAAGAGTGTCAAACCTAGGTGCCTAATCGTAGGCTTTTAAATCCATAGTTAGGTGCTTCTATAAGTGGCCTGATTTTTCAAATGTGCTGAGCACCCAGCAGCTCCCATTGACTTCAGTTAGCGCTGCTGGCTACTCAGCAGTTTTGGAAACCAGGCCATGCACTGAGATGTCTAAATATGGGCTTGGGCTTTAGGCACCCAATCCTGCAGGTCTTTGCCATAGTGTGTCTAAAAGTGAGAAAACCCCAAATGTAAGTAACCAGAATTAAAGGCCTCTTCTGAAAATTTAAGTCTACTCCTTTCAATCTCTGTATGATTTGTATCCTTTTTATTGGCTAGATTCAGCTATTATTTATTAATTTTTTTAATGTAAAATAAAGACAACCCACACTTCATCCTCCATTATTGTCAGGCTTATGGCATCTATCCAAATGACTGTAGAAGAGCACATATTAATTAAAAGATACAGTCCAATGGAGGTGCTATGGTGGGTAATAGAACTGCTTCCATTTATACAACAGTAAAGAGAATAATAATAAATAAAGAGATTAATAGGCAGTGGTGATTGCTGAAGCATACTTATTCTCTGCATTTTCTGTAAGACTTTTCCCTCAATAGAAAGCAATGTTTGGTGTGACTAGGAGTAATAGACTTCAAAAAGTTCTGATAAGCACCAAAAGATTTAACCAAACTGTGTGAAGTTTCTGTTTCCTGTGTCTTTGTAATGCTTAGTAAGCATCCAGGAATCAGGTTGGTCAGCAGAGAAAGCATAGCACTTTTATAAATGTACTAGTGCTTGGTTCAGTCTGCGTCTGCTCAGGTTTCTGTGAGCACTTAAAGAAAAGGAGTACTTGTGGCACCTTAGAGACTAACCAATTTATTTGAGCATGAGCTTTCGTGAGCTACAGCTCACTTCATCGGATGCATACCGTGGAAACTGCAGCAGACTTTATTTTTACACAGAGAATATGAAACAATACCTCCTCCCACCCCACTGTCCTGCTGGTAATAGCTTATCTAAAGTGATCAGCAGGTGGGCCATTTCCAGCACAAAGCCAGGTTTTCTCACCCTCCACCCCCCCACACAAATTCACTCTCCTGCTGGTGCTAGCCCATCCAAAGTGACAACTCTTTACATAATCAAGTCGGGCTATTTCCTGCACAAATCCAGGTTTTCTCACATCCCCCCCACCCCCATACACACACAAACTCACTTAATTTACATTAGACCTCCTTAGAGAGTTAACACAAACATTTGCACTGTTGTTTCTTCACTGGGAACTTGATATTTATCCTTACACTACCAGATTTCTCTACAGGTTCCACTCACTCCACTTTCAACCTCTGCTGACCAAAAAAGTGTGAGAATGGATTTGTGAATCAACGCAGGTTGTTTGCATGCAGTGAAGAGCACTCTTGCTAGCCACTGGACACAATCTACGTTTTTATCTCAATCCCCAAAGACCAGACATTAAATGAATTACTAATACTGATTTACAGCAAATTTCTTTGAAGGCTTGTACATTGATTATTCTGCTGTCAGGATCTCTTCATGACAGGAAAATAGCTTTATATATTATTAAATTATGTAACACGTACAGAAAGCATGGCAAATAATGAGGAAAATAAGCTAATTTTTATTTGTATAACTGATAGAGTCACATAACTACATGCTTACCCATAACCTGTTCACATGCTGGTACCTGTCCTTATAATTTTAATGTAATTATGTAGAATCTGCACCATGACTCACATAGAAAACTTCAAAGACAAAAATAAATATTTTTTTACTTGTGACACCTTAGAGACTAACAAAGACAATGAAACTCATTCATTTGTGTACTGTGTATTTCCTGAATTTAAACAGACAAGTTAATATCACAGCATCCCCCCCCTCCCCCCCCCCCTCAGCCCAGTAGATAACAGTTGCCTTCTTCCCTTTTACTGTAAACACTGTTTGGAAAATTAGGTAACTTCTTTGTGGAAATTCCACAGAAGTTAATCTATAACCTACATGTTTACAGGAGGCAAAGGTGCTCTCCCTCCACTTTGTTTAACAGATTTCCATTGAGTAAAGTGAATTATTGACTTTGAGCTGACAGGAGGGCTCTGTATCCTGTAATAGAAATTCATATAAATAGCAGTCTGTTCAATGCCTTCTCCATTACATGTGTATACAGGAGAGCTGCCTCTGGTAAATTCACATACAATTTCATTCTTCCCTTGTTTCCTGTAGATAATCTAGTTTGTAACATTCTTCCCTTCATTCTCCCCTCCACCCCCTTTTTTTTTAAATTCACCAAAGATCTAAAACACCAATTCTGGCAGGTGGTACTTTTTAAAGTGCTTTCCAGAAGCTGGCATAAGTAAAACTTAGCTCCATTGGAAAGATCATTATGTTCAGATTCTCATTCCCCACAATGGAAGGGATTCGAGGTACTGGAGAAGGACCAGCCCTATGGATTGATCAGAAGACCTGTTAGAAGGGCTTTGAAAGCTTTGAACAGGTATTCAGGTTAAAGGAAAGTCAATTCTTAGAGTTCTGTGAGTGTCAGTGCAGGGAAGATATCTTCTGATCAGCAGACTTTCCACCTTTCCCTCAGTTCCTGTGTCCCCTTCTCCACCAATGGGTTCAAGACACAGATTTAATGTCTGATATCTCGTGTCTCATCAATGGTAGAAACAAGAGCTTTTCACGAGGAGAAAAGGGAAATTCCCAGCCTCCAAATGGACCCAGCAATTGGACTGTAAACTTGGAAGGTTCAGAGATATCACTCTTCAAAGTAATTTTATTCTTATATTAAGTGATGGCCCCCAGGTGAGTCATCTGTGGGGACTGACACTGCAACCTCTGAACCTAAAACCACGACCCACGACTGCCTGAGCTAAAAAAATTGCAGGTCTGTTAGCTCAAAGGCTGTAACAAAAGACTCAAAATTCTATGGTCCAGCCACTTTGAGGGACAGAGTCCCATTGTGTAAGTGGGTGTTGCACTGATATATAGAAAAGCTTTTTTCCAGTCATATCTTGAAGTGTTAAAAATGTTACATGTTTCTTGACTGTCCAATTCCTGCACAGTTGAACCTAATTAATCAAGACTTCTAACTTCATAAACGAAGGAACTGAATATGATCCCAATTGTTCACTATTCATGAAATAATGAAGCCATTCCAAATGCATAGCAATACATCTTTATAGTCATATATTCCCTCTCTCTTTATATTATGCATGTATCACACAAACAACACCGACACGATGTTAAAAGAACATTATTAAATTGCAACGTCAAGCACTCAAAAGTTAGTTGCCTGGGTAACCTTAATCCAGCCCCCTCGTGCATATGCATTATAACGTACTCTCTAATTACATGATCAGACTGGTTTTTTTCCAGAGGATCCCAGCCTCACTGAGTGCACAGGATAGACAGCGTTCTCTTAGTGAGCCCCTGTTCACTATTTTGTATTCTCCTCATTGTCCAGTGTGTAGCCCCTTGGTGACTGCACACTATTCAAACTTTGCTGTGAAAAGACAGAACTATTACTTTCCTCATGGGCTTTTCTATGGCAGTCATCAATATAATGAGTGCTTCACAAACAGAAATGAATTTAGTTTCACAATGCCCCTGTGAGATGATGGGGTAATATTATCTCCATTTTACAGATAGGGAATGAAGGCAGAGATAAAGTTCCAAAATATCCCCTATTCTGGGTTCCCAGTTTGAGATGCTTGGAACTTGATTCTTCCAATTACTTAGCACTATATAGCACTTAATATGTTCAAAGCACTGCTCCCACTGACTTCAGTTGAAGCTGAGTGCGCTGAGCACTTCTGCAAAACAGACCCCAGAGTTTCAAGTCAGGCCCCCAGAAAAGGAGAAACACACAATTAAAGACCCCCTCTGAAAAGTTTGACTTAAGTGACTTGTCTTGCATCACACAGGAGCTTTGTGATGGAGGCAGCAACAGAATCCAGTCCTCTGGTGCAGCCCTCAGCTTCCTTAACCCTCAGACCATCCTCTGTCTTCCTGCAGTCGCTGGCCACACTCACCACACACCTTCCAACTTTTGCAACCAACGAAGCCAGGCACAGAGAAATCCCCTTTATTGCACAACCCTGATCCATCCCCAAAGCAGGTCCAGAGGCGGAGGTTCTGTGTAAATAATAGTATGTGATCATGTCATTAAAGACTGCATCATAATCAATATACAGAAGAATGCTGAATGAAGGTTGCACAGCCAACCTTAATTCCGGCATTTCCTAACTTCTGAGTACTTGTCTTTGCAATTTGAAAAATTGGGGGTGTGTATATATATATAGATACATACACACGCACACACAGAGTATATCATACATTCTTCCAATACTTCTTTCCATTTATATACTAGGTAATCATTGCACAATCCTCTTAATTCTAACACGTTTTTTTCTAAATTGGGGTATGAAACTGGTCACAGCTGCAGTTTAGCCTCGTGGATCTTGCTATTCAAAGATCCATCAGCACTTTTGCAGTGCTTAGAGCATTAAACAAATCCATAAAAATTGAGACACAATGACTAGACTTCCAAAATCTTTCTGCATTCATGTTGCTGCTACACTATGTGCAGCTCTGGACTGACTTCTGAGTCACTTCTTCTTTCAGGAGGGGTTTTACTTTGGTAGTGAGGCAGTGCTTGTAATAAGAATATGGTAATACTTTTACTGTAGATGTTATTCAAAAAGAATTTTAATAAAACCACCAATTGTATTACATCAGTACATCCCCTTAAGCCCCATGGAGATTTTCCTAAACAGAGCTAAGCCATTTGCCTCAAACATTTTATCTATTTCTGTTACTACACAAGTCCCCTAAATATTTCAGTCACTGCAGGGCCAACTGAAATGGTAAATTACCTAGTATACTAAAAGAAAAATGATTGAAAAGCATTATGCCTGGGTCCTGCTGAAAATGAGGTTGCTGGAATTGAAGATGACTGCAGAGAAATCAAAATTATAAGATTATCACCCACCAGCCAGTAATTTATATTGTTGCCTGTTTGCAACATTCCCGTATGTTTCTTTCTGTTTTTTTGTGTCCGATCAGATGTTCTGCTATTTCCATACCCACACATTGAAAGAGAGCTCACAAAGGATGGCCTCACCTGTTATTCTTTGCAGTGGAAATAGTTTGCAATTAGGTCACCAGAGGCTACTAGAGCTTTTGGAAAAGCCGATGGTAATACAATGAAAGCCTTTCTGAAAGCTAATACTTTACTTTTACATCTCTATTTTATATGCTTTCCTTAGTCTGAAATAGCTAGTGCTGGAGCCAGTGACTTTCATTAGACTGGAGATTTTACTTGGGAATAATGCTAGAAGCACCACAGGACAAGCTCAGGAGGTTCAGATAATGTTCAGATTTACTGACAAACTTATTCATAACGTTCTACCATGAAGGACAAATCCAAAGAACAATTAGCTTCTGCCACTACATGAATTATTTGTCTAACAAAACCACCAGAGCGTTAGCTATGATCCCATGAACTGACAATTCATAATGACGACATCCGCTTACAAAGAGAAGAGAGAAACAAACACACAGAATGGATTATTATCCTCTAGGATTATTATTTGTGGTTTGTGGCATTGTCGAGCTTGTGACACAGCTATTCAATTGTAAACGTCACCACTGGCTTTTATTTTAGATACTCTTATCGGAAAGAGACAGAAGCATTCTATTTTCAGAAAAAAACTTGAGTTCTGTGGGGTTTGCCAGAGGTTTTTCTACAGGCTTCTATAGACTGTTCTGCAGCTTAATTGTGAGTCAGGAACCAAAAATGTCTGAACTTCACTGATGGAGCTTAGACCTGGAATTTATTTAATTTGCATTTATTTTAAAAGCACCCATTCAAGGATCTAGGGCTATACCCTATAAAAATACACAAAGAAGGATTCTAATAGCCGTAACAGAAGGACTAATTGGTCTTCTTCATATCTGACGCCATCTAAACAAATATACAAGTTGCTTATTCTAGCAATTCCATGCAAAACAGGCTCCATCACCAAACCATCCTATATCCCTCATCTGCCCCTTTCAGGAAAATATATATATATGCCTAACAGTATGCCATAAAGATAAACAAATCAGGACCATCAGACCAAGACTTGCCATGAGCTTACTTTCTTTCTAGACCAGGGATGGGCAAACTTTTTGGCCCAAGGGCCACATCTGGGTTGCAAAACTGTATGGAGGGCTAGGTAGGGAAGGCTGTGGCTCCCCATACAGCCTGGCCCCTGCCCCCCTATCTGACCCCTCCCACTTCCCACCCCCTGACTGCCCCCGTCAGAACCCCAAACCCATCCAACCCCACCCTGCTCCTTGTCCCCTGACTGCCCTTTCCTGAGACTCCCCGCCCTATCCAACTCCCCCTGCTCCATGACTGCCCCAACCCCTATCCACATCCCTACCCCCTGACTGCCCCCCGGGGTCTCCCACGCCTATCCAACCCCCCCTGCTCCATCCCCTGACTGCTCCTCCAAACTCCATCCCATCCAACCCCCTGACCACACCGCCCCATCCAACCACGCCCTGCTCCCTGTCCCTTGACTGCCCCCGGAACTCTCTGCCCCTTATCCAACCCACCCCCGCCCCGCTCCCCGCCCCCTTACCATGCCCTCAGAGCAGCATTTCTGGCAGCCGTGCCACCCGGCTGGTGCCAAACATGCTGCCGCGCTGCCCTGCAGGAGCGTGCAGCCCCACTGCCCAGAGTTCTGCCCGCGCAGCAGTGGAGCTGTGGGGGAGGCGAGACAGCGGGGGAGGGGCCGCGGGCTAGCCTCCCCAGCGGAGAGCTCAAGGGCTGGGCAGGACAGTCCGCCGTAGTTTGCCCACCTCTGTTCTAGACCATGGGGCTGGTAGCTCTTGTACCCCTACTGATCACAATTACTGCATCACATTCATTTTGCCTAGGTCAGTCCTCCCTCTGCCCTCAAGAAGATGTAAAATCACAAAAGCACTTTCCTTGTGACCTTACAGTGATAACCTCTGGAATGGAGCATATGCCAAGAGATGGCTACAATCAATACATAAGTGATGGAATTTTCCCAAAATAGATTGACAATAAACCAACAGCCAGTTGCAACAAGCAGAAAATACCTATTAGCCCCCATCTGAGCTTTGCTACAAGGCAAAAGTGTTGATCTGGTCCAACCAACATCTTGATTTCCGGTTCAGGGAATTGGTCTCCCTCCTCCAGCATATCATGCATGCAAGCTCTTTCGTTTTGACATTTGCCAACACTAAAGAACTGTCAAAATCTTGGCCGAGTTTAATATAACTTTGGTGTGTTGCCTACCTCTCAGAATAAGTGGATGACTAGATGGATAACAAGAGTCCCCCCTTGGCTTTACTGTGACCAGACTTGCTCACTGTTTACCCAGGACTTGCCCCCAGAGTTGCTGGGCCTGAACTGTAGTCGCTCTTATTGTCAGACCCAGTGCCACATCTTTGCTTCCAGTGCCATTCAGGTATATTTTAGGCATTACACTGTGACCAGATGTGATCAAGTGTAGAACAGTAAGTGACATCAATGTGGCATTAATGTCTTAGGGGAAGGACTTCTTGCAGAAGAAAAATACTTATTTAAAACTTACATATTACCCAGAAATCCCAGTCAGGATTGGGGCAGTAAGTGTGCTACGTATTGTACAGACAGACACATAGACCTGGCTCTTTCCCTGAAGGGCTAACAACCTAAGAAACAGGCAGCCTAAGTATTTGCTTGCTTCGCACCTATACTTTAAGAACCAGCAAATTATGCTAACAGAAAGGCATCAAATATTTCCAGTAAAATGACCACATGAGTAGTCATATGTTTGCTGAATGCAGAATTCCCCACCAGGCATGTTAAAGAGGCTATCATGTTTACATCCCTGAGATGGAAGTTCACAAAATAAAAATAGCTTTTTGGGTGTACAATATTAAAATGGGAATGCAGGATTCTCTCTATTCTGAATCAAGATTCAATGGGAAAGGCAAGAGACTCTCACAGTGCAGCCATCATTGGTTCTTGGCTCTCTGTTGAAGGCTGCCCAAGAATAAACTAAAATGTGGTTACAGGAATGGGCATATTTTTGCTGAAATAGGTCAGAAGGGTGAAATACATTTTCCTCGGCCTTCCTAGTGAAAAGAGGCCACAGCATATTTCTGCTGAATTGGGCAGAAATGTTTATTTTTTTGCTTGGGAAATTCCTTTTTTTTTTAACAATTCATGAAGCTCTCTCAGAAGCAAGAGCTGCAACATGCTGTGTGCCAACAATTTAAGATGACTGAAGTTTGCTGTGTCTTCTATATTGTTTTGTATTTTGTAGTGTGGCAAATGGCTGACACTACTGTGGTGAGTCCTGCCCTTTTTCTTGGTGTGGTGGGTAATGGTGCTGCCCCTTGCCCCTATTCTTGGGTGTTGTGGGCTCCTCTAGTGCCCCAGTGGGAAAGAGAGGGGAGCGGGGAAGGGAACCAGGTCCTCTCTCCTACTCCGGGTCCCAGCCCCTTCAGCTTTGCAGGCTGCTTACCCTCTCTCCCCTTGGGTAGGGTTTCCCTTAGTCCTCTGTGCCGGGGGAGTCCCTCTGCTCAGGCAGTATTTCTCTTCCCCTCATCCTCTGGCTAACAGCAATACTCCTCCAAACTCTAGTCAGCTCTCCTTCCCTCTCTCTGTCTGACTGAAGCAGGGGGGGGTTATCAGGTCTTGGCAGGGCCTTAATTGGCTCCAGGGGCTCCAATTACCCTATAGTAACCTTTCCCTAGTCCCCAGGGAATAAGGCCTTGCTCATCCTAGGGTTTATATACCTCCCAACTACCACTGTCCTGCTGTTCTCTGGCCCTGCCGTATCACAGGTAGTTTAAAGCATGTCACAGAGTGATGCCTTACACAAAATTGTGTTGTAATTTATTTGAAAAATGCCTATCACAGACATTTAACAAAAGAACTGAGTACAAAAAGGATGGAAAAAGGATCATGTTTGTATATATGTACACATACATACAGGTTTCAGAGGAACAGCCGTGTTAGTCTGTATTCGCAAAAAGAAAAGGAGTACTTGTGGCACCTTAGAGACTAACCAATTTATTTGAGCATGAGCTTTCGTGAGCTACAGCTCACTTCATCAGATGTATACCGTGGAAACTGCAGCAGACTTTATATACACACAGAGAATATGAAACAATACCTCCTCCCACCCCACTGTCCTGCTGGTAATAGCTTATCTAAAGTGATCAGCAGGTGGGCCATTTCCAGCACAAAGCCAGGTTTTCTCACCCTCCACCCCCCCACACAAATTCACTCTCCTGCTGGTGCTAGCCCATCCAAAGTGACAACTCTTTACATAATCAAGTCGGGCTATTTCCTGCATAGATCCAGGTTTTCTCACATCCCCCCCACCCCCATACACACACAAACTCACTCTCCTGCTGGTAATAGCTCATCTAAACTGACCACTCTCCAAGTTTAAATCCAAGTTAAACCAGAACATCGGGGGGGAGGGGGGTAGGAAAAAACAAGAGGAAACAGGCTACCTTGCATAATGACTTAGCCACCCCCAGTCTCTATTTAAGCCTAAATTAATAGTATCCAATTTGCAAATGAATTCCAATTCAGCAGTTTCTCGCTGGAGTCTGGATTTGAAGTTTTTTTGTTTTAAGATAGCGACCTTCATGTCTGTGATTGCGTGACCAGAGAGATTGAAGTGTTCTCCGACTGGTTTATGAATGTTATAATTCTTGACATCTGATTTGTGTCCATTTATTCTTTTACGTAGAGACTGTCCAGTTTGACCAATGTACATGGCAGAGGGGCATTGCTGGCAGAGGGGCATTGCTGGCACATGATGGCATATATCACATTGGTGGATGTGCAGGTGAACGAGCCTCTGATAGTGTGGCTGATGTTATTAGGCCCTGTGATGGTGTCCCCTGAATAGATATGTGGGCACAATTGGCAACGGGCTTTGTTGCAAGGATAAGTTCCTGGGTTAGTGGTTCTGTTGTGTGGTATGTGGTTGTTGGTGAGTATTTGCTTCAGGTTGCGGGGCTGTCTGTAGGCAAGGACTGGCCTGTCTCCCAAGACTTGTGAGAGTGTTGGGTCATCCTTTAGGATAGGTTGTAGATCCTTAATAATGCGTTGGAGGGGTTTTAGTTGGGGGCTGAAGGTGACCGCTAGTGGCGTTCTGTTATTTTCTTTGTTAGGCCTGTCCTGTAGTAGGTAACTTCTGGGAACTCTTCTGGCTCTATCAATCTGTTTCTTTACTTCTGCAGGTGGGTATTGTAGTTGTAAGAAAGCTTGACAGAGATCTTGTAGGTGTTTGTCTCTGTCTGAGGGGTTGGAGCAAATGCGGTTGTATCGCAGAGCTTGGCTGTAGACGATGGATCGTGTGGTGTGGTCAGGGTGAAAGCTGGAGGCATGCAGGTAGGAATAGCGGTCAGTAGGTTTCCGGTATAGGGTGGTATTTATGTGGCCATTGTTTATTAGCACTGTAGTGTCCAGGAAGTGGATCTCTTGTGTGGACTGGACCAGGCTGAGGTTGGTGGTGGGATGGAAATTGTTGAAATCATGGTGGAATTCCTCAAGGGCTTCTTTTCCATGGGTCCAGATGATGAAGATGTCATCAATATAGCGCAAGTAGAGTAGGGGCTTTAGGGGACGAGAGCTGAGGAAGCGTTGTTCTAAATCAGCCATAAAAATGTTGGCATACTGTGGGGCCATGCGGGTACGTGGGGGGGTGGAGGGTGAGAAAACCTGGATTTGTGCTGGAAATGGCCCACCTGTTGATCACTTTAGATAAGCTATTACCAGCAGGACAGTGGGGTGGGAGGAGGTATTGTTTCATATTCTCTGTGTGTATATAAAGTCTGCTGCAGTTTCCACGGTATACATCTGATGAAGTGAGCTGTAGCTCACGAAAGCTCATGCTCAAATAAATTGGTTAGTCTCTAAGGTGCCACAAGTACTCCTTTTCTTTTTGCACATACATACAAGTGTACATTGTATATACAAAAATGAAATGTATTCTTGCAGATATGTGGCTAGCCAGTCCAAGCACTCCCCATAGTACCAGGGATACACCTGACCAACACTGCTAGTAACACTAGCCACTCCAAAAGGGAAAAGGAGGAAGAAGGATCTGGGAGTTGCAAAGAGAAGTGCACACTACACCCTGTTGAGGGGTTCCACAGTGGGAGAATATGGCTCTGCAGCTTCTCTAACATGGGGCTGTTGCTTCACACCGTAGCTGAGTATGGAAAACAAAGCTATAACTGCTAGAAGCTGCAACATAATGGTGTTGCCGAGTACTGCTCAAAGACACTAAGTTAGACACTACACAAAATGTTGCTGTTTGTTTGAAAATGTAAAAAACTAATTGAAGCAAAAGAAGGATTAGCAGCTCTGTGAAGTATTTACTGAACTCCCCTAGCTACAGAATACAGTTTCCTTGAATTTAATATCCTAATTGCAGCCACAATTTCTTAGAGCACTAGTATGCATGCTGAAGTCAGCTGAGTCAGTTTGCTCTTTATCTCCTGATTAAAGCCTGATAGTACAAAACAGTTCTGAGATACATAAGAAGTCAGGAAATACATTATTTATACTTGGACATTGTGCCCTAAGTTTCAACTGAAGCAACTCAGGTAGTGTCACAGGAGGGAGGTACAACAAACAGCTCCACTTTCAGAACCTCCTCTCTAATATTTCCCATGCTTACTTCCCTTCCTGCTCACATTTTCAAATCCCTTATTTACTAATATGTTGTCTTTGTACTCTCCTTCCTCCCTCTTTTCTTGGCAGGTGCTTTGACAGGAGTAATCATATGAATGCAGGTTTCTCTACACTTTGGTTTGGAAAAATCAGACTATTAAAACACTAGGACAAGTCTGCAAAACCCATGTAGTTGCATTTGGATGGCTAGTTTCTGCTGTTGCCTTTGGCTAGTTACCCCATTACTTAATAATGAAAAAAAGGTAATTTTGACTTTGTAGTGAAATAAATGGAGTTTTACCCGGATAAGCAAAAACAGAATAAAACTCTGATGTAACCAAATATTAATACTTTGCATTCTTATAGCATCTTTCATCCCATTTAAAATTACTTTAAAACACTAATGAATTGAATTAGCCTCACAATTAACTGGGAGGTACAATTATCCCCCATTTCATAGATGGAGAAAGTGAGGCAAATAGATAGTAAGTTACTTGCCCCGGTCAGGAATTCTGTCTGAAATGGGGATGGGCTTGTCTTCTCCAGAATCTGTCACCCAAGCTTACTTGTTCTTGAATTAATTTAACTCATTATTGACAGCAATCACTCTTCCTCTTTCAGGTTCTTATGTATAATTTTATAAAGCTATTCCTCCATCTCAACTGATCTGTCCTCTGTGTTATGCTCTGCTTTAGACAATTGTCCCCATAGTTATTTTTAGCTACCAACTGTATTACCCAGCATTGTGTTTCAAATGATACCACTACCAGCTGGATTACATAAAATATGCCATTCAGCCATTTGTTTGGGGTGGTGAACCTGAAAAACTTTCTGAGTAAAACTGGTAACAACAATATGAGGGGAAATGAACAGAGATTAATAAAAGAGTACCTCATCCATCTCACAGAGAGATTTCTTTGAAAAACTAGTCAAGCAGACAGAACATTGATTTCATAGTTGTGGAAGCAACTGTGGTAGATAGAACTGTAATGAATATACAGACAAAGAAAGGACTCATCCAGCTAATGCAAAGGCCATCACCTAAATTATAGATTTATTTTTTTTTAACAAAAGTTACATTCCTCCACCAAACCAAATGCCTCAGTTGTAGCACTCTTGAAAGGGAAACCCCTTCCTAAATTAGATGCAGCAGCTTAGATAGTGGCAGAAATTCTGCCTCAGGAAATTAGCCAGATAATTAAATATGTATCAACAGGAAAAGCCACATGCATAGATGGATTCCTAGCTGAGCTTTTTAAGCTATTAGTAGATACACCTTCTTCTGTGCTATTTAGACTCTTTAATGATGTTTTTAAGTCAATGGTAGCTAAAACAGAGTACATCTGATGCAAATATTA
Organism: Caretta caretta; assembly: GCF_965140235.1. NCBI lineage: Eukaryota > Metazoa > Chordata > Testudines > Cheloniidae > Caretta > Caretta caretta. The sequence continues at coordinate 84,820,702 of NC_134210.1, read as the reverse complement.
TTATCGGCTTGAAGGAAGGTAAACCAGGAAATCTGCACACCAGTTGCTATGCCATCTCAATATTAAAATATTTTCAAATTGGCAAACAGATTGGAAAAGTGCATAAAGTTCTTGATTAGTGGGGATCAAGTAAGTTTTATTACTGGCTGGCCCCTGACAGATACCATCTGACAGGTCATGGATGCAATCAGTGGAAGAATGATAGTGACATTGTCAGATGACACAACAGCTTGTGTCCAGGTCAGTAGGGACAAAGGTAAGGCCAAAAGTGTGGAAGGCAATGGGGTTTGGAATCTGACTTCTAGAATTGCATTTGTGCCAGGTGTGGAACTGAGACCACAATTTTTCATAAACAAAGGAAGATTTCCCCCCTCCTCCTCCCAACACCCCATTTTCTCCTTGGGAAAAGGACCCAGACAAGGTTGGTAAAGATACAAGTACAAGGGATGCAAGAGATAGACATAGCCAAATATATTGAAATGATTGCTATCTCTGGCAAATGCAGTAGAATCAGTAAATGTATCAATTTATATGCATAGGAATGTAGGAAAACAGAGATTAAAAGTGAACTTTGAAAAATTTGCTGCCATGATCATAGCTGAGAGAAAGGTTTCAAAATGAAGATTAAGAGCAACCTGCCCTTTCAGAGTACCAGTGAAAGACATGCAAAACTGGGCATAACCCTTACACCTGACCCAGCTCATCTTTTACACATTGTTTTTTTTTTTTTACCCTGATCAGATCAAATACAAAAAGATCTTTCAGACTGGTTAGGCTTAATGAGTAGCTGGCTGGAACATATCAGCATAATGCAGATGATGACCCTGCCCTTTGCCCAGTCAAAGCCCCAATCTTTTACAGAGGCTACATGCAGCTTTAAAAGATTATAGTTGGCAAAAGAAAATACCAGAAGTTCACTGAGCTATGCCAGTGAGGCCCAGAATGGCAGAAGGCTTCGGATTGCCTCCCTTTAAAACCAAACCATATTATTGGGAAATGGAATACAGATGGAATAAAGCAAGTCATCCCCAAAATCCCTAAAAAACAGGTAGGCCTGGCTGGGCAAAAATCTTGCTATCAAGTATATAGAGGTTTATATTACTTTCCATCTGGATACATTATTGTAGGCACTGGAGCTGGTGCCACCTGTAGTTGACAGGTTTCAGAGTAGCAGCCGGGTTAGTCTGTACCCGCAAAAAGAACAGGAGGACTTGTGGCACCTTAGAGGCTAAGAAATTTATTTGAGCATGAGCTTTCGTGAGCTACAGCTCACCTCAATCGGATGCATGCATAAATAAATTGGTTAGTCTCTAAGGTGCCACAAGTACTCCTTTTCTTTTTACCTAGAGTTGAGGTTGCCAGACACTTCCCATTGAAAGACCCGGTTTTCAATTGCTTATAACACTGTCAAACTGTAACCAAATAGGATACAAACTATGTACCTTTATTATAAACACTTTAGGGACATTTAATAATAACAAGCTACAATATTGATTGGGATTTTAAAGTAGCCTAAAGATTTTCAATGGATGTTGGGTGCCTACCTCCCTTAGGCTCCTTTAAAAATCCCAGCAATTGTGGATTTGTAGAATCACAGCAATGAAAAAGACCCTTTCCCTCTATCCCTACCAGGAATTACAGTCTCATTTCAAACACTTCCAATGCTAATCCCACTGAAAGGATAAGAAGAGTTTTACAGTCATTCATTTTACTGTTGAATTGGGGAAATAAGATCCCTAGGTTAATCAAAAATATTATATAGACTAGAATGGGCTCCATTCTTCAGGGGAACTATTGATGATCATAGCAAGATGTAATGGGGATAGCAATGAATATAAATAAGGAGGAAGAAAGGAGACTTCACTAAGGTAAATGTTTTTTTATTTACCAAAGTACCTGACACTTACTCCAAAGAGCTACCCTCTGATCTTTTCCTTTACCTTAACAATCTGGAACAAAGTAAAAATGAAAGCAAGACCTGTATCTCCCACTCTAACAACAACTGGATACAATCCAAACTTCCCTCCAAGAGACACCTATCCCGCTATTTGAAAATGGAAAACTGCAGGCCTTCAAAGAGTAAAGCAGCTAATTAAAGGGGAGAAATGGTTGGACACAGGCACATTACAAAGGACTTCCAATACAGGAAAAACACAAATATTTAAATTTAATTTAATTTAATTTTGCAAGTTATATTTCAAACCTCTGAGGAAAAGGTGGAAGTCAACAGGCCACATACAGAGACCAAAAGGTGATAATGAACTCTATAGAGGCGCCAAGGGCATCATTTCAAAATGCAATAGTGAACTTATTAAACCTGATACAGAGAACAAGGTTAATTACACAAATAAGCAGGAAAGGCGATATAGATAAGGAAATTCCCATTGAGCACTGATCCCTTATTTGACATATGGCAACTTTCCTTTCCATACATTTGTATAATAAAATACAATTATAAGTTACTATTACAGTGATAACATTGCCTCTTATGTAGAGATAATTTACAAAGATGTGTCAGACGGCTGCTGGAGAGAGTGTGGAATGAAGGTACCTTTATACATATTTGGCAGTATCAGCTAGAGCACAGGAACATTGGTTAAGTGTTTAAAATATCATAATGCATATAACAAAAGTGAGATTACCAATGCCTCCATTAGGATTGCTTTGGAGTCTTCAGTATGAAAAAAGCAGTGCACTCCATGACACAAAGGTGTTCTTGTACCAATAGGGAGTAACATTCATACATTCATACAACAAAGCCCGTTGCCAATTGTGCCCACATATCTATTCAGGGGACACCATCACAGGGCCTAATAACATCAGCCACACTATCAGAGGCTCGTTCACCTGCACATCCACCAATGTGATATATGCCATCATGTGCCAGCAATGCCCCTCTGCCATGTACATTGGTCAAACTGGACAGTCTCTACGTAAAAGAATAAATGGACACAAATCAGATGTCAAGAATTATAACATTCATAAACCAGTCGGAGAACACTTCAATCTCTCTGGTCACGCAATCACAGACATGAAGGTCGCTATCTTAAAACAAAAAAACTTCAAATCCAGACTCCAGCGAGAAACTGCTGAATTGGAATTCATTTGCAAATTGGATACTATTAATTTAGGCTTAAATAGAGACTGGGAGTGGCTAAGTCATTATGCAAGGTAGCCTGTTTCCTCTTGTTTTTTCCTACCCCCCCCCCCCGCCCCCCAGATGGTCTGGTTTAATTTGGATTTAAACTTGGAGAGTGGTCAGTTTAGATGAGCTATTACCAGCAGGAGAGTGAGTTTGTGTGTGTATGGGGGTGGGGGGGATGTGAGAAAACCTGGATCTATGCAGGAAATAGCCCGACTTGATTATGTAAAGAGTTGTCACTTTGGATGAGCTAGCACCAGCAGGAGAGTGAATTTGTGTGGGGGGGTGGAGGGTGAGAAAACCTGGCTTTGTGCTGGAAATGGCCCACCTGTTGATCACTTTAGATAAGCTAAAAGAAAAGGAGTACTTGTGGCACCTTAGAGACTAACCAATTTATTTGAGCATGAGCTTTCGTGAGCCACAGCTCACTTCATCAGATGTGTACCGTGGAAACTGCAGCAGACTTTATATACACACAGAGAATATGAAACAATACCTCCTCCCACCCCACTGTCCTGCTGGTAATAGCTTATCTAAAGTGATCATCAGGTGGGCCATTTCCAGCACAAATCCAGGTTTTCTCACCCTCCACCCCCCCACACAAATTCACTCTCCTGCTGGTGCTAGCCCATCCAAAGTGACAACTCTTTACATAATCAAGTCGGGCTATTTCCTGCATAGATCCAGCTTTTCTCACTTCCCCCCCACCCCCATACACACACAAACTCACTCTCCTGCTGGTAATAGCTCATCTAAACTGACCACTCTCCAAGTTTAAATCCAAGTTAAACCAGAATATCTGGGGGGGGGGTAGGAAAAAACAAGAGGAAACAGGCTACCTTGCATAATGACTTATCATTATTGGATGAGCTAGCACCAGCAGGAGAGTGAATTTGTGTGGGGGGGTGGAGGGTGAGAAAACCTGGATTTGTGCTGGAAATGGCCCACCTGCTGATCACTTTAGATAAGCTATTACCAGCAGGACAGTGGGGTGGGAGGAGGTATTGTTTCATATTCTCTGTGTGTATATAAAGTCTGCTGCAGTTTCCACGGTACACATCTGATGAAGTGAGCTGTGGCTCACGAAAGCTCATGCTCAAATAAATTGGTTAGTCTCTAAGGTGCCACAAGTACTCCTTTTCTTTTTGCGAATACAGACTAACACGGCTGTTCCTCTGAAACCTGTCTTTAGATAAGCTATTACCAGCAGGACAGTGGGGTGGGAGGAGGTATTGTTTCATATTCTCTGTGTGTATATAAAGTCTGCTGCAGTTTCCACAGTATACATCTGATGAAGTGAGCTGTAGCTCACGAAAGCTCATGCTCAAATAAATTGGTTAGTCTCTAAGGTGCCACAAGTACTCCTTTTCTTTTTGCGAATACAGACTAACACGGCTGTTCCTCTGAAACCATTCATACATGTGTCTAATTCTATGAAGTTATGAAGACAGAAATGAAATCTTAGAACAAGTACAGTCTCTGTAGATTTCTTTGATGTCCGAAATTGTCTGCTTCCAGTATTAAACAGGGTCTGGGAAACAAGGCTCATTTATAGATGCATGTCTGCAATTCCAAATCTTTTCGAGTATAATTCAATGATTCATTTTGGGTATTAACTTTGCAACTCCCTCTTGAAGCCACTATTTACTTGTTAGGACAATACCCTAAGACAGTTGTCAGTATTGTCTTTCTACTGGGACTTGTGCAATTATCTGATATTAGCAGGGAAATTTTTATAACATCAGGTGTGGAAACTACCTATTTTGCCATGGGAGGAGGAATGGAAACAACAGAAGCTGCATGTTATAGTAATGTCCAAATTATCCAAATCACCAAACAACAAATATTGAGGTCTGGGGATGACCTGGCAGACTTACCATGACTATGTAATGAAGCTTAATGCAAAAATAGAAAATTTTGAATATTTATCTGACTCTTGCAAATGTGTCCTAGCCTCAGTCATGGGCTGGAGAGGTATGTAGGAATCAACTACACAAACAAAGCCTTGCAATTCACAAAAATGTTATGGAGATACATTTATTTTTTAAGGCAATGGGAGATAATTTTTGTTCTTTTGCTTTTGAGTGGATAGTTTTTTTTTAAAGGGAAGTGAAAGATGTAAGAAAAGCCCAGGACAAAGAGATCAAAATACTATATATGTATTCAATATAAAACACTGCTTTTTAAGAGTTACTACTCTTTTACTCTGTGATATAGTACTTTGCATTTTGTCTTCTCAATAACAGTATTTGAATTTTTGAAACAAGCCAAAGCTTTCTGAAAGCTTTGCTTCACTTCTGCCAGCTAATTTAGTAATGTATGCAGAGAACTCCAGCAGATTCACCAGGCATAATGTTTGTTTCAGGCATCCATACAAATTGTATTTTACACATTTCTAAGTGCTGCACAGTCCTGATCTTAATGTTTTCACTTTCCCTACTTCTAACATATTCAAATATGCAGCAGGAGACAACATGAAAAGCAAAAGTAGATCCCCCAGAATTCTCCTGACAAAGTCATTCTGTCATTCACACAGCAGAGTATATTAGCAGGAGGGATATGAACTGAAGTAAATGGTAAATGTTCCTGTGATTCGCAGATTTGGATCCATTTAACTTTTGAGTGCATTAGGATTCACAAGCCTCCTCTTTAGCATTGTGCTGCATTTGAGAGTGATGTACAAGCTCTCTTATCGTTTTTTTTCATTCAGAGAATGTTTTAAGAGGGGATTAGAATGGAGAATTTGGAGACGCTGCGGACATTGCTGGGACATAAACAATAGCCAGTCCAGCAATACAGGCTGACTGTTAATATGTGGGTTTGCTTCACAATCACAAGCTACTTCTTTCAAGCGGTAACACACCTTACAACCAATGACACCATCCTCCATCGCCCATTCATTAAATTTTTAAACAAGAACCTTTGTGCTTTCTCCCATGCTGTCCCAAAGGAGCTCCCCTTAGACATCTGCAAAGCCTCTTCCTTCTTCTCCTTAAAACAATCCTTTGCCATGATGCCTACAAAAAATTTGATAACTGCTAGGTTGCTAGTGTGCTGAGACCACAGCCTATCCTGCTGACCAATATTGTCTCATTGTTTCTTTGTGCTCTGTCTGTATCCATCTGTTTTCTCTTGTTTTATGGTCAGATTGTAAGTTTTTTGTTCTTGTACAGTGCCTGGCATAGTGGGGTCCAGGTCCATAGCCAAGGATCCTGGGTGCTATGGTAGTATAAATAATAATAGTTCACAAAAAGTATTTAAGTACTCTCCAGACACAAAGTAAAGCATCTTTATATGACCCAGCTATTTAGTTATTTGAATAGTTCTTTTACTATTTTACTAATGGGAAATACATCCGCCCTCTCCCACCTAAAAGCCCTACCTCATAGTTCCTCTTTAAAGTAGAGGAAGACATTGCTTATAAATATGACTTCTGGCAGTGGCATTTTTATTATTACCCTTTTCATTGTGAGAGATGCCACATTCTCAGTGACCCTATACTTGTCTGCATCCACAAACATCATTGTGCGAAGAATCTTGGCCTACCGTAGGACTCTCACAAACTCTGTAGAAGCTCTAGTCAGTCTGAGCACCCACAGATTCTAGAATATATGAGCCCACATAGAACAACAGAGCTGGACTGTGCTGCTATCTCTACTGAGCCAAACCTGATCTGTGTGGGGTGGGGACGAGGAGCTTTCAGTATGCTCTCTGGGAGAGATGAATGAAGATGAGTCGTCTCCTGCTAACCCTGTTTGGCTTTGTGTCTTGAATGTGAAGCCTTTCTTCTGACACAGAAGGTAGATCCTCAAGGGACAAGCAAGGGAAAGATGATGAAGGCAGCTTCAGGCTGCAGTTGTCTCCAGGGTCTTGATTTACTTCGGTGGTTCCTTATTTTTGGTGGCTCTATTACTTCGTCAAAAAACCCCATTGCTGGATAAAACTCTTCTGATGACAGCTTGGGCAATATCTAGGGAGGCTAAAACATTAAAATATTCACCATCTCTAACAAATGCTCCCTGAAGAGGAGGCCAGTACCCAGTGAACCATTTATCTGAAATGGTCTCCACACAGTGCTTGAGGTCAGTGGCTTTTCCTGTTCTCTGTTATTTCAAAAAATCTTCAACATCAAGCCAATCAAGTCAGGGTAAATTCCTTTACAGGATCTGAAGGCCAAGTCAACCTCTTCACAGGGGTACTTGCCTGGGGTGCCTGCCACAGTGGTTTGAGCATTGGCCTGCTAAACCCAAGGTTGTGAGTTCAATCCTTGAGGGGGCCATTTAGGGATCTGGGGCAAAAATTGGGGATTGGTCCTGCTTTGAGCAGGGGGTTGGACTAGATGACCTCCTGAGGTCCCTTCCAACCCTGATATTCTATGGTTCTATGGGTGGATAGCACCTAATGGCTTGCTCTCCTGCAGGCAAAATTTTTTTCTTTTCTTCTGTCCTTTAGAATCAGCCAGGATGGGATAGGGTGGGCAGGGAGTGGTTTTTTTTCTTTGTTGGGGACTGGAAGAGTTAGGGTATGTCTACACTACGGAATAAGGTCGAATTTATAGAAGTCGTTTTTTAGAAATCTGTTTTATATATTCGAGTGTGTGTCCCCCCACAGAAAATACTCTAAGTGCATTAAGTGCATTAACTCGGCGGAGCGCTTCCACAGTACCGAGGCTAGAGTCGACTTCCGGAGCGTTGCACTGTGGATAGCTATCCCACAGTTCCCGCAGTCTCCGCTGCCCATTGGAATTCTGGGTTGAGATCCCAATGCCTGATGGGGCTAAAACATTGTCGCGGGTGGTTCTGGGTACATATCGTCAGGCCCCCGTTCCCTCCCTCCCTCCGTGAAAGCAAGGGCAGACAATCGTTTCGCGCCTTTTTTCCTGAGTTACCTGTGCAGACGCCATACCACGGCAAGCATGGAGCCCGCTCAGGTAACCGTCACCCTATGACTCCTGGGTGCTGGCAGACACGGTACGGCTTTGCTACACAGTAGCAGCAACCCCTTGCCTTGTGGCAGCAGATGGTACAGTACGACTGGTAGCTGTCATCGTCATGTCCGAGGTGCTCCTGGCCACGTCGGCTGGGAGCGCCTGGACAGACATGGGCACAGGGACTAAATTTGGAGTGACTTGTCCAGGTCATTCTCTTTAGTCCTGCAGTCAGTCCTAGTGAACCGTCTTATGGTGAGCAGGCAGGCGATATGGATTGCTAGCAGTCGTACTGTACCATCTTCTGCCAGGCAGGCAAGAGATGAGGATTGCTAGCAGTCGTATTGTACCATCTTCTGCCAGGCAGGCAAGAGATGAGGATGGCTAGCAGTCGTACTGTACCATCTTCTGCCGAGCAGCCATGAGATGTGGATGGCATGCAGTCCTTCTGCACCGTCTGCTGCCAGCCAAAGATGTAAAAGATAGATGGAGTGGATCAAAACAAGAAATAGACCAGATTTGTTCTGTATTCATTTGCTTCCCCTCCTCCCCCGTCTAGGGGACTCATTCTTCTAGGTCACACTGCAGTCACTCACAGAGAAGGTGCAGGGAGGTAAATCTAGCCATGTATCAATCAGAGGCCAGACCAACCTGCTTGTTCCAATAAGAACAATTACTTAGGTGCACCATTTCTTATTGGAACCCTCCGTGAAGTCCTGCCTGAAATACTCCTTGATGTAAAGCCACCCCCTTTGTTGATTTTAATTCCCAGTAAGCCAACCCTATAAGCCATGTCGTCAGTCGCCCCTCCCTCCGTCAGAGCAACGGCAGACAATCGTTCCGCGCCTTTTTTCTGTGCGGACGCCATACCAAGGCAAGCATGGAGGCCGCTCAGCTCACTTTGGCAATTAGGAGCACATTAAACACCACACATATTGCCAGCAGTATATGCAGCACCAGAACGATACCAGGCGAGGAGGCGACGTCAGCGCGGTCACGTGAGTGATCAGGACATGGACACAGATTTCTCTGAAAGCATGGGCCCTGCCAATGCATGCATCATGGTGCAAATGGGGCAGGTTCATGCAGTGGAACACCGATTCTGGGCTCGGGAAACAAGCACAGACTGGTGGGACCGCATAGTGTTGCAGGTCTGCGACGATTCCCAGTGGCTGCAAAACTTTTGCATGCGTAAGGGCACTTTCATGGAACTTTGTGACTTGCTTTCCCCTGCCCTGAAGCACATGAATACCAAGATGAGAGCAGCCCTCACAGTTGAGAAGCGAGTGGCGATAGCCCTGTGGAAGCTTGCAACGCCAGACAGCTACCGGTCAGTTAGGAATCAATTTGGAGTGGGCAAGTAGCCCACGCAATCAAAGATCTGCTGATATCAAGGGTAGTGACCCTGGGAAATGTGCAGGTCATAGTGGATGGCTTTGCTGCAATGGGATTCCCTAACTGTGGTGGGGCCATAGACGGAACCCATATCCCTATCTTGGCACCGGAGCACCAAGCCAGAGAGTACATAAACCGCAAGGGGTACTTTTCAATAGTGCTGCAAGCTCTGGTGGATCACAAGGGACGTTTCACCAACATCAACGTGGGATGGCCGGAAAAGGTACATGACGCTCGCATCTTCAGGAACTCTGGTCTGTTTCAAAAGCTGCAGGAAGGGACTTTATTCCCAGACCGGAAAATAACTGTTGGGGATGTTGAAATGCCTATAGTTATCCTTGGGGACCCAGCCTACCCCTTAATGCCATGGCTCATGAAGCCGTACACAGGCAGCCTGGACAGTAGTCAGGAGCTCTTCAACTACAGGCTGAGCAAGTGCAGAATGGTGGTAGAATGTGCATTTGGATGTTTAAAGGCGCGCTGGCGCAGTTTACTGACTCGCTTAGACCTCAGCGAAACCAATATTCCCACTGTTATTACTGCTTGCTGTGCGCTCCACAATATCTGTGAGAGTAAGGGGGAGACGTTTATGGTGGGGTGGGAGGTTGAGGCAAATCGCCTGGCTACTGGTTATGCGCAGCCAGACACCAGGGCGGTTAGAAGAGCACAGGAGGGCACGGTATGCATCAGAGAAGCTTTGAAAACCAGTTTCATGACTGGCCAGGCTACGGTGTGAAAGTTCTGTTTGTTTCTCCTTGATGAAACCCCCCGCCCCTTGGTTCACTCTACTTCCCTGTAAGCTAACCACCCGCCCCTCCTCCCGTCAATCACCACTTGCAGAGGCAATAAAGTCATTGTTGCTTCACATTCATGCATTCTTTATTTGTTCATCACACAAATAGGGGGATGACTACCAAGGTAGCCCAGGAGGGGTGGTGGAGGAGGGAAGGAAAATGCCACACAGCACTTTAAAAGTTTACAACTTTAAAATTTATTGAATGACAGCCTTCTTTTTTGGGGGCAATCCTCTGTGGTGGAGTGGCTGGTTGGCCGGAGGCCCCCCCACCGCGTTCTTGGGCATCTGGGTGAGGAGGCTATGGAACTTGGGGAGGAGGGCGGTTGGTTACTCAGGGGCTGCAGTGGCAGTCTGTGCTCCAGCTGCCTTTGCTGCAGCTCAACCATACACTGGAGCATACTGGTTTGGTCCGCCAGCAGCCTCAGCATTGAATCCTGCCTCCTCTCATCATGCTGCCGCCACATTTGAGCTTCAGCCCACCACTTACTCTCTTCAGCCCGCCACCTCTCCTCCCGGTCATTTTGTGCTTTCCTGCACTCTGACATTATTTGCCTCCACGCATTCGTCTGTGCTTTGTCAGTGTGGGAGGACAGCATGAGCTCGGAGAACATTTCATCGCGAGTGCGTTTTTTTTCCTTTCTAAGCTTCACTAGCCTCTGGGAAGGAGAAGATCCTGTGATCATTGAAACACATGCAGCTGGTGGAGAAAAAAAAAAGGGACAGCGGTATTTAAAAAGACACATTTTATAAAACAGTGGCTACACTCTTTCAGGGTAATCCTTGCTGTTAACATTACATACATAGCACATGTGCTTTCGTTACAAGGTCGCATTTTTCCTCCCCCCTCCGCGTGGCTACCCCCTCAACCTTCCCCCCTCCCTGTGGCTAAAAGCGGGGAACATTTCTGTTTAGCCACAGACAAACAGCCCAGCAGGAATGGGCTCCTCTGAGTGTCCCCTGAAGAAAAGCACTCTATTTCAACCAGGTGACCATGAATTATATCTCACTCTCCTGAGGATAACACAGAGAGATAAAGAACGGATGTTGTTTGAACGCCAGCAAACATACACTGCAATGCTTTGTTGTACAATGATTCCCGAGTACATGTTACTGGCCTGGAGTGGTAAAGTGTCCTACCATGAAGGACGCAATAAGGCTGCCCTCCCCAGAAACCTTTTGCAAAGGCTTTAGGACTACATCTAGGAGAACCGCGAATGCCAGGGCAAAGTAATCCTTTCACATGCTTGCTTTTAAACCATGTATAGTATTTTAAAAGGCACACTCACCAGAGGTCCCTTCTCCACCTGCTGGGTCCAGGAGGCAGCCTTGGGTGGGTTCGGGGGGTACTGGCTCCAGGTCCAGGGTGAGAAACAGTTCCTGGCTGTCGGGAAAATCGGTTTCTCCGCTTGCTTGCTGTGAGCTATCTACAACCTCATCATCATCATCATCTTCTTTGTCCCCAAAACCTGCTTCCGTATTGCCTCCATCTCCATTGAAGGAGTCAAACAACACGGCTGGGGTAGTGGTGGCTGAACCCCTTAAAATGGCATGCAGCTCATCATAGAAGCGGCATGTTTGGGGCTTTGACCCAAAGCGGCCGTTCGCCTCTCTGGTTTTCTGGTAGGCTTGCCTCAGCTCCTTCAGTTTCACGCGGCACTGCTTCGGGTCCCTGTTATGGCCTCTGTCCTTCATGCTCTGAGAGATTTTGACAAAGGTTTTGGCATTTCGAAAACTGGAACGGAGTTCTGATAGCACAGATTCCTCTCCCCAAACAGCGATCAGATGCCGTACCTCCCGTTCGGTCCATGCTGGAGCTCTTTTGTGATTCTGGGACTCCATCATGGTCACCTGTGCTGATGAGCTCTGCATGGTCACCTGCAGCTTGCCACGCTGGCCAAACAGGAAATGAGATTCAAAAGTTCGCGGTTCTTTTCCTGTCTACCTGGCCAGTGCATCTGAGTTGAGAGTGCTGTCCAGAGCGGTCACAATGGAGCACTCTGGGATAGCTCCCGGAGGCCAATACCATCGAATTGTGTCCGCAGTACCCCAAATTCGAGCTGGCAAGGTCGATTTAAGCGCTAATCCACTTGTCAGGGGTGGAGTAAGGAAATCGATTTTAAGAGCCCTTTAAGTCGAAATAAAGGGCTTCATTGTGTGGACGGGTGCAGGTTTACATCGATTTAACGCTGCTAAATTCGATCTAAAGTCCTAGTGTAGACCAGGGCTTAGGAGTAAACTCTCAGCTACTAAGAAAGGGCTTCACTGGACATCTGGGATGGTGCCTTATGGGCAGGCATGGGTGACAGGGGAAGCACCTTTGATTTACGTGCTGGAGATTATGGAGCTGCATGGAGACAAGTGCCTCCAGTGGACCCTGGAGTTCTAAGTGACCTTTCTTCCTCATTCCCCTTTATGAAGCTGCCTTATGAAGCCCTTCCATAAATTCCTGAATGTGAGAAGGAGAATCTGCTCCTCAGTTCACTCCGTTAATGGAGATGAAATGATCTTCCTGGGGAAGGGGGTGAGTGGTGAGAAATCCAAAGTAGCTTCTGGTTCTTGATATAAAAGAGGCCTTAAAAAGTTAAACAAACCTTGCTTCATTCCCAAAAAGACATCCTTACATTGAAAGGGTATGAACATATACAAAAAAAATTAGACTAAAAGAAAATATTATTTACATAATTAATTATTTTACTTTAATTATTTGCCTTTCTCCACTACAAGCCCATATACACACAAATACATAACACACTTAAAGGTGAATAACCAGGCCTAAACCTAAACTGGGTATTTGCAGAAAGCTTTTCTTATCCAGGCTGTAGGGGGCATTAAGCAGAGAAATATGTTGCAACTAAATGTCAAGAAACATTCTATTTAGTTTCTGCGTTACTCACTTGCTCTTCCAAATTTGCTTGAGATGCCCCAGAAGTCATTGCTGGTTGTCATGGCTACCAAGGACGAAGATTTTCAAAGTTAGGTGCATGCCAATATATATCTGATAGAAAGACAGACTAGGTCTTAAATCGATATTTCTTTTTTACCAGGCGATGATGACAGCCAGCTTAGGCATCACTGTGCACATGGACATTAAAGATATCACAATTTAAAGAAAACAAGTCATGACTAAGCAGGAAAAAAAAGGGGAGAAGGAGATACAAAAATGTAGTTATACCAACGAAAACAGCCCAAAACAATTAAAAACAATCCTTTCACTAAGCTGAAATGTAGGCCACAAAAAATGTACTTTTGGATGGCATTTTCAAAGGAAACATATTGTTTAAAACAGCTAACTTAGCTGTAGGATACAACAGTTTTATTACATGGGCTTAATGACACAGTAAAACATACTATATGAGAACTATAAAACAGAGAATAACTGCAGGGTCTTAAAAAGAAGCAAAATCAGCAAACTGAAGTATCTCAGCTGTATGTTTGGCTATGAAAGCAATCCTCAAACAATATTAAATAGAGAAGAATGTACCTGTATTTCACCAAGATCCCTCAAGACTATTCGATTTGTTTGGTTTTACAGATTAAATTATCTATAACCAAGAAAGGAGAAGTGTTGGGGTTTGTAGTTAAGATAATGACATGAAACATATAATGGCGAAGAGTTAGACACAGTTAAACAAGGAAGACATGATTAATTAACATGATTGACTAGAACATTTCTTTACACACAGTAAAGGGCAACTGTGCTTTAATTGTAGCTTTGAGAGAGTATGTCTTGCAAATGCTAAATCATCATGTTTGGTACCCGAACAATCTTTTCTTAAATCCTCATATCAAAATTTTTCAGGCAATACTTGATGAAAGATACTGGAGGACAATTTATTTAAAAATATCTTGTCGTTGGTTAGACTGATAAGTAATATATATGGGGGAAAAACAAAAAAACAGCCTGAAGTGGGAACCATGACTCAAGAAGACCGTTTCTTAGAACAACAAACAGTGAGTCATCATAATGGAGAAAGAATTAGTCATTCATTGCAGTGCTGCTACTAAAACATCCTCTGCATGAGTTACATCAGAAGACATGCAGAATATGGACTAGACTCTAAATCAGGACTTAAATGGTTGCTCACTAATTTTGAACAAGGAGCCAGGGAACAGTCAATCAAAGCCAGAAACCTCCCTGCATTATAGCATACTGTATACCGCAGCATCAGTTCATCAACAGAATATAAACTGGATCCAGGCAGACAAACTAAGAGAGGCATTAATTTTCACAGAGCCCAATCAAAACATCTTTATTCAGCCAAAGTTAACATGGACTGTAGGGGGAGATTTTGCCTGAGTAAGGATGTCAGGATTCGACCCATAACATTTCAACATGGATTACCGAGGATTCTCTGCTGAAGGGCAGCCTCATTTTTATAGTATAGACAACAATGGGCACCACCCACTTGGTATTACATCAAGGATGCATGAGTAAGATGAGCAAGATTTGGCCCAAATTACTTAACTTCCAGTGACAATGTACCTGGTTTGTTTTCTAAAATAAAAACAACAATGATTGTTCATAACAGTAGTGCATTAAAACTACAGCTGGATAATTCTGGTTTAAATACAAAAATTCAGAAAAAGAAAGAAGAGAAGTAATTCACCACTCTTAGTTAAAGAAGCAGGCTAATACAGCTGTGGAATGCATATTTCACCTTACACTACAGGCTGGGTTCCTTAAATACAGCAAAGAAACATTAAAAAACAAACAAACAGTTGTGGGGTACACGGTGGACAAAAAATCATCACTGAAAACAATATACACCAGCCTGAAATCTTCTCACCAGAAGAAAACTAGTTATCAAAGCATCCTTGAAAAAATATGTTGATAACTTTTGGCTTACTGTACTTTTACATCATCTGAAATACCTAGATTATTTCTCCGCACCACTCTCACTGTTTATGTGCAAGTGGTTTCTATTTGCTTCTACTAGAATTACTAACACTGTCAATAGACCAAATTTGCAGCTGACTCACTCTGACCAGGAGCGCACTTTCCAAATTATTTTTGTACTTACTGCGTGTTCAGGTTTATGCTGTACACAATCTGTTCCAAAACATTTCAAATGTTAAAAGAATCAAGTTAGACACAAGAACAGTTTATCTGTATAAAGAAATAATACTAGAAAAATGGCCAAGTAGGAGAAAGGTTAGTCATTTAAATAAACAGTCATATTAAACAACCATGTCTGGCCTTGCCAATTCAAAGTCCCCACAAGCGAGTCGATGAATCCAAGGAGGAGCAAGTTAGCTCTAGTTGTGGCTTAACATGATCATTTACACAACTAACTTTCTCTGTCACTGCTCTTTTTTTGCCACCACATTTTATTTTCAATGTCTGAAATGTTTCATTTTCTAACTTGGCTTTTCCAACTTGCGAATTTTTAAAAACCTGTTTATTTGAATTAATCTATCATCACCATGATAAAAAAAAAAGTTTGTAGCATTCAAACAAATTACGTTTCCCTAGTTCACATCAAGAGCTCTGAACAGAGAAAATCCCTTGCAAATCAGACTTTCCTTTGGCTTAAAATTGTTAAAGCATTCAAATCTGAATTGCATTTTCAAAACATCTGATGGGCCAGACCTGGTGTAAATTGTTGTAGCTTCATTGACTGCAATGGACTTATACTGATTCACACCATCTAGGATCTACCCTGATGAGGCATGGAAATATGTAACTTAGGTTTTGATATGGACATCTCTCCATCCTGTATTTTGCATCTTCAATAAAAAAGCAGGATGTGATAAAGAAGGAAAACAGCAATAATTTTCTTTCATTTTAGTTATGCATGTGTCTGTAAATAGGGCACTTATTTAAATGATTTTTTTCTCTGATATTAGAGTGGTTAGATGTATAGAATCACATACAAAAGTGATTGCTACTGTCAGGGTAATATTCCAGATTCAGCATCAAATTCAATCTTGTATAGTCACTCACAAAGAAAGAGGGAAACGGACTGTATTAAAAATGGGTGCCATGGGGAAATAGAATACTTCCTTTTCACCAAAACAAACTTTTCTGAAAAAAAATTGTGGAAACCAGTAGCCTATTACAGTTAGTCTTTCACTTTAATTTCTGAGCCTTACATTCACTAAGGTCTGATTCAGCAAGGTACATAAATAGCTGCCTAACTTCAACAGTGCGAGTAGTCCCACAAAAGTCAAAATAGTCATAACCAGACTACTCACTTGCCAATGTATCTCATTGAACTGGGGAGTAAAATTCTCACCAAAAAATTAGAGATGTATATTAAAAATGAAAATGATCCCTGCTATTTTTGGTTTTCTGTGATTTGTATTCAACATGCAGATATGGAAAGATGTTTTCTTTTTCAAAAACATGAGTAGATTTTGTTGATTGTTGAAAATTAGCTTCATGAATATTTCAATAAGGAAAAACCATTTCATCAAATATTCACTGATTTCACAGACCCAATATGCAAAAACTTAAAATATCTTCTGTTTACAAGACTGTATTAGATGGAAAAATCACAATTTGGTTGTCCCAAAGCAAAATATTGCTTGGCCCAGATATTACATTCAAATCCTAGGCACCCTTTGTGCTAGGCAGGAGAAAAATAAAAGTTGTCAGCATTGAAAATGATATTTTTTCTCCCATGTAAAAAAGTTTTCAGTATAAGTTAAATACTTAGGACAAAGTTTTCCAAAATGGATGCCTGAAGTTAGGCTCCTAAATGCATTTTTAGGCACCTAAATAAGTGGTCTGATTTGCAGAAGCACTGAACCTTCTGTAGCTCTCATTGACTTCAGTGAGAACTGTTAGAAGCTCCATAGTTTGGATAATAAAGTCACTTATTCAGGTGCCTAAAAATGGATTTAAAAATCTAACTTTAAGAAACTGTTTTTGAAAAGCTTGGACTTAAGTTGATATATAATTGAGGTCTGGTAAAATATAGTGCTCTCTTTCTGCAGAAAACTTGAACAGAGATAAATACATTCTTTGAAATAGTTTTTTCCATGTAAAAGATGAGTGTGCTATTACACAGAGAGAGAGAGAGAGAGAGAGAGAGAGAGTCTGAAAAATAAGTGCCTAATTGCATCTGCAAAATATATGCATGCGGGTGCAAAAAGGTATTTCTGTGTGCAAAATGGGCATGGGTGATGACATCTATTTTGGATCTTCAACTGCATATTTTACATGTGCAATTACCTGTTTGTGAATTTGCATGCTGTAAAGGGGTGGCCTCCTGCTGGCTGTTTCTCTTCTCAGATGGGTTTTCAGAGACTCAGCCCTCCGGCCAAGTCACATGTAGTCTTTATATGAAACAAGCGGAAAACAAACCCCTTCCAGGGTAACACTGTCTAATGAAAGGTTGGCCCCTTCACGAAGTCCTCAGTCCTGTCTCTGGGCCTGTTTAAGCACTTGCCCCTACTGGGGCTTCAAACCAAACTTGTTGCTGCCTCGGCCCTTGGCCACTCTGCTTGTGGCTGGTGGGGGGCCTCCATGTCCCAACCCAGGGACCCTACAATAGCAGCCATCTGCTGCTTCCTCTGCTAGTATCTATTGTTGCATTTCCTGGGCTGCTTCCCACTCTGTCCCATCAGCTTCTTGGGTCCTCAGCCTGTTCAAGCAGTCTCTCTCCCAGGCCTCCTTGTCTAGACAGTCTGTAACAATATCTGCCCTGTTCTCTCAGGGTTCTCTCTCACAGGCCCCTTCACTTGTGAGCTTCTAACAAGTCTCTGGCCCTTCTTGTCAGGGCTCTCTCTCCCATGCCTCTGTGCCTGGAGAACTTCACAGTCCTACCCTGCATAGGCAGGGTTTCTCCCCAGTCTCTGTACCTGTGGACTGTCCCAGCTTGCAACTGCTCTGTCTAGCTGTAGCAGTTTCCTCAGTCAGCCAAGAAGAGCACCTTTCCTCCTCTGGCTCCAGCCATCAACTAAGCTGTCTAGTTCCTGCAACTCCTTTTTAATGAGCCTTTTAGGTTTTAATTGGCTGCCTCCCCTGCAGCCTCTCTAGACTTGAAGGACCCCACTCTACTGCCTTTTTCTGGGGCTGAGTGTTGTAGGATCACCGCGTTGTCCAGAGGGCCTCTCAAAGGGTCTGGTACACCCTGTCACACAGGCCTATTTTGTGGACACTACTAAGGTGACTATATTTGAAAATCCTCCCGTAATACCTGGATAAAGTGACTTGCACACTATTCTCTTGATATTTAGCCCAGTATATGTTAATACAGGAACAATTACTTGTGGGCAAAAAGTCAAGGGCACTCGAATAAATGGAGCTGATATCTAGCTCTTAAATGTGTATAATACGTGGCAAGCTTTCTTTGTCGAAACAAAACTTTGAGATGCTGAAAGCCAGAAAAAAATTGGCTAAAAGTGTGATCAGTAAGCACAAACTCTGGCCAACTGGCTGGCAACCCATTTGCTGAAATTTGCCACCATCTGCATGTTGACTGAATGCTGCATGCAAGGTGATGAAAAACTCGTGAGGCACGTTTGAACTCACAATTCAAATCACAATTCAGAGTTACCAAAAGCAACTACAGCATTTGCTCAAGAAACTTCCTGAAAAAGCACAAGATCAAATCCGCACAGACACACCCCTGGAACCCCGACCTGGGATATTCTATCTACTACCCAAGATCCATAAACCTGGAAATCCTGGGCGCCCCATCATCTCAGGCATTGGCACCCTGACAGCAGGATTGTCTGGCTATGTAGACTCCCTCCTCAGGCCCTACGCTACCAGCACTCCCAGCTACCTTCGAGACACCACTGACTTCCTGAGGAAACTTCAATCCATCGGTGATCTTCCTGATAACACCATCCTGGCTACTATGGATGTAGAAGCCCTCTACACCAACATTCCACACAAAGATGGACTACAAGCCGTCAAGAACACTATCCCCGATAATGTCACGGCTAACCTGGTGGCTAAACTTTGTGACTTTGTCCTTACCCATAACTATTTCACATTTGGGGACAATGTATACCTTCAGATCAGCGGCACTGCAATGGGTACCCGCATGGCCCCACAGTATGCCAACATTTTTATGGCTGATTTAGAACAACGCTTCCTCAGCTCTCGTCCCCTAAAGCCCCTACTCTACTTGCGCTATATTGATGACATCTTCATCATCTGGACCCATGGAAAAGAAGCCCTTGAGGAATTCCACCATGATTTCAACAATTTCCATCCCACCACCAACCTCAGCCTGGTCCAGTCCACACAAGAGATCCACTTCCTGGACACTACAGTGCTAATAAACAATGGCCACATAAACACCACCCTATACCGGAAACCTACTGACCGCTATTCCTACCTGCATGCCTCCAGCTTTCACCCTGACCACACCACACGATCCATCGTCTACAGCCAAGCTCTGCAATACAACCGCATTTGCTCCAACCCCTCAGACAGAGACAAACACCTACAAGATCTCTGTCAAGCTTTCTTACAACTACAATACCCACCTGCAGAAGTAAAGAAACAGATTGATAGAGCCAGAAGAGTTCCCAGAAGTTACCTACTACAGGACAGGCCTAACAAAGAAAATAACAGAACGCCACTAGCGGTCACCTTCAGCCCCCAACTAAAACCCCTCCAACGCATTATTAAGGATCTACAACCTATCCTAAAGGATGACCCAACACTCTCACAAGTCTTGGGAGACAGGCCAGTCCTTGCCTACAGACAGCCCCGCAACCTGAAGCAAATACTCACCAACAACCACATACCACACAACAGAACCACTAACCCAGGAACTTATCCTTGCAACAAAGCCCGTTGCCAATTGTGCCCACATATCTATTCAGGGGACACCATCACAGGGCCTAATAACATCAGCCACACTATCAGAGGCTCGTTCACCTGCACATCCACCAATGTGATATATGCCATCATGTGCCAGCAATGCCCCTCTGCCATGTACATTGGTCAAACTGGACAGCCTCTACGTAAAAGAATAAATGGACACAAATCAGATGTCAAGAATTATAACATTCATAAACCAGTCGGAGAACACTTCAATCTCTCTGGTCACGCAATCACAGACATGAAGGTCGCTATCTTAAAACAAAAAAACTTCAAATCCAGACTCCAGCGAGAAACTGCTGAATTGGAATTCATTTGCAAATTGGATACTATTAATTTAGGCTTAAATAGAGACTGGGAGTGGCTAAGTCATTATGCAAGGTAGCCTGTTTCCTCTTGTTTTTTCCTACCCCCCCCCCCCCAGATGTTCTGGTTTAACTTGGATTTAAACTTGGAGAGTGGTCAGTTTAGATGAGCTATTACCAGCAGGAGAGTGAGTTTGTGTGTGTATGGGGGTGGGGGGGATGTGAGAAAACCTGGATTTGTGCAGGAAATAGCCCGACTTGATTATGTAAAGAGTTGTCACTTTGGATGGGCTAGCACCAGCAGGAGAGTGAATTTGTGTGGGGGAGTGGAGGGTGAGAAAACCTGGATTTGTGCTGGAAATGGCCCACCTGATGATCACTTTAGATAAGCTATTACCAGCAGGACAGTGGGGTGGGAGGAGGTATTGTTTCATATTCTCTGTGTATATATAAAGTCTGCCGCAGTTTCCACGGTACACATCTGATGAAGTGAGCTGTAGCTCACGAAAGCTCATGCTCAAATAAATTGGTTAGTCTCTAAGGTGCCACAAGTACTCCTTTTCTTAATTCAAATCTAGGGTGTGTTCAATGGAGATTTCAAACACAAACTGCACTGCCATAGAGCTAGTTGTATTTTAAAGGATCTCTTTATAAAGTGATCATTCATCAGTAGTACGTGGTTTGCCAGCCACCTTACAGAAGTTAGACATACACGGCCATCCATATTGAAGAGGCAACATGTATAACTGAGTTCCAGTAACTAAAACTCAGAGAATCACTAGCTTAATATTAGCTGTAGCTTTCTAAAAAGATCTCTCATTCTTACACATTTATATATAATTTTTGCTTGTAGTTAACATCCTAGCTTCTTTAAACAATAATGATGTCATAGAGACTTACCACCTCAGAGTTTTACTTCATTGGATTTCATAAGCTAAGCAAGGCTGAGCCTGATCAGTATTTAAAGGGAGACTTCCCAAGGAAAACCCAGCAAGATAGACCAACGAAGTTCTGTGCAGATCTACAGAGGGCCACAGCTACGCTTAGGTTAGAGACCAAATCAAGGCTAGAATTATTTTTTGGATTTATGGTTGCTGTAATCATGTAAGTTTTTCCACTCAAAATCTCATGAGACCATCTGATCTCACAATACTGTTGCCATCTTAAATAAAAAAAAAACACAAAAAACAAACAAAAAAAAAAACGTGTGAGCAAAGCTGTTCTTACAAGATTTCCACCATCTTGGGTGGAAGTCTCATAAGAAAAGCTGCTCCCCCCAACTTCTATTCTTATTTAAACTGACACTGGAAAATAGTTTTCTGACACAACCCAAACTCTAGGAGAAAGTGCAATTCCAGGCATTTATGTTGAATCTCACCCCCACCCTACAATTTGAAGGAGTTTGGCTTCCAGTTTCTGATTTTGGCTCAACTGTAATTTAAGCTGGAAAAAACCTATACATTGTTAGAAATGTAATAATATCCAAATTACATATGTCACATTTAATAAATACCAATAAAAACAATAAAAACTTCACATTCATCATTTAGTTGATGTTTGATACAACTAACTATATGTTTAAGTGCTTTTCTGGATCAGGTCTCCAATACCTACATGAGCAACTGTTTGTACGACTGGACCTTATATTGCTGAGATTTGCAACACTTCAGCAAACAGTTATTTTGATCTTTGCCTAAACCATTTTATTTCAGTCTTATTTCTTTACTGAATTTAAACACAGACTTGGGGAAACATTGCAATTCTTAGTGCATAATTTGCATAGCAAGAGAAACATCCCCTCACATCCCCAAATATATTTCACAGTTGGGATATGCGCCTTGATAGCAAGGATATGCAAGGTGTTATCTGGATTCAACAGTGAACATACAAAGAATCAAGCAGTGTCACAGCAGGAGGGAAAGTACATACAACCTGCACTGACAATCTGCAGCAGAGTCCCAGGTATACAAGCGCTACCTGAAAAGATCAGACTGTTTCACTTTGTGTCAGCAGAGACTTACTGTGAGTGTTGAGGTTTTTTCAGACTGAAAAAATGCAATTATGTGCTGAAATGGTGCTGATTTGAAATGCCACTGACTAGTTTGTGCCACGCAGTTTCATAATGAAAATCAGTTTCCTTCATAGAAAGCCCAAAATGTTATCAATCAAAACACCAAGTTGCCTCTGGATGAGGTACCCTTTGAAATAATATGCTATCAGGATAAATAAGGATACTTCTTTTTCTCAGTGCCAATGGAAAAGTGCTCAAAGCTTTAGACTGTCTGTTTATGAATTTTAATGAGGTCTGGATGTGTCTCAGAAGGGTGCAGTGTTAGTCTTCAAAGTGATTCAGACAAGTCAGTACAATATTAGAAAATAATAGAAAAGCATGAGATAATATAGTAAAATACTTTGATGAAACTATGCGGGGTGGGGAGAGAAAAAAAAAAACTTGCTTATATAAAATTACCACCTCTATTTCCCTTGCTAAGCCACAAAACTACTGACTCCAGCTCTCAGTTTCTAATGTCATTTTCACCTTTGGTTGCTGAATAGTTTGTCATGTGGAATGCACAGTAACAATTGAGGTTGATTGTTATATTTCAGTCTCAAACACAGAATGAAATACAGATGTGTTCTCAGACATCAAACAATTACAGGGCAGTCTCAAGTTAATTTTGGTTTTAGAACCTGTTCGCTTACTTGGATTATTTTGCAAGGGCTTTTACATCCAAAATATGACTTACCTTTAAAATACTGTAACCCATTTGGAATTCCCTCCAGATTCTAAATCTATGCCTGATTTTTTAAATCATCCCCCTCATCTCGCTCTCTCTCTCTCACACACACACACAATTTATTTCTATATTTCAAAACAGCTGTTACTGTAATGGCCCTTCAATATTTTTGTTCTACTGCTGCAGATGAACACAGAGGAAAAAACTGGTCCATGTGGATACAGTATAGGCCCTGGTGCACAGAGATCTCAATTCTATTCCAAGCTCTTCATGTTCATTTTGTGACTGAGTAATTTAACTCTCTCTGGTTCAGTTTTCCCATCTGTAAAATAGGGACAATAGTGACCTATTATCACAGGGAGGTTGTGAGGTTCAAGTCATTGTTTGTAAAGTATTTTGAAATCCTGGAATAGAAGGCACTTTGGAAATGGAAAGTATTACTATTGTGCCAGCAGAGGAAGTATAAATTTATTAGTAAACCCTAGGTCAGAGTCTCAGCCCTGATCTAGATATTTTACGCTATTCTGATGATACAAAAACAGCCACAAAGTCAGTGGATCAGGGACTTTGAGGATTTCCCTTGAAACGGTGGGTTGTGGCTCCTAGTTCACCTAATTTGGGAGGCATGGTCAGGGAAAGAAGGTGTGAATGGGGCATCTCTATGTGCCAGTCATCAAATAGCTGCCATAGTGTCCCTTTAGGACTATGGGCATCCTGGCCTAATTTACACTGGGACCGGGCCAGACTCAGGATTAAGAGAGCATAAAAGATGCTTAAAGCCTTCTTTGCCCCTGCTTCCAGTTCACTCTTGTACTGAGTGCAGCTTGGCTGGACCAAAGGATCTGTCTCCCTATTCCCAGAACTTCGCTAACATAATCAGTAGTATCACAATTCCTTTCACAGACAGGGGGCACAATTGGTGGTATGCAGCAGGGCTCAGAGCATGGCATATAAACCCATACAGAAATTGGGGGGGAGGGGGAGACGGGACACGTGATTCCACATCCCTCCCTGCCCCCCGCCTCTGCATTCCAATGTAAGATTTCCATGGCTTAATGACTCATGCAGACTAAAGACAGTTGTGAATACCAGCTCCATAAAAGGCTGATTTATTTAGGATAACGTCTAGTTTACTGCAAAAGGCCAAAGCTTTAAATGAAGTGCCAGCTCCCAAGTGACTGTCATTTGCGTTCTGGCTAATTTCCTGTGTTATTCTGCAGCCCTTAAAGAGCCACAAGCTGGGGAATGGGAAAGGGTCTGTGGATTCTGTGAGGAAATGCCAGGTCAGGACTCTTTCTACTAATTAGAACCAACTGATCCCCACCTTCCCCACTCCACCAACCTCTCTCCAGCCTGTACTCTCAGGGCTCGTCTACACTTACAGTGCTGAAGTGGCATAGCTGCACCAGTGCAGCTACACTGCTGTAGTGCTCAGTGAAGATGCTGCCTAGAGCTTCTCCTGTCAGTGTAGGAACTTCACCTCCCTCAGAGGCAGTACCTACATCGACGGAAGAAGCCCTCCCATTGACATGGAACTGTCTACACCCCTGTGTGATGTAGTTATACCAACGTAAATTTGTAGTGTGGACCAGGGCTCAGTGTGCACTGCTATGTGCCCCTCCTACTGCTGCCATGTCCCCTTTTCACTACTGGGAAGCATTAACTTCTTGGCAAGAGCATCATCAGCTCGAAAGTTTGACTTCTTGGAAAGATGTTGTCCTTGCTGAAGAGCTGCTTCTGTGTGAGACCAAGTAGGGAGAGTGAGTGAAGCTCTCTGCCCACTTGCTGGTGGATGTGGTGTTCAGTGATCACTCTGTGCTCAAGGTGCTTGCAAAAGCTTTGTTTTGTGTCCAGTTCCAACTGTCCATGCATAACAACAAGAGCATCACGGCTCCCCACCCCGACACTCTGTCTGGGAAGCTCAGCAATTAAAAGCGCAGTTCCCAATATCACATCTTCTCTTCCAAGCCAAAATTTAACAACACTACCACGACTTAAAAGCAACATTAATATATCACACAATCACAAATGCTTCTAACCAACCTAGTAACTGAGCTTACTAGCAATGCTCATTTAGTCTTTGAGGTGCCCTATGCTGGTGCTTGGAACATCAGCACTATTGCTCTTAGGAGGCAGCATGTCCACTTTTTCAGGTTGCTCAGTCATGAGATTCCATTGTCTCAACTTGTGGCTGTTGCTTTTCTGAGACCCTCTCTGGCAAAATGGCAGATTCAGTGCCTTTTACCTATCTCCTTTCTGAGATTTGATGAAGGTGACACCTATACCGCCACAGTATGCGTACGTCTGGATCGACAGTCACATAGGGCTGCAAGGTTACCTCTTGATACACTGCTGCTGTTTGCAGCCATTGTTTCCTATCATTACATCTCATGAAGTTGTGCATTGCATCTGTATTTCATGAATTGGTGGCAGCTCCCAGGAATCCAAATCATATTGATTTTGTGTTTGTTTTGTTTTGCTTTGCTTATATGTCTCTCTATAAATCTGCAAGGCCCCAGTCACTCTGACATCAGTTGCTAATAATAGTGCAGGCATACGTCTCAGTTTTCTGCTCAACAAATTGTCGGTAGGTGCAATCCACACTTCATTGGTGCTGTTACTTAACCTAGGAGTGCTAAATATGAATCAGAGCCCAACTCTGCATCCTTTTTCAGGAGGTGTTTTATTATTTTGATACTATTTCCCACCAGCCTCTTGGACTGGGGATAATGGAGACATGTCTAAACCTGTATATTGCTGCAAACTGCTTCAGCTCAGGTTCATGCCCACTAAACTGTGGCTCATTGTCAGACATTACTATGTCAGGTATACCAAGTTTAGCAAAAATAGATTTGATTAGCACAATCACCTGTTTAACTGTAAAAAGAAAAGGAGTACTTGTGGCACCTTAGAGACTAACCAATTTATTTGAGCATGAGCTTTCGTGAGCTACAGCTCACTTCATCAGATGTATACCGTGGAAACTGCAGCAGACTTTATTATACACACAGAGAATATGAAACAATACCTCCTCCCACCCCACTGTCCTGCTGGTAATAGCTTATCTAAAGTGATCAACAGGTGGGCCATTTCCAGCACAAATCCAGGTTTTCTCACCCTCCACCCCCCCACGTACCCGCATGGCCCCACAGTATGCCAACATTTTTATGGCTGATTTAGAACAACGCTTCCTCAGCTCTCGTCCCCTAAAGCCCCTACTCTACTTGCGCTATATTGATGACATCTTCATCATCTGGACCCATGGAAAAGAAGCCCTTGAGGAATTCCACCATGATTTCAACAATTTCCATCCCACCACCAACCTCAGCCTGGTCCAGTCCACACAAGAGATCCACTTCCTGGACACTACAGTGCTAATAAACAATGGCCACATAAATACCACCCTATACCGGAAACCTACTGACCGCTATTCCTACCTGCATGCCTCCAGCTTTCACCCTGACCACACCACACGATCCATCGTCTACAGCCAAGCTCTGCGATACAACCGCATTTGCTCCAACCCCTCAGACAGAGACAAACACCTACAAGATCTCTGTCAAGCTTTCTTACAACTACAATACCCACCTGCAGAAGTAAAGAAACAGATTGATAGAGCCAGAAGAGTTCCCAGAAGTTACCTACTACAGGACAGGCCTAACAAAGAAAATAACAGAACGCCACTAGCGGTCACCTTCAGCCCCCAACTAAAACCCCTCCAACGCATTATTAAGGATCTACAACCTATCCTAAAGGATGACCCAACACTCTCACAAGTCTTGGGAGACAGGCCAGTCCTTGCCTACAGACAGCCCCGCAACCTGAAGCAAATACTCACCAACAACCACATACCACACAACAGAACCACTAACCCAGGAACTTATCCTTGCAACAAAGCCCGTTGCCAATTGTGCCCACATATCTATTCAGGGGACACCATCACAGGGCCTAATAACATCAGCCACACTATCAGAGGCTCGTTCACCTGCACATCCACCAATGTGATATATGCCATCGTGTGCCAGCAATGCCCCTCTGCCATGTACATTGGTCAAACTGGACAGTCTCTACGTAAAAGAATAAATGGACACAAATCAGATGTCAAGAATTATAACATTCATAAACCAGTCGGAGAACACTTCAATCTCTCTGGTCACACAATCACAGACATGAAGGTCGCTATCTTAAAACAAAAAAACTTCAAATCCAGACTCCAGCGAGAAACTGCTGAATTGGAATTCATTTGCAAATTGGATACTATTAATTTAGGCTTAAATAGAGACTGGGAGTGGCTAAGTCATTATGCAAGGTAGCCTCTTTCCTCTTGTTTTTTCCTACCCCCCCACCCCCAGATCTTCTGGTTTAACTTGGATTTAAACTTGGAGAGTGGTCAGTTTAGATGAGCTATTACCAGCAGGAGAGTGAGTTTGTGTGTGTATGGGGGTGGGGGGGATGTGAGAAAACCTGGATCTATGCAGGAAATAGCCCGACTTGATTATGTAAAGAGTTGTCACTTTGGATGGGCTAGCACCAGCAGGAGAGTGAATTTGTGTGGGGGGGTGGAGGGTGAGAAAACCTGCCTTTGTGCTGGAAATGGCCCACCTGTTGATCACTTTAGATAAGCTATTACCAGCAGGACAGTGGGGTGGGAGGAGGTATTGTTTCATATTCTCTGTGTGTATATAAAGTCTGCTGCAGTTTCCACGGTATACATCTGATGAAGTGAGCTGTAGCTCACGAAAGCTCATGCTCAAATAAATTGGTTAGTCTCTAAGGTGCCACAAGTACTCCTTTTCTTTTTGCGAATACAGACTAACACGGCTGTTCCTCTGAAACCTGTTTAACTGTAGTATCTTTTGGTAAGGCTATCTCAGGGAAGTGAGAATAATAGTCTAGAACAAGTTTTTTCCAGACAACAAACAAATTATGTTCCAGGAGGCCAATTTTTCCCATGCCACCAACATGGGCTCTTTCACATGAGTTGGCCTGTATTTTTGGCATATGCAACAAGCCTTAACCATTTCCTCAATTTTGCTGTTTATTTGAGGCCAGTATAAATTGTCTCCGGCCCTTCTTAGGTTTTTTTTTTATCCCTAAATGACCTCTTTGTATCTTTATTAATGTTTCCTGGTGCCTTTAAATAAAATCCCATATCGGACTGAGAGCTCCTCTTTAAAGTAATAGAATCATAGAAATAGAGGGCTGGAAGGTCCTCAAAGTCATCAAGTCCAGCCGCCTGCACTGGGCAGTGCCAAGTAAACCTAAACCATCCCTGACAGGTGTTTGTCCAACTACTTTTTAAAAACTCCCAATGGTAGAGATTCCACAAACTCCCTTAGAAGCCTATTCCAGAGTTAAATTACCCTTATAGTAGAGAGTTGTTCCTAATATCTAACCTAAATCTCCCTTGCTGCAGATTAAGACCATTACTTCTTGTCCTACTTTCAGTGGTCATGGAGAACAACTGATCACTGTCCTCTTTATAACAGCCCTTTACAAATTTGAACTCTTGTCAGGTTACTCCTGCAGTCTTCTTTTCTCAAGACTAAACATGCCCAGTTTTTTTAACCCTTCCTCATAGGTCAGGTTTTCTGAACCTTTTGTCATTTTTGTTGCTCTCCTCTGGACTCCCTCCAACTTGTCCACATCTTTCCTAAACTGTGGCACCCAGAACTGGACACAGTTCTCCAGCTGAGGCTTCACCAATACCAAGTAAAGTGCAACAATTACCTCCCATGTCTTACATACAACTCTCCTGTTAATACCCACCCCCCCTCCCCGAATTATTTTAGACCATTTCACCTCTGCATCACGTTGCTGGCTCATTTTCAGAGTGTGATCCACTATAATCTCTAAATCCTTTTCAGCATTACTACGACAAAGACAGTTATTCCCCACTTTGTAGTTGTGGATTTGTTTTTTTCCTTCCTAAATGAACTACTTTGCATTTGTCTTTATCGAATTTCTGCTTGTTTAATTCAGACCAATTCTACAATTTGTCAAGGTCATTCTGAATTCTAATTCAGCCCTCCAAAGTGCTTGCAACCTCTCCCACCATGGTATCATCTGAAAATTTTATGAGCATACTACTCTCCACTCCATTACCCAAGTCAATAATTTAATGTTGAATAGTACCAGACCCACAGCTGATCCCTACAGGACCACACTAGATATGCCCTCCCAGTTTGACAGTGAACCATTGATAACTACTCTGAGTACACTGTTTCAACCAATTGTACGCCCACTTTATAGTAATTTCATCTAGACCACATTTCCCTAGTTTGCTTATGAGAATGTCATGCGGGACTGTGTCAAAAGCCTTACTAAAATCAAGATACATTACATCTACTGCTCCCCTCTTCCCCCTCCACTAGGCCAGTATCCCTGTCAAAGAAGGAAATTAGGTTGGTTTGGCACAGACTCTTGACAAATCCATGCTGGCTACTCATTATAACCCTAACCCTATGGTCTTCCAAGTGCTTACAAACTGACTGTCTAATAATGTGTTCCAGTATTTTTCCAGGTATCAAAGTTAGGCTAACTGGTCTATAATTTCCTGGGTCCTCTTTGTTCCCCTTTTTAAAGATAGGTACTATGTTTGCCCTTCTCCATTCTTCAGGGACCTGATCTGTCCTCCGGGAGTTCTCAGAGATAATTGCTAGTGGTTCTGAGATTGCATAGGTCACCATTCCCAAGAATTTTTATAACCTCTCATTGTCTGTTGGGGTAAGCATATTAGGGATGGCCTCAACCTTACTGTGCTACTTGCTGGGTTAACGTCTCTCCCACATATGTTATTTCTGTTACACAGAATTTACATTTTTGTTTGCTTAGCTTTAGCGCAGCATTTCTGGTTCTTTCCAAAGCTGCTCAGACGCCTCTGGTCATGCTCTTCTACTGTTTTTCCTGGGATCAAAATGTCATCCATATTAACCATAGTATCCTCTAAGTCTATACCATTGAAAATTATTGTATTTACCATGAAATACCTCAGGTGCTAAACACAGCCCACATGACACCCTGAGGAAACTGTCTCCTTTTAAAGGGGTGCTGAGTGTGCACAAAGATGAAGTCTGTTTTCCTAAGGGCACCTGCCAAAACCCTACTGACACACCAAGTGTAGAAAAATATTTGGAATCAGCCAACTCCCTTCAATTTTTTCCCCTTGTAGGTAATGGAAAGTGATCCCTTCCTACATATTGATTTAATTCTTCTACAAAGACCAATGAGTATACCCACTATGTTGGTTCTTCTACTTGCTCTGTAATTCCCAGACCAATGAGCCTATCTATATATATATATTTTAGCCTCTGCCTGAGGGCAATGAGAACTTTCCTAGGGGCATGAATAATGGGCTGGTTAGCCTCTTTCATCTCTATTCTGTACTCTGTTGAGTACAGTGCCTATCCCCTGGGAGATGTCCTCAAACTCTTCCTCAATTGTTTTGGTCCTCTGCCCTTCCAAACAGTGCACCCTCTTGATGAGACCAAGGGGTTGAGAGACTTTTAATCCAACACTGGATATAAACACACACTGAAGTCAAATTCAAAAGCATGTCAGATTGACACCACTAACTATGAAACAACAGCCCACTAAAGAGCAAGGTGACGGCAGATTTGTCATGTTGTCATTAACCACTTTGAAGCAAGGCGCATTATCATATACTCGTTCACCTATAGTGTCTGCTAAATCCTTGTACATTGACATCAACGTAAGACTCCATTGTCAACTCTATCAATCCAACAATGGGTGCTCTTTTCCCTGGTATTTACAAATTGGGTCTTTTCCAATTCATTATTTACCCTTACATCTAGTTCGCATATTCCTTCCCCCTCACCTCAGAATTGCAAGACTGGCTCTTCAGCCTTAGATCAGTTACAAACTCTTTTATGGATTCACTTTCTTTTTGTATGTTGCCTAAAATCATTTCTCAAATGTTTAATTTTTACGTGGAGTACAGTACTTCTCAAGTTTCTGTAGTACAATTGCATAATTAGCCTCCTCTGCCGGAGTTAACTGAAAACTATTAAACACCTCAAGTACTTCAGAACCAACCAAGCAGGTGGCCGTCTGAGTATCTTTGTTTACACTGGCACCTATTGCTTACAGATGCAGAATAAAATGCTGTTTAAACTTTCACCAGTAGTTGTCCACATTTCTAGATTCAGCTCTGGTTGGGGCTTCTAACTACTTCATTCTTCCCCTCAGGGCACATTCTTAGCTCCTTTTTACTCCTGGTATCAGATGGTGTTCAATGATCCCTCAGTGCTCCCAAGTGCTGCTTTTAATCGGTGTTGGGTTCCAGCTGATTGTCCATAACAACACGAGCTTAATAGTGATCCACCCAGACTCTCTGGGTACAGCTACACTTCCAACTGGAAGTGTGATTTCCAGCTCGAGCAGACATCACTGCACTAGCTGTGATCAAGCTAGCAGGCTAAAAATAACATTGTGCCACTTCAGCACAAGTGGTGGGAGGGGCTAGCCACCTCAAGCACGATCCCATTGGAGATGCTCGGTATGCACCCAAGCAGCTAGCCCCTCTCTCTGCTCACAGCACCACAGCTACACTTCTACTTTTAGCACACTAGCTTCACCAGAGCTTGGTGGGGTATGTCTCCTTGAGTTGGGAATCAAGTCTGTCTAGGAAGCTCAGCACTTAAAGGCCCAGTCCCCAGTACCACAGTGGGGAGGAGCTTATGTGGCTAGGAGAGCTTGCAAGGTGAATCAGAGCCCATTTGAAGAGAAGAGATAGGGGCAAAGGGATTAGGCCTTTGTGTTTAGTGTCATAGGGAGGCCAAAGATACCCAGGATGATTATATTCCTCTTCATTAGCTTAGTCCAGTTTTCTGAGGGTAAATATACTTATCAGAATTTCAAGAGTTAGGTGATGGAAATAATTCCCATGCCTGTCATGGGCCTACATAGATTTTCACTTGTTCTCTCAGTTCCCCTTTTTTCTTTTTTTTGGGGGGGCCAGGAATGCACAATAAAAATGTAGCACTATGAATAAACAAACAAAAATGAACTAACCTCAACATTGTGTGCATATCTCTGTTATTCTCACTCTTTCCTCATATCTTTACACTCTTCTCTTTCCATCTCTCAGTTTTATTCTCACCTTCAATATCATAGTTTCTTTTTTCCTCAGTTCTGTCTTGTTTCCTGTATTCCTCTCTCTCCTTTTTCCTCTACTGTCCAAAGACAGCATCTCTCATTTTTATTATCTCCTTACCATTTACTCCCTCTCATCCATCCTTCAATCTATTCCTTATCCCTGTGTCCGTTTTCCCCCCAAATCTATTTCATTTCCTTGCACTCCTTCTTGGTCTCATCATCTCTCTTTTCCTCCACTAGCAACCTAATATTCTTTATCCTACTACTGTATTTCCCATGTCCCTCTCAATCGTAAAGAGGATGCATGGCTTTTTTAGTATGGAAAAAATATGAATAAAACTAATGTGTATTTAAAACTCAGCTGCTTCTAACCTGGGATCACAGACATGAAAATATATTGATCATAATTTTATGGCTATTACATGGTGTCACTACAGCACAGAGTTAAAGATTTTTTGTAGGTCTTACCTGTAAACTTCCCATCCTTAATATGTTTGGATTTCTTTTAAGTTTATCCTTAACTCAATTTCCTGGCTTTGTAATGCTTCATTGGGGGATAACTGCAACACCCTATCATATTATTATCCCTATTTCTACTTATTTGGTTGCAGTAGTACCTAGGAGAGTCATGGAGCAGGACCCCATTGTGCTTGGCACTGTACAAGAACAGTTCCTGCCCCAAGGAGCTTACAGTCAAAGTATAAGCACATGTACCTCACTCTTAACCTTAGCTTAATGTCGTCTATTTTCTGAGAATACATATTATATGTGGCCAAATCAACATATTTGATTACCAAAAGCAAAAAAACGATAAACATTAAGTGGTGAGAAGAAAAACCCACCTTGTATTGAAACCTGTATTGAAAATGGCCCACCTAAGGCCATCTGGAAAGGCTACAAATTCATAAAGAGGACAATTAGAAGAATTTCTTTTTAAGAGACACTTTTGCTCAGAATTACCAATCCTTTGAGGGAAAAGGACTACTTGAGCATGCAGTAAAGATTCTAAAACCAGATAAGAATGTACCAGGACTTTAACAAGGTTTATAAAATTAATGGTCTTTACTAAAGACCATGTCATATTTCTGAGGGCATTCAGCTCAGTGAGAACAATCAAAACATTTAGTAAGTATGTGAATTCTCACTTAGCTGATTGATGCTATGTTATGTTATGCTATGTTAACCAAACAATTACATTTATTACCCAGTATTAAAAGAATATATATCATGTTCAAAATGCTTGGCAGACATTAATTAATTAAATTTTAATGGGGGTATTATGCATATGTTACCAATGGAGAAACTGACGCAGGGAAGTTAAGTGACACTCAAGCTAGGGGGAGGGGGAAGAAAGAGAGAGGGTAAGAGAGAGTCTGACGCAGGATTTACTGGCTCCTAAATCAGACCACTAGACCATGCTTCTCAGCACACACTAAACAGACCAAAAAACTTTAGCAATAAAAAGTTTGAAAATCAAAAACACTAGCAGTTTAACACCATCAGGTGGGAATGACTTGCAAGACAGGAAAGTATAAAGCAGTATAAGCCTTAAAGCCATATTCTGTTTCTTGAGATAGATGTACAAAACAAAAACAAAAATACACCTGCATCAGCACATCCTAGAACATGGCAAGTAGACAGGGAATAAAGAGATCATCAAAAATGGGATGAGCTAAACCAATGACGTACAATCCTGCAATCGATATGCTGTTAAACAGATGCCAACACGGAGCTTTCAACACTGGAGACATATGTTTGAAACATTTAATGGGAGTGAGAAACCCTGCCCCTGCATATTGAACCTGCTTCTGGAGCTTCTCTGTCATACAGGATTTCAAATAACAGCCAAGTGCAGGTCAGAACTTATCAAGTTGCCATTCTAGCTAGCTCTTATGTCTGTACGTTACATTTTTTTAACCAGTTGGCACCAGAAATTTGTAGAAGCACAGCAGCTTCAATAAGAACAATATAACAACTTTTTTATTGTTGTTGAGGTTGTGAATTTATGGACTGGGTATGCCTTAATACCTTAGTATTAGTATCATGTATTGGCCAGGCCTGCTTACCCAAGTAATCCCTCACCTCTGCTAGGTCTATACATTAATTACAGAGAATACTAGTGATCAATATTTTCTAATCATTGTACAAATAATTAATCTTGACAACATCCCTTACAATACTGGATGGCAGTATTCCTGACATCTCATTTTTCAGAAAGAGAAACTGAGAACATATTTAGTCTTATTCTCAAGTTTTATTTGTTGAACTTGCTGTAAATTACACCTATGCTCTAGGACAGAGAGGAACCTTGCATTAGAAATGTTAGCCCTTTCTGGTTGTTAATTGGCTCTTAATCTAGAGTCCCAACCAGTTTTGGTCCATGTGATACTTTCAAGACTTTCCACTGGGAACAGGGCCATGCTGAACACTATGGTCCCGATTTTCAGATGCTGTAAATAAACATAGTTTGAGTTCAATGGAGCTATGCAAATTATACCACTTGATGATGTGGTCCTAATTTTCTATTTTAAGAGAAGCTGGAAAGATTGATCTTTCTTACTTAGTAGATCAAAATGGCCCAGCTGCTAGAGACATGTAAAAAGTGGGAACAGAAAAGCATTAGACAATGAATTTAGCTACATTAGCTTTTTTTAGTGTACATCTACATTGTGTTTCACAGAGAGTCTCAGAGCCCATGCCTATATACTCCTGCTTGCTTTATGGCGCTAAAAACAGTAACGTAAACATTGCAGCTCAGCCTGGAGCTCAGGCTCTGAAGGGCCGAGCTTTAATGTCTACAAAGCAGTTTTTAGCACTGTAGCATGAGCCCCACAAGCCTGAGTCTGCAGATCTGGCCTCTGAGACTCACTATAGCAGATTTTAAAACGTAGTGTAGACATACCCTTCGTGACCACTAATGTGCATGTGTTTTACTGCTTATGATATTTGTTTTATTAAAGCAAAGCTCTCCTTTCTCCCTATTTTAAAGATTCTCTGTTCCTCAATTATACACAAGTGTTCCCAGATAAAGCACTAGATCCTGCACCCAGAGAAATGAAAGGTAAAACTTCCATTGGCTGTAATTAGAGCAAGACTGGGCTCAAGAACTTCTATCCTTTGGCTGCAATACTGTACTTGTAAAGTCTGATTCTGCTCCCACTGAGTTTTGCCATCAACTGCCCTGGGCCTGTGACAATAGAAAACATAAAAATCAGCAAAACAATGCACTTCACCCGTCTCTGGATCAGTTATTCAAATTGCAATGCTGGCCTTTCTGTTTAGGTTCCAAGCTATTTTAGGGATACCCACACACCAGCTCAGGGAAACTGGAAAAATAAGTTTTCCTTTTCACAGGATTTGTATTTTGGATTCTGAAAAGCAGAATTTCTCTAGCAAATATTTCATCAGCATTTCTACATTTTGCTGAGTCCCAAATGGAAAAGGTCCAACTAGAAAAAAAATGTACTGATCCACCTTGTCCATATCCAATACATCTGTTAAAAAAGAATCACAGACGTTAGAGATGGAAAAGACCCTACTAGTTCTTCTTGGATAGCCCAAAGATGGCAATGCAGGATTACTCCCCCAGTATATTCACCAGTGTCATGTACAGTCCAGTTTTAAATGTTAGGAAGTGACAAAGTTGTCAGGGGTATACATAATGGAATCTGGGAAACCCTTCACTGGCTGCTTTCTTTGATATTTGAAAAAGTGTCTAGAGATAAAAGGATTCATTCACACAAGGATGATGATCTCTGCTGAGTCAAAATGATTTTTCAAGCTTCCAAAGGCTTTTTTGGCCTCCCACATTTAGTGTGAGCACAGAGGCAAAAGGAAGAGACATATGTGCATGGTATAAGTGGCAGGCCACTACTTTTATTCAACTTAAACACAGGGGATGGGCGTTAACCACCCATCACCCTTACTCTCCTATACCAGGCAATTAATTGGTTCCAGTGTGGGGGTTACAGGGCTCCTTACCATTGAGCTCATAAATGGGCTAGGCTCTCCACAGCCCTTTCCCCCAGGACTCAGCTCTGAGTCCTAGCACCCTTCCCCCTGTGAGGGGGACAGAGGGTGCAGCAGGGTAGGGACCTCAGCCGCTAAGGCCACAAGATCTCACCCTATCACTTGCACCCAAGGGCAATGACCAAAATCCCAGGTCTTTTACCTCTGAGAACCATTCATTTTATTCATAGAATCATAAAAGTGTATGACTAGAAGGGACCTCAAAAAGTCATCTAGTCCAGTCCCCTGCACTCAAGGCAGGACTATACTATCTAGACCGTCCCTGACAGGTGTCATCTAACCTGTTCTTAAAAATCTCCAATGACAGAAATTCCACAACCTCCCTACACAATTTGTTCTAGTGCTTACCTACCCTGACAGTTAAGAAGGTTTTCCTAATGTCCAACCAAAACTGCCCTTGCTACAATTTAAGACCATTGCTTCTTGTTCTATCCTCAGAGGTTAATGAGAACAATTTTTCACTCTCCACCTTGTAACAACCTTTTATGTACTTGAAAACTGTTATGTCCCCCGTCAGTCTTCTCTTCTCCAGACTAAACAAACCCAACTGTTTCAATCTTTCCTCATAGGTCATATTTTCTAGACCTTTAATCATTTTTGTTGCTCTCCTCTGGACTTTTTCCAAATTGTCCACATCTTTCCTGAATTGTGGCGCCCAGAACTGGACACAATACTGCAGCTGAGGCCTTATCTGCTTAGAGTAGAGAGGAAGAATTACTTCTCAACTCTTGCTTACAGCACTCCTGCTAATACATTCTAGGATGATGATCACTTTTTTTGCAACAGTGTTGACTCATATTTAGCTTGTGAGCCACTATAACCATTATATCCCTTTCCACTGTGACATTACTCCTTACTAGGCAGTCATTTCCCAATTTGTATGTGTACAATTAATTGTTCCTACTTAAGTGGAGTACTTAGCATTTGTCCTTATTGAATTTCATCCTATTTATATCAGATCATTTCTCTAATTTGTCCAGATCATTGAATTTCAATCCTAGTTGTGGCGCCTCCTGCTGGCAGTCCTGGGAATTAGCTTAGTTCACCAGTGCACCCTTGTCTGGTGACATCTTGCCACCGTCATGTCTGCTCCAGGAAGCGTGTTGTCCCCAAAGAATACAGCGTCCTCTTCAGGACACAGCCCTCTAGCTGTGTCACACTCTGTTCTCCCCCCTTCCAGGGGAACCATCGTCCACTGTCCAGTCACTTCCTCGGTAGTAAGTAGGGATAAGGCAGGGACCAGGCCTCTCCACTACTCCAGGTCCTGACCCAGGAACCATGTAGATGCCAGCCACGTGCTGCGTCCCCTCCGACCCCAGAGTCTACTTCACTGGGCTACTTCCCCGTAACCCCAGCACCTTCTCCACCCTTGTCTCAGGGCCCCAGCATGTCAGCCGGGAGCTCACTCTTGCTCCCCTGATCCTGCCCAGCACTGCTCTATGCAAGGTGCTAGCTGCCCTCTGCCTGCAAGGCTGCCAGTATTCCTCCCTCCCTGAGGACCAGGGAGTGACGGCCTTGCAGCTCTTCTTATATGGGCCTGCCCGGCCCTGATTGGCTGCTCCTCATAGCCCTCTCCAACTGGCTGTCTCCTGCACAGCCTCCCTACAGTCTTCTACAATTGGCTGCCTGTTGCACCACCTCTCTAGTGTTCTATTAACCTTTCATGGGCTAGTGTGGGGCAGACGCTCCACCACATCCCCCAAAGCACTTGCAACTTGGTATCATCTGCAAACGTTATAAATGTACTCTATGCCATTATCTAAATTATTTATGAAGATATTAAACAGAACAGGACTCAGAACTGAACCCTGCGGGACCCCACTTGATATACCCTTTCAGTTTGACTGTGAACCACTGATAACTACTCTCTGGGAATGGTTTTCCAACCAGTAATGCAACCACTTCATAGTAGTTCCACCTGGGGTGTGTTTTGCTAGTTTGTTTACAGGAAGGTCATGTGAGACGGTATCAAAAACCTTATTAAAGTCAAAATATACCACATCTACTGCTACCCCCCATCCACAAGGCTTGTTACACAGTCGAAGAAAGCTATCAGGTTGTTTTGACATGATTTGTTCTTCACAAATCCATGTTGACTGTTTCTTATAACCTTATTATCTTCTAGGTGTTAGCAAATTGATTGCTTGATTATTTGCTACATTATCTTTCCAGGTACAGAAGTTAAGCTGACTGGTCTGTAATTCCCTGGGTTGTCTTTATTCTCCTTTTTATAGATTGGCACATGTTTGCCCTCTTCCAGTCCTCTGGAATCCCTCCCATCTTTCATGAGTTTTTGAATATAATTGCTCATGGTTCAGATATCTCCTCAGTCAGCTCCTTGAGTATTCTAGAATGTATTTTATTAGGCCCTACAGACCTGAAGACATCTAACTTGTCTAAGCAATTTTTAACTTTTTCTTTCCCTATTTTAAACTCAGATCCTACCTTTCACTGGCATTTACTATGTTAGACGTTCAATTGTTACTAACCATTCTGGTGAAAACAGGAACAAAAAAAGGCGTTTAGCACTGCTGCCATTTCCACATTTTCTGTTATTGTCTTCCCCCCCTTTCCCTGTGCCTCAGTGATTCACAGATGAGGATGCCAGATTCAGAACAAACTGCTGAGAAAAAGGGCAGACTCACCCCAAACTGGTGGTTATTTTACCATTAGATCTACCAAGACAGTAACAAAAATAAACTTTTATCTCACCACACTGGTTAACAAAAAGTCAAAAATGCAGTCTCCTTAGGCATTCCAGCACTTATTTCACTACCCAGACACTAGACTTTATGAGGAGTGGTTATTGAAAATAAATTTAATCAAACAAAGGGTTCTTCTGATCTCAAGATGTCAGCCACACAGTCAGGTCAATATATAACTCAGTTCTTACCCAATAATAACATCAGCCACACTATCAGAGGCTCGTTCACCTGCACATCCACCAATGTGATATATGCCATCATGTGCCAGCAATGCCCCTCTGCCATGTACATTGGTCAAACTGGACAGTCTCTACGTAAAAGAATAAATGGACACAAATCAGATGTCAAGAATTATAACATTCATAAACCAGTCGGAGAACACTTCAATCTCTCTGGTCACGCAATCACAGACATGAAGGTTGCTATCTTAAAACAAAAAAACTTCAAATCCAGACTCCAGCGAGAAACTGCTGAATTGGAATTCATTTGCAAATTGGATACTATTAATTTAGGCTTAAATAGAGACTGGGAGTGGCTAAGTCATTATGCAAGGTAGCCTCTTTCCTCTTGTTTTTTCCTACCCCCCCCCCCCCCCCGATGTTCTGGTTTAACTTGGATTTAAACTTGGAGAGTGGTCAGTTTAGATGAGCTATTACCAGCAGGAGAGTGAGTTTGTGTGTGTATGGGGGTGGGGTGTGTGTGAGAAAACCTGGATCTATGCAGGAAATAGCCCGACTTGATTATGTAAAGAGTTGTCACTTTGGATGGGCTAGCACCAGCAGGAGAGTGAATTTGTGTGGGGGGGTGGAGGGTGAGAAAACCTGGCTTTGTGCTGGAAATGGCCCACCTGTTGATCACTTTAGATAAGCTATTACCAGCAGGACAGTGGGGTGGGAGGAGGTATTGTTTCATATTCTCTGTGTGTATATAAAGTCTGCTGCAGTTTCCACGGTATACATCTGATGAAGTGAGCTGTAGCTCACGAAAGCTCATGCTCAAATAAATTGGTTAGTCTCTAAGGTGCCACAAGTACTCCTTTTCTTTTTGCGAATACAGACTAACACGGCTGTTCCTCTGAAACCAATAATAATGCTGTTGCCAATCCTTTAATTGCTAAAATCTAAAGGTTTATTTTTAAGAGAAAAGAAATAAAGAGTTAAAATGGTTAATAGATCATATAGTACAATCATTAAAAAGTTCTTATATCAAGTTTGTAGCCGTGACAGAATAAACTGCTAGTTTGCAAAAGTCTATCTGGAAATTACCCAAACAGCTGGGGGTTCTTAAGTTCTTGTTTTGAGCTTCCTTGTT
Organism: Caretta caretta; assembly: GCF_965140235.1. Classification (NCBI taxonomy): domain Eukaryota; kingdom Metazoa; phylum Chordata; order Testudines; family Cheloniidae; genus Caretta; species Caretta caretta. The sequence goes on along the minus strand of NC_134210.1, from coordinate 84,780,450 downwards.
AGAAATCCAGTCTAGAGAAATGAAGCAGGAAATGAAGACAAAATGGAGATGCTTCCATGGTCTTTTATACCCTCTCCTACGTGGAGGGAATTTTACAATCCTAAACAGAGCTCCCTGGCACAGTTTGTGGGAAAGTACAGGCACAAGATGGAGTCCAAGGTCACATGAGCAAGTCACACCCCCTTACATGGCTTGCTGACTCACAAGGGCAAGCCATTGGCCACTTGGAGGCTAAGGCATCTGCAGGAAGAGCCACCTGGGTGGAATGAGTTTTGTCTATGGCCCATTGTGAGAGTCAATTGCCTTTGATGGGCCATCAACACAAAGCTATCTGTCTTCAATGTAGATTTTACGTGGTGGGTGTTACCCAGGAATAGAGCACATATGTAGGATGCCAGTACATAGTCAATATTTATAACTTCAGATACAAAAATGACATGTGCATAAAAACAGGAGAACAATGAGGAGTCTGGTTGCACCTTAAAGACTAACAGATTTATTTGGGCATAAGTTTCTCTGGGTAAAAAACCTACTTCTTCAGATGCAAAACAGGAGAATCATTCTCAGCAAAACATAACTTTTCCATTGACACCTTACATGACATTCTTTGTACAGATCTGTTGCAATTATCTAACAGTGGCAATATCAGTGTTATACATGGTCATATTTCAATCATACAGCATCACACCCCCTCACTAAGTAATGGGCCTACCCTGTCCTTGGTCTTCCTCTTGCTTCTAATGTATTATTTTAATCACACTGGAAACCAGCTGCAAGTTGCAACAAATAAACACTACCCCAGCCCCTCAGTTAGGTACAAAGTGTGTTCTTACTTAACCTACTGTGGCTTGAAAGTGCTGTGAGGATGGCAAAAACCTCCCTGGTCCTCTGCCAATTGGCCCATGGGAGAAAAAATTCCTTCTTGATCCCCTAAATAGGCAATCAGCTAGACCCGCAGCATCTGTTAGGCTGAGATCCCATTCCTATTTCAGGTGGATAGGATGGGCTGCTGGAAAGGATCTGAAAGAGGATTCAGGCACCTGCACTGAGCTAAATCCCAGGAGCTGGGGAATGTTGGCCAATCAGTACCCCTCTCCCCCAGCTGGTCAACGGGTGCCAGAGACTCCCGGGGGGAGATACCTATTGTCGCTTGGTGGGTATCTCCCTCCCTTGTTACTGGCAAAGTCCCCATTTCACTGCCAGCCCCATCAAGTTCCCCCCATCCATTGATGCAGGAGGGTGGCATTTCTCCAATCTTATGATTCCAGCCTAAAATCATCACCCTTTTTTTCCCTTAAAAGCTGAAATCATGTGTCAGATTGAGTTTTTATTCCCCATTGCAGATGAATAATTAAACTTCTCTCATCTCAAACATTCTCTTCTCCAGTAGTCTACTTCTTCCTGTCTAATATTAGGATACAAATCTGGTACTACTACAGCATTTTGGACACTGCTATATTTAGTGGAATCTCCAAGCACTGGGGAATTAGTATGGGCTCTTCTTGTACTTTACATCAATGCTAAGAAAACATAATTGCACGAAGAAATTTTCTTCTTTATAATCAGTGGCAATTGAACATGTTTTTACTACCCGGTCAGTGAGAGTCTGAATTACATTCACACACAAGCTTTAAGGTGTGGGCGGGAAATAACAGCTCAAATTTTAAAAATAAAAAAACAGTCATACAACAAACACTGAGCCATTTTAGTACATTTCTGGAAAACCTTGACAAGAGCTGTACAGTACAAGTCGATATTAAAGCTCTGTAACAAATTAATACCTTTAAAAAACTCACTGGTATTCAAATTCAGACAAAGACTTTTAAGTGGTAAAGAAATAACCAAGTTATTGCTGTAATTATAAATTCAGGGCTCTTGTATCCAATATGAAAAGGAAATAAGACTGTTGAGGTGAATATTAAACTTGTAGACAACAGGCACTTCTGAGAAAGTTTTCAGAATGCTGTGTAAGATTTTCCACTACACAACTGCCATTGTATAATGGGAATCAGAGAGAGAAATCCACCACAAAGCTATCCTTTTCTGTTAATCATTTCATTTCACAGCAGTAACTTTGCCTACTTAGCCATCTTTGGACTCAGGAAACCATTTACATTATATTACAGACAGGATTGAACAGCAAACAGTTTGGATCGGATAGTCCAATCTGGCATTTGAATCAATCCATTACAGGGCTAGCAGGGAGCGGTGAAATTTGGATTAATGATTTAAATTGGGATCTTATTCTAAGCATCAGCTATACAACAGGGTTTGAAAAATAATGACATGAAAGAACTATGGCAAATATAACTCATGAAAACAAAATTTCAAAACTAAAAAAAAATCTAAAACTTTTTTAAAAAATGTGTTATTTGGATAATTCTTCTAACCTTTAATGGATGATGAGATATTCATGCAAGACTCTGAAGTTTACACAAAATTCACATAACCAAAAGCTTTATTAAAGGAATGGCACTACAAATGAGACAAGAAGCAAGCAAACAAACAAAAACAAACACAAAATACAGCCCATAAGTCGGGTTACCCTACATTCTGTTTTAGCCGGGACAGTCCCCTTTCTAAGCCCTGTCTCAGCCGTCTCGACTTTTTGGCAAATGTGGGCATTTGTCCCATTTGCTTTTGCCAACTTGATCAGGTGGCAAGAGCAAATGGGACAAATGCTCGCTTTTGTCAAAAAAAAGTCAGATGGGGTGCAGTGTAGAAGAATGTGCGGGGGAGCAAGGGGCGATGCCATCCCCTTACAGCGGGAGACCTAGGGCTTGTGCGAGGGAGGGGAGCCAAGCAGGGTTCCAGTGACCAGTGACAGCCTCTTGCGGGGGACAGGCAGAGTTCTAGCAATCTCAGCCTCGCACAGGGGATCCGAGGGAGGGGGAGGCGGCCTCGGGCGAGGCGGCTCAAGCCAGCCCTTGCGGGGGTCAGGGGAGAGCAGGGCCAGCCCCATGGGGGCAGGAGAGGGCTCAGGCCAGCTCCACGCAGGGTCCTTTGGGAAATATGGTCACCCTACCCATAAGCTATCACAGGTGAAACATGTAAATCCTCCAACTCTTACGTACAATGTGGAATACTGCCATTATGAAGCTAAAGGGCCATTCTATTAGAGTGTGAGTAGATGTTATAGGTACATGTTTCAAAATAAGCACAAATATCCTGAACATTTAATATTTTGTGGTGCAAGTTTTCACCCTTTACATTTGGTTGTGTGAAATTCATTTTAATGTTTATGGATTAGTTTTGGTCTGCAGACTACAATTTATCGCATGGATGAAAATGAGACAAATCTAATTCACAATATAAAATGCAGTTGGATGGACTACCGTACAGCTGGTGTTCACAAATATGGAGCTGTCTGGTGGTTAAAATGTTAGGAACAATATATCTGAGCATTTCAAAAAGCATTAAGCATGATACGTACTAAGTTTTTAAACATGAAACCACATCTTAATTTATTTTTTCCTCTCCAGTCTATTTTGAGGAATAAAGGGTAGTAAAATCTGTTATCAAACACTCCTGGTTTTGTCTTGTACGTCACAGTGTGCTTTACACAATTCACACTGAAAAATGACCAAAGTGATAGTCTTGAAATTTTATTTATATAAAAAGAAAATCTCTCTCTCTATATATATAAATATATATGTATATATATATAAGAAATTTAATCTTCAGCTGAGAGACTTTATACTCCAAGTTCGTGTCCAGAGCAATTTTTATGACCAAGAAATAAATATCCCAAAATATGAGTTTACTATACAAAGGGTGACACATTAACTATAGAATTGTAGGAAGGTATCTGCAACTATGTTCAGCTGCAGTGAATTGTACGTAACTTGCTGCTGAAGTGCTGAGCACACCTGAACAGCTGATGCATTTCCACAGGAAGGTGTGTGTATACAGAAATGTTCATTCTATGAGCAGATATAGGATAGGTTTTTGCCTTTGTTTTCTTGCTATTTACAAGGTACACAGTGGGGTTTGGAAAAAAGTTAAACACATTGTAAAAAGAGATGAATATATAAAATAAATCAAAGCTGTGCTTTAATCTGGTTTTACACTGAAAGTGACATTTTTATTTAGCAAGAATACAGAGTGCATAAATATTTTCTCATTTGGATCCTGAGGTGGAGGTGACTGGAAAAAATTGTTTCCACAACTAAAATTTCATATAAATAGTTCTAAGATTTATTCATAGCATTATAGTCCAAGTACAATGCTAGTATACTTTTACTTGCTATTGATAAGTTTTTCAACAGTTTTGAGAGTGTTTTAGGGGGAAAAGACTTAAGAATCTTTATCCTTACTCTTTACATAAAGAGGCACTGTAAAAACTGACAGGGGTTAACCTAACTGTGGTTTAGATAGCAAGCTTGCACCTCCACAAGCAACTCAGTCTGCAGGATTCTTGTGGCCCAGCAGGTGGTTACTGGACTGGGAGGAAGTCACTACCTCTCTGTTGCTAAGAGTGCTGCGGAAGCCAGAGTAAAAAGAGATGGCACAAAAGGGAACCCCGTGGGGAAAAGAAGATTAAATCCCTCCCCTCCCTCCCACAGCACAAGAGGAGGAAGCAGTACAGCTGATTGACATTTTATGTTCAATTTTATTTATTTATTTGTAACCCTTCTGCCCGTCAGAGTTGGCAGCAACAAGGGCCGGGTTCAATATCTAGGGGATCCATTCCAATAACACAATGCAAACCGGCTCGAGCCCCCACCCAGTGACCTGGGACAACTATATACCACCCCCGCTGGGCGCCTCCAAGAGGCAATACTTCCCCTCTCGCAAGCACATAGTCTGAGTGTAGCAAAAGCCTTTTAATAACAGAGAGAAACAATGTGGCATTATGTTGGGGAAACACCACCAACAGGATTCATAACACAACCCATGAGCAAAAAAAACCCACCCCAAGCAAATTGGGGCATGCCCTTTTCCCTTTGGTTCTTGAGTCCAGCAACCCCAAATCACCCAAAGTTCCAAAAGTCCAATGCCCCAAAAGTCTCTGTCCCTGGTCAGGGCAGCCCCAGAGTTCGAAAGTTTATCTGCGGAGCTTTACCTCCCAACCTGGGTGGAAATGGGACGGGGGTAAGAGGCACCTTACATGATCCGAAGCTGACCGCCCCATAGCTCCATAGCAGCGCTCCGCTCCGCCAGCCGCCCCACGAATTTCTTTGCTCAGCTGTGCTCCGCTCTGCCAGCCGCCCCACGAACTCCTTCGCTCAGCTGCTCTCCGCTCTGCCAGCCGCCCCACGAACTCCTTCACTCAGCTCCACGGCCCACAAGCAGCTCCTGCCATCCACAAACTGCTCCATGTCGAACTGCTTCACCAGCCGGTCCGCAAGGCACTCCAGCCATCCCGCAAACTGCTCCACAATATATCTTCAGGCTCCCCCACTACTTAACACAACACTCAGTGATTTCAGCTCTTAGGTGAATTCAGCTTGTAGTAGGGGAGCTCCAGTGCTGGTGCACTGTCAGCCCAAAATGAGCTCAGCAGCCTGTAACTAGACTTCTAATGAAATCAAAATTAGCTCTGATATTCCACAGTGAAGAGAGGAGGAAGTGCAATTATCATGTAAGGCCCTCACCAAGGGGCCCATGCCACCAAGTATTAATACTTGTCCCCAGCCTCTCTCTATTCACACAGTTTTGGAACCCATGACCCTTGCCTAGCGAGTGCTACTTAGTTGATGGTGAATCCCTCCATCATAACAAAAGGCCCAGTACAGTTCCAAGCACAGTTCCCATAATCAGGGTAATAACAATTTATTCTTTCTGCCCCAATAACAGAGACACTGGGGATCCCACAGCAGCCAAAGTGACCATTTGGGCAGCTATGGTCTCATTCTAGGCGTGGTGGGTGTGCCTATGCAAATGAGATCGGCCCCTGAAGTTCTTTTCCACAACTTGCCACACCTCACCACCAGATGTCAGGGTGGAGCTCATCCTGACACTGCTTACATATTAACTTATGCAAAATTTGTCCATTTTTCCAAAACATTAGAATTTTCGTGCAAATATAGCCATTTCCTCAAAATGTTCCGTTTTTCAAATTTATTAAAACTCCTCCCGTTATTATGCTTGGATCTCTTCCCCTGCTCCCAACCTCACCCCACCCCTATCAGTTTTGATTGATTAGTTTAGACAGTTGGTGGAATTTTTCAGAACTGAAACATTTCATTTAAGAAAATTAAGATTTTCAAAAACAAAGAAAATTTCTATCAAAAACATTTTGATTTTAATCAGTTCATGAGAGAAGCCATGGGGGAGAACCCAGAGGCCAGCAGACAAGAAAAAGGGGAAACCCTAAGGAGTGGCAAATATTAGAGGTTAATGCCCTACAAGAGGTACTCATGGAGTAGCACTGCCATCATCCCCCTGAAGATGCTGGAATGGGAGTAGGCCTGCATGCCAGACAATCATACCAGATGGGTTGAGCAGGCCATCCAATGTCTTCCTCAAGAAGACAACAAATAGGGGAATGTGGGATCTGTTGGGTAAGAAAGGACTATGTAGGAAAGTTTGAGTTCTGGTGGAGCTTCCATAAGTAATAACTTCCTGAAAACAATCAGAGTCCCATACAATTAATTCATATACAAAATAACCTAAACTTCACCAGAATGCACACACAATGCTCCTGTAGCTTTCAGAGCCTCCCCACCTTATATATAGAGGTGGTCCTGACTTTTTTTTTTTTTTTTTAAGTTAGCAACTATGTAATCTGCTCCAAAACATTGCAGGTGGAAAAAGAGCAGTCCATCCATATAGCAGTTAAACTTCCGTGAACATTTTCATATCCAAAAGATGTCAAGTCCACTTTGGGGTAATATCCTAGCTCTTAAGTTTTGTTTTTCAGTAGACTCAAAGATTGAATCAACATTTTTACTTTTAAAACAAAACAAAAACTTACTATTGATGCATTGGATCTCCTCATTTCCAGATCTCCTTTGTTACCTTTAGACCACCAAATACAGACACTAGGAGTTTCCTTAAAATTTCAGAAATGGTTTCCTGAGCCATTACATTCAATAATTAAATTACAGAGTCAATACACACAACATAAATTTCCATGAATTTATGAAATACAAACAACCTCTTTGGAATCCAGATCATATAAAGCATTTTTCCTATTCATGTGTAAAAGTTTTATGTCCTGCAGATCTCAGACAATTAAGAATCTTTAAAGTTAATGACTTATTCTGAAGGCCCAATTTGCAAACTTGAATACCTAAATAAGTGGGAGCAGTACTATATTGAGGTGCTCAAATCAACACTGAGATGACATATTTGGGTGCCTCAGTGTTGATTACAGCAGCCAAGTGTGGTACTGGTATCTCTTCTTTACACGTGAAGGTCTGAAACTGAGTTTAAATGTGGCTGAGCACTCCTGGTACATGGATTTTCTACCTGAGGATTGTGACCCGCTCTGCCTTTTTATGACTAGATGGGAGTTAGATCCCAAAACTAATGGAGAAGGATACCCAAACTTTTTATTGTGACTTTTTGTTGTTCCTATAACAGGGTTTGAAAAAAATAGATAAGTTCATGGAGGATAGGTCCATCAATGGCTATTAGCCAGGATGGACAGGGATGGCGTCTCTCGCCTCTGTTTGTCAGAAGCTGGGAATGGGCAACAGGGGATGGGTCACTTGGTGCTTATCTGTTCTGTTCATTCCCTCTGGGGCACCTGGCACTGGCCACTGTCGGCAGACAGGACACTGGGCTAGATGGACCTTTGGTCTGACCCAGTATGGCCGTTCTTACGTTAACTTAGGTTCAACGGTATGAAAAACGTTGGGAACCACTTTCTCAGTGAACTCAATTCCAAGTTACAAAAACTACACTCAATAAATCATCTAAAATATGGGGGAAGCTGTCACTTGAGGTACCTATAATTTTTTTTCAGAAAGGTTTTAATTCAAATAGTAAATATACCAAAGTAATCATACAGAAGTTTTAAGGAAGATACAGGGGGTTGGGGGAGGGGAGGGGGGAGAAGCAGCTCTGAAAATGTGCCCATATGCATTTCATTGAGGGATAATCCAGCCAAACCTCCTCTCCTCTAGTGAAGCAGCAGGCTAATGAACTAAATGGCCAACGAAGCATCAGAGCTATTCCTAGGCGCACTCACTATAAATATTTTAAAAATAAACCAAACTCATGGAGAAATTGCACACAAAAAGAAAGACAGCGGCTATGGTAGTAAATGTCATATTCAATATAGCATGGAAAATAATAATAGTTTTCAGGAATACCTAAATGACTGCAATGAAACAACTCTCTGTTATAAATGCCTTGTAGAGGAAAATTTGTATTGCATGACTGCTATGTGCTGTCTTATGTGTTATTAGTCAGATATATTTATTTAGCTGATAAAGATCACATTGAGTGATCAGTTAATGGGCAACCCATTGGGGATGAGAATTTTAGCTTATTACAGAGGTGATCTTTACTCTTGTCTTCTAATTTGGTTATTGTTTGACTCCTCTCCCAATCTTTTAAAAAAAGGTTTTCTGAGGGAAAGGAGAAAAAAGAATGTTCTTCGAGTTGTGTATTGCATGTGACCTATGTACTAGAGCTGGACAGCTTTGCCTAACAGAACCCATAAGAGTGGTGCTCATTCCCTGAGGCCATAGCTCCTACGCTGGCCATATAAGGCTGGTGTCATCACGACTCCCTCAGTTCCTTCACACCAAACATCAGAAGTACAGACTACGATGCGGAGAGGATGGAGGGGAGGGGTCATGGAATATACATCTGCATCACATCTCAAAGAACTGTTACAGGTAGGTAATGATTTTTTTTCTTCTTTGAGTAGATGCAGCCATGTTGTTAACTTGTAAGCAGTACTCACAGCAGGTCTTGGAGCCTGCTTAAAGAAGGACTGCCACCCAATGTTTGCATCTGATCTAGACGCAGCCATAATGGCACAGTGGTTTGTGAAAGTACACACAGAGCACCAAGTAGCTGCCCTGCAAAAGTCCAATATAGTAATGTATGCTGTGTTGGTGTAGCCGTGTTGGTCCCAGGATATTAGAGAGACAAAGTGGGTGAGATAATATCTTTTATTGGACCAACTTCTGTTGGTGAGAGAGATAAGCTTTCGAGTTTACACAGAACTCTTCTTCAGGCCTGAAGAAGCTTGAAAGCTTGTCTCTCTTACCAACAGAAGTTGGTCCAATAAAATATATGACCTCATCCACATTGTCGCTCCAATATAGAAATGTCATTTAGAAATGTTGTTGATGTTGTCTGAACTGTCCTAGAACGAGCTCAGACCCCTTCAGGAGGCATAGCCTAGGCTACTGCGTATGCTATCATCACGCAAGAAGTTATACACTTGGAAATTGTTTCTGAAGAGACCACTTGACCCTTCATTGGGTCCACATATGAAACAAACAGATGAGGTGATGAAAGGAAAGGTTTAGTTCTATCCAGATAAATAACTAGACTTCACCTGACATCCAATGTGTTAAGATGCTGTTCATCTGGGGTTGAATGTGACTTAGAGAAGAACACTGGCAGATATGTAACTTGGTTCAAGAGAAACTGGGAAACCACCTTTGATAAAAACTTAGTATGCATGTAAGAAAGCCTGGAAGTCGCACACTCTCCTTGCAGATGTTATCACCACAAAAGCAGCAATTTTCTGATACAGAAGGGGGAAAGAAGATGTCACCAGAGGCACAAACAGAGGTCCCATAAGGGCCACTAAGACAATATTAAGGTCCCACAAAGGAATCAGCTTTTTAATCAGTGGGTGAAGATGAGTGACTCCTTCTAAGAACCCCACTGCCATGGAATTTGAAAATCCCAACTGCCCATGGATGGGAAGTTGCAACAGGTACTCCAAGATGTCCAGGATACAAGCTAGCATCAGCTGAACTCCTCAGGCTAACGAGACTATTAAGAATTGTTTCCACTTAGCTGAATAGGCTGCCCTGTTGGAGGGCTTCCTATTGTTAATCCTCCTCCTCATCTAGCCATGTAGCATCCACCCTCTGAGATGCAGGGAGCTGAGTGCTGGATGCAAAACCTCACTGCAATGCTGAATCAGGAGGTTGGGATGAAGAGGAAGGGATATGGAGGGGTAAACCACTAATGTGAAGAGGTTGGAGAACCAACATTGTCTTGACTATGCTGGAGCAATAAGAATGAGCTTGGCACGATCCAATTTTAGCTTGAGAATGACCTGTGGGACAATCAGAATTGGAGGAAAAGCATACAGGAGTGCTGATTCCCAGCTCAGGTGAAAAGCATCGGTCAAGGAGCCTGACTTAGATCCCCTCAGGAGCAGAACATCTGGCATTTCTCGTTTTCTCTCATGGTGAACAATTCACCACCAGGATGCCCCAAACTGCAAAGCTGAATTGCAGGGAGCTGGGCTTCAGAGACCACACATGAGTCAGGGAGAAATTCCTGCTGAGGTGGTCCACCCAGTGATTGTGGATCCCAGGCAAATGATCAGCCACAAGATAATGTTTTCCCTAAGTCAAAACTGCCAGAGCCTGATTGCCACCTGACAATGCACATTGAATGTGCAGCCCCACCCCGTCTGTTCACAAAATACTTCACGGTAGTACTGTTGCAATGGATGAAAACCTCTGAGCCCGATGTGATCCTGAAAAGCCTGACACACTGTAGATGTGCTACAAAGATCATTTTCCGAGCCTTTTGCTTTGATCATTCACCCCTCCTCTTTTTGACCTCAGCCGGCTCTCTCTTCTCTACTATATCAAACATAAGCTATTTGTCTTCACCCTCAAGGCCCTTCACGGCCTATCCCCACCCTACCTATCATCTCTCATTTGTATCAAAAGCTCAATTCCCACCACTGATCAACCCATGAGGCCAGCCTCCAACGCCCACTTGTTACATTTTCAAACAAACACCTTAATGCTTTCTCCTTGTGCTTGGGAGGTGCTCCCCAGGAACATTCGCAAAGCGACCTTATTATCCTCCTTCAAAGCCCTCCTCAAAACTCTCCTTTGTCATGATGCCAACTCTTCCTTGCTGTAATGTCAACAAAAAATACCCTGACAGTAGGCTGAGAACACAGCCTATCACGCTGACCAATATTGGCTCATTGTTTCTTTGTACTCCTCTGTCAGTATTCATCTTGCCTTAGACTGTAAGGTCCTTGGGGCAAGGATTCTTTTTTGTTTTCTTTTTGGACAGTACCTAGCACAGTGGGGTCCTAGCCTATAACTGTATGATAATACAAATAAATAGTAACAACAATGTAAAGCATCTCAAGGAGATTTACCATTCTCTGGCACGGAAAATACTAATTTTTAGAGCCCCCAAGAACACACATCTGTTGTTCTCTAGGTGCAGAGAAAGGGCATCTGTGAGCCATCTCCTGTATCTTTGACTAGTCTAAAACAGGCTGCTATTTTCTAGGTTTTCTAATATGTGACTGTTTGTAGATGAATCATAACATGATGCTGGAAACTTGGCAATTACATCAATAATTCTGCACTGTGCATTGTACATGACCTGCATTCTAAGGAAAGGGGATAGGAAAGAAAGCTTTTGCAGTTCCTGAAACTCACCTCATCTCATTATATCAGTTGTGTGCACAGTCTGAGTTGCTTAGAAGATAGATGTAAAAGCAGCAGCATCCTACAATTCATGCATTACTTGCTATAGCTGCTGAAGTTCCCCTGGAACAATAAAATAGCAACCAATTATTCTGAGATTTGAGTCTGGAAAAAGTATAGAAAAAATGTCCTGCAACAGAGTCCTATTTGTAGCATCCCTCACAAAGAGATTTAAGAGAGCCAAACCACAATTTTCAAATGTGGGTACCTGCAACGAAGCACCTAAATCCTTATTCAGGCACCTAAATAAATGTGGCCTGATTTTCAGAGGTGCTTAACACTTACAGCACTCATAGTTTACCACTAAGATTATACAAAATCATCTTGCATAATCTACACCCTCGAAAGAAAAGTCCTCATGTGAAAACTCAGAAGAACCTTTGCAGATAAATGTGGTTAGTACAAAATAAATTGTCTTTCTTTCCTGGAAGTAAGTGTAAGGGGCTCAATATATTTTTCCAGTCACACCCTAACTAGCTTTTTGTTCTATGAAGAGGCAACTGCCTACAACTCTTTTGACTGAATTTTCTCTTAACACACAATTTATTTTCCACGGAGGTTTTCACCCAAATTATCCCAAAATGCTTTATGGCGAGAGGATGCTTTACAGAACTGGGAATAGTGACTGCCATACAGAAAGGAAAACAACATGGGAAAGGAGTAGAGGAAAAGAATAACTGGGAGTTCATATTCATTCAAAAGCTGATTTAATTATTTATTTATAATATGGAGAAATAAAGATGCCACTGCATCGAATAGGAGCCCACAAAGAATTAACAAGATTTTTAATTGAGCGTATCAGTCTCTACATGAAATGCCCACTCTGTTGTTTCAATATTTTACATACGGCATTTTCCCTTTGAACACAGGTCATGTATACACGTATTTAAAGAAAATGCCTGCACTCATTTTCTTCTACATTCATTGTCATTGGGAAATGAGTGAAGGATGGACCCCAGAGTACAGTTCTCAAAACTCAAGCAATCTGTGCCTATTTTCTTCTTCGAACAGACACTATTAATTAAGGTGATAGTGAATAAGAATGACATCCAGTGGTTCTATTTTTCCTAAGAAACTAGTCTATTTCCCATTATTGTTTTCAATACCCATTCTTTCATTGTGTAGCGCAAATATGTATTGGCTTTCCATTGTGAAGATAGTTAGGAACATTCAACTACTTTAGTTTTTACCCCTTGAGAAGAAACAAGGGGGAAATAGCTTAGTTTAAAATGATTGTCATGATCCACATCTTTACAATACAGTGTAATTCCTAGTAAACATTCCCATGATGACCTATACAGTTTCCACAAAACAGTATTTTCCGTAAACCATAAGGGTAATTGAACAAAAAAAGATATTGTTCATATTAGATTCAGTGATAGTCCAAAAGATTCTCCTTGCATACTGGCTAGCTATATGTTCTGAAAGATGTCCATATATTTTCTTCTGTCAGCTGTTGGGCCAAATTCTGGCCTAATTTGAACCCATACAACTTTATTTATTTCATTATGGTTGCACAGGGTGTCAGTCAAAGAATTCACCCCTTTGTAATGAATATCTACACACCTGGGACATTCTAAAGGATGGCCATAGGGAGCTGGATCTAGGATTCTGTTCTATTTTAAACTGACAGGATGAAGTGAGCCAGGTAGAGCTGGGGGAAGCTGTATTTGCCCACTGCTCAGACAGGGTTCTTCCACCTTTCCACAGAATAACCGTTTCAACCCATCGTCCAAAGCAGGTTATCAACTGAGAAAATTGTCAGTAGAAAGTAGTAAAGCATCAAAGTAAGGTATGAAATTCCTTAGATGGAAATGGTATGATAGAACAGAACATTGAAGAAGTGAGTATAATGGTATCTCAGTCTGAAATTGTCCTAGATGGTGACTAATTCCACATGGCATTTGCCCAGTTGTTAAGACATCTAATCTGTTGTCTTTGATGAAAACTTTGATCAAGCAGGACGTACTCCTGTCCTGGTATCTTACATTAGGTACGTTTGCCAGTTAAAAGTATACAAGCTAATGTTTATCACTTATCTTTATAGCTCCTTGCAAATATTAATTAATTAATCCTCATGACACCCATATGAGGTAGCTAAGAGAAAATTACTTAATTCTGCTTCACCAGAGATACCACCTGTGCAGGATTCTCACTCCTGAATCTCAGCTCCATAGCATGAGACAGGCAGAACACCCCAAACTCTTATGATCTTTTGATTCCTAAGGCAGTGGCAGCAGATCAGACTGCGAGCAGCCCTTTACCATCCCAGCTAGTCATTGCATGTCACCTTCTGAGCTTAACTGCTGGCCTTGGAGCCTTCTGTTCAGTTCCTTATTGAACAGGAAGCAAAGGAAATGTGATGAAAAATTATTGGGGAAAAAATGAAAGATGTCTCAAAATATAAATAATACAACAGAGGTGTAAAGCCTAAAACTACTTCAAACAATTCCCCTCCAGGTTCAGAAGGGAGGATCCTGAATGATGTCTTCAGACAATGAAACATTATTTACTTTTCATTCTGCTTTTCTGAATATATCATCTGGCAGGAATATCAATCCTGGAGAGTAGGACATTTGAGGGATTTCCAAAAGAAAATGTTTTACATTCACAAAGTGCAAACAGGCAACACAGTAAAGACAATTCCAACAGAGAGAAAATATGTATTTTTAACATTTTAACCATGCAATACAAAGTAAGCTAAAGTAAGATAACTCCTCAAAAATTATGTTTAACCCTTTGAGAGCCTGAAATCCAAAAAGAAGATGTTAAATCTTTTGACAAACTCATATAACAGACATCCCCAAAGAAACAAAATTTTAAGAAGCAAGCAAGTTGGGCTCTCCTTTTCGAGAAAGCAGTTCTGCAGGAGCAAGAGACTGAAACAAGATTCCATCCTAAAAGACATATTTAGGTAAAAGTGTATGTAAATGTCCAGAGTAAGGATAAGGTAAATACTTTGCATGTCAGTGACACAACATTCGTAATGCGGGTAGTGGAGGCTGCGTTGCCAAGAACCTAGGGTGCCTTGATGTTGGTCATCCATGGCTCAGGACAGCCAGATCATTGCAATGTGACATGCACTGAAATTTCAGTTTAGATGTGGTGCTCTTGGAAACAATACCATCTGGTGAACTGGTGTCAAATGAAAACAAAAAGTTGGGTGGATTTTCTAAGGACTTAAAATCACTCCAAGTAGAAATACTTCACATCAGGTTTCCGGAGAAGGGTCAAGGGATGGGCATGGCAAAAATGTTTACAGGATAATAGATTCACTAAGGTGGAACTCCATCACTACCTAAGAGAGGAATCTTGAACAAGCCCATCCCAACACAACAGTGCTGTAAAATTTGGATAAAGTGGACCAGTCACAAAGGTACCTTGTTCACTGCCACTAAGAAAATGGCCCTCTATGTATGAAACTTCAGATCTCAGACACTAATTGGTTCAAAAAGAGTTTTCATCATCTTTGGCAAGACTACACTAACATCCCATGACACAGAAGACTTTTTAATGAGGAGTTTCAAAAGAGTTGAGCCCCTCCTGAACTTAATGACAAACGGTGCAGAGATACTGGTTTCTCTCAGAACTGTGTGACTGGGCAACAAAATGGCAGATTAAATTCAATATTGATAAATGCAAAGTAATGCACATTGGAAAACATAATCCTGACTGTACATATAAAATAATGGGGTCTAAATTCGCTGTTACCACTCAAGAAAGAGATCTTGGAGTCATTGTGGATAGTTTTCTGAAAACATCCACTCAATGTGCAGTGGCAGTCAAAAAAGCGAACACAATGTTGGGAATCATTAAGAAACGGACAGATAATAAGGCAGAAAATATCATATTGCCTCTATATAAAATCTATGATACGCGCACATCTTGAATACTGCATGCAGATGTGGCCACCCTATCTCAAAAAAGATATATTGGAATTGGAAAAGGTTCAGAAAAGGGCAACAAAAATTATGAGGGGTATGGAATGGCTGCCATATGAGGAGAGATTAATAAGACAGGGATTTTTCAGCTTGGAAAAGAAATGACTAAGGGGGGAATATGATTAAGGTCTATAAAATCATGACTGGTATGGAGAAAGTAAATAAGGAAATATTTACTCCTTCTCATAACACAAGAACTAGGGGTCACCAAATGAAATTAATAGGCAGAAGGTTTAAAACAAACAAAAGGAAGTATTTCTTCACACAATGAACAGTCTATGGAACTCTTTGCCAGAGGATGTTGTGAAGGCCAAGACTATAACAGGGTTCAAAAAAGAACTAGACAAATTCATGGAGGATAGGGTCCATCAATGGCGTCCCTAGCTTCTGTTTGCCAGAAGCTGGGAATGGATGACAGGGGGTGGATCACTTGATGATTACCTATTCATTCCCTCTGGGGCATCTGGCATTGGCCACTATCGGAAGACAGGATACTGAGCAATATGGACTTTTGGTCTGACCCAGTATGGCTGTTCTTATGGTTTCCTTTTGCCTCATTCATGACAGGCTGAAAGAGCTGCCAAAGGCACCTGAAAGAACTTAGATAATTGAAGAAGCCTGGCCTGATTACACACCCCATTGCAAACCTTTAGCACACAGAATTTCAAGTCCTTCTTGCTGACAGCTTCCAAGATGCCAGGGCGCATCAGTTACTTGCAGAATACAAACTGCCAAGGAGTCTTCATGGACTGCGATATAGAAAAATGCCCTGGCTCTGAATGATGATCCTAGGCCAGACTCTCAGCCTGATGTGATCATTTTTTTTTTTTTTTTTTTTTTTTACTAGAAATGGTTGGAAAATAGGGGTTTTTTCCTCATAGAAAATTTCAACTTTTCAGCAAAATATCAAAATTCAAAATATTTCAGCTATAAGCCACAATATTTTTATTTAAAATGGCACTATGGTGTCTCATGGGAGTTGTAGTTCAGGTGCCTTATCACCCCCGTCTCCTCTATGGGCCAGCCTTCCTAGCCAGACTACATTTGCCACGATACACCACTTGCTCCCTTCTTGGAGACAGGTACATGTTAGCAGGCCCTGAATGTGGCATGTCATGGGAGATGTAGTCTGGCCTGTTAGGATACAGATATTCAGGCCTGTCTGTAAAGGCCTATACTCTAAGAATTTAGGTGTATTCTTATCACTTGGCTAGTGATAGAGGTATAAAAGAAAGAATCAAAACCACTGTCTGCCAGTGTAAGGGCCTTCTCTTACTGTGACAGTTTGTGGCCCTGTGCTTAGGCTCAGGCCTTTGGCTAAGCAGCAGAGGCAGCCATAAGCTGGGAAGCAAACGGTCACATCCTCACATTCCAAACTAGTCACATTGAAATAAGGTGCTATTGGGCTGTTAGGCACTATCAGGACAGGATTGTATTCCTATCACCTCCAGAGAAAGGGAAGTGCCTAGAAAATGTAAAAGGAAACTTAGTTTGATAGCATCCTGTCTGGCAAGAACTCACTTATCAATAGCTGGGATGTGAAATCCTCACTTCTGTATTGTTTTGTCATTATAGTTCCCACTTTGCTGTTGTTTGTCTGTATAATCTCTGTCTGGTTCTGTGATTGTTCCTTTCTGCTGTATAATTAATTTTGCTGGGTGTAAACTAATTGAGGTGGTGGGATATAATTGGTAACATAATCATGTTACAATGTTAGGATTGGTTAGTTAAATTTCAGGAAAATGATTGGTTAAGGTATAGCTAAGCAGAACTCAAGTTTTACTATATAATCTGTAGTCAATGAGGAAGTGACTGGGGGGTGGGTGGGGGTGGGCATGTGGGTGTGTGAGATGGGAACAGGGAATGGGGGTAAGAAAATTGGAATCATGTTTTGCTAAAGGGGGAGATGGGAACAGGGAATGGGAGTAAGGAAGTTGGAATCATGTTTTGCTAAAGGGGGAAATGGGAACAGGGAATGGGAGTAAGGAAGTTGGAATCATGTTTGGCTAAGGGCAGGAATGGGAACAGGGACACAGGTGTAAGGCTCTGTGGTGTCAGAGCTGGGAAGGAGGATACTAAGGAAGGAAACTGGAATCATGCTTGCTGGAAGTTCACCCCAATAAACATCGAATTGTTTGCACCTTTGGACTTCGGGTATTGTTGTTCTCTGTTCATGCGAGAAGGACCAGGGAAGTAAGTGGTTGAAGGAATAAGCCCCCTAACATCCTGGTGCCGTGACTCGGATGCATCGCATTGGATAGGTGAGTGGCAGCCTGTAAGTCCCCCTCCCCAACAGTCCGCGCAGCTGCTTGGAGGGGGTATCGCGAACTCTCGTGATGGTAGTTGCGGGTTCTGGCAAGCCAGGGTAAAGGATTTTTTGGATAAATGGATAAGGGAGGACCAGGGCCCACACCAGGCACAGGGGTCAACCTGGGATAAGATTAAAAAGGAAATGGAGGAAGTGTTAGGGGACCCAGAGGTATGGGGGGTGGCTGAGGAGCCCACCCTCCTTGGTATATGGGTAGGGGAAGAAGGTCCCTGCCCATGGGGACTGAATGCCTCCCAGGGAAAAGAGGCACATCAGTCTGCTTGAGAGGTTTGAAGTAAGGGCAGCATTATGGGAAGCTGCCAGTAATCTTTCAAGTTTGGTGCTGCTTCAGCAAGGGCTGCTGAAGGGTTGTAAATTAGTTAGGGGTAGTGAAAGATGATTTGGCACAAAAGGGTTTAAGGTCAAAAGCAGAGTTAACAGACCACCTTTAGAGACTGGATCTGAGACTTGGTCCTGGGGGAGTAGAGGAAAAAAAAATAAAAGTTTCAAAGTGCAACCTGCCTTTCCACACTCTTTTGTTTTTCTGAAGTTTTAATGGAGGGTACTTTGGATACTTATGTGAGATGTCAAGAAGGAAGTTTTTGTTTAATGATAAAACCCAGTTATATAAATGTAACTGTATGTGCAACTCTGTGCAGTCACATTGGATGGAAGCTTGGTAATTAAATTATCCAAGGGGGTCAGGTAGAGTGGCCACTACCACCACTACGCTTCTGTCCCCAGAAGCCTTTATGGCTATTCTGAGGGAAAATGGGCCCTTTTCCCACAGAAATGGTCTATAAGGGACTGCTGCAGGCAGCAGGCAGCGAGAATCTGAGCAAAATTGTTTGACTATTGGGTAATGTAATCAAAATCACTAAAGGATGGAAGAGGTTTCTTTTGGAACTTAACTTGGCTGCCCCTAGTTGTGTCTAGTTGTACAAGATGGAAGTGTAATCGGGGTACAGTTGTGTAAAAAAGAGTAATCACAGTGCAAGGGATGTTAGGCAAAACAGAATTTTGTGTGTGTGCGCACAGGTAAAAGAAAAGGAAAAGGGGAGGAATGATGGGAACACTGAGCCTTGGGATGGCTCTGGGGGATTAGATTGTTGCTTTGGTGGGTTCTGCATGAAAACTCTGTAGGCATGGGGGAGGCAGTTATACCTTGTGTAAAATTAATTTGGCTAATATGATGTTATGGAGGTTAAACTATATGGAAGGAATTTGCATTTTCCCAGGACATGTGCAGTGTATATTGGAAAAGGAGTAAAAGAAATGCAAATAAAACATGGTACTTCATTAAAATCCTAATAGGGCTCCAAAAGGAGCCACAATAGGTTGTGCTTTCTTTTTCAGATCGCTGTGTTTTGGAGCAGGAGATGAAAGTGGAAAGTAATCAGAACTCTGGTGGAAGTAAAATGCTTCCCTTTTAAGACAGTGTCTGAGCTGCTAACAGCTTTGGATCCAAAAGCAAGCTAGTAAGCCTCTGTGTGTAAATGCAAATTACCTAGCTGATGGGCACAAAGGAGCTGCAAATAACTGAATACATCTGGTCAGCAAACAAGCTACTAGAAGACTCAGATTATGGCCCTTCAGGAAAGGGAGGTGAAAAAAACAAGTCAAGCCTGAAAATAAGGGGGACAGGTTAACCTTAAGGGGTGTGTGTGTGTGTGTGTGTACAGTGCTAAAATCTGAAGCTGTGTCTCAGCTATTACCTGAGAATAAACTTAAAGCTTGGTACAGCAGAGAAACTATTGCAAACTTGGTCTGTTGTACAAGAGGGGAAACTGAGGTACACCATCTCATGAATTTCATAAATGACCAGTGAGTGAGGTAATTCACTAGCCTGACTATAGAACAAAATAAGGACAGTCTGGAGGTAATTCTTCTGTTTTTCCTGCAAGTAGCAAGGACATTTGTAAAATAAAGTGGTATTATTATTAAGCAATAATCTGTCCCCACCATGGGGAAGGAAATTGTTTCTTTTGTTTTTCAGACACTCTACAAGCAAGCTGGCGCCAGCGGGAAAAATAACCCAGAATACCATGGATCTATGTTTTGTGTTGTTTGTCTGTGGTGTTTGTCTTGTTGCTAGCATTGTTGTGTTTTAATGAACAGAAAACCTCATGATGTGGGTGGGGGATGGCTTCCAAAGGCTGGCCTTGGGGGGGAAGATGTGTATGGGAATGCAAATTCTCAACTAGGAGGCCAGCACCTGTGTAATAGCTACCGTGGTACCTGGAAATGGAATGGCAACTAAGGTGGCCCCCACAAGCCCTATGGAAATAATGAAAAGGGGAGGAGCTCACTGGGAATCAATGGAGGGGTGTGTAAAATAGTGTAAATCAATAGAAGATGTTTGGATGTGCCCCTCTCCTATGACTATAGAGGAGCGGGATCAATGGCCTATGCAAGGGGTGGACAATTGGATGTACTATGTATAAGGTTTCAGAGGAACAGCCGTGTTAGTCTGTATTCGCAAAAAGAAAAGGAGTACTTGTGGCACCTTAGAGACTAACCAATTTATTTGAGCATGAGCTTTCGTGAGCTACAGCTCACTTCATCACGAAAGCTCATGCTCAAATAAATTGGTTAGTCTCTAAGGTGCCACAAGTACTCCTTTTCTTTTTATGTATAAGGTGTTTTGCTGGGAATGTACATATTACTGGGGGCACAATTACACCAGCCCATAACCAAACTACACCCATCTACATGCTGCTATATGGACTTTGGTGCACAAATGGATCTGTGAATCTTATTGCTGTGAATAAGCCAGGGCTTACTGCCTGATTCCATACCAAGTGGTCAAGCTGGTTTGGACAATATCCCATTTCTCTGTGAACATTCAATGGACTTGTGATATGGACAAAAGCATACAAAACTTGAAGGAGCAGCTTGTTGCAACTGCCAGCAACTGGACACAAGATCGTGACCCCGTCGAAGGAGGAGAGGAAGTGTTCTGGGGGTGTCTTGGATGTTGGACCATACTGCAGTGGTCAGGACTCGGTGTTGCTGTGGATTTTGTATTGTTAACTGTACTTGTGTTACGTTGCATAGGGAGATAACCTATTAGGAATGTAATAAGCCCTCCAAACCCTGCAGTGTACTAGACAACCCGGACCCAACCTTCTCAGGCCCACTCTAATGGGAAGTCTGGAACACTAATTGGAATAGGTGTGGTATGCCCGTATGAGAGAAGGTGCAGGGCACAATACTACACAAGGGGCAGTGGGACAAATGGAATATCGACACCTTCCACCTTGATGCCTGGCCCTATCAGGAAATGTGTCGCCATATGTCCTATGCTTTTCCAGGGATACCTGGGCAGGAGGATCCCAAAAGAAAAAAAAAAAAAGGGGGTGGAGTGTTAGGATATAGATATTCAGGCCTGTCTGTAAAGGCCTATACTCTAAGAATTTAGGTGTATTCTTATCACTTGGCTAGTGATAGAGGTATAAAAGAAAGAATCAAAACCACTGTCTGCCAGTGTAAGGGCCTTCTCTTACTGTGACAGTTTGTGGCCCTGTGCTTAGGCTCAGGCCTTTGGCTAAGCAGCAGAGGCAGCCATAAGCTGGGAAGCAAACGGTCACATCCTCACATTCCAAACTAGTCACATTGAAATAAGGTGCTATTGGGCTGTTAGGCACTATCAGGACAGGATTGTATTCCTATCACCTCCAGAGAAAGGGAAGTGCCTAGAAAATGTAAAAGGAAACTTAGTTTGATAGCATCCTGTCTGGCAAGAACTCACTTATCAATAGCTGGGATGTGAAATCCTCACTTCTGTATTGTTTTGTCATTATAGTTCCCACTTTGCTGTTGTTTGTCTGTATAATCTCTATCTGGTTCTGTGATTGTTCCTGTCTGCTGTATAATTAATTTTGCTGGGTGTAAACTAATTGAGGTGGTGGGATATAATTGGTAACATAATCATGTTACAATATGTTAGGATTGGTTAGTTAAATTTCAGGAAAATGATTGGTTAAGGTATAGCTAAACAGAACTCAAGTTTTACTATATAATCTGTAGTCAATGAGGAAGTGACTGGGGGGTGGGTGGGGGTGGGCATGTGGGTGTGTGAGATGGGAACAGGGAATGGGGGTAAGAAAATTGGAATCATGTTTTGCTAAAGGGGGAGATGGGAACAGGGAATGGGAGTAAGGAAGTTGGAATCATGTTTTGCTAAAGGGGGAAATGGGAACAGGGAATGGGAGTAAGGAAGTTGGAATCATGTTTGGCTAAGGGCAGGAATGGGAACAGGGACACAGGTGTAAGGCTCTGTGGTGTCAGAGCTGGGAAGGAGGATACTAAGGAAGGAAACTGGAATCATGCTTGCTGGAAGTTCACCCCAATAAACATCGAATTGTTTGCACCTTTGGACTTCGGGTATTGTTGCTCTCTGTTCATGCGAGAAGGACCAGGGAAGTAAGTGGGTGAAGGAATAAGCCCCCTAACATGGCCAGAGACCTTGGCCTATAGAAGAGATTGGAAGCACTGGGCACCTGAAGTTCATCTCCCATGCGGCACCATGGTGCCATTTTAAATCAAAATATTTTGATGTCTTGTTTTGGTTTGTTTTTTAAGCAAAATATCCAAATTTTCTGAGAAAGGCAGAACTTTTTGCACACAAAAAATTGTAATTTTTATGCAATTTTCCAACCAGTCCTATTTTTGACCATGCGCAACAGAGCTGAGAACCATATTTGTTTGTGCCGCTATGGGGCTATTAAGATAATTGAACTCTTTGTCTCTCCTGAAGTTTGCCAGGAGTTTTGCTTCTAGAGAAACTGATAAAAAGGCATACAAAAAGCCTCCTTAACCAATAAATGGAGATGATGTCCCTGGATAGACTGGTTTTTTCTTGTGGAAAGAGCAGAAGACTGGAATCTCATCTTTTTTCAGTGAGTGGCAAAGAGTTGCCTGGAAGAGATTAAAAAGAAGAGATTGATTAAGATCACAGGGTGCTGTTGGGAGTAAAGGTATATTTAAGCCTGATAAGGAGACTGCCATGATTTTTAAGAGTCTGTTCTGATAAAAGTTAAGAGTTTTTTTTTAAGTATAATAGAACTGCACATGTGTAAGAAATTGCCAAGTAATCATGTTCGGGAGGAAAAATAAAAGATAAAGTAACTACAAAGCTAGAGAAGATCTGTTTTAGCTAACGCAAAACTTATACTTGATGGGGAGGAGAGTTAACATGGAAATGAAAGACTAATACATATGTTTAAGGAAAGATTACAAAAGTTATAAATAAGTCAGCTTAACAACAGGAAGCTGAAGCTGTGTATTGTGTGGTGCTGGAGGTGACTGTGTGGTGAGATGACTGTCCTGATGAGCTTCCCACTTATGATTAACTGATCATTATTTGCTAATGTTTTGCCTTAATAAAGATTTATTAGACCCATCTGCTGAGTAGTGAATCTTTCAGTCCAGCCGGTGCTACATACACCAGTATGGGGGCGGGAAGGAGAGGAGGAAGCCTGGATCGCTTTTCAACCTGCTACCGCCACAGTTAGCATCCTAAAACTCTAAGAGCTTGCAGAGTTCCCCCATTTTCCAGGCTAAGGGGTTCAACATAGGAGTGAGAACAGTACACAAAGATTACCTGATTTTCCAGGTGGGGAAACTGAAATGGGGTTAAGTTACTTGCCTAAGGCTATAAAGGAAATCATTGTCAATGCCAGAATTGGAACTCAGTAGTTCCTGGATCCCTGTTCTGTGCTCAGACCCTTAGATAATTTTATCTCAATTTAAACAAAAATCATCTTCTCTGTAACATAGCATAAAAGCCTTAAAATAAGGCTGCATTCTTTTTATTTTGTAGAAACACTATTAATAAGGAGAGAGAGAGAGATTGGGTGGCAGCTGTTAATGATTAGAACCTTCCTGAGCACAGGATATATTGTGCTTGCCAAAGCAACACACAGCTCTTCGTGATGTAGGACTGTGAAAAAGAGACAGAATTAATACAGTTAACATATGCTTACTCATGCCGTCACTTCTGAATAAAATAAACTTTAATGGAATGAACCTGGAACACTAGATAGGGAGAATAAGATTTCCCCAATGTCTACTTTCAATCTTTTTTTACATCATCAAAAAAATGTGATTCAATTATTTATCTACCCATTATTTATTTATTCACCTAGTAGTATCTCAGTAAACTAGCATGTGGTTTGGTTTCCCAGTTTTCCTCTAAGAATTCTGGCCAAGCACTCCTTCACAAAGGAAAACCAAGGAGCATTTTTATTTGAAAGTGTACAGAAAGATATTTGAGAGTAAAGGAGGAGAGTATATATGCTCATCTCTACCTTATCAAATCTCTTTCATTACAACTAACTGATGAGGGACAAATCACAAAAGGTCTGGAGGTTCAGTTTAGCTAAAGCCTTCAGGTGCTCAGAGACATATCTGACCCTATGGAGTATCTCACCCCAAATGAGGCCCACACAAAGCAACGCCCACAACACAGTTCCTCCTAAACATTTCCCATCCCTGTTTTGAGTTTCAAGAGCCATGCAGTCTGGAAAGCCCCAATCCCTTGAATGTGCTGAAGAACTTGATTTATCATGTGTGCCAAATACGGTGGAGAAAGACATACACAAGTTCTCATAACAAAACCACCCATTTTACTTGAACTGCTTACGTGGGTCCCTTAGACTACACTTGTTATTCTCTGAACACATAGCTCACAACTCTTGCAGCCTCACTTTCCTTTCACCTCCTAGTTCTCCTCTCCTGCATCCTGCTTTATGGCTCTAAGTTACAGCCATGCAAGCCTTGCCACTTTCAGTTTATATGCCTCCCACTCTCCCCTTTTTCAAGGGGTTTCACACTCTTTATTGAACAAACCTGAAAACTCATAAGCAAGAAACAATCATCAGGTTTCAGCTCTATACCCTGTAAAACCTAACACAAAATCCAAAAATCCTTCTCTGTATCTCATGGAGAAAAATGAGGTTTGTTCATATTTGACCAGGTTCGCACCACCAGTTTCAGCAAATGTAGGCCAAGTTTCATGAAAGCACAGCATAGCTCTACTCCCAATTATGCCACTCAGTAAATATAGCAACAGTATTTCTCCTGTTATTGGATACAACTGATAATTGTGCAATAATTCAGTATTGAGGCACTGGAGCTCAGAGGTAGCATCTAGCTCCTGCAACATATCTTTAAAAAGGACGGGCTCAGAGCTGGGGGAAGACTCATGGCAAGAAAAATTTCAGAGGAACAGCCGTGTTAGTCTGTATTCGCAAAAAGAAAAGGAGTACTTGTGGCACCTTAGAGACTAACCAATTTATTTGAGCATGAGCTTTCGTGAGCTACAGCTCACTTCATCTGTAGCTCACGAAAGCTCATGCTCAAATAAATTGGTTAGTCTCTAAGGTGCCACAAGTACTCCTTTTCTTTTTGGCAAGAAAAATGTAGTTGGGAGGGGCTGACAGGCAGAGAGAGGTGCCATAGTGGGAATCAGGAAGCAGAGATGTCTATAGAAGACCACCCACCACAGAGAGTCAGAGGCCTCCTTAACCAAACTAATCTGCAAAAAGATACAGATTTGGGATGAGATGAGATGAGATGAGAGCCAAGCTGTATTGGACCACTCATTAACTGGTCCCTAATTTTAACACACTAATATATTGTGTAGTGAAGGATTAGAGCTCACTTAGTTTTATATCTACAGCTAGCTAGCTCTAGAGTGCAAACTGTAAAACTTGAGACAGTCTCTTATTTTTGTCTATCAACGGGGTGAAAAACTTGATTAAACTCAGATATTAGCAATGAAAGTCTTGTGTTCATACTATAAGCGTGAAGAAAGAAACCATATTGTAGGCTAGCAATTACTGTCCTTGTGTCTTAAATGATTTCCCCTATTTAGAAGTGAGGAGAGGCTATTCAGTCTCCAAGACCACTTTAGGCTTGGCATTTTCCTCTTCAGAGATTGTGAAAATGCACGTGGAGAACTTGTGAAGTGTATAAAGCTGAATAAACCCACCTTACCTTAACAGTGCAGCCTGGAACTAAACCCATATTTACTTCACTTCTTGATTGTAAGGATTATTTGTAAAGCTCTTCAAAATCCTAGGAGGAAAGGTGCAAGTGATCCTAAATACAAATGGATATCTTAAGACTGTATCAGGGAATAAATTCACCCGTGCACAGTAGCCTATGAGCAATTTAGGTCCCACTTAAGTCCTCAAAATAGGATTTACATGGTTCATAGGCCTTGTCCTGGCATTCTGCCCAGGGATGACATTTACCCTTACTGAATATTTACCTGTAATGCCATGTTCAAAGAATTCTAAGCAATAAAGCAAATTGTTGTGACTGTGTCAAAGTGCTATAACTCAGGGATCCAACTGGTCAGGATATTTCAAGAAACTTCTTAAACAATTCATGACATTCACTCTTGGTTCAGACATGTACTGTACTCACCTTCCTCATCTAATCCTCTTTAGACAGTCCCTTGGAACAATGAACTCTACAATAATATAGCTAATTATAGTAATAAAAATGCATATGGTAATATGCCTAACTTGAAGACTTGTACATATCCAATTTTATTTTTTGTTTTAAAAGAGCAATAACAACTAAATTATAGTATTGTTCAGGAGTCTTAGCATTTGCATCACGCTCATCAAGACAGAATTTGTTATCATGGTATTCAGGTACCAGATGATGGGCATGGCATAATTCCTAGACAAACCTGGGCACTTTAGACAAATCATCTAACTAATAGCATAAAGACACCTATATGAGCTACAGTCAATGGGTCTTCAACTCCTAAATACCTAAAATGTTTTGGAAATGGTACCCTAGTCTACATTTTAGCCATTACACTAAAACAGTACAGCTGGCCAAATTATTTGTTGCACTGAAGCTCAGTTAAGAGACTGTGCAAACAAAGCGATGCATCCGACGAAGTGGGTATTTATCCACGAAAGCTTATGCTCCAATACGTCTGTTCGTCTATAAGGTGCCATAGGACTCTTTGCCGCTTGTGCAAACGTAGTCCATCCTGCTGCAATTCCTGTCCATGTGTGAAGTCAGCCTTAATGACAAGCAAAACAAGCAGCTTCTTACAGGCCTGCACCCATTCAACCTCCGCAACTCACATGCTGGTACTAGCCCCCTACTCCAGCACCGAACCTGGCAGGGAACAAAGTAACTTGCCATAGAATCCCTCCTGCAACAGGACAAGAAAGGCAAACCTGATTTTCCCCATTTCCAGCCAGGTGCTTCAACTGAAAGGCCAGCCATGACAACAAGAACGATGCATTTATTTTTCAACAGCATCGTAGTCCTTTCTCTCTTTCTGTGAAATAATGAGGTAATCTCAGACACAAACCTACCTACAACTTGGCTAGTAGAAAATTCAGATGCAAACACCAACATGTCAGACATCCATGGCTGCAGAGGTACCATTGCTGAACCATCTTCAGAAATAAGATCACAGACTAGTTGTTTCACTTTAGGAACAGGGCTTGAGAAAGCCCATATCATAGTTAGACTTAGTTCCGTCTCACCGATCCCCTTTTAGGCCTTTCCTACACTTCTCTTTGTATTCTCTCTTAAAGCGTAAGACTGTGGTGCTGACTGCCACTGAGGCGCTACGCTATGCTACCCCAGGCAGTCATGTTTCCACTACTTCTTCAAACACCAAATTAACATGCTGCATATTTTAGTTTCACGAGAGCCGCAGGATCCAATTATCAAGGGGTATTTCAGTGGCACTTGCAGGCACCTAGATAGGTTGGCTCTCTCATATTGAGTGTTTCAATGCCTATCCATTTTTACTTAAAAACTCATAATGCTTAATACTTCAGTCAATGCCAATGGGGATTTACCATGAAGTTTAGTATCTCATCCAGATGAAGAGTTCTTTTCGGACGTTCTTGTTTTCCAGTTGAGTAGCGCGTGCCCATTGTAGCAGTAAGTCCCTCATGGTGTAACAGATACCTTTATAATTTAATTCATGCTTGTTCCATGAATACTTATGTGTATTAGTTGAAAATTATTCAGTAGTTGTCACACTGTTCTATGTCCGCTACTCTACAAATAGGAAGAAATACCCATCCTTGCCAAATGTTTATCTGTTATTAATATACAATAACAAATGTCATACTCTCTTCTGGGAACATTATATTGTAATTGTGTTGTTATTGCTTAGTAGGCTATTAGGGCATACCTGTCTATCAGAATGCAGAAGATAATGTTGCTGTTGTACATTGATTGATTTCTTGTGCCATCTTGTGGAAACAATATTAACTGCAATACAGTCTCATTGCATTACTTCAGAGTTCTGTGTAAGCAGAAACTGCAGATATCTGAATTATGTCTCACTGAACCACACAATGAAAAATCTGTGTTTGTCTATTCAACAAACGAGATACTTTTCATTATACATTCAAAAATATTTTTTCTTGATTATTCCCATTTTACCTGAGTCATACCCCTTTGTACACTCTCTGAATGGTTCAGAGAATTAGTTGTTTAGCTCTAATTTGAACCATTGTCCTTGTTACAAACTATTTTTGGACCTTCCTCTGTGTTAACTTACTGGAAAACATATTGTGCATATTTTAAATTTTTCCCACTATGCAACAGTGATTTATTTATTTGAGCTCCTACTCAGAATCAAGTGACACTTTTCAGAGGAACAGAAATGGTAAATTCTTACAATACAGGTTCAGTAATTGCTTAATTAAACTTATGAAATGAAACAAATTTACCAAAACCAGCTACCGTAACTTTCAGACAAGAGAACTTGTTATTTGATGAAATTTAACTTTTTCCTTTATTCAGTGTAAAATCAAATAGTTCTAGTAGGGAAATGAATAAACATACATTCTGGAAAACGGATTTTGCCATGAGTACTTAAATAGGACTGTATTGGACTCACACAGGGCTCATGCAGGACATTAGCATTTTGCAAGAGGTTATGGTCATCTTTCCATTCTAAATCCATTTTCAGTCACTCAGAATTCATAACAGAATTCTTTTCTGTTCTGTCCCCTTTAGCCATATAATATCCCAGCTGTAAGCAAACTAAACTAAATCCCATATCTCTAATCTATAGGCACTCACTAAGCTACATTCATGTAAGGATACAAATGATAAGCGCTCAGAAACCACAAAGAGAGTGTTGTAGAAAAACAGCAAGAGGTAAGTTTTCAGCAATGCTTGGGGGATTTAATTGTGCAGCTCTTTTTAGCATGAATGTGAGTCAAAAACTTAATCTTCATGTTCCTCTTTGAAAATATATCTGTGAGAGTTGGAATGATTTTCTCTTTTTTATGGTTATCCCTATATAATATATCACAACGTGTGAACAACATCAAATGACAAAATGATTGGAGGCTCTCTGAAATATCTACTTGCCGCAAGGCAAATAAGACCAAGTTTCACAAGCACAATGTAACCAGGCAAAAACTACATAAACTTTTCCCTACAGTTTTGACATCCTTGCACCTTAATTCAGATGTGAAACTCCCTTAATATCCCATTTTTGGGCTCTCTAGAGTAGATCCTCCAATCATATAAATTATAAAAAATATGTGGTGGTTTGTCAAATATCCTCTAAGAACTAGTGTGAGATCAACAAACTCATTTTCTTTTATGACTTATGGATGATTTAAATAAAGTGTCTTGACATAAGCAAATGCAATAACACACGGCAGCACATAGCTGCTCCAAACTGTACTATTGTAAATTAACTCCTCTGATCTTGCAAATACCTTTCTTAGTTCTCTACTGCAGCAGGAGCTTTTTTCAGTTAAGCTTACTGAACCTGCTTGTAGGGATATGAATGCTTGTGGAGAATAGAGGATATTCTTTGATTGTGTCACGGTCTACCCATATGAGGGTCAATCAAGATATGTAAAACATCAAGGCCTCTGTGGCTTGTGGTAAAACTATAGCTCTGACAGGTTCCTTGCTACAGTTCCATCATTGCATTAGTACTCTGAGTGCTGAATCAATTAAAAAGAAGTCCCTCTCTCACCGTCTTTCTTGCCCTCTGTTCATTACTAAACCTCCCAGAAGACTCACAAAACAAGAAAACGGAAATTACCCCAATTTCCTGATCTAGAACTGTAGATCCATCACTTTTATAAGGGCTTGTCCACACAGGGAAAAAGTCCAGAGTAGCTACTGCATAAAAGCTATTCTGCACTAGCTCTCCATGTGGACACTCTTATTCAGGGATGCTGGAACAATTTGTATAGTAGAGGTGCTGAGAGCCATTGAACCAAACTGTATACCCTGTATATGATGGAAGCCACTTCAAGCCAGGGGGTGCGTCAGCTCCCCCAGCACTCTTAGATCCAGAACCTATGCTCTTATTATGCAATAAGTCTTCATACAGGGAGTTAGTGCAGAATGGCTTTTGCACCTTAAATTTACACCCTAGCTTATCCTTCCATAATTCAAGCCTCGTTTCCAGATTTAAGCCTGCAGTTGTAAAATCCCTATATAGTAGGACATCATACAAGTGTTGATGTTCTTTGTGATCCCTTCTCTGCCCACCACCTCTGCTACACATCCATATTTCCATCGGTTTTTAGAATCTGAATACCAACCTTGCTGTGCAATATCCCTAAGGTGGAATAAGAATTCTGGTTATTGGTGCAATTCATTCAAAATTGATTCTAACGTTCCCATATCCAGACATTGTTCTGCCACATACACTGGAACTCCTTATACTGAAGCCAAATTTATCCACTCTGTACTTAACAATTTAACACTTTGACAGTTTCACTCCAATGTTATCCTTCACATCTGCTATGTTCAAAACAAAAAGTATTTACAGAGCTGAGCTATAGTTTTAAAAAAGAGGAGTACATCTACACTTACATATTTAGTCATGTTTCAACAAGTGTCAGTTAACAGGGTTGTAAAAATCTAGTGCTGACAGGGTACAAATCTTGTCTGCATTAGAATTTATTTGGTTTGTACCAGGATGAACAATTCAAAGCATAGCTGTTCACACCAATTCAGTTTTGCTGCTGCTATTCACCTACAACAAAGTAGTCTGCACCATGAATCTAAGTTATTTCTCCATTTTGTAAATGCTAAAATATTACAAGTGGACTTGTGCATTGGTTACCAATTCTGCAGTCAAAACTTTCCATTGTGTTACTCTCAATTTATGCTAACGTAACTGAGAGCAGAATTTGATCTTTGTCTCACTCTGGAACACTTCCCATTCTTCCCTCGTTGACCCAGATATTCCTCCTCAGATCTCCATGTGGTGAGGACCTCTGTGGCACCATTTCCCACCTCCATCCCCCTGCTTTTGATGGAGGAGGACAGATCACAGACTGGATAGGACCAGGTTGAATGTGTAGAAGAGCTCCAGTATTGCCACCCTCAAGCATTCAAAGAAGCATGAGTCAGCCTCCCAAAAATCATCAGATTGGCTAAAAAATCATTATTAAAAGAAAACCAATACAATTATATTTGCCTTCTGGCTTTTGAGCCTCTAGGGTTCACTCAGGTCATATTTTCCAGGTTCTCTCTGCAGCCATAAGGGCCAGAATTTTTTTTAAATTGAAAGCTAAAATAGTTATGTCATCACATGACTCCAAGAGCTGGAGCATTAAGAAAAAACACCAAATATCACAAGACTATTGTGATAAAATCATGAGAGTTGGTATCACAAGACTATTGTGACAAAATCATGAGAGTTGGTAACACTGCATCCTCTTTTAGCCTAATGAAGATTCCCTGAGAAGCATAAAATGCAGTTTGAAGCAAAGTACTGCACAATGGGTTCTGATGTTTGCCATGGTCAGAGGAGGTCCTTCGTAGCCAGGCCTCTAGATCTGAGACAGATTATCACTAGTAATAAAGATTCTACAGCTCAAATTAGGCATTTGGTAACACCTGTGTGAACTCAGAGTCTTCTGATTATCCATTGCCTTCAGCAGGGTTGCACATATGTAACTGACTGGAACCTGGCAAACAATTATGTTGATGAGGCACAAAAGGAATAAAATACATTTCCCTCCTTCTCAGCTGTGTTGACTCTGCAGGATTAATTGGAGAAAAATATATTTTGTCACTACAGTGAGCAACTGTGGCGTAGGGAGTAGATACGAGGAGTAGAAAAAGCTGCCATTTTTCCATAATGACATTTCAGAGAAGAACTTCACTTTTTCCTTTTCTTCCCTTCCACTCGTGAGACACTCCCTCTTCAATATTCCCTTTAGTTGCTTGTTCTGCTTCATTTCACCTTCCTGAGCATAAGGTCTGTCGCAGTAGAGGGCATACTTACTAACCTCCCATGTTAGAGATTCTTGTTAATATCAGTTTGTATACCCAAGAATCCTAATGCATATTTACAAAATGTTTTGGTGATTCCTTGACATACTGTTGTAAATGATTTCTTAGAAAAGAGCTTTTTTACAGTTGATGAATAGTTGGTGATTGTCTGTCTTTACTGCTTAATTTTAAGTTAATTTGAAGTATAATTCACCAACTATAAAGTGTTTTGAGACTACTAAAAAATGAGTCACATTAAATGAACTTCATTATAAATCATCTTCTTTATATAATATTCAAATGTGTGTTAGGAGAAAAGTGGAGGGTATAAATTAATGCAAAGCACGATTCCCAATGTTTCACTTAAACAGAAAATTTATTTCCGAATTAATTAAAATGAACAGCACTAGGTGAGTATTTAAGTTGTTTGTGGGAAGTTGCTATTCCAGAGTTGAGAAACTAAGCTTGCATCTAGTAATTATTGATAAATCTGTAAACTTTTGGTGAATATTACTAAGGAAAAAAATTTCTGCTACCTTTTACACTCACTAACCAACAGAATTTTCAACTGTTTCAGGTCATTCAGAAAGCAAAAGATTCAAAACTACTATTTAGGGTCCAAAGAAGAAACAATGGCCAATGGAATTACACTAGGGATGAGTTTGGCCTTGTATATTTAAAGAACAATAAAATCTATTACAACAATGAGAACAATATAAAATCCTTGTACTATATTTTCAAAATAAATCAAAGATATCCTTATATCAAAATTCAAATAAAGGCTTCAAACTATTAATAAGCTCAACTATTTACAAAGAAATTCAATGAGAAAGTTCCTGAGAGATATAGTCCTGGATGACTAATGATCCAAATGCTGGAACCTGCATTTTTGTAAGAGCACAGTTTGTTCCATTGTCTCAACATTGGTCCCTTGGTGACACTTACTTGTTTGGAACAAGAAAGGAAAACACAGAGGTAGGCTGAACCAGTTTGAAAATTACCATGTAATTCTACTCATGTGGGTGTTTGAAGGCCTATAGTGCATGCACATAGGCAACCAGATCAGATACTCAAACAATTAGTCTGAACTAGCCATTAAAGATATTTACAATGAAACAAAACACTTCTCTGATGAAGTTGAATATTTCAAATGGATTTTAAAAGTTTTTTAAATCAATTACATAAGAGGGATTTGAATTCTTATAGGAGGTTAATTGTGTTTGTTTGTGCACTGCCTAATGACATGCCAGTTCGATGCATTGTATTTAATCTTTCAATGGCACACTACACAGTTAACAACCACCAGCTGGCTACCAAGACCACTGTTATGGTTAATTTATGAATACACATCAGCTTTGACCTTTCATCTCCCTCCCATTTCTTTATCGCCTATCATTTTTTGTCCTAAGACACAGACCAAGCATGTGGAAAAATTCAGACTGAATGGTTGAAGTTTGGCAAAATCATGAGCAACTGCTGAGAATGGGAAGCGTAGGGGACCTTAAATTTAGGTGTTGCTACCCAGTCCACCTGTAATTGTAAGGATTTTTTTTTTTTTTTAAGGCAAACACCTGAATGTGCACAGTGAAAGTTGAGTTTGTAGCCATAATATTGAATTCCTTGATTTTTGAGTGCTTGATATATTAATATACATTACATTCTCCTCTCCAGTGGCGACATATGGGGGGGCATGCAGGGTCACGTGCCCCCTCTCCCCCGATTTGCTGCTTGGCTCGTACTGAGCATGATGCCTTCACTCTTCCCCCCGCCCTGCCCCCTCCCCTGGCAGGCACAGGTTATCTCTGCGCCTCTCCACTGCTATCTAAAATAGATACATAAAATATTGAAAGAAGAGAAAAGAGGAAATAAGAATTAGAAAATTGGAGCCACAGTAGGAAGTTTATCAGAGATTCAAATTTGATATAGAGGCCTTTTCAAAATTGCATACTAGCTCTTAAACTTGGATGGAGTATGTGTGAACAGTTTAAAAACATGTAACTGGTCCAACAAATTCCAGGAAAATTTCAAGCAGAGTTGCTGCAATCATAAACTAATGACTAGTCCAAATGGAATCACGGAGTCATAACCTCACTCTAACCAGGGTTCCATTTTTTTAGTCTATGTATGAGCAGACACTTGAATATCAAAAACTGAGAGCCAGAGGGAATCCAGACAGAATCCAAACAGAACACTTTTAAATGGCCTATTTTTCTTACCCATTTTATATTTATCTGACTAGGCAAAGATCTACAAATCGAAGTCTTTATAATCATAGGACAAAACCCCCTAAAAAGTGTGGCACAGGGAGGAAGGGATGCTTGTGTGTGTGGGCGTGAGTGAGAGCACCACAAGAGATCTATTTTACTTGTTTTTAAGTATCTGATGCCAATGGGCAAGGGAAAGAGAAATTAGGTTAAGGTTGCCTAACCCACTGCTTTAGTTTTGTTTTAAATGCTTAAATATGTTCTTCCTTGGAGATTTTTCTTGGTTTAAATCAGAGGTCAACCATGGAGAATGGAAAAATTAAAAGCTTTGTGAATGTATGCATGAAAAATAGTATCTTTTAAAAGCTACAAAAAGAAAAGGAGTACTTGTGGCACCTTAGAGACTAACCAATTTATTTGAGCATAAGCTTTCGTGAGCTACAGCTCACGAAAGCTTATGCTCAAATAAATTGGTTAGTCTCTAAGGTGCCACAAGTCCTCCTTTTTCTTTTTGCGGATACAGACGAACACGGCTGCTACTCTGAAATCTGTCATTATTAAAAACTACAGTAACAAGTGATGAGCAAACCTCCAAAGATTTGAAAACTGAGTATATTATGAGAAATGCAGGTCTTCTCCCAAATCTGAATCTGTGGAAGTTAACATCTCCTACCTCCATGCTTTCCCACCTGCAGCTGGCTTCTGGAACTCTGAGCCCCTAAGTAGGAGTGAAACTGCACTGAAAACTAAAAGATACAAAAGTCATTCTGCAGCACTGGGAAAATTCTTCTCAGTTCAGTATTGGTCTTTAGATACATTCCATACATACCATTCACATTTAAATAAAATGGTACGTTTGAAAC
Source organism: Caretta caretta (assembly GCF_965140235.1). Lineage (NCBI taxonomy): Eukaryota > Metazoa > Chordata > Testudines > Cheloniidae > Caretta > Caretta caretta. The sequence goes on along the minus strand of NC_134210.1, from coordinate 84,745,257 downwards.
ATTCAAGAATAATATAGAATTCTTAGTGACTTTTTTCTTAAAGTGAAATGGGTGTGAATACATATGTGATGGACCAAATTCACTGGCACACTCCACATGTTCTGTGTACTGGTGAGACAGACCCTATAATTACAAATGTGTGTTGTAATTTGTAGTTACCGGACATTAGAACTATGTGTTTTGTGTGTATATAGGTAGCCCTTTTTCTGTTTCTCCTTTGGATTTGATTTGCTCTCCTCAATTATATTTGTCATTCTGTTAAATCTAAAAACAAAAACAAAAAACTTTTTTTGTATTTATACAAATAGTCCTTTGTATCAGCTGATATCAGTCCTTTGTATCGTGCACACACACACACAACCTCTCTTCCTCAATAAATCAAAAGCAGCAGGAGGTAATGGTGGAGGTATCAGAAGCTACACCTTACAAAATATACCTGCAGGGGGTACAAGAAAATCTGCAAATGTCAAATGCACAAAAAAGTAACAGAATTCAGAAGAAAACATGGAATAATTGTAAGATAAACCCAGGGGGAAATAACACAAAGGCAGAGAAACCTATGATCCTAAGGTAGAAGCAGCACTACGCTAATATATGAGAGAGGATGCAAAGGAGAAAACTCAGGAGACCGACATTCCAGTAATGAAGTGACTGCCAGGACAATGTATTACCCAAGCAAAGAGTTCTGTTTTAAGGTAGACTTACTAGACAGCTAACTTCCAGCACAGTTATCCAGTTTCCCATAAGATTGTCAATGCCAAGATATTTTGCTACATAACAAAGCATTAAATTAATGGCTATAGCAGTATCATGGACAACACATCTTGATCATATTTTGCTACTGAAATGCTGCATTCATACAACACTTTAACCAAATCAATAAAAAGCTTTCAGAAAGCGTGAACAAACATTCATAATGCTATCATAGGACTAAAACTGCCTGTATGTCACGCCACCCTGGGTTATTCCAAAAAGCTGATTCAGTAGCCATGACTTTAAAAAAAACACACTCCACTTTGTGCCTCTAGGTTTAACAAAGTTTGCAGAAACTTATAAATCAATACTTGCATGTCTTTCCCCAAGTTTAATATCACTGAGAACAGAGTCAGTGTTGTAAGAACAATGTAAAATTTCACATATGCCACATTCTACACAAAATCTGGATATACTGTCTGGGGTGCATGGTTTCCTAACAGTGACCATCTAATACGATGGAACATATTCTGACAGACCTTTGTAGTTCTCAGTTCTGTGAATGCAGATATGTGGCAGTTCTCAAAATATCTCATCTATATTTCTGCGGAAATGCATTTTCTGTGAAGTGACAATTATTTCTACCTACAACCTCATGTTCCAGGAAGGGCTATTTAAATAGACACACAATGATTTGATTGCGAAAATGCAATTTTCCAAACCCATGTATTCAAGGTGAAATGTTGGCAACATGGAAAGTTCTGATTAAACACCATTTCTGTAACTAGTCTGCTTATGTGACTGATGCCAAGATAGGGTCTGATGGAAGCCAAAGGGAATTTGGCCATTAGCTTTAATGACCCATATTTTCTGCCACAGACAGTAATAATAAGCAGTAAAGAATGTGGGTTCAAAGTAATAGGTTAAGAAAGAAAATGAATCATTTAAACATGAATCTGATGTCATCCTTCTGTCATATGACAACCCATTAGATTATTTAGGCCTTGATTCAGAAAAACATTTAAATACATGCTTAATTTTAAGCACATGAGAAGTCCCATAGAAGTCAATGGGATTATTTTTGTACTTAATGTCAAGCATATACTTAGATGCTTTACTAGATCAGGTCTTATACAGAGACTGAACAGCAAAGTCCAACTCCTAAAAGGCATCTCTTTCCTCCACACTCATGCAAAATAAAAAATACACTATACAGTCAGATCCACTTAATATCTCTTCATTTAAAGGAAAACCCCACTCACTGGAAACATCTTTCCATACATCAAACCTTTTAGTTCTAGTTTAGCCCTTATGTGCTCATATAATATCAACTGCTATCAAATTATTTCCTGTTTAATGTCAATTGAAAGTCACTGGCTTCCTAATCCAAATAGCACTTGAATATGCGGGCACCAAATGCAAAATGTCTTAAGACTTACTTAAAAGCTTATGATCATATTGAAAGATCTGATGCTTATTTTTTATTAAAGATTTTTCTGTTAACTATGATTATTGAAAATGAGCAATGAGGGGACACCAAATTCAGAAATTGACAGTGCACCAGTTATGGGGATTTTCAGCTGGAGGAAGAATAGATAGTTTATTGGAACATAAATTACAGTAAACTGAAGTTAGTTAAGGATGCTTGTCTTCACTTTGTTCTGGTGCAGCGGCAGTCAAAAAAGCTAATTGAATGTTAGGAACCTTTAGGAAAGAGGTAGATAAGACAGCAAATATGATATTGCCTCTGTATAAATCCATGGTACGTCCACATCTTGAATACTGTGTGCAGATTTGGTCGCACCATCTCAAAAAAGATATATTGGAATTGGAAAAGGTGCAGAGAAGAGCAACAAAAATGATCAGGGGCATGGAACAGCTTATCTATGAGGAGAGATTAAAAAGATTGGGACTCTTCAGCTTGGAAAAGAGATGACTAAGAGGGGATATGACAGAGGTCTATAAAATCATGACTGGTGTGGAGAAAGTAAATAAGGAAGTGTTATTTACTCCTTCTCATAACACAAGAACTAGGGCTCACCCAATGAAACTAATAGGCAGCAAGTTTAAAATTAACAAAAGGAAGCACTTCTTCAAACACCCAGTCAATCTGTGGAACTCTTTGACAGGGGATGTTGTGAACTAGATAAGTTCATGGAGGACAGGTTCATCAATGGCTATTAGTCAGGATGGGCAGGGATGCAACACCATGTTCTGAGTGTCCCTAGCCTCTGTTTGCCAGAAGCTGGGAGTGGATGACGGGTATGGATCACTTCATGATTACCTGTTCTGTTCATTCCCTTGAAGCACCTGGCATTGGCCACTATTGGAAGACAGGATACTGGGCTAGATGGACCATTAGTCTGACCCAGTATGGCCGTTCTTATGTTCTAGTCTAAGGGAAGGACAGTTGTGAGTAGAGGAAAACTTAAATTATGTCTACAACAGGCAAATACTGTAATATAGTGTGGGGTAACTTCGTAAGGGCTGATCCTGCAACGAGCTCTGTAGGAGCAGATGCCTATGCCCACATTAAGCCCCACTGAAATTAATAGGGATTCAGCCATGTGGAGCTAATTCTAAAGGATGGCCACTATTCTGCAAAGGGTTGAGGGGTACAGCACACAGAAACAAGAGACCAAGCTCTCCCTTTATAACTTGTATACTCTGCTCCTAGAGAATGCAAGGTTAATACTCACACTAATTCCCAAGATATATGAAATTCCTTTTCATTGCCTTACTGCATTCCACCCTTTGAAGCAGTGATAAGTTATCACTCACTTTTCTTGGACTGGTTTCAATATTGAGTACTTTAAGTTTATTCCTAAGAGCCTTAGATTTTTTTTCTCCATTTTAAATTCCTATGGACTTTAAATGACCTTCCCCAGTCTTCTGTACATTTTTAAAAAAGCAATCTCACTCACCATTGCTCCTTTTCTCCAATTTTACCAACACAAAACTACCTCCACTTGCTTTAGATAGATGGCTTAAACTAAGATTTTTATACATGCAGAAATAATAGCCCAGCCCCATCAGTGTGACTTCTCCCATGGGTAAAGTTAAGCACATTCATGTTTGAAGGACCTGAACCTAATAAATAAGATTCTGTTACTGTGTGGAATCCAGTTAGAGCCCAAACCCGAAAGCATTCTGCAAGAAGAACTGCTACTAGCTTCAGTGGGAATTCTGGGAGAGAAAAACTGGAAGAATCAGTCCCATCATTTCCTCAGAGGAATGCTCACTAAAGATTTTCGTATGACAATATCAGACCATAATTACTTTGATATTGCAGTACAATTTTTCATTAAAAAAAGTTTTCAAGCTTGGCATTGAAAGAAAGTAAAAGTAAATTTAACGTGTGCAGCCCTACATTCACTGGAAAATTATTCAAGGAGAAATACAGGAAACAAAAAATTAAATTCAAGAATGTAGGAAAATACTGATTACAAAGACTTGAAGAATGCCAAATTCATGCAAAGCAAATATGTAAAAATGTGATATATACACTTAACACTTAATGCATCTATTTGGTATTATAATAAAACCTAAGTAGTAAATCTCTATGAAGGATGGGCAAAATTTCTCTTTAAAAAAAGAGCTTAATCTAAAACATGAACTAGACCTGAATGCAAATTTTTCTGAGATTCTGAACAGTTTCTCCTTACTTATTTATATTTTCATGCATCACCACATTTTTGGGGGTCCAGACAAAACTGGAAGTGCTGAAATAGCACAGGACAGGATGCTGTATTTCTACCTTAAGTAGAAGTAAGTAGTACTGGAAATCTTGTTTCAAAGTCTGTTTTCCAGTCCACTTTTACTGACACAGGAAGCTCTGACAAGGTTGAGATAAATATCTAATTCTAGGTGCTTATTCTGATCTGCACCATCCAGTATTTTAACTTCTCCTTTCCACTAATATTAGTTGGAAGTTTAAAACAAACTCTGAACCTAACACTATGCAACTCTGGTTTGCTTAATGCTTATTATTATTATTTGTATGACAGTAGTCCTCAGAAGCCACAATAAGGATTGGGGCCTTCCTGTGCTCAAAGCTGTACAGATGAACAACAGACAACTCCTGCCCCAAAGATTAAGCTCATGGAGAAAAAAATAAAGTGACAATGCAAATGGACAGTTATAGAATCAGAAATTCCATCAGGATGAGCACAAAAGTATTCTGCGGATTCTACCCTAAGGCGGCATGTAGAGAACCTACACAGCATGCCCCCCAGCATGGCTATAGTCTAGACAGTGTGACACTGTTTAGGCTAGAAGAGTACGGATATGCCAGAACCCTACACATCTCTCTACACACCCAAGCAGCGCCTCCCATAGCTACACTGCCATTTGTAGCAATGTAGTGTCCCTGCTGCCAGAGCCTTTCATTGCTGCATGTAGCTACTCACTGCTGTGTGGACGCAGATCAACTTTCACTGTGGTGTGTAGCTACCTATATCCTACATGCCACCACCAGTGTAGGCAATGCCTGAGATACAATCTTAATTGGCCACAACTTTAAGACCGTGCCTTCGACCCCTGTCTTTAGTACTATGCCCCAGCACTATGCCTCATGGCATGGTGATGGCAGACCTGGCAGCTGCAAGGGGAGTCTGGTGCAATAGTGGCTGGAAGAGCCAAGCACAAGGGACCTATGGAGACTCTTTTCAGCCAGAAAGGCCAGAAGGCTGCAATAGCTCCGTCCTGTACAAGTAGGATTTGGGGTGTGCTCATGTGTGAACCCTGCCCCAGGGGCTGGCCCCTTGGTGGTGGGGGATCTGCAGGAGGATGGGTGCACGTGTCGGTGGGTTCTCTCTGCCTGGGGGGTCACTCAGTCCGGGCTGGGCCCAGAGCAGTGCCTTCAGCTGGGTCATCCGGGCAGACAAAGCCATATCCCCTTTCTGGTTCTCCTTCCTATGGCACCACACCCACAGAGGGAGCCGGGGTTGGGGAGGTTGTGTGGGTTCTCCTGCTGTAGCACTTTGACCCCTCCACAGTCCCTTCCCCTTGGCCCTCCAGTCTCATTGGTGGGGAAGCCACCCAGCAAGTGCATGGGGCACTGCTCCTGGTCTGGGCGAGGGCAGAAGCGGAGGAGCGGTGTGCACGGCGTATATCCTCTGGTTCTCCCACAGCAGCTCCAACCAGTGGCACAAATGCATTGTCCCTGTTGCACCTCAGCCAGTAGCCAGGGTCCATTCATGACTGCAACTGCCCCACAGGAAAGGGGTATAGGAGCTGCGTGCTGCTGGGTGGGGCCACTGCATCCAGCAGCTTCCCAGGGGAAAGGAAGGGCTCTGACCTGGGGATGGGCTGAGTCCCAGTGGTCCTGTACTCCTCTCCATCCCTGGGTTGATGTGTGTGGCCCAGGCTGGCTCCTAAAGCCAGGTCCAATACGCTCAGTGACAAGAGAGAACAGGATGAGATGAACCCTCCGCCCAAGGGAGGGACTGGGGACAGAGAGCCCCAGAAAGCCCAGCTCATTGCATCTGTGATGGGCTATTATAGCAGGGAAGCCCTAAGGGATGCATAGACTAGAGTTTGGTGTCCATTAATGAGTTAATTGATTGCCAAATAACCAGTGTTAACCAACCATCTTAGATCAGGGTTAGATTATAACATCACAGCCACGGGGCCCCCTGTGAATACTTAAGTACAGACCAGACCACTTCGGTAGGGTGACCAAATGTCCCAATTTTATAGGGACAGTCCCGATATCTGGAGCTTTGTCTTACATAGGCGCCTATTACCCTCCATCCCCATCACATAGGCGCCTATTACCCTCCATCCCCTGTGAATACTTAAGTACAGACCAGACCACTTCGGTAGGGTGACCAAATGTCCCAATTTTATAGGGACAGTCCCGATATCTGGAGCTTTGTCTTACATAGGCGCCTATTACCCTCCATCCCCATCACATAGGCGCCTATTACCCTCCATCCCCTGTGAATACTTAAGTACAGACCAGACCACTTCGGTAGGGTGACCAAATGTCCCAATTTTATAGGGACAGTCCCGATATCTGGAGCTTTGTCTTACATAGGCGCCTATTACCCTCCATCCCCATCACATAGGCGCCTATTACCCTCCATCCCCATCACCCTACACTTCAGTCTCCTTCATCACCACCATGTTGTAGTATATTCTTTCAATAGGCCTCTGTCTGTAGTGCTATTTGCATATGTTTAAAAATACCAGCGAGCACCCCCACATGCTTCAGGCTGTCTACCTCTGCCTTCCTTCAGGCTCCCACTTCTCCCGCCTTCCAGGGCTTCCCCCTCTATTTACCCCCTCAGCTCTAGCACCAATTGTTAATTGATCTTCCAATTAGTCCCAGTTAAACTATATTGGTGGGAATTTGAGTGACAGGGTGCTGAGTCAACTCCTGCCTCAGCATACCCTATTACATTCACCTTGCCAGGACTACTTCCAAGTCCTCCTCCTGCCCTTCCCAATGCAGTTCATTATTAGGATTTTAATCTCTGCTACTGGACAGAGTTTCACTTGTACTGTTTCTGCTGTTGTGAGCAGACTTCATTGGCCCTCCCAAGTGACCAGAACATTCTCTCACACTGGCCCAACAACTATTTAAATATTTTTGTAAAATAAGTGAAACAGCTTCAATAGGAAAGACAGCGGTTCCTCAGAGCCCCTTGCACAGTGGTCCAGGCACTCATCTGGAAGATGGGACACCTCCTGTTCAAGTCCCTGCTCTGAGTCAGGCAGGTGAGTGCTCTAAACACTAGGCTATGGGGTAAAGGGGGGCACCGCCACCCTCTTGTTTTTTGTGAGAAAGAGCTGACCTGGCTTAATCAGGTAACTCCACAGCAGCTGTGAATGCTAAGTAGAGGGAAACACCTCCTTCCAGCCCAGAGTTTGGTGCCTGACTTCCTCTAAAAGACAGGGCTTAAGCCACCCCACTCTTTTCAACGTTTCCTACTGGCTAGTTTAGGTGGCTCCTTGCTCAGAGCGCTGGCTCTCATAAATCCCATTCCTAGCCGACTAGCTCTCCCTGTGCAATGTATAAGGAGCCCGTATGCCTAAGTCAGGGCCAATGATTCCAATGGCTGGCCGGGCACCTAAAGATAGCTTATGCAATACTGAGTTTAAGTCCCTTCTGTGGATCTAACCCTGACTGACTTCACTAGAGGACTGAGACAGCCAGTTCCAATGTAGGATACCAGTAAGATCCTTTGGACCATATTTGTAAATCATTGCTTCTTGTTTACCCCAAACCTTTAGCAACTCTGGAACCTGTATACAAGCACTGAGTGCCTCAGGCTCCTTGTTTTGTGTAAGTACCTGTGACACTAGATCAAATAACACTAACTCTATGGTTGGTTGCTTTCAAAATACCCCACTGACAAAACAAAGTTTTACTCCCACCTGTTATTGTCGCTCTGTCCACGTGGCTCAGGATCAAACACTGGTACATCATCTGAAAGGAGTAGTGAGACCTTTTTCAGGGCACTTTGGTGTAACCACAAATTCTTTTAACAAAAACATAGCCAATCTCATCAAATATGTGATCAGTTTTAGACTATATATATATTCAACAATTTCCAGAACCAGGAAGTTATAAATCTTTGAAAAATATAATGTTTCACTCACAATTAAATTTATAACTGTATTTTCAAAATAAATGTATTAACTGCTGTTTATTAAAAGCAGACCCTTGCTAATATATGCATGCTAGTTTCCATGCACAAACCAAGAGATTAGATTTTCCTGCTAGGGTTATTTTGGCAAAGATCATGCTCATGGGCATAATCAAGTTAATGAAAGCCATGACAGAAAACACAGTATGTTCTATGAATATATATGGTATCCACAGAACAAATTAAGGTGTTAGTATGGCACATTACCATGTAAAATAAACGTTTGGAAGTGCTTTCTGGAGAAAGGAAATGTAACATTTGGGTTATATTAATGGCACATATGCTGGAAACTATTTTAAGAAACCAGAATTCTACACCATATTTTAATAGTACAATGATTACAACATAGTGAGAACTTATCTTACAGAACAAAAATGGTTGTTCATGATGGCCTTGATCCAAAGCCCATTGAAGTCTATGGGAATCTTTTCATTGACTTCAGAGGGCTTTGGTTCATGCCCTATAAGAACATTTGTCATTGTAAGATGCATCTTTTTACTTCAGACCATTTTTCAGAAGTAAAGTGCCCTTTGTCAATTCAATGGTGTCTATGTATCTGGGTGCTTACACATCATAGTAGTAACTAAAGTACCTCACAGCCAACTTAAACTGTAAGCATCCGGAGGCAGGGATTGACTTCGTTATGTGCTTATACAGTGCTTAGCACGATGGGGTCTATAACTGGGATTAGTAGGTGCTATATATAAAAATGATTAATGAATTTACCCCATGATACCTGTGTAAGTTAGGGAAAAAAACATAAGTGACTGCCCAGAGCCACACAAGATGACTGTGGCTATGTTGTGAGTTGAAAGCAGCACCCAAGTCCCAATCCAGTCCCTTGTATAATGTATTTTATTTTTTGATGGGAATTATGTGCATATTAGGAAAAGTCTAGACATCCCCAAGACTACCATGGGGGAATAAGGAGTTAAAAAGACAATCTCAATTTTGTGCATAGTTTTGTCCATGCAGACACTTAAATGGACAGTTTGAACATTCACTTATGCGTGCAACTGAGAGAATTTACCCAGACCAAATCATCACTTGGGAGGAGAACTATTGCCTTCACATGCAATTATCAGAGTAGGTGCAGGGGGATCCCATTACATCTCTTGTACAGAGCAGACTCTCTGGCTGACATGGAGCTATCAATACAGGAACTGTAGATATTGTTTTCATTAGGACACATGACCCAGCTGTCATGCCGTCACCCAGGAAAGAGTGTGCCTGAGAGGCCTGCGATGCTTCTACAAAAATGCATCCACAAAAATGTTGCTATTCATATTAGCATTGTTACAGATTCCAGCATAGTATTGGATTCGACATGTGACAATTCATGGTTCACATTACACATTTGATCTTGGAGTTATAAAACGAAAACATTCCTAAGATTTGAAGAAAAGGAAGCATTCATGTTTTACAAGGTTTACATGTAGAGGCCATAACAAGATTAGAGATGAGCTCGAACTGCAAAATAAGGATCTGGGTTTCAGATAGACACCTTAAGGTTGTTTGGATGTGGGTAGGATCCATCAATAAACCACAAAATGAAAGACATTTCTTTTGTGCTTTCTTTTATGTTGGTGCGTGTTTTTCAGTATTCTAAGTATATATTTGAAATAGAAAGAGTCTTGTAGGTTGTCTCTAGTGAACACTATTCCAAGTTTCAGAGTAACAGCCGTGTTAGTCTGTATTCGCAAAAAGAAAAGGAGTACTTGTGGCACCTTAGAGACTAACCAATTTATTTGAGCATGAGCTTTCGTGAGCTACAGTGTAGAAAATACATTAATGAAAATACATTTCCCAAGTGTAGAAAATACATTAATGAATGCTGTTGTTCTCCTTTGAAAAATGTGTCAGGGAGTAAAGGTCAGGAATAGGTTCTAGGATGGGGAAATGGAGGAAAGATAGAATGCAAGTTACCTGCTCCACAAGAAGAAATGAACTTGTAGTCCCAAGTATTACACAGTTAACCGTTAGGAGTCTAAGTTATTCCACCATTACTTTATACAGAAATAATCATTCACTATGGTGGGACTTAAGCAAGGCAAGCAGAGATACATGAAGGAGAGGCATACCCTGGCTGGGGAAATGAGGTATATTGTGGGAACAGCCACAATGTGAGAAGCCTATAGTCAAATCTATTTTATAAGCCTTTTCTCTATCCTTTTCAGGTAGCATCTCAAATACATATTTAATTAAAATTTGATATGACAATAATGGAGTAATAAACAGACAATATCAGATTCATAACTATGTCTTTCATAGGATTAATAGTTTTGTAAGATATTTATCTTTACCATAATTGTAAAATCTCAAAATATGTTTGAGAATAACCAGCCCCTATTTAATGTAAGTCACATTAAATCTAAATTAAATTCACATATGACACTGAAAGTCTTACCATTTTTAAGGCCCCAGAGACTACCTCAGCTTAGTCAGCTGCTGCTCTAGTCTGCAATCAAGTTTCTTAGATACACTCCATAAATTAGTAAAACAGTTTGTGATTCTGAAAGGAATTCATTTAATTTGTTAATGATGGTTCATGTTGAGTTCACACAAAGTGGTAAGTAACAGGGTTTAAAATTCCTACAATTTTACAAATCCAGTTTCATTCCAATAAACTCCCAACAAACAGCCAGGAGAGATTTTGGCAGCTGTTATTTCTTGAAAATTAATTTTGATTCAGGACAGTCAATAGTTCCAGTCTTATAAAGTACTTCAAATCTACTTCCCTGGACTATTTTAGAAGTAATTATTTTCAAATTTAATTTGAAATTAGACTTTGAGGCAGAATGTCTAACTGAGCAAATATATCTTTCAGCCACAAAAACACAGTATGCAGCAACCAAAGCACATTTATATAATCAAATCCTCTGGTGATTAATGCTTATTTGCTGCACAGATACAAACATTTGATTTCATTAAAAGGAGGTGGTAAATTCAGTCCTTAAGTCTTTCCAAATTATTCTGTATTTAGAGTTAACAAAAAACCCAGTGAGCAGATGTATTATTTCCCATTTTAGTCTCAGGTGTTAAGGAGGACAGTTAAACCATCAGGTCCGCTGTATTTGAGATAAAGTAAAGTTCCTCTTTCAGATCAATGGAAATGAGAAGTAACTATATCTGACCACGAGTTCCTTTAATATTGTATTATTTTAAAATCTGACTCTCCTGGAGATTTATAACCTGTGAACCCCATACAAGTTCCACTTCCTGCCATAACCTCAGTTATATTACTTCCCTCTGCTTGTGCAATGTGCCACTGCTCTGCTAAGATTTAAAGCTATGTTTTCAGTGTGTTCCATTTAAAGAAAGTGACTTCGTACTTCTTCTTCTCTACTTAATGTTTTGCATTTCCCCTGTTCTACCTCACAAGCATATCTTGTATTAGGACAAAAAGTTAAAGTTAAGTTGCTTGTGTATTGAAGAAATGACATGGGGGCGGGAGGGGAAGCATGAGGGAGGTACTAACATACATAGAATCATCTACAAGGATTTACTCCCTAATAAAACAAAGAATATAAAATAGTCTACACCAGTTGCGGCACATACTAGGTGAATGAGAGTCACAATTACTTAGGCCTAGAGTTTGACACGTGCTTATGAAGATAGGCACAAGAAAGGGCTTTCAATGGGAGTTATTAGATTGTAAACTCTTTAGGGCAGAGACCATATCTTTTTATGCTTTTGCAGCACCTAGCACAACGGGAGCCTTATTAGAGCATTTTGGTGCTACTGTAATAGAAATATTATATACAAATAATAATTGGATGCTTTGGATGTTAAAAGATTGGATGTTTTTGGGGGGGAAGCTCTTTGATCTGTGTTATACAGGAGATCAGATGAGATGATCACAATGGTCACTTCTGGCCTTGGAATCTATGAATCTCCTTGTGTCTCACATGAAAGGGCCTTCAGAATTGCAGTGTCTGCACTATGAGTTGCACAGGAATTGCTTCCTCAGTGTACCCCAAAGTTGGTTGGGGCCATAGTCCACCCCCTCCCACTCAGCACTAGCCCACATAGGGGCAATATGCTTTACCCCATGACTGCATGAAGGGTGATCTAGAAGAAATTATGTCTCCTTGTGCCAGAATCCCCGCTGGAGCTTATTGTGAAGTGGTGTAGCTGTTCCCAAAGGGCACCTAAATCATTAAAGTAAATAAAAGTTTGCTTACTACTGCTAGCAGAAACTCTTTGGTTTCAGACTTGCAAAATGTCTCACCTCACATTCATGCCTAGAATCAGACCAGGTGCCCCCTTGCTTGTTCACATAAGACATCACTCTGGAGTTGTCAGTGAGTAGCTGGACAATCCTGCCCTGAATGTGAGGCAGGAACTACTGAGATATTGCGTGCAACTTGAGTATGTTTATGTGAAGCTCCAGCCTCGTTGGCAGTCCACAAACCCTGAGCCTGAAGGGTGCCCAGATGTACCCTGCCAGTCCTACCCCATGGCTGAGACAGCCCTTATCAGAATCACGGGTGGAGGCTTGGGGAGAGAAGAGAACTCCCTAAATGTCTTGGCTCTTCCATCAGTTCAGCAAGGACAATATCCTGTCTGGGATGCATACCAGCCTATCTAGATGGGGAAACTGAGGATGACAGACTTCCTTGAACTATGCCCCCAGTGCCCTGAGGTGCAGCCTGACATAACAGATCAAATATGTATATGCGGCCATGTGACTTAAAACATGAGGCAAATGCTGACAGTGGTTTGAGGATGGCCTTCAGGGGGATGCAAGGAGATCCCACTGAATTTGAAACCTGGAAAGAAGCAGGAATGCTCCGGCAGATATTGAATCCAAAATGACATCAATGAATTCTATTCTTTGCAGAGTGATCTCAACTTCTCTTTGCTTATTTTCAGGCCCAGGATGTTGAACAGTCATGTTGTTTGATGGACTGTGGCCTGTACCTGGTGAGGAAGGACCCCAGACTAACTAGTTGTTCAGATAAGGACACACGTGGAGATCTTTTTTGCAGAGGTATGTAGCCACTAGTGTCATGCACTTGGTAAAAACCCTCGGTGCCAATGACAGGCCAAATATCAGGATGGTGCATTGGTAATGATCTTCTCCTACAACAAATCTCAGGAATTTCCTGTGGGCAGAATGAATTGCCACATGGAAGTATACATCCTTTAAGGTTGGGGCAGCACACCAGTCTCCTGCATCTAAGGAAGGGATCATCATAGCCAGAGACACCATATGGAACTTTATCTTCTTGATGCGGTTCTGAATGTCTAGGATAGGTTGGAGACCTCCTCTGGCCTTGGGTATTAGAAAATCCAGGAAATAAAATCCCCTTTCCCAATGAAGAGAGGACACCTCTTTTGTGGCTCCTAAAGAATGTAGAGCCTAAACTTCTTGTCTTAGCACAGACTTATGAAAGGGGCACATAATGAGGGCTGTGGAGGGGAGTTGAAGTGGGGGTGGGGAGAAGAAAAGGAAGTGCAGAGTATATCCGACCTGCTTAGCACCCATTTGTCTGAAAAGGAGGATGGTCATGAATTTAGGAAATGGGATAGCTTGTCCTGGAAAGGTGGGGAGGGCCCAGTGAGATCCAGATCAGGTAGTATGCTGTCATCATCATAAGAGTTAAAATTGCTGCTTGGAGATGCCTTGAAGAAGAGACAGAGGAAATAGAAAGCATTGTCTTTCTGCTCTGGAACCTTTGCCTTTTCTTAGATTTTGGTCAGCTGGATGAAAGGGGTAGGCTATCGTCTAGTCTGGTATTGAGGACAATATTTTGTCCTCTTCATGGCAGGAGCATAGAGGCCCAAGCACTTCAGAACAGCTAGACTTCTTTAGGGTATGCAAAGCTTCATCCATTTTGGATGAAAACAAGGCACATCCTTCTAAGGGGAGGTCCTCAAATTGTGTGTTGCACTCCACAGGAATTCCAGAGGACTGTGACCAGGTGGAATGGCACATCATTATTGTCGTCACCATGACCCTGGCTACAGAGTCTGCCCTATCTAGGGAAGCCTGTTGGGCTGATTGAGAAATAAGGTGGCCCTCAGCAATGAGTTATTTGAACTGCTCACTGAGGATGCTGGAATGATACTGGGCTCCAGTCATGTCTGGTCCAAGCATCCCAATCCATGGCAGAACTCTTTACCAAGCCACGGTGATGAGAGTGGGAGCTCTCGACCCTCTGTACTGTGACACTTGAGAGCCTACTTCAGAGTAACCTGAAAAAGGTGATGTGATACTGGAGGCGTCCTCTGTGACTGATATCTATAGGGGCAGGAACAGAGCTGGAGAGAGCACAGATGGCTTTCTAGTAGCTGGTGATGTGTGGCATGGAAGATTTGGAACTGAACCAGAGGAGGTGGGAGGAGGTGGTACTGAGCCCAAAGCCGGTGACCCCAGAGAGAAACATCCTGGTGCCAAAGATCTCTGTAGCTGCACAGGTCTTCGGCCTGAAGCAATAGCAGTACTGACAGGCATAACAAGTCCCTGGTCGCAGCGTAAGCTTCTGGCTTAGTTGGTATGGAACAGGTTGCTGACCTACAGGGATCACATAGATGACTGCTTAGTTGCCACCAAAGTAGCTGGTCTCAACAGTCTCTGAGAGGGCAGCAGCGTTGACAGCTCTGGTCACTGTAAATAAGCCAGTGTAGGGGAGCAGTGAGCTGAAGCGCACATGCTACCATTGGTACTGGAATGCCCTTCTGTGGAACAGTCCCGCACTCTGGACTTCAAACAGACAGATTCCAACATCTGGTTATGCTTTTGCGGCCAAGTCTGGGGCCTCATAGAAGACAGTCATGGAGATGGGGATCTCCTGCAGCCTCTTTCTGCAGGCAGAACTGGAAGAGCACTTCAGGAAGGAGTCCTGAAAGAGTTTCCCTTGGACGACTCAGGGTGCTCTGGTGCCAGTCTAAGTCATATTGGAAGCGCTCATCCCTCAGGTTCTTCATTCTGCTCTTGAAGCTGTGACAAACGGAGCACCTGTCTCTAACATCACCCTCACCCCAGCACTTAAACAGCAGGAATGAGGGTCACTAACAGGCATAGATGTTTTGTAGTCCGCATAAGGTTTGAAACCTGGGGACCTTGGCATAGGGCACCTGGTACAGGGTGGGATCTGAACATCTGAATGAAAAGGAGGAAATAAGAGGAAAAAACCTAAAATTCAAGAACCAAGAGGTTTACTTTGTTCATAGAAAACACAAACACTTCAACCACCGATGACTTTGCCTGTGTGGCCAGAAAATAAAAAATTCTGCCCGTGTAAACTTGAAAAAAGTCAGAACTTGATTAGATAAACTTTACTTCCAGGTATAATGTTAGTGCTATTGAACTGTCTCAGGGGCATTGCTAATGAACTATATAATGTTACTCTTGGGTGAGTATCTGAAAGTCTGAACCCAAATCTTCTGAGACTAAGTGATCCCTGTGAGAAGTCTTCTCACAACAAACCTCAGCTCACTCGCCTCACATCCCACACTGCCAAAGAGGGCTTCAGTGGAAGAATCCTTCCCATATGGAATTAAATTCAATTGTTCCTTTCTGTACTGAGAAGCAGAGCTCAAAATCAGATCACTAGTGAGATTGGGAGTGACGGCTACACTGAAGCAAATTTTCCTTAGCGTATTAGAACTACAATGTGCCCAACAGGGGCGGCCCTAGACCAGCTGTCAGCAAATGGCACCCTAGGTGAACCATGCAATCAGCGCCCCCCACCCCCAAACCCCAGGGGCAGATCTAGGCTGAGGTTTTTGGTAAACTGGGAAATATTTTGCCCCTTTTTTTCCTTTTAATGTTTTTTAAGCGTGTTTTTTTTTAAACAGAGGCTTAATTTTTCAGTTTGTCCATCCGTCTGTCCAATCAATGTTTCTGAGATCAGATAAAATAGAGACATGAAATTTTCAGAATAGATTTGTACATGACAGCTAGATGATATTTCAGGCTAATTTCAAATAAAAATGCATTAAAAATTTTAATTATAATTTTTATTATTACAAATCCAAAAACATCCATTACACTATCCTGCTTCAGCTGCCATTACCACCACATCCAATATAGAAAGAAATAAGAAAACTCTTAAATGAACTTTAACCTGTATTTACAAAACACTCTGAATAAAAAATACTCTGTGCTCTTAAAACATGACTTTTCTTGCTTTAAGTTTAAAAAATTCAGTCACTAGTTCTTTTAGATCCAGTTTTCCAACTATTTCATGCTCTATTGACATAGCGGCAAGTCCAACAAGTCTCTTGCATCGCTGTTGAATGCAAATATATTTTTATCAATTTTAACTTTGAGAAGCTACGTTCCCCACTAGCTATAGAAACTGGCAAAGTGAAAAGAATGCGTAGAGCTATAAAAATGTTTGGAAAACTGTCTGTGAGTTTATTTTCACAAACAAACTTCAACACTTCTTCAGGAGTGGAATGTTTCTTAAGTTGTCTTGAAAAAGCCTGAAGCTCACTACACAAATTTGTAGCATCAATGCCTTTTGAATTTTCATGAGTCAATGCCGACACCAGTTTTATACCAAATTCTCTCATCTGTTTTGCTGTTTTCTTTTGCAAGCTGTAGATCTCATATAGAAAGCCAAATACTGACTCTAGTTGCTGCATCTATTGAAATCTTTCATCAACCGAGTGAATAGCAGTGTCAAGGACTGCAAAGTAGAAATTAACTTTGAACCTTTGTTTTGGGTTCTGAATGTGTGTGTCTCATCCTTCATAAGAAAACTGCTGTTTCTTTTGCCAAATGCAAACTGGCTCTGGTTCAAATTCTGTCGGAAAGTCTATTTCTTCAGCAAGCTTGAAATAATCTACCAGAGTTCTTTCGAACCCTTCATCACTTCTGAATTCCTCCAGAATATTTTTAGTTTGCTGCAGTTTTTGAATAGCAGAATGTACATTCAAGTTCTTTTCCTGAAGCTGTTTACTAGTGAGGTTAATCTTGAAAAGGATATTATACCACAAAATGAGTGAAGTCACAAATTTGAACTTGGAAAGGCCATTTGCAAGAGCTTCTGCATCTGAATGTCCCGTATTGCCAGATGATCCAGTAAAGGTAGTATCATCAGAAATTTCAATTAGGGCATCATAAATGTTTCCAAGTTCATAGCGAAGAGGCTTCAAAGCATCAATGTGACTCTCCCATCTTGTCTGACTAAGTGGTTTCACAGTTAGAGAATTCACATGGCGAGTCAGAATCTCCCAACAGCATGTTGAGCTTGAGAAAAACATATAAACACATTGCACCAGGTCAAAGAAACTGCTTGCCTCCAAACATCCGGCAGCATCACAGACAATCAAATTCAGAGAATGTGCACTGCAAGGAACAAAAAGGCCCTAGGATGGATTTCGATCATTCTCCTTTGCACACTATTGTCTTTACCCTTCATATTACTCCCATTATCATAGCCGTGGCCACATGAGCTTTCAATAGATAATGACATTGTTTCAAGCTCTTGTAGAATAGTTTCAGTCATAAATGCTCCAGTCGTGTCCTTCAGTGGTATGAAACCCCCAAAAATGTCCCTCTATAAGCACTTCAACATTATCTTCATCTGCAGACTTTTCCATATCCACAAAACGAATGATCATCATTTGTTCAACTTGACTCACATCTGGTGTACAGTCCAGTATTATTGAAAAGTATTTTGCAGAATGGGCAGATTCTACAATTCTCTTTTTAATGGTATTTGCTAGGATTTGAATCAGTTCATTTTGCATATTTTTTCCTAAGTAATAAACCTGTGTTTCATGATCAGTTATTTTAAGTAGATGCTCCTTCATGACTAGATCAAACAAAGCTAGGTATTCAACAATTTTTTAAAAGTTTCCATTAGCTGGAGTGTATAATTTTTCATTTCTACCATGGCCGCAGAATGCTAAATTTTGCCCATCGAGAACTCTCACTAAAGCAATCAGACGCTCTAATATTTATTGCCAATATTCTTTTTCCTTGATCACAAGTACATTTTCTTCATCGATAGCTTTTCCTTTTTTCAGTTCTAATTCAAGTTTTCCAATTTTGACAACAGTCCAAATGTTCTGTACTTCTTTCATGTGAAGAGAGAATTGAAGATATGCTTTTCCAGTCCTTCGAACCATTTTCAGTAAGTGATGTACCAATTGCTTGATTTTCTAAACAACTTGCAGCAAAAGCAAAACACAGAGTCCTTCAACACTGAATTTGTAATCAGTTTCAATGAATTTCTTCCCCATTAATGAGTTTCCTCTTGTAATGCTGAGCAGAGAATTTTCTTTTATTTCCATCCTTAGGGAAGGGAAATTCATGAACTTGTTCGGGTCCATGTTCCACGAGAATTTGCCACACACTGCATCACATCTGAGCCATGGATCTGGGTCCCCATACTGTAACTTCCTCATCCTTTCTTCCTTCTACTTCAATTTCTGCATGGGTCTCTGAAGGTGAATACATTTTCTCCACTTCCATATCAGTCTGATGCTGTGAGCTGCCTTCATCTAGAAGTAACTTTCCATCATCTTGAGTTTCCAAGTTGCTTTTTTGTGGATGTGAGCTACCCTCATCTCGAAGTAATATACCTTCATCTTGATGTTCCAAACTGCTTCCATGCGAGTGTGAGCTAACCTCCTCTCCAAGTAAAATTCCTTCATCTGGATGCTGTGAACTGCTCCCATCTTTATTTGGATTAAAGCAAAGATATTACAGGAAGGATCCCTGCAGTTTTGCTTGGTCCTTTTCCTTCTCAGCCTTTCATTGACGATACTCAGCTCCTGAGGGTTTTCTTTTTCCTCTTTGTGCCATGGGGCATTTGAATATTTTTATGTACTGTGCTCCCGACTGCAAGCATTATAGTGTTAAGGATAGTTGGCGATTTAAACCACATTGCAGCCATCCCAACATGTCTTTTCACTTCTTAAAGGTTCAGTGATTAGTAACATACACTAACGTACTTATTAAAACAGTTACTTACAGCTTTTACACGGAAACAAAATGACCTTTTTTGATGTTATAACCTGACACTGGTTGTTTGGAAAGTAATCCCCTTCCTCACGGTTACCCGCTTGGAGTGTGATGTCATCGCTTTTGTAGTCTATTAAGCGTTAATGCTGTAAGTTTTCTTTTATGGACCTTATTTATTACATTTGAACCAGTTATAACAAAGAAAGTTCATAATTATATAGTCTGATAATAAAGCTAAGGTTTAATAACGCTTAAAGATACTCACATTTTGGATTTATAATGCTGAGAGACGTTATTCTTTATTCTTTGGCACCAAGAAACAATTTTCCACAGTACTTGTTCATTTCTTAACCATCTACCTGCTACGTGTGTTAAAATGACCGTTTGACATCTATCAACTCGTGATATCTCCGCTCTACATGAATTTCCAGCTATGCGACCTTGATGTATATTCGAGTTAGGTGTCACTAGCATTGCAGCTCTTGCCGCTGGTGGATGTTTCTCATTGTGGCTGAGTTATTGCTTATCAAAACTGTGAAGTGGGTCATCTTGACCCTACGTTGCAAATTGAAAAAAAAAATCACTAAAATACTATTTATATTTGCAGTAAATAAAAGATGACATATTAATAAATTCTCAGAAATATAGAGAAATGAATTACAATTTATATTCTCTCCGTACATGCACAGGAATTGAAATAACATCTTAGTTATTTTATTTGTATTTTTCTCCATCTTTTTGTTTTTTGTTTTTTTTATTTTTCCCCCTCAAAATTGGTGCCCCATTTAACTTGGCACCCTAGGCGACCGCCTAGTTCACCTACATGGACGGGCCTCCCCTGACGCCCAACCCTGGCAGATCCAGGAAGCTCAGTACAAATGTTCTTATGGAGGGGTGTGCATGTGATCACTTAGACTTGTGGGTCAGGCTTTATGCCAATTATTAGTGTCAAATATTAAACAGTGTGATTTAAGTGATGCCTAAAGAATGAAACTTCCTCTCAAAGCTCAGAAAAATAGGATACATCTGTATTTATAAATTTGTGTTATTTATGAAATTGTATCTCTGCTTTCAAATTAGTTTTTCCCCACATAAGTAAGAGCCTACAATGCTCTTGGAGTGGTATGGCAGAGTGACTTTTGAGGGACTGTTTTAAATCCACATGAACTGAGGCACTGAATTCATTGGCTGGGAAAGTCTTACCTCTTACAGATGTATCAAAGTCATAGAAGGGCTGGAAGGGACCTTGAGAGATTATCATGTCCAGCCCCCTATGCTGAGGCAGGACCCAAGTAAACCTCAACCATCCCTGACAGGTGTTTGTCTAACCTGTTCTTAAAAACTTCCAATGACAGGGATTCCACAACCTCCCTTGGAAGCCTATTCCAGAGTTTAACTACCCTTATAGTTAGAAAGCTTTTCCTAATATCTAACCTAAATCTACCTTGCTGCAGATTACACATTACTTCTTGTCCACTGGAGACGGGACATGGAGAACAACTGATCACAGTCCTCTTTATAACAGCTCTTAACATAGTTGAAGACTTGTCAGTTTCCCTTCCATCTTCTTTTTTCAAGACTAAACATGCCCAGTTTTTTTAACCTTTCTTCATAACTCAGGTTTTCTAGACCTTTTATCATTTTGTTGGTCTCCTCTGCACTCTCCCCAATTTGTCCACATCTTTCCTCAAGACTGGCATCTGTAACTGGACACAGTACTACAGCTGAGGCCTCACCAGTGCCAAGTAAAGCCAGACAATGACCTCCCATGTCTTACATACTACACTCCTCGTACTACACTAGAGTGATATTAGCTTTTTGCAACTGCATCACATTGTTGTTGTATTCAATTTGTGACCCACTATAGCCCCCAGATCTTTTTCAGCAGTACTACCACTTAGCCAGTTACTTCCATTTTGTAGTTGTGCTTTTGATTTTCCTTCCTAAGTGCAGTACTTTGCACTTGTCTTTATTGAATTTTATCATGGTGATTTCAGACCAATGCTCCAATTTGTCAAGGTAATTTTGAACTCTAATCGTATTCTCCAAAGTGCATGGAACCCTTTCCTGCTTGGTGTTATCTGCAAATTTGATAAGCATGCTCTCCATTCCACTACCCAAGTTAATAATAAAAATATTGAATATTACGGGATCCAAAACTGACCTTAGAAACAGTTTTTCAACAAGTGGAGGACCCCCACTTTATAGTATCTTCATCTAGACCACATTTCCCTGGTTTGTTTATGATTATCATGGTTTCTCAAAAGCCCACAGGTATATTTTGTACTGCCGCCTGTCTTCTGCTCTGTAGTAAAAGCAACTAAAATAGCTGGAAAAACTAGAAGCAACATCCCACCACTATGTAACGTGAACTTTGATTTTATATGCATCCTTTAGTTCAGAGCAGCATTTTGCAATTCAGATAATTGAAGTATTTATATTTTTCCATGTCTCACCTGATTTTACAATGTTTAGAATACTCAAAGGCCTGGCAATTAGCAGAGCACAAATGGGATAAATGGGGAAACAAATGCCTAAAGAGTTCCCTTACACTTCCCCTCTTCCACCATCAGTTGGGTTGAGAGATGATTTAGGCTTCACATAAGGAGAAAACAAATAATAAAATGCTTGATTTTTTTTCTGATTGCACTGATACGCTAAATTTATGAGCGGTGAGGATGCAGATTAGGAGAGTTTATAAAACCAAAAATTGTGAAGATGTTGGATTGTATTAACTGTAGTAAACTTTAGGATGTATTGTTCAGAACTGGTTCCATTGTGCATCAGTAATTAATATTTGATTTCTCTTACTGGAGAATTTTGGACATCACTTGACCAGCCTTGCCTCTAATTCTTTGTCAGTAAATAAAAAAGTAAGCAAAAGAGAAGATGACAAGCGGAATATGCTGTTACATATCAAAGCCAAAATAATTAAAAAAAAGACAAAAGTAGTAATTCCAAAATATTTATAATGTTTTATTAATAGCATCCAAAGCCGCCTTACATGAACAAAAAGCAGTAGAGCTTTTTCATTGTTTTCCTACCAGTGCATTTCCAAGTCCAGGTGAAAAGCTAGAAACCAGTAAAGCAGTGACCTAGGCTGTAGGTTACAATGATGCACACCTTGTAAGTAGATCCAAATTGAGTATAGTAGTAGTTCAAAAAAAGCTGTAACCATGAGGAACTTTGGCCATTTCCACTTCTACAGTGTACTTCATTTCACAAAGTGTTGTAACAAAAATAACTTCTGTAGGAGCTGTAAAGATAACTTAATCCAACGTTTTGCATCACTTTATTGGATATGCTGTGTTGGATTTACAATTTATGACTATACTGCGTGTAGGCTATTACAATACTACAGTGCGTGTGTGTATTACAGAAACAGTCATGAAATGTATAGACCTGCTTATATATTTTACAAAATGAACCAAAAAAATACAATAAAACTGCATCCCAAGTGGATAATGTAAACGATTAAATTATAAAGCCTTTTCTTCAAAGTTCAAAATACTTAAATGAAAAAGGTATATAAAATGTAATAAAACATAAATTACATTTAAAGATCTGTACATGATTCATCTTGCAAGAAGCACAAAAACAGCATTCTGTACAATACTGCTTATTTTGGTCTTCTAAAATTCAAAAATCCATTTTCACTAAAAAGGCAAGAAACTAACAAGGTTTTACATGCAATCTAGCACTATCCTCACTAAAATCAGGTGAGTTCATAACCCTGCAAAAAACTTTTAAAATGTAGAAATATGTATCTTAAGCCCTTTTCTGTACTTGACAACCAACATGCAACAGAAGTTGGATTGTTAAGTTAGTGCACAGCCTCCAATGTGTCTGCTTTTGGTTAACAATGTATTAAGGCTACTTGCTGCTAAAAATATGCAGCAGTGAAGGAACTCATTCACAGAGGAAATCAACTGATCTCATTGGAAGTTTCTGCCATAGTCCCTGGGAGTAATGTAAGAAAGACATTCTCTCTTTTCTCACGTTATGTCCCGTTTCCCTAATTTTCTGCCTATTGTAATACAAACATGGAACGATATTCTTAACTTGTTTTTTTCAGATTTAAAAAATAAACATACAATCTCTTGTCCATTATATCAAAGAGATAAATACTATATGCTAAGCTGTCCATCACATCCAGGGCACTTCTTCACACTCAGAGCAATCCTGCGTGCTACTGTAGTTTGATTCCTTTTTCTGTTATTGACTTAAGAATAATTCACTAAAATTACAATCCCAGATCATGATATACATGATGTGCAATGCTACTCCGCAATATGTTGCACAGCAACAGTACATTATAGTAAAGCAGCCTCTCTCAAGAACGGTAGTCAAAAAAATTAGAAACAGCAATTCTATACCATCATGTTTGTTGCCATCAGATTTTTGCAATGATCAATAAACTTGGTATATCATTACTGCTGAATTTCATTTGATTTTATTTTTAAGTTTGGTCAGTTGTGGCTAAAAAGTCAGATCAAAATGACTGATCTTCAGTCAAAGGGACTCTACAGTCTCCAGCTGCACTGAAGTGATGTGAAACTCTCTCTTAGAAGTGAGTCCAATTTTATTAGGCTTCGGATTGAATCTCCGCTTCATCCATCTGAAGAGTGTCATTATCCCCTAGTAATTCTGTTTCTGGTACAGAACCCTCCTCCTCCTCCTCTTCCTGGACAGGTTTTTGGGCTACATCTTCTGCTCCATTATGTGCATCATCTGTACCCTCTGAGAGCAGAGCAGGCCTGTCAGCCACAGATGCATTGGAGGGTGCTGTTGTTACATAGCCTGTGCTGGTAGAACCACTCCCACTGTGATGGGAGCCTGGTTTTGGAATCATCTGTGGAGGGATTTGCTGTGGAGCCATTTGCATTGGGATTTGGACAGGGTAAAAATTTGGCAAGTAGGCGCCATACGCTGGCATCGGTTGATAACCATTGACAGGAATGTAGAGCTGAGGAGGTGGGACCATTGGTCTGATCTGCCCTTTCATTTGTATGAACTGTGGTTGAGGGAACGCTTGAGTTTTCTGCTTTGGTCCAACGTACCTGGCATTGCTGATATTACTAACAGGGCTTGTGCTGAGAGAACTTGTTTGTGTGGTGTTGCTTGCCCCAGAGGTTTGTGCTGAGCTGTTGTAATTAGAAATGTTTCCCCACGTTTTTAGTCTATTGTGAATATCTTTAAATCTTGGTCTTCTGTTGGGGAATTCATTCCAACATTCCAACATCAAAGTGTATATCCATGTGGGGCAGTCGTCTGGACATGGCAAAACCTGTCGATTCCTTATCATTTCAATGACATCCTGGTTAGAATAACCACAGTAAGGCTGTAGGCCATAGCTGAAAACTTCCCACAGCACAACGCCATAGGACCAAATATCTGAATCAACAGAAAATTTGCCGTACATGATAGCCTCAGGGGACATCCATCGGATAGGAAGAAGGGAATTTCCCATGAGTTTAAAGTAATCAGCAGAGTAAACTTCCCTGAAAAGGCCTAAATCAGATATTTTCACATTAAGCTTATCAAATACCAATATATTTCTGGTGGCTAAGTCCTTGTGAACGATATGATGACTTGAGAGGTATTCCATTCCCGCAGCTACCTGAGTCACAATGTGAAAAAAATCTGCTGGTTCCAGAGCTGATTTTACTGTCTTGTCATCATCAGTGCTGCCAACATCAGAATGGGGAGATCTCATAACTAAAAACTCATGGAGATCACTGTGGGAACAATAACTAAAAATCATGCTGATGGGCTGTTCTTTTGTCACTATTCCCAGCAAGCAGACAATATTTGGGTGCTGTAAACGTGATCTCATCATTGCTTCATGTTTGAATTCTTCCCGAAGAGCCAATTCTGCTTTGTCTTTGAGTGTTTTGATGGCAATAGCTTGTGTCTGTTCACCGGGCGTTGTACCAAACAGATGCCCCTTGTAGACTTTTCCAAACCTCTCTTCCCCTAGCTCTTCCATAAACCTCACAGTAGACAGATTGATCTCTTTAAGTTTAGTCTGGAAAAAAAAATCAAGGTAATTCATAGTATTTTATAACACTACAATTCTCTATTAAAGACAAAACTAATGGTTACATGCTACCACAGGATGACAGTTTTGTCAAAGTTTATTTTCCATTTATATCATTGTTGTATGTTCAACTAGATCTTCATTTTACTCATAACCCTGAAATGGATGATACTATTATCAGAAGTCCAAATTTAATTGTGTTGGAAGGTGAGCATGATTATTTCAATTGATAAATACAAAAGAGCACCATATTTCTGCAAGTTGAAAAGATTATCAATTCTGGGTAAAATTGGCAGCTTTAGAAACAAGGGAGTACTTGTTTAACCATAGGGCAATCAGACCTGGTGTATACTGCCCATACAGCTCTGCCATTAAACCTCATTCCTTAATGGATTCACAAAATTAATACACAGTTTGGTTCAACTGGCAATGTCCATTCTTTCAGCTGACAGTTTCCTGAACAGGTGTTGCCAACTGTACCAAATTGTGTATTGTCTTTTTGAACTAACATTTAGTAAATACTAGGATAAAAAAAATCTACTTTAGATCTGAACTGAATTCTAACATGGAGACCTTTTAATTAGCCAGAAAATCATTCATATTCTGGAAGTTAAAAAACAGACGTTTATCAAAAATTTAAAAAGTCATTTTGATTGTACTGTCTTCTGAGGTACCCAGGCTTAGAAGAATATTGTACATAGACTCTTCCATATCCTCTTCCCCCGGTCCAATGAGGACTTCAGCATATTGGAAACCAAAGTAGAGTAATTTGGAAGGAAAATTGTTGCATGTACTGCTGAAAACAAGCAAAACTACGGGCCACTACTGGGGCAAAATTAAGAATGAATCATAGATATCAAGATTTCTAGTCACTTAAGTAAGAAGACAAAGCAAAGAATGACTAGGACTGCCAGTTACACACACAGATACAAACTACACAGAAATATTTTTGCATTGAAAGCTGTATTGACTGTGGATTTGGGTGCTCAGTTTTGGGAGATACCAGAAAGGGCCTGATTTTCATAAGTTGGGTGCTTTGTAAACACTCTGAAAATCAGGCCTTTTACAGAGGCCTCAATTTGGCCAAAATGTAAGGCATTCAAAACCACGACATTTTTCACAATCTTGTCCTTTAAAAAGTCTGCAAAAAATACCTGTTTGTGCTGATTAATAAGTGGCATTTCCATGTCCTGGCTAGGAGATGCCATCAACTGGCGACGTTGGGGTGTAGCAGCAGATGCCTTTTGTTTGTTCCTACACACGCAGACCAAGAAGAAAAGGCAGGCAATAACCAAAGGGATGGCTATGCTAGGAACCAGAATGTAGAGGATTCCCATTTTGCTGTTGTCACGTGGACCTGTTGGGATTTAAATATTTATTGTTTTCAGGTGATGTTGGTTTTTTAAAGTATTCAAAAGCAAAGTAAATTTAAAAAAAAACTCGTGTGAATATTGAGACTAATCTTTAAACAAAAGAAGCAAATCACATGATTTTAAAACAGAAGTTACATTCTAAGTACAGGCTTTTAATTCCATCAGCCACAAACTAATTTTCCGTCAAATATTCCTGAGAATAAATGTTGAATGGACATGGCAACTAGTGGGTTCAAGGATACGCAACGAAAGCATTGGATCCATTTAATTTATAGTGTTTCAGATGTAAAATAAACTATTATTGAACTTTCCCAGTACAGAAACTGCAGAATACAGACTGTTGTGGAATTGCATTAACTTGCTTACTGGATGAAGTACAGTGATTAGTCTTCATCATTATACATGTAGGTATGCACGCATGGGCGATCTCAATGTGATAAACTGCAGAGCATATGACAAACAGTCCTTATCATCCAACTTTAACCCTTTCATGAGCACTTTGCCCATTACTTTAACTCTGCCAACACTACTGTGTTGGCCCACAAAATGTGAAATCTCTCCCCACCTCCAAATTATTTAGATACCATTGAACTTTTTGGTATCAAGGTAGTCTTATTTCTCAGGCAGACACGGATAAAAAATAGTGTCAATATATTTAATAAAGGATCTCTAAAGCATTTCTAAAATATTTTTCTGTAAAATGTGTGGCATATACAGAGTACAGGACAGCATGGTATGGTACAAAAGGTTTTATTGGCACTCATGTGGGATGCCTTATGAAATTTGTGACTATGCCATTTGTGAGTGCTTCCCTCCCAAACTCATATGAATAAAATCTTCATAACATATCATCATGTAATATAGATTTTTTCTTTTTAAGTCAAATCAAGTAATGAAGTGAGGTAAACCAGAAATTTTACATTTTACAGTTTTAATTTTAAGTACTGCCTGTCTGTAATTAAGCAACGTTTGTGAGGCCTATACTTCACACTTATCGCAGCAGGGATCGTGCCTTTTTCCTTGTTCTGCACAGTACTGAGTTCACCTTTGGCACTCAAACTACCAGTAATGTCTCTAGAATGAATTCTGTGCTAATGCATTGAAGCTAAAGGGACTGTAATAAAGTGTCACTATAGGGCAGGACTCCGTTGGGTTAACTAGGATGGCTTCTTGCTAATACTAATGTAAAACTGATTCATGAGCATTTTCACTACTAGGTATTTAGTCTAGAAGATTTATTTTAAAATCATGATCTGCATGGTGCCTTTGATTCTATGCTTTTGATTTTGTTTCCTATAACCAAGTATAATGCTTTATCTCCCTCTACAGGATGTGTGAATTATCATCTCCTTTTTCCAATGCCAAAGCTGGGTGAAGGCGACTTTTGTTGGTTTCTTGGCTTAGTACATAGATTGCCATCCACCTCAAGGCCAGACTGAGAATCTATGTTCTCCAAACTAAGATGCCTTAGATAGAAACAGTAAGATAATGCTGAATAGCGTTACATAAAACCAAATTATTTCTTAACCTATATTCAGAGCAACACCAACTATATTAACCAAATCAGAAACTAAACTGTATACGGAAATATGATATATCAAATGTATGTAATATCGTTAATTATTGTCTCTGTTTTTTGCTCCAGAAATACAATAAATAGGCAGTACAGAGTTCCAGGCAACAAACTTTGGTCTGAAAACAACATTACAAACGTGTAACAAGAAACAATGGTGCCACACTACAACCAATGAAAACATTAGAATTGTAAATTTCTCAATGAGTGATACTCTAACAATTAGCAATATTTAAAACCATAAAAGCTTTAGGACAGTAGTAAAGGGGAAATAAAAGAGAATACATACTACAAGACGGTACTTCACACAGTTCCATGCGTACGTTTTTATTCTGTGTAAAACACCAGGGACCATCCATCTGACTTCCAGGATTTCGGCAATATGCATGTCCACCTCCTAGCTCTGGAAACTGTGTGCTTGTCAGATCATGGTTATG
Source organism: Caretta caretta (assembly GCF_965140235.1). Classification (NCBI taxonomy): domain Eukaryota; kingdom Metazoa; phylum Chordata; order Testudines; family Cheloniidae; genus Caretta; species Caretta caretta. The sequence continues at coordinate 84,716,559 of NC_134210.1, read as the reverse complement.
AGGATGCTGGGAATTCCAATGCTGACAATTGTGGCCTGATTTGGTGACACTAATGGTCCCTCTATAATCAGCTCCAGAGCCATTGTAACACTGGTGATCTGTAACAAGGGATTTCACATAAAATTAAAATAAACGAAGAGAACACTTTATTACTGCTGTTCTCACATGTAGAACTTCACCCATTAGAGGGAGTGCCATGAATCCTAAGAAGCATGGGAAATTATGCTTGCTATTAGCCCCTGGAGCCAGATTTGATTGGCTGACTCCTTCCCTTGCTTGGTTATTCTCTTTCCTCTGATCCCAGTTGCTTTTGTTTTCTCCATTCCCTCCGGCTGGTATCTTTTCCAACTCCCTGGCTGATTTTTAATCTCTCTTCCCCCACAAACACACCTCTTTGGCTGATTCTGCTTCTCAGCTACCTGGAACTAATCAGCTCCTAAGTACCTCTGCATTGCAACTCAAATGGTTACATTTCATCCTAATTGACCCCGACCAGCTCTACAAAACTGCCCCTGCTGCTCAACTCTGCTGATTGCTAGAAGAGGAGGAGGTACTGAAAGGATGGGAATTCAGAGTAAGCTTAGCAGACTATGAATCTTGCCAGCTATCTACGTATAGTCATGTTAGTCTAATGTAGCTGAGCATGTGGGTATGGCGATCAGTTATAGGGGAATGGAGTAGGTAGAGAAAAATAGCAGCATATAATAACAATGAATCTAACCCTTGGATGCTAATAAAACACCCACAGATGCATGCATCCAGTATAGCAAGGAGAATTACAGTCCCAGCTTGATTTGCAGGATTAATAGTCCATATTAAAAGAACAAAAGTTAATTATCCTAAAATGTATAGTTTCTTAACAGCCATTTCAAGTGAAGCTTTTGTGACCTACTTAAAGATTATTGAAATTCAAACAAAACCTACACATAGATGGATACGGAGTCTCAGCCAAGAGGCCAAGGACTGAACAGGACAGGTGAGTGAACTGCACTCTTACTACACAGGGATCCTACAGAACAGAGTTGTGATACACTGACAGTGGCGTGGGGAAGCTTTCACTTGTTTCTGGTGTACTTCTTGTGTGGATACAGGCCTTTATCTTCCATAGTTGTCAATTCAGCAGCTTTCATGATCACTCAATTCCTCTAAGCGTCCCATCTAGCTCTATATTTCGCAACAGTGCAGATTATGATCAGTATTATGCATTATGAAAGGCAATCAGATCTCCTTATGAAAACATTCAGTATGACAATAAGTTTATGTAGCTAGAGTCACTGTAGACCATCTCATTTTATAATCTTGTCAGTGACAAGAGAAATAAAAAAGCTCAAAGCTTGAAACATTAAACCTTACATCTGTTGAGCCGTTCTACAGGGATCCCAATTCTTATGCAGTTGGCAGCCTCCAGAGTGTCAGGCAGTGGCAGGTCCTCACACTTGGGCAGTTGTAGTTGCATCAGGATGAGGGGATTGGACCTAGCAATGTTATATTCCTGCCTACAGAGGTCATTCTCCAGAACTTCACATTCATCCCGACACAGCTCCCTTGGCTTGGGGGTCCGAGAGCGCTCATCACACAGTGGAAACACAAAGTGGCAGAATGATGGAATGGCAAACTGCGAGCACTGATCAGATAAATGGGTAGAAGTGCCAATCATGGTAAATGCGGCTGGAAATAAGCAAAAATTACTGGATGAGCACTAGTACATAATAAACTAAACAAAACAAATAAAATAGTTTTTACGTTAACACAGCACCCTGTGTCTTGAAGGATCTCAAAGCCTATCTTCGTGCAGTATCAATAAGGTGGAGTGTGGAAGCTAGGCCGACAAATAATGCACAGAACAGTGGAAAGGAAATATTGGCTAGACTTAATGGGGCAAACCCAAATGCTGTTGTATCTTTAACGTCCATGCAGAGTGCACAGGACCTCAGTTTCGATGGTGTGATTCAAGAAACCCTTATAGAGTAAACTGTATGGTGCTTAATTTATTTGTCTTAGAAGGACTGAGCCAACCCTGTCAGGACTTCAATCTGTAGTGTCAAGGTTTCTAGTTAGGTCAAACCTGAGTTTAGATTACTAAGCCTCATGCTTTCTCCAGACATTTTCATTAATAAGCCACGCAATCTTTATTTTCAAACCTTGCCAGACAAAAGGAAGGACTCTATTAACATTTTGATGATATTTTACAATGAGAAGCCCGATAGCAGGTGCTGAGATAAAATGCATATTGATAATCCCAAAGCCCCAGTCCGATTAAGACAAGTGTCACAACTCACTAAGGACTTGATCCTCCCCATAGGCACTGAACGCCTACACACTGCCATTTATCTGGGAGTTTTCTTTAACGTTTTAAAGAAGAGATAAATAATGATGTGCATCATGTATCCGAGGGATGAATCAAGCCCTAAATATAGTAATATTCCCACACAAAAAAAATTAACTTTGAGTTAGGATTGTTAGACCACTTATTCCACCAACGCAAACCATAAAAAGCAAGGAAATAAGCTGTTAAATCATTCAATGCCCCGTCTATGATCCACGCATTAGGTCCTCTCCTCAGCTTCACTACCATACTTCCACCAATTATGCCAACATATCTCTTCCTGAACAGACAACGTGCTGCTTCAACTTGAGCCCTGTTTACTGGTTATAAATTCAGGTGCTTTGATTATTAACATAGGCTTTCATCAGTTCTATTGTAAGTAGTTCTGTACGCGTCTTTGTACTGGAGTAAGTGCAAGTAAGTGAGGTATTGTTTTCAAACGGCAAAACAGCTGTAAGATATGCTTCTCTGTAAAGTTTAGGAGAAAATGTCGATGTGAACGGGTGATCTAATTGTTAGTGACTGTTCGAAATTTGGTACAGACAAGGTGGGAGAAGTAATATCTTTTACTGCACCAACTTCAACAACAGGTATTACCTCAGTCACCTTGTCTCTTTAATATCCTGGGATGAACACAGCTAAAATACTGCAAACAACTACATTTGGTAGTAATTTTTATGTAGGTATTACAGACTTCAGATCTGCATACATGAGTGATAGGTGTATTCTGATGAGGACTTGGTATTGTTGGGTGCTTGAAGAGAACAGGGTCGGGGGTGGAGACAGCAGGGGCTGAAGTATGCCTCACAGATGTGCAGGAACATCAGAAACGTGAGGGAGGCATGTTCTTACTGGTGCACCAGAGAGCCAAGGCAGCAGTGCTGTGGAGCAGAGTATCTGCACAGGGGCCTTGGCTCTTGAAGGGCTTTCTTATCAGCACTGCTGCCTTGGTGCACTGGGGCAACCTTCAAGGCCTAATGCCTTGGCACAGAGACACTGGTGCCCCTCCACTCCTGGACTACTGCACAAAAAGGCTCTTCCCTCTATCTTAGTGGTTTGCAAACTGTGGGTCGCAGAATGTAAGGCAGTGGGTCACGGCAGCTCTGGTCAGCACTGCTGACTGGGCCGTTAAAAGTCCCATCAGTGGTGCTGCCCGGCTAAGGCAGGCTAGTCCCTTCCTGTCCTGGCTCCGTGCTGTGCCCTGGAAGCGGCCAGCAGCAGGTACAGTTCCTAGGTTGGGGGCCTCAGGGCTCCAAGTGCTGTCCCCTCCCCGAGCACTGGCTCCGCACTCCCATTGGCCAGGAACCAGCCAATGGGAGCTGGGGGGAGGAGGGAACAGTGCCTGTGGGCGAGAGCCGTATGCCTCCGCCTAGGAGCTGAACCTGCTGCTGGCCGCTTCCGGGGCGCAGCAGGGCCCGCAGTGCCAGGAAGCCTCCCTTAGCATTCCTGCTGTGCCGCTAACCGGGAGCCACCTAAGGTAAGCTCACACCGCAGTCCCCTGCCCCAGCCCTGAGGCCCCCCCAAACCCAGAGCCCCCTCCTGTACCCCAAACCCCTCATTCCTGGCCCCACCCCAGAGCCCTGGCACCCTCCCGCATTCCATCCCCCTGCCGGAGCCCCCTCCCACACCCCAAACCCCTCATCCCCAGCTCCACTGGGTCACGGGCATCAACAATTTTCTTCAACTGGGTCGCCAGGAAAAAAAAGTTTGAAAACCACTGATCTATCCCCTGCACATCCCTGATAATCCCTCATCTCCCCAAAGACCCACTCAACCCTTCATGTTTCTCAATCTGCCTACTCCCCCAAAGTCTCCCTAGAAGCCATCCTCATATCCCCTAGCCTCTAGCTTGCTTCCCTTATTTACCAGGTATACTTATCTAATTCTTCTTTGAACTCAGTTATACTTTTGGCCTTCACAACATCCGCTGGAAACGAGTTCCACAGCTTGACTTATGCATTGTGTGAAGTACTTCCTTACGTTTATTTTCAACCAGCTGCCTATTAATGTCATCGGGCCATCCCCAGTTCTTGTGTTATGTGAAGAGGTAAATAACACTTCCCTATTCACTTTCTGCACACCATTCATAACTTTATAGACTATTACCATACATACTCGATCATAAGGCGACCCCCCCCCAAGATGGATAAGTAAAAATGGAAAATTTTTATGACCCATTCATAAAATGACCCTATAATTCAGTGGTCAGCAAACTTTGGCTCCTGGGCCATCAGGATAAGCTGCTGGTGGGTCGAGATAGTTTGTTTACCTCAAGCATCCGCAGGCACGGAGGTAAGCTTAATTAAACAAAGTGTCCCAGCGCGCCAGCTGCTTACCCTGACGAGCCAGGTCAGAGACTGGTGGGGAAATTTTTTGTGGGGGGAGTAATCCCTGTGGCCACCCCCCACATGATGCCACCCCTAGCCTGGGACCCCCACACTCTCCCCATCTCATCCCTTCCCACCTTATCTAGGGAGGATGTCTCTGGCCTGACCGGAGCTGCTCCAGCGGGCCAGACCGGGCGGCGTGGCCGCAGCGCGTTCCAGCGGGCTGGGCCGGGCGGCGCGGCCACAGCCTGCTCTGGTGGGAGGGGCCGAGCGGCCTGGCTGCAGCCCACCAGCCCCAGAGCTGCAGCTCCTTCGGAGGCTGGGGGGGAGAGCAGCATGGCCAGAAGCGGAGAGACTCAGGCCCCGTCTCTTCCCTTCTGGCTCTGCTGGCTCTCCTTGCACCCTCTGTTGTGGGGAGGGGCTGTGTCCCATCTCTTCCTCTTTATACCCATTCATAAGCCAACTCCCTTCTCTGGTGCTTCCCTTTTTTACTAAAAAAATTCGGCTTATGAATGAGGATATATGGTATATCCCCCCGTTAGTCGTCTCTCTTTTCTACGATGAGCAGCCCCAGTCTTTTCAATCTCACCTCAAAAAGAAGCTGGCCCAAACCCCAAATCATTTCTGTTGCCCTTCTCCGTACTTTCTCCAATTCTAATATATCTTTTTGAAATGATGGGCAACCAGAACTGCATGCAGTATTCAAGGTGCGGGCATACCATTGTGACGTTATGATATTTTCTATCTGATTATCTATCCTTTTCCTAATGGTTCCTAACATTGTTAACTTTTTTGGCTGTTGCTGCATATTGAGCGGCTGTTTGCAGAAAATTATCTAAGACGACTCCAAGACCTCTTTCTTGAGTGGTAACAGCTAATTTAGACCCCCATAATTTTGTATGTATAATTGGCATTATGTTTTCCAATGTGCATTACTTTGCATTTATCAACACTGAATTTTCATCAGCCATTTTTTTGCCCAGTCACCCAGTTTAGTGAGACCGCATTGTGACTCATCACAGTCAGCTTCGGACTTAACTATTTGGAGTAATTTTGTATGATCAGCAAATTTTGCCACCTCACTGTTTACACTCTTTTCCAGATAATTTATGAAAATATGTTGAACAGCACTGGTCCCAGTACAGATCCCTAGTGGGCCACCCCTCTCCACTGTGAAACTGACCGTTTATTCCTACTCTTTGTTACCTATCTTTTAACTATTTAGTGATCCAGGAGAGGTCTTTCCCTCTTATCCCATGACTGCCTACTTTGCTTAAGAGACTTTGGTTAGGGATCTTGTCAAAGGCTTTCTGAAAGTTCAAGTGCACGGTATCGACTGGAACACCCTTGTCCACATACTTGCAGACCCCCACGCCAAAGAATTCGAATAGATTGGTGAGGCATAATTTTCCTTTACAAAAGCTCTTCCCCAACATATTGTGTTTCTATATATGTCTGATAATTCTGTTCTTTACTATAGTTGCACCCAATTTGGCTGGTACTGAAGTTAGGCTTACCAGCCTGTAACTGCCAGGATTGCCTCTGGGGGCTTTTTAAAAACTAGGTGTTACCTTAGCTACCCTCCAGTCATCTGGTACAGAGGGTGATTTACTGTGACAGAGAGCTGAGGGCTAGCCCTTGAGACAGCACTCTGGTCAGTGTTAGTACTAATTACTAGGGCTGTCGATTAATCGCAGTTAACTCACGCAATTAACTCAAAAATTGATCATGATTAATCGCAGTTTTAATTGTACTGTTAAACAATAGAATCCAAAATAGTTAATAAATTTCAATTGGTATGTTTTTCTGAATTTTCATGTATTTTGTATTCTGTACTGCAATTGAAATCAAAGTGTTTTTTTTTTATTATAAATATTTGCACTGTAAAAATGATATACAAAAGAAATAGTATTTTTCAATTCACTTCATACAAGTACTGTAGTACAATGTCTTTGTCATGAAAGTGCAACTTACAAATGTAGATTTCTTTTTGTTATATAACTGCACTCAAACAGTGTAAAACTTCAGAGCCTATAAGTCCACTTCAGAGTCTACAGTCCTACTTCTAGTTCAGCCAATCGCTGAGACAAACAAGTTTGTTTACATTTACAGGAGATAATGCTGCCCTCTTCTTATTTACAGTGTCACCCGTAAGTGAGAACAGGCATTCGCATGGCACCTTTGTAGCCAGTATTGCAATATATTTACATGCGAGATATGCCAGACATTTGTATGCCCCTACATGCTTCGGCCACCATTCCAGAGGACGTGCTTCCATGCTGATGACATTTGTTAAAAAAAATGTGTTAATTAAATTTGTGACTGAACTCCTTGTGGGAGAGTTGTATGCCCCCTGCTCTGTTTTACCTGCATTCTGCCATATTACAGCATGTTACATGTTACAGCAGTCTTGGATGATGACCCAGCACATCTTGTTCATTTTAAGAACACTTTCACTGTAGATTTGAGAAAATGCGAAGAAGGTACCAATGTGAGATTTCTGAAGAGAGCTACAGCACTCGATCCAAGGTTTAAGAATCTGAAGTGCTTTCCAAAATCTAAGAGCGACAAGGTGTGGAGCATGCTTTCAGATGTCTGAAAAGAGCAATGCTCCAATGCGGAAACTACAGAATCCGAACCACCAAAAACGAAAACCAACCTTCTACTGGTGGCATCTGACTACATAATGAAAATGAACATGCATCGGTCTGCACTGCTTTGGATTGTTATCGAGCAGAACCCATCACTAGCATGGATGCATGTCCTATGGAATGGTGGCTGAAGCATGAAGGGACATATGAGTCTTTAGCACATCTGACACAAATATCTTGTGATGCAGGCAATGACAGTACTATGAGAACGCCTGTTCTCACTTTCAGGGACATTGTTAACAAGAAGTGGGCAGAATTATCTCTTGTAAATATATACAAACTTGTTTGTCTGAGCGATTGGCTGAACAAGAAGTAGGACTGAGTGGACTAGTAGGCCCTACAATATTACATTTTATTTTTGAATGCAGGTTTTTTTATACATAATTCTACATTTGTAAGTTCAACTTTCATGATAAAGAGATTGCACTAAGTACTTGAATTGGTGAATTGAATAATACTATTTTGTTTTTTACAATGCACATATATAAATATAAAGTGAGCACTGTACACTTTGTATTCTGTGTTGTAATTGAAAGCCATATATTTAAAAATGTAGAAAACATCCAAAAATATTTAAATAAATGGTATTCTATTATTGTTTAATAGTGCGATTAATCAAGATTAATTTTAATCGCTTGATAGCCCTACTAATTACAGACTTCGGGTATTGTTGCTCTCTGTTCATGCGAGAAGGACCAGGGAAGTGAGCGGGTGAAGGAATAAGCCTCCTAACAAGATTCCCCTAGAGAAAGTACTCAGGGGGAAGAGAAGGAGACAAACTGAAAGCTAGGAGAGCCTGACAAAGGGAGTCCTCTGATTAGAGACATCTTGCCCCTCACCACCTACCCCTTTTGGAGAAGGGGTTGAAGCTGAGATACAGTGTAAAAGTGTGGACAAACTGACATGTATTGGTGGAGGGATTAAAGCACCATAAATAAACTACAAGTTGGTGCTTACAAGCACTAAGGTCTCAGGGCAGTCTGAGTTTGCAAAAGAGGCAAAAGATATTGCACGCTGCCCTGTCACAACTCAGGGCTTGTCCAGGATTGTATCCATGAGAATGGGGAACTTAACAGAGAAGCTGGTGTAGAGATCTGGCAGTCTGGGTGACGGAGGGAACACTGCAATGGTGGTGGAGCCACAAAGAGATATGCAGAAGACTGTCCTGACTTTCCAATCCCACAAGAAAGGAAACTGTCCTGGCTTGCCTGGTAGGCTGAGCAGTGAAAGAGCCTTCAGGAATTTATAAGGGAGCAAGCTCAGGTTCAGCAGCAACTCTTGTAAAGTTTGGTGAGTCCTGCGATGGGAAACCGAGCACAGGACTCTGGAAGATGGGACCTGCAGGTGACCCTGATGTGGTTTTGCTTACTTTAGAAAAAGTGGACATAGGAGCCAGTTGGGACAGAACAATGTGGGCCCTTCAACAGCCACCCTGTTTAACCAGGGAAGCACAGTTTGCGTATATGACTCTCAGTAGAGTCTTTGCCATGGTTAAGGGAGCCACCCTGAACCAGGTGGGTGTGTCCACAGAAAAATACTGCCAGAAATTGAGACGCACAAGATGGATTAGGGGGTTACAGCCCTGTGCATTTGCACAGAAATTAACAGACTGGGCCACTCATTGGTTAAGGCCTGATACCCAAACTGGAGCGGGAGGCAGGAGAGATTATGGGCTCTGATTCTGGAACAGTTTCTTCAGAGTCGCCCTGACAATACCAGAGTATGGGTTAGGTGCATCAACCAGTTAATTTTACAGAGAAGTTTGCAGAGGTGGACATTCCTAGAGTAAGTCGGTGGGTTATGGAACTAGATCTGGGAAGGAGGAGGAGGACTGGGACACCTACAGCTGGAAAGGGCCCCAAGAAGATGAAGGAGGAGCCCGATGAAACTCTGGCAGGGGCTTGGGCCACAGTGTATTTCCAGTGTGGACGTGACAGACATATACATGGACTGTGGGCTTTCATTGTTTTGTGGGTAGGCCGAGACCCCCAGGCAGGGAAGAAAAAAGAAAGTACAGTACCTACCATCTTAGTAATGGTAAGAAGGAGGTACCGAGATAGGGAGGAGGCGCCAAATGGATCCAGTGGACATGGCTTCATTCCTTTCGCTAATAAGGTGGGAGTTAATGAAACCACAGAGGATACTGGAGGTAGGGTCAAAAGTGAATGTGTACATGGGGACATGAAATTCTGCCCCATGGCACAGGTGTCCCTGGAAGTCAAGGGGACATGAAGGTGGAAACATACAGAGGTAGTGGATGGATTGCCCCACTCCCTTGTAGTGGGCACAGAGGCCCAGGAGGGAGGAAATACAACCTGCAGAGCAAGGAAAAAAAACGTAGAGGAAATAAATGAAATTATAAGCCACGGACAGAGAAGTCCCCCCACTGACGTGGGGGTGGGGCCAAAGGGTTCGGAGTGTGGGAGGGAGCTCAGGGTTGGGGCAGAGGGTTGGGGTGTGGATCTGGGGTGGGGATGAGGGGCTCTGGGCTGGGGTAGAGGGTTGGGGTGCAAGGGGAGAGGGCTGTGGCTGGGGGTGCAGGCTGCTTCAGGACTACAGTGGGGAGAGAGGACTCCCCACAGCAGCACCTGGGCTTGGGGGGAGAGGTGCCTCTCCTTGCCACGATAGCTCCGGGGCTGGGGCTGCGGAATAGGCGCCCCTCCCCTGGCAGGGCCGGGCCTGGGTTTGGGCTGCCCATCTCCTGGCTGCGGCAGGTCTGGGGGCTGAGTTGAGGCCGGGAGAAGGGTGCTGCTGGAGCTGGGCTGCTCCTCCCCCAGCCATGGCAGGTTAGGGGCTGGGCTGGGGCCTGGGGAGGTTCCCTGAGCACCTGTGCGTTGCTTAATAGGCTGCTACATGGCCGCACAGTTTACATGGAACTTAGGACCCCATCAACAACAAAGAGGACACAGGCAGGGAGAACAGCTCAACAGGCTGCCCTCGGTATGATGACATGTGGGCAGAGACATAATTATGAGGACAACCCTCATCCACCCAATGCAATTTTTGTGGGTGGAGAATGGATGGACCCTATAATAGGACCCAAAATGAACAACATGAGGACTAGAAGGGGCAGAAGCCTGATAGATCCTCCTGTAAAGGAGGAAGAGTATGAGGGAAGAAACTCCTAAGAACATAAGAACAGCCATACTGGGTCAGACCAAAGGTCCATCTAGTCCAGTATCCTGTCTTCTGATAGTGGCCAGTGTGAGCTTCTTCACAGGGAATGAATAGAATAGGTAAACTCCCTTCTGTTGGGAAAGGGGAGGAGGTATGTGACAGAGTACTGAGGGCTAGCACTTGAGCAATCACTCTAGTCACTATTAGGACTAATTAGGTTTCCCTGGGGAAGACTTAATTGGACCGTGGTTTGTACCTGGTTACCAGGCTAGATTGGCACTAGTGAGCTGATTAACAGGGAAGCTGTATAAAAGGGCACAGGAAGAAGGCTCAAAGGCTCAAGGGGAAGAGAAGGAGAGAAACAGAAAGCTAGGATAACCTGACAAATGGAATCCTCTGAGTAGAGACGCCTTATGCTCCACCCCCTCCTTTTGGAGAAGGGGTTAGAAAGTTGAGCTACAGTGTAAAAGTGTGGAAACACTGATGTGTTTTGGTGGAAGGATTAAAACACTGTAAATAAAATACATGATGGAGTTTACAAGCAAGAACGTCTCAGAACACTGTGTTCATGGAAGAGACGTGGGTACAGCACACCATTCCATCATCACACTTACATACCACAGTTAGTAGTTCTGCAGTTTGGTATTTGAGTTCCTTCAGAACTCTTGGGCAAATATCATCTGGTCCTGAGGACTTATTACTGTTTAATGTATTAATTTGTTCCCAAAGATCCTCTGTTGACACCTCAATCTGGGACAGTTCCTCAGATTTGTCACCTAAAAAGAATGAGCCAGAATGCGTGTGAATCAACATGCACAAAGGAAGTTTGGAGTTCTTGAGGGCTGAGGTTGTTTAGCTGGAGAAACCCAAAGAAAGGTGAAGAAAATGGCAACTGTCAAGAAGGGTAAATTAAACAAACAAACAAAAACCACAAGACGTCAGCTGGCTTTTCTTTAAATTCCAAGAGTTGGCAACACTGTGAATAACTGAATACTTCACACCACCACAAAATGTCAGGCTACCACAGGTAAAATTTGCTCTTCAGTTCCTGAACAAGAGTATTTTATTCTTCAGTGAAGTAAAAATGACTGCAAAGACCATATTGCTTACTTCACTGAAAAAACAAAACTGATTTTTCAGTGTTAAATGATACAACAATATTGCTAATCCTGAGCATCCAAAAATCATGAGTCAGATCTCCAATAATCATGAGATTGGCTTAAAATCATAAAAATAATAAATTTGGGTCTCTGTTTATTTGCCTTCTGACTTTTTGAGTCTCTAGAGGTTGTGTTTACAAGCTTTTCTCCAGAGCCATAAAGGCTGGAAAGTTTTTTTTAAATGAAAGCTGAGATTCTCAGATATCACATGACTTTAGGAGATAAGATTTTAATTAAAAATACCAAATATCAGCTGGCTTTTGTTTAAATTACAAGAGTTGGCAACACTGAAATGAATACTTCACACCACCACAAAATGTCAGACCACCATAGGTAAATTTTACTCTTCAGGCCCAGAACAAAACCCATACCTACATGACATTTTAACTGTCAGTTTTAGCTTTGGACAGTAGGTGTCCCTACTACCCATTCACAAAGAGCCACAGTCTTCACTATACAGTATATACCTCTATGCAAGTACAAATGGAGAGGTTTGGGTTTGTTTTTTTTTAAAAAAAGAGATTGCTTATTAGTTGAGAAACAGCTAACAAGCTCAATCCCCCAAATACAAAGATATTTGCTTAAAGGCTTTCAATATACACTGAAGGGTTACATTTAAGAATCTCCACAACAACTGAGCACATTGCAAAATCTATAGCAATTAGTCCACAAGGCATTTGGTAAACATCTCTCAAAATTCAGATACTTTTAAAATACTATTTGGTCATGCCTTCTCATTACCACCTATATATGCACTAAGGCCCCAATCCTGCAGTTGCCTCTGCATGGTGGATCCCTGTTCCTGCACATGGCCACATGGAAATCAGTGGCACTCTGGGCAGGCACAGGGCTAATGCCTGCACAGATCTATTTGCAGGATCTGGGTGTAAGTGCTGTATCAAACTTTATTAATAAAGAAAACTGACATCAACTCCACAAAAAACATAATTCGAACCCCAGGCCTGCATACCAAACACACAACCCCCACAAACACCAATATTACTCAATCAGCATGCAGAAGGCCACATGTATATGGGAACAAATTTAACTTGATCAAAAAGTAGCTACATTTTCTGGAAAACCTCACTGCAGCAAACATGTTAATCCTTTTCTTAAGAGTTTAAATATACAGTGATGATGGTGAGCTAAATGGTAATAAATAGGATCATGTTTGGTTTGCTTTGCTCCTTAGAGGTGTATGGATTTATCTGACTGCTCTAGCAGAGGGGCATTAGAATCAACTGCTGCTAATATCACTGATCACTCTGGCGTGGTTCTGTGAAGAAACTGAATGTTCATCTACTGTGCCGGAAAAATAATTAAACTTTTGAACACCAAATGTTTCTGAGCATGTATCAAAATGGTGTTCACAGAAAGAATTATCAGGAGTAGAGCATGGAAAGGTCATTACTTCGTTTATATAGATCAATGTTAAATCAGAACTCTCCTGGGATTTTGCAGAAAAAGGGAGGAAGCCTAAGGACAAAGTCACCACAACAGTTTTTCATTACACTACAATGCACTTGGACTTTTAAAAATGTACTTCCATTTGAATCTATCATGTAAAACACACCAATATAAATTACAAGCTGTTAAAGAGTCAAGCCTTTGACACTTCACTTAAGATGAAAAATGTTTTTAACATGATAGCAGATTTTTGGCCTGTAAAACAATGTTTTTCAAATATAAGAGAGAGAAAGGGGATTGCTTGTTCAAACCTAACTATAAGGGTAACTTATTGATAAGTCTATGTGGTAATAAAACTAGTAATGTTGGCGCTTGAACTGAATACTGGAACAAATGATTATTGTCCCACTAGAGGCATATAATCCTACCAGTAATTCGGTTTTCAATTTCTCCTTGCATCTGGAGGGAGTCCACGTAAATGGTCCTGTTTCCAATGATTCGTGCACATGCAATTCCCCTGTAAGGCTGACAGAACCCGTCTTCATGGTAATCTTCTCTGCAAAAGACAAGGGGATTCTATAAGTGCATCTGCAGATGTCCAGCTGTCCCCAATGAATTTTTAAGAAATATATTCTTAAAATGACTTAAATCTGAAACTCCTCAATACTCCAGGTGCTACTGCCTCCCCTATGCCTACCTTCACACCACTTTGGAAGTATTTAGGGGGGCACCACTGCAAACATCTAATTCAAGAAAGAAGGTAAAACCAAGAATAATCTCTAAATCATAGGCTAATGGTAATGGGATTTGACATATGAACCTATTAAAAAGCTGTTAAACTGAAACAGTAATATAGATCATGTTACACATCCTCATGTATTTCTGGCATCTGACTGCATTGAATACAATTAGGCAAGCAGTTGGCTCTCGTCTCCCACCTCCTACAATTCTTTATTTCCTTAAGCAAATAGCAAAATAGGACTTGCCCAAGATTCATTTAAAATACGGCATAATTCTGAACCAAGAGTTGGATAAACAGAATGAAAAGTAATTAGGTGTTAACTTCTTTTCTACTCCCCTTGTTTAGATTCTTGAGACAGACACTCCTTTGCATGGCTGAATAAAGGGGAAACGGAGGGAAGCAAACCTGTCACGCTGTGGTCTCCCATAGGAGGGGCCACCTTATTATAGACTGCCATTTATTACATATTTGCCAAGTGCCTAACATAATGGAGCTCTGACCTGGTTGAAGCCGCTAAGCCAGGGGTGGGCAAACTATGGCCCACGGGCCGGATCCAGCCCCGGCACCTCAGGGTCTTGGATCCGGCCTGTGGGATTTCCCCCCCGTGGTGCCGCAGGCCCTGCGCCACTCTCAGAAGCAGCTGGCACCATGTCCGTGGGGCCCTGGAGGGGAAGGCAGAGGGCTCCGTGCGTTGCCCTTGCCTCCAGGCACCACCTGCCGCAGCTCCCATTGGCCGGGAACAGGGAACTACAGCCTATGGGAGCTTTGGGGGAGGTACCTGGAGGGGTAGCAAGGGCAGCCCGCGGAGCCCTGTGCCTCCCCCTCCCCCAGGGCTGTGCAGGGACGTGGTGCTGGCTGCTTCCCGGAGCAGCGGAGCCTGCCCTGGCCCCGGTGCGCACTGCTGCCACCTGAGAGCTGCTTTAGGTAAGCAGTGCCAGGCCGGAGCTCGCACCCCTCCTGCCCCCTGCCCCCAACCCCCGGCCCTGAGCCTCCTGCCACACCCACACCCCTCCTGCACCCCAACTCTCTGCCCTGAGCCCCTGTCGCACCCCAATCCCCTGTCCTGAGTTCCCTCCTGCACTCTGCACCCCTCCTGAATCCCAACCCCCTTCCCTGAGCCCCCTCATACACCTCACACCCCTCCTCTTCCCCAATCCCTTGCGCTGAGCCCGTTCCTGCACACCGCACCCCCTTCCCCCGCACTCCCTCCCGCACCCCAACCCCCTGCCCTGGCCCTGCATACAATTTCTCCACCCAGATGTGGCCCTCGGCCCAGAAAGTTTGCCCACCCCTGTGCTAAACCCTACCACAATATACATGTTAAACATTAATAAAATAAGAATTCATCCACAAATGCTGAATGAAGATTAACCACCACGGAGACATTTCACTTTTCTCCAATGGGAACAAAGGACAGGTGGAATCAGAAGGACAAGTTAATTGCCACAGTGAACAGTTTTCAGCTGCTCACTCATTATCGTATTAAAACCTCATTTTCTAACAATTCCTAAGTACTCAGAGTCCAAAAAAATTGAAGTGTTGCACAAGCTGCACAGTTTAGTCAGCCCAGACCACACCAATAGGAAAGTCAACGATCTCCATAATGAACCGCATGAATATGAAACCCGTTTGACCTCTTTCATGAAGGCAAAGTTCAAACACTGATCATGAGGAACAAAGTCAGTTAAGAGAACTATGTGTAACCATATCACACCCTCCTGCTCCACCTCTCTGCCAGCATAAAGCATTTGAAGGAATAAGTAATCTAATTAACAAGGTTTTGGTGACAAGAGCAGTATGATCACTCAGGTTCAGTTTGTTTATTTCTGTCAGAACTTGCAAATATCGTTCAGATATGTTGTATATACACATGTTAATACAGAGTTTCTCTGTGGAATTTTATAGTCAACTACTGATTAAACTGAAATAAGGCCATTATCTTGGATGGGCACAAAAATTAACAGCAATCAGATGTCAGAGGTTCTGACAGAAGCAAGACTCTTGTTATTAAAATGCCATGTTCCAAATGAATCCTTTATATCTCTCTAATATAGCCCAGGCAAAGCACTAAAATGAGTCTGGCAAGTCTGGCTGACAACTTCAAAGAAAACGGTCTCAAATGCTTATGGGTCAATATACTAAGAGATAAAGTGTAAGGTGTAGTATTAGCTGGTGTCTGCTACAGACCACCAAATCACACTAGGGAAACAGGATGATTGGCTCCTTATGCACCTACCTATAATGTGTAAGGAAAAAAAGCTGCATGATCACAGGGGACTTCAGTTTGAGTGACACATGTTGGAAGTCTCATGTTTCCAGTGCTAAAATATTATTGGAATTTCTATATATTATACATGACATTTTCCTAACTCAAAACATGTTACAATCAACACAGAGGAATTCTATAATAGACCTAATCTTGACAGATAAAGAGGTACTGTTCACAGAACTAAAAATTAATGGTAGCTTAGGTACAAGTGATCATGACTTGATGATATTTATAATGTGCAAACAGAATAAAATCCAAACCAGTAATATATACTTGGTGCTTTAGAGGGGCCAATTTCACAAAGCTGAAAACAATTCTGAGCCATATCAGCTGCAAGGAAGAATTTAATCAGAAAAATGTGGAAGGTAATTGGGAATAGTTTAAGAACGTTTTACTACTTACCCAAGAAGCCACAATCCCATAATCGAGGAAGGCGGCCATACTGGTGAAAATCAATCAATCGCTCTGTGTGTGTGTACCCCAACTCTCTACCCTGAGCCCCCCCGTTGCACCATGCACCCCAATCCCCTGAGCTCCCTCCTGCATTCTGCACCCATCCTGAACCCAACCTCCTTCCCTGAGCCCCCTCCCACACCCGACACCCCTCCTCTGCCCCAATCCCTTGCCCTGAGCCCATTCCTGCACACCGCACCCCCTCCCATACCCCGCACTCCCTTCCGCACTCCAACCCCCTGCCCTAGCCCTGCATACAATTTCCCCACCCAGATGTGGCCCTCAGCACACACACACACATGCACACACACACGTATGTATACATAAAATAAATAGAAGAATGGGGAAGTTGAATGTAATGAATATAAATCAGAAGCTAGGAATTATAGAACATTGATAAGGGAAGCAAAGGAACACAAGAAGAACTCTATGGCCAGCAGAGTTAAGGTCAATAAAAAAGGATTTTTTAAAGTATGTTGGGAACAAAAAGAATCCTAATGAGGGTATTGGTCCATTGCTAGATGGAAAAGATAGAATTATCAATAATAATGCAGAAAAGGCAGAATTGTTCAATAAATATTTCTGTTCTATACCTGGGGAAAACAGATGATATAGTCTTATCATATGAGGATAACACTTTGCATTTCACTAGTATCTCAGGAGGATGTTAAACAGCAGCTACTAAAGTTAGACATTTTAAAATCATCAGGTCCAGATAACTTGCATCCAACAGTTTTAAAAGAGCTGGCTGAGGCGCTTACTTGACTGCTAATACTGACTTTCAATAAGCCTTGGAACAATGGGAAGTTCCAGAAGACTGGAAGCAAGCTAATATGTGCCCGTTTTTAAAAAGAATAAAAACAGGATGACCTGGCTAATTATAGGCCTGTCAGTCTAGCACTGATCCAGAGCAAGACAATGAGGCAGCTGATATGGGGCTTGATTAATAAAGAATTAAAGGAGGTGTAATATAATTAATACCAATCAAGGTGGGTTTATGGCAAATAGATCCTGTTAAACTAGTTTATCTTTGGTTGATGAGATTACCAGTTTAGCTCAAAAAGGTAATAATGTTAATATAATATACTTAGATTTCTGTAAGACTTGATACTGCACAACTTTTTGACTAAAAAACTACAATGATATAGAAGTTAACATGGCACATTAAATGGACTAAAAGCTGGCTGACATTGAGTGGGTGTGTTTCTAGTGCAGTTCTGACAGGGACTGGTTCTTGGCGCTATGGTATTTAACATTTTTATCAATGGCTTGAAAGAAAATATAAAATCTTCACTGATAAAGTTTGCAGATGACATAAAAATTTGGGGGAGTGGTAAATAATGAAGACAGAGTGATCTGGATTGCTTAGTAAACTGGGCACAAGCAAATAATACGTGTTTTAATACATTTAAACATAAACGTATACATCTAGGAACAAAGAATGTAGGCCATACTTACAGGATGGGAATTCTGGGAAGTAGTGATTCTGAAAAAAAGATCTGGCGCGCATGCGGGATAATCAGCTGAACATGAGCTTTCACTGTGATGCTTCAGCCAAGAGAGCTAATGCAATCCTGGGATGCATAAACAGGGGAATCTTGAGCAGGAGTACAGAAGATATTTTACCTCTGATTTTGACACTGGTTTGACTGTTGCTGGAGTACTGTGTCAGCTCAGGTGTCCACAATTCAAGAAGGATGTTGATACATTGGAGAGAATTTAGAAAAGAGCCACAAGAATGATTAAAGGATTAGAAAACATGCCTTATAGACTCAAGCAAAAATCTATTTAGCTTAACAAAGAGAAGGTTAAGGGTGATTTGATCAGTCTATAAGTACCTACACAGGGAAAAATCTACATTCATAATGAGCTTCTCAGTCTAGCAGAGAAAGCTGTAACATGATCCAACGGCTGGAAGTTGAAGCTAGACAAATTCAGACTGGATATAAGACATATATTTTTAATAGTGAGAGTAATTAACCATTGGAACAATTTATCAAGGGTTAAATCAAGGGATTTTCCATCACTGACAATTTTTAAATCAAAACTGGATGTTTTTCTAAAAGATCTGCTCTAGGAATTATTTTGGGGAAGTTCTCTGACCTGTGTTATACAGGAAGTCAGAGTTGATGATCACAAAGGGCCTTTCTGGCCTTGGACTCTATGAGTAGTAGTGCCTGAGTACTATGCTACATTTAATCCTTTTGACAAAGGTAGTCACGTTCAACAAAGCTACAGAAATGGTGGCACAGATAGCCCACTCCATGACTAATGTTCAATTAATTTCACTCAGCTGCGCATATAGTCAGCATGGGGCATAACACATGGAGCAAAAGTACAGGGGGAATTGTTGAAAGAAAACGAGAGGGGCTTCATTCTCCATTCAAGCAGAGTTCTTTGGAGTCACATGAGGCTTTTGATATTTGTCCCAAACTAGATGCCAGTAACTGAATTTCTGGATGGAGCAGAAGTTAGAGTGGCTGAAAATAGGCAGAAACACAGCCTCTTCAATTTTCTGCTGCTTGAGCTGAAAAGGTTGCTCTGATCAACGGTACAAGAACAAATCTTAAACTTAACTCAGCAGCTCATGACAGCTCAGTTTGTCCCAGGCTACTGAGATCCTAAAGATGAACTGCAAAGGAAAAAAACTTTTTTGCTTTTGTCTTTTACTAATTATTTATGTATGTTTAAAGATTACCTCACTTTTCCCAGGTTGTTATTGTTGGGGTTTTGTCATTGTTGCTGTTTTTTGCTTTCTACTTGTTTTTAACAGAGAGGTATCAAGAAGACTAAAAGTCTTTACTTCCTCCTTTGTTTGTTTGCTTTTTTGCTAAAGAACACTCTCAAAGTCTGGAGACCTAGAGCAGCAATTTCTTAGGGCTGTTCTACGCTACATTGTTAGGTTAACATAAGCTACCTTGCATCGACCTAAGCCGTATAAGTGTTTTCATTTGTATTTGGTTCCCATCGACATTAAGTGCCTCTCTACAACAATTTAGTAATGCCACCTCCATGAGGTACGTAGACTCATGGTCAACGTAATTAGGTCAACGCACTGTCAGTGTTGATGCTGAGTTGCTTATGTTGACTCCTGAACGCCAGCAACAGTCATCCTATTATGCCTGACACTGACAATACAATTGACATAAGCACTCCTGGTGAGGACACGCACTGCCGACACAAGGAGCCAAGTGTGCACACACACAAGCAATGTAATAACTGCAGTGGCTGTATACCAACGTAAGTATGGTCAACACATTTTTGTAGCGTAGACTTGGCCTTAGTGTTTCATTAAAGGGGAGATGCAATGCAATTTTTCTTCAAAAAGAATTATTCTCCCAAGTGTTTGTCAGTAGTTTTAAACAAACAATCTGACTGAACATTCCCATTTCTCTTAACACCCAATTTCAGTCTCTTGTGATGATAATCCCACTGGTCTTCCTGCACTGCAAGGAGTACTCCAGCAAGAGAGAGAAGTCAAGAACTGATATTTCTAATGTAAAATCAAAGAGGGAGAACAACCTTTTGTGGGGAAAAGATGGGGAAGGAGGGGGAAATAAAAGCCAAGAAACACCGAGGTTTGTCTTTATGCTTCATAAGAAAAGAAAATGGTCTTTTTAACTTTTGCAGCTGATGTTCAACTCATGCCAGGCTCACAGGACCCATGTCAGAGAGTAAAGAGGGCTCAGCATTGATAAGGGAGTGTGTGGGGGGGTGGAGTTAGCTCCTTATCACACATACATTACAACCTAGTTAAACACAGTCTCTCCAACTGCTATCCTACAACTTTGAATCTGTGAAAGGAATGAAATATATATGCAATATGGGGAAAGCAAAACAACAAACAAAGCCCTAGATTCCTTTTCTCTATAACGCAAAACACACTAGAGTGCCATCTTCCCATTCAGGTGGCATTTCAGGCCCCCATAAACCTTCTGTGTGCTTTGGAAACAGGAATGTTATAAGAGATCTTTCGAAATAATTTGTTATGCAGAACTGAAAATATCTTCAATTACTGGTGTTTTGTTAAACATTTATTATTTCCATATAAATAATCACTTTGCAATCATTTAACGTCAACTGTACTTAAGGGTTATAGAACAATATAGCTTCATGCAAACATACATCTCATTTGAAATATTTACAATATATAAAATGCTGTGTACGACAGGCATTGCATAAATATACTGAACCCTACTAATACATACTATTTACACTACTATTATTAATCATGTTTATTATGTAGTGCCTAAGAACCAAATCAAGAATAGGGCCCATTGCGCTAGGGACTGTACAAACACAGAGCAGCAGAGCCCTGATGAGCTCACAATCTAACTAAGCAAGACAGGCAGGATGGAGGAAGGGAAACACCACACTGTGATGTCAGCAAACAGCAGGTTAGTGCCACAGTTTCTTTTTTTGGGAGGAGAAGGGGGTTTAGTAAGGAGGGGATTAGCTACATGGGCAGAAAAGGGAAGGGAGAGGTGACACTGAAGGGAAGGCGGGTGAGGGAACAGGGCAGGGGAGAGGGGAGCCTGAGCGACAGGTGTGGAGTGAAGAGACTGCGTAAGGGGGAAGGAGAAGGTTGCAGCAAACAGCCAATCAGCACAGTGCAGTGGCGGCGTTTTCCTCATCATGGCCCCCTGCAAAGCGCAATTCGGGGGCCCCTACCGGCGTTGCTGCCAGTCATGTTAGTAGGGGTCTGTGTCCCTGCATCATCATGCTGGGCAGTGTTTGTGATTCACTTTGGCTTTCACTTTGTCACCAGGGACAAGTAACTGAGTCACCCTATCGGAAGCCGAACTCACTGCTTCAGACCCCCCTGCAATTGCATGGGTTGCAGGTGCCTAATGCTGCCACTGAGCATAGAGCAGAGACAATCCAGTCAAAACTGCAGCAAGTTCTCTGAATGTCCAAAGATCCCTGCTTTGGCTGCAGCTGCTCCTCTGGGCTGGCGTGTCTGGCTGGCTCCTCTTCAGTTTTTTAGGAGAGGGGAGGCATCATCTGGGTTCTAGTACCCCCAAAGTGGGGGTAAGAGAGAGTCTCTGCTGAACTGTTCTGGAGCCAGAGGTGCTAAGGGGTGGGGTAGCTCCACCTGGCCCCCTTTTTACCCTTTTCCCCCAGTGCAGCAGTCCCTGCTTTGACTGCTTATCTAACTCTTCTTACCGTCTAGAGTCTCTAAATACTACTTTAACTTTATAGATGATACTCCACCACCTAGACAAAGACATCAAAGAAAAGACCTACAAAACAAAGGGGCCTTTCTTAATGGAAAAGCTGAAATAGTGAAAAGAATAAATATGAACAGAATGCAACACATGATAACTGTAACACAATCTATTGTACACAACTGTCACAGCTGAACAGGCTGGAGGGCATATTAGAGGAAAATGTCCAAACAACTGAAGAGTGACTCATGGAAACTTCATTCTATATTAAATTCCTTTCCTGGAGGTAAATAGGAATAGATAAACCAATAAGAGCCTAAAGTGGGCATGCACTTGGTGTCCTTGACAATAAAGAGGATCAGACCCAGTGGCTTATGTTGAAAAATGTAGAATATTCCTAGTTTAAATTTGGATGTTGAAGATGATATTTCATATGTTAATACATGTTACAAAATCCCAGACAGAACTTCAGGCAACAGGAACACACATGATGGCACACAGGTTTTACATAGATGGTGCACAGAAACACGATGATTTAGAGATTTTTAACTATCAAACAGAAGGGTTCATTGAACGCATTTTGAAAGCAGGTACTGCTAAGAGGGACCTAATATTTGCTAATGAGAGTTTTTCTTCTTTCTGTCTTGGTCCCACAAACTCAAGCTAGAACATAAGGAAAACTTATACATTAAAATTACTTTGTTTAAGAAGTTAAAGATACCATACTCTTTCCTGCAAAGCTGTGTGTCAACAATAAACAGGAATTCTCCTACCTTGAACATTTTACTATTGACTAACAAATTGTTAGCTAAGGCAAACTAAGGATATGAATTGTTATCCATTAAGTAGGTATCCAGAACTCATTTATATCCTGTTCAACTGCTATCAGTAAATCATGGCATTTATGCATTGTTCATGAATAATTTAGTGTTTTACTTTAAATCAAAGATGTCTGTGACAATAGGAGATAGAGAGATTCTTAAGTGTTCTTAGTAATAATGTTGATTCATTTCTCTGCTCCGATAACAATTAACAGATTGAACGTTAAGTAACTAGGAGCCCAATCCTGCCAGATGAGTGAACTGGAGTTGAGGGAACTCAGCAACTTGAAGGATATTAAACCTTAATGCAAAAAAGCATTTAAGAATATGCTTAAATCTGTGCCGATTCAGGAAAACACAGAGGCAAAAGCGCATGTGTTTTCCTGAATCAGAGCCTAAAAGATTAAATAGTAAAGAGCCTGATGGAGTTTGCATTTCTCCTGATCGATACACAAAATAAAAATGTAATTGTACAAATATTTGGTCTACAGGATTGTTAGATCTGGGCTGGTTATTGTGCAATATCTACTATTGTCACTGTCCACTACGTGCACCCAAACATCAAGATGATCAGCATTCTAAGAATCTGGACAGATATATTTCAGAAAATTAAGTTTTAAAAATAAATATCCCATTAATCTATTGTACCATATGCAAGTAACACAAAAGGATTACTTAAAATAATTTGAGGGGGATTTCTCTTTTAATGTAATAAATGGATAAATAGATTCATGGCCCCATATGATTGTTATCAAATTAGTAGGAGGAACCTTCATATTATATTCTAACAACCATGTAAGAGCAGAGGTGGGTGAACTTTTTGGCCCGAGGGCCACATCTGGGTGGGGAAATTGCATGCAGGACCATGTAGGGTTGGGGCAGGGGGTTGGGGTGTGGGAGAGAGTGTGGGGTGTGGGAAGGGGTGTGGTGTGCAGGAAGGGGCTCAGGGCAAGGGGTTGGGGCAGAGGAGGGGTGTGGAGTGTATGAGGGGGCTCAGGGTGCAGGAGGGGATGCGGAATGTGTGAGAGGGCTCAGGGCAGGGGTTGGGGAGCAGGAGGGGTCCGGCAGGAGGCTCGGGGCAGGGGGTTGGGGAACAGGAGGGGTGCAGGCTCTGGCCTGGCACCACTTACCTGGAGTGGCTCTCAGGTGGCAGCAGTGCACAGCGAGGCTAAGACAGGCTCCCTGCCTGCCCTGGCCCTGCGCTGCTCCCGGAAGCGGCCGGCACCACGTCCCTGCGGCCCCTGAGATGTGATGTGCAGGGCTCCATGAGCTGCCCTCGCCTGCGGGTATCTCCTCCGAAGCTCCCATTGGCTGCAGTTCCCATTCCTGACCAATGGAGCAGCGAGGGGCGATGCCCGCACGTGAGGGCAGCGCACCAAGCCCTCTACCCCCCACTCTCCCAGGGATGTGGTGCTGGCCACTTCGGAGAGCGGTGCAGGGCCTGCGGCGCCATGGTGGTGGCAATCCTGCAGGCCAGATCCAAAGCCCTGATGGACCAGATCTGGTCCGTGGGCCATAGTTTGCCCACCTTTGATTTAAAGCAACCTATAGAATATAACAGATATCTATATTTAGTTTAAAAATTCTGTAGAAAGGATATCATGAATGGAACTGGTAAGTGCCTTTAAAAATTTCCATCCATATGTCCACAATAAGCATGTAAACCTCAACTTCTGACTCTCTCCCTATGTTACTGACCTCACCTACTCCAAGATAAGAAATATTATTTAATTAAAAATTATTTAATGTGGGAAGAGGAGATTTAAGCCATCCCTAACGACAAGTAAGAGTGGAGTTGCAAAGATACTGGGAAGACTAGAGTTGGCTAGTGCAACAGGCTCAGTAGAGTGCCTAAACCTAAACAGACGGGACCAGATCTTCAACTTGTATAAACAGTCACAGCTCAAGCAATTGGTGCTATGACAATTTATATAAGCTGAGGATATGGCCCATGAATGTTGGAACCACACACTCATTCAGTTTTGGAGCACCCCAGAATATAGTTGTTACAATATTTAATGTTTCAGGCCTTTAATCTAAATAAAGTGAAATGGGATGTTATCAGACTTTCACTGGCATTTTATTGGTTGGCGATTAACATTTATTTAATTTTGTTAAGAAAAAGTTATCTAGAAAGAATTCCCTGAAAAAAATGGGACTTCAAGCAAGGGGCATTTTATTAGTCGAAGCTCCAAAATTAATATCTAATAATATCTAAAAAATAAAGACTGTCCTCCAAAACAGCATCAGGCATGTTTAATTTGTTACTTTTAATTAGATCATGTGATGTAATGTATTAAACCAAGTATTCAGTATGCACCCAAACATGCTCATGGCATTCCTATTTGTTGAAATGGTTATACTGAAATTTTATTGGCTGAGCTCGCGAACGCCTTACGCTCAATTTGACCGCATTTCTCTGTTTGTACATCTGTAACGTGATAATGTGCTGCATCCAATCAATTCTGAAATTTCAGGGAATGTTCTATGGAAGGTGGGTGAGGTAATATCTTTTATTGGACCAACTTTGGTTAGTGAGAGAGACAAGCTTTCAAGCTTACCCAGAGCTCTTCAGGTACACAACAGCTGGGAGATGTGATTCCCTCCTTGGGAAGACATTTACAGGCTAGCTCTGCTGGACCTCGTGCCTAAAAATAGCAGTGTGGCTGTGGTGGCTTGTACAGCTGGGGATTATGCTTGGGAGCTCAGTCCTAGCCACCACCTCTGCTGTTGCAGCCACACTGCTACTTTTAGGTGCTAGCTTGACGAGAGCTAGCATGCATCTGTGCTTAAATTCCCTTAAATTTTCTATGACAATTCTGCCTTCAGATGATGGGGTTTTTTTGAAAGTTTCAGCAACAGTGGCTCAGTCATTTCTAAGAATGAGGTTAGGGAAAAATACATGTTTTGCTCATGATAAAAAAAATTACAACCATTTCATTGAGAAGCTTTGGCACCCTCATGCTTCATGAAATTAGGTGGGGGAACAAGCTTGGTGTCAGGAATGTGTCTTTTGCAGTTCCCATGAAAAACTGCCCAAATTTGGCCAAATTATAAGCCTTTCTAAAATCTCAGTTCACACACACAGAGTAGAGACTTGACAGAATTTGCCAGTCAGTTCTCCAAAGATTCTTCCTGCAGCTACTACTTCTGGCTACTGCAAGTTGCTGGGGTGCTGGGACCTAGAACTCAGAGCAGGGAGACTGTCTCTCCTGTGCTCTCAATGACTGCCCCTGTTGGCACCCAGGCAGTATGGAGAAAGCCACCTGACTGAAATTCAGAAGGGACAAGAACCAGACTTGCTCGTGGTGGAAGGAGCAGACTGAGACAAGGAACCTGGCTGCGGGAGGGGTAGGAGAGACTAGGACTGAGAATAGATGCGGAACCTCGGACAGGGAGCCTGGGAGTGAGGGGGAAGACTGGGATTGCAACAAGGAGTTTGGTGGGAATGGAAAGGGGCAGACTGGGACAAGAAGCTGGGGGATGGGGAAGCGATATGGTACTTGGACAGAGTTAGAAGTGTCTAATTACTAGAGAACACACCCCTCCAGAACCTGGAATGGAACCCAAAATTCCTAAATCTCACCATTCCTCCGCTGTCAGCAAATATCTGTGAAACCCACTGGCCAATTGTATCTCTCATCCCCTCTAGTGCTGGCCCACACAGAGGATGAAAACCTGCTATGGCTATCAGTTACTCACTTAAGAGGCAGAGATCAGTGTAGCAGAGCTAAAGTTTCCAACCCTGATGAGCCATGCAGATGTCAATATAATTCCACATGACTGATATTTTTTCAGTTTGCTATTTTAAAGCGCTTGGAATGACACACCGATCTCAACCAATGCCTCTGGAATTCAAGGGAAGTTTACATCAAATAGCTCCCAACTACTATACATTTCCTGAAAGGGTGCAATATGCATAATCCTAAATGATCATTTTCTTTTAGTTTTTGTTCCTTTCAATTCAAAACCAATTACTGGGTGTCAATCATCATTTATTTCTAAAGCATTCTCTTTTTTTCTCCATCCTCCTTCGAATTCATACCTCAGTGCAACATCTATTCGTCTGAACTCTGCTACTATATTATAAAAATTAGTGGAGACTATCGTACAAAGCTCTGGTAAAGCAAACTGGCCTATGTTCAAAAGTCACAATTGTCATTTACTTTGGGACTCCATGCACGTCAAGTTATGCCAATTTATTGGTTATAAGCAATGGTACATGGCAGCTGCATAAATTCACCTAATCATATATAAAGTTAATAATCAATAAAAATACTTAGAAATTCAATTAAGAAAACAAATATTGTTCCTAAACTTAGTACGGAAGCACTTAGCTTTTCATGCCTCACACTAATGTTCTGCATGTACTGAGATTTCTGTCAGCTTGGGTAATGGAGATATGAATGTACGATGACCATTGTTTTCATTACCCCCCCCCCGCCAAAAAAAAACCAACCCAACTAATAATGGCAGAAAAACACATTTTAATAGCAGCACCTGGTAACCTCCTAAAGCTTTTACACACTAATCTCAAACATGCTGCTGACAGCCATCAGAGAGATTGTGAGAGAGTATGAGAGCCACTGGAGCACTGGGCTGTAAACAGTCGACTAAGCACACCACAACCACTTCAGACCATCTCGGATCATATTTAAGAAGCAGCTACAGTATTTCAACCCTGCAAACACAGAATACAACCTCCAAAGAATGTTTTCTCTAATTTCAGATTCCGGTTTAACAGAGTTGGCAGTTATAATTATGATTTAGTGTAACATTTAATAAACTGCAGTCCATTGCAACAGAGGAGAGAATGGAAAGATAGACTCTGATCTTAAAAAGAAAGAAAGAAAGAAAGAAAGAAAGAGGGAGTTACCTTCATATTAAACAATTTCCTAATACCATTGACAGCTCAGGCAGGTTTTTCCCCACTTTCTGGGAAACCTGCTGTAGTAACATTACACACATTTCATGCACTTCTTTTAGCCCTTTGAGTATTGCAAAACAATGAGCCATTCTATTGACACTTAGAGTGTCAAAAGAGGTACTTTTCAAAACTGATTTTGTAGAATAAAGTAGGTGAAAATGTCAAAATTTCTGTAGTTCAACATATCGAGAGAACAGTTTCACAAATACACAGAAGGGCTGTAAATGCAACAAGAGAAAGTTTACCTCCCATTCTGAATTTGGAAAATACTGATTTTCCAACTCTAAAGCGGGGGAGATATAGCTTAGGCTTGTGAATTTCACTTGTAAACCAAAAAAAAAATTTCACTTGTAAACCAAACAAAACTAAGTTTGAAACTACTTCTTTCATGCTTGCAGCTATATAA
This sequence comes from Caretta caretta, assembly GCF_965140235.1. Lineage (NCBI taxonomy): Eukaryota > Metazoa > Chordata > Testudines > Cheloniidae > Caretta > Caretta caretta. The sequence goes on along the minus strand of NC_134210.1, from coordinate 84,688,785 downwards.
ACCAAAACTGACAAAAATGTGGCTCTGAAATAACTACCCCTTTTTTTCATATTACTACCAGACTTAATAAAATGTCAAAAAAGACATTGTGGTTAGTAATTTTTGGGGGGGAGGGTGTAAATGTTTTACATTACTTAATTTTTAGAGAAATATTTCCTATGTCACCTCATATTTTAGACTTAATGGGGAATTAGAAGCTTTTTTTTAAAAAAAAGTCACTTCTATTGGAATTTTTAACCTATTTTTATTACAAACACCATCTCAGATAATTTTAGTTTAATTAAAAAGTAAAAAGCTGTCTTTTTTCAGTTTGTTTACTTTGTACTGTCTGTTTCACTTTTTCTCAAACAACAGTCAATTAGGTAAGTTTCACATATTGTCTGTGTGGTTCTATCAAAGAGCAAAAGGGGAAAATAAAGCATTTAAAAATAGGAAAGTGTGATTATGAAACCATAAAAATAGGCAGGATGCCTTATGGGCAGGTGTAATACCTGAAATTACTTTTAACTCATTTTTTGAAATTGATTAGATTTTATGATAATAGTGTTCCCTCTATCTTCTTGCCTCCCCTCACCCATGCATACCTTTCACCCACTTTAAGGCCAGTATGCATCCTAAGGCACTCTAATTAAACTCAATGTGGCATAAAATGCTGCACAGGAAGTCACAGGAACAAACAACTGCCCTTTTGTAGGGACACAATAAATACTTTGAAAGCCATTTAAGTTACTGAACAGTTGGGGTTAAAAGTAAATTCAAAACAAACTAAAGATCATCAGGGATGTCCAACAGCTGCAGTAGCGGAATAAGCCTTAGGGCTATCGCTAATTTGCATATCGATTTACATATACACATTGTTTAAAAATAACAAATGCACAAACAAGCCCTACTTGTAACTTCTTTGACAGAATAATTCAAATTGTTTCTTTGATCTCACCAAAAATAAGTACCTGTTACCGATCAGCTCCCTTCCCTGGGAGAGGGCATCTCTCCCTTGTGTTCACTGGGAGAGGGCATCTGGGAGTCAAATTTTATGAGGTCAGAGATGCATTTGGCCTTTAGCTATACGCTGTGCACCTGAGTTACTGCTTCCCACTTGACCAATGTGATAGCATGCTGACTACTAAAAACAAACTGCAGCTCTCTAGCCAAAAAAGATACATTTGACCTCTACTGCATATGAAGGAGGCACCTGGGAAACACTCATACAAGTTGTGTGTCAAACCTCCCACATGGTGACATTAGACAGTGCATTTATATCTGTCGGCAAGTTTACATTTTAAACTCAAAGTATGGGATTTACAGGAAAACAAACATTTACCACATTTTTATACTTTTATCTTTCATCGAATACATTACAGGACTGTATGTTGTAGCCTATGTGAAGCAAGGTTGCAAGTAATATGTCCAAACCCTTCAGACAATCTTAAAAATTCTGAAGTATTATAAACAGATGGCAGTTTTCCCATTTAGCTATGCTTATAGCAATAAAAACAGATACATACTTCACAAGATGTGACATAAGAGATTCAACTTTTAAGGATTAATAAGCCAGAGACAGATGCTCTATCTTCTGACCAAAGTCAACAAACAGATTTAGAAGAGTCATGTTACAGGGAAGAACAATGGCCCAGATCTTCAATTGTGGCCAATGAGAACACAGCACAATTAAGGAAGGGGAGGAGAGGCACCCTTTGCATTTCCCCCAACCCTGTATTAGCTATGTGTCAGGTATGTCCACCGTAACATTAATTTAGCGCAGCCTGAAGTATGCTTTAAATTATGCCAGCTACCCATGTCCAGTAGGGGCCAATCTGACAGCTGGAGCTCTGCAGAGCATAAGGAAGCTCTGACCAGAGCCCCTTCTTTCTGTGTCAACAACAGGGTGCGGGAGCATAGGATCCCCAATGTTACTGTAAGATCTCACAATAAATGACCCTCCTATAGCTGATATTCCTGTTTTGAGGGCCAGGATCTGCTAGTGGTACAATAAAAATATCATGTTTAGACAATGGCATGGAAGAAGGTAAAGTTCCATTGTACGACTTCATTTTTATATTTGGGTTAGTATTTGTTTTGAGAATCCAAACCACATGTATTAATAGCAACAACCTCTATTAGCCTATTTTTCAACTTTTCTCAGTCAACCCTTTCTTTATGAAATCCAAGACCATTTTTTATAGGAAGGGAAAAATCCAATCTGTTACAGTCCTGCTACCAATGCCACTCAAATGATCAAATTGCATGTGTAGAAACTAACATTTATTGAAACTAGTACATGTAGCATTAACTCTGAACACTTTTTTAAAAGGAACCGTGAATGAAACCATAAAGGAACAGACACCCCAAAGAACCTAAAAACTTTGCTGCCTATGACCCTGTCTCCTTGGCCTTGACCTCCCAATCCCCCAAACAAGGGGTGAGGGACATGGTGGCAGTATGTTCTGGGGGACAAATGGGTCATCTTCTGAGCAGGGTTTGGGGGCCAGATACATGCTGGTCTTCAGGCACAGTCTCAGGCTCATTGTTCCCCTCCTGCATAGTCACAAGGCTCCCCAGGAGGGATTTTGGGTGCCAGTCCAGGATGTTGTGCAAGGAGTCCTGTGGCTACGTCATCGTCATGGGGTAGGTGGTTGGGTCCTATGTCTCAGTATTGATACTTTTCAGCATTTCAGGAATGCAGTTGTTCAGCATCCTTCAGTATCACAGACAACTTCTGCAGCCCCCCAGAAAGGAGCATCTGCTGAAAATGGAAGGGTGCATGAACTAATGGTTTTAAAATTTTAATGCATTGACGTGTATGTATTTCTTCTTTGAAGGCTGGTCATCAGTTGGAGAACATACAATTTTGAAAGTACCAGACTGGAAAAGGGCATGATGTGGGGATCCGGCAATCTATGCCAGAGAGATATTTGTGCTACTTGTCACCCCTGTACTTATTGCTGAATGGAGGGGTCTGGAGAGCTATGAAGGTGGACCAAGCAAATTGGCACTGCCATTGAACCTTAAGAACCAGCTTGAGTTTCTGCTGTACCAGAAATTTGCTGACATATGCTTACAGAACTGGCAAGCAATTTGCATGGAAATAGACTACATTCCAAGCTAGCAGATGGAGCCTGCATGGAGAGGGAGTCGCAAACCAATGCAAATGCCCACCCACCCACCCCTAAGCCTCCCCCTGCACTGTCAGGAAACCTGGTCCCTTTATCCAGCAAAGACTGGAGAAAGGAACAGGGAGGAATAAAGAGTCACATTCCGTGAACTTTCCAGTCAAGACTGCAAGCCACTCGCCTCCCCATTGCAAAGGGACACTGCAGGGTGTCTGTGCAGCTGTGGGAGCGGATCCCTCACCCATCCCCCTTTCTCCTGACTTGTGCAGCCTGGCTTCAAGCAGGAAGACGCTGGACACTAGGGACCGGCAATGCTTGAGAACATTCATACTGTGACAGAGGACCACTGTCACATTCCTCTCAGAAGCAAAGGTTCTCCTTTTCCGTCCCGGCCCTGATACTAAACCGACCCTCCCTTTCGCATAGCTCCCATTTGTAGAGCTGTGGGGGATTACTGTACTGAAAGTCTGTGATCTTGAAAGGAGCAGAAAACAGCTGTAACTTTGGAGAACCATTAATCACATACAAATGTCCTGTCCCCAAACCTGAACTTTCTCCCCACCCCCACCCTTGCTGTCAGACTGTTGGCCAACAAACGCACAGACCCATGAGTAACATGATAGTTAGCTGATAATCTGTTCTATAGCTTCTGCCAAAAGCTGCATAGTGGTTCATGGTAATTCAATAAAATGTTGAATTTAAGTTGCGTTTTGGTTGGGGACCATTGTATGTGTTGACAGAAGGGGTGGGTGGCCTTCCAGTCCTCCATGCAGACCCAGAGAACGAGGGAGGGGATGTTGGTGGGGAGGGTAGAGTTTTAGCTTACTTGTCTTGGGTTCTGGTTTCTGCTGAGTCTCAGGGCCTCCCTCCTTTTCAGAAGGGACTTCCAGAACCAGCTCCTTCACGCAGAGGTGCAGGATAACATCCTCTTCTTCCTCTGGGGCCTCCTCCTCCCCTGTCCCCACTGCTTCCACACCCTGGCCTTCTTCAGCACCCTGTCAGACAATGAGGCTGGCGGGTTTGAGGAAAGGGGTCATGTGTCCCTCAGGCTCAGTACTGGGAGTGCTGGAGAGCACCCAGTCCAGCTCTTTGAGAATGGTCATGTTAGAGGCCCCTCCCAGCGCAACTGCTGGAGTCTTTTGCCCTGTGGTACTGGAACCTGGGATGCTTTATCTGTCCCTGGCACTGGGCTGGAGTACAGTGAATGAGACTGGTGCCAGCCCCTCCCCAACTTCCCAGTACAAGTGTAAGTTCCTCATGCTGCGGGAGAAGTCGTGGAGTACAGTGAACTCAGACCACACATTGATGAGCACCCAGGTGTGCTCGGCTGACCAGATGGCTACTCTCGGAGCATGTTCCATGTTCATGTGTGCGGGTGCAGTGAAAACTGTTAAATGGTCAGTGCAGCTTGCTATTATGGGTGAGAATGATGGGACAGAGACCTTTATAGATTTGGGTAAGGGTCAAGCAGGAAAGAGTTCGGCGCATTGTGAGAACAGGGCTGGAAGACTTTTGATCGTGGGACTCAGGACATGCTCCTTGCCCCTGTCCACACTACAAATTGGCACAAGTAGAGGGCTATGCCATTGCCCAAGGCATGTTCATACCCACACTGCTCAGGTATGCTAGCGTTCTTGCCCTACACATGCCTTCAAACCCATATTTCTGAGGTTTAGATGTGGATCGCAGAGGGATTCTCATACAACCACCTGCTTGGACCCACGTCCAGTTGACGGTGGAGACATAGCTCTAGGGCAGGGACAGGCAAACTTTTTGGCCTGAGGGCCACTTCGGGTTTCCAAAATTGTGTGGAGGGCCAGTTTGGGGAGGCTGTGCCTCCTCAAACAGCCAGGTGTGGCCTGGCTCCGACCCCTATCTGACCCCCTGCTTCTCGCCCCTGACGCTCCCCCCTCCCACTCCCCGGGACTCCTGCCACATCCACATCCACATCCACCTCCCCCTGCTCTCTGTTCCCTGACTGCCCCCCACTGCCCCGTCCAACCCCTCCTCTCATTCCTGACTGCCCCCCGGGGACCCCCTCCATTTCCCACCCTCTGACCGCCCCAATCCCTATCCACACCCCAGGCCCCTGACCACCCCCTCAAACTCCCCTTCCCTCTATCCAGAGGTGAAAGTAAGCCGGTCCAGTCCGGCTTACCGGCAAGAGCCAGTATACCATGCCGGACCGGACCGGCTTCCCTGGCGGTGATTTAAAGGACCCAGTGCTCCTGCCACTGCAGGGAGCCCCAGGCCCTTTAAATCACCTCCGGAACTTCGGCAGCTGGACTTGGGCGGTGCTTTAAAGGGCCACGGGCTCCCCGCAGTGGCAGTACCCCTGGGCCCTTTAAAGCACCACCGGAGCCCGGCTGCCAGAGCTCTGGCAGTGGGACTCGGGCGGAGGCTCCCAGCATTGGCTGGAGCACCGGGCCCTTTAAATCCCCGCCTGAGCCCAGCTGCCGGAGCCCCGGGGCTCTGGCAGCCGGGCTCCAGCAGAGATTTAAAATGCCCGGAGCTCTGCGATGGCCGGGAGCCCTGGGCCCTTTAATTCACCCCCTGAGCCCTGGGGCTCCCAGCCACCTCTGCAGCGGAGTGATTTAAAGGCCCCAGGGCTCCTTCTTTTCTGATAGAAGGGCAAATTGCAATTCCTTTTCAGAAGTGAGTAACGTTGATCGTAGACGATAACAGGATTACACAGTAAAACAAAAAGGAATGCGTTTTTGTTGTGTCTAACCATTCCTCTACTGCTGTATTATGAAACGGAAAATGTGACAACCTTCAAACCACAGCAAAGGATGGTCAGACACTTTAAAAAAAATAAAAACAAACAAAAAAACCAACTTTCCATTATAGATTTGAAAGTGTGCTTTTACCACGGCCATCAGCCAGGGAATTAAAAGTTAATGGTTGGATAATACAAATCACCAAACTAGAATTGATTTACAAACCAAATGTGGTAATTTTGATAAATCTGTATTTTTACATCTTTCTGGAAACATACTCCAGAACTTTACAAATAATTATAAACCTTTATGGAAAAAATTTAAACCAACCTCTTCTAGAAAGTCTTTAAAAGAAAATTAAAATCTGTATGTCTTTAGTGTAATTGTTATACAACCTTACTTAGGCTTTTATGAAACCCTATTGACTTCATCCTTATTGAAGTCTACAGTCCTTTTTTATATGGGCAAATCTGACTCTTAATGTGTTTGGCAATCCTTGATTGTTACACAGTCTTCTAGAAGCCCGGTTTAGCATATGGCCGCAACATAAGCATATGGATTAAATGAAAATTTATATGATAGATTATATCAAACAGATAAAGGTTGATATTCTTCAAGACTTAGGGATTGTTTTAAAATGAGGTACAACTGACTTCAGTGTTCTCACTGAAGTGTATCTTTTTAAAAAACATTAATACCAAGAGGCATGGAACTTTGTGCTTCAGATGGAAACTGGATTGGATGGCTAATGAATAAAATGAGCCCTTTGTTCCGCACCAATTCCTTCTGTAGTCTAGTTCTGCTGGCAGTTCAGAAGGCCATCTCTCTCCTCCTCTTCCCTCACTCCCTGCTCCCACCCACCCATGCATACATGACTGGTTGCATAATTTAAAAAAAAAAATCACTTGCAGCCAAAACAAAAATTAATACTTGACAAAATACAAGACCCCAAAATACAATGAAAAAGACAGAAGTATTGATCGGATATACCTGGAAAAAAACCCCCAGATATTTTCAACTAGAAGACGAGCAAATAAGAAAGCCCAGAATCTTGGTGCATGTCAGAATTACATTCAGCATACCTCAGAGAGGGGCAAAAGACGTTAAATAAAACTGGATTCTCTGGCTAGCAAGGCTACTTTAACCTATGCCTAGCAGCTTATGTTCTTGATGGACTGTTCTGACTGCTAGGAATAAATTGTTGGATCACCCCAGTCACATCCTGTTTTTCCCAGCCATGTCCCCTATGCAAAGCTTCTGGAACGGGAGCCTGAATCTGTCTCAAATACTTCTTAAATACACATATTAATTCCTGAAAACAAAAAATTAATTCCAAGGCATTTAAAGATTGCTAAAGTGATAATTCCACCACCAAACATAAAAGGCAAGAAAACATTAAAGTGCTCACCCAACCCTTGCAACTTCTTCTTCCATATCCACCAGCCAAAGAACACACGTCTTCCCATTTCCACACAAAATGTGCAGTCTTCAGTTCAGACACTAGAGTCATCAGGGATGGATGCTTTCTAATTGTTTGGGATGATGATCTCTTATTGTGTTGAAGGAGAAGGCTAGTGTGTATAGTCAGATGAGGATTTAGTTGATGGTGACATTTAAGACTGGTGTGCTAGATTATTGTTTATGGGGCGTTTAACACTTTGTGAAGTTATTGTTGGTAACATGCCCCAGGAATGTTATTTAGGTGATGTAATGAGGATGTACAATGCTGTGCACTGTTTTTCAATAGCTGATATTTGGTATTGAAGTTAAAGTTCCTCCTTGTGTGTGAAGATGAAGAGAGGAGGCGTGTGGCTCTGGGTGGTGGATATAGTCAAGTTACAGTAATGCTGAGAAGGCAAAATCATAGTTGTAAGTTGCAACTGTGGGGTGAGGACTAACTAGTGATTTTCTTGCTTTTTTATGCTTGTTTTCATGGTATATGCACTTGAATGAGCACCTATGTAGAAGGAATTTCTGAGTTTCTAATGAAGTCTGTATCAGTGGAGTGAAGTCTAATAGTTATCAACATTGTTAGCTATCAGTGGTGACATGTATTCTCTTCCCTATGTCTCCCCAAAACCACACTCCGCAACATCTCTCTCCATACCCACATCCATTATTCCCTACCCACATTCCAGATCCCCCTATTTCCCTACCACATTCAGATTTTAAACATCAATTGTAGGTGGTTTGTGCAAAGAAATCTGTATTTCAAGTTGCCCAACAATTTCCATGATAAGATCCTGTTGCCAACTGTTAAATTTAAACCATTTCATGCTGAAATTGTCTATGTTAGGTGTCTGCCAATGGCCACTTTTTTTTGTGGAAAGTTTCAGGTAAAATGGTTCAGTCATTTCCAGAAATAAAGTTAGGGGGAAATATGTTGTTTTGCCCATGTTAAAAAAAAAATCTTACAACTATTTCTCTGAAAAGCTCTAGGGCCTCCATGCTTTGGAGAAAAGACTTAAAATTTGAAAAGGGACTGGGGGGGAGGGGGAGGTGGGAAGCTGGGGCGAGTCAGCCTGGTGTCAGGACTTTTGCCATACCTGTGAAAATGTGCCTAAACTGACCCAGTTATAAGCCTCTGAACAATCTACTACTGAACACTAGCTTCACAGAATTTACATGAAGAAATGATACAATAAAGCTTACTTAAATTTATTCAAACAAATGCAACAGTAATGGCAAAACAAAGCCAATCTTCCTTCTTTCTTTCTTTTTTTTTTTTGGTAATTTGGTTAGCCCACCAACTCCAGGCAGCTGACAGAAATAAGGAAGCCATCATGAAACATTCATGTATAAATTACATTACAGAACAGAGGTTTCCTAATTATTCAGAGACAAATACCTGAACTAATTTTACTTGATTTTTCAAGTTACAGTAACATAACATGGGTAAAGTTACAACCACAGTGACCTAAAATTTGACCTCTTCATTTCTGACCACCAGTGTTGCTCATGCTTGTCCTGTAAATGGTTACTGTCTAGAATCACAGTTTTGCAGTATTTTGCATCTCTAAAATACGAAATATGCAAGCAGAAGTTGCTTAAGAAAATTCTGTCAAACCAAAACTAACTGTAATACAATGCTATCCTTGTTTGAAAAGACTTCAGCCATTCTGAGGGTTTTCAATCAAGCTAAATATTTTTAGCAAAGACATGTGGTGACTGCCAGCAGTGTTTACAGGATTTATGACCCAAATTCTTTCACAGCAAAATCATTAAGGATGCAGTAAATGATTTCCAAAAAGTACTTACTGAAAATTGTGATTCGGGCTGTTTGTTGGACCTATGAACATAAAACAAATACAAATTATTGACAAATTCAGCTCATGACTGTAGCATTAAGAAAAGCTAGTAGCAGGCTAAATAGAACTCCATAGATTTCTTTAAGGAAGGTTTGCAAAGCATCAAATAAAAGGCTGTGAGTTCCTGCCCACAATACGGTTATTTTCAAAACCACAAATAAAAATCACATGAATCTTCTGTCTACTCAGGCAGAAACCTGAGTGGACTTCATTTTTGTTAGAATGCATCTCATGGTATAGAAACATACACCCTCAAAAATACAAAGCATTATCTTGGCATATCACTTATCTCTTACTAAGCCCAATTAAAATCATTTTAGGCTTAATATCAGAGCTGTTAGGATGTGTCAGGGGCATGCCTGTAACCTGTGTCACAAAAGGAACATGATATGATGCCCTAGTATTTAATACATCTCTCTAAACAAATAGCGGAGTTAGTCATTACCTTAACAATATTAAACAGTATCTAGGAAATGGAGCGTCCCTAGAGTTTTGTGCCACCACCTCAGGGACTTTTAAAAAACACATAAAAAGAAGTCCTGGCTGCAGATTAAGTGACCAATCCCTCAAAAGGGATGAGCTCCTCCTACCAGGTACTGTGTGCCCTCAACTTCCATTAATTTCACCCATTGGAGGGCATTCAGTCTCTCACAATGATTGGGCTCCAAACTACAAACACCAGTGAACACTTTGAACTGTTATTCATTCCCCTTTTCCTTTCAAAAGCTCTTTTTTACAGAGTGAGTTCAGGGAGTGGTCCTGCTTTGAGCAGGGGGTTGGACTAGATGACCTCCTGAGGTCCTTTCCAACCCTGATATTCTATGATTCTATGAATATTGTGATAATTTGAAAGCAATGAAACATACCATTTTTGTACCTTGTACTGGGTCGTCTTTAACATTTGTGATTTTCTTTGAGATGTATATTTACAGACCATTCCATCTGTATTTCCTTTCTTTTATTGCAAGTAAATGGGTATCAGGTTTAGCTAAGAGCTCTTGTGCATAACAAGAGAGGTCTTAGGCAATAACTTTTATTTATTTTTTTAATGCTGAGGGGAGTTTTTTAAACAGCAAATTAATTTCTCATTTTGCTATTGTGAAAACTAAGAACTAGGCTATAAACTAATTAAAGTAGTCATAAAAGCCACATTTTAATGCAAAATGACTCACCAAGCCTTACAAAAAGAACTCCTGTTGCAGTTATTGTCTTCATTCCATTAGTAGCTACACACTGATAGTACCCAGTGTCAGTAGTGTCGAGATCTTGGATTCTTAACCGTGAACCATAATCTGTTTTTCTTATGATGATCCTTCTTGGCTCCTGAACCACTGGTGCATCATTTTTTAACCATCTGACATTGGGGGAAGGATTTCCTGCTACCTTGCAATGGAGAATTGCTGTCTGGCCCTGGACTATGGTGATATTGTTGACTGGTTCCAGAAAGGTCAGAAAGTAACCTGTAAAAGTGAAAGTTCAGAAAAGATCAAACTTCAGTGAAATTTGCATAAGAGACTGCCCAAGGGCTCATTTTTATGAACAGCTCTTTAAAATGGTTTCAGTTTTCTTTTAAATATATGCTAGGCAGAAACAAAATTCTCATCACCCTGGATTTGGAACAGTATCATTCTCCAATTTCTGTCTCATGAATGAGGGCTTACCTACACGGCAAGTTACACGGAGATAAGGTAAAATGTAAATTTATACTACTATAACTGCCTGTGTGGAATTCTGGAATAAGATTTTTTCTCGTCTATTTAGCTTGTGTCATAAGAATAGCCATACTGGGTCAGACCAATGGTCCATTTAGTCCAGTATGCTGTCTTCCAGTGATGGCCAGTGCCAGATACTTCAGAGGGAATGGTCAGAACAGGGCAATTTCAAGTGATCCATCCCCAATTTTTGACAGTCAGAGGTTTAAGGACACCCAGAGCATGGGATTGCATCCCTGACCATCTTGGATAATAGCCACTAATGGACCTATCCTCTTTGAATGTATCTAATTCTTTTGTGAACACAGTATATTTTTGGCCTTCACAACATCCTCTGGCAACGAGTTCCACACCTTGACTGTGCATTGTGTGAAAAGCTTCCTTATGTTTGTTTTAAACCTGCTGCCTATTAATTTCATTGGGTGACCCCTAGTTCTTGTGTTATGTGAAGGAATAGGTAACACTTCCTTATTCACTTTCTCCACGCCATTCACGATTTCATAGACCTCTACCATATCCTAGAAAATGTACTATAAAATGTACTGTATTTGTAGAAAGATGGACCAATTTATTTATTTTAATACTAACGTCTAATTAGTGAGGAACTACTATATTATTTAGAAGTCTCCACACTTGGATGGCACAAGCCTCTTCAAATGGTTTGCAAAATGGAGTGAATATGTATTCAATGTGTTGTGGAAAAACATCTCACCAATGATGTAAGGTATAACTTAGATGTGTTGATATCATCACTGAACTGAACAGTATTTAATAAATAAACCCAGGCTGTTTAACATTCATATCAGTATCAGCAGTTTTGAGCTCAAGAATGGCTGTTGTATATGTAGAAGCAGCAGCACCGGGATGACCTGAGGTAAGGTCAGAAATCTAGGAGATCCTTAGGGGAATGAAAAGAGGGAAGTGGAAAGAGGAGGAGGAGAAATACAGGTGGGGATAGAAGGAGAAGAAAATGAAACAAGAGAAAAACATAAGGGAAAGATGAAGGGAGGAAATAAAAGAGGATTGTGAAAGACAAACTAAGACAAAGGAGAGAAGACTGACAAAAAACGTGGATGTGGGAGAAGCTATGCTGTTGGCTCACTGGCAATTTAGTCACTAAGCCACAAAGGGTAGAAGCACTGCACAAATAGGATACTGACCCATGGTTTTGGCCAGGTGGGCAGAGATAGGGAAGACAGAGAGAACAGGTTACCAGAAATCAATAAGGCACTCTCCTGGAAGGAGGAGCATTAAGAAGGAAACATGTCCAGCCTCTTCAAAAGAAGTGGAAGTGTCACCTTGATGTAGGGCCTTTTTGAAGGAAGCAGTTAAAGATGGTAAATAAGACATCCTGAAAAACCCCTTCAAAAATTTGATTCTTTTAAAAAAATAAGAGGGGAAGGGGAAGGAGGGAAGCAAAGAGCAATTCAAAAGGGAAAGAACATAGAAATGAGGGAGACAATGATTAAATGGAGCATCGGAGAATAACAAAAAATACAAGGCGGCAGAAAGTAAAATTATAATATTGGATTGGTAGTTGCAAAAATAAAATTCTCCCCAATACTTTGCAATTCTATTTAATTGTCTGTATGAAGGAGATTACACAATCACGCACAAATGAAGCTACATTTGTTGTAATATAATTCTAGTTAGATTTTATTTTTGTAGTGTTTGAACTAAAAGGATGACATGCCTGCATGTAGACAGAACATCCTCACACTGAGGATATGTATCCAGGGGAGGGGACCCCATTATTAGGAAGAGATGAGTAATAGTAATGGAAGATTTAATTATTAGAAATATAGATGTCATAAATATAAAGAGAAGGGTAAACCCCTTTGAAATCCCTCCTGGCCAGGGGAAAGCTCCTCTCACCTGTAAAGGGTTAAGAAGCTAAAGGTAACCTCGCTGGCACCTGACCAAAATGACCAATGAGGAGACAAGATAAAGGGTCTCTGTCTGTCTATATGCTATTTCTGACGGGGATAGACCAGGAATGGAGTCTTGGAACTTTTAGTAAGTAATCTAGCTAGGTACGTGTTAGATTATGATTTCTTTAAATGGCTGAGAAAAGAATTGTGCTGAACAGAATAACTATTTCTGTCTGTGTATCTTTTTTGTAACTTAAGTTTTTGCCTAGAGGGATTCTCTATGTTTTGAATCTAATTACCCTGTAAGGTATCTACCATCCTGATTTTACAGAGGTGATTTCTTTACTTCTATTTCTATTAAAAGTCTTCTTGTAAGAAAAATGAATGCTTTTTCATTGTTCTCAGATCCAAGGGTTTGGGTCTGTGGTCACCTATGCAAATTGGTGAGGCTTTTTATCCAACATTTCCCAGGAAAGGGGGGTGCAAGTGTTGGGGGGATTGTTCATTGTTCTTAAGATCCAAGGGTCTGGGTCTGTACTCACCTAGGCAAATTGGTGAGGCTTTTTACCAAACCTTGTCCAGGAAGTGGGGTGCAAGGTTTTGGGAAGTATTTTGGGGGGAAAGAAGTTTCCAAACAGCTCTTCCCCAGTAACCAGTATTTGTTTGGTGGTGGTAGCGGCCAATCCAAGGACAAAGGGTGGAATATTTTGTACCTTGGGGAAGTTTTGACCTAAGCTGGTAAAGATAAGCTTAGGAGGTTTTTCATGCAGGTCCCCACATCTGTACCCTAGCGTTCAGAGTAGGGAAGGAACCTTGACAATAGACAATTGGGTGACAATGTCATGTCACAACTCATGATGAATTGCTTGTCGGATGCAAAGGTTGCAGACCTCTCGAGTCACCTAGACAGAATTACGTGCAGTACTGCAGAGCCATTGGTAGTTGTGGTACGTGTAGGTACCAATGACATAGGGAAAGATAGGAGAGAGTCCTGGAGGCCAAATCTAGGCTGCTAGGTCAAAGATTAAATCCAGGACCTCCATGATAACATTCTCTGAAATGCTTCCAGTTCCATGTGCAGGGCCAGTTAGACAGGCAGAACTGCAAGGCCTCAAGGCATAGATGAGCCGATCATGTTTGAAGGAGGGATTTTGGTTTATTAGGAACTGGGGAACCTTGTGGGAAAGGAAGAAGCTATACAGGAAGGATGGGCTGCACCTAAACCAAAATGGAACCAGGCTGTGGGAATGTAAAATTAAAAAGGTTGAAGGCGAGTTTTTAAACCAAGGGAAAGCTGACAAGTGCAGGGGAGCACATGGTTCAGACACAGACATTCTTTAGGGAAGGATTTATTAAAAGGGATACCCCATATCCTAATAAAGAGGAGAGGATAGAAGTTGAAAAGTACAGGTAGGAACTAAAGAAAAACTATCAAATGAAAAAGAGGCCCATTCAGTTACATTACATGAAGACAGACAAATATTGACAATTTTTATAAGTCCTTCTATACAAATTCTACGTCTCAATGCTAAAATGGGTTAACTTGAGTACCTGGTATTAAATGAGGATACTGATATAATAAGCATCATAGAAACTTGGTGGAATGATGATAATTGATGGGGCATGGTAATAAGAGAACAAAATACACAGGAATGGCAGAGTAGGTCACAGTGGTGGAGAAGCGGCACTATATGTGAAAGAAACCATACAGTGAAATATAGTAAAAATCTTAAATGAACCAAACTGTACCACAGAATAGCTATGGATAGAATTTCATGCTTGAACAACAACAATATACCAGTAGGAACACACTACTGACTCCCTTCACCAGTATGATGACAGGGGTTGTACAATACTCAGATTGAGATTAGAGAGGCTACAAAAATAGAACACCCAATAATAATGGGGGATTTCAACGATCCCTGTATTGACTGGGAAAATGTCACCTCAGAACAGGATACAGAGGTGAAATTTCTAGACACCATTAATGACTGCTTCTTGAAGCAGCTAGTTCTGAAACCCACAAGGGGAGAGGCAATTCTTGATTTAGTTCTAAATTGCGTACAGGATCTGGTCCAAGAGATTAGTATAACTGAACCACTCGGTAACAACCACCACCATGTAATTAAATTTAACGTGTGTGTGTGTGTGTGTGCGCGTGCGCGCAGGGGGATACTAAAGAAACCCACCACAGTAGCATTTAACTTCAAAAAGGAGAACTACACAAAAATGAGGCGGCTCTTTAACCAGAAATTAAATCACAAGAGTGAAATGCCAGCAAGTTGCATGGAATCTTTTAAAAAACACCAAAATATAAGCTCAAATTAAATATATGACCCAAATTAAAAAAAAAACAAACAATTAAGAGGATGAAAAAAATACCACCATGGCTAAATAGAGGAAAAGAGGTGGTTAGAGACAAAAAGACATCATTTAAAAATTGGAAGTCAAATCCTGCTTAGGAAAATAGAAAGGAGCATAAATACTGGCAAGTCAAGTGTAAAAGTATGATTAATCAGGCCAAAAAAGAATTTGAAGAGCAACTAGCAGAAGACAAAAAACTAACAGCAGCAAAAAAATGTACATCAGAAGCCCTGGACAATTGTGGTGCTAAAGGAGCACTCAAGGAAAACAAGGCCATTGTGGAGAAGCTAAATTAATTCATTGCATTAGTCTTCACTGCAGAGGATTTGAGGGAGATTCCCACACCTGAGCCATTCTTTTTAGGTGACAAATCTGAGGGACTGTCCCAGATTGAAGTGTCAATAGAGAAGGTTTTGGAACAAACTGATACATTAAACAGTAATAAGTCACCAGATGGTACTCATTCAAGAGTTCTGAAGGAACTCAGATATGAAATTAAAGAATTTCTAACTGCAGTACGTAATCTATCACTTAAATCACATTCTGTGACAGATTACTGGAATGTGATGCCAATTTTTTAAAAAGGTTCCAGAGGTGATCCTAGCAATTACTGGCTGGTAAACCTAACTTCACTACCAGGCAAATTGGTTGCAACTATAGTAAAGAACAGAATTATCAGAAACACAGATGAACATGATATGTTGTGGAAGAGTCAACAAAAAACTTTTGTAAAGGGAAATCATACCTATGTGAAGGCCCAAAGTATAATTGGTTCAAAAAAGAATTAGATAAGTTCTTGGGGAATAGGTCCATCAATGGCTATTAGCCAAGATGGTCAGGGATGCAACCCCATTCTCTGGGTGTCCCTAAACTTCTGTCAGAAGCTGGGACAGGACAACAGGTGAATTGCCCTGTTCTGTTCATGGCCTCTGAATCATCTGGCACTGGACAGTTTTGGAAGGCAAGATACTGGGCTAGATGGACCATTGGTCTGACACAGTATGCCCAC
Source organism: Caretta caretta (assembly GCF_965140235.1). NCBI lineage: Eukaryota > Metazoa > Chordata > Testudines > Cheloniidae > Caretta > Caretta caretta. Next base: position 84,672,691 of record NC_134210.1, on the reverse strand, counting down.
TGTGATAATCTTATGTTCTTAGAAAATCACCAATTGACCTTTCTGTATCTTTTTATACCTTCTTTATTGGGAGGGGTACAAGTAACTAATTTCTAACTATTATTTGAATTTAACATTTCTGAAGAACACCCACACCCACACACCAGTATTTCAATTCGCAACAGAGAATGCACTTCCATCCCACCACAAATTAGAATAGCAATTTCCAAGACTATCTCATCCTTAACATAGTATTTAAAAATTCCAAAACTGATATTGCCACTTTTACAAAGCCAGTAACAACAACATAGTTTACTTTCGCTTTGGGTTGTCAAGGCAGAGATGGGAGGAGGAAGATGGCCAGGTTGCAATAATTCAATATACTTGTCAAAGTATGGGTTTCCAACGATACCACTTACGTCAGAAAAAATATTTAATGAAAAGAAACAAAAATAAAGTTCTGCTCTCCAATTTTGACAAAATCATCAAGCCCTAAGTTTGGGACATTTGTATGTAAAGACATACAGTTGACAGCTCTAGTGTGGTAGCTATCTAAACGGAAGAGGAGTGGAACCATAATTCTTGTGACTACGGGTGGGGGCACAAGTTTAAACAGGAAGTTTAGCAGCTGAGTGGGCCAGGAATAATACGTTAATCACAGGTGATGGGGCAGGAAGGTTCGGCAGAAAAGATGTGGATGAGACTGAGGTCTGTGTCATCGTGTGTGTTTGTTTGGGGGGTGGGGTGGGGGGAGGAGTTTTGGCTGCCAGAGAACGTTTTGCACACAAGAGTAAGAGACACTGGGATGCAGAAGCACCCTGTGCAGTTTGCCAGTCTTATCCCACAATGGGATCCTCAGACACAGAGGCACTTGCAAACGGGGTGAGGCAGTAAAGGAATATCTGAGTCTCCGTTAAAGGGCACCCGATACAAATTATTAAAAGTTTGGAGCTCAGTTTCAGAGACTGCTCACATCATTTATCCATCCTTAACGTCATCAGTGAGAATGTTCTTTGAATTTGTTGGTTTCATGGCAGCGTCTTTACCTGAGGACAGTGAAAGCCTGGGCACGATCATTACAGCACATAGTTCTATCACATACATAGGGCAGGATCTAATATAGTAGTACCTACCCTTTTCAGTCCCAGGGCCCAACTTTATTCCAAAAGGGTTAAGGGGCAACAATTGATACTTTGGGTCATTTCTTCTCATTTCCTCCACTATACTTGTGCCACCCAAACAGCAATCAGGGAGAAAAAGCCACCCACAAGTCACTTGTCTGGATTCCCCAGGCATGGGGGATTTTCGAGGGGCTAGCATATTTGGCTACTATATTCTCTTTCTGCTACCCCTGGCTGTTCCCAGGCTGTTATAACCTGAACCATGTCAGAGAGTCAGGGAGCTGTAACTGGTTGCTGGTGCTTTCCTCCTTTTCTTCCTCTCGTGGGCGTTCTGCATGGCTGTATGGAGGAGAGGGGCTATCCTTTACTAGGTACTTCCTTCGGCTCAGGCAGAACCAGTTGAATTCCCATCCTTGAACTACCCAGTTACTCTCTTCTCTCTTCCCTGTGATACAGCAGATGGACAGATCAGAAGCTGCTCTGCGGTTGTAGCCGGGAAACAACAGCTGCTACTCAGAGCATTCCCAGGTCATATCAGAGCTGCTTCTGGTTCTGCCAGGCAAGTGGCAGAAGGCAGTTGGGGTCACCGTGCTGCATACCACCTCTCTGTAGTGAAGGGGCTGCTTTAAGCACTTTTGTTTGAAAACCAAAGGGTGCAGTCAGGAAGCACTCTTTCAATTCATAACTAAAAACTTTTTCTTCTTAATATGATCACCCTTGAGAGCCACAAATTGGCCTCCAGCTCATAGGCTGGGCACCACCTGCTTCAATACTTTTTACTGTAAGCTATTTAAAAATCTTGACTTGGAGTGAATTTGGCTAAACCAGCCTAGTCACAGACATTCCCTTGTAAATTAAAATTTATTAAACTATAGAATGGTATTTAATTCAGCGAGATAGGATGCACGAGAGGTAATTATTACAGATCAAAACCTCAACCACAAAGGATTACTAGACAAATTGGCTCAAATTCATTTCTGTGCAATTTCAGTGAAACCAGTTACTCTAAGAATGAATTTGCACCACATCTTTTAAGTGATCCAGAATGTGTGATCTGAACTTAAGAACCAGATACAAAAAGTGACAGGAACAAAACTGCTATCAGAGAAAGAAACACCAGTATTCTATGGCCAAATTCAGATCTGCTGCGACCAGATGCTATTTCCCTGAAGTCAATGAAATGAAATCCACTTTCACTAACTCTGCCTTTGACTCAAATTCATTTTTTTCTCCTGCCATTTTTACAAACATGTTCAATAATATTTTAAGTTACTTTGTTATGACAAATCAAGTAATAAATATTTTTGACCTACTGAACTACGCTGGCACCAATGTTTCCTACCAATATCCTACAGAAAAAGTTAAAAACATAAGCACAATGTACTACACCCACCCCATTTCTGTATCAGTACCCTGAAGCACACATTCTTTATTTGGTAGTTTCATTTCTTCTGAGAAATGATACAGAAGCCTGCTGTTTACAGAATTTACTAAATCTGAAGTAATTGTATGACATTGCAGCCAGCCATTTGTTATGCTGCCCTGTTATTTGAAGTTCTTTTCAGATAACCTATAATTGCAAATCTTCCAAACAAAGTGGAAAATTTAACCAACTATATTGTTAAGAATGTTTTCTTTATTTAATTTCTGTGGTGATAATGAACAGTTACTTTTTATGGTGCATGGTATGCCACAAACATTGTGTGGATTCCACTTAGATGCAATGATTTGGGGTAAGAAACTGATTTCTTTCATTAATTGTGCATCTCATGATTCCTAAAAAATTTGGTGCTCTCTCCTTAAAAATATTCTGTTTCCCATAAATGTATGAAAAAGTGAAATGCAATGTAACAGAACTTGAATTTATGTTTACGTATTTAAATTGTGTCTTGTGAGCAATACTTCAAATACTGTGCCAGCCAACTGGAGACTTTGTAAACTTAAACCGATTTAGTAATCTGCTATAGCAGTGGCATATGTTAAGAAACAAGGAAAGAAAAGCCCCTACAAAAATGGCGAAGGTTCACTATGTTCAAATAGTATTACTGCAGTTATAAATATGCGTTATGTTCCAACAATTACATTTGCTTTGGGATACAGATATTCAAGTAGAAAACTATTATTTTTAAAAGTCCTATTATATTGCACACTAATTTGCTCCATTATATATAAGTTATTGTTATGGAAACTTTGCTTTACTCTGACTTTGATCCAAAGCCCATTGAAATCAAAGGAAAAACGCCCATTGCCTTCAATAGGCTTTGGATCTGCTGTCTGAATGCCAAAGATTCAGACAGAAAAATCTATCTGCTGGATATTTCTGCATTTGCCATAGGCACAGTAGTTTTAAATTAAACTTCTCACTTGTTATGGTTTATAAAATGTCTTACAATCAATTCTACTATTCCATCTTGCCTGGACAGATTCAAAAAACTGTTCTGTCAAGAGTTTAGAGGTTAGCAAAATTTAGTCTACATATCAAATTATGATAGCCCTGGCATCCCACATATACACTAAGTTACAGAAACAACTGACACTGCAATATAGTCAGAACTCTTTTATATATTGAATTGCCTCTGTTAGATTGCCTGTTCCTCATCTTTTAAAATGGAATGAAAATAATATAAATTACAGCAAACAGAATCTCACAGTAAACAGATTAAGATGGAGCAGTGATTCTTGTGACTGTTGGAAAGACGGTAGAAATAAGGAAACTTCTTTCACAGATTATGGGAATATTATCAAACTGTTACCAAATTCTCAAGAACAGTTATTAAACAGGTTAAAAAACATAGGCTACAACTACCACTAGACTGATCATACTTTTGGGCTTCCCAATGAAGAAAATATATATGGTTTAAATAATATCCATCTTGGAACACATAGCTGACTGCAGCAAGAAGTGAAATCACTGCTACATGCAAAACCTCACTCACAAAGGAAGACCTTTTAGGTAAAGATCTCAAAACAACATTCTGGAAAGAGGCCCTACCCAGGTCAATGATAAAAAATGCATGTGCAATGCCATAGCTTACATTTGTGTGTGTGTGATCACCATGAAAGCATATTTGTATACACACATAGGGTAGTTGCTTCATGTAAATGTAGGCACACAATTGTGGGAGCATTTGTGAGTTTAGATGTTCAGGCACACACATAGATGGCTCAATTTTCAAAAGTGCTGAACTCCCAGAAACTCCTGGGTGCTATAAGGTTTTGAAAGTTGGCCAGAAATTTCAAAGGCATCTAAAAGAGTTACATGCTTCAAATTCCAAAGAATTTCACTGGGTCTTGGACAAATGACTCCCTTAGGGTGGAATTTTCAGAAGAACCCGTGTCTAAGTATTAATTTGGAGCCAAACTTTAGGCTTCTATTTTTTTAAATCTTGGTGGTCATTCTTCTATTTTTTTCCAACTTTTCTGTTTGCTAAATATTTCCCCAAAATTTGTTTTCAGTTTGGTGGTCATTCTTCTATTTTTTTCCAACTTTTCTGTTTGCTAAATATTTCCCCAAAATTTGTTTTCAGTTTTCCAGTTTGACTGGAAAATAGAATTAAAATTAATTCTATTTTCCAGTTTTTCAGAGTTGCCAACAAACTAAAATATAAAACAGTTAATAACCTTTCATAACGTTTGTTCTTCCAGATGCGTTGCTCATGACCATTCCATGATAGATGTGTGCGTGCCGCATGCACACTTGCTGGAAATTTTTCCCTCAGTGGTATCGGTAAGGCAGCTCTAGCTCCCTCTGGAGTCACACACGTATGCGCCGGTATAAGGGGTGCCACCGGCCCCATACACACTCAGTTACTTCTTGCCAGTAACTCCAACAGAGAGGTAGGAGGGTGGGTCATGGAATGGATATGAGCAACACATCTCGAAAAAACAATAGTTATGAAAGGTTAGGAACCATTTTTTCCTTTTTCAAGTGCTTGCTCATGTCCATTTCATGCTCAGTGACTCACAAGCAATAACCCCAGAGGTCAGCTCATGGATGTGCTGACTGCAACACTGGTCTCTTGAAACTGGCATCATCACGGGCCTGTTGGGTGATGGCGTAGCAGGATGCAAAGGTATGAACCAACAACCATGTGGCGGCTCCACAGATATCGTGGATTAGTACCTGTGTGAAGAACGCTGCTGATGAAGCCTGGGCTCTCATGGAATGTGCAGTCATGGTGGCCAGAAGTGGAACCTTTGCCTGCCCATAGCAAGCTCGGATACAGGCGGTTATCCAGGATGAGATTCTTTGGGATGACACAGGTAGCCTGCTCATCCTTTCTGTTACTGCTACAGCGAGTTGTGTGGACTTGTGGAAGAGCTTGGTACTCTCAATATAGAAGGTGAGGGCCCACCTAACATCCAGTGTACAAAATATGATGTTCCTCTGCCGTCTTGTGAGGATTTGGGAAGACAGGAAGAAAAAGGTCCTAGTTGTTGTGGAACTGTGACACCACCCTTGGTAGGAAGGCCAGATGGGTTCCTTGAAGAACACCATATAAGGGAATTCTGACATCAGGACTTTGATCTCAGAGACCCTTTGGCCAAAGTGATGGCCATCAGGAAGGTGACCTTCCAAGAGAGAAGCAGTATGGGGCATGACGCTAATGGCTTGAAGGGAGACCCAGTGAGCCCCAACAGGACCAGGTTTAAGTCCCATGAGGGGATCAGCTCACGAACCTGAGGGTAGAGTCTTTCCAGCCCCTTGAGAAACCTGTCATCTCATGGGAGAACACTCATCTGCCATGAACTGGAGGGTGGAAGGCTGAAATGGCTGCCAAGTGAACTTTAATAGATGAGAGAGCCAGACCTTGATGCTTTGGGTGGAGCAGATCATCCAAGATAGATTGCAGAGAGGACTGGAATGGAGAGAGATTCTATTCAGAGATTCTATTCTATTCTATTCAACAAATAAAATGTCTCCACTTGGCCAAGTAAGTAGTCTTGGTGGAAGGCTTTCTACTACCCAGCAAGACCTGTTGAACCTGTTCCAAGCAGGCCTACTCTTCAGGGTTCAGCAACCATGCCATCAGGTGCAGGGAGGTGAGGTTCAGGCCAAGCAACCGTCCATGGTCTTGTGAAATCAAGTTGAGGCAGGGTGGGAGCATGAGTGGAACTGCCACTGAGAGGTTCAGAAACATACTGAACTGTGACAAGGTGCTGGGCAGGAATCCCTGAGCCAGCAGACAGAAAGGGGGAAGCCAGAGAGTGGAAGAAGAGGGGTAGCTCTTCCTTCCTGACTGCAGAGATTGAGAATTCCTTAAGGCTGAAACCCCGAAGCTGTAGATGGTGAGAAGGTGGTGAGATTACATGCTGTAAATAAACTGCACAAGTGATCGCTGAGCCAGAATGTCTCTGAGTGGTTTTTGGAACAGAGTAGAAGCAGGAGCAAAGGGGGGGAGGGCACCTCTGCTACGCCCTGTTACATGAACCAATGCTCGCGTGACCGCGCAGGAGTTATCAGGATAACCTTCGCCTTGTCCCGTTTGATTTTTAGGAAGACCTTGTGAACCAAGGGAACAGGTGGGAAGACATACAGTAGGCAATCTGCCCACAAGAGCAGGAAGGCATCGGAGAGGGAGCCCATGCTGTGCCTGTGCAGTGAACTGAACTGATGGCATTTCCTGCTGTGTCTGGTGGCAAACAGGTCCACCTGGGGGGACCCCCACTTCTTGAAGATGACACTGACTAGCACTGGGTGAAGAGACCATTTGTGGGGAGAGGAAAAGGATCTGCTGAGGCTATCCACCATCATATTTCAGACTCCTGGGAGATGTGATGCCTCGAGATGAATAGAGTATTTCACGCCCGAAGTCCCACAGCCTGTGGGCCTCTTGGCACAGGGCTGAAGATTGAGTCCCTCCCTGCTTGTTGATGTAAAACAGTGGTCTCCAACCTTTTTACACACAAGATCACTTTTTGAATTTAAGTGCAACCCAGGATCTACCCTGCCCCTTCCCTGAGTCCCCGCCACTTCCCCGAAGCCCCCCCTCCCCACTTTCACCGGGTTGGGGCTGGAGGTGCGGGCTCTTGGCTGGGACCGAGGGGTTCAGAGTGTGGGAGGCGCCTCTGGACTGATCCTGGGGCATGGAGTTGGGATGCAGGAGGGGATGAGGGGAGCAAGCTCTGAGATGGAGTTTGGGTGCAGGAGGGGGCTCCAGATTGGGGCAGAGTGCTGAGGTGCAGGAAGGGTATGGGGTGCTGGCTCTGGGAGGGGGCTCAGGACTGGGCTCCCACTGGGCGGCACTTACCTCAGGTGGCTCCCAGGAGGCTCCCTGCCTGCCCCAGCCCCATACACCGCTCCTGGAAGGGGCCAGCGTGCTCCTATGGCCCCAGGGGCAGGCACATGGCTCTGTGCATTTTCTCTCTCTGCAAGCACAGCCCCTGCAGCTCCCATTGGCTGCAGTTCCCCATTCCCAGGCAATGGGAGATGCAGCAGTGGTGCTTGCAGGCAGGAGCAGTATGCGGAGACCACTGGCCCCCATGCCCACCCCAGGGCCGCTGAGGCATGCTGGCCGCTTCCAGGAGAGACCTGAGGCCAGGGCAGGCAGGGAGCCTGCCTGAGCGGCAGCCCCATTGCACCACTGGACTTTTAGCAGCCAGAGATTGCCATCAACTGGCAGAGGCTCCAGGATCGACCAATCTATCGCAATCTACAGGTTGGTGACCACTAATGTGTAAAACATTGATGCCGTGTTGTCTGCTAAGACCTGCACCACTTTGCCTGAGATCTGGGGAAGGAGTACCTGGCAAGCCAAGCGTACCGTAGACATTTAGATGCAGGGAGAGTTCTTCCTGGGACTAGAGGCCCTGGTTCCTGACACTGCCAAGGTCTGACACCCCAGATCTGACACATCTGAGACCAAGGTTACTGATGGATGAGGGGCAGCAAAATGCACCCTTTCATTACAGATCCTGGGTCTCTCCACCAGGTCAGTGAAGCAAGGACCAGAGGTGAAATCATGAGTATCGAGTCCAGAAGGTGTCTGCTAGGAGAGTAGATCGACACCAGCCATATCCAAAGGTGTCTGAGGTACAGCCTTGTGTGCTACACCATGTAGGTGCATGCCATGTCACCCGCCATGTCACCCAACAGCTTGAGGTAGACCCCAGCTGTCAGTGGGTGGATCATGACTTTGGAAATCTGGTCCAACATAACTTAGAAACGGGCAGCCGGTAGGGAGGCCATGGCCTGGGCTGAATCGAGCAATGCCTCGATGAACTCTATTCTCTGAACCGGGACCAGGGTTGACTTCTGCTCGTTTATCAATAGACCCAGTGCCTGGAAGGTGACCTGTACTGTGCTGATACTGTGCCGCAGCTGAGCCAATGACCGACCTATGATCAACCTGTCATCAAGGTATGGATAGACTTGCATGCTTCGAAGCCTGAGGAAGGCTGCCATCACCACCATACACTTAGTCAAAACCCATGGAGCTGCTGACAGACAGAAGGGAAGAGTAGTGTATTGGTAGTGGTGTTACCCCACCATGAACCTGAAGAATCTTCTGTGGCTGCAGAATATAGAGATGTGGAAACAGGCATCCTTTAAGTCAAGGGTGGAGTATCAGTCTCCTGGATCCAGGGAGGCAATGATGGAGGCCAGAGAGTCCATGGAGAACCTCAGTTTCTCGAGATATTTGTTGAGGCCACGCAGGTCTAGGATAGGCAGTAGTCCCCCCATGGTCTTTGGGATCAGGGCTCGAGGAACCTCCTCCACCAGCTCCATGCATTGGAGGGCTTGCACCTCCTAGATGAGAAGCTGCTTGTGAGGGATGGATGAAAACTGAAGGATATAACCAGCTGTTACTGTACTCAATATCCAACTGTCTGATGTTATATAGGACCATGCTGGGCTGAAGGGTGACAGGTGTCCAAAAACAAAAGAGGAGGTGCATCTGGAGCTGAGACTGGTATAATGCCCTTGGGCATACCTTCAAAAGGCCTGCTGGCCCCACCAAAGTATCTGTGAGAGCCTGACTGGGAGGCAGAGGTAGAAGGGAGGGGTTGTTGTCGTTTATAATCCTTCTCCTTACTTCTGTAGGGCTCCTGCTTGGAAGGTGCGTGAACCTGGAAGGTTGCTGGTGCCTAAAGAGCTTCCTGGAGGCTGGTGGCATATAAAAGCCTAATTAACAAAGTGTAATTCTTGAGTCCTTGAAGTTGTGGAGCTTCAAGTCTGTCTGCTCAGAAAACAGGGAGGAGCCTTCAAAGGGGAGGTCTTGGACAGTCTTCTAAACCCCATGAGGAAGGCCAGACAATTGAAGCCACGAACAGTGCCTCATGGTGACAGCTGAAGCCATAGTCCTGTCTGCTGAGTTGGCCACATACAGAACTGCCTAAAGGGAAGTTCTGGCCACAGTCTTGTCCTCCTCCAAGATGGCCATAAATTCCTGCCTTGATTCCTGTGGGAGGGAGTCTTTACATTTGGACAGCGAGTCCCACAGATTAAAACTGTACCTCCCCAGTAGAGCCTACTGGTTGGAGATACATAGTTGGTGTGGAAGAAAAATAATCTAATAAGACCTTTCCAATTTTTTTAAGAACTCCCTATTGCAGGATAATAGTATGTGCTAAGGAAAGATGAGTAAAGGTCATCTTAGTGGGTGGCCAAGAGAAAATATGGCAGCAAAAGAGTTTCTGAAAGCCCGACTATCCAGCCAGTTCCGCTTAAAATTCCCCTAACCGCAATATTGTTATGGCCTACTGTTAACTGCACTTGGCCTATGATTTACCCTCAAAGCTTGCTTAAACTGGAAAAGTTGCTTATTGCTGTAATATGTATGATCTTGTCCTTATAAGGCATTATTGGAAGGGTCTGTGGAAAAGTATCCATGCAGAAGTGTATTGTTCGAGAATGCTACTGAAAACCCTATATAAGTCTGTTGAAGTGTATGGAAAATAGAGCAGCTTGCCACCCTGCGTGGGGCTATGCTGACTCTCCTTGCATATATGCTTGCATAAAATAAAAAGCCTCAGGCGATTCTGACTCCTAAAACGACGAGTGGTTAATTTTCCACTACATTGGAAACTGCCCATTGAATAAACCTTCTGTCCAAAGAGGTCCAGTCTCTTAGCTTCTTTATTTTTGGGGGTAGCACTCAACTGCCCCGTCTTTCCTGCTCATTCACCACCAACACTACCAGGGATCCCAGGGGAAAGTGCGAATAAAGGACGTCAAACCCGCTTGCTGGGACATAGTATTTGTTTTCTGCCTTCTTTGAGGTGGGGGACAGAGAAGAAGGGGTCTGCCACAGTGTCTTAACGGGTCCCAACACTACCTCATTTATGGGTAAGGCCATGCTGGAGGGAGGAGCGGCAGCCAGATTGTCCATCAGGCTGTACACCAACTCCTTAAGCTCTTCCACCTCCAGACCCAAGTTCGTCATGAACGTTTTCAGGAGGTCCTGGTGGGCCCTGAAGTCGTCTTGAGGGAGTAGGGTACTAGGGCCTGCAACTGCCTCATCCAGGGAGGAGGAGGAGGCGGCCTGTGCTGGAGGAGAGGCTCCCTCCTCTTCCTCTGCTTTGAATACATCCATTGCAACCACCTGCTGAACATCGGCACTGGGATTGATGCTGGAATCCGGTGCCGGGTGGAAGAGGTAGTGGCCCACCTTTCTGACACCATCAAGTCGAGTGGTGGGAAGGGGATCCTGGTATCTGTGGAAACCCCCAGAGGTTCCAGTACATTGGCCAGTGGCCTGGTGGCTAGCTGCCAGCGAGAGAGCCGGTACCGAAATCTGGAGGCTGGGTATCGACAGGTCTTTGAAGGGGAATCCTTCACTCCTTCCAACTCCTAAGAGGATTCTTTCCTTGGAGACCATGGTGATGCAGTACTCGCTTCCACCATTGGGCAGTGCTGAGAGACTGGGGACCAGTGTCAGGACAGTGACCATGCATTGATACCATGGAGGGCTTGCCTCAGGACGGTGCCTCATACTGGGACAGAGCTTGATGGACTTCTTCCCTTCTGACCCTGGTTGCCCTCGCCGGCAGGGGTCCTTAGGAGTCAGCGGGACCAGAAGGGACAGCAGATCCTTCGCAACCTGAAAAGCCTCCGGTGTCAAGAGGGCCAGGAACCATCTGGCTACATGGCTGCTCATGGGATTCTGTGGAAGGTACTCTAGGCGGAGTCTGTGGAGCCATCAGTGGCTCGGGGGAGGACAAGTGGACCGATGCAGGTCTCACTATGCCAGCTCCTTCCTGCTTGCCTCTATTCAGCACAGGGAATGGAGAATGGTGCTGGGAAGAACATTGTACTGGAGGAGTGCTCGGTGCTGATTCGGAGAGGCTTAGTTCTGAGGCTGGTCTGAGGGCCATCTCCATAAGAACGGCTTTCATTTGAATTTCCCTGTCCTTTCTGGTATGGGGTTTGAAGTCCCTGTAGATCTGGCCCTTCTCTCTAACGTGAGACTCCCCAGCCACTTTAGACAGCTAGTGTACGGCATCGGCTTGCAGCAAGAGGCACATGGCTTGAAGCCTGGGGAACAGGGCATGTCCAGCCCTTGGAGCAAACAGTCCCTTGATGACAGGGACAACTACTATATACAGGTTTCAGAGGAACAGCCGTGTTAGTCTGTATTCGCAAAAAGAAAAGGAGTACTTGTGGCACCTTAGAGACTAACCAATTTATTTGAGCATGAGCTTTCGTGAGCCACAGCTCACTTCATCAGATGTGTACCGTGGAAACTGCAGCAGACTTTATATACACACAGAGAATATGAAACAATACCTCCTCCCACCCCACTGTCCTGCTGGTAATAGCTTATCTAAAGTGATCAACAGGTGGGCCATTTCCAGCACAAATCCAGGTTTTCTCACCCTCCACCCCCCCACACAAATTCACTCTCCTGCTGGTGCTAGCCCATCCAAAGTGACAACTCTTTACATAATCAAGTCGGGCTATTTCCTGCATAGATCCAGGTTTTCTCACTTCCCCCCCACCCCCATACACACACAAACTCACTCTCCTGCTGGTAATAGCTCATCTAAACTGACCACTCTCCAAGTTTAAATCCAAGTTAAACCAGAATATCTGGGGGGGGGGGGTAGGAAAAAACAAGAGGAAACAGGCTACCTTGCATAATGACTTAGCCACTCCCAGTCTCTATTTAAGCCTAAATTAATAGTATCCAATTTGCAAATGAATTCCAATTCAGCAGTTTCTCGCTGGAGTCTGGATTTGAAGTTTTTTTGTTTTAAGATAGCGACCTTCATGTCTGTGATTGCATGACCAGAGAGATTGAAGTGTTCTCCGACTGGTTTATGAATGTTATAATTCTTGACATCTGATTTGTGTCCTAACTAAGAGCTATGTACATTAACTATGACCAAGAAAATCCAGCCATTGGGAAAGAAAACCTTGCCACAGCAAGAAGGAGAGAGAGACGGAGTTATTGCACACAAAGAAAACTGTTAAACCAATGAAGATACATAAACTCAACACTAAATATGAAATAAGACTCTCCACCAACAAGAGAAAAAAGAAAAGATAAATAGCAGCTTTGCTGGAAAATATGCTTGTTACTCCCCAGGATGCAATAATTTCAAAAGGGCCATATGATTCTGTTCCCATCTCCTCCTCAAATCCCTGCTCTGTAATATTATCAGCAGTACGATGTTTAATGATACTACATCATGACCATTATTCTCGTCAATTAATAGTATTTTGCTTGTTTATAGCATCCTTTATATAGTGGCATTTCTGGGGCTTTGTCACTGTTTTCCTTTCCCCACTGTGACCTTGCTTTAGTATTGTGTGTGGTAAGGGAGCTGGCAGAAAGACATTACCAAAAACAAACATGCATTTCCTGAGATTGTATCCAAACTGGAATGTAGCATCTCATAGGTATGTCACTTTTAATGCTCCCTATGGAGTAACAGAAGGATATGGTTTTATTGAGTATGTAACAGAAACTACTATTTTTTGTTTTTTTGGGGTTCAGTCATCAAATTACCCAACACATTTCTGAAGGAAAGTTTAAACAAAAATTAATCCTGAGACTCCTGGAATGTAGATGAGACCACTGATGAGGGTGAGTATTTTCCATACCAATATTAAGTCACATTTGGGACACAACATGGGCAAGCCCTGTGGTACAGCAGTATGTCAATACACACTATGGAACTTTTAGTGCACATCAGTAGGGTCCACATGGACAGTTAGCGTGCAGAATGCTGGAGTACTGTAGATTTAAACCCTGGCTTGTCAGGCAGTAAGTGTTTGTGTAGACATGCCCTATCTTTCTCACAACATATTGATGCCTGGGTAAACAAAGGAAGTACATAACAAAAATGACTCCTTTGCATAGTACATTTTAAAGTACACTTTTACTCAAAAGAAGAAAAGAATTGAAATCATTCTTATTTTTACCTTTAGGTGTTGGAATTTGCCTGTCATGTCCATCCACTTGACTCACAGGATCATTGGAATCTGGTATCTCCATTTCACCTAAGTGAAAAATAAACCATTGAAATTTTAAACCAGTTGAGACTGAGTTGATCTTTCTCTTCTTGAACAGAATAAAAATATTGGGTATTTAAACTCACTTGGGGCCAAAACTTGGTCCCACTGAAGCCTGTGACAAAATTCCCATTGACTTCAAGGGGATCAGGAATTAGCCCTTATTGACTATAAGATCTATTCAGCACAACAAATTGAAGGTATTGTGCTTGACATAGTGACAGCATTAAAAAGTGTGTTACAGTTCTATCCACACATAAAAAATAAAATTCAAATACTTTCTGCAAACCGCCTTTGTCATATCAGATTACTCAGTAGTGAAACTCTGTTGACATTCTTGAGCAAAACATGGCATAAGATTTACTTTCGAGAATATATTACATTAATTTAAATTCTATTTTCACAGGTTAGACCCATCTCTGATGCCTTGTGCTTCCCAGCCCCAACACCACCTTTTGAATGATGATCTAACCACCCACCAAGGCATTGAAAGACAGCAAAAGAATTCAAATCAGAGTGTTTTATAACTACACATTATTTGCTATTTGTAAAAGTCTCTTAGAACTGGGGGCTTGAAAATCTGGTATTTTCCCCAGCCAGTTCTATCATTTTACCATTAGCGCACACTCAGACTAAGGCCAGAAGGGACCATCATGATCATCTAGTCTGACCTCCCGCACATTGCAGGCCACAAACCTGCCCACTTCTGAAATAAACCCATAACCTCTGGCTTAGTTACTGAAGTCCTCAAATCTTGATTTAAAGGTTTACAGAGAATCCACCATTTACTCTAGGTCAAACCAGCGCACTGAACTCTCTTCCTCCCCACCCCAATATTCCAAATGGTGTTGAAATTAATATCTTTTTGTTCAACTTTTTGTTTACGCACCAGTATACAATATCACAGCACAGCACTGGAAACTGTTAGTTGGCTGCTCCTGAAGAGCAGTAGGGACAGCATACAGAGGGTTTTTTATTTTTATTTTTATGGTTTTTGGGAAAATTATGACTACTGTTGCAGGGTTTTGACTTTTTTAGTTTTAAAACATTCTTTCAGCAACAGGGAGGGGGTAGATTTATAAGACATACAGTTATAGAGCTGCTTTCACTAAACCTACTTCTCGCAAGAAACAGCTCAGCCACTAACTCCACCAGAGGGGTTCCCAGCTCAAGCAGAGATAGGTGCCTCCCTGCAGCTCAGATGTTGGGCACTGAACTCTGTGAGGAGGTGGGGCTTGGGAACACCCCTCACTGACATCTCCCATTGGCTAGTGTGCTGGCTGTTATGGCTCCCATTCTCAAGCACCTCTCTCTCCCCACACATTGTATCGGGAGCACCTAACACAAGCTTTAAGGATTCCAGTGTCTTTCAATGTGCCCAAGTCCCTTTGTGGATCCAGGCAAAAGTACTTCATAATCCTATACTCTTTCCTGTGGTTCACTTCACCTAGTTACTTTGGTAAAATTACACTGCCTTGTCTCCACTAGGATTGTTACAGTGGGACAGTTAATGCATATTAATTATTCTGCTGTAAAAACACTTTTTTTTTTTTGGCAGTGAAGCCAAAGCCTCATACCAAGAGTTGGAGGGGAACGCAGAGTGTGACAATCCTGGAGAGGCGGTCTTTGAGTCACATGTGCATAAACCCAGCCTGTTCTCAATGTTATGCTCTCAACTGATGACTTCAAGTGATCGGAGTACACTGGGAATTACAAAAGAACAGGACAGTTTTACAAATAAAATTTTGGACAGGCGCAGTTATGATACATGATGACCTACACTCACACTCCTCTATGGAATGTTCAATGCCCATACAATGATTTAAGTTCCTTGACTATTTTTTTTATGTTATTGATCTATGCTCAACTTCCTGTGTTTTCTGCATTCCTTTATCAGTTAAGTGGGATTCTCAAAAGGGACAAACATGAGAAGCCTATACAGAGCGGTCTCTCTCTTCCCACACCCACATCCCTAGTTGGTGTTTTTTAACTCTCACATTAGAATGGAATGAGACAAAAGCATCTGCTGATTTTAAAATGCTTTAATAATAGTTTTATGTAATTCCTCCTTGTGCTTGGTATGTTTACATCTGGCAAAAACATTTGTCTCCAGATGTGCCTTATCAGAAAATAACTGCAAACCACAGACAGTATACACCAGCAAAGTCTCCATGACTAAGCAATGTTAAATTGAAAAATGCTCTGTGTGGGCTGTAAATTATAAATCCGAAACAGATCTGCCATTTTCAACTGTCACTATAATGAAAGAAACATTTTATCTTTTAAATATTCTAATCTGAAAGTTTTCTTTTTTAAACCATATTTATTATGAACTCTTAATTTTAATTAGGGCTGTCAAGCGATTAAAAATAATCACAATTAATGACAAGATAAAAATAGTAGCAATTAATCATGGTTTTAATCACAGTGCTAACAACAGAATGCCAATTTAAATTTATTATAAATATTTTTGAATGTTTTTCTACATTTTCAAATATATTGATTTCAATTACAACAGAGAATACAAAGGTTTCAGAGTAGCAGCCATGTTAGTCTGTATCCGCAAAAAGAAAAGGAGTACTTGTGGCACCTTAGAGACTCACAAATGACCCACAGAGTCAACCCCAGAGGATTGCACAAGCAGCAGAAAGCTGGCATATCCTAAATTTTGATTTGGTTTCTGGACTTGTCCTTCCCTCCTCCTCCATCCCCCTAACCCAATATCCCCCCTCCCCCGTCTAGCTTCTGATTTCTCTCAGTGTTTTGTGCAACAAATTATAAAGAACGTTTTTTAAACAACTGTGACTTTATTTGCTTTAATATATATATATATATATATATATATATATATATATATATATATAGGGGGCGGGTAACTTTAAGAGAAACAAACACAACTTTCACACCGTACCCTGGCCAGTCATGAAACTGGCTTTCAAATCATAGAATATCAGGGTTGGAAGGGACCTCAGGAGGTCATCTAGTCCAATCCCCTGCTCAAAGCAGGACCAATCCCCAACTAAATCATCCCAACCAGGGCTTTGGCAAGCCTGACCTTAAAAACTTCTAAGGAAGGAGATTCCACCACCTCCCTAGGTAACGCATTCCAGTGTTTCACCACCTTCCTAGTGAAAAAGTTTTTCCTAATATCCAACCTAAACCTCCCCCACTTCAACTTGAGACCATTACTCCTTGTCCTGTCCTCTTCTACCACTGAGAATAGTCTAGAACCATCCTCTCTGGAACCACCTCTCAGGTAGTTGAAAGCATCTATCAAATCCCCCCTCATTCTTCTCTTCTGCAGACTAAACAATCCCAGTTCCTTCAGCCTCGCCTCATAAGTCATGTGTTCCAGTCCCCTAATCATTTTTGTTGCCCTCCGCTGGATGTTTTCCAATTTTTTTCACATCCTTCTTGTAGAGTGGGGCCCATAACTGGACACAGTACTCCAGATGAGGCCTCACCAATGCTGAACAGAGGGGAACGATCACGTCCCTCGATCTGCTGGCAATGCCCCTACTTATACATCCCAAAATGTCATTGGCCTTCTTGGCAACAACTGTTGACTCATATCCAGCTTCTCGTCCACTGTCACCCCTAGGTCCTTTTCCGCAGAACTGCTGCCTACCCATTCGGTCCCTAGTCTGTAGCGGTGCATGGGATTCTTCCGTCCTAAGTGCAGGACTCTGCACTTGTCCTTGTTGAACCTCATCAGATTTCTTTGGCCCAATCCTCTAATTTGTCTAGGGCCCTCTGTGTCCTATCCCTACCCTCCAGCATATCTACCTCTCCTCCCAGTTTAGTGTCATCTGCAAACTTGCTGAGGGTGCAATCCACACCATCCTCCAGATCATTTATGAAGATATTAAACAAAACCGGCCCCAGGACCGACCCTTGGGGCACTCCACTTGATACCAGCTGCCAACTAGACATGGAGCCATTGATCACTACCCGTTGAACCCGACAATCTCGCCAACTTTCTATCCACCTTACAGGCCATTCATCCAGCCCATACTACTTTAACTTGCTGGCAAGAATACCGTGGGAGACCGTGTCAAAAGCTTTGCTAAAGTCAAGGAACAACATGTCCACTGCTTTCCCCTAATCCACAGAGCTAGTTATCTCGTCATAGAAGGCAATTAGATTAGTCAGGCATGACTTGCCCTTGGTGAATCCATGCTGACTGTTCCTGATCACTTTCCTCTCCTCTAAGTGCTTCAGAATTGATTCCCTGAGGACCTGTTCCATGATTTTTCCAGGGACTGAGGTGAGGCTGACTGGCCTGCAGTTCCCAGGATCCTCCTTCTTCCCTTTTTTAAAGATGGGCACTACATTAGCCTTTTTCCAGTCGTCCGGGACTTCCCCCAATCGCCATGAGTTTTCAAAGATAATGGCCAATGGCTCTGCAATCACATCCGCCAACTCCTTTAGCACTCTCAGATGCAGCACATCCAGCCCCATGGACTTGTGCTCATCCAGCTTTTCTAAATAGTCCCGAACCACTTCTTTCTCCACAGAGGGCTGGTTACCTCCTCCCTATGCTGTGCCGCCCAGTGCCTGCTTCCAGGAGTCTGGGAGCTGACCTCGTTCGTGAAGACAGAGGCAAAAAAAACATTGAGTACATTAGCTTTTTCTACATCCTCTGTCACTAGGTTGTCTCCCTCATTCAGTAAGGGGACCACACTTTCCTTGACTTTCTTCTTGTTGCTAACATACCTGAAGAAACCCTTCTTGTTACTCTTAATATCTCTTGCTAGCTGTAACTCCAGGTGTGATTTGGCCTTCCTGATTTCACTCCTGCATGCCTTGTCTTTCAGATCAGCAATGATTTCACTGTTAAGCCAAGCTGGTCGCCTGCCACATTTACCATTCTTTCTACACATCGGGATGGTTTGTTCCTGTAACCTCAATAAGGATTCTTTAAAATACAGCCAGCTCTCCTGGACTCTTTTCCCCCTCATGTTATTCTCCCAGGGGATCCTGCCCATCAGTTCCCTGAGGGAGACAAAGTAAGCTTTTCTGAAGTCCAGGGTCCGTATTCTGCTGCTCTCCTTTCTTCCCTGTGTCAGGATCCTGAACTCGACCATCTCATGGTCACTGCCTCCCAGGTTCCCATGCACTTTTGCTTCCCCTACTAATTCTTCCCGGTTTGTGAGCAGCAGGTCAAGAAGAGCTCTGCCCCTAGTTGGTTCCTCCAGCACTTGCACCAGGAAATTGTCCCCTACACTTTCCAAAAACTTCCTGGATTGTCTGTGCACTGCTGTATTGCTCTCCCAGCAGATATCAGGGTGATTGAAGTCTCCCATGAGAACCAGGGCCTGCAATCTAGTAACTTCCGTGAGTTGCCAGAAGAAAGCCTCGTCCACCTCATCCCCCTGGTCCGGTGGTCTATAGCAGACTCCCACCACGACATCACCCTTGTTGCTCATGCTTCTGAACTTAATCCAGAGATTTTCAGGTTTTTCCTGAAGTTTCATACTTGAGCTCTGAGCAGTCATACTGCTCCCTTACATACTATGCAACTCCCCAACCTTTTCTGCCCTGCCTGTCCTTCCTGAACAGTTTATATCCATCCATGACAGTACTCCAGTCATGTGAGTTATCCCACCAAGTCTCTGTTATTCCAATCACATCATAATTCCTTGACTGTACTAGGACTTCCAGTTCTCCCTGCTTGTTTCCCAGGCTTCTTGCATTTGTTTATAAGCACTTGAGATAACTCGCTGATCATCCCACTTTCTCAGTATGAGGCAGGAGCCCTCTCCTCTCTCGCACGCTCCTGCTCGTGCTTCCTCCCTGTATCCCACTTCCCCACTTACCTCAGGACTTTCTTCTCCTTCCCCCGATTAACCTAGTTTAAAGCCCTCTTCACTAGGTTAGCCAGCCTGCTTGCAAAGATGCTCTTCCCTCTCTTCGTAAGGTGGAGCCTGTCTCTGCCTAGCACTCCTCCTTCTTGGAACACCATCCCATGGGCAAAGAATCCAAAGCCTTCTCTCCGACAGCACCTGCATAGCCATTCGTTGACTTCCACAATTCGATGGTCTCTACCCAGGCCTTTTCCTGCCACGGGGAGGATGGAAGCTTCTCTGATGTGCAGCGCGCCTTGCTGCACTCTTCTAATTGCCCTGTTGTCTGGCTGTGCGAAACTGGCCACCAGGCGATTTGCCTCAACCTCACACCCCGCCATAAATGTCTCCCCCTTACTCTCAAAGATATTGTGGAGCACACAACAAGCAGCAATTACAATTGGAATATTGGTTGTGCTGAGATCTAACCGAGTCAGTAAACTGCACCAGCGCGCTTTCAAACGTCCAAACGCACATTCTACCACCATTCAGCACTTGCCCAGCCTATAGTTGAACTGCTCCTTACTACTGTCCAGGGTGCCTGTGTACAGCTTCATGAGCCATGGCATTAAGGGGTACGCTGGGTCCCCGAGGATAACTATAGGCATTTCAACATCCCCAGCAGTAATTTTCTGGTCTGGGAACTAAGTTCCTTCCTGCAGCTGTTCAAACAGACCAGAGTTCCTGAAGATGCGAGTGTCATGCACCTTTCCTGGCCATCCCATGTTGATGCCAGTGAAACGTCCCTTGTGATCCACCAGTGCTTGCAGCACCATGGAAAAGTACCCCTTGCGGTTTATGTACTGGCCACCCCGGTGTTCCGGGGCCAAGATAGGGATACGTGTTCCGTCTATCGCCCCGCTGCAGTTAGGGAACCCCAGCCCATTAAAGCCATCCACAATGGTCTGCACATTTCCCAAACTCACTACCCTTGATAGCAGCTGGTCAATGATTGCATTGGCTACTTGCAGCACAGCAGCTCCCACAGTAGATTTCCCCACTCCAAATTGATTCCCGACTGACCGGTAGCTGTTGGGCGTTGCAAGCTTCCACAGGGCTATGGCCACTTGCTTCTCAACTGTGAGGGCTGCTCTCATTTTGGTGTCTTTGCGCTTCAGGGCAGCGGACAGCAAGTCACAAAGTTCCATGGAAGTGGCCCTACGCATACGAAATTTTCTCAGCCACTGGGAATCATCCCATACCTGCAACAGTATGCGGTCCCACCAGTCTGTGCTTGTTTCCCGGGCCCAGAATTGGCGTTCCACAGCATGAACCTGGCCCAACAGTACCATGATCTCCCAATCACCACATGCCGTGCCATCTGTGTCCATGTCCTCATCACTATAGTAATCGCACTGTCGTCGCTTCCTCGCTCGGTTTTGCAGGTACTGCACATACTGCTGGATAATGCGCGAGGTATTTACAATGGTCAAAACTGCAGCAGAGATCTGATCGGGCTCCATGGCTATGGTGCCTGCATGGGTAATCCTGGAAAAAGGGCGCGAAATGTAGGACAGCAGAGTGGCAGCGGAAGCTGTGCTGTTTGGTTCATGGTAGCTGAACAAAGGCTGAAAATGATTGTGTTCTGTGGCTTTCACGGAGGTGGGAGCCCAGGACAGACAACATGGAGAAGCTCGGAAGCATGGCAGTAGCAGGAGAGCAGAGTTGGTGGTGGAAGCTGTGCTGCTTGGTTCACGATGGCTGAGCAGAGTTGAGTTGGAGAGGTGGATTCATAGTAGCAGGAGAGCAGCGGTGCACTGTCTGCTGAAAGCAGTATGGCGTTTGCATGCCAAAAAGGTGCAAAACGATTGTCTGCTGTAGCTTTCTGACAACACACACCCAGAAACACCCGCGAGAATGTTTTTGCCCCATCATGCACTGGGAGCTTAACCCAAAATTCCAATGGGCGGCGGGAATTGTCGGATAGCTACCCACAGTGCACCACTCCGACATTCGATGCTAGCCTTGGTACTGCGGATGCGATCTGCTGAATTCATGCGCTTTAGTGGAGACACAGAAGACCGAATGTATCAAATAGCTTCCGAAAATTCGAATAGAATAATTTCTAAATAATTTTGTCCTGTAGATATATCCTTAGTCTCTAAGGTGCCACAAGTACTCCTTTTCTTTTAGAGAATACGAAGTGTACAGTGCCTCACAGGGGAAGGGAGGACAGGGTAAAGGACGAGAGGGAGAAATTATTATTCTTTATTACAAATATTTACACTGTAAAAAACAAAATAAATAGTATTTTTCAGTTCACTTCATACAAGCACTGCAGTGCAATGTCTATCATGAAAGTGCAACTTACAAATGTAGAATTATTTTTAACACAACTGCACGCAAAAGACAAAACAATATAAAACTTTAGAGCCTAGAAGTCAAAGCACGAAGAGGCATATGAATGTTTAACATATCTGGTATGTAAATACCTTGCAAGGCCAGCTATAACAGTTCCATGCAAACGCCTGTTCTCACTTTCAGGTGACGTAAATAAGAAATGGGCAGCATTATCTCTTGTAAATGTAAACAAATTTGTTTGTCTTAGGCCTGGTCTACACTGGGGGTAGGAGGGGCAGAAATCGATCTAAGATACGCAACTTCAGCTACATGAAGTTGACATACTTAATTCTACTCACTGCGGTGTCTTCACTGCATTGAGTCGACTGCTGACGCTCCCCCGTCAACTCCGCCTGTGCCTCTCGCTAAGGTAGAGTACAGGAGTCGACGGGAGAGCACTTGGCAGTCGATTTATCGAGTCTACACTAGACACGATAAATTGACCCCCGCTGGATCAATCGCTGCCCGCTGATCCGGTGGGTAGTATAGACATACCCTTAGCTACTGGCTGAACAAGGAGGACTGAGTGGACTTGTAGGCGCTAAAGTTTTACATTGTTTTGTTTTTGAGTGCAGTTATGTAAAAAAATAATTCTACATTTTTAAAGTTGCTCTTTCACGATAAAGAGATTT
The DNA here is from genome assembly GCF_965140235.1 of Caretta caretta. NCBI lineage: Eukaryota > Metazoa > Chordata > Testudines > Cheloniidae > Caretta > Caretta caretta. The sequence goes on along the minus strand of NC_134210.1, from coordinate 84,650,313 downwards.
CACTACAGTACTCACATGAGGTGAGATGAAAAATATTATTTCTTTTGTTTCTTACAGTGCAAATATTTGTAATAAAAATAAAGTGAGCACAGTACACTTTGTATTCTGTTGTAATTGAAATCAATATATTTGAAAATGTAGAAAAACATCCCAAAATATTTATAATAAATTTAAATTGGTATTTTACTATTAAGAATGTGTTAATTGACCGCCCTAATTCTAACCCTGACATTTCTGAACTAACAGATAAAGCAACACAGAGCTGTATTCAACATGAAATATTCCAAAGATTTTACATTGTACATGCCTCTGAATCAGACCTGCCAATGAGTCATTTTGCACATGGAAAGCTTTTTCCCTTTAAATTAAACAATATGAGAGAACCACAGATTCAAAAGTGCCAAGAGCCGCTCAGAGGAAGGGTTCATGCACCCACTTCTCCATTCCTGTTGACTGCTTCTCTCAATTTTTCATAATTTTACATTCCTGACTTCTTAATACATTCTCCTCTGCTAGAACTGGATCCACAGTGCTGAGCTAAAACAGAAAATGATCCTTGATGTATCCCCCACCCATTCACTCCCTGGATTGCTATGGCAGAGGGAGCCACGTTCCTTGTGATCTCTGCATGAAGTCTACACTGCTGCTAGTCCTTTGAGACCTCACACATCTCTTCTCCAGCCTACATCTGAGACCTTGTCTGTCATTGCATCTCTTCTCCACTCCGCTGTGTCAAGATTCCAAATCTGATTTCCCAATTTGCCCCTTCCTGGCGGCTACTCTCCCATTTTTTCCTTTCTTCCCATGCATTTTTCACACCATCATGCACACATGGACTGAACAAAAAACCTCCAGTTTATTTCCTTCCAGGGCATCCTGTTTGACCATTCTAGACTGTAAATTCCTTGAGGCGGCTACGGTCTTCACTGATTTCTTGCAGAGTGAACAGTATATTTATTACTAAGCATATGAATAATAATTACAAATAAAAATAAAAGTAACAGTAATAATGGTATATCGTATCTGTGTTCCTAAACATTAATTTGGTTGGGAGTCTGGAGAATAAAAGGTTTTAAAACTTAAAGGCTCAAGCTGTTCCTCATATTGTATAAAGAATTTAAAATATTATGCATTTAAGGCCATGGTTTAGATATTCCTGCCATTACAACTGGGGGGAGAACTGGTTGGCTGCCATGTTACCCAATACTTTAATTGGTAGCGATAGAGGAGCAGACCTACTGGATCTTTTCAGATGCATGACTTTTATGTTTGTGCTACAGTGTCTTTACAAGTAGATAACTTTTGGTAGATAAGACCTAATTGCATATTATTACGTTAATTTCAGATGTGACAAAAACACCAGACTTCATGTAGTATACAGTTCCAGCAGTGCTGTTCAACCTTACCAAAAAATGCCACCCATTCACTTCAATGGGTGGAGCACTTGACAGGGCTGGCACTGAAGAGGGAAAAGTCCCGTCCAGCAAGGAAGGAAGATACTCAATGTGGGTACCAGATAGCTCTCCCCTCCCCTACGGGAGTCTTGATCTCCCACTGGCCAACTGGGGGGAGAAGGATGCTGATTGGCCAGCATGCCCCAGCTCCCAGGATTTAACCTAGTACAGGGGCCATGTGGAGCCTCTTTCAGCTCCATTCCAGCAGCCCTGCTCTACCCATACTGACCTAGGAATGGACCTGACAGATGCTGGGCCTGGGGCTCATAGGATAAAGTAAGACCTTGTGGCCCTTGTGGGCCATGGTCCCCCGCCAGCACCTCCTGCATTCTCTGTCCCCCTCGCAGGGAGGAGGATGGCAGAACTCAGAGCGAGTTGAATCCTGGTAGGTAGGCTGAGGAGAGCCAATCCTGAATTACGGGTTATATGGTAAGGAGCATGTAACCCCCTCACTGTAATCTATTAAATACTTGGTATAAAACAGTATGGGTGATGGACAGGTAGTTCCCCTCTACTGTGTTAAAATGAATTAAAAGTTGTGACCTGCTGTTTATTCCATGAATGTGACTGTCCTCATTTTGCCGCTGTGTCCGCATCAAAACTTAAGTACGTCAACTAGCAAAGAATGGATACGCAAGTGAGCAACCAGGATTACAGGTATGAAAGAATAGGTGGAGGATGAACTGCCATCACATTAACTGTATGCAAACAGCTATTATTAAATAATTGACTTGGAGAGAAATGCGCATGATCTGAAGCCTAGCTGCGATAGTATCAACTCACATTGCTAAAATGTTAGCTGAGTAGCATGCTGGTATGTAAATATGTAGTTAACTGAAGTCAGACAAACCACCATGGCTACTGTGGAGCACTCAGTAACTAGAGCGTCAATAGTCCCCTTTGAAAATACTGACCGACAGAAAAAGGAGCTATTAATCGCTCAGGCCAACAGAACAGATCCTTAAGAAACCATAAATAGAAGAAAGAGATTGACGTAATTTCATCTTTAATGCTTTATCTGAAAGACAGCAGCATCGGATAGTACTGCTCTTTCTTTGGATTGGTTGAATTATACATTGGTCATAAAGAGTAAGACTACAGAGACAGGTCTGTGAACTGAACTCCTAACCTTTTGGTACTAAGCAATTAAAGTATACTGATAAAATCTGAAAGAGCAGTAAGTCTCATCACTAGGTTCTAGCGGTTTTGTTAGTTCATTGTGTGTGCTATATTTGTTGTTTGCATAGATAAGAAATCTCTTAGTTCGTAAGAGCTTGTATGCCATAAGCTAGTTATGAAGATTTTATTTTTTAAAAAGTCTATTCATTTTTCAATAAAAGGAAACATAAGAGAACAGCCTGTGTTTTTGCACATACTTTGCAAGGATGCAGCTATGCTTGCAAATTTCAGAAAGAAAAACAGTAGTGTAAAAATCAAGGTCCTTGCCCAATTTGGATTTAAAAACCAACCCTCTACACTAAGCACGGTATTATCCCTTCCTCTGTCAATTCCATCCCTTTCAGAATGTACTCTTTTGTGATAGAACATGAGGAAAAGTGGTCAACTTGATAGGGATTTGGGGGGTAGATAGTTTAGGCCACCTTTTATAAAAATTCTTGGGACTCCTTCTCATGAACTGGCATAGAAGTAAACATCCTGTAAGGCAGAGGCAAGATTGTCCTAGCACATGTACCAACACAGAATTCGTGATTTCTCAGTTGAACAAAAAGTCTAATCACAGGGCATACACAACTGGTAAAATAATAGTTAAATACTCATTTCAGAATTTAACTATTTCTTTAGTTCAGGGACCATCTCAGTATATGCAAATCAGTTGTAATAAATAGAGTTGATAATGTTTATGGATGTAACGCTATTAAAATATTACGCGGCATGTTTATCAGCCATACAAAAAAAAAAACCCCAAAACAGATTACATGTAAGCTCCCACTGCTTAAACACTAACCATTTTTATATTTTAAAAGAATTATTTGTAAATTATAGCTGAGGAGCAAACCTTAGGTCTTAGTTCTGTCCAATCCTTTCACTTATCAATATATATTAATCCAGGAGCTGAATTAATTTTCTAGAATTAAAATAGTAACACACCCCCTTTACCACTCACTATGTCAACCTTTGACTTAGGTTCTAACTTTATTTCAATAATATAAAACTCCCAAAAGAAAAAAAACCTTCAGTTTAATACCCCCTAATATTCTGTTCTTTTCTTCATAAAACTTTGTTGACCTTCTGTCAATTACTAACCTCTAGAACTCCCCAAACAAAGGGCCCACTGTGGGCTTTGATTCAGCTGCCAATCTGATTACTTTGCATTTGGGAAGCAGGCTATTTAGGTTGCTGAATCAGGGCCTTTAATTGAAATTCCTTTTCCAACATCTTCAGCCCTGGCAACCAATTGCAAAGTGAGCTTGGCAAACCTGTAAAGGGCGGTGAACAGTCCACAAAAGATGCAGTTAGTACTACATGATCAGTACACTGCTTTTATAGTTACAGAAGATTTAGGAGTTCTACTTTTTCTGTGACAGTTGTCATTTCACATAAAAATACAAAAGAGGGAAAATGTCTATACTTTTTGATTCAGTTGTTTGGTGCCAGAGACATTACATACAGTTCTTAGAACATACACAACACACTGTGAAGTTATCTAAACAATTATTTCAGTGTAAAAGTTGATTTTTTTGATTCCTCAGGGAAAGTATCCTTTAACATGATCTCAAGCTAAACTGACAGCAATAGGAGCTTTCACTGTTAAAATGTTAGAATTTGAGTCAGCCTTTCTACATCTGCTCTAACTTCAACAAGAGCTAACCAGCAAATTCACATGATACAAGAATGTTGAACCTAAGAGAAATGCCAACCTTACAAGTAACTAAAACTCAAGTCGGCACAACACACATCAAATAATAAGCCATTTTACTAGGGGTCAGAGAGATATATATAAGTTGTTCTCATTATTTATAAGCATCTCTCTTGGAATCATGAAACTTGAAAAAAATACATTGAAACAAAATATATATGAACTAGAGGGCTAGCTCACATTTGGGGCCAATCAACCTTGACAGTGGCTAATGCATTCACTTTTTGGTCAGAAATTTTTGCATAAAATTAAAATAAGTTTTTAAGCAATGCATGCTATATCACCTTCATACAACCCTCTCCTGTATTATCTACAAACAAGATTTCCAGGATGGACTTTTGTATAGAGGGTGCCCAATCTTCAAATGATTGCATCTTAATAGGACTTCAAAATCGCATAATCAGAGACTCAGTTGGCACTTAGGCACTCAAAAACGGAATTTGCATACATGTACTAATCTGAATGTTTGTGCTCATATGCTTATTACGATATATTAATTTGCCTATGTTTGAAAATTGATCCTCCAATATCAAATGCATGTCCCCAAAAAGAGATAAAACACCTTATTCAGTGTAGCATTAAAAAAAAAAGCTGAATCTACATAAAGCTGGAATGATCTTGATCTCCACAGGAAACCTTACCCCCACTTCCAAAAAGAAAAACCTTACAATAAAGATTTGTAGTATATCTGCTTTTTACTCATTCTCCAGGTGCCCCTACATGTAGCATCAGGTCAACGTTAAATGCAGAACCAGTCCAGCCATCTAAAATAACAATACCAGAGATTCATACACAGAGTTCAGCGAATCATCTGATTCATTCAGACTCCTCATATCATTTATGCATATTCTATACCACACAGCATTTCCAACTCCCTATCAATCTTTTGCCTTCCATTTACACAGCTCACATTTTGTGAGTTAAGCTGTTAAAATGACTTAAAATTCTTCCCTCTGCATATCATAGTTGCATCTTAAAAGTGAAAGGTCAAATGCTACATAAACCTTTGAGACACACATGGAATAAATATTTATTCCGATCTCCTTCAGAATAAAAACCTCATTGAGAAATAACAACAACACTGTGCTAGCAACTAGTTATGGTTTCATTTTTAAGTCCCCATTTTCAAATACAAATTATTTCTGAAAAAGCTGAACTATGGTATAAAAATTGTCAGTCAAAAAGATCTTTAAAAAAGGATAGGGTATAATCCAACTTGTCTGGTTTTGTTAGATTGAGAGAGAGAAGTAGAAGGTAATAGAAGACCTGAGTTCAATTCTCTGCTTTGCCACAGATTTCCTGACTGGCCCTGATCAAATTACCAGATTTTCACAGGTATTTAAGCACCTAGAGATGCAGATAGGCACCTTGTGGGATTTTCAAAAGTGTGTAGGTACCTAACTCCCACTGACTTCAAAATCTGTCCCTTAACCTCTTTGTTCCCCATCTGTAAAATAGAAATAGTAGTATTTCCTTTCCTCATAGGGAATTGTGAAGCTACATATAATACAATATGATACAAATTGTGAGGTGCTCAGATATGATGGGGGGGAGGGGACATATAAGCACCTAAGACAAGACAGCTAGAAAGATCTAGGCATGAAAATAGGGGAGGGTTCAGCAGTTAACATAATTTTCAGAGTTCTAACTGTAAAACAAGTCCTGATTTGCCAGGGACTTACTCCTCAATGAAAAGGAGTACTTGTGGCACCTTAGGGACTAACAAATTTATTTGAGCATAAGCTTTCGTGAGCTACAGCTCACTTCATCGGATGCATTGAAGTGAGCTGTAGCTCATGAAAGCTCATGCTCAAATAAATTTGTTAGTCCTTAAGGTGCCACAAGTACTCCTTTTCTTTTTGCGAATACATACTAACACGGCTGCTACTCTGAAACTCCTCAATGAAACATTTAAAGGAGTTTGGTTTAGAAACAATGAAGCTATAAAAGCAAAGAGAAGGACATGAATGAAGGTGAAAACACACTTGCTAGAGCATAGGACAGCAGGGGACCCCATCAAGAGTCCATAAACTTTATCTACTAATAGAGGCCATATTTTTCTATACTAAATGGAGAAACTATATTGTCTATGTACTCATAATAAAAAGGGGCAAGGAAAACAGGCTTTGTGAATATTAATAAAGAGATGGCCAGGGCCAAATAAAACTGTGTTTCAAGATAGTTAATAATAAAACTCTGTGGTATTTATGACATAAAACACTTGAGTCATTTAAGCCATGAAGACACGTCAAAGTCATATGTGATTTTTGCAACTTATGAACCCCTAAATTGACTAGCTATCACAAATACACACCATGTCATACGTAGAAACCATATCTATGTTAAACAGCTCTGAAGCAAAAACACACACCGCTAAGTCAATACATTCAGGAACATGTAAAAACCCTTAAACTTTGTGGGGTTTTTTGTTTTTTTTTTTTATAAAGGGAAAGACATGGAACTCAAGCTAGCTTTCATAACAGACAGTAATTATTGGTTAAGTGTTCTACTAAATAAAACCTTTTGGAAAACATGGACACATTCCAAAGCTCTTCTCCACCTCAGCTGTAAAATCTTAACTTAAAAGCACTCAACAGCAGCACTAAACACACCTGCAGCTCAAAGAACCTCAAGTTAACAAGACAATTATTCATGACGTTATCACATGATTCATTATTTTACTGCTTCTGGCTGTGAAAATAAAACAGTCTCAACCAAAAGACTAAAAATAATCATGATTTACGAGTATAACACTCCACCATTAGGAGAAAACAATTTTCATAGTTTCTCAGTTTCTCAGTTTCTAAAAAAATCATTTAAAATCCAAAAATACAAGTCCTGTGTGCAGCCTTGGGCTGAAATCTTTAAAGACCCCAGATGAGAAAAACACCCCTATTCAAGGAAGACACTTAAGCATGGGCTTAACTCTCAGCACATGCTTAAGTAATTTCCTGTATTAGGGCCAAAGTAATAACATTAGACCCTCTGTTATAGGAAGTAGGCTGAAAAGAATATAGGTCACAGTTGAGTCTGACAAAGAAAAAATATTTTATCCTAAAAGTCATTTTCACATTTTGATGGTTGATTACCATAAATTATGATGCTGCAATAACGTTAAACTTTTGGAAGACTATCAACTAGGGCTGTCGATTAATTGCAGCTAACTAAAAAAAATTAATCGTGATTAATTGCACTGTTAAACAATAGAAATTTATTAAGTATTTTTGGATGTTTTTCTACATTTTCAAATATATTTTACAACACAGAATAAAAAGTATACAATACTCACTTTATATTTTTATTACAAATATTTGCACTGTAAAAATGATAAAAGAAATAGTATTTTTCAATTCACCTCATACAAGTACTATAGTGCAATCTCTTTATCATGAAAGTGCAATTTACAAATGTAGGGTTTTTTTGTTACATAACTGCACTCAAAAATAAAACAATGTAAAACTTTAAAGGCTACAAGTCCACTCAGTCCTACTTCTTGCTCAGCCAATCGCTCAGACAAACAAGTTTGTTTACATTTGCAGGAAATAATGCTTCCCGATTCTTGTTTACAATGTCACCGGAAAGTAAGAACAGGCATTTGCATGGCACTTTTGTAACCAGCGTCGCAAGATATTTACATGTCAGATGCGCTAGAGATTCATATGTCCCCTTCATGCTTTGGCCATTGCTCCAGAGGACATGCTTCCATGCTGATGACACTCATTAAAAAAGAAGGTGTTAATTATATTTGTGACTGAACTCCTTGGGGGAGAATTGTATGTCTCCTACTCTGTTTTACCTGCATTCTGCCATATATTTCATGTTACAGCAGTCGCAGATGATGACCCAGCAAATGTTGTTCATTTTAAGAAAACTTTCACCGCAAATCTGACAAAACGCAAAGATACCAATGTGAGATTTCTAAAGATAGCTACAGCACTTGACCCAAGATTTAAGAATCTGAAATGCCTTCCAAAATCTGAGAGGGTGAGGAGTGGAGCATGCTTTCAGAAGTCTTAAAAGAGCAACACTCTGATACAGATACTAGAGAACCTGAACCACCAAAAAAAAAAAAAAAAAGTCTGCTGGTGGCATCTGATTCGGATGATGGAAATGAACATGCACTGCTTTGGATCGTTGTCGAGCAGAACCCATCATCAGCACGGACATATGTCCTCTAGAATGGAGGTTGAAGCATCAAGGGACATTGAATCTTTAGCGCATCTGACATGTAAATATCTTGCGAGGCCAGCTACAGCAGTGCCATGCGATCGACTGTTCTCACTTAAAGGTGACATTGTAAACAAGAAGCAGGCAGCATTATCTTCTGCAAAGGTAAACAAACTTGTTTGTCTGAGCAATTGGCTGAACAGGAAATAGGACTGATTGGAGTTGTAGGCGCTAAAATCTTACATTGTTTTATTTTTGAATGTAGGTTTTTTTTGTACTTGATTCTACATTTGTAAGTTGCACTTTCATGATAAAGAGATTGAACTACAATACTTGTATTAGGTGAATTGAAAAATACTATTTCCTTTGTTTTTTACAGTGCAAATATTTGTACTAAAAATAAATATAAAGTGAGCACTGTACACTTTGTATTCTGTATTGTAATTGAAATCAATATATTTGAACATGTAGAAAATATCCAAAAATATTTAAATAAATGGTATTTTACTATTATTTAACAGCTTGATTAATCATGATTAATTTTTTTAATCGCTTGTCTGCCCTAATATCAACATCTTGTAACTATCTTCCAAAAATAAAAAAAATTACATCAGTCTGAAAAGAAGGGGTGGCTTGAGTGCTAGCCAATCTACTCTCCTACAAATAGCAAGTGCAAAGTATTATACAGTACTCAAGAAACGAAAAGCTTTTTTAAAAATGGTAAAATATTCATGGGTAAGCACTTACCATCTCTATCTTACCAATACAGAATTTGAAATAAAGACAAATTAGCACTAAAATTTTTAAACCTGTGAGCCTAAAGTTAAATATTAATTGAAGTAATGTAAGCACCTAAATAAAACGTGATTTTTCAGAGGTGCAGCGTACTCAAAACTTCCTAATGCACTGTAGTACAATATTTATTCTCAAGTAGTTTAGTGGATGCTTAGAATTATTTTCTTTGAAATCAGCTGACATGGCAATGCTAGACAAATTCCATGCAGACAAACAGGCAGATGTGCGTTATTACCACCATGTTTGGGCTTGTCTTCACTAGAAAATTAGGTCATTTTAGAACACAACTTTGCAAAGTCATGTTAACAAACACAATGGGATTGTGACCGTTGTGTTTAAAACTTCATGTCAGCTGATCCCAGATCAACCTTACTTCAACCATAGGTTTACTCATGACCAGCTGACGTGATGGTTAAACATAACGTTTCTGGATTTGTAGATTGCAAAGTTGTGTATAACACTGCATTAGTTAATATGACTCCTCAAGGTGATGTTCTAACAAGACAATTTTCTAGCGAAGAGAAGCTTTTAAATACAACTACTGCTTATAGTTTCTACATATACAAAAGGTGGCCACCTCTCTCCCTTGCTAGGGATAACTGTACAGAGGTGAATGAAACTGGATGGCTCTGGAAAATGGGATAGAGTCTCTGTGAAACATGCCACCAGTCTGAACAGAATTCAGGTAAGCAACATCTGAAAGTCATTACCATTTTGGTGGATTTGTGTGGTCTAGGTGAAACAAACTGTTCTAGTTCCTACAGCATATGTATTCTCATCACAAAAACTGAAGTACTATTGCAATTGATGTTAACTGGCATCACTGTTGACCGTTTCAGTGCAGCCCAAAGGCTGTGTTAGCACAGAGACTCAGGGCTGGGATAGAGGTGCATGAGCAGGTAAGCTTGCAGTACTATTCTGTGCTGTAACTGCGTTGTGGACAGAGAACTTCTCAGTCTGCATGCAGTCAATCTGAACTTTCACAAGCAGTCATGGATGGTTTTTAAAAAAATAAAAAATAAAAACAAAACTAAAGTGTGTTTAGTGTGTGGAATCTGAATTCCCAGGTAGGGAGGATTCAGGAGTAGAGCTCGTCAAAATTCTTCAATTTTTAAAAACATAAATAAAAATTTTAACAAAATCAGAAAAAAAAAACATGAACATTATTTATACCGGTTTTTCAGTCAGCTTCTTCTAATGTTTGGGTTCACTGCACCCAAATTACTATATTTTGATGGCAATTACATTCTCTTTTGAATGGGCTTTCTTTCCAATCCAAAAATGCACACAAAAACTATTCTTAGTGCACATCCCACAGTCCTGCACGTACATATTGGGGCACCAGGGCTAGTGGTATTATCTTTAGAAAATAAGAACAAGGACCTTGCAGGTACACTCCCTGTTCAGGCATAGTCAGTGCTGCATTTCCTATTTGCCAGTCTTTGAGTGCTGCTTCGGAAACTGCCACACTGCACCACTTTCTCAAGCAACCAAACTACCTCTGTGTTTTCTGGGGAGCTATAGGGGGATGAGTTTTTAAACTCAACACAGCTCAGCCTACTTTCAGCACTGAGCTCAGGTTCACATGCTGTTTAACTGTTCTAGGCAGGACAAGTGCTTCCTTCTCCCACTGAAGAACCTGTCTGAGCTCTCTGATTAAAACTGAGAAAGGATAAACAATCTCCACATGAGAAATTCCTGTTTCTCCTCCTTCTCAAGCCTCCCTTAAAAGCTACAGGAATGATTCATAGCTCAGCAACCTAAAACAGAGCTGCTGCCAGTTACTCTTAATATATTTATTTTAATTGGTAGAGCTATAATAAAAAACTTTTTTACGCTACAAAAAGACAAAATTTACTGAGCTTCATTCTTTCCTCAAAATAAAACACTAAAGCAAGTAACTGAATGGTGGGAGTATACCCAGCTGGAAACACTTGCAGCTTTCAGTGGGTGGACAGCATGCAACCAAAACTAAAATCTGGTCACAGTTCCACAGATTCTAGCCAACAAGCTCATTCTCAACAATACACTGATGTACTTCTGCTGAGCTTGCCTGAATGCAAAGGGCACAGTTTCCTAAATCAGCATGTGGGCACATGCAGGCACACGCACTTGTGGGTGGGTTTTCAAAAGCGTTGGCAGTTTGAGCTGAATTGCGACATTTTCTCTAAGTCAGGCAGGGAACACCTATAACTCATTATCCAGTTACATGACTGCAACTCATGTTAATCACAAGCAGTTCATCTGTAATCACATTATGATGATCTACTCTTAATAGCATCATTTAAGGAAGTCGCCACACTGTCACATTAATGAATTGGCAAAGTAAATGGCTATCCAGAAAGTGACAGCTACTGAAAATGCAGTTCAACTCAGAAAATGATTGTAAAACTGGCACTTTCTTACTCAAAAGGTCTGTTCCCTGTGCATACTTGTATCTGCTTCCTTTACTGTGTAAAACATGCTTTACTATTTTAAATTCCTATTACCACTGTAAAGCCAACACAACTTTAGGACAGTGAGCTTCATAAAATAATTTATGAAGTTTTGATCACAGAATTTCCATTGTTGTTGATACATAAGCCAGAAACACATCTTGACCTTTAGATTCCAAGGTGAGAACTGAAAATCAAAGAAAAAAAAAACCCCACATCTAATAAACTGAGTAAATTTGATCTTGAAGTCAGTCACATTCAAACACAGAACACCACATGCATGTTTTTACACTCATTTCCATTGTATTACTGTAGTTTAATTAAGGCCACTTAATTTCAACACATGCAACAAAAACTGATGTCCATGGAAAAAAGTGTTCTAAACATATTCATACACAGAAGTGGAACAAGCTGTGCTCTATTATACCCCAGCAGTATTTACTCATGTAAAATTGATTGGTTCCACCCTTAAATTATGAAGTCCACAAAAGTAGACACCAAGGCCAAGCAACTGTCAGATACACCCAACAGTACTCCTAACAGTTCTGAAATATGACACAGTTTCACTTATCTTTGGCATTTGAATGGGATTTTGTTTTCAAGACATTTGTGAAACAGAATACTATCCACAGTGAGAATACAAAGTGAGCAAAGATATGCATTTCATCTTAATGCATTTAAATAAAATGTCTACACTTCAAAATATAGATGATATATATATTATAGGCGCTTTACAATCCCACAGGTATTTATGTACACACCTTAACTGTCACTTTTAGATTTGATCCATTTACTTACAACCACTGTTTACCTAATCAAAAAGGACAGGTGTGGTTTTCATTATCCTTAAGCAAATATTTGCACAAGTAATACTTATTTGTGTGATACATTACAATAAAGTTACGCAAGTAAGAGTAAAAAAAACACCAACCCACTTCTCTTGCAAACGAATACTTTATAACAGCTAGGGGCAACTGCCAAAGGAATTGTTCCAAGCATGTAAGCAATCAAGTTCCTTTACATTAGTTATAGGTATCTTTTAAAGTTTAGGATATAGAAAAGGGTACAGGTTGGTAGATCTAATATACAGGAAAGCACACAAGAACCAATAGCGCTTCTTTATATCCAGGCACTAAACAGAACAGTGTTAACAGATTATGTGACTGTAGGCCCTCGGAGGACATGAGGTAATGAGGCTTCATGTGGATTGGCGCACTCCATGTATCTGATATTTGTAGAAGCAGCATGGTTATCTTGTGCAATGGAAAGTGAGAAAGCTTAGGGGGTAAGGATGCAGCAAAGGTTTCAACAGCAAATTATCTCAGTTCTTATAAAACACCTAGGAATATGAATCCAGTCAGGTTATTCAATTAACTAAACATTTCAAAGCCTTTCTTGGGAGAGTGATGTCATGGGAGGAGATTACTGGATAGCTCAGGGTATTAATGAAATACAACAGACTATCACTTCTAGTTAGGGTGGCCAGACATCACCAGGGCTGTTCAAGTCAATTCTGTGAAACTAGGGGTTTGTTCTGGTTTGTACATCTCACCTGGTCACCTTCTCTGTGCTTAGTGAGTGGTCTCGAGCCCAGCTGTACCTGTATCTATCGGATTGTGAATTATGGTGCTTTCCCAAGTGAGTTCCATAATCCATAGTGTGACAGTGCAGCATAATCAGTGAGGAGTTTGCCAGAAGGCAGAAAGGTGACACGTTGGGGTTAGCATACAGCTGAGGCTCAGATAAGGAACATGAAGCAGGAGATCATAGCAGCAGCACCCAGGCTCCATAAAGGTAGAGGAAAGGGTGGGTCATAAGAGAGTGGGAGGGTAGCTGGCTGACAAGGGAGGCTGAAAAGCAATGGACTCTTCCTCCAATGTCAGAAAACTTTGCAACTCACATCACCCATCACCATCAACACTCCAGTAATAGGTTTCTCATCTTAAAAACCTGTTCACTAGCTGAGGTTGGGAATAAAAAGTAGGCAGCTGATGGCTGCTATGGCTGCTTCCTGGTAAATGAGCATTTGCATCACAAAAGACTACCATCAAAACTAGCAATAACTGGCACTCGTTAGCAGTCTCGTAGAGGTGCCAACATTTAGCAGTCAGAAATGATCCCTCAGAGACATGCAGGGTTCAATTATACTGTCAAGGCAGAAGGGGTGAGGGAGGTTTACAATACCTGGCACCCAAAAAGTGACTTTTAACAACACAAAAGTTGTCTCCAAGGCTGTCATACTTGAATTTCTCAGCACCAAGGGTTTTTTTTTAAGTGATGTTACTTTCATTCATTTTGTGAACTTACAAACTATTTCATTGTCCCTAATTGGGGGATGGACAGAGGCAAATGTTTACATTCTGATCTAAATAATAAACCACAGCCAAATTGTGAAGATCTTTTTGGTGGGAGGGACTATAATTTGTTGCATTGGGTATTTGCTGGCATTGTAATAAAATATGAGGGCATTGCTGCCATGTAATTTGTGTACTTTGGGGAAATATTTTAAAAATTCTGTTCAAAGCATTAAACAAAAACATACCATGTTAATCAGTGTTATGGGACTGAAGAAATGCGTGTCTGAAAAGATCAGAATGACCATTTGTCTGCACTGCACTTTCTGCCATGAGATAAGAAGTTACGATGCACTAGAAAAGCTCCTCTAGACTTTCCATTACATGATGGTTCTCAGTTTTTCTACAAAGCAGCTGACATGAAAGAGACTTTGTGATTTACAATACTGCTGTATGGATGTAGATAAGATCCGGTCAAAGATCTAACACCAAGAATTCTGTACTACTCCTAAAATGGGTTCTCAAATATTTAAACTATGACCCAGAAACTCAAAAGATGGATATATTCTCCTCTGACCTTGTTTTATTCTTTTGCTGGCTCTGTTCTTCTCTGTTCTGTTTCTGTGCCCCTTTAGTGTAGATTAATTTGAAATAGCTAACCTGATTTGCTTGACAGAATAAGCATTGTATTTCTAATAAATTAAGAAGTGCTCTGCTCAATTATGTGTTTGTCCATTAGTGTCTCTTAGCTTCATAGCATGGGTTCGATAAATGAGGCATCTCTTTTGCTCATTTGATGATTCATCTAAGAAAAACATCAGTGGGAGAAGTTATTAAGATACTTAAGAGTCAAATGTCAAGTAACACTTCAAACGTTTTAAAAAGAGCAGTTAACTTCAGATTATATAAAAACGTAAAAGGTGCTATCTGCACAAACCTCTTGTTAAACTAAGACTCACAACTAAGTAAAAAGCTGGACACTACATGGTTGTATGCATCAAAATGACTGGAATCGCCATGTTCTAATGAACTTCTCCAATTACCTGCAATAAAGTTGAAGGCAGTCAAAATTCTTACCTCACTTCCCTCAAGAAATAATTTGATAAAATAAAGGCAAACTCGTTCCTTTATATATATTTTTTCCTGTATAGGCAGATTATTGATAAAACATAGGCAAAACTTTGTACCAGAAATAAGTAACAGTCACTTTGAACATACAGACATGACTTATGAGTTTAAAAAAAAAAAATGAAAGGAACCCAAACATATTCACTTATATACAAGCAACAAAAATGACTGCAGAATATCATTATTCAGCATTTATGTTTACACACAAACACACACACAGAGCTACGTGAAAAAAATCAGAAAATAACCTAAAGTTTACAGCTGTTGTATAAGACAAAAAAAAGATGCTAAAAATAAAATGGCCTGGCACTGCAGTTCTTGCATATTCAAAATTTGCATTGATATGAACAGAAGTCTGAGTACGGAACAATAACTTATTTGAGTCCTTAACTGGACTAAATCCCCTTCCAGGAATGGGTATACAAAATGGGCAAAGTAGAATAAAATAATGACAGAGTTCCATAGCATGTAATAGTTGAGTTGAAACATATCCTATCCCAGTCACACCGTCACAACTCAAGTCCTAACGGGCAACAGAAGAGTTGAATTCCTTTATCAGTATCCAATTTTACTCTCTTTACCAATTACCGTTTCATGGGACAAAAGGTCAGAGGAACTGTTCTCCAGTCATATTAACTTATTAAACAACTCCATAAACAAAAGAAGCAATGTATATACATTCTTATGTTGCTAAAGCAAGGCCTTTAAGGGGATTACAAATGACCTTATTGATCTGAGTCATGAAAAAGTGATCTTGGTGTACTCATAATTTATGGTCAAACTTAATTCATTTGGAAAGGTTCTTTGTGGCTTTAGTTTAGCACATAAAATTAAATCTCCTACTTTATTAAATTTTGATGTGCATGTTTTTTGTTGATTTAAAGCAAAAGGAGCCATGATAGGCTGGCTATTAATAGAGCTCCAGCATGCTATTACTAATCAAGTCACTAATCAAAGAGGAATTAAATGCATGTATTCATTTTGCTACTCATTAAAAGACACAGACTCAACATCAACACCAAGGCCTAAGCTACATAGTTTTTGCACCATGTAATTATATTGATATAAAACCTAAAATTGTTAGATTGGTGTAACAACATGTAGAATAAGTTATATTTATTTAAAGTATCAATGATAGGCAGGGTCTGTAGGGTCTAGACCCAAGGATGCCCCAAGATCTATGGGATTTCCCCCTTGATAAACAGTTCCTATTTTACATTAAAGAGGAACTACACTGATGCAGTGAGGTTAAATAAAGCCCGATATTAGCTTTACCTACCTTCCTAAGTCTGATATTTTCTCCCCTTGACTTCATTGAATTTATAGCTACATAGCTACACTGTACACTACACACTAGTATAGAAACACCACAGCGAACATACTGAAAAATATTACAGGATACGCTGCTGATGTCCAACATTCAATACAAATACTTTCATCACCAATAAACTTTCCTTTGTAAAGGTCCAGAACCAATAGCATAATGATTTTACTCTTTTTCAAAATGATATTTGGAAGGGGAGATGAAGTTAGAGGCCCAGGCAAGCTATAACAGAGCAAAGAGCCAATGATGAAGCAGAGATTTGCAGGGTGAACTATCATAAAGTGCAGATAACCCTATCAGAATGTAGGCATATTCACTGAAATAAACTGGGACTGTAAATCTGATTGACAAAAAATTAGGACCTTCTGAGGGGAATACTCATGGAGTAAGGTATTCAATTGGTGCACTTCTCTCTCTCCAATATTCACTTGTGGCACATAACAAGCTGGTCATCTATGGTTTCATTTTGGTTGTGGGGTTCAGTGTGTTGGTGGCTTGTGATATATAGGCAGTCACACTAGATGTCCTGGTGGTCTCTTCTGGCCTTTAAGTCTGTGAACATGAATAAAGGTGGCAGAATCTAGCCCAGAGGTGGGCAAACTACGGCCTGGGGGCCGCATCTGGCCCCCCAGACATTTTAATCCAGCCCTTGAGCTCCCACCAGGGTCCGGGGCTTGGCCTGCTCCGGTGCTCCAGTCGGGGAGTGGGGTCTGGGGCTTGCCCCACTCTGCACGGCTCCCAGAAGCAGCGGCATGTCCCCCCTCTGGTTCCTATGCATAGGGGCAGCCACGGGGCTCCGTATGCTGCCTGTGCCCCAAGCGCCGCGCCTGCAGCTCCCATTGGCTGTGCAGGCAGCACACAGAGCCACCTGGGTACGCCTCCGTGTAGGAGCCGGAGGCGAGACATACCGCTGCTTCTGGAAGCTGCTTGAGGTAAACTGCTGCCCAGAGCCTGCATCCCCAGCCCCACCCCAGAGCCCATACCCCCAGCCAGAACCCTAATCCCCACCCCAACCCCACACCCTAACCCCCAGTTTTGTAAGCATTCATGGCCTGTCATACAATTTCCATACCCAGATGTGGCCCACAGGCCAAAAAATTTGCCCACCCCGATCTAGCCCATCATTTTATTTCAGAGTTTTTTATTTTGTACTATTAAATATTATACAGGTTTTGATCTTGATTACACATAGGATTTGTGCCTGTGAGATTTAAAAAAACATACTACACTCCATACTTAAAAACAAGAGTTCATCAAAACTCAAGAAGAAAAACAAATTAGAGTCCCACTGGAAACTCCTGTATTAATTCCTCTGTTCTATGCTGTTGATGGTCTATACAAGTAAGCTTTTAAGACAGGTGGAAAAAGCTCTGCATTGATTGTGTGACTGACAAATCTCTTTTCACTTTATATTTCATGTAGTAGTTTGAAAGTGTGCTTCTTGATATTAAACTTGTGGGTGGTTGTTGCTACAGTTAAGAATGTGTTTACATTTTATTATAAATAAGAAAAAGGTTTTGTCACAGATATTATTAGTAAAAGTCATGGACAGGTCACTGACAACAAAAATTCACAGAAGCCTGTGACCTTTCCCTGACCTTCACTACAAATATCCCTGACAAAATGGGGAAGCGGATTCAGCACCCACTGCTGCTGGGGGTTCTGGGGGTCCATCCCCCCCCACCACTGAACTGAGGGGGAGCTCCAGGGTACCCCTGTTCATGGGCACTGGGCTGCTGTGAGGTCCCCTCACCCGCCACTGTGGCTGGGCAGCTGCAGGATCCTCCCACCAGGGCAGTGGCTGAGAGCTGCCCGGGGGTGGGTGGTAGGGGGATGGCTGGGAGCTCCAGCCCTGGGGCAGAAAATGTCAGGGAGTTCAATGGAAGTCACAGATTCCATGACTTCTGTGACATAATCATAGCCTTAATTATGAACACAGTTTCCTGCCCTCTCCCCCCGCCCCCGCCTCAGAGGTTTAAATCCAGGCCATTTTAACTCACATCAAGCTGAAGCTTGTCAGGAGATCCGGGTGCAATACCCAGCTTTCACACTGACTTCCTGTGTGACCATGGACAAGTCAGCAAATCTCTCTGTGCCTCATTTCCCCATCGGTAAAATTGAGATACTTCCTTACTTCTGCTCTTTGTCTGTCTTGTCTATTTATATTGTAAGCTCTTAGGGACAGCGACCATCTCTTATGATGTGTTTGTATAGTGGCTAACACAGTGAGTCCTACACGTGGTAGGGGCCCCAAAGTGCTTCTAGTATAAAAATAATAAATAATCACAATAGTCAAAATATTCCATAAAATGGGCCACTAATTCCCAGTAGGAGTTGTAATACTTCATATTTCGTAAACATTAACGTTTTTCAGCAAGGTGGAAGAGTTAGCGGACAAGGTTATATAACTGAAGACCAATTTCAGTTGCAATTCCCAAGTGCAGAGAATGTCTCAAAATCCTCAAATGAAAACCAAATTAAGAACATACTTAGTGGTGGTGTCAGAAGTTGCTCCACAATAGCTACCATCAGGGCCGTCCCTTGGGGTTGCGGGGCCCAGGGCAGAAGTGACGGATTCATCTTTTTTGGGACCAACAACACTGGTCAATTGCACTGGGCCTCAAAAGCGCGGGGCCCGGAGCAGCCGCCCCAATTCGCCCTACCCAAAGGACAGCTCTGGCTACCACAAAGATGTAAATATATCAGAAATCAAAGAATAGGTGACTTTTACTTGAACTAAGCAAGAGTGTTCTTTGCTGCATAAATAAAGTACTTAAATACAAAAGAAAGAGAATCTGACAAAGAAGATCTATTAGTGCTCTTTGCCAGGTTTCCTATTCCTGTGAACAGAAGGAAGCCTGGTCTAGCATACATTGGTGAAACTGATTTAAGACCTGGGATCAGAACTGTTGAACAAAGAACAGGACCACCTATGTATCGGTCTGATTTAACTCCCAAAGACATCAATCGGAACTGGATCAAGTGCTATTTGAGCACAAAGTCTGGACACATTCGTGCCAGTAGACTGCCGTGTAAATCAGATTTATCGTCCTATAAGAGTGGGTAACCATATGACTGACTGAATAAACTGAGGGAAAGTGCCTGGGTTTTGTGACACATCATGATTATTTTTCTTAAAATGGATCGCCAGATACAACTAATCACTAGGCACAACCACCCATATCCCAGTCACTGACAATTCCTATCAACATACTGCTTTATATTCATAATGGGACCAATCCATCTCTTAAAATCAATCCCTTTACATCAAGTTATAACTTCAGGGTTTTTTTTATATCTATGTATTATCATGGGCTATATCCCTACAGCACCTCAGTACCTCCCTCATCCCCAACATCCCTCTCTGGCTGACTCTTTGGAGTGTAGGGTGCAGTCTCCTGGGTGTAAGTCCTAGGGCTGCAATTCCCTCACTTCAAGGCATAACCTCAGTCCAAGACGAAAACAAGGGCAAACAAAATAATCCTGCAGCCCACAACATGGGTCAGGATAGCTGTGCTGTTCCTCATAACGCAGCCTCTCTGAAGGGCATTCCTATCCCCCTTTGTGTCTAATAGCCCCAGGCTGAGCACCCTGGCTCTAATGAAAAGGAAGCAAAGCAAAGATAAGATAACCCCTCTACCTCTCCGGTGGAACCAGGTAGCAGAGGCTTGTCAGCAGCTTGCTGGGCAGGCAGCCCTGCTCTAGGGGGCTATGTAGATTTGCTTCCCTCCAAGTACTGCCCTCCACTGGGCTTAGACTCTCTCTTTTAAGGATCTGCCCCTCTCCAGGTGCCACAAGTTGGGGCTCATTGTGCTCAGAGGAGCTCTAATTCCTTCCTGACCAGGGTGGGAACCTGTCCCACTACATAACCTGCCCCTCAAGATGGAATTCTGGTTCCCCTCACCCCCCCCATGTTCATTCCCTCATTTCCCACAAAAAGACATTTGTATTGTTGTGTTTTGCTCTGTCACAATGTTGCACCCTAAAACTATAGCGCTGAAGAACTAAGTGCCATTGCATAATTCAGGAATATGTTCCTTTCATTGTGTTTAGCCAACGGAATAGGCATGGTCTGTAATGAAGGAAAAGGGGTTACCAAGTAAATAATACCTAAGGGACTCTATGGTTCATTTGACTGAGAGTGCCTCCTTTTCAATCACAGAGTAGGCCATCTCCTTGGGGAACACCTTCCTATTTAGATACAAAACTAATGAATGCTCAGCATTCATCTCCTGCAACAGTACCACACCAGGCCTACCTCTGAGGCATCCATCTGTAAAATAACTCCTTCGAGAAATTTGGATTGAAAAGACAATGAGGCGTCCTTGTGGCACCTTAGAGACTAACAAATTTATTTGGGCATAAGCTTTTGTGGGAGATAAACCACTTCATCAGATGCATGCAGTGGAAAATACAGTAAGCAGGTATAAATATACAGCACATGAAAAGATGGAAGTTGCCTTACCAAGTGTGGGGTCAGTGCTAATGAGGCCAATTCAATTAGGGTGGAAGTGGCCCATTCCCAACAGTTGACAAGAAGGGGTGAATATCAACAGAGGGAAAATTACTTTTTGTAGTGACCCAGCCATTCCTAGTCTTTATTCAGGCCTAATTTGATGGTGCCAAGTTTGCAAAATTAACTCCAAAGTTCTGCAGTTTCTGGTTGAAGTCTCTTTTGGAAGTTTTTTTGTTGAAGAATGGCGACTTTTAAGTCTGTTATTGAGTGTTCAGGGAGATTGAAGTGCTCTCCGACTGGTTTTTAAATGTTACAATTCTTGACGTCTGATTTGTGTGCATTTATTTTTTTGCGTAGAGACTGTCAGGTTTGGCCAATGTACGTGGCAGAGGGGTATTGCTAGCACATGATGGCATATCTCACACTGGTGGATGTGCAGGTGAACGAGCCTCTGATAGTATGGCTGATGTGATTAGGCCCTATGATGGTGTCCCCTGAATAGATATGTGGACACAGTTGGCAACGGGCTTTGTTGCAAGGATAGGTTCCTGGGTTAGTGGTTCTGTTGTGTGGTGTGTGGTTCCTGATGAGTATTTGCTTCAGGTTGGGGGGCTGTCTGTAAGCAAGGACTGGCCTGTCTCCCAAGATCTGTGAGAGTGATGGGTCATCCTTCAGGATAGGTTGTAGATCCTTGATGATGCGTTGGGGAGGTTTTAATTGGGGGCTGAAGGTGATGTCTAGTGGCGTTCTGTTACTTTCTTTGTTGGGCCTGTCCTGTAGTAGGTGACTTCTGGGTACTCTTCTGGCTCCGTCAATCTGTTTCTTCACTTCAGCGGGTGGGTATTGTAGTTGTAAGAAAGCTTGATAGAGATCTTGTAGGTGTTTGTCTCTGTTTGAGGGGTTGGAGCAAATGCAGTTGTATCGTAGAGCTTGGCTGTAGACAATGGATCGTGTGGTGTGATCTGGGTGAAAGCTGGAGGCATGTAGGTAGGAATAGCTGTCAGTAGGTTTCCGGTATAGGGTGGTGTTTATGTGATCATCGCTTATTAGCACCATAGTGTCCAGGAAGTGGATCTCTTGTGTGGACTGGTCCAGGCTGAGGTTGATGGTGGGATGGAAATTGTTGAAATCATGGTGGAATTCTTCAAGGGCCTCCTTCCCATGGGTCCAGATGATGAAGATGTCATCAATGTAGCACAAGTAGAGTAGGGACATTAGGGGACGAGAGCTGAGGAAGCTTTGTTCTAAGTTAGAGATAAAAATGTTGGCATACTGTGGGGCCATGCGGATACCCATAGCAGTGCCACTGACTTGAAGGTATAAATTGTCCCCAAATCTGAAATGGTTATGGGTGAGGACAAAGTCACAAAGCTCAGACACCAGGTTTGCCGTGACATTATCGGGGGTACTGTTCCTAATTGAAAAGGATTCACTCCTGGCAAAACCAGTTCTTCAAGGGGCTATAGGCCTTTTTCAAAGTGGTCGCTCCAGTGGATCTTCCTCAAACTACAGCCTTTTATTAGGTAGCTAGAAGAGTCGCCATGGTGGTGAAACCAGGGACAGATCGCTGTAATAGGCGGGCAACTGAAGGACGTGTCTTATCTGTTTTTTTTTGTTTTAAGAATGGGATGTGCTGACAATGCCTGCACTTTGCTAACTAGTGGCCTAAAGTGGCCTCTTCCTATATATAACCGAGGCAGGTAACTTCTTTATTTGCCAATTTCCATTTGGCCAGATTGGCTGAGAGACCCGTTTCAAGCAAGGACTGGAGAACAGTTTGTACTTGTTGCATGTGATCACCACAGTTGGCACTATATATAGCTTTATTGTCCAAATATGCAGTGGCATAGGGCTGAGGAGGCCTGAGCACCACTGAACGTTGAAACATTGTGGTTGCTCAAATGTAAGCCAAAGAGCATTGACCTGTAATGAAAGAGATAAAAGGTTCAGAAGGCTGTGTTTTCTTACAATGTGGGTGACAAAGGGATCTGCACTTTTGTAAGATCTGAAGTACTGATATATTTGGCAGCCCCTAGCCACTCCAATGGGTCATCCAGTTGTGGCATCGAGTACGCCTCACACTTAGATGTCATATTAACTTTTTGGAAGCATGCAGAAGCATATTGAGCCATTGGTTTTGGGTGAAATACAATGGGACTTTGTCAGTCATTTCAGGACTCCTCAACTACTCCTTGATCCAGGATAGTCTATAACTCCTCACAGACTGTCTTCCACATCTTCCAAGGTAGGGGGCTGAGGATTACCTCCAACTTGTCTTGAAGCGATAGTATACGAATTGGCTCTTGACAGCTACAGAGAACACACTGGGAAAGGAGCAATGAGATATAAAATTTGGGCTCTTTGTTCTGGTGGAAGTTCACCCACCCATCTGCACTTGTGCTGACTCTTGGTGAATGGGTGCTTGAGCACCTTACCTGCCAGAGCTGGAGTTAATATCATCCCCTCTCTGGTTTTCCAAGGCTTGAGCAGGTTTCACATGGTACAACTTAGTTTCTTTCCACCTCCCAGAAAAATAGATCTCACTTTCTACCAGGCAAAACTGATGGATCTCTTCAAAAAGTCCTTGCCATCTGTGAGCAATCTGAGTTCCAGTCTGCTCCTCCCGCTGTAAGCACTGCTAGCAATGGTCCTTAGTTTTTGTGCTACCACTCATGGCCAGGCTCTCGGGACACATTTCCAAGCAGAAGCACAGCTAGTGGTATATCTGATACTGAGAAAGTCCGGAACGGCAGCCTTCACCAGTGTAGAATCCTGCAGAGACACAGGACCAAGCCCCTGCCTGGAGTGGGCCAGCAAAGTAGGGCCAGCACAAGGGCTCATTTCTCTGGAAGACACGGCCACCCACTCAAAAGAAGTCAGAAAGAGAGGTCAGCATGAGGCCCCAGATTAGTCAGCTTCATGGGTACTGATGGGAGTACAGGCCCTGGGCTCACAGCTCCAGCCATTGGATCCTGGGCTGCCTCGGCCAGATGTAGCCTCATCAGTAACTGCTGTACCTGGTTTTGTTACAGGTCTTTTGGCTAGGTCACCATCTCATGCAGCAGCTATTGGGTCACTTGGTGCTATTCTTGAGTGGCCCACAGTTGCAACAGTTGCTGCTGGCACTGCTCTACTGGGTTGCCTGTTATCGCTGGCTCTCTCAGCCACTTGAACTCTGGATCTATGCTGTTTAGGTTCTTTCATGCATGGGCTTTCAATCTGCCTTTGATTTACTCTTGCATGAGGAACGGAAAGTGAATGCCTGCATTCTCCAGCATGTGTCACAGGCTGTCCCTCTCTAGAGGGACTCTCTCATCCCCAACATTTCTCTCAGGCTGTAGGTGTTGCTCTAGCCTTCACGACACGACTGCAACCCAAGACAAAAGAGGGCAAACAAAATAATTCAGTGCCCACAAAACAGTCTTGGCACACCCTGCTGCTCTGTGCAAAGCAAGAATCATCACACTGAAATAAATCAATGAGGGCTTACATAAATGTTCTGGTTCCATGTGGTCCCCACCTGTGGCTGCTGCCAAACCCTTCAGGAGGATTCCACAGAGCTGTCATCAAGATGATAGGGTCAACATTGCACACATCAGTAAATTGTAGGGCTGTCAAGTGATTAAAAAAATTAATGATGATTAACCGCTCTGTTAATAATAGAATACCATTTATTTAAATATTTTGGGATGTTTTCTACATTTTCAAATATATTGATTTCAATCATAACAGAATACAAAGTGTACAGTGCTCACTTTATATTTATTTTGGATTACAAATATGTGCACTGTAAAAAACAAAGGAAATAGTATTTTTCAATTCACCTCACACAAACACTGTAGTGCAATCTCTATCATGAAAGTGCAACTTACAAATGTAGAATTATGTACAAAAAATAACTGAATTCAAAAATAAAACAATGTAAAACTTTAGAGTGTACAACTCCAATCAGTCCTACTTTGTGTTCAGCCAATCACTCAAACAAGTTTGCTTACATTTGCAAGAGATAATACTGCCTGCTTCTTGTTCACAATGTCACCTGAAAGTGAG
The DNA here is from genome assembly GCF_965140235.1 of Caretta caretta. Taxonomy (NCBI): domain Eukaryota; kingdom Metazoa; phylum Chordata; order Testudines; family Cheloniidae; genus Caretta; species Caretta caretta. Next base: position 84,625,332 of record NC_134210.1, on the reverse strand, counting down.
ACTGTTGTAGTGACATGGCACTGTTGTAGCTGGCATTGCAAGATATTTACATGCCAGATGTGCTAAAGATTCATGTGTCCCTTCATGCTTCAACCACCATTCCAGAGGACATGCGTCCATGCTGATGATGGGTTCTGCTCGATAACAATCCAAAGCAGTGCAGACCAATGCATGTTCATTTTCATCATCTGAGTCAGATGCCACCAGCAGACTGTTTATTTTCTTTTTTGGTGGTTTGGATTCTCTAGTATCTGTATCAGAGCATTTCTCTTTTAAGACTTCTGAAAGCATCCTCCACACCTCACCCCTCTCAGATTTTGGAAGACACTTCAGATTCTTAAACCTTGGGTTGAGTGCTGTAGCTATCTTTAGAAATCTCACATTGGTACCTTCTTTGTGTGTTGTCAAATCTACAGCTAAAGTTAAAATGTTCTTAAAATGAACGTGCTGAGTCATCATCTGAAACTACGATAATATGGAATATATGGCAGGATGCAGGTAAAATAGAGCAGGAGACATACAATTCTTCCCCAAGGAGTTCAGTCACAAATTTAATTATCGCATTTTTTTTTTAACAAGCGTCATCAGCATGGAAGCATGTCCCCTGGAATGGTGGCCTAAGCACAAAGGGGCATACGAATGTTTAGCATATCTGGCTCAAAAATACCTTGCAATACCGGCTACAAAAGTTCCATGTGAATGCCTGTTCTCACTTATGGGTGACACTGTAAATAAGAAGTGGGCGGCATTATCTCTGGTAAACAAACTTGTTTGACTTGGCAATTGGCTGAACAAGAAGCAGGACTGAGTGGACTTGTAGGCGCTAAAGTTTTGCATTGTTTTGTTTTTGAGTGCAGTTATGTAACAAAAAACCCCTACAATTGTAAGTTACACTTTCACAGTAAAGACATTGCACTACAGTACTCATATGAGGTTAATTGAAAAATACTGTCTTTAGTTTATCATTTTTACAGTGCAAGTATTTGTAATCAAATAATATAAAGTGAGCACTAAACACTTTGATCTGTGTTGTAACTGAAATAAATATATTTGAAAATGTAGAAAAACATCCAAAAATATTTAATAGATTCCAATTGGTATTCTATTGTTTAACAATGTGATTAAAACTGCAATGAATCAAGATTAATTTTTTTAATCACGCTTAATTTGAATTAATCGCGTGAGTTAACTGTGATTAAATCGACAGCCCTAGTAAATTGCCATAGGTATGCCTGGGTGGGGGAGAGAAGGGAAAGAATGCCCCGGGTAGTGCAGAGCCCTTCAAATCTGCCTTATATCCAAGGATATCCGCATCTGCAGACTATGTTTGCGAATCATGAATCGAATGCAGATACAGATGTATCGACCCAGGGCTCTAGAGATCTGGTCATTCCCTTAGGTCCCTCCTATCCTCTGTCTCTATAGCCACAATGTCATTATGTATCCACAGAAAGGTTTCTACAAGATTGATGCAGGAAGAAGACATGATTCCACCAAGCTTCTGCTCTCTCATACACATGGGGGCCTGCTGCATTTGGATCTCCTCCATGTGAAGTCGCAGAGGGGAGTATAGCACCTGCATGTTAAGGATTGAACAGCAAAATGAACTCTGGTTTGGTAGACCCTTAATGTCACTTGAATGTAGTCCATTTAGCATTTAATATACTTCTACCTGTTTCTTATTTTTCCTGAATTAACTTGGTCTTTTCTTCAAGGTGGAAAAGACTTCTTCCATAAATCTGTGCAGCTCTTAGAGGAGAAACCTCATGCTACAGACTTGAGTTCGGGGTTTATTTTGCACATCAGGTGTTATTGCTTTGAAAAACATTGCTGTATTATAAATAAAAACAGAACATTAACCAGACTAATGAAAATAGGGGGGCTAAAAAGAAAGTCAACACATCTTGAAAAAAAATCCTATGATGTAATTAAAAAATCCAAGATCCCCACTATTAATGATTCCGAAACATGCCAGTTAAAACCAATAACTAACTTTAATTCTATGTCCCTGCTCACGAATGTAATAGCACATGGGCAGTTTACGATTACTTGTGTGGTCACAATCTCAGACTAACTGGCGGTACATACTGTGGTGCTCCTGTACAAATTCTGGACTTATGCCATAGAACATGAACCATGCTCTGTTTAACAAAAATTCCCTGAACCAGAGACACATTACACCTTACCCTTTTGTCTGTAAAGGAAAACTCTTAACTTTACCCATGTTGTCATTTTTTACAATCTCATCCAAAAGACTATATTCACCATAGCCAAAATATTCAAACCTGGATGTTTAAAATTAGGCTTTAAAATGTCAGTCATTTAAAGAAAAGGGGCCTGATTTTCTGAAGTCTAGATCAACCCCAGATTCCACTAAAGTATATTGCAGGTGCTTTGTACTTTCAGAAAAAATCAGTCCACTTTCACTTTGTTACTTTAATATGGATTAAAGCATTTATTTTAAGCACCTAGGTTTGAAATTTTTGGCTCCTATTTCTTTAGCCAGAAGAGGATCAAACTTTTAAAGTTCATGTTCTAATTTCTGAAGCATATTTCTGGACTGAAATAGTTTTTCAAAATTACCTTTTAATGTTATTAAATTTTTACATATTGGCAAATACTGTATGTAAAGAAATGTAATTTAATGGATACTTGTTTTCCTGATTCTTTTTTTCCCTAATTTCATCTTGTTAGGAAATATTTACTAAAAACAGACTTTTCTAAGATGAAGATTTATTACTAATAATGTAGTGAAGTGCTATATTCTGTTTACAAGAAGATATAGCTTAATGCATTTTGTGGAATTCTTTGCTGCCAGATGTTGCCCTAGTCAAACCTTGTACCCAGCAGAGGAAACATAACGGTGAAATCTTGCCTGTTGGCAAAGTGACAAAATATACATACACTAAATGTCGACTCTCTATAGTTTACATCACTCACACCCTCCATCTACAAGGACGTACAAATTACAGCTGTTGAAGTTTTTGCATAACCTAAACTTTCAGCTCCAGAGAACTCTTAGTTGTCTAAATTTATTTATATTCTCGGTAATGGAGTGGTTCATTATTTATACTAGTTGTTTAAACAGTAACAGGGTTGTTTTAGGGATTGTGCATTTGTGTAGACATGGGGTATAACTTTTTATGCATCTAAAGAAAATCAAGTTTCAGTAATCATAATAAGTTAACCTAAATCTGAACGCTCAAAGTAGTAGAAATTTTCCCCTAAATTGTTTAACAAGTGTTTTTTAGCAAGGAAATTGTATATGGATTAAATCTTTGCTAGCTCTGTAGCACCACTGTTTAGATTTATCATTGTTAAAAACTAAAATGCAGTGCTTTTTATTTATAGCTTTTACTTAGAGTAGCCTTTATTTTATTTTTTTTTCATGTGTAATGTTAATTATATGTTAGCAACTACTCTGTGGAAATGTGGTATCAGAGAGTTATTACCTATGTAATAAATAATCCCCTACCTGAACCCAACCCAAATCCAAGTTTGGCACTCTACAAATATTCAAAGATATGGATGGGTGAACCTTGTTGAATTGGAAGAGTTTCAAGGCTCAAACTCATTTGCGGGGCAGGTGGGGGCGGTGTTTGCAGCATTCATTGCAGTAGCTGGAATACACACATCTTTTAGCCACCAGTGTTTTAAATCCATATTTCTTTTCAAGGCTGATACCATTAAAATATTTAGTCATGATTTGTAGTTAAACAGAAATCTATGCTAAGTATTAACAAGATATAAATGATGCCTCAAAATGTAGGTTGGCATAAGCAGGCATACTGTGTGCATGTGTGTGCATATCCCCTTCTCACCATTTTATTATTATTTTTTCCCTCTGCTGTTTCCCTCATACACTGCCTTTCAAGCAGAGTGGAAACCCAATAATGTAGGAATGAGTGTTTCATATTTGAAACCTATAATGTTTAGCGGGTTCAAGATAAGTAAAAATTAGTTTGCTCATACCCCAAGAAAACTTTCTTAATCTACGCTTCAAGAATTCTAAAACATATCAACATATTCTGGATCTCATATCCCAGACCTTAAATCCACCTAACAAAGATGTTACAGAATTCATATTAAAACATGGCAGTGACCATGTACCAGCACAAAGGTGAGTGTTTATGACCTTAGTGAGTTGGGATTTCCATTTCCTTTAATGAGTCAAGACATCAGAGCAGCACTCAACTCACTCTTCTACAGAAGCTCCCCCTGGGACAATACATCTGTTTTACGGGAAGCAAAGCTAAGTAGTAGTGCAGAATGGGGGAGGGGAGCTGCCTAAGAAATATTTGGGCAATGAGGCTCTTTGGGGTGGCCAATCTTTTTCAGGACACTTGTTTACGAAAGGAGAAAACACAGATCATACAGAGATGAAAATTCTCACCTAACTGAGAAGGCCTCTGTGGCTCATAGTACTCCCTGCTCTATGTAAGCAGTACCTCATCATCAGTTAACTTTTTGCTCTCAATAGCCACTCCAACAATGGCACATATCAATGTTAATTACTTCTTTTTTAACTATCGTTAGCCTGATCTAAGTGTCAGTTGATTCACTCTGTACATTTCCCACTGCCAGAATGATGACCTGAGCTGATGGAATGGAGAGTTTTCTCACAGCAGCATGGCCTTTGATATGATGGAGACTTGTCCTTCATGCCTGGCTTATAATCACATACCATTTAGTTTTGGCTAGGAAAGAGTGCCAACTAGGCCAGAAGTGGTGCATGGCATTTTGGAGTTTATGGTGTCATTCTGCCATTCACTCTTTCCTACCCACTATAAACGCATGTATCTCCTCCAACTGATACACCTAAACTCTCCACATTTGGTATGTATGGTCAAATATACTTAACCCAAGCAGTTCAACAATATGAAGATTTTAAAAAACCAACTACGTTGGAAAGCTCTTTGGAGGTGTAAGACAATGGGGGGGGGGAGAGAAAGATACACTTCAGTAAGCTAAATTAGTTAAGACTTACATATGCTGGATATATGATGCACAAGTGCTCAAGCAAATTACTAGCAGATGTTTCATACCCTGAAATGCTTTGATTTATTTTTCTATCATTTGCTGTATTGAAGGAGAAGCTGATACAGCAGACTATATAATCTTGCATAACCAAAAACAATGAGTTTATTTTTAGAAGAAAGCATTATCAAAGTATCTAGTTTGCCTCTGAACAAATATATTTTATACATACATCTACTGCTAGGTTTGGAATTCTTAGAGAATGAAATGGAGAGTTGCTCTTTGATACTGTGAATTAGACTATGTTCTCACGACTTTTAAAACAAAAGATGAGTTGGTATCTAAACTATATTTCTCAGATTCCTAAAATTTAGGGTTCCACTTGCTGAACTCTTACAAAAATGCACCCCAAAAAAAGTAACGCACACAGTGTGGTTCTTTGAGGTTTATGAGTCTGAAGTCAACTGACCTGGTTCTTTACCTCATGCAGTAGAGGCTTACACTTTTAAATCCAGAGTGTGATGGGTTCCCCCTGGGGTGCCAACTGGAACTGGGGTACCGCTGAGCATTCTGACCCACCAACCTGGGCTCCCTCTCACTCTGTGATGCTGTGACAAACTGCAGACATCTTACACTTCCACCAGCATACACACAGGTAGAGAAACACCCAGCTGCAGTTACATGCAGGCTCTCTGACCAGCCACTGCATATGAACCAACAATAGCGAGGCTAAAGCCAACGTAACTCTCAGCTCCCCAGGCATGCACCCTCTCTGGAGCATAAACCCCAAATTATACTGTCTTGCGCTGCACAGGGAACTGTACAGTATAAGCTCAGAGTTCGCCCACCCCAGCCCCCCACCCATGTGGAGAGAAATATGCAACAGCCTCTCTGAGCTAAGATTCCCATGCACTTCATTCAAAACTCACTGGTTTAGATTAAAACAAAATAAAATCTATCTTTTGTAGTTAATAAATTGAAGAGATAGCAAACACATCAAAGCAGATTACCTAGCAAATAAACAAAAACGCAAACTGAGTTTAATATACTAGATAGATTGGATATGAATTAGCAGGTTCTCATTGATGGTACAGGCAGACTTGTAGATTCTTAAGGCACAAGTTGCATTAACTTTACAGCTTGGGTTCTGAGGTCTTTCATACATAAGTTAGAAATCCCTTTAGCCTGGGTCCAGCACTTCCCCCAGTTCAGTCTTTGTTCCTCAGGTGTCTCCAGGAGTCTTCTTGTGTGGAGAGTGAAGAACAACAGATGATGTCACTCCCTGCCTTATATAGCTTTAGCATATGGTGGGAACCCTTTGTTTCAAAACTTGATTCCCAGACCAGTTTGTGGAAAAATACTGACATCCCAAGTTGGAATCCAGAATCATGTGGCTTGATCACATGACCTTGCAGTGTTATAACAGCCATTGCTTACAGGCTGGCCAAAAAACCCACAGGAAGATTAAGATATTCCACAGTCCATTGTCTTTGCTGATGGGCTATCAGCATTGTCTGGCTTCTTCAGTGTTGTACCAGAAAGGCTAGTTGTGGGTGTCACCCAGAGTAAGCACAATTGAAATACAGATACATAGTCAATATTCCTAACTTTATATACAAGAATGATACATGCATACATGTAGGATAGTCATATTCAGCAAATCGTAACTTTTTCAATGACACCTCACATGACTTATCTTGTACAAAATGCGTCATAATTATGCCATAATCATATCATAATAATACTATGACAAATATGGGGTGCAGTATCACACAGAGGACCTGGGTTCACTCCCCCTAGAGGACCCAACCAGGGATGTCATTACACAAACTATAGGAAACAAGAACATTATGAGTAGGAGCAGGGTAATAAAAAAAAGTAAGTGTTGACTAACTTTTTAGCCAGTTTTCAAAAAGGCAATGAAGTCCATATATGCAACTGGCAAAGAGTCTTCTCAAAGACAGTTTCCATAGACATTTGCCTCTAATATTCACCAGGAATTATATACGACTCACTGTCTTATAATTTCCACTTGCCTGAATTCTTCCACAAGGAGAATAATGGGGCCCCTGCCCTATTTCCTGCAGATGAAATGAATAGTGGCTCAGGGTACAAAAGGCGTAAGAGGAGCCACTCTGGAGGGTCTGGCTAGCTGTGAAGGTACAATGACTGGGAACTAAATGCCAGAAGAGCATGGACGACAACTATGTGTGTGGTAGAGCCCAATGTTAATGCAGTAATACAAAACTCTTTTTAGTCCATTTTGCCTAATAGTAGATTGAGGCAGCAAATAGAAGGTCCAATTGTGTGATGGAGCTAAGAAATCAAATTATAAATTTAGACATTTAATTTCCTACTTAAAATAGGCCAACCAATCTTAATAATCCCATATTACATACACTACTACATGTGGGTAAATAAGTTATAGCCCCTTGTCATTTATTATAACAGTATAGTGCAAGTTATTTTCCTCTGAAGAATAGTTTTATAACAATTAGCAGTGCATTTTACCTCAGTAGCAATGTATTACAAAGCATTTTCATTCGTTAATATGATTTGTCATTTCAAAAGTGAAACTTTAAGGCAACTGGAATACGACATGAAGCTACAAAGCAGTACTTGAAACAGAACATTAAACGTTTAAGGAAAAATGTGTATATTTTAATACAGAATGAGGTACTAAATCAACTAAAACCTACTTCTGTCAGACTAGTGATGAATTATGGGATTTTCACTAATCCTCAGCTAAACAAAGTGAATACTGTTCTTGATGCAGAAATTGCCTGTTAAATCATACACAGCATAGTTCTGATATTGCTGGAAAATATGACATTACCTTGATTGTCAGACAGCCTTCTAGAAACACGCAATTTTCCAGCTGCCCGCTGTATAAGCATACAAATTAAAAGAAAAATTATGTGATAGAAGGTATAAACACATAAAACACTACCTAGCAATGTAGATGTTTAAAAGAGCTTTCTATACTCATGATCAAGGGAGAAAAACGCCTTTAAAATGTACTAAGAAAGCAGTAAAAGGAAATAGATGTAGTTGGAATTATTTTGTCTAAGAAAATGAAGCCCTGTCATCCTTCACCAACGAAAAGGCTCTGAAGGTACTCCGTGTCTGTGTCAGTTTGTTACAGACAAGAGGTAGAATACTGCATGTTTGGTTTCATGTCTGCATTACAAAGATAATCCACATCCACGTTTGGTGGTGAGACTCTAACATTGCAATTCATGACAAAACTATATTTGTGTGTAATGCACTGGATTATGGAATCATGAATAAAACATATTTGTTTCAAAGAAATACCCCGTGAGTAAATGCAACATATGTAGGGCTCTACACTGCAAACTGAAGATTAGCCAAGGCAGGATTTGCAAATGGAGTCTTTCCAGTTTAAGCATTTTATTTTAATGTTTGTCAAGTACTTCTGGTTAAAAATTTAAGAAGTGTAAATGGCAGATCAACAGAATTAGATTATATCAGTCTCCCTTCCTAACAGACACATAATATTATGTTTTTGTTGAATAGGAAAATTTATCCATGCTTTCCTCAAACATTTCTTTTCTTCAGGTACTCAGGTCCACAGATCCCACAGTGGATCTTCAACCAGCCTGAAGTTTGGAAGCACAGACCTGTTACAGTCTTTGGAAATGGCTTAGCCCTTTAATATTTCACAGTAAGAAAGTCTTTGTTCAAGGAAAAGAAGTAAACAAAGTTTATTTGCAGCTCATCCTTTAAATATCTTCACCCAAGAGTTATGGATGATGCAGCAATGGAAGCAGAGCTAGATTAACCAGTTCCAGAACTGGCTTGCAGATGCTTTGATGGATTCTGGCTTCTAGTCCTAAAGTCTGTATCTCAAGCAGGCAGCCTCAGTAAATCCACCAATGTTATCTGGTCCTGTAGGTATAGTCCTCTTTCCCTTAAAAGTGGAGATGATGACTTTCCCCCCCGTGCAGTATACCATAGTGGTGCAACCGCACTGTTCTGGAGCCAAAAAAAAGCACTAACTCACTTTTTCCTGTTACACAAGCAACTTATGTTACCTTTTTACAAAACTGATCTCCTTGTCTTCTGCTACTTGATGCTAAATTCTCATGTTTTCTTGTTTTAATGTTTGCTGGGATACATTATGTAATTTTTTTTTCCCATCGAGTTTAAGGGTGACCTGCACACTGCAGGCCACAGAACCTCACCCACCCAAGCCTTTAAAGACCCCTAACTTCTGGCTGAGTTACTGAAGTCCTCAAATCATGATCTAAAGACTTCAAGTTACTGAGAATCCACCATTTACACTAGTTTAGACCTGCATGTGACCCATGACCCATGCTGCAAAAGAAGGTGAAAAACCCCCTGGGTCTCTGCCAGTCTAACCTGTGGGAAAATTCCTTCCTAACCCCAAATATCGCGATCCATCTCCAATCAGCCTCTGGCCTTAGGTGTTTCACATAAAGTCTCCTCATCTTCAGTGAGCATCTTCAAAACATTTTGAGATGAGGTTTAATTACCATGCAAATGGAGGAAAGTCCTAATACAGAAAACTAAACATTAACATTGTGACGTTGCACTCTATATCATTTTATGAAAATATGCTAATGAGTATGAATATAATGCAACTGGAATATGCTTCATGCAAAAGGTCTCTTGTAAGGTATCATTACAAAGCTTATAATCTACTGAGTATGGTCATCCTATTTGTATAAATGTATCACTCTTATCTGAAACTAGAAATATGAAATATAACTGAGGGCCTATTGTAACTATCCAAAAGTGTGGGCCATTAATGGTGGTTGGGAAACTTGATGGCTCCCATCAGCCAGGACAATTGACTGTGGATGGCTCTGTTTGTAGAAAGGCCTTCTTGTGAGTCAGGCTGGGAGGAATGAAGGCTTGGGTCTCACAGGACATGTGACCATGTCACCTGGTACTGAAATCCATCTTAAACCTAGTACTTTTCCATTGTGGGGGGGACTCAGAGAGACAAAGGATTCCTGCCTTGTGCCAAGGCCATATAAGGGGGTGGAACAGAAAAAAGGAGGCAGCCATCATAAGAAATCCCCTAGCTACCTGAGCTGGAACAAGGGTTGTACCAGGGGAAAGGACTGTACCCAGACTAGGAAGATGTCCAGTCTGTGAAAGAAACTTATTGAAACATCTGTGAGGGTGAGATTTTATCTGAATTCAGTTTTATGACTGTATTAGGCTTAGATTTGCATGTTTTATTTTATTTTTGCTTGGTAATTCACTTTGTTCTGTCTTTTACAACTTGGAACCACTTAAATACTACTTTCTGTATTTAATAAAATCACTTTTTACTTAATCATTTTTTTACTTATATAAGCTTTATACAGGGTAAAACAGGTTTATTTAGGGTTTGGACCCCATTGGGACTTGGGCATCTGAATGTTAAAGACAGGAACACTTCTGTAAGCTGCTTCCAGTTAAACCTACAGCTGTTAGGGAACATGATTCAGACCTGGGTCTGGATTTGCAGCAGGCTAGCAGGTCTGGCTCAAACCAGGCAGGACACTGAAGTCCTAAGCTGACAGGGCAGGAAAGCAGGAGCAGAAGTAGTCTTGGCACATCAGGTGGCAGTTCCCAAGGGGGTTTCTGTGATCCAACCCGACACAAACATTACCATGATTAATATAGTAGATACAGTTCATATTATACAGGCTCATCATTGACTGTGACAGTTACATATGCATTCTTATTATTACTTTAACTTCTATTTTATTTATCCTGGTGAAACTAAACGTCTGTGGTACCCACTGACTTTTTGACTAGGTCCTGGTCTACACACAAAGGGGCATCCATTTAATAAAAAGCGTGAAGCTGCACTGATTTAGTTAAATTACTGCACCTTTAGGCTGGTTTTTACACAGGTTTTTTAGGGTATGTCTACACTGACAGAGTTACAGCGCCGGCAGTTACCACGCCGCGCAGAGCGCACTGAAGAGAAACCGCTGTTGCGTGTTCACACTGTCAGCTGCCTGCACAAGAGCATGTTCGCACTTGCGGCACTTGCAGTGGTATTCAGAGCAGTGCACTCTGGGCAGCTGTCCCACAGAGCATCTCTTCCTCTTCTGCTGCTCAGAGTTATAGGAAGATGGAGGGGGTTGCAGGGCATCCTGGGTCCTGTCCCAATGCCCAGTGATGCATTGCTTCGCATCCCAGCAATCCCTGTGCTTCCATCCACATTTGGCACCATCTTTCAACCATTTGTGTACTGCGCGCTCTGCCTCTTCAGTCTGCAGGAATAGATCCCGCACTGTTGATCAATATGCTGCTCACTCTCACTCACACGTCATAAGTGGCAATGGAGTTATTCCTTAAACTACAAAGGCCAGAGGAGTTCAACATTGATGTCACCACGTGTAGTAGCTATGACACGAGATTGCTTGTGGCATTCACGGAGGTGCTGACCATAGCAGAATGCCACTTTTGGGCTCGGGAAACAAGCACGGAGTGGTGGGATCACATCGTCTTGTACGCCCGGGATGATGAACAGTGGCTGCAGAACTTTCGGACGAGGAAAGCCACATTCATGGGACTGTGTGATGAACTTGCCCAGCCCTGCAGCACAAGGACACGAGAACGAGAGCTGTCCTGCCGTTAGAGAAGCACATGGCGATTGCACTGTGGAAGCTGGCTACTCCAGACTGCTACTGATCAGGCGCTAACCAGTTTGGAGTGGGAAAGTCAACTATTGGACTCATGTTGACGGAAGTGTGCAGGGCCATTAATCATATCCTGCTCTGAAAGACCGTGACTCTGTCAACATGCATGACATTATGGATGGCTTTGCACAAATAGGCTTCACTAACTGCAGAGGGGCGATAGATGGCACGTACACTCCAATTCTGGCACCAGACCACCTAGCCACCAAGTACGTTAACTGGAAGAGGTATTTCTTTATGGTTCTCCAGGCACTTCTGGATCACTGTGGGCGTTTCATGGACATTAACGCAGGCTGGTCCAGAAAGATGCATGACGCACACATTGTTGGAACACTGGCCTGTTCCGGTAGCTGCGAACAAGGACTTTCTTCCTAGACCAGAAGATCACCGTAGGGGAAGTCGAAATACCCACTGTGATCCTGGGAGACCCTGCCTACCCCTTAATGCCGTAGCTTATGAAGCCATATACTGGGCACATTGACAGCAGCAAGGAGCAGTTCAACAACAGGCTGAGCAAGTGCAGAATGATTGTTGAGTGTGCTTTTGGCCGTTTAAAGACCCGCTAGCACTGCCTATATGGGAGGCTGGACCTGGCTGATGACAATATTCCTATGCTTATAGCCGCATGTTGTACGCTCCGTAATATTTGTGAAGGGAAGGGTGAAAGTTTCACTCAGGGCTGGACAGCTGAGGCTCCGCCTGAAGGCTGAATTTGAACAGCCAGAGACCAGGGCTATTAGAGGGGTGCAGCATGGGGCCATAAGGATCAAGGATCCCTTGAGGCAGCAATTTGAAGCTGAAAGCCACTAGTATTTGTTGCTATGCTCAGGAGTGCAGTGCTTGTAATACTAGGAGGTGATTGTGATTGGTGCAGTTGATGCACTATGAAGGTTTAAGAAAATTGCCTGTTGCTTTGCAGGGCTCTGTTTGCTTTCAGTTACTGGAATAAAGATTGCTTTCAAACCAAAACAATTCTTTTATTAAAAACAACAACCGGAGGGGGGAGAGAAACAAAATAAAACACATCAGCAGTGAGGGGCATGGGGGAAGGGAAGGTCCCAGGAGGAGGTGGGGTCCCAGGACGGTTAAAGATTTGTGTATGTCCAGGTATTATATCCAACCTTCTCCTTTGGAATACAGTGCATCAGGTACTGTACTTCAGCAGGGCTGAACTGCAGAGGGATGGGTGTTGAGTGCAGTGGGTACTGGGAGTCTGCACTGATGGACTGTGACAGGGGAAAAGTGGAATGCCGCAGGTACAGACTGGAGCCAGGAGGTTGATAAGAGTGTTTTGGCGGTGTGTGGGGCGCGCATCAGAAAGAGTTTTGCAACAGTAGCTGCAGGGGAAGACAGGCATGGAGCTGCCCGGTTTGCAGGGCCAGTAGCGTCTGGAGCGCGTCTGCTTGGCGCTCCATAATGTTTAAGAGCCGCTCCATGGCTTCGCTCTGGCACGTCACATTCTCCTTTCGGTCCCTCTTCTCGCTGTTCAGCCACTCCTTCATTTCTTGTTTTTCGGCCATGGAGTGCAGACCTCACAGAGAAAGTCCTCTTCAGTACTTTGTGGCCGCTTTCTAATTCTGCGCAACCATTTGGCCACCGATAAAGAGGGAGGCTGGGCTCCCAAGGTCATATCTGTGAAGCCAAAACGCAACATTTTACAGAAGCAGTATTGTTTGCAACACACAGACCACTGATTCAGTGATTTAAAACACAGCCACTATTCACATACCTATCACTAACTGGCTGACCCCAGGCAAGCACACATCAGTCACAAGACCCCCAAAATGGTAAATAACCACATGGGCAGGGGAAATCAGAGTTCCAGGACCGTACTGTACCCTGGACACATGGCTGTTGGGGAGAGCCAGAACTTGTCGCGAGGGGCCTGATAATCATTCCTATCCCCACATTTTCCACAGGCTGTGCTCATTATGGAAGATATCTCACTGCTGAGGGTGAGCAGGTGAATCAAGGGAGGGTCTTCTCCAAGACTGCAGCTTCCACCCTAGCCCTTATGTGGCTTGCCTGTGTGCAGCCATGGTCCCCGCCTCCCTCCCTCTCCCGCTCCGTACGACAGCAGAGTGGTGCAGGAAAGTTACCCTTAATGGGGCAAGAAACAAAGCAGCTCTGCCAAAGAATCTGTGGCAGGGGATTGCCCAGTATCTCCATGAGAGTTTTATGGAGATCTCTAAGGCAGATTCTCATGAAGTGAGGTAGTCAGTCAATACCCTCTTCTGCCGCTCAAACTAGGCATGTGGTAGTATGCGCATCATACAGACACAAGCCTGCTTTCTGCAACCCTCTTGCCCTCAACAACTTGCTTCAGCAATTCCCAAAATCAAAGACACTTACCAGGGGCCTCCTCTCCTGTTTGCGCTTCTCCAAGCTTCGCCAGCTGTGACTGGCTAGCATCCTCCAGGGTAGAGAAGAGCTCCTGATTATATGCATCTCTGACCTCCGAGTCATCTTAGAATCATAGAATATCAGGGTTGGACGGGACCTCAGGAGGTCATCTAGTCCAACCCCCTGCTCAAAGCAGGACCAATCCCCAACTAAATCATCCCAACCAGGACTTTGGGAAGCCTGACCTTAAAAACTTCTACGGAAGGAGATTCTACCACCTCCCTAGGTAATGCATTCCAGTGTTTCACCACCCTCCTAGTGAAGAAGTTTTTCCTAATATCCAACCTAAACCTCCCCCACTGCAACTTGAGACCATTACTCCTTGTCCTGTCCTCTTCTACCACTGAGAATAGTCTAGAACCATCCTCTCTGGAACCACCTCTCAGGTAGTTGAAAGCAGCTATCAAATCCCCCCTCATTCTTCTCTTCTGCAGACTAAACAATCCCAGTTCCCTCAGCCTCTCCTCATAGGTCATGTGTTCCAGACCCCTAATCATTTTTGTTGCCCTTCGCTGGACTCTCTCCAATTTATCCACATCCTTCTTGCAGTGTGGGGCCCAAAACTGGACACAGTACTCCAGATGAGGCCTCACCAATGTCGAATAGAGGGGAACGATCACGTCCCTCGATCTGCTCGCTATGCCCCTACTTATACATCCCAAAATGTCACTGGCCTTCTTGGCAACAAGGGCACACTGCTGACTCATATCCAGCTTCTTGTCCACTGTCACCCCTAGGTCCTTTTCCGCAGAACTGCTGCCTAGCCATTCGGTCCCTAGTCTGTAGCGGTGCATTGGGGTCTTCCGTCCTAAGTGCAGGACCCTGCACTTATCCTTATTGAACCTCATCAGATTTCTTTTGGCCCAATCCTCCAATTTGTCTAGGTCCCTCTGTATCCTATCCCTGCCCTCCAGCGTATCTACCACTCCTCCCAGTTTAGTATCATCCGCAAATTTGCTGAGAGTGCAATCCACACCATCCTCCAGATCATTTATGAAGATATTGAACAAAACTGGCCCCAGGACCGACCCCTGGGGCACTCCACTTGACACCGGCTGCCAACTAGACATGGAGCCATTGATCACTACCCGTTGAGCCCAACCATCTAGCCAACTTTCTACCCACCTTACAGTGCATTCATCCAGCCCATACTTCTTTAACTTGCTGACAAGAATACTGTGGGAGACCGTGTCAAAAGCTTTGCTAAAGTCAAGAAACAATACATCCACTGCTTTCCCTTCATCCACAGAACCAGTAATCTCATCATAGAAGGTGATTAGATTAGTCAGGCATGACCTTCCCTTGGTGAATCCAGGCTGATTGTTCCTGATCACTTTCCTCTCATGTAAGTGCTTCAGGATTGATTCCTTGAGGATCTGCTCCATGATTCTTCCGGGGACTGAGGTGAGGCTGACTGGCCTGTAGTTCCCAGGATCCTCCTTCTTCCCTTTTTTAAAGATTGGCACTACATTAGCCTTTTTCCAGTCATCTGGGACTTCCCCCGTTCGCCATGAGTTTTCAAAGATAATGGCCAATGGCTCTGCAATCACAGCCGCCAATTCCTTTAGCACGCTTGGATGCAACTCGTCCGGCCCCATGGACTTGTGCACGTCCAGCTTTTCTAAATAGTCCCTAACCACCTCTTTCTCCACAGAGGGCTGGCCATCTACTCCCCATGTTGTGATGCCCAGCGCAGCAGTCTGGGAGCTGTCCTTGTTAGTGAAGACAGAGGCAAAAAAAGCATTGAGCACATTAGCTTTTTCCACATCCTCTGTCATCTTCTGCCTCTGGGTCCCCTTCCCCATCCAAGATTTCCTCCTTCTGGCTCGGTCCACTCTCAAGTGGCACGTGAGCTACCGAAGTAGCCACAGTAGCCTTTGCAGTGGAGGTTTAGTCACCACAGAGTATCAAGTCCAGCTCTTTGTAGAACTGGCAGCTCGTGTGGGCGCAGCACTGGAGTGGTGCTTTGCCTACTGTGCCTTGTGGTAGGTGTTCCGCAACTCCTTCACTTTGACCCTGTACTGCACTGTGTCCCGGTCATGGCCCCTTTCTGTCATGCATTGTGAAATCTCTCCATAGCTATCATAATTCCTACGGCTGGAGCGCAGCTGGGACTGGGCAGCCTCCTCTCCCCAAATGCTGATGAGGTCCAGCAGCTCGGCATTGCTCCAAGTGGGGGATTGCCCTGTGCATGGAGCAGGCCTGGCCACCTGGAAAGATGCACTGAGCCCACTGCACGCATCACCGAGCAAACAGGAAGGGGACTTTGAAAATTCCCAAGGAATTTAAGGGTTGGGGATGACAGTTGGTCGCCTGAGGGCAGGGCAGCAGAGTTCAAACCGATGACCAGAGAGGCGAGAACAGGCATTGTGGGACCCCTCTCAGAGGCCAGTCGCAGGGCCGTAATCGACCACTGTGTCTACACTGGCACCGCGGCGCTGTACCCCGGCGCAGACAGCTGGACGCCTCTCATCGGGGTGGGTTTTTTTACAGCGCTGCAACTGTGCAGTTTCTGCGCACTAAGCGGCTTGGCAGCGTGTGCACCTTGGGAGTTACACCGCAGAAAGCTGCTTTACTGCGCAGAAACGTGCCAGTGGAGACAAGGCCTTAGACCAATTTACCTCTATCTGTTCAGAAACTGATTTAGGGTTGTCCGTACTTAAAATGCTACAGCGGAACAACAGCAATACTGCAGCTGCACCAGTGTAGCACTTCAGTGTAGACACTCCCGAAGTAGATGGCAGGGATTCTCACATCGACAGAGGTAATCCACCTCCCTGAGAGATGGTAGCTATGTTGACAGAAGAATTCCATCTGTCTACACAGGGACTTAGGTCAGCTGAACTACACTGCTCAGGGGTGTGACTTTTTCTTACCACTGACTAATTTTCTAGTGTAGACCAGGCCTTAGTTAAAGTGATACCAGCCCCCTAGTAAGGACACAGTTATGCTAATATAAAGGTGCTTATATTGAGATTGTTTGTTTCTGTTCCTTTACAGCTTCTGAATTGATTTAGTTAAAGAAATACAAGAATTGGATGTCGGCCAGCCCTTTATGTCTGGACACTCTTACACTGGTTTAAACCAGGTTTACATCAGCTTAATTTACCACAGTTAAATAAAGCCACTTCTACACACAAAAGTTGTACCAGTTTAACTTAAATTGATTTTCAAACTGCTTTGGGGAGGAGAAGTAGCAGTAAAGAAGACATCAGCAATTAATGAAATAAAAAAGTATAGACAAAAGCAAGTTAGGGAACAATACATGGGTCCAATTTGTTCTTCCATCTCAGTGGAGAATGGAATAGCAATCTGTGACAGACTATACCCATGTTCACACACTATTGTAATAATGTTTGTACAAGGTCTGTCTTGTGAAGTATCATTTAAAAACTCATAATCTGCTGATCAATAATATAATGGAAAATGCATGTAGCAGCATTACATGTGAAGTTATAAACAAACTGATATCATGACTAAAAATATGTTTTCTAGAGAAGTCTGGAGAGTGGCCAAACCAGTTCCTCATAGAAAAAGGGTAAGCTGATGGCTCAGCCAGAGATAAATAAGGCTGATGGATCATTACATGCTAAGTGGCCATTCTTTGGCAGGAAATGGGGCAGAGGCAAAAAAAAATCTGCATCTCAGCAAAGAAACATCATGGAGTTCCCTTCCACACAGACTGCCTTGCTCCCAGCTGGAAATGCTTCTCAAAGAGGGGACAGGACTATAAAAAGAAGGGGCAGACAGCGCCCTTACCAACTGCATTCACTGCATCTGAAGCGACAAAGGAACCATTCATTGGACACTGGGGGAAGGGTCCTGACCAACAAGGTTTGGTCTGTGAGACTGCAGGAAAACTTTGCTTGAATCTGATATAGTTGCTAAGTTAGGTTGTTTCATTAGTAAACATCTTATCTTTATTTTTCTTGTAACCATTTCTGACTTTTATGCCTCGTTACTTGTACTCACTTAAAATCTCTCGTTGTAGTTAATAAACTTGTTTTACTATTCTATGTCATCCAGTGTGTTTAAATTGAAGTGTCTGAATAACTATCTGAAATAATACACTGGCATATTGTTCCCTTAAAGGAACAATGAACTTAAAATATTTTGAACTTGCCTGGAGGGGGCTGGGCAGCACAGGACATACATTTCTGGGGGAAATCTGGGACTGGGGTATGTGTTGGGTTCTCCCTGCACAAGGGTTACAATCTGGCTCTCACCAGCCAAGTGTGGCTGGCAGGCTGCAGTTACACACAGACACTCAGGGTGTGGCTTGCATGCTGGCAGGCTGTTTGTGACCAGCCCAGATGGAAGCTACTACAGCAAGGCATTAAGGCACCTACAATTGCAGGGCAGGGGTGACACAGCTGCTCATTAGTCTGGAGTGTACGCTGGTATGGCCCACACTCCAGAAGACCTCAGTACAGGAGTACTATTAAAGTATTCAGAACTGGCCAAAAGACCCTGAACAGGTTTAGTAATTACATTTTTCTAACTTGATAAACAGAGATTCTCTCTTTTAAATAGTGATGAATCTCAAGAGAAAAATCCCTACAATATCCTGCCAACTGAAGTGTGTTCCAAAACATAGATTAAAAGCTCAAAGCCAGATTTTCAATAGAACTCATCACCCCAGAGCTCCCACTGAAAACAGAAGCAGCTGCTGGGTGCCAAGCACTTTTGAAAGTCTGGTCCTACAAGTTAGATTTCCATTTCTAAAAACTGTATGCCACTTTGTTAATTCTTTCAATTCAGAAAAATGCAGGGAACTAACTCCGATTCATGCCAAACTCACTTATGCATAAAGAGATAAACCTTACTACTACAGGTTTCAGAGTAACAACCGTGTTAGTCTGTATTCGCAAAAAGAAAAAGAGTACTTGTGGCACCTTAGAGACTAACCAATTTATTTGAGCATAAGCTTTCATGAGCTACAGCACAGTATGCATCCGATGAAGTGAGCTGTAGCTCACGAAAGCTTATACTCAAATAAATTGGTTAGTCTCTAAGGTGCCACAAGTACTCCTTTTCTTCTTACTACTACAGTTTGTTAGGAACTATGAATTTAAATACTACACCTTTTTTTAAAAATAGCCAACAGGAAACTAATTTGTTTGCAGCAAAAAAGTATAAAGTTATGTTTGTGACTGAATTCTCGTGAGCAGAATTACCTGAATTCAGATTAATCCTCTCTAAATCTCAAGAAATATATTAGAAATCAGTTAGAATCTGACAGGGAATAACATATTTACCTTCATGTCTAAACAATTTTCAAAAATCTTTCATGAAGATTTTTAAAACAAATATTTAAAATAGGTAATAGACCTTCTAACAGGTAATTTACCCAAGTGAGAATAGTAACTTAGCCAACAAATTTCATTATTCTCAATTTATTATGTTAATTTACATTTTTTTAAAATGTTTACAATTATGGAAACTCATGGAAACTATCTTCAGTCATGGGTTCACACATTTTCCTGTTTTTCCTAAAGGCCTAACAAAACATTGGGAACCTTGTGCTATACCAGCTTTGAAAGTAGGCTGAAGAGACAAACCTGCTAAACTAGCATGCACTTGAGCAAATATTTCCACCCGCCACACCCAGAGCAAATGTCAAAATAGTTCTCTAGAGTCACATGAAGAGAGACAGCCTTACTAGGCATGCTATTAATCCAGCTTTCTTAGTTCCTGTCCACTTCACACACCACTGAAGATGTCTCAAAAACAACGATATAATTAAATTTGCAATCTCAACCAACTCCTCATGGGGACCATGAGGGGAAGAAGCTTTAAAGGAACTGAGTTAGAATGCAATGGAATGCATATCTTCATATCATTAGGAATTTATTTTCTGTTCCAAAGAGTAACTGTGCATAATCCCATTTGCAACAAAAAGGCACAAGACAATGGAAAGCAGTTACTTAAAACAAGGAAAACCAAAGCAGTAGTTTGTTTTTCCCACCACATTAAAACAGACAGACATTACCTGCTCAGAAAACGTCATCTAAACATCCTGGAGAATTCCAATAAATCTTTATAACACTAAGGATGCAACAAACATCGTCAGCATCTCTCCTTCCAATGTATGTGTTCTCTCCCATTATCCTTGAGTAAAACAGAAACACTCACCTCCCTTGCCTCACATCAAGTACTGAACACCTCCACAGACTACCCTAGAAAGCGGAATCTCCATGCCTTGCTGACCCTGCGTTTTTATGCTGTAGACTCCCTGACTGAGTCTTCCCAGCCTCAAACTTGACATTCTACTGTAACATGCCTCTCCCCTCCTGTTTCCCAGATAAAGAAGGAAGGGAGCAGCAGGAGACATCAACACTGCAGAGAAGTGAGGTGAAAGGGAGGCTGGGAGTATCCAAAACCTCCCTGGCACAGCACACAAGCACTCTAGGAAAATAGCCAGCTCCCAGTAAAACTGGGGATGAGCCAGTTTTGTAAGGGTTAACAATTTAGTTTCTGTCCTTTCTTTATAGCTGTTCCCGACAACATGAAATTGGAGGCGGGGTGGGGAAGGGGTGTGTGCAAAGAATGAACTTTTGTGAATTATGCAATTCTTAGAATCATTTCCTTTTCTCTAGGGCCAAAAATTGTGTTCACTTCAGTCTTTGCTTTTCTAAAATACATATTTGTTGTGTAGTTTCTGCCAACTTAAATCAATTCAGCTTGTGACAACCTTTAAAGAGTCATAATTTGCTTGGTCACACTTAAAGTCTGACTTTTTTTCAAAGAATTGTGAACATAATTTAACTAAGTTTTACAATGTCACTAATTATTCAGATCTGTGTCACATAACTGTAAATTAGTGAATTGTAAAGTGACATCAGTGAACATTGAGCGCTAAACACATTTTTTCTCTCAATAATTAGGACAGTAATAGCTTATTTCTTCTGCAATGGCACAACCTATATTTAATGAACTCTTTTGTTAAAATGAGCCTCACAATACAAAGTACTGACCATCGAACTGCCTCACACTAAGGGACACTGGCTACCAGATTTTATAAAGAATATTTTCTAAATATGTATTAGGGAGAAGCTTTTCTTAATGTATACCACAAAGTTAAACATGTCACTCTGAAGTACTCCAATTATCTGACTATGCAGATAACTGACATACCCAATAATCCACTTATTTAAAACTACGAAGTGAAAAGGAAGGAATACACAAAATGTTATACCAAATTCATGGTCCATTTTGGTCAATTTCACGGTTATAGGATTTTAAAAAATCATAAATTTCATGATTTCAGATATTTAAATCTGAAATTTCATGGTGTTGAAACTGGAGGGGTCTTGACTCAAAAGCAGGTTGGGGGTGGGGGGGTTGCAAAATTATTGTAAGGGGGTTGCAGTATTGCCATCCTTACTTCTACACTGCTGCCTTCAGAGCTGGGCTCTCCAGCTCCCCAGCTCTGAAGGCAGTGCACAAGTAAGGGTGGCAATACCGCGACCCCCCTACAATAATCCTGCGACACCCCCCCGCCCCCCATAGTCCCCTTTTGGGTCGGGATCCCTAGTTTGAGAAACTCTCATCTCCCCCGTGAAATCTGTATAGCATAGGGTAAAAGTACACAAAAGACCAGATTTCACAGTCCGTGATGCATTTTTCATGGCCATGAATTTGGCAGGGCCCTAAATATTGGTAACTGGGGCTCCAATACATATTTTCTAACCTATTTTAATGAGCTCTAAAACTCAAAACAAAGCAGAACATTTTGTAATTTCTTTTTCAAGTATACTATAGCTCATAAGGCCTCATGGTAAGAAAAGGGAGGAATTTCACAAAGCAATGAACATCCCTTCCCACCCAATTTTTTAGGTGGGATTGTAACAGGAAGATGTGGTCTAAAAATGAAAAATTAGTTTCACAAAATTTCAGTTGTTTTCATTCTGAAGGGTTCAAACTAACCCATTTTTGTTTTATTATAAAAGAAGAGAGAAATCTAGCGCAGAACAGTAAAATCAAAGGAATATTGGTAGGTGGTAGAGATAAAATCTTAAAGTCTTCTGTGCAGGGATTGTGTGTTCATGTGTGTGTTAACAGCGTACATTGTAGGTACTCACAGAATACAAATAATTAAACCAGTAATAATTAATAATAGTCAAGTGGACTGTAATACGAGAGTATTTAGTTATCCCTCTATTACTTTCAAAGAAAAGATGACAGAGCATCCTACTTTAAATGGTCCAAAACAGTACAGATTACAATAATGCTGTTACAATTTCACTACTGTAAATATATACAGTATATATAGTTTACAGTATCGTATACAATATATATACACACTGTTTATAGTTTACAGTAGTGAAACTAATAGCACTATTGTAATCTGTACTATTTTGGACCATTTAAGGTAGGATGCTATCTACACACACACACACACACACAGGATGAGGAAGTCAGACTATTATGTCACTGCATGGTTCTGAATATAGAGAAGGCATTTGGCAGGGTGAATGGGAATCTCTCTTACCAGATGCAACAAAGATCCATGCTTTTTCATCAGATAGGTCCATTCAATCCCAGAGCACTAGTGCTCTGCAATTGCCCAGGTTTTTCCTATTCCTCATTTTCTTACGGTTTAAAATATAATCTACTGTCACTAGTATGTTTGCAGTGCACTGAGGAATATGCAAATTTAGCCCCAGGCTTCCGTTGTTTTGTCTCTTTATGACACATCATATTGTCATTTATTTATTTTTTTGTCTATACACTATGATTGATTTGTTTAGTTATTTTATGATTATGTATCCAAGAGTGGAAGGCAAAATAAAGAGGAAAAGTTTTCAGAAGACTTCAAATAAGCTGAGACTGAACCAATCATTTACGAAGTCTCCACTGCCTGACACCATAATATAAACCCTGCAGATCTGTTAAGTCAAGACAAATTCCAATATACTATTTATGCAAAGCAAGAGTCTGATGCAAATCCCATTGAAGTCACTGGGAATCTTTCCATTGACTTCAATGGACTTGTGCTATTGAGGTTTGATGCAAAGTGAGATATGTAAACAAGTTACTTAATATTTACAAGAAAACACCTTTAAATGATTAGGTACCATAAAAAGAAAAATTGAAGCTATTAAATGTGTGCTCACATAACTATGCCAGGCCAGGCTGCCTTAGGCCTGTATACTCCACTTACTCTTACATCAATTTATCAATTTATCTCAGTCCATTTGTAGTTAGAGTTTAAACAAATTTCTATTACTTTTGAAATATTCTACCAATTTGACCAACCTATTGTCCCTTTCAAAATACACCCACAGTAATAGAAAAAAGATTTCACTGGTCAACAAGAAAAACAGACTGTACATTTTAAATCTGATGGCCAAAGGAAAAAGAAAGGTGAGATTTAATCGACACCAAGCTTGCAGCCAAATACACAAAGATCCCAGAGAGCTATCCTACCAAAGAAAATAGTTTATGAAGTTTTGGCAAAATAATTTGTACCTTTGAAACCTCAAGGTATTACCAAAGTACAGGCAGACTTACAGATCAGGTGCATGGGGAGCCAGTGTAAAAATTTAACTTCTCAACCTCAGAGGTTCATATCAGCACTGAAATAATCAGCTTCCAGAGCTTTTGATATTTTAAGTCATAATTTGGGGCCCAAACATGCAGCCACTATGCAAATAGAACTCCATTTGAGTTCTTTTGGGAGTTCCAGGTTTAGAGTGGTTGCAGCACTGGGCCTATAAACTGAACTGTAAAAATTCAAATTTCCAATTCTTAAGACACTTAACAGAATTAAATCGGAAGTTCTAAAAGTCACCCACTTTAGGTACAGATAGTTTGTGTTCCAGGGGCTTGTCATAGAATCATAGAATATCAGAGTTGGGAGAGACCTCAGGAGATCATCTTGTCCAACCCCCTGCTCAAAGCAGGACCAATCCTCAATTTTTGCCCCAGATCCCTAAATGGCCCCCTCAAGGATTGAACTCACAACCCTGGGTTTAGCAGGCCAATGCTCAAACCACTGAGCTATCCCTCCCCCCTAAACTCTTCTAAACTCTTGTCTCTTCTAAACTTCTCACTTCTAGTTTTGCTTGCAGTAAATTTCATAGAAGAAATGGTTGTAGGGGATAATCTTGGCTCAAGTGATCATGAGCTAACTCAGTTCAAACTTAACGGAAGGATTAACAAAAATACATCTGCAACTAGGGTTTTTGATTTCAAAAGGGCTGACTTTCAAAAATTAAGGAAATTAGTTAGGGAAGTGGATTAGATTGAAGAATTTATGGATCCAAACGTAGAGGAGGCCTGGGATTATTTTAAATCAAAGCTGCAGAAGCTATCGGAAGCCTGCATCCCAAGAAAGGGGAAAAAATTCATAGGCAGGAGTTGTAGACCAAGATGGATTAGCAAGCATCTCAGAGAGGTGATAAGAAAAAGCAGAAAGCATATAGGGAGTGGAAGAAGGGAGGGATCAGCAAGGAAAGCTACCTTATTGAGGTCAGAACACGTAGGGATAAAGTGAGACAGGCTAAAAGTCAAGTAGAGTTGGACCTTGCCAAGGGAATTAAAACCAATAGTAAAAGGTTCTATAGCCATATAAATAAGAAGAAAACAAAGAAAGAAGAAGTGGGACCGCTAAACACTGAGGATGGAGTGGAGGTCAAGGATAATCTAGGCATGGCCCAATATCTAAACAAATACTTTGCCTCAGTCTTTAATAAGACTAAAGAGGATCTTAGGGATAATGGTAGCATGACAAATGGGAATGAGGATATGGAGGTAGATATTACCATATCTGAGGTAGAAGTAAAACTCAAACAGCTTAATGGGACTAAATCGGAGGGCCCAGATAATCTTCATCCAAGAATATTAAAGGAATTGGCACTTGAAATTGCAAGCCCATTGGCAAGAATTTTTAATGAATCTGTAAACTCAGGGGTTGTTCCGTATGATTGGAGAATTGTTAACATAGTTCCTATTTTTAAGAAAGGGAAAAAAGGTGATCTGGGTAACTATAGGCCTGTTAGTTTGACATCTGTAGTATGCAAGGTCTTGGAAAAAATTTTGAAGGAGAAGGTAGTTAAGGACATTGAAGTCAATGGTAAATGGGACAAAATACAACATGGTTTTACAAAACCATGCCGAACCAACCTGATCTCCTTCTTTGAGGAAATAACAGATTTTTTAGACAAAGGAAACGCAGTGGATCTAATTTACCTAGATTTCAGTAAGGCATTTGATATGGTGCCACATGGGGAATTATTAGTTAAATTGGATAAGATGGGGATCAATATGAAAACTGAAAGGTGGATAAGGAATTGGTTAAAGGGGAAACTACAACGGGTCCTACTGAAAGGTGAACTGTCAGACTGAAGGGAGGTTACAAGTGGAGTTCCTCAAGGATCGGTTTTGGGACCAATCTTATTTAATCTTTTTATTACTGACCTCAGCACAAAAAGTGGGAGTGTGCTGATAAAGTTTGCAGATGATACAAAGCTGGGAGGTATTGCCAATTTAGAGAAGGACAGGGATATCCTACAGGAGGATCTGGATGACCTTGTAAACTGGAGTAATAGTAATAGGATGAAATTTAATAGTTAGAAGTGTATGGTCATGCATTTAGGGATTAATAACAAGAATTTTAGTTATAAACTGGGGACACATCAATTAGAAGTAACGGAGGAGGAGAAGGACCTTGGAGTATTGGTTGATCACAGGATGACTATGAGCCACCAATGTGATATGGCCGTGAAAAAAGCTAATGTGGTCTTGGGATGCATCAGGAGAGCTATTTCCAGTAGGGATAAGGAGGTTTTAGTACCGTTATACAAGGCACTGGTGAGACCTCACCTGGAATACTGTGTGCAGTTCTGGTCTCCCATGTTTAAGAAGAATGAATTCAAACTGGAACAGGTACAGAGAAGGGCTACTAGGATGATCCGAGGAATGGAAAACCTGTCTTATGAAAGGAGACTCAAGGAGCTTGGCTTGTTTAGCCTAACCAAAAGAAGGTTGAGGGGAGATATAAATATATATCATAAATATATCAGAGGGATAAATACCGGAAAGGGAGAGGAATTATTTATGCTCAGTACCACTGTGGACACAAGAACAAATGGATATAAACTGGCCACCAGGAAGTTTAGACTTGAAATTAGACGAAGGTTTCTAACCATCAGAGGAGTGAAGTTTTGGAATAGCCTTCCAAGGGAAGCAGTGGGGGCAAAAGATCTATCTGACTTTAAGATTAAACTCAATAAGTTTATGGAGGAGATGGTATGATGGGATAACATGGTTTTGGTAATTAAATATTCATGGTAAATAGGCCCAATGGACTGTGATGGGATATTAGATGGGGTGGGATCTGAGTTACCCAGGAAAGAATTTTCTGTAGTATCTGGCTCGTGAATCTTGGCCATATGCTCAGGGTTTAGCTGATTGCCATATTTGGGGTCAGGAAGGAATTTTCCTCCAGGGCAGATTGGAAGAGGCCCTGGAGGTTTTTCGCCTCTGTAACATGGGGCATGGGTCACTTGCTGGAGGATTCTCTGCTCCTTGAAGTCTTTAAACCACGATTTGAGAACTTCAATAGCTCAGACATAGGTGAGAGGTTTTTTGCAGGAGCGGTGGGTGAAATTCTGTGGCCTGCGTTGTGCAGGTGGTCAGACTAGATGATCATAATGGTCCCTTCTGACCTAAATATCTATGAATCTAAAAAAATTAAACACATTAGCAGTGCAATAACCCCTTTTTGACTACCGTAAGTCTCTCTCTCTCTCTGTAGGTATGACTAATTGACAATATGGAGGTATACAAACTGAGACGAAATTTCAGTAATAGCCAAAATAGCTAATTACCCTAAATCTGATAAACTGGCTAAGTCAAAACCAACCATAACTCAAACAAAATTTCAGCTCCTACTCCACAATCCTACTGCTATTATTAATCACTTCCATGCACCTCTGCACATTGTGGTGATGGCAAGAGTTGGCAGTAGAAGTGTCAAATTAAGCAAGATAGCCAGTTCTGTACATCCCAAAGGACTGAAGAACTTGGATAAGGTCTCAAGTAAACACCCCAAAATTTGCACACTTATCCAAAATTATCCTCTGAACATTGGTTTGTCCAAGAGCTAGTGAAAATAATAGTGAAATAAATGTTTAGCAATGACCTGCATGGTTGCATTACTCAGAACTTGATCAGATCACCATTAGAATTACAGTTATTTAAAAACATATGTAGAATAATTTATTATTATTATTATTATAAACTTGCAATAGGCTAGCTATTTTACATAAAAAGGACAGGTCCCTATACAACACAAACTAATATTTGAATGGCAAAATTTAGAACCTTTACAGTCTTTTCTCCTTATAGACTACTTATACTAAATAGGAATCTTTTAGAAGAGCACAGAGAAGAAGAAAAAAAAGATTGGTTCCTCTTAAACTTCTGAGGTTTAAAAGCTTTCACATCCAGGCTCTGCTGTTGAGAAGCCGGCATTTGTATTGCAACAGTTACTTTTGATAAAGAGCTTACATAACTGGAGAGATAAGGAGAGTGGAAAACTGGGGATTTCCAAGCTCTCCTCAACTTCCCAAAGACAGGCTATGAGTCGATGATGGAAGTTAGTTAAAGGCCAACCAACTCCTATCATCGATCAATAGAGTAACTAATTTTCAAAATCTGTTACCTTGAACAGTCTTTTATTGTTGAAATATTTTGGGGTGCTTAGTGCCTACAGAGCAGCTGTTCTTTGTCACTAACTGATGAACCAGGCTTGCGCTGACATGGAACAGGACTGCAAAGGGCTCTCATACATACACACTGAACCAGGGCATATGATCAGTCACTTTTTGAGCCCAGTGACCTGCTCTTTATAAATACTCCCATGTGTTTGCAATTAGTTAGTGGGCTACTTTAGCACAAAAAGAGGGCTGCTGAAGTCCGTTTTCCAGAAAAAAAATCTTTCTGAACAACCAAGACTCAGCCTTAGCATGGTTTATAACACGACAGCCAAACAGTAGGCTCCTCCTGCATGTGTATAATCTCACTGAGAAAATTAAATGGAAGGATTCATCAGCTTTCTTCTGCAAAAATCGGTCATGCTGTAAATCATAAGGACCACAGATGGACTTGTGCAGCTCTCAGAAGCTGATGACAAACAGACGCCTTGAAAAGTATAGTGAAATTTTTAGAAAATTCACATCTGTTTTTATCCATTTCAATGAGGTCTTAATGCACAGAAGCTCAAACTTTTAGGATTCTGACTATCACAGATACAGAGGAAAGCATAGGATAGTTTGTGAAGGATTCAAATACCTGCTGATCTCAATCTCATAGTGGAAGTGGTTTAATTCCTGCATTATGTTAGTTGCATGTTTCCCATTGAAATTTTCAAGCATCTGCCCAATGAAAAAGCTGTAGGTTGTATCTCAAGAAAGATATGCATTTTTTCTTTGCAGGAAGGCACAAAAGTGGAGGCCCTTCATTTCCAGGAATTTACATAAAACAGAGATGCAAACAACACATTATTGGAGTAAAACACCACAGCCTTGAAACATGCACATGGGTGTATAATGGTGACCTGCATCATCTTCTGAGTTACCTTACAATATATCGAGACATGACATCCATTTATTGCTTTTATACCACAAGATAACTCAGATGTTTAACACGTCACCACTGTATTCAGTAATTATGAGATACTGTGATAAGGGTAGACGTCAAATAGTCCATGTGTTGTAATAATATCTTGAGATAGCTCAATAAACACAGATGTTAACTCATCATTAATGGGATTGTATGCTTAATTATTCTCATGGAGAGTGCAAATTTCAAGATGTGGATAAGCAAATGAAGACATACATTGTAAACTGACAGGTTTCAGAGTAGCAGCCGTGTTAGTCTGTATTCGCAAAAAGAAAAGGAGTACTCGTGGCACCTTAGAGACTAACCAATTTATTTCAGCATAAGCTTTCGTGAGCTACAGCTCACTTCATCGGATGCATCCGATGCCATAGCTCACGAAAGCTTATGCTCAAATAAATTTGTTAGTCTCTAAGGTGCCACAAGTACTCCTTTTCTTATTGTAAACAGTGTTCAAATTTTGAAAGCCTATCTGAGTTACTGGCTGAGATTTAAACTGTAGCACTTAAACTAAGCAGCACAACAGGTTACAAATAATTAAACGGCAGATTCAAGTTGCATTATATCCCAGGAAGAGTGCCTAGCATCATTAGCAATGTATCAGCCACCCAACTACAAGGAGAATTTCCAGACACCTTTTTAAAAGTCAGGGCAGCTACTCAAGCTTTAAGAAATAAAATTAAAAACCCAAATTTGGCACCTGTGCCCGGAGTCTCATCTGAGTTGGTGATTCTGTTTCCCGCATAGTATTTTCATTACAATGGGCAAAAAGAGTGCCCAAACAAACACAAAAACATACTTTGCCCCACACATGTTTACAAGCCATTTTCTCTTCTTTAGGTCATCCCATTGCTACACTGCCTGGTGACTGCTCAATGTATCCCAAACAGTGGCAAGCCAGCTGAGTCAACAGCAAGCATCAGTGGCTACACTCAAGAGCAGCAGCAGTTAACTTGGGTACAATTCTATATTACAAGAACGATTTCATTCTACGGTGGAAGTCTCCAATTACATTTACTAGTGAAATCAGCAATAAATTAGAAAATATGGAACTAGGGAAAGAAAACACTGTAAAGTTGGGATTAAAAGTAATTTTTGTCCTTCATTTTACTGTATTCTATACAGTAAGTTTGTTGATTACACAGAGAATAGGTAAAATGCAAAAATACTCCTAAAACAAAAGGAGAAAGTATCCCTGAAGTAGACCTTAGTTTCACCAATGATTTTAAAATTTGTATTTAGTTGTCACAAATTATGTTTTCTCTGTTAGCATATAACATGAGTTTATTAAGAGCTGGAGTCAGAAAAATACTCTCAAGGAAAGCAGACAGATTATTATTTATATACAACAGATATACATGACATTTTACAGAACAACTGAAGTTCCAAAAAGTGTACAGGCAGGAGGCCAATTCTGCAAAAGACAATTACACTGAGTTCCTATCAGTGGGATTACTCGTTATCAGGGTTGTCAAATCAGGCCATACATTAAGAAACGAACTAGAGAAGTAGACAATACTGGTAAAGGATGAAAATGGGCAAGACAGAGGTAAGGACAAAAAAAATTATGCCATCTCTTGGGTGGCTCTTGACGACTTACATGTCTGTGTAAAAGAAAATTACTAGATACTGGAATTCCATATCTGGTCAACAAAAAAAATCAAAAATATATAGTTTGAATGTAATTAATGTATTTTATTATATATTTAATACAGATGGGTCAAAAAACAACCAACAATCTGAACCGCTGCAGTTTCTTGGAGGAAATGGGAGCCCAATCTCGGTTAGATCCAAAAACCAGATGGGATGGAATTTTCCAGTACTGATTCAGATGCCGACAATCTCACAAGGTAATCTGATCTCATATTCTTACCATTTGGGGATGAAATGCTCTGATAAACTGTTCCCAGGAATTCAGCATAATTGAAGTCAGACCCACATCACAGTCAGGATTCAGGCTTGAACCCAAACCCTAGGTGAAAACTAGCCCACATCCAAATACTGCTTCCTCAGGCACCTCTAATAATTAAGACTATTAGAAATGCAAGAAAAACAAACCTGAGTAGAACAACAACATTAGGGAAATTTGTACTATTCTATGGTAATGGATAAGATCAATATTTACTGTTATCTATTTAAAAACAGCTACAAATGAAAACTAGGTATGTCTCATAAGGCAGACTTCTTGCATACTTCAACGCTCCCCTTGTCTCTCTATGCTGTTATTGTGAGCAGAGTGGAGGAATAAAACATGTAAGGTCATAAAGGCAAAGTAACTCAGCACCCGTTTGTTGTGAGTACACTGTTAATTTCCCAGTACTTTTAGTGAGGCAGTAGTTACAAACCTTGTTTTTGAAAGAACATTTTAAAAATCAGGTTATTTATAATAAAGATGAAATTGTACGTTTTACCTTTACAACATCCCTTTGAAAAAAATAAGAAGAGAGAATTAAAGAACATAAGCTTTGTAATAGCTTCTTTATAGGCACTATTACATGTCACAGATTATCAGGAAAAAAATCTGTCAGCAATTTACACCCCAGATTTATCAAAACTGATCACCACTGTACTAGATACAGAGGATGAACTGTACTGTGGGTACAGTGGAGGGTTTCACTTTATATACTTCATCCACTTGGGGGGGGAAAATCCCAGTAGTAAAGTTATAAACCTTTTCATCACTGTGTAGGAAACTAGTTGGAAATTTCTGCCACTGAACACTCAGTATTTTCAGATCACCATCATCTCTGTTTATATAGAATGTTTCCCTTTATAAGCAGATGGCGTAGTTTGATGTTGTTACAACATAGTGACCTCTGATGTCAATGGCTTTCCAGAGTTTACAAACCTAAGGCTTCACTGGAATCCAGCACAGTATCTCATTTACAATTGATTATAGTTAAGGAATGTTTGTCGTACGAAGGAACCAGCAGGCAGATAAAGAAATAAATGTGGCCAGTAATATGACCGTGAAGAGAGTCTAATATCTACATTCATTTTACATTTCTTATCCATAATGTATTAGTCACTAACAATATTTTGCACTTATGATTCAGAAGTGCTAACGGATGTTAAA
Source organism: Caretta caretta (assembly GCF_965140235.1). Classification (NCBI taxonomy): domain Eukaryota; kingdom Metazoa; phylum Chordata; order Testudines; family Cheloniidae; genus Caretta; species Caretta caretta. Next base: position 84,593,559 of record NC_134210.1, on the reverse strand, counting down.
ATATACAATAGATCACCTACCTGTCTCCCTGCCAAAAAAAGTATATTTTCTAGTGTTTTACCCAGTCTAGTTCTGCAAGTCTTAAGTAATGGGACTCCCACCACCTCCCACGAGAAACAGTTCCTGAGAGCAAAATATATTAAGTTGACAGTGAAACTGAAAAAACGTTGTCTTAGTTTCATCCCATTATTATTCCTAGTTACGTTGTGCCCGTGTACCACAATATACCTGTATACACCATCCAAATATTTGTAAATGTTGTAAATTTAAGTCTCTCTTCATGTAGCCCTCACTTAGCCAAGCTATTCACATTTAGCCCTTTCAACCTTTCTTCATAATTCCATATCTCCAGCCCCTGATTATTTTTTTGACCTTTTCTCAACTCTCTCCTCTTTCCAATAATATGGTAAACGGATCTGAACAAGATATTCACTTCCTCAATCCACTCAAGAAGGATCTGACTTAAGTAAACATGACAGTTCCACCTCTAAAGAGGAAGAATCAGTTACACCAGTATCATATGAAGGACTGGGTTTTTTTTGTTGTTGTTGAATCAATCAGCACTGTTTAAAGAGTAAGGTCACTATGTTCCCATAGGCTCTAGACCAGGGGCGGGCAAACTTTTTGACCTGAGGGTTTCCGAAACTGTATGGAGGGCCGGTTTGGGGAGGCTGCGTCTCCCCAAACAGCCAGGCGTGGCCCGGTCCCCACCCCCTATCCGATCCCCCTGCTTCTCACCCCCTGACGGCCCCCCGGGATTCCTGCTTCATCCAACCCCCCCGGAACCCATGACTGCCCCCAGATCCCCCATCCCTAACTGCCCCCCGCTGCCCCACTGAATCCCTCTTCTCATTCCTAACTGCCCGCCCGGGACCCCTGCCCCATCCAACCACCCCTTCTCCCTGTCCCCTGACCGCCCCTGGAACCCCTGCCCCCGACTTCCCCCCACCGCCCCATCCAACCCCCTTCTCCTTTCTGACTGTCCCCCTTCCCCCCCGGGACCCCTGTCCTATCCACCCCTCCCTGTCCGATGACCGTCCCCAGATACCCCACCCCTGACTGCCCCTCCCGCTGCCCCATCCAACCCCTCTTCTCATTCCTGACTGCCCCCCAGGGACTCCTACCCCATCCACCCACCCCTTCTCCCTGTCCCCTAACAGCCCCTGGAAACCCTGCCCCTGACTGCTGCCCCCCACTGCCCCATCCAACCTCCCCTCTCCTTCCTGACTGCCCCTCCGGGACCCCTGTCCCCATTCAACCCCCCTGTTCCCCATCCTCTGACCCCTATCCACACCCCCACCACAACCCTGAACTCCCCTGCCCTCTATCCTATCACCCCTCAGGGTAAAAATACCATCCTTAAATACACAAAAATGTTACCCCTCTATTCATTGACTGAAGAGAATTCTACCCATCCACTTTTGCCCCTGGGGTATGGAGAGTATCCCTCACTTATCCCACACTACCTAGACAGGAAAGACAATTGCGCCATGCATGTCCTCCCTACATACTCCCCCACCCCGTCTCTTGTCCCACGTGCACCTCCTAAATTCCCCTCCCTTTCCCCTTACAGTCTCCTACTCACAGGGGTGCAAGTAAGTCTAGGGACTTACCAGTACGGGGCTGGGCTGCTGCTGGCTCTGGCCTCCGGAAGGGGCGGGGCCTCAGGCGGAAGGGGGGTCAGAGCCAGCCCCGGCCCACCCTGTACCGGTAAGTGCCTCCCCCCGGTGGGGTAACAGCGGCAGCTGGGGCTCTGGCAGCGGTTTAAAGGGCCCGGGATGGTAGCGGCAGCCGGAAGCCTGGGCCCTTTAAATTGTCCCTGGAGCCCCACTGCCACTTCTCCAGGGCTCAGGGAGCAGGGCTCAGGCCGCCGCTACCACCCTGGGCCCTTTAAATTGCCGCCTCAGTCCCCCCACCCCCGCCGCTACCCCAGGGCTCTGGCAGCAATTTAAAGGGCCAGGGACTCCAGCCACTGCTGGGAGCTGCAGGCCCTTTAAATTGCACCTGGGGAAGCCGATCCACCCCGGTATGGCGTACTGGCTTACTTTCACCTCTGCCTACTCATCATATTCTCCCTCTCTATCATGCCATATTCCCCTGCAACACCAGTTTCCTGCCCAGGTCCCCAACACATCCTCTTCCCCACAGTCCAATTCCAACACCAGTTCCACATTCTCTTGACCGCTGCCAACAAATACAGTGACTAAGAGGTCACTTTCTCCTCTGAGGACAGTTTGGCTTCAGCCTCTTTGGAAACAATGATCCAACTTTTCTGGTAGCACTCTCACCTTCATTGCAATTGTTAAAGTGACAGAGGCCATCTTGCTAAGGGAAATCTGTGGCTTTCGTCCCATGACAGGAATGGGAGATGGGTGCTATTTTGGATCAGAACAATGTGGGAGATTCAAGTCAGAAATTCACAAATCCCCTTCTCCCTCTCCCCTCGCCCCACCAACAAATCAAAAAAACCCAAACCCAAGTTATCAGAAGACTTATAAAGTTACGAGAGATGGCAACATTGAATTATGCCCACTCATCGAGTAGTTGGAAGTTTCTTGGGCTCTCAGACCTCATACAATGTCCAATACAGGCCCCCAATATCCAATGTGTGCATTTCACATCTCCCTTCCTCCTCCTGTATGAAATTTAAAATGTAATTTTTATAAGGACAAATGCATATTTTGCTCCGTAAAATATAAATTAGCATGCTAATAATTATCTAGACCTATTTTGTATCATTATCATATTTCCTTTTACTTGTAGATGTAAGTAACATATATGGCGGTTAGAAGATGGCCTGAAATATTCTCCATCTGATGTGCGCATACTTAATATTGTTGCCCATTGGAAAAGAAATACAATAACTGAAGGATTGTGATGTTTCTGTAATTTGTGATAGTATAATAATTGTTTTGGATGATGGATGAAATAACCAGCCAACATGACTGCTTTGAAATACCTCAAACATGTCAAAAATCAAAGGTTTAGGACTCTCTCTCTTTCACCTCTCTCCTCACGACAATAAAGCATATGTCTCACCACCCCTGATACAGAGATACAGGGAAAGGAACAGCTGATCTGACAGAAAACAAGAAAGAATAGGACCATTATTGCCACATAGTATTTATAAAATAGCTATCACTGTAGTACCTCATTGCACTATATAAAGGTCAGAACAGTACCAAACTTTTACTCCAACATAGAAAACATTTCCTTTACACTTGCAGGATATGACCCAGACTCACTTAGAATATACATGATGGCAGATAGTAGCCAGTAAAGAAAATCTCAGGAGGTTCCATATTCTGCAGTTAGTGAAAAGCCTGAACAAAGAGGACTCTTACACCTTGCACTGAAAAATGGACAGGTTCAAGAGCCTGTCTCTGAAAAGTACCCTGCCTCCTGTTTCTGCAAGTTTCACCTTTGGGACAAATATCCAACACCTTCCTTCTGAAAACAGATGTTATAAGTGGTTCAAGATAACAGGCGCCTGGATCAGTAAGGACTGTATTTAACAGCATCTTCAGCTCCACCCTGAAGTGCGCTGGCAGCCAATGAAGAATTGATAGCATAGGTGTAATAGCTCTTCTTCAGTCTGTTTTACCTCAAAAGTAAGCAAACACATTTTGCACTAACTGAAACAATATCAAGGCTAATCCCAGGCAAAGCACACCGCAATAGCCTACTCTCAAAGTATAAAGGTATGGTTGATATTTGAGAGGAATGGTACCATCTCTCAGCCAGCCAAAGATGAAAGGATATTAAGGAAAACCAAGCAAGAATGCCATAAAAATATGCTTCTACTTGTTGCAAGGCTCTGATGAATTATGTGCAAGGTGAACATTACAGGGCAAGGTTAGTTTGTCAGACAATACAGATCTAAACATAAAAATGCTGCCAATTTAGGATGAAATGAGGTTGTAAAGGCTTCACTGCCTGTGATCCAGGGGGTGAATTAGCTTTATCCCTCTCCTTTTGTGCTATAGGTTCCATGGCTGTATTTTGATAATGTTTCTGAGAAAACAAGTAAGCTCCCATTCTACATGGCCTCTGACTGAGATACTAGACTTCTTTCCCCCTTAGGGTAACAGCTGCCTTGGTGCAATTAGCCCAAATTGACCCCACAATTGTCGGCTGAGGGGATTGCCTGCATTCCAGGCGGTTTCTTTCCTTTCTGTGTGCAGGGTGACATTTGAGAGGGAGAAAGAAAAACAGCAATTCAACAATGAGGAGGTCAAGTTACTGGGACTCTCTCATAAGGCAGAACAATTGCAGAGGAAGTGTCACAGCAGGGCAAAACAGCCCCTGTGGTGCCATAGCACGCTGGGTGGTGATCAGCGGAATTGCTGCCTGTTTGAAAAAGGAGGAGCTACAACCCGTCAGTTCCAAACTAGCACACTAAGAGTCCTCACAGTGCTTTTCTGCTTTCTACGGACATTTGTCTTGGTTCATTATGGGGTATCAGTCACCAGTATCTAGGCACAAAATACAATGTAAAGTGAAGCCGAATAAGATTTGAATTCTACTCTTTCTACCTCAGCAGTTTAAATAAGCTTTTGGTTTCTAGTCTCTTCCTTCCTGCTTCTGCCTCTTATTGAAGGTCAGCTATAAAAACAGGCAGCTTTAAGTTCATTCTGATACCTGCCAGGAGGGTGTTCGAAAATCTAGGACCCACAGTTAATGCTGAGCCTTAAGCGTTTACACTTCACACATCCCTGATGAGGGAATTTGCAGCTGATGAGGCAATCCTTGAGACAGCATAGTACAAGAACAACATCAGCTTTAACTAGAATGAAATGAGGAGCCAGTAGTGTGCACCATTCTCTACCCTCAAGATGTGGGCTGTAGTGTGCTGTATCATATATGGAGTTTTTGGAATGGCTTTGACGAACACAGGAAGTTACAGTAGTCCAGTCTTGAGGTGACTAATGTGCAAATCATGGTTGCTAGATCTTCATCCAAATTTCAAACATGATTTGTGTCAGAAGTCCATGTCCTGAAAATTTAAGGAAGAGATGAGCATTTGGGGATGTATTCATATTCCAGCCCAAATACAAAAACACAGTTGTTCTAGCCAATACCTTATTTATACTTCATTATTCACTTTCCTTTCCCTGCAAGCAGAGTCAAGCAGTGCATAAATCTCTTCAGGCCCATGTTAAATATTATGAATAAGCATTTATTTTAAAAAGGGGAGGAGATTTTAAAAATACATCCCATCAAGGAAAATACTGTTGAAATGTGTGCAGATGTTATGCATCTCTGTCTTTTAAGCCTCTAGCTTTAAGAGTTTTCAGCTCTGCAAAAGTGACTTCTGACCCTTCTCAGCCCATAGGAAAATATTCCATTTCATGCAACAGGACAGTGCTTAGTAACCATCATCCTCAAGAAGTGCTAGCTCTCAAATCAGCTGCAGAAATCCTGATCTAGTTTTTGGAATCTCAGTCATGACATGTGGATACAGTTCCTTTCTAGCCTACCAGAATTATCTGCGATGAGAAAAGCAAAATGAGTTCCACAACACATATATCTCAGCCACTTCAATTAATTAAAAAATGATTCAATACTTCCAACCCAGAGGAGGCTCAAATAATAATATCTACTCTTCAATTATTTTAGCATTATTCAGTTAAGAATCAGGATTTACAAGGTGTTTCTCCTTGCTCAAATCTTCCCTTCCAAATTATTTGTTTTAGAGTATATCTTTATATTCACAAGTGTTACCATAATTAAAAGTGCTTGGGGGGCGGGGGGAGAGGTTAAACCACATTTCCTATGTTTTTTCCTCAGTGACTACTATGTGCAGCTCAGAGATAAACTATACTGCCCTCATTAGCCAAGACGAATACAGTGTAGTGTAAATCACTGAAATAATCATCTGAATACTAAGAATTTGATAGGCAGGGCTGCTAGTCTCACAAGTTAAAAAACAAGACAATGAATAGCATTATTTATGTCAATATACTCATTCTCTAGACCAAGTAGATTTAACAGATTAAGTTTATAGTCCAACAAAAGGTAATGCAGACTGTACATGACTGCATTTACATTTATTTTTAAAACAACGCAAAAATAATATTTTCAAGGCCTACAGTCTAGTCAAAATACCAGCATTATATAACCTCACAGCCACATCTATCAAAACAGAAGAACTCTCCGGAAATATAAAAATATGTTTTGTTTATGTTATTTTTTTTAATGAGTCATTTTCACACAAGGTAATTTTCAAAACTGAAAAGTGATTTCAGAGTTAAATAAAACACTTTTCCTCAATCCTACATTTCATACAGACATGACCCATTAGATGCAGCACAAAGGTTTACCTAGAAGTTCTATTTAAACAACTTCTTTTGACTCCCACAAGGCCCAAGATAAACAGGGCCCTAATAAAAGTTGATAGCATGGGCTCTGTTCACGTGAAACCACTTTATAACTTGACCAACTGTGTTCTCTGCCAGGAAATGATTGCTTTTCCAGTTCAGCTCAAGAATGTTGCTCTGCCTTATGTCTGCTGGCAACAATGTCTCTGTTTATGGGTGGGCTAAAGAGGGAGGATTCAGAGGCTAAGTTTAGGCCTTAGATAATGGTGGCAGAATTAAGATTTGGTCCTGTATTTTACGGTTCTGTCATACTGCTCTTGTTAGAAGCAGCTAACATATAAGGAAGGCGCTGTAAGGTATTACGTAGTTTGCTAAGCATCTGTTTTTCTTCCCCTTAATTTATACTTAGCCAGTACTTCATCGTTCAAATCAGAACAAGGTTTACAATAATAAAACCACAAACATGCATTATTTATTTAACTTACTATACAACATTAAAAGATATCATGTACTCTCTTGTCTAAATTGTTATAAACTCAATGTAGTTCTTTGTAAGAAACTTTGTATCTGACAGCAACTTCCTTTTCGCTTGAAGATCTTTCCATGATATGGCACTAGCCCTGCAGCAAAAACAGCCATGTCTCTTTCCCTACTATGTACTGCAGCACTCTCCTCTTACTAAAAAGAAAAGAAGGACTTGTGGCACCTTAGAGACTAACAAATTTATTTGAGCATAAGCTTTCGTGGGCTACAGCTCACTTCATCGGATGCATTCAGTGGAAAATACAGTGGGGAGATTTATATACATAGAGAACATGAAACAATGGGTGTTACCATACACACTGTAAGGAGAAAGAAAAGGAGTACTTGTGGCACCTTAGAGACTAACCAATTTATTTGAGCATGAGCTTTCGTGAGCCACAGCTCACTTCGAAGTGAGCTGTGGCTCACGAAAGCTCATGCTCAAATAAATTGGTTAGTCTCTAAGGTGCCACAAGTACTCCTTTTCTTTTTGCGAATACAGACTAACACGGCTGTTCCTCTGAAAACTGTAAGGAGAGTGATCACTTAAGATGAGCTAATACCAGCAGGAGAGCGGGGAAGAGAAGAAAACCTTTTGTAGTGATAATCAAGGTGGGCCATTTCCAGCAGTTGATAAGAACGTCTAAGGAAAAGGGGGGAGGGGAGGAAGAAACATGGGGAAATAGTTTTACTTTGTGTAATGCCCCTTCCAACCCCAGTCTCTATTCAAGCCTAAGTTAATTGTATCCAGTTTGCAAATTAATTCCAATTCAGCAGTCTCTCGTTGGAGTCTGTTTTTGAAGTTTTTTTTATTGAAGAATTGTCACTTTTAGGTCTCTAATCGAGTGACCAGAGAGACTGAAGTGTTCTCCAACTGGTTTTTGAATGTTAAAATTCTTGATATCTGATTTGTGTCCAATTATTCTTTTACGTAGAGACTGTCCAGTTTGACCAATGTACATGGCAGAGGGGCATTACTGGCACATGGTGACATATATCACATTGGTGGATGTGCAGGTGAACGAGCCTCTGATAGAGTGGCTGATGTGATTAGGCCCTATGATGGCGTCCCCTGAATAGATATGTGGACACGGTTGGCAATGGGCTTTGTTTCAAGGATAGGTTCCTGGGTTAGTGGTTCTGTTGTGTGGTGTGTGGTTGCCGGTGAGTATTTAATTCAGGTTGGGGGGCTGTCTGTAAGCAAGGACTGGCCTGTCTCCCAAGATCTGTGAGAGTGATGGGTCGTCCTTCAGGATAGGTTGTAGATCCTTGATGATGCGTTGGGGAGGTTTTAGTTGGGGGCTGAAGGTGATGGCTAGTGGCGTTCTGTTATTTTCTTTGTTGGGCCTGTCCTGTAGTAGGTGACTTCTGGGTACTCTTTTGGCTCCGTCAATCTGTTTCTTCACTTCAGCAGGTGGGTATTGTAGGTGTAAGAATGCTTGATAGAGATCTTGTAGGTGTTTGTCTCTGTCTGAGGGGGTTGGAGCAAATGTGGTTGTATCATAGAGCTTGGCTGTAGACAATGGATCGTGTGGTGTGATCTGGGTGAAAGCTGCAGGCATGTAGGTAGGAATAGCTGTCAGTAGGTTTCCGGTATCGGGTGGTGTTTATGTGACCATCGCTTATTAGCACCATAGTGTCCAGGAAGTGGATCTCTTGTGTGGACTGGTCCAGGCTGAGGTTGATGGTGGGATGGAAATTGTTGAAATCATGGTGGAATTCCTCAAGGGCCTCCTTCCTGTGGGTCCATATGATGAAGATGTCATCAATGTAGCGCAAGTAGAATAGGTGCATTAGGGGACGAGAACTGAGGAAGCGTTGTTCTAAGTCAGCCATAAAAATGTTGGCATACTGTGGGGCCATGCGGGTACCCATAGCAGTGCCGCTGATTTGAAGGTATACATTGTCTCCAAATGTGAAATAGTTGTGGGTGAGAACAAAGTTACAGAGTTCAGCCACCAGGTTAGCCGTGACATTATCGGGGATACTGTTCCTGACGGCTTGTAGTCCATCAGAAAATAGTCTTCCTCCAAAGCAGATTCCCATCCATGTTAGCTATGAGGTATTGCCAGGGTACAAAAAAAGCATTCTCACGCACTAAGATTGAAGGCATCACATCAACAATACGACCACAGTCTCTAGCACAGGCAGTGAAAGACAACCTATGGATTATCTAAATTTTCATTCTAATGACAGCAAAATGCCTTACCATTAAGCTACCCACTTCAAATAAATAAGGAATTTTTTTTCCATCCATGAGCATTAGGCATAATATTTAACGGTTGTCATGACATTAAATTCAAAGAATTACGTTTTAACTACCCAGTGACAATCTGTGTCACTGTCAAACAGTCTCCAATATTGAGTATTTTGGGATAGATGTGTTTCATTTCTTCGTTAAGCATGCAACCTACAGTTTCAACTGATCCCTTACAGCGGGCTGCATGCCATTCCTTCCTTAATAAATGTTGTGCAGCACAAAAAGGCTTCAGTGTTGGGCCCTTTTGAAAGGAAAGCCAGAAAGGTAACAAAGCAGAATGACTGTATCAGAGAGGAGCAAGGCAAATGAAGAAGAGGATCAGCCCCAGGCTTTTTCTAGTCAAGAAAAGCAGAGGAGAGGGAGAGAACGTAAAGGAACTGCCCCTAAGAAAAAACACAATGGGAACATCTCTCTCATGATGTCCCAATTTTTTTAAAATTAAAAAGTGTGTTGACCCTCAGTAGGCCCTGCAGTAAGTGCAAAAAAATCTTTCTTTATGCTGCTTACACTACTGTGCTGCCTGCAATACCTGGTATGCTTTTCCCCTTCTTGGCTCTCCAGTCAGAGTGTACAACGTACAGAGTTGGAAAATGAGTGAATTCAGTAGCATGGGATAAGCACGCCTGCTGAGAGAAGTGAGCACGAGATCACAAAGTTAACGGATCAGGATTATGCAGCAAATAGAGGTGGTCACAAAACTAACGTTCCCACAATTTTCATATACCAGACAATCATGGAGGAAAATGAGGAACACAGCAAGATGGGAGATCAAAGGGGCAGAAGTCGTCAGATAAGGCAAAAGAAACAAAGGGGAAAGGAGGAAGAGAAAAGAGGGGAAAGGGGCATAAAAGGTAACTAAAGAAAGATGAAGATAATCCAGCGTGCCAGAAACAGCACTTCTTGCCACAGGCGATGGTGTTGCCTTGAGAAGCTGATTCAGGCTTAAGGCTGTAGGAGCAATATGCAAGGACCATACCCCTTACACGGACATTGGTGGATGCAAGTTTATTATGTTCCGCTATGCCATCAGAAAAGCAATTATATTACTAGGCCTCCATTTCCCAGGCCTACTCTGAAGGTTAGATCTGAAGTATGCGAGCTTGCATGACTTTACCTAGCAGCTGCTAAAGTAACCACATGGTTGTAATGCAGGCCTTGAGATCCCTAGCAAAAATACAAGTTATTAATGGGCCCAGCAAGAATTCAGTTAGCTCAGGCAGTCATCTAAGAAAGTAAAGAGGTGATCTTTACACCACCAAAATTCCTAAATTAAGGTTTCCCACTATTCAGACCAAGCACACTCAAATTTGGAATGGGGTGCCTCCTACAATTCAGGCCACATGTAAAAGGGCATGACCATACCCCATTCATGAGTTTGTCCTAAACTGAGTATTTTACAGCAGATGGCACAGCCAAACAGGGTGAGAATATTGTTAAGCAAGTCTAAATGATGAAAATAAGGTGCAACATCTCGTCTATATCAAACTGTGGAAAACTAATGAACTAGCACTGGCAGGAAATTAGACTCCTTGTATATTATTATCTCAGAGTTATGTCCAAAATTGACAATTGGGGGATAAGTGTTTAACACGATTTAATCTGATTAGTAACCTCTTTGAATCTTGTTTTCCCAGATCCATCATTACAGATATTTGAAGACCCTATCCACCCAAAATTATTTCTTTCCAAGTCCTCCAAATACTCAAACTGGTAATGCAGATTAAACTATTTTGGCCATCCTAACATAGCCTCTGAAGAAGAGGCCCATCTGTTTAAAGTGGGGTCCCAAGAGATGGACCACAAATTATGCTCTCCTTGGACATCTGGAAGAACACACTTCACTTCATCCTGCCTGCTACCATCTGAGTAGTCTTTGGCCTGTTTTTTATTTCAACTTACTCTCCATTAGAGGTGAATAAGAGGGGAAAAATTAGTTTTGGATAAAATTTTGCCATCTTTTAAAAAATAACCCTTTCATTTAGCCTGCTTCTCTCTTTTCCAAATTTCACTTGCCAGAATTTCAAATATCCAAAAGGGATATCTTAATGAGCACACATATAGATATACACCAAGCTGTATTTCTTCCCTCCCCACCGCAAATCAGACTCATCCCAAATTTTTGAAGGCTTATCCTAATATCAAATTCCAAGTTTCATCCATAATTTTCAGTAATTTTATAGAATAATTATTGTAACACTATTGGTTTAATACTCATCAAATTCTGTAAGACTTTTCCAGAAGAGTCACAACATTCCATGGAAATAACTTGAACATTTAATTACATATTAAAAGAATAATATTGCATGATGGACTTCTTTGTATCACTGTAACGATTCACAAAAGGCTTGAAGGAAACTGTCTATGGACTTACAGGTGAACGGAAACATTAAGTAACAAATTGGCATTTCATTACTATTAATTGGTGAATGCCCTAGGGAACAAAAATATCTAAACATTTGAACTGTCTCATAAGCATGCACAATGTTTTACACGCTTAGAATTAAGACAGTCGTGCCCTGGGGAGTTTATAATTCAAGACCAGAAAACTAGTGCATGAAAACCAGTGTGCAGAGACATAAGTGAGGACAAAAATGTCAGAAAGATTAATAAAAAGTGAGCAGGAACTTGCAGTGGTAGGCAAAAAACAAAACAAAAAAACCCAGGAGACTTTCAAGCTTAGTGGGTAGCAAGATCAAAGGCAAAAAGGTTACCTTGGGGAAAGGAAACAATGAAGTAATAGAATAGGAGGAATGTGAAGGAGTGAAAGGAAAACGAGGGTGAAGTGGAAGGGACAGGAGCGGAGATATTATGTGGGACGAATGAGACAGAGAAGGAGGAGATGACGAGTGAGTTCAGAGGGATACGGTAACAAACAGGAAGCCAATAAAGAAGTGGAGCAGGAGAGGGAAAGAGAGCAGCTGGAGAGCAAAATGATTTTAGCATCACTATTTTGGATATAGTTTGGATATAATGAAGAAGGTTACTGTAACCAAGGTGAGAGTCAATATGTGGACAAGGATACAGTGAGGCAAGCATTTCTGCTGGTTGATTTATTTGGGCTCATCATCTTACTATCCAAGAGCAAAACATAATGTGAGGGGACAGAACTTAAAAAAGATCCTTGTTGAAAAGTGTAGAGGAGGAGGAAGAGAGAGAAATCAAAGACAATCCCAAAAGTTGAGAGCTGGAGTGAAAGAGGAGGAATGTCAGCAGTAAGCAAAGGGAGGAAGTGGGGAGAGGAGTTTGGGCAGACAGCTTTTGAGATGGACATCCAAGAAAAGACGTCTGAAACTCAGTTCAAGATGCAATATTGGAGATAGGATGAGTTGTCAGCCCACTGTCAATTAATGTAACAATAGATTTGGGTGTTGCAGTTGAAACCCTGAGAGAAAAAGAGGTGTCCAAAGGAGAAAGTATATAGAGTGAAAACAAGAAAGGTCAAAAGACACTGATGGGGACGTTTTCCCTTATTTAAAAAGGCATCAAGTTTAACGGATGGAATTTGGATGGAAGGAATTTTCAAAAAAGTACTCAGCATTGGCTTAACTCCATCGAAGTCAATGCCAACTGAATACCACAGCTACCGTGTATAGTATGGGCCAACTGGTTTGGACAGGGCTCACAGATCCATACTTATACTTCTTGATATCTCAATAACCTTCTACACAGTTGTTCAGATCATGATGTACTGACGGTCATGTGTGGACAGAGAAGAAAATTTTAAAAAGCCTGAACTACTGAAAATAGCTTGAATTCCATGAATATAGAAAAAGTTTCACTAAGTATCAAGTGGGTATCCGTAGTGAGACCCATATGCTGAAAATGGTTATTCACAAATGTGAAATTACTGAAGATAAGGTTTGTAGGATCGGGATCTAATTCTGCCCATAAATTTGTTTAGTGTAATTATATATTTCCATCATTAAACAAACTGTCCAGAGCCTGGAAAAGAGACCAAATGACAAAAGATGGAGATTGTATTCAAATCACCATCAGTCAATTATGCACACCACAGCAGTGGCAACGTAGCCTAATGCTAATCAATCACATCAATACCACTGAAAACACATTACAAATTAAAAGCACAAGAAAGCCAGAATGGAATACAGGCAGTCCTCAGACTTGCGACACAACTGGTTCCTAAAAATTGTGTTGCAACTTGGAACCACAATATACTCCATTGTGGGACTGAGTGTCGTAAAGTCAAAACCAACTGTTGTAAGTCGAATCAGGGTGTCAAATCAGAAACGTAAGTGTCGTTCACTGCAAGTCGAACATCGTAAAGTCGAGGAATGCCTGTACCTTTATCATTGTCAAAAGTTGTTCAAGCTATTCATAACAAAACTGAACACACTGAAAAAGGTGGCACCTTTTTGAGCTCATAGGTTTTTTTGTTGTTGTTTTTTAAATGTAGTTTTAGACAATTTCTGGTCAACTTTTTTTTTTTAAGTTTAATACCGATTCCCCGTCCCACACACTCACTATGTAAACCACACACCTGGGGAACTTTCAAAGCCACTATTCTTGCTGGACCCTCTCATTACCAATCACTTATCATAAAAAACCTCAGACTGAAACTTGCTCTAGAACTCCCAGTTGTTTTGTAGTCTATTTAGGCCTAGATTATGCTATGCAAGTATAGCACAGACTAAGCAGTGGTACACAACTGCATTGTACCAACAGGAGTACCACCAAGCAGCCTAGAGTGTTCCCTGGGTTTCCCTGGTTTGATAGGGTGCACTTGCTGCTACACCCGGTTATGCAGTACAGCCTTTTCCCCTCTGCATGCTTATCCTGCTCCATGTGCCTATGCAGAGGGTTACTGAAGTATGATCCTGCCTTCTCTTTATCCACACTGGGATGCTGTATCCCAGTAACACAGGGACGGTTATCCTCCCTCGCCTTAAAGGAGGGATGGGAAAGACTTCTTATGCTCTCCCCCTACTGCCACCTGCATAAAGACTAGGAAAAATTGCAGCCCCAGCACTCAACATTTAAAAAATTGGCCTTAGATTGTAACCTCCTCTGGAGAGTTAAAATGTCTTCTTCTGTGTCATACTTTGCACCAAGTACACAGTTAGCCCTTAGAAAACAGTAAAGGATCCAAAATGAAGTTTTGTGATGGCTTCTTTGGATAATGCAGATAAAAATCATATTGTTTTTTGTTTCATATCGGTTCTGTTTCCTCATCTGAGCCTTCCCATGTGAGTGGAGGCCATTTTGACTAACTACAGTCTCTCTCTGAAAAAGATGTAAGTATGGCTCTGCCCTAAATGGAGACATTTAAAAATGGCCATTTTTTATCCAACAGCTCTGTCTCTTGTGTGATTCAGAGTAAGGCCCTCATTTTAAAGACAACAATAAGTAATTTTCACTACATTTTACTTCCATTATTCCTGAAAGGCCAAGACAGTCAAGAGGAAGTAAAATAGATTGTGTTCCTTTTTGCACATCAATATGCTCATTTACCGACTACCAAACTGTAAAACCTGCATAACCACACTGAAGACAGTGGTGTTACACAGCTGTAGGTAAAGGCACAATGTGTTATCCATGATGATTCATGAGATTAAAGAGACTCCAGCTTGACTTCTTCACACAATGCACAGTCAACCTGTGGAACTCCTTGTCAGAGGATGTTGTGAAGGCCAAGACCATAACAGGGTTCAAAAAAGAACTAGATAAATTCATGGAGGATAGGTCCACCCTATTAGCCAGGATGGGCAGGAATAGTGTCCCTAGCTTCTGTTTGCCAGAAGTTGGGAATGAGCGACAGGGGAGGAATCAATTGATGATTACCTGCTCTGTTCATTCCCTCTGTGGCACTTGGCGCTGGCCACTGTCAGAAGACAGGATACTGGGCTAGATGGACCTTTGGTCTGACCCAGTAGGGCCATTCTTACATTCTTATGACTCTCTGAACCCATGCTGAGTTTGCAGGGCTGGCAGTTAGAAAAAAATATTTTACTCCAGTAGAGCATTTATTATATAAAATTTGAGACAGGACTCCATGATGCTATTTGAACAGTCACTTTTCAGCAGAACTATGTTTACGGCAGGGATCTCAAACACATGGCCCATGGGCCACGTGCAGCCCACGGATTATTTCCTGCAGCCTGCCATAGGCACCGACTCCACCGGCAGCCAAGCTCCCCTCCCTCTCTGCCTCCCTCCGAGTGCACCGGGTCCCCGCTCCTCCGCCTACCTCCCAGCGCTTAGGACTTCCCAGGAGAGAGGGGGAGGAGAGGGGACTCAGCGCGCTCAGAGGAGGCGGCGCAACAGAGGCGGGGCCAGGGCGGGGATTTGGGGAAGGGGCGGGGCCTGATGGACTAGACAAGCAATCTGAGGTATGAAGTTCCGCATGTATGATTCTTTGCTGTGAGCAGTTGGGAAGAATGTTTGCTAAAAGTGGCAATGTATTTTGTACGAATAGTGACTTTAAAAAGTTGCTGCCATTACAGCTATGTTGATAGACTGTTAGTGTAGATCAGCATCCGTGTGACTGACCACATAAGGAATAGTTACAGGTATTTAAATTTTATTAAAGCCCCTCTTCGCATTGCAGTTTTTAAAAAGTTAATACACTGACTTTTAATAGCATACTATATTACTTTTTGTTTTTTTCATTTTTGACTATATTTTTGTATCGTTGTATGAAAAGGTTTCAATGATGCAGCCCTCGGGCCATGTACTAGTCCTCATGTGGCCCTCATGGTGATTTGAGTTTGAGATCCCTGGTTTACAGCTTATTTGAGACCATGATGTTTCTGACTACCTGTGCTTTAACTTTATCACAGACTAAATAATTATATACCCAGAGAACAGATTACTATTCAAGCTCTGAATCCATAGATCTCCCAAAGTTACGGATTTAGTTTTATAAGGAGAACATGAGCAGCCCACCTTCTGAGGGGACTGGGAAGCCTATATTCCTCAAGGCTTATTGCCTTGTGTAATTCTCTGATTTTCCCCATCTATGTACCACATGACTGCAGCCTGACTCAAACAACAAGTTTAGGCAATTGCTTTGTTTAATCTTCCCTTGGCTATACAGCCAGGGAATTGACTGGATTTTAATCCATTTGACATTAGAACTAAGCCCTGCATTTTACCTCACTTTTAGACCTGGAACACAGAGGTCTTTTCTAGTTGAGTGAGGCATCAGTGTGTTTCAACACACAGATAAAATGAGTAGTAACAGCACCTTTAGCAACAGAGGTCATTAATACATCTCCAAAACATGCATTATTACCAAAGCCAAAATTTTCAACAGGATGAAAATCAGAACACCCAACACTGGACGCACACATTAGTTAACTTCTGAAAATCTGGCTACAAGACTCTACTGCAGGAAGTGAGAGAAGCTTCCCTATAACTCCCAGATAGTTCTATTTACATCTCCTTTACAGCTAGCAAAATAAATGTCTACACTCAAAAGTGTAATTGGTATGAGCAGGTAAACAAGGACTGGAGGGTGGAGAAAGGGAATATATGTGATCTTGTGCTGTGCATACTGCTACTAAGTTGTGAGTCTCTGAGGATAAGGACAGGATGTTTAGCTCAGCCTCTAGCACCTGCAACCACTTTAACTAGTCCAACTTCATGACATCATTGTAAGGACCTCCAGGTGCCAAGTCATCTTTACTGCCACAGGAGGCAGTAACAGTCAAATTTCATGCTGTACATGGTACAATGGCTGTATAAGCAATCCACAGAAATGTAACAGCTGTACTTGTGTTCCATCGAAACCCAGAAGACATGAACCAGTCATTTCTCTGCACATTACCGGATTTTTCAGGTACTCTGAAAACAACAGGTGAAATTGTTGCATTTCCACAGAATGCTCATATAGCCGCTGCAGCATGTAAAGTATTGGATTTTACAGCAGACCTACCTCCTGTGGCAAGAAAGATCACTTGGCACCTGGAGGTCCTTACGACAGTGCCACAAAGTTGGACTAGTTAAAGTGGTTGCAGGTGCTAGAGGCTGAGCTAAACATCCTGTCCATATCCTCATTTACTCATGAGGAACTGCCTCGTAACTAAGTTCAAGCAGTATGCAAAACCAAAGGATAGTGAGTGTGATAGTGCCATTTTATCATTTGCCAGTTTATACTGATGGGTCATGGATCTGAGGCTCTGATTCCGAGATATAAATTTAAGTGTTTTCCTAAATAGGGGACTAATTTGTAATGTAAAAAAGAAACATGCCAACACCACTACTACAGGCAGGAAAAAACTCAATACAATGCACTTTTTGGGTGCAGAGCAAGGAAAGAGGCTTTCTTCAAACATAATAAAGAAGCAAAAAGGAGGCAAAAAGCCAATATTTTATTTCTCTTCACATGTCATTCTGAAATCTAAAAATCTGTGTTAGCCATGATGTGCGGCCTTGAGTTTGAGCAGCAAAGAGCGGTGGGGACAAGACATACAAGGAGATCTTCAGGGGTGAAAAGGACCACCCTTCTCCTCCAACTGGAACTCACATAACATGCTCCCTAGTAAAAGTTATCTGAATATAAACTATTTAAGTTGAATGTTAAGAACCGAAATATTTACAGTACAACTGGTAAAGTTTAACAGGCTTTAAAATGTCCATTATAAAATAGAATACTAGTAGATAAATGACAAAACTGCATATGCATGGAAAGATATTAGGAATGGGTAAACATTAAATCTCCATTCAGTCTTCTTTATCTACACAAAGTAAAATTAAGAGACAGACACATTTTTCTAGCCAATTAAAAGTAAATGAAAGGAAATTTTAAAAAGGTAACTTCATCTTGCCTCATTCCCGAGAGCCCCTCTGCCATCCAATTTTACAGGTGGTATGTCCAACTTTACTCTGTTTGCATGCTATACAGCTCCTGCCATATACTGTCTTTATTGCCTTTTCTGCATTAACATTATTTTTAATGTGGTAGTACCTAAAATGCATTCAGTGCCTTACAAACAAGGAAAACCACACTGCACTAAAGAGCTTCTATGACCCCAATCCTCCACAAAGATTCATATAGGCTGATGCTTGCCTCCACGAGACTACTGAAATAAAACAATTATAACATCAGTGGAGCTCTGTTCATGTGCACAGGTTAGGGATGCCATCCCTTCCAGACTGGCCAGGAGTCTTCCGGAATCGGCCTCAACCTCTCAGTTGCTACTGAAAGCAATCCGGGAGATTTTAACCCAAACGTCTGGTCGGCAGGGATAAGACAGGCTCCCTACCTGCCCTGGCTCCGTGTGGCTCCTGGAAGTGGTTGGCATATCCCTGCGGCTCCTAAGTGCAGGGGCAATCAGGGAAGCTCCACACACTGCCGGCTCCACAGCTCCTATTGGCCAGGACCCGCAGGCAATGGGAGCTGCGGGGGCAGTGCCCGCAGACGGGGGCAGCGTGCAGAGCCACCTGGCCACCCCCAAACCTAGAAGCCGTAGGGACATGCTAGCCGCTTCCAGCGGCCACCTGAGGTAAGCACCCCCCAGCCAAAGCCTGCACCCCAAACCCTCTCCTGCATCCCAACCCCCCTGCCCCAGCCCTGAGCCCCCTCCCACACCCAAACTCCCTCCCAGAGCCCGCATCCTCCACCCCAACCCCTTGCCCCAGGCTCAGCCTGGAGCCCCCTCCCACACTCCAAACCTCTAGGCCCCACCCCCCAGCCCACACCTCCTCCCACACCCCAACCTTCTGCCAGTGAAATTGAGTGATGGTGGGGAAGAGCAAGTGATGGAGGGAGGCGGGATGGAGTGAGAAGGGGAGGGGCAGTGGCGTTCGGGATTGTGCAACTAGACAGTTGGCAACCCTGGCACAGGTCCATCTGTGTGCATCCTAGTGCAGGACTGGGGCCTAAAACGTATATCTTATTCCCTTTGAGGTCTTTGATATATAGCTGATACAAAAGGCAGTATCGAAAATACATCTGTTTTCTATTTTGACTAAATATTGAGAAAAAGTAAGATATATTGACTTTAATGTATCTTAAAATATGAAGAAAAAATGAAAGTGAAGTAGATGATCAGTGGGAAATGTCATCCCAGTATAATCATTCATGCTACATCTTTTTAAGTCATTTTCATAAAATAGACAAATGTTCTGTTCTTAGCTAAAAAAAGTGTATATAGGAATAAGAATACAGAGTTTTGCCACATATAGTAAAACTGTACTTCACTAAAACTGAAAAAAAGGCTTCTTTGTGCACTCTAAGGGGAAAACTAGATTAATTTCTGTTTTACCAGAGAGGAAAACCTAATAACCAAATCCCGGGCAGAGTGTCAAAAACGACATTAAAATAAAGATACAGAAAATACATACTGCACAGGATACTGATGATATCCATACTTCTTAAGGGCAAGGCTTACCTCAAAGCCTTTAATGATCCAAATATGGAACAATAGCACTTAAAAACTTAATCATGTAACAGAATATGAAGTAACATTTACACAAAAAACCCAAACCTTTGGACCAATTCCTGGCGCCGCTGGTTGAGCAGGGAACCACAAGCACAATGTATTTACAGCAAGTTTTTCAGATCATGCTGCAAGAGCCAGGAGCTGTTTCTGTACACTGGAGGCCTCACCCCACCCCAAGAAGTCACTTCACATCCGAGTTGTGTGCATTTAATAAAGCCTCTCAGTCACATTTTTGTATTTTCATGTCACATTGTTTATATTACTCTGTATTAATTTCCTCTTTGTAAAATTCCTCTAAACTGCTTGTAAAACTGCCTAAAAAAGGAAGAAACGGATCCGGGTTGGGAATCAAGGAAGAGAAACGAGGCTATTGTTCAGTAGAGCTGCAGAGAACAAAAGTGAAATAATTTAGAACGGATTGCTGTACGGGACTTTCCAACAGATCCAAATCATGGATCAGAACCCGCACTGTGTGTTTCTGAGTGGTGCTGAGCATCCTCACTTTCATCCATTTCACTGGAGGCCCTCAGGGCCAGACAAAGGTATTTAGGCCTCTAAAAATACAGAAAAGCGCCAGTGGGTTTTCAAAACCACCTAGGTGCCTAACTCCCATTGATTTCAAGGAGAGCAGTGGTGTAGTTGAATTGGAGGATACTGAAACACTGTTTTGGTACTATTGAGCAGCCCTGCTCAGCCTTCTGACCCCCGCCCAGCTGCACTCCCCGCTACTGCACCTCTCAGTGTTTCCGCCAACTGGCACCAGCTCAGATGCTCCTAGGGGCAGGAGACTGCTGCACCAGGGACCCCTGAGCAGCAGCAACAACAGAGTCCAGGGCCCTGACACTTAAAACCTCTGGTCGGGTAACTTGGTGCTGGCCCCAGCTCCTACTCCCTTCTCCAGCCTCAGAGATGGCAACGGAGAAACTGCTGTTCTGGTTGGGCTGCTCTGGGCCTCAGAGTCAGTGCTGACACCCGTCAATCTCCCCGCCTCATCGCTGTCCCTTCCTCTCCCCCCAAAAAATCAGGGAGTTCAGAGTCATCCCCCAGGGCAAGGAGCCCAGACATCTCATGTCTGCAGCGCATGTCTGAGCGGTGGCAAGGCCAGCTCCAGCATAAGCTGCTGCATTGGTGAGGAAGCCCCAATCTGACCCTCCCCTATCCCCTACTGACTCCTCTACTGAGCTTCTACCTTCTCCCTGAGCCCCCATGCCTCTAAAGTACAGGCAAGAGGGGCAGACAGGGGTGTCTCTGGGCAGTGGCAGAAATTGGAGTCGGGAGCTGGAGGCACCACTTCCCAGGAGTGACTAGGAGAAGCTTCTCTGGGATTCTGGGTCCCACTGCATTAACTCCCCTTAGACCCTCTATACTAGACACTCCGGGCCAGAGCCCTAACCAGCCACTATACCCCACCCCCCATAACAACCCCCCTTTCCTTCTGCGCCCACCCCTAAGTCTCACCCCCATTCTCTGCCCTTTTAGTGAGTGGCATTCCAGAACCTTCAGATTTAGGACTACACCACTGAATGGGAGCTAGGCATTTTTTGAAAATCCCACTAGGCACCTATCTGCATGGTTAGGGGAGACTAAACACTTTTCCAAATCGGGCCCACTGTTCCTTGCAGGATCAAGCTGCATAAGCTTTAGTGCCTACTGCAAGAAAAAGACCACTCGTATGAAGAATGAGGCAAAGCAATGGTAGGCAAAAGTTGCTGAAAATTAACTGTCACAATCCAAGAATAAGAAGGAAAATCTAAGACCCACCTTTGTCATGATGGAGTACATCGGTAACCATGATAATTATTTCCAACTGCTATCTTATAAAGAGACATCCTTAAATTCCCATTTTCATAAATCTTCACTAAGAAGATATTTATTGCTGTTGAAAAGTGTCATTGAGTTATTACAAATGTTGCAAAGTTTCCATTTCTTCCTCTTTTTATTTTTTTTGAAAAAGGACAAATATAGTCTATTTCTGTTTTCATTTAAGTAATCACTTACAGGTTTCATGTAGACCCATCCCTCTGAGTAGGGCTGCATGTCTGCCATTAGGTGCTAAGGGGATAAAACTGCCCTTTAGCAGCACTATTACTTTTGTGCTATCAGTCATTTTGATTTCCACTGTTTCCTTCGTTGGACTCCATTCTACCACCCCAATTATATTCACATCAGACCCCTACCACACGCCAACCCCACCCAGTGGAGAAGAGCAGGAAGAGAAGCAACGGAATCCTGTATTTTGAGTTCCTATGTTGTGCAGCAAACAAACCACAATATGGTTTTGAGTCAGCAGAAAAGCAGTAGGCAATGACTGCATGTTTCCTAGCAACCTCCAAGCTCTGATGTGAGGACAAGAGATAAAATATTATCTCAAGTGCTTTGGCTTCTTTGATCCTCCTCCAAGGACAACTCAACATATTAGTTTCACAGGAATATTGTGAACTACTGTTTGTCACCCAAAGTTTGGGAAAGATGTCACAGGGCACAAGTCATCCAGTTAGGCTCTAAATGATATTTAGAGCAAGTAATTACTAAAATAATTTGTCGTTAAGATTCCAGCATTTGTCTCCATACTGAGTCCCACTAAACATACATTTATCATACATTTGGATTATCTGTCTATTCGAAAGCCATAATTGTTTGACTAGAAACTAAAACAGTATTTGAAAATAACCAAGATCTGGCTGAAGTTCAATATAGACTTAGGGCCAAGAGTTTCAAAACTGACTAATGATTTTGAGTGCCTCCATTTTTTTGGTATCCAACTTGAGAAGGCTTAAAGGAGCCTGATTTCAAGTGGGCAGTGCTTAGCACTTTCTCAAAACTGGATCCTTTTAAGGTGTCTCAAGTTGAGCACCCAAAAATCACTAGATTTCTAGATCAAGATTTTCAAAAACGATTAATTTTATGCTTAATTTTTTTAAAATCTTGCCTCGCTTCATTGTGGTTTCTCTCCCACTACCAAAATTCTTGCAATCTACCTACACTTTTTAATTTTAAAGACATGATTACAGATTCAGCTCGTAATATTAATATTTTCCATTCTAACCAAACTTCTGACAGGCTATAATGATAGCTAGACACTTTCTCCACCAAGGAGCCAGCTTGTTAGAAGTACAATGACGGTCAGTCTCTCTCTGCTGTTGAGAGCACAAGCCTGTGAGGCACTAAACAGTGGCACCACAAGCAAGGCAGAGGCCACAGAACTTCTAACAAGCTGGGTGTCTGGAAGGACTGGTGGATAATTCTAAGGAGCTGCCATATTGGTGAGGGAAGGAGTGTCATCTCCAAGCTGGCTCTTGAATACTCAGCACTGTCAACTCTCACAATATTACTGCAAATCTCACAGTATTTGTTTTTTTTCTTGAAACCCCAGCTCCTGGAGGAATGTGAATAGTTGTGAATCTTAGTTTTCATTTAACAAATAAATTAAGTTTTCTGGCCATAGTGGTAAAAGCTTGAATACAGAACCTTAAACACTCAAATACTAGAACCCCAAATTATTACTTTTAAAATCTGATTATTTTTAAGCTATCATCTTTATTTTTTTAAATCGAATTCATTATTTTTGAAAGCTTGTGCCGAGCAATGCTGGATACTCCCAGACAATGTCCTTCTCCATCAGCAACACCTGTAGGCTGTGCACACACCTACTCTGACTCTCCCCAAAAGAGCACATGAATATGCAACTGCCACATCAGGAAACCAGCGGGTGAGCATAAGCAAGGCCTAAACTCATGCTGGCATAGGAAGAAAGCAGCTCCTGGCCACAGTCCAGGATTTAATTTAAAGGGAGAGATTTTCCTAAAGTTACTTTTTAGATTTTCATTTGCGATGAAAAGGAGGTGAAGGCTGAAACTTTTCATAATGTGGATGAACTGACTGGAAACCAGGATTAAGCAAAAACCAAGCAGCCAATCTTAAAAACTGTAAATCTAAATAAATTAGAGGGGGAAAAGATCACCACTAAGTTTCTCACAATCAGAAAGCGGAGAGCTAAAAACATGTTATCCCCAAAGTTTTGCAGGAGAGCATTTCAATTATCATAAATGGATTACCAGGTAACATAATAATAGTAAACCATAAACAACATTTAAGCATTGATTTCTTGTGGATCATTTGTTGGAAGTTCTGCAAAGTTGAATGCAATATATAACCAACTATCCAATACCTAAATTTTAAAAGCTACTTAAACTTGATCTTATTTAACAGAAGTGATTTATTGCCATTCTAGTTTCCCTCCCTCATTCAAAACTGTTAAATAGTTCAAATAAACTAACTCTGGTGTAACAGTGATTCTGGGACAAATTCTGCAGTTGTTAATCTGGAGTTTTACTCAAGTAAAGAAGTAAACCAAAGTCATTTCATTTCAGTCTTAACATCCTGTGTCATAAATCCTCTTTCAGATGCCGATGTCCTTCCATTATCTGTTTTCTAGCACTGAGATTCCTCCACAAGCTACCTTAAGTACTTCAACAACTGTAAAACATGCAGAACGTAAATCAGAGTACATTTTAGTATTTCTGGATATATAAGATCTTTCTTCAACTAAATCCCTACCTAAAGTTACCTTGATTTAAACCTCTGCTCGGAAACAGACTATGTTGGTACTTACTTTAGGAGGTTTGTCCTAACAGATTCCAAGCATAAAGGAATCCATACTCCCTTTGTGTCCTCCCAGTATACTTTCCACACACTGAATTGTTCACTGGGTGGTCTAGCTCTAGGACAGCTTATTTCCACAACTGACAGGTCACTGTCTGGAAGGTGGAAAGTCAGAACTGGGAGGATGTGACCTGACCCCTGCTATTCAGTACTTTCATACAAATTATTTCTGCTCATTCCAAAACACCCTTTGTAATATTTAGCGATGATTGTTTCCAAAGAAAATCATCGACATTTCAAAAGAGTGCACAGATCTCCTTCTGAAAACACTTCCTACAAGCATATTCAATTCTTAGAAGTGAAGAAAGCAAGCCAGGGCTAACATGAACTTCAGGATACAAAGGACAGAATTTTGAAGGAATTCTGTTTGCACAAAACAGAATTGAAAAAAAAGAAAGTTTTGCACTATTGAAAGGAAAAAGACTGGTATGAAGATTATATATATGGCAATTTAAATTAGTGATAGGAGAAACCTGAAAAGATTTAGCCCCCAAGAGTGATTCCTTTCCTGACCTGACTTTTTTCTACCTTCTTACAAACAGTGCCTCACATCCAATTCCAAACTATCAAGGCCCAGCTGCCCTATGTATAAAACTATTCCCCTTTCCAATCAAGGCTGTCCTAATTCTTTCCCCTAATTAGTTATCCTTATGCTTGAAGACCCAACCCCTGTGATTCTGAATAGACGACAATACCTTCAAATGTTTCTACAGCCATTCATCAGAGGGGTAGCCATGTTAGTCTTTATCCACAAAAACAACAAGGAGTCCGGTGGCACCTTAAAGACTAACAGATTTATTTGGGCATAAGCTTTTGTGGGTAAAAAACCCACTTCTTCAGGTGTATGGAGTGCAAATTACAGATACAGGCATAAATATATTGGCACATGAAGAGAAGCGAGTTACCTTACAAGTGGAGAACCAGCGTCGACAAGGCCAATTCAGGCAGGGTGGATGTGGTCTGACATCAGGAATGGTAACATACAAAAGCCAGTAGTAGAACGCTGGACATTCAATAACAGACGTAAAAGTAGCCATCCTTCAACAAAAAAACTTCAAAAACAGACTTTGAAAAGAAACTGCAGAGCTAAAATTCATTTTCAAACTTACCACCATTAATTTGGGCTTGAATAGGGACTGGGAGTGACTGGCTCACTAAAAAAGCAATTTTCCCTCTCTTTGGTATTGACACCTCCTCCTCAATTATTGGGACTGGACCACATCCACCCTGCCTGAATTGGCCTTGTCGACACTGGTTCTCCACTTGTAAGGTAACTCCCTTCTCTTCATGTACCAATATATTTATGCCTGAATCTGTAATTTTCACTCCATGCATCTGAAGAAGTGGGTTTTTTACCCATGAAAGCTTATGCCCAAATAAATCTGTTAGTTTTCAAGGTGCCACTGGACTCCTTGTTGTTTTTTTACAGCCATTCATGACTTTCTTTAAGCTCTAATTTAAAAGAAATGTCTTTAGCTCCGAAGACAGGTCCTTTGGATCACAGACAAGTATAGAGGTTCAAACCATCAATGCCAAACCAGTGACCCACACTGCTTCCTTATCTCAGGCAGTCCACAATGCAACAGTACTCAAAATAAAAGCATAAGGTAGTAAGGGCAGTAAGAGTAACAGTACTGGGTCAGGTGATTCACTTCAGAAGGGTGTGGAGGGTGGAAAGGGAGACAGGAGAAGATCATGTCAGATATTTGCATGGTTTTCTCTATAAATTGTGAAGAATGCCCTGATGACTTTGAGTAACATAGAAGCTGCCAGAGGAATCTAGAACTTATGTATCCAAATGCCGCAGGAATTAGCCAATATGCTACTAAGAAAGGTTAAAAAACCCATAATGCCTGTTTTTAGGTCATACTGGACACGAAGAAAGAGAAACTCCTTCATGTCCCCATCAGGTGTTCAGTTTATGCTCAGAAGCTTGGGGTTTAATTGACCACAACAGTACCTTCAACCACAGAGCGGCAAATGTTTACTGTCATAAAATAATCCAGTCTTTTTCATAAAACAATCCAGCTATAATATTTGCCTTGATAACCTCCACTGGTGGTGAACAGCACATATATCAGCTAGCTATACATTGCATAAACCATCACAGTATTTCCTCTTATTGATTCTCATTTACTACCCTTAAATTTAGCTTTTAGTGTTTTCATATTATACAATGAAGTAAAAAAGGAGTGATTTGATCATTCCCACCCCATGTCTTTGCCTCACAGCACCACTGATGTTACAACGAATTGTGCCAATTTAAGAATCTAAATAGATAATTCTACATTCTTCAGTCCCAGTCCCATCTAACTCTATCCTTTTCCATGCCAAATAATTCTAGACTATAATGGAATGAACGTCACTTAATTTTTTTTTTAATTTGAACTGACCTAAACCTTTTTTTAAAAAGAGCTTTTGTTTACACAGGTGGATGTGCCAAAGATGTGAGCCAGCTCTGATTTTTTTCCCTGCAAAGTGATTTGTTTTAATATATCTGATCATGACAGTGTCTGAGAAAATAAATTCATTTAAAAAATTCCTTAACAATTCAAGTATATGAAGAAAAACAACAGCAGGATATTATCTTTCATTGCTTCATAGTTACCACAAGATATATCCCACATTGACCAAACTAACCTCTCTATAGTTCAGCATTCTCCTTTTGATGTTGATGGAAACCTGCTTTCTGATTAATTTACAAAGTGAAGCACACATATTTCCACTGCAACTCCAATGCTAACATCTCAAAGTAGTATAGAAACTCCATGTTAAATGCAAAACAGATGACCCTAAAAAGAAAGTTATTTATATCATGGAATCTTTCAGTTAAATTAGGAACTAAGGGTGACTTATCACCTGTGGCTCACCACTAATGATACTTCAACATGGATATTAAAACTATGCATATGTTGAAGGGAAAGGGAGGGGAAAAGAAAATGAATTTTTCACTAAATCACAAACTTTTATAAACCGATGAAACTTCTAATCTATAAGTTTTGGCAGAACAAATTAATAAAAAGAGGTTAATTAGTGAGGGTTAAAAAGGCAAAGATTATTTAAAACTTCCCATTTTAATATTAAGCACAGCTCTACTCTGAAAAGCAGCTTTCTAAAATGGCATCATGGGGTTCCATGTTTATTGCCCCTCAGTCTTTTCCAGAGTAAATGTGCTCAATTTACAAGTTTTTTCTCCCCTCATGAGACAACTCTACAAATTCAACCTGGATACAGAGAATCAAGCTGGGCTCTTTCCTTCTTGTGTATGAAGATAGGAGAGGATAGCATTAACATTCAAAATGATCTGGACAAAATTAGAGAAATGGTCTGAAGTAAACAGGATGAAATTTGATATAGACAAATGCAAAGTACTCCACTTAGGAAGAAACAAATCAGTCTCACACATATGAAATGGAAAATCTGCCTAGGAAGGAGTACTGAGGAAAGGGGTCTGGGGGTCACAGTGGATCACAAAGTAAATATGAGTCAACAATGCAACACTTAGCTGCAAAAAAAATATACCAAACATCATTCTGGGATGTATCAGCAGAAGTGTTGGAAGCAAGACACAAGCAGTAATTCTTCCACTCTGCTCCATGCTGATAAGGCCTCAACTGGAGTATTGTGACCAGTTCTGGGTGCCACATTTCAGGAAAGATGTGGACAAATTAGGAGAACAACAAAAACAGTTACAAGTCTAGAAAACATGACCCATGAGGAAAAATTGGGGGAAAAAAAGTGTTTGTTTAATCTCAGAGTAGCAGCCGTGTTAGTCTGTATTCGCAAAAAGAAAAGGAGTACTTGTGGCACCTTAGAGACTAACCAATTTAAGCATATGCATCCGATGAAGTGAGCTGTAGCTCACGAAAGCTTATGCTCAAATAAATTGGTTAGTCTCTAAGGTGCCACAAGTACTCCTTTTCTTTTTGTTTAGTCTGGAGAAGAGAAGACTGGGGTGGGGGAGAACATAACTACAGTTTTCAAGTACATGAAAGGTTGTTACAAGACAGAGGGTGAAAAAATGTTCTCCTTAACCTCAGAGGACAGAACAAGAAGCAAGGGGCTTAAATTGCAACAGGAAAGGTTTAGGTCTGACATTACGAAAAACTTCTTAACTGTCAAGGTAACTAAGCACTAGAACAAATTGCCTAGGGAGGTTGTGGAATCTCTGTCATTGCAGGGTTAGCCAGCACCTGTCCGGAATGGTCTAGTTATTACTTAGATCTGCTTTGAGTGCTGGGGACTGGACTAGATGACCTATTAAGGACCCATCCAGTTCTATACTTCTATGATCAGCAATAATGAAGGCCAAATTCTGCCCTCTGTGACACCTCTGCAACTTCATGGTCTTCAGTGGAGTTGTACAGGGTGTAATTGATTGCCTTGTAATTGAAGTTTAGTAAACTATTCCATACATGGTGCACGAGGAGGAATAAAATCCAGCTCAGATTCTTAGCTGTGCTGACTGCAGGGTCAACATGATTAAAAGGGGGTACACATTTATTTTAGTCACTGATGTCCACAAATATACCTCTAAATACACAGAGTTGAACAAGAAGTTGCCATTCTTACATGAAGAAAAGGAGTACTTGTGGCACCT
Organism: Caretta caretta; assembly: GCF_965140235.1. NCBI lineage: Eukaryota > Metazoa > Chordata > Testudines > Cheloniidae > Caretta > Caretta caretta. The sequence goes on along the minus strand of NC_134210.1, from coordinate 84,564,792 downwards.
TAGAGACTAACCAATTTATTTGAGCATGAGCTTTCGTGAGCTACAGCTGTGGCTCACGAAAGCTCATGCTCAAATAAATTGGTTAGTCTCTAAGGTGCCACAAGTACTCCTTTTCTTTTTGCGAATACAGACTAACACGGCTGTTCCTCTGAAACCTGTCATTCTTACATGGTTACTTTTCAGACTAGATCCACACTTTAGCAATATTAAAATTAAAATGCTCAAACTAAAAAAATATAGTGCAGTGATAGATGTGAGTAATGCCAATGAAATCAGTGTGACTACACATGTGCATAAAGTGAAACACTTATGTAAATGTCTGCAGGATCAGGGCCTTAAGTAGTATCACATGGAGAAACCAGATATGCAACACCAGCATACATTGATTTAGTTCTGGACCTAGTAATTCAAGAGTCAGATAGTCATCCCAAATACAGGGAAATAAATAAATTCAGCTACAGAGAATATTGTAGTTTAGGGTATATAGTAAATACAGTGATTTATAAGAGGAAAATACCTCTTCCTTGCCCACACATATTCTCAAAATAAGACTTAGCGCCTGTAAACGTTTCCACATTTTGGATACACCAATCTGGACCCCTGGGTTAGTAACTGACATGCACCCTGTAACTGACATCTAGTGGTGCCAAACCAACTGTGCCAGATATTGTTGTACAAAGAACTTGTCATCTTCCTTTCTCCTTTTTCCCTCCCTCAGTTAGGGTTTCTATATCACAGAGAACAAGAAGGGAATATTCAGCAGAATCTGATTACTTTTCCCACTAGAACGCCTTAGGGACAGCAAACAGATCCTTGTTCACCTAAAAGCAGTGGGCTTTCATGAGCCAGAAAGCATAGTATGTTATTCTCAGCAAGGTCTTACAGTGCCTGTTCTAATGGTTCCTCAGAAAGGTTCTTCTCTCCCTCATTATACAGGAGAGTTATACTTGAGCTAAGTAGCAAGATCTCCACCTATCCCTGAACATAACCAAATGACATTTCCAGTATATGGGCAGAAGCACAAAGATGACTCTGCCTCCCCTCCCTTGAGAAGGTCAGAGGAGATTCTTGCTGCTGCAGTGGAGACAAGAGATATGGGTGGATCTTTCCTTTATGGCTAAGGTCTTTGACTTCAGATTTCAGACTGAGACAAATGGACAATTTTAGACGAAGGAACTACTAAGGCTTTGGACACACAAGCAGATCAGCTTATCTTATTTCAAAAGAGACTTAGCGAAGGGGCTCCTATGCATTACTACAATACAAATAAAATACCTATCTACCTAAAGTCTGGTTGGGCACTATGCTGATAGTGCATGATTTCTGGCAGGTGGTATGAAATAAGCACCAGAGGTCCCCAAGTATACAAAGTTTCCTATACCTTCTAGAGTTTTCTATGCTGCCGGGAAAAGCTTGTCAGAATTGATGATGAATCACAAACTTGAACGTCCCTAGCTAACAGCTGTAGCAGACATCATCTCATTTAATGGCTAAATACGCTTGAGAACCGAGGCAAATAGATCCCCAAAGAGGCAGGTTGAAGCAAGACCCCACTTGCAAGGCATTTCTTGCCCTTGTTTCTCAGTTCTTCGGATTCATTTCCTTTCACACAACAGGAATTGCTACTGTGACCAACTAATCAAGGCAGAGTATGCGGTTGGGAAAAAAAAGTGACGCTATGATGTATTCTTTAGTACAATTTGATTGTAATTTCTGTCATTCTCAGAATGAAAAATTATGAAGTTATCAACTCAGATTTGTGTTCAAAAGTACAGAAAAATATATTCTTCTAATATCCTCCTTTATCAACCCCATAATTTCTGACACTATCTTTGTTCATATTATTGAGAGGGACATGGCATAATTACTAGCATATCATTAGGAACCAATGAAACTTGGATTCCAATTCAGACACTGACATCAGCTCCCTCTATCACCTTGGTTGGAGCACCTCTGTTTCTATTATAATAGATGCTAATTGTATCACTTTAATAAAACTAAAATATTTAAAAGCTTTAAAAATGAAATGACTTTTTAAAAAAAAAAAAAAGGGAAATGTATCAAAATATACTTTTCCCATGTAACGCTGAAGCACAAAACAACAACAATACAGCCAGAGCTGAAGACAACTTCATCTGCAGCTTATTCACATGTTTTCATCTAAAATTTGGAAACTAAATTATATAGGTAGAACTATACACTTCTATAGTACATTAAATAACTGTAGGATGTCAAGTTTCTCCGATGCCCGAAAACAAATCCTGATCCACCACAAGTTAGCAATAAGTCAGTAGAATAGAAGTGGAAACACAAATACAGTTTTTCAACAAATATCTGAATAAAAAGACTAGCAATTGGTTTCTTTTGTTTACCTTGCAGTGTTCTATCACAATTTTTATACAATGTGTTATTCTTTGCAGGTAACTGTAACTAGCTGGAAGTTGAGAACAACAGTGGAATTAAGTCAGCCAGAAATACACATTTAAAAAATTGCAAGCAGGCTTCGTTATTTAAAATGAGACTCTGAGGCACCATAAGGAGAAGCCCTTTATAAATCAAGAGCACTGTGTACACAGTAATTCACTTATCGTACTAAAGAGAGATATTGTTAAAATCAACCAATCCTTTTTTGGTGTGACCTGCAAACAGGCAAGATGGTTTACAAATTCAGGTTATAAGCACTATGCTAGGGCTGCCATTCCTATGATCTCAGTCTAACTCTGCAGCATGTAGCTTCCTTTCTGAAAAGTTTAAATATGCTCTCTTTCCTCCTCACCCCCCAGCTCAGGACAGTTGAATCATTCTCACAGTAGATAAATCTTTCTGACTGCTGATTATTTAGAAAAAGGGAGGCAAAGTGTGTGACAGGGTCCCTTTTGTTTCAATACAGGCCCAACAATCTGTTTTTCATTTAACAGAGTTTTTAGTTCAATCTCCACAACATTTTCCTTTAATTATGATAAAAGACAGTAACTTAATCAAGCATAAATCCTGTTCAAGTGAAATAAGAAAATAAAGGGGTTAACTTTGGAAGGAAAAAGGTTTGGGACTTCTCTCAATTACAACTGCAGGTAATATACCCCTTACGCACTGTCAAGTGAAAAATTGTTTGTGCTCAAAATATTGCAGTAATGTCAGACTGAAAGAATGAATAAACCCAAGTTCATGGTGGTTGTAATTAATATGCTCCACACAGAATGTAACTATTCAGTTAAGAAATAATCTTTACTCTCACTCCAAAAGTGTAGCATTATGCATTGCTGCTCCCAGACACACGAATTTCCATTGTCAATGTGTTTGCTACAGAGAGCTTGAGGACTAGCACCTCAATATGCCTATTTACCTGATGCAAGGAAGGAAAAAGTTGGGACAGAGGCCTGGCGAGAGAGAGAGAATACGCACTTATATTTATGCTAGCTACTGCATAAAATCCTTACAGAAACGCATAGGTAAGTTAGAATCAGGGTAATCAGAAAAATAATATTAGTGAATTGTTTATGGCAGTTTTTATATGCTAGATGATGTCCAAACACACAAGGAATGGTCCATGTGCTAAAGGAACTCAAAAATCTAAAGGTAGACTGAGGTTAGGGAGAATAAGAAACAGAATATTTTCCCCCTTTATTACTACTTAATTTAGATGTCCTCTCAATACACTGGAGGCAGCATGGGAAAAGTAAGTGGGTCAAGAGGGACTTATATGTCCAAGGGGTAGAGCCCCTAAAAACAAGCTCAGGAAGGTGGGTCCATGAATAGGAGCAGGAGGGAAGAAGGCACAGAGGAGCTTATGGGTAAGTCTGCACTACAGAAAAAGTTTGTTTTTACAAGGTGATGGCTGACATGTTATAAGATCCTAGAGTAGATGAGGCAAGTTGTAGTTTTACCTCAATTTAGCTGGTTAATTTAGCAAGGGATCACTTCGATCAGCTAAATAACGGTAAAACTACAACTTGCCCTACCTACTCTAGGATTTTTCATTTCAGCTTTCACATTATAAAACACACACTTTTTCCCCTAGTGTAAGCATACCCTATGTGAGAAGCTTAAAAGCAAACCGTCATGGCTGGGGACAACGGCAGAGCAGAGAGGAGGGGAAGAACAGAGACACAAATTTAGATAATCTGGGAGGGGTGAAATTATATACTTTTTTTAATAACAATATGAAGAATATGGAGATGCAGTTGAATAGAATTCTATCATTTCCCCTCTTTACTATACTTTATAATAATTTCTCAAAGACTCGAAATAAAATTTGCTATGTGATGTATTCATCTATGTAACCTCTATGCCTTTGATTCCTGTAGACTTTACTGCTAAATTTTTTAAGGACCCTGATGCCTGCAGAGACAGACAGGTATATATTCAGTTCAATGCAACTATCAGAGATAGTCTGATAAACAGTCACTCAATATGATCTCTCATTGGGACTTTACTATTGTTCTAACTTGTTTTTCCTCTTATTCTAAAGAGGAGGCAATTTGGATTGAAAGTATATTTTTGCTCTTCATGTCTGGAAAAAAATACATCATAGCTGGTACAGTGGTACTTGCCTTTTACATCTGGAGACCTCAGTCATATCCCAGCTCTGACAAGTGAGTAAGTATAGTGGTCTAAGCTTAATTGTCCATTTGTCCACCACACAACCACACCATTTCTCATGATTGGCTGTCTCTGGTCAAGAAAAACCCCAAACAGAAAAGTTGGGTGCCAATATGAAGACACGCTTGTTTTCCAAACTGTCCACACACATTTGCATGCCGTCACAGAGAGTGTGTGTACAAATGCACCCAAAATTTTGCATACACAATTCTGAGTATCTGGGCCAAAGTATTATAGAATATGAATCTCCAGGCATATAGGCTGAAACAATAGCTCTGAGAGCTGTACCCTGTCACCATTCAAATGTCACAGTTCATCTCAATGAAGTATTCATTCTGAAGTACAGCGTGGACATTATAACTATTTACTCCTCATCAATTTAGCTATGATTCTGTATTGTTGGATGTCAAAAGACTGAGATGGAGAGGATGTACTCAATCATCTCATCCCCTTGCCAGTCATGACTGTACTTAGAGCACTTTCTCTCATGTTTTGTCCCCTTCTGCTACCAATGAAGTGGGAGAAGGAAAAAGGAAAGCAGCAAGCACCAATGGGGTGAGGATAGAAAAGAAGAGCCACAGCTATCAGAGGAGGGTGCAGGAGAGCAGAGGGGAACCACTCAGGGAGACAGCATGATGAATGGGCCATGATTAAGACTTCTACCACTTTTCTTCTTTCCTTTGACCACTGAGTGACACCTACATCATCACTCTGCGTTAGCTCACCCAACATTTGAAGATAGCAAGGGACAAAGGAAGAGGAGAAAGGAAAGGAGGAGAGTGCACTAAACATTGAAAACAGAGTGGGGAAAAGGACAAGTCAGAAAGACAACATTTCTAGGTGAAAGAAGATTTGAGCGAAAAAAAGAGGCCTTTTGAGAGGATAAAGAATTAGAGGGAGGGAAAAGAATGTTAGAAAATGCTGCAGGAAAAGAGAAAAACAAGAGAAATACAACAGGTGATTTTCTAATTTTTATAGGAAATTTGCTTTATTTTTTATTCCTTTTTAATTTATGATTTAACATTGACTTGGTTATTTCTAGTAAAGACAGAATTATTAATATATTACTAGTTCTATTTGCTGACTTTAACTAAAGTTACTTTTTAAAATAGGTAAAAAATTCCATCTGCGAACTTTAACAGTGCTTGTTAACGTATGTGGGTACATATCTCACTTATGACTAACCATATTCTTTGGATATACCTGTACCTGTTAACGGTATGTTAACTCTAAGGCCAAAGTAACTCAAATGTATAAATGTTTATAGAACTGTGCCTCTATACTGCATACTTTCAACACCAATCCGCTCTATTAATTAACAAGCTGGCAGATGAATACTCTCAGTCTTGTTTAGAATGACCAAATAGCAGCTGTGAAAAATTGGGACAGGGAGAAAGAGAGTAGTAGGTGCCTCTATAAAACAAAGCCCTGAATATCAGGATTGTTCCTATAAAATCTGGACATCTGGTGACCCTAGTCTTCTTCCCATTAATTATACTTGTGTTAATGTCTGTCCTAGTCACACTGTGACCTGAAAAAACCTGCCAAAAATAACACTATTAAGGACTTGATGAAGCCATGGGGATTTTACTTGAGACTCAAAATGGCCCTAACATTAGCATGCAAGTAATCATTACAATTGCCTACAGAATTTAGCTTCTTTTGAATGTAAAGAAACCGAGATTTTGCTCTGAAAATTAACTGTCAGCCATGATGCCTCGTCTACATAAAAATCACAGAATAACTAATATGTATATGCAGCAGCTTCTATTCTAGCAAGAACAGTTTAATGCATTTTGTGAATGAGATGGACTGCCATTCACATGAATGGAAAGGTCCCACCAGTCACTACACTGAGCTTTCCTATCAAGACTTTCAAGATCATCTATTTTGTAGTTAACACCTTCTCAGCATTTCATCCATTTAAAAAAGAGTTTTTAAGATACAAGTTTTTAAGATGCTATTTATATAAACAATATGTTTGGTTTCTTAAATGAAAGACTTTTCTTACTTAAAGCTGAATAAAACGTTAAATGTGTAAACTGTCAAAAGGAAGAAAAATTCCTTTGTTTTTTAACAATCTGGAGTACATTATTTCACGCAGCCTGGAAATTGCCTCCAGCTACAGTTATGGAATGGATTTTAAAGGAAAACTGATGTTGGTGTGCATAACATTTTGTGCACCTGGGGGAAATATTTATTCAGGCTACATTCAGATCTGAGGGCACCAAACCTGCAGAGGATTTTCTTGAAGTGTCTACAATGGGACTGTCTAAATTACCTGTAGTTTTGGATTATTTCAATTTTAGCTTCTATTTAATGTTCGTGATCCAAAGTTATTACTAATTACTTTTTTGTAAGATCTGTTTTATTGTGCTAATTAGCATCTAGGATATAAATACAATAAGGTCAAATTTGGTACATAGCTCATTTCATGGTACTGTGTTTTCAATATACTGACAGGAACACTGATGTTTTAAAAGTACCAATATCTTTGCATTTATACAATTGATTGTGGGAAGTTTAAAAAAAAGAATTAATCCTATATTTCCAGCCAGTCCAAACTTCTCCCTGATCCCATTTCTGTTGTTCCCTATTGCATTGGATTGCATCGTGTCAAGGGAGAAGATACGGAATGTGTCATAAATATACTGCATCTTTTCCCATATGCATGAGACAAAACCTACATAATTGATTAAGAACTCAAAGACCCTTTGGATAATCTTTCAGTGGCCTAATTTTAACTAAAACCAATTCAATCAGTTTCCTTTTATACTACAGGATGTGGGCTGTTTCCTTTTCTTGGGATGAAATCACACACTCTCCAACAACGTATAAATCAAACTTGTGGTGTGTGCCTCTTTATAAAGAGATTACATATACATTTATACATATACATATAACCACCATTCTGAAATACTGAAAATATGCCAAAAGGAAATAAGTTCTACAGAGTTCACTGAAGTACTCAAAACTGCATCTGCAGCGTGTGTTCACTGGGGTACATAGGCATTTTTCCTAACCAGTAAAATATTTTATCATAACAACTGTAAAGACTGAACTGTTGACAGAACTGTGATGTATGTGCTGCAGTACAGCTGGATCAAGCCATGTCAGAAAGCATCCAAGGCACATCATCAGTGTTGGCCTGCACTTTAGCCACATGCTCCTTGGAACAATCCCCTTTTCAAAAACTTCAAGCTATAAATTACCTCTGACAAATTGACTTTCACTTTGCCTTCTGAGATAACAAGACCAGGGATGCTACTCAAGACTATATTAAAGAGAGTCTTTTCTGACCCCCCAATGTGCATGTTGCATTCAACCATGACCAACCCTGCCTCCAAACCTTTTGTTCTTATGACCTGCAATGTATTTTACATCAATGGGTAGTCAAACAGGCAGGGGAACATGACAGAAGCCACCTGGAAAGGTAAGTTAACAAGCCCCCTGCAGCACAAACTGCCTTGACGTTCCATGAAAGTCATGATAAAACTACAGGGGGAAAATATTGGGGGGGCGGGGGTTGGGGGGGCGGAATCTAGTTAATTTTGAGGAAGTGTGAAACAGAAACAGATTCATACTGGGATTATCTCAGTGTGAAATATGTAATGTTGCAAATGAAATGAGTTTATAAATATTATCAAAGAGTTTTTATATTATTTTACTGTTTGCTAAAAAGACCTTTAGTCAAAGTAGTTGCATTGTATATCGAGAATAATGTAAGTTTTGGCTATTATAAATTAAAGTTCTAATTTAGAAAACATTTAGAAACCATTATTATATTTATGCAATGACCTTCATACCAATGCATCTCTGAAGGTATTTCACCAGTTTATATAAAGACAGCTGCTTTTAGCAACCCAAACTAAGCCAAATGAATAACATTACATTTTGATTAAAACAAAACAAAAGTAGTGACTTTGTATGACCAGTCTTCACAAAACAGGAGGGCTTGGCATCTCAGTCATAAAGCTTTCCTGCCTTGATTGAGTGGATGTGTATTGCTTGATCACAAACATGAGATCAAGGACCACAGGAGTGGACATGATTTAAATCAGCAAGCAGGAAACCTTAAATTATCAATTGTAATCGGGTTTCACATTTACACTGTGCTCCTCAAGAAAGGTTGATTTTCATTGGTTGGTGTCATGTTTTGGGGGTGCAATTCAGACCAGGAAGGGGTTGTGTCACTACCTGCCCGGTTACCCTGGGTGCCTTCAATGCTCTGCTGGTGTGACTCACAGCCTCAGTACCCAGAAAACAAGCGTGCAACATCCTGAGTGTCAGTGTGCTGTGCAGCCATGGTTCAGTGCTCTCATCCCAAATGGTTCACCCGGTTTCCACCAGTTTTAGTTACATCTGGCAAGATGATCCAAACCCATTTCCAGTCCCAAATTTCCTCAAAACTGTTTGACCTGAAGCATCCAGCCCTCTGCTGGCCCACTAAGAGAAATAATAAGGTTTGTTGCTTTCAATAGGTAGTACCAAGCAGCATGCCACAGTAACCGAAGTTAACAATTACTTCAATTCAAACATAGTACTGGGTTGCTTTAGATAAAAATAAAACTAACATTAACAACAGGATATAGGTTAGATGATGCCAAGTAAGAGATGGTTACAAGCAAACAAAAGTGAAAAACAATCTAGCAAGATAACAGACTTGGTGAGAGATACCATCTTAAGCAAAGTATACTTTGTCCAACAGGGCTGACTGTCTTTCAGTCAAGACCTTCCACAGAAGTGCCGATTTTCCCTGACTTCTTAGTGAAAGAAAAAGATAGAGTCTCCCTCAGCCCATTATAGCCCCAACGAATCGTCTTTGTTCTCAAAGTTAGGAAGGCCTTCTGAGGATTCAGTCTCCTGTATCTCCAGGGTGCAAGAGCCACATTTTCAGTCTCTTGAGTTGAGGCTCAAGACAACTCCCACTGGTTTAGCTTGATAGCTTTGTTTTTGAATATATAAATTGAGGTAAACCCACATTCCTTTTTACAGGACAGACCTGCTTATCACCTTTATCTAGGCTAGGCTGTCTTTGTCAAATATATTCCAGTAACATTATACAGAGAGAATTCATAACTTCACATATAAGGTTAACTAGGGTGACCAGATGTCCCAATAAAAATCAGGACTGTCCCAATATTTAACCCTTTGTCCCGCGTCCCGATCGATGTACGATCGGGACCCCATCTGTCCCGATATTCAAGTAAGGAGACAAGCGGGAGGGGAGCATTCACAGGGAAAAATTAGCAGGTGCTCCACACCCACTGGCAGCCAAGCTCCCCCCCCCCGCCTCCCTCTCCCCGCCAGCGCACCGCATCCCCACTCCTCCCCCTCCCTCCCAGCCACCAGCTAACAGCTGTTTGGCAGCACTTAGGACTTTCCAGGAGGGGGGAGGAGGAGGAGCAGGGACACAGCGCACTCAGGGGAGAGGGTGGAGAAAGGACAACGAAGGGACGGGGACTTGGGGGAAGAGGGTGGAATGGGGGCGGGGCGATGGCAGTGCGAGGGGCGGGTGACCATCCACCAGGCAGAGGGGAAGCTGATGCTTCAGGCAAGTGGTGGGCGGGGGGAGGAAGAAGGCGAGCAGTGGGTGGGGGACTGAGGAGGGACGCAGCAAGCCAGCGGCGGGTCGGGGGATGAGAAAGGGCACCACAGCAGGGGGGCCAAGCAGGGAGGGGGCGGGACCTGGAGCACATTGGGGGCAACACGGGTGGACTGTGGGCGGGGCTGATGGCACCCCAATGTGTCCCGATAGTTTACTGTTGTGATCTGGTCACCCTAAAGTTAACACATGTGTTTTACAAAGATATTAATGACGAAGTGTGTTGTTTGAACAAATTGTAGCTTGTAAGGTATCATTTGAAACGAACATTACAATAGTGTGTAGGGTGTGAATCCAGGGGTGCTTAATGTGTCAGTTGGTAACCATTAAAACATGTTGATCTGCAATTAACTATAGCATTAACACTAAAATTGGTGTTTATTTTTACTACCCAGAAGGATACTCTATCTATACACATTTAAGATAATACATAGATTTTGTTTTTGTTTTTGTTTTTGTTTTTTTAAAAACACGTTTCCTACATCAAATTCTCTTTGGACAGAAATTCAAATTCAACTAAAAATGCACAAAAACACGACTTTTTTTAAATTAACTAATAACGACCTAAAATGTGCTGGATATTTAAGGAAAAGCTTCTCCAGACGTGTTTTGCATTAAAAACTAATGTACTGAGCAAAGGAAACAATATCTAGTTAGTGAATTGAACTGATTGTTTCTAGCTAACATGTCCTTCAAGATTTTAGAAAAAAACTCTCATCCTCTCGCACCTAATTTTTCATAGATTGGAAGAGGAAGATAAGCTTTCCTGCTTTTTCAACTCCTTATTTAATTTTATTTTATTTTTAAATAATCTAATCACTGAACTGAACTAGTTGAACAAACATAAGTGAAAAAAAATACTGCTGTCAAAAGCTGGTTTAGCACTTCAACAAACTCTGATTCCAGGTACTTAGCCGTGACTTCCAGCAGTTTGACTTTCTTTAGAACTTGGCAGCAAACATATACTGCTTAATTTTTTTTAATCAATTTAAATTATTTTAATAGATTATAGTAAATTTAGACCTTAAGGTAGGTTTTCAATTTCAAGTTGAACAGTTTTTTTTTTAAAAACTATTTAATTTAAATTAAAAATCTGATTTACATTAAAAGAATCTGATTTTTTTAAATAAATTATTTTTATCCACCCAAAAAAAGAGATATCCTTCATATATAAATATAAAACCACCTCAGTTCACAATATAAAACACTATCGAAAGACCAAGAATTTACAATTGATAGTGTTACCAGAATCCTAACTTCTTTGCAATCTTTCCTTTAAATTTGGCTTTAACAGAAGATAGTTGAAATAGGTCACAATTCAGAATAGGCTGTAGTAGCATTCAACTCCATGATGTCTTGATAGTAAAGAGATAGTGAAAATTTGCAACGCTAATATTTGACACTTCTCACAAATTACTCATGCTTCTGAAACATCAGTTAGCATTTTCACATTAATAGATCTTTGAAAATGTCTGTAGATCTCCCTTATTTCATTATTTATTTGGAAAAAAACATAAACATTAAAATAACAGTTAGATTTGCTAGTTTATTTACCCACTGATCATAGCTGCTGGAACTAAGGCTGCTGGAGGTGCGGCCGCACCCGTTTACTTGAAATGGTTTCTATTATATACAGGTTTCAGAGTAGCAGCCATGTTCGAAAAAAGAAAAGGAGGACTTGTGTAACCTTAGAGACAAACCAATTTATTTGAGCATAAGCTTTCGTGAGCTACAGCTCACTTTATTGGATGCATTCAGTGAAAAATACAGTGAGGAGATTTAAATACAGAGCATGAAACAATGGGTGTTATCATACACACTGTAAGGAGAGTGGTCACTTAAGATGAGATAATATCAGCAGGAGAGCGGCGGGGGGGAGGGGGAGCAGGGAGAGAAAACCTTTTGTAGTGATAATCAAGGTGGGCCATTTCCAGCAGTTGACAAGAACATCTGAGGAACAGGGTGGGAGGGGGAAATAAACATGGGGAAATAGTTTTACTTTGTGTAATGACCCATCCACTCCCAGTCTCTATTCAAGCCTAAGTTAATTCCAATTCAGCAGTCTCTTGCTGGAAGCTGTTTTTCAAGTTTTTTTTGTTGAAGAATTGCCACTTTTAGGTCTGTAATCGAGTGACCAAAAAGATGGAAGTGTTCTCCGAATGGTTTTTGAATGTTATAATTCTTCATGTCTGATTTCTGTCCAATTATTCTTTTACGTAGAGATTGTCCAGTTTGACCAATGTACATGGCAGAGGGGCATTGCTGGCACATGATGGCATATATCACATTGGTGGATGTGCAGGTGAACGAGCTTCTGATAGCATGGCTGATGTGATTAGGCCCTATGATGGTGTCCCCTGAATAGATGTTTGGACACAGTTGGCAACGGGCGTTGTTGCAAGGATAGGTTCCTGGGTTAGTGGTTCTGTTGTGTGGTTGCTGGTGAGTATTTGCTTCAGGATGGGGGGCTGTCTATAAGCAAGGACTGGCCTGTCTCCAAAGAACTGTGAGAGTGATGGGTCGTCCTTCAGGATAGGTTGTAGATTCTTGATGATGCATTGGGGAGGTTTTAGTTGGGGGCTGAAGGTGATGGCTAGTGGCATTCTGTTATTTTCTTTGTTGGGCCTGTCCTATAATAGATGACTTCTGGGTACTCTTCTGGCTCCGTCAATCTGTTTCTTCACTTCAGCAGGTGGGTATTGTAGTTGTAAGAGAGCTTGATAGAGATCTTGTAGGTGTTTGTCTCTGTCTGAGGGTTTGGAGCAAATGTGGTTGTATCGTAGAGCTTGGCTGTAGACGATGGATCGTGTGGTGTGATCTGGGTGAAAGCTGGAGGCATGTAGGTAGGCATAGCGGTCAGTAGGTTTCCGGTATCGGGTGGTGTTTATGTGACCATCACTCATTAGCACCGTAGAGTCCAGGAAGTGGATCTCTTGTGTGGACTGGTCCAGGCTGAGGTTGATGGTGGGATGGAAATTGTTTAGATCATGGTGGAATTCCTCAAGGGCTTCTTTGCCATGGGTCCAGATGATGATGATGTCATCAATGTAGCTCAAGTAGAGTAGGGGCATTAGGGGACGAGAACTGAGAAAGCGTTGTTCTAAGTCAGCCATAAAAATGTTGGCATACTGGGGGCCAAAGCAGTGCCACTGATTTGAAGGTATACATTGTCCCCAAATGTGAAATAGTTATGGGTGAGGACAAAGTCACAAAGTTCAGCCACCAGGTTAGCCGTGACATTATCGGGGATAGTGTTCTTGACGGCTTGTAGTCCATCTTTGTGTGGAATGTTGGTGTAAAGGGCTTCTACATCCATAGTGGCCAGGATGGTGTTATCAGGAAGATCACCGATGGATTGTAGTTTCCTCAGGAAGTCAGTGGTGTCTCGAAGGTAGCTGGGAGTGCTGGTAGTGTAGGGCCTGAGGAGGGAGTCTACATAGCCAGACAATCCTGCTGTCAGGGTGCCAATGCCTGAGATGATGGGGAGTCCAAGATTTCCAGGTTTATGGATCTTGGGTAGCAGACAGAATACCCCTGGACGGAGTTCTAGGGGTGTGTCTGTGCGAATTTGTTCTTGTTCCTTTTCAGGGAGTTTCTTGAGCAAATGCTGTAGTTTTTTTTTGGTAACCCTCAGTGGGATCAGAGGGTAATGGCTTGTAGAAAGCGGTGTTGGAGAGCTGCCTAGCAGCCTCTTTTTCATATTCTAACCTATTCATGATGATGACAGCACCTCCTTTGTCAGCCTTTTTGATTAAGAGGTCAGAGTTGTTTCTGAGGCTGTGGATGGCTTTGTGTTATGGGGCAAGTGATGCTGCTTTTCCACAACTTCAGCCCGTGCACGTCGGTGGAAGCACTCTATGTAGAAGTCCAGTCTGTTGTTTCGACCTTCAGGAGAAGTCCACCCAGAATCCTTCTTTTTGTAGTCTTGGTCAGAAGATGTCTGTGGATTAGTGTGTTGTTCAGAGGCGTGTTGGAAATATTCCTTGAGTCGGAGACGTCGAAAATAGGATTCAAGGTCACCACAGAACTGTATCATGTTCGTAGGGGTGGAGGGGCAGAAGGAGAGACCCCGAGATAGGACAGCTGCTTCTGCTGGGCTAAGAGTATAGTTGGATAGATTAACAATATTGCTTGGTGGGTTAAGGGAACCACTATTGTGGCTCCTTGTGGCATGTAGTAGTTTAGATAGTTTAGTGTCCTTTTTTCTTTTGTAGAAAAGCAAAATGTGTGCTGTAAATGGCTTGTCTAGTTTTTGTAAAATCTAGCCATGAGGAAGTTTGTGTGGAAGTTTGTTTATTTATGAGAGTATCCAGGTTTGAGAGCTCATTCTTAATCTTTCTCTGTTTGCTGTAGAGGATGTTGATCAGGTGGTTCAGCAGTTTCTTTGAGAGTGTGTGGCACAAGCTGTCAGCATAGTCTGTGTGGTATGTAGATTGTAATGGATTTTTTACCTTCAGTCCTTTTGGTAGGAGACTGGTGCAAAGACGACGTCAAGAATTATAACATTCAAAAACCAGTCGGAGAACACTTCAATCTCTTTGGTCACTCAATTACAGACCTAAAAGTGGCAATTCTTCAACAAAAAAACTTCAAAAACAGACTCCATCGAGAGACTGCTGAATTGGAATTAACTTATGCTTGAATAAAGACGGGGAGTGGACGGGTCATTAGACAAAGTAAAACTATTTCCCCATGTTTTATTCCCGCCCCCTGCTGTTCCTCAGACATTCCTGTCAACTGCTAGAAATGGCCCACCTTGATTATCACTACAAAAGGTTTTCCCCACTTTGCCCCACCCCACCCCCACTCTCCTGCTGGTAATAGCTCACCTTACCTGATCACTCTCCTTACAGTGTGTATGGTAACACCCATTGTTTCATGTTCTCTGTGTTTATAAATCTCCCCACGGTATTTTCCACTGAATGCATCCGATGAAGTGAGCTGTAGCTCACAAAAGCTTATGCTCAAATAAATTGGTTAGTCTCTAAGGTGCCACAAGTCCTCCTTTTCTTTTTATTATATACAGGATTTACAGTTTGGTTCAATGGTTCTCAGCACCACCACTATAAAAACTGTTCCAACACCGCTGCTGAGGAGAAATAGTTGGATCTAGCAACAACCAGAGCTTTTCTATACGGAGTCCTTTCTCCTCTCCCCACCCATCCCCAATAACTCATTTGGCACAAGCCTTGATTGCTGGCAATGTTTGGGAATTCAGTTGTAACTGGATGACATCCAGCTCAGTAATGGAAAGTACAAAAGGGCTATTCCAAAAACCAATAAAACAAGAAAAGCAACCCATGAAATTCAATAAAGCAGTGAGTCACACACATCTTCTGTCCTGTAAAGTCTCTAAACAAGAAATGGTTACTTATGATAACTGTGGGTCTTTGAGATGCGATGCGGACATATATTCCACTTAGGTACTACGTACTTGATCCAGAGAAACATGCCTAGCAGTAACTGTAGAGGGATAGCACTTGCACCTCATGGCTATAGGCCCTCCCCTGGCTATCTGAAGCAGTGCCACCCTGACCCTCCCTCAATTCCTTTGCACCACAGGCACGGAAATGCGACTCTGATGCAGAAGGAGTGGAAGGTGTGTCATGGAATACACATCTGCATCACATCTCAAGGAACCACAATTATAGTCAGTGACCGTTTCTTATTCTTCAGGTAGATGAACCCGTGCATACCAGTTAGGTGACTCCTCTTGAACCATCTGCCGATAACACTACATTTTTTAATGTGGGCCCCGCTAAGACAGAGTAAGCACCGTGTGTAGGGAGCGCTGCTAGGGATCACTCCCCCACACAAAAGACAATGTTAAAATCCCAGTGAGGGCATCACCGAGTAAAACTAAACTAATCCAACTAACATTAAGGGTAATAATTATATACACAACAAGAGAATGCTATGCTAGTTGACAGGTTGTGAGGTTAAGGCCACACAAGGCTGCGACTCCAGGCATGGGTGCCAAGAAAGAATGGAGGGAAGGTTGGGGCAGTTATTCACTGGGGAGAAGGACCCAAAATATATAGGTTTTGGGATATGTAGAGTAATCCGACCTCTTCTCTGCAACCTCTCCATCATCTCACAGCAGCTAGTTGGCTCTGGGGGAGCAGTAAAGATCCTCACACTTTGCAAGAGGCAGAACATACAGAAGCTTCTTCTGATTCTTAGCAGATAAAGGGGGTGGCAATGCAAAATTTATCATTCAGAGACTGGTACAAATGGTGGTGCCCCCAGCATCCAGATATAGCACACTAATAGGAATCCCAACATCATTCCAGTTCCCAGCAACAGAAGAGTTGTGCTTTTCACCAGGGCATTGCCTCTGCTGCCCCCAAAAACAGTTTTTAGTACCCTCTGCTCTTGTCACATGAATTCAAGTTTCATTTCTGGTTCCTTATAAGGCAACATTAAATCAAAATATTTTCTGTAGGGTCCAGCTACTTGTGCCCCTCATTACTCAAAAATTTAATATATTCTTCTGAAAGTAGGTATCCTAAAAACTACTTAATTAACTTTGAAACAAATGTGGATTGTCATCTCATGTACCCTGATCTTAGAACACTAGATATATTTATGTTTGATTGTTAGGGAAGATAACACTTATAAACCAACCATAAATGTCTATAATAATTATTTAAACCTGATTTGCAGCAGTGGACAAGTCTAACTGCATAATCTCCACTAGAGAGAACATCAATCAACTTCACCCTCATCAGTCAGGTATGCAAGCTTTGGTTAATTGTTATTCATGTCTCAAAGCTCTCAGTTATAGGAGTAAGATGTTCACTTAAAATAAAGGCAATTACTTAAAATAATAAAGAGCAAAACATATGCATTAGAAAAGACTAGTGCTTCTAGATAAACTAATTAAACAGATTTTAAAAGTATTTCAAAAAAGTAAGAGAATAAAGCAACTTAGAAGCTGACTCATTTGCATCCAGCTACTAATCACGAAGGTTCTTTTATAAGCCAGTCTTAGACTATAGAATGATGGTATTAAAATTTGAGCACCTCCCTGTATTAAATAAATGCTACATCTTCTGTCACAAAACATGAAGCCAATTTATCACAACCCACCAGAGTGCAACTACAGATATACAGCAGAACCTCAGAGTTACGAACACCAGAGTTACAAACAGACCGATAAACCACACACCTCTCATTTGGAGCTCGAAGTATGCAATCAGGCAGCAGCAGAAGCAAAATAAATAAATAAATAAATAAATAAAACAAGAAAAAAGCAAATATAGTACTGTGTTAAATATAAACTACTAAAAATAAAGGGAAAGCTTAAAAAAAGATTTGGCAAGATAAGGAAACTGTTTCTGTGCTTGTTTCATTTAAATTAAGATGGTTAAAAGCAGCATTTTTCTTCTGTGAAGAAAGGTTTCAAAACTGTATTAAGTCAATGTTCAGTTGTAAACTTTTGAAAGAACAACCATAACTTTTTGTTCAGAGTTACGAACAACGTCCATTCGCAAGATGTTTGTATCTCCAAGGTTCAACTGTATGGAGAGTGGAAGATGGGGGTAACGTCCCAAAGAAAATTGACACCTTTCATAAGCCATAACTGTTCAAGACATTTTTTTAAACTGCCAAAAATCACAGGGGGCTAAATTATTACTGTTACTGGCATCTCCTTAACACAGCTTCATCCAAAAGGTTTCTAAACCATTAATCTTATCCTTCCTAATTAGAAAAACATGATAAAATGAAGTAAATATAGTATAAAAATATAGTAAAACCTATTTCTAGAATAAATCTGGTTGGAAGATTCTTTTGATCACTCAGTGAAATCTTGAATGGGTTACAAGAACAAGACTTCAAATGGATCATGTCAGCCATTGTTAGGTTATTTTCAGTGAAAAGAAAAAACAAGTCTGGGAATATATTACCTTTCAAAAAAAATTAAACTGTCATAGTTTAGATACACACATGAAAAATTCAAGAAATTAGTAAAGTTTTTACCACCAGCCTTATCTCTGACCACGTGTCCATACCCTCCTTCCACCTCTGTGGAGGTAGGAGTCCTTACAGTTGGGAGGATAGAGAATCAAGGAAGAAATTAAGAAAAGATATTTTGGAGAAATTATGGCAAAAGTAACCCAGAAGTTATAAGGGAAACAAAAGTAGTGTAGCAATGTGATGGGGGTGCTTATCCCACACAAGCTCTGAGCAGGTTAATGTGGGCCAGAATGGGCAAAATTAACTTTATATGCTGCACCTGGAGGAGAGCCAAGGATTGATAAAGCCTAATAGCAGATAAAGCCCAGTAGGGTAGGAGCTGGGCTAGGATTATAAAAAGACAGGAAGTGAGCACAGGAGGAGGCTACAGGGTGGGAGGCTGCAGTCCATTCCCTAGAGGGAAAGAGAGTTAGCTGTCAGGGATAAGGAGGGAAGTCCAGAAGGAGAATAAGCCCTGGGATCCTGCCCTGGACTAGAGTCTGGCAAGAGGGTGAAGTAGCCGGGACAGGCAGAGGAAGCTCTGGTGTTAGAGCCTGAGTTAGACCAGGAGATAGAGCAGTTGGGTAGGGAGGAGCCCAGGGAAACAAACAAGGTCTGAGACTGAGCAGACCAGGATCCCTCATCACAGGGTCCTGGGAGTTGTGAGTAGGCCTGGATTCCCATACCAGCCACTTACAAGATCTAGAAGTGGAATGAAAGGCTCTCTCAGGTGGCATCCGGACAGCTTGTCTACTCCAGAAAGGGGGGGGGGACGACTGTACAGTGACCTGTCTGAAAGGTTGAGCACCTTGAGTCACAAAGAGAATGTAACTGCAGTGTGAGCAACTGATGACGGGGGTGCCACATAAGGCAAAAGCTAATCCCCAGACCTAGTCACAAGGAGATACACCTGCAGTGGCCAGAGCCCTTTAGAGGTTAACATACATGTCAAATGAGTTACTTTTTGTATTTTTTTTTTTTAATAAAACAGAACTTAGATTACATGAAGTAGAGTAACATTTGCCACACCTCTCTTGGAAGTTATAACATATGATAATGTTAATTCTAATAATTTCAGACTATTGCACTTCTACTTCATAACAGAATAGTCCTTGTGCACTAGCTCTCACTTAAGTTTTTACATCAAGTCATTTTGAACAGAAAAACAATTAGAACTGAATGAAAACACACCATTTTTTCAATTACTCAAAAACAACATATCTGAATAACCCCAAACTTCCCAAAATAAAATCTTCTCCAAACAAAGATTACATGACAAATTTTAATCAAAAAAGGGTTTTATAAAAAAAGCTGGGTGGAGTCAAAATTAGTTTTATAATAAAAAAAGGCTGATCGGGTTAGCTATGGAGTCATGTGACTCCATATTGGTTCCTGTTCACATCAAAGAGACCATTTCAACACCTTTAAAAGGATACAGCTGACCTGCCCAAGTGCTTCTTAAGAACGTTAAGTTTGTTTGTCAAGAGCTCATTTAAAATGAAAACAAAACATATTACTAGCTCTAGATCAAACATTATTGACCTCTGTTAACTTGTATTCCCAATACAATTTAGTATTTACGTTTATAGAAATATAAAGTGAGTTAATCACTCAACTGAATGAATACTGGTCATAGCATACAAACCTCAATAGTTCGTTATCTGCCCATCCGTACACAAGTACACAGTTGGAGACTTTCTAATACAAACCCTTCAGACTGGCATATTCCTTTTTTTTTTTTTAAACAAGGTAAATTGAGCTGCAGAACATTAAACCATTTTTCCAGGTTTGGTTTATTTTCCTAAATAATTTGCAAATTATAATGGCATTATCTAGGAATGCTCCTTCTCAAGCCATCTCCTGTTGTATTTTAAATCCTGCCACAGTAGTGTTTCAAGGCAGAATACAGGATGAAAGCTTCCAATGGAAAGTTCACTGCAAAATTCCAGAGTCACAGAAGCAGACATGCTTGCTTAAAAATGAAATGTTTTTAAATTAATTTTAAAAAGTTAATAAGGTAAACTGGGGATTAACAAGTAGCTTTGAAAGTGTCCCTTCAGTTTTTGATTTTTTTCCTTTTTTTAAAGTAAAAGTGTGTCCATTTCAAACCTGAGGGGATTGGCACTAAGCACAGGAACAGTTCCAGCATCTGTCTCCTTTCACCAGGCTTCATTCCTTAATCTTTTGGGTAGAACAATGTCTGGTAGTTCTTTAAGTAAAATTTATTGTAGCTCTTGGATTATTTGAGATTTGTTGTTCCCTCCCTCCAAAATAGGGCCCAATCCTGTTCCCAAAGCTCCCAGTGGCAGATTTGCCATAGACTTTAAACAGGACCAGGAAGAGGCTCTAAGGATAGACCTGTCTGAGTCCAATGCTCAGAACAGATTAATCTGAGAATCTGATCCTCTTTATAAGTTAGATGCGCTCTGCAATTCATTTACAGAATTGGGAACACAAAACCTGTTAAAGCTGTCCACATAGCACAAATAAGAGGAGAGGGTGATCCATGCACAATTGTGATTCCCCTGATTTTTTTGAAATTCTGATAGCATTTTCTCTGTAAATATAGGTGCTCAGTTAAACACACAAATAGGCATGTAACTAAGGGGTCAATCCTGAAAAGTTCTGAAATTCTAAATGCTCAGACACACAAGGCAAAATCTTGTATTTCCAGTTGGACTCAGCATTTAAATTGGCCTTCATGATTAAAAAAAAGGGGGGGGGGGCTGCAGGCTTGGGACAATCTGAAGGATTGACGGGGGGTGGGGGGGTGGGGGGGGAGGGAAGGGAGAAGCAGAAGAATGGAGTAGAGATAGGAAGAAAGGGTTGCCAATGTCACCGTGTTTTAAAGTGACAGGGAGAAGTCACTCAGGAGACAGCTCAAAGAACATTGTGTTTCAGCCTACAGCTAATGGGATTGTGTTTTGAATGTAGAATTCATTGAGACTACTTCTCAAAAGGAGAAGTCATATTCATCAAATGGATGGGAGACACACGGCTTCACTCACACAGAGGAGACATTTTTCTTCTTCCAAATATAAAGCCAAGATATCAGGAAGGGAAGCATGGGCTGAAAGGACCAGATTATCTGTAACACAATGTTTTCCAAGCATGGAAGAAGACACAAGTGGATGTTTTGTCCCTTACATTACTTAGGCAGTGCTGAGAATGTGTGTATTTTCCTACTGTTAATATCAAGTTACCACGCTGTTTTGTTATGAAATATATAGTGTTCCTGGATTTCTTAACTATGTCTTCTTATTCCTCAAACTTCATGTTTAGACTACATAAGTAAATCCAGATTTTGTTTCACCTTACTTTTGCACACTTATGAATAGTTAAAAATGAATATATATATAAATAAATAAATAAATAAAAAGAATTAGCCTAAATTTGATCTGTCTTTGAATCTATGCTACATTTCAAAAAATACATAAAAGGGATTAAGGAGCTTTCACCAACAACTTAACTAATGAGGTCACGGCAATGTAAATTATTGAAACTCCTTAGAAAAGTGCTTTATTACAAATGGATTGTCTAATAAGGGAGGGAGGTACATGGCATCCTGTTTATTTGTATAAACAATCAAATACTTAATTACAATTTGCTACATACTTAAAATGCTTGAATGGAAAAGAAATACCAGTTTAACACAGAGATACATTTTCATATATTTTTAACATAACTATTTTGTAACCAAAATAAAGTTAACATTCATTGAATTACAATTTCAGTGGGAGCTGCTGGCAATGTTCCCTCTAATTTTTTCCATCCACATGCGGAATGAATTTTGTTATGTGCACCAATATCAAGGTAATATGAGGATGTGTGCCACCAGTAGAAACAAAAAACCTAGATAGAATATATATTTTTTTAAAAAGTTATCATACAGATAATTACTCCAGCCAGGACAGGTTAGGCATTTTAGAACTCACTACTCAAAGAATTAAATTTAAGTGCAAGAGAAATACAAATTATGAAATGCATAGACCAGCCACAAAACTAAAACAGCAGCACTTTGAAAGAATAAAATAAAATTACAGAGAATATATGTGCATTGCAGGAACTATCAAGAAATAACAATAATACAAGCATGTGCTGGGAGGTGT
Source organism: Caretta caretta (assembly GCF_965140235.1). NCBI lineage: Eukaryota > Metazoa > Chordata > Testudines > Cheloniidae > Caretta > Caretta caretta. The sequence continues at coordinate 84,542,520 of NC_134210.1, read as the reverse complement.
GTGTGTGTGTGTGTGTGTGTGTGTGTGTGTGTGTGTGTGTGTGTGTGTGAGTCAGACAGACAGACACATACCCACACCCTGCCCTTTTAAGTAGATCTGGCACTACTAGTCTGAAGCCTGCTTGTTCAGACTCAGCAGCAGCCACCAGCAAGCTACGTCCCACTCCTGAGCCCTGTCATGTCCCACGGCCCCCCACCCCACCCCCACTCTATGGAGATGGGGTACAGGGGCAGGGGACACCCTGACATCAGCACCCATGCTCTGCACAGCAAGCAGGAGGGTCCCAGGAGCAGCTGGGCCAGGGGCTCCAAGGCAGAGGGGGAGAGGCACCTGAAGTACAAAGTACCTGATAGACCGGTGGGCGGCTGCACAGCTTAGGGGGAACTTAGGCTGCTGAGTACACAATTTTTCTTTTTTAAATAAATCAAGCAAGTGTTAACAAGTGTTTTGGAGGATAGGATAAAAATTCAAAATGATCTGGACAAACTGGAGAAATGATCTGAAGTAAACAAATTCAATAAAGGACAAATGCAAAGTACTCCACTTAGGAGGGAACAATCAGTTGCACACGTACAAAATGGGAAATGACTGCCTAGGAAAGAGTGCTGTGAAAAGGGATCTGGGGGTCATAGTGGATCACAAGCTAAATATGAGTCAACGGTGTAACGCCGTTGTAAAAAAAAAATTTTTTTTTTTAAAGCAAACAACATTCTGGGATGTATTAGCAGGTGTGCTGTAAGCAAGACACGAGAAGTAATTCTTCTGCTTTACTCTGCCCTGATTAGGTTTCAACTAGAGTATTGTGTCCAGTTCTGGGCACCACATTTCATTTCAGGAAAGATGTGGACAACTTGGAGAAAGTCCAGAGAAGAGCAACAAAAATGATTAAAGGTCTAAAACGATGACCTATGAGGGAAGATTGAAAAAACTAGGTTTGTTTAGTCTAGAGAAGAGAAGACAAGACAACGGTTTTCAAGTACACAAAAGGTTGTTACAAGGAGGAGGGAGAAAAATTGTTCTCCTTAACCTCTGAAGATAGGACGATAAGAAAAATGGGCTTAAATTGCAGGAAGGGCAGTTTAGGTTGGACACTAGGAAAAAGCTTCCTAACTGTCAGGGAGGTTAAGCACTGAAATAAATTGCCTAGGAAGGTTGTGGAATCTCTGTTGTCAGAGATTTTTAAGAGCAAGTTAGACAAATATCAGTCAGGGACTGTATAGATAATACTTAGTACTGCCATGAGTGCAGGGGACTGGACTAGATGACCTCTCAAGGTCCCTTCCAGTCCTATGATTCTATGATCATCAGACAGGTTTTCCTGCTCCTAAGCAACAGGATTGAAAATGCTTCTGACCGCAGCTATGTTCTAGCTCCAAGAAAGTTTGGGGTTTTTTTTAATTATTTTATTTATTTATTTTAGGTAGTAGAGGGCAGGGGAAGTCCACAGCCTGTTTGGTGGAGACAGAAACACAGCCCCAAAGCTTCATACAAATTTAGTATTATGTTAGGGCTTGTGCTGTTGAGGCCTGATCCCAAGTGCACTGAAGTCAGTTGAAGTTTTTTTAAAGGGCTGTTGTGGATCAAGCCTATTGTGCCTAAGAAACCACTATCTAACTTTAAGCAACAACATGCTTCTGGGATGGGGACCATAATGAAAAGACAAAAGATGACTTATTATGTTAGAGAACTTGCTGCAGCAAATATTTTTTAGGGTTGTTTTGTTTTGCATTAGCAACAGCAATCTCCTGTTGCTGTCTTACAGTTTCTGTAATGTATGCAAAAATAGAAATTCTTTTTCGTGATGTTTATACACTGGAAATTTTTTTTTGCTGCTGTTTGTGCTGAATTGTGAGTTTCAAGAATAAAGTTCCAAGACCTTTGGATATCAATGATCAGTAAACATAAGGCATATTCTAAAACTGAGTTAGAGCACTCACCCGCCCCTGCCACAAACTTTGAGGTGTATTAAGAGTGATATTCTTGCTTTTTTTTCACAGGTCTTATTGTAGCACCAACGGGGCAGTATTTGACATCCATATTGTGCCCCCTCACCATGAGACAGCAGTTTTTCATTTTAGAATAGGGTGCCAAATCTTCGGTCTCTCTCAGGCTTGAGTATTTCTAGAACACCCATCACAATATTACCTAGAGAAGTAGTTCCCAAACTGCAGTAGGTGTACTACTGGTGATCTGTGAACTTGATGTTCCATCAATTCATTCACAAAAAAATGTTAAGAAGGTTGTACACACATCAATTAAGTTTGGGGACTGCTGACACCTAGGGTCTTTTAACCTGTGATGTTCTGGAAAGCAATAGATGAGGACCATTGTACAAACTTCCTCTTTCACCATGTAAGTACAGGCAGTTTGATAAGAGAGCACAAGAATATTATTTTAGATTTGCAGCTGGTTTGGTTAAGTTTAAGGTCAAAAAGGACGTAACCACTGTATGTTCAGTAGTATTTGTGGGCCTAAATGAGATCCTACTCATGCACCAAATATTCTACTTCTAGATTAATCCTTACAGATGTGTAGGCTCTCTTCATGTGGCAAGAGGTAAGTACTGAAATGAGGTATGTTACCCAAAGGAAAAAGGGAGGTTATGGAGAGAAATGATGTGCAGTAGAGCACGACTGTGTTTGCTGGGGCCAGGCCAAATGGAAAGTGGATGCATGTCAGGACTGATTACAGAATTCTGCATTGTAATAATACAGTACTTGATGATGGTGGCGGAATGATTGGAAAGTAGTAAGAAAAACGCAGGTTTAGACACAGCATTGTTTTGTTTTAATCAGTTCTGAATTTAAAGGAAAAAAATATGCTTAGAAGTAACTTAAAAGGGAATTAAACATAGAATTTTTTAAAATGCTCTCATTTAGTTAGCAAGTTTAAATATATAAAATCTTAGATAAAAATAGTATAATATAACAATACTTCTCTTTGTTCTTGCATGAAAATGAAACAGTAGTAGGGACTGAAGGTAAAAAATCCATTACAAACTACACACCACACAGACTATGCTGACAGCTTCTGCCACACACTCTCAAAAAACTGCAGAACCACCTGATCAACATCCCCTACAGCAAACAGGGAAAGATAAAGAATGAGCTCTCAAAAATGGATACTCTCATAAAAAAACAACCTTCCACACAAACTTCCTCATGGCTGGACTTTACTAAAACTAGACAAGCCATTTACAACACACACTTTGCTTCTCTACAAAAGAAAAAGGACACTAAACTTTCTAAACTACTACATGCCACAAGGGGCCACAGCAATGGTTCCCCCAACCCACCCAGCAATATTGTTAACCTATCCAACTATACTCTTAGCCCAGCAGAAGCAGCTGTCCTATCTCGGGGTCTCTCCTTCTGCCCCTCCACCCCCACGAATATGATACAGTTCTGTGGTGACCTAGAATCCTATTTTCAATGTCTCCGACTCAAGGAATATTTCCAACACACCTCTGAACAACATACTAATCCACAGAGACCTCCCTACCAACACGACAAAAAGAAGGATTCTAGGTGGACTCCTCCTGAAGGTCGAGACTGCAGACTGGACTTCTACATAGAGTGCTTCCGCTGACGTGCACGGGCTGAAATTGTGGAAAAGCAGCATCACTTGCCCCATAACCTCAGCCATGCGGAACACAATGCCATCCACAGCCTCAGAAACAACTCTGACATCATAATCAAAAAGGCTGACAAAGGAGGTGCTGTCGTCATCATGAATCGGTCGGAATATGAACAAGAGGCTGCTCGGCAGCTCTCCAACACCACTTTCTACAAGCCATTACCCTCTGATCCCACTGAGAGTTACCAAAAGAAACTACAGCATTTGCTCAAGAAACTTCCTGAAAAAGCACAAGATCAAATCCGCACAGACACACCCCTGGAACCCCGACCTGGGATATTCTATCTACTACCCAAGATCCATAAACCTGGAAATCCTGGGCGCCCCATCATCTCAGGCATTGGCACCCTGACAGCAGGATTGTCTGGCTATGTAGACTCCCTCCTCAGGCCCTACGCTACCAGCACTCCCAGCTACCTTCGAGACACCACTGATTTCCTGGGGAAACTACAATCCATCGGTGATCTTCCTGAAAACACCATCCTGGCCACTATGGATGTGGAAGCCCTCTACACCAACATTCCACACAAAGATGGACTACAAGCCGTCAAGAACACTATCCCCGATAATGTCACGGCTAACCTGGTGGCTGAACTTTGTGACTTTGTCCTCACCCATAACTATTTTACATTGGGAACAATGTATACCTTCAAATCAGCGGCACTGCTATGGGTACCCGTATGGCCCCACAGTATACCAACATTTTTATGGCTGACTTAGCACAACGCTTCCTCAGCTCTCGTCCCCTAACGCCCCTACTCTACTTGCGCTATATTGATGACATCTTCATCATCTGGACTCATGGGAAAAGAAGCCCTTGAGGAATTCCACCATGATTTCAACAATTTCCATCCCACCATCAACCTCAGCCTGGTCCAGTCCACACAAGAGATCCACTTTCTGGACACTACAGTGCTAATAAACAATGGTCACATAAACACCACCCTATACCAGAAACCTACTGACCGCTATGCCTACCTACATGCCTCCAACTTTCACCCTGACCACACCACACGATCCATCGTCTACAGCCAAGCTCTGCGATACAACCGCATTTGCTTCAACCCCTCAGACAGAGACAAACACCTACAAGATCTCTATAAAGAATTCTTACAACTACAATACCCACCTGCGGAAGTGAAGAAACAGATTGACGGAGCCAGAAGAGTACCCAGAAGTCACCTACTACAGGACAGGCCCAACAAAGAAAATAACAGAACGCCACTAGCCATCACTTTCAGCCCCCAACTAAAACCCCTCCAATGCATTATCAAGGATCTACAACCTATCCTGAAGGACGACCCATCACTCTCACAAATCTTGGGAGACAGGCCAGTCCTTGCCTACAGACAGCCCCCTCAACCTGAAGCGAATACTCACCAGCAACCACATACCACACAACAGAACCACTAACCCAGGAACCTATCCTTGCAACAAAGCCCGTTGCCAACTGTGTCCACAAATCTATTCAGGGGACACCATCATAGGGCCTAATAACATCAGCCACACTATCAAAGGCTCGTTCACCTGCACATCTACCAATGTGATATATGCCATCATGTGCCAGCAATGCCCCTCTGCCATGTACATTGGGCAAACTGGACAGTCTCTACGTAAAAGAATAAATGGACACAAAGCAGATGTCAAGAATTATAACATTCATAAACCAGTCGGAGAACACTTTAATCTCTCTGGTCACTCAATTTCTGATCTCAAAGTGACTATCCTTCAACAAAAAAACTTTGAAAACAGACTCCAACGAGAGACTGCTGAATTGGAATTAATTTGCAAATTGGATACAATTAACTTAGGCTTGAATAGAGACTGGGAATGGTTGATTCATTATAAAAAGTAACCTATTTCCCCTTGTTTATTCCTTCTCCCCACCCCCACCCCCACTGTCCCTCAGACGTTCTTGTTAAACCCTGGATTTGTGCTGGAAATGGCCCACCTTGATGATCATACACATTGTAAGGAGAGTGATCACTTTAGATAAGTTATTACCAGCAGGAGAGTAGGGTGGGGGGAGGAAAAACCTTTTGTAGTGATAAACACCCATTTTTTCATGGTCTGTGTGTATAAAAACATCTTCTGTATTTTCCACAGTATGCATCCGATGAAGTGAGCTGTAGCTCACGAAAGCTTATGCTCAAATAAATTGGTTAGTCTCTAAGGTGCCACAAGTACTACTTTTCTTTTTGCAAATACAGACTAACACGGCTGTTACTCTGAAAGTAGTAAAGAATGACCGGAATACGTTTTTGGGCCTATATGAAAAGCATAGATGCTGAATTTTTCATAGTACCAAGAATGATACAGTCAAATGCAGTGATAGCTAGTCCCCTCAAAATATATATTGGTATAAATAAATATTAATGTATTAGAGAGATTTCACATTGAGATTGAGTTCTGTTTTTTGAAGTAAAAGTATTTTTTGTTGAATCATTAAAGAAAAAACAATTGGGGAAGGAGAGACAGAAATTTGCCATAGTCTTTAGTTCCATCTGCAAGTCAGCTGAAGCTACAGCATATTAACCATAGAACCTGCATGATGTTTTATAAATAATGTAACAAACAGATGGATGAAACTGACAAAGTTATTGATATTTAAGCTGTTGCTGGGCTAAAATTAAAAGCTTCCTTGTTTCAGCTGCATCTACCCTCTTAGGTTTCATCCTCCCTGATACAGTTTGGCAGCACCAAATATCTTCATTGGCATATGAGACACAGTAGCCAGTTGAAAAGCCACAAGGCAATGTTGACTCAGTGTGTCAGAGAGCATGGGCAGAGTAATAAACATTCATCTGCTTGTGCCTGAGAACTGGGTCTTTTAAACAAATTAGGTTTGAATAAGAAAACAACACGGAACTTGCCATATTTACAAAGCCATGTTCCTTTATCAAGAAAAACAAAAGTGCAACTTTTTAAAAAAAAAATCAGGCTTTATGTTTGATAAGCCAAATCTTAACCTGTTGCCTAACTGAAATATCTTTTGCTCGTGACCTTTGTAGTGGTAGCTGCTGAATTATGGGTTCTGTTTAAAAATACAAAAAGTATGATAAGAACTTTTCACCTTGAGAAGTCAATAAAAACAACCTTATCGTGGGTTTTATTAAACAACTGTAAATATTTAAGAACCCAGGCAAAAGAGGAATTAGTGTTTCAATCAATTACATAAACAGAGATTGTGGCACATTTTTATTCTTTTGTATAGAGAAAAAGGCTTGCATGCTTCTTGGGTTTTGTTTGTTTTGTTTTCAGAGATAATACTTTTTAACAAGGTTAAAGAGATAACTATTTCAATTCTTGTTGAGATAAACTATCAAAATTCCCCAACCTGATGTTTGACTTGTATCACTAGGATTAGCAATGGAATGTAGATGTAATATTTCAGGATGTTAATTTATGATTCACACTTCCAATGAAGTTGACAACAGACGACCTACTACTATATTTGCACCAAAGTAAATCAAATACAGAGAAACCCCTGACAAAAGAAACATTTTTGTGCACCCAAATGTAAAGAAAAAGAAACTGGAGTTAACAAGTATACATTTGTTATTATGGATGAAAATACAGAAAATCCATTTAAGGTTTGTAACAAACAGCGAAGCTCTATTAAACACCTGTTGTAAAACAATCTGAGGCAACCAAGTTATGCACTTTACAGGTTCTTCCTGTAATATTTTAAGATCCCAGCAGGAGATTCTTCCCTCTGGCGATCTGTGTGAATCACTACTGACTCCAAAACATTTCCTTCATGAAGATAAAATTTTGCTCCCATATTTAAAAAAAACCAACCAAACAAAAAACCAACAAAGACACAAACCTTTTCCTTATTTTGTTTCAACCAACACTAGTACACAAATACTGAAGCAGACTTCTATACATTTTCAATTACTATAATAATAATTTGTAATAAATGTTTGTTATTGTAAGTGAAATGGTACAATTACTATCACAAGCATTCAGTGCAACTCAGGACTTCCTTTCTTCTTAAAAGGAAAAATAATCCAGAAACCAAAAATTATTTCCTCCCCCAAAAAAATCCAGGGTTAACTTTGGTTTCTTTTTAACGCTTTGAAATTTAAAATGCTAATATTAGGTGCTTCTCGCTAATTAAACAACATTAAACACAAAAATTAAGGTAATTAATAAGCTATTATTCCAACATTTATACAAAAGTTCACTAGCTAGTCACAAAAGCTACTCCCATTCAACCCTGGTATATCTTTCCCCTCAACGGTTTTCCTACAGGCCTGTGGAGGACAAGAGATGGGCTTGCAGCATTCGGAGGAGGTTAACAAATATGGGCTCTGGTGGACAAATGGAAAAAAACAAGTTCCAAAACCAAGGACCCTTTCATAAAGAATGCAATGCTGCCAGACCCAGCCCATTTAAATGCCATTTAAACAGAACAGCCTTTTTTTCAATCACCTCTGCAACTGCAACAGTAATGTCTTTTTGGGGGGGGGGGGGAGGAAGGGGCAGAGTTTCTGTTGTAACCCCAGTTTTCAAACAATTAGGGTTTCACAGGTGAAAACCAACATCTCAACCACCAGAGAATTGTGGAGAGCCAGGGCAGATCCCAGAGCACTTCTGTGATGTATCTCATGCATGGAAGGTCTACTTAATCAGTGGACATCTGCACTGGCTTCAATTTCCAAATGAGTCTCAAAAGCTAGCCCTTGTCCAGACTCTAATCTTAGAGAAACACTGGATCATTTGTTCCACTGCAGTAGCCAGGTCTAGAGCAGGGTTCATGAACATCAAATCCCATGTCATTCCACTAACCCTCCCAATAACCTATATATATATACACACACATACACACAGGAAATATAGAGAAATCATGTATTTGGAAAGCTCCTAATAGTATAGACTCTACTGAAATACAAACTACACCCATGATCCCAATAAAACAGAGCCTTGTTATACCTCACAGAAGAGATCCCACAAGGCAGAGAAGGAATTGCTCAATATTACCCTCAGAGATTTCCCTGAAAAGAGAAGCATAGAGCAACTCCATCCACCCCTAGTAAAGGACTCAAATGTGCCAACAGAATCTCATTGCTGAAGTCTTCATACCCAAGGCAACTAACAGGGCCAAAAGACTTAGCATGGATAATCTCTCTCTCAGAAGGAGATCAAGCAATACCACCAGTTCAGTTAAAGGTAAGCCCAAAACCCGGCCTAAAAACTGACTGACAGATGCAATGGAAATTTGATGACCTAGAAAAAGCCAGAGTTGCCAGGTTACCACCTTCTCAATTACTTTCCCCCAAAATATGAAATTGGGTGCAGCTCACAAGTTAGCAACACTGCCAGCATAGAAAGATAGTTTACTGAGCAAAAGATAGGAGGCACCTGCCTTCCACCACATTCCCAATCAGATGTTGACAAGCTCCACCAACAATGGAACCATGTTTCCTCAATAACCCACATCCAGAAATGGATGTGAATACAAGCCCAGAGATCTGTTGCCCAGGTTGCCTCAGCACCTCACAGAACAACATGAGCCAAAATTCAAGCAAAGATGACTTATTTGTCTCCCCAGGACACTGTTTTAGCTCCATGGTGGGAGACAGCTCAGCCCACGTCAATGCAATTTTCTCTGTAAAGAAAAACAAATTCTGCACAGCAAGTAGGATTCTATAACCAAGGGGAGGCAGCCTGATTATCTAGGAGATAAACCACTCAGCACAATTCTACTGAGGGACAACTTTTTCTAAAGGCTACAGCGGTGAAAGTAAGCCGGTATGATCTGGAACGGTGTACTGGTAAAAAGGGCTGACGGTACCAGCAGGGCCGCTTATTTTTTTTGGGGGGGGGGGGGGTGGGGGGGGCATGGCGGGGCAAAAGGGGCAGCTGCCCCATGGCCCAGCGATTTAAAAGGGCTCCCAAGCCCCCAGCACCGGTGCCCCGGGGCTCCAGCAGCAATTTAAAGGGCCCACAGCTCCCGGCCACTGCTGTGCCTGCGGACAGAACCTCTGACCCTTTAAGTCACCGACGAAGCCCTGGGCAGCGGGGGCTGGGCAGCGCTGAAAGGCTGGCTGGGGGGATTTTGGCCCAGCCCCACCCCTTCCACCAGAGGCCCCACCCCTTCCAGTGACCCAGAGCCACCCTCCACACACCTTGCCCAGGACCCCAGCCACCCTGCGTACCAGTAATTTAAGTTACTTTCACCCCTGAACGGCTAGCCCCATCAAAAGTTTTAAAAAGCGATTTAAGCTGGATTTCTGACATGTCATGATCCATTTAGGCCTCATGAATGGTCAGTGAGTCTCCCGTTATGAAACATTTTTGCTCTACAAACAACTAATCATTTTTAAATGAAGTCACAACTTCATGTATTCTTCTACTCACTATCATACTCTGTCTAAATATATGGTTCTTGTATGTGGCCCATCACCTTAGCATCTCAGTACTTGTGTACAGTGATGATAAATATAGCGCTACGGTTAATAAACACTGGCCAGCAGTGCCTTATTTCTTGATTTAAAGTTTAGGTAGTAATGAGCAAAAGATCACATGTTTAGGTCTTCTTTGATGTTTACCTTAATTAAAAGACTAATTTGTAAAAGTGACTTAACTAGTGAGGGTAAATATCAAACTTTAGATATCACCTTCTGTACAACTAAGTACAAAAGCAACATAAAATGCTGGAAACTTACATGGATAGCGACACATCTGGTATTAGGAGCACAAAGAAGAAAAGGAACAAGCCAACATGGAGGTAAAGGGGTAAACAGAAAACAGAAGAGATACAAGTAACCAACCTTATCACTAGAGCAGAGCTTAAGCCATATTTGGTTCAGGCTCGTTTTTGTTACTTCAATTCTCAGGCTGTCAATTAATCACAGTTAATGCATGCAATTAACACAAAACAAATTAACTAATTAATTAAACAAATTAATTAAACAAATTAAAAAGTCCCATTAATCACAGCTGTTAAACAACAACATTTTAAATTAAACAACCAATTTAAATTTATTATAAATATTTTTGGATTTTTTTCTACATTTTCAAATATATTGATTTTATTTACAACATAGAATACAAAGTGTACAGTGGTCACTTATATTATTTATATTACCAATATCTGCTCTGCAAAAAAGATAAAAGAAATAGTATTTTCCAATTCACCTCATACAAGTCCACTCCATCCTACTTCTTGTTCAGTCAATCCCTAAGACAAACAAGTTTGTTTACAGTTATGGGAGATAATGCTGCCCACTTCTTATTTGTAATGTCACCTGAAAGTGAAAACAGGCATTCGCATGGCACTGTTGTAGCCAGCATTGAAATGTATTTACATGCCAGATATTCTAAAGCATGATGGACATACAAATGTTTGTGTTTGAGTGCAGTTATGTTAAAAAAAATGTAAAATGTTAGATTCAAAGCATGAAGGGGCAAACAAAACAAAGTAATAATTCTACATTTGTAAGTTGCACTTCTGCGATAGAGCTTGTCCTGCAGTACTTGTATGTGGTGAATTGAAAAATACTATTTCTTTTATCTTTTTTACCATGCAAATATTTGTAATAAAAAATAATAATATAAAGTGAGCACTTTACACTTTGTATTCTGTGTTGTAACTGAAATCAATATAGAATCATAGAATATTAGGGTTGGAAGAGACCTCAGGAGGTCATCTAGTCCAACCCCATGCTCAAAGCAGGACCAACACCAACTAAATCATCGCAGGCAGGGCTTTGTCAAACTGGGCCTTAAAAACCTCTAAGGATGGAGATTCCACCACCTCCCTAGGTAACCCATTCCAGTGCTTCACCACCCTCCTAGTGAAATAGTGTTTCCTAATATCCAAGTTAGGCCTCCCCCACTGCAACTTGAGACCACTTCTTCTTGTTCTGTCATCTGCCACCACTGAAAACAGCCTAGCTCCGTCCTCTGTGGAACCCCCTTCAGGTAGCTGAAGGCTGCTATCAAATTCCCCCTCACTCTTCTCTTCTGAAGACTAAATAACCCCAGTTCCCTCAGCCTCTCATCGTAAGTTATGTGCCCCAGCCCCTTAATCATTTCCGTTGCCTGCCGCTGGACTCTCTCCAAATTTGTCCACATCCCTTCTGTAGGGACCAAAAATGGACACAATACTCCAGGTGTGGCCTCACCAGTGCCGAATAGAGGGAAATAATCACTTCCCTTGATCTGCTGGCAATGCTCCTACTAATACAGCCCAATATGTCGTTGGCCGCCTTGGCAACAAGGGCATACTGCTGACTCATATCCAGCTTCTCATCCATTGTAATCCCCAGGTCCTTTTCTGCAGAACTGCTGCTTAGCCAGTCGGTCCCCAACCTGTAGCGGTGCATGGGATTCTTCCTTCCTAAGTGCAGGTCTGCACTTGTCCTTGTTGAACCTCATCAGATTTCTTTTGCCCCAATCCTCCAATTTGTCTATATTTGAAAATGTAGGGGAAAAAAATCGAAAAATATCTATAATATATTTAAATTGGTATTTATTGTTTAACAGTGTGGCTAAAATAGTGATTAACTGTGACTATTTTTTTAAGCTTGCGATTAATTGGAGGGAGAGGGTTAATTGTTTGACAGCCCTGATTAATTCTGGAAGTCAAATCCTAGACTGCAACTCCAACAGATGAGAGCTCTTCCAGAATCCCTCCTGAAATCTTGAGGGACTGAACACAAATTTCATATTGACAGCTCAAGATTTATTGGATACTTAACCAGAAAATGGAATTTTGATATGATCTCAATGTGGAAAAGGAACTCCAAGAGCCCACACACTCAACAGGTCATAGACTTGGAATCAAAGTGAAATAAAACTATTGCTTCCAAAATCAAAAGATAAAATCAGCAGTGCAGGCCAGAGGAAAACGAGTCCAAAAGACTCATCTTCTGCAACTTCTTATTTTCACACTTTAAATCTCCCTTTAAAAATACAACTTCCTTCCACCCTGGATTAGTAAATAAGGTCCATAAGACTAGCAGTTGAATACACCTCATGATTAAATACTGTTCTTCAAATTTCAGAGTAACAGCCGTGTTAGTCTGTATTCGCAAAAAGAAAAGGAGTACTTGTGGCACCTTAGAGACTAACCAATTTATTTGAGCATAAGCTTTCGTGAGCTACAGCTCACTTCATCGGATGCATACTGTGGAAACTGCAGAAGACATTATATACACAGAGACCATGAAACAATACCTCCTCCCACCCCACTCTCCTGCTAGTAATAGCTTATCTAAAGTGATCACTCTCCTTACAATGAGTATGATAATCAAGGTGGACCATTTCCAGCACAAATCCAGGCTCTCTCACCTCCCCCCCCTTTTTTTTTCCCCAAAAACACACACACAAACTCACTCTCCTGTTGGTAATAGCTTATCCAAAGTGACCACTCTCCTTACAATGTGTATGATAATCAAGGCGGGCCATTTCCAGCATAATTCCAAGTTTAACCAGAACGTCTGGGGGGGGGGGGGAGGAAATAGGAAAAAACAAGGGGAAATAGGCTACCTTGCATAATGACTTAGCCACTCCCAGTCTCTATTTAAGCCTAAATTAACACTATCCAATTTGCAAATGAATTCCAATTCAGCAGTTTCTCGCTGGAGTCTGGATTTGAAGTTTTTTTGTTTTAAGATAGCGACCTTCATGTCTGTAATTGTGTGACCAGAGAGATTGAAGTGTTCTCCGACTGGTTTATGAACTTCAAAACTTCAAATCCAGACTCCAGCGAGAAACTGCTGAATTGGAATTCATTTGCAAATTGGATACTATTAATTTAGGCTTAAATAGAGACTGGGAGTGGCTAAGTCATTATGCAAGGTAGCCTACCCCCCCCCCCCCCGACGTTCTGGTTAAACTTGGATTTATGCTGGAAATGGCCCACCTTGATTATCATACACATTGTAAGGAGAGTGGTCAGTTTGGATGGGCTATTACCAGCAGGAGAGTGAGTTTGTGTGGGGGGGGCGGGGGGGGGGGGGCGGAGGGTGAGAAAAACCTGGATTTGTGCTGGAAATGGCCCAACTTGATTATCATACACATTGTAAGGAGAGTGATCACTTTAGATAAGCTATTACCAGCAGGAGAGTGGGGTGGGAGGAGGTATTGTTTCATGGTCTCTGTGCATATAATGTCTTCTGCAGTTTCCACAGTATGCATCCGATGAAGTGAGCTGTAGCTCACGAAAGCTTATACTCAAATAAATTGGTTAGTCTCTAAGGTGCCACAAGTACTCCTTTTCTTTTTGTTCTTCAGATGGAGATGAAGGTATCAGGGATCCTTAAAAATCCCCCTTGATAGATCAAACTGGAATTAAAACCCTATGTCTTTGGGAATGGTGGCAGTGGCAGGAAGAAATATGTAGTACAAAGAGTATTTTTAGATTCCATTTGCTATGTATATTTTGCTTTTGGCTAGGAAACTTTGGGTAACTGCTGAAGACTGCATATTAAACAGAATTTGGAAAATTATAGGATAGATTTACTTGCAAGTATGCATGGTTAATTTTTTTAAAATATTACAAACTTCAGCAAGACCATGAGAGAGACATCACTTACAAAAAGACCCTGTAAATTATATTGAATGGTAGGTGGCCTCTGTAGAGCTGTGTTTCAGCAGGAGAAACTGACATCATTACAGCAGCTGTGGAAGCCATGCCCTATCTAGCAACAGCTGATTGACAGGACAAGCATGCTATATCTGGCAAACTGAGAATTGGCTGGCCATTTTGAGGAGGGAAGCCAGGCCATTGGAGGGGGGAGCAGGGACTGAGCCAAAACGTCAACAGTCTGATAAAGTGTGTGGGACTAAATGGCTGACTCAGGGCAATACATGCACACTGACGCTCTGACTCCCTTAACTCCTTACACCATCAATCACAACTCAGATGGCGTCTCTATTTACCCAGATCTGAAACATATATGGCCTTAAAGGTTGTAAACGGGGGTTGGGGGGGGGAGGAGGGGGAGTGTTACATTAAATCACATTTGATTTGTGAATTTAGTGCTCATGAATGGTACTAGTTTCGGATGGTAGACAAAGTCGATCAAGCAATAAAAGGCTCTCCCCCTCAGATGAGGAAGGGGCCACAGAACCCAGAATTTAATGCATTACAGGGAACAAAAATGAAAAAACAGGAATGGGGCTGCAGATCACTGTATCAAAACAAGGAAACCACCAGAGGAACTGAGACTACTCCCACAAGGAGTTAGAGGATGCTGTGCAGAGGATCTCCGCTTGGATGCATGCATGGATGACAGATTGGAGAAGCCCCCATCCAGCTTTTTCTCCTGGAATGACAACAGTGATGAAGACAGAAGTCCTCCATCACAAAGTACAGATAGTGGCAGTACAAATTTCCAAACAAACACTGCCCCACAACGTGCCTCCACCCTGACCACCTGTAAGAATATGGTTATGTGTCTTTATACAATAAACCGTAGACCATTCTACCTGGGATGGCCAAAAAGGCTGCCAACCACAATGACAGTTTATGTAATGTGGACAACAGTCCACTGGGAATTGGACCTAAATCAGTTACCCCATCTTAAATAACGTAGAAAAAGCATTGAACCCTAATTCTGAAGGAAAGGCACCCAGATTATTTTGGCAAATAGCTTTAGATTTATGAGAGCAATCTCAATAAGAATGAGTTCCAGCATACAACACAGACAAGCTTTTCAAAGAGCACCTTACTGAACCTCATGGTGAATAGATGCTCATATGGTTAAAGCTAGGCAGCATTACGCCATATTGTCATTACATTCTATAGAGAAACAATAACTGAGTATAATTTAAAACAGCTAATAGATCACAAGCTTTAATGCAGTGTTTAGCTTTCAGCTCTGCAATGCCTGAAGAGATTCTGAATTGCAAAAATAAGAGGATTATTGTCGTCCTCCCCCAATAATTAAATGTTACAGAGTCCAGGAACAGAATAGTGGAGGGCAATCTAGAAGATCTCAGTACCATTAAATAATCTCACTTTTATAAGGTGTTTAAATAATATTCCAGTCCTAGAGAACAGACATCTTTATTGTGCACTACATTCCTGCCATTCCAACCTGTCTACAGGTTCCTGTTCATGTTCTATCTTTTTTCTTTCCCCCCTGTAGAGGGTCTCCTTCCATGAAAACATATTGCATTGGTAAATTTCACAGAAACCTAAATTTTCAGATGACATGCCTGAAGTTTAAAATATTACTTGAAAAAAAAAATGTATCCTTAAAAAAAAACCTTGAGACACAGACCAGATGGTATAGAAAGCAAATCAAAGCAGCACAAGGGTTATTAAATTGCATCCACTTGGAACTCTTAACTGGCTGACAACCAGTGCAGATGGAGTTCCAAGTAAGCCTAAACATGGGATAAACAGGGATAGAGTTCTAGGCCCTGATTTAACAGCAGCAACTCAAAACAGAAAAATACCATTGTAAATTTAATGAGGAAAGATGCAATATAGTTTTTAACTGCAACAAGGAAAAAAAGTTTAAACAAAAGAATACTTTAATACAATTTACAACGACCCCCTTGATGGGGAGAATCTGAAGACAGGACACTATCCACAGTAATCTGCTTAAACAGAAAAATTCTTCCACTATAATGTGGAGTGGGAGGGAAATTTAAAAACCCTAAAAATATGATACTTCCTGAAATTCTCACACATGTATTTTTTCCAACAGAAGACAAAGGTGCTCAGTACGTCTGAAAATCAGCCCACTTTTATTTAAAAGTTTGAAAAGTTTAACCCTACTGCACAATGCACAGGTGTAAGGGTTTCAAGAATGCAAAAATTAGCAAGAGTTTTTCCATTGCATTCAGTAGCTGTATCAGGAATGGAGAGACATAGCGTCTCCTTGTTGCTCTTCAACGCAGGTCCACAACTCTTCAGATACTGTTCACGGAGAACAAAATAGAAAAAAACCACTCCACAAGAGAGGAGTTTGTTCGCGTTAGAGCCAAAGATTAGTGTAATTACACCACAATAAATCATCAGTTTGGCTACCCATTTAAAAATAGCTGGTTGGCTGAGAAAGCATTGGCTCATATTCTAGAAGGGGCACCATGACAGCTCAAGCCAGAGTGTTCCAGGGCAAGTAATAGAACGGAGCAGTTAGTAAGTGGGGAGGAGGACTTAAAAATAAGTACTTCTACTTTACAACATGTAATTAAGAAGTACCAATGAAATCTAGAAGGAGAAATCAAAATTGAAGGGGAAAAGGCAAATGGACCAGTTCAGGAGGAAAGGGAATTACAGACAGTCTGGAGAAATGATTATTAATAATGTCTAACAAAACTTTTTTCATCTTCAAAGCACTTCAATATCAGTCTCCTCCTGCTGAGGTTAAGGAAGCATTATCCCAATTTTGCAGATGGTGAAACTGAGGCACAGGTGGCTTGCCCAAGGCTGTAGAGTCATTCAAGTATCAAACCCAGCATCATCAGTTTCTGGCTCACAAGGGATTTTCAGTTGAAAACAAAAGAACAACTCTTGACTGGAAAGAAAAAAGAAAGAGACCAAAGCAATAACTATCAGGAAGAGGTGATGAACGAAGAGAGCCACGCTCTGTTTTTGATGTTTAAATTGAGGGACAAAAGCAGTGACTGGTAAAATTGTCCAAAGCTGAAAGGAAGCAAGGGACAGCTGCACTAGCCCAGGGCCTTGGAAGCAGAAGAAAGGTGAGAAAACTTGTATGTGTTTAATTATTTCTTTATTTATTTCTCCTAGTAATCCAAGAGGCTGGGAGAGGGGAGGCACTAAAGACTGTTTTGGAACTGAGCTTTTTCTTGGACTCCAGAAATTATGGATAACTTCTGCCTTTACAGACTGTCAGACTTAGTGCTGCCTGGTGACACCATATCCCAGAACACAGCGACAGCTGTGAGTGGAAATCTCAGAACTAGACTGGTGTCTTAAATGGTATTGAGTGTTTGAGGATTTTTTTAAAATTTTTTTTATTATATATATATATATATACACACACACACACACACACACACACACAGAGAGAGAGAGCGAGAGCACATACCTGCCACTTGATTAATCAGTTCTTTGACTAATACACCTGTTTTCTGGTATCTGTAAATCTATTTCTTTTGTTGTACTTTTTACAACTGTTTTGTTGCAAATCTGGATGGCAAGATAAGCCGCATGAGGCTTCAGGTTGTACACATGCATTGCAACAAGGGAGTCCCATAGATCAAAACCCATGCCTCTTCAGCTTATCTGCCATTTTGAAATACAGTCCATCAAAAATATGAAGAAACACTCCATATATGGTCATTGACAGGAATTTAAGTTTAAATACTAAGGCTCTCCAAAATAATTTACTCATCAAAAATGCAAAGACTGAAATTTGAACATCCTTTAAGGCAGGAATCATTTCTCATCCCTGCTGCACTGGGGAAAAACCAAAAGCTTGATCTGGCTTTAAGGACAGTGCCCAATATTCTCACAGTTAACAACCACCATGAAACTGAGAGCTATTGAAAATAATATATCCAACAATCAAAATTAGAGTCTGTCATGTTTTGGGGTTCTACCCAGACAAGTAGACACCACCCGCCCTGTAAATGCGAGGCCTTGTATGCTCTACTGTTGTGGCTCACAGCCCAGACACCAGCAGCCAAGCACGCAGTTCACGGAGTGTCTATGTCAGTGGTAGGCAACCTGTGGCCCACAAGACAGTGGCTTGTGGTTCACCATTCCCAGCCAATGGGAGCTGTGTAAAGCAACGCAGGCCTCAGGGACGTGCTGGCCGCCACTTCCTACAGCTCCCATTGGCCAGGAACAGCAAACCATGGCCACTGGGAGCTGTGGGCGGCCATGCCTGCGAACGGTCAATGTAAACACTGTCTCACGGCCTGCCAGCGGATTATCCTGACAGGCCACAGGCTGCCCACCACTGGACTATGTGCTGTGCAGCCTTGGTTCAGCATTCTGACTCCAGCAACCTCCCTACAACACAACAGTGCCACACTGGTCTTCACGAGCCTGGATTACTACCAACATACTCTCAGTTCTGAATTTCCCCAAAACCATCTGCCCTGAAGTGTCGAGCCCTCTCCTAGAACACTAAGAAGTAATAAGGTTAATTGCCCCTTTTAAAGAGACAAAAGCACAACCTATTACTTTAACTAGAGCTAACAATCATTTTAGTTCAAACACAGCACTGAGTTGGGTATAGATTAAAAGGAAAACAAGTTTATTTAATCAAAAAGAGCCAAATAAGAGATGTTTTAAGTGAGTTCAGGTACACGGGATAAAGACAAAAATGGTTACAAGCAAATAGAAGAAAAATTATGCTTTCTAATGGCTAAGACCCAACTTAACAAGCCAGTGTCTTTGTTCAAGGTAGATTTCTTACCAATCTTTCTTTTTTCCAAAATGACTGACTTTTTGCCAGGGAGGACCTTCCACAGAAGTACAAGGTGCTGGTTTCCCTTGTCTTCCTAGGTGAAAGATAAAGATGGAGTCTCTCTCTCTCTCTCTCTCTTACTTATATCCCCAAAGGGATATCTTTGTCTTACAAGTCAGGAACACCTGATCAGGATTTAGTTTCCTGTGTGTGTCTAACAAGCAGGAACCATGTTCATTCTCCATTTCTTGAGTTCAGGAACAGGATAGTCCCCACTGGTTTAGCTTGACAGCTTTGTTTACTACTAATATGTAAAATGAGGTAAATCCACATTCTTTTGTCTACGACAGACTTGTTTATCATATTTTGCACAAATGTCATTGCATTAGTGTATAGGGTATAAATACCAGGGTGCCTAGGGTCACAGAGTCCATTATGCAGAAAAATCAGTGGGTGAAATCCTGGTCCTGTTGAAGTCAGTGGAAAAAAAATTCTTTCATTGATCTCAGTGGGATCAGGATTTTACTCTGTGTGTTTGCGAAACAAAAAAAAAAAAAAGACAACTTACAATCTGTGCCAAAGTCATAGGTAATTCTATACAAGATAAAGACGCACCATCTAAATTTTTACAAATTATCCTTCATATCAGCAAGCTTTGTTTTAGTATCAAACATTATCTATGGGCTGTTAGGAGTCATCTTCTTTCTTTATCTTCCCACACTCTCAGATGCACAGGGCATTCACCAGAGTGTCTACCATTTATTTCTTTCGGTCTTGTGCTGGTCTGTTCAGACTTCTGAGTGTCATGTTGATGAATTTTGCTTCTTTCTGTATTGCTTTGCACAGTGTTTCTCTAGGTCACCCTCTTTTTCTCTTTCCAGGTGGTGTCCACATCATCACTTAACATGAAAGTCATGATGGTGGAATCCTTAAAGTACATCCATCATCTTAAAATTTCTGATGTTGCAAGAAATTCTTTCCAATGGACTCTGAAGATCTTCTGCAGCACTTGCTTTGGAATAAATTGATTTTCTTATCCTATTCTTGGGCGTTTAAAATACCTTATTTTTCTAATATTCACTTGCAAAGAACTGAGCAAACGGTGAACAGTTAGACCATAAATAAGCAAACCAAATGGTATAATCTGCACACTTCTCAATTAAATGTTAATAGAAAAACAACAAAGCAGGTAAAATGGAGGACTAGTGATAGGCAATTTCAAAAGGATACCAAAAAAGCTTGAGATTAAAAGCAGTCACTATACCTTGATCCACAGCTAAAAGAATAGGAGTACTTGTGGCACCCTAGAGACTAACAAATTTGAGCATAAGCTTTCGTGAGCTACAGCTCACTTCATCAGATGCATTCAGTGGAAAATATAGTGGGGAGATTTATATACATAGAGAACATGAAACAATGGGTGTTACCATACACACTGTAACAAGAGTGATCACTTAAGGTGAGCTATTACCGGGGAGGGGGGAGGGGGAGGGGAACCTTTTGTAGTGATAATCAAGGTGGGCCATTTCCAGCAGTTGACAAGAACGTCTGAGGAACAGTGGGGGGCGGGAATAAACATGGGGAAATAGTTTTACTTTGTGTAATGACCCATCCACTCCCAGTCTCACTCATATTGACAGAGCCAGAAGAGTACTCAGAAGTCACCTACCACAGGACAGGCCCAACAAAGATAATAACAGAACGCCTCTAGCCATCACCTTCAGCCCCCAACTAAAACCTCTCCAACGCATCATCAAGGATCTACAACCTATCCTGAAGGACGACCCATCATTCTCACAGATCTTGGGAGACAGGCCAATTCTTCCTTACAGACAGCCCCCCAACCTGAAGCAAATACTCACCAGCAACCACACACACCACACAACAGAACCACTAACCCAGGAACCTATCCTTGCAACAAAGCCCGTTGCCAGCTATGTCCACATATCTATTCAGGGGACACCATCATAGGGCCTAATCACATCAGCCACGCTATCAGAGGCTCATTCACCTGCACATCCACCAATGTGATATATGCCATCATGTGCCAGCAATGCCCCTCTGCCATGTACATTGGGCAAACTGGACAGTCTCTACGTAAAAGAATAAATGGACACAAATCAGATGTCAAGAATTATAACATTCAAAAACCAGTCGGAGAACACTTCAATCGCTTTGGTCACTCGATTACAGACCTAAAAGTAGCAATTCAACAAAAAAACTTCAAAAACAGACTCCAACGAGAGAGAGCTGAATGGGAATTTGCAAACTGGATACAATTAACTTAGGCTTGAATAGAGACTGGGAGTGGATGGGTCATTACACAAAGTAAAACTATTTCCCCATGTTTATTCCCGCCCCCCCACTGTTCCTCAGACGTTCTTGTCAACTGCTGGAAATGGCCCACCTTGATCACCACTACAAAAGGTTCCACCCCTGCCCCCCCGCTTTCCTGCTGGTAATAGCTCACCTTAAGTGATCACTCTGGTTACAGTGTGTATGGTAACACCCATTGTTTCATGTTCTCTATGTATATAAATCTCCCCACTGCATTTTCCACTGAATGCATCCGATGAAGTGAGCTGTAGTTCACGAAAGCTTATGCTCAACTAAATTTGTTAGTCTCTAAGGTGCCACAAGTACTCCTTTTGTTTTTGCAAATACAGACTAACACGGCTGCTATTCTGAAACCAGCTAAAAGGATGTTATTTACTATGTTACTGATAACTCCCGTGTATGCGCGTTGGCCTAAAGTCAGACCTTATTATCTAAGCCATTCTCAGCAGTGAGGAAAGTCATCTGTCAACTTTACAAGGCTCAAATTTAACTTTTTTTTTTATTTAGTGATAGATCCTCAGATGGTGTAGATCAGTGCAACTCCATTGACTTCAATGGAACCATACTATGCATTAATCTACACCAGCTGAAGATCTAGCCCATATTTTTTAAAGTGTCTTTCTGAACCCATAAAACATAAGTCTTGTAAAGGAACAGATTTCACGTTCTAGCTATGTCCATTGAGACAGAACAAAAATGGAAAACTGACGGGTGAATATTCTATTGTAGTCAGCAGTATAAAAAGCTACGTACCATGTGAGTGAATGAAATGGCAGAGCAATTCTGTAAAAAGTGGTTTCAGAGTAGCAGCCGTGTTCGGCACGAAAGCTTATGTTCAGATAAATTTGTTAGTCTCTAAGTTGCCACAAGTACTCCTTTTCTTTTTTCTGTAAGAAGTGTGTCTGTTGCTGGGCTCTACACTAAAGGCACAACCTGCCACCTACCTCCTGTAAACTAGTCAGAAAAATATTCCATTTCATTTTGAGCAAATTCTTCCTTCAGGATATACCCAGTGTAGTCATGATTCCATTATGCTCTAGGTACTCAAAACATTTGTACTGTAACTGACCTCACTGCAGCGTGCTTCTGTGGTACACCAGACCCCTATGATGACTGGTAGTGTGCTCTATGAGCTCAGAGATAGGCTCTGGAGGCACTCCAAATGCTAGATTCTACAGACAAGACCTTGGTGAATTCCCATAAACATTTTTGCTTTGAATAACAGAGTTGTTTTACTAGATATGGCAAAACATAGGGTGCAAACACCCTAATACTTACAGTAAACAATCAGAACAGTTCCTAATTCAGCCACAGGGCAGTCCAGTACATGAGTATAAAAGCAAGAGGGCAACCAGAATTTTCTTATGGATGGGAGGTGGGTAGAGATGGTGATGGCTTGTGAACTTTGGGGGAGTGGGGCATTTACCAACTCAGCAGAGAGGAGTTGGGAGTTGCTGGGAGGAAGATAGAGGCAACGAGGGAGCTCGGGGTGACCCAAGAGAACAGGCAGTGACTCCCAGTAGAGTCCATCCTGTCCCATTTCCCCTCTATCTGTGCAAAGCTCCTGCTCCCCATAGAGGACTCCACTGTGGGTGGCCACACTACCCAGCTCCCCACATCATCCAACTCTGCCTAGGACTCCGGGTGGCTCCAGCCCCCTCACATCCCTCCCCAGCTTCAGTTCCAGCTGCAGCACCCCAGCTCCCGCCACAATAACCCATTGGCAAGCACCTGCCAGCTTGGAGGACACTGCAGTCCAGGAGAGAAAGAGGCCACCTGGCCTGGGACCATCTCCCCTACCAGGTACTAGCGCCAGGGCCCTGTGTGCGCTCTGTAGCCAGGGCCCCAGGCAGGGGCCTATTTGTAAGGGGACTGTTGCTCCCTTACTAACATTCAGTGGGGGTGTTTTAGTTGCTAGCTCCCAGTACTAAAAAGGGGGAAGAGTCAATGGGGAATCAGGACCCTGAGACTGTCAGCCCCCAGGAACAATGGGGAGAGGCCAATGCTCCAGGTCAGCCTGAATGACAGGACAAGCAGGCTAATCAGGGAGTCAGGAGGCCAGAGAGGTCCCGTCCTCCATGTGAGCTGGATTTGCCTGGGTCAGACAGAGTGGGGCTGAGCTAAGGAGAAAGCAGGGGCCCAAGCTAAACTGGGGAGCAGAGCTATTCCAGATCCAGAGGGACCAGAAAAGCAGCCCAGAGAGAGCAGCCCCTGTCCTGGGAGCAGAGCTGCAGCCCCAAAGCCAGAGACACAGCCCAGAGAGAGCAGACCCTGTCCTGGGAACACAGCTGCAGCAACCAGAGCCAAAGGGGCCAGAAAAGCAGCCCACGAAGCAGGTCAGTGCTGGGAGCAGAGTCACAGAAGCAGCCCGCAGAGCAGATCTGTCCTGGGAGCAGAGCTGTAGCAACCAGAGGCAGAGGGGCCAAAGAAGCAGCCCAGGGAGCTGGACGCAGAGCAGCAGCAGCAGTGCTGAGACAGAGTGGTGGAGCTGGGGCTGGAGCAGTCCGGAGCTGGGTGCGGTGAGCAGCTAGGGAGAGTGAGGGGGACCCTGGGCAGCGGGCCCAGCACAGGGAGACGCCTCAGCCAAGAGGCTCTGCAGGCCAGGCTTGGATCGTAACCCCGACAGGGGAGGGGCGACACTGGGAAGAAGGGTCCTACCACTTAGAGCCTGAGCGCGTGTGGTCACCAACAGAGCAAGTGTCCAACCCACAGCATCCCTGCAGCACAGCCAGGGCCTGAGAAGGAGGCCTGAGACTTACAATGAACAGACTGTGAACTGCCCTGACATTCCAGAGACACTGTTTGTGATGTTCCCTGCCACAGAGCGGGTTGATGTGTTTCCTTTAACCTTTCCCATTTTTCCTTATTCTTTTTAAAATTTAATTAAATAACTTGCATTTGCTTTAATTTGTATGTAATGGTCAGTGGGTCAGAGAAGTGCCCAGTGCAGAGAGAGTACCCTGGAGTGGGGACACCCTAGCCCCTGTCCTAGGTGACCACAGCAGGGGTGGGGGTCGAGCCCCCCAGGAATCCTGGGCCCAGCCTTGTTGGGGTTACGAGGACTGTGCCAGACAGGAGAGTGGAAGGGTAGTCCTCAAGGGCAGGGAGGCCACTGGGTAAAGGAAGTGAGAGCGAGGACTCAGATCCTTTCACTAGCTCACTTCACCGGGGTAGTGCAGAAGCCAGGAAAGTTCCTCACAAGAGCAGGACTGTTCCCCCCTTACATATTGCCAAGGGGATCACCCTCACCTCATCCCTCCATAGTCCCAGGTTCATTCTGCTCTGGGGTCTTGCCCCAGAAGCTGAAGGACAGGGGGAAAGGGCAGACAGCACCCTCAGCTGCAGAGCCCGGGGCACACACTGCACAGGGATCCATAGTGTGGCTAAGGAGAGCAGGAAGACCGGGGGCCCAACCCTACACCTCCAGCTCTTTGCCTCTGGTATAAATGTAGCAATTTCAGTGTAACTCCTCCATGCTACTCTCCTACCTGCCAGCCTCTTCTGCTGCAGCTACTGATTGCCCTCTGCCAGCAACAGAGTGAATTTGTTTGGCTCTCTGCCTTCCAGTCCCAGCACCCAGGCTACAGTTCATACTCTCATGCAGCTTCTGGTTGTCTCCTGAGCCTAGAACCCTCTTCCCCCAGATTGTACTTCCCTTTCTCATTCACTGGGGATACTGAGTGAGGGAAGTGGAAGTACCCAATAACTAGCTAGTACAAGGGTTTTCAACCTTTTTTTCCATTTGCAAACCCCTAAAAGATTTCAAATGGAGGTGCAGACCCATCAGAAACCTTAGTCATAGTCTGTGGACCCGCAGGGGTCTACAGACCACCGACTGAAAACCACTGAGCCAGGAGGTTCTATTGCTTTTCTAGAGATGGAAGTTAGAATTGCCAGCATTGTTCTGTTTTCAGAAAAAAGATCAGTATCCCACTGCTTTTCCCTGACCTGCATGCCTTGGAGCAATTAGGGGAGGGGACATACTAACCGCTAGCCACAATCACAGTCTAAAAAATATTCAGCTTTTCCAACTGTTCCAATACAACTAGAATGACAAATTTTTCATTGTTTTCTAATTGTTCGTATTTCTTTTCCTATTTTTCTTGTTAAAAAACAGATTTAAAAAGAGATTTCAGTGGCTAAGCCATTTTAGAAAGATTGTTGATTTTAACTATTTATGAACAGGCCTACTTTTGCTCTTGTATTTCTGTTTTCCCCCAATAAAACAGCTTTTCATCAGTTGTTAGCACCGATTTATTCTGCAGGCATAAAAACTCTGGATATCTGTGATTGGATCCCTCTCCCCTTTTTCATTCCCAGTACTACATTTCCATTACCAGTGCATCAATCCTGGTCAAGATAATGGAATGGCTGATATGGGACCCAATTAATAAAGAATTACGGTAATATAATCAATGCCAATCAACATGGATTTATGAAAAATAGATCCTGTCAACCTAGCTTCATATTTTTTTATGAGATTACAAGTTAGTTTGATAAAGATAATAATGTTGACATAACAGACTTACGTAAGGCATGTGACTTGGTACCCCACAACATTTTGACTAAAAACCTAAAAGGATATAAATAGCAACTATGTGGGTGAAACCAGACAATCACTATTCTCTCGAATGAAGTCACACAGGAAAATGATAAAAGAAAAACACCACATCACCTGTGGGTGAACACTTGTCTGACCTATCCATCCTCAAAGGAAACCTGCACAACACTTTCAAAAGATGAGCCTGGGAGCTTAAATTCACTACTCTGCTAGACATTAAAAATCATGGACTGAACAGAGACACTGGATTTATGGCTTATTACAATAATCTGTAACCCACTAAGAGCCTCCCCCAGCTGCTTTCCCCCACCCCTTCCATTCCTCCCTATTACTGGAGGGGTGTTAACGGGCCATTTCACTTTGAATGGTCCCTTAAAATGTGTTAACTACTTATGCTAAACAATCTTTGTACCTTGTATTTAGGTGTGACACTCGGAGTACATTTCCCAGGCCTTGTCTACACTTTCACTTTATAGCGCTGAAACTTTCTCGCTCAGGCATATGAAAAACTACCCCCACAGCGATACAAGTTTCAGTGCTGTGAAGTGGCAGTGTAGACAGTGCACCAGCACTGGGAGCCACTCTTCTAGCGCTGGTAGCTACTCCCATTGTGGGGGTGTTTTTTTACAGTGCTGGAAGCGTTGCTGGTGCCATGGCAGCGCTTTAACATTGGCAGTGAAGACACACCCCCAGACCTGAGGAAGAGCTCTGGGTACACTCGAAAACTTGTCTCTTTCATTAGCAGAAGTTGGTCCAATAAAAGATATTACCTCACCCACCTGGTCTCTATAAAATAGACATGGCACACATTAAATGAATTAAAAGCTGGTTAACAGATTGGTCTCAAAATGTAATTGTAAATGGGGAATTACCATCAAGCGGGTATGTTTCTAGTAGGTCCTCCAGGGATAAGTTTTTGGCCCTAAGCTATTTAACATTTTTATCAATGATCTAAAAGAAAACTTAAAACCATTGCTAATAAAGTTTGAGTGACAGAAGACTTGGGGGAGTGGTAAATTATGAAGAAGACAAAAAGAAAAGGAGTACTTGTGGCAAAAGACTAACCAATTTATTTGAGCATAAGGTTAGTTAACCAAGTTAGAGACTAACCAATTTATTTGAGCATAAGTTTTCGTGAGCTACAGCTCACTTCATCGGATGCATTCAGTGGAAAATACAGTGGGGAGATTTATATACACAGAGAACATGAAACCATGGGTCTTACCATACACACTGTAAGAAGAGTGATCACTTAAGATGAGCTAATACCAGCAAGCTGGGGGGGGAGGGGGTGAGAAGAAAACCTTTTGTAGTGATAATCAAGGTGGGCCATTTCCAGCAGTTGACAAGAACATCTGAGGAACAGGGGTGGAGGGGGGGAATAAACACGGGGAAATAGTTTTACTTTGTGTAATGACCCATCCACTTCCAGTCTCTATTCAAGCCTAAGTTAATTGTATCCAGTTTGCAAATTAATTCCAATTCAGCAGTCTCTTGTTGGAGTCTGTTTTTGAAGTCTTTTTGTTTCTGTAAATCAGAACCTTCGGTCTGTAATCAAGTGACCAGAGAGACTGAAGTGTTCTCCGACTGGTTTATGAATGTTATAATTCATGACATCTGATTTGTATCCATTTATTCTTTTACGTAGAGACTGTCCAGTTTGACCAATGTACATGGCAGAGGGGCATTGCTGGCACATAATGGCATATATTACATTGGTAGATGTGCAGGTGAACGAGCCTCTGATAGTGTGGCTGATTTGATTAGGCCCTGTGATGGCATCCCCTGAATAGATATGTGGACACAGCTGGCAACGGGCTTTGTTGCAAGGATAGGTTCCTGGCTTAGAGTTTTTGTTGTGTGGTATGTGGTTGCTGGTGAGTATTTGCTTCAGGTTGGGGGGCTGTCTGTAGGCAAGGACTGGCCTCTCTCCCAAGATCTGTGAGAGTGATGGGTAGTCCTTCAGGATAGGTTGTAGATCCTTGATGATGCGTTGGAGAGGTTTTAGTTGGGGGCTGAAGGTGATGGCTAGTGGCGTTCTGTTATTTTCTTTGTTGGGCCTGTCCTGTAGTAAGTGACTTCTGGGTACTCTTCTGGCTCTGTCAATCTGTTTCTTCACTTCAGCAAGTGAGTACTGTAGTTGTAAGAATGCTTGACAGAGATCTTGTAGGTGTTTGTCTCTGTCTGAGGGGTTGGAGCAAATGCGGTTGTATTGTAGAGCTTGGCTGTAGACAATGGATCGTGTGGTGTGACCTGGGTGAAAGCTGGAGGCATGTAGGTAGGAATAGCTGTCAGTAGGTTTCCGGTATCGGGTGGTGTTTATGTGACCATCACTCATTAGCACCGTAGTGTCCAGGAAGTGGATCTCTTGTGTGGTTTGGTCCAGGTTGAGGTTGATGGTGGGATGGAAATTGTTGAAATAACGGTGGAATTCCTTGAGGGCTTCTTTGCCATGGGTCCAGATGATGAAGAGGTCATCAATATGAGAGCAAGTAGAATAAGGGTATTAGGGGATGAGAGCTGAGGAAGCATTGTCATAAAAATGTTGGCATACTGTGGGGCCATGTGGGTACCCATAGCAGTGCCGCTGGTTTGAAGGTATACATTGTCCCCAAATGTGAAATAGTTATGGGTGAGGACAAAGTCACAAAGTTCAGCCACCAGGTTTGCCGTGAGATTATCAGGGATAGTGTTCTTGACGGCTTGTAGTCCATCTTTGTGTGGAATGTTGGTGTAGAGGGCTTCCACATCCATAGTGGCCAGGATGGTGTTTTCAGGAACATCACCGACGGATTGTAGTTTCCCCAGGAAGTCAGTGGTGTGTCGAAGATAGCTGGGAGTGTAGGGCCTGAGGAGGGAGTCTACATAGCCAGACAATCCTGCTGTCAGGGTGCCAATGCCTGAGATGATGGGGAGTCCAGGATTTCCAGGTTCATGGATCTTGGGTAGCAGACAGAATACCCCAGGTCGGGGTTCCAGGGGTGTGTCTGTGAGGATTTGTTCTTGTTCCTTTTCAGGGAATTTCTTGAGCAAATGCTGTAGTTTCTTTTGGTAGCCCTCTGTGGGATCAGAGGGTAATGGCTTGTAGAAAGTGGTGTTGGAGAGCTGCCTAGCAGCCTCTTGTTCATATTCTGACCTATTCATGATGACGACAGCACCTCCTTTGTCAGCCTTTTTGATTATGATGTCAGAGTTGTTTCTGAGGCTGTGGATGGCATTGTGTTCTGCACGGCTGAGGTTATGGGGCAAGTGATGCTGCTTTTCCACAATTTCAGCCCATGCACGTCAGCGGAAGCATTCTATGTAGAAGTCCAGTCTGTTGTTTCGACCTTCAGGAGGAGTCCACCCAGAATCCTTCTTTTTGTAGTGTTGGTAGGAAGGTCTCTGTGGATTAGTATGTTGTTCAGATGTGTGCTGGAAATATTCCTTGAGTCGGAGACGTCGAAAATAGGATTCAAGGTCACCACAGAACTGTATCATGTTCGTGGGGATGGAGGGGCAGAAGGAGAGGCCCCGAGATAGGACATATTCTTCTGCTGGGCTAAGAGTATAGTTGTATAGATTAACAATATTACTGGGTAGGTTAAGTGAACCATTGCTGTGGCCCACCATCAACCTCAGCCTGGACCAATCCACTCAAGAGATCCACTTCCTGGACACTATGGTGCTAATAAGCGATGGTCACACAAACACCACCCGATACCGGAAACCTACTGACCGCTATGCCTACCTACATGCCTCCAGCTTTCACCCAGATCACACCACACGATCCATTGTCTACAGCCAAGCTCTACGATACAACCGCATTGGTCCAACCCCTCAGACACAGACAAACACCTACAAGATCTCTATCAAGCATTCTTACAATTACAGTACTCACCTGCTGAAGTGAAGGAATAGACTGACGGAGCCAGAAGAGTACCCAGAGGTCACCTACTATAGGACAGGCCCAACGAAGAAAATAACAACGCCACTAGCCATCACCTTCAGCCCCCAACTAAAACCTCCCCAACGCATCATCAAGGATCTACAACCTATCCTGAAGGACAACCCATCACTCTCACAGATCTTGGGAGACATGCCAGTCCTTGCTTACAGACAGCCCCCCAACCTGAAGCAAATACTCACCAGCAACCACATACCACACAACAAAAACACTAACCCAGGAACCAGCCTTGCAACAAAGCCCATTGCCAACTGTGTCCACAAATCTATTCAGGGGACACCATCATAGGGCCTAATCACATCAGCCACACTATCAGAGGCTCGTTCACCTGCACATCTACCAATGTGATTATATGCCGTCATGTGCCAGCGATGCCCCTCTGCCATAAACATTGGTCAAACTGGACAGTCTCTATGTAAAAGAATAAATGGATACAAATCAGATGTCAAGAATTATAATGTTCATAAACCAGTCGGAGAACACTTCAATCTCTCTGGTTACTCGATTACAGACCTAAAAGTCACAATATTACAACAAAAAGACTTCAGAAACAGACTCCAACAAGAGACTGCTGAATTGGAATTAATTTGCAAACTGGATACAGTTAACTTAGGCTTGAATAGAAACTGGGAGTGGATGGGTCATTACACAAAGTAAAACTATTTCCCCCCCCCCCGTTCTTCAGACGTTCTTGTCAACTCCTGGAAATGCTCCAACTTGATTATCACTACAAAAGGTTCTCTTCTCTCCCCCCCCACCCCCCACCTTGCTGGTATTAGCTCATCTTAAGTGATCACTCTCCTTACAGTTTTCAGAGTAACAGCCGTGTTAGTCTGTATTCGCAAAAAGAAAAGGAGTACTTGTGGCACCTTAGAGACTAACCAATTTATTTGAGCATGAGCTTTCGTGAGCTACATCCTGTAGCTCACGAAAGCTCATGCTCAAATAAATTGGTTAGTCTCTAAGGTGCCACAAGTACTCCTTTTCTTTCTCCTTACAGTGTGTATGGTAACACCCATGGTTTCATGTTCTCTGTATATACATCTCCCCACTGTATTTTCCACTGAATGCATCCGATGAAGTGAGCTGTAGCTCATGAAAGCTTATGCTCAAATAAATTGGTTAGTCTCTAAGGTGCCACAAGTACTCCTTTTCTTTTTGCGAATACAGACTAATACAGCTGCTACTTTGAAACCTATGAAGACAGGTTACTAATACAGAGTGATCCAAATTGGTTGGTAAGGTAGGTATAAGCAAACAATATGCGTTTTAATAAATATAAACAAATAGATCTATGAGCAAAGAATATAGGCCATCCACACAAGATGGGTGACTGTATCCTGGGAAAGCAGTGACTGAAAAAGATATGGGGGAGGGAGTGAATAGTCAGCTGAATATAAGCTCCCAGTGTGATGCTGTGGCCAAAAGGGCTAATGTGATCCTCGGATTCATTAACAGGGGAATCTCAAAAAAGGAGTAGACAGATTATTTTACCTCTGAGACCACTGATGAAGCACTATGTGCAGTTCTGGTGCCCACAATTCAAGAAGGATGTTGATAAATTGGAGATAACTCAGAGAAGAGCCACAAAAATGATTAAAGAATTAGAAAACATAGCAGCAGTTCTCAAAGTGTGGGTCGGGACCCTGTTTTAAAGGGGTCGCCAGGGCTGGCTTAGACTTGCTGTGGCCCAGGGCTGAACCCTGAGCCCCACCGCCTGGGGCCAAAGCCCAAGGGCTTCAGCCCTGGGTGATTGGGCTCAAGTTACAGGCCCCCTGCCTGGGGCTGCAGACCTTGGGCTTCGGCTCTCGACCTCCTGCCCGGGGTGGTGGGACTGGGACTTTGGCTTCTGGGCTCAGGCTCCACTCCCCTCTCCTGGGATCATGTAGTAATTTTTCTTGTCAGAAGGGGGTCGCGGTGCAATGAAGTTTGAGAACCCCTGCCTTATAACAATTGAGCTCCTTGAGTTCATCCATTCAACTTAATGAAGAAAAGGTTAAATGGTGACTTGGGGTATGTTTACACGGCAATAACCCACAGCACAACTGCTGCTGGCCAGGGTCAGTAGATTCAGGCTTGGACTGCAGAGCTATAAAACTGCAGTATAGACATCCAGGCTCAGGCTGGAGCCCAGGCTCTGAGACCTAATAATGGGGGAAAAGCGTCTCATAGCCCGGACTCCAGCCCAAGCCTGAATGCCTACACTGCATTTTTAGCTCCACAGCCCAATCCCCGCAAGCCCGAGTCAGCTGAACTGGCGCTCAGACTCAGTGCTTCAGGTTTTTTAGTGTAGTGTAAACAAACCCTTGATTTCAATCTACATGGGTAACAGATATTTGATAATGACCTCTTCAGTCTGGCAGAGAAAGGTATAACAGTCGAACAACTGGAAGCTGAAGCTACACTAATTCAGACTGGAAATAAGGAGTAAATTTTAACAGTAAGGATAATTCACCATTAGAACAATTTACAAAGGGATGTGGTGAATTCTCCATTCCTGGCCATTTTTAAATCAAGATTCAATGTTTACTAAAAGTATACTGTGGAAATTATTTTGGGGACCTTCTCTGCTCTGTTATGCAGGAGATCACACTAGATTATCACAGTGATCTCTTCTGGCCTTGGAATCTATTAACCCTCATTAAGAACTGTAGTGCTACAAGGTTTAAATGCATCACGATTTTTTTAATTTCTCACTTCCCATGATCAAAATCTTCATGAAATAAAGTCAGCATTATCTGCACTAGTTATTTTTTTTTCTTCTTCCCTCTAAAGTTAAAACAACAGGAACTTCTAGTTCAGGATTTTTATTTTAGCATTTTGGTTGGTTATTCTCTTTTTTAACTCTTACAGGCTCATCCGTTAATATATTATGCACCTATGCGTGCACATAAGAGATTAGCTTATATCAAATAATACTTAAATAGACCCTACATTTCCCTTGCTGTATTTAAGTGTAAGATTATTTGCAAGATTTGTCAAAGGAGACTAGAAGATTAATGACCTTCCAACATTATCCTCTGCCCAAGTCATTAACTGTATTCAAGTCTCTGGGGCTCATTTACAGTTTTATTAGTCTTATTAACTTTTTTCCTACTTATCAAATGCATGCAATGATTCCTATACAGTTGCCAATCTCCGATCAAATGGTTTCTTTTGGCTTTTTTTCCTTACTACCTTTATTAATTATTATTATTTTAACAATCCAGCGCAATCTACAGGGTCACAGTACATTCCTTTTTTATTGGGACATGTCTGACACCAAAACATTCATTCTCCATGCAGAAATTGCCAAACTGAATTAACCAGGATCAAAGTCAATCTTTGCAGTTCTGTAATGGCAAAAAAAAATCAAATAAAAATACATTGTTTTATTTACAGTTGAAAACAGTTTAAGAAAAAAAATCACATCGTGAACTTGTTTAAGACATTTAATCATTATACTTCAGAACGGAGGCCTGATGATGATCCCCTAGCTTAAGTCTATGGAAGTTCCACTATTCTCTTCAACAGTTGCAGCACTGGGTTCTTAAGATTTTCAAATATATTTCAAAATAAAAGACACATTAAAAGCAGTTCTTAGGTTACCACAAGATGTGACCTAAGCACAGGACTGGAAGCCAGAAATTCCAAATTCTAATTATGGCCCTGACAAAACCTCTCCGTGGTCTACTCACTTAGCCTCTCTGTGTCTCAGGCTATGTAGCTAAGTAGTATTGTTCCAGTTTAATAGCTGTGGAAACTTAGGCCCGGCCCATACCTAAAACTTAGGTCAAACTAGCTGTGTCAATCACAGTTTGAAAAATTCGCACCCATGAGATGCGCGGGCACGTCCACACTACAGCCCTAAGTCGACCTATATTAGGTCGACTTACAGCCACTGCAGTAAATACTGCATTCGCTGATATCCACACTACCCTCCTTCTGTCAGTGGTGCATATCCTCACCAGGGTGAGGGGCTGAAAGCCAGGACACTCAGCTCTGTGCAACTCCCTGCCGTGAGCTCAGCTGCTTCCCTGGGCTCTCGCCTCCCGCCCAGGAGCAACAAAAATAGCCGCCCAGGGCTTCTCACCTCTCTGAGCAGGTAAGCTGGACAGGCGCACCCCAGCGGGGAGTGGGGAGCCAGGGGCAAGGGGTCTCTAGCTGCCCAGCTTTCTTGTCAATTTCACAGTCCCAGCATGGAGCCGTGAAATCGACAAGACAGCCAACAGCTGATGTACATAATGCAGGGAGTCCCCCTAACTACACCAACATAAGCACTATGCCTCTTGTAGAGGTGGAGTTGTTATATCCATGTAATAGGGCACTTATATCGGCAGGACAAGGCTATAGTATGTACACTGACATAATTAGGTCAACCTAAACTACCTCATGTTCACCTAACTGTGTAGTGTAGACCAGGCCATAGTTAAACCAAACCTAAGCCCTGATATAGACACTGCTAGGTTGTCAGGAGAATTCTTCCATCAACCTAGCTACCACCTCTTGATGGTGTGGATTTAACTCCAGTGAAAGGAAAAACCCTGTCTGTCGCTGTAGCAAGTAGCTACATTTTTTACAGTGCTACAGCACAGGATTTGAAAGTTTAATTCATGGTTGTAAAATTCTAGGAGATCTTTGAATTTAAGTAACACCTGTTACTTAACCAACCCCCAAATCCAAAGTATTATTATTTACTTGCCAACTCACAATATCTCAAGCATCTAAAGCTGTGTAAGGGATGTAACTCCCTGCTGTGTTTTAGGGGTTACTCATTAACTGTTGGAGAAGTAACACAGAAACCTGGATTCAAGTCTCAGCAGGTAAACTTTTCAGTTCCAATTTTATAAAGCAATATTGTCTCTGTATAGTCCTTTCCATACTTTGTTATGGATTCAATAAAGTACTATACTTTCACTGAAATAACCTGGTTTAACACAAATGGGAAAATTTGTTATCATATTTAACAAAGAGGAGGAAAAATCATCTCAGTGCACTTTTCCTAGGATTAGCACTATATTCGCAACAAAGTGGTTTTGAGAAAACCTGTGGTGCTTAGATCAAACAAAAAGAGAGCGTCTGTGATTTAATTAACTCCTTGCACTTCATCTGTTGAATTATATTACCACTACTTTAATATCTAATGAGTAGCCTTTACCACTAGGGAGTGTGTGTGTGTGGAGGAGGGAGTGGGGAGAAGGGACCCAAAAAATACAGATGGAAATGTCTGGCAGAGATATTGGCCTTCCACACTGCATGTGATAGAGCAGAACTGGGGGGCCTTTAGGCATCAACAGTATGCAGAGGGTAAGGTTTTACCATCTGCTATGGATAGACACACAGAGAATACTTACATAAATGGCTCCATTTAACATGGGATGCGTAAATTCACTGCCCTGCACAGGATCAGTCCCAGCAGCTGTATATTTGACAGGTTGAAAGAAATAACTGAGGGACGTATGCACAGGAAGGACTAATTCCTGTACTGTTGTTCAATTAGAGATCATTATTTTCCAAACAAAAATATATACCTACCCTTCAGAGTTTGGTATGCCACTGGCAAAGCCAGGGCTGAATTAACCCATAGGCTAATAAGGCTTAGCCTTAGGCTCTCTTATTTTTAGGCCCTACTGTAGGCCCTCCATTCCATACTGAAGTAACAGCTGAGTGATGATAGCAGGGCCATCGGAAATTTTCTCTCTAATTAGATATTGCTTTGTACAAATTAATCCATCAAGATTGTGAATTCAATTCATGGTGGTTGTGATTTTGTCTTCGTAGACTAAGCAAGTGTTTGTGGGCCCAAGCAATATTGATCTTTGTACATAGTAGGCCTACACTGGACAATAGAAGCCATGTTGAAAAAAGGAGACTGGCAGAAATTGAAGGAGGCCAAAGAAAGACAGCAAAGACAAGATGTAGTGCTGAAAGGTACTCCTTCTCTCCTAACGTTTTTTCCTCCTACTAAGTCTGGTGGTGAAGGCGGCCAGGAGAATACCAGCCCAAGTGATCCTGCTTCACCTACACCTGATGAAAAGGAGCAGCCTCCTGTGACTTCTCTAGCTGCAGTCTCACCCCACTCCTCTGAAGACTTTCCCAGTGATAGTAATACAAAAATATCCTCCTCCAACGATCCAGGCAAGCAGGACATGACTTCAAGATCTCATTTCATATTGGACTGAGAAAGGCCCACAGAAGTGCCAGAATCTAGATGCTGACTTTCCACTGACAAAGTGAGAGTACACCAATCAGAATCGTTATCTGACCAAATCAATGTTTGAATATGTGAAGCCTAACAGATGAGCCATTCTCGATTGCCAATCTATTCACCTTCTAAGAAGGAAGTATTCTGTTTTTATTGCTGCCTCTTTTCTGATACCAAAATGTGGGGAATATTCAGTGAAGGCTTCAGTGATTGGAAGAATACTGCATACATTACCAATCATGCAATGAGTGAGCAGTGTACGTTGTCAGTTAGCAGCTATCATGCCCAAAAGAAAGTTAGTGGCAGAATTGAT
Organism: Caretta caretta; assembly: GCF_965140235.1. Taxonomy (NCBI): domain Eukaryota; kingdom Metazoa; phylum Chordata; order Testudines; family Cheloniidae; genus Caretta; species Caretta caretta. Next base: position 84,506,193 of record NC_134210.1, on the reverse strand, counting down.
ACCCAACTGGAAAACCAGTTTTTGGAAGCTCATGTTTATTGGAAGAATATCCTCATATGCATAGTTGAAACCATAGTTTTTCTTGCTAAGCATGGTCTGCCATTCCGTGGCTCATATGAGACTGTTGGATCGAAACCCAATGGCAATTACCTTGGCGTTCTAGAGCTAATCGCTAAATTTGACCCTTTCTTAGCTCAATACATCAATGATCATGCAAATCATGGAACAGGCTATACATCATATCTATCAAAGACTACTTGTGATTAATTCATTGCACTGCTGGCAAAGACGACACTATCAGCCATTGTAGATGAGATCAAAGATGTGGGATATTTTTCAGTGTCCATCGCCTCAACACCGGCGGTGTCATATATAGATCAGCTGACTGTCATCTTGCGTAACGTGCTACCCAGCGGACCAGTTGAACGTTTCAGGACCTTCATAAACATCACCAGCCACACAGGGGAGAAACTTGCCTCATACCTACTAAATTTCCTCACCAAAAATGGGATTGACATCAGACTTTGTCATGTCCAAAGCTATGACAATGCAAGTAATATGAGTGGCAAATATTCAGGGATGCAGGCAAAGATAAAAGAGCACAATGCTTTGGTTGATTACATACCACGTGCTGCTCACTCACTCACTCACCCTTGTTGACCAGTCTGCTGTGGATTGTTGTGTTGATGCAGAGAAAAAAATTGTACAATTCTTGGACAAATCCAAACCGCATCAACCAGTTGATGCAACCAAATGCCGCAAAAGACAAAAGACATGCGACAATGCAACTGCCCACTCACTCAGTGACAAGGAGGCCTTCAGAGTTACCTTCATCACAATCATCGACAAACTGAAGAGTTCACGAGACCATCGGATTGAGCTTATGAAAATATTGACAAAACTGTTCGTGTGCTGACAAATTTTTCACCTCACATTTCAAGTTCCAAAGTCAGTGAAGGTATTAAACGTCTGTGTCAGAAGTACCCAGATGATCTCCCAGTAGATTTTACTAAAGAATTTCTTCAGTTTGTTGAATTCACATCACTCTCAGATATAGAGAGAAAAATGATGAAAGCAAATCTATTTGGATGTACCGAGTTACCACTGAATCCAATAAGATATAATGTTTCCCAAATGTTGTAACTGCATTATGGCTGTGTGTGTCACTAATAATCACTAACTGTAGTGAAGAACGTTCCTTCTCTCTTCTAACAAGGGTCAAAAATGCCCTTCGATACACCACGACTCAAGAGCATCTCAGTGCTTTGTCCCTTTTGAGCACTGAGAATGAAAATCGTCAGGTCTTTGAATTACAATGACATCATTCATGACTTTGCCACAGCTAAAGCAAGGGAAAAAATGTGTTTGGTTGAAGATCTGAGTTTAGTGAGAGTAGAATAAACTTGTTAATTTTACATAAATAATACGTATGTTTGATGACTTCATATTTTTTTGCAATATGTAATTCATACTTAGGCCCTTCCCTCCCATTAGCCCCTCATAACCTTAATCCAACCCTGGGCAAAGCTACATTATTTGTGGCACTAATCATGCAGGACCAGATCTATGAGATATTAACTATAGGTGATAAGTAGTTTACAGGCAAAATATGAACTCAAAACATGTTTATGGAGTCATGTCTTTCAAGTTCAGTTCAATGGGGGGAGGGGGAGAATCCGGGACAAATTTCTGTCAGAAATGATTCCTGGGTCCTGAAGTTTGGAAAAGGTCCATGTTCAAACAAATGCACTTTCCTCCCCATGGTCAGATCTTTCTTCCCCATAATCAGAATCTACAAGCAAGGTTTAGCTTCAGGGCCATTCTCACCACTTTGCTGGTTCACTGAAGCTGGAAATTGAATAAGATCTCATCCCTATTGCAAAAACAGAACTTCGTCTCAGGGAAACAAATTTCCCCTTTTAAGTCTAACCTTTAATTAAGTGAGCCAAAATATAAAATAAAATTGAGCTATTTCCCAGTAACTGGAGGAACTGCACTACAGAAAGCCACTACCTGCCAGAGTCAGACAGAAAGAGACTACACAAAAAAAAAATAGTTTTTTCCACCTAAACTGGAACTCAGCTAACTTGCAGCCTCTCTCAGAGAAACCAATCAAGAATCACTTCTGCTGAGCTGACACTCAAGAGGCACATTTGATATGCCCAGCTAATTAATGACAAAGGTGAAATACTGTGCAAGTTCCCCCACATGATGTATTACAATAAACACTACTCAAAATTCAATATATCATAGAATAGCAGTCTGACAAAGTTTGCCAATATACAAAAAGGGAGAGGAAAGTTTGCAAAAAGCTTCTACAGGCCATTCATAGATATGAACAATATTTAGAGAAACCACTGCTGGTTCATGGATGCAATTGAAATTCAAACCAAGATTAATTTTCAATAATTTTGCTGGCAAGTCAAAAAACCTCCCACTAATTTACAGAGAACAAACTTTCTGAGGAGGAGACCATCTTTCCATTACGGGTGGATACAATGCCTAGCACAATGAGACCCCTATTTCTAACTAGGCCTTATGTACTACCACAATACAAAACAACTACAGTAACTAGACAAAGATGAAAAAAACCATACTGCTGGTATCACAAATGTCACTTCACCACCAACAACCAAAAACACAAAAAGAACCCTACCACCACTAGCAGTCGATCAGAAATGCTAATTGTAAGTCAACATTTCAGGTCCATTATTAGGCAAAACTCATGTAAGTCAGTCAATGGGAGCTTTGTCAGAGAAAGGAGCTCAAGAATGGGTCTTTATTTTCAAATACATTTCAGAGTTTATATACAGCATAAAGGTATGAATTTAAGTTGTTCTGTAAATCAGAAACTTTGCTCCCTGGGACAGCCTTGTGCACTACTCATCTAACTGAAATGGTTTCAGCCTTTCCTACGGCAAAGATCAGCTTACAATAGTTCTGAGCAGTTTCCAGAAATTTAACTGATTTAAGTGGTTCTAAAAGATTAAAACTATTGCATTTAATTTTAACATATAATTTGAAAGTGTATTTATTTTATTTGCTAAGCAGCCAACTTTTTGCCCTACTCCAGAGACTAAATTCACCACAGAGTAGAGAAATTTTACCACTTCATAAATATCTTGTTAACAGCTAAACTATGACCTAGGCAGGATACTTCATCACAAAACAGAACATTAAATCATCTGAACTCATTTTTGTTAAAGAGGCAATGTAAACTGTAGCCCTTGCACAGCGAAAAAAAAAAAATCCCCTATGGAGGGAGGAATGATAACTAAGTAGTAAAACTGAAAGCTCTGGTCTTTTACCCCGGGACCTATGGTTCCAGTCCAAATTATGTTTTTAAATTAAAGACATTTGGTAGTCTCAAGTCTTAGTCTATTTTGGACATTCATCCAAATCACAAAACCACCACACATTTCAGTATAACTTGGCAATCCCTCCACAGAAAAGCCCAAATCTGACCTAACTGACTCAGAATTACCAAAGAGAGCGGCCTTGCTAGTTCATAGATAAAAGTCACTGGGAGAAAAGTATGAAGAAACTCGCACAGAATGCATATGTTATATGTACTAAAAGGAGAAAGGATTTCACAATTTCCACTTTTTTGTAACCAACAGTATTAATTCACAGAAAAAAAGAATGTTGACGTCTCTCAAATGGTTAAAAGCCAAGCCCATTATTTTTACTGTAGCATTGTAACTCTCAAAATAAAATGGAGGAACTCATCTCTCATCACTGATTCAAATGTAACCATCTGACAGCTGTTCAGTGACTTGAGGTACCTGCCCATCATAAGAGCCACCACTGTAAGTGGCAGGTAGACCAAGATCTGGACACAAACTCCACTCTCTTCTAATCCTTGGAGTAGGGCCCACACTGGTGGAGATGCATGTACTGACAGTGCTATACCTGTTGACTAAGGCAAATTAAGAATCTAGAGTTTTAGGAGATTGGGAGAAAAGGGCCAGAATGAAATTGAGTGTGGGCAGAGAACAACATACCTAATCGGGTGGAAACAGAAAATATGTAAAGAGAAGGGAGAAGTTAGAATGAAGAAACAAAACATACAAAGATGGGGGTTAAAGGAGATGGACAGGGAAGGAGAAAATGCATGATACATGGCAAACATTTATGAAATGCATATTTTTATAGTATTAATTGGCTTTAGTTCTAAGCTTAAATATTTATTTAAATTAGTCTGAAGATTCAAGTTTACTATGATGATGAAGAAGTTGTATGTTCCGAACTATGCAGATACTTGGCTCCTGGCTTGCACTGAGAGATAGTGTGGAGCCAAGTCATCCCAAGGGGAGCTGAGGGAGAGATTGGTCCTAAGGAGGAACAATCCCTCCTATATCTCTCTGGCACACAGTGGGAGCATTCAGCCTGCAAAGTCTGTACAGTACAGACCCGTTTACGCGCGGATGTCAGGAGTCAAGCCGCCACAACCGCGTGTTAACGGACTGCGGGTTAAGAAGGCCACGCTGAAAAAAGTGTGTCTGATTCACTTAGAAAAAAACGCCGTTTTTTTCTGCTCTTTCTTATGAAGTCTGTCATTTGCCGTAGATGAATGATTTCGATATTTTCCGCATTTTGCTCCTCCATAAATCTTACAACAGTTTCTACAGCACTAAGGGCTTCTGGGGGCAAAATTTTGACCTTTTCAACAACGTCCTCGCCATCACTTTTGTGGTCCGACGTAGCCTCTCAGCCCGTTAATATTTCTTCCTCGGACAGAAATTCTGAAGTCAGGCAATCTTCATCCATCTCCAGCCACTCGGTAATGATTCCAGTGACGTATCCAAACTAAAATCTTTTATCATTTGAAAGGGAAGTTTACCTTTATCCTCTTTTGTCTGCGTGTGTGTTTGTAGAACGTCGTCTTCTGAAAATCATTCGAAATCTGGCTCTGGATCAGTGCCACCGCTGGAGTTTTCCCGAGTCTGAGCTGTCTTTGACAGAAAAGGCATCACCAAGAGCCTTCATCCAGCAGTTTTCAATGGACTTTTGTTTACTCCATCCCAAGCTTTTTTAACTAAATAAATAATTTCCCTCATGTTTACCTGTTTCAGGAATTCGGAAATGCCTGAAGATGTGCATGACACGATCGCCGAAATCAGCTCCCGTCGATCATTGTTTTTAAAATTCTGAATAATGCCCTCGTATAAAGTTGAATTTTTGATGATGTGTGATGGTAGGTACAGCACTCGACTTTTTCCATCACTTGATGCCAATGATTTGGCTGGAGGATGGGCTCGATAATTGTCAAGTAGCAAAAGTGCTTTGGCTTCAAGTTTCTTCGACCGCAGATGCTTATGAACAGCTGGAACAAAGCTGTTGTGGAACCAGTCATCGAAAATGTGTCTCATCATCCAAGCATTTTTGCAGTTAGCATATATTACTGGCAGTTTGGCTCTATTGAGGTGATTAAAGCGGCAAGGGTTATGAAAGCAGCCAATGAGAAGAGGGGCAAGCTTATGGCTGCCCGTCTTACTACTACAGAAAAGAAGAGTCACACGATCTTTTATCTTTTTAAATCAAACTATTTTCTGTGTCTCGTAATGAAAAGCTAAAGTCTTATCAAGTAGCAGTTTTGCAAATAAAGCTGTTTCATCACAATTATAAAGTTGTTCTTTGTGGTAGTCTTAATTTTGTAAAATAGATTTTAACTCAGTGGGAAACACACTTGCAGCGGATTCATCGGCTTTCTGCAGAAATCGATACCTACTATGCCATGACACTTTTTAAAACTACTTATAAACCACTTGCTGGCTTGGAATGATTCATCCCCCATTAAATTTCCAAATTTTGTCGCATAGGTTAGAAGAATTGGCCCACTTCGCAGCATTCCTTTCAGCTTTCCTGAGCAAACCACGTGCGCATGACTTTGTCTATTGTGGGTTTTGCTGAATAGTGCACACTTTTTCGCTTAAACCCCGCGGCAGAATGAATATTTTGTACAAAGCCATTCAGTTTAGATTTGTTTTTAGCAATCCTCGGAGAGTAGATTCGGCAATCCCAATATCTTTTGGGACTTTGGCCTGGGTTTCTCCGCTATTTACTCGATCTATTGCAGCTAGCTTTTCTTCTACAGCATAGGAATGCTGACGCTTGCCCCCTGCTATTATATTAGGCCTACAGTTAAAATTTTCTAATGTAGTATATACGTATATTACTACATAACTACTATATAATATATATCTCTCCAGCGTGACAATGACTAAGCATACGTGATACGTCTTTACCGATATTATTAAGATAACACGTTTCTGCTCCGCACTTCCTGTCAATTTCTACGTCAGTGAGCAAATCCGTAGCGCTACATAGCAAGTTCCTGTACCGTGTGTTAACAAGTCTTGCGTGTTAAACAGGTAACACTGGGAGGCATGGCGCTACCGCATGTTAAGTGGATTCGCGCGTAAATGGGTCTGTACTGTATATCCATGTTGCCTAAAGTGTGGGTGGCATCCCTCAACAGTGAGAGAGTAGTGCACAAATGACTAGTGGGGCTAGGGGTGCAGACAGACCTCAATTCTTCTCCAGAGTCTCAGCTTTCACCTCTTTCGCCCCCCCCCCCACCTTCTTTCTTTAAGACTTTAGCTGTTACGGTTACAAAAAAAAAAATGAAATAAACCAACAACCACCACCTCAGATTGTTAATCAGGTATAACAGATGTAAAGATGCTTTACTGAGATTGCAGAGAGCCTAAAATCATAGCTCTGAGATATGAACTGCCCCATTCATTTCAATAGATGGTACTCCTCCAGAGTAATCTGGACCTCCAGGAGTGCACAGGGAATACATGTAGTACCTGAACTCTCTGAAGTTCTCAGAATTGTTCCTTGCCATTGGATGGGGTACAATGTCATAGGAAAGAATCAGTCCTGGAACTTTCGCTTCCTCCCCCTACACAAGGGCCAGGGGAGTCTGGTCCTTGCTTAGTAAGACCACGTTCAAAATAATTTCTGTATGGCAAATCCATTGCCTACTTTTGAGGTAGATTTAACATATCACCTCAATGAGATGTGCAAGTTTTCTTCAAAAAATGACATGATCAGAAGCAATTATCTAGAATAGACAGAACATTTGTAAGACATTTTTCATCTAACATTTAACCCATGCACACTGTCTGCAACAGCAATTACTAGATTCCCCATTCCATAAAATTGTTCATTCATAAGTATCCCATTCCTAACTTTGTGAATGATTCCCAGAATCCTTCTGTTTGATGCCCCTATGGGCACCTATTAAAATGTTTTAGTAATATTATGATCACACCTCATTTCTTTATAATCTTCATTATGTTAGAAGATTTTGTAAAAATGTCTAATCTATATGCCCTAAAATTTTCAAAAATAAATCATGAAAAACTCTAGCTAGTTTGATATACTTAAAGTATCAGGATTTAAAGAGATTCAGTAAGTCTTCTACAGCACTGTGCTGACAAAAACAGGACAAGGCAAATGAGAGAGGAGCCTCAGAAGGTTCTAAAAGCTGGATAAGTACCCAAAAATTCACATATTAATGTCCAAACCAACTGAGTCTGCAAAACTGGGTTACAATTCTCACAAGAACAGACACAGTCTTTCAAGACATCTAGTACTGCTTCTGGTCTGGCTGGAAATACTTCAAGATTATTCACCCTTGCAGCATTAAATTACTTCCAGCCAGAACTAGGAAGTGCAGTTATTAAAAAAATTAAAACAGCAAAGTTATCCTCAAATAGGTTTGGTTCAGATCCTGTTCAAGCTTGTAATTTTACCCAAGCCAGATCACCTATCCCTATGCAAGGGATTTCGGTCAAAGAGAAGAGAATTTGCTATTAGCCACCACAGTAACCAGAGAATATTTTAAATTTTCAAGGTCCCAAATAGTGTCAACTTCAACTATCAGGGTTCCCAGGGTACTCTAGGTCATGTCTTTATTTCCTGTTCCCCAGTAAAGGTATTCCCCACAAGGTTAGTATGTTTTTGGCTTGTCAAAAGATTTTTTTTCTCCAGCTTTATTTTAAAACATCTCTTCAAAATGATGTATGGTCTACATCACTTCTTTCAACACACTGTCCTAATACTTATGGGGTAATTATGAATAGACACACCTTCTTCCTTGATACTTTGAATTCAGTTTTATCCGAATATATATTCCAACTATACTTTAATTTTTTATTTTAAATATAGCTAATGTTTTAGTAGGAAGGTATAAACTTCCTCTAGTTGGCATGAGATCCCAGTAGCACATAATTTTTATCTCTAGTCCATATATCATTTTTATGTCATAAAAATAATTATGGCAGAAGACTCTCCTACCTGACACATTCAGTTTAAAAATGTTCATTCATTTTTACCTACTATGATGCAAGGCTTAGGATGTAGGTCCTAAAACTGAGCTAAGCAGCATTTGCTGGAGTTTACAATCCAAGTGGTTTTTGAGGTTCATTACCTTCCTCATTCTGGTAAAAGAAGTGGTGCTTTTAAGCATTTGTCTTTAACCAACAATTACCTAGAAGTTTGCCTCCAGACAGGACACTTGGAGGCCAATGATGTCCTATATGGACATTATGGATGGAGCTCAGGAGCATAAGATTTGCGGACATTTGAATCCTAAGTGGCAATCAGTGGTGAGAATATCCTGAAAAGGTCTGTAATAAAATCAAGCCCAAGCAATTAGAAAATATACGGCACATGCAAAAATATTATCTCTCTTTTAGGTTGTTTTAGGTACAAGATAAAAGAGAGTATGTGAATTTTATTCTAAAATTTATTTGAAAGTCCCAATTCAAGTTCTCAAGTTTTGTTAGTAAGAGAGGTTATAAATTAGAACCACACAGATAAGAGATTATTACTTGTAACCTGTAGAGCATCTAAGGCCTTGTCTACACTACACAGTTTTGTTGACAAAACAGTGGAGGTGTACACACTGAAATGCTTCTCCTGCTGACGTAACTCCCCTGATATGCCAACATACTAAAACATGGGTGGCGAAACTATGGCTCGCAAACCACATGCGGCTCTTTTACAGTTAAAGTGCAGTTCATGGAGCTCCCCTCTCCCGCACCTACCAGACTGGGAGAAGGGGGGAGCTTGGGGTTTCTACCATGCAGCAGGGTGGTGGGGCTAGGGGCTTCTGCCAAAGACAACTGGCCTACTGAGAGCTAGGGGAACAATTTAAAGATTCATCTCCCCCAACAGCTTGAATCACGCACCCCAGACATGCCCCCCCGTACCCTCAGCAACCCCTCCATGCAGCTCCCAAGTGTTAGCTCCACCTAGACATGGAGTGGCAAAGAGCTGCTGCAGGGAGGGGCCACTATTTTAGCTCCATGAGGAGAGGCTTGTTTTGGGAGCCGGTGGGCTCCGAGGGGGTGCTCTAGGCTCTCTCCCCGCAGATGTGGCGCACCAGCTGGATGTCCTTGGGCATGATGGTGACTCTTTTGGCATAGATGGTGCACAGGTTGGTGTCCTCGAAGAGCCCCACCAGATAGGCCTTGCTCGTCTCCCGCAGGGCCATGACGGCTGAGCTCTGGAAGCGCAGATCAGTCTTGAAGTCCTGGGCAACCTCCCGTACCAGGCGCTGGAAGGGCAGCTTGCAGATCAGCAGCTTGGTGAATTTCCCGCAGGGCCATGGTGCTGGGGCAGTAGCAATAGGGCTTCTTCACCCCACCTGTGGTGGGGGCACTTTTCAGGGCAGCCTTAGTGGCGAGCTGCTTGCAGGGCGTTTTGCTGCTGGTAGATTTACAAGCGGTCTGCTTGGTACGGGCCAGCCTCACTGCAGCGCACTACCAACCTCTCTATAGCCCAGCAAAAACAGCAGCACTCCCTGCAGCTCCCTGCTGTTTGCTGCTACCTCTAGCCATGGCCACAGCTCCCAGCTGGGCTCTCAGTCCCCCATACTGCCCCTCTTCAGTTGGTGGAAGCACTCCTGGTAAGGACGCATACTACCAACAGAAGGAGGGTAGTGACGACATCAGGCACCGCAGTAATTAATGTGGTGGCTGTAAGTGCACCCAGCACAGGTCGACTTAAGATGGTAGTGTAGAAATAGCCTAAAGCAAATGTTTCTTGAGTATAAATAAGTGACCCTTCAATATAAACAATTAAAGGGACTAGAGATATTAAATCCACCATCCATTTGGTTGAAAAAAAAATTTTTTTTTCCCCTTTGATGACAGTCCACTGGAAGATTTTTAAGGTACAGGGATACAGACAAGAGAAACTGATCTTTCTTAACCTCTCAATGAATCAAAATTACCTTACAGCTCAAATGGAAGAATAATGTTGGGAAATTACAAATTTAAAACATTTTTAAAAAAGAAATTCTAGAGGAGAAATTCTAGAAGTGTATTTTATGGAATTCTCTGGATCTTAGTTGGGAAATGCACATTTATTAAAGTACTGAAAATACTACTGATAGGGCCATATCGGAAAATAAAAAGGGAACTTCTGATTGGCATATCCTTTCACAGACACAGAACTACCATAAGGGTAAATTATTTTAAAATTGTGTACTCTTGGATCTCATGCCAACTAGACTAAATTTACAGGAGAGAAAGTCTAATAGGTGTTGGGGGGTGATGCAGGAAATTCTCTACATATTTGGTGGGAATGCCCAAAGGTAGTAAAATTTTAGAAGCAAACAGTTATACATCTTAAAGAGATTACAGGTCATGACCTCCCTCTTGAGCCACCGATATTACATTTGCATGTCCCAAATGAGAAAGTATATATTTTAGAAAAACAAATTAATGAAACAATTTACTGGTGGCAGCCAGATGTGCAAGTGTTGATGGCTGGAAGAGGAAGGAAGTATCTAGTTTAAAAATGCAGCAAGGCAGAATTTGTATTGATCATGGAAAAACTAGTCTAACAGACATAATAATAAGGAAACGGTATTTCCACGTGCATTAACTTTCATCAATTCTTAAAATTTCTTAGCAAATAAAGTCAAACTCTTTATTTCATATACTAAACAGTATAGATGAAGAAATTCTAGATATTTGACCCAAGTCCTGATGTGCAGTATTATGTTATCTTATTTCAGACAGTAGGATTCTTTGATACTCTGATTTGGATTAATGTTGCTTTATACATTTTGTGGACATATTATTGTATTACTGAAGCATTTTCAGGGATGAGAGAGAGTTGAAGAACAAAGGGAGAGTTCACACTGTCTCTCTTTTGTTTGCATACTTCTTTATGGTTGATCATTTTAATGTGTGGATATGCATAGCTCTGGTGTGTGCATATGTTGAATTATTAATAGATTAATGTCTTACAGATGCAGATATATGTAAACAGATGCTGTTCCCATCTTGCTACCAAGTATATACATAATACAAAAGGTCTTGGTCTATATTTACCCCTTTCCTCACGTGTCTTTATTGTTAACTTAAAACAAGAAAATATGAACCTTAGCCTAAGCTTTTTCTGGAGTTAGATTGTTCCTAAAGTTCTCTCTTCTGAACCTCTCTTTCTTTGTCCCTGGCTCCCTAATCCTCTGAAAAGCACTCAATCCCTTTTCTATATCTGAGTTGGTGCTAATGAAACCCACCTGGTCTGGCTGTCAGGTGAGTCAGCAAAATAATTTTCTGAGATTCTCCCCATATAGTAACCTTATTTAAATGTCCTAGGCTGTAGTTTATGTTGTGATAGAAATTTATTTTTCTTTATAATAAAATTTAAGAGAAGAAATGTATTTGGCTAGTACAAACAATATTGATATCTCTATGCAATTACACTTGTAACTGTTTTTCCTGGGGAAAAAATGTGAGTTTAAAAATTTAATATCTTTTACTCTAAGTTACATGGTACTCCAATCACTCTAAACAAAAATGCTATATTGTATGATCTAGAAGGATAATATTTTATTTTAACATTGTAAAGTTCAGTTTACAATTCAGTTGGACAGTTACGTATGTTGTGTTGAAAAGTTAGTTTGAATTAATTGAGTGTGAAGACTAACTTGTAGCAGAACCATGACTGAATTTATCTTTTCTTCATACAACAAAGTAAAGTCATTCTAGTTAAATACACAAAAGTATAGAAAAAGAACGTTAAGGCATTAAGCTGGCAAAAGCAAGGAAAATCAGTTAAAGAAGCCTCTTCATCCTGAAATAATACTTACCAGATGAGCTGTTAATGAACCGCCTAAAACAATTTTAAACAGAACAAGGAGCAGTGACCTAAAGTGATGGAAGAAATGTTTAGGCTATAGATATTCGAAGAAGTAGTTTGTAGCAGTCAGAGCAATTGGAAGCCAGAAATCTAAGTTCAGTGAGGTTCATAGGTCTCCCCAGGTTTCTCAGTGAGTTTTTTCCAATAGGAGAGAATAACACTGGTTAATATTAAGATCACTAAGTCATCTAGTCTGACTTCCACTATGTTGCAGGACATGAAATTTTATCCAGGTACTTTATATTAAGCCACAAAGACTTTAGTTAGACTAAAGCATTTCAGTCCCCAGGGGACTTAACTGTGTGCTACAGGCAGAGAACAGGAGAGGCCCAATGCCACCAATGCCCAAAGTTTGTGCAATGACAGTGAAATGATTAGATGAGATATGCCCAGATGATCCCAGCTGGCAAATCATGTGCCATATACCACAGGAATGCAAAAAAAAAAAAAAAAAAAAAAACCACACAAAACCCTGTTGGTGAGAGAGAAAAGCTTACATGGAGCTCTTTTTTAGGTCCTTAAGACCTTGTTTGTCATCAGTACTTTCATTGACCGCCTGTTTATTGAATGTCTGTATAATTGATTACAACTGGTAATATCTTTCAGTGGCTGGTTTCAAAGAATATAACCTTAATTGATGATTGGGTAATACCAAATCTAGTAACAGGCAAGCCCAAAGGACTCGGTCCGTGGACACAAATGGACTTAGGCTCAGCACTGCAACGTCCAACTTCAGGTGCCCTGCCACCACTCTAATGGAATCTCCTGTTGAAACTTTCTCACTTTGTTTAAAATACCTGAATTTTCATTGGGGCAAGGACTTGAACCTGACTCTCCCATGTCCTAGGAGAGTTTCCTAAATACTGGAATATAGATGCTGTCTCTATTCCCTCCCACCCCCAGAATATTTCATTATTTTGTACAAAGTAGAACTGCTTCAATAGGAGAGAGCTCTGCTGCAAAATACTCTATAGGCCAGTCAGCTAAGAAGTGGAAGACCTGGATTCAAGTACCTGATCCAAATCAGGCAGAATGGGGATCTGAACCCAGGTTTTCCTGCATTGTGGGAAAGTATTCTAATGACTTGGGAGGACATGTGATGCCACCTCCTCTGGTTGTGTTTTATGCAGGGCCTGATCTGGTAGGTGTGCTCTGAACCTAGTCTGGGACTCCCACTGGGGCTTAAGGCATAAGATAGGCATTGGGCATCAGGATTTAAGCAGCTGTATGCATGCCTATTGGCAGAAACTCAGGCACCATGGGAATTTTGGCACCAACAGGGTCAGGCAGAATCTGAGCATCTAACTATTGAACTTAGGCACCTAAAATAACAACAGACATCTAAATGCTTTGTGGATTTAGTCCAAGGATTTTAAGGCATGGAAAGCATATCAACTCAAAAAATTAGGATCCCCTAGCAAACCAAAATAACGCAAAAGCAACTCCTTGGCAACGCAGTATGACCTTGATAATATTGAAGTAGTCACCTATGTGGTAAAAACCTCACATCATATGTAATGCAAAATATGACCATACCAGGGAAAGAGAATAATATAGTGCCTAAAGGGATTCAGAATGCTACTTTACTTTTTGCAGTCTGCATTTAATACAGAATAAGACAATGGTTAAATTAATGTCCTTTACAGGCAGGCATGGTGTAATCTATTTCTAATAATTATGTGCACTGGCCCTCCCCTCTAGAACTAGAATACCCAGTATGAGTCAATTGGAATCAATTGCTGCTAGGTTCTACATTAACTGTAACTACTAGGAAAAAGAGCTGAACCTTGCTTTAGATAGCTCAATTAAAAACAAAGGCAACAAAACACGGGTATGTATAAAGAATGGGATAGAAAATAATGAAAATATTATAATACCGTTATATAAATCAATGGCTCGCTCTCACTTGGAATATTATCTATAGGTCTGGAGGTGACCCCATCTCAAAAAAGATACGAAATCAAAAGGAGTCTAAACACCATTGGCCAGAATGATTAGTGAAATGGAAGGATTTCCACACAGAATATGAAAAAGATTGCAACGACTTAGTTTAGAGAGGAGACAAACATAGTGAATGGTATAGAGAAAGTAAACCAGTTGCACCTGTTTAGCCTTTCCTAATACAAGAACAAGGGGACACTAATTTCAATAAGGAAATAGATTTAAAAATAAGAGGAAATGTTTTTTACACAATCTATAATTGACCTGTGGAACTCACTTCCACAACATATCACACCTAAAAATTTAGTGGTATTCATTTACATGCGGCAGTAGACATTTATATGTATGAGAACCTCCACAGTTATATTAGACAGAATAAAACTTTTTAGAAGAGACAGAAACTCACCTGGGATAAGAAAGAATCTCTCTCTATGGGCAGTTATTCCATAACTGTCCACTACAGAGTTTCCTGCACCTTCCTGTGATGTCAGAGAGGGGATACTAGGCTACATGAACCACTGAATGCTCTGAATCAAGCTGTCAATTCCTAAATTTTGGGCCTTTAATTTACCTTTTAAAGTTTTCAAGAATCGCTTACATTGTTCTCTCTTGGCCACTTGTAACAGTTCTAAATAAGCTGGGTACCAAAACACAGTTTGTACTCACAACACAAAAGTGAAAGTTTGTTTCCCCCTTCTTGGATTCATAATTTCCAAATCGGCAAACTATAAGAAACAGAAAAAACGTACTAGGAATTGATAGATATGATCAGCTTATTGACTTTTGTGCAGATAATGAATAAGCTAATTGTATCTGTCCAAACTGTTTCGATTTCATTTTGAAACAGAAACATCATTGAAGAGAACTATTTTCTAGAATGCTTTTTGCAACAGAACTAATATTGAGCCAACAGCTCAAAAGGCTTGTACAAAAGTAAATTGGTAAGGGACATTTGACTTCAAACTATTCACATCTTTAGAAGAAAGAATCATTTAAGTTAAATTGTTATTTGTCCCAAATAACTATGCTGCAGGAGCCTGCAGTATTAGTAACAATAAAAAACAGGATTAACAAACAATGCATCTTCTGTCAGTGCAGCAAAATCCTGTTGTTCCTTTTCTTTGAAGCTTTAACTACTTTGTAGTCACTGGATTAGAAGACTTGAGCACTTGCCTACTTTCCAGACATGCTGACCCTAGTGACAACTTCCTTTACAAAGCAACAGCTCCAGAGAGAATAAACAAGCCTAAATAGCAAGCCATCCTTCACACAGGGAGCCTAGTTACAAGAACATTACAAACTAAATGAAATATTGTAAGCAGCATTTCTTCCCTGTTAAGAGAAACACCACACCGCACTTCTATAAACATACTGAGCTGATGCATAACAAAGGTGGTTCGCTTTATTTGACACGACTGCTGGGCAGACAATGTACGAACTATGAAAAGGGGACTCTGAAAAAAAGAACTTGACTACTGACTGCGAAGTTGTTTCCAATATATACAGAAGCTAAATGCATCTAGCTATCATTTTAACTGAATACAACATTTCACTTGACAATAGAGGTTCTCTGAAGATACAGTCTGAGAAAGACACTAACAAATCTTTATTTAGAACTCATATAATTATCAATGGAGATTCAATACGTCTTGCAACAAGACCCTTTCCTTTTTAATTTCATTCCAACCAGTATTTGTTGCTAAAGCTGCTAGTTTCATAATTAATGAACAAGTACATTTCCATACAAATGACAATACTCAGTACTAGTAACACCTTGCCCAAAAGTGCAGTGAATGTAAAAAGAGATCAGCTTTCCTGCAAACAACTGAAAGCTCACTAAATAAGATTAATTCACCCAGCCTGTCAATCTGCCTTTTTCTCCCCACGAAGTTGCATTTCTGTGCTATTTACAGCAGAAAAGAGATTATGGAGAAAAGCATTTGTGATGGAATTGCTATTAACAAAATCAAGACACTCCAGGGAAAAAAAGTTTCAGTGGAAACTTCATTTACCTTTTGACTCAAAGACAAACTGAATTGCTATACAACTGGCATTGTAATTATAACAAAAGAGATTTGTGTCTTGTATGTGGAAAAAAGCTTAGTGAAATGTATTACTAACTGTATTAAGATTCCTCCATTTTCACAGCTGCATGGGAATTAGCCAAATAATCTATATTGACTTTCATGGGAAGTCTCTGGCTAAATCCCATTTATTAAAGTCAAAGGGGAAGGAACGGGTTGGTAGATAAATCCAATGCAACTTTAGAAATTCAAGGTTTTTACTACATTTAGTAATATATTTAAAGGCATTTAGATGTAATCTGCACTATAATAATAACTTTAATACCGTACTCAAAGAAATGTGTTCTCTTCATTAGTAGCATCTACAATTTTATAAAGTGCAGTATTCGTAAAATCGTAACACATTTCAGTTTTGATTTCTCTACGAGTAGGAATTTTATTAACAGGAAAAAAATCTTGCACCAATGTCCTGCATCCTTTCTAAGGTACATAAATGGTTGCTATAGGGTCATTAAAATGTGCAGGTCTTGCACCTAACATTAAAAAAACAACATTTTTAGAGCCCTGCAAATCTGCAGATTCTGAGGATCGGATGCAGATACGAATTCTGTATAATAATAGCAGTTCTACCACATGCATGCTAATATTTTCAGATCAATGTACGTTTCAGCCAACCTAGCTCTAGGAAAAATAAATAGAGGAAAAAAATCTTCCAACAATTTTTAATTGCATTTTTTTATTCTATTTTAGGATCATTCCAGCACAACCAAGACATATTGCCTACAAAGGCAACTACAGAAATAAAACTAGTATTGTCAATAGAATCTCAGACAACAACAAAATTAAGATTGTGCATGCACAGTTTATATCACCCAACCGGGTTTCCTTAGAATATTTTGTCTTCCACTCAGCGCTTTTGTCCCCACCAAAAAGACATTCCCCTACTAATTCCCAGTAGGGACAACTGCTGCTCACAGGAGATGCAGAGAACTGTTTGGCATGTCTTTGTTTTTGCAGTCAATTATGCAGAGCTGTGTCACTAGCAAACGTTGTGTGACTACACCCTGCGAATAATACTTAAGGGGTCACCCATCAAAGACATCCGCAAGGGAGGGGGAGGGGAGGTTTCTTCTGCCAGCACATGAAGGGAAGGAGTGAGCCGGGAATGTCAGATAATCAATGAATATGCAGATTTGTGTAACAGGCAGCCAAATGTTTGGATTATATTGTTTAGTTACGATGCCATTCATCTATGATTTCACTGCCGAAGCCCTCAAGAGTTTTTTCAAGAGTACAGAAATCATCTCACCAAAATCAAACTAAGCATATAAGGCAGTTTAGGACTTTGCCTAGAGACTCTTTGTTGAAAGGGGAGGGAGGCGTCCTGTCTTGCAGAGAAGGGTAGAGTAAAACTTTCTGGAAATCCTGTGCAAGTCCTTCATGTTGGTCCCTAAAAACAGATCCATCTGTTTTGAGAAATTGGAAGAAAATGGTGGGGGAGGGGGATGGTATCTGGCATTCGAGCTGGAACGACAGCATACACCGAAAGATCGCCATCTCCACAGCCCAGACTTCGGAAGGCTTTTAAAGGCACCCACTAAACGTCTGCCCCCCGGCTCACACCCCGCACCGCTAGGGGCTTGCTGCTTGTGAAATTTCGGCTCCGAGGTACACCGAAGCTGTGGCTGAAGTTCCCTGCAGGGAAGCCAGGGCAGCAGTGCAGGGCGCTGCAATCTGCTAGCGCTGCCCCCAGGCCCTTCAAAGGGAGCAATAAAAGCCTCAAGAAAAGACGGGCAACGGGAACTGACCCCAAGTCTCTGAGGTGATGCTCCCCTCCTACCCCACCGCCTCCCCCAAAACCCTCCAGCTTTCTCGTGCCTCCCCCCATGCTAATGCAGCAAATGGCACGACCGAGGAGCCCAGAGCTGACCAACAGGAAATATAGACATCTGTCACCTCCCGGGGAGAGGTAAATGGATTACGAAACCAACAAAGGAAAGAAAAACCCTTTCAAACATGCAACTGATTAACAAATCCCCTCCAATCTGCAGCATCACTGTTATTCCTTACAGACATCGTCGGGTTCCTCATGCACGTCAGGGCAATTAAGTTAAAGCCTCTTAAAAAGTAATGAAGAGTCACTAGTTATCAGCCAAACCATTCCGTCGCAAAGTTGACCCAAGACGGACCGGTTACAAACCTGAAATGCACATGACGACTCGGTGTCATCTCCTCCCCAGGATCACTGGGCAAAACGCCTCCGGGAAGGGGTTTAGGGAGCAAAGTTTATCAGCTGGGGGGGGGCACTTTTCCAGAGAACGGTTTTGAGAGAGATCAAAGAGTGCCGGACTGAACCCAGCAGCAGCTCCCATCGCCCGTTCCCACTCCACAACCTAGGGGAAAGGAAACGTTAACCCTCTCCCTGCCTGCTTCAAGGCGAGGGCCACACAGCTTAGCTGGGCATGAAACACGCAGTCCATGGATGGAGCTTCTCTTACAGGTACTGTAACGCTTACACCAGAGCAGCTCTCCCGCCCCACAGGCTCCCAGAGCTCGCTATAAATCCTGGCGTTGTTGGACCAGGGAGATGCCGGACAAACTGGCAACGTTTCAGCAGCCGCAGCCAGTCCGCCACGGTGCGAGGTCAGATGTTAATAGGGCCAGTTTATTTAGCTCTCCAAACAATCGCAGTGCTTGGTGAACCGAGTCCGGACGCTTCCTGATCCGCAGGGCTGCCCCCTCGGCTCTCTGCGGAGGGTACACACAGGAAACGGGACCCTCCACAACACACACACACACAAAAAGAGACTCAATTAAGCCTCCATCAATGCCAAGCACCGGTGCTTCCCCCCCCCGCACTCAACCTTAATCCCCACCCCCATCGTGACTCTGGCAACACTCAACAGCCCAAGTAACAACACATTATTATAGCCACTCGATGGGGGGGAAGGACCCACCCTGAGCTCCCCATCAGGGCCTCTGACTGCAACAAACGTCCCCCCTCCCCTTCTTTGCTGCCCCCCCTCCCCTCAGAAAACCAACAAACTTCAGGCCGGGGCACCCATGGCTGAAACCCATTAAGCGGCTCAGCTGCAGGAGCAGCTGGGGGTGAGGAAGAAGAGACGGTGATGGATCACGGGAAGGGGAAGCTTCAAAAGCGTTTTCTCAGCAGTCACCTCCCCCCGCCCCAGCTCCGGGCCTGTCCTGCACAAAATGTAACATCAGGTTTCTATTGGGCCCCCGAAGACAACAACAAACAAACGGGCTCCGCCAGCCCCGGCTCGGAAGGAAGGCGGGCAGGCTTTGCACAGCTAGTCTTCAACCAAGAACACCCCCCACCACAAAAAAGTAGCATCCTCCCTCCGGCCGGGTGGGCAAGGCGGGCAGCCAGCGAATAACGACCGAGCCCAACCAGCGGGGGGGGGGGCACCCACGGTTGAAAAAGCCCTTCCCCCCCGCCCCCACCAACCCTGTAAGGGTGTCCCAGAGCCTCTTACCTGCCGCATAGAGGAGCAGGAGCGAGGAAGCCGCCAGCAGGGCGAGCAGGGAGCTCGCCGCGCCCCGCCGCTGCGCTGGTGCCCCCCTGACCGCCCGGGTGCGGACCATGCTGCCCGCGGGGCTCCCTCCGGTTCTGCTTCGCCTGCGAGGGAGGCGGGCGCCCGGCCGCCGCACAAAGAGCCCTTTGTGGTTCAGCCGCTCCGGTCCCCGCGGCCGCTGCCCCCTCGCAGAGGCGGCCGGGGCTTTTCCACGCCGCGGCTGGAAGCGGAGGCGCTGCCCGGAGCTCGCTGCGCCCGGTGACAGCCCGGGGCTGGGGGGATTTCACCTCCTCGCTTCAGCGCCGCGCAGCTCGCGTCTGCTCCGGCTCGCGGTCCCTCCAGCGGCGGCCCAGTGCCCAGCAGGCGGGGGCGGGGGCGCCCGGGCTCCAGCCAGCGCTCACTGTAACGGGCCGCCCCGGACTGAGCGAGCAGCGAGCCTCGCCGCCGCCTCCGGCATCCCAGCGTCACTGGGGAGAGTCTCGCACAGGGGACGGGGGGCGTGCACAGCCCGCGGCTCACGCGCGGCGCCGAGGGGACGGAAAAGCCCTGCGCTGCTGCCCCCTCTGCTGGCAACCCAGCAAATGCCAGGAGGGGGAGGAGAGCCGGACCCTCGGGAGGGGCTTTTCCTGCTCAGTTCAGGGGCGGCTGGCTCAGGTGCAGTCCGATCTCCGGCTCTGCCGCGAACCGGCCAGGAGTCTGCGTTTGGCAATTTACTCCCGTTTTCAGGTAACAAAACAGTCGCTGCTGGGAGAGCTGAGCCCGAGGTAAGGGCTGTTAGGGGAAAAGAGGCCGCATTAAGGAATGAATTAAGTGGGCAATATAATATTTGCAGAGGACTAGGCACATTTAGGCCATGCAACAAGGGCGTCCCGTAGGGAAAAGCTCCAGTATTCTTCAAGATACCAAAAAAGGGTTTGAAAAGGAAAACGTGAGGGAAGAAACAATACACCGCTTGATGGGACTTGCCTCCCTTTCCCTAGCAGAAGAAAGAGCAGCTTTTTCACTTCCAGCCCCTGTCAAGTGATCACAAACCATTACTCTTTCCAAGGAAACGTCCAGCCTGATTAGCGCTGTAACACACATGAGAAGAAAAGGAGGACTTGTGGCACCTTAGAGACTAACCAATTTGTTTGAGCATAAGCTTTCGTGAGCTTCAGCTCACTTCATCGGATGCATACTGTCCATGCATCCGATGAAGTGAGCTGTAGCTCACGAAAGCTCATGCTCAAACAAATTGGTTAGTCTCTAAGGTGCCACAAGTCCTCCTGTTCTTTTTGCGAATACAGACTAACACGGCTGTTACTCTGAAACCTGATACATGAGAAGATGAGAGTACCCCGAGAACGTGATCCTGCCTTGAAAGCACAGTGGATACTCTTTAGTTGAAATGTTAAAAATAAATCGTCGAATTTTACCCATGAGGGGCAGGATTTGTTCTCTTAAAGCTGCAAGACACAAACCGTAATTTATTACAGTTAGTGCTAAATATTTTGAGCACAATTTAAACTTTTTTTTTTTTTTGCTTTCTGAAATTTCTTTATTTTGCACATACAAAGAGGTCTTCAATATGAAGAAATCATTCCCTAATGATAATGCAGAAAACAGAGTAGGGACTTCTTCATTCCATGATATAAAATCTAGAGGCCTGATATATTATTTGCAACTGAAATAGTATTTCTAGATATGTATTTGATTTGTTGGAATAAATAAAAGTTGGAATGTTGAAATCTCATCAAATAATAGAGGCTATAAATATATAAGATCTTACAAATATTATTATTCTTTGTTACAGGTATTGTGTGTAATAGCCTGATGCTGAGTAGTGCTCAGCACACACAACTCGCATTGATTTCAGTGCCTCTCAGAATCAGGCCTTGAATGTACATTTCTTTCAAAAAATATTATTTTGTCCAAAATTTTCTACTTACCATAAACAAAGACAAACACAGCAACATAGTCCTTTATGTCTTTGTGGCCAGTTTCTTTCCTCTAAGTTTTCCAGTCCCAAACTGAAGATTTCTGTGGCACCTCATAATGAAAAAGGAAAGAGACTGGAATAGTCATAATTTCCTCTCTGGTTATTGCTTAGTTAATGCTAACACCAGATCATCATTAGGCAAAGAGGCCTTGATTCATGAAAGCAGTTAGGCACTTTTCTGAACAGGGATGCTTTCTTGAATTGGGGCCAGTAATGCCAGGACTACATTGAATCTGTTTCCACCTCCAGCCATCCTCAGGAAACTTTTACCACCAAAGGCAACCTACACAGCCAATATGCCTGAGACACAGTTTATGGGCCCTGTCCAGATGAAAAAATCATTCTTGAGATTTTCAAAGTAATGTAGGGGTTTACGTAATTTCCATTAATTTTAAAAGAAGCTAAGTATCCAGATTCTCTAGCCTGCTCTGAAAATGTATATTTATTATAAAAAAAATCTTATTTTAAAGGAATTATTATTACTAACAACAAGTCTGATTAAATTATAACATTAAAATCAAATTTATTGTTAACATTTTATGTTAAATATTGTCAGGCCACACAGCTTGGACAGGAAAAGTAACTAGATTGGTCTATTTCACTTTCTAATTAGTAAACTTCACCTTGCTGGTTTTTATGTACTAGCACACACCCTGCTGCTGCCTTTAGGATTCCAACACAACATTCCAACTTATATCTACTGACTATAAGGACAAGAATAAGATTTTCCCACTTTTTTGCTCCTGTTTGTACTGTAGAGCTTACATAGTCATGGGAGAATAAGGTAGGCTTGATTATTCTTTCTCCTGTGTCTTTAACAAAACTGTCCACTACATTCTGTTGTAAAAATCTTTTTTTTCCATGCATAAATAAGTAATTAAAAATAGTTGAAGTAACTATCCTATCAGTTACTTAAAAGAAAAAAGCTAGTAAGAGAACACTGTAGTTTTCTCAAAAATAAAAAGATTCTAAAGTATGGAAATGTGCAGTGAGCATTATCTAAGCAACCTTAACTCTTTTCCTGTCCCCTGGCAGATCTCACACTTGTTATAAGTAAGGCCATCCTGCTTATAACATGGAGACAGATTCTGAAGCCAGTCAAGTCACTCTGGTGTAAATTAGATCAGAATCTGGTCCAAAGACTGTTAGACAAAACAATGTAGAAAAATTTCCTAAATGCATCCTAGCAGAGAGTTCTTTTCCCAGAACCTCCTCCCTGGGTAACTGCAGGAGAAGTTGATTTTTCCACACACATACCAATCCTCCCCTCCACCCCCCACGATTACACTTTACAGAATTAGATGCAGTGACTGTTCTGTAAAGAGCAATTATGGATAATATATTTACTGAATTTATCAATTAATTTATCAAGGGACAGTCAATACTGAGAATGAACTACTGTACCGCTAAAGAAAATTGCACCAGTTTAACTAAAAATTGTGTTTTAAACTGATTTTGTTAAACCAGTACAAAAGGCTGTGCGGACACCCTTATTTCAGTTTAAACCAAGAATATTTTGGTTTAATTTAATCTTTAAATTGATTAAGATTCAGTTTAAATTAAGTCACTCTTAAATGAAGAGTGTCTACGTAGGAATTTGCACTGGTTTAACTAAATCATTTTTAAACCCAATTTAAATTAAACAGTCAACTGACGGCCTATACATAAGACCTAACTCCCCCTATATTTTATCCTTATACAGCTGAGCTTTCTTTGTTATATACACTATGAAGCAGCAAATCCAAATGCATTTACTTTCATGTATAACTCGTTTTCATTATGCACATGTCCCCATAATAATAAATAAAATAATAACATAAATAAATACTTTGCCTTTATTCAGTGCTTTTCATCTGTGGATCTCAAAGCACCTTGCAAAGTAATTAGGATATTGGCCTGAAACAAGATCCTGTATCCAAATAACTCTGAATTTAGCGATTGATCAGATTCTGATGGAAATCTAAATGAAATATCATTATTCCCATCTCACATAGGAAACTGAAGAACAGGGAAACTTGACCAATTAATGCAACAAACATTTGCATTCAAAGGCATATACAACTAGGTCTCTTTGACTCCAAAGACATGGTTTCATAATATTCCACTTATGAGCATACTGCATGCTCAGGGAGAATCAGTTGGTAGAGCTAAGCATAAGAAACCACAGTATAAATTCCTTCTCTGTATAGCAAGAAATATGTGCTGCAAGCACAAAATGGTACATTTCTTCTGGGTTTGCTCACCCTACTAATTTAAAGTATTAGAGCATTCACTTGTGTTCTTTAGCATATGGTCCCAAACTGTTCTCTTGCTATTTGATTACGAAAGATCTGTGCATGGATTTATTTGAATGACCAAATGGTTTGAAAATGTGCCTGATAGGAGCAGTTTAAAGCAGTAGGTGGGGCTAGTTGGTGGATACTTATTTGAGAATCTGATAAAAAATTGAACAGATTCCTTTTACCATATTACTTCTATATCCCATATTAACTATGTTTTAAGGAGGCTTATGAGCTCTGGTGTGACTCGGGCTTCAGTTCATAAAGTTTCAATGATCCCATAATCACTTCCAAAATCCAGAGAAAATCTAATTCATGCACTAAATCTACTACATAAATCAACGCCTGGTTAGGGGCCCAATATTTATGCTCATGTAATTAGGCCCATGGAAGGCAATGAGACTACTTGCACAGGAAAGGATTGCTTCTATGCCTCAGGCTTGCTGAATCAACCCCTAGCTCTTCACGTGTAGTTTTCATTAAACAGTTGGCAAGTACCTGCCACATAATTCAACTAAATCAAAAAAGTTTCACTAGAGATGAATTTGGCTCCTCATTCCTAAACACAACCTTTTCCCACCCCCACTAAGAATGTATGACCTCCAAAATAAAAGTTATATTTTTATAGCTTTATACAATGGCAGTATTAATTACTAATATATTTTAAACATACACTACATACAAAAACAAAACTCTAGTTTTATGTTAAAGTTTTCAGAAGACTCTACTAGTGGTAGTAAAACTCAGAGAGATGTGACCTTCTTACTACATTGGAAATGGAAATATTTTTAACTTTACAAACTTCAGGCTAACAAAATGGATGAAATTCTTCCCTGTGCAGAGGGTCAGCTCAAGGTCTAAGTACCAGTTAAGTGCCACGTAAGTCCTCAGCATAGGACTTGAATGCTACATAGGCCTTGTGCATTTCACCCACTGTGAATTATGCTCTATGTAATGTCCCTATTATTCAGAACAAATTTGCAGGTTTCCCACATTTTTTTAAAGAGACATAGAAATTACAAAAAAAAAAAGGAGTACTTGTGGCACCTTAGAGACTAACAAATTTATTTGAGCATAAATAGTCTCTAAGGTGCCACAAGTACTCCTTTTCTTTTTGCGAATACAGACTAACATGGCTGCTACTCTGAAACCCATGGAAATTACAGTTCTCAATATCGACCAAAATATGAGACTGGACAAATTATGTTAATTAGAAAGCATTTTTCTTACAGAAGTGTAATAGTGATATATTTTTGTAGATAACTACATATTTTATAGCAGATTACACATAGTGTACATTAAATATTACACACACACACACACTTGCACTAATTAGTAAGTTAGCACAAAAGAAATAAAGAAAAAAATTGCAGGAATCTCTCGTCTCTCTCTCTTCTGCCCTCTCTCTCAAGTGCACACACAGGGCAACTGTCTCCATGTTTCTTTCACCTACATAAATATACCACACTGACCACAGATGTTGGTCAGTCTCATGCAGCCAACAGATGCTGACAGGCATTCATGTCATTATAAGTGATATGTTTAAAAGTGAACACATTATATCTCTAGAATTTCCCCTTCCTAAAAAATAAAATAAAATAAATACAACTTTTTATTATTTTTTAAAGTATGCTCAAGAAATGTTCAAAGAGACAGAGCTTGCCCCCATAATTCATAGGTGATCTGGATTATGAAGCTCTGAGTAGTATTTTGCCATCTGAACCCTCTGACACTCATAAAACCAGAAAATTGAAAAAGGGGGAAAAACTTCATTCCATCTCCTCAATGTCAGTTATTACTACAAACAATGCAACCAAAGAATTCCTTGCTGATGCTCAAAACTGAACACAGTGTAAGATCAAGCTTCTTTAATAAGGGCAAATAAAAAATTGAAGTGCCCCAACCTGGAAAAAAAATTTCCATTTAGGGCGAAAGTCATCCCTGGTACTCCTCTGATTTCACTGAAGAATGAGTTTGTCTGTTTTAATCCTCCTTTCCCCAAATAAAAATAACTTAAAAGAAAAGGAGTGCTTGTGGCACCTTAGAGACTAACAAATTTATTTGAGCATAAGCTTTCGTGAGCTACAGCTCACTCGATGAAGTGAGCTGTAGCTCACGAAAGCTTATGCTCAGATAAATTTGTTAGTCTCTAAGGTGCCACAAGTCCTCCTTTTCTTTTTGCGAATACAGACTAACACGGCTGCTACTCTGAAAAATAACTAAGATACTCTTTTTAATGTGATTCCCACTATAATTAGTTGTTGATTGTACTGAAAGACTCCTATCAATCTTAGTGCAAGTTATCAATCTTAGATACTTCCATGGCCCCCATTACCATAGTATCTCAGTCTTTAGTGTATTTATCCTCACACTACCCCTGTGATGTAGGGGAGTGCTCTTTCTCCCCATTTTCCAGATGGGGAACTGAGGCACAAAGAGGCTATGTGACTTGCCCAAGGTTCCACAGGAAGGATATGGCAGAGCAGGAACTTGCATCCCAAGTCCTAGGCTAGTGCCCTAATGATTGGATCATCTTGTTTCTCTCACCAAGAAAACTGAAATACAAAAAGAACTTTTGTTGTTCCTAACTTAGATGGGTACAGGGTCAGGACTATTACAGGTCTAGATACCATGGAACGATATACAAGAGAGATGGTAAAACTAACTAGAAGTGTATTGACAAATATACAGGAGCTCTACAACTTAAAGAACACACAGAACCAGATTTTCAAAGGAGCTCACAGCCAGATTTTAAGTGCTCAGCGCCCACAATTAGAGCCAGAGTTTCAAATGGATCTTCCCCATTGTGGGGTGACAGAACCTAGGCTCCAGACAGAGCCTGAATCTCTACATTGCAATTTTATAGTCCTGCAGCCCAAGACCCACCAGCCCAAGTCAGCTGATCTGGGCCAGCCACAGGTGTTTTATTGCAGTGCAGACCTACTCTTATTTTGGTGCCTAAATGGGACCTGAGCTCTTTTCAAAGTCTGGCATCAGTTATGGATGATGGGCACTTTTGAAAATCTGTTCCGGTCTCCGGACCACGTAAAACAGGAATAAGAAGTTGTCTACTCCCAGGAGTCAGAAAGAGGTCTCCAGATGACAGAGCTAACATGACCAGCCTTGTAAAAGTGTATCAAAGTAGGCCACAGCTTTGGAAAAAATAGCTTGAGATATCTAGCTGACATTCCCAAAAAGTTGTACGAGTGGCAAAGTGCAGGAGAAAATAAAATAAAAAACAAGAATTGCAACCTAATATTTATCATGCCCAAGAAAGCAAGTTTGTCGTAACTTTTAATGGGTGTGGTGGCCAGGAAGTGATCAGAACATGTGACAAGCCCAGCCAAACAAAGAGAAATTAAATATGTGGATTTGTCAGTCAGAGATCAATTGGGTGGTAAAGCAGAATTTCCCCTGCTCCGTCGGGCACACATAAGACAGCAAAAGCAACCATGGATAAATATCAAAGACACAAAAGACATCGCTCATGGGAACATCCACACAAACTAAAGCTGGCCGTAGTTGCTGCTTTCTGTGGCAGTTAAGTGCTGTTGGATTTGAGTCCATTTTCTGATGTGCTTTTTCTTGCGTTTTGTGATGTTTTTGAGGAAGTCATGCCACATTTTCTTCCTCTCTCATCTTATTCCATCCACTTTTATTTAGCCCACAGCCTCCTCTATTCCTACTATTTATTGTTCAAATTTGAATTTTAGTTAAACAGCCCCTGAAATTGACAAGAATAGGTATGTGTGCAGAAATAAAGCTAACTAATCTTTTTTCACTGTCCAAGGAGAAATGCAAAAAGTAAACAAACAGCATGAAAATAAATTGGGCAGCTGGTTAACCCCACTGACATCAGTGGGATTAGGACTTCCCTTAAGAGTCAATGGAAGTCAAGCGACTAACTACCATTTGTGCCTTTGAAAATCTCCCCTCTGAAGTGCTATATCTAACAGGTTTTTTTTTAAATAAATAAATATATTTGACATGTTTTTGGAAATGTTAAGGTTTTTATTGTATGTGGATCTGCTGGCTTCTAGTTCTCCTCTTGCAGTTTTACCTACAGCATATTATTTTGTCCATTTTCATCTGCTTTGTCTTACTATATTACTTTCCCCTTGTCTATGCACAATGCAATACACATAAGCATATGGCTCAGAGAGAACAGATATGTGAGAGGAAACCATAAATTTCAGTTCACTCTGTCTTCCTTCTTGTTTCCCTTCCCAATCGTGAAGTCAGAACAATCTGAACAGCTATTTTAAATTACTTTGTACAGACACTAAGGTGAAAGAGCAACTGAAGAAAAAAACAGTCAGCTTTATCCCTGCTGATATGCCATTGATTTTAATGGAAGTACACCAGCAATTAATTTAGTCCCAAATAGCTAAATATTATCATTTCTTGTATATTAAAATTATGCAGTTAATAAACATGCAGTTCTGTGCCAAGATCTCCCTTCTCTATGGATACCTCTGCCACTCACACTCCCTTCTATTGCTCCTTTTACATTTTTGCCCCTCTTTCATTCACTAAGTGGCAAGACCAGAAACAAGCAGCAGTTACAGAAATTATGTGTATTGTCTATCAGGGCTAAATTGTGACTTCACAATCTGCCCTGAGTAAGGGAAGGCAGCAGCTGCTCCATCCAGCAGATCAGACAATAAATTGTCACTCAGAGTCACAAACTGTTCTCTGCTGCCTCCTTTCTCTCCAAAGGGTGGGGCAAGAGTGGAGGGGAAGTATATTACTTCACCCCTTTTTGTCTTCCCTGAGACCTGACCAGCTCTGTGTGTGGAGTGGGGGCAAAGTTAGGGCTCCTCTCACTCTATTCCCCTCTGCGTCCTCTCTTTGGTCACAGCTGGAACTATTGGGCAAGTTGCTCCTGTTCTCCCATTACATCAAGAATCACAATCTGAGCAAGATCAAGGAAACCTGGCCTTATCCCTTTACTCCCTTCATGACTGAGTAAAGACTCTGACAACTAAACCCTCAGTGGTTTTAGTTGCTGCTGGTGAGACCCTAGTTAATGTTGTGAAAAGGTTTCCATTGTAACCCTCTTGTCACGGAGTCACCGGGCAATCCTTGGAACTACTCCATATGAATCCAGTCAGGACTCTGGGGGAGCGTGCCTCCTCTCTCTGAGCATACTGTCGCCAGGGCAAGAAGCTTACACAGCTTCGACCTTCCTGGATCTGACCTCAAAGCATTCAGCATCCCCTTCCACACCCTGCACTTCCTGCAGCAAGTCCACCTGGGCGGAGCTCCTGGGGAAGCCAGAGGGCCCTGCACCCTAGCTCCGCAGTCAGACGTGACTCTCAGCCAGCCAGTAAAACAGAAGGTTTATTATTCAACAGGAACACAGTGTAGAATAGAACTAGTTAGCACAGAAATCAGTGACTTTCAGCCAAGTCAGGCCAGAAGCCCTGGACTCCACCTCCTCCACTCACCCCAAGCAGACTGCCAGCTTCCAGCGACCCAACCTCCGACACCCCCGTTGCTCCTTCGCCTTCTCTTGCTTCCCGGGCAAAGAGTCACCTGGTCATCACCAGGTTGCATCCTCCTCCTAGGTCTCAGGTTACGAAGGGCACCGGTCACAGCACACATGCAGGCAGCTGGAGCAGCCTCACCTGCCCCAGAAGTCTCAGCCAAAGTCACACACCCCTATTCCCACCACTGAGGTACTGGTGCAGCACACAGGGAAACTGAGGCACACACAGTATCCGCGCAAAACAATAAAACTCACATAGGCTCAACAGTAAGATGTGCATAGACTCACATACAACATAACAAGAGAAAACCCCCACTTCGTCACACCTCTCTTTCCACATGTTCATATCTTTCCTGAACTTCACCTTCTGTGTTGAATTTTTTTATGCTTGGCCACAGCCTCAGGGCTGGCTCTAGGTTTTTTGCCGCCCCAAGCAAAAAAATTGCCATCCAAAGCTCCAAGAGCACAACTGCCCAAGCAAGAAAGAAAGAAAAAAAGGGAGTGGCCGGAATGCCACCCCTGGAATTGTGCCACCCCAAGCACGTGCTTGCTTTGCTGGTGCCTAGAGCTGGTCCTGCACAGCCTGAACATGGTATTTGTATGTATGGGAATACAAAGTTGAAGCAAGATACCATCATCTGTGTTTGACTAATAAGTGAATGGGGGAGAAAAAAATCACTTTTCCCATCAGAAAATAGATTTATATGCAGATGATGTAATATTATTTTAATCTGTACCAAATATTTCCCTAAAATTAGTATCTAAAGAAATCAATCACTTTGGGAAAGCATCTGGATTTAAAGTAAATTATGCCAAATCTAGCTATAAATTTACCAGACTCTGATAAGTAATTCCCCCAGAAAACTGTTGTCTAATGAGACAGGGTGACTTGCTCCCTTAAGGGGAATGGGACCTAGTGGTCAGCTCATAACTTTAGGATGGTAAGGGGCATGGCCCCTTTAAGAGTCTGTAAGTGAGCTGATGTACAAAGGCTGAGGGTATAGGGGGAGAGATGAACTGGTCCTGGGAATCAGTTGTGCTTGGAAGGAATCCTGCTACTGTATCTTTAAGGGCCTGGGACTAGGAACCTTGCAGAGTGAATGGGGCAAGGCTCCCTTCTCCCAACCAATTGGGATGAGTTTTGGGAAGAGGACCAGCATATACGCTGCGTCTTCCCTCATAGCAAGACAGACATCATCAGAAGAAGGTTCCAAGCTGGAGAATGAATTTGAAAAAGGGGCTCAGCTGGTTAAAACTCTGCAGCTGGCCTGAACCACTGATGGCCTATGGTGGAGGAAACTCCTGCCTTAAGGAGGAAAATTATAAGGACAGTTTGGACTATAGCCTAGTGTGTGCCAGAGAAGCTGAGGAAACACCAAGAGCAGAGACTCTCAATAGTAACTGGCTGTGAGTAACCACCCAGAAAACCAGGATCTTGGAGGAGACAATTAGAGGATTGAATCAGAGGAACAGCCTGCAGGGCAAGCGTGGTAGGTAGCAGGCCAGGGACACATTAAAGGGTTAGGGGAAGACTGCACCAATGACTTTATACAGGGTCTTGGCCTGGAACCAGAGAATGGGTGGGCATGGGTTCCCGTACCAAACCCAACAAGAGAATTTTCTTAAGGCCTTGAACAAGTGGACCACACATAAAGGGAACAGGGACTATATGCCACTCAGCTAGTGCTACAGGTCTCCTGAATCATTGAACTCTTCAGTACCCTGAAAGAGGAAAGGAGTATCAATAATCCAGCCATAGGGCTATGGTCAGGACAAAAGACTAATACTAAGTGAGCTAGATGGCGAGGGGTCTATTGGAGGATGTAAAATGAAGCGGGCTTGCTGTGGTGCTTGGTTTTGCTGCAAGCGGGCACCCAAGCCAGAAGCCAACCAGTTAATGGGTACAAATGAGCAACAAATTCTACAAGATATCTGGGAATTCAAATATCAAACAACCTAGAAGAGCTCTATGATTTAAATGTCAAACCACTACTTCATCAATTGAAAACAGATCTGGAGTGTTGGGGGAAGTATGTAATTTCTTGGTTGGGAAGAATAGCCACAGTCAAAATGAACACTTTGCCAAGGACATTTTTCTTGTTTCAAAATCTTTCTGTAATCACCCCAGATAATCCTCTAGCAGGAATACAGAGAATGTTGTTAGAATTTATACAGAATAAGGAAAGACTGAGTGAGTGCAGACGCTTTATACAGACCCATTAAACAGGATGGACTAGCTGTTCCAAATATTGTACGGTGCTATCAAGCCAGCCAGCTCAACATACCAGGGGACTGGGAGCACTCTAACCCACCCAAAGACTGGATCGTTGTTGAACAAGCAAACAATAGCAGTATAAACATGCATAGGTTACTATGGATTAGTAATAATTAAAAAAAACACTCCAGAAATGTATACACCACCTTTAGCACAAAAAAATTCTGTATGTACAAAGAGGCTGAGTTAATGCCATTGGTGAAATTCTTTTTTAACTGTCACCTTAATTTTTCTTTAACATAATAAATAATAGCAACATACTTCTCTATAGTATACTTGAAGAATCCCAGTATTTACTATAGTACATATTGCATGACTAAAATGCAGACATCTCTATGTGCAAACTGGGATACAGAACACTTCCAAGCAGGAGTGAGGAAGAAGGAATTGTTGCCAGAAACTCTGGACCAAATCCCTTTAACAAAGAGTTATAAGATGTTCAGCATTCATAATAGTGCAGACAGGATAATGACATTTAAGGTCTTAGCCAAAAGACACCTCCACCTCCTGCCGTTTCCCTTCTCTCCCCGTCATAAATGAAATGGGACTCATTTATTTGCCTTCAGTAGGACGAAAAGTCAATATGACCCTGCCAGGATTTGAACCTCTGGTTCCAGTAAGTCTATTTAATACTAATGGGAGTTACATGCCTGTATCAATGGAAGGATATAGCCCCCAAAGAATCCATTTAAAATCAAGAAGCTGTTTTAAAGATGGAGATTTGTATCAGAGTATTCTACAATAACTATGCAAGGATTTCAACTTGAACCACACTTAATGGGGTGTGTCTGTCATTCAAACCATGTGTTATCCGCTTGGCATGTAAGGTCTAACACTGTTGCTGTCTGCATTTATTTTAAACTCTGATGAAATATATTATAAAAAAGACTTGAACAATGACAACTAAAATTTGTTGGGAAGACTTGAAACAAAGAGTTGAATAAAGTTGAAAACTTATGGAAATAATATAAATCCGAAATGTTATAAAGAAAAATTTAGTATCCACATGGGAACTACCCTATAATCTTCTTGGCAGATTCTAATCGGACATGTCTAACAAAAGTAATATAACTAGCTTCTATATAAACAAAAACATGCATACCTTCCACCAAAAGGATTAAACATTGAAGTTAATGTACTGTTAGGAGTACCATATATAGAAATTTCATGGCAATGAGCTTTATAAAGAATGTGCAGAAGAGGAATGGAACTATTTCCAATACACATCTATTTAGCTGGTCATCTCTTACTAACTTTATTTTCCGTGGTGGAGAATGTATTTATACTAATATTTGCAATGTAATTCTATCAGTTTTGCTCCATGCAGCAACTATTTTAGTCTTTTTAAACTTCAGGAGATACTTTTTTGTCCAAGACATATACTGACAACTATATAAGCCTCTCAAGAACCTGCCATATTTAAACTCCTATAAAGTTTTATTAGTAATGCCTACGTATTTTATCATAATTTCCTATTTAGACAGGCCTGTCAGAACCCAAGGAGGAGTTCAGATGAAGTAATTTATTTCCCAGAGTGATCTAAAGAGCAACTTAAATTACAAAGCACAGACAGTGCATGAAGGGCTAACTAAAGACACAAAACTTGGCAATAGAGTCCTCTTTCATAACAATAATTTGCACTTATATAGCTCTTTGCTTCTGAAGCTCTCATAGTGTTTTAGAAACATGTATGAATAAAACCTCAAAACATAGCCTATGATGTAAGGAAGCATTATTACAGTAGAGGAAACTGAGGTATAGGCATGTTTAAAAAAACTTGCCCAACCTCCCATAGAAAGGCTGTGGCAGATTCGGAAATAGAATCCACATCACCTGTCTTGTACCTTAATTGGAAGATCTCTTAATTGTACTCTCTAGGAAAATCCTTCCTTCTTTCAGCAAAAGGTGAAGCCTCCTCCATGCCTTAGAACTATACCTGATCTCATTCTGATTAGCTTTAACATCTTGAGAGCCACAGTATGGGAGGGGGGAGGAAGGGAGAAATATATGGAACCAAGTAAGAGTTCAATGCCGTATATTTCATACAAACTGTATCCCAAAAATGCTTAATAGAATTAAATACAAGATAGGGAATACAGTTACTTTGCAAAACAGCTGTGTAAAGGCACTGGGTAAGAGTCTGTGCTATGCTTCTTAGAGGGAGAGCGGGAGTTAAAGTGGTTTTAAATTATCTTTGCATAATCTCATCCCTGGGAAGCTGCTGGCATAATTTAGACAGTATTTAGGAGCTAAATTACAGCAGCCTCCCAGGCTGTCCTAGGGGTGGCAGAAGAACTGACTAGAATCTTTACAACACTGTATACTGTAGTGCCACCCTGCCTGCTATGCCAGGGCTTGCAAGGGAGAGCTTGGAGGTTAGCCTGGAGTTGTCTTCTGCAGCCCGTGCATTGGGGGAATCATTCCCAAATCAGAACTTGGGCTTTTAGGGCCCTTGAACTTGGTGAAAAAGGAGCAGAGCAGGGTAAGGATCTCACTCGTGTGATTAATTAAAACAAAACATTCATAAGGCCATTAGTGAGAGGCAAAGAAAAATAGAGAATGATGAGCAAGGAAGAACATATGTTTGGGAATAAAATCTGATAAAAAACAGAGATGAGATATAAGAAGACTGTTGCAGATGGTAGAATAGAACACTTTTGCATTAACTCTTCTGATAACCTCCCCACAAAGAAAGAAAGGGGACCAATGTTATAGGGACCTGACATAAATGCCACTGAAATCAGTAAAAGTCTTTCCATTGACTTCACTGATCTTTGGATCAAACCCTTTGTGAGTAGAAGGAATGGGAGGGGAATAGTACAGGAGTACTTCAACCTGCCAACTATCAAATCTGGGACACATTGTGACACAAAGACCCAACACACAAGATCTGTGTGGAATGTAAGTAACTTTCTGACTAACAGTAGGGACATAAGGGAGGTATGGGGACATGTTCTTTGGGATAGGTTGGAGCAAAGCCATGGAAAGGTTTGGAAACAAGGAAAGCAACTTTGGATCCTAAAATGAATGGGAAACCAGAAGAATAATATGAGGCTGGAGGTGATGTGGTCATGCCTCTTGTAAGTGTGAGAGGACAAGCAGTAGCAATCAGCACATGCTGGAGTCCAGAGAGCTGGCACTTTAGGAGGTCATAGTTTCAGTAATAATGAAAAAGAAAATGGAAAGTAAGGCATAGATTTCAGAAAATGTAGAAATGAAATTGTGGCACACAGGGGCAGTGATTTGAAATGTATGACAGCTGTATCTGAAGACAAAGGAGAGTGAAGGGAGGAGTGTTCTGGGTGACCGTTGGTATTCGGTTAAATGGTAATGGAGGCAAATAGGAGGTCTGCGTTGAGGAGTGATAGATGACATGGAGTGTTGACAGAAGATGCTTCTTCCCTCACTCCTGCGCTCCAAAAGAGGCACTTCTGTTTTCAAGACATCTAATTGAAAGAAGCTGAAACCAAGGACCTAATTCTGCCTCATTTAAATCAATGGCAAAAGTTCCATAGGTTTCAGTGGGAGCAGGATTTGATCCCAAGCCGTGAATATAGACACAAATAGTGACAGAGACATTCACAGTTGAGTGTGATCAGTATAAAACTGGTAGTTAAATGTAGAAATGAAATGAAGGAAGGGCTAAAGAACGAGAAAGGCTCAGAATTGAAGACTGGCGGCAGTGTTAGCATAGATATGGTGCTGTCATCATAGAAAGAGTGCTTTACTAGGCGGTAGTAGAACCACAACAAAGGAGAACAGAGGCTCCCAGTGGAGATATGGAGGAGAATGGAATGCTTCGTAGTGCAAAGGTTGCATAGACAATTAAGCAGAGTGAGGAAGAAATAGCATGCTATTGTCAGCAGGATTGAGGCTATTAATAGAGTGTTTGAATTTTTCAGTTGCATAGGCACAGGTATTGAACTATCCAAATCTGTGTATGAAAATGCATTCATACAATGGAAGCTGGGTTGAGAGCCTTCTGAAAATTGGGGTCAAAATTCCTTCTATTATATTTTATTGTGGTCTTTCTCTAGCTTTCATCACAAAGACCAAATATCCGATTTCCAGGCACGTACTAGTATCTAGACAAAGATAAAGCGTAGGGCAACAGTATGTTAATTTATCTTCATAGTTTCTAGGGGCAGGAGGACAATGCATGTGGGGCATGCCGTTATCACATTATAAACCACTCCTTGACATGCATTATTACTAATTTTTTCTTACTTGTCTTAGCTTCAACATCCATCGCTCTATTAATTGGCCAGATTCATCCCTAGTGTGCCAAATGGATTTGTACTCCAAGGCCTTATATCAGCAGTGAATTTAACCCAATTTTCCCTATCATAAGGGGATTTATATAGATTTTTACTTTGAAATTTTCTCCATTTCCTCATGTATCATTTCTGGGAAAGATAATCAAATAATAAATAACAATTAACAACAGTATAGTTTACCTGAGCTTTACCTAATGCTTTGTCTTCTGCTTGAGGAGTCTGGAAGGTAAAAGGACACCGACAAGCTTTCATGCGTTCTGGACTGCTGCATTCTTCCACCAGTCTCTTTGAAGAAACATTTCCCCTGTTTGCTGTATTTATACCATGTATACCACAATATGGTAATTCATTTTGGCACTCTAGTGCTGCAGCATAAGGATCCTTAAAGATCAGTTCAGTGGGGCTCTCTATCTAGCCACAAAGCACAGCACCTCCACATGTTGCCCCAGATTGGACATGTGCCAGAGCAGGATTAATGTGAACTAACATCTCTATGTTAGATGAAGACAGTGATACTGCTTTTGCATCAATGGATGTTGCATCATTCCTGGATAAAGGCCGTGGAGGGTTAGCTTCAAGGTACGGTAGCTGGCACTAAAATGTTAATATTTGCCAA
The DNA here is from genome assembly GCF_965140235.1 of Caretta caretta. Taxonomy (NCBI): domain Eukaryota; kingdom Metazoa; phylum Chordata; order Testudines; family Cheloniidae; genus Caretta; species Caretta caretta. Next base: position 84,469,602 of record NC_134210.1, on the reverse strand, counting down.
CAGACACCACACTGTTTTCATCATTACTTCCTGTTCCAAGTAACTGTTGGCCTCCACACTGAAATATAAAGCAATGTGTATTCCAGCCTGATCTTTTTCATACTTAGTTTAACATTCAAGAACAACCACTGACTCCAAAGAAAAATATTATAAACTGAAATGACTATTGCTGTTTAAAACTGTTCAAAATCCACAAGTGACACAGAGGAAAGAAACATCTGTACTACTGATTGAAAACGTAATGCCCCTAAACAATTGAAAAGTTGTGCTGTGCCTTCATAATCCATTAGGAACAAAGAGCTGATTTTTCTCATTTCCTAGGTTTGAGGGTCCCATGCCATATCCCAATGCTTTAAAGTCCTGATTATCATAATTTAGGAAAGCATCCTCCCCATTCATCATTATCTTCAGCACATCAATGTTTTCACTATCAGTTCCTGCAGTCTCAGGTCAAGAAGTTTCAAATGATACAGCCTTGGCACTTACTGGATCCTGAATCTCATCCAGACACTTCTCAAAGTCGTCTTGAATCTTTCAGACACTGTTTGAGCCCGTGCTATAGACTGGGATGGAATGGATGGGAAACTAGGAGGCTTTGTGGAAGCTTGTGACAGACTTGCTGATCTCTTTAGCATGTCAGTGTTTTCTAGTCAGGCATTACACAGCACACCTCTGTCTCTCCAACTACTACCATCATCAACACAAATTGCTAACAAAGGCATCTTTTAAAAGCAGGAAAAATATCAGTTGCATGCCATCTACCAATATGGCCTACCTGTGTAACCTTCAGTCCCATACTTTCTTTTATGATCACAGACTTTCTTTCTATCCAGGACTTTTCAAAGTCTGCATAGGAGACTTTGGACCACACTGAACAGCATCTGAACAAACCATGGAAGATGCAGCTACTTGATGCACAAGTGGAAAATCAAAGGCTTTCATTTGTGCAACTGTGGTGAGCAAATCAAATACATCATAACACAGTGCCCCAAATATGGATTCTACAGTGAAATGGATGATATCCATAGCACCACAGAGGAGGCCTTGAAATGGCTTACGGACCTACAACTGCAGCTGCAGAATGTTGCTCTACAGATGCAATGCGTGCATGTGAGGACTTTTCAGAGTTTATTTTTCACCACAGGCATAGGAGGAAAAAGTACAATTGAAGACATAGTTTGGGTATGAATAATGACTTGTAGACAACTGTTTTTTATTTTCATTTTTGTTTTCACTGACTGAGAATGTAAATTGAACTTCAGTGCTATTGTGCTTTGTTCTCGCTCTCTGTGTAGAAATGTGTTCTGCATTACAGTGCATGGATAAACTAGAACAGTCCCAAATATCACCCCTCAGCTTTTGTATAGCACAAAAGCCAAGAAAAGATAGAGAATGTGGTTTTATGACCAACAGATGGTGTAATTGGTATCATAGATGTTTTTATGTTAAGGGGTCAGAGGTTCAGCATCCATCTGGAGCCTTCTCAAATCCACTGTATATCTAAATGATTAAAGAAGTTACACTGGGTCAAAACATAACCATCTGCACACTGGGGAAAAATGTGGCTTTCTCCATTTTAGCTGTTAGACTAGTTAGGCTTTTTGTACTCCCTGTTGTACACTTTACGCTGATCAATATACTGATGATATACTAGCCTTCTGTCTCGCAGAATCATCCAACATCCATTATTTCTCCATATCCTCAAAGACTAGTTATCCATGACACACCTTCTGAAGAATAAAAAGTGCAGCTTTCATTACCTTTATTCTGATCTGAACTAATGAATGAACAGAAAGAAACATTACAATTATATTTGCAATTGGATGTAGAAGTTAATTTTGATGTGCACCAGAGTCAGCCTCGTCTAGTGAACTAGATATGTGTCTAGGACCCAGCAACTTTCAGCTTTCTAAAAAAAGTCTTTTTCTGGGTCTTGGTTTTCTCATCTGTAAAGGAGATAGACCCCAGCTGTAAAGTCTGGCTTAGAATCAGAACATCCTCAAAGGTGATCAGATACTATAGAGGGGACAGGGCACACAATGACCTGGATGGATGGATAAATAAATCTGTGGCTAAGTTCAGGCACAGCTCTTAATTTAGTTCTCTCTCAGGGGGCTTGTGAGGTGTAGTTCGTTAGCAAACTACTACAGGTTTGAAGATGTAAAACCCTACAAGGGCTAAGTACAGAAGGTGGGTGAATTTCTGGCCTCAGCAAAGTAAAGGGCAAAACTCTGATTCCAGTGGGCCAGGATTTCATCTGTTTTTCTTCATCTCTTGCCTTATACTGTTACGTAATTTTGCTGCATCACTAAATGGTTGTCACATTTACCCCAGTAGCAGCCGCATTTCAATGGTGATTGAAGTGATTCGTATATGTATAGCTTGTGGAATTATTTTGTAGAATCTTTAGGATCTCTTTGAATGAAAGATGCTGAATACACTTGACATTATTAATGCTAAATTACAAATTAAATGACCCCTTACTGTTTTTGATTTGTTGGTTTACAGTACACCAGTGATGCTATGTGTTGTTCCTAAGGAGGGTACATATACACACAGCTACTGTAGGAAAGCATCATTTGGAAATTTTATGTCCTGTTGTCCAGAAGTAGTAATAACTTGATGTATTTTTGGTGAAAAGGGACATGAACGCTTATCCTCCAGGAGAATGTTGTGAGGCAAGTAGTGGATGAATTTAAAAGGGCAGACTCCAGCACCTTTCAAATATAACTGCACTAGGTATTAGAAATGTATTAAAATGGAATTTATGTTATGAAAGCTTAGTGCTCACTTATTACTTGTTTTCTGCCTGAGTTAAAGGTGTAGACAGAATTTTCAAAACAACAGTTTACTCAGAAAACTACCTCTGAAAAGCAACAACAGACTAGGATTTATATTTTTTTCAGAATATTAACAAGAAATGTAAAGTTACCATCTCATAAAAATCCTGTGACTGGAATATGATGCACCTTCTTGATTTTAGTTTGCCCTGAATAAAACAAGAGATCCTACTCCATTTGGTGTCAATCAATTTTAATACAATAAGACTATATTAAGAAAGCCTTGAATAGGTATTTTAAAACTGACCAAAAAACTGGGCAAAGGGGTGTGGGAAATGGGAAACAAGGATCAGCTATTTCAAATTAAATGACAGAATTATGCCTACTGTATTGCTTTGTATCCAGCTGCTATCATTGAATGCCACCATTACTTAGATTTAGGTATGTTATGGGTGGAGGGGGGATGTGGATGTGCATATTTTTATCATAGTTCCAATTTTAAAGAAGTGTGTGTGTGTGTACCATTATGCCGAATATAGTAAAATGGAAGCAGCAACTTTAGGTGTCCATATTTGAAAATCTTGGCCTTCAAATACATTTCTTTTTCTCTAGCTTTATTTTTATTTATTTATTTTAAAAGGCAACAAACATCCTGCACAAACATCTTTCTTTCCTTCCCCTTCTTTTGCTCTGTCTCTCCTTCTCTGTTCCCTCTGTGAAGAAGCTCATGGTCTATGGGCTGGGGAACATCCAGTGTTGGTTAGCTTCCTGGGCCAGATGGCATATGGTTTTGCAGCATAGCTAAGTGCCACAGAAACAGAGAAGAGAAGCTTAGGCCTGCAGGCTGTTTCCCGAGACAGACTGTCGCCCAGTACGTGAGAGCTGTTTTTGTAACCAGTTGTAGTCAACTCTCCCAACCAACCCCCTAGGCTTAAGCTCAAGTGGCTCACCTGAGTCTCCACTCCGCAGCCACAACATCCATGCTATTTTTAGAGCGCTTGCTGGAGCCCCGTTATTGCAAGTCTGTCTACCTGAGCTGGGAGGTTCATTCTTGTGGAAGCAGGGACAGAAACTAGGTGCCTTTGAAGGAGCAACCCACTGCTTAATCTACACCAGCACATTTGCATAGGGTGATGACAGATCCAGATCCATGCAACTTTCTGCAATTCCACTGCTCCCCTTTGCTCCAGGCCACCCAGACAAATGTAGGCCCTGCCAAGGTGGCTGCCTTCAAAGTTAAGAAGTAGGGATATAATCACTGAATACCAATTTGAATATGTCTTAATGTCTTCCAAATATTTTTGTTTTGCTTAAAAAATGCTAAATGTCTAAAAGATGTTTAGTGCCTACTCTGGAAAGTTTTCAAAGGGAAGAGGGGGGAAAACTTTGAAAAGAGAAGAAGAAAAAAATAAGATTCAGAAAGATCTGAACACAATCAAATTGTCTATGCTGCGTAATGTGAAGGGAAAGTGCTGTTCAGGTGTGTGTATTTGCATGGGTTTACATGATATAATGTATTATAAATACAAAGACCTACACTTCCAAATTCATAAGAGTAGTTTGGGAAAAAAGTCCACAATCTACACAGCTGGAACTAAACTGCTGTAGTGTTCACAGATCTGTGTCTAATATGCATAAAATTAGAATGTTCAAACAATCAATACAGAATGACAGAGAGGTAAGAAGCAGAAGAACAAAAATGAACAGACTTAGTTAACTTCTCTCAGATAATTTTTCACGCTGACATTTAAAAAATGCAAGTAATAAACAAAAGAAACAAATTGCAACAAGAAGCACAAGAATTGACAAAACAGATTAGAACAGATTTCAAATCTACCATACAAATGCCTATTCAGAAAATTTTAAAACTTGGTATCATGAGAACCCATGTATGTATTTAGAGACTGCTTACTAAAAACTTTTTTGAAAAGTAGCAGTATAGATATGGGGGAATAATTTTCATAACATGGTTTCTTTGCTCACCTCTTTCTGTTCAAATATCTGAGAACAGCTCAGGAATTTGTTATTCAAAACTATTTTCTGAATAATTTCCAATAGTTTGTGAAGTGTAGCTTGTCTGTGAACATTCTGAGGGTTAGCTATAAAAATCTGAGCTATTTTGATTGGACACAAGTCACATGGTATGTTTCTGTTCTCTGAAAATAACTCTTACAAATCAGAGTCCCCATGCAAATACTTAGGAATCTGAAGTTTGCTTTCTGTGAATATTCTCCAATATTCATGGTTTCCAAAGTTATTAGAATATTCACTGGGAGCAAAATTCACTGTCATGCAGAGGGCCAGCAGCAGGCTAAAAAGTCCTACGTACATCCAATTAAAACCCTCAAATTAGGGCTTAAATGAAATGTAAGTAAAGCATGGGCTTTGTGGTCACCCTCCACTCTGGGATGAATTTCACCCAAAATGAACACGAAGTACACACACAGCCAAAGCTAATTCATTTACAAATTATAACATAAATCATGGCAGTATTTTTTTTTAAGCATTCATCCAGATCTTATGATGACTGACTGTACTTAGTAGCCATTCCATCATCTTACCTCATCACACCCAAACCTAGCAAAATTATTAAAGGGAATCAAATCATTGAGGCATTTGTCTCGGAGTAACCCTGCAGTCTTATAATTGTTGTCCTTGCCTTCCTCTCCTCTCCTCACACCCTTCAATGTCTGTCTGTCTGTCTGTCACATGTTTGTAGTTTCATGTTGAAGTTAGATTGTGTGTTTTTCAGACCGGGAACAATGTTTTCACTTTATAGCATGAGATAGCTAGCACATTTTTGGATGCTTGAATAATAGTAAAATACTTGATCTGATGGAAGACGTATTTTGAAATTGAAGCTGGTTTTGAAATACGCAAATAGGAAAAGCTCTTTTGGCCCAAGTGATTAGCCAATATTCAAGACCTTGCTGGGTTATTTTCATCAGGAATAGAAATTGGGGATACAAGGTAGGTATTTCTTTGGTGCAGTCTTGTTTACTTACAAACAATGTGCACAAAGTCCTGTTGCCCTGAATGCTGTAGGAACAAACAGCAGGCAGTTAAAATTCAAGTCTGCCTTTGCAGCAAGTGCTGTGTCCACAAGAAACTATCTTTCGTCTTCCTCCCAAGGCCACAGTCACCACTAGTTCATTTGCTTCATGCCTCACGGACTCACAGCTGCAAACAATGAACCTCCTAGCTCCTGCATTTTATGATCAAGCCCAGGGAAAGCCCTCAGCCTACACAGTTTAGCCTATGATTGGCCTTGTCATGTGACCTTTTGCCTTGGGCAGTGGCTCACTATTGTTTCCAGCTATCACTACATAATAGTGTAGCACATAATAGCACATTTAATTGCTTCCATTTAGCCTCAAAGAAAAGTGCTTAGCACCCTCATCAACTTTAACAAAGTCTGAGATTGTCTATTGTTAGCCATTAACACCTCCCAGTCTAAAAAAAACCCAGCTTAAACTGACACTATTTAGAAATAGATTTTTGTTTCAGAGTAGCAGCCGTGTTAGTCTGTATTTGCAAAAAGAAAAGGAGTACTAGTGGCACCTTAGAGACTAACCAATTTATTTGAGCATAAGCTTTCATGAGCTACAGCTCACTTCATCTGATGCATTCAGTGGAAAATACAGTAAGGAGATTTATATACACACAGAACATGAAAAAATGGGTGTTATCATACACACTGTAAGGAGAGTGATCACTTAAGATGAGCTATTACCAGCGGGGGAGGGGGGAGAGAAAACCTTTTGTAGTGATAATCAAGGTGGGCCATTTCCAGCAGTTAACAGGCACATCCGAGGAGTAGTGGCGGGGGGGAGGGAAGGGAAATAAACATGGGGAAATTGTTTTACTTTGTGTAATGACACATTCACTCCCAGTCTCTATTCAAGCCTAAGTTAATTGTATCCAGTTTGCAAATTAATTCCAATTCAGCAGTCTCTCGTTGGAGTCTGTTTTTGAAGTCTTTTTGTTGTAATATAGTGACCTTTAGGTCAGAAATCGAGTGACCAGAGAGATTGAAGTGTTCTCCGATTGGTTTATAAATGTTATAATTCTTGACGTCTGATTTGTGTCCATTTATTTTTTTACGTAGAGACTGTCCAGTTTGACCAATGTACATGGCAGAGGGGCATTGCTGGCACATGATGGCATATATCATATTGGTAGATGTGCAGGTGAATGAGCCTCTGATAGTGTGACTGATGTGATTAGGCCCTATGATGGTGTCCCCTGAATAGATATGTGGACACAGTTGGCAACGGGCTTTGTTGCAAGGATAGGTTCCTGGGTTAGTGGTTCTGTTGTGTGGTGTGTGGTTGCTGGTGAGTATTTGCTTCAGGTTGGGGGGCTGTCCGTAGGCAAGGACTGGCCTGTCTCCCAAGATTTGTGAGAGTGATGGGTCATCCTTCAGGATAGGTTGTAGATCCTTGATGATGCGTTGGAGGGGTTTTAGTTGGGGGCTGAAGGTGATGGCTAGTGGTGTTCTGTTATTTTCTTTGTTGGGCCTGTCCTGTAGTAGGTGACTTCTGGGTACTCCTCTGGCTCTGTCAATTTGTTTCTTCACTTCAGCCGGTGGGTATTGTAGTTGTAAGAATGCTTGTTTGTCTCTGTCTGAGGGGTTGGAGCAAATGCAGTTGTATCATAGAGCTTGGCTGTAGACGATGGATTGTGTGGTGTGGTCTGTGTGAAAGCTGGAGGCATGTAGGTAGGAATAGCGGTCAGTAGGTTTCTGGTATAGGGTGGTGTTAATGTGACCATCACTTATTAGCACTGTAGTGTCCAGGAAGTGGATCGGTCCAGGCTGAGGTTGATGGTAGGATGGAAATTGTTGAAATCATGGTGGAATTCCTCAAGGGCTTCTTTGCCATGGGTCCAGATGATGAAGATGTCATCAATGTTGCGCAAGTAGAGTAGGGGCATTAGGGTACGAGAGCTGAGGAAGCATTGTTCTAAGTCAGCCATAAAAATGTTGGCATACTGTGGGGCCATGCAGGTACCCATAGCAGTGCTGCTGATTTGAAAGTATACATTGTCCCCAAATGTGAAATAGTTATGGGTGAGGACAAAGTCACAAAGTTCAGCCACCAGGTTTGCCGTGACATTATCAGGGATACTGTTCCTGACCGCTTGTAGTCCATCTTTGTGTGGAATGTTGGTGTAGAGGGCTTCTACATCCATAGTGGCCAGGATGGTGTTATCAGGAAGACCACCGATGGACTGTAGTTTCCTCAGGAAGTCAGTGGTGTCTTGAAGATAGCTGGGAGTGCTGGTAGTGTAGGGCCTGAGGAGAGTGTTTGTTTGTGTAGGGGAAATCACTCAGATTCTGGGCCTTTGCATGCCAAATTTCAGCCTGCATTGAATGTGCATGTACTTTGGTAAATACTATGTCTAGTGGAAATATGCATCTGACCAAAACACTGGCAGTGTAATGAGACAGTATTATAATATGTTCTTTAGGTGCTAAGGGAGATATGTCTTCTAAGATGCAGTCTACTCCTACTGTGCTGGGTAATTGGAGGCCTCCAAACTTATTTTTCTTGTAGTCTTATTATATAAATTGCAGAAGCATCTAGAAATCCCAGCTGAGATTGGGACCCATTGTGTTAGGCATCATGCATACATGTAGTAAGAGACAGTCTTTGCCTCCCAAGAGATTTTAATCTAAATAGGGTGGCAGTCACACAGATCTAAATAGATCTCTTCAAGAGTTTATAATCTAAATGGATATCTTAAGTCTGAATTTTACCTCTTCCCAAGTTTTAGGCCCACACACCATCCAGATCTCCATGCTTGTGGTGGTTCTGTGTCCAATATCCACTCCAGGTGTCATAGTGCCATTCCAATTCCACCTCCTCATTTGGCTCCAACATCAGTGGGCTACAGCAGAAAAAACTGTCTTCCCTCATTGCCTTCCCCTGCTTGGAAGGGTGACTTCAGTTCTACCTCTTAGCTTCCCAGTGTGCACATGTGCCTAAGTGGGGTGTATGAAGCCCCATAAACAGGTGAGGTGGGAAGGTTGTGTAACACCCTCATGAGTGTTGGACAGTGGATCATGAGTACAAGAAGATGGGGAGATGTGATCACAGCTGGCAAGAGAGTTGGGTGCAGGCCCATGCTACATTTTCAAAGGGCCCCTCAAAAGGTTGCTTTTTTACTGAGTATCTCTGATTTCTATATGCCTATTTTAGAGTGATTCTAGTATAGAGGCCAGGAAACTAATGTTTGAACAATCCGGTTAGTATCAAGACAGAGTAGACCTATTTTTTATTAGCACAAAAACTGCCAATGAACATAAAACACAAGACATGTTCCCCCAAATGTTTCCTTTTATTGGGACACTGAAACAGTTTAATGCTCAAATGCTTTGGGTTAACCCTAAATATTCTCTTTTTTTAAGGAGCTTTTACAGCTCATGTACATTTCTTGTATCTTAGGATGCAAAATACTTTTGCAGTAGCAGCTTCATAGATCAGTGAATGCCAACACCCCGCAACCTAGTTTAAAATAATAAAGTCCAGATGGAGTGACAGAAAGGAGACAGTACACTATTCTCTGCAGTGACCTGGATCATATTTCAAAAGTGTAAAATCAAAGCTACTCAGCCATACCTTCACTTCATTCTTAATATTTTCCTTATGTATTTCACCTCCCATCCAAAAAATAATGATCTCTACCATAAACAGAAAAGGGAATTGCAGATTTCCTTAAAAAAATGAAACTAAATACAATCACTTATTTTCAAATGTTCAAGTAAATAATCTTCTTTGTGTTTATAATCTTTGAGAAACTGATGGCGTTCGGTAGCATGGAATTATGAATTTTATACTGTAAAGATAATTTTGCAAAAGGAAATTATCTGGTTGCCATCAAAAAATACCCAATCTATATTACTGATCACTGGCCACTTTAAGAGGACAACTTCAATAACTCACTATTGAATTAAGATTTTATTTTTTTCCCTAGAAACCAGATGCTAAATTTTACTAAAAGTGTTAATGCTCATTATTCTTGATCAGCTACTTTTAACCTATTTTTATGGCACATCAACCTGCTATCCCTATTGAGGTGAAACCCTCAGGGCCAGAACCTTAGCTGCTGTAAAAAAATCCAAGAATCTGGACCTTTAGCTGCAAGAGAAGCATTGAAGTTTAGGATGAGGCTCACATGGATTTCATCTTAATCCCACCTGAATTTGATGAATGCTTTTCCATGTACTTTAATGGGAACAGGACCGGGTCCGATGTATGTTACTTGAAGAAATACGCCTTATGATGAAATACATGACCAAACTGATTTATGCAAATATAACAACAAAACACCTTTGCCCATAAAATTGTCTGTATATGGTTCATGCAAACCTAAAGTACTGAAATTTAAAGTGTCCCAACTAAATATTGCAATCTGTTAACTTCCTAGTGTGAAAAGCTTAAACAGATTCACCAACCATCATTATCACCATTCCCTTGCCCTGGCCTACATAAAGAAACAGGGCTAGATTCAAAAGAGGGACTTAAGAAGCCTGTTGCCTAATGGAATTCACAAGCCAAGTCAGGGGCCCAAGCATAGTATGGGGAGAGTTAGGCACCTAAAAAGGGATTCATAGAAGCCATCTCACTGACTAGGGAGCTGCCTAACCTACCCAATAGGAACTGCCAAGAAGAGGGGTTGGTCTCACGATTAGTTATTTTTCTAAAAGATCTGTTCTAGGAATTATTTTCGGGAAGTTCTATGGCTTGTGCTATACAGGAGATCAGACTAGAGGACAATGGTCCCTTTTGGCCTTAAAAATCTATGAGTCAAAGGGAATTAGGCACCCAGAGGGAGTTGCCTCCCTCCCTTCAGGATTCACAACTATCCTGAAGTTAGGTGCCTAAGCCAGGTCAGTCCTTTCTCATAGCCAGAGGTGGTGGTGGTACGGCTTCTGCCAGCAGTGCACCGCCCCTCACACCCAAGAGTCCCGTGGTTAGAGCATTCAGATAGAATGTGGGATACACAGGTTCAAATCTCCACTCTTCCTGATCCAGAGCAGGGACTTGAATCCAGGTCTCCCACATCCTGTGGGAGTGCCTTAACTACTGGGCTTTTGGGTGTGGGGAGGCACTGGTAGTAGCAGCAGGACCACCATCTCTGCCTGTAACAAAAAACGGATCCAGTGAACATTTAAGTGTTTCATACAAAGTGGAACAGCTTCAACAGGGGAGAGTCCCACACTAGAATACCCTCCATTAGGCCAATGGTCAGAGTTCATCTCAAAGGAAAAACGGGTAATGGAACGGACATGAGCAACACATCTCAAAGAACAACAGTTACGAAATGTAGGTAACCATTTTTCTCCTTCGAGTGCCTACTTTTGTCGATTCTATTCTAGGTTACTCACAAGCAATATCCATGGAGGTGGGCTCGGAGTTCATGGCCGTGCGGCTTGCAACACTGCTCTAGTGAAGCCAGCATCATCACAGACCTGCTGGGTAAGTGCGCAATGAGACGTAAACATGCAGATAGATGACCAGGTAGCAGCCCTGTAGATATCTTGAATCAGCACTTGGGCCAGGAAGGCCAATAACAACACTTGTGCCTTAGTCGAGTGAGTGGTTACAATCGCCAGTGGAGACACTTTCGCCAGATCATAGCAGAAAAATGGATTAAGGCAGTGGTCCAAGATGAAATTCTCTGGGCGGACACTGGAAGACCATTCATCCTGTCTGCCACTGTGACGAACAACTGCATCAACTTACGGACCGGCTTGGTCGTTTTGATGTAAAAGGCTAGTGCTCTCCTGACGTCCAGAGAGTGTAATTTGCATTCCTCTTCTGACTTATGAGGTTTTGGAAAGAAGACAAGCAAGTATATGTCCTGCCTTGTATGAAACTGTGAAACCACCTTGGACAGGAAAGTCAGGTGTGGTCACAGTTGGACCTTGTCCTTGTAGAACACCGTATAGAGCGGCTCCGAGGTAAGCACTCTCATCTCAGAGACCCTGCGGGCAGACATTATTGCGACCAGGAAAGAAACCTTCCAGGAGAGGAGGAGAAGGGAATGGGAAGCCAGAGGCTCGAAGGGGAACCCATGAGCTGCAACCGCACAAGATTCACATCCCAAGGAGCGACGGGGTCCCAGACATGGGGATAGAGTCACTCCAGACCCTTAAAAAAATTAAACATCATATCGTGAGCAAAGACTGACCTGTCCTGAAACAGAGGGTGGAAAGCTGAAATAGAGGCCAAGTGGAACTTAACTGATGAAGGCCCTAGAGCTTGAGATGTGGAAGGTAGTCCAAGATCGACTGCAGCAAGGCCTGCTTAGACCAGATACCCTGATCCGAGGCCCAGCACATGAACCTCTTCCATTTGGCCAGGTAGGTTGCCCCGGTGGAGGACTTTCTGCTACCCAACAGGACCTGCTGGACAAGGGTCGAGCATTCCTGCTCTTTGCTCATTCAACCACGCAGCAACCAAGCCATCAGGTGCAGCGCTGCCGAATTCGGGTGTAGTAGACTGCCATGGTTCTGGAACAGCAGATCCAGCCAGAGAGGCAGCTGCAGCGGGGTGGCCACCAAAAGGTCTGGCAGCATGCCGAACCAGTGCTGATGAGGCCAAGTTGGGGCTATCAGGATTACCTTCGCCTTGTCCTGTTTGACCTTCATGGGGACTCTGTGGATTAGTTGCACTGGCAGGAAGGCAGACGTTAGAGCCCCGACCACAGGAGCAAAAAGGCATCTGACAGGGAGCCTCTGTCAATCCCCTGAATCAAGCAGAACACATGGCACTTCCTGTTCTGTTGGGACACGAACAAGTCCACCCGAGGAGTCTTTCACCCCGCCTTTGGAAGATCACACTGACCACATCCAGATGGAGTGACCATTCATGAAGAGAAGGACCTGCTGCGGTGATCCACTAACATGTTCCTGGCCCCGGGGAGGTGGCTGGTCATGAGATGAATGGCACACTGCACACACAAGTCCCAGAGATGGACAGCTTCTCAGCAAAGGGCTGATGACCTGGCTCTGTGCTGCTTGTTGATACATAACATTGTGGCCATGTTGTCTGTCAAGACATGTACCACCTTGGCCTTCGGGTGGGGCAGGAAAGCCTGGCAGATCCAGCGAACCGCTTTGAGCTAACATTTATGTGGAGGGAACGATCGTCCCGTGACCACCAGCCTTGTGTGCTGAGATTGCCCAGGTGGACTCCCCAGCCCAGTCCGAGGTATCGGAGACCACAGTCAGCGACAGGGACGGGGCTGCAAAGAGGCCTCCTCACAACACCAATCAGGGATCCAACCACCATTCCAGGGACGACCGTATGTGATCCGGCACCCTGACTACTAGGTCTCGATTGTGCCTGTTGGGGATGTAGACCAACAACAACCACGCTTGCAGTGGTCTGAGATAGAGCTGCGCGTGATGGACCACTTAAGTACATGCTGCCATGTGGCCTAACAACCTCAGGCTGGTGCGAACAGTGGTGAGCAGGTGAGCCCTCACATGAGAGATCGGGTCTGACATGGCTTGGAAATGGGCCTCTGGAAGGAAGACTCTGGCCTGCATGGAGTCGAGGACTGCCCCATGAATTCTATCCATTGCACCAGTATTAGCGTCGATTTCTTTTTGTTTATTAACAGGCCCATATCGTGGGAGGTGGAACATACCAGATTTAGGCTCCTCTGCACTCGATCCCGAGATCTGCCCTTGATGAGCCAATCGTTGAGGCAGCAACAGAGAAGTGGTGTGAGAAGAGCAATGGCATAACCAGCATGCCCCACACAGTTCAATATGGCTACTGGCCTTGCTGCCAGGTCAGCACTGTGAAAGTTGAGGTGGTCTCAGGCACCCACAAGGGACACTGCTGTTGTAGTGAGAGGCCGAAGTCCCATTCCAATCCAGATGAGTCCCCTTCTGGTGGCCAGGGTGGAGCCACAGAAGCTTTTGTCTGGCAGCTGACCGTAGCCAGGGGAGAGTGATGCCTCGAATAGGAAGACTGTTTTTCCAGAGACCAGTGCCGAGAGCAGGGAGATTGTTGCCATGCTGCTGATTGGTCCTGCAGTCAAAGGGAACGATGCACCAAAGGAGATCTAGGCCGAGGGATTGGCTGGATGATCAGTGCCAGAGGTATGGCAAGAGGTAGGCAAGCTATGCTGTGCTGATGGTGACTGCAAGCATGATGCCAGTGCCCTAGGTCATCTAACGAGCGACCTAGGCTTTGGAGACAGGGAACACCACCTCTTCTCTGATAACCGGATGGCGTTCAACTGCCCTCTGGGGCAGTCTCAGGGCTGGCTTACCCCCATGGGGAGCCTTAGCCGGATCCAATGCCATGAGCAGTACCAGCAGTGCCAGGAGAGCACTCTGATCCCTGGATGCCAGGAGAGCCTCAGATGTGGACAGCCGCGCCAAATGTCTGGGCCCCTACCACTCCCGGGAGTCAGATCCCAAGGGGGGTTGGGGAGTCTGGTCCGAGAGGTATTGTGGCTCTGGAGAGGTCAGGTGGCCCAAACTTGGTCCTTTGCCCAACACCCCTTTGATCTTTCTTGCTTGGTGCAAGGGAGTCTCGCTTCTTCAGCTGCTTCTTGGGCACCGGTGAAGGGGAGCAGTGCAGTGTGTACCAAGGCAAAGGTGCTGGGTGTAGAGTCAGAGTGGGAAGACTCCAACACCGGGCAAAGTGCGCCCTCCATGAGGAAGGCCCTTAAATGAATATCACGCTCCTTTGGAGTTCTAGGATGAAAGTTCTTGCAAATACAACACTTGTCCTTCATGTATGACTCCCCCAATCACTTTAGGCAGCTGCTATGGGAGTCGCTAACAGGCATAGGCCTATTACAGGCAGAACAAATCTTAAAACCCGGGGACCAGGGCATGCCTCCCCTCAGGGCTAAGTCCCTGCTGGGACTCTCCTTCACTGACTAACACTACTTAACACCAACTTACTAACTACCGTAAACAACTATATACAAAGCTAACAATGATGAGAGTTGGAGAGAAAACAGGTATCCACTTGCAAGGCAAGGGGAAGGCGCTCCGACCATCATGGGTGGAAAGAAGGAACAGAGGGCATAGGACCAAGTAGCGCCGAATATACCGATGCATGAGCGTGCACTCCAGAGGGCACCACTGCCAAACCTACAGATACCGTTTAGGCAAAAATCTTCAATGACTGTGTACATGGGTGCGCACACACCTAGAATGGAATCGATATGAGCAAGAACTTGAAGATGAGCCATCATTACTGCACAAGGTGAGTAACTTCTTCTTTCTTCCCTCACCAAAAAGAGAGGAACCCCTTATTGCTTTTTACCTCCCACATCCTGGATGAGCCCTCTAAACACTGGACTATTGAGAGCTCCTCCACCACCACCTTTTGTGCATGTCACGCACACTCAGAGCATGCCTATGGATTGAGCCTCACAGGCAAGATAGGTAGGGGAATGCCTCGTTTGTAAATCCTATGGGGGCTAACGTGAATTTAGGTGCAAAGTAGTTGGGTAGTGTCAGGACTCAGGTGGCTTTGCGTATGCCCACTGCCTGGAATGTAAGCACCTATTCTATTAGATGGTAGCTGAGCAGTGGTTATGTGAATGCCAGTGGCATCTAAATGTTGGACTTAGATGCCTAAAGGAGGAGTTAGGCACCTAAGTTCGCTTTGTGAATCTAGCCCATCATGCTTTTTAATAAATAAAATAAATAAATGCTAAGATGCAGCAGGCCACATCTGCCTAAACCAGCACAGGAACATCTATCCCTGTGCCAGCTAGCCCCCCTGTACCTCAGGGAAGAATTTACTTGAACGATAAGTGGCTTTTTAGCCTGGCTGTAGGAACATTCAGTACCAAATACCTGTTAATGCTAGCCGTAACAATTCTACTTTACATCAACTAACCTCAGGTTAACTCTATTAAGCACTATCATCACTGGAAAAAGGATTTTCTGTTGATCTCAAAAATAGTAAGGGCAGGTTTTCAGATGAGATGTAGAAGTTAGCAAAAATGGGACGGACTATAATGCACATTAAAAAGAGGGGGAAATAAGCCATGATTAAGTCCAGGTGTATTCCTGGACTTTGAATTTGTGGTGGAATTCTGTCACTTACTATCAAATGATGCTTCAGCATCTGAGCTTTAATTTTTAAAATGTTCCTAGCCCTTTTAATTGCAAAGAAAACCCTTCCAAGGGTAAACAGAACATAAATCAATAGTAACCTTTGAGCATGCAGATAGCCCGAAATAAAAAGTGAGAAGTGAATGTGGTATTGACTCAGATACCTAATATTTCAGTGTTGGTCAGTGTTATTACATGTTAATATGTTTATTATTCACTCCCAACCCATTTCCTACGCGGCCCTAGTGTCAAATGCTTGAGATGGCCCCCACCTACTGTCAAATGCTTAACTTTGCCCCAACAAGTTTAACAATTCAGTTGTGTGTTAATACAAAAATATGGCATACTGAAAGCCTAGTGGCAGGATAAAATTAACTTAAAGAATACTGTGTGCTTATTCATTTGCACATTTAAGTCAGGAATAGGTTCCCAGAATAGTATAGCATTTAGGTCTAGCTTGTTGCACAGTAGAAGGGCCTTTTATTCTGGTCCTCTGCCAGAGAGATTTGGGAGTTAGGATGCTCATGTGATTTAGACAGAGTCTCAAGAGAGCTGGGTTCTATTCCCAGCTCTGTCACAGGCTTTTTCTGTGAGTCTGGCATCTGTGCCTCAGCTCCCGTCTTGAAAGTGGGGATAATACTCCCTTCCTCACAGCCATGCCTATTCAGATTGTCATCTCTTCAGAGTCTTTTACTGTTTCTTCAGTCCCTAACAAAATGGGGTCTTCAGCAGTTAGAGATCTCTGGGGTGCTACTGTAATACAAATACTTAAGCCATCCCTTCACATTTGTGTGAAAGCCTCTCTGTGCAGTCAACTTCAGGTTACTATTCTTGTTGCCAGCAGCAAATAGTGTCAGTCATGAAGGTGTACTAAACCATACAGTGTACTAAAATGGATT
Organism: Caretta caretta; assembly: GCF_965140235.1. Lineage (NCBI taxonomy): Eukaryota > Metazoa > Chordata > Testudines > Cheloniidae > Caretta > Caretta caretta. The sequence goes on along the minus strand of NC_134210.1, from coordinate 84,452,818 downwards.
GTCCTTGTAAAACACAATACAGTGGGATTCACTCTTTTGGGCCAATGGTTTTCTTTGAAAGGGTTGCATTAGAAGGGGATGTTGACCTAGCTACAAGATGTGCAGAAACAAATTCTCCCATATCTGACTGCACAACAGAAGGTAAAGCACGTGCACGGAGTTAAGAGGGAGCTGATGAGGGATAGTGAAGTTGCAAGCTTGTTTCCCAGTGGCTGGACACCTCTGATATATAATGGAAGCATGTATCCTGAATGATGTGGTGATACCTTAGAGAGAGCGCATTTGTGGGAGGATATTCTTGTGATGTTCGGCTACCTCTACAATGAGCTAAGTGAGTCATTCCCTGGCTTGTGTACACATGTTAACGGTAGCTCAAGTATAAATTGCAATGTCGCCATGGCAGCATAGGTAGCAGCAGCCCTGCTTAGGCACATCAAGTACAAGCCTGCCTGAAACTGGTGGGTACCAACTTAGGACAGCTAAGCCAGGCCTTTGCTTACGCCAACTACGCTACCATGGCTACGCTGGTATTTATACTTACGCTAGTTCTCACTGAGCTAGCGCATGTATACACGAGCAAGGGAAGCCTAGTCTGAGCTTGCAGTGAAGGCACAGCGATCAACTGAAGCCCAAATGTAATTACTGCACACAGAAACTGCTCCTATGACCACACCAAATGGCATATGAATTGCATAAGCAGAAATTCTCTAACCAGTTAACCCCTGCTTATTCATAGATTCATAGATGCTAAGGTCAGAAGGGACCATTATGATCATCTAGTCTGACCTCCTGCACAACGCAGGCCACAGAATTTCACCCACCCACTCCTGCGAAAAACCTCTCACCTCTGTCTGAGCTATTGAAGTCCTCAAGTCGTGGTTTAAAGACTTCAAGGAGCAGAGTATGCTCCAGCAAGTGACCCATGCCCCATGCTACAGAGGAAGGCGAAAAACCTCCAGGGCCTCTTCCAATCTGCCCTGGAGGAAAATTCCTTCCTGACCCCAAATATGGCGATCAGCTGAACCCTGAGCATGTGGGCAAGATTCACCAGCCAGATACTACAGAAAATTCTTTCTTGGGTAACTCAGATCCCACCCCATCTAACATCCCATCACAGGCTATTAGGCCTATTTACCATGAATATTTAATTACCAAAACCATGTTACCTCATTCAAAATGGTTTGTTTGGCAGTTGAAAAAGATAAGATGCAGGACCTGAGTATCACAAAGGTTTAGGAGTCTAACAGAGTAATTGACAAGCAGCATTTTTGGATGAAGTTTTTTTGCGGTTTTTAGCACAGTGTTTGCACCCTGTGCAAGTTTATTGTTGGCAGCACACAGGCACTGTTCTTAGAGCATGCTCCGCTAACATCCTTAAAAAAAAATAAATAAAAATTTCCTATGTGAGCTACCTTTCCATGCTATCCTGACATAGAAAGGAGATGTCTTCACAGTTTCCTGTAGCCCAAGGCCTGCAGTCAAAAAGAGAGGAGGATCTGTCCTTGTTCTGAATCAGGATTTTGGCAGTACGTGCTGATAAAATATACTGTCAATACTTCCAGAAGTAGGGCTCTGAAGGAATATAAAATACTCCAAGCAGAACACAAACACCACACAACTTTGGTGGTGTATCTGAGTTCAAATATCTTGTTATACTTGGAAAGACAGCACACAGACAACCTCACTATGTACTGAAAAATTTGACTGAAGTGCTGATGTAGAACATTCCACAAAAATTTTAAAATTTGGTAGTAATTTTACTGTGACACATGACATTTTGAATCAAAGATGTTTAACTTTATTTAAACAAAGTTCTTTCTCAAATATAGCACTGTAATCTTTGTAGCAGCAACCAAAAAAGACATCATAAAACAACCCAGAATACAGAATAGGCAGAATACAAGAAGTGTTTTCAAACACAGTTAGCTTTTCTAAAAGGTCCTGGAGTACACAATAATGGTTCATATGTTATAAAAGTCACAATAAATTATGTCACCCTCCCTCAGTTGTTGTTTTCCAAGTGATTGGTGTTATGTTTGTACCCTCATCTGTGTTTACTGCAAACCTGCACATGACTTTAAGGTGGAGATTTTCAAAAGTACATAAGTTCAGTTGTATCTCAGTGGGACTTGTACACCTAAAATCCTTTAAGCATTTCTGAAAATCGAAATCTAAATTCTAGTTATTGATAAGTAAACCACAGCATAATTTAGAGATCACGTTTCAGAACTTTCACATTGTTATTGTTGGTATACAGTGGGGGGGGGGGGGGGGAGGTCAAAATTTTGGTTAGTCCCCCACCCCCCCGCCATTTAAAGTCTCTCCTAGATCTCTTCAAACTAGTAGTCTTTAGCCCAGTGGTGGGAAACCTGCGGCCCGTCAGGGTAATCCGCTGGTGGGCCGTGAGACAGTTTGTTTACAAAACACATCCCTGAGGCCTGCGCTGCTTCCTGCGGCTCCCATTGGCCTGGAATGGTGAACCATGGCCAGCCGTGCCTGCAGACCTTCAGTATAAACAAACTGTCTCGTAGCCCACCAGCCAATTACCTTGACGGGCTGCAGGTTGCCCACCACTGCTTTAGCCCCTTGGCTGCATACAGTATATGAAAGGTAGCAAATTCTAAAACTAGATGTGAGTTAATCATAAGAAAAACCTCATCTATAACAGTCAAACCAACATATACTTACAGATCAAATGCATTAATCAAACTGTATTTGATGTGAATATCTCTTTTTGGAAAATGGACTATTATAGGGGCAATGATTAAGAACTGGTTTCAAGGAATGGTTAACCCAAAGAAAGTTTTAGTTTATAAATATAGGATGCATATCATTTTAATAATAAAGTACTTACGTACTTAGTATAGCTCAAAACCAAGAATTCCTTAATACGTTAACTATTTAGCTTTTAAATATATTAGAAATATCTTGAAATAGGTAATATTTTAAACAAAATTAAATTTACTTTATCGAGATTATATTAAAAGTTCCTACATTCTCATAATGCTCATCAATCTTGAGAGAAATGGAGTGTTTAGATTTTCAGGGGACTGAGGAAAGTGTAAGGCCTTTACAAAAGGTGGGGGGAAATCAATATAAAATACTGCTGCACAATAATGATATTCAATTTAAAACAGTACTAGAAGTAGAGTTTGTACTCTTTACATATGGTGTATGTCATTTAAAGTAATTCCAAAATTCATCGTTTTTCCCCTCACCAGATCTACACGATTCTGGAACGGTCCCATTAATTATCAAGGTTTCAATTCTATCAATGGGTGAGCCATAAACAGCTGGAACCTTTGGAGCGGAAGCCAAGACACCATACAGTGGAAAACATTTTTTCATAATGTCAGGATACAAGTATCCAAATCAGCAGTTTAATTCAGTACAGACTCTGCAGCTTCCCTGATAATCGATGCAGCTTTATCCAATTCTTCTTCAGTTTGTTCCACTGTTATCACTACTCGAATACTGAAAAGACAAAACCAGAAGAGTTGGCTCTTGTAATGGCAATGACACTTATTCCTTGCTTTGTTTCTCCTGAACCAGTTTTAATTTATATCAGAATTGTTGGGTAAAAAACTTGGTTCACACCAACTTAACAAGCTTTATTAATTTTAAAGCTTTAATGTGAGAATTTTAGAATATACTACCACCTTAATTAAAACACAATATAAATGCGTAAATAAAACAAAGAAGAAAAGGGCAGTAATCAGTTATCTGATCAGGGGGTGCAGGAAGGCTGTTTCTTTCATTACCAGATCCAGACTGGTTTGATCTTGTGGTGGGGGTGGAGGGGAGGGTGTGTGTTCTGCATTGCTTTGATTATTTTTATGCTTACGTAAGCCGTACATTTCTGCATACTCATACCTAATCACTTATTTCCCTTGTCATATCGGATATATTTCATGCTATGTACAGGCTACATTTTTTATAGAAAACACCTTTCTAATTGTTCCTTCATATCGATTACATGCAGATCATGCATAGCAACAGTGTCATTTTGCCCATTCACCCTATTCATATGTTTGCTATTTTTCCTCAACTTATCTACTTTGCTATCTGGAGTACTTGTTCCTGATGTTTGGGGTCTAAGGTACTTTGTTCTTCTCAAACCACCTGTTTAACTTTTAGCAAGAATCTGTTTTTCTTAACTTTTAGTTAAGACACAATCTGACAGTTTAGAACATTTGGTCTAATAAACAAGATTATGTTGAACTGAGCAACTACATTTTCCATTCTTAATAAACATTACATAGATTATTAAAGCTTGCTAAGGGTTTGGTTCATTTAATGATAAAGTCCTTAACTTAACAGGCCCCTTATCCTAATAATAAAGAGACTAAGGCCTAGCCTTAACTCTTTACTCTATTTATGTAACTATGACCCTCACTCAATATTTTGATTCTCCAGCAGAGTGAAGGAATGGCTCCCTCATTCAAAGGCAATATTTGGGCCATAAACTCAGGCACAATGACAAGTAAGGTATACGGCAAGATAGAGAACTTGTGAAGCAATGGCTCTCTAGCAAAGCAAATAGACATAGTATCTCTTTCCAATTCGGCACTGAGCATGTCACTTGCCTACCACACACCATCTTATTCCCAGATTTAGATGTACTTTCAAGTTCAGTGGGCCTCTTATGAAAACCTGTGTGGTAAGCAGCCAAGGTAGTAGTGAAAACAATACAATGCTGGTACTGAAGATTCAGTTTATTTTGATACATTATCTTGTAAATAACCATTATAACATGCCATAATACCCATTTAAAGTTTATTGTAGACAGCATATTTCCCATTCCTCACCTGGCAAACTATTAAAAGGCCTAAAGCAAACAGCTTTTTTTTTTTTTTTGGGTAAAAGTCAGGTGGTTTTCTTCATTCAAGACAGATAAAAAGAAACAGAGGTTTCTGAATTTCCACTCACCTCGGCGGCGGAAGACATTTCTCTTCCTTCTCCAGATAGCGGGCCTGAGTTAATGCAATATTTCTATTCATACACTGCAGACATATAAATAAGCAGTTATGCAACTGGGAACTTTGATACCACATTACCATTACATTCTATGAACAGTGGTTATTTAATGTCTGGAAGACAAACATGGCAGAATTTCATACAGCACAGTCAGAGCAGAAAGAAGTATACATCAAACCAACACCAAGTCCAGTATCAGAAGAGAATTATTAGCATCTCTCTAATTAGCTGCAGTAAGAAACATTCCTGCACACAATGCATCCTTTAAAAGTTTAAAATTTTAGAAACTCATTTGAGGCTTTTTTAAATATAGGTGGCTGGGTTATACAAGAAGAATAGAGATAAGGGGGTAGGTTTGACCTGTCCTTCTACAGCTTATGACCAGCTTTTGGGAGTGGTGAAGTTGTTTTTTAGAGAAGGAGGCCTGAAATGGAGTATGACGACTGCTCTCCTAGGTATTTCATAAGTCAGTTGAAGTTCTTACATATACATATACCAAACTGGGAAGACTAAGGATAGGCTTCTTTAATTTCACATTTGTCGAAGTTCAGCTCAAAAATGTTACTTGAAATAGGATTAAATTGCCTATTTACAGAATAGTGATATTTAAAACAAAAAGGACTAAAGAAATCCAACTATGTCTGCTTTGCTTCTATGGACCAACATTTCTATCTATCCTAGGATGCTTCATAAATTGTTCACATTGGTTAATATATGCTGACTACATGTCTGTATCTAGTAACCTTGTCTGTAGAAGTCGTTGCTGCTGAAAGTCAATACAACTACTGTGACTAGATTTAAGAGAGGACTGATTAACTTCATGACTTAACATTTGTAGCTATACTGGCAGAGAATAAGGTAACTGCAGTCTTTAAGGAATAAAAAGTTATTGTAGGTTATATACCATGAGTATTATCTTATTCTTTAATAAAGACTCCCATGGAAAAAAAGGAGAGATGTACAATGTAATGGCTGTACATTATTCAACTTGTACTAAAACCACCAAGGCAGGCAGTTACTGGGCATATATAGAAAACTGTTTAATATGAACGCTGACATTTAAAAGATTTCTTAAAACAGAAGAGCACCTCTTTCAAAGAGTTACATTCTTCGAATTTGGATAAGTTAGATGAGCTCAAGCACAAAACAAGTACTATCATCCTCCCCCCACCCCAAAATGCACAAGACACATCACTCGTCTATAACATACTTATACACTTCTCAAATTGGGTGTCTTGAGAATTAGTTTCAGAGTAGCAGAGTGTTAGTCTGTATCCGCAAAAAGAAAAGGAGGACTTGTGGCACCTTAGTGTATAGTGATGATGGAAAGTGCTTTAAAGTGCTAAACATTATAAAAGTCTGCCAAATAATAATGTTAATGGACTCAAATGTAAAATTTCATCCTGTAAAAACAAACAGCTTTATAAAAAAAATACAGCTGAATCACAAGTGGTTCAGTACAGCAACAGAACTCTGCTCAGAGAATAACCTGAATTTCTATAAATCTCAAAAGTTCTCTCTAATCTGTTCATACACATCCATTCTCTTAAAGTTAAAGAGAAACTTGTGTTTTGATGTGTCTATGACATGTATTAATGTTGTCCAGTACCAAGGTCAAATAATTTATTGATGATCAAAATCAAAGCGGGAGAGGGGAGGGAGACTGCTACCATGGGGTGGATGATAAAGACGACTTTTGCAGCTGGGGAAGTGAGTTTTTGAGTGGATGTTTCCTCCCCTCTCAGGCTATTTTCCTAACCTCACCCCACTCCTGTGATTGTTTTTTTTGTTTACACCATTTCCTCTACATTACCATCTCACTTACATTTTCAAGAAGTGAACACAGGCCTCTGCTGTTCTCTCTATCCAACTGCTATTTTCCCAATGGGATCTTGAACACTCCAGGTCATACAGTTATTCAACCAACTACATGCCATGGCTTTGCACAAAATTATTGCTTTGCTAATAATTAAAGGGCAGATATGCTTTAATTGCAAAAGGAACACTTACATAATCTGCAATTCTCTTGAGTAACTTTATATCATTCTCTCGAGATCCACTGGTCTCTTCTAACTGAAGGTGTAATGCTGGAGAAAATGACTCTCCCACAACTAGTAGACCAGAGATTCTGAAACAAATCAAATAAATAGTTTCAGTGTACATCTGATCAGAAGTGTATAAATAGACAGCGAAAAGATGCTATTTAAAGGCTTGCTCAGTTTTGGTGGTATTTCAGGAAAACTTTCTAAATTGTTTTACATTGGGAGTATTTGTTACAAAACAAATTTGGACGCAAACAAAGCTTTACACCTTTGAACTTCTGTATACCAGCAACCACAATACAAAATTTAAACTACGTAGCCATGAATTACTCATGAGAACATCTAATTATTGACCAAATCAAACAACCCACTTCACATTGTTTCTTTCACAAAGAATGCTTACTCCTGGTGAATCTGGGCAAGATAGAGGATTTATTTTAATTCAGTTTTATTGCTTTAAACAATTCCTATCCCGTATATTCTTCATCTGCTTTCCTCTGATTCCCCACCCCCCACCCCGCAAAACTAATTAACTTTAATAGCTTGTCCTGCTCAAACAAAAAATTTACAAAACAAATGGGGAATCAGTTGTCTGCCATAGCTAATGTTAATTTTTAAAATAAGATTTTATATCAATTGAATGCCCTTCCTTTAGAGTTCCTTAACGTTTGTAATACACGAACTTAACATAAAACTTATTCCGTGATTTTCAAGACTCTGATCCTTTCAAGAAAAAAAAAAACCAAAAAAAAACCCCACCAAAAAACAGAACACTTGAGGCAAGATGTTCACGTGCAGTGTGTTTTACCAATAAAAAAAGACAACACCTGGACACCGCAATCATAATTTAGAATCAGTAGTGGGAGAGGGGAAGAATCACCTTCTCTCATGCAGAGCTGTAAATTCCCTATCAAGAAAGGATGAAAAAAGCCAATCCTTTGCTCCCAAACATTAACAGCATATCACATATATGCACTATTTTGCTACTGTCAACCTTAACTTAGATTTTCTGACTTTGGTCAGTTTGTATTACACACAATGTGTTGTAAATGTATAAAGTATTTTTTATCCCCATATTAGTTTCCTATTAAAAAAAGCAGCAAGCAGTTAGGGTCTCTTCAGAAAACACAAGTTGTCAAATCCATGGGAAGAACAGAGTGCCACAGACACAATGAATAATCGAAAGAGATGTTTTAAGGTCTGAAATACGCTTTGTATTTCCATAAAGCTCTACTGATTTGGAGCCCAGTTTTGAAAAGGAACTTAAACTGGCCCTCAATTTTTGCAGCAACAAAACCGCACTCACAATTGGTGTGATGCAGATATAAAATCTGAAGTTGTTTCTAAAAGGAAAGTCATGCAGTTAAAGAGCAAAATGTTCAAATACTGGCATATATCTTTAGAAATCCTGGGGAAGACAATAAGTGGCAACATATGGAGCCATGAGAAGCAGTCTGAGGCCATTCTGTAATGCAGAATCACAAATGGAATATATAGCATGACAGATGTCAGTCATTAGGTATGTTCTATGATAGTGACCTGATGGTATAGAAGCACAATTCTAGAAATTAACAGATAGGCACTGTAGTCAGACATGTTACTATACAGCTTAAATTAATAGATAAAAAGGTTTCCTTGCAGCAAATAATATTCTCTTAGTTTTAAGACAGAGTATATATCCGCTAGAACTTAATGAATACTTGCTACTAACAATGAGATTTTCTTTTTAAAGGCTGTGCATCAATATATTAATGATATCAGTAGCTAATTACATAATATGAAATTATTTTAATTTAAGCTAGGTAAAGCATTCATGAACAGCCTCAAAAAGAAAGGAGGGGAGGGCAGGAGAGGATGAGTAAGAGTTAATGTATTTTAAATCAGGAAACCGCCTTTGTATCACTGCCAATTCAAACTTTGAATCTCACTGACTCTGCCCAGACAACAATGCCTTGTATTAACTATACACACTTGACTTAGAGGCTGCTTTGCAAATCCCAAATTGATGTATAATTTGAAGTTCTGTCAGTTACAACTCTAGTTAATAAACCCTAATCCGACTCAAGCAGCTGTCTAACCAAGGATGAATAATAAGAAATGCAAAAAAGCCAGTTCAGCACAGTTTTGTCAGAGAAAGGGACACTCAGTATGTGAAAGAAACAAAAGGTTGGCTGTGCTTTTCTTGCAAGCTTTGGTTAAGTGAAATAACATTTGCAAGTCCACAGCATGCACAGAGTAGTAACATCCCACCCCGCCCCCAATCTTAACTTTTCCAGTGAAGCAGCTAAATTATGGAACCTTGCATAAAAGTGTTTCCCACCTCTAATCACTGCCATTCATCCATTTTTAAAATAGGATACAAATTCATACTATTTAAAGACAATATTGTATAGAAAAGGAGTACTTGTGGCACCTTAGAGACTAACCAATTATGGTTAGTCTCTAAGGTGCCACAAGTACTCCTTTTCTTTTTGCGAATACAGACTAACACGGCTGTTCCTCTGAAACCTGTCAATATTGTATAGGAATCTCATCCAATGCCTTGTCTGCTACCTCAAGAAAAGGCGAAAGAAACTTAAGAACAGAGAGTGATGGAATAACTTTACTATCGGGTTTAGGAAGAATTACATCCTCCCCCCACTCATTAGCTAATGGTTGGCTTGTGCCCTGAAGCATGAGGCCTTATATATACTTACCTCCTTATTTTAACATATATATGGGAAATGTGGATTTTCTCATTATCCTTATGAAGATCTAAACCTATTCTGAATTCTATTAAGCTCTTGCTATCAGTGGTATCTTGTGACACTGAATTTCAAAGTGCCTACTTGTGCACTGTGTAAAAAAGGATTTTTTGCTGGTTTTAAATTTGCTGCGTTTCAATTTGCTTGTTTTTGTGTTATGAAAAGGAGGAAAATCACACACTCCTGTTTACCTTTCATTATTTTATACATTTCTATTGTACTTTTCACCTCTAAAAACTTATATCCATTCTTTTCAATCTTAGTTAAACTGTATAGATATGTATATATGGGAGAGAGAGAAAAATCAGGAGTAAATACCGTATTCCAGACAAGGGCATACTCCTGCTTTATATAATGGCATAATACATTCTGTATTTTCTATATACTTTTCTTTTTTTTAATACATCCTATTTCTCTCCCCTCCCCCACTATTTTGGCAGTCACTGCACATTTTATAAAGCGATTATTAATTTAAAATCCAGCAATATGCAAGAGTAGTTCAAATTATTCCTTCTAACGTGCTTTTACGTTTGTCAGGGAATTTCATCTACCCTCGAGTGCCCACAACTAGCACCAGTCTTTTAGTCTTCTCTAATGCTGCCGAACTTAAATAATTGTGTCCTCTACAGTAACTCCTTGCTTAATGTTGTAGTTATGTTCCTGAAAAAATGCGACTTTAAGCGAAAGATGTTAAGCGAATCCAAATCCCCATAAGAATTAATTTAAATGGGGGGTGGGGTTTAGGTTCCAGGGAAATTTTTTTCACCAGACCAAAAAAGTGTGTGTGTGTGTGTGTGTGTGTGTACACACACATACGTTTTAAAACAATTTAATACTGTACACAGCGATGATGATTGTGAAGCTTGGTTGAGGTGGTGAAGTTAGAAGGGTGGAAGAGAGTGGGATATTTCCCAGGGAATGCCTTACTGCTAAATGATGAACTAGCTTTTGGCTGAGCCCTCAAGGGTTCACATGTTGTTAATGTAGCCTCACACTCTACAAGGCAGCACAAATGGAGGGAGGGGAGACAGCATGGCAGACAGAGACACACACCCTGTGTGTGTGGTGGGGGGGGAGAGAGAGAGATGCGCATTGCCCCTTTAAGTACACTGACCCCACTCTTAAGTGCACTGTCTTTTTAAGTCGATCAGGAAGTTGAGACAGCAGCTGCTGCCCCAAGCTCTCTGTCTCTCTCCCTCTGTGTCCCCAGCCTGTTCTATATGGACGAGGGGTAAGCGGGGTGCAGGAGCAGGGGAGAGGGGGACACCCTGACATTAGCACCCCCTTCCCCCCACACACAGCAAGCAGGAGGCTCCCAGGAGCAGCTCCAGGGCAGAGGGCAGGAGCAGCACATGGCAGTGGGGGTAGGGACAGCTGAACTGCCAGCAACTGATAGCCTGCTGGGCAGCTGCTGCATAGGGAACTTAGGGGAGCGGGGAGCTGATGGGAGGGCTGCTGGTCCACCCTGGTTCCAAGCCCCCACCAGCTAGCTCCAATGGGCTTCTCTTCCTGCAAGCAGTGGACAAAGCAGGCGGCTGCCAACATAAGGGAGCACTGCACAACTTTAAAAGAGCATGTTCCCTAATTGATCAGCAAGATAACAAAACAACGTTAACCGGGATGACTTTGAGTGAGGAGTTACTGTACAAGTTTTGCCATTATACAGATGCTCAAGCCCTTATCAAGAAGAATGTAAAAAAGGCCATACTGAGTCAGACCAATGATCCATCTAGCCCAGTATCCTGTCTTCCATAAATGCCAGATGGTTCAGACGGAATGCACAGAACAGGACAATTTCAAGTAATCTATTGCCTGTCATCCAGCCCCAGCTTCTGGCAGTTAGGGACACCCAGACCATGGGATTGTGTCCCTGACCATCTTGGCTAATAGCCATTGATGGGCCTATCCTTCATAAACTTATTAAATTCTTTTTTGAACCCACTTCTACTTTTGGCCTTCACAGCATCCCTTGACAATGAGTTCCACAGCTTGACTGTGTGTTGTGTGAAGTAGTACTTCCTTATGTTTGTTTTAAACCTGCTGCCTATTAATATCATTGGGTGAGCCCTGGTTCTTGTGTTATCTGAAGGGGTAAACAACACTCTCCTATTCCCTTTCTCTACACCATTCATGTTTTTATAGACTATCATATACTGTCCCCTCCACCCACGCCGGTCATCTCTCTTTTCTGAAGTGAGCAGTCCCGGTCTCTCTTTAAAAAAATTTCATATGGAGGCGGTTCCATTCCCCCTAATAATTTTTGTTGCCATTCTCTGTACTTTTTCCAATTCTATTATATTTTTTTGAGATTGGGAGACCAGAATTGCATGCAGTATTCAAGGTGTGGGTGTACCATGGATTTCTATAGTGACACCCCCCCCCCCCCAGCCGTATTCAAGGTGTGTGTGTGTGTGTGTGTGTGTGTGTATATGCCACTATATTAAAAAAAATACACACACACAGTTCCAAACATTGTTAGCTTTTTTGATAGTGATATTAAATACCAGTCCTAGTGCCGAATCATAAGGCACCCCACTGTTAGCCATTTGTCAGATTGAAACTTGACCATTTGTTAATCCTACTCATTTTCAATTTTGCCCAGTTCCTAAACCGTGACAGTACTTGTCTCACCCTGTGCTTAATTTTCCATAACCTCCTCTTGTGAGGATTTTGTCAAAGGCATTTTGATAGTTAAAATAAATTGACATCCAGCTCTTAGACACTTGTTGTAGACACCAAGAGTTCTAATAAATTAGAGGTGCACAATTTCTTCTTACACACGGTTTGTCCCTATCACTTTCATCTACGTTTGTAAATATCTTTGTAACCAATTTTCCTCAATACTGAAGTAAGGCTCTTGTCTGTATTTCTCAAGATTATTACTAACAGCTTTTTAAAGGTAAATTCAAAGTTTCCAGTGTAGTAGCTGATTTTAATGAGATTTTGTTACTGACAGTTTATCTACGTGACATTCAAACTTCTAGTCTGTTCAGAGTGAATTTGTTTGAGTCTGCTATTGTTCCTCTAGCTACACTCATTAATTTCTTAAGAAAAAGTTTATATGGCTCCTATATAAATACCTACAAATATAACTACAGAAGAATAGCACAGTTACATATCTGCTATGACCATTTTACCTCAGTTACAAGTTTCAATCATCAATTGTTTAGTGCCCCCCATTACGATTAGTTGTAAGAGAATTTAAGCTTATCAAGCAACATTGAGACCAAACAAACAGTTATTGGCACAGAAGCACAATTCAAGGAGACCAGACTGTTCTGGACTACTTACATCACCTTACAAGGAAAGCCTTAAGCAAAAACTGACTATTTCTTTATCAGAACCATTAGAATTTTTTTTTCTAGATTACAAAACTAACCACTAAAAGACTATCAGAAAGAATACAGATAAAGCAAATACTGTTGTGAAATAAAAAGTAGAATATTGTAATTGCTTGACCACTGCTAAAAATCAGTGGTCATTAAAACTGGATTATAGATTACTGCAATAACTGACAGAATTTTAAGAAACTTTAATCGGATATAGAAATTGAATTGGAACTATAGGAGCAGGTAGGTATTTATTCTAAAAAATACATAAGGTATCAAATCTAGAATACTTACTGTATTATCAAAAATCTGTTGCCAGAAGAATTATATTAAACTCAATGTAATTATAGAGGGTATTATATTCATGATACTTTGTGATCTATAAAATGCTGAGCAAGTTGACAGTAGTCAAGATCAAATAGTTTACCTTTGCAAAGCTTTGTGAATCCGTTTGCATTTCTCTCGTAAAATCTGAAAAATGACTAGACAAAAAGAAAAAAGCCTCAGTCTCTTGCTGTATATTTCTATAAATCCCAAATAAATGTTTAAAATATTAAAGTTTAATACTAAAGTTTGAGCCTCTTTACCTCTTCTTGTCACTCCTAAGGGGTGACAAATGTGTTCTCTCCCCCTCACCCCGCCACTGCTATTCCAGTGGAGTAATTTCTGTCTATAACTTTTTTGTGTGAGCCAATTAAAGGACATCACATGGAGAATCAAGACACTATAGGCTGAAGGAATATACTTGGAAAGTAAGAGGGGGCTACAACCTTTGATAACTATGTCCCCCTTTTTTCCTTAACTTACCTTGAAAATTACCAAATATGTTCTGGTCAAATGGGAGGAGGGAAATCAGTAGGACATTTGTTCATAGTGAACAATAACAGTTTTTAATAAGTGTTCAGTGGCTCCCTTCTCTGGCTGTTTCCGTGTCCACTTCTCTTTTTCACTGTGTGTGAAAAAGGAAGGGGGTAGGAAAAAGATGTATGATGGGAAAAGAGTGGGAGGGAAATTTGAGAGAATGAGTGAAAAGGAGATGACTGTAAGATGCAGAAAGAGTCAGTGGAAAGGGAGCAAAGAGAATGAATGAAAGAAATGGAAAAGTAAATGAGGAAGTGCTGGACTAAGAGGGTGAGGGATGGAAGTGGGGGAAATTATGCCCACAGGCTATAATCTTGAGCTCCAACAGTTAGTGTTCTCTGAACAGAATAACTTGTCACATTACAAAGTATTTGATTTTTCAGAATGAAATACCTGGATTTTCTTCCATGATATTGAGGGCCTCAATAGCAGCAGCAGCTAGTAGGGGAGGCAGAGAGGCAGAAAAGCAGTAACCCTGACCCGACAATCGCTGAGAAAGAAAATGAAAAGTCAAACAAAGCTGAAAAGCTTTTATATCAATTTTGCTTGTTCACGACAGTACAGAAAAAAAAATCTTTAAAGTCATTTGGTTTAAATTAAGGAAAAATCATAACTGAACATTGGTTCTCTAACTCATCCACACAATCTTTCTGAAGAAGTGGTCTTCTAAATGGAACAAACTCCTATGTAAATCATTTATATCAAGATGCAGCTTACAAACAGAAGTCAAGTCACTGTCATTTCTTAGAAATTCAGTCTGCTATTCCCTTTAAAAATAAGAGGTGGCATACCTGATGGTCAATAACAAAAGATCTTCCACAGCAAAATCCTCCAATAGAAGCCAGGGAATTCTCCATGTTTGCACTAATCAGATCTATATCATCAATCTGCCATTCAATTAACAGAATATATTATGAGAGAGGAATGAGGTGGACGGAAGTGAAGTGAAGCTTAATTAAATCAAGGTAATTTACAATATATAAACTATGCTTCAAATTAACATGTGTACTAGGGCAAAATATACCAGGCTACCTACCACGCACACACAGTTTCAAATTAAAATGGAGACAGTTCAGCCATAACTGTGTTAAAATGACACAAACAAGGAGCTTTAAAACTATGTTTTTAAGGATTCATATTTATTTCACTTAAATGTTTTCAGGTATTGCAATATATGCAGCATGTAACAATAAAATTATGCATGTGTAGGCCCCGATCTAATGAAGTACTTTGGTACCTGATCTATTTTAAGCATGTGAGTTGTCCCAATTAAGTCAATGGGACTGAATGTGATTTAAGTTACTCGTGAGGGGATTCTGCGCCAATGTGGAGGCGCAGAAGTCATATGGCCTGCATTTTTCTGTGCCCCCCATGCAGAAAAATGCAAAATCTGCCAGGGGACACGCACCTCTTCCCTGGCAACGCATCTGTTCCAGCATGCCTGGAGCAGCCTTAGAGATGGGGGCTGGGCGGGGGGAGAGAGGGAAGGGAAGGGGGGAGAGAAAGGAAGGCTGAGCACACATGCATGCCAGTGACTGTACTCCTAGGGGGATTCTGCGGGTCTGAGCGCCCGCAGCAGAAAATGGCCCACCCTCCCCTCTCCCCCCACATTTCCTGCTTTTCCCTGCAGAAAATGGTAGGGAAGCCTCGTGGGGGCGCACGACCATACGTGCAGTTTTTTTGCGGGGGGCTGTCCCCCAAACAGAGGTGAGGCATGGGGGGTGGGCACACAGGGTTATGTGCCACTGCCCCCCTCGGAGGCCATCTCTGGTCTTGGGCTCCACTGACTCTGCAGCTGAACGCAGCCTTCTGGGTCCCAGTACTAGTTCTTCTTCCATTTTGTGTTTTGGGAGACTTCCTATTTTTTGTGGAACAGTGAGTTCCTATGGTGGGGTTGGGGGAAATGAGCGAAGGTGGGTGGAGAAGAAAAAGGGACAGGGGAATCGGGGGGAGCAGAATCTCAGCAGGCAGTGTCCTCTTGGCAGCAGCTGGGGCTCCCCCATTAAGCAAGCCCATCGAACCCTCACCCTGAGGATCCCTACCCCCCTACACCTGGATCCCTCCGACAAGTCCCCCACACCCAGACCCCCACCCCACTGAGCCCCAACCAGCTGCACCTGGACTCCCACTACCCAGACCCCCCGCACTGAACCTCCACACCCAGACCCTCCCACCAAGCCCTATCTACCCTCACCCGCTGAGCCCAACCACTATCACCTGAATCCCCTGCAGAGTCCTATTGCCCTTGCACCCAGAACCCACCAACCAGCCCCTGTGCATCCAAATCTTCCACTGAGCTACCCACACCCAGACTGCCCCCACAAAGAAACCTCTCGCCCCACACCTGGATTCCCCCACACTAAGCCTCTCCACACTTGGATCCTGCTGGGCTAACCCTTCCTACTCACACCTGGTGCGCCTGGCACAGAGGGGCAGAGCCCTGAGGTGTTTCTGGGGCAGGCCCAGCTCTTGCACTCTGCAGGGTCAGGTGCAGCCTCACTGCCGAGTCCCTGTACTGGGGGAGGTGAGGGCTTCAGGGTGATCTCCTCCCACCTCAATTCAGCCAGTGGCCTGTGCTCCCCACTGCCATGCTGGAGCCACATTTATTGACAAATAAAATTTGCAGAATTTTGCAGAATTTTGAAATATTGGGTGCATAATTTTTTATTTTTTGGTGCATAATTCCCTCAGGAGTATTTAAGTACATGCTTAACTGGAGTTGGCTTTAAATCTGAGAAATACCTAATCGTCCCATTAACTCACTGGTTACAAACAAGTTCTCTTTTTGAGGTGTGCAATACAGCACAGAGAAAGAAATGGTCTTTACCACAAAGAGCTTTAATTCTAAATAGACAAGACTGACAAAGACCGGGGATGGGCAAAGAGATTTTACAACAAGCCAAGCAATCAAATGATGCTTGGCCATCACCATGGTAGTCCCACTTGCACTGTGTTTCTTCAAATTGTTTTTTTTATTTTTTTCCCCAAATATATTATGTGGGTTGGATGAGTTAGAGCAAATGAGCAGGAAACAAAGGCAGGAGAAGTGGAGAAGACATGGGAGTGCAATGTTGGGAGAGATCAGCAGAGAAGAAAGGATGCCAGAAGTCAGATAGAATTTGACATTACCAATGTTCAGAAGGTTGCGAAAGTCGCTTCTGCTGAGGAACCACTGCCTCCAACGTGCACTTTTCTTCCTTCCCCAGCTAATGGCTGATGACGAGACGGGCCCCTGGTGGCCTCACTATACAGGTCATGCCAAACCAGTGTTCCCAAGCATAGGGAACCCACTGAATTTACGAGCACAATGAGCAGGGCTATGGCTAGAACCTACCTATAGAAAGTCTGACTTCATATGCCAACCACCCTGTGCCCCACTGAAGGAGAGTCAGGAATGGGGGCACAGTACAAAGAGAGGGACTTGTGACCTTCCGTACCAGAATATTTTTCTGTTAAATGTAAAATTTTGAGTTTGTGGTGGTGTAGGTGCGGGCAGTGAAAAAAGTGCCTGGGCCCAATTTATAAACTGAATGGACTTAATTTATCTTGAAAAAATGGCAAGTATTTTTAGAGACTAAATTCAGTGAGCTGTCAAATAGAGAGAAGTTAATTATGCTTTCAGTGAAAAGCGGAATGCAACCTTAGCTGTGGAGATACCTCCACAGTACCTTCCACTTTAGCTTTAAGATACCCTCTTTCAAGTCCATGTCTTGGTGTTCTGAAGTGTGCCATGCCCGAGTACAGGCTAAAACAGAGATATTGGTACCTAAACAAAGTAGGATACAAATGTCTTTGGAGAAGTTACAATAAGTTGTGCCCATCTGTAGCATGGTGATATTTAATATTCATGCACTTTAAAAACATTCTTTCATGTAAGCAGGATTGATTATTTTTAAACAGCATTTCTTTCCCACTTAACATTTTGTTTAAGAGCAAAAATATTCTACTGCATTTAAAATTAAAACGCATCTCTATTATCACACATGCAGGCTCACATTACTATGTAAACTGACGAGACTGTTGCCACACGTGTATGAGCAGAGTATTAGACTAAAGACTCCCCAGTGCCAAATGTATTCCACCTACAACCCCAAGTACAATGTCCTCATAAGACAAAAATAGCATATCACATTCACTAGTCCCCTCCATTCTAACAAGAGATATTTTTATTCTAACAAGAGATAGTTTTTATTAAGACTTTTCCTAAAAGTAGTTCACTCTTCAGAGAACTCTGTGCAAAATTCAAATCCAAAGTGAATGTTAATGGCAGATGATAAAAGGGGTCTTTTAAAGGGGAACAGTGCCAACTCCACCTACCTCCAATGCTGCTATTTAAACTAAAAAATTAAGTGGTTGTATCTTCTATTAAACAAAAAGATCAGCATAGTAATTGGATAGACAGATTGACTTAAAATTCCTACCATACACAGATGAACACTTAAAATCTGTAGTACTGTCATTGCCAAAAATATACAAGAAAACCAGTATCAGACCTTGTTCTAGGCTACAACCTTCTTGCTAACACAAAATAGTCCCAATGGAAGAAAAAAGAGCCTGGCACTTACATTTATTCCAAAGTGTTCTGTAACACCTCGTCCATATTCTCCGAGGACTCCAAAGGAAAGACTTTCCTCCAAAAAAATTCTCACTTTATATTTATATTTCAATTTTATCTGCAAATTTAATAGTACAAATGATATAAGACAGTCTGATATTACTGACATAATTTGCAAAGAAATAAGTACAAGATACATGTACAAAAGATTGAAAATCACATGAAAGATCCTATCAAGTGAAACGGTTAATCCTACCAGAATACTCAGCCACTGTGTGCGTTTTAGAGTCCTACACACCAATACCACTGTTTAACACTTAAAAGAAGTATAGGAAATCTAAAATGCCCAGAGTCATTTATGAGACCTAACTTGGATTTTCTTTTTAAGAAACAGGCTATAAAATACTTTAAAATATTACCTAAAATATGCACAGCACTCTCTCCATCATCAGGAACAGTGTTGTACACAAAATCTTTGTTTAATAGAGAAGGTTGTACTCCCTGGAGACAAGCGTACTGTTTTCATTATTTAAGAGACCAACCTCAATTTTTAAACTAAAACAAAAATGTGATTTTAGTCTAAACCTATCATACAGGTATATACTCTGTAAAAACGGATCATTGATATAGGATATGTACATTACAGAACTGCAAAATTCCAAACCTGATTATGAATACTTCAAAAATGTCAATTCCAACAATCCACTTTGTAGCTAACACTTACTCTTAAGACTCAAACATGCAATATTAATATTTTATTAATAATGTGTGTATATAACATACCACAGCTTAAACAAACAAAACTGAAACCACTTACCAATTCTGGAAGAGGACAAATATCTCCAGTATTCATATATAGCCCTTCCACCAGAATAAACCTTCGAGTTACACAGGCCTTACGAGGATTCTTCAGAGAAAATGTATGTTTCAGTACATATGAATTGTTCAACAACAAAAAATACAAACTTCTATTAAGATAACTATTTGTTTTGAAAAAAACTTTTATATCCCTAGTTGGATGTTAGTGTTTCAGCTCTTATAATCATATTAAGTGTCTTACAGTTGGCTATTTGGCTTTATTATTTTTAAAGTTTCTGTATTTAAGATTCTGTGCCTCTGTGTAACAAATCAGGGACTGAATAGCACCGATTCAGCTAAACTGCATACTTACACTAAGGGAATAAAATTCAGGACTGTATATTTTGAGACCAGGTCTCTACCACAGAGAGCAGAAATGCTCCTTTAGCTGTGAACAGCGTTCAGGGTGTACTTCCTCTTTGTCATGAAAAGATAAGTGGAAACAGTGCAGTTTAAAGACTTGTAGGCTTTTCAGCATAAGGTCACTGCAGTCAGTTTCAACTCAACAGAATCCTGTTACAAGGGCCCTTTTATAACATACCTCAAATATATTCTTATAGATTATGAGGCCAGAAGGAACCACTGTGATCATCTAGTCTGACCTCCTGAGTAACAAAGGCCCTAGGACTTCCCTGAATTAGTTCCTGTTTGAACTCTCTCTTTTAGAAAGACATCAATTCTTGATTTACAAATTTCCAATGATGGAAGAATCTCTCACAATGCTCAGTAAATTGCTCTAATGGTAGATATATCCTCACAGTTAATATGCACCTTACATCGAGACTGGATTTGTATACCTTTACCTATTAGATTGAAGAGCTCTCTTATCAAAGTGCTGTTCCCTATGTAGGTACAGTAAAAGCTGTGTTATCTGGCCCTGTACCAACTGAAAAGATCTATAAACCGGCATTCCTAATCTTCATAGAAAGTCCGGTTTATAGTTCGGTTGGTGCAGGGCCAGCAGGCTCGCTACCGGGGTCCGTGTGGTTCCCCAGCTCCGTGTTCGGAGTGCGAGAGGGGGATCAGGAGGGGTTTCTGGGTGTTGGGGCACAGGAGGGACACTTACTTCGGGTAAGTCCCCGCAAGTGGCAACACGTCCCAGCTGCTCCTAGGCAGACGCGCGGCGGACAGCTCTGCATGCTGCCTCTGCTTACAGGCGCCGCCCCTGCAGCTCCCTTTGGCTGTGGTTCCCAGCCAATGGGATTTGCGGAACCAGCGCTTACGGCAGGGGCAGCATTCAGAGCTGCCTGCTGTGCCTCCGCCTAGGAGCAGCAGGGACAGGTCGCTGCTTGCAGGGGGCCGCCTGAGGTAAGCGCCCCCTGGATCTGGCACCCTACATCTCCTCCCGTGCCCCAACCCCCTGCCCAGAGCACCCTCCCGCATGCAAACTCCCTCCCAGAGCCCATGCCCTGCACCCCCTCCTGTGACCCAACCCCTAGCCCCACACCCCCTTCCAGAGACTGTGCCCTGCACCCAAACTCCCTCCCTCCCTCTTAGTTAACTGGCATTTTTCACTTACCGGGACCCCCCATTTCCCCAACATGCCAGATTAAAAAAAGGTTTTACTGTACTTATAGACCCATCAAGTTACCCCTTACATTTCTCTTTGATAAGCTAAACAGATCAAACTCCTTGAGTCTTGCCTATAAGGCATGTTTTCCAATTCTTTAATCATTTTCCTGGCCCTTTTCTGAATCCTTTCCAATTTACCAACATCCTTCTGGAAGTGTGTACATCAGAACCAGACAGTATTCCAGCAGTGGTCACACCAGTGCCAAAAGCATACGCTACCTATCCTCTTTACTCCTACTCACAGTTCCCCTGTTTATACATTCAAGGATTCCATTCGCCCTTTTGGCTACAGCATCACATTGGAAACTAACGTTCAGCTGATTATCCACAAGGACCCTCAAGTCTTTTCAGCGTCACTGCTTCTCAGGATAGAGTCCCTCATCCGGTAAGCATAGCCTGCATTTTTTTCCCCTAGATGTAGGATGTTATATTTGGCTGTATTGACACACACTGTTTGCTTTGGTCCAGCTTACACCAAGTGATCCATGTTGCCTCTGTATCAATGACCTATCCTCTTCATTATTTACTACTCCCCCAATCTAGGTATCATCCGCAAACTATCACTCAAAGCTATATTTTCTTCCAGATTATTGATAAAAACGTTACATAGCACAGGGCCAAGAACTGATCCTTGTGGGACCTGACACGCCTACTCAATGATTTCCCATTTACAGTACCTGCTGAGACCTAATCAGCCATTTTTAAATCAAGTGTGTGTGCCATGTTAATTTTGCATGGTTCTAGTTTCTTAATCAAAATGTCATGCAGCCCAAGTCAAATGCTTTACAGAAGTGTTAGAATAGTCTATCAACACTATTTCCTCTATTAACTAAACATGTAACCCCAAAAAAGGTAAGACATTTTTTCATAAACCCATATTGATCAGTAATTAATTATATTACTCGCCTTTAATTCTTCAGGATTAATGTCACACTGACTGGCCTATAATTACCCAAGTCATCCTGTTTACCCTTTAATATTGGCACAACATTAACCTTCTTCCAGTCTTCTAGAATTTCATCAGTACTCCAAGACTTATTAAAAAAATAAATAAATAAAAAATAAAACCCAACATCAACAGTCTAAAGAGCCCTTTGGCCAGTTCTTTTAAAACTCTCAGATGAAAGTTAACTGGACCTGCTGATTTAAAGAGGTCTAGCTTTCGCAGCTGCTGTTTAATATCCTCCCAAGTTACTGCTTGAATGGAAGCATTTCATCATCATATTTGGCTCTAATGATAGTTTTTATAAAGAGGGAGCATGTGAAGAGTACATGAGGAAAACCATCTCACCTCTTCTATCGTTCTGGCCTATAATTATTTATTTATAAAGTTAGGTCTGTTCTAACAGTTTTGGTACGGATTTACTTATAGTGGTTTGGAAACTGATAGTTAATCAGTGTCACCCCTAGGATGGGGCAGTTACACAGATTTCAAAATAAAAGTGTAAGGTACAAAAAACTGCATTTAAATCACAAGCCCTTAGTGACCACCTCCGTCACCTACTCTTAATACAATTATGGTAAGCGAACACAGCAGCCAAATCCATTTTAACTATATAAGCAAAATGAAGCATTCAGCAGGGATTTATATAAAACAAATAGACTACGAGTACTGGATCTATTCAAATATAGAACCTACTTAAGAAGGGCAAAAGACTACAAAGAAATTTTACCTTTTGATCTTCAATCTCTTGTTCTTTCAGAAGTCGCTCAAGGTCAGCCATATCATTATGTTTAAATAACTTAACGTTACTTCGAGATGCCTGTAATCCTTTCTGAATAGCAAAGCAGGCAGCTTCATCTCTATAAAACGGAGAATACTCTTTCATTTTGCACTTGGTTTGTTAATCACTTTTAAATAACAGCATAGGTCAATTACGTTTTTAGGCCTGCTTTACTTTTAAACTGCCTTGTATACTTATGTGTATAAATAAAATCTATGTTTTATTACACACAACTTTAAATAATTTAAAATTGGTTTCTAACACCTGTTATCCTCTGCGGATATGTGGAGACATCTTTACACTTTCTAAAATGTACATTTCACAACTAGTTTCTCTCTAAAGCAACGATCAGTGCACAGAAATCATACTAAAGTATTTTCTGGTTTCCAAATTATACTGAACTGTTCATATGAAATCACAACAAATATATGTAATTAACTATTTCCATTGAGAAGCCATTTTATGTCCCTGCATCTAGGATGACTATCCGGCTTATTCTGTAGTTACCTATTTTTCATTGTGGCAGTTAAGGCTGGCATAATTCCCAAGACCAACATTCCATCAATAGGGGTATTATACTCCTACAATTATCCATTGATTCAAGTCTGAGGATGTGCCTGACCTCTCTTACCAGTCTTAAGAGTACTCATACTCATTCTTCCTCTTTTATTTCACCCTATGGGGAGCATTTGTCACAGTTTTCCAGGCCTGGTAAGCCATTTCTTCAGACTTAAAGATGAATATGTAATTCTTCCCCAACTAAGTTATGGTTTTTGGTAATTTCTTAATTGGATATACCCAGAATTCCTTTTGAAGTTGGAAATCCCTCCTTCTGCACATACTGAACAATAGTCATTTAAATTTTCAAACATCCAATTCATAACATGATGCTATGAATACCCCTTTTTTGTCAGTGATAAATACTGTGTGCTACTGAAGCAGAGACTCTTAGGGTACATTTATACTTAAGGCAGCGTGCAAGGTACAGACACCACATTCCCAGGCAGCATGGGTACAAACAGCAATGTAGATAGTGAGAGACATCTTAGGCAAGTAGGGTGCCCTACATTCCTGAAGCCTTAGGTCATATTTCCTACACAGGCTCTCTACATGCCCAAGCAGTGCCTCTTCCTTGCCAAAGCCTTTCCTGGCTACAGTGAAAGGCTTTGGCAGCTCTGCCGCACGTAGCTACATGCTGCAGTGACAAACAGGGATGCAGCCTGACTCACTGCAGCGTGCAGCTACACATATGGTGCCCATACTTTATACACCACAGTAAGTATAGATTATAGCCTTACTGCAAAAAGAATAAATATGCATGAATTCAGCATATCAAGCTTAAAATATTCTGGTCACTCAATGCAGTGCATTTTAATTTGCTTTAATTTAAAATGTGAATACACAAACTGCAGCTTTTATTAAAAAGTCAAGAGAAACAAGTTAGGGAATGCAGCCTTAACCATGAGTCTACTGCTACTTATTGCATGGGTTTTTGTTCTCGCAGAATACAATCTAAGTTAAATACAGCCTATTTTCTCATCACAAAGTGGGATACATTTCTTTGGAGGAAAGAGGTTAGGTCTGAAGCTTTTCTGTTTATCCAGCAGAACCTTTCTATTGTAGCTTTGTGGTTGCAGAAGCATTTTGCATGATAGGAGAGGCAAGATTTACTAACTCCCAAAGAAAGCATTCAGCTAGTAAGCACTTTTTCTTCATTAACTTTGAAGTGTTTTGTTTTGTTATTTTAGACATTTGATACCAATTTTGTCAACTGCTCTCCATACTATTGCAATAATTGCTTGTCAGATTGTCATCAACTCATTTTAATTGACAGTGTGAGTGAGGTAATTTGAAAGTAACCATAAGTTGTCAGCAGTATTTAATACAATAACTTCCAAAGATTTCTATAAACTAGTTATTTTTGCCCATAACAAGAACAAATGTTATCACTTATAAGCTTAGACTCTCTACACATCAACTTAATGCATTTTTAAGCATGCTAGAATCACAAAGATAGTACATTTGGGTCCTGACTTCTTATCAGATGCAGTTAGCTCTATAACTAAAGTTTCAAATTTTTTGCAATGTACCAGGTTTAAAGATTTAGGTTTTCTAGACCATCTAGAGATTTTTTTCCTTTAAGCACTGTGTGCAAACCATTATGCATCAGGCATCACTGCTTCAAAGCAATGTTTAAAAAGCATACCCGAGTCTAAAGCACTGTTTTAAAATAGTTTACCTAGTAAATGGGTTTTTTTCTAAAGTTGAGTATGTTTTAGGTAGAAATTAAGATAGGCATGGAACTGGTTACTTTTTAAAAGTGTCAATCGATTTTTAGAGTAGAACTACATGTTCAAAGTTAAAATTGAAGCAAGCTGATTTTGTTTTAGAAGATAAAGATTGCAAATTCCTTGAGGTAATGTACTCATCATCCTATTTCTCTGTAAAACATCACATGCCACAATGGTGATCTGCAAATAATTTCGTAAGTTTCTATCAGAAGTGTAGTTTGTGGTACAACCCTTTTTTTTTTTTTTTTTGGTAAAGAGGGAAAGTAAGTGATTGCCATAATGCAATATAGGTAAGTGTAGCTTGAAATGTCACAGGGAAACCAGAAGGCAGTAGAAATATTTCTGAAAGTTATTTTATTTTTATTTAATATTCAAGTCTCTTCGGAATGAGTTCAGTACCTCACAGAAGCTTGCCTTCAAGCTGCTCCATTCAATCTTGCTTATGATTAAAATTCTTGCTCTGTCACAGTATTAGTTCTTTCAAAGATAATATTAGTCTTATGATAATTTTTGGCATGACAGAGCATCTGAATATCTAAGTATAAAGTGACCTATAGCCCCACTATCTGAGAAAGCATGTACCTGAGTTCTCACCTTCCATAGACAATTCAGGATTTAGACTGGCATGAGTGTTGTCAGACTTAATTTGTCAATCTGGGCTGGCCTCTCTCTCCCCTGACCCTTCTAACAGTTATGAAGGCATCAGTGCCCTGCAGGCAAGGCAGAAAAACCTGCCCATCTCAAATGAGTTGCCAACGACACTGCACAATGGCTAATAGAGGAAAATTAACCACTGCAACCTTGCTATTCCTTGCATACATGGGGACATGTGTTCCCTCTTTAGGTGGCAATCATTGCCAAAGTCTGATTTTCTTGGGTAACAGCAACAACTGAAAGCTAGCAAATTTGGTCTGAAGAACAAATCAGAAGAGATAGGAGTTTTAGGCCCACTGATCAGTTTACATGTTAAATATTGTTATACAAACAAGGTTAAATTGCTCTACAAAGTGGTTTTATTAAAGTTTTTCTTTTATTCTTAGGACATTTAAACTTTTTCATTTTAATCCTGTCTGACTTTCAACCTACTGATCAAGCTTAAACCATTTCATGACAGCTTCTATTCATTGTAGACATTCAACTTTAGAAATATGTTCCAGATTCTCCTCTCTGTTCAGGCTGCTTTGCAGTGTGCAGCTGACAAGAAGTGGCTCTCCTGCAGTTGGCTATGCCATATTTAGGATCATCCCTGTGGGGCACAAGACCGTCTAGTGGCACAGAGTTGGTTTACAACTTCCCCACCATGACCCATTGAGTTCACCAGTAGGTGATGCCACGTAAAGTGAGTTTCAAAATGTTCTACTTTAAGCCAGGGGAATTGCTTAATACACAGCCAGCCCAAATAACCATCTTTGCATCCCTCCTTCTAAACTGCACTGTACGCTTCTCAGGAACAATTGAACATTAAATGTACAAATCTATGTGGAGATGCAGTTATCTGGCTACAGAATACCAGGGACTTTTGAACACACACAATCAAGGAGTTCTTCAAGCCCCCCCTCCCCCAACAGAAATTTTACTCTGGGATCTCTGCAAGATAAGTGTTACTTACACAAACACTATGTCCCCTCGCTTTGAATATGCTGGAATAGCACTGGCAATTGTGGCAAATCCATATGAGTATATAATAGATTCCTCTGTCCTCATAAATTTTGCTAGTCGATCTTCCAATTCCAAGTGTACATCTGAGGGAAAAAAAATAAAATTCTTAGACAGTTAAATTGTTCTGCTTTTGTCGCAGAATGGCTTAACAGTTTGTACTCAGAAATGTAACACAGCCATGTATTGAAACAGAAATTTGCTAAGGAAGAGTGCAATTGTTTACCTCTAGTAACAGTGTCACAGTAAATGAATCACAAAACACCAAAGCTGATGAATCCATCCCTGATGGGCATTGAGTGGTGTTTGTCAAATTCAAGCATCAGAAGTTCTAATAGTTGTCAAACCATATACTGAAATATTTTTAAGTGTTACATATTTGTAGAGCTAATATGCTTGTGTACTCAGAATAGCAATGAGAATTTCCTTACACTTAGACTGTAAACACCATGGGGCACGGACTGCCTTTTTGTTCTGTTTGTACAGCGCCTAGCGCAATGAGGCCCTGGTCCATGACTGGGGTTCCTAGCTGCTACTGCAGAGCAAACAGTAATAAGCAACGCAAATTCCAGCAATTAACTTAATCCTGGCTGGCTGAACTTCTGTCCATCCTAACTCAGAAAAATCAACAAAACCCAATATACTTGCCCAACACTGCACTGAAGCTTATGCCTTATTGCTTTGTTTTTACATGAACAGAGAAAAAGTGAAAAAAGGTAGACCATTCAGTAGTCTACAAACATTCTACTGCCCCAAGACTGATGTGTCTGTTATGGTATCAACGTTAAAGATGCAGGTTTTCAGATTTAAGAAAAAAAAGAAAAAAGAAAAAAACCAAACAGGAATTGCAGCAAGATCCTGGATTTGACCCATGATCTCCACGTCATGTGAACCACAAATATATACCATTTCCCAGAAGTGTATTTCTACTAGAGGCCTCATCTGGAATACTGTGTCCAGTTTTGGGCCCCACACTACAAGAAGGATGTGGAAAAATTGGGAAAAGTCCAGCGGAGGGCAACAAAAATGATTAGGGGACTGGAACACATGACTTATGAGGAGAGGCTGAGGGAACTGGGGATGTTTAGTCTTCAGAAGAGAAGAATGAGGGGGGATTTGATAGCTGCTTTCAACTACCTGAAAGGGGGTTCTAAAGAGGATGGATGTAGACTGTTCTCAGTAGAAGCAGATGACAGAACAAGGAGTAATGGTCTCAAGTTGCAGTGGGGGAGATTTAGGTTAGATATTAGGAAAAACTTTCACTAGAAGGGTGGTGAAACACTGGAATGCATTACCTAGGGAGGTGGTGGAATCTCCTTCCTTAGAAGTTTTTAAGGTCAGGCTTGACAAAGCCCTGGCTGGGATGATTTAATTGGGGATCGGTCCTGCTTTGAGCAGGGGGTTGGACTAGGTGACCTCCTGAGGTCCCTTCCAACCCTGATATTCTATGATTCTAAGTATATGTATATATTACTCTTTGCATATAATAGGTCTTCCCACTATAACCCTCATCCACGTGATCTGGAGCCATTTTATCCAGTCCTTTCAATACTTTAGAAACTGGAAGCCTTGGTCTACCACACCTCAATTTGCCTAGAGTATCACTGGTGCAAATAACCAGCTTTTAGTCTAAAATTCAATTTTTAACCACAAACCCTTTGTCAAAAAAAAGTTATTTCTGGCACTTAGAACCTACACTGATCAACATCTTCCAAATGGAGACAGCTGGAGTACCTCCCTAATGTAAGGGGACTGTTGTCCCCTTACTAAGGCTCAGTGGGGGTGTTTTGGTTGGCTAGCTCCCAGTATCAAAAGAAAGGGGAAGAGTCGATGGAAAATCAGGACCCTGAGACTAACAGTCCCCAGGAACGATGAGGAGAGGCCAATGCTCCTGGTCAGTCTGACTGACAGGGCGGTCAGGCTAATCAGGAAGTCAGGAGGCCAGGGTGGGTCCCATCCTCCGTGTGAGCTGGAATTGGCGGGGTCAAACAGAGAGCAGGGGCCCAAGCTGAGCTGTGCCAGCCAGGGGGGCCAGAGATACAGCCCAGAGTGAGCAGATCCTGTGCTGGGAGCAGAGTTGCAGCCACAGAGCCAGAGAAGCAGTCCAGGAGGCTGGAGGCAGAGCAGCAGAATCAGTGCTGAGGAAGGGTGGAGCTAGGGCTGGAGCCAGGTGTGGTGAGCAACTGGGGCCAGCCAAGGAGGAACCCTGGGCAAAGGGCCCAGCACAGAAATACACCCCCAGCCAAGGGTCCTTGCAGGCCAGACTGGGAAGGGGATCTTAACCTGATGGGGGGCTGATGCTAGGAAGAAGGGTCCAACCACCTAAAGCCCGGAGGTGTGTGGCCACCACCAGAGCAAGTGTCCAATCCACAGCATCCCTGCAGCACAGCCAGAACCTGAGAAGGCGGCCTGGGACCTGCAAGAAACAGACTGTGAACTGCCCTGACATTCCAGAGACACTGTTTGTGACGTTCCCTGCCACAGAGCTGGGTGATGTGTTTTCCTTTAATCTTTCCCATTTTTCCTTATTCTTTTTTTAATTAATTGTTGATTAAATAACTTGCATTTGCTTTAGATTGTATGTAATATCAGTGGGTCAGGGAAGTGCCCAGTGCAGAGACAGTACCCTGGAGTGGGGACACCCTTGCCCCTGTCCTATATGACCGCAGCAGGGTTGGGGGTCGAGCCCCCCAGGAATCCTGGGCCCAGCCTTGTTGGGGTTACGAGGACTCTTCCAGACAGAAGAGTGGAAGGGAAGTCCTCAAGGGCAGGGAGGCCTCTGGGTAAAGGAAGTAGAAGCAAGGACTCAGATCCTTTCACTAGCCCACCTCACTGGGGTTGTGCAGAAGCCAGGAAAGTTCCCCACAATACAAAGCATGTGCAACTTAATCTTGTGGGGGCCCCTGTGGCATGGGGCCCTGGGCTGTTGCTCTGCTTGCTATACCCTAATGCTGGTCCTCGCTTTTATATGCAGAAAAACAGTTGTTGTGGCACATGTGGGCTGTGGAGTTTTTAATAGCATGTTGGTGGGGGCCTCAGAAAGAGAAAGGTTGAAAACCCCTGGTCTAGAGGGGAAAAAAAAAGCTTTCTAGAGAGGTGTATGTGGATGACTTATGCCTTTCAATAAAAATACTTTATCTGAAAGCTCAGAACATCAGGCAGCTATCTGGGGAATGAGGGAGAGAAGACTACATCTATAGATTTACTAAGCTTTAATTGATAGATACAAACACCACACACACAGTGAAGGGGCTCTATATACAGAAAACATTGTTATTTGCAGCAACCAGGAAGTGAATATAATCAGTTTCTCATTTAAAAAACTTAATACTTGACAATCATGATAAGTTACAAAAGTGTTGCCAATATATAAGAGTCCGAACACTCAGGTCTGCTAGAGGTGGGTAGTGAGACTACTGCAATGAGTAAGAAATCTGTAGCACACCCAAAGTATACACAGCACCAAAAACGAGAATGAATTTTATATAATACAAACAGAATACGGCTTAACACAAAAAGTAAGACCAGCAGGACTCTATTCATGATCCTGAAAAGCTCAAGTCCAGAGAAAGCCAGGAACCTAGTCTGGGACCTAGCCAGAAAGTTGACTGAACAGATGAAGCTGAAATTGAACAGTCGCTGACTTCTCAATCTCCTTGCCTAGGTCTGAGATTGGGTGATAATGTGAAGGTATATCACACACAAGCATTAATAGTGAAGGGACATCACAGATATATACCACTTTCCTTGAGAAACCAGGACATTCAGATCCCCAAAGAACCCAGAAGATCACAGACAGTGACCAAATCAAATGCAAAATATACAGCCACCAGTTAGAAGCCCATGATTCTCATATTGAAGAGGACTAGAGACACCAGCCTGGAGCCTCTCATTCACAAAACACCCCAACTTGTCTCCACAATCCATTTGAAGAAATTACTAAGAAGTGAGAGAGACTGAAACAGACACTTAACTAACCAAGAGTTAGTCTGGCCTCAGCCATAAACAATGCAAAGAACATTAGCCCTGGTCTACACTAGGAGTTGAGGTCGAATTTAGCAGCGTTAAATCGATTTAACCCTGCACCCGTCCACACGACAAAGACCTTTTTTCGACTTAAACGGCTCTTAATCGATTTCTTTACTCCACCCCTGACAAGGGGATTAGTGCTGAAATCGGCCTTGCCGGGTCGAATTTGGGGTAGTGTGGATGCAATTCGACAGTATTGGCCTTCAGGAGCTATCCCAGAGTGCTCCATTGTGACTGCTCTGGACAGCACTCTCAACTCAGATGCACTGGCCAGGTAGACAGGAAAAGGCCTGTGAACTTTTGAATCTCATTTCCTGTTTGGCCAGCGTGGCAAGCTGCAGGTGAGCGCACAGCTCATCAGCAGAGGTGACCATGATGGAGTCCCAGAATCACAAAAGAGCTCCAGCATGGACCAAACGGGAGGTACGGGATCTGATTGCTGTATGGGGAGAGGAATCCGTGCTATCAGAACTCCATTCCCGCTTTCAAAATGCCAAAACATTTGTCAAAATCTCCCAGAGCATGAAGGACAGAGGCCATAACAGGGACCTGAAGCAGTGCCGCGTGAAACTTAAGGAGCTGAGGCAAGCCTACCAGAAAACCAGAGAGGCAAATGGCCGCTCCGGGTCAGAGCCCCAAACATGCCGCTTCTATGATAAGCTGCATGTCATTTTAGGGGGTTCAGTCACCACTACCCTAACAGTGTGCTTGGACTCAGTCAATGGAGAGGGAGGCAACATGGAAGCAAGTTTTGGGGACGAGGAAGATGATGATGATGAGGCTGTAGATAGCTCACAGCAAGCAAGCGGAGAAACCAGTTTTCTAGACAGCCAGGAACTGTTTCTCACCATGGACCTGGAGCCAGTACCCCCCGAACCCACTCAAGGCTGTCTCCTGGACCCGCCAGGTGGAGAATGGATCTCTGGTGAGTGTACCTTTTTAACTAGTATACATGGTTTAAAAGCAAGCGTGTTTAATGATTAATTTGCCCTGGCATTCGTGGCCAGTACAGCTACTGGAAAAGTCTGTTAACATGTCTGGGGATGGAGTGGAAATCCTCCAGGGACATCTCCATAAAACTCTCCTGGATGTACTCCCAAAGCCTTTGCAAAAGGTTTCTGGGGAGGGCATCCTTATTCTGTCCACCATGGTAGGATACTTTACCACGCCAGGCCAATAGCAAGTAGTCAGGAATCATTGCAAAACAAAGCATTGCAGCGTATGTTTGCTGGCGTTCAAACAACATCCATTCTTTATCTCTCTGTTTTATCCTCAGGAGAGTGATATCATTCATGGTCACCTGGTTGAAATAGGGTGCTTTTCTTAAGGGACATTCAGAGGTGCCTGTCCCTGCTGGGCTGTTTGCCTGTGGCTGAACAGAAATGTTCCCAGCTGTTAGCCACGCGGTGGTGGGAGGGGGGAGGGGTTAGCCCACGTGGTGGGTAGAGGCAAAATGCGACCTTGTAATGAAAGCACATGTGCTATGTATGCAATGTTAACAGCAAGGTTCACCGTGAAAGAGCGTACCCATTGTTCTATAAAATGTGTCTTTTTAAATACCACTGTCCCTTTGTTTCCTCCACCAGCTGCATGTGTTTCAAGGATCACAGGACCTTCTCCTTCCCAGAGGCTAGCGAAGATTAGAAGGAGGAAAAAAAAAAAAAGCACTTGCGATGAAATGTTCTCTGAGCTCATGCTGTCCTCCCACACTGACAGAGCACAGGAAAATACGTGGAGGTAGACAATGTCAGAGTGCAGGAAAGCACAAAATGAACGCGAGGAGAGGTGGCGGGCTGCAGAGAGTAGGTGGCGGGCTGAAGATGAAAGGTGGCGGCAGCGTGATGACAGGAGGCAGGATTCAACGCTGAGGCTGCTGGAGGATCAAACTAATATGCTCCAGTGTATGGCTGAGCTGCAGGAAAGGCAGCTGGAGCACAGACTGCCGCTACAGCCCCTGTGTAACAAATCGCCCTCCTCCCAAGTTCTGTAGCCTTCTCACCCAGATGCCCAAGAACGTAGTGGGGGGGGGGGGCCTCCGGCCACTCCACCCCAGAGGATTGCCCAAGCAACAGAAGGCTGGCATTCAATAAGTTTTAAAATGCTGTGTGGCCTTGTCCTTCCCTCCTCCACCACCCCACTCGGTGCTTTCCTCCTCCACTACCCCTCCCGGGCTACTTTGGCAGTTATCCCCCATTCGGGTGACAAATTAATAAAGAATGCATGAACGTGAAGCAACGACTATTGCTTCTGCAAGCGGTGATCGAAGGGGGGATGGGAGGGTGGTTAGCTTACAGGGAAGTAGAGTGAACGGGGGGGGGGGGGGGGGAGGGAAGGGTCATCAAGGAGAAACAAACAGAACTTTCACACCATAGCCTGGCCAGTCATGAAACTGGTTTTCAAAGCTTCTCTGATGCGCACTGTGCCCTCCTGTGCTCTTCTAACCGCCCTGGTGTCTGGCTGCGCGTAACTAGCGGCCAGGCAATTTGCCTCAACCTCCCACCCCACCATAAACGTCTCCCCCTTACTCTCACAGATATTGTGGCGTGCACAGCAAGCAGCAATAACAGTGGGAATATTGGTCTCGCTGAGGTCTAAGCGAGTCAGTAAACAGCGCCAGTGCACTTTTAAACGTCCAAATGCACATTCTACCACCTTTCTGCGCTTGCTCAGCCTGTAGTTGAACAGCTCCTGACTACTGTCCAGGCTGCCTGTGTACGGCTTCATGAGCCATGGCATTAAGGGGTAGGCTGGGTCCCCAAGGATACATATAGGCATTTCAACATCCCCAACAGTTATTTTCTGGTCTGGGAATAAAGTCCCTTCCTGCAGCTTTTGAAACAGACCAGAGTTCCTGAAGATGCGAGCGTCATGTACCTTTCCCGGCCATCCCACGTTGATGTTGGTGAAACGTCCCTTGTGATTCACCAGTGCTTGCAGCATTATTGAAAAGTACCCCTTGCGGTTTATGTACTCGGTGGCTTGGTGCTCCGGTGCCAAGATAGGGATATGGGTTCCGTCTATGGCCCCACCACAGTTAGGGAATCCCATTGCAGCAATGACCTGCACAGCAATGACCTCCACTATGACCTGCACATTTTCCAGGGTCACTACCCTTGATATCAGCAGACCTTCGATTGCGTTGGCTACTTGCATCACAGCAGCCCCCACAGTAGATTTGCCCACTCCAAATTGATTCCCGACTGACCGGTAGCTGTCCGGCGTTGTAAGCTTCCACAGGGCTTATCATAAATATAAAGGGAAGGGTAAACCCCTTTAAAATCCCTCCTGGCCAGAGGAAAAATCCCCTTACCTGTAAAGGGTTAAGAAGCTAAAGGTAACCTTGCTGGCACCTGACCAAAACGACCAATGAGGAGACAAGATACTTTCAAAAGCTGGGAGGAGGGAGAAAAACAAAGGGTCTGTGTCTGTCTGTATAATGCTTTTGCCGGGGACAGAACAGGAATAGAGTCTTAGAACTTAGTAAGTAATCTAGCTAGGTATGTGTTAGATTATGATTTCTTTAAATGGCTGAGAAAATAGCTGTGAATAGAATGAATATTCCTGTCTGTGTGTCTTTTTTGTAACTTAAGGTTTTACCTAGAGGGATTCTCTAGGTTTTGAATCTAATTACCCTGTAAGGTATTCACCATCCTGATTTTACAGAGGTGATTTTTTTTTTATTTCTGTTAAAGTCTTCTTGTAAGGAAACTGAAGGCTTTTTCATTGTTCTCAGATCCAAGGGTTTGGATCTGTGGTCACCTATGCAAATTGGTGAGGATTTTTACCAAACCTTCCCCAGGAAGTGGGGTGCAAGGGTTGGGAGGACTTTGGGGGGAAAGACTTTTCCAAACTACGTTTTTTCAGGAACCCAGATAAAGTTTGGTGGTAGCAGTGGAAGTCCAAGGGTAAAATAGTTTGTACCCTGGGGAAGGTTTAACCTAAGCTGGTAAAAGTAAGCTTAGAAGGTTTTCATGCAGGTCCCCACATCTGTATCCTAGAGTTCAGAGTGGGGAAGGAACCTTGACAGGGCTATTGCCACTCGCTTCTCAACTGTGAGGGCTGCTCTCATCTTGGTATTCATGCGCTTCAGGGAGGGGAAAGCAAGTCACAAAAGGTCCATGAAAGTGCCCTTACGTATGCGAAAGTTTTGCAGCCACTGGGAATCATCCCAGACCTGCAACACTATGCGGTCCCTCCAGTCTGTGCTTGTTTCCTGGGCCCAGAATCGGCGTTCCACGGCATGAACCTGCCCCATTACAGCACCATGATGCCCACATTGCCAGGGCCCGTGCTTTGAGAGAAGTCTGTGTCCATGTCCTCATCACTCTCGTCACCACGCTGATATCGCTTACTAGCCCGGTTTCGCTTTGGCAGGTTCTAGTGCTTCATATACTGCTGGATAATGCACGTGGGTTTAATGTGCTCCTAATTGCCAAAGTGATCTGAGTGGGCTCCATGCTTGCTGTGGTATGGCGTCTGCATGGAAAAAAGGCGCGGAACGATCGTCAGAGCAATGGCAGACAAAGAGAGGGGCAACTGACAACATGGCTTACAGGGAATTAAAATCAACGAAGGGGGTGGCTTTACATCAAGGAGAAACAAAAACAACTGTCACACAGAATGGCCCCCTCAAGGATTGAACTCAAAACCTTGGGTTTAGCAGGCCCATGCTCAACCTACTGAGCTATCCCTCCCGCCTGTATTCCAGGCAGGACTGACTCTCCATTAAACTTTTCAAGGTGCCCCTGATAAACCTCACCGAAACGATTGTTGGCCGTTGATTTCAAGGAAGGAGGGAGAGGGGAGCAAATGAATACAAAACAAATCTGGTCTATTTCTTGTTTTGATCCATTCCATCTATCTTTTACATCTTTGGCTGGCAGCAGACGGTGCAGTAGGACTGCCAGCCATCCTCATCTCCTGGCTGCTTGGCAGAAGATGGTGCAATACGACTGCCGGCGGGACTAAAGAGAATGACCTGGTCGAGTCACTCCTATTTCAGTCCCTGAGCCCACGTCTGCCCAGGCGCTCCTGACCGATCTTACCGAGGCAGCCAAGAGCACCTAGGACATGATGACGACGGTTATCAGGCCTATTGCACTGTCTGCTGCTACAAGGCAATGAGCTACTGCTGTGTAGCAATGCAGTACCGCGTCTGCCAGCACCCAGGAGATGTACAGTGACAGTGAGCTGAGCGGGGTCCAGGCTTGCCATGGTATGGCGTCTGCACAGGTAACCCAGGAAAAAAGGCGCAAAACGATTGTCTGCCATTACTTTCATGGAGGGAGTGAGGGAGGACCTGACATGTACCCAGAACCACCCACAACAATGTTTTTGCCCCACTAGGCATTAGGACCTCAACCCAGAATTCCAATGGGTGGCAGAGACTGTGGGATAGCTACCCACAGTGCAACGCTCCGGAAGTCGATGCTAGCCTTGGTACTGTGGAAGCATTCTGTTGAGTTAATGCACTTAGAGCATTTTGTGTGGGGATACACACAATCCACTATATAAAACGATTTCTAAAAAACTGACTTCTATAAATTCGACCTAATTTCGTAGCGTAGACATACCCTTAGACTCAATCATAGCTTGCCTGCATATCGGCACAAATTCCACATACAAGATATCTCCTCTAAAGTCTTCGAGCAAGTTTTTTGAAGTCCCAGAAATCACCACTGAACTAGTGACTCCTGGACACAGGGCTGCCAATATATGGTGAGGAAGTCAAGGAATCAAAAGCATCCATAAATGCTCACTAGTAACTATTATTAGATGGCTATCACCTTGGTTGGAGAGGCAGATCAGATATGTTGTGACATTAATGAACAAAGTCTGCAGGATTAAGTCTCAAAGGCTGCAATACAACAATCTTGTTCTAGCAGATATGAAATATTTATCAAATTTAAACACAAAGTGATTGCCTGACCACTCAATAGGGCTGACCTGACTAAATGAAATATCTAAACCAGCCTTCTGGAGAAATCAAACATATGGTTGACGCCAAGGGAGCTCTCTACAACCATCTCGGTTAACAAAAGAATCCATGACTCCCAGGGAGTGACATGAAAGCTCACAAGACAAGACAACATTTTAAGCCTGTAACTATCCTGCCCTTTACGTCCGAGTAGAGACAGCAAGGGAATAATAAATGCCATAATTCTGTAATGAAATATTAGAAAAGCTAGTTTCACAACTAAGCTGATTATAAATAAAAAAACAAAAACAAAAAACAAAAAAACAACCTTCACATTGAGATTTGTCACAACTAGAACTCTTCCCACCACAAAAAGTCTTAATGTTTCTTGTAGAGGATATTTCATTCTGAATACAGTATTATACAAATAAGACAAGTTTCATCATTAGAATTTTAAAATATACAGAAGTCAGACTGCCCTCTTGTGGTCTATTTAGCATTTAATGAAGGAGTTTAAAGTGCATTTCTACTTCAACCATTTTAAACACACTTCCCAGTATGGCAAATTCCACAGCATTATAAACAAGTGAAATTTTGAAACATAAGGAAGCGTCTAAAGAGAAAAAAAGTATAGTAACAATTTACTTGACAAGTAATTTCTATATATCCTGGCTGTTACTGACGTTATGTATTAGAAGACAGTTGGGTAGCTAGTAGTAATGAAAATAGCTACTTTATTACATCTTTTAAAAACACTTAAATATTTCTCAGTCTTGACTGGATTGTGCATATTCCCTCTTTTAGACTCAAACCCATCATCATTTAATTGTACTTATTTGGACTCTAGTTTATCCACATTCTCTCTATGGTGCCCTAAACTCAATACATCAAATTCAGCATTATGACTTGGCTAAAGGATCTGTTAGATAGACTACGTGAGAAGCGCCTTTTGTTTAAACACTTGTTTAATTTAATTTTAACAATGATAAGCATCACAGATCATTAGCAATCATACCAAAAAGTCTGTTGTGTGCCAGCCATTCCCTGCATTGAGAAACAGACAGCGTACAGAGTACCTATTTTGGAAATACCTCAATATGAAAATCTTTAAAATAAGATGAATTAAAAGCATGTTAGTAATAGAAAGCAAAGTTATACTTACCAAAAGTGCCGTAAAACCCTCTAGGTCCACAAGTACCAACTCCGTACTTCCTCAAAGATGCCTGGGCTGCATTCTTTAGTGAAAACATTACATGAGAAACAACATTTAGCTTATTTCTACAATAATATATTCTGCACAATTCACATTGTCAATTTTACATAATTGTCAACATTGCTTTTCTTGTTCCATATAAGTTATATAGCCATAGAACCAAATGCAATTAAAATGTTGTACAACAACTAATTTTGTAAACTCATTTGCCAATGAGACTTTACTATTTTAATCAGGTATTTAGGCTTAGTTTACTGTATAACAATACTACACCGATGGTACACTGAGGAAAAAAGTACCTAGTAGGTACCAATAAGTTAACTTTAAAATCAAGCAACTATATACGATTCCATACCTACTGAAATATCAGCCATTTCAGTAGTACTGTTCTAGCTGAAGGACAAATTTATATTTCACAAAAAGGTAAAGATTATATTCTACTACCACCTCAGAAGTGTATTATTTACTTTGTCCTTTATTTCCTTCACACAAAGAAACTAAGGAAAGCTTTTCAAAAGCACCTTATGGAGTTACGCACCACTGCAAATCTCACTGAGACAACAGTTGCCTTGAGATGTTTAATTTAATAATAATGTAACAGTCACCTACTAATTTAAGAACTTTCATTTTGATGACAACCTATAGTAAATGTCACCCTATCTACTTTGGTATTTCACATAAGTAAACTATATTCCTTAAAACTTCAGGAGCATAAAGAGAACTAGCTAAACTCTCTCTCAAAATAAAGAAAAGGAGTACTTGTGGCACCTTAGAGACTAACCAATTTGAGCTCACAAAAGCTCATGCTCAAATAAATTGGTTAGTCGCTAAGGTGCCACAAGTACTCCTTTTCTTTTTGTGAATGCAGACTAACACGGCTGCTACTCTGAAACCTCTCAAAATAAAGTTTTCAAGCCGACACCATCCATCAATGACTGCACTATACTCAGCTATAAACTAGTTATAGTCTTCTCTGTTTTTATCAATATCAGTTGGGGAGAGTGCCTCTTCAACACCTGAGGAGAAGGAGGAAGTCACTTCTATCAGATTACCTCCTTTACAGTAAGAAAAGGAATATTAGATTAAACATTAATTGAAAAAATTATTCAGCTCTTGCAACAAGATTATATATAGTTCTGAATACAACCTGAACAAGTTATAAAAACTGATTTGACTTTGTCTTCTTATACAGAAAGCAGTTTGAATGGAATACTCAGGGCCATGAAAAGATCAAAGTTTAAGCGCATCGCCCCCTTTCATGCAAAGCATGGGCATGATCCTGTTAACACCTCAATATTTGGCACAATGCGTACTATTGTACCATGATTAGTCTCACTGAAGCCAGTGAGCGTACCGAGAGTAGCAAGCACTATGCCACAAAGAAAGATGTCCATAAACTCCTCTATCAGATGCCATTTAGAATCTCAAAGTTTTTCACTAAGTTTTTCTAGAAGATACTTCCTGAAGTGTTTTTAAACAATTCTCTCTGTAGTCTTTATTTTTGGTTACAAAATTTAAACTCTGTCACTTTTTCTAATCTGAAAGAATGACAGGGTAGATGAGGCTGTTTATTTCCCAAAGAATTCTGTTTGGTTGTGCTAAAATTGCTAGCCCATATAAAAGCAAGGATAATCAAGGAAGGGGAAAAAATTGATTATCTACCCAACTTTGGAAGAACTTACATATAGGGAATTGTCCTTTTCAAACCTATAAATGCCTCAGAATTGAACACAATTATGGATACAATTTTGTCACAGCAAAATTAGGTAAAATTCACGGAACAGTTATGGTAAAAACGGACAAAATCAGTGTATGGTCACTGCAGGGCTGAAGCCTGAGCCTGGGCACCCAGGGCTGAAGCCTGAGCCCCACCACCTGAGACTGAAGCCCCAGAAGTCACAGACATCTGTTAAAGTCACGGAATCTGTGACCAAACAGTATCTTATTTATAATACACAAACTACAATGATGCATATACTGCCATATTTAAATGTTGATTAAAGTTTTGCCATTTAAATTCCTAGCACTTTCACACTTTCAGTATACACTGGAAATAACTGAGGCATAGCACAAGTTATTACTATCCATTTATTTCATGTTGTTACCGGACTGCACTCATGTGGAAACACCTCACCCAAGAATACTTATTTAATATTTGCATATGGCTTTGAACATGTCTAAATATAAATGCTAAATGTTTTTAATTTTGGTAATTCCTATGAGGTAGGTATGTAAAGATCTTTTCTTTACAAATAAAGAAATGTAAGCAGAGGTGAAGTGACCTGCTCAAGGTCACATGGTAAGGCATCAGCAGAACCAGGCTTAGGATGTGATGTGGATGAAGACTACTACTATGCTAAGTGTTATAGAGAGAGTCATATTTTGAAGTCATCCCCAAACTCAAGATAAAATGCAATAGCACATTTTTAAAAATCCCTTTGTATATAACTGTGCAATCATATAACCCACTCACCTTTACTCTTTCGTTATCCAGAAGTCCAAGAAAGTTAAAGGATGCAAAATTTATACATTCCTTGCCGTTCACTATAATTTTATGACTTGGGGGGCTACAAAAATATAAAAACAGTGCCATAGTTAAAGTTAAATATTTGTCCATTTCATAATGGTCAACCAGTACATGGATTTTTTTTTTAAAAAACATAGTAAGATTAATTAAAACATGATTTCCCCCCCCATTCTGCCATGTTTTCAAAGTCTTAATTTTACTCTGAACCTAATGCCATGTCTACACTACCACTTATGTCGGCAAAACCTTATGTTGCTCGGGGGGCGGGGGGGGGGAGAGAAGAGAGGGAGGTTCACAACCTCGAGCGACACAAGTGGTAGTGTGTACAGTGCTATGTCAGCAGGAGAGCTTCTCCCACCGACATAGCTACCGCCGCTTGTTGGGGGTGGTTTAATTATGTAGATGGGAGAGCTCTCTCCTGTTGCCATAGAGTGGCCACACAAGATCTTACAACGGCACAGCTGCATCGGTACAGCTGAGGTGGTGTAAGCATTCTATGTAGACATAGCCTAAATACAATACAAACAGATATACTAACCACAGCATCTTGTCAAATTCCAGTTTGAAAATTATATTCTGCCTACCTAAAATCCCATCTCTTAAACTAAATGGAGTATTCTCCGAAGTTCTGTTCTGAACTGTTTAGGATTGCTGCTTGTTTAAATAATTGCTGGTTCATGTCACAAAGGTGATATATTTAAGTAATGGTTAAAACTTCTCCTTTGTATAATTTGCAAAATGCATTTGGGATCCTTTGGAATAAGAGATGCTATATATAAACAAAAGATAAAAGTGGGATTTAAAAGTTTTCCCTCCCACTTCGCTAACAAGAGTTAACTAAAAAACAATAGTTTCATCATAAAGCAAGATCACCCTTGCAAACACGTATGGAAAAAAGTTATAAAAATAAAAAGGCACCAAGTTTGTGCAGACACTGAACACAAGATGCTTTAGAATGCTTGGGAAATCTGACATGCTAGATTTCATTCTGTTTAATTCATAGAAGTTACAGTAATTCCAGGAACTGTTTTTGCTAGGAGTCAGCCAGCCAAAGAACCAGGATTTGGAAATAAAAATCAAGCAATGACGACAAAAAATAGTGCAGACAAAAATGTGACCAGAGCAAAATGTTCAGCAAAATCTAGAACAAGCAGCCTGTAACCAGGAGAATAATGAAATCTTTTACACTGCAAGCATTTTACCAGACACCTTTACTGAAGCAATGAAAAAATCTGATTATTTAAGAGTTTGCATTAGCACTAGCTAACTCAGTTTGACTTGCTTTTCCTAAATTTAGGCATCAGGCCAGAAACCCCTAATGTCTAACCTACAGATTAATCAGACCTCTGTGTTCTATACTTTCTAACAGTGATTATGAATGCTAAAGACACTACTAACTCAACATTAAAGTTTTGTTTAATAACAAAGTAACAGGAAGTAAAGTACTAACGTAATGATTGAATACAAAAACCATTTCTCCAAGCTTGTCTAAGCAGGGAACAAACAATATTATGTGACCTATATATACACAATCAAAACCGACCAAGACCGCTCAAATATCAAACTTCCTCAGACAATTGCTTCAAAACTGTTTTCTGACCCTAGTTCACCAAACAATTTTTAATACATTTTGAATGAGTTAAGTTTGGAGAAAGTTTTAAGTTGAACAAACCACAAACAGAAAGAGGCTAAATTTGAATTCACTACAAATTGTAAGAAATGTTTCAGCTTACTGCACACAAGGGTTCATAACTTTGAAAAAACATGGATTCAGTTTTCTTCAAACTTACTAATTCCGAAGATCAAACTAATGAGAAAAATCAGCAAAACAGTTTTGAAAAGTGTTCAATTAACTCGCTGTATGTCCTTCTGAAATGCATCTCTAAGGTCCTGGCCATTTAAACATGCCCACAAGTAACCAGACAGGTTAGTAGTCCCGTTGAGGTCAAAGGAGTTCTCATGTACATACGTTTTTGCAAGTTCAGGGCTGCTTATTGCAATGATCAGTACATTCCCAGATGCAATTTTTTAAACGCTATTAACTTTGGTAATTAAAATAATTCCCCATCACTCCCCAACCCCTTAGGCCCAGTAAAGACACACAGTGTTCACTGAGAGCTTGCCATGGACAGTCTCAAAACTGTAGCCCTACTTAAGGAAGGTATGGTCAGATTCCACTCTCATATTTCAGATTGATAAGATTTTGTTCAAGCTTCTAAAGAAGCATTATCCTTGGGCAAAGACCAAACATGGAAAACTTCAGTCCAAATGCAATTGCACTGGAAAGCTATAAGCATATGGAAACAAGATACTGAATTCTGTAAACAACTTTGCAACCTCAGTTATAGCAGGTGCTACAAGATGAAAACTTCACAAAGAAGTGTGGGAATGTGGAGCAGCCTTAAAGCATTAGTGTTTTTTTATGCTCCACAGTTCCTAAAGTTTTTTGGGGATTTTGTTGTTTCAGGAATACACTTCATTTTTAGCATTTACGTTTCCAACATTTCATTATTTTTCCCTTAAACATTAAGGTGCATATTTGCTGAATGAGAATTCAATATGATCCTGTCCAAATAGGCTATCTTGCAGATAGTTTCCCTAAAAAGAATAGGCTATTGTATTTCATGAATCAGTTAATTCAACATAGATGCTCTTCAAGTGGTCTTTACATAGCTTTTAACAGTAATTAACTTAAAATTGGTTGCTCTTTGTTAGGAAAATCCTCTGCATTGCTGGTTTTGCCACCATTAACAACATTAGCTGCTGGAACTTTTGGTTAAGTAACAAATTCATCTGTTTAGGTCAGACAAGAATCTATGTAAGCGAACTGAACATGAGGTATAGAACGGTCTTACACATTATGGTGGAGGTATTATTCTCCTTTGTAGGTTAGAATAAATCAAGAGTTTTCATTCTACTTTTAGCAGACAATATTTCATACTTCTTAAGGTGCTATCAGCTACATATGCTTCAAATCCACAAGCTGTATTAAATATGGCAATAAAGAACCCCCACCACATACCATTATAATTAAGAGATGCATTACAGGCACTTTTGTGGAAGATTAACACCAAAATCACTGAAGGAAGACTGCCGTTACTGTCAACAGGATACCTGAAACACTAATTTAGCAGGGAACAAGATGGCTCTTGAACTGCCAATAGGATATGGAAATTTTCACTTGTATATTAATTCTAAGACATGAACTAGGCTGACAGCCCAAGTTACAATCCAATGGCTGTTCAATGGCCTATGGGAAGGTAGCTAGTTGGTGGTCTTAGTGTTACCAGCAAGGTGCCAGGATTCTTCCTCCTCATCCCTTAACTATTAAGTGTAGCAGCCCTGAAAGGCTTTGAATAGTTTATTTGGGCATTTTTTAACTCAAATGAAAGATTTTCAAACACTGAATATTTTCCTTCATCCCATACCCACCAAGACATTTTGATTGTTTCCCCACACCCTTTCCCAACATCTTTGAAAACTGCTCTAGACAGGGAAAAAGTGACCAAAAGTATCCACATCATAGAAGCCACAATTAAACTTGGCCCCCCCATTTTTTTAAATTTTATTTATTTATTTATTTTTTAAAGCAGAGCTGCTTCCTCTTTGACAAGGTAGAGGCACATTGCCAGGCTAACATGCGAAAGCAATCACTGTGCTGCTTGTGCCACACTTGTTTCATGAGTGGATGATTTTAAAATTACTAGTGTTGTTAACCTGGCATCTTTCATGAGCACTAAAATGTACTTTTATTTTTAAATGCTACAAACATAAAAGTTAAAACAAAAAATGTACCATTCCTGCAGTACTATGATGTACACTCTAGAAGCGTACTTATGTTTGAAATCCATCTGTGTTGCAACACGTATGGGAATTGTGGATCAGCATCACTCTTCTGAGAGCTTTTCTGTCTACACAGTGCATTAGTTTGCACCAGGGTGTGTCACACTAATTGGCTAGTGCTCATTGGTGTAGTCCCATTTCAAATTTGTAGACAAGCCCTAAGATGTTATAGCCAAGATTTCAAATGACTCCACTTTTGAGAGCCCAGCTTGAGAAACCTTATAGTAGTGTAATTTACGAAAGTGCCAATCCTCTCAAAAATCAGGTCCCTCCAGTTGGAAACCCAAAAACACTAGTTGCTTTTGGAGATTTAGGCCTATACCTTTACAAAACTTGCTTCATTTTGGTTATTAATCATCAAACAGAAAAAGATCCTGAATAAGATACCAAGATGAAGCCCAATTACTTAATAGTTTACTATAGGTAATGAATAAAAGAATCAGATTCTCTATACTATCGTATCTCCTCAGAATTTAATTCTGTTTCGACAAAGATATAATGAACTTTGATAGGAGACTTTAGCATCAGTGACAAACCCAGTCCTGTAATCCTAATATGCAACTCACTCACAAAAATATTCCAGGAACATTAAAATCCTCATATGTTTAAAAACAGAGAAATTTGAAAAAGAGATTTATATTGAAGTTGAACATAAGACTATTTTGTGCTAAATTTACCCTGAAACAATTTTGTAGTTGAGAGCTGGATGATCTTTTGATACAGGA
This sequence comes from Caretta caretta, assembly GCF_965140235.1. Classification (NCBI taxonomy): domain Eukaryota; kingdom Metazoa; phylum Chordata; order Testudines; family Cheloniidae; genus Caretta; species Caretta caretta. The sequence goes on along the minus strand of NC_134210.1, from coordinate 84,407,955 downwards.
GGAACAAGAGGTTCTGGTTGCCACTCTTCAATCAATTCTTCCTTTTCCTGAAAGGATCAGAAGTCAAAGTACCCAATGTTTAGTATCTTTCAAATATGATTTCCATTATAGCAGATTATGGTATGATAAGCAGATGGGTATAGTTCTAACCAAAAGAACTATATCAACATGTGGCACCCTTCCAAGTCAATGTTGAACTATTACCCCCATATACTCTACAGAGGGGCTCTGCACTGCTCAAGGTGACTTTGAATTAAAGATCTCATGGCATGTTTTGTAAAAGAAGAGGTGTTGACTCTGTGTCCTGGTCAAAATTTTAGCTAAGGCGATTTCTGATTACCAACTAGCAAAATCACCCTCTAATTTAATATTGGATACAGTATTCCTCACTTCCCGTCCTCAACCATTCTATAGCACTATTTAAGCAAACAGCTCTTGCATTAGAGTGCTAAGTGAAGTGACACAACAGAAGTAACAATTACTAATCAATTTATCGCAATCTACACATTGGGTAATATTGCATAGCATAGCATGTCATAACTACTAATCCTCGCAACACATGCAAGGTAGGCAATTGTTCCTGTCCATTTTTCAGATGGAGTAACAGAGGTTATGTCACTTGCCCAAGGATACATAGTGAATCAGAGTCAGAGCCAACATTAGATTTCAGGAGTTCCTTAGTTCCACCTATTCCTATGCTCTCTAACCCCTGAACTACATTGACACTAAGTAGGGCTATGATATAAGCATTAGCTATTAAAGGGATGTTAAGTTTGAAACTACTTTTAACTTATTTTAAAAGACTAACTAAATTTTTAGATACTGTGACTACCACTGACAACCTCCACTCTTTGGTTTTATAATTTAAGTAATTCTGTTGCACTGAACGAGCCCCATACATAGGATATGGGCAATTAACTAAGGTTACATTTACACTAGGATTGATATTGCCAATATATCCTATTTTGTTCTTAGCACCAGTGTAGAAAAGGCTCCACTCCAGGAAGGCTTCTGACATTTTAAGTACCACTCTGTCTAGCCCAGCTACACAACAACATTTAAAATGTCACCAGTCACTATGACCATGAGTTCTAAAATGTAACACCTCCCTTAACACTGTTGAAGAGTAACATTTCCTAAGAGTTATTTACCAGGTATAACATCCTTGCAAAAAGACAAAGAAGGCCAGACACTCCTGATGATCTATTCACAAATGCAAAAAAGCTTTATGATATTGGATTTTCACATCAATATTGTAATTAAATGTCAATATAAACTGTAAGGCTAATGGAATATTTAAAAACTATATGACCTACTTACTGATACTTATTACAGGATTACTTTAAGAAAATCCATTATTTTAGTAACTTCAATTTTTGTTTGAAGATTCTGATGCAGAAAGCTCATACTTATATTTAAAGAAAAAATTTCAAAGTCTAAATGACAAAAAAAGATTAGAAATAGGAAAGGGAAGTGTACACAACTGTAAGTTTGTTCTGTTGTGGTTTCAATATTTTCCTTTTATTTAGATGAATGATTGTTTTTGAACTGTGACATATTTGAAGAGGATCAAAATATAAAAGGCCCTATGTTTCAGAAGAGATGTTCTTAAAATTGTTTTAAGAAAGTGTTTAGATAAAACATTTGATCTTTTACATGTTGTATTTCTTATTGGAACTATGCCCAATGGCCATATGTTTGAAAGGAAATAAAGTGACATGAATGTGTGCAACAACATTATATTTATATTATATTTGTTTAATATTTAGAAATAGCTACAATCATGTTAGAATGTGTGCTTGGCTACTACTGAGATTGAAAGCTAGTGTGCTCATGAATGTAATTATAGCACATGCATTAGATTTCTTCTCCCCCACCCCCATTTCTTAAGCAGTCTGCAAGGGGTTAAGAATTCTCATTAAGTTCCATCAAGTATTTAGCTAGTGTTAATGCTGCTAGCCTAGCATGTTGAGGGTGACATGCTATCGGTTTTTTTTAACTAAATATTGTAGTTTTAATACTGATCTCTCTGTTCTCTATCAAACTGTCAATACAGTTTATTGCTGTGCAGCATTGTCCAGCAATATCCATATTCACCATTATCACATAAAGAGACCTGGGAGATGATGCCTGAAGAGTAAAGGCAGTGTCATACTGGTGGACAGAAGGTGAGTATTTAAAATTATAACATACAATTATATTGGTTAAAAATCTCAGGAACCCATGACCTGCAGTATGATAGCCTGCTGGTGGCAATACTTCTAGCCTAAGCAGATCCACTAAGGCCTCTCAGCCCTTTATTGACTACTAGATACCAGTACAGAGGAAGTCATGGGGGCTCCCCACCATCATCACTACTTTTTAGAATATAATGGCTCTGAGTACGAGGTGAAGTAGGAGAACCAAGAAAGAGAAAAATGAAGTACTGATGTTTAATTCTGATACTTACACATGCTTAACTTACATGTGTAGTCCAACTGGAGTCAATGGGACTGCTAGAGTTAAACAAGAGTACAACTGTTTGCAGGAATAAGTTTAAAAGTTTAACAGAATTTTATGTCCCCCGATGTATAAAAGTTCTCAATCCTTTCTTAAAATTGCTAATATCTGAAGCGTTAAGTACAGTATTTTATGCTGACATTCTATTTCCAGACTGATGATTTAGCAATTGCTTTCCAGGACAACAAAATTCAGCATGAATTTCAATTTCTCCAACAGATTTAAAAAAAAAAAAACAACTACCTGAAGTTTCCATTGTTAAAACAAATCCATTCAAAAGTAGAGCTGATACCAATTTCATCTCTCTAGAAATTTAACAATTAATCCAATTCCTTCAAATTTCTGATTTCTAACTTTCTAAAAATTAAATTTTCCTCTAATTGGTGTAATATTTATGATCAATCTTTTTTCCTGCCCAAAAACAAAACACATATTGAAAGATCTCTTACGCCATTTTGAAGTCACTAGAAATATCACCTTATCACAGTGGTTTCAATTTGTGAGGTGACCACACCACACTCTGAGTGTCACAACAGACAAATGTATTAGTATTATAAATTGTTGCTATAAGGAAAAAATCTGCATATTGAGAAGAATGTTATTACAATATACCTTAGGTGTGAGGTCAGATCGTTCTTGAAGTTTATAGGTTTTAGAGAAAAGAAGTCTGATTATCCACAGTATTAGAATTCCTTCCAAAATAAGATGGTAAGCAGGAGCCTAGAAATTAAAATAAATAAAAAGTCCATATAAGTTTTAATCAGCTGGTATTTTTCCTTTCCATTATTAGATTTCTAAAAGAAACAAAGTTGCCTTGCATCAACTAGAACTGTTCATACATACCTCCTTTATTTAAAAGAAAAAAAAAGCATTTTTATGGAAGTTCATGGCTTTGCAGATCCTGCCTACTGAGTGTTAAAGTGAACAGGTATGTGTTAGCAGAAGACATAATAAACTGCTCTCAAAGTCGATATGTTAGGCAGTTTCAGTTCTAGAAAGGTGCATGGGAGGATTAGCGAGTACACTGCAGGATAGCCTAAATTACACTAGCAAAGATGTGGATAAGGAGTTTGTATGGAAATGAATTGCATACTTTATTGGCTCAGGGTCACTTTTAACTGCATTAAATTCATACTTAAAAAGTTACACAGAATCACTGCTAGACAGACTACATTTGATTAAATCTGCAGCCGAATTAGTAGAAACTGCATAAGGCTAAACCCTGCCCACGTAAGGAACAAGTTCATGCTAGACATAAACCTAATTCTAAAACGTATCAACACTTTATAGCTCTTTCAGAACATGCATTTAGCTATGTTTAGCTGAAGTTGTGAAGGCCAAGACTATAATAGGGTTCAAAAAAGATCTAGATCTATCCTCCATGAATTTATCTATCAATGGTTATTATTATTATGGCGTCCCTAGCCTCTGTTTGCCAGAAACTGGGAATGGGCGACAAGGAATCGATCACTTGATGGTGACCTGTTCTGTTTATTCCCTCTGAAGCACCTAGTCTTGGACACTGTCAGAAGACAGGATACTGGGCTAGATGGACCTGTGGTCTGACCCAGTATGGCTGTTCTTATGTTCTATTCTATTTTAACAAGGGTCCAGTATACAAAATGGACATCAGTTATTTTTCAAGAACCTGATAGAGACACCCTTCTACCCACTCCATATAGGAATAAAACTGTGAGAAGCTATTTCCAAAAACAGTTTAGTATTTTGTTAGTATAGGGCCTACAGAAATGGAGGAAGTGGAATGCAAATGCACTGAGAAACAAAAGTAATAACAATTACCAATACAGATATTTCGATAGCCACCATAAACGTAGTAATAAGGACATATGCAACACATCACTTCACGTGATGACAGAAGTTGGTATTTGAAGAGCACTTTTCTTTTAACCGACATGAAAACGAAGGCACAAATTTCCCTGAGGTCACATGTTAGCAGAAGAGTTGGAGACGTTTTGGAGAAGAGTTTACAGCTCCATATTTAACCTACAACACTCCTGTTCAGTTCCACCAGTAGTAATAACTAGTGCCCTACCAAATTCACAGCCATGAAAAACGTCACCGACCATGAAATCTGGTCTTTTGTGTGCTTTTACCCTATACTGTACAGATTTCATGGGGAGACCAGCATTTCTCAAATTGGAGGTCCTGACCCAAAAGGGAGTTGCAGGGGAGGGGGTCACAAGGTTATTTTGGAGGGGGGTCACAGTATTGCCACACTTACTTCTGCGCTGACTTCAGAGCTGGGCGTCTGGAGAGCGGCAGCTGTTGGCCAGGCACCAAGCTCTAAAGGCAGCGCTCTGCCAGCAGCAACACAGAAGTAAGGGTGGCATGGTATGGTATTACCACCCTTACTACTGCACTTCTGCCTGCTGTGCTGAGCCCTCAGTCAACAGCTGCCACTCTCCGGCTGCCCAGTTCTGAAGGCAGCAGTGCAGAAGTAAGGGTGGCAATACCATACCATTGCCATCCTTACTTCTGCGCTGCTGCTGGCTCTGCCTTCAGAGCTGGGCTCCAGGCCAGCACCCGTTGCTCTCCAACTGCTCAGCTCTGAAGGCAGCACCCCACCTGCAGTGCAGAAGTAAGGGTAACAGTACCACAACACTTCCTACAATAACCTTGCAACCCCCAACTCCTTTTTGGGTCAGGACCCCTACAATTACAACACTGAAATTTCAGATTTAAATAGCTGAAATCATGAAATTTACAATTTTTAAAATCCTATGACTGTGAAATTGATCAAAATGGACCAGGAATTTGGTAGGGCCCTAGTAATAATGGTAGAAGTGCTATAGTAGACAGGCATCCGGAGCCACCAGAATTTAGTAACTTTAGCGTACAATTCCCAATGTATTGCTCATTTAAACTAGAATTTGCTCTAAACAATCCAGTGGCTACCAAAGCCTTGTTCCACTGTGATCACCAGAGGAGGGGAACTGGTGGCATCAGTTAGATAATTTCAACATTAGATCATTTGAGGTAAATAAAAGAGTATAGATAGTGACTTTCTCTGGCCTTGTTGTCATAGTACCATTGTGAGACCTCATGGTCTCCTTCTTTTGGGTTAGCACAAACAGGCAGAGTACCAGGAATGATACAGCCACAAGATCATAGTAGTAGTAACAGCAGAATGCGTTATATAAGAGGAGACAGAGGCAGCTCCCCTCCGGGTACTGCTGACTCCTGACACTTTTGCTTCCCCCCACCAGGCAAGAAGCACCCCGACCTTCTCTGACTACACTTACTGGGGGATCCACGAGTAGTGAGCGACGCATTGGCAGGTGATTTAGCAGGTCTAGCGAAGACCCGCTAAAATCCACCGCAGATCACTCTCCTGTCGATTCCTGTACTCCACCAGATCGAGAAGAGGTGGGGGAGTCGACGAGAGGGCGTCTCCAGTCGACATCGTGTAGCGTGGATCCCGCAGTAAGTATATCTAAGTGATGTCAATTGAGTTACACTATTCACTTAACTCAAACTGCGTAGCTTAGATCGAATTTCCTCTGTAGTGTAGACATGGTCTTAGGAAACAGGGAACTGAGAAGAGAAAAATTCTGAAGATACTCTTTCACTGCTCAACCTCCCTATTAGCTCTGAAAGTGATCAAATGAAACCCAAAATCCACTAGCCAAGGGGCAGGTTGTACTCCCTAAACAATTACCCAACTTATTCTCAGGTTTCAGAGTAGCAGCAGTGTTAGTCTGTATTCGCAAAAGAAAAGGAGTACTTGTGGCACCTTAGAGACTAACAAATGTATTTGAGCATAAGCTTTCGTGAGCTATAGCTCACTTCATCGAAAGCTTATGCTCAAATACCTTAGAGACTAACAAATGAATTTGAGCATAAGCTTTCGAGAGCTGCAGCGATGAAGTGAGCTGTAGCTCATGAAAGCTTATGCTCAAATACATTTGTTAGTCTCTAAGGTGCCACAAGTACTCATTCACCTGCACATCTACCAATGTGATATATGCCATCATGTGCCAGCAAAGCCCCTCTGCCATATACATTGGTCAAACCGGACAGTCTCTATGTAAAAGAATAAATGGACACAAATCAGATGTCAAGTATTATAACATTCAAAAACCAGTCGGAGAACACTTCAATCTCTCCGGTCACTCGATTACAGACCTAAAAGTCGCAATATTACAACAAAAAGACTTCAGAAACAGACTCCAACGAGAGACTGCTGAATTGGAATTAATTTGCAAACTGGATACAATTAACTTAGGCTTGAATAAAGACTGGGAGTGGATGGGTCATTACACAAAATAAAACTATTTCCCCATGTTTATTCCCCCACTGTTCTTCAGACGTTCTTGTCAACTGCTGGAAATGGCCCACCTTGATTATCACTACAAAAGGTCGTCTCTTCTCCCCCCCCCCGCGCTTTCCTGCTGGTAATAGCTCACCTTAAGTGATCACTCTCGTTATAGTGTGTATGGTAACACCCATTGTTTCATGTTCTCTATGTATATAAATCTCCGCACTGTATTTTCCACTGAATGCATCCGATGAAGTGAGCTCTAGCTCACGAAAGCTTATGCTCAAATAAATTTGTTAGTCTCTGAGGTGCCACAAGTACTCCTTTTATTAAGGTTAGAGTTGCTGCTTCTTCTGTGAGCAGTACTTTTCATTGCCTGACCTGCTAGGTAACTCAAACAAGATTCCAATACATGTAAGTAGGTCACCACCTGGATTGTATGTGGGATAGAAGAGATTAGAGCAACACCTTTACCTATGAAGTGGCAATCAGGTCATGAATTTGTTTCTAACACAGAAATGCCTGTTTCTAACAGTCTGGAAATAATTACCCATGCTATTCCATTAGCATAAAATGACAATAGAGTCCCTCTTAAGGGAAAACAAATTCAGAGTTTGAATTCATAAATCTTTGCCTTTCAATAATAGTACTAAAGGTGTAAACTAAAGTCTCCTCTTATTGCCTCCACTCTCTTACCAAAATGATAGATTTCGACTCAGAAAATAAGTGTGGCAAAAACAGCATGTACCAAAATATAGCATAGAGTTTAACAGAAGTAACATCACAATATGGAACAAACTGCCTCCAAGTCAGAAGTGGCTCATAATGATGATGAGCACATGGCATAAATTCTCAAGGTGAATGTGAAGCCCCACCACAGATGGATACTAGATTTACCTTGAGACACACAAATGTCACCATATTTTAACTTTGACAAACATGCACAGCATCTGCCAATATAGGAACTGCTCTTCCGGACCGGACCCAGCGTCCTGTCTCTGATGCTTCAGAGAAAGGTGCAAGAACCTCACAATAAGCAGACAGGAAGTAATCTACCTCCCACATTAGGTCTCATCCTAGTCTCTAATAGTTGGAAGTTGGTTCATACATGATGCATAAGGTTTAATACCCCTTCCAAAACCTGATAATAAATTATGACAACTATGGATTCCCAGGGGTCATATAAATGTCCAATCTCTTTTTGAATCTTTTTTTTAATTCTTGGCCTCAATGACTTCCTATGGCAGCAAGTTCCACAGTCAAATGACAGGTCATCTAAAAAACTAAGTCCTTTTATCAACTGCAAATTTCCCACTTTTTAATTTGGCCAAACATCCCCTTGAACTTGGATTAAGTCACAGGAAGATACTCCCGCTCTACTGTCACTACTGCATTTGTTATTTTCTATACTGTGATCCCCTCCCCTCCTCTGCAAGGTCAGCAATCCCACTTCCTCACACCCTGAGTTTCTCCAGGCCACTCAGTCATTCTCCTTGCTCGTCTCTGAGCCCCACTCAGGTCTGCGAGAAGTGACCAGTGCTGCCTGCTCCAGTGGTCTTATCACAGAGGTCGGCAAACTATGGCCCGGCCTGCGGGACCCTCCTGCCCAGCCCCTCCCCCACAGCCTCAGCTCACTGCACTGCTGGTGCAATGCTCTGGGTGGCGAGCTCCTGGGGCAGCGCAGCTGCAGAGCCCGGCCTGACCTGGTGCTCTGTGCTGCGCGGTGGTGAGGCTGGCTCCAGCGGAGCAGAGCGGCTGTAGCGCCACCAGCCATCGGTGCTCCAGGCAACGCGGTAAGGGGGCAGGGAGCGGGGTGGGGGGGTGTTGGATAGAGGGCAGGGGAGTTTGCAGGGATGGTTGGGGCGGGGGTGTGGATAGGGGTAGGGGCAGTCAGAGGTCAGGGGGGGTTGAATAGGGGCAGGGGTCCCAGGGGGCAGTCAGGAAGGAGGAGGAGTTGGATGGGGTGGCCGGGGGCAGTTAGAGAGCAGGAGGTGGTGGATAGGGCGGGGTCCGGGGGGGGGGGGCAGAGGACCATCAGGGGGCGAGAAGCGGGGGGGAGGGGTAGAATCATAGAATAACGGAGTTGGAAGGGACCTCTGGAGGCCATCGAGTCCAACCCCCTGCCCAGAGCAGGACCAATCCCCACTAAATCATTGGATAGGGGCTGGGCCACGCCCGGCTGTTTGGGGAGGCACAGCCCCCCCCCCCAACCGGCCCTCCATACAATTTTGGAAACCCGATGTGGCCCTCAGGCCAAAACGTTTGCCCGTCCCTGCCTTATCATCAGCTCTATCATACCCTGCCGCGCCGACTCACTGCCCCGCTCCCTGGGCGGCCAGTACAGCCTGGTGCTTGGCTCCTGCTGGAATCACCAAGGCCATAGGGTCCCCCCCCGCCAGGGCGACACAACACCCCTCCCCCGAGAGCTGGTGTCACCAGGCGGGACCGTCACCCAGCGCCCCGCTCCCTCAGGCTGAGCTCGCGGCCCCGCTGAAGGGGGGCGGGGCGGGGGGATGCCGGACCCGGCTCCAGCGGGGGTGGGGAGAAGGCTCACCTCATAGAAGGCCTGCACCATCTCCACCAGCACCCACTGCTGCCCCATCCCCACCGCAGCCGCCGCCGCCATGGCTTCCGGGCCCCCGGCGCGCGCACTGACGTCAGCCGGCATGGACGGGAGAGAGCGCGCGGCTGATACGTCACCAGGCCGTGGCCACGCCCCTCCCCGCCCCAGCCGCAGGATTCAGGGCTTCCTCTGACGGCTGCGGCGGGGCGGGGCCGGAGGGCGCGCCGAGCAGAACAGGGCGGCGGGGGGCGCTGGCTTGGCCGGGGCCGCGAAGCGTTTGTAAATCAGCGGCTCCCTGCCCTGGGGAGCAGCGACCGCACGGGCCCGAATGATCGTGGGCCCAGTGCATAACTGGCACGTTGTCAAAGCAGGGAGGCAGATGGGTTGGAAGCCTGTGATGAATAGTGACTAGAAACGCCTCAAGGAAGCACGCTTCATTATTAATTGCAAAGAGAAGGGCACAAAATAACTGGCCATTTTTGCTAACCTGTACTAGACATTGGCCCAGGTTCACACAGGGTATATTCCAGCTGGGACAGAGGGCCTGAGCGGGGGAAAGTTCCCCTGGGGGTGGGTGTAAATAGTTTTCCTGCCTATAAGGACAGTATTTTCCTCTTTTGGAATAGGTGAATATACACTGTGTACACTTGTGTTGTTTTTACTTAGTACATTATTTTAAGCATTACAAATCGTAATACACCTCTTTTTAACTTCCATGTCCTTGGGACTGTTGATTTATACAATAATTATAAGGAATTATACAGCAGGAGAAATTTAGTTTAACCTTGGTTTACCACTTATTTTGATTTAATGGTGTCTTATGCTTGACAGAAGCAGAAGTGGATAATCAAGCTTGATCTAAAACTCTGCCAAACACAGAATTCCAACTTCTGCTGTAGATCATGAAAGGACAGCGTACAGGGGAAGAGATACTGAGCAGAGATAAGGAAAATATTAAGCACTGAAAGAACAACTTTACACATTCCCTGATCCCAGAACTGGAGGAAAGCAAGAGTCATGCTTAAGTAACCTTTCCAGGATGAAAATATAAAATATGCTAATCTCGGGGTCATGGGAGAAGAATAAATGTACTTGTTTTTGCACACTGACCCTGTTAAAGTTGCTGGACAACACCACACCTAGTTGCTTCTAGAATCATAGGAGAAGAGCTCTAACACCCCTCAACTTCTTACTTAGGTTTTGAGATGCCAGTTTATAAGCCTGAACACTATTCATTTGTTTCTTTTTCATGATGTTGGGGCAACATGCTTGAAACTTGCTTTAAAACAGTCTCTGGGGTTAGTTTTGTTCATTGTCACCAATTTCTTTTATTTAGAAATTGGGCTTGGTCCTTGTATGAGTGACTTTATCCTAGAAATACCCTGTGTAGGTAATTACTAAACTTCCTAGAAAAGTTATATGAAATTATATGACTGGTTCTTGAGTACATTTATTTGGCATGATGGCTAGTAGGATGTTGCTGTGTAGAATCTTTCCATTTCTGTTTTTCTATAACAGTTTTGATAAATGTATCAGCTGTTTCTAAACAAGCACTTACAAATCAAAATTTGCTTACTGCGTCCTTTCACCTTTCCCATAAACCATGGACCGCCTCACAGTTCAACTTCTCTTTATCCCAACTTAACAGTTCTGAATAGTAGAATGATTTTATTGTACTTTAAGATATTAAAGATACATATTACACTATGTATTCTCTATTGCCATCTTTGCTATTATAATAGTCTTTTAAAATTATATATTTATTTAAATTCTATATCTATATAGTTGGGTAATAATGCAACACCTGTTAAAAGTTTAATGACAAAGGTGAAATCAGGTGACAGTAGGAATAACTTCTAAAGGTGAACTGAGTAAGCAGATAAAGAGACAAAATAACTTTAAATATAGGTATTTTGAACATAAATGCCAGTAAAGGCTAACTGTTAAAGTCAACAAATGAATTTCACAATTTCAGGAAATTCGGAATGTGCTAGATTCTGGTCTTAATTATAGCTATGTTCTGGACTTTCCAAGGTAACATGGCAGCAAAAAAGGGGAATGATGTAGTTGTGGGCTGCATACACAAAGGCATCAGGAACAGGAAGGTAATTGTCCCCTCTCTGTGTACAGCTCTGATGCAACAGTATCTGGACTATTATGTTAATTTGTAGGTACCTTATTAACCAACAGATGATGACAAATTATAGGGTGTGAACCCACAAAAAAGAAAAATAATTAGTGAGTGGAAAGAAGGATGTGAGAAAAGATGAGAGAGAAATAAGTATAGCTTTTCTAAATGATGACTATGGGTGGGACTATGATAAGAGTGTACACATATTGAAGGTTGTAAACACCATAGAAGGAGATGAGTTGTTTAGCATAATAAAAAAAGGAGTGTAAATAGGGGAGGTTGATTATAATTAAGAAATGGATATTTTGTTATTTGGTTCAGGTTTTTAGGGACCTTTCCATGATACTATCTGAGCATCTCTTGTGAGTTAAAAGATGACATTGTTCCCCCTTCCCTGCCATCAAGAATCCAGCTTAAGTGGTGTGCTTTGGTTTGTTTTTAAATGTGTCTGGCAGAATGAGGGTACTATTTTGTGAAACATTGGATTAAAAGGCAGGTTTTGCTCTTAACTCTGATTGCAGCAAGATTATAGATGTTCTTAATGCTTCTGGCAGTGAATCCTACATCCTTGGTTCTGTCTCTCATAGTAATGTGCCTGTCCCTGTTGTTTGACAAAAAGAAAAGGAGTACTAGTGGCACTTTAGAGACTAACCAATTTAATTGAGCATAAGCTTTCGTGAGCTACAGCTCACTTCTGTAGTTCACGAAAGCTTATGCTGAAATAAATTGGTTAGTCTCTAAGGTGCCACTAGTACTCCTTTTCTTTTTGCGAATACAGACTAACACGGCTGCTACTCTGAAACCTGTTGTTTGACGGTTTCACTGTTCCAATGGAATACAGTTGCTATGGGAGGTCATGTTCACAGAAGCAGAGGCATCACTCTGGTATCTAGAACTAATTCCCTTTAGAATGAGTATCAGTTAAATCTTCCAGAGGGTGGGATTCATTGGGCCATATAAGAATGGCTATATTGGATCAGATCAATGGTCCATCTAGCCCAGTATCTTGTCTTCCGAAAGTGACCAGTGCCAGATGCTTCAGAGGGAATGAACAGAACAGGGCAATTATTGAAGTGATCCATCCCGTATTGTCCAGTTACAGCTGCTTCACCCAGAGCCTAGGGTTGCATCCCTTACCATCTTGGCTAATAGTCATTAATAGACCTATCCTCCACTAACTTATCTAATTCTTTTTTGAACGCAGTTATACATTTGACCTTCACAACATCCCCCAGCAATGAATTCCACAGGTTGACTGCATTGTATGAAGAAGTACTTCCTTATGTTTGTTTAAAACCTGCTGCCTATTATTTTCATTGGGTGACCCCTGGTTCTTGTGTCATGTGAAGAGGTAAATAACACTTCTGTATTCACTTTCTCCACACCATTCATAATTTCACATCTGCCTTTAGTTGTATCTTTTCTGAGATGAACAGTCCCAGTCCTTATACAGAAACTTATCCATATCCTTAAAAACTATTTTGCCTTTCTTTGTACCTTTTCCAATTCTATTATATCTTTTTTAAAATGGGGGCAATCAGAACTGCACCCAGCATTTAAGGTGTGGGTGTATCATGGATTTATAAAGTGGCATTATGATATCTATCCTTTTTGTAATAGCTCCTAACATTCTGTTAGAAGTCTCCGAGAAGTGGTAGAAGGCACATCAGATGTGACTTTTCGAACTAAACTAAATAAAGCACTAAAAGAACAGGGAACAATCCTGTACTGGAAGGGAGGAGGACTGGATGATCTAATTGATTCCTATAAATTCTATGACCAAGTTCAGCTGGGAGTTTGGCATTCAGCCAAGAAGATGTCAACATCAAGCACAGAAGGTGTCCTAACTCAGTTGAGAGCTTAGCCTCAAGTCAAGCAGGCATGCCCCAACACACAGTAATAATAGAAGGCTATTTTGTGGGAAGAACGTGTAAGCCTCAAGAAATAAGAGTACTAGAATCTCAAGTTCCACAACTCTTGCCTGATGATACCAGGAAGGAAAGGAAGGTGACTGTTCACATTGTTACGTAGACTGATCTAGCATGATCTGAGACTATAAGCTACTGCATATTATAGAAAAGAAGTACTTGTGGCACCTTAGAGACTAACAAATTTATTTGAATATAAGCTTTCGTGAGAGGCAGTTCACTTCATCGGATGCTTATAAGAACTGAGCCTACCCTCTTATAAAGCCACTTTGAGCTATTTCAGTGGCACAAAGCAACCTTAAAGAAAGCTGCCATAACCAGTCATCTGCATTTTTTCATAGCTCTACACCCCCTCTACCAGTCCCTCTGGTATTGGGGAAGTGTTGGGGCAGGAGGCATAGTAGTCACAATGTGCTGCATTCTAGTTATCCCTGACCAGTGTAATGGCTCCTTGGGGATAGTTGCAAACTGGCATAAATTAGAGCAGACTTGATCCTGTTCTAATTTATAATGGGGGGCTGAACTAACCCCCAGCTGCTTGCAGTGCTGAAGGAGTGCGATGGTTGTGTACACCTATCTTTGTCCCCTTGTAAGATTCTGCACTAACAAGAGCTTAGCTGGACCCAAAGATCAGGAACTAAGTGCTTATTTACAAGATGATATATTTTTAATAGATGTACTGTAGACTATATTTACTTTATACTTCTGTTTGGATACAGTTGGTATTTTACATACTCTATCCTTCTGAACATTAAAAATAGTAATAGATCACTTTTTAATCCCAATAACTATTAACCAACAGTTATAAGGTTATGAGGAATCATAACTGAGGAAGGATTCATCCTCAAAACTATAAAATGCTAGTCTGTTGATTAAATATAGAGGTATCAAAAAGACAACCCTTTAGACTAAGTAATTTATTTGGAAAGCCTCTCCAAGCTGTGGGTCTTTGGCCTCTATGTAAATCAAGTGTTTGGTGTCCTGAGTTGAGTACCTAAAACTTGAAGCTTAAAAATTAGTGACCACTTTTGAAAATTTGTTCAGAAGCAATTTTGGTTTAAGTCATGCTTTTCTGATGCTAAGCCATCCCACAGCTGGTTTAGATAGGAAATGAGACACTACAAATCTTGCTGCCTTCTTTGGTTGTGACCGGAAGCAACATTGATAAAATATTCTGCATTGTAGGAGGTAAAAGAAAAAGAGTCAGAAAAATATTTTCCTTTTTTTGTTTGTTTAACAGATGTCTTTAACATTAATACATCTTTTATGCTTAAGAAGTTATTTTTCCAAAAGCATCATCAATAATGCTCCCCATCCAGCAAAGGTATATAAAACTCAAACACTTCAAAAAAAAATTTCATGCTCAGCTGGATTTATATCTCCATCATCTCCTGTCTTTTTTTTGATTTCTCTGAAGTGATGAGACTTGGAAGGAACTGATCATCTGATAACTGGCTTGGACCTTTGACATATCCCCTTTTTCCTTTTGATGTTTTCACTGCTTTAAAACAAGCTGTCAATGAAACTTGGGCAAAATCTGTTTTACAAATGCCTCTAATAAATCACATAACACAAGGAAGTTCAAATGGAAGGAGTTAGTTAACCCATTAATACCAGCTGTTGGAATTTCCTAAAGCTTGCAGTAAGGGTTGTAATGATAGTAGGTTTAATAGCATCATGAGTGCTCAAGATTCACAGCTACTAGTATAAATGAAACAAAGGATGGTGATACAATCATGTTTATCATAACAAGCACGTGTAGGAATTTAGACTTGATGCCATCTCCAAGATAGCATAAAAGTTTCATAGTATTGCTTTGCTACTGTTAAAGTCCTTTCTGAACCTGATCTGTGATGTGCTGAGCCAGTTCAGCTTGCAATGAAATTAATGGGAGTCACAGAAGCTGAGCATTTGCAAGATCAAACCCTCAGAGAGCGAGATAGAGGCATTCTATGACATTACAGACAACTAGTCAAATTATACAGCAAAAAAAAAGAGAAATTATCATATGCTCTTAGTCAAATTAGTATTCTAATATACTGTAAAAACACATTATAAGTGATTATTCACTTAGCTCTCTTTCACATGACACATGCCCAATGCAGTGGGCACATATATAACTATTAAACTATAAACAATTAGTACCCATGTCTGATTAACTGAAATCCACCCAAAAAAACTGTAAGATCCTTCCAGACTTAGAACTCTCCTACCATATCCATTAACAACAGGATATTTGAGTACTTCAGAATTTGATCAGGGGTGTCATGCCAGAAAACTTCAGAAAGAGGGGAGAAATCTATGGCACTTGTATATTTCTGAACTATTCCATCAGAAATCCTCTTTTAGAGGAAAGAATACTCAGCCTCCTGGAGTAAATGGATTAAAGTAGTATATCTTGGAATTAAAAAGAAGTGAACATGTTTTTCAGAGAAAGGAGCTTAAAGGGAATGAAAGGAGCTTTGACAGTGATCCATAACACTACGAACCATCCATATCCATTTAATGGCATTCCTGGAATCTACAGGGAAAACGTGTCCAGCTGTACAAAATTTATAAGAATGGGGCAACACTGGGAATAGTAAGTTTTCATTGGATTAAAGGATTCTATTTCATATTCCACAGTTTTTACAGCCTATGAAATTTCGCATTTGGTCCATGTCTCCCTTTTTTTTGCCCTACTTAGTGTAACCTGTGTCCTGAATCCCTTCTTCGTGTTTCAGTGCCAACACCAGTGTTGGGTGTGATGCAGACGAATAAGGAACAGAAAGGGACAGACTGCAGAAACCAAACGTCTCTACTGTGTCGTGCACTCACATAGCTACTCCCAGAATACCTTTCCCCCCACCACTACCCATCCCCAGTGATTACCTCTAAACACAAGGAGAAAAATTCTGCACTCCTGTATGCTGGTGCCTGTCTGAAGTAACTCCATTGATTTAGTGCCACGGTGGAAGCCAGTGTTCCTTCAGAACAAGTTTTGGCCCAAGGTACAGTTCAGTTATTCAATGGACTAATATAGGGTAGTCAAGTACACCATCAGGCTTTAAGCCAAGATTTTCAAAAGTGACTAGTAATTTTGGATAGTAGTTTTAGGATGCCCAGCCTGAAACATCAAGAAGGGGTGTGTTTATTTGGGATTTAAGGTATTAACTCAGATCTGGTGTTACAGGCTCCTCTACATTCTTAAGAATAACTTCCCCTGTGCTTTATTAGTAAAGAGAGAGGTTAATGGGACCAAACCTAATATCATCACGATCGTTACAGTCAGACAGTACAGTAGTTGAAGATTACTAGTTACACTTTTAAAAAAATATTTCAATGACATGCTGTAGATTCAGTGATTTGCAATAACAGTGTGGGAAGCAAAAAGAAGAACTGCAAAAGTTGTAAATCTTATCTGATGGCCAGGAGCAAAACAAGCAGAAGCCCAGAAGGCTGGCTTTGTAGAATCAGAGATGCCACACCCTGCCTGGATTGCCATGCTGACTTAATTGCCTCACAAGAATGAAATTTTAAGGGGAGCAGTGAGGAAGTGTCATATGCACACCTTAAGCTGTGATCCCAAGAAACCCAGAGTCCTGCCCTTTTTCTCTCATCAACCAGGATTTTAGGTATGTTGCAGCCCTTGAGGGCTGGCTGATACATATGACAGATATTTATTATAGCTGACTGCTATACCAAGGATATAGATTTATCAGAGCTGTGCAAATCAGACAGAGTCTGGTTGCTGAGGTTGGCAGTGGACCAAGCTGTGATATTCACTTGAAGATTCAGGTAGTAAATTAAATCAAACCTCCAAAAGTCCCATTCCAAAAGTGTCTTTTGTACCCAGACTCCAGCGACACCCTCCTTGATACCACGGTGACTTTAGGGAGGGCTTCATGCCCTGTTCCCCTCCTGGAACTGAGTGGCCCTCCTCATTTTCTCCTGAATGTTGATGGGAGCCAGACATCCACTACCCTCCACAGAGTTTTCAGGGGCCACCTGGTCCAGGTCACTTCTATAGTGAATGCATTTAATTAGTATTATGGGGTGCAAGCAGACATGGTCCCTTCTCACGGAGCTTGCAATGAAGGTTAATTCTGGACAATTCTGAGCATGGTAAGTAAGGATATGCACTAGGGAAATGAAGCCCCATAATCACTAGAACAGTCATCGAGACCATAAATTTCAAAAGTGATCACTGATTTTGGATGCCTAACTTGAGACACTTGAGGCCTATTTTTTAGAGGTGTTCAGCACCCACCCAGAATGCCAATAGAAGTAAACAAACACTGAGGGTGCACAGCACTTCTTAAAATTAGACTCAAGTTATGCACCCAAAAAATCCAAGCTATACAAAATCACTGACGACTTGTAAAAATCTGGTCTGAATGTCTATGTATATAAATGATTGCAGATGGGAGTGGAGTACAAGGAAAAGGGAGACAAATGTGGGGCTTTCAAGCTTGATCATGTCTAACAAATAAAGATTGAAGCAATGTGAAAGAGAATTTAAAACATAATCTCTCTCTCTGCTTGTGGTCAAACATCTGTACAGGAAGGAAAACGTTCAGTGTTTTCTTTGGAGACTTGATCCCATGCACCTCTCTAATGGAATCATGAGTAAACTCTCCAGTATGCTGGTTGACAATTTCTGGAGTTTTGTTTTATTTAAGTTCACCCTAGAAATAAAACTCTTTTGACCTTTACATGGCTGGGAGGCCACATCATTATGATGACTCTCACTGCATTTACAGTAACATCATCCACTAGCTATTCATCGCAGACTCCAGTTTGTGTGCTCTAACCACAGCAGGTTCTAAGGCTAATATCTGGGAGGCTAAATTCAGCTCAGGGTCTGCTGCAAGGCCCCAAAGCATACTCTACAAGAGAATAAGGTCCCAGCAGCAGAAGCCAACCGCAGCCTCCTCACTGCCAAGGACAGGGAAGCTGTGGGATGGCAGTGATGTCCAAAATGCATACGGCTATGGCCAGGGTGTAGTCTGGATGGACTGATGAGGGATGCTTTGAGGCATCATCTCTGTGAAAAGCCTGTGCTTCTCTGGGGCTGCTAATGGATTTTAAAGTTGCTTTCTCCCAGTAAAAATACCAGGAGGTGAGAAGCAGTAGCAACACTGAGTGACCAAGCTGGTGCAAGGGAGTGGAAGTTATACCACCCTGCACCTAACTTTGTGAATTTGGACAATAAGCTGGTAGCACATACATTCATTTTCTATCCTTTCTGACTCAGCTTCACTGATTATGTGCGCAACATGCTTAGTGAGCTGCAATAAATTCCTTGTGTTGCTCAACCTGGACTTGCCTCCCCATACAGTCTGATTAGCTTGATTTTCCACAGTTTTTTCTTAAATTCCATTTCTTCACCATTCAGGTGGTTCCTTGTTTTAATGGTAACATATGGTCTGCAATGCATGCCTTTAAAATTCTTATTGACATGTTTGAACTTCAGAAATACTTACTCAGACAGATTTATCAGCACTGCCAGGGAAATATAAAAAGTCATAAAGACTATGGCATTTAAAAATATTACTTTCATCCTTGAGGAACTGAGGAGCAAGGCCTGTGGCCTATTCCCTTGAAAGACATGTATAATATAAAAAGGCAACCAAACTTCAGCTAGAAAAACCTTAAGTAACTAGTTGCCAATCTGTCAATCTTACCAATATACCTGAGTTCAGAAGGGTATTGCACTGTTTACAGGGCCATATAATGCAGACCAGAACACACCACACAACTTGGAATTCCTTGTGGTTATAGATAAAATGTGTATGAATGTGTTGGCAGAGCTATTCAAGACTGACAGGCAACACCTTGCATGTATTTGCTAGCCAGAGAACCACAATATAACAACTGCTGTGAATCTGGAACAGCTGGGGCTGAAGAATATTTTGAACATGGCTTTCCAATCTCTGAGATTCTTACTCAGTTTTTACTCAGGTAATAAGGCCACAAAAGGACCTAAGGAATCACAGGAACGTAGCAATCCACAAAGCCTGAGTTAGGTGTATAGGTTCACTGTATAATGCCTGGGGAGAGATAAGTGCCCTAGAATATGATCCATAAACCCAGCACACGCTAGGTAGCCATTAGGAGATGCTAATGTGGGGGTTTGTTCTAAGTTCCACCCCTCTTTCGGAGTTTGGCGCCAAGTTTGGGATGCAGAAAAGTACCTATCTCTGCTTGTGAGTCATGAAGCAGGGTAAGATAGGTGTTTGGCTGCCTACATTGCATGCAGGGCCTGATCCACTAGCCATCACCTTCAGCCCCCAACTAAAACCGCTCCAACACATCATCAAGGATCTACAACCTATCCTGAAGGACAACCCATCACTCTCACAAATCTTGGGAGACAGGCCAGTCCTTACCTATAGACAGCCCCCCAACTTGAAGCAAATACTCACCAGTAACCACACACCACACAACAGAACCACTAACCCAGGAACCTATCCTTGCAACAAAGCCCGTTGCCAACAGTGCCCACATATCTATTCAGGGGACACCATCCTAGGGCCTAATCACATCAGCCACACTATCAGAGTCTTGTTCACCTGCACATCCACCAATGTGATATATGCCATCATGTGCCAGCAATGCCCCTCTGCCATGTACATTGGTCAAACTGGACAGTCTCTACGTAAAAGAATAAATGGACACAAATCAGATGTCAAGAATTATAACATTCATAAACCAATAGGAGAACACTTCAATCTCTCTGGTCACTCGATTTCTGATCTCGAAGTGACTATCCTTCAACAAAAAAACTTGGAAAACAGACTCCAATGAGAGACTGCTGAATTGGAATTAATTTGCAAATTGGATACAGTTAACTTAGGCTTGAATAGAGACTGGGAGTGGTTGAGTCATTATACTAAGTGAAACTATTTCCTCTTGTTTGTTCCTCCCCCCCCCACCCCACTGTTCCTCAGACGTTCTTGTTAACTCCTGGAAATGTGCTGGAAATGGCCCACCTTGATTATCACTTCAAAAGGTTTTCTCTCCCCCCACCCCACTCTCCTGCTGCTAATAGCTCATCTTAAGTGATCACTCTCCTTACAATGTATATTTTTTCATGGTCTGTGTGTATATATAAAATCTCCTCACTGTACTTTCCACTTTATGCATCCGATGAAGTGAGCTGTAGCTCATGAAAGCTTATGCTCAAATAAATTGGTTAGTCTCTAAGGTGCCACAAGTACTCCTTTTCTTTTTAGGTGTGCTGAGAGGCTGCTACTGTATCTGGTCCCTCAGGCAAGTTCACACAAAATAGCTAGGGGCAGAAGGTAAGGGGGCTCCTAGAGTGAGGGACTAGTGAGCATGCTCAGAGGCAGAAACATAGGCACCTAGGGAACTTTCACTGCAAAAACTTAGGCACCGAGCAACTTTAGTCTCCTGTAGGTTTAGGTGGCAGCTGAGTGGGAGTTTTGTGGATTGTAGTGGCTCCTAAAAACAGGACTTAGGGGCCTAAATACCCTTTTAGATTCCATGCTAGGAGTTTCTGAGCAAAAACTGAGTAATCTCCATTTCCACCACTGTGTTTGGGATCACCATCAATTAGTGAAACCCAAATTGAATGCTAATTATTATTATTTGTTAGGCATCAGCAGTTGTGCTGGGTACTGTACGAGATACAAAATTAAGACATTCACTGTCTAGAGCTTCCAAGACAAAAACGGACAGGACGCACTGAGAAGCTCAGAAGAAATGTTAACTTGGAAGCATCTTCTTAAAAAATTTTTTCCAGTGGGTGGTGCAGAATTCAATCTTTCAGAAGGACATGAATACAATAGGGTAGCTTGGCAAATTGAGACAGGAAGGGTATTCAGTTAAAGTTAGCACTTTAACAAAATCTGTCTTACTTTAGAACAAATGTCAGTAGGTCTAGCTAGATTCTGAACTTATTGACATCACTGTTGAAATCACTGTAACTCTATTGAAATCAAAGAAGAAAGAAAAGTGTCTCACGAAGCTTTTTCACAAAGGTCACATCTAAGCACTTTTCTCATTACTTTCTGCAGCAGCATGGAACATTTATTGTTTTTACAGCTTAGCTCCTGTGAGATGTTTGTGTTGGAAGACAAGTCTGCCACACGCATTTATTTATGTCATCCATTAATGTGAATGGGCAATTTTGACTGGCAAAGTTGGTGCATTGTAGCTTGTGATCATTCTGCAACCTGCCCTCGAAATATCCTGATCATTTTGTTCTCCTCTCCTGAGAAATAGGGAAGTGACTGCAGTCTTGTGGATCGTATGGTATGAGGTTTAGGATATAAGTGCCTATGTCGCCTGCATGCTGCTTCAATGCATAGCATACTGCTATTTTAATTACTTCCATCAAATGTACTTTATAGTTTACAGTAAAGATAAGAAATTCAATGTTTTAAATTATAACAAGCCAGCCTGCCTGAAATGAAGGAGCCCTGAAATTTGAGGTTTTTCGAGGTTTTTGTTTGTTTGTTTTTAAATCTAGTTTAAATTTCAGCTCATTTTTTTCTTTGTGATTTTATATGCCCTGAAAACTCATAATGTGACCTATTGTTTCAATACCTGGTACTGATCTTACATTTACTTAGCACCATTAAAGACCCCAAAGCACCTTAAGACCACTAAAAAGAAGCCACCTCTGTGATGAAACATAGCAACAGTACACACAGTACTTCACAGGTGCATAAGATTGGAGTTAAAATCCAGACCTCATGTCAGTGGGCTCAACCTGTGATTTTAGTGGAGGTGCACCTGGTTACACCTTCTCTAAGTTTGGCCCAAGGGGTAGAAAATACCATATGCAATTGAAATACATAATTATAGGGGTGCAGTTGCATTAGTACTGTTACTACTCCAGTTGCAGTCACTGAAGCAGGCCTATTAGTTACCATAAATGTTCTGTTTCACACATGTTCTTTGATGAGCTGCAAACACTGCCACACATGCAAAGAAACACATTTTGCTCAGTACCTACCATGCCCTTTATTCATATCCCACTGTTACAAATTTCAGAGTAACAGCCGTGTTAGTCTGTATTCGCAAAAAGAAAAGGAGTACTTGTGGCACCTTAGAGACTAACCAATTTATTTGAGCATGAGCTTTCGTGAGCTACAGCTCACTTCATCGGATGCATACCGTGGAAACTGCAGCAGACTTTATATATACACAGAGAATATGAAACAATACCTCCTCCCACCCCACTGTCCTGCTGGTAATAGCTTATCTAAAGTGATCATCAGGTGGGCCATTTCCAGCACAAATCCAGGTTTTCTCACCCTCCACCCCCCCACACAAATTCACTCTCCTGCTGGTGCTAGCCCATCCAAAGTGACAACTCTTTACATAATCAAGTCGGGCTATTTCCTGCACAAATCCAGGTTTTCTCACATCCCCCCCACCCCCATACACACACAAACTCACTCTCCTGCTGGTAATAGCTCATCCAAACTGACCATTCTCCAAGTTTAAATCCAAGTTAAACCAGAACATCGGGGGGGGGGGGGGGAGGAAAAAAACAAGAGGAAACAGGCTACCTTGCATAATGACTTAGCCACTCCCAGTCTCTATTTAAGCCTAAATTAATAGTATCCAATTTGCAAATGAATTCCAATTCAGCAGTTTCTCGCTGGAGTCTGGATTTGAAGTTTTTTTGTTTTAAGATAGCGACCTTCATGTCTGTGATTGCGTGACCAGAGAGATTGAAGTGTTCTCCGACTGGTTTATGAATGTTATAATTCTTGACATCTGATTTGTGTCCATTTATTCTTTTACGTAGAGACTGTCCAGTTTGACCACTGTACATGGCAGAGGGGCATTGCTGGCACATGATGGCATATATCACATTGGTGGATGTGCAGGTGAACGAGCCTCTGATAGTGTGGCTGATGTTATTAGGCCCTGTGATGGTGTCCCCTGAATAGATATGTGGGCACAATTGGCAATGGGCTTTGTTGCAAGGATAAGTTCCTGGTTTAGTGGTTCTGTTGTGTGGTATGTGGTTGTTGGTGAGTATTTGCTTCAGGTTGCGGGGCTGTCTGTAGGCAAGGACTGGCCTGTCTCCCAAGACTTGTGAGAGTGTTGGGTCATCCTTTAGGATAGGTTGTAGATCCTTAATAATGCGTTGGAGGGGTTTTAGTTGGGGGCTGAAGGTGACGGCTAGTGGCGTTCTGTTATTTTCTTTGTTAGGCCTGTCCTGTAGTAGGTAACTTCTGGGAACTCTTCTGGCTCTATCAATCTGTTTCTTTACTTCTGCAGGTGGGTATTGTAGTTGTAAGAAAGCT
This sequence comes from Caretta caretta, assembly GCF_965140235.1. Classification (NCBI taxonomy): domain Eukaryota; kingdom Metazoa; phylum Chordata; order Testudines; family Cheloniidae; genus Caretta; species Caretta caretta. The sequence goes on along the minus strand of NC_134210.1, from coordinate 84,384,284 downwards.
TGACAGAGATCTTGTAGGTGTTTGTCTCTGTCTGAGGGGTTGGAGCAAATGCGGTTGTATCGCAGAGCTTGGCTGTAGACGATGGATCGTGTGGTGTGGTCAGGGTGAAAGCTGGAGGCATGCAGGTAGGAATAGCGGTCAGTAGGTTTCCGGTATAGGGTGGTGTTTATGTGACCATTGTTTATTAGCACTGTAGTGTCCAGGAAGTGGATCTCTTGTGTGGACTGGACCAGGCTGAGGTTGGTGGTGGGATGGAAATTGTTGAAATCATGGTGGAATTCCTCAAGGGCTTCTTTTCCATGGGTCCAGATGATGAAGATGTCATCAATATAGCGCAAGTAGAGTAGGGGCTTTAAGGGACGAGAGCTGAGGAAGCGTTGTTCTAAATCAGCCATAAAAATGTTGGCATACTGTGGGGCCATGCGGGTACCCATAGCAGTGCCGCTGATCTGAAGGTATACATTGTCCCCAAATGTGAAATAGTTATGGGTAAGGACAAAGTCACAAAGTTCAGCCACCAGGTTAGCCGTGACATTATCGGGGATAGTGTTCTTGACGGCTTGTAGTCCATCTTTGTGTGGAATGTTGGTGTAGAGGGCTTCTACATCCATAGTAGCTACAAAGACGCTGACAATTGTTTGCTGAAAGTAGCTCAGAGGTCACCCAGATCTAGACTTGATGGAATAATGGCCTGAGCCAATCCCACCTGAATATCTCTTCTACGTGAGTGGAGTTGGTGGCATTTTGCTGATTACCTTTGGGTTATTCCCAGTTGGATTTTCATAGGTGACACCTTCCAGCATTTGCATTTTTTTCTAGAAAGGAGGAAAGGACAGAAATATACAAATTCTCTTAGCAATCAGATTAATTGTTATAGTAGGGAAAACAGGAGGTTACATTCCCATTGCAGTATCGGTAACAGAGACCATTAGTTAAAGTAAACAGGAATTCACAGGTTTCAGAGGAACAGCCGTGTTAGTCTGTATTCGCAAAAAGAAAAGGAGTACTTGTGGCACCTTAGAGACTAACCAATTTATTTGAGCATGAGCTTTCGTGATGAAGTGAGCTGTAGCTCACGAAAGCTCATGCTCAAATAAATTGGTTAGTCTCTAAGGTGCCACAAGTACTCCTTTTCTTTCAGGAATTCACAATAACTTGACCTCTAGTCATTCTTTCCCATTGCCAGGGCTGAAAAGCACTAAAAAGTGTTGCAAAAAAAAAAAATCACAATTCTTTTCAAAATTTAATAGGTTTTTGCAAAATTTTTCATGTTTGAAGAATGGGCATTTTTCAATGAGAAATGTTTAGCTTGAAAAATTTCAACCACCTGTAATCCATTGTGCAAATCATTGTCTAGACTAAGTGATATATCTAGATTAATCTATTGGCATTCCCTTGGTTTGTTACTATTGCTATATAATAGCTAAAATAACATTTATAAATAATTCAGCCAAAAGAGTGATCTGCCCAGAACATCATGTAAAGATAGCATCTAAAGATATAGAAAAATCTAGCAAATTTTGATCCTTAAATCAAGACAGGTTTCCAAAGTTTTGGCTCAGGCTTTGATTCAGGTAGGTGTCTGTGTTAAAGAGAAGAAAGAAGGAAAGTGTTAAGTGCAGACTCTGTTGTACTTTTATTCAATATTTCTACTTCCTTATCTTCTCTTGTGTTCTTCTCTCTGGATGTTGCAACATTACATGAGTTTTCTTCACATTCTGTGCACTGTTAGGAGCAGGAGACAAATAATGTCTTTTGAATTGTCCAGCAGCCTTACCTTGAGTTAAATGGTTTGAGCAACAGCAACACTGCAGTTGCTATGTTGTAGCTTTTTTGTGTAAGGATCTCATCAGGAAGTGAGTGAGTCAACAAGAATTTGGACTCACAGTCAACAACATTCCCAGACGCATTTTGTTACTTCATTTTGGGAAACAAATGTATAAAAATCATTACAAAATTACAATGCACTTTCTAAATGATTTGCTGATAAACATTTTGTAACTAAAATGGAACATATGTGGCTGGTTACAAAAATAGCAGGTATTTTTCTTAACCACACCAGCACACACAGTCATAAAGCAGTGAAAAAAAATCCAAGGAGCAGATCCCCCGCTGGTGTCAATTAGTGTCAATTTATACCAGCAGGGGATCTGCCCCTAGTATTTTTATCACTGCCTTAAGTGAAAGCAGGAGCAGGCCTTTTATTTGAGAGCGATAAAACTCCTTGGGGCAGATCCCCTACTGGAAGCCAGTGTCATGTATATTAAAGTAGAATGTTCCACTTTTTAAAGTTAAAAGACAAAACTATGGAGCCAATATTCAAACTTGGATGTCTGGAGTTAGACACCCATTTATTTGGGTGCCATTTTATTTAGATCCCTTATATTTAGGTACATAAGGTGCCCAAATCAGTACAAAAGAGATTAACCTGGGTACTTAAGTACGTCTACTTAGGCATCCAACTTTGAAAATTGAGTTCTGTAATAAAACAGGGAAATAAATGAAATACAAAGGTGAAAGTAAGCCGGTCCGGTCGGGCATACTGCCAAGAGCCAATACACAGTCGACCATACCAGCAGGGGGAAGCTTCCCCAGGTGGGCAATTTAAAAGGGCCCTGGGCTACCGGCTGCAGCAGGAGCCCTGGGCCCTTTAAATCGCTGCCAGAGCCCCACTGCTGGAGCCCTGGGGTTGCTGTGACGGATCCCCGGGGCTCTGGCAACGATTTAAAGGTCCTCGGGCTCCTGGCAGTGGCTGGAGCCCCTGACACTTTAAATCACCTCCAGAGCCCCAGGGCTCTCAGCCACCGCCATAGCTACAGCTACCATGGGGCTCCAGCGGCAATTTAAAGGGCCCAAGGATTTAAAGGCCCCACCCCTTCTGCCCAAAGGGCCCTCCCCACCGCTCAGGACCCCGGCCCTGCAATCAATATGTCCCTTAAATTACTTTCATCCTGGCTGCAATACTAGTCAAAACCTCATAAGACACTTTTCCATAGACTGACTCATGATTTTACAGGAAATAGGAAAAACGAATTTAAAAAAACCAGGCCAGTTTATTTCTTTACTTTTTGAAAGCCTGCAATGAAAAATAATACATTGAGTTGTAGGAGTTAACGTTCATATTATTCCATCAGCCCCACATGTAAGCACAAAAAAGACAGGGCCAATATTTTGCGCTATATTTTGCAGAGCACAGCACCATGCACACTGGTACTGCTCAGTATATAAAAGTCGATCAATAAAAATTACATGAATGGATTTTGATGTCTGCTACAGGACATGAATCTGTGTTGGTGTGCGACTGGTAGCCTCTCATACAGTATTAAATGATCTGCACAAGGGGATACCTAGTGGTGAAGTAGTAGCACTGCACTCAGTTCTCTCCAACTAGTTCATTGTATGCTTACAGCGGAAAAGTCATAAAATCATAGAATATCAGGGTTGGAAGGGACCTCAGGAGGTCATCTAGTCCAACCCCCTGCTCAAAGCAGGACTGATCCCCAACTAAATCATCCCAGCCAGGGCTTTGTGAAGCCTGACCTTCATCTTTAATTTTTCAGGTCAGTTCTGCAAGAGCTACTTATATGTTGTCACTTTGCATTGGAATCCTCTAAAATGCCATCGTGATACAACTTGATCTGGTGGTCTTGTGAAAAACTGATCAGATCATGCATGTCACATGATGCTGAAGATGACGACACGCCAAATATAATTACATTGTACTGCACCACACTGATACAACATCACAAGCATTGCTACAGCATGAGGGAGGAGTTTGCCCTATCAGGCAAAACTAACAAAGGCAGATCCATCACACCAAGATCCCTCAACTCTAAGGTAGAGAAAAAAAAAACCAGCTGCATCTTTCTACCATGGTTAAAGATCTAGTCTGCACTGTAACATATATAAGAGTATTATAAGCTACAGGAGAATTTGGGACCCTAATCCCGAAAGCAAACCAAAGATGAAGCTATTGTTTCCCATTAATGCCTGCGCTGTCCTTCATTCGCCGAACCTATGCCATAGTCATATCCTCGGCAAGATGTTCCACAAGTTTACCACCCTTCCAGGTGAGTTTTGCACAATTCTCCTTCATGGTGACCTCTTAACTTTCAACTTTGTGCCACCATTTCTGTGGTTTAACTGGAGTTTAAAAAGCAAGTGTATGTCCCTTTAAAAGTTCAGTCAACTGAAGTGTCTGCTCCCCACTTTAATGTATGGAAAGCCAGAGATACTCAATTTGATTTTTTAAAAAAAGTTTATTTTCTGACAGAACACCCTTTTAATCCAAGGTTTAAAAAAAAAAAAAGTTTTTTCTGCCCTATCTACCTGTTGAGAAGGGTATTTTAGGCAGGCTCAAGAGCAACAAACATACATGCTCAGTGGGGAGCCCCTCGCCCTTTTCCTCAGAGCACACACTTGCAATCCTAATGTGCTCAGCTTGTAACTTAGTATTTGACACCAGGAAAGTCTGGTGAATTATTTTGATTTTGGAAAACCAAGATTGTATTTCTGTGCATGAACTTGGACACTTCTGATCAGGAATATGGTTCTGCTCACCTCCCAGTGAGTCCATTGGTGCCTGTGTGTTCTTGTATGGATTACAACAATGGTTAGGATTGGCAGGGCTGCAGCAGATCTACCAGGCAAACTGGGGGGTTCATCATGAATTGTTTATCATCAGGAAACCCACAAACACTAGGAATTAATGTTTTAGGGGATTAATAATAGAAGGTTGGAAGCCCATTGCATGCATCCGATGAAGTGAGCTGTAGCTCACAAAAGCTTATGCTCAAATAAATTTGTTAGTCTCTAAGGTGCCACAAGTACTCCTGTTCTTTTTGCGGATACAGACTAACATGGCTGCTACTCTGAAACCTCACTGTTAGAGGTGATTTCAAATCAGGGATGAAGCATATGAATAGATCATGGGCATGTACTATTATGGCCTGTTCTCTGTCTTCTGTGTTTAATTAGAGGACTTTCAAAGGACTCAGAAAAGTTGAAAATCACTTTCCATATGACAATTCTGTATGTACATGTAACCCCTAAGATTTATCTTTTGGAAAGAGATTAGAAAAGTGGTAAGATGCATTTTTGTCTCTTTTTTCCTTGAGTTTGTTAATTTGTGCATTGGACAGCACTTTGTGTGTAGATGTTTTCACTGCTTTGTTGATAGTGAATGTCCTTTCCCAGGCTCCACAAATGAGTGTTACCATCAATTAGGGCAGCAGCAGAGCTGAAACAAAGTCAACAGGCAGTCATATGCACAGATTAAAAGGGCAGGTGGGAAGAATAATGATGAAATTGTTCTCAATATGTAAGAGTCTTTCTGCTCCCTTGTATAACTGATTTTCAGTATGTTCTGAGTTATATACGTTTCCTTTACTGATTCAAACCTGGCGCTCAGGGACTGATTTTCTGGTCTAGCTGGCTGAAGCGAAATCCAGATAAGACTGAGGTAATATTTATAGAGTGGGGGAAGCAGTGATAATTGTGGAAATTACATCAGCATCCCAGACTGCATATGGCCTCCATTGGTAAAAGAGCTCTGCAGTTTGGGAGTACATTTGTCTCCAAGACTCCTGCTAGATGATCAGGTAGCAGCCACCGCTAAAAATGTATTTTCCATCTGTGCTTGGTGAGGCAAGTGTGACAATTTCTTTTGGAGGCAGGGTTGCACTGCTTAGAACCTGAAGTGGGTGCAGAATGTGGCAGCCTGCCTAGTAATCCGGACCTCCCCAAGAACATTTAACACTGATGCTCCATGGGCTTGATTGGCTGCTTCTGGGTTTCTGTGTGAAATTCAAGACATTGTATTTTGAACTTCAAAGTTCATACTGGCATGGGACCAGGCTCTCAGAAAGACCACCTTTCCCCCATGCCATACCCTTGCAGTTGCAATCAGAGGAGGTGCTAGAGCTGTTCCTCTCTCCTTGAAACTGAGAGAGTGCTGCTGACAGGGTGTTGTCTTCTGGGAGCCTTTCAGTTCTGAATGAGCCCCCCCCCCCGCCCCTTTAGTCAGCCAAAGCCCTGATTAGCTAACGTTCCAGGCATAGTGCATAGCTCCTCTTTTTTACAGGGCTCTTTGGGAGTTGTTGGGATGAATTGGAGGTTGCAGGGAGATTTTTGAACATGTAATGTTTTTAGATGGCTGTTATTTTAATGTTGAAAAAGCAGTCTGTCATCTGGTTTTATCATCCCAGCCATGGGATGCCCAGATCAGCCTTCATATGCTCTTTAATTAATCTAAATAAATAAGTACATAAAACTTAAATGTTTTAGGTATTTTTCCTGTTAGTACTGCAGAGCCAACACCAATCAGGAAAAGCGAATTGGATTCAATTATCATTCATCCATCAACAGACCTGCTAACTAAATTCTAGTTGCAAAATCCTTATTACTGGTAATGATGTGTGAACCAGAATGAAAGTCAAGCTGTGTTTCAATTCCAGACTGAGTTTTCAGGGCTTGCAGTTAGAAAAGCCATTTTTCCATTTGAAAGTGGAGCAAATTTGATATAGAAGCATGTAAGAGACAATAAACATGGAACCCCAGAAAGCCATTTTCCCATAGTCACTTTTCAAAAGTATACTTGCATTACAATTTAAAAATGAACAAAAAACAAGACAGAGACAGAAAATATCAGACTGCAAAGGGTTAACTGCTACAGTCAACTTAAAGGAAGGTACTTCTTCCCAGTAACTGACAAAGTGTACTATATTTCTAATAATTCTTCCTGTGGTTAGTAATCCACTCCCTACCTTTCCGCTGTAAGGAATGTTGTCTTAACCACAAGCCTTTTTTCTCCCATCCTAGTATTCAGTTATTTCTGTGTTTGATTCTGAAGATGAACATGAACATCTTATGGTTTTTGTAAGAAAAGACCTTCTGGGAGCCTTTTTTGCCTCTAAGATAAAAGCTTGGATTGCATCATTGTGACACCCCCGTATCCCCACCTCTATTCTGATTTCATGTGATGCATTATTTCAGGTTGCTTTGAAAGAGTACTGCAGTGAGCCTTAGCAGTAAACTATATTGCTTTAATTCAGCTTTCCAGAGTGCTTTGGAAGGGCTGGCAATCGTATTTGACTTAAGACTTCACCAACACATCTGGTATGATCAGTACTGATCTCATTGCTTTTAGGAACTGCTGGTGCTATATATAAAGTAATGACTTACAGAACAATTTGTTTACACCAACAAGGCCAGCCCAAGGTTATCAGTTGACATAGTTCATACAAACATTTTTCAACATAATATCTTGGGAATGGGTAATATGTGCTGACTCCGAAGTCTGTCTTGAGTAGGGATGGATGCCCCATGGAAATCTCATCTCTGCCCCTCTGAGATGTTTCCTGACCGCAGAAAATAATATCCCTTTGCTAGTGAAGACAAAAAAGGGGTTAAGGCTCATCTGCCTAGCCTTGGAATATCTGCTTTTTAAATGTATTTTAAACAAATTAAATGCAAAACGCCCACTAAAAGATTGTCTGTTTTTGTGTAACAGGGGTTAAACTGCATCACTTTATGTAGCACAACTCCATAGAACAACATGGGGAATGAGCATATTGCATGGCACAGATGGTAAATCACCTGCACTTCTTATGGAACAGCTGGTGAGTCCATTTGCTGAAAACTGTAATTGTCGTCAGGTAATGCAGCACACTGATAGCTGGATGATTTCACCAGACCTTGTATATTTTGCTGCTTAGTCTCCATGACAAATATTAATTTATTTAAGAATGACTGAAGGTCAAATGCCCTAATAATTAAATTAAATTAAATTAGTGATTTCAGATTGTGGGATTGATCATGCATTCATTTATTATATAATACTTTTTGGAGATTTCTAATACTAATACTTAGTTCTACCTTAAGTGAAGGGGACTGGACTGGAAGACCTCTTGAGGTCTGTTGCAGTCCTATGATTCTAGGCTCAAGTCTGAATTTGGCTAACACTTCTTGGTGGCCTCACTCCAGTCCAGTTGTGGAGAGGTTCACATCACAGAACTCTCTGATAATTTAACATAATCAGCACCCTTTCTTCAGGAGAGATTCAGATGTGGAGTAGCAGATGTTTTACAATAGGTTAGAATAAGGTGTATGGGTATTAATGCATTGGGCAGCTTGCAAAGCATCTTCCTAGAAAATGCCTGGCTCCACCAAGGTCTAGCAGTCATTTTCCAAAAGATTCATTCTCTCAAAATGAAGGGGGGGGGGAGGGGAGAAGGGAAGAGATCAAGGTATTGCAATATTTGACAGATGCAAAATGCTCTGGGCCCATTTTTTTAAAAAACAGTGACCAGAGCTCTGTGTGCAACTACCAGCACAAATCAGGAAACTGCAAGTACAAATACAGGTAATTAAAAAAATGTGAGGAGCTCTCTATAAACATTCACAAAGCCACCTCATTGTTCTCCTTTAAAGCTTTCATTAAGATTTTCCACTCCTGTGATATCTGCAAAATTTTTTGCAGAGGCTAGGTAGCTGCTGTGCTGTGACTCTTGCTTATCATAATGATGATAGACCAGTAGCCAAATGCAAGTTCTTTGGCAGTACCTGATTTTAATGGTGTCCATATAACGTTTTTTGGATTCTAATGTTTGTGGATTCTAAATTTCAAGATGAGAGAACAACACACAGAGCTGTTTGTCACTGCAAACTGGAAACCAGCAAAATGTGTGATAATCTGTTGTGTGAATAACACCCCCTTCTATATACTGATATTTACAAAAGATTGTCTTTGTTGTAAGCCACGGAAAATCTATTCAACAAGGTTAACTCAGTTTGTTATGGTTTTCTTCATATTCAGTACCATAAATGTAATGAGAAACAGTTGTACGGCGGCTATACAATGTGCTAATCTCTATACGTTTGTCTTCAATTATAGGGTTTACAGGTCCCAAATGTGAAATGATTAGACTATAGAAAAGTTCAATTGTCCAATATTGTATCCTGGCTGTTGAACAATAAGCCTTTAGATCTGATTATATTGCTCAATGCCTTTTAAATCTTTCAATTTGGCATTTAGTAATTATAGAAAGGGTATATTCTTTACTGATTTTCTTAGTTTCTCTGACTTTTGCAAGCAAAACTACAATGCGTATTACAAACAAAATATGACATATTTTAGCAATTTTAGAGACCTTTAAAACTAGACTGGTAAAGAACTAAAAAATATATTTAAGGAAACAAACCTCTCAAGGGAATGGTTTGAATGTCCCAATACAGCATTCCAATCTCCAATTTCTATAATTATGTATGAGTTAAAAGGGGAAGAAACTTTACTGACTAGTAGCAATCTGCACTTTCGAGCATTCCAGCTTTGAGGCAATCATTTAAGCCCATTTACACCAGCAGTGAATTTAGCTCCTAATCTGTCAAGATAACTGATAATCACCAAAAACACATACTAGTCCCCATGAAGTACAGGTATATGAACTAAGCTGTACTGCAGAGATCAATTCTGCACTGTCAGGGAGCTAGGCTAAATGAACTAATCGAACTATTCTATCTCACTTTCCTGCAGCGCAATCCTGAAGTCTTTACAGTGTTTTTACTCACTCCTTATTCCAGCAAAATTGTTCAGTTATCCAGACTGGGTAAGGATTTGGCTTAAAGATGATTCTATGATCAATCTGCAGTGATAAGTCTCTACCATTAGAGGGCAGTTTTGCATTATGTAGAACAAAACATCACAGGATTTGAAAAGGCTTCAGTAAATCACACCTTTCAAGTTTTAGCTTCCCACTACATATGTGCCGCTCACTTTTTCTCACCAGAGACCCAACAGGGCCTTGAGCTATTGATTTTTTATCACTGTAAACTATTTCCCTCAGAAAGGATAATGTTGAAATAAATAAAAAACTTTCCCATTATTTTTAGGACACTTAACCTATCTGAAAGTCTGAACATACAGAGAAAATCAGAACGTTCAAGAGAGATGAGGTAAACCTGCTATATTAATAAGCCTAATAATGTAGCAGTTAAGAATATTTTTGCATAATGTAGCCATAAGCTGGCTGGAAGCTGATCAGTTCTTGTAATTAATTTGTATCTAGTTCTTATAATGGGTTTCTTTTCCGTAAAATCAACCTTTCTTTATGGAAGTTTCCTACCTCGCTTGAAAAATCAAATCTTCCACTAAAGCCGCTTAAAAGCACCCTGAACATATCACTTGCCTGCTTTAGGAATTGATTTTTACAGCATTTGGATGGTCATAATTTACTGAACAATATGGCCAATGTGAGCAGTGACAAATATTATCCGCTATCTGACATCTGCACCTTGGCAGGGTGCAGTGGCCCAACCCCATAACTCCCTGCTCAGACCTCATACATGGAGTCAAGAAAAAAAGGACTAAATGTCCATTTAGAAAACCTTTGTAAGATCTACCTACCTAACAAGTGTCATGGAGATAAACCCCCTGAGAAAGGAGGAGGTGTTTCCAGTGCTATACAGTACTTCCCTTGAATGTTCTCAGCATGTACCCAATAGCAACTCAGATGTATCCGTTTTCTTGGGGTGAAATCCTGGGCCCATTAAAGTCAGTGGCACTCCTGATGCTTTACTCAAGTTAGCAGTGGTGCTGGAACACTTTTAATAGTGGGGATGCTGAAAGCCAGCCTCCTTACCCCTGTTCGCCTCCCCCTCCCCAGAGCTGGGGCTGGGAGCAGGGCCATGTCTCCAGGAAGGGGGGACCTGGACAAGGATAAGGGGACCCCCCGTAAAACCTGCAGCACCCCCCACACTCCTAGTTCCCGCACCTATGCTAGTTAGCAGCAAACACAAACTTTGCTATCAGACAGTTTCCCCTGACCTGGATGTGTCTGCCATATTATATAATTAAAATTAACATTATTTGAAGCACATTTATGTACTGTAAATCCAGTGCCACAGCTATTCCTTCAAGAGATTGTTTTGTGGTGGATCATATCAGACAATTGTCTCCAAAAATACTGCATATCACAACAACACCACTTTGTATTTATAAGTGAGTGCCTTTCTTTCAAAGATCTCAAAGCATTTCCCAAAGTTAAGTAAGTATTATTATCTTCATTTTATGGAGGAACTGAAGTAAGTATATAGACCTGCGAGACCACAGTCAGCCAGTGAGTTAGAGACAAGACTAGAATCCACATTTTCTGGTACTCAGTGCCCAACATCAAACAATGTTTCCTATGACCATGCAACTAGGTTACAAGAGAGAGCAGCAGGGATCTGTGGTATTTTGTGCTGGGTTCCATGTATGCAGTGAAGTGAAAAGTACAGGAGAAATGCAACCACACTGAACTATGTCACATATTAAAAGCAACATGGTAAATGTAACAACTAGGCCTCGCAAATTGGATCTGTTGTATTCCTTTCATTTCAGTAACACATTCTACAAGCTCTTCACTTGCAGGGTTTAGAAACTCTGGCAAGAGCACAACATGTAACCTGTTGAGTTTAAAACCATTGAAAGAAATTTCTCAAATTCATAAGGGCTTCAGCAAATGAACTTTTCTGTGCTAAGAAATTTTCTGCATCAGACTATGTTATTTTAATTGGTTCTTATATTTTTTTTGTTAAACTTTCTGCCTCCTTAGAAGCTTGAAAACAAAGAGATCCTAATGACACCCTTCTCCACTGATTCCTCCTCCAACTGGTTCAAATCATGCCATGATTTCACCAACAATAGCCCCTGACTTTGATAACCAGTAATAACAAATGGGGTTCCATGGACGAACTCCAGGATTGGGTTTTTTAAAAGAGCAGAGAGTGATAAAGCCTTGCCTACAGAAAAAAGTTGTACCACTTTTCCTATACCGGTATTGTTAAAACTGTGCAACCCCTCTAATGCAGGCACAGTCATATCAGTAAAAGTTGCTTATATTGGTATAGCTTAATCACATATGGATAAGCTGTATCAGTATAAGGCACCCTTATACCAGTATAACTGAGTCCACACTAGGGGCTGGTCTACAACAAAAAATTATATTGGTAGAATTTTGTTGGTCAGTGGTATGTTTTTTTCACACCCCTGACAAAAGTATCTATGAGGCTATAAGGCTAGTGTAGCTGCAGCCAAGTCGACGGAAGAAGGCTTCCATTGACATAGCTAATTTCATTCAGGAGGTGGTGTTCCGACTGACAGAAAACTGTCGGTGTAGGCTGCAGCTACACCATGGGGTTATGCCGACATAGCTATGCTGCGATAGCCTTCATAGTGTAGATGTAGACATATCCTGGGAGTTGTACCAGTATAACTAAATCGGTAAAAAAAAAAAATTAGTCTATCTAAAATAATTATATCAGCACAAAAACTATAGACCAGACCTAATATGATTCGCTTATACTTACTTCTGTTTGTGCACCAATATCATCAGTAACAACTGCAGCAGCTCAGCGCAGCTGCAGGCCTCATATAGTTAATTGCTATAGGAAGGATCTACACATTTTGGTTTTTCGTCCACCAGACAAAAAATGGGATGGAGAGACAGACGTGGTCTAGTGAGCGGGAGCACGTATAGGGTTAGAGGCTGTATGACTGGGACATTTGGGTTCTATTCCTGGCTCTGTCACTGGGCAAATCTCAATTTCTGTGCCTCAGTTTTTCTATCTGTAATATAAGGATAGTGACTTCCTTACAGGGGCATTGTGAGGCTTAATTCATGTGATGTTTGTAAATTGCTTTGAGATCACTTGATGAAAGGCACTATAAAAGTGAATGTGCAAAGTACTGTTATTATTGCAGGTTCTTGTTGCTTTGGTGTTTTTTCAAGGATTTTGGTGATACAGTGTTGAAATTTTTAAAGACTGATAGAATTTGGAAGGAATTCTCCATTAGTAGGTGGAATTGTCAGCCTAAATTACTTGACTGTTTAAAAAATAGAGCAATAAGTTGGGTGAGATCTTTTATTGAACCAACTACTGTCAGTGAAAGAGACAAGCTTTCAAGTTACACAGAGCTCTACAATGTACATCTATACCTAGTTGTACTTAGCTAGGGGTGGATAGATATTCAGGGATCAATGGAAAGTGAGATGGTCCTGTCACTCCACTTCTTAATATACAGGAGTCCACATTTCATTTACTTTGTCCACATTTGGCACTAACTGGCACTTCTTTGTGTCAATCTTGTCAGAACTTTCCTTTTCATTTGTAGAAGTAACCTTTTCAAGTAACTTAACTTAGTATCTGGGGAAGCTGACAGACTAAAGTGATACTAGGGGTTGACCCAGACCAAAAACATCAGATCAAAACACCTCCAAACTTTCGGAAAATTTGGATTTGTGACCAAAGTTTGCAGCGCCTGCCTATCTCCTCTAGCAAATATCGTTATCCCCATCTCTGAAATGCAGATAATGAGACTTACCCACCTTTACGATCTTTGAGATGCAAGGTAAATCCTATATTATTGGTAAATTGTTTTTAGCATTGATCCACAGAACAAATACAGCAAGGGCACGGACAATGGAAGATTCTCTGCAATGCCCAGTTATTTTCTCTCAATCCAGACCTGAAGAGATCACAGGTAGAAATGATAAGAGATTAAATCTATTTAAGGACATGGCTTTCTGTTAAGAATGCCAACAAAAATGCAAAATTAGTGTCAAGCATCCATTGGTTTTGCATTGTTGATGATGGTCCACCAGGATGTGGACTAAGACCACCAAACACATTTAGATTAAGACATTGAACTGACATCAGCTGGTATCAATTTTGAATCAAAACCAACTTGAACAGGATTTTAAGCAATGATCCAGGTTAAAGGCTATATTTCCTACTAGCCAACCTCTTAGCCAATCAGTCTTCCTAGCTAGATGGCTACTTTTAGGTGGGATATAGATGAAGCAATATAGAATAGGATTTCTGGTTCCTTCTAACATCTGTTTTGCAACACATACATTAAGCAGCATTTGGGGATATTAATGAATTTCCCAATTTCTTCATTTGTCACAGCATGTGTTTTGTGATTCTATGTATATGCACGTACGTGTATGGCTATACTGTGTGAAATAAAGTGTTACTGAGTCAGTGTGCCTCCTAGTATAGGTGGAGATTCAATGCAGATGACAGGTCTGATTTTCTTCATACATCGTTAGAGTCTTTAAGGATTGCCTCAAATGATGATTGATATTAGAATCATCACAATGGGATATTTCTTCAGAAATATTGCTATTGTTAAAATGCCAAGCTGCAGGTATGTATTAACAGTGTTTAGACCTACCACAAATATACAAAGAGGGAGACAGTTTGAATAAAAACCACATGGTATGTGGAAAGTTAAGTGAGAATTTCATCAACTGACATTTCCAAAATTTCTCTCACAGATTTTAAGGCCTGAAGGGACCATTGTGATCATCTAGTCTGACCTTCTGCACATTGCAGGCCACAGAACCTCACCCACCCACTCCTGTAAAGGACCCATAACCTCTGGCTGAGTTACTGAAGTCCTCAAATCTTGATTTAAAGACATCAAGTAACAGAGAATCCACCATTTACTCTAGTTCAAACGAGCAAGTGACCTATACCCTGGGCTGCAGAGGAAGGCAAAAAACCCTCAGTCTTTGCCAGTCTCACCTGGGGGAAAATTCCTTCCTTCCTGACACCAAATATGGTGATCAGTTAGACCCTGAGCATGTCAGCAAAACCCAGCAGCCATCTCATCAAGGGTTTGGAGGCTTGGCCCTCTAATCAGGGGATTGTCCTGAGACCGGTGGGGAAATCCAGTAGCTCTCAGGACATTTGTGAAGATATCCAGCCCCTCTGAGGGTATATTTACAGTGCACTCCTGGGGGATGTTTGCACCTTGTGAAGACATATCCATGCTAGCTTTAATCTAATTAGCTCAGGTACTGGAGCTGTGAAACCATGGGAGCATGGGCTTTGGCATGGGGAGTACAAGCATGCCCAGAACCCGGAGTAATTACTGACATGGCTAGCCAGAGTTGACGTGCGTGCTGCTGCAGATACACTACACCAGTACCTGCGTTAGCTAGGTTAAAGCTAGCTTGGGGATGTCTACATGAGCTGCAATCACACCCTGTGACTGCAGTGTAGACATATCCTGAGTTACTTCCTGAGTCCTCCTCCCCATCAGCAGCCATGCTGCCATTGCCATCCAGCCCCTCAGGAGAATGGATAATATGGAGAGGAATCTGCTTGTGAACGCAGACAGAATTATCTTTACAGTAATGGCTACATGCATTTTACTTGAGTTTGCTGGGGGCTGATACTAGATAGAATGACAGTCCCTTAGCTCTGCTCCACTCCTCTGGCCAGCCACACCACCCCTAAACTCAGAAAAGAAAGATGGTCTTGTGGTTAAAGTTCTAGCTCGGGCAGAAGGAAATCTGGGGTCAGTTCCCAGCTCTGCTACAGACTCCCTATGTGACCTTTGGTAAATCACTTAATCTTTCTAGGTTTCAGAGTAGCAGCCGTGTTAGTCTGTATTCGCAAAAAGAAAAGGAGTACTTGTGGCACCTTAGAGACTAACCAATTTATTTGAGCATAAGCTTTCGTGAGCTACAGGTACTGTACATGCCTCCGATGAAGTGAGCTGTAGCTCACGAAAGCTTATGCTCAAATAAATTTGCTAAGGTGCCACAAGTACTCCTTTTAATCTTTCTAGGTTCCCCATCTGTAAAATGGAAGTAATTATAATTCCCTACCTCGCAAGGCTTTTGAGAGAACGCATTCATTAGATGTTTGTGATGAGCTCAGCTGCTATGGCGATGGATGCCATATAGGTACATAGATACAGAGCTTGGAATGCATGATGTTCATATAAAGGGAAGGCAAATGCCACCTCTTTTGCTATACTCACATATAGACTTTAGGCACTGGAATATGTTTTTACTCTTCTCAACTCTGAGCTGCATTGGGGGTGGCGAGAGGAAGGAATGATGATATATCTCACAAGTTCTCTTTTAATGCACATTTCCTTAGTATTAAAAGAGCAAGAAGAAGAAGAATACAGAAAACTTACTGGTATGTTAGATAAACAAAACTGTCTCTAAATAAAATACCTTTTGAAGCTTACCAGAAGGCATCAGTAAATCCAGACAATGTTCTAAAGACAAAACTGTCCCAGGGCAAATTCAGCTACATTCAAATAATATTGTCTGCCTTCCTTGGTGTCAATATCTGTAGCACATTTTCTCTTTGATATTATTAATTTTCTGTTTGTGAGCTCAAACGGAGATGTCTGAGTTGCCCTGCACAAAGACTAAAAGCTATCATCTTATTCACACACATTATTTGTTAAGTTAGCAATTGTACAGCGTTAAAGGTATCAAGCGGCTTGCATGGATCTAGTGCAGGGGTGGGCAAAGTACAGCCCATGGGCCACGTCCAGCCCATCAGGCTTTTTAATCTGGCCCTCAAGCTCCCGCTGGGAAGCAGGATCAGAGGCTTGCCGCACGGCTCTCAGAAGCAGCGGCATATCCTCCTGCAGCTCCTACACGTAGGGGCAGCAGGGGGCTCTCCACACACTGCTCCCTGCAAGCGCTGCCACCTGCAGCTCCCAATGGCCAGAAACCACAGCCAATGGGAGCTGCAGGGGCGGCATCTGTGGACGGGGCAGCGCGCAGAGCTGCCTGGCCGCACCTCCATGTAGGAGTGGGAGGAGGACATGCCGCTGCTTCTGGGAGCTGCTTAAGGTAAGCGCTGCCCAGAGCCTTCACTCCTGAGCCCCCAACCCATGCCCCAACCCCCTACCCCAACCCTGATCCCTCTCCCGCCCTCCAAACTCCTCGGTCCCAGCCCGGAGCACCTTCCTACACCCCAAACCCCTCACCCCTAGCCCCACCACTGAGCCTGCACCCCCAGCCGGAGCACTCAACCCGCTTGTGCCCCAGCTCTGATCCCTCTCCCACCCTCCGAACCCCTCAGTCCCAGCCCGGAGCACCCTTCTGCACTCCAAACCCCTCATTCCCAGTCCTACCCCAGAGCCCACACCCCAGGTGGAGCCCTCACCCCCCAGTCCACTGGCCCAGCTTGGAGCCCCCCTCCGACACCCTGAACTCACCATTTCTGGCCCCACCCCAGAGCCCAAACCCCCAGCCAGAGCCCTCACCCTAATCCCCAATTTCGTGAGGATTCATGGCCCGCCATACAATTTTTGTACCCAGATGGCCCTCAGGCCAAAAACTTTGCCCAATTGGTCAGGATTCTTGGCTGTTTTCTCTTAATACTAAAAGAATAATTTCATTGATCAAGAAGATATCAGCATTTTGAAAGACATTATGGACCAGAGAGGATTTCAGAGCCAATTGAACCTGGTGATATAGCTTCAATATTATCACTGAGGCATGTAGAATTCAGTACCGTGATATACATGCCTAATTCTTTTTTGAACATGGACACGAAAGGTTCATGGAGGCTGTAGTGTGGCAGAGTGCTTACATGATAAGAGAGAGGTCCTGGAGGCCAAATTTAGGCTGCTAGGTAAGAGATTGAAGTCCAGGACCTCTATGGTGGCATTCTCTGAAATGCTTCCAGTTCCATGTGCAGGTCCAGTTAGGCAGAACTGCAGGGTCTCAATGCGTGGATGAGACGATGATGTAGGGAGATGGGGTTTAGATTTATTAGGAACTGGAGAAACTTTTTGGAAAGGGGGAGACTATACAGGAAGGATGGGCTGCACCTAAATCAAAATGGAATCAGACTGCTGGCACTTAAAATTAAAAAGGTTGTGGAGCAGTTTTTAAAATAAGGGCTGGGGGAAAGCTGACAGGTACAGAGGAGCATGTGGTTTGGACAGAGACATCCCTTAGGGGAAGATCTATAAATACAGATTCCCTATGTCCTAATAAGGAGGAGAGGATGGAAGATGATAAAATACAGGTAGGATCTGATGAGAAACAGCCAAAAGAAAAAAAGTCCCATTCAATTACATCATGTAATGGCAGACAGCTAAAAAGTGACAAGTTTTTTCAGTGCTTATATATCAATGCTAGAAGTCTAAATAATAAGATGGGTGAACTAGAGTGCACCATATTAAATGAGGATATTGATATAATAGGCCTCACAGAAACCTGGTGGAATGAGAATAAACAATGGGATGCAGTAATACCAGGGTACAAAATATATCAGAAGGGCAGAACAGGCCATGCTCGTGGGGGAATGGCACTATATGTGAAAGAATCAAATGAAGTAAAAATCTTAAATGAACCAAACTGTACCACAGAATCTCTATGGACCGTAATTCCATCCTTGAATAATAAGAATATAGCCGTAGGGATATATTACAAACCACCTGACCAGGATGGTGATAGTGACTGTGAAATGCTCTGGGAGATTAGAGAGGCTATTAAAATAAAAAATGGGGGATTTCAACTATCCCCATATTGACTGGGCATATATCACCTCAGGAAGGGTTGCAGAGATAAAGTTTCTTGACACCTTAAATGACTGCTTCTTGGAACAGCTAGTTCTGGAACCTACAAGAGGAGAGGCAATTCTTGATTTAGTCCTAAGTGGAGCACAGGATTAGGTCCAAGAGTTGAATATAGCTGGACCTCTTGGAAATAGTGACCATAATATAATTAAATTTAACATCCCTGTGGCAGGGAAAACACCACAGCAGCCCAACACTGTAGAATTTAATTTCAGAAAGGGGAACTACACAAAAATGAGGAGGTTAGTTAAACAGAAATTAAAAGGTACAGCGCCAAAAGGAAAATCCCTGTAAGCTGCATGGAAACTTTTAAAGACACCATAATAGAGGCTCAAATTAAATGTATACCCCAAATTAAAAAACATGGTAAGAGACCCAAAAAAGAGCCACCATGGCTAAACAACAAAGTAAAAGAAGCAGTGAGAGGCAAAAAGGCATCCTTTAAAAAGTGGAAGTTAAATCCTAATGAGGAACATACAAAGGAGCACAAACTGTGGCAAATAAAGTATAAAAATATAATAAGGAAGGCCAAAGAAAAATTTGAAGAACAGCTAGCCAAGTAATAGCAAAAAAAATTTTAAGTACATCAGAAACAGGAAGCCTGCTGAACAACCAGTGGGGCCACTGGACAATCGAGATGCTAGAGGAGCACTCAAGGAGCTCAGATAAGGCCATTGCGGAGAAATTAAATGAATTCTTTGCATCAGTCTTCATGGCTGAGGATGTGAGGGAGATTCTGAAACCTGAGCCATTCTTTTTAGGTGACAAATCTGAGAAACTGTCCCAGACTGAGGTGTCATTAGAGTCAGTTTTGGAACAAATTGATAAACTAAACAGTAATAAGTCACCAGGATGAGATGGTATTCACCCAAGAGTTCTGAAGGAACTCAAATGTGAAATTGCAGGACTACTAACTGTCATCTGTAATCTATCATTTAAACCAGCTTCTGTACCAAATGACTGGAGGATAGTTAATGTGACTCCAATTTTTAAAAAGGGCTCCAGAGGCGACCCTAGCAATTACAGGTCAGTAAGCCCTGACTTCAGTTCCAGGCAAACTGATTGAAACTATAGTAAAGAACAAAATTGTCTGACACATACATGAATATAATTTGTTGGGGAATAGTCAACATGTGTTTTGTAAAGAGAATCATGCCTCACCAATCTACTAGAATTCTTTGAGGGGGGTCAACAAGCATGTATGTGGACAAGGAGGATCCAGTGGATATAGTGTATTTAGTTTTTCAGAAAGCCTTTGACAAGGTCCCTCACCAAAGGCTCTTAAGCAAAGTAAGCAGTCATGGGATAAGAGGGAAGGTTCTCTCATGGATTGGTAACTGGTTAAAAAGATAGGAAACAAAGGGTAGGAATAAATGATCAGTTTTCAGAACAGAGAGAGGTAAATAGTCATATCCCTCAGGGGTCTGCACTGGGACCAGTCCTATTCAACATATTCATAAATAATCTGGAAAAAGGGGAAAACAGTGAGGTGGCAAAATTTGCAGATGATACAAAACTACTCAAGATAGTTAAGTCCCAAGCAGACTGCAAAGAGCTACAAAAGGATCTCTCAAAACTGGGAGACTGGCAGATGAACAAAATGGCAGATGAAATTCAATGTTGATAAATGCAAAGTAATGCACATTAGAAAACATAATCCCAACTATACATACAAAATGATGAGGTCTAAATTGGCTGTTACCACTCAAGAAAGAGATCTTGGTATCATTGTGGATAGTTCTCTGAAAATATCCACTCAATGTGCAGCAGTAGTCAAAAAAGCAACCAGAATATTGGGGAACCATTAAGAAAGGGATAGATAATAGGACAGAAAATATCATATTACCTCTATATCAATCCATGGTATGCCCACGTGTTGAATACTGCATGCAGATGTGGTCGCCCATCTTAGAAAAGATATACTGGACTTGGAAAGGTTCAGAAAAGGGCAACAAAAATGATTAGGGGTATGGAATTGCTGCCGTATGAGGAGAGACTAATAAGACTGGGACTTTTCATCTTGGAAAAGAGACGACTAAGGGGGGGATATGATAGAGGCCTATAAAATCATGACAGGTGTGGAGAAAGTAAATAAGGAAGTGTTATTTACTCCTTCTCACAACACAAGAACTAGGGGCCACCTAATGAAATTAATAGACAGCAGGTTTAAAACAAACAAAAGGAAGTATTTTTTTCACACAACGCACAGTCAACCTGTGGAACTCCTTGACAGAGGATGTTGTGAAGGCCAAGACTATAACAGGGTTCAAAGAACTAGATAAATTCATGGAGGATAGTTCCATCAATGGCTATTAGCCAGGATGGGCAGGGATGGTGTCCCTAGCCTCTGTTTGCCAGAAGCTGGGAATGGGCAACAGGGGATGGATCACTGGATGATTACCTGTTCTGTTCATTCCCTCTGGGGCACCTGGTATTGGCCACTGTCGGGACAGGATACTGGGCTAGATGGACCTTTGGTCTGACCCAGTATGGCTGTTCTTATGTTCATGAAATATAAAACCAAGTTTGGTGCTCAACTTCTGGATGCGCTCAAGATTTAGAAGCTGCAAAAATATGTTAATTTTATTTTTCTGTTATTAATATTTCATTTTAGACCCTTGACTTTGTTCTGAGCCAGTTTTTACTTAGCTTGCCTGGGTTACTGGGCTAGTAAGTAGCCTATTGATAGGATTACAAATATGGATGGGTGAACCACCTCAGGTATGAGCCAAACTGACTTTTTCACACTCAATTTTTTGAGGTTCAGAAAACTTCAGATATTTGTTTTTTAAACTTTCATTTTAGCCTGAAGGAGGAGCATTGAAATGCCATGGGAGAGACTGTTCCTGCAATGTGTAACTGAATTAGAAGTAAGAATAACTAGAAGTCATAGGATACAATTTTTGCTTAGTTTCTAACTGAGTCTCAATAGGCTAAAGTGGTTCAATAAAAGATTCAAATTACTGTAGGTGTCTATGAACTGCACCATTTACCGTTCTTCCATCACCTACAGCATCAAATTCAATGTAAAACTGCCATAGTGTCTAAATTTGATCTGATCCATTGATAGGCACCTAACCTGCTTAGGTGCTTTTTAAACTGACATTAGGCACCTATCTGCAACTTTGGATGCCTAAACACCTCTGAAAACCTGGCCCTCAGGGGCTGTTTCTTCTTTCACACAGACCTGTTTTACATTTGTGCAACGTCATTGACTTCAGTAGGGTTACTCTGATTTACAGTAGCCTAAGTGAAAGGAGAATCAGACCCTTAGTCTTTTGGGCCTATGCCTTTTTGAATTGGAAGCCTGAAATATCCTAACCTCCTATAAGAGGACTAAGTGTTTAATATGGTGGTTTTTTAAATCAAATACTGTTATCCTACACCCAGAACAAAAGCTTGGAGTCACTTGAAAGAGATTCATAGACAAAGTTTTGTTAATAAATTGTTTACCTAACACTCCCAGATGTAAATGTTTAGGAAGAAGACTCCTTTGCAGATATAGAAAAAACAGGAATTGAACTGCCAATACTCAAGTACTAGGTATACTCTGTAATTAAACATATGGATCTACTCAGCATACATTTTCATTAGATGAATAAAATTGATTTTTGTCAGAAATGGATAGTCAAAAATCTGCACTCAGTTTTAGCCTGCATTATAAAATCTTTTACAAGACAGTGGTTATCAGTAAGTATTTTAGATATCCAGCCATCTGGAAAAACCAAGGAGGAATTAATAAATCCTGTCACTGGTTTTCAGTAGTTTATGAACCATTACAGAGAAAGCTACAGGAGATTAGAGTCTTCATTCTATCCTCTGACTTATTGCTATGTGAGGAGCCTACAAAAAAGTCTTTCTATTTCAATTTTCAGAGTAACAGCCGTGTTAGTCTGTATTCGCAAAAAGAAAAGGAGTACTTGTGGCACTTTAGAGACTAACCAATTTCAATGTTAACCTGGAGGATGAGGTCAGAAGGGCACTAGCCAGATAGTTGTGTGTTTTGTTTGGCAACCTTCTGCTCTACTTTGCTTTTCAGAAGAGACCAAGCTAAATCTGAATCATCTCTCATTGCAGTTATTAGTGATGTCACAGCCTGAGATTCCAGTTAAAGCTTAATAATTTGGGTTGGATCATTATCTACACTTTCACAAAATCATCCATTATGCAGAGCTCAACTTGTCTTTAATAAATTGGTTTCAAATTGGTTTCCCAATAAAATGAATTAAACAACTTGTCAGCTATTTTATAAATGCAGAATTCAGTGTCATTCAACTAAGGCAACAACATGAGTAACAACTGTTATTAACTTACTGCAAAACATCTTGCATTCAGTCTGCCCTGATGAGTCAAACTCTTCTCCTGTCCAGTATGAAATCAGGATTATTAGCCTAGCCACATATCCCTTTCCCTATAAGGCAATGCACTGTACACACATATCATTTTAAGTGACTGTTAAATCCAGCATTTTATGTGGTTTTGGCTAGGAAACATATGAAGGAGATGATCATGTATATAAGAAGACAGAGTCTTGTCCTTTGAATTGTTTATGGCCCATAGACTCTGTGCATGTTTGTTTTAGCTTGATTATGAGTTATCTCAAACACTGTCACTGTTGTATAGTATTTCTCTATAACAGCAATGACAAGTCAGCATTTCTAACGGTGATTTCATTCCTTAAATTACAGTTCTGCTAAAGTGACCCAGTATGCCTGGAAGCTACATTAAAATGGCACTACCATGCTTATTTGTCTTTCTTATGAATGCCCAAACTTTTCTATTAATGAAAATTAACAGCAGTTTATTTACTAATAAACAAACCTGATTCTTAGTAGTCCACATCTAGCATCTCTCTCACAAGAATTTTGAGGCCATGGTCCATATCCTGATCTCAGTGATAAGGCAGTACATCAGTGGTGGGCAACCTGCGGCCCGTCAGGATAATCCACTGGTGGGCCACCAGACCGTTTATTTACATTTCCACTGCCGCCCGCAGCTCCCAGTGGCCGCAGTTCACTGTTCCCGGCTAATGGGAGCTGCAGGAAGCGGTAGCCAGGATTACCCTTACAGGCCACAAGTTGCCCACCGCTGTAGTACATCCAGAATGACTTCATTGGCATCAGCTTCAGAGTGGTGTGACAGCTCAGAACCTGGCCCGAGACTGTATCTCTCTTTTCTTCTGACCATTTGTACTTGCCATGCATTTTACATAAAGACAATTCTTGCCCCCAAAGGGTAATTGGGTTAAACATTAGTATACAAGGCCAGATAAGGGTTAAAGGACCAAGTTTTCTCCACAATTACACCAGTTGAACCCCATTGCCTAGTATAAATGGAAGGAGAAATTGGCTCAGAAAGTCTTTTTAAAAACAAGGTTTGAGTGATGACTAAAGATAGCAATGCAGTTGTGAGCAACATCTCAGTGCTAACTAATCAGTGTTAATACATGCTACAGCCTCCTGCCCTTCTCCACAGGCATGCATGGACAAAAAGGCAGCAAAATCAGGGCAGTTTCTCTGTGTGCCAGGGCAGCAAGCCACACTCCTATCATCACAGACCTTAGAATCATAGGGTTAGAAGGGATGACAAGGGTCATCTAGACTAATCCTCTACCAAGATACAAGACAGATGGCTATCCAGCCTCCACTAATCTGCCACTGGCCCCAATCTGGCCTGGTAATCAGGTACACACCTCTGCCCAATTAGGCCTTCTTCGGGGGAACCTAATTAGTATTAATAGTGACTAGAGTGCTAATTCCAGTGCTAACCTTCAGCACTGTCACACACTATATGAGGTGTTGATTCCTGATCACCACGAAGTAATGTTCCATGAGGCTCTTTTCATGGAAGCATGGAAGGCTGTTTGTGGGGGTGGGATGGTAGAGGAAAGGCCACTCTGACTCCAGAGATTCACTGGGGAATCCATCTGGGGGCTGAGGAGGAAAGAGGACGCAAGCTGGTGCAGAGGCTACTGAAGTCAAGGGAGAAGACTGGGGGAGATCCATCCCTACGGAGCACCTTGCCCAAAGCTTAATTGTTTGGGCTTTGCACAAAAGAATGGGTCAGTCCCCATCAAAATTGCCTGATCCCACAGGGAGTCCTGACAATTGTGTGATGGGGTGTATCAACCCCACACTGGCCAACAGGGGCAGTGCAGAGCAGAGCAAACAGTCTATAGCCCCCTGAGCCTCCTGGCTGGGGCCAGCAATAGCAGTTGGGAGCTCTGACCCTCTGGGCAGGGCAGAACAAACAGTCAGTCTGTAGCCCCTGGGCAGAGCAGAGCAAACAAACAGTCAATAGGTGTAGCCCCCAGTAGCCACATCTAGTGGCAAGTAGGGGGGTTAGGGGACCCAAGCCTACCCTACTTCACCAGGTTCCAACCCAGGGCTGTATGAAGCCGGGAAAGTCCCAGTTAAGGGTTTAAGCATCGGTTCATATACATTCCCTGGGTCACTTCCTACCGCAAGGCTCATCTCAGGCATCTCTTTGGCTGAAAGCAGCTAGACATCCCAATCAATCTTCGTGGTTGGCTGGTCATCCGCAGTGTATTCCGGATTCATGGTTCCCACCACTTGGAGAGTCATAGGTACCTCTGCAGGAGCCTGCAGCACATATCCTTCCTCCTCCTCAGCAAGTCCAGAGTGAGCTGGGCTGCCCCCTTTTATCTGTCCCTTCCTGCTGAAGCATGTGCAGCAGGGGCAAGGTCCCACTGGCCCAGTGCAGGATTGTCAAAAAAGAGCAGGAGTGACTGAAAGACTGGAAAATATGCCTTATAGTGAGATATTCAAGGAGCTCAACTATTTTGTTTATTAAAGAGAAGGATAAAGGATAATTTGATCACAGTTTGTAAGTACCTACATGGGAAACTGAAATTTGATAATAAAGGGCCCTTTGTCTATAAGCAAAGTTGTAAGAAGATTCAGTAGCAGGACGTTGAAGCTAGACAGACTAGAAATGAGGTGCAAATTTTTAATAGTGAGGGTAATTAACCATTGGAACATCTTACCAAAGCTGGTCGTGGAATCATTATCACAGGGTGGGGATGGACCAGCGTTCATGTCACACTCCCCATCAGTACCCAGCCTAAGCCAGGGAAGCTAATGATCCAACTAGTGGACCAAATTCAGTGATGGATCCTGGTCACGTGCCACCTGAGGCACGTTGCACATATGCTAAGAAATTATCATTAGAAATTTTTTAATTTTGATTGGATGTTTGTCTAGAAGACATGCTTCTAATTCAACTAGAACTATTGGACTTGAAGCAGGAATTAATTCAGGGAAGTCTTACAGCTGGCATTATACAAGAGATCTGATCTGATGATCACAATGGTCCCTTTTGGTCATAAAAGCTATGAATCTATGAGCCAGTCATACTGAGTTGAATAAATCATATTGAGGTATGTTAATGACATTGGAATACATCTCACTGTAATATATCACAGTGTCAGGACAATTTGCACACACATGCTGGGTCAAATTCTGTGTAGAGGTAACCATTCTGTCAGCCAATTAACTTCAGTGAATTTGCAGTGGGTGTGTAAGTCATGTAGGATTACATATGTTGTTTGAAAAAATGGCTATATATAAGCTCTGTGTTTTGTGAACAAATTAGGTGCTCAGTTGCACACCCAATATGTGCAGACATTTACCATAAGCATCTGTGCAAGTTAGGCAATTATGCACACAAATGACAAGCATGATCATTTGAGTCTAATCTGCATGAACAATTGCTGTATTTGCATGTGCAAATTGTGTATGGAATATCATACACATTTTGAACACACACAACTGCATTATTATTAGTTTTAACATTACTTTAGCTATCGTTAGAGACCCCCCAATCGATTTTAGGGCCCCATTGTGCTATCTTATGTGAAAACCTGACCTGGAAAATTATGTATTTGTGTGTGTATATGGGTGTGATATTTTCTATATATGCCCAACACACAGTATAATTGCATTAATATCAAAATGGAAAACTAAAACTTGCAGCTTTACTTTTCACTCATATTTTTCTGTTTTCATGATTATTATGGATTGAATATTTTCATCTCTACTGTTTTCACCTTTTGCCAAGGACACATTATTATAGCACGTAAACTGACAGTACATTTTTACATTATAATCTTAGACTTTCCTTTCCTGAAATTCATATTTGAATACAGAAAACCCATAACTAGCTCCCAGATTCATTATCTACCAGCTGCAGAGACGAATAATCACAATTTACATCTTTCATTTAAAATTATTTGTGGTTCTTAGGAACCCACATGCATCTTATGGGTCTTCAAAATCTTGGATGCTAAATTTGTGAGGAAGCACATATGACTTAGCTCAATTATATAAATGAGTTTCATCTTCCTCATGAATAATATGTCGAAAAACGTTTGAAGAAAACTTTTTCTGTATTGCTGCCTTACATTCAACCTTAACATCATCAAAGAAAATATAAAACATTCTTCATGCCACCAGTTCTCCCCTCTTTTTAGGCTTTTAAACATTTTAAATATATATATTTCAATAGGGACATATAAGATAGAGGAAATGATGTCTAAGCAGTGTCCATATAAAATGTCAACAATTTGTACCTCCATCTGTAATGCAGCATTGAAGGACTCCCCAGCTATTTTGTGGGCCAACTTTAATAGTATGTTTCACATGGAACAAATGCCCTCGCCCAAAATTAATGGTTTCAGTCATGAGAACCGGGAGTCTTTTTGCTAACTGTTGTTTAAATCAGCATGTTTTCAGTGTTCTGATGATCATAAACTGCCCATTTTTACTGCATAAAGAATTCATATATTTAATAGTGCAACATAATAGGTGTCTTGAAATGACCACACAATGGTGAAGATCTTCAAAAGTGACTGTTGGTTTTGGGTGCCTAACCTGAAAAATCGTAAAGGGGCCTGATTTCAGAAAAAACTCAGCACTTTCTGGTGTAATTTCACTCCAGCTTCAGTGGAGCCACACCAGGGATGAATGAATCCCAATGGACCCAATCCTGAAGCCCTTAGTCAGGCAAAACTCTGAGGTTTGGATAGCCAGAAAACATCCAGATATTTAGATAAACACACAGATATTTGGGTGCTTCTCCAAACTGAGACATGCTAGCTTCAGTCATCTCTAATTAGAAGTAGATTCTTGCTCTGCAATGTATAACATGCTATAGTTCTTCCTTGTCTCAGGTCACATAAATGGAGTTGGAATGATGTAAAATCTTATTCACATGCTCTCTCTTTCAGTTATCAGATAACTTGAATTTTAAAATAATCAATAATCTACCTGAAAGCTTCAAGGAGATCTGGATCTGACCAGACTCACCATTCTGTTACATGATTTTCTGCACCTTGTGGCCTCAGTTCAGCAAGGTAGTGATACTTAAGCAAATGCCTAATTTTAAGCAGGTGAGTCATTCTATTTACTTCAGTGAGACTGCTCCCGTGTTTAAAGTCAGTCATACATTTGAAACCTTTGCTGAACAGAGCCTAAACAAAATAGGTCCTACCTGTATTCGTGGTTCACTGTAACAAATATACCAACACCTCCCAAGAAGCAGTTACTTCTAAGCTATTTCTGTCAGGACATGTTTCTACTGATAACCTGTAAACTTTACATCTCTCGTGAGGAATGTGTCTGAAGTCATGATCTTGAAGATAAGGGCTCTCTAGTCTAGTATTTATGTCTTGCATATTTCACATTTTTACACCATTTGAACAAACCAGTGGTTCTGTGTAGCCCTCTTGTTCACATTACCACATCTTGGGAAAGTTGCCAGCTACATGGCAGTAAGAGGTACATGTTGAAGAGAAGCAGAGACTGTAAAAAAGGGATGTAACTTACACTAATGAGTAAGTAGACGATCTCCTTGCAGCATTCTCTTGTATTAAATTATATACATAAATCAGTGTGTAAATTACAGAAGGGGCATGGCTTCCTCAGCCTGTAATGCACAGTTAACCCCTGGCAGAGCCAGGGCGGGGTAGGTGCACCCTGTCACACCACACATGAAACAAACACGCAAGGTGAGGAACAGAAAGGTTTACATATACCCTAATAAAAAGCTAAACATTGCCTGACATCCAGTGTGTTAAGATGCTGTTCCTCTGGGGTTGCACGTGGCTTACAGAAGAACACTGGCGGATATGTAACTTGGTTCAAGTGAAAATGGGAAATCACCTTTGCTAAAACTTAGGGTGCATGTCAGGAGACTCCACCATCAAAGCCTGCAGCTTGCACACTCTCCTTGCACAATGTTATCTCCATAAGGAAGGCAGTTTTCTAAGACAGAATGGGGAAAGAAGACTCGAATGGAGGTTCCATATGAGCGGCTAAGACAATATTAAGGTTCCACAAAGGAACTGCCTCTTTAACGGGTGGGTGGAGATGAGTGACTCCTTTCAAGAATCTCACTGCCATGGAGTTTGAAAACACCCACTTCCCATGGATGAGAGGATGAAATTGCTGTCAGGTGGACTCTCAGTGAACGAAGTACAATATCAGAAGACTAAAGGTGTAACAGGTATTCCAACGTGACCTGGATATAAGCCAGCATCGGTTGAACTTCCCAGGCTAACATCACATCATATCACACCACATGAAGACCACATCCACTTTGCTGCATAGGCTGGCCTGATGGAGGGCTTCCTACTTTTAAGCAAGTTCTGCCTGACCACCTCCGAATGGCATTCCTTTTCCTCACCTATCCATGCAGCATTCATGGTGTGAGATGCAGGGAGCTGAGTGCTAGATGCGAAACCTCACTGTGTTACTGAGCAAGGAAGTCAGAATGAAGAGGAAGGAATATGAGAGGCCGAACTGACAACATGAGGAGGTCAGAGAACCAGCATTATCTCAGAGCCATTGACGCAATGAGAATGCACTTGGCTATGTCCAATTTAAGCTTGAGAATGACCTGTGGGATGATCGGTATTGGAGACAAGGCAAACAGGGGTGTCATTTCTCAGCTCACGTGAAAAGTATTGATCAAGGAAGCTGGACTGAGATACCTCTGGGAGCAAAACAACTGGCATTTCTTGTTGTCTCTGATGGTAAACAGGTCAATCACCGAGATGCCCCAAACTGCAAAAATGGATGGCAGTACTCTGGGCTTCAGAGATCACTTGTGATTCAGGGAGAAATTTCTGCTAAGGTGATCTGCCAGGTCATTGTGGATCACAGGCAAGTGATCAGCCACAGGGGTAATGTTTTCCCTGATGCAAAACTGCCAGAGGCTGATTGCCTTCTGACAAAGCATGTTCGAGTGTGTACTACCTGTCTGTTTACATAATACATCATGGCGCTGTTGCCACTGAGTATGAGAACCGTTAAGTCCCTGATTTGATCTTGAAAGGTCTGTCAGGCATTGTAGATGGCACAAAACTCCAGGACATTGATAGGCCGAGAAGCTTCCTGCTCTGACCACAGGCCTGGA
Source organism: Caretta caretta (assembly GCF_965140235.1). Taxonomy (NCBI): domain Eukaryota; kingdom Metazoa; phylum Chordata; order Testudines; family Cheloniidae; genus Caretta; species Caretta caretta. The sequence goes on along the minus strand of NC_134210.1, from coordinate 84,354,460 downwards.
ACTTCCAGCGAGTCCAGATGTGCTCCCCTACCTGTTGAGGAGGCACTGGAGACTATAGTCCTAATCAATGGGGGTTGAGTGAAACTACATACAAGAAAAAGTTCTCATAAAACTGAGAATGGTGAAGACACCACATAGAGCTCTGACTCTAGCCATGGGCAGTGAAAAGGAACTGAGGGGGTTGTGGCGGTGCCACCCTTATATGGCCAAAGTAGGGGCTGGGGCACGCACATCTACGTAGACTACACAGTGGCAGCTACTTGAAGAAGAACAGAGGAAGCTCTGGAGGGGAGAGATTCCTCAGGGGAGCTGGTTAGGAAGCTATTCCCAGTGGTATCTCCGTATAGAGCAGAGGCTCTTGGAAAAAGGAATAGGCCCAGAGAGAAAGGGCTCTCAGAAAAGGGTCCAGAGCAGCACACGGGAACGGGCTGGGCATGGGACTTCCTGAAGAGCTACTAGGCACTGTCACTTGCTCAGCAGAGGGGAAGGCACTATCAGGGGAAGAGTGGCATTTGGCTAAATGCCCTGCAGAGGCCCACGCTCCAGACAGGGAATTCAGCCTGAGAGTGTTCCATGGCTAGAGGGGTGAGACATAACATTGATTAACCCAGAGGTGGAGAGTTTCTGATGGAGTAGCTGACTGAAGCTTTCATTTATGTTTTTGTGTTGTCCTTTCTGTTAAATAAGTGAGACCATCCAAAGAGGGCACTCTTTAATGCTAGAAAGGCCTATATGGAATTGTTTAAACTCTGGATGAGGGGAAATCAAGGCATGAGCTTACCTGCAATGCCAAGTCTGAGCACCAAAGAGTGCACCGAGATGATCCTCACACTGTAACAGGAGATAAAAAGGATAGAAAGAAGGAAGAGAGAATAAAATTTGATGAATACTGAATACTTATGTGGGACCAAAAAAACCCACTTTAAAGTTGCAGAATATTTAAATTGTATGTAAGAAATATATACTCTCTGAATCTGCTTGTGGTTGATGAGACAATCCCTAGTTTTAATCCAGGTCTCTTTGGCCTACACAGGGAAATAGCTTCGCCATGGTCTTATGAAAAGCACAGTATATGTAAGTATTGCAAATAGCAATCAAAGAATGACCACATGTTATCAGTTAACATTGTACCTTCTGCTACATATGAAAGAGATAAACCTGGCTTGCAGTGATTGTGTGTCTAGATGAATCAGTGTTCAAGGCAGGAAACAGTAGGCATGTCGAGCTAAAAATAAATGTTTTTATATGACACTATTTCTACCTTGAGGAAAACACTAGCTGATGTGCAATGTGTACTATGTTTCATGCGTAAAAGGTTTTTACTAACAAATGTAGGCTACCAACGTACTGTGGCATTTCTCCTGTCTTATAACATCTACAACAAATGCAGTATTATGTGTTGTGCCAGGGGTTTAGGTCAGCCATAATTAGTGAAGCAAAGAATGAGTCAGAAAAGGAAAGAGTATAAAAAAAATTCTGCTAGCAGAAAAAATGCCAGATGCTTTTACAGCTCAGCTAAAATGATGTCATTTTAGAAGTGATCCTCATGATCATTAAAAAAACAAGGTATGGGGGAATTGTTCTGTTTTTTCCTTCAATAGAACAACATCAAAATGCTTGAATGAATGAATGTTCACAAGACAGAACAAATTCCTTATAAGGATCTATTTGTTACAGCAAATATTCATATGGAGTAGCAATTTAAAAATTAGACTGAAGTCTCTGCATAGATTTTAAAAAAAATAGACACATTGAGGGGTTTATTTTAGTCTGGTAGCATTTAAATGCTGATAAAATGTAGAGCTTTTTCCAAAGATGTGAGGGGTTTTGTTTTGTTTTGTTTTTCATTTTTCAAGACACACATATGGAGCAAGATGCAAAACTGAATCCAGAATGCCTGATATTGGTAGTTTTAAGTAAAATGGATAAGATTAACTAACACAAGTGGAAATTATAAAGACAGTTTAAAAAAATAAAAGAGAATTAAAAAAATAACACATCATATCCCCATTATTGGTCAATATGGGAGCACCTGGATTTCATAATTTCATCAGTGATCTCCCCACGTACATCAGCTCTGGTTATCAGAAAACTCATTCCATATTAGTGTTACTGAGAGGCTTTTTTAATTCCTGGCGTGTTGAACGTGGAGGTGTGTGTGGATTTTTTCCCCTTTTTTACATTTAACATGATTCCAAAGAAACTCAATTTGATTGAGATACGAGAATTATGAAGACCTGTAACGACCCTTTATTTGTGGAAAATGGCCTGTTAAGAGCAGAGGATGTAACATTTTCCTTCCCTTCTCTTCCCACCCTCAAGAGAAGAGAAAAGCTCCCAGCCCTCAAGAGGCACAGGGTCTCCATTTGAGTCTGATGATGGGATCTGCTGTGCAGTTGGCTTCTTTACAAGGAGAATTGATAAGGAACAGATAGTAACCATAATGAATAGTTTATGAGCCGGTTGTACCAAATGATGTAATAACATTTTTAAAAAATCTGCGCTGGAGAAGTGGCATGTAAGTACATTAATAAAGAGACAGTGTCCAGGTGCCCGAGAAGATAAAAGAAACTGTGACCGTGAGAGAAAGGATACTTGAAGAACAAGGAGTTTAACTTAAGTACAACTGCTGAGCTAGATCACATGGCCCAACTGAGCAGGCTGTAAGCTCAGACAAATACCCATTCTCCATCATTAGTTCATATTACATTTAGTTTAATAGACTAGGATACACAGAGTAGTGTAGTTTACTGATTTAACCACAGACCTGGGAATTAGGATGTCCTGAGTTGTAGTCCTAGCTATGCTGTTGATGCTCACTATGGTCCAGGATGGCCTCAGTCAAATCATTTAACTTCTTTGCGTCAGTTTCCTCCACCTGTATGAGAGAGTTAATACTATGTACCTACCTCATAGGGCTATTAACCAGCTAGGAGTTGCTGGAGCTTTAATTTAAAACAGGTTTGGAATGTCTGGAAATGTTTTTTGCATTTCGATAGATGCAAATAGCCATTGTGAAACATCCAGACAGTATGGAGTCTAATCCTTGGCCCAGATATTGCTGCTTTGCACTGCTCAACAGCACAGGGAGACCAACTGGCTTTCAGGGGTTTCCCTTAGTGGCATAAGACATGCTACATCAGCCCTAAACTACCACCTTTCAGCCCTTGTGTAGAGTGTGTGTCGAAGACCTGGGTGGGGGACAGGGAGTATGGTGGCCAGCCCCACGATTGGGTGGGCATAAAGGTGTGAAAGCACCTTTGCTTCTCTCTTCTTAGCTCCCCCGTGGCTTTAAATGTATGCAATTATCAAAGAAAAGAAATAAAATCAGCATAAATCCTTCATGTTTTTCTGTAATGAAAAAAATGTCACAAATGCTTCCCTTGTCTTGTTGACATGGTCTCTAGAATAATGTATCTCAACTTATTTTGGCTCCAAGTTGTACTGTGCAATGAGCCAAAACTGTTTAAATGAATTCCAGTATAAAGGAAAGTAAACATTTATCAATGTAAAAGCAAAGGCATCTTTTTTTTTTTGTAACTATCACCACTCCTTTGCCTCTTCAGAATGAGGATTTCTAAAACTTATTGTGCTTTTTATTAGAAATATGCTGTTATCCAAGGGGATTATTTGTGCTGTTTGGAAAGCAAGTTTTAGATTTAAGTTATGTATCCATAATTAACTAAGCAATAAAATGAGACAAACAATGCATTTCTTGGTGGTTATTACAAGAAATATTTCAAGTTAATGTTATGAAGCAAGTGGCATCAGGCAAGTAACTTGAACCACCTGAGAAGTGTAGTAATCCATGAGAAATCCACTGCCTGGAGTGTCTGGTAACTCCTTTCAAACGACAGAAGAAATTGTCCCATTTGTTCATTGGAGAGTTAAATCCTGCTCCTGCTGACTTAAATGAGAGCAGAACTGGGCATTACAGAACATTGTTGATGTTTATGGTTGAATCTCAGAAGGTTCTAAAAGGTTTAGCTAATCCCTCAAAATATGAATCCTTATCTGAAATTTTAATTTCTTCTATGCAAAGACCGGATCCAATTACTAGGCTCCTTTCTTTCCTACACCATGTCCATGATTGACTCTCCCTTCCTTGAGAATCAATGGTTGTACTAACCCTTCTCATTCTTCCCAGGGACCCTTCCCATCCTGTAATAACAAATGGCCTCCTCCACTTTACCGAAAATACAGCTATCCTGAGTTTCCTGACCCAATCTTCTCCATTTTCTCTGATCTGTTATGTCTTTGGCTGTGGTGGCAATTCTGGTGTCTTGTCACCAGCTGGTTGTGTTTGCTGTTGCAATTGCTACCTTGAGTTCTTGCTGTGGGATACTGTGCTTCCACATACTGCCTCTGCTCATAGTGCCCCGAAAAGGAGCATGTGCCTAAAGGAAGCAGTGCAAAGAACAAGATCACTGAGTGGGAACTGAAAGGAGAAACAGCAGTGGTGGACTGCAGTAGCAGAATCATCAAAGTAATCAGGAGAGGAACTGGCAGGTGAGTGGAGTTAGTAGGAAAGGAGAGAAGAGGGATGAGCAAGTCCAGTATGTGGAACTCCAGAGGGTAAGGGCAGCTGACTGGTATAAAAACCCTATTGAAATTAAATTTTTCCTATGAGAATTGATCACATAATCTTAATGAATTTTGGTCATTGGCCCAGTGGACTTACCCTACACTATCTAAGTAGGTCCAATAATCAAAATTAATGAGCTGGATACGCCACATTACAAGTCATATCGAGCCAGATTCTACTCACATTTAAGCCTGTCATTTAGACTGTGAGCTCCTCAGCGCAGGGACTGTCATTTTATTTCTGTAAAGATGCTGTGTAAATACTTTCAGATAGTAATTTTCAGTCTTGGTCTCTTACTTCTTGTCTAGCAGGAGATAGAAGTGCTGGAGAAACCACATGTTCAGCTCTTGGACAAGGAGAGTCTTGGCCTTTCATTGTTCAGTCTGGGCCTTGCACTGCTCAACAACAGTGATTCTTCAAGTTACAGGGTGGAGTTGATGGGCTCTGAAGAGAGCTCTGTTCTGTCCAATCTACCTTGGCTTCAAGGATCATGAATGATATAGGGTCTTGATGGTGTGAAGCAGAGAAAAGCTGGGAAATCCTGAGAAGCCAAACAGAAACATTATGGATTCCTAAGAAAACTAGCTTTCCATTTGGGCGAGAGACAAGAGCACTAATGTTTGATGTAGTTAATATTTTTTCCCAAGACTGATGCCTATTCCAAACTTTTGAACATGCATATGGGCTAGTGGCACTGGCAACCATACAGTCATCTCCATTTCTGTTCAAATTTCCAAAGCCATCTAACAACTATGCACCAATGTATGTGGGTTTAAAATTTTGTTTCAGATTTCATCATGTTAATGCAGGGAAATCCCAAGGAAATGTTAATCCCAAGGAAATGTTAATGCAGATCTCTGCTTTCCTTTCCCCACTGAGCCTTTTGCAAACTCAGCGAGGGTAAACTCTGCTTTCGCTTTTTCCTACCCAATCAGATTAACATGCTGGAATGTAAAAGTTCTGTCCAGAAACACGGCATTTTCTTTTTTCAATGAGATTTAATTTAAAAAGGAAGCTCTGGACTTCAGAATAGGACTTTTAAGCTCAAGAATGATATTTGAATCTAGATGACAAAGCTCCCCACAGAGACACCTTTAGAAAAGGTTCATCTTGAGAAGTCCAGTGTATGGGATTTTTTAACAAAAAAGAACCTGGAGAAATAACCCATCCAGACCCTCACAAACAAATACTTCAGCAAAGAAAAATATAGAAAAGTTTAAATCTCCAAATACATTGGTAAAACATCCATAGCTCATGGTAACACCATTGTAATTTAGAGGTAGTGGAAGGGAATTGATAAAGTTTGGTCCTGATTTGTAAAGGGCAACCTCTCATTTTGTTGGAACAATTTGCACTCTCAAAAATTGTGCCTGCATTTCTGAGCTCCATTTGAAAAAGGCTTAGTATCTGATTGCAGGTACAAATCGAGCACTAGAGCTGTATGCTTGATGCCTGCAATTAACTACAGGGGAAGACAAATGTGGGCATAATTTTTGTGGATACATTTTATAAGGAGGCTAGGTAGGAACCACTTTAAAATCTGATCCTTTGTTCCTTAGATGAGATTTTTAAATCTCTCCAAATGGAAGACAGAGCTTCCATTCCACTGTCTGAAAAGAACAGAGGATAATCCTACCATTTTCTGGCTCAATAAAGTCCCTTTTCTGAAAGGTACTTAAGAACATGACGTTAATAGGACTGCTCATGACTTTACAACAAGGCCCATGTTTAAGTACCTTGCTAAATGAGAGCCTAATGCAGGTTCTAATATTCAAGAAGGGGTCTTTGCTGCTCTTCAGTGCATAATATCTGGCACATTTGTCTACCTGGTCACTTGCAAAATACTTAGGAATATTTTGAGAGGGGAAAATGCAACATACAATCAAGTTTTACATTTTTTTTAAACCTATTATGCCTGAAAGCTGAGTTATTCTAGGAAATGGAAAAAGATACTTATATCTGTCAGAATGCTGATATGACTTTGTTTTCAGAAAGGGTCATCTCATTTTGACTTTAACAGTGTTCTGATCATGTGTAAAAGATCTGCCTGGATATGATGGTGAGATTTTCTTGAAGCAAGTGATTAAATCTAGAAAATTATTATACGCCGTCTAAAGAAAGGAAGGACCATAAGTTTAGGTAACAGAAATGCACATCCACCATGTTGGGCATGAACTGTGAAGTTTGGATCTGGAGCTAAAATGTATTTTTTTTTTCTGGTGTCTGGGGATGATTTGGATTTGGTTTTGTGGCTTTGGCACATCTCTACTCAGAAGCAAAAGAAAGTATATCATTTCTGAATAAAGTAGTGGTTTAAATGTCCCAATGCATAGATTCCTCTGAAAGCAGGACCCAAAAGGTATATAATTAACTGGAGAAAAGACAGGACATTTTTTCTGCCTGTCTCATTGCACTTGAAGTGAAGAAAAAATAAGGGGTGATTCTCCCTCTCTCTGACACCGGTGCAAACCAGAGCAACTCCATAGAAATTAGTGAAGTTATTCTGGGGTAAAAGTAGGGTGAGAAAAGAAGCAGGCCCATACTACATACATTAAATTCTCAGGCAGTGGTAATTAGAACTAAGCAGGTTATTAAAATGAATCCAATTTGCATCTTTTTATGCATGCGTCATAAATATTGATATAGATATCTGCATGGCTTTTTTGATTCTGGGAAGTAAAGTAGCTTCTCTCTTTGCAGCTGTGTTCATTCATCCTTTATGTTACACTGGGGATTTGAGTGTTCAATAACTGCTAACATTCACCTAATGGTCTGTGGAAATTTTATGTGCTATATTCTAGCAATTTTAAAATTTAGCTAGAAAATGGCACCCATGAAAGCTGCACCAGCTGAATACTCATTCCCACTGGCCTTTGCAAAGATTATTCTTGTCAGGAGCAAGTATAATCTTGGGTGGGGTGAGGGTAAGAGGGGGTGAGTCTATACTTTATTAGAGACTAGAGCAAAATGATCTGCTGAAGGACCTATAGAAAGACTTCTTGGAGGGTGTGACAGCCCCATATTTCCATCTCTGGTTGTGGTCTTTGGATGTATGTATAAATTACAGGCAGAATTTGGCACAAAGACTAGATTTTCAGGAGTAGCTTCTAATTTTGTAGGCACAGTCTTTTACTCTGAAATATGTCCACATTTTCAGCAGCAATGAACACAAGGAGCTGTTTAACTACAGACTTGCACTTCTCCCACATTCCTCCAAACTCTCTTTCCTGCATCATATCCTCAACAGGGTAGATATAGACTCTGTAAAGACCTGGCACATTGATAGAGAAGGCTAAATCAAGTGCGCAGACCACTCTAGAGTGTGAAAGGGTTTAAACTAACAGTGCAAGGGCGGCTTCAGCCAACACAGGGAATGGGGAATCCTGGGGCCAAATTTGCCTTGATAATTCAGGCATAACTCAATGAAAGTCCATGTTATTACTACTAAAGTTGTGAAGGGAGAAATTATGACAGGATAATTTCATATTATCAAGACACTTTGGATACTAAACACATTCAAAAAATCTGTTTGCAGGATGGGGAGATTGCTGGATTTTTTGCCAGTTTCCTTTTCACTGGAGTCTTGAGACTTAAATGTAGTGAGACAGTGACAATGTAGGAGCTGGAATTTGTGCTGGAAATTGATGTCTTGAACAAAAAGATCACAAAATTGTGCTTTTAGGATCATCCTTGGATTGCATATTCTGGATTTGTTCCCTTTCTGGAACTCCCATTCATGTAAATGGGGTTTGAAGAAAGGATACATGACATCTCCACAGTACAAATCTGAAGAATATTTTGCTCGAAATACAGATTTTCATCCAAAATGCTGGGTTTAGTTTATCCACTGATATTTTACTCCAGTCTGGATTCTGGTTACCAAGTTATCAAACAGAAGCAAAGGTCATCGTCTCTCTCACTTGTGCTCTATACTCTCTTTCACTGATTCACACACGTGTATCTATATATACGCACATACACACCATATTTTTATATGTATAAAAATAAATTTAAAATTCACTGGTAAAAACTTTTCCATTTGTATTCACTAAACACTGATAGTCTTTTCTCTCTTTTAAATATACATGGTGTAGGTCTGATCCCATGCTCACTGATGTCAATGAAAAGACTCCCTTTTTAATCCATCTATGCACAGACTTTCTGTTGTGTTGGTGAACATACATGTTCATCCATCCGTCATTTGAAAAACTGATAGCACGCTCTGCCCAATTCAAGATACAGAAGAAGAGCTGGGCTCTTCCCTGAGAAGCCTACAATTAAGGAACAGGTCTTTCAACCTGAAATGTGAATCCTCTGTGCAATGGTGGAACCTCTTTGAACTCATTGGGTCAATAACCATCAACCTCCACAAGAGCTATTTGAATAATAGAATCTGCGAGGAGGTCTATCAGGCCTTTTCTGCTGTTTGCTGGAGGCGTCAGCCCCCTACTCAAGGAAAACCCGCTCAGTTGGACTTCCAGTAAGACTTAGTCCTCCAGTGATCTAGAAGGGACAGGAGGAGACACTGACCAATTAGGAGCCAGCAAGCCAGTTAAGAAAGCTTGCCTGATTTGGGGGTGGGTGGGGAGTGGAGGGGTGTGCTGGGTGAGACTGGGATAGAGGAAGAGCTCCTCTGTGCTAGCACAGGGACGGGTCAGGGCTTTGCCTTCCAGTGTTACAACTGAGCACTTACCTTCAAGATTTGTTTGTTTAAAGATGCAGACACCCGCATTCTGAGTTTGTTATTCTTAATGTGTACAGACTGATGCTGAGCTTATGGCACAGACTGCCCTGCTCCCAGCAGGCCAGCCACAACTTGTAAATTAAGGTAGGGAGTGCCTGAAGTGCCACATTTGGTCACACAGGGGGTGCTGTGGAGCAGCCTCACCTGTGACAAACATTTATCAATCAGTTGGGGATGGGGAGGAAGAACAGTGCTGGATAAACAATGTGAATATTCTTTAGCTAGCTGGCATAACATCTTCCCAGCTTTTTAAAAAGATGGTCTTAAACACCCAGCACACATGATGGGGGATATTCATCCTTCTGAAGTAAATCCAGACATCTATAGCAGCTCAGCACTGAATAAAAATACGGGGACTCAGGAGACTTAAGATCAGATAACTGAAAATATCTAAATCATCTTCTTAATGAGAACAAGTGTGCACATCTGAATGGAGATGGAATTGCAATCATTTTTATAGCCTTTTGAAAAGCTACTTTTTGCCTAGTACAGAGATAAAGTATTTCCCTTTAGGAGGGTTTTTGTTCGCCGTGTAAAGCTTTCAAGCATTCTGAGGCATCAGAAGGAAACAAAGGGGAAAATCACTTCTCTTCTCCTGAGGATGGAGCAGAGGCTGTGAGCTAAAGATGAGAAGTAAAAACTTATGGTTTTATGACTGATCAGATCAGTCTCCTCCACTGATGGAGAAATTTCTATTTTTCTTCTTTCTTCTTCTAGGCTCTTCAGTGCAACAGAGCTTGGCAATTTTAACTACCTGTCATTTCGAGGTCCCTGGCCATGCATAGCTTTCTGCAGTTTTGAAGAAGCAACATGCTTCTTCAATTTTGTTTTAACAGCATTGTATTTTCTAAAACATTGTACAATTCCAATAAATTATGTCACTGACATACATTTGGAGGAAAGTGTGGTACCTTTTAGCAAGTGCATTACCTGTCAACCCATGTATTCTGGTTCCCAGGACTGCAATCACCTGCCAAAAATTATGGTAGAGTTTTGATTATCTATATCATTTTCAAAGAATAATGAGTTACAAAAAGTACTAGCATCCTTTTCCAACACAAGAACTATTGGGTCAATAACCATCACCTAACACCCCCTGCCACCAAGAGCTATGGTAAGACATTCGATATGTTACAGTCAGTGATAGAGCTAACTGTGTTTACGCCTAAATTGCCATTATTAGTTTTCAGAGTAACTCATATGTTAATGTTCATTAAGATTAATAGGAGCAGGTCAAATCTCTCAGTTTTTCTTTCAGGTTGCTTGCAGATGCAAGATGACAGAATCTGGCCAGAATTAATACACATGTATGTCACCCATTTTAAAATTTGTTTTTAAATCATCCAGTTACTGGATGGCAGTACAAAGACAGCTCTTACTCACTGCTCAGTGATTTAACAGATGACAGACTGATATATGCTGTCAATTTAGGACCCTAATTCTCATTTTCAGAAGCGAATTGGGCACTTAGGAGACTAAATCTGGGATGTTGTCTCCTAAAAACCTAAAACCCTTTTGAAAGTGAGATCTAGGTTCCTACATTAGCTTTAAAAATCTGGCCCTAAGTCCCAATAGCATGTGTAAGAGAGAAATTATCTCCATGTACTGAGATTGGTTTGCTTATCAGATAAACATATTGACAAAGACTTTTCAATTTGCTTTCATTTCTCCTTCATCAACTCAAATTATAAAAGGCAAAGCAAATTAATTTGCTCAGTTAGATTCTGCAGGATGCACCTGTATAGGATTAGAACTGAGTGAAATTTTGCAACAGATAATTTGATTACTTTAGCATCATTTTCTGCTTTTGGACTATCTTCAAATACAGCATGATTTACTCAAACGTATTTATTCATTAAACAAATTTGGATAATGAATATCTTTTCTCATTTTGTATTACATGAACGGGCCTGCAAGTATTCAAACTCAAGCTGTGTTGTCTATTTGGCTATAAAAGTATATGATAAAAGACCATCTTGTGCTCCAGGTGACCTTCTATTAAATAGAAACAACACAGAAATAACTACAAAAGCAAAACAAAAGAGGCCCTTTTCTTCCCCACTCTCACCACTAAATAATAATTGCTAGTCTGCAAATATATTGCAAATCGAAGCTGCCCCACAAATGCCCACTCAAACAGGTGGGCTTTGCAGCATGCCTGGAAATCAACAGATTCAGACTATTTCACATGATTGGTAGTGCGGGGATGGGTGAGGAGGGGTGGAAAAACAGGAGGGAGAGCAAGGGAAGCTACAGAGACTCACAGAGGCAGCCCAGCAGTTCCTCAACAGTTGGCATTCTGTGGTCCCCACCACCTCCTCAGCAGCAGGTTCCTTATGTATTGACACCACTCGGCCTCTCCACTCACCTGCCAGTGCTCTGTACCACCCCTCACCCGGGCAGCTGGCACATGTGCTCCTTCCCCTTCCCTGGACTGGAAGATGGGGAGTGGAGTGCTGTTTGTACTGCATACACATGGGGGTGGAAACATAGCCGGATCCCACTCTTGTCTCTGAGCTATTGGGGGGGATGGAAACATGCATCAGCCCCCCACCAATATTTCTATTGCAGGGGTGCTAGTCCCCCTGTTTCTGCCACCTGGGATTGTTTGCCAAAGAAAAGAGGCCCTCACAGAGAATCCCTTACCCACTCTTTACAGCTGGGGTAGGGGACAATCCAGCTTGAAACTTTTTCTGTGAGCTCAATTATGTGGTAATATGAATCAGGGAGAGAAGTGGTCTCTGAGGTAGAGAATTCCCAGTCTGTTTAGAGCTTTGTACGTCAAAGGTCTAACATCTTCAACTCTACCCAGAAGCCAACTGGGAGACAATGCAAATTTTGGAGCACACGTGTCACACCTGGCAAGAACTATGATTCACCTGGTAAGTCACATGTTATGGTTTCTAACCCCTGAGTGGATAAATATGGGAGCGCCTCTGGCACAAATATTTGTGTGTAAGCAAATTTAAAACTTGGCTTTTGCAAGTATTCAGAGGACTTTCAAATTCACTTTCCACAAATATTTTTGCCAGTAAAACTTGATCAACTTGTATGTTGAATGTAATCCTGAAGACAACACAAAAGGGACATGACCTTGGCTGAGACAAAACTAATTTAAAAACTCAAAAATATGCTCAGGTTTTTTTTTCGTTATTCATCCAGATGTAAGTGAGATGATGAAATTCTACTTCCCACATGCCACAGTGCGTACAAGAATACAAAGCAATAGTAAAAGAATGTCCTAGCTGAGTAGCTTTAAACAGGAATCCAAATGAGATCTGGTTTTCCAACATACATAGTCAAGCAGACTTTGAAATGCAAGCAGAAGCCATGCATTTGTAGGTTCCTATGCTTAACTTGTAGCTGATGGTGTACTACAGCATTCTTAGGCAGGAAATGACTTGCATTCTGGGATCTAATTATTGTACATCAGAAGCAACAGAAAACATAGATAGCATTTTATACTGTCCACTGAAAGCATATGGCACTAAACACTAAGGAAAATCCATCTGGAGACACATGAAGATTCTCCAGACTTGGTTTTTAGAAACAGTAGAATCACGTGAACCTCTATGGAAATGCCATGGGATTTGGTTATGCTTTTGGTTCCTTTCTTTTCTTATTCGGGTTCTTTTGACTATAGGACTAAGGGTTTGTCTATATGAATTGCATGGCAAACTGGGGTCTAAATATAGCTTGTACTAGCCTGCCAAGGACTAATTGTCTTTGTGAACTCCCTTAGCATGCTTTGATCTACCACACTTTGAAATTGGAGTAGATCAAAGGACATTATAGAACTTTTAGTTCACAGCAGTAGAGGCCATATGGACAGTTAGTGTGTGACAGGCTCGTGTGAGGTAGATTTACACATGTTTGCCATGCACTGTTTATACAGACAAACCCTAAAGACACTGACTGCTGTAATAGCATGCCCTCACCTCAAGGGCACCCCCTCATGCCTGGATGCAGCACTGCAAGAGCTCCTCATCTCTGACTCCCCCTCGCAGACACTGCTTCACCTCCACAATGGCCTTTCCTAGCCTGTGTCTTCTCCCAAATCTCCGCCTGTGTGTTCTGTGACCTGGCTCTCCAGCAAAGTCACACAAAAGTTCAGTCCCCTTCCAGGGTAAGAAAAGGTGTAACTGAAAGTCCAAACAGATATCCAGATAATAATTCTTGTGCTCCTCTCGAGATCTACTGAAGTTCTCTGTTTCTTGCCCCTGCTCGTGGCCTCTGTAGAGCTTCTCTGATGCTGATGCTTCCTCCCAGCCAGTTTTCCCCCACTGCCTCCTCTCTCTCTAGAGAACTCTGGCAGCTTCCCCCAGGCATCTCCATGCTCCTTTTAGGTCCTAGCTCAAGGCTTCCCACACAAAGTAGAAAGTAGCTTCCCGCCTACTTTGTTTCCTGTGGGTCACTTCCAGCCTAACTTCCCCAGGCATTTCCCACAGAGCTAATGAGGATCTGAGGGATAATGGTAGCATGACAAATGAGAATGAGGATATGGAGATAGATATTACCATATCTGAGGTAGAAGTAAAACTCAAACAGCTTAATGGGACTAAATTGGGGGCCCCAGATAATCTTCATCCAAGAATATTAAAGGAATTGGAACATGAAATTGCAAGCCCATTAGCAAGAATTTTTAATGAATCTGTAAACTCAGGGGTTGTACCGTATGATTGGAGAATTGCTAACATAGTTCCTATTTTTAAGAAAGGGAAAAAAAGTGATTTGGGTTCCAACACGCCTGTTAGTTTGACATCTGTAGTATGCAAGGTCTTGGAAAAAATTTTGAAGGAGAAGGTAGTTAAGGATATTGAAGTCAATGGTAAATGGGACAAAATACAACATGGTTTTACAAAAGGTAGATCGTGCCGAACCAACCTGATCTCCTTTGAGAAAGTAACAGATTTTTTAGACAAAGGAAATGCAGTGGATCTAATTTACCTAGATTTCAGTAAGGCGTTTGATATGGTGCCACATGGGGAATCATTAGTTAAATTGGAAAAGATGGTGATCAATATGAAATTGAAAGGTGGATAAGGAATTGGTTAACCAGGAGACTACAGCAGGTCATACTGAAAGGTGAACTGTCAGGTTGGAGGGAGGATACCAGTGGAGTTCCTCAGGGATTGATTTTGGGACCAATCTTATTTAATCTTTTTATTACTGACCTCAGCACAAAAAGTGGGAGTGTGCTAATAAAGTTTGCGGACGATACAAAGCTGGCAAGTATTGCCAATTTAGAGACAGACTGGGATATCATACAGGAAGATCTGGATGACCCTGTAAACTGGAGTAATAATAATAGAATGAAATTTAACAGTGAGAAGTGTATGGTCATGCATTTAGGGATTAATAACAAGAATTTTAGTTATAAGCTGGGGACACATCAATTAGAAGTAACAGAGGAGGAGAAGGACCTTGGAGTATTGGTTGATCACAGGATGACTATGAGCCACCAATGTGATATGGCCGTGAAAAAAGCTAATGTGGTCCTGGGATGTATCAGGCAAGGTATTTCCAGTAGAGATAAGGAGGTTTTAGTACCATTATACAAGGCACTGGTGAGACCTCACCTGGAATACTGTGTGCAGTTCTGGTCTCCCATGTTTAAGAAGAATGAATTCAGACTGGAACAGGTACAGAGAAGGGCTACTAGGATGATCCGAGGAATGGAAAACCTGTCTTATGAAAGGAGACTCAAGGAGCTTGGTTTGTTTAGCCTAACCAAAAGAAGGTTGACGGGAGATATGATTGCTCTCTATAAATATATCAGAAGGATAAATACTGGAGAGGGAGAGGAATTATTTAAGCTCAGTACCAATGTGGACACAAGAACAAATGGATATAAACTGGTCATCGGGAAGTTTAGACTTGAAATTAGATGAAGGTTTCTAACCATCAGAGGAGTGAAGTTTTGGAATAGTCTTCCAAGGGAAGCAGTGGGGGCAAAAGACCTATCTGGCTTTAAGATTAAACTTGATAAGTTTATGGAGGAGATGGTATGATGGGATAACATGATTTTAGCAATTAATTGATCTTTAAATATTCATAGTAAATAGGCCCAATGACCTGTGATGGGATGTTAGATGGGGTGGGATCTGAGTTACTACAGAGAATTCTTTCCTGGGTATCTGGCTGGTGAATCTTGCCCATATGCTCAGGGTTTAGCTAATCACCATATTGGGGTTGGGAAGGAATTTTTCTCCAGAGCAGATTGGAAGAGGCCCTGGAGGTTTTTCGCCTTCCTCTGTAGCATGGGGCACGGATCACTTGCCAGAGGATTCCCTATTCCTTGAAGTCTTTAAACCATGATTTGAGGACTTCAATAGCTCAGAGATAGGTGGAAGGTTTATCGCAGAAGTGGGTGGGTGAGATTCTGTGGCCTGCATTGTGCAGGAGGTCAGACTAGATGATCATAATGGTCCCTTCTGACCCTAATATCTATGAATCTATGAATCTAGAGTGAAATCCCTTTGGTCCTCTCTCCTGAGTCTCCTCCCTAACTGCTTTCAGCTCTATTTAGGTAGTCCTCTGTCCGGACCCTGTCACAGCTAAGGTCACTAATTATCATTAAGTTGAGGTATCAGCATCAGTTGGAAGATAGCTGCTAGGTCACAGGCAAGGCTGAGCCTGGCTTTCCTTAAAAGGCCAGCCAGCCCTGACACTACTGACAAACTACAAAAAGGACACGGTGGCATGACTATCATGCTTGCTTTATTTTTAGACAATGAACTGTGACACTTGATCTGTAAGATAGGCAGATGTGTGTGTTATCTAGCAATAATATTTTTCTTTACAGGGGCTACCATACAAACTGTTAAAATATAATAAGCAAAGACATTAAAGAGGAAACTGGATGCCCTATCAGTTTGGCAGTGGAATATAGTGCTTTGTTGGTGGTTAGCATGAGCCCAGCTCAGGCTGATAGTGATTGAACTTGTTTATGATCTGATGGCCTATGTGAAACAACTGTGTTGGTGTCAATCCAATTTCCACTGGACAAAACCTACCATCACATTGGAAAAAACTCACCATCACAACCGTCAACCTTCTGAGCAGTCTCAGCAGAGAGATCAAGAACAGAATGGGTCACAGAGGCTGAATTAACCTCATCCCAACCAGAAATGGTCCTTTCTGGTCAGCACTGAATCATAAAATACACAAACCCAAACCTACAAAATACATCATATAAAATCCAAACATGTTAAATCCCAAATCAAGTATCATAATTAATGTAGCCTACTGAAACTTGAAAGCTAAATTTTGAAAAGGTGTGGAGGAACTCTAACATAGGAACTGACAGAAAACGCTAGCCAGAAAGAGGGTTTTCTCTGCACAGTGCTGTAACTCTATAGTATGCTTAAAAACGAGAAGGATAAGCTGAGATGTGTGGCCTGAAGGAGCGAGTGCCACAACCTAGCACCAAACACAGTTGTTCTTCAGACACCATTAACAAGGTTGCATATATTTACAATAAGATGCAACAACAGAGAGAAGAAATAATGGCAGTAAGTATATGAAAGAAATGCTATCTGAGAAACATAAGTGAAACTACAGTAGCTGGGCCAAATCCTGCTTGCCTTACTCACATGAGTAGTTCCAGTTATTTACAAATAAATTAAATGTAAAAGGAGGCAATATGGCCTCGTGAATAGTGTAATGCTCTGGGGCTCCAGAGACATGAGTTCTGTTCCCACCTCTGCACCTAATTTTCTGGGCTACATTGGGCAAATCCCATCATCTCCTTGTGCCTCAGTTTGCCCATCCCTATAAACTCAGATTTATGGACAAAAAGCTCTACATATGAGCCTTTTGTGTGGCTTCTTTAATTCTTTAAAGGCCATTTAATTTAATGCTAGAGATAGGAACATGAAATTGGACTGTGTTTGTGTTCCCTTCAAGCTGATTATTTGTGCGTCTCTGCCCATGCCCTGT
Organism: Caretta caretta; assembly: GCF_965140235.1. NCBI lineage: Eukaryota > Metazoa > Chordata > Testudines > Cheloniidae > Caretta > Caretta caretta. Next base: position 84,337,190 of record NC_134210.1, on the reverse strand, counting down.
GAGTATAGAGACAGTTACAACACAGCTTTCCTAAACATAAAGAGGCAACATTCACTAAAGAGCTACTTAGAATAGGCTACACGCAGGTTTATTTCTAGTGTGCAACACTGTCACATTACCAGCAGAGGGAAATCTAAAAACATTCTTAACAAGTTTGTGTGCAGAAAAGATTTTTTTACTGTACTATACAGGCAGCTTGCTGGTATGTGTGTTCTGGAATTACAAGTTAGTAAAGAGGTTTTATTTTTAATTGTATGACTACAGAGAACAATTAACATATGCTGTTGCTGAGTGTATTTTAAAGTATGTGTGTGCTTGCTAAACTATGCTCCCCAGAATAAATCTAGGGCATTAATACAGTCATGGAGTCATTTGTTTTCCCTATGAAAATGAAGTTGTGTTTGGCAAGTTACTAAAACTTTTGAGTTTTATCTAGTAAAAAGTGATAATATTTGGGATTTTTCCATTTTTAACCTTTTTGTATATGCCTGAAGTAATTTACCAGCTCCTTAGTACTCTCAAAAACAACGAGGAGTACTTGTGGCACCTTAGAGACTGACAAATCTATTTGGTCATAAGCTTTTGTGGGCTAAAACCCACTTCATCAGATGCATGGAGTGGAAAATACAGTAGGAAGATATATATATACATAGCACATGAAAAGATGGGGGTTGCCTTACCAATTCTAATGAGACAATTCAATTAAAGTGGGCTATTATCAGGAGGAGGAAAAATCACTGATAATAGCCTACTTTAATTGAATTGTCTCATTAGAATTGGTAAGGCAACCCCCATCTTTTCATGTACTATGTATATATACCTTCCTATGTGTAACACTGCCAAAGTCTTCACCTGCACCCTGCCCAGTTTCCCTGGAAAATTCCTATGATTAAGTTATGAGTTGTCAGTACAAAAATTTGCACCATATTGAACGTTTAGAAGCAGAGTAAAATGAACTACTAGCAGGGACACTTTCTGAATGTATTCGCAAAAAGAAAAGAAGTACTTGTGGCACCTTAGAGACCAACAAATTTATTTGAGCGTAAGCTTTCATGAGCAGCTTATGAAAGCTTACGCTCAAATAAATTGGTTAGTCTCTAAGGTGCCACAAGTACTCCTTTTCTTTTTGCGAATACAGACTAACACAGCTGCTACTCTGAAACCTTTCTGAATGTATGTTACATTTTCCAGCTGAATTCAATAAAAACCTCTGTATTTCAATTCACCTGAATTTCCACTCAGCCACACCAGAGTATCACACAGCCTTTCTGGGCCCAGCTTGCTGCAGAGGTCTTGATGATAGCCATTATTCCTGAGCTGGCCCTAAGTTTTGCAGAGCCCTGTGCAAAGTCAGATCTCCATAACCCAGTGCATTGGGGAGGTGTGGCTGCTGGCCAATCTGGGGATGCTTGGTGTGTGAGAATGGGCTATCTGAATGGGTTCCCATTCTCTGGAATCCCCTACCTAGCCATGCCCTAGGTGTTGGGTGACCACTGTGCAGACCCTCTGCAGCTGTGCTACTGGCAGGTGTCTAGGACTGCACGATCTGGCATGAAATAGCTATTAAATAAATTAAAATGAGGGCAATAAAAAAAAATCAGGCTGTAACAGGCATCTTGCACCTTTTAAAAAATAGCTCCACAGCTAAATCAATAAAGTGTCATTCCATTCCTGACCCCTGGCCTTTTTCAATGGAATAATGAAGCCTGCTAGGGTTTATTTTGAGGGAGGTAACTCACTCCACATTTTGCTCACTCCACATTTGTTGGCAGAAAATGTGCTCTGCTATTCCTTACAATTCCTTACAATACTGCTATTCCTTCCTCAGCAGTAAAGCAGCACAGGTACTTTAGACACCTGGGAAAACCTTGATAATAAAAAGCCTCCTTGACTGGAAATGCTGGCCGAGTCTTTTGATTTATCTGTGTGGGGAACGAAGGGCGTGTTATCACTGACACCTACAGGTGGTTCCACAAGATAACGGTCTACTCTGCTAGACAAAGACTTTGTTATCTGATCATCAGTACTGTCCTATCTGCAAGTGCTGGGTCAACAGGTTAATTGGGAATTTGTGACTAGTTGGACCATAGGGGAAAACTGATGTGATATCCCACAGGTTTGCATTGGAAGGCCAGAAATATGTAGGGGTCAGGAAGTCAAAGGGCTCAAGGAAGCATCACTGAATTGTTTCAATTCCTCTGTCAACAGAGAGCTGCAATTGTTTAGCACTGTGAGATTTATTGCCAGTTGGGAACTTTTAAAGCAAGGATCCTGGAGGCTGGTGATTACATAATTCTAAACTGGCAGCATGCTGATTTTCACATCTTTTATGACTCTTTCCTGTGGGGAGCCGAGGGATGCAGCCTCAAGATCCCTAATTTTCTCAAAATGATTTTCAACACGTTCACATGGTTAGGTGGGTCTGATAGAGGCGCTCAGATGCCATGGTGCTTGGTGACCTTATACAACCTAGATAGATAAGAATGATGTGGCTTAGACTGGCATGTTCAGAATCCACAACATTATGGGTGGCTGACTCAATGGGAGTGAAAAAGAATTGGGCAGACATTTTATTGTTGCCCATTGTTGAGATGTTACTATTATTTTGTCTGAACCAATAAGTTCTAATCTACACTGCGTTTTGCTGTACCAGTAGCTGTTGCATGCATCCCATGTGTTGCATTTACCTATGTGGCTCAAGGAAGTTTCTTCCCACTAGGTTTAAGCAACGATCAAAAAAATGACAATATAAATGACTACCACAAATGCCATATTTTACATCCTTGACTATACCAGCCCCCTATTATCAGAAACAATACCTCCAACATTTCAGTTGCTCTTGTACCAACCAATCTATTCTCTAAGACCATCTAGCAAACTTTCAACACTGTGGTTTTTTATCAAAGAATTTAAACATAGTTGCAGCCATTTTCTGCAAACTTAGCTGTCTTGTGCTGTGCATGTGGTGGTGGGGAAGCTGTCCACAGGGTAGTAAAACTCATAAGCATCAGTTGTTCAGAGACTGGTTCACATGTGAAAGCAGTATGTAACTCTACTTTCTGCTGCCAAAAGTATCTGCTTCATTTTAGGTCAAATTCTTTTCTTTTTTTTAAATAAAGTGTGTATGGGGGTGTGGAATTCATGTGCATAACAAAGTATACATTGACTGATTGGGCCTGGTGCTTCTTTAGGCCACTCTGGCAGTGCAAAGGAGTCTTAAAGTGAGAATAAATTATATTTACACCCACTTTAAGGCCTTTTTACACTGCCAGAGTGGTCTAAAGTGGTATTAACAGAAAGGAGAATCTGGTCCTCTCTTTCTAAGGCTGTTTGGTATAGTAGCCAAAGTGGAAACATATTTACAGAGTGGCACATTGTAGTATGACTGCATTCTGTGGCATGCTGTAGGAACCTTGTCTTTCAATAACTGAATGTAGAAGAAGATTTACTGCAATCATTCCGCTGAGCTAGCTCTGTGGCCTTTGGCTGTTTTGGAGTAAATGTGTTTTTTTTCTCTCTGTTTCAGCAATTGTCAGCTGTTTGCTGACAGTTCTTACTGTTGTGCCCCCATTTTGTTAATGACAGAGAAGGTAGACTAGATTTAATTGCTCTGAGAATATTAAGATTAGCTCTTCACAAACACTAATATGCATGGGTAGAGAAATGAAAGATCCACCTTCACTGCTATCAGCATTACACTGATTGGTACTTGCATTTAGGGTAGCTCAGACACTTGAAGGGAAAAGAGACTTGAAAAGAGAGAAAAGACACTTGAAGGGAAATTGTTGTTGTTCCATTACCAGATCCACTACCTGCTATGTCTTATCTGACCCAAAGAGGTGAAGGCTTCAGCCATTGATGCGGTATTAAGTGTAACAGTACTGCTTGGGTTATCAGACTCAGACCCTCCTATTGTTCTGCTGCCCAGTGATCACTGACCTCTCATTTTCATGGTCACAAGCAGATGATTGATTCCCTTCTTTGTCAGATTCCACAGCCCCACTTCTCACCAACACTGTAACAAAATTAGGCATTTCCTGTGTCGTGGTACTTCCAGCAGCTTCTCTCTCTTTGTTGTTTTTGGTACATGACTAGTTTGGAAGAAATATCTTGTTCAATTTGCTTCCACCAGAATTAGGGAGGGAAGTTTATTTTGTATATTTCTTTTTCTTTTAACCATAGAAGAGATTTGGAAGAAGTCTCATTTGGAGGAAATGTCCATTTTCTAAATAGATTGCAATAATTTATTAATCCTATGTAATAGATTGCAATAATTTATTAATCTTGTCAATTGGTTAAAAACTGGAAAAGTACCAGTTCTGGACAACATCCCAATGGATCTAGTTAAGGCAGACTCAAAGAACGCAGTAGATATTTTGCTAGGCCTTTTACAAAAGATATGGGAAGAAAAATAATACCAAACGAATGGAGAAATGGCCATATTGGGAAACTGCCAAAGAAAGGAGATGTCAGTGAAAAGCCTGAAGGGGCATTCAATTGCTGTCCATCCCAAGTAAAATACTTACATGCATTATCCTAGACAGACTAAAGAAAGCAGTGGATTCAAGGCTACCTCAAGAACAACCATAGTGAAAGACAGAAGAAACCACGCATGGACCAAATAGTAAACAATTTATCATTATAGAACCGTCGATCAAATGTCAGTCACCAGTCTACATGAATTTTTTAGACTTCCAAAAAGCCTTTGACACAGTAGACAGAACAGTTTTTGGAAGCTGATATGCCACTATGGCGCTCCCCAGAAATTTGTAGCTATTATTCAGAACTTCTATGAAAACATGACATGCCAAGTAATACATAACAACGAACTGACTAAGCCATTCAAAGTAATTACTGCCATCAGACAAAGATGTCTTATGTCATCTATGACCCTCTTACTGGAAACAGATTGGATCATGAGAAAAGAGCCAAGAATAACAACATGGTATACGATGGATTTTCACACAGACGCTAGAGGACCTTGATTTTGAAAATGACATCAACCTGCTGTCCCATACCCACAGAGATATGCAAGCTAATACAAATGAACTCCAGATCTTTGCACAGTTAGAGATGAAAATAGACCTTTAGAAAACTCCAACCATGGGAATCAACACACAAGAAGAAACACCAGTAACACTCTTTGGATTGACATAGAAGTGGTCTGATATTTCTCATATTTTGGCAGTTTTGTAATCAAAACAGGTGGAACAGATGAAGATATTGCATGCAGAATAGCAAATGCCAGACGTGCCTTCGTGACCCTAAAGCCAATCTGCCTTCTGAACTAAACTTCAAATATTTAAAGTTTGTCTTACTATATAGAACTGAAACTTAAAGACTTATCAAAGCCTTACTATCTAAACTCCAAGTTGTATAAATAGCTGCCTTAGACAAATACTCAAAATCAGATGGCCAGAAAAAAAATCACAGATGAAGAGTTTTGGAGGAGGATGAATCAAACTGATAAGACAGGAAATTGTGGAATGAAAATGGACATGGCTAGAACACACATGGAGGAAAGAACTGAACAATATAACAATGCCGGCATTGGACTGGAATCCTCAGAGCAAGAGATGATAGGGTAGACTAAGGAGAATTTGGAAAAGCACAACAAAAGCAGAACTGAAAGCTACCAAAATGACATGAAAAGACTGCAGCAAGAGAGCACCAGAGATGAAGCAGTAGTGAAGATCCTGTGCTGTGCTTGGAATAAAGAGGCATAAGTCAAGTTATGCATGATTCATAGATTCCAAGTCCAGAAGGTACCACTGTGATCATCTAGTTTGATATCCTGCATAATACAGGCCATAGAACTTCCCCAAAATACATATCTTTTAGAAAAACATCCCATTAAAAACGGTCAGTAATGAAGACTCCACCGTGATCCTTGGTAAGTTGTTCCAATGGTTAATTACTCTCACTGTTAAAAATTTACACCTTATTTGCTGTCTGAATTTGTCTAGCTTCAACTTTGAGTTGTACCTTTCTTCTGCTAGATTGACGAGCCCATTATTAAATAGTTCTTCCCCACGTAGGTACTAATAGACTGTGATGAAGTCACCCCTTAACCTTCTCTTTGTTAAGCTAACAGCTCCTTGAGTCTATCTTTATAAGACATGTTTTCTAATCCTTTAATCATTCTTGTCCTTAATATGTACGCTCATCTCTCTTCCTGAAAAAGGAAATCAATCCTTGAGTCCAAACTCTCCTGATCACTCCAAAGTTCATGCATATGTTTGTGTGCCCGGGCACATATGAACACACACACATTTGAACATTTGCAGAACCTTGGGTGGGATCCATGAAACAGCTTAGGCATTGCAATGCTGAGTATCATGGTGCCTAATATTTAGGCACCTAGAAAATCACAGGAACAATACTGTGATCCACAAAGTGGAATTAAATATCTAGGTTCCCTATACAATGAATGGTATCCACAAAAGCAAGCATGATAGGTGGGGTATGGCCTAAACTAGCCAATGGGAGATGCCAACAAGAGGGTGTGTCCTACACCTGCCCCTCTCTTGGAGATAGGCACCTATCTTTGCTTAGCAATCCGTGAATGGGAATCCACCACCTGGATTCAGGCAGCTTAGGTACTTAAGCCTTTTATTTTTTTTCAGGAATGAATTAGGCTTCTGCTTATGCCACACAAAATCCAGGGAGTGCTTGGGAGTGGAGGAAGGTGCCACCTCTTTAACTTTTAGCCCAGTGGTTAGAGCACTCTCCTGGGATGTGGGAGATCCAGGTTCAGTTCTCCCCCTCTGCCAGAGATGGAGGAAGGATTTGAACAGGGATCTCTCCCCTCTCAGGAGGGTTCTCTAATCACTGAGCTATAGGATTTTCTGATATGGGTCATCCTCAATCTCCCATGTTGAAGCTGTTCCACTGTGGACAAATAATGAAAGAGTCATTGGAGCTGAGGGAATGGACCCAGGGTCTCCCACAACAAATTTTCTCTCTCACTCTTTCTATGACCCAACGACTTTTAAAGTATTTATCCACAATGGAACAGTCATTGGGCCAGAGAGAGAAAGTCCCCAGACTGGGATGTAGGTGCCTAATTCTGGGCTTTGTTGAGCCCTCCCCTTATGTTTAAATAGTCTAGTCTGACTGTACTTTTGTCAGACATTTTGCTATAGTTGTTTTGCTGTAGTTGTTTTGATTTCAGTAGCTTTATTTTCCTCTTAGCCGAATGGTATTTTAACATAGTCATTGTCTAAACTAATTCAGACAGTTGACTGAAGGCACACAATAAACAAAACATTTATTAAAGTGAAGGATTTCTATTCTCCACAGAAACTTTCTCCGTTTCTTGAGCAAAATTCCACATTATGAATTCTGTTCCTGAGGCCATCCTAAGCCTTTCTTCAACTGACATCCCTAGACCTCCCAATGGAAAGCCCCACAGGCTACTATTTCCAGCCTCTTTCATATAGCAAAAGTGCACTTATTGCCTCACTTCCTGCTAACTGCTGATTGCCACACTTGGCATGCTCTAAATTAACTACATGCAGCTGGACTGGCCAGGGCTTTGTGAAGGGGGTGCCAACAGGAATCTACTCGCTTTGGATGAAACTGCTACTAATTCCTCTTCAGATAATATATTGCAGCCCTTTTGATAGGGAAAAGAAAATAGGATTGGTTTCTTCTTTGCTTTGAAGAGGGTTGAAAAGACATAACTTTGCACCCATTTAGTGAAAAGCGAACTTAAAGAGAAGGCTAGTAAAGTACCACTCATATTCCATTTGTGTCATTCACACATGCACACACAGAAAATATGTCTGAAAAGGTTCCCAGTGTAGGAAACATTAAATTGGAGAGGTCATTTCCCATTTTAATCCCAACCTCCTCCTTTCAGACGCTCCACTTTCAGACCCCTAGACAGAAAACATTTCTTTGCCATACATGTTCCCTAACCTTATTACAACCCCAGAGGACTAAAGGCAGAAAAAAAAAATCCTTAAAAGGATAAACCAACTTGGCCTCAGTATTCATTTAGGTTAGTGGGTTTTCAAATTAAAGCTGATGCCATCTACAAATGAAACAGTCTTTTTCAATTAATCTACTGTGCGCCTATAATGCAGAGTTAGAATACAGGCAAATTGTCATACAGCTAGAAAGGAAATTGTCTCCACAAACTCGAAGATGAATCATTGTTTTAAAGCATAGGGTTACGTGCTACCCTCCCTTTGATAAACCAGTGGGAGAGTAAAATTTGCTGAGTTAGCTCTTCAAGAGTTATAGTTCATGAAGTTCCCCTCCAGTGAGGAAGCATTTGTGCTATGGTGAAGTGAATGCAGCTTGTGAATGCAGTAGATCCCCAGGATCACAGAATGTGAATTGTAGGCCATCACTGCAGAGAGCCTTCTCCTCAGCTCAAACAGCTGTCCAGCCTTCCCTTCCTCCTGCAAAATAGCTTCCTCAGTAGCTGTGCCACCCTTGGATGCCACGCACCTCCCTCACAGTCTCAAAACTGGAGCTGCAGAGGGAACTCAGCATGAGCATGCTGCTTTTAGTCACACTAGCTCAGACTCTCAAGCCATTAGCGCCCTTTAAGTCTTGCATGAATTTCCATTAAGAAATTCTTGGGGTCCTGAGGAAAGTATGCCTTGGAGAATAGCTCTTCTCTTGCTCCACTCCTCCTGTCTCTGTCTCAGCATATGATACAGAGAAGGAAATAATATAAAAAATCAACACTTCATCAGAGATCCATGAAAACAAACATATGGAGATTTCAATACTTTCTTAATTTACTGTATTAGCAGGAAGAACAGTTACAATAATAAGATTTGAAAAAACAAACAAAACTCACTGAACCCAAACTTTTAAACATTCCTCAAAATTGGGGCGCAGTAAAAATTGCTAATATTATTGGTTTTTCATAATACAAAGATATTTAAAGTGGAGACTAAAATTGAGCATAATTAAACAAGTTTGTAGATTATCTAAGTATTTCTAGTTCACCTCTTGTCTTTGTATCTAGTCACTTTGTGCATAATTTAGGAAATATCAAAGGTCATTAATGGTGCAAAACTCTACTCTCCTACCTCATTTTAGGCGGCTCCTCAAGTTGAATAAGCCTCACTTCCTGACTTCCAGGAGGAAGGGCTTCACTTTAGCTTCCTTAAGCCCTGGTAAAGAGACGGGTGTCTAGTATTACACTCTGAAGGTGGCTATGTGTCAGAACCTTCTGCTCCACAAACCGAGGCTTCTAGTACTACTTGAAGTAAGCTATAATTACTAGTAGCAATCAATATCACTGGGGCTTACTCCTCTTTGCAGACCAGACAGTCACAAGAAGGCAAGACAAACTCCTAAACAACTCCTATTCTGTCTAGTAGAGGACAGTGAACACAAGAAGTCAGTGCATTACATGCTGTGACTAGTTTGAAATTCTAGGGGAATCATTTTTATTTTTTGCCAGATTCTTGTTATTTAGAAGCTTTGAAGATACAATCTCAGAGAGTCATCAAGATATTAAAAGGCCCCCTCCCATTCCCACTAAGTAAATGGATAAATTCCAAATGACTTCAACAGAAGCAGGATAAGAATCACTTTCTTCTCCTTTTTGTTTGTCTTGCTGATTCACGATGACCCTGCATTCACAATGTTTTCTCTAGTACCAATATCAAATGTAAGTTTCTCTATGAAAGTAGAGAGGTTGGAAACAAGTTTCTCTCAAAACTTTTGATTTTAGAGGTGATCTGGATTAAGTCCTTTAATCTTTCTCTGTTTTAATGATCAGCATATTTAGATGGAGAACTATGTTCTCTCCCCCTTTGTCTATTCATATTGTAAGCTCTTTGGAGCAGGCACTGTCTATTACCGTTTGTCCAGTGCCTAGCACAATGGGGTCTCAAGCTCAGCTAGAGCCCCTAAATTCTTATTATCATCATGAAATCCAAAAGTGATGTAGCCTCCTTACAGACCAAGTGCCACCCAGATCAATATCTAGCTAGGTCCTTAAGATGACCTGGCTGGATGTTCAGTTTATGTCGGTCATAGTCGATCTTGTCAGACCACCAAAGCTTGTGGTGACTATGTGATCACTGACATGTACCAGCATTCCTTGGTAAACACGCTTCATAATTCATTAGTCTTCCATCCCAATAACATGTCTGAAGCAAAAAATGCCACAGAATCTGAATCAGTGCTGATGGAGTAGTTTCTGGGTTCAGCTATGGATATCCTCATTGCTAATCTTGTCCTGCCTCTAGGCACTACTGTAATACAAAAAATAAGTTTAGTAACTATTTTAAGTTGCTCTTCCAAGCATCCTAAAGCACTTGTTCTCCCCTCACAGAGGCATTTTAAAATATATTTGGTTTTTAATAAACAAAGGCAAGTCCTAAAGACTACTGCTCAGTAATATCCTTTGTTGTAGCTCATCCCATTCCCTTGAGTCATTCATTGTCTATGTAGACTAAGCTTTTAAGGGGAGGGATCAAATCCTATTAATCTATAAAAGTACCGAGAACACTTTTGGTACTACATGAAAACTGGCCTACCCACTAGAAGAGATTTATACAGGAGCCAAGGTCTTCATAAACATAGCAGTGTCTAGGTCCTTTATTAAGTTTTGACACCAAAGTAAAGTTGCTGTGTGTGTAGGGCTTGCACTAAAATGAGAAGAAGTGGAAAAAATGAGAAAAATGTTAAAATGACGTGGCCAGGCAATAAGCTACATTTAATAAGCCAGATAGAGTGAATAGGGGCTCTTTCTCCATACACAAACCTTCCTGCCTACCCTTCTTTCCCACTCCCACCCAAAAACCTCAACATATACAGAGTTTAAACATAAACACAGGCTGACTGAGTTAACTTGAGAGAGGATGGTTTGTCTTAGAGCCAATAGGCTCTGCCCCAGCCTGTGTTTTATAACTGATGATACTCTAATATTTTAGTTTGCATGTTTGGCTGATTTCTGCAGTCGAAGATTAATTATAGCTCTCCCACCAGCATAGCAGCATCTTCCCTGAAGTGTTACAGTGGTGTTGCTGCACTGTAGCGCTATATGTGAAGACAAACTGTAAGAGCCTTTCCTTTGCTTCAGATTGGCACAAGTGAAGGCTTTATAGGGAGATTAAATGAGTGTGTGGCATCAATTGTTTTTAATACTTCATCAGCCTGAAGCTAGAGTACGTGCGTCTCTGGTTGTTATTTTATGAAAACACTTGTCTTCATTTGCACTTCCCTGTATGGAACTCTAGTCTCGTTTGTTTGATAAATGTATCTGCTAGAAGCAGCTAATTTTAGGTCTAACAGCAATGGGAAAATTGAACAATGTGCAGACTTCTGGAAAATCTTGCAGGGCAAGAGCAGCAGCACCACATCCACTGAAAAGGAATCCAGACTGAATACCAAAGCAATATAGAGTAAAGGGAGACTAAGAAAACAAAGGCGGATTAAATTCATCCACAAAAACATTCACTGGAGGTGCCTTGGGGAATGAGACTTAGGGATCCCAAATGTCTTAAGTATCAAAAGATGAACCACCTTGGCACCCCCATGAATGAGGCAGTCATGAGAAAGGTATAATTAACAAGTGTTGCAGTTCACCCCACTAGAAAGAGCTTTCGTGATAAAATGTGCTTTCTTTCAGCAAAAAGGGTTACATAGATTGTTCAGGTCAGTCTGTCGAAAAAATAGCATCAAAGTGAGTTAGCAAAACTGTTGCCTTACCCATGTAGACAGGATAGCAGGTTATGAAGTTGTATCATATCCCTTTAAAAAACAGGGCTATTTCATGTTTTGGTATCCTGGCTACCACACAACATAGAGAAGACCAAACTGTGTTGTAACATGGTCACAAGCCTATAATACAATTACCAATACAGTCATTTGGCTAGTGTAGATTACTCCCTAGGCAAAGAAGTTTTAAGATATTGTGAGAAATGTCAAAAGAAGAGAGGAAAAAAATCCTAATCCATGTTGAAATCTTATTCATTCACAGCCAGTAACATTGGCACATTTAATTGACCAGCACATATTGCAATGCTGACTATGTGAAATAGGGCAGGAGGAAGGGGAGTGAAAAGTGAGAGCTTCTCTCTGTTCTTTCCTCTCCTTAATGCACATTCTCCAAAGAAACAACGTTCCAAGTTCAAGGTTTTATTGTGTAACCTCTCCAAGACAGCACAGAGCAGGGCAATCCAGGAAACAGTTGCCTTTTTGTTTTTTAGCAAAAGGAAACATTAGTCAATGTAAGTTACTACATTACATTTTTGTCTTGGGTATTGGCTTTTCCTGATACATTTCCAGCAAAAACACATATGGTGCATTGTGCTACTTTTACTATTCTAAATTATATTAATTATTGCAGAAGTTATTTAGCTAGTACAGGTTGAAATAACACTTCCATTATAACCTTCCCTAAATACTACCCCTTTTAGATATTTACAGGTTTGGTAAATAAACTACAAGTAGGGCAAAATGTTCCAAGCCTGATCTTAGCCCGGTTGTGAATGTTCTGGGGAAGGTTGGGCAAAATCTGCTTAGCCATTTTCTGAGTTTCTGCTACAGAATTGGTGGTTCATCATTTGGAAGCAAGAGAGGAGGAGAAAGACCGGGGCACGCGGGTGAATCACAGGAAGACTGTGAGCCCCCAATGTGATGCGGCCATGCAAAAAGCAAATGAAATCCAAGGATGTATTAGTAGAGAGAGAAGGGTTAATGGCATTGTACAAGGCATTGGGAAGACCTGATCTGGAAAGCTGTGCACAATTCTGGGCAACCATATTCCAGAAAGATTAGTTTAAACTGGAACAGGTGCAGAGAAGAGCTATTAGGATGATCAGGGGAATGGAGACCCTAATCTTATGAGATTGGAAGAGCTTGCTTGTTCAGGCTAGTAAAAAGAGCTGTGAGGGGATGTGATTGCTCTCTATAAATGCATTATCAGGAGGGTGAAGAGCGGTTTGAGCTAAAGGACAATGTTGGCACAAGAACAAATGGATCTAAACTGGCCACAAATAAATTCAAGCTGGAAATAAGAAGAAGGTTTCTAACCATCAGATGGGTGAGGTTCTGGAACAGCCTCCCAATATGAATTGTAGGGGCAAGCAATGCAACTACTTTTAAGAGGGAGCTGGACAAATTTGAGAGTTGATTTTTTGGCAGAGTTGCTTGCGATGGTAGGGCACAGGGTTCAACTGCCCTGGGGCTTGCTTCTGGTTTATGTCTTATCTTCCTAAAGCCTATGCTTTAGGATTTCAGATGGCCACCTGCAGGCATCAGGAAAGGAGTTCCCCACCCTTCCCAATGTATTCTGGGAGGTATTTTTAAATCTCCTTCCTCGGAAGCATCAGGGATGGCCACAGCTGGAGATGGGACACTGGATGCGGTAGGCTAGAGCTCTGAGGTGGCACTGAGCATTTTCTCTCTCAAGTGCTTGGCTGGCTAGTTCTTGCTCACATTCTCAGGGTCTAACTGATCTGCAAATGTGGGGTCAGAAAGGAGAGAAAGGGGTCAGAGAGAGAGAAAGAGAGAGAATCAGCAATGGTCCGAGTTACCTGTTTTCTCCCACTTGGTCTTTTCTCAATTAATATCAGTTGGAGGTGGCTTTGTGATATGGACACCAGTATCCTGGAAACTGGGCAGAGACCACTCATTTCTTCTTGCCATCATATCATAGCTGCTCAGGTTAGTAGTGACCAAAAGTTGGATTTGAATGAGTGACCTAGAACTGAAAGGTTTATGTTCCATTATCCATCCCTTGGTCCAGTCAGTCCTAAGGGTTTTTACTATTTAATACATTAGGAGGGGAAAATATTGGAAAAGCAAGTTGTAAATTAGACTGTCAACTGGCTGTATGAGCTGAGCTCTAAGGGCTAAGATCCTGCAGCCTTTATTCAGGCAGGTAGTCTCGTTAAAACAAATGAGACCATTTGCCTGAATAAGGCCTTCTGGATGTGGTCTTACTTGCCTCTCACAATCCAGTTTTTCAAGTTTCCGTTACAGTTTTTCACATCGTGTGGTGATGGCCTGAAGCAAGTTGAAGCTCCTCTGTTGCTATATGGTTCCTGATTTTTCTTATCCTGCTGGGTTTCATCAGATAGCATACAAGCAGCTGAAGGTTTTACTTTTTTAATGTATCTTTTGCACATTGGGCGTGTATAGGTTTGACTCATTCGAAGACTGTGCGGTAACATGTCAAATAAATTATATTGAACTAGGAAGAATGTCTAAGGATGCCAATTATTTGGTATAATTCTGTAGAAGAAAAATGCTTCATAGATGCTATCCCTTTGAAGAATTTGGCCTATAGTCCAAATTTTTGAAAAGCTATTAATGCCGTAACTAAATCACTGAAAAATCAGTCTAGTAGATTTTTTCTGTATTATATTTCATTTCTCTTCCCACTTTTATTGCTATGCTCATTTGCATGAAGAGGTTTTTTTCATTTTTAAATTCATTTGTGCTTGCTTAGTCCTGATAATCCCTTGTTACTAGGACTGTGATGCCATTCAGAATGAGAGGATTAGGGAGACTTCACGTGGAAACAAGCAACATCACCAGCAGATGAATTCTTAAGTAGTTTTTTAAAAAACCATCAGCATCCTCAAGTAATAAGCAGTGGGAGAAACAAAAATGAAGAAAATATGGCACCTCCACAGAACTGAAAGTGCAAGAAAGCTTTTCAGCAGCCCTTCAAAAGGAAAGCCCAAGTTGTGAAATTTGGATTCACACAAATACATCTAAACGTTTGTAAAATATTTGAAATTTGTTTGCAACCCTCCAGCTCCCAGATCTTTTCTGGTTCAAGCTGGTGTGGTTCAGGAAAAGCCGTAACATGCACTCATTCTCCTGCCTGAAAATTCATTTGAGATACAACTGTGTGATGTTTCTCTCAGGCAAGAGTGAATAACTGGCAGCCTTGTCCATTATGCAACCTTGAGCATCACCTTGAATTATGTGGTGCCATCAGCTATTGATGATTGCTTTTGACTGGTTTAAATATTTATCATCAATTGTTTAAATGTCTTGTGCTAAAAATCATGAAGGCAACAACAATTTTGGGTTCTATACTGAATACAGTGAGGGCTTTGACTGTCTCCTTAAGGGGAGGAGACATACACTTAGTAACTAATGGCCCTCCTGAACACTACTCACCAGTATCAAAAATCTTAGGGTAGATCTACTTGAGACCCTATGTGCACACTCAGGGAAGCTAGCCCCTCCTGCTGCTTGCTCTGCTGTAGCTTCCCTTCTATTTTTAGCAGGGTAGCAAGGATCAGAGCTAGTGTGGGTATGTTTACTCGAGTTGGAAGTGAACCTTTCAGCTCCAGTGCTGACACGCCCTTAGAGAGGATACTGTGATATAGATGTTTTATCAGCATGAGCTTGGGGCGGCCGCACAAATCTCAGGTGGTAAAGCCATTCATACAGGTCACCAAAAATAAATTCTAGAAAAACCTTTCCTCTGCTATCAAGGA
The DNA here is from genome assembly GCF_965140235.1 of Caretta caretta. Taxonomy (NCBI): domain Eukaryota; kingdom Metazoa; phylum Chordata; order Testudines; family Cheloniidae; genus Caretta; species Caretta caretta. The sequence continues at coordinate 84,321,750 of NC_134210.1, read as the reverse complement.
TTTAGAGCATTAGTATGCATATGTTTGCCCCTGAATTTAAAAGTGAAGCTGGCTCATTGACACTGGGGTATAATCGCCAGACAGTGAAAGATCCTGGGTTTAAGTTCTGCACCTGCCTTCTAAGGGGTATATCTTTCCAGTAATTGGAAGAGGGATTGCAGCATGCCTAGGCAATACCTCAGCTAGTTCTGATTGAGCTGGCTCACTGGACATAGCACAAAGCCACGGTTTAGGCTAGCTGCCTAAGTACATATCCGGGGTCCAGGGCGGGTTTGTACTCAGCTGGCTTGCCTGTGTCACTACCCATGCTGCTACAGCTTCACTGCTATTTATAGCAAGCTAGCTCGAGTAAAGGTATGCCTACACGTGCTGCAATCCCATCTCCCGATGGCTGTGTAGACATACTCTACCAGAGCAGGCCATCCGGTAATTTGGTGACTCATGAAATTAGCATCAAATAAGTACCTCATGAAGGCTGAAGTAAGATCTCGGTGGGATGAAATAAAGATGGCATTCCCTGAATTAAAACAGCTTCATTTTGCTCTAGGAGTGGCTGGGCAGAGGACACTTGTCAGAATTACTGCCCAGGGCCAGAAGAACTGTTGGCCTCAAAGGAGCTAAAGCAGAGTTTTTGTGCTCTGTAGGAGTACACTACACACTCTTCTCCCCCTGAAGAGAGAGAACAAACAACCCAGAACACATGTTAAGCACATTAAAGGACTGAAAATACCTGTTTGAGATTAAGTTTCAGTAAGTTGTTTTCTCACAGCAACTTTGTGAAATTCTAGGCTTTACAGAACTACTGCTTTGGCCACACAGTTTACTTACATCACATATTTCCCAGTTGCCCTAGTTACGGTTCAGGAAATGAATAAAGAGGCAACTAACCAGAACACATAGCCAGGTGCATCTGTTTAACTCCCATCTAAGCTAGACTTTGCTTCAGCTGTCATTAATATTGCTTCCAGCAACGAGACAGACAGGTTAACCGCACACCACATTGTTGCATTGCGTGTGTAAGTTAAGAATTGAAGATATTTTAAGAGTCAGCGTGCTGCATAGCATGGTAATCTGTGTGCACAACAATGTCCATATAAATGATGTTCTTTGGTGGACGTAAATAGGTATCCATAGGACGGTTTCCATGGTAAAGGTGGACAGTTGCATTCATGTACTAGAGGCAGTATTTGAGAGGCTGGCCAATGCTGAGCACCTGCAACTGCTATCAGCTTTAATAAGAACTCTGGGTACTCAGCTCCTCTGGAAAGTAGGCCCTCTGTGTTCACTATGAAGAAAAGTGGTGTGTGCACTAAATGTCTGTATATAGCACACCGATTTCTGAAGCAGTCAGGAAATCTCATTTCATAGCTGTAGTCACCCCAGTCTACCAAAGTACGCTTGGCAGTTTGACTCTAAATTACTGTTAGCAAGCCATCTTTATTCTCTTCAGTTGCTCATTTCTCTGCTACTAGGGTTTCCCCTTTGTATGACTTTTTGAGAATAAGTGCCCACACTTCCTGCCTACAACATAAAGACAGGACCGCGTCTAGCTAGGCACCCGCTGCTTAAACCCAGTGAAAAAGTAAACAAACCCAAAACACCTTGCAGAGCTAGACTCTGTGGTTTTGTGCTTGGAGCCAGAAACTGTTTTTTCAAGAGAACTCCATGGATATGTCCCATTCCAGGGCACAGTGCTGGGGCATCTGCAGGAGCCTTTCTATTTAGCCCTATCTAACAGGGTGCTGCCCTCAAGCACACCCTCCTGTGGCGCTGGATGGCTCTGTAGATGCTTTGCCCTTGGCTCTCTCTTGGTGCTTGCAATCCTTTTCTCAGTCCTGAGTACTTCAAAAAGATACCTCCTCTGTGGGGGTCTCATTTATTAACCTTTCCTGCTCTACATAGGTTTTTATATCACATAGTCACGTTGCTTGCACTAACATCTGAAATGGGTTATCTGTTCTCTCCTCCTCAACCCCGCAGGAGAAATGTGTGCAGTGTACAGAGCACAGAAGCTGTTCTCTAGCCCCTTTGAGTCCAACCCTTTTTCTGGGCCGGGGCAGTAATTCAGACAAGTATCTTCTCCCCAGGTTCAGGAAACCCCAGCCCTTCTTCCTGAAGCAGAGTTGTATTTCAAACAGGCTCAGATGAGGAGTACACAGCTCTCCCTCTGGAGTTGGACTATGATCCAGGTCACCTGCAGCCCTGTCATCTTCTCCCTCAGCTGGCCCCCTGTTACTCAGTCCTTTCATCTGTTGACTTGGAGAAGTTAGCAGGCAACAATCTTCTTCCTGCTAGTCTCTGTTATGAGGGAGGAGGTGGCGGCAGCAGCATATATGCTGCCCTCCTTCCCAGGGCACATCCTGATTGGCTGGGACAGACAGGAGCTTTGTCACACTCTGCACTATAAGGCTCCAGGTCATGGGCCGTTAAAGGAATACTAGCCTGACTTCTCCCAAACATTATTCCCCCAGGACCATTTCCTCTCTCCTAGTATCTACTTCTGCCACTTCTGAGGCCCGTGTATATATCCCAGCTCCCAGGAACAGGTGTTGGCTGATCCCTAGTCTCTATTACCTTTAAAGGGAACAGACCACCCCATTATACCCTCCCTTCTTTTCCACACAAGACCTTTATGATTCCTCTCTCATTTTCTACTCTACCTCAATCACATCCTTAGCCTTGCTGTCCTTGCCACAATCATTGCTCTCCAATTCTATATTCTAAAACAATTCTTTTCTTCGCAAGTGTGAAAAGAAGTGCCACCTCAAACTCACAAACACTGCCCCTCACTTTATCCCAGTTATTTAATTAATGCATGGCACTTTGAGTTGCTAGAGGATTATGGTATTGCTCCAAGTGGATGAATGGTGTTTTGTGAAGAAAGCCATTCCTGTCATCAGGCGCTTTCTGATGCACAGCACCAAAAGTTCTAGTAACATTAGCCATCTGAAGAGTGCAATCCTCTCCAAGGCCTATGCATTTTAAAATATTTTATTGCTAAGACAGAATTTTTTTTTTATAAAAAGGAAAACTATTTCAAAATAGCATATTCACTAGGGATTGTCACAGCATTTCTGAGTTCAGAGTTTTAAATCTAGCCCATAAAAGTAATTGCCTGCTTTCTCCCGGGTGTGGTGTTTTGAGGTTAGTATTTACTGAATAGTCTATTTTATAATTTTGGTGAATAATTTCGCACTGAGACCAAGAGAAGTGAGCCGGGTCTACATGAAACACTAAAGCTACCTCACGCCTTTGTTTAAGAGCACAAGTCACTCAGTTCACTCAGCCAGCTGCCACTTCCTGCTATGACACAAAAATGCAAAATGTATTTGCACCTCAGAGAAGGTATTTTAGGTTAATTATTGCTAGAGGGTAAATTCATCATCATCTGAGTAGCTGTGTTTAGCATGGTTAACCCTCTTGAAAGCTGGCCGTTAAGATTTGTCAGTCAACATTGGCTGTTACCCAGAAAGCTTGATTGCTGGAGCCATAGTATCCCTATTTACTCTTCCTCAGTGGCCTCCTCTTGAAATGCTTCGTACCAGCTAATTTTCCTCTATCTTTTTTTTCCTTTCAAGAAATTTGAAATGTAAAACAAGTCAACAAGCAATTTACAGATTTTAGAAAAAGGTTCACGAATATCTTCGGTTCTTACAACCCTCTGACTGTCTAGCCTTCTTGTAAGTGACAATAATTGTGTTTCCTATGGGAGTGCTTCTTCTTTACTCCTACAGCATGGATTTCACAGGGAAAAAGGGACATATCAAACAGGATAGGAAGTGGTGAGTTGGGGCCACAAGCTCAAGTTCTCACTTGAAGACTGCGATGCATATCCTGTTCACTGCTGCAGATGTACAGCCATGGATGTATCACCAGTTCTCTGCAGACTCTGATGGAGACTGTACTTTTCTGTTGCAGCTGCTGGTTCACCTGTGCTTCTTCACAAAGCAAATGAGGTATATTTGTTTGTTGCTGGAGTACCTGGCACATATTCCTCCCAGTTTGCATTAGAGGTTGCAATATGCCTCTTTTCTGTATCACTGAAAAGCAGGTCTTTGGAAGGATTATGTGCTTTACGAACTTAGAGCTCTTTTAACAAAGCTTCTTTTGAATTATGAGTGCTCCAAAAATTAGACAGTTCAGAACATGAGAAATATGGTAAATATTTGAGCCCAGAAATTAAAAGTTGGTTTGGGTAACTGTATATAACATCTACCTAGAGATATGGCTGGAAAATTTTTAGGACAAAAGATTTTATCATCTGCTTTTTTGGGAAAAAAGTGAAAGGGGGTTAAGAATAGATGTGACTTTAACCAAGGAATTGGACATTTATACTGATATTAAGAATATCAAAAGTCATCATAATTAATTATACAAATTTTGGAAGGGATATTAAACCTCATGCTTTAGGGTTTATTATCAGACACCAGAAAGAGACCTAATGTGGGGTGGGGCAGAGTATCACATCTGCCTACTACTACTGAAGCATCTGGTACTAGCCACTGTCTAAGACAGGACACTGAACTAGATGAATTTTGGGTCTGATCCAGTATGACAGTTCCTATGCATGGATCCACAATCATGGTCCCCATCATGAAATCATAGAATATTAGTGTTGGAAGAGACCTCAGGAGGTCATCTAGTCCAATCTCCTGCTCAAAGCAGGACCAACACCCACTAAATCATCCCAGCCAAGGCTTTGTCAAGCCGGGCCTTAAAAACCTCTAAGAATGGAGATTCCACCACCTCCCTAGGTAACCCATTCCAGGGCTTCACCACTCTCCTAGTGAAATATCACGCCTGTATATTGCAATTAGAGGGAGCAAAATACTATTAAACAAATAATTTATGCATAATGCCATTATTTGTTGAATATATTATTTAAAATGTTGCATTATTCAAGCCACTGTATGCTGACTGAATAATATCAGTCAAGTAATATAGCCAGCAAGTGATGCATTATTCATAAAATGTTATTTGACAAACAATGTTATCCAATATTCATGTAACTGCAATATACTTTGGATCGCTCCACAAAAATAGTGAAACTAAATACATCATCTTCTGAGAATCCAGGACATGCAAAATTCTGCTTTATTTAGCTATATCTGCTTATCACCACCAAAACACTTTAATGAGTTTAAGTGACTGTATCAAATTCACTTACTGTTGTTCCAGTGCCCAGATTATTATTGGGGGACAAAAATTAAATTTGAATTATTTCCTGCCCTGGGATGCGTGTGTGTCATAATTAGTACTTCTGGAACACCCTCATTTAACCGTGCTCAGCAGCTCCTCAACCCCCAAGCACTCATGGTGCAACTGCCATCTTTCTAGTCCAAGATGGCTTGACACGACTCCCTCTGAAACAAGTTATTACTCACCTTCATTCTTAAGTGCTTTGCCGAATATGGATTTGTTCATATGTTTAAGTGCTTTGCTGAATCAGGCCCTATGGCTGTAACCAGTGTCCTATTATGACTTTGATCCCATTTATAACTCAAAAACAAAACAAAAAAATCTACTTTGTGTTCTGAAGATTTTGAGTAAACTGAGCAAGTACTTTGAGATCAAGACTTTAAAATGGCTCCTTCTGAGATTTTTGCAAATTTTCATTTCTGTGTGTCCCTGTATCTGTCCAATGAAATCACTTTATAGCACAAAATCTGAAACATGGACAAGATGTTGACATTGAAAGAGGCAGTTTTCAAGGTCAGGAATAATAGAATGTTTAAGAAATTGCCTTTACATGAAAACTAGACACCATATTCCTTTGGTTGAGCTGATTGAGAAAGTGACATGGCAACAGAGAAGCCTCTTGTCATTGACCTCCAAAACCAGCCTGGGGAATTTTCCAGATTTGAACCGAAACTCAAGAATCCTGCAAAATGACCACTTCCTCCTGCAGCCCCTGCAAAATGTCTCTTTGACCTAGGGGAACAGCTACTAGTTCTGAGTTTTAGGCCCAACTTTTCCATTGAAGAGCCTTAGTAAATATCTGAATATGATAACCCTTCATTAGTGAGACCTCACACCACTCCAGAAGGGCAGTCTCATTACCTCTGTTTTCCAGATGACAGGCACCATCAGGAAGTCTGTGTCAAAGCTGGGAGCAGCCCTCTGATCTCTGAAGCACTAGTACTGATGTCTCAGAACAGTGCTTCAATACTTCATACTTTGACTAACTGACCTAAGAACGCTTACGCACCCTTCTAAAGCACTTTGCTATCTACAGATGAAAAATGTGAAGCACCAGAATAGCCATATTTTTCAAATGGAGTATCGAGAGAGAGAGAGAGAGTTTCAGGGACTTGAGTGGAAGGCACTAGTGGGCTAGGTATTTCCTGTGTAACCCAGAGACCCGGCTCTGACATTTAACTCATTGCAGTTTTCCTCCCAAAACTGTTTTTTTACTAATACTTGGAGTGAAAGCAGTTAACTTAGCTGCATAATAAATGTGCATATCTTGCCAGGTGTGTCTCAGCTTGTTTATTTGGTAAGGTGCACAGTACAGGAGTTCATTACCAGTATACCTCCTAATGGCTGGGTGATGGAGGATGTTTTAAAAAAATCCCTGGGAAATTCCTTAAAGAAGAATGTTTCAATAACCAGTTAACGTTGCTAAGAAACAGTAATGTACTTAACTATGACAAATTTACAAAACCCAACCGCTGAAAAACCAAGGAAATGAATAATTATGGAAATCCATAAATGTTACACTGACCACATAAGACACGTGCACATGATTTTCATCCAGGACAAAGAAATACATATTTTATCACAAGAGAATATTATTCTTTCATGAAAAATCTCAAAATATAAGCCTAACACAAACCTCTTCTGAAAAAGCAACAAAGTTCTTCTCTGTTTACACATACAGTGTTGCCAGTTCTTGCAACTGTATCACAAATCCTGGGATATTTAAGTGTTTTCCTTAAAGCTCCAGCTTCTGGAGTCAGGGCATGTGAGACTAAGTAAGTTTCTAGGCCCTTATGATTGTGGAGAAAACTTGAAAAATGTGACAACCTATGGACTCTGAATCAGAAGGCAATTTAAAAAATAAATAAATAGATCTCCCAATTTTTAACCTAATCTTATATGTTTGGGGGGCATGTCTTGTGATTCTGACTGCTTGTGGGTGGGAATACTACATTCATAAACACATTGATTAGTCTCAATCCAAGTCAACATACATAAGTAATTGCAACAGGAACCAATTTTATATACTTTTTCTATTAACAAATAATTTTGTCACAAAACAGCAATTATAAGTCCTATTAAAAATGCTGTTGTCAATGAATTACATAAATTTCCCATTTATTTTATCCTTAAAAGAAAATACTTAGATCCTGGAATCAAGATAACAAAATGTGTCATGATGAAAGCTGTGTGTCTTTGTACTGGGAAAGAATAATGGGTTTATGTTTATTATGTAGTCAGTGTAAGATTTATGAATTTCCTTAATTATTAATTTTCTTGCTTTTAAGTGACTGGGTTTTATAAACTATGTGATGGTTCCATATGTTTTTGTCACATAGCAACCATAACAAGGCTTAGAAACAAGCCTTTTGTTTATAAAATTAAAATAGTTTTATATGGTTCTCCCAGCTGCATTTCTGACTTATTTTGTGATACATATTACAGATCTAAAATGTAATGCTTTCCCGTTTCAAAAATGGAATGGGCCTGTCAGACTGTTTGATTTCTTTTAAAATGGTGTTTAGATCCTGTGCTAAACATCTAAACAGTCTTCATTAAGAGTGAGATGACCTTTGTGAAGAGACCAAGTAAAAGCAGTTCCCTTCACACCCCAGTTTAAGTAGTACCAAAAAATCCTCCTTTTCAGGCAAGCGTTAGGCTTTGATCCTTTTGGATATTTTAGTGGGTCTTTGCTGTTGCTCTTTTTCTTTCTGGGTTTTATTAAAATATATCTAGTAATTCAGAGCCTCTCTCTTATTTCAATCATAGCTATTCCTATTACTTTGACTAAAATAAGCAGTTAACTTGGTTATTTACGTGGCCACCAGGGAACATATGACAGCACAGACACCTTCTTGAGGGATGTGCAAATTAGTGTGTTTTATGTTTAAATATAATTTTATCTGCTGAACACTACAATGATATGACAACTGTAAAATTTTACAACTGGCTTAAGGGACCTAGAGTGAAACCTTTTTTAGAGACCACCCCCACATTATGCAACCTCTTGTCTTTACAGTCCTCTACCAAGTATCTGCACAAAGAGGGACTGATCCTGCTCCCACAGAAGTCAATGGCAAAATTCCCATGGACTTCTGTGGTGCAGGATCAGGGCCATAATGAGTACAGCTGTGCTCCACTTTTGTTAGAAGTCAACCTCTGCTAATATACTTTTTTTAGACCTTTGAAAAATTTCTCTATATTCTCTTCTCCCCCTATGTTTGTGTATGTAATGTATCCAGTTTTAAAAGGTATAAAGAGAATATTAATAAATATATTTAAGCTGCCTCAAGAAAGATGTATCTAATGTTACTTTTAAAACATTTTTTGAAAGGTCCTTTGAAAAATCTGAAAATTATACCTAGACCAAAATATTCAAATCCAGGTGCCTAAAGTTCAACTCTTTTGTACAGAGGCATCTAGATAAGTAGCTTGATTTTCAAAAGGTACTGATCATCCTCTACTTATACAGATTTCCATAAGTGTTGTCTATACTCAGTGACTCTAAAAATCAGGCTGCTTATCTAGATGCCTACATATGGATTTTAACTCTTTAACTTAAGGCTCCCCGTGTTCAAAAATTTTGGCCATAAGGCTCAAATCACTGGAACCTTGAACCCAGATTGTGTGAAAGGTGACATCTTCATATCACTAAGTGTTTGCACCAAGTTGTTTGCGAAGTGTGTAGGTTTTTGCTTTTTGGATTAAGAACCAGCCACCACTTGGTAAGAGAAAACGTTACTAGGAATTCCATTTTTAAAGAATTCTCCTGTGTTACTGGATCCTCACTATATGCTTGTTTCCCTTCTCCCACTAAACGCCCCTTCATTCTGTTCTTTGGATTAGCCGAGACAGCTCCAATCATGCTTCAATCCCACCTTAGAACATTTCAATTCCAGAACTGCCTCATCCACTCTCTACCCACTAATTCTCCCACCAGTTTGCTGGTCTCCCTCACACCCCAGTCTCTAATCACTACTCAAATTCAAGGAGCCCAATTCTCACACCACCTCCACACCTTCTGTCTTTGCTCAGGCTTATCTTTCTCCGAATTTTCATTAGAACAAAATCTCACGTTGGACATCCCCTCTCTTTTGAAACCTGCTGTGTTCCTCATCATACCGTTTGCTCCCAGAGGCTCCTGTCCCTTGATTCTATTTGCTTGGATTCAATTGGTCATACTGGTAGGAATGAAAGACTGGTACTTCATAAATACACAACTGAGAAGTATTTGATGTGTAAAAATGTAAGCTTAATAAAATCCAGTTTGTAGTATTTCTTCCACACTTCCTGTATTGAAGTTATTAATCCATTAATTATTTATCAATTTTACCAGGCTTGGAGTTTCAGTAACATTTTGGGTTTGGTTTTTTTAAAAAGTCTATACAATAGGAGAAATCCTGGCACCCACTGAGGTCAATGGCAAAATTCCCATTGACTTCAATGGGGCTAGGATTTTTTTTTTTTTTTTGATTAATCTGGCCCAGGGATGAATGTGGCTTTTTAGCTTTTTGACACTGTGGGAATGGGAGCTATAGAAATGCCCTCAGGTATGCTTACACAGCATCTGGGAGGTGAGAATTCCAACTCAGGCAGACATACAAACATTAGGTCTACTTGAGCTAGTGCCTCAAAATAAGCATAGCTGCGGCCACATGGACAGCAATCCCTGCTTGAGAGATACCATTTTTGGTTTCCAGAAATGCAGAAATTCAATTAATACATAAAAATTCTCATGATTGCACTTCCTGTCACCAATTTTAATTGTTGGGATCTGTCCAGCAGTCCCATAAGACTGACAACTATGTCCCATATTTCTAAAAGTGCATTTGTTTACATGCACAGATATGAACAGATGTATGTAAATCCCTGATTTGCTCTTGCATAGTTGGTGTTTAGAACAATTTCCTGCGTTAAACATCAAGATCACGACACCACTTTAAATTACTGTTATGTTTGTGGAATTCAGATTCCGTCTTCCCCTCTTTCTAGACTTTGTTCAGGAGGGCCATTAGTCCAGGCTCAAGAGGGCCTGTTAGAAAGTGCAGGAGGGCATCATCAGCAACTTACCTGCTCTAAAGAGAACAATTCATAATTGTCCCAACTCTGTGCTAGGGGCAGGAAAGCAGCTACAACTTTCTAGTATGAATGCTCATGTGGCAGTCCCATCCTCCTCTCTGTGTGGGTTAGGTGATGGGGGTAGGGTGGGAGGGGAACAGAAGCAAGGCGGAGGAGAGCTGGTACAGTCAGCCGATTCCTTCACAGACAGGCCTCAGCATCTGCCTTCAGAGCGTATTGGTCCCTTTACGTCTTTACGGAAGGCAGAGGAAAAACTGGGAAGCATAGAAGAGGGAGGTGTCCAAGCTTCAAAAGGCATCCAAAAGCAAGTGGTTGGCTCTGCTGTTTGTATTAGTAAGGAGAAGTGAACAGTAATGGATCAATGTCTGGAACGGCAAAACCACTTTTGCACCCAGAGTTTTCAGCAGATCCCAAGCAGACCTATTACTGGAATAAAATTCATTATAAAATAAGGGTCAAAACTCCATTTAGCAAAAAAAAGGTGACATGGCATGAGAAATCAGAAATATTAAACCTGAACAGTACTAGCCTTCTCTGTTATAGTAAAAGGGTTGATACTCAGATAGTCTAACCATGAAATTGTCTAAAGCACACAAGTGTTTTTCTAATGTAAGTATTACTGTTATATTATTTCTGAAAAAGAAAAAGGTAAACCAGCAACTGAAAGAAAACATTTATTGAATCAAAGTCAATACTTTCCTTTTAATATCTACAAGTCAACACTGAACTGACTTTATTCAAGAATGAACACAATGTACAAAAAAAGTATGTTCGTTATAAAAATATGTCAATTTTTTTTCTGGCTACTGAGCTGAAGACATTTGACAAGTGCAAGGTAAACCTGCTCACTAAAATTAATTCGCAGAGTGATGACAAAAAGTGAAAATCATTTTGTAACCCTAGAGTATTTAAAGGCCCATTGATAAAGAAGCATTTGAAATGCTGACCCCAAATCACCGTGTTGTTGTGTATTTATGCACACTAGGCAACTGAACGTATCTCAATCCTGTGTCATTATGAATCAGTACCTGCATCAGTGAAGACTATCCAAGTTTACCAGAGCTATCCAACCAGATAATTAACGTCTACCATTGGATTACAACTTTACTACTCCTGACGAGAGTCAATGGCCTCAATGTCCAGTATATCTGTGTGAATATGACTTTTTGTTTAGTACCAGGAAAAAAAGCAGATGTGTATGTGTTTATACCAATCTGGGGTCTGTTTCAACACAAAATGGAAATTAGGAGAGGGGCTAGAAAGGAGAGAACTATAATTGTTAAGTGTATCGCATTTATGTTTTTATGTATATATTTTTTAGCTTTCATCTGATTAGGCTCAGTTATGCCCAGTTTGCTAGTTAAAATGTTGAATGTAGTTGAGGATGATTTTTAACATAATTTTTTGAAGTCAGTTAGGATTCAAACTGTTGACTTCTGTTTCATATCACCAACAAGGAAGGAAAAAAAGGAAAGGACCATTTACAGAAAAATCTGAGAACAGTGCAATAGTAAAATACAATTTTCACAACATGTGAAAGAGGAACATGCTTTGGAACCTGAGCAAAAGGCTTCTTACTGAGATAGTAAAAAGTCACCCTGTATGTTGTTTTCCCTGGCATCTGTTCTGCCAGATCAGTATGTTGCTCTTAGCAACTTACATGGCCCCTAAATATTTAGTACACAGAAACTGCCAACTACTTAGAGAGGTCAACTAAACTTCAGCTAATATTGCAGGCAGTTTGACATGCTGCTACTGGAAATGACCATATAGCCTAAAAATTAAGCAAAATTTAAAAAGGAAAATGAAAAAGAAAGCAGCCAAACATGATGATGCTTTTTTAAACAGACAAAAAGGTCTACCACAACACTTAGATACGGTACTACACTGGTTTACAATCTTGAGGTCAGCTCTTTCAAAATAAATATACTAAACATTTACAACAAAATGCCTTATGAATGCAAGCTCACTCTTTATTATTTCAAGACCAGTTGGTTGACAACTTAAGACATGACTCTGAAGCAGCTAAGTTACAAGTCCTCCTTCAGAGCCTGCCATGAGCCAGTGCCACAGCTAAACTTTTAATCAGCAACAGTATCATCAGTCCGCAGCGACAAACATTTTTTTTCTGGCACCAAACAGGCCACCATACAAAGCAACTTCACAAAGCATGCGGTCATCTACTCTGCTGATTTTCAAATGTATGAAATGATCATTGTGCTTGCAGGTCCCAGACCTTTCAAAAACATATATAAACAAGGACAGATTAAAAACATTAATAGAAACTCACTCCCTTCTAAATTACAGCAGGGGAGGGGGAAATTAAGAGGCCCAGCAAAAGAAGAATGCTGGGCATTAGCACTTTCAGGAAGAAAAGAAAGAGATGACCAAGCTAAAACTGGAGCATTAATTTGCTTAATATTGAAAAATGTAAAAAAAGGAAAACGACAAAACAAACAAACAAAAACTCCCCAAACCCTAAACAGCTATATGTCCATGGTTTTGACAGAGGCCAAATGTGTGCATGCCACTGAAAGGCACGGTAGGACCAGTCTGACAAATGACATCATCAGAGCAGAACAGCAACTTTCACTGGAATAATCACAAGGGGTGAACAATGAGCCATCACTTCTCTCTTGTCATGAGCACAGAAAGCAGTCACCAGGGCAAAAGGGGGAACACAGGAAAGAAGATACAGAAATTCACAAGAACCTGTGAAACAAAGAGAAAATGGAAGTTAAACAAAAGCAAGACTTTTGAAAATATGATCATGACAGCTTTCTAAACACTATATAACATTAATCTGTTTAATAGCCTTCATATTATGTTTATTTAAGTATGCAGCACTCCTGCAACATTCCTCTTAAATATGCTATTTAATTATACAACTCAGAGTTGTACTGAAATTTAGTATGCAACCTGCATCTCCTGCTAAGACATCCAACGTACAAAGAACCCCAACTCCCTACAGTAACATCTTGATAGATGGGTGTAAATTCAGTTTAATTAAACATTTTTATAATCCATACTGAATTATTAAACATATCGTTCAGCATAGAATACAAAGTATGTGGTTATATAAATATTTTCCTTGTATGGAGCCCACTACCCAGATACATGCTTAAAATAATGCATCATAAGGGTAGATTTATTTATAGAGAATTGTTTAGGTTACATTGTAGGATGTTCTCCTTTAGCATTCTCTATCAGTGATAGAAAGGCTATACTAGACTGTGTAACACAACATTGGAAGGACTGTAATACTCACTGGGAATGTTTCCCCAAGGTTATCCTGCTTTTGTATCTACAAGTTGCATCTGAACATTTGCAGACATGCCACCTCCATAGCCTCCCTTGGACTGCATTTGGTTCTGAATTGAACTCACCTATAGAAACAGAAAAGGAATGGTGATAGCAAATGATAAGGCAGATCAAACGTGAACTGGTGCTTTTTAAAGTGCCCTCTCCCTGTTACAGCAGCATTATGTTTGTTTGAGGACATTTCTGGAAGTAGGTTTGCTGGAATTTTCACATCTTGCACTTAGGCAAGCAAGAGAGATGAAGGAAGAACTGGTATTCATTATTTCTTTTTTCTTGGTCCATAAGGAAACTGGCTGATTCAGTCTTTCATCAACCAGTCTTGATTAGTCTCAAGAAAACTAATCAAATTCTAATCCAAGTGCTTCAGTATATCAAGATAAAAATTTGGCTTCAGATTAGAATTAGGCAGGGATTCTTTGCTGTGCAAGAATGAAGTTAACAATACTGTACTGTTAAAAAAAGATGATGTTTTTATATAGAATAGTTGCACTGTAGTATAGATTCCATAGATATAGTTTTATAAGCCTATCCAACAGTTCATTGCCTAGGGATTCCTAAACTACTAGAGACCCTTCGGAAGGATTTTTTTCTGGTGATGTAGTATGGAGCACAGATTTATTTTTCCTTCAGCTGATCCTATTCCTTCAATAAACAGAGGATTTATTTAAGTGACGCTTCAACATATCAACTTCTCTGGCAAGGATTTATTTGAAGGTACTTTTTAGGCTGACACAAATAAATACGTGAATTAAAAAAGGCTTCATAGCCTATATCCATAAAAAGCTAGTGAGACCAGAATTCTCATGTGCTCATGCAGTATAAATCAAAATAATCACATCTCTATGACTGCCTTAGGGCAGATCATTTCAACGTTAAGAATGGTTGGAAAAAGCTCTTTATGTACACCACAGACACACACATATATATTACACAGACAGACACTTCTTTCAGTCTCCATCTTTTGAAATGGGGCTCAGAGCTATAAGGCCCTGTCCCAAAGTGTGATTCTTACAATCATTTCAGATATATCCTCCCACAGACAACTCAAAAACGTCAGTAAAAAAACATGTTAAAACTATGTTAGTGAATCAACCCCTAAGCTAAGACAGGGCAATAGCGTTTTTTGGGTTTTTTTTGGTTCACACAGACAAATGTTTTATAATGTAGACACCCACAGCTGAAAACCACATTTAACATGGCTCTCTCCTATGTGTAGACAGTTCCCATAATCAGCGTGAAATGATCCTGTGCTAAAACTCGGCTGGCAACAACCATGTTTAAACAACATTTTAGACAGCATAGTTCTGATACCAGGCCAGTGAACAGGACCAAAATTAACATCTGAAGAAAACATGGCGGCTGTTTTCCAAGTCAACCCAAGGAAATAAATTGTTCAATTTCACATTTCACCAAACAGTACTCTTCACCACAGCATCTTCTCTTGAGCTTAGGAGCAAAGGGATTGCAGGTGGTCCACCCACTTCAGAAACTTTCAGTGTATGGGCAGAAGTGACTACAAAAGACTTAAAAGGATGGCATACTTCTTTCATTTCTGATGAACCGTGCCTTAACTAGCCTGGAAATAGAGTATTCCACCAAACATAGGTCTTCAGTATAGGTCTTCCTATGCATATCCCTGGCAGCATGCTCACCTGGTGGCCTTGTAATACTTTGATACGTTGCTTTATTTTAAAACAGCATACAAATAACAAGTCACACCGCTGAACAAACAAAGAGTAAACTTTCAACAGTGGCCACCTCTGAAGTCTTGCCAGGTGCTGTTGTTAATAAAATAAACTGTCTCAATAGTTGGGTGTCTCTGGCATAGGTGTTGCAGTTAGCAAGTGTTGGGAAGTTGTTAGGGTATCAGTACAGATGCTGAAGTAACCATATTTATTCATGGAAGGCAAAAATCAGCAAGTTTTAAGGCTTACCACCATAACTCAACAATGGGACATCCTGTATGAAAATCTATGTAAGCGATATGCAACTGTCAAGAACGCTGACTGAAAATCAGGTCTATGAAAATGTTGCACTGGTAATACTCATTTGGAAGTATCATCCTTCTGAGTCTAACAAAAAACGTTAGAATGAGTGCAGTGAAGTACAATTAAAGCCATATTTCTTAAAGGCACTATGCGGCTCTATGATGCTGTACATGTAAGACAAGGTTCCTCTCCTGAGGAGCTTACTATCTAACTGAGACATAACACGCAGAGGGATAAAACAGGCAATGGAGGGGGGGGGGGCGCAGAGGAGGGGAGAGGAAAGAAAAAAAAGAGGGTGAAGATTACAGCAAATAGAGATTACATGAGCTGTTGTATTGCAGGTGTGTTTTAGTAATTTCTATTTATTTTTCTTCATATAAGGGAGCAGGGCAGATGGCACTGAAATGGAAGATAACAACAGTGGAAGACTATTCAGCAAAATGAGTTTTCAGGAGGAATATGTAGATGTGGGACAGTGTTTGGCACCCTCAAATAGGGTGGTCATTAGGTAAAAAGGCAGGGAGTGACAAGTGGGAGTAACAGACAGAGGGACAAGGGAAAGCAGTCAGCAGAACTTAGGGTGCAAAAGAGGGATTGGGGGAAATATGGACTGAGCTGTAGATGAGACCAGAGTTGTGTAAGCTCAGTGCAAGAGAAGACAGTTTGAACTACACATAGAAGAAATAAGGGATTCATAAAGCGATTCAAGTACTAAGAAATACCAGTAGATGGTGAAGCAAAGAAAACCTGGGACGCCTCACAGGGGACACAGAGGTAGAGGACAGAGTCAAAAGAGGAAGGAGGTAATGTGGAATGATAAAGGAGCAGGGATGGAGAGCACCAACTAAATCTGTCAATTTTGTCTTTGAGAAAACAGCTAGATCCTATGCAGAGAAGGAAGAGAAAGACAATTAGACCCACAGTTCATACTGTGGGGGTGTGATGGTGTGAACTCAATAGTCCCTAATTTGCACTACTATAGTACAAGTTCATGCCTGCAGCATCCACACAAGGGAGTTACAGCACAGTACTTTGTTGTGTACTGTCATTCACATCCAAGTAGTTCAAACTGTGGGGCAGCACCCTGCCCTAAAGTGACAAAGAGTTGCCAGGTACTGGGAACATAGGAATGGATAAATATTGCTGGGCAGGCATGGGGCACAGCTGAATGAAGAAAGGAAGTTATATGATGAGGTAATAGGAATTCCTTCAAAGTTGTTCAGCAGAACAAAAGCAACAGCAAAGGCAAGAGCAGGAAAGTTGGATGAATAGTTGGTGCAATGGGCAGAGCATTAAGTGAGGCAGATAGGGTGAATCTATGGTTGTGACCTTGTAATGTACACTGTGGAGGATGGGTAAGAAGAAGAAGAGGGCTGGGAGGAGAAAGAAGTCAGAGGCTAGGGAACTGAATACAGAAGGAGTGAGCAGCTGAGCAAGAGAGAAGAATGGGCAATGCCAGATGATATAAATAGGTGAATCAAGAATGGAGAAATCAGTGTTTCTCGAAGGCCAGAGTGGAAAAAAAATATGACCAAAGCTGAGTGGGTCAGTCCATCCTGACGTGGGGACCAGAGGAGAGAAGAGGGAGATGAATCATATTGGTCACATGTGTGATTTTACTCAAAATAAAGGAAGGAGACTGGGGGGATAGAAAGAAGGCCAACCAGTCAGTGTTCAAGACGAAGGCAGAAGCAGGTTCAGGGATGGTAAATAACGACCATCTGGAGGGAAAGATGAGCAGTATCATATGTAGTTTAAAAATGAAGAAAGAGAAAGGGTCTTTGTAGTCTTTCCTCATCTGGAGAACTGTGTGAACTCCCATGTTTAAAACAGATGAATTCAAAACAGGAACAGGTTCAGAGAAGGACTACTAGGATGAACAGAGAAATGGAGAACCTATATAGCAAGAGGACACTTAAGGAGCCTGGCTTGTTTAGCCTAACAAAAATGAAGGCTGAGGGGGAGATATGATTGCTCTCTATAAATACATCAGAGGGATAAACACCAGCGAGGGAGAGGAGTTATTTAAGTTAAGAGCCAATGTTGGCAAAAAACCAAAAGGATATAAACTGGCCATCAATAAGTTTAGGCTTGAAATTAGATGAAGGTTTCTAATCATTAGAAGAATAAAGTTCTGGAACAGCCTTCCAAGGGGAGCAGTGGGGGCAAAAAACCTAAGTTGTTTTACGACTGGGCTTGATAAATTTATGGAGGGGATGATATGATGAGATTGCCTACAAGGGCATATGGCCCATCTGCAACTACTATAACCAAATGTCTCCAATGGCCAGTGATGGGACACTAGATCGGGAGGGCTCTGACCTACTGCAGAAAATTTTTCCCAGGCATCTGGCTGGTGGGACTGGCCCAAATGTCCAGGGTCCAATTGATCACCATATTTGGGGTCAGGCAGGAATTTCCCCCCCAGGTCAGATTGGTAGAGACCCTGGGAAGTTTTCCCCTTCCTCTGCAGCATAGGGCACGGGCCACTTGCTGGTCTAAACTACAGTAAATAGTGGATTCTTTGTAACTTGAAGTCTTTAAATCAAGATTTAGGATTTCAGTAACTCAGCCAGAGTGGATGGGTGAACTTCTGTGGCATGTGATGTGCAGGAGGTCAGAATAGATGATCCTGATGGTACATTCTGGCCTCAAAGTCTACACGTCTAAAGTCTATAAGAGGGATGAGGGCTGAAAGTGGAAGGAAGAAAAAGGAGTCCTTTGTCACCATAACCTTCTGGTTGGTGGCTGTGGGAAAAGAAAAGCATCCCAAAGGAGAGGGAACAACTAAATACTGATTCAAAGGTTCTTAATCCTTCAAAAGAACTATAAATTGAAATTAAAGAGAAAATTTATGTTTCTAATGAGCAGGCAGATAAACTGTTTTTAATGAAACTAAAAACACTGCATTAAAATGCAGAAAAAGCTAATTATATATTTATCAAGCTATACATCCATTTATAATGGTATGTGTACAACTGTTTTAGTAAAATTGTGCCCTAGCCAATACACTGTTTCAAGAAGCCTTGGTATTGTGTTTGCAATGTCGAACCATCTCCTTTTGCCCTCCCCCTAGCTGCTATCAAGTAATACGAAGTGCCTCTACTACAGCTGGGAAGGCAAACAAGCTGCTTCCTTTCCAGGAAGCTACAAATGTCATCTTTTGCTTACCTAACAACAGAAAGTGATTGATTTCCATAGCTCTGCTCAAAGATTCCCACATGCCTTAAATTCTTATACTTCTTCCCTAGAGTCCTTCCTCCCCATTCACTAAAACTCACTGTTCCCAATCAAATCTCTTTCCTTCCAAGAGTACCATTAGAGGCATATAAATGTATCAAATTTCAAAGGACATAAAGGTATCTTCCTATCAGTACACATCCCTTGCCTGGCATTAAAACTTTAATGAGGTGAATCACATCTTAAAGACTGGTTAACATTTCATAGAAAACACTGAAAAAATATTCTGTATAGAAGTCTGCCTTTATATAATAATTCTTAACACATTTCTCCATCTTTGTTTTCAAGGTTATGTGCATGAGAACAAGCACTTGGCCTCTTGGTAGTACATATATTCATTGTTGTTATGCTTTTCCTCCATAGGAAGCTGCAAGTCTCTGCTTGTGATATCACAACAGTTTGCTGTGAGAATAACTAATGTCACAAATAGGATTATAGCTTCAGGTGGAAAAATGTGAATTCTTAATAAAACAACAAGACTAATAACATTTGCATAAAAGATCAATAAACTAATGAAGAGAAATACCAAAAATGTGAAATACTATGGAAACATTTTTATCCCTTTTTCATATATGCATTGTCTGTTGGTCTTAAGGATAGTCTTTTTCTAGTTCTTCCTAGCCTATTTTGCAATACAAGCTTATGGGAATACACAAATGGCTCATTTCTATTAGGAAAGAAAAAGAGGCTTACTCAGTGACTACCTTATAATTTATATGGCACCCAAAATTGCAAGATGATAATATCAGTAAACAGTACATTAACGTTTACTAATTTTACATTTTGATTTAGAATATTTTAAGCACTGTGTTATTCTCCAGTTTTACAATGAGGTAACTCCATTGAAATCAATAGTAAAATAGATGTAACACAGGGGTGAATCAGTTTTCTAACTATAATTTCTCCAGTCTTTGTTCTAGTATTTGTATGGATGCAGTCTAAGATGATACAGGGTTTTCTTCATTCATATACACTTACCGAATTCATTCCACTGAATAAGTCTCCTGATCCTACATGAGCTGTGTGAACAAAGTTTGTTGGCTCTCCAATCATACTTCGGTCGATCCGCCGTCGCCTCTTCTGAAAAGTGGATAAAAAAGTTGTGATTGCCACTTACTTAAAAAGCAAAGAATACCTGGATTAAATATAAAATTTGGTTTATAGTTAAAAGTGAACTGCCCCCACAGAGTGTTAAATGTATTTTTAGCATAAGAAGACCACAGCCCAATTTTTTGGTTAAGCTAAACACAGAGTAATCCACAATACCTTGGCATCAACCAAAGGGCATGTGATCAAGTACTGTGTTTAGAAGAGAGCTCGATAAGAATATTCCCAGAATTAGACAACTTTCTATATGCAACCAACTACACATCAGTAACTTTACTATAATCTAATGCCTATTAAACAAAACAACATACTTAATTCTTTACACAGAAAAAAGTTCTAACCATCTTTGACATTTGGCGTTGCACATCAATTGTCCCATATTAGTTTACAGTTGTGACGCATCAGATGCTCTTGGTTTAATCAACCATTAATCACCATCTTTCATGTCCATACAAAACATATAAATGCACAGAAATCCTAGACTATTTCCAATATGAAATCATAGCACTAAGAAGACATTTTGTGAGAGTGCTCTGATAGGAGCATTTCTAAGGTCTCTCTTCATGGATTTACACAGTATAAACGTATGTTCCCAAAGGTCTCTGTGTATTCAAACTGCTTTCATGAAGCTTAGTTAGAATACCATGCCTTAATACCATGGCAGTGGATGTCAGATTACATGCTCCGCATACCCTTTATAATGTATTTTACCATCCCTCACAGCATGGGACAGCATAACAATTTTGACCTCAGTTTCCCCTTTCTTGCATAGACTTGCTGCCTCAATTTTTGTTAATGTAATAATAGGTAAATGATGAATCAAAGGCAGCCACAATTTACCCTGATAAAGGCTGCTTTGGCAGTCTTCCACAAGACCAAAGTCTGCATTTAAATGCATAAAATGGAACAGACTGCAGCTGCCCTTATCTCTAATACAGGAGCTGGTTAGATTGAATGCAGCATCATATGCTGCCACCAGTCGTTGCTGCAGGCCACTCTCCTGTATTAAAAGATGAGAGTGGCCATGGGTTTCACACCGAACAGTCCAGTTTAAGCTAACCGCTGAACTGAAATTGAATAAGTACAACACAACTGCCATTAAAAAGTTACCTGACCTCAGTCAAAGCTTCCCTGTCTATCAAGGCTTGATCTGTCACAGTTTAAAGGATGAGTATCTCTCCCTTCCTGGTCTGTCATAGATGCTAGGATCATTTAGAGTTTTGGGTGGGAAGTTTACATGTCTTACCAGTGGGAATCACTCCTGTCAAAATACAATTTTAGCTAAAAGTCACTGTGAATCAAAGCCACAGCTGTGAGAATACATCACAGGATATGCCCAATAAGAGCAAGATATTTCTGGAATTAAATCAAATCCATGACAAATATGCACCTTCCTCTCCCACCTGAAGAGTAATTTAAGAAGTCTGCTACGTCTTTTAACACAAATATTAAACAACCAAAGGAAGAAAAAAGCAATACTGTAAAACCAGCCACGTACAAATGGAATAATAAAAATGATCTACTCTGCACCCCAAACTGTTACTAGGGTCCCTACAGCAAACAAATTTGACAAGTAATAGATCACCAACTAAAATAAGCACTTTATTTTATTTTCACTGTAGCTTCGCAGGGCTTTCAAGGGAAAGAGGATTTTTGCTGCCTAGATCCATTTTGTTTAATATAAATATGGAAAGAAAAAATGGTTGCTAACCTTTCATAACTGTTGTTCTTTGAAATGTGTTGCTTATGTCCAGTCCATGCTAGGTGTGTGTGCGCCGTGTACACAGTTGCCGGAATTTTTTCTCTCAGTGGTATCCATAGGACCAGATTTAGTGCCCTCTAGAGTCATGCACGTATGCGCCTGTATAAAGAGTGCCACCGGCCCCACACCCCCTCAGTTCCTTCTTGCTGGTAACTCCAACAGAGAGGTAGGAGGGTGGGTCATGGAATGGACTTGAGCAACACATCTCGAAGAACACCAGTTACAAAAGAACAGGAGTACTTGTGGCACCTTAGAGAATAACTAATTTATTTGAGGATAAGCTTTCGTGGGCTACAGCTCACTTCATCAGAATGCATAGAATAGAACATATAGTAAGAAGATATATATACATACATACAGAGAACATGAAAAGGTGGAGTAAGAGGCTAATTAAATACAATGAGCTATTATCAGCAGGAGAAAAACTTTTGTAGCGATAATCAAGATGGCCCATTTAGACAGTTGACAAGAAGGTGTGAGGATACTTAACATGGGGAAATAGATTCAATATGTTGTGGCAAATTGCAGGCACTACCATGATGGGTCTCACGCTTTCTCTTCTGGGGGGGTGGTTCAGGGCACCGTTTCTTGCCCCTGAACTGGGGTATTAACTGCCCCACTAGTGTCCTAGAGGAGGGGAGTGGAGAGGGAGGGACCCGGACCCTCCCTCTACTCCGTGTCCCAGCCCAGGGGCCCGAGGGACAGTAGTAAATCACTAGAACTAGCGGTTCCTTCCCCTGGGCTACTTCCCTCTCCTGCCCTTCAGCTTGTGGGGCTTCCTGCCCTCCTTCTGCACAAACCAGGTGTCCCTTTACCTAGGGTCTTGGTCTTCTTCGCACACCACAGCAATTCTCCAAACTCTCCTCTGCTTCCCTCCAATCTGCTCTCTGCTCCAACGCCAATCCACTCTGTTTCAACTCCTCCAACCTGCTCTCTGCTCCAGCACCAATCCACTCTGCTTCAACTCCTCCTCTTGTCTGATTGAAGTAGGGAGTTTTTATCATGCGACTGGCTTCAGGTGCTTTAATTAATTTATAGCAAACTTTCTTCCCTCTACAGGGAATAAAGCTCCCTTCTAACACCCTCCTGCTGCCCTCTGGCCATGCCGTATCACAATGTGTAATGACCCAGCCACTCTCAGTCTCTATTCAAACCCAATTAATGGTATCTAGTTTGCATATTAATTAGTAACCATTTTTTCTCGAGTGCTCGCTCATGTCCATTCCATGCTAGGTGACTCACAAGCGGTACCCCCGGAAGTGGGCTTGGAGTACATGGTCGCGCCGACTGCAACATTGCTTTCCCGAAACTGGCATCGTCACAGGCCTGTTGGGTGATGGCCTAGTGGGAAGCGAAGGTATGAACCAGTGACGAGTTTGTGGCTCTCCAGATGTCCTGGACTGTTACCTGCATGAGGAATGCTGCTGACGAAGCATCAGAATGGAGAGAGACTCCAATAAGTGAAATGTTTGCACTTCCACCAGGCAGACAGCCCTGGTGGAAGGCTTCCTACTACCTAGCAAGACCTGTTGAACCTGAACAAGCAGGCCTGTTCTTCAGGGTTCAGCCACGTAGCAACAATGCATTCAAGTGCAGAGAAGTGAGTTTTGGGTGAAGCAACTGGCCATAGTCTTGTGAAATCAAGTCTAGGCGGTGTGGGAATGCGAGTGGAGTTGCCACTCACAGGTCCAGAAGCGTACCAAATGCGTACCAAAGCGTACTGGTGTGTCTATCCTGGTGCTACCAGGATACCTTTTACCTTGTCCCATTTGATTTTTAGGAGGACCTTGTGAACCAAGCGTTATTCCTGAGAAGGCGTACAGGTCTCCTGTCCATGAGAGCAGGAAGGCATAAAAGAGGGAGCTCATGCTGTGCCCGTTCAGCAAGCCGAACTGATGGCATTTCCTGTTCTGTCTGGTGGTGAACTAATCCACCTGGAGAGGCCCCTACCTCTGGAAGATGACATTGATGACCTCTGGTGAAGAGATCACTTGTGGTGAGAGGAAAAGGATCTGCCGAGGTGATCTGCCAGTGTGTTTCAGGCTCCCAAAAGATGTGATGCCTCAATGTGTATGATGTGATCCATACAGAAGTCCCACAGCCAAAGGGCCTCCTGCCACTGGGCTGAAAATTGAGTGCCTCGCTGCTTGTTGATGTAAAACATTGATGCAGTATTGTCCGTCATGACCTGCATCACTTTGCCTGAGATCTGGGGAAGGAACACCTGGCAAGCCAAGCATACTTCTCTGAGTTCCCTGACTTTTATATGCAGGAAGTGTTCTTCCTGGAACCAGAGGCCCTGAGTCCTAAGGTTGCCAAGGTGGGCTCCCTACCCAAGGTCTGACACATCCCCACATACAAGACTAGTGTTATCGATGGCTGAGAGGCAGCAAAGGGTACTCCTCCGATACAGATCCTGGGTCTTTCCACCAGGTCAGCAAAGCAAGGACCGGAGGCAGAATTGAGAGTATTGAGTCCAGGTGTGTCTGCTTGGGGAGTAGGCCGATGCCAGCCACATCTGCCACCATGTGTCCCAACAATTTGAGGCAGACCTGAGCAGTCGTCATTATTTGAATTGCGACCTTGGAAATCACATCCGACATAGCTTGCTTCGGGCTTCCCGTAGGGAGGCTTTGGCCTGGGTTGAGTCGAGCACTGCCCTGATGAACTCTATTCTCTGAACCAGGACCAGGGTTGACTTCTGCTCATTTATCAACAGACCCAGTGCCTGGAAGGTGGCCCATACTGTACCGATGCTGTCCTGCACCTGAACCCGGGACCGACCTTTGATCAGCCAGTAGTCGAGGTACGGGTAGACTTGCACACCTCGACACCCGAGGAAGGCTGCTACCACTGCCATATGCTTTGTGAAGACCTGTGGGGCTGCTGATAGGTCGAAAGGGAGAGCATTGAATTGGTAGTGACGTTGACCAACTACAAATCTGAGGAATCTTCTGTGACCACAGAAAACAGTGATGTGGAAATAATCGTCCTTTAAGTTAAGGGTGGTGTATCAGTCTCCTGGATCCAGGGGGGAATGATGGAGGCTTGGGAGACTATGAGGAACCTCAATTTTTTTTTTAGATATTTGTTGTGGCGATGCATGTCCAGGATGGGCCATAGACCCCCCCTTGGTCTTCAGGATTAGGAAATATCAGGAGTAAAACCCCTTCCCTCTCAAGTTTCGAGGAACCCCCTCTACGGCCCCCACACATAGGAGGGCTTGGGCCTCCTGGATGAGAAGCTGCTCATTCGAAAGGTCCCTGAGGAGGGACAGGAGTGGGGCATAGGATCATAGAATCATAGAATAACAGAGTTGGAAGGGACCTCTGGAGGCCATCTAGTCCAACCCCCTGCCCAGAGCAGGACCAATCCCAACTAAATGGATGGAGGGGTGGATGAAAATTGGAGGGCACAACTGACTGTAACTGTACTCAGTACCCAAAGGTCTGATGTTATATATGGACACACTGGACTGGAGGGCGACAGGTGGTCCAAAAACAAGAGGAGGAATGGATCTGAAAAGTCAAAAATGGTATATTGCCATCGGCTCCAAGGTTGGTCTGAGGGCCATCTCCAGAAGAATGGCCTTCAGCCGAAAGTCTCTATCTTTTCTTATAGGGAGTTTGAAGTCACTACAGATCTGACACTTCTCTTTAACGTGAGAATCCCCCCAGACACTTTAGACAGCTAGTTTACAGGTCACTAATTGCCATCGGCTTGCTGCACGGGACATGCCCAGCCCCTGGGATGAAAAGTCCCTCAAAAACAGGGACAACTACGAACACTACTATATAGACTAGCTCTAAAAACTATATACACTAACCACAATAACTGTACAAAATATGAACAAAGTCCAAATGACTGAGAAAGAAGCCTTGCTACAGCAAGAGGGGTTGTCCAGCAATTGTCATGGGTGGTAGGAAGGAACTAAGAGGGGGAGGGGGCAGTGGCAACCTTTATACCAGCACATGTGTGTGTGACTCCAGAGGGCACTAGAGCCAGCCCAACAGATACCACTGAGGGAAAAATCTTTGGCAACTGTGCACACAGCGTGCACACACCTAGCATAGAATGGACAAAAGCAAACACTCAAAGAAGAATTAATGTAAAATATATTTTATAAAAATAAACTGTTTAAAACCTACTCTGTAGTAGTCCACTAAACTAGTGCTTGAATCCTAGAGAAGAGCAATAGGCTCATGTAGGAAATAGTCTGTTCAGTATTAAATTCTAAGTTACTCATGATATAAATAGGGAAAGAGTCTGTGATCGACTGAGAGAAGAGAATTTCAGAATAATGTCTTTATGCTTAACATTGATTAAAGTTACTATAATTAAATAGTTCAGAGTTTAGAACATTTCTTCTATCTCCCACCGTGACAGAATTGTGCATATACTCCAAGGTTTCAACTACTAGACTAATTTCTTGTGTGTCAAATACACCTGATTTTTAGAGCTGGTCAGAGAAACTTTAAAAGATTCATGCTCTGTTGGAATATCTGGTTCTGTCAAAATGGACATGCTTCAAAAATTGGGCTGATTTCACTGCAATTTCATTTTGGAGGAAAATTTGAAAAGCGTTTCAACCTTATCCCATTATGACATTTTCAGAAAAAAATGTTTAGATGTTTTAGTTTAAAATGACTTTGTTTTGAAATTTTATTTTGTGTTATATATTAAAATAAAAGTCAAAATTGAAATGAAATGTTTCATTTTTGTCAAACCAAATATTTCATTCAACCCAAAACGTACGTGTGTGTGTGTGTGTGTGTGTAAAATACATGTATACATATAAAAATTTTAGATTTTTCCTTTGCAGAAAATTGAAAAATGTTGGTTTTCATTCTGATTCTGAACAATGACAACATTTCAAAATCCTTTGCAAAAATGGAGTCTCTGTCCTCTGCACAGCTGTAATATTTCATAGTAATCAGTACCAGAACACTTCCCTTTTTAAAGAGAAAAGTGATAGTGCTCAGCCATAACAGGCCTGACTCCAGGATACACCATGAGTCAAAACAGTTACACTGGTGTACCCAACCACTAGTGAAAGTAGACCAGAATCAGAAGCTGTGCATTTATGTGATTCAAACCTGGAAACAAAGGGTTAATCATCTCCCCCCAACCCCTAAGTGATTTGCCAAGGCGGCATAGTCCACAACACAGCAAAGAACAGGACAATTGATCTCCTGAGTCCCAGTCCCATTTTCTCAACAACAAAGCCATACGTAGGGAGCCCCAACTGGCCTTCCCTGAAGTGGCTGTAAGTCAAGACTCTAAAAAGCATCAGGAAACACTGTTTTTAACACAAGTGCAGATAGGAGCTTAGTTACATAAGGCTGAATTACCATGTTGCCTACACTAGCTTTTGTCAAAGGTCCCAACTCAGATAAGTAGTTAAGCATGTGCCTATGTCCCATTGTAGCAATGTTACTATTGTTCATTATGGACAAAGGGGGCAGAAGAGACGCACCAAGCTGGAAACAAGGCAATGAAATATCTCCTGTCCTTAGGGATATGTAATTGAAAATTAAAGTAACTATGGACTATGAGGTTTTGAATGAGTGCCTTATAAAGGCTGAAAAACCTTCACAATTGAACACAAGATTTCTCTTTGCTGGGACTTTAAACTTTATGTTGGATTTAAAAACAAACATTCTATGCATAGTATGTATACAGTACATACATATTTCTCACTGACAGTCTATTTAGTTATGTTTAATCTATGAAAGAAAAACAAAGCAAACGTCCTTCTTTCAGATCAAAGGAACTGCTTCAACTTAGCCACTTGCTTCAGTTTATCATTTGTGCCTATTTAGCACTGTGGGCATGACACACATTAAAAACAAACAAAATAAGTAAAAAAATCTTTAAAAAAACGCCCAAAACTCCCAAACCGTCCCAACCACCAGCACAGCCTCCAGCTGGCCCTTATCTATACCCCAATCTTTATTATACACCATCAGTAAAATAATTAATAGTACCTGAATTGAAAAGTAAATTAAATTATCATTCTAGTAATGGGATCTTCTCATGTAGGGGATTCACAACAATAAAATATAAATAAAAAAATAATATATGCATATAGTGCCACTCAGAGTTTCTGACACCACTGTAGCTACATTAATAAAGCCTTCAGGGAAGTGCTGTAAGTATTCATTTTATAGATGGGGAAGACAAGGCACAAATGGGTTAAATGACTTGTTCAAGGGCACAGAGCGAGCCTATGGTAGTGCCAGGAACAGCATTCGGGTGTTCTAAATCCCAGTGTCTCACTGCTGCAGCTAAATCCCATTCTTTATTACATGGTAGATGAACAGCACTTAGATGCTATCCATCTTTCACAAAATCTAAAAAAATGTGTTTGCTGCCTTGTCCTGAATAATTTTTTAAAGAGTGGTAATAACTTTCCATATTTTTGAGGCTAAGATTACTTAATCTTTTTTTTAAAAACACTAAAGACTTCCTTTAACCTGAAAAGTATTTGTTTTTTTAACCTCTTCCTCTTTCCAGCCTTCCCCAAGGCCTCTTCACTTCCTTTTACAAAGAAGTGACAACACACCAAGTAACCTTAGACCCGAGAAAGGAAAGAATACTGTAAATTCCTTCTTTAAAAAAAGGATCCGGGGAAAGAGTCAGAACCAGTAATTCTGAGGCCCATTTCAGAATTTTTGCAATTACTCTGCACATACAGTAGAATTACACAGATGCCATGTCACATGCTAGTTGCCATAGTTGCCAGGGCAACAGTTGAAGCCTTTCCCATTTTGAAGCTGTGAACAACACACTTCACACCCACACACAGTACTATCTGTTCCTTTTAAAGTATGAAATCAGGATATAGGATGAGACCAACGTTTGGATGTCATAACAAGATGATTTTAAAATCCTGCACATTTCTAGCACTTTAGACCCAGAAGTGAGATTAAAAGGTCTAAATATAGTATGTATCCACGTCATTTATTGAAATTAAACAGCAAGCAGTCAAGGTATCTCTCATAATTTTAAAGAAAATACTAAGTAGTTTACAGCTCCTTGGGAACTTGAAAACTGTTTCTTCACCAAAATAATCGTTACTGTAGGGTCCTAGAGCAAGGCAGTTGTTCGATTTCATTTCTGTCAGGCTAGGAAGTCAAGTGATCTCTTCTGACTTTCTCAGGTTGTATCGGGGGGGGGGGGCGGATTATTTGAGTTTCTCCAGCTATCAGTCCAATCAGAAGCACCACAGCTTCAATCTAAGTTTCATACACATCTCCATCCACTTACTTTTTTCTGTTCATCTTGTTTTTGTGAATCTTTCTGCCCCTTTCCATAGGTTACACAACTCCTTCCATGCCCTTTCACTTCAGCCTTTTCCTTCTCTTCCCATACTTCAGGTTGCGTGTCACCTCCCACTCATGATAGCAAGAGGAGGAACACTTCGGCTTCTGTATAGCAGGTCCTCTATCAGTATCAGCAGGCAGTCTAGTACTTAGGGCACTCAGGAAACCCAGGTTTAATTCCTTGCACTCACACAGACTTTGTGTGATCTTGGGCAAGTCACTTAGCTCTCTGTGCTTCAGTTCCTGATCTGTAAAATGGGAATAACAGCACTTTCCTACCTCATAGGGATGTTGTGAGGATAAATACATTAAAGACTGTTAGATACTCAGATACTATGGTGAGAGGGGCCATATAAGAACCATATCAAGATAAGCAGCAGGAACAGGCACCAGTAGTAACACCAACTACCCAGCCACTAGTGCTATGGTGGTCGTGATAGCATGTCAGGAAGATAGTGCAGGTAGGCAGATTGAGGATTCAGCAGGATTCTTCCACTTTGATGGCAAAAAGAAATGGGGTGAAGTGCAGGTGAAAAACAAAAGCAAACCAAATTCCTGCAATCCTTAAATTAATCTAAAATTGCCTCGGTACATTGCCACGTATGTTTTACAGTTCAGTTTCAAACACCTCTCTTCCTCCCAAAAAAATCAGCTCTCCCACTCATAGACTTTAAATACAGAAAAATCTAGAAAAATAAAGATATTGATCAGCTTTTAAGCTGATAGTTTTTTCATGGGATATTATTAAAGCTGGTAGGCCTGAAATAAGAGCTAACAGTTGAAAGGAATTAAAATTTTGGACTTTTCAATCTTCAGACTATCCCTTAACCTCCAGAAAGGCGTGACCACCAGCTCAAAAGTTACAATCTCTGCAGGAATAAACATGCCATTTCATAGCCCACATAGTTCAGACGGTTGGGAAAGACAAAGTATTCAGTCAAACACAGGTCACTTTTCCACCTTCTCTCATGAGCAGGATGTTTACGCTCAGGCAGTAAAGTAAATCAATTCAAAGCAAACTCACTTAGCTGGAGAATTGTCAACTGTTTTTATCATTGGATTACTACTACACAGTATGTAAGAGGTAAGCTGTTTAATCAGTTTCAGATAATATTTTAATATTAGGATATGGTTGCCAGGAGTCTATGCTCTCAAAAAAAAGATTTAAAACTTGAAAGAACATATTCTGAAAGTTCATCCTATCCACTCAGATAGGATTTCTGAATTTGCTCCTTTAGTGGAGGACTACAGAAATGCCACAGGCCTCCTGAGAAGAACTGGACAAATCAGAAGAGTTCTCACCAGTCTGGTAATTTTATTCTAAAGTCTTCCACAAAATAATTGTGAGGAAAAAGTCTAATGCTTAAAGAATTCCTCTCCTGCCCCCACACAATACAAAAACCATACCACCATACCAGTAGTAGCCTGAATACTTAGAGCATCAAGAGCCAAGAAATATCCAGCAGACAGAGCAGTGACTGCTTACGCAGCAAAAAAGGCTATGTGAAAAGTGAAAAACAAACAAAATGCAATATTTCAATAGGAATGTCAGGCATCTCTTCTCATGCAGATGGTCAGCTTATTCACCACTTTGAGAAGGAAAGTCTGCAATTGACTCAGGATACTAAGCAAAAGGTTCTAAACTAATTTAACAATAATAATTGCCCCAAATTTAA
Source organism: Caretta caretta (assembly GCF_965140235.1). Taxonomy (NCBI): domain Eukaryota; kingdom Metazoa; phylum Chordata; order Testudines; family Cheloniidae; genus Caretta; species Caretta caretta. The sequence goes on along the minus strand of NC_134210.1, from coordinate 84,291,053 downwards.
TCCAAAAGAGTTTGAATTAAAAGCAGGCACAAACCCAAATGTAAGAATCTATCACCCAAAGAGACAAATCACTCTCATAAAGGACAATTTCATCCAAAACTCATGAAACATTAAATTTCCAAAATATATTTTAAAAGTAATTGAACAGTGGAAAACATTGTTCAATCAATAACAGAAAAAGTCATCCAGAATCCTTTTCTGAGTTATTCTCCTCTTGGTGACTGTTGACCCCTAGCAAACTGTCTACAGATTTCTTGTTTTGGGACACACAGATAGAATCCTGACTCTGAGAACTATTTCTCTGAATTAAAGCCTAGGCTCACCCTGGATTTAACTTAATCAGTTTAGCATGCGTTAAAGCATGCATGACCTTATCTATACGAGACTTTTAGAAAGTATTTGTTAGACCGCCTGAGCTAACACCTTCTAACAACACACCTTTATACCTTAGACTAGAGTCTAGACAGAGCCTAGGCGTTGCTTAGCAGTTCACAAGATCAGCCCCCTCAACACAGAAAGCTATGATAATATGAGCTGGAGAAACATACATCTCTTTATTTGTGTGCTGGGAGTAGTGCTTTAAAAGAAGGCATGATGATGGTGCCAGTCACAGATCAGGAATAGGTGGTAAAAGCATGCATGAGTCATCTGTAGCAGAAGCCAAAAATAAGAAATTCAAGGAGTACGACAAGATATTGTCATAAGTAAATGTTTGCTATTTTCTAAAACAATGGATCTTTATTGAATTTACTCATAAAGCTGGAAAAGTGATAAATGTTTCTTTCCTGTCACCTGCTTCTTCACCATATAGCCACAGAAGTGAAATATGCTAGTCCAAAAATAGAGATGCAGGAGTCTAATGCAGGAGTCTACAACATCCTTCCCCTAACTAAATGTTCTCTTTGCCTTCTAAATCTTATGAACATTGTTTAACTTCTCACAAACAATTTAACTTGAAATCACAACAAATATATAAAAACTCAATTAACACACACACAGCATGTGTAACATTTTCAGTATGAAAAAGGAAAATAATTCCCTTCAGTAAATAAACAAAGAGAATTTGATCACATCACCATTTTTTAACCAATGTCTGGGCCCAAATATAATTTGCTTTCCACTGTAGTAAAATTATAAACTCAAGAGATCAAAACTCACCATCATAAGTCCAAACAGATCCATTTGTCTACACCAGACATCTTTAAAACTATAATATGTTGAGTTTTGGAAATAGGAGATTGAACTATCTTACTTAGTTGAATAAAACAGAGACATTAGCCCTTCCCCACTTTACTTTTAGAGAATCTGATAGCAATGTTGGCATATAAACATTTGATTACTTGCTTTGTGTTACATTTAAGAATATGCACTAACGTCTTCTCCGTGTGGGGCACTTTAGGACTGTGCTCTTTATGGACCCAGTGGGCATGACTTTATGGACAATGTTTGTAAATAAATAAATAAATAAATGCTACAGAAAGCATGGTGGCCAGTAAGATGACTTACAGTTAGGGAGTCCAAATCATCCAATCTCTCGTGACACAAAGAGCAGACCATTTTAACCTAAGATCTCCATCTTTCATGGGACAAGCAAATTGCCTTACTGGGTCCAACCCACAGTCCACCTACTTTGGTATTCAGTCTCCGATAGTGGCTAGCACCAGATACTTCAGAGAAAAGCGCAAGAAATCTCCTAATTCCTAATAGTTAAAGACTGTTTTAAGCCCTGAAGCATGAGACTTAATATAGTTAGTGGTACATTTTGATGTAAATGATAATGAAAGGGAATAACTGGATATTTTTGTTATTCATACAAATGTTCAATCCTTCTTTGAATCTTGTTGAATTTCCAAATAAAGTGGATGATATGTCTTTCCTCAACTGTTAGGTAGTTAGTTGGGAAACACAGTAGCAAGATAAATAAAATGGGGGTAAGCACCTTAATTACTTCCATTCTCTTCAGCCAAATAACAGAGGGATAGTTTCATTGGATCACTGTTTTATGAAGAAAAGGGAGGTAAATTAGAGAAAACAAAGACATATCAGTAAGTAATATGAATTCCTAAATATTTAAAAATGTGTCCTTGACCACACAGAAGACATACAGGCAACTGACTGGGTCTGTTTCAAGGACAACTATGATTTTGATACATAGATTTGATATGCAAACAATTTTCCTTACTCTGATTACCCACAAGAACTTTTGGAATATATCAGGCTAGGCTGGAAAGGAGTAACAGTGTACTCTGCTGAATACAAAGAGACTTCAGTAGTGGGATCTCACCTGATCCAGCATGCCAGGGCTTCAGCAAGCAGTCAACAGACATTTCTTATTTCTAACACAAATCGATGTGATGTGATGTGGTGCACATGCAAAAGACCAAATTTATGTTATTTTAATTAATTAATGACTTGGTCATCAGCTTTCACACCTTTATATATTTATTTGTAGACTAGGTGTCCTGGTCCACACTTGTCAACATCTCCACATTATTGTACAATAGCTTGCCAAAAAGAATGATATCTTGGCCGTTCTGTTTAAATATTTTGTTAGTTTCTGATCACACTTGAGGAGGCCAACACAGACATATATACAGGAAAGTTCTATGGTGAACTAGATTGAGGCACTATACTTTATTTTACTCATTAAAAAAAAGCAGATAATGTATATTAAATCTATCAAATTTGTGTATTCTCATACGAGTTTTAAAAAACCACAGCCAGTAATCCCATATTCCAGCACCTAATCTGAGATGTAGATAATTATTTCCACTGTAGAAGGATTAGTCTTTGTCACCACAAAGGAATCTTCTAGTAGTAGTTCCCTGAATCACGTTAATTCTATGAAAACAACATTAATAAATCCCTTAAAAATAAATGGCATATGGCTTGTAGAAAGCAGGATATCCAGAATCAGCTGGATCTGACTAATAATATTTTTCCAAAAGTATGTTAAACTTGGTCATTCCCACAGCATGTGGAATTTAGTAAGTGGGTCAGAGTTACATTGCCGGCATTGCTTTTTTTGAATCAGCAATACACACTGGTGTTGCAGGCTCAGGAGCCCAGTTGAATGAAAAATAGGTTTTGGTTAGATTAAATCCATATTATAATAAAATGGGCTTATCACCATGAACAACAAAATCATTTACATTGATAATTCCAGTGTGATATAATTAAATTTAACAAACTGTTGAAAGATGGTGCCAAATGTGGACGGAAGCACAGGGATTGCTGGGATGCGAAGCAATGCATCACGGGGCATTGGGACAGGACCCAGGATGCCTTCAGACCCCCTCCACCTTCCACAAGTCTTAGCAGCAGAAGAGAAAAAAGTGCTCTGTGGGATAGCTGCCCAGAGTGCACTGCTCCAAATACTGCTGCTGCAATTACTGCAAATGTGAACATGCTATTGTGCAGGCAGCTGACTGTGTGAACACACAACAGCGGTTTCCCTTCCACGCTCTCTGAGCGGCACGGTAACTCCCGGCGCTGTAACTCTGCCAGTGTAGACATACCCTTAGTAAGTTAAAACCTCACACTGACTGCATACTGTTGATGCCTCCAAAAAGATCCCTTTTTTAGCCAATTCAGCACATCACCACCTTCTGGAATTTTTTGAAGTTCTCAGTTTCTGAACTGTTTGCACAGTATTCCATTATGTTATGATGGCATTACTGATCATATGACAGAACTGGCAATTTCAGGCTATGTTGTCTAAATAAACAGGAAAATTTGCCAGATGAGGTCAGTTGACTCCTGAAAACAATAGGTCTTTTGAGAAACTGTGTCTAGGTCAAACAGCAAAGGGATCTTGTTCTTTTCTAAAGGCTTAAACGGGCTCTATTTAAAATGTGCAATAAATAGTGAATCATACTTGGTAAAGCTAGAAACCACTGTATTTTCCTAGAGGCACGTAAGCATAATCTTCTAGGTCTCATAATTTTGAAGCTTTATCATAATTTTTTCCAGCAACTTTTAATTATTTTTTCCCCCCACAGGAGTTCATTTCCCCCTCCTTTTAGCAAATACCAGATAAAGGATCGTTTAAAAAATGAAACGAAACGAAATCAAACCAAACCCAGTTTTCTCATTACAAAAACAAGATCTTGGGTTTCTACTGCATTAAGCATACCATTCTTCAGTACATTCAGACAATAATTCACATAATCTTTGTGTAGTGACCCAAGAGCAACAGCGATGAATCAGCTACAGAAATGCAGCAAAGTGAAGTGACAAGTTTAAGGTTATGATTTGTGCAATATCACTGGCAATCTGAACTAGAGTTTGCAAGACCTCCAACACATGCTCTTTCCTTACTGTAAGCAAGTTTTATGACAATTCTCAGAAGGGCATGATTTTAACACGAAAGCTGCTCACTTGAATCAAACAGCTGGCACTGTGAAGGTTTATACCATTAAACAAGCTTTCAATGTGAATTTCACAGTGACAATGAAGGGTAGGGACAAGAAATAATACAGAATACTCATGGAAGAGAAAAACATGAAAAACATGGAAAAATAGGGAGATGAAAATTAACATTAGAATGCTACCTACTGAAAAATAATCACATTTAAAATTTTTTTTAAGTGTTGTTTAAAAAGGTGATATTTAAATCACACTGGCTGTTAATAGGATATGGGCCAGATTTTAAAAGTTATTTAGGTGGCTAAAGATGCAGACAGGCACCTAGGGGAATTTTCAGAAACACCTAGTCACCTAACTCCTATTGATTTCAGTAGGAGTTAGGTACCTATGCATCTTTGAAAAAGTCATTAGATGCTCAAATAAGTTTTAAAATCCAGCCATAAGTACTTATAAGAATCTACAGAGAATAGCACCATAAAAAAAAAATCTATTTCCACTTGCTGAGCCTCTCCTGAAAATTAACACAGGAAATATTAGCAGAGAGGTCAACTGACATGATGAAAAATGACAGCTCCATGACAGGATGTGTCTCAGTACTTAGAACATGAAACCCTTCCTATTCAACCAAATAAATGTCACCCCCAACTGAAAAACAAACACAAGCAGCCAGTTAACCTTAGATAAATCTGTATATCAAAGCCCGTTTGGTTAAGAAGCCGTCTTTCATATTAGCGAATCAAACAGGGACTTGCTGGTGCTAGCTGAAGTGAGCTGGTAGTTTTGTCCACTAAATACACATGTGTAGAGAAACTTATGTCTGGGTATATTTATATGCACACAGCAGTATATACACACATGTTGTAAAAAAGACTTAGTTTTTAAAAAATGTAACCACACTCTCCTAAATCTGAAACATTGGTTTATACTGAGCTTCAATAAAATAAAGCAGGAGCTTCTCAATACTGCCTCCAAACATGCCACCAGAAATGGGAGATGAATGAAATAGAATCCTCACGTACACTTCAGCACAACTAACCAGGAAGCAATCTAATTGCCTTAAAACATCCCTGGCATCAGGAAGGGCAACAGCAGCAAACATGGGCCAGAGTCTTGAACCTATTCCCGTCACTTATTGCCCGAGCAAGCATTTAAACACTGGCCATGATGATTCACCCTCAGGCAGTCCCCAATGTGATCACAAAGGGGAAGGAATCCCCAACTACGCCTGCAACAATATTACTTTTGGGGAGCCTCTCAAAACAACCCGCAAGAATTCCCTTGCTGAAAGAAGGTGGATGTTCCAATTCGTATCCAGCTAATGGGTTAACTTTGCCTTCATCTTTTCCAAGTTCTAGGTCTTTTGATGCTTTCCAGTTTTTAAATTTGCAACTGAATGCACTACGGAGTTATAATTCTAGTCTTCAAGTAGAGTGTGGTGACAGAGGACTTGGAACTTCATTCTCAACACTTCCACAGTCAGACATGGGCAGTTCTATCACCATTGCTACTGCAGACTCCTCCTCACTTCTCGTTCTTTATCCCCATTCTCTCCAGCAGACACTGACAGTTCAGGAACTGGATCCACTGTGAACCTCTTTCTTTGGTTCTTTGCACTGTGGGCTCTGCCTCTTCCCTCCAGTAAAAGATTGGCCAGAGCAACCAGTTGTTTTATTGGAGTGGAAGGGGGAAAACAGAGTGAAGCGCCTGTGTTTGTATGTGCTGTGAAGGGGGGAGGGGTGCAGAGGCTGAACTGTGGCACCAAGCAAATAAGGACAGTAAGCCTATTTCAACTCCTCAGATGTGGAGCTTGTAGCATCCACTTCCCAGCTCCACCGGCTGCAGCCAGCACCAAGTACTTCCTGAGGAGTGTACAGTCCTTCAAGGCAAAAGGAATAGGTCAAATGGGGAGGGAGGAGGGAAAATGGGAAGAAAACAATCATTTCAAGGGACAATTTCAAATAAACTAAGGATTTGGGTCTGCAGGACAACTGCATATTGGTAAAATTTAGTTTATTTTTACTGAATGTTGTTCCTCTTGCCCTTTGAAGAAGAAAACCATGTGAAATTCATTATGACATGCAAATAACCTTCCAGTGAATCATGACTGGGGGGTGGGAGGGGGAGGGAGGAAGGGGAAAGGGGAGTCCACAGGTCCCCATACTCTCAGCTTATAGTCAAATTGTTCCCAACAAACATTTTCACATATAGCAACTATGGCTACTGGATTGGACCACTACCCTGACACAGTACGGCAACTTCTGCAGTCTTTTTCCTGGGTTAAAAAGAAAAAGCAGCTATATTTCACAGTCTGGATGTCAGACACCTAGTCCCCTGATGGCCTTATACTGTTATTGTGAAATATGGAGATTCCCTCCCTGCCTCTCCCCCCCAAACCATGTCAAGCAAATTGTTTTCTAACAAATGGCTTGCACACATATCAAGTCAGGTTGTGAAATCTGACGAGAGCACTAGTTACTCACCCTCCTAAATTCCACTGTAGTTTCAGCTGGAGAAAAAGCATGGTATTAAGGTTAAAGCACTGCACTAGTAGTTGGGAGAGCTTTATTCTTCTCTCAGCTCTCCACAGACTTCCTGTTTGAGCTTTCGTAGGTGCAGGCTGTATGCCTCAACTTCCTCATCCACAAACCGTGGGCAATATTTACCAACCTCCCAGGGATGCTATGAAGCTCATTTCAATGATCTGTGTTAAGAACTGTGAGATCCTTGGATATAAGGCATAAAGTACTATTGTACAATTCCTGTGCTGAACAGTTGTGTAGTAGTGTTGTGTGATGTTAAATAGCCACAGTGTTCTACCCCAAAGGCAGCTGCATCGCAGCTGTCAGTGAAACAGCACTACGTGACAGGATATGACAAGAAGTGAAGAACAATGATGTATCCATTTTGGTTAAAGGAATATAATTACCTAAAGTGGAATTAATGGTACTATACCGCTTCCCCGGTGAGAATGGTCATGACTTATTTAAATTTTTATTCCAGATGTTCAAAAATGACACATCAGAAACAGCTTCAAACATCAGAAGGTTGTGGTCAGCTTTACAGACTCAGGTCTCCAGTGGCTCACTCCCACACCTGTCAGCTGGCATTCGAATCCACTGAACAAGACTATAACTCCTCCTGTAGCTGACTGGCACATCTGCAGCAAACAGCATACCTGCAAACCTGTAGCTAGTCAGGAGTCCTATCCATTGGACACCACCTTTGCTCCTGTTCAACTGTCCTCCAGTCCTGTTCCAGCTCTTGCTATTCCTTCCCTAACACCCCCAAACAAAAAATATTTACAGTTGCTATTACCCATCAGACAACTTCTTAAAAACTACCCCAGATGCCATCCATTTCTCACACTGGAATGATGGCTAATATATAAGTTTGTGATCTTTTGGGGTGAAGTCACTATATAAATATAAAAGGATACAGAGTGACATTTAGAAGTGCTGTTACTTTAAACATCTGGCAATCCCCCCAGTTTCTCTTGCCCTAAATCACTTGCAACAGCTATGTTCAATTCCCCCTGAGAGGAAGGAAATTGATCAGGCTTTTCAGAAGCTTAAAAAGCTTATTTTTACTAAAACAATGTACACTTTACACTCCAGCTGGATTTTCTGAGTAAAAATAGAATCATTTACAGCTTCAGAAATAACCATGGGGTCTTGCTAAACCATCTTGCCATTCTGGTCAGCAAGTTCCCCACCACTGTTTTTAAAGCTGTAAAAGTTAATTGCAACTAATTGCTAATTGTACTAAAATCCTATTTGAGCATATACAACCCCCAAGTAAGTGTTTTGGGTTTTTTTTTTGAGCTAATAAGAAGGCTTTAAAGCTCAAAAAGGGAGCACTTATTTTCCCCTTTAGGGGTTTTTGCAGCTCAGGAAAAAAAGCTTTTTCACTTTCTATCTCTTATGCACTAGCACGGTGGTTTTTAACCCTTTTTTCATTTGTGGACCCCTAAAAAATTTCAAATGGAGGTGCAGACCCGTTTGGAAATCTCATAGTCTGTGGACCCTGAACAGTCCGCAGATCACAGGTTGAAAACCACTGCACATAGTGGCTCTCCAATGTCTCCGTTCTGTGGACCATTTAAACAAAAATACTTCCACAATGCATGTTTATGGTCCCCATCCCCAATTCCAATCCCTCACTGCTTTGTTTTCCAAAGGTTTCATTCTGCCAAGTACCAGGAAGAGCTCTGTGGATCACAGATGATCCCCAGAACACTGTTTGAGAAACACCTGCACTATCATAACACTGCTATCTGGGTTCACATCACTGCAGCAAGTTTTATTTTGTTTGCATCCCTTAAACTCTCAAAACCATGATGAATGTTAAATCTTAATTTATTTGTATGTCTGAGTATGAAAGATTTTGTAAATTTTGTCCAATTTTAATGCCTTTGTTAAAATAATTCTTTCTCAACTGTTTTGCTGTCATGTTTTCAGCATCATATCTGTTGAGTTTGGGGACAAAAATAATGTTTTTTTACTGCTTTTTACTCCCATTAGCCCTGCAGTGCCAATATAGGTCAGATTCTAAACTGGATTCTGGTCCTTCTTGAGCAAGAACAAATTGTTTACTAAATTCCAATAAGCTGAGAGCAATGGGTTCCCTCTGTGTCATGGAGGGACTAATTTGGCCTGCAGAAATTTTATTATGACGACACGTGAGAAGGACCCAGCTTGACTCTCAGAGCCTCGACTGAGTTTGCAAGGCTGGCAGTTGCAGGAAAAATATTTTTATTTATGATGCGACATGGACTTCATTGATAGACAACAGGCTACCATTTTTAGAGTCACCTTCCGATGAAGTGAGCTGTAGCTCACGAAAGCTTATGCTCAAATAAATCGGTTAGTCTCTAAGGTGCCACAAGTACTCCTTTTCTTCTTCCAGAGTAAGTTTCATTTAAAAGGGAGAATTTTCTTTGTTTCTTTACCATTACTCAGAAAGTTATAACACTCAAAAAACAAACCAAAGTCCCCCCCCAGTTCACCTAATCACTTCTCTCTTCCTCTTGACTGTGCAATTAAATTCCAGTCATCTTGCAGTTTATAAAATATTATGGAAATTTTATGAAAAAGCACATGATTAATTTTCCTGTTATATAAGCTGGGGAGTCAGGCTAAGGTGAAAAGAAGCATTTCAGTCAATTAGATAGCTTTATAAATTAGTAGAAAAGGCTAAGTGTTAAAAGTAAACAGTTACACTGGGTTAAGTTAAGGACATAAACCATATGACAATAATGCATGATGTGTTGGTTAACTGTATAATAGTGGCTTTGTGCCTCAAGAGGTCTGTTGCTCCATGGGAATCACACGCCAATATAGTATTCTTTACCACACAATCGGAGTCCTTCATATTTGTGACATACAGCTATCATTGAAAAAACTGCAATAACTTAACATACATATTATTTCATCCACATTAGGCATACCTTTTATATTGTTTTATATTATTATATTAATCTGTTTTTGTGGATGGGTTTGTTTTCTTTGGAAAACATTTTAAATGGGCTTTTTAAAAAGTGGCAAAAGCTTTCAGTCACTTTTTTCTTAGATATGAATCATTTGGATTCCAATTACTAACTTCATTTAATAAAGTTTATCTTACAATTATTAATAGGTTTCATCTGTAAATTAACAGATATGTAGACTTAAAAAATCTGGCTGCACACATACTATATTATACACACACCCCCCAGCTCCTACATTCCAAAGTTCTGTATACTTTCCATTGCTACAGCACCTTTCATCTGATGATCTCAAAGCACTGATCTTGGTGGGACTACTCAGGTGCTTAAAATTAAGCAGCTTCTTAAGTCTTTGAAGGATTCAACTTTAAATAACATCTCACAAAAGTACTCTGTAGTAGATATACCAGTTTTACAGGTTGGGAAACTGAGGCACAAAACAACTTTAACATGGCTATACAGGAAGTAAGTGCAAGAGCCAGCAGCAGAACCCAAGACTTTCAGCCCTTCTACATTAACCAGACTACACAATCTCTTCAACATACACAGACACAAGGTAATTTCTCTTTACTGGTATAGAATGTACTTTATGATGTGACCACTAAAATTTCCTCTTTCCTTCATTCTCGTGCCCTCATCTAACTCAAATCATAGCTCCACAAAGGAATAAAAAGCAGATAAACCATGGAAGATTCTCACTCACACCAATAAGGACCCAGGCGTAGCAAAGCACTTGAGCACATGCATGACTTTAAGCATGTTCTGAAATCCTCTTGACTTCAATGAGACTGGAGCATGTGCTTAAATGCTTTGCCTAGTTGGCTTAGTGCTGTAAAAGAATTCAGTGTTGAATAGGCATCCAACTGAAGTCCAGCTTAGTCTCCAATAGTCAGCTTCAGCTTCATCACTTTTTCAAATACCTAACTGAACCAAATAGGTAGAAGGGCTGCTGCCTCCTCATGACACTTCTGGTATGGCCAGTTTAGCTGCTTTTCTCCTCCTCCTCATAGCCAGTTCTGATGGCGCCCTAGCACGGGTGAAGTAGTAACGTTCACAGATCTGAACCACTCTGGATATATCAATTTGCAAATTGGGTATTAGCAGAATACTCAGGGATTAAATGAAGCTCACATAGATTTTAATATCAGTAATCAAAACTGATGAAGATGTATAAAGATAAGCACCTCCTCTCTCACCCCCTCTTCTCTGTATCAGCCCCCAGATCAATCCCATTTCCTTATTCTACAAAGACAGAAAGCTACAGTGAATAAAATTAGCTACTGTGTTATTCAAGCCTTGCTTTCTTTACATTCCAAATTCAACGGACACTTCATATTGCTCAAAGCTTGACTCCCATTTTACACAGTATAGAGCAAAATCAGTAGGCATTTAATATTTTTCCATGGAGAACAGGAGACTAATTAAGCTCCCTATGGCCTGCTGTGCTAAAGATCAGCATGCATATTCTCTGGTTGGCAATCCCCCCAACTCTCACCTTTACAAGTACTGCAATGACCAACTTTTACCACAGATAAGCAATCCAGTATATATGTAAAGTACACTATTACAGTACAAGCAATCCAGGTATGTAGGGTAGTCTATCAGGTTTGTTAAGGATATATGCCTAGAGGGATTCAATGCCCCACTTTAACTTTGGTTTATCATCAATCATTATTTTAACAGACAAATTACTTTAGTTCAGCAGAAGTGGGGTACAACACATTTTTAAAAAGATTTGTTCGAAACAAAGGGCTAGATGACATACTTGTCCAGATTAATTTTACAGAAGTGCTCTCAAGAAGCTCACTTGATTTAGCTTTGGCTTGGGAATTCCAAGGAAGTTTTGTCAGTCATACAGAACAACTCAAATTTATAAGTGATCATAGTACAATTTCAAACTTTATACAATATACTACATTGCCACATAGCTTTGGTTCCAATGTAATAAACTGAACTTTGTAGTATTTATTTCCTGATAACACAAGGTAAAAAAAGAGAGTTGCATGCAAAATACATAATCAGGTAGAGATTCAAAATTACAATTTACCCCTTTTCTCTTTAAAATTTCAGATTATGATGTTTTATGAAGAACATTTCTAAACTGTTGTTCCATTCCTCCTGCCTAACTAATGTACAAACTTTGATACCACTTAACACCATTACTGGCTTATGTTCCCCTAATCTTTCCATTCCTTTTTTCTCTATCCATTACTTTTTCCTGAATGCCACCCAACCCACTTCTGTTTCTGCTTTTCTTTATACTAGCACAATGGGAGCCAGTGTTCCACTGTGACAAGCTGGTCAAGTCAGATAACAGTAACCTGCCTCAATTTTTCCATCTGTAAAATGGGAATAATAATGCTGGCCTACCTCACAAGGTTGTTGTTCTTGGGTTAAATCCTGGCCTAACTGAACTTAATGACTAAACTCCCATAGACTTCAATGGGCCCAGGATTTCACCCAATTAAACAATCTGAGATCACTGTAGGAATTTCACTACTATACTAGTCTAGTTCAGCCACACACAGGGTACACAAGAAAGTGGTTTTCCAGGTTTGAGATTAGTTAGCAGATTAATAAAACAATTCAGACAATGTCACTGAGTTTTTAATGCTGACACTAAAAGCTCTGGGACATAGCACATCCCCACTCAGGGGATGTTCTTGTTGTTCAGTAATATGGATAGAAGCACAAAGAGGAGAGCAGCCTCTAAGGGACTTATTATATTCTCGCTGTGCATAAGTTGAAAAGGGGCAGAAGATGGGCAGAGCATTAGCTCTGCGTCCTTGTCCCAACAGGCCAGCCAGCACACCTGTGCTGGATAACCAATGGGATATGCCATGCCATTCTGGTAAAAGGTACTGCACTCCCTCCCCAAATAGGGGGAAAATCAGGAGGTAGGTTGAGACATTAAAGCCCAATCTCCTTCCTGCTCTGCTCCTGGGGCAACAGAGCTCTGCTGCCCCATACGTGGCCTTGTAGCAAAGCCACAATTTAGCCCTGTATATGAACTTGAATAATTTCAAGAGCTTCTGGAATCTGGGAATTGCCTAGTACCAAAAATACATTTCTGAATATGGGCCTGTTATTATTTTATGATACTGTAAAATGAAAAGGGATGGATTAAAACTTTTGAAAATCTTTCTGAACTAAGACTTCTAGTAGCAGCCTCAAACATGCACAGAATTCTTATTAAGAAAAGAATTATATCAGGATCAGTTTTTTCTTAGAGCCAGCACAGAATTTAGACACTAAAAATACAAGGCATAGGACAGCAACAGTTAAAGGACATTAGCTTTACTACAGTACACACAGTACAAGGTTTTAGCATGGAAAATTAAGCCACATGGCAACAGCTCTAATTTCTTTCCACTGTCTACCTGTCCATTTACATGACACATTCTTCTACAGAATGGGAAACTGTAGCTATGTTATTAACTAAATTGGTGGTCCTGACAAAAACCTTCTGCAAGAACGAGAAATGTGTGTAAGGAACAGCAGATTCAGAGGAACTGGAAGGTATAAATGTTCCTAATGGCACATTCTGACATTTTGGGGTTAAACTATCCTGGTTCTTATATGAAAGCCAGAGTGGCAAGGTAGGCAGTTGTCAAACACCAAGGAAAGAGGAGAAGCCTTCTGTATTTTACTGTTAAACACTAAGGCAAAAATCAAAATTTGGAGCTTATCCTATATAATATTTTAAACTTATAAAAAACTTGCTTCAAATGTGGTTCACTTCATCCCAAAATACTATGCGGGGCTACCAGCTCTTGCTGGTCCAATTCAGCTTTTCTGAAGGCAGATGCATCTCTTTGTGACCGACATGAGACATTAGTTCTGGAAATACATTTTCAGTGACAGAGCATTACTGACCATGACTGACTACAAAAGATCAGAAAACATTTGAGAATTTCTTTTTAAAATGGTGCCCTGATTAGCAGACGCTTCAAAAGCAGTTTTTCTTTCAGAGTTTTAGGCAAATAACCTGTGCTCCTCCTAGCAAGCCCTTAAATTAATCTAACAAAAAAATGCCAAACCCTTTTTCAATGTGCTGACAATTGTAGAATTATACGTTATTCACACACACACACTACATACAAACATTTCATTCCTCCAACAGAATACTAGGCATAATTCTTGCACACATTTTTTAAGATATCTGGCTTTAACACCTATTTCACTAATAACCCAATGAAAAGGTATAATGTTACTACCACTATCTTTAATTGCTCATCAGAGATCACCATTTTATTCACAAACACGTACAAGAGAAATACCCAATGATTTCCATGATTTCCCTGCATTTACGTAAATATACAGAAAAATGCTCCTTATTTACCTTGGTAATGTTTAATATTTTGACACTGCACCAGAGATTGTAAGACACAAGATAGGTCATTTAAACAAATAAATAAAGCAGCCTATTAACTGTTAATGCAATATGAAGTGGCAAACAAAGTGAGGACCAGTAGAAACCTGCAATAAACTGGCAAACTGTCTCTTCTAATAAATGACACCTTTATCAAACCGATTTGACAGGCCATTAATGAGCTATATAATACAGAAACCTCAAATATCTGAGATTGATGGTTTGATAAGTAATTCTACGCTACAGCCTATACAAAAACGAAATATTTCTGAGTTATTGTGCCAGCTGAAGGTTCTATCTTGTATATTTCAACACTGAAATTTATACTATATTATAGGTCAAAAAAGTTTCAATGATTAAAGGGCACTGAATGTTCATGTTTTGTCCACATTGGGTCAGAACCTGCACTTGCTTTTGCTAATGTGAGTGCAGAATCTGGCCCACTAGTTTTAAAAATACTCTGAACTACCAAAATTTTATTTGACTTGTTATGTGGGCTGGGGTTGGTTTATGCTGGGTTTGCTAATTAATTCTATTGTATGGTTGTATATATTAATTAAATTTAAGGCTACATTTTAGTCAGGGTATTTTTACTAAAAGTCTTGGACAGGTCACGGGCAGTAAACAAAAATTCATGGCCCGTGACCTGTCCATGACTTTTAGTAAAAATACCCATGACTAAAACTTGGGGGGTGGGTGGGGGGGCTGCCCAGGGCCCACGCAGGTGCTGGGGAGGGGTTGGGGGGGGCAGGCTCCCTACCTGTTTCCACACCTCCCCTGGCCCCCACCCGCCCCGCAGCAGCAGTTTGGGTGTTGGAGGGGGCAGGAGATTGGGGCAGAGGATGGGGTGAGGCAGGCTCTGCGGGGGCAGTGCCATCCACCTAGCAGCTGAGCAAGGGAGACATCGATGCTTCCAGGGGAGCCCCCCAGATAAGCACTGCCCAGAGCCCATGACAAACTTGCAGCCTTAATTATGTTCAGGTGCCCAACGCTGTAGGGATAGGTGTTTTTTGTACAAATAGGGAGAAGAAACACACAAATTACAAGTTTCAGAGTAGTAGCCGTGTTAGTCTGTATTCGCAAAAAGGAGTACTTGTGGCACCTTAGAGACTATCAAATTTATTTGAGCACAAGCTTTTTTGCTACAGCTCGATGAAGTGAAAGCTTATGCTCAAATAAATTTGTTAGTCTCTAAGGTGCCACAAGTACTCCTTTTCTTCTTACAAATTACAAAATGTGTGTCAGCCTTAACCACAGAAATCTCTTCTATTAGAAATACAACTAGCGGATGAAAACGTTTGTCAGCAGCAGGTCCCTTCTGGTGGCCATAGTCATAGTTTATATCACACTTTGTGTAGCGCTGCTTACACAATACACTAGCAATCAGATCAGATTAATTTAAATTAATCACTAAACAATCAATTTAAATCACTTATTTTAATCACTGTTTAAATTAGCAAGCAGGAAACCTTGATTGAACTCATTGATTTTAATCTTGTTTTGAATTTGTACTTTTTAATTATTTTCCTAAAGAAAGGTTGATTCTCATTAGTTGTTAATCATTAAAACATGTTGATTTGCAAATATATACAGCCTTTACACTAAATATGAGGCTTCTTTTTGCTAACCAGGTGCATACATTAGAACTATACACTTTATAAATGCAATTTTACAGCTTAATATTTATTCAGAGTCTTAATTTTTCCAAACTTACTTGAGAAAATGGTGAGTAATGCATTTATTTTCTAGATGATTAACTTTTTACTTGTGATTTGTGTCAAGCTCTTTCAATGGAAATTCAAATTAAAAATGCACAAAACAGCATTTTTAAATGTTATTCGTTAAATAAAGCAAGCTTAAGTGTGTTGAATACATAAAAAAGAAGTTTATCACAAAATTTATCGAAAATGTTATGCATTTAAAACTGGTTTAATAAGCAAAATATTCTCTGTAGCTAGTGAACTGAATTGATGGTTTCAAGATTTTAGAACCAGTAGATCTCACCCTCTCACACTTTTTTTTTAATTCATAGATTGGAAGAGGAAAAATTTTCTTGCTTTTTCAAATTCCAACTTTGTTTCTTAAACTTTGAATGAACTATTCATTGAACTTAACTAGCTGAAGAAACCAAAAAGAAGAAATTAGGCTCTCTGCATCTGCAAAAAAGGCTACTGCTGTCAAAAGCTGGTTTAGCACTTTTGGTCCCAGGTGCTTAACCAGTGATTTCCACCAGTTCAGTGGTCTGACTTTCTTTAAAGCTTGGCAGTAAACACGTACTGCTTAGTATATTTTTTATTTAAATGATAAAGTCAAAATTTATATAATCTAACATAAGTTGTCAATTTCAAACTTAAATTTAAATGTGTTTATTTTAAAAAGAAAACTATTTCATTTAAATCAAAAAACCTGATTTTTTAATTAAAAAAAATAGCATTTTTTATCTATCCCGCAGTACAGTGTATTCATTTAATATCGATCATGGACAGAAAGAGATGGGTTATAAACTGAAGGTTCCACTTGAGTTAGACCTTTAAACGGATAGCAATGGCAGTGCTTTAAAGGGGCTCTAATGTTAGCTTTTTTCTGTAATTCACAACGTTGTTAACAGTGTTCTGGAGTATACCACAGAATGAAGCAGAATTACAGAAAGGTGATGTTAAAAAGATTAGATAAAGGCAGGTCTGTTTCTTGTACTATATAAAGATTTTGCTACAAAGTTAAAATGGTCTCTAAAGAAGACAGAATACACGTGTACTTTGCATCTTTTGGCTTTCCTCTTCACTTCAGAGGGCTTTACCGCCATCTTGGAGCCCAAAACTAGGGAGAAAAGGATGGAGAATAGTGCCATTTTTTGGTCCTAGGCACCTCCCAAAAACCTAAAACCTACAGGAAAAAAAAAAGCCCTACCAAGCGGTAAAAGGCCTAAAAGGAAAGTTTTTCAGGCAAAATGAATTATTTAAAGTAGGGCTGTCAAGCAATTAAAAAAAATTAATTATGATTAAGCGTGCTGCTAAACAATAGAATACCATTTATTTTAAATATTTTTGGATGTTTACTACATTTTCAAATATATTCATTTCAATTACAAACACTGAATACAAAGCGTACAGTCCTCACATTTATTTTTTATTACAAATATTTGCACTGTAAAAACAAATAATTTTTCAATTCACCTCTTACAAGCACTGTAGTGCAATCTCTTTGTCATGAGAGTTGAACTTACAAATGTAGAATTATGTACAAAAAAACTGCATTCAAAAATAAAATAATGTAAAACTTCAGAGCCTACAAGTCCCCTCAGTCCTAATTCTTGGTCAGCCAATCACTCAGACAAACAAGCAGGGTGGATTTGATTTAAATCATGATTTAAATCACTAGTCAGGAAGACTCGATTTAACCATGAATTTCTACATAAAAGTGCATTCTTGTTGGTTGTTATAACCTTACCACATATTCTTCACAACTCAGATATAGATGTAGGTTTCATCTTTAGAACGTACACACTATACATTTTTTAAGGGATTTATTTTGAAAACTTTTCTGATTAGTTTTACGGGTCTATCAGAAAATGAATGCTCATTTGGTTATTTCATTTACCAAAGGCAATTGAAGCAGATATTTATGAAGTCACTGGGAGGTGAACTATCATCAATATTTGGAGAATTTCCTTGCCATGCTCTATCAGGAGGAGAACATCACCAGACAGACATTTACATTGTTTTATTTAACTAAAACAACAATGTTATGTATTCTGGATTTTTTTCTTCAACAGCAAACATATAATATTTTAACAAAACAAGCATATGAATTTCTGAATTTAAACATTCAAGTTTTTTAAAATCAAGTTTGTTTTTGTTAAAATTGTTTTTAAAAAAGAAAAATTAAATCAAGGTCAACATGAGAAACTTAAAATATTGGCTTCTGCAGCTAACTCAATCGTCTTCACCTTCATTTTCCTGTTTGTTCATAATCTGGAAAAGAAAAACAAGCTTTCCTGCTTTTTCAGGTCCCAAACAATTTCTCAGTTTGGAATGATTTAGTCCAAAGGAAGAAAATATTCTTTCTACACCAGCAAAAAAAAGCTACTGCTGTTAAAAGTGAGATGATCACTTCAACAGTCTCTGAATCCAAGTGCTTAAGTGACTTCCACCAAGTCACCAGTGTGACTTGCTTTAAAACATCATCAGCAAACATATTTCTTGAATGGTTCTTATTCCCAAAGTGGGTCTCTTTTACAGCCTGCTGCCATTATAGGTTTGCCCTTCTAGTGAGAGAATGGTATGGTAGCTCTCAAATCAATGAAGGCTACACAGAAAGACCGCAAGACTTCTGGAATATGCTGCTCAAACAGTTTCACTTTTCAGAGTAACAGCCGTGTTAGTCTGTCTTTGCAAAAAGAAAAGGAGTACTTGTGGCACCTTAGAGACTAACCAATTTATTTGAGCATGAGCTTTCGTGAGCTACAGCTCACTTCATCGGATGCATACCGTGGAAACTGCAGTAGACATTATATACACACAGAGACCATGAAACAATACCCCCTCCCACCCCACTGTCCTGCTGGTAATAGCTTATCTAAAGTGATCATCAAGTTGGGCCATTTCCAGCACAAATCCAGGTTTTCTCACCCTCCGCGCCCCCCCCCCCAACTCACTCTCCTGCTGTAGCTCACGAAAGCTCATGCTCAAATAAAAGCAGGAGAGTGAGTTTGTGTGGGGGGGGGGCGGAGGGTGAGAAAACCTGGATTTGTGCTGGAAATGGCCCAACTTGATGATCACTTTAGATAAGCTATTACCAGCAGGACAGTGGGGTGGGAGAGGGTATTGTTTCATGGTCTCTGTGTGTATATAATGTCTACTGCAGTTTCCACGGTATGCATCCGATGAAGTGAGCTGTAGCTCACGAAAGCTCATGCTCAAATAAATTGGTTAGTCTCTAAGGTGCCACAAGTACTCCTTTTCTAGTTTCACTTTTGTTTCTACTGCCTGTACCTCCCTTCTCACATTTATCTCCAGACTTCTTCCCTTTGTCCAGATCAATTCCACCCCCAACAAACTTCTATTCATTGAACTTTTTGAAACTTTTAGAGAGACATAAGGGATTAATTCTGTGTACACAAATTTGCAGAAGGACAATAGGGTTGAGGTCTGTTATTTCTCACCTCTATGTATTATTTATTTATTTATAATATTTTTTGCTGTTAACAAGCATGTTACCTCTGAAGACTCTAATCCACAGTTTGAGAACTAAGCAAAACTAAGCATCTCTGATGGTATTTTCTAGACTGAGCACTGAGTCCCATTGGGTAGATAGAAAAATTAACCTAAATAATCTATACAGAAGCCCCTAGAACCCCATAAGATTGGGTCCCTAATCCATGAACTATTGGAAATCATTTACAAACATTTTCTTAAACATTACATGAATATATTGTCTCATACTATAGAATTAGAATGTATAATCCCTATTCCATGATGAGATATCTTTGAGCTAGAATGTATCTTAATTAAACCTATCTTTAGATAAAATGTTTTTTGAGGAAAAAAATCCGATTTAAATAAAAACTGGATTTTTTTTATTTTTTTTTTTAAAAAATCATTGATTTTATCCACCCTGCAAAAACACTGGTTACAATTTGCAAGAAATAATGCTGCTTGCTTCTTGTTTACAATGTCACCTGAAAGTGAGAATAGGCGTTCACATGACACTGTTGTAGTCGGTGTTGCAAGATATTTACATGCCAGATGCGCTAAAGATTCATATGTCCTTTCAACCACCATTCCAGAGGACATGCTTCCATGCTGATGATGGGCTCTTCTTGATAACGCTCCAAAGCAGTACAGACCAACACATGTTCATTTTCACCATGTGAGTCAGATGCCACCAGCAGAAGGCTGATTTTCTTTTTTGGTGGTTTGGATTCTGTTGTTTCTGCATCAGTGTTGCTCTTTTAAGACTTCTGAAAGCATGCTCCACACCTCGTCCCTCTCAGTTTTTGGACAGCACTTCAGATTCTTAAACCTTTGATCGAATGCTGTAGCTATCTTTAGAAATCTCACATTGGTACCTTCTTTGTGTTTTGTCAAATCTGCTGTGAAAGTGTTCTTAAAATGAACATGTGCTGGTTCATCATCCGAGACTGCTATAATATGAAATATATGCAGAATGTGGATAAAACAAAGCAGGAGACACACAATTCTCCCCCCGTGGAGTACAGTCACAAGTTTAATTTTTTTTTCAACTAACATCAGCAGCATGTCCTCTGGAATGGTGGCCCAAGCATGAAGGGGCATACGAATGTTTTGCATAACTGGCACTTAAATACCTTGCAACGACAACTACAAAAGTGCCATGTGAATGCCTGTTCTCACTTTTTCAGGTCACATTGTAAATAAGAAGCAGGCAGCAGTACCTCCCGTCAATGTAAACAAACTTGTTTGTCTTAGTGATTGGCCAAATAAGAAGTAGGACTGAGTGGACTTATAGGTGCTAAAGTTTTACACTGTTTTGTTTTTGAGTGCAGTTATATAACCAAAAAAAATCTGCATTTGTAAGTTACACTTTCACGATAAAGAGATTGCACTTCAGTACTTGTATGAGGTGAATTGAAAAATCCTATTTCTTTTATCATTTTTAGTGCATATATTTGTAATAAAAAATAATGTAAAGTGAGCCCTGTGCACTTTGTATTCTGTGTTGTAACTGAAATCAATATTGAAAATGTAGAAAAACATCCAAAATATTTAATAAATTTCAATTGGTAGTCTAGCGTTTAACAGTGTGATTAATTTTTTTAATCACAATTAATTTTTTTGAGTTAATCGCGTGAGTTAAGTGTGACAGCCCTAATTTAAGGTTTTTTTAATGCTCTGTAGTCCCAGACAGGAGGAATCCTGGAGACCACCCGTTGAAGCAGGCTGGAAGAATAACCCGGGGTTTTCCCAGAAGTGGAAGTCAAACTTTCTTGTGAACAGCAGTCTTGTCCTGTTTCCTGGAGCTTGAGGGCAAACCTAGATATGATGGAGAACACAAGCACACACTTTCTATACCTTTTGTATCTTTCCTCTGATGGAGCCAAAAATATCAAAAACTATGCTGTTAGTATTTATGAGGCATCCAAAATTTCTTAGATGTTTTATAGACAAAGAATGAAGCCACAGAATCTATGATGAAAGGACTTCATATTTAAGAAGCATGATACATTCTGAGCATGGAACGGAATATAAGCAACATAACTGAACAAAGTGAAGTATGTGTCTATTTTGCTTCCATGATTTTTATTTTACAACATCAATTTTTGTCATCACTTCTCTGTGGAAGGATTAATCTTTACAAGCCTTTTGGAAGAAATGTGTTTTAGTGATGGACTTGAAGGAACAGTGGATCAGGTTAGGGAATGGGTTCAAGGTGTGGTGGCTGGCACAGTAGAAGACATAAAATAGATTGGGACAAGGACATGAAAGTTGTGGCTTAGCTTGAGTAATGGGGACAATGCTTACATATTTCCTATTTTGGAAGGAACAAATCATTACATGCGGATATCTTTTATGCTAAATCTAGCATATTCCATATTTGTTCATTTGCATGATTCTTTTAAAAATTATTACGCAGGCTGAAGAGTAACTGCAGCGTGAAAATCTTTTGGGTTAGAATGATAAGGTGCTGCCTGAAGCTGGATATATCATCATAAGCAATTTACATTTTTCAGGGCTTTGATTTATTACTCTGAGTCCTTGTACTAGATGCTGCTAGTGTAATTAGATGTATAAAATGTGCAACTGCATTAAACATTAATACACAGGATACATGAAAAAATCTTCTGCAATTCATTTATCCTCATGGGCAGAGAATGCAGTCAGCAAGCAACTAGGAATGATTCATTTTAATATACAAAGATGAGTCTTCTAAAATTTTACTATTTTATAAAATAATCAAATAAATATGCAATGCATTACTCCAAATCTACCAAAATATTATTTTACAGTAAGTTTGAAGCCAGAGTACCTAATCAGCAATAGTCTTAATGTGTAAATATACCAACAATAGGGCATAGGGCCAGAAAAATCTCTTGTATGTTAGATCACTGCAATTCAGAAGCCGGGGAATTTGTTCACGTACCCTTAGTCAATTTCTAAGAACCAAATTTTAACCACCACCGAATAGCATGTGCATTACTACATAATTCAAAATACAAAAACGCTATTGTGCTAGCTCAGAGTTATACATATTAGATTAGAATTTAGCACTACATTCGATACGATGGTTGAGGGCAGCACAACTGATATATTCCAGCTGTCTCATGGGACACAGGAACTTCACAGTGTGTTGTTCACTAAGGGTATATCTACACTGCAACATAAGTCCAGGCTCAGACTAGAGCTTTAGCCCAAATCCCTCTTCAATCTACACACAAATCACTCAGACTCGGGCTTGGCCATAGAGTTGTAGAAACCTGCGGGTACTGAGGGTCCAAACCAGGATTCAAGCCCTATTGCTTTGCAGTAACGATGCAGCCACCCTCCTCGCCTGCTACCTCCCCCGCCAACTGGGGCCCTCAAGAGTCCAATAAAAGTATCCCACAATCCCATGGGCCAACTATCTACATCCTCCCTATTCCAAGAATCCTCAAATTGAGGCCAATGAAAACAGAAGCATCCCTCCTTTGTGTATTGCAGCAGCTCAGTGAATCAGCGCTAAGTCTTCCATTGTCTTCTGACCACCGAAATGCAAACACACCATCAGCAGCCTTGTGTTTGCAATGGAGACTTAACAAGACAAGCCTTTGCAGCACACTGCTTCATGGTCACTGGAACAGAGGCAGATTTTGCTGATCCTTTGGTGTGAGGCCAGCAGAATAGTGGACTTCCGTTAGAGTACTAGGAATGACCAGGAATACCAGCAAATAGTGAAGAAGCTGGCAACGCTGCAAATATACCAGACTGGTGACCAGTGCAGAGATCTGATTAAGCACCTCAAGACTGAGTACAGGAACCAGAAACACACCTCAGACAACTTGCTGACTTCCTCATTTTAGGAGGAACTTGACTGGGTTCTGGGCACTGTGCTGGTCAGCTGGGATGGTGCCCTGCTGGCCTCAGAACCCAGCATGGGGAGTGATGGGAGCCAGCGGCAGGCACAGACTGAAGCCAACAAAGTGACTCAGTTGCTGAAACCCATCCCACAGGAGGCTCCGCTGCAGGAGCAGCACATTCTGGGGCCTAGTTCTGCCACCCTTACATTGAACAGTACCGTCACAATGCAAGTACTTCCATGGATTCCACGAGGGCTGCTTGCAGAATGAGTTACTACTTAACCATGAGTAAGAGTGACATATTCATGCTTTTAATGTGTGTTGGGCTCTAGTGAGACAAAGTAGTTTTATGTGCACTGAGAATCATTCCCAGTTTCCAAAGAAATTATTTTAAGAAGTTTAGAGAAGTCATTGTATTTACCTGCCCAGAATGAAAAAGGGATTGATTTAGATTTGTCTTTTTTTTTTGGGGGGTATAATGTTAATAATTTACTTAAATTCTGCAACCTGAAATTTCAGTCCCAGTTAGACAGAAGAGGAACACAGATAGAACTGGAATTTAAGAGCTCTAGGTCTCTTACTAACTACAACAATACTATCAGCCCACATGCAGTCACACAAAACTACTTCTCAGTCACACGCAAAATCCTTTGCAAAAGCTCTTATTGTACACATATGTGCCAGCCAGGTCCTTCAACCCTTGAAATGCAGCACTTCAGGAACAAGTGAAATGCTTTACAGGGTGCTACTTGTATCTTGGGGGTCAGGGAGAGGAAGGAGGAGCGCAAGTTACTGAGCAAATCCACATCAGAGACAGGAGTGGGTGAAGGCTTGCAGGCCCTATTCGGCTCTGAACTATAATCTCTATACTTTATTGGGGATCATGACCCACAAATTAAGAACTGTAGTACTAATGTATTATGTTAGCTGTAACATTTCATTTTGCACTCCCATACAGTAACATTATTGTAGCATAAAATTATAATCATTAGAAAATCAGCTATCTACAGCTCCTAAAAACAAGTGAAACATTTTTGGTTTCTACTGTTATTTATAAAATTAAAAAAATGCAAAGAGTCTGCAAGCTATATGGAATTGTACTATATATCCTAAGGGTGTATTAATTCTCTTAATTCCAGAATGCCATCACAACTCACACATCATTAATCCTATTAAAACATTTTGTCTTCAAACTATGTAAGTCATTAGGATACTGACACAGCAAGTCTTGAAAGACTGCAAGGTATTCATTCCACATTAGAGGAATTTTAACTCCCCATGTTGGTATCTGAGATATGAACTCCTCCCACAACTCTGTTTCATTAAAAATGACAGTAAGTTACATTTATAATGTGCACCAAGGAGGTTTAAATAGTTAAGTTTACTGATACTTCAGGATTCTTTTTGCTTTCAATCTTTTTGCAATTACTATTCCTGACAGTCTCAAAAAAGCAAGTAGGCATTACGCTTTTCAGTGGCTTTGACATTCCTTAAGTCAATACAAAACCAAATTCTCTGTGTTATTGTGAGCTGCATCACTTTGTGATTCTTTTATTACTTCTAATTCAAATATACTCTCCCGCGTTCACTGTACTGTCTCCCACATATTGACTGGGATAAAGAATTCTCCTTTCTGTACATCACTACTTGAACTGATCTGGATGCACTGCTCAACAGGATTGATCTTCCCAGGTGTAGTTGTGAAGACATCTCCAGAACTGCTAATCGAATTCCTGGCCTACTTTACCTGCATGATAGGTAGGTTTTCTCCCAGAAGCACAAGAGTATTGGATCCAGTGCCTGGTAGCAGAGGCCCTAAGTCTATTTCTTGAGTCTCAATATGAAAAAAAAAAAAAACAACACTTCTCTACTGTTCCAGCATTTTAATAAATTCGTGTGGTACATCTGGGTACCCTGTCTTTTCCTGATTAATAGTATTAGATAGTTTATTTTGTCTTCCGGGCATGACGCTTTGAATTGCTTCTGTCTTGTATTCCTTCATGCTTTACTTAGCCATTATCACATCCATTCCTCCTTCTAGCAAAACTGAAATGATGGTGGTGCAAATCAAGTTAACTAATTGTAATACACATTCTCTCAAGATGTCATCAAAAAATCCTTCAGAGTGGCAGCTAAACACTGGTGAAATCCTAACCTTACAATTGAAGTAAATGGCAAAAAAAGGGAGTTTTGCCATTGATTTCAGTGGGTCAGGATTGGAATTCCCACTTGATTTCTAAATATAAATATTCCCTTCCCTCAACCTCACCCAACCCCATCTTCAACTTAGCCTAAAATAGCAATAAAACAAGCTGAAGCTGGATTTTTATATTTCCAATTTTCCATCCATTTCATTTGGGCCCTTTGTTGTATTGCTCCCTCTACCTCCAACTTCCTTAGTATCTTTGCAAATCAAAATAGCCACGTCAGCCTGAAATAGATATGATTATTTCTACAGCACAGCTAAACAGAGATGCTAGATGATTTTTTTCATTTTCACTGAGCTTAGTCAAATGTACGAATTAAAAAAAAAAGAACAATATACTTGATTACATACAGAAACAATGCAGAGATTCATACTTACAGGCTGAGGCTGTTCTGCAATACAGCAGTTGAAACACAACCAGAACTCACTCATTGTTTACAGTCTGACGTGTGAACACAGAGGATAAGAGCAAGCAGCAAAATTCCAAATCTCTGCTATAGAGCCTCCACGTAGAAAGTTCCTTAGCTCAACTACTGTGTAACGGACCGAAAGTGGAAAAGGTTTTTCTTCTGTTGTGAGCTTTTCCCAATGGCAGTTAAGTCCTGGGATAATCAAGTTTGTGGCAAAGATGTAAAAGAGACTTCTCTCCGAATGCGTTAGTCCAAGCACCAAAGAAGCATGTATAAATGGTCTCTTGGTCCTTATTCTAAAGGCAATAACCTGAAAGAGAAAAGTGTGTCACGTCAGTAAGAAAGAAAACAGGTCTTTTTAAACTGACAGATTTCAGAATATACAGCCGAGAGGCCCTAACAAATATTTAAACCATGAATCATATATATGAACCCAAAAGATGCACACTTATTTCAATCACATTTTTTTTCTACAGACACACCACTAAAAATTGTGTAAGGCAGAGCCTCAAGTAGTACAAGGATTGCATGACTTCTTGTAATAAAATTACAGATAACGTAACCAGAATCTACACTTAGGAATAGTCCTGACTCGGAGAATGTTACATTAGCCATCTTTTTTCTTTTGGCTGCCCATTCTCCCTTCCAAGCCCCTTAAGCAAAAAATAAATAAATAAATAAATAAATAAATAAATAAAGGAAGTTCCGATCAGAGTCAAAGGAGAAAAGGACAAAACTTCAGAGGGATATCTACCTGCTGACATCTCCTCCCACCAGCTTTTAAAATAAATAAAATAAAATAAAAGCAATATTCAATAAAAGCAATGATTTGTTCCAAGCACACTCAGATTAGGCCCAGTTACAGCCAGTTAAGATGCTGGGGGTGCAAATTTTAAGTATGTTGTAACTGGTTGCCCTGACAGTTGTTTTTGTAATGCTGATGGGGACCTTGCTATCCAAGTCACCCTTTTCTAATTCAGAAAAAAAAAAGTTACCAATAAACTGAAGCTAATAAGGCACAAATTCCGTCAACACAAATACTTTTCTTTCCCTCCCCTCTACCCTGATGCTCCATATACAATTCCATTCATAATGGGAAAAAACGTGTGAAATGTGGGGCTGTCTTCTTAAAACACAAACTCCTAGTGTGGAACAACTGACACATTAAATTCCAGCCATTCTTTTGCTGAACTATAGAGTGGGTTTTTTTTTTATTTTTGTTTAACCTTTAACCTGAAGTCTCCATCCTTTGCCCCCCAAGTAATTCCCTGGTGATTTTACTGTGGTCATTCCATTCACAATCTGTCTTATCCTTATTTTGTATATAAATGGAAAATTAAATGATTATAAAATTTATAAAGTTACACAATTATTTTTTTTAAATTTAAACACTGACTATATAAATGGTTTAATCCATTTATGGAAATCTAACATGCAAACTGCTGTACATTACTATTTAAACTACTGCATTACCTAGAGATTTCAAATAAATTTGGGACTCATTGGGCTAGACAAAGTACAAAGAAAGAAAGGAGATTCTATCCTGATGAACTGACGGTCTAAATTTATGCATTCCAATTTTGCAAGGAACTTAGATGTCACGAAATTTGTCTCCAGCAAAGGTAACTAGATATTTGTGTTCATGTACAGGAATGTCATTCTAAGGAACAGAAACTATAGTAATAAGCAGTAGTAGAAGTAGAAATCATTTCTTGGCGGTACTGCACTCATGGGAGGGACACAAGGGGGGGCATGTGACCTCCCATATGACTCCTCCCTGCCCCTCCCCAGCCCAGGACCCCCACACTCTCCCCGTCCCCTCTGACATCCCCCTTTGATACAAACATCAACATGCTTAACTACTCACTTTCCCCCCAAATATGTAGTATTTCAGTCTGTTTATAGGAATATGGGAGTTGGGTGAGGAGCCATTTCAGCACATGTATGATTTATTAAAAGACAAATTTTAAGTAGAACTGTACCCTAAACTGCATTATGTTATTCACAGGCACCAACTCTGTGGGTTCTCTGGGGCTGGAGCACCCATGGGGAAATTAGCGGGTGCTCCGCCCCCACCAACAGCCGAACTCCCCCTGATGATGGGACAGAGGGGGCATAGTGAGGACGTGGTGTGCTCAGGGGAGGAGGTGGAGAAGAGGCAGGGCAGGGGTGGATACTTGGGAGAAGGGGGTGGAATAGGGGCAGGAAGGGGGTGGAGCTAGGGTGGGAAAAGGCGGGATGGGGTGGAGACTTTGGGGAAGGGGTAGAATGGGGGTGGAGTGAGCCAGGAGCAGGAAGAGGCAGAAGGGAGGGGTCGAGCACCCACCAGACAGAGGGGAAGTCAGTGCCTATAATGGTATTGTACCCAAACATCGCATTTCAATGCGGGATTCAACTTCCTTTAAAGGAACAGACTCCTGAAACTCCTACCAGTCCACAAAAAAGGACCATAGTCATGCAAATAATCCCATTGTCTTCAATGGGATTGATCAAATGATTAAGGGTTTACAGGATTAGGTTCCAAGTTTGTAAACTGTTCTGGATGAAACTGACAATGCCTTAGCTGTCAGATCAGAAGAAGCTGCATTCAAATAAAGGTGGAGAGATGTGTGATAAGTCTTAGCTCCGTTGCTAAGATGAGGAACACATTTTCAGCGAAGTTCTTGGCAGATTCCTGAGGCAGCTGGCTGGTTTAAGGCTGTCAGTGTCCGGCATTATAATCTTCACTTATAGTTCTCTCACCCACAAAGCTGGAAAGTGGAGCATTTGTTTTCATTGTTTTGCTGCTCCAGTTCCAGTTCACAAAATGCATGTTAGACTAGTTTGGCTGCAAGAAGAATTCTAGGTACACTGGGGACAACACCTGATTCCCATCAGGCTGCAGAACTGGGCTGACATCAGACTCCAAACATCCTCTGGTCAGTGCAAGCAGAGGCATTCCTCTAATGATTTGGACTTGATGTGATGCAGTATGGATGTCATGGATAATTCAGACCAATGGGGAGAAACAGAATAAAAACACGGTTTAAACACCTTCCATCCCCCCATCCCTCCCCTCTTGAGGACTCCTGACCAATTTAACTGCACAGTACATATGCTAACAAACTTAAACAAAGCCTTTGTTTAAGTTTGTTAGCATATGTATTGTGCTGTTAAATCCATGTAAAGAATGAATGTCCTCCCTAGTGCAGCCCCTCTCCCCAGAGGGGCAGGGGCTAGCCCCAAGTCTTTCTGGTACCCCACACCTGCTAAAAATCTCTTGCTGGTACTGTGTACTGGAGGTTACCACCCGACTTGCACCCCTGGTAATAACACTAATTTCTATATTTTTGATTTGAAGAAACTACTAACAAAATTGACAGCCCCTGTACTTGACGATGGGCTTGACTACACTTGAAATGCTACAGCGGCACAGCTGTAAGCCACCTCCCTGAGAGGTTGGAGCTAGGTTAATGGAAGAATTCTTCTGTCGCCCTAGCACGGTCTACACTAGGGGTTAGGTGGGCTTAACTACATTTCTCAAAGGTATGGATTTTCACATCCCCGAGCAACATAGCTCAGTCAACCTAACTTTTTAGTATAGACCAGACCTACATTTAGCAACCCCAGAATTAGGATAAAATGGAAAAGGTATTCTACCAGCCCTTCTGGAAAAAGGGGTAAACAGTGAGGTGGCAAAATTTGCAGATGATACAAAATGACTAAAGATAGTTAAGACCCAGGCAGGATGCGAAGAGCTACAAAAGGATCTCTCAAAACTGGGTGACTGGGCAACAAAATGGCAGATGAAATTGCATGTTGATAAATGCAAAGTAATGCACATTGGAAAGCATAATCCCAACTATGCATATAAAATGATGGGGTCTAAATTAGCTGTTACCACCCAAGAAAGATCTTGGAATCCATGTGGATAGTTCTCTGAAAACATCCACTGAATGTGCAGCAGCAGTTAAAAAAGCAAATAGAACGCTGGGAATAATTAAGAAAGGGACAGATAATAGGACAGAAAATATCATGTTGCCTCTATATAAATCCATGGTAAGCCCACATCTTGAATACCGTGTGTAGATGTGGTCGCCTCATCTCAAAAAAGGTATATTGGAATTGGAAATGGTTCAGCAAAGGGCAACAAAAATTATTAGGGGTATGGAATGGCTTCCGTATGAGGAGAGATTAATAAGACTCGGACTTTTCAGCTTGGAAAAGAGACAGCTAAAGGGAGATATGATTGAGGTCTATAAAATCATGACTGGTATAGAGAAAGTGAATAAGGAATTGTTGTTTACTACTTCTCATAGTACAAGAACTAGGGGTCACCTAATGAAATTAATAGGCAGCAGGTTTAAAACAAATAAAAGGAAGTATTTCTTCACACAATGCACAGTCAACCTATGGAACTCCTTGTCAGAGGATGTTGTGAAGGCCAAGACCATAACAGGGTTCAAAAAAGAACTAGATAAATTAATGGAGGATAGGCCCATCAATGGCTATTAGTCAGGATGACCAAGAATGGTGTCCCTAGCCTCTGTTTGCCAGAAGCTGAGAATGAGCGACAGGGGATGGATCATTTGATGATTACCTGTTCTGTTCATTCCCTCGGGGGCACCTGGCACTGGCCACTGTCAGAAGACAGGATACTGGGCTAGATGGACCTTCTTATGTACTTATGTTCCCTCAATCCACTGCCAACACTATGGACAATAAGCAATTTTGCTTTTTTTAAAAAATAAAAATAAAAAAACTTGTAAATCTTTTAGCAGACTAAGGGATTTCAAAAGGAGGAACTGAGGCAGTGCAAACATGGAATATTTTCACTAGAGAAAAAATGCTTCTTAAGAAAACAAACACCATTCTGCCTCAAGATATTACATTATGCTAGAACAACAACAATGAAGTCCAGATGTGCATTAGCTGTTTTGATCTCTCAAGGAGACATAATCAAGACACTAAGTTACAGATCTACAAATACAGCCAGGTGAATGTGGATCAACTACCAACTAGTCAAGAAACAGCAAGTTTCCATGACAGCTGGCTGCCCCCAAAACAAAGAAATAAAAGAAATTAGTTCATAAGCCTTCACTGCAGAGTTGACTTTATGCATTCCCCAGAATTGTCATTGTTGCTGATCTGAAGAAATGTTTGTTCTACCATTATTTTATGCACTGATGCAAATGGAAGAATTAACAGAATGACTCAAGTACTTAGGCTGTATAATATAAATGACAGTAAAATTTCACTAGATTAAAATTTTAAAAATACCAAAAGACTTCAATGAAGCAGTTTTTTAAAAGTCAACTCCAAGTACACTCACGGCACACTCAGACCTTTTAGATTGGGATTTTCAAAAGTTCACGGCATGGGCCTAACTCTGCTCCCCTTGGAGTCAATAGTAAAACTTCCATTGACTTCAATGTGAACAGAATTAGGCCAGCACAGAGAAATTTTGAAAATTCCACCCTCAGTTTGTTCTCATAACTCTAATCCCAGGAAGCATCCCACTTTGTTTCCAGAATTCTTCATATCCAGTACTGCCACAATTTTTTTTTTTTTTTTGCAACCAGAATATGGTTAATTTGTTAGGTATGGCACTTCTGACTCTTGTTTAGCTCTGTGACAGTACCCAGCAAACATCTACAATTAAAGCTTAATGCTGTATACTGTTTAGAAGCTGGGATTCCAAGTTGCTCAGAGGTGAAGCAAGGCATTGGTTTCTAGCTCTTGCAACTCAGATGATACTAACTACTAAGACTATGTTAGAACTGAAATGGGAAAAGCTAGCTGATAATCTGTGACAATATTACAAGGCCTGATGTATCATTACCTACTAGAGCAGAGGTCTCAAACACACAGCCCGCAGAGTTATTTCCTGTATCCCGCTATAGCTCCCCTCAACCCCCGCCCTCTGCCCCCCCGCCACCGCCCCCCCCGAGTGCACCACGTCCCCGCTCCTCCGCCTACCTCCCAGCACCTCCCGCTTAGGGCTTTCCAAGAGGGAGGGAGGGAGGAGGCAGAGAAAGGGCTGGGCCGGGGCAGGGATTTGGGGAAGGAGTTGGAATGGGGGTGGGGAAAGGGTGGGAAGAGGCAGGGCAGGGGCAGGGCCTCATGGAAGGGGTGGAGTGGGGGCAGAGTCAGGGGAAGAGTGTGTGTGTGTGTGTGTGGGGGGGGCTTTTGTATCTTTGTATGAAAAGGTGTAACTGATGCGGCCCTCGGGTCAATGTACTAGTTCTCATGTGGCCCTCGTGGTGATTTGAGTTTAAGATCCCTTTACTAGACCTAGAAATAAATACCCTGTGGAACTGTATTGTTGGGTTTCCCTTTTCCCTAGCAATGGTATAACATTCATCTGTATCCCTGGAAGCTCCAAGTATCAGACCATAGAGTGTCACTACTCCCTCAGTCTAACAGAGCTTTTCTGGCACAGGTCCAGAACTGAATATATTAAGTTCCTGTTATTACAGTGGTTCAATTTTCAATCCCTGGTTAAATCTAAACCCACACATATAGGGAAATTCTTCCGCAGCTCATAGTCTTATTTGCATGCTAATACCTAGAATGCTCTTCCAACTTTTTGCAGGTTGAAGTGCTACAGTCAGTTGAAGGCCTGGGAACAATCCACAAAGCTTGGACATGCTTGCGTTCGTCTGAAATTCTGTTCTGGGTTGCAAAGCTTGTGAAATTCTGTTCTGGGTTGCAAAGCTTGTGAAATTCGCTCCTCTCACCCCCAAATCCAAACATTTATTTTTGTCTGCAAACAAAACCCACTAAACAATTGAACCTCAAAGTATAAGTTACACTACAGTGAGCCTACAAAGACCATCATTCTTGTATAGCATATAACAGTGCCAAGAACCCCTTTTTTTCTGCTTCCTCTCCACGTGAGAAGAACTTTTCCTTTCTTTTCCCTTTAGAAATAATTTCTATGTCTTGAAACAACTGAATGTTGTATGTTGAATGTTGTACCATTTTAATTATCTCATTTTTAAAATTAGGTTACCAGAAAATAAATAAAGTAAATAAAGATGGCTATTTGTTAAAAGCTGGAATTTTATACGCACTGCCCTGTAAAACAAATGACTTTTATTGTGGTTTGATTATTATGTAGGGCAAGGCACAAAGAGCCTGTGTAAAATGGAAAAAATTCAATTAAGCAGGTGGCAAAAGAGACATCAACCAGATTCTAGCTAGCAATAATGATATACTCCGCAGAGTCCTCTTAACTTCCTCTGGAACCCTGTTTAAGAACTAATTCAAACAAGGAAAGTAAGTTGTTCTTTTGTTGATTATTGGTTTAAATATGAAGGGTACTGATTATCCCTACAGCTACCAATCAGGTAATTATATAAATCATGATCTCATGTGAAAGTACCTAGGCCTGATCCTGTGAGGTGCCAAGCACCCTAAAAGTAACATGCTTAATGGGGATTTAGACACTCAGCACCTCACAGGTAGCGCTCTGCACTTTCACAGCATCAAGCCCTTAATGCGGTATTGTGAGAGTAGCAAACCACATTACATATTGCTGCATTTGTCTGTCTAGACCTCCCAGATTACTGGGGCCCCACTAGCTTATCCTCTTAAACAAGACTGAAGCATGCAGTTCAAGATGACTGCTTTAAAAAAAAAAAACACCTAAATTTTTGTTCTTACATAATTTCCCAGTGCTGTTCTAGTTGAGCAGCTGGGTAATGAAACTCCAAATGAGACAGACTATATCCTCATCTTGCCCCCACTACCAACTTAACAAGAGCCTTACTAAAGGAACACCATACACTTTATTACTATAGCCCACTAACGTCTTTTGTAAGGTTTAGTTGAAGAATACAACTGAGGGTTAAAGAGAACATATAAAACAGTGTCACACAAACTGTCTCTCAATCAGGATTAAAAGTATCGTACTTAAACTTTATTTTGCCTTTTGTGGTGAATTTAATTAAACAGTACTAAGGGATGAGGATCCCTAGATATACAGATCTATTTTGTTTTTCACAAATTGAAGTACTAAGGAGATTTTCACTGTTTCAAAGTGAGTTCTATGGCTGATCAAATGCAAAAGTGAAACTACGACTCAGAATTGTTACACTGCAATCTTAAATTTAAACTGCAGAAATAAAATGTCACAGACAATTAGTGGGTAGAGCAAGGTGTGGCAATTAGGAGTATGAGCAGAGGTTTAACTTATTAAAACAGTATTATTAACTTTACTGAACTTTGATAAACCTTGAGAAAGAAATTTTAAAAGAAAAAAGTTCTCCTTTCAGGCTCTCCAGGACTCTTCATAGAAAGGGGGCTAATCAGTGTTAATCTTAAATTACCTGAATAGGAATACAATATATGCTGACAGTGGGAGGGGAGGGTTTGAAGAAAGCAAGTTGTTCTGTAATTACAGTGTAAGAACTGCCTCCTCACTTTAAAACACTTTAATAGGCTCCCTTCATGGGTCAATCTTCCTTACCCTCTGGCTGTATTTTCTTCGCTGAAGCTTCAAACAGGAAGTGTGGTAATCGGGCTATTTGATGATTGCTAGCAGCAGATACAAAGCGCAGTAAACCACAGGAAGAAAAATTAAATTCAGATAGGATATTAGCACCTGCAGTAACTAGCCTCCCCTGATACCAAGGCCCACAATGTTATTTTAAAAGAACATTTACATATCTACGAAGTTGTCAACAATATTATTTTATACTTAAGTCGTTTATGGGACAATGAATTTGTTAACAATTAAGTTCATGCTCAGGTTGCACAAAGATACAGTCATTGGAAAGGAAGCTCCATTTTAAATATTTGTGTTCTTGTCATGTCTACACTATCCATCCCATCTGGGTACTGGTGGGTTTGGAAGTCAAAGTTGTTTGATAACCGCAATGAGGACTACTCAGCAAGGAAGCTGGGAAGTCTGCCAACTGGGGGTGCCTGACCAATCTGCTTAAATCAAACGTGTTGCTTTTGATAAGTAAATATCATGAAGTAAAAGGCATGCTATGCTACGCTGTTAGGTCATTTAAAGACCCTCTGCACCCACCCAAAAATATTAGCATTCCCCAAGAGCTCTAATCTGGTCACTTGTTTGCAAGATTATATTCATTTTATCACAGCTCATTGTCTACTACAACCTTATTTCAAAAGCAAAATTAAATTTACCATTTTCCCAAATAGTTTCCAAGTACACAAAATCAGGGCTGAAGGTGGGCAACAAGAGGGGCAGAAGAGGCAATGAAGGTCAACCGCAATGACCTGCAAACTTACACACTAGACCAGAAGAACCACCTCCTCCAGCTGACCAGAGACTCTCTGGAGGGAGCAGGAGATGATGGCTCAATGCCCTTCCCCCTGCAGACCCCATTAGTATCTTGAGATGCTTTAAATCACTCAAAACACTTTCATGACTCTCCTGATTGGACAGTTGTTTTGGGGGGTTAATCCTCACATGTAGTAACTCTCCCACTCAACTCATGATCTCTGAAGGAGAAGATGAAATGGGAAGTAAGGAAGAAGGGCATGATTGTATCAAGGACAGATAGGAAGAAGGAACACAAAAGGAGAGGTTGGAGGGGAGGAGAGAAGAAAAAAAAGAGGAGGACTTAAGAATAGCTAGACAGAGGGACTTCTGGAGACAGTTTATATATTAAAGAATGGAAGTAATAAGCCATGTGCCACTTACTGCCCTAGCCAATTTACTTGTACCATGAGTGCCGACCTCACACTCTGTCTTTTCAGTCAAGCTTTTCAGGGCAGGACTGTCTTCCTACATAGCTGTACAGCACTCAGCACATAGAGCCCTACTTGCAATAACAATGCTCTTATAAAAACACACACATTTTTTGCTTAGACCGCTACTGACATTATTTGGTGCAAGAGTCTGAGCAAAACCTAGAAGTAAATTCTAGGAACATAATTCCTCCATCTGGAAGTCTGAATGCAAGAGAATACTACCAGACCAACACAGAACATTAACAACATTACTTCTTTCAGTGTGTTCATGCACTTAGGACGGAAGAATCCAATGCACCTCTACAGACTAGGGACCGAATGGCTAGGCAGCAGTTCTGCAGAGAAGGACCTAGGGGTGACAGTGGACGAGAAGCTGGATATGAGTCAATAGTGTGCCCTTGTTGCCAAGAAGGCCAATGGCATTTTGGGGTGTATAAGTAGGGGCATTGCCAGCAGATCGAGGGATGTGATCGTTCCCCTCTATTCGACATTGGTGAGGCCTCATCTGGAGTACTGTGTCCAGTTTTGGGGCCCACACTACAAGAAGGATGTGGAAAAACTGGAGAGAGTCCAGCGAAGGGCAACAAAAATTATTAGGGGTCTGGAACACATGACTTATGAGGAGAGGCTGAGGGAACTGGGATTGTTTAGTCTGCAGAAGAGAAGAATGAGGGGGGGATTTGATAGCTGCTTTCAACTACCTGAGAGGTGGTTCCAAAGAGGATGGATCTAGACTATTCTCAGTGATAGCAGATGATAGGACAAGGAGTAATGGTCTCAAGTTGCAGTGGGGGAGATTTAGGTTGGATATTAGGAAAAACTTTTTCACTAGGAGGGTGTGAAACACTGGAATGCGTTACCTAGGGAGGTGGTGGAATCCTCTTCCTTAGAAGTTTTCAAGGTCAGGCTTGACAAAGCTCTGGCTGGGATGATTTAGTTGGGGATTGGTCCTGCTCTGGGCAGGGGGTTGGACTAGATGACCTCCAGAGGTCCCTTCCAACTCTGATATTCTATGATTCAACAAGGTGTTCCCTGGCAATCTTCAAAACCCACAGTATAAATTAAGAGGCAGCAGCCTCACAGAAATGTCCAATATTGATTTTATGAAAGATTAAGAATTCATCAGATCTCATTAATGCTACTTTTGTCCTTGGGGTACCCGGAATACCCTTAGCTCTGAAGAATTCTGAAATATTCTATTCTACTGTTCTATGCCAGGAGGGAGCCCCATATTCACCCCCACAACAACATGCCACATTCTGCAGCTCAAATACTTATTTTTTAAAACAAGGTCCTCCCACATTTCACCTCAGAACACAAGTCCTCCTCATTTTATTGAAATAAAAGTTAAAACTTATTTGTAATTCTAAAGTGTGTGGGGAGAGGGGGAGTGGGGGGGGGGCGTTAAATCTTCTCTCACAATGAGGGTTGCTGGTAACAAATGCAGAATCTCCTTACAAAGATTCGCAAAAAGAAAAGGAGTACTTGTGGCACCTTAGAGACTAACCAATTTATTTGAGCATGAGCTTTCGTGAGCTACAGCTCACTTCATCGGATGCATACCATGGAAACTGCAACAATCTGCTGCAGTTTCCACGGTATGCATCCGATGAAGTGAGCTGTAGCTCACGAAAGCTCATGCTCAAATAAATTGGTTAGTCTCTAAGGTGCCACAAGTACTCCTTTTCTTTTTGCGAATACAGACTAACACGGCTGTTACTCTGAAACCTTACAAAGATTACAGCTCCTCGTCCAAACAGGTGCTTTTAGATTCCCCAACTTTAAACTTTACCATCAGACAGTAACTCTAAGCCAAGCAATAGAGTGGCTCAATTCCTCATGCTGTAGAGTGGCTTCAGCTGAAAGCAGAATTGATTGATCCTTTAACCCTTTCCAATGTGCTTCATTCATACTATCATCAATTCCCTAAAGAACAATTACCAGCTACTGTGGTAGCCAGAAATACTTCATGTACAATGTCTACTAAATTTAAAAATCACCGCTTTCTACATACCAAGGCCTCTCTCTGGGGTAACTCAAAACTCTGTGTAGCAGGCAACCCCATCATCTGGCCAGATTGGATTAGGAAGGGGACTTTGACCATCAGTCCATCTATTGGAAATTATACCTTCATCCCTTTTACAATATTAAAAGAAAGATTAGTTTACAGTGTGGGAGGAGGGTCTGGGCTGAGCCTGGAGCAGGGGATTGGGGTGTAGGAGGGAGCGAGGGGTGCAAGCTCTGGGAGGGTGTTTGGGAGCAGGAGGGGGCTCCGGGCTGGGGCAGAGTGTTGGAGTGCAGACGGAATACAGAGTGCTGGTTCTGGGAGGGGTGGGGGTCATGGGGTCAGGGCTGGGGTTTGGGGTGCAGGAGGGGGTATGGGTGCTGGCTCTTCGATGGGACTCAGGGCTGGGGATTGGGGTTCAGGAGGTTCGGGGTGTAGGAGGGGGAATGGGGTGCTGGCTCCAAGATGGGGCTCAGGTGAGGTATCCCACCGGCTGGCACTTATTGTGGGCGGCTCCCGGTTGGTGGCACAGCGAGGCTAAGGCAGGTTTCCTGCCTGCTCCACACCACTCCCAGAAGGAGCCAATGCGATTCTGCAGCCCCTGGGCAGTGAGGAGGGGCACGTGGCTCTGCACGCTGTCCCTCTCTACAGGCACTGCCCCCAAAGCTCTCATTGGCCACAGTTCCCCGTTCCCGGCCAATGGGAGCTGCGCTGGCAGTGCTTGCAGGCTGGAGCAGCGCTTGGAGATCTCTTACCCCTCCCCCCGGGGGCATGCTGGCCGCTTCTGGGAGCGGTGTGGGGCCGCGGCAGGCTGGAAGCCTGCCTTACCAGCACCCCCGCTATGCTGCTGGAGATCGCAATCAACTGGGAGAGTCCTCAGGATTGACCTGTCGATCGCAATTGACAGGTTGGTGACCACCGGTCTAGAGACTAAGGAGTAGCAACATATCCAGCTTAAACATACCATCTCTCATCTGTTTAGCCCTAATGCCTGAGCTACTCCTGACCCACCTGGACTGCTTTCATTTCTCCAAATATTACCCAGATTGCTAAAACCGATGGCAACACTATATGCACATTTGGCCAGCAAATTTGAATTAAATACAGATTTTCTAAAAAAGAAATGGGAGGAGGAACGAGACCAATATTCTCTGCTAACTGGTGGAAACAAATTTTAGCCAGTGTTCCAAACTGTTCCTTGAACCTCCATTTATGATTAATTAAGTGGAAAATCATATGGAGGAGGCATTTGACCCCTCTTCGAACTCAAACAGGTGCCACTAAGTCAGACAAATGTTGGGACTGTGATTCAACAGGTGCTAATTTAACCCATATGCTGTGGGAATACTCCTATACCTCTATGTTTTGGCAAAGCTTAATTGCAGTGTCAACTTTTGCCTACCAAATAAAATTGTGTTACAAGCTAAACATGTAATTTTAAATTTAATGGATATGAATTGGAAGCTGAATAAATCTGAAAAACTTTGGCTAAGCAGACCACTAATAATTGCTGAAAGACTGCTACTACAAAAATGGTAATCCAAACAGTGACCACTATGGAAAGAAAACCCAAGCAAAATTCTCATAGATATGGGATGCTTTCCTGGAAGAATCTGAATGAGCCTATTAAATGCCAGAGCCTCCCCCCACTTACTTCCTCCCCATCTCTATGCCCACTTCCTTCCCTCTCCATCTCTAAACCCCTCTTCTGAACTTTGCTTCTGTTCTTTATTTTATCTTAATAGTTTTTCTTGAACTAGTTGGATTTTTATAAACCAATTTGTTTGTCTGAAAATTGTGTAACACAAAACATGGATTTATATTTTAACCATTTCATATGACATACATAATTAAACGTTTCACATATAGCTACAGTTAGGTGGCAGATGGTTAATATATTATGAGAAGTTTATGTACAGTTTGTTATATTTTCTGTATTTATATTTTAAAATATTTAATAAAAAAGTTAGTAAAAAAATCTTCTCCCCCAATGTTTTTCACTCTGAAACTGACACTACACCTACATACTTTCCTCTTGCTGCTCAGCTGATAGATAGTTGTTAAGGTGTACTAAGTAATGTGCCTATTTTTGGAGGGAGACTAAGGTTTGCTGCTCTTTTGATCGATATCTAGCAATCCAATTATGCAGCTACATACTAAATCTCAACTTGTCTTCTCAAATCTATAAATTTACTTAAGACTGTCCCCACACCCCATTACAGTACACTTTGGACAACAAAGGGGAATGTCACTCATCATCACTTGAACTTTGTTTATCAGTACAGGACAGAACATTCCATACCTTCGTCAAAACCAAAGATTTTCCAAAGGCCATAAATTTTTCTGAGAACTATGACGGGAGGCAATAAGGATATTTACTGGAGCTGTTCTGAATGCCAAGTTCTCCACTCAGACGCAGAACCCCCATTGAAGTTAGCAGGAGTTTTATGCATGTATCTATGGGACTTTGACTCCTAAAAGGTAATTAGCACTACATTAAAACAAAATCTGCAAATCATTTACTCTCTCAGATCCTGAGGAACCTGAGTTGCAAGTTACTCTGCTGGATCACATGAAAACACATTCACCATGAACAAAGGTTTTAAGAGCCCTAAACCCTCCCCTTCACTTCCTTATAACATTCTCATAATAGCTTTTTGCTTGAAATTTCTTAAATTTAGTCTCAACCCAGGAATGAAAAATTTGGGAAAGAGATTCAGCTAAGTTTAGATTACCTTTAAAATTTTTCTGCCCTTAGGAATTTTTCTGCCCAATTTAGGACCCAATTGTGCAACCATTTCCACGTTCTCCCCTTTATCCATATGAGTAAGGTTAAACATGAGCGTATTTGCAGTATCACACCTTTTGTCTGTTGGTGGTTTTTGTTTTGACAGATATGACTTATGTTCCTTAGGTGGATTTCAGGATTCACTAGTAAGTTGGGTGAGAAAGTGTTTGTGGATGGGGAGTACTGATTATCTATAGCCAATTCTTAGTTTTGTACTCAAAATTTCAAAGGAATACTTAGACTTTCACAGACATTTGTGTACTTTGAAAACACTTTGATCTTCAAATTTGCCAGGGATTTAGCCCTTCATGGCTAGTTATTCTGAACATGTTTGAAACTTTTTGGCTCAAAAGCAAATGATGTAAAATGGTGCAGTGGATATGCACATAATAGTACTTTTTTATTATTAATCTCTTATGGCCAATTCCAAACCAAGGCAATTTTCCCCCATTCTGACTTTCTTTTAACAACCCTGACAATCTATTTTCATGCTTACATTCCTTTCAGAAAAATCTCAAATTTTAATGGAAGCAACACAACCCTAAAATCGGCTCACAGGGGAGGATACTGAAGATTACTAAGTTTTGCATTTCCATTCAGTACTAAAAGGTCTGTTTATTGACAAAGGTATCTACCCTGTAACATTGCAGGGTATTAAACCTGGTTATTGCCTTCAGTATGTAAGTTTTCAGTTACAGTAGGGAATGTATACTGTAGGGAAACTTAACAGGAGAGAAAAGAGGACTGCAAAAGGAGTAGGGACAGAGTGCTAGAAAGAAAGTACAGGGAGAAAGGTTGGGCTCTCACATCATGTAAATGATGGTATGTCAGAGGAAGCCATAAAGTAGTTAAAGGCAGGAAATCATGTGATTTAGTTCAGGGAAAGAACAGCCAGTTCAGTTTGTGGGTAACAACACTGTTTGCAAGTAAGAGCTGGAAGCAGTAATAAGAGTGTGTGTAACTCCTTTTTAAACACCTTGCCTGTACAAAAGGGTAGAGATCCTTTCCAGAGATTTACTTTATTGAAGAACATTTCCTGCATAATTTTATTTGATCATTTTCTTCCCCTACTGTTTCATTTGGACACCATGTTGCATTCAATTATTTCTGTTTGAAGTAGCTCAGCTTCAAAAGGTCTTATTAGTCTGTCAAAACCCACCACACACACACACCCCCCACCAAGCAGTACTGCAGTGGCTTCATTATCTTCCATACTGTAAGGCAGGGATTGTAAAAACCTAATCCATAGAAAATGGTTTGCAAAATATTTTACCCAGCTTCTTCAAAAACAAAAGTTATACAAATAACTTTTGGTAAAAATAACATTTGGGAATTATTAACCAGAAGAGATGCCTGGGTAAAAGTAATATATATGCAAATCAAATTTTACAGAGGGTAAAGTGGTTCTGATTAGTGACGCACACAGATCAATGTTTTACAGCAGACAACATCAAACTCTGCATTTATAAGATTGTGTGTGTGTGTGTGGTTGGGGGCAGAAGGGGTGTTCCATGCAGCAGAGTTTCCCAGAACAGCTGATGTATAACTTGTATACAGTCTCATAAATACCATATGCACAAACAGTACAATTTATATTTTTATGGTG
Organism: Caretta caretta; assembly: GCF_965140235.1. NCBI lineage: Eukaryota > Metazoa > Chordata > Testudines > Cheloniidae > Caretta > Caretta caretta. Next base: position 84,249,077 of record NC_134210.1, on the reverse strand, counting down.
TTAATGCAAGAGTGTTACAAATAGTAGAACAAGAAGCATGGTACAGAACAGTTGACAGAAACCATACAAAAAAGTAATGCATTGAGGCAGAGCATTTAAAAAAATGTAAATTAAAAATGGAATAAAAAGCTTTAATAAAAAGTACAACTGGAAGTTGCAAAGAACCCAGTTCTATAGGTCCTGCAATACAGAAACACAACCTCTTCAGCTACATTTGCTTTAAGAAACTTGATCAAATATTCTCTACCTACTCCCTGATAGATAGAATTCTTCCAGTTCCTGAGGGTCATCACATTATCAAATCAGTACATCACACTTTATAGAATCACAGAAGGTTAGGGTTGGAAGGGACCTCAGGAGGTCACCTAGTCCAACCCCCTGCTTGAAGCAGGACCAATCCCCAATTTTTGCCCCAGATCCCTAAATGGCCCCCTCAAGCATTGAACTCACAACCCTGGGCTTAGCAGGCCAATGCTCAAACCACTGAGTTATCCCTCCCCCACTTGGCAATCTAGAGAGAATGAAATGAAAGGCTATCCTTTCTTCTCCTCTACAGAACTCTTTGTGAATCCTAACACATAATTCCAATCAAGGCAAAAAGCAGTGCAATGGAAATTCTTGCGGCCTTCCAAAAGCATGGCTACTAATTATTATTATTATGTGTATTGTGGAAGCACCTACAGGCAACAGTCAGGATCATGGTTCTTTTGTGCAGGCCACTGTACAAATCAGTATAAAAGTATGTGCAGACTTATGGTATAGAGTGAAAGAGGCACGATGGACGAACACTCAATAGACTAGTCAGTGTTTGCTGGGGGAGCATGGTTCAATTTCTAATACAGTAAAGCAGCATAATAATTCATTCTTAGCATTTGAACTCCAATTTAAAATGAGTCAAATGCACCAGTGCTATTTCTTATAAAGATTGTGGCCTTGGAAAAAAAGCATCAAACCTTAAAAGTAAAACATCAGCAGTTGATATGAGCAGACCTCATCAAAGGTCATTTTATTTAAGCAAAGTTAGTTTACACAATCTCCATTTCTAATTTAATCTGACATTCTACGATACCTTATTCTTGCAACAGTGTCTGCCATCAGATAGAATGTGTCATTTATACTATTGCTGTCAGTTTCCCTCACAAAATAATCTTTAAAAAAAAATAGTTACAGTAAGTGAAGTAAAATCAAACTCTCCTGGACATGATCAAGTACATTTATTCAGTCACCGAGGAACTTTGGCTGGGCTGTACATTTTGCTGTCTGAAAAGCCAGCTAAATCACCTCTATCCCAGTCTTGTTTGGTGTAAGCCAGTGTGTGTTTTAAACAGGAAGGGTGCATCCGTTCACCCATCATGCTTCTGCTTTAGCTTTCAGTTCCCCAGACTACAAACAACAACTTAATACTGAACATTTTCTGCTGAAAGGGCTACAAATCAGATCTCTCATCAGCTGGGCTTTCACTCTCTTAACCAGGTCATCTATTTATGTTTACTCCCTATTCCTTTGATCACTCTCTCCACTAGTAACTGTTTTCCATGGTGTTCAAAAAACTTGGATGGAAGATCTGACTCAACAAACTTTAAAAATTAAAAAACCCAGGCATTTAAACAAAGTAGACATGGGGTAAATTTTCAGATGTGCCTAAATAACTTAGAAGCCTGTGTTCCATTTTCAAAAGTTTCTAATGGCATGTCTCCACGAGCAACGTCAAAGCGCTGGCCATGTAGTCACAGCATAGCGCTGGGAGACAGTTCTCCCAGCGCTATAAAAAACCACCTCCACGAGGGGAGTTGCTACCAGCGCTGGGAGCGTGGCTCCCAGTGGTCGTGCACTGTCTACATTTGTGCTTTACAGCGCTGAAACTTGCAGCACTCAGGGAGGTGTTTTTTCATACCCCTGAGCAAGAAAGTTGCAGCGCTGTAAAGTGCCAGCGTAGACAAGCCCTAAGTTAGTTGGTAGCCTAAGTCTCATTGAAAGTCAATTAGTCAATTTTTGAAAAATTTAACAATAGAAGTTAGACACTGAAGGCACATATTGGATCATGCAGCCCATCGCCCTGCCACTGAAGGACTGTTCCAAAGACTAAATTTTCTAGAGCTTAGTCCAATCTAGCTTTAAAAGTTGCAAGCTAGAGCTTGCATCACGTCTCTTGAGAGTGCATTCCACAGCTTAATGCATCCCTCAATCAAGCAGCTTTTCTGAGTCTATTTTTTCCTTTTCTTAATTTCATTCCATTGACCCTAGTTATACCTCTGTGCACTGCACTAAATAATCCCCTCTCCCTCCTTGCTTTTAACACTCTTCAGATATTTGTAACCTAATATACCTACCTCCTTAGTCACTGCTTAATCAAGCTACATATATTGAGTCTTTAATTTTTCCTCCTATGTCATTCCCTACAGCTCTCTGATAATTTTTTTATGCTTTTCTCTGATTTCACTCAACATTTAGCAATATCTTTCTGATCACTTGTAGCCCAGATTAGAACAATATTTCAGGTGCAGTCACACAAGCACCATATACATATAGGGATTATTATACCTCTGCTCCATAACATGCCAGTTTCTCATACTCCTTGCATCTCTGTACTGATATTTTAGAAATGCCTTACCTATTTGTTTCATAACAAGTCCATCTTGTAATAGACAAAGCAAAGCAAAAATACAAGCCAGAGTGCTTGAGTTAAGTAGAAAAAGTAGCGGGGTATTGGAGCATACTTTAGGGCTATTAAATGTAAAGTTTTAAAAGAACTGATACATGAGCTGGTAAGTGCCAAGGGACCTGCACGGATTTTATGTTACTTTAAAGACAATAAAAATGGGGGGAGAGAGGGAGAATGGCGAGGGCCTGAAATAGGAGATTGATAAGACTATCCTTATAACAAAAAGCTCTGAATGGAAACCAATAGACTTTGCCCAAAGTTTATCCTTGCCTTGAAGCAGGAGAAAATCTGATAAATGGAGTTTCACTTTAGCTTCAGTCAAAATGCTATTATATAATTGGTTACGGCAATTACGATTTCCCTACACTTCCTACAGCAACACTAGATGAATATTGTCTTCATTCTCCACCAGTGGAACGCCAACACTGCTATAAAAAGCTGTGCAGAGCATAAACCCTCTCTCTACCAAAAAGCTGTGACCTTAAAATGCAAGCCTCAAGAAAGGCAGTGCTAATCTGACAGATTCTCAATACTGGATGAGTTAAGTGACAACGACTGTGTTCCATGCACCAAGATCAGGGTACAGGTAGTGCATCTACCAATCAAACTGTAGCCTCTCTGGTAAGAGTTACTGACTGCACTTTATTTTCAGAAAATTAAGATCCTTCGGTACTTTTAAAAAAATCATTTTTAAGTAAAGGACAAAAATCTAAGAAGCACCACAGACAAGAGAAAGCTTAAGTGTGTATGATATTAAAACTTAACAATATAATGTAGTTTACCCTAACTCTCCAGGAACAATGGCCCAAGCTGTGGTCCTATAATTTTTTTTTTTTTTTTGTAATTTTCCCCTGAAGAAATGATACTTTACTCCCAGCGCTAAAGGTAATGAGCGCACAGCAAGAGGGGAGAGCTTGAATTTATCAAACACAGGATCAAGCAAAAATCAAAAGTCAATTCCCCTAAGGGAGAGGCAGAGCTCTAAGCACCCAGGCCTGGTTTCTACTTGCACTGTCTGACCTCTGTTAGGGCTTCGGCTCTCTCACTTCCAAGGACAAGCCTGAGAATTCCAGCTGAACTTCAGGGGACGGAAAGCATCCTTTATTGTCTTCACCTCATTCTGTTTCCTTTCCTATACCTGAAGTTGTACAAAATGCACATTATTCTCCTCCTGTAGCAAGTAAGGCAAGTAAAAGCTTCCTAAATACTCCTCAATCTTCCCAAACCATTCCTTAGGGGAAAGGGAGGGAAGCTATTACTGGATCATCACAAATTTTTCCCCACCAATTGACGCAATCAGCTGTTTTTGTAAACTCTTCCCTACCAAAGCAGCACAGGTTACTTTGAAGTCTGCTTATGAAGGACAAAGGTTTTCATGATATGACTATAATGGGTTGATTTATCAAGCAAGGTGGTAGTTACAAGTAAAAGTGTTATCTGACTCACCTTAAATACACGAAACACATTTATGCTTAGCCAGGATTAACAGCAGCTTTGGAGTGAGACAGCAGAACTGAGCACACATTATTTTCTTGTTTTGAAGCACAGAAGGCATTCTCTCCCCAAGACCACCCTACTGTGCTGACAACAAGGTGTTATTTCACCATGATATAGAATGGGCACAATCAAAGACGACTTATTTATTTTATTTTTAAATGTATTCCCCAGTTCCATCATGAGCAACTGTCAGACCCATGCGGGCTGAAACGGATCATTGCTAGATCTAGGCCTTGAAACAGAGCAGTGAAGATCATAGACATGAATCAGACTGTGGAACCTCTCCCACCCATGAGAGAAATACCGTTTTAATAGAAAATGGGTAATGTCAAGGAATGGGCACCCTTAAACCTAGTATTGTTAACTCTAAGTGTTCAAAGTCATGAGTCATGCCCCGCAAACAATAAAGATTGGCTGAAAAAGCACGGAGATAAGGGAAGGACAAAAAAACAAAAACCATGAGACTCATAATAAAGTCATCAGAGTTGGCGACATTACAGCTACTCTATAGTATTGGGATGAACTACAAATTCAGTTAATTGGAGAGGGAAGTTATTGGGGTTAGAGGGAATAGAGGAGTTCTGATGTACAATACTTACAAGCCAACCCATTTTCTTCAGCTGAAAAGGACCCTACCTACCTACCTGATAGAAGAGATGCTGGATAACAAAATGAAAGAAAAACTGCAATAGAGAGAGAAGATTTGCATACAGCCTCTGTTTCAGTAACTGTTCATCATAGACCATCATACAAGCATCTATGACCATAACTTGCATATGGCTGTAATGCATTAGCAGCAGCAGGGTTCCTTAGTGAGAAAGAATTGACACATTAATACCCTGAGCAACTACAAACCAGTACTACCTTGAGACCTTCTTCAGAGTGCAACTTAACTTAGATGTTACAAATTGCTTATGGGCTAATGATTTTTTAATACAGCTTTATGAGTAACTCAATGAGATATGCAAGCAACATGCAAGGTAACTGAACAGGATTCAATCTTTTTCTTTTGGAAGAAATACTCATTCAGAGAGAACAGATGCTAATTCTTGCATGTTTTCATCAAAATGTACTGACAATCACACAGGGATCTGAAGTAAGAAGATGACAAACTGCATCAAAAGAGGAATGAATGCTAAAATATCAAAAATCCCCACTGAAATCCCTATGGTAATATATCAGGAGTTACTGGTTGAAAGTGTAGATCAAATTTCTTTCGGTGTTTCTTTTTATGCACAAAGATAAAACAAGAACAGCATTACCAAATTAAACAAAACTGATTTATTATTGAAGAGATGTTAGCCACTGAAAATACTGATTTAGCTGAGCTTTTCAGTAAAAGGTATAGAAATGCAAAGGTGTACATATGTAGCAAAAAGTGAAAATATAAAGTGCATATCTGAGAACAAAAGGTGTATAAAATGTAACTGTAGTTGAACATTTCCAACACTGAAATACAACATCCACAGTTACATACATTATACAATTACTGACCTACTTATGATATTAACTATGTGTCATTTTAACATGTCCAAAACACATTAACAATATTACAGCAAAATGCCTATTATCAAGGGAGCCGTTGCTACAGTACAAGAATCAATTTACAGGAATTTCAAGCCATTAACCTGTATCAGGAACAATTATACATCAGAGAATCTCCTCTACAATGGCTCACTTATCACTCCAAAAAATATTTAATCACTTTACAAGAGCCCACCGTTGTACCACTGGTATCCACTACAAGTTCAAGTTTGGGCTCTTCAGTTGGAGGAGGAGAGAGATCTGGGTTTGTGGGTCGATCACAGATGACTATGCAACATCGACGTGATGGGGCTGTGAAAAAGGCAAATGCGATCCTAAGATGTATCAGACGTGGTATTTCCAGTAGAAATCGAAAAGTATTAATGCCACTGTCCAGGGCTTTGGTAAGAACTTCTGTGCACCCATGTTCAAGAAAGATGAATTTAAACTGGAACAGGTACAGAGAAGAGCTACAAATGATCAGGGGAATGGAGGGCCTAATCTTAGGAAAGGAGACTGGAAAAGCTTGGCTTGTTTATTCTCACAAAAAGAAGGCTGACAGGGTATATGAATGCTCCCTATAAATATATTAAGGGTAAATACCAGGGTGTACCTTGATCCTTCCTGTTCTCTGCCTGTGGCACAAAGTAGTCTAATCTCCTGAGGGCTGTAAAATGTTGGTCTAATTTCAGTGGTTGCGTTTAGTGTGTGGGTGCTGGGTGGTGTTGGTGGGTGCTGGGTGGTGTTGGTGACCAGTGATATACAGGAGGTCAGAGTAGATGATCTGGTGATCCCTTCTGGCCCTAGAAACTCTATGATTATGTTCACGGCTGAAACACCCATTTGGGAAATGTACTATAGGTCAAATCTGAGTTTCAGTCAAATGGATGGGAGATTTGGTACTCTTTTAGTAAGTAGTAGGATTCAGCCTTCCGATGTTGTGAGCTGTGTATTGATATGTGAGTCCTACTGCATTTAAAACTTAGTTCAGTAAGCAGAAAATGATATAAGACAGAATTTGCAGGTCCATTTGCTGAAGTTATTTAGTTACATATCTAGTTCAAAACTTTATCCTGTTGCACATACCTCCAAAAGCAAAATGGGTACCTTTCAGCTCTCAAAGGTAAAAACTATAGACAGATCTAGGATTCTCCTTGTATATTTAAACTAAAAAATACTTTGTACATCTTGATTTTCCTCTTAATAAGCAGCTAGCAAAGTGGAAGTGTTCAAGTCACATGGAAAAAGTATATTCTGACACTGATAACCAAACACTACAGCATGATAGCATTCATGCCTACTATTGAATTTTTAGGTACTGTACATTGACTGTACATAAACACAGCTGCCTAAATTCTGTACCAAGGGAATAGAAAGGGAAATACCTGCAGCATCTGCTTTCAGACTCTCACTCAAGTGTGTCTACTGCAAAAACAGAAACCCTAGGATTTTAAGGATCTAAGAACAGAGGCTCTGAAAGAGTGAATACCAACACCACCTCATGATGACTGAAGAGCAGAGTAGAGAATCTTGTACAGCTAACACTTTATCTTATTCTAAATGTCCTTTGGCATAGTCTTTCATATATTTAAATGCCTCATGGCATAGTGGAGGATATTGGTCAGTTTACATAGTTTTACAAGGCACCCATTTTTGCCTCTACTACCAGCTTTGAAAACTTAACAAAAAGGCTCCAATGGAATGAAATGTGCAAATATTTGTTAAGATAGAACATATATGTTTTGTATGCTGGTTGGGACATCTTTTTAATTGAATGAAACTGGTTTTAAATCTCAGGATATGGAATCCAAAACATCCACTAAGTCATGACAGGGGGAGCGGTGGGGGTAGTGCTAAAATATCAGGCATTGATTAGAAGCTTAGTAGTTAATAATTAGGCTGCAGCTATATCCATGCTCCCATCCTAGCACACACACTAGTTGCCAAGACTCTGACCACTCCCCACCAACCCACGGATTTCCCCTCAAAAGTCCAGACATACTTCCCACTGGTTATAAGAGCTAGCCAATTCAATTAGAGCTACCTGTAACTCGCTTAGAAAAAGGTGGAGGAAACTTGCAGATGAAAACAAGTTTCCACTTCCTCATAAACGAAGCTTGTTGACCGATAATTGAATCGCCTATAACATACTTCCTCATTTATTCTGATCACAGAATTGATTCAGTCAGCTGGCTTCCCATGTGCTTTGCATCTGCTGTTATGACTTTTCCCATAAACCATCGCTTTTCTGCATACTTTGTATTAGAACAAAAATCCTTCCCACCCTTCACCCACAAAACTCATGATGAAATTAATATTACTTAGCAGAAGTAATAGGTGAATGAATGAATAAATGAATGTATAGCAAAAAATAATGTCTGAAGTCTCCTGAACTTATGAAATGAGATACAATAGTTTTGCCCAGAATGTGTTGGCTGTTCTATGCTACCTTGTTGAAAGTTAACCAGAACAGAACTTAATTTTTCCTTTCAGAAATACACTGTTGAGAGGCAGCTGTAAAGGAGTACAGCAAAAACTTGAAGAATCACATGTAAGGAAAGTAACCTGCAGTCTCCAATCTCACCTCACAAATACATAAAACTGCAAGAGCAGCACAAACTTAGGCTGCTGCTACTCCCAGGTTTCAAAATCTGGCATTGCAGCAGCCCACAGTTACATCGGACGCTTTGAGAACTGTATTGCTTAACTCATAAGAATTCTGCACCATACAAATGGGCCACTGAAGAGGAGAATGAGCAAAGCATGGTTGTAAATCTGCTCTATGTTTGTATGGAGGCAATAACTGAAGATTTAAATAGCATGACATTTTTACTACCTTTACTGTACCTTCACAATCACCAATTTGCTTGTTAACCTTGATGTTAGTACATTTTCTGGTACACTAAAAGTTTAACCCTAAACAGAACCATCTCGTTTTAACTTGTAGCAATGTGATTCATAACAGACCAATTCAAGGTGAATCCAGGTGTGCATAAACACATGTTGCCAACCTGTTCTTAAATACAGTCCACACAATATGTGGAGACAAAACTCACCCCTTTCCTGAGGCCTGATTTGACTAACACAAAAATTAACCAGATGAAGTTCAGCTCAAACACTTCAGCTGCTCCCAGGGCTCCTATCTCAGGAATGATAATAGATGAGAAAAAAATATAGTAAATGCTCATCCAATCAATCAATCTGGCCATGCAACAAGAGAGCTCAAAGACAGCCAAAGTTAGTTGTGTATTAAAAGGGAAGATTTTCAAAGTCACAAATGTCATTTAGGTGCCTAACTACCACCAATTTTCAATGGGAGTTTGGTACCTACCCTCCCTTTTTTTCTTTTAAAGCCACAGAAGATCCTGCTGTCCAGACTAGATGCTCATCATATACACAACTAATCCCACTCTTTTTGTGAAGCAGGCACAAAATATTTAACGATTTTAAGAATAAGATGTATTGTGAACATTCAAGAGAGAAATAAGCGAACCAGCTCTGGACAAAAATACAAATAGGCCCAAATCTGATTTACCTTTCATCAACCAGATTAATCCAAGTTGAGTGTCCTTAGCAGAAATTCTCTGTGTTCCTCCCTCTGGCCAGACCACCTATCCCTAAGTACAGCCACTTGATCTATTCAACCACATCATCACCCGTTCCTAAGTTCAGTGGCACTTCCCCAACATGGCAAATTATGAGGCAGAACTCAAGGGCTTGTCTGCCTGGCACATTTTGGGGAGTGGAGGGAGGGGAATCCCACTATTGCTACTTTGCTGGTTCAGTTGCACTGGCAAGAGCCCTAGAGTAGGCAAGGCTCCTGAAGCTTCTGGAATTTTTAACTATCGTGTCAATTAAACTGCTGAGAAGCCAATAATATATATTTTTGAGTCCTGCCTTGGATTCCTAGCATTAACATTCTGTGATTCTCTTTACTACCCTTCATTAGCCTCCAAGGTATTGAGAGAGAGTTGCCCATTTTCTCAGATAGACATATCTGCCCGACCATTTTTTTCCTGGTTCCCCAAGGAGATAGAGATACTTTGATTGCCCATACAGAGACACACATGGGCATCTATTTAGCCAAGTCCAAAAGTCTGATTTTGTAAATACCAACTTTCAGAAGAATAATTGTTAATAGAAACATTTACATGTATTTTTTTATTTCAAGAAAAGTCATTTGTTTGGATGTAGCCATCCCTTGAAATGTGAGCAACCCAGGCAGATCCTCACTGTTTTTGCTCGTGAATGAAAAACAAACAAACAAAAATTAATAGGAACAAAATTGAAGCCAGCTAGCCTGTTGAATGAAGTGCAAAAATAAATAAAAAGCATAAATGATAAAGAATACATTTGATTTAATGGCCACAGGTTTAGAAGGTTGATATCCATCTGTGACAGATGTAAGCATTAAAATGCACCTATAATGAGATGGCTATTTGCTATGACCATAAGTACAAGTCAGGTAATTCTGTGCAATAATGGGCAATTACACTTTTGAATATGTGAATGTGATCACAGGTGAACTTTTGCACACTAACATCTAGCTTCCAAGTTTCTCTCCCTGTCTCTGCCTTTTGAAAGATTGTTGATCTATTTAGCATATACTTCTTTGTGGTACGTTGCAATAGAACCTTTAGTAATGTTATGAGACCATGGAAAGAAAAATTTAGGGTAAATATTAACAAAAACTTCTAAAATTTAGTAGAAGCTAAGGAACAGTCTCTCAAGGGACATGGTGAAAGTTCCAGCACAGGTCATTTAGACTTGAGTATCTGAAAATTATATTGTAATGAACAATCCCATAAGGAATAGGAACTAACAAAAATGAACGAACAGATATTTTCTGTCCCTATTTTCTAGGAATCTATGGGAGAAAGAGCAAATGGTCTTTACTGCAAGTGGAAAAAAATATTCATTTGATTTGTAGTTTATTGGTACAGGTAAGGCAAGTCAATTTTTCAAAAATAGGTACTGGAGAGACAAGATATAACAACAATTAAAATATTTACAGATCAATACTTTATATACATAACAGTTCTTAGCGGATATTTTTCTCTAAACTCTGCCCAAAGGTCATCTTGACGGCTGCCAGCAGCATTCTCCTATCTTTAAAAGAAACAATGTCCTGGTACAGTGATAATTTTGAATGGTGATGAATTTAAATAAGGCTGTCACATCTGCCTTGATCTCTACTTTCGTTGCATTGTAGCGGTAGATTAATCAAGTGATGCATTCAGAATTTTTAAACAGACTACATTTCTAAAGGCATACCTTTTGTTGCTATTAAAACAAAAGATGAATATATTTTCTTGTTCAAGGACATGGTAAGGCTTTGTATTTATGGTCTCCAAAAGCAAGTAAAAATTGTAATGCTCTGTAGTGCTTTTGTCAACTTTGTTTTATGTTTAGTGGCAAAATTGCAATGATCCTAGTTTTTAAATTCAGTTTCTGCTGTTAAAAAAAAAAAAAGTTGATTTTATGCATGCTGAAAAGGAATGAAACCAACTACTGAACTTTTAGTATTAGTATTTAGTTTTAAATGATACTAAAAACTTAGTACTGTCTTCTGCATTTTATAAAATTCTGTAATGTACACAGTACCTCTGCAATACAAACCATTTCACAATCTTCTGAAGAAGTTGATAAATATTCTCTTGACACTTACCAGTGTAGAACAGTATGTTTTTATTATCTACTTCTGTGTTTATAAATATATCCTAACACATAATAACACCAAAGACAAAAACATTTACACATGTAATGATTCCTTTCTTCGTCAATGCATACATGTCAGATGAGTTCTAGCTGGCATCTGACTAGACAGGTGCCACCAAATACCCAAGTTCACCCCTAAACACAGGAAGAAAACAAAAAACTAGCAGAGATCTGAGGTAACCAAGAAGTTAGGAAGAGAATGGGTTTACATAATGATTGTACTCAGGAAGCAAAGACAACTAGCCATATCAGATAGAACCAGCCCAGTGCCATGCTAAGGTTCTGACAACATCCATCCTGACCTGCAGTACCCTCACATTAATTCCTTCACCTAGACAAAGCCAACCTGGAAGACTTTGCCAAAGAATGGTTACAAGTATTTCATTCTGCTCATCGAACAAGATCTCCAACAAATTCTCATGCCTTGAAAGATCAAGATACTTGCCCAGCCTAGATAACTGGTCTTCCTATTCAAAACAAGAAGTAAGCACATCTCCATATGGCCAACATCCATGTTTTATTTTCAATTATTTCAAAATTGAAAGACCATTCAGCAAGACCATGAATAGGTTCAAAGTTGTAAAATGTCCCTACAGAGGCTATATTTGTACAGAAAAAGATCACACGACAGACAAGGCTTGGCAGGAGAGTAGAGTTATTAATACTGCCTTAAAAATACTCTCTTTGAAACACTGGCTAGTTTTTGATGACAAAAATCTTCAGGTATGTCACCATGTCATACCTACATACTAGCTTGTAAGTCTTTTTCTGCCACCCTCTATTTTAAAAAAGTCCATTTTTTCATAGGCCATAATGGCAAACTTCACAGAGCAATATTAAATTTCTTACACACACATTTAATGGCCATCAACCACCAAACAGTATCTCACAAGAAGTTAGAAGCATTTCAGTATGGTTTTGAAGACACACAGAATTTCCACTCACTCCTTAGCTGTTTCTTGGATTTATTTATTTTAATTCAAACAATCAAAGAATTATTTGTTCAAACCCACACCAAAAAAAAAAAAAATCTAATAAAAGCAAGCAACAAATATTCTAGAACTTGTATTGTAAAGTAGATTTTAGGTCTGCTTCCAGGTAGACTGATAGATTTTAAAACCAGAAGGGACAATTCTAATCATCTAGTCTGATCTCCTGTAGAACACTGGCCAGAGAATTTCATCCAGTAATCCCTGTTCTAAGACCAAGAACATCTGGCTGAACTGGAGCATATCTTTTAGAAATATGTCCAATCGTAAAGATTTCAAGTCATGGAGAGTCCACCACTTCCCTTTAGTAAGTTATTCCAGTGATTAATTAGACTTACTATTAAAAAAGAGTGCACCTTATTTTCAGTAGGAGCAGTGATTTGGGTTATCCAGAGCATTGAGTGGCAAATAAGCAGAGGTATCATCAAAAGAGGGAAGGGATTCTTTTCTTGTTCCATTGTTTTGTGCCAAACAACCCTTTCATGGTCCCCCATTTTTCCAGAAGTTGGTTCCAGCAGAAGTAAACTCTTGCCTCCTTAGCATGTGATGAGACTTCCAGATGACAATCGCACAGAGCTTTCCTTTTATGATCACTTGGAATATTGCATATGAAATGCTCTTTTTCCATATGACAGGAACTGAAGTTTGGTAGAAACATTTCCTAGCTTTAAAAATCTGCCTTGACATTTTACACTCCATGTATAAATATGGAAACTCTTGCTTTAAAATCTGCCAGTCTTGTCTACACATCTGGCTCCTGTAGGGCAAGCAGGGTGGCAGAGCCTGCCTGCCTGCCTGGAGGGAAATTATACCATTTAAGAAGCAGAGGAGAGAAACAAAAATGTCAGCAATTTAGAAGAAACAGGACCCAGCTACAGAAATTATCAAGATTTATCCACATAACAGGCAACCTTATTATAATCATGATTAAATTAAGGGGTGGAAATAGCAGTAACCAGAAGTTTGGATCTCTTTACCAGAAACTTTCAGGAGAGTTCTAGTGAAAGATGATCTGGTGGTAGGATCACCCTGAAAAGTACCAAAATCGAGCCAAAATGTAATAAAGTCTCTGAGGAACTCAGAAACACAGGCACATCAATGAGCAGGGAACAAACAAAAACTCAGACAACCAATCTCCCTGCAGTCAACATCGGTGATTATGGTCCGGTCATGAACATTCCAGGCCATTGGTGACAGATAAAAGAACCTGACAATGCTGAGTTTGGAACCAGCCCATGTGCCAATGTCCGGAGTTCCTCCGAGTCTTTCTTATATAAGCTATACTGATAGAAATTGCAGAACAAGTCATAGATAGAGCCCATGAACTGAGTCACAAGGCTTGGCACTTGTCAGCATTAGCATCAGGTGTTTCAGAGTTTCTAGGCCCAGGTAACCATGCTTTGCCAACACCAGCAAAAGTTCTTCAAAACCTTCTGGGAAAGGGGGTTGATCCCATCCTCCTACTGATAATTCCAGTTAATAATAGTAAATCTCAGTTAGCGATTCTGCTAGAAGGAGCACATCTCTTTAAATCATGTGATCAAAAAATCTCCAAGGATCAGCCAGGCTCCAAATTTTATTCTTCTGAAACAAAAATGAGAGAACACTAATAATTCCAAGACCTACCACAACTTAACAGTTAATGGCATTAGAAGAGCTTGCAAACACTTCTGTAGGTACTTAACTTTAAGCACAAAAGTAGTTTCCTTTAAGAGAATGGGACTTCTCACATGCTAAGCTTTAAGAATATGCTAAAAAAGTGTTCACTGGGACAGGTTCATGTGAAGAGCCTAAGCAACAACTACAAAGGCAACATTATTCCCCTCCATAAACACTCCACACTGCTACTGCAAATAGAAATAAAAAATATTTAACAGTAAAGTTACAGGGTTCAGACAGACAGACAAAAATAGAAAAAAGTACCACTGATTTCACTAGCAAAATCAAACTGGAGATGTTGGGATTCATGTTTATTTATAGGGAAGATACAAGATACCCTGGGGATCCTGCTGAAATATGCAAGGGCAGGGGAAGAGTTTTGCAGTCACTTTTGAAGAAGCAATTAAAAGAGCTTTCATGTGTACACTTGGTCACCAAGCAGACCTTTACAAACTTCTGCTGAGTCTCCTGCACAATACAGAACTGCCGGAGAAACCCATAGTTACTGAAAAGAATATTTAGGCTTTTAAATTCAATCGAATCCCACACTCAACACTATTTTTGTTGCCCTCACATTCCTATTAGTTCTGTTTTTGAAAATTGTTGTATAACAATGTCATTGCATTTTATTTGTATAATCCTGTGCAATGCAATGTCTAGAGATGTAAAGGCTGAATCGTAAGTTTCTCGCTGGAAGGTAGATTTATGTGCCAATTAGTTAAGTCAATTAATCTCTTCCTCTTTCAAATAAAATATAACGGAACAGTGAGCAGCAACTACTTTGAGTTGAGATATGTCTCATATTTATAGCTGTTAGAACCGCAAAAAGCACTAGACAATTTACAGTCACCATTTACCCTTGTTCATGAAAGCTGTAGAAAAGTTCTAGACTGGATAAAATCACATATCCCAATCCTCCATGATCATCAGGTTCTGACTATATTTCAATATGTACAGTTCCCTGAAGCAGTATTTCTATGTCAGCAGATGCAAAAACATTTAGGTCTAACAGATTTTAAGTCCTGTCTAGGAATTAGTTTTATTTTTAGGATAAGATTAGAAGATGAGAAACATACTATCAAGGGTTGGTCTACACGACCAGCTTATGTCAGTAGTGATATACCAACCTCACTCCTGATGTAGACAGTGCTATGTTGATGGGAGGGCTTCTCCCATGGACATAGCTACCGCCTCTCAGGGAGGTGGAGTACCTACACTGATAGGAGAAGCTCTCCCGTTAGCGTAGGTAGCGTCTTCACTAAGTGCTACCATGGCGCCACTGCAGCACTAAGTGTAGACAAGCCCTAAACAGGATGTTGCCTTTAGTCAATGTTGCTCTTTGACACAGCCTTTGCCTCTTTCCATTTGTTTTTTTTTTTCAAAACTGAAAGAGGTAGGTACACAAGCGCTTTTTAATTTTTCATGACTCTGCTTTCACAAACCTCTTTCACAAAAAATTCAAGATAAGGTGATTACCTCCTCCAGAACAAAATCTTGCATTTAAACACCAGACTGAAAATAGCCCAGACTAAAATCTCTTCCCTCCAGCCCCCAAGAACACCAACAGCCTATTTTGTAATTTGAAGGCAGTGTCACACAGAAGACTACAGATAACAACCCATTCCCTCCCACTTTAACAGGAAGTCAGCACCAAACAGACATGGGGACAGATTCTCACACCTTGGGTTGTCCTTTATACCTGTGCAAAATGCAGAGGGGCAGGGGCCACGGGGGACAGGGGGGGATGGACAGGACCCTATCCATTCTGATTTGTTAGCATTTTCCATCCACTTTCCATAGGCGTTAGTGACAACAAGGGAAGAGAATCTGGGGCATGTTCATTTTCTGTGTAGCTCCTACTGACCTAAATTAATGGTCAGATTTTGAAAAAGGATACAAAAAGGTTGGTTGCACTAACACATTTCCTTCTTCAGCCCCATAAGTAAATGGAGCTGGTGCAGGAAAGGTACCTTCACCTTCAGGGCACAGTTGCTTACCCTCTTGTGAGTCTCCTCTCTCATGGGGGAGAGGAGGGGAGAAAGGGTGTGGCATCTCACATTCTAAGTTCAGTGTGAAGGTCACAAATGGCAGCTATCTTTTCATGCACAATAAGCAACTTCCCCAAAGTTCTCTTTGTCTGCCACTCACTCACAGTTCATGTGGTGTAAGGTATTCATTGTTCAATCCCTGCTCTAAAACTGACATCCCCTTCTCTCAGAAACCTGTACTGAGAACTCCGGGTTGTTGAATCACTTTACACAGCTGGGTAATTAATGAAGCCTACTATATTCACATCAGCATTATTATCCCAATTAATTCAGTACTTCCCATGCAAACAAACCAGACTGCTGAGGACACAAATGGAACATTTATAGTTAATTCTTTCAGAGGCTTGTGTTACAACAAGCGTAACCACTTTCAATTACTGCTAAAACAAGTCTTGGAAATGTTTTTACAGTCTCCACCCTCAAAAGCCATTATTGATTTGAGAATTTTTAAAAAATTTCCCCAACTGAACTCATTACTATTGAATGCCAACAATGAATTTAGCATTGTATGAAACAAAGTATGGTATTGTCCTTAAGAGTTAGCCTCAAATGAGATTCAGCAATATTGAAAATTCTTTAAGGTTTTTACACCTTCATATATTCTCAAATTCACTTCGCCATGTGTACTGAAACAATTATTACGTTTAAAATAAAAATAAGGAATAAAAACACCTAAAAAAGTCTTATCAATTAAATAAGTAAGTCAATTTAGTTTAAAAGGTTAAAAAAAAGTTGTCAAATACTCTTCTACCTCCTTTTCAGAAGGGGGTGGTCTTTCTTTTTCTAAACACTTTGCTACCAGTTTCATTTGCTCATCTCCAAATGTGACCATTCTCTGCCTTGCATTTTGGAAGGCTGCCCTAATTCTTCTCTCCCAGGTCTTGTTGCCAGGGTTGCAGATACACAGCCAAATCCTGTTGAAATGGAGGTCTTTGAAGGGGGTACAAAGGGTTTCATTATCTTTTCTCAGTGCACACAATCAATGAGAATAGAGCACTCCTGGTAGCCCTCATGAAGAAATCCCAGCCGCGACTCAGTCATGACTATTTACATATGAACAGTCATGCAAGGAATCCAGCACCCTCAACTAGTTGCATTTGTCTACTGTAGATTATTCCAAGTAAGAGCAATGCTCTTCAGAACCTGTTCACCAGATTACACACCGCTTTGTGGGATGTTCATGTAAAATCAAATCATTTTTAAAACTGGGGGACATGATTTATTTTTAAGCACTACCAAGTTTAAACTCAACAGACTTGTATTTTAAACCAGAGACTAAGGCCTTCAGAAAGTTCTAATTTGGAAGAGAAAGTGTGGCCTTCCATTTCAAATTCCTGCCCTTTTAAAGCATATCAATGAGAATGAATACCATTGAAAACAGATATAAATGAAGGAATGCAAAAAAAGGAATGCCCCATCCCCATATACCCAGACGCCCCCTGCTGTGCCCCCCTCCACCTTCACCTGGACCCCCCTGCACATCCAGATCCCCTCCTAGCCCCCACCACTGAGCTGCCTGTACCCAGACTGCCCCACACAGAACCCTCTCACCCCACACCTGGATCCCCCACACTAGGATCCTGCTGGGCTGAGCCAGCTTGCCTCACAACTGGATCAGGGCTGGGTACATGACAGAGACTGTCCCTCTCGCTTGCTATCTTGGTGTGCCTGGTGTGGAGGGGCAGGCCCAACTCTTGCACTGCAACCGGATCGGGGTGCAGCCCCACCACTGAGTTTGTGTCCAGAGGGCCAGCGCTGCACGGTGATTTCCCACCTCCATGAAACCAGTGTCCTGTGCTCCCCATGGCATGCTCGAGCCTCCATATTTATTTAGTGCCAAATAAAATATGCATAATTTTACAGAATTTTAAAATATTGTACACAGAATCTTTATTCTTTTGGTGCAGAATTCCCTCAGGAGTAAAAAAGAGGAAGTAGATCTGTCCGCACAGGGATCACTGAGAACCCCACAGTGTTCAGAAACTTAGTGGGAAACAGTTAAAGGTACAGGGCAATGATGATTTAGAAGATGTTAGAGAAAACAGGTGGAAAAAGGTGGAAGAAAGGGAAGGAGTTGTCACCTTACAGTAAATTGGAGGGCGGCGGGGAGATTTTGAAGCAATTTAGGAGAGTAATGAAGAGCTACAGGTGCAAGAGAATCATCACACCTTTAAATTGGAGAATAAAATAATTATTGACGGCACAACATTTTTATACACTGCCTGATCTAAAAGTAGAGCAGCATAATGAGGACTGGACAATAAATCATTTTTTTGGTGACATGCACTATTAATAATGAGAGACTAAGCATCTGGAGAAACTAACTCATGGAGAAATAAATAAATCAAGCAATAATTGTGTACAAGGTGCAGGACTGCAGCAGGTGCAGGATGAGAAAACGTGTAGTCATGCCTCAGTGCAGTTTATAATTTTATTTACCAAGCCGTGGTCAACATCAGTCTAGAGGAAAAACAAAACCCAGAAAACAAATACAAAAATCAGTGACATGAAAGGACAACCTACATCTCAATATCAGGCAGCCCAATCAGAAAAGTTGCAGTGTTCTAATTTTTGTAGTAGGCCAAGATGTTTAGAAAATGACATGAATACCAATGTATCCAGCTAGAATACATATGAGTTAAAAATGCCAATACAGATGGATAAGGAACTTCCAAAAATAACTACGAGGCAAGTTTATAGACCTAAAATCAAGTGTTGAGAGCCACTGTACAAAACAAGTGATATTTTGGGCTTGTGTTATAGAGAACACAAGAAACTGAATGTAATATTTTAAAGAACCCAAGGCAGGTACATTTTATAATTATACAAGATTTACTGAGGGAAAGGAAAAGGACATCTGAGTAGGAAATTCAGAATGCAGAACACTTGAAAACTCTTTACTGAAATTATTTTGTTCACTTTTAATGTGGGGAAAAAGATAATGTAACAACACTTTTACAAAATAAAAAAGACATTTGAAAAGGAAAAAAGAAAGTGTCTTTTTCAATTTTAAAGGGCCACAAAATCTGAAAATGTCATTTTTAGGATAATCATTGTGTACCTGAATTTATACAAGGTCTCTTCTACTATGTACTGCAGTCACTTTTGAAAATTTTACCTCATTACTCCTTTAAAGAATTAAGATCTAACAAACATTCAGCATGTCTGATGTAAGCCAGTTGCTTTTTATCATTTATCAGGACTAAGGACCCAATTCAGTGAAGCACTGTGGATAGTCCTGTATGTGGTATTAGTGAGACTACTGCAGGAATACTGTGTCAAGTTCTGGTGTCCACACTTTAAAAGGGCCATTAAACTGGAAAAGATTTAGAGAAGAGCTACACAGATGATCTGAGATCGAGAAAACCTACTTTACAATGAAAGACTAAAGATCAATCTATTTAGTTTATCCAAGAGAAGGTTAAGAGGCAACTTGATCATTGTCTATACATACCGACACAGAGAAGAGATTTCAGATAACAGACTGCTCTTTAATCTGAGAGATCAGGTGGGCGAGGTGATATCTGTTACTGGACCAACTTCTGCTCATGAGAGAGACAAGCCTGCAAGTTTATACAGAGCTCTTATTGCCCAGACCTGAAGAAGAGCTCTGTGTAGTTCGCAAGCTTGTCTCTCTCACCAACAGATGATGGTCCAATAAAACAATATTACCTCACCCACCTGTTTTTGTAATATCCTGAGCTGCTACAACAGCACTGCCCTCCAATCTAGCAGACAAGGGCATATCAAGATCCAAAACTTGTAAACTGAAGTTGGACAAATTCAGACTAGAAATAAGGTGCAATTTTTTAAACAATGGGGGTGTCATAAATATAAAGGGAAAGGTAAACATCTTTAAAATTCCTCCTGGCCAGAGGAAAAACCCTCTCACCTGTAAAGAAGTTTACAGCTGGTTTCTACCATTCCAGTTTCCTTACTGATGGAGTTCATGTTTCAGTTTATTGAGTGAATCCGGCTCTTACAGTGCTATGTACTCTGAAAAGTGACAAAGACATAGTGGAGTTCCACATTTATGGTACCCTCCACAATTACCCTCTCCCCACCCATGATTCAGTATCAGTTATGCTCTATTTATAGATATTAACAGAGAAATTTCTAATTACCAGTTCCTCAAAGTCAAACTGGGTTTTTTCCTGGTCATACATAAGAAGCGGACATGAGTTACTCAGCTGCATATTTGCTACCATTGAGTAGGACCAGAGTTACTGATTCAGAAGAGGACAAACTCATTTTGTGTGAAAAAATATTTTGTAAAATGAGTAAATTTGAGATGGAGTAACTGAAACAAAGCAAACTGAAACCCCACAACACTGTGTCGAGTCACTTTTGAGATTACCATTATATTTTAAATACTATTTAGCGGAAATGAGACCTATAGGGAAGAAAGTCATTATCCTCCTCCCCCCTACAAAAGTCAAACAAAAATAAAAATATAACAATATTACTAAAGTTAGCAAAGAAATTAAACAAGCAACATCTCATTCTACCTAGGGCCTTAGATATAGCAAGCACACAAATCTGTTCCAATTTAAACTTACAAATAATAAACCAATAGCTAATCCGTATCCTTCGCAAAAAGATCAGTTTTTGGTTTCTGTGAGTCACAGATCTTTCCTACAGGCATGTGAACAGCATCTTGTATGTCTCTCCCCTCAGTTTGGACTGATTTACTGCTTTCATTTTGTAATTTTTTTCTTTCGGATTTCTTGATAACAATCACAACATAGGCACTACAAATCTTATGCACACTGTAATGAAGCTAAAACCAAAAGAAGTTAGCCCCTGAGACTTAAATTTGAGGAAATATGCATTAGGAAGGAAAAAAAAAAG
The DNA here is from genome assembly GCF_965140235.1 of Caretta caretta. Classification (NCBI taxonomy): domain Eukaryota; kingdom Metazoa; phylum Chordata; order Testudines; family Cheloniidae; genus Caretta; species Caretta caretta. The sequence continues at coordinate 84,228,129 of NC_134210.1, read as the reverse complement.
AAGATTTCAGATTCTGAAACTATGCAGACTTTTCTATGGAGGTACCCATGCATGAACACTGCTGTGAATACACTCTTATATTTTAGCCAAGTGCTTTTGGCAGCAAGAATGTATTACAGAAATGTTGTAGAAGCATTTGGTACTAGAAGTGAATGGGAAAAAAAAAAGGTTTCCTTCATTAAATGCCTTTAAGCTTTTATATATATTTTTCATTTTTCTCTTTCAAAGTTCATTACAAGAGACAGAGTTAAAGGGAATACACCAACTAGAAAAACCACATTTTCTTCTGAAACTTCTGTACATATTATTGTAATAAGCAATGCTGAATAACACAACAGCAACGTCTTTTTTCCTTTTTCAATCTATTCTGTGCTTTTGTCAGCACTTGGTATAGAGTCACTTTCACGATTTTAAAGATTCCCACTTGCACTTCCGGTCTCATGAACTAATAATACAACCACCTCACTGTCACGCACTTTTCTGAAGCTTACATGAAAACTCGTCCCCAGGCTCTACCAGAGAATGTCTCCCAGTTATATAGCAATGGCAAAGCTGAAACTAAACAGACAAGAAGCAGGTGCATTCTTCCTTTCCGTGAAGGGTTGGACAAGACCAAACATGCTTGGCGTTGTCAACCTTAGGTTCACCCAAAGTGCTTTCTAAAAGCCAACAGCAGGAATGCAGAATAAAACCTTTATAATTTAAAAAAAAACCCAAACAGCATGGGATTGAGTATCCAAGTCAGCTGAAGGTAATAGGACTTGTGAATGCTGCTATGTAAGATCTGGGCAACAGCAAGGAATCCAAGTCTTAAAGGACATACACAGAGGCCTGGAACATGTTTGTTTGACATATAAACATGTTCCCGTTAGATGTCTATCTTTGATGAAGTAATATACACGATAGCAACAAATGTTTTATTAAAACATGCAAGTCCTTCATGATGCATTTCCTCCTCTTCTCACTCCCAAGTTCAATTAAGTAAATATTCATTGTTGAATTTCAGCAGCTAGCATATGAACTGCTAAGGGAAAATTCTAAAACAGTACAATGAAATGTCTGCATATGTAAAAACATAAGAATGGTCATAATGGTCCAGTTAGCCCAGTTTCCTCTCTTCCAACAGAGTGCCAGTACCAAATGCTTCAGAGGGAATGAACAGAACAGGGCAATTTAGCTGGCGACCCATCCCCCGTCATCCAGTCCCAGCTTTTACTATTTTATTCTACTAGTATTTTCCACGGCATGCATCCGATGAAGTGAGCTGTAGCTCACAAAAGCTTATGCTCAAATAAATTTGTTAGTCTCTAAGGTGCCACAAGTACTCCTGTTCTTTTTACCAGCTTCTGTCATTCAGAGGTTTAGAGAGACACCCAGAGCATGGGGCTGTTTTGTCCCTGGCCATCTTTGCTAATAGCTACTGATAGACCTATCCTCCAGGAACTTATCTAATTTTTTTTTAACCCAGTTATTTTTTGGCCTTCTCAACATCCCATGGCAACAAGTTTCACAGGTTTACTGTGCACTGTGTGAAGAAGTACTTTCTTATTCGAGTTTTAAACCTGTTACCTATTAATTTAATCAGTTCCTAAGTTCATTTCACCATGGTAAATAACACTTTCTTATTCACTTTTTCCACACATTCATAATTTTATAGACATCAGAACTCCCCCAGTCATCTTTTTTCTAAGATGAACAGTGCTAGTCTTTTTAATCTCTCCTCATTTGGAAGTTGTTCCATACCCCTAATAATTTTTGTTGTGCCGTTCTCTGTACCTCTCCAATTCTAATATATCTTTTTGGAAGGGAGGCAACCAGAACTGCATGCTGTATTCAAAGTATGGGCATACCTTGGATTTACATAGTGGAATTATTATATTTTCTGTCCTATTATTTATCTGGTGATAAATTAAACAGTAATATATCAGTTTGTTCCAAAACCTCCTCTACTGACACTTCTGTCTAGAACAGTCCCTGAGCTTTGTCACCTAAAAAGAATGGCTCAGGGGTAGGAACCTCCCTCTCATCCTCTGCAGTGAAGAACAATGCAAAGAATTCATTTAGCTTTTCCGCAATGGCTTTGTCTTCCATGAGTGATCCTTTAGCATCTTGATTGACCAGCAGGCTTCCTTCTCCTGATGTACTTAAAAAAATTTTGCTGTTAGTTTTTAAGTCACTAGCTAATTGCTCTTCAAATTCTTTTTTGGTCTGTCTACTTATACATGACTTGCCTGAGTTTATATTCCTTTCTATTTTCCTCACTAGGATTTGACTTCTAATTTTTAGAAGATTTTGGGGGGGGGGGGGGGGGGGGGGGGGGGAGTGCTCTGACTCCTTAACTCTGTTTAGCCATGGTGGCAGTTTTTGGTCCTCTTACTGGTTTTGTTTTGTTTTTTTTATTTTATTTGGGGTATACAGATAGTTTGAGCATCTATTGTGGGGTTTTCTAAAAAGTTTCCATGCAGTTTGTACTCTTATGATGGTTTCTTTTAATTTCCATTTGACTAGCTTCCTCATTTTTGTGTAGTTCCCCTTTTTGAAGTTGAACACTACTGTGATGGGTTTCTTTTGTATTTTCTCCTTACAAGAATATAGCATTTAATTACATTATGATCACTATTACTGAGTGGGTTAATTATATTCCCCACTTGGGCCAGATCCTGTGTGCCAATTAGAACTAAATGAAGAACTGCCTCTCCCTATGTGGGTTCCAGGGTTAGCTGCTCCAAGAAGCAGACATTAATGGTGTCTAGAAATTTTATCTCTGTATCCCATCCTAAGGTGGAATGTACACAGTCATTTTGGGGATAGTTGAAATCCCCCATTATTATTGGGTTTTCTATTTCTGATGCCTCTCTAATCTCCCTGAGCATTTCACCATCACTACCACCATACTGGTTAGGTGGTTGGTGGCTAGTCAGTATATTCTTACTGCTATACTGTACTCTTATTATTCAAGCATGGAATTTCTATCCATAGACATTCTATGGCAGAGTGAATCAATTAAGATTTTTACTATATTTTACGCTTTCTTTTACACATAGTGACACTCCCACATCAATGTGACCTACTATATATTTTGTACCCTGACATTATCATGTCCCATTATCATCGCAAATCTCTGGTGGGCAGTATTTTGACCTGTAGGTTTGAAACATGGCCCCACACTGTGAAGACTGAATAGATGTTGGACACGATTCAGAGAAAGCTCTCTGAATGACTGAAAACATCAAAGGATACTAATGCAAGCGGAATGAAGATTTTAACTATACAGGTCTCACACTCTCAAACAGTCATACAAACACTCTCTAAGATGGTATGGTCATCTTCCTCAAATGCCTATCAACTTGCCTGTATGATTCATCTTTGACTTAGACCCCATGAAAGCAAGATAGAAAAGAACCCTGGAAAACCTAAAATATGATGGTTGGCCAGCATCAGATACCTGCCCCTCACAGGTATCCTATCCCATTATGTGTCTGATTTAGCTCAGAGCAGAACATCATGGAGGCTCATAATACGTTTGGTGGCCTCTATGCTGTCCAAGTAACAACTATTAGAACTACCCAACCTAATCAAACGTGAAGCCCATAAGAATGCTCCTTGATTTGACAATATCATCTTAGATCTTGCAAGGTTCTGATCCCCATCAATTCTTTGTGATCTCATTTGAAGTTAAGTATGCTTAGCACATTACAGTAGAGTCTCAGCACCTTGCAAAACTGGTTTCTGAAGGAAGAAATTCCAAGCAACATGGCGTGAAATTGCTGTATATTCTGCATATAATACCTAAAATAAAACACAAGCGTTAACAAAACTGATATGAACAGAAATGATGTCATGGAATATTTCTGAATGTCAATAAAAACAGCTCTATAAATATATATTTTGAATATGTACCAGAGATGTTTAAACCCCTAATGCAACAGCATTGCGCTAGTGCATCAGAATGAGGGCCAGAAAGTAAGAGTGACTAGGCTAGTATCACTGTGCAAGCTAAGTGAAGTTCCAAAAGCAACAGCATACATGGCTTTAAAATTTTTTCAATTGTAATAATCTGTTACACAAAACAAAGGAAATAAAATTTTCAGAGATGTGATTTTTATGCTGACAGCAAAAAAACATTAAACACTTATTTAAAAATATTTGAGGATAATCTTAGCCTTCATGCTTACACTAATTTAAATATTAAGAAAACAGAAATGTGAAAAACACAGAAAACTAAATAGAGAAATCAAAGAAAATGTATTTTAATTAAAAAAAAATAAGTATAAACAGAATTCTAGAAAAAGCATAAGCTGCATACCATAAATACCAGAGTCTGCAGGGGCAACAAGACAATTTATTGCTGTCAAAAATAATTCATTCAATTAATTGAGGGTCATAAAACACCTGGACCTTCTGTTAATGTTAGTTTCAATTATATATGAATATTAATAAATCTGTTTTATTGTGGACACAAAAGAGATTTGCATATAATCATTCCGTTGGACAGTTTATTAGAGGCTCATTGCCGGAAATGTACCCCAAATACTGTTTAGAATTCAAGAAAAGTGCCATGAAACCAGATCCTATCTATTTAAAATTAAAATCTCCTACCATGCATTGATGATTTTGGTACCACAATGAATTTTCTTCCCCATCTGTTATTGGCATGTAGCTAAACAATTATACTGAAAAGGAAACAGACATTATCGCCTGCCTGGATTACATAACTAAATTTACTCCTTAAATATTTACACTGAAAGATCCCTATTACTTTGCATGTTTTTTTTTAAAAGAAAAAAATCTTCTTCTGTTCATTAATGAACACTGAATAAATTGCTCTTTGTATTATAAGATCACAGAAGTTAGCATGGAAGAAAAAGAAAACATACAGATATTATTGGACGGGAGTAAAAAATTATTTCTCCCCTCCCCCGCACTGCAGCGTGAAGGACATGTCATAACTCCTGGGAGGCTGAGCTACTGTAGACAGCAGCTGTATTTGAAGATTACAATCTAGCTTGTTCACTATACTATATAAGCACTCATTTGACCTTTGTACTCTTAGTGTAATCGTAGAGACAGAATGCCTAACAGCAAACACCAGCAGTGTGTTCCATGGCTGCAGTGCAAGTAATTGTACAAGTGCAGCAAACTACCTTTAGATATTTGCATATTTTAACACTGTATTTTAGGCTATTATACATACTGTGATCAATGCCAAATGCCACAAAAACTAGCACGCTGTCGGTGCAGCTCAACTGATGACAGTTGCAAATCTGAAGCTAGAGATGGCCTCAGAGGTTTTGGATCAGCCACTATCACTATACCCAGAGTTAGGTAAACAAGAGGATTCATTGGGACACACCTCAAACATAATGGGCTCATTTTACATGAGGAATGAGCTTGTGTAAGGAGAAATCTTTAGGTCACTCTACTACCCACATAGCCTCACGTTTGAGAAATAGTGTCCAGCAGCTTCTCCCAGACCATCTTCACATGGAAAAGCGCTACAAACATACTCGAATAATAAAAAAAAGTTTAACATGTCTTTACATTTCTAGTTCCTTCAGATAGGGCAGGGCCCCAGCTGTTGCATTTGTAAGGCCTAAAATCTGGTTTTATTTTTATCCACCAATTATGGGTTCAAGTGTGCATGACATCAGAACATAGGTTACAGTGCAACGCAGATACTCAAGTGAGATACTAAAATCCATTCCCTTTTGGGTAGCTGAAGTCCTTCACTAATACACACTCTCAGGTCTGGACTGGTGGCTCATATAGCTTAGAAAAAGAACAACAGGTGCCATGTTACCTCAATATAGTCACTTTCCCTCGTACAGTAAATTGGAAACAAGCTAGCCACTGAATCCCTCCACAAAAGGAGTTCATACATAGTAACAACACAGAACTCCAAGATAAAATCTTCTATGAAAGATACAAAATACTGTTTTAAAAAATTAGATCCTTTTTCAAGTATATTTTTATTAAACTGAAAGACTCGAGCATACCTTGGGCAAAAACAGCCTACAGAACATCATGCTTTACCTATTTTTACTTTTTAATTACACAAACTAACTGAAACTGGATAAAATGCTTTTTCAAATGTCTTCCTAAACTACATATAGACAAAAAAGTTAGATTGAAGTATTCCTGTTAAATTACAATACCTTCCTACGTATAAAGTAAATAAAGCTAAATCAGGATTTTGATGAGTTAGATCATTTCCAGCACTGTATGTAAAATACATGCACTTTTGCTTTTGCTTGCACATATGATTTTATTTTTTAAGATATCAGCTTAAAGGCACAGCACAGAAGTCCTACTGCATTACTGAACTAGATACCAAACAACAAGTACGGCATTGGCTTCCGGCAAGTGGAGAATTTTAAAGCAAGTTAATGTGATCTTTCCCAGAGATGGTGCCCTTAGGGTTGATGATGTCCGTACTATTTTTAAGTATCCTGGAAAGACTCTACATGGAGTGGCACTGGAATTCACTGTGGAGAAAGATAATATTATTCATAGCTGAATAGCTGGGAAGAGAAGAAAATCCCTAGGAATAAAATGTGGCGAGGGGAAAAAAAGAGGGGGGGGGGAGAAAGAGGTTCTCTTGTTTTTAAATAAATCAAATATCAAAATGTCTATGATTCACTCTAAACTAAAAAAACATGTTTTAGTATTCACCCCAGGAGATTCCTTTCCCATTCCCCCTCCCCATGCACAAAATCACACATGAGACAAATGCAGATGACAGAAGTTTATTTCAGTTTGGAGTGCAACCTGGATCTTTTGCTCTCATTGATTTTGGCTGTCTTTCACTTGGCACTCAAGCAGGCACATACAGATGGAAGTTCTGCCAAAGATTTTCCATATTACAAGAGGGATGCTCTGTAGTTGAGTACTGGTGAATATAGATCCTCTGTTGAAGCGGTTTTCTGCAAGCTCCTCACTATACAGGCTCCACATTCTTCCATTCAGTTTGCTCATGTGTATCTAAACAGGGCTGCCAAAGGTCACGCATCTCTCATGACAGTCATGTACTTGGCAACCATGCCTGCATTCCCGCAACCCAGTTGGAAAGTCACGCATCCCATCCAGCTGGGCAGCAAGCTGTGGTGCAGCTCCTCCTGTGGTTACTAGATGCACTGTGGAGTCTGGCTTCAAGAAGCCAGGTAACATGTCTGCCTACACTGTGACTGCTCCTCTTGCTGGATTCAAGCAGAAAATGAAGAGCAGCAATAGGTGGTGGTGAGTTAGCTGGTGGAGACAGAAGATGGAGGAGTTCAATATTAGCTCCAGGTTCCCCTGACACACCCCACTGAAACCTATGATCCCAGAGGATACCTCTGCTCCCCTAGCCAGACTCCAACCCCAGAAAGGCAACAGACTCCCTGTCCCTAGTCAGACCCAAGGCCCTTAGTGAGAACCCAGGTTACTGGCCACCATCCAGCCCCCTAGCATCAAAGACATGGTGACATGGACTTCAGCATGAGCTAGCAATAGGAGTATGTTCCTATATGCCTGTACAGCCTGGACTAAAGTCTGTGATGCCACATCTTCACTGTGATTTTTAGCCCTGGTAGCTAAATTAAAGCTAGCACCAATACACCAGACTGTTCTGCAATCACATCTCCAACTGCAGTTCACATATACCCTTAAATAGACCCCAGCCTCCCTCCCAAACAGAACTCACCTACCCCAGTGCTCTCAGACCCAAGAGCACCCAGCATCTCCACCCCACAACCCACTTACCTCGGCACTCACCCACCCCAACCGCATCCAGCTACCCCTAGATGGCCCCCAGTCCCCTCCATCATCCAAAAGCACCCACCAACCATCCATCCAGTTCTCTAACCAAGCAATCCCGGACAACTTCCAGCACCCTACCACAAATGCCCTTAGGGCATATCTGCACAACAATTGGGAGGGTGCTTCCCAGCATGGGGAGAAAAACATGCTAGTTCCGCTCAAACTAGCATGCTAAAAATAGCAAGTACGTACCCAACAGCTTGTACTCTGGTGGCTTGCCAGAACCACTGCCTATGCCACCGCAGCCCCACTGCTACTTTTTGCATGCTAGCTCAAGCGGAGTTAGTGCGTATCTGTCTATCCATGCTGGGAAGCACACTCTCAGCTGCTGTATAGACATACCCTATCACCCCCTCCCTATGCATCCCTGATCTGCCACAGCTTTATGACTGCCAAATTTTGAGCAGCTCCACATCTTTAATCCATCGCTGCTTGGGGCAGAATGCATTGACCATAAGCTTAAGTTTGTGTTACACAAATTAGTTCATTAAATAATTTGCACCTAATGTCACACGAAGCTGTACAAAACTTGGCACCTATGTCTTATGATGACACTTGAAGAAAAATCTTATTTGATAAATCTTACAACTATGATCCATTGTCTGTAATTACTGTCTGTGGAGTTCACAGACATAGCAAACAAGGATTAGTGCACTTCAAATGGTAGAAGCTGTGGCATCTTCAAATGTCACTACTTATAATGGGTTGTTTGAGCAACTTTCTATGATTAGGCAGCTGTATTTTCCCAGGCCAAACAAATCAACTTCAGCTTTGTCTCATGGAACTGCACGCACGCTCCACCATTTCAGCAATATCACTGCACATGTATGACCGGATTGTGACTTCTCCAGATCTTCTATTTGAATTAGTTATTCCAGGAGTGCCATCACTATATTCTCTCCAGCATTTTCCTTCTCATCACTCAGAGAACTACTATTGGGTTTACATTTAAACAAGTAAGGAGAGCCAAGGAGCAGCAGAGAGGTTGTTTCTCTCTCCGACAGCCAGGAGGAAGACGACCATCTGCTGCAGCAGGTTGGGATGTATATTATTAGGTTCTGGAGCGAGGGAGTAGCTGGGAGTTCCAAGGAGAGAGAACCATTTGCAGAGGCAAAGCTCTATCATTGCCCAAACAGGCAGCACATGACAAGAGCCCGCTGGGTCTCTTTTCATTGAATTCTGTAGATGTTCAGTGTGTACAAGCTCCGCAGAACTCCCTTCTTCCCTAATAGCACTAGATGTTTTCGTTATGAAGAGACTTTGGCACAGCACAAATATAAGGAAAATACTTTGACAGGGAAAAGAGCAAGTTCAACGGTATTTTTCAGTAAAAAAAGGAAGGATGGATCACGTAACTAATAAAGGCAATAATGGGAGGGAAACACATTGCTAAGTACTTGGCTCCGAGAAGGTTATGCACTGCAAGTGAGGAGTGGCCCCACTGCAAAATGAGATTATTGAGGTTTTACAGCCAATGGATTACTCACAGGTGCTGATCAGGCACTAGGTTATAAAAGCTGTATTTGAACAGCACCAACCAATTGCATTTTAACCTCAGGTGCCAAAAACTCCTTGCCAATATGAGAGTGCTTCTATGCTGCTGCTACACAAGCAGAAGGGATATAGAAAAACCTCATACTCATGCACATTTAAAGGTCATACTTTAACAGCCATGTTAAAGAGAACAGTGCTGTCTCCTGAAGACACAACTCTTGCTAACCATTTACACAGCCCCTGCATGGAACAGTGCAGTGTTTTGTTGACTACTCCTTGTGCTGAGGAGATCTTTAAGCTTTTCCTACTGCACTGCTGTACTTAGGACATGGCCTAGGCACATGGGATCTCATTATGGTAGATGGGTGATGCATTTCCCTGCTGATTCATAATAGAGTCCTAGCGTACTTCACTCAGTCAGTCCCTGCTATTAACAGCAGGATTCCTTTGACTCAGGGCCATCTCTCAAAATCTTTTGCACAGACTAGAGATAGCCATTTGTATTTAAATAAATAATTCTGTATGAGGGTTAATGAAATACTCAGAGCAATACGCATAAACATATAATAAGACTGTAGGATATTTGTAGCATAAATAGTAGGGGAAGAAAAACCAGGTCACCCATGGTAGAATGAGAGGTATATATGACAAAGGAAAAAATGGTAGAGTTGGAGAGGTATGCTATGCAGAAGAGGGCAGGGTCATGTCTGGACAGCAAGACAGAGGCAGAGGAAACTTTAAGCACAGAAGTTTTCTAGTGAAAGGACATAAAAATATGGAGGGTACAAAAAATGAAGTAGAAGACGGTTAAAGAGTTTAGTTTCAGGAAGTGGCTGAACAGGCCTTTGTGAAAAACAGTTTGGTTTTTAGGACCATGCAATGATCATACAAGAGAGAACACAGAGGAAAGAACTAGTTGAAGAAAGGAGAGACAGGGAGACTGGGGGTGAGATAGAAGAAATTGGAAGAGGCATACAAAGGAGCATAGGAATGGTTCTCTCAAAAGGCACAGAGAGTTGGAGCATACAAATATATTCAAAAACAAAGCAAATGAAACTTTGGAATATAATTTCCCTAGAACTGAGAGAGCTAATAGAGTCAACCAACTGCATAAAGAACAGCAAAAATAGCCAGCTTGGATCAAAAGCAAGTCATCCAGAAATGAGGTTCGGCACACTGGTTTTGTCCATTGAGTCACAGAGCGAAGTAGCCTGCAAGAATAGGTCATAGACACACTAGCAGGGCACATGGGGGAAAGGAACTTCAGTGGGTTAATGTTTGGGAGGTTCATTTAACTTTTAATGCACTACTATGCATTTTGAACCTTGCACCATGTAACACAGTGTTTCCCAAACTTGGGACGCCGCTTGTTCAGGGAAAGCCCCTGGCGGGCCGGGCCAGTTTCTTTACCTGCTGCATCCACAGGTTCGGCCGATCGCGACTCCCACTGGCCGCGGTTCACTGCTGCAGGCCAATGGGGGCTGCGGGAAGCAGCAGCGGGTACATCCCTGAACAAGCGGCATCCCAAGTTAGGGAAACACTGATGTAACAGATAGTAATCACAATATATTTATGGACCCTTCTCCACACAGACACTGTCAGGTTATTGCCAAACACAGTCAAGTTGAATGATAAGAATGTGCATTTTATGACAATTCTCTAGAGTGGGGTAACCTCCAGATAGGTGGACACCATAGCAAGAACTTAATAGTTTTTCTTAAGATGTAAGGAATGACTGGTAGAACATTCAATTGTTGATTAAATGCTCCAGTATTGTTGGGCAGAAAGCCTGTGGTTAACAGCCACTACACTGGACTCAGCAGCTACTCAACAAGTTAAATATAAAAGCATACTAAATCCTGGAATTTGCTTAGGGAGACTTACATTTTCACAGGGAACCTCAGTTTTTGCTGAGATTTCAGTTGCATGGCTGGATGCCTTCTTAGATATTGGCTATGATGTGAATTCCTTAACTAGCCATTTGGGGACAAGGAGAACTTTCTTTGGCTCTGACACTGAAATCACATCTGTTGGTCTGGATCCCCGCACCCATGTGGAGCCCAAGTGAAATCAATAGGGTAGGGGTCATGCTAGTAAACCTGACTGCAGAACTCATTACTCTTTCTTCTTCCTTAATATGTTCACTGCAGAATCTCGCTCCTGATATATGGTCATGTAATAAAACCCTTACTGTAGTGCACACCTTAAAGAGCACAGAGTTTATATTGCTGGGAGACCCTTAACTCTTCATATTGTAAGCTAATGCATTTAAAAAAACGAATAATACTGCATTCATATTTTGGGCGGAGGGGGTAATGTAATATTTTCAAACCTATAGCAGATGTGCCATTGTTTTCCTCTTAAAAGGGAAAAATAGGCTAAGTGTGATACTAAATGATTTAGCATAACATGTACATAAGCTGTAATACAAAAAATGTTCGAGACCTTGATGTCAGCAGGGGAATAGAGAACATAGGGAATAGAGAGCCAACTTTATAGAGTGACATTTTATATAAATCGTAGGTATGAGACCAGGCTGGTATAAATCATCCTATGATGATAGTTCAGAAGCCTACAGGAGTCATGTTGGTGGTCTCAGGCAAGTTCCTATTGGACAATTTAATTCACAAAGCCACCATCATAACTGCACCCTTTTAGTAGTCTTAGCAGGAAGGCCAGGAGATTAATGGGTATGCAAATCAGACCACCTTTTCAACTCTTCTGGTGGTTACTCCAGGTAAGGGCTGAGGCACATTTGTTTAAGTGTTTACAGAGTACTTTACAGGTACGCCACACTGCCCGCTTAGTAGTAATATAATTCATCATCAGTAATCATTTAAGTATTAGCATTTGTGAAGCACTTTGAAATTGTACAGAGGCAGAAAACATCATTCAGGGCTAATAATTCAGCACATTTCACAACACTAAACAACACAAAAAGCAGCGATCTAACAAAATTTTAACCTATTGCAAAGTGTTATCTTTTACAATGTTAGCAGAAAGCATAAACCTGTCAACCTGACAATGTTTGCGAATACAGACTAACACGGCTGCTACCCTGAAAAATGTCTGCTCAGACAGTCATTTTGCTACTCAGTCCATAATAGTGTGAAAGCCATATCAGCTCATTTGAAGAGTTCAGTAACAAGCAGTTTGTCAAAGCAAAGATGACAAAATGTGAAACAAGATGGGAAATGAGATACAGAGTCCCTTAACAGGGTGCAACAGCATAGCAATTAGCAGTGTGCTGTGCAGCAGAAATAGCCACACTTTTAGAGAAGTAGAATACAGAACATCACAAACCCACATAACAGTCTGAGCAAAACACCACAAGTTTCACTATATCTTGTGACAAACTTCAAGAGACTGTTAACAAAAATAATAGGGTTCTGACTGAAATGTGTCAGTGCAGGAAGAGAATAGAAAACAATCCATTTGGGAATTCCATCTGCAAATCAACCAATCCCTCCCTCTTCCCCAAATTGACTGAGAAAAGTCACATAATGCAGTGCTTAATAAACCAATAGTTTTTATATAGATTTGGAAAAATCAAACAGATTCAATTGATGCATATCAGGTTACGTCGAAACCACTCAAGACACTTTCGTCTAAACTAATTTCTGCAGGCTATGTTTTCTGTGTACGTAGGGCCCTACCAAATTCAAGGCTGTGAAAAACATGTCACAGACCATGAAATCAGACCTCCCCCATGAAATTTAGCTACTTGAGAGGAAGGGGCAGGTCTGACCTACAACCTACAACAGCTTTGCGACCCCCCCCAAGACCACAACACTGTGAAATTTCAGATATAAACATCTGAAAACATTACATTGACTAAATTTTCAAATCCTATAATGTGAAATTGACCAAAATAGACCTTGAATTTGGTAGGGCCCTATATATATGGTACTAGATTTAAAATGTATTTCTACCTTTAAAAAAACAAACAAACAAAAAAAAAACACTAAGCCAGTTCCAATGCCAAGTGTTTAAGTACAAATTATTCCTTTAATTGGGGACTACAATCAGTCAGCTTTTTTTTTTTTTTTTGGACCCTCAACTAGACATTTCAGTTTACTCACAAAAGAGAGAGGAGTAAGGAGGTAATATAGCAAGATAAAACAATAAAGCATTATAAAATAAACCATCAGTTGTCTGCAGAAAGTTGAATCAAGGAAGTGTTCAGAAATGTAAAACATTAAATCAAGGGTTAGTTCTGCATCTGCTGAATAAGGACAGCTCTTAATTCATAAATATCCCAATTCTGTTCTCACTGAAGTTAATGGCAAAACCCTGTCAATGGTGGTTGTATCAGGACTCAAGCAAGCACTTTTAAAATGACTTTCTTCAAGAGGCTTAAAGCAATGCATCGTTTCCTTTAATACAGCTAGAGTGTATGTCAGCGCTGCTGCAAGTTATTAGGAAAAACTGTAGGCATTTGGAAGTAAAAAGGTATAATGAGATCACAGAAATATTTAATAAATTAATGTACTCAAAATATGAATTTTAAAACTGTTTTTAGAAATCCTCACCAGTGTATCAGGATCTCCATGTGGGGAAGGTAGGTATCCCTTTCAGAGGACTTAAATAATACAGCATTGTATCTCCTAGCAGGGGGCTGAGGCTTATGCAACAGATCAGTTCTGAGAAGTGTAATTCTTCTATTAAAAGACATCAAAATTCAGATAGTTTCAACATTTTTAAGAGGTAAATTCCAACATTATAGAATTTACCTTTAAAAAACATACTCAGACTTTGAAACCACTGAATCAAATAGTTTCAAACAGGACTTGAATATTCTCAGTCCTAATCTGCCTCAAAATAGTATTTTATTTTCCTTTCTCAAGTAAAACAAATACTCACCCTGATCAATTTTTATGTTTTGCTCACTGTCAGCTCTTATTTCAGGTTTCAGAGTAGCAGCCATGTTAGTCTGTATCCGCAAAAAGAACAGGAGTACTTGTGGCACCTTAAACACTAACAAATTTATTTGAGCATAAGCTTTCGTGGCTACAGCCCACTTCATCGGACGCATAGAATGGAACATATAGTAAGAGGATATATATACATACAGAAAATATGAAAAGGTGGAAGTTGCCAGACCAACTCTAAGAGGCTAATTAATTAAGATGAGCTATTATCAGCAGGGGAAAAAAAACTTTTGTAGTGATAATCAAGATGGCCCATTTCAGACAGTTGACAAGAGCTGTGAGGATGCTTAACATGGGGAAATAGATTCAATTAGTTTAATGACCCAGCTTCTCCCAGTCTCTATTCAAGCCTGAGTTAATGGTATCTAGTTTGCAAATCAATTTAACTTCAGCAGTTTCTCCTTGGAGTCTGTTTTTGAAGTTTTTCTGTTGCAAAATTTTCACCTTTAAGTCTTTTACTGAGTGACCAGAGAGGTTGAAGTGTTCTACGACTGGTTTTTGAATGTTATGATTCCTGATGTCAGATTTGTGTCAATGTATTCTTTTGCATACAGACTGTCCGGTTTGGCCAATGTACATGGCAGAGGGGCATTGCTGGCACATGATGGCATATATCACATTGGCAGATATGCAGATGAACGAGCCCCTGATGGCATGGCTGATGTGATTAGGTCCTATGATGGTGTCCCCTGAATACATACATGGACAAAGTTGGCATCGGGCTTTGTTGCAAGAATAAGTTCCTGGGTTAGTGTTTTTGTTGTGTGGTGCATGGTTGCTGATGAGTATTTGCTTCAGGTTAGGGGGCTGTCTGTAAGCGAGGACTGGCGTGTCTCCCAAGATCTGAGAGAGAGAGGGATTGTCTTTCAGGAAAGGTTGTAGATCTTTGATGATGCGCTGGAGAGGTTTTAGTTGGGGGCTGAAGGTGACGGTTAGTGGCGTTCTGTTATTTTCTTTGTTGGGCCTGTCCTGTAGTAGGTGACTTCTGGGTACTCTTCAGACTCTGTCAATTTGTTTTTTTAACTTCAGCAGGTAGGTATTGTAGTTTTAAGAATGCTTGATAGAGATCTTGTAAGGTGTTTGTCTCTGTCTAAGGGATTGGAGCAACTGGAGTTGTATCTTAGAGCTTGGCTGTAGACAATTGATCGTATGGTGTGTCCTGGATGGAAGCTGGAGGCATGTAGGTAAGTATAGCGGTCAGTAGGTTTTCAGTATAGGGTGGTGTTTATGTGACCATTGCTTATTAGCACAGTAGTGTCCAGGAAATGGTCCGCTTGTGTGGATTGATCCAGGCTGAGGTTGATGGTGGGATGGAAATTGTTGAAATCATGGTGGAATTCCTAAAAGGCCTCCTTCCCGTGGGTCCACATGATGAAGATGTCATCAATGTACGCAAGTAGAGGAGGGGCGCTAGGGGACGAGAGCTAAGGAAGCGTTGCTTTAAGTCAGCCATAAAAATGCCAACAAAAATGCTGACTTAGAACAACACTTCCTTAGCTCTCGTCCACTAATGTCTCTACTCTACTTGTCAGCACTTATGTCTGCCTATACAGAGAATTAACGGACTATATGGCACAAACACCACTAGCAAGGGGAATCTGACAGAGTTGGGACTCAAAAGTTCAATGAGGTCAGGCTTGAAGTCTACTTTTATCCAACTCAAATTAAAATCTAAATGTATTTGGCATAGTTTTAACACTGCACAATATCCAGTGTGTGCACTGCCCTACTTGTAAAAGCATTTGACCTTAAATGACAAAAAAGGAAACTCAAAATGAGGGCTGACAGTCCTTTCTTAGCTCACTCTGCTGTGCAAAGACATTTCAGCAATTTAAAAACAGGCTTTAATCTTACATCAGTGCTGCAGGGCCCATCTCATCCTGTTGTGCCTAAAGGGTAAAGAAGCCTCTTTAATTTCCTACTCTCCCCCGCCCACTGTTTTGGTGAAATAATATGTAACATTTTTACAGCAATTTTGTTGCATTTAGAAGGATCCTCTCAGAACTCTATTGCTCTGTCATTTAGAAACCTGTTTTCTAATGTATCAACTTTACCTGGAAGAGGATCAGGTTTGGGCAAAGCCTACATTAACTCATGAATGTTCATTCCTATTTGACCTAAGAAACTAAAATCAATTCAAATTAAGCATCAGCATGTAGTTCAAATAAACCCCAGCATGTCTGCTTCAAATCACACAAATGTCCAAACAAAGTCTCGGTTCTAATATAGAACTTGCACATGTTAGAACTGACAGGTGCTCACGATTCGATATATTTGAGGAGTCTCAACATATGTGAAGAAACAGGAGCACTACATGGTTTTAAAAACAAATCAATATTTAAAGTAAAAATAATAAAGTTATGTCCTTTAACAAAAAATCAGCAAGAATACGATACATCTAATATGTGATAACTAAACTGACTCATCACACAACAAGTGTATGATGGGGTCTTTAATAAATCAGTAGCTAAAAAATTGCTCCATTGCATGAACAGATTCACAGCTTCCAAGAACTGCAACCTGTTTTCATGAGATAAAGCCTTTCATAGTCACCACTTTTCCAAATTTACTCTCATGGAGGACAGATTTGATTTTACAGAAAGAAAAGGCGGACTTGCGGCACCTTAGAGACTAACCAATTTATTTGAGCATGAGCCTTCGTGAGCTACAGCTCACGTCATCGGATGCACGCCTGAGCTCCATTTTTTTTTTCAAATGACGGAAAACCATTTTAACAACATGATGCCCTGCAAGCAACTCAAACAAATGGGAAACCTCTACCAAAAACGCACCAAACTGGGAGTTTAATGCATACTGTTGCTCAAATGGCTCTGCAGCTAATAAAACAACTTCCAGAAAATTTGATGTGCAAGTTTGACAGATACCGAATTCAGAACTTTAAGAGCGAAGACTGACACTTAACACACACAAACATTATCCAGATTTGTAAGTCGTGCTGGAAGCTCTGCTACAAAGCACACTGGCGGGGCACTGAATCCTGATATGCCGAGACTCCTTCTAGGGGGATCAACAACCCAGTTTGTTCTTGCCCCTCCAATGAGACTGGCTACAAAAATTCAACATATTTGTTGTTTTGAAATGTGATTACCTATCAAATAAGAAATGGACTGGGACCCCCTACACATTCTCTCAGGCCACCCAATATGCAAGTCAATAAAATATAGTCTGGATTTGAACCAGAAAGAAAGGCTAGCCCAATCTCTACAAAAAGATAAGCTACTTTTAATATTAAACTGCAATTATTTCTTAGACTCATTTTGGGGTTTCAGATTAATTTTTATTATTTTAAAAACATGACACACATTCTGCTTTCACTGACACACACAGTATTCACTAAATGAAGAGAAGTTTTTCCACTTGGTTCAACAGCAAGGTTCTCAAGGCTCCTTCCCACCCTCAATCCCCCCTTAAAATTTCTCACTCGTGGAATACTAATAGAGACAAGCTGATGTCAGCAACATAGGTAGATGATATAGCGGGTAAAACATTCACCATTGCTAGAAACTGGAGAACAAAAACGGTGGTGGGGGGGAAGAGATAGAATCGAACTGGTGATTCAGGACTCATTCCATATTCAATGCAATGATAGTGCACATAAAGTTTCTCGACATACCTACAAAGCAAAAATCTAAAACATTTCAGGGTGTGACCTGGCAGGATTTCAACAGATGATGAGCTGCTACTACAACTGTAGCCTTTTTAATATGCAGCTCCAGTTTTAAAGACATCCTTTTCTATGCCCAGGTGTCTTAGACCTCTCTACGCTGTTCTTAGAGCTGCAGTAAACAGAAGACTTTTGTTTACCAGTCTCACTAAGTTTTGATATGCCATTGTCCAAATAAGGAAAAATACCAACCAATACTCTCATCTCTTTGATTTTGTGAGCAGATTAGCTGCCAGGTCACAATAAATCAGATACAGAGGTTTGGTTTTTGTAGGCCATTAGCAGCATTGGCTGCATCATATTATTAATTAAGCCCAAAGAGCCACATACTTCAAAGAACTGACAGTTCCTAGTGGCAGCGAACACATGTAATATAATAAACTCCGCTTCCCACACAAACATTACCATGGTGATATACAACATTTGTTGCCTGGAATTTTGGAGCAGCACTGTATCTAAAATGCCCTTAGTATCTTTGGCTAGATGTGAATACAAATTAGGTTACATTTAAAGACACAATATGAGTCACAAACATTTGATAAATATTGTCCTAGGACAGAACACACTGATTAAAATATCTTAAATTTGACCTACCTGAGCATAAGCAATCCTCTACCCCACCTTTCCAGTTACACAATTATTGGAACTTCCAAATAATATTACTTTGCTCAACGCCAAAACAACAAGGCTATCTAATCGTCTGAATGTGTTGCTTTGTTGGCACAGTCTTTAACCAGACAAATACATTTGTTTAAATTGTAAGTTGTCTGTCTAGGCTGCGAGTTCCATGGAACATTCTTCCTCTGCATTTTGTACTTTGCCGGAAATAAAGATAGACAACAAGCCAGTGGCCTGCCAGCTATGTATGCAACGCCTGACTGGCTGTGCATTGTCCTCCTGGTGATCTGAAGGCCAGATCTGACTTGCAGGACAATTCTATCTGGCCCCCTGAGGACCACACAGAATGACCTCACATGCACCATACACGTGAAGTCACATCACACGAAGGATACCGTTTTGGACCACCTAAAGCAGGCAAGTGAACTGTTTCATACCTTACTAAAACTGTCATGCCATGCCATGGTAACAAGTAGAAGGTGGGGGAGGGGAAGGGAAGGATCTAGAATATCCATCCACCCTGGCATAGAGTATAGACCATGAATCTGCCTGTGTATAATACTCCACATTTTCTCTTATCGGTCAGCGCTAAGAACATTGCATCAAATAAGGCTCTGCATCTTGCAAACACTTACAGATGTTTAACTTTATGCATGTGCATTGTCCCAATGAAGTTAGAATTAAGGGCTGAAGTCAATGGGAATTTGCCATCAACTTCAATTTGGCTAGGATTTCACCAGAGGTACTTAAGGATGTGAGTTGTGAGATGTGAGTTTAAGTCAATGGCAGCTAGTGGGGAAGGACTATGGAAGAAAAACTGTCCACTGAAATCTTAGATACTAAGACAAGATTGTGCTTGCATGTTCAGGAGGGTAGGTGTGAGGGGTATAGAGTTTTCTCGGAGTCCTAATTTCTTAGCATTCTTGTTCAGTAGTCAGGTCCAATGGCACAACTGTGAACCAGGGCCTGGTGAGCCCACCCTGCAGCCAATAAAATTAAGCAGTGGTACTGGCCTACAACCCCTCCAAATCCATCTCAATGCAGGCTTAAATCCACTAACTTGCCCTAATATTAAGAAGCTTTACCTGCTACAAGACAGCTGTTTTACTTCTGTCTTGTAGCAAATGACAATCACGTTAATGAAGCCAGGGGCAACCGAGTTTTATCTCTATAAACAGAGTAAGGCCATAATAATATTTTAATATTGAAATAAAGGAACCTGATGAAACATAGCAGGCCCTGCTTGTACTACTGAAAAAGTCCATGCCACATGCAGATCAGGGTGGATAAAAATCAATTTAAAAAAATAAAAAAAAATCGGTTTTTGATTTAAATCGGATTTTTTTATTTAAATAGGATTTTTTTGATAAAATGCTTTTTGAGGAAAAAACCTAATTAAGATGCATTATAGCTCAAAAATATCTCTTCATGGAATAGAGATTATAAATTCTAATTCTATAGTATGAGACAATATATTCATGTAATGTTTAAGAAACATTTTGTCAATGAATTCCAATAGTTCATGGATTAGGGATCCAATCTTATGGGGTTCCAGGGGATTCTGTATAGATTTAGATTAATCTTTGTAGCTACCCAATGGGACTCAGTGCTCAGTCTAGAAGATACCATGCTTAGTTTTGCAGTTCTCAAACTGTGGATTTGTGGGTCCAGAGATAACATGCTTGTTAACAGCAAAAATGTTTTCAAATAAATAAATATATAGAGGTGAGAAATAACAGATCTCAACCCTATTGTCCCTCTGCAGATTTGTGTACACAGAGTCAATCCCTTACCTCTCTCTAAAAGTGCAAAGTTTCAAAAAGTTCAATGAATAGAAGATTGTTGGGGGCGGAATAGATTTGGATAAGGAGAAGAAGTCTCGAGATAAATGTGAGAAGGGAGGGACAGGCAGTAGAAACAAAAGAGAAACTGCTTGAGCAGCATATTTCAGAAGTCTTGAAGTCTTTCTGAGTGTAGCCTTCATTGATTTGAGAGCTACCTTACCATTCTTTCATTAGAAGTTAAAAACTTATAATGGCAGCAGACCGTAAGAGAGACCCAGTTTGGGAATATTTTAATGAAGTTCCTCTACCAGTGGGTAAGACAGGCTTGCGTGCACAATAAAAACAGTGCAACAAAGAAATGCAAGGCCTGGTTGCCTAAATGAAAAAACATCATGAGAAGTGTCCCTTCTCAGGAGGAAGCTACGTTGAAGATGATCAAAGGAACATGTCTGAACATGAAGGATCTTCATGTTGGTAAACTTTATTTCATACTTTTTTCTTAAGGACTGCCTGTCTTCCTTCTGGACTACTACTGAATTCTCTTGTTTGAGCAAAAAATATAGTTGTTACTCTATGGTACCCTCATTTTAGGTGCAGTTGTGATAAAAAATAAACAGCTGAAATAGGCAGATCTTCCTTTTACGATTTCACGTTTAAAGTAGTACTGAGTGTCAGTGAATGCAATGGAGTAATACTAAATGAGAAGTATGTAATAATAATTAAATAATTGCACTGACTTAATTGTTTAGGAGAATTCATCCTCAACATATAGGATTCTGAAGACTATCCAGCTTCAAGATCATCATCATTTTCTATAGTTTCAGAGTTATCTGCCAATGATAGTGTTTCAGTCACATCATGTATGCCACATAGCCACAGTATATCACCTGTAGCAAAAAGAAAAAAAAATCTCCATCAGCCAGAAACATCCAAAGATAAGTTTGTGTTTAGAACCAGCAGATTACAAAAAGAGGTAATTGATGAAAAAATTGCCTGGTTTGTTTATGCAACAAACTCTCCTTTCCGTATATTGAGAACCCACACTTCATTAACATGGTTCAGTCACGAAGACCAGGATACAGTCCACCCAACAAAGCAGATGTTGCAGGCAAATTGCTGGATAAAGTGTATGAAAGAAAAATTGAGCAGTGTGCAAAAGGTCTAGAAGGTAAAATTGTTAACCTGAGTCTTGATGGGTGGAGCAATGTCCACAATGATCCTGTTGTATGTGCTTGTGTGACAACAGAAGAAGGGAATGTCTTCCATACAGAAACAATTGATACATCAGGAAATGCACACATAGCAGAATACTTACAAGAAGTAGCAGCAGAAGCTATGACATACTGTGAAAAAAAATTCAAATGTCTACTACACAGCTTGGTCATAGACCATGCTGCAAATGTATTCAAGATGAGAAGAAATTATTCAGAAGAGAGTCCCAAGCTAACAACATATGGTTGCAGTGCTTGTTTAATGCACCTCCTAGCCAAAGACGTCAGTGTTCCAGAAATAAAGGCTAATGTTGAAATTGCAAAATACTTCCATAACAACCACTTTGCAGCAGCTGCTCTGAAAAAAAGTGGGAAGAACCAAGCTAACTCTCCCACAAGACATGCAATGGAACTCAGTAGTGGACTGAAGAAGTGGCCTAATCTGATGACAGTTTGTGAACAAAATTGTGAACAAATAGATGGCACTGCCACAGCCAAAGTTCTCAACATTGGGCTTAAGAGAAATGTTAAACACATGCTGAGTATTCTGAAACCTATTTCTGTAGCCATAAACAAAATGCTGGGAAATAGCTACTTTATTGATGACGCTGTTGAAATTTGGAAGGAACTGAGTGAGATCTTAAAAAGAAAAATATGCAATTACAGAATTAAATGACAAGCATTAAAAAAACAAATGGGACAAGCACTATCTCCAGCTCATTTTCTTGCAGATATTCTCAATACTCGGTACCAGGGTCAAACCATAACTGCTGAAGAAGAGGAGTTGGCTATGACATGGACATCCAGCAATCATTCCTCCATAATGCCAACTATAATAAACTTCAGAGCTAAGGGTGAACCATTCAAGAAATATATGTTTGCTGACAATGTTTTAAAGAAAGTCACACCAGTGACTTGGTGGAAGTCACTTAAGCACTTGGATTCAGAGACTGCTGAAGTGATAATCTCACTTTTAACAGCAGTAGCTTCTTCTGCTGGCGTAGAAAGAATATTTTCTTCCTTTGAACTAAATCATTCCAAATTGAGAAATCATTTGGGACCTGAAAAAGCAGGAAAGCTTGTTTTTCTTTTCCAGATTATGAACAAACAGGAAAATGAAGGTGAAGACAACTGAGTTAGCTGCAGAAGCCAATATTTTAAGTTTCTCATGTTGACCTGGCTGACATAGTCGATTAAATTTTGTGGGTTTTTTTTAAATATTTCATTTAGCTATTTTAGTTAAAAACAATTTTAACAAAAACAAACCTTATTTTAAAAATCTTGAATGTTTAACTAAATTCAAAAATTCATATGCTTCTTTTGTTAAAATATTATGTTTGCTGATGAAGAAAAAAAATCCAGACTACATAACGTTGTTGTTTTCGTTAAATAAAACAATGTAAATGTCTGCCTGGTGATGTTCTACTCCTAATACAGCTTGGCAAGAAAATCCCCCAAATATTAATGATTAACCTGTTGAATTGGAGATAGTTCACCTCCCAGTGACTTCATAAATAGCTGCTTCAACAATTACCTTTGGTAAATGAAATAACCAATCATTCATTTTCTGATATAGCTGTAAAACTAATCGGAAAAGTTTTCAAAATAAATCACTTTAAAAAATGTATAGTGTGTGCCTTCTAAAAATGAAACCTACATCCATCTCTGAGTTGTGAAGAATATGTATTAAGGTTATAACAACCAAGAAGAATGCACTTTTATGTAGAAATCCATGATTAAATTGAGTCTTCCTGACTAGTGATTTAAATCATGATTTTTAAATCAAATCCACCTTGATGCAGATTCAGAGAAGGAGGGCATCGCCTGAACACTCTGTCTTAAAATGTAATTAAAAAAATAAAATTTAAATAGTGACTACAGTTACTGACCTATAGATTCTTCTACCACCCCACAGACCTCTCCAATGTTTATGGTGTCTTACTGGAACCACACCCTAACAGAAACATAAATGTTGTTGTCTGTATCCAGTAATAAGCACTACTGATATCAAGACACCACATACATACATTAATGTATACTTGAGTATTATACACTGAACAGTATTTGCAGGAAATATCAGAGCTAAATATGATTGTTTAAAAACATCTAGCTATATGTAATTTCACCAAATATGTACAGTATTTGAATCTACATTTTGGTCAGTTACAGGTCAGTATCTCAAGTGTTGTCCTCAAATCATCTCAGATGAACTACTAAGTGAAACACTGGGTTTTCCCTCTGCCATTGTGCAAGACTTAATCTGCCCCAAAACCTGGTGTCAAAAACAAGCCGGTGGGGGGGAGGGGGGAGAGCACTTACTAGAAAAGTGACATCAACATCAAAGCCAAGCAAAAGAGAAAGGAAAGAATTATTTTGATAAAACAACATGCACAAAAAGGCAAGTCTATAAATTAAAACACAGGAAGGTCTAACAGTTTCTGAGGTAACTATAGCTAGCTTGGTCAGAAATTGCTGATTTCATTCAAAATATAGTACAACACCTCTTACCTCTGAAAGTGGGCAATTAAGATTTTTGTGACACCACATTTTCTGCTTTGTTAAAGGCTTCATACAGTTTACAGATTTGACTTGTTATGGATATAGTGCTTGCTTTCTGTAAAGTTCAAAGCAAATGCAAGCTGAGAACCATTTTAAAAAGTGTAAATATTTCTTCAAGCAATGCCTTGTTAAAAAAATATAAAACACTGAAATGCTTAGCAAATGAAGGTGCAGTATGTGCTAATCAGTTATTCAATACACAAATTGCTTTCTGTCTTTGGACCCTGTTTTAGACACACATGGAACAAATGGTTCTTTGTTCTGATCTAAACAGTTACTAGATAATTAGAAATGTTATCCCTACTTGCTTTTTAAACTACTACAAGTACTTGGCTGGGAAGAGAGATAATTAGATATAATTATCATTAGGTTTCATCTTAAGATATGAGAAGCCTCAACTCAAATTGCTTATATGAAGTTTTTTCCAAACATTATCATAAGAATGAATCAGTATTTTTCAGACAATAATTCTTCTACAGTGCAAGAACATCACTATACACAATTAGTCTGAGCAAACATTTAATATTTATTTCCATTTCAGCTCAGATACAGCTTAAACCATAAGGAGTAGGAGGACAAAATTGCCCAACCAAGGACCACATTGGCAACTTGACAGTAGCCAGACAGCCAAAATCAATAGCTAGAGCAGGCAGCAGCAGGAGGATGTTTGAATAAAGAGGAAGCACTGGATGCTGAGACCTGTAATCTCTACAGTCTACATTTCAGTATTAAAAGGAAGTGGGCCATATATTAGCCAATGTATGAACCATTCACTGATCACCTTAAATCTAAATCTAAAATAAAGAGTATTTTGAATATTGCAAAGAACGTTCAAAATCTATATTAAAGGTATACTAAGGCCTAGAGAAAGAATTTCCTCTTTCTCAGTGTTCTCTGGGCTTCTGACTTTCACATCTGCTTTAGGGTTTTTTATTAAATTATGTTATTATTATATTTGTAATGTAAGTTTGAATCCAAGCAGAGCCCTAGTATTGTACCACTATCTAGCTACCGCAGCCAACCTGGGTGATTTCATCTTGCCTTCTCCTAGTAGCACTCTATAGCAAGTGGTATCCTTGGGGATATGTCATAATCACAAAACGCCAAAAAGAAAACAGATATGAATTACTGATCAATGAATGCTAGGAAGGTTTGGGACAAGGACTGGGAATTCTGTTACCAATAAAACAATATGGAATAATAAAAGGAAGTTAATATATTGTGGTAATTTTTTCAGAAGGTAGATCACTAATTAGGGCTCTAATCTTACTAGAGGGAAACATGTGGATGGACCCTTATGCATAACCAAATACCTCTGTTACTCTGCCAACTGTACAGAGGAAGATAAAGTAAAATGCTCCAAGTACGTCAGCACTCATTTAATTGTGCCTCCATGAAGGGTGGCTAATTAACTGAATACTTCTACTCCTGTTGGAGTATCAACCTCTATGCTAGCTACAAATATACTTCAAGCCCCAAAAACAAACCCTCTCATGGGACACACTTCCAATATATCAGTCCTTACTCTCCAGCAGTTATAACTGCAGTAAGGAATGTGAAAACAGTAACACAGAACAGAGTGAAGAGAGATACAGTTAACATAAGCTTTAATATAGTGGGTGCAGTTACCTGATTATGGCTATCCTGCTTCCATTTTGTATCCAAGGTCTTTATTTCCCCAATCTCTCCCCCTGCTTAAAGCCCTCGCTGCTCACCCAAGGAAGAAAGACACCAAGCAGTTGTGCATGATGCAGACAAGTGCTTTTAGCTGGTTAAAATCCCCTGAGAAACTTTGAGAAGATTTTGACTGGTTCATGGCTAGCCGTAAGCATCACTGCTTCAAGATGAATGTTTTACTCTACTGTGACAAAAAACAAACTCCACAGATCCATTTTCAGAACCACTGTACTTCAGAAAGCCACTTACAGCTGGCAAGTTTTTACATCCTCAAAGACCAAAGTATATATTTGGGGTGTGGGGGAGGAGAATTCCAGCTTGTTTTAAATCACAGCTGACACATGTAAAGACTAGCAATAGACTGATTTAACTGACAAATATTTAGGGGACTAGATCACTTAGTATATTAATTATTGTGCTTTCACCTCTGGGAATCCAAATCCAATTGTTGCCATGGTGCCTGGATATATTTTTAAGGAGATAACTAGTGAAGTGTCCTAAAGGTTTGGTAGAGCCCTCTCAGCTTAGAAGTAACCACAGACTGTAGCACAAAAGCATGTGTGAAGCTTATAAAGACTCAAGGACCAAAACTGTAATATTACTCTGATCTGATTTTGGTTCTTCTCTTTTTAAAAAAACGAAGGTATTTCATAATTTGAATAACCACGTACCACTGTTATCGCCAGAAAAGCTAATCAGTTTTGGTCTCATATCTGTGCTTGTTTTTTGTACTGTGGCAACAATTTGCATGTGGTCTTTATTAAAAATCTAAATCAGTACATAATTTTGTCAGAATCACATGCAGAAGCAAAATATCAGATCTGCCAGAAGAATGGTAAGATTGTTGTATTTCAGTTTTTGAATTATACACTTTTCAGAGGCAAAGGCTTCCAAAATAAGATGCGCTATGTTTAACTTCTGTGCTAGACATTGTATCCCTAAAATAGTCTACAGGTGACCTCAAGAGTCACCATTCCTCCTATTAGGTTACATTCCTATATGCTTTTGGGTGCATAGGTTCTAGAATGGCGAGTCACACAGGTGAAAATTAAACTAAGCTGGAGGTTGATCTGAGACACAGAACATTCAGGATGGCTTTCTGCTCAGACAGCAAGCTCTGAAAAAAAAAAAAAAAAAGATTTAGCAGTAAGCATCACTGCTTGAAGACTGACTGATGCTTCACCAGTGTGACAAAAAAATGACTTCACAGATCCATTTTCACCAACACTGACCTCTAAAAAACCAATTACAGCGGGAAGACTTTTACATCCTCAAAGAATGGAGTGTATGGGAAGAGGAAAGCAGGTGGTGGGGAGAATACCTTCTTGTTCTCCATCACAGCTGATGTGTTTACTTAATTCATTTCTAAGAAGCTTCTCCATGATTGCTTTTTACAGGCTAATCCAGTATTTACAGGCAAAAAAAACCAACTGTCTGTGGCACTGCCAAAGATGGCATATTTGAAGTGTATACGATGCTGCTAGCATTAGCCTTAGGGCACTTCAGAGACTGTCAGGAAGCAAGATGTCTGTGATATTAAGAGGACTGAACTAACAGAGAAGGGCTCATATTAACTCTTCCAAACAAGCCTTCAGAATTGTGAAGCACAAGCATTCTGATTTAAAACTGACACATTGTTCTAAAGGCATAGGTGGTAGTCAGAGTACTTATCAGGAAAGTCGGCATCAAGTTTCTACAACGTCCACTACATTTATTAACATGAAGTCAGAGAAACCTTCATTTAGAAAGTATCAAAGCAACCCTAACATTATCACATCAATGACAGAGCTCTTAATTTTTTTAAGATCGCTTAGTTGTTTTGAGTTAAACATTTATTTTATTAAGAGAAGAAAACAGAGCACCATGAAGAGAAATGGGAGAGTCATGAAAAGTTACCAAAAGAGAAGTGTCAGCAAGTATTTGATATGAATGTGATGAGATGAGGCACTAGCAAACCCTGAAAAAGGGGCCATGTTGACCTACACATGGTCCTCTTCCCCATAATACCTGATCGCCTGCTGAAAACCAAAGATGTTTAAAGAGAGAAATAGATATGCAGAGCTAAGAAGGTGACCACAGATCATTAGCTAACCACGCCATCCAGATGTGTGCTTATGTAAGAAAAGAGTCAGTAGTTCTAGTTTGAACCAGACCTTGTGCAAGTATGTGTTGCACTAACATTCTCCATGGGCCACTGAATTGCAAACCTAATCTGCTATAGGATTCCTGAACTTGAGCTGTCAAGTATGATAAGAAGTTCCATGGTTGATTTTGTGATGTGGTCAAAGGATCACTTGAAGATAAATATGAGACCACCAAATTCAGTCCAATTTGAGTCATATATAACATGAGCTTCACCATATCAACTGGAGTTCAGGGGAATATTTGCACACACAAACTACTACTACCAAAAAAAAAAAAAAATCATCAAGACAGGCATTTGTCAGAACTGTGCAGGAAAGTACATAATGCTGGCCACACTATGATGGCTCTAATTCACCCAAAAATGAAACTTAAGGGCTGAATAACAGAGAGATTTGCATGTAATATCAAGCAATTACAGATACGTCCAGAGAGCAGTTTTATGTCAGTGATAACTTTTCAGAACTCGGTATAAATTAATAGATGTGCATCAACCATATAAACTTCATGCCTCATTTGCAGGGTTGATGTATTAAATCACATTTAATGAACCAAAGCAATAATGTCAATGTAAATCTTGTTTTAAATGGAGAAGTTTTTAAACTCATTCTTCCAGGGAAAAAATTACATCAGAGAATAGAATAGAATAGAAACTGTATTATTGATCTAATAGTTACCAGGGGGAACCTAAAGCTGAATTATATTTGACTTAGAATTCTAGTAAAAAAACAAAAACTAGAAAAAAAAAATGTGTGTGAACCAGCCAAAAGCTACGGACAACAGAAGCATACACAGAATTCTAAAAAGTCAGCCATGTTCCCTGGCAGCACACTGGATCATAACTTCACTCTAGTGGACATACAATTAATTCTGACAGTGACTGGTGGTTAACATTTCTTCATCACAATCTAGTTTTCCCCACTAAAGACTTAATAGTGTTAGTGTCTAATACAGTTCTTGCTGAAAAAGAATGTGCCAAGCATTTCTTACTCCTGTAAAGCCCCCAAGTGACATTAGATTGTTTCTCGTCACCACTATATTACTCAGGATCTATCATTACACTGCCTGTTCTGACAGCAAAAGACCCCGACAACCCCACCACGAAATATTTAATTAAAAAAAAAAAAGGCACTTAGAACACTCTGCTGCAGTTTTCCCCTTTGTACTATTTTTTCACTTTCCCCTGCTAAAATCAATCAACTTATTATTTTGGACAACAGGAACCAAGACAAGATGTTGAAAAGGCTCCTGCCGCCTTTTTCTATAATGAGAAGCCATACCCTTTGCAAGCTTTCCTCAAATCATTACAAAGCCAGCTACTGTAGAACTTTGACAAGCACTCGGGGTCAGAATTAACGGCATGCTTCAAGACAAGTTGTTTTTTCTTGTTATATAATATAAACATAGCCAGTAGATTTAGAACTCTGAGTCTATCTATCTCTACTTTGATAGCGTAAAGCTGTACGAGGTTCAGGCATGGACTAACAAATTATATGTAATGACTCTACAGCTTCCTCTATTCTTCACTAATCAGTGCAACAACAGGTTATAAAAATACTTGCTTAAGCTAATTTTATAATTCCTGATCTATAGATCTTTGATATCAACAATGTCATGAAGTTTCTTGAAGCAAATAAAACAACCACAAATGAATTCTTTGTTGTAGGAATGACTCCATTACTACTCAGAGAAAAGCTAGAACCGTGGTTCTCAAACTTTTGTCCTGGTGACCCCTTTCACATAGCAAGCCCCTGAGTGCAACACCCCGTCCCCCGCTTATAAATTAAAAACACTTTAAAATATATTTAACACCATTATAAATGCTGGAGGCAAAGCGGGGTTTGGGGTGGAGGCTGACAGCTCGAGACCCCCCATGTAATAACTTCGTGACCCCCTGAGGGTCCCAAACCCCAATTTGAGAACCCCTGAGCTAGAAGAACACAGTTAGGAACCTGCTCTTCTGTAGAAAATGCACTAACCACTAATAAAGTCATCTTAATTATCAAGAAAAAAATATAACCTTTGCTTCTAAATTTCTTACTGCACCTAAGAAAAGAAAAACTACAGATTGTTTACACCCCCAGTCCTTCAAATGTTTACATGTATGCTCAACTTTAGGCAAAGTGAAAAATCCCACTGAACTAAGCAATGAGTTCAGTGAGACTATTCACTTGCATAAGTATCTGAAGGATCAGGGCCAGACTTATCACTCTTCAACACTTAATCTTTAACGTTGCCTTTTTTGGCAAAAAGGGAAATGACAATAGAAACTGAAAGAGATCAGGAACAGACTAAGAGCTGCACAGGTGTATTGACAATGCAAGTGGTGTCATTTCAAAAATGACTTGCTTACCTTCAACAATTTTTAGTACTATGAAATCCCTAAAGGTATTTTATAATATAAAATGTTCTGTAAGAGAATTTCACCAGAAATCAGCTCTTCCCTACTCAGAGCAACATGGGCTGAGCAAGATAGTATTATATGGGCAATTATAACTAGAAAGACAAACTTAATCATTGGACAAAATTCTAATGTCACTTGAACCGTTGTAAATCCAACATAATACAATTACAATCATTGGAATTACTCAAGTCATACCCATATAAAACAGAACAGAATTGGGCCCTTTGTGTTAGAATTCAGAAGGTAAATGGAGAGCTTAAAACTATTACATAAGCTTTTGTGTCACAGAAAGATATCTTTAATTTACTAAATCAAGTTAACCATTAAGCTATGATAAAGTAGTAAAACTTTGTCAGACAGCAATAAAAAATTAGCTTTAAGTTTTTATTTTCAGAAAAAACTATACATAGCTATCGCAGCACCAATAGTGGGTTTTTTGTGTTTGTTTGTTTTTTGGTTTAATTGCCTCTAGAAGATCTTGTTACTCACTGAACATAAAAATAAACATTTTTCTTTACCATTTACCCTGAATCACCCAAAAAGCAGTCAGCCTCTGGTTCAAAACAATATGAATTAAAGAATGCGCGTGACACTTATTTCATGCTGGATGTCAAAGTCACAAATCTCACCTCAGAATGTTATATTATCTTAGCCTATGAAAAACAATAGTTTATGCCAAAATTCTTCACACATGGTTAGTCACACAAAATAAACTTAAAAACATGTCAGGAGTTTGTTACTTATTTGAAAAGGTGACTTTTTAGATGTTTTGTACTATGAACACTGAATTTTGAAATTAACAGGTTTAAATTCAAAGACAGATAAATTAATGTACGCAACACTACCTTACAATTCTGATATGCTGGTGCTAACTCATCAATGATTTCATACATACAGCTTGTGGATAGAGTCAGGTAATTTCCCTAGAGTGAATTTTTGTATTTTACTCAAATTTGTATTATTTAAAAATAAAAGCTGTCACATCAGCCATGAACTCATTAACAACTCCATAGCACCCAATAACTGACAAATGTTTTTCCTCACATATGCGGTCAACAGTGCCCTGTGCCTGTTCACTTACCAATGCTGCATTACAGTGCCATTACCACACCCTCTGTGCCAAGAAAAAAAAGCAAAAAAGAAGCCTCCTTTTGTCCTTGAGCTCAAGAAGCACTTGCATTAAACAACCTGTTAAAGGCATCACCTGTCCCCCTCAATGCTCTCAATTATCATATTTTCCCCAGAAACAGCAGTTTTTAATAATCTTTGAGCAAATGAAACTGTCCTTCCTGCCACTTCAACAAAAAAGGAACAAGGAATTAATTGCTATTTTTTAAAAAATGCTGTAGGAGCATCACTTTACTCACAGTGAAGCCTAGAGCATTGTGGAAAGGAAGCAAATCTGGCCTTATAATCACTGTAGATAAGGAGGGGGAGGAGGAGAAAAATAATAATACATTTATGCTCTAAATCCCTATTGGAGTTTCCTCTCCTGCTCTCTTTAACTCCATGAGAAAGAGCCAAGCTGTGCAGGCTCTAATTCTGGTAATGTTCTGATTAGCTTGGAGGGAGGAGGGGAGAGAAAGCCCTAGATTTTTTTGCTTACTAATATCCAATTGCAGGGTTTACAGCCTACTAAAAAAAAAAGTGCATGGGGCGGGCACGGCACTGTGTGTAGGATCAGAGAGACTCAGCTTCCCTTCCCCAAAACCTTTGGTCCATGCCACTGTGAAACCTGACCTGCCACTGACAACAGCACTGGCTATGCAAAAGCACCAAACATTTGCCAAGTTTTTTTAGCCGTCTGCTCCCACTTGCTTCACACTGCGAGAACTATTGCACAGTGAGCCTTCATTTTTGCCCGGCGTGTGGGAATTCCCCCTCCCCTTGCTTTGGCTTTGAAGGAAGAGAAGTGACAACAGAATGGAGAGCAGAGGACTTTCCCAGGGACGAAAACGGAGCCGCGGGCTCTGGTGCATTACACCGTAGCCCAGTGGGGTCCACACAGGTATGGCTGTTTGTTTCCCACAAACACACCCGCACTACAGATCACACTAGTCTTCCAGATGGGGATGCCAGCCCCGCGCTCCCAGCCCCAGCTCTGCTCCCCTCTTCGCTGGTAGGAGGCTGGGCGAGCCTGCATCCCTGCAGCTAGGTCGGGGGGCAGGGGGGTTGATGGTGGGGGGTGGGGTAGGGTGTCTTTCTGCTCTCCGGGGAGGGGAAGAGGCCACTCCCAGTGCACATGAAGCCAGAGGCTTTCGAAGGAGGGGATTACATAGAAATGGGGGAGAAGCACGAAAATTAGGCCCCTTCTGCCCCATAAGCCCCCCAGTCACTCACCTCCCGCTAGAGCAGCGCCGGCTCCTTTGTCTGGCTTCCCCTCGGCACCTCCGTCTCCCGCCGGGTGCCCACAGCGCTGGGGAGGATGGAGATGAGATCAGCGCGGGAGGCTGCTGAGCCCGGGCGATCACATGGAGCGGGCGGGGGCCGCGCCCACTCCCCTCCCCGGCTGCCCCGGCTCTCGGGCGGCGTCGGGCGCTGGGTGCCCGCGGCAGGGAGCTGGCGGCGAGGGATGCGGCGCGAGCAGCGCCTGGCTGGAGGGATTTTCCGTCGCCCTGCCTGGGAGCCGGGACGGGGAGGCGAAGATGGCGACCTCGGTGCTGCTGCGGGAAGGGAAGGATCCCCCCCAGGCCGACCCGCTCCGCTCCCGGCTGCTGCACCCGCTGCCGGCTCGGCGAGTAGGGGAGGGGACAAAGGAGGCCGGGCTGCCGCTGCCCGCCAGCCCCGTGCGCAGCCCCGCTCCTCCTCCGCACTTTCAAACAGCCGCCAGAGCAGCCCGGGTGCGCCCGGGAGAGCGCAGGCAGCCGGCTGGGGGCGCCCCCTGGCGCCCGATCTGCAGCGCCGGGTGCTCGGCGGGGAGAGCTCCCCGGGCGCCCGCGGCCAGGCATTGTGGGTACAATGAGGTCGCAGGAGCCCAGGAAGCGGAGCAGCCTTGGCCCCTGGAGTCCGTTCTCCAGGCCTCTGTCCGCGGGGGATGACTGCACAGCCTCAGGCACCCTGCCACCCCCACCCAGCCTCTCTGGCAGCCTTGGCACAGCGGCCAGGGCACTGAAGGGATCAGTAACAGGGGGCAGGCCCCCATCCTCAGGAATTAGCAGTCTTGGAATCCTGTTCTGATCCCATTGACTTCAATGGGACAACTCAGGAGAGTAGGGGTACCAGGACTGGGAACTCGGGAAAGCTTCTCTCTGTCACCAACTGAAGTTGGTCCAGTAAAAGATATTACCTCACCTACCTTGTCTCTCCAATATCCTGGGACCAACACAGTTTACAACTACACTGCAATCCTCTATTATGTTCATCCTATGCAGTATTTTCCTTTGAATTTCCACTTGTATGAAAAACAACAGGACACCCCTGTGGTTTCCTGATATCCATCCAGTCTTCTTTCTGTAAAAATGTTTTCATAAAAAAATATTTAACAGGGTACCTGAAAATCAAGGAAATAGCTCGGAGTGCATCTTAGAGTATGTGAAATGCTGCAGTATTTATTTCTGCCACAGCAGTGTGGGGATCTCCTGTTCCCTTCTCCTGTGAGAGGAAAATCTGACACGTGGTGTTTGTTGTAGAATACTGGAGCTCCCATTAAACATAGTCAAAAAAGGACTTAATTGTCTTCCTGCATTTGTCAGTCCTGTTTCCCTCCTTTACAAGACCTTGATTCTGAGAGGTACTGAACACCCTCAGCTCCCACTAAAGTCAATAGGAACTGAGGGCACTCAGCGCCTCAGAATCTCACAGGGTCAGGGCTGCAACAAAATTCCCAAATGCCCTGGATTCTTAAATTAGGTCCACGTTCTGAGAGCCTTTAACTCCTCACTGCATCACAGGATTGGGCCCTTGCAATGGCAATAGCAGCCTGATCTTACAAGCAGCCAAGTGCCTCCTGTACATCCTCAGTTCCCATGGATTCAAAGGGAAGTGAGCTGCTTAGCACTGTGCATAGGGCACTCCCCTCCTCGTAGATTTGGCTCTATCTGAACAAGGAGAAAAGGCTGAGCTTTCATTATACTGATCTAACAACTACAAGTATGGAGTAGAACATGATACCTGTCACAAGGGTGGTGACAGCCATTCAGTGGATGCTGCCCATTAATTTCCAGCTCTTCACATTAAGAAAAGCAGTAATCCTTCTTGTACCAGGTCACATATACCCAACATTATGGATCATATATAGTTGACTTTATGAACAAAAATGGACAATGTCACAATACAAGAGAATTTTCAATAAACTGCACTTGAACAGTATCATACAGCTAAATGGAGGGAGTCTTTTACACAGTGGAAAGTTTCTTTATCTATACCACCTCGAACAGAAGGTTATAAAGCAGTCTAGAAAAGGGAGCATACAAAAGATGATATCTAAACATTTAAAAAAAAGGTCTTTTTTGAATGCACATGAATAATTCCAAATTTTATACACAGGAGTAATATAGATTTAAAGTTCTTAATATCCTAAATCACTCTGAAAAGCAACTGTTAATGCAACACAATAGTCTATCCTAATAGTGCTTTCCACTGATTTTGCTTGTCTTTTTGCCTGTTTTTCTCTCTCTTGCTGTTGAACATCTTTCTGAGTGCTTTCTATTTACACTGTACTTGTATCTGAAATAAAAATATTAAAAATGTGTTGAATCCAGAACTACTGAGTCCAATCCAGTGGTTGAACCATAAGATCATCTTATTTCTCAGATTTTAAAATGAGATTTTAGAATTTCACCCCTGAAGATCTGTCTGAAGGAGGAACAAAGTAATACAGAAGAAAATATAGCAATAGAATAACTTTATGAACACCAGTTCATGCTGGAGATTAAACAGTTAAATGGAGATATTGGGGCTTGGTAGGTTTGCATAGAAAACTTTCTGAAGTGTCATCATCCTGCGCTGTCAAGTCCATAAGCCAAGACTGGGGACCTTCATATCATGATTTATAATTTCTATGTGCAAGATATACATGACGTCCATCTGAGACAGTTCCTACTGGCTAAATTTTCCATTTGGCCTACTTTCAGACCACAGGAGTCCCAAGCCAAATCTTGGCTCTGGTTATGCACAGAATGCAAATTTGTGGTATGTCTACACTACAGAGACTATACCACCATAGCTATGTTGGCATAGCCTCACAGTGTACTGACAAAATGTTTTTAATGTCATTGTCGGAACACTGAATGGAGTTAGCTATGTCAATAGAAGCATTCTTCCATCAAAATAGCTGCATCTACACCAGGCGTTATAAAAGCATAGCTACAGTAGTTAGGGGAGTGTTTTTTTCAGACCAGACCTTGATGACTCCAGTAAAGACCTGTCCACATTACAGTTATCACTGTATTTTTAACCAGTTTATGGCATTTTCTTCCCACCCTGTTAGAACAAATATAGTTTGAGTTGTGTCCATACTAACAGGTTCCTTCACAACACATTACAGTTATCATTGTATTTTTAACCAGTTTGTGGCACTTTCTTTCCACCCTGTTAGAACAAATATAGTTTGAGTTGTGGTCCACACCAACAGCTTCCTTCACAACACAACCATTCATGAGTCAACTGTGTTTATGTATCCCTATCACCGCTGACTTACATGGCTTTTTGTTTAGTTTTTTTGGATCACTTTTTTTGGGCAGCTATTCCATAGTGCTTCAGCAAAGGTTAGAGTATCACAAAAGAGTCCCAGACGTACAGGGGCACAGTTAGGGGGCCCATCTACACTGCAAAAGAGTGTGCCAAATGGTGTCATAAGACAGTCATGTGCCAGCCTGTGCTCCTGGCAAGGACAGTACATATTTAACTGCCATGGTTACTAATAGAGCATTAATCATGTTGTGTGTGAGAACAAACTGTATCTGGAGCCAGCCATGCTGCTAACTGGATACAAACTTGGTTAAAAGTTGCAGTGTAGACAGAACCTAATTGGATAAGTGTAATCTGGCCACCATTTGGGAGACACAGCAAATATACTCTGTTTTATGACCCAGCTAGTTCTTAATAGTGTTCAACCACCTTTTCTTTACTTCCCCTCCAACCATTTCTCTAATTCCCTCTTCATTAAAAATTGGACATTTTCCTACTAAGAATTCCTTCCCAGTGACAAACAGTCCTTAACCAAATACTGATTATTTTCCACTCACTGGTTACTCTCTTTCCATTTTTATGTTAAGCAATAACCGCACCTTTCAAGAGTTTCATTCTTTTTCCATTCTGCTGCCTACAGGGTCCAACTTGAACATCTGAAAAAAGCAACACTGAGCCCAATCCATGTTCACATGAGCCAGGCTTCTGTGATAAATAATATTCCTCCTTTCCTGTGTGCCAAATGCTTATTGGCAGGCATGTCAAATAGGTCAATATTAATGTTTTGGGTGTCACCTCAAGAGTCCTCATCTTCACGCACTGCGACACACAGGGAGCAAAAATCCTCCTTTTGCTGAGTTTGGTTGCATAAGTATTGATTTTTAAAAGGGAAAAAATGTTTTCTAAATCTGTTTTTCCCTGATTTATTGATTAGGTTAGGTCTCAGGACTGTGGTGGAGTCCAGACACTGGAATCAACCATTCAAAAAAAGCCCAGAGTCTACAACGACCATTCCATTTCATTTCTGATTAATAATATTGTGTTATTTAAAATAATGCAAAACTATATCCTAATTTAACCATATTGCAACTAGTTCTCCATCACACCTGCTGTACTGCCTTTGTCTATTAACTTTCCATAGAAATTAAAGAACTGTGTGGACATACCTGGTCTATTCATCAGTAAACCAGGTTCATTCCACTTGCAGTGATTGGTAGCAGCCAAGCAGTAGCAAGTTATAGAAAAAAGAAAAAGAAAGAAAGAAAAAGTTGGATAGGGGACAGTGGGCCAGGAAGGATCAAAATATCAAGAGAAAAAATATGAAGTATAGGATGCAACAGCAATAAACACGCCATGGTAAAGAAGATTTTCCATAACAGTACATTTTCATGAACTAGTGGTTCCTTAGCCCTGGTCTACACTAGGACTTTAGGTTGAATTTAGCAGCGTTAAATTGATGTAAACCTGCACCCGTCCACACAATGAAGCCCTTTATTTCAACTTAAAGGGCTCTTAAAATCGATTTCCTTACTCCACCCCTGACAAGTGGATTAGCGCTTAAATCGACGTTGCCGGCTCGAATTTGGGGTACTGTGGACACAATTCGATGGTATTGGCCTCCGGGAGCTATCCCAGAGTGCTCCATTATGACCGCTCTGGACAGCACTCTCAACTCAGATGCACTGGCCAGGTAGACAGGAAAAGAACCGCGAACTTTTGAATCTCATTTCCTGTTTGGCCAGCGTGGCAAGCTGCAGGTGACCATGCAGAGCTCATCAGCACAGGTGACCATGATGGAGTCCCAGAATCGCAAAAGAGCTCCAGCATGGACTGAACGGGAGGTACGGGATCTGATCGCTGTTTGGGGAGAGGAATCCGTGCTATCAGAACTCCGTTCCAGTTTTCGAAATGCCAAAACCTTTGTCAAAATCTCCCAGGGCATGAAGGACAGAGGCCATAACAGGGACCCGAAGCAGTGCCGCGTGAAACTGAAGGAGCTGAGGCAAGCCTACCAGAAAACCAGAGAGGCGAACGGCCGCTCCGGGTCAGAGCCCCAAACATGCCGCTTCTATGATGAGCTGCATGCCATTTTAGGGGGTTCAGCCACCACTACCCCACTCCTTCAATGGAGATGGAGGCAATACGGAAGCAGGTTTTGGGGACGAAGAAGATGATGATGAGGAGGAGGTTGTAGATAGCTCACAGCAAGCAAGCGGAGAAACCGGTTTTCCCGACAGCCAGGAACTGTTTCTCACCCTAGACCTGGAGCCAGTACCCCCCGAACCCACCCAAGGCTGCCTCCTGGACCCAGCAGGCGGAGAAGGGACCTCTGGTGAGTGTACCTTTTAAAATACTATACATGGTTTAAAAGCAAGCATGTGAAAGGATTACTTTGCCCTGGCATTTGCGGTTCTCCTAGATGTAGTCCTAAAGCCTTTGCAAAAGGTTTCTGGGGAGGGCAGCCTTATTGCGTCCTTCATGGTAGGACACTTTACCACTCCAGGCCAGTAACACGTACTTGGGAATCATTGTAGAACAAAGCATTGCAGTGTATGTTTGCTGGCATTCAAACAACATCCATTCTTTATCTCTCTGTGTTATCCTCAGGAGAGTGAGATATAATTCATGGTCACCTGGTTGAAATAGAGTGCTTTTCTTCAGGGGACACTCAGAGGAGCCCATTCCTGCTGGGCTGTTTGCCTGTGGCTAAACAGAAATGTTCCCCGCTGTTAGCCACAGGGAGAGGGGAAGGTTGAGGGGGTAGTCACGCGGTGGGAGGAGGCAAAATGCGACCTTGTAACGAAAGCACATGTGCTATGTATGTAATGTTAACAGCAAGGTTTACCCTGAAAAAGTGTAGCCACCGTTTTATAAAATGTGTCTTTTTAAATACCGCTGTCCCTTTTTTTTTCTCCACCAGCTGCATGTGTTTCAATGATCACAGGATCTTCTCCTTCCCAGAGGCTAGTGAAGCTTAGAAAGAAAAAAAAACGCACTCGCGCTGAAATGTTCTCCAAGCTCATGCTGTCCTCCCACACTGACAGAGCACAGACGAATGCGTGGAGGCAAATAATGTCAGAGTGCAGGAAAGCACAAAATGACCGGGAGGAGAGGTGGCGGGCTGAAGAGAGTAAGTGGCGGGCTGAAGACAGGGCTGAAGCTCAAATGTGGCGGCAGCGTGATGAGAGGAGGCAGGATTCAATGCTGAGGCTGCTGCAGGACCAAACCAGTATGCTCCAGTGTATGGTTGAGCTGCAGCAAAGACAGCTGGAGCACAGACTGCCACTGCAGACCCTCTGTAACCAACCGCCCTCCTCCCCAAGTTCCATAGCCTCCACACCCAGACGCCCAAGAACGCGGTGGGGGGGCCTCCAGCCAACCAGTCACTCCGCCATAGAGGATTGCCCAAAAAAAAGAAGGCTGTCATTCAATAAATTTTAAAGTTGTTAACTTTTAAAGTGCTGTGCTTAAAGTGCTGTGTGGCATTTTCCTTCCCTCCTCCACCACCCCTCCTGGGCTACCTTGGTAGTCATCCCCCTATTTGTGTGATGAATGAATAAAGAATGCATGAATGTGAAGCAACAATGACTTTATTGCCTCTGCAAGCGGTGATTGAAGGGAGGAGGGGCGGGTGGTTAGCTTACAGGGAAGTAGAGTGAACCAAGGGGCGGGGGGTTTCATCAAGGAGAAACAAACAGAACTTTCACACCGTAGCCTGGCCAGTCATGAAACTGGTTTTCAAAGCTTCTCTGATGCGTACCGCGCCCTCCTGTGCTCTTCTAACCGCCCTGGTGTCTGGCTGCACGTAAACAGCAGCCAGGCGATTTGCCTCAACCTCCCACCCCGCCATAAACATCTCCCCCTTACTCTCACAGATATTGTGGAGCACACAGCAAGCAGTAATAACAGTGGGAATATTGGTTTCGCTGAGGTCTAAGCGAGTCAGTAAACTGCGCCAGCGCGCCTTTAAACGTCCAAATGCACATTCTACCACCATTCTGCACTTGCTCAGCCTGTAGTTGAACAGCTCCTGACTACTGTCCAGGCTGCCTGTGTACGGCTTCATGAGCCATGGCATTAAGGGGTAGGCTGCGTCCCCAAGGATACATATAGGCATTTCATAGAATCATAGAATCATAGAATATAAGGGTTGGAAGGGACCCCAGAAGGTCAGCTAGTCCAACCCCCTGCTCGAAGCAGGACCAATTCCCAGTTAAATCATCCCAGCCAGGGCTTTGTCAAGCCTGACCTTAAAAACCTCTAAGGAAGGAGATTCTACCACCTCCCTAGGTAACGCATTCCAGTGTTTCACCACCCTCTTAGTGAAAAAGTTTTTCCTAATATCCAATCTAAACCTCCCCCACTGCAGCTTGAGACCATTACTCCTCGTTCTGTCATCTGCTACCATTGAGAACAGTCTAGAGCCATCCTCTTTGGAACCCCCTTTCAGGTAGTTGAAAGCAGCTATCAAATCCCCCCTCATTCTTCTCTTCTGCAGGCTAAACAATCCCAGCTCCCTCAGCCTCTCCTCATAACTCATGTGTTCCAGACCCCTAATCATTTTTGTTGCCCCAACATCCCCAACAGTTATTTTCTGGTCTGGGAATAAAGTCCCTTCCTGCAGCTTTTGAAACAGACCAGAGTTCCTGAAGATGCGAGCATCATGCACCTTTTCCGGCCATCCCACGTTGATGTTGGTGAAACGTCCCTTGTGATCCACCAGAGCTTGCAGCACTATCGAAAAGTACCCCTTGCGGTTTATGTACTCAGCGGCTTGGTGCTCCGGTGCCAAGATAGGGATATGGGTTCCGTCTATAGCCCCACCACAGTTAGGGAATCCCATTGCAGCAAAGCCATCCACTATGACCTGCACATTTCCCAGGGTCACTACCCTTGATATCAGCAGATCTTTGATTGCGTGGGCTACTTGCATCACAGCAGCCCCCACAGTAGATTTGCCCACTCCAAATTGATTCCCAACTTACCGGTAGCTGTCTGGCGTTGCAAGCTTCCACAGGGCTATCGCCACTCGCTTCTCAACTGTGAGGGCTGCTCTGATCTTGGTATTCATGCGCCTCAGGGCAGGGGAAAGCAAGTCACAAAGTACCATGAAAGTGCCCTTACGCATGTGAAAGTTTCGCAGCCACTGGGAATCGTCCCAGACCTGCAACACTATGCGGTCCCACCAGTCTGTGCTTGTTTCCCGAGCCCAGAATCGGCGTTCCACAGCATGAACCTGCCCCATTAGCACCATGATGCATGCATTGGCAGGGCCCATGCTTTCAGAGAAATCTGTGTCCATGTCCTGATCACTCACGTGACCGCGCTGACGTCGCCTCCTCGCCCGGTATCGCTTTGCCAGGTTCTGGTGCTGCATATACTGCTGGATAATGCGTGTGGTGTTTAATGTGCTCCTAATTGCCAAAGTGAGCTGAGCGGCCTCCATGCTTGCCTTGGTATGGCATCCGCACAGAAAAAAGGCGCGGAACGATTGTCTGCCGTTGCTCTGACGGAGGGAGGGGCGACTGACGACACGGCTTACAGGGTTGGCTTCAGGGAGCTAAAATCAACAAAGGGGGTGCCTGTACATCAAGGAGTATTTCAGGCAGGACTTCACGGAGGGTTCCAATAAGAAATGGTGCACCCAAGTTATCGTTCTTATTGGAACAAGGAGGTTAGCCTGGCCTCTGATTGATACATGGCTAGATTTACGTCGCTGCACCTTCTCTGTGAGTGACTGCAGTGTGACCTAGAGGAATGAGTCCCCTAAACAGGGGAGGAGGCAAATGAGTACAAAACAAATCTGGTCTATTTCTTGTTTTGACCCACTCCATCTATCTTTTACATCTTTGGCTGGCAGCAGACGGTGCAGAAGGACTGCATGCCATCCACATCTCATGGCTGCTCGGCAGAAGATGGTACAGTACGACTGCTAGCCATCCCCATCTCTTGCCTGCCTGGCAGAAGATGGTACAATACGACTACTAAGAATCCTCATCTCTTGCCTGCCTGGCAGAAGATGGTACAGTACGACTGCTAGCAGTCCGTATCGCCTGCCCGCTCACCATAAGACGGTTCAATAGGACTGACTGCAGGACTAAAGAGAATGACCTGGTCAAGTCACTCCAAATTTAGTCCCTGCGCCCATGTCTGCCCAGGCGCTCCCAGCCGACGTGGCCAGGAGCACCTCGGACATGACGATGACGGCTACCAGTCATACTGTACCGTCTGCTACCACAAGGCAAGGGGTTGCTGCTACTGTGTAGCAATGTCGTACCGCGTCTGCCAGCACCCAGGAGACATAGGGTGACGGTTACCTGAGCGGGCTCCATGCTTGCCGTGGTAATGGCGTCTGCACAGGTAACTCAGGAAAAAAAGGCGCGAAACGATTGTCTGCCCTTGCTTTCACGGAGGGAGGGAGGGAACGGGGGCCTGACGATATGTACCCAGAACCACCCGCGACAATGTTTTAGCCCCATCAGGCATTGGGATCTCAACCCAGAATTCCAATGGGCAGCGGAGACTGCGGGAACTGTGGGATAGCTACCCACAGTGCAACGCTCCGGAAGTCGACTCTAGCCTCGGTACTGTGGAAGCGCTCCGCCGAGTTAATGCACTTAATGCACTTAGAACATTTTCTGTGGGGACACACACACTCGAATATATAAAACCGATTTCTAAAAAAACGACTTCTATAAATTCGACCTTATTCCGTAGTGTAGACATTGTCCCAAGGAGGAATAGATTTTAGTACCCATATGAAGTCCCGTACTGCCCATAATATTTTGCTCGTGGAAGTATACCAACTCCCCCTTCTATCTTAGTGTCCAGTAGGGATGTTTGGTTCAAGTAACTTTTAAAAGATTGCTTAGTCTAATACCCTTCCAAACCAATATATTTTCACTTTACATTTCTCTAAGTGGGAACATTAACTATGACTGTGTGGTTTTAGGAATATGGTCTCTACCATGGGATCCTCTGAAGAATTTTTAGTGCCTATGAGACAGAGCATCTTTTATTGTAAAGTAGCCAAGTTAATTTCTTCCTTCATTGAAATAACATGGCCTGGAAAAAAAGAGCATTTGGAATGCCTCCATGCCCACCCATGAGAGAAGATCCAGCAGTGGCTGGCTTCACAGAATTTCAGAGGAGGGTGCTGTGGTTGGGGTAATGATAGGGGCACGGCCATAGGCTCTGTGAACAGAACAGATTCCAAATCTTACTTATTTATGAATTATAGTAGCAGCCAGAGCTGTGTGTAGCAGTACCTGGTGCCCTACCTTCAGGGAGAGGGGAGGATTCCATCCATCTCCAACAATCAAGTAGTTCCCCATGCGTAGCTCTTTTACTTGGGCCTTGTGTGGAGGACATGAATTCCTCCTGCACAGCAGCACAATGATTCTGAATTTTTCAGTGGGCACCCAACTGGGACCTACGTTCTGCAGCTGGAAGTCTGGGTTTGGGAGGCCTGTGAGATCGCTTCCTCATACACAAAGGAGTGACATGTAATGACATGATCACTAGTACACAGGAGGTTAACTTATCTTCCCTTTCCCCTTGGAAGAGGATAATGTCTGAGAGAAGGCAGGGCTCCGTAACCAGGCTCTGCGTTAGTCCCAGGCTGGGGTAGTTTGTATTTGCTATTCTTTTGGTTTTTTTGCTTATGTTACTTTGTTTGGTTTGGTGTTTGTAGATTAGTCCTCATTGCCTCTTTCTTCAATATTTGTAAACTGAGCTTCATATTGGGGGACGCCACTCATTCTAGACCCCCTTACTTATGTTCCACACAAAAGGCTGGTGTCCCCTCACTTGTACTGTTGAAAGTTATTTACACCAGAAGCAACGAATCTGGAAACAGATTATAGAAAAAACTTATCGCACTAATGTGCGATTCCGTATCACATTAAGTCAAGCATTAATTTTATTTTGCATCTCTTGTTTTAGATCCTGGTCACATATTGTGTCTTACATTTGGGCCTTGGCAGATTGAAAAGCATGATTGCTGTGTTTTGTTTCTACTCAATCATCCCTCCAACTTGCAAAAGATTTTAAAACTGTTTCCAGTCTTATATTTGAAAACTAATATTAACTTAAATAGACATATCCATATGGCTGTAGAAGACAATAATAAAGCAAGACTATTCAAAATTAAATTGCAAGATATTGGCATAATCTCAGGTTTGCAGTTATTAATCAATCAATCAAGATGAGGTCATTCGCTTTATATAATGTCAGTCGCAATAGTCAATTAAATTAAAGCCCTCTTCTTAAATGTAGAAGCTTCTATTTCTTATTTTAATAAGGTGGGGGAGAGACAAATCTGGAATTAAGTAGCCTTGTTTTGCAACAATTGGGCTGCTTTATTTAAAAACAAAGCAAAAAACTGTTTCATCTTATATTTACCTTTAGAACACCGGTAATAAAAAGTATAGCACCAACAAATCAACATTTTGATTGATTGTAGTTACATTGAAAAATAAATGATCTGATCGGAGTAATAAGCTGTCATTGAATCTGCTGACAGGTAGACTAGGACTGAATCAAAATGAAAGGGTGAGGCATGTGATGACATGTCTTTAATACAGATTCACTGAAGGTTTCCTTTGAACAAACAATAAGAGTTATTTTTCACTCCTATATGTTCACTGAGGCAAAGCAGTAGAGTGGGGGCATAACACTAAAATACACCATGGGATACATTTATTTCCACCGTAACTCTACTAAGTCAGTAGCAACAGGGCCTAATATTAGGGTCCTGTTTTTGAAAATCTTGGCCTATAAGCCAACAATGATATCCCTCTCTGTCCCCCCACCCCACCAGTGTTAGGTGTTGATAAGATATTAGCCATGCCACAGTATACTTACCATT
This sequence comes from Caretta caretta, assembly GCF_965140235.1. NCBI lineage: Eukaryota > Metazoa > Chordata > Testudines > Cheloniidae > Caretta > Caretta caretta. The sequence goes on along the minus strand of NC_134210.1, from coordinate 84,183,330 downwards.
TAAATAGATAAGATGGAAAGAGTGGGAGAAAGGAACTGGAATATCCTTTCCATGATGAACATAGCTAATTGTTGTAACCTTTATTGTTCATGGACAGTAATATTCATAGGAATGGATGGCACTTATTGATACATCCTATTAAAGGAAACAGCATTATTTTGTAGGCAGTGGCCGCTAAATTACAGTACTTTCTCAGTGAGGTCCCTATTCAACACTCCTTATTCACTCTGGCAAAACTTCACTGTCAACAGGAATTTTGCCCAAGTAAGGAATACCCAGTAAGACTCCCATTCATTTGTGATTATTGTTTCCTACATCCACCTAACAGTTCTCCGTTTACACACATTCAGAAAGTTGACTTTGTTCTTTTTGTTTTTATTCTTCAGTTCATCTTATTTTAACCTTTTTTTCATTTGGGGTTTGCATGCTCTTCTCTTTCTTTTGAGTAGGGCTGCTGTATTAACTTACTAGCCTGCAAGCCAGGCTGACAGCTACAGTCTCGTTTTATCTGAGCTAGCTCAATTTAGCTGAGTTTTAACGAGGGGACAACTCTGTAACTGGTAACCTGCATAAATCGCTACAGCTCTTGTTTCTTCAAGCCATTTTAACTCTTTGTTTTGTCCACAAGGGACATAAAAACCAAGCCAACCAACCCTGTCTCTACTGGTGCCTTCAGGACTGCTCTATCGTTGGCTTGTGAAAAGTACAATAGTACATCTTATCCGGTGTCTCTTTCTCATAAGGAGAAGTCGATCAGCTGCAAGACATGTCCCTGAACCCAGAAAGGTGCCACTGTCAGATGCTGAACCCAGATTTCTAGGGTGAAGTTAATGGGAGCTTTGTCACTGACTTCAACAGGGCCAGGATTTCACCCATTATATCTGTTGATCCCGTGTCTACAAGCTGCCTCATTGAATGATTGGCCTATTTTCTTTACTTTCCATTAGAAAGGATTTTATATTAGATTTCATAATGTAAATTGCAATGTACTCTTTCCGCCTATCTGCACTGCTTAATATACCTCATTTAACTGGCTATTTAATTTCTGAAATTGCAAACAAAATCTAGTTTAGTTGATGGATAGAAGAGTATTGAAAGTCTGCTTGCAGCAATAGTCGGCTTTGGTACAAGCAGCCCTTCTATTATGTTGCCTACATAATAGTTGCTTTAACACATTTGGTTACTCAGATATTGTTGGTATTTTTGATTCCCAGCCAAAACTGCTAGTCTAATTTTGAACATTTTTCAATCCCTAGCCACCCAAGATTGACACTGTTTGTTCTGAACAGAAAATTCATATACAGACTAGAAAAACTCACATGCTGTGTGAACATTCACTGTATAATCCAATTGTTATGCTCTTTGAGCTTGCAGTTTGAGTTTCATATGATAATAAAACTAATTGTGGAGGTCTTTTTCTTGTCCATAGGACTGGGTAGAAGAGGTGTGGCTTATATCAGAACAGGTGAAAACACCAGGGCTCTGTCTACAGCAGTGCTCTAACTGCTGCTAGAGTTGCACTGGTGCTAGAGAAATGGTGGGGGAATTTTAGAAAACCTGCAGTGTAGATAAGTCCAGAGATTGCCCTGCATCAGTGATTGCCTCTAAAATAACACTCGATTGCCATCAAATCCATAACAAATGAGAACTCACATGCTTAACAAAGCTTTTAACCACCAGCCTTGTGGATCGGTCTTGGACGAAATACTGTTCTCAATGGTCTGCTGCACTGCAATGTTAAACAAGTGTTTGTCACAATTAACTTAATCAAAACAAAAAGCATAAACTAGGACCTGATGCAGATACAAGTGAATGGCCCAAATGTAAATGCTTGCTAGCACCAAGAGGTTATTCTCTGGCTTTAAGGGGGACCAAGATCAAAACATTTGTGGACAAATTTACAGTGAGCCCTCAACATCAACAGCCAGCAGATCTACTGGATGATTAGACTATTCCCACACTAGATGATCACATCTAGATTTCAAACCACATGGACATCAGCCGTAATACTGACCTATTAGAATGTTTGCCTGTATTTGAAATAAATGATAACAGTGTCTATTCAGACTCCCAGTGTCAGAGTAGGGGATGGCAGTTACATTTTAATTCCTTCCAAAATGAGGACAAAACTAAACATATAAAATGACAGAGTCAAACACACTAAAAGCAAAAGAACAAAAATGAGAGAGCTTCAGTAAAACTGTCCAAAAGAAAGCAAATGGAATACTGAGAAATGCCTTTAGACAATTACAAAAGCAACAATATTCCATTTTTATTTATTTGTGACAATGAGACCATAGCCTGGGAAATGGAACAACTCAATTTTCTTACCCGAATCCCATACTTCAGGGGTGGCCAACCTGTGGCTCTGGAGCCACATGCGGCTCTTCAGAGGTTAATATGCAGCTTCTTGCATAGGCGCCAACTCCTTGGCTGGAGCTACAGGCACCAACTTTCCAATGTGCTACAGTGTGCTCACTGCTCAACCCCTGGCTCTGCCCCAGGCCCCGGCCCCCACTCCACTACTTCCCCCAAGCTCCTGCCTCTTCCCCGGAGTCTGCTGCGCCCTGGCACCTCCCACCACCCCTCTCGAGACTCCTGCACACCACAAAACAGCTGATTGCAGCGGGCGGGTGGCGCAGGGATGGAGGGTTAGGCGGGGCTGCTGGTGGGTGGGAGACACTGGGGGCCGGGGGGAGGGAGCTGACGGGGGGGGCTGATGACGTGTTACTATGGCTCTTTGGTAATGCACATTGGTAAATTCTGGCTCCTTCTCAGGCGCAGGTTGGCCACCCCTGCCATACTTGAAGTCTTAGCGGCCAATAGACAAGAGGACAGAATTTCCTCCTTACCTTTAATTGCCTCAATAACACATTATGGCAGTAAGCTCCGTGGGCTAATTACATTATAAATCTAATTGTCCATTTTAAATCTGTTGCCTCTGAATTTTGAGTGACCTCTTTTTGTTGTATTATGGGACAAAATTTAAAAAGGAGCATCAGATTGGCCTCTTCCTTTCCAGTTCCTATTTGATATTTAGGCCTGGTCTACACTACAGAGTTAGGTCGAAGGAAACCGCCTTAAGTCGACCTATTAGTGTACTGGGTCCTTTATGTCGACCTAAGTCACCTCTGAGGTTGACTTCTGTAATCCACCTCTGTGAGAGGTGTAGCTCTCCGTTCGATTTTCATGGGTCGACTGCGAGGTAGTGCAGATGCAGTGTTATATAATTTGACTTAACTGGCCTCCAGGTCATGTCCCACAATGCTCATCTGTGACCACTCTAGAGATCATTCTCAACTCTGCACTGTAGCCTGGTACAAAGGAAACAGCCCTATCCCTGCTAAAGCCCTGGGAACTTTTGATTTCCCATTTCCTGTTTGATCAGCATTAGGAGCATGCCAGTTTGAGCACAGCTGCTCATGGAGACTACATGCCCCAAACACGCTCCAGCCTGGTCTGCACAGGAGGTGATGGATCCTATCGCTGTGTGTGGAGAAGAGTCTGTGCAGGCAAAGCTCTGATCCAGCAGAAGAAATGCTAACATTTATGCAAAGATCGCTCGTGGAATGGGGGAGAAGGGCTACACGAGGGACACACAGCAGTGCCATGTGAAAATAAAAACTTCGCCAAGCGTACCAGAAGAACATCAGGCAAGAACAAAGAAGGCAAGAGAGGTGAACAGTAGTTCTGGTTCTGAACCCCACACATGCCAGTTCTACAACAAGCTGCATGCGATTCTTGGGGGTGGTCCTATCAGCACCCCCACAAGCAACATGGACACCTCACAGGTGTGTGAGTGCAAGGACAACAAGGAGGATGATATGATGGATAAGGAAGAGGAGGAGGAGCAGAATGGGAGACAGGTGAGCAGTGGATCCATTCTCCCCAAGAGCCAGGAAATATTTTTAACCCTGAAGCCCTGTGGGTCGCAGGACATCACAGTGGCCGACCGTGATGCTGGGGAAGGCATCTCTGGTGAGTATACAATTATAATGAAAGTCCAGTTAAACTTTAGCGGGCACACACATTTGGTGGTATTGCACATTTACTGTGAAGAAAAAGCGAGGTGCGGTGGTTCTCTGCTTACAAGGGGCCGCTCCAGCTAGGCAGAGGGTTGGCCCCAGAAAAGACTGTTTATGTGGACTAGGATAGCCCAGGAATCCTCCATGGATATCTCTAGGAAACTTTCATGGAGGTACTCTGCAATCCTTTGCAGAAGGTTTCTTGGCAGGGCAATCTTATTTCTTCCACCATGGTAGGACACTTTCCCACGCAACTCCTGAATTAATTCTGCTGGCATCACTGCGGTACACAGCATAGCAGCATAAGGACCCGGTCTATACCCAGACGCTTGCAGCATCTCCTTCCTTTCCTCCTCTGTTACCCTCAGGAGACTGATATCACATAGGGTCACCTAAGGAAAATGTGGGAAGTTCTCATTAAAAATGCTATTACACGGAAAAAAAGGACACTGAGTCCCACCCCGCGCCCCCCCACATTCTGGATCTCCAAACCACGCGGCTGCTAACATGCCTTTACTGTGCTCAGCATGGGTCGGCAAGTAGTCTAAAGTGGCTGATAGGGACCTGGGGCTCCACATGAGAGATTCCACTATTTGGGAGTGAAAATGTTCCCCTCCTCCCCCCGGTTTGTAAACAGCTTCCCGTGGTGCTATGGGGAAGGGCCATTGTTCGACTAGCTACCTGTGCTTCTGACATGAGCCTGCCATAAACTTCATTAAAAGTGCGGTCACCCATGACCTGGGGCCTACTCACCATGGCTGGAGCAGCAAAACAGCACAGTGAACAGTTACAGATTCTGATTATGTTATGGCTTGCACCTAGTTTAATAAGGGTGGGGTATTTTTAAATGAAAACGGCCTTGCTATGGAAACATTTTATTCATGTACAATGGCTCCTTTATTTTTTCCCCAACTGACAGCTGGAAATGTGTCCTTCAGCGTGTCATCAACACCTGAAAGCAGACTTTCAGTGATTAGAAGGAGGAGAAAGAGAACGCAGGAGGACATGTTCACCGGGATAATGAATGCCTCCTTGACAGCTGACACAGAGCTGAGAGCGTGGAGGATTTCATTGTCCGAGAAGTTAGACATGGGCATGGAGAGCAGGAAAGCTTCCAATGAGTATGAGTGTGTGGCGCAGGATGAGATGCTTCGGATTATGAGGGACCAAGCAGACATGTTGAGGTGTCTGGTTGAACTGCGGGAACAGAAGCAGGAGGGTAAGTCCCTCTGCGGATCTTGGTGGACAGCTAGCCAGCATCCCCTGGTGCAGAATCACCCTCCCACAAGCGTTCCATGAGGTGTTGGTGAAAAGTCCATTTTCCCTTTCACTTAACTAAGGAGGGGAGGATACAAGGAACAGAAGGCACCCATTCACAGACCTTTGATGGTCTGGAATGTGGTGTTTGCTACACAGTTGAAAATGTTTCTCCCGTTCCAACTTTACAACCCCTTTTTTCCAAGGTTACCTTTTATTTCTGTTCTCCCTCTTTTCTTATGTTTGTTAAATAAAGTAAATGGGTTCAAGAAAGAAATGTTCTTTATTGAGTAGAAGCAGCAGGCTTGGGCAGGGGGTTGGCTTTAGAGGGACAGTGATACAAGCCAGGTGAAGGTCTGGGAAAGCACAATGCAGACAAGCAGCTCACATTACTGTGACTCATTAATGAAATGGCTTTTCAAAGCCTTGCAGATACGTAGCACCCTTTGCTGTGCTCTTCTTATTGCCCTGGTGTCTGGCTGCTCAAAAATGGCTGCCATGTGATCTGTCTCAACTTTCCCCCTTTTTCTCACAGATATTATGGCGCACACAGCAGGCAGCTATAACCATGGGGATCACTAAGGTCCAACCTTGTTAGTAGACTTCTCCAGCGCCCTTCCAAATGACCAAAGGCACATTCGACCACCATTCTGCACTTACTGAGCCTATAATTGAACTGTTCCTTACAGCTGTCCAGACGGCCGGTGTATGGCTTCATGAATCAAGGGAGCAAGGGGTAGGCTGGGTCCCCCAGGATAACTATAGGCATCTCAATGTCACCAATCTTCATTTTGTGGTCTGGAAAGAAAGTCCCAGATTGCAGCATTTTAAACAGACCTGCATGCATCATGAACCTTTCCCGACCATCCTACGTTGATGTAGGTGAAACACCCACTGTGATCCACCAGCACTTGCAACACCATTGAAAAGTATCCCTTTTGGTTTATGTACTCTTTGGCAAGGTGGTCTGGTGCCAAGATGGGGATATGTGTGCCATCTATCACCCCACCGCAATTAGGGAACCCCATCGCAGCAAAACCATCCACTATGTCCTGCACATTTCCCCAGACTCACTACCCTTTGTAGAAGAAGTCGATTAATGGCCTTGCACACTTGCAGCACAGCAAGTCCCATGGTTGATTTACCTACTCCAAATTGATTCCCCGCTGACCGGTAACCGTCTGGCACTGCAAGCTTCCAAATAGCAATTGCCACTCAGTTCTCCACTGTCAGACCAGCTCTTATTTTTGTGTTGCTGAACTGTAGGGCAGCGGAAAGCTCTGCACAAAGTTCCTGGAAGGTGGCCTTCCGCACTCGGAAAGTTCTGCAGCCACTGCTCATCATCTCATACCTGCAAAACGATGTGATCCCACAGTCACTGCTTGTTTCACGGGACCAGAAACAGTGCTCAACAGAATTCAGACGCTCTGTGACTGCCAGCAGCAACTGTGAACTGTTTTTTTCAACGGCTTGCAGCAGGGCTGGTTGCAGGACATCACTATCTTCCATGCGGTGGATGCTACTTCAGCTCTGGAAATACTACAGGAGAAGGAATGAGGTGTTTGAGATTCTCACAGCAAGAGTGCACAACTGAGCCGGCTCCATGCTTCTGGGGTTATGGCGTACGCGTGGTGGTTTTAAAGCGCAAAAACCACTGGGTGGTTTGCTGTTGATGTGAGGGAGGGAGCACAGTGCATCATGGGATGCCGACACAACATTTGCATTCTCCCCAGCGACAATGTTTTGGTCCCAAACTTGCACAAACTTCCCAAAACACACTGCAGCAAGCTGCACTTTGGGATAGCTACCCACGATGCACTGCTTTGTGCACTGATGCAGGCGCTGCTAGTGAGGACACACTCCATTGAGACAATGAGCGTGGTGTGGCCATGCACAATCGACTTGATTAATCTGGGGGCTCAAGGTCGAATTAGATAAAGTCAACTTAATTTTGTGGTGTAGACAAGCCCTGAGTCTTAACTTTTCTCTTTTCCAAACTAACCAGTGCTAGGAAGTTAAAGCTCTCCTTACACTTACAAATCATTGCGTAAATAACAACATTGCTACCTGACCTAACACAGCATCTAGGTACCATTAATTAAATAAATGCAATTATGTTATTAAACAAAATGTAGGTCCCTTAAAACAACGGGCCTATACTAAAACCCCTCACAATGCCTGCTGCAGGAATGGTTTAACAGCCCATTCAAAGTATGACTTAGCAGGTAAATTTCATGCTGAAGCTTGTCAAACTTGGCCTACTGCCAGAAGGAGAGATTTCCAAAGGCACTGAAGCTCCACTGAGAATATCTTGCTGCTGGGCCTGGGGAGTTCTACCCAAGAACTAACAGCAAGAGCAACAAGATGGATTCTAACTCTTGTAATAGGACACAGTCTGAAAGATTCCCATTTACTTCCAGGGGCGTGCACAGGAATTAAAATTTGCCTGCTTTTGGAGGGGCACGTTCTGTGCCTTGCTGCAGCCCCAGGGCTGGAGGAGCTCTGTGATCCCGCTGATGCCCTGGGGGCTGAAAGAGCTGTCAGCACCCGCCATGGACTTGGGGGCTGGAGGAGCTCTATGATCCTGCCATGGCCCCAGGGGCCAAAGGAGCTCACTCTTCCTGCCATAGCCCCAGCGCTGGAGGAGTTCTGTGTCCCTGCTGATTATTGGGGGGCCCAGGCCCCTGATTCTCCCCCCTTTGTGCCCGCCCCTACCAGGGACTATGATATATCAGATATCTGGGACCCAGACTACATAGGGCTTTATAGATTATAATAAGCACCTTGAACTGCACTTGGAATAAAAAGTTCCTCAGTTTATTAATACTTTATTGTCCTTCTTTGAACTTTTCCTATTTCTGTCATATCTTTTCTTTTACATGAGGTAGCTACAGTTGAACTTAGCCTAGAAGGACATCCCTAGAATGTGGAGAAGTGGCTTGCCCAGGCAGTCAGTAAAATCAGGAATGTTTCAAAACATTGTACTTTTACCCAACCACAACCTACAGACCACAATATAAATGTTTAAAGAAAATGTTTTTAAAGGAGGGTAATAAAACATCCACACTGGCTCATACAAAATAAGTTCTATGAGAAATCACAGGAATGTGAGCTTGATTTTTCCCATAAATAGAGGCATTTAGCTGTTGCTGATTGGATAACCCAAATATTGGAATTTCTAGTAAAGTTCAGTGGAGCTGAAATAATTGCAGAAAAAGGCATGCAAGCATGGTAGAAGTGGGCAGACACTAACTTAAAAACAGTCTGAGCTTTAAATGGACATTAAATGTCATTTCAGCTGCAAATTAAGGGCCAGATCTAGGAGCTGTTCCAGGAATGGAGCTCCCATTGAAGTCAATGGCAGTTCTGCATGCAGGGCAGCTCCAGGACTGAACCCTAATCTTACTACCATTTATTAGAAAGCAGTATATTACAATAGGTCCTTTATCATCCCAGAGTATAGTTTGATTGTTTATTTCAGAACTAGCAACAAATATAAACCAAGCACATTAAGTCCAGGTCTGACACATAAGCAAAACTATATATATGCACTAGCAGACAGATGATATTAACAAAGGTTCAAGCCTGACACGAAGTAATGCATTTTGTTTCTTTTCTAAAATGAACCATGATTCCATAATCCCTCCCCGATAAATCTTGTTTTCTACTTAAAGATTCCCAAGGTCACAGAATGCTTACAGTGTGTATAAATCAAAGAATTATAGTGAATGAATGGAGAATTGCAGTGTGGACCAACAGTGCAAAAAAAGTCCAGTTCATGTTATATTTGAGGAGATATTCTAGGAAATGTACAGGGGCTTTTATGCAAACATTCAGTAGCTGACCTTTAATTTGTAGTGATCCACAAATAGGACTCTACATTGTGACTATTAGGATATATAATTTTGAAAAAAAGACAGCTCTGCCATCAAGTGATTTTTCCATTTTGGTTTCAATATTTTTTGTCTTGTTGGCCCAAATACACATGTGGAAGCAAGTTAAACATCACTTGTTTCATTGGGATCAGAACCAGGTTACTTATTTAACAAAACCACGGCCATCAAGGACTTCATGGTTGTTAGTGCGCTGGTGCACCAAGTCGCAATAGCAAGGAGTAGTACACACACAAGCCAATACATGACATTTTCTTGTATTATTAGGTAGAAGGGAAGGATTTGAAATGCATGGGATTTGGATCAGACTGTGAGGGATTGCAATGGCCTTTCTGCTCTACAGACGTCCGGCTCTTAAGGTTATTTTCACGGGCCCCTATTTTTTTTTATTATCGCAGAGTGGCTCGCCCTTTTAAGGGAAAATGGGGCCTCAGCTCACCTGTGAAAAGATCAGCTCACCTCCCCAGGTGCCTAAGAATGAGCTCATATGATTACCCCAGGTAGGCCTGGGGAGGTAACAAAGGAAAGAACAGATGCTTGGGAGAGTCCCTCGGGAAGAGAGCTCAAGGGGGAACTGAATGCTGTCTGGGATTCTCTGCTCAGTGTCCCCCTCTGGCTCCTTTGCTTTGGCCCTGTAACCTCTACTCTCATCCCTGTTTTTCTCATTTTTGGCTCCAAACTCTGTTGTGGCCTGGGTTTTGGGGTTCCTCACTCCTTGGTTGAAGGGATGGGCCTAGGCCTGCTCATCTCTGTATCGACAGTGAGTCGAGTGGGAGTTGGCTGGAAGGAAGGATGGTGTTTTTATGGTATTAGGCTGGTACTCTTGTGATCTGAGCTCAACTCTGATATCTGCCATAAACTTCCTTCCTGACCTTGGGCAAATCAAAGGGAACCTGGTAACACTCCAGTTAGGAAGCCCAGATAGGACAGAAGACTAGGAAGCTATAGCTGGGTTGAGGAAACATCTGCAGGTGAGTGCCCGAAAGGAGCTGAACTCAGCTTTGAGAAAGAGAGATGGGGCCTTCTGACTCAAGGGGAGAGATGCCCTGAAATGGGATTGAGGCCTAAAAGGCCAAACTCCTGACTCAAGGAGAGACACAGAACCCAGCTCTGGAAAGGAGGGCTGCAGACTCCTAATTCAAGGAGAAAAACAAAGAACTGGGCTTGGGGCCCAGAGGGCGACTGTGTAAGGACTAAATAAACTGGACCCCAGGAGGGGAGTGTTTTAATTACTGTTGGACTGTGACAGTAACTTATTGAGGAGCCCTGTGAGAAGGGAAACTGAGGCTGGGTGGTGCTTGGGTAGCTGCTGTTCTGTTACAGGCCCTGCTTACATGACATTTCAAACTATTAGCCACCACTGTGCTTAAACCAGGGTGTTCCTAAAAAAGATACTACACAATTTAGGCATCCAGTGGAGTCAGTTTATAAACAGTTTTAATCCACTAATCCCCTAGCCCTTGTCTACATGTAGGGGTATTTTTTTGGTTAAAAGTGCCCATGTTACTAATACTAGTGTAGCTTCATATAGCAAATGGAAGCACTAACATAGATAAGTCTTCTTCAGCTACTGGCATTCTTAATGCTGCGTTGTTTAGACCTACTCTGAGTGGCTATTGGAGCTTTGTCTTCATTTGGGCTCCCACCAGCAGAGTTACACTGCTGTGAAGAATGGTGTAAAATTTTTGACAAAAAAAAAAATCTCATTGTAGATACTGCCCAGATCTATAGCTTGATTTGGTAAAATGATTTATATCATGCGTAGGCCTCATTTGCACTGCCCAGGTAAACTGTCAGCAACTGGACATATGTCCACAGGGCTTTAACCAAACTGTGTTATAACCCACTATGGCTAAACCTGAAAGATCAAGTCAAAATCTCAGCTTTTCTCCCTAATCCATTTTATATCTGAAATGAACCTAGAATCTTTCTAGAAAGAGAAGCTCCCTAAACATCTACTCTCCTGCAGTGCAGGTTATATTTATGACAACACATTCTAACGAAAACACAATGATGCATCCCACGTGCCTGTTTCTATGTCCACTGAAATCAGTTTAAAAACTCCCAATGACTTCAGTGGTAGCAGGATCAAGCCCCAAGAGCTATGTTAGCTTCAGAAGATATATAATGGGAGATTATATATCTGCCTTGGGCAAAAGAAGAATAAGGAACATTCAAAGCATCAGTAAAAAGACATGGGGCTTAAGGTCTCTTTATTATACCCAGACAATTTATGGTTGGAACAGGGGAATCAGATATTTTTCTGTTCTCCCATACAAGTTACTTCTACTTCCTTCAAATGACAGTTAAAAGCAAAACAAAAAAACACACACACCAAAGCCTTAAAAGTTGCAAGAAACCCCCAAACAAACAACCTCTCTCAATCAGACGGTTGAGTTGTAGAATGAAACAATCAAGATTTTTAATATTTCTGAACCAGGAAGTGTCTCTGCTTCGTTTCAGACTTAATACTTCTCTGTCAGCATCAATCACGGTTTGCATTGCTTCATGTATTATTGATCGGGTCACTGTGTGCTGCATCCTAATGTTGGAAAGATCCCAACCAATGCAAATTTGTTGCAGGTTTTATGCTGTTAAGTATTTTCCTGGATCGGAGGCTGGCTAGCCCAGCTGTACTGTTAGAAATTCACCCATCTAATAAAAAAATACTCTACTCCTGAATACACAATTTTTTACAATATACAATAGCAGTACATAGACTTCTATATGTTCTGGTAGATGTAATAAGTATACATTGCTCTCCTGGGGCATTCAGAGTTTGTTTTTTTTTATAAAGTTTATATTAAACCTGTGTGCTGATTTGATATGGGAATAAATTGATATTTGGGTGTAATACTATTGTAGCCAATTAACTTACACAAGAAATGCATTTGGCCAATAGTTTTGTATACTCAGTACAACAAAATTTCAATGTTTTCATGTTCTCTGAACTTAAGAGAAGACAGAGGAATAAATGTACATGAAATGCATCTTGATTCTAATCAGCAATAACTTTCCTTTTCCAGTGGAAATCATATTGCTTAGCACATGTACAGTGATGTCCATTTTCAGAGTGATGTCAGGGTATTGAGAACAAGATCTTACAAGCATTTTTAACTCCATAACTCCACTGACCTGAACAGGAGTTGATTGTACTCAGCTCCTGTGAAAATTAGAAGCAGGACCAGGTATAAAATGAAAGAGAAAGTTTACTGGCCTCTCAGGTTTATTATTGAATGTTTGCATTGTGCTAATACCAACAGCTGCCCCCTCCCCTGCCAAAGGATCAGAGCCCACTGTGCTGTGTTTAACCTAAACAAAACACTCCACGCACTTGTATCCACAGTCCCTGCCCTAAGGAACTTACAGTCAAATTTGAACCCAGGATGCAACAAGCAAGGGTAGGAAACAATACTGAGGGAGTGTCAGTGATGAGATCACAAAGGTCCATCAATTATCTTTGTGTACTTCCTCATGGTTCTAAATCACCAATCAGAACACAAATTCCACTCTTAAGATTGGATTTTATTGCCAGAGGTTCTGGTATAACCCAAATTGATACCAACTTGGCAAAATGTCATTGGCTGCACTCATTCTACTCAGTCTACAGGCAAGAAACTCAAAAGAATAAACAACAATCTCCCATGCTCATGTCTTCCAAGAGCTCTCTGCCTTAGCTTCTGTTTGCCTTCTCTGGGAGTAACCCACCTATTTTTAAAATGTTGAACCCAAATAGGCTCGGCTGCCCTAATTAGTTCGCAGCAGGAAATGCCTCCCTGAACCCTGGCTGGGAATTAATGCACCAAGGCCCAGCTATGGGTTTGGCTTGGTGAGGCCCCCTTCTTGGGGCAAAACTGGGCTGCTGTACATGACCTCTCAGTCCTCTTCAGTGGCCTTCAAAACACTTGCACACTGTATCATAGTATCCATGTCACCTAAGAAGGATTTAGGTGCCAAACATTGTCACCTAACTTTGAACATGTTCCTGTAAGGGTACGTCTACACTTTGAGCATGAGGTGTAATTTCCATTATGAGGAGACATACCTGCACTAGCTCTGATCAAGCTAGCACACTTAAAATTGAGGGTAACCACGGCAGCATGAGCAGTACCAGGGACTAGATGTCCTAAATATGTACACCTCTGAGACATTAGACATGTATTCAGGGCAGCTAGCCCCCTCTATTTTAGCATGCTAGCTCTATCATAGCTAGCGCAGGTATGTCTCTGAGCTGGAAGTGTTAAATTTCAGCTCCAACTGTAGACATACCAACTATAGACTTCAAGGCTATTCAGCTAATCAGTTGCAGAAGCAGGATTAGAAATCAGGATTCTTGAGTTCCAGTCTCTTGCTCAGTCCATTTGATCATACATACTATCTCCCACATATGACATTTATTAATTTTATATTTCACTCTTGAAAAAGGTAACTGATCTCTTGCTTGTTTCATAAGATGTAAAGTACGTTTAGAGAATTTGTTTACCCCTTTAAAAGATTTGGATAAACCTGATGTGACAGGCTATACCTATAAAATATAAAAGACCTAAAATGTATAAAAAGTCCTAAAAATCATTTAAATATGAGTAATTCTCAAAAAGAACCATTGTCTTTACTGGCATACAAGAGGAAAATATTAAAATGAATAGCAAGGCATGGAAGGAGGGTTTCCATTTCCAGATTGTTTGAAACTATGCAATTAAATAGCTTTGCAGTCTCCAGATTTGTTCAGTCACGAATTGTTTTATTATCGTACATATGTTCATAGGCCCAGTGATGGAGACATTATAATCAGTGTACATAAGCCACATCTGTCCTAATCCTGAGAGGTGCTGAGACCCTGGAGCTCCTATTGAAGTCAATGGCAGGGGAGCACATCACATGATTGACCCTATTAGGCATAATAGTCAGAGCAGACTTTAAAATAACAGCATACAAATATCAAATACATTATCATAAAATAACTCAGAAAATTGTCTATAACTTGGCAAGATCCATTTAAAACATCCCCTTTTGTTTTTTTATGCCCTTTATTATTTCAGTGGTTCTGCTGCAAATCATTTTGTATACTTGAGTTACTGCCAATGCTGCTATCGAGAGAGAAACAACTGAAGTAGCTTTAGAGAGACTGCAGTCTTTATAAAAACAATGAGGAGTCTAGTGGCACCATAAAGCCTAACAGATTTATTTGGGCATAAGCTTTCATGGGTAAAAACCCCCACTTCTTCAGGTGCATGGAGTGAAAATTACAGACATAAATATACTGGCACATGAAGAAGTTGCCTTACAAGTGGAGAACCAGTGTCGACAAGGCCAATTCAGTCAGGGTGTATGTGGTCCACTCCCAATAATTGATGAGGAGGTGTCAATACCAAGAGAGGGGAATTTGCTTTTGTAGTGAGCCAGCCACTCCCAGTCCCTATTCAAGCCCAAATTAATGGTGGTAAGTTTGAAAATGAATTCTAGCTCTGCAGTTTCTCTTTGAAGTCTGTTTTTGAAGTTTTTTTGTTGAAGGATGGCTACTTTATGTCTGTTATTGAATGTCCAGGGAGATCGAAGTGTTCTCCTACTGGCTTCTGTATGTTACCATTCCTGATGTCTGATTTGTGTCTATTTATTCTTTTATGTAGAGACTGTCCGGTTTGGCCAATGTACATGGCAGAGGGGCATTGCTCTCACATGATGGCATATATCACATTAGTAGATGTGCAGGTGAATGAGCCCCTGATGGTGTGGCTGATGTGGTTGGGTCCTATGATGGTGTCGCAAGAGTAGATATGGGGACAGAGTAGGCAACAGGGTTTGTTACAGGGGTTGGTTCCAGGGTTAGTGTTTCTGTAGTGTGGTGTGTAGTTGTTGGTGAGCATTTGCTTCAGGTCTGTGAGAGTGAGGGATCATTTTCCAGGATAGGTTGTAGATCATTGATGATGTGCTGGATAGGTTTTAGCTGATGGCCAGTGGTGTTCTGTTATTTTCCTTGTTGGGCCTGTCCTGTAGTAGGTAACTTCTGGGTACCCGTCACGCTCTGTCAGTCTGTTTCCTCACATTCCCAGGTGGGTACTGTAGTTTTAAGAATGCTTGATAAAGATCTTGTAGGTGTTTGTTTCTGTCTGAGGGATTGGAGCGAATTCGGTTGTATCTTAGGGTTTGGCTGTAGACAATGGATCGTGTGATGTGTCCTGGATGGAAGCTGGAGGCATGTAGGTAAGTATGACGGTCAGTAGGTTTCCGGTATAGGGTGGTGTTTATGTGACTATCACTTATTTGCACTGTAGTGTCTAGGAAGTGGATCTCTTGTGTGGACTGGTCCAGGCTGAGGTTGATGGTGTGGTGGAAATTGTTGAAATCCAGGTGGAATTCTTCAAGGGCCTCCTTCCCGTGGGTCCATATGATGAAGATGTCATCAATGTAGTGCAAGTAGAGGAGGGGTGCTAGGGGACGAGAGCTGAGGAAGCATTGTTCTAAGTCAGCCATAAAAATGTTGGCATACTGTGGGGCCATGCGGGTACCCATAGCAGTGCCACTGACTTGAAGATATAAGTTGTCCCCAAATCTGAAATGGTTGTGGTTGAGGACAAAGTCACAAAGCTCAGCCACCAGGTGTGCCATGGCCTCATCAGGGATACTGTTCCTGACAGCTTGTAGTCCATCCTTGTGTGGAATATTGGTGTAAAGAGCTTCTACATTCATGGTGGCCAGGATGGTGTTTTCAGGAAGATCACCAATGCTGTAGTTTCCTCAGGAAGTCGGTGGTGTCTCGAAGACAGCTAGGAGTGCTGGTAGCATAGAGTCTGAGGAGGGAGTCTACATAGCCAGACAATCCTGCTGTCAGGGTGCCAATGCCTGAGATGATGGGGCGTCCAGGATTTCCAGGTTTATGGATCTTGGGTAGCAGATAGAATACCCCTGGTCGGGCTTCTAGTGGTGTGTCTGTGCAGATTTGTTCCTGTGCTTTTTCAGGGAGTTTCTTGAGAAGATGGTGTAGTTTCTTTTGGTACTCCTCAGTGGGATTGGAGGATAGTGGCCTGTAGAATGTGGTGTTGGAGAGTTGCCTGGTAGCCTCCTGTTCATAATCCGATCTGTTCATGATGACTACAGCACATCCTTTGTCAGCCTCTTTAATTATAATGTCAGAGTTGTTTCTGAGGCTGTGGACGGCATTGCGTTCTGTATGGCTGAGGTTATGGGGCAAGTGATGCTGTTTGTTCACAATTTCAGCCTGTGCACGTCTGTGGAAGCATTCTATGTAGAAATCCAGTCTGTCATTTCGACCATCAGGAGGAGTCCATGCAGAATTCTTCTTGTAGTGTTGGTGGGAGTCCTGTGGGTCAGTGTGCTGTTCAGTGGTGTGTTGAAAATATTCCTTGAGTCAGAGACAGTGAAAGTAAGCTTCTAGATCACCGCAGAACTGGATCGTGTGTGTGGGGGTGATGGGGCAGAAAGAGAGTCCCCGAGATGGGACAGACTCTTCTGCCTGACTAAGTGTGCGGTTGGATAGATAAACAATATTGTTGGGTGAGTCAAGGGTACCACTGTTGTAGCCCCCTGTGGCATGTAGGAGTTTAAGATAGTTTACTGTCCTTTTTCCTCTGTAGAGAAGTAAAGTGTGCATTGTAAATGGCTTGTCTCATTTTTGTAAAGTCCAGCCATGTGGAAGTTTGTGTGGAAGGTTGGTTTTGTATGAGAGTCTCCAGTTTTGAGATCTCATTCTTGATCTTCTCCTGTTTGCTGTACAGGTATGCTGATCAGGTGGTTCCTCAGTTTCTTTGAGAGTGTGTAGTATGATGTCCATCTGTTTGCACTTGGAGAGGAAGATGCTGTCTGTCTGTATCTGTGCAAGTTTTTTCATGGATTTCCACTTAATATGGCTAAATTCAGTGCCTTGCATGGTGCCAAGTATCAGAGGGTTAGCTGTGTTGCATTGATGTCTGTATCTGTATCCACAAAAACAACGAGGAATCCAGTGGCACCTTGAAGGCTAACAGATTTATTTGGTGCATAAGCTTTCATGGGTAAAAAAACCGCACTTCTTCAGATGAGAAACTGCAGAGCTAGAATTCATTTGCAAATTTAACACCATTAATTTGGGCTTGAATAGGGACTGGGAGTGGCTGGCTCACTACAAAAGCAATATTCCCTCTCGGTATTGACACCACCTCATCAATTATTGGGAGCAGACCACATCCACCCTGACTGAATTGGCCTTGTTAACACTGGTTCTCCACTTGTAAAGTAACTCCCTTCTCTTCATATTCCAGTATATTTATACTGGTATCTGTAATTTTCACTCCATGCATCAGAAGACGTGGGGGATTTTACCCATGAAAGCTTATGCCCAAATAAATCTGTTAGTCTTTAAGGTGCCACCGGATTCCTAGTTGTTTTTATGGATAAAGACTAATACGGCTACCCCTCTGATACTTTGCAGTCTTTATATGGCCACAAGCTGCTAATACTTCAAGGCAGTTCATTCCAAAATCTGACTTGCTTTCATTTTGTGCTTCTATTACCAAAGGAAAAATAAATACTGCAGAATATGATGTGTGACCTTATGATTTTTTCTTCTCAGCCTGGCAGCAGCTAGATGTGCTATGGAAGAGGTTCTCCAGCATGGAGCACCCTTTGCTACATGGTGTCACTACCACCTCCTCACTGTCCTCCACTCCCAGCTACCAACTGTGTAATGATTTTTCAACCACAAAGGGTTCTATTTCTCTCCAAGCTGCAGTGCTATCTTTGCATGGAGCTAGGCTAGCTGTAATATTGCAGGAGAGGTGGGAGAAAAGGAGAGTGTTGGGGGAAAAAGGCAGCCAACAGTAAGGAAGGGAATCCCTCTTCGACACATCGCTCCAGCGAGGAAAGGGTCCCCTCTCGATTGGGTGGAACAGAATGAGTGCATACTCTTTGAACATGTAAAGGGCCCCTTAATCACAAAAGAGAATGAAAACTACATTCTCCAACTGACTTGAAACACAGCTAATACTACACCGACAGAATACACTCCAAACACTTCCCCATGACCCAGCCAATATTTTTCACCTACAGTAACCCTGTGTGACAACTCAATACATTGGTATATCAAGCTGCTTAGCTAAGCTCTTTAGGACAGCGGCTGTTTCCATTTTGTCTTTTTTCATCATCCCTTTTTCCTGAAAAACCACCGATTAAAATTAAGTTCTACAGAGACATCAATACAACATGAATCCCACAAACACCCATGCGCTTAACTATACACAGGAGAGTAGCCCTATTGAGTATACATGTAATTAAAGTCCCATTGAAAACTTACTCATGTGCATACTGCATAAATGTTTGCAGCACCAGGTACTAAATGAAGTCCTGATCCAGAGAGGTGCCAAGCACATGAAAATCTAACCTTTGGCCACAGTCTCTTTTGCTATCAGCCTCTTCTGATGCCTCTGGGTCTTTCTACTCCTTTTTATTCTTTTTTTCATCCCTTTGTGCCCCACAGTGAAACACATGGGACCCAATTTGTCAAGAAACAATTTGTCCACTTAGAAAAAGCACAGGCTGCCTACAGCCATCATGTGCAAATAATCATCCCCTTGATTAGCTTTATTTTTCTTCATTGTGATTGAAATGCATAAACTGACTATTACCAGAACACGGATCCCTTGGAAGAATTGTTTTCTTTTTTCTGGATGAGTTTTGCTGCAGCCGGAGTGACCAAACCTTTAGGCCCCAATCCTGCAATGACTTACACACTTGCTTAACTTTATGTACTGTGAGCAGTTCTGTTGACTTCACTGGGACTACTCAGTGACCTTAAAGTTAAGCAGGTGGAAATATCTGCAGGACTGGGGCCTTAGTGAGCATACCAAAACAAAAACAATCACCCCAACTGTCCAAAATGCTGATGTTGCCTTAAAATATTTTAACTTATCTGGGTGATAAAAATAATATCTCAAACAGAGATGTGTAAGTTTTCATTGTGCCCTGGTCACACCCTTTGCCCAGCCACCACCACTCACTTCTATGCCTGCACTAGATGCCCGTGGAATTTCTATTGATCTTGGGCTTGTAAGAACTTATTTTTGACATATTTGACCTATTACTGTCTCTGTGGGCTAAATCATGACTCATGGTACTCACCTCGCAATTATAACTGAAAAGTTATAACTGAAAAGTATTATATATTCAGTATATATATATATATATATATATATATATATATTCAGTATTATATATAATATTCAGTATTATAACTGAAAAGTTTGGGCTTAATTTTCCTCTCATTTCCACCAGTGTAAACTAGTATTAACTCAATCATCATCAAGAGAGTTTTCCTGGGGATAGTGAGAGGAGAATCAAGCCATCTGTGTATGTTTTAAGTCTTTAAAATGTCTTGTTGCTAACCAGAAACGTTTATGTAAAAGCACATATTTTTCCCACCACATGTAATCTGAAATAGTTTAATGAAAGTCTAAGTTTAACAAAGCTATTTTTATTTTCAGGAAGTTATAGTTTACATGGTTTAAAAGCATGAATGCATGAAAGACAGCCCAGGGGTAACTAAACCCATATCTGGGAACGCAGTGGCTGGTGGTTCATGCCAATTGCTGACTTAGCAAAGTTGGCTTGGAGAAGTCAGAGCTAATCCTGTACATACTAAAACTTTCCAAAGGTTTTGTTTCCCTTAGTAATATATACACTGCTGTATTTTCCTAATTATTTTGCTTTATTCTCGTCAGTGGAATTATTAAAGAAAATTTGCCGTTGTAACAAAGGACAAATAAGAATAATAAAAGTCCTTACAGGGAGACAGTGTTACCTGATAGAGCAAGGATTTGACAAGTTAGAACTCCTGGGGTTTATTCCCAGCTCTCCCATTGACTTGGTGTATGATTTTGGGCAAGTCACTAAACTTCTGTGTCTGTTTCCCTATCTGTAAAATGAGGATCATGGGTCTTCATAAAACATTACTCAGGAAAGGAAGAGATTTGAGATTCATGGAGGAAAGGTGTGATGTAAGAACCAGGGGTAATAGAAAGGACTGCTGCTGCTGCTTCGTTTTATGGTTGTGTTCACAGGCGGCCAGGCACAAGGCATTGGTCAGCTGCAGGTAATTTAGTCACTAAATGTCAGATACCACAGGGACGGGTTACCCTGAAAACCCTGAAATAGATGCTCAGCACAAACTTTACCGGGGATTTAATCTGGATTTTTCTGCTCAATGTCATTTTAGTTTGTGTCACCATTTAGTCCTGTTCCTGTAGGTAGAGCTTGAAAGTGAGTTTAATGCAGGCCTAACGATGGTCACTGTGGAAGCTTTCCGGGGGTAGGGGAAAGCACAATAGAGTTATGGAAGTTGGTGTGTGTTTGTGGGGGAGGGAATAAAGCTGAGAAGTGAATGCAGGCACTTGTCACTCCCTGGGTTTTCCATACATCCTTCTGTCTTTCCAGACTTTCCACCTGCATCTCTCTCCTCATGGCCTTCCAGCCCCTGTATCTATTTCTGTAGAAACAGGACCAGCCTTACTACACTAATGAGGAATTAAAGGTGCATCTATTTCTGTGGTTGATCAGCTTATTTTGCAATTGAGCTCAGTGGAGTCTTTTGTAGTGATCAGTAAAGCTGGTTGAAATTTTTCTAGTTTCAATTTTTTGACAATTGTTTATCAAAAATTCTAGTTTTGGTTAAAAAAAAGAATTGCCAAAACTTTAACTTTGTTTTTCTTAGCTCCTATAGAGCTGATCGTTGTTTTTTTTTCCCCAAAAAAGTTTTGAAATTTCCAAATACTTATACATGCACACATTTATGCTATGGGAACATTATTCCCATTAAACCCAGTGGGACTACTCGTATGTGTATGTGTGTGTATACAGGAAAAGGGATGCAAAACAGGGAAAAATTAGGGGATGTTGCAATGCTGTAAGGGTTGTGTTCAGGGCTAGTGCAATTGGGAAATGACAGACATTTTGAAAAGTTTAAAATGAATTGAATTGGCAGCTTATTTAAAATAACTATCATTCCAGTGTTACTTTTAACTCTATTTTTAGCATAGCTGAACCCATTCCTCTCCACCCTCAGAAATCTGGATAAGGACTGGTAAGCACTATTTTTGCTGTGTGTTCACTTTTTTCATATTGATCTTCTTAGTCAGTCGTTCCTTACAGAGATCTCTGTGTATCTGTTAGGGGTAGGGAAGCTCCAATATTGCAACAGAGATTGTTTTGCAAGAGGCAGGCAACTTGCATGATGGAGCTCTGCCATAGCTAAGATCTCAGGAAACCACCGTGCATGTCACCTTTGTCTCTTGCATGTACGTCATCTAGTTTTCTAGCCAAGGTTGCTCTGAATTTGGAAACATTTCAGCAACAAGCTAGGATTTTTTTCTGGTTCTTGGTTGTGGGGAGAGGGTGGCATGCAAAGGAAGGAGAGGGGCATAGGTGCTGGAACTAGGGGTGCTGCTGCTCCCTCTGGCATGAAGTGGTTTCTATCATATAAAGGGTTTACAGATTGGTTCAATGGCTCTCAGCACCTCCACTGTACAAACTGTTCCAGCATGCCTGAGATGGAGCATTGGTTCTGGTCACACTAATAAGGAAAATATCAATCAGCCATAACCAGACACATTTTAACTTTATTTATTCAAATTGCATTTTATTAATATACCTAATTTTGGAAGTGTCTCTTTTCAGATTTAGGTCTTGACAAGTTTATTTCACTGTTTTGCCCACACACTTCCTTGCATCAAGCCTGCCTTCCTGTTAATATTGATTATGACTCATTTACTTTTGACAGATCCTCAGACTACAGGGTTTATATGCTCATGAAAATCCTTTCTTTCCAAGAGTTTCAAGCATATAGAACAGCTAAAAATATTCAGAATTAACTTTTTTACAAACTTCGTTTTGAGGAGACTAGTTTATACTGTAACAGAGGCAAAAACAGGACCATCTTTGTTGGATGAAACTCACCTCATTGTGTATGACCTGCACCACAGATGCCCCCATAGCAGCCCTCTGTGGGGACATGCAATCAGAGTGGTCAAGCAGGGGGAATTCTGCGCCACAGAAGTAGGCTCCATGCCAGTTTCAAATAGGCTGGCACTGACTGTGGGGAATATTAGGATGGACTAGGATGGTCAGTGGATCCATGCTCATACTGATCTAAGGACTAGAAAGTCCTTATAGAAGAAAAAGGGTTTTTTTAATTTAAATTTCTGCTTATTTTACTTGAGGCCTTGAGAGTTAGCTACCACTGTAGCTGCAAATGTCTAGGGTGCACCAGTGAGCAGATTATCTCAATTCCAAAGATTACCATTGACATAAGTGTTTTCTGGATGGCCATGCTGCTAATGCCTGAGGTTCTGGCTAAGTACAAGAATAAGAGGAGACTCAGTTAAATGAATAAGAACCAGACTAGATTCACTCAAGATGGAGCAGAAATAAGTGTAAATTACATCTCCCTGCAGCCGCCTAGCCCTCTGAATCCCAAAGTAGGGATTCGTGCTGAATGAGGACAGGTGTTTTTGCCAGCTGCTCTGTTGTTCCACCAGAGGAGGAGGAGGAAGCAGTTCTACACCGAGTTGAGGCTCTGTGGGAGCCTGGCCAGTGGAAGCTGATGAATCAGCCTGTGCCCTGTTCACACCCTTTGCCCAGCCAGCACCACTCTCTTCTATGCCTGCACTAGACGCCCGTGGAATTTCTATTGATCTTGGGCTTGTAAGAACTTATTTTTGACATATTTGACCTGTTACTGTCTCCGTGGGCTAAATCATGACTCATGGTACTCACCTCGCAATTGGGGATGTGTGGTGTCCCCAGGGATGTAAATTGGGAGGCATGTTAAGGGTGTTGCCCTTCCAAACTGTATACACTGATTTTTTTTAGTAGTTTACAATTCAGGTTTAAAAAAAATCTTTTCTAAGTGTAACCCACACACGTCCTGGGTGTGGTGTTCTGTCCCCTCTAGTGGCACCGAGACCACTTAGAGATTAATGAATCTGCTTTTAGCTCATGCAGTAGAGGCTCATGCATTTAGCTACAAAGATCCCAGGTTTGATCCTGACTACTGGGGACTGTCAGTGTTACATATGCATCTGTGATTCCTAATGAGAGGTACAGCCCTGCAGTGGGACTGGGATCCCACGGGTCCTGCAGGACCAGCTGCCATAATAGCAGGAGCAGGATAAAAAGTAAAGAAACAACGTGGGAGCAGGTATTTTAAAAGAATAGTCCTCCTGCACCACAAACAACATGAACGCCCAGGCCATCAGCCAGAGCTAGGCGGCTGGAGAGCAGTGGCTGCTTCCGTGGGGCCCTGCCCCACCCCCCCACCCCCAATATAGAAGTCAAACTACGCCTATGGGTGCTCCCTTATTCCCCGCACTTATTACTGGCCCTGTGATTATACAGGAGGAGGAGACATTTCTGCTCCCTCCCGCCCCCATCATAAGTGAGTGTGAAGAACTTTGAATTGGCTCTTATCTGCACGTTGCAAGAGACTGAAATGTGAGAGTCTGGACTGCAGTTGAGTCGCTGATCTGCTTCTGGGGTAGTGCAGTTAGGCAATGCCTCTTAATCAGGGCTTATGATAACTCCATGGTCTAGCCCTTATGATCAGAATTTCTAGGCTCTGCCAGAAAAGTCAAAAGAGACTTAAAGATAAAATATATGCTAAATATACCACATAATTTAGGCATATTATTCATAGTATCACTGCAAGTTTCAGTGTATCTTATAATAGAACAATTTAAATGCAAACATGTCATAGTGGCTTTTTATTTTTAAGTTTTAGACAAACACAACATCAAACAATGCATCCTTGGGCCTGAAAGCATTTTTCTTTAATAAGCTCACAACACTGAAATTGTTCACATAATTATTGCTACCCTGTGCCACCCTACTCTGGTGCATTGTTAGAGTATTTTCTTTCTTTGTGTGTGTGTGTGAAGGATGATATTGCTACAATATTTTCTGTGTAAAATAAAGTATGTCTTTTAAAGCACACACATGCTGCATGCGTATATGGTAATACGCTGGGGTATTGCAGTCCTTGCAATGCATAAAATCGCACCAGCTTCAGTGAGTGATTTCTATTAAAATTTCTGCTGTGGGTTACAGAAAGATTAAAGCAGTGTGATGTCCCTGCATGCACATTCTTCATTACCCCCATTTGCCACTCCAAATGTTAAGCCTAGAAATGTAACTGTTTCACTGTAATATACAGTGTAGAATGACTGACTGTGGAAGCCCTAGCTAATGTGATGAGATGAACATAGTTCCATAACCAAGAAAATACAAACCTGTGAGGTTTTTTATTTATATGAGTGCCTCCAAAAAACAGAGGAGGCCACTGGCCCTATGAGAGTATAAAAACAAACACACAGTAACATTCTTGGAATAAAGTGAAAAATATAGAGAATAACAACAAGGCTTTTTTATTGGATGATAATGGGAGAGGTGGGGAGGAAATCATATCTTATCCCTCCCCCCATTATCATTATGCAGAGGGGTCAATCAGTTCCATAGCACCAGACCCCTACCCAAAGGGACTCAGGCTCCCCCCAGGGGTAAAGAAGGGAGTGGTAGGTACAGGAGGCCAGACCGTAGGTCCTTACCAGCCCCATAGAAAAAAACGTAACACTGCCAGAGGCCATATGCATTGTCATATGGAGCCCCATCTGGCAGATCTCCTGTGGGGATTTCAGGGCTAAGCCCCTGATTTTTCCACATGGAAGGAAACCCCTCCTTCCAAGGGGACGCTTTGAGGAAACTCCATGAAGAAAAGCTCAGTTTTCCTTCCCTTTGACATGTTTTCTTGTGGCCAGGCATGAGTAGGCATTACCACTCATACTTACATCATTCTGGATGCCAACTGGCACAGCCTGACTTTGATTGTGGACTCTATTCTGGCGAATTACAGCTATGTTCAGTGCAGTGTTGTTCACTATATCACCTGTGTGTGAACACTGTTCACAAAGCGATCATTCCAATACGACTGGTCAGTCCTCATCCTAAAAGGAAACTGGCACAACGCTTTCCAAAGACAAGCCTGGGAGCTTAAATTTGTAACTTTGCTAGACAATAAAAACCATGGTCTTAATAAGCCATAAATCCAGTGTCTTTATTACAAATCTGTAGCCCACTAACCCCCCTTTTTGTAAATGGGCCATTTCACTTTGAATGGTCCCTAACAATGTGTGCTAACTACTTATGCTAAATAATCTTGTATTTACTCATGACAGCCTATGTCAGCAAAATTTATGTCGCTCAGAGGCGTGACTATTCCACCCCGTGAGCAACGTAAGTTACACTGACATAAGTGTTCATGTGTACAGTGCTATGTCGGCAGGAGAGATTCTCCTGCTGACATAGCTTATGCCACTCATGGAGGTGGGTTTTTTATGCTACTTGAGATCTCTCTTCCATCGGCATAGAGCGTCTTCACTACACGCGTTGCGGCGCTGTACGTATAGACATATCCTAATTAGCGGTGACACTCTTAGTACCTTTCCAAGACCTGAAGAAGAGCTCTGTTAGTTCAAAAGCTTGTCTCTTTCGCCCACAGAAGTTGGTCCAATAAAAGATATTACTTCACCCACCTAGGGTTGCCAATTTTGGTTGGACAGATTCCTGGAGACTCCAAGACAGTCCTGGACGTTTGGCAACCCTATAGCCACCTTATCTAGCTATGTCCAATGTAAGTTGTTGTTATACAGTACAACTCCTGAATTTCTAGTATGCTCTTCATCATGGTATCTGTGTCCCATGGCGTGCGTGGTTGCAGTGTTGTTGGTGATGAGTTTTTTAAGGTTGAACACGTTCCTAGGTCTAACAACAAAACATAAAGGGCTTGGCTGTAACCCTATGGACAGCATGAGTAAGGGGCAATGTGTAGCTGTGTTACCTCAGGAGCAGGGTAGGAACCAGATTGGTACTCTCAGAGTCACAATCTGGTTCCTGCCCTCCCCACTTTTGCTGTGGACGAAGGAACCTGTGCCAGCCCTTGTCCTGGCAGAGATTACTTCCCTCTCTGTGCTATTTTGGATGTATAGGGAAGCATATTAAGGGAGAGCAAACAGTTCTTAATTTGTAATGAAAGAGGTGCCAAGACTCAAGTAATTAGGTGCTGGAGCTCAAGCAATTTTTTACTTTCGTAACTGACATGGCAAGCCCAGAGGTGCTGGGGCTATGAACTGCCAAGCCTAGAGGTGCCAGGGCTCAGCCCTGGTAAGCCCTGGCACAAATTAAGCACTAAGAGCAAAGTTCCACCCAACTCTCTTCAATCCTGTCACTCACTTGAATGGAAAGAAAACTGGCAGCCTTGTGACAGTTGATCTATCCCCCCTGCAGGGATTGGAGATACAGGCAGCCTGGGCAGGGACATACTGGGTTTCCTTACACCCCAGCCGGGGGCATGGAGGAAGGCTCACAATGGAGCCCAAAGGGATAGCATAGCATAGCTCCTGTTTGGGCCTGGTACATTTTAAAAAGGGGTGTTCACAAGAATCTTTTCCCCCCACCAAGAGGGGGTAGTATTATGACTATGAAAACAATTTTGTGCTTCCAGCAAAAACTAAATGTTTTGGATATAAGAACTTCAAAGTAGGGCAAGAGTGATAACAAGCAGATCACAATCAGAGATTAATTTCCTGTTTTCTATTCAAAACAGGCCTATGTCACAAACAGTGCAATATATATGAACTAATGTGGCCAGCGAGTTTTCATTCTGAATGTTTGTCCACAGCTAAAAGCAGAGCATGAAGAAACAATAACACCACAAATCTCATTTGATTGGTATTTGTCTATTACATCTTCCTATATAACAATTTAAGGCTCAACTTTTTTTTCTAACCACATAAACTGCTCATCCAGACCTTCCTTATGTGCCATCTTGGTTACTGAAACCTCCTCCTCACTGGCTTCCCTGATACTCATTGCCCAAATTTAATCCATACTAATCCATCTATCTGATTGCATCGGCCCATATATTCGCTCCTCCTACTTCACTGCATTAAGTCCAAGCTTGCTTCAGAGCCGTGCGTTTACTCTGCCAATGCATACAACCTAGTCTTTTATGTTGGCTGACCTCTCCCTCCACACTCTAGTGATCCTGTCAGTCTGTTTCTCCTACAGCTGTCCCCACACTTTCTTCCACATCACCTTCAATGCACGGAATGCTCTTCCTGAGCTGCTTTGCAAGACCACTTCCTACTCTCCTTTCTGCCGTGACACCTGAAATAGCTCTTTATATGTTTATTAATAAAAACACACACACAGACACACACACGCACTACAACCCCTCCCCCCCCAGCCCCTAAACTCCATTACATTCTACATTAGCTGAGTAACCATATAAAAATGTTGTTGTACCACCTCAATTCTCCACTTTGTTGAGTCATGTTTGAAATTAATTTGTTAACCTTTCAGGAGAGGGATCACAGCTTGTTTATACAGTTTGGCACCTCACACACCTAAATCATAATTTTAAGTGATGAATGTGTGCAGCAGATCTTGGCTTTGCAAGTTTTGTACTGAACTGCTCTAAGTTAATCAGTTCTGTATTTGTACAGAACAATGCCATATCACTGGATAATGAAATTCAAAAGACTGCAATTAAGCCTTCTAAGCACAGAGTTTCTTTGCACCAACAGATTCAATCCATACTACTGGAATTGTACAAAATCCTTCAATCATTTATCCATGTGACTGTTTTTTCAACTGTGACATGCACCTATACTTGAAATAGACACATATCGATTGTTTTTGCTTCTGAAAAACACTGGCATTTGAAGTAGAGCACTGACTCCTTTGACTATTTGGCAGCAGTGCAAAACCCAGAAATGGGGGGGGGGTGTTTGAAAAGGAACAAAAACAAAAAGAACCCCCACCCACAACACACAATCTATATATGGCACTGCTGCTGGTATTAAAATGAAATAGCATAGAACTCAAACACCTTCACTGAAGTGACCACATACACACTGGGTGTTGGCTTAAAAAACCAACCCCCCGTAATATCTATTTATTCAGCGATCACCATTTAAAAGCAACATTTGCCAACACATACTACACAATTAACATAAGTCTAGGTCATGATATTATGACCAGAATAAGATACAGTATATTGTTCTACTGTCCCTGGAATAGCTTGGGACGGAAATTGACTTGATATCACAACCTTTCTTCCAGTTTTCTTGATGATCTGAGACAGGAGTAAACTGAAACAAAATGTATTTACCTGTCAGTGTATGCTCCCCACTATACCAATGTAGCTATGCAAACAGGTGTGCTGTGGATGGAATCAAGTATTCATCCCTTCCACCTCCTGCCTTGCTGTGGGGGGAGGGGTGGTTATAGCAGCTCTGTGGAACCTGCTACATACAGCATACAGGAAGTAAAAGTACAATGCACCAATTCAAGTCAGTGTCTTACATCACCTTACTCCCTTGGGATTGTCCCTCATTATTTCCTTTTGCAACTATAGAGAAAAACAGCGCTGCATAATCAGCTAGTACTCTGTGATGATTGACTTTTTTAATGGCAACCACTGTACTGAGAAACATGGATAAAACTCTTGTTTTGCCTTTAAAATGTACTTGGGTGATCTGAAACCTACACTGGTTCCTTGTTCACTGCTAATTCCATTTAGATGATCTGGAACTGATCTACAAAATCTTTAGCAGGACAGGCACGGGCTACTTTAAGGTCCATCCTTCTATCTGTGCTCCTCTTCAGCTGCTATGTTCAAGTGACATAGCTGGTGAACAGAATCCCATGGTGAAATCCTGATGCATTGCAGTCAGTGATTGATTTCCTCCAAGAGTTCACCGAGGAAGGGCAGATCCCAAGTTCTGAAACTTCCTCTGAGAAGTGGTCAAGAGATCTATCCTTACCATCTTCAGAGCCAGCTGCAAAATTCACTTATTCAATCAAGCAGGACAAAATACGTAATTGTACTCCATATTAAAAGACATCAAATACATTAAAGAGCAGATGGAGAATTGTTTTTCCTTTCAGGAAAGATACATTTTAATATGTAACAAATGTTTAGTGATTAAATACCATAGTATATCTAAGACACCTATGGTATCACATTGTTATCTAAGGACATTGTGGATGGATGTATGTATGTTTTATTACTCCAAACTTCTTGTGCAAACAAATCTTCATAAATACTAATCTTCTCTTATGTTAATTTTGCATCTGCTAAATTAACTATATATGCAAAAGTACAATACATATTATATACTGTAAAGATTATGACAAGCCAACAAAAGCCACAAAATTCACAGGGGCGCATGACTTTGCTTTTGGAACATACACTGATGTACATAGAAAAAAGTATAGGCTTAGCAGTAGTAGCCAGTGCACGCACCTTTATTTTGAATTTACTTTATATTTTTGTTGATTCGCCTCCATAATACCACGTACCAACACAGGTTAGATGGTCTGAAGGAAACTCAAAGCTTTCTTGATGCTGTTCACTGCTGAGCTTACTAATTGCACTGGGTAGGAGTTAATACTGCTGCCAGTCAATATAGCCATTAATTTCTGAGCTAACTGTATCAGATATGCTTCTGTAAGAACCACACTGTAAGTTGGTAGAGATAAAACACAAGAAATGAATTATGAAGCTGCTACCTTTAAAAAAAATCAATTATTGTGAGGAAAACATAAAATTTCCTCAAGGGTGATCACTTAAAATGGCTCCATAAATTAAATGAGCCCTTACAAATCCCAGCTATTGATTTCAGTATTCTAACCTACTACTTACCCTGAGTATTACAGTGCAAGTATTGTTTGGCAAACTCAAATGACTATGGATATGTAACTCAGGGCCACATGCTGCTTGCCTCACTCACACGTGTGAATTCAATGGGACTACTGTGCATAAGGCATGCAGCATTTGCCTGTAAGTCTTTCATTTCACTGGCAAAACATGCTCTAGTTACAAAACAAGCCCCCAATCCTGCAAGCATTTTACTAAAGTGTATAGTCAAATTGATTTAAGTTACACATGAGCTTATGTGTTGGATGGATCAGGACACAAAACAGGAAGAGAAATTCACTCATGAATTACACACAGACAAAAATAAACCAACATAAAAGATTATGTGGGGCACAGCTGTAGATGCATGCATATTATAATAGTTTGGCTGGAATAAATTGCAAGTTAAATAAATGAAGACTTCCCAAATTTTTTTCCTCGTATATTTCACAACTAGAACTTTCATGAAGAATCATAATGAGTTACTATAGCAGGTGAGATTTCCCTCCTTAAAATAATGTCTTCTGACTGTGCTGCCAGAGGGGGAAGAGTTGTATGGGAGAGGACTATGTCTGCGGAGTTACAAACGTATAGTTCTATGCAGCTCTCCACTTCTTCCTCATTGTGAAATTCAGGGTGATGACAGGGCAGAGAGCAGTTTCAGTCTTTCCGATTTTAGTGATCACAGAAAATAAAATTATGATTTGCATGTTGCAAATAAAAATAATGCGCTCTGTGCACAGCTAAGGCTGTTTTGCGTATAGCACACTGCAACGTACTCTTCCTCCAGGTCCGTGGAAAAAGTGCCATACAACCTCAACCTTTTCTTCTCCTTTTTCAGATATGTTAATGAAGGACCGAGTTAGGGCTACATTTTCAAAAAGAACTGCCTGAGATATATGCCTAAATTGGCATTTGTGTGCCAAACTGGGCAGGCAATTGCTGGCTGAATTTCACATAATCAATCAGCAGAAAGAGCAGCTCCAATCTGAATACAATATTTATTTTAAAAGGATGTCATGCCCTCGACATAGCTCAAAGCAATATCACCTATTGCTCTTGTGTTGTAACATTATGTATTATGTTTCAGAGGCCACAATCAATTTCTTCCTCTGGATATTTCACCCCCTTTTCCTTTTATTTCAGAGTTTAAAAAGCAACTGACAAAAATTTGAAGAGGACGAAGGCAGAAGGAAAACAGAAAGTAAAACAAAGCACCACAATAAAGAACATTTTTCTGCACCAGGACAGAAGGAAAACAGAAAGTAAAACAAAGCACCAC
Source organism: Caretta caretta (assembly GCF_965140235.1). Lineage (NCBI taxonomy): Eukaryota > Metazoa > Chordata > Testudines > Cheloniidae > Caretta > Caretta caretta. Next base: position 84,152,136 of record NC_134210.1, on the reverse strand, counting down.
AATAAAGGACACTTTTCTGCATTACTTTCTATGTTTCCTAGATCCAACTTAAAGTTTGCTGTGGGCCAATAAGAAACAGGCACTCGGGCCCAGAACCTGAAAGACCCTCTGGAAGAAACCCAGTTCCAGCTGGGTGTGGGGGACTGAGCTACCACAACTTTGAGTTACATTGTAGATATACGTGCTCAGTGTAGGATACTTTCCAATAAAAATATTTCCATAGTTGAATACTTTACAATAATTAAAAGGCAGGAGAAACTGAAATAGGACAGTGTAATGGGGGACTAACACCACTATCCTAAGCCCAAGTAAAACCCCTGGGAGGAGGAAAGGGCACTTAAGAAACTCCACAAGATTTGCACTGCAGAGTTGCCAGTGCATGTTCAGAGGGGAGAGCTACAGGAAGCACTGCCCCCTCGCGTAGGAAGAGCAGAGGTTGCTGCTGTGCTCCACCCACATCTCCTTACTTTAACTCCTGCACCGAGAAGACAAATTCTCATCCTATATTCAAAAAACATTTATGTGGAGAATCTGCTCCCAGTACTTTTCCACGGGTAGTTAGGAGTCATTCTGCAACGCCCCCCCCCCCCAAACTCACACTCCTAATCCCAATAAATTTGGCTTGGAGTGAAAAAACCTTGGATTCCCCAGGAAGTAGGCTACAGGGAGCAACTGATCCCCAGTCCTACACCACCCAGACCTACAGAGCTCTGACTGCATGGCTGTGTGGTGAGGCTGCTGCAGGATCCTCACTTCTACAAGGTGCTTCCGCCCCTTTCGACTCTGATTTGCTTTGCTCTTCATCTGACCTGGTTCACTTTCTAGAAACAAAGTCAAGTATGTTGAGTGTGTCTGTGCTTCCTTCTTGTTCTTAAATAAGTTCAACTTCCTTGGGTCCAGTCCTGCAAAGACTCCTGCATGTTTAACTTTACTCCTTGTGAGTTATCCCATTGAACTCAGTCCACTTCATAGTGTGTAAAGTCAAGCACATATGTAAGTCTTTGTAGGATCAGGGATTTACTGATTACAAGAGTAATAAACCTGGGTTCAAAAGGATATTGTACCTATTTTTTTTCAGAGGGATCACATATGCAGAATGTACATCAGAAGCTGAATCACACAACACAGACCACAGCAGTTTGCCACTCTTCCACCTCCACTAGAATTGCATTGTAGCTTCAGAGTCCACCCAAGGGTGTGCAGTGGTGCTCCCTTCATTATCATTTGTAATTATTTCTTTACCATTCTGAAGCTGCAAATATTTCAGGTAGAGAAAAATTACACATATATATGTAATATCATTAGTTTGGTAATAAACATATGAAACAAGGGCATAAAAAAAAAAGACAAGGGAATACTAAACGCACAGGGCATTGGTGTTATAAGTATTCAATAAAGCTCAGTTCAGATGCAGCATCTGGTTTTCAGAGAGTTTAATTTTTTAAATCCATTTTTCTACTTGGCTTGATTGAGACATCTGTCCAAGGTCATACAGTGAATCAATGGTTCAAATATACAATAAATGAGAGCTGCGAATATACAGTAAATCAGAGTGTGTCTCAATACTTTGTTCTAACCACACAACCTCCTTTATTACATGTCAAGGAAGAAAGGATTGCAGCAAAATAAATTGCCACTGGAATAAAACAGGAAAAATCCCATCAAATCACTCGTAACATTTGGTCCATTTCAGAAAAATAAAAGAGATTTCTGGTGATTCATAAAAATTCAAACTTTGTGGGAGCATTGACTCTGTGGTGAAAATTTTATCAGTAATAAATCATCAGGAAAACCTCTTTGTTATTTTACCAATTGCTTAGAGAACTAGTTTATGATGGGACTTCCCTAATAGCTAAAAAACAAAGGTGCAAGCAACCAACTGAAATCTTAAAATAAATAACAAACAAATTTTTTTTAAATGATACTGGTTGAAATGTGAAGTGGAGAATAAACTAAGCTTAACCAAGTGGCTAAGCCATTCAAATATCCAATTGCCACCCTAAGCAAACACAGCTGCAGTAGACTAGCACTGCTCCATGAAATAGCTCAATATGTCTACTAACATTCAGAGGGTGTAAACCCAAAGGATGAAAGGGAATATTAGGATGGTTCAAGAAGATCTAACTGGGACCGATAAGATGAATTTTAAACCAGGAATATATATAGGCTGAATGTCAAGAAAAACACCTGGGGCCTGATTCACATCCAACTGAAGTGAATGGGAGCTTGCTCAGAGAGTTCTTTTAGACTGTGGAATATTCCCCCATTCCCCTGAAAAATTGAGGTGGCCACTTGCGATATGTAAAGCTAGACCTCATAAAGCATCAGAAAATGGACTGCAATGAATAGTCCTTTACCGGCAGGAAGGAGGATTAGATAAAACCTTTTACACTTCTAATTTCTTTGAGTCCATGAGACTAGTACTACAGCAAAAGAGAGAATAAAACTTTTCACACTCTTTTTGGAATGATTCTCTGCCCTCCTCCTAATTTTGTGGTACATTTCCTGTTTATTGCTGAGAGCATACCTGAAAAATCTGTTCCTCCTAGGAAGATGGGAACCTTATCTTCATATTCAATTTTAGATGATGTGCAGACCTTCAGGCTAATTGTGCTTGGGAAAGGCACATGCTTTGAGGAGCTGATGCTTTAATACCATTTGTTTCTCTTTTGGACTTCTCTTTTGTGGACTACAACTGCAGTATTTCACTCCAATAATAAGGGCAGATCATCTGAAGATTCTTTGCGATCTCCAAACTGAGAAACAAAAGGCAAGCAAATTCCCTCTGAGAGAGCTACTGTAACTGTTGCTACGTCCTCTGGTTGTTTTCCCTTGAGAAACCAACGTTACCTCAGTCTCAGCATGCTAGCTCTGATCCAATCTCCAACCGCAGCCAAACCCTGGGAAAAGATCAACTGCACTAGCCAGGTTGGATGCAACAGAACTTCAGAGGAATATCACCTACATATTGAAGGCAGCAGAATAGAAAAAAGGAAGGAAAATTGTTGCAGCCTGTATTGCAGAAGCAGAATCATACTCGTGGAGGGAGGTGCTGGGAGAAAATGTTGTGCCACCAGTTAGAAGGAAGTGACAAACACAACACAAACACAATAGAGAAGAAAGATGCACTTGTTCCTGTGGAAAAAACTGTCCTTAGTCATAATAACCTTGCATACAGAAGGTCTGCCTACCAGCTGAATGAGATTAGAGCCTTGTGAGCCGGGGGGCCCTGTGTGACTGTCATCTTATGTGAAAATACTGTTTATGTATTTGACTTCCTTTTCTTTCACGAGACCTGTGTGCTGGAACCAATTTTGTATTTCCAGTTGTTGTCAGCCAACAGGTGGGTAGGCAAACACTCAGGTAGCCTGAGTTATTTAGCAATCACTCATCCAGCAAATGGACTCTGCATATTCTGCACTTTACAGTTCTGCAGGGATTGAAACCTGATTCTCTCACTTCCTCGGAGGGTGTCTAACCCCTGGGCTATAGAGCCAATCTGACCCTATTTGGACTATTTAATTATTTTATACACAGTGGAACATTTTCAACAGAAGAGACTGAGAAAGTCTGCCCCAAAACAGTCCATATCCCAGTGGTTAGGGCACTCATGGGAGATAGGAAACCTGGATTCAACTACCATATCTTCCTCTCCCATTCTACATGAGAAAGGGCTGACCTGCCTTAGGTACTTAACTTCAGGAGAGGGATCTTGGCAGAGAATCTCAAGTGGAGGGAGGTGCCTTCCATGAGACACCTAATTCCCTCCTTGGTAGCTAGCTTAGGCAACTCCTGGCTCAGCATGCTGGCTTTTGTGAATCCCCTTCTTAGGCACCTAACTCTTCCTATGCATCATATAGGGAGCCTAAGCTCCTGGCCAAAGGCTGTGGACTCCAATGGATAGCAATGTGCCAAAAAGTTAGGTGTTGCAATGATAAGTTTAAATCCCTTTTATGGATTTAGCCCAAAGTTACTAGCCCAAGGTCACAGAGAGTTCCTAGGGCAGAACAGGGAATTGAACCCAGTTCTCCAAAATTCTAAGCTAATACCCTGACCATCCTTTCTCTTCGTAATGCTGAATATATTCAGTGCAACAGAATTGCGGCCAAAGGCAGGCCATAGCCATAACTACCCGTTCTCTCTCTTCACTTTTATCTTTTGTATCTCCTTGCTCCACAGATACTCAGTACACCTTAAACTTTTAGCTACATTACAGATTGTAGCCATTAGTTTAAGTAACTTTTATATGATTAATAGTTAAAATAGTGTTTAAAGAACCATTTGGAACACAGTAATTTTTTTTCCTCTCCTTCATCTCTCTCCAGCTTGCTTTCTGTAATCTTCCTTCTGTGAATTTTGATGTCCTCATCCTCATTCATGTTCTCATTTGTTTTGCATTTTGTTTTCGTTTCACGTCTCTGTTTTCTTTGGTCAAAAGCCATTTCTGTTTTTCAGAGCACTGACATGACTGGTTCATATTCATTATTTGTCTGACAGGAGCCTCCCACAGGCTTATACTCCACTGATTTCGGTCAGAAACCACTTGTCTGTTCGAATTTCCAAGATCACGGTCTACATTCAGGGAATATTTCTTAAGGAGGAACCCACTTGCATAATCAAATAGCAGTGACCAAAAATCAGGCACATTCTTGCCCATACAGGGAAACTCCTTCAGGGACCACTTCCAGCTGGGTAAATATTCTCTCTTTTTCATCTCTGACTATGCTCTCATACAAGAGATATCTTCCCTACTGTTTTAGTGTGACATTTTGGCCAAACTGCTGGAGGACCTAATGTACACACAGCCTTTGAAGTCACCATGTCAAATGGAAGTTACTGTCTAAAGGCTATATTGTGTAGTGACATAGATAGGCATGTAGACAGAGCAAGTTCTTCCCTTCTTCTCCCTGAATGCACTGTACTTCATAGACCCTGGTTCAACTATCTGCCATATAGCTTGCATGGCTTTTGGCTTAAGACCCTTCACCAAGAATTGATTTCAGGCTGTATCTGTCTTTGTCAGTGATAATTTTGAAGCACAGTGCAACAGTCTATCAGAATAGAAAATGTGTGACCAGATGGATAAAGAGCTACACACTCACAAGAGAGCGGTTTTGAACAAGAGAACAAAACTGATCTTAAATATATGCTGAGAATAGGAAGGAAATTGTGCACTGATCTTTGGATGATTGTCCCTTCTTCAGCCACAATCTGTAAAGAAGTACTACCCAGGTCAGAGCCCGCTCTTCTCCACCAGTGCAATTCTGCTGCATGGAAAGCATGAAGGCAACGTACTGAAGCCCCGGAAGGGAGGCCACACCCCAAGTTTCTCATAATCTAAAGGGCGTCCTGGGGCAGGCAGATCAATTTCCACCCACCTCCACTGACCCCTCCCCTCAGAAGAGGTGAGGAAGGGGCAGCAGTTATGGGACTATTAAGTCTGCAGTAGCAGTGCCACAGAGCAGCCCTGCCACCCACTGCAGCCTATGAGGGAGGATTCTCTCTCTCCCTGAGGTCTACAGAGCTCTCCACTGCACAGGCTGTTTACTTGAGCTGTGGCCTGAGTCCAGGACTGGACCCTCAGTGAAGGGAGAGACAAAGCAGAGGTATATACTTTATGAGAAAAGCAGTGTTGAAAAGCGGATACTGTTTTACTTCTTTCTCAGCCACACACTGGAACATGAACAATGCTGACTAAATGGAAAATTTGCAGATGGAAGAAGCAACCCATTTAGACAAAATTATTTCTTCCCCCTTTTTTCCCTAAAAAAAAAAAAACAAAACAAAAACCCAGGAAAACTTTGTGTGTGTGTGTGTGTGTGTGTGTGAATAGTCTGACATATGAAATCTGAAAAATTCAGAAGTTACACAATGACGGTCTCCCCAGCACATTGTACACACAGAATTTAGCATTAAAACTGACACCACATAGAGCAATACCATATACCACACACCTAAAACAGGGCAAAGTTTGACTGCTAGAGTAACCAGGACTGTGAATTTCCTGACCTTCATGTCTGTAAAATACCAACCTTATCATTGCATGGTACTTTGACTTTAATTATATTTGTGACCAGTTATTTAACAGTAATGATCAAGGTATTTCACAGCAAACTGAATTGAAAGTTTTAGGATAAATTGTATTTTCTATTGCAAATATTTTGGAAAGTTTTATCTCAGACAGGGAAGTACTAGGACTCAGCTCTTCCTGTAATAGTTGGTCAGCCTTTATTTTTAGTTTTCAATTGTCAGTATTTTTTCCCCTTTTGTAAAGGAAGTGTAAGGAACTGCCAGTACTAGAAGCTGAATTGCCTTATTTACAGTTCCACTACAATACACACAATTGCAGTGAAGGTTTGTAGCATTGAGCCGAGTCCAATGCTTTGAGGGCATAACAGATGATAAGGCTCAAGTCTATAATGAGACTGAAGTCAATGGAGCTATGAAAATTTACACCGCCTGGAGATCACTGCCCCATGGCACTCAGCTTGGAGGAGGTTCAGCGCATCTCACAGTTTCAGAGCAGATTAATCAACAGCCCTAGTTTCAAGTATTCCGTATGTGGATTCATTTTTCACTAAACTCTTAGAATGTTTTGGATCTTTGTAGAATCTCGTGGAACCTTCCAGACTTTCTGAGAACTGGATTTTCCTTGAACCTCCTAGAATGTTGTCAGCTTGCAGTTATATAAGGGCAGGGTATTGCCAGTCAGTCAGTGAGATATAAGAACAAAGTGAAGTTAAGTGACAGCCCAGCTGCAATACTGTGAACCTTACTTTGTGTAACTGTGAAAAAGTACTTGTGTTTTAAGACTTGAAGAGTGTAAGTAGCTACTAATAAAGGACATATTTAATAAGACATCAGACATATCTATCGAAACCCTATCTTAATACTATCACTTCTTTTGCCAGGCTTAACATGTAATGTTTGATGGTTTTGTAAGACTGCGGAACATAGACTTTGCTGTCGGATTTGAAGATGTCATCGCTGCTGCCTAAGAAATGGCAGAAAACTTAGGAGTTGAGTCGGTCTTCAAGGAAACTCGTATTCAGCGGAAGACGAGACAGTTTGGTTATAAGGGCAAAGATGAGGTGATGGAAAGCTTGGAAGAAAAATTCAAAAGAGAATTTTTCTGCTTGCTCATTAACACTGCTCGAGTGTCCATTGAAGAAAGATTCAGACAAACAAAGCACCACAAAAAGACCTGGGGAGTTTGTATGACCTTAGTAAGCTGACAGTGGACAGGAAAACACTTGTGAACAATTGTACAGACCTTCAGTGAACGTTGCCACCTGGGGAATGTTTGGACATCAGTGATACACGGTTTTTATGTTGAATTGGACATCAGTCACATTTTTCCACACGGGAAGCACTCACCATTCCAAGTTCTCCAATTTACTCATGATGCAGAGCTGACGGATGCTTCTCCTAATGTGTGGATTGCTTTGAGGATTCTGCTCACGCCGCCAGTCATAGTCACGAGTGGTAAGTGCAGCTTTTTCAAGTTCAGGCTCATTAACCATGTCTTTGATCGATGATGGCTGACGAGAGTCTGACATCACTTGTTATTTTATCACTTGAAAATGCCATTGGCCAGTCTTTGGCTCTTTCTGATGCTGGGCTTCAGTTCGTAAGGGCAAAGGTGAGAAAAGCGACCTTTAGAACTAAAGACCTAGGGTTAATATTCTAAGGCTGTCACCTACTGTAACACTATTTAATATTGGTCCACCCAATGTTGGTGCACAGTTCCATTTCTTGATGTTAGTACATTTCAGTTATTCATAAAATTAAAAAGTTTTCTTAAAGTTAAAAAGTAGTCTTAAAATTAAAAAGACTATCACAGGGTTCAAAAAAACAAAAAACCAAAAACTAGGTAAATTCATGGAGGATAAATCCATCAGTGGCTATTAGCCTGGATGGGCAGGGATGGTGTCCCTAGCCTCTGTTTGCCAGAAGCTGGGAATGGGCAGGGGATGAATCGCTTGATGATTCCCTGTTCTGTTCATTCCCTCTTGGAATTGGCACTGGCCACTGTTGGAAGACAGGATACTGGGTTAGATGGACCTTTGGTCTGACCCAGTGTGGCTGTTCTTACGTTCTATAAGTTAAGAGGAAACTATTTTTTTTTTAATTTGCTTACATACGGCATGAATAAATAGAGATTTACAGATACTAGTGTGACAGGGATAAATCACATATGGAAATCATTCACCAAAGTTGTGAAATGGCCTACAAATGCAATAAAAAATAAGGTATTAAAAAATTTAACAAATGGTCCGGGGGGTACCGACAATGCTCCTCGCCTGGGGCATCATTTGGTCTAGGGCTGGCTCTGCTCACAGACCTTTTGAGAGTCACCTACCAATTCAAAACCAGTTCTGGGTTTCAATTTTCATTTAAGACTCAAGAGCAACCAGTTGGGTTTGGCAATGTTCTGCATTAACAGCACTCTATGTCAAGACTGATTTCTTTCCTCCTCGCATTTGAAACTCCAGTGTGGGTCCAATGCCCAGGAATATATGATGACAGCAAGGAGCATATAATGTTAATGCCGTAGAACCATAAGCAGACTGCACTGATGCAATTCTTCTTACAATCCTATGTCCATTAAACCAAGGGCAAAACTCTGAGGGTTTCAGCTATATATATTATTCAGGGAAAAACAGCTCTAGAGTTTTTATATATATTACAATATACAAGGAAACTGAGGTACAAAGAGTGCCCATGGAATTCCATGCAGGATGATAGCCATGTCTGGAATATGATGCAAGATGCTGAATCTGCAGTTCCATGATATTTGATTATTGGTTAGGTTCTCCCTGTGTTAGTCCCCTAAAATCAGCTAATCTGTCCCACTGAATTTTCCCCAACTGTTTCACAAGGCTGAGGGAAAGTTATTCATCCACCCAAACCAAAGAACAAACAGAGGGTTTGGGCCACCCATGAGGTGGTCCTGTACCTCCTCATTAGTGTTGACTTGCCTTCCAGCTCCACTGGAACCACATACCAGATCTTCCTTTACCAGCAGCTGCCCCAGGCCTTTTCACTCCTGGGGTGAGAGTGCACTGCACAGAAGAGGACCACAGAAAATTTCATACATATTTAGGGTTTTCCAGATATTCTTCACAAGCATGGCGGGAAAACAATGTATCTCCCTTCTGTCCTTTCAGCAGCCATAGATACTACACAGACAGTTATCTGCAGTGTCAAGGGAAATTGCCACTTTTGTGCACTGCAAGCAGGAGATCCATGCAGAGGGACCTTTTTAGGTGTGGATCTGAGGGACACAATCTGGAACCATCTTTACTCAACAGTGTAGGGACTCACTGCATTAGAGGACCCATTAAGGTGTATGTTTCCTTTCAAAGGGAGTGCACACTTCAATAATAATGACACATTGACAGCATACTGATCAGTTTAAGTATGGGTTGATTTCTATTCAATACTATTCCATATATTGCCTATCAAGGACTAAACAAACAGACGTGCACAGTGGCAGAATAAGCACAAGTTTAGAGTGATATCATCTCACAAAAACTATTTTTACTTGTACTGTGTACAGCTTCCTTAATATAAATGGAAGACTGCCATCTACTGTTGATATCAGTATGTTTTTTATATATACAAACTTCGATATATACTTTCAGTAGGGCCTGCTCCAAGTCAAAGTGAAGTCAACTGGCCCATAGTAGCTAGTGAAACAGCAAGAACTAGATGGCTCTTTTTAAAAAAATGAAATAAGGTGACGTAGGTTGAATAAAAATTACTTTAAATAAGATAAATGTCAGGAAATCAGGTTGCTTGACACTTGCTTATTAAAAAGAACAGGAGTACTTGTGGCACTTTAGAGACTAACAAATTTATTAGAGCGTAAGCTTTCGTTGGCTACAGCCCACTTCATCAGATGCACAGAATGAAACATATAGTAAGAAGTTATATATATGTATATATATACACACACACACACACACATATATATACATACAGATAAGGTGGAAGTTGCCATACAAACTGTAAGAGGCTAATTAATTACAGTTTGTATGGCAACTTCCATCTTTTCTGTATGTATATCTATCTATATCTGTATCTCTTCTTACTATATGTTCCATTCTATGCATCCGATGAAGTGGGTTGTAGCCCACGAAAGCTTATGCTCTAATAAATTTGTTAGTCTCTAAGGTGCCACAAGTACTTCTGTTCTTTTTGCGGATACAGACTAACACGGCTACTACTCTGAAACCTTGCTTATTAAAGAATTTCAGATTGAATTTTAATTTACAAAAAAGTATAATAAAATAGATTGTTAATGTATAACTACTTTCTAATTTGAAGAATGACAGGATAAGGCAATTTTGTGAGTCAGAGTGAACATTTTACATAGTTAGTTTTGCTACTACATTCATTTGAATAATCAAACTAGATTTCCCCCCCCAATCATTTCTCTCTATCAAAATGTATCTATCAAATACTGGTTGGTTGCATCTCCCTCACTGACAGTACTTATATCAGGTTATTCCAAATAAATATTTTTTTAAACTAAAATGATTGGTTCCGTCAATAAGATGCATACACAGCCATGTTATTACTGATCACCACTTTGAATGTAACCAGCCTCTATTTTTGATAAATGCCTCAGTAAATCAATCTATGGTCATAACATGCAAGTTCTTTAGCATTATGGTCTACTTAACATAGCACAATTTGTTAGGCTGACTAAGTTTCCTTGCTCCAGTGTGATCCAAATAGCCAAACCCAATACAGTCTTGTGTCACCCTTGCACATTAAAAATATAAACACAGACTCGTGCTATCTGTGAAGGCTGATAATTTATTTAGATATGCCTTTAAGAACCCTCTCATATGCTACCAGTGCACTATCGTACAGCTAATGACAATTTCAGAAAACAGATCTGTGGTGCAATTTATACTTAAAAAGATAACTAGACAGTATAGTATGTTTTTTCACCATTATTTTGTATTAGTTTGTCAATATATTTGAATTTATAAATAAATATTTTCAGGACTAAACACTCGACTTCTATTTGTAATTATTATTATTATTATTTAACTTTGCAAAACCTCCGAAACACAATTAAACATTTTCTCTGGAGTCTTTTTTTCAGACTTGACAATACCCACTGCTGGCAGAGATAAAAAGAGTACACCTAGAATATTTTTAGAAAACAATATGGGACTTTAGTTTCTTTGGAAATGTAATCCTTCCAAATGAAGAGAAGGGTCCTTCTGAAACACAGAACATCAATCTTGATTTTCTCAAATTCGCCTTCCCAGTTCAGAGTACAAATCAGTGGATTGAGTTAATCGTTGTTTCCTGCCAAAAGGATTCAATATTTTCTAAGTTTAGTCTGAACACAGAGATTTCAGCTACTTGTTTTCAGGGATTTTGTTCCAGGAAATTAATTTTGTTTTGAGAAAAAATAAAAAATAAAAGATGTACTTTAGTCCTTGAAGTTTCAAAGCTTTCGTGTTGGTGTATCACAGTAAGGAACATTGTCTAGTAGCAGATCTTTCCTGGGTATAAGCACTGTAACAAACAAACAAAATCAGAAAGAATAATATTTTATCATAACTATCTACAAAAATATACATGGCCTTTAATATTTTTACAAGCAATGAATAAGCACTATTGTAATTTCCTAAGCCAACAAAAATGTACTAACATTTTACCTTCTGTTCATCAGAAATCTCTTCCACCTCCTCCACCTAATTTGCTGTTAAAAACATCCTTGAAAATATTTTAACTGTCTATCATTGCTACATTTAGCCATTTCTCTTGTGAAGACATATTAGCAAAACAGGATAGCAAATTAGAACGTTTCTGGCAATCCTGATTCTAATGTATTTAAAACATACTTTAAAATATACAGACACCTCCTTTACAATCTGTAACATTTATCAATGCTGTACCTGTTCTTTTAAGAACAGCAGAAAAATCAAGCATCAGGTGACATTTATTGCAGGAGAAAAGAGCAGTGTGTTGGATTTTTCTTGGCTGTGCACTGTGCTAACTGCCCTTGGCTCTAATAAAGTTTTGACCATCTGGCTCCTTGGATATCCACTTGGGAGTTTGCACCTGAGGGCTGTCAGATTTGTACAACTGGCACCACTTACAAGCTGAGGCACCATGGCCGCAAACACAATCCTGTACTTTGACTAGTCAGGCAAGTACTAAACAAAGGTACAGTAAACTTCTAAAACACTCCAAATTCCATTCCATGTGTGTAATCAGTCACATCTCATCCAAAGTATGCTGTTTTTCCATATATTATAGAAAAAGCAAGGAAATTGCTTCCCTTAAAGCTGCATTTCTTTTTCATTTTCTGGCCATGGTACTAAAACAGTATTTAACACATTTTTAAATGGATTGAATAATATTTTGTTTGTGTTTTACCTATGAAGGAAACATTTGTACCCCAGTGTTCACATGTATTTTTTTCCTCTATGTTTTAGGGACAAGACTGTGTGCATGAGAGAGAAATACAAGTATCAAACAGAAGAGAGGAGGAAGAACGGACAAATAAAAACAACGATGAGTCCGGTGGCACCTTAAAGACTAACAGATTTATTTGATGCATCTGAAGAAGTGGGGTTTTTTACCCATGAAAGCTTATGCCCAAATAAATCTGTTAGTCTTTAAGGTCTCACCGGACTCCTCATTGTTTTTGTGGATACAAACTAACCCAGCTACCCCTCTGATACTTGGACAAATAAAAAAAGACTCCTAACCTCTCACTGAAAAATAAAGTTTGGCACACATCTCACCCATCACTATAGCAAACCCAAAGTCAAAACCATCAGGATGCATTGCATATTTGGTAAATTAGGGTGAGAAAAGCTCTGCTTGTATCAGTTTTCTCTGCAAAATAAAAATAAGTTGACTAGCGCCAACTCTCTTGTACAACAGTGGATAATTTGACTTGACAGGCTGCACAGCAATGTCTCAAAAAATCTGTTTGGTGAGATTCTGAATAATGTGACTAACACAAGCTCTTAGCTGCAAATCTCTTTTTGTTAGCATTTTTAAAACTTTTTTCACACATGACTGTCCAGTGCTGGCAGAAATAAAAAAAGAGTACACCTAGGATATTTTTAGAGAACAATATAGGACATTAGTTTCTATGAAAATGTAATCCTTCCCAATGAAGTGCATCTTTATATCCCTCTCTGCACGACAGCATAATATTCTGATCACAGTTTCATAAACTCTTTAATGGTATTCCAAGAACAACCGATGAGATCAGGAATGTAGTCAATGCCACAGAACTGTAGGTCCATCTAGTTCAGCATGCTGGATGATAGTGATCAGTACCAGATGCTTCCGAGAAAGGTGCAACAAACCAACTACTGGATAGTTATGGAATACCCTGTTCACAGAGAAAGACTCTTCTTAGCCTCTGGCACTTAGTAATTGGCCTATTACCATGAAGCATAAGGGTTTGTGTATGCTTTCTAAAAAATGCTTTGCTTTTATCCCATCTAATGTAACCATTAATTCTTTCATTATGCAGCTGAACATCTACTTTCTTTTTTGAACTCCAAGCTCTTGGCCTCAAAGGTATTTTGTGTCAATAAGTTCCACAACTTAATGATGTATTGCGTACATCAGAGATGCCTTTCCTTTTATCAGTTTTAAATTACTGTCTTTCTAACATCCTGGAATGTCTCCTTTTTCCTTTATAATGTAAACGTGTAAACAGGAGTACCCTATTTACCTTTATTACTATTCATTACATTCTGAACCTCTAGAATGACCCCTTTGATCCATCTCCTTTATAACAATTCCGTTCTTTTACTTAGGAGAACCTAAAAATAAACAGCAGAAGAATAAAGAGATAGACATGCCCAATTTCTTTATTGTTCTTGCAAAAAGGGGATTTCAAACCATAGACCACAACTTCATATTTGGGTACAGGGATCCAAAGCCTTCTCAATCTGACATACAGTCCAAATCACACACTTAATGCATAATTTTCACACTTTTTTTTTTTAATACTCAGGCTGACTTCAGCTGGCCAGTTAGAGCAATATGAAGAAAAAGTAAAAATTTTCATTAAGGTGGTGCTTAGAGGCCCCATCATGCTACATGCTGAAGAGGCAAAGCTTGAACTCATTCAAGACTGACAGAGAGGAAACACTAACAAGTTAGAAATTCCAAAGAGACATCCCTAATGTTTTATGTACCATTACGCATTAAGGAAGTTGACAGAAAGGACGACACCTTGCTTAAATGAGTTTGTCACTGTTTATTACACAAAAGAAGAGACATAAAAATGATACAGGGAGCACTTACACTTTCCCTGTAACCTGAGTCAGATCTAGAACACACTTCTGACATACATGGATATGTGAAACTGATCCACAATGCACGGGTTTAAGTTTTATTGAAAATAGACAAAGAAAGTTAAATACATAAAAGGCACTCTTATCAATTAAAGTTTCAGGATACAGAACTTCATGATGTTGACTCTAATTTAGTTTTCCTACATGGGAGATAAATGACTCCTAGAGCTAAAGGCCAGCCTCTACCAATCCCATTCCTTCTCCCTCTCATCCTTGTTCACTCTTCATTGACCCACACTCAGTCCTCATACATTATTTCCTTTTCTTCATTCTCTCACCTTAGCAGAGGGATGGGCCATCTGGGATAGAATTTAATTTCCCCAAATGTAGGAGATGGAGAGGAGCTGCTTGAGACTGTATCTATTTTCCCCACAGTGGTGGCAACACAGAGCAAGAGCAGGTGCCTACAACAATGCCCATTTCTCCAGCAGATGCAGAAAGAGGGGGGACATGGGCAATTTTTATGGTGATAATGACAGAAGGAGTCCCAGCAAGCTCAGAGCTGGCACAGGCTTCCCCGCAACAGGAGATGAAAGAAGGAAGAGGGTGAAGGCTCTCCTGAAGCGTGTCACAGACTGAGCTCTCTGGGATGCCTGAAAGCCATGAACATGTATGCTTAGAGGGAACATCAATCACATGTAGGACTATGGGAAACTTGAGGGCCTCTACAAGACTTTTTCGGGGTTTATACTGGTTCACTTTTTGAGTTTGACAATTTCAGATTTGAATTAACCCAATACTGCAAAGTTTTGACTGGCGCTGGGTCAAAACCAATCAAGCAAGCATCACAAATCTTCCACCAGACACCATAATTCAGCCTAGCCTTTCAAATCTAAATGATCCTGGCCCAAGTTTGGGATAAATAATATACAACACGAAAACAAAAGGAAACACACACCCTCAGTTTCAGGTTTTGTCACTGACGTTCAGCACAGTTCTAAATACCATTAAAAAAGAAAAAAAAAGGAGATGCTGGGCAGCTCTACTTACTCAGAGTGTCAGAACCTGTGTGAAGTCCCTGTATAACAGATGTTCTGAGTAGAACTTCAACATCTGAACCTATTTTCATAAGCTGGTAAAGAAAAAACAGAGCAATTAAAACAGTGCAAAATTACTCTTGTAGACATTTGCCATGTTTGGTAAGTATATAAAAATACTGACGACATTTGATTTATCGTCTGAATAATAGGACATCTTGTATTTACATAGTGCTTTTTATCCTGGAGGATCCCAAAGTGCTTATGAATCGATACATCACTCACTCTGGTGTATGGTTGCCTGGGATGGAAAAAGTCTACTGTTTGATAACACACACAGCAATAGAAAATACTGTATTTAATTGAAACTGTAGGAGGATATTTAGGTAGGTGGATTACCAGAGAAATTATATTTTAATTTGTGTCCAATTATCCTGAACTCCAGGAGGAACAGCTTGCAAGAACTGTCATCAAGCAGTCAGGTTCTTTACAGTTCTGGTAAGTTTTGGACTTCTCTCCCTTCTTTTCCTCCCCAATCTGAGAAGAGGAGTCAGTGGTGCCACAGGAAGGAGACCAAAAGCAGCAGGAGTGGCTGGGGGAAGGGGCAGTCCCCCTCTCCCTAGAGATCAGCAGTATTAGGAGTGTGTGGTTACAACACTGTAATCCTTTTCCTATCGGAGAGGAAGCATGACAGAGGTCTCCATGTGCATGCCCCTTGCCAAAGACAGTACTTGTTAATTGGCTAGTACTTATTTGTATGCAGCACCTTCCTGCAATGTATACAGCTGCACAAGTGAGAAGCCTAGGGGGAACAGAGTTTCTTACACTGCAAAATTTCTCAGGTAGTTATTCTTCACTTCTTGTCCTAAAAAGCTGTTTAATGTCATGGGCTGGAAAACGTGCTATAATCTACTCTGGCAGTGGATGAAACAACAAATAAATATAGTCAAGATTTTGAAAAACGGATGCCTGAAATTAGGCACCGAAGTATATACATGGATACCTGAATAGGAGGCCTGATTTTCAGAAGTACAGAAGTGCTTGGGGCCGAACAGTTTTGATTGTGTCTGTAAAGCACTCTTTGGTCCAATTCTTCTGCATTAATGGCACTTCAGCATATAAATGCACAATAAATTATTAAACGTGACAGGTTGTGTTTTTTTCCCCCACCATGGATACCATCATGGCCTTGCTGGAGACCAAGAATTTTATCCACTGATGTTTCACTCAATGAATAGGCCAATTAACTAGCATCAAAAGAAGAGTCAATATTAAACATGTGCACTTTTTAGATCACCACTCCGTACAAATGTAGCTTTGGAAATTTTACCTGGCATCTTATCTGTACATCAGTTAAAACAGTGTCATATCATTAAATTAAAAAATAGAAGACAGAACTTGATGCCTAGGACACACGCACAGAAATATTGCTGCTGTTGCTGAGCAACAATCAGACACGTTACAGAGAGTCTTGAACAAATGTTCAGAAGCGTTAACGTCAGTGATATGTGGGTGCTAGGATGCAAAGTACTGAACTGATTGTCTTAGTTTGTTTTTTTCTACAATATATGCTGACATATAGATGTGGTTTCTTCTAAGTCCTCCCCTCGTGGACTCAGGAGGAGTAGCATACATATGTCTACAAGAGGATTTCTAAAGAGAGAATTCAATGAATTGGAAAATAGGCTGAATTAGAAGAGTGACAACAATTAATTCACTTCTTCAGCATGTATGGTAAAATAAAACCTCCAGTTCACATTGTTTCAGTGTTAATAATTGCAGGCCCAAGAAAATTCATAATCTTACTGCTAATTAAAAAGACTTTGCAAACAGCTGGGAGAGTCTGAATTACATAGTGAGCTAAAAGGATTTTCTACACTGTAGTCCCTTAATTTACCAGAGAGATAAAGAAAGGTGAGATAATTAATGCATCTGTATTAACAATTCAATCACAAGCACTTCATTATTTGGGAGGAAAGGAGTTTGTGATATGATATGAGTCAGAACTACTAGGCCCTATTGCCAGCTTTGCCAATAACAGACTACATCTACACTAATGAGCTAGGGGGTGTGATTCCCATCTTGCATACACATACCCATTCTACTTTGATGTGAACTAGCATAAGTACATGTACACGAGCTGGGAATCATACCTCTAGCTCATAGCATAGATGTAGCC
The DNA here is from genome assembly GCF_965140235.1 of Caretta caretta. Lineage (NCBI taxonomy): Eukaryota > Metazoa > Chordata > Testudines > Cheloniidae > Caretta > Caretta caretta. Next base: position 84,134,620 of record NC_134210.1, on the reverse strand, counting down.
TCACTGTGTGACACTGGGCAAGTCACTTAACCTTTGTGCCCCATTTCACCCATCTGTAAAGTGAGTATAAGCGAGTCATTCATAGATTTTAAGGCCAGAGGGCCCATTATGATCATCTACTCTGATAATCAGTCTAATACTTAGCTTGATTGCATAAGGAGAAACAAGCAAAATATTTGCACTAAATGGACAATTTGGAAAAACAATTCTAATTTTGTTATGAACTTGAAAACAGGCAGAACAAAAATGGCTTTGAATTGTAAACATGGAAAACTGTTTCTCTTGCAGTTTTTAATGTGAAAAGTGACACCTGTAATTTTTACATAAACTGAGGGTGAAAGCAGGACACAAAATAGAAAATAAGTTTGTACACAAAGTTTCATGAAATTAACATTTTGAAATTCACAAAGCTCTGGTTGCGCCGCTCAATTAATGTTTGCAAAGTATTCTGAGATTCCTCTGATAAAAAAGATGCTGCTCTGATAAAAAAGATGCTGCTATGTGAATGTAAAGTATTATTAGACTTAATAGTATAAAATGGAGAACAGCATCACAATGAAAATACCTCTGCTATTCTCTCAGAAGAGGTCTCATCTTGATGGTTTCTGAATTCTTCATTTATCTTTTGTCTTGCAGCTAAAGGGGGCAAGTAAAATAAAGTTGTTTCGGTTGTTGTTTTTTTTTTGTTTTTTTTAATTTCCTCACTTTATTATCAGTTCTTTGTCATTGGCTCAAAACCCACATTCCTTAGCAGCTAAAACCCATCTTCAGTAGACAAATTTGCCCCTTGTTTGTTGATGCTGCTCTACAGCCATGGTCCTTTTACTACCTATCCACTTCATGTTTCACTCAGACCACAGCCTTGTACTTCAAGATCTCTGTGGAACTTGAGTGATAGCATGTTTTATTCCCACACCAATCACACCAGAAATGTGTTGTAATAAGATATGTTATTTAAAAAAAGAAGCTCAAAATACTACTATATATCACTAGTATTTGTATCTGCTCAGTTCAAATATGCATGTTCACTGTATTATGGAGTTGTGTTACTCATTTTAAGAACAACCATACACAAAGATGAACAAGTTGGGTGTTTGGTAGCCTAGGACACGCTCTGATAAGGCTGAGATTCACTGTTTTAGAAAATCAACAAGACTACAATTTTAAAACCATGGTTCTGTTCTACTTAACATTTTTTCATAATATTACAGTTTACAAAATTATTTACTAGCTTGATTCTAGCCAGAGATGTAATTTAATCTTTGGGAAGAAGATGTGAGTAAGGGGCAGCATGGATAAGGGAGAGATTCCCCCTTATTTCTCTGAGATGAGTGAAGGGGAAAATCACAACAATTTGAGGCAAATACTCTTTAATCATTATTTCCCTCCCTGCCTTGTTCCTCTATTCCAGACCTGCTCATGTGAGTGACAGATTGCTGCCATTAACAGAAAAATATTCAACCATTTGTTTTAAGGGAAAAAACAAATGTACAAAAAATTTACAAATAAATGTACAAAAAAGGGACAAAATTGGCCTTCCAAGCTTTATGAAGTTCTTTAACAGTTAACTAAATTTATTTGCAGAGTATGAAAAGTTGCATTTGGTTGCCCAGTGGACTGCTATGCACTAAACAAATTTATTTGCCTTTGACAGGGCTTATAAGAGACTGAAATCAGAGCCCAGGGTATTTTGTTTAAAATAGACTGTCAACTCCCTAACAGTAAGTGATGTGTCCCTCTCAACTCTGTGCTGGGAAATAATCTATGAAAATCATGAGATGAAATGAGACTATTACAAACTGACATTGTTTCTCTGCTTATTAATATACACTCCAGTGAACAAATGAAAAAAAATTACTTTCTGAAGAGATGAACTTCTGAGCTACTGGGACTGATATTTCTTTAGCTCAATATAACTGAAAAGCATTTTGAAGCACTACAGGATCCACAACCACACAATTTGCTCAATGACGGGATGACATTCTTAGCCCACTAATTTTAGACGGAGGATGCTTCATATTTGAACAATTCTCTGAAACAACATATGCAAGGGAAGGAGGCTGATTATAGTGCTGACCTTTTTCCTTAACACATTTAAAAAAAACGTATTAAGGGAACTATAAAAAAATCTCCTCCTTGCTTGGCTCCATACAGCTCATCTTGCCACCTTCCACTCTCTCCAAAAGGCTGCTGTTAAGAAGTTTGTTCCTTTCTTACACTGTTCTAACCATGCTAATCTCCCATGTACCTTCAATCTCTCTTACTTTTCTTCCACATAGGGCTGGTCTACACACAGTTACTGTGCTAATATAACTATTCTGGGTTACTAAAAAATCTTCTAAGTAGTAAAGGTAAAGCATGACCCCGAGTGTGACTGGTATAGCTTAAGCTTTTTAGAACACTGCACAAGACCAAGCAAGCTTAAACTACGCTCATATAAGGAAATTAATATCTGTCTGTGTCCATGCTAGGGAGCTATATCACTTTTTTAACTCATATAGTTATAGCAGTACAAAAAGCTGTGTAGATCAGCCCTTAAGGTATGGCTTCTAAAACTCACTTTCAAAGCCCTGTATAATTACACCACTGGCTCTTCCCCTCTGTCATTCCCTTCTGCTCCCTGGCTCTTTCCACCACAACCATTGCTTTTGTCGTCTTCTCTCTCTTTCCACCTGGCACCTTCTTCTATGCCAGTGCTTACACTTAGTATAGAAGAGATGCCTTTCTAAGTCACCCCTTTTTCCTTCAAATCTCTCCAAAAAATAGAAATAGAAAACAGAAAAAGAATACTAATTTTCCCCCAAGGCTTTTCAACAACACCTTTGCAGTGAGAACTGATCTGCTTCAAAAACAAATCATCCTCCACTATACTACAAACTTGTTAAAAATACCTGTAACCAGGTACAGTCAGGACCAGGACCATTTCTTCTTAGTATTAGAACAGAGAGCGCTCAATAAAGTTTTGTGAGGCATGCCTGGGAGTTGGGAACCTCAGGGCTTCTGGTTCTGTAGCAGCCTGCCAAGTAGAGTGCCCCCAAGTTGGAGACCCCAGGGCTTCCAGGGTCTACTGCTCTGGGGCAGTCTGCCCCACTCCCTCTTGTGAAGAATTTGGAAATATTTTGGTCTGTGTTCCCAACTGGAACAAAACCAAATTTCAAAATATTAAAATCCTCCGTGAAACAAAATTACGTTTCTCTGCACAGCTCTAATCAAAAAAGTGATCATGATGCATCCTCTTATTCTAGTAACTCAAAAAGACTGACAAACTGAAGGATGAGGTTTTTTTCTTTGTTTTTGCTTAGGTAACCGAACAATACAGTGGTAGTGATCTGTTCTATCACACTTGTGACTCAAGTTGATGACCTCTTCCATCTGTGGGGAAGGTATGAGTATCAGAGGGAAAATTACTTTTTGTAGTGACCCGGCCACTCCCAGTCTTTATTCAAGCTTAATTTGATGGTGTCAAGGCTGCAAATTAATTCTAGTTCTTCAGTTTCTCGCTGAAGTCTGTTTTTGAAGTTTTTTCAAATTAGGCCTGACTAAAGACTGGGAGTGACTGGGTCACTACAAAAGTAATTTTCCCTCTGTTGATATTCACATCTTCTTGTCAACTTTTGGGAATGGGCCACATCCACCCTGATTGAATTGGCCTTGTTAGCACTAACCCCCAACTTGGTAAGGCAACTCTCATTTTTTCATGTGCTGTATATTTATACCTGTCTACTGTATTTTTCACTCCATGCATCTGATGAAGTGGCTTTATAGCCCACAAAAGCTTATGCCCAAATAAATTTGTTAGTCTCTAAGGTGCCACAAGGACTCCTCATTGTTCCATCCGTTTGCTCCCTGGACCAGCAGAGGATACATGCAAACTTCACTCACAAAAGAAGAAAGAATGCTTTGCCCTGTTTGACTGAACCCCGTAAGCTGATTAAACAACGGCAGGTTCCATCTAGTTCAAGTCCCCTCAGACAGAGGGATGATTGTTGCATTAAGACAGTGGTTCTCAAAGCCGGTCCGCCGCTTTTTCAGGGAAAGCCCCTGGCGGGCCGGACCGGTTTGTTTACCTGCCGCAGCCACAGGTTCGGCCGATCGCGGCTCCCACGGGCCGCGGTTCGCCGCTCCAGGCCAATGGGGGCTGCGGGAAGTGGCGCGGGCCAAGGGATGTGCTGGACGCCCTTCCCGCAGCCCCCATTGGCCTGGAGTGGTGAACCGCAGCCAGTGGAAGCCGCGATTGGCCGAACCTGCGGCTGCGGCAGGTAAACAAACCGGTCCGGCCCGCCAGGGGCTTTCCCTGAACAAGCGGCGGACCGGCTTTGAGAACCACTGCCCCTAAGAGACCTTCATGACAGGGGCATGCAGAAGGGAGGAGGGTCCTTAGAGCTTTTGTAGAGATGCAGAGGATCCACTAGGAAGACAAAAATTCTTACCTTCTAGGGCTCTGGCATCATTTTTAAAAACCTGTTGCCGTGTTCTGTGCAATGCTCTGAAAAGCTTCAAAACCTGTTAACAAAATACAAGTCAACAATAAATGTGTTTTGTTTGTTAATAGGATTTTTTAAATAAAATTAATACTTTTGCAATTAAAAAGGTATTTTGTTTGCATTCTATTGTTTCCTCCACAGCAGCTGGAGACGACTCATTCTGTCAGCAATGTAATCTCAATTCTTGATCAGACTTTTTTAAGATAAAACAGAGATATAGAACACAGAAGAGATGACAATTCTGGATATCTTAAATACAGCAGAACCTCAGAGCTACAAACTGAGCGGTCAACCATACACCACATTTGAAACCGGAAGTAAGCAATCAGGCATCAGCAGATACAGACACACAGACACACACAGGCAAATACAGTACAGTGCTGTGTTAAATGTAAACAACTAAAAAAAATAAAGGGAAAGTTTAAAAAAAAAGATTTGACAAGGTAAGGAAACTGTTTCTGTGCTTGTTTCATTTAAATTAAGATGTTTAAAAGCAGCATTTTCCTCCTGCATAGAAAAGTTTCAAAGCTGTGTTAAGTCAATGTTCTGTTGTAAACTTTTGAAAACAACCATAACATTTTGTTCAGCATCACGAACAACCTCCATTCCTGAGGGTACGTAACTCTGAGGTTCAACTGTAACTGAAGACACAAAAGAAGTTCTGGTACTATTTCAAGTCGCCATTTTGACCTCTATGGCCCTACTCCTGCAAACAGACCAGCACAAAGACACTCATGCCTGTAAAGTAAAAGTTTACAGGATATGCGCTTACAACTGTACAGTAAAAGCCACCCAATTAAGTGGCAATCATGGGTAACATCAGAGATTAGTTTTACTATTCAATATTAGATACTACACTACCAAAAACCTGGACCAGCAGAGACTACAGTTCTGACAGACTATAGTTCAATAGTTCTGAAATACTGACAGAATCAACTCAGTTACAGGAGAGTGTCATAAAACTGAATGAATAAGATGACCTCAAATACCAGCTTGGAAAGCTTATGTCCAAACATTACATTTTCAATAGAACCACTTAGTGTAAACATAAAAAAAAAAAAAAATGTACAGCAAAACCCATACAAGATCAGTAGGTATGGACATGTCTTTGGTCAGGAGAATCCACTCAAAAAGACTGAATTATATGATGCAAATACAGATACAAAAAGAGTTATTAAAATTATTATTATTAAAGGTTATTATAAGCATGCCTATGCTTTTACTGAATTTTAGTAGATACTTATAAACATCATATGTTTATAGAATAGGGTAATTCATATGCTTATGGTTTTGGTTGAAATGTTCATGCTAATTAAGGAAATTCCTAGGAAATCTCTGCTCTCTGTCAACCAAGGACAAGCACCAGAAGTGTCAGAGGAGGATACCTCCTTAGCCATAAAGCCATATTTATTACCTTCAAGTATATTTACACAGACTCTGGAATGCATCTTTAGAGCATCTAGTTAGTTTTAACATTCCACATTTTCTTATATAGACATCTTTCAAATTATAGTATAGATGTGTTAGTTACTGAGTTGTGCCTTGTACAGAATATTTATTAGAAGTGTTTAACCTCAAAATGTAAGTGTACTACAAATGGTAGGTTTTAAATCTATGAGTCATTTGGTCAACCAAGAAGGGGACTGTCAAAGAACAGGGGACTTCCACCCTGTAGAAGATACCAGTTTGGTATAGACATGATTTTTATCTCAAGAAAACAAACATTGTATGATATTTATGTTTTAGAAAGAGACCTGTTTGTGTCAAAGAGTGAAGGCTTTAGTCAGGATACTCCAAAGGGAGGTGGTGCTTAGAATGTATTATCAGAGCTGTAAACTAAGTAATACAAGTGGGTCTCTTCATCCCACCTCTCGGGGGTGGGAAGCCCCTTAATTTTAAACCCACACAAAGAATTCTAAAAATAGTCTTATTTAAACTGATTTCTTTTATAAACTCTCTAAAATCCTTATTCTTTAAATGTTAAGGAGAACTTATGTGATTGGGAAATGTTTTACAGAAGTTATTGGTTACTTCTAACCAACAGAAAAGGTGAAAGCTTTTCTTGTCCTCAAATTCCTAAGATGAACAACTTCTTCTGAGATGCAGATTTGCAAGTATTATATCTAAATGCAAGCATTAATGCCTGCACCCTAGTATCTTTAGCATACTGATCTACAGTTGATAAATGCAAAGTAATGCACATTGGAAAACATAATTCCAACTATACATATAAAGTGATGGGGTCTAAATTAGTTGTTACCACTTAAGAAATATCTTAGGAATCATTGTGGATAATTCTCTGAAAACATCCACACAATGTGCAGCCGAAGTCAAAAAAGGGAACAGAATGTTGGGAATCATTCATAAAGGGATAGATAATAAGACAGAAAATATCATATTGCCTTTATATAAATCCATGGTATTCATCCACATCTTGAATACTGAGCATAGATCTGGTCATCCCATCACAGAAAAGATATATTGGATATTGGAAAAGGTTCAGAAAAGGGCAACAAAAATTATTAAGAGTATGGAACGGCGGCCATATGAGGAGAGATTAATAAGACTGGGACTTTTCAGCTTGGAAAAGTGTCGACTAACGGGGGATATGATAGAGGTCTATAAAATCATGACTGGTGTGGAGAAAGCAAATAAAGAAGTATTATTTACACCTTCTTATAACACAAGAACTAAAGGTCATCACATGAAATTAAACAGCAGCAGGTTTAAAACAAACAAATGGAAGTATTTTTTTCACACAACGCACAGTCACCTGTGGAACTCTTTGCCAGAGGACATTGTGAAGGACAAGACTATAATAGGGTTCCAAAAAAACAAACAATCACAAAAACCAACCCTCAAAAAACCCTACACCCCTAGATATTAGTGAGGATGGGCAGGGATGGTGTCCCTAGACTCTGTTTGTCAGAAGCTGGGAATGGGTAACACGGGATGGATCACCTGATAATTACCTGTTCTGTTCATTCCCTCTGGGTCACCTCGCATTGGCCACTGTCGGAAGACAGGATACTGGGATAGATGGACCTTTAGTCTGACCCAGTATGGCTGTTCTTATGTACAGTACAATATTAACAAAAAGAATGAGCAGTACTTGTGGCACCTTAGAGACTAACAGATTTATTTGAGCATAAGCTTTCGTGGGCTAAAACCCACTTCATCGGATGCATGCACTGGAAAATACAGTAGAAAGATATATATATATATATACACACACACAGAGAACAAGAAAAAATAGGTGAGAGCTCTCTCGTCGACGTAATTAGTCCACCTCAACGAGAGGCAGAAGCTACGTTGAGGGGAAAGCATCTCCCGCTGACATAGCGCAGTGTCGACACTGCAGTAAGTCGATGTAAATTACGTGACTGGGAAGGGGAGGGATTTACACCTCAGAGTGACGTAAGTTATGTTGACTGAAGCTGTAGTGTAGACAAGGCCTCAGGCTTACAGGCACAGGATAAGCAGCACCGGTGCAGCCCCCACAACTACTCCAGCATGGGGAATCGGTGATTTCTGAGGGCAGGCTTGAGAAATCAAGCTCAGGACTCCGCCATCTGCCCCAAGCTGGGCCTAAGCCTGTTACAGCACCTGGCCAAGCTCCCCTATCATCGCAGTGCGCTGGAGGCCGCAGGTACGGCGGGCGAGGGGAGATCATGGGCCTTGCCAACCCTTGTGGGGAGGGACATACCACGGCCCGGAGCCGCAGGACCCTGCCCTACGCAGCCTGTCACTGACTGTTGTTCATGCTCAGCAAGCGGGGCATCGCGCATGCGCGCTCACTCACCTCCGCCCGACTCCCCATCGCCGCAGTCGCAGGCCTAGCGGAACCACGCCCACACCCTCCCGACTCGCTCATGAGGAGCAAATCGGCAGGTCACATTCCAGCCCCTGTAGCGTCTCAGCACCGCCTCCTCTGCCTCCGCTAGGGAGCGGCGTGGCGGAGAGAACGTTACTGGACGTACCTGCGCCGAACGTTTCCTTGCGCTCCACTGGTGGCGGCGGCGGCGGCGAGGCTACTTCCGGGTGCAGCGTGCGTTTGTGCCCGCTAGAGCCGTGTCCCCTGAACACTGGTTCCGGACAGGCTGTGCCCCGGAGCCGTGAGCTGGTGAGGGGCCAGAGGGCGTAGCTAGGCTGGCATAAGGAGAAAGAAACGTGATTGGCTAATAAATTCCCCGTGTTCTACTCTGTGGCCCTACGCAGGCGGTGCTGTTGCTGGGCTCCCCGTCCAGGCAACAGGCACAAGGCAGAGTCTGGGACCCCGCAGCGCTGCCAGGGATGCCCTGTCTGCCCAGCTCGGTACTGCCCGCCCCAAGCCTCCCAACGGCAGCAGGCGGGGCCCAGCAGCCACGAGATTGGCTAAAAAACATGAGATTTAAACCTGGTGGCTGTTGTTGGGTGTGGCCGGCTTGAGGCCGCCCTCTGGAAGCACGAGGGTTAGAAAGCGACATCTCTCCCATAACAACGTGCCTCCCGGAGTTTGGGCTTTAAGAAAAGCACCACACATTGCAATGTGGCTCTATGTGCTACTGCAGGCTGCTTGTGCATAAATTAAACTGCACCTTTAATGCACGGGGGCCCATGCCAACTTGCCTGTACACCCGCTGAAACACTTGTATGCATGTCAATGGGAGTTGAGTCAGACCTTGAACTAAAAGTAGTGAGTTGCACCAAGCATCTGCAGGGCCCGATTAACCTTTTGTGGGGCTGGCTCCAAATATATCTGTGGGCCCCCATGAGGGCAATGGCACATGGCGGGGGGAGGTCAGTCTCCGGAGCGAGGGGTCAGCCAGAGGCAATGGGGTATGGCATGGCAGGGGAAGCCCCACTCTACCCAATGCAAGGGCACTATTTACAAACCAGTGGGTTGCCCGGCCGTGTGCTGCCAGCAAGCCCCTTCTCCTCGGGAGTGGGCCTATGCCACACCACACAGCTCCCCCGCCCAACACCCCATGACTCCCTATGGCCAGAGGTCTCACAGACCCACTATACCCTCTGTGCCCCCCAAGACCCACCCACAAATGCACAGCACCCTGCATACCACCACCCCTGCCCACAGCCCTACCACTACTGCCCAGCATCTCCCACAGAACCCCCACTCCCAACACACACACACATCTTCCCCACCCCTTCACAGCTCAGCACCATCCCCAGATTTCCCACAGACCCACTCCCCCAAGCCCTGCCTCCCGGCCGCACTCAGCAGCCCTGCTGGGAGGCGACTGTGTCTGCCGCGCTGAGCCGGCAGCGCAGCCAGGGCTGGTCCCAGGGCCGGTCCCAGGGCCAAGAATTGCTCTGGTCCCTCGGGAGTGGTGCGATCAGCCAGGCCAGAGCTAGTCCCGGACGGGGTCCCTCAAGACGCACTTGTCTGGAGGGGCCCAGCCAAGCCCTCCACACTGTTTCCCCCACCTACACACATACCAGTCCCAGGAGGCTCAGCTCCGGGGAGACAGGTGGGGCCCCACAGGTGGTGGGAAGCAGAGACTGTCCAGAGCCAGAGGTACACTGGGGTCCGGCCAGGGACTGAGAGGAGCAGGGATGGGGCCATGGAGCGGAGAGGAGCCCTTGACCAGTTGGCGGGCAGCCCGAGAGGAGCAAGTGGTGGGTGGGGGGAGCCAGAGGGGTCTTGGGGCGCAGTGCAAGCGAGCAGGCCAGGGCCCCTTCTGAGCATGGGCCTGGCTCCATGGAGCCACTGTAAAACCGGCACTGAGTAGCTGAGAACTGGGCTCTGTGCTGGGCTCTTTAGGTTTTGTATCCCATAACAGGGCTTCTGAGGGGGAAAAATATTTTTAATGAGATTTTAAATTACGTTGTTAAAAGTCTTCAGAGTCAGTAGAACCCTAGGGATCCTAAAACCACCAGATTGTAAATGACATGGAAAATGGTATAATTTGCTATTTTTTTGGTGAAGAAAACATTCAGTTTTCAAACTCGTAACTGGAAAGTCATCAGTTTCCAGCCAATTAACAGATTTATGTTGCACAGCTGCTTTTTACTCCCTACCCAGTGTTTAACTCTGCTTATACTTAATTTCCATTTCCTAAGAAATTGTGGTCATCTGGACAATTAAGACTTATTTGTCAGAACTGATTTGGGAGGAGTGTATCATTTCCTTTTGTTTATAAAAAACAACAAAAAAATCCGGAGCATACATCTTTTCGTTTCAGCATGAGAGAACATTCAGATGGGTACTGAGGAAGAACCTCAGAGTTGAAGCACCTGCTGTATTTTTGATCATTGAAAATTACAGACACAGAGTTAAATTCTGCCTTGGAAAAATATTCACAGCTCCTCAGCTGACTTCAAGAGGAATGACACCCACTCATATCAGGAGTCAGGACTGTTTTGACTTCTCCATAGATATCAAAGATTCCTTTTAGTCTGTTTACCAACATTTGCAGCATATGCCAGTGGAAGTGATTCTTGGTTCTAAGAACTCTAGCACTTTTTGTTAACAGGAAAATTTAATGCATTAAGAATCTGCAAAAGGAGCTGAGCAATGAGGTGGCAAAATTTGCAGATGAGACAAAATTATTTAGGTTAGTCAAGGCCGGAAAAGACTCTGAGAAGCTCTAGAGGCACCTAACAAAGCCAGGTGAATAGGCAACATGATGCTGGTAAATCCTAAATGTAAAGTAATCAGCATTGAAGGGAAAAAATTAAACTACTCAGACAATTTACTGGATTCTAAATTAACTGTGTCAACTCAGGAAAAGAACCTGAGTATCAGACAGCTCTGTAGAGCTGTGCTCAATGTGCAGTTGTAGAAAACAAAGCAAACAAAATATTAAGAATGGGAGAGAAAATAATAGAGTATAGGAAATATTAAAATGCCATTATATACATCAGTGGTTCACCCTCACTTGGAATAGAGTGTTCAGTTTTGGTCACCATCTAAAAAAGGACATTGCAGAATTAGAGGAGGTTCAGAGGTGGACGATGGCACTGGTACGAGAAATGGAAAAATTCATACGGAGGGAGATTGAATAGAGTACTATTATTTACCTGAGAAAGGAGATGAGTAAGAAGAGACATAATAAAAGCATACAAAATAATATTATGGAGAAGGTAGACTGGAAGCATCTTTTCTTCATCTCACACTACAAGAATAAGGTTTCAGAGTAGCAGTCGTGTTAGTCTGTATTTGCAAAAAGAAAAGGAGTACTTGTGGCACCTTAGAGACTAACCAATTTATGTGAGCATAAGCTTTCATGAGCTTATGCTCAAATAAATTGGTTAGTCTCTAAGGTGCCACAAATACTCCTTTTCTTTTTACAAGAATAAGGACGCTGAAGCTGAAAAGTAACAAATTCAAAACTGATAAATTCTAGTTTACATACTTATATAGCCCCCATTACTGTAGTAGCTGAGTACCTCACAATCTTTAATGTATTTATCCTCACAGCACCCCTCTGTGGTAGGGAAGCACAATTATTCCTATTTTACTGATAAGGAACTGAGAGATTAAGGCCCAGATCCTCAAAGGTATTTAGGTGTCTGATTTCCATTGAGTTCAATGGGAGTTAGGTGCCTAAATACCTTTGAGGATCTGGGTCTAAGTGACTTGCTGAAGGTCATGGAGGAAGGTTAACATAGCAGGGAATAGTTCACTCAAGTAGCAGGCTAGTAGCCTGACAACCTGACCATCCTTCACACAATATGTAATGTGACTGTGGAACTCTGACATAGGATGACATTTCTGCTAGGACTTCAATAAGACTGAAAGAAAGAGTGGACATTTATATGGATAGCATGAGTTTCCAGAGTTATAATAATTAATGCTAAAAAGTTGTTTTGGAAGGGATATAAAATGTCATGCTTCAGGGTTTTAGCCATGTCCAACTATTACACAAGGCTTTCATAGGGGCAGAATCTTAAGCATCTATCTCCCTACTGTGGACTGTCCTCTGAAGCATCTTGAAGCATTTTGGACTGTCCTCTGAAGCATCTCGTAGTGGCCACTGTAGAGACAGAAGATTGGACTAGATGGATCACAGATCTGATCCAGTATGCCTTGTCATCACACCAAATAGTTCTTTATTTCTTTGCTTGAGACTACCAACTATGGCCCCATTCCTATTCCTACAACTGTCTCTACAGAGTTACCTTCTGTGTCCACTCAGAGCCCCACTGAAGTCAAAGTACTCCTTGCAAGCACAGGGGTTTGCCTATGCAGAGCCAGTTGCCAGATTGGGGCTTATAAAATCAGTTAATACCAATTGTCGTGGGGCTGGTTTTTATTATGTGGACACCTCTCCAGTAGGAAGAGAAGTGAGACTGACAGCTCACAGATCATCAAACAATCCTATGGATCATCAAACAAATGATAGCAGTTATAGGATGCTGGCAATTGCACTAGAAACAGAGCAGTGACTGAGAGGTAGAAAGCTCTGTCATTTCATTAATTCTCTATTAAGCCATCAAGTGACCCTATCATCACCTTTTTCTGAGAAAGGGAAAATGTTATTACTTTTCTCCTTCTCACATCAAAACACCTGAATCCAGTGATTGACTCCATATGAGTCTGATTATAGGAAAGCATACAATGAACCTAAAGGTGTCTCGGTCACTCCGATTTTCATTCATTGATGCAATTTTTAATTTAGAAAATTCATTTCTCTAACAAAAATAGACAGTTCTCTTTCTAAGATATGTCAAACTTTATAGTGTGTAAGTCATTAAGTGTTGTATTTGTAATGTGTTAGTTAAGAATCAGTTGTTATTTTCTTTATATACCTAATATTTTTAGTGGTTTATAGCTGAGTTAAAAAATTAGCCAAAGGCTGAATCTTTTGATAGGATTAATTGAGGATGGAATAGGAACTGTAATTCCTTAATCATCTTTGCAGCTTTAAATTAGACTTTTTAAATTTAGATAACTATATTCCTTTGTTTAATGATAATTGCATACAATATATATGTAACAGTCTGTCAGCATTTCCATTATCATCTTGTCTTTTCAGGAGATTATTCCCTTTGAGGGAAATTTACTTTGCGATAACATTTGTTAAATAGGAGCAGATACATTATTTTAACAATTTATTACTAACGCTGAAGGAATAATTTTTAATAATCATGAAATTTTTTTTGGAAAACTTCCTGAAATATGTTGAATAAATTATTCAGTGAACATAGTCCTGATCCTGGAATACGATCCACTAAGAGGTGCAAGAGTAACAGCCGTGTTAGTCTGTATTCGCAATAAGAAAAGGAGTACTTGTGGCACCTTAGAGACTAACCAATTTATTTGAGCATAAGCTCACGAAAGCTTATGCTCAAATAAATTGGTTAGTCTCTAAGGTGCCACAAGTACTCCTTTTCTTTTTAAGAGGTGCAAGACTCTTTTTCATCAAACACAGTTGCAGGTTCAAGAGCCACATTAGTGAATTATTCAACTATTCATAAAAACTGGGTGAATTAGAGAAATATTTTTGACTATTTTTAAACTATTGCAAAATTAAATAAGTAGTTTGATAAAATTATTTAACCAGGTCTGTTTATTACATTTGAAAAAATGCTGCTGCACATTTAGAATAATGTTTTTAAATTATGTTGGTTTATCATCTTTCTTTGAGCTATTAATATCTAGCAAATAACAGAGGCTAAGGACTCCAATGAAATCAATGGGTCTACTTACAGAGCTTACTGTTAAATACATGAGTAAGTTTTGTAGGATCAGGGCCTTAAATAAGTATTTATGTAATATATTGATCTATCATTTTGTATCTAGTCAATTATGTCTATTTTTATATTCTTTCCTTAAAGACATTTTAATCCTGTGAAATAAAAAAAGGAAGTTTAACAACATTGTTGTTAAAATAACATTCACTGTCTGACAAACATAGAAAAGCAAGGAAATTAAAAGCTGAGGCAGAAATTCTGTCCTTATCTTACCCCTTTACAACTAAGCAAAGCAGTACCCCTAGGACATATATGTTCCAAAATACCTACATACGCTGGGATGAGGTAAAGGACAGAACGTCAGCCCATGGTTCTTTGCTTTGTTTGGTCAGACCTTTCTTTGTAGTGCCCCAGGACATATTATTACTAGACAGCCATTATGGAAGGAGTATGACAAGTTCTGCTCTTTTATACCATCTTAAAATAACTGAAGTAACTCAAAATTTACACTGGTCTGAGAACAGAATTTTTCCCACAATTCTCTCCATAGTTATGGTTAAATCACATATTTCCCTTACAAGAGCATATAACGATCCTATATTCAAGGAATGTTATGGAAAGTGTGAGAAAAATCAAACCAGGGCTTTGGAAACTATGAAGGTTAAAAAGGTTAAGTGGGCTGTGTTTTTTTGTTTTAGCTTTTGGAACGTTTTCTAATATTTTTTAACATTTCATCTCTCAAAAGCAACTTCACCTAGAAACACTGCATGGATTATGTTTGTTGATCTCAGTGAAGTGTGATGCATTTGTTTAGATTTGTGGTTGGAAGATCGACCAATGTGCAGGACTAAAATGCTAAGATTTTTCTCAAAATCTCCAGTCAGTGCTAGCAGTGATGGGAATGCTAATGTAGACCAGCTGCCAGTGCCATTTTGTCATCTAAGGCATTGTCTATTCTACACAGGTTTGTCCACAAAAGTCAGCTTTCGTCGACAAAACCGTGGAGGTATACATACTGAAATGCTCCTCCTGACAATGTAATTCCCCTGCTATGCCAACATAATAAAACCATCTTGACAAGCGGCGTAGAGCTTTTTGCAACATAGTTAGGGCGATGCAGCGTAAGTGTAGACACCTTACTTGGTTATATCGCCCTAATTGGCCTCCAGGAGGTGACTGCCCATCATGACTGCTCTGGTCAGTGGTTTGAACTCTACTGCCCTGAAGGTACACAGGTATATGCCCCCCTCCCCCATATAAAGGCCCTCAAAAATAGACTCCAACGAGAAACTGCTGAGCTTGAATTAATATGCAAACTGGATACCATTAACTTGGGTTTGAATAGAGACTGGGAGTGGCTGGGTCATTACACATATTGAATCTATTTCCCCATGTTAAGTATCCTCACACCTTCTCGTCAACGGTCTAAATGGGCCATCCTGATTATCACTACAAAAGTTTTTTTTTCTCCTGCTGATAATAGCTCATCTAGCCTCTTACTCCACCTTTTCATCTTCCCTGTATGTGTATATATATCTATATCTTCTTACTATATGTTCTATTCTATGCATCTGATGAAGAGGGTTGTAGCCCATGAAAGCTTATGCTCAAATAAATCTGTTAGTCTCCAAGGTGCCACAAGTACTCCTGTTCTTTTTGCAGATACAAACTAACACGTCTGTTACTCTGCAACCCGTGATTTTTGAAATTCCTCTTCCTGTTTGCTCGGCATGCACAGTTCACACAGCAACTTCCCAGCTGACTATGCCGGCTTTCCACAGTAGACGCGCTCCTCCATGGAGCGCACCAGAGCTGTTTAATCTGCTGAGTCTATGGGGAGAGGAGGCTGTGCAATCACAGCTTTGCACCAGCCGTAGGAATTTTTATACTTATGGGCTGATTGCTAATGGCATGCAGGAGAAGGGGCACAAAAGGGACATGCAACAGTGTTGTGATAAAATCAAAGAGCTGAGGCAGGCATGCCAGAAGACAAGGGAGGCCAACCGTTGCTCTGATGTGGCACCAAAGGAGGAGCTGCATGCCATCCTCGGCAGATGCCAGCGACCCCACTTCCACTGCCAAGAGCCCCATGGATACTTTGGGGGGACTGGAGGCAGGAGCCAGTGGACTCAACCCTGATAAGGAAGTGGTGAATGAAGAGGTGGAGTTGGAGGATGATGTGGAGCACACAGCAAGGTTGTCTGGTGTTGAGGTGAGTCAGGACCTCTTTTTTCCACTCTGGAGGAGTCTAGCTAGTCCCAGCACTCCAGCTCTGGCACACAGGATTCCGGAGAGGGGAGCTCCGGTAAGTGCTCATTTTGCTTTGATACTGCCCGGTGAGAGGAAACTGAGCTTTCATGTACTTTGTTATATGGTAGAGGAGAGATAAGGGACAGAAATTAACAACAGAGCCTGTCCATCTACACAGTGGGGCCATGGCAGAAAAGTTTGTTAATGTACATGGGGATGTCTCGGAATCCCCCATAGTGATCTCTAGGACACATTGCAGTAGGTATTCTGCAATCTTCTGCTGAAGGTTCCGTGGGAGAGCTGCCTGTTTCTCCCCCTGCTGTAGGAAACTTTGCTGCGTCATCCGGCAATTATTTCTGGAGGGACCAGAGCAGCACACAGGTGAGCAGCATATGGAGCCAGTCTGAAGCCACACGCATGTAGGAGATGCTCCCTTGCATGCTGGATTACCCTTAGTAGTGAGATATTGGGTTCTATTACCCTAGCCGGTGGAAAAGGGTACCAATATTCACAATAGGCTCCCTAGCGGGTTATTAACCCCCCCTCACAAACTACTCATTGTCCCTTCCTGCCCTTTCCCTCTTGCCCACCACCTCTTTCCCTGTGAACTCACCATAATTAGGTCTCACGACAACCTGGTACTAGCCAAGGGACAGTGAGAAAGAGGTGTGTATAACTTTTGTGATTCACAGCAGTGAGCACACTCACTGTTTCTATTCATTGTTTCTTTGCCTTCTGCAGATGTGCCCTTGAGAATGCATTCCTCCACAGTGGCGGAGTGCCTCTATCAGATAAGGTGGCGACCAAGGAGAAGTAAGCAGGGCCATCCTTACCCATACACAAAGTACACAGCTGCGTAGGGCACCAGGAAATTTGGGGCATCAAATTTCCTGGTGCCCTGCGCTGCTGCATGCTGCTCCAGCCCCTGCTCCAACTCTTCCCCATGGCCCCCACCCTTGCTCCGCCCTGCCTCTTCTCACCCGCCCCCACTTCCCTGAGCTCTGCAGCAGGGCCAGGGTGGTTCCCCCCTGCCTCCCAAGCCAGCCTGCCCCCGAGGCCTGGGGCCAGCCCCACCACTGCCCCCCCCACCCCCCCACAGAGGCCTGGGGTCCCACACATACACCCCCCATGTGGGGGCTGCGTAGGGCTCCAGAATAGCTAGGGATGGCCCTGGGAGTAAGGCTGTTTCGCGGGGTGCTGCAGTCAACAGATGCAGTACAGAGCGAAACAAGTGTGTGAAGGGAGACAATTAATAAAAGACTGAGGCTGGATAGCCAGGAAAGGACAGAGGGGTAGTAGTGGATGATAAAGCTCTTGAGGACCAGAGATATTGAAGTCCCTCATTAGCCTGCATTTGCAGCAATCTGTGTCAGACTTCGCCTCCAATCACTACAGAACTGCAGTCCATGCTCTCCCCAAATTCCCCCAGGGCATTCCTTGTGTATACCTGGTCCTCACAGTACCCCGTGTGCTCCACTCCTGGGGACTGGTTTCCCAATGAAAGTTGGAGTTACACCCAGCTGTGAGAGCCCTAACCGCGAGACTGTTCTTCTTTGTCATGCCCCTCGTTTGACCAAGTTTGTGTTTGATCCTGTTATTAAACTTGAGTCTTTGAAATAAAATGAGTCTTAATTTGTGAAATACATACATATATCGCTCAGTCTTAACACTGAGACACATTGGCTGTAGGTAGGACTATTTGCTCCTTACAGTTAACACTCAAGAAGCAAGTACTTCATGGCAGAAACTAAATATTGCCTGGCTGAATGCACCAAATACAGACATTACTGGGAATCATTGTCAAAATGCTCCTTCAAAGCCTCCCTGATTCATATAGCCTTCCACTGTGCCCCTCTAATTGCCCTTGTATCTGGCTGCTTAAAATCAGCAACCAGACGGTCAGCTTCAGCGCCATCAGCGGCCCACCCCTGGGGAAAACTTTTCCCCTTTCGATTAGCAAATATTATGGAGAGTACAGCAGGCTGCAATGGCCATTGGAATATTTTCCTCATTGAAGTCTAACTGGCCAAAAAGACAGCGCCAGAGACCTTTTAATTAGCCAAAGGCACATTCGACCATCGTTCAGTACCTGCTAAGCCTGTTGTTGAAGCGCTCTTTGCTGCTGACTTGGTTTCTGGTGTAAGGCTTCATGAGCCCTGGGAGTAAGGGGTTTGCGGGGTCTCCAAGGTCCCTATGGGCATTTTCACATCCCCCATTGGAATCTTCTGGTCTGGAAAGAAAGTCTGAGCGTTCAACTTTCTATACAGTCCAGTGTTCTGAAAAATGCGTGCATTATGCACCTTCCCTGACCACCCTGCACTGATGCCAGTGAAATGGCCCTGGTGATCCACCAGCGCCTGCTAGACCATGGGCAAGTAGCCCTTTGAGTTGATGTACTCCATTGCAAGATGGTTGGGGGCCAAAACTGGGGTATGTGTTCCATCTGTCATCCTGCCACAGTTAGGGAATCCCATTGCCTCAAAGCCATCAATTATTTCCTGCACATTACCGAGAATGACAGTCCTTTATAGCAGGACCTGCACACTTGCATCACTGCAGACCCCATAGTGGACTTTCGAACTGCACACTGATTCATGACTGACCAGTAGCAGTCTGGAGTTGCCAGACTCACTTTTCCACAGTGAGGGCAGCTCTCATTCTGGTGTCCTTATGCCGCAATGCTGGGGCAAGCTCCGCACACAGTTCCAGGAAGGTGGATTTGTGCATCCGAAAGTTCTGCAGCCACTGCTTGTCATCCCATACATGCATCATGATGCAATCCCACCACTCAGTGCTTGTTTCCCGAACCCAGTACCGATGCTCCACCATGGCAAGCTGTTCTGTGAATGTCAGCAGCAATCTTGAATTATTTGTTTCTATGGCAGAAAGCAGGGCAGGCATAACCGATACACTCTCTGTTTCACAGCTCATGTAATACTGCGGGACCAGCTGCATTGTGTTCATCACACTCATCACCAGAATGATCAGCAGCTCAGGATCCATGTTGTCAGGCAGAGATGGCAGGTGCATAGTTTACAAGGGCTGTTGAAAAATGGAGCAAATGAAGTATGAAGCCCAGGGAATGATGGGATGGAAAGAACTGCATCATGGGACAGCAAGCACATCCCCATGATTCACTGCAATCCATTCTTGGAAGTCCCAGTGGCCCAGGGTGACAGAGGGTGGTGAGTTGCACAGTGATACCTACACAGGGTGCAACGTTCTCTCTGCCGATGCAATGACTGTGGACGCGCTCAGTGGACACAAGGAGCATTGTGTGAATGTGCTCCACTGATTTTACTAAAACAACTTATGATCACTGACAAAACTTAAGTCGACTTAACTCTGTAGCCTATACATGGCCTAACTCTGCTCAGAACAGGCAGAACTGGTGTGAGTCTGCTTAGCAAGGGAAAGTGTGCACAGAGGATGGACATATTTCACAGTTATGGACATGCAGGGAAGTTTTGGGGTCAGTGGAGTAAATGTCTACAGGACCAGCCCCTACATTTGGGGGCCGATTTCACCGGACGACGTTTCACAGCAATGACAGAGCCCAGCAGCACGGCAAGAAGCACTCTGCTGCCCCTTTAACTCCGTGCCCAGCAGGGCGGGGTCAGGGTGATGGGCAGGCGAGAGCACCAATGCCGTGGGCTGAGGCCGGCGGGGCCGTCGCAGCGGGGCGGCAGACTCTGCACGCAGGGGGCGGCAGCCGGCAGGGATGGCCGACGAGATCCGGAAGGCGCAGGCCGCGCGGCCCGGCGGGGAAACCATCTTCGGGAAGATCATCCGCAAGGAGATCCCGGCCAAAATCATCTTCGAGGACGAGCGGGTGGGGGCTGGCGGCTGCGGCGGGCTCCCGGGCGGCGCGCTTGCCTGTGGCGGGGAGGCGGGCGGCTGCCGCGGCGTGTCCTCCTCCGGCAGCAGCTGCCCGGGGCGAGGTGGGGCGCCCGGCGTTGCAGGCTGGGGTGCGGGGTTGTGGCCCCCGCCGGGAGGCGGGGGGTCCATGTGCTGCTCCCGGGGCGGGTGCCGTGGCTGACCGTGCAGGGCTCGCTGCGGGCAGAGAGAAGACGCGGGCTAACGGCGCGAAATGCACAATTGGCTCTGTCACCCCGGGGCTCGCTGTCCCGAAGGGCAAAGTCTTCGGCCTCCCCAGCTGGGGGCAGTGGGCTTAAAACTGCTGCGTCTCCCCGATCTGGTTGCGGCGGTGTTGCTAGGCTGACTAGCAGCCGGGCCTTTTGTCATAGACCTTTGTGGGGAAAGGGAAACCTTGGTTTTGATCCCAGCCCTCCAAGTTCCACGGCTTCCCTGTTGGTGCAGCGCAGCGGTGCTGCCAAACCCTGGATAGCTTATTTTTGGCCACCACGCCCCCCTCTCCAAAGCATAAATAGAGAAGTGTAGCGGGCCTTCTGAAACAAAAAAAATCTCTGGACCTTAATGGATTCTGGGTGGTGCAAGTAGTGCACTAAATACTTGCATCTGTTCTCTGGATCTTATGTGATCCAGCCATTTACCCCCCGCGGATGGCATTACTTAGCTATTAAAGAATAACTTTAGCTGCTCCTTCTTTAGCAAAACACAAAAACAACAACAACAAAAAACAACCCAACAGTGCATCCTGGCATGGTAGTACTGCCAACACTTGGATCCAACACCTGGATTCAGCCTGTATTGGGCTTCAAAGATCTAAATTCTGTTTAAATAGAGAACATGTTTAACCACTCTTGCATTTTAAAAATCAAGACATAGGTGTGTCTGTCTGCAGCAGCATTGCATGAACTCTGATCTGGCATCTGGATCATACCATATTTTGGCCACAAACTCAGAATTTGTATGAGTAGAAGAGGCAGCCATCCTGCTGTGAGAAAGCTATCAAAATCCTAATTTGGCACTGGTACTATTGGATTTGGCTAATTTTTAATGGCATGCCTCCTATTTTGACTCCTAAAGTTAGGAAAAGTTGCATATTTACTAGTGCAACATAATAATCCAGTTCTTTTATCTAGCAGTTTGAATCTGACTGGATCCACCTGGGGTTGACTAAACATTGAAATCATTGCAAGCTGTGGTTGCTCTTTGCTTGTGAAAATCAGGTCCCATATAAATGCAATGCAGAAGATGGGTTCTTATTGAAAAATCTACCATTTGTATGACCCATATAGCTAATGACAGTTGAAGAGCCAGTATCTTAATAGGTCAGGATAATATCACAGCTGTGGAGGGGAAATTTTATTCTAGAACACTAAATGGTTTTGAAGTAGTCTCTAAAGCAGTTTCTGTGTTGCTGCTTTGCAGCCAAGATGTGTATACAGGTGTATTTATTTCCCTTTGTCTACGTGAAAGCTTTAAGAAACTTTGCCTCTAATCATGGTAAACTGTAGAGGATATATTGCTGGAATCCGTATAGTTTATTGCCTGAAAAGTTGCTTTTTGTTATTTAGAATGCTGTATAAATAGTTGTAAGTAATTCCTGAAAATAAACCAACCAGTGTTCTTTGTTCGTACTAAAAACTGTTCTTTGTAGGCCTCTGTATGTGGGCGTTCTGTGTTAATTTGAGTTAAGGTTTTCCTCTTATTGCTAACTACCTTTTAAGGGATATCAAGTAACCAGGGCTAATTTTGGAAAGTTATTGAAGTTACCATCTCAACTTCAGTATATACTGGTAGGGATGTGGGTAGTAAAGAGATGTTCAGATTTATATATGGGGCTTATTTTCATCTAAAAAGTTAGTGCTTCAGCTCTTAATAATTTCTTTCTCTAGTGCCTTGCGTTCCATGACATTTCACCTCAAGCTCCAACGCATTTCCTAGTGGTTCCTAAGAAGCCAATTGTCCAATTATCTGAAGCAGAAGATTCAGATGAATCTGTAAGTATTGTGAAAATGTATTACATTACATTACTACGTAGAATCATAGACTTTAAGGTCAGAAGGGACCATTATGATCGTCTAGTCCGACCTCCTGCACAACGTGGGCCACAGAATCTCACCCACTCACTCCTATAACAAACCTCTAACCTATGTCTGAGCTACTGAAGTCCTCAAATCGTGGTTTACAGACTTTGAGGTGCAGAGAATCCTCCAGCAAGTGACCCGTGCCCCACACTGCAGGGGAAGGCAAAAAACCCGCAGGGCCTCTGCCAATATGCCCTGGAGGAAAATTCCTTCCCAACCCCAAATATGGCGATCAGCTAAACCCTGAGCATGGGGCAAGACTCACCAGCCAGTCACCCAGAAAAGAATTCTCTGTAGTAACTCCGATTCCACCCCATCTAACATCCCATCACAGGCCATTGGGCATATCTACTGCTAATAGTTGAAGATCAATTAAATGCCAAAATTAGGCTATCCCATCATATCATCCCTTCCATAAACTTATCAAGCTTAGTCTTGAAGCCAGATGTCTTTTTCCCGCACTGCTTTCCTTGGAAGGCTGTTCCAGAACTTCACTCCTCTGATGGGAAGAAACCTTCATCTAATTTCAAGTCTAAATTTCCCGATGGCCAGTTTATATCCATTTGTTCTTGTGTCCACATTGGTACTGAGCTTAAGTAATTCTTCTCCCTCCATGGTGTTTATCCCTCTGATATATTTATAGAGAGCAATCATATCTCCCCTCAGCCTTCTTTTGGTTAGGCTAAACAAGCCAAGCTCTTTGAGTCTCCTCTCAGAAGACAGGTTTTCCATTCCTTGGATCATCCTAGTAGCCCTTCTCTGTACCTGTTCCAGTTTGAATTCATCCTTCTTAAACATGAGAGACCAGAACTGCACACAGTATTCCAGGTGAGGTCTCACCACTGCCTTGTATAACAGTACTAACACCTCCTTATCTGTACTGGAAATACCTCGCCTGATGCATCCCAAGACCGCATTAGCTTTTTTCACGGCCGTATCACATTGGCGGCTTATAGTCATCCTGTGATCAACCAATATTCTGAGGTCCTTCTCCTCTGTAAATTCTGTCCACATTGAATCTACCATTATAACACCTGAAAACTATTAGTTCTTTAGGGCAGGAATCTTGTTTTATTTTCTGTCTGAAAGGTGCAA
This sequence comes from Caretta caretta, assembly GCF_965140235.1. Taxonomy (NCBI): domain Eukaryota; kingdom Metazoa; phylum Chordata; order Testudines; family Cheloniidae; genus Caretta; species Caretta caretta. Next base: position 84,111,201 of record NC_134210.1, on the reverse strand, counting down.
TGCATGCCTATGGTGCTTTAACTCCAAGTTTAAATGTCATTACAACATAGCTTTAAAACAAAAGCTCTGAAAGTTACAATATAAAATGACCAAAACACATTCACAAGATGCAGCGGCATTCTTAATAATTCATTAGCTACTCTGAGACCACCTGACCTAGGACTATGACAGGGTACCATCCTTTAAAACATTCACTGGCAAATGTACCCTGTAATTAGTACTGCCACACGCTTTGTTGAGTAAGTTATTACAGTGTTGAGCTGGTGGAAGTTGGTACAAGTCTGCCAAAAAATAAAAATAAAAAACAAACAAAACCTTGGAAGGGAAATATGTGCAAAGAAAGGAGAGACAGTAGAGGAACATTATCAGCTTTGCATTGGCATCAGGTGTAACTTTCCATTCTGAATCATTGGTCACTCAG